>NC_040877.1:63727241-73727241 GCF_003676215.2 Rhopalosiphum maidis
TACACAGATACTGCGTGATATCGATTTTCTTCGACGATTTCGCCGCCGACAAAACAACGACGTGTGTATAGGTACGTATAATATCGTTACTTCGAGCGGAATATTCGGTCTAATATATACAGTAGCTCGCGGTCAAAATCGCGCCTCCCCGACCCTCCTCGCCATGCACAGTGCCATTTTCGACGCGTTTCGCCTTTGAATTCCTCTTCATCCGCGATCGCCATCTGCATGCAGTACGCCCCGCAGCGGTATCTGCACAATGCAGGTGTAAGATTTCGTCCGTAATACACAATATATAATATAATATACTATTATTATTATTATTATTATTTTTATTATTATTATTATAAGTAATAACGGATCGCTCGCGTAATCCAAGATGCCCGGGCTTTATTATTATTGTACACTGCGCCGGGGTCTTTCAAATCGTGTGTGACGAAAAAATTGATGGGGATCGCATGAGAACTTATAGTAATCCCGGACTCTTTGTCACGCGAAATATGAAATACCCAGCACTCGCTTACATATAAACGTATAGGTATACGATATTTATGACGGCCATTCGGTCGGCAAATAAAACAACGTACAATAAAACTTATAATACGCTACAATATATATATATACCGTCTGAAAATCCAATCGAACGTGCGTGTGTTCCTATACCGCGGTATACATAAAATATATTTTTCGGTTGTTAGTGCGTCATAATATTTAATAATTGTGCGGTGCCTCCGCTCTCAAAACATACAACGCCATTAAAAACAGTCACCGAGTCGTCGATGCTGCGTACGTTTTTCGTTAACGACGCAAAACCCTGTTAAACTTCTTTCGTTTCCTTTTTTTCTTTTAGACCACAAGCTTTATACGCGAGCAACGGCTTTAGCAATAACTACGTGATGTTTTACGCGGGATTTCGCAACATCGAAACATTTGTCGAAAACCTTTTTTTTTTTTAATTAAACCATTTATTTATTTTATTAAAACGAAGATTAATAACGCGACCTAAATCTAAAAAAAAAATGGTTAAGATCGACTGTATTAGATATATATTGTACGCATTTCTTCGATCCCGGACGCCGCCTATTGCTCTCCCCCACACCCTCACATGTATACCAAACCCGAGCTTTATCACGATACGACATCGAGAAAGTTCACATACTAATTATTATTACTATTATCGGCGCGTGTGTTTGTGTTCACACATGTGACGCAATTATTTGCATTTAGTGTCGACTTACGGGGGTCCGACCCTACTGTGTGTGTGTACGCCGAAAAAGGTCGACGACCGTCCCGGGCGGCGGCGTTGGTTATGAGCTGCCGCCGACGGCTAAACTATAATGTATACATCACGGATATCTCTCTCCGTCCATCTGCGACGTCCTTCTCCTCATCGTCAACCCCATCGCATCGTTTTCCGCACGCACAAACAGTATTCTTTCATCTGGGCGACCATCACCCACATTAAATATAATGATATACCTCGGCGTATATATATATAGTGCATATATTTGTGTGTATATAATTATTCACGACGGATTTAATCAAAACCGAAGGGCGCCCGCAATTATAATATAGGTATACGCATACATAAACGCAGTGTTTGTGACGCTTCTGAAACCCGCTCGTCCGCACTACCCCGATTAAAGGCTCGGCGTGCCAACCGTAGTCGTACCATTACTGTTGGACGACCGGGTCTACGAGATTGTAAAAAAAAAAAAAATGTCATTAATATATCTTTCTATTCGCGCACGGTTGTGTAGGTATTACATATACACGTGAAGCTCGTATACTGCACGTCTGTCGCAGCGGGCGAGGTTGTCGATTTTTCGCTACACGTCCGTTCTAGCAACAGTCTCCGTTCGTATGCAATGAAATGATTGTAACTAAATATGTACCAGGTGACATATACGAGTACGGTTATATGTATATACTTATATCATATCGTCATGATGACGAACCGCCATGACGCACACACGAGTAGTCACATTATCTATCGGAAAATATTGAAATGTCGGCGGTTTTAAAACATTGACGAAAAATCGAAAACCTTACTCCGGAGAAACGGAGGTGATGCACGGAGTATATAATAAAGCGATGAAGGTATTTGTGATGGGAATTTCATTAGAGCATTAAAGAAAAATCAAATCATCGCGTGAAACTGATAACATATTTTTAATTCAGCGGTTCACAGTTTGAACTTTCAACTCATTAAATATTAAACTGCATGTGCCCAATAATATTTTAAAATCTAATATAGTCTATGTAAAAAGAAAACAAATATCAACCGGATACGACTGGGAATTAAAACGATTACTTTGATAACAAAATTATTATGACTGCAGATAAACTACGCAAATGGTTTTTAATTTATCATTTTTTGAATTTAAGGTTTAGGGTTGCTACACAATGATCATAATATGACTATTGGCGAATAGCAGGCATTACGTATAAGAGGACGAAAGCCACTGATCGTTGATTATATGTGTATTATACAGTTTTTCAGACATCAATAAAATCGCACCCGTCCAAATTATGATTATTATTATTATTTATTATAGTTTATTACTGATTTGCTCTATTATATAAAATTATATAATATTATGTTCTCGTCTCTCGCAGTCATCGAATTTGAGTGATTACCCAATCGTCTATATACCTATTATATACCTGGCTGTAATCCGAAAGCTCGTTTCAACCGCCGCGGGTATTATACCAAATTATAAACCATTCGTACTGCAGAAGCTTGTAATAAATAAAAATTTTAAAAACGCACCTACAGGTCGTCGTGTAATGTGACTTTGTACACGCCGAGTACCCCCGGCAGCGCATGTTTGAATATATAATAATATATTATACACAATATCTTGCAGCCGGCCGGTTGTTTTATGATGATTGTGAATTATTGCTCGATGCACGGACGCCGGGGCGCGTATAATAAACGCGTATCACATCGCGGCCAGTTTCACGAAACTCATTTCGGCAGGTTCTCCTGATTCCTATATAATATGTAGACAACCTACTTATTATGCATATATATGTGAGTACGCGTATCCTTATGTTGTTTACGTAATTGTACGACTCTCGAGATTATTGGTCGTGTGGCCTACAGAATAATAAATATTATACGAATAGGTGTATATGATCATTGTAATCGTCCTCGCCCGTCGAATTTGTACACATTTTAAATCGATTACTGTACCTATTATTTGTATATTCATAGGTTAGATAAACATACCTGTTTAGTTCTGATTTTTTTTATCCAACCTTCAGTCGATCAAACACTATAAAATATTATAATACTAGCAAATAGATTAATAGTTAGGAAATATGTTATTATAGGCACACTCGAAATACGTCTTATTAATTTATAAGAGTGTAATGTATAGGTACGGTTTCAGGTTTGGCAAGCCACAATTGCAGGATATGCTTAATCGAAATGTATCCTTCGAATACACGACGAAAGGAATGACACTGCGTTTGTAGGACATCACTTCACGAATTATAATATTGTATAGTGTATCGTAAATATAAATAAATATTATATAAGTATTATTTAATATATTCTGTGGTATTATATCTACTTTTATTGTTTATATAGGTACGTATTTATATTCAATGTTATAAGTTAATGATATATAATTTTTTTACTATTCTATATTTGACGAGAGACGGAGCTTATTTTGGTGTATACATAACATATTATAATGATATGAATACTAACACGTTTTGGAAATTTGTAGCGACAACTGTCGAAACGCATTCGAAATATTAATGTTTTGTTGTTCGACAACTATGACGCCACATATTATTAAAATATTGAATATGCAAAATAAGAGCGATAACTCAAATATTTTATAATTTTAATATAATATAATAATAATATTAAATCCGTACATAGTACACGAGTATACATCACTTGATAAATACTTACGCGTGATTTTACATTATATATTGTATAATAATACAATTAATTCGAACATTATCACATTTCTTATCCATTATGCGGTTACTAGTAACTATAATATAATGTATATAATGACTATTAATACGTATAACATTTTAATATTATCAGTAAAAATTAAACAAATATATTATCCGTCGACATTGTTATATTATTAAATTGTTATTGTCTTCACGTTTACTGGTACGTCATCATGCAAATATCGTTCAAACAGTTGGCTCCTGAAAATAAATAATTGTTTTTTGTTTAACGGTATTGACAGTTAATTGATGATCTGCTGAAACATTATTAATTATTTGACCTCGGCGTACTGTTAGAAAAACAAATCATTTTTTTGTCTACTTCAAGAAAACCAGGAAGAAATACTGATTATAATGTATAATCAAGATTTTTAATAACCATTATTGTTTTTATAGAAATCACAATTATTATAATGACTGAGTAAATTATCGACCCATATCATCACTATATATTTGACATACTGTAGTACTGTGAGTTATTTTCGTTTAAATTTAATTAAGACGTATTTACATTTGCCATTCGTTCGTTCTGACATTCGCGGGAGTCTTTTTACAAAAGCACTTTAATTTATATACATGTCGTACACTCTCATACAAATCCTACGGTTTATCTTTTCAGCAAAAATACGCATACAATAATTTAACACGACAGTATTATTTATAAAGAGAACCAAGGTATGCTGTAGTCGCTAGTATGGTCCCGACAATATACCATTTACTGACATTTCTGTCTTTCCGCTAGGCAATACGGTAGTTAAGATAAGCTCAATTTACTTATCAAATCGAAAGAAGATTTATATTGATGGTTGATATAACCATTTTAATATTATATTTTTGATAATTTAATTTAGAGGCCACGTGTCACGAGAATTGAAAATTGATACTTGTGTAAACTTACTAAATTGATTTTTATAATTTTACTTGTATTCTTTAAACTTAAAATATCAGGGTAAAAACCGGCGTACGATCGTGCATTAAGTTACCCTCTTTATAGTTGATGATGGGTGATTTTCATTTGAAGCCTATAAGACCCTTTGTGATCGAAATACGCGTAGCAAGGTTTTTTCTATACTAAAATGTAAAATGTCGGCGTGACGATGGCGTCTTCTTAAACGCTTAAAGCAACGTTAGTATGATATTTTGTACACAAAATGTGCACTAGTGATGCGTGCGTTTTAGTGGATAATAGTATGATATTGTTCAAGAACCGTAAATAAACTATATAAAGTCTCGCGGATTTCGGCCGGCCCGTTTACATGTATATGTGCACATAATGTATGTACGACAAACACACACACACAGAGTTATATATGTATTAGAAGTTTCCTTTGGAGGGTAGAAAGTGTTTGAAAAACTTTTTTGCTGTCAAATCCCGTCTTGGCTGAATCACAACCGGGTTAATTAAAATAGCCATCGCTTGGATTAAAATCGAGCCATTTTGGCTGCCGGCCGAAATAACCCTTTTGCGGTTTTCCCCGAGAGAATCACCTACCCCCGCCCCCGCTTGTAGCACCCCCATTCAATAAGCAATCCCCCAATCCATCTTCACAATGGAACGCGGCGCTCATCTCGGAGGGTGTGGTAATCGTTATATGGTATCCGATATGTATATGCCATGCCATATTATTTTGTGTGTACGGTAATAACGTATAGCGAATTTGTATGCGGGGAGACTGGCACGGGAGCCGGGAGAAATGCCGAACCATAAAAAAGGGGTTCAATCGAAGGTGAAATCCATATTAGTGCCACGATGGAGTATTATACAAATATATAAAAACGCTTACGAACAAAAAAAAAAAAATTTTTAAAGGCTGATTATCTCGAGGCGCACAAAAGAATTTCGCGTTATTGTAATAATAATTCCAGGCCGCGCCAGTAAAGCCAACGGGCGCGCGCGGTAATACGCATCGCATGTCCTCGCGGGTGAGAGAAAGAGATTTATGTTATGTGTGTGTGTGAGAGAGAGAGAGATTCTGTGTGAGAGGAAGCGCGATTGAGTGTTAAGCCAAAAATCACAACGATCGGCATTCAATCTATACTTACATTAAGTTTTTGAATATTTTATCGTCTCTTATATTATAGAGTTGTCCGCGTAGAAATCGTTTCATTAATGTTATTACTGCGTTTCGCAACGTTTAATATTTTGAACCGCTAATTAATTCATTATAATAATCGATTCGGTATAATAACGACAAACGAGAAAATTTCGAATTAAAGTGTAATATAGATACGATAGTACTATAAACAACGACGGTGTGTGCAGTATTCGCGTTTAAAACGGTCCGGTTTTCGTAATACGTATAGGTAATCGGTCGGTAGTACGTACTTTTATACCTACGATATAAGTCTATCCTAAACGACTGGCACATAGCCATAAAATAAAAAAATTGTAATCTTTATTTTTAATGCCCGGTATTTCGTGAACAATCGTTAAAGAGACCTTTCCAGATACACTCACGCCAACGCTTTTTAACTATTTAGTGCTTTTATTATAGTTATACAATACGCGTTTATTGCAGCGCGACGCGTCTTATAACGTTTGAAAATAAAATAGATCATTCCGTTCGAAATTATGTCATTTATTTCGTATAGTAGTTTTAGTAAGTATGTAGTAGTTTAAATGGACGGAACACAAAATTACGTCAAATTGTCGTCGAACAAAGAGACGGTATGACGTTTGTGTGGGTCATTACACGAAGATAAATGAATATTTTTAAAAATTCCCCTCGTCCTAAAACCGTATTGCACAATAGACCGTACGGGATGCCCCCCGAAGATTTACTAATTCTAATAATTAAGGACCAAATGGGCCGCTTTTGAATTCTATACAGGGTGATTTACTAAGGTTGCCGATGTTTTTAATGGCAGCACAATAGTACACAAAGTATACGTACGCATCCTTTGTGCGACGACCATTTTGGATTTAGTAACTTTAACGAATCGCCGTGCGTCGAATAATTGCTATATCTCGCAGCTTATACATGGCACGGGGGTCGCTATTATACAAGTCGGTTTTTATTACAATTTCACATCCGCCCGAGTTCATATAAATACGTCTATTATAATATTGTTGTTACGACTCTGCAGAAGAGTATGTATACCAGGGGTTGGGAACCTTTTCGTAGATAAGAGCCATTTTTTCAAAAAATTACAAAACTATGATATCCAGGGAGCCGCACGGGTTTGAACAACCTAGAAATTTGTAGGCAATAAAAACATAATAATACGTCTTAAATTTAGAAAATATAGAAAAACTTTATTTATCACTATAATAACGCAGGTATAATATAATTGATATTTTACGGATTTCGACTGATAATTATCCAAAGAGCCGCAGGTTGCATGTTAAAGAGTCGCTTGCGGCTCCGGAGCCGCAGGTTCCCGACCTCTGATGTATACCTACAGATTACCAATAGTATAATACACACGGAATAATAATTTTCCACCGTAATGTATATGAGTATATAACATATACGCGTATAGCAATAATAATAACCTCACTAAAAATCTTAATTATTGACTAAAAATTATCATAATATATGGTTAATTTATTTCACCGATAACATTTCTGAACACGTGCGTTATTGTGTATGAGCTAAAAAATATTTTTAAAATAACGCTTATTATACCTCGTTTTGAAAATGTATATGCTCTATGCAAATGTCGTCGACGAGCATACATATTGTAAGCTGCACAGCGTATACGTATATTATATTATATGTTCCTTCGTAGGTGGCCGCTGAAATGAATCGAAAGTTTGGCGTTTCACGCACCAACTGACTGCACTCACATAGCCACATATGAAACAAACAAAAAGTATAAAAATAAAAACACAATGAAACACATTATATACATTTATATATATATACACATTCAACAATTACGGTTTATACAAGTTTTAATATTTATTTAGTGCGTACAGCAGAGCGTAAATATATAATTTATTCAATTTTAAACTTTGAATTGTAGGCTGGTAAGTCTTTGCAAGTTTGTTTTAAGAGTGGGTATACCTTAACCTTATATATATATATATATATATGTTTATTGTTTGTTTTTTGTAATAATGATTTTCAAAACTTTCATTAATGATAATTTTACTTTTACGTGTTACAATAATGATATAAACAAATTGGATTGTATTACAAGGAAAACGCATAACTCACGGATAATATAATATAATATTTCGCTGTCGACGCGTGTTTGCATCACATTTAAATCGCGGCGTCGGCGGGAATGTCGGTTTTGACACTAATTAATGAGTCGGTTGACTCGAATGATTTACGTACGTTAATACTTGGGCATCGGATTGGAAAACACGAGCTTAGAATCATAAATGAGATGTGTCATCGTAAAACACCCTCCAAGTCGTATGATTTCAACCGAAGAGGGTGAATTATAAAGATATAATATGCGATTTTCAACGGGCAACATTCGACAAATTTCGGAATACGGATAACTATAGTAATATTTAATATTACTGCTGTGTGCATACCGAGTAATGATACGTATAGGTACAGTACATTTAAAACTAAAACATTTTCAAAAAGTCCCGTTCTACACGCAAACGATTGTTGTATTCTGAACCAATCTATACTTATTATTTAAAATACACATATACCTAGGTGCCTACTATAAATATATAATTTATTCACACGCACTGTAATGTGCCGGTTGCCGGTATGAATTGGCAAGCACCATATCCAAGAATATGACGTCGTTTCCACGTGATCTAATAAATTTTATTTCAATGGATATTTTCGAAAATATGTATTTTAAAAAATTATTAGGTTTGTACTACTAATTATCGTACGATCGTTGTACAATAATTGTCGTAACGCGTGCTCGATAATAACATTATGCGCATTGCAAAGACGTCGATAATCGATTTGAATAATATTAAAATCGAACGGGTCTCGCTGTTCTCGGTTTTCGTCGGGGTTCGAATATTGCAGAAGTTTCGATAAATTTATGGCTATAGGTGGCCGGATACATCTGCAGCCGAAGCGATATAACACTACTACACGCATATTTAAATATCGACGTATCGTGTGTAACGCGAACGACTTCACAGCAGACGCGTCTCAGACGTGTATACACGAAATACGTTTTTACGACTCGAAAACAACTATACGTAATTGGAGTTATTTTTATTGTCAGCACACCACCGGATATCGGGCGTGTGTATATGTTAATGGCGTAAAGTGCATTTCATAATATCATTATCTCATTATGTATGAAATTATTCGTATAAATAATAAATACGCGCATGATGTGTACACACGCCACAGCAAAAACCGACGATATATTATTTTACTCGTCTTTCAGTCGGACTACGTCTTGTGCACATTGTTTTTAAAAAACAAATCGTTGCCGATCGCGAACGTTTGCCATAATAATGTATACTATAGAGACAATGATAAAATGTCCTCGCCGGCGGCCTGCGCGTGTATATTATTATTTTATGCTTATGGACGACGCACGGAAAAATATCCACGTCGACGAAACGTCGATACCGTAACGAGCGGCTTCGGCACAAAACACTATGTAATGGTGTGTGTGTGTATGCTTTAATATACGTATATGTTATACGCGCGCGTGTGTGTGCTCGTGCAGAGTGCGAACAATAATATCGTATTATATACGCGCGTATGTCATATATATACGCAGTGTGTATTGAGAACATAATGTGTTCGGCATACGGTTCGCACGGCTTCTTCGTCGTCATTGGATTGCGATTTCTTCGCTGCGTATACACATTTCGTGTTTTGTGTCGGCCCGGCAGCACCACAATGGAACAATATAATAATAACGATAATATAATAACATATTATGAAACGGAGCACTGCAGTATGGTCGTGGTGGGTTTATATAATGTATAATATAAATACGACGAACGCGACGGGTATATCACACGGCATAATATATTTTATAGTTGAACGATGTAAATAATATAATATATTGTGTGTGTGTTCGTGTGCCCGCGCAGCGTATGCGCATCGTACGGACCACGCGCGTGAGACGACCCGCCGGCAATAGGGTGCTGCGTGTGCGGCAGTAACGCTGTGCCGGGCGGGTGCGTGCGGATATTATAATATTATTGTACAGGAGGGCTGCTGCGGGGCATAGTCGCGCGGCGGCGTTAAAAGCTCCGTGAAAAGAGAAATCGGTTATTAATTATTTACGTGTCGTCTACACCGAACGACGGGCCCGTCTCCGACCCTATGTGCGTACGATGTCGTGTCGCCGTTGCGTCGGAGGGTGGTGATTACAATATTATTTATACATTATAATAATACATCAGTCAGCGTCGTCGTCGCTTCCGTCCGCAGCTAAGTCGGATGGCGGCGGAGACGATAATAGTATAGTCCGAATGATGGTAATGGCGACGGCCGTTTCTTCCGATCGCGAATGAGAATCCAACGCATCGTCGTACCGCCGCATAGGCTCACACCTGCATATGTACGTACGACGATGAGCCGGATGTACTTCGATCGTTGTTGTCGCGATCTATCAAAGTATATTATATCGCAATAATGTCTTTGTGCGCGACATTGATGGGCTAGGGGGTAGAAAGCACGGAATATAATATATACATGGCACCTATACCCTTCGCCGTAAATGCGAGATAAAGGTACAAATTATACCAATATAATAAACATAACGATATAATTCTCTTGTCCGCTGTTATTTATAAT
Organism: Rhopalosiphum maidis; assembly: GCF_003676215.2. Lineage (NCBI taxonomy): Eukaryota > Metazoa > Arthropoda > Insecta > Hemiptera > Aphididae > Rhopalosiphum > Rhopalosiphum maidis. Next base: position 63,737,918 of record NC_040877.1, read on the forward strand.
ATTAAATACCTACGGTTTACAATGTGACATGATGGAGACGATGCGGCTTAAATTTAATTGGTTCGCATACACTGCAATATAGCGATGACGATCCGTTATTATTATTATTTTTTTTTTCTTAAAACTATTTACTTTTCAAAATATGAGGTAAAAATATATATTACATTACACCACTACACTTATAAATAGCGTCTACAACAATAGGTACCCGAAAATTCTTAACGGTTTGCTGAATTCCTGAAAAACCTCTTTAGCCGAAAAAGTTTATATTATTGAAGTTTCGTTTCGTGACTTCGTGTAGTTCAATTAAATTATTATGAAAAAAATAAAATACATTTTCAATTATTTTCCGTCGTATTGTGATTTATTGTGTGGGTTGGTGCACAAAATGAATAATACGCTCAAAGTTTAAACGAACAAAACGAATGAAACTCATATGAGTCATATGGGTTTAATGAAAAACCATATTATCATATTCGTTAAGATCTTACTCACACGGCGGTTTTTCAACAAATTATGGCCCTATCATATATAGTTTTCACTTATTGTTTTAATAATCCAATTTTTCATGATCGCATTGAAAGCGATTAAAACATTTAAAACATCCAATTGGTTTTAAAATCAATATGATTCTACAAGTGTACCTATTACAAACATATTTTTCAGGATTATAACGTATATCTACCACAACAGCGTGACGCAAAATAAGTTAATTAAACAAAACGTGTTTGTTTTCAACAACCCGCGACGCGGAAACAATGTTATCAATGTTATCATAATTAAATATTATTATTATGTATGTGATATGAATGGACAAAAATACTAAATACACAAGTACAGTGATTATTGAAAGGAGGACAAACAACTTATAATTTTTTTATTTCTCATAGAGGTGGTATTGCTTTTAAAATAATTATGTAATATGTGCTATAAATTATAACACATTAATACTTGTTAAGACTACATAAGCAGAAAAAACGAATAACACAAATCAATAAAATATGACGAATATTTAAACTATTAAAACTAAAAAAAAAAATAGTTATACTCGTTGATAAATTAAGATGATACTTAATAAAAATATTTGCTATGATAAGTGGAAAAAAATAGTAAAATAAAACAGATAAGAAAAAATGATTAAAAAACATAAAATGCGGTATTACAGGTATATTAAAAAAAAATTAAAACTAAGTGAACGAATCAAAGAATTAGTGATAGTTATGAAGATAGAATTAAAATTATTACATAACCTTAAAGCAATATTATAATAATTTAAAAAAAACCATTAAGTGTATATAATACATAAACAGTTTTTAAATATACCAAAATATCTATAAAGAATAAACGTAAAATAGAACAACAATTTAACTATTATACCTATAAGTTATGTAAAACCAATATTCACCTATTATTTTACAAAATATTTTCCTAGTTTTATAAAAACAAAATAAACAAATAATTAACAGTTTCGTGGATAAAATACCTTAAATACCTACAACTATACAATAAATTATTATGTTTAGTATATTATTATGTAATTATATACTTTTACCCTCTGCTGTCGTCTGCCGTACAATACGTTCTGACCCAATTATTATAAGGGTATTAATAATGCAACTAAATAATTTACTCGGATCGATTTCATTTGCAATCCACGGATTCACAAGTTTCGTTAAAAAGTTACACGAGTAACTACAAATTATAAAATATACCAAAGGTGGCTAACAGGTAGATATTAGTCGATCGCTAAATTAATTCCAATCGATGTGACTCTCTCGTCATTTTTTTTTAGTTTTTTCGGATAACAACTAATAATAAATTAAAACTGATAATCTGTAATCAATTAATTTATTAAAATAAGTGTTGTGTAAGACTATAAAATCAAACGTTATTATTACTTATTAATATTCTAAATGAAAAAAATAAAAAAAAAAGTGTAAAACGCGTGTACGAATATAAAATATATATTTTGTTTGTTATTGAGAACCTTTTTGTCGGTCGATCACGACAACCTAGAAAAACGCAGAGGTCTACCGTAAGTTTATTAAAGTTAGCCATCCCTGAAATATACGATGAATAAAAAAACCGTATCAATACAGCAATACCTGACCAGATTTAGTATAGTAGGCAAGTTATGAAATCGGACACATATTAAATCCGGAAAAGTTGTAAAATCGCTTATTAATTGGGATCAGATATTTTAAAAGGTGAGCTGAATAATTGTTTCCCGTGCTCATCTGAAATACGTCCAACTATGGTCGATCTATTTCCCGCATAAGATGTGTATTCATTCAAGTACACACATTTTCATTATCATTTTAACAGGCTTAGGAATGTCAATACCAGAAGCAAGGTAGACGTGGTCAAAAATGTGCGTTCCACCGAACAAATCTCTGGAACCAATTCAGTATTATTCGTTTCCGGTGCAGTCCATAGACATCAATTGACACGATAGCAATCAATACCCGGATTTACCCGTGCAGCATTATTGTTTGAACATTTATATTTGTAGAATATTTTTTTTTTTATTCATATTAATTTGTCAGGGCAAGCCTTTTAACACAATACAATATAGAATAGTAATCTCAGTGGTCAAATATAAAATATACAGTATTTTATTTAAATCAATAGGTGTAAATATTATAATATGAGCGTATATATAAAAATAATGAGATTGTACCTAGTTAAAAATAAATCGACATCATTATAAATTGAAATTTTGAAGTACATAACAAAAGTGATTTTTGAGAAAATGAATCAATAGATGTATTTTTCTTGTTAAAAGTACAAAATGTAAATTTGAGTTTCTAATAGGATAATTGTGCGTACAAATATCAATTTTACTTAATAAGTGAAAACATTCAATATTATTATTAATCATGCTAGTTGCAGTTCACATCGTGACGTCATGTTATGGTGTACGAAAACCTAAATACACACCTTTAACAGGTAGGTATGTACACCCACCTGCGGAATATAATAACATTATGATAAAATATCATAGCTGGTAACGGGAGTATTATATGTACCTATAATATGCACGCATAATCAAGCTCTAATGCTGGACACGGCGCGCGTACCGTTAAAATCACGTTATCACACCAAGCGGTTATGATTTATTACCGGGTTACAAAAACACATTTTTCGGCCTCGTAGACTTTTTATCATATTTTATATCTTATGCCCACGTGACATATATGTATATAGCCGCGGTACGTTATCGTCCACCGCGAGCCACATAATATCCGATTGTGCAACCGGATAGTTTTTATTATAAAAATAATAATAATAATAATAATACTAGTACGCGCAAATATAAGACATACCGCGCATTCGGAATACATGTTATTGTACACGGATAACGACATTGTACGCATAAAATATAATATATTATCATTATTTCGAGTATAATATTACACGCGTAAAAGTTTAAGCCACAGCGCTGCACCGTATATTATGTATATTTATAGGTAGTATAGTATATAGTGTAACGCGTATAGTATTGTGAGATTGTTTTCTACAAAGTTATCATATGCAAAATTACGCACTGCCACACAATTGGAACAAGTGGCCCACACGCTGAGTGGCGGTTGTGACCCTTTAATCCCCTCTCCCCGGAAAATATCTTCTTACGTGAAAATGTGTGTTTCTGCAAATATTCCTATCCTCTAGATTCAGAAAAATAATACTGCATGTGCGCGCTACACTTGTAGTAATTATATCAATATTATGTATACGTGATGTATCTCATAGGCGCCTACTGTCATTTAAATACGGAAGGGAAGAGATGTGAGTTTCAATAATATATATTATGAAAAATATGGGGCCACGTCTCATCGCCCTCTTTAATCAACCGCCGAACATCGACGACGACTCGTAAATGGTATTGTACGTACATTTTGGCATGGGTTTTCAGAATTGATCAAACTATCTAGACGGGTTGGGCTCCGTTCACAGGTTCACGACGATAAGGATGTAAACGTAGAACATCCTTGTTTTATTGTTTGACAAATACCTTTACAACATATTCATCATACAATGGTTTAATTCCATGAACTATGCCCATACGTTGAACTATTAGCTTTTCAATAACTTCCCTTTTGTCCCAGGACACTTGATTACATCCGCCTTTCTTGTTACACTAGTCTGAACTTTGTCAAGTTGTACCAAATAGTCTATAATAAAACGCAGTATTGTCCTTTATGAGATATATACGTGACAACCACTCTTTTAATACATCACCATTCATTTCACTGAGTAATCTTTTGTGTTTTTTCGATTCAAAACCCAAAGGACCACCTTACACGAAAACATCTTCATTTTCAATGTGAACAACAAATAATAATGTTTGCCTTTACCGCTGTGATTAGTTGGACCTCTTTGAAAAACCTTTATAGCAAATTCTCCAGTATTTACCCATGTTTTATCCATATAATAAATTTGATGACCTTCAATTCGGTATTATATTTTATAATCTCCAGGTAGTTTTTACTCCAAATAATATAATATCGTCCTTTTCAATCATGGCACATTATTAAAACCCATGTATTTTTCCTTTAGTGGTATTTAAGCACAACAAAATTATATTCAATATAGGAATATATTTTTTGAACTAAAAGTCATAAATATCGTTCTTCTAAATGTATTTAACCTGACAAAATCTTCCATCTTGATTTTTATGTATTGTCACTATTATTTTTTTCTTATTGGTATATTTGGATAAGAAATTATTGTTTTATGGTTTTCACACTCAAATAGGTATGAATGTTATTTTCTACTGACTAATAAAAGTATAAATACTAAACTTTCCTTTTTGTTTCATTACTGCGGAGAAAAAGTTTTCATTTTAAAATATAAAATAAAAATAATATTAATAAGTCAATTAGTTTACCAAATGTAAAAATCATATGATCAATGACAATGTCAACAATTATCAATACATCACAAATATCATGTGAGTTTTGTTAAGATTAATTCTATTTTTCAGAGTGCTTACTATTTATAAAGTTATAGCCAACCCTTAATGCTTCTTAAACTCGTCAATGATTTTTCGTCTCGTTTCGATGATGGCTTGAGGATTTCACGGCAATAGACATCATGCCACGATGAGCATTATTATTACTGTCGACATTCGTTCGCATCATCAGCACAGAGACAGTTCGTGTATATGCATTATAATAATATGTTCATATATTAATAATAATATATTATAAACGAGTACATACGGGTCGTCGGTATGTCGTCATTAAAACATAATGTACCGGATACAACAAATAATAGTAACCCGATTGTACCTGTTTCCTCTTACCAATTATTATATTGTTACAAAAACTGTGTGCATTATATTTTTTGACATTATAAGAATGCAGTTGACGATTAACGTCCGTCATACAAGCATTTGATCCTTTAATAGTGCTAAATCATAAATAATAAGTATACAAACTGCTGTGAGTTAAAGCATAACAAAATTTTACAAAAAAAAAAAAAAAAACGAGAAAAATATCATTAAAGTACCTATAGTGTCTATTAAAGGGAGTGGACTCTAGTTCCATAGCCGTCAATCGTCATACCCAATATAGTCCAACGACTTATGTTCACGACTCTGGTATAATGATGACTGTAGTTTGATGTTATAATTTTTTTTGCCTTTTTTTATTTTATCATTTATATCTGTTAGAATTTACACAGACTCGAAATGATAAATACACGATTACACAAGATTTCCGAGTATATAATTTAAAAAACGAACTATGTGAGGGACCAATCGTACAGCATTCAATTTAGAACGGATAGGTCTAGACTCGATAGCATATAATATTAAAAACTCTACGTGTGTGTATTATCGATAAACACGTACCTGCGTAAACTTTAATATAAATTGGACGTTCAAACACACGCAAAATCCCGTCGAGCACGTTCGGGCTTATACCCAGACCTACACGTCGTAATAGACGGTTCGTTTAGTAAGGTTGGTATATAAAATGTAAGTGTATATTCTTATTCGTGTTCCTGTGTGATTGTCACAGCTCTATAATATTATCATTATTTCTACGATAGACGAAGCGACGGGCTTGCCATGAAGTATTAAACTAAATATACGGTGACTGACTGCACACTGCGCACATAAATTACAAGCGCACGATTTTACGGTTCGAAATCGATGGCGGTATTCATACTCATATACCTATAATGAACATCACTAAACGCATGCGGAATTCGAAATGCGTATAATAATAATGCGAGTGCGACGTTGTATCGGAAAAGGTATCCATACGTACAGAGGTATAAATTATAAGAGCGTATATACGTTTAGTTTTTCAAAAGGTTATTGTGTAGTCCCCGATGACTCAGGGGCCGTACGAATAATAACACAGCTTGGCAATCCGAACAGTCGCGATATGGCACGCTCTCGAGAGTCGAGATGCACGGCCGAAATCCGTTATTGTACATATACGCTCAAATGAATAGATTTACACGCTGAATAGGTATAAATTATAACCACTTAAACAAGTGGATTACTATTGACCGTTGAGTCTGAAATAAAAAAAAATGTATACACAGCACCAAGATAAAATTGTTCAACGATAAAACCATTTTCGTCGATGAGTAATTTTCAATTTGTTCGATAAAATTATTAAAATTAATTGTTTTAATAAAATAATAAAAATAAAAAATAAAAATTCGTCAAGAGGGAACAGTTATCTTGTACTATATTATTTAGGTGTCGAGAGTACTTTGATTAAAGTAGTCACTGTAATGGGTGTGTTAAATTTTAATTCAACGATAAATCATTGTATAATAAGTGATGAAACAAGATTCAATGCGGAGGCGGTTTAAACTTTTATTAACCAAGGTGATCGAACAATTATTTAAATAATAATATTAAAATTGTAACAAATATTCGTATTAGATTCTAAGTGGAGCCAAAAATGTATTGATTTTATAATGATGTAAATTTTTTCATTTTAGAGTCTGAAGACACTTTTTATAGTTTTGAAAAAACATTGATCATCAAATATGATGAAGGTCAAAATTGAAAAGTTCAAGCATCTACTTTTAAAAATAAACAAAAAAATGATAAAAAAAAAAAATTACAAGCATTATTTGTTATGATAATGATTATTAAAAAAATTGGTTTGTAATAACCTTGATCATCAAAACGACAAAACGTAAGACCATTTTTGATTTATTTTTTATAAATGTCGATGAAATAATTTAGAATAATGTCTTATGAGCGTATAGTATAATTTTTACGATTTTCATCAAATCACCATAATATTATACTAATAGAATTCTGTCTGAATTCAGAATCGTTTTTCGTAAATGCAATTGCTTATATCTGAATTCAAATTTAAAACATTCACTACAGTGACTTACTCAATGACGAAGTACGTATCTATTACTCGACACCTTATCAAATATACTCGTATAGGTAGGTATGTTAAATAACAATAAGTTTCGACCTTAAATGGAGCACACGTTTTGGATATACGTTTCCGGCACATTACTTTTCCTGTTATAAATAATTGTTATACTAGTAATGTATTCTGAAATCTAAAAATGTTTTTGTGTACATATTTAAGACAACAAACGTGATATAAATCATGTATAGTATATCACTATATCTGTACTATCTAAAGCGCGCATTATTATAATATATCAATATATCATACAATAACGTTATAAGTATATAGTTATAACGGTTTGGCTGTGTATCGCGCGTGTATCCGTTGACTTGTCATAATTATTGGGCCTTTGGTCATCGAGGGAATTTATCCTATGTAATATACAAGATCAACGACGAGAGCAAATCGAAGCGAATGTCACGATAATATTATACTATATGCGTGTTGCACAGATCACTTCACGGTGTGCCTCGTGGGGATACGGATGTTAATTTTGTACAGGTGCCTATATATTCCTAATATTTAATTTAGTGTGCGTACATTTAATAGCATTTATTTCGACCGGGAGTAGGTTATTTGGTGAAAACGGTAGGTAATATTAATTATATACTTGAGTTCGAATGAAATGCATCGAACGTATTGCTATAAAATATTATAGTGTACAACGCGTGTTTCGATGTTATAAAATCGTCAATATACATGTATACATATATATTATATTTAATAATATATTATATTACGTAGGATATGCGGCTATAATATTGTTATATGTTTATGTGATCGATTTTTGACTGCATTAAATATGACCTGGAGTATAATATGTATGCGTCTCTGCAGTGCATATTATACACTAACCTATACAGTATACCGGCTATACCGATATGGTATACTGAGGTCTGACACGCAACATAATAACATATCATTGTATTACGGTAACACAGAGTTGTGTACAACAATGCACTATATTATATAATATTATAATATGGATTTAAATAACACGTGGATTGCGGTTTTCTCGTTTTCCGATGTCTGCATGTGCAGCGATTCTACACTGAACTTTTCATATATTTTGTGTTTTTATAAATGTATTATACGATATGTTTATACAATAGATAGATATACTATTGTCCGTCTTACAGTTTTCCAAAATTTGTCATTTACATATTATTATTTAATATTATAATGTATAATTATATGATACATGACTGCCTGTTCATTAAAAATTATCGACACTGCATATTAACCTGCAATACCGTGTAACATTATACATTTCGTTTCACATTAATATGTTATTGTAAAACGTTCTTTTTACGATGCATATAGTCGGTATACCCACGCGTATTAAGGAACAGTTGAATTATCGTCAACAGCACTCAGTCAAACGAAGCAATCACTAATCATTTTGAAAAGAAGAATTTTGTACATAGAGTTTATGGTAAATATGTATGTGTATGTGAGTGAATAAGTGAGTTTATATTTATTTACTCGAAAAGTTTCGTGTACGTCGAAACTTAAAAATAAAATTTGTTTGAAAACATTTTAGTTGTATTTGTATTGGCGTTTCAAGTTATTTGACAAAACGTCCATGTTATTATATCATGGACTATTCTTTGAATAGTTTTTAAAATTAAATTTTCCTTGGATTTAAAAAAAAAAAAACTTTTGAGTAAAATATAAATATTCGACATTCCGTACATTCCGGGAAACGAAACGAAGTTACTAAATTAGTTTAATTACACTCCATAGCTGGAGGGGCATTAGATAAAATTCGAACACAAAAAAACAATAAGTGCTCGTAAAGAACGTTTTTAAAATTCGTAATTTTGAGTCATTAATGGTATTCAGCATAACATAGCTATTATTATGTAATAATCAATAATAAACAACAAAGGGTCGTTATATAATATTAAGACTATAAAGAAAAAACTGTACACAATTAATTAGATATAATCACGTAGATGGTATGTATAACAACAACGAAATAATTGAAATTTTATCGTTTCACAAACATATATTATATACTATACTACAAGTAATAAATATATCCATATATTTTATAAACCAAACATTTTTACTAAAATAACATTATGATTTTACTCGTTTGATAGAAATTGTAAAATAGTATATATTATATAGAAATTATTAAAAAAACAACAATGACGAATTAATAACAACAATAACGTTCAATTAAAGCTTATAGATTGAATATACACATAGGTACGACCGATGCTTGTATTACTCGAGCTATACTTCAAACGTCGGAATATAGGGAAATGAAACAATTTAATACTCGGAAACGCTTTAAAAAGGACATAAATAATCGTAATCACAATTCACAATGCACCTACCTTTTATGTATTATATAAGGCGTACTACGTGATCATTTTCTATAGATTCGTTTCAAACGTCGCCGCCGCTGTTACCCACAACAGTAAAAGCGTCATTATAAAGTGAAAAAACTTTTAAGTACGCATATTTAAACTCTTGACGTTTTAAACCTCAACAGAATAATTTTGAAACCTGAGAACTGTACAAAACAGCGATGTAATTATGAATAAATAATTAATAATGCAAAGTTAACGATATATCCGTTCATACACGCGAGCGCTGAAGAGTTTCCGTAAACAATCATTGAAATAAAACGATTTGCGGCATCAAATCGAGTGCCGAACTTATTATTATTATTTTAAATCAGACTTGTCATTTTAGAAATCTCAATTGTTTGCGCCAAAATGTTTGCTGGCTATTTAAACAAAAAATAATCATTACCAGGCAATAGTTTACTATATGCATACCACACATCTCTATGTACTCGTGTTTAATGTATACATCTCTGCTTTTCCATTTGCTATTTTAATTTAACAAGATAAATTCAATTTTATAACAAACCGTGATTGTAATTACCTATTTGTACCAACGACAATATACATTGTGCCATTTGTAAATTGTCTTTTTATTGTTATTAGTTTATTACAATCTGTCAATACATTATATTATAACGGCAACAGTTTGTTGTTGGTAGTTAGTCAACAATCTTACGACCAAAGCAAAATTTTATTTGAAAAGTAAAATTTAAAAAAAATAAATAAACTAACTCAATATTAGATTTAAAATACATATTGACCTTTTTATTTTATTATATACACACCGTGAACCATTCCATGCTACAAATGACGTACCTACGTGTTTAAAATGTAATTTTATTACGCAAATCGAAGAAACTCCTGAGAACGAAATCGTAGTGGTCCATCCTGTATAGGTTATTTACATAAAAAAAAAAATAAATAAATAGAATATATTAAAAAAAAATAAAAAATGTTAATTCAAACATAAAATTCTCATTAACGATTTCTACAAATTTGAACATTCTACAATGAACTTATAATGTATATACAGTTAATAAGTTAGTTTATACTGAATGGTTTCTGATCCCACAAAACGTGTTTTGGCTCTAGAAGCGGAGAATTCAAGTAGCGATATTGCATCCCGAATATAAAAATAATAAGTATCCTGAATCCTGATTGTGTCCAAACACATACTGGTTCCCAAAATTAGGTATTTGCATATAAATAAAACAAGTGTAATAAAAATAAATATTTCATAAAAATATAATTAATAGGCAATTTAACTTAATTACACATCATTATACAGACATAAATATAAACTTATAGTTTAAAAAATTATTAATACAATCATATCAGTTTAATAAAAAATATATTTTATACGCAACAAATTAATAATATAATATCATACATATATATTACATACATAATCAAATAACCAAAATCATACAATAAAGAAATACACTTAAATTATTTCATTATAGGTTGACTTTCATATCTCGTTATTTTTATTAACACTCAATATTAAATACTTTTTTATTCGCAATCTTGCAGATTCTCGGCTTTCTTATCTTTGGTGGATTAGAAGTACCATTCACACAAAATATTATTAGAGTGTAAGGTCTTTTGAATGTGTTATATTATATATTTACATTAAAATATGTAAGACGCAATCGAGACATTTTAATATTTATTTAGTTTTAATAACCACTGAAAACCGTATTCCTTATCTATACTCAGTATGGGTCATAATCAGAATATGAAAAAGGGGAAAAGATTATTTTGAGCCAAAATCAGGCGACACCCCTTTAAAGTAATATGATCGTGAAGCGTCCTCTTCGTATCATATCACCTAACTTAATGGATCGTTCAATCGTTGTCATAGTATTACAGAACACATCATTCAGCGTGGTCTTCTCAGAAAAAAACAGCAAGTCGGATTACACTCTAAACGGTTACAGCTTCGAATTTTGTCACCGAATATTATAATGACTCGGAAATGCGCACATTATGCCCCTTGACTTTATATTATACGAAATGAATGGACTGCGTGTGCATAATTGTATACTGCAGACGTCACTTCCGCAAACCCGCCGAGTGCAGTACACGCACGTTATCGTCTGTCGATTATTTGTTTGTCGGACCGTTTGTGCGCGTGTGTATTATTTGAAGGCACTATATTGATCTTCGTTACATTTACATAATATTATATTACATAAATATCGCATGCAGAAAAATTAATATTTAAATACTAAAAAAACTTTGAGCTGTCGAACAACGAAAACCACGGTCGTCGGAGCGCACGCTGCACAGCAGTGTGTACGTACTGTGCGTCGCCTTTATATTACGTGTATGCGCATCGTCGTGTATAAATGTGATGCAATTAAAAACGATGGACGAGAAAAAAAAATGAAAATGTGATGATGAGTATCTCTACGCGTATATAATAATATATTACACTGAATGGTATGACGTAAGGGAGCGATGGGAAAAGTAAAAAAACCGAAAAAAAAAATCGAACGTACGACGAATTATTTATTATTGTAATAGACTGAAACGCATATTCATATAAATACGTGTGACGTTTAGACGAAGTATATTAATATATTTTTTTATTATTGCGCCGTGCCCCCGCGTACACGTGCAGTCCGCCGGACACATTACGAACATCTGTTAACCGCGTTTATCTCTCCTGGGCTACGTCTGGAGGACGCTATGGTGGTCTCTCTCCGCCGCTCGCCGCCAACCAAACTCCGGCCGAGAGATAACACACTCTTCGCGCTCCGTCCTCCGCCACGCAGGGTGCCGCAGACTCGCCGGCAAACTCATTATTATATATATATATAGATCGTGTGCAACAGCGATTCCGAAATACGATTACGCGCCACAGATACCTACGTATATACACACACACACATACGCTGCACGCACGCAAACTCGATCCGGTCTCCAGAGTCGCAGAGGTTTAACTTCCGTCGGTGGTCGGGTAAGAAGAGGGTTTGTATTGTATTGGACGTGCTCGAGTCACACACACACACACACACACACACACATAGATACAAATGTATGATGCTGTACGCATGGGACGCGAGAGGATAGTATAGGGCGGAAGAGTTTTCCTAACGGCAATTAAACGCGTCTCGGTCGTCGCGCGTGTATAATACGAATGTGTATGTGTGTGTGTGTGTGTGTGCGCGCGCAAAACACTCGGCCCGTTATCGTTTTCCGGCACCGGAAAAGTCCTGGTCGGGTCGGGTCGGGTGTGTAGTATAATATGTGGTCCTCGTCGTCGTCGTTACGCTTCGTATATCTATGTGCACGCGCAACCGCTCGCGAGGAAACGACGAGGATAAAACTCCTTTTATACGCATTATCTAAACAGAAAATCTCCTTTTTTTTTTTTATTTTTCGCTTAACATGCGTATATATATATATATTATAATACCGAGACTTACACTATGGCCGGTTATTTTCGCGCTCGTACGGAATAATATTTTCGACGTCGCGGCGACGCGCCTTATGTGTATAGACCACCGACCGGCTCCGCAGTGTTTTTATAGGTACGACCGTACATACTGGTGTATATGGCTAAAGTGTCGTAAAACGTACGTGCCCGACGTCCACTTTTCCTCTAAAATATAATGGCGCGTAAAGCCCCCTATACGCGATACTGTTTATAAGTATATATACGTGTACACGTCGTACGCTGCAAATCCTTTAACGATCCGTCCGGAAACAAACGAATGACGTGTTTCGTGTACACGATGCGTAATTCCGCTAAACCCGCGACCGAGTGCTATAGTGCCTATATATTATTATTATTATTATTATTATATTATTACGGTACGGGGCCGCTGTTTCTCTCGATTGACGATTGCCATGTAATATATATACTGCATTTGATCAAATTTGATGACACTTTTGCGTCGAGTTGTATAATATGAATAATAATGTTTCGATATCAGTGCGTGAGAAACTTGCAGCGAGTATATCTCGTATTATATCGTGTGCAGCAGTAGATTATCATCTATAGTTCTGCATGCACTCCGGGGGACGATTTGATGACGATTCGCCACGAACGAACATTATTATTATTATATTATGTATAAAGAACATATTGTATATCATTTTTGGGGAGGAGCTTTAAATCGTCATTTGCCATTTTGCTAGTCTTATTGTTACTTACTACAAACTGTATTATAAAATATTTATTAAATGTATCCAAACAAAACTAGTATCACTTTAATTTATAATGAGTTTATTTTAAGGACTTAATTTATTTATAATTTATCTATTTTAGTTGAATTTTTAAATATGTTATTCAAATTTTAGGTCATAAACACAATATTATATAATTTTATATATACCTGTATAAGATTACATTTGGTAAAAAAAGAGTTTTAAATTTTATACGAGTTCAAATAACTTATGTCATACATTAAATATTAATTAAATAATTTTAAAAGTTTAAAGTTGTAGAAAAAAAACATGTTACTTCGATCTACAAAGTAATAAGTATTCAAATTTAAATTATTTTACATAAAAATGTATTCTATTGTTTTAAATTGTAGGAGTATTATTTTTTCAGTACAGCAATATAAATTAAATTCGAAACAAATATTGTTTTATTTTATGTATATATATTATATTAAATAATGTTTGTTGTTAAAACTGCTCTCCAAACACAATATTTGCTTTTAGGGGGCGCTACATATTGTAAACTGTTTTAAATTGTAAATTGTATTGATTATTTTTGTTGCAATAAAATGTATTACTATTATATTGTTATTTGGAAATGTATAGAACATTATGTACGACGGTATAATGTACTATATAATATTATGATGGACGATGGTTGTATAAATACTTTGCAGGACAATGTTATTATTGCCAAGAAATACATCACAGTAAAATTGGTATCTAAATACGTATTGTCAATGTTCACAGATATTATGTAATATTATGTTTGTGGTTAAAGTTTTAAATTTAAACTCACGTGAGATATTTTCAATTTTGGTATGAGAACCTGAGGACCCGCAACCACACCATACACTACGACGGCCGTCGATCGAATGAATTAAGAATAGAAACAAACGGCAAGATGATGTGCAACACTAAAATCATAACATTTACCACGCGATAATGTACTTGTATGGCTTATTTTACCGGATGTTTATATAATTATATTTTGTGTATTGTGAAACCAATTGCGATAATATTTAAAAAACTTAAAATATCGCTGAACGGTTATATATATATATATATATATATTATATAATATATGTGTGTTTATTATTTTGTATAAAAACTATGATATTGTCAATTATACTGATTCAATTTGATACACAGTGCGAGCTGTATTTATATATTAGGTATACTGCTGGTCTAATAATAATATTGCTATTACGCCCAAACCCATTGCTTTACAGCCGACAAACGTTTTTTTTACCGGTTTTCATCGTATAATAACGTTCCACATAGTCGCCATATATTATACGACCTACGTGTGTGTACATACGACAAGTCCTTAAAACCCTACCGAAAATATTACTATAAATGCGTTGTTATTATTATATATGTATTATTACTGCCGTGTATAACAAAAAACTGCAACGTGCGTCGCGTTTCATGAGGAATTTCTTAACGTTTTTTCCGCTCTCGAAACCTTCTAAGTTTTTTTTTTTTTCGTAAGACATCCGCGCCGCCGCTGCTCAAATATACGTATACGTATGGTAGATAGTTATAATACATAGATGAACGATGAATATAATCTAATTTCGTCATGTATTATCATTTAAATTTAAAAAAACAGCATGAAAAACACTGTAATACCTATGTAAGAAAATAAAATTATTCAGTTTGGAGTTATTGTTTGTTTTCTGACAATTAACATAAATGCATCGAATTATATATTATAAAAGACAACCAAGTACGTTCGATAAAAATACACATCTCAACCGTCGTCATCGAATATGTAAGCAACTTACTAGAGTAACTATGAATAAGTATATGGCTACATACAATCTGCTGAGACACTATATATTATAACCTTTTAAAACGAATGAAGTTCCGTTTTCCCGCTCTAGACACTCAGTTACATACTGATCTCATCTCATGAAATTTAAAATATAATGTTAATTAAGTCTACGTCTTAAATTTTTAATACCTAAGTTCGTCCAAACTACATTATTGTATACTTGGGACTGTCTGTAACAAAAACTTTTACAAATATGGTTATAAATGTATTATTTATGTTAATTTAGAAAAATGTGATTAATATGAGTGATATATTATGTATAAATCAGCTGTTTAAAACTGGTTGATATTTATATTTTACTTTTCTCAAGTGTGGTGGACTCAATTAATATATTTTAAGTTTATTACTTTTTCCTAATCAGATATGCAGTTCAGTAAGTTTGCAAAGCTTAATAATATAATATTTAATAATAATATCATATTGTAATATTATGTTCAGGTGTTTAGCTAACGGATTTGTTGTTTCTTTGAATTATACGTATACGTAAAGTTGGTTCACCTATTTAGAGGCCCTAGTGACTCAAAATCTTCACTAATATTTTGTGAATAAAATGCAAGAATTTACAAGTTCATAATCAGAATTTGAAAATTAACTTTTTATGAATTACAGCTAATGAGTTTTAGAAAATCTCAACACATCTTTCGGTAAATATTTCAACACTTAAGCGCTAGCGCTACATATATGGGAAAATGTATATATTTATATTTTATTCGTATAAAAATTAATTATCATTAGCTGGAGATACTTATAAACATTTTCTTTGAATAACACAACGTTTAAAAAAATAAATAAATATTTTCTTTCCACAGAGTACCAAAATGATTTGCAGATAGGGGCGTCCCTAGACAGTTTTTAAGTGGAGAGCGAACCTATTTATTTTTATTATATACAATTTTGATCATTATTATTTTGTTGACAGCGAGAGTAATTTTTATACATTAAAATTAGTTATGAGGGAGGGAAATACCGCTTAGCCACATCACCCCTCTTGCGGACGCGCCTGCTTGCAGAAGCCACATGGTTATAGGACTGTTTTTTATATAAGTGAATTATAAAATATAACCAGTTAATGATTCTTACTAGCTTTGAGTTGCAGAAAATTAAATCTATTATAATATCTAGTGGCTATACCTACAAAATATATAACAATAGTTTTTTTTCAAGTCAGCAAGTTTTGTTCCTTCCTTTTATTTTGTGTGGGAGGGCATGAGGGACACACTTACACATCAAATACTGAATGACGCCCTTGATTATAATTTAACTGCAAACAAAAAGTATTGCAATATTATACGATTATACAGTCATAATGCATATACTTACTGTAAGTATTTTATACATAACTATTGCAGTCAGCCCTATAGAGTATGATATATCTTACATTGAAAATAAAAAATCTAAACGTTTCATGTTGTATATGTTTCTTGTTTGGTTTTTTTTTTTTTTTTTGACGTACCTACCCTACCTATATAACTATATTGTGTAATTATTATTATTATATCGTGTATCTACACAAACTTGTCCATACACAGACATCACGACCGTTTGTAATCGTTGAATATAGAAAACACGAACACCACAGTACATTATGTGCATTTGTCTTAACTCGAAAATACAAAGTATATAATATAATAACAAAGTTAGTTATTAATTATTAAGTATATATATATATAATACATATGCTATACATAATATAATATACATAACACTTGGAGATTGTGTATTATTATTGCAGGGAACGTGGAAGTATTAAAATCATAACATATGCCCACACAACGATTGCATAATAAGTTGAATTATATTATCCCAACAATAAATATTCCCATATTAATTTTATGCGTTATGCATGTAATTTTTTTATCATGATAATTAACTTTTGCTGTAATTCACGTGACGGTTGGCAATAAAAAAATAAAAATGCCAACAAATAATAATCAAATGGATTATATTTATGTGTACAGTGTGCTATAATATTTAGTACCATTAAAGTAATCACGTCCAATTTTCGTTAAGTTTAACTAAAATATATCGTATTTCTAGTACTCTACCCATATTAACATTATTTGAAATGGTCATTTTCCACCTTCATTATTAGGTATTCCATTCTGGAATCAATCAATAATTTATTTTTTAATCAATTTTTCATTACGGCTAGGTAGTCGGTGAAAATAGTCAGACTAACAATTGAATAGTCAACTTAATATGGTTTTCTAAATTTGATTCGCAATTGCAACCGAAATATTCCACGAATATAACTTGATATTGCGCAACCACTAACCGATATTATAATATAATTACAGTCACATGTATACGTATTTTATATTCAAGACTTCTAAAATCAGTTATATTGTATATTAAATTAATATAAACATATTATAATATTTTTCGTAGATAAAGTCTCATGTACTATTATCAGGCGGATTGTCTACGTATAATACGTTTGCATTCCGGTTTGTATAATATATCATAATCAACATCACTTGTAAAATACGAAACCCATTCGAATCGAGATTCCAAATTATTAAAAATTAAAATATTCGAGAAACTATTATATATTATAAGTTATAATATGTTATTATCTATTTCACCAATCCGTTATTATTTTTAAAGCTCTAGAGCGTGTGACTCGTACATGGCAACATTTGACAACTATAGAAAATCCGCAACAGAATTCGACGAGTATATACATATATAGGTATACTTATACGTACATATATTTTAATATATCATCATATGTTAAAGCGTTGCACGCGAGTACAAATTTTATACATGACAAATGTATGTTTGTGTATGTGTGTGTGTGCCCGCGCGCACTAACGACTTAAATATAATATTTTATAGTGTATAGTACCCGAGGTAGATTTTTTTAGCAAAAGTACGCCGCTGCATCATTCGTGAAAATATCTCGCGGTCAGTGTAAAAACCTGTTGTTGAAAATTGTATATTGGAGAATTTAATAATATTAACACCGCAACGCTCGTTCTCTCTGTATATTAATACCTATACATGACGGGCACTGTATAGCCGAAACGGTGTACCTACTTCGAATTATCTACAAGCTTAAAGTGCCTACTACGAAATATGAAAATGCAGATTGACATCGTTCGTGCAAAGGGAAACGACATTTTTCCACGGTCGTGAATTCCTACCTATAGCGATCGGTTGCTGTCGGGCGGGGGTGGTTGATGGAAATGACTTCGGCGAAACGACAATAATTCCGTAGACTATTGTATTATCGTTATTATTATATTTATTTTTCTGCCACGCGCAAGTAGGTATTTTTTATTGGTCGTCGACGAAAAATCGTAAATCGAAAAAATGAAAGAAAAAAACCTCGACGCACATTTCCCACAACATTGTATAGGTCGACACTAAAAAATAACAGTTCGCGTTCATCATTATCATTGCGCTCATAAGTGAGGTTCCGCGTGCGTTATGAGTGTTATGACACGACATATAAGGTGGTTTCCGAGAAGTCGCTTTTACCCGCGCGTCCGAGTAGTACGATAATAATAATATATCGTCATAGATCCCACACCCGTTCGGCGAATCTTATTATTCAGTAATAAATAATAGTCACGCGATCACGCGGTCCATAGGATACGACGCTGCGGCGAGGCCTAGATATGATTATAATAATACGGCTATTACAAATTAATTCCTTACAGTGTCAGAATCCGAGAATCGCGGGTTTTTTCGCAGGAATTTAGCATAACGCGTGATGCGTAATCGTCGGTGTATTGCGCGATGATATAAACTCGATGATCAACCCGGGCGGCGTTCGGTGTGTGGCGATGATGACTAGTCGAAAACATATTAATATTATCCGGCTTGTATATTATGTACCATTTTGTATATAATGATACATACTATATTATTGCATTATGTATTATTTATTACACTGGTACGGTAATTAATATTATATTGATATATGGGTGGGTACACGATAAACATACGAAGGCGGCTGCGATAACGTTTTTTTCAGAGCTCTAACGATAAACGACTAATAGCGAGCACGATGTCACGTTCTATAAACCACTATAATATGATATACAATTCAGTGTTTATAGGTTAGGTTAATAAAGATATTTTTTAATAATTGTTTATTCGTCTTCTGGAAAAGTATTAACGTTTTTTGGTAATCATTTTTTTTTTTACACAATTCGAAGTCGTAACAAGAACGTTTTCGAAAAAAAATCATATATCCTTTACTATTTTATTATTATCACCTATCACCATATTCTTACTATTTTAAATCACAGCGCGCGTTCTCGTTAGAAATTCGATTTTTGCAAATAAAAATTCTTAGAAAAGTATTTAGCTTAAGATTAAAAACGTGATATGCTGTCATTCAAAAAAGAAGAGAATAATAATGATAAAAATAATTAAAACTACATTTTTTTCTAAAACCATAATTTATCAAGAAAATAAGTGTTGAACTTTTTAAATGATCACTTTGTATAGTATACAGTTACGATTTATATCATGTAGTAAATCGAAAAACTATTGCTTCATAATATAGAAATTATTTTCTTCCACCGTTTGGGCCACCCGAGACTTGAAAAACAACCAATAAATTAATATCATTAAAGTAAAAAAAATTGTATTACGTGTTCTAGAATGACAAGCATACTTTTTATGCCATATTGCCATGTTATGTTTATTTACCTCGTTCTCTAACTATGTATGTATCAACAGATATACCTGCTACTGCTGCAGCTGCAGTCATAAAACTACTTCGCTCTGTATGCAATTGTTTTAACCGTCTAATAACAATTGTTCATTGTCATTTATTGTATTTATAATACATTTTTCTTTTCGTGATTGATATTTTTGGGCGTTCAATCTCGCTCGTCGCCGCGGCGCACTGCAGCATTGACGTAACGAATTTTATATAAATCAAACATTAAACGTTTAAAAAATCTAAAATTAATACATGGCATGCCGTTATTATAATAATATAATAATAAAAACGTGGCCATGCTCAATCGCTATATTAATATTCTACCTTATTATAAAAAAATGTATTATTTTCTATTATTTGTGTTTTGCAGTCTGCAGATTTTATCAAACCCATGTCACTCCATCACGACTAGAGTATAATATATTATAAACAATGTTCTAATTGCGTCCACTGCCAAATATCGCGTGTAGGCGTTCAAGAACAATATATATAATACAGTCACGTGGTCGCAGTATCTCTTCCCTCGGCCAGACCACACGCGCCGTATTACCGCCGAGTCACGGTTCGTATTTTATTTATAATAGACTCGACTAGGTAATTTTTTTTTGGTTTTGTTTGTTCCCCTATGGACACAATAGTGTTCGTTTTCGTCTGACCATTAACTGCTTAACGCATCCATGCCTTTTATATATTATTATACATTTAAGTATCGCGCGGACTGAGGTGTACGCAATATATGTTTTTAAATTGATCCACTGGTAATCGTTATATACTTGAGGACTTATAACTATGAAAACATAAATATATATTCTGAACTAAGTAAATATGCACTAAAGTCTAAAATGTAAAATATTTTTGACTCAATTATTGAAATGTTAATATTATATTTATTAATTTGTCTCTTTTTGTTTTATTCTTTATCATCTGATCTATTGTAATAAAGGCAAAATCATGTGTCAATTCATGGATTTAGCATGTCAGAAACGACGAGAAGTGCACAACTATCACATATGAAAGCACACAATGTCAATAACATAATACATAAATTATAGGTACATTTTTTTTTTAAATTAAATTATAGTACATGAATTTTTTTTTTTGCAAAATAGTTTAAGAAAAAGCACTAAAAAATACACAAATATATTCTAACAATCAAAAACCTAAATTCATTTAAAATAAAATGTTTGATTTATATTACTTGAATAGAATTTTTATTTGATCTTGCTATTTTTTGTTATTTTACTAATCTATATCATTATATAAAACAAAAATACAAGTGCTAGATGTCACTAATAAGTTATAAGTATATATTATATAATCAATGTTTATTCATGGCTTTACTACTAACATCATTGTGAAAAGAAACGGATATTTATTGTATTGTCAATATAATACAGTATATAATAATATGATAATAATGATTATATCACTTGAATGATAATCGTATAATATATACATTAATATATTATACACTTCTTCTATTTAATTATTAATTCGTATAAAACACATCCACACCGCGGTCATATCGTTGGTGGCGTTATCATAACTGCAACATATAATATTCTATACAATATAATACTTACCTTATATTATGTATAAATGTATATATATTACATATTAATATACGTATTTTAAGGGCGATGGTCGGCGTTCGCCGATGGAATCATAAAACATTTCACAATAATATATACGCGTATACATGCATATAGTTTTCGTTTGAATACAAAAAACGGAATATAATTAAATATTACGTGTAATACGCTTTTGTTCGCGTATATATTATATTATATATATCAAAAGTGCGAAACGCAAACGTGACCGAGCAATTTTTTTTTGTTATTTGAATACGCTGCATAGCGTTAGACATTTCCAAACGGCACACGCTGCTTAGGGATTTAACAGGAATTTAAATATTTTAACATAAATTAAACAGTCGAACGATGTGCATGTAATTTCAATATAATATAATAACCTGCAGATGAAAAACATTCGAACTCGCGATCATATCCACACTGTCGCTCGCGGATGCGTGAGTGAGCGATTTCTTTATGTATAATTAATATGATATATTATATAATGTATATCGTATGAATAATATATTATACACGGATAAATCGTCACCGTAGTGTGTACCGTACTCGCTACTAGATCACACTTAATCTATAATATATATATATTGGTATAGCGTAATATATACAAGTATATGTGTATTGTATACACGTCCGACATTATATACATTATGTTATCATTGTGTATAGCGTGATACGCGTCATGTCATACCGGACTGCAGCGAATAAATGGGCGAAATGGGGGTACTCGAAATCGCGCGGGTACAGACGGTGGTATTCAAAGTTTAGCCGTGATTCGAACGAACACGCGGCTATCGGGCACGTATACAATAATAATATTTATAGATCCGCGCGTATACATTATACACCACAATACGTATTGAAGGGATAAATACAACGAATTTTTTTTAACGTTATCCGCGGCGAGGGAAGTTTTATGTCTATCACGGGTTATATCGTATATAGAAGCAGAGGAAACGACGACACTATGGTAAGGGGTTGGCGGTGGTATATGTGCTACAGAAGAGGGTATATGATGCGAACGGACGTTCCGTCGTCTTCGCGATAACATACGTACATATTATATAAGTGCATAATGCATATAATATATCTAGGTAGATACGTCATATAAGTTTTGTACGCTCGTACCCGTGTATACATATTATATTATAAATGTAAATCGACGATGACGTCGACGATCCCTATCGAGTGGACTGCAAACAGTAGTAATAATATATATATAATATAATTTAAACCCCTCGCAGAATATTGTGGAACGTGCGCGTTACTACTGCTCCAGGTTTTAGGTAGGGTACGCGTATCGCATAATCCGGACGAGTGTATATTGTACATATATATAAATGGATTTTTATCGTTTTTAGTGCCCCGCCTATATAATACGTTCGCATGATAATATATTGCAAGCTACATGCGAGACGCATATATTCATATTATATATATATTATTTATAATAGAGTGATTCGACAAGTATGCTTAACCCTCCCCACTTCTACCATTTTTTTCTTTATAATAATGAATTTATACAAATTCTGATTTTTTAGAATTTTTAAGTACCCATACTTTATGAGAACCGCATTTCCAATTATACAGGCTTTTAAACTATTTAAGGAGTGTCTAAAATTGGTTCAAACTTATTTTATTTACAATAACATCATCCTATTTCTTCCCTATAAATTGTTAAGCAGATGACTTTTTGAAAATGTCGATGATGTATCTAAATCTAAATTTGAACGAGTCGTTAATGAGATACTCAACTTTGTATATTAAGGATGATAGGTCAATGATAATGAGTTTAATAAATATCGGGACTATAATAATTTGAAAACTGTAGTAACTAGTAATTAATATTAATATATCAACAGTTTACTATGTCCAATATTATTCTATTTTATATTTTTATCAAACCGTTTTTAAGGATTAATTTCCTAATTAAACACATTTTAATAACTCAGAAACTGCTCGTTTAATCGTTTAAATCAGATATATCAACATTTTCAAAACAATTATCTACTTAAGTGATTTACAATAAAAAAAATCAGTTCTCATTTAAAAAGAAAAGTTTGTATCGCCACATTAAGCTCCTTAAATGGCAATAAAGTCTAAATAATTAAAAATACGATCTTTAAGTATATACCTATACCTAAAAATTAGAAAAATTATTATTAAAGAAAAGACGGGATTGAGAACAACGTTTAAGTGAAACACACTGTATATATAATCATATAATAATATACTATACTACTATAGTAATTACAGTGCGTACCGCGTATACATACTATCATATTATGTATTATTTTATTATATCGACGGTGTAAAATAATTGTTATCGGGGTAATTTGATGGTTGAGTATTAAATATTTTTTTATCATCGTCCTGTGGGTCGGTGCGGCGGTGGAATACTACAACCCGCTTAAGTGTGCTGTTGTACACGTCGACTCCGACGCTGGCGCCGGACCACTATTGTATTTATATTATGTATACACACACACGCCCGACGGACGTGGAGTCCAATTTCAATTTTTTTTTTATAGTCCACCAACGTCCCACAGGCATTCCGCGCGTAGGCTTATATATATATATATATATATATGTGCGTATATACATACGCACTGCAGTATGCGCATTAACTCTCCCAAACAATCGCTGCCGGTCCCCTAATCACTTTAAACAATACGAATAAACCGATGCGAAACTATAATACATAGTACGATTATACATTTTATTGTATATATGTGTATAGGTAGGTTCACAAATACGGCGGTGTACGACCTTCAGCGACGAAGAAAACACATTGTCGAAAGCAATTTTTTGTTTTTGTCGGAATGTTCGCTTAATAACAATAAAATGTACTCGCGAGAATGTACACAGGTATAAGTGTACCAACTACATATTATATATTATAATAAAATATCATATCATATTTCATGTTACGCGTGCGCCCGAAAGTAATTTAAAATAAATAAGCAGACAAAATACTGTTGAAATCGTCGGTTTTTTTCGCGTTCTCGGATCGGGTAAACTACTTATAATATGTATAAATAGCCATTTATAACCGATGAAAGCGTTTTACGACTTGCGGCACGGAATTGTAATATCGTCACGATCGTGAGCACAAATCGAAAGGTCTGTTGCAGACTGTTGGACGACAGATTTTTCAGGGGCGTCGACTACCTACATAAGTAATTAAAAGTTACGTTTTAAGACGTTTTATATATGTGCACGATTTAGATAGAAAAATGAACTTGTAAAATTTGTTGTTCACAGGTTTACATATTAGGAATATGTATATATTAAAGTCTAAAGGGTCAAATCGAGTAAATAAATAGTCCAATGTGGCAATCCGTACGAGTGAGAATAATAACTATTTTTAGTTTTGCTGCAACAGTACATAATATATTTGAACCGCATAAGATGCATGTACACCACTGACACGCAACGGACTCGTATTATAGACGTGTTAAAACTGTAAATGTAATGCAATAGCGTTGATAACTAATGTTTTAAAACTAAAGCGTATAAAATACGAACACAATTGAACGACGATAATGAGCTAATTATTCAAGTTTATTGTGTTTTCTGCACAGTACACCGCACACCGCGATTTAACTTTATTGCTTATTCCCCGTAATTTATAGGTATATAATATAGTGGGTGCACATTTTATAATACATATACATAACACATTACACGATTATCATTCCGTTCGACCTGATCGAATTCACGTCGGTACAGCCTGCAGTAGGCTGGTTGCTTTCCCGTGAAAGGGATTACGCTACGTTACAGTACAACAGGGTAATGCTTTTGTATTAGCACGCGGCATCACGACGACAATGGAAAACGAGAACAAAAACTCAACATCGATTTTAGTTTCTCTATTATGACATTCAAATCACCTTTTCGGTTCAATTATTATTGTACACGATCAACTGTAATTCATTGCAATCACGTGCAATTATTTATTTTAAATAAAAGTAATATGTACATTTATTTAAAGATTAAAATATTAAATAGTACATTGGTCCTTCAAAAATCATTATACTCATTAGCGTCATTTATAATGTTGTGTATTATCTGTTTACACGATTTTAACAAAATTAATTGTACATAATATCATAGACTTTCCGATACAGATTAATGTACACTGTAGTATCATAAATGAGGGGTTTTGTGTGTGTAAACGAGTAATTATTTAGTTATAGGTACGGTACAAATCGCATTTTTTATTTATTATGTACGATTGTAAATTATAATATCCAATAGGTATACTATTGATAACTCGATAATACAGTTTATTAAACACAAGGAATTCAACGCACAGTCCAATCTGTTCGTTTTATTTATCCCGGTCGAAATAAACGGTAATTCAGTTAGAAAAACATTGTTTTCATTATTATTTTATTAATATTATATTCTATATTATACACAATAGACAAACATATCATAAATACAACGCGAGCGCAGACATGGTTTGATTGTACAATTGTTGGTGTATTGCAACGCTAATATGTATAGTCGGATGGAGGGGGGGGGTTGTTGAACATTTGCAGACCTCAATGTGTAGTAATTTAATGTTAAATTTACTATAAAATAGTCAATGATATTCATGGTTTAAATTAATTTGGCAATAAGAAGTTACATTTATCGGGAGTTCTGTTAATTGGGCGGAATGGGTGTGAATGGCACCACTATAAATATTACACTTAAAAACCACCTCTGTGCGCACATTACATGAACGGGACACATTTTAAATATAAATGACATTAAGTATGGTAAATCCTCCGAGTCTGGCTTAAAATCAAAACGAATACCGCGCGAAATAGTTTGTTGCAGATAAGCGGACACGAACCCTACGCGTGAAAGAAATAATAAATTATAAGGCCGTGAGTTAT
The DNA here is from genome assembly GCF_003676215.2 of Rhopalosiphum maidis. Classification (NCBI taxonomy): domain Eukaryota; kingdom Metazoa; phylum Arthropoda; class Insecta; order Hemiptera; family Aphididae; genus Rhopalosiphum; species Rhopalosiphum maidis. Next base: position 63,764,862 of record NC_040877.1, read on the forward strand.
AAGGTTCGATATATTATAAATAAAATTATAACGATATTGTATACGTTCGGGAGAGGCATGCCTATCTCTCTCTTTATATACATATATACACGCCGTTTTTCAAAAGCCCTAAAAAACAACATTAAAATTACTCCGAATATGATATATTACATTATTCGTCGTCGTGTTTTTTGTCGTTCGGTTACTCGTATAGCCGTATAGGTATAATATAAATTGATTAATATCTTCGCACAATACGATATTATTATTATCATTATTATCGTCGTTGTACAATGTTCTACGATATCACATGTAAGTATAATATGTGTATAGAAAACCGGTAGATCGGCGGCGGCGGCGGGGATATTACCATAATTATTATTATTTTTGAAGTATCCCCTGCGTCGCGTTATATTATTATATATTGTTGTGACGCTGGACAATAGCCAAAAAAAAAAAAAATTGCACGCTCACACACACTACTCTCACACGCACGCACTTGTCGCGCGAAACAATATAATACACGTACCCATTACACGACACGGTATATAGGTACCTTACCGGAGGGATTTCGAGCGCGCACCCCACTGCCGGCCGGGTGCGTTGCCGCGGTGATCTGGCGAATATTATAATATCCGTGCGTGCACAATGCCGTCGAGAAATCCGCCGGGGCGCGAGAGAACGAAAAAAAAAACAGGAACCACTATATATTAAATATATAATACATATATAATATTATGTTTGTACCGTTCGAATTCACAATTCAAAAATGTGTTCTGGCGAAATTAAATATGGTAATTTGGACCTCCTTATATATACGTTTCATTCGCTCCCCGTTTTCACGGCCCATTTACAATGAGAATGCATTAAGAGAGCGTATCAAAGCGTTTTTTTTTTAATTTATGCGACACGGTGCGAACTTCTTATACTCGTATATATATATATATATATATTATATGTATTATATTATATTATTGCGACCGACGTTTGGCTGACGGTTCACCGCCAAACGACTCGAAATAACCCTCCGCTGCCGACAGCGACGAGTGGCACCGTAGAAATAAAAATCTGCACTCGGGCGAGAAAAACAGACAAAGAAAAAGAAAGAGAGAGATACGACGACGGAGTGTTTAAGATAGAACCCTCAGAGTTGATTTTTTCCAGAATTTCAACACAACCGCGTTACGTCTGATGCACAATCGATCAAATCTATATTATTGTATATAATATATTATGTAATAAGAAATGGAGAATATACGTGTTTATATATTATAGGTACTCCGAGACCTAAGTGAACGTTATACAAGTGATCAAATTAAACACGACTTAGCACCAATGCCACCAATGGCTTTTCGTATTTAAAATAACGCATTCGACGGATATAATATAATAACAACTAATAAGGTGTAAACGAAAGTGTTCTATTTAATCGCCATCGTTAATGTGAAACCGGGAAAACTAATATAAATAATATTATAGTCGATTAACTCATTATATTATACTGGTATAATGATATTGTAAATCGTATACTTATAATAACGACAATGAGCGATTATATAATGTAGAAATAATTAATATATACTTATTATTATTTAGTAAACCTGTACGTATCGTTAACACTGTGAATCTATAATATTATATCCGCTGCTTTAATACATTTTATTTATAGGTACGACAAAAATATTTTTAAAAACAAAAATGAAAATACATTTTAGGGGTCTTGCAAGTTGATGATTAATACTTTCTATACATACCTGTATAGTGTATATATATATAGACATACATTTTTGAAAAACTTTTCGAATCATTTCAAAAGTATAAAACACCGTAGTTAAACCGTTAAATCTGCGAATATTATTTTTAACTTCTGACCAGAAGACGTTCATTTCTAAACAGGTAAGTCTAGCTGCGTAATAGATCAAATAGATCATTAATAATGGAAGACACGCTCCGAATGAAATAAAAATATATGTATAATATCCGACCTGTACCTGCCTATACAACGAACACGAGCTAGGAGTGGCTTAAAATAGTCGCAAACTCTAAACGAGATTTGTTTCACACCCGCCGCCGAGGGATCAAAATACGGAAAGACATCACGAACGCGACAAGATGAGACGAGGCGTAAATATATAATATATATACAAGCGATTTTTCTGCTTTTAACCACAAACCCATTACGGAGACGGGAATGAAGCCAAAATAATAATAACGAGCGTTATATATATTTACAGACTACTATTTACTCCCGGAGCGCGTCATTATATTATTATTATTATTATTATGTATACATATAGACACACCTATAGTACCTATATATACTATATATTGTGTATGAGTGTGTGTGTGTTTATATACGTGACCAGTGCTTTAGATGGCAGTGAGTCGGTTTTGTTGTTACCAACGAGCACGATATATTATTATTATTATTATTATATTACGAGGTGAGATAATTTACGGCAGTCGCGCGTATTTCAATTAATACTGGCCGCTAGACATATGTGTTTGTGTGTAATATATACCTATGTAGGTGTGCACGCCACCGGAATAGAGTGAAAGTCCGATTTCCGATTGCGAACAGCGTGTCGAAGTCGACGTATATAGCTGCAGGATGTGACATTGTGACACATCCAACGATCGTCAGTGTGTAAAAAAAATCTTACCTACAAACTTTATATAGGTACCTTATATAATATAGTGTACAAAAAAAAAATATTGCTGTGTAAACGAATTATCCTGCCCGACCTTTGAACATAGGCCGTATATCCCCTAATAATACGCCCTACCGAGTTGGGAACGTGTATATTTATTTTATAATGATGCGCATGTATATTTTATCACATATATGTGGGTGTGCAAGGCGCGCGGTGCTCTTTTGCGACGTTTACACTAAACTTTATCAAAAACTACCCCTTTGTCGTTTTTATTCCAATTCTTTCGTCGCCGAAAACATTTCTTTCTAGCAAGTGCGTCTCCTCGTTTATCCCGCCCGATCTCTCGCACTCTCGTCCTTCCGCATCCGTTAATGTTGTACACATCACTATACAACAATGCCCGTAACCCGTGTACAAAAATCCACCGAAATAGCCATGTTTTATATTTAGTATATATGCGTATGCACACGAATTTTGCTTCTCCCGCGGGCCTTATATATTCATTTTGTCGTATCACTCGTACGTATATAATATCATGTATACGCAGTGTGCGTGGAGTCGAGCACTCTTGTATATACGTATATGGTATATAATAAATGGCATGGATTTTATTTTCTGGTTTAATAATAATTTGTGTAAAGCCATGTACAGCTTTTGTCACGCGAAAGACCGACTTTCTTATAGCAATCATTATGATGGTTTATGTATAGGCACATAGTTTATTTACGTTGTGACCAGACTGATAAAATACACCGCCGTGGTATAAAAACCAATATATTCCGAACATCGGTTCCACATCGCCATTTGCGATTTAAGTAATTTATACAACAGACTAGACGACGCGACAGCTCTGATGTAAAATCAAAAATCACACATAGGCACAGCCTATTATATTATTACTATTATTATTATAACAAGGAATGTACGTGATGTAGAAAACGAAATTTTGCACACGAAACTGTCAAGATATGAGTGTTTTGAAAATTTGAACTATCTGTAATAATATTATATTTGTCTACACGAATACACGAAAAGGATCGTATACGAATTATTGTCTATTATACGTATAATATACACGTCGTGTATAATACTTTAATGACGGTTCAAATAAAAAACTTAAATTCGGAGCAGATATTTCGTTTTATAAAATATGTACGCGTGTTATACATTACACAACTGTAGCGATATTGCAAGTGTATATGTGTATCGCAACATTCGGTATCTATACGTAAGTAAACAAAATAATGAGGAAAAAAATATTTTCCAGAGTTTAGGCCTTATATCGTGTAGGTGTATAATAAACGAAATAATGATATTATCATAATTCATTATAATCATATTATATTATGCTATGCGATTTCGTAATTCGGATTTGCATGATTAATAAATAAATAACACGGTTTTAGATATTTATCAAATAAGTAGTGCCTAACCTATAGACTACCTACAATATGCACACACACACACACACCTATAATATTTTTAATATCTATGATAATAACAACAACAGCAATTTATTTTTATATAAATATGTATGTAATAAGCTGTGATGAATTTAATACGCTTATTTGAAAAGTAACCACTCATATAATATAATATATTAATATTATTATAATATGTATTTACTCGTACGTTTAATTTCCATTTAATCCTAACTCGTATCAAATAGCAAATGATTTTTATACTTTTCCCTGTACATATAATAATTCAAATATATTTATATTTATGTACGACGGTTTTCTAAATACATGAGCTGAGATCGTATTCAAGATCCCCCCCCCCCCCGAAGCAGCATCTGCCGCATGACCATATTATTATATATTTATATATATTGCTCGTTAATCACCTCTTAGATATATACAGGTACACGTTTGACCATTAATTTTACAATCAATTAATGTAAATATCTTCGACTGTTACGTCGTCTTTTTAATACGATTTTAATCGTAATGATAACCGTCGACGTTGATGCGTGAGAGCCTCCCGGAGCACCATTACCTCTAGCAGGTGTAACTCACTGCAGTAATTGGTGTATTCGACGCGCGAGTTCGAACTACGCTATGTATAGTAGATGGGGACATTTTTAAGTCATATTATGTCCTCCATTACCTCCAGAGATCTACAAAATTAAAGTCTATGCATGTCTCTTAAACCCCTATAGTTATATAAATTTCAAAAATTATTTATACGAATTATTATGGTTTAATATTCATAGCATATCGTAGGTACATCGAAATAATACGAATTATTTTGCACCACTATCTAGTGGAATTTAATTTTAACCCTCCGAGACGTCTTCTAAACTCTAGTTGTACGAAGTTTTGATTTCGATACCTACTGTTTTGAACGTTTTGACTGCTTCGAGGGACTCCTGAATCAAACGTGTACACAGCTATTTTTTTACAACTATCTATCACAGCGTGTATCATATCTATTCCTAGCCTGATGCACTCATAGAAGCTCCGAAGTCAGAACAAACCGGTTAGGGCCTCGCATACACGAGACATAAACGTAAACAAACATAATGCGCATGTATTAATATATTATGTATTTACCAATGGGCGGATATAACCTCATAAGACTTGATCTTCGGAGGCGCAGTTTTATAGTTTTTAAACGTAAATTGTAACTCGTGGGAGCATATATGATGCGTACCTATATATTCTACCAATTTTAACTTTTGTGTTTGCTTATTATTGATCTGGAGGTGGGCGGCAGATTTGTTCACGGACAAGAACAGATACTGTGATTGATTGTTTTGATGCAATTTTTTCCGAGAAGAAGTAAAATATGCCATCTGTGCCCACCCTTGAGCCGCTTCTGGCTCCTACGTGTACGTATGCCCGAGGTAAATGTATATTGCAGCAAAATCGTACGTGACAGTAGGTAAACGAGACGTGAACATCACGAACGTAAATTTATTTGTCGGTGTGCACGATGACAACGATGATAATAAAAAATAACAACAATACGATAAATTATTATAATAAGTATGTAAAAATGTTTTTCCGCAAAATTCTCGTATAATAAGTGGAAAACTGTAGCCGTCGAGTTCGCTTGACGGTCATAACGACGACGATAACACGGTCATATACACATAATATTACTATTATTATCACTTATCACTTTATCAGTGTAGTATATTATATTGTACGTTTGCATCACGTATTACATAATACATTATAATATGTATAGATGCCATCGATATACATAGTTTTTTTTTATTATTATTATAATATATTATACTAGACGGGCGAGTATAAGAAGCGCGTGTTCGCACATAATATTCTCATCGTGTGCGCCGAGACGTTTTGTCCACCTCCCCCTCCCCCCAGGCTATTATGCGATGATTTATAATTTTGGTCGAAAAAAAAGCTATAACAATAATAATGACAATAAGTATAAATAAGCCCCCACCGGGAGGCCGCCGCGGGGGTAACTCATTATTGTTTCGTCGTTTGCAGCGCCGCAAACACATAATATAATGGGTATACGCGTATCATGTTATTGTGCGATTGCCGTCGAGATTTCGGGATTTTCACCTGTGCCCCGAAAACCAAATAAAAAGGAACTCCGGCGCCGTGGCGTATCGTAATAATTGGCTCGGGTATTGCACCGCGCAACACCCCGACGCCACCGCGACGCCGTTGATGCGGACTACGGTACGTGCATATATATATAATAGTGCTCGTATAGGGTACGTTGATATTGTTCACGAGCAAATGCATGTTGCTTGTGTGTCGCAGAGAACTGTTAAAAAAACACGATATTATTAGCTGAGTACGAGCGGATTCCGTGTACGTACGCGCACCTATATATGTGTAGTTACGGGCGTTACGGCGGCGGTTCGGATATGATGGATTAGATTTGGTTTGTCGTGATGGTGTTCATGAAAAATCGATTTTCAAACAGGAACGACGGGCGGCCGGGGAGGGGTGGGGGAGAAAAATTTTTACTCGGTAGCACGTTTTTTCCCCGGACGGAGAGAGGGGGCAAACTAAAACGGCGCGATAGTGCCGCAATACGCGTGACGAGGGGCGGCAGTTGTAATAGCGATCGGAGGGATGGCCGCGCGGAGGGGCAGGGATGATTTATCTGTGTTCAAAAGATACACACGGGCACGCACACTCACACACACATACACAGTTGTACATATCTTTGTGTAGACCATGACGGATTACCTCTTTGACACGGTCGTACGCGCACATATACACGGGCACACATCATATAAGCGCACGCACACACTCGCAGATACCTATATAGTCGCTTTTCTCTGACCCACACACAAAACCTGACAGCCATTTTCTTAATGGATTCTTCCCGCAGGTATGGGCTAATAATACACGTGTGCGCGCGCACTCACCGCCGCACACGCATACGGTATACAGTATATAATATGATGTATGGGTATATACATATATATATGCTCGCGAGCACGGTAATTTAAAGGTAGTTGCACCGCGAGTCCGGCGGCGGCAACGGGAGAGGGATGGTTATTGTGAATGCGTGTGTATACTTACGGATAAAATACTGTTCGGACTATCGGGTTCCGAAGCGTATAAAATCGAAAATGATTGTTGTGCGCTGCCCATAAGTACTTTATGGTACTTATTTGTGTTTATAGCTATACATGTGTATGTGCGTGTGTGCACCCATATATACTGACGTGCATACGACGTATATACGAGACGTTTTTAAAGGCTTACAAAACCGCCACCGCAGCCTTATGTTGTACAAGGGTACCCATATATATATATATAAATATATTTATACATAATACGATAATATATTATATTGATGGATAGACGGACGTCGACGTGGCGCCGCCGCCGCCTCTGTCGGCCATGTTTGAAACACTCGTACATAATAATGTACGACATTCAATAATAATAATAATAATAATACCTACGTACCTATATACTCGCATTTATACAATACATACATATATATATATAATATACTATTACGGGTCGATTTTTGAGCCCTTTTTTTCTTCGTGCCGTTTTCCCCGTTTCTATTGTACTCTATTTTTCTCTAGTGCATTGCACCGCTCCATACATATTATAATAGTATATAGTTTTACTATATACATACATTTGGTACAATATAATACGTACATCCTGCTAAACAAACGCACTCGATGGCGATATAATGTATAATGTATTACTATTATTATTATTATTTTCGCTGAAGTATATATATTATGTGTAGAAGTAGAAAGACATTATGTATACGGCAACGATTATTATTATTATTATGATTATTAATAATTATTATTACTATTAATCACAGTTTCCGCCGCCCGCGTAGAAGTCTCGCGGTTCGTGTCGAATTTGTTTATACGTCCTACTACTCGAGGCGTCCCGCGCGCGTGCACCCGCCCGTGAAAAAAATAGCCTGTACCTACATATAATGTGATATTATTATGTTATGTTTGCCAACTGCAGTTGCGGAAAAGCTCGCGTGTGAAATTTCTGCCACAGCCGCATTTTACACTCGGTCCGTTTTAATTGGCTGGCAAATTGTCTTAAATCCCGCAGCGAACGTTTTAATAATACGTATATATTGTGTACCTATAATAATAATTCATTCAGAACTAGTCTAACGACTCGACGGTTTGCAGTGCTTTTTCGTTAAACCTACCTGATATATTATACGACAAAATTATATTAACATAATAAATAGATATACAGTATATACAATTAACGAAATGACTTTATACTCATAAAGGACGGCAAGCTCGTGTTCCTGTACACACACACACACACACATTGATTTCGCATAATTTTTATTATTATTACTATAATCATAGACGTATATACATAGAAATTATTTTGAAATGTTGCATAATAAATATCACGGGCGAGTAATGCGGATGACGTGGTAGGACCGTAATTAAAATTCGATAATTGGTACCTCTAATTATTATTATACAGACAACGTGTTTAATATAATATGATATTTTAATACATTATTATGTGAACTCGCGCCTCAAAATCGCATTATGAAATCATCATTAAAATATATGTACGATGTGTGTTTCAGTGCCACTTTCAAATTAATATGAACAACTGTTGAAATATTATACCAAATTAAAATGAAAATAAAAAAAACTCCGAAAATAACAACTCACAGAAAGCATGCGAAAAAAACAGCTTTATTTAACTATAAAAAATATCCCTAGTGTCCATTATAGTAATTTTTATTTTTATTAGCCGTTTTTATCGTAAATATTATTTATATGAACGCGTGAAAAGATTAAATTTCTAACATTTTTTTTATTACAATTTTTGAGGAAAACCTCTATAAATAAAATGAACTCAGGACCACATCGAAAATAATTCGTATACATATTAAGAGCATTAAACAGCATCCGTAGATAACCATAATTTTATTATTTTTTACAAACAGGTTTACTGAGTTTCTATACTACTTTTTTACTACACTATCTAAATGGATGCCTAATGGTACATAGAAAAATATATTAAACTATAATAAGTTAATTATCACGGACATGTTTTTTTTTTTAATTGATAAAATATTTAATGTTTAAATACATGTGATGGTTATACTGATATGTTTCGCGTTTACTCAATACTAACGTGTAAAACGAATAACACAATTTCGTGGGAGTTCGCGGTATGCAAATGTTCATAATGAATCTTATAATATAATAATAAAAAAAGTGTTTGCCCGATCGATAGGGAATATTTTTTATGTGCTGTGTATATAGAAGTATAATAAAATAAGTACGCGATTTCACAATAGACGTCAAATTTATGTTAAATCGCTAGGTATGAAGAAAGTTTTTCGTGCACATATATGTATATATATATAGGTACAAGGGGTTTTTTTTTCTTGTTGTCATTTTGTATACACCCTTTTTCTTTATTCCTGCATTCTATCGGTTATACATTTTTATTTTATGATTTGTATTGTCTGCTCAAAGAGACAGCTACGAAAAAAAATAAAACAGAAAAGCACAAAAAAAAAATACCGCACAGGGGTAATGGGATAATCAAAGGGAAAGAAAAGTATAACAACAACAAAAAGGAAATGTTTTGTGTCCGTGTGTTCAAAAGCGTTTTAGGGTCTGCTTGGACCCGAAAAACTGTACATAAACAACATGTGCTCTCCATCGCTCCGTGAAATGATCGACACATATTGGGTTAATTTTTTTCCCCAAGTACAGACACCCAACAACAAACACTGATTGATATATGAACCTCGAAATTGTATGCCTCTAATACTTTCATATTATATTGTTAGACTATAAGTATATACAACAATAGTGCTTTTGACATTTTAAATATATAATATAGGACATTCACTCGACATCCGATGTCCAACACTTTACCATATAATATATTATGGTTATTATAATATATACGAACAGTTTTTATTAACGTTCACGAATAATATGTTAAATCGTTTACATAGATAGGTATGCCTATATTAGTTTTATAATATTCCTAATGGAATGAAATAATAGAGATTAAGTGATAAGCGATTTCAGATTTTTAATTAAAAACAACTATAAATCCTTCGGTACTGCTGGGTTGAGGTGCATATAAAACCCATTTATATACATATTTTTCAAGTCTATCATATTATATAATATTACATAATGTTATAAAGTCGTATAAAATACGGGCGTGCGTGTACAATAAATAATAATGTACCTATAATGCCGCCAATAATGTGTATTTAGTTATATGCCAATGTAAGCAATAAAATATAATGAATCGATGAACGAAAGCGGGACATCGTATACCAACAAATTTTAAAATTCGTTTTTATTTTTCGGCCCGCGACTAGTGTAAGTTAATCACAATAAATCGCGTGTACAATTATGATAAATTACACGTACAAGTGTGAAATACGAATAAAACCCTCGTTGAAAACGTTACAAAAATAAACTTGACGAGCATAATTTTTAATATGATAATATTATGAGGTATAATATTTTCAAACACGCGTGTGACGAAGTCGGATATAATAATCGCATGGGTATGTATAATATAATATTATAATATATTCTTGTATATAGTTGTATACATATATGTGTCCTCGAGTTATTAGGACCGACGAGTATATTATATTATGATTTATGCACAGTCTTATGCATATAGTGTTCAAGTCGTTTCTATGTACGACTGCAATCCCGCGCGTATATGTATACAGTCATATATATATAGTGAATAGGTACGTATATTATAGAATATATCGTGTCGATTCGCCGCGATCGAACCTTTTATCACACACCCCGTTATTACACGGTATTTGTACGCGTCGTCGTAGTTTGCCCAACACTCCTGTCGACCAGGAAAAACAACAATCGTCATTTTTTCCTACACCCAGTAGGAACGCCTATCATCAACTTTGATGACGATGACGGTCTGATCTCTGATGTGTACTAATATTAATATTATGGCTTTTTTTTTTTATCGTCGCATTTCGTGTGTACGCGACGATATCGTCGTAAATTGATCGTATATAACATGATATTATCATGCGAATAATATTATATAATATAATATTATTATATGCGTGCCCGCGGTCACGTGTGAAACGTATCAATTCAATCGCGGGCGCGTATTTATGTGGAGCGAGCGCACGAAATCGAGTGCGGAACGAGACGGAGAGGTGAACCTAAATGCGGGAGCGAAGTAAGAAATATTATACGCGTGTGGCGACAACAGATGCCCGCAAGCACGGTCCGGCCGACCGCCATTACGACGCGGGAGCCGAGTAAAACGATTGTCATGCCGTCGTCGTCTAAATACGCTCGTCTTGATTGTATGTATATGTATATAATATATGCATACGGGTATATGGCATTTGAACGACGTTTTGATGTCGTTTTCGGGCTCGGCGAGTAGTAGAATTTCGGAGAACTAAGACTGCCGCAGAGATAAAACGGACGGGAAAAAAATAAACGTGTTTATAATATAAAACTATATAATAACTATATATACATCACGAACCTACCGGCCTCCTATTCGGGGGTATAAATTATACATATATATATTACCTGCATGTATATGTAAACCAGCTGTGTTGTCGTGTTGATGATGCCCAAACGGACATGTAATTTAAGTCGGCTCCCCTAAACACTCACTGCACACTCGTGTGTGTGTATTTAGATTGATGGAGAGTTTTTCGCCATACGAACGTTTTATATTAATGCATTTCCGCCCTTTGCAGCAGTAGCTACACACGCCGTACGCAGCGTTATATAATTTATACCGTCGGCGGGAAGAAGAAGAAAAAGTACACACACACACATATGTTATATAAATATATATATGTATGGTGTACATGAAATATGTGTACTCGTGGAGTGTTCGTATATATAGGAGGTACCTACGAGCAAGTGTGTGCAGCCGAAGAGAAAGGAAATTTAATCGATTTATCGGGGTATAACGGTGCGCGGCGCGAGTGTGTGGAAACGAAAGGCGTAGACAAATGGACGTGCGTGTAAAATGGACCGGAATGGTCTTTGCAGTCGGCACCGAGGGTGGAAGGGGTGACAGGGGGCTGCGAACTGGAAATAAGTGTGCGGCGAAGGGGTTGCAGCAGCACGGCGGTGGAATTGGAGGCAGCGTGGGACGTGCAGGACGAGAGAGGGTTAAAAGGTTTTTATTTTATTTATTATCGTTATGTATTTTTTTTTTAACCAGTTGCCCCGTACGCCATAATAAATCTCAGCGACTTACGTGCACGCACAATAAAACATCCCAGAAAGGTCCCGTTTTACAAATGTCCACGGACGAACCTCATTTAAGGCCACGCCGAAGCCCGCGTACACAGTGTATATAATAATATGTGTGGTACCCATCGTACATAACTTAACCTGACCGCCTCTCCGAACACGCGCATAACATATTACGTGATATTCACCCACACACATGTATGCGACCGACAAACACACACACACGGGCGCATGGAATAATGCGTGTACTTTAGTCATCGGCATGACGAGGTCGTGGACTGTGATGATCGCGCACTGTGGGGTAGTTATTTATGTATATACCTGTATATAATGCCTATAGGTTTCTTTATTATGTTATTATTATTATTATCATGCAGTGGTTAAGGAGGTTCCGACGAGAACAATATAATATATATATAACACTGTCCGACACACATACACGTACAATGTAATGATGAAAAATGCAGGGATATTAAATCGCGCGCAATAATGTATATTAGTATTCCGGTCGAGATTTTCGTCTAGTACCTCGTACGCGGACGAACCGATGGAAAAAAAACGAAAAAAATAAATAAAAATCACTAAAACATAATATTCTATACCATCGTTATAGAACAATAACACTATTATTGCTTGTGTATGTGTGTATAAATTGTATACACGAATAAGATAAAAACGTAACGACGACTATATAGCCGGTCGCTGCCGCAGGGTGGGCGCTACGCAGCATACGGTCCACCGACCGGTGGACATTAAGATTCCACGAAACCGATAAGATTGAAACGAAAATTCGGTTAAACGAACGTACCGGCGACGGTGACTTGTCCACGCTGCGTGCATCACGTGTACAATACATATATATATATATATATAATAGGTATATAGTGTTCGTTGTCGCAGAGCGTCGTCACATATCATTAGGTTTGTGTCCGATATAAAACCGGAGAAAAGAATCGAGCATGTTCAAAGATCGTCGGATAATAGCCGTATAGGGTATTGCATAGAGAAAAAAAACAGATCAAATAACAAAATAAATAATATTATATCACATCGATACATTATCGATAATAGACGCGCGTATACGTACTGTATCGCAGCCCCGCGGACACGTTTCCGATTCTACGATTTTCGCGGAACCGAAGGGCGTGTAGGATTTGTAAACGATTTTCTCACGGTTGTAGATAATATATAATCGTGTACTTAAATAGGTGGGTATACATACCATAAAATATAATAGTATAAACACGCGGTGGACTCACGGCGGAAGTATATATATATATATATATCACTATCAGGTCGGTTGTTCAGGTATGAATTTGGTGACAGATACTATTGATAAATAAAGTGTATGATTACCATTCGTTACCACGTGACGATTTTGCATCACACTATACGACGGAGCGAGTTCTCGACTGGTTCAGTGCAGTGATAGACGTCGCAGGAATCGGGATAACTGCGATTAGAATAAATTCTGTAGTACAAAGTCAAAGGAAAAATGTACTACGTCTACGTGCGATCATCGAATAACGACTTTTAATTCTCAAATCGTACGGCCGCCACGGTGGCCTATCAAAACACATAATATAGGTAATGATATAATGTTATTATTATTATATTATCGACGTGGCTGTGCGCATTTCGGTCGGTTATCGTGCGTAAACATACGTGCAGCGGACAAAACGCAGAAAGATATTACAGAGATACAGGGAGTACGAGAGAGAAAAAGAAATCCTTCAAGCCATTACACACCAAAATAATATATATACCGCTGCCATCGTATATAGCTGTCCAATAATGATGATGATAATAATAACAATAATAACGAAAACTCAAAGAGGACAGTGTATACGATATGCATGCCCTAGGGTATGTATGAGTGTGAGCACCTTCCTCCAAACATATACCTGACGCGTATATGATAGCTTTTCATCACCGTCATCGTCAGGAATTCGGAAACGTATTAACGCGTTCCGACACGTTTACCGCATCAGACTAGGACATTATAGTTTTTCCCCAATTATACATTTCCTATAGATATATTTATGGTATATAATACGTATGTTTATGTATATATTCAATGTGTTACTCGAAGAATGTTTTGTGGTACACTATACAACGTATGTTATATGGTGCAGCCTGTAGTGGTAGTGAAATGTGTACTGTGGAGCCGTGGAGGTCACTATAATATAGCCCCCCACCAAAATTGTTGTCATTCGTAAATTATTATTATTTCATAGTTCTAGTACACAATTCTCTCTTAGAATACTATTCATTGTCTCTCACGATCAATTTATTCGTCTATGACAAGCATGCTGCAGCTGCAAAATCAAACACAAATATACCTACAAAAAAAAAAAACAAGTATCATAAAAAGCAATATGCATTTACGAAAAATATTTTTTTTTTACATTTATTGCAGGTTGAGGATTATACGCGCGTGTAATTCAAATGTTCTACACTAATTTTCGCGCCAAAACAATTAAATTATATGTACCTCCTACCCGTTTCTAATTTACATTTCAATCATTTCATACAGCATATTATATACTAATATTATTTAATAAAATAAAGTTGTTGAAAACAGGGATTTTAATACTGTGATATAGTATATCTAGTATAAATAATATATATTATAATTATTATTTCAGTATAATCGACGACGTATCATTGTGTACGCCCCCCGGCACGGGTAGTTATATAGCCGTTGTATTTATACCATTACCACGGTAGTATAATATCGCGGTTGCCGAGCCGGCGGGCGGTTTATATTAGTGCGTTGTGCGCACATAATATAACAATAGTGCGAGATGAAATGATGCTTTGGAATTTATAGGCCGCGGCCGTTGCACTGAGTGTGTGTGTGTGTGTGTATGTGTGTCGAGGGACAAAGCTATGTATAACACACGCACATTCGAGCGCGGAATAATCTCAGCGGACGACCGATGGTAGGATGTCGACGAGCAGTGATGATAATAATATTAATAGTAATATATTCGTCAGATTTCTCTGCACTGTAAAAGTTATGTAATAATAATAATAATATAATGTACTTGCTATGGAAACGATAATAAAACGGTTTCGAAGAACCGCCACCCCTGGTTACATTTTTTCGTGTTTTTATTTTTATTTTATTTAGTTGTGTACGTTTTCTATTTTCTTATTTATTTCCGTCATAAAGCGTTTTCATACGTTTATAAATGAGGGTGCAAGGGTGTGCGTGGGAGAGAGGAGAGGTACACCGATAAAACCCTTTAATATAATTTTATTCTTTTATGTTTGCATATACACATACACACACCCACGTAAACATGGTAAAAGACGCGGGGAAAGCTTAATAAAAACGTAGCTACATAATATATATTATACTATAACAAAATGTACATAATATTATGTATGCGCACCTAACAAGGTCTGCGACGGAAAAAGTATATAGGTTTGCTCCTAAAGTATTACTTGTAAGGTTTACAACCGTCTAATTTCTTGAAATTCACGATTTATTTTTACCCCGTAGGTTTTTAAATTTTTTCCGAACGATATGAAACAAAATTCACACGCTCCGCGGATCATTTAAAATATGTAGGTACAAACAAAGGGTTGTACTAGGTGCGTACCTCGCAACCATATTATTTATAAGATTGGACCTAACGTAACTTACGGTGATTATATTATTATATTATTGATACATTTGCAAACCAAAGTAGAGCCAAGTCTGTAAAAATAAAACCATTAACAGAATATAAATACTGTTGGTTTCATTTGTTTTTTTACTTTTCTTAGATTTTGAGAAATTGATCGGCTTCTCAGTGATTAATGTCGGCCTGCTCTGTATTCTGTGACTAGTCGACTGCATGCACCATATCCGCATCACACTGGTAGATCGGGTTCTGTCTCATACCAACGGGTATTTGGGAATACTCGTGCATCGAGAAAGTCCCTTCTATTAAATAGATTAAGTTACCGAGAATAAATGCAATCGCGTAGTTCTACGAAACATTCTTCGCCGTTTAGGGGCGTTTTTCGCACCAACAATAATTTACGAGAGACCACATGCAGAGGTCGAAGAATACGGTGTCTTCTCGGATCGTGGAATTTATCTTTTTTGATTGTTCGGTGTGTAGCTTTCATATTTAATTCTATATAAGGGATCCCTTTAATTACACGTATACCAACCGGGTCCCAAAAATCGTAAATCTGCTGGCCCAAAGTACGGATGAATGGTTTATAACAATTTAATAAAATATGTAACGGTGAAGAAACGGACACGACGCATACGCACGCATAAGTATAATATCATTACTGTGTAATTTTTATATATTATATTCACACGGTGATTGCGATAGATGCTCGGAAACGTACGCGATGTTCGCTTTACCGAAGAATATAATATACTTGCCTATGAATTATTTTACATAATTTTACGACGATGTGTATTATGTGTACTCAAGTCGTTTCGATCCGTTTTTCGGAAATCAAGGCGGTAGTATAAAACGAGGGTAATGGAGTATTAAATTATATTTATTTTATTGCGCGAACAATCATAATGTAATTTATACTGCCCGCTATGTGACCTCAATTCGGTCTTCAATTATTTTGATTACTTCAATTTCATATATTTTTGAATTGAAAACAAATTATTCGAAATAAAAATATACACCACGTCCGATAAACTACTGAATAATCGTTCAATATTGTGACACGGACTTGTGGGATTGCAATATAAAATATTGTGTGCAAAACAACAATAATGTTCCGTATTTATACGTCCATCAAAACGCTTGATAATGTTGTGCATAGTTGGTCAATTTGTTTTTCGTTTTACGTAAAACAATTTGTTATGCTTAAATATTTATATGTATTAGCTCTCCGTAAATTTTATAGAGTTTGGTTCTATCTTATAATATAAAAACGGCTGATATTAAGAGTAAGACATTACTTGCGAATTTATATACATTTTATGGACGGGTAAAAACAATTTACTGCGTTAAAATCGTTTCTATTCATTATGAAATTGTGATTAGTCAAGACCTTAATAATTCATCGCCGCCAGTGTATTGTAGATAATACAATATCGTAAATCGTAACGATAATTGTTGTATACACATTATGATAATGATATTAATATTATATTTTGTAGGACGATAATCTTTAAGACTGTACCATTCAACTTGATAACTATTATTATTATTCCTAAAAGAATAAAACGGTTACGGCCAAGTGATTATCGTATAGAATATCTTAATACATGGTCATAAAATCAAGCTTTAGGTATACGTACAACGCTATAGCTGTCAGTCGTTTTCTGCTCTAAAATTTCCGGTACTATTTCGGTGGTGGTCTTGTCCTATGTTATACAATTATTATTACCAAGTCACCGGTTGTGTCGGCGTCTAAACCACGTGATTTATTGTTCACATAATTTTCAAAATTGCGGAATATACAAAAGAAACGTTGCACATATTATACTATTTATAGACTTTTGCGCAACGTCGCATCGCTGGAAAACTATACTTTTATATGTTTTATTGTGTATTTGGTGTGGAAAAATCATACTAAAAAATGGATATTACTATTTTTCTAGGTTTGCAACGTCGTCGCAGCGGCTTATAACTTACAAGTCACATAGGTCATAACCCGAACAATCCTCCTTGTATACGTTTCGCCGTCACCAAATACGTGTATAACCTACCCAATACAGCTTAATATTATATATACGTCGTGAACGGAAACGAAAAGCCAATAAGGTTTTTATAATACGGAGCATATAATAATAATATTATTACGTGTACACGTGCTGCGCCGTATATTATTATAGTGAGTAGTGCGAGTACGTGGACTTGAGCCTTTCGTGGTCCCTATATACACGCCGGCAGTGCACTCATAACAATATTATAATGTACCGGCTGTAAATAAAAACGCGCACAAAGGACATAAAAAATGCAACAAGGACCGTTGCAGCTCGTACACTGCATACTACGCGACTACATAAATAATAATATTATCTTGTTAGGCACACACGGTTTTTACGTACACCGAAATAAATTACACGCTCCGGCGTTAGATTTATGTGTTGAGATTAGAAAACGGTCAACCGGTTATATTGTTATTATTATGTTTTCCACGGATATATGGGAATAATTTCTTATGGTTATTACTTATTAGTTTTTACTATTTCGAATAACGCTGTTTACAGTGCGCATCACGCGGGCTCCCATGTCGTGTTTCGTATATTCAATATATAATACGTATATATATACGCGTTTACGTGTATGTAGGTAGGCACACCTCAAGCGCATACGTACGCCAAAGTTATATCATTATAGATTGTTCGGTGATAATATAATAATATATATATATGCGTGTAATAACGAAAACGCATAGAATATACACATGCCGGCATAATGGTGAACACGTATGACCCACACAAACGCATATATAATAATAATATATATAACGTCATCGTGGCCGGGTAAATATCACGCACCCTAAATGCATTTTCCGAACCGATAAATATTTTTTTTAAATTACCTGGCGGGACACGTATATTATATATTTACATTATACTCTCAGACCGGCAAAGGCCCCTCCCGCACCCGTTTCCCGTGCCGTGGCTATATTATACCCCCACAGTCCACGGCACGCATTATGCACTCGGAAATAATATGCTCAAAAGACCTTCTGCAGCCACTCGTTGTGTTTTGTGTGCAACGGCCACTCGAACGCACAAAAAGAGCGCACGAGGGAGACGGCGGAGAATGCCGAAAAGAATATTGAAAAAAAAAATATGTATTATCCGCACGTGAAAAATATTAAACACGCACACAGTGAACATATATATATATATCTAGGTATAGGTATATATGTATAGTATTATATATACATAGAAAGGGAGAGAGAGTTTCCACGGGAGAGTGGCTGTAGCCGCGGCAAAGAAAACGGCCGGGAACAAAAGCGTCGATTACTGCGATTATCTTTTTTTTTTCTTTTTTCTCGTTTCTAAAAATGTCAGTCGTTAAAACGTCCGTGCCAATAACGATAAATTACCCCCGCAGGGACCGGCAATTACAATTTTTTCTTTCTGTTCGCACGAGACTCTACGATACGCGCGGGGTTGCCAAATCGAACTATTTTATCGCGTTTGGCCGCCTCCCACCGCCCCACGGATAACTGTTTGAATCCAAAATATCGTTTTCGCCCGTAGTTAGTATATTATACACGTATATATACATCGGGTCCTGTAATCACCTAACCGTAAGACCGTTTCACCTCTAATGACGCTATTAATTTTAAACAAAAATATATATCTATATAAACCTATCTAATTGTTCCACTCGGTTTAAAGGGTTTTATGCCATTAACCGATTTGATACACTGCTCAATTCTGTTTCGTTCGTGTTTGTATTTTTTTTCAACGATATTCGAATTCAAATTTCTTATCGCGCACACGCACGCCCTATTATTTTTAAACTAACGCAGTGTGTATGTATGTGCGTGTGTGTATTTTTAATTTACAATTATATATTATTATGATCGACGTCCGTCGTTAAGTCCTGTCGAACATATATTTTATGCGATTATTCCTTTTCCACAATAATTTCCCTCACAGCGATAACACAATATTATCCGATGTACACGATCGGTATAAAATCCGTATACCCTCCGCAAACTATATTATTCAAATAAATCCCGCGAGATTACTTTTCATTCCGAGTGTATGTAGAAAATACACATAAATCTGAAAATACGTCTTAGAAGGCTTTTCTTTTCAATTTCCAGCAATAATACTTTCAACGTTCTCGAAACGCAAAGACTGCAGGCATATCGTATATATACCTATATAGGGGAGCAACTTGTACACCGATGATTTATTCATCAGACTCTTCGTGATTCGAGCATGGAGCAGCAAAGACATATTGCTTTGATAAAAAGAAGAAAAAAACATTCGGGTAAAAACAAAATCGTAAACGCTTTTTTTCGCCGAGTATAATAATACCACGATGGTCAGATTAAACGCAACGTTTTTATTTAAATTTAATTTCACCTAATTGGAAATGGCGTATTATATTATAGTAAAGGTTTTAAACACTGTACCACAACACCATGTAAATTCATTCCAAAATATAATATTATACATTCAATATTCCTTTACACTTATATTGAGATGCCTCTGAAATTTCTATTATCGGTTTTGCCCACTATATGGCGTGGAATGTACATCGGCATTTTACATTTAATGACTATTATCGTGATGCTATTTATAATTTACAACGTGGGTATTCTGACATAAGGGATACAAAAGAAACTATACGCCTATACACTACACAATGAAATCGTTAGGATCTAAAATTGCTTTCATACCTTTCATGCGTCCCTTTCATTCTACTCCGTCTCAAACCCAATTTCCTACAGAATGTTTGATCTATTTTTTTATTTAAGGAGATTATGATCTCTGTATGTACGAAATTACACGGGTGTCAGCCTTCGCAGGAAACGTTTGACGGACATTTTGAATGTAACTTCACAGCCAGAAATTATATATATGTATATATATTATGGCTATAATACTTATACAACTTGCGCATGCATAGGTAGCATATATAAGGTAACTATCCTGACCTTTTTCAAACCACATAGAAATGCCATTTTACTTTATAACGTCATTTCCCCCTTATATGTATGATATAAACTGCGAATTTTAACGACACAAATGTGTTAGAGATATAATGACAAAAGACTAAACTACTTCTATCGACATTTTTAGCAAAACAATTTTATTAACAAACAATATGGTTCTATAAAAATGTAAAATTCCTTTATGGACATCATTACTTCAGTCATAATTATTTAATTTATGTGTTTATAGTTCATACGATTTTCATCATGGATAATAAATTTAACACCAATTTATGAGATTGTATAAGTACGTATACAATATTTTTAGGAGAACAAAATGTGATAAATCCTATGTATAAAACACGAATCAACCTGACAATCATCGTTGCTATATTCAAAATGTTTTAATTTGCATAAGTAATGAAGACTATACAGGTACATTTTTGTGATACGTACAAAATGTAAAAAAAACGGTTCGTGCCCCTTGCCGCTTGCTGTAGCCGGAAGTTAAAACTATACGACACTTCTTAAGCCTTTTTTGAGCCCGCACATATAATCATAAACATATCAATTCATATTTAGACCTATAGGTCTTAACGTTTTGAATTAATATTATATTAAATATTATATATATATATATATATATATACACGTTGTTGTGGTTGTCAGTTTTCGAGTTGGTATACAGTACCCTATAAATTTATTATAATATCAAAGTATATACCTATGGGCATAAAGAAATGTCACGAAGAAAAACGAGCTTTGTCGGTAGGATTAATAACGATGTCAGTTTTTTGCGAACACCGTTAGCCACGTTAACCATAAAATATTTTATTGGTATAGGGACGGATATCTACTCTACTGTATAACGATAACATTTTAGATACTTCGTGTCCTTTGTGTGCACACACGGTCTTTTCGAGAATATAAAACCGGAATAAAGCCAATGGAAAAGGGTACAGTACAATAATATGTACTATAATCCTCTACGGGTATTGCACATATATATATATATATATATATATATATTATATCGCGAGAGTGAAGAAATAGAGAGAGAGAGAGAGGAAGAACGAGACAGGCAGGCTGTCAGCCCGTTAGAGATTCGGTCGAGCAAGTGAGTACGATAATAATAATAAGAAGAACTATATGAGATGCGAACCGCCGACGATGAGGACCACGCTGCCACAGCGGTTATATACTCGATCAGCGTGTCTGCTTGTGCGCGTTTACAATTCATGTTTCATGTAAGTACTGATGTATTGTATATAATATGTATATATTTACATGTCTGCAGTGAATACATATATTTATATACAATATGTGTGTTGTGCCGCGGTGTTTATACACCGTGTGCGTCTATATACAGACGTATTTAATATACTGGTTCGTGCACACAGCGGCATTAAATTAAATTTTATTGGACGTATCGCATTTCTACCACGCTCGCGTCCGAACTAGTAATTTTTATTATTATTATTATTCACTCCCTCCCCTGAGGTTCGGAGGGACATGAAGACGGCGTATTATCTACCCTACCCCACAACACCATAGTAATTTCTTGTGCTCGTCGTTCGCATGTCCGCCTCTCGTCGCACCGAGTTCGTGTTCTACGGCTACAGCATTTTAATTAAAACCAATCGAAGGTTTATTCGTATGTATATACTAAGTACGTACACGGATGGATGCGTATAAGGCCGACTGATTATTATGTCGGTTCGTATTTTCGAACTGTCGTCCGACGCGCTTTAGGGAAAAATTACAAGCGCGCTTTTCGGTCTAAAAAGCAGCGTTTGGAAACTACAAAAAATAAATAAACGGAGTGAAGTGCCACCGCCGATTGCGCTCGTTTCGTATATAATATAAATAAATATATATATACAGAGACGACTTCTGCTCTCATCGGTTTAAACTGTAATACGTATATATACGTATAAATGCGTATACCGCATAGTCTAGGATAAATCGATAAACGACATAATATATATATATATGACCAAAGTTGTTGAACTATGGCCAAAACACGAACCTACACACCCCGATGAACGAATAGTTGGAAATCCCAAATCTGTCTTATCCGACATCGAGAAGCGTGTCGTCCCGCAACCGATATAACATACGTACCTCACCAGTTTTCGCCGACTTGATCGATAAACAAAGCACTACGTGTCACGGACTTGCTCAAAAACAACCACGGTAAATGCGTACCTACCTCTTACGTTTTTGTAAAATCCGACGATACGTATCAGCGGATTACTCAAAGCTTGTGCGGTTATAACACTGTCGAGACGATATAGCAGCGTTATGTGGTAGTGGTCAAGGACTCGGAGGTTTAGTTAGAAACGGGTAATGTTGCCGATTGCCATATTGCTGCTTTACACGCTGATCTCGGAAACTTCAAACTGCACAGATAAATACGAAATATGACCCGTGAATAGTACAATATACGTTATATACAGCTGATGTCTGATATTATAATAATAACATACGGTATTCTGCGTTCAATCGATCCATATTGTGATACGATAATGTAAAACGATCTTTTGAACGATTTTCGAAAAAGAAGTGAATAAAACCACACACGTCATTATTATAAACCCACTACATACCACGTACGCTATAATAATATACGCTCCGCGTGGAATCCAAAACAAACAATGAACTATATTATCATAATATTATATTCTCAGTGAATTCGTCAATAATAGTAGGAATAATCGAACCAAATCGAAGAATTCGTATGGCTCCCGTGAAAAACGTGCACACCTATGGCCGCCGCTATATTTTATTATTATATTATTGTTATTATTATTATTATATGCTTTAAACCGAGTTTCGTCGTGATTTTTCGTATGTACAAACATTTTTCGTGGATTTACGAAACGTGCATTGTAATCATCGAGCGTCATTGTGTTTTTCCATAACATGCAAGTGTTTTTTTTTCTGTGATAATATTACGTTAGGCACAAAAGTTTTTGTTTTCTTTAAAGTAAACGTACACACACACACGCGCGCGCGCATACAATATTATCATTGTTTACCGTAGGCGGCATAACGTCCTGCCCGAGCAAACACATAACAATAATCGAAAAGACATAATAATATTAGACACAATATTATATTCAAATATATTGCGACATCGTGTCCTCCACAAACGGTCTTCGACGATCGCCTCAATCGAGACGTCGATTTGAGGCCTTTACGTAATATTATGATATACGATGAACTCAATGTAATATATCCGTACTATCGATACGATATGCTTATCTATACTATATATAATAATGTATTATGTCACACTGTCACAAGGCATACAATTTTAAATGCCTACCCATCGTCCTCATGCCTGCGAAGGATTCGTGTAATTTCGTTCCCTCACAAATCAGTTCTCAAAAACGAGAACAGCGTTATTCCGGAGTGGAGTCGGCCGTTTTTTCTCCCATTTCCCGTTTCAAAAGGACTTTTAATTATTATACTCATCCGTCTGCGGTAAGCCGAGCGGATGTACCTGCAGCCTATATATCTTCTGGCTATATAATCACGTGTATATATACATGTGTACCCTACAATACACACATGGTGCGCGGCCGTCGGACACGCAAAATTTTCCGGCCACGGCGTTTTCATTAAAACACAACGTCTCTGCCATTGTGTATGGAGAGTGTATGTGTGCGTACGTGTTCCCGTTCACATCTTTGTTCGGCGTTTTGTAAAACGAAGGAAAAAAACCACCAAATTTATGACGAGCAATCGTTTTTTTTTCCGAAACCACAACGTTTCGTGAGTGTGTGTATATGTGTGAGCGAGTGGTCGAACAAAAAAAAATATAATAACGACCGCGGTGTACACACATATATATATAATACATATAATGCTGGACTCCTTGTACACGTCGCGGACGTCGCGCGTTATAAAACTTTAACGTCATGGTCGTCGTCGTCGTCGTCGTCGTTGTTGTCGTCATCGTCCTCTAGAGTCGTATATAATAATAATAATAATAATATGTGTACAGTCGTCGCGTCCCATAGGCCTTTTGTTCGGGAAAAATCACGCATTGTTGTTGTATATGTTTCTATGTATAAAATATATTATATCGTACGGGTGTGTGTATAGGTGGTAATGTGGTAGGTATGCATTATATTATTATATGCCTACGTGAAATGAATGATGGGAGAAGAAAAAAGACGTACCAAGGTCGGTGTTTTTCCATTTGGGATTCGTCGTCGTTTTATGGCATGCTTAATGTTTTATATGTCTGCTATACATATTATTAGATAATGAGAACCGCCGCCGCCGCTTTTGAATAGGGCGAGAAGCAGTCGGAAATCGTTTCTATTCTTCTATAGAAGCCTCGTCCTCGTCCTACATATATACATTATATTATACTGCACGTATATAGTGTATACAATATGCGTGCCGCAGTGTACACGAGAGACCACAGCGCATTGTGCGTATGCGTATTATACACCCTCTTCCGACGACTTTCTATGTGCGGCCGCGTCGTTTGCGGGCTGTATTGAGGTCTACTGCTGCTGCTGCTGCTGCTGCTGATGGCGATGCTACACCCTCTACACCGCACCCCTGAAACGACCCGAAAACTTTGGTACTTGCTTTCGGAATTTTGGCGCGGGGGAATCGCATCCACCCGCGATACGCGACAAGTCGCTGCGAATGACTTGCTCCGTGCGCTGAACAAACGATGGAGGGCGAGAAAACAAAACGTGAACAAAAAATAAAAAATAAAAATATACATGTTGTATGAAACTACGATGATTAATATTATATCACACCGAAAATAATTGCATCGCCTGAAACTTCCACGGCGCTATACAAACCCTTTTGAGTAAAACGGGAGGGGCTTAGATCGGCCGCTGAAAGGGTACCTATATAAATTATATAATTATATGTATATATATACTTTCGTATATACATCGTATATTATATTATTATATATTTTTGGGGCGGTGTATACGCACTTCCGCTGCCACCGCCGCCGGGCGGTCGGTAATAATTATACTATCTTTGATTTGATTTTTTTTTTTTATTGTTTTTCATGTCTTTATCCCCCGGTAATAACAATACACGACGCGCGATATCATCGTAGGCTCTTGTATAGGATTATACGTTTTCTTGTTCTACTTAAACCATATTAAAGTATATACACTCATCGCGGACATGGTGGGTACATGGGTAATATTGGGTTTGGTCGATGATTGTACATTGTATGATACATATACGTTCATGTATTCGGTATGTGTATAGCTGCTATAGGTTTATTATACGACAGAAAAGCTATACACTGTCGATTTCACGCACGTAACCGTTTTCGGTTGGGAAATTATACAGACCGACACACGACTATAATGATAATAAATAATAATAATTGATCTATTGCGTGCAACTTGCAGCGTGCGGATGCGTCTTGCACTCAAAAATAAATACGTTTCGCACAGATAATCGTCGTATGGTATTATAGTATACACGTTAACCCATCTAACGATATACATATAACATTAAATGTGATATTATAATACATAATATGACAAGTCTCGTCGATCAAAACAGTAATTATACATCTATATTCTACATTTTATATTATGCGTATTGGTATCTATACGCTGTGTTATTATCCGGCCTAGAGCAACGGAGGTTGAGTTTGTGTCGTTACTATAATTATTATTCAAACAAGTGCAATCGAAAAAAAAACAAAATTTTTAATACCATAATATCTGTCCATTCGGGGTATAATAGGGCGACATGAAATTATACACACATGTGTATTTGTATACACGACTCATTGTTGCTGCTCTAGGCTGTTCAATTACTAATCATATATTCCCAAACTATATTTGGCCTCGATAAGTCCCGTGTTACGAGTACATGCATTCAATTTAATGATATTCTATTTTAATTACGTCGGCAATAAGTTTGGATTTTAATTATATTCTATATCATATA
Organism: Rhopalosiphum maidis; assembly: GCF_003676215.2. NCBI lineage: Eukaryota > Metazoa > Arthropoda > Insecta > Hemiptera > Aphididae > Rhopalosiphum > Rhopalosiphum maidis. The sequence goes on from NC_040877.1 coordinate 63,791,778, forward strand.
ATTTATTTTTGTTACATAAATTGAAAAAAATTATTCGTATGCATACACTTGTAATTAAATGATTTTTAAACGATTTTTTTTTTTAAATCTTAATTTTCTTAAACATCAATTTCAAACAAAGATTATTTAATGAATCGAATTATGTCGAATGACGTATATTCATTAATCATTAATTTATTTTTATTTTTAAATTATGCATTAATTATCGGTATTAATAAAATTGTTATCGACGCTATTGTAGTAGGTATTGTTACTTTCTTGAGTTTAAATTATTACAATTATTTGTTCATAGTGAAGAAATATATGTACTATGGTGAAAATTTGAATGACATAAATTTTCCAACATCATTCATAATTAATCACGTATTAGATATATGTATGATGTAAACACATTTTTCAATAAAACTTTTAGATAACGAATAATGATAATTTATTTTAAGAATAATCACTTATTTAACAAGATTACTACCTAATCAAATCATATTTATTACCTATAAGTCTAACTATATTATGTATGCATTTTAATTAACAACAAGTCTTTTTAGTATTAACTAATAAGTTTAGTTCATTAAAAACAATACCTATAATAAAAAAAAAAAATCTTCCGAAATAAAAGATGAGTATAGATTGATTGGTTGGAACCAAAGTAATTTCTTTGTTGAACCTAAAAAATAAAATAAATAGAAAACATCCATTAAAAATCGAATAATGGGCTATACAATTGAAAACCATAGCCCGAAGACAGAAACTAGTGATCCGCCAATATATATAAAAAAAAAAAACAATTACTGCTACTCATTTTCGTACACAAGATTGGCGAAATCTAAACTTTCTCCCTTTGTTTTTTTTTATTATTGTTCGTACGCGAGTATATACTATAATCGGCAGTTCATACTTAATAGAACCATCGATAAAATCCGTCAAAGCATCCAATTGATTTTTTTTCTTTTAAATATAAATTTGTCTTCATTTTAATAATAATTTGTTTTGGAAAATAAATGATTCATAATTGTCGATTACAAACAAATCGAAATATATAATCGTTAAAGATATTATTGGTTTTTATTTCAGTAACTCAAAATTGAGACAACTGTGCAACATTATGTCACCGTATATTATACATTTGAATAAGCTGTCGCACGCATAAAATGACCAAAATAATATTATGTAGATGGTACTGATGGTAGGTAAGTACCTACATAACAATTATTAAAAATGAAATACATATGTGTTTTAATGATATTCAAAGGCATACGGAAGTTTGAGTAGTATATAGCTATAACAATAATAATATACGGTTTACTTAGTATTTTTTGTATTTGTGTACAAAAATTGTGGCACGCATAATCACAATAATATGGATATAGGGTTTAATTCAAAATTCAAATCATTATAGCTATTCATACTGTTTGGTAAATGTCTGTGTTGGACATTCATGCGACTCGAGTCAGACGTACAAAGCTATAAATTAGTCATAGTATATAGTGTTATAACTTATAAGCATGTTGCATGTACATTCGATACGTTTGAAATATAATAATATAATGTATACACGAAGCACATTTAATAAATTAGAATATATGTATAGTAATTTGTACGTGAAACAACCAACTATAATACGATACATAACATACGACAATATATATTTACTTTATACTTTTTCAATTCTATTTGAGAATAATAAACAACGTGATCGTTCTCTTCATCCCTTGTACACAATTTTAATAAAAGTTGTTTGGTCGCTTGATGTAGTTATACATGTATAATTGTATAAAATTATTATCGGTGATCGGGCAGAATTGATATGTCGGCGCATTTGCTGTATTATATTTATTTTCTTTTTCATATAAATCGTTATCAACCGAATTATTTATACAACAACACCTTTTATTATTTCTTATGTATATTGATCAAATCGTGGTTCGCCCCAACCAAAAAAATATTTAAAAACCAGTTCTCACGAACGGGACCTTCTTAATAATTGGTGTGCAGCCCAGTCACGTGATGAGTACATCAACATATAACTATTGATAACAGGTTAGGAATTTCATTTTCCGAGGTTAATGGATGCCTATCACCGTCATCGGTCCGACTGGTGTAATCGCTTTTATTTATAAATACATAATTATTTATCTGAAAATCAAAAATTTGGTTAATGAATATTTTTTAATTTATTATAAACTATTGCACGAAGGACTTGAACTCATACATAATTTACGATCTTAATAGGACTGGAAAAACGCGTATTTTCTCGAACTTTGAACGAAGGTATATATATTTTAATTATTATTTATTAATTTATTATTATTAACCTACCTGTTTAATGTTTATTCATCACGGCCAGTGGACAATCTCAAGGGTGATATTATATTAAACGAATAAAAAACAATTAATAATATAATATTTTGCATGTACAATACAAAAATAAGTAAGTACTGGGAACCACGGCAAATAATTATTTATTCACATAACGAATTTTCAAGAATGTAACGCGATAAGGATTTGTATTATTCTTTGTTTCATGTTGCCCGTCGAAATCATTATCTGCCGAATAGTTTTTCGAAACGAATTAACTTTGAACTATCATAATTATAAATTATAATCATTCCATAGAAATAATCAAAAAAGCAATTCTAACAAATTTCTAGGTAGAAAATCTTTTTCATGATTTGATATCTAAAACTGAGTACTTTTGTTTACGACGAAGAAGAAATTTATATGCATCGCGTTCGCTGAAATTGTTATGGACGTTTCAACGGCACTCGCTGCTCGAGTAAAAGATAGGGAAATAATGAGGGAGAGAGAAAGAGTGAGAAAAAAGACGACATGACCGTCGTGCCACAAAAAAAAACTGCAACGTCAATGTTATTTTGTTTCCCGTTTCCGGTATTTTGAAACGAGCAAAAGTAAAATAAAAAATAACAACAACAACAACAATATTTCGGTTTGTTTAAAACATCTCTCGTATTCACTGCTCGCGGGAACCCAAAACTGACCCCGGCCCGTTTCGCATGCGAAAATCCCCTACCCGGCAATATTCTCTACGAAACGAACGGTTTAACCTCAGTCTCGCTCCGCTGTGCATATATACACACTTAAATGCAAATAAGTCTAAAACGTTAAGGGACGAAAACGCGAGCGGAAACGATGGTGAGGAGTGATGGCGGGGCAGAGAGCCGGTGGCGCGGGCTTAAGCCGTACGCAGATTTACTTCCGAACGACCGACGCTCCTGGCGCACGGCAGTAAAAACTTTGAAACTCGTTTTATCTCTATATAAAGGGGATTATTTAGAATTGTAACGTAGTTTGCATAAATACATTACTCCGTGACGTAACAGCTGATACAATTATTATCAATGCTAATAAACAATCGTTAATAACAACGATCGTTATTATAATACGAAAAAAAACATTAATAATAATAATAACGACAAGCTATATTAATCTACACGCAGGTTCACGTGAACCTATATATCTACACGTGTGTTGTTTATAATATACATGTCTGTGCAGGTTATATACGTGTATGTGATAGCATACTTTTATGAGTAGAATAATTTGTTTACGATATTACTATTTTATAATTAACAATTATTCTCGTTGTAGTTATAAATTAAATAAAATCAATCGATTAAGATTCGTGTAAAAAAATAATCAATATCCGTTTATTATATAAATTATTAACACGAAACGCGGTAAATAAATAATATATTTGGATAATACACGCATTATACACGAGCCATGTTATATGATTTACATATATTGTACCAATTGAGAAATCTAATTTAAACTCAATCGTGACAAAAATCATGCTATAACAAGTATTTTTTACTATACTTGTCATAGTCGTCGTGACAGACCTTAATGAGTAAAAGTTGTAAAGCTTCTCGAGAGAAACAAGAGAGGAAAAAAATAATCGATATTATGGTTGACGGTGATTAAAACAACAGACTGTACATTAATATATGCGAAAATATAAAGTGCTTGCGCTGTGGGGGTGCCGTGTCAGGTTTTCAACAAGGGGTGCGAACGTTATGCCTAAGCAGGCCAATTCTTCCCACACGGCAATTTAGTGATAAACAAATCAAAGAACTCTTGAAAACGATCGCACTATCGCCGATGAATCGGGATTTGAAAAACATCATTTGTTATAAATTGACATTAATTTTTCTTTGGTCATGCATCAGATGAATATCGTAGTTTTTGAATATACTTGTACGTGAAAATAACATAATAAATCGATTGTACATTGATGAATTTTATCCGAGCCATATCTCTCAACCTATACAAAAATTATAGCCCCAAAGTACACTCCCTCCCAGTGGCACACACAGACACAGAAGATAATGACGACGACCCTAATAGCTGATGTACGGGCAATACATATTTTATACATTATAATATTATAATACAAAAATAATATCTTTTGAACACATCGCACAAAACCATTTTTTTGTTCGACTACGCAATATCATCGCGCACGAAACGCAGCGTGATCGCACAACAAGGAAAATATAAAATGTAAATTCTATGTACGCGTGGACCGTGTAGCATTGTACGACGTACAGCCAACAATGAATTTAATTAAATTCGTAAAGCGCATTCGTGATGATGATGACGATCCACACACATTAAGCACGTATCGCAAGCCGCCCGTTCGAAGTCGACCCATCCCCTTTGGAATATATGCGCGTTTAATATACCTACAGATGTGTGTCCGTATAATATAATACCTACATTGTATTGTATAGGTTTATATATATATATATTCACATTATCGTATGTAGAGCGCACAACAATTTATTGTCACGGCGACGACGCGTAAAACGCGTAATACATATTATATTATGAGTTATGATCAACGCTAAAGGACGCGAATGTATAATGAAAATAAAAGAGAAGGTTATTCGAAATCCTAAAATAAAAACGAAACGAGTGACGCGATTTCACAGCAATAATAACGCACACGTAAACCGGCGATAATGACAAGTATTCGTCTGGGGTTGGCCGGAGGTTGGAGAGTAGTGTCGGAGGGAAAAAAAACTCGAGGAAATATTAGGGTCTATACGTCATCTCGTAAAGACATTTCGTGTACGACGGTGTGTGTGTGTGTGTGTGTGTGTGTGTACGCGGACAATATATATAAGCCGACTTACGCGCGAGAAGAATGCGTTTCGCTAAGGAAAAACCGTTCGATCCCTTTCGGCGGCCGCGCGAGGGACGAGTGCGAATTCCAGAACATTGTAGTGGGGAAAGAGTAGGAAAAAAACCAAAAATAAAAAGAGGGCGAATATCGTATACGATATATATATGCGTGCCGTATATCCGGACGAAGGGGTGCGCGCGGGTCGTGTGCCGACGTCATTTTAATCGACCCTCGTTTCCTCCCTCTAATTGCCCATTACCCCCGATGCAGAGGAATTTCCCACGTACTTACAGAGGCGTATACCTATACACGTATACGACTGCGGAACACGAGTGGAATTACGCGTTACATAATATATATATATATATTATATGGACGTATAACTACCCTAATAACATACAGTTCTATATTATTATATTTAAGGTCGTTTCGCGCCAGAGTTTTACTGCAAGATAATGACACGTACAAAGGCACTTTTATGTTTATGATATATATCTGCACAATGCACACAGAGTTGGATCCGTACAGACGGAAATAATATATGGTACGTTTATGCGTATGCGGCCCGGGGGAATCGCCGACGATTGGCGTGTATTATCGTTATTATAATAATATATGACACTACCATCATATTATACAGGACAATTTAACTTTAACTAGGTATTTTACCCGCACGCGCGCATCACGATAGACGCGCTGCATTGCTCGTAACTGGTCGCCGTGTTTATCGTAATGCGTATTTGCCCGATTTGATATATTTGGTATTATTCAGTGCCGCATTAAGCTATGTTGTCGCCCTTAAGAAAAATTACAACTCAAAAATTTGCCGCCCCATCAAACATCATACAATTTGTCCCCCTTGCCCCCCGTTAAACGCGGCTCTGATATTATTATTATATTATAACAAATTTTCCAACTGTACTCGGTAACGGCATCAAACTTCTAGAAATACAACAGCCTCGAGCATACGAATTTTTTATTTATTTGTATGAAAAAATCATTTGTAAAAGTTTAATTTGTTTTTCTAAAGAATAATAAAGTAACGAAATGCGTTAATATGTATTACTATGTGCAACTTAATTTGAGTATAATGTACGAATTATCTACCATACATCATATTGATTAAAGCCTAAAACATATAAATAAATATTAATTTATCCCTTATCTTGATTAGTTAATCAGTGATCATACGGTATCATATGGTAAACGTGAACAAATAAATTATTATAGGTTCGATCGTGTGTGTTTGTGTGTACGATCGCTGTTTTTATCCACCGCGATGAAGTAGGACGCTGACACGACGGATTTCGACGGCAGTTTCGAAAGGTATAAGGTCGTGTCAGTGTGTCGCCCCGTGAATAAATAGAAAAAAGTGAGTTTCCGCACAATTTGTCTATACATATATATATATATAATAAAGTAAACTTCGGGTTTTTGTTTTTTGGCTATTACTATTGTATACGGTTATACTCGTATTTAATTACTCCACGCGACGTCGTGCGTTCCAATTTTTTACATGTTAATTATTTTTTTCCCGAAACTCGCTGGAAGACCTCTTTTCGCATTACTAATCACCACGAGACATTATTTCATCATGTTTACCGTCGATTAACAAAACAATTAAAACAAACCAATTGGTCCTCCTCCACTGTTAAGAAGCGGATAGGGAGGGTCGGACACACATACGCCGGTGATGTGTGTGTGTGTGTGTATATATATATATATATATAATAGTAAAGACGTGTCGTCTCCATCGAGTCTACAGTCGGTAGGCGTGTATACCGGTTTTGCTTTAGGTGAACACCGGTAGTTGAGAACGAAAAAAAAAAAAAGAACGAATTCATCGGATAAAATGCGTTATAATAAGTACGTGTACACATTATAATTATATTCATACATATATATATAAACGTCGTGTATACGCACGCGTATAGGTACGTACATATTATCGAATTACCCGTAGCGACGGTCGGAAACGTGTCATAAAATATAATATCGATTTTTTTTCTTCAAATTATTACTTTTTCAATGGGTATAGTAAAAAATTGAAAATAATAAAAAAATTGATGTTTCCGTTTTTTTTTTTTTTTTGACGGCGTGCCGACCCGCATTTATACACATTGTACACACACACATACACATACACAATACATTTCTGATTGTGTAAATGTATATTATGTACGATTATTTATTCCAGACGACAATAATGCCGGTACCTGCGTCTGCCAGCATGCCATCGACTAAATCAAAAAAAAAAAACTAAAAAAGGGTCACCACCTCGCACACGGTCGGATTACGTTTTATTTGTTCTCCTCCGGTGCTTTTTTTTTCTACACACGCGCCGCGAGCTCTCGCAACACGCACATATGAGTACACCGATAAAAAGAATATAAAAAAACCGTAAATGTACACACACACACACACACACACATGCGCGATTCCCTTGATTACTCGGACGGAATTCTAAAAAGCGGATAATAATATGATAATATATCATACTATGTGTCCGTCCGTTGTCTACGGGGGATTACGCGTATATACGTACACGAATACTATGATGTGCGAGGAGTAGGAGGAACAAGTTCGGTGTAACAATAATTATATCTAAAACCTTTAATATTATTACAGTGTGCTTTATTAGCGTACGTGCGCCAAAATATCCTCGTCTCGTTATACACGATTTTACCCTTTTTTAACCCATCATGGGTTGCGGCAAATCGTTATTGTAGTAAATATAGTTATGAATCTCAAAAAACTCGATCGGTGTCACCAAAAAAAACGCTTGCCAAATCAGAGACCGGCATGTAAACTTTCTTGATTTTCAATTTTTAGAAATGTATTAATTGTATGCAATATGTGTATGTATAATGTATTTTATTTTTATTTTCATTTAGTGAGATAGATCTCCGAAATCGGAGAGCGGATTTCGTTGTTTGGGGTCTTGTTAGATTTACATTGGCTAGGAGAAGTGCAGTGAAGAATTTATCTTTTATAGTTATTTCACTACAGAGCTTCAAAAAAAAAAAAAAAAATTAAAACACATTGTTTTTTTTTGTTTTCCAGCTTTAACAATTAAAGATAATTATGAAAATCTTCATTGCACTTCTCCTAGCCAATGTGAATCTAACAAGACCCCAAATAACAAAATTCGTTCTCCAGTTTCAGTAATCTACCACGTTAAATGAAAATCTAGCAAAAAATAACTATTTTTTTAACTGTGAAAAATTAAATAATTTTTTTTGAAAATTTTTAATCTCACATTTTCTATTTACTTGATAATTCCTCTTTTCAATGAGCTATTAACCAACTTTTTAGCTATAATAGTTTTGGAGAAAAGTTAAATAATAGACATTTTGGGACTATTCGACGTTTTTGTAGATTCAAAATTCAAATTGTTTTACTGCTTGGGTGTGATATCAGATCTCTCATTAATATTTTATGTTAAAGACTTAAAGCTAGCTTAATTATTCATCTACTCATTACAACCGAGTTAGATTTTTATCATTTTCCTATTTAACACAAATTTTTGAAGTTTTAAAAATTCAGACTTTTTTCATTTCAATTACCATACTTACTTGATTAAAAATCAAGAAAGTAAAACAACTTAGTTGATTTTGATTATTTAAATTGTTTTTAAACATCGGTTTAAATTATTTTTGTTTAGATAGGTTTAATCGGTTCAGGTAACTTTTTTCATTTTTTACCGACGACAAAGGGAGGCAGTAGTACTTACCTATATATATTATATTATTATTATATTTGGTCAAAACCAAAAAACCAAACTTTAAAATTTCTTATTCTTCTGTATAGTGTCACAGAAATGTTTACTTATTTCATCAATCGATTTCAGAAATAACATATATTATAAATATAAAATAAGAATATAACCTATTAAAAGGATGACGGTTGCTCGTACATTAAAATACCACTGCAAGCCGCACGAAGTCACTTGACTATGTAATATTTATTTACCCACGACGTGAATATAAACACTCGGAACAAGTAAAGTTTAATTAGTTTACGAGTTTACGACCGATTTCCGGAACGAGAAATTTTTTGAACATTGTCCGTTGACGCGTACGCGTTATTTGTATACAAACATATATAATAATATATAATAATGGTAATAATGTCCGCATGACGCGTTCGTTGTATTGCAAGCACATATAGTAACAATATAATGTTTGGTATACACATTATACATAAAATATGTTTACTTTAGGGCCAGAAAATATTTAGAAAATATAGTCAATAATTACATACATTATGGCTGATGTATAGACGAAGCAAATAACGTCGAATTTATTTCTTCGTTTCATGTTACTCTGAAGAAGTGAGATCGCATAATTTTACACAGCACGTATAATACTAAGAAAAATAACTAATAAGAATGATGCATCGGAGTTAGTGGAATCATGTTTTCTGCTGTAGTGTGCGCGTTGTCTCCAGCATATGTAAATTGACGTGATTCGCTGAAATGAAAAGTTGAATTCAATAGGTAATTACAAAATATCAACGAATATCTGCCGTTTAAGTTCTATGAAAAAAAAAATATGGCAAAATAATATACACTAATATAATACAGCTATACAATTAAAATTCAAACATATTTTTAATTAATGAATTTGGGAGTATTATACTATACTTTTTTCTAACGATATTATTGATTTTATGGCGAACGTGAAAATTATTTGATACTTCTTATTCATTATTATAATTTTAATTATAATACACAGTCATTCGACGCGTACCTAGATAAATTATCCTCACATACACGTATAAATATTTTCATTGGTATTTATTTTTATTTATAATAATATAATGACGGGTGTTCGTGGGCTTACAATGCTTACCATGTATTATCGATATTCTTCAAAACACATCAAAAGTGCATTTTTCATTTTTCTTTTCACTGCTGTGCGGTGCTGCGTTTGGAGAGGAGATTTTTTTTCTCGTGTTAATCATTAACGATGCATCGTTCGTCTGCAGGCGAACGTTTTGTATACGATTTTCATTATGTACGTTTCCCCATTACTCGCTAGGTAAGGTTAGAGCAAAAACCACCGGTTGTCTTCAAAATATATTATTACCGACGTCCGACGTACACGGTTTAAATAATATACATAGTACATACATAATATAAAAACGGAATGATGCCTGGCTATATGCATGTACACCGTAATAGCACGACGGACACGGAACGTTATTGTCGAAAAAGTATAATATATAGATTTTCCACTGTATACATCATTATACTTATATAGAGGTACGTCTTTAAACGTTTCGACTCGACACGTGTGTGACACACGTACACACACACACACACACACACGCATAAGTATTTAACGATGGCCGTAGGTCTATATGGGGTCCGATCGGCACACATTGTAAACATCGAACAAACGTCATATTCAAGCGCACACAATATATTATTATATATAGGTATAATATAAATAATATAATATGTGTATATTATTAAACGCGTTGGGTCGTGATGCGTGTCGGTGGCCAGCACAAAGGATTGGGTCTTTGGCACTGGCGTTTTCCGTATAGGAATCGTGCTCGATCACAACGCGCAGCCGCACCCCCCGGCGTTAAAATTGGCTCTCCGGCAGAACCTCCTACGACGGTTTTCCGGGAGAACCCGTCAGCCACGTACATATTATTACCAGATGCGTATCGTCGTCGTTCGCCTATTACTGCGCGTTATCGGCTATTATGTCGGTGTACAGAGTGTCTATATATAACTATGTCGATGCGCCTATACGATAAGTTTCCGACTGCTTCAATTACCATAACTGCAGTGCGGGGTTAGTCGTATATACCGGACTACGGCCTACAACGGAGGCGGGGACAAATGTCACCAACGTGTCTCCGTGACCGCAGAACTATTCGAAACTTTTTGTCATCGTATAGCCATATGTGTGTGCGGTTTGAATCGATTTATACATTTCATATTTTTTGTTATCGACCGTTGCGGTCGCTTCGATTACCGCCGCACAACGTTTGAATAATACGCTCTCGTCGATCGCGGATGATCGTAAAACGGGGTCGGTATTTATTTTATAATAAATACATACATATAAGGCAGCGAACGACGCTGTCTTTCGTATACACTATAGGTGGGCACACTCGAAAATATACGCCAATTTCAAAAAGGTGTTAAAAAAACACCGTGCGATTATAGAATCGATTTAAGCGCTTTCGAATTGTTACCATCGCGGCTAATAAACACACACACACACAATATACATGCAGTGCCTATACGCGCGTTATAAAAGTCACGTCCGTCGCAATTAACTATGTATATAAGTAAGTCGATCGTACATACGCGTACATCCGCCGCAGTAACAGGTTTAATCGAATTTTGTGGCGCGTAACAAGTTCTTAAATATGAAAAAAAAAATTACAAGAGTCGTACGGTCGGCGGGTCAGGTGCAGGTGTGGCGTGCAAAGCAAAACGGAAAAAAACGAAACATTGTAAAGTCGTTATGGGCTCGCGACACCCTGCATCATCGACACGACTATATATATATATATATATACACATATACCATAAACCTACTACGCGATTAATATTGATACGTATTTAATAATACGACAAAAAACAGTGTTTCGCGTAAAATCTATCTAAATTTTTTTCGCATTAACCGACAATCGCGAACGCCCACACACACTCCCCCACACCCTTTGAGGGACGCCGTTTTAATATATTATAATATTATTATCGTACACTCGTGAGATAACCACACCGCGATATTATGTATACCGCACACGTGTATATAGTATACGAACTACAACTATATACCGCATGCATCGTGTATGTTATTATATAGTCGTCGTAGCTCTATGTACGGTCTACGATATTACGCACACATGTATTGTATACATTATATATATATATATATACACGTATATGCTTATAATGCGGTGTGCGTATCTAATTCGAAATGCATTTCTCGCCGCCGCAGCAGCAGCAGCAGCGACAGACCACCGCCGCCTGCACAACGGCCGGTTGCACGGAAATAATGGGACTCCTCCTCACAGCCGCACACCGGGACACTCGTGTAATATAATATATATATATATATATATATGTATGTATAATGATTTAACGTACACCGAGGCTAATGCGCACATTAATTACGGGATCCTTATCTGGGTGTGTGTGTATTATCGCGGCCATCCGAAACGAACTTTTAGTGTTTATATATTATATGAGTATATATGTATATACAATATTATTATGTAAGTATTATCGTTGTACATTGTACATCACAGTTCCGACATGTATAATATATTATAATGGTAATAATAATTATTATTATGATTATGACGATGACGACGACGATGATGATGATGATAAAAAGGCGGACGATGATTTTTCGCTCGTGCACGTCGTCGTATGTGTACGTCATATACCTAATAATATTCGTTCTGTCACGCACACATTATATTATACGCGTGGCTCTCGTTTTTCCGCGACTGCGAAACACACGCGGATCCCGACGACGTATCGTCGATAAATCACCGCCGCGGAATTTTCCGCACACGCTGGCGCAGCTGCAGCACCAATACGACGTATTTACACGATTAATCGTTCCACATAAATCTCGGCGCGAGCGTTTGACTCATATTTCCGTATAATATATATATATATATATTTATATCGCGCGTAAACGACGAACATATTATTATTATTATATAAACATAAATGATGATTTAGCAAGCATGCTCAACCCCGATTTTCAATTTGATATAATTTATTTATTTATATTATGACTTTGGAGCTCTGAAGTTTTAAGTAGGATACTTAAAAACCATGATATTTTCAATTATTTTGATATTTTATGCCTTCTAAGGAAATTTGGCAGGTGGTGATACAATAAGTTTCTCTATTTTTTTTAATGAAAACCATCATTTTTATTGTAAGAATTGTTAGGAAAATTTCTTTTTTGAAAATTCTGATGTTTCTATTACAAGTAACTAACGAATAGTCTTAGATTATTAATATATACATAAAAATCCTAAAAATAATTTCAAAATATAAAAAATATATGTGTACCTAATATAGGATTTATAGTATTTTATTATACTCGGGCAATTGTTTAATTATTGTAAAATGTTGATAGACAAATATTATTGTTAAAATGTTTAAATCATCATAGTTAATCTTTCGAATCCATTTCCACGGACTTATAATCTTAGATATACAATTTTATAAATAAACTACTTTAAATTTTGATTAAGATATATTAAAATTTACAAAAAAGTAACTAACAATTTACGTGAAAAATGGTGGGGATGGATAAACATAATACTTATAGTGAATCACCTGTTTATACACGTAATGCATCTGTGTTTGCAATGTTCCCATGTTTCCATTTTCCAGGGCGTTGAGCTTGTTTATACCACGGTTTTATTTTTAACTTATCTATACGTGTTCCATAAAGTTTTCCATCGTTTCCTCCCCACTTTTCAACATATATAATATATATATATAAATATTTAATCCGAACCGTAATCTAACCGATGACAAAACTATATACGACCATCCCGCGGCTGCCCTCCATTATATTTATATCTGTATAATATGTCATACGTGGATATATAATAATATATATATTTGATATCTTTGTGTTATACAGGTTAATCACAAAATAATGTTTCGATTTTGAAATGTTATGTATCGGCAACAAAACAATGCGGGGTGCCACACTTTATCAATATCATTAGAAAGGAAAATATCTTGGTAGACGATAGATTGCTAACATACATTGAGCAACTGATAATGAGAATAACAGCCACCATTCAATCAATAACATTAAACGAGTTTGACTATCGAAGTGAATTTGGCGGATACTCGTGACTGTCACATTGAACATATTTTGTAACGAAACAATAAACTAAATAACAATGTACAAGATAATATACTTTTAAAAGTAATTTATCAACCACATGACTTGTTTTTTTTTTTTTTTTTTTTTTTTTTAATGAATTTTAACACGGGATATACATTTATATACAGTTTCCCACACGAGTTTTCTCAGTGGGGCCCAGTATTCATGTATGTATATGAAATTAAATAAATAAACCTATTATATATAGGATATATGGAACAGATATCTTCGTGATTGATACTTATCTTTGACGTATAACGCACCTGGTTTTTCTTTAAAATTCAATTGGCAATTTTCCCGACGTAAATTGATAAAAATCTTCGAGACTGCTCTGCGCCTTACCTCATGTACAGTCGGACCACAAACCAGATGCTACTAATATAAGATATTATCTTGTAACGGGGTCAGTGGATGATATAATATATCTGGGGAAAGTCGTCGCGGACCCCGTATATTATATTATAATTAATACATATCATGCAGGGATAGATATAACAATCTTAAAATTAATAACTTCAATTGCTTGTCATAGATTAATTATGTATCGTGTATATTATATTGTTAAATATAATAGTCCTATAAGTATACTCACAAACTAGTCCGTCTAGTAACTATTCGGCGTCTCACTGATCGGTGGTGTCCGTTGAGAACTGTTGTGTATTACAAAACGAGACGATCTTCACAATCATACTAATCACTATTGGCTGACAACAGTACTATTATTATTTATTACTTTACCGTACATATTATAATATTAAATACATAATATAAACATACATCGTATTGTAATCCTAGTACTGACTACCTCGATAGAAACGACAACAAATAATATAGGTAATTAAAATACAAATATATATATATACGAGTATTTCGAAAAATTGCAAAAGGTTGCTAATAACATATATATATATATATATAATATTATGCATAGTTAGTCATATGGTTTAATATTATTTATGAATGACAATCCACGACGATGACGCGGTAGTTATTTAATGATCAAAATTCATAAACGAATATGTATGTACAGAAATTATCTCGATTTTTGTTTCAATAAAAGTAATTTATCTTTTGATAAAAGGTCACTGATGTTCGTGCTCATCGTTATTGTCGGTTATATTATTTTTTTATTATAATATAATAACTCATAAGTCAAAAGCATATACTTAGGTATGTGGTGATGCAATTACTCCATATTTCGATTAACAGTATTAAAATCTGTACATTTAATATCTATACATATATGCATATATTTGCTGGTATAAACTGTAACCTAAACCTAATCATGTAATTGCATTAATAATAAATAATAATTAAAAATAATAGTTGATTATCATTAAATAATTTTTATATGTTTTATACGTATATACTTAGGACTAGTCCCTAATGATATGAGAAGAAAAACAAATTCAATCATTGTTCATTAATACATTACTTTAGAATAACTCATTAATCTAACACGTGTTTCATCGCATATGCCTAATTAACATAGTTCAAACGACGAAATACAATCCAATAAGCGTTAATGATATTTTTCTGTCTGACAGATAAAAGTTTCTTGTTAGGTACTCTTACTTTTCGAACGGCTGAGCTGTCACAAAACTGTACGATCGGAGAAAATTGGGAGGGCGTTGTTATAAATTGATTTCCACGATTTAAACATCCTAAAGTTACCTTGGTAACAATATTATTATGGTGTACATTAAATATTTCAAACAATAAAAAAACAAACAAATGTAATAATAATATAATATAACTATATACTTCAAGTGTAAATGTGTAAAAAAATAAATAAATAAAATAAGTAAAAATGTAGTTTGAACTGTTTACGGTACACGATTCAAAATGAATATATGTCGAAAACAATTCGTTTACCTGACACTTTTTATTTTTTTTTTTCGTTCTATAGTCGTTACAGTAAAATGCGCTATTCGTAATATTCCTAACGAATCCGCGTTAAACAACACCACGCCGTTATACAATTATGTTTTCCAAGTACGTGACCAAATTATATTCAATGCATAGAATTCTAAGGCTATATGTATACAATTTATGCACACACATATATTTTATATATATATAATGCACGAGTGATATATATAAATAGGTATACTGGGTATATATACTATATATTTTGCGGTGGAAAAATAAATAAATTGCACGTACCTACCCTGAAATTTCCCTTGTGCACGCATCGTATTATTGTAATCGATCAAAAATAATGAATACGTGATTGTTACCGAGAAACGTTGCCAAAAAAACGATTTGCCAAACACACGTCGTTTCCAATGGCATACACATAATACACGCGCATATACCTACATATTATTATATTATAGTGTTATTCACTATATTTACACACGAGTTCTCACGAAAACTATTTAAACAAAGAAAAAACTGTATACACATTTTACTCGCATATAACGTAAATATACATATATATATAAATTAAGTGTGTGTTATATTATTACCATCAGACTCGGACGCGACGGAACCACCGCGAATTTCTATATTGACGGTTTTCATGTGCGGCGTTTGTTGTTTTTTCCCAATACTATTGTCAATTAGTATTCAAATTGCGAATCGGTAACCTTCACCACATTAAAAAGAAAAAAACAATAAAAAAAACGAATTAAATTAAATTAAAATAAACTACGCGTATACTGTGTCCACATAGACAATAATAAAATAATATACATTAATAATAACAATATAATGTTTTCTAATACGTAAGTATTTATATATAAACACCGTGCAGTATTTCACAAATGTTTTTCATTTCTATACACGCACAACCGGTTTGCGTAGGAAAAACACACGTGAGCGGTGTGTAAAACACTATGGTTCAAGTCTGACGATGTCTATAATGTCGAAAAGTTTTGGCATTAGAATAATTTGTTTTAGGTCCAATTTGAATTTGCATTCGAACGGTGACGCGCGGGGAATCGACTAAAACAAAAAGGACATTGTAATGTATAGAAAGTTTCTCTGCGGAAAAAAGTATATAATATGTATACACATTACTATAACTTACAGGTACAATATTATATTACGTACGCATAAGGATACAACGAAACATATTCGATGCGACGTCGAATGCTAATGCCCTGAGAAAAACACGCGCGCATACTATTTATATTAATATAACAATATGCATTATGCAAACTCAATTTTTGGATTTATCGCACCGCCGCAATATAATATACATATTATGTTAATACATATCGACGACCGAAAACGAAGTACCTAATTACCATAGTGTGTTTTATTGATTACTAAAAAATAATTAGAAACATAATCGCTTTACATTTATATAACATCATATACTAAGTAAGTTCAAGCATATTATTATTATTACTATTATACTGATTACTGAAGAATTGCGCTCAGCGTTTTCCGATTTCAGGTCACGTAGTACCAAATTCGAAGAAATAGCTAAGTGTTTGCAATTATATTATTCAGTGCATAGACAAACTAATCATGTATTATACTAACTGACTAAATAATAAAATATATTAAACAATAATTATAATACGAATATCGCGACCGTAAAATTTGGTTTTCTTTTTTAATCTTATCCGTCCGTCGGCATCATCGCCGATATAACTATTATAGTTAACATAATATTATATAGATACCCGTCGATCTATGTACTCCGTCGCTGATGGTTTCGACCGCTCTTCGAGAAAGTTTAACCGCGTTTCGGTTGATCGATTAGCTGCAATCGGCATAATCACGTATATACAGCAACAACTACTACACATATATAAACACGAAATAGGTAATATATATATATACAATGTAACCATTAACTGGTATTAACTATTAACCAAAAACCTTCGTCACCTCCGTCACCAGTGTATATAACCACTGCAGTGAAGATGTTCTCCTCTGCCGATCACGCGTTTCACCGAAAAGAAGACCGTGTACCGTCTGTACCTCGGACAAGTTTGAAAAAAGTATGAAAAAAATAGTAAAAGCAAAAATATTAATAACAAGACAAACAGACATCTCGTACACCGTATAGGTACGAAATTATTATAAACATATAATAAAATGTATATAGATTTAGTTTAGTCGGTGGCGTTAGTGCACGCCTCCCGAGATATTTCGGGTTAAATAATATTTCTGTGTCAGCCAGAGGCTTCGGTGCGAAGACCATATATATACATACAGCAATAAGCGGACACGATTAGTACGTGCAGTGCTGCTGTAACCGTTATAATATGCGTAGGTACAGGCGTCGTGATATAGTGACTATAAATTATATTGTGTATTTTCTGGCCGAAAGAAAACGATCCATTTGACTTTCGATGAATTCGCAAATCGATCGATAACTGCAGTGGCAGGTAAACGGCAGCAGCATAACATTGTGTAACTTCCACAATGAAATATTTTACGATTCTGAAAACCTCACCGTGAAAGATTATATTATTAAACGAGTGTATAATAATATTAATATAATTTATAAATTACAATTACAATAATAACATAAATTATGCACCGACTTTGTTCGCGTGCCGCAATGGTTTATAAATATTAATAATGTATTATAATGCAACTAAAACGGTTTCCAATAACTCGAATTATAGTCCTAGGGGTTTTAATTAGCCACCGGTGATGGTCGCAACGGATATATTTACCCAAATTATTATGAACCAATTCGTGTGTGTGTGTGTGACGTAAAGACAACATATTATAATCATCGTGACGTGACGTACGCCAACATTATGCCGGACGGTTTCTTTGACGAAGACATTTTTTTTCCTGCTGAACAATAAGTTTCCACACAATTTGTGTTCTTTTAAACGCAATCGATTAATCATCGAGAAAAAAATGAAGTACACGTAATGAGTATATATACACACGTTCGTGACTTAAATAAAAGTAAAGTTCATTAAAAATAAAAATACGCATACCGTATTTATTTTATGACTAGCTTGCATTGTAGGCGTATACTAGAAAAATGTCGTAATTGCTATTTTCGTCTGGTAAAAGAACATTTAAAACGTAATAATAATAATCGACATTTTACTGTGCAGATATGTAACGCGCACAGCACAGCATACGCTATGGCTATACGGCTTGAACGTACTCCGTTTTAGCGGCATAACAAAATCACAAAACTCTGGCGAAATGTCGACGGTATTTATTATACTCGATTCTCACGAACCTCGTCCGCAGACACCGAGCGGCGCCGAACCTAAAATCAAAACGTGAATCGCAAAACGAAAACATAATTATAATACTAATATAACATTTATATAGCGTAAGTACGTAATATATTGTGCTTATAATTATTCACATGATCGACGTTAAACGCGATAAAATGTTATTATACTATATATTATTGTACAATATATATCACCGAATGTCTGACGCCTGCACAGTGCACACTCGTAACGAATAAGTTGTTAAAATAATCGGATTATTAATATATATTATATACATATTGTTTCTGAACGCGTGTAAGGTATACGTTAGTACGTTACAAGTAATTATGTTATGCTATTTTATAGTACATACCATATCACTATCATTATATTATTTTATACATAAAGACACATTCCGCAACTACACGGCGTAAACAAAATAATAACAATAAATAAATAAATGTATAAATATTTTACGCGGACGTTAAAAAAGTATAATAAAAACATTATTATATAGGTTATAGTTTTATAAATTATACACATGTTTTGATATATTATAAGTATATAACTATATATAAATAATAAATATATTTAACCAATTAAAATAGAATGCGGCGCTGTTGTTTCTGTACAATAATATAATTATATACCGGGTAAAACTTTTAAAGATGAACATTAAGTTTCACCAAAAGCGTTAGCGTTTCGAAAATATTTTGTTTAACATTATTTTAAATCATTTAAATTTATAATAAATAATTTTTTTCAGTATGTTTGACGTCATCGCTCTAAGTTTTTTACCATTTGAAATGACACTATGACTATGTATACACTTTTAATTAATATTTTTAAACACAATATTCTTTTGAGAATTTCTATATGTAAAATCGAGAATCTATCAAGTATTTAATTAGCTATTTAAAATTTGGATGAGCGAAGTATAATGGACATATCTACAAATATTTTCGGGGTATTTAAATTGCCACTTAAAAACGCATTGTAAATGTGACGCGATGTATATCTCGTTGCATTTTGTGCGCTTTGGAAACTAGAAATGATTTTCGTAGTATCTTTAACGTTTGAGTGTTTGTATTATAATATTATGCATGTTCGGACCGAAAACGTTATTCTGCGTACTTACGCAAATTTAGCGCAACGTTAACAAAAAAAAAAAACAAATAAATGATGTCTAAGTTATTATTATTATTATTGTTATTTTTTCCTTACTATTCATTTTTTACGAAACGGTCGGATTCGACCGCATGTATATCCGCATGCCACGATTTACCTCTTCTCGTCATTATTTGTTTGTTTGGTTGATGAGTAGTAGTTTTTTCCCTACCACTCAACTCATTTTCCCGGATTGGATCATTTCCGCTTGTGACACAACCGACAAAACACAGAACTATTTTGCAAATAAAATTACGTATATTACTCGTACCCACTCAATTCTGGTGTCTCCACATTATCTGCCATGGGAAAAAAAAACGTTTCAGCGCCGGTTTAATATTGTTCTATTATTGCTTTCGAAAAATATTATAAATTTATTTGAACATTTTGAACTGTATCTGTGCGCGACACAATACCAATAAAATAAAATGGAGTGCACGAGACACGATTACTTCGTATTGAAACTCGTTACAAAAATCAAAAATATTATTGTCAAAAAAAAATGTATATACATATAACTTTAGGACATAGGTAGTTGATATATCTTAGTATATCTAAAAGCGATGGTGATTACAGAGGTGACGTAAAAATATGACGTATGACGTTAAATGTATGAAATTTCGATGGCTTGCCGTTATCACTGCATATTTGTTCGTCTTCTTCTATACCGTATTCTATACAGACACAGAACATTATAATATTTATTATTATATCACATGCATAATATCTACTATAAAGGCATTGATGGTACAAATTTTTATCACGTGAAATAAGCAATAACACCGAAAGACACCTATCCGTTAAAGTACCCATTATTATTATTATATGATTATTACACACTATACACACAAAAACGCGGCTGCTCATTCTATTTACGTCTCGATAATATAAAACAAATGAAATTTATTCCAAACCGATAACAACGCACGCGCATGTACTTTATACCTTAATACCTGTATACACCGTTGACCGGAATGTCAATAGAGACTACACATTCCTACTGTTACTGTTTGTACTGCCTTGCCCAGTTTCATTTTTGATACAAATCCAAAAAAGGCGAATTTCATACACTTACCCTAATGCAGCGTGATTGTTATTTTCAGTATACCGTCTAACCCCGTCTTCGTGATTTTCTCTCTTTCTTTCTCGCACGACGCATTCCGAATAACATGGTCGATGACTAAATTGGTTTGAAATAATAAATTGTTGTACGTAAATAATTATTTATATAGTGTATCCTACGCACCGCGACGACAGGTGAACACCGTTTGTCTCTTCTTGACTTACGACCAGCTGGCTCGTAGTAGCGACTGGCACGTTGTCGATATAGTCATTATTGTTTATATTTATATATAACATGATAATACTATATTATACATTACTATGCGTACCTCGCTACATTAATATAGCCAATATAGGTTACCTTTATAGGTTGGCCGTCGATGATCGTCTACATGGTTTTCGGTTGACAACACGTTTAAACGTAATTACGTAACATCGTAACCTTCAAATAGTTCGCTGAATAAATAGATCATAATAATATAATAATCATTTTATACCTACCTAGAGTCTGTTGAATTAAGTATAAGCTGATGTTGGATAAAAACGCATGCATCAAAGACAAAAGTGATTTCTCGGTATAGACAATCCATAATTCATAAGTCTATCACAGAATTATAACATAATATTCATATTTATTTTGCTTCTATGTATGTTGGTCAACAGCCACACTATTTAAATTATAACATGAGATAATAATAACTGTGCATAATTTTTTAATGGTACAGTGATTTTTTTTTTAGAAACTTTTTAATAGTTAGGTACATTAATTTTTTTATTTTATGTACATATAATATATTAATAGTTGTTACGCGTTATAACTTGTTCAGGTATGTATTATATTTGATGTTTTATAATAACACGAAAACGCAGAGGAAAAAAATCAGAGAAACTTTCTTGATTAATGGGCAGAATAAAAAAAATACCATATTATACATACATGCATAAAAACGATACGGTTTCGAATGATACATATTAAATATAATTTCGGTGAAATAACGAAGTAGATACTAAAAAAAAACCGCCGGATCGTAAAATTTACAATAAACAGACATTAAGGTTGAACGTTTAAAATTTTTTTCCACATACACATTTATACACGTACGAGACTATTAAACTACAAATTGGTTTGGCAATTTAGAAACTTTAAACGTTCGCATTACACATTTTTTTTTATCCGTATCACTTAAAAAAAGTCTATTAAAAACAAAGCACATTATTATGTTTCTTATTCGAAATGGCGTTCTTTGTCGTACCACGTGACCGTAATATATTTTGTGTATGTCATCCGACGTTATTATCACGACGGCAACGAAGTTTGTATTTAAAATAAAAAAAAAAATCTATTACATAATACTACGTATAGACAAAAACGGCATTGTTGTTTTTTACCACAGCGGAGGCATAAATGTTCTATATATACGTATATACAAATGTCTTTTTAGTTTCATTGACCCAATATATTTACACGTGTAGCTATCTGATACATTTTATTCGGTCGATTATTGTGATTTATAATGAAACGTTTCGAAGTAGTAAAGGAAAAAGGTATACTGAAAACAACATATTAATGTATTTTTTCGCGGGTATTTATTAGAGTTAAATCATATGGGTCGTGTACTCGTGTATAACATTCTTATTATGTAAATTTGATTCAATTCCCTAAAAACTATTTAGATATTAAATAGTTTTTTGACTATATAAATATTTAAATTATTAACTGAGTATAGGTACCTACATATTTTTTATAGTCCCTAAAATCTATTAAAAAATATTTTATTCAAAATCACGACAATTGACCAAGAATAAATTTGTACATTTAAATGTATGCGTGCTATACATAAATATACGCACAACTAGAACGACACATTTTATTTTAAAAGTTGGAATTGTTTCCGCATTATATTATGATGTATTATAAAATACTTTTATAATAATATAATTATTAATTGTAATTTATTACATATAACAATCAAAAATCATATGTGAATAGTATACTTTACCGATAAATTGTAATTTATATACACATTACACACCTACACATCTTACATTTTCTTTTTGAAAGTTTGAAATATTTAGTGTTTTATACCTTTTGTTCATGTGCATGTAAAAATATGAAATGCGCATAGCGAAAGCTGAAACGAGCAGATGAGTATACTCATCTATAATATAATTAGTATTGTTTTATATTATATCATGATTAGGTTAAGTTATTTTTTTCTCAATTTATTAATAAAAGACACCAAGTCAGCATTTATAAGTGACATACATCGTAAATGTTATCTAAAATATTATGATTTTTATTTTAGATTTTTATGACATGCATTATTTATAAATCAAGTTATTATTAACAATGATTAAATAAAAAGTAATACTCAAAACCCGAGAGTAAATTAATAATTACTTACGTAATTAATGAAAACAGATCAATTTTAATTAGGTTTTTTTTCTTTTAAAAATGTATAAAATGTGACTATTATGATGATATTTTTTTTAGAGTCTGTCTGTTGAGCCTCTATCTTGACGTGTGCCATTAGATCGCTCTACTTACTTATCATTCCACGAAAATTAAATTTGATTTCCTACAACATGATGATTATACTTAGCTCGTAGCTCGTATTCATAATAATCATTATTTCAATAAATAGGTACCACTGAAATTGCTTCTCTGACGACTATTATTGTTACACAAAAACGAGAACGATCACGAACATGGAACACAGACGTAGTCTTTTCCCATGATCTTAAATCTGAAATACGACATATTTTTGCAGCCAACTACCAACGCGATGCGCTTTGCTCTACCTATAAAGGACAAGCGTATGACGTATTTGACACCTCTGCCCTTTTTAAATGTACGTTCGGCGTATCTATATATTAAAATAATAAATTAATTTTTTTTTTATGCAATACGTACAACGACCATATTACACGATATTTTGTATTCATGTAAGGATGATCTTCTTAATTTCAAAATAGGATAATCGACTATATCATTAATATACGTAATACCAGTATTTTATTTATTTTTATAACACGTTCAGGTAAGTCGAATTTCGCATATACTACTATTACAGAAATCACAATTTTATATTATATTCATACACGATAATAATATTCTATCCAGTCGGATAGGGTGAGTACCAGCTCAAAGAGTCTTAAAACTTTTACAAAGCCAAAACTCGTTAGGTTAGCATAATAAATTGAGTTTAATACTATATTATTATAGTATTCAAATATGGTCCGGCTCACAGAGTTTAACTATATGGCTCACTGGATTTATTCGGGCCTGTTGAAGTTACCTTAATATTATACTCTGAGAAGTCAAAAACAATAAAAATACAATTAGGACAAACAACAACAGTTCACATCATTCCAGTGTAGTTGTAGACGGCTGAGGTAGTCGTTTCTTCAAATTTTCTGCCATATTATATTATTTGGTAACTGTGGCCGTATCCGCGTCCAAACCAAACCATAGTAAAACAACCGCGAAAAGCTGTTAATTTTTTTTTATACTTGCTCATTTTGACATTTCCGCGATTTTACTTCTTCCCAAGGACCTTTAAATTATAATGTCACACGCACTCCTCTGGAGGCATTCCCTCCGTGACCTTTGAGCGCACAAAGTTAAACGCACTCAGAAAAGGATTGGGGATTTCGGTTTTTCTTTGTAAAAGAAAAAAAATTACGAAATCTATAAACATACATTATATTTATTTATATATGTTGTATCGAACGTTTATATTGTAGGCGTAATGTATTTAACATACGATCAGCCATTCTTTAAAATAAAATAAAGTAGCATTTAATAACGCAGGCGTTGAAATCCGTATTTAGATGCCATATAAAATATTATAGTGTGTTGTATAATATGCACACAGTTTTAGACCCAGGAGTATAATATTATATAGGTCTACGCAGTGTATAAAGAATAAATAACGAACCAAATAGCGTTTCCTTTATATAATCTCGTGTATTTATTAAATTGTTTTTTCTCATGTTAGGTATTTTTCTTTTAACAAATAAACCACGTCCTGAAATTAGGATAATTACAAAAAAAAAAAAAAAAAATAACTTTTATACAGGCTAAAAAAAAATAATAATATATTTATATGTCTAACGTCTAATTTACAAATATAATGCTAACATTACGTGTGGTATCTAAAAATAAATATTACAAATACAATATAGTTATATATTTCATTCGTTTTAAAATGTTATTCGAAACAAAAAAAAAGTTTAAACGATAACGAAAAAATGGGTAAATATGTCAGAGAATTAATTATTAAGGTGTATCACAGGCCGACCGATTTTTATTGTTTGTAAAGAAAATAAAAATGTATTATCTAATGTGTACTCGAGTGTGTATTTATTTAATTTTGTTTTTATTCTCGAACATTATCGAGTCCCTATCGTATTATCATTATTATTAGGCCTGTGAGTGATTATTCCGAACGAAGCTCTCCCCCCTACCCGCGAACCCACTGTAAATGTTTTGCCCTATCGTAGGAAAAAAATATAATATATTATTATTTATATAATATGTATGTTTAGCTCTTTGGCCCATTATCCAACCAGACTAGATAAAAATTACACAAATTAAACAGGCACACCTAATAAGTCGTAAATATGTATAATGATAAAATTATATAGGAATGTACACTTTTATGTATATATCATATTATTATGACGATAATGAAGATGACGACGATGAATCGAAAGAAAATGTAAATAATTTATTTTTTTGTTTTTTTTTTCTATTTTCATTTCAACAATATAACGTCTACGTTTGGTATCAGACGAAAAATAATTGTCGGTCATACACGTCTAAAGTTTGAAATCGATTCCATTGAAAACTAAAAAAAAGGGTATAATTTTCATTTTTATACATATAAGGAACTTATACAGTATTTTCATACCCCTGACTGTTTTGTTATATATATTATTATTATTGTATTATATATACTGTAAAAGGGCTAGTCTTTTATTCATATAATTTTTTTTAAGATATTATATTCGTTCAGTCTTTACGCAGAAATCTATTATAATACAATATATTATTAAATATACCCTTAGAGAAAACGGTGGTTGGTATTTTTCTCGATTTATCGAAAAACAGCGAGTGGTTAATTTTTCGTGCGTTTTCTTCTTTTTATTTATTTTTTTAAAAATTTTATTATCACAATATTTCACAGCCAACACAACAAAAAGCGACACGCACGAACTAGAAGAGGAAAAAAAAATTGGAATCATCATAGTATATTATTATAATATAATATTATTTGTACACGACGACGACGCACGTTTCTACCGCCGGGTCCGTGCGTCGTATTTCGAAAAAAAATAAATAATAAAAAAATAAGTAAACATATACAATATTAAACGTATACCTCTACGTCCCAGACGTCCGGTGGTCGTGGGGAGGGGGTGTCCGCTAAAAACAAAACAAAAACTCACGTTTGACAACTATTATACGCGGCGGACACACGACACCCCCGCCCCACACCGGGGTGGTAGGCCGGACGCTGTTTTCACTGCACGCGCATACATGTATATTGTATAATAATGTACATAATATTTGATAATATAAAATTGTTTGCGTGTGTATTTATTTATCATAATTATTGTTATAAATATATATAATACGAACGGTAATAACAATATAATATTATGATCACAATACACATTTACATTGTTTTACGACGTGCGAGTAAAAACAGGTGAAAACTTGAACGCTAATACAATAAAATATTATACGTATATATATATATATATATTTTTTTTTTTTTTGGTTTTTTGGTTAATGATATTATTTTTATTATCGTCGTTATATTATATTATTCTCGTCGCGGTCTACAACTATATGTATAATATTATTATGTTTATACGCGACACGCTAAGCGCGCGCGTACATAACATATTACAATAATGATAACGTATAATATAGGTAGGTATGTAATATTATTTATTAAACCGTACAAGTCCAATACCTAATTATATCATATTTTTTTTCGTAGATCTATTCGATCCGAACGTGGTTTTTTTTTTTATATGTTTTAACAGTCTATCACAAAATATAATAAAAAATATCATATCAACTCCGACGCTCAGAACATGTACGTGGGCGTCAGGATGTTGTTGATAGGGTCGGTGATACGTCCTAACGTTTTCGTCGGTTTGCCACCGTACTCGTTGCGCAACACCGCTGCGATGGTACCGTTAAAACCCCACAACTGAGGAGTTTGCGGTTCGTTTTGCCTCGACTTGTGGTACTCTTGGTGTTGCTGCTGTTGTTGCTGCTGCTGTTGTTGCTGCTGTTGATGATGATGATGGTGATGGATGTGTTGTTGTTGTTGCTGCTGTTGTTGTTGCTGCTGCTGCTGGTGATGGTGGTGTTGCTGCTGTTGTTGATGATGAAGATGTTGATGGTGTTGCTGCTGCTGCTGGTGGTGATGGAGGTGTTGTTGTTGTTGTTGTTGTTGTTGTAAATGAGATGGTTGCGATAAGTGTTGTTGTTGTAGTTGTTGTTGTTGTTGTTGGTGATGGTGGATATGGTGTTGCTGTGGTTGTTGTTGAGGCACCGATGGCGGTTGTTGGGCTTTGCGCTTTAATAATTTCGCCTGGCAGCAAGAACACCCTTTCGGCACTAAACATGGACAAAAAATAAAAAACGCCATCAGAACACGTTTTTTTTCTTTACAGTTTTTTTGCATCGTTCTTTCTTTTAATTAAAACTATTTGATCCTTTTTTTAAATTCCCCCTTACTTTTAATTATTTACTCGAACCCCGACGAATTAATAAAAAGAAGACCCTTTATTATATTTATAAATGCTATACAATGCGATCGGCAAAAATGGATAGGGAAAGCAAGTTTTTCGTCATCAAAAAACTTCTTTTATACTTCTAGATGATTCAACAGCGAAAAAAAGTTTTCTTTCTTGTCCATGAGAGGAGAAGAAGGACAAAAAAAATTATGACGAATCTGAAGTAACTTATAGTTTTTCTAGTCGCAGACAATTCGTGAGAGTCTTAAATCAAAAGATAGTTCGTCGGATATATAATATCATCTATATTACGTCAGATCGACGATTTTTGATTTTAAACGCTGCTCAATGTGCATGATTATGTACAACAATATCAAAGTACCTTTACCAAATAAATTGAATTACGTGACAGAGTCGAGTCGTGTGCAGTACGACCCTCAAAAACCGTTTATCGGTTTTATATTACCAAAGCAACTCTTAAAAATTCGTGATTTTGACATCAATCAATTTTACTCGACGGTGCATTCAAAACGAGTTATGTTAACCAAAATCTTCAGTCAGAACGAAAATAATTAATTTTGCGTCTAGCGTCGAATTAAAACTTATTAAATAGCAGTAAATTGTACGAGTACCTGCGTTAAAATTACAGAAAACTATTTTTTTTTTATTTGAATGAAAAAAGTTTTTTTTCTCAAACAACTAGAAAGAAAATATTTTATCAAAACTAGATATACGATATCTTAAGTTTTGTATTCCTATAATATTTCAACCATAAAAAGGGAACAACTGTCATCTGGAAATCATTCTTTTAAAACTTTTTTCATGATTTAATTGAATCATAATATTATATATTATATATATAGGTACATTAAACAAGCTGACATACTGAATAAATTATACGCCCTTTTAAATCAAATATTTAAATATAACATTATTAACGCCCGACCGAAGTATGATAATAATAATTATTATGCTCGTTAAAATATAGAATACCGCTGCAAAAGTATATTATATTATACTCAATCAAAATGATTATAAACTTATAGCACCATTCTATTATATAGATGTGTATAGGAGATGCCTACTAAACTCATAAAATTCGTACTTTGAGAATTTCATTATTTTATAGACACTGCTGCTGAGGAAGCCTCCTGAGAGAAAAATTCATAATATTATATTATATAAACGGAAACAAAACATTATTAATAAACCAATTAGATGTTTTAATGCGTGAAAATTTAGTGGCACCACTAAGCCTATTGTATATACGACACGGAAGAATAGCAAAACCAAGATTGTACGACCAAAGGGAGGGAATAAGTACGAGAAGGAAAATAATGTAAATGTAAATTTTTCTTGGGAGTAACTCACAACCTCGCTCGTAACAATAACCCGACATCATAGCACGCCTGGCAAAAACGAAGAGCTGCAGAAGTGCGGGTTATAATATATGATTTTATACACGTTTAATTGGCTAAATTACTCGATTTTTATAGTGGACGACGGCCGAAGCTGACCTATTTCCGTTCGTTTTCATTCGTAATTAATAGTGTGTGTGGTTTTTTTTTTTTTTACTTCTTTATCCATGGAATACATTTTAACAATAATCTTTTGTTTCGTAACGTTCCAATGGTTTAAATTAATTAAACACGAATCGCGCTGTGTACGTTTCTCCACCCGTCAGTAGTCAATAAATAACTTAACAATCGATGTAAGAAAATACGACGTATACAATTATATGTTTTATCATGAGTGTATTTTTAATGCAGATTGTAAGTTTTTCTGGTGAAAAAAAAATGTTTTTCACTCGTAATAGCCTGCAGCATAGAAGTTGTTAGTTGTTTATACTTTATAATTTATATAATGTATACTAACGCGCATGCACAACCCAGCAGTATATAACATAATCATGTACACAATACGCACAATATCTATACGTGAACATTGGAACGACGGTCGCCCGTTTTAAAATTATCATTTTTCCGGTCCGACGGTTTATCGCCATATATATATATATATATATATATATATATATATATATATATAACAATAATAATATACGCATAAAACACACACATTCTGTGGACCACATAAATAATATTGCTGTCCGCGCGAATAAAGGAAATACCTCACTCTCATAGCAACCGGTAAAATAATAAATATAATATTATAATATATATTTGTGTGTATTGTATTATTGTATGTGTATGTGTGTCATGCGTACGAGTATTATAAATGTGTAACGATTGTAAATTATTGCAATAAATCGCCGGGCCGATGTCGTCGTATAGTCGCGGAGTAAACCGGACTCGCGTACATTCAAAAAGAAACGACGCACTACCAACTGACGGGTGAGGTGGATTTTGCGACGAAGAAATAAATAGGGGGGAGAAAATTGATCAAAATGTTCGATAAAGGGCGCATGCATTATCATACGCATCTTTTGTCGATGTTCTTTCTTTCTTCTTTTTAGTACGGATTCGTGTTCTCGGTATGTGGTGCATATGCTCGTTCGAGTTTCGGGAGACCCACCAGGGGATTGGCGTAAAACGAAAAAGAAAATAAACATTTGAATATTATAAAGGCGCATTGTATACATCACTATGCCATTATTATCATGAATCCGAATGCTTTTCGAAAACAATAAATCATATTTCATTATTTACACGCATATTCGGTGATAAACCTAAGCGGGATAAAAATACTTAAAAACGTCTAATTGGTGAAAAAAATCGTATGCGTACATTAATAAAAATAATCACAAAGTTCCGCGCGTCCTTAAAACAACACAATCGCATATACCTAATAATAATAATAATAATGATATAAGCAATTTAGATCGGTCATATCGATAAACGCCGACCGACTGGGGACGGCGGATAGCAGGAATAGGTTACCGGCGGTCGTAAAGTAATCGATGAATTCGCTTATTATTATCTTTAATATAAATATAATATAAACGTAGTGAAATCATTGTATGTTGTCGGTATCGGTACAGCAGATACCGTCGGCGACCAATTAAATATGTTTTTTTGCTCAGTATTTCCATCTTCCCTTGGGCCGTTCAACAAGAGTTAAATAATTGAAAACTATATGTGACGACATCGACAAAAAAAAAAATCGAAAATTCTGTGAAATCATTTCGAGGGGGTCTCATCGAGTCACGAGCACGCACACAGAGTAATGTGGTTAGACCGTCACACGTCCTTATATATTATGCGATAGACGTACAAACTGCGTGTCTGGTTTCCCGTCGTCGTTGTCGTCATGTACGAACAGGAACTCCAAAGACAGTCATCGTGAGTCGGCCGACTGTTATAATGATATGCGCGCGTTTATAGATACACCATTGTAATATTACAAGTATGAGTATATTTATATACACCCCATACAACCACAGCGCGCATCCTTCTCCGTTTCTGTTTCTCGTCGTACCAATACAATATATAAACATGAATACTAGTATTAGACCGTCTTTTATCAACCCAACCACCCATCCTGCAAACACTTAAAAAATATTTTGTAATAAATTACACGACTGGCGAGCGGGCGCGATATCGATTTTAATGAGACCCAATTCACGACGACGGACAGAACGCTGCTGCAGATGGAAAATTAATAAACGACCCGAACGACAGGGTTGCACGACAAGGGGAATTCAAGCAAATCGAGAGCGTGCGACAAAAATTAGGGTCAAATACGATTTATTATGTATAATAGATATACACAGTGTCGAGAACACTATACATAGACAGAGAGACGGTGTTTTTTTTCATAATTTCTTTCGTTGAAAGACGAGTGCGGGAATATATTTTTTTGTCGACAAATCATGTATGTCATCGTATGCGTAATTTGTGCTGAAAAAATAAAAACGTTTCGCGTGTGACGAGAGATGGAAAAAATTAAAAACAAAAAACTCTACAGACGAGTTTTGACACCATCTTTATCCTACACACTCACACACTCGTGAGCGTTTCGATAAAATGCGAATATGTGATTTAAATATTCAATATTATATGGGCGTATGGGAACCGAATCCTGCGGCACAATTCTCGAGGACGAGACAACAGTTTTACAATTCTATTTTGTTGTCCACGTAACCTTATTAGTTATTAATGATATTGAATTATTATATTTTTAAACTTTTATATTATACATATTAATAAACTATTACGTGTCAAAAATAAACTTTCGCTTTGGTGATCTATATGTGTACATATGATCTATATTTATGGTATATAATACGAGTTGTTGAACATACGAGTTATACTATTATAGCCACCGGTGGCAAAACGGATAGGGGCGAACCATTTGCAAATTATATGAGCAGCGCCTTTACGCTGCTCTATATATAATACCGGAAAATCGGTTACTGCTGCAGTAGATTTCGTTGTAAACGAAAACTTTATTACTACGTGGCGATAAAAATGGACGCAGCGAATTTCCGGGATAGAAAAAAATTCCGCTTACTGCGTGTAATCATTTTATAGCGCGATAAAAAAAAAATGAAAAAAAAAAATATATAATAAAAGAAAAAACGGCTGTCGGTCAAAATCGGTTCTCTCGTCCATTCTCTGTGTAACTATAACATAAGAAAAAAATGACGCACTTTGCAGTTTATATGCTGTACAGGTTGCAGGTATACATACATGTAATGGGTAGGTATAATGGGCGGAAAGTATGGAAAAAATTTGTTCCTCCCATCGCGCTATCGCACGACGCACACGTACAATTCTTTTTTCATATCTTATCATTTATCCGTCGCCTTTTTCGAAGACGATAAATTTCGACACGACTCCCCCTGGGTCCCCCGCCGCCAATTGTGTAACGTACACGAGCTCGCGAGCATTGTCGTCGTCTACGGGACGCGAACGTATGCGAAGCCATTAACAACAAGTGACACACACACATTCTCTCTCGCGGGTATATATTTGAAAAGGATGACCAAATGTGTGTGTGTGTGTCTGTATGTATGCCGTAATATCTGAATACAATGAACGTATACACCGTATCCGTTTCAGCCGTCTGACACCATTGTGCGCGTGTATCGGCGGCGGCTCGCACGTTATGCATGAGTCATGAGCAAAATTTCAATAGACATCACACGCTACACACATACTGTTATTGTTATTATTATTTTTCACCCGCAGACGTGTTAGAATAATATAATGATGACGACAACGTTGATGATGATAATTATTATGACGAAAAACAGCGATTATTATCATAATCATTAGACGCAGGTTCTACAGCAGCTGTTGCGGGCTCTACGCATAATATATACGAATATAAAGTGCCCATACAAAAGTTCAGAGGACGCTTTCGTGCCGGTTTGGAAATTTCATTTTGCGCCGTCTTCGGGCACAGAACACGATTCTGTTTTCGTGAGAGGCAATATAATATTTTACATAACTTTTAGTTTGTTGTTCAATTTTTTTTATCATTATTATTATTATCATCGTCAACATCGCCACCGCCAACGGGCGAAATATCTCTGTCGAGACAACACACCTGTTATAATGATCGAGTGTCAGTACGTACGCTAAATATTAATTAGTATTTAAATGTGCTCACACTCCTGCGGCCGATGACGGGAGATTTATAGTAGCTGTTCAATTAGCCGAAAAAATATATATATTACCTCGACGTGTTTTTTTGAGCGCGCGTACGGATACAACATTCGTTTGTTATTAAGAACGAATTTCAGGCACAAGGTCGTTTGAAAGTTGATACGCCGAAACAAATCTACATAATATTAAATGTAAATTGGGCAAGAAAGTTCATCGTTTCGTGACACTGTCTGTAGCGGTTCGCTAAGGGTGGGGGAACTCTCTTAAAATGTTGTTTCGATTATAAAAAAAAAAAAAATGAATAAAAAATCGAAAACGTTTGCATGATTTGTATAATTTGGGAGGTTCATAAACCCTAGGCCATAATAATTTATCGGTGACGGCGACGTTGTTGTTATTGTAATTTATTAGCAAGGCCCTCGAGGGACGAGGCCCCACATAACCGCGGGTGAAAACAAAACAGAATTAAATGGAATACGCGAACTGCGCCAGAAAAAAATATAAATAATAATAAAGCGCACGTAATTAGTGTATACGAAGTGAAGTCGGAACTGCTGTGATTTAACGCACTGCCTTAGTGTGCTAGTTCTTTGACGAGGGGTGTTATTCCTGGAAAACTTTACGCGGAAGAATTTCTCTCGATTTCCGAAATGAAATTATCCGACAAGAAATATAAAAAATAATAATATTAAATACAGTCCTGGTTTCAAAGGGTGTACGGTTTTTTTCATTTTTAAACTCGCGCAGTGTGTAATTAACAAAGGTTTCTTCTTTATACCCTTACCTAATACTTTTTTCTTTTTCGGACCTATAAATCAACGTTAATTACGGACGTAAATGTGATAAAAAAAAAAACCCTGCTCTTTTCCGCCCCCTTACGTGTACGGGGCTCGCGTTCTTTGTGCGAACGATGGGCCCCCTCGCACCGGAGGAATACTAATTTTTCATTCGCCGACAATACGCTAAAAAATTGGTAGTTTTTTTTTTGATAAACTTTTTAAATATTAAAATGTACAGGCGACACTACCCTCCGCCGACAGACTTTACACGTTCCGCCGCAAAATTGTAAAAATGCAAAGCGGAACGGAACATTCGCTTGTAAAAAAAAAGTTATAGGTATAGCGGGAATGTGTCAAAAACGCGACGGGATGACATAATTGGTTTTTGTTTTCTATGTATACGCGCTTTACTGGACGAATAGAATAGAAACAAGAAAACTCGTAGGTAACCATTACGATCATTTACAGAACCAATTATTTTTCACCTCATATTACGATAAGGCGAGCGGGCGCCGGCCGGATACCGATATGAAATTAAACAGTTTTTTTTACACCTATTTATTATTTTTCAAAAAATTTCGTGCAGTGATATGACAAAAATTCAAGTGGACTAACACGTACGACGTTGGAATACGGACCAAAAACAAGATTAAAACGTCATTCGAGGTTTGTTTTTTTTGTTCTCCGACGCGATAGAAAGATAAACAAACAAGTGCGAAAGAAAAAGATTATTTTTTAAGCATATGATAACCGAGAGACGGCGTCGAACGTTTTAGAAGAAAAGTATTCGAATACATCCTTTATCAAAACTATACGATATACCTTTAACATGACGAGGAAAAAGCTGACCGCACGGAAGTGCGATGAAACTGTCGTTATACATACACTTTTCAACCAGAATTAGACTTTCGACATTTATAATTTTACTCGAAAACCCTCTCCTTTGCATACACAAGTGCCGTAAGCACGACAATAAATATTATAATAACATTATATCGATCGGTTCGAAAACGTCCCTACACAGCGGTATATAAAAATACAATAATATGTGATCGTGAAATCCGTCAACTAACCTGTCATGTGGGTTTTGTCGGTGGGCAAGGCAGCCGTCATCATCGGCGGCGGCAGACTGGCCTGCAGGTGCTGTTGGTATTGCCGCTGGACCATGTCTAGGGTGCGTTTGCCGTCGTGGTGTTGGTGCTCGGCGCTGGAGCCCAACGGGGGCCACTGGGACGCGCCGGCGGCGGCGGCCACGGCGCCGGTAACCATGCCGTAAACGCCGGCCGCGGTGGACGCGGTCACTCCGGGAGCCGGTCCGGCGTACGGTTTTTTCGCGGGCGGCGGTCCGTCGGCGGCGTTCGCGATGGCGGCGGAGACGCCCGACCTACCGCAGACGCCACCGACCGCGGCCGCGGCGACCGAGGGTCTGCTCCGGCCGGACGACGAGGCAGCGGCGGCGGGCATGTTGTTGACGAACAGGCTGCGGGTCCGGCTCTCGGCCTTCCGGTAATACGACGGGTGGATCATGAGCAGCGGCTCGACCTTGCCACCCACCGGCGGCTTGGCCGAGCTGGGCATTTCGTACTCGACGCTGCAGTCGACGTGCAGGGGCACGTTGAAGTCCTTGACGCGGTACCCGGAAGGCCCGGTACCGGACCCGGACGACCCGGACCGAGACGACGGCGATCCGCTCGCGGATCCTGCGGCCGCGGCCACCATCAGGGCGGACGGTACGCCGGCGGCGGCGGCCAGCGGGCTGGGGTACGACGACCCGTAGCCCGCGATCACCGCCTTGTTGTAACACGTAGTGGCGTTCAGAGCCATCGGGTGAGACGACGACGGCTGCGCGCGACGAACACACACGCCGAAGATCACCGTACGGCGACGACACACGCGCGCGCGGTTAACAACGATACTCCTCCTGGAGACACCGGCGACGAGGAACACTGGCAACTGTCACTGCAAGCATCTGGCGCACGAAACTCGATTTAACAACAATATACTAATACTGTGAACTTAAATAATTTCTTTATCACCAGATTTTATTTATTTATTTTTTTTTTTTAATAATTAACAATTTTTTTCTTAGATCACCAAAACAAAAAAATAAGTTAATAAATCAAATAATAATTAAAAAAAAAAAAAAACAGTTGCAATAATCGAAATAAATGGCTCAGGTGCTAGACGGTATTAATTTGACGATCGACGACAAAAAAAAAACAAAAACACGCACGAGTGACGACTACACAACACAAGTGAACACAGTCGTGCGGCGGTGCGTTTACTGAATGGTTGGACGTCGGACACCGGACTGACTAGTGACTGGCGCGCTCCTTTCAGACTTGTGCGGCGGTACACCGACTGCCGGGGCGCGCGCGACCTGCCGGGCGATCGACGGTGGCGCGCCCTCGTGGCGTTTTCTTCGTCAGACGTCCGCGCGCGAATCATTTTTTCGTTATAATAATGACAGTAATTTCCTCTACTATTCTTCGTAATAATATTATTATTGTTGTTGTTGTTGTTGTTCTTCTTCTTGTAGTGTTATCATTTGTAGTCGTCGTTATTATCTCACTATCGGTTAACGATCCGCGGCCAGACAACACGAGGGACGTCATTAAAAAGAACGCGAGATGATTTTTTTTCAAGAAAATTGTTATCGTTATAGTTACAGTATATATTTAAATTTTTTTTCGTTTTTCTGTCGAGAATTTGCCCGCCCTATTCGAATCGAATGCGTCGTCGACTTGGCGAAGACACGACTTGCGGACACGTCGCTGACGTTTGCCTTTTTATTTTATTTACCGAATATCATAATATTAAAATGTTTATAATATGTTGTTTATAATAGATGTTCGGTAAACGCAGCTTAATTTTTCTTCTATATTTCCTTCCCCTCAGCCCTGCCACCTATTTAACATAGTACATATAAGAAAAACTACTCGATCACAATGACGCATCATCGACAGCCCGTAGAAATTGGATTTCCTGGACGTCGCGCGCGTATTACATTGTATTTCGCGTTTTAAACGAAAACCATGCTATACGCCTACATTATTATTATTATTATTATAATCTGACCGTCGCGCGTCGTCGTCGTTATTTTAATTGTTTCCATTAGAAGCGTTACAATTTTTTTTTTAATTTTTTTTTCACGGTGATTGATTATTACGCAAACGCATTGTCTTACGACTTTCTCGCCGCGCGGTTCCTCTTCGAGTTTTTTTTAATATTTTTTCTTTGGTCAATTCGCATTCGCGTGACCCAGTATACCATTATAATAACAATAAAATATTATGCTTTATTTATATACATATATATAGATATATAGCTGATCAGAGTTCTCATAATATGCTGCACAAGTGGTGCTAATAGACGACGTAGCCATTGTTCGTTCGTAAATTTAACGCTGACGAATATGAATATCTATTACCTGCAACCATTATTGTAATACATTACAGTATACATAGGTTCTCATCGCCTGTATTGTGTATTCTATTATCTAGTTCTAGATAACTTCGAGTATCTTTTATCTATAATAAACTCAGATAAAATCGTCGTCTGGACTGAGATAAATTATCTTTATAATTTTTTACAATAATGTTTTTAATTTTAATTTTAGATATTTTTTTTCTGTATAAGCTATCGCCTATATATATAGGTATATCCATTTATTCAATTTCATTATTATGTTCTGTAATGACGTGCGCCCAAGCAATCGTTTATGTTTATTTTTTCCGTGTTATTTTCATTAAGTATATACATTGTTTAAACACAAATGGGTATAATTTTATTTAAAATATTTAATTCAAATTTAAACTTCTATAGTTTATATTATAACATTTTATCAAAAATGCTATTTTACAAGGGAGAGTTTTTAATTCGTTTTTTTTCTTATCTAGATGAATATTTTAAATATTATTTATAATCTTATCTTATAGGTATTCAGATTATTTTTGGATTATTTTTGTACAACACTGCTCGCGGCAATATAAGTACTTGTATAATAATAAATTGTATATATTATATATTTCTAAATAACACTACCTACATAATTTATCACATATATAGGTACGCTGTAACATAATAATATATAAGTGCGATGGCTATATAGCGACCGTTTTAATCGCATCGATAGATACTATTATATATTATATACACAACAAAGCCGTACAATAATATTATAATATCAATGCGAACGTTCATGGCTTAATAATAATTGTGCATATTAAATTGTATTCTATAAACCGCCTTCGTATATGTATACCTAATATTATAATATATATTATTATAAATTGTAATATGTTTGACAGTATGACACTCGTGCGTATAATCCCTATATAAATATATACACTATATTATACGCGAATTTCTGCGTATGACTGTATTTATTATTATAATGATAGCTATATCATATGTTTGAGCTCTATATTATTATATAATGTAAGTATAGCGCAATTGATTACATTAATTTCTCCGACAATTTTGAAAATATCTTTACGAGTGGAACGACGTTATTTTTTTCAAAATTGTCAAAATGTATATCTTTGTATGTATAATAGCTAGTGCTGCAGTGACGTTCTACATATTTTCTTATACCTATCAAGTAATATTTGTCCCGCAACTGGATTTTGGACCTTTAATATTCACTTTAATGGTTTTTACTCGTATAGATACGTGAAACGTGACTTACTGATATTCATATTAGTACCTATATTATAGTATTATGAATACCTATATCTATTTTTATTAACGTAAATGAAATTGATTAACATGAGTAGTTACGTGTCCTATATTTTTTTACGGCGCCAGTCACCTAGTGCGAGTATTTTACATTGTATTGAAAATTAATCACAACAAATACGACAACGAGATAGCCTACAGCGAGTGCATTAACATGATGGATTATAACAATATGAAAATATTATAAACTATCAAGTAAACAATTTAGATTAAATTAGCTTCTGATTATTTTAATACACACGTTAATAATATTAATAAATAATAACGATAATGAATAATTAAAGTAATAAACCATATTATATTTACAAAAATAATATTTTTTATTATTAAAATTATATAATCTAATGATTTAATAAATTTACTATAGGATATACAATTTAATTAGTTATATGTACTTAAATTTAAAATAATTAATTTTATAAACATAATTAATTTACATAGTATTGTATAATAATAATAATAATCTGTCAGTTTTGGATTTAATTATAAATTATTTAAATAAACCTAATTAATTAATGGATTATATTGTAATATATTAATCGTTTGATAAAATATAACAATAAAAATGAAATTTTTGACACTAGTAATTTTGAAAACTACTTATTTCATATAAAATATTTATAATATAATTTGTATTATTTTAAACTGATATCGATTAAGTACTAGGGTGACATTTATGAATAAATTGTCTATTAATTAATGTAATGTATAGTCACATAATATTATATAGTATCTAGTATCTACATTCTACACAGTATATACAGCACATAGGTACCTAACAGTAGATACCATATAAATTTTGCTATTTTGTACAACCACGTGCCATCGTCAAAAAAATCGGAAATCCTTTAAATAATTGTTGTCAGCATTAAAAAAAAAAACTAATAAGTAATTATCAAGTATATAAAATAGATGGTTAAAATTATTATGATTAAATAGGCATATTTTCAAAACTCAATCAAATTCAATATTGAATTGTGAATTGAATCAAATCGCCTAATTAGTTTAAAAGTACTTTGTTTTATGAGTTGAAAACAATAAATAATAATTTTTATGAAAGTATTAAATACTATTTTATTTTATTACTTTGTTTTTATTGTGGTTATACATAGTACTATTTATATACCTACTATTATTTGGATATGGTTTTAGTATTGATTTATTTAAAAACCTACACGTCATTGACTTGACATACAATAACAAATTATAGTATCTAAGAATCGGATTTTCAAAGTAAATCAAATCAGTTACCATTTTTGCCCTACGTCGGTATGAAATAGAAATCATAATAATAAAAAATATGAGTTTTGCTAAAACGTGAATATCCGTAGGGATAGAATCCGGCCGGCCTATTGTCGACCACAATAACGATTTTACGGGACATTTCTAAATGTCATTTAAGGGTTGATTGTTTATCGACTATCGTCAGTTGTCATTAATAATATATAATTACAGTTCGTATACTGTATAAAAGGTTTTTTTTTTAATAATTGATGTACAGATGTGCGTTTTATGCAATTGTTCTGAAAAATGTACATTCATCTATTAAACGGTTGACAGTTCCAAATTTAAAAATCCAAACAAATCCAATTGTATTGATATTGATTTATCGTGTCATACAAATGCCACACAGTCGCAAACATTATTCTTCTTAAACAATTTCAGTAAAAAATATATATATATATATAACGCGTTATATATTGACACGAATAATAATTTGTAAATAATATGTTATATATAGGCGTAGTATTATTATTTTAAAAATACATATGTTTATTTCCATTAAATTGAATAGATCATCTGGTAATATTATAATATTATGATATTAACTATTACGAGTTATGTATATCAATTTTATTCTTCAAAAAAGAAAATGCACATTATGATCAGTTGAAAAAGTAAGTCGTATCAAATAATTACAACCCATTCGCATAAATAATATATACCTACTACATATAAATTGTCAATTTATAATAAAATATAATTAAATATTAATTAATTTTTATTTTTTTTGGTTGTTCTCTTATTTATATTAATTTAATGGTATTGTTACGCAACTATTGTTTATTGCTGCAATAAAATATTAACAAAAAATTATAACAATTTATTATATACTCTATACTTATAGCCAATAACCGCAGGCTATATAGTTACTATTCTATTAAAGTATTTAAGTATGTTATATTAGGTGGTATAACCGTATATACTCGTACGTATGTATTATCTGTTAGAGTCTAAAATGTTACATTTGTTACACTCTATATATTATTTACATATTACATATTATTATACTATATACATAATTTAGAATTGATCAACAAAAAATATACACTCTTGCAGCATTTCTGTAGCTTTGTTCAAATTATATGATATTATTAAAATGATAAACTGTAGTAAATTCGACTGTTCGGTATATTGCTATAAACAGTAAAGTACGAAAATCGTAAGGAATTATATTATTTGGAATATTAAAGAACCTGCAGAATTATTAACTCGTGGAAGGACGTGGTAAAAATTATTTTTCATTACCGTCTATCAACCAATATGGTTACAGCGTTTGCAGTGAACAGGTAACCACGACATTTTTTATTTACAAATAGTGTATAAATAAATAATAAGTTTTATGTTTAATGTATATATTTTTATTTTTTATTTATTTTTGATCAGGATATATAAAGCATAAGCACCTTCGACGTTGACACGTTCAGTGGTGCTGGTACAGTAAATTACAATGTTTTCATTTCAGCGGAGTTGGTATAATAGCTGTAAAATATATATTTTGACCAGTGTCTACCAACATGTAATTTTTCCGAATATAAATAAATTATTAATGATAAATCATTTTTAGACTACTATTTGAGACTA
The DNA here is from genome assembly GCF_003676215.2 of Rhopalosiphum maidis. Classification (NCBI taxonomy): domain Eukaryota; kingdom Metazoa; phylum Arthropoda; class Insecta; order Hemiptera; family Aphididae; genus Rhopalosiphum; species Rhopalosiphum maidis. The sequence continues at coordinate 63,833,922 of NC_040877.1, forward strand.
ACAATTTAATTCTATGCTATTTGAATTTAAAAAGAATATAATAAATGAGTGATACTATATGCATGTTAAATTTGTAGTACATAAATATTTATTTATGGAATTGGATAAGAATGCTATGTTAATGTAAAGTCTGTTTGGTTTTTCTTTGTCTATTTATTTTTAAATGTAATGTTATATTAAGTTTATATTATATTATGTTCATACAGTTATAAAGTTTTTATATTTATATTGTTTAAATTGTTATATTATATCATTATTTTATTATTATTTAATATTTCTTAACTATAATAACCCCCACTCTCCAACATAAGTTGTTAAGTTAAAGGGGGTTAATCAAAATTCTAATTTATAAATTGTTTGTTTTGTTGGATGGTAAAAAAATTAATTAAAGCTTATACAATTTCAAGGAATTTTTTTAAATTTAATATTGACTTATTTTTAAATGTCATTAAATCGAAGCTAATTAATGTAAATTGTTATTATGGGACACACGAGTACATTTTGAGAAACGATTTAATAGTAATATTTTACATTATCGTTTTATCTACTATATTATACCGTTGTCCGTGGAAAAAGGATTCGGTAAAAACAATAAATGCTAAATACGATATAATTGACCACGCTGTGAGCATGGTAGTGTAGTTAAATCTTCGATTTCGAAAGAAATTGTGGAACGTTATTTATGATCTTTGTTAGATTTGATTGTTAAATAGAAAACGAAAATCGTTTCACGTTAATAGGATTTATAATCCGTTTTTAGCGGATGTTGTCACCACCCAGGTGAAACGCATACACACAGAACAGAAGTTTGCGGTGTGACGTGTTGAGAAGTTAAATGATATTTAAATTTTACAGCAGTGCGTGTGTTTACCGATAATGTGGACGTTGCGCTTAAAAATAACCTTCAATTCGGAGCAGTAAACCAATTTGTTGTGAAATAAAAATAATAAAAAGAAAAATACTAGAGAAATATTATAAGAAACTTTGTTTTTTCTTATCCCCTCCGCCGTGCGCAGCTGACAACGTTCACTTAAAAAGATCGAATCTCGACGGTTCGCGTACACTTTGTTTACCACGTGTCAACGCCGTTTTACTTTTTCATTTCATATTTTTTTTTCAAATGGGATGGGTGGGTTCTAACTATTGAGCATTTTTGTGACATGTCGAGTTAAAAGTATATAATAACAATATGTAAGAAATAAAAGAGAAAAATCGATTATTACGTATACACGCGCACCCCTTTACGTTTTTAGGTCTTTGACACATGATGCGTCGTCAGCGTCCGCACTGCGGGTCTCGATAATGATATGTAACAGAAAAAAATGAAACCACGCACAATGGTAAAAATAATATTAGTATCACATGGTACAAAACTCGATGGCGGAGACGCATTGGGGAATTATTATTCACCTGCGGTGATGCATCGGGAAAGAATAATGGAATATGAAGAAGAAAATAATAATAATAATGGTAACGCGGCGACGGCGTCACGCGGTTGCCGCACGGTTGATGCCCCTGCGCATGTTTTCTGATGTATATTACTATATTATATACAGTATATAATATACACATACATACATATGTATATATATATATATATATATATACTTTTTAATTACTGAAATTCGTTGTATTCTCGTTATTGCTTTTTTCTTGCATTACTTTTTTGTTTTGTTTCGTTCGCTGCCGACAGATTTCGAGGAGAAAAAAATTTATAATGACCGTGTAATACGATCCGCGAAAACCAAAATCGTTATTATTATTATTATTATTATTCGTTAATTTTTTCACTTCGATGCGTGGCTCGGGATATTTAAAACCTCTGGTTTGTATATATGTGTATATACCTATATAATGGGAACGAGTTAAAAACCGACCACAGACGTCGGTCTGCAGTAGATTCGTTTCGCAAAGATGATTTCGAACGTCGTTACCGAAATAATGTAATATAATACACCAAAATAATATTATAACATATAATAATAATATAATCGCGATTTGCAACGTTCGGCTTTTCACCGATTTAACCGATTTATAAATCGTATAGTAATCGACAATCGTACACTGGAACCATAGTCCGTATTACAGAGATTAGAAATGTATTAAACGCGTGTCATGCCTATACGCTTTAGATAACACACTATAATAATAATAATATACAGTATACGAAATTATATAGTATTATCATTTGTTTATCATACTATAGACGTCAGACCGTATAAGTAAATACTTGATTTCAATATTTTACATACAATATTTGATAAGTAAATATACCACTGTATAAGTAAACGGCATAGGTAATAGACGAGCAAAGTCTAACGTTTCAGAATTTTAATTATTGTGAGTTCGAAATCTAATAAATAAATTCAAAATTATTTGAAAAAATACGATTATATTTTAAATGTTATAATAATAACTTAAAACTGATAATATTATTATAATGTGTTCTGATTTCTGATAGTGATTTTTGGGTTTGGTAACTTATTTTTTTAATTCGAAATTTTTAAGTGCACTTGAAAATATTCACAACAGTTATACAAAAACTGTACATGAAGACTGCATTATAGATGAGTAGTTTTTTTCTAACACACATAGATTTTGTGTTGGTGGGAAAAAGGACGGTCCCCCTACATAAAATGATTGTTCTACGTTTTGCAGACCCTTTTAAAAAAAAAATAATAATAATTTGATACAAATAATGACACAATCGGTCTGCAGAACGATAATAATGTTGTGATAGGGTTTCCACCCGAGCACTCAACCAGAATGTTTTTTCTATACTCAAAAATATCAGCCGGATATGACTACAGACGTACGCCCGGCACTGCATAACAAAACTATAAAACTATTATGGTCGTGTAACTGACAATTTGATTGAATACGTTTTATAAAAGTATTGTCCAAGTTTATAAATAACAAATTCCCCACGTGTTTCAGTCATACAATATAGCGTAGGTGGTACCTATTGTGAAATTTGAAATACTCCATTCAACTATTCAAGTAAAATACCTTTCCGATAAAATGAAAACAAAAGTATCTATATATTTTTTATAAATAAAATATATTTAAATAACGAGGTATTATAATAATACTATTATATACAGGTTATTATAATAATATAGGTTATAATGTATAACTCATTTACCGATAAGATCTTTGAAATTTGAATATATTTATTATTCATACGGATTTTAAAGAATTTTTTTCATAGTAAAAATATTTAATAATTTTACATTGAAATAAACACGTTTTGTTATTTATAGTAAGTTATTATTATTATTGACAACAGTACAATTACTATTTATATCTATAAAAAGTAACCTTACAGACAGTTGTTATAAATTATGTTTTATATATTATATTATAATTATAATGACTATTATTGGCGAAACGAGTAAATATTTCCGGAAAAAGCACATATTATTATAATTTCCGACAATAATGTTCTGAAAATAATATTTAATCGGTTTAGTTGTACTTTTAAAATCATATTATTTTAGTTTATATACATTTTTAATACATAAAAAAAATACATGATTAAATAGCTATTTTCTATAATATATATTTTGTTTAATAGAGATTTTGTTGGAATTTTATTACTAGCTAATAAATCTAACCATTTATATAATATATTTTCAATTTTTTACTAAACGTGTAGATATTTAAGTATAAAAATTATGCAATCAATGAATCAAAATACGAGCATATGTTTGATTTTGGTATTACATAAAAAAAATATACTAAATTATCTATACATATTTGTGATGTTAGTGTTTTTACATTGCTTAACAGTCATAAGCATAGCGGTTTTTATAGAAATGTAAATCAGGTTTCAACTTCAGTTTTAAATAATTTAGATTATTTTAATTCACTTTTTATTTAAGTCCAACTGTTAAGCATATAATAATTATGATTAATTCTATAGTTATTATAAGTATATATATAATGTTAAAATGTTTCATATCACTATATCAGCAGACATTTCACATATTATTGTGAAATAATTAAAACACACAACTTATAATTTTTATGTTATAAGTATTTTCAAACCATGCTAAGCATTGTATTGTTATTCATTTTGAACACATCATTATTATTATTTAATCTCATGACTTATTCCGAGTTAGGTGTTTCTATTTGTATATACTATTAATTATTATATAATATGGCTATATAATGTAAATATATATAGCATATAGGTATATATATATTATATTAATCAATTTAGTGTGTGTACGAACAATATCGTTGGATTAATTCTCGACATTTGTATACTCATACGAAAGAAATGTCAATGTTTTCGAGAAATCAGCAAAGTACATTCCGCCTTGCGTAGTCAATTATTTTTTAGTATTAAGTGTACTCGGATTGCGTATATTGGATTATTAAGGCTTCTTAGAGGTTTACTGGGTGCAAACAGACTTTAATACATACACATACCTATAAATACTTATATATATATTGATATGTGTGTGTTTTTGTATACTGTATACGATATTATATTATGTACCTACGTTGAAATCCTTACTAATCAAATTATCTGTCTGTTCTGACATTAGAAAATAAGTACTTAGTATTATACGTTTACACTAATCGCGTATATAGTGCACTTCGACATTGCGACCACTCCAATAGTTTTTGACTTTGAGAACACCTTTATTTATACCACGTTATCGGATTTATCATTTTTTTTTTATTTTTTATTAAAAACTAATCAGAGAAGATATACAAAATTATATTTTATAATATCATACCATACGTATATGATCTCATTTTCCCATTTGTCATGCATGTATATTATATATTTGTTTTATCTCATATACTATAATTTACTAGTTTATTGAATGGTTGTTTTCTCGTTTTCTATGCGTTTTACAATTTTGTCAAAAAAAAAAAAAAACCATTTCGTTTTTGACAATACGAAGTAATGCGTCATATCTAAAATATTACAAATATACGTGATATACTCAATCAAGTCCATGTCAGTATTATTTTAATAAAAAATTAAGGATTTTTTTTATTAATATGAATTGAAGAAATTCATATATATTATTAGGTACTGCGGTACACGTACAACACGATAATACGGATTTTCTAAAAGATTTTTAATCTTATTTTTAAAAACATCACATACTAACCAACAAATCTATATTATAATATATTTAAATGGAGATAATATGTATGGTATCAACTAATTTGTGATCTGTGTCTTTCAGTGATTAGTCAAAAACTGTTTATTAATTCACTAAACGTCGTTCGAGATTTGAACTTCGACAATTAAACTCTCGAATTCTTCAAACATACAATTGATATAATATCTTTACAATAAACGATTTATATCATAAAAGGTGTGCGTTTACATCTGAACATACAAAAAGTGGAATATCGCAGGTAAATGATAATAATTTAATGAAAATTGTATGTAATATATTGTTTGTTTGATTTGCCCAGCGAACGTTATACATGTGATGTGCGTGCTTGTTTTAATATATGAACTACAAATACACAGCAATTGGGCAATATATTATGTATACCTATGAAGGAACTAAAGAATTTTTTGAACGGTAGGTATCTAATTACTCATTATCTTAAAAATGATTAACGAATAAAAAATATTTTTTTAGATAATTTGAAGAAATAACAAATCAAAATTTGAAAAAAAAAATTATGTATGTAATCATATTTTTCATAATATTTATTTACATATAATTTTTTTTATATTTGAAATTAAACTTTTTAAGTATCCACAATTATTTTTTTCGTAAATCATATTTGGCTTCAAATTATATATAATATATAAAAAAAAACAAAAATGTAAATATTTTTTAAGTTAATGAATGCTCGTATTAAAAGTATTTCACTCAGTCTGTGTGATTTTTGTTCGGATATTTATTCACATATCTAATAACAAACACATGCATCATATTCGGTGGGAAACTCGAACAAACCACTCTTATAGGTATACATAAATACATTTAATTTTTATTTGATGTTCACTGTGTTCTAATTTGTGTATGTTCAGGTGTAAACGCACACTATTAAAGCAAATTACTTAATAAAAGATACACACTGTATATAAAAGTATAATATACACTCAAGTCTCAAGTAATTTATACCAACGAGAGTAATTTAGATTTCTGTAAAAAATTGGTTTAGATTTAAGATTTTTTTTTGATTCAGACGGCGTTGTGATGTTGTGTAATATTTGTATACTTATTATAATATAAAACTCATTCACGCAGACATAGAACAAAGTAATTGTTGATAGTGTTTTTAAATTTTTATTTCATACATTTTTGAAACGGACAATGGATTTAGATGTTTGAAACGTATCATAAGAATTTGTATCAAATTATACGATTTTTTAATTTTGGATGTTTTAATTTCAGATGATGTTATTTACATGATACCATGTAAAGGTATTCATTTTTTAATTTCGTTAGAATATATAAAGTCAGTGAAACAATATATTAGAGTTCTTAACAAAAATAGATGTCTTTAAAATGATGAATGATTCAACGACTTGTTACTATAAAGTCCTTGAATTTTTCCGTCGGGCGTTTTTGTTCTAGGTCGCCCTTTACAATATTATTTATAATCGATTTGTGCAAATGTGTTTTAGATGCTGCTACGCGACACTACCGTTACTGTATACGAAAGGACAGAAATAACCAATTTCGGCATAACTTCCTTCTTAAGCATGTGCCAAATGTCAAATTGAGATTGTCGCTTACTATAACATTATGATTCCTGATTTCTGTATGAAGTTTAGGACGTTTAGATCTGTTCATTGACGAACACATTGTATGTCCATATGTGATTGTTACGTAGGCGTTTTTTATGATCATTCGTTATTCATAAGTAGGTACATATATTATATTATAATATATTTATAAAGCATGTTTGAGTCATGTCTATGTTAATATAATGGGGACGTTAAAAATATACATAATATATATCTTTTATATTATTTAAAAACATCAAAATCCTCAATCCAATCATAAAATTACAATTTATACTGACATTATATTCGACGAAAGCTTATGGTAATTTATATTATATAAGACCTATATTGGCACAAACGTATAGTATACATAGTATTGAATTATTTATTTGTTATAACTTCATTAACTTGATTTTGAAATTAAATATCATAAAATCAAATAGGTATGGTATTTTTGCATATTATTATTTATCTTTAACCCAAAGAGAAACATTATTCAAACTATATAGTTATAAAGAATTATAAAATATATATTTTATATCATCAGTCATCACTAAATACTCCAAATCAATTTTAATGGATTCCTGTTTAAAACATTTCCAATATCGAGACGGCCATTTTCGGTTAAAATTTTTTTTCACTACTATATGAAATTGTTGTTATTTTATAAAATATTTATTTAATTTTGTATATATAGCAATGTAGTGTAATTAATGTGTATTTTTTTAGTGTTTAAATTAAATATGTATAATATATATACATATATTAACAAGTAATAATCTATAACTATATATTGTGAATTCTGATACACTGATACATATTATAGTAGCAGAATATATTTTTAGAATAATATAGTGCCATCGTCCATTGTCGATCAACAAATCATTAGATATAGTTGTTAAAGTGTCCAGAAAGCAGAAGGAACGAATTATTATTAAACGCATAAGCGTATAATATATTATACATTATTATAGGCACGAAGTTTTTCGGTCAGTCCGAGTTTTCCAGCGCTGGCTCTAATTTGTTTTCAACACACATACAATGTGTACAGTAGGTAAAATATACATCCGACGCACCACGAGAGTGTATGCGTTTGTCGTTGTCGATATTGTTGTTGTTGTTGTTGTTATAAGGTAGGTCTACCTAAAAATATATTATATACATATTATATGGAGTACCTACATATAACATATTATATATATTACTTAATATTTACGCACTAAACATCTGCCAGGTGTAAAAACACGACGGGGGAAAAACACATTCTTTCCAATACCAATATTTTTCAACGACACTATATATTAGTTGTATTTTAAGTACCTGCCTATAAATATGTATATTGTTATATAAAACGCCCGAAGTGCATACAAACGAGTCGTTTTGTTTAATCATTTAAGTACATCGTTTTGAAAGCCACGTACAGTACCTACCTACCTATTATAAATTATAATAATATCATAAAATATTCTAGGTATACACTAATTTATACAAATGCAAGTAAACGGGCTTTAGGTATCGTGCATAATACTTTTTAAATCACAAGCGCGCACATCGCGCGATATTATATATATATTATTAAATGTACATTGTGCATTATCATAATCAATTTAAATACATATATACGATGCGCAACGATCGGCGGGCAAAAGTGACGTCGAATAAATCGTTTTCTTATATTATAACTACATAAGCCGGCTGATATTAACGAAACGCATTTATAAAATAATATTATATATGTCGCGTATTCATAAGGACTCTTAATACGTCGATAATATATCATATTATGCCACGTATTCGGACAATAATTTATAGGTACCTGTAATATATTAATTGTGGTAAATTCGACAAGTGTCTGTTGCGCAGCGGATGTAAACCATAACGCGTGTTTGAGTACAACTATAAAATATGTATCGCAGGGCGATAAATATGACGCCACGACGCGCGACGCGACTATGCAGATAAAAATGGAAATCACTGATCACTTTTTAACCCGTTCTGTATACTATATGTAGGCGTGTATCGAATCGGCATTTAGGGTCCACATGTGCTTAATGTCGGTACTCAGCTATACGTATATATATATATATATACGTTATATGAATCATATTATTATTTTTATTAAATAGGTATATAGGTATATTATACATCCATTTATTATATACTTGACAATCACGAGTCGTGCGAGAGCGACCGAACGTGATTTTGGCCATATCGCAACCGGCTGTAAAATGTATTTTTATAGATGCGAATGACATTCATTCGAGAGGCGTGTTTCTGTATTCAGTGTGTTTGGTTTTGCTTTGAGGAGGACGCAAACGTCACGCGGACTGGTTCAAAACTATATATTATTATATTTTTATAACATTACTATATTCACCAACATGTGTGACTGTATTAACACAACGAACCGCCGCCAGACCAGTTGAATTCGAAAACTGTTGATAGCCTCTGTGCAGTTTAATGGTTGGACAAAAGACGACCGTCGAGTTCGGCGAAATTATGAGCCTGTGGCTATCGATGAGAAAATGTTACATCTCGATCAACCCTTTTTCACTCTCTAACCTTGAGCGTGTTCACGCTAAACAGACAATTACATAATGCATGAATCATATATCTGTGAACATATCTGATCCCTTAAAAGACAATATATATTGATATTAACCAAGTACTAAGTAGTTAACTGTGGATACCTCATAACCAGTTTGAAATTATTGTTATTTTCTAAGATGACACCAATACTTAACCTTTTATAATGATTTACTAGATTGCAATTAGAAATTCACATTTGTAAGATTTTATCAAAAGTCCTTAGACGACTTATTAATGAGATATTTTTTATACTTCAAGATGCGGACAACGAATTTCGCATTTAATTTTTAACAACTCCGCGATACTTTATTCCAGTTTTGATTTATTGCAACATGCATTTATAGGTGTATAAATTGGCATTTATTTGTACTTGCTTTTTTTCATGGTATGTTCGTACCGTTATACAACATTGAAAATCGCTTGAAAATGTCGGGTAGAATAAAAGGAGCTGAGGAAGGGTCTATATTTATAGACGTAGTTTAGTATATAATATATATATACGTACTATACAAACTCTGTATAGCATATTATGTATTTACATTTTAACAAAAATAACACGTTACCATTAAAATGGGTTCTGGTACACTGACATACCGAATACGCGTATTCTATTGATTCAGAAACGGTGTATATTATTATATAAAGATCGAATTACGATGCTATAACATCTGTCGCGCAGTATAGTAGGTACACACACAGTGTACTACACACACTGGCAAAGTTTTCCGGACGTCGGGTCTATGCCACCAACGCGCGTCATTGTACATGAAGTATGTGTATATAATATACATAGCGCCTATCTACCTATATATTATACAGAATAATATGCCTAGTGTACAGGTACAATAGGGTATGGTACCTATACCTGCTGCGACGGAAAAGCCTTGTCCGCGACTGTTGTTCTTCGTCCGTTATTATAAGAGATCTGAGCGGCGTGCCACATGAATTGGACACTATACAGGCGAGCACACAAACGATTTCCGAGACGGATAAAACATTATTATCTCATCGCTATATAGCGTCGGGGTATTGTATTATAAGTATACGCGTGGTTGTCGAGGACACGTCTTATATACATTATTATACGGTATTGACGAAGAAAGAACGATCTGCGACGTACGCGCGGATGCCGTTCTGTATAGCCATAGCGGCGAAAGGGTTATTAATAAGACATTTCAACAAGAGTGCACGCGCACGCCAAGGAGATTATTCGACCACGGTAGATGTGGACCCGAGACGCAGCCGGCGGGGGTAAACGTATTTGTAAAACGGTTGTGCGAGTTTTTTTATGACGCAGCCTCGTAAGAATATTATCGCTACAACGTCCGAAAAAGATAAGTCTTTTGGTACAGTTCCTGGCAGCCGTCGGAGGCGCATAAATATTATGAATAATTATTATCATAATAATATTATGTATGCAGAACGCCGTGCTACCAAACGTCCGCGCGCAGTCGTTTGCCTCGTGTCGTGGACGACCCTTCATCTGTGTTTCTTATTTATTGATTCTTCTCCTCCGCCAACAAGCTTACAAGCCATTGTTTCTTCTATCTGGTTATTATATATTACCTATTATACGCGTAGGTTTTTCTACTCTTTTTCGTTCTATTGAATAATATATATATATATAATATCATCATGTATCTGATCCCCGTGGGGACATTCGAACCAGCGACTGTGAAACGGAAGAAACCTACACACTCACACACTCTAATTTGCAACGTAGCCACCAAACGGGCGCATACCACTTATATACACAAATACAATAAGCAATACAATATAGTATATATATATATATATATACCTATACGACTATACGCGGAAAACGCATTTATAAATCTTTTCTATATTTTTTTTTCATCATCATCATCATTATTATTATTATTATTACTATTATTATTAATCTCCGAATAAAGTCTATTCACGTATTTTACTTCGTTTTTTTTTATATATAAATATAATATGTATGCGTATACTGTAGATCTCGTCTAATCTCTCAATGCGATTTATTTTGCGAGGTTCCTATACCCATGACAACTAACCAACACAACACAAGCGTGCACGCTCTATATTATATTCCGGTAAAACCTGATTAAAGTGACCGGCGCGTCTTTGCAGCGCCGCCCCGACCCCATTCAACTGTCAAATCGAAATTTTAAGCGTGTCTCTGCGCACGGGGAACCCTAAATCCCGTCCCAGAGGTGTGTACCGCCGCCACCGGTGCATTTATTATTTACATTATGTACATGTACTTACGGCAAATGCGATTCTTATGGACGACCGGACAAAGTTTCCCATCGTCACAACCACCGAGTACATTTTGCCGCACCCGTTGCCACACAATTCGCTGCGCACACACGTCCGACACCCCTCGTGGAGACTTTCTATGCGAAATGTAAATGCATTTATACCTAGATAATATACGACAATGACGAGTGTATAAAAGATTGTTAGTATCGTCGATTACCGGTTTTCCTATCGGAAATCGGTCGCAAAACATTTATTTACTTTCTTCTTACCATCAATAGGTAACCCACACCCATTTCGAATACGGTTTAAAGGTTAAAAAAACCAATACGAAATACCGACGGCTGTTTCTTTTGTTATTATTATCATTATTTTTTGCATTGCTGAACTGCTGGCCAAGATAAATCGCTTCACGACTTCTGGTTAAACAAGGGTCTTCTCCTTGCTTGGTAAATTGATTTTTTTTCTCCACATTATGCTATATACATACAATAATATATATTCTTCAAAAGAATTTCAATTTAATGTCCGGGCAATTATTTTTATTACTCTCTACTTGTACTGTTATCGCGATATCCCATTAAAATTACATTTGTCCTGCATAGTACACAAAATATAATATTAATGTATACTACTATATTTTAATTCATTACTTAAAAATTTCCGATAAACATTCTAATTTATTGTATCTTCTGTTTTGTAAACCATTTCAATAAGCATAATTTGTATTTAATTATCAGTTGTGCGTATGATAATGTTTTAATTTGTGTTTTGTTTATAGTGTAAGTATAGAGCTGCATTAAATGTAATAAATAACAAAGTTCGGCTAACACACAGAAAATAGATATGAACGACTAACGAGAGTTTTTAAGATAAATTATTTTTCGAAACGCATTTCTCTCGGTATTTTATTTCTGTCTAATGATCCGTTACAGTTTATATACGAGTTTAGTTTCTGGATAAAAAGTGTAATCGTAGATATAATCGTATTACTCACATGACCAAGAATGAAATCGCTATACAGAAAATAAAAAAACTATTTCGGATGAAAATTTTGTTACATTATATGTTATACATACTAGTTCAAATATATTTTGAGTTGTATAAGTATAAATAGTGTATTTTATTCATTATATAAATCCAGGGGTAATGCATAAACTATAAAGGAAAATTGTTTAACCGTTTAATCATATTCATATCAGCAAAAGTTTAAAAATAATTAAGCAAACATTTTGTATGCAACCAATTCACGACCGGCCGTATACTCAAATTAAAGTAACAAAATTACAGTGCGTGTTTTTTTTTTATATACTTCCAAATAATTATTTTTCAGAAACGCCTTTCAAAAAATAAAAGTATAGTTCTTAAAGTCTTGTTAATATGTGTTTGTTCAATTTGTCGTCAATCGAGCGAAAAGCTAACTAGGATCCACCCTCAACACATATTATATAATACATCATACTATATATATATATAATACCTTTAATACGGTGTTTATGAATAATGGATATACGTATAATATTAATTATATATTATATTTTATAGTATAATCGTAATGATTTAAAATATTATATTGTACATTCGTGCATGTACAATATACTAAATTATAATCCATTTGATCTGCTATGATAATTTTTCTAATTAAAAATTGATTCTTAAATATATCAATTTTTATATAATTAGATATTTACTATAATTTTTTTTATAAATTATTATATTAGCATCCGTGGATTTTAATTTATTGTACAAAACAAACATTACATTATTTTATAAATATTAATGCGCCAGAAAATTATAAAATTATAATTTTGGGTCACCCTATATAATATGGAACTTACGTGTCACAAATTAAATTTTTTGGCGGTTTCGCAGCTGTTGCATGGTGACAAAAAAGCGGATATCCGGCAAGTAATAGAATTATAAAAAAAATGCAAAAATCACGATTCAAAAAATATATTATAATAAAAAAAAATGTGCCTATACAATATTAAATATTTTATTTGAATGACATTTTAAAAATATAACGAAGCGATAAATGAGTATAGCTTCGTTAACGTATGCATGTTCAGTATAGCTGCCATCGCTTATATGCATCAGTCGATCGCTGTAGCTTTTTATAATATGGCTGCCTGCATGCATTAACTATATTATCACTATAAGCCTTGCACTTCCTGTATGCAGTGCAGGGCTAGGGTGATTTGAGCTCGTACTCGGGCCCCCTTGTCGCGGAGCTCATCCGCCCGTTCCTTGAGCAACTTGGTTCGGATCTGGACATGCGCCAGTGTCTCATCTTGGAGTACTCAACATAATAGCCCAAACCCACGCATACCAAGAACGTCTGGACGTCCGCGTTGGCCTGCATGAAGAAATCGCATCCCACATTGACACGAGTCTTCAATGGTTTGCCGGCTGGAAGTTCGCATGCTAACCGACTCATTGTCTCCACGGTATTGCGCACGTCTTCCAGTTCCGCAATTTGTTCGTTGATCACATCCAGAGCGGTAGAGATCTGCTTTAGGCTGTCTTTGAGGACATCGTTGATGAACATCTCGAACTTGGCCACCTTTGCCTCTACCGATTCCGTTTTCGACCGTGACGATGGAGAAGACGACATCTTTTTATTTATCACGGTTTTAGTTCTTTTTTTTTTATCTTTTTTACCTGAAACATATTTAATTAAATAGTTAAATTAAATAACTATGATGAAATTGTTTGTACTTCAGTTATTCTTTTATTGTTCTTTTAACAACTACAAGCTAGGGAATAAATCGGTGGCGGTTTTGGGGGTGAGGCAAGTGAGGCGGCGCCTCATCTAAAATTTTGTGGTAAATATAAAATAATACTCAAAATGTGAACTTCTTGGTTCACTAATAGAACATATTTCGTTAATAATTTTTAACGTATTTATGACTTTGTTTGAGAAAAAATACTTCATCGTTTCACTTTAATTTGAATTATTATTTATTATTTTATTGTACCTATCATTCCGTGTATATTATCAAAAATATCGATAAGCCGATAAGAAATGCACGAAACAATTAGTACGTAAACGTCGTAAACGAACGACGGTATTTCAGCGTATTTCAAATGACGTCAGAGAGGCACCGTTTTACGCCGCCTCTGATTTTGTACTTGTGTACACAAATTACACACACAACGCGTATGTACGCGAATGCACGCGACTGGTTAATTAGGTAGAACTACGCATGCGCAATAATCATAGTGAGGCACGTTTTGTCATCGCCTCTGCGTACTGAAAATAGATTTACTATTATAGTCAGTGTCAACCCGCAGCCACGGCTAATGGTACTGCGGCAGTGCGGCACGTTCAACAAAAAAATAAACAATCAATTGTTATTGTTGTAATACATATGTGTATGTCACTATATATAATTAAAATTATATAATATTATAGCAATTTTTATATTTTTGAATTCCATTCTTACTGTTTAATTTTTGTTATGATAGTGGGGGAGGGGGGTTATACATAATTCGCCTCACTAAAAAAATACAACCAAAACCGCCACTGGAATAAATTATAAACTTCCCAAGATCGTAACAATCATATACAAAATAAAAGAATAATACAGGGAGGTTATAATGCAGGAAGTTGAAATCCCTATGAATTGTTTTTCTTTAAATTAACGATAGCTGATAAACTAGTAATTAGTTTTGCTGGACCTTTATGACCTATGTTTTTTTTTATTTTTAAAATATATGTACAAACATCTTTTCTAATATATATAAAAAAAATTAATGATAATTCGAGTCTGCATTCAATTACTTTAAAATAATTTTTACTACACTACTGCCTTGTAGCCTGGGTGGATTTACTTTTTATACATTGGACCTATATATTCACGACCGGGAATCGATGCAGCATAACCGAATAATCTGCGAAATATATTTAGGCGGTAAGAAGAGTCCCGAACTCGTATTTCCATATTGAGGTTGTATATTCTGATTTCGACATAATAGGTTATAGGTATAAAGTAAGTCCACGTATAATACGTTTTCGATGTTTTTCCCGACACCAAAGCATCGTTCCTATAATATAGTTACAACTTGTATAAGCATAACTTATAAAAGTTCACGTATTATTAAATAATTATATGCATCGGCCCTATACTGAACGTTACACTATAAATCGTTTGAACTTGAAAAATGCAATAATTTGTATTTGTATCTGCGGACAGTACTGGAAAATCTTGAATGTGCAGGGGCGGAGAAACTTATGCCAAAAAGCTACTTTCATCGCAATTCTTAGACGAACTCAAAGGTCACGTGTATTCGAATACAAAAATAATATTATTGAAAATATGAAAAAAAAAGTTTATTATAATCGTGTGACTTTAAATTCTAATTGAATTCGTAACCTTCGAAGTTCAAATAATAATTTTAACATTATTTTTCGTTTAATTTTTTTCTGGTAACATATTATGTGCATTGTTAAAATAAATCAGTCATTAACAGCATTATTCAACAACATGTTCGTCTACGTTCGCCATAATAATCGGATTTATGTGAAAAATCAAACAAGAAGTTACTACAAGAAGTTTGAATGTATTTTTTTATTAGAAATTTAAAAAAAGCGGGGACAACTGCAGTATGTTTTCGTAGTTTTT
This sequence comes from Rhopalosiphum maidis, assembly GCF_003676215.2. Taxonomy (NCBI): domain Eukaryota; kingdom Metazoa; phylum Arthropoda; class Insecta; order Hemiptera; family Aphididae; genus Rhopalosiphum; species Rhopalosiphum maidis. Next base: position 63,850,104 of record NC_040877.1, read on the forward strand.
GAGTTTAATACAAAAAAATGTTTGTATTTTTCATAAATCCATCCAAATACTTTTAAATTAAAAATTAATATGTTTTAGTATCAAACTATATAAGTATGTGGAATACCAATAAATAAATAAATAAATAAATACACAAATAAATCAGTTTATTGTTGTTATAGTACACTTTTTTAAATGTTTTCGAATTAAATACTTAATGTTTTATTAATATAATATAAACATAAATAAAAATATTGGGTAAATAAACAGTAAATCAAAGAATGTATTAAATTTAATTATGTTTTAGTAAGTGGTATTAGAGGTTTTCTTCTATTTTAATGCCAATTAATATTTGTAATTAACATTCTCATTATTTAAGCGCGAATATTAAATGTAACTTTTTACTTGTACTTAATAACCAAGTAAAAATAAAATCAAAATCCATAGCAAAAATAAATTTAAATAGGGACATATATTTGGTTTTTGATCTGAATAATAAATAGCCTTAAATAAAAAAGCTTAAAAGAATAAAAAACATAAAATGTATAAATAAAAGATAAGTTAAAATATTTAATTTTATAAACCATGGTATTTAATAATAAAAATATAAATATGAATTCAATGTCAACTTTCGAAATACTTTTTATCAAGCCAGAAAGCCTTGGGCTTTAATTTAAATAACACGAAATGTGTCTATATTCCAAGTTTTAACTCATTAATTAAGTATTACTAACATATATTTATAAATAAAATGCCAAGTTCCTAATCAACACAACTGTTATTAACAATAATTCATGCATTTATAATTGGTTTTCTACCTACATTACCTTTTCTTAGAAACGTAAAATGGATTTATTTTGTAAACTATTAATTATTATTAATTTTATTATTTATACGTCACATCATGTACATAAATATATATAATGAATAATGAAAATGTAGTATTGATATTCAATATTATAAGTGCTTAATGTAATAGTACACGTTATGTAAAATACGACGACGTTATAATATGTGAAAATTGTACATTCTCTATGGCTTAGGTTGATAATAAGTATGTCATTAGTCGTCTCAATATATATATTTAATTGTACAACTATAACCTATCAGATTTGTTTTTATTTAAAATACGGTTCTATATATGAATAATTGTATTTTAATACCTACTCCGTATTAAAGAAATTAAGCGACGCAAAAAAATTTAAATACATTAAATATTATTAAGTAAGGTTTCTATTTTTTTTTAAATTTAATTTTTGTATTTATCATGAATACATGATACAATTATTTGTTACCGTAATAAGTAAAAAAAAAAAAAAAACAATGCCTTAAGGTTTTATACAATAACTAAGTTTTGATTGCCTGTACGGGCTGTACGTGATAATAGTATACTTACTCTATAAAGGTTTATGAACATTATACATCATTATACTTACATAATATTTTTAAATTAATAGGGAATTAACTTTAAAAGGAAAATAATCCAAAACTAATAAAAAAAAAAAATTAATATTTTCAAAAGAAATACTATATAATATATTGCATTAAAAAAGAATGAAATATTATTCTTGTTATGACGCAAATACAATTATTAATAAAAATTCCATTCTATTATACTATTACATTATTTAATAAAGAATAGCAATAAAGTTTAAAAAGTATTGAGCGAATTTTTAGAATTCATTTTTATTCTTAACAAACTTTATAAGTAAGTAGGTATGTAGATAAAAAAAAATTTTAAATTTATTTTACTAATATACAATATTTTCTACAATTTTAATAAATAAATAAAAGTCGACTTGAGTATATGACAAAGGCAATATAACTTATTTCATGAACACTGAAATTGAGATTTTTATATACATGGTATATTTAAATATCCCAGTATCATGTTTTTTTTACAATTTTGATAATATATATAAATACTTTATGGTTTAAAACGAGGTTACCGCTGTACTTATAATTATAGAAACAATATAATCAAAAGTTTTGGTTATTTCTGAACAGTGATTAGCAGTTATAATACCTAATTGCAATTTCAGGTAATTACAAATTACTATTGTTTAAAACAATAAGCCGTAAGCAATTTACTTCACAGCTGGTTTTATTCCAAAATAATTTTGAAGATGATCATTATAAAGTTGTCGAAAAAAAATTGTTAATAAGATTTTGTGCAACATCACTAAAATATACGAGTAGTACATAATTGTATTGTATTATAGTATTATACATTTAAACGAAATATACTGATTTATAATTTAAAAAAAACTACATTAACATTTAATGTGATTTTGAAAATGGATATGAAAAATATGTATTTATACTAAATACATTGACTGTTTTAGGATATATCATACACGTATTTAAAATCATGATTTATTCATAGAATATTCGCGTTGTTTTATTTTCATATTTCTAACGGCATTTACAGAGCATATAATATTAGCCGAAAATACGATACTAAGTTTCTTCATTGTGAGTTATGTTTTTATTTTATTTTTATAATACCTAGTAATTACGTATTTCTAAAAAATTATGTATAATTCAACTAGCTATGGGCAGTTTTCAAGTTAACTTAACCTAATGACCGGTAAATTAGTACATTATTATATCGAAATAAATCGAAAGAAAGATAGATAAGTTCGACAACGGTTATAATACCTATATTATTATAAAATGTGTATAAGATTTAAGTGCTTATCCTCAGAAACGTCATTGCAATAAAATTATAAACAATGCTGAATAGATATAGGTACCGCTGTAGTACACATTATACATTATTTAAACGAGTTGCCTCAGAGTAAGAATTTATAGTGTACTATTTGTTATTATAAAATAGTACTAACGTCAGAATTGTTTAAACTTTAAATACGAACTGTCTTGACTCTTGAGATCGATTTTTTCCCCAAAATGGTGTGCAGATGTTTTCGTTTTTCGATCGCCGATCACGCCGTTCACCATCGTACACAATATGTACGTGTGTATGTGACATGTGTACAGATTGAATTATAAAGACGACCGCTACGATGACTTTGTCCCCGAGTAAGTCTCACAAACTTCCTAGTACTACTATCCCCACTCCATTATCTCCGACCGTAACACCCCGTGCAATACACTTAATGAGGTTAGTTCAGCAGAACGTTTGTACCCTCAAAGTGTAAATGCGTGTGTGTGTGTGTGTGCGCGCGCGCACGCGTTTTAAAACTACGGTAGTAATATTGGCAGAATGAAAAAGAGATTGCGAATACCGGTGAGAAAAACGTGTCCAATTATCGCCGGTCTCTGTGACGGTAGATCTCTCGCCCGTATCTCGTGGTGTATAAATGCATATAACTATACATGCCGTTTTTCATCTTATATAAGTATTATACATAAAAAAAAAATAAATAAATAAAGCGTTACAATGAGATCGTCTTGATTTTACACCACGTCATGTATGTGTGCGTATGGGCATTATTCTTAAGGAATTGATAATTTATAAATTTAACGTAAAAATAAAAAAGGGAAAAAAAACCTACGGGGTAAACGAAAGTTTTGCAGAGATATATATTATTATACTTCAAACGAACATTTTGGAAACTCGAACTCGTGATTTGTTCGTCGGAAACATTATTTTGTTGGATCTTGTTAGAAGCTTTTATCTATCTATTTATATAAGATAAAGATAACTAAAAACTGTTGTTTTTGGATGATTCATTTGGTTTGTTTGTAATGCAATTTACAAAAGAATACAGAAATCAATTTTTCTATAAAAAATACCCGTGTTTAATTTACTTATAGTGTATTATTTATTTTCGTTTTTAAGATTTTGTTCAGTAAAGTTGATTTGTGTTTAAATGTTATTAAGATCATTATTTCGCTTATCTTATCGATTATAATATTATAATATGTGTCATATTATGGCATGTAAACATTAGGGTAATTAATAATTATATATAATATCATAATAAGTACATACATTATTATATATTATTGTTATTAAATTATGTACCTAATATAGATGTGTAAATGACGAAACGACTATGGTTATTTACAAAAATAGTAAACATTTTTATCTCATAAGTGTTTTGAAATATAGTCGTCAATTAATTTCAAGTAGAACTTTATATTATACCTATCAAAATACATCTCAAGGACGTACTTGAAGTTCTCGAAAGATTATATCAAAAACAATTTAAACTACTTACTAAATCTATATAAATCCATGGTGTCATTCCCCAGAAATGGCATCATAATTTTTATCAAAGAACTTTAGATATTAATTTGTGTTCATTAATTGTATTGTTTGAGTACAATACCTGTATAATGATCAATTTAAAAACAAATACATAAGTACGATATAAATTTTGTTTATTGTTGCATTATTGATTACAATGAATATAATAAAATGTACGTCTTAGTAATGATTAATAAAAATAAGCTAAAAAGATAATGTATCTATAGCTATTTTTTTTTGTTTTACATATTATTAAGAAGACGCATACTAAAAAAATACCATATTAACCATATTATACCATAAGTTATAACTATAATATTAAGTAGATATACATAATTCCTATACTATAGGGATTAAAAGTACAATACATGTACTATTTGAAAGCCATATAAATCATAAACATAATATGTAATTAGTTATGATTAAGATTTCGAAATTTATCGAAACCAAGTGGGAAATTCAAAAAACAACAAGTGTGCAAATACCTGAAAAAATAATTTAGTTGCTTGAAATAAATAAATAATGTAACGAGAAGAATATAAATATTATATTCACAAAGTTCTCAGGGCCTTATTTTCACATGAAAATAAACATATTAAGTATATTCTTACAATATTTAAATTTAATTAGTTTTAATTTCAAAGACAATAATATTGAGGTTAAATATTGCAAATTTTATTCAGCTATTTAATATAAAAAAAATCACATGAGATAACAATATATTAATTTAATTTATTATTTATTTATTATTATCAATAGAAAATAGGTGTAATGTTTAGTGTGTAACTTTTATATTAAAATGATAATACTCATTATTTAAACGCGATTTAAAGTTTTTAAAAATAAAAATATTTTTATTTATTAAGTCACTGTAAGAAATGAGTTATTCTTCAGTTAATTTTCTTTTTAATTTTTTACTACACTTACATCAATAAAAAGTCACAAAACAATATTACTAATATCACTTCATAGCTATTGCAATAAAACACTGCAGTATATTATAGAGGTACAATTTGTTAACTCTGCAGCCTATTTCACACTCAATATAACTATTAAAAATCGGTTAATAAATTAAAGTACGTTTCTTAAAGTTCCAAATGTAACCACTAGTTTGGATGGTAAACTTTAAAAAAGTCCAAGGGAAAAAGGTCTAAGCGAAACAACACAAAAATATATGTAAGGTACGAAAAATATATGGTTTGAAAAAGTTATTATTAAATATCTTATTTATTGTTATTTATCAATTATAAATTTAAAAATATAATATAATTCATAAAATGTAGGTAAATACAGTAAGCATAGTGATTATAGTTAGTTATTTAGACATGAAAATATAAATTAAAGGAATTAACCATCAATAATACTTTTGATGTGATAATATATACATATATTTTTTTTTATTAAGTTTAGATTTCGATATGCTTAGTCTTCTTGTAGAATTGCTTGGAATATTGTCAGAGTTAAATGTGAAGAGTTTGAATGATTTTCAAGGCAGGAACGAAATAAAGTTTGTGTGTATAAATGTTGCTACTTCTGAGAACATTTGAATTTAAAATAAAATAGATTAAATTACATTTTTGTCCCTTTTAATTAAAATATTCAATAGTGTTACTATAATGCTATGTACTTATGTCGTGTAATTTCATGGTATTTGTCGATACTTAATAAATAATTTATTTTTTTCTAAACCTATTCTAAACCAATAAATAGGGTCTTTAATCACTATTGGACATTGTATTGAATAAAAAATATAGGAAGTTATTACCAATAGTAATATAATATAGTTTTAATCTATTCTATTTTATTTTTGAGAATTAAAAAATAATTAAAATTTTTTGGTGTCTAGACGTTACGGGGTAAATGACAAATGTGCATAGCAAAATAATACTTTACAACCAACTGTATCGTTACCATAATTCCTCGATTTTGTTTCTTTCGATATTTTTCCCGTAAGTCGCGATAGTATAGTATGATTATAATTAACTTTGTTATTGCTATAAAGAAAAATATCTAAAATCTTCACGATTAAAAAATATTCTGTGTGATGACCAAAAGGTGAAATACATTGTCAGACTGATCAATTAATGCACAAAATAGTTTAAATAAATTGTGTATGGTATGGGATCGTATAAAGTTTTTTATATATCATTTTGTATACCATAGGCGGGATGGTCGAAAATCGGATGATATCTTTTAAGAGTTTTTATACTTAATCTCGTCTAGCATTTATTTTATTATTGACAACGATCACATAAAAATATGAGTATATGAAGTATAAATGTATAATATTAAATTTATTCTCCTATGTGAGTTTGAAAAAATTTCAATTGTTTGTAAAATTATTTTGAAATAATAGAATTAAAGAAAAACGTGTATCTATAACATTCTGTCTGTTCTGCAAAAAATTGACTAGTTTATTCGGACGTCCACATCCGTAACGATTTTCGTAAGGATTCGTCTATATATTATTATATATACACCGCGCAACAAAAACGATTTGTTTTCTTAGCATGCAATTTCGCATTGCTATAGACTGTTCATTTTTTATTGCGTAATTTGATTATCACTACGATGTTAGGTACTAACATATTAATATATTATACAATACACAGCGTCGTCAAAATACGAACAGTTTCCACGCTCTAAACGCACTCCGTAATCGTGGGGGGGAGGTTTTTTTTATTTTCTCGACAGATATTAACTTGGACATACTATATAATATTATATTGTATCAACATGTCGGAAACGCAAGTCGAGTCCATCACGCGGTCCACCGACGATACACGCCCCATACAATTATTCGACAACAGCTGTTTTTTGTTATAACACGTACGTATTATTGATATAAAACAATAACGAACAACCTATACTATATATCCGCGTGTAATAATAATTGCAAGCACACTGGGGACCATCAATAATTATACACGCGACGAATTGCATCTGTATATTTTGGGTGTGTGTGCGCTGGTGTAATATATTATTATATTGTGTCTGTAAACTGGGATCACGTGCGTGCGTGAAAACAAAAGACTCGACTTTTATCAAATATTTGGTAGTGTTTGCGGGAGGGGGGTATCTACAAAATACAATGTATAATATTACACATGTGCATAGTATTATATTGTATAATATAACCCCATTTTTGGTTCGTGTCTTGAAAATGAAAAACTATTGTGAAAAAAAACCGGTCTATTCTCTTGCATATTATATAGGTAATCATGATGTTAATAATAATTTTACGTAGTGTACAGTCACAGTATTCGGTTGGAGAGAGTGCGTGTCGTGCACCGAACAATAAAATAATATTATTTTTTTTTTTAATTACAACTCGATTCGTACTCTTCAATTTTAGTAGTTCGGATTATACTCGACTCAAATAAGTTTCCTCTCATCGCCGGACCGAAAAGGATAAAGTTTTCCTTTTGCGCCAAACGAATAAAAGCAACTAGCGATGTACTACTCATAAAATATATATAATATTCCAGCAGAATTTTGAATTGGTCTGCGACAGACGATCCTGGCGGTGAGGGAGAGTAGGTCCACCGTTTTCTAAAAGTCTTGGTTTTCTTTGTGTGGCCACCGCACGCGTGTCTAGTTTCAAAAACTATGCCCTTTTGTCTTGACCCATTAAAAAGTTTCCGGGACCAGGGGACCTCACGTTTGTGCGCGTGATGTAATTATTATTACGTATATAGTTTAAACTATAAACACGCACACACATTTATGACATAGTTTTTGGACGATATAATACTATACCTATAATATATCTCCGAATTCAACGATTATTAGTTTTTGAGCGCTGTTATCAATTATTATAGGTCATAAGTGTATAGTAAAAATGATGTGAAGTTCCACTTTCAACTTTTTCTTTATTGCTAGAATTCTTGTACATTATCCCTCTCGTGTTATGAAATTAATTGAGTATGAAAAGAACAATCAATTTTCAATGTTGTATTTAATATTATGTTTATATTTTAAACGTATAAATGTATCTCAAACTGAACGTAAATACATTTACAGTAACTTATGTTATATAGATATAGGCATGCCGCTATATTGTGTCAATATAATATTCAATTTTAATAAAATGTTTAGTTTGTTTATTATTACAATATACCAATCTTAGTAAATTATAAAGGAATTAATTTTTATATAATCCACGTCTAATCACGTTATCGTTATATACTCGTAAATATGGTACCTATATAAGGATATTTGTATACATTAATATTAAATACTAAATAGTATTAATTATTCATTTCTTTATCTATGTCGTGGCTTGTGAATTTGTTTAACATTTACATATATTTGAAACAATGCTTTAAGAGCTTAAATTATCAAAAACGTTTAAGATTAATTTAAATTAAAAAGGTTTTTTAAATTAATAAACATTCTCCATATTCGTGTTTAAACATATTATGTATACAATTAAATTGACAATTTTCTATATAAAAATTTAATATCGCCGATTTGACAAAAAAATTTAAGTAAGTCATAAATCAAAATAATGAATCATTTTAATGTAGGCGTTATTAGTTTTCGGACATATTTACAATTAAAAGTAGAACAATAAATTAAATTTAAAAAAAACATTTTTGTAATTTAAATATTTTTTTGTATTGTGTAATATTGAATAATAAATTATCCCACTTTATAATACTTATATACATATACATATAAATATATATGTATTTACAAAATAAGTAAATTACAGTGTTTAATACTACCTACTTAAAGTTAATATTTTTGTTTATTCAAAATGTACATAGAACTACTAATTTATAAGACAAACTATTTTGTTCATAATTATATAAGTATATTGTTATTATGAATTCATTACAAGATTAAATATTCAAACTTTTTAATAACCAGTTATTTTACTTTTAAATACACGAATACCTTTATATTTTTTGAGTCTAAACTATTTTTAAGGTATGTGTTTGTTTTTTCTAGAAGCTATGTAGGTACGCCATAAAAAAAGGCAAAACAAATCACCTGTAGACAATAGCTACATTGTTTATACTTTAAAAATATATAGAAAAACTCAGCGTTTTATTCAGGTGGCGACATTCATTGGCGCCATAATGGTTTTTAACGAGAACAACGCGAAGTATGCCAAAATACAGCAAATCGCATTAGACGTACCCTTTCCTTTATGAAGAGGCTTAGAAAAAATCATGAATTGATGTTTGTAAAAAATGTATATAAATAGAATAGGACATTATTTTAAAAGATAATATAGTTTCTATAGTATACAAGCAGAAACAAAATAATAACATGCATACGTTACATAATTCGTTCCTAAATAAAGAAAAAATGTCTTGTAATAAAAAAAAAAAAATAATAAAAAAATCTGTTCAAATACATAATATAAAGTTAATTAGAAGTAAGTATGAAAAAAAAAATGAAATGTATATTTCTGAGTTTACGCATATGGATGTCAAGTCAACAACAATAAGCACATTTCACATAAATTGTGTCAAGGAACACGAATGCAAGATTTTAAGATACAACGTAGTATTTTTTACTACACGATTATTAAAAATACGAGGAAAATAGTATACATTTTTAAACACATTAAACACTAACTAATGCGTTTTATATAAGTATACATTTTAAGTGATTAATGATTATATTGACGTTTATAAGAACGGGTGGGTAAAGAAAGGAGCTTGAACATTCCTAAAGCATTAATCCCTCAAAGAAAATTTCGATATTTCACAAACTATAATATATGGACAAAGTGAGTGAAACGTTTTTTTACACATAAAAACTTATTGGGATTTAACCATATGAACTGACAATTCTAATTACCAATATACTATTTAGTTTAAATAAAAAAACATACTTCTACAAAGACATTGTTCATTAGGATTAGTTTTGTAGCTTTGACAATGACAATTCGACATATGTGATGTATAATGATGTTACATTTTTGTGGTTCAATTTTTTTAGTTTAATCATTAAATGTAATAAAAAGTAGGCCAACGTGACATGGCAGGTTTTTAAGTGAAGCATTGTCAAAGTTAAAATATCATGTCAAACGTTACCGAGTGACGTATGGGTAACCATGCGGGATTTTCGGTAATTTGACGTATCTCTCGAAACGATATGACAACATAAGATACATATTATTTTACTATAGGAATAAGAAATGTAAATAGTATAATTCTGTTGTAAAATGTAAAAAATATGTTCTTATATTTAAATTATGTTGTTGAATGAATAATTTATTAATGTAGGTACTTAGTATATTAAAAAAAAAACAATGATACAACTTATTAAAGTATTATATAATATAGTGTAAAATGTTTTTTCACCCAGAAAAAGAAAGAAATTATTGCGATTTAAAATATATTTTGTAAATAATAAAAAAATAAAAAATGATACAATTAACAAATTAAAGTAAACAGAGTACTTATTGATAATTTGCATTTTTATTTTTCAATCACTTTTTAGTTTGTATTTTTCTATGTGATGTGAAAAAGGTTTAGTGTATAGAGGTGTTAAAACCTTAACAATTTTAAAAACTAGCAATTATAGTGATTATAGTAAATAGAAGCTTTTTTCGTGACTCATGCACTACACCAGATATAGTCAAACATATTTTCACTGAATATCTAAAATACCAAAGAATCCGGAATGAGCCAATACTAGTAAAATTTTTGTTAACTTCTTGTATCAAATCCACCAAATCAATACTGATCACAATTTTTTTACATTTATCGGAACTGTATTACATAATTTAAGCTATCATTTTTTTACTATATTTATTTCGTTTATTTTATAGAATTAATAGTTAATTACACCTATATTAAATTACAACTACATATACAAAACTATTTATTTTATAATGTTTTATAGACTTAGAAAACGCTAATAACCTTGCTGTTGATGTGTATTTATAAATAAATAGCTTTTTATGTATCCTTATTCATCAATTATCTTGATTAATGATTCGAAAATAAAATTTTATAGTATAATGAGTATTTCTATTTAATTTTAATCATTATTATGTTTGTTAAAAGCTTTTTTTTGAATATTAATAAGTTTATTTTCATTGCGATATGTGATTGCTCATATTAAATACATGAATTACTAATTTTATTGCATATTTTAACTGTATATTAAATTATTGAGTACCTACCTACCTACCTACCTATACTATTAAGTATAATTATATTATTATTATTATTACATTTCTGTAATTAAATTGTATAATGCTTAAAATTAAAAAGAGACGACTGATAACTACATATGATACATATGGTAATTTAAGTTTAGTTAAACTATGGAGTATTTGTCAAATTATTCCAGCGTATGATTAAAAATGATTAATTTATTATAGTATGCTAACAGCCATTGCGTTGTTGACGAGCGCATACCTACATCATCCTTCATCATTTACGCTGTCATACAATGTATAGAATATGGTATAAAAAACACCTAAGGTCGAATGAACAAATAAAATATTTTATAATATAATATGCTTTAATACTGTCCGGATAAGTACTATCCGATGAGTCAATAATATTCGAGCGCAAACATAATTATTAAATTGCGAGTGAAAATAGTTATCTGATCATAGATTAGGTTAGATTTGCCTAATACTAATTACATTACTATTTTTTATATGATTACCACGTATTTCTTTATCAACACTTACGGAAATAATATAACTGTTTTTTTTTTATTATTATTGTAGGTACCCATCATCAAACATTAAATTGTAATCGTGTGAAATCAGAAGTATAAATTATCAATAGATTCAAAGGGTTTTGCATTCACACGTGATTTCTTCTAGCCTTGTGCAATTTTCAAGAATTATTAATGAAATTATTGGTATAATGATTATGAGATAATGAATGAAAATAAAAATGAATTATGTGTCAATAAAACTATATGCATTTTAATTTTTATTGAGTGGAACTAACCTAGACTTTTGACTTGATAGCTGATAGTGTTATGTTTGTCGTTCATTAACCACGTCATCTGTGATCCAGTACAAATAACAATCGCCTATTATTATACTAAAATATAATGAATTAATGATTCTGAAGACATCACAAGCGCACTAAAAAAGTATGGTGAACACGCACGCATACACGACACGCTAACGATAATAATAGGCACCTATATAATATTATTAGCTACGGCAGTTTGGATGTAAATCGAAGTAACGACAATTTGATATTTTCACACAGTAATAATATTATATTATGTTTAATTATTATTCTTATTGTTGCACACGTAGGTACTATATAGTAGGTATATCTACATTTTACTGCGTGTATTATATCATACATACATGTGTATATATAATATATAAATCTGTAATACATGGGTAGGTATATAGGTAACATCCTATCAATATAATATGTACATACATTGTACAGTATAATAATACATAAACATATAGGTATATTATATATATATATATATATATATAGATGGACATTCGATACAAGTCTCGTATAATGCAGGCCAAACAACAACGACAACAACGGTCAACGGCGCAGACGGCCGGTGAATTTTTTTTCATTTAAGGACGGGAAAAAAAATTCTTCGTTCGGCTCACGCGCACTTTCTTCCGACAATGTTCATCGTAAAAGGTCGTACACGGTTTTGTAATCTTCCCGATGATTTACAATACAGTTTTTGATGAAACACCAGACACGCAGTGTTATACCTATAGTATCTATAATAATAAGACGTGTGTTTGTGTCGTCGCGCATACATAGGTACACACTTACACGGCGCGCACGCTGCACAAACGTATATTTTATTCCAGCGGTATACCGCAGCCAATATCTCGTATTTCTGGTGTACGCGGTCATAACATGTATACAGGTATATATCGGGCCGGTTGTGTAAGCTGCAGCAGTACACTGCTGCACGTACATACGTGATGACCCCGTGTGTTCGGACGCACCACGCAGACAGAAGTTTTTCACATGGACGTTCGAACGCGTGGTTTTTTTATGATTATTCCTATTATTATTATTTTTTCATAATTATTATTCTTACTGTTGTCGCCGGGAGTACGTATATATTGATGTTTCTTTAAAACACAATTAGAATTGCCGGACGGCGATCGGAGATATATAACGCATATGTAATGGCACGAAAAGAACACCAAGTGCGCCTGTCTATATTATAATAATATAATATTGTATGTATACAAATACAACACTATATAACAATGTGCGTACATACCGAACACTGTACACGATCGTGGACGGACGGACATTATGTTATTTTGGTCGCGGCGGGGTCGACCCGTCCGAAGAGGAGGAAACGATACACGGACACACCATCTGGATTTTTTGTATTTAATTAATACCATCCGGCCGGAAGGTCGATAAATGGTCGTTGCTCGAATCGTGATCGATTAGCGTAGATTTTTATTTTTATTTATTTTCAAGACCCGACACACGTACCGCGAACATGTTTTTCAAATAGGAAATATGGCTGGTATTATACTGCCAGCTGTACTTAATACTAGTACGTACGCATCCCGTTCGCAGAAATCGTACAAACGGATTCGAAAAACTATCGTTAGACAAAAAAAAAATCAGAAAAAACCGATTGTACCCTATTATATATTTTTTATCATACTCCGTTGGCAGTCGAGCACTAACAATTTTTTTTAGAAGCAATCATCGATGCGTATACGAGTATAAATAATCACGTGTGAGTGCGTGCGTGCATTTTTCACGTCATTCTTGTCATTTTTAAAACAAATATTGTTGTTTGGCACACCGGCAACACGGGAACAACGTTGGGAAACTGTCGTCATTTTAGTCTCCAGTTTGAACAAAATCAAACGTTTCTTGAATGCCAATGGTAAAATACATACTAAAATAGTTCTTCAATAAGCTGCAGATGTTGAAACATTCCATACTCACAGCTACAAGTTATCTAATCAGTTATCAAATTATTAATATGATTGCATTTTCAGAGTTAGTATAGGTAAGAAACTATATTTTTTTTTATTTACCAATATCACAAACAGTTAAACGACTACATTATTTTCGAAGGGAAAATTTATCGTTTGTCACAGCCAATAAGTCATTTAGAAGTATTAAGTATCTTACATAATTTATAATTTATATTAAGTTATTATTAAAAACAAGTATTACTATTAGACTAAATTGTTTTTAATGTTGTCAGGTGAATTCTGAAATTACACACTATAATTTTATTATAGTAAAATAAAAATGTTGATTTTTAATTTGATAATAAAATAATTCATATTTGATCATCGGTATGAATGTTAATTGGCCAACAAAAATGTGATGCATAATATAATAATAATTGTTTATTTATTGGAACTGTAGCGTGTATCTAAATAAGTAAACAATGAATGTGTAGAACATAACCAAATAAAAACAACAACTAATGGTTGGTGTTAAGTAACGTACATTTTTTAAAATGAACACAAAATTAACAAAGATATAAATGTTTGTATAGAATATACAGTAATATGTATATAGTTTTCAATAACTTCAAAATGTTAACGTTATAAATTAAGATGATAAAATTTTAACTTTTATTATATACTTTTTATGTATACATTAAGGATATTAAAATATTGATATAAAATATTTATTATTCATATATGATGGTTTCAAGGTAATGAATCACATGATATCATTGTATAAAATCAGTGATAACATTAATAATATTATTATATATCCCTAACTATAGTAGGTAAATCTTTATAAAATATAAATATAATAATGATTATAAGCTATAATTTATGTTTTATTCGTGGTTGATATCGATATCTTTTAGGGATGGATCATCATATTTTATCTACATTCGATAATACGCATGTTGTGTTCGATTTTATAAAACTAAAATCATTTGAAATCTTCTATAATCGAATGTGGTATAAAGAAATATGTAACTAAGATAATTATTTTTGTTAGCATATTAAGCATGTCTTAAAATTTTATACCTACCAAACTATTTACAATTAATTATTGTTCCCAACGTTTAATTAAACTTATCAGTGTTGTGTAATATTTAATTGCCATCAAGAACCTGTACAGAGTGAATAATTATTGTATTGTAATATGAATAATTATTTAAATTTAAATACTAAATACATAATTTTTAGGGAATTATATAAATATATATAATATAATAAAAGCATACTCAAAACATAAAAAACAATTTCTGCAAATAAGTATTTCATTAAAACGATATACATATATACATAATTCGTTCATTTCCTATTTTCATTAATGATTATTATTCCGTGCTAAACCATGATTTATTAATTATTATTGACAAACAAGGAATTATTACAAAATATAGTTTTATCTCTATAGTTTTCCTTTATTATAATAATTATATTCTCACAGGTACACAACAAATTTTTTCTAATTAATTACGCGCAAACAGGCAAACAGCGAACGACCGTGTCGAGATTCTGCTCATTACTGATAAAAAAAATATGTAAGGGCCGAAAAAAATATAAATGAACGTTATTCCACGTGAGTCTACCAATGAGTTCAAATGTCAAAAAGGCTCAAGGCATTCTATTTTTAAAAATATTATTTTCACCTTCCAACGTGTTCATCCTGTATTACATGAACATATTATTATCGAGCAAATTCATCGAAAGTAATTAACGTTAATATATTCAATGATTTTACGTGTGTAACGAGTATAGAAGTTGACCCAACTACATAACGAGTCGCGAATCGCATTTCAAACAATAATGTACCTGAAAACGACAGCGCATACACTACAGACTGATATAATATGTTTATAATATGTTATCACCACTACAATATAAAAATTGAACTATACGTGTGTTGCATAAATACCATTTTGGTTATTTTCTACCGTCCACATGTTGTAATCATTAAACATTTACGAAATTTGTAAATAATATCATAAAACGCGACAGGAGTTCTAAAATAATAATTATTAGTATAATTTTCGCTGCGTGTCAATGTAATCTAAGATTAATATATTATTTAAACATATATATTATATAGTACGTATTCGGCTCGCCAATAACGTCTCTAATAAAATATAATGTAATAATACGCTCGTAATTATCAAGACAGCTCGCATGTCTTAGTTCGGGATACCAGTTTGAAATTATGTTCAATAACTTTTTTTTAGGTACGATCACTACGATCAACACGTACATATTTTCCCCAGTATAGTAATTTAATACCGGATTTTAAGTCCCGAGGTGTTATTTGCTAAACAAGGCCGCTTTACTAATTTAAACATAAAAGTCTTAAGGTAATTTGAAAACGAAATGCCACTAAAAAACTACGTGAACAGTTAAGCCTGTAAAAACTATAAATTATTAATCTTTTTTTTGTATCTAATACATAAAATGAAAGATATTTTCCATAATAAATATCATTAAATATTTAATGCAAGTTAATTTTTTTTACACAGTAAAGTTATGTAAATATATTGTTGAGTTCATAGTACATATAACATATATGCAATATGCAAAATAAACAATTTCATTTTTAATATAACTAATTCAATTTCTTTCTTTATAATATTTAATATTTCAAATAAATTACTACTATTATTAACATTAGAATATTATTTTATTACTCTGCCTGTTTCCTAAAATATGACGTCGACATATTTTTTATTTAATTTATTACATTAATTAATTTTTCAAAGTACCTGATCGAAATCATGACTAATTTAAATTTTATAACTACACTTATTAAACAAGTTTGCACACTCAATACAAAATACATTATTTATATTTCATGCTAAACACCATCGTCTTATAATTATTTAACTATTTTTTCATTTAAATTCTATTGTCGGAAAACCAATTCTCACGCACTGAAGACTATAATATTAAGAATATTTTAAGTGAGCAACTTTTTAGTTATTATAATTTTAAAATAATGTTATGAAATGTTCATGTTATAACCATAGACACGATAAAGGATAAAACAATTAACTCGGTACCAATATATATTCGTCTATGTAATTAATATTTTTAGCAAATTAATAGCAATAAACGAGTTTTGAAGTAATATACAAAACAGTATTAATTAAAAAAGAGTAGTTTATAATTTATATTCTGTTTGAGGTTGATTACCATATGTATAGTTACACTGAATACACGAATATACGAATGCGTCTAAACCAAGTAATATGAGTACCTACAATATACGAAAACCGGTGATTGGAATATTAAATATACATAGAAATAACAACATACCTGTGCAAATATATACATATGTGTGTGTGTGAAATTGACGCAGTGCATGTTGTACCTACCCATAATATGTAATGATTTATTACCTAGTGAAAATTTTCGACATTTCTATATGCGTACGTCTGGCTGCTAAATACGTGTGAATAGCTACGACTAGGCTAAGTATATACTCTACGTCGAAATCCAGGTCGTCCGCCACGAAATTCGAATCTTGACGTTTTTTGATCGCCGATTGTTGCAGAGAGAACAGAGAGCATATCGTTCGCTTAAGAACGTCGCAGTTCACAATAATAGTTAAAGATTATAATGCAGCATACGTACATCTGTTTAGGTATTAGGTACAACACACTTACATATGAAACAAAATTTAGTGACGAAAAAATTTATAGGGCTGAAGGGGATCAAGAAATTAACGTCTTCATCGAATTACGATTTCGTGCATTTGTCACACCACGTCAAGCTCACCGCCGAAACGTATTATAGTGTCTCGGATCTTTAATAAAAAAAACCTAGAAATCCTTTAAACCACTTTATTTTCGGTAGTATGCACTATACATACGTAAAACGTTTTATATCGCTTGTATATGTTTGTATGTATGTATGTATGTATGTATGTATGTGTGTGTGTGCGTGTCCAACTCGCGCCCCACACCCGTATATCATTTATACGTCTTGATGTGTATACACTACAATATATACATATACCAATATATACGGGCTACGGACGGACGGTATTATTTTGAGTGGTTCGAGATAAGCACGTTTCGAAAACGTGCTAAAGAGGCGTGAGATAATGACGATAATATCGGCGGCTTCGCTCCCTACTTTCTACCACCTAACCAACAACGACCATTCAATCGTGATGTTTGCATACCCGAGCGACTGGTGGCGATGCCGCACTGCCTCAGTTTCGGTGTCCCCTACCGTCGTAGATATCGTATTTTATATTATATATACGATGTACAAGTCCGTTGAAGACGCAACGCAATCTAACTGCTATACAGAATGGCTGCCCCCAATATGGCAACGAATTCGTCAAGTACACCGGAGATTGTGTTTTTAAAATGAAAAATAAACATTTTCAAAAACCTATATAATACTAAACGTGAGGATTAAAATATCGGTAAAAATGTCAAGCCGCTCTGAAGTAACGTCTTTGTTCGCGTTATACAGTCAGTCGTTTGTGTATTGACGATGGGCAATCACGTGAAACTTTTGGAGCACACTTCCTCTATAATACCTGTAAAAGTGGTTAGTCGTAGATTTGTAAAAATAAAAACAATAAGCTGATGTCTGCAGCTTATATATTTTATCAATCATTATAAGACGTTATTATCAAGTTGTTATATATTTTTTTGTAATACAATACATATAGGCGTATTAAAAAAATGTAAAACGACTGCAAAAAATAATTTGTATAGAGATGATTACAAAGACTGATATTTTACTAGTGACACTTGTCGAACCTGCGTGAGCTCGATCTCAGACCTATACCTTCCAAATGCACACTTGCGGGGACTGGAGATATATCTTTATGTTTATCCACAATTACTGCTTTTCACTTTTTACTAATAATGAAAAAAAATGTAATTTATCATTTATAAGACTGAACACATGTATACAATACTATAAATGCATACACGCGTACCGAAGCCATATATTATATTATATTTATAGATAGATACGAGGGGAAAAAATCGAAAATTGTAATTCGAGAAGAATAACAGAGAAAAATCTGCGCATCTGCCAGATTGTAATTTTTTCCCTTCGTTTCCGTTTGCTTTTTTCGCGCATCAAGATCCGTTCCAATACAGTATATTATAATATTATATAGAAATTCCGGACGACGCGTTATTATACATTTTCGGCGTATTCGATTTTGTCGGTTACGCGATATCCGGCGGCCGTAACAACGCAATATTATACATAGTATATATTTATGAATTTCGATTTATTTATTTATTCGTTTGTTATTACATAATAGCATTATAATTTTTTTCTAAACACATTATACAAATCGAAATGTTCCTCGGCTGACGGATGTGCGGGATGAAGTAATTTATAATTAACGACCGACAATAGGGTTCATTGAGTGCTTTTCGACCTACGCGTAATAAATATGCATATAACATAGGCGCAATCAGAGATTTATGTTTGGAATAACTAGTATTTTATTAAAGGCCATACGTAGAAATTCTCTATTAATATAAAATTTCTTTTTTCACATTCTTTTTCTGTTGACCAAAAATTGTTGCTATGCGAGTATAAGATGGTCACTTATCTCAACTCTCAAATTCTCACCCAGTTTTGCCAATGACTACTGGACGTTTTTGTGTCAATTCCCTTTCTTCAATTACAAGTATATCTAGTACAAGTAAAGTCGTGTCAATAATATCTTTACGTCTTTCTGCTTTAGCATCTATTTTACGCATAACATATAGATATGCATG
The DNA here is from genome assembly GCF_003676215.2 of Rhopalosiphum maidis. Taxonomy (NCBI): domain Eukaryota; kingdom Metazoa; phylum Arthropoda; class Insecta; order Hemiptera; family Aphididae; genus Rhopalosiphum; species Rhopalosiphum maidis. The sequence goes on from NC_040877.1 coordinate 63,869,977, forward strand.
ACTGCGCGTGGATACATTTTATTCGCTCGAACCATTAATCACGCATAATAACATATAATAATAATAAAATATTATAATATATGCCTTCGTAATTCGTGTATATATTATAATATTGTATGTACACGTATATAATATAATATCCATCCGCCCAGCAGCGGTCCGAAAGGCGCTGCACACAATAGGCTCTCGTTGTGCAGAGGTTGCCCAATTAAAGAACGTCGTTGCAACTGCCGCCACTTCTACCGCCACCATACGCCTAACAGGGGGAGAAAAATTAAACGCACTTTACAATATAATATTCTACACACTCACGAAAACATAAATATATATATATATGTAAGAACCGCGTATCATTTATAATGTTATCGTGCGGCACACCCGAAGGAAGAATTTGTTATTATATATAATAATATATTTTAATGTTATTGTACTTTTCCCTCTGGGCGTTTTTCATACTACAGCTTTGTACGTGTCTTTCTTCTGCTTTTTTTGACGAACACACACACATGTATACATTCATATCTGTATGAAGCGCATCTGGAGCGTTTCTAATGACAGCTTGACGTTTCACCGGGGGGGAACGGAGTTTTAACGACACTAATATCACTGTGATGTGTGACAAAGGCAAAGAGAAGAAAAAAAATGATGTATCTGTGACTATTTTCCTGATTTAATAGTTGAACGTTAGAAAACGGACGTATAAAAAAAATACACATTATAAACTCGTGCAACATTATAACAGTGCTATTAGACATACAGAAATATATCTGCCGAAAAGGCGGTACACAAAAATGTTATATGCTCAATATTTTTTTAACAGATACAAATTGTATCATAATGTAAGGTCATTTGAATACATTTATATATTTGTTTCAACAGCTACAGTAGTTTAATATATTACATTTATTATACAACTATATCATTGCAATGTATTGGTGTACCTTAACGTATGATAAGAAATAATGTTAATCAAAATTAAAACGAAATAAATACCTACTACTATAATGATACAAATAATAAAAGTAACAAATACAATTTGTAAACTGAGTCAATATTTGTATTAAGAAATTTTAATTTTAGAGATTTATTCATACGATTTTGAAATGATTTCTATTCAGAAAAACGCGTTCTGAAAATTTTTTAACAATTTTACTTTAGTGATTCTAATAAAAAAATTATCAATTTATATTAGTTTCTTTATTATTAAAAACATGCTAAATTTGAATACGATTTCAGACTATTAGTACTGTTTTCCAATGTTGACTTGTGTCAGTAATTTGCAACAGAATCTTTGATATGTTTTTGTAACATATATTTTATTAGTTTATAACTTGCATATTATTATATGCAAAATAGAAACTTAATTTAATTTTAAATGTCAGAGAAATCTTTATAGATTTAAAAAAGTATACGAATAGATAGCATAGCAGACATATTATATAATATATTATACTGTTTACTCGTCTCGCTTCATTCGCCCCAGCGCACGGCAGCGTTACATTATTATTATACGTTTACACAAAGCAATGCTTAATCAACGTAAACGTTTTGACAAAAATGAAATAAAAACACAATCACATCGTAACACTTAGTGGAAATTAATGCTCTTCGAAATCTTAACTGCAATCTTGACGATCACAAAATAAATTTTGATTGAATACGTTTATAAAGTAGTTTTTAATAAACTAAATTATTATTTATATATATACCATATAATACCAGATTAACATTAGATTGATTTAAAAGTATTCAAAATTAATTTTTTTTTTTTATTAGCAGGTGAGGAAAAACACATTTGCTAGCTGCTATTGTATACGACCTGCAGCGAACTTTATGAATTATAATATGCGTTATTTATGAGTCTAAAATAGGATTTAACCCATAAAGGCCATAATGAATATTATGTATTATATTCTGTAATCATATTCAATATGTTTAAAATTAAAACTGACACAGCCAACAATGATGATAAAAACGTATCTAAATAAGACGTTATAATTGTATGCAAAATAATAATCATTTATAAAATATAGCTTAATGAGTGTTCGAAATATTAGTAGACAGAACATTTAAAGTCAATACAAAAATTGTATTCAAGATAATCAATTATTAAATATGACACCATTGAGAGTATAGTCCAAAATCGTCCAAAACTTAACTATCGTTTAAACAATATATTTGTATACAAAATCAATAATGACATAAAGAATGGCATTGATAACCATGATGGGTAGACGATCAAAGTGACAAAGAAAATAGTAGGTATGTCGTATGTATACATATTTGAATATTTCTATTTACATCTTCGTAGCGTAAAGAAAAGGGGAAAATATATTGTTAAGAATTTCAACATTGTTTATGGTGCCTGGATTTGGTCAGCGTTTTTTAAAAAATCTCGTTTATAAAATAAATAGGTAATTGAAGAAAGTTTCAAGTATTGAGGATTATTGAAAAGTTGTGAAATAATTCAAAAAGTTTTCCTCCCTGGTGGAAATCTAACTCGTGTGGTCGGCGTTTTCAAAAGTTTTTTGCAATCTTATGGAAGAAAATAAAGAAAATATTGGCAAATTCCATACATGACCCTCCTTTTTGGAAAACTTTTAGATCGGGAAAAGCGAAGCGAGTTGACTATATCTACCTTATAATTTCAATAATTATCCTAAACTATAACTTACTAATGGAACGAAAAACTTGAAATTTTGGTAAAAGTGCAGTAAAATATCTACAAATCAATTCGTGGTCAATAACATTTATAATATTATATCAAAAACATGAAACTAGACTTCATTTAAAATTATAGGTATAAAAAAAAATAAGTACACTTACAAATTTAATTCTATACAACTAATTATTTCTACATTCTTCCTTCAATTTACTTTTTAGTGTAGAGGATAAACGTCATTTTTTACAATAAAAATGAATAATATAATATTATATACATATAATTTATCATAATTTTTTTGTATTTTTCTAATGATCTCTTATTGTTTCTAAATCAATAACAAATTATAAATGGTTAACGACTTTGTGAATATATCCATGTTTAGTGTTTATTTAGTAATGACTTATTAGTTATTAGTATGTATGCTATTATCCCAAGTTTAATTTATTTCATTTTCAAGAAAGATTCTCTTGATCATGCTAGTCGAAAATAAAAGTACATATTATTTTTATAATTCAAGAATTATATTTTAATGATTATACTTTTAATTTGAATGTGTTTAGTCCCGTTCTTTAATAAACAAATTGTTGGTGGTAAATATTAGAATAAAAATTGATTGCGTATTTTATCACTACCAAACTTTTTCTAAATACATTAATACATTATTAATGTTATAACACTTATGTTTTATAAGTTATAACCAAACTTATCTCTATATTAAAAATAATTGTCAATTTCATGTTTCCTTAATATTATACACAATATATTGTTTATATACATTTCAGTAAAAATTTAAAACCGTTAAAAATGTTAAAATAACGTGAAATGGGCAATATAAGAAATTAATGAAAATTATAAGTGAAATAATGTTTTTATTTTTACTAGGACGAAAATTTAAAATAATTAATTAATAAATAATTGCAGTTTAGGATTCCTGTCTACATAAAATATTTATCTTTTTTTTTATTTAAATTTCATTTAGTAAAATGGAAACCTACACGGAATTGTTTCAAGCCTAAATAAATGTGATAATTGTATCAAAACCGACATAGTGCTTCCTAAAAGTTGGGTCAATCACAGCCGGTCAAATGTGCTGTGTAACGATTTCACTATTCTATCGCATTTGATGGGCGTATACCGTTTCCGCTAAATTAATATTAATCGTTTCCGCCAAATGTATGTACGAGCATGTTTTGGGAACTATCAATGTACAAATAAAATGTAGTATGGTGTGACTATGACGATAGACACATGCTCGGCGTTGATATGGGTTTTGCTTTAATGTCAAATCCGCCCTAATCACAAATATATACTATATGAATATTTAATATTATATTAATATAATATATGTTATATGTGTATATTAATATGATATTTATAATATAAAACCATCATTTTAATCTTCGTGTGTCAAAATATCAATATTCATTTGACTTTTTTTGACGTTTTGAGTTAAAATAAGTTGTTTTAAATAAAACTAAAATCAAAAACTAGATATAAAAATTGTTATACCTGTTTATATCTAGCTTCAATTTTTTTTTTTTTTATTCATATACACTATCGAACAAATGTTGTAATATTATTTAGTCATGTTTTATAATGATACATCATATTATTACGCAATGTATAGTATAAACGTATAATTAAGTTAGATTTAAATGTTATGTGGTTATAAATCATTTTCGTTTATCGATGCCAGTTTTAATAGATGCATTATGTATAATGATAATAACATTTGTTGAAATATTATTTTTACAATATTTTGAGTTTAAAACAATTAAATGATGTATAATTTTTTTATTTACATAACAAAATATTGTTTGAAACTCGCACAAAAAATAAAATTATAAGGTTCAACTAATATTGACTGTCGATGGCATTTGTATTGCATTTTTGAAATTCATTTTTATTGACAGTTGTTGTTTAGCATTGATGAATATTATAATAAATATTTGCCATTACTCATCGCTAATATTTGCTTTATTATATTTTTAGCTTAAAATTAATTCAAAGTATAGTGATTTATAATTATTAATAATACTGCCAGAAATTTATAATATTATGAACATTGCAGCTTTAACGTATTATACAGGATGATTCACCAAGCATATGCTCACCCTTTTTTCTTCAATAATGCAGATATTTGGAATTTGATTATGGAAATTTTAAATCTATCAAAAGACCATATCATTTTCAAATTCTTAAAATTTTTTGTATTATTAATGGAGAATCTTGTGGAGATACGAACTTCTTCAGATATCAACCCTCTTTTTGTAAGTACTTTTAATTATTTAACGGATACTTTTTCTGAAAACAAAACGTTTTAAAAGACTATTAACTTTAGAATAAACAGTCTAATAAATGGACTGCTCCATCAGGATTTGAATTAGATCTAATCAACATTTTCAAAAAAAAACTATTGACCTAATAATTTTTAATAAAAAAGAGAGTCGTTTTTGAGAAAAAAAGTTCGAATTTTTATTGCTTCAATGAGACACTCTAAGTAGGTTAAAAATCTCAAGAATTTTAAAATATAATCTTTAAGTTTATTTGAAAATTCCAAAAATTTGAACAACTTAATTATTAAAGAAAAATATCGGAGTGAGCATGCTAGATGAATCACTCTGTATAACATCTAATCATAATCCAAGAAAAATCATAACCAGAATATACAACCGATAACATGATAGGAGAACATTGTAATGTATACTTAAAAACAAAAAAATTAAGCTTGGTATTAATAGTTAATATACTATAACTGTTATTGCTGTTACATGTTTCAGTAAAATATTTTGTAAAATAATATGATTGAAATATACTATTAAAAATAATAAAAGAATATTTATTTTTTATTTTTTGCACCGAACAGTTTGATATATTATTGTGTATAAACAATGATAAATTGATAATATTTTTAAATTTTATTTATTTTTAACGTTCCAAAGTCTGCGGAACTTTCAAATGTTTCAAAAAAAGTAATTAAACACACTACACGTCACGTATGCACCTATATCTACATTCTATTGACGATTATGGAAGCGCGCAATTCTCGTACATCTGTTCGTCAACAAAGTAAACAAGAACGTCTTAGATATAATATTACCTACTAGTGTCATTTTTTAAAAGTTATTTTTCCCGTCACTTTATAATTTTGCAAACGTCAGAAAAGAATAAAACCGTCAACACACTATATAACACCGCGAAAGACCAACACGAGACCTATGAATACTCGTATACATACATATACTCGTATATATAATTTATTCTTTGGCTGGAACAAATATCCAACGCGACGCACGTGTGAAAAAAATGTCTCTGTCAGGGACGAGAAAAATTCAAAGAAGAAGTACAACATACATATAAACACACACAAATTTATACATATATATATAACTAGCATGAACCACACCTCAATTTAAGTGTTTGAATAATATAAATGAGCTATAGCAACCCAAATTGTATACGCCTTCGTCGTACATTAGAACACACACACACACACACACATATATATATATATATATATATATATATATATATATATACTTATGCGAATTCATAATATTATGATATACTTTGTTAAGTAACAAGTTCAATTAATTTTTAATCAAATCTTTCCATTTATTGGTCGAATTAAGCATGTCACCAATTTACAGACTATTATTGATTGAAATTGTAATTTGGTTCGTAAATACTAAATATAATACGATTTAATTAGAGAGTACTCTTTGAATGATTTCTTAAGCAGTCGCCGATCACTGATAAAAAAAACTACATCATAAATTTAAAATTAAATTATTTAAATCATTGCCGAAGTAACTATTAAAGTTCAATTAATAATTAATCGTTATTTTTTTTTCACATGACTCAATCACAAAAGTAAATTTAGTTTGAGCTGTTCGAAAAAAATTTTCACTCCAATAGACAATAACCTTCGGTTGATTAACATTTCCTAGAATATATTATTATTTTAGAATATAGACATCGTTGTATTTTTTTCCCTAACATACTACTGTTTTAACACCACTCGCTCGCAAAACGTAGCACAGTGCATACATAAATATATTATGTAGATGGGAAACTGCTCGAGAAAATTATAATTTTACTGAGGTCTGTTTTTTCCGAATGACGATCGGTATAAGCGACCGCCGTACGTATAAAACTTTAATACAACGCATGGTTAAAAGTCCAGCACAATAATATAATACATTGTACTCGATGAGATATGTATAAAAGAATAACACAATAAAATTATCGATGAACATGAGTTATAACAACCTAATCAACTCTGTATCATTCGGTACTTATAATATTGTGCGACCACCACTTATATGGATGTTTATAGTGAAACCAAACACAACTTTAAAATAACTTTGATTTCTGTATTGGCGTGAAAATGGCTGTATTTTCTCGTATCAATATGAATTTAAATACACAATATCAAAAAAATCACTTTAGTTAGGTATATATACTAATAATTAATAATAAGTGCCTGAGAGAGTGCCTAAAAATATGTTTTACTCTGAGGAATTAAAAATATTTCAGTTTAATAATATAATTTATAATGAACCACAATGGTATTTACCTACGACTTTATATATATATATTATGATATACCAGTGGTTTTCAAACTTTTATTATACACAGCACACCGTACACTTCAACAATTTTTACGGCACACTGCCCTTTTTTTTTGATGAACAAAATTGTTTTGAATTAATTATAATTATATATACATTTAATAAGAAATATGTGATTGATGGGCTAACAAATATTTTTAATTCTTGGACGAATAGTTGACACATACCCGCATTTTCTTATATCACAATTCAATGCAATCGGTAATTTATAGAAAAACTGCGGCACACTGGTGTGCCATGGCACCCAGTTTGAAAACCACTGTGGTATACTGTCATCCAAACGCTCTCGCCATCGTTTTCTGAACGAACTCATTGGGTGTACGCCGCATATTATGTACCTATGTGTATATACCTAAATGTGATTGTCAGTTGTCATACGTGGCTATAATGATAACAATACATCCATAAAATATCATATCGTTTGCGTCGGATAACTTAACATAATATATCAATGAGAGTCGGGAGAGGCAGAAAAAAATAGGTAGATAACCACGATTGTTGTACACTCAAAAACACCTGAGAAAACAAAAGAAATTCGAAACGTTGCACAAATTGTTATCGTTATATTATTATCATTATTATTATGTACAGACTTTTGGACTTTTTCTGTTGTTTTTTTTTTTACCGAGGGACGCTTATATTTGTTTAGGATGAATATAGAATTATTCTGCTCGCACGAACACGACACGTTCTGTGATAAATCTAAATATTTTAAATGTATACATATTCGTTATTATACGCGAACGAGGGCCCGGGGTAAGACTATAAATAATATGAATACATTATTATATTAAATATTATTTATTCATGTATACAATAGTGTTTAAAAAACGTTCAGACGAATAAGTATTCATACAACACAATTCCATTGCACAATACTGATTTTGTCGATTAATAATAATATTGATGGAATGCCTACATCGGGCGTTTGGTGTGGCAATATTTTTAATTGAAAAATAACTAATTAATCATTTATCATATGAAACATGTCTTCAAACATATATTGGCACGCATATTTTAACGATATATAGTAAACGAGTGGACTACGCATATAATTAAAAAAAAAAATAAATAATAAAAACCAAACATAAAATTTTTACTAAACAAATACATATTATTATTATAATTATTAGGTTCATGGTCTATATGATAGACCGCTTTACATTTTGATTAAATTGAATGAATAAAAATAGTTCATTTTTTGCCAATAAAACTCATAAATACGTTAATTTGTAGCTTTAATAACGTTATAATATACAAGTATTTAAAACTCATAAGGACATGTTCGTTCCAATTTACATAGAGTTTATGCAAATGTAAATACAATAAATTGTATATTCCATTCGAGAAACTATATTATAAAATGTAAAATTACCAATTTAAAAACGATACGAGCTCGCGTTTTATATAGTGTTATACATAAATACATGTATCGACGTATAGATAGATGCTAGTTGATATTAAAATGATTGCTTCATTGCCTCGAAAACATAATCGTATATCTAAACAACATTTACAAATATGTACGCATTATAGTGAACGTTATAAATTTATAATAATATATAGGTAAATATATTTATGCATATTAGTTTCATCCGTCCATTCAGAATATTTTGTCGGGGTTTTTAAGCGTTTTACGGAGTATAAATTCTTACGCGTCCGTAAATAGTATACCGTGGATTAATAACTTATATATACATAGACTGTATAATAAAATTAATAAAATAACCGATATTATACAAATGATGATTATGGTTATATTAATTGCCTCCTAAATATGGCGCATGGACGCTGCAGAACAATTTAAATCAATCCTATTTCAAAATTATATTGCGTTTAGAGAAACAGTTAAGATACACACGCGCTCGTCAAGAAGCAGAGCTTAAAGATTAGGTTATATAAATCATAATGAGTGTGAATTAAAAGTTGATGTGTAATTGAGAGAAAATATACAATCGTCGTAATATTTGACTTGTAAATAGCGTTTATCCTGCACATGCCTTAAAAAAACAGTTGCAGTGTATATAACGTACACTGTATAACAAGAAATCGTTTTGTGCTTCTATAGTTGTTAATATAGTATTTTATCACAGTTTTTCACCGTACGTTATGATTAGTCGAAGGAATAAAGTCGACTGATGGTATAGCGAACGAGGTTATAACTTAGAGAAACAGTTTACGCTAAATTTGCGACAAACACACCCAGTTACAGTAGTTTATTTTCAAATATTTCCTATTCACCGACAATGAAATCGTATAGACACAACAATTTGCGACATTGCCATTGCCATATAACGTTGACGTTTTTTGTACGACGAAGCAGCTTTAATCGATTAATTAAACAACCGAGTCTGAATAATAAAATATTAAAAATATATATATATATTAATAGAAGTTCTAAAAAAACCCGTTTGTATGATCTCTCAATAAGATGGCAATCCCACAGTAATAAATTATTTTCAGTTTTATATCAATCGTTTGTAAGTACTAAATTTGAAATTTCCCTTAGAGCGATTAACGTTACACCAAAGGTACATATAAGACCAGAGCAAATAACGCAAGTCGAAAAACATAATCTGTAAGCAATGTCGTATTTAGAATTGAGTTGTCCTGTTTGTAAACAAATTAATTTATTGCTTCCGTTTAGTTATAAATGCTTTCGTATCGCTTTTATGTATACACATTTTTGACCTATTTATCTAGACGGTAAGAAGTTAACATAACTATCAGCCAAGAATAAAAACAAACACAAATTAGCATTTAAAATATAAAAATGATAAAATATAATTTGTATTCGGATCGTATATAAAATGTATTATCCTACCCTTCGGATAACCTAGCATCAGAAGTCCTGAATCTAAAATTCGATATTCGTGATTGATGTTTTTGCAGTGTATCTCGATAATGACTTAAGTGTTGATAAGTCAAGTATTGTGTAATCTATTTATAGAAAAAATACAAATGCTTCTCATAATAATTGAAAAAATATTGTATTTTATTTTATTATTATTATAAATATGTTCATATTATGTTATTGTTGATTTATCTTAATCACTAGGTATACATTACATTGTAAATATAATTTTCCTATCGGCTATCTATAAGCTGTGACAGACGTTATTAAGTTATTTTAAAATAACAATAAAAATCAACTTTATTAAGCTATTTTCGATACCATATTTAATATTGATATTCCATTTTTATACATCAAAAACATATCGTCAAAACAATAATTATGTGATATTTAAGCATATTATATGACATTTTCTCATCTTTTTATAATACAATAATATTATGTTACCGTTGATTGTAAGCTATACTATAATATTTTATTATTGTTGACTTTAATTTGAACATTTTGTAACGGTATATATATATATATATATATATATAAATGTCTGATTATAACGGAGTCACCAGGTGACGGATACATTCCTTTTACGGCGCAATAACAAACAATAGCATCCAATTTCGTTCCGAAACACAAATAAACAAAAACTACTATGCACAACAACCCTGACGACGATGACACAACAATAACAATTATTACGTTATTCACTCGTCGCGCCCAACAAATACGCGCCGTCTGTCTAGCGCAGCATCGAGCGACATAGCGACAGTTGCAGTGGCCACCATGCCGTCGACGGCCGTCACCGCGGCGTTACTGATAACCGCCGTAGCGGCGATGACGGCCGCGGCCGGCAGCGGCGGTGGCCGGACGGTCATGTATCCGAAATACAAGAGCGGCGGGCTGGTGTGCTACAGCGACCGGCGCATGGACGGCGGCGCGTTCTGGACGTACGCCAACGAACGACAGCGCCGGCAGTACGTATACCACTGTCCGTCCAGCCTGTCCGCGTGGTGCGTGAATGTGGCCACCGGCATGCAGTCGGTCCGCGGGTGTTCCGGTCCGACCGGCGTCAATCGAGCCGGTTGCTTCCACGTGACCAACCCGGAGAAAAACGCTACGTCCAAGGTGTGCCTGTGCAAACGCAACTATTGCAACGCCGCCGGGGGACTGGTCGCGCGACCGCTGTTCCTTCTAGCGTTGTTTGTGGCCGGGGCAGCGGCCGTCCCGCAGTGATAGACTGAGTATATCATATCGCTTTTATCACCGTCGATCAGTACGAGTTCACGATCGTCGACGACTCTCGTACGATTCTGTAAATGTCATTTTAGAACATTGTCGTTGTATAAATAGGGTGTTCGACGATGAACGAACCGTTTGAGTTCAGCGGCTTACCACAATATAAGTTTTTTTTTTTTTTTATTATTATTATTATTTAGAATTCTTCTCCTCACTGAACGTCATAACGATATTTGAGTATAACAGTCTCTTGCTACTTCCATATTATACACTATTACAAAGTATACACATCGACAGACTAAAAAATGAAAAAATTCAATCGTGGTGACATTAAAAGGGAACATTAGAAAAAAAAGGGTATAAGAACAGGACCTGGTCAAAACGATATTTTATAAGCCAATAATATTTTAGTTCTTATACAATCAAATTGAAAGGTTTCTTGGAGGCGTTGACGGTGTTATAACGTTATATTTAACACTGCAGAACAAGTACAAATACATCGTACAAATGAATCCATAACTGTTTTAATCCTTAAGATTAATTCTTTTTCATCAAAAGGTTAATTATTAATTTAATTAAGTATTAGAAATAATTTTTAATCTACATGCTACTTATTGTTTTAATATATTATATCATTTCAATGACCATTTTAACTAAAGTTAACCATTCAATATATTAACTAATACCAACATCGTATTCAGAGGGGGAGGGTAAAGAGGCTATTAATGAATTTATACACTATACATTTTTTAATAAATAAATCAATAATAACTAATAAGTATATACAATATACATAACAGACATTTAAAATTACGTGGTGATTTTTTCATGTAGACGCGGCTTTTTTTATTGTGTATTCTATGTATAAATATTAATAATAATAAGGTAATAGTAATAATATAATTTAATAATAAGCGCAAGTGATGGGTAACTTAGTTACTAAGTAACTTAAAAGTAAAAACTAAAACAATATAATATAAAAAGGTTCTGGGTCAATCGACCGACAATCAAAATACCAATACAAGACTAGGTATACTACTAGACTACCGACTAGTTTTTGGCACATGATTATGATCTTTTTTGGACCTCAACTTATGTCTTCCATCAATTACCCTTTGCATTTATAAAGAACTTTTTTTCAAAATTTCAATAAAAGAGATCATCATCTCTATTTTTATCTTTTACTCTTTGACAACTAAATTTTTTCATCCTTGTTGTGACGGGACAATATTACAATATCCCTCCATTCTACCTATATTACATAAAATATGCACAAATGCTGAGTGTATCTTCGACAACTCAACTAAATTTACACAATCGGAAAAAGATATCATTTCAATTGAGTGCTCGTTATTGTCGTACGATAACATTTTTTGATTAGATAAAAGCATTATACAATGTATCTAGATAGCTTATTCATTTAATAACTGATTTATTTCTGTAACGTTATAATCTCTGATCATTTTTGTGTAAATCGCATTATTTTTAGTCTTTCCTAGAGACAAGTGTTAATTTTCGAAATTTCTAGCAATATTCACTATTATAATATTCGGATGCCTTTAAACATATTTAAATATTCATTTTTAATATTAATTATGAGTAGATTTTTAAAACAAGAATATAAATTAAAAGTGAAACTAAATGACTATAATTAACACTACATATATTATTGCCGGTATTTTAGTTATTGGCCGATTGACCCTGTCGGTTGTTTATCTTGTCGGTATGATGGTTGTCGGTCGATTGAATATCTCTCGTATAAAAATGTATTCAAGATAAATATTTGTGCAAATACATTTTTAAATATATACTCTCCTCAAATTTTTCGCTCTGGATCAATCTATATTGCCTATTATTCAAAAAATATAATTTTAATTCCTTTATCTGTAGGTTTGCATTCATCAAAAAATAACGCGTTGTCGTCCCGTAGAGAGAACCAAACGAGCAATGGCGGCCACAGTTTCATCGATTTAATAATAATGATAATATAATATGTTCGGAAAATATATGCAATATAAAGAATAACTCGCCCATTTGTATATTATAATGTACGTAGCGCGTAGATAAGATGCATGTCGTATAGTAAGCACACGAGCGCGCACGTGAACACATGCACACGGACATATAAATTGTTATTTATGCATATTTATTGTCATCGTTAAGCGCTATACACGAACGCATATAAATAATAATGATTATTATTAGTGCCATTGAAAACGGGAAAAGCGAGTACCTATTGTGTGTCACGGAATAAACTTTGCGAGCCAAATTCAGACAGACAACGCGCGGTTGCAGCACTCACGGCGCCTAAAAACTTTTTCTCGTCAATCAGCTTTACTCTGTACACGTTTTCCGCGTTACAGATAGATTTATGAAGAAAAAAATGTGTAATTTCGTTTTCAGATAAAAGTTCATCTTTGTAAAAAAAACTCGCAATAACACACTGAGGCTGCGCTCAGCTCCTGATAATAATAATATTATTTTTTTTTCGTACTTTGAACAAATTAAAAAAAAAAAAACCTTTCACAAGGTATAAGTGTGTAATTTTTATATTTTAGTATAATATGCAAATTATATTTATTTTTCATTAAAAGATAACAAGGAGTATTTGGTTAAGTGATCGAGAAGTTCTGCGTCAAAAACTTTTGAATTCTCGTTGTACACACATAATAGGCTAGCTAGCAATGAGTCAAAACAAAAAAACCAATAAACACCATGGCGGTAGCTTCACTCGATATATTAATAGGTTCATATTTCAAAAACACTATTTTAGACAATATTATTTTAATATAATATACCTATGTTATGCCGTAACTGCGCAAATGGACGGGAATAATCGATCGAAATTATAAATATAGTTTTATTTAAAATAATAGCAAAATAATAGTATTAATAATATATAATATTATGTTTCAGACGTCAATTTCTTATGCACGTTTAATACGTACACCACCCCCTTCGAAGTCCATACATACACGCGTTACCGATGGCAGCGACGGGCATAAGTACGATAGTAAACTATGCATACCTATAATAAATATTATATATATACACAATATTGGAGTCGACTGCACACACACACATATAAAATAAACCTACACGTGCATGTGACGTGTACACATTAAACATATACCTACTAACTGTGTCGCATTGTAAATAGCCCGTTTATTCGCGGAGAAACTGCAACGAATAAATGTTTTTCTCGTTCCACGCGGATTTCAGCGGCACGTTTCCGCACTCGTATATTCGTATATACATAAATACAATATGGCAGAGTCCGGTAAATGTATACAACACTCACACACACAAACCCACTCACATATATACACATATTATACAGAGTGTCTTGATGTTACTACCTCCCTCACCTATTAAATACATTTTATAAACGTTATATCAAAATAAACATCATAGCGATTGATAATTTCGGACTTTAATTAAAGTCTATCTTAGTAGAAATTAAATTTAACTTAATAGTTAAACATAAAATTAATGAAAAATAACTTATTATTTTGAGTTTATATAAATAGGAATACTCAAAAAATTACAATAAATGTGGCTCTTGCACTATATTTTTAGTCATTATATAGTGTATATATATATAATGCAGAAATAATTAGGATTTAAATTAAATCAATAAAAGAAAAAGTTAATGTATAGAAACATTCTGCGTGATCGCCAATGTGCACATAAAAAACACTGCTAGATCGTATATTCCCCTCTATTTTTTATTTAGTCTATCGATGTGACGATGCTGCGGTCTTCCAGATAATAAAAAATAAAATAAACTGTTACTATTTGTTTTCATTTCTATGTATCCTCATATGTCAGGGTGAACTAAAAAATCATCTTTTTTAGAGATACAAAAAAAAACTACATTTAAAATGTAATTTTGATTTTACTGTTTTAAATTTAGTTTATGAATTATGTGAAATTATATTTTTATTTTCATACTTATGAATTATAATATAATATTAATTTAAATTTAATTTGTTTCAACCTATTTATAAATAATGTATTTTACATTCCATTTCTTATCTTCTCGTTACTAGTTACAAAGCTGACAAACTTTTAGTCAACACTCGTCCGTCGATCGTTTTTGTGAATATATTGTCATTTTTATTACATATCACGATTTGTATAGCCTTATATAATGTCATGAATATTTATACATTTTGAAGTGCTATAAAATCCTATACCTAGTTAATAATGGTTATAACATATTTTAATATTTGATCACAAACATCAACGATAAGTAACTGCAATAAAATATTTTTGGGGGTCTACGCAAGTGAATATTGTTTTTAAATGATAGATAATATGACATGTAGTTAAAACATCCTACATAAGAATTCATTATTATATATTATTAGCCATTAAGTATAATATCTTGTTCTTATTATACTGAAATTTTTGGTCGATGGCCAATATAACCACAGCTATAATACTATTTCGACAATAACATTAAAATTTACAATTTCTTTTGTTCAATATGATATATACATAGTTAGAGATGACATATATGAAATACACGAAAAATATAACATTACAAAGCCATAGTGAAATAAAGATGAAGTATTCAGATGATTGACAAAAAGGGATAATACCGTTATAGACTTAAAGCTATTATAATATTATATATGTGTACAAGTGTACGGATGTTTGTACGAGCGATGTACGAGGATATCATACAAATAATTAATCCTGATTAATTTAGACAGTTAATTCATTTATTACGTATTTTTATTTAATTCAGAATAATAATCAAGATTCTTAATTTTAGTATTCATTATGCAACGATAACGAACAGAAATTAGTTATATTTCCAAACAAATAAAAGCTATACATTTATACCACGTCACCACCGCTACTATATTATATATTTCTCTCGCGGATTATTATATTATTATTTACTACAGCTATAATAGTTTTAAACACACCTATTTTTTTATGTATAGAATAAGACGCATAATAGTATTCTCGATAACAACGACGAAATATCGGATTCTGAAACATAATGGCAAAAAAATCAATTAACTTTTATCGAAATTTGCATTTTTTTTCATAAAAATTAACCCGGGTAAAATAATTTTGCGTCTTTGATTTTTCAAACAAGTTTTTTTTTAATATGTTCAACATTTTTATTACACGTTCAAAAGTTCAAACATAATAATATACAGTTTTGAGTCTTAGAAAAACATAATTCAAACCTTGGCCCGAATCCCAATACTCTAAAAACTAAATTGTATTACGGTAATAAATAACAGTAGATATTTTTTCGGTAACATAACACCAAATCAGTTATTTGTTTTACATGTTTAGGGTTAACCACCGCTATGATAAACCCACATCCAATGTATTTAATATGAATTTTATTAAAATATTAATGGCATAAAATTAGTAAAAAACCCCACAGTTTTCATGCATCGTTAATTAACTATGATTTATTACAATTCAATGATTATAGAATACGAGTATACTATCTATGATTGCACGAATTTTATCAATAATATATTTTTAGTCTTCGATTTAATAACATGTCAGTATACAGGATATTTACATTTTTATAAAAATAATTCCGTATCAATTTTGTTACACATAAAACATAAAATAGCCTATATAGTATGTATATATGCTTAGTAAAACCTAATTACGAATTTTCTATAATATATTTTATGATTAGATATGTTTCATTATATCTTCATTATATTCAAATATTTTTATGATATGGGAATATAAAAATTGTTGTTTGGAGTATGATGTAATATAATATATTATTTATATTATTTATTTATTATATTTACCAAAACTTGGCGAACACAAATTAAGCCAATTCAAATTGGTGTTTCGTCTGAAATATATATTAATTAAGCCAAGTAAGTGTTAAAAATTGTATTTTTAAAATAATTATCCAAGCAAAATTAGTTTTGTTTGAATCACAAATACAAGAAATTATACTCAACAATATTGAATTATTATAAACTACAGAGTTATTTACATAATATGAAACATTTCTAGGAAAACATCAAAATTCCAAACATACGAACAACAACCTATACTTGTGTATTTAATTTTAATAACAAGTTTATTCAATGATTTTGAATTCATATTCTTATTTCAAATGTAAGTAAATACACAGTCAATGTTGTTTACAGTGAAAGTGTTATGATGACACCAATAACATGTTTTCAACACAAAATGTTTCAGAAGAGACAGAATCAGTTAAGCCAGTTAAGGTTAAATCAATGAATATTATTTTACTTAAGCATGTTTTTTTATTATTAAATTTTATTATATCAATTTTAATCGTAACTCACGTTTTACCATAAGTTGGGTAAATAGGTATCTAATATTATTACAATAGCGATCGTCATTTAAAACATATTATTCTGTTACTTTAGATTAAGCCTATTTTATATTTGAATAACAAAATAGATCTGTCTCTGATAACCCGGGGTGAATATAATGTCGTTGCCCGAGTACAAAATAAAACTGTTTAACGTATTGAAAAATATTCGCATAAAATTCAATCCATACTTGGTATAAATATTTTAATGAATCTACTTTATAAGGTTCACGGTTTTAATTACAAGTACAATCGACCCTGCAATTGTTTATAATACATTTATAAAAACTCGAGGACTTTTATATCGGGGCATAGTTAAATTCAAAAATATTTGACAGTTGTTAGTTGAACATTGAAATATAATTCATAGGTATACATGTTATAATGAACACATTGCAATGTATATGTGTATCTTTCGTTGTTATGTTGTTGGAAAACGCACGAAATTACACGCTTGTGGTAAACTATGGGTAAATATGTCAAAAGTATCCACGACTAAATGCACGCTCATAATGGTATTAGTCATTTTCATTAAAACCTTAACTAGTATTTTCAGTGTTATTACATTCCGTACCAATATAATATAGATGAATGACAGCTTGTTCGCAATAATTATGTGTATATGTGTATAACTAATTGCTTCGTTCGTTGAATAACTTTTGGTCCAAATATGTATATATAATATAATACATTACGTACAAAACCACTTGTATTTAGTTATTTTTAGCGGTATTTTATATATTTACGTACGAAAACAAAAATCAATAATTTCAATTTAATTATATTTATAGATACATTATATGCATTAACATATTATTGTAATTCGACAATTTACTTCATTATAAAATAGTCTACATTTAGGTATATCAAAACAACGATTACGTATATAGACTTCAAGGATACTTGCAATGCAGTGTTTCAAAACAAATAAAAGCGATAACCGATACTTTAAAAATTTACATTAAAACAGCTTAGTCACTGGTAAAACTGTTTAGAGGCTCCACAATCAACGAACAACTTGTCCTAAATTTTTTTTCGGGAGCGCTCATTAACTTTGCACGTACAACCTGATGAATAAGTTTATGGAGGAATTTCAAGCCCATAAGTCATAAATCAAAGTTATGACAGATGGATGAATATTTTGGTAAGACATTTTCAAGAAACCGTGTATAACAAAATGGACAAATAATTTGCGCAAGGATAATAACTAATTTTAAAATATAAATTGGATCTCCACTCAATAAGCTTTCTATTTCTATCTCGAAAAATTCAGAATAATTTTACTGTTTGTTAGAATTGAAAAATATCAAACAAAATAATGTAATCATTTAGAAACAATAAGAAAAAAAACCAAAATGATAATATAATCAGAGAATATTATTAGTATCATCACGAAATATAATATACAATCTATTTGCTGTGTTAGTGTGTTATTAATATTATAAAAATTATGTATAAATTAATTATACAACTACCTATATTATATACATTTTTCCAATTTATATAGCTACTATAGATTTTACAATACGTATGATGGTTATAAAATGATAACACAACAAATAATTGTATAATATTATTATATTCTGTAATTATTATTTATTATTTACATTATATTGATATTTGATTATATTATCAAAATTTTTTTTGATGAAAAAGGGTTTTTTCCCTTCCGTTATTTTTCGTATAACAATTATAGTGTTTTACAATTTCCTTTGGAAATTTAACTATAACTTAAATATATTTAATTCTTAATCTTTATTATTCCGTGATATTAAATAAAATATCAATTTAGTATATTTAAAATAGCTTACTACTCGTATATCTAATAAAAATTATTATACAAATAGTTATAATTTTTAAGGATTATTAATGATTTATATTTTAATTTATAGATGAAAATTATGAGCGTATAATAATAATTTGAATGACAATATGGTTACATTAGAATTGCGTGTGTAATAATAATAAAGGTTAAACTTAACATTAAAATTAAATATATTATGGGTAAGTAAAATGTGTCAAACATATTTAAAGTTTTTTGAACTTGCGCTATTGTTAGCTCAATTAATAAAAATTAATAATCACTAGTTGACTGTATGGATAATTAATTATTCGTTTGTATAATTTTTTTTAGTTTATAAATGTAATAAAACAATAAATGGGAACTCCGAACACAATTCGAGGAAGTATTACGTAAATACTTGATTAATTATTTCAGAGTAAAGATATTATGTTTTTTTAGGAAAAATATAATATTTCCCAACGTTTTTTTTTTACCCAGTTAGTAATTATAATAAGTATAGATGAATAGAAAAACAATTAAATTTAAAATTGATGAATTAATATTTTCTTGTAGGCTTTTAGCGGATTAAGTAATATAAAATTCCTATTTAGGTGCATCATTGTTATTACTTATTAGTTTATTACCTATGATTGATAAAATATTAATATAACATAAATAGTAATACATTATTTATTACAGGATGGAAATTTTTGTACGGTTTATATGCTTTAGGTTAAACAAGTAATCATAAATCATGATATATTCAAATCCATGATAAGTATTTTATTGTATATATGAAATTGTTTGCTTTATTAGTACATCTTTTTTATTGCTAGTTAATATGTTTTACACGTATAGGTACTTATTATACAAGTAAATTGTTTTATATTGATGTTTGATATTAAATTTAAGTATATTATATATATGTGTACGGTAAAAGCTAAAAAGTTAACAGAAATAGGTTAACAAAAATACACATAAGAAATATTATAGTTTACAACAACGAAATATATTGTATACAAGCACATAGTAAAAAAGACGATCTTTCATTTAAAATGTGTTATTAACCAGTTTTAAACATTTGTTTTAACTGTATAATTTACTGAGATAATATACGGTTGACAATTATAACAATTTCGGATATAGTAAAAGCATTCTAACAATATAACGATTAAAATGAATTATTAATGAGGGGATCCAAAAATGTTAGTCAGATTTTTTTACCAATGTAATAACTTTTGTTATTTAAATAAAAGCCCTGCTACATAAATATGCACCATAACTATAATTTATAATTAATTGTCTTATTTATACTAAAAATTAGTTGGCGAGAACAACTTTTTGTTTAAATTACTTGTTCACATGCGTATTGTGGAATAACACAAAGTATTGTAGAATTAGTAACAAAGAGGTAAAAATGTTATGTGCACTATTCGTATCATTTTATTTATTAACACGACTTTTCATACAATGAATGGTAATGATTTATTCAAAACATTCAATAACAAGTTATAACCTATACTTATATTTTAAGCATAGTAAAGTATATGACGAATAACTCATTTAGGGATTTTAAAAAATAAAAAGCGAGAACCAAACTTTAAATATTCTTAAATATATATATATATTTATATATATGTTACCGGCAAAATATTGAATATAGACATTCTATAAATGTCTTAGGCATTCTATAGAATTCCTTGAACTATTCGGCAATGTATTAAATTTAAATGTTTTTTTATATTATGGCTAGGAAATCTATACATTTCCTAGGATTTCTATAGAACGCCAATACTATGTTAGGTAATATATTAAATCAAAATATTTTTATTATTATTTATTGTTTATTATTTATTTTTAATTATTTATTGCAGCATATAATTAATGCATGACATTTCGAACTACAAAAATATTATTTCTTAGATTGACATTTTGTTTTGCATGTGCATTTTATAAAACCTTTTCCAGTTCCTGTAGACTGTTGAGTTTCAATTGCCAATTGTGCGTAAAGCAAATGTATTTTCTCTTGGAACTTCTTCAATCGGTATTACATATTGTGATTAATGATTTTATATATTTTTTTTAACTACAATAAGAACAACTTATAAGAAACCTTTTATTAAATTTTCAAGTTTTTTTAGGTGCCAAAAATAATTTTATCAACATTTCAAAAAAAAAATACTTAGAAAAATCGAAAATTTAAATTTTTTATAAATAGTTTAAAAAAGCCAAAATATTTTGAAAATATAACAGTGTATAGATAACTCTAATATATACTTTTCCTGTTTAAGGTTAGGTAATATATAGAATACCTAGTTATTGTATTATATTTTATACTTTTCCTGCTCATATTTGGCATTCTAAAGAATACCTAGGATTTCTGTATAATACTGGATTCAACACATTGCCGGTAACATATACATTATTTGTAAGGTATACGATACTTTTTAGATTTTTTTCATAAAATAATTTTATCTACTATAATGAATAAGAAAAACTTACTCGAAACACAAGTTTTTAGACACAATGTGCGTAGAGATCTAAATTGTATATTACTATACGCTAGAACATGAGCACTAAGGCCATGCTAACTATATATAATTACTTCTTTAATAATAATGGATGTACAGCTACGACGTGTTTCAATTGAATTCATGATTTTTTCTACATTTATAGAGAAAATGTACTCGTACGTCTAAACGTATTGTCTATCACTCGTTTAACGCAGAGTCAAAACTATTGTGTAAATATATATAAATATATATCCATTATTATATTATAACACTTTTAAACAACCGAAATCGGTCCGTTTAGGTTCATACTAAAACCTTTTAAATAATTAATGCTTTAAAATGCACTAGAAAAAAAACACCGCCGAAACCTTTGTGTGCGCGCCATGTATACATAAAACAAAGTGCGGTTAGAATATTTTAATTTTTATATTCTAAATAAAGAAAACGTGAACACACACATATACACAGACGAAAAAAATAAGAAAGAAAAAACCAAATGGATAATGGACTTGTAATAAAAAAAAAAATGGTGTTTGGGTTGCTTGGTAAATATTTACCTTTCTCGCGGGCTCGTAAAAATATTATGTAAACATTTTCGGACGGAAATGCTTGAAAAATGACTGGGTGGTTTCTCAGGTGCACGGAGTAAAATGTATATAAACATACGCACACAACACACACCTACCGACCTACCTACCTATAATGCACCTATATAGCACGGCATTCGAGGTATCGCGCGGCTCATGTTTACCTGTGTGTTCGAGATGACGTGACCCACAGATTACAATGACACTAATAATAAGAACGAGGCGCCTATTGTTTTTCCACGAGGCGCACAAATCGGAAGTATATAGTGTCTTACCAACCTACCGTGGTATACGTCCCGCATAAGGTATTCCGTTTAAATTTATATCTATGTCGTTATTACTGTTATTATTATATTTTTAACGAAACAATGAATTAGTCAAGATGGTAAGTGTAGATGGTGTACAATATAATAATATAATAGCGATGATGAAAATCGTCTCGTCAATCATTTAGAGGTCTCTCCTCGTCGTCGTCGGGACTCCCACCGTCAGACTAATAGAGATAAATCACGTTCAAATAATTACAATCTATACACACACGCACTCGCGCTCGCGAGCATATACTGTAATACTGTACAACGGAGTCGGGGAAAAAAAACTCTTGTCCTTTAATATAACACAATTCACTCGCGACCGGTGTATATAGGTATTCATATATATTATATACATATTATTATTATTATTATATATATATTTTTTTTCCACGAACAATATTAATTTCCTGCGCGCCATATGGGTTCCCGGGGCTTTGATTCAATTTACAGCTGGAGCTCGGCAACTATACGGGGGCTCCTCCTAGTGTAGTATAGTTAACCCAATAATATATATAATAATGAGAGCCCAGGGTCATTTACCCCCTCGCGCTGTTGTGCATGTGCGGACGTCAGCAGAAGCCCCACGCGGCGTCCGATACCGACCGCCGCGAAGAACGGACGGGTATGGAAGGGACAGTGGTAATGAGGCGGCGGCGGCGGCAGAGAAATGTATAAAAGGCAACGAGAAGAAATCTTACAAGTAACTCACGTAAAGCGTGTATTCAACGGCGCGGCGTATACGGGTCGTGGGCTGACGGGATAGGGGCAAAGCACACTCGGTTTAGAAATTAGGAAGCCAAACTTTTTTTTTTCGTTTGGATGATTGTTATATATAATACATGTGTGTGTATGTGTGTTTGTATAAGACTAGAATAAACCTATACTTCTGTCCGTGAAACTTTACAACGCTCGTCGAATCAAATTGATTATATTGTACAAAATTCCGAGTACACACATATGCTGCAGTGAGCACGCGGTCACGGAAACACGTAAATAAACAGATGTACCTCCCCTTACTCCGAAAACACTAGCTCGCTGTAGAGTACGTTTCCGAGCGAGATTTATGATGAAACGTTCTCGAGGTTAAACTAAGACCTAAGTTATTCGAATTGATTCTGCACCACACCAAGTAACTTAAACAAAGTTGGTCGACTTCGTTTCGAATGGTTTGAACCGATCTCATGCGCGTACGCGTTTATACTTTATATACATTGTACTTGTGTATATTATTACCTATATGTATACCGACAACTACATTACATACAACGAAGGCAAGTTCGCATCTTAAGTCTAACGTCAGAGAATAAAATCCAGAAGAAACGTTAAATTATTATGGTTTTCTATTTCATTTGACCATTTATGTATAGCCAGCGTGCTCGAGTCGTGTGTTTGTGAAGTTTTCTTGCTCGTTTGTATTATAGAACATAATATGGACATATCAGACACTTACTGAAACGGGTCTCCCTTGTTGAAAAGGACCTAAAATGGCTACGTATAACAGATAGGTACCTACGCGTATACGAGTACGTGTGGTCAATTTCGAGGGGGCGTGTATGTGAAAGTCAGCGTTTAATAGGACCCGAACAATGTTATTTCTTTACGAGAGGAAAAAATAAAAATCAATAGGGGTTTGCTTTGTTTCTCGTGTGAACACCACCTTTATATTACATAGTATATATACCCGAAGGGGAAGTCAGTGAAACATGAGAAAGTACCACTTGAGATCTGGTCTAATGCATATTATTTTTCATGTGATGCATCATAATCCGCTGGAAGTCATTATAATTGGCCGGGAGAACATGGTACGTTATACGAGAACCGGCAGTTTGTGAGACAAAGGAACTAGTTTTGTCATCGACAGACAATCGCCATAGGGATACCTACGTGTAGAGAGGCATTATAATATTACATTATATATAGGTCCTTAATCATAAATTCACATACGCTGAGTAAGATAATAAATATATTTAATATTAATAAACGCTTCTACGGTTTTTTATATATAATATAATAATATAAATTTTAAACACGATAATATTGTTTGTATATATATTTAAATATTTTATTATATAAAGTCGCTAAGTATTTTTTTTATAGTATCGCTTTTCACTTACCTACGCACGTAATAGTTCAACAATCACTGTAGGTCTCGATCGATATACAGGTACAGGTAGGTAGATGTCGGTCTGCAGTATTTACTATTTAGGACGAATATAATATAATAATATGGTATATTATTATGGTGTAGGTATATTGTGTACGTTCGTGTATTTTCTACGGGAAAAATAAAACAAAAAACATAATATTATTATTTATTAATATATTGTATAAAATTATTAAATTTAGCCATATAGCAGTACAGCTATATTATATATATTATATATGTGTATATATTGCGCACAGTGTGAATTATATTCGTAACTTAATAAATACAAAGTAAAATTTAAAAATCCCTGCATTGTTTTACAAACGTCTATATAAATAACCTATGTTAGATCTAGTTTATTTCATTTAAAACGCTGACATTAAAAACTGTAAAATGTCTTTATTTAAAAAAAAACCATATTTCTATAAATATAAGTAAAACATAAAATAAAACATTTTTCGTTGAATAATGTATCATATTAATACATACAATAAATTATTAATTTGTATTAGACCCATAAAATGACCTATATAACTCGAGAAATAAAATACCTACACGGCTATACATATACATAGGTATAGTGTTGTATAAGTAAAAATAATTATTATTATAGTAATATAATACCCTCATTACAAAACATCATTGTACTTTTAATTTCTTTTTCAGACATTAAATGTGAATAAATACATTAAAAATGTAAATTCAGGAAATATAATACGTTTTTAATTATACAACAGTCAACTAGAAGAACAATTAAAATATTAGGTTTTTATTCGGAAGTATACCTTTATATGTTCAATTAAAAATATAATACCAGCATTTATAACTTTATAAGAACTTATTGAATTTTGTAATAATAAAAATGAATTAATATTGTTTTATTTTTATTTTAAACTATTTTCACAATTGTTTTATAATTATTTTTGGACTAAAAAGCTCGATTAAATCTATGAAATAATTAATCGTTTCATTTTATAGTAGGATAATCGTAATCTTTTTCACTCAAAGATTAATGTCGACGCTATGTTTCAGTCGTAAAAATAAAACTTATCCAATTAATTGCACTATTAAAAGTATAGAGCTAATCTCTCTTATAGCCAAAAAATCTAATATCAACTAGTTACATTCGAAATTGGCTCGTTAAAATATAAATATACACACACGCGGGGCCCATCCTGCGTGGGACAGACTGCGTATATAATATAAAGATAATTAGTTGTTGACGACAAGTCGTATATGCGAATGTGTGTGTGTGAGTGTGTGTGTAAGCGTTTTTAACCACATTAAAAGAGATGAAAGTAATGTTATTTTTGGAGACGGCGCATACATTCTGTGGTTTAGATTTCAACGCGGCCGTAAAGCACTAGCTGTACACGAAATCGTAAGAACAACAGAACAAAAAAAAAACTTTTGATGTTTCGCAGCTCGTAAATATATGTATAATATAATATTATTAGGCATAGCGGACGTCGGTAGTATAGTGTAATGTACACGTTGATATCATCGCCATAGGAAGATTTTATTTTTATACCTATATTGACATTTGATTATAATTTAAGACTAAACTTTGCGTGATGCATGAGATGCCAAATATGGACTTGATGGCTGTTCTTTATCCGATCTAAAGTACCTATATATTGACCATATCGAATTAAAATCGTTCATTTTTATTTATCATAACAAAAATTGTATTCTGTTTATTACCACCATACACTTCGTTTTTAGTTAACTAAAACCTAAAAATAGTTGTATAGAAAATAGAAATTAAGAAATATTAACACTCATAATATTTTTTATAATACATCACGAATATACTATATAAAATATATTATTAGTATTATTAATTCATTTACTATAATGTAGGCATTCCGTTATTGATAGTTTCGAGTAATTAATTTAATATCTGAACCAATTAACGTAATATACTTGTATGTAAATAATTTTGAATACGTAGGTATAATGTTATATTTTAACCAAATTCCAAACTCAGTTATCACTTAATACCGTATTGGAACACACAAAGTTAAGTATAACTTAAATACGGTCAGAGCAGAGGGTTACTACATCATCTACGCATATAAAATACCTCCGCCACAAGTAACTGATTTATTGAGCTTGCTTATAACAGTGGTAGACTGTATTTTATTTATATAAACATATGGTTCTCAAGTATATTATGTTGTATACTTTTTACGATTTATACATAAAAAGTAGGTATGAAGATACACGCCAAAGTGTATGTTATAATTTAATCTATGATGGTGTTGGGGTCATGGATTATACATACCTATAAATA
Source organism: Rhopalosiphum maidis (assembly GCF_003676215.2). Classification (NCBI taxonomy): domain Eukaryota; kingdom Metazoa; phylum Arthropoda; class Insecta; order Hemiptera; family Aphididae; genus Rhopalosiphum; species Rhopalosiphum maidis. The sequence goes on from NC_040877.1 coordinate 63,897,348, forward strand.
TTACACAATATAACACATATTAAATTGATATAAATATATAGTAGACATTATAAATGGTATATATGTACACATAATGACTTAGCTGAAAGCCGACTCATACGCAGGGACCATTAAAAACATCGATTATATAAACACTATATACACGACTGTATACATATATAGGTACTATAAATCGCACACCGCAATAGAAAATGTGATGCGCCGTGCGCGATAAGAATCGAATGCCGTTATATAAGGCGCAGCGACTACCAGGCACCCTCCAACACATCGTAAGTCCGCTTTGTTATCGGAACTTGTTGGAAACTTTAGCGGTTCAATTATAAACAAATTTTATCTACACAGTACACACCATATATAGCTTGAGCACGCACACACATTCGCAACCACTGTATACTTGTTATTATTGGAATTGCCGTAGGCACTATATAGTCGATCCTCGTCGGCTGTCGAAGTGTGTGCTGAGGACTGTGCGTGTCACAGTAACAGCTCTAGGATCTAAGGGGGGAGGCATCTTTAGAACATAAACAACCTGATAAGGGTGGTTGATTCATGAAAAATAAACTCAATGCGACTCGTGTATTTACCTAAGCTAAAAATGATCAAATTTTGTCAAAAACTAACATTTATTTACATTTATTCATTCGCCGTTTTTATTTTACGTTCTACTCGTTTTTCTCGAGATAAGAGAAAAATTCCATACTGCGAATATGTATACATCTAGGTACAGTAAAATAGTGGTAACTGAATAAAGTAAAAAAAAAACGTATCATTGGAAAACCATATTTGTACCTACACTACTTTGCTCCACACAGAATGCAAAATAACCTTTTATATAAACCATCATCACACTGTTTAAAACGAACATCTACAAAAACATTTTTGAGATAAAAAAATATACTCTATAAAATATAGTATGTATATAATGTGGTAGTGAACTACATCATTTTTAAAATACACTGATGTAGGTATTTAGAAAAACCACGCGTAATGAAGATTTTGATATCGTCGTTCGTAAACACTACCTATTCATACAAGTATAATATTGTACAAACTATAGTGTATAATAGTATATAATATAGTCTCATATTATACGCCATCATACACGTCTAGATCATTCAGATGATCATACCGAACATTACAGACCATCGCAGAATAATCCTCACACTTGATTTTAGCACGTCGTGTTTTGTAAACGGTCAGTATTATACTTCACTTTGGTTCATATATAATACGATGAATTGCCGCAACTATATTATATTATTAAACTCATATATATATATATATATATATATGTGTGTGATGCACGATTGAATGTTGCGTTGTCGCTTTTATTGTTATTAGTATTTTTTTTTTTACATATCCCTTTTACTACTTGACAAATGGTGTGTACGCACATAAGAAATAAATAGATGAAAACAGGACAATAAATATTAATAATAATATATTATATATACTAGCTACTACCGAGTTCCATCACGGCGTCATGATCATGTATAACGTCGTAACATTTCGGAACGTTGAGTCAATTTAAATGGCTTTTATAAAACGATACAGACTAATGGTCTAAAATGATAGAATAAATAAATACATACACGTCTCGTTTTATACAGAAGTTTCCGATATATATATTTGAATAGGGAATAAATGTTTGGGTTGACTATCTATCTCTATATGTCTGTCTGTTTGCGATTATACAATATCTAATATATACTATATACACGTAAGTCGAAGAAATATTAATATATGAGTCTCATTCGGATTTATTCAGCGAAATGTTTACCATACATAAAACCACACTCCGATATTTGAATACGCCACACAGCAATACCAGTCAATGTATACGCGAGTGTGTATATGTATATACTATATATATACGTATACGCGAGAGTGTATATGTATATAATAATATATATTTTTACATTAATATCGAAATAACGAGGATAAGTTGGATTTCACAATTCAATAATATATTTTACATAATATTATAACACACGTACGGTTAACGAGTAATCAAATATTCACCAATTCTATTGTACACTATTATACGTACATGGATATAATATGCATACCACCTATATACGCGTGTATTATAGGTAGGGCGCACTGTATTATAATATTATATAGGTACACGCTTGACATGACAAAAATGTAATACTATTTCAGTATACTATCTATATATGAGTGTACGTAATATAATTTCAAAAAGTAAGCACGCGACAAAAAAATAATAAAAACAAGAAGAATAATATAAAATATGTGACAATATTTCTGTACACTCGATTTGTATATACATGTAGGGTTACAATAGGACATGAATGAGTTATAGGTATAATGCCTATATATATACATGAAGATTATTACTACTATTATTACAACGCGACTACCTATCCATTGTTTTTTTTTTACTATTGTTACAATAACCGTTATAAAAACTAATGGCATTATATAAAACTCTCAAATATAAGGCGTATTGTAAACATTTGAAACAAATGGGGTTTTTAAATATATTTCAATATTTTATAATGATTATATACATGTTTAATATGTAGAGCGTATACCGATTTTTTTTAAGTCTTCTAAATCTGATCAACGGACGTTTTTGTTGCGCAATATTTGTTGAAATGCATTGTGCATGTTTAATCCCAGAAGCTTAATACCTCCTTTTGGGCTAAATCAATAGTACATTTGGTCAGGAACAAATTTTAAATAATGCACCAAACCAAAGAGTCTTGTTTAGTTAATCCACGCCTGTTTCCCCTATATGAATAATAAGCCTCGACGTGTTTTGATTAGCGCTAAGCCAATCACTTTTTTTTTGTTTAATATTTCTCCCGGTATTAAATGAGCTTAATAATGCAGATCCCCTTCCTAAATATGACATCCCGTAATGATATTAACTTTGAAAATACATAATTTTAAAACGTGAAAAAACTGATTATGCGTAAATATTTATTTTGCTCACAATAAATTATAAAATTTCAGTTAAATAATGTCAGTTATCATGTAGTCGGAAGTAAATTAGACGGGTTATCTATATTCGTATGATGAAAGCAGTCACTATTAAAATAAAAATCATACTGCACATTTTTTTTATAACTGTCACACATTTGGTGTGTGGAAGGCAAAAATTAAAAACAATTTTATGAAAACTGCAATGTATAATAAGAGTGATAATATATTTTAAAATTCGTACTATACACACAATAAAGTATGGATAGGCTTCAGTATATCAATAGAATATTCTTCTACGAAGGTTTGAGACCTAAATATATCCAATATATGAATTGTTATTACATTTTCGATTACGTAAATATATTTATATAATACACATAAAACTATTTATAAAAGTAAAATACAGGATGTGAGCGGGCCAATGAAAAGGCAGATGTCTTATAATCTAAAAGCAATGATAAATCGTTATAGTCGTAAAGCGATTCTCAATTATGTAGTTTCTCCCAAAACAGAGTAAAGATTTTGTTTAAAACTAATGTGCCGGTTAAATTAAAAAAAAATCACATCTAAAAATAAATCTGTGTTCAGTTTCTAATTTCTTAAAGGGATTGAATGACATTTTTTTTGCCTTGCGCTGTCCGATTAAAGTGTTAATTGAAATAAAACGCTGAACATCTAAAACATAATATTAGTACTTTATAAATCTGCAAAAATCAGTGCTGAATTCGCAGATTTATAAATTTAATTAAACTAAATTCGGCTCAAACGGTTATGGTACATATATTTATAGTTAGGCGTCATAAAAAAATGTAATTTTTTCAACAGCTTTATACGCGTGAGTTATCGTTTGCGTTTATACTCTGAATGCTAAAATTGTAATATATATATATATATACATAAAAAACGCTTGAACGAATTTGAACGTTTCAGGTTGTTTCAGAAGACTTATTGAGTACCTACGTGTAATGAACAAAAATTGCCAAATCGAGAAAAACGATTGTAGGAATGAAAAAAAAATAATAACAAAAAAAAAATGAGTAAATCTTTTTGGAACCAAACCCCTTTGCGTTGCCCGACCCTACCCCGATCGCTTTCGCATTTAATTCACCGCAAAATAAGTGTTCACACCATTTATAAATATATACATGGCGTTTCGACCTGGAAAAAGGGGTTGGTCGCTATACGAGTACAACGTACCACCAAGAGGGTGTGGAAGATTAAACGTAATAGAAATAAACCCAGACAAGGCGATCCAAATTTTTTTCCTCAAAATCTACATACGTCTTACATATTATTATAATGTTATATTATACTCACAAACCCGACGGCTGTATAAACGTATATAATACCCATTCGATTGTCTCCCACAATACGACAGTACAAAAAAAAAAAATACATATCATACTTCTCATTTATTTGAGAATGATTAATATAATACTACATTAGCATTGCAGAGGTACATAAATCTAACCCCTCCTATGTATAGAATACATATAGTATTCACTATTTCTGTATAGGTACACGATTGTCGTTCGGCTTACTGCCTACTGGATAACGATTTTTTTTCACAAACTACTTTGTTGCGTTCATCACTATTATTATATTTAATAAAATTCTACGATGAAATATCACAACGCCTCTTTGAAATCGCTATTCTATTGTATGTGTAGGGGACGATAATTCGCAAATCTGATATTTTCACATACACACACACAAATAAAAACGTTAGAAAAGGAAATACATTTTACGTCTTTAATATAATATACAGAGAACACAACATTATTAAACAACCCCGGGTAAGCACCTACAAAATAAATACCAAACTTAATTCTTTTATAATTTTTTTTATTTATTTATTTACACTCAATCAGCCCAGTGGAAGAATACAAAGAGCTCCTAAAGATATACATAGACGCTTTTAAGACATGTGAGGAAGGAGTGGATATCGCTATAATATCCCAAAACAAAAACATAGCGTATAAACAATCAAATAAATGCTTAGTTTTCACAGCAGAAACCATGGATATTTTATAAACAATAAATTAAATATTGAGAAGTATATTATAATTACGTTATCCTAAGCAACTGTTAGAGAACAATGAACAGCATAAAAAACAATACAAACTCAATGACATGGCAATTTTTACATAAAATAAATTAAACAAATCCAGAACCAAATCAAAACATATTTCACTCATATGGGAAACCTGATAATAAAGGTAATAAAATTGCTGAAAAATATGCCAAATAGCGAAAATAACCTGCACAAACTCATACTTTTTAGATCAAATTTAAATTATTTAATTTAAAAAATACTATAAAATATAAAAACCCTATTATGATAGCAATATTACAGCTTTAGTAAATGGCAAAACTTGAACTTTAAACGAAACGAAAAAATTATTCTAAACCATCAACTAATAAAATACACCAGACTTATTATCCCATAGATATCTTATACAACTAAGGGTGAAGCACCCATTTATGCGAAACCTGTGGTACCAGGCTTATAAAAAAATAAATCCTAACCGAATTCTAAAGGTTTCATTAGGACCAACACAATTTTAAAATACCCAAAAACCTATTATACAATAATATTGTCTGTTAAACAACGTACTTAAATTCTAATAAATTCAATTAGATTACATAAGATATCTAAAAAATTATTATACACGTGTATTAATAACGAAGCAATAAGTATAATACAAACATATTCCTCCGCGACTACGCATTTTTGAATGATATACTCAAGTACAGTCCAATACAATACAACTATAGTACATTTTTTCGTGTGATTACATACTTAACTGATCATTTTCACAACAATGAAGAAAGTAGGTATTTAATCTGTGGATAATTGCGTATACTTATAATATATAGACTACGTTGGTGTCTAATTAATGTCAATGCTGTCGTCTATAATATGGCACGTGCCACGTATATAGTTGATCGTCTAAAATGTAGTAATCGAGCATGTTGTAACTTTTTATTGAAATAAAAATAAAACACAATAATATATAGTTACAATTTTGGTTTTACAGATATTGAAATATTATTTTAAGACACCAGGAAAACCTTACAGGACTCACGACAGCGGTATAGTGTAGTTAAAATGCCTATCTGGGACGCCGTGTTACATTTAATGAAATGCATATTATTAAATTATATATTATAAATAAACTTAAAAAAAATGTTCCCTAATATCTATAAGGAGAGGTTTAAATTAATTAAATATTAAAAAATAAGAAGCTTATACGACAGACGTCAGACACGTTTTTATATGTTCAATAACAGTATAATGATAGTACTTGTAACCTTATGTACTCAAACAAACATCAAGAAATGTGATTTTCAGAGTTTTAGATGTATTAATAAACATATCACGAGAAAACACGCAAATAATTATATAATGTAAATTGTGGTAATTGTGAAATAGTTTTTTAAATATAATATTTGACGTTTATACAATTATATTTTGGTCGACCTATTTTCGTAGGTTCAACCATGTTTACAACATTTTTCTCGAATCGCAATGATAAATAATATTATAAATTTAAACATACATGTTTTCCATCATTTGACCTTATATAAAATGCTTATACGAAATGGTGAAATGTATTGAATTCGATTTCCGAGCAGAGCGACGAAACTGTAAAAGTTTTGTGGCGATGATTATTTTTGTTGTTGTCAAAAAAACACTTTGGTTATATATAATACAAACAGTCTTTCTATTCTGTCAATGATTTATTTATATATAAATAAATTACGGATGGTGTACGCTTTTCATGAAACATAAGAAGAAAACTATAGGATAACTTTTAGTAATTTAGTAATTTCGAGTATAAAACAGTATGGTCACTCTATGCATTGCAGTCCACCTCGAGATTTCACAATACTTATTAACTGATATTTTAATAATACACCCACGTATTATATGCGCACAATAAAAATAGATATATCTTAATTAATTGTAACAAAATGTTTTGAGAACGGTGATTCTAATGATGACAATTACCGACAATAGTTCAGCATGATTATAACATTATAAATAAAATCTGGCAAAAAGGTACTCTTATGAATTATCATAAAATACGGATGGTATTTTATTATGCAGGTGTACTAGACACAGCACACACGCGACTATAAAGATTTAGGTAATAGTATATATGTAGAGGAAAAGTAATGCTAACGCAGTCCCCCTCATGTGATGGATGTCGGTAGTTCAAAAACGAAAAAATATGATTCTAAATGGGGTGGTAAAACAGTGACAAAAATCTATTCATGAAATGCGCAACTACTGTTCTACATCCCTCTTCAAAAGAAAAAAATGTACACACTCGTGTCTCGTATAAAATTTCAGTATCCCAGATTATATAGAATCTATAAAATATGTACAACTTTTGTAGGTATTAAAAACTATATTGTAATCAAAATTGTATAAGTGGCGTTAAAAAGTAAATAACCTCAAAGATTTATGCACCATAATAGTGCCACTATTTAATTTTAGTTTATTTTTACTACAAAATAATACCAATTAACTATATTCAACTAATAACATTAAATATATAATTGCACATTTGCAATTACATTTAATATCTGCTTATCTAGCAACTAGCAGGTATACTTAACTAAAATTATATTATACATTAATAAACAAGTCAACTATAAAATGCTTACACTATTGTGTACAACACGAATAAATAATAATACATACATTTGTAAAGGCCTAATTTTAATATACATAGCTTTTAAGTGGGCTAAACATAATCAATAGTTTAAATTATGTAATGATAATAATTAAATAATAATAATCGGTAAATATACTGCCACGTAACTGGAAAATATAAAGATGAAACGTTTAAAATATAATTATTATGTGGGTAAATTAAACATATATTATACATAACGTAGGCGATTATCTCTAATCCAAAATGAGCTTGAATCGGTTATTTTAGTGATTTTATTTTTCAATTACACTTTTATGTTTGTTTATAATCAACCAAGTATTAATTACTAATTAATTTACAAAATATAAGACTATACGTGCAATAATAATGCAACAGATTTATGGGGAGGGCTTCCATGGAGTCTAGACCCTTCCTCAGATCAATATAATTTTTATATATTATTTTTCAAGACCACTCCCAGGAAAAAAAAATTGAAAATCCGCCACTGAAAATAGGTACCTACTACCTATAAATAAAGTTAATAATAACATTACAGTAAAAATTTAGCAATTTACATTATAACTGCGCACTCTATACGATTCATTCGGTACTACGAAACATCTTTGACTGTTATTTTTTACGATGCATAGATCACGCTACCTCACGATTCATTGATAAAACACGAATTAAGGTATCTTAATTCGTGATAAAAAAAACCAACTGATGGAATTGGGACTTATCACTATTAAATTATTTTAGATACATATTGTTATTTACATTCGTTTGACGTTATAGCACAAGCCATAAATGCACATTCGAAAGTCGCAACGAGTGCCGTCGGACCTGTTTATCTGTAGACGTGTCGTTTTATATACATTTTATAAAAACGAGTACAAACAATTTGTGTATCAAGTCTTGAGGAAAATTAAAGAAAATGGATGGATTAGTACAGTCGGTAGTGTACGACACATCGTGCCCTGCGAATATTTATTCAGCAACAATAATGCGTAAAGTCGACGGAGACCAAAAGATTGTTATGATCGCTTCAAAAAAAGACATGATTACTCTGGAGTCGAAAATAGTAGACAATAAGGTCGAAACTTATATTGTAGAACTCAATTTTTCTAATATTCCAAGTGAGTATACTAGAAAAATAGATTTTCACTATCTCATTGTTTGAACTATTTTAAAGGTAATGCTGAAATCATTTCTATACACTGCATTAACAGATGCAAAGAGTATGATGATTTTGTTTTTGGAATAACGTTTGCATTGGTATGTACTTTTTAAAATAATACTTTGAATTTAATTATTAAAGGTATCAATTACAACCTATAAGGTTAATTAGTTTATAAAATAGTTGTATTATTTTTATTCAGGTCTATTCTTAAATTTTAAGTTTCTTATAAAATATATTTGATATCTAACCTAACCTTTTAATATATATATATATATTTATATCATTGAATTATAATTTCTTTAGAGTTATTATAATGTACTTAATTGTCATCCATCTTACAAATCACATATCATAATGTTAGTACTTATTATCTTTGATTCAAATTTACAATTGCCTAGTAATTTTTTTTAAATGCTCTTTTTATATATAAATATTGTTTAAAATTATCATTTTGTAAAATCAGGAAAATTCTATAATATTAATTAAACATTTAAATATATTTATCTGGACAATTTGTTTTGAGAATTTATTATATATGAAAGAAAATAAAACTACTTAAATATTTATAATACATAAATTGTGTAGGTTTTGAAATGCATAGAAAAAATTTTGTTTTTTTTATTTAAAGACCGACAGAAAATAGAAGTTTTAGGATATTATGCAATACTTTAATAAACACAAAAGGTAGTTTAGTGGTTTAGAAATAACAATACTTGTGATTATATCATTAATCATTATTTTGTAATTAATATGTATTATGTTCTAGATTATAGAAAACGAAGATCCTGAAACAGCTGAAACATACTTAAATATATACTCAGGATTTCCTGGTTCATCATTAGAAGCTATAATGGAAAATTGTGAAACACTTCAATTGGATTTTGTTCCATTTCAATTGAACCATGCCATTTATATGTCGGAAACACAAAAAAATGTAAATTACTATTAAATTTTTATTTAACTTTAAAGTTTATAGTTGTTACAAAACTGAATTTAAGTATTTTGTTATTTAAGACAAATACTTATAAACCTCTAGTAAGTCTAGTGGTGTATTGTTGAATTAATGCATTTAAAAATATTTTTCACAATTTCATTGAATACATCAACAATTCAATGATTTAAATTGGTTAAAAACTAATATGCAATACTTGATGATCATCAAAGATGTTAAAATTCAAAAATAAAAACTTGCAATAAAAATCTTTTTACACCAAAATTGATTATTTTGTAGAAGATTTAGTGACTGAAGATGACTATATTTTTATCTAGTGCATACCCATAAAATAATGGTTTCGTTACAGGGATTTATGCAAACAAATTATGGATATTATACTCTATCAACTCTCCAATTTGGCAATATATTATTGTGAACTCATGTATCTAATATTTTATTTTTATATTAAACAACAACATACTTGCTATGAGCTTAATTAAACCTTCTAAAGTAACAAATAATAACCAAATTCATAACATTTAGGGCATGTGGCTGTTATCAGGAAGTGATGGAAAAATACACGCTTATAAGAATGAACAACATATTGTTGAAAAAAGAATTGAGGATTATTTTATTGAATTTGAAGATACAAAAGACTCCATTGTTCTGTGTTTTGGTACCAAATCATTTAGTAACTACAAAAAGTAAATTATTAACTTTTAAATTAAATTTTCCAAATTTAATAACATAATCTCAATCATTTATATTTTTAGAAGAATGTCATATTATGGATGTGAAACAGGATATTCAATGTTCTCAATTGTAGATTCGGAAAAAAATCAGATACTACGTTGTTTTTCAGAACGTTATGAATCACCAATAACAGTCATGCAATTGTTTAACATACACAAAAAAACTGTTGACATTGACAATATTCCTTCAGGTGCTTTAAAAAAATATATATTTACAATAGAACCTTGATAGTATAGCCCATCTATAATCTGTAAAGCACATTAATCCATTATTAGTAACTTGTCCAAATTCCTGGAACACAATAAACTTATGAATCAAATGTATCTATTACAATTTTGTTATTTAAAATTTTTTCCACCACTCTACGCTTGCTATACCATGTCTATTATTCACTTTTGTTTTTAAATTAAAGGTGAGACTACTAAGAAAAAAAAACAGATTATTTTCTCATTAATAACATTTTACAATAAATTAAATTTTTAATCAGAATCAATAAATAAAGTTAATGGAACAAAATGTATTGGTCATTAAGTACCCTAGAAATACATCCAGTAATCTGGACAAGACTTGGTCTGATTTTGTGCTGACTATCAAGGTTCTATTGTACTTTATCAAATAACTACATTTATTAATATTATTTATGTACAATTTTAATAGTTGAAGATGATTTCATAGCAGATTGTGATACTGTAAATGAAAAAGAACAAATCTGTTTACTAGTAGGAAGTGCAATTGAAAGTGCTGTTGTATATATGCAAGTACTGATAACTTAGGTGTATAAAATAAAATTATGTTTTAAATTTATCATGTTTGTTTAAGGAATGTGTTGGAAAATAATTTAAGAAATGCAATTACGTTAACTGATAGTAATAGGCACCAAGCTATTGTATGTGCTTTAATCACAGATGTAAATTTTGATTCCAAAAATGAAATACTACTTGGAACTTACGGAAATGTAATTGATATTAAACATACATTAAAATAACTAATATTAAAATTATATATAATAAAATTGCGTAATACTTTTTGTTTTAGTATATTTTAAATTATGTCTATGAAAATAACAATTGGGTGGAACAACAACAATTTGATATGAGGGACTCTGTTTATACAATTTGTTACTTAGATATAGTTGGCGAAGGAGTGAATGATGTAGTTGTAATGAGCGAGAGAGGAATACATATTTTAAAAGTAAGTTATCTATTGTAAATAATAATATTACATAAGAACATGGAACTTTGGTTTTGATTTATTTTTTATACCATAGTTAAAATAATTCTAACTAATGAAAATTTATTAATATATTAAAATATTAATTTTAATGCTAAAACTTGAGGACAATTAATGTATTTTATTATTTTTACCTATTGATACTTTGTAAAAAAACCAAACTATACTTTTTTTAGTACACAAAAACACAAGGTTTAACCACCAAAACTTGTTGGTTTTATCAGTTTAAATGAAAAATACAGATATCTCCTTAAACTGAATGAAATATAGTCATCTATATTTTTATATGTTAATATTCATTAATATATTAATAATTTTAATTAAAAATTATAAGTTACCTTTGTCATTACTTATTGTATAATGATGTATTTAATTATTTTTGTTGCAGCATGAACCTAGGTATATAGTTGAAGTACTAAAAAATCGTTTAAAACTATAGAAAGTTGAAGAAAACTGAAGGTATTACTGAAATTATAAATTGGTGGTTATTTAATTTTTATTACACAGTCAATATATGATACCTTTATAATGAATTTAAAGATAATATATTAAATTGTATATTTGATTTAAGAATGATTCACAAATAAATGTCGCATTACCATGTTATTTATTTTTACCACAATTATTTCCAAGGTAGCTAAAAATGTACACCATAAATTAATAATTTCTGAATATATATTATTAAATAAAAATATTTTCAAAACATAAACAACTCACTTGTACCTTGACTAGATTTTATACATTTTACACTATGTAATAAAATAACTAATAAGTATTTTAAATAGTTTTTCTAAGTTTTCTTTCTATTATGTATATTAAGTATATTAAACACCACTTTGGTTCTGTTCTAAATGTATGTTTTTAAAATTTTAAATAAAACAAAAATATCTAAGATATCATTTGATAGTAAGGTAGAAAACCTTTTACTACATTTTTTTATAGAAATAGTTGAAAATAGTTTTAAGCAGACTTTCCAATTACTAGTTCTTGGATGAAATGCTGCTCAAGTACTAAAGCCATACATATTCCATGTTCTATGATACATAATTAAACTTTTAATAATAATAACTGTTAAGAATAAAATATATTAAGTGTGAAATCTAATCAGATATCATATTTATTTTTTTCAAGTTGTTATTATAACTATTTAAAATTGTCAAAGAAATAAAGCAAGATTTTTTTTATCATAACCTTTTGAAGTACAGATTTTGAAAAAAGTTGTAAATAATACAAACATTTGAAAATTATTTTTTAGGTGAAAATATAAAATTTTTAGTATTTATATCTAAAGTTTGGAAATTTAATAAAGGTTGTTCATTGTTGTTTAATACTAAAACAAAAAAAAAAATATAACACATTTTTTTTATACAAAAATCATAGTTAACATTTGGACTGAATTAGATATTAAAACAAAGAATTTTAATAATTTTGTTTCGAATCATAAATACTTTTGGCGAGGACTTGAAACTTATGTATATTATCATATTTTATATACGAAAAAAAAATTCAAAATATTTAGATTAATTTAAAGCAATTGCCTATTTATACCACAAATCTATTCATACCCTACTATAGTAAAGCTGTATTAACACTATTTTAATTTCTAGTGCACGGTTATAGATAGAACAAAAATTCTAGTTAATTGTCCATTTACAACCATTAAATACTACTAATATAATTAATACAATGTTTTTGAAAAATTTAATTGACCTACCATAGAAAAATAAATTACTTTAATAGCAATATCATAAAATATACTTATTAGTATAGGCTAATTGCTGATAGACTATCTTCACTCAGAATCATTTTTTGTATGTAATGAATAATGATGTATCATTGAATTCAAATTGTACACATACATTACAATGACTTTCTCAATGACAAGGAACATATAGTATCTACTTGACTCCATTTTAGAACTAAGACCACAAACATGTTTAAATAATTTTTTTAGCATCGGGTTCGAACTTTTTATTGTCATAATCGTTTATGGCTAATGGTCCAGACATGATTGGTGCATATTTAGTTCCCTCACAATTTTTAAAACCTGCCTTAAATGTTTAGATTAATGAGTTATAAAAGTAAATAAATCACATGTACATAATATTACAAGTTACAACACAATATAAATAGGTGATATCTAGCAGAGCACAATATAATATGAACATTTGTACTTCAGCATTTTTATGTAATTTGCTTGTATCAGTTATATTATATAATGTTCGGTAGATAATTTTAAATTTATAAAATATATAGAAAATCACAGGATTGATCAGCTTTAAAGATAAAATCGGATAATTAATTTTTTATTTTATTTTTATGAGCAAGTATTTAATAATAATATCAATTTATGACGTGTATATATATATATACAAAATAGGTTATAACTTTTTTTTTCCAAATTGTTTTATTTTCAAATAAAAAAAACATACATCATAAATACAACTTATAATATGTAGTCTTTACAAAAAAGCTCTTGTGTGTTTTAAAATAAATATAATATATTTGACTTTTGAGCAAAAATAATGTAATAATCGGGGTAATAATGTATAAAAAATAATCATCCACAAGTAAAGTAATATTGAACAAATTTAAAATTTAAGCAATAACAATATTTAACATAAATAAAAGAAATACAATTAGTAGCACCATAAAATAAATTCCTAATGAAAAAAAAAAAAAACACTAACTCAATATAAATATGAATTTCTTTTTGTATAAATAATATAAATGGATGTATTATTAATAAATAACTAAACTAACTAGAATAATTCAACTAATAAATAACAAAAGTGTAAATTAAAATCAATTCTTAATCCTCTTACAATATGTATGGAATGAATGCACATCTTTCTTTTGGGTACATTTTGAATTTTGATTGATACCACCAATGATTAAGCATTGCAGATTCACACTGATTACTCAATACCCAAAAAAAAATGTAAGGCCAAATCTGACTTCCCCAAAGCATAATGTATATAGCCATATATATAAGCATTTCACAAAACAAATGAGGACAAGATATTTTGTCAAATAAACCACCAGTTGGAATTTTGTGTTCATATGTTATAACTTTTCCTTCTTTATTTGTTCTCAAATTAACCAAACTTACATTTGCCAAATATTGTTGTTGGAAAGCCCAAAGAAAAATAATAATTCCAATAATCAGTCTAATGTTTATATCATTAATTAAGAAGTAGGATAGATGATCAACAGAAAGTGAGGTAAAAGGTGATGGTGCTTCAGCTAATATGGCTGCTATACAGCCAAAATAGTGTATGTAACCAATGGCATAATGAGAAATATTAATTTTTGAATTTGAAAAAATACTTAAATAATGGGTTTCATAAAAACGCTTCCAGCATTGAATTAGCATACAGAACATGGCAACAGTAGCAGCAGTTGCATTGTATGAAGTTCGTCGATTCTTTAGAGCTACTATGTCCAGAAAATATGTGATGAATCCAGGAATAGGCATTTTGAATACAAAAGCTAATATTACTAATACAAATCCAAGTGTTGACCAAACAGCAGCAAATACATAAAAATGTTTGAACCAATTTTTTGGTACTTCCAAGTAGTTGACCAAAAAATGTTTCTTTTCACTTGAAAATTTACCATACCTAAACGTTTGCACTATAGATACCGGTAACTTAGATTCAATTAAATTAATTAAAACACTTAATATGACAATTGAAAATGCCATAAAGGCAAAAATAATCTTTAAAAAAGAAACATCCATATTGATTGACTAAAACACGTATACTAAACCAAATAGGTTAATATTCAAAAGAGAAAAGAGAAACTTTCCATAAATACGTTTCCATAATTACGTTTACAGTTAGCTAATGTTTTCATGTATGATTTACAGTTATTTTTCAAAAATGTTTATAAGTGGGAAAATTTGATAAATTATCACCTGTTTTCTGCCTTTCACAAATACTGTACACGTGTCTCTTGATTGTTAAAATCCTTTTGCATTACAAGTTCGCACTGATTTATGCACAAAAGTACAGAATACATTTAAAATTAACTTGTATACAATAAAAAAAAATTGCAACTCATATATCTAAATAAAATAAAAAATAAAAATTGTTTACGAAGATAACTTTTAAAATATATCTCTCCAAACACTATTATAGTTGGACTAATATCAGGTAGTTGTAAGTACTAACTAATGACCACGGTCCACAGCAAAGTAACTGATAAAGTTTATGATGTGCAGTGTAAAGTATTTAGTTGTTGATAACACTTGATATCTTGTTTATTTTTTTCTATCAGTTTAATAATATTATAGAGCCTATAATATAGACCTATTAATTGACTATATCTGGTTTATATTTTTATAAGCACAGAATAGATTAAATAGTAGTACCACCATAGACCTATAAACATATATATCTTTCTATAAGTCTATGTATATATTATTATTTTATTCCTTTATCACTGAATGTCATCAATGATAAATTTAATTTAATATTTATGAAATCAAAAACTTTGGTTGTTATTTGTTACCTACCAACTTTAAATGTTTTAATGTTTAAAAAGTTACATTTATTTGTTTGTAATAAGTTAACAGTAATTCGACTAATACTCATAATGTCTAGAATGAGACCAACTCATAACCAAATGAAGTTTTTGGTTGATCAGATGGCCAACGATCAGCAATTGTGTTCGAGTAAATTTACTAAAACATTCACACATAAAATCGCCCAACAGAGATGGGAAAATATTGCTGTTCAATTAAACTCGTTACCAGGAGCAGAGAAAAATTTGCAAAAATGGAAAAAGTAGTTAACTTTGTTTTGTGAAGATATTTATTTTATAATTACAAGTATTTATTTCTGAATCCATAATCTATACTCGGCTGAAACTTTGTTAAAAATACTGTAACCAAACTCTAAGTTCTCTTGCTATTTGATACATTTAATCTTTGCTCTAAGTACCAAAAAAAAAACCAAAATCATAATACAATATTACTCTATAATTATTATTGTAAAATAAAAGCACGTATGAAAATTGGAAAAATTTTTTTCTTTTTAAAAACTTTATTTGCATATTTTTCCTAAATATTTTACTAATTTGTGGTTTTTATATTTTAGACATGGCAAGATACTAGAAATATTACAAAAACAAAAGCTGCAGCTATTAAACGACATCTAGGGGGTACAGGTGGTGGACCAAGTTGTTCAGTTGAATTAAATGCAATTCAAATAGAAACGTTACCTTTATTGAGCAAATCATCAATTAGTGGTCACAGCAATTCGGTTGAATCAATTGTCCAGTTTGATTTTGATGGCTCTACCAAAGATGTGATAACTGGTAAATTAACACATCAATTTATTCTAGTAATAGTCTTACTTAAATCATTGCACACTATAGTTTTTAAATTAAAATAATAGAATATAGAATACTAACCTTATACATTATACTAATGTGTTAAATCAATAATTTATGTGTATGTAATTTCATATTTTTATTAGTTTATTAATAAATATTTTTTGATACCTAATAAAAAAAAGAATATATTTATTTCTCCCAGCTTTTCCTACGATTAACGTAATGATTAATTATAGAAGCAATGATTATTATTATTGTGCTGTGTTTAGAAACTGAAGAACTATGTATGGATTTTGGATTTTGTGGAATCATATATTTGCAATAACAGTGGAAATGAAAATCCTGCATTAATTGCCAAAGAAACAGTTAATTCAAGTAAAATTTACACATACTTAAAACGTAACATTAATGAATAATTTACTGAAATATTTATATTGTTTTACTATAGCTGAAAATGAAAATACCTACAAACATTCAACTTTGAAGCTATCATCTACTATCAATGCTCATAGACCAACTCAACCAAGTATTAACTTAAACAATTTATCATTAATGTGATTAGGGAATAAGCCTTTTCTCATTTTTATTTGTCTTTCATCGTTTTTTGGAGTAGTAAGTAACCTAACTTTTCTTCATTGGCATCTTTTCTAGTAGGGAAGTGAATCTAGTTGGTACTTTGGAGTGTTAAAAGTAAAGAATTCACAATAGTTTAGAGTAGAAAACTGAGATTTTTATTCAAAACTAGCTTTATTCAAATACTAAAATTTTAATTTTTGATGCAAATCTATCCACTTCCCCACCTTTTTAATTTTGGATAGTCATTATTATATTTTATTTATTATTAAAATACAGGCTAAGGTCATTTATACAAAAATTACAATAATTTAATGTAATGTTTATAGAATTGAGAAGAAAAATGACTGTTGCTTCCAAACTCAGCAAAAGCAATACAGAGGCAAATTGTCTAGCTAATATTGCAGAGAAAAAGTGTGACATGAAAGCAGTTTACTACGAGAAAAAAATGTAACTCTCAAAAATTTAAAAACATTCTGAATTTGTAAACTCAAAGTTGCATACATTCCTTTAAAAAACTAGACTGATAAAATTATATTAGACTGATTTTTTTTTTTTCATAGTAAAGTTATGTAAGTTATTACTATTAATTATTATTTTTCTGTTAGCAATGACTATTTTATTTTATTTACTATATTTGTTATTTAAATTTTTAACTAGTTTTGGAGGTTATTTATTTTACCAGATGATTACCCTTTTTTTATGATGTTATTTCATTTTTACAAACATGTTACACATTTTATTTTGTTTTTTGTTATTTTTAATAATAAAGATTTGTATATGTATGAGTTGCATATTTATTTCACAGTATAATTATTATAAAGTAAAATATTTACAGAAGTACAGTTAATAGTTCCTATAATAGCTACCTACCTGTAGTATCTTGTAAAGTTGGAGAGGAGAAAACAATTAAAACAAGTAGGGTTTTCTTAATCTGATGTACCTGTTAGGTGCATTATCTTATCTTCATTGGCAAACTACACAATATCGATAAGTTTGAATATTTTATCCATACTTATATACTTTTATCTATACTTTAGGAATTTAAAAAATAATATAAATCAATACACTGTAGAATGATGATTTTGTGAATAATTTTAACAAATGATTCTATTACCATTTTTATACTGAAATGATTTTAAAAAATCATAGTTTACGGACCATTAATTGTGGTCTATCCACAACTTCATTTTAAGAGAAACCTAAGTGACAGCTATCCCATAAGGGACGAAAATTAAAGGGACTGTACTTAAGTGACAATTTGAATTAACACACTAATGCATAGGTACGGCAAATTATCTTCTGACAGGATATTAAAACAAGGTAGTTATAATAATAATGTATTTATTAAACATTTCTTTGTGATGAATATCTTATTACATTATTTTTTTGTTGTCTTCCTAGACTTAAATCTATGTTTCTGTTGTTTAAATCAGCCAAGTTATCTTTATCTTCTATCATACCCAAATCATCAAGCCCTTGGATATCAGGTTCATCAATCAGCTCTATATTGTTTGTGATACACATATTGTGCAGCACTATACAAGCATTTATAATAGAAGATGCTTTCTCTGGTTTGTAGTGTAAGGTCCTATCTTTTAACAAGTAAAAAAAAATTATTAAAAATTTAATAAACATGTTTGTTAAAGTTAGGTGAAAAAATAAATTTTAAAAGATCTTATCTAAATCGCATTTTTCACACTCCATTGCATCGTTCAATTACGCTTCTAGTTGACATTTGCCTTTTATTATAAAATTCCTCGGATTCAATGGTAGGATTTGATATTGGTGTTAGTAGCCATTGACGCAAAGGGTATTCAGAATCACCTGATAATATATAATTAAATTAATAATAATATACTAAATTATATTTATTAATAAGGACTTATCACTTATGAGAAATTGTATTTACCTTATAAATAAAAATCATTATAATTGCGTCAGTGCAATTCTTGCAATATTGGTAAAACAGAACTGTTGTTTCATACTACATGAATATCGTGAATACTGCCCGGGAATAGTGCATTAACAGTCCTGCTATGATTAAATTATAAGAGTTGTTGATAAGACTGCTTATACAATGATAACGTTTCACCTGATATTATCACAGAATTATTACATGTAATAGTATATTAATTTACACATATTTACATTACATTACATTATTCTATATTACCTATTTGTATTTATTTATATAGTATCCTTACAATAATACCACAGAAAAAATTCTGTGATAATACCATATTACCATGGCTTTTGGCTTATCAAAGGATTTAGAGATTTAGACCAGTAATTAGTAAATACAAAAGGAAATAATTTTGAAAAAATGTTCATACTTTGTTACCTTAAATAATATTTATTAGTTCTATTATTTTTTTACCGTTAATTGTGAACTGTAAAGTTAATCAAAATCAAGTTATTTTTTATTTTATTGTGTGATATTCTTCTTGAAATTAACACTACGCTTGCTTTTTCAGGTAAATTATTCATGTTCCTTATTTAAAATGTAATAACTATTAAATAATTGAATATACCTACAATTATTTATATCTAGTATGATGTCTGAAAATAATGTAAAATATTTTTGTGACTTTCTAATATATATATATAAAGGGGCTAAACTTCACCTAGTCATGTGTATGGATATTAATATATTAACTGATTTATTAGCTATAATTTTTTATTAATAGATTCCAAAAGAGTATAGATCCTACTATAGAAACAATTTTATATTAAATATTTATTTTTATCTATTCAATTTAATTTATTGTTTATTATTAAACTATATTTAACCATCAAAAATTAAAAAAAAATTATAAATTACCTAGTTTGAAATTTATTTTATATCATTAGTATTTTTTTATGCATATACGTTGTGTTATATTATAAATTAAATAGTAAAATAAAATAAGTAATGAATTTAAACTTAGAGATTTCTGCTATTCACATTTATATATTTAAATAGATATTAGCGTCAAACAATAAAAACCCTTGATGATTTTTCTTTATCTATTTTATAAAACAAATGTAAATACCATAAAAACAGTTGATAAAAATGTAATTTTTATATATTACCTAACCTATTGTGTTATTTTTATTTAAAAATTGGATCACACTGATATGGAAGCATTATAATTATACAAAAAAAGAAAAATTAATAATATAAATAAATAAAAAAAAACTCTATCTCCACAATTACAATAATTCAGTTAAATATGATAACTTTCTAGAAGCATTTTATTTTCTAAAATTGTATCATATATACTTTAGATTGTTTTTTAGAGCTATAATACTTATTATGCCTAATAATAAGTAATAACTATGGTTCTGGATTTCTTGCATTTAAATGTTGTTTTTTTTTTGTATAGTAGTTTTAAAATATTCTAGCTAAAGTATAAATATTTTTTTTATAAAATAGTTAAATTAGATCCCAAGTTTGACACTGATTATGAACCAGGGTAGGTGGTAAGGATTATATCTCTTCCATTGACCATTTAATTCTAGAACAAATGTCATCGAACAAAAAAATAATTTTAAATACATTTGTATTGATGAAAAGTGTAGACTATCTGATCATTTTATAATAGTTATTTGTTATCCATGCTTTTAATTACTATAAGAAAAATAGTAAAATATTATAAATTGCAGCAATGATTATTGAGTATGTGATATATGTACAATTGATTGTGGTACATATTTTATTATACTGTAGTAATAATTTGTTAATGTAGATTAAAGTTTAGTTAAGGTTAGGTGCCGTATTTTATTTTACTTAAACCAGGACAAATATCTTTTGTATAAGTTTTTAGTAAAAGTTGTGTACCACTCTAAAAAAGGCAAAACATTATCAGGTCAATGGGATGTCATGTTCAAAATGGATACATTCCTGGCTAAACCTTAATGTAAGGCTACTCTAAATTTAGTCGACATATGATATAAATATTATGGTAATGTCGATCAGCAATGTATGCAATTATTTCGACTTTTAACTGAATAACTATTTTAAAATTTTTAAAGTTTTGTGTCTGAATTATCAATAATCAAAGTATTAGATATATATCAAAATGAGAATTACTGTAAAATTTATGTAAAATATTTTTCAAATAAAAAAGGTTATGTCTGAAAGCTATTAATTACAGCTAAGATGAAATTATGAAAGACCCGGTTATTATGCCAAATCAACTAATATAAAGTTTAAATACTGATTAAACTTATAGATTATTCATTATATAAAATCACAACCAAAATACAAAAGAAAATATAATCATAGTAGTAGGAATTATATTGTTTTTTTTATGTTAAGAGAGATACTGCTAGATACTATTTATCTTGACGATTATGGTTAGATTAGAACATGCCATGTTTCTAAAATTCCCAGATGGTCACCTACCTGGAAACTAGCAATATAACCACTCGTTTAATACTATGCTCAAAAGTTAAAAATTAATAAATTTGACAAAAATCAGTTAACTACTTGAACATCATTAGAAACTACTAATAAATTATTCAATTCACAAAATAACAGAATTCTCTGTAAACAATTTTTTAAACCATAATATTTAAATAAATATTTTTTGTGTTTTTTTATAATCTTTAACAGAATAGCTTAATAATAGATCATTATAGTTAATATTTATTAATTATTATATATACATATTTTTATGACTATTATTTATTAATCACTAGCAAATAGCTTTGAACTTTAGATCAATGTTTCTCAACCTTTGTATTATAACAACACACTATTCAAATATTTCATACTTTGTGAGTTTGTGACATACAATACAAATATAAGAATATTGGATAATATTTAATTTTAATTGGTTATATAAAATTAAAATTAAAAATAATAAAAAAAAAACATAACATAAAAAATAATGATAAATTTTGATGACATATAACTTATTTTTATTAATCAAATACCCATTAATATTTGTAAATTTTGTACGTTTTGTGTCATTTAATATACTTTGTGATACATTTGAAATTATCTCATTACACACTGGTTGAGAAATACTGATGTAGATAATAGACATCTTTGATTGTAGTAATAACAAGTAAGCTTAAGTAAAAACTACAAATATGTTAATTTCTAATTAGTATTGGTACATATTGGTCGAATATGCAAAATAATATATTTTAATTTATAAGCCTAAACTTAATCATGATGCCCTCCGCTATAAATATGTTTTAGATCTGTATTTGATTTGACAATCTTGTATATTTTGTAATATTTTATACAAAAAGCCTTACCTGTAGAATTTTTTATAACTATATTGTACCCACCACCCATGTAATATTACAAAAATATATATGAGGCCTAAGAAATAAAGGTTAAGTTTTTTGGAGTATTTTACCCTTCCCTATAAATTCATCATATTTAAATTTTAAGCATCAATATAAAATACTTTTCTTCTTCAATCTAATATTATTCCATGTATAAAAAATAATAACAAAATGTTTGTCAGAAGAAAAAAAATAATGAAAATTTAAATTATTGATAAGTATAAAGACATAAAACATGTACTCAAATTGGTAAAAACACTAATAGACAGGGTCAAACAAAATTATGAATTATAAATATTATACATGTATACATAATTGTAATGTCCATTCCTACAACTTTGGTTATACTCAATAAATATTAAATTACTAATTTAGTAAAAATAATATAATTATTTAAGCCATCTATATGTCAGCTTTTAAAAGGATTGTGATAAGTTCATTATATTATAGAACAGAGGTCAAAGCATTAACTACAATGTATTAAACCTCTTCTTTTCATTACTAATCCACCAGGATTTCCACTATTTTTAATGTCTTGAAATACTATTGTCTATTTATGTAACAACAGCGGGGAAAAAATCTCATATAAATTAATGTGAACTTTGCCAGCACCAATAGCTTGTACAGTAAATGGTAAATGCTATAACTATGTTAATTATTTAGTTGTAAATTACTTAATTAGGTAACATGTGTGTTATTAGCGCAACTTGAATTTTTTAATTTATTTTAAGTACAGCTCCTAAAAAATTTTTATTTAGCTACTAATAATTTTGAGGTGGTTTAATTGTTTTGAGATGTCAGGTGGAGAAGGCTTGCCTTGTATACTTGTCATTATTACTTAAAGTGTTTTATTACTTTTTAACTAATTTATTTATTTATTAATAATTTTAATAACCCCCTCGTAAATCAGTTTACCAAACCGTTTTTATCATTTAATTTTATATTGTACAAAATGAATATTAAATTTAGTAAATAGGTACATTATATAGATACTTAATACTTGTAAAAATTGTTGAAGCTACATTATCTTTATTTTTAAACCCTAAACGTGTCATGAAATATGAATCTTGATCAATATAATTATTTAAATTATTTATAGGTACATAGAAAATTACATTTATCAATTATCACATAGAAAATAATATAATTTCAAGATTAATTTTTATTTAAAAATCTTGAAGATTTTGTAAATAGTGTTAACAATATAATATAAATCATAATATTAACTTAATGTAGAACAATATAGAACAATAACTACATTCCGTTATCTAATCACAAATATGTTTATTTTGATAATACATAATATACGTTTCTACCAATTTAACACTACCTAAGTAAGCTTATCGTCACTTAAGTAAGATTAGGATTAAATTATTTTTGTTTTTATAGTAAAGTTTGACAAAATTGAATGCGCCTATCATCAACTATAAAGAAATCATATTTATTTATCACCGGTAGATCGTTTTCCACCCCATGGAAAAAAATCGGAACTTCTCCTCATACTTTTAATACCAGCGTATCGAATGCCTTTCTTTTCTTCTGGATCCCTTGACCAGTCTGAGAAAATAGTAAACAATGCATGAATTCCTTTGGTCATTTTATTTCTATAATTGTTTTTATCTTGTTTAATCCCATTAATTTCCTTTTTATCCATTTGGTGTTCAAGTATTTCTCCATTATCATAACCATCTAATTCACTTCTTTTTCCACCCCAACTTGAAAATGTTTGTTTAGGTCGACCGTGTTTATCCGATGCTCGTTTTCCTCCCCAACTGGAAAACGCTGGACGTTTTCCTCCATATGGATAAGTGCTTTGTCTTTTTCCACCCCAACTGGAGAATACCGTCTTCTGTCGACGTTTTTCTGGTAAATCCAATTTATTTAGATCAACTAGACTCGAGGATTTTTCCAGTAGATCGCATATATCGGTGCTAGGTTCTACTTGGCATATATCAAACACTTCTTGTAAGGATATAATCTCATCTGACTTAATTTCCCGGTTAGTGAGTTTCATTAGAACCAGCAACAACCAGGGTAAACCAATTTTTACCATGCTGGAACATAAATTTTATAAAAATAACTAAACAATTATTAAATATTTTAATAATCAAACAATATTTACTTAACGTTACTCAATTATATATATTTATTAGATTTTAACTCTATTCATAAACATTGTTAGATACTTTTACAGTATGCAAAGTGATTCTTATATCAGTAAACCCTCTCAATATCTTAAAAAGT
The DNA here is from genome assembly GCF_003676215.2 of Rhopalosiphum maidis. NCBI lineage: Eukaryota > Metazoa > Arthropoda > Insecta > Hemiptera > Aphididae > Rhopalosiphum > Rhopalosiphum maidis. The sequence goes on from NC_040877.1 coordinate 63,922,507, forward strand.
ATTAATATTGATTTTTGTAGACAATTTAACGCCGCATAAATACAAAACTTTTGAAAACATATATTTTCCAAGTTACTTAATTTTTAAATAACAGCAAACATTTTTAATTTCAAATTCTAAAACCGAATATTTTTTTGAGAATTTTGATAAATAAAAATCAAATTTTATAAGAGCATTTATAATTTTAAATCAAATGAACAGAGTAGAGTGCACAAAAGCAGACCTGGATTGGGCTGGAAAGCTACTGCGCTAAGAGCGGTGGGCCACAAGATTATTTTGATACATGGGCAGTTATTACAAAATAATAAACTTCATATTACGTGAAAAAATATTTTTCAAAACATTGATACTTATTGAGTTAATGGTAATGATACACAATAAACCATTCCATTCATATAAAATGATCTTATTTTGTATACTATAATTATATAATTGTCACTAGTGGTTAAAAAGCAAAACAAAAACTACTTTTTTCTAATAAATAAATTAATTTAACTATAAAATTATTGTTTATCAAGTTAAAGCTATCTATTATATAAGTGCTAATTATAATTAAATTAATCTTATTAAAAATGACTTATTTATTATTTAGCTATATATCTATTATACCTATACATATTTATTATTATGTGCGTGTGTTTATATATTTTACGGATTCATACAATAATAACACGGGTTTGTAAACGAGGGGATCTTTTTTATTCCCTCTGGTGTAAATTTAACAAGGAAGGATATTTTTTGTAGACGTGTCTCACCTTTTTTGGTCATTGGAGACTATATATGGACAGGTAGTTAATTTTCTACGTACCAAAATTTGATGAATGATTTAAAATTGAAAAATTGTTTTCTCAACTCGTCAATTTTACAAAATATTAATTCATGAACAAAAATAATTCTGATCTGTGTATATAATAAGCTATATATTCGTAATATAGTTATGTTTTTATTCACCCTATTTTTAATTTCTATAAAGTAAAAATTAAATTTAATTAAATTGTATTATAGTGCATATATAGGTACCAGTAAAAATCATTAAAAATCATATTTATAAAATTAGATTTTCAAACATAATTTTAGAACACTTTATATTTCCGTTGCTCCCGTTCATCAATCCATTAGTTACCATGCATACACATATTTTAATACTGTATAATTGAATAAATGAATACTAGCCAGTATTAAAAAAACACAAAATATAAGCGTTTAATGCATATTAGCCCGAGATTAATTTATTTTTGATTTATAAATTATCAGTGAATATTTATATAAAAAAAAAAAATAATAATATTAATATCAATTATTTTATTCAAATTAAATTCTAGAACTTTGGGACATGAGTTTCTAAACTGGTAACACTCAAGAATTCAGGACAAATGATCACCCGAATAATAATTAGTACTTACTTAACTTATTATTTGATAAAATGCTTAGATTTTCAATTTAAAAGGTGGTTTTGGATATAAAATTTTATCTAGTTTACTAGTATAGTAGTATATACCTACTTTAAAAATGTGTAGTATTTTACAAAATAATCGGTGGAAAAAATACTAAAAAAAGTAAAGAAAATGAAAATGTTTACGATAAACCAGTTTTCAATTAATTAAGTTTTTTATTTTGTTACAATTCAAAAATGAATAACCGTTAATACTTAAAATTTTTATCAAATGTTTACGGTTGCATTTCCTACACGTGATATAATTTATTTTCTAAATATTTTGATCCTTTTTAACCTGTTTAAAGAAAATCGAAATTTTTGATTTTATTTTATAGATGTCAGTAAAAAAAAATACGATTAAGTAATAATATTTAAAAATACAAAATTCGCTACTAATATAAGTGATTAATTTCCCAGTTGAAAAATATTGAAAATTTATAATCACATTTTTATTTAGTAAGCATTTCAGTATTTAGAAGTTTGTCAAAATTTATCAAAATCTTTAAAATTAAAAACATATATATTCCTAGAAACCTAGATAACTAATATTTTCACCAAATATTTATACTATCATTTTCTATGCATGATTTAATTTTCATAACATTTTGACTCAGCTATTTATGGGTTAGATTTCGATTTTTTTATAAATGTCTATAAAAAAATTATCCACTGGATCAAAATTCATGAAAATTTAATATAAGATTACACAAGTTGTTCTTTCATCTGTATACAAATTATAAAATTATATATGCACAATTTTTTTATATGCATTTAAAATTCAAAGTTTTACAAAATTCTTTTAAATCAAGAATTTAACTACATCAAACTACAATTATTTTTTTGTAAAAAATGTGTAAAATCTTCAATTTGTATAGCTTAGATATGAATATTAAATACATTGTTCTTCATTAAATTATTTTGATTAATCTAACGTATAATACTAAAAGTAAAATTAATTTTTTGATTAGCAATTTCAAATATATATCATGAAATATAGTTAGTGATAAAGACTGACAGATCGACTCCGCTCAGAATCGTTTTTCGTATACCATGGTATGTTATTGAATTAAAATTTAACACACTTATTACAGTAATCAATTTGACACCTAATGCGTACAGTAGATACTAACTTAATTATCTTTTTTTGTGTGATACTAATATGAAGAACAATTGTATTTTGATTGACTTCAAAAACGTCTACAATTGCCTTAAATAAATCTAAATAAAATAATGCATTCCCTAAAAAGTTATAACGGAAAACAAATGAGTAAATGATTATTTATTTAACTTATTGTTTACTTTTATAACTATTTATTTTATTTATTGCTTTCTTTTCCACTTTAACGTAAATTACTTTTTGATGTAGATACGCGTGTAACTTACGTTGGAACTTAATCTAACCCTCCCTTTACCGTTTAACACCATTACCGTAGTTGTGCATCTATTAATATTTAATAATCATGATCCTTGAAGAATATACTTTGTAAAGTTAAATAATATTAATTTAATATTATTTAATCACTTATTTTTAATTAAAGTCCTCAATTATATCATAGTTAAAAAATTATACCCCTGAAGTTAATTACAATAGCAAATTATTCAACAATTTAAAACATAATATACCTTTTACTAAGATACAAATACATAAGAATATTTTTCATTTATTTAGAAAAGATAAAATGTTATAGCTATACACAAAAAAAAATCATAGTTGTTGTCCCACAATATACATTAAAATAAATATAATAAAATAAAATTATTAATTAATAAAATAAATATAAATAAAAGGCAAAATTCAAATATTGAATGAAATGGCATTTTTAGTATCAATTTTTCATGGTTTATGTCAGTGTCTCAAAATACAGTTAACTCGCGACATAACAACGAGAAACTGTTGATCCCTTCAAAATACCGTGATACTTATCGAATATCATTGTAACGAACTCTTCGATATTCACAGTCCCTTGAAATTCGTTATACCACGAGTTGATTGTATAACTAAATAGCAAATTATGAAAAAAAAATTAAAACTAGGTTCATAAATATATAGAATATACTTAAACTAGATTACGAATAGTATATAAATATCATTTATCAAATTATAAATAAAACATTATTTATCGAATAATAACAATTAATTTTTTTTTAAATTTTGTTTATATACACTTTAAATATTTTATACTTGTGTTTATAACGAATAATATTCGTTTTTAAGTAATCATTTGTCGCTGAAGAGTATTCCAAATTTTTCGAAAACCTTTTTATACACTGGAAATGAGATACAGATAATAGTATAGAAGTATAAAAAATATCTATGTTATAATAAGCCAAGTTTCGAAGATTATTACTTATGCGATTATTCTATTATAGTAGCTTTTGGAATCGCGAATATAAATGTATTTATTTTATAATTTTGTCTGTTATTTTTACTGTAATCATCATCTAGGGTAAAACAAATAATGATTCAATTTCCAACTTTGAGGGTAGTTTCTGTTTAAAAAAATGGATCTAGTCAATACTAAGGTTCAAAAGTAAAAAATACTTAATATTTTTTAATAACCTGAATGTATATCTAATGGATATTTTTACTCAAAACCAATTTTTTACAAAATCGGTTTTGATGTAATTCAAAAACTAATTACTGTTGATGCTTGAAATCACCAAATAATTATAATATAATTTCCGACACATGGTATAATTTTCAAAGTACATTGACTCTGAGCTATTTATTGAAAATCTCAATTTGTTTGAAGGTTTTTTCTATAAATGTCGATTAAAATTTAAAACTAAAGAGCTTGACAATTAAATACTAGATTTCTTATAAGTAATTCATACTGCTATCATAAAATCTTAATATATGCAACATACATAAACATTAAACACACATTTTTTTTAAAAATATTTTAATTCTGATTTGGTCGAATTTATATATTTAAACGAAAAATATTCTAAATATAATTATATAATATTATAGTTATTTTGTTGTAATTTTAAAGTACTATTTGCGGGTACATGAAACATAAAGCTTGTACGTTAAACTTTAAATGTTTACTATTGTATTTTTTATAATTACACACCATGTTATTTTTAAATGCAATGTTTTCGGAAAAAATTAATTCAACATACTGTAATGCTAATTTTAAAATATATTATTTTAATATTAATATAAATATATTATAAAACAGACATCTTCGTTCAAAATCATTTTTCATATGCAATGATTTTTCATTGAACTCAAATTTAAAATATACATTACAGTGGCTTAATACTCCTTGATTACAAGATGCAACTGGGCACTTTCTGTGTAGTAGAGTGGTTACCAACATTCTCTCATTTTTATTAACAATTTTCTTAAAAAATACTGATAAATTAAAAGTTATTTCAACTACAGGTTATACGAAAATTATCCCGATTGACGAACCTGAGTGCTGAGGCGATAAAGTTTTCATGCCCCACGACTGGGTTATAACAAACCAGTACCTAAATATTTAGTAATATTATATCTACACAATATAATATATTAAACATATCCACTTAATACATTTTTAAATACAAATGAGTACATAGCATATCATATGACCGCGTTTATTGTGTTATTCACCGTTGTTTATATATAGGTACTTTAAATATGTTTCATATCCTCGATTTTATCAGTAGGCACTAGATAATATTACTGTAATCATCATGTCATTGCAAAGTTTATTTGAAGACCTCTACAGCCCTTGCAATGACTTGACTCAACTCATTTAATCAAAAACTTTGACAAAACCTATATTAATTTTCCTGTTCAGAAGCAGTTAAACTATGAAAGATATTTATGTTTTAAAACAAAACTATTGTTTTTGGGACAAACCTATTGTTATGAATAAAACAATAAATATTTTGTTGGATCGTTTTAAAATGAAAGATTGTTAATTAATTAAAATGTAATTATAATATAGATAATATCTAAAATACTACAATAACAAATTCTCTAGGCGTTTTTGTTTTTGTTTATTTAGTGCACAGTGTTTTCGATTATCCGTATAACATATTTATTAGATTCAATATTATTTACAAATTATTCGAAATAAATGGAATAAAATAATATTAATTATATATACGTAGTGAACAAAATAGTGCAAATAGTAAAAGATTAAATTTAATTACTAAAGAAACTTAACTTTTTTATTATATAAGATTCAATAATTTTCTACAGATTTATTTTTAATTCGATATTATATATATGACATATAAATATAATAGTATGCAATATTGTATCTATATGTTATTTAAACTATTTTATGTTTTAAGTTTAAGTATAATTTATTATCTATTAAAAAACAAAATCACACTCAGTTCTTTAGGAAAATAATGATCAATATTTTAAATAGATAATTAATTGCTAATAACTTTTTCTTAAGAATTTTAAAAGTAAAGGAATATTTTTTTTTTAAATAATTGATAAATAATGAATTATTTTATAACAATTTAATGACATTTATTTTCAAAAACAAGAAAACATGAAAAAATTAATAAATAATCATATTTTTTCAAAAACTATTAAAAAATTCTTAAATTGCTTTTATCTACTTCAACAGTTTAATCTGTGCTTAATTTCTGAACTAACTTATCTCTGAGTTCAACATGAAGAAATAATATTATTTTTACTATGAAGTATGAATATGCTTTAATAAACAATAACAATTAAAAAAAAATGTTTAGATGATCATTGTTTTTTTTATCTATGTATTACCTAAATAATAGCTACTTTATGACTGTATATATAACTTAAGTACAATTATTCATAAGTACAACTAAAAATCTAAGTATAATACTTTTTTAATTAATCTTATATACAGATATCGTAAATCAAATTTAAATCGTTATTTAATTTTTTTCAATTTTGTTTAGTTGTGCAAGTAATTTATAACTTTTATTTCAATAACCACGACATATTTAAACTACAAAAATTTATAATTTATATAATTAATTATACAAACTTTAAATCAGTTAACGATAAAACTATAAGTCTTTTAAAATGCGAGGGTTTAATTATATAATGTTTTTGATTATAACAATATTTAAAAATAATTTATTCTTTTTTTATATACCTACCTATAGTGTCCTTATTATTATTATTTATATTTAAAAATTTTATCTAACAAAGAATTCTCAATATTATAAAACCTTATGACTTAATAAAAGCAAATAGTTTAAAAAAACAAAGTTATGTTCAGAGTCTATACTATAGACAATAAATTAATAATTCATGTTTTGTGTTTTAATATTTTGTTTTATAACCATAAACAAAAATTTCGCGTTTATTTTATTTAATCATATTCTGAAATTGTTAGTTTGATTAGGTTTTCACTTTAAGCTTGGAAAATCTCGATTAATCTTTTTTTAAACCATCTATTATTGAAATTAGTTTAAAATGTATTAAATATTTTTTTTCCCTTTCGATATTGGTTTAAATTAAGATTTTATTATATTGACGTCTAAAAAGTAAAATGTAAGTACTTTTTACAATATCTACATAATATTTGATATTTTATACAGTATTATGTTATAATTGTATTTATTTTATATTTTATACCATTTATTAATTTGTCAAAAAAAAAAAATAATAACAAACAATTTTACACAAAATAAATTTGTATAAATATTGTTTAGTTGCTATTTTTATAAATATGAATTTAAAAGAATATTAAATCCGTATAGCTAGTATAAAATTATAATATATAAATTTTTTTTTTTGTGTAATTATTATCAATACAATATAATATACCTATTTATAAATATTATTAGTAATAATTTATTACTTACAATAGTAAGTTGGTACCTATTTTCTATATATTTAACACAACAATACTAATTATTAACTAACTAAAGTTAAAAAATAATTAATTTCTATTGACCGGTATGTTAATTTAATTTTTCATAAATGAAGTAATATTTTTACTTTTAACCAAATATGTTAATGCTTTTAGGATACATATCTGTATTATTTTTATCTAATAATTAGATTTGAAAATTTAAAACCTTTACATGAAACAAAAACCTGCAGTATTATTTATAAATAAGAATTCAAACTGATATTGTGAATTTTTATATATTACATGTTTATTAATTTTATCTTACCTGTATTATTGCGCTGGAATCCCTACGGCTACAGTTATCGCCACTACCAGATCAGCTTTTAAAAGGATATCAAGAGAGCGCTTAAAGATATATACTCTCCGAATGCGATGGGTGGCGCTTTATTTCTTTTGCAACAAGTAGGCGTGACGTGTTGTCACACGCATTGGTATTTATTTTTATTGCAATGCACATACACTCCCTTATATAATAATAAAAATATGGTAATATTGTTCTATACTGTTTAAGGTTTTTTATATGATTATTATTATTTCAACGAGTTATTTTTGTATCGTTTTATGAGTTCATACGCTGTTAAACTGTTCAAAAATAATAAATATATAATGTAGGTACACAGACTATTAATCTTGATGTTATTTGTTTCAAATGTGTTGGAGTTATTTTGGTTATATGAAACATAGTATTTTAGTAAAACAATAACATTAAAACAAATTAATAAACCAATAAACATTTTATTTTTATTTATTATAGAAATTATAAATTACTACATGATAATTTATTGTCAAATAGTAACAACGAGTTTTTATTTAATTTTGTTATCAGACTCGTCTCTATAACGATAATTTGAATTCGTTGATAGTCTTGAAGCTGTCGGATGCTTCCAACTATTTCCTCTCCGTCCTCTTGTAACCCAGAAATAGTCATCATCTCCCTCGGCTCTTCTATCGATTGTTAGCCACATTGGCTCATCGACGTAAAGTGGCTTTTCTAAATGTCCTTAAAAATTAAACATTATCAATAATTAATAAATATTTTTAGTAATGTTAATCATATGCTTCATATTATTTTATAAAAGTTTACAGCCAAAATAGATTTTATGACCATACATAATTTAAAATTTAACCTATATTGACAAAAAGCTTTAATATTTATTATAATTTACAAATTGAAAAGTACATATTTATTGATATAAGATCTTTACTTACTTGATTAAATGCATTTATTTAATAATCAAGTATAAGTACCTACATGAAATGAATTGTTTTTATTAATAACATTAATATTATTTTTATTTTTATTTATATTGCATATTGCTATATCAACATTAGTGTTCAATATACTTGAGTAATTCTGCTAACAGTACTCCACAAAATAATTGTTATAACTACTTTAATCGTCTTAACTTAAAATAATTATAAGTCATAACTAATTAACTAAACCTTCGATTGACTACATCCGAATTGTATGCCGTGTACTCACTAGTTTATTTATCATGCGCTTATGTGTATAATTTAAATTTTTTTTGAATTTTCTAATTTGGCACTTCAATCCAACGATACATACGTATACATGAATTTTGTGACTATTTCTTAGAAACTTATGTGACGGCTAACCGTTTATTTACACCATCTATTTGGCTGAATTTTCTAATTCTACAACGCGTAAATCTATTACTAATCTTTTTATTCCAAACTGAATAGAATGTTTTACTCTCCAAATTCTAGTATATTTCAATTAGTTGATGTTTTAAAGCATGTACAATGTGATACATGTAAAAATGCGTAGTTTAAATTTATATAATAAACGTTGAGACTTGAGAAATATTCTAAAAAGAAAAATGTATAAGTTTAGTGATGACACAATTTAAAAATAATGAAATTAGTAGAATTTTATTTGTAGAAAAGTTGACATTTATGGCGTTGCTGACCTTAAAATAAATAAAATAATATTTACTGTGTTAACTTCTCCAATATTTATATATTTTATTTTAATGTAACAAAAGACTGTTCCTTCAGCGGAAAAGTAAGTTAGATTATTTTATTTAGTAAAAGTATGCAGGGCATGCAATTTGGATAGACCCCACTAAAGGATAGCTTGCAATTTAGACATTCCAATTCATTTATTTATTATTATTTTTTGTATGCAATTCAGATGTATCGGTTCGATTTGTTTTGAAATTCTAATTTAGAATAAAAAATTAAAAAAATATTATCTTATAATAATTTTAAATTACTTGTGTAAAACAAAATTCAGTCTTCATAAATAATTACAATAATTGTCGATATAATGAGTGTTTATTGTGAAAAGATTGCCTTGTATGAACTTATACACAATAATTTCATACATAAATAAGGTTTAAGTAAATTTAAATTATATATTTATTTTTTTTCGACGATAATAGATAATTATTATCAAAATTGTATCCATTTTAATAGATATTATACCTAATTTTAATCCCCCCCTGGAAATACTGTTTGAATAATAATATTGTGCCGAAATTATCTTATCTAAACTAAAACTATAAATTAAAATATTTTATTTTATTAAAAAAAAAAGTAACTCATATAATAGGAATATAATTTTATTATTCCGTACAACCCAACTTTATGTTTAAATACTTGTTCATTGTCTATTAATATTATATTTATTTTACCATTTAAACTATTCATGTTATATTTCCTCTCCAAGTATTGTTTGAATTTAGGTTCCGGACTATTTCTTCGACCTCGTGAAGGCCAAAAATTAGGATCATCGTTTTCACCCAAAACTGCGCTGATATCGGCTCTTGAAATTCTTGCATCGCCATTTATAAGCTATAAAAATTACGAATTTGATTTTTTACCAAAAGTTTAAGTATTCACTACAGTGACATTCAGCGGTGTCACGTTTAAAGCTTCAGTATTACGTTTTGTCTTGGATCTTGTTTTATAAACACGAGAGTCGGTTTTCATCTTCTGTATCTATATATATATATATATGAGTATGTATACCCAACTCCAGGAATTTGTATTAGAAGTGTATGCAAAGGAAACAGTATAATAGTATTTTACGAGTATGAAATGGAATTAAACATACGGGGTTATATTATTAAAGTCTGGTTCTAAAAATATATTCTTTAAATCTTAGTCATGTACTACATTTATAATATGTTAAAATGATTTAAATTATTAAAAATAATTAATAATTGCTTTTTATAATGTGTGTTTAGGAACACAGAGCTGAGCGTTAAAATTAGATTTAAAATGATTATTGTCTATGATTATAACCCATTTTTTTATTTAATATTAAAGAGAAATAGATATAGGATTGAATATAGTTTTTTTTTAATTATTGTTTCGAATTTTTAGAGATCTCCATTTATTGATGTTTTTCGATGTGTAACTTGTAATATTTTATAAATTATCCTTCGATACATATAAATTAAACTTTGTTTTTTATTTAATATATTTATATTTGTTATAGTTTTAAAATAGAAATTGTTAAAATGATTATCACGCGAAAACGTCATTCTGTTATCCAAGGGTGTACAACCAAATTGTAAAAATAATCAAAGAATAATTATTTACAATTTATTAAAGAAATAAAATAGTTTAATAAAAAATTATCGATATTTTTAAATAAGTTTTTGGATACAATGATCCGGTAATATTTATAAATACTTACAATTATAATCTCAAATTAAAAGTTATTGAAAAATACTTATTAAATATTTAATTAATTCACCACATCAATTAAAGTGAACTTTAAACCATGAAAAGTTGTATAATCAATTGTAGTAAACATTTTTATGAACTTTGTAAAAATCGAAAATTAGCCAACAGTTTTCTTTCTAGTTAGAAAATTTATAAAAATTTTAATATTTATACCAAAAATATAAAAATTTAATACAAGGTTTTTGATTAGTTCTCCGATCTGTATTCAACAAAAAATTTCAACCCCAAAGTAACACTAATTTTTTATGGACCATTAAGTTCAAATTTTTACGACATTATAATATATTATATATTATTATTATACATATATCTGTAGTATAACTATTTCTTCTCGAAAAATTTTTGTTTTAATTTAAAACAAATTATTATTGATACTTGAAATTTTCACCAAACTGTTATGTCTCTATTTCCTAAACATAATGCAATTTTCTTAATATTTTGATTCTTTTTGAGCTATTCATAGATATTTTAAATGTCTATGTTTCTATTAATGACGATAAAAAATTATTTGCTGGGTAAATATTCTTGAACATTTTATACAAGATATAAGTTGTTTTTATATTTGTAAATAAACACTAAAAATACATTTTTTTTCATATACCTACATTTTAAATTAAAATGATAACAAAATTTGTCAAAACATCGAACATTTACTTACATTTAGTTAGTAAATACATAAATTTTTTTATAAAAAATTTAAAAAATCTTCAATTGTTATAACTAAGACTGACAATATAATATATAATCATAATTATTTTTTTATAAATATTTTAAGTCTAAATTTAGATGTAATTACTTATTTTCATGATTTATGACAACATTACTTGTTTTGTTTTAATTAAAAACATTATTTGCGGAGACTTAAAAATTTTATGTGTAGGTATTATAAATTTGACTATATTCAATGACATTTTACAATTCATAGATTACTTTTAACTTTTAAGATATTATTACCATTTATACTACGAATCTATTCACACTGTTTTACGGTACCTAAAATGGTATTGACTCAAAAAATAATAATATAATAAATGCAATGTTTTCGGTAAAAATTAAATCGACCTACAGTAATACATACTAATAATAAAATATGTAGCTTTAATAGCTACCTATATTAAAAAAAAAACATATCATGAAATATACTTAGTGATATAGCCTGATAGACAGTCTCCTCTCAGAATCATTTTTCGTATAAAATTATGTATTATTGAATTCAATTTAAACACATTCATTACAAAAACCTATAAGACACCTATTATACAGAAAAGTGATACCCACTTACTCGTCTTTCAAAATTCAAATTTCTAATATTTTAAAAAATATAATTTATTTTAATTTAACTTTATATTTAAAATAGTAAATATTTCTAGATTTTTGAAAATAAATTTGTTAAGTACTTAAGTCTTTAAAATGTTGCTAAATCATTGAATTACATTTAATTATGTTTCTTTTTTAATCAGCGTCTGTTGTGGTATATTCATTAGTTATATATAAAATATGTTTTAATATTTATCAAAAATTATTGTTAATACAAATAATAAAAATAATAATTTAATATCAAACGATGTACCTGTACAAAATAGGCGACACCTATTAAGTATAACTTTGTTCTTGCGTCCATGAGCTCCATGACGTCCAGTTCGAATGTCCATCTTTTCTTAGGAACTACGTGTATTTATAGACCTTACAACCCTTACATTATTATGTTTACACGTACCTTAGTTTGGACACACCAGGTGATCGCGATGATTAACTCTGGGATCGGTACCTACTCCCATTTTAATCTTGTTCATGGCGCTAGATACACACCCTTAGGTTATTGTATACACTACCCGATCCTCACAGTCACCCCTACTATTTATGAATTTCGACTAGAGGGTCTACAAGGATTGTGCAAGGTATATGACGACATGTTATTTTATTATATGTCCAAATAAAATTTAAAAAAAATAATAAAAAAAAACATACTACTGTATTATATTTGTTTTCTCTCAAAATAATCTATTTTTCTTTGTAGGTCCTTTGGGGAGCCTTTTCTGCTGCGTTTATCATTAACGTGTCACAATGGTGAGTAAAACAATACTTATACTGTCTTGTAATTAATCTAACCTTCTTGTTAATCGCTGTCAGCTACATTTCTTGTAGATTATATAGATACTTAAGCACGTCCTAACACTATAACTTAAGATAATTTAATATGTCTAAAATGGTTATTATAATGATATAATAGGTATTGTTTGATATGTTTGATATAGAAATTCAAATTCTGTGGGGGTGGTGACTGCCCAGAATGGTTATTGGTTCAGATCAATGCACTTTCAAGAATGGTAAAAATATGTTTGCTTTTTTTTATCCAACTGTACACAAAGTTTCTATGTAAATATCTACTTCCTACATTTACTAAACTTGTTAAGTAATTGTAATGATATAATGTTATCATTGATACATTATTTGCCCATTTAAAATATACACAAACAATTTACATATGGATTGTTAAATTTTGTTTTAGAAATACGTAATATTTTTACTGTAAATGTAAATTACATTAACTTATTACTCATTCATGCTTCAAATATTTTATAGAAGTATAGTTTTAAAATTTTAATGTTGGTTTTAATTCAATTTGAATTAAAATTCTATTATTTTCCCAGACATCAATTAAAATGAAACTGTTAGCCCAGTGCACGGTTAATTCATTGCTCGGAGAACCATTCAACGTAAGTTTATATTACTATGTTAACGCTATGCTATTATGTCTTTTTATTTATGATTATTATTAAAGCGGTATAAAATCTCTTTTTAGCAACTCATTGTCTTATACTTAAAAAATATGTTAACACAAAAACAAAACAAAAAAAAATACAATTAGTTAATTCAAAGCAACTCGTTAATCTTGATTGGTCTTATTTATGGTGGTTGCCAACAAACTTTTTTATTTCTGTTATTTTTTCATAAAATATAATCTATTGGGATTTGAAAAAAAGCTATTATTCTTCATTATTAGGTATACATCCACTATTTTTTTTAAAGAAAGTTATTTTTTTTATTGTTACAAAGAATTCTGTACTCGGCTTTTATTCTTCACCTTTTTAAGACATACCCGCTAAACATTACAGATAATATCATTTATTTTTACGTAATGGACCATGTAAGTGCGTAAATTTTTGTCCGATGTTTCATAAAGACCTTAATAAATCTGATTATCTTTAGCGGACATTTTTTAATGGAATAATAGCATTAACTGATTAAATATAAGACTATGTCGGTTAGAAAGACCTTATATTCTTTACGATAGAATTTATAATTTTTCATTTTTGCTTGATGTCTTAAAAAAATGAGTTTTCCTAAGTAGCTTAATGTTGAACAACTTATACGTATTGCAATAGATCACACTTTTCACCGCTTCTATATGATCGCAGAATTTGATACATCGTTAAGAAAACCTATTATGTGAGCGATGATACAATACTGAATAATTAATGACAGCTTTTGTTTTGTAGTTTGAAAAAGCTAAGGAGCTTATGGCTGATGCTAAACTGGGTAAGTTAAATTGTTTTTTTCTTAAAATATAATCCTACTAAATATTTTGCCAGTTTATGAATATTTGAGGTTAAGATTATAATGTAATAGTCAATAAATATAATATAAAAACCTTCGATAATTAGTATATAAATAGAAAGTAGATAATAAATCAATTGAATAATATATAACAAATGTTTGTTATGTACTTAAGTAATATAAGTAGTGTATACGTCTTTATTTATTAATACTCAGTATTATATACATTTACACTGTAAAACTAATTAAATTATATATATTTGAAACAAATTCAACAATACTGTTAACATTTATTTTAATTTTTAAGCTAATATTTTACTCAACTTTTTCTGTCTTGTTTTTCTAAAAATATAATCTTTTAATAATTTTCAACTTATTATCATTTACGCAGTAATACAAATAAAAATATTAGTTTCTAATTTATTATTTACCATTGTCTTAGACTCGTATAGTATTAGTTATATATTTTTTTAGTAGGTATCTTGTTATTTATTTTTATTTCCATTTTCTATTATCATAGGCTAAACGTTAAAGAAAGAGCTTATTTATCAAACATAACATTAGAAGCAGTTCATTTATGCTATGGTGAGATATTGAGTAGAAACGAAATTTTTTGTATGTAGTTATAATAAGGTTACACTTCCGCCGTCATCCAAAGAAACTTTTAATCCTAATCACAAATGATCTATTTTTTCCCGAATTTATCTTATTAAAAATGTTGAGTGGATGTCCTGCACTCATACACAATAACCTTGATTTTATTATTATGGCTTTACTTAACAGTTCTTTGATGCTCATTGTACACTATAGAATCTCTTTAGGGTGTTTTCTTCTTTAGACCATAAATCAATTTTTATATTTTGTATCGTGTTATATTACGTCCCATGCACCTAGATACATTGTTGAGCTCTAATTTATTTATAGTATAAAATTTGGAGGCACGGTATCTTATATTCTCCAATAATTCTCCACGTTAAAGGAATAAGTAATTACTAATTATTTACTACGAGATACCAGCTTTATATTTGTATTCTTTTTGAAGGATTTTTCTGGTTATAAATGCGTAATATAATTTTTTACGAATTTAATTCAAACAATTTGTCGATTGCGTATAAAATAAATAAATAATTAATTAAAGCTTGTCAAAAGGCCATACTTATATCTAAATTCCTATATTTTTTAAATATTATCAATTATAATATTTTGAAGTCTTAAGAGTATTTATTTACCTAGAAATTTTGTCAGAAGAAACAAACAATTTATTTAAATGATATATTGAACTACATATTTTTCTTGTTTAGAATAATATTTGATCACTCTCGATCAGTCGACTGCTTGACACTTGGTTTCTGTTATATGCATTCTAATTAAATTATAATTATAGTAAAATGTAATAAATTATTTTTAATATATCATATTAGTAAATATAATTATATTCGTCATGTCCCTCTAGAATATTTTAATCTAAGAAATCTTAGGTATTCTAACAACTATTTTAATTTTTGTAGATGTTGAAAACTGTAAAGCTTGTGTAGCCGCAATCACATATATTCTAAAAAATGCTGCTTGTCACGCTGTTTCTCAAAATTACCTCTCTAATGAATTACAACAAGTATGTTACTAAAATGTTATAAATATATTAATAATACATATTATACATTTATAATTAGCTATTACTATTTTAAGCAGTTAATTAAATTATTAAAAGACTTAATTAAACTTTGGAGATCACTGGAAATTGATAGGTTTAATTATTTCTTATTTAATTTCAAGTAAATAAGAATTAAGAAATACAAACTTTAAAAATATAAAATTTAAAATTTCTCTAAAACAGTAATGTTTTAATATTATTATACTAATCCCGAGTAAACCTAGTTAAATATTAAATGTATACAAATCGCGTTTTTTAAAAGTCTTATCTTAATTTGTTTTCTTGTATATATGTTACGGTAAAAGTACGAATACCGGTTAAACCTAGAATTTACCAATAACTCCTAGATTTCGCCGACTACTGTACTAATTGATTTCGGTAAAACCTAGATACACAACATCATTTGGTAAAACCCCAAATGATTTTTGTAGTTCGGACTTCTACAAACGAGATTTGGTAAACCTTAGGATAAACAATCAGTGTTAGTAAAAGTCCAAACATTTTTACCAAAGTTATTAATTACTATTATTATTTAAGTATATTAGGTAGGTACTACATCAATGACTAATATATTAGTTAGTATATTATTTTATTATTATAATTATTAAATACTAATGCAAAAATTGACATATTAAATGTACTAGGTACATTTATTACTAGTATATTATTTTTATTATAATTAAATTAATTGTATTATTAAATTATTCATTTATGCAGGCTTGGCTACTGTGACATCTTGAGTTGCACAATAAATTTTTGGATCGGCATTTACATCTGTTTGTTACACATTTTTTCAAACAATCACACCTTATTAGTCCTTATCCACCAGTCAAAGACAGTTGCGATACTGCTTGTCGAATACCAATTTCATTATCTGATATAATTGCCAATTCTATAAAATTTTCTTCACATAAGGTGAACTGATTGCAAGTGAACAGTTGTGAATGTTTCCGCTTTTATACCCAAGCGATAAAAATCTCATTCGGAAATTTCATTTCGGTATGTATAATAGGTTTAACAGTTAGACCTTTTTTGGGCATACTGTTGCCAAAGTCAATACTTAAATAATAATAATCATGATATCAAGATAAAAGCCGATCGCAGTTTAGTTTTCATAATATATAACAATAATATAAATGATCTAATATATTAAAAATAATAATAAATAATATACTAGTAATAAATGTAACTAGTACATTTAATATGTCAATTTTTGCATTAGTACTTAATAATAATAATAATAAAATAATATACTAACTAATATATTAGTCATTGATGTTGTACCTACCTAATATACTTAAATAATAATAGTAATTAATAACTTTGGTAAAAATGTTTGGACTTTACTAGCACTGATTGTTTATCCTAAGATTTACCAAATCTCGTTTGTAAAAGTTCGATCTACAAAAATCATTCGGAGTTTGACCAAACGATGTTGTGTATCCTAGGTTTTACCAACAGTAGTCGGCAAAATCTAGGATTTACCGGCAAATTCTAGGTTTAACCGGTATTTGTACTTTTACCGTAATATATATATTTCAATAGTTGACAATAATCATGAATAACTTTATAGAAGCAATAGAATCATACAAATCGTTACTATTTTATATTTTCTAAGAACTACAGTTAATTTGTATATTATTAATATAAATAATATTTTTTATAACTGAATAAATAACTTATTACTAATATTATACCACTCATTTATAGATTGGTTTACCTCGTGAACATGCTTCAGCGCTATGCAGAGTATATTTGGACAACTTATCACAAATTACTAAAGTGTTGAAGAACGAATCTTTGCAAATTGGTCGTTTGAATGATATTGATATATCCAAAGGAAATAATGGTGAATTTGTGATGAAATTGAATTATAATAATACATCGAAAATTTCAAAAGAAGATAAATTCACGTTAACAAAGGAACAAATTCAACTTTTAATTGCGGGTATGTAAATTATATTTTTCTAATGTAAATACTATAAACAATTTACTCAAATAAGAGTAGGTATACAGGGAAATATTAAATATTTTCACGAGAGGATAAAATATATGCCAAATCACATTTTTAGTGATTCAATTTATTTAATAATAACAATAGGTAATAAACGTAATATATTATTGTAAAATTACATATTTTTTACTTAAAATTATAAATTATAATTTTCTTTTTTAAAATAAAGTTCTTCAATAACCTTATTTATGCTTATTTCTTCTTTTCTATAGTAAATAACACTGCAACTCTATTTAATATTAATATTTACAATTGACTTATTTACAAATTAATAAAATAATATATTATATTTTGTTGTTCAAAAATGTAGGATCTAAATAATTGATTCCTATTATAATGACTATACAATGACTATAAAAAAAAAATAAAGAGAATATCCACCCCCACCCAGTAATGCAAAAGTATATATAAGCTATATCGTTAGAGAACTATTTCACAAATATAATAAACGATAAATATCTTCTAGAAAGAAAATTAGACACATTAGACTTTGTGAACAGCACTTTTCAACACATAGCGTGTACTGTGTAGATTGCAGTTGTACTATTATAGTATTACTGCATTTAAATTTCAAACTAAATTAATGCTAAATATCTATACTTTAATATTTGGTGTTTTCAGCTACCATTTGTTGAAAAATTCTATTTTTTTTTTTTTTTTGTGTTTTACGTTGGTGAGAGATATTTTTCATAAATTGATGAATATGTATAGGAAATGTGGCAGATAGATTTAATTTTATCTGGCGTTTCTCGTGAAGTCGCTATACCACTATACCAATGCTGCCAGTTGTAATTCTGTCTCTAAGAGTCTAGATCGGGGGTGGCGAACCTACGGTACGCGTGCCAAAGATGCTACGTTAATCAAATTTCAATGGCACGTGAAAAATTTAAATAATTAAAAGTTATGCTATTTATAAAGTTTTGATTATAACTGTAATAAGAAGTTCAAAGAAACAAATTATAAACATTTAAAAAATTATAATTACAAAAAAAAAGGTGTGCCTACTTAAGAGGATGCCACCGTAGTATTTGTTATCTCTCTCTAACCCACGCGCAATATACTAAATTTTACGTTCACAAAAATGACTATAACCATATTAATTTCTCAAATTAGAGTGAAATGACCTATTATAGAATTTAAAGTTAAGAACATTATCTAGGGCATCTCTTAAGCGTTTTATTATGTTTTTATTTTAAAGCGAGTTATGAGTTTTTTAAGATGTATAAACAATTTATAATTTTAAAATACTCATAACTCGCTTTAAAATAAAAATATAATAAAACGCTTAAGAGATGCCCTAGATAATGTTCTTAACTTTAAATTCTATAATAGGTCATTTCACTCTAATTTGAGAAATTAATATGGTTATAGTAATTTTTGTGAACGTAAAATTTAGTATGTTGTGCGTGGGTTAGAAAGAGATAACAAATACCACGCTGGCATCCCCTTAATAAAATAATATTTAATAAATCCGTAACTTTATATCCTTAAAAAATATAATTTCCTTTGGGCACGTGAAAAATTTTCAAAACCTTGATTAAAAAAATTTGGCACTTGACCCCAAAAAGGTTCACCACCCCTAGTTTAGGTAATACCTTTCATTTTTATAATTTTATATAGAATATATTCTACTTTAAATATTCTATACATATTTAGAAAATTTATTTATTTAAATTATTTATAAATCATAATTATTATAATATCTAATCATACAAAAATGTAGCTATTAAAATAATATCATATTATATTGCAATGTATGTACGTACTACGTATACACCTAGGTATGTAAATTTTTTTTCCCAAAAATCACGATCCCAGGTGCATTAAAACAGTAACAAAAAAGATCCTGTATTATTCTTATATAACAGTAAAGAAATCTTTCTCCTACAAAATATTATCCTATTGTCATAATATATTCCCACTAGACCCTGTTAGAGTTGTCGCCGATGTCTATTACAATGTCAGATTAATAATATATATAAAAATAAATTTAGTAGGTATAGGTTCGTTGCATACAAAAAGTGATGGTTGTTAAAAAATAGCCAGTAACTCACATTTTTCACTATATTTTCTGTATAAATCTAATATAATAATAAAAATAAACTATACATTATCTCGTATAAATTACACAATAAAATGCAATTAAACAAACAAATTCCAAGATATAGAAAATAATGGTTTAGTTTAAAATTGTTAAATGACATTTTGTGTACAAGAAGTATATTTGACTTTTAATACGACATTATTAAATTTACATAATTGTACAACTTTAATAATTATTAGAAACATCGTTATTCAACAACATTAAATACACCCGTTTTGATTTGTGCTAGGACGTTGATTTTTTATTGTTGCGTAACTTTTTTTAACACCATATTCATATTCGTCAATGGTCAATCCGACAATCGATCAAAATAATAGATTAAATTAAAATTTTTATAGGTAGTATATAATGTATTCACACAAATATAATCTGACTTTTAGAAATAGTTAATAAACCACTTGTGCCGATTTTATGACAATTTTTATTATTTTAAAAAATTCAAAGAACAAATATTTTAAAAATAATTGTTATCAAATAAATATTTTGTACCTAATTAATTACAACAATTGTAATATAAATTAGTCTCAGTACGTTATTTAATATTTTAATTTTCAGAAAAGAAATTTCATTACACAAATATGTATTATATTAGTCTTAAACTCTGAATTCTTATTTGTATTTAGTACTTTTAAATTGGATAGGTTCCACTATAATTATTCTAATTTAAATATCCAAACAATATAAGTTCTAATGAATTGTACAAAACATTATATCATGATATTATATTTCGTCAATATTTTCAATATATATAACATACATTATTTTGTAAAAATCTGATTTGATTATTGTCTCAAACTTAAATAATTTTTAATAAAAATTGTTCAGCCTAAAAAACTGCAATTTTTTAAACAATTGGTTCCAAATTTATTTTCAATTTCCTTTCTACATTTATAACCTCGTTTTTTTTTTAACTAAAATAATTTAAATTTTTTAATATTTGACTTTTTTTCAGTAGATATTTGTATACGTTTATTAATTATATAAATATATAACTCTTTTAAACATTATATTATCTACCTAATAAATAACATAAATACAGAACATCACTATAGAAACATGTTATAAACAAATAATAATTTAAGTAAAAATGTGCACCTATTATATGGAAATTGAGATTTAATCAAATACTCAATATCTCAAGAGTATTGAATTACAAAAAAATAAAAATAATATAATATAAAAAGTATGTTGAAAAATATGTATAGGTACTTACTATACACAATAGAAGTTAAGAGCACCTACATACACAATTCGATTGTTTGAAATGTTTGAATTAAGTATATCTTGTTACTTACTAGTTATTACATTGGTTATTAATTTACCTACCTATCTATTTACATTTAGATATATTAAATTCAGTGTTCCGTTATTCTTATTCTTTTTTATGTACTATTTGATAAATAATTGCATTTTTATGCGTATGCAATGCAAACAAGACAATAATTATCATCTTTGACTAATAATTATTTAATTTTTTATAGAATATTATAATTTTAATTGTAATTACTTTAAATAACTGTTTTCTTAACCTTATGTTGTTATAATTAAAATCAATTTTGTATATTACATTCGCTACCGTAAATTGTTTGCAGGTATCGCTTAGGTACATTTTAATAAAATAAATGTATTATTTATTTTTAAACTTCAATACTATTCATTCTTCCGTTTTTATTATACCTTTTAAATGTATTTTAAATCTTAATATGATAGATAGTGAGGAAACTGCATTTTGCATTAGAAAATGATTGATTTAATTAAGAGATCTGTCAGCCTTAAATCCTAAAAGTACAATTATGCATATTTTTGTTTTTGAAAAATTAATATCTAATTCGTAATAATTCATAAGCAAAATAATCAGAATTTATAATCTAATAAGTCTTAACCCTTAAATTAGTGTCTTTTGCGGGTACTAGGCTAACGATAACCAGGAATTCCGAATCCAAAATTTGGAACTTAAACCAAATTATAAAACTAGTAACCAAATCGTAATAATTTTTTACCTATAAGTCTTATAATTTAAGTAAATGTTTTCCTGTAAGAAATCCTTAGGAAGGTCATTGTTATTTTCTACAAAATCTGTTTTATTTCGTCGTATATCCAAGTTTTGTACCTTGCTACTTTTTATTAATAATATTATAATTTAAAATGTGTGCTGTGTTTGATAAGTACTCATTTTTTTTTTTTATTATTATTATAACAAATGTATTAAATAAGATAATAAAACAATACAAAGAAAAAAAACAGGGAAATTGCTCTGCAAGCACGTAGTACGCTGTGGGGTGTTTCAAATGTATGTCATCATTGAATAGGTAACTATTATGAATGTATTAGAGACATTAATTTAACAGATGAACTTCCAATTCTACATTAAATTAGTAATTAGGTAATCAACCTATCATACTTATATGATTTTATAATAAATGTATATTATCAGAAGCATTTATAGGGTAGTTAACCCTATTTAGGAAAAGCTCCCTAACCAATTTTAGTTTAAATTTCCAAAATAGTTAGTTATCTTCTGCAATTTATTTGGTACAAACAAACGTGAGTCGTTGTCGTGTGATCAGATAATTAGAAAAACATAAATTTAATAAGTGCAATAACTCCAGTTAATCCAACTAAAGTAAATGTATACAATTTGCTTTTATCACACGCGTATTATAATTTATGATGAATTCAAGGCGTAACTGAAAAAAAAATTGGGGGTCCAACATTTTTTTAAATATAAATGCTGACAATTTTTAGTCAATAAACTATATTCACTACTAAAATATTTCTACTTTTAAAAATTTTGGGAGAGATTCGGACCCCTTGACCCCCCTCTCAGATACAGCCTTGATGGTGATATTTGTAATATGAAATTGGTATTTTGTTAATTGATCGTGATGATATTACTGATAAAATAATAAGCAGTATTTGGCAAGGATTTTACCTATTGAAAAACTTAAACAAAGAAAATATTCTTTATGAGTTTGCTAAAAAGTTAAGAAAATTAAAATTATAAATTGTAATTTGTACAATAATATTTCAAAATTAACGACAAAATCAAAGTAAAATAATGTATTTAAAGAAAAAAATTGTATATACTTTTTTTGTTAATAGAGGTAGGTACTATAACTAATAGTATGAATTTTGTTTGTAATTCTCACAGGGATTTAGCCTCCCCTTGTTTTACAAACCTAAATACACCTGTGTATTTTATCACATTTTTTTTTGTACATTTTCGTATGTAATTTATTTTAAATAATTCTCCAGTTTTCAATCAGTAGTAATATCACACATACACATTCACACCTTAGAAGTATTTAATAATCACAATGACAGCACGAAGGCAGTTTTTTGAGTTCTGGGACTTGAGTCAGTGGGTGAGTGATTTCACTGGTATAGTACTAGTAGTAATATAAAGTAGAATAGTGTTAATAAATAATTTATATATTCATAAATTTATATTTAAAAGAAAGTGACTCATTTCTACAATCTATCCTTAAATTTGCTGGGTGGGTGAACAGAATCCTAATGAGACACATTAAGTATACAATATTTCACGCCGCCACTGTTAGAAATGAACTAAAACATAATAATTTTGAAGACACTTTATTAAAGACTGATTATATGATAAATAATTTTGATTCATTGAGTTAATTTAAAGACTATTGATATCGAAGGAGAATTTGACAATGCGCAATATATTTCTGAAATAGTTCCTTTAGTGGTGAACTCTATGATACTTTTCCTTTACTGGTCTAATATTATGGTCGGAATTTTTGATTATGGAGAATAAACCATATTATCAAGGCAGTGAAATTAAAAGTATTTTAATAATCTAAAACATGGAGTAAAGACATATTGTGCCAATCAGAGTTGATATATTTTTTTTAATATTAGTTAATTATTATAATAACATTCAAAAAAATATGTCACAATATAAATTTACGATGAAACTACAAATACAAGTAATATAATTCAAAGAAATGTAGTTTCGTATATTGTCATTAACTAGGACCAATAAATGGTCCTAGCTTCAATAGTAAACATTTATTCTTACAAGCTAGACCATAATAAAGTTTTATTAAGTATGTTCTACAGATTCGTTTTTATCTGTAGATTTTAGATGTTCTGCGAAAAATAGTTAACACTACAATCAAATTTTATCCAACACAACAAATAAAACTAGTAAATTTGTATTAGAAATAATAACAGATCCAATAAAGAGATTTACTAAAATAGAATTTATTTGTTGGCTCACCAATTTGTAATAGAAGACAAAGCAGCTTCAATATGTTAACTGTTACTTGAAAAACTGTCTTCATTTCAACGGTTTGATCGCTATAAACATTATTTATGTTTTAATCCGAAAAGAATACCTGAAGAAACTATAATTTTATTTCCTACCATTGATGAGCGAATTGACTACAATAAGAAATAGAAATATTTTTATGACTTCAACAGAGTTATTATATTTTTAAATTGTAACCAGAAGACATACGTAACATTAAAAACAAATAATCGTATAGTTGTGGAACTCTTATCATTACCTAAAAATAAATAATTTAAAAAAATTGTTATTAATTATGTATATTAAATTTGAAGTCTTTAATTCTAATCTAAGGTTCAGATACTATCTCGGACTATCGATAATTTATACAACAAATTATGATCATCTTTTCGGTTCTGAGTCAAACTACAATATCATAAAAATGATATTTTTAGTGTGCCGGTACCGGAAGTCAATGCTCCGAGTTCCAAAGTTTAGAGGGTGGAAAAATAAAATATCTACCTAGTGATTCAAATAAATCTTTTGAAAATTGTGGTTATGCAAATATTTTTTTTTATGGATACTTCCCTAGCCTCACAATAAAAAAAATTAAATTAAATAGGCATTACTTAATTTGTTGTACCTATTTTTTTCTTTTTTTTTTTTTGTATAATCCTGACCCAGTCGTTATTCAGTTCATAAAAAAAAAAAATTAACACTAGTATAGCTATATGGTGCTATACTGGTGTAGCATTATGGAAATCCTATTTTGTCAGCAAACACAACCTAATAACAAGTGTCAATTTAAAAAAAAAATTGGCACTAGCTCTACCATACCTTGAAGATTATGAGAGTAATTTGTCCTTGAGTAGATCACTGCAATGTACTTTTTAAATTTAAATTCAATAATAAATTAATAAATCATATAGTATTTAGTTTTAGTTTTTTTTTTTTTTTTTATTAAAATATATATTTACAATCTGTATCATTTATACAATAAGCAAATGTGATAAATAGCAGAGACTAACATAATTATAAATACGACATGATTTACATGAGGAGGGAGACTACCCATTGACAGACACTTCAGAGTATGATTACTCAATTAATTCAGGAGATCTCTACACCATTGTCTTTTAAGACGGCGTGGAGGGTTGTCAGGTAACGTGTGTGACGGTAGATGTGAGATGAGTGGATTTGGATGGTGTCGTAGTTACGCATGAAATTTGGTGTAGTAATTTTTGGCTAGTTGGTCAACTGTGTCAATTTTTATATCTTTATGTAGTGCTTTATTTGTTATATACCATGAAGCTGAGGCTATAAATCGGAGAGAGATTGATTGGAAGGCTCGAGTTGATCGGATTTGGGAAGGTTTGGCGCAGCCTCAGATTTGCATTCCTTAAGCCCAGATTGGCCTTAAAAGGGACTTGTATAAAATTGATTTTGTGTGAATTGACATTTTTAATTTGAGTATAGGTCGAAGTAAGTGTAAACGATTATTTAGTGTTTGACGTTTGGAGTTTAGGTGAGGGCCCCAGGTTAGACGTTTGTTGAGTATGAGACCTAGATATTTTACTTGAGAAGTTTTGGGAATGTCAACTCCCTGCAGTTGCAGTGGAGGAGAGTCGTTTTTACAGAGAGTGAATATTACATTGAATGATTTTTCGAAGTTAATTTTTATTCGCCACTGGGTTGCCCAGGTGTTAATTAGGTCAATATGGGTTTGAAGGTAAGAGGAGGTAAGTATGAAGTCTGTGTTAGAGGCCAGTATAGCTGTATCGTTTGCGTACGTAGCTATAGTCGTATTTGCAACTTTGGGAATGTCCGATGTGTATATATTAAATAAGTCTGGGGCAAGATCACTCCCTTGAGGGACTCCGGCTTGTATAGAGAATTAAGAGGAAATCGAGTTCCCTTGTCTGACTGCAAAATATTTAGTTAACCTCCATTTGTTTCTTGATGTTTAATAATATATTTATTTTTCTATTGGAATACAGTAGTTTAAATAAGTTCATGGTCCTTATAATGGCTTAAACAACGCCATTATGCCCTAATTTATAAATATTAGTTTTTAATTATTCATTCAGTTCGTAGATCTTGCTTAATATAATTTTTTACCTAAATATGTACATGATATTTAATATACCTATTTTAAATCTAAAGAATTCTTGTGCATAACATTAACCCAATTCCTTATAACTTATAAAGTTATAAACAATATAAACTTATAAGTAATATAAATATAATTTTACTTAAATTATCCATTTTAAATTTATTTAAAAAAAAAATATTAAGATAATTCATGTTGGCAAAAATTATACAGTTTTAATCAGTCTTTAAAACTACTTTTATACACATTAAATTATTGTCCGTTAAAATATTAAATATTTGTTATTATTTTCAGAGTTCAGTAACGTTAGCAATCAAATGAATACATTAGCTCAAGAATGCAAAGAATAAATATTTTCAAATAATTTATCTAGTATGTATCACTAATTAGTAACTATTACTACAAATTACAACATATTATTGTCAACAATTTTTAAATACAATAACATTTTAACTATCATGTACAATAGTATTTACAATCATAGAACATTAATATTAATTTTTTATTGGATTTCCCTAGAACTTATTTATTAAATAATAATTTCAGATTCAAATAATAAATAAGGTAAAGATTTAAAAAAGAAAAACAATTACAACAAAAATTTTGATCATAAAAAAAACTATCTTTTATAGTTTAATAAACTAAAATTAGTGTTGGGAGAGGTCTTCCAAAAATGGTATTGAAAATTAATTATTTACAGTCAAACACCATGTTGAAATATCTAGACATCTTAAATTATGGTTAATTTTAAAAGATTGAGAAAAAATGTTCTAGTAATCCATTCTTCCAACTATCTCATCATCAATTTAATTATTTAGGAAGAACATTGTACATTAGTTAATTACTGATTTTTGAAACTATTACGACACTACATTATGGTAAAATTTACTTATTTAATTTCAATTCATTGAATAAAACTTAACTTTCTAGTGTAACAACTTCCAAGTTTAAGTATAAATAACAATATTTACAGAAAAAAAATCAATTGTTTAAACGAAATATAATACTCTACATATAAATTAATTTTTCTGCCAATAAATACTGATGATTTAAATATTTATATATTATATATGTCAATTTGTTTATATAGCTATATTTTTGAATTATTCCTTCCAATCGTTAACATAATTAAATAATTGTGGAAATAACAAATAATACACTTTAAAGTTTTAAACAGTACATTCAACCTAAGCAATACATTTCTTGTAATTATTATTCAAAACTAACATAATATTCATAACATTTTTTTTAAACAATAACAAAAATTATTAGCAATATTGCTGATATTGGTATTTATATACATTTTTTAAATGTTTAGTATATTTTATGATAAGTATAGTGGTGTTATAAACTTGCTCATCAAAATTAAAATTATTTGACTAGATATTACAGTTCATACACAATTAATGGCTTCAAACAAAAAAAAAATCAATACAATCTAATGGTAACAATATAATTAAATTAGGCACATTAATGGTGAAAAAAATATTGAAAACTTCAAATGTTCTTTAAAGTTTTCCTTACAAAATCGTATGTAGCAAAACTAATTCCGGTAGCAATCGGTCCTTTAATCCAATTCATACTTAGACCCTTGAAAAAGCCTTGTCTAATGCCTTCAGTTCTAGATAAAACATAAAATATTTTTAACCATAATTATTTATTTATAAACAATAACAGGCTCTCAAACCATTGAGCACATTGTATCTTGTTTTGTATAATACTTTAGCATATTTTATAAATAACATACCACCAACCAAATAAACTATAATAAAAACAAATGAGCACAACATTTATTGCAACATTATCATATTATTTATAGTAAGGAAAATTACTCTTTGGTTTGAACATAGTCACAAGTCAAACTTTAACAATTTAAGAAAAATCTGTTTACTTATATTTCTGATATACAATCAGGAATCAAGTTACCCAATTAGTTATATTTAATTGCAAGTTACAATTAAAGCGGTCAATAAGTTTACCTACATTTAAAATTACAAATTCCTTAACTTTTTCAATTATTTCTTCAGGAAAATAATGACACTATTAAATATTCTTTATGTGGAGATTAATGAAAAATATACTATATAGGTTATAACTAAAATTTTAAAGTATTAATATAAAATATATTAAATCATTGGTTACAAAATATAATAACACTAATAATTACCCAATACAGTAATGTCTATGATTACTGATTAGAATAAATTACATAAATAAAATATTTAAATTTTAAATATATAAACACTCAGTCGCACATCTAAAAAAAAATTTCGGGAGGGGATACATTATCACAATAGGTATTCTTGTTGTATGCGGTCTACCGCACACTTGTCATCTGCCCACACATGTTTCTATATGTCATATGCGGTCTACCACACCAGTCTACTAGAAATTATGGCAAAAAACTTACTGGTCCATGGGTGTTAGGAATGTGCCAAAAAGACGAAAATGGTGTTATTAAGGCAAGATATTTTGTTTTAGAAAAAAGTGACAGACAGACACTGCACAGAATAATTCAAAATGAAATTGAAATTGGTACAGAAATACACTCAGATGAATGGCTTGCATATTAGACATTAGAAACTAAAGAGTACATATATAAACCTGTAAACCATTCCCAATTTTTTATCGATCCTATCAATGGTGCACACATACAGCGCATAGAAAGTTTATGGCAAGGTTTAAAACTTTGAATCGTAAAAAAAATGCATGGTACATCACCATCATTGCTATCCTCGTATTTAGCGAATAATGGTGGCGTCTAAGAAACAACAATGATGATATATTTGAATGTTTTTTAAGAGACGTTAAGTTATATTGTACCTAATTTAAATAATAGAAATGAAGATTATATAGACATAGTATAGTATTTTTTGATTATTTTTTGATACATTGACATATTATATTATTTTATTTGTTTTTATAATTATGTTTCTATACCTATTTTTTTTGTACTTAACTTAACCTAATTTAGGATTAGATTGTGACGTGTATTGTTTTATTGAATTATTTTTAATACATATTGTGTGTCATTAAATTAAATATAATATAATTCTACCATAACTTAATTACGTATAAAAAGTATGTTATAAACCGCATATGACGCATGAGAGCCCATAGTAATTTGGGGCCTTTAGTTAAGAGTTATATTTGGTATAATAATATTTTCGGGGCCCATTTTTTTTTTTTGCAGGGAGCCCAAATTTTTTAGTTGTGCCACTGATATGACGTATAGAAACATGTGTGGTAGACGGCATACGACAAGAATACCATTACAATATATATATAGATAAGATAAGTACATAAGTTATTATACTAACCTAACCTTTCGGGTGAGGTTACAACCCTTAGCCCCCCCCCTGGTTGCGCCACTGTAAACACTAGATAGAAAATTGTGTTTAATTATGATGACATTTGTATCCATATTTTGGTACAGATAAGTGAATAATTTACATACAGACAGTAACTTAGACATCAATATTACAAATACTTTATGACAAATAAAATTTAATTTAGCAATGTTGAGAAAAAAAAATGTGCTCAATCGTATTTTTACTAAATAAAAATACTCTACTTGTAAATCATTATAAATGTAGTTCTTAGGTTTGTGTAATTTATTCCAGTAATAATTGATGTTTGCATCTTCCGTCTTATAATGTCTAGGGGATATGATGATGATTGACCAGCCATACCTGCTACTGCACCACATGCTAAATTCACAACTGTATTTTCATATCCATGTTTTTCTGTATTAAGTATTATTAAATATTGATATTAAAGATTATTTTATCAAGTATGCAGTTTATGAATATTTACCTTTCATAAATGACTTTAATGATCCATATGTGAAAAAACTTGTACCTGCATAAGGTATAATGCCTAGTATTGTTGGTACATAGCCTCGATAAAAGCCTTTTATCCCTTCAACTTTAAAAGTCTTTTTGAACACCTAAATAAATAATATGGTATATAGCAATCACTTAAATAGTTAACTAATAAATATTATAGCAAAAAAATATTTATAATTGATTTTCATAGGCGCAACTAGGGGGCTAAGCCGCCTAACTTTGATTTTAGCCCCTCCCCATGTCATAATTTCTAGCCCTACCAACATTAGTCAATTTTTATTTTATTTTTTTTGGTTATATGAAACTATTATTGTATGTAATGCATAAAATAATAATATAATGTAATGAGTAATGACCCTCTGTAAAATCATGTTGTGTAATATTTTCTACATAAATACTAGATAGAAGATGTCAAAGTAAACACAAAAATAGTCATCACTCATTATCTAGAACTCAGAAGAAAAGACGCTAAAGATGAAGATTTAAATTTTATAACATTAATCATTAAACAATAAGTCATTACTATATTACCAAATCATTTCTTTAAGTTATGGCTATAATCAGGGCTGCATTCAGAGCAAAGCAAGAGGGTAAGGGCTAGGAGCGCAAATTTCAATAATAATTAAAAATTAAAAAAATTATTGTAATAATTTTTTCACATAATATTTGAAAAATATACATTTAATTTAACAAGTTACTACAGTAGAGTCTTGCTCTATTTTTATTGTATGAGAATTATTTATGTTGAGGCTCTTGGAGCACAAAATTAGAAATATTGACAATTCATTATGCATGGTATGCAATATACTTATAAAATAGGTAGATTAACTGTATGTATACAAAATGTACGTGGCTTGTCAAATGCATATATTCCCATTTTTTTGTGTTAAGGGGATGCAGTGGTTTAGGGGCACCCCCAAACCTCAATACAGTCCTGGTTATAGTTATTGTCATAGCTATTGAAAGAAATTTATCAAATTGTCTAAATAAAGAAAACATTTTAAATACATTTTCTAATACCTATTGAACAGAGGCTTAAACTATAGTTACTAGTGTATTTATTATAATGTTACCTTTAAAAATCCTTCAGATTTCACTTATATTTTAAGAAAGTTAAACTTAATTTTTTTTTTATTATTATTATTATTATTATAAAATAAACTACAATCTATACAATAGTATGTACACTTAATAATTAGGATGTAAGAATATAAGTAATAATAATGAAAATTTTGAATATGGGAAATTACCCAGTGGTAACACTCAGCACATGAATTTATTTATTAATTTGATTTACAATTTTTTTTTCACAAGATGTTGAGACAGAAGGTCTTTAAAATTTGTATCTAAAATAATACTTAATAATATTTAAATCATTTAATTACCATAGTACCACTATTTTATTATTTGTTTTATATACACAACAAAATATGTCATACACACTATAATAATCAAACAATATTATAATTTTAATCATTTATTTAACATAGGTTAAGAAACATCTTTTAAAAATACTAGGGTTGGAGATTTCCCTAACTTAAAGATCTAGTTAGTTATACCTATGATTAATTCTATATTGCTAGTTATACTCAAAAATATTTCTAACTGAATAATTAATAAACTATATCAATAAATTCATTTAAAATTAAATACTTTACATCTCCCAACGATTTATAATCATTTTTGGTAGAAACTGCCATTCTTGCTCTTGCCAAGTCTAAAGGATAAGTTAATGTTTGTGATGTTACCCCAGCTAAGGATCCAGAAAGAAACTTAAGACTTCCATTATTTCTAAAAAATATATAATTCAATAAAATAAACAACAATTAAATTATAAAACAGGAATAATAAAAATTAAAATTAAACCCACATGTTTGTTAAGACTATAGTATAAACTAAATTTATATTTATTGGCTAATTTATCTAAATTTAAATCTATTAAAACATTGACAAAAAAAATTGTAAACATGCAGGGAAAAATTAATTTATTACATTATAATCTAAATTGAATATTAATATTTCTGTATTGTTTTAGTTATAACTATTAAAATGTATGTACATATTATAACAACATTTAAGATTATAAAAATTAAAATGATAGGCCCAAAGTCCATTAAACATTCAAACTAAATTTAATACTGCTTTTATTACTATTTATTTACTATTAATAACAAAAGTAATCAGTGAAATTCTTAAGAAGACGCATCATCAACATGTGTTGTCTTCGCCTTACACATGTACAACATAATAAAAACTGTTTCACGTTGGGAAGAATCACTAGGGCTGTAAATAAAATTGAACACAATTTCTACAGTATAAAAAAAGTTTTTATCGTTTCAAAATCCATTATTATAGTTTTTTTTAAACTTGAATAACTTCTTTTGTAGTTCTGATATCGAAAAATATAAAAATGATGACGCATACTCCAAAATCTTCTCTTTCTAGTATGAAAATTTGGTGCATGCAACGCATGCAGATAGAGCGTCCTATTAATGTGAAAGATTTAGCTCTAACGAGTATTTATTTACTATTTACTAATATTTATAATATTTTTAAAAGTATTACACTACAATTCTATAAAATTAATTATATAACAGGACTTTGACTAGGATAAAGTAAACTAAAATTGTACTTCTATAGTGTACATAATTTTAAAATTAAAATTTAGATATACCTATTTTATCATTGAAGAGTCAAAAATAATTCTGTACATAGCAGTATAGGCAAACTATATGCTAAAACAGTATATTATCATAAATAAATAATATTTATTGTCAAATTATACTATAACTTAAATATTTATCAGGGAAGAGAACCCAAAGAAAAAGTAAATATCAAAAATAAAAATAAATGATACGGTTTTATAGCAATAGAAGTTAATATTTATAAAAATTAAGATTGCTTGTTTTAAACT
Source organism: Rhopalosiphum maidis (assembly GCF_003676215.2). Taxonomy (NCBI): domain Eukaryota; kingdom Metazoa; phylum Arthropoda; class Insecta; order Hemiptera; family Aphididae; genus Rhopalosiphum; species Rhopalosiphum maidis. The sequence continues at coordinate 63,955,971 of NC_040877.1, forward strand.
TAAATTGAAATTAACGTGATGAATAATTAGTTCTCATTTTAGACTTAACAAACAAAATATTTATGTTAACATAGAAGTATTAATATATTTAAAAATGTTTATTCATCTAATTAGTATGTAATTGGAACAAAAAAACAAGCCTAAATAATAATATTACTTTGTGCTTAGAGAATCAACCTCTAGCAATTTTCGCCATTGTTCAAACGCTGTAAATTGGATGGCTGCATATGGGATAATTCTGGTCATGGTAGCTGTATTGCCTCGCCATAACCATATAAAACCATCCTTTGCATAAGTATCAGACAAAAATTTTAACGCAGCTCTACCTGAATATGGTTCTTGAGATATCTAAATATTAAAATTGATCAATATTTATAAACGAGTATATTTATTACTGACTGGAAAATAAATAATTATGTTCAATCATGAACTTTAAAATTGCAATACTCACTTGAAAATTGATTTTAGTTCTATCTAATGGAGCAATTGTACTCTTGGCTAAAGCACCGGCGATGGCGCCTGCCGCCAAACTGTGCAACACGTTTGTAGAGTTGGAATCATGTTTCTGAAACAAACAATGATTATAACCAAATTATACTTATTAAAAAATGAACTTACAGTTGTTTACCTGTATATCGTGTGCCATCATGCACGCCGAAGTGATCGGAGGTATTTCTCGTATTCCATCATTCAGGCAATGAACGTTGAAGTAAGTCGGTTGACAATATATTTGGCAGCTGTGGACAACCACCAGTGTCCTTGACATAGAAATGACATCAGGAAATGTTTGAGATGTGTAATTTTTGTTCAGTACACTGCAGTCATTAACGCAAATTGTGATGTGATTGAGACGGTGTGTATTAAACTATTGAAATAGTATTACGAAATCGAATTGGATATAATAAATAATAATATCGTTTCGCTCGATATTGTTTTTTTCTGTTGTTTAAAGAGTAACGTCTGATAACGTCACCGTTATCGTAACTGATAACGAACATGTGTTAGCTATGAGCACAGATCAAATTTATATTGTGTACATGATCTACAATAAAGCTACGAAGTTAGCAATCTACATACAAACGTACATGCGTTCTGTAGTAAACAGTCAAGGTCAAAGTTTAGCATTCACTTTTCTACAATAAATATACGTCAGACATTATAATATGTTATTGACTTGTTACACAAACATTCACTAATCAGTGATCAGTAAGCATTTAATGAATCAATATGCGATAGAATCTAACGATCCCAGTTTCTTTAACATGATATTATTACAGTAGTCAACTTTACTGGTCAATAATTATTTAATAAATATGTTTTTTACTAAACGACCTCTTAAATTTATCTATTTTTATACGACTAGATATTCACTAGATATATCATCAACGATATTATTATTAATATTATATTATTTACATACCAATTCACCATTAAAGAGCTACTTCATATCTGTAACAATGAGTGCAGTTCGGAGTTCCTAATGTTCCTATAACAAAATGATAATGATCATAAATGAAAAAATAATTACAATTATACTAGCTTTTGGATGTTTCTCGTTTTGTTGTTGACTGCGAATTGCTCACATTAGTATAAACTTTAGGAATTAATCACTAATAATTTTTATTATTTGTTTTTTTTAACTGTTAGATTTTAATAATAAATAATAATAGGTATTATATGACAATACGCGAATTAAGTACCTACTTTTAAAAAACAACACAAAATCACCATTACAGTGTTATATCTAATCTATTAAATGTAAATGGTAGTTAAATGACTAGGCTTTCATAAATACTCGTAGTAAAATATAATACTATGTAACATTATTATGCACTTTTATGAGATATAAAAAATTATCTCTATACCCGCCTATCGGTAAATACCAATGAACACTATAAAACGTGTTTTTATTGTGAATAGCTTTTATAGAATACCTTAATAAAAACAAAAATTAAAAAAATAATATTATTAGGGCTGATAATTATATGCAATAAATAAATTTAAAAAATATTTTTAATATTTTAATTCAATCAAACATTAAATAGTTTTTGTGTAAAAAAAAAAAACAAAATTAATAAATAATATTTTATATTATGTTTGAAAATTCATCAAAAAATTGTCTAAATTTTGTGTTTATTATATAAATGTTACTCTAAATGTCACGCAAAAATATTAATTATTTTATATCTACACGGCAAACACGCGTCGTACTAAAGAATAGATTACATTTTTTAATCTATTCGGCGGTCGTACACTCGTACTATTAAATAATAATTATTAAATTAACTTAAAAACAGCCGGGATTCACAATAAGCCGATAATTTATATTATAAAATCTTTTATTTTACTAGGTTTAACCACTATAATTAAATATAATACCTACCTATATTTTCGACATATATTTGTACATAAAACAACAATTGTCAATTACAATCAGATCTCCATTAGATTTACAAACTAAGATAAAACTATAATAAAGGAAGCATTAAGCAACGTTACTGTCTTAACAGATAATTATATTATTTTTGTAAATTGAAAACATAAAATAATATTCCATAGACTAGATCAGTGGACAGTGATGTAAATACATAAATATATTATATCGGCACCTATAATATAGCCCAAATAGGTACCTAACCTAACTACACTAGTTTGAGTTAAATACATTGATAATCTATAATTAAATATTAAATACCATTCGTTCAGTATTTTATCATTCCTATGACCAATAGATAACCTGGTACAACTAGTGCAATTAATGGAGCAAGCCACGATGACATGTTCGTTTAAGCATTGAGCGGTAGATTATTAATAACGTAATAATAAATTACACTAATATTAATGGAAATTTATGACTTCCGATAAATTATAATGAGTGCAAGAATTTCATTTGTCTACACTTAACAATGAACGAATCATCGTTTTATTTTAATTTATAACAATGTTCAATCGTTCAATAGTATAAATACTAAATAGTAAACATATTATAGTGCCATAATACGTAACAATTATTTAATTATTTTATCAATTGGATTAATCAAATATTTAAAGTCTAAATGCTTAAACAATAAACAGTTATATATACCTAAAAACATTAAATAGGTTTTATTCATTATAATATCAATGGCAAAAGTGCTTCTTACGTTCTTCTTGCTTTCTTACTAACTCACGTTAAGAACATGTTATTTGATATATTGTCTAAATGACCTCGGTATTTCAACCATAGGCCGGCTGCAGAAATGTGATCAGTAGTACATTTTTCTTTCACTTTTATAAGTATAGTAAGACCCTCTTACAAATCTTTTCCATCCCAAACTTTAAATGGTTCTAATAATTGAATACGATTGGATTTTGGGTCAACTACCACACTCATAGCTGATCCATCAGCAGGTGGAGCTTGGTAAGTATCTTGACTTGGATCAAATCCTCTTGCGGGTATTCATCGCCAAATGGATTGCTTAATTTAAATTCTTTACCATCAGCTCCCTTGATTGAATCGTTCGTGTGGTCGAAGTCCAAACGCGCTTCAATGTTTAAAGCCGTAACTAACTCTAGAGAGGTTACAAAGGCACGAGTTGCTGCATTGGCATCATTACGTCCAATAAAGTTTCTGTTATATAAACTGACAATGGTGTTCTTTTCGCCCTTTTTGACATCTTTACGATCCCATTGACCAATACATGGACCGCAAGCATTATAGCTAATACAGTACCACCAAATTCTCTCAATATTTGTGCAATTCCATTTCTTTCAATTGTTGCCCTAATTTGTTCAGATCCAGGAGTAACATTAAATGGAATTTTTGATTTACGACCGTGAACTAAGGCTTCTTTTGAAATAGTAGCACATCTCAACATATATTCATAACTTGAATTAGTGCAGCTTCCAATAAGACCAACTTTAATTTCCACAGGCCAATCGTTTTTTTTTGGAATTATTTCCTAGTTTTGAAATAGGATGTGCAAGATCAGGTGTAAAGGTCCATTGACATGAGGTTCCGGTATTGTCAAATCAAGTTCATCAATTAACTGGTCATAATGACTGTTATTGTCAGGAGTCAATAATGACTTACTTTACTTGGCTGCTTCTTTAGCAATATCAGCACGACATGTAGCTTTTAAATAATTTGCCATTCGATAATTAAATGGGAACAAAGAATTAGTAGCTCCAATTTCTGCACCCATATTACAGATGGTACCCATACCTGTGCATGAAATATTAACAACTCCAGTTCCATGATATTCAATTATAGCACCGGTACCTTCTTTGACAGTCAAAATATCTGCAACTTTAAGGATTACATCCTTTGATGTAGTCCAACCAGACATCTTTCCTGTTATATGAACACCAATAACCTTGGAACATTTTAGTTCCCAAGGAATATCAGCCATCACATCAACAGCGTCTGCACCACCAACTCCAATACACATGCCACCAAGTCCACCTCTATTAAGTGTATGTGAGTCAGTACCAATCATCAATAACCCAAGAAAAGCATAGTTTTCCAGAATAATTTCTGTTTCTGTTTCTGGTTTTTAATCTTATTAAAAGCTGCACTTGTTGTGTACGTGAGATATTTTATATAATTGGGAAATGTAATAATATTATCTATAAAATGTACAATATAAATGTTAGATAAGATACGTCTGATACAGCGATCATCGGCGACAAGCGATCGGCCGTTGTTCAGTCACAATAAAATCGTACGTATGTAAGTATGCGTCGTAGCCGCTCGATAGGTGAACTGGCAAATAAAAGTTAAATAATATTAATTAAGGTTTAGTACTTTATTAAATAAACCTGAGCGGTGGTGAACATTGGTCCTTCGTCCGGGATTAAAATCGTCATTCGTCATTTGTCAATTAGTTTCAAAGTACGAATTAAGTATTACATGCGTCATTGTGTCAATCAGTTACCGGTCAAGAAAAGATCATAAGTGTATTGATCAGCGAAAATTGTTAAAGATCGTGCGAAAATACAGTCCACAGAAATAAAGTTCATCCACAGAGGTAAAGAAGTAAAGTTCACCCACGGGACCCAGTATCAATGTACAAAACAAGTATAGATCGGAGTTTGAAGATTTATACTTTAAAACTATGGCTACAGCAGAGAAAATCGTAATAGCAACGGGCCGATTATATCGCAAGACGAGAATAGAAATAAAAGTCCCGACATCGATTTACCTAATTCTTGTATGAATAAAGTATTGTCGTCGATAAAGTTGTCGTCATTGAACGTACCAGGTATTTACCGGCAATTATCAAAAATGGGCATCATTTTATGATATATTTTCGGCACTAATAGATAACAATACGTCGTTAACGGCGACAGAAAAGTATTTTTATTTACGCGAATCATTACCAGGCGAGGCATTAAGTTCGATTAAATGTTTGGAAACAGCTAATAATTATACCATAGCATGGAAATCGTTAATCACACGTTACAATAATAAAAAGGAGTTGGTCCAAGCACGAAGCACATGTAAAAGCGATATATGATCTCGAAACGGTGGGCGGTGATTCGGCGAAAAAATTAAGGCAGTTTACAGATGCACTGAATATACATATGCGTGCGTTAGAGGCGCTAGGTCAAGAGCCAACAAATTGGGGACCACTACTTAATACATGTAATATCAATTAAATTAGATAAAATTACACTAAAGGAGTGGGAATCGAGAGCGCATTGTATTGAAGTGCCAAAATTATCTGAATTAATTACATTTTTATAGTCGAGATATAAAATTTTAGAATCAATTGGAAGCGTAAAAAATATAAATATTAAAAGTAGTACAATTACGACATCAAACGAGAAAAAATATATCGAAAAAAGAGGAACGTCACAATTATTCGCGTCAACGTCAAATTTAAAATGCTATGTTTGTAAATCGGTGCATACGATTTATAAAAATTCTAAATTTTATAGTTTGACTGTACCAGAGCGAATAAAACGCGTAACGGAGTTGAAGTTATGTAAGATTTGTTTACGCCAACACGAGAGTAAAAAATGCAATGCTAAATTTTGCTTTAAATGCGCAAAAGGGCATAACACACTATTGCACCTGTTAGGAGGGAGAAATACAGTAATTGAAGATAGTATGGCAGTTCAATCAACAGTTGCAAATGGATCGACAAGTGAAGTTATTGAAGCATCAATATCGTTAAGCACATGCATCGGTAATACAAGACAACAAGGTATTATTGTCGAAGGCGATGGTGTCATTGCGCAGTAAATCAGCGCAATAGGTCCCGGGACGCGTACTTTTAGATTCTGGATCCCAAAGTAATTTAATAACAGAGCAAATCGTACAGCTACTAAAGTTAAAAAAGAAGCATGTGAAGCATGATTTATGCGAAATAGGTGGTAGCACACAAAAGGCATCATCAGCAGTGGTTGCAACAATACCTAAGACAGAAAATTTACATTAACACATTAACAGCCTCGTGTTTGGTAGTGAAACGTATAACAAATAATTTGCCGTCAAAATTAATCAAAAATAATATTTTGATTCCGCGTGATATCAAATTGGCTAACCCATGGTTTAATAACATAGACTTATAGAAATAGACGGAACATTGGTTATAATAACGCGTGCAAGTGAGTAGAGCTTGTTTAGAGGTTCGGGCGTTGAAAAATCGCGGAAATAATTTTTCATATTTAAATATATCTATAATATAAATAAAATATCTATTACTTATAGAAATATTTATAAACGATTGTAATAATATTATTCATAGATGTAGGTTTAACTTGAAACACTTAAAACGTTATATTTTAAAATATAGAATATAGTTTATTCCATCATTACTATCATGACAAATAATTATCTTATCATTTAGAAAATAATAAAATTGAACAAACGCTCTAATTGGCTGTCCTTAGAACAGTTCTATTTCTCTCAATCTTATGATAAAACTAATGGTATTTCTCTTAATCCGTTTGGTACGACCATGCCTTTTAGTTCTCGGGGCAAATATTCCGTCTATGTTTAATACACCACGAAAAATTGACTTGTTAATTGGTGCAGATTATTTTTTCGAATTATTACGTACGGGACAATTAAAACCCGCGGCAGGTGGACCGATATTCCAAGAAACTCGTTTTGGATGGGTAGTGTCGGGTTTCGCAAATAACGTAATTAATACAGGTAGATGGGCGGCAAGTGCGGTAAATCTATCGATAACTGAGAATAAAGAAACAGATTTAGAACAGTCAATTACAAAATTTAGGAAATTAAAAGAATACGAATCAAAATTAGTGTACTCAAAAGAAGAAAAGGAATGCGAGGCACATTTTAATAAAAATATAAATCGGGATGAAAGCGGTCGATTTATAGTTCAACTTCCGTTTAAATTAAATGCATTAAAATTCGTACAATATTGCTGAACGACGATTTTTATTATTAGAAAAACGACTACAAAGAGATACGCAATTAAAACAAGATTATGTAAAATTTATGTTAGAATACGAAGCATTGGGACCATATGGAACGCGTCGAAAAAGAAATCGAAAACAAAGACGGAGAAGGCAAATATTATATTCCACACCACACCGTGCGTAACGACAGTAGTACAACGACGAAACTATGGGTCGTGTTTGACGCGTCAAGCAAAACCGATACGGGCGTTAGTCTCAATGATATTTTACTTAAAGGTCCGTCTATTCAAGACGATTTAATTTATATACTAATACGCTTTCGTACTTATAATTATGTATTTACGGCAGAAATTACAAAAATGTATCACCAATTTTTAGTCGTCGAGGATCAGCGAGATTTTCAACGTGTGTTGTGGCGACCTGAACCGACACAACCGATCCAGGTATATCGACTAAATACACTAACTTACGGTACCGTGCCGACGTCGTACTTGGCAACAGAGTGTCTCGAAAATTTGGCAAAAACGGAGTGTGATAGTTGTCCAGAGGTGAGCGAATCAATTATTAGAGATTTCTATATGGACGACTATTTAGGTGGTGCAATGTCAAAAGCCGGTACAATAAAATTACTAGACAATCTAATTTCAATTATGAGTAAAGCCGGTTTAGAGCTGCGTAAATGGTTATCTAATGACCCGGAGTTAATAGTCGACGTGTATTCCGATAACAACAGTATAAGAACTATGGGCGAGCTAATGACAAAAATACTAGGCCTGCATTGGAAATCAGATGATGATATGTTATTCTATACAGTGCAGCAGGTAGAGATCAATGCCCCAATAACTAAATAAAAATATTATCCGAAATCACAACAATATTCGATCCGTTAGGGTTACTCGGACCTGTTACTATAATCGCGAAAATCATTATACAAAGTTTATGGCAAATATTGGGTTAATTGGGATGACGTATTACCCGATAACATTTGTGCAGAATGGAGAAAGTACTGAGACGGGTTACCATCGCTAAATAAGTTAAGAATACCACGGAAATTAATTTCAAACATAATAGTAGTTACTACGAAAGTCGGAAATACATGGTTTCGCGGATGCGTCCGAGAAGGCGTATGGCGCATGTTTATACTTAAGAACTATGAGTGTACGCGGAGAAACGGACGTAAAATTAATATGCGCGAACTCAAAAGTTGCTCCGCCAAAAATAGTATCTTTGCCGTGGTTAGAACTGTGCGCCGCCTTGCTGTTAGTATTAGCCCGATTGAGTAATAAAGTAATACCAAAATTAAATTTAAAAATAGATCGACGTCAATTTTGGACCGATTCTAAAGTGGTTTTGGCTTGGATAACATTACCATCAGGTCGATAGAAGACATTTGTTGCGCACCGGGTTGGTGAAATACAAGAGTTGACCGCGTGCAGTGAATAGTCACACATCCTCTCTCATGACAACGCGGCCGACGTGATTTCGCACGGATGTAATGCCGAAGACATCGGTAAAAAATCAGTTTGATGGTTAGCTGGCCCGGAATGGCTAAAGACACCGATATGTGGCCGAAACTGGAAAAGGTCGACAAATCCGAAATAGAAAAAATGCCCAAAGAAAAGATTAACGTAACATCAATTACAAATAATTTGTTATGTACGTTATCGTCGGATTTTCCATTGCTAACAACCCATTCGTCATTAAAACAAATTATTCGAATAACAGCATATTGCTTACGTTGACGAAATAACGGATTAAGAAGTCACAAAAGTGTCGTCGGGCAATTAGACGTAAATTAATTAGAATATGCAGATTGTGCTTTAATTAAAATGATACAAAGTAAACATTTCCAAAAAGAAATAAATGAACTCAAATCAGGTAAGGCGCAAGTAGCTGGCAACAGTGTGCTGGACGCTGGTACGATTACGACCTTTTCGTGATGAGAAAGGCCTATTACGCGTAGGAGGACGATTGGCAAATGCGACTGTATTAAGTGAATAAAAAAACCTGGTAAGGGTAAATCAAATCCTGATAGCTACAGACCGATAAGTTTACTTACCTCCCTATCAAAAATTTTTGAAAAAGTTATTCATACGAGACTACAAAATTATTTGGACAGCGCAGATGTTATCCCAAAATTTCAATTTGGGTTTAGATCCAACCACTCGACAGTACAACAGCTTTTTCGCATAACTGAACATTTCAACAATTCATTTGAAAAACATTGCCATACTGGTGCTGTATTTATAGACGTCTCAAAAGCGTTTGATAAAGTATGGTAAAAAGGTCTTTTATACAAACTAAAATCTTTCAATACACCGAAGTACTTATTTAATATTATCAATTCCTTTCTAACAAATAGGCAATTCTCAGTTAAAATTAACGATAATTTCTCTGTCCCCGGACCATATCTGCTGGTGTACCTCAAGGGTCCAAACTGGGACCTATATTGTTCAATATATTCATTTCTGATATATCACAGTCACCACGCACAAACATTGCACTATTTGCAGACGACACAAAAATTTACAGTGAATCCCGCAACGTTGAAGCGATAACAAACAACTTACAAAATCACCTAAATCTATTAGCAACATGGTGCAATAGATGGAAAATACATATAAACGCTTCAAAAAGCTCAGCAATCATTTTTAGCTTACGTCGCTATTCCACTCCACCACTTCTAAGATTCGGTAACGATTCCATACCTTGGCAGTCTTCTGTCACCTTGGTACCTTGATGTCACGCTAGACAAGAGCCTGGGGGCCTCACATAGCTTCTAGAATTACAACAAGCATACCAGCACCTCTCAATGCTATTCCCTATCCTAAACAAAAAATCAGTTATACAAAAAAAAAAAAAATGCTCAATATTAATTTACAAGCAATTATTACGCTCATTAATTACCTATGCTTGTCCTATCTGGGGAAACTGCTCAGCGAAACACTTAAGAAAAATACAAATTTTCCAAAATAAAGTATTAAGAATAATAACAAACGCACCATGGTTCATACGCAACGAAAATCTACATAAAGACCTCCGAATCATCAAAATTCAAGATCATATAAAAGCTCTAGCTGAAAATTTCAAACTTCACTCCATAAATCAACTGGCTCAATACACTTCAATTTACACATACATCCACCACCTCAAAGACGTCTAAAACGAGGTTGCCCGCACGATCTTATTCGATAATGCTATTAAATAACTGTTGTCACTACTGTAATTATCGCTCTTAATTGTAATAGTAATTACTTATATTATCATGTTAAAATTAGTCAAAAAAATTAATGTTATTTATCCATAGATGTAGATAGCCTTATAGGCTAGGAATGTCTTATTATAATTAAAAAAAAAAAAAAAAAAGTGAATTTCAGCGATACCCAATGTACTTCCCCGCGACAGTAGGTATACGCAGTTATTGTTCCAGAGTGAACATGTAAATTTATTACATAGTGGTCCACAGGCCCTCGTGGCGTCCATTCGGCAACGATATTGGCCCATAGGAGCACGCAGTATAGCACGGAAGGTTGTGCATAGTTGCATTACGTTTTAAACAAAAACCGATAATAGTACAACAGTAGTAGTAGTCAGTTATTACAGACTCGATGGCGAGTTAAAGTAACATAAGTATTTATATTATAGTATAGTATAAGCTCGAAGACTTCCGCGCGGCAATGCAGTAGGTACAGCGTTGTGCGCATGCGTTTAAAACTAAAAACGCAAACTTTGGAAGGCTGTAACTTCCAAAATAACAGTTTGCGGAAATTAATTTTTGTATCATTGTTCTTAACGCGTTGAAATACATGTTTCAAAAAAAAAAAATTGAAAAAATCGCGTGGTAGCTAAACTGCAATTATACCCACATTATTAACGTGTTTAATACACGGGCAACGCCGTGATGAAACAGCTAGTTTTTAGTTTTTACATAAACAAGAAAAATTAATCTATTTGATTCCTACGTCACGGAATCGCCGTATTAGATTTCTAAACATAAGTTTAGGCACATTAATATATCCATGTTACTGAAAAATAATAAAATATGAGTAGGTATTTATTACAGATTCATACAAGCCAATTTTTAAAAAGTAGGTATGATAATATAAAGGTTTTCTGCAAAATCTTTTTAAATTGAAAACGGAATTACTGCAGTTTATTCTATTTTATTAAAATACATTTAGAAACCGGAGATTTAGAATGTTCGCAGAGTGAGATTTCATAACTTATTCTTAATTTATTATTTTTTAATATTTGAATTAAAATGTATTTTCGATATATAAACTATAAACATTTATTGCTGCTGTAATATTGAGAAGTTACTATAATATTTATGTTGTTAAAGTACATAGTAATAATAATATTCGTTTCGGTCACATAAGATATTATTAGGTTATTGGTGTTATTGCTCATGATTAGATACGAAGTTAAAACAGCTGAACGATTTGATAACGCTTGACACGTCGCCTTATCAGTTATCATTAACGGCGATAATAATTATTGTATTAATTTCACCAGTGGATTGTAGTAGTGTAGAGTACATGAACTTACAGAGTACAAAATACAGACGTTGTACTGGCCACAGGGCAGTGGGAAATTACCAATCACTTTCGAAAGTTCATTTACTTGTTGATCGTTAGATTTCTTCTCTAATGTTCAAAGACAAATAATTTTTTATTTTTATTGTATTGTATATAAATAATACATTAATTAAATCGTTATCGTGTAGGAAGAAGAACGAATTATATTAAAAATGTCGCGTAAGTATATGAATCGCAAAAATATGTATTTATTATTCATAAATCACTTAAAAATCAATTACAATTGATTGGAATCGGAATGTATTAGTTTTTTTCTTTTTTGATATTGATTTTTATTACTGTACAATTGTACACCTAATTTCTACATTTTAAATAAAATATTGTACACATTTCCTTAGTACTTATTATGAATGAACAATTGTCATTGAATAGTCCACTGTCAATATTTAATTTTAATTATTACTTTGTAATTGTAAAGCATGAGTTAATAACTAATATTCAAGGTTATTGTGTATTAAAATTGAAGTATTTTCTGGAATACCATTTTTTTTTTTTTTTTTTAATTTATAGTTCATAATATTATTATAAATATTTTAAACATATTTTGAACTGGTAAATTTTAACTTTGTCATTTTATACATTTATAATTGATTATAATGACCTTTGAACATTCAATTAAGTAAGAAACTGGCGGTTTTTTCAATCATGATTAGTTTTTATTTTATTGATTGCGACAATTTTTTTTTTCATCATATGCATAAGATAATTATTATTATCTAATATTTTTTTGTATGTCCATAAAGATTTGAGTTCATGCAATTAATTTTGAATATATAATAATTTAAATTAAAATTAAAATTTTATTTCATATACAGGTTCCCAAATGTTGATTTTATTAACTGCATAAACTAAGTTGTATAAGGATTATTTAATATAATATTATTTTTCATTTTGAAATTGATATTTTAGTAAGATAAAGAATATCATAGGTATACATTTTCATTAGTTAAAGTTTAATTAAAAAAATTATAAAAGTACACTAAAATATTTTTAGAAAATAAGTCTTATTTTGTAATATAGGTACACTTATTAATATTACTTTTTTACGCTGTTAGTCAATCATATAATTTCTTTACTTAGAAAATTAGCACTGCTTGCCCACCAATCAATACTAATATTTATTAGATATTTAAATATACATATCAGTATTTTAGTTTTAGTTTTCAATTAGTTGTTAATAGTAACATTAGTAACTATATGGGGATTAATTAAATATATATTTTCATTTCAATTTATTAAGTCATAATTTAATATAACATTAAAATAAAATTAAGGGGCCGCTACACTAGCATTTATTTTTTCTGTGACTGTCTATCTCTCACATAATATAGGAACAAAGATACTCCGTATTTCTACAATTACGACTTTTTGGTTCAATTTAGGGCAAAAGCACATATTATAGTTATATAAGGAAAAGTATTTCTTGTGCATTGATCGGAAAGATTTTTAATATTTATAATTTTCAACAAATTATTAATGGTTAAAAATAATCAAAATTATTTTAAATTAAAATATGCTTTTATATTTACAAAAAATATAAATATTAAAAATCTATCTGATCAATGCACAGAAAATACTCTTTTTTATAAAATATATAATAGGTGCTTTTGCACTAAACTGAATCAGAGAGTCGTAATCGTGAAAATATGGAGTATCTTTGTTCCTATATTATGTGAGAGATAGACATAGTAAGCAAATGCTGGTGTGGCGGCCTCTTAATGACTTCCACTTTTATTTTTTTAATAACATATTATTATGTACGACTATTAGTGACTTCATTAACTATTGTTTAATAATTTTCAATTTAACTTAACGGTTAATCGAAGTATTTGGTATATTTGCATTTTTTCTATAATAGAATTACTATCAAAGTTTTTATTTAATCTTTTGTGTAATTTAAGTATAATACTATACTTTTAAAACTTCCTCCTATATTTATTAAAGTTGATAAAAATAACAAAACTACTACCTACCTCTACCTATATATTTATAATTAAATATTAACAACATTGTAATTTGTAAAAGCTCAAAATATTCTAGTTCAATAACTTTCATTTGGTTGTGTGCAATTATAATATTGTATTCTGGGAATTTTTTTCTTAGGGTTTAAAAAATTGTTATTCCGAGTTTTTCATTTGCGGTTTTTTTTTTTTGTTAATTGTTATTCTACAATTATAGGGGGTTATTATAATTTATATGTGTATTTATACAATTATACCTATAAACTATTTTGATGGGCTACGGTTTGTTTTTTTTTCAACCATCAAAATTATGCTTATGGTAATAATTGCACTAAATATGCACTATCTTGTAATTTAAGTAAATAGTTCATGTACAACTCCAATTGAAATAAAGGCTGCCAATTCAGCCAATTATTGTAAAAACAATAAATTCAAAGCATCTACTTATACACAATTATTGTTTTAAAGTATATTATTTTTTTCAGCATTTCACCATTGTTTTTTTTATTATTTTATTAGAAATTGTAATTATGTATAGTATACAATAATTAATTAATAAATTAAAAGTAATGTAACTTGTTTTATATTCAATATTTTTATACTCATAGTTTTTACAAGCATATTTAACCATTTTTAGTACATAAACATTATAACACATTTTAGTACATTTTTTTTATTATATAATAATAACCTAAATATTTTTAAAAAAATTTGCTCAAAAAAATTTAAAAGCCATGTAAATACCAAGATAAATTATATATTTTCTAATTAATGTTATAAATCAGAACTTACATTACATAATAAAATACAACAACATTAATAATAAAATTTTTTTTTTTTTATGATAAAGTTCATTAATATTACCTTTTATATTTAAAAATAAAAATATTTTATCAATTAAATACAGTGAAAATTTTTTACAATGAATTTGAAGGGACCAAGAAATTTTTTTTGTCACGGAGTTTTCATAATCAAGAGGATATAAAAAAAAAATAAATTTAAATTATTTTTGTATAACAGTATTATGTACCCAATAGCGCTGAACTGAACTTTTTTTGTGAAGCAAAATTTAAAATTGTTGTCTATTTGACTTCGAATTGCTATGTTTTATGCCATCAGGCATAATTATAATGTAAATAACATCTTATTTCTTATTAACTCATTAACTTCTAGAATTCACCTATAACCGTCCACCTATATGTATGATATATTGTATACAATAATTTTAAATATTCTGCCATCATTGTTTGAACTTGGTTAGCCAATATATTTTTTCTATTTTTCTTTGAACTTGTCCCATGTCTTTGAATAATTTTGGGTCATCTTTATCAAATAATAAGTATTTTTCAAAAGTTGTATTATGAAACCTAAAATATTTTTTTCGTTATTAAGAGTGACTAATACAGTATAGAGAATGAATTGATTAATAGGCTATAAATCAAAAAATCCATTATAATGCAATATTTAAGTTATATAGAGTTTTTCGTTGTAACGCGCGTTTTATTATGGAAAGTTTTCATTATAGTTTGAAAATTATTTGACTTTGAAATTGCTAAAAAGTACTTAAATTTTTAAAACGGACAATCAAGAATCAATGAAACTTTAACCAATACTAAAAGAAATTGTGAGTTTTTTTTCATGTGGTAAACATTAACTAAAAATGTGACAAAAAATAACCATAAATGCAAATTAAGAATCATTTGTTTAAATGTTTATATGTTGATAAAACATATTTTTTTTGATTGGTCTTGAAATTATATAGTTTCTGCTATGACAACTCAAGCCATTAGCATTATACTTATATATATATATATATATATATATTACATTTAAGAATAAAAAGAAGAAAATTACAATTTTAAATTGAATAATTAGATATTTATGTATATTGCTATAATTTTTGGCTATATTAGTAGGTTTAATATTTTGGTTAATTTAAAGTATTCAATTTATTTGTTTCATTGTGTGTTTAAATCTAGACTTTCTCCAATCAGGTAGGGCTTATGTTAAGTTTCTCTCTTTGTTTCTTGTATATTAAACATGTTTTTTTTAAGAAAGCTTTTCTTAAAAAAAATGTGAAAAATACTTTAAATTTAAAACGTATATCAAATCAATTAAATTATATTATATTTAATTAAATGTTACAACTTATTTTTATAGATCCGTTTGAAAGTTTTAAGAAAACAATTAATGTTAGTAACAAGAAATACACTTTTTTTGATTTACCCAAATTTGGTGTTGAATATGGTAATATAAAAGTATATACATTATTTTAATATTTCATATGTGACAAAACAAAAACATTTTTTATTTTAGATCAACTGCCATTTTCAATCAGAGTACTTTTGGAATCTGCTGTTAGAAATTGTGATAATTTCCAAGTTACTGAAAATGATGTGCAAAATATATTGAAATGGAAAACTAATCAAACAATTGAAGGAGGTGTTGAAGTTGCATTTAAACCTGCTAGAGTTATTTTACAAGTAAACAATTTATTTAAAAATTAACTTGTTAATTTTAAAATTAATTCCGCAAGTAATTTACAGGATTTTACTGGTGTACCAGCTGTGGTGGATTTTGCTGCCATGAGAGATGCTGTCAAAAGCTTAGGTGGTGATCCCGAAAAAATTAACCCCGTGTGTCCTTCTGACTTAGTAATTGATCACTCTATCCAAGCAGATTTTGTCAGAGAGTAATATAAATAATTTTATAAGCTATCAATGTTATCATTAAATAAGAATTTTTTCTAATGCTATGATTATTTTAGAGCTGATGCACAACAAAAAAATGAAAATCTTGAATTTGAACGTAATAAAGAAAGATTCACCTTTTTGAAGGTACTTTGATAGTAAATTATTTAACTATATTGGTTCTTTAATAATCAATAAATAAACTGTATGTGTACATTTTTAGTGGGGTGCTAAAGCTTTCAAGAACATGCTAATTGTACCACCAGGTTCTGGTATTGTACATCAAGTGAACTTAGAATATTTAGCACGTGTCGTCTTCACTGATAGAGATACATTATACCCAGATTCTTTAGTTGGCACAGATTCTCACACAACAATGATCAATGGTTTAGGAGTTTTAGGATGGGGTGTTGGAGGTGAACAAATTAAAATAGCAAGTTATTATTATGAAAAATAGTATATATTTTAATGTTGATTTGTTTGTTTTTTTCAGGCATAGAAGCTGAGGCAGTTATGTTAGGACAAGCAATATCAATGTTGCTTCCTCAAGTTCTTGGTTACCAGTTAACAGGAACTCTAAATCAATTCGCAACATCTACCGATTTGGTTTTAACAATTACCAAGGTAAAATATAAGAGACATTATTGTAATGTTATTTATTGTTTCATTAAAAATAAAGTAATTAATTACAATTGTTTTAGCACTTAAGACAAATTGGTGTAGTTGGAAAGTTTGTTGAATTTTTTGGACCAGGAGTTACTCAATTATCTATAGCTGATCGAGCAACAATAAGTAACATGTGTCCTGAATATGGTGCAACAGTAGGTTTCTTTCCAGTTGATCAAAATACACTTTCATATCTTCAACAAACAAGTATGTTGAGCATTTTTATCTAACCTACAACAATATGTTGTCTTTACAATGCATAACATACAAAAATGTATATTAAAACCGATACATTTTAAGTTATTTTTAGTATTAGATAGAATTGACTTATTTTCAAACTTATAAGTAAAAATATCATTAAAGTTTTTTTACAAAAGTTGATTTTTTAAACAAGTCATGAGTATGTAAAATATTAATATTAAATTCCTTATTGCTCAAATACAAATTAAATTATAATAAAAAACTTTTAGTTTGATGATGGTCAATTCACTCTAATATTTAACCATTATAATAGTCTATTCTATAGTCAATGGTTTAACCTAACAACACAAAATTGGAATTGCTTAATGCATATTATTGTATTTTATTCGTCAGTAAGAATTGATACATCGCATTTAGGTACATTTTTCTCTTAATTCACTTTAAAATATAATGTTTACAATATATAGTGTATTATTAAAATATACGTCTGAGAATAACATAGGATTTTAAACTTCTCATAATTGTTTATGTGGTTTTCTACAGTAGTGCAATATGAAACTTGGTGGCCTTAAGAGGTGTGGTCTCCTTAAACATATAAATTAAATTATTAAATAGTGATACTAGAAAGAGTCTGATGTCATAAAATTAGTTCCATATTTTAAAACTATTTTCAACAAATATAATTAAAAAAAAAAATTTCCAGTAAGTTTTTTTTAATGTAATGATGGTGGTTTTGTTGACCTTTAATTTTTACATGTCTTTGAAACATCTGGGTCCCTAATGACCCCATCCTGAATATGCCACTGGTTTTTTGCTACTTGGTGATGTATCTAAAATGTATAAAATAAAATAATTTATGAAAAATCTAAAATCTATTAAAATTTCTAAAAAATCAGTATAAAATACAGTGTGAGTATTGCTATTATTCGGCTGTATAATTTGTGTTGAGTAAGTCACTATAATGTATATGCTAAAAAAATCAAGTATGTAATATTTTAAATTAAAAACATTTTTATTGAGTAAAATATTTATGACAATTATTATTAATAATATTGACTAAGAAAAAATGAAAAAAAATGATTTAAAAATTGCAAAATAATGGCTTTTAATTACACTTTGTATTAAAAATGCTATGTTTTATAGTAAGCTAAAAATAATACATTTTTACAAATTATTTGCCCTACTAATTAGTTATTAGTAAAGCAGTTTATAACACATTTAGTAAGTTTCAAGCTCAACTATTCAATATTTTGCAATTTTAATAAAATACAAGTTATAATACAAAACTAATAAAATATATAGCTATTCACCCATGATACATTTTTTATTATTCATTGTTTTAATTATTTATTTGTTAGATCGAAGCAGTGAAAAAATAGCTGCTGTTAAAGCCTATTTGGAAGCTTCCAAAATGCTAAGAAATTATGATGATCCATCTCAAGATCCAGTGTTCAGTCAAATCACTACTTTGGATTTAGGAGAAGTGGTACCATCCATCAGTGGGCCCAAGAGGCCACATGATCGTGTATCTGTATCTGAAGCTCAAAAAGATTTTAAAATGTGTCTTACAAATAAGGTAAGTAGTTTTTATAATTGAATATATTTTGTATAGATACTAAAAATATGTGTTTAGTATATTTAATATCATATGATATATGATACAATAATAGTAAAAATAACTATTCATTGGTGAGTTTGGAGATTTTATTAGAAGTGGCAATTACTTATTAGATTTTAGATAGGTATTATTTTTATTATACATTTAATCAGTGTAGTGTATAATGAGCTTTCAGCACTATATTAGTTTATTTTCTATTTTTTAGAATAGACATTAACTGCAAAAAACATACTTTTATTTTTAAAATTTGATAGATACTGCATTTTTTATTAACCTAATTTAAAGTGGAAATGGATTACTTAATTGATTTATCCAAGGAATTCTAAGTAATTTAAATTAGAAATGGCTCTTTTCATTGGCAATATAGGACTACAGAATGCATCTAAAAAATTTATTGAATTATAGTTTTAGCCTATACAAAGAGTAAACAAATAACTGATATAATATTGTGTAAAATTAGAACCATTATAAAAATAATTGTTTTCACTCACAAACTTTGATCTCATTATTTAATATATTGTAAATATTTTTTAAATGCTAAATTTATTTTAATATTTTTCAATAACATACCTAATATTTATACTAACGCGGTTATGAGTAATTTAAATAAGTATATTCTTATTACAATAAAAAGTATTTTGTCTTCATTAATTCAATAAGTATACATAATGTTAGGACTGTTAAAAATGTTAAAATATTAGTCATTATTCAACTTACAAGTTACAATATATATTTTACTTAAAATAATTACAATGCATTTTAAACATTCTTCTAATAAATAAATATTTCTTAAAAGTAAATATTGGTTTTGTTATGTTTAATTTTAAATATTTACAACTATACAAGACAAGTATAAAACATTTCAGAGAAAAAAAATAATTAGAAGGTATTTTATCAGTATTAAATAACTACAAATTAGCTGGTATTTCATTACTAATCAATTAAATGAATAATTTAATTTTTTTCTTTACTTTATTTTGAAAATTTGTTCTGCACACTGCATTAAACATTTTATTTAAATCAATAAGACATCCTTTAACATTTATTTAATAGCCAAATCAAAAATAAAACATTAATTATTATTAAAATAATATTGAATCTCTTAAAGTGTATTCTTGTTATGCATACAATAATTGCATTTAACAGATGTTCACATTACTTGTTTAATTTAATTTTAACATATTTAATATTTTATTTAAACTCAACATTTATATATTTGCTGATAAAATATAAATGTGTTTAATAATTATATTTTAAATGTATACATGCATAATTTTCTATTTTTACACGAATAATAAATATAAAGATATTTAAACAAAATATCAAATAATTCAATAATATTTTTATTACTTTTGTCAAATATATATATAATTTATAATTAGTATCTATACTTACATAATATTTTGATATGAAACTATTTTTTATAGTGCTAACACCGTGTAATACATATTAAAGATTTATAGATATTTATATTCATATGAAATATACATATCTATACCTAAGAGGCACAATAGTTATTAAATATATAAAAAATGGGCAATATAAATATACCTATTAAAATTACTAACGAGATTTTTTTTTTTTATCAATACTAGTTATTCCTTTTTTTAAATAAATTTAATACATAAATAACGGTGTACATACCTTTTAGGCAAATGCTTTTATAGCCTGATAAAATATTTAATCAGTCAAAAATTAAAATGCATGCTTCATGAATTGTCACCAGTGATAGAATTTAATTATGAGTACCAACTAGAAACAATTCATGGTGCTCACATCATATTTATTTATATTCGACTATAAATTAATAGAATTAAATAAATGTCATTAAAACTTTTTAAAGAATACTATATCACTAAAAATATGTATTTTAATTTTGGTTTACCAACTGGCGACTAGGTACTTTATAACTAGTTTTTCATTGCAGACTGTTCTTCCTTAATGCTTTTGATGAATTAATTTTAAATTGAATAGTGTTAAATATTACATTATTATGTCTTTTATAAAATAAAATGGTTAGAATTTTAGAATTATCTGGATTGTTTTGTTTGCATTATTTATTTGTTTAATGAGATTACATTGATCATCATAATATATTTATGTGAACTTTGGATATTTGTGTTCATCTGTATCTGTTCTTTTATTTTTTCTACATACACTTCCATTTTAACATATTAATGATTTTTAAATTGTATTATTATTTTGTTTTAATAATTATTGATAATCAATATCATTTATTTTCTCGTATATTAGGAGGGCCTAATAATATAGGCGTCACACCCGCATGTTTTGTCTCCGTCTTAAAAGTACGTAATATAGTAAATTTACGCTCTTTTTGTCAGACTATAAAAACTGAATCCGGACTTTTTATTCAACTTTTTGACCGATTACCGTTAAACCCATGTATATTGTCTTACATATACATACAATATGGAACATTTTCGTTCTACAGTATTAATTTTGTAATATTAGCTTTAATATTAGACTAAATTTACCTATTATCAAATTTAAAGGTAAGAAATCTAGGAAATATCATATGCTTTTATTGATATTATCATTTTAAAGTCGTAATATTTTACATAGCTATAACACACCTTAAAATTATAATTGTAATACAAAACGTTTTATCTCATAAATAATTGTTTTCTAATAAATTGTAAAATACTAAAATATGTTTATAAATTACTGGAAAGGTAAATTGTAGGATTATTATTTAAGCCCTATAGACCAGAGATCCCAACCATGGTGCCGCAAACTTATTTGAAATATATTTTAAGTCTATAGGCCATAGTGTGTCTCCGGATTTATTGAAAATGACTAAGGGAGCTGAGAGTCAAAAAATGTTGGGAACCTCTGCCATAAACTAACGCAATGTATTCATTTTATAGTACAGGATTATTTAGATTATTCCTAGGACTAAAAGCAGTACTTAAATTATTGAGTAATGACTAATGAGTATATAATTTAGTTCAAGAATTATTATCACCCAACACGCATATTAATCATTTTTAATATTTCTGTATTGATAACTACTGTTCAGCATAGGTAAACCATAGATCACATACTATAATAGTATCTAATGCCTACACTCCATTACATTTACTCTATTTAAATTCTTATACCTAGTTGTTTAGTTTTTCGTTTTACATTCACATAAATACAAATTAATTAACAATACCGTCATTACCAATTAATAAATATATTATCTAATCAATGCTTGTTTATTAACTTTATTTATAGAAATAATATTATATAAATTCAGAGACTTTAATGCAAATCTATATTAATGCAAGACAAATTTTACAAAAATAATTTAATTTCTATTAATTGTATATTATAGTTGTTCTATAGTTCTATACATATAAGTATTAAAGATACCAATTATTTAATAGTAGTTCTTAATTATCTTTTCACTTTTCTAAATTAATTGGCCAGCAATATTTTCTATTTGTATATCGTAATATTAAATAATACATTATAGATGTATATTTATTTAAATTATATTTTGTATTTAAAATGTAACTTTTATTTATAATTGAAAAATATTAAATAATATAACACAATATTAAAGTAAAAACAAATCTCGTCGCTTTTGTTTCTATGAATTTTTTTACATACATATATAAAATAGTACTTACTTCAGATTTATTAAAAAAAAAATTATTAAAACTTAAATTATTATAGTTACTTGCTGCTATACACCTTTTATATTATATATTGGACTATAACATACTTCATATAAACTCACCAGTCATTTGAAATTTAAATCAGTTACCCAGAAAACTTGTTATTAGTTATGGTTTAATATTATGTATTCTTATACTGTATCTCTAATTGGCAATTTCTCGTAGTAAACAGATGGCAGACTATTTTATTTAAAGAACCGTATTTTCGGAAAAATATTTTAGATCGATGTATCAACAGTCTCAATAATAGCAAATAAGGAATGATATATTTATACTTTTTTCTATAAAACATTGATATGTAGACTATAATACTCGTGCACATTTGAACGAAGATTGACAACGACGGGATGGCGAAATTCCTCTTCATTTTGACTTGTGACACAGCTCACAGTAAAACTGTACATACTTTAATAAGTTATAAAAAATTGAAATATTTAAACTAGTTTCGATTAAGGCGTTTATTTCTATTGCATGGAAGTAATTTTGAGTGTAGTTGGGGCAGTGGCGGATCCAGGATTTAGTATTTTTTTTTTTTTTTTTTTTGGGGATGTGGGCATAGTCTAAAATGCAAATCTTAAATTATTTCGGTAATTATCAAATACAGACAATAATTTTAAATATGTATTTAAATTATGCCAATGGGGAGGGGGGCGAAGCCCTTCGTGTCCCCTTTAAATCAGTCACTGAGTTAGGGTATAAGTTTAAATGACTTGCATTTCAGAGTGATTTTAAAAAATGGTCAGTCTTTTATAGTGAAAATATAGGTCTTTGTGTAGAGATTTGGTAGACGTACCACAGTGCTTTGGTGAGCAATGTAGAGACGGATAGATTGGAAAGCTTGTATTGTCCTTTGGTTTTGCAATATCGTAAAACCAAATTAGCTGAAAGAGATATATTTATATACTTATAAATGGATTTACCGTTCATCAAATAGTATAGTAAGTATCTTTTGAACATAAATTAAATCAGTGAGTACTACTAAATAACTAGTACTAATAAGTGTTAAATTATAATTAAGTTATACCCAATTTCGTCAAAATTCTTTAAACTTTTACGGCTTAACACAAATTAATATAAATTTACTTTTCATATTATTTTTCCAATCTTTTTGACCGAGTTTATTGTTTCTATCAACATTCATAGGAAACTAAACTAAATACATCACAAATAATAGGTGGGGTCCACACAAAGAGAACAAGAATATTTAAAAAAGTATAATTAACATTAAATTATGGTTTGAGTATTTTTGACATATACTATTTTATCAAAAGGTAGTTGTAAAAAAATCATTTTACACAATTATTTAAAACTGTACTGGGAATTTTTTGGATTTGACCCCTTTGGTGTGCCAATTTCACTTTGCTACTAGAAGGATATATAAAAATATATATAAATACATGGTTTTAATATTAAATCGCGATTACAAACATTACCTTCAATTTGGTCTTTGTTGTGTGTGTAACTCCATCGACAGTATTATAACTTACTAATTAATTCTTAGGTATTAATTACATTTTAATTCATGGCAATGATATTTATTCATGTTTACAAAAAAAAACTTTATAATTATAAGATACACTTTAAGAATATTGTTAAAGATATAAAAATTTATACAATTTAGAAAAAAATATTAAACTTTTAACATGAAAAAAAATCTTATCGCTAAACGTACTGGTAGGCTGGCTATATAATATATATGTACATATTATAATAGAACTCATTGTCCAGATATATAATACTTAATCTAAATTTAATAGGTTTGCCCTTGTAGTTTGTACCTAAAAGCTAAAATAAATATTAGGTTTCTGGTGTTTCTACTGCTATTGACAATATTTTCTGACCAACGCTGAACAAACTATATTTTAAATAAAAATATCTAAATACTAATTATTTTTAAACGTTCTATAATGTAAGGTAAATAATATACTATTAATATTAGATAGTACATAATATAACTAACTTAAATATTAATAAAAATAATCGAAGACTGATTTTGCATCATCTACAGAGTACCTATATCCTATGGGAAGTGTAAATGTTACTCCCATAGTGATTTAGTTACCTTAAAATAGATCCAAAAGACAATAAAAATAATTAAAACTATTTAATATTAATAATACTAATAATAATAGTAATTAATTAATTAATTATTAATAATACTAAGAGTATTAGACATTAACATAATTAAATGTAGTAATAGAGGCTTATAATAGAAACATAATCATATACTTATTATTGAGTTGAAGTCAGTAGAGTGATAGTTCATGGGAACTTCGCAGGTAACATTTACATCTTTAGTACGTCTAATATTCGCTAAAGAGGTTGATGTTACCAAACGGCGTACACCATTAATAATGTATGACTATGCTAAATCCCAAAGACTACAAACTACAAATATTTAGTAATATAAATAGGAAATTAAAGACACATTTTCGGACGAAACCGCATTGAACGCCACCTCCATCACTATCGACGACATCCCCGGCGCACACTATCCCGTCATCAAAGCTTTAAGTGTTCCTAGACGCATACGACCTAAGACTTTGATGAGCAAGAAAACGTACGTCGGACATAAATAAATGAAAAATAACACTAATAATATTAAAATAACAATTATACTAGTGAAATAAACGTTGCACGGTCTCCGGAACCAGATCGGTTTATAGTTTAAAATAATATAATATCTAGATATACCAAGTATAAATCACACGGTCGACGGTAATATAACATTTAAAGCAATATAAAAATTGTACTTTACATAAATATTTACGTTTTTTATATCAACAATTTAATTTCAGTACTTGAATACTTGCGAATCGTTAAGTGCACCGTGCACGTGGACGTCGAACAACTGCGAACTGAGATACCTCCTATCCGTCGGGTTTAGGAACATGCATTACTGCATTAGACGTTGGCGGAAATAAGCTGAACGATTCTTAAATTCTTGATACTCGACTTCTTGACTGGCCTGGTGTTAGTGGGCTAGTTGTAGTATGCACCCCCACCTCATTGTATCGATGAGCTCCAGAGACTGCACTATTGCAGACGCAGAGCTACATGCTCGGAAGTCATGCGCACTAGTTAGTGTTGCCAGGTATTGGTTTTCCTAGCCATTTAATAGTTATTAATAATTATTCGTTTTCGGTATTCCATAACATTAAAGGTACGACTGGTACAAGCATTAAACATGATAATATCATTATGAACACGGATTTGTGGGAATATTTGAAAATCTTGTTCTGGATTTTGTAGTGTGCTAAGTGTGCACAAAATAAACGTATAGCGTTTTGAATTAATCTACATTATTTTATGCACATAAGGCATATTTTGATAATTTCTAATAGACATTTTATTTTGTTATTTTAGCAAAATATATAATATTTTGTTGACGAGTTTCAGAAAAAAAATAAGGATTTTCTATACTATCTAATATCTCCTACAAACAAATATTTATTGTAACTATTTAAATATTATTAAGTTCAATTTTTCAAACATATTTAAAGTATTGTTTGAAACTGGTTTTGTAGTTACGTAAGCCATTATTTATTGTAAGGTAGTAATTTAAAAACTGCGTTTTTTTTTATCTTATTTCAGTTATTTAAATATTAAAAATATGTCATTAACTCATAACCTTTAATTGTATCCATGTATGATGTGCTAATCAACACAAAAAGATAATAATCTACTAAATTAAAATAATTATAATCTTTATATACCATTATGTCTAGACCAGATATCAACTATTCGATAAAATATTTATTTTAAAATATCAATAAAACAATAAATAATGACTGAAAAAATAAAAATATAATGAATATCATTATTTTATTAGTAGTAACCTACGAATTGTTTAAAGTTTGTAATCATACAAAACAATAAAAGCTTAATATTGTTTTCGTATATCACACGAAAAATGCAAATAGCTATTATCCATGTAATAAAATAAACATTTACTTTTTAAATTGTAGTTCATATTTTTTATAGCTTAACATTTTTTGGTTAAATTCAAGCAAATAATATATGTATTAAATTAAATAGTATCTAACAAGTATCAGTTCAAATATATGAATTTCTTGAAACTAGTTATTTTCATTTACATAATTAATCAACTGACGGAAAATGTTAAAGAGCATTTGTGATTTTTCAGATTAATCTTAATAATTAAAATATTTTTGTGAATTTTATTGTATTTATAAATTTATTATTTTATAGAAGAGATAACTTTGAAGTATACACAAAAATTACATTAACGAGTTATTTAAGCATATTACTTAAAAGATATTTAGATACATAAATATAAATATAAAATAATAAACAAAGATTTTAGTCGTTAATTTTAGACTAAGTCGCCTTATATTTATTCATTTGAAAATATGTTTAAGTTCATTATTTTTGAGAGAATAAAATATATATTTACGAGAGAAAACTCATATAATATCAAACATTAAAAACCTTTTTTTATATGTGAGAAATAATAGTTTTGATAATCTATGACATAATATTATTATTTATTGTTCTACCTTATGGAGAGATGACGAGTTATTAACAATTAACCATTCTTTAAAATTCATTATACAATTACCTTATTAGGTAGTTATTGTCCATTTCGTTTGATGTATAATTATGTAATTTCGTAGGTAACAACGTCTTTAGACTTAAAATTGGATTACTAAAGACGAAACATGTTACCAAAAGAAATTATTCATAAATCGCGGATAAAACGGGTAATTTAAATATTTAATGTTTTTTTCATAGTATCAACAATCAAATCAATTATTTTTGAATCCCAATTAATACCGCAATATTTTATAAATGACCGTATTTCTTGAAACTATAGGGTAACAGAGTTCGTCTGGGAAGTTTTAAATTGATACTCACAAAACAAATCTGTTACCTGTTAGTATTCAAGCTACAATTGCAGATTGCAGCACAATTAATTTTGGTAATTAACATCTTTAGTACTATCACTGCTATCTATTATCAGCAAGCACTAATTGTATTTAGACTCAAAATTAATGTATGCCGCATGTGCTGTAAATACAATTATTGAAAACGTAGTGAACCAATACATAACACCAATAACTATAATTAGCAATTTATTATTTGTTGTTATTTTACTTAAAATATATTAAAAATACAATATTATCTATTGTCAAACCATTTTTATGAATTAGAATTATTAGATGTTAATATATATTATTTTGCTAATGAATTATGACCATAATACTATTACAATATCTAAGTTTATATTATATCAAAATTATTATTATCTACTAATAGCATAATAGTTACAATAATAAAACTAATCGTTGCGAATCACCACTACAGATTAATAGTATATAATTCTAGTCACAAATTCAATTACCACATGTTACTGAAAAATATACTATAAAACGACAGTGTTCGTTTACGAAAAACATTAACAAAATAATACATTTAATGTTGTATAATAGATTAAGATTGAAGTTTAACATTACGAATTACGACTTTCATGGTGAATATTAATGTTTATTTACACTTACCTAGGGAGAGCATAGTATGATATAATCATCGATAGAGATATTCTTCTATGAGTATTACTAGGATGCTGAAAATGCAGATGCTATATGTGCGTTTGTAACGAATGACGATGAACTACTGAACACTGAACAGTGAACACACACTGGCACACTGTCCTTTGGCCCAAAATATTTCATAATATATATATATATATATATACATTATATACATTTATTGTAAATAATATGTATTGTATATGATGGTCGTGGACGGAAGAACCCACACCCATGGTCAAGAATACCTACCTGCTAAACATAAGAAATAAATATTACTACCACGGGTTTACTCCTCAATCTTTGCGTATGTGTTTCTAATTTTTTTCTACCTTTTATATTTTTTCAATTCGCATTGTTGTATATATCAGTAAGTAACATGTGAGGCTTTAAACTCTTCGTTTACAATATACCGTAATAAATATTCCATCACATTAAATAAAATAATGTATTATTAAGTTCTGACTGTAAACATTTCTGATAAAATTACACGATAAACGATTTCGAATGAATAAAAATATTTCAGTATTTTTCACGATACTACAGAATATTTTTGTATCTTTAACGTTGTTAATAAAATAATAACACACACATGACCAACAATTGAATCTATACAATTGTATAGTAATCAGATAAAAATGTTTTGTGGATATTTATATAGGTACAATAATATTATAAATTATCATGATTAGGTATAGACGGTATAGTATAGAGCGTAATCATAAACTTCAGTGTATTTTCGAATTATAGTAACTTGTATAAATTATTTCCATAGGTAATTCGTTTATTATCAGAATCCAGTATAAGTAAATACTAAATACGTAATAATATACTAATAAATTATATTCGTTGGCCCTTTGCAAGTGTCTTAAATGTACCAATTATTAATTAATTTATTATTATTATTAATTTTCACAAAAATCGTTTCAAAACAATTTATATTATAGTCATTTATATCTAATAGTTGATCACATCATTGTGATTTAAATGCTTGATAAGTAAATTATATATAAATGTATTGTTGTATAGTTTTACTGAATTATGTTGGCCACTTGGCCATTAGGTATATCGGTCTATAAACAATTTTTAATAACAAATATTTTTATTACTACCTATTGCGTCTTGCAAAGATAATTATATTCACGATTATAACGAGTAAAAGTCAACAACTTAACATTTTTTATTTAAAAATTTAATTTAATTTTAAAGCATGAAGATTATTATATTGAGAAATTTTTTAACTTAAAGAAAAAATTCACGCCGTTACCTATCATAAAATGATAATATGCAATCTTCATATTATGTAAAAATTACGTGTTTTCGTGTACAAAATATTTATTTTTCAAAGATTTCGAAAGTTAATAATAAATCATGAACAAAAAGTTTTATGATTAAATTAAAATATTCTGATAAATGATAATCCATATTGAAGTTTCAGAATCTCAGTTTATTTTAATATCGAATCAACACGATTAAAATTTAAGATTACATCTAAAATAGTTCATTATACCTAATTATATTTTAGTCCGTTTATTATATAAATTTTATATTAAATGAACAAAAATGTGGTCAACTTATTAATAATTATTGGTAATAAGATTCAATTAATAATTGGATTGTAGATATAAATTATATAATATTAAGTATTATTGTGTTCCTAATTTTCTATGTGAAATTTATTATTATTATTATTTGATACGAACTCGGAACTACTAATTTAATAAACAAAATACAAATATTGTTTATGAACATGCGATAATAGTATGAATAATAATAATATATCCATGATCTATTAATATACATAATAATAAGACTATTGAATATTTATTATTGTAGTATTCTTATAGAATTCGACAAAAATAGAATTTTATTATGGTTGAAATGTAATAATGATTGTTGTAATAATATTCATATTATAATAGCATTATTACTCATTTCTCATTAGTGTAATAGTGTTAATTTAACATAGAATTCAACTATAACTATAATTATTAATATTTATATATTAATATTATTTTTACAAATCTTTATAATCCAGAATTGAATATGGATGTAAATGTATAAAATCACGTTATTGGCTATTTCGCTATTATAAGGTAAAAATGTATATATTTTTTGGTAATTGATTTGCTCAAAATCCATATAAATAGATAGCTATATATCTCAGAAATCCGTTCACAGGTATTCTTTATATTATTACACCTATGTGTTATAAGGTTATAACATAATATAGTGGTTTATTTCATTATAGGTATGTTTTCTTATTCTGTTGGGATTTTGGAGCACAATTCACCTCTTACGAAGACCTACAAGTGGTTGCAATAGGACGTAGTATAAATAAAATGTATTATTTGCTATTATTATTGATTTTGTTGGATTAAGTATTTTTTTTTTCAAATATTGATCCCTAAAACCATAAATTGTTTTGAAGACAGTTTCTGCGTCTCAAAACTGTCCTGCAGTTCGTATTTTTAATTTTATTTTCGGTGAGGTACATTAACAAAAAAGGCAAGGTGGTAAGTGTTTATCCCATACTACACCAGTTAACACCTTAGAGATTCTTTTGAAATTTCGGTCAGGTTTATTTTATTGTAGTTTATTTAATATTTAGGTACATTTTTGAACAATTTAATAATGTATTAATGGTAATCGAAGGAACATTTTGACATCAGACATTTTTATCACATTATTTCAATTATTCTTTTAACTCTGTATGGATTTAATAATAATAGTTTGTACTACAGTTTATAATAAAACTATTCTGCATCGGGTATTCGTTTGGCATCACTTAGATTTTGGAATGTTTTGTTATTACTTATTTCTATGCAATATGTCAGAGACCGTAGATAATGAAAAATATATATAAATTTAAAAATTCTCTTGCCTCCTATGCTCCAGGCTTTCCCACTGTAGATGTCGTACAATTACCACTTATAAATACAACTGTTATTCAAGGTCTTGGTCTTGGTGTACTATAAAGGTATTTTCGGAATCAAAATACGAATCCCACAAATACAGAATAATCTTAGAAATTCCTAGTACTGAGTACTGACATATTCGATAGGTATCTAAAATAAATACGTTTTTAATCTAAGGTGTGGTCGACCAACTATTATTTTTAAATACCTATTGATGTCTAGGTATTATAACATAATATTAACATTACTGTGTTTTCAGAAAACATAAATTGGAAAATATTTCCGTCATTTCCGGTGAATTGTGACAGTAGTATTATGAGTAATGTAGTATAGTTAGTAGAAAATTCCAATAATTCCTTTATTTTAAAATAATATATTAGACAATCTTTAAATATTATTATAACGTGAGACGATTTCTTTGAACAGCTATATCCGATTTTCACGATTTTCTTTCCAAACGCAAATTCTGAGTGAGTTCTGAGCAGATGAGCCATTTAATAAGAAAAGTCCAAAAATGTATCAATTAAATAGTTTTTTAAAATATTTAGTTCTCTATGCAATGAATGGCGAGATGCGCTTTGATTACCGTGCGCCCACTCACATCTTTACAACCCCCATTACTCCTACATAGTTTTTGTATCATTACTGCATACTGTATAAACGTCAATTCCTACAAGAATATGACAATAAGTCAACAAATAAAAGCACAGTGTCATACATTGGATAATGTAAGGTTGTAATGTTGTATCTACACCAATCTATATTTAGTCATGTTTAACTTAATAAATCTAGGAAAAAAAGCCCCGTACTAACTAAATACATTATTCGTTATTTTATTAAGATTTACATAATTAAATATAGGTAATCATTACATTTATCAAGGAAAAATTTTTTAACATATTTTTAAGTATAGCTGAAATCTGCATTTAACATTGTCAATAATTGTCATTTGTCATTTATACTTACATATTTTAAAAAATATTTAAGGGTAAAAATTTAAAATAATTTTAATTTGTCATTTGTATATTATACAATAAAAAAAATGTTAAATAAATTATTTAGATTATATACAAATAACAATTTATTTAGATTATATACAAATGACAATTTATTTATTTTTTAAATTATGTAGGTACCAAGACAATTATCGATAATATTAAATGTAATGATTATATTTAATTATGTAAATCATAATAAAATAACGAATAATGTAATTAGTTGTTGATACGAGGCTTTTTTTCTGATAACCAACTTTTATTGCCATGTCCTGAGTTAAATCTTTTGAAAAATTAAAAATACAAATAATACCAAACAACAAAAAAAATATAATGAATAGTTCATAAAAAAATTCTATAGTAATAATACAGAAGATCATTGGAATTTTCATTTGTTTTGGATGAAATATTTGCAGTTTTCCTTTATGAAAATGTTTGCGTATATCTAAAAATAGTTATTAAAACTTAAGAAATTAAATTACTCTCAATTTTAGTTTTCCTAATCATTAATGGCACATTATTATGTATAATAATATGTACATTTTTATAATTATTCAACAATCTTATTTTTTACTGTAATCCTGGCAGGGATTTGTGCTTTAGCTAGTATACTTTAAATTATGAATAATTGTTATTTAAATAGTTACGTAATGTGGTGTAAAAATTAGGTATTATTTTATATATTAAACAATAACTATAATTATTATAAGAAACTATTTTTAATTTTGTTATTTACCCATCGCTTTGTATTAATATTATAATAATTAAAACTTATAAAATTAATGGTATTATGTAATAATGTGCTATTTACAAAGTTACAATAGGTATTCTAAATTATATTATTTAGGTATTAAAAGTATGTTGTACTTAGTATCATTTTAATCTGTAAGAAATACAAATTATTCAACATTTAATATATTAAAAAAAAAAATTATATTATGCAGCAATGTAATACGCTTTTGAGTAATGTAATTTCGTATATAGATTCAAATTATTTTAAACAAAATATTTAAGAAAATATTTGTAAAAAAAAAAAAAATGTTTTTAAATTTATTTTTCATTGCATTTTATGCTTTTTAGTTATAGTAACACAAATTATATTATTTTTAGATTGGATTTAAAGGATTTAACATTAGTCCAGACAAATTGAATGCCAGTTGTGAATTTGAATTCAATAATCAAAAATATACATTAAGACATGGATCGGTTGTTATTGCTGCCATTACTTCATGTACAAATACAAGCAACCCCAGTGTAATGCTTGGAGCTGGTAAATAAATAATGAACTTTACATTAAAAAATGAAACTTCTAAATAATTTTCTAATCGTCGTCTTCTTAGGTTTATTGGCTAAAAATGCTGTCGAAGCCGGTTTATCTGTGGCGCCATATATCAAAACTAGTCTTTCACCTGGTTCGGGGGTAGTTACTTATTATCTGCGAGAGAGCGGAGTTACCCCAGCTTTGACAGCACTTGGTTTTGACACCGTTGGATTCGGTTGCATGACGTGTATTGGAAATTCAGGACCCTTGCCTGAACAAATCGTAAACGCTATTGAGTCGGTAAGTTGAATACAGAACTAATAAATTATTATTGGTTATTATTTATTTTGCAATGACTACTAATTAAGCCGATAAAGGATTGTCATTTATGATACTCTTGAGAGTTTTTGGTAAAAAAATACAGTTTAAAAGTTAATAAATGTTTTTATTTCTGACTGACGATTAATAATAAAATAAAATATAAATGTAAAATATTATATTCAATTTAATGTGCTCGACACGATCATTATAATATGTAGTATACTAGTATACAGTATTATGTGTATTTCGTTGGCATATAAGTATGATAAACATGACTGTGAACTGCAATGCGTCATAGTCTATGACTTATGAGAGGCGTATATAGGAATTATTTTCAGTATGGGCCAATTTACAACCAGCAATTATGACATAAATAATACTAATAGAGTAATTTTAATCTATATATAAATATTTATTATTAAATTATACATATGTATAGTAAATTAAGCATTTTTCAACACTTGATTGAATCTGAAATTTCACTAGGGGCCCCCCTCTATATAATATACCACTGATGAACTGATAACATAAAGTATTCCATTGTAAAAAAATTAAATTTCAAATGAGTAGTTAATATTAGTATTTGTTTAAGTCAATTAGTTAAGTTATAAGTATAAGAATTATTTAAAGTTTTGATGAGCAGTG
Organism: Rhopalosiphum maidis; assembly: GCF_003676215.2. Lineage (NCBI taxonomy): Eukaryota > Metazoa > Arthropoda > Insecta > Hemiptera > Aphididae > Rhopalosiphum > Rhopalosiphum maidis. The sequence continues at coordinate 63,990,457 of NC_040877.1, forward strand.
TAGAGGACAAACATTTTGCGAGGTATTCCTATCACTACTTCACTTATATTAGTCCTTATTAAAAATTCGATTTTGATTTTTTTGACATTGAAATATTCCAAATAAATTATTCGCTTAGGAATTTAAAATTAAAATGTATATTACTATTAAAAAAATTAATAAATACATATTTTTATGGCACAGTCTTGTCAGTAATAGTGTCTTAAGTTTAAAAAATCAATATATAATAAAATGTATAATGTTTACATTAAAAAAAGAATTATATTAATATACTTGAATATTTATTTGTGTCTTAATTCAGAACGAATTAGTATGTTGTGGAGTTTTGTCCGGCAACCGGAACTTCGAAGGCCGCATTCATCCAAACACACGTGCCAACTATTTAGCTTCACCGCTGTTGGTCATTGCATACGCGATCGCTGGACGCATGGACATCGACTTTGAAACTGAACCTATAGGTGAGCGTTAAAAAATTTTTCATAAAAAACGTAACCTCTATATCTGATTGTTGGGAAACTTGACCAACTTGTGTGGTTGTTGTTATTTAAAGTACCCCTTCTTTTTTTATTCTCATCGACTAGATGCCTCAAAAGATAAATTATGGGGAAATTGCATATTTCTCGAATTCTCTAACTCTCCCTTTCATATAATTATATAAATTAAACATCAAACATTCAAGCTCCTTAAACAATCATCTATTAAGGCTGTTGGAGTATAATATTTTGAATATTGGTAATTTATTGTACTTGGAATGTATGTGTTTTTTATTAAAGCTTTTTTTTTGTCATAAAGAACATCAGTGCCATAGTCAGAATTTTTTTTCGGTGGGAGGCTTAATTTTTGATGGCCAATTATAACAACAAATTAAGTTTGCATTATATTTCTGACAATATAATTCATATAATTATACATATTAATATATTATTAAGTAAGTGTGATAGAACGGTGTTGCTTCATCACCACAATTCACAAACAATTAATGATTTTTTTTTTAGCTATTTTCCGTATTCAGGGCAGTGGGTCATCAATTTTCGATAAAATTAATAAAATTATTGTAGTCTGAAATTTCTGGGGGGAGCTTAAGCTCGTAAGACCCCTTGGCTATGGCACTGAAGAACGTTATTACGTTAGTATGACAAAGTTAAAATCACATACAATTTTAAAATATTCATTTTTAAATGCTCCATTAAATTGGCCACCAAATCTTTTTATCTACTTAAACTGTTAAAAGAGAAACATTTTTGAAGTACTACCAGTGGTCTGATTTAAAAATATTTATTTTTATTTTTCATTGAATTTAGTAGGTACACATTTTTATTAAAATAGAATTGATTTAATGTATTATTTATATATTTTTAGGTAATGATAAAAATGGTAAACCAGTATTTTTGAAAAATATTTGGCCATCTAGAGCATTGATCCAAGCTGTTGAAAAACAAACTGTAATTCCTGCAATGTTCCAAGATGTCTATGCGCGCATTGAAAATGGTTCTAATGCTTGGCAATGTTTACAAGCCCCAGACGGCCAATTATACCCATGGGATGTATCATCTACTTACATAAAAAACCCTCCGTTTTTCAATGGCATGACAAAGGTATAAACCAATTTACTTTATAAATAGAATAATAATTCTCATAGTTTCAACACAAATATTTCTTGTTTAGACATTACCTGGTGTTCAATCAGTGAAAGGGGCCCATGTATTACTATTTCTTGGTGATTCTGTAACAACTGATCACATCAGTCCAGCTGGTAGTATTGCAAGAAATAGTTCTGCAGCTCGTTATTTAGCTTCGAGAAAGTAAGCTTAAGCATTTTATTAATTTTAATAATTAGATATGTTAAAAACTAAAATCCCAATTATATTTAGTATCACTCCTAAAGACTTTAACTCTTATGGCTCAAGACGTGGAAATGATGATATTATGACCAGAGGAACGTTTGCTAACATAAGATTAGTAAATAAGTTGGTGAAGAACACTGGACCAAAAACATTGCACATTCCTAGTGGACAAGAGGTTATACATATTCTTAATCTAATACTTTTTTGTTGAACTAATTATTATTTGTATATTTTTAGTTGGATGTCTTTGATGCAGCTCAAATTTATGCTAAAGAGAGAAGACCGCTCATTGCTATTGTTGGCAAAGATTATGGATCAGGTTCATCAAGAGATTGGGCAGCAAAAGGACCGTTTTTACTGGTAATATACTTTTATAATTTTTACTATTTTTAATATAGATTGCTTATGATAAAAATATTTTTAATTTTAAAATATGGTTTTTATTGTCTATAGGGAATTAAAGCTGTGATTGCTGAATCTTACGAACGTATTCATCGTTCCAACTTGGTTGGTATGGGAATAATTCCATTGCAATTCCGTTCCGGAGAAAATGCTGAAACATTAAAACTTACTGGTCATGAAATATATGACATAGATATTCCACAAAACTGCAAACCATTGCAAGAAATCCAAGTGAAAGTAAATAATAAATAAAAACAATGTTTTTGGGAATTTATTTTGTAGCTTAATTATTTATTTTATTTTTTTAGACCAACACAGGTGTCACATTCAATGCCATTTTGCGTTTTGACACTGAAGTGGATATACTATATCATAAACATGGAGGAATTTTGAACTACATGATAAGAAAAATGCTAGATTAAATTATTGATTCATAAATACAGAGATCCATGACTATAATTTATATGAAATTATCTTTATTACAATATAATACATGAAATGCATTTTTACTGTTGTTCAACCAACTCAATTTTTTTTTTTGCCTGACAAAGTTGAAAAATAATTTATTCTACAAATATAGATATTGTAAAGGTAAATTATCATAGATTTAGAATAAATATTAATCAAAGTGATAATGGGGATTTAATATTTATACACTGAAGTATTTTTTTATTAATATAAAGAAATAGAAACAATTGGATTGTTTTTTAATCATGAAAACATTTTTTTTTTAAATAATTGTGCAAATGTATTTTCAATAATTTGAAATTACTATAAGAACAACTTATAGTCATTAAAATTTCAAGATTTTTGAATAAACTAATGTTTAAAATTAATCAAAATATTTTAAAATTTATTTGTGTATAAAAAATATATGGAATAGAAGCATGTTTAAAGTTTCAAGTTTCTGCAACATTCTATATTTTACGTTATTAATGTTATTATACTTATGAATACATAATTTTGTCAAAACTTTGAAAAATCAGACTATTTAACAAGATTGTTGTGGTATTCCTAAACTTTATTTTAGTATAATTATTAGTTTTTAAATTAGAACACTAAAACTAAATCGTTTTTTTCATAATCTTGTTTTGTGTAAAAATTTCAATTTTTTCATATATTTTCACTCTTGATTATTTGAAAAATACTAAGAATTATTTTTAAATTATATTATTCTAAAGTATAAACTAGATTAACTTCAACTATTTAAATATTTTTTATTTTCTAAAAGGCAACAACTGACACTAAAAAATAATGGATTTATGTAATTGAAAAATCAATAAATTGACCAGGGCGTTTAGAATCTAAGTAGGGGGTTTTGACATTTATGACCAGCGCTTTAAATAAATTTACGCCACCTCTCTTTAGTCTGTTCGGTTCTACTTCTACTTTCTTTTTGTTCTGTCTTAAACGTGGTCTACTAAACAGTCTTCTAAAACGGATCTTCCTTATTGACCATTCATATGTATGAATATAATAATATATAATAGTTTCTTTTATTATACTTATTCATTGATTCAAGTTCATTAGTTTTTCATTAGGGCATTTTCTCCAATTTCCTGTATTGACGTCAATGCAAGATCCATAAATTCACGTAAAAAAATATTAGTAAAAGTAACAAGTTATTATATTGTACCAATACAAAATAATGAATGTTAATTTTTGATCAGAGTTTATCCTAAATAATCATATCAGATTTATTACCACATACTAGTTATTAGTTTACCATTAGTTTTGATATATGGCTATACCCAATGATGTAAAATGACGGTAATTATCTTTGTGCCATACTTGCGTTTACATTAAAAAAATAATATTCTGTATTATTGTTTTGCATTATTAATTTAGCCTAAATATTTAAATATTTTATGTTCGTTTTTATTTTAAATTAATTATGGTAATATAACTAAAATACATTTATTAAGTTAACGGAAATGATGTATATATTTATTTATCAACCCATTACTATTACATTTTTGTACTATAAATTAGATATTTTAAGTAAAGTTTGTTTTCCTCGGGGCTGAGAAAATTCTTTCCAGTTATCTTGTATAATCAAATTATTCTCATTATCAACACATCATTAATCTGTGTCACAGATTGGGGCAAAATTATATTAGTGCTAGGCAAACAATTACTTAAATTAATTTTAACAAAAAAATAGAAATTGTGACTACAAAATATCTTGTTTTAAGTTTTAATAAAATAATATGTATTATTTATTTATAAATGCCAAATGGTGATTAAATGATTACATTTTAAATATTAGCTTATAAGTAATAGATATTAAAAAAAACACAGTAACACAGAACATGTAAAAAAGACAACTCATTATCATGTGTCTGTAGTAATTAAATAAGTATAATATAATTAAAAGTAAATTGTATATACTATTTGGTTACACATTTTTACTATCAATAACAATATAATTTAAATAGTATAAATGTATAGTTTATTATTAATTTAATAGTTAAAAATAAATTCCAAGATATTTTATTATTCAAAATTATGAATAATAAATTGAAGTAATTCAATTATTTAATAGAATAATTTTTTTTTTTTTTAACTTATATAAAATTTAATATTTTAATTTTAAATCTTTAGTAAAAATTTAGTACAAATATAAATATATAAATTTACCATTCCATTTCATTTAATACATTTTCAACTTCTTCCAATAAGTTACTTTTTGTTGGCAGTAAATTTGTGTCTGGATTTTCTCCAAATTGATCTTTTAATATTTTATATGATTTATTATAATTTAGCAAACTATCTTGTTCATCAAATAGCTCTTCACACCTTATAACATAAATAAATTAAATTAATTAAATAACATAATGATATTGATTTATTTTTTATATAAATATGATCTATAGTTGAAATATTTAAAAACAAATAGTTAATTCTTACTTCAATTTTAATGTATCTAATTCTTTAGTTAACATTGCTACTTTAATCAGCGAATCTTTTAATTGAATACGTGCATTAATTTTATTTTCATAATCAAGTAATTTTAATGGTTCTATAATTTCGTTCAACAGAATCTTAACAGCATCTATAACACAAACAATTTTAAAATAATTTTTTTTTATTCAAAAAATAAAAATGATAATTTTGTTATATTATGCCAAGACCTTAGGATACATTGTTTATCAAGAAATATTTTATCTTATGATTATCAATATAACAATATATTTTTTAACTTTGTTATTTAAAATAGGTACTAGATAGGTACATTAAATAGTTGTCATTAGTAATAATAATAATCAATTAAGAATATTTATTGATTAACAGTATTAATAAAATATATTTTTTATCAATAAAAAAAATTATTTTGATACATACATTTTATTTATCACTCATCTTAAATTAGATTTATTCATATATCCTACTTCTATATATTTAATGGAATAAGTGCCACAAAATCTGAGTATATCAGTCCTTCAGTGTTTATGTTACTGTGAATGTCCACAGTTAGTGAATATTGAAAAATGAAAAAATTTAAATATTTACGTCAAGATTTTGGTTAATGTTGATATACACATAACAGTATGGGTTAATGTTAACATGTGTTTAATTTAATCAATTAATTATCATTTTTTTTAATAAGAATTACTTATTGAAACATAACAAACTGTTATGTTATGCCATCTTGTATATCCTTACTCAATAATAGTTGAATTTGATACAGAAGCTTGTTTTAAGGAAATTTGTTGATCCATTAGTACATCAGTGATTGATATTAATTTCCTTTGTACATCATAAACTGATTTCTGGTATAAAATTGTTTATAATATCATGTTTGGTAGCTAATTTATAAAAAATATTATCTATTATATCTTATACTAAAACTAAAGTATTTGGAGAAATCACTTTACTATTATAGATTACAGTGACTTTTCCATTTTCCTCATTACATTACATTAAAAAAAAAAAAATATTGACACCACTAACATTCACCAATATTGTTATGTAAATGTTGACATTCACTATTGAATATTAACAGTTTAAATCAATATGTCAACACTTAATATTCACAGTCAGTATTCATCAACTGTGGTCTGTGTCACAGTAACATATAAAACAGTCCATTTAGTTAAAAATATAAACTACTCGGAACAATAACTAACAGTTAAAATATATATGAATGTGGTTTTTTTGAGCATAGATTAAATTTTATATACTATTTTATGGTATACAGCTGGTCTAACACTTACCATAGTCGCTATGATCAAAATAAACTAGTAATAATTATTTATATATTGGATGTTAATATTACATCATTATTTAGCATAATTGATTTATTTATTTATAATTATTTTATATAACAGAAAAATAATAAATTATCAGGATTTAAGTCAATCTTCGAATCAAAAAAAAAAAAAAACCTTTTCACTGGATGAATATTTCAGTGTTTAAAAGCACTTTTTTTTTTTTATTATCTTGATGTTGTATAAATAACTTATACTTTATCTTAATTAAAGATAAGTTTATAACTGAATTAAAGATAATTAAAAATCTCCAAAAATCTACTGTTACATTAATTTTGAATTTATTTTTACTATTGTATATAAAAAAAAATAAACCAACCAAATGTTCACTCATAGGCCTGATAAGGTTTAGTTGTGACATTGTAGAAATAGTGGATATACCACTTTTCAAGACTAACACTAATTAAATAAATTATAATATCTATTAAAACTTAATTTACTTAAATCATCTTCATCCATTTGTTTAAAATTCTTTACTACAACTTTAGATGCTGTACTAGAGTATAACGTCATAATTTCTTCATCTGCATCATTAAACACAAGAGCTTTATCTTAAATAAAAATAAATTTACATTAGTTAATAGTATATCATTTAAATATAAATAAATCAATATAAGCTTACTGAGCATTTCAAGTACTTCAAATTTTTGATCAATTAATTTTTTTTCAATTTTTAATCCATTTATTGATTCCAACTCTTTACTTAAAGTAACTAATTGATTTTTTAGAGTATCAAATTCATCTCTAAAAACCTTTTTTTGTTTATTAATATTTGAAGATATATTTTTTTCTATCATCTGAAACACATATTTTGCTTCTAAACTGCTGAGGTATTTGTCATATGCAAATCTTAGCTTGGTAGTTTTGTCTAATTGTAATCTATTACCAGTTGCATTTAAATTTGGCATACTACCATTTCTTTCTAAGGTAACATTTGAACTAAAATCTATAACATAATAAGGATTATTACAACTCGCCATTTGAAATTAATATTTATTTTTAGTAAAATTGTACATTACTTTTGAGTCGACTAACAGTACCATTATCTTTTATTGTTAAATTACTTTTGGATCGATGATTCACATTTTTTGGTGTATTATTATTTAGTGTACTAATAATGTTATTTAAATTTGAATTACTACCATATCGGTTTGGAATACTACCTTGTGTAAGAACGGTTAGAGGTCTATGTTTTTTTTGTGTAGTACTTAATGGTTTATTTTTCTGGTCCACTTTTTTATTCATTCTGAAATATAAAAAGCTTGTATAATGCATTTAATATATATAATTACATTATAGGTATTATACAACACATTGTACCTTTTAGTTTATCAAGATAAAATTATATTTAAAAAAGATATAGCATGAACTATTAAAATTTAAACTATTTTATTGAATTCAATTAATTTTTGAGATGAATATAATGGTACTAAACAAAATATCTAAACCTATTGAAATGAACTAAAATCGCTTATGCTAGATACCATAAGTGTTAGGTTTTGCTAAACCAAATTTCATGGGATGCTTAAAATCCTACAAAATATTGTTGGGGTTACCAGCAATTTAAGTTAAAATCAACTGTTGCCTGTCGGTATATATTTTTATATCATTACACAAGTTAGCAACGAGTTATCAAAACTTTTAATATGTAATGTTTTAATAAATATTACATGTATAATTGTTTTATTTATTTTTGCATGGCCAAGCTGGTCAAGGGGTGTTTGAACACCGCAGTACCCTAACAGTCAGCGTCCATGCTAAATACAATAGATTATAGTTATAAAATAAGAAATAAGTAGTCAAATTAAATGTTGTACCTACTAGAAATGTGTAAGGTTACAGATGTAAAATAATAATAATTATTAATTAATAATAAAACCAATAATTATTATAAAATTTTAATATACCTGACATCAGCGGGATTTCACTTATGTCTTAATCTAAAAATAAAAAAATTCTAATTTACAATTTCAGCACATAATATAATATTAATTATATAATAAAGAATTAAAGACTAATGCATCATGAACCATTTAATTGGATTTTGCTACTTGCAATTCGGCAAGGTACCTATCAAAACGTACAGAACTATAATAAAGATAAAGATTAAATTAATAAATTAAGCGGGAAATGATAGTACCACTACTATTGTTCTGTACGTTTATGTCCGATTCTTTTGCTTTATCTCGATGAATTTAAGTCGTTATCAATGTTATCACTACGAATTAAGATACTATCTTAAATCGTGCTCAAGGTGGATCGTGCTATAACTGAAACGGCACTTCGACCACAGACTTATATAAAATACAGTATTTCATAGAACTCTGTGATTTCGACAGATACCGCTACCGCGAATGTTTAAATTTTCGGAAATCCAATTTTCATTTCTCGCATTATTGGCGTTTTTAAATTTAACAACACCTTAAATCTTTTTCGAATATTCTTATTTGGTCTTGAAACTTTATGCCAAAATAAGATTAGTGATGATTGTTGACTGAACGTATACTTATTACCTCGGTGATGGACAGTAATACTATCGATGTCAAACTTGAAGTCGACGACGACCAAGGATCGGTGAAGAATTTCGAGTCTACAAATAAAATCAGTCATGATTCTGTTGTGAGAAAATTTTTTTTAAAATTATTTTAACAATAATTGTCACTTGTTGAGTTTTAGAGTTTTTATAATACTATATTACTTTTATAAATACAATTTAAATTAGTGTAGGTATTAGTATAAGCTATATTGAAATCATTTTGTATGAAATGATGATGTGTATTCATCTTCAATTTTGTTTTGAATTTATAAACAAATTATCTAGGTAAAAAAAATATTCAATTTACTTTATGCCTTATAATTTTTATTAAAATAAAAATCATTTTATTCTTTATTCAGTCCATATTTTGCTATCCTATTAAGGTTACCATGTTTATTAATTTGCTGCACACTGTCCATTAAATAACTTTTATGGTTATCCTAATATCAATTACTTTTGTTTAATTTGTAAAATTATTTATATTATTATTTAAAACCAATTTTAGGTATATTTTTTAATTGGTTATAACACTAATTTGAAATTGAATTAAAGAAAGGATAAATATATAAAATATAAAATTATAAATGTTACTAAATATTATAAAAATTAACAACATACCTATTTAGTTATTTTTTTGTTATTTTAGGTGACTTGTGGTAAATGCAAAAAACAAATGTTATATCAGGAGTATGAAAAACATCGTCAGATTCATTATGACCTCTGTTGGATTGCGGGTGTAGAAGATGAAATTGTACTCTTAAAATATAAATATTTAAAAATAATTTAGAATGTTTTTAATATTATATTTTATAGGATTTCACAAATACGTCAAAAATTCAAGAAATATTAAAGAAAACTACAAAGAATTCTAAAACAAAGTCAAAATTTATATGTGAATGGTGTGATGCTGTTAAAATGACAATTTCTGGATTTGCCAACCATCTAATAAAATGTAAACAAAATGTAAGTACTTATCTAATGTTATATTAGTTTCATTCACTAGTTAGTTTAACAAGTAAGTTTTTGTAACTTATGAATAGAATGTCAAACTATTTTCAATAGTATTATTATTTTTGAGGTACTTACCTAATAAAAAAAAAAAATTGTTTTTATATTATATTTTTTTAAATATATTAGTGGAATTTTTATTATTAATTCAAATCAGTAATAATTGTCTATTTATACAAAGTTATTTTTATAAAATTATTAAAATTAAGTAATTTTTATCAGACTACTTTTTTTATTATTATTATCAACATTATTTTATACTTCTAATTAAGTTTTAAGAGTAGTTTTTCCATTTTGAAAAGTTAAAGCTTAGTTTCTGTTTAGTTTAGTTACTGGTTTATATATTTGTGATTCTTATTATTGTTATTTTTTTTTTTATGTGTTTTCATAGAGGTAAGGAAAGTAAATGGTTTACTAACTGTTAATCGATAAGACATGTGAAATTTGTGTATATCAGTGGTTCACAACCTATGGGACGCAGCCCATTTGTTGGCTATGGTCAGCGTGGAATTAGGCCGTGGACCAACATTTTAACATTAGTACATTACTAATGTATATATTTAAAATAATATTATTATATATTTTTGTTCTATCCCTTATACAGATAATATAATAATAGGGAAAAAAAATAATAAAATAATAAAATAGGTATAATATGTGTGCTTTTAATCATTAGTGGGCCTTAAAGATTTTTTTTACAAATCTGGTGGTCCACACAACTAATAAGGTTGGGAACCTTAGTGAAAAGACATTTGTATTGAAAATGTATGATTTTACTAAAAATTTAATATTTTTTACATAACATTTTTATCAGAATAAATTTTAGTAAACCATTTGCTCTTGGTAACTCTACTTATTTAATACGTTAAATTAAAAATTTTCTTGATAACTTTTATATCGTAGTTTTATGATATATAAATGTATACATTTTTAAATCTTAAAACTGTATTGTATCAACATTTAAAAAATATTTTTTTTTTTTATAGCCTGTTTTGAATGTAAATAATACAATTTTGAATGAAACTGATGTTAATCTCAGTACATCATCTATTACTCATGATAATGCAACTATGGTAAGTAATTATATATAAATGTATACATTATATTATATGATATAGCTAATGAAAATGTTAATAATGTTTTTTCCTATAAAATGTGCTCCTGAACATAATTATGATTACTAATCTGATAGTGTTTTATGGTGTATAAATAGTTTTCAAAATAATTGAATTAAGATCCACATTTTAACATTTGTATCAATATTCTATACCAAAATATTATAGTTCAAATTTGTGTACAGTGATCACTGATCACAATTGTACATAATTGTATTGCATACATTTAGCTGCTGTATAATATTAGGTGTTACCTAATATAGTCAGCAATAAATTGAAATATGTTATACCAGTGGTGTGCCTAAGAATTTTCAGTGGTGGAAGGAGATATATATTATAAGTAATAATACATTTAAATGAAATGTGGTGATCCAAAAATACAAATTAGGGGCTTTATGAATCAATTACTTATAAGCAATAACTAATTACTAATAATTAAAAGTAATAACTTTATAACAGCTCTAATATCTAAAGTTTTTTTCTGAAAGTAAAAAAAAATCAATCAGGGGGGGGGGCTTAATCCCTAACTTTTACACCCTAGGTATGTCACTGCGAGTGTATATCGATTGCAGCAAAATGACCTTTTTACCTGTAAAAAATCTATTAATTCCGCTTTTTTATATATCGATTCTGTCAGATATCGACTCCGCCAAAGTTTTTTATTTATTGATTCCACCAGTTAATATTTGTAAATTATTTATATTTTAATAAAAACAAAATATAAAAGGCTTAAATTAATATAAAATTTGAAGAATATTTAAATAAAAAAATTGAAAGATTTAAGTATATTAAAATGGGTATTGCTCTGCTGTATAGTAGAGATGGGGAGTAGGTCGCTATAATGGATGTGTTAAATTTGAATGCAATGACAGGTATCATTTTATACGAAAAACGATTCTGAACGGAGATGATTTGTCAGTATAAAATAATTAGTAGGATATATCATATTATTACCTATATTTAAATTATAGTGTATCGTAATTTTATCATTTTTAAGTTACAGCAAAAAAAAAAAAATGATTTTGTCGAAAACTGGTTATGCATAAGAATTCTCGTTTTTCCGTTACTTTTTTAGGATTTTTTTTATGGTTTTTCGCATTTGAAAACTATTGAAAAATTTTTATTTTTGACCCCCCAAAGTACCAACTTGATGAATCTTCCTTTTCAAAGAGGGGCTGAAGTCAAAACTCAATGTATTATTTCTATTCCAAAGCGCGATGATAGACACAAAAAAAATAAAAAAACACACATCATTGTAAAATCAGTACATTCATCGGAGTGTTCAGAATCTAAAATTTATGGTAAACCGGGTGTATCTTACCTTTACTAATACTAATGATTAAAAATAATTTAGTCAGTGGAATCAACGTAAACAAATTTCCAGTATAATTGATAGCCGGCTGAATCAATAAATAAAAAAGTTCGGTCGAGTCGATAACTGATGGAATCAATATAAACAAATATTGGTCGGAATTGATATTAAAACGGTGGAATCATTAAAACCCTACCACTGATTTATACTGTTCATTTGAAATATTGTGTTATTAATGTTTAGGTATCATGTGGTCGTTGTGGAGAAAGTATGACATATGAAGAATACAAAAGTAAACATAGACATATTCACTATAATTTATGTTGGATAGAAGGAGAAGAAAAAATAGTATGTTTAACTATTATTTGTAATGCAGTGAAAACCCTTTACATTGAAAAACTGTATAACGTAAACATTACATAATAATGGTTGGTTTTGCTTTATAATTCATTAGTCAATTCATTCTCTACAATGTAAAGTCACTCTCAATAACGAAACAATATTTTATGTTTCATAACACAATTTACCTGTTAAGTATTATAAATTATAAAAATAATCGGCAAAAATGCCGAAATTTCTAAAAACGAATTCTTTCATTATCTACTTTTAATGTCGTAATAATACCATTATTATCTACATCGTATATATTCATTTTATTACCGACATAATTTCTAAAAAAAAATTTTTTTTTAATCCTCTATTACAAAAACTCTTTTTAACGAAAGATATCTCTTGGTCCCATCAAATTCATTATAAAGAGTTTTCACTGTATTTAATTTGTAATGTATGTAATTACATGTTAAATAATTATTAAACATTTATTTTTTAGGACTACTTAAACGAGAACAAATTGGTTATATTACTTCGTGAAATCTTAACAAACTCTACTGCTAAAAAAAAGTTTATATGTGAATGGTGTAAAGATTTAAAAAAAAGTGTGGTAGGCTTTGCTTCTCATGTAAAAAAATGTGCAATTGAGCAAAAGGTAATAATTTTTTCAACTCTATTATCCACATTTTTATTTATAAAATTTTATTTACATGAATATATTTTTGGGCTGAGATCAGTCAAAAATCTGCAAGATACTTGTTATAATGTGAATAATATGATGGTGTGTGGCTCAATCTAGCAGTTGTTTCAGTTCAAGGTTGGTGAACTCAAGTAACTGCTAGATCAAGCCATAGAAAAAACTTTAAATAAATTTCATTTTTTTTTTTTTTTGGTACCAATTATAGACTATGACTATGTATAGGAGATACTACTTGTATACTAATAGTATTATTATAATAGTGTTTATACTAAGAAAGCGTGTATTTGTCATAATTTCATCCAAAGACAATATTGACAATAAAAGCAAGAACATAATAAATTTAATGCCATTTTTATAAATTTTATACTCCTTTTCATTAGTAAAACTGAAGAAAATTTTCACACATTTCAAAACACAAAAAGAATAAAAAAAATGTCCAATAAGTTATTAAAAATTTTCTGCTGTTAAACAATATTGTTTGATTAAAGAGTTGGAAATTAATACTATACACTCCATTATATTTTCAAATGGAAAATAATTCGAGAGTAATAAAAACTTGAGTTGGGAAAAAAAGTCAGAATAGAATCAAAATATGGACCAGTAAGTAAATAATTTATACTTGAACGAATAATCACTGATAATGAATTCAGTAAACAGTTTTGTGAAAATTTGAAGTAACGCGATCGAGATAAATATTATTATGCAAAAGCATAATTCTTCTCTCAAAAAATTTCTAGATGGGGATGTAACTGAATTCTTAATCTGTCAAACATGCTATAAACCATTATATAAAATACAATTCTTCATCTTCCCTTCCAGTGAATTTTCATACCTAGGAGTATTGCATTCACTTGCTTTTCCTCTATATGACTACTAAATTACTCATTTCATGCAAATTTTGTTACAAAACATTTACGTTTTGTATATAGCTTAAAAAAATTATTGAATGAGTTATTAATGTGCCAGTTGATGTGATAACAATTATATACAATCTGCATCACCCAATACATTATAACTTGTATGTTCACATCAAGTGTAACCAGATTCACAAGTCATGCTACTTGTTAGATATAAATAAAAATCAACTATAATTGAAATTGTTTTTGGTTTAAATTAATCTTCTTTTAGCATGTACTTCAACATCCTAATGAGACTGATTCTCCCCAGCCTATGGATGAAGATAGATATGAAGAAGAATCAAATAATAAAAACAATTCCATGGTATGTATATTGTTTGTATTTTTACTGTATTATAATTTTTAATTTATTATTTTATTATTTTATTCTTTAAGGTAATTTGTGGCTGTTGTAATAAAAGTATGACATTCAAGGAGTATGAAGGTACACATAGTGCGACACATAACAATCTATGCTGGATAACTGGTGATGAAAAACCAGTAAGTGATTTTTTTTTCCAATTATATATTTATATACATTTAAGATAATATGGTATTGTAAGTTATGGCTAATAAATAATATTGCACTCAGTGCCCCAACTATTAACTCTGAAGCCCGTGTGCAAAATTTATTTGGAGGCCCCAAATTAATATTATTGTTTTTTTGTATTAGTACGGCAATTAATCAGTACTTTTTTAGTATTTTAACTTGTATGGAATAATTTCTGTTATTATACGTATATTATACTAATTAGACAAGAAGCTTACCCTACATTATATAATTTGATTATATTATTATATTATTAATTTGAAACTTTTTTCAAACCAGAACCAATTTTAATAATGTTATGATTAAGCACACGCATGATATTTTGTAGACTCTATAATATAGTATTTATAATTAATAAAATAACTAATATAAAAAAAAAAAACATTCCTATTTAATTTTCATTTAGTAATTTTAGCAAAATATAATAGGTAATTAATAAATCATAAGTATTTTCATAAAATATAAGTTAGTAGTTAAAAATTAACACATTATAAATAAAGTAGTTATTAGATTATATTAAATTAAAATTTTTTCAAAATTTTTTTTTTCTGGCTTTTACGTTCGAAAAGTCTGTTATTATTTTATCAATATTGAGTTTGACGGTCCGTTTACTTTCAATATTCAAAACACTTATATTTTTCAGTCGATCTTGACTAGAAGAATTTTGAAGATAATTTTTTATTAATTTAAGCTTTGAAAAACTGCATTCTGCAGACGCGAATGTTATTGGTAGAGTTAAAAATATAAGACATGCTGATAATATTATATCTGGATAACAGATCCATTTCAATAATAAATACACATAACACATAGATCTTTAATAGTTTTTAGATTTTGAGATAGAATTCTTGTTTTTTGCACATAATTTGCCGCGTGAAATCTGAATTGATATCATCTTGATAAAATTGAATGAAATCATAAGATTTGATTAGGGAAGACTTATCATTGTAAAAAATTGATTTCGGGCTTAAAAATGTAAAACAATCAGAAACACATTTCATTCCATTAAACCAATCTTTGAATTTAAATATTATACAATATTATATCAGCATTTTCACTTTGATTTATGTGAGGTATTTGTCCTTGTATTGATCCACAATTTTCAGGAATTTCAGAAACATCATAACCTACAATAAGTTCTAAACTGTGATTTATCTTGTGAACTAAAACCCATATTATTTTTTTAAAATTCAATCAAATAATATACGTGTTTACGCATAAAATATTATAATATCTATGGCTGGGATAGTGGGATTTATATGTAATAAAAAAATCAAGAATTTGTACATATATATACAGTTAAAATGGCCAAAATATGTAGTATAAAATAAAAAAATATGTAATAAGAAAAATTTTAAATTATGTTAACGTGTACAATTAAAATAAAATTCTAAATAATTTTTCATAATATACAATTAATTATTTTTAATTTCTATTCAATTTAGTTCTAAAAATATAAAATATGAAGATATTTTGACAGCCATGCAAATGCAAGTACTGACACTGTTGAAGATTCATAAATATATTTTGTCTAATAATTGTTGAATATAAAGTATAAACTATAATCAAGTTATTAATATTTAACTAATACTTTCATATACTTATTTCCCATGTACATTATACACTTACAATTTTCACGAGTACTATTGAAATATAAATGTATAATAATATTACAAAACCACCGAAATTGTCAAAATTTAGATATTTTACAAATATGTTAAAACTTGTATTTATGACGAAATATGTAAAAACATGTAAAATAAAATATGTTTTATTTTATTGCAAATCACTTGAAATGAATTTATCATTCGCAATACTTAATGTATCATGTTTTAGTAAAAATATGTATTTACATCCAAATTCCAGCCCTACAGTAATATCAATTTAAAAGTAAAAACTAAATTAAAAACCATTTTAAGTGCATTTTATATATTATGCTATAGTTTTTTGCATTTTAAGGTTTTTAGAGCATTAAATTCATAGCCTTACTCATCACATAAGACAATATATCATATATGTATAATGCATATAATATATTGATTATCGATACCCATGTAAAACGGATTTTTTTTTTATAATAGACATTATAAAATTCTTAATATTATTTTTGTAATACTTGGCAATTGCATATTATATTTATCCTCCATTTAATAATTATGCCTATAATTAATTTAATTTAAAAGGAAAAACATAAAATCAATAAATATTTGTAGAAAAAAAAAAAATATCGAAACAGACAATTAATTTTCAATTTTGGTTGTAGAGGCCCTTTAGAGCTGGAGGGGCCCGTGTGCATTGCACACCCAGTAGTTGCAGCACTAATTGCACTTTACAATATGCATTTGTATATTGATTACTGTTTAGTAATTAATGAGAATGTATTAGATTTTCTTTTTCTTTTTGAAACAATACAGTTAATAGATTTAAATTTCAAGATAACTAATAGGTTATGACAAATATTTTAATAGTCTTAATTTTTAACAAAATTAATTTTAGTTACTTATTTTGTTGTAATTAAAAAAAAAAATGAATTTTTCAACAATTATTAATCTTTTAAAATTTTTTTGATAAATATTTACCTTATTTTATGGTTTTTCATATTTAATTTAAATGTTACTGTTTAATTCTCGTTGTTAATTTTGTTCTTTTTAATAACAAATATGTGCTTTATGTAATGTATATTGTTGCCTGTTGGTAACTACAAAAGAACAAAATCAATTAAAATTTTATTAACCTTACAAAAAGTGGTACTTTTGTAAGTGGAAACATACATCGGTAGGTGTAATAAATGTTTTTTTTTACATTCAATGGTAGGAAACACACAACTGAAAAGATTCTTTTTTTGTATTAACTTAAATAGTTTAGATTAAATTTTTGTTTTTAGGATTTTGATGATGAGAATGTTGTACAATATTTACTACGACAAAAATTACCAAAATATGCTGCACGCCAAAAAAAAGTTAAATTTATTTGTGAATGGTGTCAGATAGAAAAAAAAAGTGTACCTGGTTTTGCTAGTCATGTTAAACGATGTCAATCTAGACCGGTAAAACTGTTCAATTATTTAATTAAATGATAAATAAATATTATATTGGATATATTGGATTTATAGGATAAACAGGGACTGTTTAACGAAACAGAAGATAGAAATGATATAACTAAAAAATCTGTTAAAGAAATTACAAAAGAAAGGGACGATTCAATGGTAAGCTGATAATACTTAATTGTAGATATACATTTTCTGAATCATAAGTTTAATTTTAAGGTGATTTGTGGCCGTTGTAAAGAAAAAATGACTCTTAATGAATATCGTACTAATCATTATTCTAAACATTATAATTTATGTTGGATTGATGGTGAAGTAATACTAGTAAGTATAATTTGATTAGACAATGATATTATAAGACTATGATTGTTATAATGTGCCATATATATAATTTTTTTTTTTATTAGGATTTAGAAAACTATGATACCGTATTAAATAAATTGAAACAATTCATACCTTTTAGTGCTGTTCGTAAACGGTCAGTTAAGTTGTGTTGTGAAGATTGTAAAACTATTAAGAAAAGTATTTCAGGATTTGCTAGTCATGTAATATTTTGCAATAAAACTCCTAATGTAAGTTATACTATTAATTTAATTAGTGTTCTAGAAAAATATTTGAATACATATTTATTATTTTATGTGTTAACTATTAAATAGTTGTAATAGTTCTATAATGTATTAATTATCTAAATATAAGTTAATTTTAAAATACTTAATTTTTAGATTGAGTGTAATGAAAAATATATTATTTTTAATTCAAATTGTATTTAAAACCTAAATAGCAATGCTTAAATTAAATAATTATACAAGATTTGCAAATTATGAACATTCAAAACTTGCTTTCTCCAAATAAAACAATAAATTATTTTTTAGGACATAACACAATTATTAATAAGATGTGAAGACTGTGGAAATAAAATTAAACCGTCATCATTAATAACTCACAAACAAAAAAATTGTAAAGGTGTGAATAATATAGAAAATGGTAATGACTACACCCTAAATGAAAATGTGAGCTGAAATGTAATTTTTCTAAATAGTAGAAACATTGAATATTTATAATAATGTTTTTATGTATTACTAACTGTATTTTATTCTTTTAGTCTAAAAGAGATTATAAATTGCGGCGTAAAAAACGGCCCCCAAATGTGATAAGTTTACATCCAGATACTAAATATATTACTGAATATTATGTAAGATTTTTATTTTAAATTATATAGAAAGTATTTATTATTAAATTACCTTTTTATAGGATTTTATGTGTCGTTTGTGTAATTTTATTACAATTAGTGTCAATGACATAATTGATCATATTTTGAAGGTTCATGATATTGTTTTAAACAATAAAAAAAAAGATAGTTTAGACAATTATACAATTAGTAAGTTATAATTTATGTATTGAATTAAATATTGTATTATATATTGATTCTTACGTTTAATACATTGTCATTCATTTTTTTTAAACAGATAAATATGAAGTACACAGAAATATATACTTAAAGCCTTTATTAAATTATTATAATTTGTAAGATCAAAATTATAACTTAATTATTAATAATCTAATATGTATTCATTAGTAACATCTAAATCATTATTTTTTAGTTTCACAAAAACATTTTGGAAGGATGTTTGTCACAAAGACTTTAAATCTGATGTTTTGCTCTTAAAAAATGATGAAGCACTGAAGTATATACCATCTATTCAACAATCTTGCAAAATATTAAATTCAGATAATGAACATATGTGTGTTGATCTTTTCAAATCTGTTTATGTTAATGGTATATTATTAACAGTTTATATGCTTTCAATATTTTTAAATATTCCTTAATTTATTTTTAGGTATGCATTGGCTGTTTACTGGTGGTCCTAATTGGGCCATGTCATGGTGTCCTCTCCCAAAAGAGGTACAAACACAGTATTTAGCAATATCATGTCATCCTAAACCAGATCTGGAACATAAAGAGATGAACATTTACAAATATCCATCTCTTGTGCAGTTATGGGCATTTGATTCATTAAAGAATATTATGTAAACTTTATTTACTAAAATTTTATTTTTATACCTATTCAAGTTTATTATAATTATACAATCATATTATGTGATTATTTAAAATATTGCTTCATAAATATTTTAATGTTTCTTTCAGTAATGAATCCGTTTCTTTTACGCCACATATGTCTTATGGTATAGCTCATGAATATGGTGCTGTATGGGATATGGCATGGTGTCCTTCTGGAGCTTATGAACCTCCACAAAAAATGGGATTGTTGGCATTAAGTACATCTTGTGGAGATTGTCCTGTGTTTGCTATGCCTTTTGTGGATGAAAATTCTGAAATGTATTGTTTTAAATGGATAACAAGTTTATCATTAAATAAAAACTAATTATATTAAATTAACCTACTTAGGTCTTCTATTTATTTGGCCAAGCATATAGTAGCGAGAAATTTTGAATGTGAATGGATTGAAGGTGGTGTACAATGTACAAAAGTTTGTTGGCAGACTGTTTCACCATTCAAGTAAGAATGACTTTTTTTTATAAATTTTTTACAATTTGATATATTTCATTTATATAATTAAAAATTTGGTAAAAAATTCAGCAATAAATAGCAATTTACCTTTGCATCATAATATCAACTGTGCATTTTGGTATTTATGATAATTTATAAGAGAATGAAAGATCTGATTTATTTCTAAACATTACATACTGAGTACTGATAATTCAATCGTCTAAACTTTAAAATTATAACATTCTATCCATTATATTACATTATTTTAAATTATATTTAGTTGATAATTTTACAATGAAGACAAGGAACTGATAAAAAATATTGTTAATTGGAAGTAGATTTTTTTAATTTTATCTGAAAATGATAGTTACATTTTAAAATTATTTTTCAGAACTCTTATTTGTGGATATTCAAATGGTGTTGTAAGTGTGTTCCACATAAATTTTAAATCAATATTCTTAAATAATGATATTCTTTATCCGTGTCATACTTTCATAGCAAGTAGAAGTAGTATAACAGGTTGGATAATTATTTAATTTTATACAAATAATTTAATTTATTGTGTAAATACTAAATAGTATATTTTTATTTTTAAGGTCTTTCCGTGAATTATTTTAATACTTCAATTTTGGCTACTTCAGCAACTGATGGTAATGTAACTTTATGGGATTTAAAGTCTACTGAAAATCCAATCTTTCAAAAGAAATCTTATTGTCCATCTGATTGTACTTGGCTTCAACAGTGTTACACATTGGTGTATTGTAGTAAAGTTGTAAAGTAAGTTATTGGTTTCATAGTAATATTAAAAATAATTACTGATTAATTTGTATGTATTTTTTATTAGCCCTGTATTCTCAAAAGTTCGGACTATTAATTTTTCAAACTGTGATGATGACGTTGAAGGTTATAATCCCGAGTTATATGTTTTAAAAAGTGTAATTAATAAAAATAAAATACTCGGTAACTGTGATCTTATAAAAAATGATGAAAAAATAAATTGTGATGATACTAATGAAAAAAAAACTTCTCGTGAATCCAATATAAGTAGTGATGACGAATCATATAAATCCGTTGATTCAAGTACTTATAGTGATCAAGATAAATCGAATAATGTAGGAAAATCTGGAGACGTACCAAAAAACATTGATGAGGAAGATTTTTATGGTCCTGCTTTTTATCAAAAGAGTACTCATTGGGTCTGTATATAGTTTTTTTGAATGAATTTAGATGTACTATCTTAATTAATTATTACAAATTGTTTAGTCTGTTTCTACTTCGGATTGGATGAATGTTATAGCAACTGGAAATGAAAATGGAGTTATCTATAAAAAACTGTTTCTATCAGAAACTAATAATATAAGAAAGGGAAACTCTGTAAGTTTATTAAAATTAAATAATATTTATTTGTATCCTGTTTTTATAGACATTTAATATTTTATTAAAATATAATAGTGTTTAATATCTTATGAAAGTTTTATTTAGAGAATTAGAATCTGGTACTAATATGTTAAGAGGATTCGATACCGTGATTTTCTGTTTTTGTCTAACGCACGCATGACATAGGATTTTAGACGGATACTTTGCCAATCATACCAATTGATCCAATGAAGCAATAAGAATTCTAAAAATAGATTTGAATTTGTCATCGAGTCTACTTGAAATTGACTTTCCTAGATTTTTGACTTTTTGATTTTAACTTCTCCAAAAATTTAAATACGGCAATTTTTAATTACTCTTTTTAACATAATTCTTTTAGGAATTTGGAGAAAAATATCAAAGTTGTGAGATAGTCAATTTCAAATAGACTTGACGGCAAATTCAAATCTGTTTTTAGAATTCTTATCGCTTCGTTAGATCCAGGAACGGATTAGCCGCGTGCTAATAAGTTGATGGAATCTATTAAAAAAAAATTTGTTTACGCGTGCTCTAATAATGTACATTTTACTTTGTCTTTGTTAGAATCATTTAACAGATGTAGTTTTTCTATATCTTCAATTATATTATTCACAAATTTTTTGAGAAATAAAAACAATCTGAATTTATTAGAAATAATTAAATTTAAACTATACTGAAAATACTTGTTAAAATATTAAGATATTATGTACTAAATAAATTTTTAACAGTAGCATTTGATAATTATTTATGACTTTAGACAACACTTCAATTGATGGTAAAAAAATTGTCTAATGATAATACTCAATCAGAGTATTCTGATGGTTACCGTTTTAAAGAAACAGTAAAAAAATTTGGACTTGAATCCAAACTTGTAAGTGTAAATTATTTATTTTAGTATTCTAAATCCAAAAAATTTATGTGTTTGTTCTGTTGCTAGTTTTTCAATGAAAGTGAATTGAACAATCAAGATGACAGCAAACCTTTGTTAAGATATCCTCTTGATAATATAACCAAGGTTAAAAAAATATTTTTATTATATTGTTATAAAGTATAATTTATGATATTTTTATTTTCAACAGGTATCTTGGAATCAAAATTTTAATTCTTTTCGTTGGTTGGCTATTGGAACTCAAAGTGGTTTTACTCTTGTATCACCATCTCAAGCAATACCCGATAGTTGTATTGATTCATTTTATAAAATAGTTTTTACCCCCATGGATAACTTTGACGATACGACTGATATATCTATGTAATTTTTTCTAAACTAAATCTTTATTTTAATGATTTATTACTAAGAAATACCTTTTTCAATATTTATTTTTTATTGCATTATATATTTAATATAAAATAAATAAAATGTATTTATCACATATTGATATGTAAAAATACTAGATAAATTCACTTATTTTCATGTTTATTATTTAGTATAAAATAATAGATGAACAGGTGCTATAACCAGTTATTGAATTTCTTCATTTTACTATTAAGATTATAAAACTTAAATTTTTAATATGTCACAATAACTAAGTATGTTTTGACCATAAGCAGAATTAGGGGGTGAGACTGGTAGTGCCCCCAAAAACATGAAAATTACCTATAGAAATCATGCAGAATATTGTGTCATTTTAAGGGTTCAAAATATAAAAATCTATTAATAACAAAAACAAAATTAAAAGTAATAACTACTGAAAAATTACACAAGACATTTTGTCTCACTATTTTTGTAATATGAGTTTATATTTTATAGCATACAGCAGTAGTTTATAAAATAGTTATCTCCGAACAAGTTTCTAAATGTGAGATGACTGTATTAAGATAACTATTTTTATCTATCAAAGAAAATATGTTAAAAGCCGTGTTTCCAAATCTTTTTAGAATGATAAAATTACTAATTAGTCATCACTTCCTGTCAGTTTTGCTACATGTGAACGATCATTTTCTATGATGAAAAGATCCAACAATTATCAAAGATGCAACATGGCAGAAACTTTTATTTAAATTACCAATTCTTTATTGTAAGAGATTATTGTTGATACTGAAATTATATTAAAAATATTCACTACATATGATTAAAAAAAGTTTGGTAAGTGGATACTGCTCTGTTGTACCATTGATTAAATATACTTAGTATATTTACTATAATTAAATCTACATACTAAATAGTATATATACTAAAAAATGTATGAAGATGTATGCACTTATGCACAAAAAAAACAGTTTAATATGCAAGAAAAATAAAGAAATGTGGACAAAAAAATGTAATTATTAATAGAGTATAAACTGATTGCGTCGGTATTATTGTTATGTGCTCATTCTATTAACTATTGTCCATTACATTTTTGAATTTTAATATAAGCAATAGCATTTTTATTTATTTTAAAATATTAGAAATTTATGCTATAAACCTATTTTTACAGTATTTACAGAAAGATGTTATGTATTAGATTTTGAGTTATATAATTTGATATTACCTATATGACATAAATACACATAATTTTAATAATTAAATACTAAAACGATATAACAGTGGCAGGTCTACTATTATAAATTGTTATTATTTTTAAATTGAATCACGACAAATACGTAATCAAGATTCTTATTTCGATTTAGTTTAGTTTTTATTGTTAGTCAAACACAAGATGTCAAGATTTCTCATGAGCAGTTTACTCAAAAACCAAAGATTTTACAATTATAAAAGCAACATTTTTCTTTATGTATTTCAAATTTTGACAAAATTAAATATTTTAACAAAGTACAGCAATTTTAATTATTTTGTTGTAATTCAAAAAATATTATTCGTGGGGATTTGAAACTACATAATACTCATATATTATTTTGTTATATACATAGTACATAGATAAAATGATATTTTCAAATGTTATGTTTTCGGAAAAAATAATAAGTATGGCATATAATGGGCAAATATATTCAATATCGCATATATATATATTATACGTGGACGTAGCTACCTACAAATGATTAATATATTTATTTATATTTTTCGGTATTCGAGTCAAAAATATCCTCTATAAAATTCTCTTAACATCGTGTGTTCTATAGCAAAATAGATAATAGCGGTAATCAAACTTATTGTTTCACGCAATTATTGTATGCTACTCATAAGCGTAACTAGGGGGAGGATCTTTGCCACTCTTCGGTGGGCTTATATAAATAGTTTTATATGTTATCAATACTAGTGGTGTAGGGGTAAAGCCCCCACGGGTTGCTGATATCAATCTGACGTTGTTAGGGGTAATCTCTTAATATATTTTTCCTTTGTGGTCATAAAAATACATGCAACTATTGGATAGAGTCTACTGGAAATTTTATTAAACTAATAAATATATAATAGTACATTCTAAATAATAACGCCACTGCCGTCTGACGTATTTCACTTCCATTGCATCTTGCGATTGTATTAAAATTTATTGTATCTACTGTTAGCCCATATTGCAAATTTTTTCTGAAAATAATTTTTTGTTTCATACATTTACATCGTTTTTTCTTATCAAAATGTATTACATTATTGATAGTTCTTACGGTAGTTTTTTTTTTGAAATTAATTTTTGTTTCATTTGTTTAAATTTTTTTATAATCAAAATTTATAATGCTGTTAGCCTTTTAGGCAAGCTTTTTTGTTTAAAGATAATTGATTTTTTTTATTTATATCAATTATACATACCTTGATTTGTTATTAAAATATGAATAAATTTAAAATCATATTTACACAATAAATTACTGTTTAATTTTGTATTTATGAGTAAATAAATCAATTATTAAAAATTAATGACTTATAAAATCGTTAAAATATTTTCAAAGCTTATTGCAAGAGAGATTTAAAAGAAGAGGCAGCAAAATAGGTTCAACAATTAGTAGTTATAGACCTATCAAGAACACTACTTGTAAGAAAATACATTGGAAAGACTATAAGAAAAATAAGCTAAAGGTATAGCTATAGGTACTAAAGAGTGATGTAGCAGCAATAGAATATGACGGATGAACAAGAATTTGCAAAATGGTCATAAGAATCAAGAATCTCTCTCCCCGAATTGTAGGTGTATAAAACACTTGCATATGGTATAATTAAACTAAATTGGTATTATGTCATTTAAGACTAAAGGTCTATAAATACATTGTATTCAACTTCAATCTGTATAAATTACAATGTAGGTGAGTAACGCATCTCTAGTGGTATAGTTTCAACTTTCAGGTAACGAATTTTAAATCGTCTGTTGTCCCTTAGGTTGTTATTAAAATATTAATAAATTGAAAATCGTATTTACACACGAATTATTATTTTCAAAGATTGCATATTGAAAAGAGATTAAAAAGAGGAGGCAGCGAATAGGTTTAATAATTAGTTATCAAAACTACCGAGCAGAACGCTACTATAACTTATAAGAATAAGCCAATAGGAAGACTGTTTAAACTGATTACCAAAATAGGTATTTAACCAAATAAACTATAGAGTAGGATTAGAAAAGGACGAATGATGAAATTTTTACTAAAAATATAAATCCTGTTATTAATATATTAGAGACTGGAGTTGTGAACGTGATTGTACTGTTTTAAAATAGAAAAATCGTGGGCAAGTGTATCGCTCTGCTTGTATTGTAGAGATGGAGAGGTCATTATAATGGATGTGTTAAATTTGAATGCAATGATGATAGGTATCATTATGTACGAAAAACGATTCTGAATGGAGATGATTTGTCAGTCTAGGATAATTAGTAGGATATTTTTTAGAATGTAAATTTTTTTTTTTATCGGCATTTCAAAATAAATTTAGAAAAAATTTTAATTGTCTACAATATTTAATAGCTTAAAAGAAATCAAAATATTTTTAAAATTTAATCGTAAATAGATAACGCTAATATAAACATTTGGTGAACATTTCAAGTATTTATAATGTTTCTTTTTTGAGTTACAGCAAAATAAAAAAATCGATTTTGTTAAAAACTGGTTATGCGTGAAAATCCCGTTTTTCGTTACTTTTTTAGGGGTTTTTCTGACACTTTTGAAAACTACTGGACATTTTTTCCTATTGAAAGTACCAACTAGATGATTTTTCCTTTTTAAAGAGGGGCGTAAGTCAAAATTTTTCAGTAGTTTTCAAAAGCGTCAGGAAAAACCTTAAAAAAGTAACGAAAGAACCTACATCGTTGTAAAATCAATACATTCTTCACTCCGTTCAGAATCTAATATAGTCACAAAAAAAAACCTATTGGTTTTTTAACATTATCTTATAAGCAGAGCCGTAACAAACTCATTTGACGCCTGAGGCAAGTTTGAGTATATGCGCTCCCCTTCCGTCAAAAAAAATCTCATTTTGAAAATGTTAAACTATTATATATTTGTTTATTAGAGAAGTAGTCAACTAGTATTTATTTTAAAATTCATTTTAATTGACACATAAAAAATAAATCTCATATTAATTTATACTCTTTTTGTGCAAACGTCGTTTGAAATTTATTTGTTTACTTATCTTGTATACCTCTTCAGCAGTCTTGTAAAAAAGTATTAAAATACTGCTGTAATACTAGTGTATTCGTATGAAACAGTATTAAAAATACTTTTAAAATACTTATAAAATAATGTATTTTACGAATACTCACAAAGTATTTTTTTTAATTTTTACAAATCTACATACCTAAACCGTACCTACCTAATACTGTATATTTTAAACATTTTACAATCAATTCTCTGAAGATTTTTAAAGATAATAGCATGTTGGCCCAAAACAGTTAAAATATGTTCTTTTATAAAGTCAATTTTTATCGGAACTTTTTTTTTAATATTTAACATTTTACTATTTATTTTTATAAGAAATTGATAAAACTGATTTATTTATAATATTTAAATACGAATATTAAATATAAAAATATTTCTAAAATTTATTCAGAATACTTAAAAATATTTCAAAATGTATTTAAATACTAGTTTCCAAATACCTGTATTTGAATACTTTACAAGACTGCTCTTAAAGTCTTAAGTGTTTTGTGGCTGGATATAACTTTGGGTTACCCAAACAAAATAAAATAAATAAACAGCAGGGAATAAAACTGCAGAAGACGTGATCTTAAAGTAAGAATAAATGCTAAAATGCATTATGTGCCATACAAACTTTAGTATGTTATTTGAGCCCTCATCGAGAGTTAGTGCTCCCGGTGACAGTTACAAGTAGTGTAATTGAATATTTTTTTTTAAGTAAGACATTTTTAAATGCTTTTTAAATACTATATATTGGTAGAATAATATTTTAATTTAAACAATTTATCAAAGTTTAACGCCCCCATTTCATTGGCGCCCGAGGCAAATGCCTCATCGCCTCACCCTTGCTACGGCCCTGATTATAAGTTATAAAATGTAGAAGTAGCAAAACAAAATTCGTTATAGACTCGACGCGTGGCCTGGCGCGGCAGTAAAGTACAGTGTTGTGCGCATGCGTAAAAACGTAAAATCGCAAATATTGGAAGGATAAATAATGAATATTATTACATGATTTACCATTTGTGCAAGTTTTTTTTTGTACCATCATTTTTAGTTCTTAATATATATTATGTTTAATCGATATCATGATTTTATACTTTTGTTAATGATAGTAAATTAATAAAAGAAATTTCAAAATTATAATGATAAATGATGAGTGATAATCAACAAAAGCAATACAATATTTAAATTTTCAAACTATAATTTCACCAAAAATAATACAATATAAGTTATTGGTTATTAATATTCTTACTAAAAGTAATAAGTTCAAAGTTGATATTGGAATTAAGCGGAATGCTAGATGGAACTCACTGAAACCACCTGAAACTGAATTATATTAGTGGCTACCGCCACGATTAAATAAAAACAAAATCAGGGAGGGGGGATAAAATTTGTTGTTTTCAGTCGCTGTACGTTATCAAAATCCAATTGACGTTTGTGTGTTTGTTTATTTTCTGTGTTATCTTTACGTGTTCGTCTGTGTTTTTGAGAGCTTAGGTTTGTTTTATTGAATATTTTATAATATAAGATTTTTCTCTCGTGATAAATTATTTTCATTATAATACAACATTAATTATTATTTATGATTATAATTGCCAATTGTCACCAATTTCATTAATTTTAATTATTTATAATATAATTCAAAATCATTTAATTTGATATTAGTATATAGTGTTGTTTGTATACTTTTATTATGTTCAAATAATCGTTGCCAAATAATCCATCATAATCATGCCGCCAGTACTAAAATGCATAGAAATGGACAACTTCAAGTCCTACAGGGGTCATCATATGATTGGTCCTCTGAAGAACTTTACAGCTGTCATCGGACCCAATGGTTCTGGTACGTAGGAAAAATCTATTTTTTAACAGTGTAAAGTATTGTTTCACATTACTATAATTCCATTGTTTGTTGTTTTACAGGTAAATCTAACTTTATGGACGCTATAAGTTTTGTTATGGGTGAAAAAACTACCAGTCTCAGGGTAAAACGTCTTAGCGATCTTATACATGGTGCTTCAGTTGGACAACCCGTTTCTCGCAGGTATTTGTTTTGTATAATAAATTATTTATTTTATGTATTGATCAGTAAAATAATTGGTAATTACGGTGATCTACCTTTTTTAAACAGGTTTTTTTTTTAATATAAATATTTCCTTTTTGTACAGTGCTAGTGTAACTGCAGTTTTCAAAATGGATAGTGAAGGTACTGAAAAACGATTTACTAGAACTGTGCAAGGATCATCATCAGACTATCGAATCAATGATGATGTATATATTTTTTTGTTAAATAGTTTATATATTCGAATTGTATAAATAAATGTCTGTGTTATTGTAGTCAGTATCCAATCAAGAATATTTTGCACAGTTGGAACAGATTGGCGTGAATGTGAAAGCAAAAAATTTCTTAGTATTTCAAGGTGCAGTTGAATCAATTGCTATGAAAAATCCAAAAGAAAGAACTGCTTTATTTGAAGAAATTAGTGGGTAAGTACCTATGATAATTTATGTATTTTTAGATACATTCTTTATTTATTTAATAACTTTATTTTTTAGTTCTGGCGCACTAAAAGAAGATTATGATAGATTGAAAGCAGAGGTGATGAAAGCAGAAGAAGAAACTAACTTCACATACTTGAAAAAAAGAGGAGTTGCTGCTGAACGTAAAGAAGCAAAATTAGAAAAAGAAGAAGCAGAAAAGTATCAGAAACTCAAGGATGAATTAGTAAATACTAAGAATATTATTTATTATATTAGTTTAAAACTAAATAATTACATTTGTGGTATTTACTATGAGAATCATAACTTTTAAATACTTTTAGGCACAAAAAGAAGTTGAATATCAGTTGTTTCGGCTGTATCAAAATGAGAACATGATAAAAAACTACGAACTGGATTTAGAAGACCGTAAAAAAGAAGTTGCCAAAGTAGAAAGTAAAAAGGAAAAAGCCGAAGAAGTAGTCAAGGAAAAAAAAAAAGAGCAAGGCAAGGCTAGTCGTGATTTGGCTAAAGTTGAACAAGAAATCAGAGAAATTGTAAGGCACAATTTTGATTTACATATATTGCTGACTAATGAATTTTATGCTGTTCATGTATATTATTAATTTTTTTATAATCATAAAATATTAATTCCAGCTGTTCTAATAACTTACATTAAAAACTAACCAATAATGCACATAATTAGTACTTAATACTTATCTATAGTTATAGAGAATAGAAAAAAAATCTAAAAAATATATATATTGATTTTTAATTTTTAGGAAGTAGAGATTAATAAAAAACGTCCATCTTTCATAAAGTCCAAAGAAAGAGTGGCACATATACGCAAGAAATTAAACACTGCAAAAAAATCATTAGCCGAAGTAGTAATGGCTAATGATGCTCACAAGAAGGATATTGATGAATTGGAAGCTGAACTTAAAGAAGTTGAAAAACGGCGTCATGATTACGAAGAGCAAGTGGCTGGGGAAAGTCATAGTCAGGGAAGAGATGTACAGTTAGAAGATGCTCAGGTACTAAAATTTATAATTAGTGATTTTTCATAAAATATAAATTATAAGAGATAATAATTATATTCCTTATTTGATTTTTAGGTTTCTGAGTATAATAATTTAAAAATTGATGCTCGTAAACAGTCAGCATTATTTTTACAAGAATTAGACTCAATTAACAGAGAACAAAAAGCTGATCAGGATAGGTTAGATAATGAGTTACGTTTGAGATCAGAACTTGAAAATAAAATAAAACAGAAAACTCACGAAAAAGAAGAGGCTCAAAAACGAGTAGACAAATTAACTGAACATATAAAATCTAGTGAAAATGCATTGGAAGAACAAAGACGTTTATTTGATGAACTCCGTAAAGATGTTGGTTCATCTAAAGACAAAGTGTCAAAGTTACAAAGGGATTTGGATAATGTTACAGAACAGTTAGGTGATGCTAAGGTTGATAAGCACGACGATAACAGACGTAAAAAGAAACAAGAGTTAGTTGAAAATTTCAAAAAAGCATATCCAGGAGTAGTAAGTTTTTTGTTTAATCAAAAATAATATGTTTTTGTTTTAATTTAATAATTTAAATAATTGTTTTTACTTTTTAGTATGACCGTTTGATCAATATGTGTCATCCTATTAGTAACCGTTACAATGTAGCGATTACAAAAGTGTTAGGTAAATATATGGAGGCCATTATTGTAGATTCTGAGAAAACTGCACGTTTGTGCATTCAATACTTGAAGGATCATATGCTGGATCCGGAAACATTTTTGCCCATTGATTATTTGCAAACAAAACCACTTAAGGAGAGATTACGAAACATAAGTCGTCCACACAACGTCAAGCTCATGTATGATGTTCTGGAATTTGATCCAGAAATTGATAGAGTTGTTTTGTTTGCAACCAATAATGCATTAGTGTGTGAATCTCCTGAAGATGCCAATCATGTGGCTTATGAACTTGAAAGAGATGGAAGATATGATGTAAGATTAAAACAAATTTAAATTATTTATACTTTTATATAAAAAATAATAAATGCATATTAATGTATTATTGTTATTTCTTATAACATTTTAAGTTTTGTATTTCTCTTTGAACAAATTTACTTTTCAGCCAGTTGAAGAATAAAAATAATTTTAAAAATATTATCTTAATAAAATTAATTAATTTGCTTTAATTAGGCTGTAGCTTTAGATGGTACATTTTATCAAAAATCGGGTATTATATCTGGAGGTAGTTTGGATTTAGCTCGTAAAGCAAAACGTTGGGATGAAAAACATATGACTCAATTGAAGGCTTCTAAAGTAAACTAGATTTTTATATTTTTTTCTATAGATACTGTTTTTAATTAATTTTTTTTTTTAGGAAAAATTATCTGAAGAATTGAGAGATGCTATGAAAAAATCACGTAAAGAATCTGAATTAAATACTGTAGACTCCCAAATTAAAGGTCTAGATATGAGACTCAAGTATGGAAAAACTGACAAAGAAAACACTGTTAGTATACAATTTTACCTAATACATATTTCACGTTATAAAAATTGTACTTTGTTTCTTGATTAGCTTAAACAAATCAGAGATTTGGAGAAGGAATTAAAATTCCTAGAAAACAAATTAGAAGGGAGTGGAGTAAGTATTTTTTTAGACTTAAGAGTTGAAGTATTATATATAGAAGTAAAATTATTAATTAAATTAATATTTTATTTTAGCCTCGTATTGAAGAAATTGAAAGAACAATGCGGACACGTGATATTGAAATTCAATCTATGCGAGGTCGCATGAATTCAGTTGAGGATGATGTATTTGCTGATTTTTGTCGTCAAATCGGCATGACTAATATTCGTCAATATGAAGAACGTGAACTAAGGTCACAGCAAGAGAGGGCAAAAATTCGTTTGGAATTTGAAAATCAGAAAAATAGAATAATGAGTCAATTAGATTTTGAACGTACAAAAGACACACAGAGTAGGTTAAAAAACCCTGATCACACGATTGTAAAATATTTATCATAACATATTGTTTATCTAGACAATGTAACACGTTGGGAGAGAGCAGTTCACGATGATGAAGATGAACTTGAACGTGCTAAACAGGCAGAACAGAAACAAATGTCTGAAATAGAAACTGATATGAAAGAAGTAGATCGATTGAAAGCTCAACGACAAACTAAAAAACAAGAAGTTGATCAAATGGACGAAGTGATAAGCAAAGTATGTTAATAAATATTATATATTGAGTTATAATTAGACAGTTGAAAAGAACATTTCTTATGCTATTTAGGCAAGAAAAGAAGTTGGTGCTATTGCTAAAGATATTCAAGCAGCTCAAAAGCAGGTGACTAACCTGGAGAACAAAGTAGAAATGCGTAGAGCTGATCGACATGCAATCCTAACTCACTGTCGGGTATAGTAGAAATTAATGTCATGTTAAATTTTTTTTTTTTTTTTTATTAATGTTAAATAATTTATTTAGATGGAAGACATTAACATACCGTTATTACAAGGCAATTTAGAAGATATTATTCAAGAACAATCTGTAAATAACTCTGAAGAACAAGGGCGAGACAGTACAGCTAATACACAAGAGATTTATGATCAGGAAGCAAGGTTAATTATTAACAACATTAAATAAAATGTATTTATATTTTTAATATATTTATTTCTTATTATATTACATATTTATAGAATTACTGTTGATTACTCTTCATTGCCTGATAATCTCAAGGATTTAGAGGATTTAGATGATATAAAAAAATTAACAGATAAAATGGCCAAGACTATGGCTGAACAATCAATGAAACTGCAAAAGATTCATGCCCCTAATTTTAAGGTAAATTCATTGATTCTATCAAAATAACTATTTGATTTTTTTTGTTTATTTATAAATACTTGATTAAAGTATATATTTATAATTATTAATTCAATACAGACAGTACAATTAATAGTCTCTTAAATGAGGTATTATACTGAATAATTAATTATTTTTTTAAGTCTTAACCATTTATTAAAACTTGATTTGTTATGTATTTCCTGAATATTCCCAGAGAAAATTCTAAATTGTATAATAATGAATAATCATCAATATTGTTTTATTATTTGTGTAACACATTTATATTTATTTTAATGTGTATTTTTCTATTCAAAATTCAATATTTAAACAAAAATATATCTCTAATAGGCAATGCAAAAATTGGATCAAGCTAGAGAAAAAATGCAAGAAACTGACCGGGAATTCAATACTGCCAGAACTCGTGCCAAGAAAGCTAAACAGAATTTTGAGCGTATTAAGAAAGAGAGACACAATAAATTCACAGAATGTTTTGAACATGTAGCAAATGAGATTGATTTGATATACAAGGTAAAACTAATTTATTTAACTTTTAATTACATGTGTTGGTGTACACTGGTGGTAAGCATCCGGCCCGCACGGCTATTGTATGTACCAACTGTATATGGTCCACTTTCAATTCTAGAAAATAATTTTTTTTTATACATTTTATTATTTTAGTTCAAAATAGTATTTTTTTCCTAGTAAAGAATTTAAGAATATAAAATTTTCATTTTTGTTTGGCCTTTTTATTTTGTGAATGTGGCTTGAGAGTTTAAAAAGGTTGCCAACCATTGATGTACACAAAACTTATCATTTATCTTGTTTTAATTTTGGTTCATAATTGTTTCCAGTTCTTCTCCTAATCTAACCTTACTTGTGATATTTATAATAATTAAAAACCCATTTCAGTCGTCTTTCGATGTTTGTAGCAACATCAACAAACGCTCTGTATTAAATTATTTTTATGTTAATAATATCAAAATTTTTATTTTTGTGTTTTTTTGGATAGGCCTTGTCTAAAAATCAATCTGCTCAGGCTTTTTTGGGACCTGAAAACCCAGAAGAACCTTATTTGGATGGTATAAACTATAATTGTGTAGCTCCTGGTAAACGTTTCCAACCTATGTCCAATTTATCAGGAGGGGAAAAAACTGTCGCTGCATTAGCTTTGTTGTTCGCCATTCATAGGTACAACACAATATATTTGTATATATAACCATGAATATTATTATCTTTAAAATTTAAAATTTTAATCAAATATTTTTTTATAGTTATCAGCCAGCTCCATTCTTTGTACTTGATGAAATAGATGCTGCTTTGGACAATACCAATATTGGGAAAGTCGCTTCCTATATTCTACAGAAAAAAACTAATTTACAAACCATTGTCATATCTCTTAAAGAAGAATTCTTCCATCATGCGGACGCTTTAGTTGGAATCTGTCCAGATGTAAGTAGTTATATTTATACAGTAAGCTCTTGATATCTGCAGAATAGGGCGGGGTACTGCTACTAAAAATTAACAAATTCAGATTTCATTTTTTTGAACTTTATCTTGTCTGGAATTTATTAGATTGTATTTTTTTATTTTTTAATAAATTAAATTTACACTTGTAATGATATACAAATTTAACTAAAACCCTGTTATCAGGTTATTGCAATCTGATTACATTGATTCATGAACTGTAATGATTTTTGAAGTATACATAATTCTTATAATTCAGTGGGTCTACAGTTCTATATTTTAAATGTTATGAATTCTATCAAAATTAAGAGCTTGTTTGTTATCGTTCTGCCACTGATTAAGATCTTAATACTAATAAAGAATTAATAACTAATATAAAAATATAAATATGCATAATGAAAACAAGAACTAAATAACAAAAAAAGGGTTACCCATTTTCATTATTAGAAATAGATGAAAATTTAACAAATAATTATTATCCAGTTAGGTAAATAATTCATTCAGAAAATGAGAAATCGACATCTTGTTAGTATGCCGTCAACTTATGCTCTAACCTAACCTTACAAAATATTGTTATGTACAATTAATTTTAGCAATTTACATTATTATTTATTATATATTTTTAAATTGTTATTTAATAAAATTATGCTATTTTACAATATTATTGCTGGGCAATGTATGTTGACAGGACAATAATCAAACAAGTATCTAAAATTGTTATCAATATTAAAATTTTGCACATTAGCCACAGCCTTTAATCGCAAGCTCACAATAATTGATATTAAATATATACATTTATTTTTATTTTTAGGAAGGGCAGTGTTTAATCAGTAAAGTGATAATGATGGACCTGGCAGAGTATCCTTTAGCCGAAACTGACGAAAGTATAGCATTTTCTCTACGTTAATTTATGATAAATATTTCAGACAAGACCTTCAAAAGAAAATGTACAGCATATGCCACCTGATTTTTAAATACACAATGAGTTAACTATTTTTTTATTTTTTAAATTTATTTCTCATTTATATTCTTACTAGTTTTATTACAATTTAGTTTTTTTGTATACTTAATTTAATTACTCACTAAATTATATCTATACTTGATTTATTTAGACATAAATAGATTAAGATACATACAAATATAAAATTACTTTTAGCTCTACTATAATAATTTTATTTGTCAAATAATAAAACATAATATGAACAGATAATTAAAACTAATTATTTTAAATTAATACCTAGCCATAATTTGGTTAAAAAAAAAAAATGCACATTAAATATTCATAATGCATTTTGTTTTTGGTTCACTAGATTCTTAATATTAATTTGTAGTTCTTCATGATGACGTTCCTTTTTTAATAGTTTTACTAATAATTCATTTCGATAAGTATGATTTGATACTTCCAAATTATTTGTATTAACCTAATATAATACGGTTATATTAATTTAAATGAATACACTAAAAAATAATTATTAATACCATCATTAACAAAGAAAGATAATATCTAGCAACTTCTACTTTGTCAATCCCTCCTACTAAATCTTTGAATAATTTTTGTTCCCCAATAGATTCAAAGCAGTTTAATATACGTGTTCCGTATTCATGTACATCAAACTCAATCATTTTTTCTTCTTTTTCCAAAATTGATCGAAGATTATCATGCCATTCTAGAACTCGTTTTTGCATTTTCAATTGTTCATTCATCTAAACATTATAAAAAATTAAATACTATTTCTTGGTGCTGAAATTAACTTACTGTTTCCATTTGATTTTTTTCATAATTCTGCATTTTAATAGAACTTCTTTGATATGTTTGAACATTTTCAATTGATTCTTAAACAAGTTCAACAAATAATAAAACTATCATTGTTTGACATATTTAAACCATAATGTGGCAAGAGTAATAATGATCAAATCTAACTTAAACTACTTTTATAAAAAAAAAAAATTTGGAACAGTGGATATATTATATAAGATGTAAATTTTATAAATATAGAACAAGACTTTTTAAGAGATATATTATAATTTAAAACATACCACCATTTTCCAATGTTTCTTCTACTCTCTCATCGTGAACCAAGGAATTCAATTCTGTATTTATATGCATAGGCAATAATATTTCTCCATCCTGCAAAAATTGTATGTTCAAATAAAACAATACAAATAGATCTCAATTAGATTAACTTTCCAGAAGTCATTGGAATATATTGCAAGTTGGTACATCAGTACTTAAAAAGACAGCTAATATCAAATAACTTTTTTATATCTTAATGTCCATGATCAGTAGTTAAATCATATACAGAGTCCGGCTAAAAAACCTCCCATATTTCAAGAGGCAGTTGCAAATAAACAAAGAAGTAGAAAAAATTCTTTTATTTTTTTCTAATAAATATTATGTCATTTTTAATTATTTATTATAAACATTATCTCGGTTAAGTGGTGTTCTCCATTGTTAACACAAGTTTTTGATAACTTTTTGACCTTTGTGTCATTGCTGGTGTAATGGAGGCCAATGCCTGGTGATTGGCTCCTTAAATGTCTATAGGGATGCGGAGCGATGATTGTACACTGTGCCTTTAAATATCCCCAAAGAACATAATCACAGGGTGATCACGTTAAAAAATTTAAATTTAGAATTTTTTTTTAAATCATGTCTTACTTTTGTTATTTTTGTTTTGTTTTTGTTCCTTGCCATTATATCTACTAAAAATAGCACGTATACCACTATCCATCAATACCCTCTCCACTGTTGTACCAACACCAAAACTCACTCAGCCATAGGCGTGTACAGACTTAAATTCCCGGTCAAGCCTGGAAGAATTAGTGCCCCAATAATTGAACAGTGCCCTTAATTTTTTTTTGACACATTAACACAGTAGGTACATACATTCTAATTGTAATAATTGTAAATATAAAACTGTATAAGATGTATATACCTATACAAATAGTTGTATGTGCAATGTGCATATGACATTAATGTGCAAGGCATACTTGTATATTTTTTAAGTTAAAAATAAAATTACATATTATATTAATACATACCTAATGCATGTTTATATGTCTAACTATACATATAAACTTGGTAGGTAATATATAAATGTGTAATTGTGGCGAACGCCTATGCACACAGCGCTATTTCTAAATAAGGGAGATTTTTTTGCGGGACCCTGTATATTATTAATAAAGATTTATGTTTTAAAATCTTAATAGTTAATACCTTAAAGGGATTCTCAACTTAATAAATATACCTTTCATGTCTGCTGCTATATATTTTTAAATAATCTACCGTTATCATAAAAAATAAGGTAACCAATATTAATATTAGTTAATTTTGAAGAATGAATGTCCTAGATTCTGCATTAGTATGGTAAATGTTTGCTTACTTTTTTTGGGCGTTCCTTTTTTTTTGCATAAAATTTATCTATATTATAATTACACTTGGAATTTAAAACTTGAGTTCTTGGATCATTGAATTCATCATTTGGAGTTATTTGACTAACATTTAATATGTTTATTGGGCTATAAAATATTATATAAAGGCATCTTAAGAATATAAGTATTAATTCAAATATATTTTATTTACTTTGGTAAAATTTCATTAACACTGCAAACGTCATTGTTAATATTCTGATAAAAAATTACTGAGTTGGAAGCACTTGGTAGTATTTCATCAACATTCAATAAATTCATTGGTAACTAAATTATTATAATTGTTAAACAAATTGTAGCTCATTTAAAACATATATTAATATTATTAATTATAATATAGGTACTGTTAGTATTGAGTCAATGTTATTTTGATATGTGATAGGATTTTTAGATTTTGAATCTTCTTTAGTGGGACAATAAAATTCTTCATTTACAGCCAAATCATAATCTAAAGGGAAATTTATCCTTAAAAAAATAATTTAAAATTAATAAAGTAAAATAGTACAATACCTAATAATCATTATTTTTTTATTAAGTAATATAAAATATATTCTTACTTAAAATCATATTTTTTTCCAATTTTTTCTCCATTTTCATTACAAATATATGGCAATATTTTACTGTATTTATTATCTACTTTTATATTGGTGTTTAATACAATTTTTGCTACACGTGGTTTATTACCCAAATTTATTAGTTTGCAGTCAAAATTGTTCACTGTATAATTAAAATTTCATATTATTTATTGACTAATGACTATAATGTAACAGCCATAGTATATCAACTTACATGTTCTAACAAGATGACCTTCAATTGGCCCAAAAAAAGAATAATATTTGATCTTTTTATTACTTTTATTTTTTTTATTTCCTACTTTCTTTTCTGTAAAATAATCTGGATCAATGTTTTCATTTAATCGACTGTCATATAAAATAAATACTTAGTATTAATTATATTTAGAATCAAATCACAATATTAATATAACTATTATAATTTATATTAGCTAGGTATGTTACCAATTAGAAGTTATATTTCAAAAAATTTAAATAAAAAAATAAATAACTAAGAAAAAAAGTAGGAATGTCTAATATTGAAAAGCTTGTACAGTTGTACGCATGTTGATGTTAAATGAAAACACACTAAAAAAGACGGCAAATGAAAATTGAAAAAAGTTATCTTAAAAAAAATGGACAATCAAATATTACAATTTATATCAATAAAATAAAATGCCAAACAATATTGAATTAAAAAAACATATCAATACTTTGATTAATGTAATAACAATAGAATAAGAATATAACTCATAAATGTTAAATAATAAATTCTCAAAATTTAAGGGAAAATGTATTAATATTAAATGGAATAGAAAACTTGATAATATATAAAAAATTATTTTATAACTCACTAAGATCTGAATTTCCCAATAAGTTTCATCATGGCATTGATTGTGACGTCGACTTTTTTTTCATAAATAAGTGAAATATTTTGAATGATTATAGCAGCTTCTACGAAGACTGAGGAACTATCATTTGGAGATTTTCTCAAGTGATTTGAGTAAGAATTCAATTTCTAATATAAAATACGCATTACAAAATGCAAATATAATATGTATAGTTTTATATTGAAGTTCACCTTAGTAAGATCATATTGAAAAATTTCACATTCATCTTTTTTTGTAATTGATTCAATAGGTTGCAACAAATGTTTAAATGCATTGTCAAAATCATCATCTTCTTGATATTGAAGTACAGACATTTCTGCTGAAAATAAAAATATTTGTGCCATTTAAATTTTGAATTTTAATAAGTTTATTAACACATCAATTTTATATTTTAAGAAAATACTGATTGATTCATTTTTTGGAATATTAATGAGACATTGAGACATAAACATAAATGACGCATTTTAGAAATTCTCATTTATAGTTCTTAACCTATACTAGAGTTTCTTTTTTTTTTTAAATATTATAATTAACGATATTACTATGAATAGTAATATTATTACTATAATAGGTTATCACTTATAGGAATATAATATTAGTTTGTAGAGACTGGATATACACATTTCAGATTTCTTGTTATGTTTCCTACCAATATTACATGTTTAATTATTAGTTCTAAAACTATTGGGGTTGGGGTATATTGGTAAATACCTACTAAATATTTGAATATATATATACGCACCTTAATTATACCGAATTTTCCAAGGAATTCTTTCTCGCTTCAACCGACTTCCTTCAAACGTACGTAGGTATTACATTTCTTTTATCTTATTTTTTTATGTAAAAATGTACATACCTATTTTATACTGGTCTTTGCAAAGATGGAGTACAAGAGGTCTTTAATAATTTAGGTAACACAATATTATTGAATATCGATTGTTCATCAGCCATCATCAAAATAAATATAATAAAAAAATACTAATAATCACGGGTGCGTTTAAGCTGGGAGAGAGGAGGGTTAGGTTCAATCTTCGGTGGACTCAAGATCAGTGGTACAGTATGTTATTACTTAGATAATAATAAAGTGTATTTATCAGTAAAATTAATAATTTCTTATTCTTCGTGAAAAGCCAAATGTCGGGCGGGCCGCGTTTAGCATTTTATTAATGTTAATAATAGTTAATAATATAATATTATTTATAGATTTACTATTCGCATTTACCGGTAGGACCTATTTAACTATAACGAAATATAATATCTACCTGCATTCTATGCATAAAATAAACATTGGGTTTTGATGTTTTGAGACAAAACAGTTGATAACAACCTGTATTATTTTTAATTTCGTATGACATGATACAATATTATATTATTATATTTATTATAATATATACATACCTATGTATAATTAATGTAAGTAATAATGATTAGATATTGATTAAATATGCATATGAACATAAGGTCGTAAGATACCACAGATATATATATTAATACATAGTTCTGTGTAGGATACATATAAAGACTATATCTATATCTAATACATATATCTAGAGTCTAGACTCTATGTATACGGTCAGTTAGTCAATAATTTTGATTTCTAATGATATTGTATTACATGTTTATAAGTATTTTTATTGATAGTAATATAGTACATTTCAGTTAGTAATAACTAATAAGGTAAGTTGAATAGGTCGGAGTTTGTCGATTGCGTCCCAGACGCAGGTAAACGATGTTTTTCCTACCTTTTCCGTGTTCCAATTGCGTCGTAAGCGTTAATGTGACAGATAAATTGACACATTAAATCTAATATTTTTGTCATAAATGTCATATATGGTGTATTGGTGTGCAGGTATATTTAAACACGAATTGGTTTTTACCTGATGAGTTTATGTCGTTTATGAACATTCAACATTTTATCTTAAGGCTGGTATTTTTATCGATTTACGATCACGTAGCGATTTAGTACATCAAGTGCCTTAGAGTCGAAAGACACTTTAAAGTTTATAGTTTATATTGGAAATTCAAAATGAATTCCATTTTTAGTGAAAAAAAAAATATAGAAATCCGTATAATTGATAAGTTTAAATATTGTTTTCACAAAATGTTGGCCAATGATGTCGAGCGTTGGAGTTGCACAAACAAGAAATGCAAATGTTATTTTAAGAGAAGTGGATCACTGTTATTAGAAAATGAAAGTAACCTAACTAATGATTGTCACGAGTAGGATTTCTCTGAATTATTAAAGAGACAAAATATTCGAAACCATTTATAACGAAAAGCAATACTGAAGATACCACTTAAGGTCCTCAAAGTTTATACATACGTTGATGTATACCCAGAGGAATTTATATGGTCAGAAGAAAGATATTACCAACTCTACCAAAAAATAAATAATTATTTTTTAAACATGCACCGTTTTGTGGTGCACTTTTGTTGGCATGTGCATTTGAAAAACCCTTGACCATAACCAAGTGATTGGGATTCGGATGCCTTTCGAAGACAAATATCTACATCTGCGACGTTGGGTTAGGTTATTATTTTTATTAATAAAACGACAACGGTAACTAATCTTGTATGTTATCTAATCCAGTCCCGGTCATCTACCTAATTAGATATATAAATTTCATACATTAGCAGAAACCCAATCGGTATTTTTTATATTAACTAGTAAAACAGTATAATTTTTGTAATCAATATTTATTTGTTAACTTATTCTTATCAAGTACGATGATTGGATACAAATATGGGGGAACAGAAAAAAAGTTTCAGGGAAAAAATGTATCCGGAAAAAAGTCTCGGGGGGGGGGGGGAAGTACAAATTGGAATGTTTAAAATTAAACTTATATAATCACTCTGTAAAACAGCAAATGTTTTCTAAAAAAAACCTGGTACATTTATAATCATAATAATAATAATAGCGAATAAATATATAAAACAAACATTAAAAAAAAATAGTAATCAAAAATTATATAAAATTTATGTCAGGAAAACTTTATACGTTTCAAAATAAAAAATTGACATTACAAAAAAATTAATAAAATAAAATAAATTATTATCACTTTAACTTAATATTTTGACCTATAGCTTTTAAGATCTTCAAGTTCTATTTTATTTTCTCCAGAACGCGTGCATAAAGTATTTAATCTTGTTTCCATATTTTTTTTTCTTCTTTTTATAGATAGTTCACCCAGTTTGTACTGTTTTCCACAACAACTTAACGTATATTAGGTATAAACTATAAGTCTATAAATGTTAATATTAAGCGAATAGTATAGATTTTATCATTTTATTTTTGGTTTTTCACACCAACTAACATATTATACAGAGTGATTACATAAGTTTTATTTAAAATATTCTAATTTGCACTTTTTTCCCTGAGACTTTTTTTGCTACCATTACAAATATGTAGGTAAAGTTCTTAAATTCCTAATATATAAATTAATACTTAGGTTGTTTCACTTCTTATAGATACGATTCACGAATCTATCGAATCATTCGAATCTGTTTATATTTTAATATTTAAATCATAATTTTTAATATTTACAACCTTCAGTTAAGTAAATTTGTAAATTTTCTACAATACAGAACAACAGAACCAGTTATAACGTGTTACGTGTGAATTATTAAATGTTATAGTTTGATACTTTGATAATAGTTATTCGTTTTCGTGGTTCACGTTTGCAGTCGATAGATAGCATTGTCGTTACGGTTTTTCTATTTTTAATTTAATTTTCACGTTTCTAAGCTAATAACTGACGTAATGCGCACAACAATGTTTTCTTTTAATCCGTGAGTCCACATGTAGTACATATTGGTATTAAAAACTCAACAGGAGTGTCGACTGAAATTCATATAAGGCATTGGTGCAGGTGGTGAAAATAATATCTATAACCAATAAGACATTTTTTGGCTTCATTTCAATATTTAGTAACTACAGCACTAAGTATAGGGCGTTAGAGTAAAACTTTTTGAAATATGCTTATTGACACCCCTGGCAAAAATTAAGTAGGTGCCACCGTTTGCGTATTATTGAGGGGGTACAGGGAGTGGCAAAGCGGTAAGTGTATTCATTGTCCCGGTCCTCGCAGCAGTCTTTGGCTTATTTAGATTTATATTTTAATAAAGAATTGGTAGTTTTTGGTAAGCTAACGTGGGCACGCCCACACGTCTATGGTGGTAACATATTAGTGTGTTTATCGTTCGTGTTCAACTGTTCGAGTATGTTTTTACGACAGGTATTGAGGTTTATTTGATATAATAGTAGCCAGTAGATCGTAGATAACTATACAATTAGTGTTTAGTAGATCCAGAGTAAGATTTGATTAGAATAAATAGATGTTATAGTG
The DNA here is from genome assembly GCF_003676215.2 of Rhopalosiphum maidis. NCBI lineage: Eukaryota > Metazoa > Arthropoda > Insecta > Hemiptera > Aphididae > Rhopalosiphum > Rhopalosiphum maidis. Next base: position 64,034,864 of record NC_040877.1, read on the forward strand.
TTAGATAGGTTAAAATTATGTGTGGAAAAATCGCATCAGATCTTTTTTTCTTGTTAGGAGAATGAAATAAATTATGAATAACTAATATAGTTGCCGGTGCTATTTCAATAGCCAACCATCTATTTTATCGGTACGGTTGCTCTGGTCATCTCTACTACTACAATATGTACCAATTGGCTATAACATATAGGCCATATAGCACGCTCGTATGTTCGTCAATGTAATATATTATAGTATAATATAACGTTATATAGATATGGTATACGATTTATTTTTGATTTTCTCGTACTGGACGATATAAAAATATCTTACAATAATGTACTGTGACAACAATGCACGTGTATGAGACAGGCGGTGTCCCATAATCGATCAAGTCTCGTCGATGTTCTATATTATATATTATTATTCCATACCTAATACCTGCAGTATATATATACAAGCCACAGTATTACTCTCTCACTCAGTCTTCTGCAACTATTTATATATATATATATTATTGCATTAACAATAACGCAATTCGTCCAAACGATATAAAGCCAATAAAAAAAAAACAACAAAACGCGACTGCAGCAGATGAGGCCGCGGCTTCCGCGACGCGCGGTGTGTCCAGGTGTGCGCTTTATCATAAACCAATAAATTTCCAGGCACGTACCCCGTCGAAAATAGGTTACGACGCCTATAGAAAATAAATCCTTAGCCCGCCGCCGCCGATTCCCCTCAACACATCACCCCCTCATCGTCGTCCCGTTGGTACATTATATTCTCTCATTCCGAAATATTATTTATTATATATATAGTTACTATGTATAATGGTATATACCTAAATAATAAACGCATGCACAGCGCCTAATGCACACATAATAAGACAGATGTATCTCGTCCATATATATGTGCGTGTGTGTGTATTATTATTATAATACATATATTATATAATATACATATAGGTATACGCACTATTACGGTCTAAATATGACTCGTTATATCGTGACCTATAATAATATAATATGTATATACGGAGAGATCGCGTACGTCGTTTCCACGTGCCAATACAACATTTTATTTTCATTCTAATCGATATTATTCAAATGTGATTTTATTCTCGGTTTACATCCGCGCACAAGTTCAAAGTTGCAGACGAGCGAGTAGACGACTAAAGACGTCACTTTGTAATATTCGATTGTCCGAGATTGTTGGCCAATTTATATTTAAGACTTCCTAGCATTTTAACTACGATGTCCTTAACTAGATGTCGTTCTCTTTACGAATGTCCATACTCTATGTCAATATTAGGTATCGTCCTTGTTTCCATTGCAGTTTTATAGGTTCTGACCTTTGTTTACTCGTTAAATCTAAAAACTCATTTATCGAACATAGGTGTATAATTGAAAAAATGTTACATTTTTAGGGGTTTTATATAAAGAGTGTTGCTACTGAATTTAAGCTTGTTAAGCTCTTTAAATAATGCTCTATTCTGTGCTCCAGTTAGGCCTTAGGTTCACGCTTGAGTTTGGTCAGTTTGAGTTTATTACTTATTCTACATATATTCTGTTGTCTGGAATTCACAGTCAGCTGTCTAATATACAGTCATCTCAACAGATTGAGCGCGCATTCAACTCAAATTTATTAGTTTTGTAGGTTTTTAAACTACACATTCCACACATTTATGACTTAGTGTTTTAGCGCATTTCAATCCCCAGTAAATACTAGACGACTTGTTCATTATCTTATTAAAATAAAATACGAATCGATGTTATAAATACAGAGCGTTGGCTTCTGCAGTAACAGTGTTGATGGGACGTACCCGTTGTAGGGGGACATACTATAAACCCAAGTATAGTAATATATATATATGGTGGGTAGATACCTGCGCAACACGATGGATACTCTGTATACAATTCAAATATAACATATAAAACGCATATTATATAAAATACAATTTATATATTCTACGATTTAGGTGTATTATATTATACACCTACCTATAGCGCTTTTGCCGCTTTATATATGTTACAATAATAATATATAACGTGCGGATATTGTTATTATATCGTTGTACATATATTATTATTATATATTTTTACGATCCGATTCACTGTGCGTGCGTATACATACCTATATAATGATATATATTATATTGTATGACGACGGTCCAGTACAGCGGCGGCTGTGCATGCATATAAAGAGAGCATACAGGAGGTTATTTGTCGCGAGCTCTAATTGTTCGGGTGAAATTTTTCTGTCACCCGTATAATATATGTATACATGTATAAATATATTATTTAGTGACCGTTTCATTTTATATAATAAAAAAATACTATGTATGTATAGTAAGGAACACATAATGTATACCGTCCCATTCATACGTGATGGTGTAGCCGCCGCTGTCTTCTTTGCAGTCCATTCAACGTGCCGACCCAAAAATGGTTATCTCGCGTGCTGTACGCTTGTACATTATATTATTATTATTAATAATAACAACAACAATAATAATTTATATAATAGTATATAATATACAGTAACCAGCCGATATCCCTCCCTCAATACGCACATAATTGTGCAAATACCAACGCCGAAACGAGTCGTATTAATTTCCGCCAATTCACTGTTTAATACGAAATAGTGACCGACGTACGTAACTGTTGGTGCACACGCAATACCTATTATAGGTACGTTTAAAATTTAAATAAATATTATATAAGTAAACAATATATTATAAATACATCATTCGCTAGATTCTTGACACATATAATCCGATAGTTGTTTGTAAATAATGTTCGTTGGTGACGTTGTTAGAGGGAAACGGGATGAGATGGTTGCTTTTACCCTCACAGAAATTTTAGGAAAATTTAAAAATGTTGTTAGTTATGTTCTGTGAATGCATTATGTAAAACGCAACTAATTATTCAATTTGTAATTTGTATAAAGGTTATTGTGAAATTCTAAAACACTCATAGAGGCCATCACATCAGCATACCAAACTTATGAGGGATTCTAGTTAAGCTATCCCACTATATAACAATAATTATCAGCCCATCCTAATGATATGTACATCTACTTGCTTTCGCATAATTACCTATGTATCGAGAATATGTATTATTCAAATATAGGTTAAAATATTGTGTAATAAAAAATAAAAATAAAAATATGCATTAAATATTAAAATATTTTTCTACATTCTACATATTTTGAAAATTTCATTGCATACATAATAAAATTCATAGTATACATAAAAGTTAAATCCCCATCACGAATAAAGTTTTTGAATTATAAAAAAATAATCTACATTGTTATTCATCGTTAAAATTCATAATTTATTTTAAATTCAAATTATAAAATTATATATAAAATAACTGCAATGATTTAGATTATGTCTTAGATTTTATAGAACCAGATTGATCTACTTATGAGGAATATTATATTAAATTTTCATATGTTAGCTATAAATATTGAAGATTTTACACATATTTTACTATAAAATATTTATAGATAGCAAAATTCGTGACTTCGAATGCATGTATCATATAAAATAAAATGGTGCCTATGTATTTTTATAATTTGTTTATAGATACAAGAACAATTTATATGAGATATTGCACTAAATTTTCGAAAATTTTGAACCACCGAATAATTTGTAATCAACATTTACAGAAAAAAAAAATTAAAAAAAAAAAACCAAAAATTTTTTATGCCGATAAATAGCTTTAGTAGAGTCAAAATATTTTGTAAATAGTACCATGGATAGAAAATGATAATGTAATTATTATTTATGATATATTAATATTTTTATTAATTTATATTATATACTGCATAACTTGCTTAAAAATGACAGATCAAATTACCAAACTATTAATTTATTTAACATAGATAATATTATTATTATTAATTATGCTATTGATATTTATATAGTTTAATTATAGGTTAATTCAATCTACAGTTAAAACTAACAATACAAAATAATATTACTTTTAATAATATTATTTTTGATTTTTATATTGAAAGCAATAAATTGTAAACAGGACTACATTTGTATAATTTTTAGCTTTTCGATTACTACACTACAAAATTATAAATAAAAACAAATACACACACATATACACATTAAAAAAAAAGATTTAAATGTTTTATCCATTATTTTATGTAAATAACTCAAAACGATAACAAACGTCCAGATGTGATATTTCATGACGTATTGACTTCTGGGTGAAATGTACGGACATAAATTTCCGACCAATACATAATACCCATCACATACATTTACATTTTGATTTTTTTTTTTAAATTATACTATGTAATATATTACTTTTTTTAGCAGTATTAATCATATATAAGTAATTGTAATTTGGAAATTTCAAATGTCTATTAAGTTTAAAAGTAGCGTTAAATTAATTTTATAATCGCTAAAGCCTAAAATAGTACAATTGTTTTTGTAGATGACAATTACAGACTACTATAGCGTGCAAATAACTCAAATATAACTTTCATAACTATATAACGATGATGGTATACATTTATTTCTTGTAATAATTACTAATTTGAAAATCGATAAGTTAAACTATATGAACTTACTTTCAAAGTTTAATATTTTTATATATATTTTTAAAGATGAATACATTTGTAAATTTAACTCATTACAATAAATTAATAAACACGTGACAGTAACATATCGTATATGCAAGGCCTGATTTAGGCATTTTGTGGCCTTAAGCAAAATAAAAATTGTTGCCCCTTATTGCCAATAGTAGCATATATAGCCATAGCCCCCTCCAAAAATGAGTTGTATAAAACAAAATAATAATTTATTACAATTTAGTATTTAGTTATACATTTTCACAAATATAATTATAATATTATAAATTTTTTTATCTCTACAGGCTACAGATTTCTTGTACTTATTATTTTCATTTACATTTTACGCTGATAAGTATTAGTTATTTTATTTTTTTGAAATATTATATATTTCTTATATTTATTTTATTGGATGAAAGTAGTACTCTAAAAAAAGAAATAAAGTGTATAAAAATCTGAAGCCATAGGCAGTTGCCTTTTCTGCCCATTGGTAAATATGGCCCTGGGTATATGGTATATTGTATATGTAATAATGGTAGGTATATTGTATACATTGGTATATTTATTATTTATTTAGATATTTAGATATATTATAAATATATATAAAAAAAGTTTGATCATAAAAATTATATTATTTAATTACCTAATAATAAATGGAATAATTCCGTACATATAAAAATGATTATATATACCTAGTACATATACCTTTATATAATAATGAATCTATTAGTAGGTTTTAGTCTTCATTTACATATATATGTAGGTATTTATATGCGAGGATTGGAGAGTTTTATAATGCTTCTTCAATAACTATATATTTTTTTAAATCTGGTGTAAATAATAATTTAGAATAGTATTATGCTTTAAAACACATGTATACAAAAATCGGAACAAAGTAATGTATAATAATTTTAAAATCATTAAACCAGATTATCAAAAAATGTACATATGTGCATAGTTCATACTTTCAGTCCAAAAATAAATAAATAAATGTTTATCGATCTATAGATTGTAAATATAATAATAAACAGAGGAACAATAAACTGAAAAGAATTGAAATTCGAAATAATAGAATTCCAATCGTAACCAAGAGTATAATTACTAATTAAAATTGTAAATTATATAGATAACTTTTTTTTTTGGCGAATTTCGTTGTGTTAAAGTCTATGCTTTCCCATAGTTTAGAAAAATTGGCAAACTCTAGTCTCTAAGATATATAAGTATATAACCATATATATCTAAAGATTTCCGCTGAAGGTATAGTCTACCTTATACCGATACACTGATTCAGTTATATAATTTTTAATGACTTTAAAGTAATGTTAATTATATTCTTTACCCAAGTATTTAGTATAATATATGTATTAATATATATGTTAATGACTAAAGACCAATTAGTATTCGAAGGATTGTTTTGCTCGTATAGTTATAAATTATAATATATAAAAAAAAAGTACAAACGTGAACATATCATTGTTATATTTGTTATAAAATTATAATAAATTACTAAAAAAGGGGACGTTCTGGCGTAGGCCATGACGAATAAATTATGCAGATAAATCAGAAATTTTATTTACCTATTATTTATCGTTGTTTTGAGCTGAATGAGAATTAAAGGATAAAATATCTATTTGAACGCATTTATAATGTGTAAATGTTTTTATATTATATACCTATTTTAGTTTTAATTATTATAACCAAACTTTTGGTAAATTAAGTTATTGAACTATAAATTGATGTATATTTTAAATTGTATATAAGTAATTACTATAATAAACATTAAATACTATAATTAATTTTGTTTTTATGAATTTTAATTGGTAAATTAATCATAATTATATTCATTTGATAACATTTTCAATTGTTATAGCTAAAATTTGAAAAATTATAAGAATTTTCATAAGTTTGTATTTAAAGCATTCTAAAAATACTAAAAATATATTGAAACAACTTTTTTTTATAGATATTTGAAGTTTCAATTTTATCGAACTTGGATATTGAAACTAAAGATTATAGTTAAATTAGGCTGTAATTATAAAAGCATAAGTCCAGACTATTAAAACTTTTTGCAATTATTAATGCCATTATTTTCCATACGCGATGGAATTTTCAAAATATTTAAACTTATTTTAAGCTATTTATATCACAAACCTTTTCAAACTGTTCTACAATACAATAACGAAAAAAAATCAGTTCAGTAGTATGTTTAAACTAACTAAATAACTGTTATAGAAATTAATTATAATATATACTTTGAATGTTTGAAATAGACGCTGACATATTGTTTCCGATTAGAATCGAATTACGTATGAAATGATTTACTATTGAATCCATATTATTTAGGAAATATATCCATTACAGTGAGACTTACACAATAACGCGATACGCTCGAAATCTGCTATACAGCTGACTGACTTCCTAGTTCCTTGGTTTTTTAAATTTAATGTAAATGGTTATAATGGTTAATAGTCGTTTTAGAGTAAATTCAAATAAATAATTCTCTGCAGACGCAGCATGATCGAAGAACTAGGCTCGTGTTCGATGGAGGGGTTTTGGGGGTTCACCCCATTGACTTTTTTGCATTTAGGTCATTAACAACTATTGGTTTTATTGTAATAAAAGAAAGTTTACTTCTGCAAGACCTCTGAAGTATAATATTAATATATGATTGATAAATTATTATAAATAAATGCTTTTTAAATATTTAAAAATTAATATAAATATAATACTAATTTTATTTTTATTATCCCTTCAATGAAGAAATCTTGCACACGGATTTTTGAAGGACTCTTTGAGGACCACAATAATAATTATAACATCTTACATATTCATGTGCAATGTGCATAGGTAATAGGATATCTATATAGTATCTATTATAATGTCACAATGAGGATTTTCAGACTTATACCGATTTACAAAATTAAGGAGTAGATTGTCTTTTTAATATATTAGTATTTACTATTTAGTACCTATATAGTATATACTATTCTGAATCCTGTTATCAGTAAGTTATTGTTAACAAAACTTGACTGTTTAGAGTATAGTTTACCCGGAGGAACGTTGAATTGATGTCAATAAAATCCCAAAATCTTTACGCAATTATAATAGAAATGAAATAAATTCCATTCATGGTTTCATTTTCATTCATGGAAGGTCTCGAATGTCTTGTAAAAAAATAATCGTAAACACACTTCATGTGTTGCTATATAATACCAATAATAACAGCGGTAATATGGCCCATGTATTTGTCACCAATACCTTTCAAGACGATTTATTCGTTTAGAAATGTAATTTTTCACTGACGGGTGCACAGCGATATAGTGTCGATTATTCCTGTTCAATAGATTTTGACACACATGCATATGTACGTGTACATACCATACCTTCTTCAGTTGAATCACAACGGATTTCGATTTCTAAGTCACTCGCATGGAAAAATCTTGTTTTTACTGACCTTATAATATGGCTTGAAACGATTTCAACGAGGCATTTAGCAAAAAAAAAAATAATAATAAATAAAAAAAATACTAAACGTATTCGACAAGAAGGCCCTATACATATATATGCTGCATTCATCGACTTTAATCAGGGTGCACTTTATCCCCCACAGTTTAATTCTCTCTACACTTTTCTACCCTCGAAATAATTTCGTAGACAATGTCGAACAAGTCTTAAGGGACAGTAACCACCATGAGCCACCCGGATTTCGTTCGAAATTGAAATACGGCTATATTGTAGGGGAGAATCGGCGCCCCAAGTTCAAAAAATGGCGGACCTTTCGTCTGTGTATAGGCTGTTGATTTTAGTTTTGTGTAATATTTACGACCGTATCTGATCACGGTAGTGCTGTATTAAACGCTCCGTATAAACTCATACAGAGGCAATTGCCGTTTTTATTATGTACCTAATTTAATATGGACGAACAAATTGTATCTATTTTTCAGGAATTACTATTATTATATATATACTACGTTATTATATATATATTTATATATTAGATGAAACAACGTGGCGTGCAATAAAGGTATGCGAGTATTACGATAAATATTAGTGTTAACTCATGGAATTTTTTATTACTTTATAAATATTATAATCAATTTTAGTTAAACATAATTAGCGTTGTTGTTATAGTACTTAAATAATATACTATATATTATGGTATTACATCTAAAAAATATGTTAGTATAAATATTTGTGATGCACTGATGCACGTATAATTTAAATAGAGTAATTCACAAATATTTATTTTATTAGAAAAATTTTATGTGTTCTCAAGGACAACATTTTTAAATGCTTCAATATTTTATGTAATTTTGGGAATTTTTCTTGTGGAAACATTATAAACTTTTTTATTTTTTTTTTTAAATAAGGACAAATATTTCTTATGTAGGTATTTGTTAACTGTTAAGAAAATTATTTTTTTGAAAATTTTAATGTAGTTTTTAAATTATTATTAAACCCTGTACTGGATAATAATCCATGATAATAGTTTGAAAAATATGAGGCTTATAAAATGGTATTAAAATTATAATGATCGATATACAAAAATGTAAATGTATTAAAATTTATAAAATGTAAAAATTGTAAGTATACAATAAGTTTACTATACTAAATATTATATAACATACTTAATATTTTATGTGAAATTATACCCAAGACTTTTATCCTTAGTACATAAAGTTTAATAACCCAGAAGCTATTTGTTCAAATTTCAAGTTGCAACGCGTCAACATTTTGAAAAAAAGTCATCTGAATAAGTAACAATTTACAGTAAAAAGATGGTATTCAATTAAAATATGTATATTTGTTACAGGATTAAAAAATTCTTTAAATGATGTAAAAATCTAAGCATATAAAAATATGGTCTTTAAGTAGGTATAATAAAAAAATACTAACATCAGAATTTCACTGAATTCGAATAATTTTATTATTAAAAGAAAATATGATGACGAGCACGGTGAATCATTCTGTACATAGTATTTGATAATATATTTTTTGAAAAGAAAATTATTTGTTTCACTTAAAATATAAATACAAAAGATTAACGAAAACTGTATTATTTTTACGGTTTTGTTGAACAGAATAAGTATATAGAAATAGACGTTGTTTATTAAAAGATAATAATTATTATATCGATCATCTACTATGCGATTATGTTTGTAAACATTATACACTTCCTAGCTAACACACTCACACACACACACAAACACACAGTTGGTAATTTAAAACAATCATAAAATATAAATATTATCATTTTTTTGTACGCTAAAGGGGAGTAAATTGTGGGCGTGTGTTTTTTGTTATAATATAATGAATACTGTACAGCACACGCCTACCATCACATAATTTATCAATGATAAAACACTTGTTAAACATCATTTTTCGATTTATTTTTTTTAACGCATGCCTTCGAATTGTTTAATACACCATTTGTATAATTTATGTATCGCACGCGATCACGACACTGTTCATTTTTATATTTTAGCGCCTTGCACACATTTTTCTTGTATACCTACAATATATTTTATAATGCAAAAATCTATAATGCTTTGCGTGTTGCGTCGATACATACTTTGGATGTACATTATCGTCGTCAATATTAAGTTTTAATGGCCATCGATTTCTCGTTTCACAGTTCGACGGAAAAGAGTGTGATCAAAATAGGGTAAAACTTGCTTATGTGTATTTATTACCTAGATAATATTTATACATATATATTATTAGCAACACGATTGATCACGTGAAAATACTTTATAAATAAAAACATATGATACATAATTGTATGCACCGATTTATTATCACCATACCTATAGGTGTAGTGTTTTGAATAAAGCGTGTTCAATAATATTGTCGACAAGCAAATAAAGAACAGGTGTGAATTTCTCCTTGTAAACCGCCATTTCCGAGGCCACCCCTCAGCCTCTAATCCGGTTGAGCTTATTTTTAATGGTCATATGACTTTATGTGCTATATTTAAATTATATATAAATATATATTATAAGTTATAACATATGTCAATAACGTTAAATTATACAATTTTATAATTGATTAATTTCTACGACAATAATAATGTAGATTTAAGTCAACAAGTCGAGTAAAAGAATAATATAGGAAACCAACATAAATATATATATTATAATATGTTGCATACAATAATAGTATAGGCATATAGGCATTATATATATATATATTAGTATGACTGGTTCGTCGCTTATCATTGTGGTTAGACGACAAACCGATTGAAACTGTGTTGTAAAAAAGTGGGTTTGTGGACATAATAATTAATAATTATGTACAATACACATACATATATGTTAATACATATGAGTATTATGATATAGGTATAGGAGGTACCTACATTTATATACATCATATTAATATAATACACGTATTTATCATAAACTATAAAGTATAATAAGTATGAAGTCAGTTCGTATAATACACTCGAATGTTTACTCAATCTATAGAAGAATGTATTTTTTTATTCTGCAAAGCAATTCAATATTTAATCCATGGTAGGGAATAAAATAGCATGATTAATTGTCATTTGTCAAATGCATTGTGAATACCAGCTGACGGCATGATGTGCGCAATAATGAATGTGTATATATACATATGTATTGTTATAAATTATATAAGCATATTATGTGCATTTGTCGAAGTATTACAATTTTAGTTATGATTTGTGAGGATTAAGGATTATTTAACAAGAATGTATGGCATATATTATTATGTCTACAACAAGACGGAAGTATTTGGACATTTTTTTAAATTTAAAGTGTGTTTTATAAAGACTTAATTTATTGTATAGGCACCATATTAAAGTGTATTGAAAAAAGTATAATATCGTATATTAAAAAAAAAATAAATAATTTTCGTCGTATTCTACATTTGCTTGATGAGTTATTATTTATTAATTATTATGCATTTATTGTATATATTATTTTATTTAAAATGAACATGTATACTTAATTTAAATACCTATATAATTTCGAGATATATTTTTATTATTGGATTAAAGTATTAGTATTTTAGCAAAACAATTAATGTAGGAATTTTTATTTTTATTAAAAATAAATAAATATGATAATTTCCAATCTGAAAAATTAAAAACAATATGTAAATTTGGGTTCAAATTACATGCATTGGCTGGCCGGATGAAAAGGCCCTTCTGGTGACACTACTCCACCAATGTAGGTATTAATTATAAAAATAATATTTTTTTTTATAATTATATCTGTAGATATACCTATATAGTATATACTTATTACATATTTTCATTGAAACAATGGACAACGTTTTGGATACATTTTGAAAAAAGTGATGTTTATAATATGTAGTTTTTAACAAAATAGGTTTTAGTTTCATAGATTTTAATTTAGATTTATTTTGAATTTATGTCAAAGAAAATTTTTAATATTTCTATATAAAATATTAGAACTACACTGCTTAAATTTTTAAAATAACCATTTTATGTTACCTAAATATTAATTTTTTTTCTTTACAAAAGTATGTATATGTCGTTTAAAAGTACACGCGTTGTATCATGTGTCTAAAGCCACTATTTTTAATCTTATAGTTATGAATACATTTTGAAGTTTGGTGCCATAAGGGTTTTAGCATCATTCACCCTAAATGCGGATTATTATATATTCGTGGAGTCTAAGTACACAAAAAAAATATCATAGCCCCCACGGACATTATATTTTTATATTATGTCTAAAATGTTTGATGTTTAGATTACGTATAATTTAGTTAATAGGATAATCGGAGATTTGTTTAATTAAAAAAGTTAATAGTTTAATGAATTTAATCTTTTAGCGTTATATTATATTATAATCGAATACATATTTATATTATATATAATATATATATGTATATTACATTATATATTATAATATAATGGAATTTTGTTGAAATAATGTTAGGTTATTTAACTATAGCTAGATTAAAGGGAAATAATTGAAGAGGTTGTTATAAAGAGAGAAAGAATAATATGACTATTCGAAGAAATTGAGATGAAGGTTATGGATGAAAATTCTTATTAACATAGTGTGTAATTCTAATAAGTTGAAAAAATAACAGTTTAAATAAAACGTGATCAAGAAAATTCAATGTATTGAGCATTGTAACTATTCAGAGCCAGTCATGAGTACTACAATAGCAGTTAAGTCATTTTGGTTTGTTTTTTCGTGCGACTTACGGTAAGCAAAAATAAGGGATTATAAAAAGGGAAAATTATCTACAATACTAGGTAACTCATGTATATTATATTCATTACTTATTGTAGTACCTATACTAGTGACATCTATATTTTATTAAAATTCCATAAGAACTTTTCGATTTTATTTTCTGGGTTAATCTGATGGACTAAGAATTTCATAAAAAGTAGGTGTTAAACGGTATATAGTGACATTAAGATAGCTTAGTAGAAATTTCTAGAAGACATGATTAAGGGTCTAAAGCAATTAAAATCTTATTATTATTTTCTTAAGAAAAAAACCAAAGAATGCTAATTATATAATATAAAAAAAATATAAATAAAATTTAGTGAGAAATGGTGAAGAAAAGGGTTGTAATTTATCTGAGAAAAAAATCCTGTAGAATTCAAAATAACTTTAACAGGAGTAAAAGATAAAAAAGAGAATTTAGTAAGTTCGACAGCAAGAAATCGTTAAACAGTGAATTAACCAAAGTGTAAAGTAGGCGGAGAAGTTATTTTGGAGGGTGCAAAGAAAATGAGAAGTAATGGTAACGACCGACAGGTGTGAACAATTATATATATTTTTTTAAAAAAACCTTATATACAAAAACTCACAGATTTCCAGTTCTAAATATCGACTATAATAATATAGTAATTACTAATAATACGCATGTATATTTTTTTTTATGAGAAAAATCTTTGTCGTGAAAGTTAGAGACCGATTTGCATGGGGATAATTTTGAAGTATTAAAAAAATAATTCAAGGATGTATAAATAGTGTGGTTGTTGAATTGTATGCTGCTTGGATAATATACGGTAATCCTAAGGAAAAAAAGAGATGAGTAAATCAATATTTTTACAATATGATTCTTATATTAAAAATGTTTTACTTTTTTATTTTTAACGCAGTCGATAATATTTAAGATAATCCATTAACACAAAAAAAAAAAAAAATCGTTATAGGTAAACGGACGACTATAATATATTATATAGACCTACTGTATACATGTTAACATCACACGAAGAACACAATAAATAAACAAGTCAAAAACATAAATAACGTCCACCTGATTAATCGTAAATATAACATCATATACTTTTTTGTATTGTGACGTAGGTAGAGCAATAAATTTATGTTTTTTTTCTTGCGTTTCAGTTTCTCACACGATGTAAGTACACCTAATATTATTATAATAACATAATGTACCTATATACGTGCGTCGTCGTGTCACATGCCGCATTATACTATGGATACTAATAGATCGAAATATGTCGTCTCGTTCTGCACAATGTGATCTCCGTCGTGTCATCGCGTGTGTGCAAATTAAATCGAATTAATAATAATAATTGGGTGCTACAAAAGAGAGAAGAGGGGAAAAAACAAAAAAAAAACCGTCGAGGAAAAACCATCGTACGGCCGACTGACGGCGGAAGATGAACAGCTGCTGCCCGCGGCGGCGGCCGAGTTATGATAATAATAACAATAAAATCATTTTCCACATGTGCGATCGTCAAAAAAAAAAAAAAAAAGGAAGAGACCGAACCACCACTACCACCGCCGCCGTCGCCACTGGCTACAAACTAGACCTGTCAGCCTATATAACGCGCTGCGGCCGTCTCTTTCCCCCCATATATAATCCCTCTCCCTCACTCTCACCTCCGTATCTCCTCCTTCTCACCGCTAGTCATATTTATACATATACTGTGTGTTATTGTAACATATTATGCCGCTAATACGTCCCCTAAAAGTCACGCATGTACAAAGGGCCCACTTTGTTGAACCTCTGATGGCGGCGGCGACGTATACCTATATATATATATAGTATAATAATAATAATAATAACAATAATACGGTATAAAGATACATACAATAAACAACAGATTTATATTGTGCGCGGCTGCAGACGTGGAGCTCAATCATCCGAAAAACGCTGTATTAGATCCGGCGGCAGATTTATATAGATTTTTTGCTTTCTTTCCACCCCGTGTGACATTTAAGCGTTTTTAGCGGATCACCGTTGACGTGTATAATATAATAATAATAATAATAATGCGTATGATATTATATAGCAACTCTCTACTCTTCGACCCGCCACCGATAACGACGGTTTTGTTCACGTACTGCCGTGCACGGTCGTCGTATACAATAATTATAAATAACATAATATACAGCTTACAAGCCGGGTTGGAGTGTGTAAGGGGTTCCGCTTTAAGTTTAAATTTTCCCAAGAAATATTTTCACAATTTTTTTTTTATAAAAAAAATGATAGGGGTATTATTGAATTGCTTGTCGGCGATGGGGTGAACAAATTTATTGCTCTGAATTTATTTGCTGAAAATAAATTCTATGTCCATTCGCCACTGTGGATTTCCACTGATCGGTTCAAATTAAACCACATTTGATTGGCCATGCTGCAATATATAATATAATACGTGTTTAAATAATCATTCGTGCTCCGCCAATAATTTGAATTGGCAAATTTGTGTCTAGTATTTGATTCGTGACCATAATATAATTGTTTGTCATTAAAACTGTGACCAACACATGGGACATTTGCATATATACTTGTATTTGTATGAAAAACAAAATCGAAACGATCACGAATGCAAATATAGTCAAATATATAAAATGATAACTAACCGTTTAACTGTTATAAACATATTATTGTATGCAATTAAAGTAATTTAATTTCTATTTTTTTTTCGTTAGATATATTTTCTTCTATATTTAATTTTACGACAAAGAGAGAAATTGTCAATCGACTATAATATCGTAAACTGTAATTTGTAATAAGTACATAGCTTATACATACATATTTAAAATAAACAAAATAAATCTATGCTAAATAGAAAATAATATAATTTATTACAGGCACGAATCCAGAGCAAAGATCTAGGGGGGGGGGCATCAATTTTTTTACAACACAAATAAAATTATAATATTATATAGATATTTTATTCATAATTTAAACATTTTCTCATAATATAGTAGGTATAGGTAATCAATGTAATAAATAAATTATTGATTATTTAATATATAAGCATTACTATAAAGCGACAATATGTAAAAAGAAGTTGAGATTTCAATAGAGAGAAATAATATGTCCGGGGGGGGGGGAGGCTGGGCCCCTGGGCCCTCCTCCTGGATCCGTCCCTTATTTATTACGATCAGTTCAATAAAAGTCCTATAAAAAATAATGGAGATGTTGTTCACCAATTATTATGTTTGCACTTTGCACTTGGTATTCAGATTGTGTAGATAAATATGTTAAATAGGTATATATTTCTGTAATAATTATTAATATTTACATCGTATGGTAAAATTAGTGTTAATAATTATACCTACCTAAAGCATTCTGTTGGACAAGTATGGTTATTGGTTACCTATATTAAACGATTTGAACGAAATCAATTTTATGCAAATAACACTTAATAATGTATATATTATAAACTCGTATAACAGCTTGAGCTTAAGACCTTAAGTTAAAGTTAAAATAAACATTTAATATTATCTTAATTCTTAACGAAGAATATAAAATGTCTAAATTTTATCTATATTATACACATATTATTATCTTTATTTTATACGTAATATATGACATTTTAAATTTCTATTTAATTTCTAGCTTGAGTTGAGGATAATTGCATACATTGCACTTGCATAGTTGTAAGATGATTGCAGTACCGTATGGGTAAAAATGTACTTATATATATACGATTAAATGTTTATTAAAACAATTAAAACAGGCCATTTAAGACATTTAAACGGTTATTCTATTAAAATCAGTTAAATTTGAGACAATTAGATCCTTTGGAGACATTTATATAGATGTGGGTAAAATTTAATTACTGTCATTTGTCATTTAGTTTGCCGTAGAAGATAAAGCTATCAAAGTAAATTATATATACTATAAAATAATACGCGCGGTGAAACTGACAAGTTAATAATATATATAGGTAGTGTGGCACATATTACAATGTTAGTTTGACGTCATTTTAAAAACAGCTTTAAATAATATTACCTGTACCATTGTTACATATTAATATATATTATATTATAGAGTAAAAAAAATCTTAAAATATGTAATAAGATTTTTATTATTAATTATTTTCATACACCTGACTAATCAGTTTATGAGTTTGTTGCAAAATTAATAATTTATAAACTAATGTAGGTATTCAGATTAATTAATAATAATTGTCAAAAATCTATTTAAAGCATTATAATATACAGTTATTAAGATATGACTTATAAATATTTTATAATTATTATAGTTATCGAAATATTAGAATGTTTTTAGTGTATATATATATATATACAAATGGATTTTAATTTAATGAATTATTTATAAGTACTAACAAACATAAAAATATACTCGTATTATATACATTTTATTGTAATAATAATAAATTTAAATTTATAAACTAGTTTTGTCTATGGACATAAAATGTGTGTTGATTTAATAATAATATTTTTTTTTAACTAAGTATGTATATAATATATATATACATATATATAATTACAAGTAAAATGGTATTAGGCACTTGATAAATTATTTTTCGTTTAAAAACTATTAACTATTAGTAAATTATTATTATAATAATAATCAATAACAATATATTAGGTATACGCAATACGTATAATATGTATAATGTACATAGTTTATAATCATTATGTATGTTCGTAAATCAGAACTTTCAGCGCCACCGGTGGTTTGAATATACGTTTTAAAATACGTCGCTACTCGAGGGGTGTCCTGAATAAAGCAGCCTAATTGCCTTGGGGACGATTTTCCGGTATTTAAACGGCTGTTGTTTTCTCAAAGAACCAATACCGCGGTTCTCTTGTTAATCCCCTCTGTGAGAATGTACGCGAATATTTAGCGTCGCATAAGCGGCTCCGGCTGTAATACTGCGAGCACGTCCCCGCGTCGTCGTTATTATTAAAATGTTTAAAAAATCGAGCGCGTGCTCATAATATATAAATATCGCAGTAACTATAATATGTGTATAAGTTCAACGTATACTGCAGTCATTATGTTAAATAATGTAAAATCTCAGAGCGTTATTTACTCGTTAAAACTACGCATGTATAATAATATGGCACTTCGACGATTTATAATATAATATTTATTTATTACTGTTATCATCGTGTGTAATATACACGTGATATTATAATGATATTAATTTTGAGTATTCAAAAATTTTCTATGAAAAGTATAAATTGATTATTTAATTTAGTGTACATAAGAATCATAAGATATTTTATTATAGCTTATTACATATTTTTATTTCTCTAATCGTTCGACAAAAAAAATGTAGAATTCATACAAGGCTAAAAAAAAAAAAAAAATTATAGTGTTTTATTTTGTAACAAGAGATCATCCTATAGTATGCTCTACACACAGTAGTACACAGTACGAATGAAAGTATATTATAATAATATATATATAATATAATTTTTAAACGAGATGACCGTGCGACGCACATAATGTATTATAATATAATATGATATAGAGCCGACTGCTCACGTGTGTATGTGTATAGGAATAAACACAAGGGGAGGATTGCGGCGACGGTCTTCGTTGTCATGCAAATCGGAACAAATTTAAATAACCCTATCCCTCGTTAAAACATTACGTCCGGGCGCAGCCCACGGACGCGTTTCATTGACTTTACCGACCCCATATCATAGCACAATGCTCCTTTTATCGTTCACATTATTATTGTACGAGTATAATAATAATAATAATAATAATAATATTGTTATTATTATTATTATTATTATTATTGTACATAATGCGCTGTAGCCTCGCACCGGTTAAGTATTATTCCATATTGTCCGAAACCTCACACTCATTGCATTATAGATATTGCATATATATATATATATATATACACACACACATGATGTCATATAATATATGTAGGCGCATACTATAATGCATATATATATGCTGTATATACGGCAGTTGTACTCACAGACATTTTTTTCTGACCAACACACCGAAAAGGTTGAGACGAAAGTATAGATTGTTCGCAGTATGTACACATGCAACGGTGGAAAAAGTACTCGCATGTAACTATACTCTACACCCGTTTAGGAAAAATTATAAATTCATCGACAGAATGTCTGAAATCGTGTTTGGTCACTTAAAAATTCATATCCGAAACGATCAGTTCCGACTATTCGCCGTTAATGGGCGTAAAGGCTTTTTTTCGGCAATAAGCATAGGCTACATAAGCTCAGTCGCTAATGCTAGATTATACACCCGTCGATGCCCCATAGTCCTTTGTTTTCTTAAGGGATTACATATTCTTGTTTTATTTCAATTCTTTAGACTGGAGGTTATTACTTTGATCAACATTTAGCAAGCATTATTTTCGTATGGGGTGTGACACCAATTAGTGAAATCGCTACCGAAGGGTTTTATACTGACCGTTTTTCAACCATTAATAATTGATTGAACCCTTTTAAAGTACTTAAGCGTCTTAAGCAAGTAATCGTATTTCATCTCTGACATAAAAAATATACCAGTAGCAATTTTGATTGTTATAGTTCAAATTACACGAGTAAATGACATATATTTATACTTAAAATATATAGTAAATACTGCATTTTAGTAATATTATTGGTTTATAATACTGAAATCATATTTTAAATAAATAAATAATTTAATTATATCAATACAAATATTAAACAACATCTATCGGTTAATAAATCATAATAGTATTATAAAGTTAAATTTTAACTTTTTAAAACATTATTAGTTACTACTTTATTAGTACATAAAAAGTAAATCTAAAACGTTTTTAGTTGTATTTTTATTGCACGTGAGTTTCATTAACCGATTTACTATATTTAAGTGCAATTTTCTTTCTTCGTGTTTTTTTCTTAAAGCGTCGTTTGATTTTTGTAAAAGTTTAAAATGTCAATGAAAATATATAAGTAAAATGGTATCGGATATCACTAATAAATAATAATATAATATTATAGTAAGTATTTATCTAAAAACTAAATACTTATATGCTATTTATGAACACAATTTGATAATTGTATGCTAAATGTATATATGTATACAATTATCTAGTGTATATATTTAACATATACATATAACATATCTAATATATTTTTTGAATACATAAAAGTGTAAACTTAAATCATATTTTTATTATTGAAATATATAAATTTAAAATCATATAATAATAATTAAGAGGTATCTACCAATAACATAAATCACGACAGTTATGTGCCTAAATTGCCTACCCAAAACGCCGCTCGATCATTATTTTATTATTGAAATGTATTAAAAAAATATTACATTTGTAAATTATGAGATATCAAGAAAGTTGACCTACTTACCTACTTTTTTAGGTGATATAATAGCCTAAATGAAAAAGAGTGAAATATTTTAATTGTTGAATTTAAATACCGATATATGGTGAAAAAAGAAGAATACAGAAGTTTGATAGATTTATGTTACATACAATTATAATATTATTTTAAAAAATAAGGCAATTTATTATAGTTCTTATCCTTACACTAAATGTTAGAATTTTTAGCATTATAGGCAACCAAACTTAAAACGGGAGCATTTTTTACGGGCGACGAAGTGCACGGGGACAGCTATAGTATTATTATAAGTTTATCACGTATCGATATTCTACGCTTTCAATCCAATAATTAATTATTATAATCATATTCCTAATTATTTCTAAACATTTTATTTCAACAATGAATGTTGTTATTTTTTTGTTATAAAAAAATATGTAATTAAAAAAGTTCATCTCAAAAATTGCAAACTCAATTAATTAATAAATATATATTTATTGCTTTCCTGCGAGGTGGGTAGTTGGGAGATAAATTATTCACTATTTATTTTAATCAGGGCTTGAATAAAATTATTTGTTGGATTTTACACCGTTGATTGTTAAATTGTGTCTTATGTGATAAAATTCCGTCAAAAAGTTTCGTTCCATAAATGTATATTTGAGAAAAAATTTTTTTTTATGAAATCGTAATTATATACAGTCTGTATATATGCATATGAAATATGTGTGTGTACTATAACAGTGTGATATGGTCATTTTTGGGCCTATATATAAGCGTGATGATATTTGTACTGGTCGTCGGCCATCAGCTATATTATATGTTCTTATATATATTATTTCTGGCCGCATCTGGTAGTCATATTTTTATCTCGTTTTTATACATGTTCTGGTGCTCATTTTGTCTGAAAATCTCAACGGCAAACACGAATAAATGATCTGTACATGTTAACAGGAATAATGAGGGACCTGCGGGGGCGGGGAAACGAGTTCTGGAGAATTGTTTGAAAGTCGTTGCTCAACTATATATCGGATGTTCAGAGAATGCACGGACGAAAGACAGGGGAGGGCAGTGATGGAGGGCTGTTTACATTGGCGATTTAGCAAAAAGGTGCGCGCGCGCGTATAAATATATACATATACAGACGGATTACCGTTGTGCATCACGACCGAAGGATTAATGATCGGATGGTGATGTGCACGGGGGTAGTGATGAGTGGATGACGGCGTGAGAGAGAGAGATCGAGCTTGGGGGGGGATGATCGTACAGTTGTGGAGGGTGTTGTGCGCGCGGGGAACGATAAAAAGTTGAAGCGATTTGTCAGGAAGGCTTTCATCGGTATTTCCTTTACGCCCCTCCCCACCGACAGCGCATATTTATTATACGCGAGTCGCGTATAACGATAGTATTTGTAATTTTTTTTATTATTATTATATTTTTTTTTGCGAGGCGACAAAATATGACGTCTTGGCAAAATCCGATGTTGAATGATTGGACCTCATCAACAATGATCGTCTATATAGACGCGATCGCTATTGCACAGTGCACACAAGCTTACGCTTACGTTTATATATAAACACACGCTCGCGTGTGCGTTTGAATAAGCGACCTAGCATTACACACTCTCACCCGAAATGGTTTCGGGTCGTTCGTGACATCGTTTTCGTAATAATGAAATATGCGTAATGTACATAAGTGTGTTGGTGGGGAGAGAAGATACGCTTCGAACCTCATGTATACATATATGATATATTTATTATAAGTACGAGTATATCGTTTATCTGCATCAATCGGAATGACATTTTTTAATATTTATATTGTAATAACTAATAGCGCAATTATAATGCATTTGGCATATCAGTTGTTGGCTGCAGGAATCTTACTCGTGTTCGATTTATGTATTCACCATAGGTATGCTTATTCTAATTTTTTCTTTATTAATCTCAGATTTTCGGAAATTTTCAAATAACATATTGAAAGACCGTATTTTTAAATTCTTTCTACTTTTAGTTTTACTACTTAAGCAGTATGAACAGTTTGGCAATATGAACTTTTTATTATCTTTGTTAAATTTTTACTTTTTGACTTTTGTTTTTAAAATGAGAATTAGTCTTTTGTAAATTATTTAGTAGATATTAATATAGTCCTTAAATACGATTTTATAAAAATATATAAAATAAATGCATATTGGATCAAGTGCTTATTATACTTGAACAATTATTTTTAAATATTACAAATGTTCATGGAAAATACTATTACTAACATTTTCAAATCAATCATCCATATTAGGACCATTTCCACCAAATCCTAATTAAGTACATGAAGTTGAATAATTAAAAGACTAGTAATTTAAATTGTGATTTTGATATGTACAATTTTCAGAAAAATTAATAATTATCCACTAAATAATTTACAGTAGAAATAAAAGGTTTTAATTTTGAAAAATAGAAGTTAATACCCTATAAAGTACTACTTAAGTAGTACTAAAAATTATGTACTTAAAAATTGCATAAATTCGATTTTGAATAACTGCAATGTTGAAAAAAGTGGCGAGCATGCTTGAAAATGACTTAGTGAATTATCCTTTATACAGAATAATGTGCATCAGATAGTTTTGTATATACACGAGCGAGTACACATTGCCTAACATTTTATATAAATATAAATATAAATTCGAATTCAAATTTTTAAATTTGTAAGAAATCACAAAACAGAAAATTATTTATTTATTTTATAGAAAAAAAATAGTGAACTATTAAGATATCTTAAGCCATTAATACTTGGCTGGCATAATTTTTGTATTTCAATTTTAAAAATAACACAATATTATGTGAATGTGATTTACAATCTAGAAAGGCGCGGCATTGAACTTTAAAAATTTAAAATTTTTAAATTTTGATCACTACAAAACAAAATTTTGATTAAAAATCTTAGTCATTTCAGACATTAGTGAGATAATTAAAAAAATGATGTTGAAATATTTTTTATTTTACAATAATTATACTCCAACATAATATTAATAATTTTCATAATCAAAGTGAAGCTATTCCATTAACGACGTGCTTAAATGTATTATTTTTAAAAACCTATCAGAGCATCGGCTGTTATATATTAATTGTTTTCAAACTCTTTATCAAAATTCTCAAATATATTTAATTATTATACGAATTTTTTAATGCTTATTATCGCTATTATTTTACACATTATACAAATAATTAGACAGTTAAAGCTGTTAAAGACAGCTCTTAAACAAATAACTGTAGTGATCGTTCCTATAAATTAAGTTAGATCAAACTGCAGCCATTAAATTCACTAACCTATAAAGGGAGACAGCTGTCTTACATAAGTACAATAAGTTCGTTTGTGTGTTATTTTTGACTGTGAATATTATACAGTCTCTTATTGTGGCCAAAACGTATATTTTTTATTTCAGTTTTTTTTTCATTACACAGGTATAAAAACACCTATATAATACCACAAAAATATATTTACACAATTAAAATTAAATTTTCGTTTTATCGAACATAGTTAGTTTTTAATATTTTAATTAATCTTAGAAGAGACCTATACTATACTGACATATAATATAAAAATTGTTATAAAGGAAAAATATAAAAATATTCACATATATCATGTACAGTATTATAAGCATTTAAGCTACTAAGATGATCAAAGTTTTATAAATCATGGTTAAATTGTTGAGTCCTATATTATATAATTTCTAGTTTTAAAATATATATGTTATAGTTAAAGTGTTAAATTAGTTAGTTTATGAAATAACTAGATAATTCATAAAATAACTAAAACGTGTAGATAATGTACATAATTTATGCTTAAACAAGTTATTTTATACATTCTCTGGCATCACTTCGTTAATGAGTTAAATTGTACAAAATATTATGTATGTATAAAATATAATAAAATATAATATAAATATATACTATATCATACAATATCGTTATTTTACTGTCCAGCATAGTAATAAGATACATAAAACTGAAAAGATTATTGTTGATATTACTAAGATTGTCAATAAAATTGATAAGATTTTAAGTTTAGTAATAGTCTTATACGATGGTTTTTATCAGATTGGATGTAGTGATGGTAAAATAAATTTAAATAATACAAATTATTTTAATTTTTAATTTTGTATTTATTTGATACCTAACCTATACGTTATAATTACGGGAGTGTTAAAAAGCTATACTCTCGGTCCCAGTTAACAGTATTTCCAGAAAATTTGTTAGGTGTGGAATCTGTTCCAAATGAAAATGTTGCGTGTACCTACAAATAAATAATTAATTTAATTTAAAATAAATAAAATATTTTAATATATTTTAAATTGTAATGTATTTTATTCTTTAACATTTATCAAATTAAAATTGTATAGAATAATTAGATATTTTATGAAATAATTAGTTGTAGGTTTACATTCAGTATAATTTTCATGTATAATTTCATACTTTAACTAACATTTGTAAGTAATTCATTAACTACCTAGTTATTTCGTACAAAATAACGGAATTCAATACTTTTAATTCTAATATGTTATATATGGTTCAAAATGTTAGCATAATCAGGTAGATATATAAAACTCATTTGTACATACAATTTGTAAAACGACTGAAAGCATTATTGCGTTAGTTTAAAATAATTATCTTTAAAATCGAGTTGATTGTATTAAATACACATAGGTAGGTTATGGAATTGCATTAACATTTTATGATGTAAAAAATGTATGTGCATTTCTATGAAACGCCCAGATTTCAGTATTTCAGCCAACAGAAAACATCGAGACTTAAAAGTTGTATTTTAGAGGGAGGATCTTTCCAACATTTATATATATATATATATATAGTATGTAATATTTGTTGAATTTTATGACCATTTAACAACTTTTTGTTTTTCCCTCCAAACTACAGTCACCCGCAACGAAATATTTATTTACTACATCTTAATTTTTTTAAAGTAATATCATAAAATGTAAAAATAAACGAAACAAGATTAACAAAAAGGGCTTTATTAGATTAAATATAGTGAACCTAGAACGAATTTAAAAAGAATTGTTCCATTTAGTTATTAATGTAAAACAACGTAATTTAC
This sequence comes from Rhopalosiphum maidis, assembly GCF_003676215.2. NCBI lineage: Eukaryota > Metazoa > Arthropoda > Insecta > Hemiptera > Aphididae > Rhopalosiphum > Rhopalosiphum maidis. Next base: position 64,060,066 of record NC_040877.1, read on the forward strand.
AGTCAAGTAGTTGAATTTATTTGGACAAAACAGTAAACACATTGTTAAAGTAATAAAAAAAATATGATACTTTACGCCGATAATACTAGTACAAAAGAGCTTTTTGTTGTCAGTTTTATAACTGAACATTTTATGATACTAAGTCTAAGTGTTTTATTAATTGATTCATAAAACTAGGAATATGTGGGACATAAGAATATTATTGCTATATGTTTAATTTTTTCTAATAAAACACAAAACAGTTCGATTATTTTTTAAATGTAATTTAATAGTTTTTAAATACCTAATAGTAATTTATTCTTAAATATGTATAGAACAAATAATGAATATATTTTAACATAAATTATAAATAATAATATTTTTAATCAATATTAAGAAATAGTTACCTATTCAATAAAGCAGTAAGATTGTTAAATTGTATTACTTATTTTAAATTGAGTAAAATAGATTGTTAAGGATCATCAACGTATAACATTTCAAGTTTTACAAATTCCTAATAAAACTTCATTCAATTTCAACAATTTCCATTAATTTGATTTATATCATATTATGTTATTTCTAAGGTTGTACTTGAACTGTAAAAAAAAAAAATGAAATAACCGTAAATGTCATGGTATTTTTCAACAGTTTTTAAGCTTTGCTTAAAATCTAACCATAACAAACATCCAAAACAATCAATACAATAATCCCGATATTACGTAATTAAAAAGTAATGAAGTAAAAATAATATTTTAAATTTGTAACCATGCAAAATATTGTCAATATTTAATCTATTTATTTCAAACATTTAAACATTTCAAACACAGATATGTATAATTTTAACACATTAGTAATTCACACACGTGAAGATAAATTTCTAAAAATATATTATATTTGGTTATTGTAAATAATACTTAAATTTTGATTATTCATATTTCATAATTGTAAATTATTAATACAGAATTTACTTGTTAGGTTAACATTATAAGTACTTTGTAGGAAATATTTTTCTTAACTTTTGTGAATTGCTTTATTTTAGTATGATGTAGAATATACAGATAATTATTCGTAATAATTAAACTGTGTTACTATCATATTATATTATCATATCTCGTAATTTATGCATTATAATTTGAAATGTTATTTATTTTTTTAAACTCCATTATAGCATAAAACGTTATGTTAAATGTTAATGGTCTCTATTATTTAAGGCAATTTCGTGTTACAAATGAAATTAAAATTAAGCAACGTGTTTTCGCGTTTTATAATAGGATTATTATTTTGAAAGAGCCATTAAAATATTAAAAAAAAAAAAATGTTTTTTAATAGCATTGCATAGCCACATAGGTAGTATAGCTGGTACTTATGTGATGTATATATATATATATTTATAAATTAAATGTTTTATTACGAGATATTCAAGGAGAGTGTACAAATTAAAGACACTATAAAATAAGCATTTTTCCTTGCAAATAGCTGGTGCCTGAAAGTTATCATGGTGTTTTTACGAGTTACAATTGTAATCAGCAATCACGTAGGTACCATAAGGATACTGGTCGGTTTATCAAAGTAGTTTTTTATAATTATTATTTTAAACATAACCTTTTGCATAACAAAATGCCACTGTTGTAGGTTTATCCTAACCTACCCGTTTTACATCTTTACGGAGAGTATAGCATTTTTTTAACTCCATTAATGATATTCCCTGCAGTCAGGCGGACGGAATTAACGAAATGGAGTTCATTTATACGGATTTTAATCAACGGCCATTTCGCACTAAAGTTTAAATAATACATATATTGTCTTCAATTCAAACGCTGTTTGTAATAAATTAATGTGATTATAAGGTTATTGAAATATAATGCAAATGTGTTAGATTATAGGTGTTGGAGAATATTTATGTATATGTATAGTTTACAGGATATAGGGAGGTCTACACCAGTTTTCTCACAAAGTTAAAAATATGGACACATTTTAGGGGAGAGAGGAGTGCATGTTTAGGGGCGAGGGATCGAATGTTCTACAGATAGTTTACACAGCAAAAGCAAAGGAACCCCTGCAATCTAAAAAAAATCGTTTAAAAACGCGTTAAAGTGAATTACTCAATTTTTTCTCTATTTAAAACCTACACGTCAATTTAGTGTAGGCCAAATTTTCTAATATGCTTTATTATGGGAATACACATTCTGTTATATACTACCTAGCTATTTATCAACAGAAATTTAACGTGTAATAATTAAATAATAAGTGTCCCGTAATCAATAAATATATTATCAATATACGGTTGATCTGATGAGAACATTTAATATATAATTCACAATCTTTGTGTATTCTATACATCCCTGTAATGTCATATTATAATATTGTACACGATATAATATTATTATAATTTATAGTTTGGATTTTCGTGCTTATTACTATGACGCGCGGGCAATTTCTCCGAGCGGATATCGAAGTCGTCGAGCAGTAGCGCGGTCGTACCTAGTACCTACACCTGTTTTCCGGCGCAGTTTTGATGCGTTTTGATTGGCCGTTTAAGCCCGAACAAGGGCAGTCAGCCAACAACAAGTCATTATTATTGTTGTTGTGTGGAATAAAAGCGAACAAAAAAAAAGTTTCACCGCACAATCAGGTTAATCGGTTTATAATTATTGCAGTGGGACGTAGATTACGGTTATATCCATTGTTGTTCCTCTTAACAATGGCTGCAAAACGTTTTTTTTTCCTCTAACACTCTCTCATTCTCTCTCACTCTTTTTCACTCGCGCACAATACATAATGACGGAAAATACATTTTTTATGGCCTGAGAAGTTTTGCCAGGCACACACACCGACCGGGCTATTATTATATTTTACATCTGCGCTAAAGTTAATTAGATTTGTGCGTCTACGTGACATCTCGCTTATATTATATTACATACATACCTCTATTCCTATGCATTCGGGTATCGGTGCGCGCAGCAACGCCATTCGGTAATGTGTCACGCAATATTGACCTTAACAATGATAAACAAAAATTAGCTCTTTAATATCGTTTAATGCTGAACAAATTGTTGTGCGAACAATGCGGCTGTTTATTGGAGGTATAGTTTAATTGTATATATTGTATATATGTATGTATAATATATCATATTATATACTTATATGTGTATATGTAAAAATATTTATTGTTAATAAAATACGATTAGGATATACTGTTAAATTTTACAGGTATGCGGTGTTCTATACATATAAATATATAATTCGATGATCAATTTATAGATGATTTATTAATTACTATATTAAAACAGTCAAACGCACACACGTATATATTATATAAATAATATCATAATATTTAAGAAGGTAACAAAAATTTTTTCTATACAAACTCCACAAGAATAATAAAAAAAGGCGATTTAATACTAACATATATTAAAATTGATCTAATGAGTGTATACTTGTATTGTACGTATAATAGGTATATAGTAAGTCGGAATTTAAATGCAATAAGGATTTTTTTTTTAAATTTTTAATGTGTTGGTATTTACACATTTTTTTAGTTTGAATTGTAAAATTAGATACCTAATTGATATATTTTCTCAAAATTTGTTTATTATATTTAATACAATACTCAAAATAATATTTGAATGAGTATAAAAACACATAATTAGTAGATTTTTTTTTAAACTCATTTTTTATTAAACAATTTATTAACACATATTTATACAATAACTGCAAGTGTTATATGATAATTTAGTTATTTTAATATATACATTAGTGAAGAAACCTTCCAATGAAGACACTTCAGCGTTGTATCTTGTTCTTGTATTTTGTATGTTAAGAATACAATTCCGAGACGGATGTTACTTATATGGATAAAAACTATAGCATCGATGAGTCATTTTCAATTTTTGATCATAATTATTAAATTTATATTTTGTAATATAAAAAAAGAAAATATTTAGCTAATTTTTAAAGTCATACCAAAAAGTACTGTGTTATAATAATTAAAAAAAAAATATTTTTGAGTGTTTTTGATAGTTTTCAGGAGTCTTAGTAATAAGTAATAACTACTTAATATGTAGTTATATTAATTTATAAAATATAATATAAGCAAATCAATTATTAAAATAGTTACAAATTATTACCTATTTTGTATTTATTCATTATTTTATCTGGCTACTGTTAAGTACCTAATTCATATACGTAAAAGTTTATATTAACAGTTTTTTAAACAATATTCAATATACTATGATGGTTGTATGGTTGTAGTCGTTGTAGAACCTTGAAATATACTACAAATAGATTTGTAATATTGTACTTTCTATATAACGTGCACTGAAATTTTCTTCAACTTAATAGTTAGTACATATTATTTTGATCGTGTTAATCACACAATACTGTGTTTATATCAAAATAATATGAAAATAATAATAATAATAATATTAATGATGACGAAAAAAGGGTAAACAAATCTGTTTCGTCTTGAACGCGTGTGAAACGCACTTACATGATATTATATAAAATAAGCGCGTATATACACACAATATTTAATCACGTTAAAACTGTGTGTCGCGTGTGCAGTCGTGTAAATGGCGTCACGTGGTGGTGCGAGCGTGTATACGTGTATTATGTGTGTATGCGTGTGTGTAACGATAGTAACGATAATATATACACGTTATAATAACAAGTTATATATTATATGTATGTGTGTGTGTGAACATCTCTCAAATCGAATTTGGCCGTCTCTCGGCGCGGTCGCTCGCTGCAAAGTCGTTTAGCTATGATCTGTACATACATTATATGGTGTGTGTATATACATACGTGTAATCTAATAACGACCATATAATCTTTATAAACGAACACGGTCAAAAGGACGACGTTAACTCGATATGTTAAAACACCCTCTGCAGCAAAACGTAATCTGATTAGCGAGTTGGCCCCCGCGCTTTTGAATAGCACAGGCGGCCGCCAAAATAGGACTATATATACACACGTCACACATACACACCGTGTACACTGTACTTCTGTACTTACACACACACACACACACAGACACTCATACACCCATATATATATATATTTATGTAGTAGTCAGTATAACATATATATAGTGTCGTAGAGCTGTATAATGATCTGCGAGAGAGCTAAATACGTATATCATAATATATTGTATTAAACATGTCACAGTCTGTGCGTGCACCATTCATGATGATGATATGCTGTTTGGACCATCACAGCGACGGGATTTTGAAATACGGCCGATCGTTTTGTTGGATATTAACGGCGTCATCGGTTCGCGTTTAATCGAGTTGTGCGTCGTCGTCGTCGTCGTCGTTGTCCGACGGGTGGGTGGGAGGAAAGTCGGAAGCGACGGCAGTGGTGTGGGCGTGTGGCGCGCCGCGGACGAGACGGGGCCGCGGCAGACATCGAGGGTGTATCGATTACGATGTAATACACTTTGCTTCTTTTAAAAGGGCTTTAATGAAATACCGTCAATGTCGATTTGTCGGCTCCGGACGACTGCATTTTATTATGTTCCACACTACAAGGATGCACGCAGAGGATCCGCGATATTGTCCTACATATAAAACTAACATAAATAATAATATATAATATTATATTATAATGTGAAACACGCGATTGCGTCAAGACTGTTAATTCCTTATTAATTAATTTTATTATTAATTTTTTTTGTGTATACGGTCGAAAACAAAATCAATTTGCTACAGCGCTCAATAAAATCATATTGAGCAAATAAAATAATGAATTACACAAAATATTACGTGTAAATTATAGAGTATCTGTATAAATTAATATTATATATATATAGAGAGAGAGAGAGATTCACTAAGTATGGTTAGTTTTTACCTCCATTTTCTCTTTAATTACGAATTTCGGATATTAAGAATTTTGAAGTTAATTTAATTTAAAATTAAACATGTATACTCTATATTTTAAAATAATTTAGTTTTTTTATATTTCTTAATAAGGAGTATCATATTATATAATGATACAATCTTTTGTTTTCATATGAAAATTCTTCGTTTTAACAGTTAATTTTTAAGTGGATGATTTTTCTGAAAATGTTGATTAAGGTTGTTTAACAATTGATTTTTAAATTTAATCTAAAAATAATTTGTTCAAATTTTGATTTCGATAGAATAAATTATTTACAGTAGTAAAACAGGATTTAAAATAAAAATAAAATAAATAAATACAAATTTATAGCGCTACAGGACACTTAAGTAGTACGAAAAATATAAATAATTTAAAAATACGACTTTTAGGTATATTTAAAAATTTAATAAATGAGAATTTGAATAACTGAATTATTGATGAATAAACAAAGGAGTAAATATGTTTGGTGTATCACCCTGTATATTTAATATATATATAATATCGCGACGGTAAAAATAGTTAATTATTTTAAAAAAAAATATGAAAATATACTGCTTAAACTTGAGCTTTCTTTAAGTTATTAAAAATATAATTTTTCATAAATAATATCAGTGACTACTGTTAATATTGATAGATCTCACTCACGTAGATAAATATGATTACATTTCACGTTGCGGGGAATGTCTCATTTCGTCGCAGTCCTGAGTTATACTAATTTTATCATACAACTCGTGATCATTGATTTCTTTGACAAATTATCATTATGTCATATAATCTTGAAGGATATAATATTAAATGAATTAATTTATGTCTTCTAATCATTCCAAAAGGAATTCATTTATCAATATTTTATAAAATTTTACAGTAAAACATTGTCACAAGTAGTAGGTATATGGGTTTTACCACTGGATGATTTTATTGATATTATTTTTTGTATTTTAAATAACTATCTTATTTTCTTATTGTGTTTGAGGCATAGACTGTAATTATTCGCTTAATGAAAAATTAAATTCTAGGCATTATTTAATAGTTTTAGAGTCAAAAAAATTAATAAAATAACTAATTGTTGTTTGTTTTTTTATTACTCTTTTAGATTGTCAATGCATTATTTTGTCAAATTTAATTTTAAACTGTTTAATCGAATTCATTTAATTAAATTAAAACTGGACATTAGGAAGTATTATAATATTATTTATATACTTTGAATCACATTATGGTCCAAATTGAATATCGTTAATACTAACTATAACAATAACAATACCCACTCAATATCTGTGCCAAATAATGTATGGGTTATTATTTTATCTGTCCCCTCATAATAGAGGTAAAATGTTTAAAATCGAATTATCAAAACATCCATCCATTAAACATTATACGTATTAAATGTCATTAACTATTAAGCATTATTACATTTTCAATTACTATCGATAGTTTTATTTAATCCCGTTGTCAAGAACAATAATATATTTATGTGAATTATAATCTAATATAATAATGCGACCAATATTAATACATACAGCGTACGCTATTCATTTAGTAAATCCTACTGTAAAAGTGTAAATATATATAAAAATTGTTTTTTTTTTAAATTTAAAATTCATTGAATTAAATTCTATAAAATATATTTTACAACATTTTAAAATGTATTTTCTTATAAGTACCTATATTTATTTTAATTTTGTATTACGATTTAAGAAGTTAAAACACGATAATGATAAACGTTTTCATTCACATATTTTGTATAAAATACAATATAATATATATTTAGGTACAAAATAATATTATAAGAATTATTTGAAGTTTTATTATAACTGTCATAATATTTTAATACAATACACTTATTTACTGTACCTTCTAAAAAAAAAAGAACATGGTTGTACATAAATCGACTTATCTGCAATTAGATTAGGGTTATTTGAATCATAAATTCCTAAGACTTTTAGCCACATTCGTTTTCCAGAGTATTTTATGCTTTACACATTTTTACTTGAAGTAATATACATGTATACACAGTAGTAAAATATAATATAGGTACATTATACAATATGTTATTGAAAAATTATGTAGGTAAAAAGGTACTTCGGTCATAATGTGAAATTCGTAATATCTTTAAACATTTTTATATTTATCAAACAAGTCCAGTAAAATTCAGTCATAGCATTTAACGGCTCATAATATAGTCATGCATAATACACACACACACACACACACATACACATATATATAAATATATATTTATCATTCGCTACGGATACGTATACACGAAAGCTTAATTTACAATAAATCTGATAATATTTGAAGCGCACGTTCCTATTAGAACTCAACATTTTCACACAAGAATCATGATTGCCGATATTTTTAAAAACAAACATTTTGGAACTGATATTATAATTACATTTTATAATATGGTAATTTGTAACTATCTAATAAACGTGGATGGAGATATAAATCAATATACCAATAGGTATTTTGTGTGATATATAATAATAAAATAATTTCGAAGTAAATGCAATCGTTTACTGATTAGGAAGATTTTTAAAAAATAAAATATTAACCGTTATTATATATTTTTTCGTTTAACTAATAACAAGTAATGTGATAAAAATTTTGTAAAATGTAATAATTAATAATGTTTAGTCTTGTTATTATAATACTATAATTTATTAAAATGAAATTCAAAATTTTAAATATTAAAGTCATGAAAATGTTATTATTTTTTTAAATATGTTAACGTCCATTGCAAATAAGCGTTACAACCAAATTTAACAATAAAAACTCCCTTATATTGTTCACATTATATTATACGCCCTCGGACGATGATTGAAAAGCATACATAATATATTAATATAATAATATATTGTATAATTTTTATGTAAGTAAGTAGTATCAATGAACGAATGTCGAAAACCAGCAGCTGCAGCTGCAGAATTTACACAGGACGGAAAATTGACGCGAAAACAGCCAATTTAAGTTGAAATTATTCCCAAGCTAACACTAATATTATTATAATAAAATAAAAATTCCGGAACCGAATCTTCTGCAGCACAAAAAGTATGAACTCTGATTTTTTCTTCGTAAGCATCATGTAATGTCATAATTTTATATAAATATATAATATAGTCAATTAAACGCGCTGGTTGGATTTTAATGTTTAACACGATAATAATTATTAATTTATTATGCTTGTAATAAACATGATAATAAGTTATAGTAGTGTGCCTTGTGTGCCTATATAAAGCGGTGATATTGTTGGGTCACCCTGTATACAGAGCAAGTATGTTATATATGTATTTATAGAGATGCACACGTACACGTGTTATACCCACTTTGGACCGAACTTCATTGCTCGATAAAAGGTAAATTTATGTCACGATAACGTCCCGGTATATTATGTCCGTTATTGTTGTTGTTGTTGTTATTATTATTATTATTATTATTATTATTATATTCGCCGGTCCGCAGGAGGATATATTTTTATAGCCGGGTGTACACACGGGGGTGAATTGATTAGATATATCCCGGTACGATACCGATTGTGTGTGTGTGTGTGGGGGAGGGGTGGTGTATAATATTATTGCCCATACAGATATAATGTTGCATATAAATAAAATATAATAAATTTAATAATATGGACTCGGGACGTTACGAGTCCGGAGATGCGTGTCTGTTCGTATATAGATCCCAAGCGGGTTGTTCGGGGGCTCGTGTTTCCGACCCGTTCGAGTACTTTTCGCCGCCACTCGGGTTATAAACGCCCTTCTTATATACATATATATATATAAACACCCACCACATACCTTTTCACTTCTCCTCCACATCATCACCGACGACTCCACCTTTATCCCTACCATCACCACCACCGACATCATTCCCATCACCGACTACCGCTGAACTGCAGTATCAGTGAACTCAAACACTCGCTTTATTGCTGCAGCGATCGTCATTGTCGTCTTCGCCGTCGATATTTATCTGGGAAAATGCAGAGTTGTATAATATATATGCGAAATATTGCACAATAATTGTATACAACCACGCCATATTATGATTTTATTTTTATCAGAAAAAACAATTAAAATAGTATTATGATGTTTACAGACGTTTTTCACTGTAGATAAAACGGAAAGAATACCAAAAAAAATTCGGAATCCCATCATTTTATACAAACCTATAAATGGTATATTGTATGTATTATAAATTATTATGTATAAATATAAAAAGGCATTGCGTTTCCGCGATGTCGTTATAAATCTTCTCGTTACTTGCGTATATATGATGCGCGCCATGTTGGTAACCATTGACCGTTCAAGAAATTCTGTATACACATATATATATATATATGTATATATATATATATATATACATATGAGTATATGTATAGATATTAAATAAATATGTGTGTGTATATGATGTACGTATTATACGAATACATGAGGAAACAAAGACCGACCTTTTCGTCTGTCCGGAAAGTAACTTTAAATGGATGTTATGGAATTAATACAAATGATAATAATAACGGCGTATATCCTTTGCTGCCGTATATATATATATATATATATATATATATATTACTATTACTTATATACATACATATACGGCATCACGTCAACCCCGATCATCGGTTCCCGCTGCTATTTATATTGTTTTTATTGCCCTCCGAGCCGTTTCCATCCAATTTTATCACTGTTTTACTGTATATACATTTCCTATATTATATACAAGCCTTATATACTATTATTATTTCCACCCCCTTGTTGCCTATAGTTAGCTGTCGTACGCCAAATGTGTACTTTGGTCTTGAAGTCAATATCTACTGCCAACCGGATGAGTACATCCGGTATATTATTATTATATCGCCACCGTCTACTTAGTATACTTATAAATACGCGCGTATATTTTCCGGTCTCCGGAGTACTCCGGAATACCACATCCGCAGATTATCCTCACGCCGTAGCCGCTTGTTCAATTAAACTGCCGATGGCCACTTGTTGACGATTTATATCGTTTATAAATTATTGTTAATTATTGATTAATAATCGTAAATATATAATATATTTCACAAATATCACTGTAGTATATAAAATAAGAAAATAATTTCATAACAGTGTGTCAGTCGAAATATTTTTTTCATTCGATGGTCGTCATTTATTGTGTGATATATGTCTTATACTCGAATATTACACACAGAAACACCATTATTGTTTTAAAGCTTACTACATAAAACATAGAACCTATGTAGTACACTTAATGTATATTAGTATTTCAAATCATTTTACTAGATAAGTAACTCGAAAGTGTTTATCAATATGATGCAGTGATGATATTAAGCAGCAGAGTGCATCAATTATAGAATAAGCTGATCAGCTTTAAAAACTTTAAATTTTATAATCTATATGGTCCTAATCTTACATAAATAGTTAGTATTTCTCATACCTAAAATTAATATAATAATTAGTTAAAGTTAAAATTAATAATTAACACTTTTTTTTAATAATACATAATTAAATAATCTTATTAAATATTAATTAAGATGATGCTTTATCTTTAATATATATATATAATATTATATAATGGAAGCATATTATGTACATAAAGGTATTATTTTTACAGAAACATATAATTTATTATATTGCATAGTGTATATAATCTATTTATCTATAGGTATAGTCATAAGTTATGACTCACAACTAATGGCCTAATGCACAATCATAAATATGTTCGTGTTACTGAATAATGATGACGCTCAATTATTTGTTTCAGAGAAAAAAATGTATTCAATAGCATTTAGGAAATAAATTTACAGATAAGTATTTTTTTAAATTTTTATTCTCAGTATATCACCAAAGTATATGTAATATAATTAGTACTTACTTACTTCTAAACTTCTAAAAAAAAAGTTTAAACATTATTATAACATAGCATTATATATACATCCCATATTATACTATTTATTTTATTAGCCATTAGTCATTACTTATCTATTTAACAGGTAAGTACCTGAACGTATTGCTCATTGTAATTATTCGTTTAATTTTTTTATATTTTAAATTAGCTGTAGGTAGATATGGTTATCATATATTTTTCACTTTTAAGTATAAATATACAATTATTTTGATAAAAAAGAAAACAGATAAACGTTCTTATACTATCATTATCAAAACACATATATAAACCATTCAATGCATTTCGCATTATAGATAGGTAAGGTAATATAAACAATGTCGATGAGAAATGAGTTTGAGCATTAGTGTAAGATTTTCGACTGCTGTAGTATGGGCTGTCGTTTTCCTCTCTCACACAGTCACACGTATAGGTATTGCAGATCCCGTTATTAATGAGACTCGCAATTTACAAAACAATGATACCGATATGAATGTCGACAAGTTGAGTGTGGTATACTCCAATATGCAATACACTAATACATATTACATGGCAATAAATAAACAGTATGTAATATCAACCGTTTATTATTATCGGCGTCTTAAAATAATATATTTATAATATTAAACTGTACGCATACTATATGAACGCGTTGATACATCTACATAAACATATTTTTATAAAATACAATATGTGGCGTAACAAAATTGGCGAGAATAACATAATTAATGGATTTCAATGTGACTTTAAAAAGACTTGTGACGCAAAATTGTGTTGGCTATTTGTACAATATATGCAATTTAATACTGTACTGTATTGTACTTACAGTTTAATATACTTTAACTGTCGTTATCGCAGAATCGCGTGTCGGTGTCGCAAAGTGTCCTTGTTAATGACCATGGAAACTGAATTTTTATATTAGATATAATATAGTAATAATATTTCACGGTGCATCGCTGCAACAATCATATTGCTTTACCATGTAACGAGATGGAAAATATTTGTGGGGCGGGGAACGTGATATTTAGTCATTATTATCCGAATTAATAATAATACGTGTTGCACGCTCATTCCCTTTCGCTCTATCAACCCCTTAGCCATCGTTTTACAATAGTCATCACTATTCACGTTGTATTATAAATATATGATGTTCGTATTTCATCTCTCGATAACGTCAATGAGCATCGATTACACATTTTCATATACGAGCAATCATCATAATTTATCTATTTAAAATACAATAGAAACTCGAAGGAGGGGAATTCGACGTTTGACCGGGTGAGAGCAATTGAATAAACTCGAATAATGTGACAGCATGAGATATACAATCGGACCGTATGCATTAGACTAATTCGCTAGTAAAACGTTTTAGTACGGTGATTTATAATATTATACGCATACTATTATTATTATTGTCATTATTATATATATATATATATATATATATATATACGCTAGTGATTCGTTTTAATTTTTTTTAAATGTCCAGTGTTATTGCTATTTTTTCGATTGTGTAATTTTTATTTATTGTTATTAATATATATATTTTATTATTATAACGATATTAAACATCACATGCATTTTTTTATAAAAATATTTAAAAGATAAAATTACTGTAAATATCGGTTTATAATTTAAATATATAATAATATATTATATAAAGTTCAGTTAAAAATGTTAACTATTATCATTATATAAACATATTATAATTGTTAATAATCTGATACAACTATTAAAAGTAAATAGTAATGTTATTATATTTTTATTAAATTATCAAATATATAATATTATTATTTTAATTGATTTATATATTTCGTTTGGAGTTAAATACGAACTGTTTTTCTATTTACAATATTACGTATAATATTATAACATATTATATTTACAATTTATTAATGAGGTGTTAAAAATTGTAAATAGATTTATACACTATAAAGAGCATGTACTATATAGCTAATAGCTATGCGTGTATATATATATATAAATACGTCTAAGTATACATTATTTTGTTTATAATAAATAAAAACATATTATTAATTGCAATCGCATCTGAAAACGTGGGTGATGAGTGTTCTAAAATATTTCAATTAATATTTGAATGAAGAAGAAAGCGAAAACGGAGAAATCAAGACTTCACATTATTTAAAAATAAATATCGTAGATAAAATATTTCCTTTTAATATCCTAATTATTTTTTAATTATAAATAGATTTTTGATACTTAAAACAACTGTTTTATATTACAGACATTAAATTTGATAATAAAAGCTACGATTTACTATAAGAACTTTCAATTAAAATTTAATTATACGCTCCTTGTTGAAATATTTTTATTAGTAAAAAAAAAAAAAAAACAAATTATAAAATCGCGTTTTAGACAAAACAGTATATTAAACGATAATAATAATTGTATTACTAGGAGTTTTATTTTATTTTATTTTAAATAAACGAAATAAGAAGTATAAAAATAAGACTTTAGCAAATCAAAAATACAAATGTACATACATAATATATGCACTGCTTATATTATTCGTTAATTTACTAAAAAACATTTCATTTAATTTTAAATGTTCAGTCTGTAAACAAATGTTTTCATGATCGTTTTGTAAAAAATAAATGTTCATTTAGTTATACTAAATAAATAATTACAAAAGGTTTTGGATACATAATTTGATGATAAAATCGTAACTATACATATAAATAAGCTTACATAAGCTAACTAAGTTTTAGCAACTATTTTAACCTACCCATGTAACGATATTGAACCTTAGTTTAAATTGAATTTACAAATGGGTGCACGTAAACCGTATTAAATAAATCTTTTTGCCCACAAAATGTTAATTTTCTGCAAAACGGTTTGTTTTTCAAACAGAAATCAACGATGTATATAAGTGACCTATACGGGTATAGTGGATAAGAGATGGTGTGTTAGTGTGATGAGGGGCGCGGGAAAAAACAAACAACTTTGGGATTAACAGCCGAAAGATAAAACAAGAGAAAAGCCATTATTGAATTTAGAGGGTGTGCGGTCGAAAGGGTTTTAAGAGTTACAACTCGAAAGTCGCCCCGACCTCACATTTGTCTAAATTAACCCCCGTCCCGTCCATTCGGCCATCGTTGAGGTATAAGGGTGGCTTTGGAAAGTTCCCCAGTCGGTGTGTTATTTTTGGACAAAACTTTCTGGCCATCTGACCACCACCCTTGAAATGGATATCTGAACGACTTTTGACTGCTGTTCATACCAAAGATTCGCTGAACGCTTGCCAACCCTTACGCGCTGCGCCCGACCACTTAACTCCCGCACTAATGTTCTCGATTTGAATTATATCTCAGTCGGTATTTACAAACTTTCGTCTTTATTAGAACTGACATACTTTATAGTCACCGTTACACACATTAGCCGGGCTAGTGTGTGCGCGTATGTGCATATACCACATCGCCACAGAAAATATATATAGATACACATAAATACGTCGTGCGTATATATTAGAGTTTTTGGCGCAAAATTGTCTTGCGCTGAGATTAAAACGTTTAAATCATATTATCGTGCACAGCATTTACGCAGTTTGACAGAAATACAACCGGCGAAAATAACCGTCGTACAGCCATATCGCAACCGTTTCCGATTGAAATTAAAAAACTTCACCCCGACTTGGCACACACACGCGCCCGCGATATATTATCACTGGAAAGAGCGAAAAAAAAAATCAGAAAAAACCTTTTCACCGTGCGCTGGTGTTGGTACAAAAGACGTTTTCCTCCTATTTCTTTTTGGTCATTATTACCAAGCGTCTTCGGGACTGACCTTGCAGGCGTATACATTGTTATTGTATAGGTATATACCTACATAAACTACGCTGCACATAAACGATTAACTCCTATGAATGTATAGACCTTACTGCCGCCGCCGTAGTAAATGGACTCATTCACAAATTATACCCCTTTTCTCATTCACGTGATGCTGTATACTTTTCGTTTTTTTTATTACTATTCAATGGGATTTAATGAACCCACGCACACACCGTTTATCTATACATACAGCACTACGGCGGCAGCTTATTTAATTTTTTTTTATTATATAAAATATACGAGTTCGGATTTATTACCCGATTTTGTTGCGTGTGTTATAACTAGTCAAACTGCGCGTAGATATTTATGTCGTTATACATCATGTACACACACGCGCACGCACACATATATATTATATGTTTAAGCATTACACATGCACACACGTCTGCCAGAATGATGACAATAGCAAGTGCATAGGTATTTATAGGTACGCAGGTTTGTAAATCATTAGGTAAATGATACGAATGATACGGTTGGAATATGATGCGTGTCTGAATGGAGCGTCTCTATATTGTCGAAAATAATGAATGAAATGTATTTTATTGGATTCTATCTTGGTTTAAACTCCAGTTTGGCTGAACGACAAGACGACTGTGATTGATTAGACTTGACCGATTTATGTAATATTTTTATTCGGTCAATGGTCGAAAATGTATTACTATTATCTACGAAAACTATACGACGAGCGTATAATCTTAATGTGTCGGCCTTATTTTATTCGATTATTAATTATTGTAATAGACATTAATTTAAAGTAGTGATATAACACAATCTTATTATTTGTTGAAATATCAAACGCACCAATGATTTACAAAAAAGAAAAAAAATAGATACATTACATATTATTATTTTTAATATAAAATAATTTTATTACACACGCATATAGTGTACCGTTTTTTGAATTATATTATTCTATGTATTAGACGATTGAGATTTTGTATATTTCATTACAATAATGTAATAAAATGCAATTTTATGATATTTTATGGAATTATCTTTTCATTAATATTAGTGTTCTATAATTTTACTTATTCTATTTTAATTTTTGATTTCTATGTAACTTTAAATTTATGTTGAAATTGGTAATTATAGTCCAATACAATTATTTAAGATTCTAAACGAATGCACAATTTTATTCTGTAGACACAGAATAAAATTAAACAGTAAAAATTTTAATTTCAAATTCTGACAAAATTAGATATTTAAATTTTAAACAAAAAACAACAACAATAGTTATTTTGTTATAATTTAAAAAGCATTACGATTCGTAAGAACTAGCCAGAAGCTTTTCGCTATTAAGTATATTTAAATTAACTACACAGAGTTATATTTTCAAAATATATTAGTGTATACTACTATATTATTATTAATAGAAAAATATATGCGGGCGATTCTATTCAAATTAGTTTTTTAAATTTATTCAAATTCTTATTCTTGGAATTTTTAAGTATACATCAAGACTTTTTTTTTTGAGTTATTTAGATTTTTATACCATTTACAAAGTGACCGCGGTAGCTAAACCAATTTATTTTTTTAAATTAAAACAAACTTTTTTTTCTCTGTAAATTGTTAAGCAGATAGTTTTGTTAAAGTGTATATCTAAATCAAAATTTGAACGAGTAGTATCTGATTTATTAAACTGGATATAGATGCAGGATAATAACCTTTAACGACAATTAAAAAAAATATAAAAATATTTATTAATGTATTTAGTATTTATAACTGTAGGTACTTAACATTTTTTTAAAAATGATAAAATGTTGATTAATTGCCTACTAATTACTAAAACTTTCTAACTATCAACGGTATTATGCATCAATATTTTCATAAAAGTTATCTGATGCTCAAAAATGTTTAGCAAAAAAGATTTATATTTGACAGATAACTGTCGAAAGTTCCAACTTCTCGTTGAAACTTATTTTATGCACTTTTCTTTAGTATATATTTACTCAATTATTAAAGTTAGTTTAAATAAAAAGATATTAGTTTCAGATTATATTTTAAGTTATATATATGTGAACTAATGTAAAAATATATGTTTAGCAAACGTTTGAAACAAATTAATTCTAAATTTAATCCTTTGATAGTGCACTCAGTATTTTCATTTAGAATTTTAGGTCCATACTAGAATTTATTTGGAATCCTAAAACAAAATAATCCAATAATTGTCAAATTTAAAAACCCAACGAAGTTTTTTCAAATGATGATGGTATACAAATTAGGATGAGTGAACATACCCTAGACATTTAGCTACATAATTTGATTTAGGATTATTGTCTTATAGATGGTTATATAACGATATAGATTTTGATTATAAATTAATAAACAGTTAACTACCTTGCCCAGAATTCGTAAGGAACATTAATTTCAAAATTCCAATATTTAAAGTATCAAAGCACGAAATAATTATCTTTTCCTAGTATCACAAATCACAATGTTCTAAAAATATAATTAAGTATAATATATTCCGGAGTATTTCCTTTTATAGATGCTTGTAACAATTTACTGAACTATGATATTTTTTTTGATTCACAACTTAAACTAAAAAATATAATAATGGATATTAGTTTAACTTACATCTATTTATTGTGTATATATTTGATTCTTATTTTTTTTTCTCTATTTAAATACATTTAGTATTTAGATCTATGCTGTAAAACTAGAATAGCTGTACTCGTTATCCTTTTGGTGAATTAAAAATTTAAATAAACAATTACAGTATGATGTTTTAAGGTAAAACCTATATTTTATTGTTGACTTTGAAATCACTTTTTTTTTTTTAATGAAAATGGAATATTCTTTCTAGTGTTTAACAAGTTTACATCTAGAGCACCATGTGCAATTAACAGTAATATTGTCTATTCGTCTATAGATTATACATTTATTGTGTAAAGTGTAGAAATTATAGTCGAAGACAATTGTCATTAATCATAATGCATTAGTAAAATTAGTGTAAAATGAATTTTCAATCACAAAAATAAACGTGTTAAATAAAATCCATTTCTACAGTTTAATTAAAAAATAATCTACGTTTAAAATTTAAACACACTAATATGCTCGTAAAATAACAAACAAAAACAAAATTACCCAAAGTTTTCGAGTTCTTAATTGTATTTTCTGGAAACAAACACAACAGTGTAATATTGCGACTAGATTTGAATTTTGTGTAATAAAGTTTGTCGGTTGTGCATGTAAATTGCGACCGTGTCATAAAATAATAAATGTCCTATTAGCTCACATGCTTAAAGTATAAATGTAATTTAATTTGTTCAAAGTATATATAATTAATGTCTACAAAAATAATAATAAATTATAAGTCATAGTTCTTTAAGTAAATTATATTTTGTTGAAAGTTATTTTGACATATACTCTGTGAGAATAATTAAGAATAATTTGTGAAAAATAATGATAATGTAATTCAATTGTATGAGTATGATTTTTTTTTTTTATGCTTTTATAAGTATAACGATTAATGAGTACTGTTAGTGAATGAATTTGTTTTTACTTTTTTTTATTTTTACATTTTTATAATTTATAACTTTATGTAAATTTGTTTAAAATATATATTTTGTAATAATTAACAATTTTTTCCTATACACCTATATTTTAAAAACTAAATTACTATTAATATACCCTGACAGTGACTCGATTAGAAAATTTTCTTCATTAGGTAAAAATAATAATTAATTAGATTGTACACAAAATATAAATAATATAATTATATGAACCTATTTTAATGATCACTCAATAAATGATGTTCATATGATCATATTTATTGTTTACAGGCTTACAGCAATGGTTCTCAATCTTTTTAGAATCACGATTCACGACCCAAATTTTTCCTTGAAAATCTATCACAACCTACGTGGTTTTGCTTTTACAGGACCAATAAGAAGTCCTAAAAAATCAAAATTTGTATAATTACTTTATAGCACGAAGTTTGTAGGTTTATAATTAATTTAATTTTACAAAGGTATTTTTAATAATGATACCTACGCATGTGAAGTGCGTGCTTGTTTCTTGCTATGGTTGATAACAACACATTATAATTTTTATTTATACAATCTAAATAACATAATAATGTGGATTATGACGAGTATGTTAAAATCTAAATAATTAAAAAACCTTGACGACTAACTAAAAATTAATTTGCGACCCACAGTTTAAGAAATTGCTGGCTTATAGTCCAAGTGAAAATTTGAGTAAATAAAAAAATCGCAGTAAATGGTGGCTAGGCAAAACCATATAATTACTCTATATTGACAAAAGCTCACCGAAGAGCAGTATAAAATATATGCGTATACCGCATGCGGACTGATTGTTGTTATCTGAATATGTGACACTAATATTATATTATTATAGTCTACGAGTATACAACGCCGTGTACGGGTTTCGGACAGCGTATAAATTTGGAATATATATATATATATGCACGACTGCTTGCAACTGAAGCAGTCCGTCGGCTTACTACATTATATATTTTAACGACAGTGTACGCACACACACGCGCGCGCGCATATATATACATAGAATATTACGCATTATTACAGTACAGATTATATAATCGAGCGTCGGCAGAATCGGTAAACGAGCTCGCGCGATTTCACGCAAAAACGACTTGTCGGTCCGGTCCGCGCCGCGCCGTTGTTATTATTATAACACCATTTGGCCCGTGTCAGTCATATATTATATAGAACATCGAACCGGCCGCGTGTTTGATTGACACCGTGTAGCAGCTATATAAACTTGTAGTGTATAATATATATAATATAATATGCCGTTTTCAATTAAACACCGCACACACGCGCAATCGTTGACTGTAAACGACGAGCGGTGTCGACAATTACATCGTGTTGTCGGAAATTAAACGCACTATTAGTCATTGATTGGATTATCGGAGAATTCGCGGCCGTCAAACGCACATGTCGCCTCCGTTCCGGCTTAATACCCTCTTTAATAAATTACGTCTGGACGGGGAAAAAAAAAACGAAAGAAGTATATTTATATACACGCGATATACAATAATAATATGTATAATGTATTAAATATAATAATATATAGAACGATCTCATTATACCATATTATACTCATGTATATAGTCCCTTTTTTTTTTACAAATTTTTCTTGGCTTTCGTTTCTTTTCGGAAAAAAAAACATCTCAATACAATGATATATACATTATAATAATACGTAGACTCGCATATGTAGGTATACTTATTTATGTATATATACGTATACGACACCGCACCCGCAGGGACCCCTGGACTCGAATTTTGTTGTGGGCGTGTAGGAATTTCACGGACAAACGAGCCCGGAGGAAGTGAACCCGATTGAATGTCCGCCGCGGGGTGTACCTATATAATATTATTATTATAATGAATTATATTATTATGTATAGGTAATATATTATGTACATATTATATTATATATAGGTACACCGAAGAGGTGTATATAGCTGCATTGCCGCTCGCGCAGGTGACACGACGAAAAAATTATAAAGATCATACCGCCATCGCCACCGCCGCCGAACCAGATATCGCGGGTATTATTAATATACAATATTATTATTACGATATACACGGCATAACGAAATAGTAAACGCTATACGTCGTATTATGTATTATATTATAATAATATACACTGTGCGTCTGTCTCTGCTGCAGTTAACCATGGTGGCTGGTGTCCGTGTATGACCGGCGACGACTCTGGCTCGGGTTCGCGCAGTGTTGTGTATTATAATATGAGTTTACGATTATAATATATATATATATACAATGCACATTATATGCACATGTAATAGGTGCCAAGCAGTCTGTGACCTAAAACGCGCGTTTCTCCGATTTTTATCGCTGTACACGCATGTATATATATATATATATATATATGTTTATTATATAGTAGTATATATATACGTATACTTATATATGTATATATGTTCTTGCGCGTGGAATGCAAGATTATAATATGATATATTATTATATCTACCTTTACCTGCGTATATATATATATAGCTGTGTATATACACACATACAATATGTATAATATAGGCGGCTCCTCAGTGTTGTAAAAACATTGGGCATATTAAACGGTTTTAACGGCCCTTTAAAACGACGACGGCCGTCAAAACACTAACGACAGCCGCCGTCGACGTTACGTATGATACGTGCCGTAAAAAAAAATAAATAATAATAATAATAGTAATATAATAGCCAGTATAAGCGCGCATAAACAGTGTTATAATGGGTAATGTTGGTTCGGATCGACTGTCCCGCCGCTGCGTGTTACTATATAACTGTTGTGCACAATACCACGTGAATGTAATATTATAATGAGTAATGATGGACGTATACGTTATTCGATATATTATTATTATTATATAATATTACACAGATGGGACGCGATCGCAGTACGACACTTGTTTTGATAATAAGACGCTTACTTCCGATTCTGCGAAATACTAACAATTTATTATCCGTTCCTATGTTATTATAGACGCGACATTTTCATACGTCGTATTATACAAACTGCACATAATTTAAGTATAATATTACGGCACACTGTTATAATGGTTCACGGACTATTGAGTTTTATTTATTTTTAAACCTTTATATATGAAAATGTATTAATATTATCGTCGATAGGAACATGGAATTATATAAATCATATTTTTTTAATGCAGTTCAATAGATTCGTTGCTTTTTATGCATGAATACAATAATAATTACTTTTTTGTAACCAATAGATTTCTCTATTTCTATTTATAAATTTTTGAAAATTGTTAGTATCACAATGAGTATAGGTAAGTGTGCATTTCATAACGTGTCCGTTGTAGTTATTGCATACAGAATACTCAATATAATAATGATGATGATAATTATTTAATTTATTATATACATATATTTTTAACACAAGGACAAATATAAATTAGTTATATTTTATAACGAATATAATTAAAATCAAAGATTTATTTAAAAAAAAAAACTATATGAACGATTTCTTGTTTTTAAATTTGGATAGATTGATTCATACAAAATCAGCACTTAATTGAATTCCCATCACTTTAAAGTTTCTTTTTTCAATATGACAAATAATAATACTAAATACGTATACGCCCAAATGGATATATAAATGGATTTCTACACGACAGACCATCATATTATATACATGATGTCTCAAACGCGTTAAGCCACACATATGTATGTATATAATAATAATAATAATAATAATATATATTCGAGGGAATCACTAAATCGAACCTCGCGGGAAAACTTTATCACGTCACAAATGTTCCAGCCACTTATCCGCACATACAATCTTATTGCCTAAAAAGCTCCTTGTTCCGTTTCTTTACGCACTTACTTCCCGTCTGCGGCACCGCCGTCGTGGCGTACACCCACCCTCTATCACCGCCGTTCTTGAGCATCTCCTCTAAACTGTCCTGAAAAACTTTTCGCCGCGGCATAATCCGATATCAGTATCGTATTACGGCTGATATGTATATGAACTTATAGTAGTGCCAAGATGGCGTCGGGTTGTTGTTGGGTTGTTATCGGGACGTCTGTGGAGAGATAAATGACTCCATTTTAAAAAGCGTCCTCGGTTTTCACACCGCGCGTGAAAAACAACCTTATATTATATACGCTCGCGACTGTCGTTCGTGCCCTCCACCCTCCTCTCGACCCGTCAGCGAGTTTCCGGTGCGGTTTTCTCCTCGCCCTTTGCAGTTCGCGTTCCAGCGTCGCGGTGTAACCACCCTCCTCCCTATATATCCGCCACTGAACGACGGAAAGAGATTTAGAAAATGCTCTCAGTTTATTGCCGTGGCGACGGTAGTGGTGGTGGTTGGCGGGGCGGTCGGCAAACGGCGGTAAAGAGAAAAAAAACCTCCCTATATATTATATACGGCGCATCTTCCGGTGTATGATCGGATATTTGTAAAACAATAATGCGTTCGGTTCGCCTTAAGCGATTCTTAAAACATCAATAATAGTCGAGAGGAGGATACATATTATATATATGAAAGTGTGTTGGCGATGGGTGGTAGAGCGTGTA
This sequence comes from Rhopalosiphum maidis, assembly GCF_003676215.2. Classification (NCBI taxonomy): domain Eukaryota; kingdom Metazoa; phylum Arthropoda; class Insecta; order Hemiptera; family Aphididae; genus Rhopalosiphum; species Rhopalosiphum maidis. The sequence goes on from NC_040877.1 coordinate 64,083,702, forward strand.
CACTGTTATGGATATATATATATATATAAATAGTGTATATTTTTCGTTGCGGACAGGACGTTTCGGAGAGTTTCGGGTCCCTCGTTTTCTCCTCTTCACTATCCTGTGGTCGTATATGAACTTTCTTGAGTTTACGCCGAAAGTTTTCAAACACACTTACACCGCAAACAGTTGTCTACTGTTCGTCCCGTGTTTTTCGAGTATAATTCCTCTTGGAAGTAAAATTTAATGGCCGTGTGTGTACTGGCTGCTGCTGCAGAGTGTGTTATTTCGTCATTTCGTACATGACTATATAATATATATATATAACTCATCCCGATATTATTAAACAGCGTACTGCATGGCTACATTATATCATATCTACACGTTCTATAAATGAATATATATATATTCACATAATTATATTTGTACCCATATACGTTTAAATTAATTACGTTTTAAGATTAAGCACATAAAAATGGTATACCATTAAAACAACATAAATAAATAAATTCTGTTTTCCTTTATAAAAACGATTATGGTAATTACTTTAACAATTAGAAACACTTTGTCACTTAAACCTATCTATGTCATATATTTATAAATTAATGCGAAATTGGTAAATTATCCATCTATACGTCATAATATATTATTATTATGATGACGCCGTCATACAATAAAATCTTCAGAGTACTTAATAATTAAATACAAATTAATCTAGTTTTTATAAAAATATAGTGTTAATTATTTCTATAAGTTTACTTGCCTGCAAACGATATGTAGAATCAAAAATAATAGCATTGCGTCCAGAGTTCATGTAGATGTAGAATATATAATATAATATTTACGAATATACTAAACAAAATTATTCTGTATACTATTTGTTTCCGAGTTGAAGAAAATAACTTTAAGAAATAATGGTTTTTAGAGATTTATTTTTTAAGTTCCAGTAGAATAATTTTATTATATTATAAGATTATTAGGATATTAATAACACTAAAGATAATAAAGCAGTTATGAAAACCCTGATTATAATAAATAAGTGTAACTTTTTCTCGTTTTATTATTTTTGAAAAACGCCAAAAATAAAAAAATAATAATTTTTTACGTAAAAATCAGAGTAGGTATACATTTATTACTGTTGTTGAACTAAATGAGTATTTACAGAGTTAAATTTTATTTGTATTATTATATTTACTGATTAAAAATCGATTTGACGATAATCAGCGTAGTCCAATATTCCGACGACATGTACGATGTATCAAAATCACTGGTCGTAATAACAGTATCGCAGTTACACTATCATAATATAGCAAGTTGTTAACTGTAGCGTGAGTGCGCGTACGTGCGTATGTGTGTGTGTATGTGTATGTGGACTGAAGTTATTTCATTTTAAATACGATTACGTTGATGGGTTACCGGCCATTTATGGACGTCCGGGGGGTCGAACCACGGTGTTCGCGCAGTTTTTACAATTATTATTATACTCGAATATTTCGCTACGGAATTCAGTTCATATCCGCCGCTCAAAGTCATATACCACCCGGCGGGTTTTTATAACTCTCCAATGTCGTTTTTATGAAAGACACACTGTATAATAATAGCATATATACTACGACGCGTACACATTATATTTACGATGAACACGGTGAATAGAAGGACGCGGTACAATGGGAATGCCGAGACCTCATTCAGCGTAGACTTACCGGCACCGGATTGTCTGGTGTTGCTGCTGCAGGTGTATCGAAATTGATCCGATTTTCTTTCCGTTAAATCGAATTCCCTTGTATCGTTAAGTATATACGAAAATAATTCGGCGAAACTCGTGAATGAAGCCTTCGTTGCGAGACACGATCCTAAACATTAAAATATGTTATAAGCGTATAATTCATCTACAAAACTCCTATATTTTTTACGAACAAATTACATTGATTCATTGTTTATTATCCAATGTAACTTATTAGAAAGCGCCTAATTGTAATTAAATACATAAGCATTAAACATACCTATTGTTTTATTATATAGACATGAGATTAAAAATCGAAATTCATGAAACACGAAAGAAATTAATCTACGTGTCGTTATTTTTTATTATTATGTTCATTGGTGTAATGATGGTATACAAATGTAATAATAATTGTTTTGAATTTCAATCATAATGAATAATAAATGAGAAGTATACAATAATGTTTCCGGAGATATAGGCTACAATATAATATAATATATTACACATTAAAAAAATAAAGTGTTACTTATACAGTTGAAGAAAGAAAGAAGTGACATTATTTAATGTGAATATAAAAATTATGAAAAGAATTCTCAGTTTGTAATATGTACCTTTTACTTGCTCCTAAATAGTCTATATTCTAAGTAAAGTTGTGATAAAATACATTGTTATTCAAACAACCGCATGACAGTATAATTAATAAGATTTAAATCTTAAACCCATTAATAAATTATAATAGCAACAAAGTACTTGTGTACAGCGTGTCCGTTTCGGGGAAACATAAAAAGGTATTATAGGAAATAAACTCAAATATCAGATTTTATATAAAGCTTATATTTATATATACTATACATTTAATATTAAATACTGGTTTATAGTACCACAGAATAGATAGATCATAATTTATAATGTCTATAATATTATAATAGTTTTAGAAACAGCAAAATTCCAGCGCGGCATCATCATTTCTCTCATACTATGAGAGTGTGATTTTCGCCTCAATGGCCATATAATGACTTGACTATTTACTCTTTTCCTTATAATATATATATAAAATATTTTTATTTTTATTCGTATTTTTTTATCGACCGTTATGGTAATAACAATAATAATTCCCGACTGTACGTCGGATGAGAGAGTCGAATAAATATGAAATTAATGATGCTCTGGAGGTGCTACTGTCGGTTTTTCTCACCTGTATTGAAGACATTATACACACGCATATATATATTTTTTTTTCATTCATAAGCCGGAAACCGAGATGAATGAAGCCCCCCAGCACGACTCCACGCACGGATTTCTACACTCCCGCACCCCATTAAAATACATACAATGTAATAATGATAATAATACATGTGAACCGTATAATATAAAGGTAGTTCTTCCCGCCGTGAATAAATCGCTGTGGTGTACTATATAGGTTATTATAGTCACATAATATATATATATATGTATACAGATTATGGAATAGTATTTTTTTTTCACTTCTTTTCTGACTGCAAAAGGATACGTAGTTGGCGGGACCTTTAATCGGATTATTGAGTGCCGTACAGTATACACGAACACTTGACTTTCGGTCCAACGCGGACCTGCCCATATGATGATATGCAGGTGAACATACAACTGCGATTTTCGGAGGTCGTTCAAATATAAAAATACCATTCGAAACCGTCAGTGCATATACATAGTATATTATTCTACACCGATGATTTTGTGCGTACTGTATTATGTATATATTGCTATATTGCTACTCCGACTATTATACATTTATACACCTGTTTAAACATACCTACTTAATATATTACAGCAATTTCCTATAACGACAAAAAAATATGTACCACGTTTTAGTATTCTTACAGTATATATTTTCTATTATATCCTAAATATTTTTAGAAAAAGAACAATGAAATAAACTAATACATAACAGTAACATTTACAAATGACTTCTTAAGTTGTACATAATATACACATTATAAAGTATGTACTATAATATATTTAGTATAGTATAATTATATTATATTCGTTTAGTGAATCTTCGTAATAAAATAAACAATTTTGCGTTTAAATTTTTTTATGTATTTTAATCAAATGGTTACAATTTGAAGTTTTTACTATGCACAAACTACTATTACATTAAACCTAAAACTTTAAAAGTATAAACAAATACTACGATACATTTTTAACTACTACTCTTGAGTTTATTTAAATATAGTAATATAATCGTATTGTTTGTCTTTATATACGTATATGTATTCAATGTTTCGACTTGGAAAAAATTAAGTAGAGGAACTCGTATACGATTTAAATTGTTCGTTCCAAGTGCAAAATTATTTAACGCCGGAGGTTCTGCACCAACCTCTCAGATATTAATAAATTTTTCAAATACTAAATTTTTACTTTATTGCTTTATATATATAAACTAAAAATATAATTTATTTTAGTGAACATAGATTTATGTTCATCTAAATATTCACCTATTGAATTAAGTTGTCACTGAAAAAATAATTTTTTTATATAAATACAGAATAAAATTTACAATTTTATATACAAATCAGATAAAAATATAATAATCAACACTTTTATTCATTATTCTTAGTTAATAAATAAATATATTGATAAATAAGTAATAAGAAAGTTATTATTGTGTTTGGGAGAAAATGAAGGATTATTGGACAAATAGAGTGGGCCGCTACGAGCGGAGTGACTACTTTAAAACAGTAGAATATAATTGTACAGACAGGTTACCAAATAAACTAACTAGCCAATCAAAATTTTTAAAAATTATTACTTTTATCAAATTTTTCGACTAACTTATTGATAATGTTATGAAAAAAATGTGATGAAAAATGTATTTATTACATTATTAATTATTGGTTGTACCATTGCATACCCCCGTTACAATCAAAAATTAAATAACAATAATAATATGTAAACAAAAATAGTAGAGGATACCAGTTTCCTCAACGCACCACTCCATCCACAAATTCGAGTTTTGTATGTAGTTTATACAAATACAATAAATTATTATAGTTAAAATCAAATTCAAATATTTGAAGCTATAACATTTAAACGATTTCTATTGTTATATAGTTGCTCAAACAAAGTGTTATTAAGATTGAGATAAAGCTTCAAATTTATCTGACGATTTAAGATTATTGCTTACCCATTTAAATACTCCAAGTACTTAAAAAGAAAATTATGAATAAAGACTTTTAAATTATATTGAATTAATAATCTCACTCAATAGATAATCTTATTACCTATACTGATGAGATAAAATTTCATGGTTAGTAATAAGAAGACAATCATATTGATAATTATATGATAATTTCTGTTAGTATTTCTTTGATAATAATAAAAAAAATATTTATTGATATATAAGTAGTATAAGATATTATTTTTTTTAGTAACTAGGTTTATTATCTTCAATTTTATAAATTATAAATCTCAAAAATACAACTTTTCTCCGAAGTGGTAAAATTTTCATAACATCTTTACCTAAATACAATAAAATAACTTAATGTAGTATTATATATATATATATATATATATTATATACATATATGTATCCTAAATAAAGACTAAATTATTTTTTTGTTTAGGTACTTATATATTCTAATCAAACAAACGATAAATGATAATTAAATGTTTTGGAAAAAAACATCAAAATCTAAAATCAAATAAATCCTAATTATAGACAAGGGTTCTATAAGTATAAATAATATAGTTTTATTCGGTTATAATTACAGTACTAAAATTTACGCAGAAGCTATATGGATAATTTATAAACAAACTTTGAAAGCTTTGTCCTCAATTCCTATAATATACAATACAAAAAAATATAGCTTTTGCTATGACAAATTATAATAAAGTTTTTTATTTATATTTTTTATTCCGTTTGTTATGATTACTATTCAAAATCCCTCGCAAAAAAGTCGGATGCAATTCCAATGATCCGTAATTTCAATTTTTCATTATTTCGTCGTTTTTATTCACAAAAAATATTGTTTTACAATTCAATTAATGTAATTCGAAGCCACTTTTTTTCATCCCCCGCCATCACTAATCCCTTGTCGTCGTTAGCTTCTATGAATATAAATTAAAACTACAAATTGAATCGTGATTGAACCCTCGATCGACTGGTAAACAAAAAAAAATATGAAAACAATATCAATATATATAATATATTGAAGTGTATGTATGTATATATAAATTATTTACATTTTTCCATAAAACTGCACGTATTTTTGGAACGTTACCAGATTATATGAAGAGATTTTGGGGCCATTAAAGTGTAGTGGAATGCTCTATGCATGTGTGTGCGAGTGCCGGCAGTGCTCAGGTTTATGAATTATTAAAACCCAAATATCCCGTTCTACCACCGGTAACTCATTTAGAGATGCTAACAGATTTTGAAATTATATGAGTAATTTTGTTTACAAATGGTCTCTGGTTGGAAAACTCATTACCCGGAGGATCAACGGCTGTAATTGAAATGACCCGTAGATTAGGATGAAGGAGATTGCTTACTAGACGTTCATTAATTGTGCTTGGAAAATGCGAAATTAAAATTAATTCCAGGTCAGGTCAGGTTGGATTCGAAAACTACAGGACTCGACGCGCTAAAATGATTACCCTCCTACACTAATTCCTGTGCTAAAGTTGTGTATTTTTGTATTAAACGAAATCCTAAAGCCCGCGTATAAAATAAAGGATAAAATCACCTACTTCTATAGACATATAAGCAATAACGTATTTTCCTTTTAAATATAATACACAATTAGGTACCAATAATGTGCCTGTTGAACATTTAATAATATCATAGTTTTAATAAAATACTTGTCCTGCAGTAAATATATATTATATTATTATATATTATATTCTTAAAAGAAAGTTGCTTAGCTGCCTAAATAAAAGACGTAGCTATTTAATATAAATAATTGTAAGTTGATAGCCCATCAGATAACGACGATGTTCATGCTCTCGTAAAAAGGATATATTGTTATTGTTATTATAAAAACAAAAATAAATATGAACTCGATAATTCAGTAGGTTATATAACTTTTTTAAAATTAAAATATAATAAAAATATAAAATATAAAAAATACTATTGTTCCGTGTGATATATAATATATAAAAAAAATATTAAATACATAACGTAGTAAAACATTAAATATCTCTTTATTATTTATAAAGAAAAATCACTACTATCGTTGAATACTTGCTAAGATATCACCCTAAAACGTGAACACTCTATTAAAAGTTGAAAAGTCTCATTTCAAATGCAAAACGCTGAACTTTAAAGTATGGCAGACTTTTAAAATGTTTATGGTAACTCGTGGCCTGATGTTGCCATGCCGGTGTGATCACCATTTTCCTTCCTTAATGCTGTCATACCCGAGCGATTCGATGAAAGAATACATGCCATTATTTTTTACTACGCAGCTATTTTTTCGGACCAATATCAGCGGCTGTTTAAAAAAAATAAATAAATAAATAATAATAAAAACCCATTGTAAATAATTTGGAACCATTATGGAGCCGGATATGAGAGCCAACGCGTCCCCAGAATGGCACATAGAAGACACCTGGAACCTTTGTGTAATGCCATTGTGGCACGCACATACAACTCTTCTGACTTGGGAACCGCACTGTATAAATATAAAATTACGTACACGCTGTATTAGATTGTTGTATATATAATATCCGGGGTTTGTATATTATATACTGCATGTATATATAATATTATGGTATTATATTATTATGGTACACGTTATGGCCAAGATCAGGATTCACAATATAATAAAACCCTTAAGAAAAATGATTACATCCGTTAATAAATATTTGCGGTCCTTCGATGATATATTACTGGGTATTATGTTTGAGGAAGGGAGGTGGGTGCAATGCGGATCGTACATCTCGTAATTTTATCTTTTAAAAGAAAACAATTGTGTCACATAAAATGTATATACGTTTTAAAATATCAAGTCACTGAAAATATCTTTTCGTAAACTGCAATAATACAATATACCATACCATAAGTATATATTATATAATGCTGCTATGGTTATGCATATTTAGGAAATTTAGGTTATAAGTTTATAACGATGAATATAATTTAAACTGTAATTTTCAACTGTATGATTAGTCGTTAGATATACCTACTTTATAACATGATAAAATACCATAGATACCTATCTACAATATATATAATAGCTAATAAATTATTAGCTATTATACATATAAGTATGTGTTTAATTTTAAAAAACCATTTGAATTACTATCTCAATAAAGGGTAATGCATGTGGCTCATTTATTTTATTATATTTTAAATCTGGATTATTTTTTTTTTTTTTTGAATAATACGTTATGTACGATTTAAGAATATTATATTATTATTAGTTATAAATAATAGACCAGAGTACTATAATATTTAAAAAATATGTATACAAAATTTCAAAATTAAAATTATTCAGTTAGTTATATTTTTAAAATTGTTTTTTCAAATCAATCACTAATATTCTTTTTTTCATTCTTCAAAGTATTAATGGGAACCATTGAATACATTATAAACAATTTTATAATTTAAAAAATATTTAAATAATGAAAATAAAATGCATACCAAATATAAACATTTAAAATAATAATGCATTGTGGTAACATTTTCATTATAAATGTAAGAGTTTATCATTTTAAAATGTATAGTTTATTTTGAATACTTAAAAATAAAATGTATTTGTTCAATTTTTAAATTAATGCGAAACAGCTTTATAGCTTTATGTTTAAATTCGGTGTCTAATTACATTCTGTATCAAATAACGAGTTGCTTGTTTTCAACTCGTTTTCACGAATAAAAGGCTGAAACAAAACTTTTCATCTGCAGATTAACTTTGCGGTCCTTTTTTAGCATCTCTAAGAGAGTTTTGTTATACCAACAACCTAAATTAATCATATGTATATAATTAGTAGACTCGGAGTATAGAATGAAAAGTTTATAGAATAGAAATAAACGTATGGTAATAACGACCAAATGAAAAGTCTTGAGCACACAAATTAAATATATATATAGTTTTGTGTACTACACAATTGATATTTTAAACATGTAAATGAGTAAATATAAAATTAACGATCGATGTTTTTTTATCGACCTAGTAGAATCTACTTGTTTTGAAGTGAGAAGAAAATAGATTTCGTAATTTTTTTATACAACTTTCGATAAAACTATACGGTGTAAACGATCGATCATATAAAAATAAATATAAATCTATAAAAATAATACTTTGTGTGTGGACTGGGAATTTGTACTTGTGTGGATATTTTTATATATATATGTGCCAAGGGGTAAAAAGCGGCGAATAAAAATGTTGCACGGTGTATTACAAGGGTATAAATGGCGCGCGCGTGTGTCCGAGCATCAATGGTTGGGTGGAGGTGAGGGTATAAGTCCTTTTGAATTCCGAAATTGATTCGATAAGAATCTGTGCGGACCGTTACCATGACTACTGTCGACTTATGAAATGGACAGTTTTTCGACCAAATGTACCTTTATCCCTCCCCTCCACGAACCCCACTACATTGCCCTCTCCCTAATTCAATTGAGAAATCTGTTTCCACATATAATACAACACTATCCAACAAAGACCTAAAAATATATGTATATATTTATTTTATATATATATATATAAATGTATATAAAAGCGAAAGTCGATATCATCATCTTCAACGACAACAAATACAAACAACAAACTGTACCTTACATAGTTATAATAATAAAGTGATGTCACGGCAACGGTGACCTCAAAAAATAATATACAATATTTTACTGTATGGGTATAGTCTCGAATCAACTATTTATACGTATTTCTTTTTTATAAAATAACGTTCAATACACAAATATAAATTTGAAATTATAGCTACACTTAATTATTATAGTAATGTAATACATTTATACCGAGCAATTAATAATATGGCTATAAACTGGCTACTGGCGTTACTGCACATAAACATGAATATAATTTGTATTCATAGGATTTACAAATTTCACAAATTAGCCCTAACGGCTAACACAATTATTACCTTTCAGCGTTACTGATTGACTATAGACGCTTTAAATACTTTAAATCAAATAAAACGTACTCATTTCATTCGAATGAATAAACAACTAGGATGCTAACACACTTGCACACTATTAGTTTTTCATCTCTGACACACAGTACAGAAAATTAGCATTCACCAGAATCAATTTTATGCTGTTGGATTTAATGTACCTAATTGAATGAATTGATCTATTATTAAACTTAAAATTTGAATATTATTTGTGATTTTGATTTAGTATTTTTTCGATATTTTAATTTTTTCATGTCAAAAGTGTTTGATATTATAATAAAAAAATGCTTACATACCTGAGAAAAATGCTGCAGTTATCGTAGAATAATTTCAGCTAATACACAAACACAGCTAATGTTCTAAAATTTAAGTTTGATAATAGATTGGTTAATTAATTTTAATATTAAAGCTGACAACACAAGATTGGTTCTGCTGAACGCAAATTGATTATGATTCACGTGGATTAGAGAAAGAGAGAAGACAAATTGTGTACTGACATTCTATATAGCAAATACGTATAATATTCAACAACTATGTATAAGTGCGATAAACAATGTTTATGATTTACAATACTAATTTTGCTCTACCGTATGACGTGCAGTATGCACGCACACGTGTTTAACGTGTAAATAATTGTTACAAAAGATTTAAAATAAAAATCGAATGTTGAAACATACTTATTCCTAAATTATATTTACTTACTTTCAATAGTTCGCAAATATATTATTATATGATTTCTATACTATAACTTGTATGTCGTAATACACAAATATATTTGCGTGAAAATACATTAAATAAGATAAAAATCGTTTTTTAAGTTCGTACTTAAAGATTACACGGAATACAAATTATTTTGCAAATAATAAATTAGTTTCTTGAAAAATGTAATGTTTGAGGAACATAAAAATATGTCAATAAATTAATTTAACTTTCGTAGTTTGCAAAAGTACTTTCCAACAACGATTTCATAATATTATAAAAGACATAAACAACGTTTATTAGTTATATTTTTATTTCTAATAGGTATATTTTAATAAAAGTAAAGAAAGTTAAAGCTTATAAGGTAAAATTAAAAATGTTGAGTACACGAAGCACATTTTTCTTATTTTTGATTTCAAAATCTTTTTTTTTTTTGTACTAATATTTGTTAAGCCTATCGGCTATCAATATAAAAATAAATTGATAATAATTAATATTATATATGCCCTCATTAAAGCACATAATAAATCTTAAATTTAGATTTTATGACGTTTTGCAAATCAGCTATACAAATAATAATAATAATAAATGGTAAAATAGTTTGTTTTATAGAAGTATAATTCAAAATTATAATTAAATTTTTTATTTAGTGTTACAATTATTTTTTTATTTTGAGATTGTTGTTATTTTTATCATTTTAATTATAATAATATTACTACCTTCAAAAAAAAAAAAAAAATTAAATTTAGGAAACTTAGTGATGAATGAATTCTTAAAAGGTTTAAACCATAAACAATCATACCAATGCTTTTATTGTGTTAAAAATACACAAACAAAATATACATCGTTATTACACTAACAAGTAACAGCTGGGTTATATACATTATATTAAAAAGCTATACAGAATTCTATTGATCAATTTACCTTGTGTTTTCGGTTATTTGACTAGATATAACAGTATATAAATCTTTAAAATTGTTTAGAAAACTTCAGATTTTTATTTTTTGTTCCTTATTACTTTTACTTATGTTAATATAAAAACTTGCCTTACATTACACGTCAATCGGCTTCTTGTTAGTGTTTTGTGTATTATTACGGCTATTGACCATTTCACTAAATGGCATTGACTAAATGTAGAATTCATTATAGTTGTATTATTTGCTATGTAAAGAAAAAAAACATTAAACATTGAATGACTGAAAAATTGAAATTTTATCAAGTATATAATATATATTATATATTGATGTTTATTTTGTATGCTAATGAAGTTGATGTCATGTTGAAGTATGACATTTGACAGTATTCAGTAATGACCGTTATTGTTGTAACTATTATTATATTTATGTTATTCTTGAGTAGTTTTCAAAGATAAATTAAATTATGGTATAGTTGTATCTACGTACCTACCTATAGTTGTGAACGGAATCGTAAAATTCTTCCGTACATCGCCACTCGTCGTAATCGTGAATAGTTCTAAATAAATGTTTCAAACTAGTTGCTTAATAACAAATAGATTTACGACTTACGAGTTTGATTATAGCCAATAATGTCTATACTCTATAGTCTATATAGACATACCATGTATTTATACTCACAACATAATAAATATATAATATAATATTAAACTTTTTCAAAATATTTATTGAATCATATTATATTATGTCTGTACTTTATAGAGTGTAAATTATGTTTTGTGCGTTGAACTTTGTAAATTTGTATTTTTTTTTTTTTTTTATTCATGTATACGTATTATGATATGATTTTATAGTTGAAAATAAATAGGAAACAAATAAACTCACCGTAAATTATTTAATGTACGCTAAGTGCCACACCAAAAGGCAAAAACACAGACTATTATAGTTATTATAGTATTGTATTATATTATATCGTATTCAAATATTTAATAGGTAATAATCGTCAGAAATAAATAAATAACGCATAGATGTATATAATAATATTATGTCTTTTTAAATCAACATTTCACTTATTTTTGTTTAAAGATTACATGATTTGTTTAACTTAAGGTTTAGTGGTAAATTAAGTATAACCGTACATGTGTGTATAAGTGCAAACGATTATCCAAACGTACCTTCACTAAATAAATAATATTATTAACAATCATTAAATATAATATATACAACGTATTTAAAGGGGGATATAATATCATAGTTTATTCACATTGTAATTACAAATTATTATTATATTAAATTATTAAAACCATTTATTCCCGACATATTATTATACAACAGATATTACAAGCCGTAAACAAAATCGTAAAAACGTATTTAACGTATTTACTTATTTTTGTATTTTGTATATACATTAAACATACTTGTACATTAAATAATATGTACCATTATAACCAAGTAAGTGTTGTATTATGTATTAATATATTATTGTAATGATCGGCGGATAAAAAAAAAGCTAATAAAGGCCTTACATAATATTAATTATCGAGATAATAATAATAATAATGATCGTCGTCGAAGCGTCGTATACCTACGCGTGGCCGGGCAACGCTATACGATGGGGTAATTGGGTGGGGGATACACTGAATAAACAAAAAGAACAAAGTATAACAAAAATCGTACACACCGCGGACTACGTCGTAATACGTATATTATGTACAGAGTGTATCGCAAAGATTTGACGTACAAATAAAATGTAAAACTGTCCATCCAACACGATGCTCTCTGTAAATAATGTCGGCTATAAAGATTATAATATGATAATAAGGATCGATGGGGTTTATATGAAGCACGGCGCTATACTTAATATTATAATATTATGATACCTATACCGTAATTATATTGCTCTCTAAATGTTTATATAATAACAATAATATGCACAAATACCTAAAAAAAAAATTATATGCGATGACTAGACGTTTTGGATAGGCATAAGTTTTATGTATTATATATAATAATAAAGTTATGTATAAAATATTTATGTACTTATGAGTAAGTATATAGAAATGTACAAAACAATAAATAATAATATTTATCATCATCATCATCTTCGGAATTGTACAGCGTTCGCGGTTATCAATGTACCTACAATATAGTAGGTGCTCGCATCTCGACGTGTTCATTCGTGAGTCTTCAGGTCCAAGGTGCCAGGATGTCCGACGCCTGGCCAAGCCTGATGCTATATACCTCCACCGATGCCACCGCCACCACCGCCTCCGCCACCGCCTCCACCACCGTAGTGCGCGGCCAATTCCCTTTTGAGCCGTTTAGCCGCACTATCGTCACGCATGTCTTCGTCTTCGTCACTCTCGTCCGCGGCCTCTTCTTGCTTCCTCTTGGCCGTAGCCATCTCGGCAGCGTGCTTTTTCCGCCACTTGGTCCGCCGGTTTTGAAACCACACCTGGAAAACGACAACAATACAACGTTTACAATTTAGGTATACGAGCACATGATTTTTGGTATTCGATATGTTGAATTGCACGGTCAAAGAAATGGTAGCCAAATAAGTCATCGAAGTCATATACGCTATAATCGTTTTTTAATCAACAGTCCGTTACACATGGTGTATATTACGTGCGCGTAGTCGGTATAACGAATTAATAAAAGCTGCTTAAGATCGGCGGCGAGTGGTAGGAGTATGAAGGTGGTTGCGTGATCATATACGATAGTACATATATATATATAAGAGCGAATATATTATATATACTTCTTATACTGCTCGCGTATACATACGTGTATAATGTATATAATTAAATATATATATAAACCATATATAATAATATTATCGTTTTCCACATAATTAAAAGAGTTAAGACCACGGCCGTTATTTCGTAAGCTTTACCGGTGTGACGGTGGTGGCGGAAAAGGGTTTTTACCGGGTATATACGGGTGGCGCGTATACTGCAGCGATACACGACTATACATATATTATATACCTATTATGTATATAGGTACGGGGCGGCGAGAGGAGACGGAAGGGCTAAAACTTTATATTATATCGCTGTATGCGATTTTAATTATAAAGTTAAACCATTTGTGGGGGGAACGGCCCGTAATTAAGACCGTCCGGGGGCCGTTTGTGCCGGTGTATTTGCAAATTACGCGGTATTTAGGCGTCCATGTATTCGCCATTAATCAACCCCCGGGCTTTTGCAAAGGTCGTTAGACGGTCTTGTTTTTAATAACCGCATTAAGACGACGCCATCTGGACTGCGCGCGCGCCCACCACCGCTACCGCACCTACTCGTCGGCCGTCCCCCTATAACGCCCCCTCTCCACACTTGTTCCATTGAAACTGCTATCCGCCACTCGGTAGTCCGTGGCGCGCTTACCCCTTCTACACCCCCGACGTATCTACGTTATACAGCAATAATCTCGGCGTCACATCTTGCAACGTCTTGCGAATGCCGCCGCTGCCGCTGCCACCCCCGCACGAGCGTGTTCGATAATACTACTAATTGCGGGGGGACGGTTTGCTTTACAAGCTGACGAGATCAAAACTGCTGCGAGCGGAATCAGCACGGCGAGTGGAGTGGTAATTCGCAGTGTTGCCAACCTCATAACGACGACGATGGTAGTTTATGTCTTCCCCATCATACTGCCCCTCCTCCACAACAAATCGCCACCTCGTCGGACTACACACGCGCAGCATAGCCCGTCGATGTTCGCGTATATAAAATACATATTATATATTATAAACATAGACGTATCAATGATTTGGGGCGAGTAAACATATATTATGTACCTATTATGGTTTTATAGGCATTATGTATCCACCGCAATAAACTCGATAATATCTTGTATAAATGATATGTCAAATGATGTCAATAATGTCAATTGTAAAATCGTCTCAATTGCAACTAATTTTTTTTTAAATTTAATTTCCGGTATTCAAATACACTCTACTTTAAGTTTGTATGATATGATGTTCTACAGTTTCTAATTTAGTGACCGTTCACCGACCGTATAGCACGAAGGCGTATGTGTAATTTTTGTTATACGCATATTATACCTAAATAAGAACGTAGGAGAGTTAAAAACAGAATGAATATGGCTTATGTCTATAGTGATAACGTGACTTTTGAACAAGTTGATCCGATTAAACAGCCCAGTGATAAAATATGTTATAGATATAGGAATATAAAAAGAGTAACGAACGGTATAAAATGAATTTGAAGGCAGCTTTAATTTAACATTTTCGTTTTTATGTTCCATTCAAATTAATTAACGACGTCGAGCACAAGGTATTAAAGGAAATTAAATCGGATGAAAATTAAAAACGGCTCTCGGAAGTGAATATTAAACCGCATAATCTGCGACCTGGTATTAATAATAATAATAAAAAATAAAAAACACACGAAAACTGCTTTTTTTATATACGCGCAATAGAGACGATTTTTTTTAACGCGGTGTACGTGCCCTCACCTCAACACATTCGCAATCATTTTTTTTTTTCATTCCGTGTTTTTATTATCATCATTTTATACATTTAAAACAGGCGGGCCAAGTGCTCTCCAGGGCGTTTGTCATTTGAATAAAAAGTGCGCGCAATGTGCGGTTGAAAAGTTTTTTAACCTGCACCCCCGACGGTATTAATTTACATTTTGTGCCGCCAACCCATCCTCCCACCATTCTTCCGCCGTCGTCGTGTCGTGTGTATATATACGTGAATATACCGTAACAACGGGTTATGTCATTAAAAAAAATAATCTACCCCAGGACAAATTAAATAAGACCGGAGAGGGATGCATATCTATTGTTTATACTGTATATACATATATGTTCGTTTGCATGCAATCGTTTTCGATGGAATTTTACTACGTGGCTAAATTGGGCAAAAAAACCACGTGCGGCCATCAAAACTCGCAGTTTTTACTATTATGGACACAATGTGGCCCATTAACTCAAAAAAAAAAAAAAAATGCTCATACAAAACGCTGTATGTATAATCTGCTAAATTTATAATATATAAATACAATTCACAGTGTGTATAAAATTACAGGTTACGTTGTGACCGTAATCTGGTATAAGTACCTACGTTATTATAGATAAAATTAAATAAAAAATCATTCATTATAAACCTTACATGCGTGTTTAAAAATTACACATTATCCTAGAGACGATATAACGGCAGCAGTACATCATAAAAGTTAACATGAGCCAAAAATGCTTTAAATAATATTTTTTTTCTTGATTTCTTCGTTTTATAGGTAAGTATAAAGTTTAGTTGGGGTAAATATCCCTTTGCGGTCGTATACACCCCACCAATGGCACGACAACCATTTAAATGGGCGAAATAGAAATCGAAATACCTTATATACATTTATGTTAACTGAAAATGAATACATATTACATTATATTATAGTATTGAAAATGCGAATTCGATATACCTATAATAATC
Organism: Rhopalosiphum maidis; assembly: GCF_003676215.2. NCBI lineage: Eukaryota > Metazoa > Arthropoda > Insecta > Hemiptera > Aphididae > Rhopalosiphum > Rhopalosiphum maidis. The sequence continues at coordinate 64,100,581 of NC_040877.1, forward strand.
TACATAACCTATGTATAATATATAAAAATTGACGGATTTTCAGAGGCAAATATAAACCTAATAATATATTTTACATTTTAGAATAAAAATATGTAGCACGATTTCTCTCGTATTTTCGGGTTGAAAAATCGCGCGTGTAATTACCCGGAAACTTTGGGAAATTGTGCGTGTAAATACGATTATATAGCTGCAGTGCATTTATACTGTATACCCGTGGAAAATATGCGCACATGCGGCTTACCTATATATAATATTATATACACAATATCCGTACACCAAACACTTCCCTCTACATATATATATTATTATGTACATGTTTGTCCGGTAAATTGCTCGTGTATAACGCACGTTGTGATTATGTATTCGTTCGGGACCCGCGGACGCTGCGCGGCTGAATAATATAATAATATTAATAATGGAAACGTTAATTAACCGAATCAAAATCGACCCGAACGATATTGTTATACATAATACGTACGTATAGATATATTATACGTATACCTGTACACCACCATATTATAACGGGCCGGATACGACTACGCCATTACGGGATTAATAATAATTAGCCTATTGAGTCGGACAGCGATAACACACGCATATATACTTACAATTTGGAAAACGGAATGGCGGCGGCGGTGGCGGTGGCAGATAGAACCCGTATTATAATTGGACCGATGATAGCTGGACTCGGCGATCCCGATGGACCTAACGGAGTTTGCGGCTGGCAACGTTACAATATACAATGTGCGTGGATATAATGCAACGAGACATAATATGATATTATTATGTTTATATTTAATATTAATATATGTATATTATACGGATTGCGTTCGTTAGAAATCGAATAATGCGTGCGTATATTATATATAGGTACCGGTTCGAGTATGTCATACGAATGATATAAAATCATTTTTACATGGAAAATATAATAAATAATATTATAAATATTATAATTTATAATGCAGTGTAATAAATATGTATGTATACGAGATGGAGTTGGAGGGATCGGAGAGGCGATAAATCATCGAAGGTAATCTGATTATGTCGCGGGGTCCGTCGCTTTTTCGCCAATTCCCGGTGCGGGGAAAATGAAAAAAAAAAATCCTTGATGTATGCGCGTCACCGTCAAACGAAAAACTCGGCCACCGCCGTGGTAATATCGGTCCAATGCGCGTGCGATAGATTTATTAGGTCGGTAACACGCGATACCATTTTTATTATTATTCTCAAATTTATGTTTTCACCCCGACTCCGTCATTCAATCACTATATATACTGTATAGTTTGTTGTTCATATATTATTATTTTCGTGCGTTAATAACATTACGGACAAACGGTTCATTTTATTCCTATTACACTATAATATTACTAATGTATTAAACATACAATTCGCATTTTATTTACAAAAAAATAAAAATGTATACCTCTGACGATGTAATATATGGGTAAACAATAGTTATCTTGTCGGACCTGACGCGTGGTTACGGCTGCATGCAGTGTATATACTATATATTTATGCCCAAGAAAGCGCATCAACACCCCGCGAATTATATTAGACGCGCACAGTCCAGTGATATATATATATATATATACGATATGCCATAATATTATAGATATCTATATGCATATTTATATATTATCCACAAATGCACAATACTTAAATATACCGCAAATCGTGGTAGACGAAGTAGGAGTGACGTGTAGACTTTATGGTTATGGCCGACTATAGACGTCCACAGTATAATTTATCGCACACGGCGTGAAACGGAGAGATCGTGGAGACGAGTAATATATATATGATTGTAAAAAAAAAGTATTATAATTATTATCAGGCTGACTGACGGTACCGCAAGTTTTGGATGGGTTGCGGAGAGGTGATGGTGGAGGCGAGAAAGCACATTTCGGGGCCGGATGAATGCGATGGTTTTTTTCCGCTTTATTTATATTTTTTTTCGACGTTACCGCCGCCTCTCGTATGTACATGTACATACGATGTTATCGCGTCACCACTGCCGTATATTTATATACATATATATGTTTATGCACAGTGCACACACACACACACACACACACACACACACACACACGTGCGATAAATTTATTCAAATGCTATTCGGAAATTATCTCCGAACATGATCGAGCACTGCGTATACACTGTGTGCACACATTTAAACACATATACATATATGTACGCGAATTCAAATTTGTCGCGAGCTCGCGATTTTTAGACGTGTCGTTCCGCCTATACATGTTATACCGCTACCGCTCACCCCGCACCCCCAACCCTCCTAAATGTACCGCAGATGGTATCGAACACACACGCTCGCGAGACCGGGGATGGCCGCGCGGTACATTATTATGCTAATTCGGGGATTTCCGGGACGCGCGTATACACAATGTATATGGACCGTGTGCGCGCGCGGTGTATATACGATAGTAGGCGGGGAAGAAATCCCTAGAATTATGTTTTAATTAATCGAGTGTTAGACAAGTTAATGCCGAACCAACGCCTCGATCGCACATCTATTGCATATTATGTATTATACTATATAGGTATATACATTATATAAATAGATAGATATCTGGTAAAGGTATAATAATGTTTATATCTGTATAATATGGATCATGGATGCTAATATTGTACTGATCTGAAACTTGGCCATTAAGGAAAACGGCGATGAAAGAGTATATTTCTAATACTCGAAAGATCTTTGGATCGATAAAATATAATTTAACCGGGGAATAACGAAAAGGAAAACAGATAGATAGAAACCATATTATCTATGTCGTTACTCGTGGTAATACAAAGGCAACACTGAATCAAAAAACAAAAGAGAAAATATCATTAGAAAAACCAAGAATAAGTTGAAGTGACGTTATTAAAAGGTCGCGGAAGTAAGAATAAGAGTTGGACCTATAGGATTATAGAATTGGAAAAAATGGAAAAAAAGTTGGATAATCGATTGAAAGACGGAATTTCCTTTGGGCTATAAATAAACCCTAAAAAAAATGAATATAGTTGGATCGAAAAAAACAAAATAATGTTTTCGTTCTTTCGTCTTGTCTCGCCATGGCAGAAGCGTATATCGTTTATTTTGCCAAAAAAAAAAATGTTTATATATATAATTACAATAAAATTGTTATACCTAATATAGACAATATATATATATATATATATATATTTCTTATATATATGCGGTCGTGAATCGTGTATTTATGCATGTAAACTCTCACGCGTGTTTGAGGATAACGCGTGTCGTCCTTATCGCCGACACGCGCGCCGGGTAATCCGTGGTAATGCCGTATCGGCCACAACACATCCTGAACAACGCCGCGATGTAATTACGTATTAAAATTCAAATTTAATCCGGTAGGGAAAAAAAACAAAACGAAACGGTGACTTTATATAGGATAGCGATTTTATACTGTAGTTTATTTTATACGATGCATCATCTGTAATAATATGCACATAATACATTTATACATATTATATTGACGACACGCGTTATACATTATATAAACATTATTCGGAAGAAATTATGTCGGAAAATAATGGATATACGACCTATAAAACTGTACACGCGTAAGCACACGTATCTTTATACTGATATTATCTACAACTATACTGTATAAAAGACGTTAACATTGCGATTATAATATTATCGTATTATAATAGTAATATATATTTAAGTTCATTATTGCGCGTGATTCGACGGGAAGAATATAGAACATCACTACACTTTCTATTTTTTAAATAATTTTACTAAAAGTACAATTTACCTATTAGACCTATATATATACCCACGTTACTATTATTTCAATGTTATATATTATTAGAAGTCGTTAGTTCTTTAGGAACACGTATTTTGTATTCCTTTATTGCCCTTTTTTTCCAATTCTGAATTCCAATTTCCAAAACACTGAATATAATGTAATATAATATACTATAATATACATGGATGTAATAAAGTCACGAAATTTGTTAACGATACCGAAAACATTACAGAGCTCGCTAAAAATACATGCGTATATTTTTAATTAAGTTTTTCTAAGTGTGAGTTGGATATGCGTTTATTTTTTAACTGTTACGCTCACGTATTTATATACATTGTTTTTACAATTTTCAAACAAATTAATTTTAATGCATTAAAACCATAAACCATGTAAACCTTTATTAATATAATAATATAATACTAAATACACGAATATTATTGTTGTATAAAATAACATACCAATAAAAATTACACCGCATCCCACAATTAAATGCAACACGCGATATAATAACATATTATTAACATTTAACATATTATATGTCGTATAATGCGAGTACCTATATCAAATACCTCGTAATTTTGTACAGCGGTAAGAACCAGTGACGTATTGTATTTTGAGGGAGTTTTTTTTTTTTATATTCAAACTGCTAAAGTAAAATTTCTTTTATTAGATCTGTTGATACGTTTCAAGGTATATTTTTAAGCTAAGTTTATAGTTTATGTGGATATTCCAAAAATTATTCAGATTTTACTGGACCATTAAAGGATATTTTAAGCACTCCTTCAAAAATCACCCAAAATACTTCACTGGTAAGAACGATTTACGAAAAAGAGTCGGACTTTCTGCGTGCAAGTCTCCGTGTACGATGAACTATACATATATTCCCAGTTCAGCCGCGTCAAAACGTTTTTGTGGCATCATCATATTTTATTTATATTATATACACACGACGATGTAATGGGCGGTGTATTTATCGTCACCGCGTCTAACGGAACACTTTATTTATATGTACGTCGCGTGAACAACCCTCTCTCGCGCGTTATTTTATTATTATTGTGTATATAATGTATAGGGTTTATTTTTTAAATTGATTACATCGCGAAAAACCGATGACCGCCGTTCAAGCTCATATATATATATATATATAAGTGTAAGCATATAATAATTGGTTTATCGAGTCAAACCCTTCAGGCTGAAGGGGTGCGCGCCGCCAAAATGTATATATACGCGCGCGTTCACGGACGGTTAACCCGACGCACGAGGATCCCATCGGCATCACGGCAGTAGCGTACCCATATGGCGTTTTCTCAACGGCTAATCCGATTTGGCCCGCTAATGCGTAGTATATACGTGTGCAGTGTGCTAGCACGTTTTGGGCTTCGTATATTACATGTTATTGCATAGTATATACACAAGCAAAAACCAAAACGAAAACATCGAAATCATTTTGTATATATACGTTCCATTATAATATTGTTGTGCCCCTATCGCGTGCATATAATATGGAGAAATATAGAAAATGAGAGAGAAAAAGATGGAAAGATAAAAAGATAATTTCGTTTGAACAAAAAAAATAAATAGGTAATATACAAATGACTGGTCTTGTCATCTTTATTACACACATACATAACATATATTATACACATTATATTAATGTGAACACTTTTGAGTCACATGCTTCCAATGCGTACACATAATACATATACTTATATATACATATATGCCACAGCCATCGAATTAAGCCTTCTAGCAAACGCTATTAAGGCCGGATAAGTCCAACGTCTCGGGAGACCACGAGAAACGGAGGTAGCAGGGGCGGTGGTTTTCTCAACCTCAAATTATGCGCGTATATAATGCGATATCGAACTGCAAACATGCAACGGCGGCGAGTTGATTGCCGACTAACGGTGTCTTAAGGATTCGACCGACTATGTATACAAAATTAACCCGGCAACATTATTATTATTATATTATTCCCGTACACACATTGTGGATATATTATATTATTATGTACGTAAAATTATGGTATTCGTGTAATAGGATTATATTATTATGATGTTTCGAATTGTAAATAATTTTTTTAATTATTTTAATATTGCTATCGCTTGTGAATTATAATTAGGTACAATAATCTATGAATAAATGAAACGAGACTGACGAAAAAAACTGTAAGTAATATAAGTACCGAAGGATTTTCACAAACGGCTGCACGCGCGGTTGATAAATGAATTGTTCTGAGGAAAAACACGAAAAAAAGGAAAAACCGTTCCAAAAATGTATAAACAAGCTATTATACCTCCAAATATCGTTATTGTGTGTATATATATATTATGTAGAACGTTTCAGAAAACATAAAATGGATTATTATACACGCGCGGGAGTATGAATCACTTAAAACCCGTATCAGATGATGCGATGAGTCTTTTACGCACAATAATAAAATTAAACGTTGCGGACGTGAAAGAAATAATATATACGTATTATTTTGGAGAAACGGGACGATAAGGGGTAAATGTTAAAACAGAATCGTCGAGTAGTATATATAATATCAACGCGACAACGCCACTAACACCATACCGTTATAAATGTATTATACATAAACATAATACATATTAATTATTAATACTACGTAAGTATATAGAACAAGAAGGTGTAGGCAATGTATGCCTAAATTTGTAATACGAATGACCGTGTCGGTCTTTTTTTTGAAAATCGGTCCACACGCAGGCATATTGATATCAGACTGAGATCCAAAGAATAAAAAAGATAAACATTATCGTATTCAGGGTTGAAGACATTTTGATATGTATATTACACTAAACTGATCATGCTATTATAATATATAGGTACAATATACCTATATAAGTTAACGCTTATCTCGCAATACTCACATATTTAATAGTCAAAACGGCAAAATATACCGAGTATAAACGTAGGTAGATAAACAATTTATTATATTATTACCGTAATATTATACATTTTAACATTTTAAACTAATAAGCAAAAGTAATAACTGTAGTTATTTCAACAATAGTATCATGATGAGGTATACGACTAATACGCAAGTGTGGTACAAAACGTTAAAAATAAAATTGTCGAGATATTAAGATGTCGACAGTCGAAATATTGACGATTAAAATAATGACCATCGCTGTATTTTCTATAAATAGTATAAATCAAAAAAATTAAAAGCATTGATAGAAAAAAAATTATAAATTTAAAATTCTGTTTTCTGATAACAAAATGGTCAAAATCTATATGTTTTTAATTAAATAATTTTATAGTGTGTAATAATATAAAATAAAATAATAATTTATAAATTGGTAGTAAATAACATATAAATTTAAAATTAATAGTTTTGGTTGTAGCACAAGGTATTAAAAGGAAAAAATGGTCTGTTTCTATAAATATTTTGTTTTTAATTTTAATTATTTTTACCGCAAAAAAAATGGGCACAACAAATTTCAATTTGTCAATATTTACTTGGGCAACAATTAACTTTTGTTTGTCAAAACTCTGCACTTTTCAATATTTTGACCGCTAACATCTGTCGACATTTCTACTATCGGCGTATCGACGTCACGGCTTCCCTAATAAGCTATCTATGTAGTCTCGTAGGGGCTATTCAAAAGGTCGCATCACCGTCTCGGAGTTCTTAGTGGGTGATTGATGAGTCACTGATAGTCAATAAGTGATGATTTAACATTAACCATAGTAGCAGTATATATGTTAGCAATAACTATACGAGAGCAGCAGTTACAATTAATATGGTATCGAATATTCGAATGCCTTTATCCGGTTATTATAGTGCTGGTGCACAATGGGTGGAGTATCAGAGCATCTAAAAAATGTCACGTAATAAGCCACGCCATAACCGCGCTGACGATACTCACGAGTATCGTCGTTATTACTGCATTATTAAACACGTATCTACATACACGCGTATAATATATCAAGCAGTATGCCGACATTAGGGACGCCGCGGCGAAAAGACGTGTTTTGACTAACGCGAAACACGCTTGTCTGCACGACTTGCCCCGCGCGCGCTCGTGTACGTAGATGTGTACACACGCGATGCGCACACGACCGGGACACGTGCACTTTTTATATAGAGATTAATACGACGGCGCGCGGGAGGCGTTGTACAAGCAGCGGTTACAAGCGGCGGACTCGTCGCCGGGAGTGTGGGTGGGTGGGGGGGACGGAAGATGCGTGCACTAATGAAGCGTCGTCATCGAGTGTCGGATGTTTGCGGCGGGCTGACGGGCGGGCGAGTACGGGGTACGGCCGCGGCGTGACGGTGACGGAGGGTGCTGCGCTGTTCTGCCGCCCCTGCACGTCGGCGTGATTTATGGCATCACCGACGCCACCGCCGCCGCCGCTGTCGACGGACAGAATGTAACGGTGTCGGTCGGAGTAGTTCGGCGGGAAAAACGACGGAGCGGATCGTTAGCGCTTCTTCGCGGGGCAATTAAAAGCGCCCAGCAGTGTCGGCCTCCGTGTCGGTTACCGTGGTAACGGTTGTTTGAGGAAGAGACAAGTGCACAGTGCTTACATACATATATATTGTTGTGTACGGGAACGGGATAAACGCGGCGGCGGCGACGGCTTCGCGGTGGGTGTCGGGTCTGACGGGCGGCGGTTCGCGGGGTTGTGCCGTGGCGGCATAACAACCCGAAACCCCGTCACTATAATTGGAGGATTACACAGATAATTGAATCGCCCTCAACGCGTGGCGACAGTGTGTGTATATGCTATGCGTATGTTTATATATATATATATGCCGAAAGGACGTTAGTACGCGGTAGCGGATGCGGTCGGGATGAAGGAGCGGGGACGACGCGTTGAAACCGTACGACGACGCCTTTCAATAAAAATGTAAATTCGTATAAAATATAATATTATAATTTTTAATAAAAAATGACGAAAAAATCCTCCTCGTATTATATAATACGTATATAATAATATTGTATCATATATATATATAAGCGGGGAAATAATTCAAACACCCGCCGTCACTTAAGCCCGTCTGCATAATTATATATATGTAGCCGCTGAATGCGCTAACTATTATAATACGCGTTGTAACCGACGAAATTATAATAATAATTTGTTATCGGGGTCCCTTAGATATAGGTATTATAAACATACGCCGATATATTTTATCCGTGTTATATATAATAATATAACAAAAATACGTTCGCGCGATATCTGGTAACCACTGTTACAGTTATGCCGAAATTATACGGATATGCGTTTTACAAATGCGCGTACATAGGAGGTTGAGGGGGCTTAAAAGTACTATTATGGCAACAAAAAAATAACAGTGATAATACTAAATGTATTATAATAATACTAACATAATAATACTTATGTAAGATTAAATTAAAGTATATCAACAAAATACAATGTATGAAAATAACTGTAACTAATTATAGTGTTGATAGAACATAGAAAACTAGAAAATATTGTAGCTAATGTCTTACCTTCACTTGAGACTCGGTCATGCCCAGCGCGTACGCCAGTTTCGCTCGTTCCGGACCCGCCAGGTACTTGGTCTGCTCGAAAGTTTTCTCGAGCGCGAATATCTGTTGCCCGCTGAATGTGGGCCTCGTATGCTTTTTTTTGCCGTCCTTCTCTTGATTCGAATTGTTCACTAGAAAATATAATCACAATTAAACCACATTATTACTACTGTTTCTATAATATTTATTATTTGTTACACGCGTATTTTTTCCCTAAAATATTATTGAGTACGCACTATAAAATATATTAATACATTCCTGTAGAGTTGTTGATATTATATGCAATACATATTTACTTGTATACGTTATTATTACCCGTGCAGATTTTATAACGACGAGTTATCAGTATAAAAATAGGAGAATATAAAAATAATACATAAACGCGTATAAAATGAAAGGTTGCGTTCATGTATTTATAAGAAATTCTTGCCATGATGTATGTATTATATATAAATATACTGCAAAAATCACAGTGTTAGGATTGTATTATATAAAAGAAAAATAATAAAAAATATACTTATACTCAATTTGTTTCGTCTATATACACCACCATCCTGCAATTGTCATATATATATATATATATATATATATGTATTGTAACATCGTAAACTCTTAGCGACAATTTCAAACAACTCCGGAATAGCTCTTATTATTATCGAATTTTGGTATATATAGGAGCGGTGCTAGGAGAAATAAAGGAAACGTCTCCGAGCAATATAGAAACAATAATATATAAAATAACAACGTTTCCCCTGCGGCGGCGGTGGTGGCGTTTCCTTTTCGATATTGCTGGCAAATAGTTATCGTAAACACAACAATCTGGCCGAATGATCGTTGCGGTCGATTTTCAGGGCGCCGAAAACACGCTGTACGTAATATGTATTTATATATATATATAACATCCTCTCCACGCATTCGGTTTCTCTCTTTCTTTCTTTTCGTGTCTTTTCCCCTATGCTCCTTCTCCACGTGCGCTCACTCATACACACATACATGTATAATATATATATATATATATCGTTTAAAACAACGAGCAAAAGTAATATAATAAAAGGAGCAGCAACCCAACAACATAAAATACGTTTAAAACGAACGCGTGTGGAGAAAATAAATAGCTTATATACAGTGTACGTATATCTTCGTACACGTGTGTGTGTGTGGATATGATATATATACGCGTATTTTTTTGCCGGAGAAAAACCGCGAGGGAAGCAGCCTGGTGCAAGTGTGCGTGCGTGCGTATAAGGTACTGTGGGATGTCGGAAAATAGCGGCTCGGCGCTATATGGGGAGGATGACAGAGAAAGGGGCGTTATGTTTTTATCACTCGCTCGACGAGACGAGCGATATGTGGGACGGGAGCGGCGGGCGATATTCAGGGTTCCGGGAAAGCGTGTCAACGAGAATTTCATTTTGTTAACACAATCCGCGGCGGCGGTGGTGTCGCACACACGCGCACACGTGTACCCCCGAAAAACGTTGTTTTCGTCTTTGCGTCCCTTCGTCGCCATCATATCGTACATATTATCCGTACGCATCCACGGAGGAGAAGAAGAAAAACCAAATAAACGATCTATTTCTCGGCGGCGCCCGGGGACCGCCAAATCCCGTTTACTGCATTTCAATGTAATTCCGTCGGCTTTCGCCGCAGCCCGCCATCGCACTTTAGCGCGCGCACGCGCGCGCGTGTGTATAAACGTATACATATATACGCAGAAAATTACTTCCTTACGCCCATCGTCGTGACTTTTTTTTCTTCGGGATATGGATAAAACGAAAAGAAGAGACAACTAGCACAACGCTGCGACGGACTGCTTATCGTGGAAATCGCGTCCCCGGTATCATGTACCGTCACGCAGCAATTGAACGTACGACTTAAAACGTGAATAACTATAAACACTTCTAACCGTTGTATACTTATGTGTCATACGCGATAAAAAAAAATCGTTAATGTCGTTAACAAAACGGTATAATTTGTCGACTGTCAGTGTAGGGACCTATTATATTTGTGTAAATAATATGTATAATATATATATATATTATATACCTATTCTCTATTATAGTCTTTAATACTGCAGTTGTGTACTTACTACCAAATTCAGTTTCCACGTTGCCTTTGACAAATATATTTCAAATATATAAATATATTCACAGAGATATCCTCATCGATGTATTATTTGTGATAATAATTATTATTTCTTATTAAACAGCTAGGTTATAATAGGTTTTAATAATTTTATTATAAGAAACGTGCAGTGTAAAACATATAATATTTGTGTATTCTCAGTTTTTTATGCGTACGATTATTGTACAGAATAATTTAACTACTAGGTACTCATAAAACCTATATATAGACTCGTATTCTCGTGATGGGGAACTGTATTCTAACAATTCGATTTGGACATTGACACATTCAAAGTTCTGTTCAAAGACTTCATTATATAATTCAGTGTACCTATATATATATATATAATAAGACGTAATAATGCAAAAACTATGAAAAGCTGTGTTGGAAAGTATAAAATTAAACGACTACTGGTATATAAAAATGTAGACCATTAATTAATATTTTAAATAAATAAAATGAAATATAATAAGAAAAAAAAATTCACTAAATGAAAATACTAGTAGGAACTCACATGTACCCAAAATATTATTATATTATTATGACATATAAATTCATTTTTTCGGCGTGAAAGGCGAGGAAAAGCAAAACAATAGTATTATGAAAGAATACGCGAACAATTTTTGATAAAAAAAAAGCCTTTTCAATTACCCCTTCGTATATATTAAATGGACGATACGCACTTGCGGATTGTGTGTGTATGTGCTGTGCACATCGTTTCGGAGACGGCACACATGCCGTTACACGAGATTTCGGGTCGGCCGGCGATATTATTAAGCTTTAATACGGCGCGCGCTCGTATATATATTTATATATGTATATATAACACGAGGGCGGAAGTTGCGGTGCGGTCCCTTTAAATCATTACATAATTTGACCCTTATAAAATTCACCTCCTACCCACCATTCCACACACATCGTCCGGTGGGTGCGCGAATGAGGGGAATACGACAGTGGCGGCCGATAGATATATATATATGTGCATTACAGCGCGTTATTGTGTACCGTAAACGATGACGACGACGACGACGACGACGACGACGACGACCACGAATACGACGATAAGGGCGGGAGCGGCTATATAATATCGTTGTCCCCCACATTGTTTGACACTGTGACGGAAGCTAATTGAATAGTTTGTAGATTGAAAATACGATATCGCGGGCCTGCACTATATTCTCGCGCGGGGAATGATGACCGCGCAGCGGGCGGGATATAAGGGTAGGTATATACTCGCGCGCGCGCAAGCAAGCACTCGTGCGATTTCGGCCGACCGCCCGAACGCCCGCCCGCGCAGTGGTGCAGGCGGCAGCGGCGGTCAGTTCCGCCGGAGATTACCACACGCCATAACACTTTCGCCACGCCGCAACAGCTTGCGCCGCGAACTCCGCCGGACCGCCACCGACGTATAGAGAGAGGCTGCAGCGCAGCTTTAAATTATATTGTATAAAATTGTTCTCATATAGTCATATACATATATATATATATATATTTAACACAGTAGACACACACACGTGCGGACCGGACGAATAATAATTTCGTCATGTGGGTTTGTAGGTGTGCGCGTGTACCTATATAATATGTGTCATATCATATCATTATGAGATATTATAAGAATAACGAAAAAACGGTTTGTGCGTATGTAGTAAATACGAAGTGAATTAAAGAAAATAATGAATCTATGTGTAGATATTATTGTAATATAATTAATATAATATTATAAATATTAGTACGCGATTACGTCGATACGTGAGAAAATTCGACAAACTGATGACATATTAATAATATATTATAGTATTATAAACAAGACTTATGGAATTTTTCCGATTTATTTAGGTATTTCTATGTATAATATTTCATTTTTAATTTACATAGTTACGGCGAATTTAAGTACCGATCACATCTACATTTATTACTTTTAAAGGCATGATGAGAGATAATTCTCGTATGTACGACGTATGTAGGTATATAATATATAAAAACTAAAGTTCTGCAGACTTCTGCAAATTGAAGGTTTTAATCAAATACTTCATATACCTAAGTTAAATATTATAACGTAACTTATAATTAAATATATACGTATCATCCAATCGTTTTTATTTTTCCAATAACGTTCATCAGTCTGCTGAATGTTCTTGAAAATTCGTAAAATCAGTATGAACTTATAATATAGGTATTGAATATAATGAGTTATAGTATAACGTGCAAATATATATATAATAATATTAGAAAATTCAAGACTCTTCTCTTATCGATTTCGAAAACTAATAATGTTTAGATGTGATACATCGTTGTTTGAGTATAAACTAGTTTTAAAAAGAAATGTGTTTTAATATATTATTATGAGCCTCCGCCGTGGTATTGGCAATAAACCCAAACGAATATAATATTATAAACGTGTACAATATAAAATCTTTATTTCATTTTATTTTATTTTATTTTTTTTTTAATAGTTTTTATACAGTCTTTGCTATTGCACTGCGATGACCGATTGTAATTTTTCGAGAACCATAAAAATAATATACGCGACGAACGGTCGAAATTATTATTATTGTTTATAATATAATACACGTAACAAATCGCCCGGAAAATTGCGTAGCGTTCTAATATTTTATAATGATATATTTATGTATATGTATATATATGTACACATATTATACAGCTTATTATTGCGTTAATAACAATTTTCGAACAACAGAGTTATTAATAATATTTATTTATATTATATACGAAAGTACGAGACTAATGTATTATTAGTCATTAAACATATTATTGTCTATTATGTACGCGCACATACACATAAACGGTCTTATAAATCATTTAAAAAAACCACACTGTACGCCTCCATAATACATTAGGTATATACCTATACATAATATTAAACGATTATAAACATTATATAGCCGTCGCACCCCTTTAAGGAAATATATATACATATAACATTTACGCACGTCCGATATACATATTCTATACGCAATATACTGCAGTTAATATGGCGTATACACACGACGGCCATATTGCAGCCCCCAGACCGGATTTTCCCTCGAGGGAGAACTACTGCAGCGCCTATATACATATATATATATATAAGCGTGCAGTTTATAGCAGTAGCAGCTAATATATACATATATAGACTGCACCGTGGTGAATGCGTAGCCGCGCACTGCAATATATTTATACATAATAATAATGCATTATTATTATAGGGGGGCTGTAAATCCCTTGGCCATGTACTGCGCTTGCGCAGCCGCGAAGACGAGTGTACATAATATATAAAATAATATAATAAACCTAAAACCAACCCCTTTTTTTGCTTCTTCGACCATTATATAAAATATATAACCTATACCTATACGACGATAAAAGACGAGACTATATTTACTATTGTTTTGTGCTGCTGCTGTATAGGTAAAGGCACACATAATAAATATCTTGTATGATCTGCGCGTGCGGTATTCATATTGCAATAATTTATATAGATATACATCTATTAAAGCTAAATATATAGACTCGACTGATGTATACATCGATATCGTTATACATATTATATTATATATAAATATATGCGAAGAAAGAGATAGGAGAAAGGTCATCCTGCCATTATATGAGAGTGTGTCAGATATATGTACTTATTATTATTATTATTATTATGCCCATAAACCAAACCAATTAATTCCTCCTCACTAGGTGGTACACCAGCTATAATATTATATTTATTGTTTTTTATGATCCTTTGTTGTCAGTTTCGCGACAAACAATATAATAGAAAAAAATACACCTACACACATATAATAATATATGCGCGTGGTACAGTTTAATATATATAGTGTGTGCCAATTAGACACACGTAACAGTCGCGGTATTATCTGTACATTCATATGCATGGAGCTATATATTGCTATAAATAGCGATTTGTTGTTGTTGTTATTACGATCATTAAAACATTTTAAATGTCGCTCAAATAGACAGTGTATTATATATTATTATATCCCACACATAACACGCCGAGTATTATACGGTGATGACGTGTCGACGTAAATATAATATATTATAAAGGGTAGGTACCTAATCCAAAACGGTGCAAAATTACGTGGTAGAATAATATGAAATTTTAGCATAAAATCCCCAACTTCACATACATATATTATACACTTGAAATTTTGTAACGCAACATTTTATTATGATAACCGCGTGCAGTGCCCATTTTTGTGTGTTTACCTAATATACGCTATCACGTTACCGATATTATGCATAGATATTTATAAAATATATATAGTCATTATAGTCAGTACGATGAACACGTTCACTTATTACATATAATATATACATCCTGATGTAGGTATTTTATACTCGTATAATATATCTGTATATACCTACTACGCCGCATACGAATATATAATATGATATGATGTGACGAAAGATAATGGTATACATTATTTTATACACACATACACACAAAATATAAAAAATACGCTCGTCACGGTGAAACTTTAGCACCCCTAATAATCCTTTTCGGATATATGTGGGTTGGAGGGGTACACAGAGCTTTTACCACAGGCTGTATGTGTGTGTATATGTGTTTTTATCCCCCTCGGTTATTTTTTTTTTTATGCTGAAAACGAAGTTTTGTGTCCGCGGTGTGCCGGCAGCGGACGAGGGGTTTGCAGCAATCGCACACATCTGTTACCGCTTTTGACCGCCGCGGCGGTTGCCGATATTTGCGCGGACGTCATTTGTCACTGGCCGGTCGAAATCATAGGCCAATAAAAACGCCGTTTTCCCGTCTGTGTATACATAATATCATTATACACACACACTCACTCGCATAATTCTCATATGTATATTATTGAATATCGTATACGAAAGCTTGGAATCGCTTAAAATATATATGTATAATAATATATTGCATACGAATGCTTGAAATTTATGTGCGTATTGTGCCGCGTGAGTGTCTATAATAATAAGGCGAAATTCGATAGATAAAAAATAAACTGGTGCGGTAAACCTATTTAGTCTATACAAATAACAGTAAACCGCGGATATGTCATATTATATTATATTATGTCATATCAATTATAATAGGTACCTACGATTCAAAAAAAATATGTAGGTATGTCTGTTAAATTTTTCAATCGGATAATTTGGTTTGTTGTAGCGTTATTTTTTGACATTTTTTATATTTTAAATTTATAAATTATTTCCTTCTTATGGAAAATTATTTTTGCATTAAACTTATATGTTCCTATAACACCGAACATTTACTCCTTAAATATACCTTATATTTAAACAAATAGTTTTTAAAAACAATCTAACTAAAAAAATTCAATTATCAAACATAGTTTTTATTTCAATGAGAATTTTTCAAAATAGAATTTACAATAGAAGGACCCTATTTTAAAATATTTATAATATTATAATATCTATTTATTTTTATTTATTTATCTATGTAAAATTATTAGTATAAGGACTATTATTATCTTAAGAAATTACGTATAGGTAGGTGATCCAAAGAATGTTATACTATTTCGAAATTTGATTTACAAATGAATTAAAATTTTCAAAATATTATCTATTATAATAATAAACAGTAAAAAAATAGTTCATTTTAAAAATAGAGTTGTTTATCACCAAATTACATTTCTTCAGAACTCATCAATCAAGAGTATAATTATGTGAATTATTGTACTTTTATATTATTGTATGTAGTAGTTAAATACGTATTTGTATGATAGAAATGAATATGTATAATATTATTTTCACCTACTTAACCATTAATATATTTCAATTTTTTACTTTTTTTTTTTAATATTATATACCTATAATCCTACATAGATAATAGATATACCATATTATGAAATCGAGATAGATAAAATATCGACTACATCTTTATAAAATCCAAAAAATATTACACCATGACAGTAGATTTAAGTACCTATATTATAAAGTTATTTGTTTTTTATAATATTTATGTGGAAACGTTATATAACAAAAACCTATTTTTATAATATTATATATATATTATACATGGTGTTACTTACGACTAGCCAGCCTGTCCCTCCAGGCAATCGGGTTATTGACCAGCCCTTGAAAGCCCGGCCAGTAGAGGTTCCTGGTGGTGAGGTCGGCCAGCGTTGTGGCCGGATGTTTGACGCCGCCGTTGTGGAAGTATGACGCTGCCGCAGCCATACCGGCGGCCGCGATGCCGGCCACGCTGTTGAACGCTCGCTGCTGGTGGCTGATGGCGGCCGCTGCCCCAGTGGTCGGCGGCCGCGACAGTATCTGTTCGATACCGTGTGGGTTGCCGGCCGTGCACCCGTTCTTCATCTCGGTCATGGTGTGCAAAGCAGCCAAAGGCGGACTGCTGCTGCACGGCACGTCCAAAAAGTTGAACATTGGCGACAGCATATTATGGTGATGGTGGTGATGTTGCTGCTGAGACAACATCATCGTAGAGCCCAACGACGACCTATATATTTAAACAATACAAAAACACATAATACCAACGGCTTATAAATTGTTTCATATTGTATTTTATTATCAAACATTTGTAACAACAGCGCATACACCTATATAATATATATATAGTATTTATTATTATCAGTAAAACACGCGGAAGTTAAATTAAATGTTAAGTGTTTTTCAAAATGATTGTTTTTATTATATCTATCTGTTTTCTTAAAAAATGTTGTTGCTTTAAATAAAAATTACACTAAAAAATAAAAAAATAAATTTTTGTTATTATACCTACACTTTATTCAAATTGATAAAAAAAGAGCCTTTAAATAAAACAATAACCGTCGTATTTATATATACGATATACCTACTATATGTCTATATTCGTCATGTGTAGTGTAGATATATTATTTTATGTATAATGCCTAACGTTAAAATAAGTTACTGTTGTCGTTTTGAAATAATTATAAAAATATTGGTACTGCGCTATGTATATGTGTAATACAATGTTATTATGTACACACGCGCTGCAGCCCGCCACCATAATATAATAATAATATTATATTGTATACATATACACGCGTACCTATATATGCTTAAGTACGAATAAAGGTTTTACTACAGTGCAGTGTCCGTACATCTATTATATATATTATATATGTGATATGTATATACGTGCGCTGTCGTCACGTCCAACCCACGAGGAGACCGTTACATCACAATGATCCCGCGTCACGACCCTCCGAAATGTATTTACCGATGTAGAAACTACATATAATATAATATATTATTGTTAATGTTCATAATACTGGAAAATTCCCATTCTCATTGCTGAAACTGCTGCAGTTATACACGACGTGGTAAATTATTCTAGTTTCATATTATATATATACCATATATACTATTATACTATATTATTTGACGTATCATGAATATTATATATATATATATATATATGTATATATACCTACGGATTTTGAGTTCCGTAGCCAAATGTAAAATATCTTTTTGAATGAAAACGATTATCACATACGACATACATTACTATAGGTATACCTTAAACATAATATACATATTATATATGTATATATATATATACGCAATATTCCTTAAACTATATCCACAATTTGTCAATGTATATATACATATATAAAGGTACCAATAATAATATATCATCTATAATGTGTGTGATATTATGTTTTTGAATAAAATAAATAACTATTATTTAAGATTATAATATTCCATAAGACGTTCAATTTTTCGGGACAGAAGCACATAATAATATAGATTGCAAAAACACGAATATTCCATTTCACAGTGGAGAAAATGCAGCAGTAAACAAAATAATTCATTGGTAGTAACACTATTTGGCATTAAATGCATTATTATTATATACTTTATATGTAAATAATATATAAATTATTATATATATTATTTTATTTATATACTTTATTGTAT
Organism: Rhopalosiphum maidis; assembly: GCF_003676215.2. Lineage (NCBI taxonomy): Eukaryota > Metazoa > Arthropoda > Insecta > Hemiptera > Aphididae > Rhopalosiphum > Rhopalosiphum maidis. Next base: position 64,119,914 of record NC_040877.1, read on the forward strand.
AAAGTCACATGAAGCAAAAATATCTTATGATTTTTGTCTGCAGTGTAAAATTGCTTTTAATTTTAAAACAATTTTTAATATAGGTACCTACCTACAAGAATTTAAACAGTTAACTATGATATTTATATAATATAAATAATATAGTGTCATGAGTGAACAGAAAAAAAATCTTAAGAATTATACTTTATACTATGATGATGTGTATGTTTAACAGTATAATATGTATAGTAGTAGCAGATACATTATACTTATAGCTAGGAGTGCTTCTATTTCTACGTAAATTGAGTTTGAGCAAAATATATGATGTGCCTATACTAATTTCGTAAGTTGATGACTTAATAATAAACAACGAACTTATGTTTAGCAGCGTAAACCTATAATACCGATAATGTATCACAGTACCTATATATATGGAGTTTACTTTATTGAGATACAACGATCACGTGTTGTTTTGTCTCAATAAAGTGGTTTACCTCAATAAATCAGAATATATATTTTATTTTTTATATATGAATATTTATTATATTATTGGTTATGTTTAGATTTATTGACATGAAATAATAGGTTAATAATCGTATAATAAAAACAAAATCCAAATGATGAATCTATATTATGATGTATATAACATAAAATATTAAGTGTATATATTATGCCCACTAATTGTGTACCTATATTTAATATAATATTATATAAAAATATACTAACCTGGACGAGTCCTCAGCCTCGCTGGTCGTCCCGCTCTGCGCACCCGGCGATGCCGTCGTGGTGAATGTTTGACACACCTGACGATTTCAAAAGTCACCGTTCGGCGACGGCGACGAGTGCAGCGACGCTATAGATTATAGGTCGCCGTACGTCCACTCGGTTCCGAGCTACGAGACGTTCGCGTTCTCCGACCAGTACATGATGAAAACGATTTATTCTTATACAATATACAACTAGAGTGTCGATAGATTTAACGATGGTAAGTATACGAGACACGCGCGTCTTTATCAAACCGTACCTATATATTGTACTGTAGATATTTTACCTATTCAAACGAGTACTGTCGTCTATTTAAAGTCGAATAAAAATAATGTATTTAATATACTGACGATGTATATCAGATAAAAAAATTTAAAAAAATGATAATAATATAATTATAGTGTAACGCGAATCACGATATACGCACGACGACGACGACGCAAGTATGAACGGCAACGTACAACGACAACAACAAACCGTATTATAATAATATATGATGATACGCGAGATCGAAAAGTGGTCCGCGGCGGCCGACCGGTGGATGGATGTGACCGAAAAAAACGACGCACGATAAATGAATGCGTGTGGTGTGCGGCGACACACATACACCTCGGGCCCAGAGTCGACGGCCGAGCGGGGGGCTGGTCCCGCGCGCCAGCCGTGGGCACCGCCCACCGGGTCGCAGATTGGACCGCCGGCCGTGCCCGCCCATTGGCACCGCCACCTCCGCCGCTCCCACCGCGCACACTTCGACCGGCGGCGGCGGCGGCGGCCGTGTTAATCAATTACTACTCAACCGAACTCGATTTTAATGCTTTGTTATTATGATGTTCGTTCGTTACGGTTAACAGGGGTTTGCGTGTGTCCCCGCGTCGCCGAGCCACGCCCCGCAAAAAGAATATCATCGTATTATAATATTTTAATACAGATATAGGTAGGTGTGTGTATATATGTATATATATATATATATATATATATTACACGGGATGGCGAAACTAAAAAAAAAACTTAATATTAATATATTATAATATATATAATAATAAAATATAATATACGCGTGCATGTGGCATGTACCTATACACCGCTATATATACCTAACCTATACAATTATAGTCTATATTTAATTTTTACGGCTTACATATATAGCTAATTACGATCATTAAATATTTTATGTTTTATCATTATAAATTATTATTATACTGCAGGTAGGTATCTATTGTTCTATATAATATAATATATATATATGACGCTAATAAACTATATCGCGACTAATAATAACCTATACATATATATTATGTGAGATGCGTGTAATACGCTTTTGCACCCTATACGCGTATACATAGTAAAACAAAAAAAACGCATCTTCTATACGACACTAAGACTTGGCGGTATTTTATATAAAATTATTATATTGTTTATAGCAGCGCTGCGTTTACTACAACGGCGGTGCTGGTCGACTCGCGACTCTAGACGACGCGCGTGACTAATGGTACGACCGAGTTCGTCGTTGTCTGACATAGCTAGGTCTCGTGTACCTATACCTAACTTATAATCTACCAATATATAGGCAGAAACAACTTTCCCTGTAGTCATCGGTTTAAACTGAAAAAACATAACACTTCTTGATGCAATAATATACATGATAAATGATAATATATATATTATTATATTAAATTTTTATATTATATAATAATATATAATTATAGCTGATGTTTATACGTTTTCCGTACGGATCGAATCTTTTTTAATTGCAATGCGGTCTAACTCATCCATTAACAAATGATAAAAAAAATATTGAATTTCACCCTCTCACATAATATCATATAATATTATTTATATATACACTGTGTTAACGCTAAGAGGTACAAGGTATATATAGGTACCATTAAATATTTCAGTTGGATGATCTGTATTGAAATGGGGTTTTCGCTGAATGAAAGTGCTCTAGCTATATATAGAGTAAGAGTGCTTTAATACACATTTTCAGTTAAACGTTAAATGTTTAACTCTTTCGATACGCGTTGCGCGATACAACTTTTTAGATATTTAAGTATTTTTTCTAAATAATTTTTACATAAAAATGAGATTTTTTTCTAATTACAAAATTGGCAAAGTTATAGGTATATAGTCAAAAATACTCTATCCGAATCTGTAAAAAAAATTTGTGTTACTATTAAAAAAAAAATAAGGTATATTACACATGCACGTATCAAACGGGTTAAAAGTTTGACATTTATCTGAAAATGTGTATTTAAGTACTCTATTTTATTCAGCGATAACCCCATTTCAATACTAGATCATCCAACTAAAATACTTAGTGGTATGCCTCTTAGCTTGAACACACTGTATATAAATATATATATACCAATAAATATACCTATATTCCTATAAATGCTGTGGTTTACAATAAAGCTATATATTTCATAATACTTGGGTAGATAAGTATATATAAATATTATATACTTATATAGTTATATACATTGAACAATAACCGAAAGGTTATATGTAATACAAATACTAATTATAATATATAAATATATATTTATACTTATAATAAGGCGTCTTAGGTAAAGGTGCCAATAAGGTAAACGATGCATTTATACTATATATATATATGTAATATAATAGTATTCATATACGGTATACTATATATGCATATTTATAATAGGAACATGATTATTATAGTTGCAAATTTGCAATATTTTTCATACCTCTTTATATTTTATATATTATTATATTATTCTCATTCAGATAATATAAGACACGTGCATTACCTATATATAAGCATAATAATGGTCAGAAATGATTCATAATTTCCAACAATGATTTGTCATTAAAATGTCTAATATATTATTGGTACCTATATGTATCATAGATAAATGTACTTATAAGTTATTATGTAAATAGTTGCGGTAAATATAAATTATATATACATTTTTTTTAATATGGCGTAGATATATATATATATATTCAATAAAGATTGTTTTTATATATTTTAAAAATGACTATGAAAACGTTAAAATTGAATGAATTGGATTTCAAAGATCACACCCCTCCAAAAAACAAGTCAAGCGTATATGATGGTATATATACATATATATAAATATATATATACATAATACATCATACAATCATCACGAAAATTCGTCAGTCATTTTTCATTATTCCCCTTTTTAAAACGACTACGTGCTTCTTATATTATATTAATGTTACATATATATTTACACTTAACATTGATAAATAATATTCATATTTAATATTAATAATAATGTGTTTGTTGCCATTATAAAATCGATATCACAATAGATAATAGTATATAAAATATATGTATATAGTTTCACAAATTTCATAAATAATAAATGATAATGATAAAAAATAAAACAATTTTATTTAACTTGATTTTACGTTTGTGGGTATATATATAGCGGTGTAAGCTTACAAAATAAAAACATACTGATCATAAAATACATTATTCAAGTAAGTTGCAGCAGAGCAAATCTAAAACATTAATATAGGTATTAGGTATATAATATAGCTTTAATCTTTTATTTTTGATTATATAGATATATATATATTATTTGGAGTAATAAATATAATTATCAAATATAAGTACTATTATAGGTACATGTAATAAATTACCTAAAATAATTTATCATTTAAAATTTAAATAAAAAATAAAATATAATATATTATAATCATAATATATATATACATGTGTACCTATGTCCTATACTTCTATATATATAAATAATATTATATATTATATATTATATTTATCAATATAATATAAATAAATGTCGTGTTTTTATAAACAGTACCTGTAGCAATAATTAGTACACTGTTTTATAACTTTTTACAACTGTATCATTATTAATTATTATACTTTTTTAGTATTTAATTATATAAATTTAATATTTAAATTTACCTAAATACGTATATCTATTATATAACTTTATTATTCTGTGATAGTTTATGATTATTTATTTTCAGTTTTTATATATTATATTAATTAGTTGGTATACATTATTTACCCCAAAAATATAGATATTTTATTTATTTTATTTTAGATAAATTTTATTTGAATTCAATAATTATTAAACTATATATAAATATTATAATGTATATCGTACATATAGTTTAAACTGCAGCATTTATAATACATATTTTATAAATGCTAATTATATTTACACACATTATTGCACCATATAATCTAATAATGATGACTGCGCTATACTATAATACCTGAACACACATTATTGGTATATTTACTATTACAGTTATATATACTATTACTTATAAATATATATATTGTAATTAATTATTAAGCTTAATATTTTCATAATATTATTATGTTAATGAAATCAGGAGGATTATATAATTTTAAAATAACAGTTAAATTAAAATATAATCTAATGTATATTATATTAAAGTGATCTCGACTAATAATAAATCCTTTAATACACCATGAAGTATTCTGTTGTTAATTAAAAAATATTATATAGAGGGTGGATCCCTCCAATTTTTGTGTGTTATCATTGACATGTCATACTATTGTATTCAGTTATAATAATATACCATTACTAAATAGTGGGGATTCAAAAGTCACTAATTTAACAATGTCCCCTACATTTTTCAAATTTGATTTTTATTCTAATAACTGTTTTTGATTTCATAAATGCATTACCCGATATGACGAGATAGTATATAATATGTGATGTTATATATTTATAATAACTACGTGCGATAAAAATCATTCAACTTGTTTTTTACATAAACTATATATCATTTTTATGGCTTTGAATAGATTAACGAAAATTATAAATTTTAGTTCGTTAGCATTTGCCACAGTTCACTCATAAATCTAATCGAATGTATAAATATCATATAAATCTACTATGTATGAAAAACGAACAAAAACTACGAAACAAAAAAACAAATTATAGACGATTTACAAGCCACATCTATCCCAATTAAATTATTAAAGTATAATGATTATTCTATTATAATAAAAAATATTATACGTAATATTATATTTTAGGAGGCGTATTATATGTATAGGTTAGTAGTAGTATCGTTCAAAATTGAATTAACTTAATTTAATTTACCATCATAATAGATCACATATATATATATATGTAGATAAATTTAATATTATTTATAGTCGTGTTTATATAAATAGTTTGTCCTTACATAAGCTTTGTGTAATGTAAAAAATTAAACATTGGTACATTTTATCATTTATTATTTGTATGAATTATGTAGTAATTATAATATATTTCAGTGAGTCAATTTTTTCTATTCAATATATTACAATAAAAACTTAAACGAGAAAAAAAATAATAAATTATATCAGAGACCGTACACCTATACATATAATATACATGTATATACATACAATAATATCCAGGAAACTAACAGCGTTATTGTAGAAATTAAATTAAAATTGTTTCTTTAGAACAGAGTTTAAAAAAGTTATGATCCGGCAAACAATTTTATATCTATAAACTAACTAAAACAGTAAAAATTATTTATAAGCTCATACCTATATTAATTTTGTTCAGCTTTGTACACAGAATATTATAAAAATACTTTCTAGTTTTAGAAATCATTATTTCGATATTTTTTTATGATACTGTACGTCTGTACATTAATTGTATCACATTTAATTTGAATTAATTAAATATATCAAATAGTTTTAAACTAAAAATATATATATTTATATAATAGATAATCATCGTGTAAATAATATAAAATTATATCATTTAATTTTTAAATCTGTCATTGATTACATTTATTTTATTTTTCCCCTTCAAAATATTATAATAATTAATAATATACAATGGAAATAATTGATTATATATAAGTCAGTTTTAAAATTAAGATAAAAACAATTAATAAAGTGAACTCTTGGATGTATAAAATTACTGCATTATCGAAAAATTGTTTACAAAATAAAATGTATACCTATATTATAAATATATGATTATAACAAACAAATTAATATTCTCTCGCGAGCTTGTATAATATAACCGATTTCCATTGAATACATTATATATATATACACTCTTTGCTAGTTAATATTAATATTAATTATTCGTGGGTATATACTTACGATATTATTATGTATGTTATATAATATTAGTATCATTATATTAGGTACCTAATATATTGCAATAATGCAATAATTTATTTCTAATCTGATACCCAGCATTGACCATACAATTGTTATTATTTATTGTTGAACACAACACTAAAGCAACGAGTCATAATAATTTCTATGTGAATTATAAATATAAAATGTAACATGATAAACGAAATACATTTGGAAGTAGAATACATTCATGCCAACCACCACGTCTATACATATATCTTACTGTACGTTATAGGTGTATTTTATATAATATGTAATATATGTAATTTTCATATGTATTTTTGAACGTATTATTTTCTACACTAATGTATACGACATACGAGAAAATAGCAAAAAAATATATCGTAATTATTTACGTGCCATCTTTTAACAATCATTATGAATCATAACACATTCATTACGCCGTTTTCATTCTATTATTGTATATTGTTGGTATAATATTATAATAATACATTTGTATGCCTTGTATGCCATTGATATTTTTGAAAATAATAATAGTAATAATCATTTACGGTGTACTGTTATAGATTTAACTGTACTTACATAATATTTGATATCGTAACACTATCAAAACGATGCAATATGTATCGAAAATACATATAGAATACGATTACAAGATGAATACCTACGTATATGGGATCGGATCCCCTAAATGGTAATTTTGTTTGCCCTAATTTGGCGTCAAAAACATCTGTCTGCCTTTATGCGAAGATATACCTATAAATATAGAGTAGGTATAATAGTGTGTCATAACGGATACGATATAATGAACCAAACAAATAATTTACCCCTTACAAATTTCGAAACACGTCAATATAAAAGGGAGAGGAGAGACAATAAAAACTACACACTTTATTGTAGGTCAACTATAGGTATATAATATATTACATTTTTGATATTATATATACCTATACTTAGAAAACCGGGAATGGAAACTGAAATCCGCGTATTATTCTAAATAATTAATGATCACAGTTGTTAAAATATAGGTAAGGTACACTACGAGGTTCCTTTTTAACACAAATGAAAATGTTTATTAAAAAAATAAAAAATGTACATTACATTAATATCATAACGACCATTTTTTATATTTTATACTGTTAAATATCGTAAATGTATATCAATAGTATAAACAAATTCAAAGACCATTTGTGTTTCAGTTTTTGTTCTTCTAAATAAAAAATATAAATAAAAAATATTGTTCAATATAAAAATAAAAAAAAACAAATGGAAAAAACAGAGAGAAGAAATCTTCTGGCAGGGATATTGTATTAAAACAGAAAATTAAAAAACATCAATTTACGCCGTTCTTTCTACATTGTTTATTGGATGCTAACTTTTTAATACAAAACTTTTTTTATACCGATAAGACTGTCGCAAAAGCAGCCAATTTTATTATTTCTTTTTGTTCTTTTTTTATATCCTTGATAACTTAAAAGAACCACCCCTGCTTATATACAAATGGCTTCGATATTGGCAAAGGTTTTCATAACTTTTTTTGATTTCTATATTAAACGTGTTACAAGTACAGTAATAAATTATACGCCCTAATAATGTTTTTTTTAACCTATCCACCTCCTCAAACTCTGCATTTACTTTTCGAAAGAAAAAACCTCCCGTCATCCCTTTGCAAATTAAGTTACTTTTAGTATAATAACGAGAAAAGAGGGGACGTTCTTTTTTTACACTCCATTAGTCTTCTAAACTATAAACAATCTCGTTTATTTTGAAAACATTTACAGCGTTATTATGCTACTATGCCAATTTTTAGTGTAATTGATATTTTGTCGCACATGGTGACAACACCCAAGTTATTGAACAAAAATAAGATAAATACATTTAAACACTTCAATACAGCTAACCAATTATAGATTGTAATAATTGTTTTAAATTCAGAACAATAGGTTTAATAATTTACCTATTTTCCTAGGCCTATAGGTATATATAGCTATGTTCCTAGTCGCTATATCATTCCATATCTGATCAAACAGTTTAAAGCAAAACATATTTTTACAAAAAAAAAAAACCCCATTTGATTTTAATTTATAATTTTATATATAATTAAATATATTATTGTTAATAATATAATTTATAACAGCCAGTTCAACTTAAACTAATAATAAGTTATAATAAATTTAAAAGTGCATAACACGTGCTGTATAAAAATTAAATAATATACCTATTAGCTATATTATAGGTACCTCTACATAGATTATAAGACCGCTACAATTTTTTCGTTAAGCCTTTATCAAGAGCTATAGATATTTTCTTTTTTATTATTATATAAAAGAGATGAAAAATAATAGTTTTCCTAACATTCCATTAATGAATAGGAACATTTTATTAAATCCATATAAATCTTTATTTTGTAAACTAAAATCATTTTTTTATTAGTTAAATTTATATCGTGATTATTTTCAAAGAATATCTAACTACAGATTATTTTAAGTAGCCCAATATTTTATAATTGTGTAACCTGTTACTTTAATCCAGTGGCGTAATTATGGGGGGGAGTGCACCCCCCACAAGGGTTGATGATTAAGCAAATAAGAACAGAAGGCTCGATTTAATTTTATAATTTGACTATAAAGTTATAAATATAAATATATAATGTAATAAGCTTTGTTGTAAATACGCCATATACATCTATGTTTTTAAAATAACTGGTTGATAATAGATTATATTAAATATAAACATTTTAAGTTTAAGTATAAGTGAAAAACTTCATGACAATAAATTAACTAGCTGTTATATTAATATGTTTATAAAGTTATGTAAAATGTTATTGAAGACCTCAAAACAAATGATCTCACCTTTGGTGGTAGGTATCATATTATATTATAAATATTTCATCTGTTACTACATGCTATATTTTAGTATTGCCTATTTTATTGAATTTTTTTGACATTTTAAATGTATTTCTTAAGGTTTTTTAGTGCATTAAATTCACAGCCCTAGTTATTACCGTATTTTTAAATAGCTCCTTTTAAAATGTTCAAAACAACTCTTGTTTATTTTTAGTGAAAGTTTGTAATACCATTAAAACGATTAGAATGTTCTTTAAAATGATTCAATTATCATGTTATGGTGATCACATTAAGCGAAACTCACTATACCTACATACTATAAGCATAAGGTAATATATCAACCAATAAAAACGTGTTGTTTATGAAATCCCTTTTACGTGAACCTTTTATATAATTATGTTATTATCACAATAATAATTTTAAATATGTAAACAATACATTGGAGGTATATAAAAAATTATTGATAGTTATTACCTAATTGATTTAACAATATAAACAATAAAAAGTTTTTGAGTTATACCTACTAGACAATTAGGTAAAATGACCTATGTATATGATTTATAAAATTTAAAAATAATTATAAAACAACACATATATCATTATTTATTATACATGATCACCTATATCCTATTACGTAAACTATCATAGTGTTATAGTTATTCATTTGAAGCTTTAAAGTTTAAACAATAAAGTATATATACTAAAATAACCTATATCTTTACCATTTACGTCAGCATGCATTACAGCACTCGAGAAAGAGTATTAGAAAAGTTTTAAAGTAAATATTGTCTTTCAAATTTCTCCAAACATATCTCGCATGATATATAATATGTACAATAAATAGCTATCAGTCCAATAAAATGTATGATATATATTATATAATATATTATTTCAATTAGCTCCATATCATTATTGATTGTTATGTACGAAATTATATTGAAAATTCATTAAAATATGTTGATGCAGTGTAGATCGATTATTATAATTATAAATAATTCTAATATGAATTTAGAGGTAAGACAATATTTATAAAAATTATATTGATAACAACAATTCATACGAGGGTCTGCTAAATTTTTAAGTAGGTAATTTGAGACATTTAATTTTACAAATATATACACCTTTTATTTTATAATAATACTAAAATAAATTTGAGACGTCTTTCATTTTCATAAAATATATTTTATCTTATAGCTTTAATTATAACTCTAAAAATAATAAAATGATACAGCCGATATACGTTAATGTTTGTGCATATACAGAAAATTGCCTGTGAAATATCCTGTTTGTAAAATTGTTTAACTTAAATAATAATTAAAAATGATAAATTAATCTATTTATAGAGAATCAATATATTAATGAATAATTATTTAAATATTAGATTAAACACATAAATTACAGATACGAAAAACTATGATGTAAATAATAACAATTTAATCATCAAGTTTAGTGAGTATAATAAGATCAAGATTGATTTTAGAAGTACTAATAACGATGGAATCAAATTCTGTCTAACACTTTGAATAAATATTATACTCTGTATAACTACATATACGTATATATAGACATAGTCATTCTGAGATGAGGGTAGTGAAAAATGGACAACGTCCGCATGGATATATCATATAATATAACATTATGCGTACACTGCGGATCAAAAAGAGGGTGCTGTGCTCGAGGCACATGTGGTCAGCTTGATTTGTTTTCGATAAGCGAAAAGGTATGACCCTCGGGACCCTTTCTTGTACAAAGTATAATAAAAACCACGCCCATGCACTTACATACGCGTCGTAATAATTTAAATTTTTTGGTGCGTGTGGAAAAAGCATGACTTCTACGAGTGAAGTGAGCGGGGAACCAAAAAAGAAAAATGAATTGTGGAATTACGAGTTTTTATAGTGAAAAAAAAGAACATATAGGGGCAATACAGTTTTACGGTTACCTGTAGTCGTAACTCGGACGGAATATTGAAAACATCTGATCAAGTCGTAAAATGGTGTGTTTCGTAATACCGTTGTGGCCAGCATGTTGGATGCGAAATAGGAAATATCATTTCATTGTAAGGGATTTATTAAATTCTGAATTGAATAACCAAAAAAAGAAAAAAACATTTTCACTATTTCTTCGACGAATGTCATTATATAAGGCATTCTTTAAGTTATATACCTCTGCAGCTATATTATATCTATTGATTATTAAATCTTGTATATTTTTTAGAAATAGACTCAAACTTACAACTATTGTAGGTATACTCATCGTTACATTCAATCAAATATTATAGCCTTTTAGTTATACCCTTAATATTTCAGAAGCACTAATCAAAATTATATATAATATATATAATACACAACTATTCAGTATTCATGCAAACATTCATTTCAGTCTATTAATTTTATCATTTTAACTCATAAGACTGGGGATAAAAATTTTATACTTTGAAACAAATTCTCCTAACCGAAAAATTGTTTCAAAACATCGTTATATTTTGATATTTTTTTGTATTCTGCCTTAATAATAAATAATAGTTATTAATTACAGTGGTTAGTACTTTTTTTACTAAACTTACCAAAAAACTGAAAATAATTTTAATTTTTAGAAATTATGATTCTCATCACTGATAAAACTTGTATTGTGATATATATGATTTGAAATTTCATACACAACCATAGTATGATAAATATATTAAAATCGAAAAATATACTCATATATTATAGTCATATTTAAAAAAAAATACAACAATTTAATTTAACTGAATACATTTTTTTTTTTTTAAGAAATTTGTACTTTTCAAATGCTCAATTACTCTCGTTTACTACGTAAAAAGATTATAATTAAAATATATAAAGTTATACACCTTTTCTAACCAATGTCAAGTAGCCGCCATAAATAAACATAACAATAAATTATATTGAACCATTTAAATTAAATGGTTACACAGCAGTTTTTCCATTAAAAAATAAAGTATATACATTTCAGAAAAGTTTCATGTGATATATTTATCATACACCTATACATAAAAAAGAGCTAGAATATCTTAAAGTTAATCATATTCTAAATTCACATTTAATAAGAGATATTATAAACTTAAACTTAAACAACTTAGTATTAAAGTACATAATTTAATGTTCGTATGTGTATTTAAAATAAACGCATGCTAATGATATAATATAATCGTATTATAAATGTGATTTTTAACATACTGATTAAGTATATAAGATAAACAATTATTATAAAAACTAAAAACCAATAGAAATAAAGAACGGTGAAAAACTAATATATAAATTGAGTTTTGTTAGGTCGATATTTATTATTATTATTTTTTTTTAATCAGCTGTAACTATCATTTGTTTTCTACGTTTCTCAAAACAAGCAAATATATCTATTATTCATTGGTGGGATTTAATTAAACCTAAATTGAAGACTTAATTCTATGTGATAATTTAATATTTAATAGAAAACAGTTTACCTTGCATTATTGCGGTATAATTTATGTACAATGCATATCATATAATAATTCTCGTGTAGTTAATCGTGTTATGAAATGGAGAAAATAGAATTAGCTCGTTTTGATTTCCCGTCTCTAATTAAATGGAATTATTGATCGGTGTTTTGACTAATCATTCATCTACGCTGATAAAATAAAATGTTATTGTCAATTATAATGAAAGTAAGTATATAGATACCCATATATTATAAATAACAAAATTGTAACAGTGGAGACAAAAGTTTTTCTCAAAAAACTTTTCAGAAAAAATCTTGTAATTAATATAGACATCACGGTCTGGTCTTGCAATAAAACAATATCATAACTTAATGAATTTGTTTTAATATAGACAATATAAAGAGACTTATTTAGTACATACAGTTGGTATAATATATACTCCACCAATTATATTCCTATACCTGGCACAATATTATATCTATATACATCAGTCATAGTTTTTCTGCAATATCTTAAAGCAAAAAAAAAAATCACTACAAATATTTTTTTATTTTATATTCATTTAATATTCATCAATATATATTTTTTCATTCGAATACGTCGTAAAAATAAAAATAAAATAAAGATCGTACTTCGTCTGTCAGTTTGTGTACGGCTACTGCAGTACAACACGATATTGTACAGTGAGGACATGTTTACGCCTCAATTCCAATTGAATATTCTAAGGGTCCGGCGATGGCATCAATATTTTGTACTTTCGTGCATCTTGGGGGATTACCGTAGGGTAAAAACAAGGAAAGAAAAGAGAGGGGTAGGGTCGGCAGAGGGCGAAAAAGGGGTGGATATCGTATTCACATGCGAAGGCGTCAGGAGAAAATTGTATATATCAGTTTTGAAGCGCTATAAAATATTTCATACACGTTGTTATATATCAGTCGGGGGTAAGCGGAGGTTTGTACGAAACCCTTGAGTATAGGAGAAAAACCGAAATCAAAAAAAAAAAAAAACTTGGACAGTCCGAATGGGGATTTTTATTATTATATATATTCTCCATCCGTATTCAAAACGCCTCGACCAATGATAATTCATTCGAACGTGTTAACAGGACAGCTATACGTGCATGTAGCACATCTAATGCTTCGGTTCTTCCTATAAGGGGAATAAACAATGTTTAGAATGTATAAAATAAAAACTTTACAACAGTAAAATAAAAAACTTTACTATAACTCGTAACTTATGCGACCATCGTTTCGGCGAATGGCGACATTTTGTTTGCTCTATACACAAAATCACTATATTATGTTGTGCTCTAAATTATGTACACAAGGTTCGGTTTTTATGGCGGCTATATAAATAAAAATGCAATTTAAAAAAATCATAATCTTAAAGCGATATAATTTTTTTTTGGAATAGATTGAAAAAATTGATACATTACTGCAGTGTCCGAGTCAATAAATTAGTCAATAACTAGATAGATTGCAGTTATATTATTATATATTATTTTTATATACTTATACTATGTACTTAAATATATTTAATTACCTCATATGTGTTTTTAATTAATTGTAATTAGGTTTACCCACGATTAATTAAAATTTTTATTATGATGTTGAAGAATGATTTCCTTTTTATAGGTATTAAAGCTGCCAGTATAACATGCATTGTTTGAATGATTTATCTAGTACCACAAAAATTAAATATTCTATTGTAAAGGTATAGTAGGTATAGTCCTACGCCATAGACAACCTTATATATGATGATATAGATCTACATTAGTCGGCAACGACAAATTTTTTTTTATACATTTTATTATTTATAAAGTTTTAGACAGTCTTTTAAATTTTTTTCATAATAAATAATTTAAAAATATAACATTTTTATTTTTGTTTAGTTCGCGAACTTTTCTTAATTTGTGAATGTGGTCTGAAATCCCAAAAATATTGCCGACCACTGATATAGATTGTATAAATATTATCATGGTTAAATAAATTGACATGCATAATAATTATTGTAATAAATAGTTAAATACCATGAAAATATTATAATAATTAATATTTTTCAAGTAAAAAAAATATTCTAACAAATAGGACTTAATGAATACGGTTAACTGAGTTCAATCATTTTCAATTTTTAAGTTATAACGTAAATAGTTCCCACAATGTTTTTCTAAAATGTTCCCTGGTGCAGGATTATTAATAGCAATATAAACATAATATAAAATATCTTAGCTAGGCTAATTGTCTTCACTCAAACCCTTTTTTCGTAAACAAATATACAATGATATAAGACATAGGTATTGTACCTATTATTGAATTTAAATTTAGAGAATCTATTACGATGTCCTACTCCACACCGACCACAACTTCTTTATTAGCAGAGATACAGAGTGGTATCAACTTGTCCATTTTTTTTAAATTTTGAGCACAATAGTAAACGTATTTGTTCTACATTTTTTTTTTTTTTTTTGTCATATACCTATACAATGATTAGTTAATAAAATGTTTCGATTTTCAACTTTGAAGATGGTTTATAATAGCAAATTGTATCTACTTTGTACTAAATTACTATCGACATTTTACCATTTTTATTTTAGATATTTGAAATTCAAATTTAGACAAAATTACATACCTATTTAAACGATAAGTGACGATGCTAATTATATTATTTTTCTTTAATTCGAACGCATTCAAGGTGAGAGTTAATAACAATTAACAATAATATGATATTAATATTATATATTATTATAATAAGTATGTATCTATTATTAATAAAATAAATTAAAATATTGAATCAATCTACCTTAATATTACTAGTAAAATAAATTACTTTAATAGCAAATATCAATAGCCAATAAGCAATAGGTATCAAATAACATATCTTGAATTAATATAGTCAATATATGAACTTAGTAATATAGTTTGACATCGAATATTAGTGACCCAATTGACATCTACTATAGGTCTGTAGAGCAGAACAGTATTCACTTACTCACCTTTTTTGGTATTGTTTTTACTATTATTATGGGAGGATAGTGCAAAAAAACGAAGACAATATCAGGCTTTTAAACGGGTAAAAAGTTGAATTTGTTAGTATTTAATTACTTTTTTATTCATAGGTACTTAAATAGACAATACAGCTATATGTTTTATACCGTTTTAATATAATTACAAAATATAAACATATTTATTGCTTAAATAATATAGTTGGATATTTTGTATTTTAATATATTATTATAATTATAATTGTTATTGTTAGTGCGCCATCTATAAACAAAACTATAAACAATCTTTAATATCATTTTACAGATTATAAAAAAAAACTACACATTTACTGATAACAATTATTTACAACAAATTAGTTATAATTTATTTTCAAAAATATTGTATTCAATTTAAAATTAATCTTATAACTAAACAATTAACATTGTAAATGAGAAATTGGTAATATAAAGTGTAAACAAAAAATATTTTTATTATTTTTTAAATTCTTAATTCATATTTGTATTTAAAAATGAGCTTCAATAAGAATAGTTCTCAAGACAAACCTAATTTAGCTACAGAGGAATAGTAAGTGAATTTTTGTTATTTAATAAATAATTTTATTTACCCTCTAAAAGTTTACTAAATTCATTTTCTAAAATATTGATTTCTTCTTGTAACTTTGTTCTAACATTTTGTCTCTTCAGCGAATCTATTAGTTCCAATTGTTTTCTGAATCCTGTAATTAGCACATCTTTTTCTCTAATACATTTTGCCAAGACATCGTCGTTCTTAGATAATGCTTTTGTAAATTTTTCTTCGGAGTCTTTATGTGCGGCTTCTAGCTTTTTTACAGTTTCTTTTAGCTGTTTATTCTCATCTGAAGTTTTTATAAAAATTGATTTTTGTTTTTCATGTATGATTTGTTCATGTTTAAATTTTCTTTCTATACATCCTATTTCTTTCAGTATTCTGTTCACCTCAGAATCTCTAATTTTCAATGTTCCCGTTAAATTTTCAACCTCTTTATCATGTTTCCTTACTTTTTCTTTGAGTAACGATACTTGATGAACATATTTGTCTTTTTCCTCAGTTAGTTTTTTATTTTCTTCTTGTAAATGATCATTTAAATCATCTTTTTTCACTAGTTCATTATTTAAACGATCAATTTCTTTTTGTAGTACATAGTTTTTGATAGTTATTTCTTTACTTGTAACAGTCTTAAATTCTTCAATAGTATCGCCATTGTCAATAATTTTCATAAATGTATTAAATTCTGAAGATCTAATTGGTTTTGATTTATGTTTAACATCTGGTGTACTATGCTTATCATAATCGTCTATCTTACTTTTCATTTCATTGATTTCATCCATAAATTTTTTTGTTATCTTGTTGTTTTCCTCATACTTCATTTGTAGTACTTCTTCATTTTTTGATATTTCCCCTTGTTCCTTTGGTATGCGAGCCATAATTTCTGAACTTAATATATATTTAAAACCCCGCTGCAATTTAATCATCTATTTTATTACTTATTTTTTATTAAAATTAATTATAATCGATATTATTTCATTTTAAATTAATAAAATAAAAATTAAGTAAATACATAAAAAAAAATATTGCTTTGTTTACATTATTCATTGTCCTAATGATTATGGTAACTATGGCATTATCAATTTGCAGTGCTACCAAAAAAATGTTTTTGTAATTCCAAACTTTATAATACATATAAAAAAATGAGTATCTACATTATTTTCTTTTAAATTTCAGTTGGAATGATACTTACAATGTAGAATTGGACAATTTTAAAAACTTTGGCGACCCTGGTGCTGAATGGTTTGGCCATAGTATAGGATTAAAGATGATCAAGTAAGTGTGGAGCTAAACATTGTATGCAGAAAAATTAAGCAAAAAAAAAAAAAATATTAACTATTTAGAGATGTGCCTATTGAAGTATAAGAATGACAATAAAGCACTATCTTAAATGATGATTAAAAATTATTAAATACCAATCTACACTAATAAAATATAAAGATATTTGTGATGCCAAGTATGTAAAATACTAAAACTAAATGCCTTTCAATCATTGAACGATAGAACACAAGTTTTTAAATAAGACTAATTACTTATGGAAAAAATATAACTTAGTAAAGTATATTTAAGTTTTTAAAAATAATTAACTCTATGGTTTAGGATTTTTAAATGGTATAAAGAAACAAAAAATTAATTGCAAGATTGAAAGATTTCAATAATTCATTGGCCTAAAAATATATTACATTTTAAATACAACAATGTTCATAGTTTTTTGTTCTCAATTACCTATATTTTAACTATAAAAGTATAGTGATGGTGATAAATTAAAGCTTCTCCAAGTATACTTTTTATGAAACCTCCGAATATGTCTCATTAAATAGTAGACTAATTCGTGAATTCGTCCTTGTTGTATTTTAAAAGTAAATTTAATAAAGCAGAAAGTTCTTGTAATTTTCAACAATTAAATATTGGTGTAAAATATTTTTCTTACTTCAATAACTCAATATTCTTAGTATTGACATATTTTGCCATCCAATCTAAATTTTAATTATATTATAATTGTTAAAATTTAAAATTACAAAATGTATTCATGATAGATGCAATATACCTATGTTAACTTAAGTCTTAAGTTATAAATAATTTAACACATAAACTTGTATGTTCTATTTTACTAATAGCATCTTAGTTGTGAGAGAATGTTTTTTACTATCTTTCTTGAATTTTCTCTTGAATAATTGACACACCGCATTAATTTAAAAAATATATCTATAAAGATAAATTTATTTAAATAACTAGATTACATATAATTTTTTTAGTATTTTTCACATTCACATTCAGGTTTTAAACTGAATTATTACTATTTTGGTCTTCAAAATATACATTTATTCTAATTGTGTATGTTTTAAGTAGTTTTTAATTACCTCATAGTGAGATTAATTTAAATTTTAAATATATTTAAAAGATTAACATTTTATCTTAGTTTCTTATTTTATAGTTTTATTCTAAAAAAGTTACTAAGTTTCTCTTGTATGTTTTCCATGAAATTCATTATTTTTGTATATCAGAGGTATCTAAAATATTAAGCAATGGGAATTTTAAATGTATAAAAAAATAATAAGGATAATGATTATTTAAATTGATTATATAAATACATAAGTGAAAAGCTTATCCTTTTTAAACTTTAATTTGTTTAGTCATCTATATTTTAATTATTAATACAATGCATATGTATAAATTAATGCTCGAATTTTCAAATGTATATAACCAATTCATATTTTCATAGATTAAAAAAATAAATTATTTATTCAAAATATATTCGTTTATTTTTTTTATAGGTGTATACAATCAAACTGTAAAATTAGTCAAGAAGATCCCATTTTAGATGTTGGATGTGGAAATGCATTACTTTTAACTCAATTAGTAATTATATTTTTATTTTGTTATAAATATGTGTAATAATTAGCGTTGTTAAAAAATAACAA
The DNA here is from genome assembly GCF_003676215.2 of Rhopalosiphum maidis. Classification (NCBI taxonomy): domain Eukaryota; kingdom Metazoa; phylum Arthropoda; class Insecta; order Hemiptera; family Aphididae; genus Rhopalosiphum; species Rhopalosiphum maidis. Next base: position 64,139,548 of record NC_040877.1, read on the forward strand.
TTGTAATCAGGCTAAATTAGGATTTTCCAATCTGTACGGCATAGATTATTCAGCGCCTGCAGTAAAATTAGCAAATTCAATAGTTAAAGATCAAAAAATAGAAAATATAATACTAAAGGAATTTGACTTTTTGACTGATGATGTAAAAACTTTACCGACATTTTCATTGGTCTTGGATAAAGGTACTTACGATGTTATTAGTATGGACGATGAAAGTAAAGAAAAGAGAAGTCGGTACAAAGAAAACATAATCAACTTGTTACAACCAAATGGAATGTTTTTAATTGTTAGTTGTAACTGGACACAACTAGAATTGAATGAACAATTTGGCGATGGTAAGAAGTTATTTATTATTAATTTTATTTATTAATAAAGAATAAAATTGTTTTTCCCTTAAGCCTTTCAAGTTGTTCACACTATACCAACTCCGTCGTTCCAGTTTGGAGGAGCTGTTGGTAATACATTGTCAGCCACTCTTTACCAAAAATTATGAAAAAAGAAAAATATTATGTTTTATTTGATGCTGATTAATTTACTATTGTGGTTTTCTTTACAATAAACTCTACGCTATTTAATTGTGGTTATTTTGCAAGACAGCGGCAACTAAAATCGCCAAACATATGGATACCATTGCTCGAACACCACCTGCAACATAATTTAATAAATTTAATCATTTTGAAATAACCTATATTAAACTAACTCTATTTCCAAACATTCCACTCACTACTGCAAGTCCCGTCATCGTCGGCAAACTCTTCTCTACATTGACATATTTTTACGTCTGCATTTATTTCACTAATGTTGTGCGTACAATGTGCCAGCTGAATGCATTGGATGTCTCGTTCACAAGGCATTCCCAGTTCTGTAAACCGTTGTCGATGAGTACTAAATAGCTAGTATACTTAAATATGACATTTTACATAAAACGAACTCGCCATTAGTTATTACTCATTACCTTGCGGCGATGTTATGCAATCGTCGTTGATTGGATGCGTTTGATCTGCGCACAGACACCGCCGTTGTCCGTCCACCGGATCCTTGCCGCACGAAGTCTTCGGCCATGCCTTGCAGTTGTAATCGTTACGGCATTCAGACCGTCGAATAGTGTCTAAAACCAAGTATAATTAATGATGTGCTTACATGAAATGAAAAATGAATATTGAATAATATGTAATGTACTTATGTAATATGTTTTTAAAACATTCCCATGGAGAACGGTAGACAATAAATTAACAAAGGCTTATTTATAAGCACTTAATTACAGGGCACAGATTTAAATGCAATCATAATGTTTTTCTAAGTGTTATAAAACGTTATTGGGTTTTACAAAACACAAAATTAATTTTATACTTACATCAAAGAATCTAAAATTAAAATATTTGAGTCCCATTATTATATTAGCTTTACTTTTTTGTTTTTGCTTATATGTTTATTATTATTGTTTAAGTATTAAAAAAAAAAATCAATATCAGGAAAATTATAAAATCAATCATTTTCATTCCTCTGTGGTATCTTGGTACATTTCTAATCTTTTTAGAATAAATATTATCAATGTTTTATCTTAATTATTTTAATAATAATTAATAATTATATTAAATCGTAAGTACATATATTTTTAAAAACAAGTTTTCGTCGAATATTCACACCGGATAGTGGGTAGTCAGTCGATAGATCACACGTACCAAAATTCATTTTGCGTATTTTGACATTTTCATTTTATTTTTTTATTTCATTTTTTTGTGATTAGTTTGTAAATTTTTATAAATGTTAAAAGTTAATCATAGAAATTAATAAGTAAGTATTTAAAGCGGAAGTTTAGAAGTTAGCGCAATTGCTTTGCGTATAGGTACAAAAGAAAATTTAAATTTAAACAATCTCAATTAGTTTACAAGAAACGAAACTAAATCAAGAAAGTTAGGGTCACCTATAAACCGTAAATAGTGTATACACATTATACTATTCATACGAATAAATAAATTATTTTTATTTATTTTTTTATTAAACACGCATTTTTATAACATCTAAGTGCATTATATCGATTTTTAAGGCATTTTTAGTTTAAAACATTTTAATACACCTTTAATACCTATTAGTATTAATATATTTTAGTGACCGTGACTGCCTATCAGAGATTTTATCAACGGGTGCGGTACCGCGGTTGCATGTAACCTTTATAATCTAGACCATGAGCATAATATATATATATATATATAATAACAGAAGCTTAGAGTCTAGACTTTTGACTATAAATACATATCAATGGTGAACGATACATTCGGGGGATAAGGACTTCATTTACTCCAATTTCGTCGGGGTCACCGGAACTGGCGAAAATGATAAATGAGACTGACCCAATCTTATAAACCCTTTGAAAGTTTTTAAGTTTATTATCAATACTGTGTGCTGTTGCAACAGTAGTATAATTATTATAGTAATGTATGCAATACTACTAATAATAATATATTATATACATACCTTTAGGCCTGGAGGCCGCGTTACCGGGAACTACACCTCGTTTGGCCCTCGGTGCTACAGAGGAGGCATCGCAACAGGACAATGTAATAATCGCGCATACCGCGACCAAGATCCTGCTTAGAACGCGCATTTTGGCAGAATGACCAAAACTCAAAGTCCTGCGGTGGAAGGGTCGGTTTGGTCGTTTCCTGTCGTGCAACGCCCACGCCCTTACCATTATTTATTATGTACATAAACACACACACACACATACACATAAATGGGTTATATAATAGTTCTATATTTCGCTCACGTTATCTGAACATTTCGACATAAACCTTGAGTCTTACATATAAGAATTCAAAATTTTAATACATTCGTCGAAACAATTGTTTTGATTGACTATATTATATAGGTAGGTATATATTGTTACTGTATATATATATATATAGCATATACATAAACCTATAACACGATTTGAATGATATTACATTTTCGACGAGCGTGATCGGGAGCAATATCATTGGTATAATATATTATTATGACACTGTTGTCAATCTTCGTGACTACATTTAGCCAAATATTACATGGAAATCGGCAAATGACACTCTTAGGTACACTGTAGCTTAAGCCCTTGAATAATTATAATTAATAATTTATTATTTTATGGCCATACAAAAACTTTAAAATATATTTGTATTTCTGTATCTAAAAGTTGGTGTATAGGTGTCCACGACAACTAAAAACATTAAATACGTCTTAGCGTAAAATTGTTCAATTTTAATGTTTAATCATAAATTTTTTATGTAACAAATGGCCGAATAATAATTTTTTGAATTTTATACATAATTTAGGTAGAAGTGTACGTTGCAATGTTTTAAATGATTTTTATTAATCGGTGATATTTGACTTGACTGAGATAGGTTTTTCCACTAATTTGATTGAATTTTTTTTTAGTATGTTAACTATAATTACAACTAAGTAACAAGTAAGTGAGAAAATAAGCAAATATTACATTAAGGTTATCATATTTGCTTATTGTGATTTGTGATTCACTAGCATACATTGTAAATTTTTTAAATAAAAAAAAAAAATTTTAAAGTGTATTAGTTCGTAAAAAGAAAATCAAATGTACCTAATGCTAAAAATTATAGATTCATAACTAAAAATGAATTGTAACTTGTAACTACTAACTTGTATTTCAATCCAGAAACTATTAAAATAATCTAAGCTACAAAAATAATTTACCCACCTATTTTAAAGGCGTTTTTTTATAAATACATACTTTTATGAAACCTATCACATTGAGCTCAAAAATGTACAATTATTCATACGTTATACATAATAAATCTAAACATAGTTTAGGTTACCTACCTACCCATAATATTCAAAATTTTTTTACACAACCATTTTGCAACGGGAAGTTAATTCAATAACTTAAACTACTAATGTTCGTTCATGCAAAAATTACAAAAATCAATCATAGTTCATGATTGATGGTGAAAAGGAAAGGTTGGAATTATAATTAAAAAACTATAGTATGCAGGCTTAAGTTAAGGATATAGAAAAAACCTATCTCATAAAAAAATATTTTTTTATATACCTACTTTGAAGACGAACAAAAGAAATAATATAGTTATAATTTAACATTTGAACAGTTTTATAGGTATAGATACGTTGAGATATTAAATAATATAATTTTAGTTATCGACGACACACCTACACTACCTATATATAGTATAGTCAGCCACCATGTTGGTACGAACCTACTTAATTTTACAAAATTATTAAATAGATCTCTAGGAAATTTATAGTGTGTACAATTATTTTGAATTTACCTACATAGATATTAATAACTAAAAAAATTGTCTGGGCAAAATAATTATTGGGGTGTCGCTGGTTTCCGCCAAAAATGTACTTTCCGTTTTCTGCCAATACCTTTTCCCGTCAAATTAGAAAAAACGTCATTCCTTTTTCGTTTATCCATCAGTTATAAATTACAAAATTTTAAAGTTTGGGAACCCTCCGAACCCTTATATAAATATTTAATTATATTATATTTTTGAATAACTATAATGTGAATTCAATTTCAACCAATCAATCGAGCTGAGCTATGATATATTGCTATCAAAACTACCTATGTAAATATAACAAAATATTCAGTAAAAATGACCGAGTAAATAATATAATTAAATATAAGTAAATACAATAGTAATTTTACACAATAATATGTACATACCTAAAACCTAATATATTTATTATTATTATTTTTTTTTATATATACTTACAACTAAATGCTGGTAATTTATAACTTTTAAATAATTGGATTTAAATATTATGTAGTGATTACTTTAACAAAAATAAGTAATTTCATAAGAATAAAATGTTTTTTTGAAAGACTAGTATTGAGTTTTGACGATATTTTTTCATGTGTTTTGTCTTGGTTATTTTTTACGATAAAAAATCGTGCATAATGATTTAAGTAGTTGTAGGTGTACAATTATATTATTTAATTATATAGTGTATCAGTGTATCTATACTGTATACTGTATAGATACATTTAAGTTATTAAAAAATATAATATTATACATCAATGCAATTTACTATACCCATTATCTAAATCAAAATATTATATAATGATGAGATGGCCGTTCATCGCGTCTATACGTCAAAGTTTCAAACGCATGAGGCACGAACTTTGGGTTAGTAGGTACGACATTTTGAATTATTTTTTTTAACATTGAAATAATTTTATTTCCTTGTTATTTCCTTTTAATCTGGTAAAAAACTTATACCTTTATACTATACCTATCACTATGGAACACTGCAGGAATGGTATTGGCTTACAATTGATAAAATAAGATTGATCGAGATACAAAAAGGTAGAGTTCAGTTTTTTAATGAATTAAAATTCCTGTCAGTAAAAAATAATAAAATCTGTTGTATAATGTCACTATTATCACTATAAAACAACAAAAAATTATAACTATCTAAAATAGTAATAGATATGACCTATTTAAGAACTTAAAAAAATGTTACGTGCTGAATTTTCATCGACCAATTCAATAATTTTCCTAATCCGTTAAATTGTTCATTTTAAACACTGTGATTTTGGTATTTAACCTACCACTATAGAGAGTGGTAACTAAAATAATATAATGTTATATATAAAATAAATAATATAATTTAGACTTTTTAAAGTTGAAATTAAAAACAATTATTTAAAACTGTTTATAAAAGGTTCAAACAATTTACATCGATTGAAAAGAATCAAACTGAAATTTAAGGATGAAAATAATTATTATTAACATTAATATTATGAGTATCTGTGGAGACAAATAATTTGCTTATATACCTTTCGAAAATTTGGTCAAATATTGAACACATCTAATTTTTGTACATCAAAACGAACACAGCAAATTGACTTACGATGAAATTCCCAAATGACAATACATAGACAGATTATTCGACAGCATATAAATTCGAAAACGACTGAACCAATCCGAAAATAATGTTTTCAATGAGCTTTTTGTTAGGTTATTAATTCTCATTACTATGTAATTGTTTCATTCAAATTCATAATTTATATATGTTTATCATAATCATATTTGTTACTCATTGTAGGTATATGCAGGTATGCAACCAATTATTAACCATAGTTTAACATCGTTATGTTATCGTTCGGCAGTTTATGGACCCAACGTCCATGAGCTACATTTTTGAAATTTTTAATTAATTTACTATTATATTGTGCAAGTGGTTACTTACTTCTTGTATAATTAAACGTTAAATATTTTCACTGGGAAAACATGCACATATAAAGGACATGCTCAATATGAATAATAATTATGATCTTCTTTATACTTTTACTAAACAAAAACATAGAAGTCACAAAATTATGCGCTCACTAGAGCAAGCATTTAATTCTAATAAGCACTATAGTGACATAGTGTAAGTATAATCAAATGAAAATATATTTCTATACATTTATTTTAGATTTTAGAACACTACTTCTATAACAAGAAATTTAAAATGCAATCAGTGTTCTTTTCTGTACATCTGCAATAATAAAAAAAAAAAAAATTGAATAACTGATATAGATTATTTTACGTATAGTTATATATTAATTATTTAATGATCCCTATGATCATCCAGTGTTTATGAAGGTATATGTAATATTTTACGTACTAGGTTATGGTATAAAAATATTAATCCTAGCGTAGCCCGCAAACCCGTTTAAGTATTTAATAAACACTATCATCCTATTCAATAAATTCTTAACTATACAATCCCGATAAATAGATTTATATTTTAGTATGGGAAATCACTACCCTTCATATTGAATATTCAATCATACTTTTTGGATATAAACAGTTGTATTTCCAAACACGAAAAAACATATATATATAACCCGATGCATTCATTACTCCGCTTAAAATTTAAAATATCTATTCGAAAACAATGTAAATGTTAAAAATTTAAGTATAATAACTACAATAAATATACATACTCTTTATGTATACCTATATAATATACATATATATATAAGCTCAAGGCGGTCTTGATGACCCTATTTTTGATGTTATAGGTCGCATGGCTCGTTTGCACGCTATGCTCTTAAAGTTTCCACTTTATCAGATACAATGACGTTCGTTTTATTATATAGGTACCCTTAGATTGTGGTACGTTGATAACGTTTAAATGTGACTATCGAGCGAATAAAAAATCGTTGTCGTTGTACGTTGGATATATGTAAGTACGCAGGATTAACTGTTTTTTTATGGGTTTTGCATTATCTCGCTTGTAATCACGAGCATTATAGTTAGGAATAAATGGAAATTAAAAACTATACGCGTGTATTTCATTATAAATAATTAGTATACTATGGGGTATATATATATATATAATTGTTAACTTTGTAACAGGTAACAACCAAAAAACACGGTATCTCAATCACTTGCGATTGTTAAACAATTCTAAAAGTAGGTGAACATTAAGTAGACCCAACCACGATAAGCAAATACAGCGAAAATTCATCGAACATCCGTTAAGTATCATCAGGTACAGTAGATTCGTGTTATTTCGAATCTTAAGGGAAACAGAAAAAAGTTCGAGATATCAAGTTTTATTAAAAAATAAAAATAATAATATAAATGTATGTTGTAAAATGTATATGAATAATAAATAATACGAATGCCTAAAATACATAATTTGAATACTTAAATACTGAAATGATTTAATAAATTATTTTTTTTTAAAGTTATCCTCTTTTTTTCATATTTCCACAATTGAACTTCATTATTTTCTCTTTCTGTTTAATAATTGATGATAATATATTTAGTGGAATATTGAATTCATTAACGATTTCACATTTTTTACGGTCACCTTTTTCAACTAACTGTATTAAACGAACTTTGTCCGAAATTGAAAGAACATTTAATTTACGCTTCTTTTTTATTTCACTACGAACGAACAAACGGACTACGAAAGACTGCAAACGTGACTACCAACGCGCTAAATCGCAATCACTATACTGAATGTACTGCACAATTCCTGTTTAAACCGTAATAAAAATATTATTTGTGAACTCGAGATAACGAAAAACGATTAATTTTATATCCAGTTATCGAGATCAAAACACTATTAAGTGTAATAGTAGTTTCAAGGAGAATTCAAAGTAGTTCGAGATAACGAAAAATTTGAGATAGCAACGTTCGACATATTAAGAATCTACTGTAATATCATTTTTTATTTGAATGCAAATAGTATTCGCGTTTGAAAAATAAAGATTTTAATTCACATTTAGTCTATTTACATCATGATATAGCATAATAAGTTGATATCATCATCGTACAGATTTAAAATTTAATACCTATCAATAATATATAATATGAAATTATAACAATCAATCAAATAATGTACTCAATGTTTAAAGTTAAAATTAATTCAACGAGCTTTCTGTTATACTAATATAATTTTATAAATTATTAAACGTCCTTAAAATTAAAGCATGACACATCGTCTCAACCTCAAAATTCGTTTTTAGTATACAATAATTTATTGTTAAAAATTAATTTCAAAATTAACCATCCATTACGGTAGTGAATTACCCAATAAAGAGGTACACTTGACATCTAGTATATATACAGTAGAGCGGCTTTATCCTTGAATTTTTTAGCACTGTTCACTTATTCATTATGTTATTAATGCAAAATGATAATTTACACGTTTTTGATCAAAATAACTAAATATAACATTATATACCTTCAGCCATCGTTTTATCTATTTCAAATTATTTTGATATTTTGACTATAAAGTGATAGACAAAAGTTGTCGTAATTTATAGAATTAACTACTTTTAAGAATATTATGGATTTTATGATGTCTCGCTACAACACGAACATTGTAATTAAGACTATAAATGGTAATTAAAATATGCGTGTTTATCATAGTAAGTTTATATTTTTCACACTAAGTAATGAGTTATATTAAAATAATCGTTTAAAATAACAAATAAAGAAGAAATAGAATTTCTAATGATTTAAAAAGAAGACAAAAGTAACAAACTTTGTAGAAAAATCGAACGTTTACTCAGCGTTTGACTACTCTGCCACTTAGTATATTTTTTTTTTCAAATAAATAAGAAGGTTTGTGATTAAATTAAAATTTAATAATAAAAATTATAAACGTTTATATAATATATACATAAATATTTTTATTAGATAAAATTACAAATTTAAAGTTAAGTAGGTACCTAATAGTAAATAGAATGAAACTCAATAAGCGAATATTGTGTTAAAAGCATATTTTTTTTAGGTTCTCTTATTGATTTGAAATAATATCATATACTTATCAATAATTAATATTTAGCATTTTGTATTAGTAATAAATAATAATACATTAGATTCATTTTATCAGGAATCGTGGATTATAACTATATGAGCATTTTGAATAAATTTAATTTTTTTCAGTAATTATTAAATCGTTAAGAACTTTGTTAATTTTTTGAAATTTTTTGAATGCAGATTCACCACAGTAGTCCACAGATAACGTATAAAGTAGTAGATGATGGATTTGGCCGAAAAACTACTGCTGCAAACGTCGATGTAGACTGATATTTCTCTTAAACGAATTGAACTAATTTATCGTATATACCAAGTCGATGATGTTTTGGATCTGTACAGAATTTAAAACTATATCTTATCACTGCTAAATTATATACAATCATTTGGACTTAGCATATTATATTTATTTTAATAAAACACTTAGAATATTTTTTCCAATAAATGTCAATTCTTAGCCATTTGATAATAATTAATAAAATCCTTATCATTTAACGTTTTATACCAACTGAGGCTTGTTACAACTTCGGCATATATACAATGCTTTTTCGTACTAATATAACGATTTTTCAATAAATAATACTCAAGACAAAACATTCTATACAGCAAACTGACTATTCCATATTTATTTTGTTTTTTCTTTCTAAAATAGAAAATTACACCAACTCTAGCGACCTAGCGTATAATAGTACTTTGAATTCTTGCCAAGTAATCAATGTATACAGTGATTTTAAATTATTATTTTTTTTAAATCAAAGTTTGAATAAATCTTCAATATTTTTAATATACTTTAGTTAGTATTTACTTAGTTTTCCATCGATATTTTTTTACACATGCAATAATGTTATTTTTTTTTAATTAATGATTAATAGTATTAAAATATTATAATATCAAAATATCTAGATTCTTGAAAGTATTATTAACCTAACCTAACTTTTTTTTTTATATAATATTCTTTTTTACGATGCTACCTACGTACTCGCATTGTTGGCGTATCTTACTCATTACTTTTAGTTCTTACTAACTTCCATCAGTAGTTTTTAGTTTAACCACGATACACGAGTATTATATATTTTTATTGCAAAATAATACTACAAAATGTATATTTTATAATGTTCCTATAATATGCCAATAGTTTTAAACAGAAATAATAACATTTACTATTTAATGAATGGCTGCACAAATAAATTTTAACGGTCTGTTAAAAGTACAAGTACCTATAACAAACTGGCATGAATAATGAATATACTAAAACAATAATTATTAATTTTAAGTATTACATATTATAGAATAAATAAACTACACTAGATAAGATGGGATTCAGAAGCTTAAGAAAAAGCTAAATATATCAATTTTCAATTAAATCAACTTTTACTTTAAGACAAACGTCTTTATATCACATATTGAATTTTTAAATTTGTCACTTGTTGTTAAATTAATTATACATAAAATATATAATTAAATTGTATTAAATTTATAGATACATATTAATAATTATATAAAATTATAAATACCAAGAACCAAATGCAAAAGGTTAGGTTAGATTAAGTATTTTAGTTGATTAAAAATTAAAATAGTAAATATTCAACCCTCCAACGCTATAAATTCATCGCTTAATAAAATATAAATGTTTAAACCAATTTACTATATGAAGAAAATTTAATTAAGTAATTGACACCATTATTATAACATTTTACTATAAAATATAGTTAATTTAACTAATTTAACTTCGCTTAACTTAACTTATTAATTCATTAATACGCACTCTAGATTAATTTTTTATCAAAAATTAAGTACAAATTAGTAAAAGTCGTAAATAATAGTGACTAAAATTGAATAGTTAAGAAAATAGTAAATAGTTTCCAATATCGAAGTATAATTACTAACAATTATTGAATAATGTCAATTTAAATGGAATTTCGATGTATAAAATATTGAAATAATGTAATTTACATAAATATTAATATATATATATAATTTAAAATTAGTCTACCTATTATTTATTAATTAATAATTATTATTATATCATTTAATACGTTTACGATAAATGTATTAATTTTGAGGCATTCTTATTGTGCTCGACTCATCATATGATCTTAACTTTGTGTATCCTATAAACTTCCTCGCTGCTTTTTTGTGTAGGTATTGATATTTGTATTTCAAAACCTTTATCGTCATCTATATTTCAGTGTCATCAAAAATTTAAATATAAATAATTTTTAGATTAAAAAGGTGGATAAGGATCACTGTAATGGATATTAAATTTAAATTTAATGATAATTATTTAATTGTATAGAAACAATTCAGCACTAAACCTATATAACTAAGTAAATTTCATGGTATGTTTTTTGATATTGCAATTAAAGTAATTTATTTTATTATTAGCATTACTGTAGGTTAATTTATTGTTTTCCAAATCCATTACATTACCATATTATTAATATTTAATTAGGTACCTACAGGGACGGCCTGGGAGATAAATTCAGGCCGGGAAAATTTATTACCCAAGCCACATATTAATGATTACCTGAAAGACGTTACTTTAGTGGTAGGGGTAGAGTATGGCTAAGTTTATGTTCTTCCCCCTCCCCATCAATACTACCCAATTTATTTTATAACTATTCATTTATCTAACATTTTAGTTTTTATTACATGTAAGAGGACATAAAAAAAGTAGACATTCAATTAGTATCAATATTTTAATGAAACTTTTCATCTCAATTCAATTTGAAGCTTGAAGACCTAGTTACACCTATCTTTATAACTATGTATTATCTTTAAACAATTGAACAAAAAGTTCAATTAGCTGCTATATGTTTGAATTTTTTACTATAAATTATATTTTATAAACGCTAATAAACAAACCAAAAAGAATAAACACTAAATTCAGTTTTTATAATTAATTTTATATTTTAAATATAAATAATGTTATGACATTTTATAGACATGTTGAAAGATGCTACTTTTTATAACAATAAATCTATTATTTGATCATTATCAATATTTATCAAAATTTATTTTTCAACTAACATTAAAATAAACGCTTTAGCATTTACATTACAAAGTTTACTTCTTAACATTTTTTTTATATACTTTAATGTAGGAAATGTTCGTTCGCAGGCAACTTGGGTAACAGTAAAAGACAATAAATACTTATAAGCAACTGTTAATACTTGATAAGCGATACTGTATAAATTGTATTTTATCAATAATTTGTAACAACACAGTGTACTGTTTCTAAAATTATTACACATAACTTGACTTATTTTCTCAATCAACTTCCAAATCATCCTTATCATTTTCAATCCCCCAATTTATTATTTCATACTCATCTACAATCGACATTTTTAAAAATGCCCAGATATTTGAAAAACGTATTGATTCTCCACCAAAACTACACAATAATAATAATAATGCTTTCATACATCCCAAAATACCCATTTTAAATGAGCAATTCTAGTTATTATTTATTAGTAATAGGTAGCCTAAAAACTACCACAAATAACTTATTATAATATAATTTACTTTACGGGCTACGGGTGTTCGAATCGGGATTTTTATAATGTTAACCTAACTTAACCTAACCGCGGTTTTGGTATAATCAGGCGCATAGATCCACTATCGATTTTCTATAAATTATAACTAACATATAGTATAAGATAGTATATGAAATAAATCTACGTCATCGATCGACTATAGGATTCTTATTCACAATCAACGACGATGTCCATAATCAAGTGTACTGACGCAGAAGCTAAAAGCTCAGGTATGTTGAGTAAGAGGTCATCAAACAAATACAATTCGGCATTGCTCATCACCATAACCAAAAGGTTTGGATGTAAGTATTTTTTCGACTTTGTATGCGCTCTATATGATCAATGCGCTAGACCAATCAGATCACAGAGGCCTCTCGCTTCACATCGTTCTTTTTCCCTCATATTTTTTTTATCGGATTGTGCACATACATTTGCGACAACCACCACAAATACGAAGCAACTGACCTGACACTTGGAATTTGCAAGCGCTCTACTCCTGTTGTAGAGTATTATAAACAATATCAATCTTGAATATTATCAAGTGGTCCTCCGGGTATTCCATGCACATATGGCGAAAAAAAGTTCATTACTTATTGGGTTTAACAGACTACAATACAGTTTAATGACATTGCGTATAAAGTATAACAAAATATATATAATATACGTACAATTTTCTAGTCCCATGAATAATTTTTTTCAATTAAGTTCAGTAAAATAATTAACTCGCTTAAATTATAGTTATAAATCGCTTATAATTCGATTAAACATCTTATTTTGTCCAAATTTCAATTCTAAATATCTATAAAAATAAATGTGCTTAAACTAGTATATTTTTTTTAGAGTTTTTGGTTTCGATATGTATAACTTATAAGAAACTATTGTATTACTATATTTTCAAGTTTTAAATATAATTTTGAAAATTTAATAAATTTTTAACTATAAATTAATTTGCAATATCTTTAAAAGAGTTAAAATATTTTAAAAATTATACCACGTGTATAAAATGATAATATAAACATCTTAAAATATCTACAGTTATTCGTTTTTGAATTACAACAAAATAAAAAAATTGTGTGATAATTAATCATTATTTTACGAGTCGATTATTCAATTTTGTCAAGTTTAAACTTCAAGTAGACATACAAATATTTTATCAAATTATGTTCAACTTTTGTTTTTAATTGCAGTAGTAACAACTAATAAGGAACTTTGTATTACATTTTAAAATTTTAAATAAAAATATTATTGATATATATTTTATATAAACGAATTTCATCAAAATCCTAACTTTAAAGAATTATAAAAATAAAATATATTTCTTTGATTTTTTGATTTTAAGAATAATATGATGAAATTGTGAGAAACCTCGTATTTAATTTTCAGAATTTTCGACAAAAATTTTCCAACGGAAACCACCCCCTTTATTTTAATGCATTATAAAGCTCTAGAATAGTGGTCGGTGTCCTGTTTTAAATTCTTGAACGACAATATTTATTTTTATATACATTTTATTATTTTAAAAACCTTAACAGTATTTTTTTTAATAGTCAATAATTTAAGAATATAAAATTTTTGACTGGTCCGAGAGTCTTAAAAGGTTTCCGACCACTGTTCTAGCATATGATGAAAACACAAAAATACATATCATTATAAAATCAATACATTTATCGATTCGGCCAGAGTTTATCATATTAAGTATATTATATATTTATACCATACATATTGAATCCACTTGTATAATTAATAATATATTGTATACACAATACACAATAGTTTAAATCAAACAGTAAATATAAATAATTATTAAGATTTTATTTTTAATTTGAGTTTGTATTCGGTAAATTATTTTAATAATAAATGTATTCATATTAGTACAAATTGTACAATATATTCATAAATTATATTAAATTAAAATGCAACATATATAATATCTTTTCACTTATGTATTATCAATCTTAAATAATGTGTAATAAAAAAATGATATAATATTAGTACCTATATTATATATTATATTATAAATTGAAATATTAATTCAACTAAAATTAGGCAAACAATTTGTAAGGTAATAATATAACAGGACCTTAAAATATTATTTTTAATTTGTGCATCAATTTAGTGAAGTATAATATAAAATATTATAGTTAATAGATAATAAATAGTGTGTAAATATAGAAGAAACATTTTCAAGTCTACTATGATTATGCACGGCGATCATTCCAAATCCATGAAGTGAAAACTGCGATCAATAAAATCGTGTAATTGAAAGTTAATAAATCAGCATCTACAAACATTAATTTCATAAAAAATATTAGTTTTACATCTTAATATGTCTATATCTTTGCAGAAACATAAAATACTAAATATTAATTGCATTAGTTACTATAATTATAATCTTGATACTTTATTACCTTTATTAATATCTATTTTAACATAACAATAAGTGTCAACATTATGAACTCAATCTATAAATACGTAAAATTTTATTCAACCTTTGTTTTTATCCAGAAAATAAAATACCTAAAGGTCTGATCAAATTAAACCATTGATACTACCTACACACTAGAAAATATAAAATCACTCCGGCTAGTTTATTTTTTCAAATAAAGCTGTCAAATTCAATGAATCTAGTTGTGTAAAACACTATCATTATATAATATTAATTTAAATTTATAATTTTACAACATACCTACTTGGTTAAATAAATTTAAAAAAAATCTCAAATATAATATTTGCGCTTATTTTATACGCTATGTACATTTTAGAAAAACCTTGTCGGTTTATTGGAATATTTTAAATTATGTATTTTATTTTAAAATGTGACACAAGAAACTTTTACCATATTATATTAAAATACTATGTATAATACAACTAAATTGTTTTCTACGCATATCTGTACCGAAATTGCCTATCCAATGCACCGTTTTCATATTATTATTGTCAAATAATTGTTTTTTATTTTTACATAAATAATTAAATGATTTATTTTTTAAATTAATTTTATAAGTAATAATAAAATATTATAAAGATAATTTTAAGAAAAAAATTGGACAAGTGGATACCGCTCTGCTGTACAATAGGTGTCGATTGGGTCACAGTGTTGGTCGATGAATGTATCAAATTTGAATCCATTGATTTACCACTGTAAACAAAAAGCAATTCTAAACAGAGACGGCCTGTCAACCTGTATCACTAAGAATATTAATTCAAGATAATTTTTTTGATATTGCTATTAAAGTAATTCATTTTACTATAAGTATTAAATACTCGTATATGATAAGTTGATTTTTTTTCCGAAAACATTGTATTTACTATAATATTAAAATTTAATTATTATAAATTATTATATATTATTTATATTATATTACTTGTATATTATTTTTAACTTTTTATTCAATAAACCACCTTATCAAAAAACATTGTGAATAGCCTCAAGGTAGAAATAGGTAATATTTAGCTTAAAATGAATACATATTTTGAAAATACCATATTGTGTATAGTATGTAAAAGTTTAAGTTCTTAAAAATAATGTTTTTTAACTATAAAAAACAACTAACATCATTATCCTTCGTTCAAATATGAAATTTTGTCCAAATTTGAGCTTCAAATTACAAAAAAAAAAAATGGTACTTTTATATAATATATTTTTTAGATTTGTTAGTTTTTAGCATACTATGCTTAATTTTTTGTTTTGTATTTCAATTGAATATTTAAATGAAAAATAATATATTTTTTATTATTTTACTTTAATCAAAGAATATTATTTGTAGAAACTTAAAATTTTTGAATATACATATATTACTATAAACTATACTCAAATATATTTTAAAAGTATTATTACAATTTACTATAGTAGAAAATATCTTCAGAAATATATGTAGACTAACAGATCAGCTCAGAATTGTTTTTTGTATAATTTAATTCAAATTTATCAAATCCATTAAAGTGACTATTTTAATTGATTGTTTTAGGCTATTAGATAACAGAAATCCCAGTAACCAATAATATATCTTAACATACTATAACAGATTGAGTTTCCTGAATTTTATATATATTTTTTTTTTTTTAATTAATAATTTAAATAAAAAACGTAGTGCCTTTAAATAATTTTATAGTTTAATTTTCAAAGTTTTCTTCAGTCTTGACAATTGAATAAATAAATAATGTGAATATCCATTTTAGTGTTATTATTTCTCTTGATAAAATCAAAGTCTTAAATGAAAATAAAAAATCCATTATTTAAAAATTGATTGACTATCAATATGTCTAATAAACATGAACACTAAAGGTCAGATGTCCAACCAACTTAGATAGTTGCACTATTAATAATTTGTCGGTCAATCACTCTAAACTCGACCAAGTCACGCAACCTTTAAAATAACAGAGAACAAACGGTCAATTAAAATAATTTAAACCGACTTATTGGTTTCTGTGTTGATACACCTTTACTACTACTGACATATTATAACAAGTAAAACCCATAAATATGTACCATCAAAAATTATCAATTTAAAACCAATACCTATTAAATAAAATACGTAGGAAATACTTATCTCATCCATTTTTAAACAAAATACATAAAAATTTAATTTACCCAAAATATTAAATGTAGATACTGATAAACATATAAACATACAACACAAAGTTATTTTAGATAAAAAAAATTATTCATTTGTCTGTACTTAATTTCCATATTATTTCTTCTGATACAATTAATTAGAACACGGGGTTTACTCTTGGTATATTTTTCCTATATTATTAGTTATTTCATGCATTACTTAAGTGATTGTAACATTTAATTATTTATATGTTAGTAATAACTATGATCAATATAAAAAGTTTTAAATTAAAAAATTAAATAATATGTATTTACGTGGAATAAAATATGATTGATTTACAAAATAAAATTTAAATAAAAATATAACAAATATATTTCTTGATAAAGCGATAGAAGAAAATGTATAAATATAAGAAGTAAGAAGTCACCTATAAGTAACACTTGTCTAGGAGTTGTTTAAATATCTATTTTATATATTTTTGTATTCATTTTTTTTTTTTTTTAAACAAGTCATGGCACCAATTTCTTTATACTACGCCTGGAGCTGCCTAGTATAATTTGGGGAAATTGGTTATGGTGGGTTTGAAGACGATAATGAATGCTTTTATAGAAACGTGCAGGTTCATCTTTCACAGTTTTCACTGAAAGATCTTTATGTACTATACGTAGTTATAAATAAAAGGTGGGGGACATTCATTGTTTTCTTGAGAACAATATTCTGGAACTATAAGATATTGTTAATACTAGAATTTTTTGCCATGCCAAATAATTATTTCATTTTTATGTTAATGTATTTCTATACATTTTTTTTTTTTAAATAATAATACCAATGAATAATTTTTAGTTATGATATTATAGTATATTATTGTACGAATAAATTTAATATATAATTACAGTTGCAAGACTCCTTTTCCTCGGTAAAACCGTCTTTACACGCACATATTTTCAATCTTGGATTCGTTAATGTGGCGTTATTTTTACATATGGCATTTGGCAAACACTCCACGTCTGTTTCGCATGATGTTTTTAATGCTGGAACAAAAAGCGGTCCTGGCGAAAAATTAGTACATACTACATACTAATACGTAAAACTTTTAATACTTTGTAATGCATTTATATACGAGTAAACTAATTATTGGAAAAATAATTGATCTTAGTATAAATTATATCAATCCAGAAATTAATGTATTATATGTTATTTTAGTTTGGAAATTATGGATTAAAATGGTCTATGGTATGTGAAACATAATAGTTACATCAATAATAACAATTAAAATATTAACTTATTGAAAGATTCAATAATTAGACACAAAACCAATGTATAACTAAAAATTAGAAGTTACTCACAAAAAATAAAATATTATAACAATTAACAAAGGATTAGTCAATGAATAAATTCCATATTTTATTCAATTATTATTATTAGATTATTTAAGTTAAAAAGAGTTAATAGTTGGATATGATTAAATTTATCATCAAATAGTAAACAATTATCAGTAATTACTAATCCATATAATTAATTTTATTCATAAGTATATTTATAAAAGTGATACACGAAATATTAATGTATAAAATAAAAATATTTTGTGCTACACTATAAACTATAATACAACTTAATAAACTATATATTAAGTGTTTTAATAGAATTACTAATTTTGTTCCAAATAATTTCGGACCTTATATTATATTATATGAATTGATAAATTATTTATTGCTCATACAGTTATACCTCTTGGTTTTTTTAAGCAATCACCATTCAATGGCAGTTTTCCATCTGCACACAGACATTTTTTTTTCTTATCACTTGGATCAAGCGCACAAGATGTAAATGGCGTATCTAAACAATCAGAGTCTGTAGTACAATCTTGAACTGCATTATTAACTGAAAAAAAATATTTAATTCAATTATATTTCTAACTATAATTTTATTATATTATTTTAATATTATATTTTAAAATTATCCATTATTTACCCAAAATATTAGTCAATTTTAGCCTTTTAGAAACACAATAAGATGTTTGAACAATAAATAATAAAGAGCAACGCAGGATAAAAGTATAAGTATGACGGTGATTAGTTTTTACATAAATAACGCATTTATTAATACAAGTTTTCAAAAAATCTATTAGGCACACCCTCGATTTTTTAAAAAATAGTTGTCATAATTTACATGTACATTGAAGTGTGAATTTTATAACATAATAACACATTATATACATTTTAGTAATTACCAAGTTTTTCAGTTTTAAATTTATAATTACAAAAAACTATTTAGACAATTTAAACTATAAGTATTATTATATAAGAATTTTTAGATATTTTTAATGTGTCTATTTTATAAATATGATTATAACAATAATGTAATATAGGTAAGTATCTAACATATTTATTATTAAAATATGATTTATGAAAATTCATAACATGATATTAACTATTTTATTCATTTTAGTTATTATATGATTTAAAAAAAACTTTAAAAACGTGACATTTTTTGTTGAAAAAAAACTTTTTTTTAAATATGTAACTTAATACACCAGATTTTTTTCAATCTTTAATCAAAATAACGAACAATAATTGATAATATACATATCTATAATTAATATATTTATCGATAAAATATTTTATCTGAGAATTGCAATACTGTGATAGAATGAATAATGATCAAGTGACATAACAAGTCTTGTTATAAGTAAAAAATCAAATTATGCTTAACTACCTTTTTATTTTTATTTGTAAAAATATTGTTAATTTAAAATTGTACATCAAATAAAATTGTTGAATATTAAAATATATACTATTAAAAAATAGTATACATTACTACTATATTAATACCTCTATACACTAATACAATATGTAAGTTTTAGCACAAAATATATATACAAGGTATGAATATCACGAAAGAAAAAGAAGTTAATTGACAACACTTTGAAAAATAAATAAAGAAGAGAGTAAGGTACTAAGGTATAAGAATGCTAAGCTGAGTTAGAATATAGTAATATGGTTTCTTTCAAGTAGGCGCAGGTTTTAATAGGGTTAAAGAAATTAGAAGATTGGATATTAAACGGTTAACATTTTCTAAAGATTTAAATTTAATTATTTTGAATAGAAAATAAAATAAAATAATTTAAAAACTTTAAGAAGTATTATAATATACCTGGTCCTACAATAGTATCACACTTCTGCATATAATTCTTTCTATGATATCTTTCATAATGTATTATGGATATTTTTAATCATTTCTAATATTCAATAAGCTTATCATTTAATTTTTTACTGTTATTTTTTCTTGTTATCTTCCTTTTTGTAACCAATAATATATTATTATATAATTATTAAAATCTAAAATGTTGTTATTAGCTAACATCTGTAGTTAAACTTAAAATTAGACAATAACCTTATCATAAGCCAAGCGTTGTACATTACTTGTTAAAATGTTTAATATAAGTATTTTAAACTATATGGTATGATTAGACAAAAAGCCTATTACATTTAAAACTTGACCTAAGTAGATAAGGTGTCTATAATTGTTTTCGTAAAGGTCGCTTTGTTGACATATTATATTACTTTAACTTGTATATGCCTATAAAAATATAATATCTAGCCTATTTTCTATACGATCCCAAACCTGACTAATGCACTTGAAAAGGTTGTCAGAATTGAATAACATACCTATTATTTCTATATTGGCTATTCTTTACCAAGTTGAGCAAATCAGTGTAGTATACTATTCAGAGGTGGATTTACGCATAGGTAACCTTGGCACATGCCTAAGGCGCAAAATATTTTAGGGGCGTTAATTTTTATTATTACCTTTTTAATAATTTTTTTACTTTTTAGTGTTTTATATTAAATTATTATATATTTACTAATGAAACTAATATATTGAATATTTTTAGTTGATATGATAATATTTGATATAGTATTTAGTATTTATATATTGTAATAATTATTAATTAACTATAGATATTTAGGCAATATTTTCATTTTCGTACGTATTTTTTTTCATAAGAAACTATAAGTGTCGACGACACCCGGTATTATATTTATATCTTTATGTATTATTACTGATTTGTCAAACATATTTTATTTTCATTATTTTTTTAAGAAAAATTAATTAATTCTATTTGTTTGGAAAATGGTTTATCGTCTTTACTATCGAAATAGTTAAATAAAAGGATTAATAAATAAAACGAGTTGATTAGTAACTAAAATCATGTCAGTGGTGTGATTTTTTTTCTTAGTCAATTAAACTCCGCAAGAAGGTATTAAGTTATAAAATGTAAATACTCTTATCTAATCAGCTATATGATATTATGAATGAGTAAATAATAATTATAACCGTTATAAATTAATTTTATTTTTACTTTTACGGAAACATAGGCCTATGCTAATTGCATAGGCTCAGATCCATGGCTATACTTGTACCTATACAAGTCTCCCACTTTTCCTTTAACAATGTACATCAGCGTACAATGTACCTTCAGGTTTCTGAAAGAATCAATATTTTAACGAAAGTATTAAATTATATTTTGACGCTGTTGATTTAGTATACACATACATTATCATTAAAAACAATCAAAACGAATAGACCGAAAATTCAAAAATATAACAAGAACATTGAACAATAATAATACAAATGTTGACACTTCGTTATACAGTTATTACAAATCCTTTATTAGGGGCGGGAAATCGTTGTGTAATAGTATTATAGATATCTCACTGCGGTTAAAAAATGCAACCAGTAAATCGATTAAAACACAAACTACTATATCAGTAAATGTCATCGGAATATGTTTGCGGGCTCGCTTGGACACTATATAATAATATTATTTCTGCACTATAAATAAATGTTATGTAAAAAAAACATGGCCGATGAGTGTAAAAATAGTTTTTATATAACCAAATCAGTGATTCCCGAATTCAATAGAATAGTTTTATGGGCCCGAAAACTACTCTAACCCGCGATGTGTTTCACGAACACGCACAAACGCGTGAAATTCGCGTGAAATGGAACACCGAAAGAAACCTCAAGGGGCAAAACGCCAAAACAGACAATCGTGTGTATACAATATAATACATCATACTTTAACGTTTATAATAATTATTGCGATTGTTTGCACCGAGTTTTGTGTACATATATATTATGATATAAATTATATAATACTATAACGCCACATAATTTATTTTCCATCGTTACGTCATTATTTTAATATTATACTGTAAACCAATTTATAAAAGTACTAGTTAGTATACTACTAGTAAAAAAAAAAGGTCTATTTTATATATATTCACGTGGGTGGCAGAAACATGGTACCTAACTACAAAACAAATTTTTAATGTAAAATTGTATGCACTTAGAATTTTTTCTCTCTATTTACGTGCTCGACGAAGGCGTCAAACAGTTCGTTCGCAACCGTTGCCGCCATGGTTGTAGCCAGTAGCCACTACCACTATATAAAACAGTACACTTATAATACATAAACATTATGATATTATATATATGTATACATAAGTACCCGTGCTGTTACCTTAGCTGCCGCCGCAGCCTTAGCGTGCGAAACAACCGTAAATAGTGAATATAACATATAATATAGTATATGTAATATATATAGGTATATATATATTTTTTTTTGCTCCCCTTACAATTTTACTTTCTCACCCCCCGTACACCACTCGTAACTCTCTCCTTTTGCGTATTTTTCCTATCCACCACCGATTTTTTAATTTCCCTTCATGTCCGAGCACGAGCATTGATAATATTATTCGCACAAATACAATATATACACATTGCACTGGAAGTGTGTACTGCGGATCAATAAAAAAAATAAAACAGTTGTAGGTACATATTTAGCTAGTACTGAGCACACGTCAATGTATCAATGTGCAGTATAACATTTGACCATTACTACTGGATGTAAACTAAAACGATCGAAATTACGTGCACGCATGCGAAAGTTTTATCGTTTCTTGATGTTTATAAAGGCTATAACATCATGTCCTCATACACCAAGTAATTAACCGGGATTTGAGGTGGGAATGATAAAACACGACACTTACGTGTAGATTTTATCATCTATAGATTTTAGAAGTGTAATCACAGCACTGCACACGTATAAATATATATATATAGAACGGGCGGTATAGCCTTATTAATATGTTCTGTATGTGTACTTACTGATCCGGCAATTGCAATATTGACGGTTAAGATTTTGTTTTTTTTTTCGGCGATTCCTAATCAAAACAAAAATCAACGGAAGTACCAACAAAATATGTATGAATAAATGAATAATATCATAGTCTGATCAGAATTTTTTTTTTTTTTTTTTAATAAACCAAATTCGGGTATTTACCGATTAAGAGCATAATCCGGAACCTAAGTATAGGTAATATAACTACGCAAACTTAAGATAAGTACCTGTTTAATACGGTTAAAGGCCTATAGTCAGAACACCGCAAGCGTACAGGTCTTAGACGGTCATTAAGATCGCGGTCGTGAACAAAAAACGAAGAAGTTCGTGTGTAATTCAATATTATTACGTGTACGCGGATTTGCGCAAGTAGGGCGGGAACCGTAAACGAATCAAACGTACACGCGTCGCAGTAGGTACACAAATGTCATACCGGCATGCGGCCGGATCGCGCTCACCTGTCACGTTCTTGTTGCTCGAGTTGGCTCCGAACGTCGTGGACCATCGCTTGTTCCGTGCGGCGGACGACGGCGACGGAACGGCTACGCCGGCGGCGGTGTCTGCCGCGGCGGTAACGCGCGAGCGGCCGCCAACGACGACGGCCATGCCGGCCGCCGGCTGCGGCAACAGCAAGCCGGCCATCAGGCAACAGCAGTACGCCGCCAAAAACGCATGCACCGTCCACTGGGCCATGACTGTCTCGTAGACGTGTCCACGGCGCCGCGTCTCAACAGCAAATGGCCCGCGGCGTCGGCCGCCGATCGCAATTGGTGTGTGTGTGGCGTGCAGTGGCGCGAGCGTGCTGTACGTGTGTACTTGCGTGCACGCGCGCGCGCGTGTGTGTATGTGTTTGGGTGTGTGGGCGAACCGACGTTAAGAACTATATAGGTAATATGTATTATACATTATTAATATTATACGAATATTATATTTTTTAAGACTTTTTTTAGAATTCGACTGGCGCGCGCTCGCCTCACGCCAACTGTGGCGCCCGCGTACCCACATAATATTATTATTATTATATTATTATTATTATGTTTTGTGTAGCGGTTTTCGTTTTCGTTTTGTTTTGTTTTTTCGATTTTTCACATTCAAATAAGGAAATCGGCTTAACACGCAAACTGATTAATGAAGTTTTTATTGGACCGTATACATAAATAAGTACTGTGGGTGAGGGGGTGACGGGTGCAATGAAGGCGGTCAATGTATGTACATAATATATAATATAATACGAACATAGCGAATCCGTGACGGCAGCGATGGGAGGCCGACCGACAGAATTTCGTTATTTTATATTTTTTCATTCGTTAGGTTATAGCCTTATAGGTTATGTATATATATGCACAAACTCGGCTATAGCGGTCAATGGAATTAAAATTCATTATTTAAAACGCGTCCACCGTTCACGATTTTTACAAAATAAATATACACATCATACACACAAACAGGCCAGACCACATAATATGTAGGTACATAATACCTGTTATGAGTAAATGTATGTGCAATAATTTATAAAATTTATTAGGTATATAATATGTTGTATATATTATGGTTCTGTACACCTATACATATGCCCATGAGAGGTCACCTATACAAGACTTTTGAATACTACTAATATATATATTAATATTATATACACAACAATATGCACGCTTATATAGGACACAGCAACGCTATTGTGTTTTGCGTTGTTTTAATGTACATAATATGTAGGTATTGTTAATTTATTATGCAAATCGAAAAACCAGCGTTGCTTTATTATTATAATGTATTTATACGCGAATTATAGTTATTTATTATAATACATTATTTTTTTCTTCAAAGTTTCACTATTTTTCTTAAACTTCATAATTAAATATTCCTATGTTTTTTTATCAAGTACTTATATTTTTTTTATATGTTTATGATAAAATATAAAATTCTAAACCTGGTTATTCTTCTATAGCTCTTAATAATCTCTTAGACACACTAGTGCCCAACTCAACTGTAATACTTGCTAACCCGAGTCGACAGAAATAGACATTTTTCTATACAGGCTTTGTGGTTAAATATTTATTATACGAAACAATATATACCATAAGATTTAAGTTGTGCGTTAGTTTTATTAAAATAACCGTCCATTAAAAAATTAAATAGACATAAAGCCTTAGAAGTTAAGAGGATATAATATAAATTTGGAATTCAATGCCTGCAGTGGAGTATAAAGTATATTTATTATAACAGTATAGCACATCATCATAAAGTTTTCCCACAAAATATAGAATATTTATGTGTATCTACCTTATATTAGTTGTATTAAGGTGGTTAATGAAATATAGAATGGTTATATATTTCGTCTAGTCCTTAAATATTACTCTCAATCAATAAAAATAACTAATAACTAATAAGTAATAAAAATTGTTTATTTCTGTATTTTAACAGATTTTGATAAAATTAGGTACTAATAATGGACTATGGGTAGATAGGTAGTATTATGCACAATGCATATATGTACAGTAAACTTTGGGGAATAATAACATAATTTGATGAGCACATATTTATTAATAGTTTATAAAGCTAAAAGTGTTGACGTTATACATTGCTTGAATATATACTGTATAAAATTACATAATATAACAATTGATAACTACTCGTATATTATATTTTGTACTTTTAAATTAAATAATAAATTACGTTTTATAACTATAAAAAAAAATGTATATTACAAATTTTAAGAGAGTGAATAAGTCATTCGTACTTTTTAACTTATTACTTTAGTAGTAACATTAATTATAAATATTATTTATTTATTTCAAGGTTTATGATCAATAGTATTAGTTTCATTAATTAAAATCATAGTCCACGCAAAGCTTGTATTTTATGTTCTAAAAATATTCATAATATGTATTTTTTAAATATTAAAATATGTACATAATAATCATGAAACAACTTAAATAGAAAAACTTTAACTTTATTAAGGTGACTTTTTCCAATGTACAACATTGGGGCTATAATTATTGTGTCATCTATAAATATGAAATGTATGGTATTGGGGCTGATTGAGTCGTTGGTTTTAGAGGTTGAAGAGAATCGATGCAGCACTACCTCAAAGAAGGTAATTTATTTGGTTTTTCTATCCATATAGATGAGCTATCCTGTAGAAACGTCCGTCCGTTTGTCGTCAGAAATTTGACACAGAGGCGTCTGTTACTTAAAGTATCATTTTTACCACGGTTACAAGTGTAATGGATTTTTCATTTTGACCTTCTATGATTGAGTGCCATAAGCAGCGTTTAGTACCACAAAACACGGTTCCTGTTATTTTTTCTTTTACCAAATTCGTATAGTTAATAGCTGTGACAGAAGAGTGCTATATTATAGCCTGTAGATATTAACTTCAGTAGGTTGTTTTTCTGACTTTAGGGTAGCGATAATAAAATGTGTTTAATCTTTAGTATTGTTGTCTATTTTGTACATTCGTTGAAAAACTAAAGGTTCCACTCATGTGCCACTAGTCCAAAATTGTTCAGGTACTCAGTTCCGAGACGTCATATCCGGCTGTATTACCTGATTTTTGATTTTTTTATCGCGCATGTTAGCTTATCTATTGTGATCTTTTAGAGATATTTTTTTGTAGAATTTTTTGTAAAATATTATTTTTTTTATTTTCATTGGTTTTTTTTTTTTTACTTTCTTATTTATGAGGATTTAGTAGGCTATTTGACTATGTTCTGATCGCTATATATAACTTAAGTAATTTTATCTCTAAAGTTATTTGGAAAACGTACTTTTCACTCAAGAGGTTTATACATTGATGATACCATAAGTTTTTCCAAATCAATATTTCTATGTTGTTAATGGTAATACCAACGTATTTTACTATGGCGTGTCTTCGACAAATAAGACACTTCCATATATTTTATAAGACCGTTCAATGATGTCATTCCCTTTATATTAAGTCTTTTTTATTCTTCTTAACTGTGCGTCTCTCATCGAGGGCGCAATACTTGTGTTAACGAGTTATAGTGGTTGGTAGGTTTAGTTGACAAGAATTACGTTGTAATCACATCCATTAGATACCACATATTATATACAATTTATTTATATTTGATATAAGGCATATTTCATATAACGCGAATCTCGCCGTTCCATCAGTTCCACTAAGGTAGAGATTCCTGCTATACCTCTTATTATTATATAGGAAGTAAATATTATAGAATATAGAATATAGATAAATATTTGCTCAACTATAACACAATAATATTCGTGTACATTTTAAAGATGATAACATCCAAATGAGAACTCTTAGCTTTTCTTATTCACGCCACCGCCGTGCCAATCTATCTGACGACGACTATAAAACTTACGTATAGGAACTTACATATGTAACCGCTTATACTTAGTATGGAAACTCACCAAACCCTTTTTTTTTTAATTTGAGTGTGAATGAAT
Organism: Rhopalosiphum maidis; assembly: GCF_003676215.2. NCBI lineage: Eukaryota > Metazoa > Arthropoda > Insecta > Hemiptera > Aphididae > Rhopalosiphum > Rhopalosiphum maidis. The sequence goes on from NC_040877.1 coordinate 64,167,554, forward strand.
TTATCGATACAAATTTTAAATTAAACACGCGCTGCATCTCAAGTAGACTAAATACAATTTAGTATAGTTACGAGTGATTTAATATATATGCGAGAATTTCAAATTATATTTTTAGGAAATAAATTACACGCAAAACTTTAGACTTGCGTAGTAAAGTAGTAAACCTATATACTTGGCCAAATTGTATCTAGACTTGACTACTTGAACAATATTTTGTAGGTACTAATTTTTATTAATGACGCTTTATTAACTTAAATTAATTCAATCATCATCCGTTAATTATACAACCATTAGAATATGATGTAAGCATGCCGTTAGTAAATAGCTGTAGTATACAAGAAATAATTATGTTTATTCTTGTGAACTACTTCTTGGAGCATGATATGGTTATACATATATTTATTATGTTTCATAAACTATGTGTATTTATTGATCACATCTCATCATATTATTATACAATTTAATACGTTTTAATAATAATTTCTAACAATAACATTATAATTGAATATTTTTAAAATTATCACTACAAACTATTAGATTACATTCTAGACTTTAATTTATCGTTTATCTAAACGTAAATACTTTAAATGGATTCCTAACGTACCATAAACATTAGGCATATGAATGTCAAATAATATTTTTAATCGTATATTATGTTGGTGCCTAATCTAACATTTAATAAAATAATGTTTTTGTTATTATTAAGAATTTTTCATCGCTACCTATATGTCTGTTGTTTATTAAATACTTGGTTATTGGTTAACAGTTAACTAGGTAAGTAAATATATTATTACTTATTATATATATTATTTAATTTATATTGTATATTTTCAAGTATAAAACATTGTTCCTTGTCAGTTTATTAAAGTACCCATCTATATAGTAGTTTTAAATTTGTTGTGTAAAATATTTTAATAAAATAAACCTAACCTATAAACAATGCAGACTACAGCAATACAACTACACGTCATTAACTATATTTTAAACTCACAAATCTATATTTTGTAATATAGCTTTACTAGTTGTATGAAGTTTTATAAAATTCATATTTTATAGGTAGGTATAGTTGTATAGAATATGTTTAAACTTTTAAAGTAGATACCTATAACAATGAAACTTTTAATATCTGAACAACTAAAAACTAGTGAGGTATGTCATTTCGAAATTTCAGGTAGGTACCTACACAAAAATTATTTTATAATAGAATAAATTGTACTTATTGGTTACGTAACATATTTACATAGGTTAATTAACTATAAGCATGCCCACTCCTAGTTTTTTTAATTAATAATTTATTTATTCAAATTCTGATTTTTGGAACTTTTAAATATACTTTATTTTTCAAATTCTTGAAATTATATGCACTACTCAAGAAGTTTCCTGTAACGATATAAACTATTGTTTTTCAAATGAGAACCCTTTTATTTTACTTTAATTTTTTAAAAAATATTTATACACCCAATTCAAAATTTGAACGATTAGGTTTACAGTTATTAAAATATTCGTACTAAATTACTTTTATACTAAATAGTATAAACTACTATTGGGTTTAGTAATTATTATACTTTAGCCATCTTAACAAATAATATTAAATTAATACACTTTTTAAGTCATCATAAAAAAACATATCTTCTAAATCTATTATCATCAGTAAATCATAAGGACGTAGGTATTATCTTTAGTAATCAAAGTTAAATAACTATGAATCTATGAATTTTGATTTTATTACTTCATAATTAAAAAAAAAATTTATATGTTTAATTATTTGATGGAAAATACCAGTTTTTATTTGAAAAATATAAATTTATATTTCCACAATAAATATTATTCCTGTTGAAACTAATTGTAAATAACAAAGTTTAAATAAAAAAAAAATATATTACTCCTTAAGTATTGAAAAAATCTCAAAAAATTGAAATTATAATTTTTAAATAAATTTAAAAATTTAAAAATTAGATTTTAAATAACTACACATTATTAAAGATAAAGTAGTCGATTAATATGCTCGGTAAATCACTTTGTATACAAGGTATTCGTTATTTAAAAAAACTTTTATATTCAAGTGATTTGCTAAATCTGATAACAGATCATTATTAAAAAATTAAGTAATTATACTGAACGATAAATCGCAATCATAATGATAAAAATGTATGTAGAATTGATAATAATATTGTCAACATTAAGTCAACAGAGTTTTATTGTTTTATCGTTAAATTGATAAATCTGTTATAAAATGTATAAGTACCTAGTATCTATAGTATAATAATTTGTGTCTTATAACCTTATAGTCTATAGTTGGTCTCAGGACAGCTCTGAGTGTTAAAGATAATAATTCAGACTATCCAATCAATAGTTAATTATATGTTAAAAATGATATATAAAGTAAAAATATATTTTTTTTTATCTTCTTGCGTTGTTCAAAGAACAAAAATTTTGATACTTGATAAAAATTGCAGGTATATTCAGGCATTTGTAACATAAAAACTCATCAAGAACATAGACGTCATAGACTGTGTTTTCTAAATAATAATAAGCATGTCTGTTTGTACGATATTATTTATTGCTACCATTACCGTTTCGTGGTCCAATATACCAATCACAGCTATGAACATTCTTGCTATAGAGCCAGTTACAGGTAGAAGCCATTGGAATTTCATGAGCGCACTTCTCCGTGCTTTGACAGACAATGGCCATCGCATTACTGCATTTACTCCACTCCCCGACGGAGAGCGAATCAACTATACGGAGATCGACATATCAAATGAAATTTCTGCGATGGATGTCGGTATTGACTCCCATTTCGTAATGGAAAACTTTAGAAAATCTACGGTAATGATACCTTTGGTCATGAACTGGACCCGTTGCATTTGCAGTATCATATATGAACATCCTAAGATGAAAAATATCATACTTAATAATAAACAGTTTGATTACGATTTAATTATTGTCGAACGAGCTGCATCGGAATGTGTCACTTACATAGCCGCCAAATTGGATATACCGATCATATTCTCGTCCCCCTCACCGTTGAAAACGACAATTGAATATAGCATAATAGGAAACGGTCCCAATCCAGCATCCGTGTCACATATAATGGCCTATCACTCCGTTCCCAAGACGTTTTTTCAACGATTAACGAATTCTCTATTATACGCCTATAGCTCATTTTTAAGTATACAAAAAGAAACTGAAATGAAGATAAATAACCCTGGTGAGCACGATTTAATGGAACCAGTTAAACCATCTATCGTGTTTCTTAATACCCATTACATTACTGAAGCACCAAGACCGTTTCCACCAAACGTAATACAAGTAGGTGGCATTCATTTACAATCGCCCAAAAAAGATATACCCACGGTGAGTAAATATTCCATAAAAAATCATTATCCCAGTAGCGTCATTTCACTGCTATATATTTTTTATTCTAACCTACAATACCCATATTTTTGCTTTAGAAAAATAAATAATAATAAATATAAATTATCAATAATGTATATTGATATTTCATGTTGGGTGAGCACTAAATAAAACTTTTAGTTAAATCTAAAAAAGCTACTATTTATGGGTAAAAAATTATAATTTAAAATGTTATTAAAAAATTAAAATGTATGATGATTATACGTTATGATGCAACGACAAAATATTGTAATCACGTTTTTAAAAATATCGATACAGCGCTTCGACCACCTTAAAACACGAATGTTCCCTTCTAGGCTTTAGCGCAAACGGTCATTCCTATATTAAGTTTCGGGCCGAACAATCTGAAATACGAGTGCTTTTGTAAAGAAATTGCCTATACAAAAAATGAATAAAAAATGAATTAAATTTCTTTTGAAAAAACCTAATAATTTTTTTTAAATTGAATACTTATAAAAGAATAAATAAATATAGTGTCAATTTTAATGTATAATAACCACATTGTCATATAACTTAATAAATATCAAACTTTTTATTTCTTCCTTTTTAGCCGGGCGTGAGCCACTTACCTAGTTAATAAATATATGCAACTTATACACACCTACTTTTTAATTATAATTTATAAGTAGAAATGAATAGTATAAATTCAGTGAATAACCAAATATATTAAGCTATTGCTATAGAACAGGGGTGGCAAATTATTTGAACATTTTTTAACGCTACGTACCAAAAATTAACATTTTTTTCGAGCGTGTCATATTATTATATATTATATTATTTCCTGCAATATTATAAGAAAAAAATTATTGTAATTTTATTGTATGATTAATGTATTAATATAAAAAAAGCTTAGTTTAGGTAATACATAATATAATAACATTACTTTTTTAATTATTTATTTTTTTAATTTTTTTTTTTTTTTCAATAGGTACTTGATGCCAATTTGTTAATATTTGGATTAAAAAATTATTTTAACTTTTCACGTGTCATAGATTTTCCATCCCTGCTATAGAATAAAACTAATCTGTTAAAAAAAAATTGTAATACAGATGAATAAAAATATGAGCAAATGGATACCGCTCTACTGTACAAGTTATCGAGTACATCTTATACCTAATGGATATATGTTAAATTTGAATTTAATGATATATCATTGTTTTTTAAAAAAAAATCTGAGCAGAGAGTGATGTTAATCAACATCACTAAAGACTAAAGTATATTCAATTTTGTATATTTATTAATATTGTTATTATTAAATTATATTGTTGTTTATTTTTAAGTCATTACCATCCTAACTATAAAACAGTGTAAATAGGTTCATAGTAAATAAATCTACATATTTTTGAAAATATTAGGATTAGTAAAATTCATAGTTTGTATAAGTTTTAAATCCTCGAGAATAATATTTTTGAATTACAAAATAAAATTGACATCGTTATATTCATTTTAAAAATATGTAGGTAATTTTAAGCAATTTTAACTTCAGATGCCAACAAGAATAATTGTATGTGTGTATATTTATAAATATATTGGATACAATATGAATTACTAATTATTTATGAAAAACATTATATTAAATTTTCAAACCTTAAATGTAAAATTTGAAAATTTTACAAATTTTTACTTTAAAATATTCACTTAATTGTCAGAAGTTTAACGTATTTCGCCAAATTATAAACTTAAAATGCATACCAAAAAGTAAAAATTATATTGTGTTGGAAATACTAACATAAACATTTGGTGAAAATTTAAAATATCTACAGTTATTAGTTTTTGAATTACCTACAACAAAATATCAAAATTAATTAAGAAGAAATAGTTATTATAGGTATTATACGAGAATATATTATAATATTATATGGAATGTGCAATGTCGTACAAGTCAAACGGTCATAAAAAATAATGTCTTTCTGGTAAACATTTTTTTTTTTTTTTTTATAAATAACTGTTAGAAAAACTAATAAAGAATCTGATATAGTGATATCCAATTTTAAAACCTCAGATATAAAAACAAAATTTTCATAAATTTTTGACTACAAAAATTGTGTACCCTTTTTAAAATGTTATTAAAATTCTAACTTTGATAATCTATTATATTCTAAAATGAATAAATTATGCGGAAGAGGAACCTTATATTAAATTTTCAAGTAGTTTAACCTAGTGAAAATTTTATGCCAAACACCCCAGTCATCAATACCAAAATGACACTACTTATTTCTGAGAGTTATAAATTAATACAGACTATTAGTCTGATACTAATAATATAATATAACAATTTACATTTTTTGAACTACAGGATATTTTAGAATACATCGATAATTCGCCGCATGGAGTAATTTACTTCACTTTTGGATCGATCGTGGAAATGTCAACGTTGCCGGACCATATCCAAAACGCATGTAAAGACGGCCTGTCGAAAGTTCCTCAGAGAATATTATGGAAGTATGAAGGCGAAATGAAAAACAAACCAATAAATGTGATGACACGTAAATGGTTTCCTCAACGTGAAATACTATGTAAGTATTTATTATTTACTTACATATATGTTATATGATACAATGAAATTGTTTTTAAATTAAACGCAACACAACATATTTTTGTATCATTCGTTTCTTATAGTGCATCCAAAAGTAAAATTATTCATCAGTCACGGAGGTATATCTGGTGTATATGAAGCTATAGATGCCAGTGTTCCAGTTCTTGGACTTCCCGTATTCTATGATCAACCTAGAAATATAGAAAATTTAGTGGACGCAGGAATGGCAATTTCTATAGACTTATTATCTGTAACTAAAGAAAATATTTTTAATGCGGCTAATAAATTAATTAACAATAAAAAGTGAGTTGAAGCAAACATTAAATTTAAGTATCATAATATAATAGAATGTTGTTGGTTAAAATGATAAAAACACGACACTGTAAAAACTTTTTTTAAAGATATCGGAAAAACGCCAATTTAGTTTCTAATCGTTTCAAAGATCGACCTATGACTCCAGCAAGATCGGTTGTTTATTGGACAGAATATGTTTGTCGTCATAAAAGTACACCTCACTTAAAATCTTACGCATTCAATCTGACGTGGTATCAATACTATCTTTTGGACGTGATTGCTGTTATGCTATTATTAATTATATCTACCGTTTATATCACTTATAAAAAACTGATATAGTGATGTGTATGTAGTTAAATATTTTTTAACTGTTAACGAAAATAAAAAGACGTATGCATAATAAGTAACTGATTAAGATTAAATTATTATTTATTACTTTTTAGGCATTTAGCAATTGTAATAAATTACAATGTTATGATATTTATACATCGTTTTATAAATTATCATAATCCATTATTATTAGATGACATTAAATTAAATAAATAAAATGTGTATTAAACTGCACAAGTAAAATAATAACTAACTGTTGAATAGTTATTTATTTATAAATTACTGATATATTTCATACTGACGATATTTATTCCATGTGATATATTGGTTTTGCGATATTTCATCGACGATAGTTTGTCGGTGATCAAAAAATCGAGTACTTACTTGGATATATTTAAAATAACCATTATCCTTCTTTGTTTCTCATCACAATCTATCCATTACGTAATCACCACAGCAGTTCGTTAGTTTTAAATACTCTTTCCCTATTGTAATAAAGAAAAAATGTCATAATATTATAACATTTAACTTAATTCGTGGTCTTTAAATATCAAATCGTGATTTTTACTTAATAGTCTAACCAATCTAAGATCCAAGCAATGTCTCTCTAGGAAATAGTAGTTTTGTAGTCATTATTGTCGTGGAAAAATGGATATCTGAAAATGGTACAAATTAATATTACAATAGGATCGATACATTAGTAAATTACCCATACTACTATTGCGTCCCAGAATTTATAATTATACATTCTCCCATAGTAATAATATAGTAGATTAGTATTAGTATCATTGAGTAAATTGTAAATAAAGCATTTATATTCAATGATAATACTTTAACTGTATATCACACTGTATAATATAGGCATCTGTGTTTAATATATACTATAGAAATAATAGTTTATATTTATATATATATGACATATGACTGAAGTGAGACGAATGGCGGACTTAACGATTATGAATTCTATCTCATCTAATCCTAATGACTGAAATATTTATATTGTATGTGGAAAATAACTTATTAAAGTATACATTTTACGCATCACCTAGGTACCATTCATAGGTATGGAGTAAACCATTTTCATGCAGATAGGTTACAATGATAAAAACACTAAAAACTATAATATCATTACGTTTTAACAAAACAAATTGAACTAATCATTCAAAATTTTTTGTGTAAGTACCAAAATTCTCAGTATGAAAAAATACCTTTTTTCAAAAATGACTTCAAATTTACAACAAAAATTTGTTACTTTTCGAGATAATGAATTTATGTATTAACTGTGAAGGGAAATAATAACTACCCGGAGAGTTTTTATGGAGGGGCTGAAAGGGGCTTCAGTCCTCCCCCCCCCCCGAAAACCAGGAAATATTGATAAAGTCCTATCATAATATGTAATAAATTGTAGAAGTTCAATATAATTATTAGCAACAACTAAGAAGTTATTCATGTAATGAATCTGACGATTTTGATCGTAACAATCATGATAATCATACCTTTGAGCTCGGTACATGGTGCTTAATTTTGACGTGCGGTACTACTGCATTATCGTAATTTCTATTTGTTTTACCTAGAATTGATTACTGAAATATACGCGTCTGTCGTGTCTCAATCGCGAGCATTACGATCCCGTATGAGCTAAAAATAATTCCGAGAAGTTGTGACGGCGACGTCCGATAATACGGTGGTCGGCTAAATCAGCCTTAATGGAAAAATATTGAAGGCCAACAACTGTAATAGAGGCTTTAAGTATCTGTGATAATTTAATGTACACAAACACGTATGAACAGTGCCGTAACTACCCTCCGTGGCGCCCTTGGCAAATTTTATTTTGGCGCTTATTTTTGTTTTATTTCATAGGTATCTATAATCTTTATATAAATAGGTATAATAATATTACATTATTACTTGTTAATCAAAATACTGCCATATTTTTTAAATAATCAAGTGTTATTAGCAGGGGCGCACCTAGGATATTTTTTTTTATGGGGGAAGGAGGGGGCTAAACTCAAATCATTTTTAAATATTAATCATATTTATAATAATATAAACAAAGGGCCCGGAATGACAGGTATAAATATATAATATTATGTTATACCTAATATTTCAATTTTGTTAGTTGATAAATTTTTCATATAATAATTTAAAGTCAATATAATTAATCAATTTATCAAAATGTTTGGGGTTAACCATTTTTTTTTTGGGGGGGGGGCTAAAGCCCGTTAGCCACCCCCTTGGATGCGTCCTTGATTAATAGCAAATTACAAAAAAAAAAACATTTTTATTTAACTCAATTGCGCCCCTTATATTACTGCAGCGCCCATGTCGCCAACCTCTAGTTACGGCACTGTGCATAAATTACTAAAAATACTAGCTATAATACCAGTATCCACCATTTCAAATGAACGCAGCTTTTCGACGTTGGGAAGACTCAATAAGTATTTAAAAAATAAAACTTAAAAATTCAGGCTAGTAGGAATTGCAATTTAACAATTCATATTTCATAGACATTGACATACCCATGTATTTACAAAAAATAGGGACTGAACGACATTTTATTAGACAAATTTGACAACAGTGGCAAAGAAAGAAATTTTAATTTAATATAATTATTAATTAGTTATGTCATTATATATTTTATTTCGTTATTAATTTTGTGAAAACATTAAAAATTATAACAAAAATTAAAATTGTGTAAGTACTAAATTCCTAACTCTAGTTTTTAATAGGCTAAATTGGGGAATTTTGGTTGAAAAAATACCTCAGTCCTTCCCCAAAAAAATATCTAAATACGCCCCTGATAACTACCTTGTATAATTTCATGTTTTCATACGTTAACACTATAGAATATAGATGTCTATTGACTATTTATCATCATATCAATCATACATTTATATTAAGTAGGTAAATAAAAACAATATATACCTGTGGAACACCACGATGTAGTACCATAGACCTATAAACTAAGTTTATAGGTCTATGTGTAGTACCTATATTATTATAATTTTATATGTATGATAATTTTCAATAAGTTAGGTCAAGTCAGATAAAAACATATAAATAATCTACTAAATACACTAAAACTGCAAAATCATTACTCATTAGTCATTAAATTAAAAATTGTTTTAATATTCATGAGTACAACAATACCTAATACATTGTATTAATGATAAGTTACGCGCGATCTAGTATTCTTCATGAACACTATATCTTACGACGTTTTGACCTCTCCAGCAAGGTAGAGCGTTAACAAAACAATTATGTGAATTATTCACAGTAATTCAATTCTGAGCTACACCAAAAACACAAAATTGGTTTGGTCAAATATTATTTTGCGTAATAAAGGTTTGTATTTCCTTAATTGTTATAATCCCTGGTTATTTTAAAAAGAATTATGATTATAATTAACCTTTGACCTTCCCCCCTTAACAGTAAACACGAAGTACCAACTAGATCCGATTTGCTATCAAAAACAACCATCGAAGTTGAGAATCCAAACATTTTTATATTTTACTGCTGAAATATATAATGATAGATAGTAGATATCAAAAATTTTTTTAATTATTATCGACATATTCGACATTCATAAAAAAAAGACGGGCAAGTAAGGTACCTACCATTTGCCTACCTTTTTTTAGTGTTTTTGAAATGTTTCTTTTGAGTTACAACCTTATAAGACATACACCATAGAAGTCATAGAATAATCTGTGCAAATATCCACTAATAATAATCTAAAACATTCAATACTTACAAGTTATAATTTATAAACAAATTTTAATATCAGACAATAAGGGCCATACCACTCATACCACGAGCCATCACATTATGTCATAATATTATTTCCTAAATGCTAAATTTAATTTTTACTATATAATCTAATTGATTAAGTAAACCAAACTTAGGCTAATAATAGAAAGATAAAGTTATAATTATAAAATATAAGACAAGTATAGGGTGCCTCCAAATACGCCACTGCCAATTCCAATGTTTAATTTGTATAAAATACTATAATAGTATACTATACTACGTATATATAAAATTATTATTGTGACTTAAATGAGTCGAACATTATGATAAATTTAAAAGCGATTCCGATTAGTAATTTGTTTTTGATGTATATATTATAATTTATAATATACCAATATCTTTTAGCTAATCATATAAGAGATAAGTCAAACGATAGGACTTCTCCCTTTCTATAGTATAATAGTATGCATAACAATTAACTAATTAGCGTAGTAATAGTACATATCACATATGTAATAGCTACCTATAATTACTAATTAGTAATTAATGATTGATAATGTAGGTATTTGATTAAAATTAAAACCGTAGATTTAATTGTTTTATATTATTTTAAAGATTCCTCACTCCGCAGTTTAAATAAGACATATTAATGTGAATTTCTTCAATTAGTTAAACTAACAACTAACGATGTTCATTCTAGGAGATTAATTTGTTATTGATTACGATTATCGTAAACTGTTAAAATCCCCAAAATGTACTGGTTGCAAAATTACAGCATTACAAAATAGTCCGCTAAAAAGTTGCATTAATGATTATAACTGTCTAGTGACCTTCATGATTCGACGATGAAACCATCTCATGGAACCTACCAAAATGAAGTAGCATTAAAGTCCTTGAGTAGCTCATTAAACGCAATTACCTTGCAAGTACTAAGTGTGTCATTATGTATATATTTCGAAATTATGATGACAATAATAGTACAAGTTCAGCCAAATGTTTAATACAATTTTGAACATAATCGAGATTACTTAACAAATTAAAAATTCAATACTGTGCAATTTATTTTCAAATATGAACGTATATTTACACATTACCACTTGCATTATTATTTCCATGTTGAAATACAAAAACCATTAAAAATATTAAACAGTACCTACACGTATTTTATTAATATTATTAAAAATTATTATTTGAAACTATATTAATAGAGTTTAAGATATCGGGTAGATACTATAATAATAATAATAATAATAATAATTATAAACGTCTGTCAATACAAAAACACTGTTATGAACAGAATTATTAATACAATTACTCAAAATTGTAAAATGTAATAATAATAATTGTATAGGTAAATAGGTTACATACCATGTATCTCGGAAGTTAGCATATAGCATTCTACATATAAAATACGGTATATTTAAACTTTTAAATTTTAATTCTATGGGTCGCAAAATTGTTTTTATTTATGAAATATAAGCAATAATAAAAAATTAAAAATTTTAAAATTAGTAATTTAATGTACAATATACAATATATTATGATAACAGAGTGTACCAATAAGTCATTAGTACACAATGTAAGAGGGGACTGATAACCATTTAACAATATTAATGATTAGAAAATACTTAAAGGTATCTACTATATCTAAACCATTGTAGAAAACCAGACCACATACGTCCCGATCCAATCATGACTAAAGTTATCACAGACTGACATTTTTTACCCTTGCTATAGATTTTAATATTTTACCAAACATTGGAAGTCCTACAAAATTTCCCCAGCTCAACGTCTTCAACATTTTAATTTATCATGTATTAAAAATATGAAAAATTTTGTTAGTTTTTTTAAAATAATCATAATATTATAACCATGTTATAAAGGCTATATTTAAAGATATTTTGTATTATTTATCCAATTTATACAATTATATCTAATTAGTAATAAGTAAATACAATAATATGTACCTACCTAATAACTATTATAAACTACAACTAAACCTATTCTTTAGTATGACAGTATATAATTTAATTCCAAATATTTTTTTTAGTATTTTTAGTTTTTAAAATGGATTTAAGATATATTCCATTAAATTTGTATAACATAATCATTTTTCCAGGTCAATTTATTATTTTAAACATTATTAGGAATGGAAAACAGAGTTAAAAAAATTAAATGCAAATTAATGTTTTTCAAATGACAAATTATAATACTATCTCTTTCACATCTTAACAATTATTTATATTGCAGGTCAAGTTAACAAGGAAATAAACATATCTAATGGAAGTTCAAATAGTTCATATAACATAATACAATAAAAAAAAAAAATTTTGATAATTTTGTATAAATTGTTATTTCTGAAAAAGAAGAATTTCATAAAACATAATAAATTAAAAATTTTAAACAACTTATTATTCAGCGCCAATTCATATTGCACTTATTGTACTATTTTTCTAGATCTACAAAGTAAATATAAACTTAAATTTTATAAAATATTAATACTTTAATTGAATTTTATAAGCACTGATTTTACTAAAAAAATCAATTAAAAATTAATATTTATTGGGATGTCAAATTGAATATGTTAAAAAATTCAATAAATCTGCACTAAAAACCTTCCCATAAGTTTGAGATCAGGAAAAGTTTATTTCAAATTATACAAAGTGAATGCTTTAAAAAAAAAAAAATAACATAAAATTAAAGACAAATGGCACGCCATGTTATTTAAATACGTTGGTGGTTTAGTAAACAATAGTAGTAACCCCTTTTTGAAATATAATTGAAACTATTCAAAAAATAAAATAAAATTATTATGTATATGCATTTATCAAGTTTTCCATTTAACATAAATATGTTCAATTATTATTATAAAATACATATTTGTTTGTTTACTACGTCTTATTTTTATAAGATACTTGAAAAATGCATAATTGTCAAATGCAGTAGTAGATTGGATATCTATACTTTTACTTATTATTAACATATTTATTTTGACTACCCATAATATATTACTAATAGGTCTACATCAGCACTATTCTTAAATAAAACAAGCATTTAACCTTACGTAAAATTAACTTACATATAATCAAAAATAAATTATTTTAGGTATTTTTAATGTTATACATAGAAATATAATTATACACTTAAAATAATTTTTGTTAAATAACCTTATTGCTCAACTTAAATCTAATAAAAACCGTTAGTAAAACACTTTTAGTAATTCACTGATGAGACTGACAAATTTGAATAACATTTATATTCATTATTCATCTCATGTGTTTTGAACTCAATTTTTATAACAGTCTTCATTGAAAAAAAAAAAATAGGTATATACAATAAAAGAAGACGAAAATCAAATTGACTGTACAGCAGAGCTGAGATGTATTTGTTGACGTTGATTACACTCGCCTCTTCCGGTGGTAGGTTCTACTCTGGTGCGAGATACTATACGAGCAGTACTGTGTTTTATCGCCATTTGTAATGTGTGCCTGCGATTTAATCTTTGAACACATGATACACATAATGTAAGCGGCAAACCATCAGAAGATTTAATCTAAAACAGAATAAAACATTCTTTTATCTCAGATAGATCATAGACCAAAAATCGTCTTTTTTATAAATACCTATCTAAATAATATAGTAAACAAGAAAGACAGATCTTTAATTAAGAAATAATATATAAGATTAACTCCTTATATATTTTTTTAAAATATTAACTTGTAGTGTACAACTAAAAATCCACGAATTAATTTGACTATAAAATCTTTTTATATTAAACCTATTATTTTAAGTATATTGAACCACTGCCCTACTAAACATGTCCTTATGACTTCACAAATATTTAAAAATATATATACATGATATTTAGGGATGGATTAATAGAATTTTGTGAATGCTTTTAAAATTTTATAAATCTGGGTAAAAAAAATAATTTTTTTATTGGTGTTAACAAACAAAGATTACTTAATAAGTTCATACATATTTGTTATGACTATTTATATAAAAGTATAATATACACTATTCAGAATAAAACTGTACCCCGAAGGCAGACTTGTGTGCAGGGCTTGGCTTCACTATACAACAGGCATACAGATGCAAGACACAGTTGGGGAGATAAACAAGCATTCCACGACCACTGTTGATAGTTGATACCTCATCAATTAAATTTAACAATATTTGTGTTTTATTTTTAGTAATTTATATTTGTTTACATTTGATCTCACGATCTCACTAGGAAAATTAGTTAATTAATTCAATTGTTTTTAAGATAATAAACCTTATTACAGCTGTATTATCTATTTAGAGTAAATTTTGCTAATAAAATATATAATTTTTTTTCAATCCTTGTTTCAAATATAAATATTAAATATAAAAAAAACAATTTGATTCTAAGAAAGTAGATTCTTGATTTTACAATATTTGACACTAGAATACATTTTTATAAGCAATAAATTAAAATTTGGAAAAGAATCTGTTACTCATAATTGTTAAGATTGATTTTACTCATTCAATATCTATATAAATATATATAATATCTATAAAAATGCAACTTCTACGAATATTGCATTTAATTTTTTGATAGATCAAAAATACAATGCAACCTTAGATAATTCTACAAATTTGAAAACATATAAATTCATTATATACCTTTAAATATTGGATGCCTAGAACGTAACTTAAACTGGGTACTTAAATTGGTAGGTTATAAAAATAATTTAGTAATTAAGACATTTTTTTTTAATTGAGGATTTTTATCACTACTATTTAAATATGACTTTAAACTAGTTAATTTATACAAATCATTTATAATAATATTACTATTGTAGCATAATAAATAACACGTAGATGCTTATAACAAACAAATTATTATTATTATTATTATTATTGAAGCACTTAATTTGTTAAGAAGTGAACATTTATGAATTAAGTATTGATTATATCATAAATCATAATTAAAACTTACAAATTACTTTAGAAAAATGTATTAAAATAACAATTAGTTACAAATTTATCTACAGCATTTAAATGTTGACACTTATGCAACACAACATGTGTGTTCATGTGTTAACGGTTTAACACATAATTAAATTTTAAAATTATTCCATACTTTATGAATATCTAGTAAACAAGAACCTAAATAATAGTTGAACTGGGTATCTATTTTAATAGTAAAGATAATGAACTTGATATATAAACTATGATTAATCTAAGTATTTCCCATTTGGAATAAAAAAAATGTGATTTATTATAAATTATAATTCATCATTAAACATGATTTGTAATAAGCCCACAAATCTCATTTTTCATTAAGTAACCAAAAATAAGACAATGCATTCAATCAGTGGCATATTTGGGGGAGGGGGGCTGTCTACAATGTCTGGACACCCCCCAAACCCAAAAAAAAATTAAATATTTAATGTCGATAAATTTGGAAGGGAATTTGGCAAACAATAGTATGTGATTCGTTACTAATTTAATATTATACAGTCATAAACAAATAAGGAAGGAAAATAAATTTAGTTTTAAACAATGTACTTATTATCCTATTATATTTTTAATTATTTATATAACTGTTATTCTTATAGAATCACTAGTATCGAATGTAACAAACAACATATATAGTAATAATTAGTAAATTATTGTGACCGATAATGGTAACTAATGTGTATTAATATGTCTTAATTATATATATTACTATATTAAGTATATTATATAATATTTACTTTTATTTTTAAATTAAAATTATGTTTACAGTAGGTATTTTATACCTGTATGATTTAAATTACATAAAAATTAATACTTTTAATTAATTAAATAAAAAATATTTCATTACAATATTTGATGAGTATATTATGAGCTTAGTGGTAGTAGATGTAAAACAGAAATATTGCAACCAATTAACAAATAAGTATATACCTATATTATCTGGACATCCCCCTAAAAAAACATACAAAATATGCCACTGCATTCAATAAAAAAAAAATGAATAATTATAGTAACTTTCTTTTTAATTTATAAAAAATATGATTTATGTTTTATTCTTTGTTAATTATATTACTTTTTATATCCAAGTAAGTATGTTTTACTTAAAACATCATAAAATAAAACATTTTCTATAATTTTAGAGAGTATGGAAGAAGGCAGAAAATTATCAACTATTAGTTATAAATCAAGGGCACTTGAATGTTATTGTTATCACAAACTAAACAATAATAATTAAAAAAACATAATTGTCAAACCCACAATCAATCTACTTGATATTCAAATAATTTAATATAGTTCAAAACCAAATATACAAAAATTATTAAGCATCGTTTTCTTATGCATAAGACAATTTTTCAATAAATAAATAGCCTATCTCAGTAAATTTAAATTAACTCCTATAAATAAAAGGTAGGTAGCTAAAAGTAAAGTAAAAGAAAAAATGTTTAAATTCTATTCTACATAGGTAACACAAAAAATAATATTAATAAAAATCTATTTTTATTGTAAACTTATGTCCTCAATAAAAGCAGAAATTGTTTTCCATGATTTAATTTTAAACTTGATAATGATAATATAATGTCTAATACAGTTCAACTATTATTAATCTAAATTTTAAAATAAAATAATTGTATTTACAAAAGGTAGACATATAACTAATTAGCTATTAATACAAATTGAATTAAATATTTACTTAATTCCATAATCATCCAATACCCAAATCAATATGACATCACCAATTTAATCATTGTTAAAATTACATACAATCTTTATGATTTCAATAGTGTAACCAATTTAATATCCTTGACTTATTTTCAAATACTTTTAATTTAAAATATATCCAAATAGTAGATAATTAGGTATAGTTGGGTCAAGGTTACAAATGGACCATGGAAAATGTTAAAAAAGGACATCCAAATTTATATTCCAAATTCGACATATTATTAAACTGCAATCAAATAATGTGTAAATAACACAGCGAAAATTGAAAGAAAAAAATAGCAATTCACTTAGAAAGCCAATATTGTGTAAGACCTTGAAATCACAGCTAAAAAAAATTGACAGCAAGTGAATCTAACGAAATTTCACACGTCATGTGGGTACCAATGTATTTATACGATTTACAGTTCGAGCAAAACATGGTAGGTACGAGTTATAGATGTGTCACGTGTAATTAGGAACTATACCAAATTTAACACGACGTAGAGCCGGAGAAATTAAATTTCAAAAACAGGCATCTAGGTGGTAGTACACAACCGTTTGCGTTATAATATTGTGATATTGCCAGCGTATATTATGCGTAAGGAGTTCGAGCGTCAAGGCTACAGCGTCCTCGGCGCCTATGAAAGTAACACACTTTTAATAACCCTGAAAAACAAAAAAAATAGTTCACCGAAAACCCGAGGTCAAGGTTGCGGTGGCGACGGAGAGCTCGGTCGGAATCAACAGAGAAATAATTTGGGTCTCGTAAAAATGTGAAACATTTCTAGGTAAACCATGGGCCAGGAAAACGTCGAAGCTATGAAAAACGACGACGATGCAGTCGGCGAGAAACTCGTCCCGTCGCCCCCGCGACCGTCTCGGCGATGGCGCAAAAAAACAGACGTGTTTCTACACACATTTAGGTAGTGCTAAATCGCAACGGCCCGGTGATAACGCAACACGCACACAATCTACGGGCGCGCACGCGTGTGTGTGCGTGTGCAATGTGCATAATAATATACGACATGGTATACATTACTACACACACACACACGCACAAGAGAGCGCGCGTGCGCGCACCGATTTCATCATACGCGTTTCGAAACACAATAATGAAATTCAATAGAGCCGACGAAAACGAAAATCGCCGCCCGAATTTTTGTTTACAACCCAACCCACCAAAAACGATCGTAGAACCGACCCAAATTCCGGACTTTGAAGCGTCAGCTAAAACACGACAGTAGAACGATAATACAATAGTAATAAAAATATATCGACGTCAATGACCGCCGCGGTGCTATCGATGTGCCTTACCTTTATGGGCAAATAGTCTCTGATCTTTTGCACCAAATTGTATTTTCTGCCTAGTTCGCCGTAGATGTGAACAACGCGCTTGTCGATTTTCGAACACAGACGACATATGAAACCGCAACGGACAGCGTTGTTCACGCTTCCCATTTAGACGTGTCGTCGTCGGCAACAAACGCAACGAAACGGCAACACGCACACGCACACGCACGGCACCACACATACACACGCGCGCAAGACAGGAGACAGCAACGAACAGCGGCGGCGGCGTCGGCGAACTGCGCGAGATCGGTCGATCGACACGGCAGACGGCGGCACACGCACACGAAAATGGTGTGAAAACGACGACCGCGGTGGCGGGTAAGTGCACTACAACAATAATAATAATAATAATAATAATAATCAGTCTGCGGCGGCAATCACGGGACGAATGGAACTTGGAAGCGAAAACCGAAATATTTTGTCATTCAAAAAAAAATTAACGCAACTCCGTGCTCCGATGATAGTGCGACAGGACGACGGGGCACGGACCGACAACCGGTGGCGCGCGCCAACAATCGGAGGTCAAACCTACCCGGCCGCCCGGCGCGCGTTCTGTTGGCCATACTGATCGGCGCCTGTCGATCGCAATCACCGAGGTCTTAACCTCAAATTCGTCCGAACCCAAAAACCCGATTAAAAATCTTTAATGATAGGGCTCGTAATTTTATAGGCATTAAGCAATAAGTATTATTACTTTTACTTTTTACTTAGTGGTGCATTTGCAATTTGCATTACTATCTGCCTTGCTTATCGCTGCATTTGCATTTGGCATAAGGCACCTTTCATAGCCTCATAGGTGCATTCGTTGTCCTCGAAACCGTGGTGGTTGCATCAGTTTTTTGTATATTTTTTTTCCAAAATACAAGACACTATAGTAGCTGTTTTTAGTGCTTCGATATTGAAAAAATATTGCGATAGAATACAATGTTGACAATATACCGATTATGTGTTCTTATTACTTCCTAGAAGTCACATTGTGAGTGAATAGCTGTATCTTAGACGTTCAATTGTTCAATATTTATTTATTTAAATTTATTTATATTAACTGATTCTATTTTCCTCTCTAGAAGTGTTCTTGACAGAAAAGGGGACGACGTGAACGTGAATGACGGAAAATTTTCATTTTACATTAAGGAAGCGCTTAAAGAAGTTTTTGGCCAGGTACAAAATTATGTTTACTAATATGTATTGAGTTGTATAAACGTTTGTTGTTGTTGTTTTCTATTTTGTTTAATGACCCAAACTGATTATAATTCAACACCCACAGTATTTTTAAAATTTTGCTGACACTAAACCATTTTAATTTTTAGTTCATTACATTTGTGATCAACAATTATGTTGTGCAAATATTTTCAACAACAAAAATTCTAAAATAATTATAATTTTATAAATTGTAACATTATATGTATGCTATATACATTTAAAACTTTTTTATTATTTGAAATTCATATATTTAATATTTAAATAATATCAAACGGTTAAAATGAAAATAACTAAATATCTCCATTTCTTTGAGTATACTTACCATTTTCTATAATTATTGGTAAAATTCTATTTTATGATCTGCTTAATTTTTACATAAACTTTATTTAAATGGACTTACACTATTAACTTTTGGTTATATTTACTGCAATTAAATATCTTATGACCACAATAACAATATTAAACATTTTAATGTATTGTATATGATTATAAACTCTTAATTTAAAACATGTTATTTCCATCTGTTTTATGAATTGTGTTTTGTTTTTAACAAACAATACCAAAACTTAATGTTACTCTAAATATTGGAAAAACATTTAAATGAATAATAATAATGATTAACAATTTTAAACTGATTTTAGTTTGGATCAAGTGTCAACTTTGATATACTAAAGTTTGAAGCTGGAAAAGGCATAATTCGGTGTCCATCTACTTTTTACATAAAATTTCGAGGAGCTCTTACTTTGTTTGGACGTCACAATTCAAATACTGTTGCATTCAACGTCCACCGTGCTTCACCGTGTTTAATATCATTCATCACAGAAGATAGGATTTATAAACATGTCACAAATAATTAAAGATGGTAAAGACACAATTATATTTGCCACAAAAGAAGATCATCAGTCACCTAGTAAAGTCATATTATCACCTCCAGAACCCTCACCTGGTCTCATATTTCCTGATGGCTCCATAAACTGGAATTGCCCATGTTTAGGAGGAATGGCGACTGGACCTTGTGGGGTTGAATTTAGAGAATCATTTACGTGTTTTCATTACAGTAAAGAAGAACCTAAAGGTATGGAATGTAGGGAAAAGTTCACAGCTATGTGGGCATGTATGGACCAATATCCAGAAGTATATTCAGAAGGTTTAAAAGATGATGAAGAATTTTTAAATGCAGAAGAACAAGCTGGTGAAACCGTGAAAAATGAAAAAACGAATTCGTAAAACTTGTTGTTAATCTGTTCCGTTTTAGAATTTTTTTCGTTTTAAATAGATGTTTTAGATATTAAATTTATATTTTTGTTTTGTTTTTATCTGTACTTAATCATAATAATTATCAACATATTCTATTAGTAAAAACAAAGTATTTACTATTCTGTTTATGAGTCATACTTAATCATTATTTCATATTCCAGATCCTCAAAAAAATATGGAAGCAAAAGGTAAGTCTAATAGTAGTACTAATTATTTAACTGATTGTCTCTTTTATTTAAAAAATATTAGAAAGAAATGAAATTGATGAGAGTAATTGCCTCTTATAAATATTTTACGAAAATGCTAACTGATGATCAGATTAACAAATATTAAAATATCAATAATTTATTTTTCATAAATTTAATCTATAGATGTCAGATTATGACTATAATTGTATGATGAGACATGTTATTCTGGCGGACATTTAGTTTAATAATATTATACATTGACAAATATCAGGGGATCTTGGACATCATTAGACAATAATCATTAAGCTACCGAAAATATCATTGTAACATTTTCCAAGTGTGGATAACTACTAAATCATAGAAAATTATAAGAAAATTGTCAATTTTTGACTGTATTATCAAATATGAAAAAAAAATCTAAAGAGTTTAATTATACTTACTATTTTCCTTTTTTTCATCACTGCCAGACGCCAGTACTCGAAGTATTTTAGATTTTTACTTGTTAGCGCCCCATCACTATTAGTCGAATTCAATTAAGTCCTAATAATTGTTAATATATTCAGTTAGCTTATCATTTATTTTTTTTATGAGAAGTAAACCTTAAAAAAAGTGGCACCTAACAATACTCCTGGGAACTTTCACCACTACTCATTCTTTGTATTCCAGAGCCCAAACTGGAATCTTCAATTCGATATTCATAATAATATCTTTAATTCAAAATAAAACTACTTGCTCAGAGAACAGATTTTGTCCACTATGATCGACAATGCTTGTCCGTCCCCTCTCCAATTCTACCATCTCTATACCTATTGTGTGATGAAGCCACGCCCCTGCGCACAAAATCATGGCACACATATTGGGCATTTGGAAATCGAAATATATAATTCAGGCCATTCAGCGATTATATAGCTTAGAAAATATCAATCTATGGATTTGTACAACCGTTGACGATCAACACTTCATCTTATACTGTGGTGTTTGAATGCTTGATAACCATTTAACATTTACCAATCTATCATTAAATAATTTGTATACTATTTTTTTCGACTATTGCATTTTATAATAATATAGTTATTAAGTTTATAAAGTTAGATTCTTCAAAACAACTACCGTATAATATGTAAGTAAGAAGGTATTTAGTACCATGAGTTGTGAAGTTGACAGATAATGTAGTACAGGGGTTACCAATTATTACTTGCAATACGTTATATAAGACCAACTGGTATTAATGTAAAATATCTGATCGACTTTGCAACTCAAAGTGCCAAAACAGTGGCGTATGTAGTAATAAATCAAGTAAAATAATACTATCTCTATACTCTATGTGCTTAATATTATTTTTTAGTAATAATTTAATAATAAAAAGTATTCATTTTAATCATGTCAAACTACTTTTAGATAATAATATTAACTCTTCAGTTGTATATACCTAACTGGATACCTAATAGATTTAAAAACTAATATTTGAAGCAGGGGCAGATTGGGCCACCGGAAATTGGGGAGTAAAAACAGTACTTCTTCAAATAACTATTTTTAAAAGTATTTTTTATCAAAAAATGATGATGAAATATACATTTTTTCTACTAAGTAGTAAATACTAGTGGTTGCTCGGCTGCCCGAATCGAAATAGTTATTGGCATTTTCATTTTTGGACATTTACCAAGGTAGTGTCAGTACTCAGTAGTGATCACGACCATGATGATATTATAATTTTTTAAAAGATTTACTTTTTTGAATGACAATATACATTTTTAATTTTATATTCTAAAGCAGAATATTTTTTGGAATATTCTGGTACATAAAAATCAAATTTTGGATAGAGCTTATGAGTTACCTATAAGTATTTAAAGTTTAGGTGAGTGGAGTGGAGAGGTTCGTGGATACTTCGTAAAATATTAGTCTATTAGTTATTACTCCGCTCACTTAAACTTTGAATTACTTATAACTCATAAACTGCTGCAAGAGTCCCTGCACGTATACGTACAAGCGTGTACAACCAAGGATATTTAAAGGCCAAGGGCAAATTTATGAGGGCTCTTCGGCCATCAAATACGATATGATTACCAAAAAATTCATTGAGATTAACAAAATTTTCGCAAATGTATTTTTCCTAACCTTAACCAAGTAAGCTTATTTAAATTTACGTACTGCATTACATTTTCAATAATTTCTTGGTAATGTGTATTACCAAATATGCTAAAAATATAATTTAGCCTTAGATAATTATAAATATTCATGGGAAATAGGAACTTAGATGTTTATATAGCCTTATTATAGAACTAAATAGATAGATATAAGATGAATTAAGAAAATTAAAAAAAGTAAGCTATTATTTTAAATAAAATATTAAATTTATATCAGAAAACTATTTTCAGTAAAGTTGTCTACTAAACTATTACATCATTATAACCTATACCTAGTCTCTAACTTATGTTCAATGATGAGAAGTATTAAATGATTAAGGCAATTCTCTTCTGACTTAGAAGTTCTGAGTTTGAACATAAATAACTTTTTATTAATTTTAATTTACTCTAAGATCTTTCTCCTGGAGACACAAACGTAGCAACGGTTGAAAGTATTTGAAGACAAATACATATTTAAGGAAGTATATTTTGACAAGGATGCCCGTAGAAATTTTCAACGGGCGGGAGGAAGGCAAAATGTATATTATACATATTTATATTATATATATCCATAACTTACTATAGTGTAACTAGCTGCCCATATAAAATAATTAATTGATGCAACGAAACACAACAAACATTAAATTTAGTAAACAATGATTTCTTTAATTGAAAAAATAAAGTTTTTAAAAATATACCATAATAATATACAAACATTGAAAACATTGAAAATACAAGCGAGGGGCCTGGTACCTCGTGAGTCATGACTCATGACACCCTGTGGATGCTCTTGTATTTTTAAGTCCTTTTTTATACAGGTATTTGTTTAAGACTTAAGAATAGAAATTGATGCAACTTAGGTATCAGCAAGCAGCAACAATAATCTTTCATACATTACTTATTTTATAATAAGTTGGGGTACAGTACAATGGGTACATATACTGATTGCGGTCTAAATTTTATGAATTAAATATTTTTGAAATACAAAATTATATTGTATATTTAAAACTTCATTTTCCTTTTAATTTTTGTACAGACTTAGAACTGTCTATAGCATCAGTACCTACTGCTGGTTGGTTAAAGATTTTGTTATTTTTTTTTAATTAATAATATAGTAAAAACTAAAAACTGATGATAGTTTTTAGGTTAAAAAAATTATTTTGATTTTATTTAAAATTATCTATTGTCAAGTAGATATATTGTGTAAGATATTTTTAATTAATATTATGGCACTGATAAAAACATATATAAAAATCTCTATGTAGAGTGTCGTTAGATAGGTACATATAATATGGGGCTTTGGTTATTTGACGAATGACAGAAACATTTTTATTGGAATATTTGAATTTTATTTAAGTTGGACGGTTTAGCTGCACCTCATAGTGTTGAACATGAGCGCCCGCAGAAAATTTATCAAGGAAGGGCATAATGAAATTAAACACCAAAAATTACATTAAAAAAAGTGTATTCTTTGTAAAGTACAAAATGTACATTAAATTAAATACCAATCCCACACATTAAAGTAAAAATATCGATGAAATGTTTATAAATCAAAATTAAAATTAAAATATTCAACATTTTATTTGAATTCCAAGGAGGGGGCAAATGCCCCGTCTTTCCCTCCCCCACCGGGCGCCTATTTGTTTTTTAAGTTTATTTGTTGTGGTGTGAGTATATAACGTAGAAGACGAGAGCGGTATTCAATGCAAGTCTTTTGGTATGGGCAGAGGCGAATTTAAGGAGGGCCTAGCCTCCCCCCCCATTGGCATAAGTTAAATACACATATTTGTATGTATTTGTTAATTACTGAAAAATTTAAGATTTGCGTTTTGGACTATGGGCCTCTCCAAATTCTGGATCCGCCACTGGATATGGGTGTGTTGCCCAGGTGACGACGGCCAAAGTGTAGGCCTAGGTAACAAAAGTTTAGGGCGAAAGGAAGTGGTAGTGAGGTACATTGTTGGGGTAGACGGGAGGGCAGATTATTTGTCTGAGAGTGAATGTACAATGGATGGATTTTGCTTCATTGACTTTTATCCCCCAATCTTTGCATAGATTGAGATGATTTTGGATGAGGTTTGAGGCTGTCAGGATCAGAGTGGATCGCTAGAATAAAAACTTATATGATATTATTTTTATATATTCAATAGTTTGTATGTGTCGTATATGCCTTGCACATGTTATAGACTATATACATATAGTAGCATAGTGATAGTTATATACATTTCTAAAAACCAGTAGATATACAGG
The DNA here is from genome assembly GCF_003676215.2 of Rhopalosiphum maidis. Lineage (NCBI taxonomy): Eukaryota > Metazoa > Arthropoda > Insecta > Hemiptera > Aphididae > Rhopalosiphum > Rhopalosiphum maidis. The sequence goes on from NC_040877.1 coordinate 64,192,933, forward strand.
AGGAGGGGCTAAAATCTACGATAATATATAATTTTTTTATGAGGAAAAAGATAAATATTAAAAAATATCAAAAATAAACTATTATATATCTAGATTTTAGATAGGTACATAAAATATACAGTCAGTTGTGAATGTATAAAAAGGCAGTCAGTCACACTTCCTAGATCCGCCACTATTAAAATAAGCAGAAAGCCTGACATACCTCATATCAGGGGTCACCAAATGGCGGCCCGTGAACAAATTTTATCCGGTCCACAGACAAAAAATAAGTAACATACACTACGACAACATTATATGTGTTATTTATGTAATATGTACTTAGAATTTTGATGGCCGACGAAAAATTTTCGGATTCCTATTGGGGCCCTTAAAAAATATTAATTTCCGGCCAAGTACACCTATTATAACTCTTGACTACCCAATTTAGAAGTTTTCTTGCCACTTCATCTATTAAAGAAATGTGTACTGGTGTACCTCATTAGCCTGGTTAAACACCACTTTGTATATCGTGAATAGCAATAGTATTTCCGCAATATACAAAGTGATCCTTTGTCGTTAAGATTACGGATCCCTTCATAATTACCGGTTACGAGTGTCACGTACGAATAAAATATCTAAATATAGTTTTCTAGTGTTGTTTTTATGTATAAATTCTATACGATATGAATGTATGCAGTACGCTGTATTTAATTTACTTTATCCATCACTTGAAACCGGGCAAGGTACACTTTTCCCGGGCAATCTGATCGTATAATGCCCGGCCAATGTATGTATAATTCGAGTATTAAAATGATCATTATTATATTGTCCAAAATGTTTGGGCATTGTGCAGTGTCCGGATTTTCTGTACTTTGCCCGTAACATATTTAAATAATAATAATGGTAATAATGTATTTTTTTTTCACAGTACCGTACAATGGAAAACCCTAAAGCAATTCCTTGTCCATGGGACTTAAATACGTATTTTGGACGATGGATGTATTATTCTTGGATCACTAATCCAAAATTGAACTTCACCTCTTCCGCTATGATTAAAGAAGCCAAATTAATACACTTCTCTTGTTTGTATGTACATATTTTTTTTTCAAAAAATAAATAAATTTAAATAATTATATAATGAATAATGATCATATTAAATCGAAATTGTCTTACTAAAAGTGGTTATCTATAGCATGCTAAAAAATATAAATAGGTAATATAAGCAATATAACCAATAAACACATATAGCAATATACCTATTATCTACATAGTTATTTCATTTTTGATTATCTCTACATTTTTATAATCGTTATAAATTAATCATTCATCATCAATAAAATAATAAAAATATAATTTAATATAATATAATTCTAATACAGTTAAACGACAAAATCTATAATTTTTATTAGAAATCTTTAATGACTATGTTTATATTGTATAATATTATACTTAATGATATTTATTTATTTAATCATTATTTTTTTTATCATTATTATTATTTTATTTATTTATCATTATATATTTGAATATTTCTATATATTTTTTAATATATTGATCACTGTCAATGATTAATAACCAATAGATATGGATCAATTTCCAATGATATCACTGATACAAAACTGTTACATGAACATCAAATCTACGAAAATGTAATTCACCCCGACACGAATGAAATACAAAACACCTTTGGACGATTGTCATTTATGCCAATCGGAAAAGCATTATTAGTTGCTGTTTTACTATCTCAATTGACGTAAGTTACAGGCATACTCTAATTATGTCCTTATTAAAAATTTACAATTTTTAAATTATTAAAATATTATAAATACAAGATTATAAGAAAAATTACAAAATGCTATAGGTTAAATGTTAATCACAATGATTTTTAAGTTTTTCCTATAAGCACATTATTTTTCTGATGATTTTGATTTACAAAAACCAAGTAGGTATATAGTAAATTATTTATTATAATTTTTAAGTCAGAAATATTATTTAAGTTTTGCTTATCTGAATAATGCACCAACATTTGCATGATTGTTTTACCTAAAATTTAAAAATTTCATCTTAATAAAAAAAATTTTGTCGTAGTCAGAATAAAAATAAAAAATGCGCCAAAATGTCTTGATTTTCATATTTGACATATTTATAAATATGTACATTTCTTTTAAAATTGTATTTATCTTATTTATATAATTATACAGATATTACTATTTTACATTGAGTAAATTATTGTGTTTACTTATTTTCGCATAAAACTAATCCTGTAAAGAGAAAAAATAATATGATATGTAATAGGAACTTGCTCTCAAAAGTCAATCCTTCACAAAAAAAAAATCACTCACTGAATTGTGCTTTTTTGATATATCTACCTATACATAATTAACTATCAACTAATAGGTATTATAATCTATATTATTTCTATAATAGATAATATTTTAGAAATTAAACATAATTTTATGTTTGTATAATTAGAACTTAGGCCTAATTAGTAATTAGTAAATATTTTATATTAATAATCAATATTCAATACGTAAAATTTACTCGTAATATAATAATTATCAATCAGGTTATGGGTTAGATTATATATACAGAATGTTCAGTGAGGATTTATACATTGCAATACCTCCTAAAATAATGGAGATCATAATTCTAAAATTGAAAAATTTAATAATTTAATAATAAATATGAAAAACAAACTTTAAGGTATTCTAGGTATTATTCAGTAAAATAAACAAAAAAAACTCATACTAAGTATTGAATTATTTGGAGTAATACAAAATTTATTTTTAAAAATTCTAACTTTCAATAAAAAATGTTTATTTTTTTCAATTTAATACTAATAATTTGCATAATTTCTGGTTTAATTGCATATGTTAGTTGATAGGATAATTAAATAACTTTCAAATAAAAAATAAATTATGTGAAAATGTTGAAAAGTTTTAGAAAAACATAAACAAATGTATAGTATAGGTTTGGTTTTAAATTTAAAAAAAAGTTAAATTGTCCATCAACTTAAAAAATAAAAAGTTGGACCCCCTCTTTAAAGGGTATTTCTTCATCATTGTAAGTTTAATTTGTATAACGTCGGGCGTCGACCGGTTACTTCCCCCCGGAACAAATTATATATGTCATTAAATATAACTCGTGAGGTATATTCTAGTTCAAAGAATATATTTATTATAATATTTTAGAAAGAATACTTCCAGCTATGCTTGGCATGGTCTCAATCAATCATACGATGCATTTGTAAATTTTACCAACCGTAACGGAGATACCAAATTCATTCCAACTACTCAATTTAGATTCGGAATATCCATGTTGGCTGCAACAGTAACATCGACTTTTGCTGCATTTCACATTGAAAGATTTCTTGTTAGCAAGATATGTCATCCAATACCTTATGTAATTATTTAAATTAATCCAATAATATACTAAAAAGTAATATAGATAGTAATATGTTACCTAATCGTTATTTCATTAAGCCTTTTCTTTCTTATCTTTATTTTTCTCCAATTAAATAATATATTATACACACCAGGGGCGTATACAAGAGGGGGGGTCGACCCCCCAACAACCCAGAAATAATTTCGAGTAACGAGGAAAAAATTATTATATGTTGCGGCACAATTTGTATTGCTATATTTTGTAACCCCCCCCCCCCCGAATTTTTTGTATATGTGCTTGTCGTGCCTTATATACATATATATATAGATCAACGTGATTATTAGTAATTATATTGTTAATTAATAATTTTATAATTACCTATTTAAATTTCTTGCAAGTGTAATAAGAATATTAAAGGCTTGATTAAGTAAATTCATTAATTTAAAATTAAAATAATATTTAATAAGTATTTATTAATTTCCAATTATCAATAGCGATTTGTTCCATTGATAACACTCGCGGGTGCTAGTTTTATAAATGTCCCAATAATGAGACATAAAGAAATCATAGAAGGTGTGAGGATATATGACTGCAATAAAGAAAAAGTTGGATATTCAAGAGTTAGTATTCAGTATTTTAAGTCAAAATTAGTGTAGATTTCATTATTTCAACAATATTTTTACTATTTGTTTACAGTTTGCTGGATTAAAAGGTATAGGAGAAACCATAGTTACAAGAATTGTAATGCTCGCTCCAGGAATAGGTATGTGAGATTTCTTAAATAAGTTAAATATTAAATAATGTAGGTAATTAATTATTAATACATTATGCATGACTTAAATTATTTTAATGCATCACACGAAACAAAAAATATTTCCTACTTCCTATAATAAATAAATAAATAAATCAACCTTTTTAATTTAATTTTACGATTAATTTTGTGATTCAATCAATTATAGCTGTGGTAATAATAAGTGGCTAAACGTTCAAATGATACGAGTCAAATTTAAAAATAGTACCAAACCTAATTAAATAAGTACCTACTTTAATATCGTAACATGTAACTTTATTGGCTTATTATTATTATATTCATAATATCCTAATTACCCACCTTATAAATCTTAAATCGTACCTGCTCTATAGCTCTATTCGAAACATATCATATATCATATTCAATATTATGAATACAAATATTTTCTAAGAAATTATAATACGTATTAAGTACCAGTATATATAATAAATATATTATATTATATAGCTGTAGCTTAGTGCCCTTGTATAGGTAGGTTATTAGTGTAAAATATTTTTACTTATTAGGAATATTATATATTTGTATTTTGTACTAAGAAGAGTTGAATAGTCGAAAATAATAAGAATAAATTTATGTTAATAATTGACAATACGTCAATACGTTACAAATATATTATATAGGTAATATACCTATTGCAGTGGCGAATCCAGAGGGTGGTGATTGGGACGATCCCCTTCCCGTTCTCTCAAAAAAATAATTTAAGTCCCTAATTTTAGTTTTTGACGTAATTATACTTCAAGGGTAACAAAATTATAGTGATATATTTTTTTATTACTAATATCTTTATAAAAATTATTTTTTTTTGTTCTGTACGAAATCGTGGAAAGTAACATATGTATGTACCTAAATAAATACTTTATCAAAATTAATGTGTGCCCTTTAAAAATCACCCCCCCCCTTGTTATCTTGGTCTGGATCTGCCCCTGACTTATTGTATTATTAAATATACAGTAGCATCACGTTAATCTGAACATAGGCTAATCCGAACGACTTCGATTGTACATCGCCGCCGTTCTATTATTGTACTTATGTAGACCAATTATGGCAATAACTGAGTATGTATATAATTTAAAATAATTGTAAATTATTCAAATTAATTTAAAAAAAAATGTAATCAATTATTATATCTATTGAACTCAAATAGTTTATACTTTATACAAAAATAAACTGAAAAAATAATTAAAAGCTTAAATTGCAAGATAATTTTGTAACAAAATCATAGGAATAAGTAATCCACACGACCCCTTTCCCAATTCCTTTCGGATTACCGCGACGCTACTGTACTTAAAATTTAAATAAATTCTTGCGATATTTGTAAAAATATAATTGTTGCTATTTTTAGTTTTAGTTCATTATTTAGAAGACGTTTTAGATAACAAAAGCTGCTGGTTTAGAAAAAATAAATGGGCACATTTTCCTTTTAAATCAATTGGATTTGGAATTATGTAAGTACTACATATTATATAATAATTAATTTTTAGAGGTATTTTTTACCAAAATATGTGACATACCTACCTACGGAAATTAAATAAAACATACAGTTATATAACACTACAGTCTACAGATAATAGGTATACATCATTAGAATTATAGCTAGCAGTGAAATATAATATAGAATATAATGGAATTATTTTCATTATGGACCAATAGGTATTTGTAAATATGTTTTAAAGGGGGATTATAAATTATAATTATAAATGAAAAACATGCATTATTATGATAAATATGTTTATTTGAACCGGATACCGAACTATATGTGTCATGAGATCCTTCTCTCTTCTATAAATATTTACTGATAAGTGATAGCTAATAATATAACACATGCACACGGGTAAGGTATATTTAGTGATTATAAATATAGGTGTATAATTTAAACGATTTTAAACTTTTTTTTTGTACATACACATTACACTGTTATATGCATGGATCATGGATGCGATAATCCGAACGGCTTCGAGTGTACATCGTCACCGTTCTATTATTGTAGGTACTTACTACTATACATAATTTAAAAAAATACTAATAATTTTAATTAATTTAAAGAATAAATGTAATCAATTATTATATTTATTGTACTCAAATAGCTTATAGTTTTATACACTAATTAAAAAAAAAATTAAGTTCAAAACATTATAAATTACGTTATAAAACGTTATAAATTACAATCATAGGTGTAGAATGGGGGGTTTAGGCTTAGAAGGCTACAGCCTACAGCCCTCCAGAATTCTGTTTAGCTCCCTGAGTAAAAATGTACTACAATAGAATCTCGATAATCTGACAGATATCAAACCACGCTACTGCCGGATTAACGAAAACGGCGGTTTAATGAGAGTTCACATAAAAACGCATATTTACTTATTGAAAAATTAAAAAATGAATAACCTTATTGTACTTCAACATTAACTGAATAAAAATAAAATATCTAATAAGTTTATTCGGATTAAATCTGCTATTGATTTAACCTAGTTTTATCTAACGTTTTATCGTTTACGATAGTAACTTTATATACTTATACATCGGTACATTAGGCTAATATAGCTGGATTACTGGACGTATCGGATTTTCGAACGACCGGATTACCGGATTCTACTGTATTTTATACGTCCATGTAAGATAACTAAAAAAGGCTATAGCCCCCTCCCCCTGCAATATAAATTCATCTCGCTAAACCTAATATAATATGATTATTACGTTATAACGGGAATAAAATAAAAACAATAAACAAAATCAGTAAACCAAAATACCAAAAATAAAATGAATACCTCCTACCATTAAAAATATTATATCATTAATCATTATTAAAAATTAACAATAAACAAAAAATATATTTGTAACGTAAAAAATTTACAAACGTTATTAGATTTTTTTTTTTAATTAATCCAATAACCTGGCCAACAAATTCTTTAAGTTTTGTAGTTCTTACATTACGGTGTGATTATAATTATACCACAAATGGCAATATACTTATAAAGTTATAACGTAAAATAAGGTTACCTAAACGAAAAATATCAAATAACATTTGAACGTACAATAACGTTAAAATAACCGAAAATGAAAATAAGATATATTTTTTTTTAATTTAAGCCCTGATTCAAAATGCAAGACAATTTTATAACTAAGTCATAGGTAGTCCGAACTCCGAACGAACCCTCTCCCTAATTCGATTTGCAACAATTTGTAGTTCTATCAATATTTTTATCAAATCTCGCCCAAATTATCGGTGGAAAGGTAGGTACTGTCTGTCATAATGTATACTTAGTCAAAAACTGATATAATTTTGGCCAGTATGATCATCAAATTATTATTATAAAAACAGTCTTCGATGTTTCCGGGTGATAAAAGGGCAGTCCAAATCAATAATCATATATATACATATGAAATATGAATAAATGATTTTATATTGCAAAAAATTTTAACTATTTTACCTGAACAGGAACGGAAACCAATTCGGTATCAGTCACATGGCTGATTGGTTCCTAACCGGCTGTACCTGAAAAATGAAAATTAACATCCAAATTAGTTCCAGACATTCAAGGAAACACACATTCGAATAGGTTCACGATAAAGACTTTCGAGAAAGGCTAAATACAATCTAATAATATTATTTAATATTATTATAACATATTTCCATCATTTTAAGTACATATGAAATAGAAAAAAGTCTTAAATAAAAAAATATTTATAAAAACAGAAATAGACAGATATAAAAATAATGAAATTAATAGATTAGTTGAGTATAACTTATAAAAAATGTTAAAAATTTTGTTAAAAAATTGTTAAATTTGTAAAATGTTAAAAAAAAAAATTCTACATGTTGAAACTCTGAGTTACCCAGGTAATTTAAAACATAAATAAATCTGAAATAAAAACATTTATTTTTAGAGGAAATTTTAATTTATAAATAAAATATATACTTACCTATTGTTATATTATATTTAGTTCATTTACCTCTAGTAATTAATTATATTCTATTTTAATTTACTAATATTCCCATGATGCCATAATTGCTTTACAACTGTAATATACAATACCTACAGCTTTGTAAATATTTTATTTTTTAATTTATCGCACTATATTTTTGTTATATATATCGTATAATGACTGGTTGGCAAAAATAAACAAATCAAACTAATCAGTAGACACAATAAACATCAAATGAGTAAGAAGTAAAAAAGAATGCATAATGCAAAAGTAAACACTGCTAAAATGTATTTTAAACTAAATATATTTAATTACCTATTTATAAAAATAAGTTGAAAAATCAAGTGACGCAGATGATAATTAGTTTAAAAAAATTAATTAAATATTTTCAACTGATTTATCTCTTAATATTATTTTATCTTTTAAAATTATTTATAACTTACTATTCGCCAATATTCTAACTCAACTTAAAAACTTTTCATCAACTTAGGATAAAATAATAACTCCAAAATTATTATAGATTCTGAACGGAGTGATGAATGTATTGATTCTAGAATGATGTGTGTTTTTATTTTTGTGTGTTATCACGTTTTGGAGTAGTAACAATTCTTTGATTTTTGACTTCAGCCCCTCTTTGAAAAAGAAAATTTTGGGTCAAAAATAAAAAATGTCCAGTAATTTTCAAATGCGTCAGGAAAAACCCTCAAAAAATAACGGAGAAAAGTGAATTTTTACGCATAACTAGTTTTGGACAAAATCGATTTTTTGATTTTGCTGTAGTTCAAAAACAAATTATTGTAAATACTTGAAATTTTCACCAAATGGTTATATTAGCATTATCTAATTACGATTACATTTTTAAAACTATTTATAAGGCCTTTGAAATTTTCGATTTTTCTAAAAAAATTTTTCTTGAAATGTCGATAAAAAAAATTGGCTTTCCAAAAAATCTTTAAAATTTAATAAAAGTATTTTAAGTTGTTTTTGCTGTAGTAAAAAAAAAATCAAAAATCATTAGTCACAATTTTTATTTATAATAAGCATTTTTAAAGTTCAAATGTTTACAAAATATGTCAAAATTTGCAAGGAATAATTTTGAAGTTGAAAATTCATAAAATTTTTGTTATTTATACCTAAAGTTAAAAAACCCAATTCAAGGGGTTATCCAAAAGTTTTCCTTCAAGTAACTGTAAAAAAAAATTCCAGTATCAATAAAGAAAAAAATTTATGAGCATATGAAATTTAATCTTTTACGAAATCGCATAAAATAACGATATATTACAATTTAAATATAGGTAATAATATAATATATCCTACTAATTATCATTGACTGTCAAAGTGACAAATCATCTCGGTTCAGAATCGTTTTTCGTGTACAATGATACCTGTCATTGCATTCAAATTTAACACATCCATTATGGTGACCAGTGACCTACTCTCCATCTCTACTATACAGCAGGGCGATACCCACTTGCCCACCTTATTTACGATTTTATCTTATTATCAAACACGAGTATAGACATACAGTATTATTTTTTATTTATATATAACCGGCTATTTATACCACAAATTGGAAATTCGTTAAGTGCTATTAAATACGTTTTTATTTACAAAAAAATTAGTATTGAACTGAACATGAACCCCAAATACAGATCACAGTCTTTACCACAACTGTAGGTCAATAGCTACATCACTTCTAAATAGCTAAAAATACATATTACAATGATTATTTACTCTATATTTATCATTATATTTTTAAGTACTCATTTATTTCATAACAAATCGTGTTAATATAACAAATAAAATAAAACATTTTAACTAAATTTATTTACAGACTCGTTGGTATGCTGCCAACAGCATGTGCTATATTTCCACAATTTAGGTAAGTAGGTAAACTAGGTAATTGTTTTTAGTTCATTGATTTTAGCTGCATAATATTAAATATTTTCACTTTCTAGTTCTATTCAGTTGTGTACATTAAAGCAATTTGATAAAGAAGCTTACAATCAAGTCACAGAAAAATCTACTGAACTTACAGATACATTATATTTCAATAAAGGACTTTAAAAAATATCATGAACTCATCATTATATAAATAACATTTGAATATTTTGTTGTATCATATTATTATTAACTAATGTATATTTAAAATTTAGTAATAAAAAAGAAACCTAATAGTCTATTAGTAATAGACTATACTATTACATTCGGTCTTAACATAAGTTTTATTGACAATTTAAAATTTCTGGATATACATATTTGTTTAATTTTATGCTTTAACAGCTAATAATAAAGTTCACTTTGTAATTTATTGAGTAGTTATGACTAATTAATTGTCAAGGTTTTTTTAACTCAATATTAATGGGGAATAGGGTTTACCACTAATCAATCAATAAACATATAAAGAATCTGAGTATGTTGAAATGACTATAGTTTATCCAGTAATAACTATCCTATTCATGGTAAAGCTGATAGGATTTGTCAAAATAGATTTTCATTAAATTATTGGTACCTTTGGCTAAAAATTAATCATGAAGATTAAATGGTAAGTAAATTACAATTATACAATAACTATAACTGTAATTACAAAAAAATATTTTATTACTAAAAAATAAATACATGTCTTACATAATTATTAGTTTTAAATAATATACAATATTTAATAAGATACATTTGAAACCGATGTTGCCTAAATTTAAACCAAACATATTTGGAATCTTTTAATTACAATACCTCTGATGAGGTAACTCAAATAAGAATTATTTACACATATGTAAAAAGTAAATTTGTTATAAGAGATGCCAACAATACAATTAAACAAAATTATCAATCATAAACTTTTAAATAAATAATAATTTGATCATACTTTGAGTTGGGGGAAAAACTAAAAATGGATATCAAACTAAATTACCTATATTATTAAACATAATAATTGGTAATTTATTTTATTTTTTAACTTAATTTTTAAATGGTAAAGAGAAAATTAACATAAATAAAGTAATTAACTGTAATAAAAAGTAAAATAATTAAGCATTTGTATAAGAGACACAATAGTATCATATGCTATCTATATAAAGGTAATATTATTTCTCATACTAACCATTTAAAAATTAATATTAATTTATATATTAAACAGTCTGTACCTTACCAACAAAAAAAAGTTAAATAATTATAAATTAACAACAAGGTAAAACAATTAAACATGTAACAAGAATTGTTTTGGAAAACATAAAAACTTAGTGTTCTGGGTACTGTATAAATACTATAGAATATGATAAATAATACAAATATAATAATCATAAGCAGGCAAACATTGACTCATTTGAATAAATCAATGGAACTGTTAAGTTAACATTGATAATCATCTGTTCAGAATTAGTAGGGTCAATAAATAAACATCTACCATCAGCATGAAGTACATCTAATGGAACACTGTAAGGTTGTACTGGGCCACTCCATGAATGTTGATCAGTATCGTTACACAAGGAACTGGTGGTCAGTATAGCTGTAGTTTGTGAAGCGCTTGTATTGTCACCATATGACGAAACATGCTGTATATAAACCAAATTATTATAAAAAGTGTTAACTATATTTTATTATGAATGATTAACTTCAGATAGTGAACAATTTTTGTTCAGTCCGGTTAGACCACACCATTTGATTAAATTGTATATTATCAACCTGTTTCGGACTATCAAACCATAGCCAAAAAATTACTTTACCATGTTTAGTAAAATAAAAGCTAGACAGTTTTTGTAATAAAAAAATGTGGTATTACTGTCTCAGCTTACCTCTTAAATGAAACAGCTTATACAAAGAATTACGCATTATAAAATAGTACCTGAATGGTGGCAACAAATGTGTGACTGTAGCCATCAAATGCAACTGTGATTATATAAATAGTATTTTGTACGAATTGTAAATGGGTAAAAAAACAAAAGTTTTGTATATCTTGACACCTGAACATGTGTGCAATTGAATTTCCATAATATATCATTTCTTGGTGGCACTAATAATAAAACAATTGATACATTTTTTTATATTTTAAGTAATTTTTAAATAAAAATTGTATAATTAAATTAATAAAAAATGAAAAATAAAAATGTCTTACTGTAAACAAATGAACATATAAAGTTGCAGAATGTGAATACCATAAGCAGCCAGCAATTGGACAAGGAAGCATGTTTGCAAATTCTGCTAGAGTGTGGTTTGACGCTGTTGTATTTAATTGCTCATTTTGTCCTATCTGATGGTTTGAAATAGGCTCATGATTCTGTAACTAAATAAAAAATTGCTTTATTAAATATAAAATAATTAAATGTATTTATTGTGTTACATGTTCTGGAAAAGACCAAGGACTTGTTAATAATCTTGACTCATAGTACTGCAAGGTTCTGATCACTTCACAACTTGAATCTGGTAGCTGCATGAACTGGACATCATTTGTTTCTATGTAATTTTGTATAACATCATTTTGTACTAATGCTGTATCTTGTGGCCCTAACAGAGAAACCTAAAAATACACTAAATTCAATTTTCTGGATCTAATGAGAATACTAGCATATGTGAAAATAATTTACATCGTCTAGTGGATTAAATGTTTCACAATTAACAAATGGTCTTGACATTTCTCCACTTTCCATACGAACTGACATAGCCCAACGTTGATCAAACTCTTGCTGCTCTTGTTCAATGTTTTCTGCAGACTCATTACTCAAGGTATCAGAGTCATCAATACATAGCACTGTTTCTATATCAGTTTGATCATTTCTATAAAAGATAAATTATTTAAAATATGAATAATTATGTAAAATATTTATCTAATTTTACATGCTATAGTTAGAATTATCTAGCTCAAAACTCGCATTAATATCAACATCAGCCAGTTGTGGGATATCAGGAAAAGCTTGAAGGTTAGGTAAGTAACTATTTCCAGATACAGTAGATTTGATTTCTTTTGTAGGTATATTCAACTTTTTATTACTGTTTTTCCACTTACTCTAAAAAGTAAAAACAATATTGTCAATAAATCACAATATCAATAAAATCTTTAACAAGCACAAATTACTCGGCACAAATTTTCAGCAAATGATGAAGTTCTATGTGAAACTTCTAAATTTAGGGGTTTTGATTTATCCAACTAAAACATATTATATTTTAATTTATTAATAATATAATAACCGATGACATAAATTCACAGATCATTAATAAAAGTTTGTAAATTGTATTTTATAAATAAAGATAATTCATCATTAATTTAATACTATGAGACAACACTGAATAGTAACCTAAACATGTGCATACCTATTATAAAATACATATTATAGTGTTTTAGCCAGAAACTTTCATTGGAACAACAGCAGTTAAATCATCTTTGTTGTGGACGTTATAAGAAGCATGATAATATTATGTTTGATAAACTATGACTGATGGTAAATTTCAATTTAGTGTTGTAATTTAGAAAAATCAAAAAGGTATACACACGACAGTTATATCACAAAATTATGTAATTATAGAAAATTAAATACAAAGATTAATTTTACAGTTAATATAATTTTTTGTACAAGCATACTTAAACCATTGTTTCTGATGTGATTTAAAAATATCTCAAAAATGTATGTGTATTACAGGTTTACAATAAAAATCAAGTTATAAAGCATAAATAAATACTTTGTTAGTTAATAATCACTGTAATATTATATATTTAGATTATTTGTTACTCTTACTTTGTTAGTATTGAAATAATTAGGAAATTAAAATTTTAAAAAAAATACCTGATAATAATTACAATATGGATTGTTATTGTTTGAAATAGAGAGACAAGTATTTGTTGTAGATCTATTAAACCTAGTTCTATCTGTTGAAAGCAACATATTTCTTAAAAGTGCACTTGTAGTCTTTGCAATTGGAGGTTGATAGACAATGTTTTCCATAGAGCTAGAAGAGGACACCTAAATTTAAAAAAATATATTAATTATAGAATGCTTTTTTTACACATTAAAATAAATTTAGTAATAAAAGAAAATAAGATATAATTAATCAAGATAATAAAAAAACTTAAATAGGTACTGTATGTACATAAAATAAAATAATTAAATATAGATAGTGGCACACAATACATTTCTTATATGCCCAGAGCAACAGTAACTATAGATCTTCCTAATTATTATTTGTAGGTGAAAATGGGAAAAAGAGAGGAACTCATGTCAATATTTCAAAAGGTGTCAGTAACCTACCTTGTTTGCTACTGTTACAAATAATTATAATTAAAAATTTACCGTAAATACATACATGAATTTCAGAATTAGTCTTTAGTGGTCTAACAGTTGAACGATTTTGAGTTTTTTCAACTGAAATATTAGTAGATACTTGGGTATGCATCTTTATACTCTCTAATGATGTTTCAGAAGACAACTCATCATATTTAATTTTTGATTTTCGTGGTCTTCCAACTGATCGCTTTTTTACCAACTTCTTGGTATTGTTTCTTTTCATGGTCTGTCTTTTCGTTTTCATAATGTGTGCCAAAGTATTACACTCGAAGTGAAATCCCATTCGATGCAAATTCAATAATTCAACATACTCGTCTTTCTGTAAAATAATGACTCATGTTAATTAAAAAACCTTGGACGAAATAAAAAATAAAACGAAAATAAAATTAGGTGAAAACGAAACTATTTCGAAGACAAACCACCCAAAACATTTGGTATAAAACACAACATAGGTACATAATATTTAAATCGAAATCGTACAGTAGACGAGGTGGACGGCCATAAGGAAATCGACAAAAGAATGGCACTGCAGGCAAACACGTTGGTGGGCGGCCGGAAAAATATTCGTTTGTGGACCACGGGATAGATGTCCGAAGGCTGTTGGCGCGAATCACTGGGGCGACCGTGACGACGAAAATACGGGATAATAGACGGAGCGGGACAGCGACCTGAACAATGTGCGATCGCCGATTATTGATTAGGCACCGGACGATCGAATCCCGAAGTTCGATTGTCGGCCGTCGTCGCCAACGTCAAAGTCCCTTAAACGCGGCAACCATTGGCCGGTTTACCTATAATTCTCAAGCGTTCAGTGCGAACGCAAAACCGGTTTGCGGCAGCGACGACCGCATTCTAAAAATACACGGAATGGCGACGGGAAACCCGGAAAAAACACCGCACGACAATCGTATCGCGAACGACCCACATAATACGGATAGAGTGTACAGGTATATCTTTATGCATGTGACATGAGTATATACTAAACAGTATATATCGTTAATCATTGATATTACGAATTAGGATATTATATTGTATGTTTATATATATATACGTATAAATGCCTACGAATTTACGCGATAATGAACAAAACACCGACCACGTCTACCTCAATCATCCCGTCTTGTTTTTCGACGATTACAATTATTATTATTATTGTTGTCATTACAAAATGTGTAACTACAACACAATAAAACCACCTGCAACTGACCTTTAGATTGCCGGGCAGACCGAGATTCAGAGCACGCTTTACCAGCGTCCGGTACGATGTCAACTCCTTTATCGCATCCGTCATTATCGCGAATCATACGGTGACGTTAATTGTCTCGGTGATATTACTCTATTACCGGCTCGTACATGCGTAATGTCGCACGTGACCGTTAAAAAAAAATTTTTTTTGAACAAAACACTTGAAGCTTCTCGCGAACCGTGATTTGAGTATGTGACGCGTGTAACCCACGGCAGGCGTGTGTCTCGTGGAATGGCCCGTCGATACTGTTGTTCGAATTCTTTAGGTTATGATGACCGTTTTTTTTTTTTTTTACGAACAAATTTTAAAAATAGCCATACAGAGCAACCGATTTGAAAATAATCCGTTTGTTGATATCTACGTGAATTTTGATTTGTACAATCATTATCTTTTAATCGCCTCATTCGACTCTTTAATTTTGAATGATAAACATTCAACTCTTTAATCCAGCATTCCAGCGCCAATTTATTATCCTTTATACACTACATAATATTGTGTTTTCTAATACATTTATTTTTTTAAATTCTATTTTATCAATTCTTTTGAAAACATTAATCATTAACTAATCGTAATATCTTTGTTTTTACAACTTTACAAGAATTATTTTGTTTGCAATTATACTTCATGCATTAAATATATTTATTATTCAGTCACAATTATTCAAACATTCTATATGTATGTTTCGTTTATTTGTGTATTCGTGTATGACTAAACATGATTTATTTTTTACATTACATTGTAACTTATAATCTAAAAGTAGGTATATAAATTAATAACATTCAATTTTGTTAAAAAAAAATACATTTTTTTGTTAATAATTATGTCTGTTGTTTTGTATAATACTATAATGTTATCAAAATTATTATTTTACAATAAATACATTAATATTTATAACTTATAAGCATCTTTTGGTTCATAAATCCTAATATAACGGCTATAACGAGCCATGAGTTAGTATAGAATATGAAACTTGGACTACACAATTTAAATAAGATCTAAATAGTCAATATGATAAAAATGTTGATCTAAATCATCTAAATAGGAAACATAAAACACAACGTATTCCGTAGCCTATGAAGAGTTCTAGAATTGTACCCCTTTAATCCTAAATTATCCTAAATGAATAAGGTCAAGTTCCTATTTCAGTCCTTTTTTAAATTACAATAATATTAAAAATGAAAATAATAATATTTTATTACTATTTTGCTGAAATATTTATTATGCAGACATGCAGTTAAAATCGTTTATAATATAATAATAATAATAATTGTATAATTGTATGTTAGTATGTAAATAATAAGTAATATTACTAATATTACACAGGACTCGTATGAACGTAAAAATGTGATAATAGCTGTATGGTGTGGTAATTCTACTATTACTACACGAATAGAGGGTGCCCGTACCAAATTGTTTGGTGCCCATCTGTTAAAAAGTTTAATGTTGTGTCTTTTTGATAAGTAAAGTTGAAAGAATAAAAATATTTCACTATTTTATTTTATCATTTGTTTTATTTTTCAAACTTACCAGTTACAAATGATACACACTGACTTTTTTTTTTTAATTGTAGTTTAATAATAACATGAATGTATTATAAAATATTGTAAAGTTACCTATATCATATTATTATAAAATACATTATATTTTGTATAAAGAATAGATAAAATCTATATTTTTTTAGTATTAATATTTGTATTTTAACTTTTAAGAAATAAAAGTTTGAGGACAAAGGATTTTATGTTATTACAGCTTATAATTATAAAATATTCTAACATTCATGTACTTACGTACGAAATTTTAGAGCCCTAGAACGGTTAGAACTATCCTTGTTTATATGGAAAATAGTTAATAAGATGTACTTCAGCACAAACTAAGAAGATATCACAGAGATAAGATATAGGTATTGATAATTTATTACTTAATCATCGACATAATTAAGATAGATACGTAGAGCATGAAACTGAACTCCCTATCACGTTTGATGTCTGTGTAATGTCCATGATAAAGTATAAACACTTAATACCTATCTAAAATATCTTTATAGTTCACATTATTGTCTTAATGTCTAATGTCCTTTAATAATATATTTATATAATATATTAAATTATTACTATTAATCGATGGAATAGATTATTCTAAAATCAATGATAATTGATAATATTTAGTCCTACGTAGTAACCAAAAAACATTCCTGTACTTAAAGCAGATCAAACATTTGTAAGCTCGTTAGATGACGTAAATATACCAATATAATATATTATTATTATATATTTATATTTCTTTAAATAGGAATCTTGTATCATTTAAAAAGGTTGACTAATGAGTTGACCATTTCAAGTGCCTACCTATCTAGGTGGATGCCTTTACAAAAAAATGATGTATATATTAATTTCTGAGCAAAGTAAATTTGTTTTATAATAATTTTTTTTTTTATTTTAATAATTTAAATAATTTATCAATCTTTAATAAAAAGCAGGTAAAAATTGTCTGGTCTGTACTTTGTACAATTGATAATAAAAATCTACCAATACTTTGAAGAGTAATAAAACTAATAAGAGAAAAACAAATTCGAAAGAATTGCACTATTTATTTACACAAAACTATTTTTTATTTTTATTTTTAATATTCTAATAGTGTTTATGCATGACAAACAAATTAAATAAGTTCAATAAATAAAAAAACTATAATGTAATTATATAATAAATGATTTGTTTGAAAAATATAACGTTTAGAACGTTTAGTGGAGGTCTGAACATTTTATATTTTTGTTGTCATTTAATTAAATACTATATATATTATACAAGTATATGATTATATTTTACATAGTATATTCAGTGCTTGATTTGTGGAGATTTCTTTTTTAAATTTTTTTAGCGTACCCATTCTATTTATTTGAAACAGAACGCGAGGAACGCAACATTTGAAATAATGAACCTAATCTTGTAAATCATCAGTTTTTTTGATGCAAAATTTACCTATAACCTATAGCCATAATATTTGAATATTTGTATCGACTATGAAAAAAAAAAATTGATTGTTAAAATTCCTTACCGTAAAATATAGTGATAAGAAATTGTATTATGCCCACAGAAATATAAAGATAATATGTATTTGTGATTATACAAAGAATAATAAATATTCTATTTTATGGATTATATCTTTATAAATCGTAATATAATAATATAAATTATATAATTGGATGATGTAATAACTAATAGTGTTTCTTTCTTTTAAAATATTTTTGTATAATAAATTGAATGGTTTTTGGTATTATAGGTAGCTGAAGGGGCGTGGGTGGCTTTGCCCTCCACGATAATGTGACAGTAAATTTTGTGTGGAACACTCATTCATCCAACATCCACCGAGTCCCCCTTCTAGTTTTTTTTCTAATCAAGCACTAAGTATATTACAAGCACTGAGTATGTTATGGTATTTTAATCGGATTCAAAATATACATATTACATAACATTTCTTAGACAAACACATACGGAAGGACATAATATTCTTTGATAAATGCTTCGGCTGATCTGGGCATAATAATTCTGAATACAGATTTCAGTTTGTTGTCAAGTCTACTTGAAATAGAAATTTAAGTAGAAATTAAAATATTGTCATACTTCAATTTTTGAAGAAATTGTAATAAAAAATATTAAAAATGTGATCTAAAGTACACTTGATGACAAATTCAAATCTGTTTTCAGAATTATTATTTAACTATTTAATCTAAGTTCTACAGTTTACAGTATAAAATATTAAAATCCCCATTTTTAGCATTTAGTGTGACACTTCTAATATATATTATTATCACATATTAATAACCTTACACTGCTTGAATTTCTATGCCAATATCGTAAATCGTAATGTGTAATACTGTAGTAGTGAGTGTATTAGTGTAAACCGTTTAGTAATTACGTAAAACAAGTATATTATTTAATACCAATAAATTGTATTGTATGTAACCACCATGGGCGGATAGGCCATTTTTGGCCAATCAGGAAATTAAAAAAAATGAGCCCGCACATGAAAAAAAAAGTCTAAAAAGGGCCCCATTACTGAAATACGAAGGAGGGCCCACCGGGAAATGCCCGGTTTACCGGTAGGCCTATCCGCCCATTGTATAATACCACAAATATCTATACTATACTATTGTTCTGTGATTATACTAGATAGTAGATAAGACACTACCAGCGTTATAGTGTAGGTTATAGATTATAGATCATCGTTTTCCAAAGTGTGTTCCGCGGTGCAATTTCAAGGGTTCCGCCGATGTATATTGCGATTATTTTATACTATATAAAAAATATTTTTAAGATTTTAATTTTCATGGTTGTATTGGTGGTACTTTGTGCAATGTAGGGTTAATTAAATAATAAATGTTTGTTATTTAAGTTATTTTAATAAATATAATTTTAATTGAAAATTGTTTTTTTTTTTAGCTAATTTAAATAAACAATAATCATTAACATATTCTTAAAACATTTTTTGGAGTATTGATTTTTCTTCTTTTTAGAAAAATTGGGGTTGAGTTGGAATTAAAGAGATTGAGGTTCCGTGAAACACTTTTTTTAAGGGGCCGCTACACCAGCATTTGTTTTCTATGTCTATCTCATACATAATATAGGAACAAAGATACTCCGTATTTCCACGATTACGACTCTCTGGTTCAGTTTAGGGCGAAAGTATCCATTATATATTTTATAAAGAAGAGTATTTCCTGTGCATTGACCGGATAATTATTTTATAAATACAACTTATACAAGCATGTTTTAATTTAAAATAATTTCGATTATTTTTAACCATTAATAACTTATTCAAAAATGTAAATATTAAAAATCTATCCCAATGGTTTTTAAACTTTTATTATAAACGGCACACAGTACACTTCAAAAAATTTTCACGGCATACTGACCTTTTTTTTAGATGAACAAAATTGTTTTGAATTAATTATAATTATATATACATTTAATAAGAAATATGTGATTGATGAGCTAAAAAATATTTTTACGAATGGTTGAACATACCCGCATTTTCTTAAATCACAACTCAATGCAATCGGTAATTTATGGAAAAACCGCGGCACACTTAGTGAATACTCGCGGCACCCAGTTTGAAAACCACTGATCTATCCGATCAATGCACAGGAAATACTCTTCCTTATAAAATATATTATAGGTGCTTTTGTCCTAAACTGAACCAGAGAGTTGTAATTGTGGAAATATGGAGTATCTTTGTTCCTATATTATGTGGGAGATATACAGAGAAAACAAATGCTGGAATGGCGGCCCCTTAAGAGGACGTTACACCAACATGGCATCATGTGTTGTCTCTGTCTTACTAACGTACATCATAGCAAATTTGCGTTTAACAGAACATAATTTTTATGTTAGCTTTAATAATAGAGTACATTTACCTAATATCAAATTTAAAAGTAAGAATATTAATTATATGTTATATATAGAAAATATCATATGCTTTTAGTGATTATATCATTTTAAAGTTGTAGTATTTTACCTAATTACCTTGAAGTTTGAACCATATATTATGAACCAAGTATTTTACATAGCTATAATTCACTTTAAAATAATAATATTAATAAAAGCATATTATGACGCAAATTTGCTATGATGTACGTTACTCGTTAGTAAAAGTTTGGGAACCGCTGGTATAGTGGTATAGATATCACAATTGATTATTTATTTTCACACCACTGAACTAACTATATAAACAAAACTCAATTGTTTGATATGTGTTATCTAAGTTTGTGGTTTAGCGCCAGCACAGAATTTAATTTATAAATTGCTTAGATTGTAATTTGTATTTTTTTGGAGACTGTGGAGTATAGGTACAAATTTGAAATGGTATAATATACCTAATGATGTATGATATGTGTAACCGTGTCTAATATGTTTTTGTTAATTGTTTTTAGAATTTAAAAAGTTTTAACTTAATAATATTAATACATTATTCACTAGTGCTAATAACAAGCTATTTAACCTACGGAAGGCATTTAAAAAATAGTTTATTTTCTCTAAATATTCTAGTTTATTTTGATTGTCACTGAAGCGTATCTACTTTGGTCTGTTCAAAATCATTTCTTGCTCTTTCAAGCAAAATGGAAGACGATTATGATGAATATCGTCGTTGGGATGGTGACGTTGATGTAGAGGTTTGTTTTATAAAACTATATAGATTATCATCAATACTATGTTAACATTATTTAAAATGTTAATATTTTTTTTAATTATATTTTACCGTTTTGTTGTCTAAATACCTACTCTTATTTAGGCTGATGACAATGACGATATATTAGAAAATCCACAGGAAACTCTAACTCAATGCTTAGAGAAATTTAGTAGTGCTGACTATATTATGGAACCAGGAATATTTTCACAGCTTAAAAGGTAATCTGTAGTTTAAGATGCTGTCTGTTGCATTTTTGATAAAGTCCTGGAGAAGGTAAAAATTAATAATAAAAATTATAAATATTTTTCTCTGTAAATGAGAAAAATGAACAAAAAACGAGATAGTATTTACATTGTAAATTGCTAGATTGGCAAAATATCGGCCTACCGATTTTTAGAATTTTTAACGTTTGATTACATCTATAGCTACTTTACGATTTAAATAATTCAAATCAATTATATTTTCTATCTATGTTTTTTACTAATTTATCACAATAATAAAAAAAATACATATACCTGTTTTTGTAATTTTAACATTAATAATACAATTTTTTGAAAACTAAAATTTGAAAAATAACAAACCACAAAAAAAAAACTAGTAAATAATATGGTAGGAAATCTTATTTTAGATTTTAGAGACATCTAGTGAATTTACAGTTTTATTGTGCATTTTTTAAATTGCGACACCAGTTTTGCTTGACTCATTTAGTCAGGTTATATATAGCCTATATTTTATTAATTTATTTTTGTGCAATATAGCAATCTATAGCTAAATAATTAATTTTATATAAATTTATAGGTATTTTCAAGTGGGTGGAACTCCTGAGCATGTTATAGAATTGTTATCAAAGAATTATATTGGTGTTGCTCAGATGGCAAATATGGTAGCTGAATGGTTGATTCTAGGAGGTAATGATATATGTTTACTATTTTTTTATAACTTTACTTCATATTCACTTGTATAGAATTCATATTTTATTCAAACATATTTTTTAGGTATTTTGTTTTTTAGTTTAATTTATTAATGTATAATTGAAATTGAAATATTTTATAAGGTGTTGCTGTTGGTGAAGTTCAATCCTTTGTTGAAAATCATCTCAAAGATATGGTACTAAAAACATTTGATCCAAAAAAAGCCGATACAATATTTAGTGAAGAGGGAGAAGTAAGTTATTTATTATTGATATAAATTATTATTTAAAAGAGTATTAATTGTTTTTAATATATATTATGATCAATAGACTCCAGCTTGGTTAACAGAAATGATTGAACACAAAATATGGAGGTCATTAATTTATAGATTAGCAGAAGAATATCCTGATTGTTTGATGCTTAACTTTACAATTAAGGTATTATTGAAATAGATTTTTTTCTTTTACTTAAATTTATTTAGGGCTGCAAGTAATAGTATGGTACTATTGTGTATCATTTTTTTAAATAGCAATGAAATAAATTTTATTGCTAAAATACAATTTATTTTTCTTTACGTAGTTCAGGTAATGCGAAATTCCACTTTTTATTATTAAAATAATAAAAATTGTACATATATTTGGCCGCAAACCGACCAAAATTAGTTATTCTGTGCATTCCCCGATGATACTCAGCCATAAGTGAACCAGTTTTGAAAGCATTAAGACGTGGGGGGATGCGCAGAATCGGCTGAAGTTCTCTCACTGGACAGATCATATGTAAAAAAATGTTTTCAAAAACATCAATACTTTTTGAAATAATGAGTGTTTTATGATAAAAGAATCACCCTGTAAAATCCATAATCTTTACTTTGATCACAGAAATTATTGATAATTAACAGTATACATTTATTATTGAATAATATATTTTAATTACCTTAACTTTTTGGAATTTGCTTAAGATTATTTTATTTATTAATAGCTGATATCAGATGCTGGATATCAAGGTGAAATTACAAGTATATCTACAGCTTCTCAACAAATTGAAGTATATTCTCGAATATTAAAAAATTTTATTACTGAATCCATAAAAACATCCAGCGAAAATCGTCAAAATACAATTCAAGAATGTGCTGTAAGTTAATTTATATGAGCCATATTATTATAAGTAATACTTTTTTATAGAAAATGCATCAGATTTTTATAGGCTAAATAGACTGTGAAGCATAAGTCCTAACAATAATAATAATTATTATTATCATATTATTTTATTTGCCAATTTAATACATTTGAATAATGTATAACATAATAAATAAGCATTTACTAATGAGTTTATATTTTATTCAATATCTCAAATTTTAAAAATGAAGTGTAACAAAGTATTTGCAAAAGTACATTTTTTGAATATCTATTATTATGAAATGTACATTATCATTATGATTTTACAAATTATTTAAGTATTTATTTTTTTAGTCTAAAGTAATTAGTGAATTTACTAGTTTTTAATGTTTTTATAAATAATATTTATTTTTTTTTTTTCAGAAAATGGTTTGTCATAGCCAACATACTTATGTTTTTACATTAGTTGCTCTTCAAGTTTTAGCTAAAGAAACTAATGGAGGAGTAAATATGAAGAGATTTTCTCAAGAAATAACTCGCTGTGCTCAAGAAAGGTATTAGATTCATTTCAAGACTATTAAATAAAGATTTTTTTATTAAATTTGATGTTGTTAAGGAATGATGTGACTCCCATTACTATGGCATTAAATGGTGCGGCTCCGTATGACCAGCCTTGTGCAGCATTAAGTTCTATGTTATCACGAAATGCCTTAAATCCTGCTGATATAAATGTATTACATAAGCATTATTCATCAGCAGATTCTCCTCCTGTCAGTTTACTAAGAATACCACAATTTCTTGGTTTGTTTAATTTTTAACATATTATTACTAATATTATTTTATTGAATTTTTTTCAAATAAGTATCCTTTTTTCAGAATTATTAGTCCAGGCTCTATTTAAGCCTGGAATGAAATTAAATCCAGAATACAAACCTAAGTATATATATCTTTATGCTTATTCTGCTAGTGTCTATGAAGTCACATCTGGTAAAAAAAGAAAAGTTATTAATAAGGACGATTTAAAATCTACAATACAAGCAGTTGATAAAGTTCATAGTATTTGCAATTTGAATAAAAGTTCAACAGAATTAATTGCTGAAGTAGCAACTATTTACCATTGCATCAGGTATTGATTTTATTTAAGGATATTTCACTATGGTAAATAAAATATACTTAAGCATTAGTTAAGATATATATTATATTTTGTCTAATAAGAGAGCATTGATCAGTGATAGTATACAACTCTTTACTATGTGAATGGGTCAAACTCAACTTGCACAAAAAAATTATATTCTTTTATAAAATGTATAAATGCATAATATTAAGATTGTTTTAAATTACAGAATTATAAGAATTTTTATTGTTTTTTTGTAGATATCCTGCTGTTGCTGTTGGTTTAATATGTTGGGTTGAGAGTACTGTAACAGAGCCTAGTTTCTTCAAGTTATGTACTGAACATACACCTACACATTTAGCACTCTTGGATGAAGTTGTTACATGCCATCCACAGCTGCATAATATCATATTAAAATTATTTGTGTCTCTTTTTGAATCTAAACAGGATGAACTGGAAATTCTAGTACATGTAAGTTAAAAATATTAAATAATAGTTAGATGAATTCTCAATTTAAATTTCTTAATTTTATAGAATAGTTCATTAATTTGTTATTTTAAATTACTTTTTAGTTAAAATTAATATAGAATCATTCTTGATTATTGTTTTAGTTAGAGATGAAAAAGATGTTGCTTGATCGTATGGTGAACTTGTTGTGTTGTGGTTGTGTTGTTCCAGTAATAAAATATATTGAACAATGTTGGCATAGAGGAGATACTGATATTTCTTTGATACGCTATTTTGTTACAGAAGTAATTAACAATTTATACAATAAGAATGTATAAGTATATTTATTTATTTTTATTTAGGCTTTGGAGGCAGTCTCTCCTCCTTATTCAGTTGAATTTGTTGATTTATTTTTACCAATTGTTGAAAATGAAGAAATAACTGGTACAATGAGATGTGACGGAGAAAATGATCCTGTTTCAGAATTTATTGGTTAGTATATTTAAGTACTGACCTTGAAAATTATTTTTAACTTATTATCATATTTCATATTTTTTTTTTTTGTTGATTTTTTCAGTGCATTGCAAGGGAATGACAATATAAAATTATCACGTTTCAGATATTTAATAAATTTAAAAAAAAAAAAATGTATAACATTTTATTTCCATGTATAGCTTACTTCATTAGTGTAAATTTGTACAAAATCTAAGGTTTAAAATAAATAGTATTTTCTACAAAACATTTGTAGTTTATATTTACTTATTTTTTTTATAACTAACAATGATAACTTAATTCAGGTGGTCACATGACATTTAATTTCTTAAAACATTTTATAATTAAATAAAATCGAAGTATAAATAATAATATTTTTTTTTTACATTAATAGAATATTTACAATCTGTAATAACAGTTTACAATAAGCATATGAGTACGAAAAGGTAAATATGGGCTTGAATGCTTGAGGTGAGTAGCTACCCAGCAGTAGCACTCAACTAAAATAATAATATAATATTTAATTCATGATAAAATCTGGGAATAAATAATGATATTAATGTGATGTCATAAGAAATATGCATCTGTGTGGTCTTTAGATTAAATGAATAAAATGTTTACTTCAATATGGTTATTGGTCATTTTTATGTCATTATTTTCAGGGGTGCAAAGTACAGGGGGAGCTCGAAGGTTGCAGCCCCCATGAGCTCAATGAGATGGAGATCAGCTCCCTAAAATTGAAATTGCTAATACTATTAAAATGTTATAACACACAAAATAACAAATAACTATATTTTAATAATTGTTTAACAATTAGTAATGTTTAGTAATTATTTAGGTGAAACTGTACATGTGTTTATAAAATAAATAGTGAACCCCATGACATTTTCAAAACCTGGTGCCTCTGATTATTTTAGGTCATCAACATTCTTATCTCTGGATACTACTTTATTATTCTACCATATTATTAACTATATTACCCATAGACCTCATAATGTCATATGATTTTATCCACAGTCTTAGAATAAGATAAAATAATTTTACCATTGCTATATATCATACTAAGATAATACATAATATTATATACTGATTATGCTAATTGCTTATCATTACTTTATTTAAAAAAAAAATATCTATATAAAATTCAACAATATATATAGTGCAGTGGTCGGCGACTAGCGTCCCGTCAGTACATGGCTGTTGTATGACCCGCTTTAAATTCTAGAACGAGCAAATTTTGTTATACACATTTTATTATTTTAAAGTTTTAGACAACGTATTTTTTTATTTTTTATAATAAATAATTTAAAAATAAAAAATTGTTATTTTTGTTTGGCCCACAAACTTTATAATTTGTGAATGTGGCCCACGAGTCTATAAAGATTGCTGACCACATACAGGGTCCGACAAAAAAACCTCCCATATTTCTAGAGGCAGTTGCAAATAAACAAACAAAGAAATAGAAAAAATTCTTTTATTTTTTACTAATAAATATTTTGCCATTTTTAATTATTTATTTCAAACATATTGGTGAAGTGGTGTCTTCCATTGTTAAAACATCTTCGAAGCCTTTCCTGATAGTTTTTCATAATTCTTTGTGTCATTGCTGGTGTAATGGAGGCCAATTCCTGGTGATTGGCTCCTTCAGTGCTTCTAAGAATGCAGGGTGATGATCGTACACTGTGCCATTAAATATCCCCGGTGATCATGTTTAAAAAATTTTAATTTAGAATTTTTTTTTAAATTACGTTTTATTTTTGTTGGTTTTTATTGCGTTTTTTTTGTTCCTTGTCATTACATCTACTAAAAGTGACATGTATACCACTATCCATCAATACCCTCTCCACTGTTGTACCACACAGTACTATTTCTAAATAAGGATGGTTTTTTTTGCCAGACCCTATATGATTAAGTTAACAACAATAAATCATAACTAATAAGCTTTTAGATGATTGAAATTCAAATATGGTTTTAAAAAGTTTGCATTAATTACTCTTATGAAAAAGTAAGTAGGCAATACAAGTGCAAGTACCAAAAATGTAGTTCTATATCTAATTTATAATGTTTTTGATTACATTTTAATATAGTACAATAGTCGGTAACTTTTTACAATCCATTTTAAATCCAAATTATAGATCATCAAGCATTGTTGATCATTAATAAAAATACAGCATAATTTTAATCATAGAAATAATTATAAAATCACAATAAATGCTATAATCACTGTGATCTGCAGATAATGTTGTATAGATGAGTTAAATTTTTTACTAGTTGATTCTAAAAATTATCACTGTACATACAAAAAAAAAAATTACTATAGATTAAAATATATTACATGAATGTTATTTAATAAATAATTAATATAATACATTTAAAAATATAGTTTTTTAATATTTTTAGATATTCCTATTAATGTATAAATATTAAAATAAAATTAGAATGTTTTAAGTATTTACAATTTGATAAAATATCATGAATTTTCTTCATGTTTGACTCTGGACAGGGCTACATAAGATTGCTTAGTATTGTCATCATACCATCCAATTGGTCCAATTTCACAGTCAGCACATATAAGATATTTAATGCCCGATTCTACAGTCTTTGAAAATCCAATATTATCAAAAATATACATATCTGGAACCATCCAGTAATCTGTCAACAATTCGCATTCGACGGCCTCACAATTTTTTTTCTGAGACATGTGTGGAAGATTGAACTACAAAATACGAATAATTAGTAAATGATTAATTAAATAATAAGAAATGTTTGAAAAGTTACTTCGATTCTCAAATACTTTCCCATTGTAGATGACAAAATCTTAGACGGGCATTTTGTACAATAAACAGTATGTTTGTTTTTTTCTTCAGTAATTAGATGGTTAAAGTTATTAATAACATCAATTGTATTGTCTTCAGTCATTTTTAAGAGTAAACTATTTTACATTAAATATTAATAAAATGAAATGTGAAGAAATTATTAATTAGTTAATAATAAAGTTGGACTTAACCGAAATTGTAAATCCGTCTTATCAAGGTATCACTGCGGTTCTTTAGTTTTGATAATAATATTGATAACGAAACCAGGTTTGTTCTGTGCTTGTAACAAATATAGTAACTTACAGTTTGTAATAATGATAAACATAGATGATAATAAAGGTTTTATTATTCACTTGATCCAATAGACCAATTTATTTATTATAGGTGATAATAATGGAATAGATTATTATTAATTAAGATGTAGATAGATAAACCATTTAGTTGTTGTGGTTTAGCCATATCTTAGTCCGTGTGTTTAGCGAATAGTGTTAATATCAAAGTCCTGAATGTGTATTTCATTGTAATAGTTTTTTTATGTCTTATATTACGATCATGTTTTTTTAAGGTCAAGGATATGAGTTCCACAAACATTTTATTCACTCTTTAATTTACAATTTATATTTAATTTGAACGTCGATATTTTGAAAATGGGTAACCGATCATCGTTGCTGTTGCGTAAAGAAGAAATTGCTCAAATTAGAAATGAAACTGGATGTAAGTATTGAGTTGGTATAAGTGCATATAATTATATTGACTTAACTGTACATGTTTTTTTTAACTTTTTAACATTTCTTATGTATAATAAAAAAATAAAAATTGTGTTAAATTATCTAGTTTCAATGAATTTAATCCCAGTGTTTCATATGTATTTATATTTAAATGATATTAAAAAATAGAATGCTAGCTTTTATGACATTAACAAACTGGTTCTTATTTTGGGGATAATATAACTACAGGCTCATTAGCACTCATATTAATAATTTGCTTTCCAACTGTTTTTGTATTGTTTAATTCTAGTGAAAAAAAGTGTTAATTCAATTATGACTTAAAAAAATTGTTACCATTTTTTTTTTAATTATCTGTTTTTCTTCTTATATTTTGTGTACCAAGTCAAATTATAAATCTATGATATACACAGATTAACATATTTAACCGAGTTATATGACTAAATAAATTTTTATTAAATTATTTTACAGTCACTGCAAATCAAATAGAACGTCTCTACAGTAGATTTACCAGTTTGGATAGAGGCGATTTAGGTACACTCAGTAGAGAAGATTTACTGCGCATACCAGAGTTGGCTATAAATCCTTTAGGAGAAAGAATCGTTGATTTATTTCACGCAGACTCTGGGAATAATTGTGATCGTATTAATTTCTTACAATTCATGAGAGGGCTATCTAAATTCAGACCAATTCGACCAAATAAACCAAACAAACAAAATAATAGAATGGAAAAAGTGAAATGTAATCATTAATTATTAACAATAAACTGTTATAGGATAGCCTTTTTAATAGTGTATCAATATGAACAATATGATTTTAGTTGCCTTTGATATGTATGATGTTGATAATGATGGTATGATATCAAAGGATGAGCTATTGGTTATTTTACATATGATGGTTGGTGCTAACATCAGGTAACATTTTAATGATTAGTATGTTTTTTTATTTCTAAATTTTTAATCTTTTTTTAGTGAAGAACAGTTGTCTATAATTGCCGATAAGACAATTTCTGAGGCAGACATAGATGAAGACGGTTTGATTTCATTTGATGAATTCAATAAAACATTTGAAAAGTCTGATATCGAACACAAAATGTCAATTAGATTTTTAAACTAATTGAATATGCCCATTATCAACAGATCATTCCGCTCATATGTTCTTTTAATTTTACAAAATTTTCTAGGTACACTGAATTAGTTTTAATATTTAAAGAAAAATTATTATTTCAATCCAAAGACCAATAATTTAATTATTTTTTATTATTTTATTACTAATAGAGAAAAAAATTTGAATATAATATAATGTTATAATATATTAATATATATAATATTTATAATTTACAAATTTTACTGTGTTGTATTTCTTTAACAGCAAAAGGACAATTTTAACACAAAAATAATTATGTATGAACATACAACATTCAAATTATCTAAATTTCAATTACCGAATATATAAATAATAATAATAAAAAAATTAAATAACAGGACATTACAATAAAAAATACTTTCTATGCATTGGATGAGACAGCTAGTTTCTTTAAATGTTCCATAAACAGTTGCAAACTTACATCATCTGTCAATACTGGTGCTCCACCATCCTAAAATTAAAAGTTGATTTTAAAATGATCTGTCATTTACAATAATAAATATTAATTCAATACTCACGCCTCCATAAGCATACATATTATTATGTGTTTGAGATGGGTTAACTTTGCATAATAAAAATCTTGCCTAAAAATAATTATGAGTTTTAGGAAAGTTTATTATAATAAAGTTTTCTTAAAAACTTACTTGACTACCACCTTGTTCGGTGTCAATATACCGAGGCATTGGAAATCGGGTTTTAAGAATTTCTTGAGCATCATCAACAGGTGCCTGAAGCAACTGTTTGAAGTTACTATACTCTGGTCTATTTTGATAATCCATTGCTCTCCATTGAGCTATAGTCTGATATATAAATAATCACTTTTTTTTTAAGTCTATAAAAGCTAAGTGGGAAAAAACTATATACAATATTAACTCACCTCTCCGTGGAATATCAAAATATGGAAAAATGTGTCCATTAATAATATTTTGTCAGGTTGAATACTACTAGTATCCAATAGTACAGGTTCTGGCCTACCATTAAAACTATAGCTATAAAGAATTGGTTGTATCATGATTAAACTTTGTGTAACATCTTCACGCATCAACATGTGTCTAAAACAAACATTTTTATATTATCTGTAGATACTTTTTTTTTATTAAGTTTCTTTATAAACAAACCTATAATATGATGTTTCATCGGGGCTGTTATTAAAAACTTGTAGAAATTGAGACCTTCTTAAATGATACATGAATTGTGGATATAAACTGAAGTTTTCTGGTAATCGGAAACTATTTGGATCATCTTTTTGGTAATCACCAAATTTTTGACACTGTATTTAAATTTCAACAATAATTAAAGTTTATTTTTTATAATAAAAAAAAAATACTAAATATTTATTACCAAGCGTATAAGCGTACGATCAGCCCACCGCATAACATCCGGACTGTCTTCAGTTTCTGCGCGATTCACTACCATACGAGCCATTAAAACTGCAGATGCTTCTTGATCAAATGCAGCACTAACATGCATCATATTTTGAACAGGGTCTGCCCAACTTAAAAAATAAAACTTGCAAGTATAAAATAAAATTAATTTTATATATATACAATTACATACTTCCTGGCTAATGTAGTGACTCTAATCCGTTTATGACCACTGGAATGTTGGTACTGAGTAATAAACTGAATACAACCACGTCCTCCTTGAGGTATTGGTGATCCATGCTAAAAATAAGAATATTTACATAAAAATAAATTAAATGTTTGTGTTATAAAAAAGTGTTTAGGATTATTTACTTGATTAACAATCTCAAAGAAAAATGCACATGTAGTGTTAGGCATCAAACTACACATTTTCCATTGACATGTGCCACCTAAACCTAAGTCACAGTCAGATACACATGGGTTCTTGATACTTAATGATACACATGGACCTATTGCACCCATGACTAAATAAAATATATTCATTAAAATAATTTACATTATTGAATTGTAGTACAAATATAGTATATAGTACAATGAGTATTTACTTTTTAATTCTCTAGATGTTTTTACTTCCAAAGTAGCATTAAATGCCATTTTTAAATTGTTTTCATGATCTCGTGCCAATACCCTTTGGAACGTTTGCTTGAATAAAGATGAATTAAATGAATCACCCATTACCATATGGCCACTAAAATAAAATAATTAATAAAAATAATTATTTTTATCTTACACAATAACAATAACAAACCCAGTTGTATTACAACATTGTTTCATTTCCATCAAACCAGTTTGATCTAAAGCACAAGCATAGATATCAATTGTATGTCCATTGGTTGCTGCACGAACTGCCAAGGTATCATAATGCTTAGTTGCTTTTTTCATATATGGAGCATTATCTTTCATTATTTGATCATGAGAACGAATTGTATCCGATAACTTTTCATTTACTACATGACCTGGACCTTGGGAACATGCTCCACCAACAAACAACATTATCCGTGCACCAGTTTGTGGGTAAGTAGACTGGAAAAATTACTGTATACATTACAAAATATTTTCATTAAATAATATTAATTTGTGATTACCTCCAGTAAGCTAACTGCAATTGATAATGCCATTCCTGTACTCCTTAATGGTCTCATACCTTGTGAAACAGGCCATGGATCTTTTAAAAGCTCATTTAATAAGTCTGACATATTTACATCACAATTTTGAACTGGTTGTATAAATCTATGAAATAATAATAATATTTATAAAAGAACAAGTAAAAATAATATTACTATGAAAATACCGGTTTGCTGGTATATTAATTTGTTGTTGTTGTTGTTGTTGAGGTACACCAGCTTGTGCAGTTGGAGCAGCATATTTACCAATTCCTAATATATCTTGGATTTGTTTTGGTGGTAAGTCTTTAGTACCTCTAAACACATATGACTTGGAAATACCTTCACAACCCAATTCATGAACCTAAAAAGATATGTAGACACATACATTAGATTCATTAAATACCTTTATAGTTATATAGTATATTTTTTACCTGAACAACATTCCCAAATGTGATTAATCCAACAAGAGCATTTGGTGGTAATAAACTAAGAGACATTTGTAAAGAGTCTTTAAGAGCACCAAGTTCTTCATCATCCATACAAGTATCCACAACAAATAAAAATATAGGTGGCATGGTTTTAGCTCTCTAAATGAAATATAATTTAATAAAAATCAATATATAAATCTAAAACGTTATTACTTAACAATAAATATTTAAATTATTACCGTTATTGAGTATTCAATGGTAGAAAACGCTGGAATAAGTTCAGCTGGTTGGTGTTGATCTGAAATCGCTCCATATTGAGGAGGAAACTAAACAAATTAAAAAATATGATCAATATAAATTTAAATAATAATTAAGACAAAAGTAGTCATACTTACAGAATTACATTGAAAACAAAAATTACATATCCACATTTTTCCTCTATAATCCACTTGACATAAAGGATTTAAAATTGCTCGACAAGTATTTCGTGTACATAATACAGGATCATACTGTATTGGAGGTAAATCTATTTTTGCATACATAAAATATTAGAAATTAATTTATCTCAATTTCAAAATAAATTATATACTAACCCGGTCTTTCTTTCAATGGCTGGTAAAGACAACCTACTGGTACAACAAGACGGGTAGCTTCTAGCCTACTAGCTGGCCAAACATTCCACGACAAACGGACACCATCGCGCTCCTCATTTTGCTCAATAAATTCTTCGTATGTTGACATGTTTACTAAGATTAAAAAAAATATAGTTTGATGAGCGTAATTTTTTTTATAAAAGGGCAGTAATCTGTGATGAACTACAAATTGATAATAATACTTTTATATTATGTTGTTAAATTTTATCAAAAAAGTACCTATTCAATTGCAACTTAATTATGTTAATAAGAAACAGGATAGTTCATTTTCAAAATGATTTAAATTATAAAAATAAATTAACTAAGAAAAGTAGGTTATCTAAATAATATTTAAGAAAATTTAAATGCTGTATAAAATAGTTACTATAGTCATGAATCATAGTATTAAAGAAGACCTATTAATTTAATTTAAAAACAAAATAATCATAGGTACGTTTTAAAGAAATATTTGATAATAAAAAGTATAAATAGTAAACTTGTAGCATATTTTATATTTTCAATTTACCTTAACAATGCGTCAATGAGGCGATTTTCATTACTCTTTCATTAACTTTTATAATTTAATATAGTATTAATTTATATTAGAAGGTATTAAAAATTTAGAAACATTGAATACTGAAATGAAATAACACCTGAACACGTCACTGGTAACTGGTAGGCGGGCTGTGGCATATTCTGTGGTATAACTTTTGATAATAAACCATAGTTACACGCACGGCTAAATTATCACTAAATTTATATACCATATTTTAATAACCACTTTTACCTATACCGTGTCGTGTCGTGTCGGGAAATGGCAGCCATTCTTTGATTAGCCCAACCAAATGGCAAATATCATCTATAAACTTACTGATCTATAGTATTTGGTCCAACCATAGATATCTGAAAATATTTTTATATATCTGTGGGTCTATGACCAACTACCGTGCCAGACTTGTATTTATTATTTTGTTAAAATCTCAAATAAAAAAAAAAAAAACTAAACGTTCACGTAACACATATTTTGTTTAGGAATAATGTTATTTTTTTTTCTAGTAAAAACTTGAAATTTGTTAAAAATCTTAAAAAAAAATATAGGAAAGTTATACAAATTATTGGTGTGCTAAACTTCACCCCTCTCAATTAACGCCCATGTCCAGGGGTCCGGACCTCTTCCTTATTACGAAATTTTAAAAAGTAGAAAAATTTTAGTGGTGAATAGAGTTTATTGTCTTATTGACTATATATTTTTAATATCTATATTAAAAAAAAAATGTTGAACCTCCCACCATCCGAAATTATTAAAAATTGGTGCTAATTATAAAATATAAAACAATTTGTAAGCCTCCCTTCTTTACTGAACAGAAGTTCTGTATGCACGCCTGATATGCCTCATTCTTTAAAAAAAGTTTGGAATATATTCTATGACTAATTTGGTTTTTGAAATAGTCATTTAACACCATGAACTTACATCGACTTATGAGAATAAAATCAAAACTATTCTTGAAAGCAATACTGTTCGGGACTTTTCTTTGATATTGCTCAACCCTATAGAGACTATCAATTCAGGGGTTAAAGTGAGGGGGGACGTAAGAGAACTCAGTCCCCCTACATCTAATGGTGGTTAAAAAGCGTCCCCTTTAACAAATTATTCGTAAAGTATACCAGAACACTTCAATTATATTCAAACATTAGTGAATTTAATTCAAAATTTCGTTGAGATTAAATCTTCTTAGTTTTTATTTTTTACAAATGCATGTTATTTAATAGTAAACATTTATTAAACAAAATACAATTTATGTCCCTATTCAAATATTTGTGATGGTTTTTTTTCTAATTGCTCTTTATTAAATAATGTAAAGTATGAATGTATGGTATTAAGCATGCTATTAACCTCGCCCGTGTGTAGAATTTGAAATTTTTCTTTTATAATTTAAAGCACTAAATATACTACATTTTTATGATATAAATATTTTTTGTTTGGTTGATTTCTTTAATTTTCTTAGTAAAAGACAACCAATACTTACGACTTATTTTTATGAATTTATGAGAAAAAATATTCTCTTTAAAAATATTAAATTTGTATAAAACGTTTGTAATTCGTAAAAATGTATTATTTATGATATAAATTTTTCATGAAATAAATTACAAATATAAACATTATTCAGGGATAAAAATTAGTGTAAATTCCAACTTCGTTAATAATTTATTTCAGGAAATATAATTGACAATGAAAAATCCATATAAATAGATATTGAAGAATAAGCGCAAGCACCTTAGAACAAAATGCACAATACCCTAATCATTGTTTAAAAGGACTTTAGATAATCAACTGATCATAGCTTCTATAGGATAAAAAAAATCTGCAAACATTGGATCGGAAATCCTTTGCCCTCTTTTCAATTCTAAAACAGAATATTAATTTATGAATCAATTTTAAGATCTATTATTTGATCACATAATTTTTTTTAGTAGGAAACTGTTAACTCACTTCTAAAAAATAAAATCTTTAACTTTATTAAGAACACAATAATTTATAATAGTATAGTTGATATTCGTTGGATTACTATGAAATTATAAATATGGAAATATATTACTATATTAGTAAAATAAGGAACTGGAGGGGTCTATCCCACTTATCTTATTTCCCTCTAAAAATACACCTATTATACGACAATTACTAAATTTGTACAAACATTTATTTTTTACTTATTAAAGCTTATTTTGGAGATTAAAGAATATTCAGACTATGTTTGAGTTTAAAAATATATGTATTATTGTTAAAAAAAAAACCAATGTTAATTTACGTGAACACAACGTACAAGGTTTGTTATCACTATAAAATAGTCCTCTAGTTTTAGTCCCTCAACTTCAGTACTTCACACACGTGTTAATTAATCAAGCTTGTTTAACTCTAGTTAAGGAAAAAAATGGTCTTTTTTTTTTTAAAAAAAAGATAGATTGTTATATTGTTTCAAATGCAATTGAACCATTTGAACCTAAATAATTTAACAAAGAAATGAGATTAGAGTGCAATAAACATTTTGAAGCTTTAAGATTAGATTATTTTAAGTTTATAACATAATATTCAATTAATGGATGGTAAATAAAATATTATAAATTGAAAAGTTAAATGTAAATATATAAATACTATCATAGTATTATATATATATTTTCTTATTGTAATTACTAAGGTTTTTTTTAGTTATTAGAATAATATCATCTTAAAATTTCCAAAACTTAAAAATCCACTTTTTAAAGTCATACAATTGGAATAACAATCCGGGGTCCACTAAACTTCAGTCATTTTGGTTTCATAACAACTTAAAATTAGCTCAAAATATACAAAATTGTATCCACTATCTACCAATATACAAATATGCATAGCAATCCATTTATTTCTCAGATTCACTACAAATCTTCTGAAAAAATCCGTAAGAGTATAATTGCCAATTGGTGTACTATAGCAGTGTTTAATAGGTGTGAACAATGTGGCAATGTTCAATGAATGATTTGTAAACATTTTCAATTGTTTGTTGTAATACTTTTTTTTGTAGAAATTGCTATTAAAATTTAAATAATATAAAAAAAAGAATAGAGCTATAAACTTAATTTATACTTTATTAATCTACTATGCATAGACCCAACTATCAGTTTAGGTTGATAGTTACAGATATACGGATATAACTCTTGGAGTTATACCTAAATACCTATCATATATATATTTAAATTCTATTAAATTTATACCGAGTTACATGAACAATCACTAAAAATTAAATTAATGTGAGCTAATGATCCCTTGAAAATGATTTAGTGCTTCATTAAATTAATTAATTTTTAATGCAACTTGACATTATTTGATATTAACAAAATAGACATTGGTCATATCGAGACCAGGCACCATACTGGGATTTCAT
Organism: Rhopalosiphum maidis; assembly: GCF_003676215.2. Lineage (NCBI taxonomy): Eukaryota > Metazoa > Arthropoda > Insecta > Hemiptera > Aphididae > Rhopalosiphum > Rhopalosiphum maidis. Next base: position 64,231,002 of record NC_040877.1, read on the forward strand.
TTATATATCAATTCAATATTCATATAATAGTTTTGCACTAGATTTTAAAGTGGCGATAATTTATTTATTTAGATAAAATCAAAAGTGTTAATTTTAATTAAAAGGAAAATACTCTCTTTCAATAAAAGATCATTACATATATAATGATCATTATCAATGCCATTTTTTTCCTACCTTGAACAGGTATTATTTTTTTTTTCAATAAATTATACAATACAGTAAAATCATATTTTAATTACCTATTAATAAATATATACAAAAACAACAATACCAAAAAGTACCAAAATAATATAATAATGAACACGGAAAAAACTAAAATTAAAAATGCATAAAAACAATACAATTATATAACATATTTTAGCTGGCCACAAATCTTTTTCTTAAAAAATATTGTTTTAAATTAAATTGAAGATATTTGTAGTCAAATAGAATCACAATAAACAGAATAGAATGTTTTAATTGTTGAATGTAAGAAATAATGAATAAACTTTAAAAAAAACTATAAAGTGTTAAATTTGCTGAAAGGAAAGTTGTTGTTAAGGTAACAGTATCCACAAATTACTGCTAATCCAGCAACAAGCCCACTGATTATAAATGTCGTGCTCTAAAACAAGACACAAATCCAATTTAGTTAACTAATTTCTACATCTAATAATAAACTAAAGATATTAATAGGTTAGGTTTTTTCCTCAAAATCAAGTTAACTCTATAATAATAAAACATATAGTTGTTTTCATAAATATGGAATAGACTGTTGAATACCACATACACAAATTATTATTTCTACTAGTTTCAAAAATAAACTCGTGGTAAATTTGTTTTGGGAGAAGGCTTAAATATATATATTTTTACTACTCTACTGTAAACTAAATTGTCTGTGCACAGTTATGGTTATGATTTTTAAGGATACTTAGGTATAATATTTGGTAATTTATTGAAAAACAAAGTATAAAAATAATGTAATATTATACCGTATTTTTTTCATCTTTTGGTGATTTTTCATTATCATCTTTATGTCCCAACATTTTTTTATATAATTCTCTTTCTTGCACTCTCTCTTTGACTAATGCTGCTTTAACATTGCTGAGAATGTTCTGGACAGTTTTATTATTTGGATTTATTTGCAATGCTTTTTCAAGCTCACGAGCAGCTGCCACATTTTGTCCTTTTAATGCTAGTACCTTACCCTTACGCATAATTGCTTTTTCATTACGAGGTTCAACAGCGAGTACACTATCCAATGTACTTAAAGCTAGATCTAAACTATTCATAGACATGTGGACAGCAGCCATATTATTTAATGTCTTGACACGTTCGCATAGAATATCATTTTGTTCTGAATCTGAACCAATCTAAAAAAGATTAAAGAATAATCTAATTATTCTGTGATTTTTGGTTTGTATTCATAATTAAATTGTATATATATTATGCATATATAAAACTTAATCATAAATGTTTACATTTTACAATCAACCATCTATATTTGAAGTAAATAATATAAAGTAATAATTATTATTGTTGAATTAGTACAAAGAACTAATATTAATTTATAAATTTATAAGTACTATAATTTATTTTTATTTCATAAAATATATTATACATAGCATATGAATGTGTCATGTCATTTCTATGTACCTTAATAATGTAATGTATGTGGAGAGAAGTAGTTAGTGATTGTTTTTAATTCAGATTATTTTCAATTACTATATTTAATATTGACTCTTGGTTCCTAAAATATGTCATATTACACCCACCCATTTGATTTTTTTAATTTGAATTATTTTTGTTATACTAGTCATTGAAACAGATTGTATAGTTCCATGTTTTATATTTTTCTTCACTAACTAACTTGTCAAACATTTAGTTGATATGAAAAATAATATAATGTTATGTTGTCAGTATTTAGAGTGTTAAATTAAAAAATTTAACCATAAGTGATAACAAAATACTACTTTATGGTACACAATAGTAATCCTATTAAAAGGACAACTGAATTATAAACATGTTTAGTTTTTGTTTTTTTTTTGTTTTAAAGAAATCTATGATTGAAAATCGAATATTAGTAAAATGGAATTTTAAATGTTAAGTTCTAATATTGTATAACTGAAATTATTTCTAAGATTATGAATAGCACTTATTTTGTCAAAAAAATATTGATAATTAAATTATGAATGATAAAAATACATTTTTTTTATATACATTAAAAAAAATGTAGTAAAAATATTGTGATTTATGAAAACCTCAGTTAATTTCATAGTTATTCCTATATTAATAATATTAATATATTATCATACTGTATCTCCTGGTCCGCCAAAATATTGAAGAGCTTTTCGATAAATGTGTAAAGCCATAGTGTTTTCATTACGTGCATACCACCAGTTTCCTTTATCTTTTTTTTTGAGCCTATAACAAAACAAATAAAACTTAAAAGTTATTATATGATTTTCTTGTTTTAAATAAAAAACAATAAATAGAAATATTTTAATACAGTATCCTAACCCCCAAGTCAGTAATATCACTGGTCTATAACTATATAGCAGCACATAAGTGTGCCGTGAGTCAAAACCGTAGTATAATTAGGTGTTAAAAATAGAAATTTCTATTAAAATTTTTATTATTTTATTACTATAGTGTACCGTCAAAACGTATGGTTATAAGAAATGTACAGTGAACATAAAAAAGTTGAGAACCACTAAAATAAATAAAATAGAATAAATCTAACCTAATTCCACCATGGCACCATGGTATTATATAATAAATAAAAATTTTAATAAGTCTTTTTACAATTATTTTTATGTATTTTATAAGTTATAACTCATAATAAATAAAGTATATGACTAATCACGTTGTCCACCCTTAATACATTTGTATATACATAGTGATATAAATATATGAGTTTTTATTTTTCAACGAATTATAACCATTTGTATAAATTGTTACGTTTATATTATATTTAAAATATTATAAATATGACACTAAATCTAGAAACGATCGATATATGCATTTATATGCTTAAAAATGTCAAATATGTAAAAATAATCAAGAAAAGTTAACTTATTTGTAATCTAGACTTCATAAATTGAATTTATATCATACTCTGATATAATTCTGACAGCACAAAAAAAAAAAGTAAATATGTGGTATAAACATCCGACCTTTAATAATGAACCTAGATTGTCAAATGTAATTTCTAGTTTATATTAAATTGTAATTATTAATGAATGGCCAACCAAATATCTAAATATATTTTGCACACATAAATATTAATTATGTGATAGTTAAATTCAAAAATAATTAGATACAAATGTACAAACCCAATTTTAAGCCTTTCATTTGGAGTAAGGTCATCTGGAAGTATTTCTGGTTTTACAGTAAGTAGTTCTACAGTATAAACTAATCTAGCTCCACCTAGAACCTTTGGACTCAATCCCTTTTCACCATAACCAAAACGTGATGCTATTTTCAATTCAGCTATTTCACCTACATTCATTAAGCTTAAAGCTAAATCAACACCTTGAATTACCTAAATAAAATAATCATTTAAAAAACATTGAATGTACTTTTTAAATATAATATTACCTCACAGTCACCAAGAGTGATTTCAAAATTTTCTTCTTTTTCAAATATATCATCATTATCTTCAAGTCGACCAACTAAATTTATAACAATTTGTTCACCTTTCATTGGCCGTTCATCAAGAGTTCCTTGTTTAATGATTTTTTTCATTAAATCTCCAGAACCTAAAATATCTTGATAAGCTTGTACATTTGGTTCACCTTCACTCAATGGTTGAGGGAGAAGAGCTTCTTTATTTTTTTCACCGTCCAATTGGATATTATTAGAATTAATAGAAGATTCCATAAAACCGCCTTGTTCAGCATTTATAAAATCAGAAACTTTGGAAGTCACGTTTGGTGAAATGGTGTTATTCTGCTCTAGATTTAATTCCATGTCTTCCATTTTAAAATAATTAAGTGGTGTTCGGAAAAATAAGTTCAATAATTAACACTGTTGATCACCACAAAGACAACCGGCAAACAGCATGAATTGTGACAGTCAAAAATTGAATTGAATTATTTACAGTCTGAATGAATAAAAAAACTAAATAAAATAATAAATGATTAGAACAATTTACAAAAGTATTATGTAGAATTGTGAATATAAATTAATAATTACTGAGTAGTGAAATTATTTTAGTAGTTATTATTTTTCTGGTATTTCAAGTAAAGAGTAGCAATTGGTACAAGGTAACTAAAATAAATGATTTGAGTTTTTGATTTTGGAATAAAAAGAAACTGATAATAAACCTCATTATCACAATATCACTGAAAAATAAGTTCATGTCATCAGAACAGCAGGCTTGCCGTTGTTCATATATTATAGCATAGACCTATTAACTTGAACTATTATTATCAAACTAAATTCTGATTTACACCTATATTGATTATATATTTTTGTTTATTACTGTTCAAACATTTTAAACTTCAAGTTCTAAATATTTTCTATTTTGTTATGTCAGTTTGTCAGTTTGGTTGTAGTGTTGAATAATTCGATTTTTTTTTAAAACTCGTGGTTAAATATCAGTCTGTACTTAAAAATACTTCAAATACCTTAAATCGTGGATCATAGATATATTAAATGTAGAATATCTAAACTGTACTATTATCCAATATTTTTATTCTATAAAAATTTAGAATAAGTATATATATATATATGAGAATATAATACATATTGTTAACTAATTTATTTGAATGTATCATCTTTGATAAAAACAGATATCAATGTTTGTAGACGAAAAAAAGTAATCATAACTGTTATATTAATTATAACAATATATACCTACACGCACAATGTCTCAAAACGAAACAACGTTTGTAGACGAAGAAAAGTAATTATCCTACTTGTCTTTTTTTGAGTATTAGATTTATTAATAAAATAAGTTTTAATGTTAATGAATGTCAACGATTATATATTCTGATGAATTAATTTCTTCTATGGTTAGGCACCTATCATTTTGTATATCAACTTCTTACATTATACTGACAAATAATAATGTTTTGATTAACACTCATTAAACTTTTTTCATTTTGTTAAATTATATAATTTTTTTCCAGTTTACATGACCTAGTTAGTTCCTACGATATATATTACACCCTACTCACTTCCCAATTCAATGAAAATGTAAAAATAAACTTAAATTGGTAATATTTATTATATATTTAATTCCTTTTACTATTTTAATCAAAAATACAGTTTTTAACATGTAAATTTATTTTCTGATTAATACTAAAATATTAAGGAAAAAAATATTTATTAATTTTTATTTTATCTAACAATTAAATTATTACAGTTTCAAGTCATTAGTTTGTCGAAGATTGGTTGAATGTGGTTGGATGGATGAAGTAACCATGTTATGCAAAGAAAAGTTAAAGAACCGTTTATCTAAAGGACAAGCAGTAAAATCTATTACTGAAGAAGATTTATTTAATGATGTTGCTCCTGATGCTAGAAGTATGATATTTAATATTAACAAAATACTTCAATAAATAAATAAATAAATTACTATTATAGGAATGTTACCAGATACAATCAAAAGAGAATTAAAAGTAAAAGTACAAAATAAATTATTACAAACAGCTGGATATTTCGACGAAACAGATAGTGAATCGTAATTCAACATACAAGTCTTATCCTATTATGTATACAAAGTAAAATTAAAATTTCATTTTTATTAAAATATTTAATTCATCATAAACGAAAACAAATTTGAAATTATATTTTTTAAATTTTCCAGTTTTTACACCCATAAGTTATTACTTACTAGATATAATTTCCTCTTAGAAACCACTAACAGTTAAAAATCAGTTTTACAGTGCTAAAGTGATAGCTGATAAAAAAAAATAAAAAATATTGTGTAAATTAGAATCTAAAATCCATGACCTAGAGTTGCTAATAATTCAAAATTAAAATTCAAGAATCTGAAAGTTTATCTGTTGAAAAAGAAATCCTGAGACTGATGGTTATTACTTATTTGTCATAGATTTAATGGAAATAAACCTAGATATATTGTTGAAAGGGTTAACAATTATCATTTAAGGTCTAAGGAAGTATAGATTATTTACAATAGCAAATTATACAAAAATATAAATAATAGTTGGTAGGTATATTTATTTTTATATTAAAAACAATTTATGTTATACAATTTAATAAAACATATCAAAAATGTGCCGAGCATTTAGCATTTAGCTTATTAATTAAAATCTACAGACAAATTATCGAAAAAAAATTTTCTACTAGACTGAAGAAAATTAATTATTTTTATTTATATTAATTTAATATTAATGCTAAAAAATTAATTTCTAGGACGGTATAAATAATAATATAGGATATATAACCCTATTATTTGGTAAATTATAAACTAAATTTAAAAATACAAAAAAGTTGATTATAATATATAATGATTATTATAGTAATTAATAACAAACTAAATATCAATGAAGATAATATAGTGATTGTTCATAGATTTTAATACTTGTAGTAAAAATCATTTATTTTGGACATTCAGCAAATACAACAAGTATATTTAGTCATTCATTGATTTTGGCCACAAAACCATAAATATAAAATAATAAATTTAATAATTTTTTCAGTAATATAAAAACAATATTTAATGTTTAATTTTAATTAATCTAGTATTATTTGGCATTTATTTTTATTGATTAATGTACAAATATACTTATGTCTGAAATTAGTATTTGCTAAATGTCTAAATGGAAAATAGTAAGTATACATTTTAAACAGATTCAGTAGGACTTTGAAATTCACTTAAAGCCTTTATTGGATTTTGTACTTTCTTTTGAGAGCCTTTTCTTACTTTAGCTCTAACTTCTTCGGGTTTTTCTGGTCTTACAAGTGGTTTTTTTTCAGGAGCTTTCATTTTCCAAACAACAAGCTATGGAAATAAATAACATGAAAAATTAACATATTTTCTTCCTTCATAAAATAAGATAATTACTTTTTGGAGATCTGCTCCTTGTCTAGGGTATTTAGTACTGGCTACATATGAAGACTTAACAGTTAATACAACAGCATTCATTAAATTTTTTGCTGCTTGAATTAGAGATGTAGCACTATCCAACTAAAAATTAATTTTATTTGATAATGATGCATTAGACATTTATATATACAATAATATAAAAACATACCCCAGAAACAATAAGTTCACCACTTATATTTTGTACATCAGCTTTAACTTTAGACGTGATATTTAGCTGATGACAATACAAAGCAATACGTTGTAAATAAGCTAACAAATCTTTTTTGGTTGATGATTCTGGACATTGGTCGGCAATTTGTCTAGTAAGTTTATCTAATTTTGTTCCAGCTTCTGAAATTTTCTTAGCTGCATTAATAACATCCATGGTAGTTTTTAATGGTCCACGGCCACTTAACAAATTAAAAAATATGATTAATTGATAAAAATTATAAGCTAAGAAAATTTAAAATCAGTTATATAATAAGTTAAATATTATTAATAAATTATAAATTATAAAATATTTTTCAAAACATACCGGGTGAAATCTGTCATTTCCATCATGATCATGCACATATGTTTGGCAAGAACAATGATATCATTTCCTGTATCATCCCATTTAGCTACCTCACGATCAAACTTCAGTTTTTCACTCCTAAAGAATTCAACTTGTTGAGCGATTTTTTGTTTATCTTCTTCTGTCATTTTTCTCATAGCTTCCTAAAATACATCATTAATACAATTAATAAATAAATAAATCAACAATTACATCAAATTATTTTAAAATATTATAGTAAAAAAAATGAATAATAAATATTGTCAATACATACACGTGCTGTAGTAATTCCACTAATATCTGGATACTCATCCAAAGGTTCTCCAGTATGAGCACTTGCTATAAAATTATTTAAAGTTTATTATTTAAGTATCATAAATACTTTAGTTAAAAAAAGAAAATCGGAACTTATTTGACACATAAAAACATACTTAAAAAAAAATGTATCTTAAGAAATTTTTTTAATCCTAATTATATTACAAACTTAATATGTTTTATAGGTAACTTATAACACTTACATCTACTCCTTGTCTCAACTGTATAATGTTCATCAAACTCTATATCTTCAGGATCTAATTCTTCATCAGTCTGAAATATTCAAATCATTAATCATTTATATTGTTTAGTAAATAAAAATATGGAATAAATTTTATACTCTATTCATGAGAACTGCTCGACGTATCTCTCTTACACCATCATAAACAAGTCTAGAAGCATCAATAAAATCATTTTCATCTACTTCTTTAGGAGGATTGGTTGATAAAGCTTCTACAGCTAACTCAACACGTTGAGCAAAGTTGGGCATAACTAAATTGAAAAAAAAAACAAAAATTATTCATTATTTTTATGAATTTAATTAATTATTACTTTATATTTACCTTGATCACGTAATACTTTAATTGCTTCTAATACACGTTCAGTATATATACCCGGTTCATAATTATCCATTTCAGCAGCTACTACATTACAAACTCTAGCTGAACGGCCTCTAATTGCTCCAGCAGTTCTGTCTAATGGGTCAGCTGATCCTTCTTGAAGTGCAAGAACACATTTATTCACATCTTCCAAAATATGACTTTCTAAAATCAAATAAAATAATGTTTGTACGAGCTTAAAAATACAATTGATAAAAGTAATTCCATACCCGAAACAGCTAAAAAGTCATCAATGGTTGTTATATCGTCAACAGCTTCAGTCAGTAATCTAACTTGTGCTTGCCAAGCATCTTTAAAAACATCCATATTGTCAAGTGCTAATTTAGATCTGGGCCGAACAGCAAGAACTCTAGCTGCATTTATCACTTGTGGACATAAATTCTCAATTTGTGCAGCAGCTGTTCTGACCATTTTTACGCCATCTTCATTGTTTGACATGCTACACGCAAGATTAGCAACCTAAAAACAAAATCATCAAAATTAAATGAGTAATAATATAATTTAAAATTATTAAAGCTTAACTTACTTCAACAAGTTTGTTTGCATGTTCAGTGAATACTAAAGCACATTCTTCAACTTCTTTTTCATCACCTGAATGTGCTGCTTCAATCAAAACAAGTAATGGAACACTTGTTTCTAGAAAGCTTTAATTTAGAAAAAAAAATAAATTAGTTAAATTAAAAATTAATTTACTTTGAATTAATTTTACCTATCAGACACATGATCTACAACAGCTTTACGTAATTGTCGTCTCAAATCTCTGGTCTTACGGCACATATGATCAATAGCACGTTCCAATCCTTCACTAGTTTCTTTTACACTCATCTATTAAAAGGAATGTTTAAATTATAAAATTATTAACTCATATTTTAATTAAAAATTTTAGTATTTATCCTATATCATTAAAATGGCATGCCTTACTGTGATTTTTTTATTCATGCAAAATTGAAAAAAACAATTGAACATTGTAGGTGACATTGTTACAGAACGACAGTTAAACACAATGTATAATATTAAGTATTAACAGAACTAAAGTGTATCAAATTGCATAGTAACTACAAACTCAATTATGTACATATTAAAATTAAATTGAATCATGAAGGTAACAAAGGTGTGGTTATTGTTTTAAATTTGTACTTACAAATTAGTTACAATTGTTATATGTACAACTGATACTTGAAAATAAAGAATTTATGGGAATACAAAGAATTAAATAAAACTAAATTATTACTTAAATTGTTTTAAGACTATATGGATATAATAATATATAATCATTAATTCTAGTTAAAAATATAATTGAAACTGTATTATTGTAAATACTCAGATATATTCATATGCATGTATATCAGCAGTTCCCAACCCATGGGCCGTGGGCAGCGTAGAACTGGGCCAGGGACCATATAATATTAACATTAATAACATATTTATTTAAAATAATATTATTGTATAATTTATCATATACCTAATAATATTGTACATATTATATATACATGTATATAGGTGTACTATTAATCATTAGTGGGCCTCAAAAATTTTTTTACAAGATTAGTGGTCCTCACAACTAAAAAGGTTGGGAACCGCTGATGTGTATCATTCAAATAAGTATATTATATAAAAACAGTAAATTTATGCTATATCATTATTTAAAAATTTTAATTAAATGTATTTAAACATTAAATATACTTAAACATCATTGAAAAATCTTAGATTTGTAATGGTAGCTAATCACTAATCATAAAATATAAAAATAGTCAATGATTCAAGCTTATTAAATTATACTGTAAGTAGTGTAAGTTTACCATTACAAATTAGTATCATTTTAAAATCCCTAAATTTATGAATTCTAAAAAATTTAGACACACTGTATTAATGTATACTGCTATGGTGCCATAAAGAAAATGCTCAAATAGAATTCAACACAATTAAATTGAATTTCAAGATAATTACTACATTTATGTATACTCCATTCTAAAAGAGAATACATCAGGCGGCAACCAATTTCTGTTTGGCAGTGTGCATTTCCCAACTAACAGCATAGGTAATGAACGGTGGAAAGGGGTAAAAAGTGTGCAGAACTGGTACATGCTCTTTTGGAACAGAGTATATGTAGAGTGATTCTTTTATTATTAAATACTCATTATTTCAAAAAGTGTTGACTTTTTTCAAATTGTTTAGTTTCATGTTTAAAACCATATTACATTTTTATTTTTGTCAACCTTCTATTTAATAGTGAAATTCCTATAAACTTTTGATTTTCAAATGGAAAACTATATTTAAAATTTCATAAAATAGTAGGGCTATTTTTTTTTATGAATTTGAATGTTAAAATTACTATTTTTCATTTAACCCCGTTAGTGATCTATCCTCAAAGTTGAGTTGTTTGAAATTTTTAGATGTTTGTCCTACAGGTTATTACTGCTGTGAGGAGGCGTTGGTAACTACAGGTACAAAGCATCTCTGCGTCGATAGTCAATAATGAGTTTATTACACATGATTATATGGAACATGAAGTAAACTGAAACTGTCCAACTTTGAAAAGCTATATCTTGCTGAAAAATTAACGAAAAAAATAATAATTTGAACATTAAAATTCTTAAAAACTAGCCCTATTAATTTAGTATATTTTAAGTATAGGTTGCCACTTGAAAATCAAAAATTAATAGTGGTTTCACTATTAAATAAAATTGTCATACAGTTAGAAAAAGCACGAAACAAAATATTTTGAAAACAAAAAAAATGAAAAAAAATCAATACGACGAAATAATGAGTGTTTAATCCGAGTTTAATGATAAAATAATCACCTTGTATACTTAATACTTAACATCATAAAATATGTGAATAATAATTTAAATACTTGGACTGAATTGCAAAAGATATTTAATAATTTAATTGAACAACCATGAGCAACTAATTGTATTTAAGAGACCATTGATTACTAATGATTCATAAAATGTTTATTAGTTTATTATATTGAATTAAACTCCACTCGACTCATTAAAAAAAAAAAAGATTAGGTAATCGTGCATTCAAATATATTTTAGTATGATAATAACTATAAATATGAATTTTAAGTTATAGAACAATTCTTTCAATACACACAACTAAGAAAATACAGATTAGTGATTTAAGTGTAAAATTTTGTTTAAAATAATTACACAACAGTGATAAAAAAGGGTACACATAATGGGTATATTTTGTAGTCTATTTCTAAAAAATTAGTGTTAAGTGCAAGGAAGAACAATTTTGTTTTAACAAAAACCATACCCTTTTTCCGACCCTTTGGAGTTGCAATTGCTGCAAACACCAACATAAAAATAATAATTCTTAATGGAATATAAAGTTAAATGTATTATTTAAAAACAAATTTGATATTGATTTCTTTATTGAAAAAATACTTACATTAGACATATATTCAGAAAGCAAATCCTGCAATGCTTGGCGTACAGCATTACACTCTGCAACAATTCTTTCTCTACGCTCATCACGAGTACATGAAGAATCAGCCATTAATGCAGCTCCACTAATAATACTTTCAAGTCGTTCTTCTAAAGATGGACGAGTACGCACTTCGTTATAAACAAGAGGATCCATAACCATTCTTTCCTAAAAAAAAAAAAAAACATAAAATATATTTAATCATTATCATAATTATTGTAATATTTTTAAGGCAAATATTGATTAGAAGGTTACAAAGATTCTAATAAAAATTGTTTAATGCAAATTTGAGTTAATAGTTTAAAGTATAATAGAAAAATGTCATATAATTGAAGAACTTCATTAATGATCATTATTTATATATTAAATGTGTTCAACTAACATACCAACCATGGTTTGAGTTTAAGCAGATCACAAATAGTTTATTTCAAAGGAATTCATTAAAGGCAATATAAAGAATGCGCGCGCATGAATTGTGTGTATAATAAGTGAATTAATATTACTTTAAAATTAAATACTTTTTTTAATTAAGTCTTTATTTTAATTTTTTATAATAAAAACAAATTTCTAAATTTCTATAATTTAAAGATTTAAAATTAAATTTGGGCAAAATCTAAGTTAAATTTAAAAATGAGTGAGTTTTCTCACTATTATAAGAAATTTGTTATCAACTTATTAGTTTGATCAGCTTAACCAACAATAAAATAGGGTACTAATTAATGTCCATTTTTAATCATCTAAAAAATAACAAAGAATATGTAATTACATCAAAATCATCAAGTGCAGCAGCCAATTCACCAGGTCCATCATAAATTTGATTTCCATTATCGTTCATTGCTGCAGATCGACCTTGGGCAACATCACTAATAGTGTTGACAGCTTCACACACTTGTTTTAATACAAAATCACGATTAGCTTTAGCTGCAGCAAGTTCTGGATGTCTTACATAAACCTTGAGAGTAAATCCATATTTTTTTATCTTTACATTAGTTAGTTTTTAAATTATCAAAATTTTACTTTGGAAGCAGTTAACAGCATAGTTGAATGTTTTTTTAAAATAGCACGAGCTGCAGCTAGATCATCACGTAATTGAGGGTCTTTTAATTCTTGTTGACGTTTTGCAGCTTGACTCATAAGTTCACTAGCACTTCTACCAAATACTTTAATATTGTCAAGGAGTTCAGCTTGACTTGAAGCATTTTTAACTTTTTCTAAATCATCTTCAACCTAAAGTTAAATTAAAAATATATATTTTAATCTTTAACCTGTTGAATTAAGTTATTTCATAAAATATTATATCAATTAATAAATAAAGTTAATAATACTTACAACTCTTAATGATTTCAATAATAAATGTACATCAACCATATCTGCAAGTATAAGTAGGCGTGTTACGGCTGATAAGAGATTTCTTGCCGCTCTTACCATATTGCTACGTTTAGCAGAAGCACAAGGATCTTCAGCAAACTCTCTTGCAGCAATACTCATAGCATCACCTATATAAAATAATAAAGATTACGCCACAAACATTTCCAAACATAACTTCGTATAACATTAGTACTTGAAAAATCATTATAAACTACCATATTTATTAAATCATGCTACACTGACATATAATAACTTCTCAATTAGTATAATGAAAAAAAGTTTCATTTTATCTGCCTAAATGGGTTTTATGCTAGAATTAAAATACATCATTCATAAGTTTTTTAATAAATTAATAGAATTAGGTATTTATCTATATTAGTGATAGTAAGAAAATATCAAAATAAAAAAATCTGAGGAAATCATTTATAGCCGATTTGCTAGCATTATGTACAACCTAAAATTTAAAGTCTCCCAATATCTATTAAAGAATTATACCAAGTATATTTATCACATTATACAATTACAATTTACAAGCTACAGGTATTATAATAAATTAATTACATTGTATGAAATTATTTATTTAAATTCATTAATAAATAGTTATTAAATTTAATGGATATTAAATATGAAAAAATGTATATCGTTATTAATATATACATATGTATCATATATAAATTAATTTTATAATTTTTCATTATTTTTTAAATTGGACTACACTCATAGATTTATCTATTTTTTTTTTATGGTTTTCTCACGTTAATTTCAATATTATATAATATATAGGCATAAATGGTAATTATTTAAGATGTTTTTTTAATGTATCAAATTCTAAGTTTAATGGTACTTTATACCAATGCATTTTTGACCAAAACTATTTTTCTGTTATATTTATATTTGTAAAATGGTTTTTTTTCAATGCTTAGTTGTTATTGGTAAAAAAATATCTTTCTATATACTATACATTTATTTAGTCCACTATGAATTAAATATAGTACAAGGTTTCTTGTCACTATTAACTAGTAAAAACTTATGAAACAGATTTTAAAGAATTAAAAATATTTTTTTGTGAAATTACCAGTTTTTCGAACTTCTTCAACTGCAGCTAACATTTCTTGTTTTATATCAGGATTTTCAAAAGCGATTTGTTCTCCAACTTCGATAAAATTTTCTGTCGCTTTTTCAACAGCAGCAACTAGAACATGAGCTCTTTTTGAACGTCCTTTCTTCTTTCGTGAAGTACCTTTAGTGTTTACCAAAGTAGTCACCTGCAACAGTTACCAATATTAGATACTATTTGACTAAATAGTTTTTTTTTGATACAACTACTTACTTGTAAAACTAATGGTTCTAATGTCTTTTCCACAGACATAGTACGTATCTCTAGATTTTTGGGATCCCATTTTAGAGTAATGGGACCGAACTGATCAGTCATGATGTATAATTTATTTCTCTATAGTTATATAAATGTCAAGAATTAAAAACTGTTTGTAACTTTCATATGAGTGTATGCATATAACGTATAGACAACACCCAAGCTATGACAAATATTGAATTACAGTTACACTACACAGAAAACTGAATACGAAACGATGATATCATCCAATGACGATCACGAATACCATAGTATTGTTAATTGTAACAACATTATTTCAAAGATTAGCAATATTATACACAACAATATCAAAAAATAATAATACAAAGAAATAAAGAATAATCAAATGTTTAGCCAAGTTTATGACATAATAGATAGGTATGTCAGTAACTTATTGATACGCATGCCTCCTGGACAACTATTACTACGCCCAACCATAACCCCAGTTCACCAATTCTCATTGGTCGTTTGGAAAACCTTAAATGGCCAAACACTAGTAACATAAGGGAAAAAGTGGTGTTGCGCAGATTTGGTTAAGACTCTAATCGTTGTTGATATACCTCTCTATTTATTTTCGTCTATGATTTTTGTGTTTACCTTATTTCCTCAACGCAGATAAGTGGGACGTCCAACGTACCTATACAAACGGTGAGTCATTATGATTCATCCGGAACGTCCATTTTGATTGAGTACTTTCAAAGATATTCCTAAATAGGCGGGATTTCTCTTGTAAATTCAAACATACATTTATAATAATACACGGACAATTGGTTTCCGGCTATTTTTTTTGTTTTTGTTTTTGAGATGACTATCAAACATCATGTATCAGTTGTAGTTTTACCGTGTTTAAAATATATAAATATATTACCAATTTTTTTACTATAGTTATGGAGTGTATAATGTATATAATACATCAAAAAAGACTATGCCCACATTAATAACATATCTGAAACATTTAACAATACATTTCAAAATATTAACAGTATTAAACATTCAAGTATTTATAATTTTTATTGAATCAATACAAATAATTTAGTCTATAACGATAATATCTTTGACAAAAAATAATGAAGATGTTTTTTTAAAATTATTTTTTAAAACTTTTAAGTGATAAAGAAAAAACATTGTATTTATTTGTAATAGTTTTTATATTAACTTTTCAAAAGATGAACTTTTGAATTACGTGTATAGCCTAAGATAAACTTAGGCTAAACATTTACGACACTTTCGTAAATTGTAAAAAAATATTTTGTATTTAACTTTTAAGGTGGGGACTAATTGTCAACATATGGTGTTTTTTTGCAGGGACCAATAAATGTCTTATTATGATTTGGATTTGGATATTTATATTTCAATGAATATAATACTGTTTCTATTAAAAAAATAATTTGAGAGTGAAACCATAACGCTTAAAAACTTAGTAAATATATTACATAATATGGAATAAATGCACCACGCCTCTCACGAATTTCGAATTTTTTTTTTAAAGATGTGTTTTTTTGAGGAAACCATTATTTTGGAAGTTATAGCCTTCCAAAGTTTGCGACTTTACGTTTGTACGCATACGCACCACACTACTGCTGCGCGGAGTGCCTATAACATATTTAGATTTTTTTTTTACGGGCACAATTTTAAAATTCAAATTCAATTTAATACTATGGTTTATTAGACTTATACACATATAAATATAACCTAACAGTTGATACAATTAACGGAACGATTCTAGTTTAGCAACCTATCGACTTAAAATTTTTTTTTTCAAAATGTATGGTTTTTAACGCTTAATAGATTGGTTTGGAATTAGTGTCACTGGACGCTCCCTTCCCTCACATTGCCACCGTAATATAGTAATCTATTTTATCTATTTATTTATTTACTTATTGTTTTTCTATGTAATAACAGATTGTAAATGTCTTTTATAATGATAATAAAAATAAAAAAAAAATAGATCGGTGAAATCAAAACTTATTTAACATTACTTACTTTTGAAGTTTTTGCATGTAAACATTGACAAACACTATTTTCAAAATTCATAATAAATCCTTTCTTAAATTAGCTGAATCGAACATGTTTATTTAAATAATAATAAAGGTTAAAATTAAAAAAATATATATTTTAAGGATGTGCAAATGCTCCTTCATGCCACTCTTCGATTACAAATGTACATAAATATTATACAACAATAAAACATTACTTTTTAATAGTTTTTATGCACTTTAATTACATTTAATGTAATAATATTGTTTTGATTAAATTTGGCAACAGGCCAATATATAACATATCTTACTAATTTTACTAAAGTTATTATTCAAAACAAATAAAAATAATTAATAATAACTATAGTCTACATTAAAAAATATACCTAAATTGTTAACAGTGTTAACACTGTTTAAGTATAATGTTATTTTTTATATGATGTGTTTTAAATTACGTACCTATGTCCAATGTCCCATATACAAAATATACAAATTGTATAGTTACGGGGCGCGTCAGATAGGCAATTCAGGTATATCGCGGTCATTCGGTTTTTTGAATCTCGTCAAAGAGTAATTTTGATCACTTAAGCAATGATGATCTTAATTTCCGAAATTTGTACATTATTGACCTATTCACCTATTGATATGTATTATGTATAACGTAGTCACATCACTACGTAGTACTTATTAACCCAAACTTTTTAACTTTAGTTTTTAGCTCATATATACACACACACATATGTATATATATAAATATAAAATTACGATAATTATTATTTTTGTATTTGCAATAATAATATTCAAAAAATTATTTATAAAATATGCGTGGATATTCAATAAATTTGTGAAGATTTTTTGCTGATTAGACGTCAATTTTTTTTTAACGAAGCATCGAATGGTTTTTAATGGTCCTAAGATGAACTTTTCATATCAAGTTTTGACTTTTTCTGGCCAAGTGATCACTTTCTGATTGTACTACTTGTACTTTGCATGATATATTATGATAAACGTCAATTTTTGCTGGCTGTGGGTTATCTAGTATTTTGTTGATTTCTGATATTTTATAGAAGGAGGGTATATTCATTTTATATATATTATTTCTAATTTACCTACTAAAATAGTAAAATTATATAAATAAATTTTAAATAAATTCCATCTGTTTACAAAATGAAAACAATAAGTAATAAGGATTACATAGAGATAAGTAGATATACAGGGCGATTCATAAAGCGTAAAACACTCATTATCTCAAAAAGTATTCACTTTATTCCAATTCTTTTTTTAAATATTAAGTTATTGTAACGAGTTGGCACAACGATTATCAGTTATCACCGATACTAAGGCACTATATATAGGTAGTAGGCACTACATCTCTAGTGCTCTAGTCGAACAATATCGAATTTATATTAATAGTTTCTGGTCAAAGGTCTTTGTAATTGATAATTATTATTATGACCAGTGCCGTAAACACCTTCAGTAGAGCGATCCGCGATCGAACGACACAGGCATTATAAAATACATTTAGAGGCACAACTTAAGTTTACAGTACTTACTGAATTGATCTGAAAAAATAATATGTTTTATCCTAGAGCATACAAATGATAATTGTTACGGTATCTACCGACTAGGTATAACACATTAACTCACAAAAACCACCCGACTTTGAGGAGCTCTATTTCGTCAACGAATTAACAAAAACTGAAAATTTGAACGTGATAATTCATAAGAAAATAAGCCTTACTAAATTATGACATTTCTAGTATGGATTGCCATTTGAAAATTAAAAGTTGATGGTGGTTTCAGGGATTGAAACCGATAAAATCGGTTTTCTAAAAAACCGGTTAAAATCCCAGTTTTTGCATTTTTGCATACAGTAACAGTAACCGAAACCAAAAGCTTTGAAACACCGGTTAGAAAACCGTTACTGAAAACTAAGATCTTAAAAAACCCAAAACCGAAACCATAGAAATAGAATTGAAAAACCGTTCAAAAACCAATTGAAATTTAAAACTAAAATCGGTTTCTTTTGATTTTATAAAGTTAATTATATTATTTATAATTCAAGTTAAAACGAGTATATTTATAAATATTATGTTCGAATTTATTATTAAAAATCCCGATGCTTTTACAGAGTATTACGAACCTACGAATATAAGGTATCCTATTTATATTTATTATTTTCTATTATTACTATACATATTGATTCAAGAATCCAGATTAAAATATAAATATCACAATTGTTATTTTATTCACCACTATGCGGCTATGCACGTCTATATTGTTCCTTATAATAATTTTGAAGTTTTTATAACTTGTGTATATTATTATAATTAAATATTAATGTCATTGAATAATGATCTCAACTATTTGTTGTATGCAAAAGGAAGTACAACATGTTAAAGTTAACCACACGAAAATAGTTCTGTTGAACATATACTTGTATGTAGACTAATTATACAAATCGGAGATATAATTTTAGGGCTTTAGTTAATAAATAATAAAAATCGGGTCTACAGCTATTAGGTAGAGGAAAATAAAATCAAAATTTAAAAAAAATCATTCCAAAAACCAAAACCACAAATTTCCAGAAACTATTCTTGAAACAATAAATTTGAAAAACCTTTTTTGAAACTGAAACCAACACCAAACAATTTGAAAAACCGATCTTAAAACTTAAACCAAAACCAGAAAATGTAGGAAACCGTTCTTAAAAACCGTAACTGTAACCGTTGAAATTTAAACGGTTTTGATCTCTGGGTGGTTTACCTAATAAATATAAGGGTGAAAAATATCAAACAATTATATAATTCTAGAACGGCATAGTTCTAAAATTTTGAAAAAAAAAAAATTGGAAAAAAGTAAATACTTTTGGAGATAATGAGTGTTTTACGCTTTATGAATCTCCCTGTATACAAAACATGAATCACACGAAGAGACCATTCATTAACAGAACCTGATAAAACTTATTACTTTTTCACTTTTTAATGAAGGGGTTTATATGGTTAATAGTTTTGAGAGAAAACTTTTATAGTGGCTCTGTGTTTGCTTGACGTTGAACGATCAATTTTTTCAAGTTATTATAATCTATCAACATGTATTCTAAGCCAAAACCTTAAAAACGACTGATTTTCTAAATATGATTTGATTATGAAATAATTTAGCGAAGGGAGAAAGTGTTATAGTTTAAATAGGAGCCCCTTCATACTGAATGTGGTCAAAGGCCTGGAATATATCTAGAAATACTTTAGGGTTTAATTATTTGCAAAATATTTATAATGACATGGACTTTTTTTTATTGTACACTTAAACAATGAATACACTCAAACATTGTCTCCTCGCACCCTTTAATTATTAAGCACTGTTGTCGGTTATCACGAATATCTCAGAAAAAATACTCATTAGTGCCAATTCATGATTTTCTTTAAATTCTGAGCGGGTCGTATTTAATTGCTAGCGATTACAAATCTAATTTTTTTAGAGTGCACCTAGAAATAGAATCAGAGTAACCAGACTACTGAGTCATTATGGTTGGCTGGTAAATTCTCAACAGAACTATCTTCCTAAGTGAGTACGCTCGATGCCCAATTAGTGAAAAATATGTCACCTTATTCCCTCCCCTCTGGGCGTCCATGGCAATACTAGAGAAAAAAGATTACTTAAGAAATGGAGGAGTACTGTAACAGCAGTCTCATAACATTAAATACAAAATAAAAATATTTAATGCATAAAATTCTGAAGAATAAATTATAATACGCAAATCAACTGAATGCTATAAGTCTGATTGTTTATTACTTTATTAGTTTTAAATAAAAATAATAATAATTAAAAAACTTAGTAATATTAGATATATAAAAAAAAATTAAGTAGATTAAGATATATCTAATAACTATATTTTATGATTAATAATAATATAACTGTTAGATACACTTACTAAAGATCTATTCATAAGTTCAAATTAATATAGTAAAATTCTATAGCTCAAATAATTGAAACATTAATACAATGTTTATTATTAAATATGTAATATTGAGAATCTTTAATACCTTAAAAAATAATTTAATTGTTCATTTAAAATTTAACAAAAATTTATTCAATAATTGCTGAAGAAACCATTTGATTGACACCACAAGATCCATCACCTCTGTAGAGCAAGTAGTAACCCTAAAATAAATATTACATTATAGTATTGTATATTATATAGTTCAAAGTTATACTCTAGTAAAACAATTAGTAAATAATAGTATGAACAAATACATGGCATTAAAGTAAAAACATAACATATTTTTTTCACGCTATTTGGACCATTATTTTAATTGTTAATAATAAGCATCATATAATTATTGATAAAATATTATGATTTATTATGAGCCTTAACTTTTACATCCCATTACCTGCATGCCCCATTTGTCTCCCCAACTGTTTTTAATGGTCCAAAACGGTAAAGTTGTATTTAAATAAGGATATTCTGAAAAAAAAACATATTTTAATATATCTGTATTTAACTTACTTTTTCTCCCCATCCAGGTCCCCAACTATTTTTAATTAACCAATATGGTAAATTTTTATGGGTATATTTAGTTCCTAAAATGAAAATATTAAAGGTTAACTTAAGTAATATTTTAATTTGAAAATTATCATTAAGATTATTTTATTTGTATACAATTGATTATTAATAATAAAATATAATGCAATAACTTACTGTGGACTCCATATCCAACAATGGCTACACCATGATCCAGTGATTTGGAGCTACATAATGCATGGATTGGATGTGATACACCACCCATATAAAACTGAAATAACAAAAATTATGCATTATACAAAATTGTAAGTCAGTCAAGAATGTAGTTAGTTAAAAAAAAACATTTTTAGTCATAGATTTAGAAAACAAGAAGAGTCACTTTATCATATAGTAGGTTGTTAATCTAACCTAAAATCTATCACTAAGTAGGTTTATATTATGGATATTTTAAATTTGAATGCAATAGAAAACAATTTTTAGCGGAGTCACTTTTGGTACATACAAATTTTCAGAATAGGGAGCACAGCTAATTGTCAACACGGATAATCAAGGAACTACTAAATAAATAATGGTAATGTTTGGTAAAAATTACAACTTTCAATAATTATTTGTTTTTGAATTTCAACAATGAAAAAATTGATTTTTTCCCCAGTTATTTCGAAAAGTACTGAGAAATATCTTTGAACCTTAAAGGAACAAATAAATGCATCCACTTTTCCACGAGAAACCTTTTTGAAATTTGAAGAATCAGAACATTTTCTTTTTTTTATTATAACTGTTTTCAGATACAAAAAACTCTGATATCATTACAAAACCAATATTATATACAGTAGAAACCGCTTTAAACACTTTGGGACCAAGGTGAAATGTATCAATTAACCGATTATTTCTAATAAGCGATTGGTTTGATTTGTACTATGAAAAAAGAATGAAAAATATGTGTATGTATAAATATTTATTATTTAACTATGTAAGTATATTGTATAATTAAAAAAAAGTATTTACAAATGTATGTATTTTACTATATTATTTAAAATATGTGTATCAAATTTTATTTTTATGCATTGAGTAACTCCATGACCATATTTTCATACGAGTAATGCTGCAGGACACTTAGAGCTTCTACAATTTGATTAACCGTACTTACGACAAAGCTGAACTACAAACAATACGCACAGAAAGAGCATTCTTATATGTATAGGTACTGTACTTATGATCAAGTACAATAAAAATAAACGTAACGACAGCAAAGATAAGATTAAAGTACATTAGTTATTGCCAAGGTCGACTGACCTTTGCCTAATTGTTTCAAATAATCTATGTGATGTTTTAATAATCCGATTTATTTTCAATGTTCTAATATACAGCCGATCTGTCCTGGGACATTTTGTTTCAATAACGGAATTGTATCAATTACCCGTGTTCCTAATAAGCGACTTCTACTGTACTTGTACATATATATTCTTCTAGTTAGAAGTTTTTTTACTTATACCAACATAGCATGAGGATTAATACAGGAATATATTACATTTTTAGAATAGACATTTTGTTCTTAGATTTATTGAAATTTAGATATAGATTATAAAGTAAAGAACATAATAAATAAAATACATAATTTCTTAGACTTTCAAATACCTCAAATTATAGAATGTTAAAATTTTATGTGATGTACCTGCATAGCATTAGCATTGACTCCGACAGATAGGGGACCATGTTTAACTAAAAATTTGGCAATATCTTCTTCATCAGTAGATACATTCACAGCTTTGGAT
This sequence comes from Rhopalosiphum maidis, assembly GCF_003676215.2. Lineage (NCBI taxonomy): Eukaryota > Metazoa > Arthropoda > Insecta > Hemiptera > Aphididae > Rhopalosiphum > Rhopalosiphum maidis. The sequence continues at coordinate 64,253,971 of NC_040877.1, forward strand.
ATTGATACTTTCACTTCACCTTTTTTTAACTGGCAACCTTTACGATCTGCGTGACCTTCATAAGGATAATCAGACTCTGTCTCTAAGCCTCCTAAATTTTCTATGGCTTCAAATGCTTGAGTCATTAAGCCACCACCACATCCATTATCCAAATTATCACAGTCAACCAGTTCTATAAAAATAAAGCTAATATTAATAAAACAAAAACCCAATTTTGAAATACTTCATTTATAATTCATAAATTACCTTGTTCTGAGAGCGATAGAAGTGTTTTAGATTTTAAGGCATATTGTCCTTCAATATTGGCTATGGCCGAAAATGCCCAACAAGATCCACAAGCTCCCTAAAATTACAATTACAAATACAATTCACCATTTAATTCTTATTTTTTATTTTATGTAATCTATATTTGTACTAATTTTCAAACAATTTCTATAGTTTAAATGTAGAAGACGTAGACAACGAATACGCTAGGTACTATAGAACATTTATTGTAGCTTAAAATTATATAAAAACAATTTTTAAATACCTGATTTTTTACTGGTGTTACTGCATTGTAGTCTCTCCAATCAAATTCATTAGGAATAGAAGTATTTTGTGGAATGACTGCCATGGGTAATGACGGTAATGTGTTTTTACTTGACAATGATAAATCCAGACCCAAATACTTTTTTTTAAATTCATTTTCTATCAAAACATTAGTAAAATATTAAATTCTTATTATATTATTTAATTATGTCTGTAGTAACCACAAGTGAATTTGTTTAATTTTAAAAAATGAAAAAAAGATAGACATTTAAAACAATAAGTTTACTACAATATTTTAACTAGAAGTGCTTCAGAGCATTAAATGAAACTTCTTAAAGTTCCTAATAATTAAAATTTGGTCAAATATGTTAATAATCATTAGTTTTTTGAAATGTTGAAGTAATTTAAAGAAAGATTGAAACATTAAAAAAATACACATTGCCAATACAAGTTGTTACACATTTTTTTAAAAAGTTTTTTTGATGTTATTTATAATTAAATAATTTCAAAATTTAAAATATCGTTTCAGAACATGATAAAATGTAATTTTCAAAGATTATTTTTAAATTATATAATAAATTTACTTGTAAGATCTGCAAATTGCGTAGCTCCATAAATAGCACTTCCTTGTTCATGTTTTTGTAATAATTGTACTCTCTTCATATTAGCAGCAAATATTCGAAATCTTCTATTCTTTTCTTCAAGACTAGAATACATTTTATTATGTGTCGTAATAAAATTTTCAAAATTTGTCTTTAATCGTAATCGATCATCATTTTTCTTTGCAATTAATGTTTTCTAATAAAATAATAAAAACTGTTAAACAACTTAAAATTAAATAACATGTATTATAGTATCTTTTAAAATAAAATTAATTATAGTACACAGTGTATAAATATTTTTTAGGATTGATGAAAATAATGCAAATTCTTCAGTGATCTAATTAGTTTAGCATAATATTCAATAAATGAATAATAAAACAACATTCAAAAATGTAATATAAACTAAATTTAATTTAGGTTTAAAATGTAATTAACATGATTATTTAACATTAAATATCATGTGAACTTACAGAACTTGATATATCTATGTTGGTTTTATTTGGTGTATAACAATTGAATTTTAAAGTATTTTTGTTGTACTCCCATGCTTGTTCCCACACTTTTATATTACAAATTCTACATTTCTGAAAAAACATGAGTAAAAGTAGCAACAATTAAATTTTAATAACAGTTAAATATTCATAAATATTTTACAATAAATTTGTTTCAATGAATCTTAAGGGAAATAAACTTTCTTTTTCTTCAGATATGTTGTTTAAGAAAGAAGCTATTGGTAAAAAGAAATATAAAAATCACAAAATAAGATGAAATAACAAATAATAAAGAGGAAGCAACTATTATGCTAGTGCTTGTAAGTACTAATACTTTATCCTCATTCTATAAATGAACTTTCAATTTTTATTTAAAAATTAAAATAAAATAAATATATTTTAATATAAACATAAAATAATAGCCTCAATATTGTATCAGTTTATCAATATTTGTTGACAGTTGTTGAGTTAATATATAATATACATTTAAAAACTAAATTACTATCAAATTATTTATTAATTTGTTTAGTAGATTACCTTTTTATCAACTTCGCCTGTAGAATTCTCACATATTTCCAATTCAATATTATAGATAACTCCAGACACAATCTATAATATAAAGTTAATTGAGTTATTTAAGTTTTTATTCAAATAATTACATAACTATTAATAAAAGCTTTTTTTTTTTGTTTTTACTTGTTTGGATACATTTATAATTTTTGATAATATGTGTGGTTTGTTAGATCCTTCTTGTTTATCAATAGATAGTAAAGCGTAATCCACTATATCTTTAACTTTCTTATCATCAGTACTTAGATTTATTTTCGCTCCAAGATTTACATTTTCATGTATGTCCTAAGTAAGGTTAAATTAATAATATATTTTCTTTTCGCTTAGATATATTTTAAATTAATATTACTCTTTTAGTCACAGCTATATTAGAAAATGAAGCAAGTTCAGAAGGTCTAGAACAAGCTACTTTAGTCACATTTTTATTGTTCAACCATGATTGTTCCCATATGGTTACATCACATGAACGACAATTCTAAAAAAAGAAGTAATTATAAAAAATTAAATAATTTACCAAATTTTCAATGAAAATAAAATAAACATACTTTGTGATCCATAACAATATCCTTGCCATTTTTTGAATCTTTTTCACACACCAATAGTTTTATTTTATAATTTATTCCAGCTACAACCTAAAAGTTAAATAATTATGAATTAGTATTTTATCAAATATTTTTTAATAAAATTTAATGTTATACCTGACTTTTTGCAGATACAACTTTGATTAACCCCAAAGATCTTTTAGACATTGTTTGTTGTGTAATAGAATCTAAGGAAAATAGAGCCAGTTGTTTGATGTTCTCAGTATCAGCATTGATTTCATTGTAACCTCCCACTGGCGATGGCTAAAAACAATAAATTAGGTACTGTAATAAAACTTAGTTTCAAACTTAAATTTTATATGTAAAAAAATACAACTTTTGAAATATTACTAAGTTTTGTCCTGTGTTCTTATGGAGTTTGACTGTCTGGCTCTGGCAATGTGATTCATTTAAAAAGTAGGTTTAAGCGTCCCCAACAAATTTAATAAATATGTATAGGTAATTAAAATTAAATACATTTTTCTGTATTTAAAGTCAATAATGTGATACTTTCTTATTCATTTATATTAAAACTTTATTTGCTTAATATTTTCAAATATTATTAGCAGTTATAATCTATGAAATACAAAACTATAATAATATATTATTGCAGTAGAATTCTTAAAATATGGCCTCCTATTAAATATGTTCACTTTATAGAGAAATAATTTTTCTACTTATAAAAAGAGGCCAATTTAATAAAGCGTTGTCAGATTTGTAAAATTGTATTGCTAAATTTTATTTTTTATTTTATCCATGTAGTAGTTATAACTCAATAATTTTTACAAATCATGTAACTAATAAAATACAAAAATGCTTGAACAAAATTAATTATTGTACAATAATTAAGTGATAGGTACTAGCATTTAATGAACTTTCACATTTTTAAATTATATTTAATACAATTGTAATCTTTAATTTGTAAATATTTATTATTTAATATAAAATATGTCTCGTTTTGCAAAAAAAAAATTTAATTATCAAATTTTTGCAGAATGAAACTTATACTAGATATTGCTCTCAATAAATCTAAATGAATATGATTCTCTATATTGTTATACTAATATCTAATACAATTACGAAGTCATAATGAATTTGAAATCAAAAATCAAATATATATAAATTATTGTTCAATTTAAAAACCTTAATTCTTATTTGAAGTATAAATTCATTAAACATATTTAATATTTTCCATACATATAAAACCTAAAATGGGTTTTATTGTTAAAAAAAATTATAAATTATATTTAGCCACTTAACTTAATCAACACTAAGCTTTCTTTTAAAACCTAAAACATACCACAGAGCAAGTTTTAAACATAGTCTCATTAATTTCCTGCAATTTGCCTAATATCCTAGAAAATTAAGCAATTAATAGAACTACTATAGTATATGTATGGAGTCACCTTAAGTTTTTAAATCAAATTTTTTAATATAATATACAATATTCATTAAAGTTTAAAAAAGTAGGAGTAGTAAGACAAAGAAAATTATGTAACTATGATAAACACTTGAAACACTATCAATTTAACAATAAAGTTTTGACATACGGATAAAAAATTATTAAACAAATAGTTGTATTATTATTATTATTAGTAGTAGTAGTAGTAGTAGTAATAGAAGTAATAAAAGTTTTTCTTTTAGAAAAAACTGCGTTGGTTTTATCATATCAATGTAATATTAGTTCTAAAAAATGTTCTGGTCTTAATATGTTCATAGTTATAATCAGGGTTTGGATTTTATAGCACCAATAATATTGAAATATGCGCTATAATATTATCAAAACAACCTTTAAATATGCCCTAAAAATATTAAAAATAGCAAAAATTTTAAATCGAAATTTAATTATATTTATAAAATAATTTTATGAAATTATACATTTATAAAAAAAACTAATACTATCTTATGTTACAGTTTCAAAAAACTTATATGTACTGATATACCTACGTTTTACATTGAATGATGACATCTTTTGTATGTAAATATTAAAAATGTAGAAATTTTTCTTTTAGAGTCACATAAATGAATACTATTTTTCATTCAATATAAACAAAAGTTACGAAAAATACAAAATAAAGCATTATTATGTATATCAGCAAAAAATATCATTAAAAATCTAAAATACTTAAAATATGCAAAAAAATACCAAAATAAAATTTCATATTAGGAGCCCCTGGTGCATAAAACAAATTAATAGCCAACTCTGCTGTTTTTATCTATATACAATAATAAGTAGAATATGCTACAAAATCCAAACCTTGGTTATAATAAATTATAATTCATTAATCTAGATCAGCGGTTCCCAAACATTTTTTTCCGCGGTGCCTTATTTTGGACCCAATTTAGCCATGGTGCCCTGCTGTGAATAACACGAAAGACAAAACAAAAAAAATACTCATTGATAACCAATTTTACGTAGACCGCGGTGTCCCTAGGGCACTGCAGTGCACATTTTGGGAACTGCTGACTGCTGATCTAGATAAATAGTTTTATTACTTTTACAATAATTATTATAAAATAAAATTTAATTGACAGACAAAGTTGGGAAAAATAATAAATTAAATTTTAATAAAAAGTTTAATCATTTAAATACAGACAGTGCGAAATTAACAAGGTATTAGGTAGAGTTTAAGGATTTTTAACATTTGATTATAGCTACAGCTACTATATGATTTAATAATTTGGTTCATTTATATTTTCTAGTAATGTTTGTACTAATTTGTTATTATCATTACCACCAAACACTCATAACCGGCCTATATTTTAAGTGGCCTACCGAGTTTTACTCGGTAATTCGTTAAGCCACTTCCGCCCTGAATATAGAAAATATTTGAATGTTTTTATTTTATTACTTCATTTCATATTTATTCAACAATAATCATAAATTATGAACTAAAATGGATTTATTTTAAATAATCTATAATATAAATAAATCTGACAAAACAAAGATATTTCTTAATTAAATTATAAAACAATGCTTTAACAAGTCACAAGTCTACAACCTCAATAATGACAGTACTTTTCATACAATTTTTATCTTTCTTATATTCTATACTAATATTTGTTGGTAAAAAAACCTTTTTTTATTTTATTTTGATGTTTTGAAATTTTTTGATTCTGATATCTGTAAAAATTACATTGATTATAATTATTAAATTTTCATTTTTTTAGCCATTAAATTTTGAAATAAGTTCTTACAGAAAAACTCTTTTTAGTGTATAGTACGCTAAATATGATTCCCAATTCAGATGTTTTTGTACCTAGTTTTAAATTTGCAAATATCTTTTGAAAAATCATTTATTTTGTTTCAATATTTTGATCAGATGTATAAATATTTTTATTGATATCAGAAATATTTAAACTTGCTGTTAATTTCTATGAATATAAAACAAATTAATAGTTTCTTTATTCAAATGGAAAATAAAATTTGTTTAACCTCTGGAGCAGGAATATAAATACGAGAATCGTGTAAAACACATGACATTTCTACAGCTTTATATGTATTGTTTTCTGTCTTATTAATTTTAACTTGACATACATCACAAACCTTAAAACAAAAAAAATTGTTTGTAATCCCAAGAAAAATTTAACACATAAAAACTCACAAAAAAATCATTTATTGATATTTTTTTTTCAGGATGATTTTCTATTTCTTTTTTCTGATTTAAATCATTAAAACGACATGCTGTTATTTCTATTTTGTTTTGATTTGAAGTCTGTAATTTCAAATTTAAATTTTATAGTCTTATTTTTAATTATTTTTAACCTTACATGTGATATATTGCCAATTTCTTCAACTTCAATTAATTTATGCCCATAATCTGAAAATCCTTCCATTGATTGCATTGCAATATCTGATAGTTGTTCTATAAATTTATTATTCTCAATCTACAATAGAATAATTTAGGAGTGTAATGGGTAGTATAGTAACAATCATCAAAATTAATGTTTAAAACAATCAAAAGGTTGATATTCAATAATGGTATTCTTACTTATTTTCTTCTTTTAAATTACATAATTATGCAAAAATATAATAAATTATTTGTTACAATAGTTAATACTATAGTCAAAAAACATTTAGGCCCACGGGATATATTTCAAATAGCTTCTTCTTTTTTTTTTTTTGTTAAATATAAAGGCTTATACATCGATGTTTTAGCAAACCTGGCGTAAACATAATGATTTTTGTTTTTTTTGCATACAGGCGAAAAGATTGTATAATTACAGGCTATAAAATAATTGATATAAATAATTATTTGTCTATTTTACCATCAATACAGTTAATAAGAAAAAATAATAATTTTAAAACTGTATTTTTATTATGTTTTTTTAGAACAGGAAGTATAATATGGCTTTTAAAGTTTTAGGGCCAAATATATAAGCACCAATTGATATTTATATAAATCTAGATCTATTGAACCTATAGGACTACTTATTAACAATAAATCCTTCATAAGATTTTAATTATATTTTTATAAAACATAATAAACTACCAATTCAAATTATTTTTAGAAACCTGGTTTAAATTTTAAAAATAACTGCAAAAATAAGATATTAATATATTCAGTTTTATAAATTATACTTTTATTTAGCAGCTACCATGAGTGAATTAGAGATAAAATGAAAGGTATACTCAGTGCTAAACTCAAGGTAGCTACTAAAGAAGGATACTTTAAAAAATATATTAATAAAAACTGCTTTATTTTGTTTTTAAAAATATAATAAAATATAGTACCGATACATATTCATCAATTTAAACATCCATAAAAATATAGTGTAACATAATATTAATTTCCAAGTTTCTACTTACCACATTATAATATTCTTATAAGTATATTTATATCTATCTATCTAAGCTTAAAATACTAAAAATAAATACTACTATACACAAATTATTTCTTATATTGATTAACACCTTTTTTTTTTAGTATTTAACTAGGAAATTTTAGGTAAGGGTTTCTGGATTCCTAGACAGCTTCCTATTTTGCTTAGGTGGAAATTTGGTACTAGGTATACTAAATATAAATAGTAACTATTAGAGATCAACTTTTTTAAAGTAATAAAAATTTGAAGAACAAACTAGTCTAAATTTTAAATTAAAAATATATGAGTAAACTAAATACAAATTGGCACACTATGGTGATCATACAATAAGGGGACAAACAAATAACCAATTCCAATAACCAACCAAAATATATTATTATATTACTTAACATTTCTATTTTTATTTAATCCAAAAATATAAAAGGTCAAAATATAGTATATTTCAAAGTTCAGTCAGTAATTATAAAGATAAAAATAATTGAAAAATAAAAGAAATAAGAATCATTAAGTAATCGCATAATTAATGTAATTTTCACTTCTTATGTTAAATATTATCTATTTATCTATTTCTAAGCCAAGATGCAAGTGAGTAGTGGCCTTTGGTTAGTAGAGTATTTTATCAATAACAAGTAGTTGATAAGTTAAAATCAACATTTAATTGTAAGGTGAATAAAGTAAAAATATAATAACCTAGAAAAGTTTCATATTTTTAGCGTAAATTATATTCTTTTTTATTTAATTATTATTTTTCTTAAAACACTTTGCATAGAAATACATTTTAAATTTAACTTTGATAATAAAATATATTTTATAATATAATATAAATCAAATAAGTAAAAAATATAAATTTTTTTTGTTATATTTTACAAATAATTAAATATCTGAAAATATTAGATTCCTACTCATTCCGTTTTATGTTACTGACTCTATTACTAGTACTAATTATAATTGTTTATCTAAAATACATTTTTATCAAATAATTTTAATTGTACGTTATAAAAAAATAAATAAAACTATTACAATTTACAATGAAATCAATAAATTTTAATTAGGTAGTAACAAGTTTATTGTTATTTATTATTATGTAATATAATATTATATGAAGTGGCGAAGTCAAAATAGGGCAAAACTCAGAAATAAGCAGACATAAAATCATATTTTGCTACAATTCAGCCTATACAACATTTGTTACACTTAAGTTTGTTTAAATAAAAGCCAAAAATAACATTTCCTCTATGTACTGGTAGCACTAAATTTGGTAAAGTTTGACTTTTGCTAGTAACCATGCCGTGGGGGGCCCCAGGCGCATGGTTTAAAGGAGCGCTAAAAAATTGAAATGCTTAATGATAAATAAAATAGGGGTGAATATTTTTAATTTTGCCCTGGACACCAAATATTAACAGTACGGCTCTGCATGTACATTAAATTAAAATTTGTATCTACTGATTAAATCTAGTCATTTATTGATGTAATTTACTTAACAAGGTTAAAGCTCAAAACAAAAATTAATTTAAAGTATTAAATACTTAGTTTAAAATAACTAATTACTTTTTACAATTTTACATCACTAATGAGTAAAACATAAGACAAAAACCAAATATTATTATTATTTAATTTTAGTAAATTATTACAACTAGCAGCTATTTAGACAATAATTAAAAATAATTGTTTGAATTAATTAAAAATATACATAAATTTATTAGTGACATATAAACATTTTGTATTTTATCATATAGCCATATCCACCACCATAAGAACATAATATTGAATCTAAGTCGATAGCTAAATGTAAATTATCATGGATAATGGACAATTGGCACCTGTATGCAAACAATTGAACTATTCGTACACATCATTTATTATGATTAAAATGGGGCTTTAATGATTCGTGTTAAACTTTTTTTTTTAATTTCAGTAAGATCAATTTATAAAGAATCTTGATTTAATTTTCAAGTCATAGTTATAAAAATTAAAAATTCTATGCATTTTAGCATTGAAATCAGATTAAGATATCTTAATATGTTTTCTTAAAATCCAACATATATTTTTTTCTATTTATTTATTTGAAAAAGCATAATAAGTTGTTGAATACAATATTATTACATTTTTAGAGCCAAATTTGTTTTAAAATTGTTATTAGGATCTAAAGAAGATAAAACAAGGAAACCAAACTCTTTTTTTTAAATTGATTATCAGTATTCAATAAATATTAATTAAATAGGTCTTTTTAGAATGAGAAACAGTTTGATTTAAATACCTTCAATGGCGTTTTTAAAATATTCTATTATTCAAGCGATAATTGACCATATACCCACAATTTTAACAATTATCTGATTTAATATTCTACATAGATAGTTTTGAACTAAGAAAAAATATGGTAATGAGATTGAGTAATTGCTAGGATCAAAATTTTAGATACCTAAAAAACAAATTAATTTTGATTTCTTAAGAAAAATTTAAAAAATCTATATCAAGGATTAAATGAAGTTCTTTATTTAGTGAATTATAGATTTCACTGTTCACTTAAAATTGAAATCAATAAATATACATAAAATTGTGCAATAAAAATAACAAATTCAAAATTCAAAAAAATACATGCAAGTATAAAGTGAAATACAAAAAAAATTTTCACATCTTTATAACTATTTTGTCATTTTAAATGCACATAAATTTTTAATTACAAATCAATTCCACTATTAATATACTAACCTTGTGATTTTGGGCGGAAACATTTTCTCCAAGTAAAACAATGAAAAGACAAAATCCTAGAAATAGAAATTTCATCTTGATTCCTTAGACTTTGATAATTGTAGTGATTTTAAAACATTGATGAATAAGAAGAAATAACGAACTGTAGGTGCAAACAAAACAATCTAACAAAGTAAATGTGTACTGCGTCTTAGAATTTAGAAATTAAATATAAAAGTATTTTGTTGTTGTGACTTGTGGTGTAACTTTTAAGATAATAACTACTATGCGTATATTAATAATATAATATTATGTCTATATACAGTTGTACTCTTTATCTGTGTATGAACATTGAACGGTCGATATAAAAAAGATCAACTACTGATAACACGAATAAAACAATAACAACAATGTTATTATTATATCTTTATTTATTTGATTGCAACTGGAAATAACATCAACAATAATAATTTTTTTATATTTCAGCATTTATACCACGATTAAATATAGTATCTTTAATCGTGATTTATACCTTTAATTTTTATACAATAAAGAACTTAAAAGAAACAGGAACACAAATTGTTGAAGAAGCAGGTTGTACTTTGGCACCCCTATTTTTCTTTGTCATAAAATTTACAAACAGTTTAATGATTATAGGGAAAGTAGGTAGGTGTAAGTAGTTTAATTGTGGAAGGATGTAAATAAGGGCACCGTCGGTTTAAAAAAAAAAATAAATTATATTCTAACAAAAAAAACCTTCAAGTGCATATTTTAGATTCTGAACGGAGTGATGAATGTATTGATTTTACAATGATATGTTTTTTTATTTTTGTGTCTGTCATCACGGTTTGGAATAGTAACAGTGCCAGGGGCGGATTTACGCATAGTCAACATAGACATGTGCCTAGGGTTCAACATCTTTCGGGGCACCGCAATTTTTCAGTATATTTCTACTTTTATTTATTTAATATAATAGTCTTGTAATACCTTGAGGCGGAAAAATGGTGAGTCCGTCCCTGAATAGTGCTTTGATTTTTGACTTCTGCCCCTTTTTGAAAGGAGATTGAATCTAGTTGGTACTTTGGGGGTCAAAAGTAAAAAATGTACAGTAGTTTCTAAAAACGTCATGAAAAACCCTAAAAAAAATAACAGAAAAACGGGAATTTTTACGCATAACCACTTTTTGACAAAATCGATTTTTTTATTTTGCCCCAACTCAAAAACGAATCATTGTAAATACTTGACATTTTTATAAAATGTTTATATTAACGTTATCTATTTACGATTTAATTTTTAAAATATTTAGAATTTTTTTAAACTATTTATAGGCCATTGAAATTTTTTTTCTTGAAATGCTGATAAAAAAATTTAGCTTTCCAAAAAATCTTTAAAATTTAATACAAGGTTTATTATAAGTTGTTATTGTTGTAGTAAAAAAAAAAATTAAAAATCGTTAGTCACAATTTTTGTTTATAATAAGCATTTAAAGTTCCAATGTTTACAAAATCGCGAAAATTTGCAAGGAATTTTGAAGTTGAAAATTCGTACAATTTTTGTAATTTATTATATCTAAGGTTAAAAAACCCAACACAAGGTTCTCCATCTCCAAAACTTTTTCTTCAAATAACTGTAAAAAAAAAACTCCATCGTCAACATAAAAAAAATTTTATGAGCGTATGAAATTTATTTTTTTACGAAATCCATTATAAAATGACGATATATTACAATTTAAATGTAGGTAATAATATAGTATATCCTACTAATTATCCTAGACTGACAAATAATCTCCGCTCAGAATCGTTTTTCGTATACAATGATACCTGTCATTGCATTAAAATTCAACACATCCATTATAATGACTTACTTATCTCCATCTCTACTATATAGCAGAGCGATATCCACTTGCCCACCTTTTTTTTTTGCACTATACATTCTATTTACGTATAATAGACCTAAATATATTGTTGTGTATAATTTAGTTTAGGTCATGATTGATATTTAATAAACCGACTATATTATAATGGTCAGTGAATTATAGGTCTATTAGATCTACAATATGTTAGTATTATATGGATTCGATTATCTATAAACTTAAATTATTATCAAAATACATAAATATTCCTACTAAAATTTTTTTGTCCCGATATAGTTTTGAAAATATTCATTTCATAAAAATTTAAAATTTACGAGCTAATTTTTTTTCGATAATCAATGTTTTGTATATTTATTTTTGAGAAAAAATGCTTGAAAATTTAATACAATGTTACTTAAAAGTTATTTTTACTGTAATTTCAAAATATTGAAAACAAATTATTATAAGTGATAAAAGTTGAAATTTTTACAAAATTTTTATAAATTATGAAATTTATTACGCAATTAAAATTCATAACATTATTAATTTTAATATCTTTGGACTAAACATTTTGTATAAGATTCCTCGAAATTTATACTAGTAGATGCTTACAGATATTGAAAGTACATAAACAAAACTATTTTATAATTGTTAGTAAACTATCTACTGATAAAAAGTATTTAGAAAATAAATTGGAAACTCATATAGTCAGATACATCTACTAAAGATTATTATATTTATATGTTAATATTCAGTATATGGTAAAATTGTTTACCAATATCTTAAACTTCAATAAGTTACCATATACGCTATTTGAGAGGGCGCAAGAGAAAAAAAAATGTTATTCATAACTTGTACTTTATTTGAATAAAATAAAAACTATATTTAATTTATTTTTACATTTATTATTTTATAACTTATAAGGCATACTTCTTTAATACATTAAATTGGAAAATATAATTGATCTAATATCTATATACTATAATACAAAAATTTGTTAAACAAAATAATAATACTGCAATACAAAATATTAATAATTTACAAAATGTTGATTAATATAGAATACATTTATTAATATAATATGGATAATGATGTTGAGAGAGGGCATTTTCTGTGTCATATATTTGTAAAATACACATTGGATATTTACTTTTTATTAATGTAAAAAATATTTATTTAATTTTTTGTTTTAATATTTTAAGACTCAATTATTATATAATTAAACAATAAAAGTAATTACATGAATTAAGAAAACTTTAAGTTAGAAAGCTGATTAAAATCAATTATTATATTAAAAATAATATTTTATACCTTAGGTGTTGTTACATTGGATCCCAAAAACCTGGAGGTGTTGGAGCATGATGTTGATGTTTAACAGAACGATGTCTTGAAAAGTGATTCATGGCATTTTTTGCGTCTATAGGATTATCATTATTTTCTTCATAAAATTTGCAACAGTCTTTACAATCCCAACCATTTAATAATTTTCGTTCATTATGTTTTCTAACAGGATCTTCTTTAAATTTGTAATTTGGTAAATCATTTTTTTTATCATTTAGACCAGGAATGATATCAAAACTGTCTAATAAATCACTATTAGGAATTTTGCTTTGTTTTTTAAGTGTTGTTGCATTATTTAATATACTCATTGATATATTGATAGGACTACAATTGGTTTCATCATTTGATTGAATGTGATTTTCAGTTTTATCATGTGAAATACTAGTTTCTTTTAATTTTAAAGTATTTGTTTTTACTATAGATAATATATTTTTACTAGGATTCATCATTTTATTAAAATTACTCGAAAATGTATTATCCAAATCATTTAGTTGTGTGTTATAAATTATATTTGTTTCACGTATATCTTTAGTTGTATTATTTTTGAAATTAAACATTTCAGGACTAAGCGAACTAGAAGAATTTAATATAGATATTTTAGGTGTTGGACTACTGAAAGTAGTAATATCCATTTTTACCTTTTCCTTTTTTGGTTGAAGCAATAAAGTTGTTTGTTTGGATTTCTTTAATAAATCTGAAGGATTTCCATCACGCTTAACTTGTAATTTCCAAAAATTATTTAATTTATCTTGAGATTTTATTTTGTTTTCTTTTTCAGATTTTTTTTTAATACTTTCATTAAATTCAGTTTTATCTTTAAGAGATAATTTTAGAGGTGAATATGATGAATATAATTTTCTTTTTTTAGCATGTTGAGTATTTTTGTTTGAAAGCGATAAAATCCATTGAGCCAATATATCCACAGCAGACAAATCTTGGTCAGTACTAAAATTTAACAAACTTGCTAATGTTTTAACTTGTTCATTAATTTGTTCTAATTTAATTTTCAATTTAGAACAAACACAATGCAAATCATTAGTTTCAATTTTTGACATATTAGTTATTGTCATCGTTTTAATAAATGTACATACATTTTGGCAAACATCTGTTAACATTTTAACATGGACCTCACCTTCATTTTGAATATTCATTTTTTCAAACAAAATTTAACGGTGGACAAATGCTATTTAGCAATATTATAGTTACCCGATGTTAATTAGCACAAATTTTAATATTAAACTGGAGACTATATGATTATGATTCGTGAAAAATGTATTTAATTATTAATTACAACAAGATAACATTCAAATGAAAATATATAATATGGTTTATTTTAAGTCATACTACTAATAATAATATAATTATAATATTATATAAATTATATTATACCTATTTATTATTATTATTATAGTGTCACAGAATAAATGTATTTCATATTCTGCATTGTATTGAGTGTATTCCTTTATTCTGTGATAGTGTACAGTGTATACAATAACAGATTATATTATATAAACATTATTATTAGGAAACAGGAATTAAGATACTATCTTCGCGTTAGGTACATATTATTAAGTAATATATACCTTTAGTACGTATATACATATTTTAAAATAATTTGATATCAAAAACTGTTAACAAAATAATAATACTTTATCATTTTTTCAGATTAACCAACAATAATTAAAATGTCAATTTTTCTTACAATGTGTTAAAAACTTAAAATTACTCATTAAAGAAATGTTTATTTAAAAATCAATGTATCAAAAGGTATTAAAATTATTAACAAGTGTTATTTAAATACAACTTAATTTAATTTATGATTTACACACTTGTGTAATGTTGGTTAACATGAAAATAGATAGACGAATGTTGTTTGTAGTTGGGCAAAAATTACTGTTTATTATTTTTTCGCACTGGATTTTTTTAGTTTAGAACTTAAGTGTGATTGCTTTGAAATAAGTTTATTTGGTGTGATAAAATTTTCAACAATTTAATATTAAAAATAAGGTTGTTACTATACTTATTTCTGTTGGATGTTTAATGGCTTTTGATGGAGATGGCGGACGATATTCAGGCAAGTTTTAATCGACCAGCATGGTTACGTTTTTATTGTTATTTTATAAATTAAAATAAAATTATAATTAGGATTATGATAGTATATTTACATTTTTGTAAACTAAATGATAATCACTTAAAATTTCATTCATTAATTTTATATTTAAGTGTAAGATTGTGAACATTTTCCTTTTATCTTATCTACTCAAAATAATAACTTGATTTACAAATATGTTCTTAAATGAAAATCTACTCAACATTATATATTAATAATAAGCAATTATTATCTTAAATTATTGAAAAATGTGTATAATTAATTTTAAGAAATATGGTACACATTTAATGCAAGTAATGATTGGACCATCTACCTAGAACATATTAAATAACTATTGTAAATAATATTTATATAGAACATCAGTTTATTAGAATTATTAATAAATATTAATTAGCATAACATTTTTAGATATAATTTATCGTAAAAACAGTCTCGTACTTATTTGCATACCTATCTTGATTTTAGTATATATTATGTACAATACTAAAACTATTATATTTAAATATTTACTAATAAATACATTTATAAAAACAGATATAATTCTAAGATGCATAAGTTTATATTGTTTCTAAAAACAACTAAATTTTATGTTTTTTTTTTTTTTTATATCAATTTTTCTGTTAGAAATATTAATGACTTTTTGCTAATGTGTGATACTAGTAAATTATAACCTAACTTTAATAAAATTACTCATAATATTGTGTTTAGTTAGGTCTGAACATAGTCAAATCATTAGTCCTAATGTAGTATGTTTTTAATCCTTTCTTCACAAATTATAAATCATAATAATTGTATATATGTCTATTATTATTTTCTTTATTATCCTTATTACTGTTAGCAAAATTTTAATTTTTGACTTGGAGGACTAAAATAGTAATTAAACAGAAATTTTGATGTTTACCTCTAAATCCCCATTGTAAAAATATATTGAATTAATATGTTTTAGATGTTACACTACTGAAATAATATCTAACATGTGTTAAAATTCAATGGTATTTTAAAACAAAAAATATTTTACAACAAACTACTAAAATTAATGAATAACTTTATATTATTGTTACTATGATTAAACTTGTGTGTATGAATTTTAGATATTTTTTAGTTTTAATAATCCCACTGTACTAATTTAAATCAAATTATTATATACTAATTAGTAATTATATTTAATTTTGTTAATTTAAACTTACTGTCAATAGTAAATATAACATTTTAATCTTTTTTATACTATTAAAATTTTTCATAAATAATAAGTGTTTATTCTTGTTCAATAGAAACATTTATTGTTTAATTATTACTTAAATATTTTTATCTAACCACTTATTATTGTTATTCATAATTATTTTTGAAAATAAATTTTTACTTTTTTAACTATATTATGTTAAATATATTAATTTGTATAATTATTATACAGTATATCAAGTAAAAATTTCTTAAAATAATAATTTACATATTTTTTTAGAGTATTCCACGTTTGGAAATGCTATGCAAGCAAATGTACGAATCAAGGGATGCTACTCTCTGTGTAGAAGCCGAAAAAGCTTTGGTTTCATTTCAAAATAGTAATACTCCTAACACACTATCCAAATGTCAATTGCTATTGGAACGAGCTGACTCACATTATTCTCAATTATTAGCAACTACAACTATAACTAAACTTTTATCACGCACTCCATTAACCTTAAACCTTGATCAAAGAATACAGATCAGTAAGTTATTTAGTTTTAACTATTTTTATACTTACCATGATTTTTAAAAATATTTTATACTTAATATCATAGTTATTAATATATTTTTATTTTAGGAAATTATATTTTGAATTATTTGGCTACACGTCCTAAATTGCCATCATTTGTAGTCCAAGCACTTGTATTATTATTTGCAAAGATTACTAAACAAGGATGGTTTGACGGAGAAAAAGATTCCTATGCATTTAGAAATGTTGTGTCTGATATTTCAGTTTTTTTACAAGTAATTAAAATGTTGGGTCTTATAATTTTAGGTTACATTTTTGTTTTATTACATATTTCTTTAAAACTATGTCCTCACAAAAATAATTGTAAACATTGAAAATAATAAGATGAATTCTTCATACTTAGTAGAAACTATGAAATCTAATATTTCAGTATGCTTTCTAGATATTTCAAAATTGTAACTTTATATTCATCTTAATGTATTATTGTCACATTGCTATTAATGGTCAGTTTATTAAAGATTAATTTTTCTCAAAATCTAAAATAAATATTTATAACATTTAATTTTAATTTTTAATTACTATTACATTTATTAGATTTTTATTAAAAAGTTTTATTATTAGTATTATTTTCTTTCTTTAATTAAGGTTATTTTATTTTATTAAAATAAGTATACATTTTATTAGATACTAAAGCTTAAATGTTTTAGGGAACAAATGTTGAACATTGCATGATTGGAGTACAACTATTATCTCAGTTAACAACTGAAATGAACACTGTAGCTGATGTAGAATCTCACCGAGCTGTTTTAAAACATCGTAAAGTTGCATCATCATTCAGAGATACACAATTATTTGAAATTTTTCGAATGTCTTGTCAAATGTTACGGGGTGCTAATAATAATCGAAAAAATTTAAATTTTACTGACGAAACCCAAGTAAATGTTTGGTTCATCTATATTATATATATAATTTGTATATGTTTTGAATGTATACATTTTTGTTTTTTTTTTTAGCATGGATTTATGTCTCGATGTCTACAATTAGCTCAGAATTGTTTAACTTATGATTTTATTGGTACAACTTGTGATGAATCGGCTGATGATATTTGTACTGTTCAAATACCCACAGGTTGGCGACCAGCATTCCTCGAACAATCTACTTTAACACTATTTTTCGATCTCTATCATTCCCTGCCACCTAGTTTGTCAAGTCTTGTAAGAATAGCTTTTAAAAATTGGACACTATACCTCATACTGAAATTAATTTTATTTATAATTGTTTAGGCTCTATCGTGCTTGGTGCAACTAGCTTCAGTCCGACGTTCCTTATTCAGTACTACTGAAAGAGCTAAATTTTTATCTCATTTAGTAAATGGTGTTAAAGATATTCTTCTTAATCCTCAGGTATTAAGTTTTTGAATGATCGTAAATCTTATCTTGATATTTGAATACATTTTTGATTTACAACTTATTAAATAATTTAATGTTACATAAGCTATTGTTGTATTTCTTAGTATTCAAATTATGATTAAAATACTGTAATAATTATAAAACACACATTTTCTTTGTAGGGTTTAGCTGATTCAAATAATTACCACGAGTTTTGTCGTTTATTAGCTAGACTAAAATCAAATTATCAGCTTGGAGAACTTGTGATGGTTGACAGTTATCAAGAAACTGTCGGTCTCATTGCTAAATTCACTGTTGAGAGTTTACAGGTAAAACTGGTATATCAAATTTATAAAGTTTATTTCATATTTAAGAATAATTAAAAAAATTAAATGCATTTTCAGTATTGAATATTTCACATAAATCTTAGCCCTAGTAGTAATAAAATAATATAAGTATAACTTTTTTTGTATCACATACAAGTTAACAAATAAAATAAGGTTTAAGCTATAACTAATACATTAATACTGTAAAAGTTTTGTTATTATTTTCCTAATGTTTTTCTTGTACAACAATTATTACATTAATATTAAATATTTTAATAACAATTTTACATTTTAGTATTTATTATTTGGCTGAAACTCCAAAAAACTATATTATGTATTATTAAATATATCTTATAAAGTATTTTAATATAATTGTATATTCGATTGATGTATATATAAAATTAAGAATCTGTATTTATTTAGGTCTATCAATGTGCTCCAAACTCTTTTCATTATTTATTAAGCTTCTGGCAACGTATGGTAGCATCAGTACCTTATGTCAAAGCTGCAGAACCTCATTTGTTGGAAACTTATACTCCAGAAGTTACCAAGGCATATATATCATCCAGGATAGAAAGTGTTACACTTATTGTAAGAGATGGATTGGATGACCCATTAGATGATTTCACTAATGTTCAACAACAGCTTGAGCAGTTATCTGTGATTGGCAGATGTCATTATCAAAAGACATGCTCATTAATTGCTCAGTTATTTGATCAATCAGCTACCAACTATCAAGAAATTATTGCTTCAGCTTCTGCTTCTATTTATGATCTAAAGATTCAAGAAGGTATGTCAAATAAATTATTTTATAAATTGAATTATTTATATTTCAGTCATATTTATAAATTACTGGTAAAACTTAAAACTGTTCAAACTATGGATGCAATAAAATATAAACTTAATATCGCTATTACCAAACCAGGATTAATAAAATTGTAGGCCCTAGGTAACTGGTCAAGGGTCCAGAATCCCCCTTCACATGCCAAATTTTTTAAAAATAGAAACATTTTATAGATGAATTAAGTTTATTTATTGATTAAAAAATGTTGCTCTCTGAAATTTTGGTCCTAAAGTGTTGAATCTCAGTCTTAATTCTTTAATAATCAAAAAAAAAAAATTAAACTTTTATTTAATAACTTTTGTAACTTTTTATTTGATTTAGTTAATTTTAACAAATCTTAAAAACAACTTATTTTACACTAATTTTCATATTTCTTTAACCATTATATTAAAGTATAAAACCAAATATTTGTAATACAAAAATAATAATAATAACAATATTGTCTATTATATTACTTAAACATAACTTTATAGTTACAAAACTTTTGTGACTTTTGGTATCGATTTCTTGGATATCGACTAATCATATTTCACATCTAATTCTTATTATTAAGAGGTCGTTATTCCACATGGCAACATGTGTTGTCTCTGTCTTACAAATGTAAGACATAAAAAATTTGCATTCAGTAGATTCAATTTTATGCTGTTAGCTTTAATATTAGAGTTAATTTACCTATTGTCAAACTTAAATAACTATGTATTATTAGTAACAATATTATCTTGGGTATCTAGAATATGTGTAAGTGCGGTACATTCATATGCGGAACATTCGATCAGTGGTCGATATTATTTTTCTAATATTTCTTAAAATATTTTATACAGTAATTGTGGTTTCATTCATCATAAACCGTCATATGCCCATTGCAATGTACATTTTATCGGTTTATGATTTATTCAATCTAATTTTGATAGGTAATTACGAATAAACATAAAATATCACAAAAACAATCATAGCCACACGTTTTATATTTGTAGGCCCTAAAAATGTTTGTAAGCCCTAGACATAGTGTCTACACGCTAATACGGCCCTGGCTATGACCAAAGATACAGCAACAACAACATAGTTTGCAAATATCTTTTCCTCTTTAATTATATCTTTTGAGTTGCTTACATAATTGGAAATGTTGATCTATCAATGTACCATAGTTTAAATCTTATTTTTTTAGAAAACTTCTCTCTCTCATTCAATGTCTTTGTCTCACAAACCTACTAGTATACTACATATTAAATTTGTGTTCAGCAGTATTTTGTAATGTTAGCTTTGATATTAGAATTAAAATTGATTGACCAACTATCATGCTTAAAGACGAGAGTAGTATCTTTGTTTAAACATTTTCTATGATATTTATATTTTAAGCCAGTTATAATAGTTTGATAATTGATATATTTTAGTGGCGGTCAAACGGGGAGGAAAATAAGGGGTATAGATCCCCCCATGACTTTTTCTTTAATATTTATAATAATTATAATTAAATATATGTATATTGTACTATAATGTTAATGTATTAAATTTTGTTATATTTTTTTTTTTTAAACAGCCTATGAGTATATTATTATTATTTAGATTCTACACTCATTCTAGGAATAAAGCAGTTATTAATATTTAGTTGCTTATACAAAATATATACGAATTACTTTGCTTGTTGATCATGAATATTTAATAACAACACTCTCCTCATTTGTTATAAATAAAGTACTAATTTACGTTAATTTAAAAAATTGATATTGGGCATAAGTGCATAACCATAAATTATATTTTAATAATTAAAGTACATATTAAAAAATCAGCCACATCCCCCTCCCATGACAAAATCTTTTGACCGCCACTAGGCATTGATACATTTACATAGACATAACTTGCTTATAAATTGATATATTTTTAAATATAGTTAATTCTTTTTACCTTTCTCATTTTGATATTAAAGCCAACATTACAAAATTAATTCTACCGAATATAAATTTTCTATGTTGTATGTTTGTAAATTAGAATCAATATGTGCGGATAATAGCTCATAAAAATATATAATTAATTTATAATGATATTGTGCGTAATGTGAAATTTAGGTATATGTTTGTTAATTTGTAGTTAATATTTTGTCTATATTAGTATCTATATAATTATTGTCCATCTATTATTTTGTATAAACTATTTTTGATAATATCTCAAAAAATATTGTTAGATATTGATTAAGTATTTTCTTCAATTGCTTAACACCACTACACTCTTGTTATCCAGACTAACATTTAAAACTCCTTATTATCAAAAGTGTTCTAGTCAGGTCTAGGAAATGTATTTTAATATAAATCATCATGTAATATTGTATCAATGTATTATATTATTCTGGTATTTCATAATGTACATTGTGTTATTACCGTTTATGTTTTAATATAACAATAATTTTTAATTTAGGTCGTTTAACTTGGTTGGTGTACTTAATTGGAGCAGCAATTGGTGGTAGAGTAACATTTAATAGCAATGACGATGGGGATGCAATGGATGGAGAAATGGCTTGTAAAGTTCTGCAATTAATGACTTTTAGTGATTCAAGGCTGCCACAAGGGGGTTATGAAAAATTAGAACATTCATTTTTATTTTTCTTTGAACAATTTCGAAAAATCTATATTGGTGATCAAGTAAGAAAAATAAATTATATGGATTATTTAAAGTTGTTTTGGTCGTAAAATCCTAATTGGTTGTTACGTTTATTTACATTTTTAATATTTTAAATGATGTAAAATTATGAATTACATTTATTTAGGTACCTAAGAATTCAAAGGTCTATCGCCGATTGCACGATGTCCTTGGCATTAGTGAAGAGCACATGGTTCTAAGTATTTTTATGAGGAAAATGTAAATTATTTGAATTTTAATTTAATACTATTCATTAAAATTTTATTTTATAATTTATTTTTCAGTATAACAAATTTAAAATTTTGGTGCTCCAGTAATACAGTCATTCAAAAAACATTAGCTTTATTAAATGATCTTTCAGTTGGTTTTTCTAGTGTTAGAAAATTAGTAAAACTTGATGAAATTCAGTTCCTATTAAACAATCATACAGTAATTTCAAATTATTTACATTTTTTTTTTACTAAAAATATACTAATAAATGAATAATTATTTTTAACAGAGTGAACATTTTCCTTTATTGGGTAACACTTTTAGTGTTAAAGATATGAGACATCGATCATCATTTTATACTTCATTAGGTAGACTACTTATGATTGATTTATTGGAAGATGAAGATAAATTTGATAATTTTATGATACCTTTAACAGGTAAATGTATTCAATAAATATAATTCATATTGTATATATAAATAACTGTTGTTATTACTTTTTGTACTTAGCATCTGTAGAGTCTATAGGAGCTTTATTAGCTACAGTCAACGGTGTAAATGATACATCAGTATATTCAAATATCGAAGCAAAAAAAGCTCTAATTGGCCTTATTAGAGACCTTAGAGGCTTAGCTTTTTCATTCAATACTAAAACATCATTTATGTTATTATTTGAATGGTTATATCCTTCATATACACCAATTTTACTACGTGCTATGGAACTATGGTATGCCGATCCTGAGATTACTACTCCATTATTAAAACTCTATGCAGAATTAGCTTTGAATCGTTCACAAAGACTTCAAGTTGATGTATCATCTCCAAATGGAATATTATTATTTCGTGAGGCTAGTAAAGTTGTTTGTACTTACGGTAAATATTTGTCAAACTTTTTATTTTTATAAACAAATTAAATATCAATATTTTTTACAGGAAATAATATTTTAAATCTTGATGTTCAACAAGATATGCTGTATAAAAAAAAATTAAAAGGCATATCTATTTGTTTTTCAATGTTAAAAGCAGCATTATGTGGAAACTATGTTAACTTTGGTGTTTTTAAACTTTATGGTGATGACACTTTAGAAAATGCTCTAAATATATTTGTAAAATTATTACTGTCAATTCCTTTGAGCGATCTTTTGGTAAGTTGTTTAATATTTGCATTAAAATTAAACTTCAAACTGATTTTCAAATTAAAATTTATTCTTCTTATTGAGTATGTTCTTTGGATGTATAGTTAAAGGTTAAATAATTTTTAACCTATTTATTAACAATACTATATCAAATTATCTTTTATGTCATAATGATATGAAGTATTAAGGATAGGAAGATTTTTATTGGATTTGCTATTACTATAGAACAGTAATTCCCAACGTGGGCATACCACCCTCTTGTGGTCTTTTTTAGTTTTGAAGGGGGCATTTTATTTAAGAGAGGTGATTTATCTGTGACTTTCATTTTTATTATTCATAACTTATTGCAATAAAATATATAAGTAACTGCATACAATCAAAAATAATGCACCATATTAAGTAATGTACAGAATTATGTAAATATGCATAATATATAGACACACTAAGAATTTAGTATATAAAAATTGTTCAAAGTTTTATTTTTATTATCTCGAACTTCATTAAAATCCCCTTGAAACTATCATTACACTTAATAGTGTTTTTCTCTCGATAACTCAAAATAAAATAAATCATTTTTTTTTATATCTAATACACTAATAATATTTGTATTACGGTAAGAACAGAAAATTGAGCAGTACATTCAGTATAGTGATTGTTATTTCACGCGTTGGTAGTCAATATTGGCAGTAATTCATACAATATAGTGAAATAGAAAATAAGTGTAAATTAAATGTCCTAACAATTATATTCATACAAAGACAAATTAAGCAAACTTCTAATCACATTTAAAAAACAAAATTATTTATTCTTTATTGTACTTAATTTATATGTATGCAGTATTAGCTAATATTTTAAGTATTCAAATGATTTACCGATTATTTTAAAAAAAAATTTAAGAATTTTAGTAAAACTCGATATCACAAAGTTTTTGGTATCTCAAACTTTTTCCTGTTCTCCTGGAGATTTGATATAACGAGAATCTACTGTATATTATATTTATCATGTGGAGAGCAATGTGAGATTTTTGAAAATCTAAAAGAGGTATTTAGTAAAAAAACCTTTTTATTTTTATTCTGGACCTCTAAATTTTGAAGTTTTATAAATTTGTCTCTATTAACTTTGAACTGCTATAGATAACAAAACCAAAAGTAAAAATAAATAGTAAAGTTAACTATTTTTTCTTATACTTTTTTTAAATATAATGTCACTTGTCTAAATATTGATGACTTTTATTTTTAGATTTCATTGCTTTTCGTTATTATTAAAATTAATAATAATAACATAAGATAAAATTGTATAGCATACAAATATAAGGTTATTCTTTATAAGGTAAATGTTCATTTTCACTGTGTTTATACTTATACTATTTTTAGAAATATATTTTTTTACGTGATTACTTCAAATTATATAAAAAAAAACTATTTTTTTTATGTTAAATATTATAATTTTATTTTGAAAATTGGGGGGGGGATAAAAAAATGTATATTTTTAATACTTTTTTTCATTTACAAGCAATATACAGATATACAATATAATTTAGATCTAAATCAAAGTGATTTAGTCTCACTCCGTTCCTGTATCACTTAAATTGTTGTTTACCTACCTTAAATATATTTGTTTGTTTTTTCTATGTAGTATTACATTATTTAAAAATAGATTAAATTGCATGTAGTTATATGTTTTTTTATTTATCGTGCTAACAAATTGATTCTTACTGAATGTATAAATTTTCAGGAACATTGAGATGTATCTATACTTGTCTTTTTTTAAAAGAATTCACTATCTAAATAATACAGATACATGTTTTTACTACCTATTAGTTATTTATCTTAAATTCATAACTAACCCATGTCTAACTCAATACAATTGAATTGCATTGCATATAATCTGTTGAACTCAACCGATTTATTGTTTCATTTTTACAAAACTGAGTATAATGTTAACATCTGCAATTATCATATCATAGTCTAAAACCTATCTAAGATTTTTCTCATACTAATGTAATATATTGATAAATATAGTAGATTTAGTTTTTAATTTTAATTTATTTCTAGCATTATCCTAAATTATCACAAACATACTATGGCTTACTTGAGTGTCTTGCTCAAGATCATATGGAATTTTTATCTACTTTAGAACCTCAAGTATTTCTATACATACTTTCATCCATATCTGAAGGACTGAATGCATTAGGTGAGTTATTTAATATTAAAAGATACATTACCTATACCTATTATGAAATAAATGTGTTAATTATAGAAGTGATAACTATTGCTGAAGAAGGTATAATAACTGAAAAATTGATACAAAATTTTTGGTACTTCAGAAGGCGTAAAGTTAAATCTATCTAATTTACTTGATGTTTTTTTTAACTTTATAGTGAACACATTATATATATATATATTATATATTCAACTTTTATATTTACATAAAAATTCACTTAAAGTTTATTTAAAAATTAGTTTTGACCTTTAAGATATTAAATTTTATTGACAGTATTAAAATATCATATTGGAAAATATAAATTATGTAAATAAAAATGTATGATCTATTTATGATGCATTTCAGGTTGAGTGAAAGATACTAAATTTAAAAATCTAACGTGCATCATTTAAAGCATGGATGGAAAACAATTTTAATTTTTCTATTTAAGTTATTGTTTATTGAGTATTTGTTTAGTGTGTAACCTACTGATAGAAATTTGAGTTTTATATGTGACTTACCTGTATTACAGAGTTTAGTATATGACTTACCAAGACTATTACCACAAAATAATGAAACTAATTTACAGTGGTATATATAAGAGGGTTTTAGGGGTTCAAACCTCTCCTGAAATGTATGGTTGGTGCAGGCATTGATTTTGATAGTAAAATTAATTGGAATTTAAGAATAGAAATTTTTTAACCCCCCTCCCCCTTAATTAATTTCAATAAATGTTACTGCTGATTTATGCCATAGATGTCATAGTGAAACAAAAATGTAGGTACATAGGGAAAAAGAGATTTCAGAAAAAATTTTGAGAAATCAGCATTATGCAATGTATCATATGTTCATGGGGAGTATTAAAAACTAAAATACTACAAAAAATGCATGGAACATAAGCTGAAATGTTGCCACGTAATTTGATTGAGGCATGGTACTAATTTATTAGTAGGCAAGATACAATTTGTTTTAAAAATTTTAAGGGATGTACAAAAAGTGTATTGCCAAACATAATTTAATATTTATAATAAAATAATTTTATGACATTTTTTTAATACTGATATTTTTTTAACTGATATTGAATGTAATAATAAAATAACCTAATTTTATGATTTTTTTATTTTAACTGTTTTTAATTATTTACTATTTAATTATCAGTCTGGCAGGTCATATACTAAATGATTTAAAAAATATAGTTTTTGTTTAACATTTATAAACTATATTTTTTCATATTGTTTCCAAATAATGTTTTTGAGAATTTCGTTTTCGTTTTTTTTTTTTTTATATATATTTTTATAAGTTATTATAGTACAGCGCAAAATATGTAGATACAAAAAATAAAATAGTTCAAATTCAAAAATTCAAATTAAAATGCTTTTAAATTTTAAAAGTGCATGGGTAAAGAGAAACACTATTTTTAGAGTAAATAATAAAAATAATCCTGAACTCAGAAGTTTAATATAGTTATATTGTTTAATATATTGCTTATACTTTATATTAATCAATTTTATTATTAAAAGTAATTATTAGTTACCTATTATTATTAATTTTTTGTGGTATTATTTTTTTTCCATTTAATAACGTTTTTTAAAAATGTTTTCCATCCCTTGTTTAAGGTGTTGATAGCTAAGTCAATATAACACCTATTGTAAGAAAAATAATTTATGTCATCTGTGTATAGTAGATAATTGTGACCAACTAAATAAGAACAGTGTAAGAGAATTAATAAATTTAGTTAGCAGATCAATCAAGTAATATTTACGGAATCAGAAGCATCACCATTGTCAATAAAGGTTGCACCTAGGTTTTCTCTGTTATTTGAAATATTGATTAATTCTTACAATTAAATTTGGTTCCACTATCTTGTCTGAAGGTATAATAGTTTTAAGATAGAGTTAAATTAGATTCTTACTATCAGCAAAGTCTGTTTTTGAGGATGTGTCCGACTAGTTTACAAAATACAGATGTAAGTAATTGAACGGATAGAGTTATTTGAGTAAGGATAAACACAACTTTATCTGAGGGATTGAAAATTGTATATGCATCAATTAATTTATTATATTAGTTTGGTAAAAACTCTTAAGTCATTGATGAGTAGATATTGTATAATTAGTTAGAAAATTCCGTGAATACTGAAAGCAACATATTTGTAATAATACAGTGGCTGCACCTGTATTTAACATATTTTAATACTTAGGTTTAAAAAGTTGATAATACTATATTATATCATATTACTAAGGGCAGAAATAAGTGAAGAAGCTTGGTCGGTATAATGTACATTAATAAATTCACCTCCAATAAAATAGTTATTCGTTAATTAAAATAAAGAGTCGCACAAAAATAAGTCAATTTTAAAATTTTATAGACGTAGCATAATCGAAAAACGTATAGTAAAAAGATATTTGATGTTTATAACTTTAAATTATTTATTAATTATAAAATATATAGTCAATGTGCATTGTCTATTGTTAACCTTATTTATTGCCTGCTCATTATTAATATTAATATTTTTCAGATATGTCTATATGCACTGGATGTTGCACTACTCTCGATCATATTGTTACTTATGTATTTAAACAATTATTATTAAAAGGTAAATTGTTAACTAAAATATTAAAAAAAAAGAAATATAAAAACTTTTAAAAACAAATTATTGTAATTGATTACTAAAACTAATAATTTTATTAACCTAGGTAAAAAAGTGAGACGCCGTATGCAACAAGTAAATGAAATATTTTTACGCACTTTAGAAACACATTTAGGTGTATTTAGACAAATCTTGCAGACTGTACTCAACATAATCATATTTGAAGAATGTAGAAATCAATGGTCTATGTCCAGACCACTCCTTGGGCTTATACTACTTAATGAAGAGGTATTATTGATTATTTAAAATAAATAAATGCTTATCTATTTATCTCATAATTTTGTTTAGTATTTTAATCAACTAAGGGATATTATTCTACAAAGCCAACCAATTGATAAACAATCAGCAATGGCTCAATGGTTTGAAATGTTGATGGAAGGGGTTGAAAGAAATTTAGCAAGCAGGAATCGAGAAAGGTATATTAACTATAGTTAACTATATAAAGTATTAAATACTTCAATTTAAATTTATATATTTTTTAATAGGTTCACTCAAAATCTATCTTCATTCAAAAAAGAATTAACCGAGAAAGGATCAGCAATATCTATGAATTCTGTTAATAATGAAGTTATGATAACCACATAACACGTTTGGTTGTTTAAAATGTGTAATTTGATATCTTAATTATTTTGTTTTCAAATGCCAATATCAATATTTCAAGAAACAATTGTGGTTATTTATTTATTATTTTTTGAGCCATGTAAATAACAAAAAAAAAAAACTTATCTTTGTAAACAGTTTTAATTAGAATATAGGGCCTACCTCCTAGTCATAGGCTATTACTGGATATTATTTTAAACATTTAATGATTATTAAGTGCATTAATTATTATGTATGATACATAAGTGCGATTAAGATAAATGCAGTTTTTAAACTATGTGTAAATATATTTTATTATTTTTTAATGAACAAAAATGTTAGATAATTATTGTACACCTTTAAGTCTGTTAATAATTTATTAGCAATAATGAATCAAAGGTCCAAATGTTGACCTCCTAAAAACTTTCACAAGTGATCTTCAACTTAAAAAAAATATAATTGTATTATATCACTGATATAAAATTTGCTAAATGCATTTAATTAAGCTCATTCAATCTACACTTGAAAAATTAAATATTCGTTTATTTAAATCAAATTGAAACATTTTATTATATATATCAATGTTTGTTTTTTTAATGTCACAGTCTACTTACATTAGAACTGTGATAGTAATATATATAGTAAATACATCAAACATGAAATTTTTTTACACTTTTAACATTTAAAAACTTTCTTTGTATGAAATAAAAATGCATATATATATAATATAAATAATAATAATAATAATAAATTCAATAAATTCTAGACCCTGTTGACAATATATTTATATTTTTTAAGTATAATTAATTTGTATTTTGACTTAGTTATAATCTTATCTATTAACTTATCTAATTTAATATTGTCTATTTTTGTATACAAGTTTTGATACATCATAACCCTATCCAACGAGAGAATACGCCCACCAAAAATTAGTTCTTCTACGTATCCCCAAATGACATTTTGTCACCGAGACTTCTTTCAGTATGGTGTGATATCACATGTAAATATGTAGAATGGCATGTTTTCTCGCTAGACAGAGTAAATAATTTATTATTATTTTATTTTGGAATATAAGTAAGACACTTTTCTTTAAAATTTCAATAATATGAATATTAAATAAATGAAAATCTACATTTTGTGTTATAGATATTTTAAAATTATTTAAAAATACTAAATATCTTTTAGATTAGTGATTGATTTCAATATTGATAAATTCATATTATATTCCAAGGGTGGCCAAACTATTTTTGATCACGATCTACTAAAAATATATTTCACCTTTGAGGATCGACTTCCATAGAAAAATTTTTATTATTGAATAACTATAATTATTAAGAAACATACTGACACTAAGTGTGTATAAACATACGACAAGAGTTATAAACTAATTACTAATTTCTAAAAAAAATATAATAATATTACAACCTCGATTAATTTTTGAGAACATGGCCCTAAAAATTCTAACATGATCGACTTTGAAACTGTCCGCGATCAACCGTTTGACTGCCCCTGTTATATTCCAACTATTAATAAATAAAAATAAATTTGATAATTATAAGGTACTGTAACAGTTACAAACTTAGAATAAGATAATATAGTCTGGTCTAGTTACAACTATATCAATAAATTTTGGTAAAATAATGAAAAAAAAATTAAATATACTTGACATGGTTTTAGGTGTAAAAAATATGTGCATCAACGTACTTTAGTTTATGCCATCACATTAATTTCTTTAGATTTATAATAATTAAGTAAGTACAATATAAAATATATCACTTGTTTCAACAAATTGATAAGTACTCTATAAAACCTATACCTCAATTATAATATAAAAAATAGTGGCTTTGTTTCGACCATATCCTATTTTAGTAATAATAGTAATAATTACGATAAATATTAATTAAACTATCACAGTATTGTAGTAAAACCTTAATGATACTTTAATATAATTCATAATATCATTAAGTAATCAACCATAGTAATGGTATACAAAAACAATGCAAAATATTTGAATACTTAATAATTAAACTTTAGTTTCTGTATGTTGTGATAACGCAACTTCACGTAAATTATCATTAGTTACATCAATAATACGTAATCCTGGTCCATAACGATTATATTCATTTGTATCAATATATTGAGATTGCATATGTCTTCTATCCATTTCAAACAATAACGCAGATCTAAAAAAAAAATTGTTCATACTCTGAATATTTATTTGTCATGTTGTAGTACAATAATTTAAATATTTATAAAATAATCATTGAACTATTAAAAAAAAGTAACCATAAATTAATAACCATTAAATAAAGTTATTTGGGTCGATGAAATACAGAGGCGGAGTTGTTATATGAATACTAGGAGCGATTGCTCCTGGTCCAAAAACGAGTAGTGTGTATCTACTATGAGTGGTATACTGAACCAATATAAAATTAATCTATATAAATCTTTTATATTAAAGCATAGTAGTACTCATTCGCCCACCTGTTTTAATTATTATAACATATTAAATATTAATTAATATATATATATATATATATATTAATAATAACAAACCTGTAAACTTCATAACGCATAACAATCTCTTCTAATTCTTGTTTATATAAACGTGTCAACATGGCATTGAAACAATCAAGTTCTGGTAACCGAAACATTTCCCATCTCAGTTTATGATCTAATGTTTGTGCTGCATGAGAATAAACATTGAGCCATACAGGAATTTCTTAAAGAAAAACAAATAGTTAACTCAAAATAAAATATTGAAAATTATTTTTTACCTTGATTTAGGTAAGGATTAGCAGGCACGAGCATATTATGAGAATGGAAATGTGTAGATCTTGGTGGTGGGGGAGGTAACAGTGGCAATGGAATTCTTACCTCTGGTTGATAAATATAGTGAGGAGCACATGGATGCTCATATTGTGCTTGTCGAGAAATATGACTGAAAAAAAATCAAAATGCACAATAATATTATAACAAATAAATACTATATTAATTATAAAAACTGTTTTTATAAATTAGAAAATAGATAATATATTTTTATTTTTTATTGAAATAATGCTTAAATTGCACAAAATTTATTGAATTTTCATTCTCTAATGAATTGATATAAAAATAATTTATACTATAAAATTCACATTATAAAATCAAAAACAATTGATATTTATTGCGCGTCTTTAAAATATTTATATAATTTATTTTTTAACATTTGGTTCTACAAAGAAATGAGAAAAAAATAATTACAGGCCATATAGTTTTAATCAAAAACTAAAATTATTAATTTTTCCCAAACCTTAACATGATTTACCCTTTACCCTACATACTACAACATGTACAAAAATAAATAAAAATTATTGAAATAATACAACATAAATCAATACAAAATGCGTTACATAAATATTTATATTTATAAAATGTAAAGACAACCTTTTGAGCGTCTATGATAATACTATAAAAATGACTATTAATCTTGTTAATTTTATTAAATTATCTCATAAAAATATTTGTGTATACAGTATAATATCTTATTCTTAGTATTTTTAGAGCATAAATATTAAAAAATAAATTAAACTTTGATTTTATAAAATATGTATAATATACATAATTATTTATGGTTGGTATCTATAACACCTTAACTGAACTGATTAAATATAAGTATTACAATTTAATTATTTACTCACTTAACAAAATATACTCCATATTCATCACTTTCAATACGTTCCCATCCAGTAGGAAGACCTTCTTTTTCTAAAGGATGTGACCAATGTGTAGTTTTGGTATTATGATCAATATAATACTTACGACCTCTTAATGTTAAGTCTACAGACCAACCAGGTGGTAAGGGAAGTTCTTCTCCTCCGCCTAAATAAAAACAAGTTTGAATGCTGTATCATTAATGTATCTCTATACATTTTTATTTCAAGATTATGATGAATACACTTTTACCGTGACATTTTATAAACAATTTTTAAGTAAAATATTTATGCATAACTATTATAGATTTTATTTATAACTAAAATATAAATATTCACCTGAAGGTAAAGGTATTGGAACAGGTTGTCCAATATTATGTAAGGCTGGGGTAGAATGATGGGTATTAATAATTTCATTCTTGTGCTGTAATTGAATCTAAAAGTTAAAAACAGTAAATTGTATAAGATTCAATGCAAAGCAGAGAAAAACATTTTTGCCTAATCATTATTTAATACTGGTAAGTGATAATTGATATTTAGATTTCTAAGGTTAATGAGTATTTTATAGATGAATTAAATCAAATTACTATGTTACATACCATATATTAAGTTAAATACTGTAGGCTTTTACTCTTTAAGATTATTACATAACATTATTATTTAAATTTTAAAATCAAAAGTTTCAGTATAATAATAATGAGAAAGATAGTGTTGATAGTTTTAAAAATAATTGATGGGGGAAAAAATCACTAATTACATTTAGGTTGACTTAGTTTTTTCTTATAGTTTAAAGATGATTTAAAATTTTTTTATTAAATTGAACTTACAATAGCCTAAAAAATAGAGCTAATGTATGAAGATTGTACTAAACTATTTTGAATTCTGAGGATCAAATAATATAGAGTGTCCCAAAAAAAAAAAAAAACACTTTTTAAATCGATTGCCATTTTTTTTGTTTTTATGTTTAAAACATTGTTCTCACTATTTTTTTAATCTACTATCATTTCAGTTTATTGTTGTGAGATTAATTTTTGTCAAGTGTCACCATGAACCGAATGTCAATTGAAACATGTGTGTTGGTAGATCTTTTACCAATTTAACAAAAGTGGTGCGGAAACTATGTGACGACTGACGACTTTGTATCTTAATCAGTCGGGGAATTGTTCCCAATGTGTCATCAATATGTCAGCTAATAAAAAAAATTAGAAAAAACTGGTTTAACTATTAATCTCAAAAGTCCTGGTTAGGTTAAGGCATCACCGTGGAACTCACCAGAGAGAACTAAGAGGCAGTTATTGTTAATTTTATCACCTTACTTAGTAGAAGACAATAAAATAATGTTTTTTTTATACATAAACCGGATGTTGTATTGAAACTGTACATATCGTTTTTTTATAATTTGTTGAAAAATAAAATGTTTTTTTAGCTAATTTAAAAAAGCATTTTTTTTCCTGTATAGTATATACTCAACTGCTAACTATACTTTTAATTAAAAAAATAATTTCTGTTTATTCCCATAGTAAACAATTTAACAGTCATCCTAAATAGACTACAGTTAGTATAATTTAACGTTTTTAAATTATAGCATATATATATTTTCTTGGTTGGATTGTATATAAAACATAAGCATACTGTTAGGAAGTTAAGTACTTTAAAATCTAAAATGAATATCCTTAAACCTCATTCAAAACCACCTACATCTTTTATCAATTTAGTATAAAAAATAGAGGATAAAAGTTAATGAAATCAAATCCATCCACTGCATGTTCACACTTTGTCAAGCTGTTTGCCCTGCTGTCTACCTTAATCACCTTCCGCTGTCATCTGCCCAAAATATTTGTTATTTAGGTCTACACCTAGACCGATGGCTGGCTAACCTGGGCAACACATATCCATATCAAAAGGCTTGCTTTAAATAACTGGTCTCGTCGATTACATTTTCTCTTAAAACTAAACATGTAAACCTTAAAAATAAACTTCTCCTTTACAAATTACTCCTCAAACCAATATGGTCTTATGGTATTCAATTATGGGGTGCCGCCAAACTCTCTAATATTACTCAAATCCAATCATTCCAATCTAAATGCCTGCGACAAATACCCATACTATGTCTCCAACAACACTCTATAAAGACCTATCTATTCAAACAGTTAAAAATGTTGCCAAGATTTTCTACAAACGCATGCACTCTAATCTCTACAATCATCGCAACCCCTTGATATCAGAACTATCTGTTTCCACTATTCTTGGTGACCCCAGAAGGCATCTAAAACGAACATGGTGTCATGATCTACTAATAGACTAACCCTCAACACCACGTCATGAAGTACCATTAATTGACCTCTTCACTCAAGCCCTCTGTCTGAATTGATATAAATAATCGTAATTTAATTTAACTTATTACTGTTTATAACTTTGTTACTTTATCCTATGTTATTTTTTTCTTTTCTATGTTAACTCTTTAATCACTTGTGCTTATTATAAATAATTACTTTACAGATTGTACAATTTTTCTAGTTTAAAAATAAAAAATGAATATGAACTTACAGTTGGAAAACATTGTGATAATGCTGGCGAGTAAATTGTATTGTCACCATATCCATGTAAAATAACAGATGATTCTGCTAAATCAGAGTGAGAATGATAAGGTAAACAAGTGGCATTATTATGTGTTCCTATCTAAATAAAAATAAAAAAATTTAATTATTTAAATATACATTAGAAACCAGTGCTATAGTTTTACATTATTCCACGATAAAAATACATGTATAATTATTGCACAAAAAACAATCACTTTCCTTGCAAAATGAGAATAGATATTTATATATAAGAGCTTAAATAAAAATAATAAAAATCATGGGATGTAAATACATAACCTTGAATCCCATAAATTACATCACTATAAAAAGTTAACTGAAATATCAATAATAAAATTATAAACTTGCTTGATGATTAATGTGACAGTCATTGGAAATATATCTATTACTACAATTTCTAACACTTATTGATTGATCAGCAGCTATACCTGGCGAACTACTCCATAAATTAGCATTGGCAAATCTTTAAAAAATAAGTAAATAAATATTCTGTAATAATTCATAAATTAATAATAATATATACTTTTGAGCTAAATCAGGAACAGAACTACTA
This sequence comes from Rhopalosiphum maidis, assembly GCF_003676215.2. Classification (NCBI taxonomy): domain Eukaryota; kingdom Metazoa; phylum Arthropoda; class Insecta; order Hemiptera; family Aphididae; genus Rhopalosiphum; species Rhopalosiphum maidis. The sequence goes on from NC_040877.1 coordinate 64,290,054, forward strand.
GGAGTATATTTCCCTTCATGGCCAATTAACATTGATGGAGATGGTGTATTTTTCACATTACCAAATTTTTGAACTGAACCACTTGGTTGGTTTGTATTCTAAAAGAAAGTGATAAATAAAAAGAGTTAAGTTTAAAAATAAATTTTTCCTTACATTTACATTTAGAGATTCTGAAACATTAGTCCGGCTGTGGTTATTTTTTCTGAAAGGTTCTGTCGTCCATACATTTATAACTAAAAATAGAATATTTAATTCATGAATTAAAATTCATGAAACATTAATTCCTAGAATAGGTATTCTAGATTAAAGTGAAATAGTTATTAAAATATATACATTCTTAGAATATTATTCTTCAACAGTTCCTAAATTTGAAGCACTTAATAGTGAAAGCACAATATAAATATTTATACTACACCTATACATTTTAAGTACTAATAAAGTACTATACACTGATTAAAAATGTTACTTCATTTCTTCAAGGGAGGTGCAAATATTTTTATTTTTGGGGATAGATGAGCCAAAAAATTTTGAAACCGTTGTTATTTATCATTATCTTAGTATTATTAATTATCATTAAATACTTGAAACGATAATACAATATCAATAGTATTGCTATTATATTTCTCTTAGGTTTAGATATTTATAAAATTTTAAATATTAAATAAAAATAAAAATAAATTGATAGTAGTCTGATATTTTATCACCTTGGTATTATTTAAGTTACTACTGCCTATTGTATCAGTTTATTGTCATAAGCATTTATGTACTTGATCAATTATACATAATCAAAAACATCAACAGATTTTAATCAACTTTCAGTTGACAGTATTCATCTTACATGATCTAAACTGACATAGTGAAAAATAATCACAACATATACTAAATAGTATTAGTACTTAATAATTTAATTTATAATATACTACATGTACATGACAAGATAAATATTTGAATACATACATTTTAAAAGTGATTATAACTAACATAAATATAACAATAAACATGATTTGATAATTTAAAACATAAAAATGATTGACATAAATTCATAATATGCAACCAATAAAATATTAAAAATTAATGTGACCAACAGATTAAACATTACAGAGTAGACTATAATGTTTTATAAAACTAAATCTATAATGAAAGGATAAATCCTGGCATATTAAGAATTACCTCAATAACTCTAAAATTACTAAGAAAAAATAAAAAATTTCAATAATATACTAATACATTAAGTATTCTTAAACAATAAAATAAATATTATATTTTATGTTATTATTATTTTATTCTACAAACTTACTTGGTATTTCAGGTGGCTTGTCTTTTTTTACATATTTTCCAACCACTCCTTCTTTAATAGTTCTAGTATCTTTATTTTTTCTTGACAACATGTTAAAAAGGTTAAAGTTGTCCAAAGGTCTAAGTTTTTTTTATAAATAAACCAAAATAATCGTTAAATATATTTTTTTTAAATGTTCATGATCTAAGTCATAAAATGTAATTAATTTTTCTTATTATTTTAAAATTATTAATTTATATAATATGAATTAAATAGGTACCTCCAGGGGTGCAGAATAATTACACGTAAAAAACTTAGGCATTTATATTAGAAGTAAAACAAAATATTTAATTTCATTGTTTTACATTAAAAGTATTTAAAATTTGTAGTGATTAATTATTTCAATGGATCATGAACATTAAACAATTCAATTAAAATTTCATATTCATACTAAATAATAGAATGTAAATACTTATGTTTGTAGGTAGGTACTTAATAAGATAATAAACAACAATTATTAATTATTAATTTTTAATAAATAAAAACCTTATCACATAAAAATAACCTTAAATAAATATATTACTCATTTTTATCAATGATATCGATGATTAAAGTTCTCCTAAAAAGTTATGAAAAATATTTTTATATATAATAATATTATATCGATCCATTTGGTTATGATGAACGAATTGATCAATTTGATTCGTGATCAGTGCGGCTGTGCTGAGTGTGCTGACTGCTGAAACCAAACAGTAAAATTATTAAAGAATTTTAATTGTCAACAACAGTTATCAATTTTATTACTTATCGGTTGTTTTTTATCAGATTACGAGTTTAAACTTTAAACTACGGAATACAAAAAATCATTTATTCTGTGTTTGAACTTATAAAATTAAAACGTAAATACTAGTAAATTATAAATATGTAATTATTTCCTATAAAATTATAAGTATTAAAATAAAATTTAACAAAATATAATTATTAAATAATAATATAACTTTTCTACGTGGATTTTATTCATAAATAATTTATACTATTGCAAATTGCTACAATTCAATTTAATAATCTGGTTAGCGATATTATTTATTAAATAAATAAGTTATTGAAATATTTTGAAGGTAAGTTATATATTCATATATATTCTTTTTTTTAATTTGAAATACTATTACTTCCTTGTTGATATCTTTAACAAAATATATATATAAATATACAAATTTTAAATTTTGTTCAATTTATTTAAAATAACTTATGAATTAGGTATATTTGTGTACAAGTAAAAATTAAAACTATTATAAATAGTTTATATTTTTAATAATATAATATGTTTATACAAGTTATTACAATTCAGTATTCAAACTTTCCATAAGTATTTATATTAACTTGATAAGTATATTATTTAATAAATAATATAATTTTTTCATTTTGGGCGTAATAGTTTGTGTTTATTGTTGACAAAAATTTTAAAATATCTAATTTCAAATAATTTGCTTTTATGAAAGTTTTATATTTTTTATTTTAATTGTTCAAAAAACTACTGCAAATATTTAAAAACATTTCTTAGTGACTACTTATATAGTCGTATAAAATCACTAAAATAACTAAAATATTTTATATCTATTAGATTCTGTTCAGAAAAATATAAAATATAATCATAAAAATATGAATTGATTAGGAGTGTTGCAAACTAAGGCCTAGATGGGAATGAGAAAACATTTATTAATTATCTTATTTAATAGCATTTTTTAAATTTTATTTCAGTTATATCAGTCTCCAAATAAAGGTGTTAACATTTATTTTTATTAAATATAAGTAAAAACTTATTTAATAATTATTAGTTATCATTGAATTTATTTGTAATACTAATCTAATATAATATGTATAATATATATTTTTTTAAGTCTTATAAATGAATAGGTATCAGTATCATTGATGAATCCTAAATAAAATTTTCAATATTATAATTTAAATGCTGGATTGTAATTAAACTATTTATAAGTAATATAAATAAATATTATTATTTAGTTATCATAAATGTATGTTTATGAAATAATTATAACAGTTTTTTTTTTTAATAATATGAACATCCTGTATTTAAATCAAGTATACTCAAATTATTCAATAATTAATTAGATTATAACTATGATATTTCATTACATTGGGTGTGGCAATCATTTAATATTTACTCAAACAATCTTACATTGTCTTCTATTACTACTTAAGTTATTTAATTTTTATAAACTACTTATTAAAAAAATATATTTTTTTTTATACTATTATAATAGATGGCTCAATCTTACAACACAGTTATCATCATAGGAGCAGGTGTAGCTGGAATTGCAGCTGCTACTAAATTATTAAAGAATAACTTCAAGAATTTCATCATATTGGAAGCAGAAAACCGTATCGGTGGTCGCATTCAAACTTTACCCTTTGGCGGTAATTATAATTGATTAATTAAATTTAAAATTAAATATGTTACATTAAGAAAGTTATACATTTATTTTATTTATTTAATATAATTTTATACGAGTCCAATAATTGTATTTTATTATTTTATATATAAGTACTTTGTATTCTAGTAAAACATATGTTGTCTGTAGTTTGTTATGCACATCTAAAACAGTCAAGTTAAATTGTATTATATTTATATGATTATATTTTAATATGTTAACATTTAAAATAGTATTCATACTAAAAAAAAGATGGATAAATAGGAACCGCTCTGCTGTAATTATATATCATTGTACGTGATGAACAATTCTGAGTGGAGATAGTTCATGGCGCAAATCCTCATTAAATCCTGGGGTGCTTAAGCCCCAACAAAAATTACTCATCATAGACCCATGCGTGGCTTGAGTGTGCCAACCTCACACTCCCTATTACTCTCAATAAGTGTTCTATGTGTTAAAATTTAAAATAATAAGTTAATTTAAAAAAATAAATAATAAATTTAATAAAAATCTTAATTTTAATATCAGTCATTTATAAGTTATAACAAAAAAAACAGTTACTTAAAGATAAATTAACATGTTTATCGTTTATGTAATGTACAATATATTATGTATTTTAAATATATTTTGACAATAATCAACTGTAATTATTTTCTTTATCATTTTAATCATACATAAACCAACATACTTCTACCACAGAATTATTCTGTACTTCCATAATTATATTAGTTACTAGTTAATATCGGACAATTCCTTATCACTACAACAAATATCGTTTTCATACTACGATAGATTTATACACCAATAAATTATTAACTATAGTAGTTATAACGGAATACATTGAAAAAATAATTGGGGGGTGCTAATTTGTATTTTGGGGGTGCTTAGCACACTTAGCACTCTTGGGATTTGTGCCAATGCATCAGCCACCAAATATATTTCATAACATATTTATTGATGTATACATTTGGTAAAGAAATTGATTTTATTATTAGTAATACCGCATAGATTAAATTAATTTTTGCTGAAAACAATGCATTTTAGATTTTTTGTTTGTCCATAGATATAGATAGCTTATGGCTAGAAATGTCTTATTTGTACTAAATAAAAAAAAAAAAAGATTTTTTGTTTTAGTATGAACTACTTATGAGGAACTTTTAATTACATTTTCAAAACATAGATATAAAATTGAATATTTTAAAAATGTTCAACTGTAAAATAAATTGGAAATGTTTGTAATTTTTATGAATTTTTTAAAACTTGAATTTCAATAATATTTTTACATATTTGTAACTATGCAAGAACCACTAATGGACCTTGCATTACATTTTTGATTATTTTTACCGAGCCAATAATTTGTATTGACTTTTATAAAAAAAAAAAACTAAAATAAATTGTAGTTTTCAAATGTTTATAAATTACTCAAGAAGAGCAGAAATATTTTGAAAATTTATCAAGTATAGAAAGTAATCATATACACTTTTGGTTTAATTTCATTAGTCTTTATTTAAATACAACAAAATCAAACATTGTTCAAGGAGAAGTAGTTATTTACGAGTGATATGGTGAATATGCAATGTCATAAACTTCAAATTCTTAAAATAATTAATTTTATTTTAAATAAATTTTCAAATTTTAGGTATAAAACTAAAAATATATTTTAAATATTTTTAATTGGTACATGAACAACTTATGATAAACCTTTACTAAATTTCCAAGCATTTTTACTAAACAAATAATTTTGTTTCAACATATTTAAAAAAAAAAAAACTAAAAATTTAAAATGTTCATTACTAACTTAAAAAGAGTTGAAATATTTTGAAAATGTTTTTATTTGTAAAAAATGATAATACAAACATTTAGTGAAAGTTTCAAGCATCTAATACGGTTTTAGTGTTACGCCAAAAACCAAAATCAATTTTGTTACGTAAAAATTCTAGTTTTACCTCAATTTTTTTTTCCTCTGTTAAGTATTTTGAAAAAAAAAACTAGACATTTTGAATTTTGATCTATTTAAAATACTAACTCAATCCAATTTTCTATCCAAAACCACCTTCAATATTGAAAATTAAAGCCTTTTTTCGGCTAATTTTTGTGTATACAGATACAAAATTTTTTAAAAAACATAGATTATTGTAAAATCAATGCATTCATCATTCCACTCAAAATATAAAAAATAATAATTTCTTTAATTGCTTAAAATTAAAGGTCTACAGAGAAATTTAGTTAGGTCACCTTTGCCACCATATGGGCAAAGCCCTCGTTGATCGATAAGACAAACTCGTTAAGGTCAATAAAATCACTGCAAGTTCCGCTAAAAAAAATATTTAAGCTAAATACAGTGTTATCAAATATAGCATTATCGATTATAATGATTCTATAAGCTATTTCCTAGAAAGTTCATTGAACATTACCAATTTCCTTACTTACTAAAATACACCTCGCCCAATGTGATCTTATTTCACATTAAAAAATGAAAAAGCTCCAGGTCATAATCTCATTTTGGCCCCATTTTTAAAGAAACTTCCACTTACAACAATTATTTTTCAATCTTATACATTTAACTCTATGCTCTGGTTTTCTTACATGCCATCAATATGGCAACATGCAGAAATAATCATTATTTATAAATCTATCAAACCTTCGAAAACTAATCTTGATACTGCCCAATAAGTCTTCTCTCAGTTAAAGACAAACTACTCAAAAAAATACTAAAAATTTCCGAAAATAATAAAACATTTCTGATTTCCAGTTTTGTTTTAAAGCCTAACATTCAACTAACTACAAGTTGCACAGAGTTGTCAACAATATTTCCTCAGCACTCTGAAATAAATCATTATGATTTAAAATATTCTTAAACATTGCGCAGCAAATTTTGACCTCGTTTAGCATTCCGTACTTTTAAACAAACCAAAACATTATCTACTTCCATCGTTCTACTTATTAATCAAATCTTACTTACGTCAACGCTTATTTGTTATCAAAATCAACGGTGTCTATTATAATATGTACTCTTTCTCCAAACTGCAATGTCTGGTGTTCTCCATCATAAAGCGAATATATACTTCTAGGTACATATGCTGACGATACAGCCATTCTTATACCACTGATACAGATCCTTTCCAAGCATCTCTCAAAATTCAAAACCATGCTTGATAACTATTTCCAAAAATGAAAGTCCGAGTTAACCCTTATAAGTCAACCCAAGTTATCTTTACTTTGTGACTCATCGATTGTTCCTCAACCTTTATCAACAGCCGTCCGTAATTCCAGTTGTTGCTCAAATTAAATTCTCTGGGCTTAATTCTCGACAGATATTGACTCGGGGACTTCATTTACTTGCCAAACGGTAAGCGCTTAATCTACATCTTCATTTATTTAGATCTCTATTATGCTCTAAACTACATTTAAAAACAAAACCGAAGATTGACATTACTCTCCGAGACTATTGTACTCAAACGTACTCTACAGTATTTAACTTTGTGGCTCATCTTAGCCTACTAAGACAATAGGTACAAACATTCTAGTCGATATGCTTATGGTTATAGTTAATTTCAAGAGTCTCTTGGTTACCAATGACTTCTTATATAAAGACCTTTGCGTTCCAACATTAAGGATACTTGCTTCTCTTACCTACAAAAAAATCACAAAACATTCAATACCCACACTAATCCACTAATCAATAATCTAGCTTCCATATAAATTCCCAACAACCCACCTAGAAACTAAAAATACCTAGTGTAGAGATCTACTTTTTATTAATAATTAAAATTGCATCCAGAGTGACATCAATGGGGGTCTTTCCTTCTCCTAACGGGCTGTCCGACTGTTGAACTAGTATCATTATTATCTCATTTGCTTATTGTATAGACTTTTAAATAAACCTTTTTTTCAAAAAAATTTTGAAAAAAACTGTCTAAAAATTACTAAAATAAGTATCAATTTAACATATTCTTTGAAATTATTATAGGATTTTCATTAATATTATATAGAGAGCTTTAATCTTATAAAAATTATGTAATTTTAAATTCATACGTCTTACCATTTCTGATCCGTCATTATTAAATCATAAAGATAAGATAATAATTAATTATAACACAAATAGGTAGTCCTAGAGTATGAATTGTACAGTGAATTCATTGAACATTGTACTTCTATGAATTACTCATAATTTATTCTTAATTAATTATGTTGTGTACAGTTAAATTATATTAAAGCCCAAAACAATTTGTTATGCAAAACATAAAACAAAAATTATAGTTTTTTTATTGGATGGACTTTTTTAAATTTAAAAGTTTAATAATTGTAATAAATCATATTATTATATAAAAAAAGATTTTGTGTATAGCTCATTGTACAAATTTTATTGTTATTTTTTTAAAAAACTAGTGTAATTGAAATTTAAAATAATATAAAATTATTTAACTGCCTTACTTAATTTTTTCAATACCTATACCTATACCAGTGGCGTACTAAGGAGGGGGGTTTAAGTATGCTCTAGTAATTTAGGTCAAAGTATGCCACTGATCTATACCATCTAAAGGTTTAACAAAGTTGATTAATCAACTTATTTTCCCAGTTATATAATCTTCCCTGTGACTATCCTCGTTTTATAATTAAATTTTTTAACTAAAAATTTGTCTAGTTAAATTGTTGAAGAAAAATGTATGAATAAAAAATTATAAAATAAATTTTAATATATAAAAATAACCTACATAATGAAACTAAATACTTTTCAGTTTAATTAAAGCTATAAATTATAGATTATAATGATTCCTAATCATATCTCTGAGGTAGACGGAAAAATAAGTAACCAAGGAAAAGAAACCACGAAAATAAAAACCAAGTTTTTATATTTTGCTATATTATGTCATATTTAATTAGACATAAGTTTTAATTTTCTGATCAAACATAATATACTCATAGGTACTTATACTATGAAATAAATAAATAAAAGGAAATAAATTAAATACAGCCATACAGGAACAAATCAAAATAATTTAAAACTATTGCATTATATTATAAATTAAATTAAATTAGGATTTAGGAAAGCAGCTCATGTGCAAGCAAAAGTCCGTTTTGAAAAAAGTTGAACAAAAAGTCTGGATAGGTTATACGTTTTAAAAAATTATAAGATTCATAATTTGATCAGTTGAATAAAGTAAAAATAATAATAAAAAATATAAGTTATCAATATCTTATTGTATGGCAGTTAAAAAGTTTTCAATGTATACCATTATCATAATCTTCACATAATTTTTTAATTGAATTTGTATTTATTGTATACCGTTTTTCATTGTTTCCATTGTGGTACTCTTAGTTGAATTTGGGCTAGCTTTGTTTCATCAGCTGCCACTTCTAACCTTATTTTAACGATAATAGTCCAAATTGTTGGATGTGTTTGTTCTACTAGTTTACTAAACTATGATTCCATTCTTTGGTTGAATTATCTATATGTTCTTTATCATTTAAAGTTGAAATGTTGAATTGTGTACATTCCATATATTTGGTGGAAAAATAGGTGGGCAATTTCTTAAGACTATTTTGTTATTTTCATTTCTAACTTTCCTGTACTTGCCATTACCGTATGTTGTATCAAAATAATTTAAGAAAGTTTCAGTTTCCTTAGGAACAGTGTTTTTTAAATTTACCATACCATTTTTGACATTTCCGACAGGTAAAAATTCCAAACCATCCAATTTTCCATAAAATTACTTATGGCTATATACTTATACACATGTTATGGTCATATATAGAACAATGATATAAGATAGAAGATGTTAATTGAATAATGTTACCTAAATTTTCTCAACACAGAAATACTACTCCCAAAACATAGTATAACGAAGTTAAGCTAGTTTTTATATATTTTTAAATATAAAAAATATAAATATATTATTTAATTCTTCAAAATTTACAAATTTAGTCACGAAAGTATTTAACATATAGAACACCTGGATAGTTGGATTATTGATCTAAATTTTTAATTAGAAAATTAAAACTTATTTCTAATGAAATATGACATAATGTAGCAAAATATAAAATTTTGGTTTTTATTTTCATGTTTTTTTTTCCATGATTCTATTTCTGAATGTAGCTGTTGATACAGTACAATAAGAATAGCATACAAGTTATAAAATAAATATTTTGTTTATATTAATTAAATAAATTATTTATATAATAATATACATATAATTACTTTTTAATTCAATATTATCAATACATTTTTTTTTTGTACTTTTTTAGATGGACACATTGAACTAGGAGCACAATGGATTCATGGAGAAGAAGGGAATGTAGTATTTCAAATGGCTACTGCTCAAAATTTAGTATCTGATAAAAGAGAAACAATTCAGCAATTTACTAATTCTACTTTTGTAACATCATCGGGTAGAGAAATAAAATCTAACCATCTACGGGAATACATAAATGTAGCTTATTCTGTATTGGATGATAGCCCAAAGGACGATTTAGAACGTTTTATGTCGTTAGGGGAGCTTTTTCAAAAAAGGTAATAATTATTATTTCATGAATATTGTTTTGTTATAAATATAGATATGTTTTTATATTTTTTATAGAATTGAAAATGTGTTAGTTGACACTGAAGAATTACCATTAAAACAATTTATTAATTGGTGCCAACATTTTCAAAATTCTTATAATGGAAGTGATAGTTGGTTTGAAGCATCTGCAATTAATATAGATACATATAAATCATGTCCGGGTTATCCTGCAATTAGTTGGAAATCTAAGGGATATTCAACTGTAATAGATTTATTGCAGGCATGTACATTTTACATTAGTATAAGCTTTTTATGATTTTTTTTATCTCTGTATTTTAAATAATATTTTCTACATTCATACATTTTATTATATTCTTAGGAAAGATTCTATTATGTAACAGTTACGAGGTATTAAAGTTGACTAAATGTGTGAATAGTATGATTTACAAAATGCAATTGACTTAGTTGTTTAAACAACTGTGTTATTCATGGTTTCTTTCTAATATTTTAGGAAAAGTTCAATGATGAAGTAGAGCATCTACATATTAAAGATAAAGTAATATTTGGAAAAGAAGTTGTAAAAATATATTGGTCGGGTGATCAGGCAGAAGTATTATGTGCTGATAATAGCCGTTTTCAAGCACAATGTATTTTAACTACAATGAGCCTTGGTGTTTTAAAAAATTTGTGTAATGAATTATTTGAACCTGATCTTCCTGAATATAAATTAAAAGCTATACAAGTAATGGAAACCTTTTTGATTTCTTAAACTGTAAAATAATTTTAATTATAATTATTTTTAGAATTTAGGTATTGGAACAGTAGATAAATTATTTTTGAAATTTCCATATTCATGGTGGTCAGAAAACAACACAGGATTCAGTTTTTTATGGTCAGACAATGATCGTGAAAATTTCATTAAAGAAAATAAAGTAAGTAGTTATTATTTAATGTAATATTTAATCATATTTTAAGCTATTCACTTATAATGTTAAAATTTCTACTTATTTTTAGTAATTTTATACAGATATTTGTATAGTGAAGTATTTTAATTAACTTAAAAATATTTCCATCAAATGAAATAAAATAATTGTTAATTAATTAGAAATACAATTTAAAAACGTAATCTGCATAAGCATACAAGCCGTGTAACATACAGGTACACAAAACTTATTATGTTATATCTGAAAATGCTATACTGCAAAGTACGGACTCTCTTATATTATATTGTGTTCCCATTCTTTTTTTTCTTAACTATAAAAATAAATAGAAGTAATTGTAGAGGTCCTACAATTTTGTCAATGTCCTTAAACATGGTTTTTGAATGTGGATGTTATTTTCATTTTTACAAATAGATAAACCAAAAAATGAGAGTGACATTCTTTTTAATACATTGAGCAGGTTACCTCTTAAATGCAAAAGTACTTACAATAATTTTATAATAAACAGCTTTTTAATAAACTCATTTGTAACTAATATAATTTTGATTCAATTACATTAACATGTTATTTTCACTGAATTACAAATTAGAAATAATAATGTGACAGATACTATTAGCCTAATAGTCTATGCCTCTATAGTCAATCACTTATATAACATGTTTACATCTTACTGAGGTTAAATCCTTGGTGACATTTTAATAATAATTTGTATTGTAAACATACTTATTTAAGTTTTTAGTAGTAAGTTTGATTTAATTTTTGAGTCCACAGCTTGCATAAAAACATAATTACGTGTTTGTTTTGACTATATATTTCATATAAATATATTACTTTTTAAATTATATTAGTTTATGAATTTCTTACAATTATTAATTATTTTATTAATATATTTTTAATTTAGAGACGTGGCTGGGATTATCTATGTGATGTATTTGGTTTTTATATTTGTGATAATTGTCCAAATACACTGCTTGGATGGATAGTTGGTCCTGCTGCGAGAAACATGGAACGCAAATCTTTAGATGAGATAAAAATTGGATTGATGTATTTATTGAATAAATTTTTGGGAGACAAATACACTATACCATTTCCCGATTTAGTGACTAGGTAAAAATATATTATGTTGATTACTAATAAAACATGATGTTATATATATAGCTACTTTTAAACAAATTTTTAATTAATATTTTTGTTTTTCTATGTTATTTTAATATTACTATTGCAATATTATTGCATTTAATAATTAATTCTGAAAACTACCTACTTAAGATCTCAATGGGGTTCCAATAGCCACTTCTATGGTTCATATTCTTTTCATTCTATGAATACTGATAAAGAAGGAAAGGCCAATTGTCAATTAGCAAAGCCTCTAATTAATTCCAATGGTAAAAATGTATGTGACCCATGAAATATTATAGGTTTATATGTATGTGTATACTGTGTATACGCAGAAATAGGGCACACATGATCAATTATTACCTTATAAATATTTTTCAATTCTGTTTGCGAAATGTTAAACTAAACTTATGGGTCATAAATTTCCATGGCTTATAATTTTTTCAACTTATGAGTCATGAATACATTCAATAAAACTTCATTTTTTGAATGACAACTCCCATTTTAAATATCAATTTTTCAAAGTAATTTTGATCTATCAACTTGTAATCTAAACCCAAAATTGGTGACCTTAGAGCTAAATATAATTTTTTTTTTAAAGTATTAAATTTCAATTTTTTTCTTTATTTAGTTATACATATTTTTTTGTTCTAAACACCATATGATACACAATAGTATAGATTTATTATTAAGTATTATAAATTTAGAATTTTATTTTCCAAAAATACATAGTTTTATAATACATTTTGTAATTTCATAATGTGTATTAATAAAATAAAATAATAATTCATAAATAGTAATTAATTTATTACTTTAATAATAAATGTATAATGTATCATATGGTTCTCAAAACAAAAATATGTACTGTTAAAAACAAAATATTAAATCTATCTCTAATTTTGCCAATTTTAGGTTTAGAATACAAGTTGATAGTTCATAATTACTTGAAAAAAATTGATTTATTAAAAATGGGGGTGGCTATTAAAAAATGAGTTGTGTTGTGCATGCCTTAAGTACATGAATTAAAAAATTGTAAGTCATAGAAATTCATGATCCATTAGTCAAGTTAAACGTCCCTCAAACAGAATTGAAAAATATTTAAAGGGGAAAGATTGAAAAAGTGTACCCTATTTCCGCAAACACACAGTATATTTAAGAAAAATACTATTTATTAATGTTTTTTTTAGATTTTGCTGTTTGGTGGTGAAGCTACACATAGTTCTTACTTTTCAACTGTACATGGAGCTATTGAATCTGGTTGGCGTGAAGCAGATAGAATATTGGAACAATTTTCAGAATAAATATTAGGATTTAGAATAACATAAATTTAACAATGCTTGTTATAGTTTTTATATTTCATTACTAAAGAACAATATATTATTGTATTGGTAAGATTTTAATTATTAGTTATAATATAACTTTTCCATGAATGTTAATTATAATAAATTATATATATATCTTAAAAATTCTAAATTAATTAATGCTGATTATTTTCCAATTATTGTCTGTTATTTATTCACTTTTTAACTGAATGTTATAATATTATAATTTTTTATCTAACTCAGAGCTGTTCCATACGGTAATTTATTTTGTTTATGATCCAATCGAATGTTAAGCTTGCATAGTCATGTAACATATATAATATTTTCTTAAGAGCTCTATACCCATTGACAATTTTTTCATTATTTTCGGACACATATTGATTATTAAATTGATTTCCTATGTTTTCTTCCTGTTTATCAGTATATATCTGTGTATTGTTATATGGTTTTGATTCAAATTCATTATTGTTGATTGATTGATCTTGGGTATTCTCATTTGTTCTGTCTAGAGTTTCATAAATATCAGTAGGTTTATTTTTAATATTAGAAGACTCTGATTCCCACTCATTATAATTTTGATATTCTTGATTGTCTTCATTAGTATTGATGAAATATTCAGAATCATAATAATTATTTTCTGTCAATTCATCCTCAGATAATTGTGGTATTGTAGTGATTGTATTATTTATTATTAAAGGTGGATTTACTTGGACTCCATTAATTGTTATATTTTTTGTTGGTATTAAAGTAGTACTATGATTTGGTTCTTCCAAATATTCTTTACTGTTATGACCATCTTTTTCTTCTACTACTGCTTCATCATAATCTTCTTCATAATCATCTCCTTCTTCATAATAATCCCCTTCTTCAAGTTTGTCAAATCCTCGATTGTCATTTTTCTTTTAAGATAAATTTATTAATAACTTTGTCATTCTATTAAAAATAAAATTACTCTCTCCTAGGACTTACTTGTTTCACAATTTCTGGTACTGTAAGTTTAGAAGTTGGAGAACTTAGTATGGGTGCATTTGTCTGAAATTTGTTAGAACTATCATTAATTTTCATTGAAAGTGTTTGTTTACTTTTTTATGTACTTGCCACAGTTTTACTATTTTCTAGAGGTTCTTCAATATCTCCGTCTTCTACTTCTTCTACTTCCTCTTCATCATAATCATCTCCTTCTACAAATTTGTCAAAGCTTTGATGATTGACATTTTCCTTTTAAGGTATATTTATTAATAACTTTGTCATTATATTAAAAATAAAATTACTTTGTCCTAGGACTTACTTGTTTCACAATTTCTGGTACTGTAAGTTTAAAAGTTGGAGAATTTTGTATAGGTGTACTTGTCTAAAATGTGTTAGAACTATTATTAATTTTCATTGAAAGTGTTTGTTTACTTTTTTATGTACTTGCCACAGTTTTACTATTTTCTAAAGGTTCTTTAATATCTTCATCTTCTATTTCTTCTTCTACTTCCTCTTCATCATAATCATCTCCTTCTTCAAGTTTATCAAATCCTTGATGATTGACATTTTCCTTTTAAGATATATTTATTAACTAACTAATAGACATTCTTAGAGCTACATTAACCTAGATGCAAAAAGGAGCATTTGCTCCAATCGCTCTAAACAGTAAAAATAAAGGTACTTATAAAAAAATAAAAAAAATAAATTAAGAAAAAAAATAGATGTTGCAATAACGTTTTATAAATAATTTGTTTTTTTAACCAGTTTAATTATTGTAACATTTTTAAAAAATAATTTATAAATATAAATCATGACATAAAATTATAACACTGATAAACTTTTTATTTTGATTTAGAAATATATTTTGAAGAGATATTAATACAATTATCTATAATTTTAATGCTTGTAATTTTGATGACTTAAGTAAATTTCTATCTCAATTAGATTTTACATCAAATTTTCATAAACTAAGCTTGGAAAGTGCTGTTAATAAGTTTTATAAAATTATTTTCCACTCATTTAATATCTATGTACCAAAATTAAAATTAATCCATGTTTTAATTGTTTTTAAATATAACGTTTCCTGGTCGTACCCTTTTTTAAGAAATTGTATTAACTTTAAAAAGAATAAAGTCGATAAAGCCAACATTTTCGCCGAACACTTAGCTAACGTTTTTAAACTACATAATATCATCCCAAGCATACTAGCCCGGGTGAAATTCAATACATCAACCGCAAACTACCAACCAAAAAAGCCTCTGGTCACGACCTAATAAGCAACTTAGTTATCAAACACCTCCCTGACAAATCTACCATTCTACTAGTACTCATTTTCAATTGTATGTTTCGTTTATCCTATTTTCCTACAGCCTGGAAGCACTCAAACATAAACCTAATTCAAAAACCGGACAAACCTCCTGATATCCCATCTTTCCATAGACCAATCTCTCTCATCCCCACGTTCGCTAATATATTTGAAAAAATACTCCTCCAAAGGCTACTTCCACGATCGGAAAAATTCAACATCATCTCAAATCTGTTACAATTTGGATTTTGGTCCAAGCACTCCACCGCACTGTCGACTTAATATCTATCAGTATGGAATCAAAACTCTCCTGCGTGGCTGTACTCCTTGACGTGGGTCAGGCCCCTTACTACCTTATTTTAAAATCATACCTTTAAAATCGCACCTTCTGTGTTCGCGTAAATAATAGCTACCGGTCAAATTTCCAAATACTAGCTGGAGTCCCTCAAGAAAGTGATATAGCTCCCTTCCTATACTCTATATTCGCCCACGACACTCCGATTTCCCCACATACAACACTGGATACTTACGCTGACGACACGATAATCTTGGCCTCCAATAATGACCCTCAGGTAGTGTCTCAATGGCTATAAAATCATCTTAACTCTATTCAATTATGGTCAAACCACTAGAAGATTAAAATAAACGAAGTAAAATCATCCTTTATCATGGTCTCTCTTAGACCAAGTGACTGCCCCTTTGTATTGTTCAATAACAACCAAATTCCAATCACCCCGACAATAAAATACCTAGGTTTGAAATTCAACAGACGCCTAACATGGGCCTATCACCTTAAAAACAAAAG
Source organism: Rhopalosiphum maidis (assembly GCF_003676215.2). NCBI lineage: Eukaryota > Metazoa > Arthropoda > Insecta > Hemiptera > Aphididae > Rhopalosiphum > Rhopalosiphum maidis. Next base: position 64,306,742 of record NC_040877.1, read on the forward strand.
ATAAACAGTCAACCCCAGACTCCACTTGCTCCGCCCACTTCCAAGATACAAGACAGCAATCAGTAATAAACTACTAATATACAAAGCCATCATCAGACCTGTTTGGTCCTACGGCATCCAGATATAGGGCTCTGCCAAACCCTCCAACACGAGAACAATTCAAGCATTCCAGTCAATCTGTCTGTGACAAATTGCCTCTGCTCCTTGGTACATCACAAATAATAATCTTCACAAAGATCTAAATATTCCGATGCTCTCTCAACTAACCAAGTCCCACAGTGGGACTATTCATAATACAATTGGTATATTAGAAGCAATTTATTCATTTCAGTCGTGTTCTTCACTAAGGAACAGTTTATTTTTGGAATCACAAGAAGAGAGTGATAAAAAATTAAAAATACCACAGCACTGCGAAACAAGATGGGTTTCAAAGTACAAAGGGATACATTTCTTTAAAATACGTTTCAAAATTGTAATTAAAGCTTTAAAAGAGTGTACTTTGAGTAAAAAATCAAAAAAAGCTGCAGAAGCTAGAGATTTATTAAACCAATTTGCAACTTTTGATAATTTATTGACAATATTTTGTTTAGATGAACTTCTATTGTGCATAAACTCGTTGTCAGTTTATTTACAAACAAAATCTACAGATTTAAGTAAGTGCATAACACTTATTGAATGTACAAAAGATCAAATAAAAAGTATGAGAACCGAAAACAAATTTCATGATTTATATGAAAAAGTAATTAAATCTGTAGAAGAAATCAGTGGTGAAATGAGCATCCCAGTTACGGAAAAGAGAAAAAAGAATGTATCATCAAAACTTACAGATTATTTTGTGACAAGTTCTATAGGACAAAATCAAATGGATAACATTTCTGAACACGAAATAAAAATGAGAAGTCAATACTTTGAAATAATTGACAATATCGTCATGGAAATGAACCGAAGATTTAAGCAAACAAAACTAATTGAAGCAGTGGAAGCCTGTAATCCAAGCTCCAAAATGTTTTTAGACTTTGACACACTTATAAAATTGCCAGGAATTTCTACAGATAATCAATTTATTGAAAAGTTGAGAGCACAATGTGATTTAGGAAAAAAAATGTTTGCTGCAGATTCAAATTCTATAGAAGCCTATTTATCAATTAAAAGCATGGGAGCATCATTCTTACAGCTAGAAGAAGTGTACAGACGAATTTTAGTTATTCCAATTTCAAGTGCTACAGCTGAAAGGAGTTTTTCTACAATGAGGAGAATTAAAACGTATAATAGATCGACCATGACCGGAAAACGTTTACACAACCTAGCTCTGCTATCGATTGAACGAGAAAAAAGTGAAGAGTTAATACAAAATCCAGACGAAATTTTAAATGAATTTGCTAGTAATAAGTTAAGAAGGTTAAATTTTTCCATGTAACTGTATTTCAATATATATTTTTTTTTAAACTATTATTATATTTATAACTAAATGAAAATTATTCTTTATTAAATCTTAATTTTACTGCATTATCTTATGTGGTTAAATTTACGGGCCCGCCCAAAAAAATATTCCTGGATCCGCGCCTGGTCCCACTACGTCTTCTTTCACTCCACGCTAACCCAACGCAATAATCTTATTTTATAAAACACCTATTTTCTCTTACAATCCCCGATAAGAGACTTCAAATTTTAATAAACGTTCCTGGCCTAGAGATCTAATTTAATCCATAGATAATAATCTATGATTTAATCTGTCGGGTGGCACTACTGAATGCCTTCGCTTATCTGTCAGTCTCGCCATATAAATATCTATATCAAAATTACTTATTGTACAGAAATGTTGTATAGATTGTAATTATATATTTTTTTTTTTTTAAAAAAAAAATTAATCACGACAGTATTAAATAAATCTTACAAGATGCATGGTTTCATAAATAGACGCAGTAGTTCAAAAATGTATTTTGATTGAACAATTTGTACTATTCTCTTGTACGTTCTTCCTTGGAATTTGGCTCATTAATTTGGTCACATAATTTATCGACATATATTAATGATTATTGATTAATGAACTTGAATTTGTTCAATACAAATTTTTAAAAAAAGTTGCATATATTAATAATATTCATATATCAAGAAAATCATTTGATACAGCCCAGTTTTCAATTGGTCTAGAATGTCTAGATACTCTGTCCGTTAGAATAAGAAAACTAGCAGATGTATTATTTATATATGACTTATTAAATGGAAATATTGATTGTCCCTATTTATTAGAAAAATTAGGCATTCGCGTTCCATCATATTTCTCTAGAAGTAAAGAATTATTTATTATTCCCTACTATCTAAAAAAATTTGGTGCTGATTCATTTTTCCCTTGTGCGTTAAATATAGCTAATAACATCTCTTCTTTAGTTTCATTAAACTTTTTTTTTTTAATCTACTCATGATAGTTTTAAATACTATGCTATGTTACTTTTAAGAGATAGTGAACTACAAGCTAATTTTAATTTTAATTTGATGTAAACTTCATATACCTATGTATTATTTGTCAATTAATTTATTGTAATAATTTTTTATCTATTTAGTTTATTTTCATACACAATTATATATTATTATAAAGAACCTAGGTCTGTTTATAAATAAATAAATAAAAACAATTTAAGTGCATAATTCCCATCAGAAGGCAAATTGTCATTTGCTTCCTTATAAAAAACACTTATTACATTATTTTTTTTTTAATAAAGTTACCTTAAATAGATAAAAAAAATTAAGAATATTTTATGTATTCTACATTTCTACCTCCTTTAAATGCAAGTTTGAAAGATCATTTCCTATCTTAAAAATTTTAAAAATTGTTTAAGGTTATTAACTAATGAACAAATTTCAAATGTATTGTTGTTATGCATTGAATAGGTATAATATAATATTTAAATTAATTTGGTTAAAGGTATGAAGAAGGAATAAGTAATACATCAATTTATTACAATGAAATCCAAGAAAAAATATATTTAATTAGTAATTACAGAATAATTTAACATTTTATTTTTAAGTAACTATAACATAATAAACTACTTTTAATTATAAACCTATTATTATTATTATTATTATTACAGAATGCCTCATTAAAATTGACTTGCGTATCATGTTATATAATATATACATTTTGATTTAAAAATTATTGTGAAACTATTTATAATAGAGAATCATTTAAGATTGTCTATTAATGCATTTAAAATATATTAAAATAGGTATTATAAGTATTTTTATGTCTTTTGTAGGAAGCAAAAATTGTTTGATCCGAGACCATATTCATTCTTAATTTATCTCTGGACATTCTATTACAAATATAATTATTCTACCTAAAAATGTCTTTCTTTATATGTGTTGATGATATAGTTAAAGCATAAAATAAAACTTACTTTTTTTATATTTTGTAAAAATGTAGGTGCTGGAGGTGTTGGTGGTGATAGAGGTGTTGGAGGTGTTGGAGGTGCTGAAAGTACTGGTGGTACTGTAGTAAGTTCTGGAGGTGCTGGTGATACTGCAGGAGGTAATTTGGGTGATGGAGGTCCTGGTGGAATATTAAAAGGAATAACAGGATTAACTTTGAAATTCCCCAAAACAGGATGCTAGAAAAATTAAGTATACATATTAAAAAAAAAGTTGAATTATTTTATATTAACAACATTTGATTTTTTTGAACCTATAAGTTTATACAGATAAATTTGTCAATTTATATAAGTTTAAAATTATTTAAGTATTTTATAATATTTAAAATACACTTACATGACTTTTAATAGGTTGATTTTGAACTAAAATGTTTTTAGATTGAACTGGACTATTTTTCTCATTCAAAGATATAGGTTTGGGTGGTTTAAGTATAGCCGCTGATAAATTATCCTAAACAAAGCATTATAATCAATAAAAATCAGTAACATATGAAATATAAAATGTATTAAAAGGAATTGAACTAATTTTTTTTTTTACTTCAATAATGCTAAATTCAATAAAAATTAGTTAAAATAAGATATATATAATTAACTATTTTTTTAGAATAAACCATTAATGATAATTTAATAATTAAGATAGAAATTAGAAAATATATTCAAGAACTTGCCAAAAAATATGCAAGGAGCACAACTATTAAAATTTTGGAATACATTTTCATGGTTTTTTGAAATGTTCATTTATGACTTGCTTTTTATAGATGTTATACAATAATTTACTGACAATTTGTTAGTACTATATATAACACTATAACACACATTTTGCCATATTTTTTTTTGTTTTTCATATATTAACTTATAGAGTACAATATTTTAGACAAAACATAAACATTTCAAAAAAAAAAAACCTTAAAGCAAAATGATTATTCACCTAGTTATTTAAACATATGCACATTAAATAAACATGTTTTATTCTTTTAAATAATACATTTAAATAGCAGGAATATAAATTTATCTTATTCAATGATATTTTAACAAAAATTATATCTCAACTATTCACAATATAACACAATAAATTTTATATTAAGAGGATTGGAAGCAGTGATTTTCTGTCTTTGTCTTATACACGTGAAACATAGAAAAAATTAAGGTACTTCTAGTTGTTCGATTTAAAATATGTAAAGATGATTGAATTGGTATACAAGTTTACTTTGCATCGGTCGAAGCAAATTTTTGAAAAATGAAATAGAATGATTGGGCTGGTATATTTGAATAAAGGTACAAATACCTTTGTACTAGTTCAAGGAATGAAACTTTTATTCATACAAACACAATAAATGAAGAAATACAAGAATTAAATATTTTTATTTACCTAACAGTTTCTACACAGAATGTGAATGTGGATTTATTGGATTTAGTTTAAATAGTTTAATGAATATAATATGTTCAAATCTAAAATTAAAATAAACAATAAAAAATATATCAAATCTCATATTCACCAATATAAATGGGCTACTTCTTCATATATGAATATGGAATCTAATCAAATATGTTGGCTGTTATAGCAGAGATTTACTAATCATAATCGTTCAAGAAAAGTTGAGCCATTAGAATGATCAACAGAGAAAAAAATCATTGTGGAATATTTTATAAATTTGCTATAATGGAATTAGGTACCTACCTATACATTATTATGTATTTAAATAAATTTATAATAAAAGATAAATCTATAAGTCAATTGGAATTTAATGACACCCATTATATAGCCAGTGTAAGAACAGAGCTCCAGACATATTTTATATATTTGAATCGCACAAATTTGCAAGAAACTTTGAAGTTGAAAATTCGTAAAATTTTTGTGATTTATACCTAAAATTAAAAAACCAAATACAAGTTTATCCATAAGTTTTCCTTCAAGTAACTGTAAAAAAAATTCCAGCGTCAATATAGAAAAAAATTTATGCGCGTATGCAATTTAATTTTTTATGAAATCGCGTAAAATAACGATATATTACAATTTAAATATAGGTAATAATATAATATATCCTACTAATTATCATTGACTGACAAAGTGACAAATCATCTCAGTTCAGAATCGTTTTTCGTGAACAATGATACCTGTCATTGCATTCAAATTTAACACATCCATTATAGTGACCAGTGACCTACTCTTGCCCACCTTATTTTTATTATATAAACACTTAAATAAATGATACATAATATTATAATAAAATATACATTGTAAGTAGGTACCCACTAAAACTTAATTGATACAGATAGAAGACAATATAATATAAATATAATATGTTTGTAATAGCCTGTGCTATTACATTAATTTAAAATGTAAATCAAGTTACCAAGTGAATATGCCTTTAGTTTTTACCAATTAAATACATTTATAATTTATAATTAGTTCAATTATAGTACATAAGTACATTAGTAAAATAGTAACTATATATATAGCATATGCTATGTAATGACATTGTCTGTTAATTGTTATAAATTATAAAAAGTTTTCATTAATTTATAACTAAGTAGGTACCTACTAAAGTTATTCACTATCACTAATCCTTTTTACATTTATAGTTAAATACAAAATATACAATCTGTAAATTTTGTTTACAAATAAATTACAATACGTTTTAGGCGTTAAATTTATAATACCGTGAGAAAAACACGTAGGTACTTATGAAGAAATCACTCATCGATGATATTCAGCTGTTATTTACAAAGTTCATGATTGTTAAAAATTTAAAATTGTTTTTATTTTTACCAATCGTATATTGGAGTAATGATAATATTATGTATTGTAATATTGTGAAATAAACACAGACAAGTGTAATGTGTATAAAAACTATACCTATTTCATTGTGTTTGTTTTATATAATAGATATGAATATTTAAAAAGTTGATTTTTTTAATACCTACTATATATAAATATAAAATATTATACAAACTATCACGTATACTGTATACATACATATAGGCACCACCTATTTAATATTTAAAAACCATCCTACCTGCTAAGTACTTAATTATTATATGTATGTAGCAACTACATAGATAGGTATATAATATAGCGAATGTTCTAATATTAGAGAAGTATACCTATATTAATTATTATAATTTATAATACTATACAGTATACATTTCGGTTACTATGGATTAGTAAGACTATCCAAGGGAATAATAAAAAAAAAAATGTTTAAAATATTAATAAAAATTATAAAGATACATATAATAATTTGTTTTCTCTCTCAATAACATAATATCTCGTATAGTGGGTATGTAACGTAAATTAATATATATACTAATATAATAAAGAGGTAAAGTTTGTAAGTTTGTGAGTTTGTATGTAGGAAATATCTAATCTCTGGAACTATACTTACTCAACTGATTTTGAAAATGCTTTCACCAGTAGAAAGCTACATTATTCCTGAGTGACATAGCAGTATAGCACATAGGCTATGTTGATAGTGATTTATAATATTTAATATGTTATTTATCATAGTCCAGTTCATAGGTGAATATTCCAAAATATTTTTCTTTAGTTGTTTTATATAAAAGTCCGTGGCACTATACATACCTATATATTTAAAAAAACGTCTATTGTGTATTAAATATAAAATATGTATAAAGGCGTACGGTAATATTTTAAATTGAATAAGCGCTAAAATAAACCCGTGTACTATATACATATATATATAACTTTATATGTCTAAATATATTTAAAATATGATCTTATTATAGTTATTGACCTATTGATCATAGTAAATTATATATCTATGTATTATATAACTGTGAAAATGGAAATATTTGTCACGCATGTTCTCTGAAACTACTCACCCGATTATCTTTTAAATTTTTGGCTATGATTTTCATTATTGAAACTTTATAAGTTGTTAGTTTTTGGTTCAGAAAATAAAAGGGAAATCAAATTTGGGTCGTTCAACAAAAAATAAAAATAATTTTAAAAAAATACTGCTGTTAAATGATTAAAAAAAATCTACGTTGGTCGCTTGACGTCCTAGCTATATAAAGTTAATATGTCGGAAATATCATCTATATACTAAATCAAAAAACCAAAAATATTATTTATCCACGCGTATTACTATATTGTTAGCATTAGGAACCAAATTTAACACGAATGGAATTTGTGGAATAGGGGATAGTACACGGGGATTGTTATTTGGTAGTTATTAATATATAGTTTAAAGTTTTAGACCACAGCTAGATTATATAGTATACTTATTATATTTATTATTTAATCGTAGACATATCCCATTATATTTAAAATGTATGCACCTCAATGTATATTTTAGACATACATTGGGTAAGATTCTAACTAACCCTTATGTCGTATCAGAGGCAGACCCAGTGGAAGGTTTGGTAGATCATCTGACCCAAAGTTTCTTTCTCAGTAAAATGTGGCTCCTCAAAATTATAAACTACATAAATATGTATAATACTATAATAATCAAAAATGAAATAATATTAAATAATAATAATTTATAAAATGTACACAGACTCAAGAATATTTCTATAAAATATATAATCATGATTAAACATTTATATATAAATCATAAATGTATAAATATTAAATATATTATGATGTATAGAAGGACGTGAAGACTGGGTAGGTATTGAAGTATAAATATCGAGTACAAATCGTGCGACTGGCGCATATCGTTTTACTTGTCATACCGGTGTTTTGTCAATCAATTATGTTGACAAATAGACAAATCAATGTTAATATTTGGTGACTATTCATATGATGCAGCCACTATGAAGTGCTATAGTGTAGAAATGATGCAAAGGTGATGATGGCACTTTCATCATTGCGTTGTCGCTGTATTCCTACACAATTTCAGGTCCAGTTTTATATAATACTTTATTACTTTATATTTACCTACTATATTTTACGACTAAGTATGAAGTTTACTCAATATTAATAGTTATTAATTAGTATTAGTTATTTATAAATTTCAACTAATTAAAACTAATAAAAATAGAAAAGATGTCTTATCCCTTTAAATAACTTAAAAATAGTCAAACAATGTTGAAAATTATACCATTTAAGAGCGAATGATAATATAATACATATTTGGTGAAAATTTCAAGTATTTGAATCAAATATTTGATTTTTAAATTGTTAAAAAAAAACAAAATCAATTTTACCAAAAACTGGTTTTATGTAAAAATGTATGTTTTAGGTTCAATTTTTAATGAATAGTAAAAATTTTCATTTTTGATCTCAAAAATATAAATTAAATTCAAATTTCTATCCAAAACTCCATTCTCAATCTAAGTTAAGGATCATTTCAAATTGTTAAATGATACATAATTATCGGATTCAGAAGTTACGATCACCGGTGTGCAACGGAGCCTACCTCAAAGAAGAGTGTGGCCGAGACAGGTGCGCCCTTGGGGGATAATGTAGAATTTGGGGGCCCTGAAAAGGGCGATTTTATGTCTTCCCTATGAAAGAGCACCGGGTCGGTATTAACCGCCCGGCAGGGAAGAGAGTTGTCGTTGATCGACGCACATTCAGTCATGTAGCGTGATGCCGCGGACGTCTGTAGTGTACACCTAACCCTATACGCGACGGCACTTCGAACAACCAGATAGTGCCCTGCGCCTTTGCACAGGGTCTTATGTGGCACACCACGTTACTTCACCCCCAGCCACAACGTGCCGTAGACGGAAGTTACCAAGCCGGTAGTGGCCGGTTAGCTCATGAGATCGTCGTCGCGTGTCTGGACGGGTGAGACTGGAGTGAGGAGCTCCGCGTATGTTCCCCACCGATGCCAAACCAATGTTCACTCTGCACACCTGATTTTTATGGCACTGATCGTAGTGTATATCATAGGGGTGGCTACGACGAGACTTAGTTTGAAATCAAACTTAGAGTAAAATTATTAACTATTTATTTATACTTAATTTATTTGTATTTGATGTGTCTCACTTAGAATTAGCTTCATAAATTTGCGGCTCTCAAAATTAATGTTAGTGACCATCTCTGTTATATCAGCGTGAGTCGATTGTTGTATCTGATGGTTATATACAAACTCGGTTTTTGAAGTTCAATAACTTACCCTTAGAATTATTATAAGTTAATAATAGTTATAACAATTAACAATACGCTTTTTTATTTTCGTATCACCTACCAACATAACTTTTAATTTGTAACTTTTATTTTTAATTTCTACTTTACCTTTTTTAAACCCACCTGAATTTTTTCTCATTACGCGCCTAGTAAAATCAAATATGCTTATTGTTTTTCTTCCATTTATATGCATTTATTAGATTTTGCTCCAGGATGCGTCTATAACCTGTAATTATAACCTAAAATAATCAATACTAATATCGTGTTCAAACTTCAAAGTAAATGTGTTTACACTTGATTTGAAATATCAATGTGGTGGTAGTGTGGTTATTCATTATTCAATTTACATTTATACCCACTGCGGTTTTTTCACTACTCAGAGTATTCATTTCTAATTATTATATTTATTTTCTTTCTAAATTTAACCTTTTCATTTAAATAACTACTATTAAAGGTAAGAACATTAATGTATTGTATATAATTGTAAATTCATATTAATTACCATGTTACATATTAATTTAATAACGAAAATCTCACGATGTCTAATATAAAATGTTAGAACAAATTGTATATTTTCAAATAATTATTTAAAATTAATTACACAGTAGTCACTTATTTCGGTACAGATCAAATGTCGATCAGCATAAAGTATCAAAATCATCTATCATTTTCAAACTTATTGTAATTTTGGTTCTATATGCATGGTTTTTTCCGTTTTTATAATTTGTAAAAATCATCATTTTTTTTTGATTTAGATCGTCTTTAGTTGTATCTAATATTTACAAACGTTTTAAAACTGATTTTGTTACTGACTTTTGATGAGGGACTAATCCCCTTAATTTTGGATTAATATTATATTATTTATTGTTTAATATTATACACTATCAAATTTGTTGATTGTAACAATGGTTTTGTGGCTTTTAAATTATTATTTATTTTATTGTTTTAGATGAAGCTTAAGACTAATAATTCTGCTAAGAAACCAGTGAATACAAACAAGTAATTATAAACTAAATAAAAATGTAGTATTTTATGATATTACTAATAAATATTTTGACATTCTGACTGTTAGAGGTACTTAATACAGTTAACTTAATCTATATTATTGGTTACCAATCTGTACATATATATAGTTCTACATTTATTGAATTAGTATACAAGGTATAATCCTTTGTTTTTTTAAGTATTTATTTTGCTACAAATTCTGAGCCCTTATTATAATTAATAAGTTTTCCTTAGATATTGTAAAATGTTTAGAGCGCAATTGGTGTACAAAAAGTAATTTTAAGCTCAATTGTTAAATTATGGTCTGTTCAGGTTAAAAGTGCCCAAACTCGCACATGCATACTGAGCTGCTGACAACTGTCAGACCCCCCAGGCGAGATCAGATGCCCTGTGATTGTTCGGCATTGTACGACCGCTGTTGTTGATTGTTAGAGTCATTATGTATATACATATGTTGTCACACTAAAGTGCTCCCTGTAGCAAAATACGTGCACAAATAGAACTGGTTTTTGTCCGATCGACTGGGCACTCTTAACCTGAACAGACTTTAATTTACCAATTGTGCTTGAAATTACTTTTTGTATACCAATTGCGCTTTAAATATTTAACAATATCTAAGGAAAACTTATTAGTTTTAATTAGGGCTGGGAATTGCAGCAAAATAAATATTTAAAAAAAAAAAAAGCATTTATTAAATTTAATTCTAAAATAACAAATTTAAATTACACATATAACTAAATATTGAAAATTATTTACGACCATATATTTGGTCAAGTTACTTTCATTAAATCCTATTGGGTGCTAATATATTTTTATACATAAAAAAAGACCTAAAAATGTGTAGATATAATTCAGATAATTTTCCCTTTCCTTAAGTCATAAATATAACTGTAATTACAGTCATTAAATTGTAGATAAAACTACAATTTCGGCACAATAACTATTGTTATTTTATCAGTCATTCATTTATTACTGGTTTTATAATTTCTGGCAATAATAATATAGTCCAAGCATAGTATAGTTAAATTTTCGAGAAAAATGTGAAAATTCAGAAAAAAGAACCAAATTGGGGAAAAAGCAATAAAAAGTTTACTTCATTGAATCAGAACGGTTCAAAACGTATTTATATAAAAGAATTATCTTTCAAAAAGAAGCATTTGCTCTAAAATCCAAACCCTATTTATAATTAAAGACCTGATTTAATTGCATTGAAAACATAAAAATTGCATAATTGGACCATAAAATATGTACACATTGCATTAAAAAATTAGATAAATATTGAATTAAAATTGATAATTAATTAAATATATTCCAAATTATATTAATTATTATTAAATCTTCTATCACTTATAATATGTTAGTACAAAGAAAAATTACGTTTTACATTAAGTTATTGGTGAATATTTAAAACAATTCAATAAGATAGGTAAATTAACATCTGCTTTACCTGACATGACTTTATAGTAAGATTTAATAATTTTATATTCTTCATTTTTTTCAATTACATACGTAAATTTATTATTAATTTTTTTTCTGTTTGAACCTGGAATATTTGTTTTCAATTTTTCTAAACATATTCAATATACCTTTTCAATGAATTACATTTTTACTACCCAATTATTTATTTTAATTATTACTTGTAATTTTTTGGGGGTATTTTTTCAATGATTTTCCAAAATGTCTATTAAAAGTATATAATATCAAAATAATAAACAGATTGATCAGTATGTATTAAAGAGCATAGATACTGCAAAAAAATTAACTAGTAGCAGAGAAATAATGAAAAAAATAAGAATCTTTGAAAATATATACAGATTTATATCAAGACTTAAATACATTTTATGATAAGTGTCAAAGCATTCTGTAAATATTATATTGTGTTAAAATTTAAACATGTACTGTATTTGAATCTTATCCCCACTATTTTTATACTGTACCTAAACAGTAAACACATTCAAAAATTAACACGCATACCACTAATTATACATAGTTCTGTGCATAATATAAAAAAAAAATAGTCTTGAAATAAAATTTAAAATTACATAATTTCTAAATATGATGTATCTACTAAATTGAAAACAAAATACCTATAATCTGTTTTAAATGAGGTTGTGACTTAGTGGCCAACTTATGAGCATGGGCATGGCTTTATTATACAGTAGTCGTATAGATAGTTGACTCGGTGGTGTTGTCTGACCCCCACTCGACGAAAACTAGTCGCCACCGAGTCACAATCTCATTTTGAATAAAGTATGGTTGAATACACCTTCATGCTAAGAAGCAAATCAAACATTACATTAAACAGAATATAAAAAACAGATTTTTATACATGTATATATTTTTTATTTTGATAAAATTAATGAATTGTAAAGAATTTAAAATTAATAAGAGCATTATTTATTTTGTATTTGTTCAGAATTCACTATATCTAAAATCTTTTAATATTAAAACTATTCAATATTATTAATTATTTTTTGGTATGATATATAGAAATAAATCTCCAAAAAAACAAGCTAAAGGTGGTGTACAAGTTAGAAAAGAAAAATCAAAAGATGTTGTCAAGCCAACTATATTGAAAAAAGAAGGAGAAAAAGTCAAAGTAGTAACACCTCCTAATCCTGAAAAATTAGCATTACAAGAGTTGTGGGCTAAAGCTATTCTAAATGTTTCGAATATGACAAACCTTTCTGAGGAAGAGAGTAGTGTTGCTAAGCTATTAGTAGATTACAAAAATAAATCTTCTGTTCCACAAAAGCGTACTAAACTGAAAGTAAGACTTTACTTAATTTATATTCACATTCAATGTTTTTCTAATAATATTTTTAAATATTTTTTCAGAATATGATTACAAAAGGATTTTCTAAATTTAAGGATACTAGTGACGAAGTATTGGATGGAATTTATGAAAAATTAATTAATGAATTCAAAGCTATTGGTGGTAACGTAGATAGTATAAACAAAGATAAATCCAAAAAACCAGAATCTAAAACTCCAAAATCTAAAAAAGAAGAAGTTTCTAATGATGAAGAAATGGATGACGATGAAGATGAAGTTGATGATGATGAAGACGATGAAGTTGATGATGATGATGAAATTGAAGGTCTTGAAATTGATGATGATGATGATGATGACGATGAAGAAAGCGAAGAAGAAAAACCTAAACCTAAAGGTAAAGGTGCTTTCAAAAATGGTAAAAGTCAACCAAATAAAAATAAAAATGGTTCAAAATTTAAAGGTGGTAAAGTACAAAAAAACAAAAAGTTTGGTAAGAAAAAGTAAGTTTTATAGTTTGTAACTTAAATCTTTACATTTATGACGTTTTTGTATGATTTTTCAACTTTGTAACTGTATAAATTTACAAATACTTAATTATAATAAATATTACTATTTATAAATGAAATTGTATTCTATTTTTTTAGTCAGTTTTTTCTAGGTAGTTGGATATTTAAATATATCAATGGTATTCATAATGATTTATCATTATGAATGCCTAAATATTTTGTGACTTGGCAATTAATGTAAAATAGTCTAAAAGGTAGATGACACATTTAGGTGTTTTGATTACTCTTGGTGTACACTTCAATTTTTATGACTTCTGATGTTAGTTAATCAATATTTAAACTTAAAATTATGATTTCATCAGATCTTTTGAAGAAAGGGAATTTTATTTATTAACATTATATTTAATATAAAATAGTTGAATAGATATGTTGCTAAAATCTATTTTTAGTATAATTAAAATCCTTACTGTTATTAATGTTTGTATAAAAAACTATTGTTTTTGTTATTACAATGATAAAATATCTACGTTTTACTCGACCACTGTAAGATGGTTTGTGAATTGTTGATAATTATCAATTTCGATCATCATTGGTATAGGCATTATACAGCTAAAATTAAGGGATAAAGCACTTAAAATTTAAATTGTATTTTTACCTCATTGTTTTTATTTTAAAAACGGACGGTTTATTATGTGTATTAACGTTATACCATTTAATTTGCTTCTAATTAATCTAATGAACATTTTTTAATATTAAAAAATATTTTGCAATGGAATATATATTATCTTAAAACTTATTTTTAAATTGAAGAATTATTAATACTAATTATGTTTGATGTTGCTATGTCTAGTACCATTATTATTATATTATTAATTATTATTGGGTTTAGAAAAAAATAATATTTAATATGGATTACTAATTTATTGTTCCTGTTAAACTGTATGTTTGGATTAGTATGCTCAATATTCTCTTTTAACAATAATTGAGTTATATAATTTGGTACGTTTTAAATACTGTGAATTCTAGCTGCTTAATATACTACAACATGAAGTTGTTATACGTTATGTCCTTACCTTAATTCCTTTTCTAGTCTTTATTTATTATAGTACTATAGTTTGAATTGAACTTAGTGTATGATCAAGATGTCATTTTTTATTTATTGTAACAACAAAAAAAAAACCAATATAATCTTTGAATTTTGTTGACTACGATGTGTGTGATGTTGTTTTTCATTGTTTGATTGTTTTATTTAGTTCTTTTAACATTTATTTGGTATCACAAGTTAATACAATCAAATAGTTTAATGTATACTTAAGTAACTCATTAAGCATAATTTCACAAGTATTAGAATTATTAGACATGGTATGTATAGCTGGAATAAGTACAAGCCACAAGCTAAGATTAAGGACAAAAAATTAAAATTTATCTGAATATATTTAGTAGTGTTAATAGTGTTGTATTATTTTAACCAATTAAAAAGAAAATGATGTATGCTTATTTAATATAAAATATATTACTATTTTCTATATATTTTGGTACTTAACAATCTACTAGCCTACCACTTATCAAGGGTGCAGTTATGTATGACTTGCATAGGAATATGAGTTTGATGATTGATAAGTGTTTAGTAATGGTCTATTCATTATTCTATCTAATTAACTTAATCATACCACCTTTCCTTGATAGCAGCAGTTTATTGTTCAGGGCATACGTAAACTATGTCCAAATTTTTATCTATATCAAAAAGTTATAATAAACTACACCCTTCAATACTATGATATACGATTTCTTAGCCCAGACGTTGTATCTGAGTATTTTGTAAATAATGAAATCAAAGCCTGATGTTAAAAGACACAATATGCGGATTATTTAGTAGATGTATAAGTGACTATACCTATGTACTATGTATATATATTATATAACCACTAATGTGTCTATCAATTTAATTCTAGCTTTTATGCAAATATATTATATATTTAAAGAAAAATTTATTAAAGTAAACATGAAAAATTGCCAAGTTTAATTGATATAAATATAATGGGGATACTATAATAGATAAATATATATCAACAGTATGTTTTTATTCGTCCTAATATTTTACTTTTTAAAATTATATATTTTTTTAAATTTTATTAATTATTCATATTATGTGGCTGTAACAAATTAAATATAAATTAAAATTTGTAATTGTTGTTTAATTTTATAAAAGTTAAGTTATTAATTTTGTAAATTTTACTCAGACAGTTTATATTACCAATTTTTTTTTTCGTTGTAGTCTGAAACATTGAGACTTTTATAGAATGCATATTTTTCTGATATTTATTTTCAGAAGAAATTATTGTTTATTTAATTATTACTATCTATGAAAACATTTATAAAAATTGATGAATGTAACAGCAATTATTTTTGTTCCAACGTAGCAATAAATTCTTAAAAATAGTTGGGTTACAAGATTAAATTAATAACAAATACACTTTATTTTACTTTAATAAGTACATAAAAAAATTCTGTTTTCCCAATTTACTTACTATAAAAACAAAATTTTTTAGGAAATTGGTATTTAGTGGAGGATATATGTCATGTAAAATTTGATACCTTCAGAAAACTGTTATAATTAGGTAACTTAATTTTAATCTTTAAAATGATTTATTATTATTATTATATGAAAAGTAAAATTGACTTATAATCAATATAGGTTTAACTGCTATTTTATAAAGCGTGTTATAATGTAATGATACATAATATTTAAAAACATGTATATGCTACCTCTTATTTCTATTCTATTAACTTTTTAAATTTAAAACAGTATTATGTATACAGAAACTAATATATAATAATTGTATTACAAATAAATATAACAATTGATTACATAATCAAGACTTAGAAAAACTTACTAATACATTTATTATAAATATATTAATATTTAATGTAAACCTAATAATGAGTTTCTAGAATGTGAGGAATAATTTGTGTTTGACTGAAAAAACTTTTCATACAAATATCACATTTATATTCTTCATTTAAATACATTTCTTCTTTTGCTGTTTTTATTTCATTGGTGACATTAAATGTAAGAGGCATGTTTTTATCACAAAGAGTGTGCTTTTTTAGATGTTCATTAAGACTAGTTGAACACATAAATGATATTTTACAAATATCACAGTCAAAGAGTTCGTTGTTTTTTTGATGCATGTATCTATAGTGTCTATTAAGTGAAGAAACATTATTAAAGACTTTTAAACAATATTTGCATGTAGATGACTTACATCTATGAGTAATTAAAATATTCTGGTCACTAAATGATTCTTGGCATAAATTACATTTAATACATATGGTATCTTCTTGTGGTCTCTTGTGTTTGTTTAATGATGATTTTTTAACATTTTTTCTGTTTTGATGTGTTTTTAGATGAGCACTTAACAACCATGAATGAAAAAATGATTTGGCACATAATTTACAATTAAAATGCTTTCTTCTAGTATATTGTCGTCTTGTACGTACTTCTAAAGTTGAAAATTGATTACAGCTTTTAATTTGACGTTTTTCTTTAGCGTGTATTCTTTTATGGAACAATAATGAAGACATCCGAGTATACGATTTTTGGCATATATTACATGCAAAAAGTTTGTAGGGTTTTAAATGGATATTTAAATTTGATGTCTCAGGAAACCATTTGCCACAAAAATTACATCTGAATGGTTTTTCTCCCGTGTGCGTTCTTTCATGAGACAAGTAAAGAAAACATTTTGAAAATGTCTTAGGACAGAATTGGCATTTAAAATTATTGATACCAAGATGCCATCTATAATGCTGTTGTAGTCTATGAGATGTTGTGAATGATTGGGGACAAACATCACATTTGCAATGGTTTTTTGCTAAACATAAAATATAGTCACGTGAAGAATCACTAAAATTTGTACATTCATCACAACTATATTTGGAATAATCTTCTCGATGATTTTCAAAAATATGAGAAATTATTTCTGAACGTTTATGAAACAATTCTGAGCATCTTGAGCATTCATAATTTTTAGATGTGTTGAAGGCTTTGTTGGTATTTAATACACTAGAATTCATGTACTTTAAATGAATATTGGGTTGGTTGATACTTTTTAAATAGTGTAATCTTTTATGATCTGTTAAAGTTGACTGTTTAAAGAATTGTTTATTACATATATTGCAATTTAATTTATGAACAATCTTATGTTTTTCTAAAGCATTTAAGTTTTTATAAGATTTATGACATTTATAACAATTGAATAATTTATTCTTTGGAAAAATACATCTGTGAGTTTTTAAAACAGATAATTTAGTAAATGTCTGCCCACAAGATTTACATTTCCATGTATACTTTTCTTTAAGATGTTGATTATTTCCACATGCAATACTATTTAACACTGAACATATATCACATAATAAGTTATTTTCTTTAGTATGTAATATTTGTTGCCTTTTTATTAGATTATTATTTCTAATTACATTTTGACAAACTCTGCATTTGTAAGTCGTAGCTTTCATATTATTTGTTTCTAAATTATTTATATTATTGACAAATGATATTGAATCTTCAGAATTATTACATAAATAATAATTTGGGCTGTCAAATTTAAAATCAAAAGGACTGTCTGGAAAGCATAAACTAGTTCTAAAATGTTCAATAATCGCAATACGCCTAAGGAATATTTTCCCACAGATATCACACCCATACCTCCTCATTGGTGTATCTATTTTACTTTGGTCTTTGGTGGATATTTGATGTAAGACAGATTGTGTATTATGATTAACATTTAGCTTGGATCGGTAATCAATTGACTCAGATTTTTCAAATTTACAACTATCACTTAGAAGCAATACATTTGCTATTGACGAAAGAGGTAATTCATTGTCTAAGCAACTAAAATTTAAACAAAAATAATTATTAAATAACTAATATTAAAATATTATATTAAACTTACTTTTCATTGTCAGATTGAGTATCATCCAAATTGATTTCTTGATGCTTTGGAATTCTATGATTATCATTAAAAGTGGATATTGATGAAAGAGATAACTCATTTTCTGAATCACTAAAATGTAAACAGTACAATCATTAATATTAAAAGGTTTTAAATAATATTTTTGATTTTATTTATACTTTTTCATGTTAGACTGAATATTATCCAATGTAATATCTTGCCATTTTTCGGTATTAATGTTATTAGTAGTTACTATTGACGAAAGAGGTAATTCATTATCTGAATAACTAAAATTCAAACAAATCAATTATTATAAAGTATAATAATTAAAATAATGTTATAAAACTCACTTTTCAATATCTGATTGAATTTCATCTGATACAATTTCCTTCCATTTTTCAGAATCAACATTGTTATTGGTAGAATTTAACATAATTTCTCAGTATCTTAGTTTAATAAGTCTAAAATAGTTAATTAGTTAAATAAATAATTAATTAACATTTCATTTTGGTGTAAAATAATATATTATATAATATTATATTTCAGATTTTCAATAAAAATGTTATTATCAAATTCGATATGGCCAGTTACATACTTTTGAATTTTTTGATAGCACCAAAGTAATTTTATATTTATTATTAAAACATTAATATTGTAAATAAAATGTCTATTCTTATTAATATTAAATAATTACTTCTTTAAAATTATTAAAAAATGATACCAAAAAATAATTAATAAATCAATAAAAATGATATTTTTACTAAACAATTTATTAGAATAGATTTAACTTTTTTAATATGCTAAGATATATTTGATAATCTAACAACTATAAGGATTATTAATATATCAATATATATTAAAAAATAAAAAATTTAAAACAATAAATTATATTAATATTTAATAATAAATTTAATTAGATTCTTGAAGATCGTAGTTAGATATAATCATGTAAATAGGAATACATATTGAAAAAGAAATGTATGTTTTATTTTATTCTTAACTACTTAACCAAATAAATCAATGAACTGTTCACAAAATTAATAATACATTTTCATCAACCTACTTGTAAAGAAACATAAAAAATATTTGTATGTACTTCTTTAAAAAACAAATACACACCTTTACAAGAATATCAATATTTCTATCATGCTTATAAGATTACAACAAAAATTAAAATAACTGAAAACAGTATTTTTTACCACTAAATAAATATTTTATGAAATACATATTTAAATAATAACTAAATATTGCAATAGCTTAACTCTGTCCTCTGAACACTGATAAGAACAAATTAGGTGTGATAGAAATAATTTTTCAATCTCATTCATTATTATAATATACATATATATATATTAAAAAAGTTTAAATTTGAAACTTATTATCATAAAAGTTACACAATGAAAATTGTATTGTATTACCTAATTATTAGTACAAGTTGTATATTGTAGCTTTTTACTATGAGTTTGAAAGAAATATTTTTATTTTATATAGAAATATATTGTAGGTAATAATAATACTATATTAAGCCAAAAAGTTTCAAATTAAATTCACATATAACATAAATATAAATAGGTTGCAACAAGAGTTTTAAATAGTTACATTGAACAAGAATCAATTATGTAAATTAAAATGAAATAGTTCTAATCATATTTGAAATCATGATATTTACGATTATAATACTAATTTAAAGATTACAACTATTCACAGGAATATATTAATAATATAATATTAAATTGTATCAAGCAATTATTTTATTATGTTTTAGATGATTGTTATTGAATATATTAAGAATAACATTTTAATTATCTAAGATTTAGTAGTATACTAGTATACATTGAAAAATCTCAATAAATCGTAAAAATAAATATTTTATAATTAGGTAATTAAAGAAAGAATAGAATTATGGTTTGTTTACAAAAAAAAAAAAATACATTATTATAAATGTATTAAATGATTCCATATCTTTGAATTTACTTTTAAAATAATGTATTATTTTACTATTTGTATATTCAATGACAATCTGTAGACTCATGAACGACATATGCACTTTCTTTAACATATTTTTTTCCTACATTATATAATTAGTTAAGTATATAACATAAAATGTAAGAAATATAATAACCTTCCAGTTCAGAAATTAATGGTAAAGTAACAAACTATTAAATAGATACCTACAAATTGTAGGCTACAATGTTAGTAATGGGTGTATAAGTGAATATGAACGATACATGTAGGTACTCAAAAACCATACATATTGTTTTTTTTACTCAATAAGTACATAATTACAGACTTAAAGTATTTATAAATAGTCTGTTTTTCAATAATTTAACATATATATTGTGCACTTAGTGAAAATAGTAGAATTTATTAAAATTACTTATAACAAAAAAAAATTTAACTAAAAATTAAATATTTTAATCTATAAGTTCTTAATAGATACCTTAAAAATGATTCAGTATTTAAGTGATCAGTTAAATTGTATTCATTCTTTTTCAAACTATAATTAAAATCAATAATAGATCATATTTACTACTAAACAAATTACATATAATTAAATATTCCAATGCCAACTAATATATTTTTTTAAAACCTTTACAATACTTTAAAAGGTTACAACTATGGTAATAATAAATATAGTTGTAAATATTATAATAAAATATTTGATTCAAATATATTATACCAAATTATGTCAAATATAAATTTACATAGATAGTGGACATCGAACTATATACTGCAATGCAAAGCACTACGAACAGCTAAATAATTGTTATTTATTCCATTTCAATCATAAAAATTATAAAATTTAAATTTATTTTAAATATGTTTGAGGATTTTATAATTTTTTCTTTTAACATACCAATACATTTATTAATTAAAAATTTAGTAAAATATACCTATACATATTTAATGACTACCTTACTTCATTAAATGACAGCTTAACAACATACCTAATAATATATACAATTTGATTTTTATCGCGGAAATTGAATAACTGTAGTAATATAATAACATAATATTTGTATATTAAAATATATATCAAAAATAGACAATATAATAAACCAAATTGTTATGACTTTAGAAATACAAATGGAAATTGGAATTTGCACCAGGCATACTAATAATATACTATATTTTAATATTTTACCATAATAAACTGGCAAGTGACTAGGGACGACCTAAAATAAATTATTTAATTTTTAGTTGAAATTGAATCATACCAATAAAGGTAATATTTAATATTTTTATTGTACCTTGGTTAAAGAGTAATTTGATAACTGTATAATTGAGAGATTATATTATCTAATTCGGGGATAATTGTTATACTGGTTTTAGTAATATCTTATAGTGTGTATGTTGGCCAACTATATAAAATAACTGCTTGTTTATGACAGTTTAATAATGTGGACTACAATAGTTTTTTTTTAAGATTTAAATCAATTGCCGAGTACATGTTAATATGTTATAGATAAAAGATTAACAGGTTGACTGCAGTACCTTTATTGTTTTTTATGTTGTACA
The DNA here is from genome assembly GCF_003676215.2 of Rhopalosiphum maidis. Classification (NCBI taxonomy): domain Eukaryota; kingdom Metazoa; phylum Arthropoda; class Insecta; order Hemiptera; family Aphididae; genus Rhopalosiphum; species Rhopalosiphum maidis. Next base: position 64,329,030 of record NC_040877.1, read on the forward strand.
TCAATAGTATTATCTATTATCTATATCATTATAAATAATTCATTACACTGCATAGTAATTTGTAATGAGTAGTTATATCATGATAGAATATTATTCTATATAGGGTAATTCGGGTTCTACCTGTACACTAGTAACCATTGTTCTGTGGTACCACACATTAATATATAACTGAATTATGCAGTTTTATGCTTTTATATCATTTACTTTTACTTTCTAGTTTTTATGAATTTATAATTGTGATTTAACTGTCATTTGAAAATCCAAATCAGATTTCTAATTCATAATCAAACACATTTTACACAAACAATTTTGAACATTGATTTTTTTATTTTTAAGTTCAAATAATATTGTATTATAAACCTAATTATATATTATAATGGATGATTTATGTTCCAAAGTTGATATAGTTTTAAATGAGTGTTCTAGATATTTATATAATATTGAGGAAAAAGAATTGCATGAATCATCTTTTAAACTAATATTCAAAGTAAGTGGGTAATAGAACATTTAGTTTTTTACGATTTTCATTAACCATACCTATCTAATTTATATTAATAAAAATAATTACAGGATTTTATAAATGGACCACTCCTTTATTTTGTAAAATCTGTTCAAGTTTTTTTAAAAACATTTAAAAATAAAAATGTTTACATGCTTTATGTATGTTTAAGTCAAATTCGAAAATGTCTTCTTCTGTATGAAATAACAATATCAGATCAAACCACTATTCTGAATTTTGAAAAGGTATGTATTATGACATTTAGTATTTATTTATTTATTTAATATTAATAATTGTATAATTTATAAATATTTTTATAAGGTTTTAAGCAAGTACTTAATTAAGCGAATTCAAAAATGTTTTTATAAGTTGGAGGACTGTTTAGAAATGATAGATATACCTGATTTAGATGAACATCCAGGAAAATTTATTGATCAAATGAATGTGGTTTTAAATTCATTAAATAATAGAGATAATTTTGAACTTATTAAACCAATTATCAATAAAATTTTATTTCAAGCAATAACTATTGCTAAAGTTGCAGATAAAATAGATAACTTAGAAATAACATCTTCATCTAAACATGTAAATATTTTTCATAATTGAATAATTTATACTTTTTTAATATTTATACTCATTTAAAATATTATTAAAGGTTTTAAAAGCGATTCAGCAAATTGAAAACATAAATATTAATGATACTGATAGTTTTTTCCAATTTGATTATTTATCTTCTTCATTATCTATTCTTGAAAGACGGATTAATACAACAGTTTTACATCTTATTTCTGAGGTATAGTATATAAACTGAGCTAAATACTATAATTTTTATACATTTTTTTTTAATACTCACTGATTTATTATTTTCTGTACATTATTAACATTTTAGATTTTTAATGATCCATTTGATATAGTTAAAAAACTGGTTAGAAAGTGCGGTGATTCTGTTGACATACAACTAAGAAATTCATCAGATTTATCAATTATAATTTGTGATTTGGATAAATATACTGACGTATTAATTCAGGTTGGATTATTTTCTGTGGCCTGTTGTAAAAATGATGAATGTAAGTCACAAACTAATACTTATTAATTCTTAAAAACAAATATATACAAGGTTCACCATTTAAATATTTACACTCGTCTTTTAAAAATTATACATTTAAATAGATAACCTTGTATTATAATAACATTATTATAAAATATTGGCTTAATTTATTAATTTATTTTAATTATCTAAAAATATTTCAATAGATATAAATTATTTAGTCAATGAAACATATTAGAAATATATTATTATATATTTACAATGAGTTAGTCTCTATAAGCAGAGACGCTTAATATTGATGCAAGGTTCTTGAAATCATATTTTTACCTATTGAATATCCCTTGATAAATATTTATTTAATACAATTTTTTTTAAATGTTTTATAACTTTATGTTTATAATATTATTCAGATGTTATTCCTTTAAAATCTTGTATATCAAGCTTGGAACTTTTGGACAGTGATATGGTACCAGCCATTATTGAATTTTATTTAGATCCAACTTCAATAGTAAAGAAGACATTTTTAAAACTGCTTATAAACCATTGGGTTTCTGAAATTTGTGAAATACAAAATCTTTTGGACAAAATTGTTGACCCTTTTGCATTTACTCAAGTAATATTAGTAATATTTTTAAACTTGAGTTTTTTTTACTAATTTATATTTTTTTTATTTAAAATTAGACAACAGTAGAAACTTCTATGAGTATTATTGATACTATCTCTAAAAGTGATGAAAATACCAACATGGATTTATTTATAAAGTTTTCAAATGGAATGAATAATTTTTCAAAGTTCATGGAAAAAATATTTGCTACAGCCCTATTTGAAAATAAAGAACTTTCTTCAACTTTTGAACAGTTTAAAAATGGTAAAAATATTTTTTAAATAAATTGTTATAAAAAATAATACTGAAACATTTCATTTTAGCTTTGAGAGAGTATAATGCATGTTTAGTCTATAATCAAAGAACAAATGACAGTTATAATGATGAATTAATTAAAAATAAATTACTTAAAAGATGTGTAATTGTAATAAAATATTTGAAGAATAATCAAATTTTAATTTCTAATATATTAGATGATAAAAATTGTAAGTAATATAGTAATTTTTTTAAATTAAGTTTTAATATATTTAAAATTATGTATCATTTTTTAATATATTCTATTTTTCTCTTAGTGTCTGAATTAGAAAACACAAATTATATTTTATCTAAAACAAAACAATCCTCACTGAGTTTAATGCAAACTGATAACCTTGATAATAATGAAGATTTGAATTTGTTACTTACAACTATTCAAGTTCAAAAATCATTTTACAACAAGTTAGAACGTAAAACTTCAAAAAAAATGTCTCATGAAGATTATAATTGTTTAATATCCACTAATGAAACAATTTATGATAATGTTGTTACAATGGATCTTACAAGTAAATATTTTATATTTAAATAGTCATAGAAATTAATATTATAATTATTTTATGATTTGTAGAAATTTTAGATAATTATATTCTTGAGTCATTCAATATAAATAAGGATAATAAAACTACAGTAAACATATGGGAAGAAATAGGTATTGACACTCCAACAAGGATACAAGATATAGAAGATGTTAATAATAAGATTTTAAGTGCTAAGAAATGTTAAAATATTTATTTATTTTTATATCAAATTGTTACAAATATGATTTAAATGAACATCCTAATTAATCGTCTAGTTTAATATTTAGATTATAATTGTATAGTTTGCATTGAATGTAAAAACTAATGTTAAATATCAAGAAAAACTTAAATATATTTTAATTTCAGAAAAGAATATATTTAGAATTTGAATGATTTGATAAAAAAATATTAATTAAATTTTCACTGATTATAATATTTTTATTTTGTATTTATAATATATAATTATAGTATAAATTTAGTTTGCATTACTTTAAAAGCTATAAGTGGATATTATTATACTTTTCTTTCTTTATAATGCTGATCTGCTAAATAAAAATGCTATAACTTCAAAAAATGGATATGGCATCTGATAGATATACCAATTTTACAAATATTTGATTAAAAAGTATCCTTGAAGTTACATAATTTAAGCTTTAAACATAATTATTGTTCTTTGAAAATGTTGTAAGTAAATATAAACATGGATTTTGCTCAAAAATAATGTATTACAGCACTTTTATACTTTGACTTAGCAGGACTTATTACATATAAACTGTGTACTTACAAAATAGTACACTATATACCTCAATACCTTATTTATTACTTGGCTATGAAGAATATGATGAGAGGCTAACCAAGGTCGAAGCAAGAGGCAATCTATTGGCAGCCACCCTACACTACTGAGCACCTCCTGGGCAAACAGTTGAACAGGATCACAGATCGGTGGGTCCATGTGTTAATGGGCCAGGAATAGGATCAGCAAATGAGACCAATATCTATTTGTTTATATTGTATGTTGACACAACACAATCTACAATCCCCAGATGTTACTGATTCGTATTATGTATATTATATATTGTGTGTATTTATAAACTTTATTCACCAATAAATAAAATTATTTATAATTAATTAAAAACATATAGGTTTTAATAAAATATATAATTTATAAACGCAATGTCACAATACATATTTTAAAATTAAAATTTATAAATTTGAAGTTTATATCATATACATAACAGGGTGATTCTTTTATCTTTTATTATACCATATTTTATTATTTCATTTTTAGATTAAAATCATTTTCAAATGTATTCAATATTGTTTCTTAATACTTCATCTTGCACAAACTCATTTGACACCTAAGGCAAGTGTTTGAATATATGCGTCCCTCTTCCATAAAAAAAAATTCTCATTTTGAAAATGTTAAACTATTATATATTTGTTTATTGGAAAAGCAGTCAACAAGTATTTATTTTAAAATTCATTTTAATTGACACAAAAAATAAATCTCATAATAATTCATACTCTTTTTGTGAAAACGTCGTTTGAAATTTATTTTTTTACTTATTTAGTATGCCTCTTCAGCAGTTTTGTAAAAAAATATTAATATACTACTGTAATACTTGTGTATTTGCATGAAAAATGATTTAAAATACTTATAAAATAATGTATTTTACGAATACTTGCAAAGTATTTTTTTTAATTTTTACAAGTCTACATACCTAAACCAAACCGTACCTACCTAATATTGTACATTTTAAACATTTATATATATAGACATTTTTTCTGAACTTACTAATTTCTTTATAATATTTAAATACAAGCATTTAAATTTTGTTAAACATATTTCTAAAATTTATTCAGAATACTTAAAAAAATACTTTAAAAAATTGTATTTGGAATACCATAAAAATACTTCAAAATGTATTTAAATACTAGTTTCCAAATATCTATATTCGAATACTTTACAAGACTGCCCTTAAGTGTTTTGTGCCTGGGCGTAACTTTGGGTTACCCAAACAAAATAAAATATATAAACAGCAGGGAATAAAACTACAGAAGACGTGATCTTAAAGTAAGAATAAATTCTAAAATGTATTATGTGCCAAACAAACTTTAGTATGTTATTTGAGCCTTCATCGGGTAGTCAGCGCTCCCGGTGGCAGTCATAAGCGTACGCAGGTCTTCTTGGCAGGGGAGGTAAGACTCCAAACACCTCTCGATTTTTCCCACCTAAGACCTTGATGTGAAGCATTGATAATTTAAATAAATTTTCACACAAACTCAAGTATATGGTTCTATTTAACCATGGTATTGTTCTATAGGGTTAAGAGTTAGGTTAAACATAAAATTACCAAAAAAGTTTTCAATGAGTCCTTTTTAATAATAATATCTTTAACGATAAAGAAGAAGACATAATGAAAATAATTATGAATACAAAAACGCTTGCCAAGATTGAGATCGGCATGTAAATTTTCTTGATTTTCAATTTTACTTTTTTATAAGAAACTTAAGTCCATCAACTTTTGTTTCTAAAATCTCGACAGTAATTGAGACCATTCTGTTAAACAATAGTGATTAATATTATATCAATGATACATCACAAAAATTAAAATCCCGCATTGTCAGTGCTGTCATTATTCTTTATTGACTTTGAATAAAATGAGAATTGGGAGATAACATTTTAGAATAAATTCCTTTCTACACATCAAATTCATAATTTATTAAGAACCTCGTGAGGCCATGAATAAATATCAAGTATGTGATCTGTTTTCGATAAAAATTAGTTTAACTTCAATGTATAGCGTATAACTAAATACTAATAGAAAAATAGATTAGTAAATAACGATATGGAAAAAAATATTTGCAATAAAAAAGTTAGACAGCTAGAATATACTATTATGTACTCAAAACTGTAATTTGTACTCAATGTTTTTAGTCCATTCAAATTTAAGACATCTATTACAGTCACCCACTCAATGAGGTCCAATTGACAACCCATAATACAATAGAGCGAGTATTCCCTAACTATTTTTTAATTGCTTGAATTCAAAACTTAAATTCACCTTGATCACCAATAGTATTTTTTTTTTAAGAGATAAGAAATTCATTACAAAAACTAGGATGTTAAGAGGACGTCTCACCCGCATGTATTGTCTCCAACTTACACACTTATTAAATATTTGAAAATGATCATAATTCACATTTTCAAATATTTAATAATTTCATACTCATAACTCACCTAAAAATTAAAATATCGTAAAAATCCAACGAGAGAACACAGATAATGTTCTTACCTAAAAGTTTGATAATAGGTCAATTCACTCTAATATTAAATCTAAAAACACACTATTGAAACTGGTGAACGAATTTACTATGTCATACGTGTGTGTAAGACGGAGACCACACATCCTCTTAAATGTAAAATTAAATGTCTGATATAATATTATGTATTATGGTCATTGATTCAAACACCAAGAATATGTACATTCTTGAATTGTTATTTGTTGCAATCTGTTGATTGTTTCAGACTTAAGTAGTAATAAAAAGTATATTTTAAATATAAAATTTATCTCTAGATAAGAATGTTGTAATGAATTCTTGATTACTGATAAAGTTTAGGTATGAAAGAGAAGCAAGTAAACCAGAGAGAGAAAATAAACATTTATACTTAAGATAGAAAAAACATCAATCGTCAATTTTTGTCCAACAAGCAGTACTTTTCACCTATCACTCAGCTACAAACAGTGCTCAAATAGAGGGTAAGTGGCTAAACAATATTTTAGCGAATCCCTTCGAATCATATTTAAAATAACATTAATTTTTTTATATAAGCTAATATTCAGGGTATCCAAGGTATCAGTTTTTTTTTTTATTATTATACTAGGTACCATCAGACAAATTGGATGAGAAAACAAGAATTTAAAATATAAATAAATAATTATTACTGAAGTTCAAATACAATTTAAATATAAATTTAGAATATCAAAGAGTTTTATTAAAAATATTTTAAATAATTATAATACAAGCAAATGTATTATATTAAATCATCTTCACATCTAATAAATTCACCGATATCGGCTTGATTAAAACAAACTACAGATAATGGATCCGTGTGCTTACATTCAGTAGTATTTTTTGCCGCAACACCAAAACCCTGAAATGAAATAAAAATTAATTCTAATTAATTTTATAAAAAATATAATGTTAATATTATACTTATTAATTGTCATATTAAATAGAATGCAAATAAAATTCATATTTTTGAGAAAATAGAATAATTCTTAAGTTGTTCATCTTTTTAATGAGATTGTATTAACATTTTAGATACATGCTAATATTGAAAAATTCATATTATTTATTATTTTATTACTAAATAATATTTAAGATAATTTTGAAATCTTTATAAAAATTGTATAACGCATAGTAATGTGGTATGTTCATTTGAGATATTTATTTACTGTGCTTGAAAAGTTCCTTTAAAAAAGGAACTAGTTTACATTCACATTCCTCTTGTTAAAAAGGAACTAAATCCTTTATTGTTTCTGTCTTTCCTTTTTAATGTGAATTAAAATAAAATAAAAAAACATAGGTACATTTTTATACTTTAACTGTTTTAATTTTAAAATTTTTAACATGATAACACATTGTTATTTAGTCATAGTTTTAACTTTTGTAAACATTATAATATTGTCAATAATATCGTATACAGAATTATCTTTATATTAGCTACTAAATTTCAAAAGAAGCTATACATTTTTGTTGATTTAATTACTTTCATTTAAAAATATATGAATGAAGAAAGAAACAAAAAAATTGTTCATGTTCTTCTAAAAAGTGAACGAAATTCCAATATGTTCCTAAACATAAAAAAGGAACTACGTTCCTGATAAGTTCCTGAAAATGGAACAAAAAACGGATTCATTTGAACCCGTTCCTTCCAAGCACTGCTTATTGAGTATTTATTTTATGCATGTTAAGCTTAAGAAAATACTATACTTTTCTGTGTTGTCTCCGGTTTTTTTAATGAACAATACGGAAAATTTAACGTTCAGAAAAATATGTATTGGATTGTTATTTTTAATATTCAAATAAATTATCAAAATTAAAGTTAAGAATATTATCTAGGGTAATGCTTCTCAAACTTTTTTGTCATGGACCCCCCTAAATTGAATATTAAAATATCAAGGTTAGTCAAAATCATTAATTATTTTACAACCCACCAGGATTAAGTTGGGTAATTATTATATATATTTCATGACCCCCAGTTTTAAAAGCACTGATCTAGGAAACCTCTAATTTATATTTTAATTTTAAAACCAATTGAGAGAATTTAAGTGGAATTTTTTTTGTAAAACTGTTCGATTTTTATAAATTTGTTACTCTACTATTCTTAAAGTAAGTATATTATAATAACAAGTATTTTATTTTATAATTTTATATCACTTAATAATATTATGACATATTTAATTATTTATACCTTATACTTTACTAAACGTTTTATTTAAATATTTATGAAATAATAATTAAAATGATCAACCAGATGAACATGTATACATTTTATTTAGAACTAGTTGTATAACCTGACATTTCCGTTATACCCTACGTTTTTCCGATTGGTATTTTACCTAAAATAAAAATTTTGTTACAATGAGGAGCTATAGTGGTGTATACATCATATTTTATACTAATAATTAAAATACAGCTATTGCTATACATTAAATTCTATCAATAATCACTTTTCTTTACGGTAAACACGTGTAAAATCACATATTATTTACTAAAAAGTACCTTTACCTAGGTATATGTTTATAGTCTTTCATAATTCTTAGGCGTGTCTCATTATTTATACACAAATTTTCACAATTTTCAAAACAACATAATATTCATGATACAGTTGCTGTACAATTTGTTTATGTACTGTTGTCGTCAAAGGAAAGTGTTCAGTATGCTCAGAGCAGTATAATATTCTTTTAACAAACACAGAATTGTTAGTGAACTGATTAAAATCATGACTGACCTTTAAGTCACACATTTTATATTATTAATTTTATTTTTTATATGTATTTTTTTGTGTATTATAATATAATTCATCAATGTTAAAATATTTTATGATTACACTAGAAAATGAATTATGTTATTATTAGTTTTAATTTTTTATATGCATTATAATTTATCGTATTTAATATAGATTTGGGTAAAAGGTGTTTGGGTTCATGGACTTTCAGAAAAAATGACATTCGGAAATTTCGATTCATGAAAAAAAGGTTTTGGGATTTCAAATTTTCGGATAAAATACCGTTCAGTAAAAAGTTCATACAGGAATTTTGATTCGGAAAAATACCGTTAACCATAAAAAACACGTATGAAATTAATGTTTTCCATTGAAAATTTAAGCTTTAACCTTCACAAAGTTTCAAGGGATATTAGTGTAAAATTTAGTGCTGATTAGATCAGTAGTTTCCAAGTCTACAAGCTCCATCTAAAATTACATTACACTAATTTTAACTATAAAAGTATAAATATGTAGTTTAAAGTTCTGCTAGAGGATAAAAGAAATCATAACTCAATTTGTCTAAAATCACAATGAATATTTTTTAAATTTAAATGATTATCTGAATAATAAATATGTTAAGAAATAAATAAATATGTGGCTTAAAAATAATATTACAAAGATTATAATTATTTTTACCAAAGGAACATCACTCATTGAAAATACTATAACTCCTTGGTATTGAGTAGTACTTTCTGTAATTCGCCCAAGACCAGACTTTAAAACATTATGACCATACAGAAATTGCTGTTCAGCAGCAGGTTTAATCCACATTTTATGCTAAAAATACAATAAGTATAGTAAAAATAATTCATATACAGTGAACAATAATATATATATATATACATATATATATATATATATATATATATATATATATATATATAGGTTAATATTATTTTACCTGAGCATATGGAGCTAGATAATCTAAAGACGTTATATGTATTCTAAATTTTCCAGACTTTGTAAATTTTCCAAAACATGTGCCTATACTAATTATGTTATCAGGATTCATCATGGATCCCATATTTAATACTTTTTCGGACACATAATAAACTCGATCTTTCTTCTCGCGAAAACAATATTTTCCATCTGAACGATCAATTAATAATTTTATATTTGAGCCAATGCTAAGATAAAAAAATATTTTTATAAACAACAGAAACTATTTGTTTTGACAAGTAAATTAGCTATAAAAATATGTATATATACTTACCTATGTATTATATTTATATAAATATATCTAAAGATTTACTAAAAGCTATATAAAATACAATTAACTTAACCTTTATATATATGCAAATAAATTAACTTACTATTTGGACAATTTTTCAAAAAATACTTTCATTCGGTCATCTGTCAATTGTTTCATTGTAAATTTGGCAAACTATTTTAATGTTTTAAGTAGTATTACTAGTTGCTAACTAATTAAATAATTTAATTCGTTCTGCGGTACTATAGGCATTAGCGTGTAGACACCAGTCAACATTGTGAACATTGGCAATTATTGATAGCCGGTTGATAAAAATATTTTGTGTGATAAAACCAGTGATATTATTTTTAAGTAGGATGTTGAAACCATAGCTGATAATATTATGGAACTAAAAACTTTTATAAAAGGGAAGTTAGTAACATGGCTTCATTAACATTTTATCGATGTGATATTATTCAGTGGGAGCACTGGGAGAACTATTCTTTACCTTACTCAAAACCACAAAGATATAATATACAACTTTACTGTTATAACATTACAGTATTACAGGGTTATAATGTTTATAGTATAGAAATTTGTGAGATCTTGCTCGTGTGGGTATATTTATAGAACTAAAATCTAGAATAGAATAGTATAATATATTATGGATCAAAAATAATTATTTCAAATCTATTGTCTATCGGAGTACAACTAAAATAGTGCGTAAGCAGCTGCAGCCCATTGCAAATTACTAAGCCGAAGATCCTATAAATATAATGTTGGCGTCACTGTCAACGTGATATCGTGTTATAGCCGCATAACCTACTTTATTTTTATTCTTAAAAGTTAAGAAAAATAGATAAATATATATTCATGTATATATATATATATATATGTATGTATATATAATATACATACATAATATGTATATAGTAATTTTGTGTACATTTTGTTTTCCCAAATTTTCGTAAATTTTTATTAATTTTGATGAGTGATTTTTATTGAATTATGTGTTATACATACATCCCTTAGAACACTGGCTCGTACACCAAAAAAATGTGTGAATGTGAGACATGTATAGAGTTTTCAAAACTATTAAAACCATGTATGTATTATAAATATCTCCTAAAATAAACTTTTATCTGGTTTTAATTGTTAATTTTCTTACAGATAGAGATGCTAATGCAAAGAACGACTTTAGTTGTGTAATTCTATCTAAGTCTGAAGTGAATCAATTGGTTGTTTTTGTTCAGGCTTTTATGCAAAGGTAAGCAAACAATTATAAAATATTAATACTATCACTAATTTTTTTTTTAACAGGCAATGTCTTGGCGGATTTCAAGATAGAAAAAACTATGAACAATTTCAGTGGATTACACAATGTTTTGTTTTGTTGATGACCAATTTGTTAAAATCTTATAAAGGACAAGATAATATTATCTATCCAGCTCGTGACGATGATGATGCTGAAAGTAGTCGTAAATGGGAAAATTTACTAGCAAATTTTAAAGACGAAGGTGAATTATTAATTTTATTTTAAATTTAAACCTTAATGGTGCATGTTGTGTTGTTTCTCATTAAATAAACAAGTTTAGTATTAATTATTTATTAAATTTTTTATCATATATATGTGTTATTTATCTATTATAGTATAATGTATTTCTTTAAAAAATGTAGAGTTGCAATGGACATTAGCAGAAATGGAAAAACCATTACATCTCATGACAAAAGTTTTTTTAATGAATTTTCCATTATATGTGGCTGTAAAACAATACCCACATTACAAGACAGAAGAAGTAACTCAACAAGAAGTTTCAGCAATGAATCATTATTGCGATGTTCAAGAAATCGATATGCCATTATTACTTTTAAGAACTGTCAATATGTTTTGCCGGTACATTATTTGATTTAATTCTTTCATATTTTTTGTAAACCAAGCATTTTATTTATTTAGGGTTGGTGGTTTGGAAGCAATTATGTCTTGTTTTGATTATGAATCATTGCCATTAACTATTGCAAATCCAATTGTTATTCTTGCTTGTAATGTTAAACTATGGCTAAATTATCACACAAATGTTCATGTATTTGTTCCATTAAGGTCAAAAGTCTTAAGATTTATGTGTAATTTATCTGATAAAGATTTGAGAACTCCTGCAGCTAAAACTATGGCTGGTAAATATATTACTTAAAGCTGTACAAATTCACAAGAAACCTAATGTTAAATTTGTTTATAGATTTTATGTGGAGTTCAAACAAGGATGGCCATACTTCTAATTTAGATAAAGATGGTCTTGAATTGGCATTTAAGTATTTTACATCCCCAACATTAACGATGAGACTAGCAGGAATATCACAAATAAATAGTCATATAGGATCCTTAAACGAACTTGTTCATGTAACTGCAGCAACATTATCAACATCATCACAATCCAATGATATGGTTACTATCGAACAGATTGGACACAATTTAGCAACTTGGCTTGTTCATCGTAAAATTATATCTCACGTGTTTGGGCCAAATTTACATGTTGAAGTATGTTGTGCTTAGATTTGTATAATTAATTTAAATTATATTAATTTAAATGTAAATCTTTTTTAGGTAATTAAACAGTGTAGTATCACACTTAATTTTTTAGCCTCAGAAGGTAAGATTACAAATGAACATATTGATACTATTTGGCAAGCAGCACAGTTAAAACATTGTAGCAAACAAGTTTTTGATTTATTACCTGGTTTTATTAAACACTTAGAACCCGCTCCTGTTTTACATTTATATCATTTATTAAGGAAATTAGAACCAAAAGAGCATACCGAACAAGTAAATTGATACATAAAACAAGATAAAATGAAATAAATATTAATTTACTAAATGTTTTTCTATTATCTGTGTATTATAGAGCTTATTTTTGGCATCAGCTCTTACAAAATTTATTTGGTCAAGTATGGCAACTACAGCACGAAGTCATGAATTTTCTATTCCAAAAATGTCAAGAATTGTAAGTATACGTGATGGCCGTCGAATAGTGCGTTCTAATGATATGAGTACATCAGAAAATAGTGCTAGCCTCAATAGCAATTCAGAAGGTGAATCTAGCGATGAACGAAGTGATATGAGTGATGGTCCGACTCCTAGGAAAAAACCTAAAAAAGAAAACATTTTTGTTTATTCTGATAATGGTAAGGATTTTCATAAAAAAAAAAAATGTATTATGTTATAAATTGTATAAATTTTTTTAGAATCATTAGTTTTAGAAGGAGCAAAAATTGAAGAAATAGATGATGATTTTGATATTAATGAAAAAGATATTATTAGACCATCTAAACCATTAGGTATGTGTAAAATAAGGCATTGTGTTAGAAAGAAAGCAATGAGAGATACAAGAATGAGAGTTATGAAACCATGCAACTCTAGTGATGAAGACTCAGATAAAGTTCAAATAAATCATTGTAAACTAGTAAAAGGAAGCAAACTTCAAAAACCAAGAGGAAAAATTAATAACCGTAAATTACAAATTCTTAATATTATAGAAATTATAATTTTTATGACTGTATTTTTGTAATGTTTTAGACAAAAAAATACGAAATCTTAAAATGAGGTGCATTAGAACTGATTGTACAGAAGATGATTCTGAATCTGATGGTGAAGAAGATGATGATGAGGAAGATGAAGATGAGGATGAAGATATTGAAGATGAAGATAGTGAATCAATGGAAGCTATGGAAATTGGCATATCACCCATTGATACTACTTCAGACCAGCAGGTACCATCTACACTTATAAATAGACAAATGCTAGAAGATTATAGTGGAGATGAGAACAGTATGTCATCTCGTATGTCAAATAAATCTGACAAAAATATGGCTGATTTTGATGGAGAGGATTCAGGCTGTGATGAGGAATTATTGCAACTTGCAGCACGTGCTCAGACTCACTTATCAACACAACAGTTAAACCATATGGCATTCCATTCTAATTTCCAAACCAGTAAAAATGTACATCCTTGTACTCAAAATATAACTACAACAATATCTAATCAGTTCAATATTGAAAATGTATGTAAACCTGGTTCAACATTATTGTGGGATTTACTTCAAGATGATAATATTGTGAGTATTACATAAACAATTTTTGATTCCTATTTTTTTTTTATCTATTCATTATTTATATATCTATATATATACAGGGTGATTCTTTTATCAAACAACACTCATTTCAAAAAGTATTAATGTTTTTGAAAATATTTTTTTACTTTTTTGAAAGACAACATAGATTTTTAATTTCATATTCCAAAGCAGAATAATTTTTTAAGTATTTTGATACATAAAAATCAAATTTAGGACGAGTAGTTTATGAGTTTATGTATTTAAAGTTTAGTTGCGCGGAGTGGAGTGGTACAAGGTTACTCCGCAAAATGTTTGTCAACTACTCCGCTTATCTAAACTTTAAATAAGTATAACTCATAAACTACTCACCTTAAATTCAAATTTTATGTATCAAAATACTTAAAAAAATATTCTGCTTTGGAATATGAAATTAAAAATCTATGTTGTCATTCAAAAAAGTAAAAAACTTAAAAAATTATAAGGATAAAAAATATTTAAAAATATAATTTTTTAATAAAACGTTGTTTTTTTTAACAATTTGAAGTTATGTAAAACAATATGTTCAAAAACATTAATACTTTTTGAAATAATTTGTGTTGTTTGATAAAAGAATCACCTTGTATATAAAAAATCATATCAAGTTATAATTATTTTTAAGTTATGTTTAAATAACATAATATTAATAAGGATATAAATACAAATAAGTGCAGTTTTGACTTAATGGTTTTTTTAGTGTTTTCTTTTTACACAATATTCAAGTATGGGATTTTTTTTAAAAATCATGAAAAAAATTGAAACAAAATAAATCTGCAAATAAAATTTAGGATTTGGTGCTTAAGTTATTTATTTTTGTGAGATAATTCCATTTCAAACTAAAATATTTCTTCAATGAGAAGCTATTAAAAATCATAAATAATTTATATGTACAAAAAAAAAAGTCAAATATATTTTTAGTCCATTACTGCGTGATGTATTTTTCAATTACTCATACTATATATTCCAAAATAAAATTCAAACACTTCAAAACTATTCAAAATATTTTAATTTTTGTGAAGTTAAACTTTATAGTTAAGTACATTTTGTCTCTTTATTCTGCAAAAGATTCATCTATTGAAATATCTAATTAAAAATATATTGATTTTTATTATGTCTTATAAAATAAATATATTATAATATTATGATTTATTTTAAAATTATTTTCTTTTGATACTTTATTTAATTCAGGTATTGAATGATTTAAAAAAATGTATTTATGTTTTTAACAATCATAAATATCTTATATTTTTTCAGACTCTTTTAGGCGAATCATTAGCTTTGGAAGCAGAAAAAGCATTATTTAATTTAGTATGCTTTAATACTGATCGTGCTATCAGAATGAAATTCATTGAAGGCTGTTTAGAAAATATACAAAAAAATAAGTATGTTCAAATATGTCTAAACTTTTTCTATTTTTTAATTCTTATTTTTAAAAAATAACAGAAGAAATAGTAGTATTGGTAAAAATTAATAACAGTGCATGTAAAAATAATAAAATTTCTAAATAGTTTATTTATATATTGGGACGAGTGTGTTACTATTATGCATTATTTAATTTAATAGAATGTATAATTTATTGGTATATATTTTGTTTTAGATCTGTAGTTATTTCATTAAGACTATTACCTAAGTTGTTTGCATCGTTTCATCAATTCCGTGGAGCTTCATTGGCTAACCTTAATGTTGGGATGGATACTCGTCAGGTGACTCTTTGGGCTGTTAAACATCACAGTATGATTGATCGAGTATTTAACAATTTTCGGGAGTACTGTAAACAACATGCCGATAACTCATTTGAAGATTCGGGATTTTACTCTCACCAAATCCATATAGAAGCTAGGTTACAATTTTTGACTCATATATATTCTTCAATTGGACTTCCAGATACTATTAAGTAAGCATTTAATTACAATTTAATTAACATTGATTTAAAAAAATGTAAACTATTTAGGTTAACTATTGATGAATTGGATACACTATGGAATTGTTTGGTATCTGATGAAATTTGTCGAGATGAATTATTTAATTGGTTATTACGCCAAGTTCGTTGTCGTGAACAACATACATTTAATGTTGAAACATTGACACATTTATACTGTGAAAAATTGTTATCATTAGCACCTGAAAGTTATACTATGACTGCTCTTAGTTTATTTACACAGCTATGTAATATGGCTCAACAACAAGTATCCAGTGATTATTTGTTGTTAGCAAGAAATGGGCATGCAGCTGCTATGGAACATTTATCTAGAATTGCATTAAAAGCCTCAAACAATGGTTAGTATAAAAACTACACTAAGTTAATCTAGATTAAGATTTTAAAAACAGTTTACAGTTCAGTTTACTTAAAATTAAAATGTAGTAACTACTTAACATGTTAAATATTGCTAAAATTTTATTTTAAGTGTTATCAAAGTTTTTAATTTTACTTGGCATTATTGTATATAATTGGTAAAAGACAAAATTTCCTAAGTGACATTCTTACTACTGCTTAGGAGTAATTACTTTAAGGGTATAGTTTTTGATTGACAGCAAATTATTATTATTTTTTTTAAGGAATAAACACTAAACTTTAAAACTAAAGTCCATAAGTAATTTATTACTATTAAAATTTAAAATTTAGTATTTTTATATTTTTAAAAATTTGAATAAGATTCAAGAGTTTGAACTTGTAAAAACTTTAGTTCCTATTCTTTTCTTGAGGAATTGTAGTTATAAATGCTGCTTTAGGAATTAAAGTGTTATATATTTCTGTTCTTTATTACCTTAATAGCTTGAGTACTTGAATACTATTTATTTAAACTGCCTTTGATTATGTTACTATATTATAGTTTTAAATTATAATACTTTATTGAGATAAATATTTAAAATTATCAGTAACAGATGTTTTTAAGCATTCTTTATTGCGTATATCTTAAGCACGCTACAAAAACTGAAGGAAAAATATAAACATTTAATTGTGTAATCTTTATCAATATAAAATATCAATAGTATGTGTTTAGATATTTAAGCTGTCAGTAACCACGTTTACAACATATTGCTTAGATCTTAAATTTAATTTAGGCTCTATTACCTTTAACCAGTCATTGTATCGTTCATAGGTCTTACTTAAAAAATTATACATAGTATCATTTATTTATTGAAAATAAAATTATTTGTTTTCCATAAAATATTAATGTATAATTTAGATAAAAATATATTTTTAGTTAAATTATATCCTTCATTTTTCATTTAATGCTTTAACAAGTCAGTTTTTTTTTCATATTTCTATGCAACATTCTCCCATTGTGGAACTGGTCTTGATTCTGGGGTATCATTTGGGGATCTATAGAATCAACTTATTGTCTTGCTGGATACAGCAGAATTGTATTTATGTATTTAAAGACAAATTTTCTATTATTTTTTTTTGGAAAATATTCAAACCATTACACATCAAATTATCAAATCAATATACTTATTGTTTATCAGTAATAACTGTAGTAGTATGGTATGTGTAACTTATTTATTGCTATTAAATATAATAATTTAATTAATTTAATGAGTTTAATATTTAATGTTTATAACTGAATAAATTATTTAAGAAAGAAAAAGAAACTTAATAAATATGATATTTTTTTGTTTATTGTTAAAAATATTTTAATTCTATTTATAAATAAACATTTTGGGAGAAGAAAAATTCTGAGCAATAATATTTGCCAATTCAATTAATTAATTTATGAAACACTTAATAATGAAATGTTTTTATAGCTGTATTAATTTTTTTATACTATCAATGTCTCTGCTTATGTACTTATAAATTATGATCTATATAATATGTTTATTATTAAATCAATTTTATTTTAGATGTAAGCATGGCTGCTATACAGTATATAAACAATTATTATATGATGAATTTACAACTTGATAAGGAAGACAAGTTTATTAGTGAATGTGTATCAAATTTGTCAGTAGCTGCAGATACTTTGAATGATAAAGAAGAATCCAGTCTTCTTTACATACAACGAGCTTTGTTACTATTAAAAACTCACTTAGAAACATTTAAAAGAAAGTATGCTTATCATTTAAGAAAATGGACATTAGAAGGACATGGTATTATAAGTCATGTAATTCAGAATGACAAAAATGCAGCAACAATTAGGTTAAATATCAGTCCTGCTATGTTAGATGAAAAGTTAACTCTTGACATGCCTAGTACAGACTATATAGCTGATATGAGAGCTGAAATAGCTCATTGGTGGGAAAGTCAGAATGATAATTTAGCTGTTCAAAAAATATCTACAGATGGTAATATACGCATGATTGCACTAGGCCAAGAAATAACATCAGATTTTGATGAAAAAACCATTCAAGAAACTGGATTAAAAGATAACCAAGTAAATAATTTTGTGATAATCTAGGTAACAAGTTATTTTTTGAAATATTTATTTTAGATAATATACTTATCATTAAGTACTTCTCGTAAGAAGAAACTTGGTGATCAAGATTTACCAGGATCTACACAATTTGTACCAACTAAAGAGAGTTCACCAACATTATTGCTTCTACAACCAAAAAACTTTGAAGTATTGTTTGGTCTCATGCATACTCTTGGATCAATGAAAACAATTGATGAAGAAGAAGTAATTTATTTATATTCCTAATTAAATAAGAGGGATAAAAAATGTTTTTTTTTATTAATTTTAAAACTGACACATAGAAAGCTTAACTAAATAAAAACCTAAACATAATTTAATAAAATAACAATATATAAAAAATTTCTCAATTTTTCTTTTATTTTTTATTCAAATTTTTAATAAATGATTAACAAAAAAATAATTTTTTTGCATAGTAATTAACATAAAGTACTTAATATTATTATTAGTTATTTCATTAAAATATATTAATCTTCATTCATGAGAGATTCCTAACTTAAGTATAATAACATTTGTTCTTTAAGAAAATAAAAAATTGGTATAATATTATTTAACATAAAAAGAAAAAAAATATTGAAATTTAAAAATTGGCTTAATTTTTAAATTTTAAAAATTAATTGAATTTTAATTTCAATGTTATTGTTATGTATAGAATGAATTATTACATGGAAGAGCTCAAGTGTTATCAAGAAGTGTTTGGGATATTTTAACTATACTTCCAACCAGTCCTTCAATGTTAGAATGTTTTAAACATTTTCCGACTCATGAATCAAAAGAAAAATGTCAAGTTTGGTTAAAAAAAGATTTAGATCCATCAAATTTACAAAAATTAATGTATTCATTATACATTGTTGAATCATTAGTTCAGGTAGGTGTTGAAAAAAATTCAGATGAAGACGAAGTAATGTCAGAGGTATGTTTAAATCATAAAAAATATTTTTTACCTTTTAAAAATTCATGTTCTGCTTTAAAAAACAATTTCAATCTATTCATAGATATCTACAAATGGATTGTCTAATTCGTGGGGTGAATATTTTATTGAAAAGGGAGGTTTAGAACATCTCTTTACTATTTTGTTATCTGGTAAATTATGTTGTATATTTCTTATAAAAAATATGCTTAACAATTGTGGCAAAATAAAATTTATCTAATAATAAATTATTAAACAATATTAGGTACACTTCAGGGTAACAGTGAATGGCATCAAGATTGCTTAGCTCATTTACTTAAATTACTTTGTCAACTTGGTGTGTCACCAAATGATAGACGACAGTTAGATCAATTTGAAGGACTAGGTTTTGATCCTTATTTTCGACCAAGGAAATCACACATTAAAAAGCAAGCTAATTTAGTTGTGCCAAAACTTAACAAAGTAATTTTTTCAGTACATTTTATAAAATATTTTTTTAATTTTGCTTTATATATTTTATTTTATTTTAAGGAAATGTTAAAACTTATGAAGATAGATTTGGTAATACCTAGATTGATGAGTATTTTAAACGAGTTATCTTACCCTGGACACCCAAAAGATATAAAAACTGGCTTTTGGGGTCGAGCTCAAGTTATTCATTTCTTAATGACTTTGGTTTTATCGTGGTCTCACAGTGTAAATGGTATTTGCGAAGCACTTTTAGAATCTAATCAGTTTTCCATGTGGCTTTGCAATCTTGTTCTTGAAGATCCAGATCCATTAGTCAGACATGAGATATGTGTTGCATTATATCGACTTTGTGCTGTACCCCCAGCAAATCGTACTGCAGCTACATTACTTTTATCTCAGTTAATCAAGTTCCTAGATAAGGCTGAATGCATGCAACCACAAAATATAAGACATGAAGTTAGTAATTTTAATTTACAAGTTAAAAATACTTACTTTAAACATTTTTATTGTATTTTAGAATTCAATGAGGATAACTGATGAAGATAAACTTAATTATGGACCAGCTTGCCGAGATTATTTTTGGCTTATGTGTCGACTTGTTAATTGTTTACCAAATGACATCATTCAAGGTAAAATAATGAAGTTTTTTTTATTTAAATAAGTATGTAATCTATTTTTATTATTTTAGAAAGTATTAAATTTCCACCAAAATGTATTATTGATATTGAAGCTTTAGCAATACGTGTTTGGGAATCAATTGCTTCTAGAGATTTTATTGAAACACATTATAGTGGCCTTCAAGATGATGGTTTGATTGGTCTCTTAAATTTAATGTCAAATATACTTGGGCATAAACCTCCATTTAAATTTAGTAAACATAGCCATAAAGTCTTAGACACAGTACGTATTAAAAAATGTATATATTACAATATATATAATTAATCATTTTTACTTTAAAATTTTAGGTTTTTGAGTTTTTGTTTGCTTTGCCTGATCCTCAGAATCGACAGTTACCTAAATGTAAATCTGAAAGTGCTCGATCTTCAGCTTATGATTTATTAGTTGAATTAGTAAAAGAAACTCCCAAAAACTATGAATATTTATATAAAAAATTATTAGAACAACATAGTAATGGTAAATATTCTAATGATAATTTTGTGCACTTAATAATTTTTACTAATATTTTTGTAGATCTAAATCGGCTTCCATATTTATGGGATTATTGGCCTCATGATGATGGTCGATCTAGTTGTGGGTATGTTGGTTTAACAAATCTTGGTGCCACTTGTTATATGGCTTCTTGTATGCAGCATTTATTTATGATGCCACAAGCCAGACGATCTATACTTGAAGCAAAATGTGATGAGTCTAATAAACATGCGTCCATATTGGTTGAGCTAAAAAGAATGTTTGCTTATTTATTGGTATGATTGATTTAATAATAAAGTTATTTAATTTTAGTGATTATATTAGAATAGTATATCTTATTGAGCTAGACTAGAAAAATACCTATTTTAAATGTGTAAAACAAACATTACCCAATGATTTCCTTATCTTTAAATTATATATATTTACATTTTTTTATTATGTCTGTTTTTGTGCTAGACTACAGGAAATAAGAATTTTAGGGGCAGTTTATTTATTTACTTTTTTTAAAATTTAATTTGTCACTTAATGATTTTTGAAATATGCTTAATTTCCTTTTGTTTATCTCAGGTTTCAAGATGGTTATCTTAGCCCACCGCTCTTTTCATAATTTCTAAAAATATGTGTTTTTTGCTAAAATAATTTTATTTAATCACAATATTAATATATTTCTCAATATTAACTCTGCCATAGATTGTTCACTTTTGTAGTGCGATCTTGATGCCATCTTTATTTTTGGACACAACATATTAATTTTAACTTTATTTTTAATATTGGTTTGTATCATACCTTATTCTCTGGTAACAATCGTTCTCCTAGGCAAGTAATGCATTTACCTCTTTTTTCCTGGCAATTCCCTTTTGTATGTAGATATTGTCAAAGACTTTATTATTTTATACCCTATAATTTTTTAACACTATATCAATTTGAGAGAGTCTTAAGTGTCTAGGGTTCATAAAGTATACACCCTTACTACCTGTCTCCACACTATTTATTTATTGAAAACTGTTATAAGCTGATTTGGTTATAGTTTCACTATTTTTTCAAAAGTTAATTGTAAACAGTTGGATTCCTTATGTAGTTATAAATAAAGTTCTTTCTCTATGGTTTTAATCCGTAAATTTGTTTGCAGCCATCTTCCATTCTTCTCTATCTTCCACTTTCCTTTTCATTTCTACATATGAGTTGCATCCTTGGTCCTGTATTATTTGTTGAATATATTCTAATCTTGGTCTTCCCCTATGGTTCCTTTTATAATCAGTTTTAGACTTATGTAGTCCCTCTTGTCGCATTATATGGCCTATCCATTCGTTTCGTCTTCTAACTAACTTTTTTTCTGTTATTCTTGCCAGCACCTTTTCATTGGTTACTCTGTCCATCCAGTTTATTCTTCACATTCTTCTGTAGCACCACATTTCAAACAATTCTTACCTTTTTCGTTCTTTCGTTGATATTCCTTACATCTTATGGCTATATTTTTTTCTCATCTTCTATTCCTCCGGCTCTGAGCTTATATTGGCCAAAGCACTTTTTTACCATACTTACCATACATATACTTCTTCTCTGCTTCCTGTTTTCATTATGGTTTCAATTTCACTATACCTTTCTTCCAGATACTTTTCTTGATTTCCTAATAATTAGATTCCTCAATGCTCTGTATCTTTTCTGTTCTTCAGTACTGTTCAAACTTTTATATTTCCTTCTTTCTTCTATCAAGTTTACAATTTTGATTGTAATCCAATCCTTTTTTGTTGTATCGTTTTTAATCTTTATGTTTTTTCTGCTAAATATAATTTAAAAGATTATTATAAGATTTGAGAAAATAGTTTAAAAAAATGCTTATTCTATATTTTATAATTGAATATTATAAAAACTAATCAGTTAGTTCAAAAAAGTTGTCATCAAAAATAAAATATAAATAAACACTTGTATTTAATTATAATATTTTATTTCAGGAAAGTGAAAGAAAAACGTATAACCCTCGTAGCTTTTGCAAAGTTTATACAATGGATCAACAACTTTTGAATACTGGTGAACAGAAAGACATGGCTGAATTTTTTATTGACCTTGTCTCTAAGTTAGAAGAAATGACACCTGAATTAAAAACACTTGTTAAAACACTATTTGGAGGTGTAATTAGCAATAATGTTGTTTCATTGGTTAGTATGATTATGATACATAGTTTTATATTATTGATAATACATTTACAAAACTTTTATTATTTTTAATAATATTTTTATGTAGTTAATTATTAATAAGCATATCAATTTTGTATGCATTGAGAAAAATATATATTTTTCTCCACCTTACATTTTAAAATATTCTAATTTTTCACTGAATTTAAAAAAATAACAACATTGTAATATGTTATTAAGCTTTATATATTAGTTAATTTAAAATTTATTTTTATTAATAATATATATACACTACACTTATACTATATTTCTCCAGTATATTATTTAAACTGTAAAACACTTCATTACATTAGAAAAAAATTCTTTATTGTTTGTTTTTATTATTTTTGTGTAAATTTACAGTCTCTAAACAATTCTCTTCAATAAATAAATAATTATAGTAAATAATTTTAAAAGAAGTTATATTTTTGTATTATATATTACATTTGAAACATTTAGGATTGTGATCATGTTAGTAGAACTTTAGAAGAGTTTTACACTGTAAGATGTCAAGTAGCTGATATGAGAAATTTGTATGAATCTCTTGATGAAGTTACATTAAAAGACACTTTAGATGGAGATAATATGTATACCTGTTCTCAGTGTGAGAAGAAAGTTCGTGCAGAAAAAAGGTAACTCCATTTTAAATGTCATATTTTAGAGTTTTAGAAGAACAATATAAGTATTTTACAATGATGTGTTTTTTTTCTGTCTTCACTTTTTGGGCAGTATAAATAGTGTTGATATCTGGTAGTAAAATAGATCTAGTTGATATTTGGGGGGGGGGGGTAGAAGTAAAATAATTTCTAAAAATAAATTTTATAATCTGGGAAAAAACTGAGGTATAATAGAAATTTTTAACAAAATTAATTTTGTTTTTTAGTGTAGTTAAAAAATAAATTAGTGAGATACTTGAAACTTTCACTAAATGTTTATATTAAACTATATTTATTAATTTTTTTTAAATATTTCAACTCTTTTTAAACTATTTTAGTCATGAGACTAATCTATAAATCTATAATCTATAACAATCTATAAATGTCGATAAAAATGTATTTGTTGGTTCATAATTCTAAAAATAAAATTTAAAAATGTAATACTAGATCCTGCATAAGTTGTTTTTATATATGTATTACAGATAAAATTTTTCAAAATCACATTTTCTGTTAAATATTCATATTAATTTTTAATTTTTTTCTAAGTTTTTGAAAATATAATACATTTCTCATACAATGCAGATAGTTTTCATTAAAACCATAAAATCTAAGAAATATAAAAAAACAATTATTTTTTATAAATATTAAAATTTGGACAAAATTACTTATTTAAATGATTAACAATGATGTTAATTATTTTGTTATAATTTAAAAAAGATTATTCGTGTTAACTCAAATTTTTTACATATATTAAATTATTATTAATATTTTTCTATGCAATGACATTATTGATTTATTTTAAGATGTTATCTATTTATACTATGAATCTCTTTTTACTTATTTAAGGTTTGAATTATATGTTAGTTGATATACTATTTTAAAAATATTCAGTAATTACAAGAATATCAATAATATATATTTTCGGAAAAAAAATACTTCAATGTACTGTAGTATTAAAAGTAAAATAAATTACTGTAATTGGTATCAAAAATGTATATAAAAAAAATATATTATGAAATATAGTTTGTAATGTTTACTGACTATCTTCGCTTAGAGTCGTTTTTCATATAAAATGTTATATCATTGAATTCAAATTTAATATACCCATAACAGCCACTCACTCGACACTTATTCTTATTAAACACTGATAATTAATGCATATTATATTTCAGGGCTTGTTTCAAAAAATTACCACAAATTCTTTGTTTTAATACAATGAGGTATACATTTAATATGGTGACTATGATGAAAGAAAAAGTGAACACTCATTTTTCATTTCCTATGATACTTGACATGTCTGGATATGTTGAAAAACACTTGATGCCTCAGCATTATCTGGAAGAAAAAGAAATGAACGAAAATAAGGGAACAGAGCGATTTGATGAAAACTACCAATATGAACTGATAGGTGTTACAGTTCATACAGGAACAGCAGACGGTGGTCATTATTATAGCTTTATACGAAACCGAGAACGTACAAATAAATCTCAAACGCCAAGTACTGATCAATGGTATTTATTCAATGATGCAGAAGTTAAATTGTTTGATGCTAGTCAATTAGCAGCTGAATGCTTTGGTGGAGAAATGACAGTAATATATTAATATATATTGTAATTTCATAATTTTCCATACACATGTTATACAAATTTATTATTCTAGAGTAAAACCTATGATTCAGTAACAGACAAGTACATGGACTTGAGCTTTGAAAAAACAAACAGTGCGTATATGTTATTTTATGAACTTGTTAAGCCAACAGATCCAGAAATTGAAGAACATGATACTTCTAATGATATAGAAATATGTCCACCAATAAAATTGAGTAGTGAATTAGAAGGATGGATTTGGAGGGATAATAGACAATTTTTACAAGATAAAAATATATTTGAAAGTGCTTATTTTCAGTAAGTGGTTTAGTATTAACTTAGAAATTTATGATTACGTTTAATGTTTATTGAAATTTTTTCTAAGATTTATGTGGCAAATATGTGCATTTATTCCTCAATCTTTAGAAGATACGGAGGAATTAGCTGAACTTGCTACAAAATTAACTTCAGCTTTTTTTTTGGAAACTTATATACATGCTAAAGAACGAGTAAGTATTTTTAATTTAATCTGGGCTATTTTAGTATTTTCTGTTGAATTTTAAATTTTTAGTCTACTATAATGCAATGGACAGAATTGTTAACCAAGCAGTTTAGTGCTTCACAATCTGGTTCTGAATGGTTTCTACAACAAATGAGTGTTGATGGATGGTGGCCACTTAAGATTTTTATTAAATGTCCTAATCAAATAATAAGACAGACATTTCTTAAATTGTGCATACATGTTATTCAGCAAACTAGGTAATAAATATTAATTATTTATTATTAATAAAAAAACAATGTTTTTATTAAAAATTTATATTTTTTATCCTTATAATTTTTTAAGTTTTTTACTTTATTGAATAACAACATAGATTTTTAATTTCATATTCCAAAGCAGAATATTTTTTTGAGTATTTTGATACATAAAATTTGAATTTAGGGTGAGTAGTTTATGAGTTATACTTGTTTAAATTATAGACAAGCGGAGTAGTGGACAAACATTTTGCGGGGTAACCGTACAACTAAACTTTAATACGTATAACTAATAAACTATTCACCCTAAATTCGATTTTTATGTAACAAAATACTTAAAAAAATTATTCTGCATGAATATGAAATTAAAAATCATGTTGTCATTCAAAAAAGTAAAAAAATATTTTCAAAAACATCAATACTTTTTGAAATAATGAGTGTTGTTTGATAAAAAAATCACCCTGTATATATGTGTTAATTATATATTTCAAAGAAATATTAATACTAAATAATATTTTATTTATTTTAGACCATATATTTGTTTTTTCAATGACACTTTTATGAATGATGATAAAAGTGAATATATGAAACCTTGTGTGTCTTGTCTAACTTCATTTATCCGTACAGTAGTATCTTTAGTAAGTATTTATTATACTTTTACTGAATCAAAATTATAACGAATATTACACATAATTATTTATAACATTTTAATATTATAGATGGAACAAAATATCAAAAATTGTATTCGAAATATGACTGAATATTTTGCAATGTTACATGAATTTAGTAAGTTAGGTGATGAAGAAAGCAAATTTCTTATAGCTATTCAATGTATTACTACAGTTGTAAACTTTTACTTGGGCTTAAAAGGACATGAATTTGTAAGTTAAACATCCATGTTTATAGAGTATATTAAATAAAGTTTATAATTTATAGAATGATAATCCTAATAATATTAATGGTGCTGACTGTGAAGAAGAAGAAGAAGACACAGTTCCAATGTCAAATGCAGATCGAAACAAGCCACCTTTATCTCTTGAAAAATTAATTGCTCTTGTAGTTTCATTGGTAGAAAAATCAAGAAATATTGGTGGTCAGTTAGAGCTATCAGATAATGATTTGTATGTTTTACAAGGAATGAAGGTAACATTTAGTGTTGTTATTATTTAATATAATATACAGATTGTCCAAATGTTTTATGACAAAAATGATGGGAATTATGTAAGAAACAACATAATACCCCCTCCCATTTTTTTCACACAACATTTGAAAGACTGTATATCTAAACCCACATACTAAAATACAGATATCTGGACACCGACATGTTGGCAGTGATACTAGTCAGTCAGTGAAATCTTATGGAATATATAATTTTTTATCATATTTGAGTAACTTAACTTTTTAGTCACTTGATTTTTTATAAATTTATCAAGACTCAAGAAGAATTTAAAGTAATGACTCAAGAGGAATTTATAGTGATGTACTGCTGTTACTCACGATTTTTCACTAATATGTACTGACCACAAAAATGACTATTTTCATTCTTCTTTATTTTATTTTGTGTTATAAAATATTTTATTTATATTTTTACTTAATAATATTTTTAGGGGTTTCCATTTATAATTCAGCAAGTAAAAGATAATACAAATTTACATATGACAAAAAATCTTATATTTTCTCTATGCCGTAATGATTCATCGCAAAAGAATGCTTTACTTGCTAATGAAATTATCAGCCAAATTTTAAATGTTATACAAAAAAATGTTAATAATTCTGAAGTAAGATCATTTATTTAAATTAATTGAAATATAAATGTAGAAAAAATAAATAATATTTGTACTTTAGATTACTCAGCCATTTTTCAAAATGTTAACTTTACTATCAGAAGGTAGTGTCAGTGGTAATGGTGGATTACCATCATTTACTGAATTCATATTAAGACTTTTGTGGCAGTCAACTGAAAATGGACCCCAAGTAGCATTGGAATGGCTTGGTCTTCAAGTACCTCGTAATAAGCAAGTATCTGCTTGGGTACTTAATGGTATGGACACATGGGTTGAACGATTTTTATTAGCACATGGAAATGCTCGAGTACGCTCAGGTAAATATATTGCATTTAAATTATTGATTATTATTACAGTATAAATGTATAGAATTTTGATTATGTATAGAATATCGTTAATTTTGTGAAAAAAATACTATGTTAAATATTTGCTATTTAAAAAATTGTAGTATAATTTGATTGAATTAATTACATTTTTTTCTAACATGACTAATTACTAAAAGAATATTGGTATATTTAGATTTAATAAAGTGAAAACAATATAATAATAATTTTTTAGTTACTAAGTAATAATTTTGTAAGACCATATTATATGTAAGTAAAATGTAAATCATTAAAATGGTATACTTACATATAAATTATGTAAAAGAAAAATTCAACAATTTTTGTTATCTTCAGAACCAAATTAGTCAGTTACTGAATATTATATTAAAATATTTAGCTGATGAACTAACTGAAAATATAAAAAAAAACTTAAACACATATAATTACTATGTTTGTAATTATTAATTAAAATGTATATTTTAGCTGCCAGTATGTTATTAGTATCATTGGTACCAAATACTCAATTTCGACAAGCATATAGATCAGCAAGAGGTATGTGTACATTACAAAAAGAAGTATTATTGGCATCAGATGCAAAGGAAACATTGCATGAAATATTCAAATTTCTTTTAAATCTCTTAAAAATGGCTAAAGAGTATACAGATACAACCCAACATGGATCATCAAAACTAACTGCTTACTTTGTTTTGCTCAATTATTTTTTGATATCAAGAACAGAAAAATTAATGGTAAATATTTTAATAAGTATTTTATTTTTATTTATAGAGTACATTCAAATTATACTAAAACGCAGTTTAAAAAAATACAATAAGACAAGTATAATTATAGTTCAATGTTATAGTTTTAATGGATTGTACATTTTTTTGTGGCTATCACATTTTACAGCGCTAGTTTACTTAAATTATCAATGTTGATGTTGGTTTCTAGTAGAATTTTTATCTAATTTGTACTTAGGGGGTAAAAAATAAGATATTCCAAAGATTTTGCTTTACTAATTTATTTAGCTAAAACAAATATTTGTGCAGCATCAGTTTTCAACAAAATCTCCAAAAAGTAATAATTGTAGACATTTGCTCAGAATTGTTTTTGGTGCCTACAGTTTATTGTTAATTAGAATTTAATATATCTATTATTCATCATGATAACTATAGGAGAATTATTAATTTAAGAGAGACACTCAATACTTATTAAGAAGCAGAAACAATATGTTTTTTTTTTACAGAAAATTTTAAATTTATTATAAATGTTAAATATAAAATGTATGTGAATAACTAATATCAAGATTTACACAATAAAGTATTTATTAAAATTTTTGATTCATTTAATATTTTCAGTTTGGACCACATTTAGTTGAACTTTGGCAATTATTTCATCCCAAACTTTCTGAACCAGCCATAGCAATACATCATAATAAACAAAGCTTATTGATGTTATTCTATAATGTTTTGTCTGACTGTATAGAAAATGTACAAATACTTGTTCAAGATCCATACTTTGTGAAAAATATAGCATTCAATTATATTTTGTAAGTAATTTAATTAAGAATGTACATCTTAATAATTGTAAGTTTATCATTAATGAGAATTTTTTTAGAGCTGATCATGATGACCAAGAAGTGGTAATTTTCAATCGCACTATGTTACCAGCATATTATGGCCTTTTAAGAATATGTTGCCAACATTCTAGAACATTTTCTAGACAATTAGCTGGGCATCAAAATATTAGTTGGGCTTTTAAGAACATTTCTCCTCACCCTACTCAATATGCAGCTGTAAGATAACTATGTTATATTTTATTTGAATTTGTTTTATTAATTTTTTTATTCATATAATTATTTAGGCTGTTGATGAATTATTTAAACTATTACAACTATTTATTAAAAAATTCCCGGATTCAACTGATCAAGAAATTGTTGAAATAAACCAATATAGAAGAGAAACAATACAACTATATGTATCAAACTTAGATGGAAAAGCTGGCTGGGGTACTTTAATACCAGTTGCTAAAATTCTTTTGGAAAATGATGAAGATAAATTATATTTTATTCATAACCGTGGCTTAGAAATGTGTTTTGAAGTAATAATTTAATATGTCAAATAATAATTAAATACTTTTAAAATATTAATAAATTATTGATTGGTATTTCAGGGTTTTCAAACATTACATAATATGTATCATGAAGCTACTGCTTGCCACGTAACTGGCGACTTAATTGAAATGCTTGCTTTAATTGTTGATATCACAAAGTGTTTACAAAGAAGTCATGAACAAAATAAATTAGCTGAAAAAGAAACACCACGTACTATAGTATTGACATACAAAGAATGGCCAGATTTATTAAGAAAATTGGTTACATTACTTAATACATACAATCCTAAAGAAATGAGACAATCAGTATTAGGTAATATAACGTCAATATGTATTTTATTTATATGCTTTTATTAAATTAATTTAAATATCTTCAAAGGCGTAAAATAATTAATTTTAATAGTAAAAAATATAATTTTTTTCCTGGTAAAAGTCTAATATATTATACTGTATTCAAATCAAGAAAGGTACCAAGTGGCCAACTTATGTAGATGGGTATGGGCTTTGTTTCAAAAAAATTTGGTATGAGGAACTCAATGATTGACTTGGTGGGGGAAGCATCTGACCACCCTGATGAAAAACATTCACTGCTCAGTACCTTTCTTATTTCGAATACAATATATGTATAATTTTATTTCTATCAGTAATATTTTTATAATTAAATGGTTATTACTCATTTATTAGTATAGTGATATCTATACTGATGTAGTGATATAGTGATATCTATTCTATACTTAGTTTCAAAAGATAACTTGTGCACAAATGATCAAATTATGTTCATATGTAATTCTTACATTATAATAATAAAATGCTGTCTAATGAGTAACTAATGTGTGACTTGTTAGCCACATTCAAGGTATTTGAACTTATATCATCATATTTTGAACAGAGTATAATTATAGTTATCATGTAGGTTGCAAAAATTCATTGTACTTTATCTCATGTGTTAAAAAATTTCTTTGATGAAACACAATATATTTTTCTTTTATATTTATTTATTTTAAATTTAAAATCTATTCTTAAAATAAATTTCAATTTATTTGTAAATGCAAGTTATTAAAATCTTATCACATTAAAACCACAAAAAATAATATAAACAACTATAAAATAGTTTAAAATTAATAAAGTAATAATTTACCCCATACACAACTAACCAGTGATTAATATAACAACATTTTTTCTTTTAAGTATGCTTGTGTGTAACAATTGATGTTAATCTTAACCAGTTAGTAATAAAAATTTATTGTAGTTAAAATCGTAAATATTATAAAAAGATTATTTTATTAAATTCCATAATTATTTTTTAGATCTACTAAAAGTACTTGTTGTATTAATGCCAATTGAAGTTATTAATGTACTTCAACCAATATTAACACATTGTCATGCTGTTTGTATGGACAGTAATAATGGTATGCCTATTGGTCCGTATTTTCCTCGTCGTGGACATAAAGTGCCCATGCTAAGCTTAAAATCAAATACTAGGCCTATTAGACCCATGGTTCAAATGGCTTTAACTCATAACCAATTAGACTTGACTAAAGTAAGAATATTTTTTAAAGAAATGTTAATTTTAAGCAATTATTCTAATTGTTTAAATTATTTTAGGGCTGTGATCCTCATTACGATACAGAATTATCTGCATTTTATGCACCATATCACGATTTCATTGATGTGATGTGTCGTACTGCTGTTAATAATGACTGTTTGACTGAACCTCTTGTAGCACTTAATGCAATGATTGGATATGAATCTATTCCTTTACATCATACTTTTTTTCCAAAGTTTTGGCTTGATGTGCATAATATGAATGTAAGTATATACAGAGTAATTCAAAATTTATCTTACAGCCATTTTATCATATAAATATAAAATATTCATGATAAAGGAATGTTAAATGTTTTTTTTTTATTTAGAAATATCTAAAATTATTAGTAATTTTTATAATTTTTTTATAATAGTTTAAGACAGTGGTTTTCATACTTTTATTATACACGGCACACCATACACTTCAAATATTTTCATGGCACACTGACCTTTTTTTTTAGATAAACAAAATTATTTTGAATTAATTATAATTATATATACATTTCATAAAAAATGTATGATTGATAGGCTAACAAATATTTTTAATTCTTGGACGAATAGTTGACACACCCTCATTTTCTTATATCATAATTCAATGCAATCGGTAATTTATGGAAAAACCGTGGCACACTTAGTGTATACTAGAGGCACACCAGTGTGCCGCGGCACCCAGTTTAAAAACCACTGGTTTAGAGCAAGAGATGTTGGGGAGTCTACTTAAGAAATTATTATTATTATTTAGTTAATAAATTATAAGTTATAAGTATTTAGTTTATGTTGAGCGAAGTGGAATATGGTGATATTTAACAAAATATTGGTCTACTACTCCGCTCACCTAAAATTTAAATACTTATAATTTTTAATCTATTTGCCTGAATTTCAATTTTTATATATAAAAAAATACTACGAAAAAGTTCTTTATATTATAATTGCAAAAAAAGTATAGGTTCCCATTTTAATTTCTTAAGTTGATACCCAAATCCCCTCCTAAAATATTGTAAAAATATATAATAATTACTATCATTTTAAATATTTTTAAATAAAAATCTTTGGTAATTAACATTTTTTCTATTTTCTATTTATATGATAAATGGCTGTAACATAAATTTTGAATTACTCTGTATTTAAGTTAGAAATAATGAATGATTTTTAATTTAGCATATATTTGTTTTTTTAAGGGGTCTAACTTACCATATTTAAGATTATTATCTAAGAATAATTATTTTGTGGATTATTTGGAATCTACACTTATTGAGGAACGTCTCAGTTTGAATAATGATATTATATATGATTTTGTTAGAACATTTTTTCCCGAGGTAATTTTAATTCATAGTACTTGCTTATAACAATTCACAATTATTTTGGGTCTAACATGTAAATATATGTATATTTTGTTTAAACTAACAGATGGCTGCTAGTGTACTATCACATCACACTTTTGAATTATTGGAAAGTGTTATATATAACTTGCCAAATGACTTGGAAAAATTGGGTGAATTAGAAACTGAAAAAAGGATGTTATCTAATTTAAGAGCTCTAAGAGTTTGTTCATTAGTTAAACCTCCTGTGCAAGAACTGAAAGTAGTTTTAAGCAATATTAAAACGGCAGCTCAAAAACTAATAGACAAAGTGTGTCCTTCAACTTCAGGTAAACAAATATACTTTATTTTTATTTAAAAGTTAGTAATAAAATTACATTATAAATTAAAGGTATAAAAAAAAGTAAATTTAAAATCTAAATTTCTCATTTCACTATAAAATTGAGTTAGTTTTGTTAACTTAGAAATTGAATTATACAATGTTTTTAGTAGAGTAACCTTGCATAGTATAATTAACATAAGTTTGTTTTAAAACTATATTTGGAAGTAAGTTGATTTACACTTCACTAAAATTATTATTATTTATTTTATTTAAGAGAACGTTATACCCGCAATGTTGTCTCTTGTCTTACTAATGTAAATCATGGCAAATTTTCGTTCAGCAGAACACATTTTGTGATGTTAGCTTTAATATTAGAGTAAATTTACCTATTATCAAATTTAAAGGTAAGAATATTACCTAAAAAATGTCATATGCTTTTATTGATATTATTTTAAAGTTGTAATATTTTTTATAGCTATAACTCATTTTTAAATGATATCAATAGAAACATACATTTTCTAGATAATGTTCTTATCTTTTAATTTGATAATAGGTAAATTTACTCTAATATTAAAGTTAACATTACAAAATGTGTTTTGCTGAATGCGAATTTGCTATGATCTATATTAGTAAGACAAAGACAACACATGCTGGTACTAGTTCTCCTAAGATGAAATCATATATTAAAATTTTAGTTTTTTATTTGTTTATACGCAAAGTTTTCAATTTGGTCATCAACTATTGTTTTTAGTTATGTCTTAGAAAAACAATTCAGTGTACAGTATAAAAAATATTTAATATTAATTACTTTTCATAATAACTTTAACATGATTTTATATTTCATTTTTTCACCAAACTCATGTGTATTTATAAAATATAGCACATATTAATTACCCTAATCACAAATGCGGCCTTGTAACCTAGTTAATGTAATTTTTTTTTTTAATTTAGATGAAACCAATGAAAAAAATGATGATGAACAATTATCATTATTACGCAGTATTGAAACTACTGCTGCTGAATTTATAGATGCCATTCCCTTACCAAAACATGAAAATTTACCTAGCAACTTAGAAGATAAAGACATTGCTGGGCCACCAGATAAGACTTAATACAGGTTTTTTCTGTAGGTTTAAAAAACGCTGCTAGTCTTTCAAAACAAAACTGGATTATAATTTTTTTTAAATGAATTTATGTTTTTTTTATATAAAAAAAACATTTATTTGTGATCTCCAAAAATGTTGCAAAGTTTTGTTTTTTTTTTTTTTTTTTTTTTTAATCAATCGACTATTTTGTAAAGCCAATAACTGTTGGGATTCGTTATTTTTATCAATTACCCTTGGATTTTATGTGGATAAATTCCATCCTTTCCCTACCTTAATTATATTCTATAATTGTTTAAAAAGTAATAATTTTAGTAAAATTTAAATAAAAAGTAATATGTTTTTATTATGTAATTATTAATTAATATTATTTATATCAATGAAAGAACTTTATATAGACTTTCTAATCATAATTTATAGATTAGTTTTTTTTTACAGGGAAATGTTGTTTTTCTATTATCATACTGTACATATTATAAAAATAAAATTGAGTCTTAATGAGTTGTAATTGTATATATTGAAAATTTATACAACTGTAAATGGAATGAAAATTTCTATATAAATGTACAAAAAAAAATAAATATAAGCAAAAAAGACTTCATTCAACTACTTAAGTTCTATGAACTAACAAACTGTAAGAGTTTTTTGATCCTGTGAACCATGACTTGCACAAAACTGTCTTCTGACTTCTCCTGTAACAAATTATAAATATTTTTAAAATTTAATTTATTTATTTCTTCTAATCAACTTCAATAAATCTAATTGTGGCCTATTGTTGGGGTTTTTTTTAAACTTGAATTAAATATAAAGTAAATAATACCTAATACTTTAAAAATGGTTTGGGACAAAATCAATTGTTAAAAACAAATAACAGCAGACTTAAAATTTTCAATAAATATTATTTTCTATAGACTTTTTTTTACGAGTGATAAACTTTGTGTAAGTAAGATAAGAAGTTTAAATAAAGTTAATCTATCAACATTTTTTTTTTTTAAAGTGAAAGGATATTAATTTCTTTTTTATCATTTTTTCATACTTCAAGCTACGCTTTTGTAAAAATTACTTTAAATTAAAAATATGTACAAAACTTATGTTTAGTTAGTAGCCAATAGGTATATTATGGCTGTTTAACAGTTGTATTATGTAATTAAAGAATTTAAAAAGTAGTAATAACAGAAAGTATATAATATGTAGACCGAAGTATTTAATTCCTAAATGTGACTCATAATAATATTTTAATATTAAATACTTGAATATGTTGTTTATATATTAATGATATCAGTAAATTTTATTTACAGTTCAAATTGTATGTAATAAATTTAATATTAAAGTAAATTAAAATTAAAATATCATGAACACACCATGATAAAACAGACAATATTCTTACAAAAGATAAGCTTGATATTAATTTTATTCCCCAAAGTGCAGGGTCAAGTTTGTGGCTTGGTATCAAAAAAATCTAATACAAATAGTGAGGTTTGTCAGATATTGGTACGTTGTGACATAACTCATCTCAGAAGCAATTCCTTGGACATGAATCGAAGTTACCGCAATGCAAAATAGTCCAATGCTTACCCAAAAAGTGTGGTTTGGCTACAATTTTAAAATATTAATGCTAAATACACAAAACTGGAATTTCTAAACACAAATTTGAGGTATTTTATATTTATAAGATGGAGATGACATATGCTGATGTAATATCCTATGAATATACTTTGCTACACTATTAATCCTAGTAATGTAATTGATTCATAAATATTTACATCATTTGTTGCATAAAGTTTTTCAAGAAATGCTTCATTAAACACCTTCACCAATCCCTGTCTTAATTCTTTTAATTCATCAGGTGTTACGCCATCTTCATCGTCTTGGTTTGAACTTCCTGATCCTAATTAATTAATTAATTAACAAAAATAACTCAATTTTAATTTATTTGTATTTTGTAATAAAATACACTTACTGTTTAATCCTTTAGGACGATGAACATGTTGAACAGGACTTTGCATAAAATAATAATCTGTATGAGCCCACAAAATATACAGACATACTTCCACTATTTGTTTACAAAGTATGCGTTGAGTTTGGTCACCAATATCCTTATTTTCTATCTCGTTTTCATTGTTACTTTCACCAAATAACTGAAATCAAATCAAATAAAATAATAAAACAATGATAAACATACAATTTGAAAGTTTAAAATACTATATAAACCTTAATTTAAATGTTTTAGGTAAAATAAAACATCTAGAATTTTTAATATTTTGGTTATTGTTTCAATATTTAACATGTTATATATTTTTTTAGAACCTATCTAAATGTAAACCCAAACTCAACTGCATACAGATTATTTACATTTAAGTGAACTGTAGTAGAAGTAGATACTGAAACAATCTAAAATTATATAATACAAATGATTGGAATTTAAAAATAAATTTGTACACACATTTTATAGTGCAAATAATCAACACTCAAGTGTAGTATCTCAGTTTTGTATTTATTATAATTAAAAACACTTGTAAATTATTTTATTAAACTTACATTGATTCATTTATTAAATAAAAATTGTATAGTTACTTGAATAGGTGATTTTCTATTTTCAGCTATAGTTTTAGTGTTAAATTGCATGAAATAATGTTCAACAGTTTGAACCATTATTGTGACAATTGTACCCATCGACAAAACATTACTAGGATTTAAATCGCCTAAAATAAATTGTTAAGATATATAAATAAGATAAATAAAAATAGTGAGCCTTAATTATATACCATGAGAAGTAATGCTAAATGAATCAGTATAAACAGAAACATCCAAAATCCGTCTTTTAAATTTCTGACCACTTGTAGCCCATCCGCCATCCATTAAATTTGATACATAATTTAATAAATTTAATGTTATCTAAAATTTATAATCACAAAACATTTCCAATATATTACTAAAATATAAATGAAAATAAAAATATGTTAATTTACTAACTCTCAAATATAAAGTAACATTTGTTTCACCATCATTTGGACTAGATTCTTCAGAACACTTTTTACGTATTGCCCGTATTATAGATAAATTAACAGAAAATCGTATTAAAGTTCTTTGCATTAACACACTATAATGATAAAATAATCCTGCAATATCCTTGTCACCACTTGAATTTATTTCTGAACTTGTATCTATTTAAATTTTACAATTAATTAAATATTATTAGGTAGTTATAAAAAAATTATAATATATTAAGGGACACTCAAATATTTTTGTGACAAGTGGCAGCGATTTTGTTGATACTTTATTATTATGTAATATCCGCCAATTTTGTCACATAGATTAAAATTTTAGTATACTTGAAACTTTTTACTAGCAAATAAAAAACAATTCCTAATATGCATAATTGTTTTATTTACACCAAAATTAAGAAATGTGTACATTTGTAGTAAAACTTACCATCATTAGTAACATTAACAAACAAAGATGTTAATTGATAAAGTTCTTTAAGGTACCACTGCTCACATAACGGTGCTGAATTAGTAAGAGCAATTGTCACAGTGTCACGATGACTAATCAAATAATAGACAACCTAAAAGATATATTAAAT
This sequence comes from Rhopalosiphum maidis, assembly GCF_003676215.2. Lineage (NCBI taxonomy): Eukaryota > Metazoa > Arthropoda > Insecta > Hemiptera > Aphididae > Rhopalosiphum > Rhopalosiphum maidis. The sequence goes on from NC_040877.1 coordinate 64,367,633, forward strand.
TAAAATTATATTTATAAATTTACAATTAATACATTACTTGGAGTATAGAAGTCATGTTTTGATTTCCTAATGTACTTATAACTGTTTGACATAAACACATTGCTGGTGAACATATCATCATGTATCGATCACCTTCATCCGGCATAAATTCTTTTATAGAACGTTTGAAACTATAAACATTTAAAATAATATTAATATAAAAACAAAATGTTAACAATATTTACACATTTATTTTATTAATATTAATGGATACAAATAATTTATATTCTATATTTTAGTTTGATTTAATGATTTACATTATAATATAATATTTCAATCCTAATAAAAATAAAATAACTTTTAAAAATGTATTATACATAAATCTCTTTAAATAGTATGCATTTTTTGTAGATGCTATTCAATTTTAATTATATAATAATGATAATAATAATTTGTACTGAAAACAATTAATTTAATTTTAAAACATGATACAATACATTTTATATTATTCAATAATAAAACATATTATACAAAATAGGATAAAAATGAAAATGTCTTTAACATTTTACCTACACAATGGAACCTCAACGTGTCGAAAATCTCGATTACTCAAACATTCTGTGTTCTGAATAAAGACAGAAGATTTTTATAATGTTGTTCCTGAATTTTTTGTTTATTTTGAAAAATAATCATAATTTTTGACATATAAAGTACAAATTAGTTCTACCTAATTTACTATCTAAAACCACCATTTTTTTAATCTACTTATTGTGTATTCAATAACAAATAAAAACACACATTTATTGTAAAATCAATACATTTATCACTATGCTCAGTATCTAAAATAATAAATAAGTAGTAATACTATTATTCAGAAAAAAAAAGATTTAAGGTGGTTTTTGATTCGAGATTATTTATTGTATTTATCTTCTGGACTCCAGTAGAAATTGCCTGTATAGGATATTAAAAATCTTATCAGAAACTTTCCTCAATATATAATTAGCCCAATAAAAAATGTATAAATTTGTACCAAAATAAAACTAAGATCGGTTATCATATTTAATATAATTACATTCAATTAAATTGAGATAATTTTATTTAATTACCTTGTTTCAAAATTTGGATGTGCATCAATTGCCTTTACTGATGACAAACACGCTATAGCTTGGTGATTAAGTAACGCATCAGCACCAGTTGTGTATGTAGCAATTTTATTCAAAAGACTCTAAAGTATAAAATATTATTAAAAAACGAGTTTTAACAGTGTAATAATTAAATTTACCATTTTATTTTCATACACATAAATGGGTTTTAAGGTTTTATTTTTAGCTGTAATCAAATCTTTAAGTTCTGAATCTGACTCTAAAATGCTAGATATAATGCATTTAAGATAACCTTGATTAGATATATAGCTAATAAGTTTTGGATTGATATCTATTAAAAGTTCACATAATGTATAAGATAGTACCTATAACAATTAAAAATATAAATAATAATTCAAATAACATTGGGATTGATAATTAAATATATTCATAGTTATAAATACTTTGCATATATCATGCCCAGAAGTTAAGTCGACACAAATTACTTCCAAGATTCTTTCGCTTAAGTATTGGTCAAAATTTAAAGACTTAATGAACTTAATGGACTCAGAATCAAGAATTTGTTTATCAGTAGAAGTAAATAAAATACTTTTTTGTTTGATGTTTCCATTAGTTAGAGTTCGACTGTTAGTAGCCAAAAGATTAATCAATGCAATTAACGATGAGTATAAGCTTGCTCGTAATTTTTGAGAACCTAAAATATCTTAATTAATAATAATATATTATTAATTTATAACATTTACTATATACCTGATTGTTGTATACATTTAAGTATATTTTGTAGCATGCTCGAATAAACACTAGACTGTCCAGTAACAAATGACCCTAAATTAAGGTCAGGATTTAGAACACATAGCTCTAAGTGTTGGTCAATTGTATTTTTCAAATTTATTAACAAAAGTAATTGGGAATTTGTGATGAGTGTAGATAAATCAGACATTTGTGGATAACGAATCACCTAAAATCATAATACAAAATAATTCTAGATATTTACATAAATTTAAAAAAAAAATAACATTTATATTTTATAAATGTATTTAAACTGTGATCATTTGATATAATACCTATAAAGAAAAGTTATAAATTAATAAAATTGATAATAAAAACTCAAATAATATGTTCAGACTTTTGAAACCTGAGAGTAAAATAATGAGTACATTATTCAAATTGGATTTTTTGACCAATTGCTATTAAAGTAGATTAGGTCTGATATATTATTTTATTACGATATTAATGCCAATTAAAAATACTTAATTAAATTTAATAAAAAATGTATATATTATTAAACAATAGTCACCTTGCTTTGTAGGGATACCAAAAGATCAATTACAAATGTGAAGCGTTGTTGGAATTCCATAGATGGTAAGTTAGCCATGCTGAATATTACAGCAGTCAATTGATGCCAGGCATCAAAATACTTTACCATACAACTAACTTGAAGGCGTTTATCATTAATTCTTACAGCATATGCTAACAATTCCTAAATTATAATACATGAAAAGTATTATTTATTGAGTACAAACAAGTTAAATTATATGTTACTAACTTGAATTTCTTGAAGCAAACTAGTTCTAATAGTTGAAGAATTATCAATTGATTTTAATTCATTCATCAGTATAGAATGCAACTGCTTAATATCTATTAATGGAACTTTCCCCGAAATTTCACACTCACTTAATAACTGAAATACAATTAGAATTAAACGTTATTAATATTAACAAAAAAATAATATAATCTATAGATATTACCTGATTGATAAGTTTAGACTCGAGATATTTTAGTTCAGGCATATCATCAAAAGTTGTTTCAAATTCAAGATCCACAATTTCTAATAAGCTTAGTAACTTTTTACCATCATCTTTACTATCATCTTGATCTATTAAATTATTTTTTTTACATAAATTAATAAATATATATAACTAAATAATTATTTAAACTATTTTACCATGGTCTCTAGTCAATGTTGAATGATCAAATAAATTGTTTGTTGATTGAGATTGCAATAATTCAGATCCAGGAATACTTTAAAATATTATATTACATTGTTAATATAAATTAAATAATAGAGAAATATAAAGATTTAAATGTTGTTTACCTGTTCTTTTTCTCAGTAGTTCCAATGAATAATAATACTAATTTTGTCAATGTCATCAGCAAATTTTGATGCACATGCATTTTTATCTCAACAGCAATTATACGTAACAACCAATTCATTTGTATTAAATCACTACCTATTAAAATTTAATTAATAATAAATAATTTATGGATTTATAAAATAATTTTTAATACTACTAACAGTTAACTTTTTTGCTAGAACTTTCTGTATAAAATGGCAATGCAGAAGCATGACGTAAAATAAAGTCACTACGGGATTTCAAGTATACCAAAACTGGCTTGGATGTTCGATTACTTGAAACTAATACATATATCAACTGATAACATAACTCTAACAATTTTGAATGATTTTTACTAACAGCTCCATTCTTGCGACTCTTAAGAGAATCGTCTAATATATCAATAATTGAGTGCAAACAGTTTCTAGGATTTCCTCCAACACCTAATGAAGTATAAAATAATAAGTATACATTTAAAATTAAATAAATAATACAAATATCTAAATCATAAATATTTTAACATACCAGCATTTTCAAAACAAGTCTTTTGTACATTGTCTAAATTAAAACCAAGTAAATAATGTGCTAAATTTGGAGGCGAAGAATTTAAACATTGAAGTAAAAGTTTCAATATGGACTCTTTACATTTTTTTACAGTAGACATATCATTTGATTCTTCTAAAAACTAAAAATTATAAAACTATTAAATAAATATGTCATTAACAAAATTTAAAAATCTAATTTAATATAAATTTAAAACTAAACATAATTATTAAAAACTAAGTTATATTTAGATAAATAAATAAAATTTTACAAAATCAAATTGTCTTATACCAGGCCTTTTATAAATTTGACAGAAGACTATAAACTAAGTACTTATGAATGAATTTCAATCAATCTTCATACTTAAAAAAAAAAAATTATTTTCATAAAAATCCTTAATCTTTGAACTAATATAAACTCAACTTTTTGCACTTAATACAAATATAATATGTATCACTAATATTATAAATTAACATAAATTACCTAGCGCTAACAATATTAATATCTATGGCTATACATTTTTTTTGTCCTAACAATTTAATTGTATTGTGAAGTATTTCAAAACTGCTAATTGCAGACTTGAATCTTTTTGCCATTAAGTATGTTTTCTATAAACAATGACATTTTCAAAAAATGTAATTTATTATAATTTTAAATTAATTAATCTTTGATAAAACTGTATTTGAAAATTCAGGGGTTGAATTGTACTCCATACACACCTCATCCATACCTATGTCTGATAGAATATCCATATTTTCTGGGATTTATTCTACTTGAAAGTTAATACATCTAAGTTAAAAATCTTGTTAAACTGCCTAATCCAAGAGACACGTCTATAATTCCAATATTGATAACCAATAAGAGTAAATTATGCAAGAATGTTATTACGTATTTATCATATAACGATAACTATAGCTGATATAAATCTATTAGTATAATACCTTTGTTGATTCTTCTTCTTCTAGGCATTCCACAAAGCCATGTCTAATACCAATTGTAAGTTGAGGATTGGAAGTAAAATATGATACCATATGAGACTGTGGTATTGGATAAGAAGTTATAGTTATCAATATTCGAATAGCATGATATGCATGCTCTGGTAAATGTGTATAAGTTATAAACCTTAAAAAAAATATATACATAAATACAAATAAAATAAACTTAAATTAAAATGTTTATACTAACTTGGATAAATCGATTATATAATCTGGTTCATTTGTTGCTACATTAATACTAACAAGAGTTTTATGTAATCCAGTATATATAAGAGGTGACCCAGAAGAAATAGATGCATTTAAAAATTTTTGTTGCAAATATAAAGCTTGTTCTAAAAGACGTAATACAACTAATGTTGTTTTTTCCATTGCTTCTTTACCACTAAAAGAGGTATACAGATCAAACATTTGACAGCCCGTATGCATTATATTTAAAATCTAAAAATTGATTATTTATTTAGGTATTACAGAAATATATTTATATAATATATACTATAGAAAGAACTTACAGTTTTCAAAAAATCAGAATTTGTACATAAGTATGTCATGATATGAAAACCGGGAGGTGGGTTGATATTAATAGAAGTATTATCTGGTAGCATAACACTACTACCCACAAAATCTGTTTGCTGAGGTTCATATTGATTCAAAAACTTTAATGCTAGTTCCAAACATAAGCCGCTAACTTCCCACTTTAAAATAATAGATTAATTAAAATGTATTAAAAAATACAAACAATGAATTCATTACTTTTTCATTTTGTTTTTTATAACCTCTAGAAAGACATTTCAAAAAGATATTATGTAAGACAAAATTTAAATATGGATCAAAACCAGGCGTTCGGGTATTTGAACCTAAAAGATTTGGTACTGGTTGTTCAGTAAGAGTAGACAACAATTTCAATAACGAAATTGTCAAAGGGTATTCTTCATTTCGAGGTTCTAGATCATCCAACTCTGCCTATAAAAAAAAAGAAAAGAATAAATAAACTAAATAATAAATATTATAACTTTAGATTAAATTTACCATAATACCACGACTTTGATAGCTGCTAATAGTTGGTACAGTTACAATTATTTGAGATGCTTCAAGAGTTTGCCAAAAATTGATAGCTATTATTGATGGTGGGGGTTTAACTAATGTAGACAATGTCAAAATTAAATCTGCCTTTAGAGAAATTCTTACAGGACATGACACAAGACCCAGTAAAACTGGAAGAGTCTCCCATTCAGAACGGTCCACAAATGTTACTTTTGACTTCATACTTTGGTCTAAAAAAAATATACACATGATTAGATCACTTATGATATCATGTACTTTATAAATGTATATAATATGAGCAGAAAGGGAGATATTTTTAAATAGGCTATGTTTATAGCACGAGACGAAGGCTATATTTGCCCAAGTTTGAAATTGCCTTCCCACAAGTCACACATATTAGTTTTGTCAGGGTTCTGGCAATATTACTGTAATCCATAATGAACTGTTCCCACTATTCTCAGTATCTCAATTTTCAGAACCATCTCATAGAACATTAAAGGAGTAAGTTAGGAACCCACCTATAAATTAATATTTAATAAATTAGAATAAATAAATCATTACATTTATGTCTATTAATATGATTTGGAACGTAATTTTTTCTTCTATACTAAAGTGGAAAAAATATTAAATGTCTGCTGGATAAAAAAGAAAAAGGTAATTTCCAACGCTTTAGTTGGAATCAAAAATTCAACATTCAAAACAGGCATAACAAAAAACACATCACTTAAATATTAAGAAGATGTAATATCTGCATGTATAGCACGTAACCATTAATTGATATCATCATTATTAAATAAGTTATGATCTTTTTGAAACTGCACATTTTAAAATTATTATAATTTACTTAAAAATAATTATATCAATAAAAGGCTATGTGGGGCCCGAGATAATAATCTTAACTTTAAATTTTATAATAGGTCAGTTCACTCTAATGTAAAAACTAACAGCGCATTATTGAAACTGGTGAACGAAAATTTGCTGTTGCACGTCTGTATGACTGGAGACAACACATCCTCTTAATAAGATTTTAATAGAAATTAATAGTACCAACCTGCTACGTTTCTGATTAATTTTAGTACAGCTTGAAGTCCTTGTATTTCAAGAGCAGTAATACCTTTTTGATGGCCTCTTTTATATACAGTATCAGTTGGAGGAATATTTTCTTGTCTTAAATTTGTATAATACCTCAAAAAAGTTTTGAAAAAATGATCCCAAGTAAGATTTGAATTAGTTGCATTAGAATGAAAATGATTAAACACATTTTCAGCTCCAGTTTCAGATGTTGCTAATGAGCTTAACATATTTAAATAGGGAACAAATAACATATGAGGCAACATGTCACCAGTTTGACAAATAAATCTGTATAATGATGCCTGAAATTTTTGAGTTGTTAAAAATGATGACATCTTGATCGTTTTTAATTGTTCACGAGATGGTGGCCAATAATCCAAATTTAAATTCAATTCTAATGGATCTTTTGCATACAATGCTGCCATCAACATTAATAGTTGTTCAAAATGATTTTCTTCACTTGTTGGAGGTTCTAATCCTTCCTAAAAATACAATTAATGAAAATAAGTTCACAAAAAAACATTTATAGCATTAATTACTTGGTAATAAATTAAAATAGTATGTGCTATCTCATCTGATTTGTTTCTTATTTCTTTAACAGTATGTGGCATCATAACAATAAATTCAGTGATCAATTGATGAAATTTTTTTATCATGAATTCCTAAAAAATAAATTACATTTGTAAATTATATAATTAATATAAGTTGATCTACTTATGTGTTACAAATGTATACATTTATCAGATATTGTTAATGTTGATTGTATTGAAAAGTTGAGAAGTAAAAAGAATAATTATTTATTTTTGGATATATCAGTTACTAGTGTATTAAAGAACCATTCAACTCAAACAATTTTCTTTGGCTTAAATTATAGTACTTATCTATAACAAAAAAGAATATACTACTAAAATTTGATTGTAACAATCCGTTTGCTAGTTACAGTGAATTTTGACGTTTTGGTTTAACGTAAAATAACTGCTAATGAACTTATTTTTTTTTTTGAATTTACTAATAAAATATATTTAAAAGTAATTTATAACCTTTCTATTCATATAATTTATACCAACTTCTAGTACTAGCTACAAGTTAAAATTAAAATCTATAGGTACACAATGTCACGATTGTCAAAACAATATTACACACATTTACTGCAGTGAATATATGGAAAATTTGTAATATAATTTATTTAAGTCTTATTTTTTTTTAAAAGATTAAATCAAAAAGTTATATAAATAAACAAAAGAAAATATTATGAGATATTCTTAAATATATTTGATTAGGTTATTTGAAAAAAAAATAAGTTCATTCGCAATTATTTTAAGTTAAACCAAAAATAGATAAATATTGCCGTGTATTATACATGGCCACCATTACGGAAAACGAATCCGTGAGTCACGCACAATGTCAAAATTCTCGGTAACTAACTAACTAATAGTCATAAACAAATTTTAGTTGTATCATTATCTTATACAGGCCCTATTCTATTTAATATGATAATAAAATAATTATTGATTTTTCGAGTTGGATGGCCCTTTAAATTTAATTAAATTAAATCATTTGGTTATTATAGATTTTCTTGTACATAATTTATGTACTTAATAAATAAAAATTATATTAATCATTTAAGATATTATCTTTAAAAATTTAGTTTTTAAGTACTGTTCAATATTCAAAATAAATAATAAATTGTTTGATTTAAACTACATAATTTATAATAAATATATAATACATACTACATAATGCAGGAATTCTGAAGGAGCTACATTTTGGTTTATAAATCTAAATACTTTAATATCCATAGCATTGCTAATTAATGTTTCATCAATTTTGAATAAATTTTTATCCTTAAATACATGCTGAGAAGAACGCAATTTTGAAAATGCCACAGCTAATCCAAAAGTAGCTATACTTTTCAGTTCTGGCCATTCCCAATCGTTTTTAGTAAGTTCAGCATATGCAGAAGATAAAAATAGTTCCTTAGTATCTGAAAATGTAATTTAAAATTAGTAATATAACAATAAAGGGCATTTTGTTAATTGTCGAATTACCACCACTAATTTCTTGAGTATTATTCATACAATCCAAATCAATAGCATACAAAAATGATGTGACCATAAATAAAGGTACTTTACTGATGACTCCATGCGAATCTACATCAGGTTTTATCTTTTGCAAATGTTGTATTAAACTAAATAAATTAAATTTTATTATGAATAAAGAACAAACAATTTTAAAGTAAATTATAGTATTTGTTTGAAAATTTAAAATAAATACTATAATTTACTTAAAAAATAAACAAATATAACTTACTTTATTAGTTGTTGTTTTGATAAACCAAATTGAATAGAATAATAAAATACACATTCTGCTAACATTGTACGAATCTCAGTAAATAAGCTAACAACAAGTTGGTGATGTTTTGGACCACCAATTGCTTTATTGTTTTGAAGCAATTCAATTTCTTTAGTTAAATCTTTGTTCTCCAATACAACTAAATAATACATTAACATTTTTAGTAAAAATACAAATTAACTTAAATTAGTATAATAATTACTTAAGATGTTAATAAATAAACCATCATTCATTAGTTGATCAACGAATTGGCCAAGATGTTGTGCACATGCTGGATCTACACGAGGCATCCAAGTACGACCTGTGCTTCCTTCAATGAGAAGTCTTAAAGAAGATACTAGCATGCGATGTGCATTATAATATAACAATACTGCTACCAATCCTCGGCAAAGTTCTGGATATTTTGGATTTTGGTATCGTGCTATTTCAAAAACAAAACAATATTTATTATTTCAATTTTTATAAATAATGTAACAAAAATTAAAAAAAAAATTATTTCTAATAAACCTTATATATTTGTATACTTAAAATATGTGAAATAGGTATGTATATAAATATTCAGTTACCAGTATTTAAAAGTTCCAAAGACATGAGTTCATCTAAATCATACATGTCTGATAGAATAAGCACTTCTTCGGCCATATCTTTGGGTAACGCTAACATCTCAAATTTTTGAATTGGTTTCCCATCTGCCAAAACTTTTATTATTTGTTCTCGACTTTTGACATTTTTTGGCTAAAATTATTCATTTTAATTTAAAAATGTACAAATAGAATCTTTAAATAAAAACTTACTGGATTCTTAAATACATTTAAAAAATGTGGTTTAGCAGCACGTAAAATACGTTTTAAAAATGCTACGTTGGGTCTTTCATTTGTAAAAATATTCTCCAATACAGGTAACAGCTCTGTATATGGTGACCACGAACTTTGCAACAATTCAGCTAAAAAAAATAAGATAAATGTTATTATGTGCAATAAACAAAAGTTTTTCATTCAGCTTATAATATTTATCATAATTAATAACAAAAAGAAACAAATAAAATGGCTAACTAAATAAACTAGGGCTCTACTGTTTTATATAAAAATCCAAATTCAAATATAAAATATTTTTAACAAGTTCAATTTAACTTACTCTCCATGCTTTAGACGGCTTATACTAAAAATGTTAGCAGTTTCTACAATAAATTAATCAAATGGTTTATTTTTAACCACTACTTAATAAAACTGACGCACAAACCGCTCATTTCATATTAAGACATAAGAAGTACATGCTACATAGCATTTCATGAATTAAATATATTAATGCCATAAAATAAAAACAAATAAATATATACGGCTAAACATTATACAATTATTTTTTAGGTTATGGCGGTTAATTTTCTGTCTACATCGTTATCAGTCATCGTATCACATTACAATGGGCCTACGGATCTATTGTGACCAGTCTTTAGACCATATTCTATGATTATCGCGATTAAAGATATACTGGTTTCACAACTAGTCGAACAAAAATGGCCCTTCCCGTTCAGTCATGAAAGTGCATGTAGAATTAAGTTTAAGCGCTCCTGATGTAAAGAAGTTGAAATAATTACATTATTTCTGTATAATACAACTATAATCGTGATAATATTGAATGTATGATAACTGTCAGTTATCGTATATTTCCGCTAGAATCGCCAAGCATTAATTCTACAATGCGTTAGTTGGAAGCCTTATCGTGACAACGGAAGGAGCCACAAATTCGTATTATTTTACATATCAATTGTGTATCCAGTATATCTTTAATCGTGATATCCACTTTGTCTGTGACCATGTTAGATACTGATCACGGACTAAGATTATAATCATAGTTCGTGATACTGATACTATACTATCACAGAATGAGACTATCAGTACTAATCACGGACAGTACGTATTTCACATTCTAGTTGATAGTGACCGTGATCGTCGTTACCATAAATCATGACTATAAATTGTGTATCCATGTGTGTGGCGTTCGGCTTAATAATAAATATAAAAAATAGTTATAGAAAATAAGTTGTGTCATACGTTTTTATATTAAAATATTTTGAATTAAGATTAACATGTCATCCGATTATTGTCGTATTTGTACATCTATTTTGCGTGATTACTTTGGTCAAGATGTTTCTGAAATTGCAAAACCTTTGCAATGGGGTCAGAAATCTTTGATGACTTTGAGTACCATGTTGGATGGAAAATATCCTCGGCACTTGATACAGGAAACTTTAATTGTTTTATTGCAATTCAATTTTGTATCGGCAATTTGTAATGTTCACTCAGTACAAATAGAATACAAATTGAATATGGAAAACATTCTAATGATTTTAAGGTACCCAAAATATTTATCAATTATTAAGAGAAAATTTGGTAATCAATACAAAGAACTTGTTGAAACTTTACTTTGTCTTGGTCGTGCATCTTTATCAAAAATTGTAAGTGAATGTATTAAATTACAAAATAAGACTGATGATTTGTTCAATAATTATTGGGAAAAAGCTATTGAATTAATTAGAAATGAATATTTTAAAAGAACATCCACATACGTTGTTTGGACTGAAGTTAAACAAAATAAAATGTTTGCACCACCAATAAAAAATCAAAAAGGAGAGAAAAAAATCTTGTTTACTCTCAATTTTAATAAGTTCCATCAAGACATGAGAAATAAAATCATCATAGATGCTGTTGTAAGAACATTTGATGATTCAATTGTAGGAGAAGTAATGTCTACAATATTAAGTCAATGTGCTGACAGTAGTGCACCAGTTTCAAACCCTATATCATTACAATTAATTAGAAGTAATTTATCTGTTGGTCATAATTATTTATTAGAATATATAACAATGATAGAAGAAGATCCTACTAAATTTTTATCTAAGTCTTATGGTACAATGTGTAACATTACTGTTAATTTTAAACAAATAATAAATTGTTTAAATGATTCAATAATGGATCAAGTAGTAAGCTATAAGTTTGGTGAGAGTTCTGCTAGGTTATTTAGAGCAACTAGAAGCAACAAACTTCTAGAACTTGAACGTCTCCAACAAACTGCTTTAATTCCAGATCGTGAAACAAAAACATTAACATCTGAACTATTTATGAACAATTACCTTCAAGTTCAAGAATTAAGAAAACCAAATACTCGTTTGGGTCGAAATGATGGGAAATCTTTTTATTTGTATCATTTAAATGAACGTCAACTACATCAAGAATTAACAGAAGAAATATTAAAAATGATTGGGAATTGTATGATGTGGAAGTTTAAAACTTGTGAAGATAATAAGAGATTACTAAAAAATAAAGCTCGATTTGATGGTATGGTTCAAGGATTGCAAGATAAACAGGAAGCAGACAAGGATTTTTTTGAAGAAGCTATGGACAATTTATTTTCACCAAGTGAGCGAATATTGCTTGACTCAATAAATAGACTGTTGCGTAAGTGTCAGCTAAATATTATGAGATTAGATGTGTGTTTATTTTTATTTCATAATTATAAGCGTTACAATGAAACTATTAAATAATTCTTTTTTTGTTTTATAACTATATTTTTATTATTGTAGATTATTTCTTCAGAACAATTGAATAAATTGATAATCTGCTGCTTTAAATTTAAATACTAAACTATTTTGTTTCATTCTTAAATCAAAAGGTATATTCTAATTAGTAATTTATAAAATTAATATTTAATAATAGGTACTTTGTTTCATACTGATCGATGAATGTATATAAAGATATAAAGTATACAATTTTGGTTTATTGCAATTATGCATTTATATGCATGTTAAAAAGTTAAATGTTAATTACATTTTCACAATAATTCATGTAATAAATTAAGCTAGTATATTGCTTAATATTTTTTATTATGTTGTTTATAATTAATAAATATTAAATAACAATTTCTATGATCAGAGGCGTAACTGGGAAATAATCTAGGGGGGGGGGGCAACGTATAATGAATGTAATATATTAATTATTATCAGAACCCTGATACCCCTCCCTCTGGTTAAAATGTATACCTTAATCTCTCAAAAACTTGTCAGGGGGGGAAGTCTGCCCCCTTCCCTCCTGCAATTACGCCTCTGTCTATGATAGTTGAAACTAGCAATATAGCATAGGTCTAGTGAAAGATGTCACAGAAGACAGAATCACAAACATAAAACAATTGCAAAATTAACTATAAAACAAAAATTGATTTAATGGCTGTAGCTCTATGCACTAAGCCGATTATCAAAAATTCCTATCTAAGTATGCATAATGCAAAAACATGAAAAAATAGTTTGTGATGTGAATAAGGATTAATGAATATCAGTCACTACCTAATAACTATTACCTGACTATAATCCATTGTAATGTGTGAGATACTCATACTGCCATTGGCATACCACTTTATTGGGATGACTCTCTAGACTTGATACTTATACCTTAGTAGTTACTAGTTAGTATAAGGTCTATGTTTGTCCCACGTAGAAACTTGCTAACTTTAACAGTTTTTTAACACAGAGCATACCTAGCATACATAATAAATACATGAATAGGGTATTAAACTAAATATTTAGGTATCTAATTGGAAAAAGAATAATAGATTATAGTTAGTATGTGACCTATATAGTAGATAAAATTATTTTATTAAAAAACAAATATTTTAATGTTTAATATAATATTATAATATATGTTAATTAAATTGTTATTAATGTACTATGTTATATCAATTGTACTTTGAATTTGATTTAACTAATTTCAACAATTCATTTATCATATTAAGTAATTTACTGACGATTTAATATTATGTAGTATGTCCACTGTTCAAGTATGAAATAATAAATTACTGAATAATAAAATTGTACGAATACTTTAAGATTATAATACATGATAATATAATATATAAACTAAGAATACAACCAATTGTAGTCTATCATATCTGTTGCATAAACCATGACATAGAAAATATATTATCGTATAATAAACGACAATTATTATTATATAGCAATGATAAGAATGACCACTTGCCAGCACCAGAAAGTTGAAAGGTAATATCATTATTTTTTTATTTTTAACATTTATTTTAAATAAATATATATATATATTTTATTTTTAATTTTTTTTGTAAGGGTAATTTTACAATAGGCATATGTGATGTAATTTATATATATATTTTACATGATTTTAAGGAACTACCCTACAGTAATACTTATAACATAAAGAACTTATATGTATGACTTATTTAAATGATTTTTATTTATTTATTTTTTTTACATTGTTGCTAGGTCTTAACACTACACTAGTTTCTTAACCTTCTCGATGAGTTTCCATGGATGTCAGGAATCGCGGACAAAAAGTCAGGGAATTCAGTTTTTATAATCAGACAAAAGTTTAAGCACATTTTTAGTGTCAGACAAAAAGTCCGAAAATACCAAATAATTTTTGTAATTAATATTTATTTTAAATATTTAAAAATTTAAAAATGTACACATATTATATAATTATATTTTCTTATAATTAATAAAAATATAACGGAAATCCACTATAGTTAGGTATTTATAGTAATGTCAAACTTATATTTTTTTTTTTAGTTTTAGTTTAGTTGAAGTATTTTTTAATAAAATAAAATTCATTGCTTGTTGAAATGTATTTAATTACAAATAAATTTTGATATTGTTGTTTTGTTTCCAAGATATCGTGTGATTGTATGTTAATATTTTTAAATAGGTACATGTATCTAGTATTTACGTACCTATTAAAATTAATTAAAATTATATAAATATAAATGAAAATAAGAAAATATAATAATATATAATGTGTATTATATATACAATTTGTATTGCTATATTTTGAAACCCCCCCCCCCCGGAAATTTTTTTTGTTTACGTGCCTATAATGTCTATAAACATTTTTAAAATAAATATTAATTATATAAAATATTTTGTATTTTCGGATTCTTGTATGACACTAAAAATGTGCTTGGACTTTTTGTCCGACTATAAAAACTGAATCCGGACATTTTTTCCAACTATTTTTAAAACGGACTTTTTGACCGATTACCGTTATCAAAGCCAAAGGTTTGAATGGTTTGCTATTTGGGAGCGAAATAATTTGTAGGACGATTTTGCTACCTCTGAGACTATTTGGATATTTAAATCGGAGTGAAGAGTGTGATTTTATACGTAGAAAGGAGCAAGGAGCGTTTGTATTTTTGTAATCATACCTAATTTTATTGATTAAAATCGCTGTATTTTATTAATATTTTTTTCTTAGCAGAACCCCATTATTGGATGCCAGTATGCCATAAGACCACATTGGTTTTGGTACCTAATGTTTTGTTTAATAGAAGTTGTTTTTTAGGCTAGGTAATTGTGGAGTTTTTTCTGAAGAGCATATAGAGGGATTTACATCTGGTGTTTAATTGGATTCGTTTTTTTTTGTGCTCGGCCCAGGTTAAACGTTTGTATAGTGTCAGACCTAGATAACGGACATTAGATGTTGGAGGGATGATTTTATTGACTATTGTTTAGAGTTACACGGAGGGACTGTATGTCTATATTTTGTTTACGACTAAATGTGATGTGCGAGGACTTCGTTATCGATTTTTATCTTCCATTTAGAATACCACAATTCCATATTTCTATCATATTTAAATGAGTAAAGTTTTGTGAACGTTGAGAGGCAGTTTGCGGCATATCATGCGAGGTGAAGATAATGTTGTCGTCTACGAATTCGGCGACAATGGTGTGGGGGTGGTAGGTTGATCCGCTGTGTATATATTGTATAGGGCTGGAGACGAAATTGCACCTTGGGAAACACCAGCTAGGTTTGGAAACAAGTTTGAGATTGGCTACATGTATAACGAAATAATGATTTTCTAAATACTACTTATAATTATTTATAAAATCATTTAATTCTAATACTAATATATCTATTTTGATGAATGATGATTAAAATTTAATTCCAGAATATATTGTTATCCTAAAAAAATTTTCGGGACACTGGCACAAATTTTGAAACCCAAAACAATTTTGGAATTGCTATTATCTATGGCAGCAGTTGAGTAATTTACTCTTTATTCTCAAGCCATAAACGGGCTTAACTCTTCCTCGTTCCAAACAAAAAAACAGGTAATAATATAAAAATAAAATTAATACCTACCAATAGTTTAAAAAAAATATATATAAATATTAAAATAATTATAATTTTTATATTAATCGTCCACATTAAATAATAGTTAGGTTTTTATATTTTCACATTTTTTAATAATAAATATTGTGTTCTTAGAAATATTTCGTAACGTACAACTTACAGTAAGACGCAAAGTTAAAATGTGTAGAGTAATAACTAATAATAATGTTTAAAATTTAATTATAAATAAGGACTATGGGCTAAATGATACATTGACATACCTATGTATACATCATACATTTTACAAATAAAATAAAAAATAGATAAATCTTTTTTCTATATGGTAAAGACTATAGAGAGGATAGTTTGCAAATGTATGATGTATCAATGTATCATACTATCATTATTCATTACTATTAAGTATAATTCTATTAAATCCATAGACCTTATACTAATTACTATATAGCTACTAAGTAATAACTAATAACTATAGTATAAACAATAAAATCTATGAAGTATGATTAGTATATTATTTTAGTGTTTTGTATCATGTTATTCACGGACTAAGATATAATAATTAATAAGAAAAATAATATAATATCTTAGTCCGTGTCCGTGATGTATAGAACATATCACACAAAATTGTGTTATCTATAGAGTTATTATCATGAGACACGAGTACATAGTAGTTATAGTACTATACTATTATAACAGTATAATTACTAAAATTGAATGTTGATGATGTTTGATACTTACTAGTGAGGTATTTTACTTACTTACTTAGATCGATTAATATTTTACAATGCTCAATGATTGTATTTTAAATTTTAATTTGTGTATATCAGTGATCACATATTTGATTTTATTCAATTTTCTAATTCAATCATTTATTCATTTATTGGTTTGAGGAATTATATTAAGTCGGAGATGTGAAAAAATAGTCTACAATGGATGACGAAACAATTGATAAATTTACCAGTCAATGTATGGGTTTATTCTGTCTATCGTCATTAATTATTTCTGTTAAATTATTAGAAATAATTTATTGAATAGTTATTTATTTTAGCTTACATAAAACTTATCAGAACTGTAATCTATTATAAAAAAAATCTTATTAATTAATTTTGATGGGTATCTAGAAGCTTGTAATTAAGACTGAATAATGTTTTTATGTGTATTCTATGTAATAATTACAAGTAATATATAATTGTATTATATTGTAACTTCATCAAAGTAACAAATAAAGATATTTATAAGTTTAGTTTTAGTTTTATCGACATAAACTACTTTTTAATACTTAGAAATAAATTCATGTTGCTAAAAAGTAAAATAATTTTAATATTAGTCCAGATAAATCTTATTTTTAATTACTTTCTCCTATAATATTAAATACTAAATGTTGCAAATTTGGTCTGAAAATTATTCTCTCTTTCTAAATTAAAAAAAAAAATAATACATTTTTTACTGGTTATTGAATAATGTAAGGAATGTGTAATACTAGCAATGCCTATTAATTACTATGAAATTATGTACTATTTAATTATATTATTATTTATTTTTAATGGTTTTGACTAAACCTTTTGCGTAATAATTGATTTTATCCATTTTAAGTCGAACAATTTTATGACGCACTAATTTATATTTGAACTTTATATTATTTCAGCTGTATATGATCATGATGGTAGTGAAAAAACACCACTTTATGCTAAAAATAACAATGAAAAAGCTCTACTTAAATTGATTATAGGATTTTGTATGGTATTTTGCATTGGATTATTAATAATTTTATTAATTCACATTCATTATGGATCAAATCAGGTATGATCAATTTAAATTTATGTTTCTAGAAAAATGTTTAATTAAATTTTTTTTAATTTGATAGTTAGTACCTCATGGGAATGTAGCAAGTGATAATGATCAATGCTCCCAATTTGGAATTGATGTGCTCAAAATGGGTGGTAATGCAGTTGATGCAGCAATTACTGCTGCATTATGCAACTCTGTAGTACTCCTTCATCTTTCAGGATTAGGAGGGCAAGTTAAATTATATATAATTAAATATGATATAGTTTTTTAAAATAATTTAATTCTCTATCTAGAAGTGGTGTTATGGTGATATACGATCATCGAACTGGTATAGGAAATACAATTGATTTTAGAGCTACACATAGTTCACATAATATTATTGGAGTACCTGGTTTTTTAGCAGGATTGTTTTATGCTCATGTAAAGTATGGAACTCTTCCTTGGAAGACACTAGTTGAGCCTTCTATAAACCTAGCAAAGTATAAAAGGAACAATTTACAGATAATTGTATAAATGTATATACGAATATATTATTGTACTTATTTTTAGGATAGGTATAACTATTACAGAAAGTTTACTTGAAGCAATTAATCAGAATACTACTATGTTAGTTGAAGATGAAAACTTTAAGCATTGGTTATCTACAGTATCAAATAGTTCAATTGGTCAAATAGTTAAAGCACCAAATGGTCTTATAAAAACTCTTACCTCAATATCTTTACATGGACCTATTGGTATGCTATAAAAAGGGGATACTACATAAATAATAGGGCTACTTTTATATCATATGTATGTTTGTAGCACTTTTATGTTATATACCTAAATACTGCTGCAGATAAATTACAAATGACAAATAAGTGTTTATTTTAAATTTGGTACTGTTATTGTGCTATGAGGAATTATATATAATGTGTAGTATTAAAATAATTATTTATAAATATTTTTGTACCAAGGTTTTTACTATAATAATATAGTATTATAGGCTTTAGTGTATGAATGTGAAACAATAGTAATATTGGTATATTACCTTATCATTTAATTATCTTATATAAAAAAAAAAATTAAAAATATTTAATTCCAATATAATATTGTTGATTTTTTTTTTTTAAGAGTTTTATAAAGAAATGTCTGAAGAATTGAAGTTGATTTTAAAGCCAGATGATGTAATTAGCTACCAACCGCTTATTTTACCAGTATTAAAACAAAAATTTATGAACTATTGCATCATAACTTCAAATAAAGGTACTGGAGGACCAATTTTAATGAAAGTATTAAGTAAAATGAATAATACTAATACATATCTTGAAGATTTATCATTATTGAATAGTTTTAAAGGTACACAATTTGGAAGCTCATAATTTATTAATTATTCGATTAAATTCTTAATAATTTTCTAAGATTTAGGAGATGATTGGGATCAAAATTACGGATTGCAAGTTTCAACTACTGACGTTTTTGATCTTTATGTAACTATTATAAGGTATAATACTTATTACTTATATTTTATCAACAATGTATTCAGATTTATATTTTTATTTTTATCTTAGTGGTCTTGGTTCTGTTTTTGGATCCCATGTTTTAACTAAATCTGGTTATATATTGAACAATGCTTTGAATTTAAATCTTAAAGATTATAATCTAAATCAAACAGAACGAGTAACATCATTACATTTACCAATTATTGCTGTAGAAATAGAAAATTTATGTGGAAGAAGATTAATCTCAGGTGCTGCTGATGTACGTGATGGTACTCAATTACTTTTATCTATGTTAAAAACAGACCCGCAAGATATATTAAATGTTGATACTATTCCTCGTTTTCGTTTAAAAAATTATGATGTTGGAATTGAATATCCAAATAATATAACTAAACAGTTTTCGAAATTTTTGTTAAGTTTTGGATTTAAATTATCTAAAGCAAGTTTGCCTTATCCTACTTCTAATATAGTACAAAAAGAGGAAGATAGATCTGTTGCCTTCTCAGATTCTCGTGGATCTGGTAAATCTTATACTTTATAGTAAATGTTACAATATTGTATGTATAATTTTTTTTAAACAACGAATTGTAATTTGTGTTGTATACTTATGTATAAAATATATTTTTTTAATTGGACTTGTAATAAATATATAATATACAATATTTTAAATCTTGTGGTTTTTTTATTGGAATATGTTTGAAATATAATTGATACATTTTATTTCATTGAAATATTAGTATATATTCGCAAAAGCTTATGGAATAATAATTACAAATAACAATAAAATAACTAATTTTAAGAATTATAAAATAAAATAATATTGTGCAAGTTTTAAATATGATAAATATAAAAATAATTTATATAGATACTATTTTTAAAACATAACTTATAAGTTAGTTTATTTATTTTATATGGACAATGGTCCAATAACAAATATACAGTAATAATAATAACAGTAGTGAATATAAGTAATAAATAACATTAAAAGTATAGTAAATAGTCTATAATGTATGGGAATAAATAAAATAGAAGGAAAACAATGTAGGTATAGTAATTATACCTACATAAACACTAAACACATAGTCAATGACTATGTTTAATCAATATATATTTTGGTTTTTAATTGTTAAATATTTAACAGACATTAGTTCAACGTTCATGAGTTAATAATTAGTAGATAACAGTTAATGAACAATATATATAGTTAAACGACAACAGTTTATAACATGTTTTTAACATATAAAGATATTAGTTCTAAAAATAAATTACAGATTAAAAAATTTAATTTCTAATTTCTAAACTTAATATTATGAATTATTAATACATTTTTACAACATTATAGTTTTGAATTAGTATAATTTTTGACTTATTTAATTATTTATTTGTAATATTGTAATTTAAACATTAAATTATTCATTAAAAATAAATGTATTCATTGTTAATGAAATAATGAATTTAAATGAATCTAAAGAAATTAATATGAATAATGGAACTCTGGTACAATCTTAAATTAATGCCTCTAATCATTATGTTATAACTTATAAATACATATTTTTACTGTGACTTGATGAATTAAGTTAGGTTAGTGATAAATTTATTTCAATCGATTTCCAATGAAATGAACTATTTTTTATTTTACTCATTTTGCCGTAAGTACATGTTTGATGTTTTTACATATTTCTCAATAATTCCATTTTTTCCTACATATTTACTGTTTATTAAATAAATTATTCTGGTTTAAAATACTCAAAATTAATTAGATATATATTGCAGAATGAATGGGGTAATATTGCAGAATGAGCTCACTCCTTTGAGCATTGCAAACATAAAATTCGCAGTTTTCACCCATTACCTCTGTTGAAGTCGAGCTTTCCTGAAGTCGGTATAAATCTATGTTACAATCAAACCATAGATTATTAAATAATTTAACTTTGGTCTTTGACAATTTGAGCATGTAAATGGTATTTCATTATTATCAAGATCTAGATGAATAAGATTCAATTTCATAATAATTTCAATTTAAGTGACTTTTTTATTTTCATTTTTTGTCATTTATAAAGCAATTTGTTATTATATATTTACATATTTTGGTTTTTTTAATATATTTAAATCTGAGTCCTACTCTCCTACTAATTACTAACTATACTAGACTACCATATACTTGGTTTAAAATAAAAAGCAACCTCGTCGTCGACCAGTTTCTTCGACAGCAGTAGTTAGGTAACGCTTTACCGTTTCCCCTACTAAACTAAATTGGTGACAATACTGGCATTGTACATTTGCACGAGTCCATGCGTATAAAAATTAAAAATAACCACGCCCATTGCGCAGAACCGTTCGTCGAGTCCGTTGAGATTACTTCTTGTTTAGAATCGAGTAAAGAGTAATATTACCAATATTATTACTTATTGTCCATGGTAATATTCATTCAAATGAATTATGAATTTATGTTAAATAATATTATATAATATAATATTATGTGGATAGAAAATAATAGTATTACTTATTTGGTAGCCGTAACGTAGTGTGTACGAGGTGTTGGTCGGTTCGAAAGACGAAGATTGGTTCTTACTTTCTTAGTGGCCCCGATATACTATTTTTTTATATATACAACATGACGGCTGACGAGCCATGCGTTCGTAAGCATTCCCGAATATTCTAACACCCCGCCGCGTGAATAGAACGTTTGAGGAGAAGCTTCGCAGATATAGCTCATCGCTACAGTAATTTGTGAATAATGATAAAAAACTGTAGGTCCATAACTAGGGTATACATTTTGGGGGCTAATCGGATACTTAGGAGGCATAGTCTATGTCGCATAGCCAGATAGCCACCTAAGCCAGGGGGGCTCTAGTTCCGCCTATGACAAAAAACCTAAAAAGTCACCTGAAAAAAATTAATTTTTTAAATTATGTTTAGTTATTTTTTAAGTTAGTAATTAATTAATACAACTTTTTTATATACATATGATACAGTATATAGTAGTGTTTATTGATTATTTACAATCTATACATAGTAATATACAGTAAGTAAATTTTATGAAAGAATTATAATATAGTTTGTGAATGATTTGAAGAAAGACTCGCAGTCGAGTCACCTTTTACAATGAATTTAGTATTTTAATTAATGTATTAATAACTGTGTTAGTATGTTTTAAAAGGTTAGTAGTTCTCTGCATCAACTGCACCAATCGCGTTTGAGGCGTCTAGAGGGGTTGTCAGGAAGTGTCTTTGAGGCCATTTATGAAATGAGGTGCTTTAGTAGTTGGAGCGAGAAAGAAGTTTCTCGTGGAAATTAAATAAACTTACACTTTATAGTTCATTTAAATTATTTACCATAAATTACAATTGTAATACATATTACATTCATACGATGGTTACTTAGGATTTTGGAATACTCGATATGCAATAAGGAAAGATTATTGAAACGATCTTGTGCAGTTGTGTCATATAACTATTAAAGAATATAGATTATTCTATTTTTTAATAGTACAGTTTTTAATACAGCGAATTTCTGAGAAAGATTGTTTACGTGATGCAGAATTGCAGAACCAGTGGTGTACTAACGGTGAAAAATAGATTATATTACTGACAAGTGACAGGTGAGTGGACTGGCCCATCTAAACGCCGGAAAATTTCCCAGTAGGCCAGTGCCTATTGCCTAATGTGGCCTCCAGCGGTTGTTGTTTAGAAAATTAAATAATAAATAAATATAATTTTGGATACGTTTGTTTAAAATACCAAAATACGTATTTTTTTGATAATTATGTCACATAAAAAAGATGTACATTCATTCTAGCTAAACTTATTAATAATTTAACTATTAAAAGTGCATATTAAAAAAAAATGTTTTAATGTAAAGATATTTAACCACTAGGGTACTACTTATAATAAATTAGCTAAAAATACCGCAATTTGTCGCATAAGTTATATTTTAAATATGATCATTTTTATTAAAAATATAGAAGATGTTAAAAGGTAGATTTTTTAAATATTTTTTCGTTTAAAAACAACAGTGTTAGTTTGGCTATAGCTGGGACCGTTTCGTTTTTTTTTTTTTTTTTTAGGGCCTTGTAAATTGTGTATTTTCTTGGCATGTTCTTGGTCTGTGTAATGTAGAGAGTAGAGACTCTGTAAAGTATCTATCAAAATATTTATCCGTTCGTAATTTGTACGCGCGATTTTTCTTTTACAGAGCCTAGAGCCATCCTGAGAATTTCTGGAGTCTAGGTAAAGAAAAGTTGAAAGGTCTTAAGAATTGGATCAACAATCAGATGCTTGACTATTAAAGTGTTGTCCATAATATATGCTAAACTGTCAAGTAACTGAAGTAACAAGTAGGAGGAGGATTTTTTGAATTAATCGTGCTATTGCAAGTTAAATTAAATTTTATCTTCCTTTTTTTAAAAAAAAAATGGACACGGACGAGTCCCATACTTTCCCGACCATGCAGAGGCTCCGTTATTGGTCGATTCAGCGATCATACAAATATATTGCATACCTACAAAAATATGTGTGAAGTACAATTAATACTATCAATACTATACATCTATATACCTAAATAGCTATTTATGTATAATAATTAATAATGATGAACATTAGACATTTACTTTTGAAAGTTTACTTAAATAATATTATGCTTATAGTTTATGGTTACTGGATAATCCAGTAATGAAGATAAATCTAGACTGGATTTATCTTCAAAGTTGAAATTTTATAATAGAAATATATTTTTGTTACATGTATATGATATCTTCATAAAAATTTTAGTGTAGAAAACAAATCAATATCCGTCTTCTTAATGTTATATTATATTATATATTAAAAATATTAACCAATAGGTATCCAATTATTTACTGTACATTCACTAAATATCATAAAATATTTTTAATCGTAATTTATTCAGTTATAAAAATATTATTAATAATATAATAGCATTATTAGCAATAATAACATACAAACATATAATACTGAGGGTTGGAATAAATAATATATTTTAGATGAAATGAACTAAATTTAAAAATTAATTTAGATATTCTGCGATTAAGGTACTTTTCTCAAAAATGTTAAATATATAATATAATGGTACTATAATACTACTATATACCTATGCATTAATAAGCATTATACAAATTAGTAATTACCATTAAGTTTATAGCTATTATATTACTAATATTTACTATCTATGTTCTATACCCAATGGTATTACGTGAGTTATATTGTGTTGATAGAATAGTATCAAGTCTATTAAAGTGATTAAATTGGAAAATAATTATTTCATAATAATTGTTGAAATGGATTTAACATAATGTCAAAAACCAATAAGCATAGGTACCTATAATAGTTATTATAAATTATAATCGTATCATTCGAATCATTATGACATTATTAGTTTATAGTTCATTGACAACAGACAACTAAATACTAATGCAACAGAAGTAGAGTAGGTACTTCAACTGTTTTCAACTTAATGTCATAAACTTACTTTTACGATTTATGATATATATATATATACATATTATAATATGTACGGTTTTATAATTAATGTATAATATCTGAAATCGTAGTTATTACCTACTTAATAATCAATTGTCAATAGTCAATACTCGATACGCAATTTACGCACATGCAACATGTATATCAAAAATGTATTGATGTTGTATACGTTTGTTAGACAGATAACCGAAAGGTTTCCTTCTCCACTCAACAAAGCTGTTACGCAGTTCATTATGTTGACAATAAAAAAAACGAAAAAGTACCGAGTTTCGTGGGAAAGTTTAATACGTTTTGACTTTTTAAGTTTTGAGTTTACACATTTCTTAAAATATTCGTATATATAATTTTATTGCGTTTCAGAACGTATATGACACTGTGAGCGAATTGAAAATGCCAAATAGAATATTACTAAAAAAAGATAAGGTAAACTATTGCTCAACTTATATTTGTTTTGGCCTATCGCCTGTATCATAATGATTTCTTACTGCATGATTTTTCATACATATTTTCTTTTAATGTTTACTGAATTATATTATTTTGTAGGTATTTTTGTTATATGTATGTAAATATATATAAAAGTAATCTAGTAAAAGTATTTGAATTAAGTACCTAACAGTAATTATGAAGGTATATTTTATAAAACTGTTTATTGGTTATACAGATTTTCAACTGCACATTTTTTTATGTATTATTCTAAAACATTTTCAATTTGAAGATTAATTTAATATAATTATTTATTATGATACATTTCACTGTAATATACACATTTATATCATTATGTTTATGAGAATAATAAATAGATGAATGATAGATAAATTAAGATAATATTAAAATCATCAAACCATTGTTTTAGAGAAGACATTGAGAGAATAAAGGAATACATAAATACAAATTAAATGTATGGCAAATGTATATACAAATTTAACTTTGAAAGTTATTTAAGTATAATTTATCTTGTCTTCAATTTATATAATTTTGTTTGTTAGATATGTATGATTATGTTATTTACATGATGGTATATTATTTATTTTGTATTTGAGTAAAAAAAAATGTATATGTTATTTTAATAATTATTTATATTTCAGGACATTTCCAAGTCCAAAAATGTTGATGTAAAAAATGGATCAGGAGTAGAAATGTCTGGGGATGATGTAAGTTGTGTGAACTACTTATTTATTAAATATAACATAACAAACATCATAAAAAAAACACCTCACTGCCAGTGTCTCTAATCAAATTATTACAGTTATGCTTATGACATAACTTTTCTATGAATCTATGATAAATATTAAAATACGAATTCTGATTGGTAAACTAATTTTTACCAGGTATTCTGTATAATCTGTAGGGAACCAGAGAGTCATTATCTAAGATTTTTATTTCTTATATAGCATATAAAATAGATTAGAAATAAATTATTAAATGTTGATTTTATTATTAGATTTTGTTTTATAATTTATTACAATATTAAAAATTTTAAATATTATGGTATGTGACATGTTACATGTTTATAAATGGTATTGGCTTATGTTTTTTATTTCATATTATTCTGAAAATATATTTTAACGTTTCAAGTGTGTTTAAGTACTCTTAAACCTTGTTTAATTCGTGATATTGATAAGTCAAAATGACTTAAAAAATAAATTTACTTAAAACCAATATGAGTTATAATTTATAAAAATGCTAGTTTTTACATCTGCTTGATAGAAATATTTTTTGTAAATTAAAGATAATTTAATATTTTTGCTATTAATTAGTTTAGTTGAGAAAAGATTATCATTATAAATTTATAATCATATTTACAAAAAGGGTGTTATCAGATATTTTTAAAAATAACTATCTAATGTGCACAATTAAATTTTAATAATAATTATGATAACATTTATGATGTAGTATCGTCAGTGGTTAAAATGACTGAAAATAAGTTGGAATTGCAAAAAATCCTATCTATAAATTTAATGCATATGTGTTTTGACAGTTAAAAAAAAAATTATATTTGATATTCAGTATAATTAGGCTTGCCATTTTGCCTAGGTTTTAAAAGCGTGTCTTGGTGTTCAATAGCCGAGAGAAAATATGTATAACTTTAAAATATTAGTGATAAATAATTAGTGTCTTTATAATAGTTAATAAATATGATCAATGATTTAATATAAATTAATTCATTGTTCAATAAAATACTTAATTATTTTACTGTATTTTATAATAAAATACTATCTATAGTTAACTCCAGTGGCGGCTATCTCAAAAAATTTAACAGGTGTTCACTTAAAAGAATAAATATCTCCTTACCTACAATCAAAAAAATTACTCATTCCATAAAAAAAATGATGTATTTACTATTGTAATATTATTTACAAAATATACTATGTAATAGTATGAGTATTACATAATACATAATACACATATACCATGTACCAAATACCACATGGACATGGCATTGTGATTTTTAAAAACAAAGCACTGAGCCTTAAATATCAGTTTGGTAAAAAATAAGTCTTGTGAGTTGATGCTAGCTTCTGGATATCTGAGACCCAAGGGTAGCTACAATCCACTTAACCCAATTATGATAGGGGTATATATTTCTTGAGCACCTATTTATTTATATTTATTTATATTTTCATAATTTTAGTATGATATAAAATTTATAATTTTAAAATAATCAATTAAATAAATAATAAACAAGACACACCTTGATAGATTTTTATGAAACTCATGAAAATCATTAAAAATACTTCTTTTTATACAATATTAGTTCAACTGATAAACATTGTTTTGAGAACGGTTCAGAGTATTATTGTCATCATTACTCTATGTGCATGGCAAATTTTAGTATATACACGCATATGATTGTGAGTTTATACAAAAATATCATAAAAAATCATTAAAAAAAGTCTTTTCTGAATGTTTTAATTTTCAGGACAACATTTCCAATTTTTTAAGTTATTTAAAAATGTATAAAGCACATATTTGTTCATGTTTGACTATTGTTTAACTGTATTAGAGTGTCTTCGTAATTTTTATTCTAGGAGTTTCTTAATTTACTAGTAACATTGGTTGCGGGATGCTAATTTATTCATTTATCTCATTGTGCGTGTTGTTTCTATTGTTTATAATAATATCTATTATTATTTACAAGTATGCAGTCAATATTTAAGAGATACTCTTTGTTACCATTAAATATTTAATTTTATCTTTGTTTACTCTCAAACCTATAGATTTTCTCGCAATTTTTTCATTAGAAGATTCATCAAAAACTGACCCTTATTATTATCAGTGTACATAATTACTCAATATTACCCATGATCTATATATTTCTATTTTTCATTTATCACATACATCTCTTACTGCATTCTATAGTACTAAATTAAATTGTGTAAGAGATGAGGATCTTCATGAAAAAAGACTTAATCTCAAAACCCTCTAATATATTTTGCAGGAAACATACTCTGTAAGTAGTTGTATTATTACATACTTTCTTCAAAATAACAAAATTTTTAGGTTTTTTTTATACCTCCTATGTTTTTCAACCTACTGTATTATTAATAGATAAATAAATTACTAGGTACTAGCCACAAGGTAATAATACTATAAAGTATAAATTATTAATAAATTATCAAAAATCCTTTGAAATAGAGATTGATGAATAGTCTCCATTCAGATTTGTTGTTCGTTTCCAATGATTTATTATTTAATTTAAATTTAACACATCCATAATAGATTTAGGTCACTATAATAGTGATTTAATTAATGACATGATGGAGTAATTACAGAATATCCTATTCTATATTTTAATATTGATTCATATGATTGTAAAAATTTAATTGATAGTTGGTTATATAATAGCCAATTATATTGGTTGATGGGCATAGGATTAGTAAGAAGCAGTGGTATAGTTATGATTTTGTTCTGCGGGGGGGATATTTAATTAATTGGATAAACATAAAGTGGGGGGCTTTGTCCCCCAAACCTCCCTAACAGGTATTTTGTTTTTTAAACATAATTATATACACAGTTACATTAATACAAAAATTTAATTTCCATAAACTCTATTATTTATAAGATAAAAAATCCAATTTCCTAGGTTTTTTGGCTAACTTGTTTATTATCTCCTCTGTGTCAATATGTATGTTTTTGTGGACAGCCAACATAGTTAATCCATTCAATCGATCCTGTTTAAAAACAAATAATGATTATTAATTAATTATTATGAAAATGTAATAACAATCATTTTATGACAATGAATAAAAAGTTAATGATTTTTAGTCTTACTTTAGACATGGTATTTCTTAAGTATGTTTTATTCTTTTAAGGGATGAAAACATCCGCTCAAGTGTTATAGTGGATACAGGCAATGTACATAAAATTTTGATTATTTTAAATATATTAGCATCATATTCAATAAGCGCTTGAAGAGCTGATTTCGGTACATTATTAGATGATCTGTTTAGTTTGCGCCTCCACAACTTTAGCTCAACCAGTAAAATGTCTAAGT
Organism: Rhopalosiphum maidis; assembly: GCF_003676215.2. Lineage (NCBI taxonomy): Eukaryota > Metazoa > Arthropoda > Insecta > Hemiptera > Aphididae > Rhopalosiphum > Rhopalosiphum maidis. Next base: position 64,397,235 of record NC_040877.1, read on the forward strand.
TTTCCACATCTGGTTGGTAAAATTCAACTAATTTTTTAAATGAAGTTTCTTCAACTTCAGTTAAAATTGTATTAGAAGAAAATAAACTCTCAAACCCTAAAAATGTAAAATAATTTCAAATACACTAATAAATAATAATATTAATATACTAAATAATACTATGTTATATTTACACATAAGTTAATCTTTGATATTAGACTATATAATATTATATTATTATACTACCTTTGAAAATGTCTGAGTGTGTCAAAAATCTATTTTCCAATTCAGTTATGAAATAATCAACATTTGGTATAAAAACAGTTATTTTATAGTAAGTTTCCGCTTCTATTTTTTGATCAGACAATGGATTTGCTCCATTTATTTGTCTTTTATTCAACCGTTTGACTGTCAACTCAATATCCATTTTAACAGCCATTACCTATTTTTTTTTTTTTAATGCTGATATCAATAACTAGTATATACTTAACATGTATTTGTGTAATTTTCTTAACCTTTGCTTGTACGAATATTTTTTTAAACTCGTTATCACATTTGCTTCTCATAGATTTCAATTTTGAAACAATGTCTTTTGTCAGGTCAAATAGAAATGTGTAGAAAAACACTTGGTGGATCTATGGCATTACATATGATTGTATGAATGCATGATAATATGATAGACGAAAGATATAATTGAGACCATTAAACATTAAAAAAAAAAAAAGCTATGGGGGATCTATCCCCATCATCCCTCCCATAACTACGCCACTGGTAATAAGGTTGAAGAAGGGATGTAAATGACTAATATATGATATTTTCATCATATTTAATATGAATTATTTATAAATATACAGAAACATTATCATTGTCATTTTTTATAGTTTTATCTGTAAATAGCAATTAATAATTAAGAGGACATCATACCCGCATGTGTTGTCTTCTTATAACTAACATACACAGTACCAAATTTGCATTTCACAGAATCCATTTTATGCTGTTAGCTATAATATTAACTCAGTTTAAAATTAAAATTTCAATAAAAGCCAACATAATACATTCGATAATATTCTTACCTTTAAGTGGAATAATTAGTAAACCTATTGTACTATTAAATCAAACAGCATAAAATGGATTATGCTAAACTCAAATTTGCTACGGTGTACGTTAGTAAGATGAAGACAGCACATGCAGGTATAATGTCCTTTTAAAAGTTGGCAACAAGTATTTATACTTGGATTTTCGTTTAAATACCTCTATTCAATATCAATTTTTATAAATTATTATTTTAGGTACAAGATGGCACTTCTACTGGACATTCAAGTACTGCTCCTAGTCCCCCACCAACACAAATAAACAAACTTAAGTTAGGACCAATCACAATTAAAAGAGAGAAAAGACAAAACTCTTCACGTTTTAATGTTGTAGCTACCAATCGTGAACTTCAAGTTCTACAATCACTTAATGGTATGAATAATATTTTTTAAATATTTAAATTACAAAATAAGAAATTGAAAATGATACAAGTCATTTTTTTTAGGAGACAGTTTAATATACATAGTTATATATAATATATTTATTAATATATATATATTAATCCTTTAGAATATATTGTTATAGTTCTTAAGTATTAATTAGTAACAATTTATTTTTCTATATATAATATATATACACATATTTAAATTAAATATCAGTGACGGAGTTTCTCACACTCATAAAATAATTGTGCTAAACAGCTGAAGCATTTATTTTAGATTTTTTAAGAGAAAAAATTGAACTTTTCAAGTTCAACATTTTTTTTTACATAACCTATTAAATATTATTTTCTATGTGTTTAATTTTTAGTTAAATTAAATCTGATCATTTCTAAAATAAAATAAAAGGGTTAATATAATCATTAGGTATTAGATTTAAGATTTATCAATTATAAACTATGTTGTGTTGTATATCCATAAACTCGATATATATTTAATCATAATTTGGAAAAATAAAAACATACTTTGAATCCAAATATTTAATGCAACATCTGAGCATTTTTGTAAATTGTAATATTTTACATAATCATAATTCTCATATAAATTTAAATATTATACATAAGCTAATGTGGATAACACAGATAATGTTCTAACTTTTAAGTTTGATGATAAGTAAATTCACATTTGAGTAAAACAGAGAAATCAAATAATACGTTGACATCCTCTTAATAAACAGTTTAAGTTTTATATTGATGTAGGTTTGTCATCACTCATCAATTAACATTAAATTAAAAGCCCTAGTGTAGTCTGTAGTTCAAACTTTTAATGTTTGTGTTTAAATCTGTAAAAATAATTGTAGTATATTTGATATTATATTGATTTTCGGCATCGTGCATACTTATTTTTTATTAATATTCCAAAAACGATATGCGTATAATTTACATATATACTCTATTGTTTTGGATAAAATACCATCAGCCGCACTTCAATCATAAAGTTTATCCGTTCTACTCCGTTTATACATTAAATGTATAGGTATATCGCATATACACACACATATATATATTTATTATTGGATACCTCGTAATTTCTATTTATACACGCGACATTGAACCTTCATTCGTGTAATTTACAGCCTATGTGCATTATTGCCGTCATAATTATTTTCACTTCATTTGTCGTATATTGCAATCCGCTCTATCGGTAACGGGACGGTTTTACGCCGGTTGGGGCATACGACCAACACTTGTTACGCCAGTGGTCGTTCACACGTGCCCCGCGCGAAACGGTAGCGACATCTGGCCACCCGGTCACCGCGTCTGTCGCTACGCGCGCCGGTCTAGGCGCCGCTAGCGTTCGGCACTCCGGTCAGCGGCGACCGCGGCTGGTGTTCGAAGTGTGTTTCCTTGGTTACCCCACGGCAGCGCTCATCCCGGCCACCACTTTCTCGTCTCACCAGCGCCACTACCACCCCGCCGCACCGCCCACGCACCTATTTGCCGCCACCATCGATCCATCGCGAATCCAAAGCTCACAGACGCCGCGCTAGTCCTCGAAACACCGTCACCGAAACGCCATGCACGTGCGCGCGCGTCCGTTTTGACAACAATTGATGTTTTGAGTTTTGATCGTCGTCGTCTTTGATCCACGTACGCTGTCGCGATTAATTGTCAGCCGCTTGAAGCGAAATTATTTTAGTAATTTGTCAACTAACAAAATTGAAATAAATTCAATAAAATCGCACTCGGTCGGGGCGCGCGCGCGCGCAATTGTGTCGTCGTCGCCGTCGCACTCGCGAGGTTTCTGTACACAATATTCTGACATCCGCACATCGCACACACTTAATAAATAATAATAATTTATTAGTATTATTATATTGTTCGCTGTTCAAGAAACCTTAGAGAGTGCTGTAGTTGTTGGAACGAACGTTGGAATGGTTTTTTTATTCCGTCGTAGATTATTGTAACCATAATAATAATATAATAAATTTTAATTTAAGTATTGTCACCTGTCGATTGTAGAGTGTATATAATAATATGAATCATAATGATATTATCGCGTTTGTTTTTCGCTGTAATCGCGTAAAAAAATGTATACGCATTCGATATAATATATAATATGCGCTTTGTACCTATTATTATACCTATATAGTCTTCATATTACAATGATATAATATTATGATATTATGGTATATTTTTATGCGATGGCTACTTATCGCTTAGGTAGCCACACTGCACACGCGGAATTCGCGTAGACGTTGTTTTTCGCTTACAACTTGAACGTTCGTGGTTAATTTCGTTTTGAGTCCAGTAAATGCCAAAAGGTCGATCGAGGGTGGGGTCACTTCGCCATGGACGGTTTAATTTAAATACTTACTGTAAAACCCTAGGCTTTTAACCGCGATTTTCCAATACTACGTCTGCCTATAGGTTTGAAACTTTTTTTTTTGTATTATTTATTATTTTGTTTTGATAATACATAAACATATATGTTATTAAATAAAAAACAATTTTTTTTACTTATAAAGGTTGTTACTTTGACTATATTCAATTAGCTAGTTTCAATTTTCTGTTTTTTTTCTGGTTGATGCTTTATGGCTAACATATGTTATCAATAATAAAATAATTTATGAAATTCGAGCAAAAAAAGAAATACACTAGGTGTAATGTGTTTATTTAATGTTTAATTTATATTTGTCTACTAATTTAAACATCATTGTTAAAAATAGAATATTCATAAATCATAATGGGATATTATTCAAATGCTAATCATCTTATATTTGAAATATTATTGAGTTATTACAACTAAAACTGACAACAGTATAAGTTAACATGCATATTTGTTAACTATAATTAGCTAGGTTGTTTTTTTAAACACATGAGATATCGGATTATACTATACAAAATAATATTTAGGTAATTTTATCTTTTACACTCTACAATCGAACATAAATCGTAAACTCATTCTGTCTAGGTAATAATTTTTTTATTTATTTCATTTCGAATTTAGCAAGAAAATGAACAAAAATGTCCCATATGTAAAATTATTGTTTTGGACGTTTAAGTAACACTATCTACCCCGATTCAAGCGGCGTGGTGGTATGCCATTGTTTTTTGCGAGTATCTGCGGTGGTGCTTACGATTGTATTATTATATTATGGTAACGAGAACTAGATGATCTTAAATGGGTGTTACGGTTAAGAGCCTGTGGCGTGGTGATTATGGTAGTGAACAAATCTGCGGGCGGTCGTACGCTCTCGCTGAGCACAACTGCCAACGGCACTGCTGCAGCGGTGGCGGGTAACCTGCAGTCCGGTGTACCATTTCTGCCCAAAAGCCCAAGCTTCCATAGTGGTTTGGATCTGCTTGCTGGCCGTGAAAAATCTCCAATCATTATGTTTTGCGATCCAACAATGCATTTGCCCAGACTTCACGGTGAGTCATATATGAAGAGGTCCAGTTTATTATTTTCATTAGTAATAGCACTAATAACGTATGTAATAGAAAATTTAATTTTAAATGTGCGCTAATGCGAACATTTAATGAGAAAATTTTTACTTCAATAATGGTATACTATATTAATATGCACATACTTTATAGTGCATTTAAAGAGTCAATCACAATTAAATAAATTAAAATATGTAACGACTGACGAATACACGGTGTTTCAAAAATTGTGTATATCTATATTATTTATTATGTACATTTCACGTAAAAATCAAACTTAAAAATTCAATGATTTTGATTGAAACTTTTATTACACCTGTTATACAGACTTGCAGGGTTACAATTTTAATAGAAAACTGAGAGTGATGATGAAGTGAAACTTCCTATGTTTTCAGTTATCTTGTGATCATGGATTACACCAGTGTTTTCCAACTGGTATTTCGTAAAACCTAAAGGTTCCGTGAGCCAACAACAAGGGTTCCGCGAAGAATTTAGGAAAAAATAAATTGGTAAAAGATTTTCGATTTGAACTATGATTTGAGTATTGATACCGAAAAATTCTCTAAATGTTCAAGTTCTATAGAAAAGGTCCCTTTATTAAAAGATGTTGGGAAACACTGGATTACACGATAAGAAATTTTATCCCTATATCAGCGGAACATTTAAAAATTTAAATTTGTATTCTAATGTTTTTTTATGATTTAGGAAGTAATTGCTTACATGAGCATAGATTTAATATTCATTATAGAATATTAATAATGTAATATTATTTTGAAATGTTGATAATAGTTTAATAAAAATATTTTGATAATAACTAAATAAGATATAATTATTCATTTTATTTCTTAAACATTGTATGTTTTTGTATTTTGTCTAGTACTTATATAATATTATAGAATTTTATCTATGATTATTTTATATGTCGATTAAAATATTAAACTTTGTATGAAATAAAACACTATTGTAGGTAATTTATCAGTTCAAAACTATTAAGTTATCTAAAATAAGTACAATTTAATATTGATGCTTTTTTTCTAATAGTTCAATACACAATAATAGTAATAAATAATTATTTTAACCTTTACTTTTTATGTTAAATATAAAAAGAAAACATTGAAAAAAAGTTACAATTGAGTAAAAAATAGAAATAGCCATATCTGCTTATTAAAAATTATGAATAAAATGAATCGATTTTCCCGAAAAAAGTAAAATAATATACATAACTTCTTTGGTTATAAACTTCTGATTGAGGAACCATCTACTATGGCGAAATCCGCTCTATTTGTTTTGTTAGATGCGTATGTCTAAATTACATGGGCTGTGTACGAATTGCGTCCATGATATAAAAATTGCGATTATTTATATACTAATTGCGTCCCGGTTTTCTATACAACTATACTAATTGCGTTCCTGAATTCAGAATTTATAAAAAATAATATTAATAATGTGAACAAAATAACAAATTTTGATCATATCAAAACTATCATTCAAATTTTTACCAATCTATACATTTTCGTATTATTTTAATTATAACATTTTTAATATAATAATACAATAACCTAATTTTATTTATATATTTTTATTATTTTAATGTTTAACGAATTAATGATAAAAAAAAACAGTATTTTTAACCTACCTTTAGCAATATAATATGTAATATTGCTATTGTCCTAAGTCTGTATTAAATTGAAAGGAAAATAATAAATTTATATCGGACGCAATTAATGAAGTTGACAAATATTACCGTAAGTTAGTGTGTGGTGATATTGGTGATCTACTGATTCGTGGAAATGAGAGACAATAATTGTCTTTGTGATTAAATGTTTATTGTACTTGATAAATTCTATATTTATATTAGGAGACCAATTCCATGGTGCGTGTGAATTAATAGGGATTTTGTTGATTGGATCAATATAATCAGATTCAGTGACGAAGCTTTAGTTTTTAGTTGGGGAGACATTTAATAAAATGACACTAATACGCTTGGATTCCTCCCTTTTTATTTTACCTATTTGATAATACATTTTTTTCGTATGAGTAATTAATAATTCCATCGTTCAAAATGACATAAATTAAATTATCAGCCATGAGGACAAACTACAATATAAAAACAACAATATTAAGAAACACGTAGGTTGTAGGTCTACCTATCGGCTATCGGTAATAGCGATTTACTGGGGACGATGGTGTGACAACGCGATGGCGATGGCGATATCGATAATTGAAGAAATCCTAATAGCGAGACATGTCTCATAACGAAGATAGTAAACCCCACTTACATTAAAAATTAAAATCCCTCCTGTACCCGCGCGCCCATAATTGGGAGATGTTGCATCGCAGCGTAGATATAATAATATAATATTTGGAATGACCCGCGCGGCCGCATTGCGTGCATCTAATTTATTTTAATAATTCTTAAAGATTATAACTGTACAACGAAAAACCAATTTTAACAAATATTAAAACATATATAATTTTTATAATATGAATAACGTTAAAATTTATAAATATTTTATAAAATAAAATTATGTCCTGTGTTTTAATTTCTTAGTGGCTAGACGTTGTTTCATTGTCTTCTATGACGCTTCGCTACTGTTAAGATTGATATTCTTCTTAATTCGGTTGAAGTTTTAAAGATCTTGGTGGGTGTTTTAGCTTTAGTATTTTGGAAGTTGTGGTGGAAGTTGGAGGCGGATATATGGTTTGGCAGGTTTCAGGTGTTGATAATAATATATTATATTTAATCGTATTAATGTTACGAATGACTTGCAGAGGATGTTCTCCGGCATTACAAAGAATGTTCTCAACTAGTCTAGTTCTAAAAGCTAGTCTGATTCCTTGATTGTCAATTTTTCTTTTTATTATTAATATTAAGAAGTGCGATCACTGGATAGTTTCTTCCCTCACCTTATTCATGTTTTTTTAATGTAATGTAGTACATATTCTTATTATGCCTTTGGGTATAGATTGTATATTCTCTAATAAAATTAAAAATTATTAATATTATTTTTGATGAAAAAATGGCATTTATAAATATTATAAATATTTAATTAATTATTATTAGTAAACTACGATAGCTCAACAATAAATTGAACAATACAATTCAGTTTTAAGGTTTATGAATTATAATAAAATAATACATATCGCTATCCAATGTAATAACTAAATTAATTTTCCGACAAGAAACCACACTTAAAGTTGAACATCTAAGTATTTTTATTGCCTCAAAAGATAATGACGGACAAAAATTAAATAAATATTTTGGAAAATGTCATTATGTTTACTATAAATAATACCATGTAGAGAAAAATTATCAGACCCCCTGAAATAATATTAAATTATAATAAATTAAATTAATGGCATTTGGTATCGGATTTTTCTGTCTATATAATATATGTATAAATTTAGACGTGTTTTTTGCCAAATGTACTGATTCATCTAGATTTATTATCACTTCACTTAATCAGTCAGTTACATGGTTATCTACTCTAGTACGTTTAAACACATTTTAATTTGTATGTTTCATGTTTGTTAAATTGAGACAAAAACGGGGAGGGGGGTATTATTGAATCCCCTTATGTAAATTAATTAAAATCGTTATTCATTCAAATATCTAAATTTGAATTTTGAATGGTTTTTAAATAAAATTGTGTATTTCTTATTTATTTTTTTTTTGGTTTCAGTAGAAACTACTTATGAAGAAACTTTTCTACCCTTAATTATTAAAATTTTCATTTTTTAAATGTCGAACTTCAAATGTAATTTTAAATTTCCATTCTTTATAAATAGCTCAAAAATAGTCAACATTTTGGAAATTATACTATATGAATGTTAAATGATAGTATAAACACTATAAACACTCGACGAAAAATCCAAATGTCTACGGTTCTACGATTATTCGTTTTTGTAGAATAATAACGAAATAAAGAAATCAGATTTGTGAAAAATTGGTTTATCATAAAAATCGCCGTTTTTGTTTGATTTTTTTTCAATCCAATTTGCTACTAGAATCCATTCTAAAGTTTAAAATAAAATCATTTTTTTTGCTCCAAAAAACGACGACAGATACAAAAAAAACATACAACATTGTTAAATTAATACATTTATCATTCCATTTAGAACTTATAATTTAATACAAATATATATATTATAACTTCAATATAGTTATACATACATATGGTTTTACATACATTGCTTTGTGTCTATTACAAATTGTGATAATTTTATTATTATTAATTACTGAAAAATACAAAAAAATGTAAATGTCTCGAAAAAGCATTCTCTCATATTTTTTTCCAGCTCGACAATAACTTATAACTATAACTTACTAGCTAATAACTTAAAATTTGTTGCAAATGTTAATTTAATTATAGAACATATTTATTAAATTAATGTTTTAGCTGAATGCTTTTGTATTAACTTATTTTATCAAACAGTTAATTGCACGGCTTATATTATATCTCTATTGACTGTTACGTCCTTCAATTTTAAATTCCTAGTTTACAACTAGTAAAGCCCCTATGATACACCAGTATAATCACATAGTATAACATAACAACTGTTTGTATTGCTTAGCAACCTTATGCACTTTAGTCCTTCATTATTCTAACTTATTAAGTATGCTCAAAAAAATTGTTTTATTAACTATCACAAAATACGAATTACAAGTAATAATTTTTTCAAGATTATTTTGTCAAGAAATATTAAGTTTAGGATTTAAGGTCTATTAGCAATATAATAATAAGAAAAATTAAGATTTTGAGCTGTGGAGTAGACGCAGTAGTTTTCAACCTGGGGGTAGCGAATGATAGGTTTGGAGGTCGCCAAAAATAATACACTAAATGATTTTTCCATATTATTTAAAAATAAATAAAATTATAACTTTTTATTTTTTTCTCTATCTATATAATAACTTGCTGAGGAGCGTAATCTTAGCTCAAGTATTCCATTAACATGTGAATAATAAGTTAAATTGTACATTTTTATATATTGTATTTATGTATTTTTTTATATTTAAATGTATTGTGAATGCTTAACAATACGTTTTAAAATAATGTATTATAAATTAATTAAATTTTTAAGTGTAAATTTATTAAAATTATATTCCATATAAATATTTTATCAGTAATTAAATCAAATTTTGACGAAAAACGAAGTTTTTTTTAAGGGGTTCGCATTACAATAAAATGAAAAACGGAGGGGTCGCGATCTAAAAAATATTGAAAACCACTGAGTTAGAGCACCATTCTAAACTTGATTATAAAATAACTATTTATACGTTTTTATATATATTATAAAATTAATAAATATATACCTACATTGTACATATTATGTAAGTTATACAATATCATTTATATAAATGATACGTCTTTATTATTTGTATATATAACGTATACTTTATTTTTAGATTCAAAAATACAGTTTTTGAAATCCCTATAATAATAAACAAATAAAATTTGAATTTGTTTTAAAAGTTTATCCATGAAGGATTGATTCATTGATTACGTCAGTCATTAACTAGATTTTGACTAAATATTTATTTTTAATAGCTTCTAATATATAAAATATAAATTAATACAGCTCAAAGATTACAACTATATATATAAATAAATAAATAAAAAAACGGCCTTTTTAAAATATAGATAATATATATTAGTATATAAAATAACTGAAAACTTAATAATATTAATATCAAATTAAGAACCCACTAAATATAATAATTTTATTTTATTAATAACAACTGGTCTAGAAGAGGAATTTAAAACAACTTGAGCGTCCATTAAGCACTAAATATTTAAATTTGCATTTTGTACAATATGATAGCATTTTCTAATTTCATATATTTATTTTGTCAATCTTTAGTTTACAAAATCTCAGAACATTTTTCTTATATGAGATATTATATTTTATTATTAGATACAACTTTTTAAATTCGACAATAAACAAATTAGTTGTTAAAACTAATATTGGAGGTTTGAACTTAAAGTTTCTTTAGTTATATAACATCTAATAATGTAATATAGAATAATTAATCTGTTGAGTAAATATTAGCAACTATACGAGTATGTTACTCAAGTTAATAATTAATTGATTGTAAGATTTACATAATTGAAATTTGCTATTATTGAATATTAATAATTTTTTCTGTTGTTTTTGGTTATTGTAAATAAGAAATTTAATATTTTATTCTTCTTGGGTTTATAGCCAACGGCTCCTAATTGTATATTTACATTATTCATTTCACTTAAGTTGTATCGTACAAATTTATTGTGTTTGTATATAGTTCAGAAACGTGGTATACACTCCATAGAATAGCAGAAGTAACAGTTACTATACAATATATAAATATTTTATATTACTGTAATATTTAAAAAAAAATTGTTAAGAAAACATCTTCATTATGTTAGTTGTAGTTTTAGTTTTAATTCTAATATAAAATATTTTGCATAAATAATCGTTTTGACTAATAGGTTTGAAAATTTAGTGATTATTATTATAACTGACGTTAATCTATTTTTAGTAAACATAAACTTTAATATTTTGCCAGTAGTTAAACAAAAATAGTTTCAATATTTAAATATTATGTGTTATATTGTTATAACTCATAAGATTTTTGACTTTTGACTGATGAAAAAATATTTATTTAAATAATTTAATAGAAGGTGTATAACCATATACATAGATATTGTACATATTATATTAATATAATATTGTTATAGATTAGAATACAATGATAATTACATTAAAAATCAATTCTGATGGGTGTTTATTTTACTAGAGTAGTCAAATTATATGGGAAAATTTTAAATTTGTAGTTTTTAAATTGTTAAAATAATTGATAATAAATAATTTTGAACATTTATTTAGTGGAGTTATGAAAATGGTATTATGATATATTATACCTTATCATAGCAGCGTCTATAACAATTTATTCATAAATCTAATTGTTCATTTTTTCTTATTAAATCAGCTCTCTTTCCTAAAACAATTCTAAATTCTAGTATTTAGTTTAAATTTGTCAAGTCTGGGCGATCTGGCCATTGTTAGATTGGTAACACATGTAAACACACTTATGTACCCTGTGTTCTTGTGGCAAAAGCATAATACCATATTTTACAATTTTAAACAACTCTATTGGCCTATTTTGTTGTTGAAACTTGCGGCATGTCCTTTTTTTAAATTCATATTCACATTTAAACCTTGGAAGTGTGTTTATATTTTAAATAAATTAACTGTAATTGTTTTATTTTTATCACTTATTAATATTTATTTATAAATATTCCATATTATCTCGGTCGAGAAAAAAAAATTGTTGTAAAACCCTGTTTTATGGAAACAGAATATTGTTCTACCATTGTCTTGAAATTAATGATATTATAATATCTAATTATTATTAATAAACAATAATTATCTAATAATTTAAAAATGTTTTACTTGTTTTATGTACTTAACCAGCTTAAATCAAAATAAAATATTATCATTAATAGAATTATTGGAAAATACTTCATATAACTATTATGTTATTTGGCAATGAGCACAACATTTGTTTATATTCAAACCTATTTAATTATCTTAAAGAATTGGACCACATAAACATTGGTGGAAAAATATGTTCACAATTTAGTTTCAGTTTATAATGATATGTAGTATATAGTTTAGATTTCTAAAATAATTCAGTTTTAAAATTAATAATATGTGTTTAAAATAGTGTTAGTTTGAAAGTTGTTGATAATGCAGTTAAGAGGTAAAATAAAATAAATTTTAATATTTAATTATGAAAGTTGTATTAAGTTGACTAATTAATTAAATACTAGACTTTACTATTTACTATTCGTTATATTTGTTTTATTTTAATTATGTTTCTCATTTAAAATATTCAATAGAATATTTTGCTAGAATGTAGAAAAAATATTATTTAATTATATTATTCTCTAATACAAGCATTCTTTAATTACAGAAGCCAATGCATCTGAAAGAGAACAGTTACTTATTCAGAAAATGCAACAGTGCTGTGTATTATTTGACTTTATTTCGGATCCACAGTCTGATCTAAAATGGAAAGAAATCAAGCGAGAAACATTACATGAAATGGTAGATTATTTGTCATCTAATCATGGAAGTGTGCTTACTGAAGCTATATACCCTGAAGCTGTTAGAATGGTATGAACTAAAAGCCATAATTTACAAATGTATTATTAATTTAATAGTTTAAAATAATAATTTATATTTTAAATTTTAGTTTGGAGTAAATCTATTTCGTAGTCTGCCTCCATCAAGCAATCCTAATGGTGCAGAGTTTGATCCAGAGGAAGACGAACCTCTATTAGAAGCAGCCTGGCCTCATTTGCAACTGGTATATGAGTTCTTTCTTAGGTTTTTAGAGTCTCAAGACTTTCAGCCCCATATAGCAAAAAACTATATTGATCAGAAATTTGTTCTTCAGGTAATAAAAATTAATTATATTATTTTAAATGGGTTCTAATTATCAAAATATATTTATTTACTTGTAGTTGTTAGAGCTATTTGATTCAGAAGATCCACGAGAGAGAGACTTTTTGAAAACTATACTACATCGCATTTATGGTAAATTTCTAAGTTTGCGAGCGTATATACGGAAACAGATAAACAACATATTTTATAGGTAATAATAAACAGTTAATATTTGTATATAACTTTTTAATTACTTATACATTTTTATTTTTGTAGTTTTATTTATGAAACAGAACATCATAATGGCATTGCTGAGCTTTTAGAAATTTTGGGAAGGTATATTCAATTTATATGTTTTGTAAACTATGTATTTAATACATTTTTTTTAAAAATAGTATTGTCAATGGTTTTGCATTGCCTTTGAAAGAGGAGCACAAGGTATTCTTGCTAAAAGTTTTATTGCCATTACACAAAGTGAAATCTTTATCTGTGTATCATCCACAATTGGCTTATTGTATAGTACAGTTCCTTGAAAAAGATCCATCTCTTACAGAACCAGTTATCAGAAGTTTGTTGAAATTTTGGCCTAAGACTCATTCCCCAAAAGAAGTAACAATATGTCATATATTTAATTAAAAATGTAAATAATTACCAAATGTGGTTTGCTATTTACAGGTCATGTTTCTTAACGAATTAGAAGAAATTTTGGATATAATTGAACCATTGGAATTTCGAAAAGTGCTAAAACCATTAATACATCAATTAGCTAGATGTGTCTCAAGTCAACATTTTCAAGTATGTCATTAACAAAACATTTTATTTTTATTTTTAGAAGTGAATTGCAACTAATTTGTGAAACATTTTATTGAATATTGTAATAATACAATGTGTTGTACAATTGTAGATGTAACTTATATAATCTTTAAATATGCTTATACTCTTTTTATTAGTGAAAATTTAATAGAAAACTATTAATTTGATGAATAAAAGTTTTGTTTGATTCTTATTATGGAAATCATATATTGACAAATCTCTGAATTTAGATGTTCATTATTAAATTAATATTAATTTATGTAAAAAAAATAAAATATGTATGATTTGTCACTATATTTATGTTAAAAAAAACAGTATAAATGTTAAATAAATTAATAATTCAATCAATTATATATATTATTATTCAATTTAATATTAAAATGTAATCAGGTTTTCGGAAGTTTATTAGCTTAAAGAGTAAATAGAAATATTTATAATACCACTTAAAAATATAAATAAATACTTATACAAAAATAATATATTCATTTAAAAAAATCATTATTTTATTGCTAAAGCATTAAATTGTTATTTTAATTTTCTTATGAATAGTAAATACTGTATTTGGATTTATTTCAATAAAGGTTATTTATATTTTAGGTTGCAGAAAGAGCACTTTACTTTTGGAACAATGAGTACATAATGTCACTGATGTCTGAGAATGTTGATGAGATTTTGCCAATCATGTTTCCAGTGTTATACAAAAATTCTAAAACTCATTGGAATAAGTAATTAACTTTAAAAATTACATCTATAAAATTAAAATTACTTCAATGTAGAATAATGGTGTATTATTTTAAATTTTAAATGTTTCAACAATGACACAATGAAAAATGTTTTTAAGAAATGCATGCTTTTTTTAAGTACCTTAAAAGCTCATAATTTTGTTTAATGGTGTATTTTTCATTATTTTTTTTTCTCTAACGCCTATAATTCATATAAGTGTGTTAAAATACAATTTTTGACGATTGAAGTGCTTCTTGATACTATTTGTTCTGCCGCTAAAAATGTTAATCAACCATATTCATCTAAATTTTACTTTTGGTTTCTTTGATTAATTAAAAGTGTAACACAGTTGTAGAAAAATCACAAGACTATGGTTTGTTGTGAGTCAGGATTTTTAAAAGTGTATAAATTTATTATTGAATTATGGCTTAAAATTCTGTACTATATACATTGTTCATATAATAAAATAACAAAACTAATTTATAATCTTAATTTAATGATCAAAGTCTATTAAACTTAAATAAATTGTAAAAATGTATTTATTTAATACCTAGTCATAACAATTATTATGGCTTCTCTTAAAAAGTGGTGTTTGTTTTTTGAAAATTGCTAAAAATTAACAAATAAACTATCTGTTTTACGATCCATTTGTATTAAATTTCCAATTTAGATGTATTTATAACTTAACTATTTTATAAATATAAAAGTTATAATTAACTTTTGGAACACTTATATCCTTACAAATATTATCAAGATGAAAAAAAAGCATACTACATATTGTATATTTTGTCCATTAGAATCTAATATTGTATGAATTAAATTGTTTTATTAGCTTGTTGGAATTGTGTTAGAATGAAATGTATAATAATAATTAAAGTATAAAAGTCTTGTATTATAATATGCTTTTTATCAATGAAGTTAGAAATATAAAATTTATTTTATTTTTATAACGTATGCAGTATACTAATGTGTACTATCAAGATGATATAATTTGAAAGAACTATAGGTCATGGATTTTTAAACTATTGTAAATTATTTGATATTATGAAAAATAGGCATTATTTTATTTATTAGTAAGGATAATACGTTAGGCTTAATTATAATTAATTAGTACTTATGTAGTATATAAGATAAGTAGGTACCAACCAACCTATTAATTTAATATTAATTATCCATTAAAAATAAAAAAATAATATAAAATAATTTATAGTTTATTTTAATAATGTATTCTAATTTTTTACAATATTGTTTATAAATTAAAAGTTTTTTAATTTTGAAATTATAAATCTATTAAATTATATGATTATTATTATATTATATAATAATTGATGAAACATATAAAATAATTAAATTTTCATTATTTTATTTCAGAAATATACATGGTTTAATGTATAATGCATTAAAAATATTTACTGAAACTAATCCTGTACTATTTCACACATGTACCCAACAATTCAAAGAAGATAGAAAGACGTATGTATATTAAACTATTTAATAACTGATATAATTTTTTTTAATTTAATGGTATTGTTTATGCTTTTAGTGAAGTGGATAAGTTAAAAAAACGAGACGAAAAGTGGCATAGAGTTGAAGAGTTGGCTAAAAGAAATCCTAATTTTACAGTATCCATTGATAGTAGTTTATCATTTTATACTGATTTTGCGAGGTCACCAATCAATGATTTAGACCCAACTATTGATTTGAAAAATTTAGAAGAGGATACAAAGTATCATATTGATACTGATGTAATATTAATTTTATGATTAATATTTTCTTAAACCTAACATTTTTTTTTTTTTTTTGTAGAACCGTAAAAATCGAAAAGAAAAACCTTTATTGAGACGTAAATCTGAACTACCACATGACACATATACTTTGAGGGCATTAAATGATCATAAGAGAGCTGATGAATATCTAGCTACACCACCTGATGTTAATAAATGCTAGCCAATCTTTTCAATTGTGATGACCCTTATTATTTATATTCAGAGTCTAAACAACTAAGGTGAATACATTATTTTGATTTAAAATACTTTTTAAGAAATTTCAATTTTTATTAAACACATAGTATGTAATTTGTGTGTATATGATACCCTATAGTAATTTACAAAGTGTATCAGTTTTCAAACATTTATTCTATATTTTATCAAGTTATATAATACTAAATAAATGCAATATACTATTGTATTTATTTTGTATTCAACAAAGTACTAATGTACTTTGTAATTCTTAAAAATAAGCTAAAGAGTAATTTAATCAAATTTTATTTAGTTATTTATTGATTATTATAAATTAATATAATATATCTATACATAATTATATGATATTGATTGTGTAATAAACACCAACTAGATAAAAAAGTATTATAACATTTTACCAAATATTGTGTTTTTTTTTTCACAGAATTACTCAAAAAAAAAAAAAAATTAAAGGTTATAATGGTTATTCATCTCATTAGGGGTCATTTAAATGTTGAGTGTATCTTTGTTAGGATTAACATGTTATAAGTAGTTCAACCACCAAATTTTTCAAAATGTGAATGAAGAAAGTCATGTGAAGTGATTGCACTCTTATCTACTTCGGTTGTGTTATTTATTTTTAAAATAAACATAAATGTGTCATTTATTTTTTTATTTATTTTACTACAGTATATTAGTTTTAATTTTTGTTTCTATGAAAGTATGCATTTTTAAATGTTGCGTGATAGAAGACACAAAAATTAAGAGAGATTGCATTCAAGAATAAGTTCAGGGATTTTTTATTAATTCTCTTGTTGGTTTATTATTATTATTATTATTATTATTATTATTACTATTATTATTTTATTTTTCATTTTTAACTTATATTTTTTTTTCATACAGATGTAATAAAACATATTTTGTACATAAAAAAAAACATGGCTACATTTTATTACTCTATTCATTTTTAGCATACATGATATATTTGAATTAGTGTAATAACGTACCAAAAATAAAAATTTCTATTTAATTGAAAAGTATATTTTTGTTTGGAGCAGAATAAAATGTAGATATATATATATATATATATATATATATATATATATATATATATATATGATACATGCATACATACATACATAAAATAACATATTATATTTGATTTTTAAACATATATTTTTACTCAATGTAATGTACTTGTATAGTGCACTTATTATTAATTAATGTATCTGCTTGAGAAATAAGTTTTTTTTTTCTGTTCTTGTATCAAAAAATGTTGATCATATTTAATGTGTACTCATTTTAAGGGTAGACCCGTCAACAGGGATGAATTATTGTTTTTAACCACTTGAAATATTATTATATTTATGTTGTACATTTTAATAAAATATTTATGTAAAACAAAACTATAATTATCAAGTAATTTGAAGCATAATATTATATAAATATGAAAATGATCGTTTATTGTAGGCGGATAGGCTTTATATTATATTATAATAATATATTTTTTTTTAACATAAATTGTCCAATGTCTATACAAATCAAATTTACAAAATATTATGTAT
The DNA here is from genome assembly GCF_003676215.2 of Rhopalosiphum maidis. NCBI lineage: Eukaryota > Metazoa > Arthropoda > Insecta > Hemiptera > Aphididae > Rhopalosiphum > Rhopalosiphum maidis. The sequence goes on from NC_040877.1 coordinate 64,415,621, forward strand.
AGTGTTGATAATAAGCTTATACTTAATACAGAAAATAAATTTATATATACATAATATAAAAAGTATACATGTGTTTATTCATATATAATATATTATATAATGTAAAATATGTTTTAAATAATTATTGAATTTTGTTTTATTTCAATTTTATTACACAATGAGGATTTCAAAAAAATATATGTTATAGTTTCATGTGTTTGTTATTATTTTATATCACCTAAATGATTATTCTTAAGATTTTGAATATACTTTCCTAAAAACAGTATGAATTATAATATAAAATTATTTTTATTAAAAAAAAATGATAATTAGGTGACTTTTCTACAGTACATTAAGTATCGGCTGTCAAGTGTACTTCATTGTCAAGGCGTAAGTCACTATAATCTATCTGTATGTGTTAAATTTAAATTCATTAATAAATAATTTAACATGAAAACTATATTCAGCGAAGGCTGTTAACCTGTATTTTGTGATACATTATTGCCAAAAATATTGCATTTAAAAATGTCATTGTATGTATAAAATTAAATTTTTTATCATGTATTGAAAATGATTTTATAAACATTTGTTGAAAATTTAAATATATAAGATTATTTGTTTTTGAGTAGCTTAACCTTCCTTAATTTTTGAGAAAGTTGTGAAACTAAATTGATTAAATATAAAATTGTGTTTAATTGTAGTAGGTACTTGTTTTCTGGAAGTTGGGACATATATTCAAATAAATATATATGTGAGTTTGAGTACAATGAAAAAACAGTAAAAAGTTTATACTTAGTAAGAAATATCGATCAATGGTTGAAAATATGACCTCGTCTGACAATACAAAGTTTTTTAGTAAAAAACATTTTATACATTCTGGTTGTGATTAAGTATCACTGTTGTCATCTGTTTCACTGTAGAAATATTGAATTTAATGAATAATAAATTTAATGAGTTTTGATTCAAATAAGTACTTAAGCCTCTTTTATAGAGTAATGTAGTAATGTATGAAATGTCAGCTGCACAATACTAAAAGGCAAGTTATAAATTAAAATATATAATAGGTAATAAATTAAATATTGATAGGTAGGTACCTACTAAAAAAAAAAAAAATTAAACCATGGCCTCACATGGATTACTCAAAATGTCATCTCAAATGTACAATATCTTGGTATTTTGATACATTTATACAGTAAAAATACAAATATTGAGATTTTTAGATATTATTAACGACTTATGTGTTATGTGTAATGTCTTGGAAGTTTGATGCTGGCGGCAAATATTCAGATTAACCGATAAACGTTAATTTATGTGCCGATATATAAATATATATATAATATAATAGGTATTAGGTAAGTTTAACCAATCAAAATGAACATTATGTAATAGCCACAATAGTTATCAACATAACTATTGTGGCTGTAAACCAAATAACTTTATCCTCCGTACAAATTATAATGAAACTTGTAAAGATATTCAACTAAATCCAAGTTAGGTATTATACGAAATCACTATAAAGGTAAACTTTATTTTGTTAATTTATTATTGCATAATATAATTTAGGTAGATATTCAATTATTGGTGTTGGTGTACCTAGTATCTATGTAAGTATTGCAATATTATGTCACAGTGTATAATATAGTTTTAAAATTTAATCATAAAAACACTCGTATTCGAAACGTGAAAATATCATTAGGAATGTATCAATGAAAACCGTATTATAATAAAATGGTGATTTAATCATTGGCACATTTTTTTAAATAACAGTAGATAGGTATGTATATTATAAGTGACTTATGCAATATAGGTACGTTTTAATCGGGATTTTATTTTTGTTTTCTGATGTAATTATTTTTTAATTAATAGTAATTGGTAGGAAAAACATATACATATTCAATGTTATAATTTATTAATATATTATTACCAGTGAGACAGTGAGTAGTGTATATAATATTATATTATACACGCTCTACTTGTCTGGAATAATAGTAAATACATTGTATTCAACAATCGATTTATATTTTATGATAATCTGACTGCAGCCGTAGATGTTGAATAGTAAATTTGAAATAATTATTATACACACTAGTTGTTCAATATTTTTAAATTATAAAATTTAATAATTAATTAATAATATAAATTTTAAAGAGTACCTACCAAAAACAATATTTTATTAATTGTATATGAATTATACAATTATTGTCTTCTATTTATGAACATATATATGGCTATAACCTATAGATATTATAACGTGTTAATGTGTTATTTTCATAAGTAAATTAATTAAATAAAAAAAACATTTAACTTTATCATTAATTTTAACTAAAAAACTCAAGAGGATTATATTCGTGTTTAAAATAACCATTCAAAACAAAAAGAAGTACGAAATTAATAAAATTTATCATATTTTACGTATAGATAACTTATAAAAAAAGTTAATTGGAGATGAAAATAAGTTAATAATAGAATGCCATAAATATCAAATCATACATTTTTTTAAATAACATATTATGATTCATATTATCAATAAACTAAACATTTCTATAAAAGTTAAAGTTAAATTAGTACCTATCTAATTAAATATTTTTGACGTAATTTGTTAGCTCAAAATAGTCAAAATGTATTAGGTACCTAATAAGAAAATTAGGTAGGTACCTATGCGTTTTATGTACGAGGTATACGATACAAGATATTTAATACATAGTGTTATTAAAAACTTATATAATTGTTTGTTCATGTATTATAAAAATACATATATTTATTATTATTATTGTTTTTAGAAAATTAATTTACAACGTTTAACAAGGTAATGTGAAAATTAATTAAATTAATTAATCTTTTAGTAATTTTCTCCAAATATTTTTGTTTGCTACTGCATAAACAAATTTAAAAATGTATATCAATAAAAATACTATTTATTTTTTCTTCAGTACCTATGTATCTTTTCGATTTTTTATGTAAGTTTTATTTGAACTTAATATTTTATAAAAATTACTATTAACTATTACTAAAAAATCGACACTTGACTACTTGTCACTTGTAGTATTAAAATACCAAAGATCATTATTATAATTCACCATTTTTTTTCGCTTGGTTTACTACAAAACTGTAAGTCTTATATATTCATATATATATATATATATATGTATTGTTTAATAGCTACACTTTTATATAGACCATAGGTACAAGTGGTGCGACTAGAATCAATAATTTATCCAATTGTAAGAGGTTTACATCAATTTAAGCAATTTGGGTTGGTAAATCACATGTCATATCATTTTATAGACGGGATTCCTGTTCATATAATATTTTACTCAAAATATAAAAACAAATTTGGAATCAGTCAAATATAGATGTTGAGGGACTGATTACAATTTCGTCAATTCTTATTTGGCCAAATTAAATTTATATGGAGAATTCGTCAGGCACTCAATTGATAGATCGAGGAAATTGTTTATAATATCAATTCAAATTTTTGGACTCTAACAAAATTATTACTATGTAATAATATAGTTATATAGGTAATAGGTACTATAATATTATACTCGTATTCACATATTTTATTATTATTAGAACAACTATATTTTTAATTTATTAGTTATTACCTACTTTAATATAATATAATTTGAATATATGATAAATAAATTAATATAGTATACAATAATATAACATGAATGTATAATTTTTTTATCTTTATAGTGTTTACATATAGTGTAAAAAAAACTGGTGAAGTTATAATTATTATCTATTTCATGAGCTTATATAATAGAGTAGGTAGATCTATTGGGAAACTTTATAAGTTTGTTATACCAACCATCATGATGAATGTGTTATAGGTTAACTGTGTTGTTTAATATGGACTAACTATATTATTTGTGTATATAATATAGTTTATAGTTTATTTATACCCATTAAACTTACTAATTATTACTTTCAATAAGTAGGTATAACTATTCAAATAATGCGTAGAACTGGCCTATCCACTAGAAATATAGGGGCTATAAGGATCGATGAGTTATCTAGGACACAGTGAATGGCTGTGCCTGTGTTAAGTGTTTAATTATATTAATTTAAATATTTTAAAATTTTAAAATTTTTAATTGCCTGTAAAAATCTTAAAATAGACAATTTAAAATAAGCCTAAGATAAAACACAGAAAATGTCGTCCTTTATCATTTGTTGTAAATAAATGATTTTTAGTCAATGTAATGTACATGCACGAAATACAAAACTAATATTTTTACGGTCATATTTTATGAGTGTGAGTGTGTGACATCCTCTTAAATGAATTACACAATTAAAATAAAAAAATGCGATCGATTACAGTACATGAACGTTATAATGTTATAGATTGCGTTTGCGTTGTCAACTTCTACAGTTCCAATAGTTCGACCTATATAAATCATTTTTTTTTTAACAGAGATTATAGCAAAGCCATCACTCCTATCCCATGCACCTTGTATTCGCGCTTTTAAAGTACCTAGTTATTTTTGTACAAAAAATGTATTAATATACATAAATAAATTTGATTAAATGTTTTTAAATAATATCAGGTTACAAAAAAATAATAACGAACAACTTTTCAGAAGTTTTTTAAAGAAATAAAGTATCCTTAACTTTTTAATGGTCTACTTAATTTTTAACGAACTCTGTAAAAACATCAGAGTACCTATACACTTTGCTAGTTTTTTTATTTTCTCAGAGCTTGGAATCAAATGAGAAAAATAAAATACAATCAATAATGATATAACACTTACATAACTTTACAATTAAAAACCAAAAATAATTATTCAGGTATATCAGTCACTATTTAATACATTTTTTTTTCATATTGTTGTGATCCTAATTTTTGGTTAGAAATTTGAGATAATTATATTTTCAGTAGCTCGATTAATAATATTCAACATATTTTTGCTTTCTTAATAGATGCAGACTTTGGATGATATAGTTTCATAATATATTTACACTATACAGGATGTATTATATACGAAAAGTTGATGATTTAAAATTTTTAAATAGTTTTAAATATTTTTAATCTTTGTGATACAATTCTGAATATTATATGTAATTTGTGACATGAAGTGCAAACACTTTTGGTTTATTGTTAAATAATTTTTGATGAGACTTTTAAGCTTACAAACTTTTATAATGTAACTAAGAAGAATACAATATCAAAAATAAAACAAATGGTCTAATGGCTAAGTTAAAACTAGTAATAAACTTAGTTTTAATTAACTATATCAATATATAGCTTAAACTCTTCAAAGTTTAAACCGTAGACGGAATGAATGCTATGTATATAATTATTAAGTATGAAATTTTGGTAGAAGACCAATTCATATTTTGATAAGATTATCATTTTATAATAATAGTAATAATAATAAGCTGTACTATTATTTACAAATTATAATTACATTTTTAAGTTTAGGTTACGACCAAAGTAAATATTAATTTCAATTAATTAGTATCAGTATAATAAGCAGCCAGTAAAATAGGTCTAAAAATTAATACGGATAAAACAAAAATAATAGAATTACTAAGCGAGGAAGACAACATTGATACGGGATCCCTAGCTTTCGACAAGGTCAATGAATTTCGGTACCTAGGTACAGGATTGAGTAAAAACGATGACTGGAATAGGGAAATAGGCGTAAGGATAATAAAAGCAGAAAGAGCAGCTTACGCTCTGAATAAATTCTTAAAGTAAAAAGTATTCTCAAAAAAAAAACTAAAGCAAGGCTGTACATAGTAATAATAAGACCCACACTCACATATGGGTGCGAGGCATGGACTACCACAAGTAATACGGAAAGAAAACTCAGAACTTTTAAGAACAAAATATGGCGGGTAATATGTGGACTAGTGTATAATAATGAAAAAGAAACACGGAGGAGAAAGTATAACAAAGAGCTGCAAGAAGAAATGGAAATGGCATCAGTAGTAAGTTTCATCAGGGGACAAAGGATTCAATGGTTGGGCCACATGTGGCGGCGTAATGAGGACGATATAAACAGAGTAGTTATGAAGTGGAAGCCTATGAGAAAAAGACCTCGAGGACGACCAAGAAAAAGATGGTTAGATGTAGTGGAAGAGGACCTGTACAGAATGGAAGTGCAAGATTGGAGAGAACTAGCACAGGACAGAGACAAATGGAGGGATTTAGTGATGGCGGTAAAAACTCTTAAAGAGTATTAGGGCCAGATAAAGAAGAAGATGTATCAGTTTAATTTTAATTTTTAACTCACTGTTGAGTTTATTCATAAAAGATTTGTAATTTTTAAAAATTGTTAATATCTCTAGTGATAAATGATGATGTATAAAAAAAGAAAAACAATACGTCATACAATTTCAAATTTTCATACCAATCGAGCTTTTAGGTTTTTTCTCGGAATCTATTGCAGTTTGATATCGTTTGAAATACCTATAGAGTTCATTTAAATACAACCTGTAACGGTTATAATTTTTTATTTTTAATAATTACATTTATCATTTATTGTCAGCTATCTAATTGTTGATGTCTTATTATTGCTTTAAAGTAACTATTGAAATACTACATTTTTCATTTTATATAATTTATTATAAATCATTATCCTCGTCAATTCCATCAAACCTTTATTTAATATCCAGATAATTTTATTATACAACAATATTATTTCATTGAATCTATAGTTTATATTGTATTATTATTTATAATTTATAACATATACGCAATATTATAGTTATATACGCTTGAGTAAATATTCAAAGTTTAGTGTAGAGATGCTGGAAAATTATTTTATGTTTAGCAAGTTTTGATTGTAATGTAATAATAATTTGTTTCTTGGAACTATCCCATGCCATGTAATAGATATTAATTGTACTATAATTTGACTTGATATGTACTATGCACGTGTCACACGATTATGTTAAAAGTATTAGGCTAAACCTGTTTTAATAAGGATTTTTCAACTAGGGTAACTTATGAAGAATATTTTAGGTAGGTATGAGATGATCTCCATAAAACTAAAGGGGATATCTTAACTATTTATACATGAGATTATATAATTTTGTGGACTTTTTGTTTTATTCCCTTTCATCAATATATTTATTAATTTATAAATTTTATAAAATTATTATTAATTTAATTCTTGATATATACCTGGAAAAAAGAAAATTTTGCTTATTCGGTATAGGCCATTGTTAGTAAAGTAGAAACGGAATGGAAGAAATCAAACTATAAAATTAAAGATAACGAGGATGAAAAATGTTATTTAAAATAAAAAAAATCAAGGATGGTAAGTTATCAGAAAACATTAGGCAATATTATATTAATATTTTGTGATAATAATTTGCTGTATGGCAATTATTTTTTTGGTGATACGAAATATAGGTTAAAGCTCAATTTCTTTTAAAACCTTGTGATGAACAAGAAAAATAAAAATTCTAAGAATAATTGCTCACCAACAAAATGTGTAATATTAATACTGATTGTCCTGAAAAATATAGAGTAGTGATAATAGGTAATAATAAAAAGTATAAACTGCACACATCAATTAATTACTATATGTCTATATTATTGTATTACGCATATAAAAAATAAATAATATACTTTTTGAAAATAAGAACAATAACACAAATAATAATAATAACAATAATTAATGCGTAGAGCATTCAATGTGTACGACTAATGAGAACAATCAACAAATCACGATATAGTTAATAGTTATATTATATTATATATATAGGTATACGTGAAAAAATGTTTAGGATATAAAGAATCGTACTTGGATTGGACTCACTCTGTATAATAATATTGTTATATTATATTATTATTGTGTGCGTTTCCGGTCAAAAACTGTTTTCCGGCAAAATATTTTATCGTTTCCAACGTCATCGTCATGGTCAGCAGTCCCGACGGCGCGGCGGTGTCTGTAGTATATATTATTCAAGTGTTTACGGTGCCGGTTCAACTACAGCTATTGTTGCGACGGATCTCTTGTTGACGATAGTTGTACTCCTTCTTGCTGATTTCGTCCCGTTCGATCCGATCGTTTTCGCCGTCGTCCGGCCCTGACCGCATCGCATCGGAACCCTATTCGAACACGGGTCGTCAGGATATTCGTCATGGATCTGCAGGGGTTCGATTCTTGTACTGACGCCCAGACACCCGATGTCGCCGACCAGAAAATCTACGTAATTGCTCTCCATGGACCACTGGTAACCCTGGAAACCCGTAATTACCATCAACGGTATCCTGGACTTTCGACCACGCTGCACGGACCTACGATAGCATACACGTAATGAGTATAACAACGATATTATACGTATATACATTATTATTATTTAGCCTATACGGTAAGTTGATAGAGTGATCGATTTATCACGGCATTGTGAGTTGTGACATACTTTATAAATATCATATAGTTGTCGGTGATAATCTTTATAAACTATAAAATGATTTCATACATTACATATTATTGCTTTAATGTATAATTATTATTATAATATAAGGAATGTCTTATAACTTACAATGAAATTATTGATTTGTCTTATGAATTTAAATGATATTATATTTTTTAACTTTTTCTAAATAACATTTCATTCAATTTCTTAAAAAAAAAAGAATCATAGAGATATGAACAACACATCTCCTTTATATATGCACATGGTTAGGTTACGCACTCATATATATATAATATGAATTCGATTTTTAGATTCTAAAATGGTTAATAGCATTCTTAGACCAGTTATGTAATTATATGTATTGATTTTAGGTATTATGTGTGTAAAAATATTCTTCCATCAATCGAATTTTATTGATCACAGAGATTTAGCTGTCTATATCCATATAGGCACTGAAAAGCTGAATAAATAAATAGGTAAATCTAAATCGCTCTGCGTTGATACATCAGTGATGGGAATAGTAAAATATAAAAAATATATGGAGAAAATTTATTTTAAGAGTAAAGAGGGTAAGTCAGATGTCAACAACTTTATTCATTATTAATGCGCGCTGTGTGTTGATGGATACGCAGAATGTACAGTAACTTCACTGATAACCATGGTAAACGACTGAATCATATTTAAAAGAGAAGTTCACATTTTGACTTTGTGAGTTATCATCAAAAAGTTCTCTTGGCTCTGGTCTGATTACGAGGAAACCATTATAATGATTTTTGTCATTGAAAATGGTATCCATTATATTATTTAAAAGGAATGATATTATAATATTATGCAATAGTTAATTTTCTGTGTTAGTGACTAGTGTCCACTATATTGCATTAATTATACTATATCTACCTAATACCTACATTCTATTTTTTTGATCACTTCTTAAAAGCATCTATTAACGTTATAAATATTAATACGGATTCGTTAAATGTACCAACACAAAATAATTACATTTTATTGTTTTAATTGTATAAGAAAAATGGAGCTTTATGTAAAGATTCTTAATGAAAGTACTAATTTTGAAAAAAAAAAAAGTTAAGTCCACAAAAACAGTTTTTTCTTTAGTACTCATCCGCTGTAATATTATTCTCTGCTCGGCCGAAGCATTATTTTGTCTCCCCGAGTGAATATACATTTTGGATTTTTCATAATTAAGATTTAAGGGTAACGATTTATGTACAGCAAAGATAAGACATGACAAGACAAAATTTATAAATATTAAATGTTTGTTTTAATGTTTTTAGAATTTTAACAGAATAAAAACATTGTATAATTTGTAATAAGAATTTCAAACTGAGTTTAAGGCTTAAATATGTCTCTGCGATTAAACCTAATTGTAAAGTATTTTTGATTAAACATTTTTATTTTAAAACACTAAAATTAAATTGAAATAAATATAATTATTAACAGAAAATGTATACAAATATATATTACTGCTCGTATAAATGAATAAATTAAGATATTATAATATTATTATTTATAGATATTTAAATTTCAATATTTAAGAATCAAAAAAAGTATAACATGTAAAAAAAATGTCAAATTATAAAATATAGAGTAAAATTTAAATAATGTTATATGTTATATTTATATTTAAGGCATATATATAATTATTAAAGTAATTAATTAAAATTTGTTTGAATTTTTTTGTATAAACTAAAAATTCTATTAATAAGAAAATAGAGTATTTGTACTTTATAGGTTAAAATTTCCATTAGACCAATTGTATATTTAAACTTAATTAATTTGAATTTATGTGCTATAAAGAACAATGGGCATAAAGTAATGTCAAAACATTTGACACTCAATACTTACTATTATCTACTCAATATTTGTCGATGCAAAGTTATTATTTTCCCACTTTTCATTACAATAGCAGACTGATAGCAGGACTCAATAGTCAATATCGACCTATCAAAATTAAAGATGAATTAAAACGGCTAACTACCTAGTGTAAGTTGTATTAATAAATGCTATATACGTTTTAAAAAGCACAGGATCATTAAAAAAATGTAATATTTAATATTAATAATTACTATTACTATGTTAAATAGTATATGGTTTAGATTTCATTGGAATTATTACTATACATGATTGATTATGAAGATAAAAAATAACATGGTCAAGTTGAAAACTAATACAGATCACTATAGACACTACAGAGTAGTACAGTACAATGTCATAGCTTGAACAACATATTTATGATATATATAAGGTAGATAAATATAATGCATCAACGTTCATATTATCTCATTGCATTTTTCTTGTTTACTTATATTTTTATTATAAATTTTTCAACTTTGTTTTCAAAATTGATACAATAACTGAAATAACATGACATTAATTTCATTGTATTCGAAATTTCCCTTTAATGTTTTTAATAGTTAAATATTATTATTCAATTAATTATTATTAATGAAAATTGATTAACATTTACCTAGAAGGTGCATTTAAAAATGTCATTTTATTTTAAAACTTAAATATAATATTATTACTAGTGTAGAATTTAATGAAACCAAATAAATAATAAAATGCTATAAATAATAGATACCAAGTAATAATATGAGTTTGAAACGAATTATACAGTACTTTTTTTAAAGACATATTTTTCATTGCATAATTTATATATTAGATAATACATTATTGGATTTTTATCTTTCGTAATAAATTAATATTCTTACGTTTTGTTGGGAGTAATAAGTGTATCTGACAGCCGTCTATTTCAACAGTTTGTAGAAAATATTATTTAAAGCTTAACGTTATTAATATTATTGAAAATAATATATTTTGTTTACATAATACAAATTCCTTTAGTAGCAACGTACAGTAGCGTCTTGTTTTATGTATCATATATTTATAATTATTTATCAAAACTTAAGATATTATTTTTTTCTTTGTGATTTTACTTCTACTTTTTACAGATTTAAAAAATAAATAAAAATATTTATTACGATATTTCTTCAATAAGTGGATGTGTTTATGAAATTATTTAAAATTATTGGATTTGATTAACAAATATAATAATTATTTTTCGTCTGGCATTCGTATAACAAATTGTGTGTAACAACTAACGAGTTGTTATTATTATTAAAATAAATTCACTGCAATGTCAGTGTACCTAATTATTATCATAAATAAATGAAATAATTCATCTTAGACATCGATAATTTTTATTTTAGTTGTGTTATGATAACGATTTAGCGTCTATTTTTTTGGCAGTACGATTATATCGCTCAAGTGCTTAACTGTAAGTGGAAAAAGTTTAATATCATAGAATAAAAAAGTTTAAATACGCGAAATAGCGATCTAATGTTGTAAAACCTATTTTTTTTTATATTTCGAGCAGAAGAATTAATTTTATAACAATGGTTAGGTATACACTTTGTTTTACATTTTTTTTATAAATATAAATTTGTTTACATGTTATTGTCATTATAAAACAATTAAAATGAAATAAAATAAAAAAAATAAATTAAAATGATTAAAAATGTATTATTGATACTTAATTAATATATTTTATTTTATTTTCACAAATATTTTATTATTATATGTTAAATTGTAAAATGACTAATGTAATAGTAAAAATAAAAATTTTCGTTTGGTATAAGGTCTTTGAACTTCAACCACTGGCGCTTCTTAATGGGACTCAGGATTTGGCAATTGTCCCCTGAAGGTGGGGGACCTCTCTAAACACGAGCACATCATTGATATTATAGGTATACTATTATGCATAATATAGACTATGTAGTTGATATTTAAAATGTTTTATAAAAATACGGGTCATATTAAATGTTTGCGTAAGTATAATATATCGTTGTATCTATATGTCAAGTAAAACATATTTTACTGTATAATAGATAACAATAGTAATGCAATATAGCATATGTATAAGTATTTAATCATAATAATCCTACATTATTAGAATCATACTGTATTATTAGATTGTTTTATGTGAATATACTATAATATATATTTATAAAAAATATATTGATATGCAAATATATATTAATATTAATAGTTATTGTCAAAGAAAAAAAACAAATCATCCGCTTTACGCTTATATACACGATTAACAATAATATCATATAGTAATAATAATCATTACATAGCTACTGCGGTGGCAGCATAGGGCTAAAACAGTAAAATGTTAAACCTTTGAGCACAGTTGTACACTGTAGAACACGTCGTTACACACGCCATAACATACTATATATATATATATATATATATATATATATATACATAGGTACTAACTATAAAACAGCACATTATATAGCCACGCACTGCAGTGGATAAAGCTGGGTTTACACGGGATGTGAGCCACATGTCGGGTTTATACAAACGAGGCGGCAGCGGTTCATGAATTAGTCGTCGTTGTTGTATTATCAAACGGTGTTTGACATTTCAGTCGTGAAACAGTTGTATGGACCAGCTATATACGATATGTATATAATAATACATGTTTCACGATAACGATCCATGCATAAACATACACACGCAATAATACGCACGTGGCCGTATTTGAAATTAGTTTTTATTTTTCATCCTCAAAGTAGTCAAAGTTTATTTTACGAACACGGCAATATTTAATAATATTTACATTGAAATAGCAGTTTATTATTTCAGACATTGTTGTTATTAATAATATTATTATTCTTTGAACAAATTATTCCGTGGTTATTATTTTTAAAACCCAAAACGGAATGAAAAAGATATGACATAGGGAAAAGCACGTGTAAACACAATAATACTTTGTCAGTAGAAAGTTTTTAAGACTAAATGCGTATAAAACAAGAGTTTAATCATGAACCTCGTCGTTTCAAAACCCTATTTTTCCATTGCGTTATGATTACAATTTAATATATTTTATGTAAGTAGTTATGTAAAAGGGTGGCGAACTAAAAATTTTTTAGAAGCAAAGAAAATTATAGGTATTAAGAAAGTAAGAACCACCTATAATAATAGACGCAAAAGATGGGGGGGGGTCATTATAAATTTATATAATTAATGCATTATAATATAATTTAACTAATAATATTTCAGATCTACTTTTTAAGTATCATACTACATTTACAATTAGAGGACCCACCGACTACCACCCACCCCCTATTTAAACAGTAATTTCAGAGGTAATCGTCCCCGAAACTGTCAATTTTCGGAATTCAAAAATAAATCCTTCAGCGCGAAATCTTACATATGAGTTTTTTCAAAAAAGTGGTATTTAGTGGCCTTGGGTATTGAGTATTTGGATTTTCGTAATTTTATTGACATAAAAATAAAGTTCGACGGTCCCTTGTGCACGCTAACACATTTTTGGACGCTTCCCGTACGATATACACATCTAAAAAGACGTAAAACTAATTTTTTACGGCAAATCAGTTAAAAAGTGACGAGCAACAGGTGGCTGTGGGCCATATGAGAAATACAAATGTGTTCTATATGAATATATCATTTCAGCAATTTACTTAATCGTGAAAGTGAAGTTTCGAAATTCAAAAACTACTCCTTCACGCGAATAATTCATATAATGTAGTTTTTCTAAACAATTCTATCTCTTTTAAATTATAGGACTATAGCAGTGATCAGTAAGCATTTGTATTTATATTGCCTATTATATTACTTTGAATCTTGATTATACTGTCATTATCTATAAATACGGTTCATACATTTCATTTATAATGAATAATATCATAAATTTAAATCAATTTTTTAATTATACAAATAAAGCAGTAAGCATAAAAAAACATAAAAAACAATTTATGTTAGTTGATAGCATGCAGTTATTTTAAAATCAATAATTTATTGTTTGAAATTAAGAGTTCTTAAATAATAAACAGAATGAATAAAGTGAGATTGTGTTTTTCCTAATTTTTAATAATTAAATTATTATTATTATTAATTATAAATTTTAAGAAGTCAATAAGATAGTGATAAACTGATAACTATATTTTTAAATTTTGAACGTGTTCATAATCTTACAACTATTAAGTAATTTCAACTACAATAAAGATTAAAACAATATACTGTTTATTAAATATTTTTCGATAGTAATTGTTGTTGTAGTAGGTTTATTAATTATCATATTTTAGTTGTACCGGTACAACATAAAATCGAGGCAGGCCACAATACGGTACAGGAAAAAATAGGTCCACCAATGCAAGCCCTGCGATACCCCAAATGGCACCCATACTATATACAATATTATACAATGAATATAGGTATAGTTGTTATGGTATGGAAAGATTACGTTAATGTATATAGAGTCGGTTATTCAGTATCGTTTACACGTCGTTGGCCGGAGCTAAAGTGATCAACGATTTATTACATGTACGTTGTGGTATAGTATATGTATGGTATATAGGTACAACGACTCATTATCGGATATAATGACTCTCGATGAAGATAGCCACGGGAAAATAGAACTTACGGAGAAGAACGTATCGTTAGAATGAATGAGTATAAAGTGCGTAAATGACCTGTCTGTTATTTCCACGCTTAAAAAACTATATTACCTAACATTTGGGTCAGGCATCGGATTTTAAGCGGGAAAAAAATGCATCCGATATCAAATATACCAAACGTCGGGTTTCGTTTAATATCGGGCTTTCTTGATAAAAAGGTTTTTATTTCTCTCTCTCTCTCTCTCTCTCTCTCTCGCTCACTCTATATCTCACTCTATATTCTCAAAAATATAAAACCGGAGATGGTAAAATGTGTTTTTTGAATATCAAACCGGATAAGCTCAGTACGTTACCTTTGCGTGTGTATCTATATTATTGCGCGAGTGCGTGCGTGCGTAGGAGCTGTTGGTAAAAAAACGATAACGCTTTTGTTGCTTCTCGTAAAATCGACGCGGCCTATATTTGATTCACCCACGCATCATATTGTTATATAAACCTACGGATAACACGTGTACCGGTCCGACTAGTAATAATCGTTGACGAATTGGGCGGTGGATTGGTGGGTGGGTGGGTGGACGAGCGTGATATGATGGCACTACTTTACTGACGCCAAACTCATCACAATGATTATAGCTCTTGAACAACCAGGTCAATAAATCGGTACAATAATCGTCTGAATGTGTACATAACGAGTGAAAAAAACATTTGCTACATTAAAATAACGTACTGCAGCGAAAAGGGTTAATATTTTTGATTTAATTTACCTAAAGTTTTCGTGCCGAAACAGCTTGTTGACGTCCCAGCTGAGAATTTCGCCGGTGTCGCCGTCGGTCCGGAAGTAGATGACGGACCCGCGGTCGGTTCCCAGCACGATCATCTTGCACGGTTTTCGGCCCACGTTGACGGTTGGCAGATCGACCGTCGACTCGTCCACGACATGCACCGGGACGTATATCATGTCGCGCGACGACAGGTACGTGACGTAGAGCCGCCGGTAGCGGGCTGAGCCGCGGCCCGCGGCCATGTCCATCACGTCAGCCAGCACGGGTGCCATGTACATGACGTCCCGTTGGCCGCACGGGCCCACCGGTACGTGCACCTTGAACGAACTGTCGCAGGCCACGTTGTAGACGATCACGTTGCCAAGGCCGGCGTCAGACACGTACACGAATTGGCCCGCGGTCGAGCTGTGATCGACAACGATCGATTGCAAGCAGCTGGCCTCCGTGGTCGCCCGCGATAAGTCGATCGCCCGCACTATCTGCGGAAGTTATTATTATTATTCAAATTATTTTCAAGTACAATTATTTGTTCGGATAAAAAAAAAGTATTCGAGTGATTGCGATGGAAATGTATTCTGCTATTACCATTTCATTCGAATAATATCATATTATATATAGATATATAAATATATGATAATTATACAACATGTTTGTTTGAATAGTTATTTTGATAAACATTTGTGTAACTCAGCAGTTTGCAGACGGCGAAATTCGTATAGATAAGCTGCACAATGAATACACAGGGACTTGGCACGCTTCTGGTGATGAAATGCTGGATTCAGGTTATCGGGTGTTCTGCAAACTTCGGGATAAAACATTTGAACAAATGCTTTGGTGCTTTCATTTACCCTTATTATGCGGGTTAGAGTGGTTAGGGTGTAATTTAGGAAGGAATCTATAGTTCAGGATAATTCTTAATTTGAAATCCAAGTTAGTAGGTACCAATTTTTCTTTGATTATAGAATATTTCATTCCATAAAATATTACTGTTGGACAGTACAAACAAATGAATAAATACAACAAACTATGGACCATAATGCATAAATGTTAAAATGTGTTGATAGATAGCGAGAAATATTTAGTAATTAATACCAATTGATTGTGATTTGTAGGCTAATTTCTGTCATTAGTTATTAATGTTGTTATTAGACGAAAAACTATTACAAGATCGAACTAACCGCAAAATTATATAATATCTACAAATATAATTTGTAAAATAAAAATATACTAAGCTTTCGGCTTAACCAGTATGATTTATTCAGGTTTTAGTTAATTCAGCTATTGTGAAAATAAAACTATTTGGATTGTTTGAGTTTCGGGTGTTGGAGTTTTTTAATGGCTTTTAGAGGTACAATGCATTCTGGTTTATTTAGGTGTAAGCCCTGCGAGTAAGTGTATATTTTTTGTTATTTAATGTTCATTTATTTGAAGAGAATAAATAGTCCAAGAAAAGCATTGATAGCATAAATAAAATAATACACAATATATAGTTAGATGATTAATAAATTACAGTCAAGGTAAATGGTAATATAAACTAAAAACAAAACGAATGTAGTTGATAAAAATGGATGATAGTGCAATATAGGTACATCATTCTGTCAATAAATTTGTTGCATTCGTTATTTGTAGTAAACGAATTGGATTATAATAATTATATCTTATTACAATTACAGACGTGTTCATGGAGAAGGAAAACACATAATGTGTTTCACAATAAATTACACATAAATTGAACGTTGTTTGACAAATTATCTTGAAATTACATTTATTTTTTTGTAAAAGGTGTTTATAATAATAGTTTAATTAACGATTTGTACAATATTATACGGTCAATATCAATATAATAAACCGATTTATAATAAATCATTTATTATAATATCATATAATATGCAATATTTATTGCATTTCTGAACAACTCAGGCCACTCGATTTCTTATTTTTTTTTCAAGTTGGAAACATAAACGAATTTTTAATATTGACCTCATTCTGATTTATAATATTAATATTTATTGAATTCCTGAACATATCGTTTCTTCTTTTTTATTCATAACGTTAGAAACATAAAAGAATTTTTAATATTAGTTCCGCTTTCGGATAAATCCTAAACATCGCATTTCAAAATAGTTTTTTAAATACGCACTAATTTGTTATTGTTTATATTTTAAATATTCAATGTCAACTCAAAATGTCCTGCATGTCACCAATATTATAGTATAATGCTTAGCGTACACGTTTATACGTATTATTATAAATTAGTTTTAACAGAATTTTGCTCAAAATATGTTTGTGACACTTGCATCGATAATAAAACCGTGACGATTAATTAGTTAATTGTTTTATTTGATAAAAGTCTGATGCTGCAACCGTTAAGGGAATGAAAAGTTTTTGTTTGGTTATCGGTAATTAAAATAGGAAATCAACTTGAACGTCAAATCCGTTTAAAAAGAGCGAATAAACGTTTATATTTTTCAAAAATTAATTAAATTTGAAAACGACTGAACGAGCTTGGTTAATGTGTACATATATATCCCCTATGTTAGAACGTATGATTTTTTTTATAATTATTCATTTTATGATAAGAAAATCGTTAAATTAATTTATTTCATGATGGTGAAACAGTTCAATAGACCCATTCAAAATATAATATCGGTTGTTGGTATAAATTATTATTGAATAGGACTTTTTCAACCAAATTATATTTTAATTTTTTATAATATTATAGTTTTAGGATATTCTATTTTATTTGATAATAATAAAAAAAAATTAATTTAAATTTCCATTGTCTGCATAATGTTTGTTCAGAAATATTTTATCGATTATTAAGACGTGTTTACATAAATTCTTATTTATTTTATTTGTAACATAGTTTAACGTGTTATTGGAAATTCAAAGAACAAGGAATTCTGATTTTGATTTTTTTAAACACATTTTCACACGTTCACGGATTTTACATTTAGTTATTTATTTTTAGATACATAACGAAGAGATTTTCAGAAATCGTTTATATTTAGTTAAATGTGTTTACTATTTTTTTTTTATTAAAATGTGTTGTTTAAAGTATTTGTGTGCTCATTTTGACGGAGACGTTTAACTTTCTTTGCTTTACTTAATACTTAGTACTAATAAAACCATCAATTAAACATTATTTTTGTTTAAATCTATTTTTAATAATAATATTATAATAATAAGTGTATCTACTAGTTATTACCACGATACGTCTATAAAATTCGATACATGCACACGTGTATAAAGTATTATCTAAGCTCGATGCCGTGCAAGTGTTTAGTGTAGTGTAATAGAAAATAAACATACTAATTTGTTTTTTTGTATTTTATAAAATAAAATTAATCGTACAGATTAACTATTTGTAAAATACTTATAGTTATGCGTACGCTGTTAATACATTTTAAATTATTTTTTAGAACTTATATTTTACTGTAAAAAAAATGTAATGATAAAAAAAAATTGAACTCAAATTTAATTTCTCAAAGTTTAATTCGGGTAACAATAGTTGTGTTTAAAGTACATACGAAGAAATCGGAATCGAGTAAAATTACATATTAAATCAATTTCGATCATAGGAGATTGAATAATAATAATATACAGACATGTTCTTTTTAAACTGCATTATTGAGAATAAATTTTATAGTCTACCGCTGTAATTGTAATATCATAATTCCTAATAAAAATAGCAACCAATAAGTTGTTTTACATTTTGTTCCCGCACGACTGGAGCATCGAAAACCGAAATCAAAGCAATAATCTTTTATGCCTTTTGGTAATTACTTTGAATAATGTTTGATTCCATAATATCATTTTTATACCCGCGCGTGATCCTATCAAGTCGTTTCAGTCAGGTGTAATCAGTTATAATAATTAATTGTATAGTTATGGTGTCTCGTTAAACAGGCAGTAGAGGCTAGTGGTGATCAAATTTATTTTACAACAGATAGGCCAAAACCAATCATCTACACCCTCCCACCGACTAAAGTGTCAACATACTTATTTAAAAAATAATATTTCAATCTTAAATGCATAATATACTCGTATCTACGATATTATAAATAATTGGCCATCGTTTCGGGGTGACCACTCCACACCCACCAAACGTTATCGAAAGAGACAGGGTGACTGCTCCACGCGTTATTAGGGGCGGGACACTCATATTTCATTACGGTATTGCCGTGTATACGGTGGACGGCGTACTAACTTCATCGGTGTCCGTGTCGAATGCGAACACCATCGGCGGCCGGACGACGACGGTCGCGCCGCCCTCGAGCAAGTTCACCTTGCCGACGTCCAGCGCCCACAGCACGCCGCCGTCGTCCAGGTGCACGTCCACCACGTTGACCACGGTCCAGTTACCGGTACCGGTGCCGGACTGGGCGACATTCCGGTGAGCGGCCGCGCACGGGTACGGTGACACGGGCGGCTCTATGGTGCTCACGCACGGGTCGTACTCGACGGCGCCGAGCGTGAACGGCACGCCTCGCCTGAGCCTTGGCATGGCCAGGTAGATGACGCCGTCGTGTCTCATCGCCATACGGGCGGGCGCCACGTTACGGGCCACGTACTCGCCCGACTCGGTGGCCCGCGACCGATCGCCTGGCCTCGACCACTCGAGGTGCGCCCCGCTCACGATGTACGTCAACCGGGCCACTGGCAGTCCGATCCCGTTGACCGGCAATAACGACGGCAGCGATATCGTCATCACCACTGCTGCGGTCACCACCAGTAATATCTACATCATAGACACATATACGTGACATAATCGTGTATAATGACGATGATGATTTTTATCAATATATGTGTATGCCAATCAGTGGTTGGATTAAGCGATTTGCCGCCTACAAGCAGGAAATTTGCTGCCGTCTCAAATTATAATATATTAACATAATATTACCCCACTGTCTGTACTTCTAAATTGTAAAAATCCAAGTCTTAAACACCTCATATACGATCCGTTTAGCTATCCATCTTATCAAAACGGAACTGAAGAATTCAAATACGCGCCCTATGTAAGCTTGCAAATCTCGTGATTCACAATAATCCATTTGTGAAGTTATCACACTTGATTTTTCTAGCAAGAGCGACTGACTTGTTAAAAATGAACGTGCGTGACTCATTTTATTCTTTATTTGTCAATGTATGCGAAATCGATGATATGTTCCGATGACTTGAGAAACGCAATACAATTGAATTACTATGTACAAGCTTGCGCGGAGTGTTTATGTGCATTCTTCAGTTTCACTTTATTTAACTTTACTGCAGGTATAATGGGGGAGGAGGACTAATAAACAGATCACGTATAGGAGTATTTTGAAACAAGGTATATCATAATAACTATTTAATTTTTAAAAACAATTTTATTTAACAACGAGGTGTATTAGTAAAACGTCGTTGGTCTATAAATAATTATTTTTTGATTTTTTTTGTTATGTTCGGACATAGGTAGATAATACATTTTGTGACCAGTCGACTCGTATAGTAAATCTTATAATATACTGTAATGTACCTATATGATATTCGTGAGCAATGCGCTTTTATATAATATTCATTTTATACTTACACTCGTTTCGATTTGCATGATGACGTGGAAAAAATGATCATTTATCCTTCAAGAAATCTTACTTCTCCCCCGCACGATGTGACGTATAATTGTCTGCATTTTATGGTATCCATTCATAAAAGTTGAGGCAAAAATAATAAAATAGTAACAATAATAACACATTTTTGTTTACATTTAATTTGTTTGTTGCTATACTATTGGTATAGTATATATTAGGCATGATAATAATATTATATTATAGGTTTATTAGCTATTGATTGGACGTGTGATTTATAAATGTTATAATATGTATGGTAGGTACCTACTTGTTTTTTATCTGTCCGCTACCGAGCCACGCGTATAAAAAAATTATCGTTCAAAGTCTGAATTAGAAATTTATGATTGATATTTCTCTTTATCTCGTGATATTGTATACGTGTAGGTTGTAGGTCTAGTAAGTTGAATACGTGATACATATAATACAGAAAAAGGATAAATACCAAGCAGCATTTGTTTTAAGGTATTAAACTAGGTATAAAAGTTTAATTTTGAGATAGGCAATGTTCAGTAATTTTAAATATTTAAAAAATTTATCATCGTATTAGTTAATAACATATTGTTAATTTATGGTAGTTTTTTATCGTCAAACCTTTGGAACGATAATATTGTACACAACTAATATCATTTTAATGAATATACATATGTTACAATGATGTGTATAAACCTAGAGTGACGCATTTAATAATTGTGTTTGTGCAATTGTGCTCGTTATCAATTTAAATAAATAAGCCGATTAGATTAAAAAACGAATATTTATATTTAATATTTTTTGATAAATTTTATGTAACCCGAGTAGTGTCGATTACAGATTTAAAAATGATTTACTGCTTGGCGTTTATACATTAGTTGAAATTGTAAATCTCACTATCGTAATAATTGTCAGCTTTTGTATACGTTGTATTGGAAATTGTGTTTGCTAAATCGATATATTAACACTTTTTAATTATAAATATTCTACAGACTGATTTTTTTTAACAGTAAAAACGAATTATAGGTACTGAATTTTATAATTTTGATATTTTTTAAAATTATTTATGACTTAATTTTTCATTTTATAATTTACAGAATTAGAAAATTTTCTGAAAATTTCAACAAAAATTAATTAGTAAATAAGTATATTTTAATTGTATTGAAGTGACAGCAATGATGCAGTGGTATCCTGAACAATTTTGACCTAAATTATAATGATTATTCCCATGACTAGTGCGCCGGACCATAATGTTTTGCAATAATTTAATAATAAAATTGTCCGACATTTATCCGACCTATGCAAAACATTACCAAAAAAAAAAAAATATTATCTTTAGGTTCATGTTAAAATAATTGTGTATGGGTACGATGGGGGAAGAGAAGGAGAGGAGAAGAAGTTAGAAAGCGTGTCTACCTGCAATGCATTGTCAGGTTAATACCTTTAAATGGTAGGGAGACACTATTGCTTATCTGTTTTTCACATTTTTTTCTCAAAAAGTTCTTTTTCTCAATATCATTTTCGAAAAAGTTATTTATTTTTTTTCGAAATCATATCTCCCAATACAAAACAGATTTTTATCAGAAATATTTTTATGGTAAATATTGAAATTGGAGAAATTAAATTGGAAATATTAAATTTGGGAAAAGTAAAATTGGGAAAAATTGTTTGGGAAAAACTGATAGAGAAAAACGGATTGGGAAAACTGTACTACAAACCTTTAGATACCTGTAATGATTGTGTTACTTATATATTTATTGTTATAAAAATGAAAAAAGTCTAGAGTAAGAGAGCAGCTGAATTGAGTGAAAACAACTGGGGAATTCCACTATATGACAAAAGATATTTTATACCTAAACAAATGACACGTTTGTGGGCGAAATTTAGTGAACCGTTGTCAAGTTGTGCGACGCAGTCTACAGAGCCCAACGATTATCAATTTTATGATCGGCTTATCGTTCAGACGTAACAAATGAGTAGTGACTACACAATATTATTAATAACGATAATTGATCATTATTTGTATATAATATAACCCATCTTTCTGCTGTCGTCTAAATCGGTATTTATTAATAATAATTACCTCTTAACCATGTTCAGATGAAACTTAATTATTTGAGTTTAAATCAATAACATAATTAAAAACAACACAAAACAATATCAATTTAAGTGCCTAGTTAACAACTTAATGCGCTGTACACGAGTATTATAACTGCTAACTACAGTATTTAACTAAAATTAACTGTAAAATACTTTTAACTTACATTTAATATGTTCAGAATTTCTGTATCATCGAAATATTATTCATACATTTATAAATAAATGTTATAAGTTTGGCAACATTTGTTTGCAATCGAGTCGTTTTTGGGGGTCATATTCTTTTATAGCAGTAACCGTGTCCATCCGCAATCATAGTTTTACAAAGGTCATCACGATAAGAACCGTCCATAATCGTGTATCGTGAATTGGCTCCCAAATTCAGTTAGTTAATATTTTTACCTATTGAATTGTCTCCTTTAATATTTATTTCATAAATACATTGATTATAACAATTGTAATTAAGTAAGTTACACAAATAGAAAAATAAATTATTTTTAAATTAAACAAATTTAAACTAGTAAATTGGTAACAACGTTCATGTGTTTGAACATTTAAACTAGTACAATTATAATTTATAGTGCAACAATAACAACATAAGTGGTTGAATTATATAGGTACCTTAAAAGCAACGGCGAGCACAGAAATCTGAAGATTTGTTCGTGGCTCTCAATTTTCATGTATCTATCATCGTGTATAACTATCCCAGACGCATACAATCGTTTATTTCTACGATAATTATTGTGAGATATAAAAGTATTGGTATATGGTATTATATTTAGTCTTTCGCTAAACGATTTGAAATAAAATTATTAAACCAAATTGCTATATCACAACTTGCAAGACGCAAACCTTAGTGTACAGTGAATAATAATAATAATAATAATAAATCAATAATAATATTTCATACAGTAATGTGGGACGTTGTCATGTGTCATCAACCCCAAAGGATTGCGAGCTGATTTGCTGACATACCTACTTATATAAGCCAAATTTATCGCTTATTATTGTTTTATTTTATATCGATTCGAGACGAAAGTCATCGTTTTGGCCGTAACCCTTATGTTCTTGGAGGATACAACGCCCTCGTGTTAGTGCTACCTTTATGGAAACCAGGTTAGATCTTTATAATTTCAATATTTCATTTTTAGTCATAATATGTATTATAAAATATGATTAGATGATAGGTATTAGAATAGAATACATTTAACGGGTTAGGGCGTACACCGGTTCATATAATATCGATTCTATCGAGCCTTATTTTATTTATACATATTTAATGTTTAAATTATAAACTTTAAAAGTGTCAGTAGTTGCTAGTTGGTTTGTTTAGTTCATTGTATAACGTATCAACATATACGTTGTAATTTTAATTGAATATATATTTTTAAATAAATTATGCTGATAATAATCAACTTAAGATTTTTTTGTTGAATGTATCAATATAGGTCATTTAAATCAATAAATTATAGATATTATTAATTCGGAATATTATACATAAATAAATTTAGCATTATGATTTGTGTTATGAATTAATAATTTAAGTACGAAATTCAGAAAAATAAAAGTCATTTAAATCATTTAAAACTGCGAAATCTAGAGATAATAGTATGGATTGTAAGTTGTAACCAATGTGGTAAATTTATAATTTTTTTCAAAACAAGATGTTTCGGTGAAAATAGTAAATATTCCAATTTTTAAATTGTTTTAAATAATATGCTAAATAAATAAAACTGGTAACGTGTTTGATAAATTAGTAGGTTTAATCACTTAATGTATGTTATTGTAGTTACTAATCCAAGCTTATAACAATAATATAATAATAATTTTTTACTACCATATAAACGAGAATAATGAATTAGTTATGAAAATAATCCGCTCCCAATAATCGTAGTCAATGGGTAAAGTATATAGCGACTAAAAATGACTGCAAATTTGTTATTTCTGAATTTATAATGTTTTTAAATAATTTAAAATTTTTTAATATTTACAAAAAAAGTATACTGAAAACAAATCATTATAAATTTACTTTTAATTAATGTTGGTTATTTTAAATTGTTTGTAAAATTGTTATTTTTTGGAGATGTGGTTGAGTAAATTAAAAAAAGTTGTATCTTAGTTTTAGAGCCTTTGTGGTAAATGTTAAAATGAATTGATTTGTTTGAACATTTTTTATGGTTTTTTTTTTTTTAAAAAGAAATGGGTTTAGTTTGAATCCTAATACTTTAATATTATAATATTATAATTCACGATGCAGTGAAATTAGTTTACGAAACAATTTTTTATCATAATATTTTTCCAAAATACACGCTTTGGAAGTTGGAATTAAGCCAAAAGTCAGAATCAGTGTTTTGATAATTTCAAAACGTTTTAATCGCGATACCCAAATGCTAAAAATATTCATTACTCATAATTCATCCATATCAACCATATTTTTTTTTATCATAACATAATATAATATGATATATTATAATAACCTATATTTAAATGTTTTTTTTTTGGTATATCTATTTAAATAAAATGCGATTCATTGCCTTAATAAAAGTAATATATTATGTATAATATTATAGGTAATTAATTCAGAATCATTGAAAACTTTTATAGAGGTTTAAAGGGTAATATATCAAGAAGTTTTTCAGTGATGTGGGGGATGGGTTTTTGTCTAAAACGTGTAATAATTTTATTAATGTAGCACTAATTAATTACTACGATTCGATTATATTTATCCGATGGAAATGGTATAATGTTAAGCAATATTTCTAAAGTTTTTCCAAAAATCTTTTCTAGAAGATCCATGTTTCGTTTGATTATGTATATCATATATTGTGATTGATGGGTCGTTGTGGTGACCGATCAGTCAGAATTTCAAACCAAATTGTAAATGTACGTCCTTCCTTATGACTTTTCCTTCATCTTCTTAAGTGATATATTGATTATATAATTTTGTTTTATGTTATTGTATAATGACATTTACTGTAAGAAAAAAAGTTAACCGATACAAATTATTCACCGAACTAAAAATGTAACCACTTATCTTGTCATTTTTCTCGTTTTATTCGTAACAATTTGTTGTCATGAAAATAAAATAAATCTCCTTGTTTGTGTAATATATAATATGATTGACGAGTTAAAGATTTTGTAAACAACATACTTTCGTATGCTACGTTTTTTTTTTTTTTGGAACAGTGGTTGAAAATTTAATTTTGAATGAAAAACGGCCATATCCCTATAATAATATAAAGGAAAGTTTTTGTAGTATATATGCCATACTATAGCTTTGGTTAAACTCAGACAGTGATAATTATTGATTAACAATAGTGTTGTGTCATAAAAAAAAAAAATATGTTTGTAAATGTATATAGTAATATATTGATTGAATTGAATAATTTTATTATAAAAGTATAAACAGTGTGAATTAACACAGATTAAATTGTCACTGGTACTGCTGGAATTAGCTGTGGGTTAATATGTATTATGGATATAGAAAGGGATTCAGAATACGAGATTTGACGTATATTCAAATGAATGTTGGAAAAAAGATAAAAATATTTTTACTAAAATACTCGTAAATCGACATAGAATGATTGATGCATGCATGGTACATATAATATATAATACACGCATATTGTATACACACCCACAAAAGGTTGTGTATTGTGAAATGAGCCTAATACGATATGACTCGAAGTCTTGAATATCAGAATATGAATGGATATTGTGATTGAATGTGGTTTAGATGAGTTAGATAATGATTGCTTGTATAGTGATCAATAATATGGGAGAAAATGTATTTCAAATTTATAGAGCGATTGATTGAAATGAAAAAACTGTGAGTAGATTTTACAATGATATAGTATTTTTTCTTAAAAATTCGTACGTTTTGAAGAATTTTAAATGATTTAAGAATTGCACATAATTATTCAATTTAGACTTAAATTGTAAAACTGATTTTTAATGATTTTTCTCTTCATTGGGTAGCTATGAAAATATAAAAAAAAAGAATCAATGAACAATGAAATAGTTGGTACAATCGGATGGTTAAATTGTTGTAAAAATGTATTAGGATGCACAGCCCTAAATCATAAACTATAAGTATTCATAGGTTAGGTTACCTTTATATTTTTTTGTTTTAGATATTAAAGAATTATCTATATTAATGAGATAATATTTTATGGTACAAACTATAAATAAAAACTGAATTTAAGTTATGAATACTTGTCTGTACAAAAATTAATCTTTTTATTTTGAAATAATATAAGTTGTAAAATATTACCCGACTATATTATAAGGTTAAAAGTTAAATCTATAATATAATGATAAATGATAAAACTTTTTGAACCGGTTCAATATGTTATCTGTTACGGATTGAAGTATACTATACACACACACATACATAATATATATTATGGTAGATACTGCAGCCGAATTACTTGCTTCAGTATAATCATATATCAATCAAGAGGGGCATATAGCTTATTCATTATTATTTTATTATGTCTTTGATGTTAATGCAAGACTAAATGTATATTATTACAACTTTTATACGTAGTTTATATTCTTAATCAGCCGTAAGCAAATTTTAAGATGGATGTATGCTGAATATAACTAAGTTACAATTTAAACTATATATTATTGAATGGTAGTTGATTGAAAAGTTGAGGTGTAATCTGTTAACTCCAAAATATATCAAAAATTAGATACTTTATTTGTTGATATAATGTTGATTAGTGTGCCAAAGAGAAGCCCACACCACAGAGAAAATTGTACACATTATCGATACTGTTAACAAGACCAATATTGTTAACAATTGTAAAATACTTAAAAACATTAAATTTATATCTTATATTATAAAGTAGATATAAAAATTATAAACAAAAATGTACAATAATTATATATATATATATATATATATTATATTATACAATTATAACGCCACACGGTGACCATAAAAATATAATAAAAGAAACTTGATTAGCTTTTGAATAGCTCCATACATATTTAAACATATTTAAGGACTAAAACATAAATAAACATCGCTTATGAAAATCAACCTTTTCAAGTGTTCATAATTTTTGTTTACGAAAAAATAATGCAGGTATAATTTTAATAATAATAATAATAATAAATGTATTAAAAATAAAAAAAAGCTGTTGTACTGATTCAAAAAATAATAAAATAAATGACATAGATTTTTAGATATTAAACGGACTGATGGATGTATTGATTTTACATTAATGTGTTTTTCTTTTGTGTGTCTATCATCACCATTAGGAAAAGTAAAAATAAAAAACGCTTCATTTTTCAACTACGAGGGTGATTTCAAGTAGAAAAATTAAATTTTGTGTTTTTAATGGGTCGAAAGAAAAAAATTCCTGGTACTCTTCAAAATAGTAGAGCAAAAATAAAAATGAAAATATTTATGTATATGATAACATATTTTTGAAATCAAAAAGCTTGACAATTTAATTAAATGTTCATCATAAGTTAATATTAAAGAATTATGAAGAATCGGTAATACACAAATAAAACTTTTTTTTTATAGATATTTAAAAGTTTTATTTTTAACAATAATGAATATTTAAATGAAACTTTCCATCATTACGTATTCGTTATACTACTTATGAATTATTATAAATTCATATATTATTTTCATGCAGTTTTATAATTTTAAAATATTTAGATTAATTTTAAATTATATATGTCATAACTGGCATAATCTATTTACACTATACGTCAGTGTTCACTATTATAAATAAAAAAAACAATAATATATCATACGAGATATACTGATACGATATTATAATAATTATTAATTATCATACAATATATTTGCTTTCCGTTTAAAATCAACCTATTTTCTATATCGTTTATTATTAATAGAAAAAAACCTACTATAGTAATAGAAATCAACTATAAATTGATGCTGACACATCGTTTCTGCTTAGAATTATTTTTCGTACCTTTGTAATGGTTTATCATTGAATTAAAATAAAACACATATATTATAGCTACCTGAACTTTGATGAGGTACACAACTTAAAACCTACTATAAGAGCAACTTTCTCGGTTTTTTTGAAATATTTATTTGTAAGTTTCATTTATTTGATGATAAAACACATAATTAATATTTATTGCAGGTATTTTGAAATAGCCTCCTATTGCAGATAGATCTATATTTTAATGTAATTATCTGCATATTAATTTTGGTATCTAATAGAATATAACACAAAAGACATACTCGTATCTATAGTGCCTTTTAAATTTTCGATGTCTTTTATATATATTATAATGTCACACGCGTATTAATTTAATCACATACACTTAAATAACTTTTTATCACTGTTTGACTTGTATATTATCATCTGACTTCCTACATTAATTGCTGTATTAAATTTTTTTTTTTTAATGTACTGGAAATTATCAATTTTTACCACCCTCAAAGTTGAATATTGAAGTATTTTTTTAACTATAAATCGTAAACGCATACACACACATAAGCCAAAAAACATACATCATTGTACAATTAATACGCTGTACATATTCCGCTCAAAATCTAAAATAAATGTTTCTAAAATACAAGTGTTTTTTTATTTTTAGACTGAATTTATGCTAAATGCGATTGGCAATACAATTATAAAAAAAATAATAACAATAAATAAAAACATCACATTTATTTTCACATTTATTATTCATTACGTTAACTTTTTGTAAATTATAATACATAGTTTATACAAATTTTCTAAAACTTAAATAAAAAAAAAAAAAAATTGCATTATAAAATTATAAATTTGTAGAAATAGGGCATATTCACGTAAAGTTGTTGCAGAAGTTAACTTAATGGCGCCCAGACGATTTCCTGCAGTCCATGTATTGGATAAATTATATATTATATAGTTTTCACCTCACATTTATTATATATTATACAACCTAAAATCCATCACATTTCTCTTTTTAAACGAGCTAGATATATGATTATCAAAATTATCACTGACTGATTGGGACTAGGTTAAATTAATTTTTTAAATAATTATGTAATAGAAATTAGAAATATTATTAAATAATAAATATATAAAAACACGTATAAATATTTTTATAAGCATTTTAGATTTTACTGATAAAATTTTTAAATGTAACTAAATTTAGTCTATAGCATGAATATTTTATTAGTATTGATTAATGTATACTGAATATTACAATAATTTCTAATGACATCTGTTTTTATTATAGAGGATGAAGTAAATATACGAATAATTGATCTAATTTAACGTAATTGTACCGTTGCCGTGGAAATGACGAGGAAAATCAAACGACCTTTTATAACGTAGGTATTCCACATTTATACGTCAGAAACAGTTAGAACATTTAACATAATATATATATTTATTTTATTTTTCTGTAGTACTTAATTACTTTTGCGTCAAGTACATTCCACTTGCAGTAATAGTATGGCGTGGATGTAATTATTTCCGATACGATAGCAGCAAAATTCAGTGTCTCAGTAACGTGGTAT
This sequence comes from Rhopalosiphum maidis, assembly GCF_003676215.2. Taxonomy (NCBI): domain Eukaryota; kingdom Metazoa; phylum Arthropoda; class Insecta; order Hemiptera; family Aphididae; genus Rhopalosiphum; species Rhopalosiphum maidis. Next base: position 64,446,396 of record NC_040877.1, read on the forward strand.
TAAATGATATAATAGTTGTGGATTCAGTATATAGTTAACACTTTTGAGCTAAGAATATAATATAAACAATAAACGAACGACTTTGAACTCTTTAAAAAAATATATTATTTAGTTGTTTTTTGTTCTTAGTAAAAAAAAAACTAATTGTTGTAATTTTAGTTATACTTATACAAATATAGACGATTTGTATACCTAAATATGATTTTAATATTTAACTTAATGTATTATTTACCAAATTAACTGGAAAAGGCCAAGTTATTACAACTTACAAAAGATACGTTAATTGTTTAATTAGAAAACTAACTAACAAGTATTAATAGTATTACGTTAAAAAGTTTTAAAAAAAATAACTATCAACTAATATTATTAAATATTATATGTATTTAGTACACATAACGTATTAAAGACTGGTGAGTCATGACGTAAACGCGGCTTGTAATATTTACGTATTATTATTTTTATTTTTATAAATTATAATTTCACAGTAAATAAAGGCTTAGAACTAAGAATATCATATTTTAACGTTCGTTCCGGCAACAATCCTATTTTAGTTCTGAGCGGTGAAATGAATGTATTGATTTTACAATGAAATGTATTTTTTTCTGTCTACATGTCACCACCTTTTAGGAAAAATGTTTTGGATTTTAAAAATGGAGTAGTTTCTAGTAGAAAAGTAATTTTAGTTGGTACTTTGAGAATCGAAAGTAAAAAAATTCTCAATATTTTTATTATAATAGAGAAAAAAAATTAAGGAAAAACAGAAATTTTTATGTAAATCAAATTTAAAATTTTTTTTTGTTTATTTTCCATAATTATTGATAACATTATTCACTAGGTCAAAAATCAAATTTCTTGAAAAAAATCAAGAAAGATCCCTCATAAGTTCATACTGAAACCATAAAATCTAATAAGTATATAAAGACAATTATTTTTTTCTATAGATATTTTAAGTTCAAATTTGAACGAAATTAGGCATTTTTTTAAAAAATAAAAAATGATCGTATTAATTATTTCATTATAATTTATAAATATTTTTTTTTGAGAACTTAAAACTTTTACTATAGGTACGTTAGTACGTAACATTTTTTTATTTTTTTTAAGATATTATTATCCAATTTTACTATGAATATATTTTTACTGTTTCACGGTATTTATAGAAAGATATTAATTTTTGAGTTATAAAAATTAAAATTTGATATACTATGATATAGATACATACTAATATAATAATTAAATACTAACAATATATAATTGAAATATTTTCGGGAAATATTTTATCAACCTACCGTGTTATACTAGATGTAAAATAAATTACTTTAATAACTATCTCAAAAAACACATCACGAAATATACTTAGTGATATAGGCTGACAGATAGTCTTCGCTCACAATCGTTTATCGTATACAATGATATATCATTGAATTCAAATGTAATACACTCATAAATCATAATAGTGACCCACTCTACACCTAATGTGTAGCAGAGCGGTACCCACTTGTCTACTTTTTAAGTTTTTATACTAAAAATGTATGTTACAGTATAGCTATATAGAAAAATGAAGCAAACAATAATATTGTTAGTTTTGCAAAATTATATATATTTCCTCTATTATACGAAATACAAGAATACGGACGTCCTTTAAAATTCTTAATATTCACAGGAGACAGAACCATATAGTATACGGATATTCTGAAGATCAGCCGTTGTTCAACTATACAATTCAGATTTAAACGTTTTTATGTATAAGCGTATATATTTTAGTACACAGCCGATGTCACTGTTATGGCCATAATACATTTATACTTACTGCTATAGCTGTATATTATATAAATTATCACGTATACGCACTATCATTGGATAATAACTGTACTTCAGGAAAATACTAGGATCAGTTTGTAAGCATTCTAATAAAAACATAAAAAAAATATGTATATACAGTTACAGGGTTGGGGTGGGATCTAATAATGTATTCAAATCTGAAAACCGTAATTTTATTCGTCCGGGTCATTTATTTCTTGTTTATTTAGTAGGACCGAGTTACTCGTGGCATCCAAAAATTATTATATTGTGCTAAAAATAAATGAAATGAAAACTAAGTACAAGATATTCAAATTGTAGGAGATGAATAATAATCATAGATAATTCGTATCTAATTAATATTTATAATTATTATACATATTGTAATTCGTAACGATATGGAATATTATTATATTAGTTGAATGTTGTGCTTAGGTCTGACTAAATTATACAATAAACTTACCTACCTAATTTTAATATTGCTACTATCATAATATGATTTATATATATATTTTAATATAATAAAACTACTGATATTATGAGCGTAGTAATCTAATAATTTTAACAAAGACGGCCAATCAGAATAGCACAGCTTTTATTCTTTATGCTGATAATTATATTATATGTGCACGTCGCACGGGAAATGCAGACGAGAGAGTAATTTCACTTACTATTATATAGTATACGTTTTATACAAGTGGAATTTTTCAATTTACAACATTAAATTTTGTTGTTACGTGTATATTTTTAACATTAATTTATTATTATTTATTAGTTTTCATGCTTTTTAAAAAAAAAATAACCGTAAAAAAAATATATAGCTACTTATATAATCTATTGGTTGTATATACACTCGTAAATAATTCTCTATTACTTACTTAAATATACAAATGCTTCTAAATATTTAATATTGTGATAACACTATATTATTTTATTTTAGAAAATTAAATGAAGATGATCATACTGCATCATCTTAGGAATTAAATCACCAACTATTAATGACAAATAATGTACAAATATAATTTGAGTTGACATTTTTATTAAGTAAATTAAATAGTTTTAACTATAGAGAAATATTACTTATTTCAACACATCCATAATTAAAATTCATTTCCTAAAATTTAACTCTTCTAAAAAATTATTTTAACCAAGTCTATATAATAATTCATTATATAAAACATATTGTAATGGCAAATGCTTTAAAAAAGATCATGCATTGCGTCTACGCTGATATTTTTTACAAAGAGAAAGGAGATTATATTTTTTAAAATTGCTTTACTATAAATACTAGTCACTTTAAAATTATTTTTATTGATATATTCAGAGTAGCTCACATTATAACAGAGTAATGAATCATTTTATTCACATAATTTATATGTTAGGGATTTATGAGCTTTGTAAAATCTACAAAAGTAATCAGCTGAAAACGATTTACAAAACTCACTTATACTATTTAATAAAAGATTGTTTCCAATAAAAAGTCCTAAAATGAAATGTACTTGTTTATTACCTTTTGGTGTGCATATACTAGTACCTATCAACTTCGATATAATTTAATCCATCAATCAAGTTTTGAAGATAATAATTATTACCAAAATTCTTTATATTGACTGTTTTTATTAATGCAGCTAAATTAATGTTATTACATTTCGATTTAACTAATAATGGAAAACTTTAGTAAATTTCTACAAGGAATTGGAGCACGCAAGCATAGTGGATTACCTAATACCTATTGATCTTAAACTCATTAATATACATTAAATATGGAATAACAATTTATTATTATGATAACAGAAAAAAATTGTCCGTTGTTTCCCTTGTATGTAATATTTTTTTTAAATTGTCATCTGAATTAGGAATTCGATCATTAAATATTCATAATGCAATAAAGATGTGTTTAAATAATTCTTATTCTTATTATATTCAAAATAATTTTATTTAATTGAAATTTGAATGGTAACAACATTTTAATGTATAAAATAATGATAATTGTATTAACGTAAATATTGGTACTTATACTTCTTACAAATTGTCTGATACTCTAGTTAATGCCAAAACACCTGCACACATAATTAATTAGGTTGTAGACTATATAACAGATCAATTGGTGTAAGTTCAGATTACAATTTGCGTTGTTATGAACGAAAGGTAATAACGAAATTTATTTTTAAATATAACACATACCCACTAAAAATAATATATGGTTGAATTAATCACATCATTGAAACTACATGTACTTATATCAAAATAAAAATCTGTTCATTGGCTTAATACTTATTCTGTTCGTTGTTAATGTGTTTATTTAGTAAATTGAACAATTGAATATCTTTATTTTAAATATATCCTCAACACATTCAATAATATTTTTGCAATTACGAAACAATTATTGTTCTTTTAACAAATGTATCATTGTTAAAAATCGATAAATGTATATTATTATTAATTTTACCAATGATTTTTGGTTCAGTGCATAATTTTTAGTGACTTTGTAAGTACTATAAATATAGTTATATTTAGGTGTGTTTATCTTATAATATGTTTACTATTTTGCTATTGAAAAATTATGATGGTATATTATTACAGTTGAATAAAAATATTAAATAAATAATAATTAATGCAATTAATGTAGTTTTGTCGCAATCAGGAATAGTTTGAAAAATGTATCTAATTATATAGTTTTTAATTTCATTAACAATTATTTACGACGTCAAAGAGAAGAAATATTGCTTTATTCATTAAATATTAAATAAATTAAAAATTTAATTGTACATTATATATTATTAAGTGCGTTAAAATGCACTTTAAATGGAAGTATAGAATCAATCTTAAGAAGAACGCTTGAAAGTTAACTTTACGTTTCGCCATATATAATATTTTATATTTTATGATTACCGAGAAAATTTATTTTGAATAAAAATACGACGATGAAATTTGGATGGATCAAATTTGGAGCATAAAATTCTGGATTTTTTTAATGTGGTGGACGGGAGCGTTAGTAAAATAGATTCTACTATAGGTGTGTTCAGGTATTCGGTGTTGTTGAATAAACTATTTTTGTGTTTTAAATGTAACTTCAAAATATTTTTGTATTATATATACTAAATAAATTTAAGTTGAACTATAAATACATTTAACATAAATTACTATTATGTAAATAATACATATTTTTCATAATATTTATTGAATATTTGTATTTATGCGATACACATATAATTAATTCATAATATTATATAATAAATACAACTATAAAATCTGAAACTCATGTTTGTAAGTATTATTTTATGAATTTGTGTAAATTTTACAACTATTTTAAATTTAACGAAGTTTTATCAATGGATGAATTATTCACATAATTTTTAAATTAAATTAATACTAACTATCTACTCTAAACTAATTTCGTTTGTTATAAAAACTATAGTATAAATTGTAAAATATAATTAAAGTAACAACAATAAATAAAAAAATAAAAAATATTTAAAGCCATATATAACCTAAAATTCAGGAATTAAAAGTCTGCAAAATCTGTATAATTTCGAAACGTTTACTTATATAATTCTGGAATTTAAAAACACAATACAGGAGAGCGTAAAAACTAGTAATATAAGAAACGGGTGTTTTTTTTTTTAACATTTCTTTTGTGTTTTTAAATTAAATTATATGAGTTTTTTATAAGCAATATAAATAATAAATGTATTAAGTATATTATATTATATATTACATAATAAAGTACCTATAACATTGAACTTTTTATTGTATGACATTGACATGTCTGTATGTTAATTTATGTATACACATATAATACATATAAAATCACACGAATTTTAATTGCATTAACTATTATAACTGTACTATTTAAACATTTATTTATAATATAAATATACATTACATTAATACGCTGTTGATTTTAGTTGTAAGAGTTGTATTATACAGTTATTTATAATAGTTACAAAGACAGAAAGGCGCATCGAAGTAACACTATACCTACATATTATTCAATATACATACATTTTGTATAAATAAAACAATAACAGAAAATAGTTCACGTGTGTTCTATAATATAATAAATAAATACGTGATATTTATTTCACAGATGCTAATGCTTTTGCCTGATGGTTTGTGCTATTACAATATTGTAATATGATATTTCGGTTTACCGACGTGGTAATATTAAAGAGATGCGTTATATGAGTGTGTTTGTACGTTTACGTGACAGGAAATACATCAAAATCTTTTCGATGAAATCGCGACGCGGTTGAGTGTGCAGTGTTTAAAAAAAAAATAATATTAGCTCAAATATATGAATCCGAAAGTTTTCCAAAGCTTATACAATATATTAATATGACTCGTAACATTCGTTTATAGGTATATTGTGTCGAAATGTATCATTCGGACACACGTTTGATACATAACTACCCATATTTCGTATAGACAGCATGACCGACGGCAGAGATTAATGGCAAAAGGCAATAAAAGTCCTCCGTGTGGAACGAGACCATTGAGGCTGAAAACAAGACTAAAAGCTAGGCGTTTGAAAATGTTCTTGGGTAATCACTCTGCAGCTGCGATATACTTGGAGAAAGACGGGTGACCAAAAACCAGTGGGAAGCTTTATCGAATCGATAATTTTCCTCGTTCATAATACTATATAATATATTTTAATATAAATAAATATGTATATAGTATATGTATGTATTATTTACCATATTAAATTTTCCGTGATAAATTGTATATCTTCACATACTGTAGTATACATATAATTTTTATTTTCAAAATATCATGTAATACAAATTTTTATATTAAGTAAAAAACTAATGAATACATTATCACGAAGGTTTTTGATTTTATGATGATTGAAAATAAGGTTCATGGTAAAAAGTAATATACTGTGCCAATATTGTTAAATTATATCAACCAATAACGAATCATGTACTTATAGTTAGTTGATAGTTTTTTAAATTTGATTTAATGGCCCATGATTGGTCCATTAAATTTGTGTGCACCTTAATGATTTAATTAATCAATTTTGTTTTGCAACTCGACATAATATAATGAGTTGTGATTTTCAATGTTTTCACTATGATGATTGATTGTAAATTACACATTATTATAAATTATAAGTAGAGCAATGAATGACGAATGTATTGATTTTATGATGATGTGTATTATTTCTTGTTATCATCACCTTTTGAGATAAAAAAAAAAAATGCTTCAATTTTCCATTTTGGAGATAGATTCTGGTAGTAAATTGGACCTTGTTAGTACTTTGGGGAAAAACGATAATTTTACACTAAACGAGTTTTAGACAAAATTAATTTTTTAATTTTCACTAACTGTATATTTATAGACAATTCAGTTTTTGATTTAAAACAAATTATGAATGTATAAAAATATTTGAAAATTTAATACAAAGTTATGAATGATGGTTTATTTCACATTTAAAAAATATTAAAAATTTATAGCCACAATATTTTTTTATAAGCTTTTAAAAAAAAATTAAAATTTTGATAAAATTTGTCAAAATTTCGAAAACTAAAAATTATTTTGTAGTTAGAAATTCCTGTTATGAAATTAGCTGTTTATAGATACTTAAAATTTGATACAAAGTTCTTTAAAAATTTTACAATCTATAGACTATATTTAAAAAAATGTCTACCGAGTAGTTAAAATACTTTTAATGAGCATTTGAAGTTTAAATTTTAACGGCATTAGTTATGCACTCGTAAAATAATTATTTCTCCTCAAACAATTTTTAATTTGAAAAAAAAACTGAACTTGAATTGTTCACCAAATTTTTATATTATAATTCTCTGTACATGATATAATTTTCAAAATATTTTTATTCTTTTAGAAGTTAGGCATAAGAAATTTTTTTATTTCTAATTTAATACAAAATCCCACATAAGTTGTTCTTATATCTGTACTAAATTATTATTATAAGAACGTTGTTTTAAAGTAAACAATTTATAAAATCTTTAATTTGAATTTTAAAGGTCTAAAGTTTGAAAATCCTAAATAAATATTTATAAATATTTTATACTGGAACAAAAAAATCTAAAATATATATACACAGTTATTTTTTATAATTGGAACGAAATCATGTATTTTAACGATGAATAATGATTTTAATTATTTTGCTATTTATCAAAAATATTATTCCAGGGGATTTAAAACTTTTACGTGTATTATATATTATTATGAATTTTACTGTACATACTATACAATATTGATATAACTAATTATCTTAAAACAACCAAAAAAGTAAAATACCTACATATTTTACATAAGTTATTTACTTAAATAATATATTATGTAATTATTTTATAGAACTACCAAATTTTTACGAACCACTAAATTTCCCTATTCTTGCACATATCATTAAAGTGCGTATTTTAAATAATATAATAATATAAATGATTTTTTATTATAAAGAAAGGAATCCCGTACGGTTCAAACTTTTTGAACTTTATAATGCATGAACCAAATTTTATAGAAATGAGTTATAAATCCGAATTAAGTGAAGTAGATTAATTTAAACAAAGTTTTATTTTGTTCATGATTGCAAACTTTCGCGTTTATTAGTTGGGTCCACAAGACCCTTATTTAGTGTAGTTAGGTCTTGGTGTTTATTAGGTAGTAACTAGTTGGGTCCCACAATTTTTCAGGTACTACTCTAGTTGGGGTCATGGAGAACACATTTTCTTTTCATTTTTACAGACTTAGGACTGCCAATGATCTATAAATTAGGGTGCCTACGATTAAAAATGTATTTTTTTTAAGTTTCCAATTTATAGTAAATAATTATAAAATGGTATGCAATGGTATGAGATGGTTAAACAAATTTACATGGTTGGTAAAAATTTAAAAAATAGAGCTTTTACAAAATCTAATCTATTTATTTTACTTATACATTTTCCGACATTTTTTCTTCAACAAAATAATGTTTAATTTGTTCTGTCCACTTATTTTTATGTAACTATCGATTTTTGCAGTTTTTAAGACTTCAATAAATTGATGTAAGTAAGGTATATAATATTATTATCAATACTTGTAAGTTTTCATAGTTTTTATAGTAGGATTTAACTAATGTGTTATCGTTTTTATAGTCGGACCCAATTAGTAGTTTATCATAAATGTTATCTTGGACCCAACTCGAATACGCAAACAAATCTCATAGTATTCGAATTAAAATTCATATTTAAAATTGGATTTCATCAAAATATACGTTTTTATATTAATATAGGTATTATTTGTGGTTTGTACTTCTTTATCGTTGTCATTAGACTTTATATAATACTAATTACGATATAATCATGAAAATAACAATTAACAATATTAATATAAATTGTGAAAGTACAATATTGTCAGCCAATGGTTCAGACGACATGGCTTATCTTAATAAAAGAAAAAAAAGAAATAAAGAAGATGTAACAACTCTCTTATATAAAGATAGGTGGCTACTTTTATTAGGAATAGTCTAGCCGCAATGGCTAGGTGGATGTAAGAAAGAAATCTTATAATCTTATAATTTTTCTCTATGGAAGAAACTTAGAAATATACACGATGATTAATTTAAATAAAATTCTATAAATTATATTACATTTTGTATGCTTATTATCGGTTTAATATAAAATAAATACCTATCTAATTATAATAGTTATGAAAAAATAAATCAAAGTATACGTACGCTAAAACTATTATTATTCTCTAGTTCTAGAGTTTTTTAGTCATCAACATTTTAATTTTGAACGTTTTTCAGGTGCACGCTGCATAAAAATCCGGTCTTCAAATATGAAATTCATATTATATGTTTATATTACGCATATTTTAAGCTTATATGTTTTATTATTTTATTTATTTAAAATTATTGTAAGCTCGCGAGTGGTGAGCGTTTTCAAGAGCAGCATGTACTTACTGTTTAATATTATCATTTGCATTAATTGTTAAAGTAAAATACTAATAGGAAGTCCAAAAAAACCTAACAATAAACTATCATTTTTTTTGGATTCAAAAACTTGAAGTATGAATTGAAAAATATTTTAACCAATTTTCAACGTCGATTATTAAAATATTTCGGAAGGGTATAAATTTACGTTCCATGTAATATTATAATTTGTATAAACTATTGATTGAGAGTACTCTGCCCCGTAAACACGAATTTAAAAGTGCAGCGCGGAAGGTAAATGCTAAAGCCCCATGGCCACGCGTGGGTGGGATTTCGCTCCACATACATGTCTCGTTTAACGGCATATAAATATAAGATGAAGTAAATAGGTATAAAATGACACTGAGTGTCGTCTACAGCACTATTGCGTGTATAATGTGAGTATTATACGTTAATAATAATTACTGTTTTTAATAAAAGTGATTAACATTTGGATTGAATTATTGTAAAAAATCCGAAATATCGTTTGAGGGGATGGCCGTGGCACGGGCCCTTGCCCGGTGGGGCGAGTGCCCTTGATCGTGACGACGACGACGACGGTCCGCGTCCCACTCCCTCGGGCGTTATATCGGTTTGCGTTCTCCGATTGTCCGGTACGACGATGACGACGATGGTGACGACCGGTCGGACGACCTACCCGCGACCGGCCGACGGACGAGCGGTCGCGGCGGTGGTTCGCGTAGTCTAATGGCGCGGGTGGAAGGGGTGAGGGCGGGGAGTGGGTCGGCGCGGGCAAGGTCTTTTGGCGGCAAGGGCACGGGCGGGCGGGCCGGCCGATCGGCAGCCACCGAGCGCGGACCCGCTGCACACCGGTCGCGCGCGCTAATCGTTAAACTCGCATGCACCGCGTGATCGTCCGTCGTTGCAGTCGTCGTCATAAACATCAGAGCGCAACCGGCTTTACAACAACAACAACAACAACGACAATAAACGGCAACAGGAGAGAAGAACGCGCGGCGCAATAGTAATAATAATAATAAATAATATCATCGTCGTATTTTTATTGCTATGATATAAATTGATATTATACCTTCGGACGGTCGCGAGTTACTCGCCGGGGCACGCGGACACTCGTGTAACGCACACGTGTTAACCCTGACCGCGCTCAACAGAACGACATCGCCGTCGCAGTAGCAGCGGCAGCAGCAGCAGTCGTCATCAGTTGCTCAACGATAACGACTCGCGTGATTCAGAGTTTATTATAACTTTAATAATAATCATTTTATTATATTATTATTAATAGCAATTTCGAATTTTTTTTTTTTTTATAAATTTTCGTTTTCGATCGTAACACGAGGAAAATTAACGAATCGGGCGCGATGCAATTTTTGACCGGTACATCGCAGACGAGTGCCGGCGGTGGCGGTATGTTCGGCGGCGCCGATGGCGCGGAGCTGTACGCGGCCACGGCGTCGGCGCCTGACCATTACTTTTGCCAGCGAATGTTGTACGCGATGCAGTTCGATTCGGTGGCCGCGGCCGGCGCCGGTATGTGTTCGCCGCTGTTACCGTCGTCGTTGTCGTCGCCGCCGTCACCGCCGTCGTCGTCGTCGCCGTTATCGTCATCATCGCCGTCGTCGTTATCGTCGTCGTCTTCGTCGTCGTCGTCGTCGTCGCCGTTATCGTTGTCGTCGCCGTTATCGTTGGCGTTAACGCCGTCGATCGGCGGTCGTTGCTTCACGACAACCGCCGCCGCCGGAGACGTGAAAATGATGGACGCGTGCCCGGCGTCACCGGTTAACGATCATCATCTTCATCATCATCTACATCATCACCATCTTCAGCTGCAGCAACAGCACGCGGTCGAGAACAGGAAACGTCCGTTACAGGACACGTTGGACGGCGCAAATGTCAAAAGAACTCACTGTTCGTCCGTTACAGGTAAGACACGTCTAATTAAATATGTAACTCGTTTGAATTAATTACATGTACACCAGTTATAAGACCATTAAATCGCGCAAAAAATTATATTAACCTCGCACATAATGTATATTTTTATATTATCAATTAAATATATGTACAAAAAATACAATTTTAATAGTATTGAAAAAGAACCTCAATAGGTACCTATTTATATTTTACGTTTCGTGTCTCCTAAATTATTTCTACGAAAAAACCTTAGAAACATAATATTAATGACAAAATATAATATAAGCATATCTTTATAAATGTTTATCAAATATCAATTAATTATGAGGTATTGCTAGTTAATTTATGTTTCGTTATCGTCATTTAAATTTAATGATCAGACATTATTGTTATTATTTTGTAAGTTTATTTATTGAAACTAGACTTTACTTTCAAAGTTAAAGAAGACTAGTATCATAACTATATCTATATAGCTGGTGTTCAATATAATATGATAAATTAAATAAATAAATCGATTGAAATATGAATAAATATGGATTATCAACGTAAAAAACCTTCAAGAATGTTATAACTTATACTATTTAGTATTCGAAATCCCTATGGCGTTATAAATATAATTTTAGCGTAATGTCATAATACCTGTGTTTCAAGTACAGCGATTTTTGTACAGTTTAATTAAGTATTTAATTATATTGATTATTTTTTAGAGAAAAAGTTAATATTTTTCAAACCATCTACATATATGAATCATTTTGGAACTTAGATTTCAATTTACATTTTACTAAATTATGTAAAATTTTTATATTTATTAACTATTTGTAAAAAAAAAAAAAACTGGTTTTAATTTTTAGGAGTTTATCTTTATTAATGTTGACTTTATTTTATATTACATATTAATGCAAATAAAATAATTCAATTTGTATATTATACAAAATTCCCAAAATAACTAATAGAATTTAGAAACATTTTGTTTATTTTTTATTATTATTTGCCTCTTATTTAATATAACAGAATATTGTATATTTTTTTTCGTATAGATGAGATTAAATTTATTTAATATAACTTATATGAACATGCTTTGTAATAAATTAAATACTGTAAAATATTTTTTCCTTAACATTTTAATCGATTAAATCAATTAATACTGAATTATATTTATAAAATAAGATTATATTTATTTTAAAATGTTCATATAATATTTATTTTTACTTAAAAAACGTTTTAAATTTTTATTATTTATTGCTTATTATTATTTATAAATTATAATTAATTAATTTTGAGACGTTTATGGGCCATTATTATTTTAAACTACAGTTTATCTGTTAAAATACACCGATTAGCTACCTACTCTCTAGTTAAAATCCCTTCATAAAATTCATAAGCCACATAATAATATGGAATATATTTCGCCGATAGGCCCATAGGGGATTATTTATACTTATATATAAATATAATACAATTTGTTATTATAATAATAATGAATATGCTTTGTTAGAGGTAAGAATATAATTTACAATAAATAATTATAAGAACATATTTATATAAAAACTTGAAATCATAAAAAGTTGTTTGAATAATTATTTAATATACATTTACTGCTATCAGTTGCAATGGTTTTTTCCAATATTTGTTGCTATAACTTATACAGTTAATACACCTATCTTAAAAGTAAATACATGACGAATAATTATGTTTATATTTATATATATTTTTTATAATAGGTTACACGAATATTGTTAATTTTTACTTTTTAAACAACGTGATTTACATTTGTTTTAATAATTTATCGGTATAATGAATGTATATATAATTAAGTTATATATAGTAATAATACATTTAAATAATATTTGTTGTAAACAAAAATAAATAATATCACCCACCATTACCATTAAATTGTTTAAACCATTTAAATTGTCAGCTATACAGTTCATCTACATAAACTAATAATTATGAATGATAAATTGTTTTTAATTATTACTGCGAATTTCTAATTTATACAATTTTAAAATATACATTGATATTATGAAATAAACTGAAATTATAAAGGTATTTTTATAAATCAAAATTCTCTAAAAAGTTCCACTTCTGGATAATAATTTAATAAATTTGTTATTCAAATAAATAATAACTTTAAAAAACAATTTTTTTTAAAAACATTTAAATATTTTCTGACAATCATTGTTAACTGAATCAACCTGCAAACAATTTTTTTTAAAAATTTGAAATGTTTTACGTTCAATGGGTTTAAAAATCCCCAATTTTAGTAACTAATTTTCCGACAATAATAATAATAATAATAACGTTCTTAACCAAATACCTATTTATTCTAGATTATTATTTTTCATCTACATGCATAATCTCTAACCACAACAACTTATGTTGTACTAACTTACATGCATATTTTTTAATGTTAGTTGTTTTGCTAATTTAATTCTTATTATTTTTCCTTTTGATCTATTTGAGACTAATGTTGATATTAAACTGTTTTCTTACTTCTTTGATCTATTTATTTTTTGTCTTTTTAAAACAGTCGATTATCTACTTCGGAGTAATCGTAAAATCTTAAGAACTGTTATATCGTCGTAACGTTTATTAGTAATAAAAACCATTTCGTGCATAATATCATTTACTGAAACAAATCGTACTTATATAACTGCGGTAACATGCCTTAGTTAAATTTATTATTGATTTTTCCTGATTGTTTTATTATTATTAATTGGACTTAAAAAATATTTTTAACACAAACGATTGTACTTTCTATTGCAAATAAAATGTATAAATATAATGGAAACGATGAATACATATTATTTTGATTCTGGAAATGTGTATGAAAATGTTTAATGAAAGCTAGAAAATATATTTAAGTGGTACTTTACAGTTATTTGAGGACAGAATAGATGTTTTTTTGTTTCATTGAATTGTTTATTTTATTACAATTAACGTCTGTAATTCTTTTTTTATAAATTATTTGAATAGTAGTTTTTATTTTAAGATTAATTATATAATAATTATTTACATCAACTTAAAAATACTTATTTATTAATAATTTTCTATTTGATAGCGATGATTTAATAATAGTTATACTGGATTAAATACACATTCACTCTACTCTTGTTTGTATTTACTTTATATTTTATAATGTAACTACGTATCTATGTACTATATAGTCGTTTAAGAATATACATTTGCAATGGTTAAAGGTCACTATGTTGCTGTGCAGGAAACACATTTACTGATATAGGTAGGTACTATATTTAATAATATTTCAAATCGTAGTAATTAAATTTACATTATTTAATTCCATAGGTTATTATGTTATATTTCACAAAATTATTTCTAAACATCTAGAGGAAAATTAAATTAAATTTATAATTATTAAATACATCTATTAGCTGATAATGTTAGAGACCATGATTTATAAGAAAGTAGAGTTATCTACATAAATCTATAACAAATTCTGATAAATTATAATACCTAATACAAAATAAGTAATAACATTATTAAAGACAAAGATTGATAACACTACCAATTTTAGCGAAGGTACTGTATACTGTATATTCATAGCTATTATATAATATTAATGTTTTATTCAATTTATTTTATAAATTATCAGAATCAAAATATTTAGAAAGATTAATTTTCAGAAGAATCTGTCAGTATTTCGGTCGTACGAATAGGTTTAGAAAAGGCATAAATAACAAATGTTAATAATTAATAGTTTATTTATTAGTTTCTTTTCTTTTTTATGTTAGCTCATGACCTTTTAATAAGTTATATCTAGTGATATATTTAAGTAATTTTTGAATGAACAAGATTGTTGGTTTTTAAGAATTTAGTGATTTAAAAAAAGCTATGTGTGTTATATGAAAACTATAAGTCACATAATATCAAAAACAATAATTAATGTTTTAATATGAATTTTGTAATATTTTTATGTCTAGAATTTTCAAAGTTTCTTTAATGGATAAATTTTTTATTCTGAGAAACATATTTTTTTCTTCATTATACATCACATACCTACTTATTGTACTAATATACAATATATATAATGTTATTACGTATTAAAAAAATAAAAATAAAATTGAGAATTCCCTTATAACTTTTGTTTCGATATGATGTGGACTGTATTTAAATTTATATCAAATTAGTGCACACACTTTATGTAATAAAGATTTTATATTTTAATGAAATGTTATGAGTCTCTCGTATTGGAACTGTTTACACTATACAGTTATATTCACAACTGACTGGAAAATACAAATTACGAAAGGCACCGATAGACCCATCACGGCACGTACAACAATAAATATAAAAATAATATGATACAAGTGATACGACACAAACGAACCGATAATATTATGTTGCGATTAGAGCCTTAACAAATTTAATAGGGAAATTTACACATATAAAGTTATAAGCATCATAATCAAATTTATTATTTTGATTTTTTATGTCAATTCAATTATAATATGTAGATTGTAGGTTTTTAATAATAAATATTAGCATATTATATTTAACAACTTAAATAATTATTTTATTTACTTATTGTATGGCACCATAAATAATAAAAGCAATATAGTGTGTAATGCAAATATTTCGATTTAATTTATTTTTTATTTTTGTTCAAGACATAAAAAGATAAATATTTAAAAATATTACGCTGCATTTACTGTATTAGGAATATGTAAACTACGAGTACATACGAAACGCGTAAAATGTGTTTATGACTATTAACTATACTATAAGAACCTCAACATTCACACTAGAAATATGTATTTTAAGGAAATCTATAAAATTAAAAATGTTTAATAAGTATAAACTTTTCAAAAACTATGATATTAAGTAGGTTATATTTCAGAATTATAAATGCATAATATTTTTAAGCGTTTATAAGTGCTACACTTTGAAAGTATGTATACATCGGTATTATATGTTTGACCTCGGAGTTCTTCCATATTCTGATATAATGTATGTTAAGAATTTCAGTTGTATACTTATACCCTGTAAATTTCTTATAAATGATTTTAGTTTATAAATGTATTATAAATTTAGTAATTTATGGAAGTTTTTTTTTTATCATATATATTATTATAAAATACTTAGTTCTATACTAAATTTTTTTTTGTTTATAAATTAGATGAAAAAACGTCAAATAATATTTTAAGTAGGTATATTATATTGTAATTATTATTTAATTATAATTAAATTAGTTGATGATTTACTCTACGATTCGTTTTAAATTTTAAATTTTGATGTATCTCAGAAATTACAATAAGTTACAATAACAAATTAAATATTAAATTATAGTTTGTAACTAAATATTTTACTGTATAAATTGCAAATTTAATTTAGATAATAATTATATATTAATATATCTAATATTATAAAAAAAAAAAAAGTATATACTAACTACTTTGTTTTAAATTTATACTATAACACTATTATAGTGTATTTTATATTATGTTCTATTATTGTTGAATAATATCAGTTAATAGTCATCGAGTCATCGTGATTTCCAAACAACGTGTTAGGTTTATTTTAAAATGTATTAATAATAATGCTACATTTGAATAACCGTATTTTTTTATTTGTATGAATAAATAATAATTCATTATATTTTACGCTTACCTATAGGTTATGAAATAATAATTTTACGAATTAATGATATTTTCATTAAAATTCTTAATTAGTTTTATATTTTTAATACTAGATTTAATACTCGTGTGAATTTAACATATTATGTTATATTAATTAATTAATTATACCTTCTTATACATACCTATCTATTAAAAGTTACAAAAGAATATACATAGTAATTTTACTAAAAAAGAACGATTTTTTAGACAGATGTAGATAATCACTTAAGAATCCTATGCAGAATAATTTATTTTATATTTGAATTTATCACAAGGTGATCTAGTGTTGCAAATTTCTTTGATTTGATTCTTTATATAGGTATATTATTTATTACATTAAATTGTTGACATAGAATATAGTAGAAATGTGTGATTTTTTCATGTTGAATGTATAAACAATTATGCTAAAAATATTACTTGCGAAACAACTTTATTTTCATTATATACAGTATATATTCTACCATTATATATTTGTATATTAATGTTGAATTAAATATGATAGGTGTATTATAGTACCTATATATATATTGCTTAGATTCAATGCAGTTTTCAATAAAAATAAATGTCAAAATTTGTGTATAAATCGGAAATTTATTATACAAATTATAAAGGGTAACTTATCCTATCATTTGTAAAGTATAAGTATAGTATAAACATAAGTGATATATTGCTGTCTTCATATAATATGTTTATAATTGATACTTCTTAGAAATAAGTATATGATTACGTAATATTATAGTAATTTTTTAAATATACTTTTTAGTGTAGTGTGAGTTTACTAATAATTTAAAACATAAATTGTAAGTAATCACAATTTATTATGCGTTTTTTAATAATATCGAGAATTATTCAATATAAATATAAATACCTATTTAAGACGTTAAATATTTCGACTAGAATTGAATATATACCTATTAATGAAATTTAACTTAACCCAACCTGTCGGCTATCCTAAAGATTTTTTTTTATGACATGAGAGATAAATAACTATTTATTGTTTTAGTAGACTGTAAAAGATATTAAAGTAAACAAAAAAGAAGCATAATATATGAAATTATGGTTAAAGTATTACCTATGCTATTTTAGTGAGTTATTGTATAAGTATACAAGATGAATGTTTTTCGTGGATGTTTTTTGTCTGTATAGTAAATATACAATAAGTATATATTACACATATAAATTCACATTATAAATTCTGTATATCTGAGTGTTTTTTTAGTTTGTTATAGTGCGGTTTTTAAACTACTGTTACAGTATTACACGTCTTAATCAATCTATTATTATTATTATCTATTATCATTCGTGTGGAAATTATATTAATTCTGTTTAGGTTGAAATGAAAAAAATAATTTTTTTTATAAATATAAGAACAGTTAAAGTCATCTTGAAATATTTGTGGTTACGTGATTTTATCGATAAAAATAATTAAAAACACTTTTATGTAATCGTATTATCATGGAAATTTTATTTTATAATTCAATAGTTTTTTTTATATATAGGAAAACAACAATTTTTTTTAAACTCATACTTATACAATACTTATATTCAGTTGTTACCTGTATTATATTAATTCACAATAATAGACAAAAATTAGCTAAAAAAAAAACTTTTCAAATTTTATTGCTTGACTTAAATATTTAAAAATATTGTCATAGAATAATACCACTTTTTACCTTTTAGGTTGCAATACTTATTTTACCTTTAAAATTTTATTATTAGTAATTTGCCCACGTATTGCCTAATGTTCCAACACAATTGTGCTTTGTGACAGGTTAACTGAATAGGTAATTAAATATAAATTTTTCGCTCCGTTTGCTTCTTTACAATGTATTATTATATTATATTATATTATATTATATTATATTATATCATTCATGTGGGTTTAATAAACTATTCAAAACGATTAGACAAATGTCACTTTTTGTGTGAATTGTATAATTTCAATTATAACTATTTTTTTTTCATACACTACCTATATGTGCGTTGGATGACTTAAAATAAAGCGCTGTATTTTCATAAGCAGATTGAAAAAAAGACAGTATAGGTAGATATGTAGAAAATGGTGCTTGGTTACGAGTTTGTCGTTCTTCGTTTATTTTTAAGCCTATAAATATTAACATAATATATGACAAGCGTTCGAACAGCTTGGCAAATAACAATAGTATGAGAAGGTGAGTGAAAGAGGGAATGAGTGTGATGAGATACAACGGCAGTTAAATTATGAGTAAAAATATTCAAAACTTTTTTCATAGAGTAATTTGCATATTGTTTGTCCAAGAGCATGCATACTAATCTAAAAAGTTTACATGGCTGTAAATGAAGCGTGGCATCATAGTTATTATGATGTATATAATTGTCTACTGAAATGGAAGTTTTTTCAAGAGGTCTTTAAAATTTTCTTCAAATTGTAACCAAATTGTAACGTTTATAAATATCATTATCAGTATATTTTTATGAACGTTTTTAATTTGGTTTATCCGCATTATTGTGTTTTGGTATCTTGTGTCTCAAAAATTAATGTCATTAAACGTAGCTAGGCGGTGCATTTTATAGATAACGATGATGATGATTGACTAGTCACTAGCGAACTATTGACATTTAATCTGACATGAACTGTACTAAATGTTCGAAATATATTAACTATAGGTAGATAATTCAAGGGGTAATTTATTTTATAAAAAATTCTTGTAAATTTAATATAAGAGCAAAAAAAAAAAAAAAATTATATTATTTCTTCGTTTCCATAATAATATGATTTTTCTTGATTACCATAATATACGTGTTCTTGAAACCTGTTATCAGTGTGCGATAATATGTATTATAGTTATAAATAGTAAATATAATTGATTGTGGTATATTTTTTTAATGAAGAGTATTATTTAATTAACCCACTAAAAACCAATATCATTCTAATTTATTAATAAAATAATTATTTATTATTATAGTTTTATTAAAGGTATCCATCTAGCCGTTAGCGAATAATAATTGGCTGGTTGGATACGATAACTTTTTACACACAAACAGTAGCTTACATAATTATAAACTGTTGATTTATCACTTCATCATCATCATTCTCGATATAAATGAAAAAATTCTAAAACCTCTATTTTTTCAAAATGTCTGTTTATACACGTTTAAAGTTTGGATTACAATGAAATTGATTGTTTTCATAGTAATGCTTTCATGATAACAAAATCTGTAAAATTTATTAAAACTGAACTGTAACTTAAAATAATTTATAAATGTAAGAATATTGTAACTGTTACTATATGATTCGTAGTTATTAACCATTGAAAACTTTTATATTAATATGACATAATTTTAATCTTCCGTCGAAATGTTTTAAATAAACGGTGTTTTGTACATTTTCAAAGTATATGGACGTGAATTTTGTTCAAACGCTACAAAAGTTTAGACGTTTACAACCATAAAACTAAACTAAGTTTTACTTCTAAAAGCAAAAACACTGTTTTTTAACAACTTTCAAGTTTATTGCAAACTAACTGAGTATCAGCGAATAAAAAAAGTGAAAAAGGTTTCGTGATAATTTATACCAAGTGATTGTTATTGAAGTTATTCATCTTCTATTTGTTTTGTACTTCAATGTTCTGATCTTTATTAAGAATTTCCATTGATGTTTTCTACTTTTTAAGAAAATTCTAATTAGATATTATCTATACCAATGAAGCATAGTATGTTCTCATGGTATATACTATACACTGTACTGTACGTATAAAAGCTCGTATTACTATATTGGAAATGTGCAAATGAGAATAATTTAGCGAAAAAATGACGGTGGTCATTAAGGTGCTTGGTATGGCATATAATTAAAAATACTTTATACTGTGTCATTTAGATGAATTTAATTTTTATGAAGTCATATAATATGTTGGATTATTTAGTTGGTTATTCATGTTGGATTTGTAACATTATTAGTATAATATAGTATATATTATTTGCATCATAGAATAAAATAAATGTTGATAGTGCAGCTTAATATATTGATTTTGTTTTTACCCCTCAAACTATAAATTCTAAAATTTCCAATTATTTATTTGAAATATAAGTTTGTGGAAATATACTTGAATGCTTTTTGTGCTTTTGACAAGGCAGCAACTAATATATATTAGAACCTGGCACGAGAATTGGTTCGGTATCATTTTACACTCATAAAAATTACACATCATATTTTAACTATGGCATCGATGTATTAAAAACATTCGAGACAAAACTCGAATAAAAATTTACCACGTTTTCATAAAAAATAAGTATACTTGTAACTAAAATTGTGTAAATATAACACAAATTTAGGTAAAATATGAAGAATAAAAGTGAACAAAATAATTAAATTGACTAAAATTGATAAAATTGTATTAATTATAACTTAATATTATTTAATATACAAAATCACTATACATTTTTAAAAATGCATGTTTATTTATGTTATAATTACACAAATTAAAAAATATAAATATTTAAAAAAATCTATATTTTTGATTTTATAAATAATTTTAAAACATTAATATATCTTTTAAATTAAACTTTATCGAAGTGTTCATAAACATTTTTTCGATTTCTATTCTAAAAATTTATAAACAATATCGTTGAAACTCTGGATTAACGAGTAAAAGAATACAGTTATAAATACAATTAATTTTGTTTGTCTATTGTCGGTGGGTTCTCCCTAGCAGTACCAGTCCAAATGTTCCATAATTATGTTCTTGCGTAAATATGGTCTTGACGTCGATGAAATATGAAGTTAACATGTCGATCGAAAATATCACGTCAATAATCAAAATATATGTAGGAATAAAACTATAAAACCTTTCTTCGGTTTTGAAAATTCTAGTATTAAATCTTTTTTTTATATTCCTATGATATTATTTTGTTCTCAATTAATAATTTTTATACAGTTGCCATTGTCAATAACAGGATAGATTTTTTTTTGTATGCAAACAAAATACAAAACTCAGATTTTAATAAGATTTAATTAAAATTAAATCCTGGTTAATTAAATTTGCAATAATCTTTTGTATTATTAATTAAGTTTCGCTGAGTTATAGACGTATTTATTAATTATAGGTATAAACTGTATATTAAACAGTAAATACTTAAATAAATATTGGTGGAAAGTAACTATTAAATTTTAACTTAGGTATAAAGTAATTGTTTTTAACATTTTCGTCATTGTGATAATACCGTTTTATTTTTCTTAGGAATGATAAACTTTATTCTAATTTGAGCGTTATTCTTTTAAAATAAAATCTTGTAAAAATGGTCTTTGCATAATATATTATATAAATTGAGTAAAAAGATTATGGAATTGATTATTACAAGCCGTCTATAATACTGGTATTTTCGGTTTGTTTGCGATAAATACAGGTGAAAATATTATTTTTCCCGGAACAGACAATATTATTATCTACTTATGAATTGCAGCAAGTATATCGGTGTCGGGAATTTAGTTAAGGCACACGCCAACACATAACTTACCATATAAAATATAATAATATCGATTGTGTTTGCTCTGCTACAATTCGTTAGCATAAAAAATGTCAAAATGATTAAAATGTGTACACATTATACATAAACAAATCAGCTATACAGCAGAAATACAACAACAACAACAACAACAACAACAACAACAACAACAACAACAACAACAACAACAACAACAACGACAAATATAATAATTATTATTATTGCGCGAGCCGTGTGCCAGCCGCCGTGGTTTGGACGACGAACACACGTCGCACAGAATTCGGTTGTAAACCGTTCGATGATACTAACAAATTCAATATATTATATCGTCGTAACATCGTGTGCAGGTACGATTGTGCGAAGCGCGCGGCGTGTAATGTGTAATAGATAGGCCGTATGCGCCACAAAATATATCGGCTGTATAATATAACACGTTACGAATTCACGATGATTGTATTGTGTGTGTGTGTGTGCACGCGCTGAGCCCTCCGTCAATAATACTCAATATCATATACACACACACACATATATATATATAGGTACACACATTACAATAATAATATTATGTATATCACAATGATATTATATACGTAAAGGTACGCCGTACGGGTCACAGGAAATTAGAGTCGTATATTATCATATTATTATTGTAAAATTTGGTAACATACGACATGTAGGTATGCATATTACGATATTATTATTATTTGGCCATTGTTCGTCCGATACGCCGCGGACATTTGTCCAAGGCGGCCGGTGGCTAGTCGTCGTGTACTACACATAAAATAACATAATATTATTATAATATAATACGGCACTTGAATACGGTTAAGTTATTTGAAATCAATTTCAAGCTGTTTTTAGTAAACAACTTGAGCGTGTGTACAAAATAAATGTTTATACGCTACTTAAATATTATAAATTTTCACCAGTAATAGTAGGTAATCATTAATCAGTAATAATTAATAAATAAACACATATATCGCCGATAGTGTCGCCGAACTATAATTAGTTTCGATGGGGGGGGGGGTTTGCAAAAAATTATTTCTCGTTATCTACCACCTTTTGCACCGTATATACATAAAGAGTTGTTTATCCCTGTATTCCTACGGCCTACTACATTTATTTGGCGATTTCTTCCTTCAATTCTACAGGAACCATTCAATATTTTACCTATCAAAGTACAGCAATTTTATGGCTACTTTATATTTATTGATATGTTGGCTTCACGTATTAAAATGTAGATTTGTTTTATTCATTTTGTGCCAAAATTCGTGATAGCATCCTAACTTATCAAGCCCGTTAATCGTTATACTATTTTAGTTTTATACTATCACATGAATGTATACTTAATATGTAAAATTGTGATTATACACTTTAAATGTTTAAACATTTTGTGTATTTATTATCTCTTTATTAGATTTGTATTGATTCTATACTCTACGATATTTGTTATTATATATTTGTACATTAATGTATTTTCGGGCGTTTATTATTAAAGCATAATATGCTTCGGGAATTGGTCATCCGTGATGATGTTACGATATGATAATGATGTATCGTAATAACATATCGATATTTTGTGTTATTAAAATATTACATATTGTTATTACGCCGCCGTGTCTTCGAAACACTCCGCAGAGCAGTTGCACAGCTGCTTTTCAATTAACGACGTCGTGTTTATCACCGCCATTCGTCACTCGGGATGGTGTTGTGCAGTGGTCCGCGACGAGGTTTCTAATAATGTGATAATATAATATTATGACGCGTATTACACGGGACATAGGTGTATATATTGACGAGCTGTATAGTGTATACGGCCGCGGTAGTATAATTAACACACTCTTCTGCCGACTGCCGTACACGTTTGCAGGGTGCAGCGGCGACGGCCCTGTATCGTGTTAGTATTATTATGATTATGTTATATCATACAATAATCATTATTATTGTACTCGACGAAACTTAAACGGTGTGAATATCTTCAGTAAACACGAAATTCGGTAATAAATGCTTTCACCAGTCGTCGGTGTGCGATTGAACGCCACTGTGAAAACTGTGCCAGTGTGTTTGAATCGGTTTAATACATGTGTAATATTCAATGTGCGTGTGTGTGTTCGTACAAGGTCGAGGCTTTTAATGACACGGGCAAACATTCAAGACATAAAATAACAAACGCGCACACGTGTAGTGGTGCAGCGCTTATCGAATCCCAAGAGTGTTCAAATCGTACACGCGCCTTTACTTTTTAACATCTAATTAGTAATTAAATAAATAAATAATTAATCGAAACGTATAGGTTATGCAGCGCGTTGTGATATTTTTCTGTGTGTGACTAATTATCATACGGTCATGAAGCGCATGAATATTTTTTTCTTTTTACCGAGTATTGTTTCTGGAAATATTTTTCCACGCGTTTTGTTATATAACTTCGTCATTAAGAGGTTTTTTTTGTTAAATTTTTTACATCACTTATTATTACATACATTTAATTTTTTTGTTCATATAAAATACCAATAAATATTAAGAAATACATAGTGGTATTATAGGTAATTAATTCTGGTTATCGTTCTTAAACATGATGACACCAGGGTGTCAGGTCAAAGAGATAACTATATGTATAGCTTAAATTTTTTTCTCTATTTACATAACATATTTTATATATAGCTAATTTTATAGCGAATATAGTATAATGTTTATTACTATGTGTATTGACCAAGTTATGAATAAGACGTATATTGTATACATTTTTTTCGTATAATATTGATGTTTTTTTTCAAGATAATACAACCTTAAAGCTTAAGGTTATATTATTATATTGACATAACTTTTTGATTTTGTTGATACTTCAGTAAAATATAAATTATAATTATCTCTTCATTTATTATGTTTTTTGAACGGTTTAAAACTCATTTCAAAGCTCGATATAATAGTTTTTGTACACGTTATATTGGATTCTATATAATGAATATCAACTGCTTAACTTTTGAATAGATAATTAGATTAACAATATTGATTGCGTTTTGGATTTTTTAGTTTCAATAAAGTAAATAAATAAATCCGGTGTCACAGAAAAAAGCAGAAATAAGTTTGATAAAATAACTTTTTAAATAGAAACTTTTGATAACATTTTGCTATAAGATGTAACCTGCAGGAAAAAGTTTTTTAATGTCATAAATCACTAGATTAATTGTAAGTATAGAATTTCTAACAACAAAACATATATGCGTGTGTTAGTTAATATATACATGAAAAAATAGAAACTGTAATGAAGTAGATAATATGAATGCAAAGAATTTGTTTCTTAATCACAAACAAACGTCTAGACGTAAATATTTGAAATGTCAAGACATAAAATCAATAAACTTTAAGGCACGTGACTTGTTTCCTTTTAAAAATTCCAATGTTTGAAATAATATTTAGGATCAAGTATTCAAGCATTAATATACATTAGCAATAGCTGGCGTTTATTGTATTATTTAATTGATATTATTGGTTTTATTTATTGTGACTTGCTTTCCTACAGTTCCTTGACAAAGGCAGTATAACTGGAAATTTAATGTCCACTGAAACTTACCTATACATAATATTATAGTATCAAACCATCAGTTGAATATTTATGCTATAATTTTAATATATTATTAACATTTTATAATTTCCGTTATAAGTAGATTATATTATTTTTATACAATCATTAAATGATTTAAAATTAGAAATATCAATTGTTTTTGTAATTTTATATTTAATGTAGTACCTATATTTATCGTAAATTTATGCATTTGTATATATTATGAACAATAGATTGTTTATTTGGATATCATCGTTTTTATTATTATTATTGTATTAACTAATTAACTAAAATATTAATCAAAAACTGATTTAAATTCGTTAATATGTCTGTCGTATGTTTACTTGAAATTGATCGTCATATTTTAAAATTTTTATTTTTAATTCTAAATAATCAACATTTTAAACATTCAAACCAAATGTACGTATAGGTAGAGGAAAACCGGAAAAGTTGCTTGATCGATCTCAAGTAAACATCACAAATTCAAGTCAGTTTTAAAATGTTTAATCGCATTACTAAGTCCAACGATTAACAAAATATGGTAAATTTTAGTTGAAATAACTAATCGTTTGCAAATTTCTTAATTACTTTATGCAATTAGTATTTTAATATTATATAATTTAAATAGCACAACAATTTAAGTTGTTTTTAATACTATATAGGTGAAGTAGATTATCGATCGATTTATTTTTAACAACATATTTACTATATTATTATATGTCTAAGTTACCAATAATAGTTCAAAATACGTCATGATATAATTAAGAAAAATAAATGCATTATAATTTATAAATCATGTATTGTTTATTGTATTAACTTATAAATTGTATTTCTTTATTATATAAATATACCTACACATTGCAAATGATCAGTATATTTCAACAAGTAAAACATTTTAATGAAATATTTACTATTTTTAAACTTTGTAACATTAAAACTAGTCTTGTAATAATTTTATAATTTGTAACAAATCTAATAATTAGGTACGTTATATTTTTTTCATGAGTACACCTACGGTAATGTTCTAGTTCTATTTTTTTTTTAAGTAGAAACCTCCTACTTGTGCGATGGTTGTTAATGACCTTGTGAAGCTTTGACCATTTAAATATTTATATCTACATTAAATGTTATAGTATTTTTAGTTGAAAAAAAAATTAAATCGAATTAAATCTGTGTTGCATAAATAAGTTTTTGGAAATTGTATTAATATTATTAGTAAGTTATGGTAGGTACTTTGAGTCTATTAACAATAATTACATAATTTATATTATTTTTATAAAAATTATGGCTAAGTAGTTGTAAAATGTTGTATGATTATAGATTATTTATGTTAAAACAGTATAGATTTAGTTAAAGTGGTTTTTTTCTTCATAAAAATGAAAAATGTATAAAGTTATTTATATAGTATTAAGTATATATACATATACATCTATGTCATACTAATGTCATTATATGTCAAAAATATCCTATCATACTTTTTATCTAAATCAATTGTTTATATTTTAACTTTTTAATAGAAAGTACGACTTATAAATTTCCTTAAAGGAAGTTTAAGACTTTAAACAAAGCGTATTAGTTTTTACAATGTTTTTTTATGCATCTGATGACATTTCTATGGTGCAGAAAAATCTTTAATTTTTAAGGTGATTTATTATTGCAAATTAGATCTAGTCGGTCCTTTACTGGTTTAAAAGTGAAAAAATTCCCGTAATTTTCAAAAAAGTCTGATAGATTATGAAAAACCACACTAGGTTTTGGGAGTTTTTAACAAAAACAATTTTATTTTTATTTTTTTTAATGATGATTAAAAAATTAATTACTAATGCTCAATATACTTACATATATTTCGAGTTTTGTTAATTTTTTATAAATGTATTATCAATATTCTTTTTTCTAAGTTGAGAATAGACTTTAAAATTGAATACGAAATTTAAAAATATCAATCTTAGATACATGAACATCCAACTGTTATTTAAATAATATTTTCTACTTACATATATATATATATATGTACAATGAAATGTAAAAACTATTTAAACTACTTTTAAAATATTTATACCTCGCACCTATTCAAATAGTTAAAGTGTACGCTGGTATTCCCTTATAAATTATTAGTTTTCTAGTATAACAATAAAGATAGTACATACACATTTTATTATATATGTGATATTTTTTTGCAAAAATGTGTTCAACTTACCGTATTACTATGACTTATTAGTAATATACCACAAGTACGGCCTATATATTTTAGTTATAATGTTTAGACGCTTATTTTTCTAAAATGTTCTTTCTACCGTACATCGAACCCGTGGTCGAACATGTTTACCGTTTACAGTAGAAATTTAATTGGACACGAGCCGGGGGGTGAATTTCACACTGTCTATATCGTCCCTTTTTTTGTTCTTCCCTTCCCCATCTATCTCTGTCTATGTCTCTCACTTCCTCACACTCGTCCCCACTTCATACCCACACGTTCACCACGGCCAATTATATATCGAGTAATATATATCGTATATCTACCTGCAGCCCAACGCACATCTGGCCGCTGTGTACAAGGATTTAATACCGTATAGGTACCTATTATTATATCACATACAATCGATCTTGTCCGACGGGAAAACGGTCATTACATACCCTTTTTTCTCGTGTGATGGTACTACGTGGTGTTGTAATGTTGTATATATAACAAAATATTATTTCATATACGAAGCGGGAGTCAACAAATGCCGATTCAACAAAAATTAATAATTAAATTGTCGACGGCGACGACAAGAACTGAGCAATCGGGCAGTCGTGGTGTGTTACGGCTAACAACTGTTTTATTTTAATATTTTTAATTATTTCGTTGTGCTATTATTTATTTATTTTATTTCGATTAATTTAATTTTTGTTTTTATTCTCATATCGAGGTACGCACCAAAGCGTTTGTGGCGAGGAAACACTTTAGTAGAAAATAGCAAGATACTAATACTTTATTTCTCTTCCAGTACTCGTTATCGTGGTCAGTTGTATGTAACACACACGTTTATATATATATATAAGTACAAGCGGTACAATACGCATGCGTAGTAGCGGACGCCCATGCACGATGATACTAAATGTAATCCGAAAGATAACCCGAGCCAATATCCAATTTGCATGTGCGTTATTCGGGGTCGTGAGAAAAAGCAGATATAGTATATACTATACATGTATAGAATATATACCTTAGATGCGGTTGTGTTGGCGTTTCGGGTGTCGTCACACACACACACACACACACACACACACACACACACACACACACACACACACACACATACACAAGTTCAGTTACCGTGGTTACCGCAATCGCGTGTGCGGTACAGCAGGCACTCGGAAACGTTTTTGCCGCCCGGACCTTAGCGTGAACATCTGACACGGTATTGTATATAAATACACAATATTATTATATATTTATATAATTTTCGTGTGTACCATCATTATTATTATTATCATCAGGTACTATCTGCATAGAGTTATTATTACAGTACCTATTGCTGCGTCCGCCGTTTTATGTTCTATGTCAAATCATGTTATATTTTATTAAATAAATAGTTCACAAAAATAAATTGGTGGTAAAATCGAATAACAGTCTCCAAAAAGGTCGCTCGGTCACTTGTTATACGTAATTATTAATTTTACATTTATTTTTAATTTGTTTATGGGGTGGTCTCGAAGATTGTTCTACATAGAGTCGGATATTAGCTACGTTACAACAGCACCTCTAATTCCGAATTTTTGCACTAAACTTTCACATAATTTTTAAACATTTAGTGATAAAATATAACAATAATAACTTTTTTGTAACTTAATAAGATTTTCATAATTCTTATTTTTAAAATCAGGTGATAATATCTCAGTGGTCAATACGCATTTAAAAAAAATTTATCATGGTTACATTTCGTTACAAAATGGTTATAAAATCTTGTGAAAGTTTCATGCAAAAATCCAGAATTTAAAGTGACGTAGCTTCAATATTATTCTCTAAATTTTGTTTTTTTTTCTTCAAAAATTAATAACATATAAACGTAATCTAGATACACAATATACTTAAATTAAATAATTTATTAAAATTTTTTAACTGCACGTCATAGTATATTTGTTATATACTTGGGTATACGCCGTTACCATATAGTATTATAGTTATCTATCTGGTCTTTGGGTAGCTAGTTGCTCTCAAATTATTATTTATGGTTTACATATCTATTATAAATCTATCAACGAATAATCATTTTCCTGAGAAATGGTTAAACCTTGACATTTTTAGCGAAATTATAGTTTCGTATGTATAAAAATATTAATTCATGAAATATATTTTATCGTTATAAAATTCATAACATTTTGACTCAAACGTAAATATGATTTGCCATTTCAATTTAGTTTTGGAAAATCTGACTGATAATAAATTATTGATTTATAACGATAAATAAGTTGAAAAAAAATTATTGTTTGAGTTATTTAAATACAATAAGTTGAAAAAGAAAATGAACATTATTTTTGGAATTAATTCATAGTAAGCATTGAATTCAAACAGGATAAAAATATGAAATGTTTTTCGTCTCGTATAATGTAAATGATAATATTATAATATGTGTACATGAATTTTGTATTTAAAATATGTTGTTTTCAAAGTATAATTTAAACTTGAAATAATTATGCTTATTAACTCTCTATAGGTAAGCGTGCAAGTGCTTATATACAATGAACATACTATGGTTGTACGTGCTTAATTAAATAATATATACAATTTAAAATTTAAGTTTGATTAAAAATAATTTAATTATCCATTTATATTTTTTAGTAATTTATTTTATTACCATAAATAATGTAGTATTCGGTGATTTAATCAAATTGATTATCCATAAACTATAACTTATAGTTATAAGTTGTGGCATACCTAATACTACCTATATACTCTATTAATGTTATTTTTATTTGTTTTTCTTTTCTACGAATTATTATTACTAAATTATAACGGTCTTTAAATAAAAAATTATAATATCGATGTGTTAATAATACTAATATTTAACTCTTTCTAGAAGAATAAACTTATCATTAATGTAAAGTAACATTTATAATGTATAGTTAAAACTTTAAAAGGTTATTATTTGCAAATAATATAAATAAAATAGTACCTAACTCAATTTTCAAATATGAAATAACTTTGTTATAATTTTGTTTATCAAATATAAAATAACACAAAATTAATGACAATGATATGTGTATGTTTTAAATTAATTTTGAACTAATCGACAATTATATTTAATTTTGTTATTTTTCTAACCGATGGGAAGGAATTATTATTTATTAGTATCATGGGACAAATTTTTAAAATGAAAACAGTTTTAAATTTAAATTAATAGGTGCTTACTGATTTATTCAAGGTTGTGTTCCACTAATTATAGTATAACTAAATAAAGTAATGATTATTAAAAATATTTAAGGTATTAAAAAAAATATCAGTGACAGGATAATAATTACAGTTAAAACTTTAAAGTTTGAAGTATAAAATATATACTTAATTACTTATAAGATATAACTGTTTTATTGTCGTCGTAAGCGCTTATAACACAATAACATTTAACATACCTATTAATGAATAATGGTGTAGCTATTTAATCTGCGTTTTTAATATCTGTATAATATAATATTACGTACTAAAAACGATAAATTACACAGAAAATTGAATTGATGATCCTTTATAAAAATTATTAATTGTATAATTTATATTGAACTTTATATCTAATTTAATATATGATGGTTAAAAATACATATATATGTGTATTTATATCTTATTAAAATAATAATATATTAAGTTCTATATATTTTCAGTTTCATCATTTCATAATAAATATTATTGATTTATATAAATATATTAACATCATCATTTTAATATTTTTTGTATGATTTACTATTTAGTATAGCTAATAGTTATTTTATATAATATCATCTTCCATATTCGTGTTTTTCAATTTAAGTTAAAAATATTTTCTTACAAGTATTTAGTATTTATGTGTCATACTTGCTTATTCATACTATATTATATTTATTATATTAACGATATATAAGTAGAAAAATCTTTAATCAAAGAGTGTCGATTAAAATTATTTTGCTTTATTATGTGATAATTATAAAAAATTTATATTCGTGTATAATATTAAATTGTTTTCTTAAATATTTTTTTTAATATACATTAGTAACCTTGGTAAAAAATTAACTGGTATACGTTATATCATATTATAGCTATATAAATTATAAGAATAAGTATAATATTTATACAGTATACCCAGTTAAAACTAAATATAATTGATTATTTGAAAAGTGTGAACTTTTAGAAATTTTAAGCGTGAAACTTTTTTTTATTAAAGAAGATAATATAGGAAGTTGTTGTGTGATAACATGAAAGTAAAACAATATCCAACCATTCTTCTTTTCTTATTAGTTATTATACAAAGCGCTTTAAATTTTAGGAAAACTCGTGAATTTAATGTTTTTCAGTCAAAGTTCTTAAAACAATTTAAGAGGAAACCAATAAACAACAAAAACACATTTTTCGGAACTTCATCTATTACATCACTGCTATTTTTCAATTTTTCAAAAAGTTTTTAAATTAAATTGAACGAAATTTGTAAGTTAGTACGATCAATGTATCTACTGTTAAATTTAATGTAGTAAATATACATGTAAGTTTAGGTATATATACTGTCTAGTACCCAGTAATTACTTGCAATTAAATGCATTAGGTAATATTAAACATTTATATTTTATTGCCAAATAATTCGTATTTTCTGGACAGTACACATTGTGAACAAAATCGGATAATTAAATGTCCAGTTGGTAATTGAAAACCACATTTTCTAAAGAACTACTTTTTACTTAAAAAATTGTTGGAATACATGCGCACAATAGGAGAATACTTAACCTGTGACATGAACGTTTTTTGTAAAAGAAGGGAATAAGATTTATTATATCATAAATATTGATCTTTCATACCCCCAAAAATATTTACTTTGTTTAATCTGCAAATTTTCAGTTATTTATTATCATTCTTTGGATATACCCGTTTGTTTCTTGGTGTTGTGAACTATTATACTATTATATAGAATTATATTATTATAATTTATAATACTTTTTTCATTGATAGGCAATAGTTTAAAACAACTTTATTTCTAGTTAAAGGGAGTTTCTATGGTGTTAAAAAAATATTGCCATGTTAAATCGATAATTTTAACCAATTGAGTAACAACAATGTTAAGCGATAAATCATACTGTTGACTTTTGGAATAACTTACAGTAACATTGTTTTAACTTATTAATTTTATCAAGTATTTTAAACCGTATTAGTAATTTATTTTATCGTAGCGATTTATTTATAATTAAGACTATAATTATTTTATTGCGTCGATAATAAATTAATTAGTGTTGATATTCATATTATTAGAGGTGGTAGGAAATTCCATGTTTGCTTTTTTTAGTTATTGGTTTGGTGTTAACAGACTAAACTGGATAAATATTTTCTTTTATAAATTTCATGAATATTTTTAATTAAATCTGATAAAAAAATTACCATTTACTATCTAACATTTCAGCAAAGCATAATAGGATTTAATTTAAAAATTCTAAATGTTTTGATTGATAAAATTATCATTAGGAGCTTATTATTTTTTTAAAACCTTATTACTTTAATAGGATGTCAGAACACTATTTTTTTTCTCTAACTAACGTTAACATAGAAAATTTGCATTTAGCAGAATTAATTTTGTGTTGTTATTTTGTTAGCTTTAATATTAGAATGAAGTAACCTATTATTATTTAAGTAATATGTTATCTGTCTTAAAGTAAGAACCTTGTTGTGTTTTTACTTTGGATTTTTTACAATATTTTAATTTTGATGTTAGTTATGACTTAATGAGTATTCAAAATGTTACATATTATAAACGCTCATAACTAGCATTAATATAGGTCAATTCACTCTAATACTAAAACGTCTTAAGCTAACAACACAAGGTTGGCTTTGTTCAACGCAAATTTGCTATATTGCGTGTGGGTCAGGGAGAAAAAAAATGTGCACTGACATCTTTTTAATAAAACAAAATACATTTATATAGTAATTATAGTTATATAAATCACAATTTTAGAATACTTTTATACACCTATAATAGTAAATACAATATAGGTTTGAGTATTTGAGTAGATTATTATTTGATTGTTTATTATTTATTTTAAGTTACAATTTATAAGTGTTAGTAAAACAATTTCCTTCGATTTAATTTTAACATTTCATTAGCATACAAATGTAAATTTTTGTTGAGTATTGTTTTGGTTTTAACACTATGAATAATAATCAGATATTTCCACATAATAACATCCGTCAGTTATATGTAAACTGTAGAGACATGAGCTATTAATTTTTTATTTTTTTTTTAAAGGTAACCTAACCTATTGTATAGATTACGTATTGTATGCATTTCAATTTAGAACTATGAATTTATTCCATGATGGACTTTCATTTTGATTTAAAATAATTGAAAGTAATATGTTGGTAAAAATTTTAAAATTTCCATTTTGAAATGATTAGAGATGTACATTGTACACATTATGTATTTATGCCACAATATCGTTAAAGTGGTGATACATTGGTAATACCTTTAATTAAAAACAATACATAGGTACTTGACAGTTGAGTTATTAAAATACAATTTGTTAAGCAGTGTTGACAAATAATATGATATACATTAAGACATTTAATAATATAGTTAGTAGTTATGTACAAGGTGTCTCGAAATTTAGAACATTTTGCAGATAAGTAAGAACTTTATTTTAAAAGTTTTCAAACTTTGTAGATATGATTATGCACACGGTGGACATTGAAAATTTAAAATTATGTCTTTTATATAACTTAATTAAGGTACAAGCAGCAAAGATAAGCTAAATCTGCTAAAAATAGTGTTTTAAAATATTTTAGTAATTATTCAATTAATTTACAATGTTAAAATTTAAAGAATTTTTTTTAAATATCAAATGTTATAAGTATTCAATGTAACCTCTACCATTGGCTAATCTAAATACAAATATTTGGTATATTCCTTTATAATATTTTCTATTTATAAAATGGTTTTAAGTACTAATCTATAAGTACTATAGTATAAAATAATTACTTAACTTTGAAAGTACTCTGTACAGCACTAACTTTTATAATAATAAAGTTTTAATTTTTTTTTTAAATGATTTGAATATTATGATTTAGTCATTAAAGTTTGAAGTATATGGGATTCTTACTCATTAATTATTTTTAAGAGCTACATAATAAATATCCAAAACAAATTATTTTCTACTTCTATTTTTCATATTAAAATTAATTTATTTTGTTTATTTAATTTAAATAAACAATCATTCAATATTAATAATAAAACATAATATCATATTAATTATCAATGTACAAGGAATATAATAACAAGCATTTTTTTAAAATGAAAATGTAAATTTGTGTGATACATATTAAGGGTTAGTAAAATTAAACTTATTTATATAAAAATGTATACAATTTATTAAATTACTAGTAATATAATAATTCATGCAATTGATCGTAATTATAGTTTTTCGATGAATGTGTGACATAGTATTTTATTAAAGTTATGGTTATATAATTTTCTGTAAAACCTGGATTTAAACTTATTTTAAGAAAATTATAATATCAAAAAATGATACGTCATACATACAAAACAGTCGATGAGTTCTCATGAAAATTATTAAAAAAAATGAAAATAACATAATAGTTTAGTTTTCATATTCAAGGTCTTAAATTAAATCAAAGTATTTTACTTTTAACTGTAATACATATATGTAGGCATATAGAATATTTTTATAAATCATCAGTTGAGTTTTATATTTACGCACAGATGAAATTAAAGTGTAGGTTTAGGTGTACCTATTATCTATCATATTGATTTAAGAATAATTTCTAACTTAAATGATTATTTTTAATTTCACACATTACTGTAGAGAAACGATAAGTAATATAAAAAATATATATATTAATATATAATCTTTTAATTTATGTTAACTTATTACGATTCCCAACATTCAAAGTTATAATAATTATTTTGTAATGATTATATA
This sequence comes from Rhopalosiphum maidis, assembly GCF_003676215.2. Taxonomy (NCBI): domain Eukaryota; kingdom Metazoa; phylum Arthropoda; class Insecta; order Hemiptera; family Aphididae; genus Rhopalosiphum; species Rhopalosiphum maidis. Next base: position 64,482,823 of record NC_040877.1, read on the forward strand.
CCGCTTCACGCTTAGAATTGTGTAATTATCAAACACGTAGGTTGCTTAGTACTATATGATTGATATAAATTATAATATAATATATAGTGTAGTTTGTTTGATTTAATTGGCTTGTGAAATGAGTATAAAATGTATTGAACTTGTGAAGTATGATGTAGGACTAGATATAATACGTTTAACCATTTTGGATAGAAATATATAGTCGCTCTTTAGCGGATAAATGATTATCATTATACTTTTTGGAACAAACAATTAATAATTTGATAATTAGTTATTATAATTGTACAACATTTTTTAGACTAACGATGTTCGTTGAAACATCATCCAAGTATTTCGTTTGAAGTTATTATAATGGTTCTACGATTTCATGTACTATGCATTTGAGAGTAAATATTAAAAAAAAAACAGATAGGTAATAGTCGTATAATTATATTTAAACAAAAACTCGTTCTTCGATAGTTCTCGAAAAACATTGAGTGTGTTTTTTATTAATATTTTTACTAGGAGGGACAACCGTCATACATTATGCGGCGTAAACGTAATACAACCAGTCGACTGTTGTAGCACCGCAGAGGTGTCCAGTGTATAATATATACTTTTGAAGGTCGAACCGGTTGGCATAAGACTCGCGCGCGGCTGAACCAGTAACAGTAACCTAGTAGAGGTCGTCGGGGTTAGGTAGTTATGTCTTATGTATATAATATGGGTATACATACTATGCATGTGTTTATTAGGATGAATCTGCTCCGCGGGACCTTGACAATGTTGTGTTGTGTGTGTGTAATGATCGGTTATTTGTGGAGAAAAATATGACGGTGTATATACTTATATAGGTATATATTATTATTATTTGTGTGTGTATGTACTTTTGCGATCTTCAGATAAGTGTTGTCGGTGAGGGAAGAAGTAGGAGAGACAGAGATAAAGAGTGTGAGAAGAGAGAGAGAGATTGAGATTGATTACGTCAAATGGTAAAATAATTGATAGTATAATAATTACGTGCGGTAAAATGACTATTCGTTTGGTATATAATATATTTTTTATTTTACGGTTTACGCACACTCTAAACGTCTGCGCCTGTCGTCGTGATCGGGCAGCATTATACGACATATTAGTTTGTGTATTTTATAATATAATAATTTATAGACTCGAAAAGTTCGAACCCCGAGCTCGTTGTGGTTTTCCACGTTTGAAGGTTCAGGGTGAAATAAAATGTTCACATCAAAAGTTTTTGACTTTTATATATGCGGTGGCGTCGACATCATCATGTGCCTCCGGGGCCTTTGCCTACAACCGGCGGCTCGTATATAATATATATTATAACAACGGAAACTGGATTGTCGTCTACGCCTCTCTCGCCTCCGTTCGTTGTGTACGTACAGATCAATATGTTCGACACGTACAACCGGTGTAGAGAGACGGGCGAGCAAACTTTTTAGTTCAATTCTGGATCGGCCATGAGTAAATTGCCACTGTCCGCCGCCAACACGTTCTGTGCGACCGATTTTCAAGTACGCGTGCCTGGCAAAACGTCTGTCGTCCGTTCATCTTTGTCATTATATTATTGTCAATGTTATATTTGTATTATTGTTATACATACCAAAGATACCTACGGTCGACCTAACTACTATAGCCATTTTAAATTGTAACCGTGTGCGATGATCGATGACGACTTCACATCGACATCCTTTATACGGCTAATCGTATTTCACGGTTTTACAATAATACCGATATATTATATTATTGGCGACGTGTGTGTATTTGTACAAACACACATGCACGTTTCCTGGTAGAAATGCATAAATTAATTTTTGAAATCAATATAATATATTATTTTTATTATTAATCGACTCGCTCGTTACGCAAAGCAGAGGGTGCACAACGTCGCCACCGTATATCCACGCAGTTGTTTGCCCTACACAAATAAGCGATTCAATTACCCGAAAGATGTATCGGAAACGAAACAAAACATCATGATATATTTAAATTATTAACTTTACTATAGAATTAAAGAGAAAAACAATTACAGGATTACGTAGTGTTCATTATATTTAGTGTAAACAGTTTTAAATGAGAGTGATATATCATATATAGGTAAATTATATTCACACACCCTTTAATGAATATGCATTAAACCCATTAAAAGTTTTGAGTTTTGGTAGTTGACTTCAGAGATAAATTAAATTAATTCTTTTTTATCAATTTATCTTATTTTAAATATATAACCGTTAAATTTAAATGTTGGTATTATATCAAAATTTAAAAGTGATCATGTGCGTATAAGTAGGTTACGATCTACTTGAAAAAGTATTAAATAATATGCCATTAGTTTCATTATTTATAGTATCTATTATGTTTTAACTGGAGCTTAAACCTCGACCTTAAAAGTAATAACATTTGAAGTTTTCCTTGAAAAAACAAATACTGAATAAAATATAAACTAATATTAAAAAAGGAAATGTAAGGTTTTTTAAGTAAAGACCTTACGTTGTTTATATATGGTCTGTAGAACATTCTTAATAAGTAAATTATAATTTATAATAATAATACATAGATTTTGTTATAGATAGTTAAATAGTTTGTTGCTTTCATTAGAGGTTTCGTTATTTTATTTTAATATTAGTTGCAAAATAATAATTTTTGACTTAGATATTTCACACAAAAATCAAATTATTTATTGAAATGTCTTATTTTTTACGGGTTGTATTTAATTTAAACTAATATCAATTTTCTATTTATTGTTTTAAATTAAATCAACGAGTATTAAGTAATACATTTCTGAATACTATTAAAAAAAATATAACAACAAATGTTTGTTCAAACTTTAATAAAACATTATGTATATAATTGAACATAATTTTAAAATTATGTTACAACGTACTTTATTTATAATGTGTATATACTATAATATATATAACATGTATTTAACATAAATTTAAAATCATTACGATGCACCTTGTATGTATGATATATATCACATAACATGTATTCATAAAATAAAACACTTAAAAAGTTACTCATTAAGTGAATGTATATTGCACGATTTGAATAGGTAGGTAACTTAACTAATAATAGTTGCCATTTATTATTTCGAGGTTTGATACGCTTTTATCATACTTTGAACCTTAGTATTTTGAACATGAAATTGTTGTTCGTAAAATAAAACCGGGTAATTATTATTTTTGAAATTGCACTATCGGAACACAACCCTAGTTATAGAAATGACAAACTCGGAATTTTATTAATAAGCTCATTAAATGGTATTAGATAATTAAACCTTTAATATATATCATGTTTAAATGTAATTTATTTTTATAAAACTCTTCTTTACGGAATAACTGGTGTTATAACATACATTGGACAGCGTAACGTTTGTGTTGTCTAAATTCCAAATAATCGTTTGTATATTGTATAATATATATCTTTCCAATACAATTTGAAATGTAGGACTTACAATAAAGAAAAATTCGATTTTTAACTATGAGTCAAATATAATTTTATTTTTATTACCTATTTGATACAATATTAATATAGCATACGAGATACGTTATATATACTATATATTAATACTATGATAATATATAATATTAATATTAAACGGATAGGGGTTACGAACTATTCGAACTAAGTTATAAAATGAACATCCAAATTAATTTTAAAGATTTAATTAAATTCAGAACCTTATTTATATTTAATTAATCAAAAATAGGATATATTTAAAAAATATTGTTATTCAATTTATTTAGATTTCACGAAAGAAACCTTATATGTCCATAGAAAAACTATTTTCCTAGAAGTATAGGAAACTAATCAACAACATTACTTCAATACAGCTTCTGAACGCACCATTTCGATTTGACAACAACTTTAAATTGAAATTATATTTTCATAGACCATATTAAAACATTATGCAATGATTATCATATCATACACGATAATATTATATGTAAGACTGTAGCAAATGAGATAGGTACTGTAAAATAATTCTAATAATAAAATAATATAAATACGCAGTTAAGTATAAAACAAAAAATATTTTATAAATATAATGATTATTAATTTTAGGTTAAAAAAAATAATCTATATTCTATTATTTCTATACAACTACTAAACTATTACAATTCATTTAACAGAGATTGCATTATTGATATTTTATTGAATGTGTCAATAATAATAATGACTATAACAATGTACTTTATACCTAAAGAAAAAACTGCTACGCCTGCGCTTAAAATAATATCTGATTATACAATTATTATTTATTATTATTATTATTATTATTATTATTTTTTTTTTTTTGTGAAAAGTGGAAAACAATACACATATAATGTAATAAATTATCCACACCCAATCGATTAATCAAAACAACATTTTACAAAGAGTCATCGTCCTTTGAATAACAAAACACGTAACAGTCGTAGTTTGCTTAACTTCTAAACAATTTGTTTACTGTAATGTTTAAAATCAATAGTATAAACTCATGCATTTATACAATCTAACCCGACAAAACAAACATAGTTAATATGTAAGAAAAAAATAAACTAAACAGAATCCTTAAAAACTAACTCATTAATTACAGAACTAAAGTACTTAATATTATACAAAACATTCATTTACACATTGACAGGGGTATTATTTGAGTTTTAAAAGACTTGGCAAATGAGCTAGTGATTTTGGCAGAATATCCAACTCTCGGTATATAGTCAACCATTCCAAGTGCAATTACAATCAGTATTAATTATGTGCCAACGGACCAGAACTACCCATTTCGGTTTAATTTATACTTTAAAATTAAATATTATGAAATATAGACGAAGACACAAAATAATTACTTTAAAAAATAATTTTAGATTATAATTGTTATTAAAATTTTTATATTTACTTATGTACAAACACATTATTGTATAATATATTTACGCTTTAAATTTAATATTACAAATATACTTTTATTTTACTTTTAGGTCCCAAATTTTCATCCTGCAGTATTAAAAATAATTAACATTAATGTTTAACTTAATTTGTACTTAGACAGTGAAACAGCTTAAAGGCAAATACTTTACACATAAAATAGTACTGAATGTTTGTACCTTATTACTAATATATATACAACTCGTTACGAAAACTCGACTCAAAAATATTATCAGGAGCAATTGAATTATAATTCATTCTTATTAAATATTAATAACTAGAAGTATACCTATTTTGAAATATTGAAACATTTATTTGAAGATTATTTAAATGGTTTATAAAATATTATTTTCTGTATTCAAAACTGTTACGTTACAAACCACAGTAGAAATGTAATAAAACTAACAATTGAAATCGTCGTAATTGAATTTCTTTTTTTAAAATCATTCTTTTGAGTTGAAATGTATTGATTGATGTTATTATATGTATTATTCGCTTAACATAGTTTTCTTTTTGAACGTTAAATAAATTATCAAATCATGTTTAATGTGTGCGAGACTTGAGAACGTTTCGAGGATATCGATTTTTAAGTACATTGCATACGAAATATTCACACAATCACTTTAACATGACACTTTTGTGCTTATGCGGATATTGTTATTCGTGACATATTGAGGGACAGATAATAGTGATGGCTGGTCGTGAACAATTTCATATTAACTATATTACTATATATTATATACAGTTATCCTGTTCTAGCAAGACGATTTTTATACAAAAAAAAAAAAACATAGTTAGCAGTTAAATACTTCTTATTGTAGAATAATATAAATAATTTTGATAACAAAACAAATACAATATCTTAAAAAATATATTACATATAACTCGGAATACTCGATCGTTTGTAGGGTGAAATTCTTAGAGAGACGATTCGAAAATCACCTGTTGGACTGATGTAAATTGTATATATAAATGTTATATATAAATATTTATAGGTGTTGATATTTTGTGTGATATTTAGCAGGTAATAACGTATTGGTATAGTGTTTTTAACTAGTGATAATTTACTTATTAGTACTATTCGTATTCAATAACATAACTTGAATTGTTTTATTATTATTGTTTAATGTTACTATCTTGGTAGCTAATGGAAGAAATTTTCAGTTATTATTTGAAAAAACGAATGACAAATAAAACTTATTATGTCGAGATATTAACGAAATTTACTACAATTTAATAGTTATATTTAAAGTTTAAAGAAATGTATGTAAAATCAATTTTTCTAAAGTGTAACTACATTTTATGTATAAATTTCATAATTCCAAAACTCATCTTTTAAATATTAAACTAATTGTTTTGAATAATTATAAAATAAGTTTTTTTAAATTTTTTTTTTAGGAAATTCAGATGGAATGTATCACATGAAAATTTTAATTCCTTGTATAACTGCTGGTGCCATCATAGGTAAAGGTGGGGAGACTATTGCGCAGCTACAAACAGAGACCAATACTAAAATAAAAATGTCAAAAACAAATGATTTTTATCCTGGTAAGTTGATTTAGTTTAATTTAATATTTTTTGCATCAAAATTAATGTTTATTTATAAGTATATATTGTTTATAATTTATGTAATTTAAAACTAACATTACTTTTAATTCGGCAATAATAGAAATTGTTATTCGATATTCGCATTTTACATCTTGACACACAGACTGACGCACTATGTTATTTTCGTGTACAAAATCTTTCATTAATATAGTATTTTATATTTCATTTAATACAATGGTTTAGTTTATGACAAATTAGTGTTTACACTGTTACTAATCAATGAAGGGTGGTATGAAAATCGAAGAAAATCAGTTATATGTTTGTTGAAAAAATATGTCATGCAGATATTTTAAGTAGATTGATTTTTAAGTTTCTATACTGGATAATTGATCTAAAAAAATTATAAAAAACAAAAAGTACCTTTTATGCAATTAATTTCATCTATAGGTTAAAGGTTAACATTGTATTTTAGTTACATTGGTTATATTTTTCTTAAAATGTTGCATTTCTTTACATTCCTACTTTACAAGTTATTTGTATGCATTATCATTTTACAACCGAATACTATCATGTATTGATCGTTTTATAGTATAGATATTATAAAATCTTACATATATTGATAAAATTGATAAAAATAAAAATATAATACATTTATTGATTCAGGCTAGTATAATTTAAGCTTTAGGTATGTTTCACAACTCGGGTTAGGTTCAGAATATTTTTCCATATGTATTCACATTTTCATTCAATAAATATATATTGAATGATTCTACAAGAATGCTCACTTCTTGAATAATGTATTTATTAATATACAGATTTTTTAAATATAAGTACTTAAAGAGTTTATTTTCAAATATTTAGAATTTACCATTCATGGATTATATTGTAGCAATATAAATTCCTATTTTCAAAAGAGATTCCTATATAATTAAAATACCCATTTTCATTATAAATTATTAATAACATGATTTTTTTTTTCATATAATAAATTTGATGGGTAGTTTTTAAGTTATGTATAAGATTGAATAATAAGAATTAAGAAATTTTTTATGATTTAAAAATTGTAGTAATAAATATTAATCCAACAACATTTTACCATCATCATCGTATAGCCTTAAAATTCTTTACGAATTTTAACTGCCACATTTTATATTTTGTAAAATGCCTAAAGTATATATAATAAATACTAGATTCAATGTTATAATCATTTTAAAATCATTTTAAGGACTATTTTTTTTATATGCATATCCAATTTAATAATTTAAAAATTATTCATTTAAATTTGGATTTAGATAAATCAACATTTTCAAAAAGGCTATTTGCTTAACAATTTACAGTAAAAAAAGGCTCTCATTAAAAAAAAAAAGAGGTATATATGGTCACAAAACACTCCTTAAATAGTATAAAAATTCAAATCATTGAAAATATGATGGGCACATATATTTAAAAATTCTAAATGCCAGAATTAAAAAAAATACATTATTTAAGTAAAAAATGGAGGTGAACCATGAGCATCCTTAATGAAGAATCATGCTATATATATTTATACATTTAAATCATACACACACACACACACACACACACACATATATATTTCAATTTTATTTAGGTACTTCACTACCTCTTATTTTAAAAATTCAAACCTCTCTCTACGTAATAAAACGAAATGTATAATGTTATTCAGTCAATTGAATAAGTTCATGTTTCTTCGTGGACTGAACACTATAATTTAATAAATCTCTATCTTTGAATTGGATATAGTCATATAGGTGTATCCAAGATAGTAAATCCCACTTTTCGTAGTAAAGTTAGGATTGTATGTATTTAAGCCGCAGGGACACTTACAAATTGAACGAATCTCACTAGTTTGATTTTAACATTTATATATTATATGCTCTCGTGTTATAAAGATTATTTTTTTTTATAATCTTATATAGCAATCATTAAATACCTTACGTGTACATTTTAAAGATTTAAATTTTGATACAAACAAATTAAGAAATTTAGATGAAATAAATAATAGTTTTTATTATCATTGTTATTATTTATAAATTATATAACAATTAAAATAATTCTATATAAATATATATAATTTTTGATGATATTAATTTTTTTAACTTATTCTAAGTCAAATGATTTAAGTTTGTATAATGCTACAACTGCTGATATAGAGTTTAAAGTTATAGTTAGTTTTTAGTTTATAATATTATGTATATCTCTATAGTTTTATTTTTAAGTATATCATAAAAAACATTATTTTTTATTTTAACTTTTATAAAATCGACGAATGGAATACAATTATAACAAAAACTTCTTTACATTTCTTTAAATAAGAATAAAGATAATTTGTTTAGTAGCAAAAAAATGGTATAACAATTTTTGGAGAAAAACATTTTGTTATACAAAAATACCGTGTTGAGTATTGCAGCCATAGATAATACTACCTATATATTTTTATTAAAAAATATAAATTTAAGTTTAATAAAATCTTAGAAAAGTAAGAACATTTTCAAATATTTAAAGGGAATTCATAATGTCATAAATAACGTTTTATATATGTATATCTACTCAATTTCATACATAATCATAAGTTTAAAAATGTCTTCAATATATTTAAGATTTGTACTCGGCCATATATTTATACACTTAATTATTATATAATATGTATGAAGTAAAAACAATTTTTTTTATGACAGAATTACTTAACGTCTTAACACCTGTTTCTTACATGTCACAATTTTTTATTTTATTTGTTTTAAAATTGACTGATGGAATATAATTATTACATACATGTTATAATACAATGTTAGAAGCAACATATAGGTATTATTTAAATATCAAATGAGGTTTATTATGAGTAATTTAAAATTGTCTTGTTCAATGACATCGTGTTTGGTTGTTAATGTACCGTATAAATAAGGTGATTAGGTATATGTATTTTTTAAGCGGCATTTTTTCTGACCTTCTTAATATAGTAACGTGACACATATAATGACCACGGAAATAGAAATAAAATAAATCTAGAACAGATATTAATTTTATGATAACTGTTGATTCATATTGATTTGATATTCAAATTATTTTGTTTTTATAAATTTTAATTAATTAAAAGTGTTCTGTTCTATTGTGCATAGAACAGTTGAAGAAATTAAAATATTATGTTCAATGAATTGCCACTATCATTTTTCTCGAATATGTTATAGAATATTTAGAAAAAAATTTAAAAATGAGAGCATTTCATAATAATGGCTGAGTAACATAATTATAAATTTTCGAAAATTATTTTTCTTAAGTTAGTATCGATGAAATATAATAATATATTATATAAAAAATATAAAGTGTTCGAAGTTGGAAGGAATAGCATCCCGCCATTTATTTTATTCAAAATTCCGTTGCTTTTTAAAAATTATACTCGTACTTTTGTATAAACTATTTGTGTTGTTGGTAAGTGTTTTATTGAGTCTTATATAAATTTTGGATACTATGATTATTTTATATTTTAATTACAATCTAATTGTATTCATTATCAAATTTAAGTTATTTTTTGAACCTTTTATTTATAATACATTTCAAACATTAATAGAACAATCAAATTTATGATAGTGTAAGTGTTTGTTTTTTTCGGCCAGGATATTTTTTGCGGTTATTACTAACAACTTGTGGTTGATAATATTATTTTTTACATTCATCTTTCGTTATTTTGTTTTTATAATCCTCGACAAGTTTTACTCCTCTTTATAATATAGTATATAACTGGAAATTTTTTTAAAATTAACAAACCTTTATGATAGTATTCATTGCTTTCAAAATTTCAAGGGTCTTCATTCAAAAAAGTTGTATTATTGAAAAATCGTTATAGTTTTTTAGTATTAACACATATAAAATTATTGATTTTCTTTTCTAATAACTCGTTTTCATTTTGGAAATATGATTGTTATGTACTTGAAATTTATTCTGATGAAAATTTGTTGTTGTTTGGAGTATGAACCATTTTTTTTTTTTAGTCTCAAGTGGCATAGTTTCATTGCAAAAAGTAAATGCATATAATTCTAACAATAAATACCATAGGTGGTCACAAAATTTTTAACTATAATCTAAGATAGATCTTTATCTATAGATGTATAATGCAAAAGGTTTTTTTTTTATAAAAGTTAATTTTTGTAAAGGGGCTTTGATTGAAGAGGGTGAGTTAAACCATGCTCTTATGTATAATTGTACAATAAAAACGCAATATTTCTTAAGGAAATTAGAAGGTTCATTGATATTTTCCACGAAATAAATATATTTTCAAGTTATAAATAGCTTTGGTCATCCACCGAGCGAGACGAATGGCATCTTTCGTTTTAAAACGAATACCATTAAGAAGTTTTCCACCCAGAGGAATTCCTGTTAATTCTAATAACTCTCGGTAATCATCTTTTAGATGATTCTTTAAAAGTCGATTTTTAAAAAAATTAACAATATCATCATATACGTCATCATTTATAGAATCTATAACAATATTAATTGTATACACGAATTTAAACTTTTAGTTTTTATTGTTTCCCAGGCATGTTAAAATCTTATAAAAATAGCTATGTCTGGGCTTATGTTTTCCCAAATTTAAAATCAAAAACAGTATTTAATATAATTTGTATAATATATTATGATGGTGACATGATGGTTCTTATAGTTGCTATAGCGACTAGAAAAACACAAGCTTCACTTAGTTAACCTATATTGCATGGTTTAGTACCAGAATAAATGCTTGTATATTTTCACAAATCTACAAGCGTTTTGTTTACTGCGTAAGCTTGATCACTTTCAGTTATAGTATTTAGCGCCGGTACACGTAGCAGTTGTTCATGGCCATTAACAGAAGCGATAATAAGAAGCCTATCAACTAAGCCTTTTTCCGTTAAAGTAGGAAGAAGTTTCCCACCCCAGTGTACTTTTTCAGCACGTTCTATACGATACGATCGCGTCGAATTATATATATTATATACACGTATACATTTCTAGCATTTACTTTTTTATTTGAACTATTTTGACTACTGATATGCATAATATATGTGTAAATCAAAAACGGAAATTTAGTAATTTGTATATGTCTAAAGTTGGATAAGTGTATTGAATTTTAAATGGCAAATACATTATGCTTCATGTTTAAATATACATAAATATATATTATATACTATGTTGGTACTGTAAAATCAATAACCTCATTGCTATATTAAAAGACCAGTTTATGATTTATCAGCTGTTATGTATAACAAAAGGTTTAGCAATATAAACTTATATTAGGTATTTAATCTTAATTAAATTATTTTCATAAATATATAAGTAAGTAATTTTTACTTTTTATAAATTATGCAGTGCAGCTAAACATTTATATTTTATTCTCTTGAACTTAAGTTAAGTTTTATATCATTATTTTGACATATCAACAGTTTTAACTTAAATTTTTCAAATTTCTTGCAAGTTTGAAACTTCTTAAACCTAAAATATATTTTATTTTTAAGTAAAAGTTTTTAATTGTATTTTGTCGAGTTTGCACTATGTACGCGTGTATTTATTTTTTTATTTAAATACATAATATCTTTTATAAATATCAGTACTTACGTATAAGTTTATTGTTTTTAGTAAGAATATGTAAATTATTTTCTGGTATAAAATAGATCGAAATAGTTGATAAGGTTATTGACACTTGACACGATTGCTAATATACCAATATAATACATTTTTATATTATATTGTAAAGTAGGATTTTCACGAGAACAATAATATATTAATCCATTCTTTTTGCAATATCTGATATTCGTATTGTTCAGTTAAACAGTGTTATCATGTGGAAACAATATTATAAAATCCATTATTCGATGGATAAAATATAAAAAAATCCTTCAAGTAGACTTCACATAATGGGAGTTACAATGTTATATATTATACAGTACAAGTCATTTAATTCAGCACTTTTTTTTGTAAAATAAACATATTTTTTATTATATGTTGTGTTTGGTGACATAGTTGTTTAGTTGTGTGTATATGGTGTATACTTCACATTGTTTCATAAATAGAAAAATGCCAAGCGGTTTTAACTATTTATAGTTCGCCAAAGTGTAATAAAAATCATTTTTTGAAGCTAAATACAGTTGTTTTAAAATATTAATTATAAGTTTTACTAGAAATACTAGAAATGTTTATAGAAAACTTAATAATTTTAAGCTGTTTAAACGTGGTTTAATAAATTAATTTTAAATTCGAGTTGAATAACCTGTAATGTAAAATAAAATGTCTTATCAAGTATAAAAGGTTTGATTAAAATAAGAAATTAAAATAATACTGTGGTCGAATATTAGATATTTGACTTGATTCACTTATCTTTGCACAAGTATCAGTATTACATTACCAAAGTGGATTAATATAAATTTACCTTACGTATTAAACTAATAAATACAAATTCAAACTTAAAAGAAATTATGGCATTAACAGAATGAATAATTTTTGAAAAAAAAAAGATTCTAAATGAAACTGCAGGTATTTTTAAAATTATTATAAATTCACTAAAATCTAGCTAATTACTATTCAGTAATTCTATTGTTCATCGTGATGGATATCATTTTATCATTAATTTCTGAAATAATCATTTTTAAATATATATATTTAGTAATTACGAATATTTTAAAATAAATAAATTTTAATTCTCTCAATTCTAAATTTTAACAACCATATAATAATAATACGAAAATAATTTAAGGTTTTATACTGTTTTAACATTTTTATAGGTGAGATGATGATTAATGAGTATCTAGGAATATAACACCAATTATAAATTTAATTTATGTTAACTAAACCCAGATTGTACTAGAGTTGTGTTTTTCCCGTTTTTCGTAGTACTTTTTAAAGCTATTAATTTTATTACAATGTTAAAAAAAAACAGATGTGACTTTGCTGTAAGTCTAAAGTAAATCACTATAGTCTGTTTTTGAGATGTGTTGAATTTAAATTCAACAATAAATCACGAAAAACGATTCTGAGTGGAAACAATGAATTAAATTCTATGTCTGAGGATATTTTTTATTTTTTTTCTATTAGTAATACAATCGAACTAATTTTTCCTATAAATATCGTTTATTATATTATAAAATTAAGTAATAAAGTTCGTGATACCAATAATTATAATTATAGTTTAAAATTATTATAAATATTTTAATAACTTCATTATCAATAGATAAAAAAGCTTCAACTCCCGAATTAATATTTTTTGAATAACAATAAAATAAATAAAAATTTAATGAAAAGTTTACTATTTTTCGTTTAAATATTAAAATGTTGAACTCCGAATGTTCAGAAAAAATATCTTTTAGTGCCTACTTTTAGATTTCTGTAATATTACTAATGAGGAGACTTGTATACATTTTTCAAGCCTGAGCTATTGAAATAGAAAATTTGATTAGTTTTTAAAAATAAAAAAATTGTAATTTTGTAATGATTTGAATTCTAAAGTTTTAAAAAAATATATTACCATGTATAATATTTCGTATTTTTTTTAATAGCTATAAGAAATACTTATGAAGAACATTTTTTAACATTTTAAAACTAAATAAAAACTAAATAAATATTTTATATTCATTTTTAAATTACAATAAAAAATCAAAATAGATTTTGTCAAAAACTGGTTTTGTGAAAAATTTTTCGTAATATTTTCCCAATGCTTATATTTGAATTCTATTCTACTACTCACTATTCACAAAAAAAATTGAACAACGCGGAAAACCACCTACAAAGTTGATGATTAAAGCATTTTTACTGCTCTAAAAAGTACTGACAGACACATACTCACAAACAATAATAAAAAATACATCATTGTAAAACCAATATATCATTACTCTGTTCAGAATCTAAAAATAACGATAAAACAGTAACATTGATGGTACAACAATGGAACGGTTTTATGAATGTTATGATTTATCATTGCTTTTAAATTTAAAAGAAAAGTTACACAATACGTATACTTGCGCCGAGGTTATTGCGACAATACACTATAAGCACTGTCCCTTTTTTTTTATGTATCACGATTAACCTGATTTCACGTGTAATATTTCTACAAATATGAATTTTAAACGAATTATTCGAACGATAAATAATGGGTATTGCAAACATACTGTTTTTAAGGAGTTCGATACAGGCAATTTTATAAACGCGTGAGCGTATACGACTAAATGGTCATCATTAGCGTGTATTATATTCCACCGTACCAGTAGGTACAACAGGACACGCAACCAATATCGATACCAGGTCGCAATCATGCGTTATTTTATCGCTGAATAGACTTAATTTAATTCCATAACAGTATCGACCGAACAAAACGATGTCATTGGAATTCATTCATTTTCGTTTGAAATCCTTCCAAAAATTCTTCAAGAGAAGGATTTTTCGTTTTTTTATATTCATATTATATTTTTATGACTCAGTTCAATTGGTTGTTACATTTCAGACTTTTGAAGTCAAATGTTTACTATAGTGGTATAGATATTATGTTTTATTGTAAAAAAATTGTTTAAAGTGGTTAAAGCTGTTTCGAATAAGGCATGGTTAAGAATTCAAATATGTTTTCAAAAAATTGTTCGTATCGTCGTCGTCATACAGATGAGACCGGAACGAAAATAAGGTCATAGCTCTATAAGCTTTAGTCGGGAGAAAAAACTGTCCGTTTGTAATCCTCTTATTATGTTAATAATGCAATTTGTAAAATATGTTCAAACTTTTTTTTTTTGTTCTAGTCTTAAGATCATATAAAAAAAAACAATTGAATTAAAATAACAATTGATTTAACAATTCTAGGCACGACCGAAAGAGTTTGCATAATATCTGGATCAAGTTCCGAACATATAATGGCAGCTCTTACATTTATTATGGAACGAATCCGGGAAAAACCAGATGCATCAAATAGGGTTCAAAATTCTGGTGATGCAATCGCAGATCGAGAAAAACAGGTATACCTTATATTATATATTATATCGAATTCAACGACAACACTGATAAATAATTAACGAATAAACGTACCGAATTTATATACAATAATTATACTGCACGTCAAAATAATATATATACTCAAAATAGATTCTTAAAGGTATATTAAATTAGCTGAACATATTATAGGTGAAAATCCTAATACCCAACTCAACAGCGGGTATGATTATTGGTAAAGCCGGAGCGTACATCAAACAGTTGAAAGAAGACAGCGGGTGTTTTGTGCAGATATCGCAAAAAGCAAAAGACACTACACTCCAAGAACGGTGCATTACCGTGTCAGGTATAATACTAAATGTTTTATATTATTAATGTTTAGCTCATTTTATTCGCATCACCGGTACAAGTTCCGTATTATAATATATGATTATACACTGTCAGTGTTGTAAAGAACACTTTAAAAATAAATCATTAAAAACACTTTACTCAAATATGTTTTTGTTTTAAATCATTTAAAATACTTATCGTTTAGTTTTCAAATGCTAACAAAGAAGATATAATTTAAATTTATATTTTATTGAGATGTCACATTATTCACATTATTATATTATATAATTTTTTTAATACACTGTTGTTACACTTCGTTAACATTATTTGTATAAAATGTTCATCCGTCATTCGTGCCACAAAAACATATATAAAGCATATATTTTTTTTCTTCAAAGTATTACCTAACTAATGATTCTATGAAATTATATATTTTGACATTAAAAACAATAATATAGTATTAAGTCGTTGTACCGTATTAGGTCATCATATTGTAATTTATTATGTTCAATTCAAATTATGATTCACGTAATTATTATTGGAAACATATTTATGAACACAATGAACTAAGTGATTAACATTAACTATTAATAATATACATAATAGGTTTTTAAAATATAATCTAAATAAACAATAGTAAAAGTAATTAAAAAAGTATTGATATAAATAACATTGTATTAATGTACAGCGCTTTTGCATAAAAGTATTTTTTGTATTTTTATTTGTTAACTTGGTTATTATTTCGTTGCAGGTAACACGGAAGGGAACAAAAAAGTGTGCTTATGCATACTAAACAAAATAATCGAAGATCCGTTGAGTGCGTCCTGTCCGAATTTAAGTTACGCCGACGTTAACGGGCCGGTGGCGAATTTCAATCCCACGGGATCGCCGTATGCCCTGGCTACCACAAATTGCTGTATGTATTATTATTACTATTTGTTATATAATATAATTAATAATTATTGCGTTATTGTTATATACTATGATTGTATTGGGCACAACGTAACAATACAATATGGCGTATATATTATGATTTTGATTTTTGAGGGAGGATTATGGAAGCAGATCTGCGGGATATAACCTAATCAATCGCCTAAAATGAAAAAAAGTGTTCATTTAATGTTTTTTGTTCTATGCAATAAAATTATCAAATTGTATTTTATTTATTTTTGGCCAATTCGTTACGATTAATTATTTAGAATAGTAACAAAAATGTTTCTAAGCACTTTCATTAAAACAAGGTTATTAAAAAAAAAACTCCATAGAGAAATCTTCCTTCTCTTGCATCATACGCTCCTGCGTAGCAGTTATACTATACCGTGTATAATAGCAATCATATAGGCTAACTGTGTATTCGTTGTATGTTTCAGCCAACAATCAGACCAGTTACAACTTAAATACCACATCGTTATCCGCACAGGATGTCAGTAATGGGATATTCACGAACAAATTCTTAGACAACGTAAAGCCGTTATTGAGGTCCAGTGGATATCCTGAATCCGCAGTCAATGAAATAGCCATCGCCTTTTTGACGTTAGCCAAGTAAGAGAAACATTATTAATAAAATTTAATTACCTACCTATGCGTTTTTATTACCTACATGTGCACAAACTCCTGTATTTAAACGAAATGCATTCCGAATTTTTAAAACGCTAAGAATGTTTTTCACAGAATGTTATTTATTCTGCTACATTAATTTTCTTAGAAAAAATCACTATAATAAAAAGTTAGTTTTTTTATACAACATGTTATATTATTATATTGTAGGTACTTACGTTTATTTAGAAAAAATTTTTTTTTATATATAATGTTGAAGTAACATTTGATAAAATGTAGATAGCCAACTATATAGGAATGATCTATATAGTTGGCTACACTATACATGAATATGTGTTTTGTTTTAGTTAGGTAGTTTAGTTGTTAATACTATTAACAGTAAATTATATTGTTCCTATTATAATACAGTATCATACCTGATTATTGGACTCTAATATTCACAAAGTAATTTATAACGATTATTGCGATTTACTTCTTTTCAATGATTGAACTATGATCTCGGCTTAAAGACTGCAGGTTAATCTACCGTGTTCTTATCAGATATTCTTATTAAATTGTTATATTAATTATTTTTACTTTAAATTTAATGGTTTAATTAAGTTGCTAGACATAAAATTATTTCAAATATTTTTTTACTAAAATATTTATTTTATTTCATATTGCATGATGCTTTGCTGTCAATGATAAAATGTGATATATATTCCTCATAGTATAACATCATTATTTATCAATTATATAAAAATAATATCATGATCAGGTATTTACAGTATTCAGTACTTATTGTTAGTTTGAATAAAGAGGCTTTGAGTTCAGACTTTTCATGTACATAAACTTTTCATACAATCCTTTGTAGAGTCAACCGCAGAACATTATCTTTAACATGAATATTCACAAATAATAATAATTATTATTTATAACGACATGGATTTAAAATACTTCCTATTTTGATCAATAATATTTTTCGTTTTTGATAAAAAAAAAAGTGTGTATAATAAATATTATTCACAACGCTTATCTCTACAATACAAACAAGTTGATGGATGTATAACTTATGCAATGAGAATATTGAATGTAGTAAATCAAAATGTTAAATATAATATTTTGTCAAAACAAATCTTGACTAGCTTGAAAAATTAATATTTCAAAATAATGAAGTGTAACATACATTAAGCACGTAAGAAAATTGTATTCAAACAATTAACGCGGTGTTTTCATATTGTGTGATAGATTGTAGGTATTAAATTTAGACTCGTTTATATTAATGTTTAATACATTTATTTGTAAATAAGTGAAGATTGACAAATTGGCTAGAAAGCGACTTAATTGTACAATGTTAAGTACAATTATCAAATTTTCTAGGTTTGTTTAAAAAAAATATTAATTTGTTTTATTATATTAGATAATTATAATTAGTCTTGTTGTATTATAATATATATCCATACACATTACACATTCTAAGAAACGAAGCAATTCATTCACAAGGGGTTTTTGTGATTGTTAAAATGAATAGAATTACATTTCGTACCATTCACAATAAATAACTCATTTTCATTTCAAAAGTCAGAGTAGTTAGAATACAATGGGTTTCAATTGTATACTTGTAATTTTGTAAAGTAGAACGACCATTGTTTTATTACCAAATGCCAAGTCACTTTATTATTTTTTGTTTATTTTTTTTTTTAACAATCTTTGTATAATATTTCAATAGTTAAAAATGTATTATTGTATACGTTTGATTCAAAAAAAATAAAAAAATTTTAATTTATAAGAAAACCGAAATAGTTGGGTTTTGTTAATATTAGATAAAAAAAAAATAAATGCAATTAATGATTATATATTACACAAATCATTGATGAGTAATTGACATAAAAATATTATTATATAACAATTTATAAAAAAACACAACATAATTACAAGTAACACATTAATGTTTTGAAAAAAAATCTTGACGATCTACCATTTATAACGCAGCAAGATTCCACTTGCCGTTTAAAATCAAACGGGAACGCAACTTCTTAGAAGTTAGACGAATGTGACACGCGTACATCATCGTTATACGACGCAGTTAACTGCATGAGGTAGAAAGCAGAACACATAATATTATACATAATGTATGATATATAGGTATCTACTATCTAGTAATTATTAATGCGCAGAGGGTGTCTTTTCAACTATAAAGTGTTGCGAAAACAAATTAAATTATGCATTTGTTTATAAATGAAAAATAATAATTCAAACACCTAAGTGACAAATAATATGGGCTGAATTTTAAACAACGGATCCAGTTTAATCCGAATTCTCTCGTATGGAATGCACTTACCTACATGTGTGTAAAATATATTGGAGCGTTAAGTTTTCTAAAAAATTCACAAATACTGGGGAAACGACGGGTAGAAGAACCCGATTACCTATATTATTACCTTTTTGGAAACACGTTTGCTTAAATATTAGGAATCCCTATTAAAAAGGAATCCCTTAAATACGACACAATTGAGTACGAAATAGGTTCAAAGGTTGTAAAATATAATTTAGTAAAATTAAACATCTTACAAAATAATACGATCACATTGAATGTCATTGAGACAGCATAAAAAACAACTTATATTCTTGATGGTTACATTTAATTCATTTTGATTTAATATTATCAAGCTCATATAGACATATAGTACTAAGTATTACGAGTAAATATAATCATTAAACTATTTTTTAAATAAGAAAAAATAATTTAATTTAAACGTGTTAAATTAAATCTTGCGTATAATATATAAATTGTTTGTATTTTATTAGTTATAAACTATTATAAAAATTGTACTTGTGTCTTGTTGTGGTGCGATCGTACACTCAACTGCGGAAACGCTCTGAGTGTACGTATCGGCCGGTGTTGCTAGCTCCCGGATGGGCGACCACCCGTGATTTTAGTGACAAATCCTTGCCACACATACAAACAAACGTGTTTCAACCTACCGTTCCTCCCCCCCTACAAATTAATAAAACCATCCAATGGCCTTTGTTGCGGCGGATTAATTAATAATAGAAAAAAATAATAGTATAATTTGGCAACGTTGTCTAAAATAAAACTAATTGAACGTACACCAGCAGAGATAAGTATCGTATACGCAATTGTATTTCTATTCGAAATAACACAAATAACATTAACCGAATTTGTGTAAATTTGTCAGGATACAGCGGTAGACCGATATCCGGAGTCGAATGGATTAGATGATCTCTATCGAAACGATTTACTACAGATTCACTCGTATTACAACAGCCCTAATCATTACCATAGACACTATACTTTGGGTCCCCAAATTGCAGTCCTCGAAAAACTTAATCTTCTCAGCAGACAAAACATTTATATTTTTAATTGTAAACTAAATGAGGTTTTTATTAATTTTATTATTTCATACGCATATTACATGTACATTAAATTTAATGGCCCGTGAAACCTTACTTAATTTTTAAAATGGCCCTCTATAGATTAGGTTAGGTGATATAATTGGTGATACTTGTACTTCACTATAGTATTATGTATAAATACAAGCTATATGGGTACAGTAGCAATCGCTTGTACGTCATCGGTTAACACGTCATATTGTACGTCAAAATCTTTAATCCCAGTTGATTATATTTTCTATACGATTTTTGTCTATCGGATAATGCGTATACAAACTACGCGTGGTCCTTTGATGTCGTATTAAGCAATTTATACTATAATGCAGGGGTGGCCAGACTGCAGTCGATCGCGGACAATTTTAAAGTCGATCATGTTAAAATTTAATTTTAGGGCCATCACGCGCACGAAAATTAATCGAGGTTGTAGTGTATAAATTTTCTATGGAAGTCGATCCTCAAAGGTTGAAGTATATTTGTAGTAGATCGCGACCAAAAAAAGTTTGGCCACCTCTACAGTATAACGTATAATATCAATATACAAATCATACAAATAATATAGAATTATTATTATGTAGTTATGTACATAATTGTAGGAGGCGGTAATCACAGCGAGAATATTTTTTAATATCTTCTAAAATCCCCTATGTACGTGTGAACTTCTGCCAAAAAAAAAAAAAAAATTACGGATTACTATAATTATTGTTATTATTATTTTGGGACTTCACCTGATATCCACACATTCTATGCGTTTTATTTTTTCGTTTTCGCATTCGTTACCCTCTTGATCTGTCCCCCTAAATCCGCCACTGACTACAGTGTACTCAATCGACTCTATTTTTTTTTCATATGACCTACAGGCACAACGTACTCAGCCCGAACAGCATAATCGGACTGATCAACCAAACCAGCATCCTGCAGCCGGCCCCGTCGGTGCCGCACCACAACGGCACTGGGCTCCTGAGCACGGTTACCAACGACCTGTTCGACCTGGGCCTGGCCGGCGGCGCGATATCCATCAACGCGATCCTGTCGCAGAACGCGGCCAGCCCGACGCTAGTCCAACGCCAACTCGTACGGGTTAGGCGTGGCGGCAGCGGCGGCTGCCGCGGCCGCGGCCGCATCCACGCCCAAGGCGATCGGGCCGACGACGAACGCGGCAGCCGCAGCGGCAGCGGCCGCCGCGGCTGCCCTGTACGAGATGACCGCCGACGACCAGCAGTCCGTCAAGCGGGAGATGGACGTGCCCGAGTCGATCGTGGGCGCCATCATCGGCCCCGGCGGCCGGTCGCTGGTCGAAATCCAGCAGATGAGCGGCGTCACCATTCACATATCCAAGAAGGGCGTGTACGCGCCGGGCACCACCAACCGGAAGGTGACCATATGCGGGTCGGCCAGCGGCATAGCGATGGCCAATTACCTCATGCAGCAGAGGATCGTCGACGAGGAGACCAAGCGGGCCCGCGCGTTCTGAGCTGCATGGCGCGCCGACGATTCCGCCCGCGTCCGATTTGTTCTATACCATATTATATAGTCTAAGTATTACAATAACTCGCCTTCTACGTAATTTTCATATTCATATTATTATTCATGTTATTATTATTATTATTATTATTATTTGTACTGATGCTTTTTCCTCGACCCATCTACAACCCCATTCATTACCCTGTCCCATCCCCTAACTCTGATATCACCCCTCACCCGTGTCTAGTATGTGTGCGCGCGCGTGTGTCTGTGTCTGTGTGTACGCCGTGCGTGCGTGTCTATGTACATTATAGTAATATATTATTAAATAAAACGGGTGGACGTCATTCGGTCATTCGATGACGTTTTTTTTTTTTTTTTTTCGTGGGCGAGTTCTTATTTTTCTGTCGTTATTATTGTTTTTATTTTTCAAATTTTAAATTTTGAACGCTAACAGTCCGACAATAACGCGGACGTGGAAATTGGCGGCGGGAATCATCACAGTCATATTATATTGATTCGTACACGGGTATAATGTTTTATTATATATTTATTATTGTTCATGTGTGCCTTACAAAAAAATTACACCCCCTCATACATTAAGCCTATAACATCACTATATACAACGACCGTCGAACTTTTTGTGGTCTTTCCATAGTAATTTATATTAAATCGTTAAGGTTTGTTTGTTTCATTAGCCGCAATGACCATATTATAATATTATAATAAAAGTATACTGAACCAGATAAATGAATTAATTAGGTAGGTACACAATTATTATTGATTGTTGTTATTATTATTATTATTATTATTATTAGAATGTGTTATGTGGTTTTTCGTAGGGGTTGTATAGCTTTCGTTTAATATTGAATATGCTAGCAGTTTTAATAAGTGGACCAAAAGTGGATAAAAGTTAACATGTATGTTCGCTGAAATGAATATACGTTTTCACTAGGAAACGTTATGCGCGAGTGAGAAAACGTTTTGAAGGTCGAAACGTAATCAGTTACATTTTATGGTTTCCACTTTCGTATATTCGAACAGCTCCTAGAATTTTATCGACATTGTAAATATTACACAAATTTATTTATTTTTGAAATATTGTTCAGTCCCGCCCCGTTCAACAAATTGTTTCTGTACAATATCTGGTCCTACATGTCATCATATTTACCAGTAATATTATTAAATTCATAAATTAATCTTATTTTAGAGTTTAAACCGTTGCACTAGACAGTAGTTTAACTTTTCATCTTGTCGAGTTCGCAATGTGCGTTTAAGACTGAGACAATAATACAACAATATACGGACTAATGAGCACAACACAATATTATTCTATATAGTTTTACACTCATCCGACATTCATACATTCTCAACGGATTATTATTTTAGCCATGCCTACCTCTTCGTCCCTTCGAAAACATATGCGCAGAAAGAAGAGGACTTGCGTAAGTGATACGTTTTTTTATTTTTTTTGAACAGGGTATATAATATTCACGGGACGGCTCAAGTCATTCATTACTCGAGTCATATTAAAATATATATATAATCACATCGATGAGAGGGGCTTCCCCCATAAACTAATCAGTAAACACACTTATTCCGTGTAGATATGTATATAGTATATATTATTAGGATTAAACAACGCGAGTAAGAACCTTTAGTGAATTTACGTGTTTTATTTATTGTTTTCATTTCGTTACATAATATTATGAATAAGTCGTCCCCAAACACAAACCATATTATTTAGCTTATTGAAGAAAAAAAATATTTTTATTGTTTAAAAGTAATTTGCTCAACAGATCCCAACAAGGCGTATAGTTAATTACCGTTAACCAAAACTTTATTCTATTCGTCACATCCGTGGTCCGAGGACGACCAAATAATTTCTTTTCTATTTTTTTTCTACGGAATAATGTGATGTAATAGTTTTGTTTTAAAATTGGTGTGAAATGCATTGGTGCTTTTTAAATATTATTTGTATATATAAATATATTTCATACGTATAGGGTGGTAGAACTGTTTAATAAACCTACAAATTTATTTCAGCATGCATTGCATATAGGTAAAGTGTATTATATTAGGTACATAAATAATATTATAATAATTTGCAAAAAACAACTTACTCATTTTGTTTCTACTAAAGTAGATATTTTTCGATTTTGGTGACAAATGATCTGTGGTTTTAATCTTATTACACACTATAATATACTATTTTTTGATGTCTGAATTGTCATACTACATTACATTTTAATCAGTTCGTTTACATGTGTGTATTTATAGAACTTTTCATAAACCTTTAGTCTAAAATCCGTCCTGAAATAAACGTTATTTAATGGTCAATAACTATTCTATCATCATTCATTTTTTATTTTTCTATTTAATGGACTGTAGCTAATAAATTATCATCGGGTAACAGATTTGCTATCGTCCAAAATGAAAAAAAAATAAAAATAAATATTGATTATGAACTCGATCTCAGCGATACTAAAAATATGATTGCTCGATCTGAGTATCAAATTTCAAAATAAAGTAAAACTGTTTGATGTACCCCTTTTAGAATTAAATTTTGAAAATAATTAAAATTTACGTATATCTAAATATTTATGTGGCCTCGTTATTATTATACTCCCATGTATTAAGGTGGTTAGTGATATTATCGAAGAATAACGTTTGATGTTAAACTCAGGGTTATGAGTTTTAATTTTAATATTATAATGGGGACTGTAGTAAAATAGAAAATTATGATTAGTCTTTATTTATGTTTATATAGAGCTATAATAAAAGCCACATAATGAGTTCAAATACAAGATAATATTTTCGAAATAGTATAATATATTAAATACATTTATGAACATAGTTTTAATGTACAATGTCTATTGAAATGTATTTTCGTAGAAGTGTTTTAATGTCAAAATATAATAAAAATAAGTCAGTAACTTGAAATTTAAAATATATATAATAATAAAAATATAGTGTTTTGGCTTTGTCACAACACAATATTTCGGCAATCAAAGAAAATATACCAAAAACAGATTTAAATTATTTTACCGTTAAACGAACATATCACACATTAAATAAATAATAACATATAATGTATATTATGTGAATGTATACACATGACGATGCACATGGATATACGTGATAGTGATATACTGATATACTTTACCATTTTCACAACATTGTGATTTTTTTTTTTCTTATACTATATTGTTTATTTATACTTACCATTCATTAATCATTACATCATTCCATAACTCATTTTCACACGTTTAAAACAAAGAAAATGTGATATTTAAATTTAATGAACTATATAATTGTATTGTATACATTGTTTATCCTATATAATATATATGTAGGCATAAGTAGCTGCTAAAAAATTCAAAGCTAAAACACTCCTACATAAAAACGACATTAAGATCTTAACTCAGTATAATTTAAGGTGTAACTTTATAATTGTTTTATCTTTTAAGTTTTTATTAAAGGGAAATTATTATGTCCAAGATTAATGGAATTGGTACAGAAATAAAAATGCATTTTGTTGTTGCGGTAAATATTGTATTTATTTCTTATCATTATTGTCCGTCAATGTCCTATTATACTGATATCCACTATTTGATACTTCAAGCTGAAATATTAATTTCAAAAAAATTAATATCTTCTTCTGTGTGTAAATTAATAATTTCTATGCGGAAAGCAGATATATTTTATCCTGTGTTCATCATATCATGAATTATGAATGATTTTCATCTCTGTATCACGTAAGTATACCTATCTATGTAAATAAGCTATTTATTATAACGAATAAGCTTTAAAGATAATGATAGGTTTTAGTATAAAATATATATTCTGAGAAAAATATTATTTTTATATAATTAAAAACCATTTGGGTGATAGATCGTTTTTAATAAGAGATAACTAAAAATATAAAATGTAATAAAATATCTTAGTGTTACAAAAACCTATATATACATGTCCATCTATACCCGTGTTTGATTTATTCATAAGAATTTGTTTTACTCATTTGGTGTTTTTTGGTTTTAGTTGTACCCGTAATACTCATACTTAATGGTCTTCAAATTGCAGTAAGATTGATGAGTTGATTTAGAGTATTGAGTGTTGACCCATATTTAGTTATTAAAAAAAAGGAGTTACAATTCTTACACCGAACGAATCTTATGGTAAATCGTACACATTTACAAAACTTCGAAATTATTTTCTACATTATTTTTTTACGTAACGAAAATAATTTATGATTATTACAGTAAATAAAACTGTACATCAATATTTTAGTACTATAGGGAGTTGTACGTAATGCACAATCATTATTGTTTTACAACGTTTTGGCGGTGGCTTGGGACTTGTAAACGTATTTGGTTTGCGTAAAACCTAATGTGATTTCATCGAACACCCTTCCTCTTTTCGTTGATCATCGTGAAGTCTATATTTGAATGTATTATTAAAAATAATAATAATAATAATAAAGAAAGATTAAAAAACAAAACTATTTTTACTCAAAACATTTACATTTTTATAACGAACACAGCACCATTTTGTTTAAGTACCGTTCAATATATGCGAGTATATACACACACCTATTATCAATAATATGCAACCCATATATCATATATTGGTACTTACTTTAGTTGTATTATAATGTTTCGACGACACTGTTGCTTACCGAAAAACATAATATAGTATTATATCTCGAGTGTGGGTAGGGAAAAAATACGGTTGCTGTAGTATTATGTATACTTAACTATTATAACCTAACCCACGGTGACCCGTAAGCTTGAAAACGAATTTCCCGACGGTGAAAAATACTTCGATGGGGGGCGAGTGTAATATGTTTTAACCCACGCGAAACGGTCCAACAACTGGATACAACGCTTTTGTACGAAGGCACGTCATGACCCATCTCTGTATAGCGTTTTCAGTGAATCGTGTGAACCACAACTATTGATTTTTAGAATTACAAAAAAAAAAAAAATACGTTTGAATCACATAATATGCACAGTGCGACGTTTAGACTATTGCAATATTATAAATGACAAATGAGTAAAAAAATAAAGTATCTAATTTTTATAATTGTTCAATATTATTTTGTGTATAACAACAACTGTGTCGAGTGCAGATAAATATTATTCCTGAAAGGGTATTGAATATTTTGAATATTAAAAATATTTGCTCGTGCGTGCACGCACGTGCGCTTGTGAGTGTATAGGGGATAATTAGGAACTTATTTACGTTTGGGTGATTTTTACCTGCTATACGTAGATATCACATGAGAGAACTTGAATTCACCCATAATTGTCCCCTATACACACGCGCGCATGCACGAGTGGATGTTTTTGGGCGAATGTAGGTATATTATGACTCTATGAGTACCTATACGCATACAGGTAAAAATCAACTACAGGGATACTCATAGAAAAGAAGAAAATCATAACATTTCGATACCCAAACAAATTTCTTTTTCAGATTTGGGGTTGACAACTCAAATGTAGTCTGCGAATTTAAAACGTGTGCGTTTAATGTATTTAATTTCCGTGTTATATAAAAACGTCATTAATTAAGATTTTAATAATCGACGAGTATTGACAAAATAGATTTTCACACTATACCTAATGAAGATTATTTTACAATATTATGAATTATTATATTAAAATGCATGAAAGTATCGTCAGATAGATAACTTATAAATCATAATATTATAAAAATTGTAGTAGTTGTAGTACATTTTTTTTTACAATTATCGAATAATTATATACAACAATATATGCAGTATAGGAACTTACATACGTACTTTTTTACCACGCAGCAACTTACATAAGAATTATTGACCTGTTAGGTCTCGTGTAGAAACTTACATTCACTCGCTCTATGCACTTCTAAGGTTAGGGGGTATCTGCCGTATAGAATGTTGTATTATACTTATTATAGTATTATTAACATAATATAACTCTTATATTATGAAAAACGGATTTTAAATACACTAAATTACAGTTTTTTGACTATTACACAACTTTTTGCGTACTTACCCATATCGACTCATGCTGTAATATAGGTAATGTTTGTCATGTCATTATATGCTATGTAGTTTTACATCACTTGTACGGCACAAAAAGTAAAGAATTTAATTTTATCTCCGTTTTAAAACTTGAGTCATAAACTATGTGTACATTTTTAATCGTGTAGGAATATAGGGTATAGGGAATTTTAAACTTACGTTTATTTTGCCATGTTTCGTTTCTGAACTTAACAAACTCTATAATTATTGTAGGAATTTGTTTATAACACCCGAGTAGATTTAATGATTCATTTGTGTCCATAATAGTTAAGTTACAAATGCATTTCCTTTGCCAAAATAAGATACTAAGGAGTAGGTACCTACTGCAAGATAAACATATTCTTAATTGTTAATTCTTATACTAATTATAATGTGTGCTCAATGTTTTTTTTTATAAAACGAAAATTATTCAAAACCAGGTATATTATACTACTGATGTTATTATGGCTAATGTTATTGGTAAGTATGTATTATACGTAACGGTATCAAATAACATTTGATAATAAGTATTATAACATTATTGTAATGTATGTCTATTTTTTTGCGAGTTCTTTCAATTTATATTAATTTTAAACAATCTGATTATATAAATATATATATATACAAAACTACTCGTTAACACAATAAGTAATATAGATTTAAAATTTGGAACATTGAAAAATAATTCGTTTTAAGTAGGTATATATAATACTTTATAGGTGAAACTACTATAAAAGGAGATTTAAATTCATATAAAACATGCTTCTGAATTACGTTAACAACTTTAAAACCAAATAATAGCAACTACTCTGGTCTCTGGACATGTAGGTAGGTAGTTGGTTATTGTTTTGACTAATGACTTATCATTGCAGGAAAAGTTTCCATTTCAACCTTTTAAATTGCATCTGAGTTCCTGCTATAAATCATTCTTTTCAGTATTTATTAAAAAAAAAAAAAAAAAAAATGGAAGGTTCCAAAAAAGTTGTACTATTGTATAACTCTACTTGATATTATAGTTTTTTACATAAATACATGACACATATTACATAATGTAATATCTATATAGTATAATATGGTAGTATATACTGTTTTTTATAGTGTACCTATACTATGAATACATAATATAGCAAACTTAAGTAAATATAGTTTTTTATTAACTTTCATATTGTATGTAATATAAGTAGAATTATATGTCTTTAATCGATATTCTAATTTCAGGACTACCTACCTATTTATTTAATCTGCTATTTATTATGGTACAATAAATCTAATAACTAATTTTAATAGATCTATATTCTTATCATAAAAATGGCTGTTCACAATTGTTCTGGATTTCTGATATTGAACCTAATATTTATTTATTTTTCACGAGAAACTAAAGATCAATATTTGGTTCCTGAAATCGTAAATTAGTAATCTTAAATAGACTTTTTATGATTGTTATTATAGAGAAAAAAGGTAATTTTAATGAATTAAAAGAATAAATACGCATATTATTAAGTCATAAATTGAACTATTTCGTTCATCATTAGAAAGAGAAGCGATATTCAATATGATTTACAACATCCGAAACGAATAGGAACTTAAAGAAGAAGAAAATAATTAAGTAATTAGGTACTTTAATCATTTTTGATTTTTATTCAATTAAGTTAATTAAATAAAAAAAAACTATACATTTCTATTGATGTAAATGTTATTTTGAATTAAATAAATGAAAAGAACAAAACATTAACAAAAAAAAATTGCTTAAGAGAGTTTAATTAAATGCTCATTCTTAAAATTTACCATGGCAGGCATTGTAAAAAGAACATTTATCTCCTTAAAATATTCAAATTAAATCGATGTTGTTAAACAATTATAAAATGTTTAGCATTTGAGACTGTGAAAAGTGAAGAAAACCTTAAACAATTTACAGTTGTAATATTATACTTGTGAAAACTTTTAAAAGGGTTTTTTTATTATTTACTAAAAAAAAAAAATACTATGCCCAATTACATCCACAGCTTTGCATTTAAGAATGTCAATAAATAACTTACTTAACTGTGGAAATTAAGATATGACAATTACAATTTAAAATGTATTGTTACAGCTAGTCATTAAAAAATTATTTTAAACCAATTAACGTGGAATATTATTAAATATCAATACATATAATCCTCACGCTCAAGTTAATTTACATCATACATTATTTATACCCTAGTGAATTATCACTTGCTTAAATTAATCTAATTAGACTTTAATAAGATTAATTTTTCCATATAGATATACCGATTGTATTAAAAAAAAAGTATCAAAATATGTGTGTGAATGATACATAAATAGTGAATCTTTTTTTAAAAAAAATAGGGGGAACAAATAAACAATAAATAACAACTTAACTGGTATGAGTAATAATACGTGTGAATAACGACGACTATGAAAACCAAATTTCTCAGCACCGATCATAACAACGTATAATAACAGATTATAAATTACACTCGTAGAGTGCAGTCTAAGATAAACGAATCAATAATTGTTTAGTTATTTGGAACACATTTGATGGTGAACATCACATTTCAACAAAATATTTCAATTTCAGTGGACTTCCTAAATATACAGATTTCAGACACTATAGCGATAATGTGCGTGTTTAAAAGTTTTACTTAATAAGTTAAAATTTCTGAAATAGCATATTGGATGCTGGCTAGAAAATCAATAATGATCTATACAATATAAATTCATCAAGTTTAAAATTTGTAGGTAAATCAACGAAAAATTATTTTTAATATATGACACTTATAAAGTTTTTTTTGTATTAACCCAAATAATTGTAACTGTATTTTTTTAATTTACTTTTTTACTATATTTACTTTTACGTAAAAAATTAATTTATGAAATTAAGTGCTTCCATCGTTACAGAAAAAATATACAGTTATAATGTACTTCTCCAGATTCGAGAACACCAAAATTAGAAATACGCTGTTTGGAATTCATGTGTATCTTTCGTAATTACAAGTGGTTAAGTGTGCGAGTCGAGTGGTGTGGAGCAAGATTTATCGATCATCGAACAAAGAAAAAATAGGTAAGAAGTCTTAAATCCATTTGAAAAACAAGAACACGTTTAGGTATCTTGTATCTTGTATCTATATTGTAGTATTATCATATACATTTTATTTAAGGGCGTAAAAGTGTAAAATGCTGTACACTGGAATAAAGTAATCGTCTGTAGCAGAAAATAAAGAGAACAGAAGCAGTCAAGTTCGGATAGAGAATTGGAACATTGTGCGTGGTGGATAATAAAACAAGAATAGCGTATAGGTATTGAGGGAGAAAATACGCTCTTGCTAATATAACACATGGGGTCGAGCACATTTTCACTAATAATGTATTTTCATCTGCTGTAAACAAAACAATTTACATATGACATCGCAAACCCCACCACTATATACAAGATTCCTCTTTATTCAAATTCATAATGCCAACGTGTTTGAATCCTGCAATATATTTCATTTTCTCGTTTGTTCATTGCTCATACATAAAAGGTCAATGATGAATATGTTATATTATACGACAATATTTCTTCTCAAAAATATATTTACAATATTGAAAATATTTAAGTTAGTTTTAGTTAAAATACAAAATAATAGTAATAGTTAATTCCAAACATATATAATATCATAAACTATTAAAGGATTAGTGAATAAAATTTACCCTAAATAATAAATCCACTTCATTTTAAATCAACATAAAGTGTTGAATAAATGATTTTATTTTTAAAACATTCGCATCAACTATTCGAAAATTATTTAAATTTAACAATTATAATTTTAGATTTTTACCAAAAATTTAACTATTTAAACATAAGTATTGAAGTGAACCCCGAAAAAAATATTATTGTATTTGTTGAACGATGTTATTACACATAATTCTAAGATACTTTTAATCAAAATTACATAATTACTGTATTATCACTAACTGTTAATATTAGTTATGTGATGTACAATGTTTAATCATTATAATAGGAATTGTTTTATGACTAATATTATACAAACAATTATTACGATATAATATAAATATGTTCTATGATTAAACATTTAAAACTAATATTATTGTATTAATTTTATCGTAGTTATAAATAATTATTCTATGTAATATTAATCTCAATCATTTTATTAATGAATTTAGGCATATAAATAATTAAACAAAATAAAAACAATTCTAAATACAATTTATAATTTAAATCTAAAATGGTTAAATTAATCAAATAATTATAGGTATGTACTTAATATAATTAATTGAACGATAAATAAAAAATTAACAAGAAAATGTATTGATTTTACTCATACAATTTAAAACATCCATAATAATACATGATGTATAGGTAATAATATGTTTGATACAATGTTATTTTATTGTGCTCCAAAATAATGATGTATACAGACTTACGGCTCTGAAAAATATTGCAAGCTGTCAAACTTTGCTGTTAATATTATGTTCACACATCACGAGTGCACAGTGTAATTTCATCATGGAACTCTGTATCCAGTATTTCCGTATAGGTACAGTTTTCGAATTTAATATTAATGTGTAAGACATTGTTACAACACAAACTTATTATTGATACGGTTTTACGCGTTCATGTATAGTATATATTATGATACAAATTATTATATATATTTTTTTTTTAATGAACTTAAAAGAGTATCAACAACAAAGTTTATTACTTTTAAGATATAGGTAGAATGGCGGAAAGATTTTAAAATTATGTAGTGATTACATAAATACTATTTAAGTTTTAAATTTAGAATATTTTTGAATAATAGAATATTTAAAAAAAACATTTTTTAAATCAGTAAAAATGGAAGAAAGATATTTTTTTAAAGTTAAACGAGACTCGGTTAGTATGAAAACACAGACTCAATCAGTACATACCTTAAAACAATCGGGGACTCGAAGGTTTTATTGGGACTCAGTTTGTATGCAGCCGTTCATTGTGTTGGAACCTAATGGTTCGTTCATGTTGGGTGGAACGTTATATTTTTTTTGGTCGTTGATGAATTGGTTAGCATTTTGTTGTTATGTATTTTACTATTAGATTAACACCGCAAGTGGTGCAAGTTGTACATTGCAACTGGTGATGAGGTATTTCTCACTGGCCATTAGGATTAGGAACTTGTGTGTTATTTTAATTTAAGCACAAGCATAATACGATATTTATTGTTACGTCTGTTTTTGAAATCAGGATCAAAAATAATAATAATAATAATAATAATGCTAATAATCAAATTATTTCTGCCGTCGAGATCGCGGCGGCACATGTGCACGTCTGGGTAGAAATAATAAATCATACAATATACATTATACATATAGGGCAAAGGACGGCGCAAGCGATGACTGGTATATTATAGTTCATATATTATATATAATATGAAAGGTTCTCGTGAATTGTAATAATAATATCATAAATAAAATATGCATAGACATGGTGACTACAGTGTGTTCTTAGTCTGTGTCGAGGTAATATAATAATATTGTTATCATGTCACCACCTATCGAACAGGCATTTTATCGTTATGAATATAATATTATAAAATGTATAAAACTGTGTGCTCAACGACTGTGTACTACATTATAATTATCTTTATTATCATTATTCATTAGTATTATTATTACTACGAGGTGCTGACGTCAATCCATTTGGCGTACTCGGATATTCTGGTGTACAAGTCGGGAAAAGCGGGCTTGACCGCGCAGCCCGTCACGCCATAACTCACCAGGCCGATCAAAACGTTTCTTCCGGTGTCCCGTTCCACGGTCAGGGGGCCACCGCTGTCACCCTACAGTAAATAACACACGCGTGACAAAATTATTTCGGTAAATGTAGCGTATACGGACTAACTAAATTTAATAACCCGTAGCTAGGTTAAAAGTTATAACTTATTACTTATAGGTGTCATAGAGTGACGCGGACATCTCGTTTCTCAGGTGCGTCGCGAAAACGAAACAAAAAAAAAGCAATAATAATTGTGTGTATTCGTGTATTTATTTTTCTAAATTAAAGTCGGTGCTGTCTTTTTATTTAATTTCAGGTCTTGCGAGGAAATCGTAAAAAATCTACACGAAATCTGTACAGCGTTATATAATAGACGCAGGTCGTTCATTTCAATTTGAATTGTTTGTTTGTTATTATGGGTGAATCATTATTTACATGCAAAAATACGTTTAGATCGTATAGCCCGAAATAAAACGCATTAATGTGGTTCTGAGACGACACTCGACTCCGGTTAGAAAACCAGCCTGATGTGAACTCGAGAAAGATCAGAAATAGTATTTTTTTTTCATTCTGCGTGAGCTAGCGTTATATTATGTTATGTATAGGTATGAGATACCAATGATATAGGTACTGAATTTAGAACTGCAAACGATTTATTATGTGGCACAGTCCAAAAAAACGTGTTAAGAATAAAAATATACAACACAAGTTCAAGGTGTTCAAAGAGGTGTCTACAATATTTTGCAATAATTTTTTTTTTTGAATTTCAATGTTTCAAAGAGAATACCTCTGAAACAAATGGGTATAATATATTACGATAAATATTGAACAATAATTTTAATTCTGTAAACTATTGAAATATTATAAGTAAATATCATAAGTTTATGTAACATGTAGTTTAATTAGAATTTATATACAACTGCACAAGGTATGTATATAAGTACAAGTAAACAGTACCTCATAAAGAAAAATAAATATTAGTCAAGTGAACTTATATTTATAAACAGTATGTGAAGTTTGCTTAAGTACCAGGTTCATATAATATACAAATAATTGAGTATAATATTAAGAATATCTGCAAAAAGTTAAACCGAATATAAAAAATAATAATAATAACTAATTTTCTGAAGTTGAATAAATTATAAAAGTAATTTCATTGCAAAAGTTACTGTATAAGGAAGAATTATACATAAATTAATAAAAATCACATTAATGTGTTTTACGAAAAGTCTCTAAAAAAAGAAATGAATTACATTCTACATTAGTTAGATACTAAAATGGTAATTTTTAAACATAAATAATACATTAAAAAAATATACAAATAAAATATGTTTATGTTATATTCAAACATGTGTATTTATAAAAAAAAGTTTAAACAAAATTGAAATATCTAAGAATATTATGTTAATCAGATATATGTTAATTAAAAAAAAATATAATAATAATAATAATAATAATAATAATATATACAAAGAGGTGGAAAGGAATATTTTTTTTATTTAAAAATCGTGATTTTTATGGTTTATGCTTGGATTAACAACAATATAGTATTAGGAATCAAATTTGAAATGAAAATCCAAGCTTAATCAATAGGCATGCGATAAACAAATGGGGCGTAAAACATAAAAATTTCTCTCGTATTTATAATTAAAATATACACATTTTGTTTTTTGCTCTTCTACAATGCGCTAATCATTTTATATATATTATATAAAACCCTACATACCCTGTGTAAAAAACTCGAATATTTAATTTTAGTTATGGATTACAAAGTAGCACGTATAAATATATTTTTAATTAAGTGTCAACTGCGACGAGTTGTAATAAATAATATAGATTAGAAGTCAGAATTAAGCTGAGTTGTTATTAAATTATTATAGTTTGATAATTGAATACCTTGTATACGTATTTATATATATTTATGTGTTATAACTTATACTTTATTCATGTAACATAAAAAAAAATCTTTTTTATTATTTCAAGTTATAATAAACTGTACGTACGTATCCAACAAAGTTATACATTTTTGGAGTAAGTCGATATTCGTACTAAAAAGTTTTCGTTGAAATAATGTAGGTAAATCAAAATTGGAGCAATAAACTATTAAATATATCATTTTTTTATGCTTTTCAAGTCAATATTAAAGTGTTTCAAAGTGATTTCTTTTTAATTTTACTTTTATTTTTTCATTAATACTGTATTGTATTTTATCATCAAAAACTACTACTTTTAATTTAATAGTGTAACATAAAACAGTTTTTATGAAAATTCAAAAGTTGTTAACATAAATTCTTTTAGATAAAAAAAATTATTAATAAGCTATATAACATATTATTTAAAAATCAATATGATTTTGTAAAAGTTCTTAATATTCTCGTTAATTTAATGTTATAGATATTTAATTAAAGTAGTATGATTTGTAATTTATGTAAAATAGTTTGATCTTGTTTTTTTTTTACGATACAATAAATCAATATAAAATACTTTACAACAGTAAATATAATACGTATACAATTTACGGTGTTTTAACTTTTTATCTCGATCAAAAATATTTTGACTCTGATTTTTAGTTTTAATCTTACGATTCGTTGAAAAAAAAGTACTGCTTTTAAGTCATCAAAAAGTATAAAAAGTGTTCAATCTACTGCGACAAAAAAAAAAAAAAAAATTCCTGTGAAAACAGTCAAAACCCACTCTGTACATATACAATAACAGGGTTTCTATATATACGACTTAGGTTCACACATTATTCTGTTAATCGTAAATATAATTTGAATAAAAACGTCGTTACATTAATACTAAATCGCCGGACATGTGTGTACATCAAACACAATTAAACATCGTGCGATAAATTATATAAAATTAGGGGTTTGGGCGGGAAACTGCGCGCATCCACTAGCCAGATCGTAAACGAAAACATTATAATATACGAATTTTATAATAATATGCACAAAACAATAGGCGTACAAAACGTTTGCGGTTATTTAATATTGTTTCATTGAACAACAATATATATCGCAGGGACGCAGGACATTCCGCAATGTTGATTTTGTTTGAAATTATTTTGAGTGTATCGTATTGTGAAAACGAGTTATATATGATGATTATTATTGGTACCAGGAATTTTAATATATGTACTAAAAACGTTTATACATCTCATTATCATAGTTAAAATATTATGCTGAAAATTGATTGCAAATTAAAATTAATATCTAATCAGCGAATCTAAACCGTCACCAGCAGGTATACGAGCTTATTGGTAGATTTTGTCAACACGAGCGCACACATCGATTAGGCAAAATTCCATCAGCAAATGCAAGTAAAAATAATTAAAGTATTGTAATATACTTTTATTCGGTTAATTTACTGTTGAGTTGTACTCATAAACAATATATATTTTAAATTCAATTTTGTTAATGTAAGTATGCATTTTATTTTCGAAAAATGTTATATGCACGGGTAATTCACCAAGCATGCCTACCCCTTTTTTCTTTAATAATGCAGTTAAATAAAATCTGATTTTTGGAATTTTTTAATATACAATATATATAAAGATCATTTTCTCAAATTCTTGAGATTTTTTTGAACTAATGAAGGAGTTTCCCTCGAATACGTACAAACTACTGCTTTTTTCATATAAGAACCACCTTCTCTACAAAATTTATTAGATTATTTTCTCAAAAATAATGTTACGTATTAAAATCAAAATTTGAATGAATAGTTTTTAAGTTATTAAACATTGTGTACTAATGATAATAGCTCAATAATTAATAATAAATGAAAGATATGGGGACTATAATAATTTGAATATTATAGTCATTAATATTATTGTATTAACATTTAAAAAAAATTGTCAAGTATAACAAATGCTAGATTAATATTACATCTAATTTATATTTTTGTAACATTGTATAATATATATATTTTATAATGGCTATTATTGATAGTATAAACATGTTAATAACTGAGAAACTGTTTATTCGTAATTCTGAACTAAGTGCCATCAAAAAATTATTTACTAAATAATTTACAATAAAAAGGGCGGTTTTCATAAAAAAAAAAAATATATAAGTTTGTATCACCACAGAACATTTTTTAAGTAGTACAGAGAATCTTAACAATTTAAAAACTTCTTAAAGTGTATTTAAAAATTTCAAAATCAGAATTTGAATAAATTTATTATTAAAGAAATAAATGGCGATGAAAATACTTGAAGAATTCCAAGTATGCAATAAACGTGTGGAGTAAAACTTTGCCAACAGAATCATATATTAGGTTCGGATTGATATGTATAATTTACCTACGCCTACTTTTTAAACTAATTAATAAAAATATGCAAATGTACACAACTATTTGGATACTAAAATTAAGTTATTATAATACTATGTTATTAAGTGTGCCAGTAGTAGTCTTATACTTGTCCAAGTGGTCATACGCGCTGCAGTGCACATGACATAATAATGTTATAATAGAAGCACTACACATTAAACAATGTGATACGTTATTATTACCGCGTATTATAATGTTATATTATTATTATGATTATTAGTTTATTACGTCGTAAATATCGTTAACTTACGAAACACGTCCCCTGCAACGATGGCGCAGCGGCGCACAGCATGCCTAGACCTACATGATCGTCGATGACGCGGGAACACTGGAAGTTTGACAGGACTTCCACGGAGAGTTTCTGCAACGTGGGGCTAGGATCGCCCGCCGGGAACGCAGTGATCCCCCATCCCACGACAGTGCCTTTTTGGCCCACATACGACTCGCCTGATGTATTTGAATGCATATAATATGAAATATAGAAAAATTATTATAAATATTATGTAGAAAACACCTCTGCAGATATTTAGCTGTTTTCGTGTATTGTATAATATTACATTATTGTGTACACGCCTATTATTATAGCTCGTATTTATACCAAAGCGATGATAATTAAAAACGTAGAGCATTACATAACCTATATAATATAGGTATAATATACCTATAGGTATTATATAGTATACATTTGTGTATTATTATCTACGTTTTTATGAGACAGTATTTTATAATACTGTGCAGGACGATTCATTTAACATGAAATGATTATTATTGTATTCAGGAACGTGCGTGGTGGTGGGCGTTGAGGAGGGGGTATGCCTTTTTTCATCTAGATTATTGGTTTTATTGAATTAAAAAAAGTGTACTTCTGCAAGACTCCTGAAGTATAATGTATGATCAAAATCTATAGTTAATAAACACTTCATGTACTTAAAATTAATTAAAGTTCTTTAAATTGTAAAGTCAATCGGCAAATAAGTATTGCTTTGTTATACAATAGGTGTCTTGTAACTTGTAAGTTACTATGATGGATGTAGTACTAAATTTTATTTCAATAATAATGTAATGTCATTGTACACGAAAAACGATTCTGAGCGTAGACGGTCGGTCGGTCAACCTAGGTCTCTAAGTATTATATATTTCATAATATGTATTCAGATTTTGAGCAAAGCGATGAATGTATAAAGATTTTATAATGATATGTACTTTTGTGTTTTTATAACAATCTAATAACATACTTTTATAAGCATACATTCTATGGGATCTTGTATTAAAGTTTCAAGAATTGTATCACAGAGAATAATTTTTTTATTGACATTTATAGAAAAAAACTAATAAAATGAAAATTGTTCATGCCTAAAAATAACTCAAATAGTCAAAATAATTTAAAAATGTTATCATATAATAAAAGTTATAATATAAGAATTTGGTGAAAATTTTAAATCATTGTCAATGTTATTTGTTATTATTATGTTTTTGTAAAATATTAAAAATTGTTTGAGGAGAAATAATTATTTTACTAGTGAATATTGAAAATTGTAAGCCGTTGAATTTGAAATGTTCATAAAAAAATGATTTGGCCTTCTGGTAGAATTTTTTTTCATACATACGTTAAAAAACTAATAAAGAATCTTATATAATATAAGAATTAAGTTTTAAATCTTATGTATAAAAACAAAAACAAAATATTTTATAAATTTTTAACTTCAAAATAATTTACTAATTTATGCGACTTTTGTTAGTTTTATTAAAATTCTAAGTATAAACGCATATAAACAATTATTGTGAGTATTGATTTTTGATATTTTTTAATTTATAAAATTTGAGGAGTTTTATATTACATTTTCAAGCATTTTTACCCAAAAAATAATTTTTGATCAACATTTATATATTATATAAAAAAGCTATTTATAAATAGCTCAAAAATAATTGAAATATTATGAACAGTTTGTTGTAAATAAAAAATAATAATAAAAATATTTGATGAAAATGTCAAGTATTTATAATATAGGTTATTCATCATCGTTTTTGAGTTATATGAAAAAAAGAAAGTAAATTTTATTCAAAATTTGATTTGAGTAAAAATTCCCGTTTTCTCGATTATAAAGTTTGCTAGTATTTTATTTAAAAAAAATAAACGTATTTACCTAAAGAAAAAAATTAATTTATTGTAAAATACGTATTTTAAAAACTATATTTTTCTTCAAATGTACAATAAGTATTGTTTACCAACACTGGTGTGCAGGGATATGCAAATTTTATAAAAAATTATTATGACTTTTTATAAAAAAAATACTGAACGTTGATTTATAGATTTATAATCCATAAGTTGTATAAAATCAGCTCGGCGCAATGACCGTATTAAAAATATTTTCACATTCAATCACTGATACAATACGAAATAGACGCCTATCGTATTATGTATCGTGTGTATGTAATATAGGTATGTTATAATAATATATTGTGTTATTCGTGCACGAGCAGTGAGTTGTAGGTATTGATCAGACGTGCCAGTTGTTATATTTTTGCCACATGTTACATGTTGACGACGAATATCGATATATTATAATATATTTTATTCACTATAATATGCGTGTGCGTGTATTTTTGTATCACGACGACGTGGCATAGTAAACGTATTGCAAACCTCACCAGTGGATTTCCATCATCGAGATCGATATAGGTAGATTTGCAAACGAAATAATTTTACAAGTCTTTTTTCTAGGAATAATAAACTATATATATATAAATATATTATGTTATCACAGATGTCAATAATTATTAATCATTATCATTAATGAATAAGACGTCCAAGATCCATAGCCAAAGTCACCAAAATTTAAAATATTCACGTGATTAACTATATAGTCGTTAATAAATAGTAACTATAGTGTAGTGATGTATTTTGTTTAATATTTTAAATTAATGAACCTAATTTATTACCATTCTCTGTGTGTTAGTATAATCTGAAATCACTATTTTGTTAAACTTCTGAATGCCGATCATCATTTATAGTTATGACTTAGTTATGATTCATTACTAGTTATACGATAGTTGTTCGGACCCTTAGGAATTAGAATATAAACTAAATTTCGAACATAGAATAAAAATATTTTAATACAGATATATTATTACGTTATATACAATATTTCAACAATATTCAAATATGTAGTAATATTCAAACGTATAAGGGAAACATGATAAATATACATTTTAGTGTCCAGGATATAAACAAAAATTGAAAATACATTGGATGCGTGTGAAATATATCATATATTAAAATATGCAGCAAATTTTTGGTTTTAGGTTTTGATCAAAATGTATAATATTATTGTAATGAACGAGAAAAATAATTAAAACCAGGTTTCAGCAGGTTTTACCTATCAAATTGTGAGTGTACTAAAATTATCATCGATTTCAGAAAATTATGAAAATATACACATTTGACAAAAAATAGCTGGTACCATTGATTTGACATTAATCATATTCATTTTAAAATCAATACTGATTTAGAAGAGCAATATTGACAATTAACACTATATATGTGTGCAATAATGTAATATATAATATATATCTTTACAAGAATGTATATTGTTTAGATTATTAAAATTTACTAGTCAATTCACTAAATATGGTCATCTTTATTATTCCATTCAATGATGAATTTATTCAAAATCAGATTTTTGAAATTGTTATTAGGTTAGATACCTAATAACAATTAAATGACCATCTTTTAAAATACTTAGATTATTTATCATATTACACTCTTTGCATGATATAAAGAAAATATGAATATCTAAATATAATCCGTAAGTAGTTCTAAGATAAATCATTCCAAAAGTTAGTTTTTGAAGAAATTAATTGTAAGAGAACTGGATGAAACATCATATTATTGTATAAATTCGTCACGCGGCCTCAGAAAATGTACGCTAGTTTAGTATTTCAAAAACGTTTATAACCTACTATTATATTATTTACATCTTCTTCAGAGCATATTATATTAAGTTATCCAACCGTGTCTAAAAAAATTTAATGTTTATGAGGATTTCACTTAGTGTCTAAGGCATATATTATAATACATCATAGATTAATAAGTATTATACATTATATAAGCACACCCAGTTATTTATTAATTTATTATTTGGGAAGGGGGCGATACCGGGCTTAATTGTTTCTGGTGGGTAATTTATGTATGGCTATACTCAATCATCCATTAATTTATACTATATATATATATATAGGGAAGTATTATTAAATATGTTTTGGGTTTAATAATACGTTATATTTCTAAATAAATAACCAAAAAATATACCTATTATATTATTATCACAAATGTACTAGGTACAGTAAAACTTCAGATTTCTTCCGTTTTATTTTATTTGTATATTTGTATATGTAACAATACACAACTTTTTATTTTTTAATGTATGAGATTTTAGAAAGCTTGCAGTTAGTATTAACTTTATTGAGTATTTTTATTTCTAAATACGCAAAAAAAGTATGTTTAATTTGAATATAACAGTTAAACTTAAAGTAATATAACTTAAGTCTAAACATTTTTTAAATTAATTAATACTATATTTTATATATTAAAAATTTGCGGGGTACTTGCCCACCCTTAACCCCTTGTAGCGTCGCCCATGAACACCACACTATATAATAGACCAACGCCGCTATAAGCCTATAACAGCGGATTGCAACGTATAGCATAGGGCTATATTCATCATACGATGGTTTTCTGATCAGTATTTCAGCCTTCAGGTGTAATATTTTAAGGGTTCATACCCAATTTGCCGAATCCCAATTCGCCGACAACTCAGTTTGCCGAAAAATATACCAGTTTTAAAATATTTTTAAAATATTTCCTTTTCGCTGACGTCTTGGTTCGCCGACAAACTATTAATAAAGTTTCAATTTTCCCGATTCGCCAACAGTGGATGGTACATTTGAATCAGCCCCCAAATTATTTAAGCAAATATACACATTACACTGTTTTGTAATGGGTGTTATGGTGCCAATGGTTATGGTATGTACTATATTATCATTTAAAAAATTAATATATATTTTAACATATTATATAAATATATGCTTTTTTACCGAATAGAAGCAGTAACACTTATATAAGAGAATGTTTAATATAATTAAAGAAGCTGCCTTGAGAAATGATTTAGCTTTTAAACCAAAAACATTTCAAATTGATTTTGAAATAGGAATGATTGTTGCCAATATAGATTTATTTGGATATAACACATAAATAAAATAATACTCTTTCATTTTAGGCAATCTATATGGCGTCAAGTACAAGAAGTTGGATTATTGCACGATTATACACACAATGGTGGAGTAAAAAAAAACTGTTCGAAGAACATGTGCCTAAGCTCTGTGCTCTGTATATAATAATATATCATAAGCCACTTTTATTTTATATAATATATCTACTGACAATGTATTAATAACCATTTATACATGACAAATTTGTATTTACTTTTATTTTTTAATAAGTCGGCAAATTGGGAACATGTAAATAAATAGTCGGCAAACTGGGGTGTCGGCGAATTGGGATTCGGCAAATTGGGTTTCGGCGACGTGGGAAGTCACGATTTTAAGTTCTGTTTGGCGATAGGTATTTTGATACAGAAAGTTATATGGACAACGAAATGTCGAACAACCGACGTTTACACAGAAACTACGCGATGGACACAATTTATTTGTTTTGGAGTTGTATCGAAACTCAACAATAACATTTTTACAATATCTCGATTTAATTCCATGTGCAACTTATAAATGGCGCTCAGTGTAATATATTATTATTATACGTGTATTTTCCGGTGGATTAACTACGCGCGAAAGCGCATTAACAACACCATTAAAAATGTTTTCCACATAAAAAACTAAATAAAAACGCGTAGGTATATATACATAAATCGTAAAATCTAATATATAAGTTATTGCAATTTTATAGGAGTTTTCGTAACAGCTGATGATATCAGTACATCAACCAATATAAAATGTACAGCTAATGGATCTATCTCCGCGTGATGCATAATATACATAATTACTTATCATATTCACCAATCGTACGCTGCAGGGCTGTAGTCATAGACATTTTATAGGTTATGCTATAGGTACATAGGCATAAATAATTGTGATGAGGGTTTAGTGAAGCTTAGCTCCACCAAAATATTTTCAAACTTAACCTCGTCAGCATAATTAATTATGCTAATATGAGTTAATTGAAATTTATAACTTCCTCCCAGATTTTTACCATATTTACCCATATGATTATAGGTGTCTATCTATCTTATAGACTTTAGGCGAGAAAGATGAAATACGATAATATTTTAATATAAAATGTATATATTTGTCAACGAACCAACGGTTAT
Source organism: Rhopalosiphum maidis (assembly GCF_003676215.2). Taxonomy (NCBI): domain Eukaryota; kingdom Metazoa; phylum Arthropoda; class Insecta; order Hemiptera; family Aphididae; genus Rhopalosiphum; species Rhopalosiphum maidis. Next base: position 64,527,476 of record NC_040877.1, read on the forward strand.
TATATTAAGTTTACGATAATAATTACTTTTTCATTTTATTTTAACTTTAACAATTACATACGATTTTTATTAGATTGGTTTTAAGAAAAAATTGATAGTCTCTAATCTAACTCGAATTGCTATAGTACTATGCGTGTAAGTATCTGGTGTTAAAAAACTATACAAATTGTTTATAGAGAAATATAAATTATAATAAATGTATTATAATATATTCAGTAAGTTATGATCACTAGTAATACAATATTTATTTTTTAAGGACTTGTCCACTTGCTATATTAACTACCTAAATATTATGAATTAGTGGTTTATTATTGAAAACATTGTATGATTACAAACTGGTGCAATGATTAAAAAAAAAAAAAAAAAAATTGGCGTAATGTACAGTAAAACAAAAATTTACTATTAATAGATTAGGTTAGGTTGGGTAATATATAATTTAGGTACTTATCAAACACGTATATTATACTAAATAACAGGATTGGCCAACTTGTGCGACAATCATCTTATTTATAAAATTAAAATTTACGTATTGTTATTATGAAGTTAATTATTTTGGTATAGATAATTTAAATTTATTCAATTATATAAAATATATTTATTAACATTTAAGCTTTTTATATCATTGTATTTATCCACGTGGCTTACAAACATATTTATGATGGCCACCTCTGCTATATAGTATAATACCACGTGTTCAATAAGTATCTAAAACTATAAATTTTTATAGAATGACTAGATTTATTCGAATCAGCTATATTTGTATAAAGTGCATACTCTAGCTGTATTATACATTTTAAAATAAATTGAAATTTTGTAAGTTAATAATGCCTTGATAAAAAAAATCAAATTATATAAAGATATTTAAAAACCAAATTACGCTTATTTTTTTGTTTATTTGGGGTTGGTTATAAAAACTCGACCGTCGAAAATATTTAATTTTGATGCTCGGTCGCAGACATTTTGTTTTTTTACTCTCTTTTTTTTGGTAGAAATCATTTTTTTTTTTTTTTTTTATTATTTTCTCTATGTAGACCAAAAATAATCAACTCTATACATAATTAATATTTAATCTATTTTTAGGATTTATAAAATATTTTTTTCTTATAAATATACAGATAAATCAAATTGATTGACTACATTAATTTGCTCTATATGTGTAAGTTATAGTTTATAATTTTCTATTTTAGAATCTAGATTTATAGACTATGCGGGTGTTGCAAAACATCAAAATCTTTAGTGTTATTCGTTCGATGTATTTTATATATTATACCTAAGCGTTGACGTGTCTATTGACAAGTAGGTATTTTCTGTTCCTGTGCTGAATGAGAAAATTAATTATAGCAGCTGTTTTTAAACCCTTTTTGTTGTAATCCACACGTTTTCTAAAGCGATAGTGGAAATTATACCTCAGTCAGTTTAATACAAGATAAATGTATCACCGTTCGCGTATTTATACCTACGTATTCACTGTATACTTTGTTAGGTAGCTCTTTTAACAGCAAAAACTTATTATTTTGAACGTTTTTAAAATATTTATTTCTATGTTATTTATGTAATTTCCTTACAGTGCTATTTAAAAAAAAAAAAATTATTTTTATTTATTTATTTTTTATTTTTTATTTTCAAGCAAACATTTCATAATAATATTCTTAAGCCAGAATAAGTTAATATTTTAAATACGATTATCTATACTTATAAACATTGTAATTATTATCGAATTGTTTAAGATTTATTTTTTAAACATTGGAAATCTCAGGTAAATATTTTGTAAAAGAATATGAAATAAAATATAAAAGTAAAAACCTTTAAAAAAAATAGTGACAGCGATAAAAAAAATATTAAATATTTATAAACAAAAAAGAATACATTTTTTTCTTTCAAAAATATTGTTATTTTGCTGATTACAGCAAAAATTCCAAAGTTATTATACTTAAAATAATTTATAAAAAAATAAAAACTCTATCAACAAGTACTTTACGATCGTTAGCCGTGAAATAACCACTATCCTGTAAAAATCGTATTTTTTTTTTTGCTTTTATATTTATAGTGTGTATACGTTTATATGTATATAATATTATAATATCATTGTGCTGATATTACTCACCGTCGGTGAACGGCAAACACACGGGCCGGACTGTGTCGCTAGCGGCGACCGGCTGATCGAGCTGTAACAGCGCTATATCGTTAGCCAATAAGAACGGATGGAAATGAGAGTGGAACAGCACGCGAGACACTTTCCGAGCTTGGTGTTCGGTTTCGTTTTCCGCAGTCAAATCGTAGTCGCCCAGATGCACCATCAAGTTGTCCATCGGCGTGTCACGTCTGCGTGTCAAATAGAAATGATAATATTATATAATTATAGTAAAATTATATTATTTGTTGATGAGTTATGGCAACTTTCAGTCAAAATCTAATAAAAAAAAAAATTAAACAATATTATATTATATTTTGATCATCAACATTTTACAACAGCATCATAAATACACACACACACACAAAATTAATACGCAAAAAAATTATCGTAACATCAATAATTATTAGTTAAATAGTATTATATTACACAATATATTTTTACCATAAAAAGTAACAGCCATAATATCAATAAAATGCAACGAAAAACTGGTTGTCAAAAATTATAATACACTGTAATAATAATAACGTCAAATCAAATTATTATTGTTGGTGGAAAAACTTGTTTTTTGGCACTGCATATATCTTAAGGAAAATAAAATATCAATGATAATCGAGTATAAAATACTTCGCACTTTTCAGAAAATATAAAATATGCATAAAAATACAAACAAATTAAGAAAATCCACTTTTTCTCTAAATTTTCAAAATATACAAAACTATTAACATTTTAAATTTGATCATTGTACAGAATAAGTGTCTATAATGGTCTGCTTTAAAAACGTATGCTTTCGAGCCCTATTAATGATGAACATACTTTATACTTACAACTACAATATAACTCGTGGATCTCGATAATATTATAATATATTATGTACCATCGTTTTATGGTTGAGATTATATCATTATTATAATATGCTATATTGCTCGATGGTTATACGAGTATTAACACGATACTAGCATACGTTTTTGTATTTTTGAACGTTTATACTCGTACTTATAAGTTATTATAGTCCCCACTGGGCCAGCTATTGTATATTGTATATTTAGTTTTATTTGAGAAAGAATTAATGTTTTACAGTAACGATTCTTTCTTGTAATATTTGTACTTAAATAAGACAACACGTGTATAACACTATTTGTTTTAAGTATTTCATTTTATAATCCATTAGAAATACCATAATTTTACGTTTCTTAATTTTTTCTTAACGACATTTAGATTTTGTAAGTATAAGCTTAATGATAAAATACATTTTTTATTGATATATGCATATAAATTGACTGGGATAATGGAACGATTTTGGTAAAACGATTTAAATGTACCTAAGATATATTGTTATTATAGATCTCGAGATTGTTAGCTATTATTATAACGATGACTCATATATACTATGTATGTTAGTGAATCAAATTATGTAAATTAATATTAATGGTTAATACCTAAACTCTGCAAAAGTAATCTATATTATTTTTTTCTCAGAGCTTGAAACTTTGAAGGTTGAAGGTTAAACGTTAAACTATCCAAATTTTCGCGTATGACCGAGCGTACAGTCCGAAAACCGTATTCGTTCTAAATCTGCCACTGGATGGTGCGTGTGCATACATCGGTAAAGGTTTTCTCCCCGTTTGTAGGTCAGACGTTTCCCTTCGGTGATTTCGATGGAAATTTAAGTGCAAAAATAAATATTACAACCCAGTGGCGTTGTATTACTGCAGTTTATAATATAAACGCGGAAGTTTTAGTATATGTAATAAGCGGCCACGTGCGATGTCAAAATCAATCCACTTAATCGTTAAATTGCATAAATTATGTAACATCCCAAACGTGCCGGTACTTTAATGACGGTCGCGACCCAAGGTAATTTAAATATTGGTCCAAAGTTGATAGTGGCCAGTGGCCACATCATCAGTATTGAAGCAATTTAATCATCGGCCAGGTTAAGTTAGGTTAGGTACGCACGATAATAATTTGTTATATATAAAAGTCTTGTTTTTTTTTTTTACTTAAGGTTAAAAAATTCACTAAATTATGAGTGAGCTAATGCCGATTTATTTTTTAATTAATTAGTTGCAATATAATAACAATATGTCACTTATAATCTAATGAAACATTTCTAAAATTAGTTTTAATTATACGTGTGTAATAATTAAATATTGTTTTAAGTTATTCTGATATAGACAATTGCCCTTAATATATATCAAAGAACACTATAATAGAAGACCATAATAATAAACAGTTTAAGTCAATGCGTGAAAAAAAGCGATGCACAGTTATTGATAATCGCCTAATTGTGTTTTTGACATAATAAGTTTCATATTATAGCATTATCGTCGAGTATTGTTTTACGGACGGATAGAAAATTTGAATTATTTATGTATTGTTTTTTTGTGTGTATAGTCGTTAAAGTGATGTAGTCGGACTGTTGTAGTGCAGTGTACTCATCGATGACCGGTCATCGTTAGGTCAGTCGGGGCAAATTAAAAAGTTAATAATAATTGTTTACTTGTTTACTTTCATCGGTCAGTACGTTTTTTTACGTCTGAATAATTTTTTCACGGTTTATTGTCTTTTTGAAAACAGTGAAAATACTGCATTTTACTGTAAAAATGTGCGTATAAAAAAATATATTTTATGTATAATACTATAATGTAATAGGTAATACTCGTATAATGGGTGTTTAAATATATTGACAAAGATGGCATTTTTTTTCTTCATATTTCTTAAAGTGTATCAATTATATAATAGTTATATTATACATTGAATGTGTTAATATATTTTATAGGTATTCAATATTCAACTAACCGAATATCGTTCACGTATATCATTTAAATAAATATATACATAATATTATATAATGTTACGACACGAAAATCGTAACTATTGAAACCGATTAAGTAGTTTGTTATTTTATATAAATCAATGAAAATGTGTGAAACTAAAACTTAAATTTGAATTAAAAAAAATCCATACACTCAGCATAATTATATACTCAATAAAACTGTTATTTAACGAGGATAAAAAAGTTTTGATTTCAAAATTGAATTATACGGTGCTCGTTAAGATTTACCAACGACGACTGAGTATTTTAAAAGAGGATGTTCTCGTGGAACACTGTATAAATTAAATAAAACCAAATGGAAAGCAATGAGATGAAACTTCTTTTATTTCTGACAAAAATAAAGAATAACAATAACAGCAACAACAACGACAATAATAGTCATAGTAATAATAATGATATGAAAATTTCTGATCCCAAAGGCGTGAGGTGCATAAATAAGACAACGTTGTGAAATTTCGCTGTGTGTGTATATATATATATATATATATATTATATATTGAACCACATGTTCATAATATGTATTTTTATGGTCTGCTGTTATGATCCAGTATAATGTACGATATCCATGGGACTTAACGAAATAATATTCTGGTGACAAATCAAATAAATGTGTAATGAAGATTTAACAACATTCACTTGTTTTAATTTATATTATATTTAATTTAATCATGAAATATGTGCCAAATAAAATTGTACATTTCACTTGGGTCACGCTTCTTGCTTATAATCTACATAATTTTAGCATATTAAATAGTGCACAAATAATTATTATTGTTAAGCTCATTATAAAGACTTATTTTTGAGCTGACGTTTCAAAAATAATTTACCCGTGTTACCCAACTACATAAAATTAAAGTATTATTACTTTTATTCAAACTAATTATAACACTTTTTCAATTTAAAATGTGTTTTTAAATTTCGGTTTTTACATCTATTCTCTAGAATATGCTGACCTATTTTAAACTACCTATACGTAAAAACATAAATATTATTTTTACTAGTTATATTTATTCATCTAATTATCTCTTTGAATTCTTGTTTGTATAATAATATTAATTTATGTTCCACGTAATACAAATATTGAATATATGTCGAATAAATTATTTTCAATATATTTCACGTAACATATATTTGATATTATGATATTAATATTAAGCATAAGATAAAATTATAAATATAATATAATAAACATATTAATTATTTACTTATTGATAATATGCTTATCACTATAATATTAATTATATTATTAGGTATAGGTAGATCGGGAAGTATCTGCAAATGTGAATAGTAAACAAAGGATTCTGCTAGCAAGATTTGAATAAGCCACTAGTATTTTGAATTTAGACGGAAAATATTGTAATGAAAACAATATTGTATACCAAGGGAATATATTATTACAAAATGACAGGGCCACACGAAGGGCTTTTAATAATAAAATAGTTTTAAAGCAAGAGCTTTTTATATGATTTACAACAATAATCGTTTTGAATTATACTACTCAAGCTCATACAGCTTATAGGTGATAAATGTACTTTTTGGATAAAAGAAATTGTGTACGTTTACATACACTTTTACCAATGCGCTCACCAGACATAACATTATTTACAATAGGTACCTCAGGTATTTTGAAACTAACGTTACTACGTCGGTGGTAAATAATGTCTGGGAATGTAAAATGCTCGGTAATTATACCATTTATTAGTTATGCATATTGCAATATAAATATGACTATAGTTATGTATTTACAGTATAGGCGTTCACATCAAACGACAGTTAAAATATCACCTTAAATAATATCGGAATGGGGATGGGTGTATATTTTATTATACTTTGGTGCTTGACTTAAACAGAAAGTGTGTATATTATGCTAAGCACCAATAAATATTACAAGCATACAAACGATTAATTATTTTCATACCAGTGTATAGTTACAGGTTTTAATAAAAATTGTTTGACTTTGAATTTGACAAATATATATATATATATTATAATATATGCATTATAGAGTATCACGAATGTTTGCATTTAAGTTAATTATGAATGGTTTTTTTTATTTGTTGACTTAATTGTACACAGGTATAATTTAAATACACCAAATACTTACTACAACATATTGAATTTTGATTAAAGTACGATGTGTAGGTACTAAAAAATATGAAATTTAACTTTTAATAATCTGAGTAGTAACCAATTGTATACTAATCTATTTGTATAACAACAAGAAATTGTTGATAATCCAATTTATGAAGTGCATAAATATACATTAAGCAGTATCTACCTAAGTGTCCTAAGTACATATTTAATAGAGATCTCTAATAATTACACTAAAATACATTTTAGATCTCATTATTTGATGTAAATAATTAATTAAACTAAAATATGTATTAATATTCTTAAAAGTAAACTTTTTTTATTTGTTAGTTTATATTTTAAAAAGAAAATCTACGAAAATTAAAGAGGTTGTGTGTCAATATTTAGGATAAGTATATATTTTGCAATTATATTATAAACTATTGGACGACTTTGATCAGATTTTGTAGTCAAGTTCACTAAAAAATTGTTAAAATATATCTAAAAAAACATAAAAATTTTAAAATGGTCTTTACTCGTGTTATTTACAGTCTAGAGTCTAGACTCTAGAGACATCATGTTGAAATAATTAAATGGTTTTACTTGTCCAAACAATGTGTTCATGAAAATTCTTCATAAAAAAAAAATGTTAACACTCAAAATCTAAAATACTTTAACGTAAGATTGCAAGATGAATGTAAATAATTGTTTATTAAATAAACGATTAACAAGTTCAATACCATATAAATTTCACTAATCTTACAAACAACTTAACTACTTGAATATCATACAATATGCTCTTAGTAGTCTGATGAACCCAGACTTAGTATCATATACTAATTATTAAATTATCTAAGTTTTTATAAGAGTTTCTGCTAATTGGCTTATACAATTTTCTTGGTTTAAAAAAAATCAGAAAGATCACATTAACATTTTTATTGTACTAATATATATGTGTGTGTTTGAAATATAAATATAGTGCATAATTTTCATTTAATATTTTAAGAAAATATAAGATCGAGAGAATACTAAAAATAGTGAATGTGTACAATGTGTTATTCGAGGATAATAACTATAGGACCTTGTACAATTGGTATACAATATATATTGTTTATACAAACAAATGAAGACAACCGACTAGATTTTTTTAATGGAATATTTGTTTATATTGAAATATAAGGTTTTCGGGAGTCGACTATAGTTACTATAATAAAATATTATACCCTAAGTTTAAGATCGACAATTTAATACTATTTATAGTATACTGGTATACATTTTATACAGAGTATGTAAATATAGAAAAATATTAGATTATTTATTTTTAACATTAAACTAAAATTGAAAATTGTAAAATTATATCTCCATTTTTAAACTGATCAAAATTATTTCAAATGTTTTAAACAAATCTCAAGTGCAATATTATTATTATCTTTTAAATTACATTACAAAAGATCCAACTAAGAAACTTGTCATAAAGTTTTTAGAGTAGGTACGTACTCTTTCAACTTTTTATCAAATATAAAAAGGTCAAAATATAAATCCAAAAAGGTTTGCACAAAAACACCAACAATCTTAATAAAACCAATAAATTCCTTGGTTCACTCATAGCCTAAAAATAGTATTTGACTGTCAAAAGTTGTATAAACAAAAAGTATTATTTTTTAATGTATTATTTCGTTATTTCGAGCTTTGGTAAAAAGAATAAATAACATTTTGAAGTTTCATATTTTTGAAAAACAATAATAAAACTTTTCGTGGATCAGTTAAATATCATATTCGACTATACATATAAGTACACTTCACTAATTTAAGTTTTTTTTTCGACCGACAAATATTTAGAATCAATTAAAAACAATGCGTTTTATTAAAAATTTAAACCTCTGTATAGAAATCAATTGAGATAATAAGCTCATGTACAGTGTACACACGACTATACGTCCCTGGTCGCTAGTATGGATACGGTTGTAATAGTAATGCGTATTTTTGCAAAATTATCATTCGATGCATTCGTTTTCGAGAGAAACTACGAAAAACTGCTATACAAGATACAACTGTAATGTATAATAAATATGGACTTTTATAAAATATGCAGAACTAGTGGTGGAGAAGTCACGCTCGAAAGAGGTAGCTAAAAACGGTAACATGAATGTGAATAAAAACTTGATTGACAAAAAAAATAACCAATAATAATGATGATGATGATGATGATGATAATAATAAATAAAACGCCATTTGAATGTACGCCCGGTGAATTCGCAAACGTGTGCAAATACAAGCAAAATCGTAAAATCGTGTGCTATGTGTCAAAAACCAAACGGTACGAGATGGCACGTGGCGAAAACAAAGTGCATATATGTATATACATATATATACACAAATATGTAACACTTTATTTTCATAAAGTTCATGTTGAATATTTCTTAGTATAGACGTCAAAAATAACTTATGAAAGACTTTCTAACATTAGACATTTGTCGTAAGTCTTTTTCAGTGTTTTCCATGAAAATTATTCCATATATAATAATATGAGATACAGGGTATATCAGTAGACAGAGATCGATAATCATGAACCCTAAATCGACAAATTCTTATTTCTGTTTCAACTATTATAATATAAATCAATAGGTATATTAATATTTTCACTTTAAATCGATTATGATGAATTAGGCTTGATTTTAGCATAGTTATATTAGAATATATAACACAACTACGTGTTTTTTTTAATAAATATATTTTTTATAAGCGGTTTTTTTTCAATTCATTCTCAATTCTTATAATTTGTTTTTCATTAGTTAAGTATTGTATGTAGAATAATATAATAAAGATGTCTATTATTACATATATTTTTTAATTCAACTGTAGTCGAAAAATGATGATAGACTTAGTGTCTTAAAATCAAAACTGATTACCTATTGTTAGATTGTATTTAATATTTTTTAATTTTTTTTATTTCAATGATTTATTTTATTTTAAGTTTCAGGTATTAAACTATTTATTTTTACCACGAATTTTCAAAATATTTAGCTGTACACTTGTTTTTCTTTTATAAACGCATGTAATTGCGAAAATGTACTATAAGCAATAAGTATTATACAATATAAAATATAATAAATAATAGGTATTGTATATTATAAATATATTATATATTTAACTGATCTGGACTCAGAATTGTTTTCCAAGAACGATGATTTATCATTACTTTCAAATTGAATACACAACTGTCTTGAGCCGAGGTGAACGAGACGATTGTCCGACACCCGGTCTCTCATCAACCTCTTTAATACCTTTAATATTTTTTTTTTCTTTTAGGAACTATTGTCCATATTATATTGTCGACGGAATTCTCAAGAAAACCTTCTTTTTTATTAGTGATTTTATCATCATTTTTATTATTGTTATTGAATTTCTTACCGTCAATTTTCATTAAAAACTAATGTAAAATATTATGAATTTAATCATAATGGTTTTATTAATCAATTAATTTTAATTAGTTATGCAATTAACAATTTTTTTAATTACTCATTTTTTCAGAATATACATATTTCGTGCACTATACAGATTATGAGGTGTGGTTATTATAATAATATGCTATGATTAGCGTGGTTAAATTTTATCTTAATTTTAGTGTGATTTTTAATTATTTTGTAAGTAAGATGTTGTTTTAATTTTAAATAACGAAGAGCGAATCCAGTGGAGCGAATTCAACTGTTTTCTGTTTCAAAATGTTACATTTGTATTTATTAAAATACGCAGTAGTTATACTGCAGATGTTTTATCGCGCGATTGCGTTTTACATGTAAATATTAATTATATTTTCGTTAATGGTATTAAATCCGAAAGACCATTATTACTATTCGCTAAAAACAATTCTTGCGATTGCATTATAATCCTTCTTTCGCAGAGATGATGTCTAGCTTCCAACCTTTCCTTTTTTTCTTTTATTTTAGTAAGCAATAAATGTAAGTGTTGATATTATAATACTATACGTATTGTGTTAGTATTGCAGTGCTATTATATAATAATAATTATTCATATGCTTATTACGTCATGACACAGTGGGCAGCAGTGATGACGAATCGATCGGCGATCAACGCACCACCGCAGAAGAACACCCCGTCCAAGGCGATGGCCACTTGCCAGGTGTGCTCGCCAATGTCCGCCTCGTCGCTGCCAATAATCCTCCGGTTGTCACCGTCCCTGAATTCTTCGCGCCGCACGGTGTGCAACCGTTCTCTAGCTGACCCGAAGTGACCTCCAGACCGGCTCATTCGCCACGGTTGTAGGACGTCGTGCACGCCGCCATAGACCGCAGAGCGACGCTTAAGCCGTTGACTCATAGCGTTGCCGGCACCGTCGCTGCCACTGACGCCATTGCCACCACTGATACCCTTGTCACTAGTACCGCCACTGCCACCTCTGCCGCCACAACGTCCGGGTTCTAACGACGGCGTCAGGTGCGGTGATTGATCGTCGAAGTTGTCGTTGTTCATTTGTCGGACGGACCTCAGACCGCAGTCGGGTGATTCTGAAACCGAAGAATAACGTCTCCATCGTCTTTATATTGCCGTGATAATAATGTCACGTATAATGGCCTTAGAAAATAAGGTCGATATAAGTACATTGATTTATCGACGAGTCCTATACCTGACAGCGATACTTAATTCGTACTGGGTACCTCATCTTTCATTTAATATTTATTACTCGAGAGACCAATCAAACTATTATTGATATATTATTATTATAATTAGGTATAAAAGTTTTTTGAATTCAAAAAATTTAATTTCTGGTTTTATATTTGAACATTTGATTAGCCCAATTACTCGTTAGAATATGACAAGTGGTACTTTCTTGAATGAGAAAAAATACCCGACTATAATAATACCCTCTCTGTGGTCTCTATATACAGAGATCAAGCCACACAACTCGAAAATATATGAGAAATATCTTTAACCTTATCTTCTGAGGCAGCTGTCCGAAAGCTTTTTACAGTGATATAAAGTTAACGAGGTCCATAAACTAGGAACAACCTATAAATCTAAAAAGAAATACATATATATATATTTATGTATACATAATACACTTGATATTATATATTACACGATAAAATAATAATATATAGTTCGTTATTATTTACACTGGTCGCCTCGATCAGATGAGGAATCACGTGAATATATTATATTATACCGAGTCATGTACGGAAATCAATATGGAATACCATGGACGGCCGACGCCCAGCATCATTAAACGATGGGACGGGAAATTCGAGCTAATAAATTAAAGGCGATTCACCCCAATTTAAACAAAAATGAAATATCGGGGTGAGTCCTCGGACGGGATATAGATTCGTATCCTCCGCGGCGGAGCCCATTAATAGAAGGTATCTTTTCGACCTCTTTTGTGATGGCTTATCCAACTATACAATTTATTATACTGATAATAAAAGTTTGTGACAGACTACAAAAAAAAAAAAATGAGAAAAAGAACACAACAGTTCAACTCAAACCTTCAAATCTCACATAATACCAGCAGTCCTCAATAAATATCAGATGAAACGCATAATTGTACATTCATTGCATGTACACACACATGAGACCTATCGCCGAGGTACGACTGTAAATTTCAAAAAATATAAATCATTTTTTTATTGTAAAAATTAGACGCGTTCCGGTCCAGGCAAGCCCGAATGCACGAGGTCGTGGACGCTCATCCAAGATGATTCGTAATATCATTATCAAGTAAATACAATTTTTATGACGGTGTATTTTATTGTTTGCCGAGTATAACAATACGTCCACATAATATTATTTGAATGTAATTTTATCTCGAAACTTATTTGAACGACAATTTTTCCTAAACAACTATTGCACGAAAGCTTTTTTTTTTTATTCGATTACTTAAATTATTTAGATATGGATTTACCAAACTCTGCAGTTATAAGAACTTCTAAAAGTTTCGATTAATCACCACCGCAGCTTCAAGCCGTTATTGTGTACCGTGTCGCATAACTGGTAGTGCGTAACGCTTTTATACGTAGCACCGTGTTCTAACTTGTATCAGTATGCATATTGTTATAATCTACACACTATATACTATACAAGTACCGTGGTGGTTGCACGGTTCCATATGGCTTTACCCAAAACGAATAGGCCCCAGACGGTAATCCCGTTATAATTAATATTATTATAACAATACAGTTGAATATAGTTTAATACTTTGTTGTTTACACGCGAATGAATTCCGACATATTATTTTTTTATTAAACATTAATAATATCATAAACAAATATAACACTATGTAAAATATGTTTTCCTGCAGTTTTTATTCTGTATTATGTAAGATTTGAATTTCACTTTAACGTTTTTTAAAAACTTTATGTTCCTAAATAAGATTATTACGAATACTATTTGAATAGTTATATTAAATCATTCATCAACAAATAAAAAACACTTACATTTTGTATAACAACTACGAAGACGAGTGTACCTATTATATTTGATAAAACAACGAACCTGCTTTACATACGTATTACAAATTAATTCAAAAATTTTTATTAAGTTATAACTCCATAAATTGTTTTGCACAAAACACAAAATCTTGTTACATTTTAGAAAAAAAAACTATCCAATATCATCATTTATGCACATGCGTATAATAAGAAATTGCATGTCACTGTATCGATTGAAAGTCGTGGCCGTCGTGGATAACGAGAACATAAATTACTACAGAATGGTATATTTTACACAATGTATAAGTAAATAATATAATATACTTATATATAATTAGTATGTATAGTATTTTCCGTTAATGCGACTTCAAACATGAAAATTGCTTGGAAGCTCAGCCATATTATTGAGATCTGGTGCCAATTTATTTATAATAAGTGGTACAAGAGAAATATGAAATCACCTTCAGTTTTAGAAACGAAGATAAATTTAAACACTAAGTTTTAGTAAAAATAATAAATTCGTAATGGTAGAAAAAAGATAAATCCTTCACTGATTGTATTATTAGCAGCAGCAGCAGCAGCAGCAGCCTAGCAGTGACTGTCTACAAAATTTTATCATCAATTTATAACTAATCCGCAATTTAACAAAATATATAGTATCATTATTCATTATGCAGTATAAACTGTACATATATATTTAATTTTTATATGTCACGGCGATTCGAAAAAATAAAATTATCGTTTTATGCATAAAGTTGTTCAGGCTGCTGGCAATTGATCGATATTTGCATAAGGTATATATTACATACTCGTGTATAATATTATGTTATGCTGACGATTCAACAGTTGAGTATTACTGAGCAGAAATCTAGGATTTTAATAATTTTTTTATGAATCAACTAAATTTTCTAGAATCTTACAACTGAATAATATATGTGACCTGAATACGAATGGCAATAATATAAATAATAAAAAAAATAAAATAAAGTTATTTTACCGTTAGATTTATTTTTCATGATTTAAAAAAATAAAGTTTATTCCATCTTGTAAATAAATCAGAAAGTAATGGCGCGATTAAGTATTTTTATATATATATGTATATAAGAAATTAAGCCGCTGTCGTTCCCCTTGATTTATAAATTATACGAAAGTTTGCGCGATATTTCGATATATAAACTCGATGGTTTTTGAATAATTAATAATAATTTTTGAACGTGAAATTATTATAAAACGATTTAAGTAAACCACAAAAACGTTTTCCTATGCATTTATCTTAATCACCCGATTAAAGTACGTCGAAATTAATTATGTTGGTACAAAAAAATTTTATGGATGGAAATCACGTTGGAACGATTATGTATACAGTGCATACTGTAGTGCACCATTACTTCCCTTACAACCTCCAGAATAGATTTGTTGTGCTCGCGTGGATTGTTTGATTTATAGTGCAAACAATATAACAATATCGTTCAGACTCATAAATCATTGTAACAATATCTCAACGATTAAAGATTTCTGAGTGTACATTCAAGTTTAAACGTGAATTACAAATAATTACGTCCATACATGTAGATTTTACTTATATCTTCGAGTAGACTCCATATATATCTATTACAAAACAGTATACCTTACACTATAACCTCTATCTATAACTCTATTAGCATAAACGGAATAATCATTCAGTTACAGTAAACAATTTAAGAAGCTAAATTATAACAAAAAGGATAGCAAACATTATTTTATATAATTCTATAAAATGTTGCGTTTGATTACTATTCGTGTCCATCGATCGAGGAAGCCTTGTATGAGGAATGCCATAGTATAATTTTTTATCATTCATTATTTGAGTTTTCTACAGAGAGGTTGAATTATTTGAATGAATTCAAATCGTATAATCAAATGAACACTACACTATTTCCAGATATACTCTTGTTGGTATATCATTATGTATTAAGCAATGTTTAAGCTACTTTAAAAATTATGATAATATGCTTACACACTATATTATTATAATATTTGTGTTTATTTACCATTTTAGCGATCGTTAAGTGATAAAACAATAATTTATGACGGCTTTTTTGTTTTTTTTTTCAGCGCACGTTGGAACTTTTCAAATGGAAACTTTCTCGGCCGTTTTTATAGTTTGAAATATTTAATATATATTTTAAAATATGGCGAATTTCGAGACAGCGTTTATACTGTTCTGCGTGTACGTATATACATGTAAAATGTAAACATAAAATAGCGTGAACCGTAAAAAAATCTATTTCCAGACAGTTATTGTTCTTCGCTTGTGGTATATGACGATATTATGGCGTAGACGCTGTCGCCCAACTAATCAGCTTTCTATATTATACAACTATACGAACTTTTTTCCCTCATGTTTCACATATATATATTTTGAGTTTACTGATTTATTAGGCTTTGTTTGTAAGGGAGAAAAAAAATTACCGGATAAGCGTGTCAGCGTGGTTATTGTAGTAGTCTCCTGGGACAAATATATAACTACAAAAATATGGTTTTTACAACTATATAAATTGTGTTGTTATTCCTACCTTTGAGTGGTTTTATTTCGGAACAACCTATTTGTGACACTTTGATCAGCCAATATTCGGTCGGTTCACTCTGAACAACCATTGCTATTTTCAAAGGTTTTTCTTGGTTAGGTTTCACAGCAACGACAGCTAATAAAAAAAAATAATTAATGTCCTACAATTCACTGTGCTTTGATATTAAAGTGCTGTCTTGGTGCAATGAAAGAACATTCACTAAATATTTTAATAACATCGTTTATTATAATGCATTGATGATTTTATGTCATGACTTACTGCTGTAACCAGTCAATGCTCCACACTGACCCGTCGTCGGTCCATCGTTGGAATTCAAAATGTAAACTTGATCTATGTCACATACTCCTCCTATCTTGCTGGCGAGATTCACTTTTTCATAATCCACACTTCAAGAAACAAACATTTTTATAGTACTTTATTTATTAATAATATAAAAAATATTTTTAATATTTTCATACGTTAAAGTCTTATTAACTATTATGTGATTTATTGATAAATAAAAATATTCGTATTACAGTAAATTTTATAAAATGTTTGGACTATAATATTATAATAATTTTTGCTTTTTAATCGAATTAAACTATTTAGTACTTGTGTAATAAAATTACACGTGTTATAATGTTATATTATTCGGCAAGTACATCGTATTTCGTTTATATTATAACGTTATATTAAATTATACGTATTCATCCAAATTATATTTAAATTAATCGGTTTGAATAACAACATATTTGTCCTTTCGTAGTTATAGCTAAGTATATAGATAAAATTATACAACGAAAATTGTTATTAATGAATAATAAATAAACAGTTTATATTATAAAGATAACGTATAACAATTATTATTATAGGACCATTGTCGTACATAACGTATCCAACAACAGTCACTCACCGACGATTCCTGACGACACACTTGTTTAAAATGTTCTTCCGCCACACCACTACACATCCATTAAACGTTATGCATTATATTTCGTATTTTTAATATTTTCCCTAATTTTTTTTTTTTTTTTTGTACAGAGATTAATTTTTTAATATACCTACACAAATACATATATATTTTGTTGTATAATGTTACATTTAACTTAATACGACACGCGAACTTAATCCGGTACCTGATTCGTAGACTCAGTTTCCGTATTTTTTATAAAATTTGAATAATGAAATATACATCAATATTGTATTTAAAAAGTTTAGTCATTTTACTTAAAATAATGAATTCATTTTGTAAAAGAAAATTTAACATTATCGAAATTTATGCATTTAAAGTTTTACGTTAGATATTTTGAAATAATATGGTTCAAAATCAAGATAATAAACATAATAAGTTATAAAATGTTTTCAACAAAA
Organism: Rhopalosiphum maidis; assembly: GCF_003676215.2. Classification (NCBI taxonomy): domain Eukaryota; kingdom Metazoa; phylum Arthropoda; class Insecta; order Hemiptera; family Aphididae; genus Rhopalosiphum; species Rhopalosiphum maidis. The sequence goes on from NC_040877.1 coordinate 64,544,881, forward strand.
TATTTTTCATGAAAAATATAATTTCAAGTATAACAATAATTCATTTTCCAACTTTTTATGTGCTCCCGTGGTTGAAATTCAAGAAGCTGTTTAAAGTTTTAAATTAAATAATTAAATCCAATTTTACCTAATAGATTTCTGATACGATAATTTATAGTTTGTACTTGTATATTATACAAACAGTATGTCTAAGTAAGTATATAACGTTTAGTTTTCGAAATGTAATTAAGATTTTCGCGGGCCTTAATATAAATATGGAACATTTTGTATAATTATTTGCCGTACTTTGTAATAATTAATTATAATATAATGTTATGTTAACTTATTGTATTAGTAAAAAATATTAAACATCTTTATGAGTTACATTTCTAATAATTCTGAAATATGATAACTATTTTCTACATGAACACAATAAATTCATATCTTATAAATGTATAAAAGTTTGAAGTTATTATAGCCTACCACATAATTTATTAGTGGCGCAACCGATGAATTGAAAAAAATTATAATTATGTTGTTATAATGTTTGAACTTCCTTATTATTTATAACTTTTTAATATATATTGTTTAGTATTTTTAACGGTCACCATAGTGATATTCATACTAAAAAATGCTCCACAAAAAATAGAAATAGCATCAAAATTATTGTTTTTAGATTTTTGAAAATTAGTACTATAAGGAACGTTTAAGATTTTTTTTAAAAATAATTCATACTTATAACCTATTATTCAGTATTTCTTCACCGAAGATAGTTATTACTTATTAGGTAAAAAAAAAAAAAGGGTAATAGTTGAAAATGTTATATTAATATATTAATGACTTAGAATTAATATAATAAATAAAAATAAGTTTCTAATTTTTAATTATTAAAATTATTTCAATTTTAATTTAAAACCATTATTATTAATACAATTTATAGGATGTGATACTAATCGATTTATACTTTTTCAATCGGAGTAAAATATGGAATGATCACCTTTTTCACTTTATGCTTAATTATCTTTTTTTTTTTAATAAAAATATTTTGAAACACTTAAAAAACTACCACTATCCTTCTAACATCATATTTTGGTCATTAGAAATACAATGTAAGGTGTATGTGTGATAATTTTTACATAATATTATGATTTATCACTTATGAATGATATACATTGCTCAGGATTCTTTTTTAAATACGATTTTATATTTTTTTCTTTGACATATGCATAAAATCTATATATACTTATAAGTCATAACTATTTAAAACTTCATTAGGTAAATGTTGAATATTGAATAATTTAATTATTTACCAACATAGCATGTCATGCTATAAAAATCCGTATAACGTTGATAGTAATACAGTCAATTCCTAAACGAAAATCATGAAGATGATGATTAATAATCGAAATATGAGTACACCGATTGTTAAAAGAACGCCAATTAATAGTTAACCCTCTAAAACGAAATCAATAGGTTTGAATAAGAAATAAAAATAAAATTGCAGTTTGCATATTATAAATTATACAAACATGGTAATAAGTTTGCGACAAGCGCCTCTTTTTGCCAAATATCTTTTTAAATACGAGTTTAATGTATACTCTTTGACCCTAAAATATTCTAATGTATTACCAATTATACTGAAACCGTTCTGTATCAAGTTTTAAGTGACCACATAATGTAAAATGTGTATAACAGGTCGGCCTTAGGCCGATATTGGCACGGATATGGTTCAGAATGTTTTTTATTTGTAATTAAACACGATAAATTACTATTAAAGAGAATTCTAGTTAGAATTTAAATCAACAAAAAAATGTCAATCGTACCAATATGCTCTTAATTCAAAATCAAAAGATTAAATAAAAGCGTTTACACATTGCCTCTACGATACCCGCTTTCCGCGTATATTAAATAGAAATTGTGAATCCTGTTAAAACTTTAAAAGTAATATTTATTTTCTTATAAGACATTTTTATAAATTTTTACATGTACATTACGTATTAATAATTATGATTTTACACAGAAAAAGCGATTTTTTTTTTTTGATTTTTTCTAAGCAATATAATATTTTTTCTTACTAATAATAACATACTCGTATATAATAAAACATACAACAAAAATAATTAATATTCAAATGTTGAATTTTTAATATTTTTTATATTTTACATACGATGAAAATGATGAACTCACCGGACGGCACACGTATCCTTTTGAACCATTACATCATAATCACATGCCAAACTGCCCGTATCCATTTTTAAATTGTCAGGAGACTGCAGGTACGTCACTTTTTGATTGGAGACGTCACCGCACGTAAGTATAACTGCATTATATTACCATACAGACAATAAAAAAAAAAAAATAGTTAAAACACGGCAACACGACGTATTTGGAAAAAATATAGTAAACGTGTCGTATTTCCCCCCACCCTCACAGGCTTAAAATTATAGTTAAACATGTTATAGCCGCAAACATAATAATGTTATAATTTAATTTATTAAATGTATTATAGATATACTACTGTGCTCGGATACTGACATGTGCAACAAATCAGATTACTCGATCCGTTGCAAGGGTTTCCGGTCTGACCACCGTGTTTGAAACACGATTCGCCGCTAATACACACTCCTTCCATTTTACCGGCTTGACATTTTCTCGGGTTGCACACTTCAGTAGTTAAAACTAAAGGGCTGTTAACAAAGCCGTCTACGTTCTCATCAATATTCATGTTCACTGAAAGGAGAACAGTAAAAAATCCATTAGGTACGTTTCGCGTAGGTACCTGCACTAATTACTACGCTTAACATCGTAGTTATTAATATATCGCATAATAATATCGTAACGAAAGTAATCTCTGCAGTTTACGAAACATTACACACACGGTAGATATATGTTAAATAATTAAGAAATAATATTATAAATATTATACATGATAAACACGTAATTATATTGTTAAAAGTTAAGGTTTTTACGTACTAAATACATTTTTTGATAAAGATTTTTTTCCGTGAAATAAACCACCTTGGACATAATTTAGTATACTTAAATCAAAAACAATGAATATACATGTAAAATAATAATCCCTCAATAGGTACCTACAAGTAGATTCCGGATCTTTATGGTTTTACAAATTACACTTGTGAATGTATGCAGCTTAAAAGAAATAATACTTTAATACAAATTATTAAACTAAAAAAAAAAAAATTTTATTTTTTAAATAGTATAAAATCATATTTTAGAATTATTGAGAAAATATTCAAGTATTTGACAACAACAATACGAAGTTACAACCAATGATAAGCACCACTAAACTTTTTTTCGTTTTTAATACTTTTTTAAGCAATGGACCACCTGTTATTTTTAAAATTATCACTGGCCGTGTGCATTCGTAATAAAAACATGTATAAAAGTGTATTTAAGATACATGCTATGCCTATAAGATGTGTTAACGGATTAAAGACTCCTGAATTAATATATTTATATAATTTAATTAATAAGTATTAATTTTTTATTTTTAATTAATTTATATTTGACTAAAATACATAAAGATTAAAAATTATATTACAAACATTTTAAACTTATTAGATAAAATAATGAAACCTTACTTAAAAAAAAAATTAATGTTTAGAAAAACATAGCGAGATTGCTATTTATTATTATTACTTTATTTATATTGTTTTTGTTTATTTTTTAGCTTAATTTAACGGACCATTATGTATACATATACGGGTTTCTATAGATACTGCATTATTTTAAAAAGAATAAAGTAACTTAAGTACTTTGTATAAAATGTATTTATTTTTATTAAATATACTTTTTAATACATTTTACGTTAATTCCTTACAATTAAAAAAAAAAACATTAAATTAACTTTTCCAGATATAAATATATAAGTTGAAAACATGGGATTTATGTTTTAATGGTAAAGCTTTGAGGGAAATTGGGAAAATTAAAGTTGTATAAACTTAATTAAAAACTTTCAAATTCGATCATGACCAAAAAGACAAGATTGTACCAATATATATATATATATATATATCTGTATGCATGTATAAATAAGTATATTTTAAATATATTTAATAATTTAAAAAAAAAGTTAAGAATTTTGAATATATTTTGTGGAATAATTAAATATTTATTTTCATTTTAAGCAGAGCTACATTTTTGAAAATGATGATAGAAATATATTCTAAACAAAACAATGAGAATATATTGATTTTATAACGATATGTGTATTTTATGTGTATGTGTGATACAATTTACAATTTAATGTAAGAAAAAATGCTATTTGATATTCAACTTTTTCAATTTAATATTTTTCTTAATATTATTTTCGATAAACCTACCAACACCGTTCTATGGTAAGTCAGTATTAATTCAAATGTTAATAACAATAATATACAATATAAATTTATACTAATAAAATAATAAAATATTAATTATTTTTTAAATGCAATGTTGTCTGCAAAAAATATAATTCACCCCATCATATTACTAACAATAAAATAATTTATTATGATAGCAATATGAATATACTTATTATAAAATACACTTTAAGGTTATATAGGCTGACTATCTGTTTTTATTCCGAAACGTTTTCGTATGCAATGATTTATCATTCATATTTAACATATGCATTATAGTGATTTACTCAGTGACAAGATCACACAACACCTACTAATTACTGTATAGCGGTTATCTACTTCCCACTTTTTTAATTGGATAGATAAGTATTGGAATTTTTTATAAGAAATTTATTTTTTATTTTACCAATGGCCTGAATCAGAGTTAAGTACTTGAGACTTATCAATAAAATACAATTTAATCATTGATAATTTTCAATTACTATTTGAAACTTAAATATAAATTATTATTATAGATGACACTGGAGTATAGTTAGATGGTCTACAAGTTGAGTAATTCAGAATATCTTAAGCTTTTGAATAATATTACTGAGCTGTAATATTTACGGTGACCTAAATACCAATATGAAAGCTATACCTACGCCAATACCATTGCAATATTCAACCCAAGCTTTTAACGACTTAGTCGACATAGTCAGTTAAATAATTAAAATACAATAAAAGAGATGTAATTTTATTAATTTTTAGAGAATGGTTTGATCTCATTATAAGTTACAAATATTTTATGAACCCAACACAAATATCACTTTTAAATATAATTATTAATCGTTCAATATTATATTATTATGTACCTATGCACCAATAAACCTTATAAAATGGCTTAAAATAAAACCATAACGTTGTAAATACATTTTTAAAACAAATCTACTGCGGATTTTTGTTATAAAAAAAGGTACCTATTGATTTTCTCAGAAAATATTTATTTTTATACATTAAGGTGCCTATATATTTATATGTAAGTATTTCATCATATTCGTGTAGCATTTTATTAGAATTTAGCATACATATTATGTAGAGATATTGTACAGGAAACGTGCCAAAATTATAAAATTCCACGGAAAATCGCTAAACACAAAAACTCATTTGTCCAAATAATTTTTTTTTAAGAATACGTAGATCGCTTTCTATAAATGTCCTAATTGTGTGACATTCAAAAAGGTTTAACCTTAATACCCAAATACCTTATTATCTTATATGTAAAATATTCTTCTAAGTATTTCTGAATAATTATTAATGAAACGTTTTTTTCTTTCTTTTTCTTTTTGTGCGTATTTCGGATTTCCAGAATACACAGTATAATATTAAATACTACACGAATTATTACAATATGCAATATAATGATTAAATATATATAAATTTATATTTTGGTTCTGACGCAAAATTATTATTTATTATACTAGTTAGTAACTTTAAATACTAATTGCATATGATCGCAACGATGCACGTTCTGTGCTATTAACTCGATTGGAATATACATTTGAAATATGATATGCATAAGGTCTTGCGAACAAATTTTGTTTCAAACAGTCACGTGGAGACGAATTTAAGATATTACGTTTACTTCGGCGAATGACGTTTGATAATACTGTGATAATTTTAAGTCATCAACTGCATAAGACGTTAGATGTTTTAAAGCAAAGTCACCTCAAATAACAGATTATTATGGATGACATTAGTGCGTACAAACAATCATCAAGCAAATTATTTCAAAGACAAAACATTTAAATGCTCATCGTTTACGGCAGATTTGCATAAGCTAAAAGTCAAGCTCGAAATGCTCTCAATGCTTTCATCACTGTGACAGATATCTGCAAGTAAGCACACTAAGCCGTTATAGTATATATGTTAACCTAATGACGATTAAAATAGGTAATGATAATAATATTAGACTGTGGAAAAGGTTGATTAAGCGTAGGATCAGAATGTTTCTCTCCGCGTGGGTCACCAGTGTTTTTTGTAATTATTAATATATTTGAAAATATAACTGTATTTAATCAAAACTTAAAATCCACATCAAGTATAATATTTAGGGTTATTCAATTCTACCGGAGTTGAAAATTGCAAATTTTTTTCTCAATATGGTTTTTAAGAATCAAATGTTACCGATTTATTGAAGGCTATAATTTATATATATATTTTAGAAAGAGAATCATATAATCATCATTTTATTAATGATGTATAGACACTCGGACGGTTATGTAAGTATTGTTAGAGTATACAAAATATTATAATGTGTTATATAGTGTCAAGTAAGTAGGTTTATATGTATAAAAGGCCAAACGAGGTGAGACACTATATACTGTAGTATATTATTACACGTTGCACGGTTTTATTAATATTTTACAGTCTAATCTACATCAATTGGGTGTTTATTTATTTTTTTTTTACAGATATCTCGGAAACCTATACTTGACGAAGAGCAGTTACACTATATATGTATGTGTAATGTACAAAGTATATTATATGAGAGTCACACAGACGACGACGCATAATAATGATGTATTATTATATCGCACGTGCATCGTCGTTAGTTTGCCAACGTCGAATTGTCGTCGTACGAAATATTATTATAATACGCGTAATACCGGTATGGATGTACGGATATATGATTCACCTGAGGTTAAAAATATGTTGGTACGAATAAACATGGCTATAAAGTAAAACACGTTTATAATGCAGGTAACAATTTTTAGCACTCGATCCGCTGCTAAGTTATTATTTCAATATTCGATTACGGAATGTATGGGCTGCTAAACAGCGTACAATAATATAACGCGCGTGTGAGATTTTCTATCCATCGAAAACTGTTTATTTATCTGAATTCCAGCGAATAATTTCACGTCTTTACGAGTGGTTCGTATTCGTGTATAATATATTAAACTGATCGCTTTGATGAGTTCGTTATTTTTTTTGTTGTCTAATCGATTCCGATTAATACTATATATACCTTCACAATAGCGAGTTATACACATCGGTAGCGTACAGCGCCGCGCATTATCTAAATACAAATAGATAAAATAATATTATATTATACAAACTAATCGTTTGTACCGTTATGGCCAGTGATTAGGGGATACAACAATTACGATATATTTTTTTTTTTTAACCGATTATTGCAAAGTGCCATATTCGTTTTTACACATAATGTTTTCAAACGTATTTGCACTGCGTAGATTTTTACTTTCTACACTATTTTCCGCTATACTTATTTGTATGGATTAATAATTTATTGTATGATAGATGATGGATGTGTTATTATTTTGTTTTACGGTTACACCGATTTATACGGAATTTTCAATAGTTACTCAACAATAGACACATGGTTACGAAGTTATAATCAAATTAATATAGAAATATAGAGTATAGAGATAACCAACGGACCAACGCGTCCGTGAATATCATCGTATTGACGTACATATTACACGATAAACATTTTACCTGATAAACTTCAATTCCTATCCATCAAATACCAGCTCCACGCTCGATGGCCTCCTGTACCATGTATACTATGTATATATACAGGTGATTTACCAAGCATTATTATTGCTTTTTTTTCAATAATGGAATTCTTAAAATTTTGTTTTTGGAAATTTTAAAGATATTCGTATCCACGAAACGTTTACAAGACACTCCTAAAAATGAAATTATTGAAAATGTTCGGCCTTTAAGTATGTTTAAAATTTTCAAAAATTGTTAAATGAAAAATGGGAATGAACATGCTTGACGAATCACTCTGTACATTACGTATAAAACGCGGTCAGTGTTCCGCGGTAGTTACCTTCGTTACTCGATTCCTGTACGTCAGTCGCGCGTTCGTGGTCTTGCAGCAAATACCTCTGGTGTCGCATAATGAAATTGGTGGCATTCAGTAGGGTCATGGGCATGGTTTTAAAGTCAATCGCGTGGCCTCGTACGCTGTAAATTATCGCATAAAGTATATATAGTATAGACAATAACTAGTTTTAAAATTCTGTATAATTGTATAATATAATATATTTAACTTCTAATATACTTATAAAAAGACCCAGTTCCACTATTTGAAAAATTGTTTAATAACGGTTTTCAATGTATACGACGTTGTTTTTTAATTAATGATTTTGATTCATCCAAAGGTCTCAAGCAAAAAAAGTATTTACTATTTAGTTCTTTACAAATAATATTTTTTAATCAAAAAAACAGTGAAAGTTTGAATTGGTCACTTGTGTCAGCATAAATATATGTTGTATAATATACTTCCAGTTATAATCTATAATTCACATTTGGTCGAATGTTAAAAATTTACTTAAAATTAAATTGGTACATAATATAATATAATTATTGTATTTTAGGAAGAGGTAAAATATTAATTCATATTATAACATAGTCGTATATCATATATTATATTGTGCACCAACATTTTCCAATTGCCATAATATATTATATAACATGTAGTTTAAAAGTTTATTTTCCATAACTCGTGGTTCAACGTTATAGTCACTTTTGACGTGTACTCATTATTTACTAACTTAACGAATCACTAATCACTATTACTGCGGCGACGTAAATTACAACAGGTTATTTTTGACCTGAGAATCTTACTCGGAACAGATTATTTTATTTTTTGGTATGAATTATTTATTATTATTTTTTTAATTAAATAAAATAATGTTTGTTATTCAGTTATAAGCTTAAGCATCAGATCACAATCATATTATTTTGTTGTATACTCCGCCATCTAGTCACCTTACGTCAGCAGCCTTTAATCTAGAATGTTAATATATATGACCTATCTATCTATCTATCTCCATATTTAACGTAATGACATGTAGGATAGTTTAGTATAATAAGATCTATATTTTCTGAGAATGGTAAATACTTCTTATAATGTTTGAAATTTTTTTTTTATACATCATAATCATGTTAGTATGTATTGTAGAATCTTCGCTATAATATTACCATTACATTTAATTTAAAATGTATACTTAGTACTTATCTATCTTACAAACGCGTTATATAAATACAACAAAATATTTTAGATTCTCAGTTAAGTGATAACTGTATTGATTTTATAATGATGTGTGTGTTTTTTTATCTGTTAATACTTTTTGGGGAAGCAAAAATGAAGGTGGTTTCTGGTAGCGAATTGAATCAACTAGTATTTCGGGGGTCAAAAGTAAAAAGTTATTCAATAAACGGAGATTTTTACGCAAATCCAATTTTTGATAAAATGGATTATGTTCTTTGGGAGTACCTAACTTAAAAACGAATAACCGTAGATACTTTAAATTTAATTATCACCAAACGTGTATCTTTTTTTATCAAATATTATTTACTGAGTAAAAATGCTTGAAAATTTAATATAACCTTCTCATAAGTTTTTAATTTTTAAACTGAAAAATATAAAAAACCATAATCACAACGTGTTTTTAAGTGTTTAAACGATTGTATTTTAATACAATTTGTCTTTTAAATTAAATCTCAAAAATGTACAAATTAGTAGTTGGAAAGTCATAAAAATGTTTGTTTTCACATCTAAGAAATAAAAATTAAACATAAGGTTCTTTAATTTTTTAACCTATTTATAAAAATTCTACTGAAAAGCCAAACTAATTTTTTATGAGCATTTCAATTCAAATGTTTATGATACTGGATATTCGCCGGTAAAATAATTATTTTCTTTCGAATAATTTTTTATTTTCTGTTATATTTAAAAAAAAATAACAGTAAATATTTTAAATGCTAACATTTTTATTTTTAGTATATGATAAAATGTTTAAAATATTTTATTTCTATTTTGAGTTAGTTATAAGTATGACAAATTTTCATTTTAATGGTTTTATTTCTATAATATTGTTAATAAAAATTATTCGCTTGGTTAAAACTTTTGAAAATTTTATACGAGATCCCTCATAAATAGTATTTGTGTATTTCGAAAATATTTATAATACATGTAGGCATAATACTTTTTTTTATATGCATTTAAAGTTAGAATTTGACAAAATTCATCAAAATTACAAACAATTTATTGCTAGTTAACTTTGTAGTTAGGAATTTCATGAAAACTTTGATATTTGTATTTAAGTTTTTAAAAATTAAAGTAAACACTTGATACCATGCAATCTAATAAAAATATAAAGGCAATTATTATTTTTATACATTTAGAACGATTTTAGATTTGAACGAAATTGCTCACTTAAACAATTAATAACAATATTAATTATATTGTTACGATTTATAAACATATAGTTCGTGGGAACTTAAAACTTTTACGTATATTAAATTTTAAGAATATTACTATACACAAAGACATTTTGGATTTCTTTTAAAATATTATTATTATTTATTTAGACTATAAATCTAATATTTACTGTTTTACGATATTTACTATTTACAGAATTATGTTATTATATTTTGAGTTGTATAACATGTTGATATTGTAATATGATATAAATATATATTATTACAATAACTATAAATATTAATATTGGGATAAATGCAATATTTTCGGAGATTATTAAATCATCCTAGTATAATAATACTAAAAGTTAAGTAAATGAGTTTAATAGTTATATCAAATAAACATATAATTTGGGTATATAGGCTGATAGACCGTTTTCGCTCAGAATCGTTTTTCGTATACAATGATAGATGATATAAAATTCAAATTTAACAGATGTATAATAGTGACCCACTCGACACTTATTGTACAGCAGAACAGTATCCACTTGCTATCTTTTTAAACATTGATTTTAACGAGTTGTTTATCGTCATATTTAATAGGTACTGACATTCAATGTTTGTAAACAAAAACATATCGTTAAAATAAATACATTTTGGGACATTTAATAATCTTCAGTAAATTATCTTATTTTGTTGTATTTATTTACATCTAATTATGAAATATTAATCCTCAACTATATATCTATTAATAACAATGCAATTTACATTCAATATTTATGCAATCTTATAGTTGAATTATCATAATATTTATATAATCTTATAGCAATGATGTTTTGCTGTCTGGGTAAAGATATATAAAAATTTAAATATCATAGTATAACAGTATAATATTGACGATCGCCTTTTGGCGTGGTAATACATTGTTTACGTCGCGGTATCGGGGGGTGAATTGACATCGGATTTACAATAAAAAATACATTTATTATTTTTATAATCTATTTAATTTATTTATTATATAATTATAGAATAAATAAATGAGAAATACAAAAGAAAGTTAATACAAAGTGTAAAAGACAGGCAAGACATCAATCTTGATAAATGAGTAATAATTTTACGACAGTTAATATTTTTACACTTAAACAGGATTGCAAATTATAGCTAATTAATATTGTGTAACGAAATTTTTTCAACTAAAAAATTTTCCTGTTTGGCAAGGAGCTAGTATTTTATTTACAAGGACATGATACCTTGACCCTCTGCAGATTTACCAATGGCCTTTGCATAGCCGTCTGCCCAATTATATAATTCCCTTACTTGTTGTATCAGAATATTTTTTTTGATTTTATTATAATCTTCATAAACATAATATGTTTTCTGGTTAATTCCAGTTTGTATATTGTATACGAATTTCTTTCTAATTGTTAAATAATAAGTATAATAATTTAGATGTTAGATCTTCGATCTTCTGATGATTTCGAGTATATCAAAAAATTTTGTTTTGTAAGTTATATTAAATGTTTGAAATGGTACAATATTTAAAAAGTATTTTATGTACTCGTATATAATGTATATTATATATCGTTTTAACTAACATTGTTTTAAAAAACTGTGAGCAATAAAAATATTTATTTAGTTTTTTTTTTTTATTGCAGCTTATTAAAAAAGTCACTAATGAAATATTAACTTATTAAACATAAAGATTGTATAACCATTAATGTTCTATATACATTACACATCGATTTGGACGATATCTCGAAATGATCATGTATTGTATATGGCTTCACTACCCATTCATACACCCACATACCCAATGCCTATGTACATGTTACGGAGTGCTCGTCAGAAAGAGCAAAAATATTGATTTCGCAAAGCGAACGTGACAAATAACGTATAAGGATACTTACCGCGTGTTTGTGTTTACATAATATATACAGAATAAATATTATGATATCGAGTATATAATATTTATAGGTGGGTACCTACCTGGACAGCCAGCCACAGCAACAGGTGAACACTACGGCGACGTATGATACGCGGATTTCCATGGTCCGGAGTGCCCACGAAGGTGACCGCCCCTCGATAATCGGGTGCACTTTATCGCCCGACGCGTCCAAAGCTATACGATATAATATTATGTGGGTGTATGTTTACAATACGAAATACTACACGGGTTTATTATATTCATATAGTATTACGCGATTTATAAACTAAATATTGCAGTACACCCGTGCGCCAGTCGGGTTCGATGTGAACAGAAGAAAACATAAAAACGAGTGTACCTACCTATATTATTCACTCATCGTCGTAATTACGATGGCCACTGCATCAGTACACCGCGCGCTGTCACGCTCCCATTCGTCGGGATAGAAGTATAGAGCAGGCCGTACCATACCAGCCGAAGATTCAACCAAACGCTGGTCTGCTGCTGCTGCTGCTTCTCAGTATCGTGTGGATAACTATAATACACGCTCGATGTGTAGTTGTTATGATTTTACGGTCGTCCGACGTCCAGTTTGATAATCAACAGATTTTACTTATTTTTTTTTTTCAAAATAATATAGTTGTTATGGACACTAATTTTTAACGTATATATTATACATGCATAGTTTACATATATAAACAAAACTCGTATATTTTTTTTCGCTACGTTTTACATCTAATTATACGTCTCGCGGTGTTTTACTCATTACTATATACGAGTATTATGAAAATATTATATGCACACAGTAACAAAATACGATGATTGTCACGACGAACAAATCTGTCTGGAATATCTCTAAAATATAATACACGTATAATAAGTAAACATTTGAAATGATCGAGCATTTATTTTTTTCGTGCAGGTTATTTTAGATGTTCTATATGTACTATATTGTACACTATACCACGTCAGCTATGAGATACGTAAATTATTATTATTATTATTTATCTATCAAACGGCTAGTAATCCAATGTCCAGATAACATAAAAAATATAGGCATAAAGAATAATAATAAAGATGTACTATAAAAGTATAAAATATAAAAATAAATATAGTCAACTTATTGTTCTACAACTAAGAAAAGAAATAAATAAAACAATATGATTTTTATAAAAAGGATACAATACAAAGTCTTCGTATAAATTATTTAAGACAAAAAAATCTACATTATTCATCGTATTTCCGACAGACTACAGAATATTAATAGATGGTCGTGTATATATATAATTCTTAAAATAATTCTTTATTTTGGGTATTATTATTATTCATATTAAACGTAATATAGCTGAGTAGGGAGAGTATAATGTATATATATATATGTATTTGTATTTATAATTATGTATATATAATACACAGAGCGTTAATGTGATACACCCAAACATGCAGCTCAGCTACATTTAAAATTGTGAACAGTGATGGGTAAATTAGCTTTGTAACGATATGTGTTCTTTTTGTGTGTCTGTCATCAGTCATCACTTTCGGGGCAATAAAAATGTTTAACTTTTAACTTTGGAGGCTATAGCAAATTTGATCTTGTTACTATTTAGATGGATCTACAGTAAAAATTTTCCAGTAATTTCTTAATTATTAAAAAAAAAAAAAAATGAGGAAGAATAAGAATTTTTTACGCTAAACTGGTTTTCAACAAAATGTATTTCTTTGTTTTATTATAATTAAAAAAAAATAACTGTAGAAATTTGTAATAATCGTCAAGTATAAAATATAAATATTATAACTATTTCTATATCGTATAAAATGTTTAAAATACTTTGATATATACTTTTCGAGCTATTTATAAATAATTTAAATTTTCTATTTTTTATTTTTATTTTTTTTTGTTAGTGTCATTAAAAATATTTTTGCTTGATCAATAATTTAATACAAGATCCATGCAGTATATGCATAATTTTATTTTACATACATTTGAATTTCAAACTTATACTAAATTACGTATTTAAACTACAAATAAAGATAATCAATATTTTGTTACCATTTCAAAAAATTATTCGTGGAGACTTACAACTTTTATCTAAAATTGTATTGACTTAAAATAAAGTTAATAAGAATAATGTAACATGGTATGAATATATACATTATTTTATTGATAAAATACTTATAATATAATAAATGCATACTATTTGAAAAAAATAAAATCAATACCGGCTATCAAAATGCTTGGTTATATAGGCAGACAGAATTCTCCACTCAGAATGGTTTTTCGTATAGAATATTGATGACGTATCATTGAATTCAATTTTAAGATATCTACTACAGTGATCCACTTGACACCTATACCATAGGTTAGTCAAAGCGGTACCCACTTGCCCGATTATTTCTCAATCTCGGGATCGTGAGTTCGAGTCCCTCGTTGAGCGTTACTTTGTCATATCACTCACACGATTAAAACCGCGCTAAACACCTGAAACGTCTTGCCTTTGTACACTCTAAATAATGACCATATCCCAAAACTAATTCAGCAGTATCTGTCACCTTATAATCAGGTACAATGGTGTAAGTTAATTACTTAACAAACGTTCCTTTATAACTTATGACCATACGATATGTTCATTCCGGCGCTCTAAGAACTTTTAAAGGCGAGAACGACGAACAATTAAGAACAGTTTAAATCAAAATATTGTTGTCGGAAACACTTTTATTATAAAACCTAATCCCTCACCTTCTTGCTTCTTTATCGTGTTAGGGCTTATAACTTTATAAGAACCGCGTGATAAGATATTTCGTAATACTCAGTGTATATTACGAAATATAATCAGTGAATAAGTTGCGTCTAAATAAAAAAAGTTCGGTAAAGGTCATAACTCATAGGTAATTTACGTCTCAGCATGCTTATTTTTTATACTTTAGTTGCATATTCGTAAATATGAATGATATATTTATAATAATTATTAATAATTTATAAAATGATAATACATGAAATATTTTAAATGAATATCAAAGTGTACTGATTAAATTTATCACGTAGACAATAACTTTAATATTATAATTTCTATGATCTACTAAGTACTAAAAATTCACGAAAAAAAAAAAAATAAAAAATAATTTTCAATTATCAAACAAAAATATTTTTTGAAAATGTATTTTTGATTTTCAATACATATACATATGCAATAATAAATTCATATATTATTATAATAAGTTAATTTTCTAAAATACATTAAGGTTTCTAAATATAAAATTTACATTTATTACTATTTATTGCAGGTATTTGGTATGTATAGTTTCGATTATTGTAGCACTCTAAATGTATGCGATTATTAGCTATAGAATATAAATATTGTAAATCAATTGTAGATACAATTAAAATATTATAACTAAAATTATTTTTAAATACGCCTATAACGATAAGGCTTTTCATAATATATCATTAGTATACAAAATACAATTAATGTAATGTATAGTATACAACAATATATATGTACTATAGTATAATAGTATTTACCGATACTGTCGTTTAATCTACCAAAACAAATTAATAATGCACTCTAGAATGTTTTTGTTAATAGAACGCCCTCTTCGATCGGGTTTCATGTCGTACTCAGAACGCGGCCAAATATTGATGGTAGACACGAGACCATTTGTATAAATCGGATTGCGTGTACCTGTGGAAATTCACTTATATAATAATACTATAATATAGTTATGTAATGCGCGCATGTATAACGATATGCAAATTCACCGAATTGTGATCGATCAATTATGTGTATACAATATTATATGTTCACACATCAAAGTTGACGTCGGAACAGTGCTGCAGGCATAATATAATATGTATATATGGGTTTTCGTCGCGAGTCGCGATGAATCTAGCGAAATACGTAAATAATATAATATTATATACACTTACTCAGCGTGTATATATATATAAATATACTCACGCGATGACGACCCAACGTCCCAACTTCCGATATATCACACAAGACGGGCACAACCACGCCGCGGGCGGAAATCCATTAAAATTTCACGGCGAGAGGGTCTGATAATAATATGTTTAACACTGAGGTTAGCAGCCCGAAAAATCCGAAAGAATAAATTGCCTTGTATTATACCTACGCGCAAACACGAAAAAAAAATATTTCACATAAGTATATTATTCCCTCGACGTGCACTTATATATAAGTATATATATATATATATGTTTAGGTACGCGCACTACTGCGTATACGCCGTCCTGTGCCAGTGGTTGAATTTGTGGTGAGGTGTGGGGCGAAAGGGAACTCGTCCCCACACACATCTCGTTGCGTTTAAGAAGCGTCCCCTGAAACTTATTCTCTAAGAGGTATACTGATCCGTTGAATTTTGAATCATAAAAAAATTATTTCGTTCAAAATAGCTATGGTTGTTTATTTTTTAAATTATGTCGTTTTAGATTTATTGATATTTATTATAATATATACCTAAATATATACTTTTAGTTTAATAAAAAATATCGAGCTATCGCCTCGCCATCCACGTGCCACACCCCACATAATATAAGATGTATTTTACGTTCAGTAATTGGTGTGTCTATTTCATTGTTATTAAAGCAAATGATTTAATTTTTCGAACTAAGCTAGAAAAATTGTTTTTTATTTGGCAAATTATAACGAACGATCTACATTCCTTAAACCGAATGAATTTTTGTACGGTACAAAACTACTTGCGTACCGCATAAAGTGAAATATAGGAACGACAGTATATACTTTTTGCCATTTTATGTCACTCTAAACCCCTTGTGAATGGTCGCACGCATATATATAGTCATATCTGTCCCAAACGGTGTAAGATAAAAATATAAAAACATCGTGACATTGTTATTTGTTTCATTCGTTTTTCAAACTAATGCAATAACAACGCGAAATCGAAATATTTCAAAACATCACGGCGTGATGGCAGTACACGAACACCACAATATACGAATTATATACGAGATATGTATGATGGCTGTACACACGAGACACGACACGATGCGATAAACCAGCCGTGCATGTCCCCCGCGTAAATGTATTTTTTCCGCGTCGAGATGGTTTGGATCAAAATTTTGTGTTATATAATTGCTTCGGAGACGAAAACACGTGGGAAAAATGCATTTCTCTATTGCAGTATTTGTGGACTTAGATACAGTGATTCACCAAACATACTCTTCAATTCCTTTTCTCAACAGTAATGCAGTTATTCAAAATATGATTTTAGAAATACACTTAAAGATTACTTTTTCAAATTTTTCAAATATTATGATTTACTACTTATAAGGAGTTTTCTATAAAAATACAAACTTCTGATTTTCAAAAAAGAACCCACATTTTCTACGGTAAATTATTCAATGGATACATTTTTTTTAAAAAAAACTGATGTATTAAAATCAAATTTTTAACGAATATTTTTGGCATTATTTAATTTTATGTTCTAAGGGTTATTATAAGTCCATGGCAATAGGTTTAAAAGATATGGGGACTATAATAAAGATTTGGACATTTCAGTAATTAATATGAATCTATTAATAAATCGAAATTTATAATTTGTAAATTAGTCAAATTATAATAAATCCTAGTCTAATATATTACGCATTATCTCTGTATTTCTGTAAAATCATTTTTATAGGCTATTGTCCTCAATAAAAACATTTTAATAATGGAGAAACTAATCGTTTAAATATTTGATTGCCAATGTACTAAAAAATAATTTTCAGTTAATATGAGGGAAAAAGCGGGGTAAACATTATCAACAAAAAAAAATTGTATCGCTGCAGTACATTCCTTAAGTTGAGCAAAAAATATCAAGAAAAGGAAAATTTCGTTTTAATGTAAATATCTATGTTTAAAAATCAAAATTTGAACAAATTAATTATGAAAGAAAAAATTAATATGTATGTTTGATGAATCACGCTGTATATATACGCCTTTGCGCGCAGTCATCCACATTTGTATATACTCTATATCAGTGTATATAGTATATACTATACACACAATGTATGCGTCATATATCTACCTACATGCCACACTGTTTTCAAATATTTGTTAAATCAATTTTATGATATATCTCTCGAGCGGTAAAATATCTAATTTAATAAGAACGTTGCGTTATGGAACGTGATTTTTGCCGTAAAAAATAAAAATAAATTAATCCCAAGCCTGTAGCTATAACCGCGGATGCCGCAAATGCTACTTTGGCTCGTTATTATTATAATATATTCAGTCGTGTAATGTGTACGAAACGCCAAGCATAGCAATTTTTAATTAAATGTTTATTTAATTGTTATAAAAGTTATACGGCGAAAAAAAAAGTATAATTTAATTAAACATTTTTTTTACATAATTTTTCTTTGTAATTGTACACTATATCTATGTATAGCCACTGTGCTGCAGGTTAAGGGGCAATTAAAAATATAAAATTTATAATTTGTTTCTGGTTTTTAAACAATTAACACTTACAACATACATAATAATATGTACAATCCTCGTAAATTACAAGCGTGTACCGGGTGTGGCAGGCACCAGCCGACATTTTAAAATCTGACCCAAAAACAATTTAAAGCCCGCGGGACTTATGGTTTCATATTCTCTCATATAATATCGTTCGTCAAAAAGAAATAAAACACTATAGTGGACAAATATATAGCGGCAGAGTTGACGAAATCATCTATTTGAGAAATAAACGAAAATTTTGCTTTTTTGTGTTCAGATAGATAGTTATCATTTTATTAAATTTCAACTGCAGAAAATAAAAATGTTATTTGCCACGAACATTTAAATTATACAGCGAGTATTATCTAAAAAACCGATCGGAATTTTAAGCAATTTTTTTCAGGAAGACCTCTATCTTTTACTCCCAGAATGGCACAATCGATGTTTCGAAATTTTTTATTAATTTTTCAAAATGGTACATAATAATAATCTTAAACCACCTAATTTAACACAAAAGTTTACAGTTAACAGGCATTTGCTAACCTGCTGAGTGTTGGACAATGGCTGGTAGTCGAGTGTGTCGTCATTTCATTATGTTGGAGAAACGGACCGTTTTATACCTAATGCAAAGTGTTTAGGGTGGTCGGACAACTGTGTGGTAAAATATGATAATATTGTTGCAGGCCTGAGATATTGCATGAACAATTTCGAAGGTCTTGCACCCTCCCTAAAATATACGCTCATATTATTATGGAGTCAAACCGTGTTCTAGGACAATGTCGACAGGTTAGGTCTGTAGCGAAATTGCATACACATGTCGCCGTGTTATTAAAATAATCGGGACCAACTTATTATTATGACGTATTTCCAACTTCCAACACATATTATATATCTCATACAGTAGGAACATATTAGATATAATATATGTTAATGATATATTATTAACTCGTTATTAATATCCATAAAATATATCTTTTAACTGCTCCTAAAAAACGTATTAATATATATATATATATATATAAATAAATATCTTTCGAACAAACTTTATTTTAATATATTATATCAGAAAGAAATATCTAATTTATATCAACACTAATAATTCACATACAATATACCTATAGGAACATCCACTTGCACAGAATATAATCACGGATGCGGCAAAAACGCAAAAATAAATAAATTTGAAAGATTAATAAATTTAAGCTGATAATATTCATGAAGATGTTGAATAACAGGTTTTTAAGTTCATCCAATACTTCTGATTTCTGACCAATATGCAGTAGATTTTTGCGATCCTTATATCGAAATAAATACCCATTCTCGAATAAGTTTTTATTTTATTTAAATAATATAATTATAGAGCATTAGTCGAAATAAGAGCATCATTATTAATATACTTAATTTTCAATATTTTATATTTTTTATCTTGTAATGATGTTAAATAAATCAATTTTGCACAGATTTTTGATAAAATTTTAATTATTCATCAAAATGAATTTTAAAAATTAAAAAGAAATTGGAATTCGTCTTTTTTATTTTGTCTAAATTCATTTTTTTTTAAGATCGTCATCAAACTCTAGTGTTAATACGAGCGTAGCTTCTACGAATAAGCAATTAACTACGACGACTTACACCAATATGGCAATACAGAAATATAAGTATATAAATAAGCTGTAGAAATAGTATGGGTTGCACCAGAATAATAAAGAATAAAGATTATACGGACGGATTACAGTACTAAAATAATTGCTTTTACATTTGTATATAAAGTACATTGCCAATCAAGTCAAAAACTCATAAATAAAAATTGATAAAGATTCATCAAAAATTCTTACGCTCTCTGTAATTTAAATATTTCATTTCTTATACCTACCTAATCTCAAAGTTCATATTATACACATCACTTTTATCTACTCCTAACCTTGGAACATAATAGAATATTGTATAGTTTACTTCTAGACGTATAATTATCGTATAGTTTACATCTAGACGTATAATCTTTCTTATTTAAGCTTTTGGACAGCTTTATCCTTGTATACCCTTTCGCTATCAGAGTTCACGGTTTAAGAACTTATTGTATCTAAGACTTAAAGTAATTAACGTTGTAAGTAATAGCCACAGTAATATACTTATAAAAACTATATAAATGAGTTTGAAATCGATTCGTCCATCTCACCAAACTTTTACTTGTTTAAAACCTATTATTTACTTATTGCGTAATTTCTTATACTTCGTAATCAATAGCAGTATAGCAATTTGCCTTTGAATTTTTGTATTACCACTATTATTTTATTGTGTTCATCATTACTTTTATTGTTTTTACTTTTATTACTCGTGCTGTTAATATAAAAATAAATTATTAACTATTAAGTAATTGAGCCTATTTTAATTTTAAAATTAAAAATAATATGTAATTATCGGACGATATATACATTGATATATCAACATTTGAATGTAATGCGTAAAAATTAAGTGTATAGTGGAATACTAAAATTAAATAATTATATGTATCATATATTAAATGAGCCAATGTTTTAGAGGTAGTAAACAATTTAATTACTGAACAACGTGGCTCTAATATTTCAAATTAAATGTTATGTGTCAGCTGAGTCAACTTAATTGGGTTCAAATCGGTTTTTGATTTTATAATATAATTAAACGATTTATAATAATTCTTAATCAGGCATCTGAGCAAAATTGTTTTTTTAATTATTCCAAAATAATAGTTATATCATATATTGTTCCTAGTATATATTATATATATATAAATTCCTAATAATACGATATAATATAATATTTTATATTATTATTATTATTATTATATTTTTAAATAGTATACCGTGCATATCCTACATTCTTACGTATATATCAATTAATTTAGACTTCGATATTTCTGTATTTTTAAACATATTTTACTGCAACTTTCGCAATTTAAATTTAGTCGTGTTTCGTGTTCACAGTACCCAAATAATACATACCTTACTTATATATTTTGTATTTTTTTAATAGACGACAATATACATGTCATTATCATGTTCTATTATTTTATAAATAGAATCGAGAACAACATTTTAAATCACAGTTTTTTTTTAATTTAAAATAATAAACACCATATGGATTTTGTTAACACTAGCTATACATGTAGACACATATACCTAGTAGTATAAAAAGGATAATGCAAAAACCTCAGTCGATCCTGCGCGTTCACCCGCTCAGCCCTAAACTTCACAGCCACTCATTCGATCGTTTCGAGTCTCACCTACTCGCCATCGTCTGTCGCCGCCGCCCTTTCAAGTCACACGTAATCTAAACATTCTAAACCGACATTGTATCGCTGCCGCCGACAACAGCATCCTCTATTCATAACCGGTCCTACATTATCGCTGCCGTTTTGCGTAGAACATAAATTCTATTATATTTTTGAATTAAATTGTTAATTGCTATCATACATTAATTTAGTAGGATACACGCGATTAAAGAGTAAAGACCATAGTCGGATACGACAAAACTTGAGGGTGCATGTTTTTTGTACACTATAATATAATATTATTATATTATATTTATAAAGTTCATTACAAAAAATGTAAAAAGATATATGCCGGGTTGTGTGAAAAATTGAATAATTTTATATATTAATAACACACTTTAAAAAGCCAATCATGGGCCACTAAACCATGTGTAAGAGACCATTGGTTTATTATAAAATTAGGTACCTAGTGATTGTTCATGCAATTCGGCAATAGTATTCTTGTTTTTCATGGTTTAATTAGATTCAGATATAATCACACTCATCACATGAAAAATATTCATGGCATGTATTTACCATGTGCACGTAATAATTAATCAATATTTTATTTATAATTTTTTTTCAATATCTAATTTATTTCAGGAGATCCACGTCCGAGCGTCCTGGAACTACAAAACATGTTATGAAAAATAAAGGTTGAACATTTTCCGCTAGTATTAATGCCAAATAGTTTATAGTTGAGCGATTAAACCAGCGTTCATTAAGTTTATGGGACAATGGCGTCAATAAAATGAAAATAGTTTAGGCGAGATAATAACTTTTAAAAGGATAACGAAAAATCTATATATATATAAAAAAAAACGAAACAAACACGTGAGAATGAGTGCAAAACATAAGAATTCAAAGAAGTTATTTCAGTATTTTACGATTAGTGTAAAAATGATTATGGTATTAGTCGAAATAAACATCTTTTTAACTGAATCGTTAATATTATGAAAACATTTGAGTTTAGAGTATGTTGGGAAGGTTTATGAATGATATTGTAGAATGTGTTAGAAACATTGAAAAATAATAACATGCAAACTTGCTACTAGTAATGACTAAGGATAATAATAAAACATATAGTAAAATCAACAACCGAGACGAATATATGCAGGCTGATGTAAATCATATATTATTATACTGATCCAGAAATTTCGATTGCATGTATGCTCAAAAATACATTGAGGTTAAGTAAGAACTTTTATCCAATTAAAACAAAATGATGGTGTTTAAACAAAGAAATGTATAGTTTTATTCAATTTGTTTACAAATTTCATTATCAAAATTCAAAATTACCATGTATAGTCGTATGGGTATGCCAATGGCATAACTACGGGATGGCAAGGCTCGGTAATGCTCCAAGGTCCTTAATCCTTGTAAATTGTATATATACAAAGTTGAATTTTATTTTAAAATTCACGACATACAGACAAAAAAATAACAAAACCTATCATAATTAATTTAAGAATATGGATTGAGCTTTTATAATATCAACTAAAATAATTGTAAACAAGTCTCGCACTATTTTTGTTGTATAAAAATTATTTTTGTGAAAGCTGTTGAGTGTTGGAACACAAAATTTGAATATTCATTATGCATGGAATTTCTTAACATCTATATATTATACGTATATAATTATTATAATTATTGATATGAGTGGTAATATTCTCGTAAAATAGGTAGGTACGTATGTATTATAATAACACAACTGTACCCATACAAAATATACGTGGCTTGTCAAATGAACATTTCCCATTGGGGGGGGGAGGAATACAGTCACAGTGGTTTCTTAGTGGCACTACGAAACGGTTATCCGAGGCCAATAATATAATCTAAGTATATCGACTATGATGTATCCAGGACCGGCCCAATTAATGCGGTAGCAAAATTGGCAACTGCCTATGGCGGCACCAGTTTAGAGGCAGTGAATTTCAAATGAACCAAAATGATTTTATCATTATATTATCTAGTATCCAAAAATGTATGTCCATTGTTCGACAAATACAAAAAAATACATCTAATAATATTATAGGTAATAATTATATTTTATTTACCGCGGGCGTGGTAAATTAAAATTACCTAAGTCGACATAAGACTTAAGGCCATCCCGGGATGTATCAAACCCAAATCATAGATTGTACACTTGACACGACCAATCTGTATGTATTTATAGTTATAATTGAAAGTCAATTTATGTCCAAGGACAGATAACTCAAACGTTGAAAATATTTTAAATTAGTTAGGTATATGGGAAAAAAACATGGGTATATGGGAAAGAAGTAAGATGGACTTTGGATGTTTAAATTGAAATTTTTTAACTTTAAATTCTCAATACATTTTTGTTATTTTTAGGAAAATTTAAGTAGTAGAAAGAATATAAAGCTGATGCTCTATAAAAAAAAAAGACATTCTAAATTAATCATAAAAAATATAGGTAGGTACATTTAAAAATTTCACAATATACATAACAACAGCCTTGCAGCAATACACTTAAAAAAAAAACCATTCAAATTTAATAGACCTATATATATTTATATTATATATACGGTATTTTCTATTTTGGATACATAACCTTAATTAATCTCTGTTACAGTTCCTTGAAACACTATGGCAGAAATAATGAACTAATGAAAACGAATACAGATATTTCATGTAACAGATATAAATTTTTCATATTTATTAAATAAATACCTACTTATTTTGGATTCATTTATGTATTAAATTAAGACTTATATGAGTCATGACTTCTATGCGGATTTAGTAGTTGAGCATTCTAAACAGTTTAAATTGACAGATTTAATTTAAAAACAAATCAATATAGGTACATCTTTATTTATCTTTAAGATGTTAATTTTACATAGATATTTTAATGCTATTTATATGGTTCTAGTTAGATCTATTATGGATAATGATTCAATAATTTAGAGCTGTTCTTCAACTTCAGAATGCGAGTCAAAAATATTTCCTGATATTCATGACTTTTAAACTAAATCTCCTTTGAAATCCCATTGCTACAGTCCAATTTGTATATGACTCCACTTGCCCACTTTAAGCAATGTAAATTATCTATACAACCTTATCAATGACCACATCAACTCTCCGTATTTATTAGATCATAAAAAATTAGAGTCACTCTTCATCACAGATCTCACTTTTCTTAGTTTCAACTCAAGATACTAATTTCAAAATACCTTTTCATGTACTATGAATATTATATTCTTTAATATCTATTTAATTCAATAAATTTAAGAATATTATCATTTATTTTGAATTGCATTTCTGTCCATTTTATTCAAATGAATAAATTATTATACCATTATAACATTTTTAAACAAAAAGACAAATTATTATTTAAACTTGAATTATACTTCATAAATAAATGAAATACCACTATATTCAATTTAAACAATTAGATATTAAACCAAGTATATTTTAATAGATAATATTGATTTTATTATAAGACTAACCAAACATTTTTTTTTAACTTATATAAATATCGGACAATTCTAAAATTGGATGATTTGGTTCAATAGAATTTTAGTAATCTAATGGCTGAAACATTATTTAAGTGTGTTATTTAAAAAAAAATATTTAATAATAATAAGAAATATATAAAGTATAATAAAATATATTTTCCAATTCGTCTTTCACACTTATTTCTTATTGCTTTTATCCTTTTCGTTTTTTTGATCTTTATCCTTTGAATCCTTACTGACAAGACCAACAGCTTGGCGTACAGCATCGCTTTGAGAATCAACACCTGGTAAATTTTCCAATACACTTTGAATAAATTCAGGATCAATCACTTCTGAATAGTCTTCTTCTACTTCCATAGCTTCCTCTTTAGATTTAGCACTCGATGAAGTTGCTTTTTCTTCAGCTGCCGAATCTTGCATTGACATTTGCATAGCAAATGCTATCTGCTCTTCTTCAGTCATATTATTGAAATCCACTTGAGATGCAGCTGTACCAGAAGGTCCAGAAGCTGAAGCACCTGATCCTTCCTGTACAATCATTGGCTCATCTTCAACAGTTTCCATTGACATAGCTAAAGCACGTTCCAACATAGCTTCTTCAGTTGGAGCTGAAATAATTATAGAATACATAAAATATCAAAGTGGTTAAAATTTAAAAAAAAATCAAATGATTATAAATATAATATTAATATATTATTATAGCTTCAGTTTAAACTTAAGTTGGTATTTTATGTTACCATTAAATCAGTTTCAAATTACATATATTATCTTTGTCTTACCAACGTTTAACATGACAAATGTATGTATTAAGTCAATTATAACTTTGTGCAATAAAATACTTAAATACATGACCTTTATCTGTACTATTGCAGGAGATTTTTACAATATTTTAATTTTTAAGTGAGTTATGAGAATTTATTTAACTATAATATTTTACATATGGTGAACTGTTCAGTTATTAAACACCCTCCAGTAATTGGAGGGTGCACATTGCTCACGAATATTTTAATTTTAAGACAATTATGTATCTAATATGAAAAATTAACAGTTAATATTGTTATTTGTTTGCTGTTCATACACTGGGCTCGAAGTGTTTGATCACTGAGATTTCAATTTTTTTTTTTTTAACTATAACTAATATGTTTAAGAGTAATTTGGTTTTATATTGGTTTCTTAGTAATAATTTTAAAGTATATAGGCATACCATTTTCCAGTCCAAATTTATACATACATATAAAATAAAAAAACAATTTATGATTACTTTATAAATGTAAACAAATCCTAAACAGTATATATTTTTAATTATATTTTTAGAAAGGAATGTAAAGTAAGCTCAAGTAAATATAAATATTTTCCAAATGTATTTATTATTTTTAAATGAGAGTTAAATATTTAAATTCAAATAACTCATTTTAAAATAAATATATGAAAAAAATTCTTCATTCAACCAGTTTGGATTATCCTGTACAAAATGTATAATCCAGCATGTAGATATGCTATGATAATTGTGTGAAATACAAAGACAATACTAACAGATACAATGTATCATATAATATAAAATAATACATTTAGTGAAATATTATGATTATACAATTTTAAAATGTTTTAAAAATATTCATAGTAATTTTAAAGTTGTATTTGCAATGAATATTATAAAAATATTTAATATTGATATGCAATAAAGAAAGCAGGAATTATGATTTTAATAATTGTCAAGCTTTTCTATTTTGCTCATAATACATATCTTATAATTTATTAATAATTAATATATTTACTAATGTGACTAATATTTTCACAGCAATAAGTGTAATAGCCATTATTTTGATATTAAGTAGAAAATCAA
The DNA here is from genome assembly GCF_003676215.2 of Rhopalosiphum maidis. Lineage (NCBI taxonomy): Eukaryota > Metazoa > Arthropoda > Insecta > Hemiptera > Aphididae > Rhopalosiphum > Rhopalosiphum maidis. The sequence continues at coordinate 64,572,430 of NC_040877.1, forward strand.
AGATACATTCTTTAATTTATTTTTGTAATCTATAAGAATAAGTTTTTGATAAGTTTACTTACTTTCATTAATAGTTTCCGGACGAATAGTTGAAGTTTCAGCACCAGCAGATGAGGATTGACCTCGACGAACTTCTTGTTCCTGCCTAGCTCTTTGTTCTTCCATGGAAACACGCAAAGCCTAAAAAAAAGCATCACATTATAGACTATGCACTTCTTTTTTAAAGAGATTAATTTAAAAACTAACTAAAGCTAATTCAGGATCTTCATTAGGATCAACTCCAAATTCATATCCTGTTCCGCCAAGACCAGCTCCGCCAGCACCATCTTCTCCTTGAATAACTGGTGATGATACTAATGCTTCAGAAAAATGTGAGCCAGGTGGTACAGCAATAAGATGACTGCCACCACCATCTTTACCATTTAATGTATTAACAAAAGCAGTTAATACATCAGAATTTTCAGCCTAAAAAATGAATAATAATGTTAATCAAATTGAAAATAATTTTAAAGGTTAATTCAGTTTTATTTTTACCTCTTCGCCAAAAGAAACAACATCCACATTAACCTTTTCTTTCTTGAGCCTTTTGGCTAACTTAATAATTTCTTTTTCATCTAAGCCCACCGGGCTGCCAATAAATGCAATAATACGCATTTTATGGTTTTTTCCTTGACGATGCTTCAATGCTAACTGTAATATTAAAAAATATTCTGGATTAAATATATTTTTGTATCTATATTATTTATACATAATGGAGTGAAGCAACTATTTATTTTATTTTTTTGTATAAACTATAAACTTATTACATTTTTACTTAAATATAAGTACTATTAAATGAAATATGTTGTTGAATATTATTAGTAATAAAGCTTAATATAGGGCTTATAATATGGAATTGTCAAAATTATGAAAGAATCAAAAAATCAAAGAATTTTATCTAGAAAGGCTTTAGTTATTGTTTAAATAATTTAATAAAACTAATCAATTAATCAAAAAAAAACAGTTTGACAAACTTTGAATTTTAAAAACAAAATTCATTATGATAATAAAAAAAATAAGAGGTTTTCAGGTTGTCTTTGAGGACTAAGATCAAAATCCAATTAAAAGAAAACTAGAATAGAATATTTTAAAAAAAATTATGGATTAACGGAAACAATCGAACAGGCCTAAACATAGTAATATTTATTTAAATATTTTTGCATAAAATAATATTAATAATCTATCACGCATGTTTCAAATATTTGAAAACAATAAAAAATACTATCTACTTTAATTATATTACTGATTGTTTAAAATGCATATATGTTTTAATTGAAAAGTTGAATAAGATAAAAGTGTCAATTATATTTTAGTATAATATTGAATAATTTATGTAATGATTATAAATACATGAGCAATTCTAATGCCAGTAGGAAAATTGATGACACCATTGGGTTGTACTTGATGCAATTTTGATAAAATTCGACCAACATCTGCTGTTAAAGTAGCCAATACACGAACACTAAACAAAAAAAAAAAATGATCAAACATTAAAATTTAATGTTATTTAAAAATCTAGAACTTCATACTTGGCTAGAGTTAAGAGACCAACGTTGTTCTCGGGATTAGAACGAGTCTTAGAAAGACATACTAAGTTGACAGCATCTTGTTGAGCTTGTAGACGAGTAGGTACAAAATCTCCATTGCGCATGTAATCGCTGTTGTCAACACTAAAAACAAATGTATTACATCAATTATTATAATAACAGATTACACTAATATAATTTGTATATTATTGTTATTGTCCAGTGAATAAAAAATAGTGTTAAAAACCAGATATTTGAGACTAGTTATAGCATATGGATGTGAAACTTGGGACACTTCAAAAGGTGATTATTCAAAGAGTAGTATAATAAAAAGAAAATTGCTTAGACTACATAACATTAGTGTAATAACACCGTTAAACAAAAAGTTTAAAGAAGTCCCAAAATTGTATTAGTTATTAGAAGTAGAATTGAATGATTTGGACATGAATGAAGAATTCCAATGGTAAAACAATAAAGCAAGTAACAGAAAGAAATGTACAGGCAAGAGACTAGTAGGAAGGCCCACAACACAATAAAAAGGCATGATGAAAAAAATCAATGAAAATGTTAAATTCGAAGAAACTTATAATAGGGAACGGTGGTAGCAACGATGTGACTTCATGGCTCGCTAAGCTGATGAAGAACATATATTTATATAATTGTTCATACACTAAATATCTATACATGATTTATCACGGATAAAGAATTCATTTAAAAAAAAAATGTGATAACTATGTATCAGAATGTATTTTGTAGTTGTTATGTTAAATGTCAGCTATTGCCACTATACAAAAGAAGGTAAAAATGAACGACTTTTAATAACGAACATCGCTGTGCATACTTACCATATCATTGTACTTTCGAGAACCATAATGAATGTCTGTTGAATTTAAAGAAATACCGAAATGAACAACTTTAAACACTAAACAGAGAGCAAAGTGAATTTACTAGTTCTGACTTGTGAGTTGTGAGTTCTGATTATTGTTCCAAACAAATTGCTAACTCATTGAAGTGATATCCTAATTGATCAGATATCCCAAAACATGATAACAGCGATTCGATATTTGAGATGTCAGTGGTGCCAACATTAAAATCCAAATATCCCATATAAATGTCTAAATAATATAATAATTTTGTTTATTTAATTTTCGGAACATATGCAATTTGACTCCCAAGCAATATTTTGGAATTGTAAATATCTATTATTACATATATAATTTTATAGTTTTTAAAAAAAATTGCTCAAACGGAACTTTTTTACAATACTAGTCACCACGAAAATTTACCCATTTTTTTATAAGTACTTAAGTTGAAAAAAATTATTTACGAAAAAAGAATTCGGGGCTATAACTTAAAGTTATAGCTATTTGAAGTTTTTCGTTTTATTACAAACCTTAAATGCCCAATATGCCATGAATTTCGACAATGCAAAAGCTATTTTGTATTGGTATTATACTATTATCTATGGTTCAGTAGTTCCCAAACTGTGCATTGCTGTGCCATAAGGCACTACAAACTTACTTTAGGGCAACTACGGCTCATACAAGAATAAATAGATATTTATTTATTATTTTTTATTATAATTAAAAAGTAAAAATAAAACCAAATACCGAAACCATCTTAATGTAGAACCTTAATTACGTGTCTAATTTTCATAAATTGAATCTGCAGCAGACTGTCAACCTTTGTCAAAATAATAACTAGCAGTAAAAATCTCATAAGTTATTATTTATTAGACTTTCAGCTAAATTGTTCTCTTTTAAAGCAATTTTTCAGTTTTGTAATATTTTTTGTTTTTATTATCAACTATAACTTTGTTATTTGTTTATAATGTGTTCAATAAAATTATTTAACTAAATTATTATTGAGAATTAATGTTGATTTTTATCATGTTCCTCCTGTTATTTACAATTCACAGAAGAACTAATCTATAAAATATATAGGTGATTAGAACTCCTGAAGTATTCTCCTAGTTTAATTCTTGTTTATTTGAATATATTTTTTCAATTTTTTGTTACTACAATTTAAATTATATTTTGAAATGTATAACTTGGCAATTTAAATTGTTTTTCTAAAGTGATTTAATATTTAATAAATTAATTATAATTACTAAAAAAAAAAAGGTGAACAAGGGGGTATTGCTCTGTTGTACATTAAGTATCAAGTGGGTCACTATTATGGGTATATTAAATTTAAATCCAATGATATATATTATATACAAATAACAATTCTGAACGGAAACGGTCTATTAGGCTGTAATACTATACTATATAAAGATATTTTGTGATATATTTTTTATACATATAGATTTAAGCCATTTATTTTACTTTTGGTATAAATTACGGTAGGTTGATATTAAATATTTTTTTGAAAATAAAGTATTTATTTTATTATAACCATTTAATACTCAACTTTTTTGTATAATTAGTCAAGTAAATATCCTATAACCAAAATTATAGTTTATACGAATATATATATACTTTTATGGAATTTGATTAATTTTTTTCGGATTAAAAGCATATCAATTTCCAAAATGTTTGAATTAAAATATGTAAAATCACATACGCAGTGTAGGTAGGTACTTTGTTTTTTTATTAAAACTTTAGAATAATTTCACAATTTTTATCAAATACAGTGTTATCGCAAAAATACCCATCCCCAGATATATCATAGCCAGACTAGCGCTCCTCAATTTCTATTTTCATCTAGGAGTGAAGAGGAGAGGATATTATAACCTCATGTGATCAAAGTGAAATTATTCGGCTATCTAGTAGATAATATATTATATTATATCGTCTATTATATCTTATACGACAAAAATCTAAACATAATATCTTATATTTTAATTTCTTGTGGATTATAAGATTTTAAGAGTTTAAGACAGTAAGTTGATGAATAAATGCCCACTATATTTTTACTACGCGAATACAATTATCGATTTAAAAATTAAATTATGCAATCAGCGATGAAACCAAAAGAGCATAATATAGTGACTATTACGAATTACAAAAGATTCTAATATAAATTAAAATATTTTTAATTTATAAATTATTTAAGAAGACGCAGTAATGTGTAGTATCTCCGTTTATTACAAACGTAGATACAACATAGCAAATTTTTGTTGAGTAGAAACGGTTTTAAATTGTTAGTGAATTTAGTATTTACCTATGATTAAACTGGAAGGTTTTAAACATTATCTATATTTTTACGTAGATTTTTCATGATATTTAAAATTTTAATATGTAATGAATATTTTTAAATTGCTATATTTAACTTACCCATAGACCATAACTCGCTTAAAAATTTCAATATTATAAAAACCTACGTACAAACATAGTTGATAATATTTTTACCATCAAATTTGATCATGGCTCTATTCACTCTAAAACTTTACTCTAAATAAATTTTATTTTCCTGTATTCAAACTTACTGTATTTTATAGATTAGATTAGATTAGTAATTTTCAGCCTTTTTAACCATGCGGCATACTTCATCTCCTACAAAATTTTTACGGCACACAAATCCATATAATATGTGAAGCATAGGTTAATCATATACATATAAATACATACTAATAAAACTATTAACAGATTTTTCGCGGTACAGTTCAAGAGCGCTCACGGCACACTCGGTGGCGTATAAAGAAATTAATTTCAGGGGGGTTAAAAAAAATTTCTATTCTTATATTTCAATTAATTATACAATCAAAATCAATGCCCGTACCGACCATACATTTCAGGAGGGGTTTGAACCCATAAACCCCCCTATATACGCCACTGGGCACATCAGTTGAAAACCACTGTATTAGATAAAAATAACACATTACTGCTTATAGCGTCCTTTTAATATTATAAATGTTATTCACTAAATATTCTGAAGATACGTATATAACCAAGGCCATACTAAGGGGAGGGGTTGAACCCCTCCCCCACGCCCAAAATTTTTTTGTGTTATATTTTGTAGTATTAAAGTAACCTATACAATATTATAATAAAATTAGAACACAATTATTTAGCTTGAAACCCCTCCCAAAATTAATTTCCAGTTACGGTCTTGTATATAACATATGAATAGGATGACATACATTTAGGATTAGGACATTAAAATATGATCACTGGTCAGTTTAACTATTAATTAATAAATTACCATTTTAATTCCGTCTAACTATAAATTATAAAATTATAAAGATGTGACCTAATTAATTTTGTGCCTGAAACTGAACACTTTGTTGAAGGTTTATCATCACTATGATTAAATACATACGCTAATGCTATATTCTCGGTATAATTAATATATTAATTATGTATTTAAAACTGATCAAATTAAATTTGTATTAACCAATGTATACCCGAATTATTACAGCAACGTTGGACCTTTATTATATATGACGTAGCTCTATATAGGTAGCTCTTTTCAAATTGCCACTGATGCTCCACAGGCATTGAAAGTGTTAACTCGCCTGTACGTCAACACGAAAATGTAATTAAGACCCGCCCCCGCCCATGCTTTGTCACTGCAACAGCCTCTTGCCCGGAGACCTTTCACACGAGCGCACTGAAATCTTTACATAGTTGTCTTGTACTTTCCGAATCGCTAATAACAAAAGCTTGGGCACCGGAACTAATTACATTACCGACTCAGGCCAATCCTATTATAATACACCATCAAAAGTCAAACCCTTGGTTATGTAATGAATGATGGTACAGAAAAGAATTAATAATAATGACACCAAAGAAGCAAAAAATGCATACCTATAAAATATATTTAAGATTTAATTGGTTAGATATTATAATACATATCTACAATATATTTATATTATATTTAAGAATATTTTTATTTTTTTTTAAATTCTATTTTGGATAACTTAAAATTTATAAAAAAAAAATACAATAATAATACAGGTAATTATATAACAAAATAAAGTACAGTGATGTGTCATAACTGTGATATAAATATTAATTTTAACACTCAGTCTAAGACAAAATATATATCACACGTCAACTTACTTAACAAATACTAATAAATTTGACGCGGTAGGGTCTGACATAATGTACACTTATTGAGAAAATCTCATAATAACTATTGTAGCTCATCTTTTAAGTTAGGTGTAATAAAAATATAAAATTGAATAAAAATCTTTAGATAATAAATTAATATATAGCGTGTTTAAAAATGTCTAATAGTTAAATATGTTATAAAATATGTACCTTTTATTTTGTTTTCATAAAATTGTTTGTTTATGCATCTGAAAAATGCGTAAAGTATAAGCATCATTTATCATGTTTTAAGTTCATGTAATAAGTAAAATGCAAAAACAGAATGAGAAAAATAATAAATTTATAAATGAGACCACATTCAATACGTAATAATATGATTGTATTAGCAATTGACTTTTGTAATAATACAATTTTCCAAAAATATTAGGACATCATGGTGTTGCTTAAGTATTGTTTGTTTAAAAATAAATTTAAATTATGTTATCATTTTGATATTCTACAAACAAAGAAAAAATTAATATAATAATTAATAAGTATTAACTATATATCATTTCTAAGTATAATATTTGGTATAAAAAATACAATTATATTAATCAACGATTTCATAAAATCAATAAGATGATATCGATTTCGATTAAAAAAATAAATAAATAAAAAAGAAGGATTCGTCCTCGATCTTCCTACAAATCTACTCCTTGCGAATACAGCCAAGCACGAGTAATCAAATTTGAAGAAACGTTACTTAATTGAAAACAATATTAGATTTTGAACATGGTCAAATTAATATAAAAAAATAACTCTAGATACACAGATACATGATATCAAAGTCGTTGGTATTGATCAAAATAAGTTCGAAATTGTTTATGTTTATATCACTAACAAAATATGCTGCCGGTATGGTAACAAACAGTTCCCTTAGTTACTTCACCCATCTTGACAGAAAAATATGTAATAATTTTATGTTTAAAACATAGTTTAGTTGTGGTACCTATATAATTGATATCTATATATGAAACTATTATATTTACAACAGTCAACATTAATTATTATCTGTTGAACATATATTTAATCTGATGGTAAGTTAAACTTTAATTATGACATAAAATAATAATTAATAATCGAATTCTATTGCATATCGTTCATGTATAAATACGGTATAGATAGGCACCTATATATAACAAACTTAAGTTTTCTTAGTCTTAATAATATTATAAATATTATTATCTAAAGATTAGGAATTTTGATACTATGCCACTTTTGTTTTTAGTGTTTTAAAACATTGATCGTCCTCAAGTAAATAATGTGTATAAACCGAACTGACAATTTTAATGTTATTATTTTTTTTTTTACAAATTTAACAACATTTTATATTTTAGTGCATTTTCAAGTTTTGGAGCAATTTTTATAAATTTTAATTTTCTTCTATAAAATATAAATAAAGTATTCGTCATTTTATAATTTATTAATTATCATCGATACTATCAAATAAAGAACGTAATTTATTGTTAACTATTGAAATAAAAATCATCATATTATACTGATTAAGTATAACAAGTAACCAGATAGTGACGATATTTTAAAATATATACTCTTGTTGCATCGGTTGATGTTGAAAGAAGTTTTTTTATCTACAAAAATTCGCTGTCCAACCAACAACTTAATTTTGCTTGACAATATTAAACAGCATATTTTATAGTGCAGCAGCAACAAATAGGTAATAATAACCAAAAAAAAAAATGTATTTATAATTGATCAATTAATAAAAATGTATTTTTTCAGATTAAGTAATCTGAGACTACTTAATCTATATTATTAAAATTTAAAGTATTACGCTAAAAAAAATATTAATGAATTTAAAATTCAACTTTTTACTTTTAAGCTCTAAAAATTACATTTTCGACGCAATTATTATAGCTTTATTAACTTTAAAGTCCCATCCCTAATTATCATACATAAGTATGCGATTTTCTGACGCCTATGTTTATATAAATTATAATTTATAGTGTTTATACATATATTTACGAGTATGATATATTTAATATTTCAAGATTAATTATCGTATGAAATAATGTCCAAATTAGACTATATGATAAAATTATATATTTGTACGTGATATTCATATTTAATACTACAAACGACTCATCACTCACAACGACAACCCCATTATGCGTTACACTACACCTTGGAGAAATTAATTTGAGGTAATGGTGTTAAATGTATAATGATATCTTTATTACACCCGTAACATATGTATATAATATAATATAATTATATACAGTGTAAACCTAACCTATACCCATAGGCCATATTATAAGCCATCGTATATACCTCTCTTGAAATATAAAGTACTCGGAAATTAATTATTTAAATAATTTAAATGGGAAATTTTAGTACCTATGTATACAGTTTTATCACACCTATACAGTTTTTACTACATGATAATATTCATATCATATTAAAATTATTTAATTCATTTAAAATATTTAATATATATATATATATATATATATATATTGGTCTTAAAAAGAAAAATGTACTAATGTAATAATACAAAATATTTTGTGTTCGAATCGAATTAAAATAAAAATATAACTATAACTATCTATCTATTCATTTTTATAATATAATAATAGTCAGTGTACAGATTAAAAACCCGTTATTATACTATTTATACTAGAAACATTAAAAAATTGTTTCTAAACAGATGATGGAAGAACTAAAAGAAAATTTTACTTTTAAATCGTTGAGTGAAGAAGAATTGTACAATCAGACAGACAATACAGATGAAAGTGAAAATGTATCCAGTAAATGTGTATTCGCAAGGTAGGTATATATCTGGATATATGTTAAATGAGTCAAACATAATATGTATTATACTTACCTACATTATGCATTATACATATATATATATACGTATAAATATATATATATATATATTGGTATGAAGTACCATTCATTAGTTTACAATGATTTTTGTATTTTCGGGAATCGTATATACCGTAATATATGCGTATATCATAATATAGTACCTCATTAGGTACTTTAGTAGGCTTATATTACATATAGTTCAATTTTTGGTAGTGTCTTTGAAACTCGACATATTTTTATACTTTTAAGCATCATATTTATTATGTATCTAGTAGTACTACATTATTGGGTACTTGTTACTTGTATTACTTAGAATCTACATATACATAATTACATTGTATATATTATGTAGTCTCTTTGTAACTTATAAAATATAATGTATCGTTAGTATAGGTATAACGTCTTACTTGTCAATATAAAAACATGTAATTAATAATTACAAGATCAAAAATCGAGTGGAATAAAAAATATATATTGTATAATAATAATAATTAGGCATAATTGTATAAATAGTTAATTTCTGAATAAGTTAATAAATAAAATCCTTTTAATAGGCCAATATGACAATAATAAATTTGGCTTCTTATTATTTTTGGTTTTTTCAAAGAGAGAAAAGCCAAATTTACAAAAATCGATAATCGTTTGTTTTTATTCAAGAACATTAACTTTTTTAGATGGTTAAAACCAGCAAGTGTAAATGAATTGAAATTCGTGTCCAAAGACGTTTTATTGATACATGTCGAAAAGACGTTAATATTTTATGACACGAATACGCAAAAAGAAGATATTCTCATAGTAGGCAGTAAATCAACTCCAGGGAGCGGTGGTGATAATAATCTATATTTAGAAGGTATTGGGTGTTTCGATTGCTGTGAAATAGATTTACTAGCCTTGGCTGAACATCCACCTATATCAAAGGTGGTTATATGTTTATATCCTGCTCTGAAAGTGTTGGCAACTCTTATTGGTAAGTATGGAATAAATAATATTTTAATACCTAATAATTGGCTGATGTGTTATGATTTTAAAATAAATATGATATAATACATAACACGAGCACAGTGTGAGACAACTAAATTAGATGGCCGCGTAGCAAAACCTCGTAAATCGATTTTATCAAATTATGTAGGAATGATTTTACAATAACTATTATATGAGTCTATCAATATTTATAATTTATATATTTCATCATTTTTTCTTCTTTTCTACTTTCTATGATATATTAATATCTTAATTACTTTATTTAATATACAATTTAATTACCCATGTGAAAAAAAATTATTTCTACTTATGAAGTTTTGCTACATAGATATCATAATTATTTAATAATTAAAAATGTGAATATATGTAACAATATTTCATTTATAAATAAAAAAAATCAAAGCTATTCCGACATCCGTAATATGTATATTATGCAAAATAGGAACATTAAACCAATTTGTATTTACATTTACATATTATATTGCAGTAGTCGTTATTTGGTTTCTAATATATTTCAAATACATTACAGGGAAATTTCGTCATTTTATAATCGCCATTTCACCAAATATTTTTGATGTGTTTTAATTTTTTTTTTTATTGTATATTAGAACGTCAGTCGATAATCACCCAAAACGTTGAAGCGATTTTTAAAATAATTTTTCAGCTATAACAAATTAATTAATTTAAATAATTGTATAAGATAATGTAGTCAGTTAGGTAATATGGATTTTGGTTTTTACAAATTGAAAAAAAATATATGTGTGTCTGATGTATAGTTGCTATATGTATAAATGACCCATTTTTACCCGTATTACACTATGATTTATTATGTCAACTTTTATGATTTTGAAAAAAAAAATATTTTTACAGTTTGAAAAGTATTTATACTTAAAAAAAATATTAAAGCTACTACGATGAAAAAAATATTTTTGACAAAGTATAGCTACACTTAGTTGTAGAAGAAAATGCTATAAACTAAATAAACGAATTTTTTTTTTTTACAAAAATTAACTGATGAAATTATTTTTATGGTTTTGATGGAGCAGTATATTGTATACAAGCTAAACAATATTTATGTTGAAGAGGATTTTAACGGATTTCAGATAGTAGCTGCTCTTCACCATACAAGTCTATACTGTTTCTGAGGTTGGAATATTTAATCGGCTTGCGTGATTACCCGGCATTCGATCTGATCGTGTGGGCGTGGAGAATTGGAGAAAAACTGTTGGTTGTCGACACCGGATTCATTCAGCCGAACCAATATCTAAAGTAAAAGCACGCTCCGTCTGCTTGGTGTGCCAAGTGCCGCGAGCATAATAAACAATATATATATATATATATATATATATACATATGATATATATACTACCCAAAACTGATTGGTTTTCTCTCGTATAATGATAATAATAATAATAACGATAGTGCGGCAATATTATCATAGAGTTTTGGTTTTTGGGATAACATATTACACTACAAATATAGAAAACATATTATTCACTTGAAATTATTGCAAACATATACTAAATTAATACAATTAAATACTTATATTTATTTTCCGTTCAAGCAAAAAATAAAATATGTTATAAAAATAAAAATATCAATACCAGTTAGGTACTATATTGTGTTCTTTTTGCTTTAAGATTAATGCACAGCTAAGTGATATATTTTTAGTCAGTGTATTTCTATAGAAAATATCTAATTTTGATTTTAATCATTCGTAAAAATATTATGGAATGATAGGGTTTCACACATTTATCTGCACAGCTCAAAAATTACTTATTTTTTATTACAGACAGTGTATTTATTTTTAAACACTACCTAATTTTAACCTATTTAGTATAACTATTATAATGTAGAAAATGATCTTATTTACGCCATACTACTGTCATAATACTTGTAGTATTGTGTTTTTGAATATTTGTGATATTGAACGCCTATACTTATATATATGGTTTCACGATGTTTGTAAAGGTAAATCATTCGTATTCAATAAAGTAATTAAGAGCAAAAAAATATATTTTATCAAATTTTGAATTTTGAATATGTATAATATGGATTGTATATACTCGTAATATAGTTTAACATAACTATTTTTAAATATTAGTTTTTTTCGGCATTTGAAAACTTGTAACAAAAAATATGTATGCAATGAATAATACATGATACAAGATGCAAACGTATGAAATGATGCACAAACACTTTCTAGTTTTTATTTCGTCGTACAATTTGTATACCGCTATGGAAATATTATTTTCACAATAAAAAAAAATAAGTTTACATACTCAATAATATGGTATTGGATTGTTGATAAAAAAGATATTATAAAATTTGCTATATTAATCTGTATGGTTTTACTTGTATGATATTATAGTACCTTTTGGAAATTTATCTGAAGTACAAACAAATACTATACATTAAATGTTGTATGTAAATTTGTATTTTATTTGGAGCGTTCATTAAATAATTATTAAAAAAAAAATGTTCTTTACAAAATATGTAAAGCTCTAATTCTGATCAGTGTAATTATTATCGTTATTACTTATTTTATTACCAAGGTACTATTTTCCAAATAATAAAAACAAAATACTAAAGAGTTAGATTATAGTTAGAGTATTAAAGCTTAAGTTGTTTAACAGATAATTTAATTTCACATAAACAGTAAATAATAAAGTAATGTTAATTTAAATAATATATGCATGTACAACTATACATTAATTTTGTATCGCAAATGCAATTGTCATTTGGAAACTTGATCTAAATTAAAATAATAAGTATCAATTCGTTAAAACCTTTTGAGATTTAGAAATTTTTCTTAACTTATAATACATCGATTTTAAGAATTAGGACCAAAATGGTTATACTTATTATCTATTTAAATCATTGATCAAAAGTTCTGTTTGCATAAATATATCCTTTTTTTAATTTTTATGTTTTTATATGTATATAATATTTAGTCGGGTGATACTACCGAATATCTTCTTACTATTTATATAATTTTCAGTTATTTTAAACTGTTATAAAAATTACTTATTGTACAAACATTAAACATGTATGGATTATAATTACGCTTTTTAATAAAAAAGTTGTTTGTTAACTAATTCATGATTCCATTCGCGTAATATTTTAAAGCTTTTAAACTTATGTAGTACAGACCCTACCATTATTAAACGCGTACGCGTTTATCTAAACGTGTTTTAATCGTTTATATTGTTATATCGTTATAATAAGTTATATATTAAATAAAATGTTTTCGACAATTTTTAATTTAGTATGTCCTAATTTATAAACATCCATTATAATAATATCCACGATTATAATATGTATAACTCAATACACTGATGAATTATGTTATTTGATAAAATATAGATTTAAAATACACGACATTAGGAATTTGAATAACATATATTTTGTATTAAGTTAGTTATGAAAGCGTAAATTTACACGCACATTGGGACACCCCCAAAAAAAATAAATAAAAATGTATCAATCGAGTATATTACTGGTCCTCTCCCCAACTCGACAAATTTCTGGGTAAGTGTACGTGAAGTATACCTATATATTTTATGTATATGAATCTATTTTGAAATCGAGTCATCTATACGCGCGTAATAGAATACAATATAATATATATAATAATATATTTATATGTCATATTACACGCAGTTTGTCAGCGATCAATGCCGCGGCGGGCCGAAACGACGTGTACCTGAGCCAGACCGAGCACGACGTTGGGTGTAAGCTCCAGTTGTGGACGTTGTTCGTGAGCTGTAAGACAGTGTACGCGGAGAGGACTCGGGTGGAGGTGCCCCCAGACGCCTTGCCATCGGGTTGTTGGACACCGTACGGATGGTACGTGTTCTGCGACTCGTTGGCGAACGTCTACCGAGTGCAGCCTGGCGCACCGGAACCGGAAACGGTCGTGGCGACGACGGCAGATCCGATCTCGGCGAAACACGGAAACGGCGGCGGTCCGGGCGCGTTGGTGTGCCCCAGCAAACAGGGTTTCGTTTTGTACGCGGTCAACCAAGACAACCGTCTAACGGTGATTATTATTATTATTGAGATGGTTATTTCTATGAATGTACGCATGGTATAATGCGTGTGACACGTGTAAAAAGAGAGCTTTGCGACTTGTGATAGTCATATTTATAATTTTCTAATGACTGAGACGTTTTTATTGTTGTAGCTCAATTGTGGCCGACGGCCGTACAAGAGATGTGGACAACCATATTATATTTTGAGATGTGTGAGATAGTAATCGAAACGAAAAAATAAATAACCCGATCTTGTCACAACACGTCGATATTATATATTTATATGTATACAAAACTGCTATAGAACTTTATAAATGATATATTATACGCTAACAGCTGTCATTTATCATAACGGTGGTGGTGAAAATACAGTATTTATGTCTATAAGTCTACATTATAAAATCTGAGATAATAACTAGTGAAATAGAGGAGTTTTAATATACTATAGCTATTTAAATTATTTTTTCTATATTAAAGGCTGGGCTGTGGGAGAATCGAAAAACAATATGATGTCTTCAACTTATTATTACTATTCATTTATTTAACTAGTAACAAATAAAGTTAAACGGTTTTGTAATCCGCCCTAAATGTCGGTTTCTAAAAACTGGAGTAAATAATGTATCGAATTGAGTAATCTATGTAAACGATTTCATTCAAAATTAATTATTATTTATTTATGTATTAGGATTTTCATATGTTTAATAACAAAATATAATTACCTCAATACACATTACAATATGAAACAATAAATTTAATGATAAATACAATTGAATTTAAAATATAAAAGAACCAAATAACTAGGCAATAAAAAAATATTACATTTTGAGTTCGTAAAAATAATAACTAATAAAAGCCCATTAATTACCAACCAGCTGCAGTATTTAATTAATTATATTTTATTGGCATAGGTATTATAGGTATACCACCGTGAATATTAGGTAATTTATTACCATTATAACAATAAATAATACGTGTTATTGTAAAAACGTAGATGTTCTTGTTACCTATAAATAAAATTAATGTAATTATTTACAAATATATATTATAATTTGTTTGTTTTATATTTAAGCTAATTGATAACTTTAATTTTGATATTTTATAAGCTTATTAGTTATTATTGTCGTGACACAATTAAATTGCGAGTTATGCAAATATAGCAAATAGGCTCAGATGCTTATTTAGCTACTTTGGTCCGAAATCAGATATATCCGTTCCCGTGACGAGAAATTCAAAAAATTACATCATTGAAACAAAAACAGTCAATCTGAAAAAAACTTATAATAATAAAATATGTAATATTATATGCCGTAATATATCATTAAAAAACCTTACGATATTTTCTAAAGATTTAATAACTAAATTGCGTGCTTCAATAATGATGAAAGATTTTTAACCATCTATATACTATTTACGTATATTATAAATATATTGTATTATGATATTATTGTTAAACATATACGAGTATTATGATATATGTCGAGTTGCAAGGACTGACCTCTTGGGGAATTTTGTATATTTTTTTGTATAATAATATTACTGTTGCCGAATTGCGTTTTTTGTTAATTTATATTATATTCAATATAATGTGTATAATATATTAGAATACTAGCTGATTCTGCACAGCTGCCCGTAACAAATTAAATGCCGCAGATTTATTTCTTTTTAAACTCCGTTAAATGTAATCTGCACAGATTTTTAATATAGTTATTTGGGTTGCTTTGATCAAGTATAAAACACAAATCAAAAATTACGTATTTTTGATGAGCCAACAAATATCTGGTGCGATTTTTGTTTTAAAATTTAAAAATTTGGCTCACACACACACACACAACTTTGTGTACAAATAATCGAAAATATAAAAATAAAAGATTATTTTTACAGCAGCGTATACTGCAAATATGTTATTGGGGTATGTGTATAATGTGACAACCCTCACTGACCGTATACTATCACTAAAATTACTTTATTTTATAATTATATTATTCATATAATATGAGAAATTCATATTAAAACACCATTAATTATTATATTATAAATTAAAGTGATGAGTTAATTTAAATATTGCGTTGAACTTAAAAATAGGTATTCCAAATTTATAGTGGATTATTGGAAATATATCAGTGATTATGCGCGCAGTTTATACAAAGCAGCACTTTTATATTATGCACATTATTTTCCAATATATAATTACACTCGTCACTCAATATAGGTATGCCTCAGTGATTATAATATAATCATTGCACAAAATCTACCTTAAAAAAATCTATTATATATTGTATACAACCCCACAGTGCTTCAAGGACACCAGGGGCATTTTTACAAAAATATGGACAATAGTCGTTGATTACATATTGCAGTGTATGACAGCTGTAAAAAATGACGTTTACGGATGGTCGGACGAGGTATAAAACATAATTAAGTACATAATATTATGATATAATATCATACGCACCTAAACAGTATTGGATAAGTCAATAAACATTTATTTTTAATCCTGCAGGGAACTCTGTTACGACTAACACAGAAAAAACAACAAATATTGAAAGTGTACGGATTAAAAATCAAGTATTTTACTTTTATCAAACCAACGGACGAAATGGTGGCCACCATAAACCATGCAAACACTTTGCAAGTGTGGGATGCTTCGACTGGAGAATTTGTGAACATTTTTAATATCCATTAAAGTAGGGTAGCATTCTATTATTGTCTTTTGTTGTTTTACAGAAAAGCAAGATGAAACTAAATGGAACTGCAACGGATTTGTGTAGTAATCCATTTTACCACTATATTGCCATTACGTTTAAAAACGGTAAAATGGAATTGCTAAGAACTGTTCCCAAAGTAAACAAAATAGAGTGCATTGCAAAAATAGTACTATGTGATGAAGACTTATCTTCGATAAAATTTTTCTCTGACGGAAACATTTGTAATGTCACTAGTTTTCCCACAGGTCGCTTCTATTATATAAGTGTGAGTAAATATAAATAAATTTGATATTATCGTTTTATATACCTAATGTCATTTAATTATTTTATTGAAAATTAATTCTTATTAAAAACGTATGATATAAAATTTTAAACTATTAATTAACACTGTCTTTATGTGCATTAAATGATGTTATGGAATAATAATAAAATAATTTAATATTTTAATATTTAATTGTAAAATTAAAATATCTATTAGATTACATTAGGACAGAAATGTGCAGTTTTAAGAAAACATCAGTTGGGAAAACATGTAATTGACATTGATATAGTCGATAATAAAAAATCATCGTTTTTGACAGTTTTATATTCAGATCTGAACAACGATGAAAATGCAGGGAATAATATTTTAATATATGATATATTTTTTAATATAGTTTTTAAATTAAATGATATACAAAATTATTATACGTCAGTATTTAAATGGAGTTCATATAGTATTCCTGGTGCACTAAACATTGCTTTTACTGTCTTGCATTCTAAAAGTATTCACTTGATGACTATAGATATCGTAAAGGTATATGATTCAATATTTACTTAACCTTTTTATTATTTATTATGATATTATGTTAACGTTTAAGGAAAACATGTTGAACTTACAAACTATACCATTAGACCATCAATTAAAATGTATTAAGGCATATACGAACGGAAATCATTCTATTACATTTAGTCCGGATGGTTCATATAATATTTATGAATTTGACGATGATGGTCAGTGGAAAAAAATGATTATGGTAAACTGTAGTCATTGGCAAAGTGGAGGATTGATTGCTGCTCAAATCGATGACAATGCTAATAACATACTAACACTAAGTTATCAAGGAAACTTTATTTCTACAAGTTTTAAGTAAATTGTACAATAGAAACTATTTAAATAAAATATTTTGACTAAAATAATATTTCTTATTTACAAATTTTAGAGGCACATTAAATCGTAAAAGAAGGATTGATAATTCAAATTTTCTAATTATTGAGGATAATTCTGAAACAAAAGGAATCGGTTTTGAGGATAGGCCAGAATGTTAGTTTATTATTGTTAGCTCTTATATAATAAAGAAACATCATAATTTATTGACTGAACTTCACTATTTTTCAGCTCCAAAACGAATGACATGGGAAATGATAAACCAACAAAATAAATTAAATGAAACTATAGTGGCTTATAGTAATCAAAAACAACAAATTATACAAAATTTTGAAAAAATAAAAATAGAAGTAATAATAACAAAAAATAATTTATTAAAATAATAATAAATACAAATTATAATAGAATAAAATAATCATAATATTTAATTTAATTTTATAATGTACCTATTCAATGGTTTATTTATGTATTTTGAATTTTAGCTTCAACATTTGTTAGAAACTAATGTCAATGGACCTGAAGATATAAAAATAAATATAGAAGAATTCGATTTAAATGTAGATTATAGACTAAATTTCAGAGAAAAGTGTAAACTTGAACGTAAAGAGTACGAAGTTAAAATTCTTAGTGACATAAACAAGTTTAAAATGGAAACTGAAAATATTATTAAGGAAAAATGGGAAACACTTTTTATTAAACCAAAATCTATATATGTACGTATGAGGTATTAAAATCATAAAAAAAACTAATTTTAAATTTAATTTTAGTGTTTAAAAAATATATATAAAGTAGACAACTATCCAATAAGCATAATAGACCAAGACATTATCAAAAAAGCAAATAAAATCATTGAAAAAAGAATATTAATCGGAGATATGTCAGAACAAATATTTACCGTAGAAGATACATTTTCCAAGTAAGAAGTACCTATAAATACATTTTATGCGAATTTTAAAAACATTTTTTTCTAGAAATGATTTTGAGATATTGGACGTTGAATCGAATTTATTGGAATCCGATGACAAACTAAGTAATGATTTATCAATGACGGGTTCAATCAGTTATGAGTTTATAGAAACTATCGGCACTCTAAATTCTCAGTACAATTATCATAAATTAGAAATGGCTGAAGATGAAATAATTTTACTTAAAGTATGTAAACAATAAAAGTATTTATGTATATTGAAAAATTGTTTTGACCTACTTGTTCATTTTTATTTAATAACCTGTTTTACTTATTTACTATTATATACTTTTATTAGCTTATGGTTAACAAATTAAAGCACAAATTCAATAAACTATTTGATGATTTATTAACGGAAAAACAACAGCAACTGGATAATTTGAAAGAATATAATGAAAGATTACGTGTAATTGAAACTGAGTTGAGATTGGCATGCAAAAGTATTAAAACTAAACAGACTAGTAAAATATTGAATATACAGTTGTGATTTCTATTCATTTTGTTTAGTTGAACCTACCGAACCGTTACCTATAGATTATGAATGGAATAAATATGAAAAAATCGAAGAACTTTTACACGTCAATGACAATGAAGTTCCTGTAGAACTGTATCGTAATAATATATTATCTAGTAAAGAAATGTCGAAAGATGTGAATTCAAGCACAGAAAAAATAAACAATGAATCAGTAAATCTTAACAACTATAGACAGCGAGCACTGGTTTTTATGATGGATGGTGTACTGGAGAAAAGGTGGGAAGATGAATTGAAAAAAGACGTGCCAAAACCGCAATGCATAATGGTGTGTGAGGGTATATTTTAAAATTTATTTGGGTTTGGAGTGACAATCGCTTCGGTGACACTTTTTATATTTACAAACTAGTTTGCGTACATTTATAATTACCAACTCCGAACTAGTATTTAATATATATATATATATTTTATAAAAGACATTTCTAATCTATACACTTTATAGTAGGTAATAGGTATATAGTAATACTGTGCCGTGTCTAATGGGGGGCAAAGGGGGAAATTGCCACCGGCGTCTTTAACTCTTAATCCGGCGCTGTATAGTATACACAATTTAATACAATATGCAAATACGTTGACAATTAGTGTACTAGACTTGGAAAACGTAAGGGAATCCATTGAGACTACTTCCATTAATATAGTACAACTATTTTAAATATAATGCAATATATGATTACAATTTAATTATTATACTCGTAATGATAAAAAATTATTAATTTCTGATCAATAGAAATTAATTTTTAGTACGCACGTATATATTAAATATTGAATTTCTTTACAATTAATTATTTAAATCTTTTCTAAGTTATTATTAATTTTTACAACTTATTGAAATTTAATAAAACAATTTTTTTTTGTTTTATTTCATTATAGAACATATCAACATAATTAAAATTTATTTTCACTATAAAAATTGAAATTTATATAGGGGGTGGTGTTACAATTTTGTAGGATAATGCTGCATTTGTCACTGATTTATTTTGTTAACAGTTAAACAAAAATTCTGAGGATTTTACGAAAGATGATTTAAAGGCTATAGATGAATACAAAAAATTAACTTTGACTTTGAACGACGAAAGAATAAAATACAAAAACATTCTCGAAGAAGAAAAGATAAAAATTCATCATCACATTGCACAGATTATAAAAAAATTTGACCATAATGTATTTATGCTGTTTCAATTAAAGTTGAAGTACAATTCAGCCATCGATCAAGAAATTTTGAAAATGCTTAGGCTTTCAAAAATGTTAAGTGACAGTGATCAACGAAAACATCAAATTAAACAACACAAGTAGGTATTTAAATTTGTTTTATTGTTTTAAAAATATTTTATCAAATTTTTAAATTTTCAAATTGACGTTTAAAGTGAAAAAATTTTGGAATTAAGAGAAACTATTACGGGGATTGAACAAGTTATTACGGAAACAAATAAAAAAATAGCAAAATCTGAACCAAATTCTTTGCTTAATACTATAGAAACGTTGAATCACAAAAACAACATTTTTAATAAACGTTTTAAATCTGAGTTTCCATCCAAACTCATTTATGAACAAGCATTAATAGCATACAAGTAAAATAAAGTGAAATATAAGCTATTTTAAAATATTTTAAAATTAATTTTAACTTGTAGCCGGAGACCTAAAATACAAGGTAATACAAACTATTCGTCAATACTCGGTTACCAATTTGTCAACACTATATTGGACCCAACTGACGATAAACTTCAACTTTTGACCTCGGAGTTTGTTAAATACTTAGATACACTTAGAGTATACGACGATTATAAATATGTAGATGATTATAAGCTGAATATGGACAAAGAAACTTGGCATAAAGTTTGCAATTTTAGACGTATGAAAATTGAATCAGAATTTAAGATCAGTACTTATCAAAAAGACGTAACAGATAAGGATAACTTGTTGGATAGCTTAAAGCGCAATAAAGAAGACAAGGAAGCAATGATTGAAAAATTAAAAATGTCCATCATCAAATTGGAAAATCAAGATTTGTGTTATGAGGATAATCCTGAGGTAAAAATAGTAGGTACTTATAGTGGTGAATCTAAAACAAAGATGTATTCGTTTTTAATTTAAACTCTAGATTCAATTAGTAATGAAACAGGGGAACATTGAAATTGTATTAACAGGACATTTCAGTGATTTCGAAAACACTACACTTATTTCTAAAAATTCTATTGATGAAGTGAATGCCGAAATAAAAGTAAACGATTTTGAATATATTATTTATATAAATTATATTATATGACATTTATAAAACGTAATATATTTTTTAAATTATTAATTTTATTACTACCTATAAGATTTAACTTTTCTTTTGTTCTATACTCATCTATAATAACTAAATAATATTAATTTTTCCAAATAAAATATGTTAATATACAGACATAATACAAAATATTAATTATTATAAAATCTAAAATTTTTAGAAAATGGGCTATACTAAAATTGATGCTTTATCTAATTTACTGAAGTTCAAACGTAAATGTCGATTTTTAAAATGGGAACACGATATTCTCAAAAAACACAAAATTCCATTGTATAAATTTCGTTTTGATCTTATAACATCAATGAAAATAACCGAAAATGTGCTAAACTATTTGAAGTTTAAGATGAAAGGAATAAATAATGCAGAACAAGCTGAACAAAACGTGGACAAAGAGCTAGCAGCAATTAAATTTGTAAGATATTTATGATACGATTTCAATAGATTTACATATTTTATAATAATTAATAAATATGTACACTATGCATGTTGTAGGTGTTAAGTAGTATTAATGTAATATGAATAATATAAATCAAACGTAATAATATTTAGGTACCTACACACTGAGTATTTTATTGTGAACAAGGTAAAATTTAATTTCAATGATCATAATAAATACATAATGTGTACTAATGATAGAATTCAAATCAATTGTAATACATAATACTAAGTAGTTAGTCAAAAAACAAATATATTGTATTTATTATATAGTATTATAAGAAAAGGTGAAATTCAACAATATATATGAAAAAATTTACTGTTTTTTAGACTTATACAAAACAGAAAGAAAAGTTAAATGAAAAATTAAATGAAATGTTCAAAACAGTAAGAGATACTAAAAATAAAAATAAAAAGGCCGATGAAGATATTGACCAAATGACGCGTGAATTAACTGAGTTAAAGTGCCTCATCGATTACGGTTTAAACGATAAGCTGATACGTCACAGTAGTGAAAAGTAAATAGACTGCATTTTTTACTACACCATAATTAATATAAAATCATTAAATTAATAGTTAAGATTAAATATAGTTAAATCCAAATACCCAACAAATATTTAATTATACATATAAGTATATAAAAATTCGAATTTTCAAATCTAAATAATATAGCCCTCAAAATAGTAATAGTGACATTAATATTAGGTAATGTACATAACCTATTATGTTTTGTTTTAGGATGAAAAATATAATGAAATTTACACAAATCAATACCAAAGTACTAGAATTGCACAAAGAAATTGAAGCATTACAGATAGAATTGGAATTACTGCTCCTCAAAACTTTTCCAACTCTGTATACTAATTTTTCAAAAAACACAAGAATAAGCAAATAATATAATTTTATAAGCCCAAATATTATGGTAAAATTTAAAATTATATATTTATTATATAATAATATTATTATATCATAATATTTATTATTATATATATATTTTAAAATAAATACAGAATAAATTAAAGATTAACCTTTTAAAAGTTAATAGGTACAAAAAATAGTATAAATACGTACATCTTAACACTTAAAATATTATATAATATTAATCAGGTTTAGATAGTAAAAATCAGAAGATTATCGTATATAGGTATAATCGTTCAACTTGGCGCAAGATAATGTTATAATACTTTAATGAACTTAAGAAATTATAAAAATACGATCACGTGAGATAAATGAGAAAAATATTTCAGTTTATAAAAGTACATGAATTTCTACTTTATTCTTTCAGTGAATTTATGTGGATTTAGGTAGGTACAATATCTTATTAATACTAATTATCCATTACTAGTTACTTTACATATTACATATTAAATTTAGTAGGTAACTATATTCGATTACATTTTTGAAATTTCATAACATCTACAAAATGCTTTACCTTTTTTTCAATATAATTTTTGCGTGAATCAAAAACTATTTTCCCGAAAACACAAATCAGAAAATGTATGTTATACGATTTTCAAAATTTAAATATATATTTTTACTTATTAGTTATATTAGCATACAAAGTTATTTTTTCTAATATAACTTAAGCCCACGTGATGCGCTTTTCAATAAAATGTAGAATTTTTGAAATGAATAAAAATATAAATAAAATGTCTATATCATACTAATAATGCTTGTCAACCCTTATCAACAGACACTAAAAAACGGAGTTATTTCAAGATATATGAGACTCCTTGTCACTAATCATCTTGTCTAAACTTCAAAACAATAATTATAAAAAATTAAATAATATTTTTATTCTATACCGTAAAAACGGATTTGTAGTCTTTTCCTTTAAATATAATATTTTAAAAACTATAAGCACACTTGTGTTTTTCTACAAGCATTAAAAAAAAAAAATTAAAAATACAAAGTCTATGGTGCTCACGTTTCAATAAACTACCAGACCAATGTAATATCAAGTATTAAAAAACACCGACATGATATTCATAAAAGCACTTGAACCCAACGCGAGTTCAGTATAATATGCGACAACTCAATTGCCATGCAGACCCAAAGGTTATATAGGTACTAACCAATGCAGACATGCAATATAATAATTTATGTTGAATGACGAAATTAAAACTTTTATAATATACTTACTAGAATAATTATAACGAAATAACATCGTTAAATGAAGTATTAATAATAGGTAGGTACTATAACTATCGTTAAAAATTAAAAAAAAACCTTTTTAATATTATAATTGAAATATTGAATATTATATTATAAATCACTACATACATTTTTATTTAAAAGAACAAAAAATCAAATAATATATTTTAAAGCAGTGATGATTGTATAAAGCGACCATAAATAAATAGTTTTTACTTTATTTAAATTAACAGAATGAATATTTTCGACGTGTTATTGTATTATTTAAGGATATTGTAAGACACAGTGACCCATTCTATATAATAAAATAGGTATCCATTTTTTTAAATTTTATTATATTAATAAAACAAATAACATTTATTCGAGGTTTTTATTCTCTTATTTTCTTTTCAGATTGTAAAACGCAATAATCCATCATGTAACTTTTTGCTACCAGAATGTTTGATCTATGCACATATTTAAATTCCACTTAGTTAACGCATTCGTTTGCACACTTTGTTTTTGATTTGTTTATTTTGCGTATTCAAATAAGTACTAACGCTTAAAATGGTACCAAGTCGGTGCCACATAAATTACCGAAACAGTGAACACATTAGACATGATAAATGATAGTAATATTGTGACTTTTGAAACAGTTGTATTCACTATACAATATTATAAACATATTCATGTTTATTTCTGAAAATAATTGTTATACTGACGTACTGTAATATTATAAGTAGGTATTTCGATTCTTATTGGGTATTCATCTTACATGATTCAGATTCCAGGAATATAAAATTTGTAACAAAATACGTTGCCATAAACTAAGTCCACTTAGGGGAAATCGGCAAGTATGAATAATGTAAAACACTACGTATGCCATAATTTTCCAAATAGTTTAATAGCCCTACATAAGAAAAATATTAGTGTAAGTGGTTTATTACAGAATTATTGATAGGTACAACTATTTATTTATTTTTATTTCATTTTTAAGGCATCAATTGCGTGGTTATTAGCTGTTATTACATTATTTACATTGAAAATGGGTATCATTACATTATGTGTCGGCGGCTCGTGATATTAAAAATAGGTGGCACACAAAATAATAATTAACAAGCATTGACTATGATATAACACGTTTTTACTGTTTTAAATTAATATATCTTATTAATATGTAAATCATTTAATTATATTACTATATTATTATTTAATAATTACATTAATAACCTAATTATAATTTTAAAAAAAAGGTTGGAAAATCTCAAAATTAACGTAGACAACGTGTATTTTAGAAATCGGTTCGCAATTTAAACTGCGCATCAAGTTGCATTGTATTTTGCGTCCCTCACTCATTATTATCAACCATACGTATTTTATACTGTGTGCAGTTCTGTCAAAGCGTTGCGCACCAACTGATGTGTACATATTATATAACTATTTTACTTTAGGAGCAATAATATGGTCAAGACATATAGTAATACTTTACCAAAAAATATTTTTGAATAATTTTTTTTTTAGCACCCCAATAATTTTAATGAACAGTTTATAACGATTAATTTCTAAAAAAAATAAAAATATTATTTTGATAAAATGGCATGTGGTGCGCTTGCATTTGTGCATCTACGTACGAGCCGCCACTTATATTGCATTAAATTATATTAAATTACTATTATACATACTGTACATTGTTTTCTTATAGGTAATATTATTAAATTAGATAAACAAGCTCAGTTTTGTTGATAAAATTCATTACTCGGGAATGCATGGAAGTATCTCATTTAGGGTATTCGGTTGTTCCTGTTTGATGCGTACTTTATTGAACTGGTGGCATTCTAGGAGTATGTACCATAATGAGTGTTCCGCGAGTAGGCTATGGAGATTGAGTCTTCTTTTGCCACGAGGTGGCTGTGTGTCTAGTTGGTGTGGCCTATTTGGAGGTGGTAAAAAATAAACTTGTCTTTTTTGGACATCTCGTATAGTTTGGGCAATGGTAATATTATTTGCTTGATTTCTCTTGTCATTGCTGAAATTTGTCCAGAAGTCTTACTATTTATCCAGATAATTGTATTTCTAAAGTCTTGGTTTGATATGTGGAGACACATTTCAAAGACAGAGGTAACTGTAATCTGTAATTTTTTTAGATTTAAGTCAGCTTTTTTGTTCCCTATTATACCGATATGTTCTAGGATCCATGCAAAAGAAATATTATTTTTACGGTCATGAAGTTCATTGATTATTATTTAATAGATAATAATTGGTTGTGCTATGTTTAAATTATAAATGCTGATTAGAGTGCTTAAAGAATCTGACATTATTAGGTGTAATGTATACTTTAGATTGCCATAAGGCTTCTGCGGTAAAAATACTACATAATATATTATTGGTTTGTAATTGTATATTTTTAACATCAGATATCACGGCTAACCCGGTCTTCTGTTCGATTTTCGACGCGTCAGTATATATTATGTGTTCGCGTTCCAAGTACGATGCAGTAGTTCGTAATGAAGGCTTTAATATATGTTTTTATTGTGGTACGATAGACTTAAGTCTACTTTATCTTTATTAAATCGCCAAGGAAGTACATTTATTTCAGTA
Organism: Rhopalosiphum maidis; assembly: GCF_003676215.2. Classification (NCBI taxonomy): domain Eukaryota; kingdom Metazoa; phylum Arthropoda; class Insecta; order Hemiptera; family Aphididae; genus Rhopalosiphum; species Rhopalosiphum maidis. Next base: position 64,599,673 of record NC_040877.1, read on the forward strand.
CATTGTATTATTGATTGAAGTTTCGTTTTTTATTATAAATTCTTGGAGTCTTTCTTATTATGGCGTAAGATGATGAGATATACTTGCCAGCTTTACTGGAAGTTTTTTTTTTATGATTATATTGTACACAGGATTTTCTTCCTGTTTGGATTTAGCTATTTTTATCATATATTTGATTTCGAGTATTTTTCTCCGCAATGAGAGAGGTGGTTCACTACCTATACAAAGTATACTTGCGGCTAGACTACTTTTAAATGTACCTACTAATAAATGGATAGCGCAATTTTAAATTATATTAAAGTTATTTAATATTTTTATTGTTCCATGATTAGCCACTTAATAAACTATGATACAATTGTTATTAATCTTAAAAGCAGATTTTCAACTGAAAGCTTATTATAAGCCACTTCTTAAAGATTATTTTCACAAAATTAATTTTAAAAATAGTGAATATTTTACATAGTAATATCAAGTTAATTTTAAAAACTTATGAATATATTTAAATTAAAATCTCTATGAGTATGTCTTAAAATAGTCCCTTCAATTGCTCTATCTTATTTATGTTACGTGGGGCGTTACCGCAAATATACATTATATTGTTTTTATACAAAATTATGATACTAAATAATGATAAATATTATCTTGCATTATCTGAATATATAAATATGAAATGAAAATCTTAAGTTAAAAAACCTCTGAGTTATCTACTAATTAAAATAAACGTCTAAATTGTATAAATTGTATACCTATAAATATACAAATATCATCTATACACCAAATCAGAAAACCAAAATTAGTTTTTATCCTTATGCTAAATGTTCGCATTGTTAGCATTATAAGAAAACTTAACACGGCTGCATTTTGTACTGGTAACAAAGTGCATGGAAACAGCTTGTACATATTTTATTAATGTTGAGTATTACATCGTAAAAAAATTTAATCATAAATTTACAGATCAACTATAAATATCCATTTTATTTAAGACATGGACAATAGAAAATTAAAAGGGATACTAGGTGTCCACAATTAATGATTGATGCAAATTTTAAGTATTAGTATGTTCAATTATGCTCATATTATTATTATAATTATATGAATCATGGTTTTATCTGTAATATGCTTATAACTAAGCCGGTATTTTGTACTTGGTTTGTCAGATTTTAATCTTTTTCTATAATTACCAAATCGTCTTTGTCTTCTATGGTGTCATGCTGGATGGAACTTTGGACGACTGAGTTATTATTTGTTTTTTCCATTTGAACAAATTTAATATGGAATTTCTTATGACATACTATGCCACATGAACAGTGGTAAAGTTGTTTAAACGATTTTATTTTTCTACAATAAACACATTTTTTCAGCCAAACAAAATTAATTTTTTTGCTGAATATGTGCCTTGCATCTATTTTGAACAATTATATTATTAACGTAAACGTAAATAATTCTAATTCTAAGTAAACTGAGTCAAAGGATAATATCGAAATAATAGTTTAAGAAAAAAATATTAATTGAATGATTGAATAACACGTGGGTTGTCAATTGTTTTACGCAAATAACGTAACTAATTATTCTTAATTCAGCCAGACAACATTTTTTTTTTTAATTATATAAAATGAACTCTATATTCCAATTTTTATTTGATAATTATTCCTAGCTATATTGTACGATCAACTGAAAACCTAATTTTGTAATTAATTAATATTAAATACTAGAAATTAATAATATTCTCGTACAAATTCTTCAGCTACAATATAAAATAAATAACCTGCCATCAATTAAAAATCAAAATAACAGTTAAACCCGAGTGTTCTCAGTATTCATAATTTTTAAATTATAAGCTTAAAAGTTAGAACTATGAGCTATGATCTATAGATAAATAGATTTTAAAAACTGTAACTTATTAACTCGAGAAAAATTATCACGAATAAATAAATTTATATTGTTTGGAATTTGTTGTATAAACTATGCACTTAATCTGAAAAATAGTAGTTGACAACGCAATCTTTTATTATGTATATAATATCCAACCTGACTACCTCAGTAGCATATCCAAAATTTCTTTTAAAACGTTGGCTGTCATATAGCACCACATGCCGCCGGTGACCCAAGTCATTTCAGAGCGTGGAAGGCCACACTATTTTTACATAATTTATATTTTAATCTTTTTTTTTTCAAAACTATCTACTATTTGTGGTTTACGCCACGGTAAAAACTATATTTTTCTATTTTATTAAAATAAATTCCATTTAATATAATGTTGAATTTGGTAGCCATCGACTCAAGCGGTCTCTAAAAAATAATTCGGCTTAGGTCACCGGCCACCCAACCAGGTTCACAATAAATAAAACCATTTAGGTCTCCGGCGGCTGTGTTGCAATCAACAAAGCGCACAGATTGTATGCGTTCATGTATATTTTAGGCAAATAAAAAATATAAATTTAAAAAAAAAAAAATAGCGAATACGGCCAATGAAGGAGGCCATTGCCCCTGTGCCCCTCTCGATACGCCACTGTACAACCAAACATTGAGCAATGATTTCATTTCAACTACATTAACAAGCAATAATATGTATGGTTAATGGAAAAGAGGTATGTGTATCATTTTTGGATAATATAATTTTACTCCGTATTATATAATAGTTGATAATTAATATTTGTAATAACTTATAAGTATTCATTAATTAAATTAAATTTGTTATATACACTTATTAATAATTATAATACCAACTATAAAAATACGTTATCACCGTATCAGAAAGTTCAGTCAAGCAGTCCAGTGGTGTTCCCGTTTATTTTTTTTTGAGAGTATACTATATCATCAAATATAAACATTTAATACAATAAGATTATTTTTCTTATGATCTATAGGAGTAATGCCGGTAAAGAGCGTGTCAATTATATGGAAAAAAATTGAGATTGAAAGCATACGCAGTATATCCATAATATTAAAAAAAAATCTTGAGAATATATGGCGTATATGTAGTATACCCTATGGGAACACCCCTGGAAAATACAAAAAACCTAGTTCAGTATTAATAAAATAAAACAGTTATATAGTTTTCATTGAGCAGCAGAAGTAGCAAATTTAATATAATTTATATATTTTACTATTTAAATATAAATTCAAATTAATGGGTCAGCACACAGTATTCAAAATCACAATTAAAAATACCCATGTAATACGCAACAGGTAAACGCTAAAAACAAACTGGTTGATTACTCATAAAAATTATATTAGTATAAATAGTACCTATATGTATAAATAAAACGAAGGACTGAAAAAATTTTCTCAATTAATTTTTAAAATTATTGATGTGAACTGATTTATTGTTTTGATACTACATAAAACATGGATTAGGTTAGGTAATCTAATTAAAAAAATGCTTTACTGATGAAGGCATTAATTCGTAGCACACCAGATACGTACGTGTCAGGTATATTCTTGGACTTCTAGACTTTCAACTAAATTAATTAATTTTTATTTAATCATTTTGTCGTTTTATTTTTCCTATTCGAGTATGAAATACAATATTTTTTAAAATGCATTTGAAATCAACTATGTATCTTTAACGTGGTAAGGAACCGTTGTGGAGTCATTGTGGGGGGGTCAACTTGGACATTTGCCCTAGTCTAATATATTTCACATCAACCTTAAATCGACACATTTAAAAAATTATAAGAAATCTTATTTTTAATTACTATAAGGCCATTGTAATAAATCATAATATTGATATTTTATCAATAAAGATTTAAGTTAAAATTGAAAATTTGTTGACGTAAAACATACTTCATTGTAACATTATATTTCCAACGTGAAGCATTTAAATTTATTATGGGTTATAAATCCTCTTCCTAGAATTTCGACCTTATATGACATTGATGCCTATACATATATGGTATACATAAATTAAAAAATATGATATAGTGTGATTATAATAATTTTTTACATTGTAATAACGATAAAATAAACGATGTTCATCTATGATACCTATCGTTATGTTATTATTTGATTATTTTTGATCTATTGATAATTATTAAACCGAAATCGATGTCATGATTTACCGGATTTGTATATTATACTTTATTCGTAAAACATATTCGCATCAATCACTAGTTTAGGAATGGTGTTGTAAATAATAAAATAAAAATAATAATAATAATAATAATAATAATAATAATAATAATAGATGTGACAACAAGAATAGTTTCATTTTGAAACCGTTGGTTATTCGCAATCCAATATACTACTGAAAATTTAAATACCCAAGTCTTGAAGTCTGAATTGTTTGTATTATAGTTTAATATATACTCACTCACAATGGTGATGCTGATGTGTGAATTAGTTTACGATATATTGAAGCACTTGCAAAGGTTAAACTTTGTTCGGGTAAATATTAACAAATTCTGGAGGAGGATATCACAAACAGAGTGATTTCTCGCAAAGCAGTTTAATAATATGATATAGACGACACTGCAAGGGCGTGTTCTGTTTGCGAATAATTTTCAGCGTGTAGTAAAATATAATATAATGAATAAATTATGATAGATTGATAGCCACAGTATTGTGATGTAATGGTTAACGTCAATTTTTTTTATAAAAACATAATATGCATTTTTACAAAATAAAATGTAGGCGATACATTTTTAATTAAATACTATTGTTTATAAAACACAAAACTTTTCTCAAAGTTTGAAAGTTCCTTATCTTGATAACATCAATAGGATATCATACTATTATTAAATGAATATTACTTATTATTACTTTTTATTATAATCAATAAAATATGTTTATAATTTTAATAGAATTAATTATTCAAAATCGTGGACGAATTTAAGGTATAACATAATTATAAATATAAAATTAACTTAATTAAAAGTTTTAAAATATTAAAGGTAGATAATCATATTAAAAAAATTATAAACGGTTAATACATTTTTTTATAACAAATTATTTGCAAGTTTTTCCCCAAATCCCAGAGTCTCTAATTCAGTGGTTGCCAACCTCTTCTATTCTACGCCTCTTTATATTAATCTTAATTTTACTTTATGCCATGAAATTTTTTATTTATTTTAAGATATTATTATCTATTTATATTTTACACTATAAACATACTTTTGTTATTTTACTGTATTAACAGAAACATATTATTAAATAGATAGTTATATATAAGTTAATATAATATAATATAAATAATTATATTATAATATTAAATAATATTTAAACATTATTATATTTATATTTAATATTAATAAATGAAATATTTTCGGTAAAAATTATATCAACTTTCCAGAACACTAAAAGTAAAATAAATGACTTTAACACGTCATAAAATATACTTAGTGATAAGGCTGACACTCTGACAGACCGTCTTCGCTCAGAATCATTTTTCGTATACAACGATAAATCGTTTAATTCAAATTTAACAGATCCATAACAGTGACCCACTCGACACCTAATGTACAAGTACAGCAGAGCGTTATCCACTTGCCTAGCTAGATTTGTATTATTTAATATTGCATTACTTTATTTTTATATCAGCAAAACCCATTACTAAGTATTTACTATATAGTTGCACATTAGCACTAGTGCACTACTCGCTACTCATGAATATATGCATTTAGGTGTCATTAGCTTATAGTCTTTGTTCAAGGTTCGACTGTTACAGACTTCAAATATTTTATTTTGATTATTGTTTAAATTTATAAACCAACTGGTTTAGTGGTTTATTATTATTATTGTTATTATTGGCTTATAATAGTTAAAATGTATTTACATGGTGAAAGAATTTACTATAATTTTTTATAAATTTTACAGTGAAAAGACTAGAGGGAAAAATTTTACAGAGTGAAATTACAAAAAATGAAAAGGTTATTAAATTAAGTTGTATAATTTATAGTTAGTTTTAAAAAGCTGAATATTTCTTGGATTTTTTTCGAGATCAGGTCTAGTGCTTCGTTTGGCTTAATTATTGTTAGTTTATGTGTCACAATAGATTATAAATACCTTATATTTCTAAGGTCCTACATAACAATTATTTAAATATTTATTTAGCACATTTTTATTTACCGCCATTTTTTATTTAAAAAATTACAGTTTTATAAATATGTGAGTGCACTTACTAATAAATTAACCCTCCACATTTTTTAGGAACAGTGGCGATGGTGATGGTACGTTTACAACTTCGCTCTCTTGGATAAATGATATGCTTGCCAACGTATATACCCCTCTTGTCTCTTGGCAATATCCTATATCCACCATATCTCTCACCACCATATTACAGCACTTATACATTTTTTTTCTAGTGCTAATACATTGATTCATTGTCATTTCTCACTTATTCGAGCATCCACACATTTCCAAGTTCAGACCAAGAACTGGAAAAGTTGTTTTAATTCTTTTCGTATTTTTCTAAATCGATCGGTACTGCAGTTGGATTGAAAATAGGTGTACTTAGCCGTTACGGTCCGTTTGCAATTATCTTAAGCGTTTGAGTTTGCAGATAAAATTGATTAAGCGAATGAGCCATCACACGTGACTTCTAATTACGGATAGTCGACTTTCGCGATTTATCCAACGGTGAACAATCGTTGATTTGATTGTTTTCATTTTTAAGTTATATGTTATATCAATACATGACTATTAACATTCGTAGGTGTCAATAAAAAACACAAGCGTGACGTGAAACAAAATAGATAAACAAAACGAATGATGAGGGCAAACTTCGAGATTTTCAAACCACGATATACACTTATTACAGTGTATTTAGTATGATATTTCGAGTTTTAATCTATTTCGTATTCGGAACAATATAACTTATATGAGCTAATATTAAAAGACGAAAAGTCTTCGATTACAATGCATAATTTTATTCGGTAAAACGTATATACGCGTTTCGGCACAACGATTCGAATACAAAATATACAGTGGACTTATGTATTATGGGTGTGTAGTAGGTTCGTACCTATCTACTATAAACAATAGCTATACTATATTATGGCGTAATATAATATCACGTTGTTATAAAACGAGCAGGTCTCAAGGTTCGGAGAAAATTAAAACTTTCCGAACCGCGTGTAATATTTTCTCCCACGCAGATCGTCTGTGTGTTTTTCGAGTCATCTCTTTGTCTTCTGTATACGCGTTCACGTCGTCGACGCGTTATTACAGGAGATCAATATTGATAATACGCGCTATTGATCCCATTAGTACGAGAACATATATATAATAAATTGTATACGGTTTTCGTTTTTTTTTTCCCGTTGTATTGCTTGTGTTGCGGGCGCCAGCGTGACGGCTTCAAAACATATATGTATATATATATACTTATATACGAATGCGAGTGGCATATAGGTGTATGTATATATATATATAGAAAGAGAGATGTATGTATACACAATGTAATTCGGAGATGTGTATAAATATATTGTGTTTGTGGCGAAAACCGCTTTGGACATCTGTCCATAAATCCGTTATCAGAATGTTATAACTACGTCCCGTACTCGCATTACGATTTACGAGTACCTATACATTGCACTTGTCATCCAACATTCGACTATGACATCTATTATACTATAATGTAGATACTTACACACTTCCTATATAGTAGCAGCGCAGGCCTACTAAATCCATACGCGTATACGGACAGAATAAAACTATAAGCACATTTTTTTTTCTAGAACTTTCTGCTATAAGTATAACTGTATAAACAAATATTATACGCAGTTCGCCAGCTTAATAAAAAGATACTTATTATATATTATTTATATTAGCAGTACGGCCATAGATAAAAAATATATGTATTATCAGCTATGAGTACGAAATTTCAACAAATAATAATAAATAATATTTGTTGTAGGTACCCATCTGTGTCTTTAAATAGGTTACCTATAGACAAGTAAATAATGATAATGATTTATAGTTGATTTATATAGGTAATCAGAATAGGACAGGAAGATATTGATCCGGCTGACATTGAACTGAGTCCCGTAAATACTTGTGAGTTATCGTAGTTGAGTCCGACTAATATTGTTTGGTTGTTCAAGCCTATTATTGATATATATATTGATTGCTTACATTGTTTTTAATAATAATAATAATGTTTTTAAAATAATAATAGTGATTATATGTAATATAATAATGTTAATAATTAAATAGTGGCTGGTAAAAATTTAAATGATACAGATTTTAAAAAGTCAAATCTCCAAATTTGCTTATTTATATATTTGTTTGTCTGCTCCCGTAAAAAATTTTCCTTTTCTAATGTTTCTTTAGATGGTCTTTTTACTTTGCTTTTTAATTTTATATAATAATAATTAATAACCATATAATATTATGGTAAACGTTTCTAAACAGGGTAAAACAGCAGTTACTGTATTATGCAGTACGAATAGCCTCTTCGTCTATGCATAGCACATTAGCACATATATTATTAATATGATGCACTGATATACACGGTATTAACGATTGTGTGACCGAAAAATGTCGCCCGACTTTTGTCTTCCCAGGACAAGCCGTAGAAACAACAATTATAGGTGAAACATCGAACAACATACCAAGCCATTTACCCCCCCCCCCTTCTCCCCATTATTAACTATCACGGTTTACTATTATGTTTAATGTAATATTCAATAAAAATGTATCAATACGAAAATTGTCGTTTTTCATTTAAGTATTCATTAATTTATTAAGCTTTATTTCGTATTGATTTTCCAGAGTATAATGTTCTGCTGTCGTATCAATGTGACATATTTCGAGTGTGACTTGACAGCTTGACATTAAGAAACTGTAGGTCGTTAAATTTGTTAAATTTAAATATTCCAAGGTTTTCCATACAAATTTAATTTCAATTTTTCATGACTATTTATTACTTCTCAACCCCCTCCCCCCCCAAAAAAATATCTATTAGATCCGATTTGCTACAAAGACCATTTTTAAAGTCAAAAATTTAGATTTTTTTTAATTTTCTATTATAACGCTTATATAGATTTTTAATCAAAGTTTATGACAGTTTATACAAACAATTAATAGTAAACACTGTAAATCTGAAATTTTATGTTATTACTAATAATTTACATTAATTTTTAGCATTTTTGCAAATTGTACCAATTAAATAGTCTAAGAAATTACCATTGATCATCACAGCGTAAATTATAAATGGTAATAAGAAATGGCACAGAAAAATTTATTTGAATTTATATTATAACGAAATCATAGTATGTAATGCCACCATTTGGTGACATTCCTTTCCCGCAATTTAAATCTCATCCAATTTACTTATTATTGTATGACATGTAAATACAGATTTTAAATGTATAAATTTGGTTTTAAATAAAAAATTTAAATAAACTATTATATTGTATTATAATTTATAACCATTATTGGAAAAGGTGTAGTTGAGATAGGTTATAGGTATAGTAAATATTTATTGAAGACTGGCGAAACGTAAAAAATTGAATGCATTGATTTTTGATAATTGCTATAAAATTGGTGAGATAAATGAAAAAATATTTATTTAATTTGGTACCTTGATTTAGTATAATTGAATATAGTATGTTTTTATAGTCTTATAGACATTTTATCATATTATATACTGAAGTGTACCAATAAAGCGGAGTTGACTGTATTATAGTCTATTATAATCATTTTTTGTTTTTGTGTTTAAAACATCATTTGTTAAATTATTTAAATTTAATTAATCTTTAAATATTAAATATTTTATAATCATATATTCGTACATATCTTTATATGATTGAACATACTGTATTACTGTGGGTTGTCCTCAGAAACAGCGTACATTTATTACCCTGTAAATAATTTTCGATTCTGTTTGTGGGACGTTGAACTAGATTAATGGATCATAATCATAAGTTTTTAAGACTTAAAATTTGTTTAACTCATGTATTTTGCGTATACGGATGAACGGCAACACAACTTTACTTTTTTAACCCTCAGTTTTTATATCAGTTTCGAATTAATCAAATTGTTTTAAGTAATTTTGATCTGTCAACTTGATTCTAATCCCAAAATTGACGAAATTAAACCTAAGTATAATTTAAAAAAAATTTATTACATTTATTTTTTTTGTTTTTACGTATTTATTCGTTCTAGTAAGCACCATAAAATGATATATTACACATTTATTATTAAAATAATAAATTATTATTTATTATTTATGAATTATCTATTATTTTATTTTATTATTATACTTTATGAAATAACATAATTTATTACTTTAATAATAAATGTATATTATAAATCAGATGGTGCTTAGAACAAAAAAATACGTACAACTAAAAAAAAATTCAAATTTAATATATTTTTTTAAAAATTATTAATATTAAAATTTCGTCAATTTTGAGATTAGAATATAAGTTGACGGATAAAAATTACTAAAAAAAATTGATTAATTCGAAAATTATATTCAAATATAGGTTGTTATTAAAAAAATGAAGTTATGTTGTGCAAAATACATGAGTTAAAAAAATTGTAAGTCATAGGAATTTATAATTCATTAGTCTAGTTTAACGTTTAGCAAGCAAAATTGAAAAATATTTACAGCGATAAAGTGCACCTTGTTTTTGCGGACATACGTATATGTAAAGACTAAACGAATTACTCTCAAAAATCCATTTGTTGTTTTGCTTAGGTATATGATATTGAATTTACCTAACGTATTTCACAAATACAGAAATTCGTTAAAAACGTAAACAATCTTAACAACCATTAACCCATGTCCCATAAATGTCGTGAATGGAACCATTTGGACGGTTTATGTGTCGTTTTTAAAATAATATTCTCGGTAAAATATAATATCAATATAAAACAACTGCGACGCGACAGAATATTAATATATTATTATGTCAACGAACGAGCGAAAACTCTTTTTTTTCTGAGAAACACTATAAATTAAATTAAATGTTTGCAATAATATTTAAAAGTAAATTGCTATACTTTAAATAAAACTGATTTTCTTCCAGTAATTTCAACAAAAACCTTCACACAGTAAAAAGGTAAAATGCTGCAATTACACGTTCGTAGACTGAGGGTAACAATCTGATTAGGTACTTTTAAAGACTTAAATTTATTTATTTTGTAAAAAACGCATTGCATAAAATTATGTTATACTTCAGTAAATTGTTATTTTGCTATTAATATCTATTGTGTGGTTAACTATGCACATATAAACAGAATGCATTTTCCACTTAAATTGATTTCCAAAGTATTTGTCCTGTAACATTCATAATATAATATAATAAAATGAATTAAATTTGATAAACGTATTTTTTTACGATACATTTAATATTATTTATAACATTCTTTAGCGGTAAACGGGTTTTGAGTTTCAAGACATTACTTAGATATGAAGAAACTTTTTGCGTTATTTCTTCGAGCTTGTAGCAGAATGAATTCTGAGGAAAAAATTGCCAAATCCTTTTCTTATTATTTTCGAGCAAAGGGCAGACGGAAACCATTTTGAGAAATGTCACGTTAAGCTCTAGCTGAGCCTAGCAAATCCAACATTATTGTACCTTTTTTGCTCCCACAGGGTCGGTCATCATAATATTGTTTGAAGGGTTTAAGGGAATCTTTTGTGTGTTAGTAATACATTTATATAATATTATCATTCGTATGCTCCTGTGAGGTTTTTACAAGCTTTTCTATAGACGGATGATAGATCCTATAAATGGATTCCAGTAAAATATATACTGGATAGACATCATTCAAACTACTTCAAAATTGTATAATAATATTATATTATCGAAAACGATATCTAAATGGCTAATAAGTATAAAGTGCTCGGAAATATTTATAAAATAAAATTCTGTTTCTCTTTATACGAAGTTATGATTCAGTATTAATAATACGCATAAAAGTTACAATATAAAAATACTAATATAGCGATATCTATATAGGTGATGTATAATTTTATAGCATGTGTTTTCTTGATGCCCTGCAGTGGTCATTACCTCTCAATATCTTACCGCGTAATGGGATACAATATTGTCAATATTTACTAACGGATGATACTAAATTAAATAGTCAATAAAGTTTGTGGAACCATCTACCTAGGTAAGGGTCATATTTAAAATAATTAAATTTTTAAACTATTATATTTAAAGACTATCCCTTGGTTGTAGAAAATTTTTTTTTTCAAATGATAACCACTACTTCAACTGTAATTTGTTAAGTAGATGATTTTATTTGAAAATGTAACATAAATAATACGAGTAGTTTTTGAGTAATTAAATTGTATTTAAGTACTAAAAATATAAAATATAATACTTTAACATAAATACCAAATATATTATGATCTATTTAGTTTAATATTATGGCCAGACATTTTTAAAAACTATAAAATATTAATATATTGATATCAATTAACAGTATTATCATAATTTTAAAATAATCATAGCTCACATAAAACCTTTTTACTATAGGTCTATAGTTTATAGTCATAATATTATTCTTAGAAGCTAATTACTGAAAGTTAAATAACTTAAAAATTAATCATTTAAATTTAAAAAAATATATGTTTAATAATTTATAATTAAAAATAGCGGTTAACATTCTTAAAAAGGATTTTATTACCACAGGGCGCTTTTTAAATGATATCAAAAACATAAGTATGGTTCTTTATATTTTTATACATATATTTTCTAAAACTCAGAATTATAATAAATCCATTATTAAAAAAAAAATAGGTGAGCAATAAGCATGCTTGATGAATCACATTATTTATGTATAAATATCTACTATTGTATAATATAGTGAATTTTTCAGTCGATTTCGGTATGATGTCCCTAAAATAAAATTTAAATAATAATAACTTTAAGAAAATGAAACTAAAACAAAAATAATACATTCATACATTCGGTATATTTATTAATATATAATTTATGTTTAGGTTGACGGTAAACTCGTATTTATTGTTATTGCGGTGGAAGCTCTAATGTTGACCTATTAATTTTAGTTCATTACCTACATGTAAATATTAAACAAAAAACCACAACCTTCCAAAGTAAGTCATCAACTTGCATATAATTTATATTTTTCTGTATTAAATTATAATATGTAATTTTGTACGTTATATTTATTTACCCATTGCATAATAGTGAAACATTCGTAATAAACAGTCGTATATAAATTATACATATTTAGATTCAGATAGAAAAACTGTGTTGATAAAATATTGTGATTTTAAATTTTAATAACGCTGTAAATTTATAAATTTATAGTAGTACATAAACAACGGTTATGTTATATGAATAATATTTATACAATAAGGTCTAATTTATTACACTTGAAGCCTTCAACATATTACTCGTAGATATTAATATAGGTTCACGTATATGAAACAAAAACGTTTTGTAACATTTAAATATTCGCTTCCTTAGAGGCTTCATATTTGTATATTTGTGAAAACAAAATAAATAGACTCAAAGTATACATTTTTATAAATAACTAAATACCTTGTTTAGTTTTTTACCATAAACTATTTATTCAAGTGGATCTTAATGGTATATTATAGTCATTTGAAACTGGTTATGAACTTATGATTAGTACGAAAACAAATATACTTATAAACATAACTATGCTAATATATAAAATGTAAATTAACAATCAATCTCGATGTCAGATAAAAATTTAAAATTGATGTGTATATTATGTGATTTCCCAATTTATTATATTACAATATTATAATATAATAGATAATAATAACTTAAAATATAACAAAATAGGTTATCAAAAAAATTTATATAGATTACTATTTACCTGCTGTTAGTCAGCAACATACCTAAGACCTAACCAAACATATAAAATATAAATATTGAATATTCCCTTTTTAACATTTTATTATTTATACACCGTCATCAACTTATGTTGTGTAAACTACGTATGTTTTATAACTTTTTTCTACGTTGCGGATAATCTATTTATAGGTACAACCGCAAACTACAGAAAGTTTCAATTCGTCGAAACCTATTAAAGAAAGATAGTTTCAAATTTGATTTATAAAGTTTTAGTTGTCGTATTTGTATAGAATATACCTTATATTAAAATTTGTATTTTATTGTTTTACTTTGTAATATCAAATAAATTGTTAAAAGGATGTTAGTGCACTGTTTGTTTTCTCTCTCTAACCCATGCACAACATAGACAAATGCATTTATGTAGATGGAAATTTTTTTTTTTTTTGAGTACCTTATCTTAAAGGTGAAATCATCCATTAAAAAAACGATAGAAAATAATATTTTTGAAGGTATGACATATCGATATGTCTAAATATTATTTCAAATAATTAAAACATTATTGAAAATGTTCACTTTTTTTATTGAAAGTCGAATATAAAATCAAATAACAATAAAAAATAAAACCGATATATCATTTCCTCAAAAATAATATCCTCTATAATTTTTGTAATAAGTGATTTAACTAGTTTGATTCTTTAAGATTACTCAAATCATAAAAATTTTAGGTGAAAGTGTTGACTCTGTTTTACACACGCGTAACATATCAAATTTTGCATTCAGTAAATACATTTCACTTTATTTATTATTTTTAAAATTAGAGTTAGTTGATCAACAATGTACGTATAATTAGTGTACAATTTAAAATTAAGATTATTATCTAGAGAATTTTGGAGTATTTTATTGATATTTTATATTATATGAAGCAATTTATGTCAATTTGAAAATCTACAAAAGGATTACAATTTTAAAATGCTAACTTTCTTCAAAATTAAAATATCAATAAAACTCCAATATGCCTGGATAATAATTTTATCTTTAAATTTTATAATATATACAATTTATTCTAGTTTTAAAATAACACAATCAAATGGATTATTCTGATAATTGAATTATTCTGAATTTCAGAATCTGAAAGCAACATTTTCTATGTTACTTGTGTTTGAATTTTGTTTTAGATTTTAGAATGTAGTCGGTAAATTCATATATTTATACTCCCTCCCATCAAAATTTACTAACGCCAGCCCTCATTCTACTTTGTTTCGAGTTCTAGGTATATATTGTTTGTTGTTATGACTTACTGACCCTAAATTCTAATAGAAAAAGGGTGGAGACCGACTACCGGTCAGTAAAATATTTTATATAATTATTGCTTTAATTGCTGCTTTTTTAAATCTATAATTATACATGCTGGATTATTAAGTTCATAATCATAGTTATTTTGATCAAATCTTGAAATAAATATACATAATATTTTTGATTTTTACTTGACATAAAACTATAAACCAGTAGTAGAATTTTCGAGATAATTTTTCTTACTAGTGTCTAATAAAAGTGTATATTAGGGATTATCGTGAAAGTCCCTTCCACAATCCAAAATTTAGCTCTTACAAGTTTTTCAATTTCAAATATACTAGAAAAAAATCAATATTTTATCGTTTTCTATTTTAAACTCACGCAATAGATACATTTCTCCGATAAAAGTATTTCGTAGGTTTATAATAAATTTTTTTTCTTCTCATTTAATAATTTTCCGTACAGCTTCAGGACAAGGAAATAAATAATATGAGAAGTAGGTATTTGTTATTTCCTGCGCCAGATTTGTGTACCTAACTTAAAATTATACTCATGTAGTTGTTAGTTGTATACTTGTAACTACGATTGAAAATTTATTATCAAATTAAGAAAAAATTGTAGTACTTTTCAAAGAAAATCGAGAAATACAAAAAAAGAAAGCTTATTTTAATAGCAAAACCAGTTTTTTCCTAAATCTGTCTGATTGTTGTAATTCAAAAGTTAATAGTCGTATACCTATTTAAAATTTTCAACAAACTATTACATATTATAATGCACTTTTAACAAAAAAATGATAATAATTTTTCAAAATACTTTGGCTCTTTTTGAACTAATATTATCTATAATGTTATAAATAACCGTCCAAAAATGTATAGTTGTAATTTAAATTAGATACCTATGTTTAGTTAAATTTTTATTCGTGAAAAACGTTGACAGTTTAATACAATATTCTTCGCAAGTTTATTTTACAACATTTAAAACAATAAGTAAGTTTAGACAAATTAGATACAATTTTTTTTATGTAAAAACACCCTCAAAGTTAAAAATCAAAGAATTTTAAACTAATTATCATGTGTCATGTATGCGTACAAAAATAAAACACACACACATCATTGTAAAATCAATACATTTATCAATTTTTAACAAAATTGGTTTTCCTCAAAAATTATAGTTGTATCAATTTGTTTTTCGTTTCATTTTGTTTTTATTGATTATTGTTTAAAGTACCTATTTATTTGATTTTTTTTTACTTTTAACGAACTTATACTTACGTAATCCATGCTACCAATTAGAAATTATCCTTAAAGTTGAAAATATAGAAAAATACTGATTTTTATAACAAATAGTTAATTGACTACATTAGTTAAATATAGTGTTTTAAGTGAAAAATCAAAACTTTATTTTAAAATTGCATATTTGCATAATATAATTAGTTATAATAAAATATACAATGAAAAACTTTTTTAACTCATAAGTCATATGATATCTTAAATAATAATTATGTAGAATTTTATTTATATGATACAATAAAAAAATAATAATAATAAACTTATTAAGAACTACTAAGTTGATTCAATCCATTATTTGATTAATATATAGTATATACCTTACATTTAACTCTTGTTATGGATTAGTCTACATCAATCTACTTCTATGATGTTTAAAAATAAAATTAATTTACTTAATGAAAAACAATAGATAAATTATAGGTTTTTTTAAAAATATGTATATTTATTGACATTGTATTTCATCCAAACATTTTAAAGCTTTATTTACAGCATTTAATAATAACTCTCTTCTTTGTCTTTTTTTTGCTACACCTTCTTTTTCAGTAATCGTTGTTTCAGAAGATGGCATGTTGATAAAAGGGATAAGTACATCTGTCTTCAATTGTTTATCAAATTTTTTTATTATAAAGAATACTTATTTATGGTATATACGGTTTGATACAAAATTTTTTAAATTATTTTTGATATATACAAAGTAATTTTTTATAATGTGTTTGTGCAATTTTACTTGTACATGAATTTCATCTGAATCATACATACCAATCAATTGTGATCAAAAATTTGGGTTAGTAATATTTAAAGATTCCTGATATGTTTTAATGTAAGATTTTATAGATTTTTTAATAATTTCTAACTTGATTTCCAAAAATTTGTTCAGGGTGTTCCTTACCTGTAACAAAAAGTACAATATAATTGCATAATTCTAAATAAAATAAATTATTTATGTTTTTTTATAAACATTTATTTGTTTGAACGCAATTATATATGTATATATAATCATTAACCAAGGGCCATAAAAGTTATCAAACAAATAATAATATTCTAATAGAGGTAGCTAATTGAGGAAAATAGTTTTCAAATAAAATGAGATATCTATTATGTATAATTTGGAATATTACATTTATTATTATATTAATAGAATAACAATTAATTAAAATATATTTAAATTGAAAATGAATGAGTGATCAGAAAAATTATTAGCAATATTCGCATTATCTATCGGGGTGATAACAATGCAATTACGAAACAATATTTATCAATAATGTTACCTACACTTATAGTGCTGTAATAGAAAATGTAGCATAAAGTTACTGTTATTTTATTAGGAGAATATAAATATCCAAATATATAAAATGTTATTGTTTATACCATTTATAAAATTATAAAAACAATAAATGAATACATTATTCAAACAAATATTTGACTTTATATTATCATACATACATCCATATTTATTTTTGGAAATTCTTTAAGGGTGTCTAAATGTTCTTGTTTGATAGAATCAAACATTTTCACCATTTCCACATGCACAATGTCCACACATGATAACGCTGGTTCAATGAAATATCCCAATTGTTTTCTAACTAAAAATTCCAACGTTTTTTCATTAATTGATGAACTTTTATTTTTTAATTTTGATTGTATATCACCATCACTTAAACCATGTAATATGGATCCATTTTCATAAATTCTTTAACAAATTCATTATCAGTTTCTAAAATTCTTGCACCACTAACAAGCGTTTTATCCGAAATATCTTTTCTGTTGCGCAGTAAGATGTACTAATATCATTCAATAATTCTAATATAAACTGTAATTGACAATCAGATTATTTTCAATGTTTTTAATTCGCCTTCAAGCTTTATTTTTGTATCTTTTAAGTTTTTGTACAAGGTTGGAATGGTTATTGGAATATGTTTAATTAATATATCCTACAATACATTAGCCAACTTTTGGTTTCCATGATTTTTATAAATGTCTGGATAATTAGATTTTAAAAATTCTGTTTCATTTTTTAGTGTTTCCTCCAATATCTTATTTTCGTTAATATCTTTCTGAAACCTATTAACCACACCAATATACCAAGTTTTACTGGATTTTTTTACCACAAAGGAGATCTATTGTATCCTGTATAGTACTTTGATCAATAAGATCCAAATTTGTAACAACTGCGACTGTCCTTGCACCCTCGAGATCTGATTTTTTTTAGCTATTTTCAAACTTTCTGATGTAGCAAGATCGGTATTAGCAGTGACTACAGCTAAGATTATAGAGTTATAACAATAACTAATATGTAATAATATAAAGTAATATTTATGTAATAAATAATAATATAAATAATATTTAAAAATTGATTTTGCATATTATTGTAAATGAAATGTATATTTTATAATTTTTTACTGCATAGAAATCCTAGCCCTAGTTATAACACTTTATAAACTATCGAACGAAGTGATGGATGAAACTGCACCTGGACTGGCATTATATAGTGACATTTCTTTAAGGATTTTCAGAAACTCTAATTTTTTAACACGTTCAATGCCGTTGTAGACGCGTAGTCGACAAAATAGTTATCGTCTCATAGTTTTTGCTAGCATCATTTGATTATTTTGATTTTTTTCTTCTGGTTATTTGTGATTACATTGAATGGTTTATTTGGTTTTATGTTTGGTCTAAAAATAAATCTGTTATTTCAATTTTTTCCCGAAATGTAGAGACAGAGTAAATTTTATTGGTACAATACTAACATATATATATATATATATATACTGAATATTATCGTCTAATAAATTTAATTAAATCTAGAAGGTTTCAATTAAGATATTATTATATTATTTATAAATTACAAGCAAATATATTTATAGTTTCTACAATGATATACATGTATACAGGGTGTAACAGAAATATACGACAAAATGTAGTCGAATGCGTGCATATTTATAAAAATAATAATAAAACAGAGTGTTGTTGGCCGATGTCGACGCGTAGTCGACCGGGCAGAAATTCGTTGCGGCGATACGGTAGCGGTACGGCAAATATGCTGCGGCATTGTACCAAGATATTCTCTGATAGGTAGATTAGAATTTAAGTTTGAACGTTTTATAAATTTTTATAAAATGGTGGTTATCGTTTGCAATATTTTTATTGGACGGTCAACGAGAATTATTTATCATTATACATATTTCAATATTGATAAAATAGTATTTTTGTTAGAAAACACTAAATTTTATTAGTTCTAATAACTAATAACTAGGGCTAGGATTTCTATGCAGTAAAAAATTGTAAAATATGCAAAAACAATTTTTTTTTTAATATTAGTTAATATTATTACATGCCATTATTAAATTATGTTTTTTTAAATATTCAAATGTGAACGACCGGCAATTAAATCGAAGATTTATATTGGCCGAAAATCCTTTCCACATCACACGATATTGTCGGAGCATATTTAAATGACGTGATTTGTCCTAGATTTAAAGTAATATTGACATACTACATAGTATTTTTAGCAACTTATATTTTTCACTTTTTTAAATGTCATAGCTGACACGTTAACAAAATTGATTAAAATTCAATTAAATGAACCAAATAATTTTGTCATTGGTGGAAGGGGGGAATGTGGTGTAAAACTAAAATAAAATTTAGTACATTAACAATATAGATTGGTATATATAAATTTAATTGTTATAAATATTAAAGTAAAAATGTTATGGGGGATATATGCCCTTCATCCCCCCAGTTTGACTGCCACTGAAATGAACTTGCATAGTCTTAATTTTCTTATAATAGTAAAAAAATAATATACCTACACATATACAAAAAAAAAAAAAATAAGGAAAATATGATATAACAATGACAAAAATATTAAAATACAACAATATTATTCACAACTATGTTTATGTGGTAAGCTATAATTTCTTATATGTTTACATTTTAATATTATCTCACTTTTTTCATAACGTGAAGTGTGAAAACCGCAAAACGTAAGTTTGAAAATGTTTTACATGGATGGATAATATGTTCTAAAATTTTAAATGGTTCAGTGCAGCTTTCGATTCCGTAGTGGCGGGCAAATGATTTTTGCCCTCTTGGCACATTTTTCGATAACGAATTTTGAAATAAATGCATGATTATTAATAAAAACATGATTGACTATAAGCAAAAATTAAATATAATCAAATACTAAATTTACATCAATTTTAATATAGTGTACATCCATATGCATATTAGGGGGCCCGTTTAGTATCCACCAGTTATCAAATACATCCATCATTAGGTGCTCTCAATCTAAAATAGTTCTATAAATATATTGTACTATATAATATAGGTGTAATAGGTTACACCTGTAATAGGTTTACTATATTTCCTGAACTAAATTTGTAATATAACTTGAAATTGTATTTACAAGTATATAATAGTTGTACGATTTGCCGACTACCTGATTTAAAATGTGTAATACCTACATATTATATGAAATATTAAAGTACAATTTAGTTTCTAAACGGAGCAAATGTATTGACTTTACAATGATGTGTTTTTTTTTTGTGCATATGCGTACATAATAACTTACATTTCAACTTTGAGGCTGGTTTTTGGATAGAAAATTGGATCTAATTTATATTTTAGAGCCATTAAACTTCCCAGTATTTTCCAAAATAATCAGTTAATACAAACAAAAATTTAACGGTAAATGGGAATTTTAAGGTTAGTGCGTATCGTATTTTATCGGTTGCCAAAAACAGACATCCTAAAATTTACCTGTGCGGCAGTATCTACCGGTGGGGGGAGGGTCATAGCTCTTTGGATTCACGCCTGATAAAATTATGTAAAAAGGCTGTTTGTATTGAGATAACAAAAACGTAATTGAAATGTAATCATTAGCGGATGATTTTTTTTGTTTATTATTATAGGCCAGTCAAAAATTTTACAAAAACTGAAATGAACCTTTAGTTTTGTAACCAGAAATTTTTTCCGAGGGGAGGGGGGCAAGACATTTTTTTTTCTTCTAGTTTTTACAATACTAAAATACTTACGCATCACTTATTATTTTATTTTACTATACACTGTATAGTATACAGTATACACATCAACTTTTTTATTATGACTGTACTGTAGTTATATGTTATGTCAATAAAATTATGTCATACATTTAACATAACAATGTATCGACATTATTATAAACCATAGATAAATTTATTACCTAATTACCTAATATGAATATATTTATAGGTGTTATAAATATGAAATTTAAATTTAACTTGAATATTATTAATTTATTACTAACGAGCAGGGTTGGATTTAGGAAGAGGGCGAACTGGAAATCTTAGTCAGGGGGCGCCAAATGATCAAATAATAGTGGCATAGGAGACCAGGAGGGCTGAATTATGAGAGGACACTAATTTTATACTTTTCCCCGGGTAAAAAATATGCTAGATTTGACATAATCATTGATAACAATAATGTTAAACCACTAAGACCAGAGTTCTTAACTTTTATAAACATATAATATAATATAAAACAAGCCGTATAAGATCTTACACAAATAAAATAGCTGAAAATAAAGAAGTCAGAAGATTATTATGAAGCAACTAAACAAATATAACAAGAGCCACAGTTTGAGTTTGTACCAGTACACGAAGTTGTGATAAACAATAATTATTAACTATACAACAGCGCTTGGCGTGCTATCGTAGTATTCGTACGACATACAAGTACATACTAAATGTACAACAAATGAAACTGAACAGTAGTCTCAGTAAGTTACATTATTTTAAATTATAATATTATGTTTTAAGGCTTGTGGTTATATCTATTATCTATATGTATTTAGTACTGTAATTAGGCGCAGTGAGTGTATAAATAAAATTTACTAAAGATAACGATGAATTTGACATTTTTTTGTCCATGAAGCAACTATTAAAATACATAAGTACCCATTAGTCAGTACCCATCACCCACAAATTTTTGTCGTGTTAAAAATTCTGACGCACACACAACCCTACATTCATAAAAGTACATAAGTTATTTGCAATGTACGTATAATAATAAGGCTAGGATAATAATAGTTTATAAGATATAGGTGCATAACACCATTTTTACATTGGTTACTTATTTGCTTCATGAACTAGCTATTCATGCCACCGCTGGGTACTATTACTATAATATTATACTGTCTATACTTGTAGAATTATCAATTTATCATATTATTTCACACTACATACAACTTATGGTCAATAAAGCATTTTTAGTTATTATTAGTCAATCTGTTTATAAATGTATAATATGAAAAATTTGTATTATAATTCAATAATACAAATAATACAATTTTTCCCTTAGCTTTTTTACGTCATCGACACTAAATAAATAGGTATACTTACATATAAATTTTAATTAGTTGATGAAATCTGTCAAAATATACGACATTATACATAAACATAATACACTATTATATAGGTACATTATAATAGATAAGTATTAGAAAATATTTATCTTTCACGTAAGTACCAAATTTTAGTATTATTTAATATCTTTACGTAATAACTCTAGAGTTTAAAGAGTCCAATAATGTGCGCGTCATAAAATATATCACGTAATAATAAATATACTTATAAATATTATTGAAATTCATAATAATGAAATTTGCTAGATAGTCACTCCTGCATTATCTTTTTCATTCATAAATAATTTTTAAATGTAGTTTCAATGTATAATTTTAACCTACAATAAATAATAAAGTATGTTATTAAATTACAAATAATCGTTTAAGGTTTAGTTTATATTTATATTTACCTAAAAATGTATTAAATAATATATTATAATAAAGAGTGATTTATCGAGCATCCCTTTTTTCTTCCCATAAAGCAGTTATTCAAATTTTGATTTTTCAGAATTTTTAAATATATAAATACACACAAATACATAAACAAAACACATAAATACATACAAATAGACCTTGCAGTTTTCATATTCTTGACATTTGTTGTAATACTTATTAAAGATAGTCCTATTGAGTTACAAAATTCTATTTTTCAAATGAGAACATCGCTTTTCTTTATTTCTTTTTTTTTGAAATTTTTTACGTACTGAACATTTTAGTTATCGTCATAATAAACTATAAAATTTAAAATTTGTAAAAATGATACAAGTTTATTAAACACTAGATCTGATATTACCTACATTTTATATTTTTGTAGAACCATTTTTAAGCACTTTTATACTTAGTATAAATATTTTAATAATTCAAAACTACTAGTTCAAATGTTGAATAAGGTAGCTAGGTTATATAAACATTAGAAAGTAAATTATCCATTAAATAATATACATAGTAAAAAGTAGTGTGGAGGGTTATTATCATTTAAAAAGTAGAAGCTTGTAACCTTAATTATTACAAAAAATTTCGAGAATTTAAAA
Organism: Rhopalosiphum maidis; assembly: GCF_003676215.2. Taxonomy (NCBI): domain Eukaryota; kingdom Metazoa; phylum Arthropoda; class Insecta; order Hemiptera; family Aphididae; genus Rhopalosiphum; species Rhopalosiphum maidis. The sequence goes on from NC_040877.1 coordinate 64,623,416, forward strand.
AAATTATAGGTATATTATAATATGGTTAGGTTATTGTTATAACCTGGTAGTAATATGGTCAATATTACAATATTGAATAATAAATTCGTTATTAAAGGAAAAAATTAGGTGAGTTAGATTATTGAATCATCTTGTATATACCATATATAGATTTATAATAAGATATTAAATCCCTAATTTAATTTAAGAATTTAACAAATATATAGTATGTTCTATATTTCTATGCGCTGCTTATATTGACGAATACGTATAGTACCTATCTAAAATATTATATTAATATATTGAATTCTCTCTCTCTCTCTCTCTCTCTCTTTAGACGCGATTATTGATAAAAATGTATATTCATATTCATTTTCCACGAATAATCGCATTACTCGATTTGTAATATTCATGATTCTGGACATGAATGTCTAAATAGTATATTAATATATTATGTTAGCTCAACATTTTCCACGCTAATTCTCTTCCAAACAAACTATAGAGGTCATACCATAACACGATAAATTTTGATTATTAAATTTTTTTTTTTAGTTGCGTTATTTCACAGTAATTTAGTTTTGTTATTATTATTTTTTATTATTTTTTATTATTCCATATAACTGTATACTTTTTTCTCTTATTTTTTTCACTACTCAGGGCCTGGACAAGTAAATTAGTTTAGGCGTTGCATGTCAGAACACGACAAAGGCGTGGTGGGTCATCCTTTTTTTTGTGATTAATGATTAGGGACCGTCAACGTTTAAAACACTTCGGCCACAAGGGAAATGCCGATATTGCTCTTTACAAAACACGCTTCAATACCGACAGATATATACAAAACTATTCATTACAAGGGCTAGAAAGTTGTAAAAATCCTAATTCTTAGAATTTAATTTTTGCTTTTCAATATGTGGACCTCGGTGGCTCGGGGTGTATAATATCATAGTTTATTACACTATGCAACATTGAACATATCATTAAATGATTACTTCAGCATTGTTATTTGTAAATCTGACAGTTTTATTTTTGAAATCAACATTTAAATAAGGACATAATTTAAAATATCAGTGGTTGTTTCAAAATTTAAAGTTTCAAATAAATGTCAAAAATTAATGCAATATCATAAGAATCTTGAAAGCGATTTTTAAAAAAATATTCCAAAATTAAATGATCACACTTAAGTATATTGTAATATATATTTTATACACATTGTTATATTATATATACAGCAAGGAATTTTTTTAAGAAATGAATAAACAATAAAAACGCATGTTTTATCAGTAGGTATACCAATAAAGTTAAAATGCATGTCTCACTAGAATAATATATAGTGTCTTCCTGTATAATGGATACATAAATCATATTAATTTATATAAATTATTAATTTTATACGAATAACAGTTTTTGAAAATACGATAATTTACATTGAAATATTGCTTTTATATAAATATATATGAAATAATTTATAACAAATTACTCATGTAATTATTTAAAATCAGATTGAAATTTCATAATACTTTTTTATGCTAAAACAAATAAAATGTATTGTAATATTCTAATTTTTTTAAAAAAAACTAGAAGTTGTAAGTACCTAAAAATTATTTACCATTTTTAGTAAATTGACCTCATTTCAGAAAGTCAAAACATTTTTTTTAAATACGCCATGATTTATTATTGTTGTATAGTTTAAAATTTAAATACAACTCAGGTGGATGGCACACAACTCTTGTGTCTTATCTTTTCATTTTTTTGAATTATTTATTACTTTTTAAGTACTTTTGAGATGGTGCTTTTCAAATTCAAATTGAGATTATACATGTTTATGGTAGGTAGTTTGATCCCGACCCATAGTTATATTTACGTAGAAAAATTTATTTTATGGAAACCTCAGTCCTATAAAATAATCAATTCTGTCATTTCTTCCATTTAATTTAAAAATCTTTTGATTGGCTGAGGGCCTTTACTTTGTTAAATTCCTCATACGTTGCTTATATTTTGTTCTTCGATGTTTATTTCATGTTGTTTCATGTTATGTAGTTACTAAATTTTTTTTTCGAATAACTTCACAAGCAAATGTTGAATGTTTTCTGGTAAATATAATGTTAAAATCTAACACAATATATTTTATTAATATTAATCTTTTTCTTGCAGACTTCGTTCTCCGTATGTTCAATTAATTTAGTTGAAGTGATTATTAATTTATTGTTATGTTCTTTGCTCTTATTATACTTTTAAGTTATCTATAGTGGTAAATCATCTCGCTTTTGTTAAATCATTATATTTAAAATAATCTTTTTAAATTCGTTTTTCTTTTGTATTTATTGCGCGTGTAAAAATGCTAAATTAAATAAAGAATCAGTTATATAGGTATGTCATGACATTTAAAACATTTCTAATTAGAAAAATTATCGTTATGCAATTTTAAATACTTAAATTATTATAATTTAAATAGTAACTTTAATTTCATTTTCAAAATACTTAATCAATTTATTTTAAAATCAAATAATATACCTACGCAATATTATGTATTAAAATAAGATACCTAAGTAACTATTACATTTCCTATACTATTGTCTATTATATAACATTTTATTTAAGAATGAAATTTATAGATTAACTGTTAAATATTTATCTAATGAAAATTTCAACTTACTTAATTTATGATCGTCAATTTTTTTTTATAGTGCACAATAAAGAAGAATAAAAATAAAAATGTAACTATTAAAATATATTATAGCTACCTAAAAGTCTTGTATAAATATTATATTTAATGTTAATATATAATTTCCTATTTTCCAAAACTAATATACGGCTCGCGACGTCTTTGCTTAGTTCATCGTTCTTGGAAAGATATCATAAATTACATACACTATAATACATAAATATAAAGTTTTTGAATTTGCTTTATGAGAGATATAATTATGAGCATGTCTGTATATTTTTAAGAAAGTCGAAAGTTTTCATTAACAAGCTAAAGGTATTAATAGCTAATTTATTTCATGCCAACAAAATATTTATGATACAAAAAGCACATAGATATAATTTTGAAAAGTATTAAGCTTTTGAATTTTTTTACATTATTTAAATTTATTATAGAATGAAGTATATCTTTTACTTTTTTTATTATTATCAAATTTTATTTTTGTCAATGATGCATTTTTTATTTTGTATTCCAAAACAAAATATTTTTTTATAAATACTTATTGATATTACAGAATAATTGGATTTCTAACAAACAGTTTATTTGTAATACAAATATTCATGATAACAATCACCACTATAGTTTATCATCTAAATGCATTAAATTATATAAAATAACATAAAATGTATATAAATCTAAACACATTATTGTAGTAATAACTATAGTAATGGAATATTATCCATTCACAAAGTTTCTCAAATGTTTTATACACGTCGGGGTTTTTTTTTTTGAAATCATTTATTTAATGAAAAATTACAATTTGTACAAGTAAGTACAATTATAAGTAAATGAGTGTAATACAGTATTATGCGATAAAAATAGAAAATATTGTGAATGTTATTGTGTGTTTTGAACCACGATCCAGAGGAAAGTAAACAGAGACAGATGGAATGAAAGGCTTGTATTTCTTCGGTATTGTAGGGTTTTATGACTTCTCATATATGTGCGATGATGTATGTCTATAATAGTTTAAGCAAGGACTTATACATTAATAATTTGTTATTATTTTTCATTTTAGACCACAAGAAGAACTTTATTAGATGAATACATGAGCTACCTTAGGGAACTCCCCCTAGAAGATTGAAATAGTGTGAGTAACTATGGAGTTATGGCATACAAGTCGTATTTTAAGATCGCTCAGGTACGATTTAATCAATAAAAAGTAATGCGCAGGTGGAATTTAAATAATAGACCGTCAAACCATAGCTAAATTACTTACATCTGCTATTTTCACATTAGGTACTATTGTGAATGATATTATTGTGAATATAATAATATACTCGTTCGATTTTTATAAATATAAGAATTTTAATTTTTTAATTTTCCAAAAAATATTCTTTTCCGGTACATGGAATTAAAAATTTATTCAAAAGTAAGTACCATATTCAATAAAGAAAATAAATTAAATAAAATAAGTGTAACAAACAGATGATTTATTTTCTTAAATGTAATATGTAATGACTTCAATTTATGGAGAAAATTTATAATTGCAAAAATGTTAATAATTTTCGAGAAAATCAGTATTTACCTATACTATAATAACCTATTGTGTCCTAACATAAATGTACATATTGTCACCGCTAAATATGTTTGTATTTACTCTTGTGTATAACAAAACAATTGATTGATTGGATTAATTAATTTTGTAGAAAAATGCCCATCTCAAATAAATTTGGTTTAAATTAATACGATTACATAGGTGGGTTACTTTTAACTCCGAATTCTTTGTCCAGGAACTTTATTAATTACAACACAATATGACTTGATTATGATCGTATGATATGAAAACATATTAAAATAATATATACTTATATATATTTAACATTTTATGATTATAAATATTCATTTAAGACATACACATTTATGTAAGAACTTCTTTTAATGAATAAGCTTAATTCTTAGCATTAAAAGCGTATATTCGTTATTATATATTGACTAAAACTAAATTGAATAATGAAACATTGTTGTGCTCTTGTAGTACTAATATGAACGTGTAGTTTTATGTATAAATATGATTATATGATTATTACATTGCTCACAGCGTATAATATACTATATTGTAATTTGTATAGCTAAGTCATATAGCTCTTGAGACATCAGATAAATTGTTTTGTTTATTTATCTTTCAAATGATATTTTAAAAATTAACAGACATATTATAATTTCTAATTATAATTGTATTATAAAAATATTTGCTCAAAGATTGTAGTCATTTTAATTGAAACAATTTTAATTTAAAAATGCTTGTAATTGATTTTTTTTATCTTGATTTATTTGATATTATTTCTTGGAATTATATTTATTATGTTTTGTAATAAAATGTGAGTTATAATTGGAACAGTAAAAAAATTATCTTTCGATTAAAACAAAAAGTTATAAATGCTTTTATTATTATAAATATTGACAAATTATTGGTTCGATCCCTTATTTTTCATACTAAAATCTACTTATTATTATTAACATTTACTATTATTATTACAAATATTATTAAGAAAGTAATGTTCTAATGCGCGGTACATTTGACATTTAATTCCGAATTAATTAAAATCGTTATATAAACAATATGTTATCGACAATAAATGACATAAATTATTAATTAAAAAAAATATATATATAAATTTTAGTAATTAGGATTTTAATTTTAAAAATCTAAAATAATTAATATATATTATACAACTTTAGTAAGTATATAGAGACATAATATATTTTATTATAACGATAATAACAATTGAATTAATACAAATATTTGAATATATTTGTCCTTTTGCCTTTATTGTACTTAGGTGTATAGTATAAAAACCATTTGGTCAGAATAACCATATGAATATATATCATGGTTTAAACCACAGGAGTTGTTAAGACAATAAATTACATTCAAATGAATATCTTGAATAATTTTTTTCCCGATCCAATACAAGCAAATCCATATAAAACTGAATTGCGTAATATGGACGGAAATAAATTTAATTTAATTTAAATCAAACATTTTAAACAAAAATAATGCATTCAACGAGTTATCATTCATTTTTTATTGTCTCAGAATATATTCGAATGGCCTTACTTACATATTGGAAATCGTCAGTTGTACGTAAATCGTAAATTATAATACATTTAAGTGGGTATACTATACTCCGTGTAAGTATAGTGGACAATAATATACTGTATTTTTGTCAAATATTTGAGAAAGATATTGGTTTATTAGACAGAAATTATATTCTACGCGTAACACATAGAAAAATGTCATTGCTGCGAATCGTCGTAGTTTCAATATCAATAAAATTATAATATATTCATATTCGCTTCTCAGAATTCGTTCAGAATAAAATCAGTATTTTTATTTTTATTAGTTGTCAGGATTTCAATCAAAAAAATAACTTCCCAGCAACATCGTGCCCTATGGTTGTATAATGGTAAGACATTATTTTCCAATTCCCAAAACTGTGATAAAAATACATATATATATAAAAAGTATCGATAAAGTGTACCGTCGTTTTTTCCATACGTGGGACATATTATTATTGAATTTCAAAAGGAATCGTCCTTAATATATTCATAAATAAATATTATAATCATTTTATAACGTCTCCGACTTTTTCGTTTCAACTCTTTCATCGTGAGCTATACAATTCGAGGTAGCCTCAAATCCAATACATACTATATATTTATATATAGGTAAAATGTATCTCGTAACGAATACGAATAACATTTTCGATTTTGATCGTAACGTTTGCATGAACAATTTGAATACACGAATAAAATGAACACATTTCACGTATGGTCGAGACGATTAAAAATGTTATTCGCGTGTGTATTATATTTTCTTTTATAGTTTAGTTTGGGAAATTGGAAATTCGTCTTTTATTGCTTTTGAAACGAGTAGGAGTATTACTTTTTCACTTGAAAGTGAACGTATATCAAATCAAAAAAAAAAAAACTGTTATTTCTGTCGTTTTATTATCCAACTGGCAACTATACGGTGTATGTAGTGGAATTGAAATAGAAAAGTAGGTAATCGCTCCGTTATAAGTAGAAGTTGAGTGTACCTCGCATTTCAATAGTTCACTGTAATGGATATGTTAAATTGAATTCAATTATAAATTATTGAATATGAAAAACGTTTCTGAGCGGAGACGACGATCTACCAAGCTATTACGTATTTTATATATACATTGCTATTAATTATTAAAGTAATTTATTTTACTATTTATTGTACATAATAAACTATTTAAACAAACAAGCATACAAACAATACAAATATTTTGAAAATTGCATTATTGTGTGTATAAAATATAATAATACACGTTTAAGTTCCAAATATAGGTACACAGAAATATTTTTTGTAAAATTAATACTTATTTTTTTATACCCAGTAGTCAGAACGCCTAGTATTATATTTACATTTAACACATCATAATACATTATACTTTATATTAAATTACTGAGTATTTAAAGACTATAGACGGTTATCAGAACTATATTAATAAAATTATTTATTTGATTTATTCTTTGGCATAAAAATATTATATTACTTTCAAACAATCATAAATATTAAATCACTGATAATGTATTGGTGTATTTATCTTTTAATAGTTATGTATAAATAAAACAAAATAGCAATAAGAAATATTTTTATTTTAAATCTAGGTTAAGAAAACAATCATGTAATAAGTACAATTCAAAAACAAAACATACAATTGTATTCACTAAGCTAAGTAACAACGTAAAAATGATACCTTTGTCAAAACTAGGTTGAGACAACATTTACGTAGTAAAATAAAAATTAGTATAATTTTACCCATAGTCAATAAGCATGATTTAAACAATAACAATAACTAAGTCAAAATTGATTATATGAAGGGTATATGGAGACAGAAAAAAGGGTTTAGGTATGATGATCATCGTGTGAAACGATTACTATTGAACGCCGTTTTTAATTAAGTGATTTTATATTATTATTTGAGAACGTTTAAATTCATCAGCTCGTATGATAATATTTATACGATTTCTCTGAGCTAGTGAAATTATTTCAAAAGTGTCGATTAGGTTATCAAATTCGGTCATAAATTATACAAAGAATTTAGTATAAATATGTTAATATTGTAAAGTTTCTAAATTATTTGATAATATTGCATTAAAAATATTAAAATGTTTAGTATTTTGTTATTTAAGTCAGTTACTTAGCTCGTATCTTAAAAGATAATAGTTTTTTATGTGGTAAAATTAATTTAAGGTTGATATTATTATGAAACACGTGTTTAATAAAATAAATACGAATATGTCAACAAAATAAGTTATTATATTTATCTCCGATATTTTATTATATTTATGAACATAACGATGCTCTAAATCGTAATAATGTAATAATATACTATGGCATATTAAATCTTGATTGTGAACTAGTAATATACTAATATAACATCATACTTAACAAATAATAATTCTTCACGCATTTATATTTTATTCGATTTATTTTTAGGAGATAGTTATACCAACTACAATATATATAATTGAATATGATGATTAACTTGCATAATTTGCTATTTGAGAAGGACCCTCTTCTTCAAGAAGGAAAAAAACGATTTAAATAATTTTCAATAAACGTCAAGTCATCCGCATTATTTGCAGTGCCTTAAGCGATTTTATTAAAATGAAAAGATAAAATCATTTATTATTCAATTTTAGTTCATTAAAGGATATATTTTAATAATTGAACCACAAGTTGTTAGACATAGCCGTATTATAAGTGTACTAAACACTAATATTTATGTGGTAATTATACCTGATGCAAACATTAACTTAATAAATTTGTAACATTAATATTTTTTTGATAAATATTAATTTTCAATAATTTTTTTTTAATCGTAGAATATTATAAATCATATACATAAATATAATATAGTTTGAATTAGATGAAATATAATCTCTATCTATTATCTGTAGATATATTTTCAAGCAATAATATAAAAATATTTATTAGTACATTTTTAGCATATTATGTTAGTTCGATATGTATAACTTAATATATTTATATTTGATTTTTATTTATATTTATTTATACTCGTATTTTTTTCATTGCCAACGAAGAAGGACGTAACTCACTTTTTATAATTTTTCAGTTTATCTTGTTATGTTTTTTTTTCTTATGTTTCCGCGAAAACGGCAATAACTCTAACCTACCAAAGATCTTAGAAATTTAATAGTTTATAAGCTTCCGATATTGTTCTTTTCCGCCGAAAACAGACGCATATTTTTAGTTATGTCCTTTTAAAATAATAATTATTTCCCACGAAAAAATACGTAACTCAAGTTACGTTTTATTAAAACAATTTTTTTAGTCGAATAAGAATGTAACTCGAGTTCCGTTTTATTAAATTAATTGTTTTTTGTCGAAAAAGGACATAAGTGAAATAAAATAATAAAATATGACTTAAGGTCAGTTACAGAGGTATATTTAAAAAAAAAAACAAAAGCAATTATAATTTCCCTTATAACACATAAAATTATAAATGCTAATATTTAATTAAAACGCAAAATAATGATTGAACTTGAAAAATTTTGAACTGCTGTTCTAAAAAATGATAAAAATTAGTTATGTAGTTCTTCGTTGAATTCGTTGGAAACATTGGTTTAGTCTTATACATTACTTATACATAAATTTCATAAACATTTATTTGATAATATGATTATTAATCATAAATTAATTAATAGTTATAGCTAACAGCTACAACAGCTTATGGCTGAAGCTCAAAAAATGATTTTGTGTACATCAAATTTTAAACTATATCATTCAATTTACTTTTTAAAAATAAGTTTGGTACTTCTTATCAAACTTTAACAGACAATATATTTGTAATTTGAGTATTATAATAAAATTAATTTCAATATCTTATAATTCTACTACTATTGTAATTTTTAATAAGGATAGTTTAAAGAAACTAAACTTTTAAAGTAACTACAAATACTTAAAAATGAATATTCTGATATGCATACCTGCATTTTATCATTGTATTATATTATAAAACAATGAAACGATAAATTATGTTGATAAATTATATAGAATATTAAAAAATATAATACCCCTTTCATCATAATAAAGTGATTGAAATTATTCATTAAGTAAAATTAAATTCAAAGAGAATAATACACTAAATAATATAGGTATATTACAACTAAACTGTAATGTTAATATCTGTAGCAAAATTTTAATTAGAATACAAAAATTATTTAAGTAAAATTATTCAACTTTTTATATAATAGTTATTGTTTAAAATTAAATTAACAATAACTAATGTATATTTAAATCTTAATCGCAGTATCATCTGTGCAGATATTTTAATTCAAATACAAAAATAATGTGCAGGAGTTATTATTATAAATTCGATTTTATACAATACAATACAATAAATAAAAATAAAAATAATTGTATCTTAAATATTAATACATTTATGTATTTTTAAATGATGTTCTCAATATTCATTTCAATTAATAGTAATCATAATAGTTATATCGGTTTGTTTCAAAAGTTCCAAATACAAATTATATTGACGGACCAAAATCGTTTAGTAAAATGAATTATTTCTAATAATTTTAATATTAGAATTTAAGTTTTTAAGTTTTGTTTCTAGCTACGTAGCGACAGCCGTTCAAAGCACACGTTTGCATTGTCGCTCCGTGTTTATCGAGTCGTTCTCAAAATAAAATCAGAAATCAATATAAAGATAACTTAATACTTTTTGTGTTTACTAAATAATAGCTATGTAGTAACTAACTTAAAAGAACACAATTATTTGATTGCAAGGATGTCACTTCGTTGGTTTATTAGGTGAGAAAAATATTAAATTATTGCTATAATATTGAAAATAGAAAAAATATTTAAAAAAAAACTTCAAACGGATTGAAAAATATTATAATTAATAAAAATCATGTTCCACTGAAAAACCATAACTATGAACATAATAATATTATTAATATCTCAATTCACGAAGTAAAGGAGTATATGAATAATTATTCAAAGTTCTTATTACTAAGTATTAACGACCAAAAAAAGTTATAAGCAAAACTTAGGTGCCTGCCGTGGGTGTTGGTAAAGACACATTAAATTATAATATACCTTTAGAAAAATAATTAATACATTCACACCCACTTCACACTTGTTTTTATCAATCAAAACCTACTACCTTGTATATTTTAATATAAAAACCGTTTGTTAAATATTTTTAATGGGACACGTTATTAAAAAGTTTTGGTTGCGTGAACCGTATAGCGATATAATTAACAGCTTAGTATGGCAAAACTATTTACCATTTAATAAAGTTTTGTAATCATAATAACAATATCACAATATATATATATATATATTAGATAGTTTTACAGGTACTTTTTCTTAAGTGATTATAATGTATAGATCCCAAAATGTTAAGTATAAGTATACATACTATAGGTAGGTATTCAATATTTCATGTTAAATTAGTGATCAAAGATAGACTGAGTTAAACTTATATTGATAAGACGTATTATGTTGATAAATGTATTAAAATACGGAATATTATTATAACTACATTTGTTTATTACCCATTTAGTATACACCAATTATTAGCTATACCCACGTAAGAGATTATAATATTATGTATTATATGTATCGAGTTTAGTATTATGCTTTTCATGACGTTCTTTTAATGCATAGATACAATTTAACAAAATCATTTCATTTCAAATTCGTTCAAAGCATCAATAATAATAGTACTCTGTAACCTAAAAAAATGTTTTTTTTTTTTATAAAATTAATCTGAGCTTATAAAATAATAATAATATAATTTATTTTGCATTTTATTAGATTTTATTTTTAATTTATGATTTTTATACTTACATTAGCATTAATATTCTAGATCCTGAACGGAAGATTGAATGTATAAATTTTACAACAATGTTTTTTTTGTGGGGCGGAGGACTTGTTGCTACTTAGAGTGTCAAGAGCAAACAATTTCCCGAAATATTTTCAAATCAAGATGTAAACACAGTAAAAAATTAAGGAAAAACGGGATTAATTACGACAAACCAGTTGTTCATAAAATTGTTTTCTTTATGTTATTATAATTCAAAATAAACGGATGGCCATAGCAGCTTGAAATTTTTAATAATTATTTAATTTTAGCATGTATTATAATTGTCTATACATTGAATAATTTTTATTCTTTTTGAGCTATTAATGGACAATACAAATTTTTATTTGAAATATCGTCAAAATTGCAAAAATTAGCAAATTATTTCATAAGTAGTTAAAAATTCATAACATTTTTAATATTCATAACGAGATTTGAATATTTAACACAATTTTTCTTTTTAACTATATTAAAAAAAAAATCTACCGGTAAATAATATTAAGTTATATGACCGTTTGAAATTCAAATTTTTATAAAATTGCATATTTAAATTTTATCAATAAACATATTTTGAAATATGCTTGATGTGATGTAGGGTGACAGACCGTATCCCTTCAGAATCATTTTTTGTATACAATGATATATTATTGAATTCAAATTTAACACATCCATTATTACAGTGACCCAATAGACAACTACTGTACAACAGAGTAGTGTATTTTTTAATATTGATTTTTAGATTGTTATACAATAAATACATAATAAAAATAACAAACAAATATAATATAATGGCTGAATAATATAAATATTTTATCAATTTATAATATATGTTAAATAATGTACGATTGCCATGATTTAAACTAATCACTATAAAATAAAAGAGATTGCTTTTATTCTATATTTTTGTATACTCGTATAAACATTTTAATAACACATAAAAAAATATATAAGCTGTAGTATAGATCTTTTCGTCGTTTTTTCATCATTTTAAACTAGACGAGAAAATGTTCCAAAGTCATTATAGGGAGTACCTACTAATTATTTTTTGAAACAAAGTTTGAAATGATGATATAATATCATTGACTGAAGTAAGTAGGTATATTCTATAGAATGATGAAATAGACATTACAGTAATCGTCTGTACTCTGTGCAGGTTAATGATTGGGACACTTCCGTATAACTTATGAGATAAATTAAATATAGACTTCCTCAGGGGCGGATCCAGAAATTCATCAAGGGTGGGGGGGGGGTAATTAAAAGATATCCATCAGATACTATTCATATCTACTTAATAACATACTTATTAATAGAAACATAATTAGTTACTTATTATTTACTTATTAATATTCACCATTTACAATTTATTCTTACAAACTAGTATCAATGACAACATTTTAAATTTTTATACTTTTATAAATTTATAAAATTTAAATATAATAAGCTCAAGGTGGGTATTTACCCTTTTTATTCCTCCCTTGGATTCGCCACTGGACTTCCTTAACTTTTCTATGAGATCTAATACGTATTATATTAAACTATGAATACTGTATTATGTTATTCGGAACAAAAGTAATAATGAATTCTAAAATAAACTGGATAATCAAATTAAATATTTTGATACTGAAATTTACAACAAATTAAAATGCTTGTAGAATTTTTATTCATTTGTAGACTTTAATTTTTTGAAATCCCCTCGTAAAATGTCAAACTTTCAACGATTTCAATTTAAATTTCTACGAAAAGAGTATATGCTATTACTATAGAATTATTATTATCCCAATATTATACTTTTTATACAATACTAAAACATAAACTAAATCGGTATTTTTGAAATCTGAGAAACTCATCGTTTTAATCAATTCTCGACCCACGTTTACTGCGATGATACGTTTAGATGACCCATTTTATGAAAACAGAAGCGCAGACATTATTATGTTTATTTTTATATATTACTTGTCGTATTGTGAATGTAAATTATAGAAATCATCTACTCATTAATCATACAGAAGAATAATAATAAATGATGGAATTATATACTATACAATAATTTTAAATGTTTAATGACCATACATTAATATGGTTATGATAAAAATAATTATAATAACATATTAATATATAAATATATATTACAAATTATACATAGTATGTACATAGAATCGGAATAAAAATAGTTGATCTGACGTTTTTAAAAAAAAAAATGAAATATTAATAAAGATTTTTAAGCATGATAATATTAAATTTATTACCTACTAGAAACCGGATGACATAATAACTGTGAAGTGTCCACGTTACTTTGCATGTGTATAAATTATTATTTTAATATTACTTACGTGTATTATTTTGTTTACATGCGTCGTGGAAAATATACCTGGGTTATGGCATATTATTAATTCAATAACTATGCATGTTAATTATTATCATAATAGTATATAATATAATAACACACTTAACGTCTGTTAATACGCATTATAAAAAAATATAATATTAAATACACTGAGCACTGCGCTTACATCAACACAGGCATTTCACTATGCGTCGTTTGTGTTTATACTATCTGTATAATAATGATTATCGTTAGAATATTATAATGTAATCACGATTGTATGGCAATAATAGATATATTTGACCAAAAACAATAATTTATCCCCAAATCCGAGAAATTAATTCCGCGACATGAAATCTGCAAGGGATGAACGGGAAGGGTTTGTATTTCATTATTACAATATCGTATATAGTATTATTGGTACCCATCGGCGTATAATGCTTGCTGGTTGATCATGTGAGTTGAATGTTCTACGTTTGAATTTGCAGTGCAAATTGTTCACACAAGTAGGTCTACTTGCTGCATAATAGTATGACCGTTTTAGTGTTAAGACCTGTGATTTAGATATAATACACGAACCAGTAATGACTTACGCGTCCCCGAATTACATTGTAATAACAATTATTATTGTAATAATATACACATTAGAATAATAATATGATTATAGTATTATGAAGCTAAGCATTCGGTCTGACCTGCGAAGTACCTCCTATTTTTTTTTCCATTTGTTTTATTATATTGTGATTTCGAGCAGAAGTATAAGCTACAAAAGCATAGCCATGATAATTTTAATTTAAAACAATTTATCATAAAAAAGGTCGTTTCCCACACATTGCACTTACTTGTTGTATGGTACACCAATACGACAGTTATAATCATATGGACATTATGAAATTAAAATTAATATAAATGTGGGTGGGTCTAAAAACAATTTTATAGAACATGAAATTTCTAGAAGTACTTTGTCATATGAAAATTGTTTTCATTGTAAACCCCGTCATTAATTCTTGATTATTTTTAAAATATTTTAAATAAACTAAAAATAAAACACTTGATGTTTATTAATAATTCATATATTATGTCAAACATTAAATAATATTATTTGAATATTTATTTTTATGTTATACTATATAGTACTTAAAAAAAGCTTGGTTTTAAAGAGCTTTGATTTATGCAATTTTAATTAAATGTTGAGAAAGATTTAAATTAAAAATATATTTGAATACTAATTTAAATTGACTTACGTCAGTACCATTGTTGGTTGTTCCGAAAGTTATGAAATTTTACAAGATAAACTTTTCGCGGGGGTAAGAATCTAAAAGGTTACAAGTACAGATAAAAAAAACTAAATTTTTACCAAATATAAAAGGAACTTTAGTGATGCAGTGTCATTTTTATTTTATCGATAACACTTATACTGACAAAAAAAGTTATTCAAGTTTTAAAAACATAAAAATAATGGCCCTTAAAACAAAAACACTTTCTTTGTGTAAGTGATTATAAAAAAAAAAAAACCATATTGCACAGTCAAATTTCTCTATTTATTACGGTGAAAATTTAATTTTTTACTAGCATTATTTAGATTTATTGTCTGATGAATTATTTAAATCGTTACACATGAACATTTTTTTCGCAATTACAAAATGCTATTATGTAATATTATAATTATTTTAATTTGTAAACCATTGTCGCCCACATATAGTTAAACCGTATTTTTTCCTGTGAATTGCCGAAAGAAATATACACAGCGATATTGTTGCTGCATCGATTTGATAGAATATTATCTATTATAATATATATTGGTATACAAACATATGCATATAATATATTATTCAGTGTGATCATTTTTCTACCAAATCGGATGACGTCTTAGGTATATAATATTATAATTTATCACACGAAGGTTTGCCTTATTTTACCATACGCCATATATACTCTTATATGTAAACTGCATTATGTATACAGTTTCGCCTGAAACTCGCGCAAATGTAAACATATACAGGGTGATTCGCCAAGCATACTCACTCCTATTTTTTCTTTAATATTTAGTTTATTAAAATTGTTGTTTTTGAAATTTTTAAATGTAATTAAATATTAAATACCATATTTTTTTATTTTTGAGATTTTTTATATTACTTAAGGAATGCTAGTCACGATATAAACTTTTGTTATTTAAATGGAAACTACTTTTATTACTGTAAATTATTTACTGCATATTTTTTTAAGATATGTACTTTTATAAGTACTTAGTTCAAAATTCGAACGAGTAATTTCTCAGTTAGGTATTAATAAAAATAATAATCCTTAAAAACATAAATTAGGTGTAATACTAAATATTTTAGATTATTCTTATAAATTATAAATGTTGATAAATAAATATTAATTAATAAAATTTTCAAATCAATAAGCAAAACTTACATCTTCCCAATTCATCATCACGGACTTTTTGTCCTTAGTACAAGAAGTTAAATAACTCAAAAACTTCTCGTTTGAGTTTGATACGTTAAAATGTTCAGAAGAATTGTCCACTAAGTGACTTACAGTGGATGGGGAGGGGGTATTTCTCGTTTGAAAAATGGAAGTCTTGTATCTCCATCAGATACTTTATTTACTATTCCGAAAGTAGTACAAAATATATCAAGCATTTGAAAATGTAGTCATAAGATATATTTAAAAATTCCAAGAATCAGATTTAAAACAAATGTATTATTGAAAAAAAAGGGGTGAGTATGCTTTGTGAATCACCCTCTATAATATGTAAATATATTCAGTCGCTGTCGTGGCCCGATTGATATTTAGATATTATGCGCCAGACCTAATAAGTATATCTGATATTATCTAAACGGTTATTTGCATTTCTAAAACACGGGATCGGTCTCGATGTCGGTGGCTACCCGACCGGGATATACTGCCGACTATGCAATACGTGCGTGTTTATTTATTATTTTTTTCCGGGCCAGGAAGAAACTCTTACAGCTGACCCCTGCTATATCATGTACATATATAAAATATATTATGTATATTTCTTATCGGGGTCTATTTGAACTGGTCGCGTCTTTTTCATATTGCCCGTCGTGCTCCAGAACGCAATATCCGGTATCGCTGTTTCCTTCGTATAACTAATAATACGTCTTATTACTACAATCCCAATTGTAGATTGAAAGTTCTGCTGGGTAAATCTTTGGATAAAAAAGGTCACAAGCAAGCTGTTTTGGGTAATTTTGAAGCTACAAAAAAGGCACACATATAAGATATAAACATTGCAATAATGTCTCTTCGAATGTCTATATTAATGTTTTGCAATCGTAGTGCGTAGTTTTAAAGTTAATTTGTCTGATGGACCACTGAAATAAATTAATGTTCAATAAAAATACGAGTAAGTAAACCAACATTATTTTAATACAATACATTTTATTTTCACGACATTTTTGTTATAATATAGTGACTATTATATACTGTTACAGTGTTACACCATTACACAATTAAAAAATTCATCAATCAAAATATGACTTCATAAGAAATTTAGCAGTTTCATACATAATTATTATTTTTAAGTATTTGTTAATAATATAAAAAAAAATGTATGATTATCGCTTTATTTACTCTTTCTAATAAATATAGTGATTGAGTAAGTATATATTAAATAAAAAAAAATATTGTTTTACTGGGTTATTTAATTGATTTTGGTTGAGGCATTGAGTCATTAACATTGTGCATTTATTTCAAATAATAATAGTTTTTTAAATATTTAAAAATGGTAAATAACGCTATTATTGGTACGTCTTATAATAATATTTATGATAACGATGGTCGCTTACAAACTCAGTGCAGTACATTTTAAATTATATATGCTCTAAAAGAATTTACGAATGCTCGTCAGGTAGATATGAAATTGACTCAGGATAGCTTACATCAAACATTCTTCAAGATAAAATTAAGTCAATCCCCAGAGAGTAGGTGCTTAACTATTGTAGACAAATTCGAGAGAGTTTAAAATCGTCCCTACTGATACGAATAATATTGTCATCAACTCTTACCAACATATCACCCTCGTAGCAACGACTGATATCCTCGCCGTGAATAAAACACATATATAATATTATATATTGCGATTATATGTAAATTTTTACTATATATATACCTACTGTTTTGGCCATTTTCCGGAAATACACGCGCGCGCATTTTATCGGTGTGTTACGTGGCTTCGTTGTAACCGAATAACATTTTCATACACATATTTAATGCGATACCGCAATCATAGTTGGTGTTGATGAGTATATTTTTAGGTCGAAGGAGGATTAAGGGTTTATTGGGTTCCTAGAAATCAACGGAAATCGATTTATTTGAAACTTTTTGAATTTAATGAAGACAAAGTTACGCAAAAGGTTAATCATATTCCGCTATAACATTACTAATGGGATTTATAGTACGGGAAATTATTTTAATGTCAAGATTACCGTATTGAGTTCATACTCTATGTCGTTACTATTTACAAGACATGGTAGATATTTACCTACCTACAAAATACAACTATAAGAAAACTGATCAAATGGAAAACTATTATTCATAGTAAAATAAATATCATGACTTTCAAAGTATTATTAATTATTATACTCGTACAATTAGAAAGGAAAAATTATGAGTGTTCTATTTAAACTGTAGAAACTGGGGAAATAAGCACATGACTAAAGAAAAACTATGATACATATTATACATATATTGTAACACACAGAACAAAATATTCATATTATAAAATACAAATGATAATTATTTTAAATATATACTATCATAAAAATCTAGATATTTAATTTTCAATTCTTGAAACTAATACCATATAATATTATTAGAGCATAGCCAATTTCCGCAATTTTTTATCAATTTGTTTATGATGACATTTTTGTTTTTGAGTAAAATAGAATACAAGGTTTCTCATAGTAGTTGCAACATAATGTTGTTACCACAATAGAAAATAAACACATAGTTACTTTGTTGTTACAAGAGTACTTAGAAGTTCAAACTTAAATTACATTAATATGTTAATTATTTTCTATGAATCATAAAATAATAAAATGATGCAGGGAATAACTAAAAACTAATATTATGGCTTTTTATGTAAAAAAAAATTATACTTTTATTGTTATATCACATCAATGTCATATTATTTATATTATTAATTTATAAGTGGTGCATTCATATAACTTACTATATTATATTAATCGTCTATACATTTTTTTCGATCAAAAATCGAATACTATTTTATTCATACAGTGAAAAGTAAATCGGTAGAAAAGGGAAAAATTTGGGTTTTGACTGAAAAGGGAAATGTACCTAAACTTTTTTCGCGGAAACGGATAACTCTTAATACATTATTATTATTAGAAAAATAATAATGATCTAGTCTTAATATGCTGACATAATATGATAGGTAGCAATTAAATAAAATTAAATCCATTAAAAAGCAGTTATAATCCATATTTCAGCATAGAGTAATAAAGAATTAAACAATTAAGTATATTTAATACTTATATTTAATTAGTCGTTTATGTAAAATATTTGTTCCCATTCGTTTATGTTATAAAATAACGTGCTCTATATATTTATATTCTTCTTGACGTGCATAAAATATTAGAACAATGTATACTGCAATCTAGTAATAATGGCATAGTGCCATAGTGGATGACAAATTATACATACGTTATATATGGAAAAGGTTTGTTTGATAAGTCAATACGGTTGATCAAATATGATTACATACTACAATACCAGAAGAGGACTATATTGTATTTGCGTGATTTGATAAATCACCTATATGTGATTGTTTGCAAACACGCCGACAAAAACATTATTATGAATAAATATGTGCATATATTATTTCCCTCGGTATTAACAATTTATTATAATTATATTTCTGTATACCTATAGTTATGGATGCCTGTATTTAGGTACAAAAGTTAATTAAAAACAGTATTTAAAACATACTAGGCAGTCGTTAACTTTAAAACTTATAACTATGAATAACAATCATATTATAATTATTCTATATGTTATGACTAATTACTCCAATTTTTCTACAGTTTAAATATATATATCCATGATCCTTTTTTTTTTTATATAATATTAATAGTGCTTTAAAAGTTTCGATGTTTATTTTTTTATGAATATGTAGCTATGTAAATAACTAGCCAATCTATTGAATTAGTTTTGTTCTGGGCAACAATATTAATTAATACTAGATAGCCGCTTACTAATAACTTTTAAGTACACACACACACACACACACCACACGTTATTCATGCAATCAGTTTATAATATTCGACAACATACGTATAATATAGTACGATGTTTGATATGGTTGATAATTAATTAAAGTTATATCTGCGTTTGGACTATAATAGTTTATGACTTTTTAATTTAAAATAAAGCAAATACACTTGTACAATTGTTAAACAATAGCTTTTAGAGTATTCGTGTTAATTATACGTCAACACATTCTCTTGAAATAAAATGTCCAAAGTTCAAACTCAAACAAAGGCCCTCCAAACACCAGTGTTTACTTCACTACTTTTAAACTTGCGGGGATGAAAGATCCAATTAGAATTGTTGTGCTCCATGCTATATAAACTTAAATATCGTTCAAGTTGTGTTCTCCGCTCCGTTCGTTCAACATTTTAATATTTTAAATTTAAATAGGTACTTGGATCTAACTATTTGATGCTAAATAAAAATATAATATATTAATATTTCATGTTGTCAAATAAACTTTTATAAATAATTTATTAATATTTAAAATGTCAATATAAAATCAGATTTTATTTCAATGAAATATTATTACAATAGTTATACCAGTTTAGATGAACGCCACTTAAATAATTCTCGTAAAATAAATTACAGCCAATATTTGATTTTTTTTTCTCCATTATTTTATTGAAAAAAAGTTTAAAAAAAACCTCCTGTAAGAAAGCTAGTACAAATGAATATAATAAAGCACTAAATGCAACGAATGCCAAACTGCATTATCAGTATGATTTTACATTAATCACCGTAAGCGCAATTGGAGGGGGGTTTGGGGAGCTAAGCCTCAAAAATGGTTTGTTTATATCCTCTTCCACCTTTATATATCTCAGGGCACATACACACAGTACATACTACATACATACAAATTATAATAGCCCCCCCCAAATTTAAAACTCAAATTACGCCTATTTTAATCATGAAACTGTTTCTTTACAAAATTAATGTCTCAACGGATAAATTATAACCTTGAATAAAATAGCACTATACAGGATGAACTTTATTAAATTAATAAAATTAATTTTACTGTGAAAATGTGCTGTTTATTAGTACCTACTATATTATAGTAAGCTGGTATCATAGTCCATTGTATACAGGGTAAAGCACTTCAACAGCAAGCTGTACCTAATGGTTTAATCTAATTAAATAATTCCATTTTTCTTATTGTGGTTATTCGTATGAATGATTGCATGATATCAAGTATTATGAAAATAAAACAAATTAAAATATGTAGGTATTTTGAAGTCCCTAAATTGTACCAGTGGACACTGATTTCTACTTATACACATATGTCATATACGTACATGTCAGATTTACCAATAATAAATAACAATATGGGAATCAAATAAAAGTACTTCTTGTGTAGTGCTGTATGAACGACAGCTGGAATACTCGAGTTCAAGTGAAGCGAAAACTATAATACCCAAAATATCTAAGGACGCGTCGGCAGAATAATCGAAAATAATGTTTTAAACCACTTCAAAAATACTGCAGTGTACATATTAACACTCCATCGATCCACAAACACTTTAAAATGGAAGCTACCTTAAATAATATATCGACCAATATAGGTCCTAGCGATTTAGCCTTGCTACTAGACATTATAAAATATAAAATTTCTGACAAATCTTAAACACACAAATCCCAACATAACATGATTATCGGAGTCCTCCAAATAATATTTGTAATGATTAGTGATACATATCTAAGCCAAAAGTTATTTTTCCCTTTATAAATTCATCACATATTATAAATATATTTTTTCTCCCTACAAGGCAACTAAAATCTCAACATCACTGCTCAGATTCACACATCGAACTTTTTCATTCAATGAACCACAGATTATCTCAGACATCCTTTGATTTCCAATGGACATAGGTATAACATCTCATTTAACAATACCAAGTTTCCAAAGATTAAAAGTTATTAAAAAATGATTTGATAAAAACTAACAAGTCTTCAACTTTGTCGCAACTCCTTTGAGCAATTTTCTATTGTGTTTTTTATACACACATCACTAAAAAATTACAAGCTAAGGACCCATGAACAACGGCTTTAATGTGGACGACCAATAATCAACATTATATTGACGTATAGTATATATTGTATCATTTGTATCTATTTACAATGATTTCCGGAATGAAAAAATAATAATACATCATTATAATAAAATACTTTATTTTAGATTTTGAGTGAATAACCGCAATAAAAAATTAAGAAAAAGGAATTTTTCACACTAAATCAGATTTTAACTAAATTGATTTCTTAATTTTATTATAACTTGAAAAACCACAGAAACTAGATATTTCCATTAAATATTTATATAATATATGGTATTATGGTATAATTTTTAAAATATTTTGACTTTTTTAAGCTATTTATACACAATTAAAATATTCGATTTTTTTTTAGTTTTTTTTTGTCAAAAACTATATAAAACATTTATGAATAGGTAAAAATGTTTTAATACAAGGTTTTAAGAATAAAAAAACATTAAAAATGTATATAGGGCAATTTTTTTACGCATTTGCGAGTATAGAATATTGACAAAATTATTTATTTGAACGATGTTAATTATTTTATCACAATTTAAATTACTCATGGAAACTTAAAACTTAAATATATTATGATAGTTATACATTTCACTACAATCAATGACATTTTGATTTATTTTAAGACAATGTTTATTTTTATAATGACTCTATTTTTGATATTTTATAGGGCTTACAGAATGATAAAAATAAATTTCGAGTAAAATAATTTATTATAATAATAATTAAACACTGCATTATACAAGAAAAAATTATATCAATCTACACCATGATACTTAGAGTAAAATAAATGGTTTTAATAGCTATATAAAACTATAAAAGAAAAAATATTACAATATTATTTATTAGGCTAATAGACTGATTCCACTGTTAATCGTTTTTTATGTATAATGATATCATTGAATTCAAATTTAACACAGTCATACTAACGACCCACTCAACACCAAATGTATAGAGCGATACATACTTGCCTATCTTTTTATTACTTGTAACTTGTAAATAATTAAAATTTT
The DNA here is from genome assembly GCF_003676215.2 of Rhopalosiphum maidis. Classification (NCBI taxonomy): domain Eukaryota; kingdom Metazoa; phylum Arthropoda; class Insecta; order Hemiptera; family Aphididae; genus Rhopalosiphum; species Rhopalosiphum maidis. The sequence continues at coordinate 64,646,653 of NC_040877.1, forward strand.
AAATGAAATAAATTATGTTAATTAAAATAAAATGATTTTAAATATAAAATAGGTATATCCTGTAAAATGTCTAGCATCGACTAAAATCATCTTGTTTAAATTAATCATTATAATCATATTATAAAATTAATGTATATCGCTACGAAATCGCTAACGAACATAACAAATCATGTCAATATAAACTACTGCAAAATGGTTATTGATTGCTAGGACATTTTGTTTGTATTTATTTTGACAGGCTTGCTCTTTTAACGAGAATATAATTATAATATATTTCGAAAACAAAAAAAGGCTAATTCAACAAAATTCCACAATTTTCTACGTAAGAAATGTACGTCATTGGTTCTGTTGAAAATTTCGATTCCATTCTTATCAATTTTTTTTACTGGGACAAATTAATCGTATGTGGCTAAATGAAAAAAAGATTCGTTGGGATGAAATTGCTTACACCCACCCTTTTTCATCAGACTTAACCGATAAACGAAACCAGTTTGAAGTACGTCTTATAATTTAAATATATAAGTGTTATTATTTATTATTTTTTCATATTATAATATCTAAACTGGGGGATTTGTTTCAATCAATTTGTAATCAACGTATAATGTGTTACCTATAAAGTATTTTACTTGGTAATAATAAATATTTCCTATGTTTGTTATTTTTGGAATATGAGCGATCAATCGGGTTGTCAAAAATATATTTACGCCTGCCGTGTTCCCTTTTCTTGGAATAATACACCCGCAGGGACGTAGGTACGTAGAGAACAAACTTTATAAACATTGACCGTTCAATATAAATAATATACAATATAATAACGTCACTCTGTCTTTGCACCGAAAGACTCGATATTTTAACACCATGAGTTTATTAATACTTTCGGGCCGTCCCAACGTTTATTGAATATTATAGTCTTGGTCGTGCTGCTTAAATCTATGACGAAAAAAGTGCGACACGACATGCAATGTTTATGAAAAAAGCAAGGTGCCTGAGCCTTTGACAAAGACAGTGAAAGGTATACGAGTTGGTGAGTTGACGTGCAATATAGAAGGGTGAGGGACGAGTGAGAATATGAGAAGTGGCGATTGAGGGCGGTCGGTCCTCTGCATCGGTGGTGGAGGAGAAATAACACACCTACGTGAATCAATAATTGTCGAAAACTTGTCGCATGATAATAATATTTTAGCAATTCAATAAATAATAATATCATGTACATATACGAGTACATCGGTTCTCGAGAGATGGTATCTGAAGACAAAATTCAGGTATACGACTTTTGTCTGTATTATATCGTATTATTCATACTCGCTGTTACATAAAATTCAGCACGGGACGTTATGTTGTCGTGTACACAGTTTTAGCGGATGGAATGGAATGCGCCGAACAGAAAAATAGCTGAAAGAGACGGAACTATATACAAAGAGAGCGAGAGTAAGAGACTGAGAGACAAAGATAGCGGCGACGTGTATATATGTATATTGTATTCCATGGATCAGGAGTGGGCTGACTAACAGACAGAACGAAGAGAGAAATGAATCGGGATATGGAGGGTAGAAACGTAAATATTTCAGTAAATCGATTTTCCGTACACGGGCCGTCAGCCGCAGCGAACATAAACCTTTTACTGTTTCGCAATCCTCGAGTCGTTCTATATAACCACGATAATGATGATAATGACGATATTAATGATGATCATAATAATATTAATAAAAATAATAATAATTTGATATAATACAAACTGTTTTTGGGCGGTGGTTGACGGACTCGATCATAACAACGATATTATTGTAATGCCCACTATTTTTTAGACATTATTATTCTTATTATTCTTAATATTTCACCACTTCGCTGTTATATCCGAGCAAAAAACATAGCTATATCTTTCTTCGTCGTTCTTCTGTTCTATTTATTTTTTTCCAGATGATTAATTGAAATTACGGTATTATTTTTTCATTAATTTGCATATTACCAACGACAGGAGAAAAATCTAATTTTCACATTTTTTACTTCAAAATATGTTATTGTAATCATTGAAGGGATAAATTATAAATATACGATTACTCGGGTTGAAATATATAATACTATTACACCATGATATAGTTTTTTTTTCATTATAATATTATGTATCAAAATTCAAAATTTAATTGAACAACAGTCGCTTTAACATTTGTTGTATTGCATATATTTTATCACTATTTTTTGTCAAATACTGCCCCATTAGAGCCATAAGTTATAACAAAAGAAATGTACGGATTAAGAATAAACAATTTGAAAATTAATTAAAGTGACAAGTGATAACCTAATAGCGATGGTTAACTTGTCATATAATTCCCATGACGAATAGTACTTGTTTTACCTATTTAAAAAAAAAATCAAGTTATCGGTATTTTTTCACAATTTTTACAATAACAATATGATTTTCTTAAATATATTTCTAAGATATGAAAACGAATAATTTTTAAATCTTGAAAATTTCTCGAAACACAATATTTAATGAACCGAGCTAATGTGACATTGTCTTTCGAATTATTATAATTTATTATTGATTTATTTATATGCATGATAAAAATAGTAGAACTCGATGTAAATCTGGTATCTACACCAATTCTATATTAAATAATAACTAATAGTTGATGAGCATATAAATGTAACATAATTTTTTTTTTTTATATATACGATTTAATCGCTTAGGTCCACAATTATGTATAAATGGTGACCGTGCCTCCTACGTACAATGAAAAAGGTTTAGTACTTGAATAGATTTTATATTTTATAAATAATAGCGTTCGAATGTATATGCCATATGAAAACATTAATAATGGTCCTAAAAAATATATGTAAATATGACTATGTATATATTTTATGAAATAATTTAAAATATGCAATCGAAGCACTAAAATAAAAATGAAATTTTTATTAATAATTTATAAGACAAAATAATAAAAATTGGTTATGTGAATTTTTGAAGATTTTCTAAAACTCAGTTAAATTGAAAATATTTACTGAATATATTGTCTAAATTATTTAATTAAATACAACTAAGTGTTTTACATTTATACTAATTTATGCTAACTGCTAACTATAAATAGAGTAATGTTTATATGTACAAAATACCCAACACGTTATTGTATGTTCCGCTTAAAAATTAAGAGATTTGAGAACATTGAACTTCAAGAGTAAATAATGTCGAGCTCAGTGTATCAATAATGTTTCGAAATGCAACAACATATTGTCTTTGTTATTTCATCGGCTACGATTCGTAGATTGGTCGTATATCAACAATATTTATTTATTTCTTATAAAGAAATAACTTTATTTTTATGTTGTTAAGGATTTATTTATTTGTGTGTTTTATATTCAATATAATTTATGTAAAAAAAAAAAAAAATAATCACATTTTCAATAAGTTATATAAAAAAGCTTTGAATAAAACATAGATAAAGTTAAACTCTTTCCAACAAAAAACAAAACTATTGTTCCATGACCATTCAGCGAGAAACGATGAAATACTGAAACATATATAATGTAATGACAGTTCATTTTAGCTACTGTCGCAACCTCCTAAAAGCTCAATAATTTGTGTACAAATATAATTCGCAACATTTAACATTCTATTTTATGTTCCCATTGTCATGTGACATAAAAAACAATTTCAATAACTTTTTTAAATGGAAAATTTCATTCTTTTTTCACGAGGAAATTAGTTTTGTAACTTTTTAATGTTAAACATTTAAGACTACAAAGATTTTAATGTATATTATTCTATTTTAAAATTCAAAATCGATTAGTGATTTTAATCGTCAAAATAGTATATAAAGAAAATTCAAAGAAGTTTAATTGAAATGTAGGACATAAATGTATCTTATTTTTGTTTTTATTTACTATAAACATAAAACATCACATTGGTTTATAATTGAAAACTACAAACAGTAGTTTAAAATAAAATAAATTATTTCCAACATTATTTTCTACAAATTTCTCGTTAATAAACTTATATAACTTTACATTTTCACTCAGATATATATTTATATTTTAATTATTTTTCATTGATTATTATGAAAAATATACTGAAGTATAAAATAACGTCAATTATATTAAATTGAAAAATTCAATTTTTTTAAATCATTTATTTTAAATTGCTTTATATTGAATGTTTTAAATCAAAGTCAAATAGGGTCTGCAAATCAATTTAATTTCAATAAGAAACGTTATGTTGTATTCTTGTATTATGCACTTAGTGTATGTGTGGTATAATATTATTTTATTATATTGTTCAAAATACAAGAAAGAATACAATATACACATTTATTGAAAATTAATAATTAATTTGTTTTTCAAACCATATTTAAAAAAAAAAAACTAAAACTCCTTCCATCAATAAACATTTTAATAGGGGTATCCGAGGCCATACAGTATTATAATACCATTATATCAAACTGAATAAAATTGATCAGATAAATAATAAAAAATAACGTATTCCTATTGGATTTCTCTGGTAATAGTATAATAAAACATTATTGCTAATTGAGCTCTATATTGTCACGTTATTCGAAATGTTTAAATTAATAAATTACTATCGTGTATTTGTTTTGATATTTTTATATTTGTAAGATATTATGCTTATGTTATAATGAATCCAGTTAAAGGTTATTTGATTACCAATAATATTTGATTTATTACCATATTACTAACATTTTATTTAGGAGGGCTAAACAAATGCATACCATATAAAACATTTTAAATTACTTTTAACGGTATTAACGATTATTGTTTACACCTTACAAGATTTTTTGCCACATTTTATTGATAAATTATCATTATTAATCTGACCTCTTCGGGGAGAGAATAGGGATAGTTCACCCACACACGATACACCCTATCTATAACAAAATTAATTTAAATATCAAAAAATAAAATGTAAGCAGATAGTGCTAGTAAATATCACAATTCAAGATATATATATATTTAAATATATCTTAAATCGTGGTAAAAATACATGTATGCAAATAGTTGTTAAAGGAAGATACCACGAATCAAGATAATACTATATCAAAAAGATATTGATATTATATTTTGATATTTTGCACTGACACACGTAAACACGGCATATTTGCATTCACCTATACCACATTGTTGTTGTTAGCTAATATAATTTCTGTTATATAATAAGATTTTTTAAACTATAATATTTTGTTTATTTTATTGAAGTATTATATGAAATACCAGAAAGATTAACATGCAACCATAAATAATGTTCTCAATCAAGTTAAATAATTGGTCAATTTACTTTAGTTTAAAAGTTGACAACACAAGATTGATTCAAGATCAGAGAAGAAAAATAAATAGTGCAATATCCTCTTAATAAATCTTATACATTTTTTATTACAAATATAAATAGTTTACAGATAACCCAAATACATTTAGTTTATTTAAATCAGCTATAGTTTCAGCTAGTTAAGTTTTGATGTTGTTCAAAAAATCCTTATACATTTTAAATGATATTTAAAAAAAATATTAAAATCTTTTTTATTCGTTCAGCTACACCCCCTAAATTGTGCTTTTTAATATGCTTGTTAGTTTTAAATAAAGCATATTGAAATACATTTTTGTTTTATGTATTAAGAACCTATAGTATTTTATGTTTATTTTATTTTAAAATCTGTACCTATTGATATAATTATGTATAATTCAACTGTGGATTTTGATTAAAACTTTTATATATATTTTTAATTAAAATGCTATGTTTACTTTGAATATATTATAGTGTAAACAACACTGTTAGCTAAATAAGTAAAAAATAAAAAATCTGTCCATTATATACTTATATACTTACATAAATACCTACTACTAAATTATGTTTAAGGACAAAATTTGCAAAATCGTTTTCATAATAACTCGTACCAGTGTACCATCACGGCATCACAATACACTATTGTCATAAAATTTGCTTTTATATTCACTTTTTATTTTTAAAAATGCTATAAAAATGTTATAAATTATTCAACTAACATAGACCATGGTTAACTGAATTCTTCATTGAATCAACTATGAATTATTATACTTAAAATTAATAATGTTTCTATTATGGATATGTTAAATTTGAATTAAATGATACATATAATAATTTTATACGAAAAACGATACTGAGCAAGGCTGGTCTGTCGGCCTATATAATTTATTATAATAAATTATTTTACTATTATAATAATATATATTTATGCCATAGGGGTTAAGTAACTTATTATACTACTCAAAATTGGATAAATTTGATCCATAAATACAGCAAAACAGTACAAATAGAATCATAGTATAAATAGATAATAATATATTAGAAGAAATCAGTAATGCCATTATGTATAGTAAAGTTCATAATAATAAAATATAGGTACGTAAATATTTTAAGTTTCCACGAATAATGTTTTTAAATTAAAAGAAAATATTAATATCGTTATTTACCGTCTAATCATAATACCGACTCGGAACAATCAGTAGACGACGATTATAACGATATGAATTTGATTGATTTTGATGACACATACCATTCATCAGACAATGGAATTCCTTTGAATAAGCGTGTTGAATATTTTCTGGGTAAAGATGGTACAAAATGGTTTCGCAAAAATAATACAAAAGTACGTACGATAACTCAAAATAAAATAACTGAAAAAGGTGGTGTGAAAAGTGTAGCTCAACATGCAAAAACTTAAATCGAGGCTTGGAATGTATTCTTCTCTCAACCAATTATTGAAACAATTGTAAAATGTAAAAATATTTTTATTTCGAAAATTCGTTCAAACTTTGTTCGGGAACGAGATGCTGTAAATACTGATATATGTGAAATAAGAGCACTCATTGGCTGTTTATATATTATAGGTAGCTATACATTTTTGTAGTTTTATTATATTATATTAGTAATATTATAATTATGGTATTTTACGTAGTATTTATTTCGTATATTTAGGTGCTATCAAAGGAGGTCACCGAAGCTCAATTGATTTGTGGAAATCCGATGGACTTGGGGCTGAATTATTACAATGTACAATGTCCGAAAAACGTTTTCAATTTTTATTGAGATATATTCGGTTCGATGATGTCCGTGGGAGAAATGAAAGAATTAAGTTAAAATTACACATATCCGGTGGGTCTTTGAACATTTTGTGGATAATTGCAAAAACGCATATGCTGTTTCTGAGTACGTAACAATTGACGAAAAATTACAAGCATTTCGAGGTCGTTGTAGCTTTAAAATGTACATTCCAAATAAACAGCCAAATATGGCATTAAAATTCTTGATTTAGTCGATGCCGTAAGTATTATACAAGCAACTTAGAAATATATGCTGGAGTTCAACCAGACGGTCCTTTCAAACTAGATGATTCGGCTGCAAGTGTAGTGAAATGATTAGTAGAACCAATTAGGAATACAGGACGTAATGTAACAACTGACAATTGGTCTACCGGTGTTCCATTGACAATTGATCTATTCAAAAATTCTAAGCTCACTCTCGTAGGGACAATTCGTAAAAATAAAAGAGAGCTTTCGATTGAGCTAATTGCTACAGAAAACCCGTCCTATTTACTCATCTTATTTTGGTTTTAGTGAAAAAAAAAGTTACTATAGCATCGTACACGCCTAAAAAAAATAAAGTAGTTTTATTGCTTTCTACTATGCATCATGACTCATTGATTAATGAAAATATAAATGAAGTAAAAAAACCAGAGATAATAACATTTTACAATGAATGCTACCAAAGGGGCTGTAGATACTATGGACAAAAAAACTGAAAATTATACGGTCGCTCGAAAATGTTGTCATTGGCCACTCACTGTATTCTATTCAATATTAAATATTACTGGACTCAATTCACAAGTGATTTTTCAAGAAAATACACAAATTAAAATGTCACGTTTGAATTTTTTGAAAAATTTGTCTAGAAAATTGTTGGAGGACCAATTAAGATATCGCATGACCAAAGATATGCTGCCGAAGACAATTAAATATAAAATAAAACAATATTGTAATACATTATATGATGAAACTTCGGGCATTAACCAACGAGTTAGAGCTTCAGAAAGGTGTGCTTTTTGTGAAAGATCCAAAGATCGCGAAACCACAAAAGTTTGTACGCAAGATTAATACGTCACGACCATCTAAAATTGAAACATGTCCAGATTGTTTTATGCCACCTGTATGATACCTATTTTATTTAATATTTACTATTTTTTTTTTATATATACATATAAATCTTTTTGATGTACACAAAATAAATAAAAATAATAAAGTATTTATAAAACTATACAAACTAATGAACTATACAATGAATAACTTATTTTTATTGATATAATATAGGTATAATGATACCATCAAAATTTCCAATAAATTATGAAATCTTAATTAAGTGTTTAACAAAATTTTTAATGTGAATAACTAATAATATTGAAATATTTATTAACTATACATAATTTATATTCTGGGGTAAAAATTTACTCCACGCGCGTGATCAAAGGTTAAATAAGTAATTTCGTCAAAATTCTATCTTCGCAAATACGTATGTTAAAATTTGTACTTATATATTTTTAATATTTGTAAATATATAAACAACAAAATTTATGTGGAACCTTGTACTAAATTTTCAAGAAATTTGACAAAAAAAAAATTTTTAACTGACATTTATAGAAAATAAACTTAATATTTGAAAATGTTTTAAACCTAAAAATAAATAAAAAGAATTTAAAAAATTTTAAATCTTTATCGTATAATTCAAATGATAATATAAACATTAAGTGAAAGTTTCAAGTAGGTACCTATCGTTATTTTTTAAAAATCCTTGTAATAAATTTTGAAATCTTAGGTAAAAAATTAAATTTTTATGAATATATTCCAACTACAAATAATTTTATAATATTTTATTTTTTATACATTTTCTCAAAGCTTTAACTTTCAAAAAATTAGTATCGCTTTATATTTTCGTTATTTTTTAAGTAAAAATAAACAACTATTATGCGAAGCTCGCCGTATTCAATTAACTCAAAAATTAAAAAAAATTGAAAATTAAGGATTGAGGCAAATATCTCAAAAATAGCCAAAGTATTTTTAAAATGTTATCGTAAAAAAAAAAATAATAATAATATTTGGTAAAAATTTCAAGTTCGTTTTCGTTTTACAATAAAAAAACAAAATCGATTTTGTCAAAACAATGGGACTTATGTAGAAATTTCCATCATTTTTCCTTAATTTTTTGCTTTTAACACACCCCTCCCCATTCAAAACTACCAACTAGATCCAAGCAGAAATACTCACGTTTTTGAAAATCGGAGCATTTTTATTGCCTCAAAAAATGTTTACACACACAAAAATCAAAAAAAAAAAAATCTAAAATACGATATTGTCTTATAGTCAGCTAAATAAAGATAGTTTTAATTTTTTTTTAGTACGAGTGCCGAGTGGGTAGTGGGTACCTACTAATTCAATTCTCAATTTATCGTAAACATTTATAATTTATAATCGTATAATTTAACTAAGAATCATAAAACGTTTTTGCGAGATGCTTTATTTTTTTTTTTTAGCATTGTATTCAACTATTAAATGCCCATGTTTTGTTTCAAACACTTTTTGTTAAAACCATTTCAATATCTATAATCTTCGTTCTTGAATCTTGACATTCCATTTAACATTTAATTTCAATCAGTTTGGTACAAACTGAATGTGACGCACGTCTGTTTGCGCCGAAAATTATTAATGATATCAGCTCTATTAATTGTCATGGTTGAAAGAAAAAAGAAATTTATGTTATAAACGGGTATCCGTCTACTTATACAGTTATATGCATCTAAAATGTAATTTTAAACACAATACCTAATTCTGGTTTATCGGTAATAAACATTTATTCCACTTGCACGATAACATTTCTTCAAAATCGCATCAGATTTCGCTTACTTTTCATTAATTCTATTCAAATGGTTCGTAACGTACTAACGTGTCACGTACATTTCATTCACATCAATCTTGTACCCAAATCAACAATATTATCTTTACGGCGGTCCGTATCCTAAATATATATATCGGATATCCTATACATACCACAGCACCGCATCACAATTTCATAGACATTTAATTTTTTTTCCCAAAATGTATGAATTGTATTTATCTGTCTTGCGACGATCGGATTTGTTTTATTTAATTTATTTGAATATCAATTTCTAAATTTTCGTAGGAGTTTTATCTCAACAGTACACCTTTAACAAGCGTTGTGCTTAGGTATAAATACCATTATTTAAACTCCTAAATTATATTATTTATAAAACCTAACTAGTTAATAGTTATGTATGCGTCTATAGTTTTGATAAAATTATAATATAAGGCTTAAACTCTTAACAAAATATAGTTATGCCATTGTTACTCGTGAATGCAATTTACTATTAAAACTCTTAATTTTGTATTTTCAAGGAATAAGGATACTTCTAAATTAGTACTAAAATACTCAACAATATGAAAATCTAGCTTTTGAGTATATTTTTATAAAATCAGAATTTGAATAAATTCATTATTAATAAAAAAATGTTATAGGAGTGAAATTTTTGGTGATTCCCTGTATATTATGTAACGTAAAAATTATATTTGAATAACACTCCGATTCTTCTTTAACGCATCATATTTATTCTGATTAAAAATGTCCTTATGCTATAGGTACGTATTATATAATTTCATAATTTTAAGCCTATTACTAGGGAACTGATATTTAAGCACATTTTACTACATTTTAATGTATGATAATGACCATCCGATACTATACAAAGACATTTTGACATAATAATAATAATAACAATATATAATTATATCTATATCCATTTAACTTGTTCATAGTACTATACGATGAAAGCTGAAACCGAAAAGTTCATTAGATTAATTTCCAATAGCATCAATCGATTGTTAACAAGTTTAGATATATTGCCCGGAGCCAAATTCAAAAGATATAATTTGATTAAAATCGTACTATTAAATCGTATTTGTTTATACACAATGTGAGTATTAAATTCTTATTAATACCATTCAAAATAACCAAGTTTAAGACTTCATTCGCAATATAAAGATGTCTAAATTATATTTAAAATAGAAAAATATAAATTAAATTTACTATAGTTTACTTATAAATTAAAATATCTTAAGTATATCCATATTTTACGGAATGATACGTTACTATAGTTATTATGATCTATGGCAGGTTATTAACTGATCAATGTATATTTTTACATGAGAACAGACTATTATCAAAACAATACAATATTTTCATTTAATAATATATATATATATAAGTTGGTGTACAATATAAAATGATAATAAAATATTATATAGCTTAAGTCCTACATGTTAATTGTTATGCATAATATAAATTAATAGGTAAATATTTACCATATTTGTTATCATTGATAATACAATAATTTAATTATTGTGTTATCCAAATCTTGCCAGTGCAACAGTGATCATGATATACAAAAAATAACAATTGGTCAACATTTTCATTTAAATCACAGAACTAAGAAATGTGTAACATTTTTTTTTAGATATTTATTAATCTGATAATAATTTCGTATTTAAATAAATTACTTTTACAACTTAAATAATCAATTTAATACTAAGCCGTTATACCTTCTCTACTATTTTATGTATTCAATAAATAATTTTATGATGTTAATGATGGTATTTACATGCATAAATGATGAAATATACTTTTCTAATAATTTTCACTGAATGAATTGTGTATAAACAAATAATTGCGTTACGTTATGTTTTTTCTATGTTGCGATTTCAATTAATCATTTAATATTTTACTGTGGTTGTTTCACTAATATTCCGCAATGCATCATAATAATTAATTTTTTAAGCTGTTATACAATCCATGTCTACGTTTGTTTATAAAGAAAATGTTTAATCAAATATACCTTCGTATATTTATTTTAAAAAGTAATTAATAATATTACTCTAGATTATATACTTCATATTTGTTGACTCTTCTGCATAAAACTTATAGGTAATAAGCTTTTTTTTATTACTATAGATCTGTAGCTAAGATTTTAAATATACCTAATTAAATATAGAAATATAGACCCTCGTATAATTTATGAAACTTTTTCCTTATATTAACTATACAAATATTTACAGTAAATAAATAATTTTAAATTGTATTGATTTATTAACGTTTTATTGAATAATTATTCAAAACAATCAAAATCAACAACATTATATTATAGTTATATTGAGATAAATCATTATTTATTAATCATTTTTTTTTAGTAAAACTGTAAAAATAGTAAAACATATTAGTGTGATTCACTTTTCAAATGAAATATCAATAAATTCTATACAAAAAAACATTAATAATTACAAAGAAATAAAAGCACAAAAATCACTATAATATGTATGTAATAATATTAATATTACATAATAGACCTATCAAACTAAATATCATAGTTTTGTATTTACTTATTTAATATATTTAATATTACAATTTATATAACAAAATATTTTAATACTTTTTTTTTTAATGTATTTATTTAGAAAATTACTGATTTAAATAGGTAAATAATTTAAGTATGTTAAACTATATAAAACTAATTTAAATTTATTGAATTTCAAAACAAATGAAAACCTTAAAAATTTATTATTTAAATTATAAATACGTGTATAAGTGTATCAACTTGTTTTTATAGGGGATAATAATTTAATGATTATTTTCGATTATATTTTTCACTTTTTGTGTTTTAAGTTCAAAAAGGTTGCATAAAAACAAGGAAATATTTGATTAATATTTTACTTTAGATGTAGTTTATAATTTATATTTTTAAACATTCAAATATAGAAAAATATTTCATTTTTATCTTTGTGATACAAGAAGTAAATATATATATATATATATATATATATATATATAGGTATTTTGTATGTAATTAATATTTATTTATCATTTATCACCGATATACACCTAATATAGTAATGTAGTGTATTCTTAACAGATTAATGAATGTATTGATTTTATAATGATGTAACTACTTTTAAACTATTTATATGCGTTTAAAAATTTTGAATTATAAAAACTTTTTTGAAACTAATGATAAAAAATGATCAATTTTTATAGCAAAGTTTCCGAATAATTTATTCTAACTCAAACCTAATCACTTAAAAATATATAAACATATTTTTTTATATACATTTGAAATTCTATAATACAAACAAAATTAGATATTTAAACGAAAATACACGATTTTGATTATTTTATTTTATTTAAAAAATATTATTTGTGGAGACTTAAAACTTTTACATATATTATTAAATTTTGTATACACAATGAAATTTAAAATAAATTTAAATTAATTGTAAGCTATATAACTTATTTATACCACAAACCTATTTACACCGTTTAACTGTAAGTTAGTATTTACTAAATAATTAATAACCACAAAATATAATATAAATATATTCTAATATAATAAATGTGATGTTATTGTCAAAATGTTTACTAATATAAAAATAAATTACTATAGTAGTAATATTAGTATATAATAAAATATACCTACTTAGAAAAATAGGCTGACAGACGGAATTATTTTTTCAAATAAAACAATTTTTTATTGAATTCAAATTAAACATATCCGTTATAGTGGACTAACTCAACAACGAAGTACATTCGACACCTACTGCAGTATTGTAGAGTGGACCGACTTGTTCACTTTTTATTTGTGTACTACATAATAGCGTCATATTATTGTTGAAGAATAATCTTACTATAACTTAGTTTATATTTATACTACTAGATATTTTTTCCAATGAAATCAAACTATTCACTATTTTTAATTAAAAAATAAAATATACATTTTGAAAATCTAAAAATCCATTTACAATATGTTGTTATTAATCTTTAAACCGTAATACCGTATATTAGTTTTAAATACTTTTAATCTATATTATTATATATTTTATAACTGAAAAGTTAATTAATGATTATTTCTTTGACTTAACTTCTAGGTAAACATTTAATATGTTTTATTAAAACTACTCGTATTATGTACAATGTATTAAAAATCACTAAAGTATATCACGATATGGATTAAATACATATTTTGAAATAATGCAATAAATTAATCTTGAATATTATTTTTTTTTTCAAATTTAGTATCATAATATGAAACATATATCAAATCTACGTTAATTATAAAATAATAGTATGGTTCAACTAAATAAAAATTAAGTTGTTTAGAGAAATCATATATTATTATACTTATACATATATATATTATATACATATGTATATATATATATATACAATATACTATATACATAATATCTAGGTATAATATTTTAAAAACACAACTATAATTTTTAATAATATGAATAGTAATAACTAATAATATTATAACAATAAATAATAATTCTATACTTTTCATATGAAAATAATGTAAAATTCCTATTACCCAAGCAATTTGTATATCATAGGTATTAGAGATATTATTTATATTACCATGGTAGGTGTATGATACGTGTTTAATAATATAATAACATATAAATTATAATTTGTATTTGTATATAAAGTATATTGTAATATGTCTGGCTGTATGGTATATATTATATATTTTATACATTAACATTTATGTGTGTAACGTGTAAGTACTAAGTAAATTACTAGTACATTTAGTACAATTATTAATAACATTATTATTACACTGAAATTTTAGATATGTTAAATACGCTATATATATATATAAAATCATTAAACAAAAATCACAACATGATTAATTTTTATATTTAAAACTAAATCAAATAGTATAATTAGCTTAACATTTAAATTGTTTCAAGGATTAATGGACATAAGTACATAACTGAATAATATTACTGATTTCAGTGACTCGTACATGGATAATTCGTTAAATAAGATATTCATGATCATTTCATAAAATAAATAATAATGTGTTATGTATTTTGTATTTTTGTATCTCAATCGTCTGGGAATGGTGCTGGCTTTGTGGATATTTTTCAAATTATTTCATGAGGCCCATATATATCGAACACCACAGTTATCAAAATGTATAAACATAAAAATAAAACTGTGTGACCAATTCTTTTTTTCTTTGAACCACGCATTTTTTGACATCAATTTTATTTCGTTTCAACATAAAATTACCACAGCTGGATGGTTTTTCTTTGATTTCGATTCATTGACGCACGAATGACATTTTTTTTATACTTGCTGTGTGTTTGATTTTTACTCATTACATAGCGATATACAGTATATATTTATCGTTATATATTATTACATTTGAAAAAATATATTTTTCATTAAAATATAAATTAACAGTAAATACTTATTAAATTACTTAATAATACACCTATTATTTATAATTTGTATATTTTTTTGCATTACATGCATTAATATATTTATTAGTATTTTAACTATATAATGTGTAGGCGCCCGTCTCCAATTTAGCAGAGTTCAACTAAACAATACATGAGCTAATACATTTTGAATTTTTATAATATTTCTAAATTACGAATTTCTTTTTCATTTCTTTTAGTAGAGTGAAAAATATCTTACTGTACGGTGTTCTTAAATGTCTTTCGAGATGATGCACTTTAAACACATTATTTATTAACCGACTATTTGAGAATTGCGTTTAAATTATAAATACATATTTTAAATATGGTTTTACCAAAAGAAGGTGTTTTTCTGGCTCAGAATTTCAATTAAAAAATTATAATCTGTTAGTCCCGAGTGTTTTTAATTCCATAATATTAGAATTGCGTGTACACAGGTACCTACTTACTAAATAGGTATACTTATTAAAAATTAAATAGCTAAACGTCAGAGACACCATAGCCATGAAATTTCATCGTTATTTATAAAATTATAACCTTGTAATTTTACACTTCAAGACGTCATCAATGACTTTTAGCACATTTTTTTTTTTGGTTAATAAACACGTACTCATGTCTCTTTTATGTCTGCAGTAAAGTGCACATAGGTGTATAATAATGTTCATGTTTTAGTGTAAAACGATTTTTCGCGCCTTCCTGTAGGCTTTGAAAAAAAATGTATAACAGCCATGCTATACAATAATTTTCAAGGGTTTTTATGAAAATGATTTTATATTTAATAGATATCTTTTAATATATCGATGATTGACAAAAAAGCACGAACTTTAATAACTAACATGAAAAGACACGCGCTTTATCAGCCATATCCCTCCGATCGCTGAGCATTTAACCGCTTAGTGGACTGCTTAATTTATAATAGCATTTTCCAAGCCTATAAACACTTAAGATTTGAAACACAATTATTTCTAGTGTACCTGTATTATATATATTATAATGACGTTATCTGAGACTAACCTGTACGTGCTTTTTCTACAATTTGTCAGTGACGATCGTCTGTTGCTCAAAATGGCTGTGAAAACAACAATAAAAAGCATCCTTAATACGCTTTTTAAATTTAAAAAAGTAGCGATAAAAAGTTGTTTTTTTTTTTCGTCATAATTATCAACAATAACAACAACAACAAAAAAACCATCAAAATGAATTGTAACGTTTAAAGTGTGACGACTTGTAAGTTAAGACATTTTCTTTTTAAATGGCCCAACAGATTAGTACGCAGAAACACTACAAAAAGAGGATATTAAGTGTTGACAGAACTCATTCAATCATTCACGTTTTGTACAGAAATAGCTGTTGTGGGATGTGGACAAAAAGATGACGTTTGTCAGCAAAAGAAAAAAAATCTGTTAATTTTAAATTTTGTTTCCTTATTAAAAATTGTTTAACAGAATTTTACCCTAATGGGAGTGTACACGTCTGAGACTCGTGTACAAAATACATATTATAACTTATTTAAAATATATCATACATAATTCCAATACAAATTTAGTCCGCCTGTAGAATAATAATATACTCACTCTGAGATACATCAATCCATTTTTAAGAATCTGAATAGATGTACCTACTGGATATTAATATAATCGAACGTGCATACCTGACATAAAAAATATTTGAGTAAATTATTAATGAATGACTAACGGGTATCCTTATTCCTACCCTTCATATCTATTTTGTAACATTCAAGAAAACCTATATAGTATATAATATAGGATATAAAGGCTAAGGGTCTAATATATGAACAATTTTTCGCTATTTGATCATTGATCACTGTTTAATTAACTATTTAAAAAAAAGTGTATTTATAAGTTACAGTATTTTGTATTTTATGAAATATAAATACAGTTAAAAAAATGATAAAATTTATCTTATGTAATTATTTTGTAGTTTTTCATAGAACTGTGCTAAATACTAACTAGTATTTTACAATATTTTATTAAAACTATAATATACTATATACAGGTTTAAAGTAGTAAATAGTAGGTTTGGTAGTATACTTATGGTTAGGTTAGGTACACAGGTTATACAAATATGAAAAATGTATTCACAACTTACTTTTTTTTTTTTTTAAACATTCATTCTATTGATAGTGTATTATTATACAGCACCTATACTGTTAAAGTTATATATATATTTATAATACCTAATAACTAATTAATTATATATAGTTATAAACTAATAAATAATGTATACTTTACATAATGATGTATTTCTTATATAATGTTTAGATAGGTAACTAATATTATTATTGAAATATCAACAAGTAAACATATTAATTAATATTATATTCTCAAAATTTGTTTCACATTATTTTTCTTTGATTTATTGTATCATTAATTAAATAAGACGCACGCATATTCTAAGTATGCATACCCTATAAATTGTGATTATCTACTTGTCATTCGTGTCAAGTTTACATTAGACGTATACCGTCTTTATATAATCAGCCTATTATACATGTAAATAACATGTAAAATATAGGCGTATAACTGGTAATTTACATGTACAATGTACATATACAAGATACAACGCAATACAGTACCTAACTATAGGTATAAAAAATCATTTTGAAAATTAAAAATATCAAAGTGGATATGATTTTTTTATAAACACAGAAATATTAATAATTATTATCATTAATCCTTAATTACCTAATGATGACTCACATACTCGTATAAAAATTGTTTTAATTCTTTGTTCATAATAAAATTATATTCTTAAAAAATGGTTAATTTGTTTTATGTAAAATATTCTAATATCACATAATGGTTCATGTTGACAGTTTTAATCACTTAAAGTTTATAAATGTATTTTTATAATAGGAATACATAGAGCCTGCAATGAATCACTTTTTTCTTCTTATAAAAAGTCTCTTCAGATCAATGGTCTAATACTCGACACTTACGGACTTCGCTATATGCATTACATTTACAAGACCAAGTATAAATATGACTTAATATTCAACTGTGACTTTTTCGTATTTATTAATATTTTAAATTGTTTTTATATTTAATATAGTGTATAAACTGTATATTTTAAATGTCAATTATATTGTTTAAATTATTTTTATTACTTGAATTATTCTAAGACGAATAGATTTATTTGAATCTTTATACTTGCATAAAAATTATTTTTATATCCCTTAACGAAACAATGAAAAAATCATATTTAAAAATTGTTATCTGTTTACTCTCGTTTTTATAATTACTTTAGTTTTTATCATCAAAATAGCAAAATCTATATTCAATATTAATCAATAAATATTTATCCTAGTACATTTATTTCATATTTTTGTAAAACCATTTTATTTTAATAACCGAAAAACTACTCAAATTTTAAATTAAGTACATCAAATTTTTAAAAAAATTTCCACTAAATAATTTACAATAAAAAAGGGAGTTCTCATTTGAAGAATCGAAATTTGTATCACCACGGGACACTCGTTAAGTAATACAACACAAATCTCTAGAATTTCATATTATAGTTTTTAAGCATATTTAAAATTTTAAAAGTGTCGAAAATAAATTTTTGAATAATTAAATTAGTAAATAAAAAAATGGGATGAGCATGCCTGGTTATTTATCATTTTGAATACAACTATACTATATAAATATACCTGGCTATACTTAGGTTCTATAAAATATTATAATTATAATAATATAATATCATATCTATAGAGATAAATAAAAATAAAAAACAATAATGAAAGGAATCACATGGATACACCTCCAGAGCGCATAAGAAGTCTTTTAAAACAGGGATAGGCACACTCGTGCAACCCGTCATTCAATTGAGTGCATGCGAATAAACGAAGCATTTTGGTTCCCATAGTAATTCGATTCTACAATATAATTTATATGCTTAGTCATTTTATTATTGTATAAGTATAAAAAAATACCATGATTCTGCAGGAAAAAGTTAGAGTTTGGCCACTAGGGACAAAATACCTTTATTGATGTTAGTATTATAGTATGAAATGATAATATTACATAAAATATCAAGGTAACTTATAGGCTAACCAAATAAACCATCATATCATTTATGATTTAACTAGACACTGTAAAGATTCCTAGTGATTATTCAGTTACATTATATACACTGGAAGCAGTTAATAGGATAAAATTAAATTTCTGGGGCGTGTGAACTAGTTGGTGTCGTCAATATGCTAACGATAAAAAGCACGATAATAGATTGATAAGATTAGATTTTTATTAAACAACAAATACAATAATAACAATGATACACACGGCCAGCTATTACTTTAACAAGTTCAACATTTGTGCATCGATACACATAGGTATATTATAAATTCATAACTAACGTATGAACATCTCGTTCCAGTTCCCGTTCACAAATTACATTACACGAATAGTTGTACATATTGTGTAATTTAAAATATCACTGAAATCAATCTTGCAGTAATATCTAATAGTTGGTATTCCATTATTCCACGCATATTTTTTTTAAACAGTTAATAAATTATAACATTATTTTTAAAATATTGTTAATAAATTATGGTATATAGAAATTCTTGTAAGTTTTTTATATTGTTTATATTTTCATGTATTAAATTAAATATAATTAAATTGTTGTAAACTTATTTGTATATCTCTTTTTTTTTTTCATTTTCATTTTGTTCTAAATGTATATACGTATACTAAAAATATTTCAAGTATAAAATATTTTATTTCTCCCGAGTGTAATCAATACTTTTTAATATTAAAACAATAATTTTATACTTACTCTTGTGTAAGCTTTAAAAATTCTCAATCGAGGATTAATTAGCTATATAATTTGCTCTTCGGCGATCTAGAGACAAGATAATGTTGTAATTATTTCGACAACGACGCATAATCGAAAATATTCGACACTTTCCAGTATTTCTATAGTATGTTAGAATTTTAGGTACATGTTTATAATGTTTATGTGTAAATATATTATTTATATTTAATATGTCTGATGTGTATATGTATGTGTCATATTAATATGTGTAATAAACTATTCTCGGTCAAATGGTGCCATCGTCTGGGGAGGGATCCACGGTCAGGTTAATCCCCTAAAGCGAAAGGGTCAAAAATAATTTTTACTTTCCGCGATAATTGTTCACGTGTATACGCCATACAAGACATATTAATATATAACTATTATTATTATAACTTAATATATACGAATAATATAATAATAATTACATGCATAGTATAATTATCGTTCGTTTATATGTATAACGTATGATTTATTTTTA
Source organism: Rhopalosiphum maidis (assembly GCF_003676215.2). Taxonomy (NCBI): domain Eukaryota; kingdom Metazoa; phylum Arthropoda; class Insecta; order Hemiptera; family Aphididae; genus Rhopalosiphum; species Rhopalosiphum maidis. The sequence continues at coordinate 64,667,309 of NC_040877.1, forward strand.
GTGGTGTTACTAAGACTCAGCCCTCCCCGTTCAAAAAAAAAATTTAATCATGAAATGGTTGTTTTAATTATTCTCATGTTATATGGGTAAATAAATTCGTATGAGTAATAAATTTAAAAAAAAAATGGTTATAGATAATAATGTAATGTGGCTATATGGAATTTTGTATACACCATTTTCTTTAATAGGCTTACTTGGTTCACGATACTGTCGTATGAATTAGCTTCACTCGGAATCTAAAATTTCTGATGGTAGTTATGGGGAGGGTGGAAGCGGGAATAGACCCTCGAGGGCTATTTAAAAATAACAAGGTAACATTTTTGATGACGGCTACTGCCCCGTTCCCTCTCTCGGATTTTACCCTAACTGCACCCACGTGACCGTTTGTCCGTAGTGTGTACCCACATGATATAATATTTTAATAATATCACCGATTATCACACACACATTGCCGCATTGCCGATGTGTATACCAGAGAAAAACGGTCTACCGGACGGTTTTCGTCAGGAATGACGGAGAATGATATCGAAAAAAAAATGAACGTTTTTTATTTGAAAAAAAAACTCCTGCGGAACGTCAATCGCTCGCGCTTCATTAGGCCCTCGGCGGGGTCGTCGTCGCGCGCGCCTCATCGGAGAACGCCGCCGCCCGACACCCACCACCACCACCACCACCACCACCACCAGCACCACCGCCGCCGCCGCCACCAGCCGCAGAACAACCCGTCGTCCACCACCCACAAAAGTCGGGACGGCGCTTGCGTTGGTGGTCCACCGGGCCCAGTCTCCGGGGGGCTGCCTGCGCCCGGTCGATACGCGCACTCCCGCGGTCGGTGACGGCGACGGTGGCGGGTTACGCGCGCACACACCGACACCCGCACACCGACGCGCGGTGACTGTGCGCCGCGTATACATGCAGAGCACCAGCGGCAGCAGCACCAGCAGGAGGTGTTCTCTCTGTTGCTCGGTGTGGTGGTGGTGGTGCTTCGTGTTCGGTTCGCGCGCGCCGACTGACGACACATCTCCACGGCCGACGGACAGCGACGGACGCGGGCCCAGCCGGCGCGAAATGGGCCGTGTTCTCTTGTAGCGAGACCGCCGCCGCCGCCGCCGCCGAGTAGACGCCGCCGACCAGCGGTGAGTAGTAATGATACGAACACGCGACTATTATTTATTTTTTTTATTTTTTTCATGTCGCTGCTATTAATGCCCGTCGCCGTGACGTGCATTACTAATAATTATTTTATAATATTATTATTATTAAGGTACGACATTATTGTAATCATCCCACCGAAATACCGCGATCACGACGCATCCACTACAGTTAACTGTCACAACGGTCGTGTACTCGATCTTTACAGATTTTCAGCTGCGATCGATTATTATTTTTTTTATCAAACTTCTATTATTTTTCGGTTTTTTTTTTTTTTTTTGTTCTCGGCTAGTTCGAAAATCGCAATGATCATGCATAATATCGCGGTGATATATACATTTGTTTCATTTATTTCTTTGACTCGATGTGCTTCTATGTGTAGTACAGGTAGACTATAAGACGATAGACTATGGTGTGCACTGTGTACGTACTATTACATAGGTGGTACACGTAATCGTATAATACACGTTTATGGTTAGGTTAGGTTGTTTATTTGTCCGGCGTTTTTACGCATATGTTATATTATTAAGGTATACCTACTACATATTGTGGTAAAAAAATACAATTGATGTAATAACTAATAAGCTCCTGTGTACCCATGGGATCTACCTATCTGTGGTCAGTCGTAGTTTTACGTTTTTATGTTGTATTATACTTATTGTTGTGCACACAAAATTAAATATTATGTACTCGAGAAAGAATGTCAGTAATATTTGTTTTATATGCGTTAATATTTTTTTATTTTTCAGGTATATGTGCTATAAATAGGTTTTGATGATATTATAATATACTATATTATATAATACGTATACATCGTATAATTATAGTATTTTAAATTTTACCTAATATTATAGTAGAGAGGTGAATATTTGTATACTTTATTTTGCATAGAGTCAACAAAATATAATATGTTGGTATTCTTAACTGGTATTAAAAATTATTCATCATGAAATTGGACTTATAAAAATACCACACCGTTCTTTACGAGATCAAATTTTGGTAAAATAATAAATGTTTTATATTTTTTTTTTAAATACTACTGTATCTAATACACATCTACAATGAGAATAACTTAAATACTATATATATATATATATATATATATATTGTGTACTTTAAAAAAAATAAAATTTTGTTAAACCATTAACATTGTTATAATGTATATTATACATTATTACCGTCACAAGATGATATAATACAATATAATCACTTTCCTAAAAAATAAATAAATGTTCACACATAATTAAATAATTTTTGATTGTTTTTTAAATATTTTAATTATAATCTAATATTTGTTTATTTCAAACGAAATATATTTATTACGTTATATTTATACAATGGTCTTGTAAATTACAATAAAAATTGTTCAACCTTTTGTAAACTACAAATAAAGTAATAACAAATATAAAATCCTTAAATACTGTTAATTACATGGTTTGGATAATTATTAAAAAATAACTCTCTGGATTTACTTCACTTTGTTAGATAGAAAAAATGTCAAGTATAACACCGTACATAAAATATAATTTATTTGTATTTAAAAAAAACTTTAACAAAATTGCATTATTCAAAAACATGTCTATGAATCCGTTCTATTAATATAAATTAATTGTTCTATACATAACTTTACATAGTAGTTTAAACTACGATATGGATAGATTATGTTTAAGAAATTAGGTGTTTCGCTAAACTTTTCATTAATGAAGATAAAACGTAAGGAGTAACTTTTAACTATTGTATTTTAAATTATTACGGAGATATTCATTCTTATGTATCTCATTTAGTATTATATATACTATAATCTAAATTAAATTGTATACAAATTTAAATAACTATTTTAAAATTCTATTAATAACTATTTTTATCCCTTTCAAGTAAAAATATTTTTCAAAAACCAATTCGATGTGCACTAATCTATGCATAATTAGTATAAACTGTATATTATAACGTACAGCAGTATTATAAGGTACCCTTCGTTTTGTACACTGTCTGCCAAATATCCGGTCGACCCCTATAACGCATTGCAAAATCAATATTGCAATAAAATCAAATAATATTCCTAAAAACAAGACAAATATGGGAGAAAATTCCATTAACAGTACGATATTATTGGGAGTTAAGAGTATAGTTAAAATATTCCTACTTTATTGAATGTGATCAAAATTGATTACAAAATGTTTTTGTTTAGCAATAATAAATGTAAATACTTCATTTTTACTTCAATAATTCTTGATTATAACAAATAAAATGAACATTTTAGGTTTAATTCATATTAATATATATATTTTTATATTTTAATTTAAGATATTAAGACTGCAACATTAAATATTTATAGTGCTATTATATTTTAACTACATTAGACATTTTAATGATCTCACGCTTTTATCATTTAATTTACAAAATATTCAACATTTGAATCATTATATTTGAATATTAATGATTATATTTTATTTAAAATACAAATTGCATACAATTAAAACTTTTAAAGGTGACCACAACGAGACGAATGCTAGGTAGGTAAAATAGAAAAATTAATTAAAATACTGGGTAAGGGTTGTATAATATACACGAAAAACGTATATAGAGCGTAAGTACTTACAATATGATATCTACCTACTCCATATTATATTTCATTTGGAAATTCGTATTATTAAATGTTTTTAAATAATTAAAAACACGATTATCCCCCAAAATATATGGTTTATTATACTAATTAATAATGTTCTCCTGTTATCCTGTTGAATTTATACTTCAAGTATATAATTAACTTATTTCGTAAGTACAATCACGTACAACACACTTAATTTACATTATTTATAGTGCTTGGGTTATTCGTATACATCATAATTTATTATAACTTTGTAAGTAGTCAAAATATTAAAAACACTGTACTACATTCAATATTAATTTCGATTTGTCTCAAATACGAATTCACTTTGTTCCTGTATTATAAATACTCTTGTTTAGAATGATGACTAAATTTCTAAATTACTTGACATTTAGCGGACAATATGCAATATATATAATAAATAATAATTTGTGTTTGCTATATCATATTTGTAAGATATAATTAAACATAATATATTATTTATCAATATTTTGTGCATGGTAATAATAATATTAAGCACATAATTTATACAGAAAATTAAGAACGCAAGCACAATATTATAGTTGACTCAATTGTCAATTTTTGTTATTAATTTTTTACCTCTTATATTATTATTATTTATAATCCTTAAGAACTTTTGACATATTCTCATCACTTTGGAGACGAAAACTTGACGAAAATCTGGTAATTATCCTATATTGTGCCATGAATTTACTGTGTATTATTTTACAAAAGCGCAATTTAATTCAATTGATATTATTGTTTCATATTTAAGAAGAAAGAAAAAAATTAATTCAATAACGTTTTAATGATTATTATTTATTAAACCTTGAATGAAAGAAGCATTAAAAAGCTAACTGAAAATTAAGTTCATATATAAATGAATTCAATCATACGTAATTCACACTTTTATTTTCAACGCAAATTGATTATCAGATTTAAATAAATATTTAATTTAAAAAATGTGTGATGAGTATATTTTTTTACCAGTGAAATTCTTAACTTATATTATTAGTATATTTAATATTTATTATACATAAATAATAAAGATAATGGATGCATAAAAATATTTTCTAATCTAAAGTAATATTAAAGTAATGTTACATTTCTATGAATTTTCAAACAATTCCAAAAAAGCAGATAATTTTATACAAACAGTAAGGCAATTTAAAATACTGCCACATTTTCAAATGTTCTTTTTTTTTCTCAAACATTGTATTTTCAGTTAAAAATGTAATAAAGGTAGTGCATTTATGACACTTATTTAAAGAGTAAGAGTTACTTTTATTATACTTGTTGTTAATTTATTAATATTTGTTACCATTACTATTCCTATAATCTCCAATGATAAAATATAGATGCTTTATTTTTATAATAAAAACCCATGTATTATATTCACATGAATATGTACATGAACATGAATAATACATTATAGTTTTTTTCTTAATTAAAAAAATTTAAGTTTTTAAATCTTCTAATAATTTTTTTATCTGTTCCATTATGTTAAATTAACATCATCGATTTTTCGAAAACAATATTATAGTAGTTAATAATTTTTATGCATATATATATATATTATTATATTAAATGTATAGAAGTATAGAACAATAAATATACAGATAATAAAATATTTACTAAAACAAGTTAATTGGAAATTAACCATGCTATAATATATAATATGTAGTGTATCTATAATTTTGTAATGAATGATTTTAATGCATTGCTAAAAGATAATACAATATTATTTCAAACAATGAAAAAATACAAAAAAAACCTGTTTTTCTTGGATTAAATGACTATTTTTGATTATAGAACCAACAATAATACGATTATGTTTATTGAAAAAAATATTATTTGAAAATAAAAACGTTTAGTATTTTATTGTTTACAACAATAAAAAATAAAAAATAGATAATAAAGACGAAACGTATTTAGATGATATATGTTATTACTTATTACTTATATTAATGTACATTGTACACCTATCTTTGTATATAGTTGTGTATATTAAATATAATTATATATATATATATATATATATATATATATACATGTGTGTGTGTGTGTGTATGTAGTATATACTTAAATATGATAATATAATATTATACACTTATTATAGGTACTATATACTTAGATACTTCCATTACTATAATTATTTTTCTACCCAGATAACATATTACGACTACATCGTTTATATATACGTATGATTTAAAAACAGATTCTTAATGTTTATAATTTAATCTAATGTAGTTATATAAAAAGGAATTCACCAAACATTCTTTGCTCACTAGCTCTCATTTGATTTAATAATATTAATAATTTAATAAAATGTATTGATTTAATAATATTTTTTTTTTTTAATTTTAGTTATCGGAATGTTTAAATATACTTAAAAATCATATCTTTAAATTATTAAATTTTGTTATACTACTTAAAGAGTATAACATGATGGAGATACAAACTTGTGTTTTTCAAATGAAATCCCACTTTTTTATTGTAAATTATTTAGTGAATAATTTTTTTTTAATTTTGATGTGCTTTATTCAAAATTCAAACAAATAATTTGTCTGTAATATTTTGAATTGAATATAGTATTAATTGTATTTATGCCATGATTATAAATTACAAATGTTATAGATTATTAATATGTATTAATTACTAGGGTTAGGATTTCTATGCATTTGCATAATATTCCTTTAGTCCAAATTGATTGTTTATCGGATATATTCATGATTTAACTTATTCTCGATTAAATATATATAATTAATGGTTAATAATTACTAAAAAAATTCAAATTACCATTAAATCCTCTCACATATCATCCAAGTCCATTATTAAAGACCTATTATTCTTAATACACAAAGTTAAATAATTAAAAAATGAATCGTTTGAATATTGATTTTGACACGTAAAAATTATTCACTAAATAGTTCACAGTAGAAAATAGGATTCTTGTTTGAAAAACGAAGTTTTTTCTCCAAAAAACACTCCTTAGGAAGTACAAACAATTTTAATAGCTTTAAAATATAATTCTTAAATATATTTAAACATTCTAAAAATCAGAATTTGAATTAATTCATTATTAAATAAAAAATGGAGTTAAGAATGTATACAAAAATAATATAATACAAATCAATAAAAAATTCCATTATAAAATACTGTGTACAATAATGGTCACAGTTGCCAATTTATTTTTTAGATAATAATATAAAAAAAAAACTCATGATAAACATTTTACACTTTATTGTCCTCGACAGATTGCAAAAACTTTGAAAGATATGATAAACTTCACAGTAACAAGTCAATTATTATACGTTCCCAACAAACTAAAAACTCGTTTTGAACTTGCGTATTGTTAACTTTGATTTTCCGGTGATGCATTGCTGCAATGACCATGGTATGAAACAACTTATAATTGGAGAATGTATATAAATACATACAACGTGATTTGGTGTTTTATTATACATAGTTTCTTCCGGATCCCAATTAAAATGTTGTCGACAGACGTATTAAAAATGTTTCTTTTGGCTGCATTACTAGATTATAACTCGTTAACTATACAGAATTCTAAGTGCTGTACATTTTGTGTGTGTGTGTATATGTATCCAGGTATCCTCTTGTAATAATATGTGTGCGTAATGCGCTTGACACTAAAGCTATCGTTCCTACATGTGTGCAATATTTGCACTTTCATCATTAAATTTATAAAACAACGAAATATTTTACAAAACAGTATAATACGGGTATGTGAAGGCTTTATTTTGTATTTTTCGCTCACAATTGTAGGTATACGTTCATTTTGGCGGTCTCTGTCACTATAATCTCCAATAAATGTTCTCTTGTCATACATACCTTTCTAATTAGTACGAATGTCGACAGTGAGTTACTCATAAACAAAAAAATGTACCATATTTAATTAAAAAAAAATCTGATTTCGATACAATGCAGTGTCTACATAGGATATATAATGTATTAAATCAAAACGCGTTTAAATTCCAATCGGCTAGGCTGCATTTACTGCATATTAGTTTTTTAATTATTATTCAATTGTTATACCATTTTTTTTTCAAAACATGTAAATTCCATTTATGTTATAATATTTATGCAAAATGTATAGAATAGACATACAAACTCGTGTTTTTGGCGATAATTTACTGGTATTAAAAATTCTGGCATTAAGCCAAATCAATTCATAGAATTTCTAGGGAGGTAAGTTCTTGTCACCTGGCTACTTAATTCTTAAACAAATAAACCCGTTAAGTAATAAGTGGTAATGGCATGTGATTTACAACAAACAGGAGATACCTTAAAATATAAATCGATTTTTCAAGAATATGTATAAATAAAAAAAATTAACTGCTTAAATATTGTATATTACCTAAACATTTTATTATTTCAATTGCATTATTTAATACTTAACTTTTTACATACATAATATGTTTATATTATCTTTTTTTTTTGTAAAATTAATGTTGTATAACAAAATCATAATGTTAAAATGTTTAAACAAAGTTGACTACTTGATATAAAAAAATCAATGATACAAAATATATTATCGTATATTCATATATCATGATTAAATTTAATATTAAAATAATAGACAATTATCGTTAGTCATCGAATTGAATATTCCTCGAAAACTAATAAACTAATAAAAATTTAGCAATCATCATATTATAAAAGACGTCAACACCAGACAAAAATAGTTTAAAGATAAACATTATATATTTTTAAATAACTGATGTAGAATATTATTTTTTTTTCCTTATAGAAGTTTGGAAATATATTATAATTTATACATATTTTATTATATATTTTATATTCACTGCTTTTTTTTATTTATCATACATTTAAGAGCGCCTTTATACCAACAGCCCCTGGAGCAAAGGTAGCCACTACCCCCCTCATAGAGCCGGCACTGTATATATATATATATAATTAAGTATAGCATTATTATAACGAAAAATAAATATCACACAATTTACATTGTAATATAATATAATTTTATAATTTTAATTATTATTGTGTATGCAATTAAGCGGGGCAATTTTTCTGGGTGTATAAAGTTTTTTTCATGTGAACAAAAAAGGTAGGTGGTACCTATGTAATCATAACGACATATATTACGCTAGAATAGTTTTTATGTACAAGCTTTTTACACCACTCGACCTATTTTTATCAAATATCCTGAATGAAAAATTATTCAAGTGCGTCAATCCTGAAAACGCCATAACACAGAAATTTTATGACATTTATTTTTAAAATACACGGACAATTTTTTTTATGAATCCGACCGAACAATTGACCATGTGAATAAATTTAATTTAAACTCATGAACCAAAGAACAATAAGTATACATAAAATAATTTTGACTGCACTGTGTAGTTATTGTGTTTGGACATTATTTTTAATGATCAAAATTGTTTGTTGTATTTAGTATCGCATGTAAAATAGTGTTTGTTACACAATACTAAAGCCATCACAGAGATGCAACAATACACGAAAATACTTTACTTCAGTATGATATATTTGACATATTTTTAATGATATGCATTATAAGTTACAACAAAGTTACACTACGCTCAGCCTATTAGAACATTTCCGTACACCGATACCTATATCATTATAATTATTGGGTATTGTTTAATGAATTGTACTGCTCCGGCTATTCTGATGATTTTATACATATGGCTATTATATAATATGTGATACAGAATGTTCAATGAGTTCCGTTAATATGAAAACATTGGTGCATGTAATTTTAATTATATTGACCAATGGTCTCCATAAAATATATATTTTTATCGGTTATTTTTATTGTAATACTTAAAATGTTATTAAAGTTAATAAAAATAAACACCTATCGATTCTATTGTAATCTATAATTTTTTTTTTTTTTTATTACATTTTTCTTTTCAATTTTTTTTTAGTTTATTAGGCTAAAATTAAAACACATACTATATGATATGATTGGTCATTTTTATTTGATGATGCAATTTAAATAGTGTTAATGAAGTTAACGGAACAATTGAAAACTTTCGTTGTAACATTGCCTATATATTGTATCATGGTAATAAAGTTCTAATTTTGACTACTCATTTAAATCCATAAAAGTGATAAAAATATTGTACATAATATATAGGAACACAAATATATTATTTCTCTTAACTCTTCAACAACTTAAGCTTTGGCAATAATATTCTCGAAATAATACCGTATTAAACCGGCCGGATAGTGTTGTATTAAAGAAAACAACTTATTTGAACGCACGATATTATCACAATGCACATCTGATTGGAGGAGAATTTTTTTTTATAAAAATTCAAAGTTCATAAAGTCGTACATCCCACTCGGTGTATATATTATAGCTTTTGTATAGTTATTATACCTTTTTGTTTTATAAATACGCGTAATATGATGGTGTACAATTCAAATCACTATTTTCAATGAAACCTCGTGGTGGTTGCAGAATTAGCTAACACGTGTAAGACAACAGTATGGTCTGGGTACAACGGCCGGTGCAGTAAATCATTGATAATAATTTTTGTACATCATCTCGAATATGACTACATTATTATCTCTGTAGTCCATACGTATACCACGCAAACATACTGTTATAATATAGAAATGTCATAGACCAATAAGATTTTAAATTTTGAACACACACCAACTACAGTATAGATACCTGTCTGGCTAATTTTAATATATAAAAATATATGACATTGGACTAACATGGCACAGCTTCTAAGGGGCGTGATTATAATATATATTATATTGTTTTGGCGAAATCTCTTCAGTTGGTGTACGACCGTCAAATATCAGTTTGGCTGAAGAACAGTTGAGTTCGTACCAGCGAAAATGATTTGATTTTATACTTGCGATAAGATAAAGCTGCAAAAAAAAAAAAAAACAACAATAAAAACACGATTTCGGCGTTTCCCATAAAATTTAATTATCGGTCGTTGCCGACGCTCACGTTTGTCGCATTACGCGTTTCGCAAACTCTGATGTTTTTTTTTTCAGCTGCGTTACATTTCAAGCTATAAATTGTTTATTTTTCGTCGTTTTTTTCATTATTTAATTTTATTGTTTGATTTATGATATTTATATACATGTATATGTGTGTGAGTGTAAGACTACGGGCTCCGGTGAATTCGAGAGGCGTGTACATACACACCACTATCGCGTACATACAGTGTATGCAGTACAAATTTGTCAGGTTGTTTTTGTTTTGGTGTTTTATATTTTTCTCTCGTTTTGTTTTTTTTTTTATTTTTTTTATTCATGTACTTAACACACACTCACACAAAGTATATATATATATATATATATTTATAGGTGTTATTCGTAGTGAACCACGCCCCGTTAAAAGCTTTGAAACGTGATGATACAAACACTAGAGGAATATCACGCGGCAATTTTCATATAATATTTTCTTGTTCTAGTTCATATCGGTGCTGCCTGTATCCGACAACCGTAGCTGGTACCACGGTAAATAAAGTATATTATCATATTATATATTATTAAAATAATAATTGCACCAGCACGCCGTTTGCGTTTTATAACTTATATAGTATTTTAGGTACACATCGCGCGCGTGCAAACCATGAAAATATAGTCCCTTTTTTGTGTCTGTTTTATTTAATATAAACTAAAATTATAAGTGCACGAAACTGTGAAAAGAAAAACGTCGATAATGGGATGTGGCAGTGATTTTATATTTATTGCATCATATTCGTTGTCAAAAATAATAATAATAACAAATCACAATATAACATAAAACATTATTATGTATGTATAATGTATATTATTATAATTTATAGTATTATTTAAATGACTAGGTACTTACAATATCAATGTCCTGAGATTCTTTCGGATCAACTATTGCGTATCCCGAAATTTATTATAGCAAATAAACGTGCTTGTCCGCGTTTTCCAACACTTTTATTAAACGATCAATGGTCTCATTATATTAATATGGCTGAACGTCTAAAAAAATAAAAAGAGGAAAATCTATACTATATCAACCGGTGGTCCGTAAAAATCGCTATTATGTCCACGAACATTTTTCTCGTCTTCTCTCACGACAACCTAAATCAAAATATTATTCTTCACCGGTTAGTGGCGTTTATCATGAACGAATCGTGTAGCATATGAATATATAATAATTAATAACATAATATATGCTAAATTGGTAACCAGCAACGAAATTATAACGTTTTAGGTCAACCGTGCTTTTTAGAATGTGAAAATATCCCTCGATTTGTCAACGATCTTATATAATAATATCTCAGTATTTTTCATTTATTTCTCAACAAAACCAACAGTTATTTTAACCATTCGTCGCAACGCCGTTTTATATTGGTACCGATGATATTTTATTTTTTAATTTACATCAAAATTAAATCGAAATATTATTTAGTCGGCAAAAAATTGACCTATAACCGCATCTGACCCGAGGATTAGAATAATAGTTTTATGAAGAGAGAAATTTCAGAGACTATGCAGTATGCGGATGCGCGGTAGGTAATTTACTTGATTCGATTACTTTGCTTGCACAAACATTAATATCCTGACTTTACGTTTATATTTTAATTAACAAACAAAACTCTATTCAATTATATCAACGTTAGAAAAGCAATTTAATTTCATACAGAAATATCAGATGTAACAATACTATTGTCATTATATTTTACTTAAAATGCAAATTATGTTTAAAAATTCATTTTTATACAAAAATATAATGATAAAAACTCACCCTATTAAAGTTATGATAAAATAAAAACACTTTTGAGAATACTTTTTAAAAACAAATTATTATTTTTATACGTTTTTATTAAAAACACGTTTTTAATGTTTGCATGTGTAATATCTGTGTATACTGTATAGTATGTGGTTTTACCGTTTCGTGTATGATGTAGGTATATACTATACAAGTACCTATATAATATACGTATATAGTCTTACTCGACGTGAGAAAACTATCAGACTTATTGCTTCCTGAACTTCCGGGATTTTCGAACTAGTGTGCAAACACGTTAAGTTTATTGCAGGTGGCCTAAATTAAAAGCTTCCGGCGTGGCTTACGGCTTGAGTGGAAAAATGAAGAACCCGGCACCCTTTCGTTTTTATGTCTACTATACGCCGTGGTAGCTGGCAGTTTCCCAATAGATATCTTTACTCAACCGTTTTACACGTTTGCAGTATTACATTTATAATATCTCAAAATTCGTATATATGTGGATCACAATAAACCGAACACGATGAATTAAAATCATACGGTATATACTATATACTTTATTTCCTCAGTCAAGTATTTAAATTTAAGTCTTAAATAATCATACCATTTAATTAAAAAAATAATTAAATATGTTAAACATTAAATTCATAATAATATAATAATGTAGACATGAAACTACAACAGATTTATATAGAATATTGGACACTTGATCAGAATTCAAAGTTAAATACTGATTTGAAATTAAATATGATTGTTAATTATCTTTGGTTTTACTCTTTTAAATATTTCAAATAAAATATAAATCATTTATACATACTTACAAATGCCGTCTTACTCCTCAAAAAAAAATTATTATATATATGTATACGTATATAATAAAAATAATAATAATAAAATAAAATAATTTAAGTCTATATGATATGTATTTTATTAAGTATTAAAAATATATGTATATCTAACGTAATTCACACATAAATATGAACTTGATGATTGATGATGTTGTTCAGTTGAGTAGTTAATCAAGTTCATTATAAAATAATTATATTGAAAAAATATCAGATAGGGAGTGAAATAAATTGAACTTTTTTTTACATAAAAATCCAACTAGAAAATTAAAGAAGGCTTATAAAATATTTAGTTCATTTTAAATCGTTATAAGATAATTTTTATTTTCTCTAGTCATTTCTAAGACTTAAATATAATATATAACTATAACTATATTAGCTATTAGCTTCGCACTTACAATACACCTATTAGATGTTTAAAATACCGGAAACCGACAACAATGATACTCATATATATGTATTCAATATTCATATATACATATATATTTAAATGAGTAGCAGTCAGCAGTACCTAATAGGTTAGGCATAGATACTATCTATGTATTGATTATACACGCCACTGATTTGGGTTGGTTAGTGTATTATTATAACAGAAATAACAATAATAAATGTAAAACCAATGATTTTTATCCTTAATCATAATTAATTTATTAAATTTTTTCATGATTTTGGTTGAAAATATAAAGAGTTTCTGGTTATTGAATAAAACGTACATTTTCAAAATAGAAAATATTTGAAACTTTTATATTAATAATTATATACATATATAAAATCATTATAGGCTAATTAATAAAAACAATGTTGTACTAAATTTATTTTTACATAAAAAAAATAGGTTCCCAATAGAAGTTTATTATATTTAATATAATTAATATACATTAATAATCTGTATTTAATAAAAAATAAATCGAATATCACTAAATATTCGTCAATTTTTGGTTGTTAGTTTATTACATTCATATTAATTTTGACACATTCAATAAATATTCTATAGCTAGTTAATTATTTCTGTTTTCGTTGTGTTGATTAAACTTTTTATGTTATTTTAAAATAAGTAAAAAATATTATTTTATCATAGCCAAGAGTTACGGTTTAATTGAATTTACCATGAAATGTTTTTTTGAAACATACCCAATTTTAAATCTATACAATTCTTTTATTAAACTTATTTTGTGAAGATTTTGTTTAATATTAATCAATTTAGTGATGGATTGACAATTTTACTGTTTTAAGGTTTATTTTATTAAAATAAAACAATATAAAAGATTTTATAAAAAATTAAAACCATCCTATAAATTACAAATACATTATCGTATTGTATTTTAAAAATTAGATTTAGTATACATTTCTAAACTTTGTCTTTCTCCAACTAAATGTCATTCTTAAATAAATAGGAAATTACCATTTAATTATAAAATATTAATTATACTCGAACTTAATATATTTATAAAAAAAGTAATGTTTCACTTCGATTGAGACCTAAAAACAATTATTTCTTTTAGTCTAATTTAATAATTAACATATTAGGTCGCATAATGTTTTCAGTTTTGTCGTCTGGGAAGCTTAATGTTTAAGCACCAGTGTGCTCGGGTGTACGTTTTACAACTTAAAATTAAAAACTATAGAAGTAAAATGTTCAAAAGTTTGCCTGCTAGTGATGCATAACATGTAAATATATATTTATATTTAATTAGTTGTCGATGAAACTTATTTAAAAAGTTATCAGTTGTACATATTAAAGAACATTTAACACTATAGTTTGAAATTTTGAATTATATTATTGATGAAATAATTTATTGTTTCAATTTTTGTCTGTAAGGAGTGTTATTCGTAAGCAATATGTTTAAGGTACAAAAAAAAAATTGTAATTAATGTACCCGAAACGACATTACGGTTTTGTCGTTAGCGTACGCTACATGTGTGTATATAGGCAATCGCGACCGCAGAGGGATTAGAAAACTGTCAATGTTCCCCGGAGAACTGCAGACGATCATCGGCACATATCGTTATAAGCACACTACAAATGAGATAAGCTTTTCGATTTCGTTTTTTTTTCGCGAACTAGCAGACAACCATGTACAAGTCAATAAAAAGTAACAACCCGACGAATCCGACGAAAAATAAATGTAAAAAAATACGACCGAAAAACAATAACAGCTATAGGACGCGATGTTATAACGAGACGATAATACTCATTTCTGTCGTCCGTGTGTATAATATTAATATATACCTATATCATTAGACATTTATACACGATCTCGGTGTTCCCGTAACGATGACGTACTCGTGCATTACGTCACGGGTTTCGTCGCGGCGACCTGGTAGCCCGGGGCAACGACGGAGGACACGAGATCAATTTCCCCTGTGCCACCGCCACCGCCGACGTTTTACCTGCAGCGCCCCCGCCACTGCAGCCGCCGTTATTCGCGCAGACAGCTCGCTAAAAATAAACAACAGCCGAGCCGTCGCCACTGATGATAATAATAATAATAATAATAATAATAATACGCTAGTGAAACCTCATAGCGGTGGCAATAACGTCTTATTTTTCCCCAGTGCACGACTTTTGTCACTAACGGCAAGTGGCCACCAAAAATAAAAAATAAAAGCTTACAAAATAAATTAACCTTTTTTTTATATTTATTTTGGAAAAGTTTAATTTCGAATTCCCTTGACGGAAATCCGTTTCGGATCGGTTTATTTATTATTATTACCGCCCCGCAGCTATATGCTTTTATATACCTACTTAATATAATGTACAATGATAATATAAAATTCAGAAACGTGTTCTGCTGTTTCGTGTGCCCGCCGCATTCTAATATTCCAAGTGCGGTATAAGAAATTATAATAATATTATCGAATAGTAATATTGGAAATCTAATCTAACCAAAAGGTCTATATATATATATATATATACAGATACTCAAATAATATACAATATGTTATGCACATTTTGAAATTGTCCATCCCCTCACGTTGCACCTCCTGATTCCTCCAACTCATCCCTTGAATTGTGTGGCATCCTGCGCCGTTTTCTGAAAATATTAATACTCATCGTATATTTGCATCGGGCGGACTTGTTTTCGGTTTTTTTTCTGTGTTCACGATATGAAATATTATTGTAATATTTTATGTGTCAAATACGTTCGCATTGAGTAGAGGCGACCGCACGCACCAATTTAAACGTGCTGTTTCCTTTTTATAATATTATTTATATTTTGTTATTTACCGAATGAATGAAATCTAGATTATCCGTTGCGGAATTACTACGAACGGCCGAAAAGATTAAAACGAGAGACGCGTATAAAAATTGAATAATTATATGCGTCGTGTGTAAAATAATAATATAATCATAAACATAACACACACACACACACACACACACATAAATATATATATTTAATAACAACGAAACCATTAGTTTGGCTCTCGGCCCGCCGGGGTGCAAGGCGGCAGCGCACAACGTGCGTTTGTCAAACGATAATAATTAATAAAAAAAAAAATAAAAACCCCTAGAAAACACGGGTAATTTTTTTTCTGATTTTAAAGCGACAGAAAAAAGAGAGAGAGTGAAAATAATTATACCTTCGGACCCTCCAGCCGAGTATATATTATTTTATATATATACACATGTTTGAAGTACGGTTGTCACGTAGAATGTATAATATACGGGTAAATTCGTAATATTAATTAATATTATACATATTATCATCGTCGCATAATGATATAGAATACGATTATACGTACAGGTGGGCGAGTCACCAGAAAATCCCTTAAAATCCGATTACTCAGTAAATATATAATAGTATAATATTATGACGTGCAAACCATTCAACCAAGCTCCCCATCTCACTCGATAAAATCGATTATTGCTCGTACGGTAAAACTGGAGACTTTGCGCGGTCGCCGTCGTTCGCTTTTCCGAAAATTGTTAACCCGATGGTGCGTAGTGCATTTCGAATAGGTCGGAAATTAGATTTTCGACACCGACTCCCCATCGTGTATATCGAATATGTTGACGGAACGATTTCGTATAAAACATCGGGAGTTTCGAAGGTATACTTACAAATATTATTCATTTTAATATTATCATCCACGTGTATCCAGTAAACACTCACTAAATAAGCCATTCGCATGGCACGGCCATCGGCAAATTTTCGATTCTGTCGAATTGAGTGTATTAAATTTAATACTAGGCGTCACTGAATTCCAATCACACGTATTGAAAATAGGTGAACTTTACAGTTAACAGTCGTCTCACGTCACAGTTTGTGTATAGTAGGTCAAGTTAGGGCGATTTATCTGCGGAAAATATTAAGAATGGGTATATTTTGATCACTTAGTATTTTAATTATACATAAATCAATTGAATGTTAGTTTTTAATTATTTTTTGGTCAAGTAAAGTACCTAATTATTGTTCTTTTATTTTATTTGTTTAAATTTAAAAACGGAATTCTAAACTTAAAACAGTATGCTTAGTTATTTTTTTTAACATAGTCACAATCAGTCAGTGATCCATTTCGAACTCTGGACTCTGGTGAACACTTACCTACATATTTACATATTTATTTTTTTTTACATATTCCTATTTAAATTTGTTAATTCTATAAAAAATGATTCCAAACAAATTTCATTTTATTTATTTTTGTAATTAAAGACTTCAAAACATCGTGGGAAGCCAACGTCCTACAATCTAATATCTCTATACACCATTATACCAATTACAATATCCTATTGGCCATCTTAATATTGATGCACGTAAGACAAAACGCGCGTAAAAACATTTTTTTGCATAGACCAATCGTCTTTGATTAGGTAAGTATAACATCGCAATAATACGAATAAATAATATGATATTATAATAGTATTGTAAAATCGTTTCAATGTTGTCATCGAATATTCGAACTTGCTAAACGACTTAAATTATATCGTAAAGAACATTTTTGTACCTATTTTTATTTTTTTTTTCGTATCAACTTCCGAGTTGCCTGCGGTGCTCGGACGAGCGCATACGTCGTCGACAAACTGGGTCAACTAGGATAGACCGCGTCTGCGGGGTCGGCTCTCCTACGAAATGCCAACGCGTTCGTAACTTTACTATACTCGTACACATTGTTGTCGTTGTTCACTTTTTCGCACGGCCGTGCAAACCGTAATTCAAGTTGTTTTTATTTTGGATTTATTTATTTATTTTTTAACATTTTATAGCACAACTTGCATCGCAAAAACGCTATATCATTATTGATGTTACACTTAAGGTATATTCGCATTATAAATGATATAATAAAAAAAAAATAATAATAATAAATAAAAGTATTATTACAGCACCGCAGTTTAACATAATATTATATACATTGTGGGCGTACGTAGGCGTAAATCACTCTGGAATAGCCGTCCATTCGAAAACATATAGAAATAAGTAAAATTCGCTTTTTGAGAAGTATATTAATATAAAACCAGCGTGTAATTCGTTGTAAAAACAGACAATTTATACGGTCATTCATGATGCTGTATACCACTACGCCAGATGCGTATACACAATAATAATAATATAATTGTATTCAATATCGTTACATGTCTTCGGATAATATAATCAACGCTATAACATAATACTAATCCTACGTACGAGTGGCACAACACTGTACTTATATTACATGCCATAGTATCAAACTCATCGAGATTACATGTAGTTGTTCCAACTAATACAACAATTATTATATTATAATAGTCAATGTGCCGTTTTAACATAACAGTATATTAAAAAGCACATAACCACACGGAACCGTGTTCGGTAAATAAATCATCCGTGATTTACGAACCGTTCGAATAAAATAATATATATATAGTGCATTGGAATGATATACAGGCGTGCGATCCATATATTATTATCATATAATTGTATTTAGGTAGGGTAGCACTTGCCAATAGTGTGTAATCAAAACGTGTATTCAGAATATTGACACATTTCTCATACACCGTACGAGAAATGTGAGCAAGTACCTATTATTGTTTGTACCTATATGCAAAACTTATACGTCGGGCAATTGATAGTGATTTTGTTGCTTGTTTTTGTTTTAGGGTTACTGCAGAGAATGGCTAGTTTCAAGGAGTGGCCGTCGTTCTTGATGGTATTTTTGTTTGCGCACTTTGCTCAATATTGCTGGTAAGAAACTGCTTCCTGTAAGCAAATATTTGATCATAATACTATAACAGTAACCAATGATTTCACGAGTTTTACTTCGATTCGGTTTAAAATTAATATTGTATCAAGTGAAAATTCGATATTTATTGAATATTATCAATATTCGTCATAAAAATCAAAATAATAATAAAAAGTGGAGAAGTGGGGCCGCTTTGCTATAAGTAGATGTCGAATAGGGAGTCACTGTGGGAGGTATTTATGTTCAATTTTAATTCAATGTTATTATATCATTAAATACGAAAAACGATTCTGAGCGGATCCTGTCTGTCAGCCTACATTACATAAAGTATATTTTAAGATATGTTTATTAATATTGCTATATTATATTTTATTTTGGTAGTAATTTATTATACTATTGTTATTACAGTAGGTTGATTTAATTTTTCCGAAAACATTGCATTTACTATATTATTAGTATTTTATTATTTTAATATATATATAAGTATATACTTATAGTTTATCAAATTTTATTTTTATTTTTATGAAATCTTCGGAATAAACCCCTTTGGCCACAATATGCATATTTACATTATTTTTTATAATTTATGACATTATATCCTTAATACTCCTAATAACTAAATAGTTATAAAATAATTAAAATTTAATAATAGTTAAAAATTATTGAACCAATGTCGCCTAACCATAAATCAGTGTGAATAATTTCACGGTATAAATAAGTAGTAATACCTTTAAATTAATCTAAATGTTTTGAAAATTTCATAACGCATTATAAAATTCATAATATATGTAAAAGTTTTAAGTCTTTATGAATAATTTTTTTGAATTATAACCAAATATTTATCGTCATTATTCGTCGTTATAATATGTAATTTTGTCCAAATTTAAATTTATAATGTCTATAAAAAAAGTAGTTGTACTTTTCATTTTTCAGTTCTAATATGAACTGCTTATGAGAAACATAGTATTAAATTTCTAATTTTGTCAAAAATTTATTCCACAAAGTACCAACTAGATCTAATTTACTACCAGAAACCACCCCTCAAAGTAGAAAAACAAAATATTTTTACTGCCCCAAAAAGTGATAACAGGCACATAAAACACATACATCATTATAAAATCAATACATTTATTACTCCACTCAGAATCTAAAAACAAAATCGTTTTTCAATAATATTAATAATAAATTAAAGAATATATTTATCAATATAATAGTCCTAAGTCCTATACTTAAACATCACTTAATCAAATAAAATAAACGATGCATTTAAATTATAATCATTGTAAAAAAGGTTTGAAATAACATTTTTATGGATAAAATAAGCTCGGATTAAATTTATCTAATAATAACATATATTTATTATTTTATATATAAAAAAAATACTTGGTTATTACAGCAATCGACTTGAGGATGATGGGTGCAATTATAATGGAAATTCTCAACACAGATGTATTCCAAAAGTCAACTATAGGCACAAAGAAAAAGAAGTTCTTGATCAAATTCTAGGTCCAGGAAGCTACGATGCTAGGATCCGTCCTTCAGGAGTTAATGGCACAGGTAAAATACGATTGAAAATTAAATTGTTTTGTATAAAAATGAAAAACTATTACATGCTCATAACCAAAACAATTGATTATGTTCATTTATTTTTTTTTTTTATTATTATAAATATATGTTCTATTAAATTAACATTATTAAAATTACGTACAAACAATTTATAATAAACAATCTCACGTCTTCAACAATATTTGTAAAACATTAAAAGGGGAAGGGATTGATTTAATCTTGTGAGTTCATCATAAAAGTGATACCTTATTTTTGCTTCATTATTACTTTTTTTTTTAATTTTCGCTACAAAGTTTTATTTTTTGTTTAAATACTTGAAGTACTTTAGGCTTTTCGCCAAACTGAAAAATTCTACGAGTACTTGTGCATAGTGCCAAATCCCCTTTTGTGTTATATTATTATGCCCGTATATATAGGAGCAAGATTTAACTTTTAACTTTCGAGTGGCCACTCATTAATGCTTTATCTATGTGGGGGCCTTCAGCTAGTTGTAACAACCAACAAATGTTAATATTAATAATATTTCATTTATTTAATTGTACCAAAATAATAATATTGGTAATAACAAACATATAAAATTAGAACTCTTAATAATAATTCTTAGATGGCCCGGTAATTGTTAAAGTAAATTTATTGATACGAATCATCGAGAAAATTAGTGACCAAGATATGGTAAGTCAAATTGGTTAAGCACATTGGTTCACTCAATTTTTAATTGTTTCTAACAAACGAAATATGTCACAATTTTCTTTTAACCATTTATTACGGTTTATTAATATTTTATGCACTATTATCCGCACTTCGTACGACTCTTTTATATATTTTATTGCCTATTGCAGGTTTATGTGTTCTTACATAACTGCGTGCACTTGATATTTTATTTCTTTTATCGTTTAAACAGCAATCTTTTAATGAGTTCGTTTTTTCAAGCTATGATTGAGAACTGCGATTTTACAGTCATTACACATTTTTTTTATTTTAAATATATTCTTGAGCAAAAATCCGTTCAATCAATTTTGTTTATTTTATATTTATATCTTTATTATAAAATTACAAAAATAACAGTTTTTTCCATTTATATTATTTTCATACTGGGAATCTTTAATACATTATAGTATTCCAGTCAGTTCAACCAACTCCATAATATACAAATGCTGCAAATACTATTTTGTTACTTAATGAAAATGTATAGAATTATATTTTTTCCAGACATTTTTAATTATAATTATTTAATAACAAACGCGGTTTTATATAAATTATTTTAACATAAAAGGGATTAAACTTTATCAAAGAAGATAATACTTTTTTAATATATATTATATTTATATTTTTCCTAGCACAAATTGTATATAAATATGTTTAAAATATATATGTTTAAACGAAGATTTTTGCTCAAAACTTTCCAACGCTCTCTTCGCTACGCTCGATGAATATTAATAACAGTGTATTCTTCTTTAATAATTTAATAACTATTGAGTTGTGCTTAATGCGTGCAATGTTTCACAAGATAAATAATAATACAATTACGTAACAATAGTACGTCTTAGTGTGCAATACGACAAATATAATATTATAACAGTAGGTATTTTATGAACCGCAATATTTGCAAAAATTAGCAAATTTATTGTATTTTGAACGATAACAATTAACAAATAATATATATAATATATATATACATATTTAAAATATTTTATAACTCCTAGATGGCCCAACAATCGTG
The DNA here is from genome assembly GCF_003676215.2 of Rhopalosiphum maidis. NCBI lineage: Eukaryota > Metazoa > Arthropoda > Insecta > Hemiptera > Aphididae > Rhopalosiphum > Rhopalosiphum maidis. The sequence goes on from NC_040877.1 coordinate 64,690,102, forward strand.
CACATAAACCTATTTGTGAGAAGTATCATGACAATAAGTGACAACAAGATGGTAAGTCATCTTGTCTAGGTTGGATGCTGGTATTTTGAGCGAAAACAAACGCAATTTTTTGTTGTTTTTTATATTTATACTTAGAGAAAAATATATTCTACATTATATTGTTAACGTAAACGTTATCGATAATAATATATTTGTAGATGGTCCCGTCCGCTATATATTATATACTATAACAATATTATGTTTCCTAAATCTTTCACCCGCTCTTAATGAACGTTTTATTTTGCATTCATAGCAGTTTTTTTTATTTTTGTACATTACATGGAATGATTGTGTATAAAATAAATAACAAAACCTGTTAAAAAATATTTTAAAAACGAAAAAATGAAAACCTACCCTTGTAAAGCGCATAAAAACACGTGGTTTTCAACCGATAGCAAAAAGCTTTTTCCGGAGTGCGTAACATATCACGACTACTATACTACCTATACACCTAGAAAAAAATAATGATTATAACAACATAGAATTATTGCTGGACTAAATTGTACGCTTGTTGACTTAATTGACAGAAATCACTTAATATTATTATAATTATTATATAATTACCGCCGTATTGTATATTATATTTATATATATAATGGTAATCTTGCAAGGTACCTAACGGATCGATTTTTTTTAGATAGGCGCTATAGAATATTCGTATTAGTAACGCTAACGTAAGCAATATAAATTATAATATTATTAAAGTACACTATATTATACTATATTACGTTGATTTAGGTTTGACAGTATGCGTCATAATATAACATTATAATATTTATAACATTATCATATTGTTTTACTCTAATACGACGCATATATATATATATACATAGTTATATTATAGTTCTGTAACGTGTATTAGATCGAAAATCATAATGCGATAACAATACAATAATATACTATCTGGTCATTACATTTTGTATGTAGGTATATAATATTGTATTAGATTCAACATTGTAGTCGTTGTAAGAATCGAAAACAGATTTAAAAAAATAAATTTTATCTTCATTTAAAATAACTGTTATCGTGTTCCAGTGCGACTTGTCGTCGAAATATCCTAAGTATAAGATATTTTATTTTATAGTAAATAACCTTCAGTTGATTCAAGAAATTTAATACATTATTGCTTTGATCACACGTAGACAATTGTATGTATAACATGCACTGATCTAACAATAAACGATATTTACACCAAATATATCCCAAATAATAGTATCTCGTGAATTTTTATTAAAATTAATTTTAATATTCTTGTGGTTTTTTTAATTACTTAACATTAACAATCCGTTTAAAATTATTTTTCATAACTGTGTAATCAACTAAAAACGTAAGAATAAAATACCAATAAATTGTATTAAAAATAAATATACTAAAACTTAAAATATGTATTTAGACATTCATCCTTTATTAACTCAATTATTATTTATTAACATCCTATCAAAATAAATATGATTGATTTATTCGTGATTTTAATCTTTTATAGAAAAAAATCAGTACTAATTCTTCTTTAAAAAACATTCTTAAAATTTAGAATGGTTCATTAAACTTTCAACTCGCTTATTTCCATTCAAGCTATTATAGAAGCGCCTTCAGTTGTCCAGTAATTTGATAAAACATCCTCTTTATAATGATGAATTATGTCGAAAATACTTTATTACATTTTTTTTAAACTCAACCAGTGTTGGTGTTCAATGATGCCCTCTTTCAATCCAGTGACACTTTTGTTCAGTTATTAATTTTAGGAGACATCTTCCACTTCATTTGTTACGATGTCTAAATAAGATTTTTAAATATGAACTTTTGATTCATGAGTATCGATTTAAACTATAATTTTATTTTATTGGAAAAAAATCCTATTTATTATAAACATATTTTTTTTTTTGTTGTTGTTACATGGATAAAATATTCAGTTAACATTATTATCTAAGCATTTTAAGTTATTGAGTCTTAAAGGTTAAATAAAATAAGTCACGTGCATTTTGTATTTTTTTTTTTATTTTGCTTTATACTATAGACATTAAACACAATTTATTTAAAGCTAAAAATTATAAACAAATTAAAAAATATATATATTTAATTATGCACTTTAAATATCATCAAAACACTGTTTTATCATAACACTTATTAAAATCTAATAATCGAAAAACAATATGATATAAAACCTTCGTGTATCACTGATTTCATAATATTTCTTAGAATAAATGAATTAGTTTTGCCACAATTTCTGTTATGCATTAATATTATAATATAAAATCACAATTTTTTATTTACTTATTTAAATTACATGTATGAAATTTTAAATGTAATAAATTCACTGAATTGAACTATTTTCAAAAATTATTATTTCCTATTTATTTTTAAAACTTGTTTAGTTAACACTCAAAAGCAATTTGTTATACTGATCTCGTAAACTTAAAGTAACTTTCTAAGTTTTCTCTGTTTCACTTAAAACCGCCCTTAATAATTTTAATACTAAATTACAGCAATATCCTGGAATAACTCATAACACTACAAATTAATGATAGTTTAACTGTTTTTACTTCTCTGCATAAACAAAACCGAAAATATTATTAACAGTTCTATATTTTAGAAGTAGATACATAATAACTTATACTACCCAATAATGAGAAAATGATTACATACCACGCACATTAATATTAAATATTTAATTTTTTAAGTAATTACTTATTATAATTATACACACGTAAGAATTATTCATAATGCAGTATAATAATAGCTAACTTTAAATACAAATTTTAACTTCAAGGTCACTTACTTTAATTTATACGCAAACAATTTCCCATGAGTAATGTATGCATATGACGTCCATCGCACATCCCTGTATAATTCAAATCCATAAAGGATAATATTTATAATATTATAGTGAATGGCCTAACGAATAGCGCTAGAATTTTTTTCTTAAAAAAATTATACATAGTACTTCCCGCGATGTTTTTAGGTTATTCTTGGTTTTTTTTTTTTATTTGAATATTATTTTCTCTTAAAATAATGTAATATGTAGTATGCTGATTTGTTTTTTCTAACCGCTGACTATATTTTGTCGGTCTTTATTGTATCCCGCAGGCGACTCTCCCTGCATTGTGTTTGTCAACATGTTGGTACGGTCCATCAGCAGAATTGATGATTACAAAATGGTGAGTCGGGTGATGGCCTTAAATAATTTTTATTGGATTTATTTTGTTTTTATGAAATATTATTATTTGGTTTTCTGTTGTGAGATTGCGCCCAATTTATTTGCGGATTTTATGTTTTTGTTTTCGTGGCCGTAGGCATATGTCTTGACCAACAGGATCACGTAATCATAATCCAACAAAGTCCTGAGGTCTGCTCGTCTGACGCACAATAATCAATTGAAATCCGATTTATCATTCCACTATTTATGTGTATATAATATATATATATATATATATATACAATATACTGTATCTAACATATAATTCAATATGATAGTTTTCTTTACACATTTATTATTTTCTGTTGGACAAGATGTGTTTTTTGAATCAAATTCTATAAGTATTTTTTTTTTTCATTTTAAATATTGATTATTCTGAACTCATAACTTGTTTTTGTTATTTTTGTTAAATAATGCATTGAAATGGTGTGTGTATTTAGGCATTTTGTGTCTTGTATATAAATACATACAATCATACATCAACATAATATATAATTATATATATTATATTAACACACGTATATATATATATATGTATAATATATAATATATTGTATATATTATATTATACATAATATAATATCATGCTAAATTATTTTATTTTTATACTTTTATGAAAATCTATAAAATTAAAAACTATTGTTGTAGAAATAAAAAATTAAACAGTTTGTGTGCACTTTTTTAATTTAATTTATTGGGGCACTTTTAAAGCGGTATTTGTTTTAAGAAGTTTTGTATTTTAAAAATATATTAAATAAACATTAGGTTATAGAACTTTTTTTGGGAAAAACAAGATAATATACAGTTATTATGGGATATAAATATAACACTGCGAAGAAGAAAAATAATAAAATAAACACTGAATTAAGTGATTTATTTATAATTGTGTTCTTTAAATTTCCATATCTAACTCTTTCTAAAAATTGATTAGAATTAATAATACTTAAGTAACAATTCAATTTCCTCATACAACTACCTAATTATCGTAATATTTTGTTCGCTCTACTGTAAGACATCAGTTAGACATTGTATTAACATATATAGGTAATTTGAAAAGGTATACAAATTTAGGTAGGTATACCAAACTGTTAGTATTGTGGCGAACATTCCCACCCGTTCCTTGTTCTTGGAAAGAAAAAACAAAAAAGGTATACTAAATTGTCGAACGTACTACTGCTATGAGAAAATAACCAAAATACGGGAAATCTAACATATATATGGCACAATATTCGTTGCATTTAGAAAATTTCTGAGTTTCTTGATGAATAATAAAAAACAAAATATAAAAATAAAAATTCCCTTAACCTTTGACGTATGTCGGTTGTTAATAATTCATGAGAAAAAAAGATTAAAAATGCTTTTGTTGGTTTTCTTTTTCTTTTTTTTTTTTTGAAATGCGTTTATTTTGATTATTATTATTATTATTATACATTATGACTGTCACCTGCCTCACTGTTTTTAATCTGTAACTTTCTGTGCCTCAGATGTGTATTTATGACGATTTTATTCGATAACTCGTTTTATTTTGCATGCTTTATTTTTGAAAATAAAATATTATATACAATCCGCTACATGCTTGCACGTACGTATGAATAATATCGTTGTTATTACGCTTCCGTATATCGTAGTACCCCATCTTTCACGCGTCACACATAACAAAATAACCGCTCGTTTCCACCTGCATTTTGTCGTTGCAACGATACGACGGTCGTACACACAGCCGAAGGCCAATTTATTGCATTTTTGGTCTCCGGTAACACATATACATACACACAAACACATACACACACAAGCATGTCACTTTGTTGTTGTATTTGTGCGTTATTTATTTTATTTAAGTATAATGTGTTTTTTTTTATTTCTTGAAACGTGCAGATTCCGGGCGAATCGTTACAGCGAGCGGACTAAGACGCTCTTAACGGAATCGTCCTGCAATCGTGAAGACGAGTGACCAAGGAATCCTATACGCTTTATAGGAGTCCGATCACTCGCGCACGCGTTTCCATTTGTGGCTGGGGGAGTGGTAGGAGATGATTGCGCATATAGTTAGATCCATAAAATATATTCATCATTCCGATTATGTTACAAACAATATTATAATACACATGGTGTCTCGTCATACGCGTATTGTACCCATAAACGCTACCGTTTTCCCCATTTCGCGATACGAGAAAAAATAGGTATTCGTGTTACTTGAGAATTTAGTAAAAGCCAATTCATTGAGCATGTTATCTATTAAAATATCTTAAGAGTTGCACTTTAAATAATTTTCGTCGAGTGTTTAAATATAGATTTATAGGTCTTCGAGTTTCAGCAGGAGTTTCTAGCATAAAATAACTATAACCCGGTGGATATGTACGAGGACAAACACCATGAGACACTGTACGCAAATATTGTGCACGTACATAGTGGTTGACCAACGATATCAACGCAATGTTGAAGAAAACGGGAATGAAATCGTGGTTTTGAAGAACTAAAATGATCTTTGTATTTACGCATTTATACGTTTAACTTTTAATATAATATTTAAAAAGAACAACTATAGAATCAAAACGCGATAACTCGAAAGCTTGTACCTTGAAGTGTTAATAAGTTATATTGAGATGTATAATTCTAATAACACATAGAACGAGATCATTTTTATCCCCCTTAAGATCCGAGTTAACAATACTCGACTGTAGTTTTAATTTTTCTAAAATTTAATCATGTATATAATTTTTTTTTTTTTTTTGTTAACAACCTTTTAACGCTGTATCCGTCGTAGTATTTATAAATTCGTGTATTTTATGAATAGCAACAACTGATATATTATGACAGCGGCTTACGAGAATTAAATGTAAATTTTGAAGAAAAAAATACCTTATTGACTCTACGTGCTATCCGATCCGATACTAAATTTCCAAAATACTTATTGTACAAGAATAACACTCAGGGATCCGATGACGTAATAATCATTTTTTATTATAATATATCGTGATTAAATTTCTAATAATATTTATTGGCGTACTCGTGAAATTTCACTGTTTTCAGAAGCGTTTATGATGAGTATTATATCACGTGACTTGTACTTACATAGTCACTATTCGAGCACTTGACACCGACCCTGTGTGGCAAGTGTGTGTCCAATTCTTGTTTCAAAATGTCGGTGTACGACATACAGAGCACAAAGGCGTATTATGTATTGTTTTCGGACTAGCGCACGCATCTCTCAGCAGCTGAAATGCCTCGTTCCCCCGGCCTCGAATGTATTTCATCGTTGTTATTAAATATTATAACGTGTATATAATGTGTATATATATTTATATATATATATATAATATATGTATTGCTATGGTATATACATATACGATATATATATAAATGTGTGTATGTGTGTGTGTTATATTCGTGTATTGTTATGTGATATATTTCTAAACGTGTGTTTTGTGTGTTAGGAGTACAGTGTGCAACTGACGTTCCGCGAACAATGGATGGACGAGAGGCTAAAATTTAACGATTACAACGGTAAATACATGGAAATCACTTTGCTCACTAAAAGCGTACTCGAGCAACCCACCCGGCATAACTTAGGTGCACGCGTCCGTATTCAAGTTTAACAGTGAAGTACCTACCCACCACCCCTCACCAAGTACAACCGGACTCTATATGATATTCGTATATATAATATTAATGTATATTTTTTATGCATTTCTAATTCGAATTCAACGGCTCAATTTATTTATTTTTTTTGAAATTTTCATCTCTGTAACTTGGCGGACAGAATTCGCAATTCGTGCAATATAACTAGGTAGAATATAGCTCAGTGGTCCACGTAATAATCGAATCAATATTTTACCATAAAACAAAAATTTAAAAAAATATATTCATGAAAATCAGAAAATTTTAACAATTAGTACCTCTATATATTTTATTAAAAATTCGTAAAATTCTTACAATCGAGTCAAATTCAATGCTAAAATTTTAAAATTCATCTGCACTAATAATTAATCTAAAGCGCAAAAATAAATTAATATTTCCTTGTTTGGATAGGTAAAATGAAATACTTAACTTTAACTGAAGCCAGCAGAGTGTGGATGCCCGACTTGTTCTTTTCTAACGAGAAGGAAGGTCATTTCCATAATATAATTATGCCGAACGTGTATATCAGAATATTCCCTAATGGATTAGTGTTATACAGTATAAGGTTAGCATAAATATTAATAAATTAAATAAGTAGAAAATTATTACAACTTTATATATTATTATTATTATTATTATTATTATTATTATCTAGAATATCACTTACTCTATCATGTCCAATGAATCTCAAATTATATCCACTGGATCGGCAAACGTGTTCACTCCGAATGGTCAGCTGTAAGTAAATATGATAATTTAATGTAATAGTTTTTAAATTATTTGAATTACGAATTCACACGCATTGAAATTTTTTCTAGATGGTTGGACAACTGATGATTTAGTATTTTTATGGAAAGAAGGTGATCCAGTGCAAGTGGTAAAAAATTTACATTTGCCCAGATTCACTTTAGAAAAATTCCTCACGGATTATTGCAACAGCAAAACTAACACAGGTTAGTCTAACTTTTTATTTTACATTGAAAACAATACATGAACAATTAAATATATTCATTTTAATATCAGCGTAGTTTTATAAGATCTCAAGGCTCAAATACCTATTTATATTTTTAATACTCAAAAAACAATAACAAAATATAGGTACATATTATTTTAATTTTATACAGAACATTACGCAATAGCTAAATGTAAGAACTATCTATCGTTACCATGAAAAGCAGGGTTTTCATATATATTTTTTTATGAACAAATATATCCTACATGTTATATTTTGAGAAATCTAAATTTACATATTTTTATATTTTATTTCATGTACATCACGTAACATGTATTTTAAAAGCTGATTGCTTTTCGTGACCAAAAAAATATTATTTTAAGTGTTTTCAAAATCGGAGAGCTATATACTATGTAGTGGCGGTATTATGCAATTTAAACATTACAAAATAAATATTATGCTTATAGTAACATTGATAACTAAATCACTTAAGAAACGAATAATAAAAAAATACTGTTTTATTTTTATAAGCATCCCTTGAATCTTATAATCCAATACTCAGTAATCTAATGATTTAAATAATATTATTACAATTTGATTAAATAAAATAGTACTTACATGCGGCAACATGAATTAATGGTAAATTATGACTCGTACGATAATTTATTTACGGACTCGTTTTATTCATAATTCAGATATTCGGGTTTGATTAAAACTTGAACAGCGCAATATAATTAATTATGGTAATTTAATGAAATGTATATTTGCGGATTTCCTCCAAAATCGAACGCAGAAACACGAATTAATTCCCTGCAGCATTACCCTTTAAACCTAACTTTAGATAAGTTTCTATAACCCTCCCATACCTATAGAAACTCGAGATTCGATGTAAAAAATAATAATACAACGATGATGCTAATTATAATAATTTTAGTCGTGTCAATTGCAGATACATCCGCATAATAGCGAAAAAAACAATCTATTTGTAATAATAGGCATGACTACAGTTCGTGCATTTTGGTACGCATCGTAATCAAAAAAAGTTTATTAGGGTTCTGAGTTTAGCGCTCGCCTATAAGAACGAATCACTAATTTTCTTCAATAACGCAGTTATTCAAAAATCTGGCTTTTCAAATTTTTGAATATACTTAAAGTGTAAAGACCATATTTTTAAATTATTGGTATTGTTTGTACTACTATCTGTTAAGATTCAAAATTTTATTTTTAAAATGAGAACCCTCTCCTTATTTTTATTAAGTTATTTATTTAACGGCTTATTTCTCTAAAAATGCCCTTGTATTAAAAAAAATTCGAATAAATAGTTAAAGAGTTATTTAACTTTATAAACTAAAAATAATATGCCCATGATAATATATTTGGGATATATATGGAAGTTATAATGACACTCTTTAAGTAGTACTAACAAAAATCTTAAGAATTTGTAAAAACGGTCTTAAAGTATCTTTAAAAATTTCAAAAGTCAAAATTTAAATTAATTGCTTATTAAATTAAAATTGGAGGTTTATTATGCTTGATATAACATACGATTTGAATCAGATACAATTAAACATTGAACAGCTTCAAGTAATGTTATGGATATGTGAAAGCGGACAAAATTGCTCGTTGTGTAAAATTCACAATTATAGAACTACAAAATATGGGCTTTAGTATCCCCAGTCTTTTAATTGAACACACACCCGGAATTTTTAAAAAGATATACGTAAACATATAATAGGTACCCGCTATCGCAGTCATATTATAAAGGTCACTTACAAATCGGTAATTAAATTGGTAAATATTTTTTGGTTGTTCGAATTGAGTTCCGTGCCTATAAGAAGGTTGGTTCGAATACTCTGCCAAAAAATGTGTTTACACAGAGAAAATATCACGGGTTTCCTTTTAACACAGTTACTAACTTTTGTCTATCGAGCACTTTTTCGTCATACTTTCATTATTGAAATATATTCTAACATTACATTATTATAGAAAAAAATTTAAATAAACATTTGCATACATACGTGTGTTTATAACAAGTCCACAGTTTAACCACGCCTTTTAGCGTTTTATTTGAAATCAATGCTAAAGCCCATTAATTATTATGAAAATAGTGTTCTTTGTTTTTCACTAGACACATCGGTTATCGGATTCAATTATTCAAACACCTAAAAGTAGCTTGGACTGAATTCGATATTTTATCCGCAGTCGAGTCGGGTATGCATCCGTTTAAGGTCCGGATAGAATCGGCGAGTTGCCGAGCTTATATATAACATATATTATGGACTAGGCATATATTTTTGTAGATTAAAATATACAATAAACTTGTTTGTTCTAACCCGTTTCCTCGGGTTTCGGGCTAGTAAAAGTTCTGACACTCGGTTAATACCCAGCTGTCCAGCGACCAACACTGCACCAGGTTATTATTTGCACGTCCGCTAATCGAAAACGCCGTTTCGCGGATAAATTGAAATTGCGCGAGTGGCTGCGCGATATAATAATTACGCGTACACATACGACCATGCGTTACAATATTGTTGTAATCGTACGCCGCAGGGGAGTACAGCTGCCTGAAAGTGGACCTGCTGTTCAAGCGCGAGTTCAGTTACTACCTGATCCAGATCTACATACCGTGCTGCATGTTGGTCATCGTGTCGTGGGTGTCGTTCTGGCTGGACCAGAGCGCTGTGCCGGCGCGCGTATCGTTGGGCGTCACCACGCTGCTGACGATGGCCACGCAGACGTCCGGCATCAACGCGTCCCTGCCGCCCGTGTCCTACACCAAGGCCATCGACGTGTGGACGGGCGTGTGCCTGACGTTCGTGTTCGGCGCCCTGCTCGAGTTCGCGCTGGTCAACTACGCGTCCCGGTCGGACACGCACCGGGACGACATGAGCAAAAAGTGCGACCTGGAGCGCACCGTGTCCATGGACGTCGGCGACTACGAGGACGGCCCGAATTCGTTCAATATGGTGAGGTCGAATAGTACGGTGAGCATTGACCGAGCGCGGAGAACCCGGTTCGTTCGAAGCGCTTCATTTACTTTCCAGCTTTTTCATTCTTATCGTTATTCGTTTTTATTTTTTGTACCTACTTACTTTTTTTTTAAGTTCCGTTCCGTTTAATTTTTAATTTTTTTTTTTTTAACAACGTAATAGCGACATAATTACATTATTATTATTATACTTGATTAACGAATTATTATTATTATTATTATTAATTTTTGTTTCTACTCGTCATTATTGTTTTATCGTACCACGGACCAGTTACTTTCGTTGGTTTTAGATTCAGACACACACACACATACACAATTCATACGCACACACAAATTCTTTAGGATGAACAAACGCATTTTACAATTCAGTCTTAAATAATCTACCCGTATTTGCTATCACTCTCTTCCTCCATCTCACCGCCACCACCGCCACAAGTCAATACAACCCTCTGAGTGTTTGGATACTACTAAAGTTCAGTATTCGTTCGACACACATACGCACACACATTGCGTCTTTTCTATCAGTCCTGCAAGTAAATATATAATTATTCATCTCGTTCCCTATATCATAATATACATAATATACAAAGTGATTGTTTTAACGGAAAACGCGTGTATATATATATATAAAAACAATACATTTATTATAATATATTATATTATATTTCTGAAAATAATAACTTTTTCCGAAATTTCGTTTTGAACGATTTAAAAACACTAATATCGTGTAATTATTATTATTTTATTAACTATTATTGATAAAATCGATATCAAATTTAGATCTAAAAGGTAAATCTATTTTTGTTACATGTAGCTGAATTTAAAAACGTATTATGATGTACTTACTACTTACACAACGTCGTGTATGTGTATCGAATGTTAAACGAGCAGTTTTTACTTTTTTATTAACAAATCTCTAAAATTTAAATAAAAGCAATGAAAGTTACTACTTTTTAAAATAAATAACTATTATTTATTGTTAAAAAAATCATTCTGTACATTATACTTGATACTTTTACATCAAGCATTGATCCTAAATGAAAAATAATTTTAACAAACTAAGTAAATCAACACTCGATGTTCGGAAGATATAGAAACAAAGCAAAATAAAAATATTTTGTTTCATTCTATTCTACAATGATTCTTATGTGGTAATGTGGTAATATTATATATTTGCCAATACATTATATTTACAGTCCATAATGGATAAAATTCGTGTCAGTTGATTGAAATAATGACACTGATTTTTCGGAAATTATTATTATTATGAAAAAAAAACGTCAAACAGATCAAACACTATACAACGGGACACGTATTAAATGACAATTTAATCATTTATAACATTTTGTTAAATGTTTGAAAATGGTTTTTTTTCTTCTTATACTGATTGGGCCAACCTATTGATAAACATAGAAACAATCAGTGAGATTAAAAAAAAACCTTAAAATACAATAATACAATAATACCTAACACGATAATAGAATAAGCTATCGGTTATTATAGTTCGAATTTAGAATATACATATTGTAGTGCACTTATTGGGTTATCTTTTTTATTTATTTACTCCCGATTATGAATCTACCTCACGACGTTTTGAACTCTTAACATTTTCAAACTGTTTATTTATGCATTTACTGATGCTACAGTATTTCGTCATACCTGTAATTGTTTAATTTTATTCAAGTATAATTTGATTTTAGTTTTTCAACTATATTATTAAATTATTTACAAACGCATTTTTCATTATTTATTTTCAAATGAAAAGCTGGGAATCAATGTTTGCATTATCCGCATGGTCTGCATCCTTTAGGTGAATAGTTTTTCGGGCGACATGGCGCTGTCACCTCTCGTAATGACAAAAATCACGAAGAAACAGTTTTAATTTAAAAAAAAAAACAACTTCTCAATACGCGTTTACTAAGCACATCATTCTGTAACAGAAAATCAAAAAATAATGTGCGAACGAATTATTTTTTCAATCATATTTTACCTAATTTTCCATTACGACGAGAATCTGGACGAACAGCGCAAATGTCGCACGAAAAATGTCCGTACACGGTTAATGCGAAAGCTTGGCACTAGCCCGAATGGTTTTTTTTTAATTTTTTTTTTTTTATATCAACCGTATCAATGACAAATACGTACTTGTATGTGTATTCGTATTATACATTATTTTACCTACGGTATTTTGAAATCATAATATGTAGGTATATAAATATAATACAATTATTTACAGTTGCGCACCCGAAAGGAAGCGCTGGTTATAATACTCACAATATCGACGAAATTAGCATACAATTTTATCTTAAGGTGACTTCCAACAATTTTTTTTAAAAAAAAAATCAATAAATTATCTTAAAATTCAACAATGAGGAAGTTGTGTATTTATTTTATACGCTTCAGTAATAATGCTGTATTTGATTACATTTCAATATTTGTTATTTAACGTTAACATGATGTAGAGTTTACCAAATAAAATATAAAATCACTTTCTCGACAAAAAAATTCCTGGGTGCGCGATTTGTAAGTACACACAGACATAAACCATGTTTCCGCTAAAATCATACCTTTTCCTTTTCCGCTATAACTCGTTTCCGTTTAACGAGATTACGGTCTTTTCGTACCCATTGCACAATTGAAAGAAAAATTTAAATATTGTAAAAATATTTAGGTATTTATCGATATAAATAAAATCATAATATCATTTTTATAAAGAAAATTTTTTTTTTTTAGTCATAAATTCGGTTTTGCGCGTCATAAATATATAACTACCTTATAACAGTTGAAGTTATAAGGTTAATTAATTAATTAATTTTTACTTTTAGTTATAGTCAATTCAAACCCGACTAATATAGATGGGTAGTTTCATGAATTTTATTATATATGTTTTGTATATTTATATATACTATTATAGCATACGCAAGAATCATATTATACTCGTTATATGACATAAATGTCATAAATGTTCAAAAGCATCATTTACCACCGGAAAATGGAAATGTACGATTTTAGCAGAAAATGGTTACAACGAGTAACGTATGCTGAGTGATCCATTAATATATCTGATACAATAATTTGTTTTAGTACCTAATCTATTTGGTAGCTTTCAAAAAAAAAAAAAAAAACATTTTCCAAAAATCATAAAAATCGATTGCCACGGAAAAAAGCATTGACAGGGTATATTATAGTGTACATAATAATATAAGTACGTGCGTGGCCAATAATTTGGAAACCGTCTGCATACGTTACTCGGATTTTGGATTTTTTTTTTTTTTAACTCTCTTGTTCTCCGTGAGGGAAAGTGATTGAAAAAAAAAATTCCAAACCGTCCCCCGTGGCCCGATCGGCGTGCGCAATACGCCCGCCGTCGCATCATAAACGACGTTTAACGCGCGTCGCGGTGCGCGCGCGCCGTGTGTTTCCGCAGAAGCCGCTGATGCGCCCCGAGCTGATGATGTCCCGGGACAAGATGAGCCAGATCATCCACCAGGCGCCGCCGATGGAGAAGAACTCGTGCTGGAAGTCGTGGATGTCCAAGTTCCCCACCAGGTCCAAGCGCATCGACGTCATATCCCGCATACTGTTCCCGATGGTGTTCGCCATGTTCAACATGTCCTACTGGTCAACGTACCTGTTCCGCGAGGGCATTGACGAGGACAAGTAATTTATTATACAACGCCGAGTCGCCGCCACCACCGCCGTCGTTATTATTATTATATTATATTGATATTATTATTATTATTATTATTATTATTATTATTATTATTGTCACCCGCGACACGTCAATTATAAATGACGCGCGTCTTGCGTATATTTGGATTTCCGTTTTGCATCAAACGATTTCCATTATACGATCTATTTTGTTCGTTTATTTTATAATTTGTAATTATTGTTATTTTGTTCTAATGGTTCATCGAGTATGTTTTTATTTTATTTTATTTTTTTTTTTTTACACACGAATCTCGTAGTGTAGCCAAAATCTTCTCTCAACTTGAAGTGCATTTACTCGCATCGATATACAATTATTATAATTAATAGTAAAATCAACCAGATCTCCCGAACTATAATATATGATTAATAAAATAATATAAATCTTGTCCACTCCACATTATTATATATTGATTACCATCTCAATCGATATTTTGTAATTTTTTTCTACTCTCCATGCTCAATTTTACCTTTAAACGAAACCATTTGATTCATTTGTTACACACCTGACAGATACAAAGAGACAGGGTCCTTATACGAAATCTGTCGGGGAAATCTGTTCGCGTGTCCGACGCGCACGAATCGATTCCATCCAAATTTAATTTATTGGAAGAGCAAGAGTTTTCTTACATATAATATACCATGTTTATACCTCATCGTAGAAGTCAACACGAAACTCCGTCGGCATTCTCCATAACCCGTCGAATTGCAACATGCGCTGTCCGTTTCGTCATTCCCATTCGAGTTAATTAATTCATTAATTAATTACATACGCTCAATGTCGTTTTTTCTTCCGTTTTTCGTGTTTTTAGCCATATTTACTACCATCAAGACGATGAAGTATCACAGCAATTAATATAATCCATTTGCGTACGTATCCCGAATAATATAATATGTATATGAGCCCTTTCCAAATTATACCGATGATTCATATGAGGTGCAAAAATTGTATACACTGCGCCATTCAATATTTGTTTTTCATTGCATTAAAGTTCAATCTTTGTTTAAGCACAATTGCAAATATTATATTCTGTTATATTATTACAACTATATTTAGTAATTTTATAGAAATTAATACATGACTTACGGTTGTAGATACGATCTAATGAGTCCATACATGATATCAGATATAAACATCGTTCTCGGATGTTAATTACTCATATTTTATGTGCATACTATATTATTTGTCATCGAGACTGTATCATATGCGCAAAGGCCACTGTGACGGCATTATATGCATGGTAAACAGGGTGAGATGGATTGTTCTGACCGAAATCGCTGCCGGTTCGATGACTTTAAAACCCGATTAATGCATTTGTCTTATAGTCATTAAGCTACAGAGTATTAATGAATTTGACCGTTAACTTAAAATCATACGGGACTGGAAAAAATATAAGAAACACAAACCAGAATATATCAAGTATAATTTTCCTTTAATCGTATATTTCTATTAATAAATAAATTGTGTTTTAAAAATGTTCTATTTTTCATGACTTTTCAAACTTTTGTCGACGTTATGAGTTTATGACATATTTCACTGTTTTCGTATAAATCAAATTAAATTATTTTATCGTTATATTGCAAGAAAAAGTTCTTTCATTTTTTTCGTAATTCCACTAAACTCTTCAAGTTATTTGAAACAATTAACAATTATTTAATTCTTGTTTTCTTTCATATATATTTATATATATATATAAACCAAATTCAATTGACGAAATCAAAAATAAACAAACAACAACTGATCATCGTCTTTTTCCGTCCGCCATTAATTTATGTCCATTTACACAATCGCATCTTTGTGGTCTAATGGTCGCGGTTAAGCTATTTTTGGAAAATAGAAACCTACACATCGTTTACTTAAATTATATATATATATAAGACACGCGTGTGTATAGAACAAACGTCATACGATACAACAGCTTTATCTAATTCATCTCACGTTGTCTTCGCGTAGCACATTTACGTCGGATTAAAACTTTTCACGTCCCCTGGCATAATACGCTGTACCGTTTAGTCTAATATAATATGAACACATCCGCCCCCGACCGAAGGTGTATACTCAATAGGAATGTTTAATCTAAAATTAAGGTTTATATATATATATATATATATATTATACACAATTTATATAATTTAATCGATAAGATAATATTATTAATTTGTGTTATTTAACACATATTACGCTATATCATAATGTATAATGTTAATATAAGTTGCCAGTAAAGAATGCTTAAAATTTGTTTTTTTTTTTTTAATATCAATACCTGGCTCACTAAACTATGCAATAGTCTTGTACTCGTTAGGTGAAATAAATATACCTGACCATTGAGATGAACTGCGTAGGTATATACTACGATTGATTTCAAAAATCTCATTTAATAATTTAAATCAATAATCACTAAATGATATGTATTTAATATTGAGTATTATATCATATAATCATTTATATAACTGTAAAAAAGAAAATAACCAAAAGTCTGACATCTTACTTGTTTCGATCATGTATGAAATTATTTCATTTCTATGACCTATAATAATAAAGTATGTAGTATGCACACAAATTAAGATCTGTTACAAATATTTAGAAAAACATTTAAAATGTATTTGCTATTATGTAATCTGAGTAATTCACAAAAGAACAACTTTTTAAATATAATATACTAAAAATATAACAGCTTATAAAATTTTCAAAAGACCAACCAGTTTTATGATTTTTGTCAATATGGTTTCAATAATACAATATATAAAGTTAGTCATTACGGATAGTGAATAACATATACATGTTAAAATAAAAAGTATCCGACCTAACAGAAAATGTCTTTAGAATAGTTTTTAAATTAAATCAATTTCTTGTTCTTATACCTATCTAATTAACGTTTCCATTTTCCACCTATTATGTTCATGTATCTATAATATATTATAGAATTATCTTTTCGATATTATCGTTGCCAATTTCCAATAACAGCAGATATAACTGTAGGTAAACAAACGGAAATTTTTTTCTATTGATTTAAATTTTAAAACCTCATTATTGAAACCTATAATATAGGTTCGCGCGCTCTATTCATTATGTACCTAGATATAGGCGCCATTAGTCATAATTAAAATTTAAAAATAAATAAATATTAAATCTTCGTGATGGAAAATTCCACGTTAAGTGTGAGCACCACACACGGAAAATATTTTTGCACAATGTAAATTAATGTAAAGTTAAGTTTTTAAGTAAGGTGTCAATGATTTTTAAAAGTAAAAAAAAAAACTGTCATTTGATCCTACTGCCGAGATACTTTATGGTTTTATAACCACACATTAAAGTAATCGTGAAGGATAATCGATTATTAATTAATTGACAGCATTATAAACGATTAGTGTACTTTGTAAGTTTGTTTAAAATTCTTATGTTTTTATTGTTTTTTTTTTTTTTTTTTTATTGATTGGATTTATTATTTGTTATAATGTTAGTATTGAGTTAGATACGTTATTGTGGTTAAGATTTCTGAAATCTGGCTAGAGTGTAAAAATCAAAATCATTTTATTATAAAAAAGCATTTTTTACGGTTTAGTAATGGTGCTTTCTATAATCAAGTCAAAGCGTAAAATGTTTTTTAACATTGTTAAGTATTTATGAAAAAAAAAAATTAGGAAAGTAAAATTTTAATGTAATAAAATATATAATAATATTAAATGTATTGTATTACAAATAACAACTATAAACGACCATCACATTATTGTTGTCCAAAATATGAACATGTATAAATCGAAATCAATACTAATTATATGTTATTACTAGACGTACGAGTGATAACGAGTTTTAATATAATATATATATTATATTTATATGTGTTAGTGTATAAGGTTGTATAAGATTTTATTGAATTACAATTTTTAATATTATAGATGTTGAAAAAATTCTCTTGAAAAATAAAATATGTGTAAAAAAATCGAGAACTTATTATGGTTTATAATTATTTTGACTACCTATGTATTCAAAACATACACTTTTGTATTATTTATACATATAAAATACAGTGGCGCAACTACAGGATGGTAAGGCACGGCAATGTCACGGGGCCCTAGACCCTCGTAAATACAATTTGTATTATAAAAAATGATATACAAACATTTTTATTTTATTTTACTACCACTGTTAGAATAAAATGTAAAACGGCCAAAACATACCTATAATATTATTAGAAAACAGACAAATGGACACTAAAGAACTGATAAAAACATTTTCTGAGATGGAAGCTAAAAGAGAAAAACTTTAAATAGATACTTTGTACTTTAGTGCATAAAATAACATAAATAAACTATATTTATAATAACTAATAAGTAATGACTGTTGTTTTTTTTTTTAATTTTGGTAATATAAATATATGGGGTCCAACACTTGATATTGCCCCGGGGACCCAAATTTATAGTTACGCCACTGAATGAATATTTATTTATAAAATATCAATATTCAATATTATGAATATGACAATGGCTTTTATTCCGCACATCCGAAAATATTTCAATTCATGGATGTATTAAAAGAAGTTCAAATTGAAACTTATATAAAATTGCGAAGTTCGAACAAACTACTAAACCTGAAGTCTAAAAATAAGAAAATATTCATAAAAATAGAAATGGACAATTATAAAAATAACGAATTCAGTAGATTTGAATTTTTAAAAATGTTTGTTTTAAGTTTTTATCTCAATAATAAAAAATAATAACTATAAAAAAAAATGAACGAATTAAAAAAAACAACCTACTACGTACCTATTTAAAAATAAAAAGTCGATACATTCAATGAGTACTGTATAGTGACTAGTCACCAATTAATGAATATCGATTATCGATTTGCTCACTTAAATATATTCAAATAGATACATATATAAAAATACGTAACAAAGAAGTAATTAAAATGAAAAAAATAACAATAGAAAAATTTTTTTTTGAAATAAATGTTAAAATATGAAAATAAAAATATTTCAAGATTTAAATTCGTTAAGAACATGTCAAATAAATTTTTACCATATACATATAATAACAATAAATAGTAATAAATAAAAAAAAAATTGACTTGAATTTGTATATTATATATTTAATTAATTATGATTTGTAAGTACAACGTAGTGAATAATATTAGATATTAAAAACAAAAAAAGCACATTTTTAACATAACAGATAATACTAACCCTGTAAAAGTGAGAAAGAAAAGGTGCTGTTATAAACTTATTATAACCAGGGACTCAGTTTACCACAAAAACGATATTTCAGACTCAATATACCTAGCCCCTGTAATATCATACCTGTCTATCAAAGTATAATAATTATTATGACAATTAATATTAAAATAAAATTAGTAAAAAATAACCAAATATTTCGGGGGGTGTTTGAACACCCAAAACACCCCCCTATGAACATCCCTGAAGTTCACAGTTAATACAACGAATTCCAAACAATATAAACTTATTTCTTCGTGACAATTTTTCTCAAGTTAATAAATTACAGTTTTTAAATCTATTTATCTATAGATCATAGCCCATAATTCTAACTTTTAAGCTTATAATTTCAAAATTACGAATACTGAGAACACTTGGGTTTAACTACTATTTTGGTTTTTAATTGATGGCAGGCTATTTATTTTGTATTGAAGCTGGAGAATTTGTACGAGAATATTATTAATTTCTAATATTTAATATTAATTAATTACAAAATTAGGTTTTCAGTTGATCGTACAATACAGCTCAGAATAATTGTCAAATACAAATCGGAATATAGAGTTAATTTTATAAAATTTTTAAAAAAAATGTTGTCTGGCTGAATTAAGAATAATTATTACGTTATTTGCGTGAAACTATTGACAACCCGCGTGTTATTGAAATATTCAATTAATATTTTTTTTTTAAACTATTATTTCAGTAATATCCTTCGACTTAGTTTACTTAGAATTCGTTTACGTTTACGTTAATAATAAATTGTTCAAAATGAATGCAAGACACGTACTCAGCAAAAAAATTATTTTTTTTTTGATGAAAAAATATGTTCATTATAGAAAAATAAAATCGTTATATATATAAATAAATTATTATAAATTCGGTTGCCTATAATGCTAACAATGGGAACATTTAGCATAAGGATAAAAGCTAATTTTGATTTTCTGATTTGGTGTATAGATGATATCTCCGACATATCAATTTTACATCACTGTCCCGCCTAGAGTTGCATTTTTTCAATCGATTAACCGATTATATATTATTCGATAAAAATAATCTCTTATTCGAATAATCGATTAAATAATCGCACATCCCTAAACAAAATAAAGAGGTTATATATTGAAGTCATTAATCGGGATAAAAACTATCCTATCTTATGATAGAGATAAAATTACGTACATTGATCATAATTTCATCAAAATCGGTTGAGTAGTTTCAGAATGCATCCAGAACATGTATATGTATATGTATATGTATATTTATAGGTATACAATTTAGACGTTTATTTTAATTAGTAGATAACTCAGAGGTTTTTTAACTTAAGATTTTCATTTCATATTTATATATTCAGATAATGCAAAATAATATTTATCATTATTTAGTATCATAATTTTATGTAAAAACAATATAATATATATTTGCGGTAACGCCCCACGTAACAGAAATAAGATAGAGCGTTTTAAGGGACCACCTACTAAAAAAGAGATTAATTCTGCTAATCGTGGCTTTTTTTGAATATACCTACAATACCTAAAAATAATTCAATAATAATATTGCTTAAAGGATATAATATACGGAGTGAAAACTGAAGTTAACGGTTTGGACAAGAATAATGTTATATCTACTTCAGGCGATCTGCAGGCTGCTGGTTTAACAAATAGGCAAACAACGTTGTTAATAATATCACAGGAATAAGTTATATACATTAGGAGTACACACACTGTCTATTTGTATTAACAACAGTGCGTTTGTATTTCAACTGTAATTTTTTTCAATTTATTAATTTGTTATTTTAATTGTATTAAATGGATAACTTGCGTAATTCTATAAAAAGGCCATCAAGTTGTAAAAGTGTCAAAGAACAAAATTTATCTAAAGTTAATAATTAATATTTAACCGTATTATTTGTTCGATTAAGTAACTTTAAAAGTTTAAAATGTTACGAAATTTCAAATTTGTACTTACTGTTATAAATAACACGACACTGATAGAAATAAAGAAATTAACATTATATAATATTACTGAATCAATTGACAAATCTAAAAGAAAACATTTTGGTAACAGGTTTTTAAAAATTTAAACATAATGCTTAGTAAGAAAAATTTATAATTTTATCATAACTGTTGACAGTAATGTCGAATTAGTTTAATTTATTCACAATTTTATTGAAATTAAATATTACTTTTAAATTATGTAAAAAATTACCCAATTAGCTCGATTAAATTCACCACTAAATTCTAAATAATTAATAGTAATTTTTATGTTTGGGGATAATGTGGAATTGAATGAAGAACAAGAAATACAAGCTATGTCGCAAGTATCTGCGCATGTTAAAACAAAAATGCCTTCAGAAAAAACTGTTGATTTAAAAGATAATGTTGGTGAATATTGGAATGAGTTTTATTCTGTCCACCAAGAAAATTATGTATTATTAATATACGGTACATATAGATATTAATTAATATCATAAGCATAGCTAGTCCTATAAGTTAGGAGGGAGGGGGCTAAATACCTCAAAATGATTTATAGCAAATTTTTTTTTTAAAATTGATTATTATTTATTGTTTCTATTAATGTTTACAACTGATTTGAATGATTATGCATTTATATGAAACATTATATTTTTTATATTGCAGGCAAAAATAAAGTTAATAAAAATATGTTTGTATTTGTTATTATGTGCACATACATTTACCAAAATATTCTGGGGGGGGAGCCGAAGCCCACCCAAGCCCCCCCTCTAGTTACGCCTATGATTGCTATTCTTTTGATCACTCTAAAGTGGTTATTGATTTATTTGAAAATTAATTTTTATACTTATGAAATTCAATAATGATTTTATAAAATATGTATAAATTACCTTTTCTATATTAGTATATTTACAAAGATCTATGTATTACAATTTAAATCATTTTACTTTTTTTATATATATATTTTAATTCCATCATCAAATTTCCTATGAATTTATTTTTATTTTTATCTTATGTAATAATATGTATATTATCAGTTATCTAGTAAGTATACTTCTTTGTGGTTAAGTTTTAATTGTTCTGAGAATATATAATTTTAACTTCCTGTTATATGCTAAAATATATTAGGGTGTCAATAATAAGTATTTGTTTGTCGTGATTATGGAATGGTAATTGATTGTTGCTTCTAAAATTGATAAATTATTATATTTTTAGTTTGTATTTATTTACTCAATATACATTGTGTTTGCATTTATATTTAATGTAAATCGAATAATTTTTCAATCTATTTTTAACAATTATTTTATTCTTAGGTTTTTTAATAACAGATGGTGGTTATTTACTGAACTTTTAGAAATAACTCCACTTCAAAATGAAAAGCCAAGAGCTATATTAGAAGTGGGACGTGGAGTTGGAAATTCAGTCTTTCCTATATCACACTGTGCAGAGAGCAATATACATGTTTACTGTTGTGATTTTTCTTCAAATGCCATAAAAATCCTAAAAAAAAATTCAGAATATAACAAAGAACATTGTACAGCATTTTTATGTGATATAACTAATGATGAATGGAATGCTCCATTTGCTTTGGAGAATTTGGATGTTATAGTATTGGTGTTTGTTCTTTCTGCTATGCAACCTGAAAAGTGTGATATAATATATATATATATATATATATTGAGTTAAAGAAATATTCTAGTATACTTTTTATAATTTGAAATTATTATGTTGCAAATTAAAACAAGTAGTGGGTAACTTTATAAGTACTTGAAACCAGGAGGTATGGTATTGTTTCGCGATTATGGTAGACATGGCACAGCTAACATTTAAAAAAGGGAGGTGCATATCAGAAAATTACTATAGTAGAGGTGATGAAACATTGATATACTTTTTTACTCAAGGTATAGTTACAATTATTAAAATATTTGGAATTATTTTTGCAAGAAATATAAATCTGTTATTAATCTTATGTCTTGACCTGAATTATATATTTTTAACATTGTAATTGCGGTTGAAACCAAAATATTAAAACACAGTCTTAAAAAAGTCTTAACTTCAAAACCTGAACTGTTAAAATAAATATTGGTTTTAATTACTGCTACTTAACTGTTATTATTGCATTCAATATTAATTATTAGAGTTTAAAATGGGGTTTTTAAGCATTGCAATGTTTTTATGTTTTAACAGTTTTATAATTTATTCTTTCCCAATATGTTATTAAAATAAACAATTTTCTTAATATTTTAGACGATGTTCAGCAATTTTTCCTAGAAGCAGGCTTTGAACAAGTTCAAAATATTGTTAATATTGTTTATCGTCGTATGCAAGTAAATAGAGGTAAACAGTTAAAAATGTATCGTGTTTGGATTCAATGTAAATATAAGAAATCAATTTTGTTATAAGTCTTAAATATATTATACTTGTCAAAAAAATGTTTTAAAACTTTATTTCATATTAATTCCTATTCTCTTTACGTAACACTAAATGCCAGTGATTATTAAAAAAAAATTTTTAATTTTGAAAAACACATCAAGATGCAAGAATAGTAGAATATTTGAAATAAATATTGTATACTTTTCCCTAATTGTATTTGTTCATATTGATCATGTGAAACATATC
This sequence comes from Rhopalosiphum maidis, assembly GCF_003676215.2. Classification (NCBI taxonomy): domain Eukaryota; kingdom Metazoa; phylum Arthropoda; class Insecta; order Hemiptera; family Aphididae; genus Rhopalosiphum; species Rhopalosiphum maidis. Next base: position 64,714,394 of record NC_040877.1, read on the forward strand.
AAACTACAAATATATGATTAAGGTTTTTAAAATGCACAAACATTTAAATGTTTTATGAAATATTCTTAACTTTTGTCTTTGTACGTTGGGACATACACTTTACTTCAAAAGAAAAGACACTAATTCTATACAAAACAAATAATAATCATGAATAGAGCGCGAATTTGTATGCACTAAAAGGTATGAAAATGTGCCATATCATATGTAGTCTAAATTGTAGAAATATGCAATAAAATTTCAATTACTTACATAAAAAACTTGTATATTTAATAAACATTGTAAAAAAAAAGAAATTATAAAATATATTTTTTTATATTTTATTTATTATTAAAATGATTACCAATGCAATTCTAACTTTTCTTCTATAAAGCTGTAACTTTTCTATCAACATATTTTTAAATACGAAATAAGACCGTTCGATGTCAACCGAAGTGGTTGAGGCATAAAGCATATATAAAGCAACATATATACATATATGTATATTGTATACATAGTTAAATATAGTAATATCTTAAATTTTTCTTTTATTTCATCAATTATTAAAATGCTTTCATGTATTTTGAGTTTCTAGTTTCTTTATTGCTATCACTAAAAATTGCAAATGAATAGATATAAAATGTTAATTCATTGACAACAGTACTATTTTCAATTAAATTTAGAATGTTTTTAATTTTTAACTACATGACAAAATTTTATTTTATACTTTATTTTTTAAATTTGACTTAAATTCAATGCAGTATATTTTGAATTTTATAAAAATATGCAATAACCATTAAATATACAGAAATAATATGCAAAAAATAATATTTTTGTAGACTTCAAACCATTATAATTCGTAAAGATTTCTGACAAAAATTCAAAAATCTGTAAAGGAAAAAATACGCAATTGCATAGAAATTTGCGTTCTAGTTATGAATAATGAAGTTTGTCCGTATTTTTCTTCACTAACACCATTGTAATCTATTTTTGAATTTTATTGATTATAAAATCACGAAAAAAAAATGGAGTTACTTATGGAATATAAATAATTCATTTTATATTACTGGTTGCATAATAGTACATAAACTTGCCATATGATAAACAGTTTTCTTTATTATTATAATGCATACATTTTTGAATTTTTATAATTTGATAACTGTATTAAAGACAAAAATTTAAATGAAATAAAAATTCATATTATACTCGTAAATGGTAAAATTAATAATTGTCCATGTTGCGCTTGTTTATAAAACTGAATACACAAAATATTTCGAGATTACTGTTGAATGTTGATCAACACTTAAAATGGAACACTTACATAAATTAAATTTAAATTAAATTATGAAAATTGCGCTATCTCTTTATTAACACAAGAAAATTCCTAAATATTCAAGTCTTAGGTATGATCTATTTTTTGCACAGTCTATTCTAAAATATGGTCTAGCTACTTATTGGGATGGTTGGTCTAGGAACTATAGCAAGTAATAAAATACTGATAGCTCAAAAAAGCATTATAAACATAATTTTAAATAAATCCAAATTATATTCCTCAGTTAAACTATTTAAATAATTAAGTTTTCGTTATTCAACAATTATTTTACAGAAACGCTTTGTATGTGTATTTTACACATAAATTTAATTTATTAATACATTTCAAATTCAGACCCATATATTACATATTATAATACACGTCAAAAAAATAATTTAGATATTTCTACTGTCCAAACATTAAATCAAGTCGATGTTTTTCACACGTAGGAAATAACATAATAAATAAAGTTCCATCACAAAATCTTATATTAAATACAAACAATCTATTAAAATATGGTTAATCAATAACCTTAACAACCTATTATAGCTTCTAAAGTTCTACAGTTTATGTTATGTGGTCCGAATAATAGTATGACATTGTAATTATTTCTATTTTTATTCTTATGCCATCATTTGTATTACTATTATACCTTTTATATTGTGCCTAAAATTTATATAAATGTTTATTTACCTATTTTTATTAGTACTTCAACTCCTTAAGGGGGGAAATACGTTTGGGCGCATTTACCCAAAACAGAATACTTTAAGGCGTAAGTCCATACAACGCTAGGGCATAATATTTCTATTCGTAATAGCACGTTTGGGCACATATATTTTTTGCATATATTAATATATTATACTAAATCTGAGCTTATTAGCTTTACACAGATGACACCACGAGGAAGTTGGCTCAATAGTCTTCCGAAAATATTTAAAGATTTTTTTTTAATGTCCTAATTTAATTTTGTATCTTACTAGTTTATTATTTATTAATATTATTGTATATTATTATCTTTTCTATAAATAATTAATTTTTTACACGACGACTGTAAACTATCGAACGATAAACGGCGAACATATGACTTATTATCTGTATTATCAGATAAATATCTATAGCTATATTTGATGCGCTATTCCAATAATTAAGATATGGTCTGTAGATCAAACATGAAACGATTGAGTACTTAACATTAGATAAGATTACACTAGACTTTCGATTACTAGTTACAATATTCAATATTGTGCCGGAGATGTTCTCATAAATGCGCCCAAACGTGTTAAGCCCACCGATTAAAGGATATCCTTAGTGGTGAGTTGGGCCACCAAACTCTACATATTTTATTATATCATTATATTAATTAGTCTGGTCTATGAATAAATGTTATTATTAAATTTAAATTATATTATCAAACTACTGCAAAGCTCAAATCACTTATATTTCAAATTTGTTTTTTTTGTTAGTAAAACATTGGAAAGATTTAATAATTTTATAATGATTTAAAATTAGACGGTTAAATTTATACTACGTACATATTGTTTAATATTATGTATGTTGTTTATAATAGAATATTCACTGTGTACATAGCTTGTCTAATTCTTTATCCTTCATATTAATAATATGATATTATTTTTCTATTTTTTTTTTTTATTTCTCATAATTTTTTAATGCTCTGTATAGTGTATACTGTTTACCCACTTATCAGATTTTTTAACCTAGTATTATGGTTCCACCATTGGTGACCTCCCCACACATGCCTCCTTATTCCTTACCACTATCAAACTTGTTTATTGTAATCATTGTTTATTACACATACTTTATACTATCATATTTTAAATAAATTTAAAAACAATTTACAACCCATACATATATAATTATTTTTAGAAGAATATTAAAATAATTATCACAGATATGATATGGTAAACGTAAACATACCATTATTATTGTTTTTACTCTTTTTGTTTTTATTACAATAATAACGTCTTTCTGCAATTTTTTTAATATTAATTATTATGAATATAGCTGTACGTCCATAGTTCCATACTAACTATCTAATTTACATTCACTAACAACACAAATAATAGTATGATAATAATATACAATTTAAAATAATTGACTATTTTTAAAAACTATATAAAAATGTATTTAGGTAGGTACAGTTCTATAATGTCTTGGGTTTCCCAAAAATATTCTAAATAAAGACTAATTTAAAAATAATTATGTATAATTACACATAAAAATCATATGCTTGTGGGTAGATGCCAATTGGTAATTATTTATTAATTGAATCGTTTCAATTTTCAAGGTCCTACATATAAAAACAAAATTTTTTTGGTAAAACTTTCAGTTCATTGCTCACAGTTCACAGTGTTCACACGGTAAAACAAATTTTATCACCGAGTAATTACTGAAGTACAAAATGCAAAAAATCGTAATATTTTCTGTAAGTATAATTTTTGAAAAATATTACAAGTAGGTTAGTTATAAATATATAGAATGTTAATATAATATATATTTTATATATATTTTTTATGTAATAATGTAATATGTCTTTATAAACCAACTCTATAAAAATAAAAGCAATATTGACAATTCTATTATAGTATACAGTGCCGAGTATACACGACTAAAAAAATACATTTGTTCACTTCACAAATCACAAATAAATTAATGACAAATATTAAAACTATTAAACCAAATCTTATAATATTGCAAAAAAAAAAAATACCTGTGTTTATAATTTACTATGTATTATATTATCTGTGTAGTTTTAAATTTAAATAAAATTATGTATTCATATCTAATTGACAATGGCTAATTGTAATCTTAAAATAAAAAAAAATATGTATATCAACAAAATTATTACTTAAAATATAAGCGAGTGAGTATCGATCTGCTGTACATTAGATGCTGAAAGAGTCACTATTAAACTGACCCATAATGAATGTGTTCAATTTGAATTCAATGATATTCTATTGTACTTACACGAAAAACGATTCTGAGCGGAAACGGTCTATCCTTTATTACCAAATAAATGTTAATAATATTTTTTCTTGATTATTTAGTTATTGAAGTAACTTATTTTACTTTTAGTATTACAGTACATTGATAAAAATTTTTCCTAATTTGAATTTATTATATTATTAACATTTAATTATTATAAAATTATAATAATATATATTTATACAATATTAAATAAACTTATAAGTTTTAAAATTTAATAATATCTTTCTGTAAATACCGTAAAACATTAAAAATAGAATCATAGTATAAATAGATATCAAAAAATAAATAAAAAAATACCATTATGTATAATTAAAGTTCATAATAATATAATATAAATAATAATAAAAATAATGTTTTTAAATTATAACAAAAAAAAACATCGTTATTTATTGTTCAAATAAGTAATTTCGTCCAAATTTAAACTTAAAATAATTGCATTTATGTACTTTTTAAATTTTATGATTTTAGTATAAACTATTTATCAGGAGTTTTGTATTAAATTGTCAAAACTTATATATAAAACGAAGTCTTAATAAATTTATAACTACAAAATAATTTGCAATTTTTTCTTATTTTGACAAATTACTATAGTCGACATTCTAACTTCAAATGCATATAAAAATAATTAAATTGATGAATTTTTAATATTTTTATGCAAATATAAAAACAATTTATATGGGATCGTGTATAAAAATTTTAAAAATTTTGACTCAGTGAATATTTTTTTATCGATAATTATAGAAAAAAACTAAAAAAATTTCAAACTTTAAAATGATTTATTTATCTCCTATGTAAATATTACTTGTGTTGAAAATAAAAAGTTATACAATATAAATTTGAATATAAGTATTGCATAAATATAATATATTATTGGTCATAATATACGGATTTGATAATAAAAATAAAAATACGCTGTTTAGGAATGCTCAGAAAAACAAAATTTAAATAAAATAAAATAAACATAATAACAGCATCTATTACAATAGAAGTATAAAGCAGTAAGTACTTTTTCCGATTTCCAATTTATAGAAATTTTGAGCAATATGTTTGAAACTCATATTATACTAATTTAAATAAATTACGAACATGACTATAATATGATAAGATAATATATATTATTATAAAGACTGAGTAAATTGTTTGGAACTCATCTGGTTTCACTCACCACAGTACAAAAAACAGTGACGAACAAGTTAAAAAAAATTATAGGCAGGTAATTCCAGAATATAAATAATACATATTATATTAGCTATATATTATTATTTTTTTTATTTTTTTTTTAAGTTTCTAGAATTTTAGTAAGAAAAAATTTATAAATTAAATAATTTTTATACTTCTATTATACTTCTTCTAATTCCCAAGGGAAAATTCCTGAAATGTGTATGAAATTGAGTCTTTAATTCTTACTAATGAAAAAGATCTGTAATATCTTTGAAAATGTATCTTATTTAAAAAATAATTATTTGATGAAAAATTCAAGTTAACACAAAAAATTACTATGAAATCGAATTTTTCGAAAACTAATTTTGCATAAGTATTCCTTTTTAGTAATTTTTTTTTACTCCTAATATTTTAAAAAGTACTAGGATATTTCAATTTTGATCCTCAAAATTTGGTCTACTCAGAATCGAAATTGGGGTTTAGTTGAATATTCTGTTTCTGTGTGGTTTTGATCCGGCCCAAAAATTTCTGTGGTTCAACATACTGGATCCTGAGGTTTTCATCATTTTTGTATAATATATATCATATACTAATTATATATTTACCATTTTCAGATAATTACTGTACTATTAGTATTGCACCCAGTGTGGTGTGATCGTGAAGACTTTGAAGATAACCGTAATAGACACTGGTCTCATCACTCTCATCCAAGACCATCGGAACCATCGCCCGGTGATATACTATTTGGCGAAGATTATGGATGGATATACCACAGTGACGAGGGTTTCTGGTATCATCCAGAATCCATTTGGAGGTGGCATCCAAATTATGGATGGAGACAGTACTCTCAAGGCAACAACAATGATAACTATAATGAACGCTTTTACCGTTGATCATATTATACAGAACCATAGTTAAGCCAGAACTTATATGTCCAAATAGAATCTATATAATATTTCTTTAATAAATTCTTTCTTACATCTGAATCTCTATTACGGTTTTAAAAACTGTGAAATCATTATTAATAAATGTATTTAGTTATATATCATCACACTCCGGTAATTCAACTTATACGACTTCTTACAGACAATACATTTACCACTAAATATACTTATTTACAGTAAATCTTATACTTTCTACTAGATTAATTGATACTATTATGTAATCATACAGGCTGCAGTAAAAAATAAATAAAAAAATATGGCTGTGCTAAAATTACAAAAAAAAAAAATTGAAAGAGATACCTAATGAGAAGTGGTAAATAAAGTACTTATCAATGATATTTTATTATTATAAAATAATTAATAATTTTGTGCCAAAATATTACCTACTTATACTCGTATACATGTTCTAAATTCCTAAATAGTATTCTATTATCATGTGTGTGTTCAACTGGCAACTACCAATCATTGACGATAGGCTACAAACCTACTCCTAAAAAACAGTTGATGCAACATAACATACATTAGGAAAATATAAAAAATTCTATACAAAACTTGAATTATTTAAAAAGAACTTTACTTTTCGAAAATAAATGTTTTAAATTTTAAGTTATATTTGAATACTATTAATTACATAGTATTAATAAAATATTAATTACCAATAAGGTATATCACGTGATATTATAATATATTCAGTAGATAGAGCTGATAGACCACTAAAACTTTACAAAAAGCCATTTTTAAATAATTACTTAAACATTACGTGGGCTGGATTGTCCTTTACATTTCTCTAACCTTTTTATTTCCTTTTACAAATTATAAAAATTATAAATTTTAAAATGTAGCGCTGGTGACAGTATTTTCTTAATACTAGTAACTAATCAATATCAGTTATAAAATGCGTGCCAATCCAAATAAAAATAATGTAGTGAGCCGATCTCGGTGAAGATAGCTCAGCACGATTTAACGACGAAGTCCACTTTGTCGTAGATCTGCTTCAAATAGCGTTATAAGTTTGAAGTAAATAAACGACACGTTTTGTTTAAAGTTTTAAGAAATAATATTTATTTACAAAGCCAACCCGATAGGTTGTCAAATGTAGTATAACACCAGCGGTCCATGCGTAATTGTAGTCAAACTATATCTAATTTAATAATGAAGCTACAACCCTTTTTATACAAAAATATATGGGGGTAGTCCCTAAAAATATTGGTACGTGTCATGAAAAATAGGAAATTCATCTATAAGTTTCTATTTCGTGTTTACCAACACCAACTATCTAAATACATAAATTAATAATCAAAATCTATATAATATGATCTAATAATATAGTAATTATAGGTAATAAATCTAATAAATACAAAAACACGAATCTAATCAGCTCAAGGTAATAATAACAAGGAAAAAAGTCAGATCACTACAATAATAAATTATGAAAAGTAGACCAAATATTTTTTTGAAATAAATCCTATGGACACGATTGTTTTGTTTTACCTTGTGTACATAAATTATGCAATTATTGGTTAAGTATCGTCTTTATTTGTACATTTTTATTCCGGTTCAATAGCTATGTGATGTAAGTATCGAATTTCAAACTATCAACTTATTTTCACATTTCTAATAATAAAATCATGTTTTTGTAATTTAATACTCAAAGTGAAATGAAATGAATAAGTAATTACTTATTAGTTTTATAATAAGTACAATAATTTAATTGTTTATTATAATTTTAAAAATATTTCGAGTTACCAAAAAATTAAATTTTAAAGCTATTAAATAGTGATGATTTCTAACATAACCATTCGTGAAAATGTTTTAATTTATACCAAATTAGATATTTTGTATTTTACTAAAAACAGTAAACATTTTTATCTATATAGGAATCATTTTTGAAAATATGTTTGTCATAATCCATCCCCCTTCCAAAATATGCCCATAAAGAAAAGACTAAATATCCTAAATTAATTTTGACTTTCTAACCTAAATATTGATCTTTACTACTTTTAAAAATCAGAACAAATTTATTTTTAATGTTGATTTTGAATTTTATATAACTGGTGAAAAATTATAAAGAAACATATTTATGTAGAAAATATTAAATAAAATATACTTAATTATTAATCATCGAGGTTTCAAACTACAGCATATCCAATATTTGAATTAGTTCACAGTACCGCAGAGTATTAATTAAATCTCATTTTGTATTTTGGATTATAAATATGAGTTCTTGTTCTTGTGGAAACGTATGTAGTGTAGAATTTGTTACTAATATTTTTAATCCATCTCAGTCGTCAATATAAATATTATAAAATTTGTATCTTAATAAAAAGTGTAGTTTATGAATATGTTATTCATATGCATATTAATATAATTTTATTTAGTTTACTGAAAAAAACTATATTTCATGACTATTTTTTACCATCGCACATTGTTTAAAAGAAACAATGTATTACCGTGTTTTTTTTCTTCTTTCCCAGGCCTTTTATGAATAGGAACCTTTTATAATTCTTAGTCGCGGCACATAGTCACGGCCGTGGGTTGATATAACCCCATTTTTTTATAAATGTTAATGAATATTATTACTACTTATTGCATTAAAATATACAGGAGGCTTAAAATTAAAGATAGATAAATACCCACGCTGACAACATTTTACACATCGATTATAATCCTAATAAACAATATTTTTTATGCCTACTACTAAATTATTATTCTTAATCCGTTTTATAAAACGATATTTTGTATTTTTATGTTAGGTATTGAGAATATATGATAACATATTTTTAAAAACATTATAGACATCATCATTGTGACATTATATAATTTAAGTTCTAACTACTGTTATCACATTTTCCAATGGTACCAATACTCACTACCTATATACATTTAATGTAACTACACATATTGCATAACATGTCTAATGTTTGAAAACGAAAACAATTACAACGAAGATAATTTAAATACAATAATTGGATTTTATTAATATCACTAAAAATATTGTACTGTTCAATTATAAAGCGTTCACCTTGTGCATACATCCGTTTTTTTATTTTTTACCACGGTGGTTGTTGAATGTACACACATGCGTTTTTGTTGTGATGGCTTCACGTCTGACGGGCGGCAGTCGCCGTATATTGTCATTTCGTGAATTCAGTCGCAGTAAGCAAGGCGGTTTCTGCGTATTTAGTGTAGCCAAAATAGGTGTAACAAATTAGTGCAACTAAGTGTACTCGTTTACTGATTCGAAAATCAATTTCGTACTTCTTTTGCCCATTTTTCGGTAATTCCATGTACGTTTTCGACAAAAAAAACGGACGTCTGCGCCGAGTCTTGAATCAACCAGTCAACAATCGGCATTTAAGACCCAGCAGTTTTTACATAATATTTCAGCGTACATATAGTATCCAAAGCTAAATATATATGCATATACTTGGGAATAATTACGCAAATTGAATGGGTGGATGGGTGAGATAATATTAGTGGAATATAAATGTATAATATGACATTCGCACATTTAACGCAAACGTATAGCGGCGAACGTACTGAAGGATTACCCAAATGTTTTTTGAGCAATGTATTTTTTATTAACTTGGTATATATATGTATATATAGTTCATTCATATACATTTATCCGGAGCGGCAGCGTGTCGTATTATATATTATAATTGTCTACAAATCTGTACAGTGTGCAGTGGTCTGGGAGAAATAATAAGGCACCGGCTCGGTAAACGCGTTAGGGTGTTGTTGTTATTATTAATTCTCCGGACATCTATACGAATGACGATGGATAGTGTAATTATTCCCAATGCACACTCTTACCAAGATAGGATTTCCACATCATCTGCAGCAGATCGGTGCCGCACTTACACTACATTAGATATACGTACACACTACACGTATAATATATCGGTATTCGGTATTATACGTATAGGTTTTTTTGAGCTCTATGCACGCTTTCAGTGGCGTATGGATTAAGTTGAAATATTGTTGATGTCATGAATTTATTTTTTATGTTAGCTCGCGGATACTTAATTACCCCTTTTCCTGTCGTGCACCCACAATCCACATACAGGCGTATTAAGAGGAGGGGACGGGTAGACATAATCACCCTAGATTGCACTTATTTATCTATGGATGCGTTTATAATAATTATAATTTATTTAATTATTCATCAACCATTATTATGATTACAACTTATTTTCTAATCATTAGTTATTTATTTTTACTTATCAAACATTGAACGTATTTAAATTTAATTTATTTTATACTTTCTAAGACACGTATTAATTCCTATTGATTATTAAAATTGAATAAATAACAGGCTATTTTCATTTGTAGAATTTTTATTTTTCTATTTAATCATATAGTATGTTTAAAATTAATTTTACGATAGAAGTTACTGTGATTTCCTAAGTTCGTCACTATAATACCATATCAATATTGTGATAATATAAAATTTGTTTCACTGGAATTTCGTCTCACTGCACACTACTATCAATAATAAGAACTCACGGACGACGACCTACGAACGGTTTGTTCGAGAATCGAATGGCACGCAGTTATAAAATGGACGGCAGCGACCGTGTTTTTCTATAGGTAATAGTTGTATACTGTGGTCTGCGAACTGTATACTCAGTTTGGGCAAACAGTGACGCTAAAACGGTTTGATCGTAAATTGAACGCTGCAGAAAAAAACCGATCGGTGTTATCCTCCTAGCGTTACTTACGAGCGGGTAACTATATACAGTATATCTCGTCAGTTAGTCTGCAAAAAAAATGATGGCCAATATTACAATGCATGCATATAGCAGAAAATTTAAACACTTGTCATAAAAAATCAATGTAGATACAAACACAAATAATATTCTCTAACTTACTAAGTGAAATAATATAGTCAAATTCACTATAAACATAATATGTATTCTGTCTTTGGTGTGCTTGTTTTTTTTATTTAGTCCATTTATATTTTGAATACATATTATAATAATATACTCATTATACACTACATATAGTATAATTAATTTTTATTGTCAGAAATTAACACGAGATCATAAGAAGATAACGAAATAATAATTAACACTGCTGGTCTCTGCGCGCTTGAACCATACCAATGTCGTCGTATAATAAAACTATAAACTGAAAACAAGAACGAAACACGCATCGATATAATTAGTATAGGTGACCACCACACTGTCCGGAACGTAACGTCAACCGAATCGCAACGCAACACGCGGCGCACCGGCGTCGAAAACGCTTTTACATCGAAACGGTTTGACGGTTGACGCATTGTCCGACGCTTTTAATACACATCCCTCGCTGTTATTATACGGACGTATGTAAATAAAAACGGAATATAAACCGATGGTCTAGCCGGCTAACCACGATACGGGTAAGACGCGCATCCGTTTTCAACGTACCGTTACTAACACATTGCAAACGGTTAGTGAGTACCGACAGGCCAGAAAAAAAAAAAACTTAAAAACTTCTGGTTCTGTATGACACGCACGATAATATGTAATTATTATAATATTTAAATGTATTTTATAAGTAAAAATAAGAACGTTGCAACGCCAACGGTCTGCGTTGTAGATTACCTAGAATAAGTATTGTACTTTTATTTGTTTGCCAAATAATATAACTGCAAATAATAAATATGCATAAAAATATTTATTTTTTTTAATAAACCATTCTATTGCACGTCAATTTACATACGTACAAAAGACGTTATTGCGAAGAATTTTTCGTTTCGCCGTTTGCACCGTATAATAATACATAATAACGAACACGTCATAATTCTCAGCCAGCGTGTGCAGTCACGAACGGACCATTTTTTTTCCACAACCCTTTGTTCTTAGACGTTTTCTCCCGCGGGATCACGACATTCTATGCCCACAATTTTTTTTTAATCATTATTCCCCCCCCCCCGTCTTCTATTCCCTTGTCGTTCAATTAATATTATATTTTTATTACGCACGCCGCGCCGAAAAACCACTTCGGCCTTTTTTTTTTGTTTTCGCGTATACGATAATATTCCCCGCTGCAGTCTCTTTTCCCGAAACGGTCTTTTTTTTTTATTTAATTTTTTTCCTGCCCGTTCAAGTCCGGTTTCTCGACGACAACCTCACCACAACCACTCGCCGCCCATCATGCCATCCGCCCGCCCGTCAACGATCGAATATATATACATAATATATTATATAATAGCCGTCCCCCTGCCATTCGCACGGCGGCGTTCTTGTACGATGCCGACGCACTTCGATTCACCCGTCCCGGTGCGCTTGTGATAATAAGAGGAGGGAAAAATATTTTTTTTTAAAACCCACCTACCATTGTCTATAACAGTGTTTCTCAAACTTTGAGGAAGGGACGTTCAAAATGTCTGGGGAGAGCGTGAGATTTGACATATTTAAAAAAAAAATGATTTGTGCAGCGTAAAATATCAAATAATATTATAATTATATTTATAAACTATAGTTAATGTTACTGTTATTGAAATATACGCGTGAAGATACACCGTTAAATATAGACATCTTTGAATCGCGTACTTGACTTAAATCATGACTACCTACTATAATAATTTAGCTTATTCTTTTACTGTTTTTCAGACGAGGTACCTTTAGTACAGATGATTAAATCTAAACCTGAAACAATATCGTTCGTATTATATACCTAAGTGTTATATAATAAACATCGTTGGCATAGAGGTGCCTAACTATTGCCTATTAGACACCTTATATGCATAAAAGCAATCATTTTTTTTTTTTTTTTTTGTTAAAAATTATATAATCTAATCTAATCTATTCTCTACGTATATAATTTATTGAATTTAAAACTATACAAAGGGGGTGCTACCGATTATTTCGGTGACTTAAAGCCCCCCACTACCACTTACGAAGAACTACATATATAGCGTACTCGTACGTAATAATGATTGAAACCCAAAAGTAGTATTCATTATTTTAATATACCTATTGCCTATTTAATAAACATACTGAGTGATTCTTTTATCAAACAACTGAACAACACTAATTATTTCAAAATCATCTATAACGTTTTTGAAAATATATTTTTACATAAAAATTGAAATTAAGATGAGTATTTTATAAGTTATAACTATTTAAAATTTAGATTAGTTAGGTTTGTTAAGCGGAGTGAAACAGAAATATCTCGCAAAATTATGGTCCTCTATACGTTCACCTAAACTTTGAATAGTTATAACTTATGAGCCATAACTCATAAAGTCATAAACTACGTACATATTCATCAAAATATTCTACTTCAGAATATGAATTTAAAAATGTATGTTGTCATTCAAATAGTAAAATACTTAAAAAAAATATATAATGATAAAAATATTAAAAATGCTGTCTTAATTCGACTGAAAATTTCGTAAAAAAATATTTTCATTAACGTTAAAAGATTTTGAAATAATAAAATCAATGTTCTATTAAAGAATCACTTTGTATATAATATTGCTATGATATACCGTAAGTGGAGTAATGGCTATTATATAGGTACATGATAGAGATTGTACATAAAACATAAACATAATAATAATATATATATTATTTTTATTATTATGAACGAGGGAGACCCCTCGGCGGTTGCCAGTACAACTGCAGTAATGCAGCTGCCGGTCGTGCGGGTAAAGAGATGGCGTTTTCCGCGGTCACCTCAATCAACAGATGGCGTCGCGGACGGCTGGCAGTGGCGTCGACGGCGACGCAACGCTCCGAGTTTTCCCTCGAGTATCCCGGAGTCGCCATGCGGCAATCGTCACGGGTCCGCTAACCGTCGGACGCTTACGCCGCCCGATCGACAGACCATCAATCGACATTCGACATTATATCGTAATCATATTGCATGAAACGATAAAAGATTATACACCATTAATCATACCATAATATTATACAGCTCATTACAAAGCTCTACATTCGTGTAGAATTATTATCGTTTGAGTTTGTGATTAATTTTTATTTTTTTTTAGTGAATTATTTTTATTTTATTTTATTTATTTATTTTGTGATCTCTTTTTTTTTATATATTTTAATTTTTGTGTTTTTCTTCTACTCGGAATAATGTCGTCGTGAATCACGTTCTCGCGTCCGCACGGAACGATATTTATTTACTGGCCGTTGTAATTTTTATGGAAGTCAACGAAAGCGCCGAAGTTCGGTCTACCGACACGCCGCAGACCAACGGTGGTAACGGCGGAGGCAACTGTTGCGGCACATCCCCTGCGGTCGGGGCACCGGCGGAACATTCTTCCGGTACGAAGATCCTGAGCAAGAATTCAAACGGCACAAGTGAGTGAACTTTTGATTAATATTATTATTTTTTTTTTTTCGTTCTCTGATCTTTCTACATTTTTCTCACATTACGCGCGCGCGCGTATACAAACATATTGCAACTAGATCACCTTTAATTACTGCAGATGACAGTAGATATTATATACAATTTTAAACAGTGTTATGAAAAAATAAAAATGAATACAATAAATTTGTGGTGTTAAATATAAAAAATAAACATATACATATTAATACCTTATAGCTATACAAATTAAAACGCTAATTAATTAATTAAAGCGTTTTTAAAGATATATACAGACAAAATACCCGATGCCGTAAGAATCAATGTTTTTATACCTACCTGCTGCTATAACTCAATATACAAAAATCTGATTTAGTTTTATCTCCCTTGAAAGTTGAGCTATCGTGACTTGACTGTGTCTGCATTTATGTGTACATTTAACGGTATCTATACTAACGGTATTGGTTCTAAAAGTTTTCTGTTCACTGCTCATAATTTTTTGCGTGGTAATAGAATATTAGATTTTACTCATATGCAATAGTTCCATGTAGCCGCTGATTATTGAAAATCGTGTATCTTTGTTACGTGGAAGAGAAATAATTTTTCTAGTTTCTTGGTAATTCTAACAATCATAAATATAAATTTTCAGCAATTACAATAATTTTACGTCAACTAGTAAGATACGTTTATAATATATTATTATACTGCATTCCAATGAATTTATAACACAAATATTATATTATAATTACAAACGTAAGTCGAAGAAACAAGAATTCATAATAAATATAGTATTTTATCTAATGTATACACCTTTACATATAGATACAACCTAAATCCAAATATCTAATTCAAATAATAATCATATGTATTAAAAAAGTTTGTCATAAATCATAATTAAACAACGTCTTATTATTTCTCGAATAAATAAATAAATGATATACAACTTTACAGTTTATTTAATTTATGCATTGAATTATGCGTTTAACGGATTAAATTACTCAATTTAAACGAATTTTTCTTATTCGCATATTAATAATAATCACAAATATAATAATTTTTTTTTTTACTTTGGAAGCCTGAACATTATTTTTATAGTGATTGAATAATTTTTATCGAATCCCATATGTGGCATCGATACAATTTTTGCACCCTAGTATTTTTAATGGTCGTGTATATATGTTATAAATATTTGTTGAATTTTGAAATAAAGAAAATTACACATCAATTTGATGGTACGTACGTGCGTAAAGAAAAAATAAATATTATCTAAGTGGTTTTTGAAAAGAAACGGTTTTAATTTTAACAGTTTAACATATTGTTATCTGATCAACACGTAGGCGTCTAATTTTGTTTTTATCATCTCATAATATATGTGTAATATAATTATGATTATAGCAACGAAACGAATCGATTTTTCCTTCTGTAACATATTTTCGGTTCTTATCCCTATACTGCTTTCATTCATTCTGTTATGCATCACGTAGATTGGTAAAATATCGACTTATTTATTTCTATTTTTTCCTTAGTGATTTTTCCTAGTATTTTTTTTTCACTGATATAATATTTTGACGTATGTAACACAATGATAATATGAAAGACAAAAAACGTATTTCAACCAATAAATAGGACGTTGAGAAATTTTTTTCTTTGCTTTTTTTTCAGTCAACCGCTTTATCTGATGATATGCCTTGGAGCGTAGAGGTTGAATTCAGTTTTTTCTTTCTTCGTTCATTTTTTTTATCATTCCTTCTTACTATTCACTTTTCTTCGGCGTATTTTACGCATCCGCTACAAAAAGAAATCAAATGCGTAATTTAAAGTTAATTCCAAGAGCGAAAAAAATTATTTCCAAACGTTGCAAGTATACCCATTAACATTTATTTCAAGAAAGTAATATGCCATTCAACGAATACTTGTGGTTATTTTCATGTATAGTTTTTTTGCATTCATTTAAATTTTAAAACCATAACCATTCTATTACATTTTAAGGACAAATCTTTCAAGGATTTTAATTTGTTTTATCATTTATTAGTTAAAAATTAAATTACTAAATTATATGGTTTTTGTTAATATGTAAATGGTAAAGCTGTAAAGATACTTCTGAAACATTTTCATATACATAACTGATCTTGTTTAAAAGTTCAATAAAATAATAAAATAAACATATTAATCAATAATTTTTTTAATCCATTTATTTAGTTTTGTATAAAAAAAAACTTTTAATTTATTTTGTTGTTCAAATAATTGATTTATATTTAATGCATTATTATTATATAACAATAATACGATTAAATACAACCTAATCTAACTTATATTATAATATAAATAGTCAAATATTATCACCTGACATATATGATACCAATGTGTTGTGTATTATACAAAAAATTATAATTTTAAATAAAGAACAAATCATAGTAGTTCATTTTTGTACACTTTATCTTTTTAAAAACATATTTAAATTCAATCAAAATATTAAACTTTTTATTTAAATAGGTAATATATTTGTAGATGTAAATTTAATAAAAATAAAACATTTCAATGATGTAGTATATATTTAAAAAATACTGTACTTTATATAAATAAAATAGGTATTTTATTAAAAGTAAAAAATATAAATTTTTCAAAATAAAATATTTTATTTATTTTATAAATGTATTCTACGATATAATATTCAATAATCCCATGACATTTTATTAATAATACAGTTACTAAATATATTATACAAAATATTAGTGCATTAATTTATTTTATTATCCTTAAGAGGACGCTTCGTCCGCATGCATTGCCTCTGTCTTACAAATGCAAAACATAGTAAAGTCCGTTTCACGCGGGCAAAGCCACTCAGACTGTAGTCAAAATTAAGCAACCAAATGTTTACACTAAAAATAGAGATTTAGAATTGGGCGACATTGTTTTGATTTCTCGATAACGAAACTACAAAAAAAGTTATTCAAATTTGAAAAACACAAAAATAATGGATTTTGAAACTACAAAATCTTTTTTCATATTAGTGATATCAAAAAATTAAAAACGATTTCGCATAGCCAATGTTAATCTTTTAAAAGTGTGAAAATTAAGTTGCTTAACTTGGCCTAAAGTTTTGGTGGTTCTTGCCTGAATGAAACGGTTTTTACTGTGTAAAATACGTTTGTATGACGGATACAACACATGCGAATGAAGCGTCCTCTTAAGAATTTAATTTAATAGCATAAATATATATTATAGCTACATACTAGTCATAAATTATATTCTAACGTAATTCTTAAGAATATAAAAATACAATTATATCTATTAAATCAAACAGAAAATTGCTTCAGGGCTAATTCATCAGTCATGCTCACCACTGACCCACTTTTATTCATTATGCATTAATGCAATTATTCATCAATAGTATTAATTTTTTAACAAAAAGAAATTAAAAACTGAGAATATGCCTACAGCATAATATAATAATATAACATAGACACAAATAGTTTTAAAATAATAATATGGGTACATCACAAAAGAGTCCTGTTGATTTATTCTGTGAGACTTGAAATCATGTTTAACAGTAAACGAGAAGAAATTAACAGGAAGCCACGCCGAGATTTGTTGTCCCTATTTACTATAGATACGTTGTACATAATTTTATAAAGAATTATTTAAAATTCCATTCCGTAAATCCTAAACTGCTAAAACTTCAAAAAATATCTTGGTAGAGTAATTTGATTTATCGAGTTGATAAAGTGTATTATTTATTTAAACATTATACTTATAAGACCAAAAAAGATTAATTTTGTACGAGTATAATCATATTTGTCTTTTAATTATTATATGCAGAATATTTCAAAAACATCCTCCACCATCAGATTTAATTGTATTTGCAAGTATTGTTTTATTGCTACGAGAGCATTATCTTAAGTTATTTAATATGTATAAAACCATATTACCTATTACCCTAAATTATAAGATTTAATACAACGAAAACAAATTTAATTCTTCTATCAAAATTTATACTAACCAAAAAATGTCCGCCGTAATTATACACGCGTTCGTACTAATCAGTAGTCTTAGTTCGTCCATTTTTGTTTTTAGTAAACCGTTGCGAAAACGTTACAAAAACCGTTGATCCCATCCAACCATATTTCAGTCACCCCTGCCGCTTCACCATTGGGCCGGGACAGTTATCCGGAGGGTAGAACGAAACCTTAAAAAAAAATAATAACAAAAAATAGCATCCACCCCTAAACAATACCGGAGGGTAGCGAAATGGCGGACGTACCCTCACACCCTTAATTATCCATACATGGATGATGAAAAAAAAACAACCCCACTAGGGATGAACCATCCCGTACATCTAACCATGTATAGAGTCAATTTTTTTGGTGGGTGGCCAAAAAAAAGTTTAAATAATTTTTTATGCAAAAGGGGTTCGTTTTTTGCACCGACTTGGAAATGACCTTAGAAAAGGGTTATAGATGACAAAAAAATTTACAAAGACAATGCCGTCGTTATAGAATCTCACGCAGGGTAAATTTTTTTCTTCTCTTCCACTACATTATAATAGCGTGGACGAGCATTTGCATGCATCAGACGGATTATATCCATGTAAAACACCTGTGACCCCTTCCTCTCATTCTCACGCATACCTACCTACCCCCGTACTTATACACTGGCAGCTGAGTATTGTTTTAGGTAAAAAAAATATAGAAGTATAAAAATTAGACGATTTTTTTTCTTTAACATAGTCACACGATATTTGCATGTACGTGAACAAAATGCGAGGTAGTTTTTTTCTTGGACATTTTTTTTATATACGAATATTGTTTCATGAGTGGGATCTTTACAGAGATAGTATTCCCACAGAAAGGGATTGAATTGGTTTTAGTTTATACATTGGCATTAATAAATAGTGAATGTTCAAAAGAAAAAAATTATATTTTAATTCCTGTATATTATACTATATCGAGTAGCCCTCGAGTAGTAAGTATTGACTCAACAATATTTGGTACCTACCCCTACCTGACACACACACACACATACACACGCATATATATATATGTGTGTGTGTGTGTATATTTTATATTATATTTTTTTAATATATCATATACTATCTACTATCAAATATAGTATTATAAATGGAAAGTCTTTAAGAAATATGTATAATACTTATAATACAAAATTGAATATTTTTAAAATGCAGGACAGGTGTTTCTTTTTATGCCAATTATTTACTTTTTTATATGTTATATAATTTGGAATAATGTAATTATAGAGATCACCTATGGCTAAACGCTAAACACGCATGGATGCCACCTGGCCAGGGCTCAATTAGTAACTCGATCACTAGTTTCTTAATAATTGAAATATTATTAACCAAAAAATATTTATTTATGTTTAAATGTAAAATAAAAATTTTAAATAAGTCTCATTTAAAAAATAAAACAGTTGGGTAGCTACAACATTCTTAAACTATTCTAATATGTATTAATATGTGGTAATATGAATTTAATTGTGTAAACATTTGAATGATTTATTAATAATATATTTAAAATTGTTTCAGTGTAATGTACACAATAACTACGCTCATTTTGTCACATATCTGTGCCATGTAGATATGTAGATATGTAGTATTAGCCATTAGGTATATAAAAGTATAACTCAAAAATTATATTTTAACGTTACAAAATATTATTGAATATTTATAAAAAAATAATTAGGTAGGTACTTAAATTTTAATACCTACACTATTTAACATTTACATACACAAATTTTATTTAAATTAAATCGTTTATATAATTTAATCTTATAGAAGTTACGGTGTTTTTATATGAACATTTTTCTGTTTAAAGTACATTAAATTTATTTTTTTGTCTATGTATTTTTTATTTATATAAGATATGACTATCATATTATGCTGTCATATTATCAAAAACTTCACATTAAATCGCTTTTTTTCAATCCATATTAATTAATAGTTTATAAACTTTTTATTTGAGTGATAAATGCATTCTAACAAAAGTACGTATTTTATTATAAATCATTTCCCCATTCCCGTATATCTTATGTAATTTTTTTTATTATTATAAATTAATTTTTTTATAAAATAAATATTCAATTATTTTTTTAAGTTCTAATATAATTTAATATTCAACATATATCACATGCCAATCATTACTATAATTATTACTGGATAAGTCAGATAGTATTGAAGCCCAACAATTCAAATTTGTATTTGGAGTAAATACTAATAGTAATACTATTTATTTTTTACATAGAATACAGTATTGCCATTTCAGTTATGTAAATAATAGTTATAATAATTATTTTATTAAAAATAGATAAAATAATCTATAAAAAATACATTTTAAAATGTATCAGATAATTCTTTAATATGCATCAAGTCATGATTATGCTTGTTTTAAAAAGCATTTTCTTTTTGTATGTAGATAAATAAAAAAATTATTTAATGCATTTTAGTTATTATTAGTTATTATTGTTCATAAATTTAGTCAATATATTTAATTGATATTGTATTAGTTATGATAAATAATTGACGACATTTTTACCGCGGAAGTTTCAACTTTAATCCCAATTTTACTCGGGTGAAAAAAATGCTAATCATCAAAACAGCTGGTACCAATTTATTAAAACTCATTATCATTCACCAGAATATACCATGCAAGGTACCCAGACCCCATTTCATTTTATCAATTTTTTTTTTTTATTCTTAGAACTCTAGGTGTATTGATTATTTTTTTTATGTTCCGTCTACGGTACTGTTTTTTTTACTGTTTCCCATGCATAAAGACATTCTTGGACTTTAAAAAGACAAAAAAAAATAATGTTAATGGCCTCGATTCTAAAAAAAACAACAAAACAAAACAAAAAGAACCACCGGTTCTGCCTGAAGGGTTCACATTCTCTGGTGTTTTTTATAATTTATTTTTTTTTACTGTCCATTTTTTTTCTCGATCGTCATCAGCATGAGATTCAAAGAAGGTTTTAGAATGAAAAAAAAAACATTGAAGTTGGAAGTTCAACCTCATTTTGTCTGCGTGTAATATAATTTAATATATGTACACTCCCAAATTACTTATAATTCTATATTTTTGTTAAGTATATCTGTTGAAACAGTGTATACTACAATCACATTTTTTATCTCGAAAAATAATGTATATTTAATTTCTCATGATTAATCCATGAGAAAACTTTATTATTAATAGATTTTTACGATATAATACACATTTTTACACGTTTTAATAAGTGAATAATAAAAATCAGAATAGTAATAGATAATATTACTTAAGTCGATGTTTTTTAAAAAAAAAAAACTATTTACAGTAACAATATATTATTTTTAATTAATACTCTAAACAATAATCTAAAACTGTTTTCATCCTATGGATTAAAGTCGTTTCAATTAAATTAATACAATTAATTAATTTTAAGCTATAACCAAATCACTTAATTAATTAATTCAGTAATTTTATGTAAAATCTAATCGGAAATCTAATTAAATAAATAATTATCTAAATTATTGTATTTATATTTATATAGTTAAAATTTAAATTTAAATAGCAATAATAGGTTGTTTTTATGAAAAATGAAAAATAAATTTATTATTTTTAATTTTTTATTTGCATTAGTGTAATGAATAGCATAAATAAATATTTTATAATATTGGATTTTAAATAAAATAAATAAGAATTTTAATTAAACTAAAATATCATTTTAATAATAATTAATGAAGTTCAACTTTAAAATACATAATATAATGAAAATATTATGATGGTATGAAGATTTAAAATGAATATAATTAACTATTCTTAATATTTTTATTTTCATTAAAACTTAGTTTAATAAAAAAAACTGTTACATTTGTATAGGAAAACGTTTAAATTTGTAAAAAATATTTTATGAATGATTGTATCAATTTTTTAAATTTTAAATCCAACATGCAGTATACAGGCGATACAAGATCTCTTATTTATATGAACCCTAACCTATATACCTATAAATTCGGAACGTTAGTTATTAATTCACTTATTATAATGTTGTTTATTGACAATTTATCCAAGGTCTCGTGAATTCCATACATCTTACCATAAATAAAAAATAAGACACCATCATAATATGACTCTTATCAAAATATGATCAACTATATGACGTGAAAAGGTGTTTTGTTATTTTAACCAGATCGTTGACCTCATATCTCCCACAACGTCCACATACATATAGCACCTATATACTAATGCATAATACTATATATGTGTATTGTGTATGTGTTTGATCAGTTAACAAATCATACCTATATTTGACCCTGGGGCTGTACAAAAGGTTCATTTACATAGATGGACTACCCAAAGACAGATGGACGGACCCTACATAATTATAATTGATGTGTACATACCACTTTTTTTATCTACTAGAAGATTCTGGTTCAATTTTTTTTCACATAATTTTTTTTTCTACTTACTTTTACGTCCATTGTACGAACCACATCTGCTGTTAAGCATTCAAACCGATTTCTTCGACGGTTTTGTTCTTTATTTAAATCTCAGTCAACGCATCTACTACCTACCTATGTAGAAAAAAAAACCCGTCGCGCGTAACATGTTATAGTATATGCACCACAACCACATATTTATGTACATATTATGTTTTATTTACGTTTAAAAAATAAATCATATTCGATATTCAATAGTATTAAAAAACTTATATAATGTAGGCACAATTAAAATAAAACATAATTTGGATCACCCGATATAAATTTATATTTCTAAATTATTAGTTTTTAATCCTTATTTAATTGATTATTATTTTGGTTCAATATAATAATGTAAGATTTAAAACAAATCATGAAGAAAAAAAAATTCAAATCAAATTCTAAAATACAATACCTATTTAAATTGATGAAATACTAAATATTGATAACTGCGTTATTGCTTATAATATATTTATTATATCAAAAATTATTTTTCTGTATAATGACTAAAGTTCTTAAAACAAAAAAATTAAAAATTAAATATTGTAATAATTATATGAAAACAATAATTAATTTTAAACTTCGTGTATTGAGAACCAATAAAACTACTAACTTATCAATGCCTAAAAGTAATCATCTATATACGTGATACGCCGTCCTTAAAATATTATTAAAAGTCAGTATTATTGACCTATGTTGTTATTATCTTATTTTTTTTTCTTGTTACTATAATAATGGACACCCCGTGGTGCTAGTAGCCTTGTAAACGAGTTCAACCCTCAGCTGCTGTCCGATGTACGTTGTGCAATAATTACAACAGACTAAACGGCCCCGGGTCACTTTATAGCTCAGGAAGTCGTTAGAACAACCCAGTATATACTACAGGACCTCTGGTTAATAAACAGAAGGTTATTTCACCTTAAATATTGTTCTGACCACCAACCCTTTAAAAAAAAAATAAATAATAAATATTAATATTAGACGACCACCGTCGGTTATTCATACAATATATGGTTATAACTGCAAGGGATTATGAAATTGTTGTTATTACACTAAATATTAAAATATAAGTTAGGTATTTTGATTTGTTGAAAAAATAAAAGTAATTTATTATTTAATTGTATTTACTTTAAATTAGTAAAATCAGTACGGGTATTATTTTTTAATCTGAGGTATTTATTATTTTATTTTCATTAATTCAATGATTTAAACCGTGCTGAATAAATACACTCGCTCCGAGTAATTTATAATTTTTTTTTATCACAAAATTATAGTAATTTAACAATTATAATTTTTTTTATCTATAACGAACTAAATTAACAATATAGTTAATAATTATATAGAAATAGTTATAAATCTATGATAATTCGGAAAATTAGAGCAGTGTTTGCATAGATTTGGTAAAATTTAAAACTCTTTAACTGGAAATAACTAACAAATTTAATTTATTCTTATGGTTATAAATAATTAATGCATCGTATTATTATATAAATAGACTATAGACAGTTTAATGATTTATTTTAATCAACCACAAAAATCATAAAGTTTTTCTCCGCAGACCACAACGTATAGTCAATATGGCGCCGTCAACTGCAGTTCTCGATGCAACTGCAACGACAACGTGACGCCAATTCAATATAATAATATAACGCGATAGGGAAAAAAAAACATATATTTTTTCTCTTCAACAACAAGGCGGATAAAGCACTAAGCCATTATTCTCTCTACGTATCATATATTCATATGTAATTCAGTCGATCAGATTATATAGATATAAGGGCTACACTAGTATGCCACCCATATAATATAATGAAAGAAGAAAACTCCTACAAAGTCGCAAAATATAAAATATTGGTCACAAGAATGAAAGAAAACACTATAATCTGTTATATATTATAAAATAAAAATACTACCCTTCAGCAACAAAGAGGTGGGGGTGGAGCAGCAGACACATTTATTATCGGCGACCTGAATTCTAAACGCTATCACTACTATACCTATATCCACCATAACAAATATAATAGTATTTTCGCCGCCGCTGCAACCGTTAAATGAAAAATATGTGTAAAGGTTAAGGCCTATTGTGAAAAGTTAAAATTATGAATCAGCGTGCACGTTAATGATATTAATAATACAATATACATATGCAACACCCTTTAAAAAAAACTTTTTCTTATCCTAAATATTTCTAATTTGGTTTTAAAATATTAATTATACTAATTGTAAAAATTTTATTGTATTGCAGTGATCATGACATCCAGTCCGAATAACGAAGCTGAATTACAATTGTACAGGGTAATGCAGAGAGCTAGTCTTTTAGCGTATTACGATACACTACTCGAAATGGGTAAGACAAATACATTAACATCTGGGGAAATACATAGAAAAATCGTACATTGAAAAAAATAACCAATTTCATGCAAAGTAAAATAATTGGAATAGACGTGAACTATATAATTGAAATTATTTATCTTTATTTTTTATAACGTGCTCACAAATATTACTAACGAACTTGAATAAAATGTTAAACACAAGACAATTCTATAAAAATATAAATAATAATGAAGTTTGATAAAAAAAAATTAAAATTAATCAGAATTAATATATTATATTTTTATTTTAAAAATCCATTAATATCGTTTATACTTGATACAATATTTTTCTTAATTTGTTTTTTTATAAAAGTACTTACTTTAAAGTATACTAATAAAAATTTTAAATAATAATCTAATGTTTTATTAGCATAATATGCGTTCTTTAAAATAATTATCGTTTACCTTTTGGAATTGAATATTTTAAATTAAATAATGGAATATTTGAATATTGATAATCTGATTTGTTGTTTGGCAAATTTTTCTTTATCCAATTAACGGAATAAATATACTTTGTGACTAATGAAAAACAATACGGTAGTTTCTGATATTATAAGATAAAAATTAATTTAAAAATATTCTCGAGTTCTCAAAAAAAAAAAAATACACTTAAAATTAAATAATCAGAGATAAAATTAGTTAATTAATTATCCGATTATTATAAATGTGTGTGCCTATTTATTCTTTACACATAAATATATATGTAGTTACGGTTATACTGAATATACTGTTTGCTTTAAATTTATCGATTCAATAACTTTTTTTTTTTAATGGAAGTAACTTTGTTTTATAAAAAAAACCTTAAGTCTGATAAGATAATTATGTTTTATTTAAATTTTATTTCTATGATTTATCAAAACACGAAATAAAATACAAATATTTTAAAACAATGAAACTTGTCATAAAGAATTTTTTTTTGTAACCTGTGCCATAATACTTATATAATTAATATAAATAATAATACAATTAATTGATTTAATATCACAACACAATAATTTTACTAATTAACACGAGATAAAAACAAAAGAAAAAGGGAAGAAAAGTGCATAGGTCTTAGCGTTCTGCTACCATAGAATATTATTATAAACAGAAAGTATTGATGTCAAAATTACTGTTATTACCTACTATGTTATTATAAATTTATAATATTTTATCTCAAATTAATAAACAGGAGGCGATGACTTGCAACAGCTTTGTGACGCCGGTGAAGAAGAATTTCTTGAGATAATGGCTCTGGTTGGTATGGCGTCAAAGCCACTGCACGTTAGACGATTGCAAAAAGCTTTGCACGAATGGGTCAGCAACCCAAGTAAGTATTTCCTTTTACATTAATAATATAGTTAATATTAAAAATGTGCATAATAAAACGAATATGTTACAAATAAATGAAAAATATTATAATGAAAACAATTTTAGTGTTAGCTTGGTCAGTTGTAGATGTTATATACATATTTGTAAATTGTAGGTATATTATTATTTATTACATTATGTTTTAAAAACACGTGTATCATGATTCTTTCGTAGTAAATTTGATTGATCATTATTCTTGGTTGAATTTATAAATGCATTATTACCAACAAACAGTATTTTGGGCCCGTTGACCAAATGTCGTTCGGTCATTATAACAGTAGGTAGTTAATGGTAATCCTTCGATATACATATACATGTAGGTCGAATTCTAATGAAACTAATAATAATAATATTCTCGAATGCACATAAGAGAATGACAATGAAAAGGTTCCAAACAGCAGTAGGAGCAGTTGGTGAGCCACCGGGTTTATTATTATCATTATTATTATTTAACCCTTTCTACACACCAGTCATTCCTTTTGTTATTATTATGATTAGTGCACCACGTAGTTTCTCAGTTTGTATGCATACAGTAGGTATATGCTTATAATATACATAATACATATACAACATTTATATACTGTAATATGTATAAATACTATAAGTACAATAAGTACATGCATGTATAGGTGTAAAGAAAATGTAATATTTACCATTGTATTATTTTTCTTAAGGTGCAATGCGAGTTTTCTACAAAAAAAGATATGAAATGATTGCAACTCAAAATATATTGTACTTATTGGTTATTTTTTGATTAATAATTGCGTATAAATGCCAATTAATCCAACTATAGAATCTCATTTTAGTTATGAAATTATGTTTTGGTTCATTATTCAATAAATGGTTTTTATTTTAAACATCTTTGAAAAAAATATAATATGGTTTTAATAGCAATACAACTATTTTTTCAAATTTAGCTTATATGAATAGAACAGATTTTTTCGGTAATCGGTAGCCGAATTAATATTTGGTATTTAAGTATATTATATGTTTTATTAGAATCAATTTATAGAATGCTCGTATGGACTGGATTATTATCATGATTCATGATCGTATATATTAATAGTATTAACATTATTATTTATTACTGTAGTTTCTAGTTGATCAATAATATATTGGTAGTCTGTACTAATGAAAATAATGATAAACTATTTGTGGCTCTTAAGTAATCACCGTAATAATTGTTTCATTATTAATTATTATATTTTCTTCGCCTTAAATTTATTGATTTTAAAATTGTTATTAATAATTCCTAGACAATATGTCTATATTGGAATTTAATCTTAAACATTTTCATAAAATTTGTAAACAATTAAATATTCTAAATATGTATAATAAATAATAATAATGTTAAAAATGGGCAGAATTCTTTAGAAAATTTTGTTTTGCGTCCATTGTGTCCTGCCCGCAAAACCCAGAATGAACATTGAAAGTTAAAATCCAAGAGGGAAAACCTTTTGCAATGGAAAAAAATTATATATGACTTTTTCCAAAAGCTTCTCCCGTCCCCCAACCGACGTCCTGAACATTTTGTGGTGTAAATTTTCAACGGGATCACCTATATACATATATATATATATATATATTCGCGTGTGTATATGTGTTTGTGTGTGCAATGTGTGTATACATATATAGTAGTCTGTAGGTTTTTTTTCTACCCCTTTTTTTCTCTTTACAAGAGAAATCGCTCAGAGTGAGAGAGAAAGGGAAAATATAAAAATAAAAGGAGCAAAAAAAAAAAGGAGCAAAAAAAGAACCGAATCATAAAACCTCTACCCAGTCCACCTCTTGTTATTTTGTGGAACAACGTCGTCGAATTGAGGGAAGAGAGAAAACGTAAGAGAATGGGGGAGTGGAAAATATAGAAAGAGACAGAGTGTGAGAGTGAGTGGTGGGGTGAGTGAATGAGAGAGAGGGAAAAAGACAAAAAAAAAAGTTTGCTCGATCAATTTTTCTGTCGCAGCTGCAATGTGTTGAGGGGTTTTCAGATAACCCGGCGGATAAAGTACATAATTCTGGGAATGAGAGTTTTTCATTTTAGGAACCATCAATAATTCGTTTTAAGAAAACATCCTAAAATCTAAAATCTAGAAAAGATAATATAAAATGTGCTTTTCATTTTACACCAGGTAAAAAATTAAGACGATATAGAACGAGGTTAGGTAATTAGGTTAAGTTTCTTCATAATCATAAACTTCAACATTTTAATAAAAAAAACTTTATCAAACATTGTAGTATCTATTAAATAAACTAATTTTTTTTAAAGTTAATAATGTTAATTATATTATTGTATTTAAATTAAACTAAATATTTAAATTCTTAATTTGACAGTGATGTGAATTCTTTGTTAGTATTATTATTAATTTATTATTTGTTGTTAAAATACATAATAATAATCAAATACTATAATAAACATTAAATTAAATAAAAACCTGTACCAGAGTCCTATAGGAGACTAGTGAGAACACTAATATACACTAATATACACTTAATATACAAACATAAATAAATGTAATTAATAAATAACTTAATAACATATAGTAACTACTAAAGTAATCCTTAATGAAATAAAAATATAATTATATTTTGTGAATGATACAAAGCGTATATAAACCTAAAATCTAAATAACATGGTTGTGATTGGTGTAAAATTTAATAAAAATCAAAAATCTACTTATTCAAAAATTAAACATAATATTTTATCTAAATATAGATATTTAGAATATTTAGGTATGTATACCTTAATGTCTTGGTTTTGGTTATATAATATATAATATATATATATTTATATTAAATTTACTTATTTTAAGTCTAATAATCTAAATTATATTATTACTATATACATCTGTATGTGCAATAAATGATTCCAGTTAGTTTGGGTAGGGCACATTACCATAAACTAACCTATACATATGTAAACGTTTATTGTGACAGTTCTTTTCTTATGTACCTTAATGTTGTGATGTTACTATTATTGAATCGCTACAGTTTCAGCAGTCATAATAATATTGTACACATCATGAAATTGTCAATTTGACGGCTAGTAGATATAATATAGTGAGTGAATTGTCGTCGTTTAGGGTTATCTGTGTGTATTATATTTAAACATTTAAAATATTCTTATTCAAACCACAGTTATTATTTAAAAACTTCCGTCATCTCGCTTTTGAATTTTGTCCACAGCCATGTTTCAAACGCCACTGACGTCTCCTGTCGCTAGTGGTGGTCCTAGTGCGATCGTTCTACCGCCGAACCCGGTCCGGCCGTTTCTCAACGTCTGCCCAAACCCACTGATTCAGACATCCATACATCACGGTTACTATACACCACTAGGATACGGTTACCAGCCGCCCACGTCACCATCGCCCGTGCCCAGCTCAACCAACCAACTACCACAGGTAAATATTATTATTAGATATCCGATGTTCAAATTAATTATTACATACAAATTACAAGCCCACCCTTAAATATTATATAATTATAAACAGAGGTGTAAGATTGAAATCTAAACAGGTACAGAAATATACACCTTTAAATCATTATTTTAGATTTTGAGCGAAGCTACCTATACAATCACGCGTTTTAAAATAGTTTGTGTTTTTTATTGTTTTTCTATGTCTGTTATCTGACCTTTTAGAACAGAAAAATACTTCAATTATCAACTTTAAGAGTGGTTTCAGGTAGCAAATTTAATTAAGTTCGAACTTTGGGGAGGGTAAAAATAAAAAAAAAAGCATTCCAAAATAATCAGAAAAACAAAACAATAAAAAAAGTTGGGTAAATGGGTATACCACTTTGCTGTAGAGTAGGTGTTAAGTGGGTCACTGAAATATTAAATTTAAATTCAATAATATATCATCATTTTTATATGAGATAACGGTTCTTAGCGGAGATGTCTGGTTAACACCCAGCCTATATCACTAAGTATATTTTATATAAAATCTTTTGATGTCGTTAATTATTTTACTATTAGTATTAATAAAAAATTATAGATTATTTAGTTGACATTACATGTATTTTTATTTTGTGTAAATATAATTTATCTAGACTCTAGAGAGAGTTATGTGGTTATAATGAGTGATGCCTATCTATACTACTTACACGTTTTTAGGTTGCGCAAACGAGTGAAGCGACAACTTCGGCTGGTCAACACTATGGAGATAGTAATAGTCCTGGTCAAAGTCCAGGTTCACCGTTACAGTTGTCTCCGTTACTGGACGAATCACAAATCGCCCGGTTGGCTACGTCGGCTAAGCAACTAGTGCAAAGGCTACCGCAGTATCAACCCAAGGCACAAACAGCGAAACGGAAGGCAAACAAAGAACTAGAAGTAAGTATGAGTCCATACATGGACGTACAGATAATTTTCTCACAGGAAAGAAATAATAAATTATTAAACAATTTTTTACGTAAAGCAAATAAATATATTATTCATATATATGATATTATAATGCAAACAATCTGTTGTTTTGAACAAGTACATGACACAAAATAAACATATTTAGTTGACAACTTTATAGTATATTATCAAATATTATCATACTGTATCAATTATTCTACAATTATTAAAACACTTTACACTTTTCAAACTAAAGACATTGAGGCGAAACTGTAAAAATTTATATTCATTTATTCATTTACTGACTCAGTTAATATTTCGTATGACATTATTAATATTTCCTTTGTACACATTATACATGAACAACAAATATTTACTTCAACCCGTGAAATTTCTAAAATATGTTTTAACTTTTTAAAACCTGAAAAAATTCGTCTAGGTTTTTCCGTTAACGTAGGATCTGTGTAAAATATTTGTATTAGTTATACAATACTAAAACAGTATACAATATACTAATATATTAGAATTTATAGCAGACATATAAAATTTAATGACATCTATTATAGTATTTAAGAAAATAGAAACTTTGAAAATTTTGCTTTACATAAATGCAGCACTACAGATTTTTAAACTAACCTTTTATCTAGACGGCAATACTACGCATTTTAAAACGAATAGCTTTGATTGGATATGGTTGATCTTAAAATCTAAATTTAATAATTTACGACAAAACAGTTAACGATAAAGCTTTGAGTTTTAACCTTATATTTTAAATGGGCGGTGCTAGAGACATCGCACCTAAATAATTGTACAAGAAACTATTTTAAGAGAACTTATCCGTTTGACGTTATTTTTTGCTGTTATAAAATCGCTATATATTAATATCATAAACTCTAATTAACTTTAATTAAATATAAAACTACTCTACAAATCAATAAGACATAAATAAAAACAAACATAAATCATTATAGTTGTCACTGATCTGTATAGCATATATTGTATTTTATAATATACAGCAATGGTTTTACAGTGCGTTATGAACATGCCGGAAGAAGATCCAAGGCGCATAGAATCCATTAGGAAATATTCAGCTATTTATGGGCGATTTGATTGTAAAAGGAAACCAGAAAAACCTTTAACATTGCACGAGGTAAATAAACCATCTAAGTATTAACATTTTACATTTAGGATACAGGAACGTATTAACCATCTAGCATTATTGAGTGTCTAATAACGCTACATCAACATCAAACATTAAAACAGAACATTAATGTTTAAACAAATATTGTAATAATAAAAATACATTAAAATTCACCTTGTTCCGCGCGAATTTAAAAACGATGTTTACAAACCCACAGGTGTCCGTAAACGAAGCTGCCGCACAGATATGCAAATTAGTGCCTGTTCTATTAACTAGGCGAGACGAACTGTTCCCTTTAGCCCGACAAGTGGTCCGTGATTCAGGGTATCATTACTCTAAAGGACATTCCAAGTAAACCAATTTTATCTAAATAATAAGCTAATAGAAAATATATATTATTCCATTATTATTTCATACATTAATATCCCATCGGTCTTTTTAAAAAATTAATAGTACAACGAATTTCATTTAATGCAAATCTCGTTAAGTGTAGGTAGTGTCAAATTAAAAATCTTAAAATCATAACAGGTCAAGCATGCAGAGTTTCAGAGGATTGACTTCGAACGGCGACTGTAGTTACGGGTCGAAGAGACCCCGTCTAGACGATAACGACAAGCTATTCAAAATCCGCCGACAGGTAATTAACGTATGCTGTTGACGATTCCCGGACCACAAAGTCAATACCTACTTGAAAAATAGTTATACATTAAGTGATTAAAAGGATATAAAAAACGACATAAGTACAATTATATATATATATACATCATTATTTGTGTAAAATTGTAAACTGTGGTGAACTGAGTAATTTTTTTTATTATTTCACACATATAATATTGTCTATATGATATTAAATACACATCAAATTGATTCAATAGGTACCGTCCATATTAAACATTTTATCAAATATAAAATACATAATATAATTCCTATTATTAGGTGCTATTTAATATTATGTGATATCGATACCAATTTATCATTTTGTTTTTTTAATTTTTATTCTAAGATCACTGGCTTGATTCGATAAACGCGACCGTCTGCATAATAGGTACCAACCTACGTTATAGTATAAGAGTTTTGGCATGTTGTTTTCGCAGGAACGTTTAGAACAAATCGCTGACGAACTAAAGGCAGTCAACGATCGCCGAGAAGAGTTGGACCAAAGCACCAAAGATGACCCGGTGGTCCAACAACAGTTAGAAACCCTGAAAAATCGTCAATCGCAGCTGTTAGTGGAACAGAACGATCTGCGACAAAACAAGTAATTCACGTCACATTTGATTTAAAATTTAAAATTAAGCAAAATGAAACATTAACGCGGGACGTCTGATACATGCAGGTCGATGATGCGACGGGACAGGAACGATGGAAGGACGTCGTCATCTGCCGGTTTCGACACTGACGATACCGACTCTCAAATGTCGTACAGCAATACTAGTTCTCCTTTGCAGGTGCGGTTTACTTGACTAAGAAAATAATAACGAATATCATGATAAACAATCTGGTCTGTCGTGACTTTCTATATTCGCATACTCTATCCCGATTTTCCGGTCGGGGATATTATGTTCTACAATATGTTTTAAGTTTTTGTTTAATTATTATTCTATATATTTAACTATATTTTGCAATATCCTCGTACTTAAACTATATTTCTTAACCGAATTTCAGGACATTAGTGACTCGAGGGATTCAATGATTCGCTGCAGCGTCGACTTCCACCACGACGGAAAATCATCACAGAATACCGGTAATCAGGTAAAACGTGTTCACGGTGGTGATGGCGAGTGTGGTAACAGTTGCGGTACCGATCCGCTTTGAGGTTTTTCGACCCCAAAACTAACACAATACCTATGATCCATAATTATTATTCTATCTAAAGTTATTCAGTCGGAAGACAGCTCTGGTGCATTTGTCTTGAAAAAATAGGCACTACGTGCAAATTTGGAATAATCATAAGATAATAATAATATAATATTTAATATTTTTAATTATACAATGTGAATAATGCTAAATAACGCATGGTCTATAAATAGTCGGGAATTTCATGGCTTATGAACATTTTTAGTTTATTTATCTTCACGATTCGCTAACAAAAATATATATTTAACACAACTGACAAAAACGCAAACATTAATATATTAAAAACAAAAATTAAATTTACAAAAAAAGGACAATCATTGCTTTAAAATATTTAAAAGTATTTACAGATAACACCCATACCTAATTAGTAATTATAACAATTACATATTTTTAATTTGAATATTGTTGAACATATTTTATTTGGATTGGAGCGATAAATGTATTATATATTGGTTTGACAATGATATGTTTTTTTTGTGTGTGTACGCGAAAAATTGTCAATAAAATATTTCAATTTTCAACTTTGAGGGGGGTTTTGGATAGAAAATTGGAACTATTTAATACTTTAAAAAGGTTGAAATTAAAAATTCTCAGTACTTTTTTTTGTAAAAAAAAGTAAAAAAAATTTTAACAAACAAAAATTAAAAAAAACAGGAATTTTTTCACTAAACCAGATATTGACTAAATTGATTTCTATATTTTGTTATAATACAAGTAACCGCAGAAACTTGAAATTTTCAAGTATTTATACTATAATTTTTTATATTTCAAAATATGTTGAACTTTTTAAGCTATTTATAAATAATTAAAATTGTTGAAGTATTTTTTTTATAAATGTCTATAAAAAATTAATGAAATAATAAAAATGATTGAAAATTGAATACAAAGTTCCTAATAAGTAATTTATTTTCCAATTAATAAATATCAACAATTTATAGTCGTATTATATTTTTATACATATTTAAATTTTGAAAAAAATCGTAAAATCTCAAAAAATACAAGTTATTTTCTAGTAAGAAATACATTCTGTTTGTAACTAATATTTGAAAATTAAATATAAGGTTCTTTATACGTTTTTCAATCTATATATAAAAAAAACCCAATGGAAACCAAATTAACTTTTTATGAGCATTTAATTCAATTGATTTTTTCGATATTCAATATTCATCCGTATATAATAACTATTGGTACTTCTTTCTAAACGATTTTTGTTTTTTTTTTGTTATAATTTAAAAACTAGAAATACTAGAAATTTTTACAAAATGTTTATATTATCATTTTCTTTATATAATAAAATTTAATTCGTTTTGAAATATTTATAGACTGCTAAATTCTCAATTATTTTTAGTTTTTTTTTTTTTAAATTTTGATCAAAAATTATTCGTAGGTTTAAGATGTTTGAAAAATTATTACAAGATCCTACATAAGTAGTTCCTTTTAAAATCATAAAATCTAAAAAATATGTACAGACGATTATTTTTATAGACATTTTAAATTCAAATTGGACAAAATTAATCATTAAAACAATAAATAACATTGTTAATTATTTTTTTATAATTTAAAACTATTATTCCAGTTAAATATATAAGTTGATATAATATGGTAAAAATATATATTATTATAATAATAAAATACTAATTATATAATAAATGCAATATTAATGAATTCAAATTTATCACACCTATAATAGTGATCCACTCGACATATAATTTATAGAGGAGTGGAAACCACTTAACTAATCATTTTTTCTTTAAATTTTCTTTTCAAAAAAATAATAAATATTTTTGTTTCTAAAAATATAGTTTACTTGGAATCACATTTCATTTTCTTGTGAAATATTGTAACATTATAACTTGACAAAAGAAAATACAATTCTCAGTAAAATTCTAACAAATGAAAATATGAATCTGAGAAATATCTAACAATTCAATTTAACATAATAAAAAGTTTGACTTTAATTTCATACATAGTATTAAAACGAAGTAGGAACACTAGGAACTGTTATAATATTAAACTTAGTGATATACTAATATCGAAGATCGATTTCCAGTAAAAACAATGAATTTATAAGGAGTATTTATAAAATAAAAGTACCATCCACGCATCCAGACTTAATAAATTGTATTTTAATCAGATTTGATACTTATTTTGTTTTATCTAATAAGTAGTTTCTAATATTCCTATCCTAGGTGTTTTAAAATACGAAATAAAAATAATTATTGTAGCAAATAAACTGATAGGTACTTAGATACTTTAAAATTAAAATTAATTCTTATGAGCCATAATAATATAACCTGCAACCTTAACAGTTTGAAATTTGAAGTGATAATTCGTTTTCAATCCAACAGCGTAATATTACACTATAGCAAAAATGAAAAATGCATACTGTTGTGTATTTAAACATTTTAAACGTAGCTAGAATCACTTATTTGTTTTAACTTTTTATTTTTTTAATATTTATTTTGTAGGCATATTATGCAAATATCCCATTAGGTATGCAGTTTGTGTTATTATTTAACAGGCATGTATATTTGTATATATGTATTATATATAATGTAGATACATTAATGTAATTTACTATTAATTTATGATTCATACTTGTGCATCGTTATTAACCAAAACCTTTTCAGTTTATGTTTGTTTTAGCTTGTTTCGCTTTTGTTTTGTTTGTGTTTTTCCGAACCCCAGGTATGTATGCAAATAATATAGTATGTATTATATTGTTTTGAATAACAAATTTCTCGGACTCATCAACATACATGTGGCTTGGACTGCAGCAGCTTAATGTAATATAATAACTATAAACTAATAATTTAATATTCTAACTAACTTTATTACTAACTAAATGCGTACCCATATCTACGTACACTAACATCATTGTAATATTGTGTTGTAACAGCATTTTTAATCAAACTAAAATATTGTTTATCTTCTTATTTTGCATTCGTTCAATAGGCTTCTTTGTTTTCAGAGTAACTTGTCTCGCGGCGATACAGATGATACGGATGAAGACGACGGAGAACTTCGTCGCCACCGCCGCCGTCACAGTCACAGCCCCTCCAACCAAATAAACGGTAACAGACATCTAGTTGATCGATTTTTCAACGATAAAGTCCAGGTAAAATATTATTATTCAATCTCGAACACAAAAAAACAAGTAATAACATATCTTAAAATACGTGTACAGGCCGAATAGGGCTAAACAACGAGCGCATTAACCAAAAATAGCATTTATTAAAAATGTCTGATTTTTGAAACGTCTTTGACGGTGTTTTCCTAGCTAAGAATTAGTTGATATTAATTTTAAAACTATTTATACTTTTTAAACGTATACAATCTATATGAATACTTTTGTAAGAAATTTTGCTGTAGACTCGTAGTTCGTACAATAATAATAACTAAAATATAATAAATATTATTAAAATTATTTGTAATCAATGTAATTTAATAGAATATTAATAATTGTATTTGTAATTATATTTATTTTCTTTTTTTCAATTAGAAATAAAAATTAATTTCCAAGTTTAAATTGCAAGAAAATAGTTTTATTTTTTGTCATATATAACAAATCCGAATACATAAAATAATAAATCGGTAAATCCAAACGACCCTTTCCTCAATATGCGATTAACAAGACCCTACTGAACGTATGTATGTGCAAATTAGAATATATAGGTAAATTGTTTTCCCAGACTCCCACACGTGTACTGTTTATTATAAAATATAAAACTAGGCATAACGTGTATAATTTTTATTGAGCCCTAGGTAAAACCAAAATTCAATAATTTAATATACTAGGTAGTATGGCTACGATAGTAAAGTGGAACGCAGAAAAATAAAACAATATAATGTTATTATATATTATTATAACCTAACCTAACCTAGTTAACCCATACCATACATAAAGGAACTTACGAAAAAAATTCTCAATCCTATTTATTTTTTAAAAAATATTCCAAAGCGCCCGTCGCCGAATTAAACAAAATATGAACATCGTCTTTTCCGCTTTGCAGATAATATCGTCGAGCGGCGGCAATATAATCGCCGTCACCAATCCGGCGCTGTTGATGTCCGCCGCCGCGACCACGACGACGCCGCCGCCGCTGTCATTGAAAATCGAACCAGTTTCACCGACACGAGACGATGACTGATGGAAGAAATGCAGAGGCACAGAGGCAGACGTCCCGTGAGCCCGAAGAGATCTCCGACTTTCTTCGTTGTTTTTATTAGTTATTATTTATTATCGTTTTCTGTTGGTCGTATTTACTATTTATTTTTCCCAGTTATTTAATCATGTTAATAATATTATATAAAACCGCGTATTTCGTACCCATAGTGTGAGAATAAGCTTAAAATACGACCATGTTCCTATATACGACTGTATCTATTCTTATATATACGAATGTTATAATATTATATACAATTATACAAACACCGTCATTCGTCGGCCGTTGGATCGAAACTTTTGAGATAATCACGACTTACGAGCCCGAGATAATACCTACCTATGTTATTTTTATTTTAATATTATTATTATAATATTACGTTGTATTACGTGCGCGTTTTTTGTTTATTTATCTTTGTTCACGGTCAGTTTGTTTTCTTTGTTATTTTGCTGTTTTGCTGTTGCTATCAAATTATTATATTATTAATTATTATTTAATTACCCATATCAACGGCTTCTGTCAAAAGATCTGGCGACGACTATTTTTAATAATATTATTATGTTAGGTCATAAAAATATTACATGTTGATTACTTCGATTTTTCTTTCGCCCGCGCTAAACAATAATTATTATCAATTGGTATTTTCCATTAATTTCTGCCTACACGCCATTTTGTCTTCGTCGAAAGTTAGCCGAAGACGCTTGCGTCCCCATAACGTTTTTATCGAAATTACGCCAGTTTTAGTATAGAATTGTACCGCGCTGTGATACGAGTAGACACATCACTTTTCTGATTTATGACACGTTCATATTGCAATTTGTATAATTCTAATTCTCATAAAATGTCACAGTTTGTATAATATTATGATATAGAAAAAAATTTAAATATCTCTTTTTCTCGGGGCTATCTAAATATTTTTATGTTGATCTAATTATTTTGTATCAAAATTGTTTATTAAAAAATGTACATCAGAATGAATAAAATATGATAACAATTAGCAAGACTACTCCTAGTCTTTAAACGCCTATATGTTATGGATAGCAATTAGCAGGGGTGGCCAACAAGTCGATCACGACTCTCTTTCGTCTTTTCTTGAATATTTTACAAAAAAAAAAAAATAATAAGTTAAAAGTAATAATTTGTAATCAAATGTATTAAACAAAGTATTGTGTAAAACTATGAAAATAAACGTTATTATTACTTAAGAGGACGTCGCGCCTGCTTATATTGTCTCCGTCTTACACACGTAAGACAGACAATATGTGTTTACTTAAAAAAATTAAAGGTGATTTAAAATTTTTGAAATTTTCGCTGATTCTAAACAATTTAAATGAATGGTATATTGGGAATAATGGAAAAAACTCAATCTTGCCTTCCAAAATATTATATTTTAATTTAATAGTAGTACTCTAGAACCACAATTGAGCGAATTCTACTTAGACTGCGTAAACGCGTTTTGTTTATGTCGTACGTGTGTAAGACAGAGACAACACATGCGGGTGCGACGTCCTCTTTGTTCTAAATAAAAGAAATGAAAAAAAGTGTAAAACGTATGGATACAAAATATATTTTTGTTTATTAAAAACCTTTGTTTTTGGTCAATCACGAGAACCTAGGTAAACTCAAAGGCCTATTAAAGTTAACCACCTCTCAGGTATAAGATTATGTTTTGACAGCTCAATTATTCAGCTACTGTCGTTAATAAATTTAATTTACCTAAGTCAGGGGTTCTTAACCGGTGTTCCGTGGACTTGGTATAAGTGTTCCACCAAAATCTTGAAATCAGTAAGAAAAATTTTTAAAAATGTATATAACTACTGTTGTATTTTACGGCTGTGTTCCGCGAAAACCTTATGTGGAATACAAGTGTTTCGTCATTCGAAAAATGTTAAGAACCATTGCCCTAAGTAGAGTTTAAGATTATCGTTTATAAATTCCTCAAATGTACTTTAATGACTCTTCAATACTTTATAATATAAATTATTACGAATTTTATTGGTTAATTAACAATATAGCCCAATATGACTTACTATTGTACATTTTTTTTCGTTTTTAAATAATTTTAATCACATTCATTACATGGATGTAAAAAAAATTTAGAATAATGTATGTACATTTAAAAATGAAGACAAGACATAATACATTGTTGGTGTATTCTTTAATTTAAAACTCATTGACATAAATAAACATGTTGATACACTTACAAAAATTGGTTTTCAATCACTTTACATAATGTTCACACTGTATAATTATTTATTTCGGTTTTTTATCTATTTTAGTTGTATTATCGAATTGATAAAAAAAAAACAATAAACCTAATAGTAGAAGTACAAAAAATAGTTACTAGTATCCAACAATTAATAGTGCTGTTAACTATAAAAAATAAAGTAAGTAATATACAACAACAAATATAGTAATTAACACTAATATCACAAACATTATGATATTTTTTTAACCACCTGACCTAATTATTAAACTTAAAAGCTTAATTCTGATATCTGTGTAACAACTCTGAGTAAATGTGAAAAATCATCAGCATTGGCACTTTTTCGCAGCAATTCACCGTAGATTATTTTTAATTCATTTGTTTTGTTAGCCAACCTATAATGAGTTCAAATAAATTTATAATTATTAATATTACATATTTATTTAAACATTAGTTGAATAAAAAAATTACTTATCACACTTTATATTTATTATAAGTAAATTTCATATTAACTTTTTAGATTTTCTTATTGTCTAACTTAATTTGAACTAATTTTTGACAAAAACATAGCAAAAATAATTAGGTATTAATTATTCTAATGTAATAATTTAAATATAACATGATACATTTTGAAAATTTCATTGTGCAAAGAAAATAATAATATATTTAAAAGCAAAAGTTACGGCAATTAACGATTTTAAAATTATAATATAATTATTACTAAAAACTTTATAGGAAAATATAACTATACATTAAAATATATAATATTTT
This sequence comes from Rhopalosiphum maidis, assembly GCF_003676215.2. Classification (NCBI taxonomy): domain Eukaryota; kingdom Metazoa; phylum Arthropoda; class Insecta; order Hemiptera; family Aphididae; genus Rhopalosiphum; species Rhopalosiphum maidis. The sequence continues at coordinate 64,755,769 of NC_040877.1, forward strand.
AAAAATTTTAAAGATCCATTAAAAAAAATCTATCCTATGTATATTCAATAATTTTTAATAACTGTAAGAACAGCTAAGAGGAAGCTTATTCAATTTTCAAGTCTTAGGTCATGAGTCACCAAATGGCGACCAGCAGACAAAGAATAAATAATACATATTATTTCATCAACATTATGTGTTATTGTTGTAAATTATTATTTTTGATAAATATTATTGATTTTTAAATAATGTAAATATGTACTTAAAATTTCGATGGCCTGCGAAACATTTTCAGATTCCTAATGTGGCCCTTCAAAAATATAAATTGGTGACCCCTATCAAAATTGAAAATTTTTGCATTTTACAAAATAACTTAGACATTTTTAAGTTTTTGTCATATGCTATCTTATAACTGCTATCTTAACTTATAACTATTATCAAATAAATTATACCTGTATTTTTAATAATTTTAATTTTTTATAAAAACAACTTATGAGTGATAAGAAAATCATGCACTACATTTTCAAACTTTTTAACAAGAATAAAATTGTATTTTCTCTTAAAAATGTCGAAATACTCACTTTGATGTTTTTGCCATAGCCAACTTAATCATGGACTTTAATATATGTTGTAATCTTTCTTCTAAAAGTTTTAATAACTTTTTTTTTTTCTTTTCACTATCTTGGTCATCTTCACTACTACGATCTGTTTTTTCAAGACTATCATTATGATCATCTAAATATTTTTCCTTGCACTCATCAATACTATTTTCTTCTAACATTTTTAATATAGAAATACATTTTCCCAAAGTTTGTGTTATGGACATGATAAATTTTACTTTGGATTGAGAATTAGTGGAACCTAAGTGGTAATAATAATTTAAATTATTTCAAATTATTGTAAAATCAAACACATTTACATACTGTCAATTTGAAGCTCATCTAAAGCAATGTTTTTTATGAGTATTTCAAGACACTCTAATGGACGATCCATTTTAAAAAACATTTCATATGCACGATTATAATGAGATGTACACTGATGAAGGGTACTTTTAAACTTTGGAACATCCACTTCCAAACACCTAATAAAAAAAAATTATGAACTTGTAGTCACAAGCTAAGAGTACAAATCTTACTAAAAAGTGACAATTTATCATTAGAAATAAATGAATAGTAAGTATAGAATTAGTGTTTTTAAAGACATACAATATATTATATTATTACTACTATAATTATACTTTAACAATATTCCATTATTACCTTAAACGATGGTGATATAATGAAGCCAGTCGGTCGTGAATATATGCTGCTCGAAATTCATACAATAATTTTCTAGATGAATCATTTTCTAAATCACAATATTTTAAAGCTTTCAAAAGTAAACTGATAACTTCTTTCTCGGCTTCAACCCTATCCTAAAAGTTGTAAGATTTTTTTCTATGAGTCAAAACAAATTTTAAATTGGACTGACTACTTTATACTTACACTGAATACAGATGGATCATCTTGAGATTGTATAGCCATATTGTAAATGGTTGTTGATAAGTCCCAGCAAACCATGTCCCAGAGTTGTGGGTTGAAACGACGATTGCCCAACACTGCCAAACCTTTCATGTAACTTTCTACAGCCTAAAATATTAGTATATAAAAACTAAAAGGCTTACAATATTTCTTAAATCTACTGGCATGGTTAATTTAAATTTAAAAACAATAACTAACCTTGTTAGTAAAATCCTCATCTTTTAAAAATTCTCCTAAAGAAATCATGTATTGTGATGAATAGTAAGATACATGTCTATACAATCGGCCCATGTTTGAATACAGTAATGCGAGATTAATTAGATCTTCAGTACTTTCGAATTTATCTATTCCCTTAGACAAATAATGTTTGGATTGTTTTAACAGCCATTGTAATCTTGAAGGAGTTAGCTCAATTTTATCTCTTAAAGCAGCTAAAAAAATTACATGAAATTTATATCAACACCAATTATCTTAGGCTTAAGAAAAAGACTTACTTGCAATTTCGTCTATGTATCCTGATGTGATTTCATTGTAAACATTACCAATTCTTCTGTTCAGATTATTTTTGTTTATTTCATTTGTTTCTAATTCTAAAGAACGTCCATAACAATTAGCTGCTGAATTCAACATATTCTCCTTTGACTCAAACGATCTTGGTATTAAATTGAAATCTAACATATTATCAAATAAATATTTTTTTATTGAAATATAAATATTTTTAGCAGAAATTACCTGCTTGTGTACAATTATCACATTCGCTTTGCAATGCTTCTCTTATTTCTATATCATAATTTGCATCAGTTTTGAACTCATCTGTATATTGTTGGGCTTTATCCCAGTTTTGAGCAATCAACAAACAGCAATCACCACAACGTCCTAATAAAAATCCAAATAGATCGTTGATATTTGTGTTAATAATACATAGCCGGCATTCAAACACAGATCGAAAGTGTTTCAATGCTACTCCATACCTATAGTAAAAATAAATGTTTAACATAAAACAATATCACAAATATTTTTTGCAACTTACTTGTTACATGTAAACTCATGTTCGGCTAATGCAGCATAGGATAAACATGCTTTTTCATAGAGTAACACCCGTAAATGTTGTTTCCATGAATCACTGTCCTTAGCATCGGGCGGATTACGCCAAGTGGGCATCGTTTCGGCAATAGATTTACATAGTAATGTGCTAGGACTGAAAACAAAGAAATCAAAAGAATACAATGATTTTTTTGATCAATTTTTTTAACATATATATTTTTGGGGTGGATACAATTTTTTCCTAGCCAATTTTGATGGCCTGCAAAAAATTTTCAGACTCCTAATATAGCAATTAAAAAATATTAATTGGTGACTCCTGCTCTAGCCCATAAAGAAGTAAATTATTTTGCGCATGAAGACTGACAGCAGTGTCTGATATTTAATTGATTTTAACATTATTGTTGGTATGTCAAATACATTCACTAAGACTTATGTAGTTTGGTACACAGTTTATTTTTCTTGTGGGCTGGAGTATAGCAACCATAAACCGATGATTAATATAATTATATTATCATAGCAACTCGAGAATACATTTTTTAATCATAATATATATGTGATTCAATGTTTTTCTTTATAACAAAGAAGATATCAAGTAGCCCTCAACGTTAATGAACATTTAATTTATAAGTACTTACACATTTTTAGTTTCATTATCATTCTCAATAATTATATTAGCTTTGTTACGTTTGCGATTTTTATTTTTAACGCTTTTGTTGACAATTTTTTCATTTTTCATTTGTTGATCTGTTTCAGAAACAGTATATGGCATAGGAATTGCATCAGAAGATGTAGCCATTTTAGGCTCATCCTCAAATTGTTTCTAAAGTTAAAGCATTTATATTATATTAATTAAATAAAAATTATTAGTCAATTATTTTTTTTCAAACCATATTATTTTCATCTGTACAATGTGGATTAAGATTCTTAAAATACTGTAAACAATTCAAACCACAACCGACATGATATAATGCTTTTTGACAACGTTCTTCTAATGTCTTTACTACAGGCTCTGATCGAGGAAACTTATGTTCTAAAATAATAAATAATAAATATAAATACCAAATTCAATGAAAATTATAATTTGGTAAAATTAATCATGATTACTTTTTTTTTTATTTTTTTTTTTATGTGACAAACATAAATCATGTACATCAACAGAAAATGTGGGTGATTCATCATCAGAGTCAAATGATGAATCATCATCAGAATCAATATGAGATGTAAAAGAATCTTCACCAATATTAGTTAAATCTTCTAGTTTAGGAGATGTAGGATTAGTATTAACTGGGATATAGAGATCAGATAACATATAGTTCACGGATGTAACAATCTGTAGATCATAAAAGAGATTAAGCATTATTAAAACTATTACAAACTATTCAATTTTAAATTTATTATTGATTACTTGAGGGTACTTTGTTTTGTTTAATAATTTTAAACAATTATTTAGCAACATTTGGATAGTAATTGGACTAGATGGTATTCCAACATCTGGGTTATGTTTTAAATTTCGAGCAACGCGATATAACAGCATAGCAACAGGAACAGTGAATGGATTTTGACCTTCACATCTTCCTTCAACTAGTGATTCTGAGCATAATGATGTTAAATCGTAAAGTTTCACTACATCGTCATTTTTACCTACAGTGAAATAAATATAATTAAGACATTTACACATAAAATACGGTCAACAATCCAGTATTCAGAGCTTTCAATTAATTTTTATTTTATACCTTTGAATAACCAGTACGTATGACCAGCTTTAGTGGCATTTGACTTCAAAAATGATAATATATTTTGCGCAACATCTCTAATGACTTTAGGTGAAAATGTTGAGTCATTTAAATATGGCAAATCTTCAGTTTTTACTAATTCGTACTTTTGAACAATACCATTTAAATGATAACACATTACAACTTCAGGAACATTACACATCAAATTATCTAACCAATAATCAATCCCAGTTAACACACTTATGGGTTTTGACATATCTCTAAATAAAAAAATTGAAAATTAATATTATGTTTATTGAATACAAAACTATAGAAGTATAGACTATTATTCAAGTTAAATACTAAACCTCAATCTCAGACTTATGCAAGGATAAGTGCCACCTCCAAAAATTGGCAAATCTGTGCCGAGTAACATTCGCAGATCTTCAAAATTCCATAAGACATTTTGGTTAAATAATCGATGAGTTTTAGGATCATCAGGGAATTCTTCTTCTGGTGTAGGTTCGGGTAAAGGAGGAGCTGACTGCAAATAATTTATAGTTTAATAAACATATATACATAATATATTTATTATTTAACTAGTAATCAAGTTTCAATAAACACTAAATAATATATACAGGACAATTATTTTATCAAACAACACTAATTATTTCTAAATCTATTAATGTTTTTGAAAATAATTTTTTTACATGATTTAATGTAATTTTTTTTATTTCATACCATCAATGGCTTCAGAAAAGAAAAGTCAACTATATCAAATTTTTGTTCTGAGACAAGTAAATGAAAAACATAACAAATTCAATAAAGACCTATACTTGGTATTTATTGATTATAAACAGGCGTATAATATAAATAGAGAAGATTTATGGAACACAATGATCCTGAAAAAGTATGTTAATATGATAAATCTATGCAACTACAAAACAGAATAAAAAATGACATTTCTGGGTGAAATATCATCAGCCTTAAAAGTAAACTCAGGTTTGCATCAGGAAAGTGCTTTATCCCCAACTTATTTAATTTAGAGCTTGAAAAGGTGATAAGAGAACTAAATCATAGTCATCTAGTGGAAGTGGCAAATAAAGAAATAATACATATTGGCGCATGCAGATGACATTACAACTAATCGTCTGAATTTTGATTTTTATGTATCACAATACTCTGAGAAATATTCAGCTTCAAAATATAAAATTAAAAATGTATACTTTCATTCAAAAAAGTAAAAATATTGCAAATATAAATAATTTAAGAAAATGTTTTATTTTGACTAGAAATTATATAAAATAAAATATATTTAAAAAACATTAATATATTTAAAAATAATGAGTGTTGTGCGATAAAAGAATTAATCAATACAATTACAAGACTAAAAAATACATACTAATGAAGGTGGACTAGGTAACATTTTATTTGGTAATTGATAGTCATTGTTGGAATTTGATGATTCAGCAATGCTATAATGTAAGAACTTTGAAATCAAACTTCTTTGTTGTATTACATCAAAAGTATTCACCTTATGAGTAATACATTTCTCCTATATTCAGTAAGACAAATAATAAGATAAAATAAAAAATAAATTATAATTAAGAATCGAATATTTAGCATCTAAACTAATATGTATATTAATTTTCCGTTGCTCTATGAATTTAAAATTATATATAACATATAAAATATTGAAATTGAATATTAAAGCAGATATATAATAATTAAATACAATTTATCTTACTTTTCTATCAAATGATTCTAAAATATGACCATAGAAAAATTTTCTAAGCCATTCCCAGTCATCTACTGTTTGTACCATCAAATGTTTATGAACATCAAATTCATCAAGGAGCAATGTATTTTCAATCCTATGAACCATCATACTCACCTACAATAAATTTAAATAATTTAATTAAAATAAATAATTATTAATTATACAACAACATAACAAACTTAAGTTTTCAGAAGTCGGTAGACTAATATATAATGCATTGAAGCATAGATTTACATTAACAGCACTACCATTTTTTTTTTTTTTTTTTTATTATCAATTGAAACTCAATCTAAATAAACATATTTTTATATTCCAATCAATATGCTAGATCAGCGTTTTCCAAACTTTTTCTCTGCCGGACCCCTTAAGAGATAATAAAAATGATCGTGAACCCCTTAATAAAAATTAAAATTAAAAACAATAATAAATAATAATACTAAATTGATTGCTTTATTTTCTAAACCAAGCTTAATTTACGTTTGAGGACCCCCTCTGCTATACGAGCAGACTTCTAAGGGTCCACGGACCTCAGTTTGCAAAATGCTGTGCTAGATCAAAATGTGAGTTCCAAAAATTCATAAACATATTTCTCAGTGTATTAATTGTCAGGACTATAGTTACATATTTCTATTGTTATGGCAAACCCTATTGTGTTAAGTGAGGAAAACAACCTAGTTCTGAACCTTGTATAAAAAATCATGAACAATCCTGTGATACATGCTCAATGCGGAAAAAGCCACATAGCCAAATACTGTGGATGCACACATTTCAAAAAGTTACAACAATTAAGAAAATAACTATATCCCAACACACAGTAAACATTGATAAAAAATCAATTAAAATTAGCAAGAAAATGCTCCAAAACACACACCAAAAATTATTATTTAGGAAAAAATTTGGTTGAATAAACAATATATATACTCATGAGTAATAATATATGCATAAAATATGCTTACACGCTCTAAATACCTAATTGCTGTACTTAAGATATAGTTAGTTATAACACTGTATTAATTATCAGAACATATAAACTATCAATAGTTTATTATATTTTTAGCTAACATAATAATTATTAAATTTCAACAAATTACAGATTTGTTACTGTAAGGTATTTTTAATAGTCGTTTGATATTTTCAGCATCTGACACAACATCAACTTCGCCAATGCAATCTGGAAACATGTGAGCCATTTGAAAACTAAAAAACATAAAATTAATGCAATTAATTAATAAATAATAATGTTTTTAAAAATCTAATATTTTCTTACCTAGAAAACCCATCTGAATGAGATAACATGTGTTTTAAGCCATATGATTCTGCTGCACTGCTCAACCAATTTGATGGTGGTAAATTTAGATCAGTATTACATTGAAGATGAGCAAAATTAGGTGGTCGAAGAACAGAAGAATATTTTACAACAGCCTTTGATTTAATTGTATCAAATTCAGTTTTTGATATTTGAAGAGAATTAATTTTATTGTTTTTTTTATCCTAAAACAAATTAGTGACATTCAATAAAAATATAATTCATAATTAGTTAAAATGCTTTTATAAGTGGGGCTTAGGATTTCATATAAATATTTAAGAAATTATTTTAAAAAAAATAAATGCATCTATTTTGTAGCATTTGTATATATATATATAACCTATGTATTTATACCTAACCTAAAGACAACTTAAATCATTCATTAAAACCAGTAATTTTTTATTATGTAAGGTATTTGCTTTGCATAGCGTTTTCATAGATATTTATGTAATAATAATTTTTTTTAAGGGGGCCCTACATATTTTTTTACACCTCAGAGTTCAAGACTCGGCATTACTTCTATGCAATGTAAAAATGTCGGTAGATCAGAAATACTTGTAAAATTGTCCTGCACCAAACTGTTTACCTAAATAATCTTACAATTTTAATAATAATCATTGTTTGTTATTTGTATTAAATGGGGCCACTTTTAAAAAACTTTAAACTAGTATTTAAATATATTTAAGATTCAAAATCTTAATTCTTTTCAAAATATATATAAAATCCCTTAAATAACCGGTATGTGACATCTTCTTAAAAGGTTGAAAATTAAAAATAATAAACATGCAAAGCTCAAGAGATACATATACAAAGGTAAAACAGGTTACCATAGTATGACCAAGTAACGAGAATAATCAGTTAGTCGTCTAAAGCAAGTTTCGTCACATTATAGACAGTACTTCAAACTAAATTTTAAAATATTAAAGATAAACTATCACAGTTACAATCGTTAAAAATGGAAAAAACATTATTATTTTGAATTTATGTCTTACCATGACTGTTGTGCTTATCAAACAATTCGTTGTTAAAAAATGCCTTTTAACAGCAAAACCATAAAAATGTAATGACCGTCAAATCTGAACAATAACCGCGAGTAAAGCACTAAACATAACCAATTAAGTTAAAATCACTGGAAGTACGATATTACCTCAAGTGACGACTCGAAACTCGAAAGTAATATTAACACACTAATACGATTAAAGATAGATGATAGATCTTCAACTGTAGTTAAAAGCACAGGTTTAGTTAGTTAGTCAGTGATAGCACAGAATAAAAATAATTTTTAAATATAATAATTTCACACGTATAAATCAGCATGACCCCGGAACGGGACAGTAATAAACACTGAGAAAACAATATGTAGGACATCAATATGTATATCTACATCATTACGAGTCATATTATTTGCATCTATAACAAGTATAATATAATAATATAAATTAATAATTATAAATATTAATTAATAAATAATAATGGAATCGGAATAATATGTGTTAGATACTTAAATGATAACGGAAAATGACTGATAGCAGCGGACGTCCGTGTTCCGTGATGCTGGTATATTCTGTGATTTTGGTAGCTACAAACCACAAGCTCATAATAACAACGATAAATAATAACACAGAATGATTATCTAATTACGCTATCTAGTTGAGTTGGCATAGAATAATAAATATAAAATACCTATTGTAAGTTTGTATTTTTTTTTTTCAAAAATGTAGAATTAAGTGAGAGAGAATTGTTAAAAAAATTTTAAAATATCGTCTTTTTGTGATCTTCAAAGATTTAATTACGAGTGCTTCGTCTTTGGTTTTTACTAAGTATATTACTATATTAGTATGGTTGATGCTAATATAAAAGTAACTAGTTACTAGTATATAACTTGGTATAACTATATAACTATAGCTACTATTATATTATTATTGCTTAAAAGTTTTAACTTTATTCATATTCTCACCCAGTCTCAGAGGTTAGTCGTAAGTCCAATGGCGCCGATCTATATTTCATGTTATGGGAAAAAAATGCTGGTGTTAGACCCACCTACAAAAAAAATGTTTAGTTAGTTACGTTTCGAACATACAAGATACTGCATAACAAGCTATTTTTGATTATCACCCACCCACTCATAAATGTTTCTTAGGAATTTTCCCCAGTTCATACCCGTGTTCGACATTACTGTTGGTACATACCAAATTTGAATATTGACAAAACTGGATATTTTAACAAAAAATAACGATTATATAGTTATCTATTTTGTTCTAAGATATTACAAAAATATTATTTGAAGACACCAATTCGTGTATTATTATTTAACACTAATAGAGAAGTATTCAAAATATTATGTAGATTAGTTTTAAGCTGTTTATGCCATAAACTTACTAACACCTGCAGTGGCAGCTCGTCAGGGGTCTTTGAGACGGCGACTCATCATGAAAAAAAAAGCTAAATAAAAATTTGAAGAAAATTGTAGAATAATTTAATATTTTTATTTATTTTGAAAATAATTATGATGGTTTTCGATATTAATATTGATTATTGATAATATTTTATTTTGTATTATATTTTTACATTAATAATGAGAAGACGAGTGTCATTCAATAATAATACGGGCGATAAATATCGATAACAACAACTAATTACTAATTCATGCGATTCCAATGGCAGAAACTTTGAACGAGTCTAGTCTCAATGTCGACGATGTGGTTACTGAATGTATGGACATGAAATATGACACAACTAAGTTTCACAAAAAAAAATAGATGTTTATGTGAGTTTGATTTTCTATACTTTTGGAGCTTTAATTTACTTTTTTAGACATAAAATAAATACATACTTATTGCACCGGACAATCTTCTACCCGCCGGGTGACGTATACGTATGCATATTTTATTCCCGAACGCGCAATGCATAAAATACGTGAGACCGAAAATATGTAATCGTCATATTACCAGAGACCAGACCCATTTTATAGAACAATAATTTATATTTATACTAATTATATAAATAGCATTTTTCATTTTTAACCGGTCGAGTACCCGACTAATATAAGTTTTTTTTATCCCTTACCAAAATAAAAAGTTTTCCGAAAAGATGAATTAATATTTTATAATTGTCTGAATTTTGAATTTTGATGACATTATTGGATATTCATTTCATATTTCTGTGATAACTATTTCTCCTCAACCGATTTTTATTTTTTGTAGTAATTTAAAAACGAATTATTATAGTTATATGATAATTTTAACAAATGTTAATGTTTGCATTTCTTATAAATATTATAATTTTCAAAATATTTTGACTATACACTTATAGGATAAAATAAACATATAGCATAATATCATAAATAGATGCATATATTATATATATATATATATATATATTAATATCGCAAATTATCTAAGCATATTAATTAGAACTTATCGATTAATTTTAAAATCAGTAAAAATAGTATGAGTATGTATTATTCCTAAACAGGACGGTACCGAAACGGAAATGATATGTGACTATATGTGTATAACGAGTTGAATGTGAATAACTGATTGTATTTAGAAATTAATTTTATTAATTTTGTAAGTCCTTCTTTATTATATGTAATCTATTAACTATTTAGTATGTAATATCAGTTTAATGATTAAACTTTTAAATATTTTTAAAATTATTAATCATTTAGTTTAGCCAAACCGTAAACTACTGTATCATCTACATGTAAACTAGGTTAAGTATGTCACTATAACGAATTTGAACAATTTAAATTTAATGTATAAGCATTGTGTACAATGTAAAATAAATTATGCTGGTCGAAGATGATCTTATTTTTCGGTGAGAAATTTAACCAAACAACTATTGAAATTATAAAATTATAATTTAAAGGATAATTCAGGATAATATACAACTATTATGATTTTACGTATAAAATTAATTAGATACCAAAAGTTTCGTATGCAAGACAGCTGAAATATAATAATAAATCCTATAAAATCACAAAAAGTTCTATAATTAAAACATTATCATAATATTTATCATCCATGGCAAACGGCAATCGTCGTAATTTGTAGGAGACGTCTAACAATTCTAATAATTTTATTTAACAGTCGTCAAACAACAGCCTTCAGTAGTTCAGAACATGACAAGTACTCTCATTTTCATAAAATATTTCAATGATTTTATTCCGAAGGGTAAAGAAGACGAATGAAGAAATAAACTAACTGTTTCTTCGGCGTCGATGTACGATTGAACTTTAATATGGCACAGCTTGATTTCGCCGAAAAGCGTCGAAGGATAATTACGTAGGTTAATTGTCCTATAATTATGGGGTAGTAATAAATTTACTTTTTATACATGAAATAAATGTTTATTGACTTCTACAAGCTGTTACCCCAATGACAGACCTATATTTTATTTCCGACCGTTCAATCCAATGAAGTAGTCGGCAATAACCGGCGGGTTATTGTATATATGACCCGTTTTAAATTCTAAAACACTGAAATTTTTTTTTTTTTTATATTTTATAATTTTAAAGTTTTAGAAAATATTTTTTTCCATAGCAAATAATTTAAGAATATAAAATTTTTATTTTTATCTGGTCCGCAAACTGTTTTTAATTTGTGAATGTGGCCTGAGAGCTGAAAGTTCAATAAGGTTACCGACCATGAATTAATGATGAAATTGCCAAGAATAAAATAAAATCGTTAAGTACACCTTAAATCTTGGACGTAGCGACAAATGTATGATTTTATAATTATGTAGTTTATTTTTTGTTTATTTTCTTTTATCATAAATTCTTGTAGAAAATATGATCTATTTGGTACTTCGGGTGGTAAATAGTAAAATAAAACAAAAAAACTGAAATTATTACGCTATATCCTTGTATAATTTCAACCCGGAGAATGATTGGCAGTATCAATAAGAAGCTTATCTGAATAACAAGTGTCGCAAGGCTGTGTTTGTTTAATACAATAATTTTTTGAACAGTAGTACAATATATTATGAATATTTCTTTAAATTAATAATAATAATTCGTATATTTAACTTTTATGGTTTTTTTCAGATAATATACTGTACTACGGTTTTAGGTGTTCTTTTTATTTTAATAATACGTTGATAAATTACCAATTTTTTCGATTTCTTTTTTTATCACATAGCTAGTTTATCTTTGTGTATGTTTGAATTTATATTTTTTATAGTTATTGTGCTGTTTAACTTTCTTATAAAAGAGAGTGAGGAATTTAAAAGGTGGCCACCAAACAGAAAGTTAAACTGCAATATACTATAATCTTCTTAGTTCTTGTTTACATTTTTAACTGATAAATTATGAATATAAAATTTAAAATTAATTTAAATTCAAAAATAAAAGAACACCAACACAGATTTCTGAAATATTAAAATTGTTTTTTCTATGAGTTTAAATTGCATTTAATCAGCACATTAGTTGAAGTTTTATAGAAACCGAACGTTTGGCTGGATCATGGACTATCCACCGACGAAGAATTTGTCATTGAGCTTGTCGTATGCGCTCTACTACCCAATTTATATACAAGGAAATTGTTGAGGTGTAAAAGGAAAGGGTGTTAAACCACTCAAAGTATAAGGTAAGGTACTATTTAATATTTCATATGTATAATATTAATTACCTATATATTTAGAAAGAACAATAGTTTTTGGACATACTTGGATAAAAATGGACGTAATAATAGTGGATTAAGCATTGGAGCACAACTATAATTAGTTTATTATTGGTGTCAAGATTTAAAGCAGTCCACAATTATAACTTTAACCAGTAAATCAGCTCATACAGTGTGTGACTGAATGAAATTGTGTCGTGATGTACCGTCAGAATATTTAAAAACTGCAATAAATTAGGAGGACCTGGAATAGTTATCCAAGTAGACAAATATTTGTTACGAGGATCAAGGAAAAATAATTAAAGACGACTTCGACTTGGAGATTTACCAGATTTTATTACTTTACACTTATTTAATACATTTATGTACCTTTTACTGATACTATTATATTATATTAATTTTTATTTAGTTGTCCCCTTACGCGTCAGCGCTCATCTCTCGTCCACTCATTCAACACATTGACTTTCGCCGGCCAGCAACACACATATTATACACATTACCCGTTTTTGTAGCTTGTACAATACCGAAAATCGTATTTTTATTTCTAGATTTCCTTGTTGAAATAAATTATATAGTATTATTGCTTATTAGTATCTACATAATTTAAGTTGTATATTTTTTTTATTATTTAAATTCATATGATCTGTGGCGTATTTAGGAATTTTAGGATAAGGGCAACACATATTTTGCCGTCTTCCCCCCTGTAAAAAAAAACTAAAAAACTTCTACGCCGCGCAATGGTGAAACTGTTAATACCATAGAACACCATGTTATATAAATACTATAGTATTCTATGCCTCTATGACACACATTTGTTGTGAAAAATATTAATGATTGACGTAACCACGTCAGTACTTAGTATGTAAAGTACGAAATAAAAATTTTCCGCCCTTCTAAATCTTTAAAAATTTGCCACTCTGGGCAACGGAACCCGTAGCCTTTACCTAAATACGCCCCTGCATATGATGCGTTCTCGCTTACGATGTGGATTAGACCTACTGGGGACACCACAATAAAAAAACGCGCCTCGTGTAATACCTCATAAAGTTATTAAACAATACGGACAATGTTATTGTACGTCGTTTAATAATAAAGGTGGTGTGGAAAATTACCTAACAGTGTTATTCTTATCTTATAGTTACCTTGAATACATTTTTTTATTAAATGCCAATAAAATAATTACTATATCAAGAAACAAGAAATATTAACGTTTTATAAAGTATTACAATAAAATAGTTTTGAAAAAAAAATATTCATTGAATTGTTATAAAAAGACTCCAAGTAGTTATTATATTAGTTCTTATTTTACAAAAACATTAACAAAAGCAGGTCAAGTTTAATATTGCCAGAAATATTGTATATTTGTATGTATCTATTAATTTACTTAAAACATTTAATTTACACATATTTTTATTTCAGGTAAATTTGAAACTTTTTTTCGTTTGAAACGTTTTCAAAAAAATTGATTTTTTATTTTCTTAAAATTTAAAAACGAATAGCCGTAAAATTTAAAATGTTTACTAAGTATTTATATTATCATCATTTTTTCTATAAATGGTATAATTTTCAAATAATTGTAATTCATTTTGAGCTCTTTATAGACAATTATATTTGCGTGCTTTATTAGTGTTTTTTAATAGCAAAAATTAATAAATAGGTCAAAATCCTTGAAAATTAAACTAATAATTTCTTAATAAGTTGTTAATTTATTCATTAAAAATATAAAAAAATGTATATTTACAATATTTTTATAAACGTATAAAGTGGCATAGCTAGGAATTTTAGTTTGGGGGGGGGGGGCAAAATTTCAAAATTGTTCATAATAATCATGGATTATATAACGTCAAATACACAAGTATATAGCCATATAGGTAGTAATTAGTAATTAATTTCAGTAAATGAAAATAATAAGATAATACAATATAATATAATATAATGATACAATATAGAACAATTCTATGCAACTTCTTATACAAATTTAATATACAGTTATTTTAAATTACCAAATATTGTTTAAAAGTTAATTTTCAGGGGAGGCTGGAGGGGCAAGCACCTCCTTTGCACACCCCTCCCCCCCCGTAGCTGCGCCACTGAAAGTATATAATATACTGTCTCCGTTTAGAATAGTTTTCTGTTTAAAACGAATTATATCTTTAAAATTAGATTTAAATTCAAATTCAACACACCTATAAAAGTGACCTACTTGTCACCAAATGTATAGGCGTATAGCAGAGCATTACCACTTTATACCCTTTTATTATAATTATTTATTAGGACACCTGTTTTAGAGCTAAATAAAAAAAAAAATTTTTCAATTAAATTAATATTATTTTAAATAAAATACCAATACAAATATACCTACTTATATTGCTAAATATATATAAACTAGTTGTCTATGAAGCTGGCAGTTTAATTTCTGAACTCAAATAAAATTTAATTACTAATTAATCAATATATATATATTATAAATAAATGTATCGTAATTCAATTATGAGTTAGCTATCAAGTCGCATAAATAGTAAATACAATTAGATATTACTTGGCAGTTTGGCACATACCTATCGATAATAATACATAATACATTTCCATCGCGTGTTAAACAGAAATAGATACTCCTAATGTATTCGTCATTAAGTCATCTCATTTTAACATGCTAGCTAGGGCTATAATAATTACAATACGCGTCGAGCATTCCACTTATTGTATTCTAACTTCTAACCTAACCTATGTTCAATGCGACAATTCATCGATTATATACAATATACGTACCTATACATTACATTAAATTATTGAGATACAACCTACCTACTTATATATATACTAGGTATATAAATTATAAATGCATACAATTCAAAAGTATGTTTTAAAACAATAATATCGCCATTGTCGCACATGCAGTCCACGGGGGTGCCAGAGGGTGCTTAGGCGCTTAGCACCACCAGCTTATTTTGAGCTAAAAATATTGTTAAAAGTGTAATTTTGCGTTTATAAAAATAAGTTTAATAAGTTTGTAGTATTATTGTACTGGTAATACACTAATACCATGGATGATGGACGTACTTTATATATATAATTTACATATTATACAGGTACAATATTGGGTATTTGGGTTTGTGATGTTAGTATGTTACCTATTTATAATTATAACGCATTTGAATTTTGGAAACGAGACCTCAACATCATAAGCTATCGGCTTGTCAATATTTAATTTATAGGTAATTTTATTTTACAATTTGGTTTTTATGAATTAAATTTTAAGTATCTACCTGAATAAATCCCACAACAATTTGGTCAATAAAAAGGTCTTTTAATAGTGATGTATTTATGTATTGATGTCTTATGAGTTATGATGTTTTAGGAGCTTAATATAAAAGTTTAATAGCATAGATGATAGTGTTTAAACATTTTCTTAGTGAGAATTATTTGCTGCAAGTTCTCATGTGCGCATGTAATCTGTAAATGTTCGAACCTTTACAAACTAATTCAAGTTTCAATAAACATATCAATCTCATTGGCAACATATGAAGTCATCAATGCACTGCATTAAGATTTGGTTATGCACCAGTATCTATGGTACAGAGTAGATTTAATAATATTTTGTCTTTATATATAGAAAGAGAACTAAAAAGTGAAAAAATGAATATATAATTGACAGGTTTGCAAAAAAATCAAGAAAATTATATTTAATATAGTTTATTTTTAATTAGTAATTCTTTTTAGTTTTTCCATACTGGCTATACCTATAATATTAAACCATGTTATACATTTATATATAATTATATTTTATATTTATAATATTATATACAATGTATGGATATAATAAAAATTGTATTATTCGTTGATTTTATATTATAAAGGAAAATAATTAGTGCTGGTTATAATATATTGGACAAAAAAGATTGTTTATTGAAAATCAGATTCACTAGATACTTTAAAATTAAATAAATGTTTGTTTGGTACATATAAGGTATAATCGATAGGGGGTGTGGAGGCCGAAGCCACCCATGGATCATTTTAGGGTAAAACATTATTTGTTTAAAAATAAATTTATTCAATCGAGGGCATAAACCAGCATTCTTTAACTTTTATAATAATTATTCATACTTTTCAATATTTAGATTATAATACTAAAAGAAAAACCAATAATTTTCTTTAGCTTTACATATAAAATACAACATAACTACAGAACAACGTGCTTTCTGGCAGATCAGATAATTCCAGACCACTTCTATACAAACAGTTTGGTATCCTCTATAGTGTTCATGGTCCTAAGATAACACTAAATTACTTTGTCACTATTATATCAGTTTATCTAAAAGTAGAATATATATTATATCCTACACCAGTGTTTATTTCAGACCTACTGTCCCCGAAGAGGGTTGTACATTTTCAAGAGAGTATGTAATAGGAGTAAATAATATCATGCAGAAATGTCATACAGTTTTTTGGAAGGGGGATACACTACTCTCTATTAAAATGTTTTTCATATATTTGTGGTTATTATTAATACTCTTATTTAGTTTTGTTTGAGATTCCATTTCCCATGTGGTCTTATCATTTATAATTAATTGCTAATTTCTTACAATAAGTACTTATAAACTACAGTAATATGAACATATTTTATTCTAACAATTTTGTAAACAAGATAAAAAATATACACATTTTAAAATGTAATTTAATCATTAACTAAAAAAAAAAAAATGTTATTTATTATTATACTGTAACAGGATTGAAAAAAGATATTTTGTGTTCGTGGCTGTTAAACAAAATAATTATTTAAAATTCAAGAAAAATAAATTATTTTTCAGATACACACAAGATACAAAACTCATTAATATAATAATGTTGGGATCTCTGATGAATGAGACAGTGACACATACAATTCACATAATTTGCACATTGAGACTAATTAGATAGTTTTGAATTTGTGCACGCCGCTCTTCAGTAATTCCTTGACTCATTAGTACAGAAACTCGTCCAGGTAATTGGTTCATGAGTTTGGTTAATGATTGACCTAGGAACATTTTTGCTTCAACTCCTAAAATACACAATACATTAATAGTTAGTTATCATAATATATTATTTGTTACATACCTTCTAAAGGATCATATTCAGTTTCACTTGCAAAAGCAAGTTGCGAGTAACCGGCTTCATAAGAATTATCATTATCATCTTGTAATAATTTATCTTCTAAATAAACAGTTTCATCTTCTGGAAGTTCAAACAAGCAAACAACAGATTGAAGAAGAAGAGCCCTGTAACATTGTTTTTAGTTATTTTAATTATTACTTAAATAACATGGTTTTTAAAAATTATTTCCTTACATACCTAATTGAACTAGTAAATTATTTTAATAGATGACATAAAACAAAATATTTTAATTTAGTATAGATATTAATAAGTGCACTACTAAAATAACATACTTATTATACCGTATTTTGTAAAAAAAAAAAAAAACATACCAAAATTGTGCATAAGGTCCGTCAATTAGCTTTTGAGTGTCTGTAAGTACCTTTATGATGCCAACTGCAGTAATTTTTTTATTAATATTTCCAGTTACTTTTTGAACATCTGGTAACATAATTTTCTCTAGCAGCATACCAAACATACTAAAATATAATAAAGTTTATTCAACCAATAATTACTCAAAATTTTTATTAAAGATAACATTTACAAAAAATACCAACCCATTTTGAATTGAATCTATGAGATCCACCATAAATGATGCACCATATTTTATAACACAGAAGAATATAAAAACAATGAGTTCACGTATAAATTTAGTAGTTTTAGATGAAGTTAGTCGTTGGAACAAGAGTACAAATATATTTTTCATCTGAGATTGTAGTACTTCCCTGAAATTAATTGAGTTCATAATTAAATCAAATTTATAAATATTGATTTGTTAACTAACATAGGACAATGCTCTATTATCGTTTTCAGTAATCTGAATCCTTCTTGATCTTGTGATTTTGATGCAATAAGTTTTTGAAACACGCCTAAAAGTCCATTCTAAATTTTTTTATAAATTAATAATTTTCTACAGATAAAATTTTAAAAACTTACAATATTCAAAGATTTTTCAAAATTTTCTGGAGAAGTTTTACGCACATATGATCTTAAGAGTCTAACTAAAGGATGAATATTACTGGTTTTTTCCCAAAGCATTGGTGTCAATAAAAATGGATATAATATTGTATAGGTGTCACCCACATTGCCAGGACTGTGGAATTCAAGTAGCTGAGCCAACAATTGGAACGTATATGGCATAAATTCTATAAATTATTATAAAACCAATGTTAGGGTATACGATAAAATAACAAAACTGGCTAATCATACCCAAGATATCTTGCTGCAAAATAATTTGAAATATAGGAAATAATACTCCTTCAAATGAACCAACTCCTTCGGGTGTTACAGTGCAGACTAATCTAAAAAAAAAAACAAAATAGTATAAATATTGTTCTATACACATTTAAATAAAATTATAAATTTACGAATGCTGTAATCTAATTTGAAATTAAACTTACTTTACACAAAATGAAATAGTTTCAAAAAGAAAATGATTGAATTCTGGCTGACTAGG
Source organism: Rhopalosiphum maidis (assembly GCF_003676215.2). Lineage (NCBI taxonomy): Eukaryota > Metazoa > Arthropoda > Insecta > Hemiptera > Aphididae > Rhopalosiphum > Rhopalosiphum maidis. The sequence continues at coordinate 64,775,317 of NC_040877.1, forward strand.
ATTACGAGCAACAATAGTAAGTTTGTCAGTCAGGACAGGTAAGAGTTCAGCCAAAAGAGGAATTATTTGTTGTTTTAATGTAAAAAATGTTCTCATTATAGCTATTAATATATAAACAAATATACATTGAACAATATAATTATAAAATAGGAATAAATAATTAATAAAAAATGTTATTAATTTTACCTTTCATTGTATGGCTATTTTCTTCTGAACCAGGTTTTGTTAAAATTCCAAAGAGGGATTTAATTAGTTGTTCTGCAAATGGAGATAATGTAGCTGCATCAACCCTAAAGATCAAATAAACATAACAATAGATTTTTATATTCTAAACTATTAATTTATTTTTTATAATAATTAACTTAAATTATTAATGAAAAATATACTAACACTGGTGTTTTTGAGTCTGGTCGTTTCAAAAGTAAAATTTTATCAATAGCAGCTGCAGCATAAATCCTAACAACTACACTCTCAGCTTCTAAAAGCTTTGTAAGTGCTGGTAATGTACTAACAATAACTTGAGGAGGTAATACACTACGGAAAGTCACAATATATTTAATTGCATCAGCTTTCATAACAGGCATTCCATTAACTAAATACATTAAACATTGATACATTTATTAACATACTTGTAAATAATTGAGTAATTTGTATAAATATTTATATAAATTAAGGCACTGTGTACTCACTATTTGGTTTTGCTAGTTCAGGTAATACATGCATAGTGGTAAATTCTTCTAAATTAACAAGTTCACTAATTTTAGTAGTACCATGACGTTGAGTACTTCCCTTTGATGCTAGCGTTGTTACCAAAAATAATGCAGCATCTTTACTACGCCAATTTTGTTCATTAGCTGCATATTGCTCCAACATTGACTAAAATTAAAATTAAAAAACGTTAGTTTATATAAATAAATATATATACAGTCTAGTTGCGATAACTTGAAGCTGAAGGGAGATAAAAATTTGCTTCAAGATATGTATTATTCGAGATATGTAACTCAAATTTATATTTCTAGGGGATTTAAAACAAATTTGAGTTGCAAAGTTTTTCGAGTTATTGAGATTCAAGTTATTGTGACTAGACTGTATATTTGCATGTGTGTATGTTGTTTTATAAATTAAATAGTACTAAATAATCATACTTTCACATATAAACCAAATGAAGACATAGTAACTTGTTCAAACTCCTTTGAAAGTGCCTTAACTAGATCACATGCTGCTCTTCTTCTTGTATCCACATCAGAACCTTCAATGTCTCTACGAATATATTCTTCTGGGTTGTCTTCAAATAATTCTTCGTCTGATGCTAAAGTTAAGCATAGACTAATTAATAAAATATAGGTAGATAAAACTGTATACGTTTAATAATGTTAACAGTTATTGTTTCTGATACTTTTATTCCATCAAAAATAATAAAATGAATATAACATTTTGCATACCTTTAAATTGCATGTTAGGAATAGCAACTTTTTCACAAATAGCAGAAAAAACTGATGGATCATCAAAAAGGTCACGATACTGTGGTTTAATAACAGTCGTTGACAAAAATTGCAAGGCATTTATAACGAGCTAAATAAATTATAACATTCTTTTAAATAAATACTTATAGTTTAGGTTAAATAAAAATTATTAATTAAAAACTAAATGATTATTATTTACTGTGTCGTATTTTGGTTGTGATCCAGCCTTGATCAATAATTTCCAAATAATTGTAACTAATGATCGCATATAAGATGAAAATTCTTCTTCATATTTTTGTGCATATAATGATATATTTTCACAAATTTGTGATTGAATTTGATGCAACACACCAGTTTCATCATCACTCTTTAAAAACAAACAGATATATAGATATACAATTTTACATATTTTTAGTGTAAAAAATTACCTCAGTTTCCAATTCTTTAATTTCTAATTCTAACAATTTCTGGAAATTGCTAATCCAAATTTGCATATTATCTTCAAAAAATTCTGGAAGATCCTATTTAATATTAAAATAAATTACAACTTTTTAATTATTAGTATATAAAAATTACAATGATTATTTACTTGATAGTTTAATGAATAAAATATTTTAGTCAGTACAAGTATAACATTATAAACTTTAGGATCTTTTGAAACTTCACATAAATTCATAGTAAGCTGAAAATAAATTGTTATTAGTAACTTAAAAATGTACATTTTGTTTCATATAATAAAAAATAACTTTAATTTAGGGAATTTTACAAACTTACAACAAATAATTCAGTTAGAGGTTTAGCCAAAGTGTCTAATACAAATTTTATTTCAGTCCATAGCTTTTGAGACTTAAGCTCATATCTATATTTTCTAAACAATGAATGAGCAGTCTCTAACGCTCCATTGATAGGTGTTAGATCACTAGTTGGTGCATCTATTACATGGAATAATATTACATTTTATAATATAATAACGATAATACATCAAAATTGTGAATCTCATACTAGCAAATGCAGCGAAGTTCTCAATAATTGTTGTCAATAAATTTGGCCATTGATCTGGAAAATCATGTTTGCCTATAAGTGAAATAGCGTCACTTAATTGCTTTTGAACTGCATCTGGAGCACTCAACATAACAGTCACAATCTGTTCTTTTATTAATATGCGATCTTCTTGATGTATTTTGTTTTGAAGTGTGTCTTCATCCTAAAAAATATTATATTTTTGATAAATTAGAGTAAAGTAATGCAGTACATGTCATTCTTTCGTGATTTATCAATATAAATTTAACTTTTTTTTTTTTGTTTTGCTAGTAATAGCTTATAATAACACTCAACATAACACTTTAAAATTAAAGTATTATTTTAATTATTGACCAAGTAATGGTATTATTAATCAATCAATTTGATACACAATAAAACAATATTTTATTTGTTTTAAAAATAATCAAAATATAAATTATGCTTTGAAACTATTAACAACTATTGATAGATAATAGAGGTTGTCTAGTAAGCATTGTAACAGCTTATTAGATATTCATATCTGAATTTGAAAGATTTCATAATGATTTATAGTCGACAAAATATGAATTCCTTAGTTTTAAGATCATAATGTGTGTAAGGGTTCTCAGAAGAACTATAATCAATGAATTTAAATATATTTGATTCGAGAATATTCAATTAAGTTGAAGAGACATTTTTAATAGCAGATAAGAAATATAGTTTACCAATTACCTAGACGAAGTTTACTATAAAAATTGGAAAAAAAATTATTGTAATTTTTAACATTTTATTATTGTATAATAATTATTAACTAATATACTTACAATATGCCAATTTCGTTTTATGTAGTTCTTAAATGTAACCGATCCAATTTTTTTAACCAAATCGACATTTACATCATTTGGCGCACTGATAATGTGAAGTAATAATAATGGATAATTCTTATTACATTCAATTGAAAGTAAGAAATTTTCAGCTACAAAATAAACATAACAGGTATTCATTTATAATATATGTTTCACATGTTTACAAATTAACACTGGTAATTATTCTTACCTTGTTTACGTTCACTTGGATCAGGACTTAATGTGGCTTGGAGGCATTTCACCAAATTATTAATATTACTAGTTGAAATTTCCATCTATGGAAAAGATATAAATATTTATTTTACAATACATATTAAATAATTATTGTGTATAAATAATCTCAAACTAACCGTAGAAAACGTTTAAATAAGTGAAGAAATAAAATGTATATATTAATTACAGTAAGCTATACTTGTTACTAGTTTAGATGAAAAAATTATCCAAAAAAATATGTAGGTACTTCAATAATATCTTAAGAGGAATACCGGAAATAAATGTTAGTGTATATTTATTAAAATACTAAAAACAAAAATATCACGTTAGGATGTTACCTAACCGTTCCTTCGAAAATAACGAAACTTCGGCTAGGCGGCTAGGGAAAGACCAAACAAAACATTATCAATTTTATTAACTAAAACTGTTTATCTATCAGGTTTACCACATTAATTATTTTCAAATATTGATAATATCATGGCTAAATATATTATATTGTTTTTATACTTCGTAAGATTTAGCCATGAGCTCATGAATAATATAATTTAGTGCTATTTTAGTATTATAATATTAAAATTAAACCACAGAATAGATTAGATCTTTTCTTTCATCTTTGAAATTTGAATAAACTACTTTTCAAGCAGCTATCTCAACATCCAAATATGGCAAATATCCAATGCTTTAATCACAAAACAATATAGAAGCGAGTTAGCGACACTCAAATATTCAATCATAGATTTTATTCTGTGATTCAATCAACACACTTGAGACCAACCAAGAAATCAAGCAATACAATCTAATGGCAAAACATATATTGCACCTATTATCGTGTGGATAATTATCTTTAAATGTTTTCTTAAATCTTTAATATACTACCGAAAATGAATTAGGGAAAAAGCCCATAATTTATTTTATTTTAGTTAGGTATTTACTAATGAACTTACTCCTCGACTTAAATCATTGATTTGTAACTTTAACTTGGTTTTAAATGGACACAAGACATCTAAAATGATTAACACTAGAGAACACTGAAATAGTCTTATTGTTTTAATAATTATAATAAATTCATGATAGTTCATTTGTTCATGTAATGACGGTGACGCCAATCTGTTTTTAAATCACTGGGTTAAAAATATGTCTATAATTCATATAATTATGTCTTAATTCTATATTGGTATCTACCACAAACATTTGTTACCATAATAGTATAATACTATAATTCCATCACCATTTTTTTTCAAAATATACAGTATTATTTAAAATTGTATTTCAAAAAGCGATATTATAAAATTGAAAATCTTCAATCCCAGTATCTGAACATGTCTCACCTATTACAATTTTTGGGGGCATTCACACATTACTTAGTGTCACTTAAATGACTGAATTTTCAAAATCTCAAAACTTATTGAAGAATCAAAAAATATTATATTCAGAATGTAATGTGTTAATGGTTAATGTGTTTTAATATCTATCCGAACTTATGGTAATACCCCGTCACCTAGAAGAAAATCATATGTTTTGTTATCGTTGTAAACATAATATGTTATATTTTAAATATATATCATATTATATTATATATATATATATATATATATATATATATACTATTGTATTTTTATAATACGAGATGAGAAGTGCCTCCTATTGCTCTATGATAACGCTGATAAGAATGAAAATTTTTCAGATTTCGGAATAAGAATTTCGGAATATTTAATAGGTACTGAGAGTTATCTATTGGAGTTTTCGCAATTTGTTATATTCGTATATAATATAGTAAGGGGATTACATTTTACCTTACCATGTCTTATATACCGTATGAGATAATTACTCATAAAAGACAAGTATGTTCACTTTATAAAAAAGCATGCAGAACCATCGAGGATTGGTATCATTACAGGTAAAACACTTAATTATTGCGATCAAATAATATAATACCAATAATAATATTATTAATTTTAAAATTAGTATTATAAATATCATTATTACTCTTAAGAAAAATATTACATTGTAATACAAACAAAATTAATGAAAAAAAAAAATTTGTATTTAGTTTTAATATACATTTAACATATTTAGTATGTAACCTTGGATTATTTTAACCATTTGTGTGTATTCGAAATTTTTTTTAGTATAAAATATTTCACTAAATAGATTTAAATTGTATAAATTGTTTTATTTAATTATAAAGGTCACAGCTGAAGTTGACTTTCAAATTATTAAATAAATACGAAGTGTGGTTACAATTATCGTGATTTATTATTCCCAGAAATGTGTTAATAAGTAACCATAATATATACTATTTATTTAATTATTTACTTTATTTTTCTAGACCATTGATGCGAATTAATATTGTCCGCTTAAGAAAACGTTTTGATGACAACAAAAATGTAATAGATGTACCAACTGCACAAGAATTGCTGAAAAAAGGTCAACATGAGCTATGGGCTAATCAACATTATTCTCCTCATCAGTGTAAGTAAAAGTACATAGCTACATAAAAGTTGATTAAAAAATTGTAACAATTACATTCTATTATCTTAGATAGGAGGTATAATAATTTTGTCTTTACCGCTGATATGAAAATGATTTATATTGTTAAAATAAAATGAAAGGTATTTTAGGATAACATAAGGTCATAAGATTTTAGTGTAAATCAGTAGCATACCCAAGATTTTTTTCGGGGAGGGCTGATCAATTTTTATAAAGTACAATTCAAGATTTTTGTAGCGGCGACTTTCATAGATCATTAAAAATTAAAATAATTAAATATTAATAATATTAAAAAAAAAAAAATTAAATGTAAATTATTTAACTTTTTTTTATTCTTTTTACTATGTTATACTAATATTATTATGTATGTATATACATTTATTTTTAGTTCCATCTTCACCTGGCGGAACAGCATTTGACCGAGATTGTTTCCCTCCCGACTGGGTTTTGGATTCTTGGCATCCATTAGAAAAAGCACAGTATCCAAAGTACTTTGCTAAAAGAGAAGAACGCAAAAAAGAATACATAGCATTATGGGAAAAACGCTGGGGAAAGCCATTCATTCCACACGACGAACATTAAATGGATTTTCTTTTTGTGGATTGTAGTGGATTTTTTATTGATTATTGCTTATTAGCGATTGTTATCATAAAATAATATGATGTATCATGTATGTAAAATAAATAATGAATAAATTTAGATTTCTGAATTAAATCATAATTTTCATTTTTAAATTATAACTATATTTATAGGCAACAAGTAATTTCTTAAAAAGTACCTTGAGAATAAAAACATTTAACCACATTTTATTAATTAATAAAAATATTGATGAGTCATTTTATGTTGTATCAAATAGTATCATTATTCATATTTCAAAGTTATTGGTAAGCCTACAGACTGATGGCCAACATTTAAATTGGAACAATGGTATAATCACAATTTGCAATGTAGTATATGATATAATTTATATAATATTATAAATGAACGGGTCACCCAATATTTTATATATATATTATTCAATACCTATTCAATATAGATTATTTAAATGTTTAAATTTAAAAAGAGTATTTTTCTTTAATTTTATCATGAAACATATAGAATAAAATATTCTTAACTACTAAATTAGAAATATATTTCAATAAATGCATCTATAATATAATGTTAAATTGAATGATAAAAATGAAAAAGTATTTTAATAGTGAATTCAAAAACTACTGAGATATTAATTATATATTTTAAGTTCATTATGTCATAATTTAAACTTCTGTCAAAGTGTCAAGTAAATAAACCAAAAACTTATTTCTTATTAATACTCATTACTTTCTAAAATATTTTCATCTTTTTGAAATAATTTTCTAGAGTATTATAGTTATTTTATTATCAGTCCTCTATAGTCAGTGTCAATTTTCTGTACTTAGTAATTGCTTACTGTCAAAGTGAGGTATCAAAAATATTCATATTTGTTAATATACTTTCTAGTCAATACCTACTATTTTCCATTTTTTATCAAAATAAACTGCCAAGTTTGAAAATTAATTACATATGTAACATATTTCAAATTAAAAAATGATAAATTTGATTATTATTCATAACAAATGAGTTTAGTAATTCTAAAAGAACTATTAAAGTCAGTGGCGTAAACTGGGTGGTGCAAATGCAGCACTTGCACCACCAGAAATCATTGAAATATAAAATAATATATAAACAGGTACAAAATTGTAATTTTCATGTACGTATTAGGTATTATCGATTTAATTATTATTCTATCTATATTCTAAAATAGTAAAATCAAAAACATGGCAATAAACAAATTAGAATCAAAAATAGAATACATAAAACAAAATGATATTCAAAAAGGTTTCCATTAATTACAGAGAAATTAAAAATATTCCAAACAATACCTACTAATACAGCAGGCTGCAAAAGATCTTTTTCTTGTCTAAAAACTTACCTAAGAACGACTATAGGACAAGAAAAGCTTAATAGTTTAACTACTCTGCAGCTCGAAAAAAAGATTAATTTGGACCATGCGATTGATGAATTTGATTCGGGATTTGTGGAAGGAGGACGTTGTCTCAACTAAAAATAAATAAAAAAAATTTTTGACTGTTTTTTTTATTAATATTATAAGAACAAAGGTTTTACTGCTAAAATAATTCAAAATATATTTATTATTTAAAGAAACATATTATAGTTTATAGGGAAGGATTTTACTTAGGAAGTTGGATTATTGGTGTTGGAAATAATTATAAGTTAAGAATATGCCACTGCATCACTAGAAATTGGACCCAATTTACGCCACTGATCAATGTCGTAACTTAATTAAAACATAAAGACAACATTAGTCACTACTCAATACTTTTCAACTTGATACAATATATTTAGTGCTGTCCATATTAATTAAGTTGTTGTTTAATTTTTAATATGATTACCCCGGCCCAAAGCGTCAAATCAAAACCAGTGTTATTAAATTATAAAATAATAAATTTCAAATTTATTTAATTGTTTTTGGTTTAGCATGGATAAATAAAAATACAGTATTTTGTTTCAAAAAATTATTTTTATATCGCTTAATATAGTTGGTATAGCGAATAATGTTTAAGCAAATACATTGAAAATGACAATATCATTGAATCAAATAATATTTGTTTAAAATTTTTCTTCATCGAGCCCATGTTTGAACAACATTAACACTGGTACATTGTCGTCACCAATGTCTCTGTATTCAAGCATAGCCACCATGCCATTTTCAATATCCATATTTTCGCCTGTGAAGAACTGGAGGTCTTTAAATCTTGTGAGCAGATCTTTCATAACCTGGATAAACATAACAGGACGATATTAACTCTAGGTAAAATGACTACCCAGCACATTGCATAAAAAATCAATATAGCATAGATATATTCACAGATACAATAAAAAGACCTGTTAAACTTACTTTGTTGATATTAGTTTTGAAGACGTCCACCTCGGTGCTACCATTCTCGACCATCTTGTCCACTAATCGTTTCATGTACTCTTTGAGGTACAGAGTGAATGACTTCTTATCCGGGAATGCGTATGTCTCCATAAGACGATGGTTGAGCACAACGTCCACACCGCTTTCTACAGCTTCATCATTGTCTTCGCTGGCCTCTTCAGCGGACGGGTTGGCACCGTCAAGCGTCACGTCGCCCAATTTCCGTGTGATCAACTTTCCGTATACTTCGTACAAGACGCCGTCAACGAGTTTGAACTTGTAAGTGTCCGAGAACATCTCGTCACCGGAAAAAATATCTTTGAAGATCTTCATTATTAAAAATAGGCAACCGGGGATGAACGGTAAAAAATTAAAAACGACAGATAGTTACTGACACGCGGCCAGGGCAGTGGAAAGAGGGCAAAAGACCCGAAGTACAAAAGAATCCGAATCAAAAGGAATAACGTGGAATTTATCACTTTGATATCAAGAAAAATTTTCGATTTTTTCTTCGTTCGATTGCAAAGAGGTTTGATAATACCATCGTTTTGTTTTGCATGAAATCTTTGTAATCGTGTTTATGGCGGGAAAGTTTAATATACATTTTGACATTGATGTGTTTATTTTTAACTACATCTTTCCTGCTAAGAGTAGGAATTTACTGAATTTCATTGAACTCATCGTGTCATGTTCTATACATTCAATAACATTGATAACACATTGAGTTACTCGGAAGCTGAATATATTCATTATTTAAATTACCTATATATTATGACTATATGAGTACCTATATAATATGATATGGTTAAAATTATACCTAATACATTTATTTTACTCTACGCTACTAACCGAATTTTAAGTTCTGATATTTTCGTAAAAAATTACCAAGAAATGGGAATTTTTAATTCAATAGCCACTTATGGTATGGTTTAACTTTTAAATTTTCTTCATAGTCATGATGGCGTATTTTGAGTTATTTTTTAAAGGGTTGACCAAAACATCTCTTAAATTTGAATAATTCCTAGTTCTTAGAAATTTTACACGATGTAGCGTTGGTAATGTAAGTCTAAAATATTATTTATATTTATAAATCTGTATGCATACTGTAAATACTTAGCTTTAAGTATAATTATACGGTTTAACTGTGAGAAATGTCATAAATAATTTAAATGGGTGGGTATAAACACATTGGGCTTAAAAAATGTATTTCAGTTTTTTTTAATTATTTTAAATTTTTACCTTAAAATAGTTTTATATTATATACAAATGACAATTATACATAGATAAATGTAATGATTATATTTAATTATGGAAATCATAATAAAATAACGAATAATGTATTTAGTTGGTACGCGACTTTTTTTTCCTATATATGTTGTTAGGGGCTTTTTTTCCGAATACCTATTTAATATCAAACTATAAATCAGGGATGGGCAACCCGCGGCCCGCGATTTATCAAATATTTACAAAAAAAATTGTATTTGTATTTATGTATTAAATATATATTAAATACATTGTATTTCCAAATTTTCCCACAAGATCATTTGGGTTGGATACCCCTGCTATAAATTATAATAGTTTGGTTTACACGGAGTGTTGGTAAACCTACTAGATGCAAAAATTATTCATTTAAGTGCGTAGGTACTTATACTTTATATATACTTGTTCTGTTTGTCTATGTTGGGCCGCAGTGGCGTAGCCATCATTGGGGGTGGGCAGTGAGCCATACCCCCTCCCCTTATCAGCTGTAACAACTTTATATAAAAATGAATTGTTAATTGTTAATTATGTGTTTTTTAGTATTTTCCCCCCTCCCCAGAGGAAAAATCCAGGCTACGCCACTGAACTACATATCTATTGGCTATAATACGTATATTGAACAGTATTTTTTACGTTTTTAGGAGATATATATAAAGTTAAAATCTCTCTGCATTTAATAATGCCTTGTCAGTTGTCTTCAAACTAATTTTCCCTAACATATACTCATGAAACCATAGCTGTTTTGTAGTCCATGCTGTGAATGAGTCATAATTTGTTACCGTAACTTTCTTTTAACTTAGGGCTCTTTCACAGTAACCCTCCTCAACTGCATTGTGGAAGAATGATATGACTTCCTATAATTTATTAATTTATTATTCAGCTCTCATATCTTTAGACTTGGCTTAAAAAAATATTTTATTGTCTTTTGCTCCTTTTTTTTATTTATCCTGTATTAATTTTTTATCTTCTATTAAATTAATTTAATACGTCCTAAATTCTATTTATACTGGTTTTAAAATTTAATAACAATGGTTGTAAACTTTAAACTTGTAATACTCACAACTATTTTTTGTCACTAATAATTGTTGTTCGTTCAGAGTACGTATGTAACGGTAAACGGTTAAAATCTCATAATATTTCACTAAAATAAAATTGGACGACACCCGTTTGCGTACATTTAATCTTTTTTGCGACTCGTTTGCGTACAAATGCACAACTCAATCGCGCACACGACATTTATTATACCTGCGATAAATGACCCCCGTACGTAGAACTCGTTTGCGAACATAAACTATACCAAAACTGCAAAAGTCTACCAAAACTCAAAAGATATTTTCCTTCTCCCTTTTACAGGCTTAGGACCGTCTATATAGTGTATATAGTATCGTTAACATCACACGTTCAACTATACCATAAGCATAATAGTAATAACTAATAGCCTATAATATGGTATATAATTATATAATAACTCAAAACATAACCGAATTATCACCGGCTTGTAACTTGATTATACTCAATTCAATTAGTACGTGTATCTTATACATAAATGATAAATCGTATCTACTATCTTGCACTAGGTACTAAGTTACAATATAAGTCTAAATTGAGTACGCAAACTAGTCGTCATTTTACAGGTCAAAATGTATATTAGCGGGTTTTCACATTTTTTGTCGTACGTAAACGAGTTGTCAGTTTACAGATAAAAAATTGTGTAATGTGCGCAAACGAGTATCACCGATAAAATTATTCTATACACGAGGTTAATTAAAAATAAAATAAAATAAAATAATGGATGTAAAATAAAGTGGTTATTTCCCAAAACAATATATTTTAATATATATGGAATTTATATATTATATTATCTACCTATACACTGGCTACACTTTAACAAATTGATTATAAATTTAATAATGTATCACAATTAAATAAATAATAATATATGTTATATGCCGCATGATCATTCAAACATTCAATAGATATGCTGCATAATTTTATAGTAAATTTAATATACTGTTTTATTAAAAATTAGAATATTAAACCTAACCTATGTAAAAAAGATACAAATGAGTTTATACTAAATGCTAAGGTGTTCAAAATTCAAATTGTAATTTTTTATTTTTATTTGATAAAATTTAAAATAACAAAAAATAAATAAATTGTATTTATGTGTAACCGGATAAAAAGTTAAGGAAAAAAAATCGACAGGAAAAAACAACAAGGATAATAGGAGACAAGACAATGAAAAACCTCGGTAAAAATTAATAATAATAATAATAATAAAATAATAATATTAGTTACTTATAGTATTTAATATTTTGTTTTAATATAAATATATAATAGGCAGGTAGTATAAAAATCGTTGTATAACACTAATAATACTCATAGTTATAATTGTTATAGATAGGTGCCCGGTCGAAATTTTATTTGCACATATCAAAATTCTAAAAAGAATATTCTGCTTTGGGATATGAAATTAAAAATAAATGATGATATTAAGAAAGTATATAGGTACTTACTAAAAATAAAAAAAAATTGATTTAATGACTTCAAAATGATCTAAGTAAGTAAGCAACATATTAATCATATTATATATTTCTTGGAGGAAAGATAATCATCCTGCAGTATAAAAATTAAATATTGTACGTATAAACTATAAACTGAAACATTTGAATACATTTCACAGTGAGTTTATTCTAAAGTGACAGAAAAAAATGTTGTGATATTTTTAATATTAAAGATTTTTTGTAGAAAATAATTGATTATAGTTTGTAATATTTGTACAAATATTTATTGATATATGTTGACAAGCGCGAACGCAGGAAAACATTTCGGGGGGAGGGGGGGGGGGTTTGAAAAATGTTCATCATAAATACTATACTATTCAATTGTAGGTCAGGTAATTTAATTTTTGTTCCTGATAATTCAGAGGGATTTAAACACCTAAATCCCCCCTGCGTTCGCGCCTAAATGTTGATAAACATTAAGTACAAAGTTGCTTAAAAGTCGCTCTACTGGAACTAAGAAAAAAGTAAAACGGGTTTTATTCAAAACCACCATTGGAAGTTTTGAACCTTGCAAATATTATGCTTATCATTTATCAAAACATGTTATGTTTAATGTCCGTCTATAATTTAGACTCTATACATATTAAAGACGATAGACGATAGTTATTAAAATTGAAAATAGCAATAGGTAAATAAAAAAAAATGTAGGTATAATCTCTTATTCTTGTTCTTGTGTACAGCCTTTTAAGTTTAAGAGGAGGCCACACTGGTATTTGCATAATATCTTCGTGTTACATACCTACATATACAATATAGCAAATTTTCAATTAGCCGAATCCGTTTTATGTTGTTACCTTAAATATTAGAATAAATGTACCTATTACCGACTTAAAAGTAAGAATATTATCTAGACCTTCTCGTATGCTTTATTATAAGTTTTATAAGTGATTATGTTTTATAAATGATATGATATACCTATACGGCTATACTAGTTACTACAGGAAAATATAATACATCAAATACTAAATAGGTATAAAAAAATATTTGATGTGATAATTCACCTTACATCCTTACAATATTATATTATTTATAATAGTAAACAATATCTAAATATATAACCATATAGCCACATAGGCGGAAATCCATTGAAAAAGTTGGGGGGGCTATGGTTTTTCTCATAAACCAAAACCGTTAGAAGTGTATTAATTGTATGCAATATGTATGTATAATGGATTTTATTTTCATTTTTATTTAGTGAGATAGATCTCTAAAACAATAGAGCGAATTTTGTTGTTTGGGGTCTTGTTAGATTCACATTGGCTAGGAGAAGTGCAATGAAGATTTTCAGAACTTTATATTTTATAATTAATTCACTACAGAGCCTCAAAAAAAAAAAAAAATGAAAACACATTTTATTGGGAGTTTTTTTTATGTTTTTCAGCTTTATAGCTTTGTAGTGAGTTAACGATTGAAGATAAAATTCTGAAAATTTTCACATTACTTCTCCTAGACTAAGTGAATCTAACTAGACCCCAAATAACAAAACCCGTTCTCCAGTTTTAGTAATCTACCACTCTAAATTAAAATCTAGCAAAAAATAAAAAAATTTTTAACTGTGAAAAATTATTATACTCGGTGATTCTTTTATCATAAAACACTCATTATTTCAAAAAGTATTCATGTTTTTGAAAATATTTTTTTACATAGTTTGAAGTTTTTAAATATTTTTTATCCTTATATTTTTTTTAAATTTTTACTTTTTTGAATGACATGATAGAGTTTTATTTTCACATTTCAAAGCAGGATAATGTTCTGAGTATTTTGATATATAAAAATCGAATTTAGGGTGAGTAGGTCATGAGTTATAAGTATTTAAAATTTATATGCGTGGAGTGGAGTGGTACGGAGTTATCCCGCAAAATGTTGGTCCCCTACTCCGCTTGTCTAAACTTTAAATACGTATAACTCATTAACTACTCGCCCTATTCGATTTTTATGTATCAAAATATTCAGAAAATTATTCTGCTTTGGATTATGAAAATTGAAATTAAAACTCTATGTTGTCATTCAAAAAAGTAAATAACTTAAAAAATATTAGGATAAAAACTAGTTAAAATATAATTTTTTAATAAAAACGTTGTTTTTTCAACAACTTGAAATTATGTAAAAAAATGTTTTCAAAAATATGAATACTTTTTGAAATAATGAGTGTTTTATGATAAAAGAATCACTGTATATTGTATTTCCAAATTAATATAATTCTATATATTTTGTTATATTCGATAGACGATAAAACAAATCACTATAAGACAGTGTTCTAACTTATAATTTTCATTTTCGTATAAAATATTATGTAAAATACAAAAAAATTTATAATATAAACATTTTTATGTTTGCAAGAATGTTTGAGGGGGCTTGGTGGGCTAAGCCTCCTCAAGACCCCCTACCCCTATTTCCGCCAATGAATAGCCATATAGATAATAAATAATAAAATAACTATACGTCTGTTCGTAAATATAATACTATAATACTTAGTTCGTATTCGTTACAAACACAAATACTTGCAAGTTACAAATGTATATTGTACACTTATACGTATAACGTTAACAAACAATATTCATTATGTTTAATGTTACATATATTTAGTATTTACAATTTTACACTTATTTATTTTATCATTTTAAAAACTAAAGAGTATCCATTCGAATATATTTTATACATCGATGTTGTTTCCGAGAGTTTTGTAATATGACGACGATCAGGCAACACTGCATTGATCAGAAACTGCCATCTCGTTTCGTCCTTTGGATTTACTACTGTCGACTATGGAGTGTTGAGTTTGCCGCCGTTGGCCGCTACGCTACATAATATTATTGTTGTCAATCGTTTTTAGTGTTTTTACTTTTTAGTCTCTCAGTAGTCAGCACTCGCGAGTGGATGAGCGATACTGTTGTTCTCCGTCCGTCTGATAAAAAATTCGAATTTCTGTTTTTTTTGTTTATTTTTTTTTTTTTTTTTGTTATTTAAGTAAAATTACAACACCCTTATTAATATCATGTCAATAATGCTATGTTCTGTGTAAATATTATTATGTGATTTTCGATTTTCTCATGTACGTGGCTGTCCATATGTTCGGACTTGCACCTGTTGCATTTAAGTTGATGTTTTTAGTTGTAATTATTCAATAAATATCATCAAATCGATTTTAAATGCAGAATGGTGATGAGGTGAGAGTTTTATGTTGTTTAAAGTTTTTTGTGCCACAATCAAAATTGGATGACGTGAAAATGGGTAACATACAAACCCGTAAGCCTGAATATAGCTCGCCGATTTCGACTCCACAGCATCAACTTCATTTACCTGTAGAATTGCCAAGGACTCATAATCTGCGAGCGAGTATTCGGACTAAAATACCAATGCCAGACAAGAGTGAGTTGGAAAGACGGTTCACTAAAGTCTTGGTATGTTATTTTTTTTTTATATATATATAAAATATAAATATTATGGTACCTAATTATTACTAGTTTTATGACAGTTGATTAATTAATTCTTGATAAATATTTTAATAAACATAAATATGCCCAGTTAGTTACTATAATAAAAACAAAACATATAATTAGGGCTCGGATTTATATGTAAATACATATTTTTATTGTGACTTGATAAATTAATTAAAGTGAGAGATAAATTCGTTTTAAGGGATTTCCAATGAAATTAACTATATTTTATTTTACATATTTTTACATATTTCTCAATAATTCCATTTTTCCTACATATTTTGACAATTTTTTCATTTACGATTTTTTAATAATTAATTATGTACTGTCCAATAACATCAGTGGAAGCCGAAAGATCATTTAGTCGGTATAAAGTAATTTTACCACCAAATCAAAGATCTTTTGAATTTCAAAATTCAAAAATGGCTGTTATCATAAATTGTAATCAAGATAATTAAAATTTTTATTTTTTTATTTATAAAATATAATTTGTTTCATTAGAAACTCATATGGACATAACATATAATTTAATATTAATAAATAAATCATATTAGGAAAATACATATTTTGGTTTCATAAATACATATAATTATAATATATTATCTACTGTATACATTATTATTCTTATTATTAATGTTATTATTTGTATTTTATAAATTTATTATACATAAATTATACAATTATAATTCATTAAAAGTACTTTTAAATTACCTAAAAAAAAAATTTTAGTAAATATTATTATATTTTTGTTTATTGGTTGAGTATTATCAATATTTTCATATTGGTTAAAATGTTTTGGTTTATAAGAATATAAGTTATTGATGTTATAATACATGTTCATCTATGCAATTATTTCCTAAAATATACTAAGCGCCTTTATAATAATTGAATTTCTGCATATATCTATTCTATTATAGATATTATTCATTAAGTATACTTACTAAAGTACTTGCCTACTAATTTTTGTTTCTAAAAATATATAGGGTACCTAATCGTTTTACCTTTTGTTGTATAAAAAACTGCTATTATGTACATTAATTATTAGTGTACTAGAATATTCTCACAATTTAGTTTAATAATAATAACAATAATGTAATAATTTATAACCTCATAGGTGCCTAAGCAGTCTATTGCTATTACTTTTTAATATTACTTTTTGGTACCTAAATATTATATAGAATGGAATAAATTTAGATAAATCTAAGTAATTGCTGATATAAACTTAAAAAATTATAATAATATTATAAAGTTCATTGTTTATAATAATATTGTTGGAGGTGTTGGAGTTTAAAATGAGGATAATATTTGTTTTATATTTAGTAACTAAATATTTGTTAACATTACTCAGTATAGATACCAGTGATACTACTAGTTATTTAATACAAATATAAAATATAACTATATTTTTAAAATCATAGGTTAGATTAGGACCGAAATATTAGTGCTGTGCTTCTTGGGATGGCCCTGGTAATGATATGAAAAATATCCTTAAAAAGTGAATTAGTGCATTACCTGTGTCAAATACCTGCGTGGCTGCGCACGCCTATGTTTAAAACCATAAGTTATTTTAATTTAAATTATTAGGTATATTATTTGACTATTATGCAAGAATTTAAAATGAAATGACTCAATACTTTTTCTAGTGTAATTTGTTAAAGTTTGGTGACTTGTGTCTACCTATTTATAATTGTTTAACCATTATAAATTGCTTAACATTAGAAGATTATAGTATGTATCTCATTAAAATATTCTTTTATAAATATATAATTATATAACATTATACACCAGTGGTGTTAGACTGGAATTTTTATTTTGGTTTCATGATTATAATTTAACAAATTCTAAACTATAGTAAAATTTACATGTTTTTTTGATAAATTGAAAAAAGATGAGTTGTCACATATTATGTTTAATGTTTATAACCCAATTGTTAGGTATAAAATGATGATATTTTTTTAAATTTTATCTTTATTATTTGAATATTATAGTAAATAATTATTAAACTATTGTTTACTGACACATTAAAGAGAATATTTACTATGCATTAAACTTTTTTTTGTGGATTTGCTATAAGATCAGATACTTAATTTGTATAATAATGTTATATTGTAAAGTGACATTATTCTTCTATATTGGATATAAAAACTATTTTAAACTAATTTAACTAAGTATTCAAGTAGTATTCTTAAATTTCAAAAACAAGCGAGAATAGAATACAGTTAGGTCGCAGTGAAAGTTAGTATTGTATCTATTATTATTCATATTATTTTTAAAGTTATGATAGAAATGGTAAATCACTACATTCTAAAGCTTAGGTAATCAAATATCTTTATATATTTCCAATTTTCCGTAGAAACAACTATTTAAACACTTGCAAATAGCATTAACTGAATAATGATGTTTAGGATTGTTCTAAATATATCTAGAAAACATATGGTTCTGCTTTCGGAGCCTTGCATATTATGATTAACTTTAATTAACCTTGTATTATATTTTTATGTTCATATTCTTTGAATTTAAAATTATTCAATCAATATTGAGATAAAAATGGCCACTGTTAACCATTATACTACACCTATTAAATATTCAAATAAGTAAATGATCAAAATGTAAAGTTTAGGATCAATAAAATATTTTTGAGTTTTTATCATTAAAATTACCATGGTTAACGCTCTTATTTGTTTGCTCTCAGTACGCATCATAGAAAATTTGTGTCCTTGACATTATCTATATGTTTGTATGTTAACTTTTTTATGATATTTTATTTTATATGTATGTCACAAGTACATAAAAATTATAATTAAAAATGACTTAAATCTCTACTTAAAATTGAAAATTTGTAAAATTACTTATTTTCTAGAAAACTATTAAAATTTCCAAAAATGGTTCTTATTTGGCTTAGTGTTATTTTACATTAAAACCTTTTTTTTATCCATATTAGTTTAAAAAACAGATTGAAATTTGTCAACAACTTTACTTTATACCGATATTTTCTTTTGTTAAAATTATTACCTACTTTTTTAAGAATAATTTAAAATTACAAAATAATTAATATTTGTTATAGACTAATGACTATACTACTATAGTGATGTATTAAGTTAAACAATTTAAAAAAAGAAATAAGTTAAATAAAAATCTATTTTTAGTTGGAAGTTTAATTCGATAAATATTGATCAACTGGTAATTTGGTATGATGGACCAATAGTATTGGTATGCATTGAGCGAAAAAAAAGCGTTCTCACGCACGACGCGCAGTTGTGACATGTGGAATTTAAATGTTATGGGTATTCATGCACACTAATTATAATTTACTACATTCATAACCACACTAGTAGGCATATGTATCATGTAGGTAGTCTTCCTTAAAAATGAAGCCTTAAGATATCCCTTTAAGAGGATGTCGGCACAATATTTGTTTTTTTTTAATTTTAACCCACACGCAACAAAGTAAATTGAGTTTGGTAGAATCAACCTTGTGTTGTTGACATTAGTAATAGAGTGAATTGGTCTATAATAAAGCTAGATCTGTTTTTATGTTAGTTTTTTACGATATTTAAAATTTTAATCAAGATATGATCATTTTTTAATTGTATATTTTTTATACTAATAACTTGCATATAAATTTAAATATCATAAGAAGGCCAACGTACAAATATATATAATGTTCTAATAATGTAATGTTATCTAACCTTAAATTTTATAATAGATTAATTCACTAAAATACTAAAGCTAACAATATAAAGTTGGAAAAATTGCCATGTTATCAATGAGCCAGAGAAACAAACGAGTAAATGAGTAATACGTTGACGAGCACGTCGCACCCGCATGTGTTGTCTGTTTTACACACGTCCGGCACAGTAAATTTTTGTTCACCAGTTTTAATAGCGTGCTTTTAGTTTTAATATTAGAGTGAATATTATTAAACTTTTAGGTAAGAATATGATCTGTGTTGTCTCGTTGATTTACATGTTGAGCATTTTCAAATATTTAATTTTCTCACACTCATAACTCACTTTTTTTATTTTTATAAGAAGTTACACAATCTATATTAAAAGCACAATAAGCGTATTTGCAGAGAGAAAAAAAACAACAGGATAGTATGGGGGTAAGAAGTCACCCATTAGCAACACTTGACATGAGCACGGATTATGTTAATCTATGACTTAGTGGAGAATAAGAGTGAGGCGAATAGCGAGGAATAGATCGTTGGAAGTTATAAGTTTAGGAGGTCCCTACACCATCTCCTTTTCAGACGACGACGAGGTTTTTCGGGCAAAGTTACTGTGTTTAGATTCCTGATTAGTGGATTTATGTGGTTAGCTAGATGTAAAAAGAATCGCTTGTAATAAATTACCGATTCTTCTTCGATTGTTTTCATGCGCATGTCATTATGGATGGTTAGATTGGATACATACGGTGGGGTATTTGCTATTTTGCGTAGGGTGATGTTCTGGAAGGTCTGGATTTTATTTATATTAGTATTTTGGCTGATCCCATAAATCACTTAAAAATTAAAATATCGTAAAAAACCAACGAGAGAACACTGATTATGTTCTTACCTAAAAGTTTGATAATAGGTTAATTCACTCTAATATCAAAATTAAAAGCACGCTGTTGAAACTGGTAAACGAAAATTTATCAAGTCGTACATGTATAAGACGGAGACAAGACGTCATGCGAGTGCGACGTCCTCTTAAAGTTTTAAGTTAAACAGTTAAAACTTCTGATGGTTTTTTATCATACAATAATTAACACTATTCACCCGTCAACATTAGTCTTAAGTGTGGTTTATAAACGACAAAATAACTTTGTGGTATAATGGTTGCCAATTTATAAAATATTGAATATTAAATAATATAAATGTATCATATGCAGGTTATTAGAAACTTGATGGTTTATCCAAAAGTCTGAGGTACTTATATTATTATTGGACTATTAAGATAATACGGGTACATATTGAGTTGTATTTTGTGATTACTGCCTGAGAACCTAACCTAACCATGGATGATTTAAAACTTTTAAAGATAACAGTTAATGATTAAAAGATCTCTTAATATTTATTTATAATTATTTAATGTAATTACGTACAATTTCAGTAAAACCCTGAAAGTTTTCTTAAGTCTATATTTGTTTTAGTTTTGATTAACACTAGTTATTTGTGAGGTTATTTGGCTACACTTAAGGTGTCGCCACATCAACATTTGTTTTTCTCTGTCTATCTCGCTCGCACTTAATATAGGAACAAAGCTATACCGTTATTCCACGATTACGATTCTCTGGTTCAATTCAGAGCGAAAGTACCTATTATAATATATTTTATTAATTTATAAAAAAGAATATTTCTTTTGCATTGACCAGATTTTTAATATTTTGATTTTTGAATAAGTTATTAATGGTTAAAAATAATTTAAATTAAAACGTGCTTATATTTATAAAAAATTATCCAGTCAATGTACATGAAATATTCTTTTTTATTAAATTAATAAAATGTATTATAATTGGTGCCTTTGCCCTAAATTGAACCAGAGAGTTGTAATCATGGAAATTCGGAATACCTTTGTTAATATATTATGCCCAAAATAGATAGAAAAAAACAAATGTTTATATGACGGCCCCTTAACAATACTAACCTTCACTATCGTTATTTAAAAAAAATAGTGGCGTAACTCAATATAATATTATTTTTGGTTTTTTAATATACTTACAAGATACTTAATCACTAAATGCAAATGAACAAAATTGAAAATTCAATATTTTATAATTTGTCCAAAAATTGTTTTAACCATTTATTTTTTAAAAATATTTTTATATTTTGTTCTTAGTTTCATTTGAGGTAAGAAAAATCTAACAAAAGTGTTATTTATACCTACGATATAAATAATTTCGGTTATTTCATCATAATTAAAATGTAAAATAGATTGATAAAGCGATTAAAACTAAAAGGCATAGGTTTCATTGTAAAATTTGTACATTTTATGCTATGTAGGTAACATTATTCAATTTATACTGCTTATGACGTATTGATATATTTGTCGACAAGTATTGTTTTTCTAAAATATATTTTCTACAGATGAGATGAGTATTATAAATTATAATATTCACGTAATAAATTTAATACAATTAAACTAAATTAAGTATGATATATTCGTAGTTTAATTCATGTTATTACATGAATTTAAATTTTTTAAATTATATAGAGATTTATAAGATTGCATTAATAAATAATTATAATTTTAATTTTCTGTTATTTAAATTCTAGTTAACTGCATAAGTATAATATATTATTGTTTTGTTAATTTACGATAAAAAATATATATACACCTAAATACCTGAATATAATATCTGAAAATTGTTACCATCTTCTGGATCTTCCTTTCGAAATGTATAAAATTTTAGCATGATTTATTCTATTTTCACTACAAAAACTAGATTCTAAATTTTCAATATTTATTGTAATAGTGTATTTATAATATGACTTAGAAAAGATATCCGTTTTAAATAATAAAATAAGCTTTGTTAAAAAAAATGTTACCTAACATAATAATAAAATCTGATGAATATGTAGTCAATTTATGATTTAATATTTTAATAAATAAATTAAAATGTATAGTTGTTATTATATTCATATAATATTATAATACTCCTCATAATATTCTGTATTTAAAAAAAAAAAATATTTTCTCGCTTATAGAAAGTTATAAAAATAATAATCATAGGTCACAGTTGCGTAATTATAAAAATACAAATAAATAGATGATATACATTTCAAAACTCCTTAGCTTAGAAGTTTCTAAGTAAAACAAAATATAATTTTTCTACAATTTGTAATATTATGATATTATTTATTACTTTGTTATTTGATTTGGTACCTATAAAGTTATTAAAAATCATTTGAGCGGTGAAATTTTTTTATTGAACAAAATTACCAATATGATTATTTTGAAAAATCCAGTTTACTGGCCAAAAAGTAAAGATAAAAAATTGTTTAATTATAGTTTATAGGCTAAAGCATCAATTTATGTTTAAATAATAAAGAGTGGTGGATATATTAATAGGAATTAGTTTTTATTGTTTAAAGTAAGATCAAGTTATTCTTTTTTTTCTTTAATATTGTTGTATAATATATTTTATAATAAGTTACTATTTGAGTATTAACATTACGTACAATTACTAATTAAATATAATATTATTTTACATTTCTGAGTTATTTAATTTGATTTATATTATTTACGATGGATTCAATTGTTGATGAATACCAGATTTAAAAATGCCTGATTTTTCATACATTTTTGGGATTAACGTCATCGGATTTTTCTTTATATAATCATTTTGATTGTACCTAAAACCCAAAAGAAACAAGTCGTCATATTTTTCTATCATTATTTGCACCCGCATTTAAGCAAACAATGAAGTGGGGTACTAGGGTCGCAAACATGAAACATGTGTTCGCATTAATATATATCTTATTTTAAACCATAAGCATTTTATTATTGTTTGAATCGTTCTGAGGATTGTTAAGAAAATAGTGGTAAATGTTCTCGTGGAATGTAGAATTTATGATCGTTGTACTTCGCTTTTTATAGCAATAAATGCAATGAAATTTTTTAATTTTAAGATAGATTACCTTTTATTTAGTATTTCTGTAATGACTATCAACAATGCTAAATATGTATATTTTGTTGAGTGTTTTAATAATGTGCAATAAACTATAGATACGTGGTGTTATACTAGTTTCTTTATCTTTCTATATATCGTTCTACAAAAACAGATATTGAAGTATTTCGTAATGATGAAAGTATGAAATGTGTTGTGATTGATTTTTATGATGACTAATTGCTTCTATTACTTATTACTTATCGGTAACTATACATGTTACTATTTTAGGAATATTTTAAGTTATGCATTATTTTGAATAGAATTTTTCTGGGTGAACATAATTTATCATATTTTATTTTTGGATGTGGTATAAGACATTTTGACATTAGGATCTATTACCAATGTCTTCATTTTAAAAAAAATTAACAATGTAGTAAAAAAGATGATACGATATTTATTGATAAATAATATTAAGAAATTAGGTACTTATTATCATTTTTTTTATTAAAGATTTGATACTTGAATAGCACTTAAGTTTTGAGTGAAATTGTAAAAAATAATATTGTGAATTAAGTAGTTGTTATTTATGTATTTTATATTATTATCTATATGTATTTTCAAAAATTTATTGTTCAAAATTAAATATAAGTTACGACTTTATTTTGTGTAAATTAATTTACAATTTGATATAAAATATGGGTTAATAATGAATCTCGACTCTCAGAATATATTTATATATTTATAGCAATGGCTTATTTCTTTTAAATATTTAGTAATAAGTCACGATTCCAGTTCCATTTGAATCTGCAGGAAGGATTGTCAGGAATAAATGTATAGTACTAAAGTGCATTATTTGATTTAGAGGGTTAACGTTTGAAATGTTTGAATGGAGTTTCACGTGATATTGTTTATAAAGTTTTGTAAGTTCATTGTAATATTATTATATTATTTTTTTGTCAATACTTTTTTTATGATGATGGATTCATTATTATTATTTTTTGTTGATGCACATAAACCAAAAACCGTAAAAAAGTATAAGTATAAATGTATTATGTTGTTTCAAGAGAAATATTAACATAATTATAATAAACGGATTTTACAGTATAAATAAATTATAATAATAATAATTTAAAAACTACTTTTATGTACATAAATGGACTTAAAGTTTAAAAAGCCTCTATAAAACTAACAATCCTTTAATAGTTATAAATTGAAAACGTTTTATCGTTATTTTATGAGGTGTATTCGTGTTGCGTGTTTACAGTGACCCAATTTTTAATATACCTACTTTTTATTATTTATTTATTTTATTATTTTGAACTATCCTCATGTCTTTAAAAGCTTTGTTTTAATATTTAATTGTGTTTAAAAAATATATATAGTGTAATTTTACTGGTAAAATAATTTAAGTTACAAATACATATCGTTATTACTTAAACCAAAATAATAATTTATCAATAAATTAAATTATGTTAATTAAAAATTAAAATACAAATTTCAAGCTGTGATGATTTGAATTTATATAAATTATAATGTAGAAATTGTATTTTGTAATTGTAATTTATAAAAATAACGTAATTAACCAACTTCACTAATTAATGTTTTCCAAAATAGTTGAAATGATTTAAAAGTTATATTAAGATAAGTAAATAATATTATCTTAACATTCTAATTTATAGACAAGTTTAATTAGCTATGTGCCTATGTATATATAATTTACTTACAAATAAAAGAATGTTATATTATTGACTTATGAATTGTGTAATTTACTTTTTAACGTAAATCTACATTTATTTTAAGTAATTTTAAGTATTTCTTGTTTAACACGTTTGTCATATTCAGTATTTTAATAAAATATTTAGTTTAATTTTAAAAGATGTTTAAATTATATTTGACATGATTGATTGAATCACATTTCATTTTCCATAAGAAATTTTTGATATTTTTGCTTAAAAATCATATATAATAATTTTAAAGGTACTTTAGAAATGAAATAAAACGTATTGAATATACTTGCAATATATTTATGCAAATTTAGTTTAGATATAGCCCATATATGTATTAAAACAACTACAATGAGCATTGTTCTTGTATTTTTATTCTAGTTGAATAACAAAATGGAATTTATCAAGCCGCTCGCTTATGAAATTAGATACTATATCTACCATATTATTTATATCATATAGGTCTTAGGTAATATAATATATTAAACAACTATAATGTTAATAATTTAAGGAAAAAATAGATTTTTTAAATCTTTTGATATTTCAACTAAAATAAATATTATGGACTGTGGTATTTTATTTATAGATAATCTTAATACACTGCGTTGTATATTAGTTAAGGTTATTTATTTTAATATGTTATTTACGTAAATCATATGAAAAATTTAAAACAGCATTAATAGAATTTATTTAGAAACTTAGTGTACTATTGTTCGTGTAATTGTGCTTGGAAATTTTTATAATACTATTTTAAAACTAAATACTACCAATCACAAAATAAAATACAAGTGTTAATACCGGGAGCCCTCAAAACTTCTTCAACACCACACCCTTTGATTTTAAAAATCACAATAGACCCTCAACCCCTGCAGCTATCATATCAAATGGGTGTGGTACTATATTCTTGCTTTTATTATACTCGGTGTTCGATAATTTATTGTTTTATAATAGAAAATTTGTGGTGCCATGTCATGATTCACTCACTAAGCTTCCCGAGGGCAATATTGTTACCTTTAGGCTTTAAATATCGTCAGAATAATAAAATAAGTATTGCATTGTTAATGAACCCCGAGTGTTCATAAAATGGATATAATGTTGTTTTAAAATGAGGATAAGACAAAAATTATTTTTTATATCTTACAGTTTCTTTCTGAGTGAGTTGTGATGTAAGATTAGCTTCATTTTAGATTTGAATTCTGGTTCCACGTCGGTAATCAAAAATATTTTAACGATGGCAATAACGACATAATAAGGTTTTGGAGAAAGGAAAAACATAGTTGAGTAACAATGCTTTCTTCAAACAATAATAGAGGTTATGTAATGAAAATTATGACATTTTTCTAGTATTTATTAAAAATAAAATTCGTCTTATTTACTAATTTTATGTATAAATAAAATAGTCCACAGTGAAATGCATTCCTAAAGGAGAATTGCAATTCACAGGTAGTTGAAAATGTTTTATTTAAAATAAATATACTCGTAATATAGTATAGGTAATATACGTTTTATTTGTCTTTTTTATGTAATAAAATCAAATTTGAAGAAAATTGCTTTATAATTTATTTTTAAATTTATTTATGAATTGTTTTATTTGTATTAATAACTTAATACGTTTATATTAGTAGTAACTAGTATTTCAGTTTTTATTTTTAATTTTAATTATTTACCTTAATGATTAAGTTTTTTAACTATTACTCTCTTCTTAATTTTAAACATTTTAAACTAGTCTTATATTATAGTATCAATAGTATCATCATCATCATAATATTTAAAGTGAAACAGTAAACACGACATATTTTGGATGATTTATTAATGATCTGTGTCAGTTATTAATTATTGTATTTCATTCTATTGTGTTTAAATGAAATTTAGTATATTTATTTTTAACTTAACAGCTTTATGTTGCCCCCCCACAGAACGGATAATAAATTAATCAAAATATCTACAGGATACAATTATTATTTATTATATACAATGGGATATGGTATTCGTTTTGAAATTTGATACAATTATTTTATATATCTTTTATTATTCGTTTTTAATATTAAGTATAGTAGTCTAGGTAATCGAAATTATTAAGTGTGAAGTATTGAATATAGTAATATAATATGATTTAATAATGTAATACAAAAATAACAATACAAAGTAAATAGGTTGTTTACACTTTTATTAGCTATAGTAATTTTTAATTACTTTTAAATGATAAAAATATATATTATTTAAAAAACTAGGTTTGTAATGTTTGTATAAATTGGAAATTTTTTATAGATTGAAACTTTGTATATAATATTAATTTTTTTTAAGTACAATTTATTTAAATTTAATAAATGATACCTGCCATGTAAGATTTATAATAATTATTAATAATAGTTATTATACATGCATAATAAATTAATATCTAAATTATACCAGTCAACAGTCTAAGAGTTTGGAAATAAAATGTAAATAGATGTACAATATATATATATCCACTAAAAAAATGTATCAGATTTATTTTGATTTTTAATATTAGGTATTATTTTTATTCAAATATTTTTTAGAAACTAACTTATCGTATGAATTATGTATTTTAACATATTGTATTATATGTAATTTATGATTGACAGTAATAATTAAATCAATTACCTATTTCTTTTTTAATTATATATTGTACAATTGTAAAAATGTTACTTGATTTTTATATTCAATTTAAAGCAATAATAGTAATTAGGCATTAGCAATAAGAATAAAATGTTTACTAGATTTTTGTAAATAATCAATATTAACACTGTTCGAAGTTTTAACTGATTGTTACTAATGTCTAATAGTATATAATATAATCATCAATCTATTATATTAACTTTGCAAAAATATAATTCTATAGTTAAACATTTATGCATTATCATATATTTATAATTAATTTGATAATTCGTATTTGTATTTTGTACTTACTCGCGCGTTATTAATATTTCAAGATGTATGAATAAATATATAGAATTATTAGAATTGCATAAAGATTGATAATTATAAATAATTACATTCACCTGCATTGATTTATTTGTCCCAACAATAGCAATTGTGTAGAAACATTGAATGAAATAAACCAATTATTAACCTCAATTTATTTGATCACGTGTTACAGGCATCCATGAATTTGCCTGCGGACAAAGCAAAACTTCTAAAGCAATATGATGACGAAAAAAAATGGGACTTAATTTGTGATCAGGTATATATTTTTTATTATATTATAAAAATGTATAGAACTTAGTGAAAAGTGAAAATGATTAATTATTAAATTTGCACAGCTGTGTGATTTACTATTTTTCTCGAAATATACATAACTGGTAAGATATTATCTAAATAATATTATCATTATTATCATTTAGATCTGAACTTGTACAATGTACATAATACTACTGTAATAGACATAAATATAAATTTAACATTTCCCCCCAGCATGAAATAGGTTTTTACGTGTAATACTATCGAAATAGTAAATAAAAATGGTTGTTAGATAATCTTTTGCGTTACGTAGTTACACAATTATGTAATTTTTAATTCTACATAATATAATGTATTTTAGAATTGATCGTAATCATTTTGAATAATAATAACAATTAATGTTTTTTAAATTAATATAGGAAAAAAATTAATCAAAAGATAAATATCGCTAATAAGTGATTGCTTAAAGCTTAATGAACCCCTTCATGTCAACTTCCACCCTTAGCATATAAGTTTATTTTGCATCCTATGTATAGATATTAAATTGTTAATTTAAAATTAGAATATAAAAAAAAATTAATTTACCTAGGTATAAATAAGAATTATTGTGTTTTATTTCTGCTTTTAATTTTATTTATATGTAAATAATGGTATCTTTTATAAACACGTGAACACACGTATTATATATTTATATTATAATATGGCATAGTTTTACATGCTGTGTAAATAAATATTATATTATAGTATATTAATATTACGCTATATACATAAATTTTATTTATACCAAAGCTGTAGTCGCAATTATTTGGGTTTTGGGTGTCTAATAATTAAGAAGTTTCAAATATGTATTGTGGTGTTTACTTTTTATTAGTTTACGATAAACAGGCATTGATAATAAATTATTGTAGAATACAGTGGTTTTCAAACTGGGTGCCGCCAGTATCCACTAAGTGTGCCGCGGTTTTTCCATAAATTACCTATTGCATTGAATTATGATATAAGAAAATGCGGGTATCTGTCAACTATTCGTCCAAGAATTAAAAATATTTGTTAGTCCATCAATCATACATTTTTTTATTAAATATATATTTAATTATAATTAATTCAAAACAATTTTTTTCGTCTAAAAAAAAGGTCAGTTGCCCGTGAAAATTTTTTGAAGTGTATGGTGTGCCGTGTATAATAAAATTTTTAAAATTACTGATATAATATTTAAATATTATCTTATACTGATATTTTGATAAAATCTATATAATCTGTCTTTAAATAAGTTTGTTTTTACAATACTGTCCATCTGAGCAGAGTGGCGCAGTGGAAGCGTGCTGGGCCCATAACCCAGAGGTCCGTGGATCGAAACCACGCTCTGCTAAGAAATTTTTTGCATTATTTTATTAGTTAAATATAATGTACATTTTTTTTAAAAGTAAAAATTGTTGTTTTATATTAGTTTAAGAGTTTAACTATTACTTTTGATATATTGATTTCTTTAAAAATGACATTAGAATAGAGTATTAACTATTATAGATATATTATTTATTAAATAAAATATCTCATGAATTTTGTTGTATATTTTCGTAAATTTCAAATAACTTTTACTTGTAGTCTTGTATAAATTTAATCGAGCGACATTGCAAGAGCGTCATTACATCGTTTAAACATTTTATCGTTCCCATAGTGTGCGTACCGATAGACCGGATATTGTGGATTCACGAGTATATCAGACACATGTCGCCGTGTTTCATTATAGGATTACGTCATTGCACAGCTTTTTTTAAATAGACGATGATGTTTGTATAACTATCATAATTTCCCGTCTTTTTAATTTATTTACAATTTTAGATCTAATGTCTTTATGAATAAAGGTCGTACTTTTTTTTATTTAATTAAAAAATAATAATTATACGATTATCAATGATTATTGATAATACTTTTTTCACTATAGTATACATTTCAATGCCAATTCAATTATATTAATTATGTTCTGTACATTTATTCGTGACAAATTTTAATTTTTTAAGACAACGGTATAATAAATAATTAATGTATTACCAATATGGTAAATATTGTATTGACAATACGTACGATTTTTATTTATTATTTATTGATTATTTGTGTGAGCATCAATACCTAATATACTTATAAATTATATTTATAGAATTATAATATGTGATAGATTTATGTATACTGTTTAGATTCTGAATGAATGGAGCGATTGGAGCGTTGAATTCATTTGATTTTGTGTGTCTTTTATTTTTATTTAGAAAATATGATTCAATTTTTGACTTAAATATCTTTTGTGTAAGTATTAAAGTGAAATTAGTTTGTATCTTGGGGAGAGGGGTCACAAGTAAAATATTTACAGTACTTTTCTCATTAACAAGAAAAGACAAAAAAAAAATACTAAGAAAAACAGTAATTTTTATGTAAAACTATTTTTTAGAAAAATCAGGCCGTTGTAATAAAATAAAAAACGAATAACAGTTTATTGTTAGCTATAGAAAATCTAAATTTTTATTAAATGTTTGTATTAACATTTTCTACTTAAAGTATAATTTAAAAAAATATATTTTATTATAATAATAATTATAAAAATAATTAATTCAATGTTTTCGAAAAAAATTAAATCAATCTACCGTTTTAGTAAATAGTAAAATAAATTACTTTTATAGTATTATTAAAAATCAAATGAATATATTTACTATTTAGTAATATCTTAGTTATATTAGTAGTATATAGGCTGACAAATTTTCTTTACTGTTTTTTTTTTTAATACAATGATTTATTATTAAATTTAAATTTAACGCATAAATTACAATAACTTACCCAATGACGAAGTATGCTTGACATGTAACCTACTGTATAGCAGAGCGATTACTTACTTTCCCATTTTTATCATAAACATTTTAAAACCTAGTCAGTTCATATTTAGGTGTACATAACACATAATAGGTATACATAACTTTTAATTTGTAATGATTGAATACTTTAAATTATTTTCAAGTTTTTCATGACTATACGCTAATTATTTTTATTTATTTAATTATTCTAAATTATATATAAAAATGGTTATTAAATTTCTTATTGCATATATGTCTTTAAAAAGTAATAAAATTTGATTTATAATTTTTGGTTTATTTTTATCAGATTTTATATTATGTTAATTTAGTCTTGTAAGATGAATATTGTATTCGTAGAAATAAATTGATATTACCTACAGAGGATAATCTTTTTTTAAATAAAAAATTAACATGCAAAGTTATTTTAGAGGAAATGTGTATATAATGATAATAAACACTTCCTGTTTAGTGTCTAGTATCCTACGAATCAAGACGTGATTAAACCATTCAATTATTTTATTGCTAGTTGTAAAGGTCGACGATTGTCCAAAACATTAATATTATTTACTAAACTAATTGCACATAGTATTATTTTCATAGTTTATTTAAATATTTTTATTTTCTAACAGTTTTTATGCCTTTATATTTTATTCTAAATTTATTAAATATAATTTTACCATCTTAGTCATTAAAAAATCAGAATAATTTAAGCGATTAACTAAATATGTGTAGTGTGTACATTAGTAATATTATTGTTACGTAGGTACCATAATATGTAAATTATTTTTGATCTAATTTTTATAAATTCTTAAAAATTTTTTATTTTTGATAAACACTAAGTTTTAGTGGAAATGTTTAAAAAAATACATATGTTTTCGTTTGTGGCCTTGAAGTACACAGTAATAAGGCTGCAACTTTCAATTAAACAAAA
Organism: Rhopalosiphum maidis; assembly: GCF_003676215.2. Classification (NCBI taxonomy): domain Eukaryota; kingdom Metazoa; phylum Arthropoda; class Insecta; order Hemiptera; family Aphididae; genus Rhopalosiphum; species Rhopalosiphum maidis. The sequence goes on from NC_040877.1 coordinate 64,807,857, forward strand.
GTGAGTCCGAATTAAAGTGGGACCACAGGCCATGGCTCCCTGCATGGACCGACAAGGTTGAATTCACCTGATATATAGTATTTGAATATTTATTTTTATATTTCTAGGTTTGTTGTTTTAAATAAGTATAATGCAATAAATAAAAACAAATAAATTGTTTGTTCACTTGTAGACTTGTCACGTCTTGTAATGTTATAAAAATATTTTTTGTTTTACACTTGAGGTTTATTAGTATTATTATTTTTCACTGTATAGTTGGCATTTTAACCAACTTTTTATATTATTTTTAAGATATGGTCCCTGTGTTCCTTGTCTCCGTGGTTTGGAAAAGAAAAATAATTTCCAAAAAATAATTAAATATTTTGATGAGACTATACCGAAACGAATTGAAGATTTTGATATATTTAAATAAGATAGGATCTGGCAACCCAGATATTAATTAACAAGTTTTTTATTTACATTTTTTATTAGTTGGTACCTACTTAACTGTATAAATCACTTTTTCAGGTTAGTTACCAAATTTTAATTTTATATCCTAGTATTTATCATTGTATTAGCTAAATAGTGGCTATATTATAACCTATATAATCCTCCAATTATTATTATATTTAATGTATAATATCTAATATCTAATATTTTTTATCTTAATAATGTATTTGATTTATTATTTACTTTTTATTTTCATAAAAATATAAAATCTACATTTTATATTTAACATTATGTGCTCGTATATTACCTAACTAATTGGTGATATTACTAATTTTAAGTAACTAATATAAATGTATTATGATAAGATAAAAAACATCGAAAACTATTTCCAATTGACATTCTTAAACATTAAGATTTTATTTTAGAATTTACCTATCTATTTATAATATTATGATGCATGATATGATTATAATGATTAATGAGTAGTATAAATAACGGGAATAAAAACTATGATAAGTATTAAGTAGTAACTATACTTCGTTTAGCAATGCGAAATATAAACGTGTACTTAATTTTGCATGTTTGTTATTTGATTAATATTATGTTAATTATTATTTACATTATTTGTGTTTTAAAGTACCTACACGGTTACGTATTTTATTAATTACAATAAGCATAGTTATATAAGAATAAAAAAAATGAAAATGATTTGAAACTAAATAGATGTATATTGGAGATAAAAATTAAGTATACTATGGAAAATGAATAAGAAATCTGTGTTAAAAAAATATTGCGCAGATGACGGCAAATAATTATTATCCATTTGTTTAAACTAATTACAATTGTATACTTATATACATTTACTACTCAACATTTTAATTATATGCTGGTGTATCATTTTTTTTTATAATTAGGTGTCTGTAGTAGGTGCACAAACGCAGACAGTGAACCTAGTTTTGTTTGGTTTTTTAAATTTACGTTACGGTTCAGATAACCAACCAATAGAACCCAATTTATATTGGTTTGGAGTTTGCCATTAAATGCAAATTAATTAGTTCATTATTTATTTATGTCTGTATATATATTTAAATCGTGTAACATCCTTTTTTAGTGGCGACGTGGCACATGAAAGCGACCGACTGTGACCCTCCCCATTTAATTTTGTGTTTTTATGGATTACAGGTTTCCATAAATGTATATATTTAGGAAATATGGTGGGTATTCATTATATTTATGAGAATGAATAATGAATGCGCTACGATCTTTTGCTCTGACCAAGTGTTAAAGTTAGAAATTTGTATCCATACTATATCATGTGAAACCAGTTTATTTTCCTTATTTTCTATTTATCATTTTTTTTTCCAAAACCATTTTGTGATATTATGCTAAACTATTATTAATTCTCCCGTCTGTTTTATTCAACAGCGATATACCATAGAGTTAAATTGAAAAATATTATAATATATAGCTAATAATTTTGTTAATTATATACTGTATTATTTTCAACAGATAATTTTCCGCTTTTTATAAATTAAAATTTTAAATATCTGATTGTAGATCTATACAGTTGATTTCAGTACCTTCTTTTTATTATGATAAATATGATAAATCAGGAAGTTCCAACTGAGTATTAAAAAGCCAAAAATACTATAGTAATTTTAGGTCTCGTGTTACATTATTATGTAGGTAGGCTAAATAATTGCTAAATGATTCACTTTCGTTTTAATTATTTTGTTCAGAAAAATTTTTCGTTCTTTATGATTGTATACTACATTACTACACATTAAACAGTACACGCACATTGACTATAAATTAATATATTATTTTAATTTAGACACATTCAATTCGAAATTTGTTGAACATTTTGTTTTTTATGTACGATAACTACAATGTATTACAATGTTCTTCTTAATTGGGTCGTAAATTTATAAACAAAAATAAACGTGTTTAAAGTTTGAATATCATTGGTGGATGATGGCTTAAACTTTTGAATTGTAACAAAATTCCTTGTTCAATATTTAATGTATGGCAAATTTTTCTGTAAAAATATTAAAAACTTTAATTTTGCTCATGAATAAAATTATGATAGACACGTATAATATAATTTTAGTTATTATTTTTTACATTTAAATGCTGTGTTTATTATATTATTATCTAATTATGTACATAGGTACACATTTTATTCAGTATTTTTTCTAATACATATTATTAAAAAAAACTTTAATTTAATTGTTTATTAATAGCATATATCTGCTAATCTATTTTCTTCGTATTTGTACCATACACAAATCTCATAGATATATAAAGGTTAAATTAATTTACATCTATATATGTACAATACGATATATATTATAATTTATAATATATTAATGTCTAATCTAACCACGTTAATTAAATGTTTTTTTTTTATTAATAAATTAAATATAAAATTATATTTTAGAAAAATTTATATTTTTTAGTGTGAATAATAATAATAATAATTAAAAGTGATCACAATCTATACCAGGGGTCGGCAATAGGCGGCCCGCGGAGCGAAAATAACTGGACCGCCAAAAATTTTCTTAATTTTTCGTTCGTTAAAGTAGTGGCGGTTTTGTTGTATTTTTCTAGTGAGGCAACTTATGTATCACTTCCCCTCCTTTCATAACAAAAATTAAACTAATATTGAAATCGATTTCATTAGGCGCTGAGACAATAATAATGGTTTATGTTTATCTGTGTTGTTGAACGTGCCGCAGTCACGGCTGCGGGCCGAGTCGGGCGATCTATTTTTATGATTTATTTGAAAATTACGATAGCATCCATCGTATACCGTTGTTTATTAGCTCAAGAAAATAAATAATTTAATTTTTCTCGTTAAACTTAAGTATACAATTTTGTTATTAGTAGTATAAATGTATAATTACATTATAAATAATTAAATATCAAATACTTTGTCTTAAAATGTGTTTTTAATACAAAAATTAAGTTTAAATTTTTTTTGGCCCTTGACATTTTTTTTCAAATATCTGGACCGCAATATAAATTAATTGCCGACCCCTTGTCTATACTGTTGACTGATAAAATATGCAGATATTTGTCTGTTGTAATTACCTATTCAATTTATATAATGTTATAATAATATTAGGTTTCATTATGGTAAAATATAATAAATTAAAAGGGTTTTCTAATTTTTTTTTTTTTGATCGAGACCTAATTTGTTCGATTAAAGTGATAAAATGCAATAAAATTAAACTACATATTTTAAAGTATATGGAAATCTTTTTTGCAATGTTTATTAATGATCTATGGTAAATTTATTTAATGAAAAAAGAAATAATTTTAATAAATATATTGTGAAATACACCTAATGTACATATTACATACTACAGGAGATATAGAATAGATTTGTAATAATTCTATCAATTGTGTCAGGATATGTTTAATAATTATACTTATTTAATTAAAATAGTTTTAAGTTATCATATAACAGTTGGTATACAGTATTGTATTATACCAACACATTTATACATTTAATTATAAGTTTGTTCTAAATACACAGTTGTAATTTAAATTTGTTCAACAGAACAAAAGATTATAAAAAGCACGTGTCAACATTATTACAATAATATATTAATTACTCTATTTACTAGGTTTACTAAAGGCTAAGCGACTGTGTAAAGTATTGGTCATATTTGTATTTAGGTTAGGTTTGGTATTTACTTGCATTTATTGTATTGTCATAGTTATCAGTATAATATTATTGGTTATCTTCATTTACACCACTCACCTTAGAAAGTTAATATTGTCATTTGTCACAGGAAAGTGCAATACTAAATAACCAATATGTTATTATAATCAAACGTATTCATTGTAGCTTTTATGTGGGCAGTGATATGAGTCATAATTCCCCGTTAACCTCAGTTAGCTCAGTCGAGGTCAACCGTCCATATTGAATCTGCATCTTTGCCGAGGGAAATTATTAAAACATAAACATACCTACACCAACACTTCTCTCGTATATATTTACCTACACACAAATATATGTATATTATATTATATGTGTATATATTATAAGTTGTATATATTTATATTATTTTATACCTACTCGTCTGTTAAAAACACGATATGATGTCAGACAAATAATAATGGACCGCTTGAAAATTATAGTAATGTGGTATATATACTTATTACTTATGTACCTAACTATTTAATTTCGATATAAGCATATGCAATAGTGTTGTATATATTGTGCAGAAAAAAATACAGCGCCACAACAAAAAATGCAGTGCCATGTATCGAGTATAATACGTTTTAACACATCGTAATATTTCTATACTTATTTGTGTTTGTTAGGTGCTTACTTGCAGGTTTTAACGATTTTAGTGTTAATGTTTCATGTGATACATTAATACATTACAAGGTTAGATATACAATAAGCATGCATTTTTTTAAATTGATAATTGTTTTAATTTGAATTTTGAATATACAACAGACATTTTTTAAATGATAATTTCTTTTAATGTATTTGTTTATGTTTCAATCTTTATTTGATCCTAATAACATATTAATCACACTTTTTAAAAATATTAATGATGTTTAAGTATCTGTTAGTACAATACCTACTCAGGTATTTACATAATGATTCATTTAATACATTATTATTTACTTTTAGTTTTCGTGTCTATATTGTTTAATACTTATTAGTTATTCATAGAATCTCATCACATATTGTTACATTCTTTAAAATATTATTAGCCTATAGATGCTTAGTAATATTATAATAACTTGTAGATTTTACTTCACGACATATTTGAAATTATTTACAAATAGTTGATATTTCCTTTGTTTAAAGATTAATGTTTATTTTTTAAAATTCAAAATTTTGCAAAATATATTATATACAAAAAACGTATCACAAAATTATTATTCAATTCTTTACACAGCTAAAAAACAAATGTAGGTACTATATACATTTTATAAACATATATCTATCAACTATATACGTATTTAATGATACAAAATATTATTATATTATTATTTGTATGAAGTTGTACACATCTATATTCATTATATGATTACAATAAGTTTCATTTGTGTTTTTTTAAAATTGTTTAAGTGAATTGCTTTTTAGTGTAACTGTACCATAATAATTATCTAGTACCTGTATAGGAAAACAATTTTAATACTATTAAATATATAGTATTTCAAATTATTAAGACATTTAAGTATAAAGAAAAAATAGTTAACTTAATGGTTACCAAAGAATTCTTTGATCAAAAAATAATCTTGCATGTCTACAAAGTGGACACAACGTATCATATGTCAACCTTCCGCCCCCGAAAATAATTTATCAGAGCTTGTAACCGCAAACACACATTATTATTTAATAATTTTTTTAAATACTTTTTTGTTCATATTCACTTCTTCTGATAATTTTTTCGCGCGTGCCCATGAAATTAGTTATAACTTCGTAAAGTTTATAATTGAAAGTAATTTATAAGTTTTTTAGAATAAAAAAATATTGTTTGTTTTTCTTTAGGAAATGGTTCAAGCTAAAGATCCACCAGCTCACTATTTATCTAGACTGCGTACATATTTAGATCCAAAAGCTTCCCGAAGTTCAAGAGTAAGTGAGTTTTTATTTAAAAAAAATGTACATCTTTATCATAATCTTTAATTTTATTATTAAATGTTAATTTATGTTTTATAGAAGCGAAAAATGGTTGGAGATGCTACTTCTACACAGGTTTTACGGGATCTAGAAATATCTCTTAGGACCAATCATATAGAGTAATATAATTTGTATTGGATGTGTTTAATTGAATTTATATAACTAATTACTAATTTTATCGAATATAGGTGGGTTCGTGAATTTCTAGATGATCAAAATCACGGTTTGGATTCGTTAATTGACTATCTTAGCTTTAGATTAGTTATGATGCGCCATGAATATAGGTCTTGTGTGGACGTGACTAATGTCTCAACCGAAAAAATCGCTCAAGGTATTTGAATGTTTTAATTTATATTTGTAATTCAACAGCTTGTGAAATGATTGATTTTAGAATATGTTTTATTTACGTTTACGTAGGTAATCATATTAACACGAATGGGATTAGTAACGGTAATGTAACGAATCACGCAAGACCTACTTTGGACATACTAGATAGCCCTGGGATCAAACGGAGATCGCGACATGCTGCAAAGTTAAATATGGGTGATACTAAAGATGATATACACGTTTGCATAATGTGTTTAAGGGCTATCATGAACAATAAAGTGAGAACTTAAAAATTAAATTAAAAAAATATATAATAGTTGAATGTTATAGTGGAGTCAATATTAATTAAAGTATGGTTTGAAGCTTAGCTGTGTACTTGTATACTTAATAATGATAAGCAGCTATTTGTTAAATTAAAAATGGCGTTTGACCTAAATGTTTGCTTCTCATTTTTATTATATTGATTATGCATTTGAACTTTAATCAAACCTATACATTTTTTTGCCAGCTTTATGGTATTTTCATTAAGGTCTTATATAGTTTGTATATAAAATGTGACCTTTAAAGGTTAATATACATTTTCAACACATGTGTGGTTTTTGTGTCATCATATTACGTATTTAAAATAATATTCAGTATAGAATATCGATAAATTAAAGCTCGAGGGAACAAAAAAAAAAAATTACCGAAAAATGCATTGTACCGTACTACCGTTGCCAGATATTTTTGATAAATATAGTGGTTTTTAATGCAGGCGATGGAGAGTAACAAACACAACACTAATAAATAGTAAATTGTGCCACAGCTCAATATGTTAATTTACAATGCATTTTACTGATGTAAGCCTAAGTCAATTTAATCCAAATGTGACTGACCATTTACGAAATTTTGAAGCTACATATTAAATAATTTTATTGTTTTTAATTTTAAAGGTTTGTTTAATAATTAATATGTTTAGCAAGTAGCAATTAGAAATAAAAATAACTAATATTGCGTTTGTTTATGTAATTTATAAAAACACGATTAAACAATACAACTAGTTTAAAAATTTAAAAAAAAAAATTAAAATTAAATTAAATTTTTTAATTTAATTTAAATTTTTAACTTACAAGCAGTTGTATTTTTCACATTACTTATATAATAATTAATAAACAGCTATTGTCCTTAAAATTCAGAAAATTTCAATTGTTGGCGAAAATATAAAATAAGAGAACTTACTACAGATTCTCAAAAAATATTGGGATAATTCAATCTTCACAACTTTACTTCTAATAATATTTGTAATAACAGGTATGGCTTGGTATGATGATAAAATCAAATTCTTGGTTTCAAATCAACATCAATTAATAAAACGCAGATATTTTAAGAATAATTATGAAAATATAATTTGTAATAAATAAAATATACGTATAATACTGTAATAATTTACAAATACAAGAAGTTGCATCAATTTTAAAAGAAACTAATGTTTTAAATATTCATATTTTCTGTATCATTCTATATTTTTTTTAAAGTTTGTAATTTAGACGAAATTTATATATATATATACATACAATATATATGTATATAATATATATATATATAAAATTAAACTATTTAAAAAATGTTTCTATACTTCAACTTACTGTATATAGGTATCGACAAAGTGGCGTATCTAGAGGGGGCACAGGGGCCATGCCCCCCTTATTGGACGTATTTGCTATTTTTTTTTTAAAGATTTATATTCTTTATTCGTATACATGAACGCATACAGTGTGTGCCCCCTAAAAAAAAATCTGGATATCGAGTATACTATCTCGTCATTAAGTTACTATAAGGTGCATGTTTAATTTGGATTTAATGATATGCCATTGCATATGTAAAATAACTCTGAGCGAAGACTGTCATCTTATATACCTATTATTAAGTTTATTTTTATAATTTGTATATTATGATATATTTATATTGCTACTATATAATAATTAATTTTAAATTTTAATATTAGTATACGGTAGGCTGAGTTAATATTTTTCAAAAACATTGTATTTGAAAATATACTTATGTTTATAAAATATAATTATATATTAATATACATTTAAATTTTCAAGTACCCATAAATCATATCGTTAAATTGCAATAAACATCTTGTTTATCTTATATCGTTTAAAATTTAACTTAGATTTCAATATAAACTACTTATCTGAAAATTTTTTTAAATTTTTAAGCTTTTTCACTAAATAAAAATTTTTTTATCAAAATTTAAAGAAAATAAAACAAAAAAACCTATACAATTTTGAAAAAAAGTACTTTTTAGATCTAATTTGATACCAAAATTCAACTTAAAATTGAAGATTGAAGCATTTTTTCCACGCGTGTTCAAAATTAAAAAATGAAAATAAAACATGCACCATTGTTAAATCAAAATATATTTATCGCTTCGCTCAGAACCTAAAACTGTAATACATAATCATTGTTCTGGATGCTCTTCAATGATTTTAAATCATTATGGTTTAATTTACTGTTTCAGTATGGATTAAATATGGTGATTCAACACACCGATGCAATTAATAGTATAGCATTGAGTTTAATGCACAAAAGTTTAAGGTATATTATTATAATTTGTATGTTTAAAATAAATATACTCATTTACCCATTTATACATTTCAGGACAAAAGCTTTAGTACTAGAGCTTCTGGCTGCAATATGTCTAGTGAAAGGTGGCCACGAGATCATTTTATCCGCTTTTAATAATTTCAAAGAAGTCTGCCAGGAAAAAAAACGTTTCCAAACCCTAATGGATTATTTTATTAATTACGAAGTTTTTCATATAGAATTTATGGTATGAATGTCCAGTTAAGAGTTTCCCAAACACTTATTAATCTACAATGTTTTAATTTTATAAAAATTGTATATATAAAGGTTGCTTGCATGCAATTTATAAACATAATTGTACACTCTGTGGAAGATATGAATTTTCGGGTTCATCTGCAATACGAATTTAGTACTCTTGGGCTTGATGAATATTTAGTGAAAATTAAGCATACAGAAAGTGAAGAACTTCAGGTTCAAATTTCTGCATACCTTGATAATGTTTTTGATGTAGCAGCATTAATGGAAGATAGTGAAACTAAAACAGCTGCCTTAGAAAAAGTAGAATCTTTAGAGGATGAACTTGCACATGTATGTGAAAAAAAAATCTAAAGTAGTTTTAACTAACAAACTTACAATAATTAAATTATTTTATTATTTAGGCGCATGATAGGTTAGCTGAATTAGAACGTGAATCATTAGCTCAATTGGCAGCATTAGAAAGCTCCCTTGGAATGGCTCGAGCTGAAAGGGATGCAGCAGCAGAGAGCAAACGTACAGTTGAAGAAGAAGTAGCAACACTACGAAGGGTTGTAAATGATCAAAAACGTGAATCACAATCAAGGCAATTCATGCTTGAAGAAAAAATTCAAGAATTGATTTCACGAGGAGCTCAACCAGACTTAAGTAATTATTTAATTTTAATAATTATTTTTATTTCAATTTTTAATAATTTTGTATTTAGGCTCTAGCAGTGGCATTTCAAGTTGTTCCTCAACTGGAAGTAATAGTATTTCTGCGTCACCCCCACCACCACCGCCACCACCACCACCACCACCTCCTCCATCAACTGCTTCTTCAATAGTTATGCCACCTCCACCACCCCCACCACCACCAATATCACCAAAACCAACTGGTATATTTATTCCACCACCACCTGCACCACCATTAGCAGGTACAATGCAAGCACCAGATGGTGCTATGACAATTAAGCGGAAAGTTTTGACCAAATATAAGTTACCAACTTTGAATTGGGTTGCAATGAAACCAAATCAAGTACTATTTTTCATCATTTTTAACATTTACTTTTTTAAGTTCTTTAATTTATTTATTTTCTAAAAATGTAGGTTCGTGGTACTATTTTTAATGAGCTAGATGATGATAAGTTACATTCTGTAATAGACTTTGGTCAATTTGAAGAGAAATTTAAACTGACAGCTGCTGGTCGAGCATTGATTAATGGCAATTCTGATCAACATGATGGGTTAATGACATATCCTAGTAAACGAATGAAGAAACAAGATAATATATCTCTTCTAGAGCATACTCGTTTAAGGAATATTGGTTAGTATAGGAAACTTTAAGATTTACAAAATATCTTCTAATATATAATTTAAATATTTAGCTATTTCAAGAAGAAAACTTGATATGTCAGTTGAACGTGTCATAATGGCTGTCAATTCATTAGACTTAAAACAAGTACCTTTAGAAAATGTTGAAATTCTTCAACGAATGATTCCTACTGATCAAGAGGTAGATTTTAATATTATATCTTTAGACTTTTTTTATTTATTTGTGCATAAATATTACGAACAAGTTTTTCAAATTCTGAATCACTGTTTGTTTTTCCACTGAAGACTCCTTTTCTTAATATGGTCCTTAACATTGGATGATGTTTATATACCATTTTAATTATTAAACATTTTATCTTTTCTTTATGTATAATTTCCAAATGATTGCAAATATTTTGATTATAATCATTCATTATATTAGACCATGCATCGTTTTGTTTTTGAATTTCCTTAATCCACTTAGTATTTTTTTTTATATCTAAATAATATTTTCTGATATAATAGCCTTTATAATATTTTTGAATAATCGTAGCTGCTTTATTATAGTAATCAATAGACTTACATACAAATGTTTTTATTAATAAATTATTAAAATACCTAAAATATAATAACTATTAATAATTAAGTAAACACATACATGTATTGTTATACCTTCTAGTAATGTATCCCTTCCAATGTTTTTGAATGACTTTAGCTGCAACATTTAACTTTGAAAAATACAGTCTTGTATAATAGCCTCTAAAATGTCGTTGAATAGTTATTGCAGCTGTTTTATTTCCCTCAATAATTCGAGTACCATTTCTTTGTTTCAATTGTAATATATTATCTATACCTCTTTCAATACGAGTTATGTTTTCAATAAAAACCATCCTTTAAATTTTTAGTTGAAATTCAGTTGTTTTGTGACTAAGGAATGTTTGTTTTATTTTAATTAACAACTAAAAATAACAGATATTATGATATTATGTAATCATTGAAACCACTATTTGTAATATTAAAATTGTATAAAAACAATTTACCATATTAATATTTGCTTCAAATTCATTCTTTCATATTTTATATTGATAGTAATTAGTTTCTTGTATTGGTATCTTTTAACAATTTTTATTAAATTTAAAATTCAAGTATAAAATATTAACATATATTTTTAAATTTGATGTATGTATACAAATTATTATTATACCACTTTATTAATGTTTTAATTATAGGTAAAATCTTATAAGGAATATCAGTTGGAGAAAAAAGACATAAATATGTTAACAGAAGAAGATAAGTTTTTAATGCAATTAACTAAAGTTGAAAGACTTGCTACTAAATTATCTATAATGAGCTATATGGGTAACTTTATGGACAATTTGCATTTAATATCACCAGTGAGTTTAACTATGACTTCTGATGAGTCCAAACTTATCTATATTGTTTTAATTCTAGCAAGTGCATGCTATTATATCAGCTTCAAGTTCTGTAAAGAATTCCAAGAAACTACGTCAATTACTGGAGATAATACTAGCATTTGGAAATTATATGAACAGTGCGAAACGCGGTCCTGCATATGGATTCAAACTACAATCATTAGATACCTTAGTTGATACTAAGTCAAGTGACAGACGTATTTGCCTTTTACATTTTATTGTTGATACTATTAAATCTAAAATGCCAGAAATCATGAATTTTGATTCAGAATTCATGTACATTGATAAAGCAGCAGCTGGTATGATACATTTTATGTTACAAAATATTATTATTACTAAATTTAAATTGATATTCTGTTTAGTATCATTGGAAAATGTTATAACTGATGTTAATGAGTTAGAAAAAAATATGGAAATTGTAAAGAAAGAATGTGAAACACGAGGTTACGGAAATGCTCAACACGTAGTAGTTCTTCGAGATTTCCTTAATAATTCTGAAGACAAACTTAAAAGATTGAAAAATGAGACTAAAACTGCTCAAGAATCATTTAGGGATTGTGTAGAATATTTTGGTGAATCACATCGAGGCACAGATGCTAATACATTCTTTTCTATGCTTGTTAGATTTGTTAAAGCATTCAAGGTAAACAAAGTATATTTATATTTTAAAGGGCTTATAAATATATAATATGCTCTATAATAAACATATTTTATGTTAATTATCATTCATTTTTAGTATTTTTCATTGCTATACAGTGTATTTGGAAAATTTTAGAATTAAAAAACAATTCTAATCAGCAAATCAATTTTTTAAATACACTATATATGTAGTAATAATAATATATTATATTTATATACTAAAAATTAGGTGTTTATATTAAAAAGTTACTATGAGTATTGAGTATACTATGATTTTTTGTAGGCTGCTGATATTGAAAATGAACAAAAAAAACGATTAGAAGAAGCTGCGTGCCAAATTAAATTAAAAGGTAGTACTGAGAACCTAGCTGCCAAAAATAAAACAAATCAAAAATTACAACAAGTACGTCCATTTTATAGTGAATATACAATTTAAATCCTTTACAAGATTTGTTGATTTAATACATTAAGTTTGTGTAACATAACATTTATCTTGCATGTTTTATTTTAATGTTTTTATAATTGTTTACTGAGAAATAACTAATAAGTATTGTTTTAATATATTTATATCTTTTGTTTGCTTTTTATCTCTGAATATTTTTGTTTGATGTATGGTTGTGGTATACTAGTATTGTAATAGTTGTTATGCATTAAAAAAGTATTTGATGTCTCGTTATTTATAATTTAGAAATAATGTTTGTTTAAATTTAGAATTTATGTGTGATATTTGTATTTTGTTCTTTTTTACATCTAATGACAACACACTAATTATTAATTTAGAAGGCTTAAATCATTAGTATAAGCTCAATAATTTGCTTGAAGCTTTTTATGGATCTGCACTACATAACACGACTACTGGTGTTGGATCAAAACCATATTAATTTAGGTACCAATCCAATTATATTTAAAATAATTGTGTGTGGAAGGAAAAATGAAGTGTTCTAATATTTACTAAATGTATGTTCTGCCTTACCCAAAATTGGATTGGTAAACACACCTTGGAAATTTAAGCTTTGTATAAAATATATCATTCATTAATTATAATATTTTATTGTTCTTAAATCAATGTTACTACAATAGATATACTATATCAATTATTCTGATTGAAAATATAATATATTTGTTAATAAATTTACATATATACTTGTTTAATTGTTTAAATACATATTTAAGTGTCTGTATGGGTAAAATTTAGATTTGTTTGTATAATTTAATTAGAAAAAAATATGAATGTTTTAAAAACAAATATTTATCATTTGTTTTTTTCTATTTATTTTAATTTATCATTTTTTTAATATTATAAATTTATGTCTAAAATCTAATAATTTAAATTATTTGCACTTAAATTTGTTTGTGTTACAATATAATTCTTAATCATTATTTTTATTTTTTTATTTTTTTAGTATTTCATTTTTCCTTCTTCATTAACTTGTAATGAATGTTATTTTTCTCTAGTTTTAAAGATTTGTTGAATTTAATTGACAATAGTCATAACTCATAAGTCATATATATATTTTTTTAGGAAGCTGTTATTAATGAACTGAAAAATAAGACAAAGATGGTAAAAGAAAAAAAATTGTTACACCAAGATGAAGTATACAATGGTGCATTGGAGGATATTCTCTTGGGTTTAAAAAATGAACCTTATAGAAGAGCAGATGCTGTTCGGAGGAGCCAAAGACGTCGCATAGACAGCAATCGATTGTCCAGAACTTTGGAAGAACTTGAATTTTAATAAGTCCTATTAATATGGTAAAGTATAATATTAATAGTTAATTATTTTTCTATTTAATGTATTAATTCTGTCAGTTTTATATGGAAGAAACATAATAATATTACATAGAAAATATACTTATATATACTAAAAAAAAACTGATAAAGATAAATAATATAACTAAACAATTAACAAATTATATAAATTGATAACTTAAAATTTTAATCTTGAGGTTAAGAAATAAATGAAGGCCTATAATTAAGGGAATGAACCATACAGCACAGAGTTTGATTGTGGTTGTAGAAAGAGAGGTGAGGAGGAATATAGAAAAGATAATGGTTTCTGGCATTGTAAGTAGGTTTACAATATTTAATGTTTAATAAAATATTAAATGCATCCAAGTTGCTGTTGAGATTGGAAGAGATGAACTTTGTGCCAGTGTCAGAATGATGAGAAGAAAATAGAGACATGTAACCGAATAAGTGCGTAATCGTGGATCAGGTAGTCAATTTTTAATAAATAAGTGGCATAAGGGAAAAATCTATTTTGTACTAATTTTAATTGATGTTTGGCCAGATATTTATTTCAAATAAATGAACCATATTCTAATGTAGACAAAACCAGAGCAAAGTAAAGAATACAGAGGCAACTAATTAATAGAGATAAACATGTTAGTGTTGTATTTAATAAAACCTAGAACTTTAAATGCTTTGTTAATGGCAGTATTAATAATATGATGATAAAACTTCTATGAGGGATTAAGCCTTATTCCTTTGTAAGTAAAGTCAATCTCTGAAATCTTTGTATAGGAAAACACATAATTAATTTAAAGATGTTTTTTCTCCCACATACAGTATTGTATTAGAGTGCATCAAATAACTAATTTATGTTATTATTATAATCAGGGCTTGGATTTGTTTATTTCTTCTTTCATTCTAAAATTAACATTAATAATATAATTGTTAATTAAAATATTTTGTTCTCTATGTTTACTTTTACTCATTTAATTTGGTTATTATAAATTTTAAAATGTTTGATATAAATTATAAATATTAAGCTTACATTTAATTCATTTAAATTGATTTATATTTAAGTAAAAAATAGAAAAAGTATGCTTAATATATGGTTTTAAAATATAGCTTAAAAATAAAAATTATTTATTTTAAAAAAATATTAAAAGATAACATGTAAAAAATACAATTTAAAAAATGTCATTTCTTTTCTAGATTGTTGAATTTCATCAACTACATTCCACATATCCAAATACTCATGACTATACGTTAAATATAATTAAGTAATGATAATAAAAAAAAACTGTATTGTTAATATATTTTTATTATTATTTTATTTGTTTGTTATTTTATATGTTTATTTATTGGAACCAACTAAATTATATTTTTTTTTTATAAGAATGATATTATTAAGTTTTTTTAGACTAAAATATTAGATAAAATAATGTTAACTAATTCTGTCATACATACAGAATGGGTCACTGAGGATATAATATGTGTTAATCTTAAGGAAGAACAAAAAAATACTTTGGCCCACTCTGTATATATAAATATTTTTGTCGCTAATTTAATGTGAATTTTGTTTGTTTGTACCATTAAAGTTATTGTAAATTATTTATTTTTATTCAATAGAATCTTCTTTTTCTGTAATTGTTAATTTAAAATCTCTTATAATGGAAAAGAAAGACTAATACATTTATAAGTAACACTAGTAACAGTCCTTTAAAATATTTTTTTTATAAAATTTGTATTTTATTTCTATGTTTTACTAAACTATTTGAAAATTCTAATATGCATATGTTTTAAATATAATTTTCAGATTTTATATTTTATTATTTAAATCATAATTTACTGAGTAATATTTTTTTTAAAAGCAATTTATATATTTTTGTACTATGGACCAATATTCCATTTGGAAATACATGTTCAAATATCTTTAGTAAAATATAGATGAAATTAAAAATTTGATTTTATAGATAAAATATTTTACTAGTTATTAGAATACAATTTTTACCTTTATATTTGTTAACAAAACAAATTTTTGAATATTCTTATCTGTTAAATAACGAGCTTAGTAAAAAAAGATTCTAGTGAAAATAACTTTAAATCAACAAGACACATTATAAGCAATATTCTATTTGTTGCTACTTATTTTTATACACATGATAATTTATTGTCAATTGGATATTGCTTTTTGACATTCCATTAGTTTTTAAGATTGTCTTAATCAATTACTATCACTTTTGTGATGTGGTGCTTATAGATATTAGTCTTGAAAAACTATTTTTTTATTTTACTTATTTTGTTAAATACACATATTATGCTTAATTTTAAATGTTGTTTTTGTTTTAAATTCAAGCTACTATTATTAATGTTTCTATATAAAGAGTCTCATCCAATGAAAAAATATTCTCTTAGATTTGTATATATTTCTCATATTATACTATACATTTCATTAGATTTTTAACATTTTGTAATATGTGTAAATAAGAATCATAGAATTATTTAATGGTTATTATCATAATTATTTTATACCTAAAAAAAAACTGAAAACCTTTTAGTTTAGTTAAGTGCCATCAGAATAAATTATTGCAAAAATTAATATTTGTTTATTTTTACTGTTAGTTAAACACACAAATATAATATATTTCCTAGTGATTATTTTCTAAATTAAAAAAATGTATTGAGATTTATTAATTTATTTTTTCCGTGTATAATGTATAAAATAGTTAAAATTGTTGTTTATAATATTTATACGCGTGTTAAGTATGGTGTATTCCATGTTTATTGTTGAGTAGCTTAGCTTACATTTTAGAATAATTATTTTTATTTTCAACATATAATTAATTATTTTATTTGTAAACAATTGCAATTTATTAAATATATGAAATATACAACTAGAAATTGTTATTTAAATATAGTATGTCCTATACACATGCAAGACAATTTTATTGTATTTTAGATTCTGAGTAGTATATATTGATTTTACAATAATGGGTATTTTTTAATTGTTTGTTGCCACCTTTTGGAGCAGTAAAATAACTTAAATTTTTAACTTCAATATCTTATCTGGTAAGAAAATTAATCTAATCAGTACTTTGAGGTGAGAAAGTAAAATCTTCCTTACTTTAAAAAAAAAACAACATCATTTTCACGCAAAATCAGTTTTTAACAAAATCGGTTTTTTAAATTTTATTTTATGTTTAATCGAGTGCCACTGCTGAATAACTACAGCTGTTGGGTAATTTCTATTAAATTAAAAAAAAAAAAAAATTATGTTTAATTTAAAAATGAATACCTATTGTAGATAATCGAAATTGTTTATATATTATATACATAGTAACATATTTAACTTATATTTTTGACTCATTTTATGCTATTTATAGATATTTTTTCTATGATTGTTGATAAAAATATTTGTACTATATTTTAAATATATCAAAAATACTCGATTTTTTTACGTTTAAACTGTTAAAGTTGTTAAACTATTTTAATTCAATTTATACAATTAAGGCAGTAAGGCTTGAAAATTAAATACATGAGAATGGAATATTTCGGCACGGAGTCATAAATGTTCAAACTTGCCTCCTTTTCATGACAGGTCTGTGCATATCTTTATTATGACACCTCCATAAACGTTTTGTTCAATTAAAAATACATTTGTCAAATATGTACAATAGTACAATTAACATAAAATCATCTTACATAAAAATTTCACAACCACGATTTATTTGTAAATTGGACATTTTATTTGGACAAACACAACACTATATACCAGTTACAAAATAATAACTTATCTATGTATCGTGACTATATAAGGGATTATATAAACATTGACCAATTATATTAATATATCTTATTGATTTATTTTAATTGTTTTACCTATAGCATAGGCTTTTAACCTTCTTTGTATCATAGACGCATTTGAAGTATAAAATTGTATACAATTTATTTTTGGGTTATTTTAAAAAATATGACCTAAAGTAGTTGATATTTTTTTGATAATGGATAATAAAATATAATATCTTAATTTCCGATGAGTAAATATTATATCTATATAAGGATTTCCCAGTTCCAAGCCATATATAATGACCGTCCACCCAATGAGTTGCCACATAGACCTGTCTTGAGCGGTAAGTTTTTATTTATTCTAGACCCTAAATTCAAGGTCCATCATAAGTAATTATTACTAGAAATCCAAAAAAACTAAATACTTGTAATATACCATATACAGTTTTTTTTATAGACTTAAAGTTAAAATTAAAACAAAAATTAACGACTACCTAGGTAGTTATTTTGTTGGAATTTAAATATGTATATTCTTGGAGGCTTAAGTTTTTACTTAAATTCTTATTTTTTTACACGTTATTACATTTTCTAAATAGTTATAGCTTATATTATTAGTAATAACTGGTACACTAATATTATTTTAATAGAAAGATAAAATAAATTTAGTATTATAAGCCGGCAAAGTCTCCGTTTGTAATCGATTTTTGTATGCAACGATTAAACATTTAATTCTAATTTGAATCAATATAAATTACACAGTTATTTTAATTTATTATATTTAGTAATTTTTAGTGGGTTATGTGTTCACAGTTAAAAAGTATAGAAAAGAAATAGCAACGATTATAACTATGTTGTTAAATTTATATTTATTAAATATATTATAATTAATACTATAATTAATATAATATTTTATACCCTATAGAATTTCCTGTCAAAACATTTCATAATTATTTTTTACATGACATATTGACATTATTTATAGTAGGAACCAAGTGCAAAGTTTAAAGATGAATTTAATAAACTCGCAAAAATATATATTTTTATTTGTATCATTATTTATCATTTGATTTAATTTAAAATGTTTAGAAAAAATTAAAGTACCTATAAATTATATGAATCAATTTGATTATTTTAGTGGTGACAAAAATTACAACGGAGATAAAAACGAATACTAAAGTTAAGACATCTAATAAGTAATATTGATACCATCTTAGATTAAATGCATGCGATTCCATATGTTGTGCACCTTTGTGTCGGAGAACATATTCAATCTAGTAAACAACAGATTCTGCTTGTGACATCGGCCGATCTTTGAATATTTTTGAAGCGATTTCAGCATTATTTGTGTATCTATTAAAAAATATTAAGTCAATAAATAGGTGCCTATTTTCGGAAATTTATAATTTAAAATCTAGGTATTTACTCTTCATTATTGAGGAGTTCTAAAATATTTGTTAAGAAATTATCTCTTGTTATAGACATGAGGTCCATAGAAATAGCCATTCCCACATTGACTAAATTATCTACATTTCTATGTTGATCGCCGAACAAGGGAAGTCGAAGAACTGGGACTCCAGCGTCCACGGTTTCGTATACCCCAGATATACCTCCGTGACTGATGAAAAGTTTCACATTTGGATGCACTTCAAAATAAAGATGTAAGTATAACTTAAATTAATAAATCAACAGTTTTATCTGACAATATATTATATATTACAAATTATATCGCGCTGTGGTAGCCCTTTTTTTTAATCATCGTGTTTTCCAGAATTTTTCCTAGTTTACTTTCATATTTCCACAACACTCTTTGAGGAATTTCTGCGAATGCTTTCATTAACACTTTTTTTATATGTTTCGGTATCGAAGACATCCTTATGGTTGAACCTCAAGTAAAGTAAATAACTCCATGTGGTGACTGTTCAATAAATTCTAAAGTATCCTAAAATTATAAATCATAAATTATAGTAATCAATATTTGAACAAGGAATATTTGGATTAATTAAAATTGCATAAAGTAAATACTTCTGGTAAATTCTGAGGTGTCTTCAAATGAATTCCACCCACGTTGATAACGTTTGTCGGTATAGGACTTGACGCGTCAGTTATAAAAAGTCTATTTACGAATATCAAAGAAGGTGAGATAGGTTCGATTAAATCATATTGTTTAGGGTTGGTGTATTTCAGAATTAGTTCTTTGTACTCTTTTATAATTTTGAAGCGAATTAGTAAAAAAATATGTGTTAATCTTTGGATAAAAGTTCTAGAAAGAGAATGAAAAGAAAACATTTCTGTGACTGTTGATGGGTTTGAGACGTGACCAGTGATTGTGCGATCCATAAGTGCGTTGGCCGGCAATGGCGTGACGTAAATTAAAGGCAAGTTGAGCTTAGATGCAATTAATGACACGCAATCTGATGCAAAGAATTCAATAATGAGCAGGTCAAAATCTGTGCGCTCGCTTCTCAATATTTTTTTCATTTTACTATTCTTATACACTTGATCACATTGCATTCTATTCATCGCCACGAAATCACCTATCTTTGTAACCATATTATTCATCATTTGTTTTAAATCCATGTCCATAAATTGCATAGCCCCTCCTAAAGTTGTATCTACTTCGGTATAGTTTTCACGGTTGCCGTTGGTAAACGGTGTGAAGACAGTGACGTTGTGTCCGTTGTTTACCAACGCTTGTAGTATACCATTCATAAAATTCCAGTGACTTTTACTTTCAACTGTCTCCACGGCCAATATCCGGGCACTTGACGATGGTTGTATGCACAAACCGGCAAGGACCCAAATAACTTATACAATTATAAGTTTGCACATTATATAATACATCTTGATTTTAAATCTATAACGTTATAACAATATCAAGAATATATGACGTTATGTATACAATTTTAATGCGTATAATTGTGTATTATTTGACGATCGCAGATAGTTCGCAGTACTATATTTCGATATCATCGTTTTCTAGTGATGATTACTGTGAAAACGTAGTTTTCAAACTGTCAAATGTTTAATATAAGAAATGATCACATGATTCCATTTGTTAAAGTACCTATAATAATCATTGTTCATATAAACGCATTAAATTATACATGTATTGAGTTCTATAATAATTAAGAAAGAAATCTACAATTGATATTGATTTAAAATTGTAATGCACTTGAACTGTAAATACTGAATAGTATCTAATTGTTTTGGTTACGGATTGCGATGAAGTATTTTTAATTTGTAGTTTGTACACCCAAATCAAAATGATTCAATTTTTTATTATTTCATTTATTTAATTATAATAAATATAATGTAGCAGTTACCTAACCTATTGGCTATTATTTGGCTATATAATATTATATTATGTAATTTTTGTATCGAGTTCATTATTTCGAAATCTATTGCTATAAAAATAAAAAATTTTTTTTTACATAATTTCCAATCGGAATTAAACAACATTTTCAAATACAATTTATATTTTTAAATATTTTTTATCATTAATTTTTTAAACTTTTTTTTTGAGATAACTCATTAGTCATTGAAATTTATATGCAAGAAATATTCCTTCCTTCTTTGTATGTATAGAAATCAAAAGTTACAACAAATAATGTGTGTGAATCTTTTCATTCAAAAATTAACACATATTCTTTATCATTATCCATCACTATATAAATTTATAAATGTTTTACAGGATATTCAAGTTGATACATACACAAAAATTAAAAGTGTAGAAAAATATGTAAAAAAAGGTGTAGTACAATTAAGAAATAAAGCAATTACGCAAAAATAAAAATTTATTAACGAACGATAAATGAAAGAAGATAGATGAATTTCAAAATATGCATTTTTGAAAAAAGTAGATTTTAAGAATAAACGACAAAATGTTATATAAATTAGAGTAAACAATTATTGTATTATTAATTTATTATTTCAATTTAAAATTTTTTTTTTATTATTATATATGATCATTACGGTCGATTATAATATGTACATATCACAAGATATAAACTTTATCGATCATGAAGGTAAGTCACCAATCAAATATGTGCCTATACGCATAGCTATATCATAACTTGTATACCTAATTAAACGATAAACGTATAATTGTATAAACGTATATATGTTATATCGTACGCAGTTTTTTTATAAAATATGTCTTATACTCTTATCGGTTTTGTCACAGATTGTATAATGTTGATTTTTTTTTTGCTTCAGCTTACATATATCGGCTTTTAGAAAAGGTGTAATTTTGCCGCAGTTTCCATCTCCCAAAAAACAAATATCATGATTTGAATAAAGAATATTTTACCACAGAAATTTTTACCAATATAAGTATTTTAATTAATTACTATTTTAAACAATTTATTAGTAAATAATAATACATGCAGTAGAACAGTAGGCATATTACATCAATTTATCAAATATTTCAAGATAAATTTAATATTTTAATCCATTTCCACCAATGTACACAAACCAATGTACCTACCATTGTATTAAACAATTTTTTAGAAAAATACAATATAAAACCAATGTTTATAATAACGATAACAATTCATAGTATTAAAACGTGACATGTGTTTATTAAGCACGTATCAATATTTGAATAAATGATAAATTTAATCATAGTATCTAATAAATTACGCATAAGCGTGAACATTTTAATGTTTGGAACGTCAAACTGTCAATATTATGTAAAAGAAAATGAACTCAACTTTCTTTTAAGTGATAGAAAACGTAATATTATTATTGAAATGACGACTATTTTCAAAACAACCCTTCAGCCTATTTTAATTTTAGGCAAGATTTTTGGTCTGATTAACATCTCTTATACATTTGAACCCACTGGGTTATTAAATTGGAATGTACACTCAACATATTATATATTTCTTGAATATATACGGATGATTATGTTGTTGATGTTCACATACTTGGTTTATATCGATGAGTTATATTATATCGTACATTTCCGTTTGGTTAAATTTTGGATTGCTATTATTGCAGCAAGATTATCAGAAACATGGACAATTAAGTAAGAATGATAAATAATTATACTTTAATCATTTTAAGTTTTTAAAACATTGCTAAAGATAAAAATCCAAAATCTGCATACTAAAAATAAAATAATTTTTAATAAAATCATTATTCGGCTGCCATATTATTGCCCCCAAAAATGGCAATAACTGAATAACCTCACTACCAAATATAATATTATATAACATAATATATAATATATATTATAATTATATTATATAAAAATATATACCTAGGTATTATGATTTAAACATTTAAAAGATATTTATATTAATAATTGTTGTATAAATATTTTTTTTTTAAGATTGATTAATGGCATTATACAGTTCGATCAAAAGCTGGCATTACTTTCACCGGCATTTTCGATTCATCAACATTCAATCAGTAAAAAAAAATGGAATATTATATTGGTTTTATTATTTTTATACTTCGTTGGTTATGAAATATATGACATATACTTATGGCCACCAAACACATTTGATATTAATACCTTCCTCTTATTTTTTTTCGGAATGCCTTACATTTTGGACTACGTAGTTATTATAACCGTGTGTTTTTATCTTAATAATATCGCAAATAGATTTCAAACATTAAACGATTTCTGGAGGTGCCTTCCTTATGGATTAGTATCCGTTCCGGGCGAATGGACTCCCTCGGAATTAGCCATGCTAATGGAGAGCATTAGGTTGTTACACGCTGAACTATCTCAATTGTTCAAAATATTCAGTTGTAGTTACGGTACACTGTTGTTAGTATTTTTTGTTTGCTGTATTATTGATATTATATATATAATTTATTTGATGATCGAGCTTGAAAATGTGATAAGTCATGTACCATTACATATGTTAAATATTCAAATAGTTATTTTTTTGATGTCCGTCATCCTTGCTGCCTCACGGATAAATGAAAAGGTACCAATAATAAATATACGTAAATTTCAATATCTAATGACTGTTTTGCAATGTCTGTTCTTAATCAAATAATGAACTTAGCCATCGTCCCATCTTAATGTTATTATTCATCTGTATGATTTTAGAAATTGAAAATTGTATCATATTTAAGATTGATTCCGATTTCAAAATTAAATGTTGAAGTAAAAACACAAGTAAGATTTATTTTTTAGACTAAATCACGAGTATCTCAGAATTTTATTTTCCATTTTCACCTCACATAAATAGTTTTGTTTTTTTAGCTTCATAAAATTTAAAAGAGCTTACAAAATTTATGTCACTGTTATTTTATCATTATGGAATTTTTAATAATATTTATTTTTATTATGTAGTAGCTTATAATATACATGAGTCACGGATTATAATAGTATTCATTTATCTGCCTTATAAGTTGTTACTTATGGTTATATTAAGTATGGTTAATTTGTAAATAGATCAAAATGTTTTTGTATCAAATATCGTTGTTGAGATCAGATGAAATTACAGCTTTTGGGTTTTTCAGTATCAATTTAAATTTAGTTATATCAGTAAGTATTTTCTTAAGTATATAGAAATAATAAATAATCGCCATTAATTTACATAAATTTGAAATTAAGTCAAACAATTTAGATTGTATATTTATTTTATTATAGATTATCATGTTACTGATGATTGGATTTTCAACACTTATACAATTAAAAGATCATCCCGTTATTTTAGCAATGGTTAAAAACACGCAAATCTATCACAGCAAATGGGTAAGAAATCTTAAAAGCCCTGTGGTCCGTTCAATATTAAGTATATAGATACCTACAATATATACATATTCAATTTAAAAATTGTTAAATTTTATTTTAATGATATAATTTTTTTTCTTGCGACCTTTTTTGTATATAAAATGTATTTACATTACAACTCATTGATGTTCATATGCTTATCCATGCATTAATTTTCTTTGTGTGATTGGTACAAATTTTAAATGAATACTACAATTTATATACTTATTGTATAATTATTATACAAAAATTAATATTAATCAAATAGATTTAGAAACGTATTATTTAATCGAATATAATATTCCTCGTTATATATTTTAAAAAGTCAGTTTAGACTTTAGACTAATTGTGAAAGCTTTCTCTCTGATGCTGGACCTTGGTAAATATCACATAATTATAATCCGACATTAATGTTTACAAGTTTACAACAAGTAATAGACATATCAATTATTTTTAAGCTGAATTAATTTTCTTCTTGCTACATTTAAAATATATTTTATTGAATATGACTACCTATACTTCATTTTGATTAAATTAATTGAGTTTAATTATAAAAATTGTAGGATTGCTAATATATTAAATGTTTCAATTTTTTTAATATATCCATAATGTATTAATAAACTATTTTAGTATAAATTGAATAATATGTAAATTGATTTTTAGGAAAATGTGTATGCTAGTAATTATTCAAGAAACGGTACATCTATTTAAAAATACAAGTTCTTATTTATTAATTAACTGTTATATTGATAATTATTTAAGATGCAACCTATGTAAAATACTTATAAAAGTAAAAATTAGTATAAACTTATACTTGTAAGTACCTGACTCCCGACCCTTAAATCACCACACAACTCGTAAAATTTACTCATTTATCGGATTTATACTATTATTATATTTTAAATTCATATTTATGTACTAGGTTTTTAAATTTTTTATTTTGTATCTTATTTATACTGTAAATTATTTATTAAGTCAGTAATAATTTATATCACTAGTAACCTTGCTGTTGATGTGTAATTTATATGTATAGATAAAAATAAAAATAAAGTGTGGGAAAGTGGGTATCGCCCTGCTGTACAATAGAGATGGAGAGTAGGTCACTATATAATGGTTGTGTTAAATTTGAATACAATGACACTATGACATGTACAATTGTATACGAAAAACGATTCTGAACCGAGATGATTTGTCAGTCTAGGATAATTTGTAGGATAAATTATATTATTAGATATATTTAAATTTATATATATTCTTATTTTACACGATTTCGTAAAAAATAAGCTTAAAAAGTCAAAATATTTTGAAAATTTAATCGTAAATAGAAAACGCTAATATAAACATTTAGTGAAAATTTCAAGTATTTACAATGATTCGTTTTTGAGTTACGGCAAAATCAAAAAAAAATCAATTTTGTTGAAAAGCGATCATGCGTAAAAATTCCTGTTTTTCCGTTACTTTTTTTAGGGTTTTTCCTAAACTATTGGACATTTTTTTCTGACTTTTTTGACCCCCCCCCCCCCCAAGTATCAACTAGATGAATTTTCTTTTTCAATAAGGGGTTGAAGTAAAAAAATCAAAGCATTATTTCTACTCAAAAACGTAATGATAGAAATAAATAAATAAAAAAAACACACATATTGTAAAATCAATACACTCCGTTCAGAATCTAAAACTTTCATCATATAAACACAAAAATATATTTACCTTAGTTTTATATAGTGAGACTAGTGAGTAATTATATTTTTATTTTTATTTATGACTACATAACTAATATCTAAAGCGATAAGACTATATAATACGAGTCCAATTAAAGTTCATTACTACATATTAAGTTCATGTGAAAATATTAAAATTGTATATTATGATATAATAGGTAGAAATGTATAATATGGTTTAAATTTGTTTAAGTTATATTTTTTCCTCATTATTATAGTAGAATGTAGTTATAAGCTAACATATATAAGAATATAATATTTTGTTCCTAACAACTTGGGTATCTTCAGTAGTGATTTATTTTACAAAAATCCAATGAATGTATTAATCTTGTATAAAATAATGAAGTTGACATAGCCTATGGTAAACATTGAAATTCTATGTAGTCGGAAAGGTATGTAGGTTCAATTTTGCGTACATTATTTTATGCTTTATTATCCATCGAAATCGATCAGTACGCATTTCTTATAACAGTCATAACTATACAGAGTGATTCACCAAACATGTCCATTGTTCACTCTTTTTTTAACTTAATAATTAATTTATCCATCATTCAAATTATAATTTTTAGATATACAAAGCCAGATTTAATCTCAAGTTAAAGAATAGTGATTGTTTTTAAAACACAGAAGCTTATATCCTCCATAGTTTACTAGATATTTACAAAATATGTTCACAAAATCTTTAAAATTTGAAAATATAGTCATTAAGTTTATTTGAAAATTCCAAAATCAGAAATTCAATAACTGTGTTATTTATGAATAATAAGAGGCCGAGGATACTTGGCGAATTTCCTTGTGAATAGATTTATTTTGTAATAAAATAATGTTTTAACATAATATGTTAATGTATTATTATATTTTTATATTCATTTTATATTTTATATTAATAAAAATAATAGATAAGTATTTTCTTTTTTTCAAGAATGTATTGATTTGAAAATAATGTTTTATAAATTATTTATACTTCTCTTATTTATTGATATTGGAAAAAAATATTGAAAATAATGGTTTAAATATTTGACTGGAAAAAATCGTGGTGCAAAATTTATACAAATTCAATAATGAAGTTAAATTTATTTTTGAATTTTATTTTAAGCGTTTTTTTATAATTTTAATTATTATATTTATTCATTAAAATGTTTATGATCCGAGTATCATCATCGAAATTTAATTAAGTATGTGTACGTGAATTTTGTGTTTGGTGCAATTTGCATTTTGGTGTATACGTTTTAAATTATGTATGTTTATTTTTTCTATCTTTCATCTTCATCAGTCTATAGAATAGCAAAAATACTTTGATTTTTAACCGAGATTTTTAGTAGAAAATTGGATGTTGTTTGGGAGGGGAATTTACAAATTCCTAGAATACTTTTAAAAAAAAAATAAGAATTTTTAAAATTGGTTAAAATTACGAAAATTTGCAAATTATTTTGTAGTTAAATGTACATACAATTTTCTATATTTATACCTAAGATTTTAAAATTTAATAAAACGTTTATTAGTTTAGCTTTGATCCTATTTTAGCTATTTAAAGACATTTGAAATGTTTTATTGTTTTAGTTTTTTTTCCATAAATGTAAATAAAATAGATTTACAATTTAATACATGATTCATCATAAGTTGTTATTTCAGCTATCTAAAAAACACAATTTTTATTTAAATAAAATTAATTTTTATATTTATCTCTGGTCTTTGGATTTGAATACAACACATTAATTAAAGTGAATTACTTAATGTTGAAATACACTCACAACCTTATTGTACAGCAGTCAGCAGAGCGGTTAAAGTTAAATACTTTACATACTACAGTACAGTAATATATTATTTTCGTGAATTTCTTGTAATTCCAAGATAACCATTATCAAAATTCATCAATTCTACTTTGTTAACTACAACATAAAAACTATTCATTACTAAAAAACAGTGTAATATTTTTCAACAATATTTTAACATTAATCAGCTGTGGACATTCATAGTAATATTTATTATTTTATTAAATATAAAATTACAAAATTGAACACATTAGTCATAGACCACAGTAACAATAGTAACATACTCATAATATGATAAACTTGACACCTATTTGCTACTATATAGTCTATACAACAGAGTGACTTCCCTGGTTTTTTAATATAATTTTATTGTCTATTTTGTGTTAACATATATTATCTAATAATTTTATTTAAATTTTGGAATCATATAAAATATTTAGTCCCTTTGGCTACTGATGTTTTAAACGAATAAGTTTTATAATCTTAACCAATAAACTAATATTATCTTACTAATATCTTTGAATATAGAACTTTCCAGTTTTGCTCAAGGGATTATTAAACGACTAGGTATCGTATATTATTGTGTTTAAAATAATATATATTAAAATAGTTTAAACATTGAATTACAAAATATCTCTTATCAGATACCGATAAATATACACAGTGATCACCAAGCATGCTCACCTCCCCCATTTTTTAATCAAACAACGAATTTAAAAATAAATTAATTTTTAGAATATTTAAATATACTATAAGAGGCAATATATACAAAGATTTATATTTAAGAAGTGTTCTGCTGTATTACAAAATTATATTTTCAGATGAAAACCACACCTCTTTGTTGTAAATTATTAAGTAGATAATTTTTCACAGGACACTAATTGAGTTTTAAAAATCTTTAGAATTTTAATATTTGTTTTTAAAGTAGGTATGATTAAAAATTCCAAAAGTCAGATTTTTAATAACTGTAATATTGAAGAAAATAAGGGGTAAGTAATGAGCATACTCTGAATTAGCTTGTAAAATAATAGGAATTTATTTTTTATTGCATCTCTTTTTTTAAAAAACACATAATACATATTCTATTATAAGGATAACATTTGAAATTTTCAGTTCATTTATTGTTTGACAGGCAAAGTGGTATTAGTTACAAAATAACTAGATAACTAGATATAAGGTGATAGTATACATATAAGGCCGTACCCAACAAAAATGTTTGGGGTGGGGGTGGGGGCGTTACACAAATTTTAGTAAGTAGTGTACAAAATAATGATGAAATAATTTTTAGGTTTGCGTAATGCGAGAAAATTACGAGGGGAGGGGGGAGGTTGAACCCAAAAACTCCCTCTAGGTACGGCCTTGATAGTATAGGAACTAGAAATGACAGCGATAAAACAATTACCTTATTACTCATTAGTATGTTAGTAAATTGCGAATTATAAACATTTGTATGTCGAACAAATTAATATACATACACATTAATAATATTTTATGTTATTTTAGTCAAATTATTTATTTATTTATGTAAATAATGAAATAATGTGAATAAAAACATATGCATTATGAGGCAAAACCAAATAAAAGATTAATAGTATACAAGCAAAGTTTATAATGAATAATTTTTCAGAACAGTTAATAATGTTTGATTAACTAATAATAATAATAATTTGTTCCGGTTATTATTTAATCATGACACTTATAAATTATAATAGTTTTAATTTTCAAAATATATCTTTCATTTAAAATTGATTAATCATTTTCCTTACTGGAGTAGAAAAAATTACTAAAATTATGACTATTTCATATCAATTCTAAAGCGCATAATTTAATTTTAAATAAAATGTTTAGTTTATTTAGAATTTTGTGTTGGAAACTTAAGAAACAAAAGTACGAACTGTTAATATAAAATACAACTCCATGTATAATTTTTTGAAGTGACACGACTGACATAGAGACTTGTTTTTATGTTATCAACTTATGTCGTTACTGATGTTGACTAATAATGAAATGAAAGAAATGTTTCATGAAATTTTGTTACAATTTTTTTTTAACTAATTTAAATTTGTCATTTCATTTGACAGATGTTAAAAATGTTTATTTAGGATTAACTTTTCCCTCTTTTATTATATTTGTTTAAAAAATTAGAATTTTAAAATTTATATTCTTTGTAATTTTCATATTTTAAATTTAAAGGAATGAAAAATAAACATTGAAAATTCTATCTCAAGTAGAGAAATTAAAATCTTTAAATACAATTTCAATTGCTTCCAATCAGTACATTGGAAATTAACTGAAAGTTTAAAAGAAGTTGATGACTTTTAGTGAAATTCGACGTGTATTTAATATATTACTTATAATTTATTATAATTCTGAAACTGCTGTTTAAATTGACAAAATATATTTATGTATAAACAACATTATTGAACAAATAACATTTTTGTTTTTAATATGTTATGATCAAATATTGACATTGTCCCTTCCAGGAAAAACTTACTAAAACATTTTTTATAGTTTTAAATAAATGATTATACATACATTTGTTTTCAGTAGTAGAAAACATATTAAAATGACCACTGATTTTATAGCGACTTTGAAGCCTATTTTAATTTTAGGCAAGATTTTGGGGTTAATGAATATTTCTTATACATTTGGAACTACTGGATTATTAATCCCAAGTACAGGTACTTAAATGTTTTGCTGGAATAAATTATCTACCTTTATTTTCAAGTTAACCAAAAAAAAAAGTAAACACGAATTTTTTCTTCATATTTTTATAACTTTTAATAACTATGAACCAAAAAAAAATATATAATACCATCATATAAGAGTATGTTATTATTATTTCATTGTGATCTGTCGATCGCTGCTTAGCTTATTTGGTTTAAGGTATAAGAGGTACTTTTACTTTGGTAATTATCTATTCCAAAATAATACAACCAAATTACACCAAAACTGGTACACACTAAACATTTATAAAAATAAAAAGTTTTACCTATTAAATGTATATAGGCACACATAAATTTCTTGACAGTCGACCAACATTTAAAGTTCCTAATTATATATTGTATTCTTTTTTTCATAGGTTGTCCAATGATTTCATACAATACGATCAAAAAGTTACATTACTTTCACATGCATCCATAGTTAAACATTGTCAATTAGATAAAAAAAGTTGGAATATAATTTTATTTACTATATTCATATACTGTGTTGGCTTCTTGATAATACAAATACACCTTTGGAAACCACACCTTAGTAATATTTCTTTCATTATATTCTTTTTTAATTTTCCGTATATTACGGATTATGTGGTTATAATTTTTACTTGTTTTCATCTCGTTAACATAAGGAATAGATTTCAAACATTAAATGATTTTTGGAAATGCCTTCCTGCTGATTTAATCCCTCTTCGTAATGAATGGACACATTCGGAAATAGCAATGTTAGTGAAAACCATCAGGTTATTGCACGCGGAAATATGTACACTATTAAAATTATTCAATTATAGTTATGGTCCGTTACTTTTACGATTTTTTGTATGTAATTTCTTAGATTTTACATACATTATATACTTAATGATTTATTATGAGATAGATTCACCAAAAATCAGTTTAATCCAAAATATTATAAAATATATTCCAATACATTTGGTTAACTTTCAAATTTTAGTTTTTTTGATGTTTATTATTATTGCTGCATCTCGGATAACTGATAAGGTATTGTTTTTTTTCTAATAAGCCACCATCACATAATTATTTGCATAATACATATTTTTAAGATTATCATATTATGCATTATACGTTTTAATATTTTTCAATTGAAATTTCAGAAAAATAAAATTATATCAATATTAAGGTTGATACGGATTTCAAAGTTACCTGTCGACTTAAAAATTCAAGTAAACCACTTTTCAACTACCTACTCACTGTTTAATATTATTACTATTATTATTTTTCTTACAAGAAATTTTATTATGTTTATTCACATAAATATTATTATTTCTTTATTAAAATTCATTTTTTGTATTTTATCACATTATTTACTAAAAATATAAACCACAACATTTTTAATAATATATTTTTGTAATTATATAATTATTATAATGTATGAATTATAAACCTATAGATTAAAATGTTTATGTACCAAACACCAGTATCAAAATTTAACAACGTAAATACATGGGGGTTTTTTAATATCAATTTGAATCTAGTCATATCAGTAAGTATTTCAAATTAGACGTAATGTCATTATATTAATGTATTTACATAATGCACTATTTGTTCTATTCATCAAATGGTTTTTAAATAATTGCATACGAATAGTTACTGTTCGAAAAGTAATATATTTTCTATATTAAAAATATTTAAAAACAATAATTTATAGGTACTAGACTAATAAATCACTTGATTGCAATTGATGCCATTGCATTCAACCAATTTCGTTTCAAAATTAAATTTTTTATAATTTACAAATTTTCTACATTTTTACGAAATTTGTCAAAATTTAAACATATATAATATTTATAAAAAAATATTGTGACTATATATTTTTGATATTTTTAAATTGGCATAATAAATTATGAACAACTCATGAGGAAGTGTATAATGACATTTCCAAATTCTTAGAATAAGCAGAAAAATGTTTTCGATAGTAATTGAATATTGCAAAAAATAATCTAACATTCCTTATGCCTATAAATAGCACAAAAGGAATCAAAATATGTAGAAATTATCATGTGTTAGAAATGCTAATAGCTAATATTAATATTTGATAAAAATTTCAAGTATCTTTTTTTAATTACACTAAAAAAACAATATGAATTTGTGCCTACTAGTTTTTCATGAAAATTTGCCATTTTCCTAATTTTTTGATAATATGTCGTGACGTATAATGTGTTAAATTTGACAACACTAACCTATAACCTATGATGTATTAAAAAGTATTTACTTTTACTTAAGTTATAAAAAAAATACAAAGTACATCATTATCAAAGGTTTTTTCTGTATATTTAAATATTTAATAATTTATTCTAATCCAAAATCTAGCCCATACCTACTATTACTTTTGCTACACCTCCATACGTTTCAAATAACAAGATTTTTAGGTATACTAACTTTTTTTAAAGTAAACAAAGTAGCTATTATTTGGTCTATTACAAAAGATTCACATAATCAATAGACAGCAGAACAGCATTAACTTACTCCAGGGACATGTTAAGAGTTATTCATAGAGTAGTCCAAATAATTTTCCAGATAATTGTACTAACGCAGTAACGTGGGCGACTTCGCACATCTCTCCAAAGTGAAAACATTTGAGGTAGAATACTGAATAAGTCCCATAAATATTTTTGTATCACAACCAAGTATATTTGAATAATATTTAGATAAAAATAAAGTTTTTAAAAAGTATCGTTTCCTTTAATAAAAACATTGTTTAAGAACAATATGCAAGACTATAACTCAAATTTACATGAATCTCAAGTCTGGTTATTATCAATATTGAAAGAGATGTCGTTACATATTTTGAATGGTATAAAAAATCCCAATTCTAAATTAAATTACTTTGTATATTGTAAATCTATCCACAATTATGATACACAGAATGTCCTAAATATTGATCAAGAGTTTTTATTTTGGTTATTTTTTTCTGAAAATTTAGTAAAATGCAGCTGAATACAATTAATCGCTATCGCGGTAACACCGTCAGAAAAAATATAATTTTACCACCACCACTGCACTTCTTTAATTTATTCATTTTCTATATAACGCATACAATTATCATGTTTGTATAAATGTTATTAACTATGGTATATGCTTTAAGACAGTGGTTTTCAAGCTTTTATTATACACGACACACCATACACTTCAAAAAATTTTCACGACACACTGACCTTTTTTTTTAAATGAACAAAATTGTTTTGAATTAATTATAATTATATAAACATTTAATAAGAAATATGTGATTGATGGGCTAACAAATATTTTTAATTCTTAGATGAATAGTTGACACATACCCGCATTTTCTTATATCAAAATTCAATGCAATTGGTAATTTATGAAAAAACCGCGGCACCCAGTTTGAAAACCACTGCCCTAAGGCAACTATGTATAAAACAAAATAGTATAGTATAAAAACATATATAAATATATTATTATATATAAACACATAAAAATACAATTCTTAACTTTTATTTATTTATTTATTTTATTAGATATGTTCATAATATGGGGTGAGGAGACTATGGGCTATATAGACCCCCAGTCGCATCCATTATAAAAATGTAGGCGTAGGACGTTTGCGCATCGTTATTGTTACAAATGACATTTTTTGTAAGCCGTTTGAGCATTACAATTTTTATAAATAATGTAAATGATATCAATAATTATACAAAACTATAAATGTATACAAATAAATCGTCAATATTCATATTCAACATAAATTAAAAAATTATTATCTATTCACCTTTACAAAAAAAAAATATATATATATATATATATAATTGAATATTTTTGAACGTGTACTATCTTATTATTTAATTATCTCATGAGTCATGACTAGATGTCTAGATTCGTTAGAAATTGCGTGTCATTAATTATTATTTACAATAATGACAAAAAATACAAAATTATAAAAATACAAATATTATCTAAATATGTTTGAATATTTTATATTTTAATATTTTAAATTTATAATTGTAGTTCCTAAGCTTATAAGTTATCGGTTATAATATTAGCATCACACATATAACATCATCGGTGTATCATGCGGTTAGGTAACTAGTAGGTAAATCTTTCTGCATTATTAAAACGCACGATGCACAAACAGGAGATTGTAAACTGCGACAAAATTACATCTTTTCTAAAAGTCGATACGTAAACTGTGGCAAAACAAATTAACATTGTACAATCTGCCATCTGCGACAAAACTGATAATCTTATCTAATGTATCTATAAACTGCGGCAATTTATTTTTTATATATAATTTTTATTCCATGTTGAATGACCACTTATTTTTGAATTTATTTTATTTAAATTTGAAATTATTTAGCACTATTGTTTGTTTGCCGTTTTGGCTAAACATTTTTGTAAGTTCTACATTAAATAAAATATTAAATGACACAGCACGTACACGTACTCAGTAGAATTATCACTCGTGCGCAAACAACCAACCAAATTTGTTATAACTGAAGTACTAATGATGCGCAAACGACAAACACCGAAATATGCCACTGACCTTATCCGTCGACCGTCGTTGGGGTCAACGCTGTGATTAACTGCAGTACCATAGACTATATGAAAATATATTTTAAGTCTGCTACATTATCCAGCTGGAGTATATGGTATATGAATTGTAATTTCTTAATGTTTATAAATTATTTTGAGTAAAATAGAAGTTTCAAATCTAGCACTGAGCCTTATACATATTACCTCATGAGATTTACTGTAATTATCACTTTTAAATGTTATTAATATGAATTGAAGAAACAATGAAATTATGAACAAAATGTTAAATTTCTTTAATTATTTTATAGTTAAACTAAAAACGATGTATTATTATTATTATTTGTTAGTTGTAACATAGTTAAGAATTATTTTTAATCGTAGCCTCGTAAGTATGTTTTTCTATTGAGCCTTCCTATCTTTTAATGTCTACAATATATATATTTATTTGTTTTAGTAATTATATTATCTACCATTTTTAATCAACGTTTGTGTTGGTGATATAGAGCAACATAGATAAATTTATATTATAACAAAATTAATTGGAAATAACAATTAAAATATTAGCTTAACAATCTTATAATATAAGCTTATTTATGCAAAACTTTAAAATAAATTATAATATAACTAAATTAACTATAAGTTTTTTTTTTATTATTATTATTCTGAAGTCTTGATTGTTTTACTATGACGTAATAAATATATTAAATTCACATTTTATTGTATAACTATATATAATATAAGAATTATGTATACTGGAATATAAAATATAAAATTCAATGTTCGATATTATTTATTGTATCTTAATAAAAGTTTATTTTTTTATTTTTCATCTCTCTTTTTAAAACATATAAACTAAACTAAATAAAATGCAATTTATTTATTTAAGGTAATCTACGAAATTGCTGACTCAATAATGTTTAAAGATTAGGCATGGTAAATTTAATCATGTCGTTGTATTAATATTGATTACAATTATTCAATTGTATATACACGGATGATAAACATATACCTTAAATTATTTAATTATTTGTAAAAATCTTTTTACATTTTCATAAAATGATGTACATGTATTCATAATTTACAAATGTTAAAAAAATTGAAACACTTATAAGAAAATTGTAACTATGTATTTTCAATGGTTTTTAAATTTGTACAAGAATAACTTAATATGTAGAATCAATATTACAACAATTTTATCATAAATGCATAAAAAAATCTAACATTTTAAATATCTATTAATAGCTCAAAAAGAAGTAAAAATATTTTGAAAATTTTATCATGTCTAAAAAATGTTTATATAAATATTTGGTGAAAATTCAAGTCTCTACAATTATACGTATTCATTTTTTAATTACAATATAAAAGCAAAATCAATTTAGTCAAAAACTATTTTTTTGTAAAAAGTCACATATTTTTATTTTATTTTCTCAATTATTTTTTAAAGTAGTTTTGCCCCTCCTTAAAATAAATCTAAATCCAATTTTCTACTGGAAACTATCCTGCAATCTAAAGAATTTTTACCTCCTCCAAAAGGTGATGACAAAAAAAACACGTACAAATCATTGTTAAAACAATAAATTCATCGCTTCACTCAGAAGAATCTAAAAAAAGCAAACACTACATATTATTCATGTATTTAATTAACCCAAACATTTTGCGCGATAGGTTCTGACTTATCCAAACACCGATATATCAACTACGAACATATTTTCACTTTTCTGAATATTTGCAAATATTTGCAAATATTTGTATTGTCCCTAACACGACTACTATACCGTTGTATGTTATTGGTTTGAATAAATAATAATATTATCCAAATTCAATATTATAAAAGTGGCAGTAGTATCTACTATTCTTTCAATTGTTGTAAGTTTATGTTAATGAATCAATAAATCAATTTCTCTTTAGTTGTGGAGAATATATTGAAATGACGTCTGTTTTTAAATCAACTCTGAGACCGATTTTAATTTTATGC
Organism: Rhopalosiphum maidis; assembly: GCF_003676215.2. NCBI lineage: Eukaryota > Metazoa > Arthropoda > Insecta > Hemiptera > Aphididae > Rhopalosiphum > Rhopalosiphum maidis. The sequence continues at coordinate 64,845,394 of NC_040877.1, forward strand.
AAGATTTTTGGTTTGATTAACATATCATATACATTTGAATCTACGGGATTATTAGTCCAAAATAGTACTAACACAACACATTATGCATTACTTGAATTAACCCGAATGTGCGTCTTGATAATGTTTACATACATCGTTTATGTTAGAGGATTTTATTACATAGTATATTTCCGTTTAGTTAAATTTTGGATTGTCGTTATTGCATCAAGATTATCAGAAATATGGATGATAAAGTAAGATAAATAACGTATTTAATTTTTTTTTTTTTTAATTATTTTGACATTAATGGTGACAAAATTATATCAGCATAAAGTATTATTAATATTAATGAATTTCTGCATTATTGTCTATTGATAATCTTATAAACATATTAATATTTTTATTTATAATATTTTTTACAGTTTTATAGTTTGAATAATAAAATAGTTTGCTTACTTATACAGTATCTTGTAAAGTGTTGATATTTATGATATTTCATTTTGTATGAGATAATAAAAAATGATTTATTTTAAAGATTATCTATGGTTTTAAATATTATTAATTATTATGATGATAGACATATTACATTATGATATTCAGGCCTCAGAGCCGGGTTCAAAAATGTGGCGCTCCTGGGAATATAATTTATGCCACCACCCTCTCCCAACTAACAATATTAGTTTAATATTAATATAACACTAATTATTTCATCCATGATCCATGAAAATCATTTAATGGTTAAAAAAAATTAATCTTTTAATTAACAAATTATATAACATAATAAAAAATAAAACATACAAATTTCTTTTTTTTAATATAATTTTTTTCCAATAATTCAATAAAATGCGATTATTTTTTTTTCCATTACATTTTTAAAATTAATTTCGCTAAATTATTTTACCGTCTCTGAGACGTGCCACCCCCAGGCATGTGCCTGCCCCCTACCGGGCGTCACCGTTTTCGGCCAACACTTACAGTTCCCTTTTCGATCACTGTCACTTTTTGGCCACTATTCCTTTTAGGCCAGCACAGTTTTCTTTAAAATTTACAATTTTAATAACTGAACGTATTATTTAACATATTATTACATTTGTTAAATTAAAAATTAATCTTTGTTTGACAAATTTTACTATTTTTGTAGTCCTCACTCTTCAATGTAAGTTTAATTTCGTTCATAGTTGGTTTTTTGGAAGTAAAGATAAACCAGCGTTAACAATGTTAACATACTCCACTCATAATGAGCTGGTTAGCTGTACTTATAAATGAAGTCCAAACAGATATACTATATACATACAAATTAAAAGTTTCAACATTTTAAAAACACCTCGTGATACAAAAAATGTGGAACAACGACAACGAAATGAAGCTTACATTGAAGACTATAAAAATAATAAAATATGTCGTTACAAATTTGTCAAACAAAATATATCATATATTTATAAAAAATAAAACTTAATCTGAATGCATATTCTAATATTATTATATTTATATTCGAATAATGTATTATATTATAACATTTTATTGTATTACCAATTATTTTATTTTATTATTTTTTCACAAAGTATTAGGTAATAATTTTAAAAAAAAATCACATTTTTGGATACAATCATAAATCATAATTTGTTATAATTGTAAATTTTAAAGAAAACTGTGCTGGCCGAAAAGTAACACTGACCGAAAAGGGAAGGGTACATTTTGGCCCAATATGCCCCACCTTAAATACGGGCCTGATGATATTATTATTATTTGTTTTAACGTATATTTAAAGGACTTGTAAAAAATGTTATTAAAGTAGTTATTTTTATACAATATATTCTATAGAGTAACTAAAAATCAATTTTTTTTTTAGTATATTAACTATTAAGCTAATTTGTTTTTAGCTTTGAACTGTTTTCTTATTTGAAAAACTTTTTTTTTCTTTAACTTAACTTTGTGATATATTTAACTTATTTTGTTTAATTTGAAAGAAACGCTGATTTCATTAAAATGATGTAATTTGTTTAATATTCAATAATCTCAATTTTAATTGCTTTATTTTATAGTTTGTATTTGTTTTTTAAGGTTAATCAATGAAATTATAGAGTTCGATCAAAAACTAACACTTCTTTCACCAGCATTCATGGTTCGTCATCGTTCACTAAGTAAAAAGAGATGGATCATTTCAGCGATTTCGTTATTTTTATATCTTCTTGGATACGAAGTGTGTGCTTTATACTTATGGCAGCTGAAGACCGTAGATATTAGTACTGTACCAGTGTTATTTTTTAGTATGCCATATATAACAGACTTTGTGGTTATTATCACAATTTGTTTTTATCTCAATAACTTAAGCTATAGATTTCAAACATTAAATGATTTCTGGAAATGTCTTCCTACTGGTTTAATTCCTATTCATGGTGAATGGACACATTCTGAAATAGTTATGTTGGTAGAAAGCATTAGATTATTGCACGCCAAACTATCAGAAATATTAAAAATATTCAATTTAAGCTACGGCTTATTGCTATTAGGTTTCTTTGTATGCAGCTTCATAGATTTTATGTACATATTTTATTTGATGATATATCATGAGCTGGCTACGCCAAAAGTCAGTTTTACCCAAAATATTATAAAATATTTGCCACTACATTTGTTTAACATACAATTAATAGTTTTTTTGATATCAATCATCGTTGCTGTTTCATGGATAAAAGAAGAGGTAGTATAAAATTTAAATTGGTATTCTTAACTTTAGTAAAATTAGCTATAATACATTATGAACACATGTTACATAATAGTAAATTTTTTTTTTAATATTATATTGTATTTCAAAGATCATATTTTTATTGTATTTTGTTTTTACAGAAAAATAGAATTATATCATATTTACGTTCGAGTCGGATTTCCAATTTACCAGTTGACACAAAAATACAAGTAAAATATATTTTGTATTCATTACCTATGTGTTTATATTAATTTACCTTGATATTGATGGTATATATTTAACAATAAACGTACCTAATCAATAGTTAATTTATATTTATATAAATACAAATAAAATTATATTATTTATTGAAACATTAGCCCCTTTACAGACTTACAGTATTTAAATAGTTTAATTTAATTTTTTCTTTTATACGAAATATACAATATCAAGTACATATTAAGGTCACAGTAAATTGGTTACGGCCGTCATGTGTAAGTGTAACTACAGTGATATATTATTAATTTATAACAAATATATTATATGAATTAATTTTTTGATAATTGTATTTACATTTATAATGACAACATTTGAACAATGAAAAGAGTTTAAAATAAAATGAGTTTCTTTTAAAAATAATTTATTACAAATTTAGTTTTAAATACAACAAAATCATTACTTGTATTAGTTGTATTATAAAAATAATCGTGAATAATATGACATAATATTATTTGATTATTGAGTTTTAAGACGCATTCATATTCAATTATTATAGTATAGGACAAGAATCTGTCCCATAAATTCTTTTTGGAGGAAAATATTCAAGATTTTTTTTTTGTACAAAATGATAGTTGAAGAAAACGGTATCTTATTTTTGTATGAAAATGGTTACGGCCACAATAAATTATAACCACCTACCTTTACAGGGTAAATTAAACCAACATTTTGAGTTGCAAAGCCCCCAATATCCCATCAATTTCTTAAACTACGAAATATTATTTTACTGTATAGATTTTATTGTTTTAGCATCATCTAATATTTTAATATATTAAATGTAATATATTTTAATTTTAATATATAATTAGCCAACAGGTAAAACATTTTTTAATTAACATAAAAATTATTTATATTATAATTTCAAAACGATACTGACTACTAACAATAAGGTTAGATCAGCATCAGCGGTTCCCAACCTTTTTAGTTTTGCGGACTACCAATTTTGTATAAAAAATTTAGAGGTCCACTAATAACTAATGGCACACCTATAAACGTATGTATATATATAATTCTATATAATATTATAGGTATTAAAAAAATATGTATAATAATATTATCTTAAATATATACGTTAGTAATGTTATTATTATATGGTCCACGGCCCAGTTCCTAGCTGCCCGTGGCCCATGGGTTGGGAACCGCTGGGTTAGATAAATAAGGATACCTATATATGGTTAGGACAATATGTTACTTATAATTTGTAATAAAAAATAATATAAGTGATTAATATAATGATAACTATAATTAGTTTTATTGTACAATGTTTAATACTTAAAAATTTTACTTTATTTAAATTATTATGACTTATGAGTGTCAGGATTTTTTAACTAACCAATGCTAAGGTTGAAAAATTAAGTGACCCGCTCCCGAGCCACAGAACTCTACAACGCATCACCCGTTAGCTACAATGCTACGTCTATTTCCGCCGCCGTCTATGTAGAATCCCACAGCCCGAGAATTTTTATTTCAAACAGAGTATAATAGTATGTGTATTTGTCTATAAAAATTTAAATTAATTTATCCATTAGGTTAAAATGTTTATGAATCAAATAAATATTTTGGAATTTGATGAAATATCAGCATTGGGATTTTTCAATATCAATTTAAATTTAGTCGTTTCAGTAAGTACCTACCAACTATTATATTATACGAATCATATTTTTTTTGTTATCATTTGAATATAAAAATTTCTTCATGATACTATTTATTATAAGACTATGTTAGACAGAAAATTAAAAATTAAAAATATATCTGTGTAATTAATGTGAGCAATCAATGTTTTTTTTTAGAAAATTTTACCGTTTGTGATTAGTTAAAAACCAAAATGCATTTTTCACTTGATGATATTTATATATCTCATTAATCAATTATGTATTTTAAATTCTAAGAATGGCAAGAATTGTAATATTGATTTTCCAATGACGTGTGTTGTATTTTATTAAAAATCTTTTTTAAGCATGTATCACCTTTTAGAGCAGACAATTTGCTCCAATTTTAAGCTCTTTGATGGTAATTTCTAGTAGAAAATTTGATTTAGTTATTATCCAAGTATTTTTTCTATAGTAATTGTAAAAAAATAAAAATATTTGCGCAATATACGTTTTTTACAATCTCATTAAATTGGAATTTTGTTTCGTAGATACTCGTATTACTAATGACCGGATTAGCGTCATTGATACAAATGAGAAACCATCCAATTATTACTGCTATGGTCAATAATACTCTATCATTCTACACAATTTGGGTAATTTAAGTAATAAACAATGACTTTCTTATTTTGTAAAAATTAATAAGTGTATAATTTGATATCGTTTATTTATTTAATTATGATTTATAAATTTAATTTATCTATAATTTATCTATTTAATATACCTATTCCCATATCTCATATTAAATCTTACATTATTTTGTATTAGGTATTATTTACATACTTACTTTATCTCTGACGTCTGGTATAATAGTATTCATAATATATATAAGTACTATAATATGCAACATTTTAATGTATAGTACTTATTCTTTATTATTTTTAAATCAAATATAAATATTTATAGGTTTTTTATTAATTTCATTAAACTAGTTTCAAGAAAATTGAATTTTATTACATAATAAAATTAATTTAATTTAAAATTTTAGTAAATATAAGTTATTTTTATAAACAAGCAAACGCAAACCGATAATAATATAATATATATACATTATCTATAAGTAATTTTCTACATAATTTACACATACTTACACTTATTAACTGTATTCTGAAAACACAAAAATATATCCTTTTTAAATCAAAATTGTTTTTAACATTTTTTTGCTTATTTATTTTAAGCCTTCTATATTTTAGATTGTGCATACATTTTAATTTTTAATTGTGTTTATAGTTTGTTTTACTGATTTTTTAGAAAAATGAAAATTCAAACGCCAATCGTTCAAGAAATATTACACTCTTATCAAATCAGTTTTAGAAGTATACTCCATTTTTTACCTAAAATTCATATAATCTACGTTTAAAAACAACATTACAATCAATACTTACTACAATACCTACTACTACTACTTACTTGTAATACACAATTTAAATAAAACAGTTTTAAAATTTAAATATAATAAAGTCTAAGAAATAATCTATTTTTGTTATTATTATTATTTGTGGAATTGTGGTAACTGGTAAGGTAGAATTAAATAAGTAGATCAGTTATATGATATTATTGATCACGATGACTGAGTATACATCGATTCCTGCACTAAACTTTTTATACGTTGGATCCCCACCAGCGACCTGCTCATATATTATTATGCACTTTTATTTTTTACTGAAATTTGTTGTTAATTTATAACCTAATAATGCTGTTGAACAATTTAACTGCAAATGAAACACACACACACACACACACACACACATATATATATATATTAATTATTATGTAAACATTAACGAACTGAATACAAATAAAAAAAGTTGTTTGAGATTGAGGGAGTAAGTACCGCTCTGCTGTTAATTAGGTATCAAGAAGGTAAAGGTAATGCGAAATTGTAAATAGGTATATTAAATTTATGTTCAATGATACATTATTGTATACGAAAACCATCTGCCGCAGAAACTGTTAGACAGCCTTTACCACTAGGTAAAAATACATCATATGGTTTTTTTTTTAGTATTGTCATTTAAATTTTACTATTAGGAGCATTACCTAATTTAAGTTCGACCAACGAAAAATACACGTATGATCGACGTTAATTAAACGCAATATTACCACGGAAAATATACGAATATGCATCAACGTATTTTAAACCTAATATATTCGTGTATTCTTACACGTGAATCGAATTAAGTTCGACCCACTTCTAATACGTCAATAATACATGTATTATCACTGATACGAAGCGCAATTAAGTACATGCGAAAACACAGATTACGAGCGATTTCATTATCGCCGATCACGATAACATTAATTGCGAGTACCTATTGAATTTATGCAGTTGAGATACAATTTAACAGAAATAAATTGCAATACATAAAAGATCAAAATGTCTAATATTTTTATTTAGTTTCTATCGGTTCGCAGTCCGTTGAATTATACATAATTTCTTAGCAATGGCACCTCCTATACCTACCGCGTGAATCTTTCAATTTAAATAAAAGGTGGACATTATTCGTTGTGAGGAGTCTAACAGTATCGGCGTTTACTAGTTGGTTCCGAAAGACCCTTATTTAACCTAGTTTGGTCCCGGTGTTTTTCAGGTATAAAACTAGTTGGGTCCGGGATATTTTAAGATACTATAATAGTTGGGTCCGTGCAAAAAAACATTTCCCTTCTCATTTTTACAGACTTAGGACTGTCAGTGATCTATAAATTAGAACACAGATATGATTAAAAATGATGTTAAAAAGATATTTTTTTGCGGTTTTATGAGTTTAGTAAAAATTGTTAAAATGTTAATATTAGTAGGTATATAGTGTAAAATCTTAAAAAATATCAGTAAGCAAAATATTATACAATTATTCACGTGGTTGGTAAAAATTTAAACGAAAGGGCTTTTACAAATTCAAATCGATTTATTTTACCCTGTATTTTTTCCATCATTTTTCTTCAATAAAATTTTCTTTTAATGATTAATTTTCCTTTTGTTCTGACCACTTCTAATTTTTATGTAATTATCAATTTGTACAGTTTTTAAGACTTCAATAAACTGATATAAATTAGGCTTTGCTGAATAGAATTTTGAATTAAAATGAGCGTGAAAAGATTCACAGCCTCATAGGCATTTGTCGTTCTTATTGTCGATGGTTTGAAATCTGACCAAATTTTAGGGAGGAAAACTGTTTCCGAGTCAATAAAATTATTTAATATGTAATCCGTAAATTCTTGTATACGTTGATCATTTGGTTGAGTAGACATTATATCTTTTATAAAACAATCCTCAACTTCCTCAGGCCTTAAGAATGGTAATCCAAAAATAATTTTTAAGTATTTACCTAGTTCAGAATTTTGTTTATATTCATTACTAAGTTCTAAAGTTTGTATTTTTCTCCACCAGCTTTGTGCGATATGAAACCTACAGCCTTTAATAATAATTTCTGGCCATGTTGAAAGAGCGCCTAAATAAATTGCGTTCTCAAAATCTGCATACATAAATTCTGGTTTAAAAATTAAATTTACCTTAATACATTCGTCGACTAATATCTGAAGTTTATGTATATATTTGAGTACCTACATTTATCTTTGAGTAAGTAAAACATTAAAGGTATGTAAAGGTTATTATGCATTGTATAGATTGTAAACATTTGAGTGAACATCTTCGGGACATTTTTTAATGTTCCATCTACATAACTAATATTTTTTGAACATAAAAATTTCAAGTTTTCTACTGTTGAAAAAATTATAATATTACTAGCTTTATCATTAACAATAAAAAAATTTCGTCTTGATTCGTTGTTATTTTTAAATCATTTAGCACATCATGAACATCGTCAATATTTTTCGGAATGTTCGGCCGTATAGCTTTTTAGCATTATAAATATTGTTCGAATTAAAATACAATTATTATGCGTTAAATCGTTAACATCAATTTTTAATTCAATTGTAATATTTTAGAAGGTCTTTCACAAATAATATTTTCTAACCCTTTTCTTTTGACACTATTACTAATTGCTTGTCTATGCAGTATACTTTCCACATTAGGTGTGTGAGTATGTAAAAATTACTCATAAAGAAATCAATTTTGTCAAAAACTGGTTTCTCGTTTTCCCAATTTTGAAAAATACTGGAATTTTTTACTTTTGACCACTCACAAAACATCAGACCCAATTTTCCATCATAAACCACCCTGAACAATGAAAATGATACCATTTTACTGCCCCAAAAGGTGATGGCAGACACAATTTAAAGTGTATGATACATAAGAGGACATAAACTGTATATTTTAAAAAGATCATAACTTACTTAAAAGTAATAATATTATTAAAAAGCACGCGAGACCCAGGATAAAATTTTACCTTTAAATTTTATAATAGGTCAGTTCACTCTAATATCAAATCTAACAGCACACTAGCATAGTATTGAAACTGATCAAAAATTTGCTATGTTTCACGTGAGTAAGATGGAGACAACACAGCAGGTACTATGTCCTCTTAAGTTACTGATTACAGGATTTGCAACAATGATTCAAATAAAAAGCTAGGAGACATCCCTATATATCTATAGTATTGGCCAATAGTAATACACTTATCCTCACACAAAGAAAATTGATAAATCCCCAGAAAATATAACAATAAATCACTATAACCAAGTTTATGTAATTGAAGGCCATACATAAAAAAAAAAAAAATACTTCGGGAATACAATAAAAGGTATTATGTGGGTGAAAATAATATTAATAGTTAATAAATAATACAATTAAAAATGAATTAATAAATATAAACATTTTTTATTTTGGCAGTCAAATTCATTAAAATAATTATATACATTAAAATAAATTATGTTTTAATTTTTACAAAAACTCTAAATTATAGATTAATTATAAAATCAATTATCTTATACAAATAATAACAAAAATATAACATTCAATGTTAAGTCTCTTAAATATTAGTCATTTCATAAAAACATAGGTCTAAAAACATAACACGAGCTAAATAATAGGATTGGGGCATGGATTTTAAATAGTTTTGGTGATGAGACTTCAATGTATTTGATATTTGTTGAAACCAAAGAAGCAAAATTGTAACTTCCGAAAGAATCTAAAAAATATATAGTTAAAATATTAAGTTTTAAATATTACTACTAGACTAAAATAAATACATATTTTATTTTTCAATTACCTGATTTCTTATAAAAAAAGATTTGACATCACCTAAGTTATCAGTCTTACTCATTAAACTGTTATTATAAAGACCAAATAATTTTATAGTAACATTGACCGGCTCATTGTTTTGAAATTGTATAATTCTAGCAATTAACTCCAACACATCAGACTCAATTGATTGGAAAAATTGATCAATTGAAACATGTTCTGGCGAGAGTATTCGACAACTTAAAAAACAGCTGTCACACTGAACTCCATTTATTTGTATTTTTTCATTGTTCAAATAAAAAAGTGATATTTTATGCGCAGTTGTCTTAAGATGATACTCATAGTTTTTTTGAATTATGTAAATACAACATTGTTTACATCGTATCAGCTGCAAGGGTTCAGTTTTTTTAAGATTATCTAAAATAAAAAAATATATTAAAATTTGTATAGGTTTTTTTTTTTTTAATACAGAAAGTAAGATACATAGAACCAAAATAATGGTTCTAGTATAGTAACATGATCAAAAATCATCATTCAAGTAGCTTTAGTACTAACATTTAGATCAATATAAATGTTTTATGAAGTTTTTATGAATTCTGTACAAATATCAATAAAAAAATATAAATTAAATAGGTATTAATAAAAAGTCATCACTGTAAAACTAATATATTTCGTGTATCTCTCAGGTCTAAATGGTTTAGTATACATTATACTAAAATAGCTTGTACAACTAATTAATTATTATAATTAATCTAGTTTACCATGATTTTGTGTAATTTATTTATAGAAACAGTAATATAAAATTACCAGTGTTAATGTTATTATCATTAATTTCGTTATTATGACTGTTCTCAACAAGTGATTTTGATGCAATTTCATTTTCATATAATTTTTTCACTATAGTTATTTCGACATAAAGCGTTTCTTCCAGAGTCCAACTAGATTCTGAAGTTTTTAACGCATCACTTTGAAATAAAAATGAATTGACAATATCCTTGTACAACTCATATACATCAGTGTTCTTGGTCAATTCCTAAAGTATTAATGTAATATAAAACCTGATCTTTGATAAACCAAAAAGTAATGTAAAAATGAATATACCTTATTACATACATCAAAGTGTTTTACTTCAGCTATATTTTTGTTTTCTATAACCGAGCTATCTTCATGATAAAGCGCAAAAAAATATACATTTATCACAAGTGCACTGTTTTCTAAAAGTAGGTGGTTTACTAAAATGGTAAAATCCTCTTTGATAGATTTAAAAAACTCTGCTATAGTAGCACTAACAGAACACGAAAATATTCTATAATTTTCAAAATCAATACGGTCTTTAAAATATTCTTCACACGCACTTAAGTGTTTAGTGGTTTGAACATGTTGATTATAATAGCATACATAAAAAAATGTGTTGCACACATGACACAAAATTTCCTCATTTTTATTTTAAGAAGACATATCTTCTGAATTACCTATAAAAAAAAAAAAAAATTAATTAATAAAAATAGGTAAAAAAGTATCAAGTAATGAATTTAAATTATTTAACATAAAATGTATAGATCATAAAAAATTATGTGTTAATAAATTAAAAATATTACACAAAATCATAATTTATAGGCTTAAACAAAAAAGACACTATTATAGAGCAAAGGTAAATAGAATGAACTCATACTCTTACCTATGATTAACTAACTAGGTATGTCAGCAATCAAATAATACACATCGTGCTACGTCATCCGCCAAGGATTTGTTATTAGTATTCAGTATATTCCACAATCCCACCAAAAATAAAATACTTGGTGGCTGTTGTCACATTCTATTAAAATAATCTGGCTGCACGTATTAATACTAGAATCGGTAAAGTTGCTGACATACCTAATTAGTTAATCATGCTCTTACCCGTATAGTTATCTAAATCAGTGTCCCAACTTATGAATACAATCCAAATGTTAATCATGAAATTATTTTAGCAGGTCGAAAATATTATGTTATATAATTAAAATATTAAATTATATGTATAACTACACTAGTTACTAGTACCTTTTATCTATCACAGAAAACAATAGAGTTAGAATTTTTTTTTTTAATATGTTGTCTTAGAAGGGTTTAAAAGTAGATTACCATACCAAAAAGATTGGAAAACACTGGTCTAAGTAACATATACAATTATATAATTACTAGCATTATAAAAAAAACTGCTTAATCATATATTTTAAATGATATGAAAAAAAATATAAATAAATACAGATAAATTGTTTGATAAACATTGTTACAAAGACATCCCTTTATTTTAGAAGAGGTTTATAATTTTTTTTTTTTTAAAAGCTTTTTTAAAAGTAACATACAAATTGTTTTATGGCTCAATAGCATATATAAATATATATATTTTAAAAAACATTAATACTAAGTCAATACATAATAGCAAAACTTACTATGTTTAATTTGCATAACTTCATTTTTTTCTATATTTTCAATAATATTAGTACCATTAGTTGTAACACTAATATCTTTTAAATATCTTTCTTCTGAATTTGCATTGTGATCAATAAGACTTATAGGTTTGACTACTTTTAATTCTATTATACCATTTGGCATTTTAATACCTGAAATAATAGAAACTAAATATTATCTTTTAATTTCAATACAAATTAATAGTACAATTAATATACAAAGGTTTAATAAAATTATAATTTTAGTTATTTATTTATTTTAATTATAAATATACAACCAATTTTTATGAATAATAAATATATATTTGATAAATTATTATAATACTGTACTATTATGCTTACCATCATTAAAATTATTTACTGTTTGTTCGACCGTTTCCATACTTTTTGATAGATTATCAAGATTAATGGAACAAGTATTTTCAACATCTGTGAGTGAATTTAATGATTTTGTTTCAGACGAATGAAATGTATCAATTTCATTTAAAACTTTGAAACCTGAAACAAAACATATCTTAGAATTCTGTGGTTACAGCAAATTTATCATCATATTTTATTATTACTAACAAAAAATATGATATAAAATAAGTGAAGTTTTCGCAGAAGTAACAAAATTAAACAGACTATTTACTGATTGTATATTGATATGGCATATGAAGTTTGTTCATTGCCAAATGATCCAAAGAGATTTTTATTAAAAATGTATTATTCAAAAACTAGAAACAGTAAAATGTTGAAATATTTGGTTGGTGATAGGAGCAACAATTTCAGTAAACATTTAACAGTTTTAACATAAAATTATTGTCAAAATGATTTCTAGTAAGCAGTTTGCTCTCTGTGCCACCATGTTAACATGCTTATTATTTTAAACATTATAATAAAATTGTTTGATAAATAAGATGAGCAATTTTACTCTTGAGATTTGTATATACAATTAATAAATAAATAACATGCAATATAATTATATTATATTATTCCATACTTAACTATGGAAAAATTTTTCAACATGCTAAGTAAATTCTAGAAATCTTTAAATGTATACAAAACTATGCTAACATATTAATGTGAAAACTGAAAATAAAAATTAACAAGAGACAAAATTATAACTCTTGATACAACTATTAACAATATGGTATTCTGTAAATTGTTATAAATACCAAACCTCTAGTTAGTTAAATGATAATTAATAAAAATTGTTATTTAAAAGTGAAAACATTTAAAACATAGATAAGATAATACCAATAATTATAAGTTAACAAAAATATATAAACATGAATTACAGAAATAGCTATTAAATATTACAGAAATTCCAGTAATATTAAGCAACACATGGTTAATGGTTATCACTTGATATTTATCACTCATACTATAGGTTACTTCAGTAGTAACTAGTAGTCTGTGGTTCAAATATAAAAGTGCGCTTAGTGCCATGGTGAGCATATTTCAAACTCTAAACAAAGTATTTAAACAATGACTCACCCACTTTACCCATAACAACATAATATATAATTTAAAACCGTATGATAATTTAAAATTTTCATTATAGGACATAGGACATCAACAATTTAATATAAAAAAATACTATGTTAAATAATTATACATTCATCCACACAAATTTTAATTTTTAAGTTCTACATACATATAAGGCCAAGCAATTGGACAAAAATTGTTCACTATGCCACTGGGTGCACTCATATAGTTTTTCAACAGTATAGAATAATAAGAATTTCTTCAGCTACAATTTTGAGGCATCGAACTCTATTAAATTTTAATTTTTTTTATTCCATAAATACATTAAAATATTGACTATAAAATAACCTACTTTTCTCCTATTAAATTTTATATTGTATTTTATTTGTTTCAACAAAATTCTCATGACCAAATTGTTATTTTAATCACATATTCTTATTGTGTCTAGCTATTGATACAAATTATTTACTACTTGTAAAAAAAAAAAAAATATAATAGATTTCTGCACCAATTATGTTTAAGTCGCCATTTAAAGTACTATTTTGCAACTCCTGAAATTTTCTTATTAATGGTTTATTGCTAGATAGTAAAAAATAAGTAAAATAAGTCAGTAATTATTTAATTAAGAGGACCTAGAACCTGCATGTATTGTCTCCGTCTTACATACTCACGACATGGCAAATTTTTGTTCACCAGTTTCAACATAATACTGTTAGTTTTGATAAAAAAGTGATCTAACCTATAATAAAATGTAAACGTAAGACTATTATCTAGGAAATTTTAAAATTATCATAACTTACTTAAAAATAATAATATCAATAAAAGGCTACGTGGGGTCCTGGATAGTAATTTTACCTTTACATTTTATAATAGGTCAGTTTACTCTTATATCAAAACTAACAGTACAATATTGAAACTGGTAAGCGAACATTTGCTATGTTGTGAGTGTGTAAGACAGAAACAACACATGCAGGGGTACTACATCGTCTTAATTAATTTTGAAATAAAAAATGTTGAAGAATGAGAAAATTGAAATTAAATATTATCAATACTCCAACAATAAAAATAATATGATTGATTAAATTTCGCCATAATAAATTAAATAACAGTTAAGATAAATGTATTAATTATTACTATAAATACATTAAAATAGAGAACAATAAAACTGCTAAAGCTTACAATTTTAAAATTATAAAAGATTATTTGATTTAAAATTTAAATATAATTAATGTTTGTGTATTATATATTAATTATAAAAATTTAAAATATATAGTTTTTAATAACATGTATCTACAGAGTGTCCCGTGAAGATTTACCCATTGGGATATCTCCAGAAATAATAGAGATATCATAATTTTGATTTTTTAATAAAATTCACAGGGACAAGAACTACAAATATTTCATGTTTTAATTTATTTTAATGTTTTGGTAAAAAAGTTAAAAAATATATTTTTTTATTTAATTATTTTCAAAAAAATTGAAGATAGTCACTTTGTAGAGTTCATTTTATAGAAAATATTGATATTTCAACTTTTTAATTTCATTAAGTAATCTCCTAATTTTTAATATTTTTTTTAGTTTCGAAAAAAACTGCGAATAGTGGTATCAATGTATCAAACATGTGGCCCATGTGCTCATACGGCCGACAAACGCTTTCAGTGTAATTCAGTTTTTCTCAAAACTAGAAAAAATATTAAAAATCAGGAGATTAATGAAATTCTTGTCCCTGTTAATTTTATTTAAAAGCCAGAATTAAGATACCTATATTATTTCAGGAAATATCGCAATGGGTAAATCCTCACGGAACACTCGGTATATATAAGAAGAATTATATATATTTATAATGTATTTTATATTAATATAATATATTAAGACATTATTTGTTTTTATAATGTTAGGAGTGTGGGTCAACCAGTAATCAATCCAAATCAATGAAATTAAAAATACACAATCCCAGAAAAGCGCTAACACTCACTTGGGATAGCCGATGGGTCAGTTAAGCTCATACTGCTCGTAGAAGGCGACCTTGTCGTCGTCGTCGGTTCGGCTATTGCAGCCGTCGTCTCAATCTGATTAGATATCTCTTTACCGTTCGCCGCCAAAGGCTCGTGATTGTGCGGTCGCCGTGATACGAACGCCCTTAACCGTTTGCCAGGGACATCACGGAGCACGACGATCCGCTTTCCCCGCCACCGTTTTTTCCGAACGGCAGTCATAGCCACTTGTCCGGTGCAGCCACGTTTCGCACAATTCCACAGCGCCCAGTCACCGGTGTCACCCACCCATTTTTTCTCGTACGTGTATCCCTCAAACTCCACAATTTCACTGAGCTCAGAGTCACTGTCGACCTCCATCACATCCACCGCCGCAAAATCCAATAGACAAGATAATCCTGACTGACTGTGGCTTAGACAATCACGGCGTCTGCCGTTTCTTGTTCACCACCGAGTTTATGCGCATTGATGAACGGGACAGTGATACAGACATACAGTAGGCTATGATAACGAGTAA
This sequence comes from Rhopalosiphum maidis, assembly GCF_003676215.2. NCBI lineage: Eukaryota > Metazoa > Arthropoda > Insecta > Hemiptera > Aphididae > Rhopalosiphum > Rhopalosiphum maidis. The sequence continues at coordinate 64,861,552 of NC_040877.1, forward strand.
CGGATATCGTATTAACCGACTGTTTTGTATTAATAACGACAATATTCAGCAGTAAGTTGATGAATTGCATAAGACAAAACACGAGTCACGTGGGTTAATGATAAACTGAGAAGTGGTATCATTGGAAGCATGGTTACGGTTGTAGATAGTATGGAGGTAGGCTATTAGACCTTCACATTAGCAACCACTGACTAAATTCCAAAGAATGACGTACGAAATTATAGAATTAAAGTCTTAAAAAACGACGTGTAATAGCAGTATATACTATATAGCACGAACAATAAAAATCGCGTTGTAATAATGAACGATGAAATAACCAACGAACAATTTAAAATTTAAACAGACTTAAGGCGCGTTTAAAGAGGTGATCTAATTAGACTAGAAAACTATGGAGTACCGTCTAAATCCGCCTCATCCAACCTGCGCCGTTATTGAAGTATAATACATTAATACGACTCGCTTTAAATTTTAGAAAGACAAAATTTTTACTTTCTTGATTTTTAAATTTTTAATCAAGTATGGTATTTGAAATAAAAAAGTCTGAATTATTAAGACTTCAAGAATTTTGTTAAATAGGAAAATGATAAAACTGTAATTTAGTTGTAATAATTAGGTGGATAATTAAGCTATGTTTAACATAAAATATTATTGAGAGAGATCAGATATCACACCCAAGCGGTATAACGATTTGAATCCACAAAAACGTCGGCGTGAACAATCCCAAAATTTCTATTTTTTAACTTTTCTCTAAAACTATAATAGCTAAAAAGTTCGTCGGTAGCTCATTAAAAAGGGATTATCAAGTAGATACAAAATATGAGATTAAAATTTAAAAAAAAAAAATTATTTAATTTTTCACAGTCAAAAAAATAGTTATTTTTTGCTAGATTTTCATTTAGCGTGGTAGATTACCGAAACTGGAGAATGGATTTTGTTATTTGGGGTCTTGTTAGATTCACATTGGCTAGTAGAAGTGCTGTGGAGATTTTCAGAACTTAATTTTCAATCACAATAAGTATATAGTTAAAATAAATAGTTTAACCTTTACCCTTCAAAAAATTGTGTTTTTAACCCCTTGGGGGTAATTATCCCCAGGCCATAGGTTGGGAACCGCTGGTCTATACTATAATATTATGTGCGAATACGTAACCTATGTCAACATTGATCAAAATCCTAATGTAAATGCCAGCATCCACTAGTACATGTCTATATTATTTTAATTTTTCAACATTCACCGATTTAGTAGGTGTATGTCGACATTCACTAGATGATTGTCAGCACTCACCAATTACGGACATTCACAGTGACATATACACCCCTGTACATAACTAAATTAATACACTATACATGTTCAGTACGTCCATAATTTGTTTTTTAATCGAATAAGTAAATATTAAAATATAAAAATAATTTAAAAAAATAATGTTTAGCTATAAAATTATTTAATGGAATAATTAATATATACATACCATTAACGTTTTCAAATGCTTATTAAAATTAGACTTGACAATTGGCATCGAAAGTCAAAATATGCACAGTACAAAAAAACACACGTCGTGTTTTTTTCAGTTGGAAACCAATTTGTTTTTAAGTGTAGACGTACCTAGAGTGATAGTGTTTCAACATTCTGAAAATGTTTGATGTAATAAATTCATTAAAATGAAAAAAAAATAGGTATATTAAGTATACACTTCTTCAAATAAAATTTAAGTCCCTTTGAAAATAAAATTGAACTCAAAAGAACTGATAGATACTATGTTCGTTTTTGATGTAGAAACGGTGAAAACTCTATATTGATTGAATGGATATGTCCAGCGTTTGATCTTACACACATTATTTATGTATTTAGGTAGGGGTTGTGAGATTTATATAATAAAATATAATACAATTAATACATCTATATGATAATGTGATTGATATAAAAGTTAGTGGCGACTGAAAGGAAGAGAACAATTAAAGAATGAAGGATGGCAGCAGCGAAATTATTATATAATATATTAATTATTAGGTACTTAAAATTGGTATTTAGGTTGAAATTTTGAATTCAAATACAAATAATATAAAAGCAGGAAGTCACTCTGCTGTGTAGTAAGTGCCGAGTGTACTGTGTACCTTACCATTAAGTATATAACGAATTCACGAAGTATCATGAAGTATAATCGTTTAATTCAATTTGAACTGTTTGAATTTCGATTGACTTAAATTATAGGTTACCTTTTTGTAATTGAGTTAGTTCGTTTCGAAGTCTCTGTGTTTCATACGTTATAAATTATAACGTGTAGCTTACTAGCATATAATATATTATGATTACAATTTACAAGTAATTTTATATTTTAATTTACCTATAATACAATTATCAGTATAATTATGTGTAAATAAGGTTTCATCTTAAGAAAAAATTATGATAAAAATCTCAATTTAACTAAAAATACAGGTTAACTTAAAATTAAATTTTAACTATTCTAAAACTCTATTTAACGATACATAATACACATGTACAGTATATATCAGTATTCAGTTTGAGTATGTAGGTATATATACACATAGAATATTCATATATCCATGCATTGGTAATTATAATATTAATATAATAATATTTACATCAATTCGATTCAATAAAATAAATAATTTAGTTAACAAAATAATTTAATTATAATTTTTGTTTAGTTACCCATAGATACATTAAAATATTTTTTATAGTAAAATAAAATAAATCTATATCTGTATATATTATTATTATTATATTGTATATATATATATTTTTTTTTTAAGAGTTAATAGTTTAGCTTCTTGTATCACTTAACCTGGCATAATATGAATAGCAACATGTCGTTTACAATTATTAATAATATTATCAAATTTTTTTTTTTTATTGTATATCGTATGATAATAGCTATTAAAACATTTATATAAATGTGATAATATAGTTATTTCTTATATAGGTACACTAAAGTATGAGGATATTCCATGGACGTTCTTATACTAGAATAAAATAAAATTGCTCGTTCTTCCCTTGAAATTTTCTATACACCCCTTATTAGACGTACACGGTACTCATACCTATTTAATGTCTACGAAAAAATGTAAAAACAAAATAAATAAATTCATTATTATTTACTAGATATTTAGTTATAAATTTATTGTATTATACATTTAGCCTGATTAAATACCTAATCGACAGAATAAAAGTTATTATAGTAAATAACTACCTATAATAATTAATAGGCGCTATAATTAAATTTGTAATAAAAATAAATAATACAAGTAATACAAAAATATAATAATAAGAATATAATTAATAACACATTAAGTTATAATTAGTTGATGTATCTAAAAATCGAATATATCTTTTTTTTTCAAAACAAAGATAAAATATGTACAAAATTACACTTGTTGTAATCCATTATGTGCTATTATAGTATACACTATTAAGTATTAATATAATATGTAATGATGAGCATCGTAGTGATCGTACTGTATAATACCATAATATTCTCAAAATAAGAACTTCAATACATTTTTATGAAACTGCAGGGCATTCTAAAACATCAAAAATACAATACCTAGATTAGTTTTTATAAATAACCTACTAAAATAGTGCACTTCTAAATTCATTATCATTAGTGGCATTATAATGATAACTGATAAATGTCATGGTTATAAAATGATTTTTTTTTTAATTTAATAGTCCCTAATGCTTATATTATATTACTATAAATTATAATAAATGTTTATAATTTGGTACTTAGTGTTCTAGTTCACTAATTTATAACAAACACGGATAATATAATAAGTAATAACATACACAATACAAGGAAGAAATATTCTTATTCTTAAGTGTTTTTTTCAACATGGATAATTATATTAATATTATTTGTTATTAAAATTTGACATAAATTACATAATATACATACTTAATAGATTTATGCGTAAATAATATCAATTAATAATTATATGTACCTATCAATAACCTAAAATTGTTTTTAAGTAAACTATAAGATATTTGTGACGAATTGCGGTTTCTACGTTTTGATGTAAGTATAAAGAAAAATATTTTGTCGGTATAAATGATATGTGCGGTGTACCTACCTACATTTTTAGTTGTAAATTAACGTGAAGAAAACAACCATTTATAAGTGACAATATAATATCACATATGTAATAAGAAGTTCATACACACAATGAAACCATTTAGAGTGCACTCAAAACAAAACAATGTACCGTGAATAAATAAAATAGAACATGAACTGTCTGGTTGTCTCGACTAATTTAGTCACGCAAGAAGTCCCAAATGTCACTGTAAGGGTAATGATACATAATTTTAAAATAAAATTACCTACATTAAAGTCACCCATTTAATTTAATCCATCCCAATCATAGAAAATAGAACTAAAATCATAGATTTGCTGTCTTACCGAATTCAAAGAACTTTAGCTACTGACAAGTGATAACTTACTATTAATCTTTAGGTTATCTGTCAAGGAACTATTTTACACTGATTTACATCATATAATAAAATATATTATACTTTATTTACATTAAAGATTTGTGATATTAATCATTTTAAAACTACGATAAAGTTTATTAGTTTATACTATATATTAGGGGTGGCAAACCTTTTTGGGGTCAAGTGCCAAATTTTTTCAATCGAGGTTTTAAAACTTTTCATGTGTCTAAAGTAAATTAAATTTCTAAGGATAAAAATAAAGTGACAGATCTATTATACCTATTATATCTATTATATGATTTTATTAAGTAAACACACATTGTGAATATCGGGGTGGGGGGCTTGAGGGAACTTACTCCCCCAAAAGCCTACCAAGCCCCCTCAAACATTCTTGCAGATATAAAAATTTTGTAGTTTCATTTTCATATATTATATTCTTAAAAAACAAGAAATATAACACATAATAATTTTTATATTATAAATTTGTTTGTATAATATTTTACATAATATCTTACACGAACATTAAAATTATAAGTTGGAACACTGTCCTATAGTGATTTGTTTTATCGTCTGTTGAATAAAACAAAATGTATATTGTATAAAATTATATTAATTTGAAAATACAATATATAATAAAATAATAATTTTTCACAGTTAAAAAAATAGTTATTTTTTGCTAAATTTTCATTTAGAGTGGTAAATTACCGAAACTGCAGAACGGGTTTTGTTATTTGGGGGTCTTTTTAGATTCACATAGTATAGGAGAAGTGCTGTGAAGATTTTTAGAACTTTATCTTCAATCGTTAACTCACTACAAAGCTATAAAGCTGAAAAACATAAAAAAAAAACTCCCAATAAAATGTGTTTTAATTTTTTTTGAAGTTCTGTAATGAATTAGCTATAAAATAAAAAATTTTGAAAATCTTAATCTGCACTTCTCCTAGTCAATGTGAATCTAACAAGACAATAAACAACAAAATCCGCTATCCGGTTTCAGAGATCTACCTCACTAAATGAAAATGAAAATAAAATCCATTATACATACATATTGCATACAATTAATAAATTTATAACGGCTTTGGTTTATGAAAAAAATTGTAGCCCCCCAACTTTTTCAATGGCGCAAAAAGTTTACACCGTGGTCTAAAAAATACGCTACGGTTCTATACTTGCGTCCTATAGTTGCGATATTTACGACCACCATTTATATGCTTTATGCTTATACTCATGACTCGCGAGTAGAAAATCATACAATTTCCCATTAATTAGAGCGACCAATCAAGGGAAATATGGTTGCCGGCGATCCGTCCGATTATCGATTTAACCATTTTCACGCCACGAATGCGTGTTATAGTACCTAATGGTCCTAATGTATTAGACATTAGTGTACGGTGCGACGAATCTCTACTAAAAATCGTATGTACATGTATTTTTGAGTTCGTCACTTTAAGTCCGACGAAACACGTCACTCGATTTCAAAGGATTTCTACGTTCTGAAAACGATGGATCAAGATAAGATGACACATGAGTGTCATATGAGTGATCAGTTACCTATATTTTTTCCAGGTTTCTGTATTTATATTAGGAATAAACTCTTCGAATGTTATTTAGAGTTTATTGAATTAAAATGTGTATGCATATTGTAAATATATTTTTATACTCCAAGTAAAATCTCGGTAAAATAAGCATGTTATATGTTCTGTCCAATATTATTCTATATTAATATATTATAGGTATATGTATATTATGTAGCACCTAATATGTCATGTATACCTACTAGATCTGTAGCGGTATTTCATTAGTGATATAGTTGAATAAAATGACTAGGTACAAATGGTTTTAAAATAACAAAATTAACAATATCAAATAAATTACCAAATTTAATAGCGAATCGTTATTATTAAATTCTAATTTGTATTTATCGCAGATTGTGCGTATAACACATTTTATGTACAGTTCCCTATTGATTGCAGTAACTAAAGAAAATGTATCTATACAATAAGGGTTACTTATGAGCATATGTTATTTGTACCGATGAATAATTTCTTAGAGTTTTGTATAATTTTCTAAACGACTTTAACGCTCGTAATTCTAATAATTTTTCGATTTTACGGTTAAATCAATTCATTCTATAAGATCTCTTTTATAATTTGACTCGAATCGTATTATTTGTAACTTGATTAAACCAATACTGGTTTAAATATGATAAAACTCATAATGTTATTTGGCGTGTATAGGTAGAAGGCGTCACGCTGTACGACTCGATTACGATTAAATATACGATTTTAGCGTAGACATAACGCCGCTGCGTGTCCTAATTTTATTAAACGTTAAACACCTACCAACTCGTCCGCTGCTGCAATTTGTCGGCAAGATCGGAGCATCGCTTAGACACGGTTACCGTTATATAGTTGGAATATTCTTCACTCCTCCGCGACACGATGTATAATATTATGTACTCTAGCGACATTACAGCATTCTAACATAGCGGTAGTAGATTACCGACCCGTGAGCCACCTATCGCTTAACTTTCTACCCATAACTACCACCTACCTATGGCACCGAGCAATTACCTACGATAATATAGTATACGCCGAGATTACTATTTGCACTTACTGCATACGGAACAGCCTGATTCGTCCGACCCGTCGCCGCATCCGTCACGACCGGAACACAGCACGGCGGTCGATCGGCACCTGCCGTTCCTACACCGGAAAGGGCATTCAGCCGGACTATGCCGGTAAGCGCCGCGCACCCGGGTTAACGGCTGCGGGGGACGCGCGACGAACGTCCTGTTGCCGACCGTCATGGGTGCACCGCCGCCGCCGCACAGGCCTTCCAACTCGTCCGATTTGTCGGCGCACGTCACGACCGCATTGCATAACTCGTACTCCGGTAGACATTGACCGTCGCCGCACTGGAACGTATACGCCGGACACCCTGTAAAAACGTTAAAAAGATCGACGAATATTGCCATTATGAATTGTTCGTTTTGCAGCGCACGTTTACACTTTAAGGCTACTTTAATAATATGTAGGAAGTTATATACCTACTTATTACTTACATTTACATATGACAATAACTTATACTTATCAACTAATTCTACTATGTTTATGTATATTTAACCAAACTAGGCATACCCAGGGAAAAATTACAATTGGCCACGGCTAAATTATATATTGGTAAGCAATATTAAGCATATATTATAATACTATAATAATTAGTATGGTTATAAAGTAAATAAATTAAATGACACAGTTTTATTTTGTATATGAATATAAGAATGATACATTTTTACTTTGAGGAAGTCGAAACCACTTTGATTGATGGAATTTGTTAAAATCACGAAAAATTGCAAACTTGTTTGGACTTGTAAATAATTGGAGTTGGATTTATTTTTTTATTATTATACTTAAGGTTTGAAATTGTAATAATACAAAATTTTATGTTTTTATTACAAAAATTAAAAAAAAATTCATTAATTTTTATGAAAATTTGAATTTCAGATTTTAAAAAATTTCTCAAAATCGTAAATTATTTATAGATATGTGGATTAATATACCGCCTCCATTCAGAATCGTTGTTCATCATATGTAAAAGTATTATACAATAATTGAATTCAAATTTAACCCGTCCATTACAGTGGTCATTACTTATTGTCAATCATTGTCATTATCGTGGTGCTCTTTATATCGATTATACAGCAGAACGATCACCTATTTGTTTTTTATTTATGTATACAACTAAATTTTTAAACTCAAATTTTTCCAATTTCAATCTGGATTTACTCTTCTCTTCAAAAATTTACACAATTGTTAGTTTCTACGTAAATATTATAGAATTGTAATTAATATGTACAACTACATTTTAAATTGTGTGTTTACACAGTAAAAGTGTAAAAAATAATGATCAATTTTATTTATGTAATACAATCAAAAATTACTTATAATTATATTATTATTATATATTATGTTACCTTTATGTTCAATGGCGTTGCAGCCTTCTTCATCGTCACCAAATGGACAATTTTTTACACCATCACATCGAGTTGATCTAGAAACACATAAATTTCTGAGGCCTTTTGCAGACCGGCAGGCAAACGTGGTACTTGGACATTGCTGATTACCCGAACATTCTTCATCTGAATTATCATCTTCCCCGCAATCACCTGTTCGGCCATCGCATACAAAGAACCAACTAATGCATTTACCACTAGATCGGCACTAAAATATATCATTAATTAAATTCTCAAAATTTTAATTATTTAAATATTTTAAACTATTTTTGTTTATAATAAATAAATATTATTGTATTGGCAATACAAATTTGGCATATTTCGATCAAATTTACTTACTTGGAATGTATTCTGTAAGCAGCCTCGATTTTTCGCTGTACACTGATCAATTGTCTTATTATTTGGTAGACAATCACAAATTCCATGCAAGCATCTTGAATATTCATCATTTCGCATACACTGTGCATCGCTAACACACGGAAATCCTAGACTAATACGTCGTTTGGGTTCTCCCTTTCTTAACATAATACCTAAAATTACATAAAAAAAATATATTTTATTATTATTTTTTTTAAATACTCTAATTTCCATGTTTAGGATGAGAGTATAGGTACTATAAATAATCTATATGTAAATAAAATCCGAATTCCAGAATTACCTGTATTACTGATTGGTTTCTTATGCAATTTTGTAGATGAATTATTGAAAATTATTTGGCTTTTATTTTGTGAATCTTTCATTGGACTTTTTAGGTAAATTTTGATTGGTGGCGGCGTAGGCACTACAGAAAATTGAGGCTTAAATGTAATGTTCTTCGATGCAACTGTTGTGTAGTTGAGAGAAATGACTGATGACTGAGTGTTCGTCACCGGAATAGCAGTAAATTGTATACCATTATTCGTTAAATTTGTTTTTATAATGGGCCGTTTTAAAGGAGGCATCTGTGGTTTATTGACTGGTCGTAATGGCTTAATTGTTGAGGTAGTTGTTGTGAGTCGTTGATCATTCGTTTGCCAAGGTCGTTTTTGGTACGGCACTTTTTTCTTTAAATCTGGTTTACTAAATGGGTATTTAAATGCTGCATTATTAGGTTTAGTTAGAGTAGAATCTTGTCCTCTGTATATACAGTCCTGGGAAGCAGAATTGCATATGCAAAAACCAAAAACACCAGGTATGGTAAACTCGCATCGGTTATTTTCATCCGACAGTGCGCAATGAGTGTCACTATAACACACTTCTCCCAATTTGGCAGCTGTGAAGAATATTAACAACATGTTATAATATTAGGATAATATAAAATATTATGACAGTTAATTACATTAATGTTATTGTAATTTTATTAAATAATCAAATATTTCACTTTATTTTTAATTTAATAATAATACATTTTTTCTATAATTATTTTACACTTATATTTTATTTATTTTTGTAAAATAACTTTTATTAATACAACTATTATTCAAGTCTGTGGATTATTCATTATTAATTTATTAGTTGAATATGTTTTATTAGTGAAAGGTAAAGAAAACGAATAGCAATAATTTTTAATTGATTAGCGAAAAATAACATTAATAATAAAAGGTTATGGTTTTCTTTTTTGGATTTTATACTATTTTGGTCATATTTAGGTATGGATAAGATTTGAAATGTTAATACAATATTTTCACATTTAATGACTGAAAAATTGGTTAATATCCAATTATGTATTTATTCTTAAATTTTTTTTCTAGTAACCTATACAAAATACAAATAAACATATAATAATAGTAATATAATAACAATACATAAGAAAAAAAATATCCAATATAATGATGTAATACGTTATAAATGTATACTCTTATTGAGTATACATTGAGTATTGAATAACGTTTATATAGGTATGGTATAAATATTTTCGTTTACTACTAACACTAGTACTTAAATCGTACGGTGTTTAATATGGAAAATACATCTAAAATATGGTCCAAGCAGGATGTCCCACAATAGCATTCCTTTAATCTGAACCATATCGGCGAGGAAAATTTTTTTAAATCGATGTATAATAGAATCTGGCGAACCAAATTGTATTATACATAATACTGATGGTTTAAGCTGTAAATATACTTTTCAACAGACTATGCTAATAAGAGTTTATTGCACTTTGAATTTAAATTTGTGGCGAAAAAATATTGGTCTATAGATGTAGATATATACCATTTTTCCTTTCAATAAAAATATAATAATTTAAATCCCTTCACGTGTAATAGAATAACACACACAGCTATCAAGAACAATATAAAGTCTCGCGTAATAGGTATTCTATAACAATGACCTCCAATAATCCGTATGCGTACGCGTGTATGTATAATGTAGATACCTATTACACACCTGGAACGTTTGAGTGTTATTATTTTTTTCTTGACATGGATCTACAATCTGTTATGTATTATGAAAGCATCATATTAAATGAAAACTAACGGGTTCCTGTATGGCTGTATGTTAATGAACGACGTCAATGAACCAAAGGATCAGGGAAATCGTAGTATACGTTTTTCACTTGAATGAATTATTTCTATATTTACAGTATGGGAACTAGTACCAACGTTTATAATATGGTAATCTTTATTGTTTTAAAATGACGCACGTAATTATTAATTTAGCTCTACACGAATACTAAATAAATGAAATTGCGTGTTGTAATGAGAACTGAATTTTAACAATGTCTCCTTAAATATCTCTCTAATATATTAAAATTGATATAATTTAATCGAGTAGTATAATTTATAATAGTCACCTTATAATATAATGTATAGTCCTATTTTTCACGTACAGACGTAATGTTGGTTAATAAATTTGATTTAATTTTTAGTCCTTAAATTAAACTCCAATTTACATTTCTTAATGAGATATCTACATGTAAGGTTAAGTTAGTATTTTTAGTTTTTAACAATTTATTTTTAAAGTATAAATTATAACCCTTATTTGTCAAGTTATTTTTAATAAATTTGAACGATACATTTAAATTTGTACTTTTATGTAAGTTATTCTATATAAATAGTATCTTATAATTACACATTACTATAATTTAATTTGTATTCGTAAGTATAATTATCATAATATTATCACACAATAGCATCATATATTAATATTAATTATTAAATAATATTACTTACGAGATAAACATGTATGTCTTCGATACTGCCAGAATTTCGATTCACACTCACATACGTTATCAAGACATCTACTATTAGCTACTTTCAATGAGCATTGCTCATCTACAACACACTCAAATCCTAAAAGTGTAGCTGTAAATTCAAAAGTATTAAATTAAAATCAATAACGATAACTTTTATTTTTAATTGGACTACTTTTGGATAACATAATAGAAATTAGGTCCTCCAAATAATTCGTGACGTATAGTAGGTATATGTTTCAATAGTATATAATAATAATTTAATTATCCAATGAGGATATTGTGCCTGGGGCTTTTATGAAAGGCGCCATGATATAACGGACAATACTAGATTTTATTACTTCCGAACAATAAGTATATGTTTCTGTTCCAGATTTTATCATCTGAACGTAAATTCGCTCTAAAAAACTCAATGATAATAAATAATAAGTATAATATTATACTTAGGTATATTTATGTTGATATTTCCGAAACTGAATACAGTGCAAAGGTTTACATTACGAAGCCATTTTCAATTTTAATTTTTTTACATCTAATATTTACATAAATTATTTAAGATATTAATACCCAATAAGGTTTTTAAAATGTATTCAACTGAAATTATGTATTTATTAAATAATAATAGTAATAAACATAAGCATTATTTTAAGAAAGACAACCCTATTGGCTATAATATCATTAAAATATACAAATTAATTAACTAGTATTATTATATTGCAAATTTTAATTCATCCAACTTATAAAACTTAATATTATTATAGCAAACACTAATTTTGTTTCTCATTATTTTATTAAATTGCAATAGTTTTTAATATAATTTTGAATAAATACATAAATTGTTTAATGTAACTTTAAAATCACAATGGTAAATATTTTTTAAAGCATAAAAATTATTTATAAAAATATTTGACTTATTATTAGGAGTTAGGACTTAGAAGCCAGAAGCCAAAATTTAAATTGATTGTATTTTAGACTGTATAAATACAACGTATTAGGAATAATCATGGTTTCTTGATATTTCAATTAAATAATTAATATCTTAGATTTTAATGAGTTCAAATTTAGTAATATTTAAAATCGACTAAAAAAATATCAATTAATCATGTAAAAACATGACTTATAATAACTTACACTGTAAACATGTATTGTTCACTCGTGCGTAGTAAGGTAAACAAGAACAAATTCCAGTCTCCTGGTGACATTTGCTAAATTCTGTGTCACAATCTTGATTAGTAAGACACACTTCACCTAATTTCACTCCGAGTATTTGTCCAGGAAAATTCTATAAATAACAAATTTTAAAATTAAATTTATTTTTTTATTTTTAAAGGTTTTCAAACAGTCACAATAATTGAACATGATATGATGTACAAATACTAATGTTTTTACTATATTTGAATACAAATATACATGCTTAATATTTTACTTTTATCCGGGAGAATCAAGTATAGTTGTAGGTACAAGGTACAATACTAAGCCTACTAATCCAAATATCCTAGTTATGATGTTGTTTTTAAAGAATAATAATTTAAAAAAGTAATGATTATTATTGATATTTTTACTTAGAATTAGTAAAAATACAGTTATTTACCCACCTACTATAAAAATATAAGAAATCTAATTTTTATTATACCACCTTTATGAATAAATAAGTGACTGTTTTCAATCAAATTTAACCATAAAAATGTATATAATATACGCTATGAGCCGCAAATAGTAAGAATAATGACTTTATTAGTTATTGTTACGATTTACGAACCATCTTGTTCTTGTTAATATAGTATAACGTTTAACTATATATACATAAAATGTACATAACAATTGTTCTGTCTATTTAGATCACATTCTTCCGTGTACATGTTAAAAATTTAAACGAAAGTGTCAACATAAGTAAATAAAATAATATAAGCTATAACAAGAAATAATATAGTTCAGAATGAAATGTGAATACGACTGAGAGAATATAATATGTCTACACATAAATACCGTACAATATAATAAATATATTATATGTGTGGTATTTCAAAAATATATGTAATGTAGGTATACATTTTATTATTATATGTGTGATACTATAATTTGTATGACAAGTATAAGTAGTTGAAAAAATTGTGAAAATATCAGTAACAAATCAATTGAATAAAAATTATAAAAGTAAAAGTATGTTTAACAATAGAATAAATGGTGGAGTTTTTTCAATATTTTTACCATTAAGTGTAACTTCAAAAATCTATAAATATTGTGTACACATTAAAATGGAAGACTAAAGACTCCTTAAACAAATTAAGCTCTAGTAAAGCCTAGATAAATAATATAATAATATATATACATAAATTATACGAGTAAATTAAAGAAAATATTCGTAAGATAAATGAATAAGATTTGTTTTAAAAAACTAAACATATCCATATGTTGAAACTTTTGAAAACTTCAAACCAAATTACAACTGTTCAATAGACTATTACTATCATATTCGAAAACGAGATTATTTACGCCTTTACATATTATTATTATGTATCACAAAAAATGTGGTTACGCATTGTAACATCACATGTGCACCGTCACTCAACAAACATAAACCGAATAATAAGAATCTTACTTTGAGTATTACCATTCTCACATTTTTCACGTAATACCGTATTTTAGCGGGAAAGTCTTATTCGCTCATATACGGACGTCCAACTTATGCCGTTACACCCATACAATGTTATAATGTTATATAGTTTTAGCCAGTTCGAAATCGTGTTTTTTTTTAGTTTAAATCAATTTTATGAATAATATTTTAACAATACAACAATGAATTTGTAATATGTTGGGCAAAAATATTATAATATAAAAAGTACTACTTATTACGATGATCTGGTTTTTATGGATTCTTAAAGACGTAGAGTTATTTTACAGTTAACACCAATAATTAAGAATTAAACATAATAATAAACAAGCATGCGCAATAAACTCATCTCTAATAAGTAGTAATAACACCAAATAAATAATAAATAATATAATATAACAGTTGATAAATCAATACTTTTTACAAAACCTATATAATATGATTTAACAAATATCAGTTTGATCAATTGTATATATAAAATACATATATAATAATTAATTGTAAAAATATGTGATTTTCCGCCAGCCTATACAATGTATAATATATTTTTGTCGTGTCATTGTCACGTTTCATCGTTTGATCTATTTGTTACAGAAATGGTCTAGTCAGAGACAGACGATACCGTCAAGTGTCTGGTCGAAATTTAATTTGACAAAAAAAAAAGTAAAATGTAACGTTTACCAGTTTGTCCTAGTCTTCGTCTACCAGCCGTCTACGATTCACAATAACCGAATGTAAGATTAAAAGATATTTATTAAATGGTACAACCATCAATCATTATTATTATATTTATTATTCTATTATATAGCAGTTGCGTGTTTAAGTATAGATATATTCAATTATAGACTATATCAATAGAAATAGATAGAAATTAAAGAACAGCAAATATATCAAAATTAGGTTTAACTATTGTAATACTAATTCAATTTAACTCGAATTGAAACCATATTGGTACCTATATAATTTAAAAAAAATTAATCATTTATATATAAATGATTGATATTAGAAAATCGATTAAAAAATAGGCACCAGCTAAACCTTTGTCAGAAAACTATTATATTTATACATATATAATATAAACTATAAATGTTAAATGCAATTCAATAATTATATTCTACACATATAGGTATAGTATATTATCTAAAAAGTAAACGTAAAATATGATCATATAGTATTATAGTATTTTAGTGAGTATATAATATTGGCATATTACGATAATTTACAGATAAAATAAGAAAAAATAAATCCAAGGACAATATATTTTGTACTAAAATCCAGGGTTAAAATAATAACTAATGGATAGACAAAAATAATTATTTAACTTAAAAAATTAAAAATAGCCTGTTTGAAAAAAAATATTTATAATAATATTATACCTGACTATGGCTATTGGCTATAGATAGAAACATGATGTAAATAAAAATAATAAAATAATTATATTGAAAATTTACATTTTTCTATCATTAAAAATAATAATAATATGATTGTCGATAATATATTATAGTAGATTACAAAAATAATGAAAGAGCACTAAATAACGTTTAGCCTATTTGTCATTAAGATAGATAGGTACTCAAGACGAAGTAGACTAAATAGTATTTTAAGTTTTTCTTGCATCTTTAAATATTTATTTTGGTTTTTCGTCAATGTTGATCTAACGTACCCAACTATCTTTAGCCAATTTTTGTTTCGTAATCGCAAATTCAAGTGGATTAATTTGTGCTTAAATACTTCGATGGTTATTTATTACCTACAAAATAACGCATAAGTATTGGGTAGCAAAGGAAAAAATACCAAAAAAGAATCAATCGATATAGTATTTATTATATAATTTATAATTGATACCTATTTGGCAATCATTTAAAAATGTAATGTTTTTTAAATGCAAAAATAATATTGTAATTATTCTTAATATCTCATAGTTGTTTTAATTTATTTTAACCCTAAATATTTTATCCCAATACCATTTTTGTTTTTTATAGTATAATCTTAGATATAACTGACGTATTTCAAGAGGTTTTAAAGTATAAATAAACAATTCGAAAATATATAATACGCACTGAATTAGAAGTGCATCATTAATTTTAGAATGTGGACAATAGTAATGACCTACGAGTTTGTGATATGAATCTATGATGTTTATTAAAATATTTTCTTCACGCTGCAGTAAGCAAGTATAAACTGATTTTATGGAGTTAAAAAACAATTTGACAAGGCAGTATATTAGCTTCTAAAATAAATTTTGTTAACAAATAATGGGCTAAATCAAATAATATGTA
Source organism: Rhopalosiphum maidis (assembly GCF_003676215.2). Lineage (NCBI taxonomy): Eukaryota > Metazoa > Arthropoda > Insecta > Hemiptera > Aphididae > Rhopalosiphum > Rhopalosiphum maidis. The sequence goes on from NC_040877.1 coordinate 64,878,076, forward strand.
GTTAGTTTATTTTTATTATTAGAGTGCTCTACTCTTAAAAAACTATCATTCATCATCACTAAATATGTATAAGATCAAGTTCTCCATTGGGTCATGTTGTTTAAATTATATAAATATGAAGGTAGAAGGTACCTACCAGACTCTAGATATGCCTTTGTCCAGTATGAATAGTTAGGTTTAAGTACTTACTACAAATCCATTCGTGCTTGAAGGCTACCTATGGAATACCATTTCTTATTCTCTTTTCATAATCTCTACTACCTATATAGCTTATTAAAGTCATCATAATAGTTTATTCTCTAGTACCCTTAAGTAGCCAGATAGGTACATATGTGTATAATTAATCCTCCATCATCACTAATCTTAAACTACATTTTCTACTTGACAAATTGTCTCACCAATGAAAACACGCATTGAATAATTAATTTTTAACGTTATCCTTTTAAAATCATTTTACTATTTTAATAAATTCATAACAGCACCTACATAACATATTTATTGATAAACACATTTAAAAGGTAATTTTATTTAACTAAAATTCTTTAGTATAACTATAGGTACATAAATTAATGACTAATAATAAAATTAGAATTCGACTAATGACTGTATAATTGTAACTATAAATTCTATGAATTCACACATGAGTTATGTATTTATTATTTATTATTCGAATTGAATTTCCTAATATTTCCGCAAAGTCAAAAATTAAAAAATGTGACGACTGACAACGACGAGCGTTTTAATGATATGTTTTTCGTTTAGAGAGGATTGTTAATTTTTTTTATATTTATTTATAAAAATAATACTATAAAAACTGACTATATAAAATATAAGAATGAAATTCATATTTATATAACCAAGTTTCTAGTAATCCTTTTTACAAATAATATCAATAACAGAAATAACTCTACTAAAATAAGACTATAGATACTCATATTTAATCTATTTAATAATGTTTGAAATCAATTAATTATGTACAAACTTAAATTTACATTAACTTTGATTACTAGGTATACATTTTATTTTATAATATATAATTTATATATTTTATTTTAATCAACTTACTTTTATCACCATAATGAAACAAAAAATCTTGAAGAAATTTAAAATCATTTTATTCAAATTCTGTTAAACCAAAATTATTTAGGTATATGATTTTTATTAATACTTCTAAAATTTTAATAGACTATATAAATGCATTTAAAATATTAACACGAGTTTTTTGAAATGTTATCGTTATGTGTAAAACTATAGAGGTATAAGACATAGTTTGTAAATACTACGACCTATTCGGTCGCGCACAACACACTGTTCAGTCAAAAAAACTGATCACAACCTAAGAAGCCTGTGTGACATTCTGTCATCCCCACCGAATTTTCATTACAGTGCTCGTACTGTTTTCTCTTGAGAACAGTAATAAGTATCTTCAAAATAGAATATCGTTTTTATATAGTTGTATCACTTGTATCACACTCTGACCCTGGAAATATCTGTATGGATAAGACTACATAAGTAATAAATTATACTTTAATTTCAATATTAAATTTATGCAAACATGATTTAAAAAAACTATAAGTCCAGTTATTCTTTCCAAATTAATAATAAAGTTTGAATAATCAATTTTAAGAGTGTGGATAAACGACATTCTTTAAGATCATCCTACGAATAAACATGAAAAATGAAGAGGATTGTTTATACAATAGAATATTTTACACTTTTAGTACCTACAAAATATTAAACAAATCAAATGTTTATTATTTAACAGGTATTTATTACTTACATAACAAGATAAAATACATAAATTATATTATAATTTATTGTATTCTCCGCTTTAATACAATTTAAAAATCCAATTGAATTAAAATAAAATAATCTGCAAAGAATAATTGTAAATTTATATTTTAAAATGGTACACATAGATAAAAAAAAGGAGGAAATAGGTACGTAATTCACTTTTAAGTACTCAAAATTATTTTTAGTAATATGGGTAACATTATTGTATAGAATTCATGTTAGATTTAATAGTATAATAATTTGCATTTATACCTAGGGTGCAAAAATATGGTATATTACTAATTCGATTAACTTGAAGTTGTACATAATTTTAATCATATACCATGTATTTAATTTAAACCAATTGTATAGGTACATATACTATGTAGGTCACTCATGATTAATTTCTCATGAGTAGAGCTATTATGAAAATTATAATGTCTTGTAAATATGTATTATAATATTAAAGGTAACAGTTTATAAACAAAAGTTAACGTATAATAGTTATAAAAATACGAATATACTCGAATAAATGATCTATATGTCTGCAAATTAGGAGTTATTTTTTTTATGATACTGAATAATATTATGAATGAAAATAATATAAAAATATCTTTCAATGAATAGGGTAACAACTAAACATGTAAATATAAGGTACAAATAATATAAATATACCTATAATGTTTTTTTATTTAATCTAATATGAATTTTAATGATAAAAAAAATATATTATCCTAGTACCCACGTAATCTATTTTTATATTTTTACTTTGAATCAAGTTATGAATATTAAAAAATGTTTGAAATGCTCATAAGTTGTTTCAAAATTGAACATAAATAATATATAATTCTAAAGATAATATATTTTTTTTAAATTTGATGATAGGTAAATTTAACATCTTATAAATCTCATTATAAATCCTTTAATAATTTTATTTTATAAATATCTTACAATTGTATACATTAAAAAAAAATTAATTCGCATATCAAATTTTTCAATTCAATAAATTTCCGTTTTAAATCATTGAACTTCAAACAATCAATAATACGTATAGAGTTTTTAGCGAAAAAAATAAACACACTATGCAAATTATAAAGCGTGAAAATAGTAGGTATGTGAAACCATTAATGCATTCCTATAAATAATATATAATATATACGCTTTTTAATAACTGTACACAAATTTTGTAGGTACTCAAACACATTTAATAATTATTGTTCTTTAATAATTTTAACTTAATTTTGTAATGTTTTAAATTACAATTATAAATGCAAAAATATAATATACTACTAATATATTACGAATATAATACGATCACTTAATGGACAATAAAGAACACTACAACACCACAACTACATAGTTCCTCTTATAAATTGAATCCCTTCAGACAAAGGACTCCAGAGATACATTGATGCGCTCCCTTACAATCTGTGCGAAATAATATCACCTAAACCAGAAATGACATCAAATTTTCTTTAGTTCCACTAAGAGACAAATCTGTTCCAAAAAATTTAATGTAAACACATATTTTAATCTCAGCTCAGGTAATTATAATAAACAGAACTCTATATATTATATTTAAACTTAATTTAATGTAACATTAAATGAAATATTATATTTGTTAGAAAAACTTCGATAAACATATAGAAGTTGAGACGTATAAACATATTAAAAAAAAAAAACTTCTAAAATCATTAATCATTATAATTTAAATATATAAACTATGAATAAAGTTAAACCACCGTTAATTTCTAATCAATTGTGTAATTATGTGACTATAAAAAATTTTTTGTCATTTTTTAAGAGCATTATTGCGTTGAAAAGACATTTTTAGGGCATTTTAGAGCATTTAAATCCTGCTTTAAAAAAAACATGCATTTTACTACTGTAATTGTACATGACATTACAGAGGCAAATGTATTGAGAGCTTTGATATAAGATCCCAATAATTAGTTAAAAAATCTTTTTTGTTTATTTAAAAAAATATCGTATACGGTATAATTCTATATTATACAAAACCAAAATGTACCCATATGTAAGTCATAATGTGCATATACTATATATAATATATAATATATACATTATACATAATATATTATGTATACATCATACATAAATCCATTCATCAATATTTTTGTTGTATCGAGGAAACAATATAAAATAATATATAAGGTATATCGTATATGTACAAATGTACAATTGATTTATATCATTTTTTTGCAACTGGTCTCATTTATACCGAATGACTAGTTTTGAATCTATAAAATAATCACGGCCATGACACATTGACAGATTGCCTATTGTTTAACGCTTAAAAAACTAAACTTATAAACTATAGATGCATGGTACATCTCACATGCCTATACAATATTGTAAATGTAAAGAGTATTCTTTACAATTAAATCGATCTAATTTTAATGTTGATAATGAGAAAACCTAATAAAAATAAGATAATAGAACTAAATGTTCGCTTATGTAGAAATTAAATAGATAATAAAATAAATTAAATTGAATAGAAATATTGATAAATTTTAAATTTATTAACACATCATTAAAAATATATTGCTTATTTTATACAAAAATAATAATCTATAATCTTAACTATGATTTTCAAACTTCGCTATGTTTATAAATGATATTTATTATTATTTATTACGCAACGTATTTATTAAATTTAAATTTAAATTAAACGCGACAATGCATACTCTAGTTTTATCACTATTTAATCGATTATTATTAAAATAATAATATCTATCATTGGCATAGCCCTCCTGCACCCCCTTCTTAAAATTTCAATCAAATTTAAAAATGTTTTCAGTGTTCTGTGATCATATTGCGTAAGACCCACAGAACCATGTATTAAAATTGTATTTTGTGTGAAGATTGCTGTAAAAATCTAAAATTGTACATACTAATGATATCAGCATAATTGTATAAAAAACTCGCAAGAAATTTTAGTAATGCCTCTCATAAACATTATACATTATCAGTCCCTCCTCAGATAAAATTCTGTGACTATACGCAGTATATGAATAGGGCCGTATTAACGCATAGACACTATAGGCACTGTGCCTAGGGCCTACGAACATTTTTGGGGCCTAATGTGTAGCTACTATTTTTTTTGTTGCAATTATCTTGTTTAATACTTAAATACATAAAGAATAAAGAAATATTCAAATTGGTGTAAAATAAGTTTTTTTATGGTTTTAACAATTTAATTTTCTATATATTTGTAGACTGAGTAAAATTAATTGTTTTTAAGATTTATTAAAATTATTATCATATAAAAGTTTAGATTTTATTTTATTTTTAAAGGTTTAATAACATCGAAATTCAACACTTTCTCTCCTAAATAGAAGGTTTTATACTCATTAAAATACTGGACATCGCAGTGCTGTATAAGCACATAGGAATTAAAAGCACTGTACCTAGCTAGGGCCAAGGCTACACCTGAAAAAAATTTCGGAGGGGAGGGTTCAACATTTTTTTTAAAATATAAATACTGAAAATTTATAGTCAATTAACTTTAATCACTATAAAATATTTCTATTTTTAAAAAAATCTTGGGCGGACCGGACCCCTGGACCCTCCTCCATCTACAACTTTTCCTCGAGCTTACGATTGTATTAATCCGGGCCTGCATATGAATAGGTAGTATAGAAATAATATAATATAATAATATATTAAATTTATAATATACTAACTAGGTAATTAATAGTTTATAATAAGACAATTTAAAGAAAAATATGAATCTATATAATAATAAACAAAAATTATTTTATTTTATAAAGAGTAAAACTTACGCATTTACTATTTTTATTAGCTCTTAAAGTCTTAAATAATATAATAATATTAAATAAGCTCTTCATAATTTTGCCCAAAGTTGAATTAAATTAAATGTAATTTATGATTTTTTTAAATCATATTGTACCTTGTATAAAATGTCTTCATATTCAATATTTAAAATTATATTTTCTTGTCAAAAATTGCAAGTATGGATAAATAAGTTTAACAGTAAATATTGGTGTAAAATGTAAGTATATTTGTATAATGCATTATAATAGATTATATGAATTAAAAATATTAATATAGATACATAAATATTTTATGAATTATGTGAAATAAATTAGTATTTGAAAATAAAATATACTTTGACCTCAATAGTTAAACATCATTTTTAAAGTGGTTACTTCACGATACGAATCAATGCATTCGATGGTTATTTAAATTTTAAAATACTCATCATCATAACATAAAAGGTATTAAGTACCTACTCTATATTTTACACTAATTGTTTTGCGTAGTTGCGTGGCTATAAGTAGTTAGTACTCGTATTGTGGCATGTTTTCATAAGGATAACTGTAGCTAGGTTTGAATGGTCTCCATCCGTAATGATCAGATAGCGGATCATATACAACGTCTTGAATGTTTACCGCAGTTTTCGGTAACGCACTGTTGTTCGACTCGAAAGCCTCTCGTGAATGAGACGCTAATAATTTCTTGTCCAATATCAAGCATTGCACCAAACTCAACGGACAACACCACAAATAAATCAATATTTCTAAAATAAAAATTTCTAAATTACTTTACTCGTCTAATATGAGATATTATTATATTAGGATAACCCTAATAATAAACTATTAATTATATTAATAACTTAAAAGTTATAAATGTTATATAATAAATGCATATGTTAAATTGTAATATCAATACCTATTGGCTATATATTTTCTACTATATGTATTTTAATTCATACTAACTAACTAACTAAATAATATTATTATTATTTTTGAATAAATGTACACTAGTCGTTTTAAAAATAATAAGTATAAATTATATTAAATACTTAAAATCATTGTTTAATTTATTTACAACATGTGTTATTAATAATGAAAAAAATATTTAAATACTCACGTAAAAGAAATACTCCAATTACAGAAATCAAAATTAGGAATAAGAAATCCAACACATTCATTTTAATTAGAATCATAGATGTTATCACCGAGTAAAATATGATAAATAGTCTTATGAATTCCAGAATAATATATGGTAGTATTAAAATAATTGATCTCTAAAAATGAATAATTAATAATAAAATAATGTTAAGCGACAGCCTATTTTAATAAAGTACATACCTTAAAAGCTCCGTATATTAACGCAACACAACTAACAGTATGTAACAAAAAGTAAAACATAATGTTCGTAATATAGTTCCGCGGATCTATAGTAATAATAAAAAACAATTAATAATACATATAGTCATATAAGAATCCTATACACCCCACTCGCGGAGCCCATGTATAGGATGATTGTTTTTAATGTTAAACATACTCATTAGTTAGTAATTATTTTCCATATTATATTGAATATTTTATTTTTAATTCTAATAATATTTATATTTTATCTACCAAACCTATCCGTTGTCTATTTTCACGCGCTTGTTCTATTTCGTAAATTATATTTTATAGTTTTTCCACTAGGTTTAAATAATCCGTAACAAAATAGTATATTGTGTAATAAGCCTGGGAAGTAAGTTATTTTTTATTTCAGCCAAGACTGAAATTGTCTTCCTGTCACACGAGCCACGTGTAAGCATATACTATCTGTAATCATTCTTCTGATGCTTCTGAAACTACCTTAATCTGTATTACATTAATCCATATTACTCACTTACTGTTCTCATCAAATCATTTCATAAAACTACTCACGGGGCTATGGGAGTAACTCACCTACTAACTGGCAGCTAATACTTAATGCATAAATATATTAGACAAAATGTATCGATACGTTCATGTACGCTAATTGATAGGTAATTCTGATTAAAATAACATTTCCGATCTATGTAGACGGAAAAAAAATATTTTCCAACGCTTAAATTGGCATCAAAAATTAAACTTTCTGTGATAGGCAAGACAAAAAGTATATTAACAAGGTATTATAAAATGTCTAATTTTAACCTTTTTCGATTGCTTTAAAAATCTCCGTCGTATAAATCATGTTGTTTGAATGAAGCATTTTATTGATTTCACGAGAAATTGTATCTGTCATACTTAAACTGAGAATGCAAACCATTTCAATTATAATTGATTGTATCTAAAAAAAACACACACATACAACTTAAATTATTAAATTAGTTTATAGTGAAGTTTTATGTCACATTTTTATATTTGTTATAACTTATAAGTTATCTGTGTAGGTATAGTAAAAGTCTGTAGCTTGTTGCAAGAAAGGTCAATATCAAAAAATATATTTAGTATAAAAATTTGTCAATTTTATATTTTAAGTTTACAACAGTGCTAATAATAACCTGGCCACCTGCGATTTAAAACTTTTTATTTTGGAATTTTAAACTTTTTACAAAGATTATCTGGTTATCAATTTATAGAAATAAAGGAAGATTCTCATTTGAAAATATAAGTTGATATTACAAAACTCTCCCATATAATGTATAAGAATCCAAGTATTTAAAAACAGAATATTTAAAAGTTCTACAAATCAAAATTTGAGTAAATGTATTATGAAAGAAAATATGAGTTATGAGCATACTCAGTGAATCAGAATATGTATCTTGTTCCTAATAATGTATAACTGTATAGATTGCCTTTATGTATTAGGTACATGTATTTTTTTAGTAGGTAATTAATAATAACGCTGAAGACTTGGGTACCTACTTATACTCGCTACAGTGCTATTTAACTATATAGACGCACCAATTGTTGGTTTAATTTAATAAATAATTAGGTTAATCGATAATTTAAATCTAAAGACCTATTATAAATTCATAGAAAATATTATAAACAGTTAGGTTCCAAAGTTTTATATGGTGATGGGTGAATAAATTTTAACTCTGTATTTAAGATGACTTCTACGCCTATATGGCTATATTCACCTATTTATAGCCATATGAAAATAATATACACAATATTTAGATATGTTCGTACTTCGTATATAGATTATAGGTACATCAATCTCTCATAACATAATACGAAACCAAGAAGGATATTTATACTATACATTTTTACTGTAATAATAATTATACACTTACTACAGATATTAATCCGACGATGATAGTACCGAGACGTAAGGGCAGCCATGTACAAAATGTATACATCAACGGCATTTTGCATTAATTGAAAAATAAGCATAACCATCGAATTGAAATCATTAGACCGAGATGTACAGCTTAATAATACGTATATATAGGTACCTATAAAATTGGTTTAGAATAATTCGACTTTTACACGTTTGTTGTATATAGTATCGATTTTAGAGGTAGTATAGGTAGTTACGTACCTACACAGTCCACCCATGTATTTGATACACATATTTGAGTATATTGATTCTCTAATTATATACACATTAGAAAATTACAAATATGACGGATATGACATGTTTCAATAATTGAATAATGACTGATCCCTACAAAGATAATGGACAATACTCGTAACATTCGATACCTACAGTTCAGTTTTAGTCTCTATCTCACCAATTCACCAATAGGAATTTAATGTGTATAGCATTTTTACATTATACGATGGGATTATAGGAACCTGAATATATGTCAAACCACTCAAACCAAACGCCTAAGTTTTAATATTAATAATTAATAACCATAGATACACTGATTAGCTTACCAGTGTACATAGGTACCGACATCAAGAGGGTTATTGCAAAAAGTGTGTTCAATTGCAAAAGCTCGTTAAAAAAGTTAACAATTTTAATTTTTCAAAAATAAATGTAAATCTAATATTTATTAAGTCTATCGTACAGTAAAAAAATCTGAATCAAATTCAAGGTAATGTGTTTGAAGTATTTCGCATTATCTTTGACTTTGAACAGTTTGAACATGCTGATTAGTGATTAATAATAATTATTAAATAATAAATATATACTAATACCTATATTAATTTATCTATTATTTAAGTTTCTGAGCTAGTTGAAAAATGTCTATGTGAGCTAGTTAAATTGGTTTTATAAATTATTATTAAATTAATGGAATACCTATTTAGTTTTATTATTTATTATGTTTTTTTCTGTCAACACTTTTTTGGTGTATTTAAAAAGCTTTAAAAATTGTAGGTACGTTATTTATACCTAAAGTAACGTTACTCAAAGCAAAACTTGTAAATTTTAATAGAAAAACCATAATGTAAATGTATTTCCTATGTCTTGCGTAAAATGACAACACTTAAAAAAAAATATATGGTAAAACACAGTGCGTTCTCATTAGAAAAAAAGCATTAATTTTTTTATGAAGATTACAAAACAAAAACAGACAAATGTTATAATAATAGATTAAATGGTTTTTTTATATTTTTTGGATACACAAATCCGAAATATCAACTTCAATTAGGTACTTATTTTTTTATAATTTTTATCTATGGACTATATGGCCTATGAGGACTTGCACTATAAAATGTGTATCTACATCAGTGTACAATATACGTAGCGGTATACCTACCAACCTAATGTTTTTGGTTGTGACTTTTTTTCAAAGCAGGTCATTTTTGGGTTCTTGGGAACACAAAGTTTGAAAGCAGAACTGTCCTGCTCAAAGCAGGACGTGTGCCGTGTGGTCACGTTATATTTACCTATACCGGCTATACTAGGGGTCAATAACCTTTTAAGACAGCCAAGTCAAAAGTTACAATTTACATAATTTCCAAATTTTTAAAGAGTCACTAAAAATGTTTGTCTTAATATTTTAGTAGGCACCTATTTGCTTATATCAGTGGCGGCCTGACTATCGACCATGAACAATTTCAAAGTCGATCATGTTAGAATTTATTTTTAGTGCCACGCGCATGAAAATTAATCTAGGTTGTAGTGAACAAATTGTCGATAAGTTTTATCCGTATAATTTTCTATAGATGTCGATCCTCGAAGATGAAGTATATTTTTATTTTTTAGTAGATCGTGACCAAAAAAAGTTTGGCCGCCTCTGGCTTGGCTGGCTTAAATATATAGTTGTACATAATTGATTTTTGATTTAAAATAAACAAATTTAGGTATACGCGAAATAATATTATTAAATAATTTATAATCAATCGTTTATTGTCAGTAGCTTTATTGTTATATTAATATAAGAATATGGGTTTCCTGTATGAATTGTACTCATTTTTAATTTTAGTTTATTACGATGGCTTGTGCAAGTATTTCATATTCAGATATTCTTAAAAAAAAACAAAAATATAATGTTAAATAATATTCAGAGCCGTAATTTAAGATCAAAAGAGCCGCAAGTTGCATTAATCAGTTTTCGATAAAATCGAATTTTTTATTTTGCCGTAACTCAAAAACAAATCGTTGTTAATAATTAAGATTTTCAAAATATTTTGACTTTTTTAAACTATTTATAGACTATTAAAATTTTCAATTTTTTTTTAATATACCGATATAAAAAATTTAGCATTTTAATAAATCTATAAAATTTAGTAAGGTTTATTAAGTTGTTAAGTTATTTATAAGTTGAACTTCTCGAAGAAAAAAAAATCAAAAACCGTTAGTCAATTTTTGTTTATAATCATTTAAAGTTCAAACGTTTACGAAATATGTATCGCAAAAATTTGTTAGTAATTTTTAAGTTGAAAATTCATAAAAAAATTTGTGATCTATACCTAAGGTTAAAAAACCCAATACAAGGTTCTGCATAACTTTTTCTTCAAATAACTGTAAAAAAACTCCAGAGTAAAAATAGCAAACATTTTGTAAGCGCATGAAATTTAATTTTTTTATAAAATCGCGTAAAATATTTTTATATCTTAAAACAATTGAAAATACCTATTTGATGTTATTTAAAAATTATAAGACTTAGAAACTTGAAACTTTCACTAGTAATTGAGAAAAATAAATTTAAATTTAAATATAGGTAATAATATGATATATCCTAAACTGAGTAGACTGACAAATAATCTCCATTTTCTGTTCAGAATTGTTTTTCATATACAATGATACCTGTCATTGCATTCAAATTTAACATATCCATTATAGCGACCTACTCACCGCTTCTACTATACAGCAGAGCAATACCAACTTGCCCACCCTTATTAAATTACTTTTAGTATTAAAAACAACATAAAATTCAACAAAATTACTTTATTCTGTTTATTTAACATCAAATCTGAATTTAAATTAGTAACAATGAAGAAACTATAGAACCGTTGAACAATATACAAATTATAATGGTTCAGCTTTTTTAAAAATTGAACTAATGATTTTTTCATCCTTGTTTACTGTGATCACTTCACTATTTTCTTTTGGTTTGCTGTAAAATGTAAAATTATATTTTATATTAATTTACTATATTAGTTTTATTTTAAATATTATGTACCTGTTTCCTGACCACAAACCATGTTTATTGACAAATAATAATATCATTAATGCTGGTAAATGTATTAAAGAAAATCTAAATAGGCTACGTGAAGTCTTACTGTCAGAATTTTGATGAAATTTCCATGCTGTCAAAAAAATATTATTTTATATATTATTACACATAAAAATAAAATGTCCTTAATACAAATTTCAAGTATACATACCTAAGTACACAAAATAAGCATTTAATGGAGCCACAGCAATTGAAAAATAAATGTTAGTCAATTCACATAATGGTGCTGCGCAACACAAACCAAATATTCCAATAGTGTAACGTAATGCTGTTCTTCTGCATAAACCTTTATTGTCATAAAAGACAAAATACATAAATATTAAACATATTTATTTTAAACTTTTCTTTTTGATTATTAGGAAAATATATAAATTAATTTAAACCTGGATTAGTAACAGACATCATTCTGTAACCGGCTCTTGAGTAATCTGGTCTAAGATTCCAAGAAAGTGCATTGAAATGTGGAAATTGCCATGCATAAAGTAGACCAGCGAGTAATAAACCACCAGAGTCTATAACACCACCTGTACAACCTGCCCATCCCATTAATGGTGGAATCGCACCAACTAGAAATATAACAATTAACTATAAATAATGATAATAGACAAGATTTAACACAATAAATAAATCAACACTATCAAATATAAAATAATAGTATTTAGTATTTAATTACCTACTGAACCAATCCAGGTATTTAAAATACTTAAACGTTTCATTGGTGTATAAATGGATGTGTATAAAAACAGATTTGCAGCACCCAAAGCAGCAGTTACAGGATTTACACCATAATATAAAGTTACTAATCCCAATGATCCACTAACTGCCGCAAACGTAAGAGCATGTATTGGTCTACAAAATTAATATTAAATTACAATCTAACAATACTTATATAATACATCTCTAATACCTCAAATACTAATTATTTTCATTCTTTTTTTTATAATAGAAGTATAAAATAAACTATCATCAATAAGTAATTTTTAATAATCCTAATAATAATACTTAACTGTTTTAATTAGATTTAACAACTATTATAATAATTATAGGGTATAATTTAGTATTTTTATCTCAGAGCCATTAAATGATTAAATGAAAATTATAAAAGTTTAAGTTAATATATAGTATAAACTAATATACTATTTACAATATACCTGCCATTGATTAAAATTTTTAGTTTAATTTGATACTATTGTAATGAAATATTTATAGTATCTTTGTGACATGGGCAACAATACACACCAAATACTGCCAAGGCTCTTGAATAAGTTGAACCAATGACCATACTAAACATTAATTGTCATTTATCTTTTTGAATTTTAAAATTTAGAGTAACTATATTATTTAATATAATTTGAATGGTTACCTTAATTAATTTATAGGTACTGATCAATATATAATCAATAATATTAGTTAACTAATGCAATTACTATACTAAATTATACCATTAAACATTACATGGTATATAAAGCATAAAAATGAGTTAGTAATTCTAGACATTTTATAGAACTTAATTGATATTATTTACATGGGCTAAAATAAAATTGTTATAATATTTGTTGTTTTTATTATTATTACTTACGTTAAAATCCCTCGAACAAGTAACCTATTCTTAGTTCTAGACATTTGGGCATCAAATGGAACTTCATGATATTGATTAATAGAATTTGCTGCTCCAGATACCATACCAGTACCAGCACTGCAAAGTATGAACGTTGTTAAATCAAATGGAGCGGGTGCCATCGCATAACCAGCCATTGTTGTTACAACTACCAAACCTAATAAAATTAAACAAAATTAAATTTATGTCATAATATTATGCAATAAATATTTTTACTTGTCAGTCGACTTTTTGAAAGTTTTAAATAGTGTTGGTGTAAATCTTTCAAATATATTCTTGATTCTGTCCATTCTTGGTCACTATGTTTTTTTTCAATAACAGGTTCTACTACAGAGGGTGGTCTAACGTCCGGCAAAATTGGTAAATGCTTATCAACTGTTACATTAGTTGCAATAAGTGGTTTTGGTTTTGATATTGATTGTGAAATCTAATTTAAATCAAAATAATAGATTACTTTGTAGTTGATTACAGTAAAACATGCAAATTACTTACCTGTCTTCGAATTACAGAACATGTCAAACAAGTATAGACGTTCTTGTTGATCTGAAAACCATCGCGTTGAATGGCCCTTACAAGATGATTCATGGTGTATTTTATACTTTTGTAACGGACTAGAAAGCTCAATCATTTTTATACGATGAGCCTGTAAAATAAAATTTTACATTATGACCTCCAAAACAACATACAAGGATTAAAATAAATGTCAAACAGCACAGCATTAGTTCTAACCGTCGGACATATAAATTATATAATATTATATTATAATTATATTAATGTGCACTCCACCAACGTACCTGAAAAAAATAAGCCCATTGAACATGTGAAAATCGTAGTATTCAGACTTCAGACGTTCAAATTCTGTTCGAAGTTCGCGTTAAACGTCGGTCCAACGCGAAATATTCCAAAAAAAAATCTTATCACTGATCTTACGAAAATTATGTTTTTGATAACAATTCGATTCGATAATATTCTAAGGCCAATGGTTTCGATGTTTCGATATTAATACCTATCGTACAAATTCCACAAAATAAATACCATCAACCGCAGACTATATAGTACAGAGTACACAGAACTTATCGAGTACAACGTACTATAGTTACTATATTGCGATATTCAATAACACGTTCTTAACTTCATGTTGTTATTCACAATAATAATTTTTGCGAAGACCGTGAACTATACGTGATAAGTTCGTGTAAAATACTAGACAATGATAATATCTATCAATATTTAATAATATGCGAATTTGCGATCGTAATTTGTATAGTTTAACTCAGCTACTGCTGTGGTCTATAGTTCCGTGTTTATTGTGTAAAAGTGGTAAAACTTTGTCATAACCATTATAAAATGGTTCTTAATACCGTGTCCGGAATTTAAAAATACGAAATGTCCAATATTCTTTAATTGCTTTTCAAAAAATTAAAATATACATTATCATGTGAGGAAATGAACACCGTACATAATTTTCCTTTACTTTTCTAGAATAATTTTCCGAGATCTAATAGCTAACTTAAACGCATATAATAATTCATAAGTACATACATTCTTGGTAAGATTTCATCAATGATTATTTATTTTAAGTTAGCAATAAACTTTTGGTATTTGGGGGCTATTGAATAACGCCCTACCATTTATGTGGCTTTTGAGTAGCTAATCTGACTGTGATAAATTTGTTTCTTTTATTTATATAGTGAAATGTCCAATTAATTAATTTTTTTTTAGAATTCAGTCTTTAAATAACTAAAATGGAAATTATTGGTGATTATGAATACAATAGTGCCAATCGCTTGGGACTTGGAGCTTTTGCTATTGTCTTCAAGGGACGCTCTAGAAAAGTAAGTCAATATAAAAATAGAGCTGTTAAGAACAAATATAAAACATTTTTAATTTAAACTTGGATATATTTATATTGGTTTAAATATCAAATTTTTCTTTACTATACACTTTATTTTAAACAGAAGCCAGATATGGATGTAGCTGTTAAAACAATAATGAAGAAGAATATACCAAAAACTCAAAGTCTATTGAAAAAAGAAATAGATATTCTGAGGGTAAGAATTTAAGCTTATATTGTATGTTTGTAATAAAATTTCTTTAAAATATCTTTTATTTCAAAATAAAGTTTACTTAAAAATAATAATTTATTTTTATATTTTTATCATTTAATTATACAATTGTATTATATTTATACAGCTTACTTTTTTTAATCTTAATATTGTTTTAACTGCATATTTAGTTGCAGTGGCAAAGCTTCTTAAAAGATAAAGAGACAAAAAATACCCTGCATTATTTGTTTTCTATAATTAAATAATTTTACACAAATATATGTTGAGATATAGGATTATGTCCTGTTCTGATCATGTATATTGTTCTTATGCATGGTCTAGTAAATGTCAAGGATTTGAGATTAAGTGGCATAACATTTTTATGACACAAGTTCTCTTAGTTAATCACAATTCTTAATATTTAGTTATATTTGTCATCTGTTAAATTGTAATTGTTATTGTATGTATTATTGTGACATCTCTTTACATTCTCATATTTCACAAGCTACCCATGTAAATTTGTGTACATTATTTATTTATTATTAGATAATCGTAAGCTTAATCAGTGTTTTGGATAACACCCTATTTCAATCTTCTGCCAAATTAATTAATATACCAATGATTTGATGGTATATTTTATTTAATTATTTATTAATATGTGGTTATATTTAATATTTTGTAGTAAAATTAATAGTAAAAAACTTTTTATTTCAGAAACTAACAGTTCTTCAACACGATAATGTTGTACATCTTTTAGAATGTCTGGTAAGTTATATGTTCATATTGTTAAATTAAATTAATTTAACTAAACATATTATGTATAAAATGTTTAGGATACTGATGATGCATTTCATTTGGTTATGGAGGTATGGATATTAATATTTACTTTTATTTAAAACTGTTATATTAATACATTAAATTAATATTTATTACATTTTTTTAGTATTGCAATGGTGGTGATTTACAAGATTATTTAAATGGTATTTTTATAAATTTATTAATATTTTACCAAAACTTTAATTTGTATTAAACATTATTCTATATAAAAAAATTACATCTATTTTAAATAGCAATTAAATTATTATGACTTATAAAATAAATATTTCTAGATGTATACATTTATACTTATAACAATTCTATCATAGAATGATTAAAAATATTTTAAAACACTCATTTTTTTATTAAAATGATACGGTATATGAATGTTTGAATAATAGTTTACACTTATATTCAATTTTTTTTTATATATACTTGTGCAGTTAAAGGATGTTTAAGTGAAGACACAATACAAATATTTCTAAGACAACTTGGTAAGTTATCATTATATAGCTTCGATTAATAAAATTAAATATTACAATTATTTTGTGTTCAGCTGGAGCAATGTATGAATTTAATAAACAGGGAATACTTCATAGAGACCTAAAACCTCAAAACATCCTACTGAAGTTTTCAGGAGAAACTCGTTATCCAGAACCTAACCAAATTACTTTAAAAATTGGTAATTAATATTTTTACTTATTATTATTTCTATTAAAAATAAATAATGTATTCATATTAAAAATCAGAGTGCTATTGAATTTAAATTAGAAATAATTAAAAATATAATAATATTTAAGTATGTCTTTATTTTAAAAACATATGTATTCAGTATAGTTATTAATCTGCATCTATCTTTCCTTAGCTGATTTTGGGTTTGCTCGATGCTTGGATGAAGGAGTAATGGCAGCTACTATGTGTGGTTCTCCAATGTACATGGTAAATTAATTTTATTAGATTTGTTTTAAAACTATTCAACCAGTTTATACTAAAATAAATAAAATTTAAAATATATTTTTCAATTAATATTTAATTTTAAATATAATTTAGGCACCTGAAGTAATTATGTCATTACAATATGATGCTAAGGCAGATTTGTGGAGTTTAGGTACAATTATATTTCAATGTTTGGCTGGTAAAGCTCCATTCTTTGCCAATTCGCCCGCAGGACTAAAACAAATTTATGAAAAAACTAGCAATTTAATGCCAAAGTATACTTGATTAATAAAATATCAAAATTGAGTTAAGTAAAAATCATTACTATTATTTATTTATTTTTTTTTTTAATTTTAGAATCCCCCCAGGCACATCATCAGATTTATCAAACTTATTATTTGGTCTTCTAAAAAGAAATCCAAAAGATAGAATATCATTTGAGACCTTTTTTGACCATGCCTTTTTAAAAATGAAACCTCCTCCAGTTACAATGCCATCTCCACTTGCTAATAGCCCAAAAACACCATCAGTTTTTGATCAAGGTTAGTTTAATAGTCAATACTTTTATTGTTATTAATATAAATTAATTAGTTAACTCAACATACTAGGTTATCAATATTCTGTAAGTCCTGATCTCTCTGATGAATATGTAATAGTACCTTCAAACATACCTGCATATCAGTAAGTAGTTTAATTGTGTTAAAATTAAAAACTATATGGCAATTACAAAAAAATTTACCTACTGATTTATTTTTCTCTTCATAAAAAATTAGTTGTCACTTAACTACTTAAGTTATAATATTTTTATTATATTATCTCATTCCTTTTCATAGCGAGAAAGAAATTAGTGCTAGCCCTCCAAGACCAAGTACACTTTCTATACAAACTCAACAGGATTATAATAATCCACGATCTCCATTGAAAGTAAGTTTTAACTAAATAATTTTTTAATTAAAAAAAGAAAATTAATATTACTAATTCTTATTAAACTAAATTTTTTAATTCTGAGAAAAATAGTATGATATTATGTACTTTGAGCTAACTTTTTAACAAACAATATATTATTGGTATACTATATATTTATGCATATTAATTCATATCTTGACTTTCACTTACAGGAGTATATACTATTCTTATAAAACAATATCAAGAGATTATTTATGCCACTGACTGCATAGTACATGTAATCATAATTAGCTTAATTAATTAATTGCCTTACTACTAAATTGACATTTAAATATACTAATATGATAAATTGAATACAATTTCTAAAGTTTTAATAATAAAAGATAAATTATACCCTTTCTTATATTGAAAATGAAACTGATTAGACTAAAAACTATATTAATGGTAAATAACATATACATACCTTTGTTAGTCATTCTAAAATAAAGTTATAAATACATAAACAAATCACGTGTTAGGCAAGTTAATGATAACTGATAAATTATAATACTACCATCAGATATTTCTTTAAATAAAGTATACAGTACAATTATTATTAATTCCTTTAATATTTAGCTAAATTGATTTAAATTAATTTTCAACAACTTGCATAAAATGTTTGCAGTTTAAGATTTTCAATCTCGTATTATAATAAAATTATTTTAGTCTGTACCTAGGTCTCAGCCGATTACAATGAATCCAAGGACTTCAAAAAATATAAGTGGACCTGATTTCTGTTCTATATCTCCACCATCAGTAAGTATAGATTTGTTATGTTTTTATTATTTTTAATTTATAAAAGATTAAACTAGTTCTATTGTAATAATTTGTAATATACCATGTTTGCAATATTTTGTAATCTAAAAATATACATATTATGGAAGTTAACTGTCTTAATACAATAAAATACTTATATAAATTTAACTTAATTTAAAAAAAATAAGGTTCAGTTTATGCTCGGAACACCTCCATCAGGAAGAAGAATTTCAGAAACGCCACCATATAATACATGGAACTTTACACCAACAAGTTCTCCATTAAAGAAATCAGGTAAATAATAACATTAATGTATTTAAAAGATTATTAATTTTATCTCTATACTTTGTTGTTTTTAGTTCTAAGTTCGCCACTTTTAAACACACAACAGTTCACATTTAACACAAATCAAAAAATAGGAACAGTTGGCCTGCCTTTCAGTAATAATAACCGTGCAATGACTTTGCCAGGTACATATAAATATTATTTATTTTTCTAACTAAAAACTTAGTACATATCTATAAAAAAGAACAAAATAAATTATTATTGAAAAAGTGAACCAAAAGATTATTGGTATGTTGATATCACTAAGTGGAATAAGACAGTCTTGTTTTTAATAATTAATGATTTATTGATGTTAAAATATTATTTATTTAGAGTTAGTATGAATCTATTTTTACTGTTTTGCGGTATTTACAGAGAGATGTTATAGTATGATATAAGCTGATTGACCGTTTTCACTCCGAATCATTTTTTGTGTATAGTGATCATTGAATTCTGGTTCACTTAGTGACCAACTCGATATATAATGTACAGCAGAATGGTACCCACTTTTCTATATTTTTTTTGTATTTACATTTATCATTATTAATTTTTTCCTTAATGTAACATAGATAATATGTAGTGAAAAATTACCCATTAGTGACACTAGTCTTGTGATTTAAATATATTTTTAGGGTATGTACTTTTTAATGTGTGTTATTATTATTTTAAAGACTTGAGTTTATATGGGTTAAAAAAGTGATTAGGAAGTCTGGAAGTGTATAATTAGTGTCTTCAATTTTTAAAATAATCATTAATTTGTTGATATTGTTGATATATATTGTGATTAATATCATTAGAGGTCACTTATGCATAATATGAGTATTGGTTAGAGCAGTGTTTCTCAACCTGTGGTACACATACCTCTGGGGGTACATAAGAAGGTATGAGGGGGTACGTAAAGCAGTGGTGAAAGATTAAGAGGTATGTACATGAAAAAAGGTTGAGAAACGCTGGGTTAGAATGATTTTGATAAGTGACCTGCTTTCACAATAATCAGGCAAAATAATTATATAATGTTCAATTGTGACCATATTCTTGGTAATTTAATATTGGTTTTAAAAAAACATAAGTATAATATTGAATTTTATTTATATTTTATTAATTTTTTCTATGGTTGATTTTGATCTTTTTTTCTGTATGTACTAATTTACGTTAAGCAAATAAGAAAAATTAAAAATATTATCATTATTTTTAAATATTTGTTTATTTAGAACTCGGAAACATAACTTTCCCAGAACTTCCGCAAGAAACAATATTAGAAGTAAATTGAAATAACTTGTTTTTTAAACTATTTTTAAAATACTTTAATCATTTAATTGTTTTACATTTTAGAAAGAACACATAGAAACATTAGCCAAACTTAATTTTGTATTAGCATTGGTTGAATGTATTGTTGAATGTGCTTCTCCTAAAAGACCACGTTATGAACGATTGGTGCTTTTAATTAGAGCATTACAATTACTTAGCTCTAGTTTAAGTATTGCTACGTCTGAACTTAAAGCTGGTCGTTTGCAACCTTCAACAAATGTTAAAAATGGTAAGAATAAATCTGAGCTAAAATATTTACTGTAAATATAAAAAAAAATATATTTAAACTCAATATACATACATTTTAAACCTACCAATAAATTATTTTATCAATTTAAAATGAACAAGAGAAAAATAATATTATCATACATAACATAATTAAATAAATATTTATTTTTATATGTCATAAAACGGTATTTTAACAAAATTATTTATCATTTATTAATAAATAAAATAAAAATTTAATTAAATTACATGTATTTTTATTTAATTTAACTTATAGTGGTACAACAGCTTAATGAGACTTTTCATAAAGTTTTGGATGACTGTAAACAAATTAATGTACCAAATATGTTACACAATACATCATCATCCACTACTACAGCTGAAAAGTTATTATATGATTATGCCGTAGAAATCGTAAGTAATTCTTAAACTCATATTTCTGTACTTGATATTTTTTTTCATAAAAAATGTATTTTAGTGTGCTAAAGCAGCATTAAAAGAACTGGGCAATACACCATATGATTATTTTAAATCTTATCAAACTGCCCAGATCCTCTTACATAGTTTGTCTCAACAAGTAAACTCTCCGAGCGACAAAGAAATATTAATAAGATGTAATAAATTCGTAATTATTTATGTGGAATTAATATAAAATTAATTAATTCAAATATTTTTATTTTACACAGATCGAGATGCAGTAGAAAAAAGATTGTCTATATTACAAGACCAAGGTTATGTTTACTCAAACACAGTTAATGGCAACAATTCAACTTAATACTGTTATATGATAATAATGTGCTTACTAATTCTTTACAATATTCTAGTCTCTATCTTTTCTTTTGTATTTATATGTAAAAATGTGTTATTTTACTTGGTCCTTATTAATTTATCTACTAAACTAAATCATTGAAACATAATAATATTTACACTAATAACCCTATCCCTGTGTAATAATTATTATTTATTATACAAAATGCTGATATAACTTTTATTATTATTTTTAAATTACAATCATAGATAAATAATTGTTAAGTAAATAATACATTTAAATTAACTGTTTAATATTTGGTAAACAGTGATTTATATATTATAATGAAATAATATTTATTTACTGTCTTTAAAAATGTTTTTATTGCTCTATGAGAAGCTCTGTAAATACATTCTTATTGTAATATTTTATAATTTTTTCATGTTTGTAAAATTTGTATTAATATTTAGAAACTAGAAACAAATTTTACAATAGATGATACTTATACTTAAAAATAAGTAATTTATAATATTAAAAGTTTTTGGAAAATTTAATTTGATTGAGTTGAATTAACTAAATTACCATTTCTAGTAATTGTCTATACTATATTGCTCATATAATATTATGTAGTATTATATATTTGTAACTAATATTTAATTAAATTCCTTATATTGCTGAGATAGTAATCATTGAGTTTAAAATAGAAACTATTCCAAGTAAGACTAATTATTAAAACAAAACTTATTTTTTGTTACTAGTGAAATCAGTTAACCACAGTATAAAACGAACTGTGACGTTGTGTGTCATGATTACATAATATGTACCATGGCTAAATAATCATTATTATTACTATGTTATTTGTCCTTGGTTATAGGTATTAAAAAAATATATATATTTTTAATAGTTTCATGATGATAATATTATTTATTATAATTTCATTATATTATTATGAATGAATGGTAGTTTTTTTTTATAATAATACAATAATAAAAATATTGAAATTAGTATGAAGACTAAAAGATTTAATTGCATATATAAATGGTTTGTCTTTAGAAGCTATTTATGTTTTGTGAAGAAGACAAGAATTTATATTTTTAAAGGTTAACTATCCTTGGTTACGGTGTAATTTAATTACCATCAAAAGTACCAAACATTGATGATACTCTTAAAATAAGCAAAATTAATGAAACAAACAAAAAATAAATCAAAATATAATACAAGACTTAAATTCTAATATAATTTATAAATTATAATAGAAATAGAAAACACAATATTTTACACAGGTTATAAGTTATAATAAATTAATAACAATACAAAAGTATAAGTTATATATAAGTTTATATTATTAATATATTTTTTATAAATTATTATTTATTACTATGGAAAATATTTTAATTGACCACAGGCCATTAGCTAATCAATCGGCCAAGAAATTTATGTAAAATCAACAAATTTGAATCTTCTGCTGCAACTTTGCACGCATGCCTATGCTATCCATGACTCATGAGCAATGAGCATCGATTGCCCACATGATGTAGAAAAGATCTTCTGATTGCCCATAAATGGATTACCTATATCATGGTAAAATAGTAAATACTTATCTATTATTTAGCCATGGGTATGTGTGGATATAATTTGGATAAGGGGCTTATTATAGGCAACTTATCGTACCAATGAGCCATAATGAATTATACGAATTTCCTTATCAATGGTTGAGTGCTATTGTTAACTTCGCGCACGTTCTGGCTACACTGGACCACAGAACTCGGCATCCCACCATTCTTTATTATCTATGGAACGGAACCCATTGATAAATGATATTGAATTGACTTATGTATGCATGTCGCACGTGCGTTTGGGATTCATTTTATTAGTTTTCTATGATTTATACATTGAAAAAATCTTATCTTAAATTTGTAACTATCTACGGTATAATCCTTTATAGAGTGTAGTTCATGGATTTACGTTGGATGTGTTAATAGCCACTTCGTTTATTAATTCTTTAAGAATGAAAACCGAAAACCAAGATCAAGCGGTCCACAGACCTGGGCCAGCTAAACAAGATAATAAAAAACATAAAACTGGTCGCCACAGAAGTAAAGGAACTCTAGAAATTTTGAAAAAAGGTATTTAAAAATACTTTTGGAAGTTAAAATTTAAAATGTAAATAAAAATAAAATATTATAATTTAGGACGTACTGCACAGAATTCAGCCAAATCCAAAGCTAACCACCAGTTAAGTCGTATGGAACGTAGGCATCAAGCTAAGATTTTACGTAAAACAAAAACAGAAAATGTTTTGAATGAAAAACGTAGGTCTTTAAATGTACCTCACTTAGTTGCTGTTATACCTCTAAGCAATAATGTATTTGTTAATGAAAAACTGATGGAGATGATCAATGTATTGCAAAAGGCTGATGTAAAATTAACAACATCTGTTGCATCTGAAGGATACTCTCATTTATGGTGATTATTATTGTTTAAAATGTATGCAATACCATTGTATTAATATTAATTATGTGGTCCTCATTTGCTGAAACTTTACCAACTTAAATTGACTGTAAGAAATGTATGACTATGTCCAACAATTCTTGTTTTAATAGCTGATGTACTTTAAGTACTTATGTTTTATTGATAAATTTCTAACTTCGGACTATCTTAAAATTGGCAAAATAATTAAATTTTATTTTTTTTTATTTTATCAATTTTTACAAATTTTAAGGTAAAAACTAATTTATTACATTTGTATGTTTTTTTTTTAAATTAGGGTTGAACAATTCAAACAAGCATTTACCTTCATTAGACCTGACTGTAGTAGTGTTCTTGGACTTTTAGATACACTTAAAGTAGTAGACACTATTTTGTTTATGGTTTCGGCTGAGGGTGGTTTTGATCAAGATGTTGATTTACTAATGACTTGTATATTAGCTCAAGGACTACCTTCAACTGTGGTAGCTATTACAGACCTTGAAAAAATACCTATTAAAGTTTGTACTTACTGATATTTTACTTAATCTTTACTATTTATACTTAACCATAGTTATTTAATAGAAACAAAATGAAGCAAAACAGTGCATTCAAAAAGATATAGAAAATTGGCTACCCGATGAAAAAGTTAACAAAATTGATACTTCCACAGATATTCTGAATGTTCTTAGACGCATAAGTTCACAAAAAAAAAGGTCAATTACATTTCGTGATAAACGGCCACATTTATTAGCTGAAGAATTGGCTTTTATCCCTAGCTCTGATGTTTGTATTCTTGAACAATTTTATTCTAATTTGGATATTATTAAAATATATAAATTTTATTCATAATTTAATTACAGGATAATCTAGGTACTATGAAAGTTACCGGTTTTTTGAGAGGACAGACCCTTTCTGTAAATTCTCTAGTACATATTCCTGGGTGGGGTGACTTTCAAATGGAACAAATAGATTTGACCTCTAATGATTTTATTAAAAGTTTTACTGGGAAAGATGTACAAACTACAATTTTGGAAACTGCTAATCCTAAAATTCAAGTATGTGGATTTTTTTTTTTGTTCAAAATATTTTTATTTTAAAAATGCATTATAAAAAAAGATAATTTAAAGGATAATTTGGTTTGTGAAAATATACCTGATCCAATGGATGCTGAACAAACTTGGCCTACTGATGAAGAAATGAAAGAAGCAACATCTAAAAATAAACGAATGATTAAACGTGTACCCCAGGGTATGTCAGTGTACCAATCAGCTTGGATTCCTGATGAAGAATCTGACCATGGTATGTACAATATATATATGAATATAATTTTTACATTGATATTGGTTTAAATTTGTAAATTTCAACAATAGCAAGTATAATATACTTTTTAATTTATATTTTATTTAAACAGATGATGAAAACACAGGATCTGATGAAGATTCTGATGATTTTTATTCAATTAAAGATGAAACTTCTGACAATGAAATGAAGAGTATGCTAGATGATCACATGGAAACTATGTCTATGACTTCTATTGCTTCTGAAGCACCGATTGAAGCTGATAAATATGATTTGCAGTTTGATTTAGATGAAGAAGATAAAATACTAAAAAAGATTAAA
This sequence comes from Rhopalosiphum maidis, assembly GCF_003676215.2. Lineage (NCBI taxonomy): Eukaryota > Metazoa > Arthropoda > Insecta > Hemiptera > Aphididae > Rhopalosiphum > Rhopalosiphum maidis. The sequence continues at coordinate 64,904,043 of NC_040877.1, forward strand.
GGTTTGAGTTTCTATTTTAAAGTAAACATAAAATCAAGTCATTAAAATATTTTAGTTTTATAACTATTGTTTCAAAATTGTTATTCTGGTTTCTCCAAATAACATAATGTTATCAATAATCTATTTAAATTAAGAAGACAACTTGACAGTCAAATTGTTGGTCTGTACCTTAGGGCTTAACTGCATAGCAGGTATACTTATAGTAAACTACTTGGTGGGGATGACAAACAGGTATTATTTGCTCACCGTCTGATACAATTGGTTGTCTTCTTAGCTTGAATAGAGTATAAGCTATTAATAAATGTGAAGTTGAACTATTTGAATTTATATTTGGCTTGTTAAAATATATTTATTTTATTTTAGATGCAAAAGCTGATCAAATGTTTCCCGATGAAGTAGATACACCTAATGATATGCCAGCTAGAATACGCTTTCAGAAGTATAGAGGCTTACAATCGTTCCGTACATCACCATGGGATGTTAAAGAAAATTTACCTCCAGAGTATGCTAGAATATTTCAATTTGAAAATTTTGATAGAACAAGAAAAAGGATGTTTAAAAATTTAGAAAACATAACTGGTGCCGTGGTAATTATTTTAAAATTTATTCTTTTTTTTTTCAATCAGAATAATTCATTTAAACACTATTTTTAGCCTGATTGGTACATTACAGTTCATGTGAAAAATATACCGTCAAAAATGTTTTATTCAAGAGATGCTCGTAATCCTGTTGTACTATTTGGTCTTTTGCCTCATGAGCAAAAAATGTCTGTGTTAAATGTAGTTTTGAAACGACCATCTACTGTACAATTTGATGAACCAATCAAATCCAAATCAGAACTTATATTTCAATGTGGTTTTCGTAGATTTACTGCAGAACCTATATTCAGCCAGCATACAAATGGCAATAAATTTAAAGTAAATAAGATAGAAAATTATATTGGATTATTCTTATTATTTTATATTGATATTTTAGTATGAACGATTTTTTCATCAAGATTCAATAGTCGTTGCTACAATGTTCGCACCTATTGTCTATCCACCTTGCTCAGTTATAGCTATGAAGTACTGCAAAGATGGTTCATTTGTAAGAATTCAAACAATAATTTTATTCTTATTTGTTTAATCTAATTTATTTATTTTTAGCAAATAATTGGAAATGGGAATGTCTTATCAGTAAATCCAGATCGTGTAATTGTAAAGAGAACAGTTCTGAGCGGTCATCCGTTTAAAGTACATAAACATTCTGCTGTAGTTAGGTTTATGTTTTTCAATCGAGATGATATTGATTGGTTTAAACCAGTTGAGCTACGCACCAAGTATGGAAGGAGAGGACATATTAAAGAACCTTTAGGTATGTTTTAAAAGTTATAACTTACTTTATTTAAATTTAAAATCATAATTGGATACAAACGTTAAAAATTTCTTCTATTTGTATTAAATATAATTATTTTTAATCTCAGGTACTCATGGACACATGAAATGTGGATTTGACGGTCAAGTGAAATCTCAAGACACTGTATGTTTAAATTTGTACAAACGCGTTTTCCCAAAATGGACGTACAATCAATTTTATAATAATGTAACAAAATAAAAATATATTAAGTTTGATATCCGCTAGTCACTTCATTTGTTGTTTTCCAATAATCTGTAAACATCCTTGTATATTATTTCTAAAAAATGTAACCTTGGTGCACTTTTCTGGAATAATGTTACTATCCCATTTTGGGATGTTTTAATTGCCAAATAGTATAATACTTTTTGAGTGTGAATAATGTCAACAATAAGTACATCAATAATACTTTCCCAAGGTAATGAAAAAACCCTTTGATGTCCAGTTATATAAGTTGTAGTCAGTTGTAATCCAATAGGAGCTGTTATCAACAATGACTCGTTGGAAACTTTAAAACTAAACTGTAATACAAGTATGAAGAAGACAATTGCAATTATAGAAATAGTTTTTGGACAAAATGCTATGGAATCGCTTAAATATGAGTACACTACTATTAGTAGTGATAAAACAATGACAAAGCATTCTGTGTTGGAACATTTTTCGCGTTTTTCCACACAATATTCTATGCATGAGTGCTTCAATGATTCTTGTATAGAAGACTTTAACACAAGTTTATCGTCTGACTTTATAATGTTCATAATAAATTGTTAAACAGTCATACAATTCTTGATTCAAATTACCGTAAATTTCCAAAATGCACACGATAGTTGTAACTATTCAACACTTGCGTATAACGCCATCCAATCTATTCGAATTGTACATCGTAAGCTGTAGGCTATGATAAAGCAAATTTATTTTGTTATGCTTTAAAACTTTTAATTCGTGGTTGTACCTCACAATTCACAATTAAAGATATACATGACAAATAATTAATATGTAAGATTTTAAATAAAAATAAAATTTTTCATCTCATTATTTTTGATAGCAATCACGAACTATAATATTTCGTGAACGTAGATAAAATCATCTGGAAGAAACGATGGCTTACCATATTTAATCGAATACGTTGGCAAAACTGTATACCAAGACAATCGTCCGGTGTACAACAACTGCTTACCATCGTACCTCCCTTCCGGCTCCCATAGTTTCTGCTGTCTCTGTCATTTCGGTGTTGTACATTTTGTGTACGTTCGTGTTTTTCACGTTTCGTGTTCTATTGAACATTTCATCAAAAAACCTTATTTCTTAACTTTTATTATTTGTTATTTCACCGCAAATTTTGGAATCGTAATAAATCATGGGTAAGTACTAAAAGTTGTGTAAATATTTCGAAAAATTAAAAAAAAAAAAAATATTGACCATGTGGTTTTATGATAATTCGTCAAACGTAGATTCACATTAGTCTAATAATTGTTGAATTATATTTTGTATAACTATATCATATCAATTGCATTGTATGTACTTTTAAGTATTTATGCGATATACTTGATTTAAGAGGATGTCGGAGCATTAGTTTTCTCCCTTTGACCCACGCGCAACAGTAATGACTAACTATATTAATTTCTCAAATTAGAGTGAAATGACCTCTTATTAAATTTAGTCAAGAACATTATCTAGGGTATCTCATAAGTGTTTTATTATATTTAAGTTTTAAATCGAGGTACAAGTATTTTAAAATTGTAAATTTATAGATCTTAAATAAACTCGTAACTCGTTTAAAAATTAAAAATATATAAAAATACTTACGAGATGCTCTATACAATGTTCTTAACTTAACATTTTATATTAGGTCATTTCACTCTAATTTGAGAAATAAATATGGTTGTAATCATTATATTGAACATTAAATTTGCTGTTGCGCATGGATCAGAGAGAGAAAACAAATACTATGCTGATATTATTTTAAGAGATATATTCACTTTAGATTGTATATAAATATTGTAGTTTATATTAATATAATGACCGTTAAAGGTTTTGTAGATATCTATTAAGCTTATAATTATATCAATATCATAGGTAAACCTCGTGGTATTCGTACGGCGCGTAAACACGTGAACCATCGTCGTGTGCAAAAGTGGGCCGACAAGGACTACAAAAAAGCACATTTGGGAACAAGATGGAAGGCCAATCCTTTCGGAGGAGCTTCTCACGCTAAAGGAATTGTTTTAGAAAAAGTGTAAGTTTAATATCTTGTCAGATTATTAAAGTAAAATAAATAATTAATTAATTAATTTAGAAAATTTGTTTATTTACAGTGGTGTTGAAGCTAAACAGCCCAACTCTGCTATTCGTAAGTGTGTCCGTGTACAACTTATCAAAAATGGAAAGAAAATCACAGCTTTTGTACCTAGAGATGGTTGTTTAAATTATATTGAAGAAAATGATGAAGTATTAGTAGCTGGATTCGGTAGGAAAGGTCACGCTGTGGGAGATATTCCCGGTAAGATATTTTATGAATTATAGTTTATTTTATTGTTAATATTTATTTTGGTTTTCAGGGGTTCGTTTCAAGGTAGTCAAAGTAGCAAATGTGTCATTACTCGCTTTATACAAGGAAAAGAAGGAGAGGCCTAGGTCTTAAGGACTTAATAATGTGGATTTTTATTATTTTGAATAAATAAAAACAATTTTTAAAGCGATGTCATGTTTTACTGTAATATTGCATTTAAAGAATACCAACGATCAATAGTAACCAGTTGATTCTGGATATTTATTGAATTATCATATTTATAATTACAAATGTTAAGTTAAAACTAAAGGTATAGCTCGTTACTTTGGTAGATGTTTTTTACTTTCCAATATTCTAGAAATTGAATTTCAAGCCCTTATTAAAATAATTTATTAATATTTTAGTTACAATAAGAAAAACTAAGTGTCAAATTAAAGCTTTAAATTGTTATACTGTTAACTTAACGTTATCTGCTAATTGAAAATAATATTTTGATCAAGTTTTTCTTAAAGTGTATTCAATTTTTGATATATTATAGAAAACTACGTAATTTTTTGATTACTTGTAGTACTATAATACTAGATAAAAACTGATTTGGATTGTAGAAATCTAAAATGTTTTCAATAACATTTAATAATGTCAATTTTTTAAACTCTTATAAATAAATAGTTGTATGTAATTTTCTCTTCCAAATAGTATCCTATGACTTAATATTGATTTTTCAATCTTGATTAATTACTCATCCGGTTTTTAGTAAAAATTATTTTGATGATTAAGATACACTAATTGAGCCGGGTATAAATTGTATTTTATTATTGAGTAAACTGATGACAAAAATCTTACAATATATTATTATAAATTACAAAAGTAGACTAAAATATAATGACATGATATGCACTAAACTACTATTTTAAATAATCTATCATCTGTTAATATTCTGTGTTTTACAGAAAAATAAAATCTGCGTTGCATTCAACTTTTTTACCGTAGTGATTAATCAAAGATCTACTGTATGCAAGGCTGTAACTGAAAAAAAATTTTTATATATAAGTGTTGAAAATGTATAGTTAATAAACTAAATTCATCATTAAAATATTTCTACTTTTAAGAATTTTAGAAGGGCCCGGACCCCTGAATCCTCTCCCCTAGTTACGACCTTGACTGTGTTAAAATATGCCTTCAGTTAAGTTATTTTTTTTTAATTTATCATATTAACATTAAGTAACAATGCTTGAATAGGTACTACAATTATTTTTCAATTTCTTTAACTGGTAATTAAGAATATACTCGTTTAATCCTCATTCTGTCTGTTATCGGTCAAAAAAAAGTTAATGATGATCAAATCATTTTTAATGTCACTGCCGTTGATGACAACTTCGAAGATTCAGCGCTTGACCTAAAACCACCAACTGGCCACATAAAATCAGAAGCAATGTTATTAAAATACATCAGTCGGTTTGAGGTACAAGAGGAGGCAAATGCAACGCAAGTCTTACTTCTTTTTAAAAATGTAAAATACGAAACATGGCCGTTCAAAAAGCTCGTGCTTTAAAAGAAACAGAAGACGGATTAATTTGTTTAGTATTTTTGATTCTGAACGGAGTGATGAATGTATTGATTTTACAATGATGTGTGTTTTTTTTTATTTTTTTTTTCTGTCTGTCAGCCCCTCTTTGAATAGGAAAATTCATCTAGTTGATACTTTGGGGGGAGGGAGTCAAAAGTAAAAAATGTCCAGTAATTTTTAAAAGCGTCGGAAAAACGGTAACTTTTACGCATAACCACTTTTTGACAAAATTGATTTTTTGATTTTGCTGTAACTCAAAAGCGAATCATTGTAAATCTTGAAATTTTCACCAAATGTTTATATTATGGTTATCTATTTACGATTAAATTTTCAAAATATTTTGACTTTTTTAAGCTACTTATAGACAATTGATATTTTCGACTTTTCTAACTTTTTTTTTCTTAAAATGCTGATAAAAAAAATTTGGCTACCCAAAAAATCTTTAAAATTTAATCCAAGGTTTATTATAAGTTATACTTATCGTAGTAAAAAAAAATCAAAAACCGTTAGTCACAATTTTTGTTTATAAGCATTTAAAATTCAAATCTTAACGAAACATATCAAAATCACAAAAATTTGCAAGGAATTTTGAAGTTGAAAATTCATAAAAAAAATGTTGATTTTTACTTAAGGTTCAAAAATCCAATACAAGGTTATCCATAAATTTTCTATCAAGTAATTGTAAAAAAAAATTCCAGCGTCAATATAGAAAACATTTTATGAACTTATGAAATTTAATTTTTTACGAAATCGCATAAAATAATGATATATTACAATTTAAATATAGGTAATAACACTAATAACATAATATATCCAACTAATTATCATTGACTGACAAATCATCTCCGTTCAGAATCGTTCTTCGTATACAATAATACCCGTCATTGCATTCAATTTTAACACATCTATTATAGTGACCAATGACCTATTTATTTATACATTTCAATATTTTTTAGTATGTATATACTATTTATGTTTATTTGTTGAAAAACTATGTTAACCGTTATTGTCTCGGTCCCATCGGCCAACAGTGACGGTTAAAAGTTTCTACTGAACATTGAAAACTAAAACTAATCATTTAACGAATAAATTATCAAACAAATATATTATTTTTAAACCAAGATAAGGTGGGTATATCCATAATATATTAATATCCACCTTGTTTTATTGTTAACATTACAATTTACAATACCTACTTATTAACGCCGAGCAATCAAACTAATCTGTAAATCAGTTACATTGAGTAATAGTAACTCTATGATTGGTTAACAACTAATTTTTTTGACAATAACATAATATTCACCTTTTAAGATGCTATCAAAAAAATTGAAAATAAGCAAATAAATATAAATGCCACTAAAATATATATAGAATACAATTTTGAATTTTAATTTATTAAGGTATAATTCAATATTCAAATACGTAAACGATTAAGAAACTTTTTGGTTTATTCAGTAAAAACATTTAAACGCATGCTCAAGTAATAAACATTCAATGTTTTGAAACGTCTTACGTCTAGTCTTTATAATCAATGGTCTAGTATTTATCATCCCATCGTTCATCATGCTATTTATGTTAATATGTACAATTTGTATTTGTATTATAACGGCGTAGTTACCGCAAAGGCAACAGATGAGGCAGTTGCCTTGGGGCACAAAATAACAAATAAAATAATATTAGTTTTGTGTAATTGTAAACTTATTTTTATTTTATTTGAAACAAAATATTTAATGTGATATAAGTGTGGATTGGATTAATCTCTTATGAAAAAAAAAACATAAATTTGGTCACGGCAAAGTTTAATGACAAATATCGAAGAATCGAATTTATATTAGGTAAGACGAAAAATATATGTTGACGAATGACAGAGGTAGATAGTTCTACTATTATAACTTAATAAACTAAATTATTTAGTATTATTATCATTTAATGTCACAGATATATAGAATAAATTATTCTAATTAACTACTAACTGTAGAACCTATTTTGCTGCCTTTTATTTTAAATCTCTCTTGCAATAAGCTTTGAAAATTGTTTAACTATTTTCTAAGTCGTTAATTTTTAATAATTGATTTATATACTCAAAAATAAAACAATAATTCATTATGTAAATACGATTTTCAATTTATTGATATTTTAATAACAAATTAAGGTATATATCGATATAAATTACAAAAAGATCAATTATTTTCAGAAAAAAAGTTTGCCATATGGACTAACAGTAGATATAATACATTTTGATAAATAAAACAGTCTACAAAATGGTATAAACAATTTTGATAAGTATAGAAAAGTGAAATGAATGAGATAAAAAATGATCAAGAAATAAACTTGCCATATGTGCTTAACATTTTCAATAATAAAAATATATAATTTGAACAACAACAAGAAAACAATGATAATAAAGATATAACAATAAAACAATAATAAAAAAAAAAGGAAAAACATCGACAGGACGACACGAAAAAAGGCGGGGGGAGGAATACGAGATGGCGATTCGGTGCCAAAATGCAATGTGTACAGGCTACTGGTCGCTCGGCCGCACGATACGACGACCACTAGACGGCAAGGCGAGGCCCGACAGCTTCGGCCACAGGAGCGATGGTTGACGGCGACGGAGACCAAAACGGCACGGGGCGAGCGAAGAAGATATTTTGAGCCTGCGGAATCAGCGACCACCGGATGGACGAGACTCGGTCGGCTGCGATTCGCCTCGCGACAAAAAAGAGAGTGATACTCTCTCCCTCGCCACAGGCGTCTCCCGCAGTCGGCCTCGTCTGTCATCCGTAGTAGCAGCCGGAGTCGCGCATCACCGGATCCTGTGAAACGCACAGTCAACACGGGTCCGGCTCCGCTGACGTCCGTGTTCCTAGCTCAAAACAATTTAATCGTCACTCACCCCGTGCCAAACAGTCTCCACTGCCGCCGTCTGATGCATATACAAGGTGTATCGCCGGGGCGGGATCGTTGCCCACGTCGGTACCGCTAGCCGTTCGTCGTCGTCAACATCCACCATCGGTCCGCACACGAACCGAAAGCTGCCGTGCGCCCACCAAACCGCCGTAGTGATCGACCGCATCGACGACCGAACCCCCCTTACCTGATTTTGTAGCCGTCGTCCTGCCGATGTCTTCGGCGTTGGGGAGAGAGGTGGTGTCTGCGAACTCCGTCTCAACGCACGCAACAGCACAAGCGTAAAGCGAAGCACTTGATCCGTTTCCACGTAGATGCCAATCGCCTTCTACGGGTACTCGCCAGGACACGCACCTCCTCACCCAACTCCTCTGATACAACCGGACAGTCCACGTCATCACTCACTTCCTGAAATAGTGGCAGTTGAACAATATCATTGTCGACCAACTCCAATGTCCCGATCTTCGGCGTTTTAACAACGGCGACTTCTGCAGGCTGTGTCATGATAGAAATTTGTACGACTTCAACAATTATAACGTCTTCGGACGACGTGTGTGCGTCGGATGAAGATCTATTGCAGCTGTTGTTTTGCATGCGAAGTAGCATCATTCTTTGTACAATATTGATAACGCGTACCAGTTGAATCGATACATCGTCTTCATGGAAAATGCCAAATCCGTTGTTAATCAAATCAAATTTTAAAAAGCAAAGTACTGTGTAAATGGCCATTATGAGAAAAATATTGATATGTGACTTTATAATCCGGAGAAAAAATAGTGATGATGTTTATAACGTATAGGACTATTGAAATGCAAGTGAACTCGAAGTACATTTCGTCCGTCATCGGCGCCGGAATTTCGATCATTTCCCAGACGACGGGTATTCCGATGTTTTTATTACTAGCTAGAGAGTACCTACATTTATCAATCTAATCGGCCAGTATAGGTTTAATATTTTAAAACGACAATTTCGATTTGTATTGTACTTTTAGGTATGTTATTCTTGAATTATAATAATATTTCATTTCTTTCGATTGAACTGTGCATGGAAACATTTTAAATAACACTAATAATACCTAAATTAACTTAACAAACTTTAACTTATGTAATTATATATAATCAATGAGTTTAATTATATTATTCACGTTTGTACGTCAGATATTCCCAGGGACTATACAATGATAAATGTATAATATATTATTATATATCCTCTGTAAGCTGTTTCTGATCGATTGATTGGCAACATAAATGTAACATCGTGACAACGCGAATGTTTTAACGTCGTTGTTTGTTTATTTAGCAAAGTATTTTAATTTCGAAAAATTACCGAAGATTTTTAATTTCTTAACCTAGTATGTATATGACGTAGATGATTTTGTGATTATTTATTGTTTTATCTTTTCATTTAATAACTCATATAACATATTATACAATCGTCGAATATAATATAATAATTCACGTTTACAGAGACCTATCAATTCACCGTATTTTAATATTATTTTTAAATTAACCACCCATATACCTGACATATTGTCAGTATTTATTCGCTTTAGGACACTAAACTTTTTACACTACTAATGTTGTATTCTATGTATAGGTAATAATATTTATCGTAGGTGGAGTATTTCACTACACGGCACTACAGCAGGTCTGTAGACCATGAACGCTCGTTATTTTGTCTGTGCGTGTATAATTTACGAGTACCTATCTATATGACGTTCAAATGTTTGCCCGCACTACGGTACCACGATATTCCATCGACGCACCATTACTTGAAGCTATATTAACATCTCAATTCGCAATATAACATGATTTGCGATTGCAGGGTTCATTTGACTGTTTTGATCTAACACATATTTATATACAGATCTAGTCCGACACTCATAACGGATATCATTTCACTATTTTTTTTTTCATTTTTAGTCAGTTTCCATAAACTATATAAATGTTTTTGTTAAAACTTTTTTCTCAGAAATAATCTTAAATATTGTTTTACAATAATATTATTAATACGGTCAACAGTAATCTATTTATCCATACACAATCAATACATACAACATTAAAACATTCATATGACAACGTATAACGGAATTTTTATTTTATTAATTAATAATACTATAATACTGTATTTTTGTAACTTGATAAAATACAAGTATGTAGGCTGAATAAAACATTATTTTTATTATAGATTTTGTGACGTAAAATTAGTTTTAACAGTTTTATTTAGATATTATTAAATTTATACTGTATATGATTTCCATTTGTATATTATACCATTGATTACAAATAGTATTTATAATCAATGATAGTAACTATCTATGACTAATAATGCCTGTATTTAAAGCAAAAATGATCAAATAATTTAAATATAATAATACTATACATTATGTTTTTGGTATATCACATTACTCGGCTTGTCCGGCGCAATGTAAAGGCAATTTCACTACATTTATGCATAGAGCCAGTGGCGCTGAAGTCCATGTTTATGTATAACAGCTGTCATATATAAACATTTGACTATTTGTACTACTAACAGGTAGCAAGAATATGTCATGATAGTCATGATATCCACCCACTAAACATATCACGTATTATCTACGTGTATAATAATAAGGATAACTTTGGTGTATGTATACCGACATACTGTATAAGTAATTATTATTCGTATAAGAATGGTATAATATACGTTGAGATAGGTATAGACTTATACGTACATTTTTCGTTATAAAAATACGTTTTAACGGTTTATCTATAAAATAATTCAAAATCTGGCAATCTTAATACATTACATTTATACAAATAATATTTATCATATACTCGAAATATATATTACATTTATACGAAAAATATCCATTCTATTCTTCAAAAATAAACGAACTTTACACAGAAAATATCCACTGCATACTCTAAATATATACTAACGTTACACGTAAAATATTTAAAAAACGACTTCATACTTACATAAAATATACGTTGATTAACACGTACAACTATAACGGATACTAAACGTTGAATATTCGTTAAATAGTTATCTTTTGAACAAAATGTATACCATATTTAAACTATTTACGTTTAATCTACGTGTATTATACGTTAGTTCGTAAATAATAAACGTATATTTAACGTATAATAGGTATTCGTAAAAATGTTAACTAGACAAGTGACTTACATCAGGAGTACAATCTATAGTATAATACTATAAAACTTCGTTTCGCTAACCATAGTAACTATACGAGACTTAATATAGATTGAGATTATAAATCAATCATCTCATTTTGAATATGTTTTCCTAAATAATGGTTTATATTTTTTTACTATTAATTATTCTTCTTACATGTTCAGCCATCACAAAATCATACCACATCATGTATTATATGCGGTTAAATGATTTTTTGATGTTTCATGTCCTTTTAACGTTTGTGTACAATGCTTACACTCTTCCAGTGATTATACCCTTCTAAACCTAACTTGGAGTTTGAATTATCAAATAGTTTACAGCAAAAATAAAATATTACGTTATTGGAAACAGAGTATATACAAACCATGTCCTTGTGACATTGTCTCCATTACTCATATATCGTTTGTAATGAAATTGTGTGAATTTTCGTCCTTGATCATCTGTAGGAAATACAAAATTTGTATTTAACGGAGCAGGAAGACCCTTTTCAACCAACAATGTTTTAAAGTCGTTATTAATAATTAAAGGCCATTCAGCGGAGTCTGTACTGATATTAATTAAAGAATTAAACGAATTTTGGTCAACATTTTCTGTTAAACTTTTGGCTACTGCAGTTTCAGAAGGTACAGTGACATCTTCAACTGAGAAAGAGTCAATAACCTCACTAGGTTGTACTACAACTATTACAGCTTTTGAAATATCTAATGAAAAGGAAAAACCCGTCAACATTTTTTTGATAGAATTAGACTGTTTTTTAATTTCAGCTACTTTTTTACGTTTTCTCTTCCTATTTTTTGCACCCGAAATTCGCTGTCTACCATCTGACAAAGTACAGCTTCTTTACTTTTTATTATATAAATACAAAATATGATTTGTAAAATAAGCATTTCACTAAAACATGGATAAATGCCAAATGGTCTATTAATCTGTGTTTAATATTTGTTGCCGAGAAACTTGAAACTTGTCGCTTTCTAATAAAAATTATATCGAATTTCTTATAAAAAAATTGATAGTTTTTAAAAAAGGATAACTTACTTAAATGTTTTTAAATATATGTATGATGTATGTAATACGGTTGAATTACATAAAATAGGAACACAATTATGAAAATAATATAGTTTTTCAAAACTCCAAACAATACAATTATTATTATTGATGACTATACTAGAGTCAACCCAAATAATAAAATAATAATTTAACTATTAGGTTTATTTTGAAAATTAAAAATTAATTTCCTAAATACCTATCTTAGATAAAATATAATTTAATACACACGCGTAGGTTACGTGCATTTAAAATTTATAATCAGATATCGGGATGTATTTTTATTTCTTAATTTTCCATTGCATTTAAATAGATTACCAACTTAATATTAATAATTGTACAACTATTTAAAATAAAAAAAAACACTCACCAAATTAGGTATAAATATGAAGAGTTGAATGTTGATCGACTAAATACAGCACGCTATAATCGTTGATGCTACGACTTGTTGACAATAAATAAATTAAATTAATAGACTACGTATAGTTCGATAGTTGTCACTCGTCACTAGTAAACTAGTTTTTATCGCTGATAATTATTGACTCCATACTTTTTTGGGGAATTTTATCGTGATTTGATTCGGTTCATGTTTGCTAAATGGAAACCATAAAGATAATCGCGAAACACGCCGAGCAATAATGCTAGCGGCTAGCCTATATTATATTATCTGCTAATATTAATTACTTAATACTACATAATATAGCACAGTAGCCAATCAAAATAATATAATTATTTTAGATTTACTGTGAGTAATGGTGAAAAATACATATTTTTATTTATAAACAATGCCGCCCCCAAAATTCTAAAAAAAAATTGCCGCCCTGTGCGGTTGCACATGTCGCACGTGCCTTCCGCCGGCTCTACTGTAATTAGAATTTAAAATAAAATATATACAGTAAACTCAAAACATAAAAATGTATAATGTTTTACTCATGAAGTCACAATATATGTTTTATAAATTAAAAAAAATAATAAATTAATAAATGATAAAGATAATATTCTTAATTTTATCAAGATCAACTGATAACATATCATATAAAATATTTATCTTATCTCAGTGATAAATAATAATTATATTATGAAAAATAACAAATAAACATTATACTTTACACTTTAGAACATTAATGTCTCTGATTTTACATATTTAAATAAAAATAAAACATTAATACTTCATTAATTTATTTTGTATTAAATATTTAGGTATATAATATTTCAAAATACTAACAAATCTTTAAATAGTTGTTTTATTATTTTTGAATGTGTTCCGTTTAATATAATGCCAAGCAGCGTAAATTCTTTCCGTTCGACATCATCTTTGACATATTTGCCTTCACCAGTAACACAGCGGTATTTTATCATTCATTATTTTTCTTAACTAGGATACATAAGATATTTACATTTAAAAATATTGCAGAACATGTATGTCTGCTGCTGTAAAACGATACCGCTACTTGCGGAAATTAACAAATTTTAAACAAATGGATTTTGAGTTTGCACTGTGGCAAATGACATTTTTGTTTATCAATCCACAGAAAGTATATAGAAACTTTCAACATAGAAAAGGTAAGAATTCTTTATTCGGTTTATGTTGTATCATTTGATTTCAACTATTTTTATAGAAACAAAATTGCAATTTGCTCGTGATGACCCTGCATTCTTGGTACTTTTAAGTGGATTACTATGTGGTAAATATATTAAAGTAACTTTTCTATGTATGTGTTTAATTTAATTTAATTTATTTCAGTTTCATCAATAGCATTTACTTACGTTTTAAGACTTGGTTTCATTGAATTTTTAAAATTTTTATTATATATTGTAACAGTTGACTGTTTGTTATCCGGTGTCATAATAAGTACAGTGTTATGGTATGTATTTTTAATTTATTCTATAATACAAAGAATAAGAGATATCCATTTATAAATCAGAATTTTAGTTAGTTACTTTTATGTGTTCATACAAATCAACTAATATTGAAGTTAAACTTAAATACAATTTGTTGTATAATTTTCTCCATAATTTAAAAACGTATCATAAGTTGGTTTCCAACAACTTGACAAATAATTTGTGTATAGCGTTCTAATGACTTAGTTTATGTATCAAGTATTATAATCAGTTTATTGGTCATTCTTTTGATTTGTGTCACATTTAGCAAAAACTAACAAAAATGACACCAATTACCAATTATGGAAATTGTGGGAAAACAACTCTAAATTCTTTCCTTTTTTTTTTTTTATTGACATCATGTTATATACAGAAAAATAGTGTATTGTGTAGTCTTATAGTATTATTAATATTTTATTATTATTTATAGGTTAGTAGCTAACAGATATTTAATTAAATCCAACTACAAAGGTCAAGATGTTGAATGGGCTTATGCATTTGATATACATTTGAATGCTTTTGTACCAACATTAGTTATATCTCATATATTTCAATTGTTTTTCTATCACAGTATGTATATTTTTTTTGTTTAAGTTTATAAAGATTTTTTATGATAAGTAATTGTAAAAATAAGGTTGTAATCCACTGGTCCAATAAATTATATTTAATCATCCTATATAACAAGTATTTTCATATATATAATACAAAAATTTTTTATTAAAATATATTCCAGTATTACTCAATAGTAAATTGTACCTTTTAATGAAGTTTTAAACGCTTGATACAGGGATGTTTAATATATATTTTCATTGATAGAATCGTATTTATTATTATTATAAATTATAACTTAAGGAGGGGTTTTTACTTGTTAAAAGTTTAAAATACTGAGGAGGAATACATAAAACAACTTTGAAAGAGTACTGTTTTATAACATAAAGTTGTATATTTTAAGTTATAACTATTACAATGTTTGAAGTAGAAAATTGTATGAATCGTATATGTTCATACAATATAGTACATTTTTCTTTATTTTTTTTAATTATTAGGTTTTACAATCAAAATTGTTAGACATATACAGACACAATAGTTGATAAATAAAATTTCTAAAATATTTTATCAATAGTGGCTACGATCACAAGTTTAATCATTACATAGCTACTTACATTTGAGAAATTTTACTTTCTTTAAAAATAATTATTAATAATTTTAATCTCCTTGATTGTGGTACTATTAGAAATTATTTTTTATTTTTTTTAATATTTACTAAATATTTTTCCGTTCCTAACCTCTTTTAAACTCTTTTTAACTAATACAAAAGCTAATATTATGAACCAACGTGTACCAGACCATTTCAAGCACTGAGTTATAACAACATTTACAATCATATTCTATTTAATTATACTATGTATAATGGTTTAATGAAAATATTAATTAATAACTTTTTGTTTTTGTTTAGTATTTCTCAGACATGATTGGTTTTTACCTTTATTTATTGGCAACACATTATGGCTGATAGCTATTGGTTATTATTTGTACATAACATTTTTAGGATACAGCTGTAAGTATTAAATATTTAGTATCTTTTAAGGTTAAAATATACTTGTGTATAGAAAACAGTACACTAATTTTTCATCTTGCCGTCTTCATAATATATAACATAATATTATTATGGTTGCTTTTAAAATATTTTATTATTCAATATTTTTTTACTTGTGTATTCTTGTGCCATAAAATTACAGATAATAATTTTAACTATGTTCTATTGTCAAATGTATGTATTACTTTAAAGTAAAATGCCATTAATCATATTAAATTATCAATTATTATTCAATTCAAAACAATATCAATTGTTTGTAATTTATTTTTTCTAAAATCCATGTAACTGAATATCTATGTATTTAACCAATCTTTGATTTATTTATTTAAAACATTAAAATTCAAAGATGATTTAAAAATACATAAATAATTACTTTTATGTAAATTATCACTATAATATTACAAAAATCCATTACAATTATTTCTGTATTAAAAACCATTAGAGTCAAAAATTATGTCTATTATCTTCATCAATTGTTTAAACTATAAAAACCACATTCTTGTACTATCTTAAAACATAAGCAAAATGTGAAACATAAAAACATTTAAAAAGTAATATTGCATTAGGTAACATTAAGTAGTTACAATTTTTAAATAGATAAAAATGGCTTTTTAAAAAAATTGTTATTAATTTTTTGCTGTAGACATGAATAAATTAAAAATTCTTAAAATAGACTATAACAGTTTAAAATTATTCTATAATATTATTTATACAAATATTTAGGAAAGTTATTTTGTTTAATTTTTATACATTAAGATAAAATTCAATACTAAAATGTTGCATTAATAAATTTATTGTGGGAAAATATCCTATTACACCAAAAATTATCCTGTATGCAATATAATATATAACAATATTCCCCATAATAATTGTTCCATTATTCATGTATTTTAGAAAATTAAAAATATTGGTTTTGTTGCAGTGGTAATTCAAAAAATTACTACAAGTATATAAGAATAGTAGATAAGAACAATTTATATCCAAACTAAATATTATATTTTAACAGTCATTGTGCTTGATTAATGTAAAAACAATTTGTTTTTTTTCTTTTCAGGTTTACCTATTTTGCATAAAACTGAAGTATTATTAACTCCGTTTATTCTGCTGTTTTTTTTATATATATTATCTTTTGCAATAAATTGGAATATAAGCGACAATGTTATGTCCATATACAAATACAGAATTCTATAACACTAAAATTGAATATATATTATTTTTAATTCTATAAAAAAAAAATGTATTTTTTCCCAATTATATGTTTAAAGAATATTTTATGTGTGTATAATATATAATACATATTATGTCAACCTATTCATATAACATTTTTGTATAAACACATACTATTATTAATGTTTTATGATTTTATATATATGTACAAAAACCTAGCCTTAACATTATTTTGGTAAATTTACACTTGTTACATTAATTATTCTTGTTGGATTTTTTTGAACTCTTTATGGCCTTATTTTTTTCTTTTTGTTTCTCAGCAGTTGGTGAATTTCCAGTGAAAAACGAGGTTATCATTTCTGACATTTCAGGCATATCATGTTTTAAGTTGGTTAATTGTTCCATTTCCTATAAAAGTTGTTAGTATAAAAATTTATTTGTTTAATAACTAATTTAAGTAAACAAAACAAACCTTCTTAGTTTCTGGATCATTCATTAACTTTGGTAAAACTAATATTGCAAGAAGGGGCAATACCATTGTTAACACCTAAACATTAAAATAAAGTATTGATTTAAATAAACTCAATATAGATGACTGGCATTTGCTTAAATGTTTTTTAATTGAAGCACTAAGACTTACCATCGAATTGAAAAGAAAATCTGTGACTTTCCATTGCTCCCTAGTATAAAAGTATTTAGCAGGCATGTAGTTAACAAACTCCAATGGATAGGGCATCTGATGTACATGAGATGATTGAATGTAGTTCACTTTACGGGCACGGTATTTTCCCTTTGAATTAATTTCCACTCTAATTGGTTCATAGACATAATTTGGATTGACAACTTCAACAATATATGATCCTGATGGTACTTTAGAAATAAGAAAAGAACCATTTTTCCTGCAAAATGTTTAACTATTAAATTTTAATTTTGATAAAAAAGTATAATTTAGTAAAAATCGAGAAATAATTTAAATCATACAAAATGGGTATATATTATGCAATATCTTTTTGAATTAATAATATTCTATAAAACATTATGATAGTAAGGAATACCTAATACAATTGATTTTGAAATAAATAAGAAAAATCACTAATTATGTAAGCTGTAAGCAATGGGTAGCGTAATGTATTTAGTGCGTTTAGGCAATTAGTTGCACATCATTTATAATATTATACTTGGAACATTTAAAATATAATCCAAAATACAATTTTTATGTCAAAAAAAAATAAACTTAAGCACGTTGAAAATATATTTTAATAAAATGTAACAAAATTATTTCAAAAATAAACTTAGCCACTATGTAAAATATTTTTACCTAAGAAAACCAACTGCTTCACCTCCTTTAAGTTGTATAACAGTTTCAGCCAACCAGGAAGTTGTCAAATTAGGCAGCATAACTGTACCTTCGATGTCATAAAGTTCTCGGTTCGATTCTGATTGTCCATTGGCATTAGGCAAATTTACCAATATGATTGATAGAAACACAATACAAACTCTAAATGAATTAAAAATCATATTTACTAAAGACTAGGGAATCAGAATTTTAATATTACTTATTGATTTAAATATAATACATATAGGTAAGTATATTCATAACTTGTTAAAAGTTAAAACATACAATTTTGTTATCTATCTGAGATAGTAAGATCTGCTGAATGTTATCACAAAAACATTCAAAATTCAAATAAGAAACTTCTTTGACATTTTTTCAAATATTTTCTTAACAATATTCATGCCGGCAATGGAAATTAAAAATTAATATCACAAAATAAATTTGATTTATTCTGTATTATATATTTCATGTAAATAATTTAAATATTTAATATAAAAGTAATAACTTATAACAAATTTTACTTTCTATAATTTATATTAATTATTGAATATATCTTATAATTTAAAGCACGATATAAAAAATTATTGTATATCCTTATACTTTATGATTATTGTGCTTGACTAAATACATAGGTGATCAGTTATTTAAATTATAGATATGAATGAAGAAAATACAGATGCAAAATCCAAAGATTTGGATTTATGGATGGTAACTATAAAATCTTTCCATAGAAAATATGAATTTGAATAAGTATATATTATGTACTAATTGTATTACCTAATTCGATTAATAGTTAATATCTTGAGCTTAATTTTGTTCTGTGAATTATTTGAGAAACTATTCTATACTCCGAATGATGAGATTGGTGAATGAGGATCTGTCGTTTCTATTGAGGAACTAAACCAGTTCCTATTTATGTAATTTTTTTTTCACTATATCATTGTTATAAATTATACTATTATGTATTTAACTTTAAGTTTGATATCAATATTTATATTGAGTTCGTCCCGTTTCATAATAATAAATAATAATACTTAATTCTATCAAAATCTAACTTAATTTTAAATAACTAAATACCACTACATAATAATAGAAATAAAAGTACCTATTAATATATTCCTATTATTATATTTCCAGTAAATTGCAGACAAAAAATGCATTTTAAAAATAGTTGGACAAAAATTCTGAGTAGATTTTGATATTGTTGTTCCTAAAGTATCATGTGATTGTATGTTAATATTTTTAAATACATGTATCTACGTACCTATAAAAGTTAATTACAATTAATAATAAATTAAATAATTATAAATGAAAATAAGAAAATAGAAAAAAGAATATAATAATATAATATGTGTATAACCGTATAATGTGTATAATATATAATGTCTACAAATATTTTTAAATTTTTAAAATAAATATTAATTATATAGAATATTTTGTATTTCCTGGCTTATTGTTTGACCCTAAAAATGTGCTCGGACTTTTTGTCCGACTATAAAAACTGAATCTTGACTTTTTGTCCAACATTTTTAAATGAACTTTCGACGATTACCATTTCCAGTAGTGGCATAAATAGATATGCTAAATTATATTTTAAAATTAAATTATTACTAAATAATATGATTTTATGATATTATAATATTTTAATAAGAATATTTTTTCCAGATACGTCCATGTGAAATGTATAATTATGAGTACAGTGAATGTACTTCAATATCATCAAGATTACATCAGATGTTTGTTCATGGAAGTACAGTAGATTGCAATCATTGGCATGAAGACTATATTAATTGTTTAAAATGGAAAAAAGACAAAAATATTCAAGCAGCTGTAACTAATTTTATGAATAATATCTCTTACAAGTTACCATTAAAAAATTAACAATTTTATTAAACAATTTGTTACTTTTAAAGGAAACCTTGGTTAATAGTGAAAAAATGAAGAGAAAAAATCGATGGAAAACATTTTATGCAAATAATATTTGGGAAAATAGAACTAGTCCGCCAGAAAACTGGAATGATCCATTACCAGATTATATAGCCCAACGACGACAAAACTCAACATTTAAGGATGCATTTGATGAAACGGATAATAAATCATTCTGTTCAATAATGTGAAAATTTGTATACATGTATTTTATTGTTATCATATTATTTAGTAGTCGTGAAGTTTTTATTTAGAAACCAATTGTTGAAAATAAAATAGTATTCTATCATTGAAGATAGAATGGTCATTGAAGGTTACAATTTAATTATATCTGTAAATTTTTTTGTAATTTTAATATTTTTTACACTATTTTGTTGCTTAAAATTGTAGATGTTCTTACTCTAAGCATTCTGGTTTGATATTTATATGAAATTGGCATGTTGTGGCATGTTTCTTGGTCTTGCTGGATATATTAGTGCCTTGGTGTATAAATGCTCCTTAGGGTATACTGTATATTATACTATTGCAATGTCCAAGTATAGATTATGGCTTTTTTTTTATTCTGATAGCTACCTATAGGAAATTTGGGTGAATATTACCATGATAATATTATTATCCCAGTGTTGCATTTATTTATTAATACAACATTCACAATACAAAAGGGGCATAAGGACGTACAGGCAGATTTCCCATTATAAATTATAATTTCTTACAAAAATGCAATATTACAAGTGGGAAAGAAATATTCAAATATTATTTAAGTTGATAGAACATTCTGCTACTATTCATGTAACGTGCAAGTCTAGAGACCCAATAGATTATAATTTAAACACGAAAAAGTTATACTGAAGTTTAAAGATGTATAATTTTTATCAACAGCTTAATAATAACTAAAGGACGCTTAGATGGTATTTTATTATAGGGTAGTTAGTATGCACTTTGTCTGCAGTGCTGAATTGACTATTAACCAATGTCCAAAAGGAAAACTTGCTCCAGGTAAAAAATTAAAAATTAAATCTTCTTCAAAAAAATTAGATGTTACAAAAATTAATCATAAATCGATTATATAAAATTATTAAATATTAAAACATGTAATTTCATCCAAATTTGTACTTCTATGTGAAAATTGGAATCTATAGATAATTATACAAGTTTATTTTTTAAATTTTGTTAAGGTTTTAATTGCTCATGAGTCATGAGGAACCTTGTCAGTTGTAATAAATGTTTAAACCTAAGCTAAAAAAGAGTGAAAATCATAGACCTTATACTAATAGACAAAACATCCGGGGTGGTGCGGTCTTTCCTAACTGCTTAGAGTAATAAAACTATTGTTTTTTGGCATTATGCATGAATCATTAATATAATAGTGAAGCAAAACTGAACACCATTATACACCTCTTAAAACTCCACTAAACACTAAATAGCGTTAAATGTTGTTATATAAATCTGTGGATAAACCACAAAAAGTACACATCTGTGTAAGAAAATATTTTATTCGACATTACAACGTATAATATGGGACATGGGTTATATATTATTCTTACATTATATGGTAATATATATTAATTTAAACTTTACTTATTAACTTTTTCTTAATGTTATTAAGTAAATGTAGTGTTTAATAAAGGTTTGATTACACAAATCAATTTATTTATATATTATAATTAAATAATAATAATTATAGAATATACCCAATGCCCATATTATAATATTAATTGCCATTATAATGTGTCATGTCTATATTTTTTTTTGTAAAATGTAGACTATATTACTCTAAGTTGTTAACACTTACATACTTTCTTTCTGAACAGTAGATATGTTATTTTTTTTTTAAATTTTTGTATGATATAATATAATGAACATTATAATATTAATTATGATGAATAGTTAAAATAATGTATAATAATAAAATATAATTTAATTAATAGAAATTAATTTTTTATTAATCCATTAATATTGTATAATGCGCATTGAATAATAATTAATTTTTCATATTATGGTCACACTGAAAGTACTTAGTTTTCTCTCCACAATTAATATGATGATATGGCACTATCTTAAATCGGGGTTGTTATCAACCTGCTTTGTTTTGAACATTATCTCACAGCTTCTAGAAATCTGTCCATTATCTATAGTGAGTATAAACAACTGTAATATTCAAATTCTGTAATACATACTATTGTTTACTATATAAAATTTGATCTTGGTATTCTAATTTAATATTTATTACCAAATATTAAATAGAAAGCAATAGCTTTTTTTCATTTATAATTTAAATGTTTGGATAACTTTATAAAATGGATGCAAACACTACTAAATCGTACTGGAATGATATTGTCTTAGCTTTTCCAATATTATCGAAAAATGAGGTTAGTGTAATTGCCATAAAATGCAATTAATTCAATTTCATGTTTTTTTTTTTATTTAAATTTAGAAGTTCTACAACATTTTATTATACTTATTTAGTTGTTTAGAACCTTTTAAAAGTATTAGTAAACAATTACAATCTATTCTGAGCTTATTTATTTTACAGAATTCTGAAAAATGTGATGATGAACAATTTCTCGTAATAAAAAAAATTATTGTAGAAAATAAACTAATAAGTTTTGTTCATGGAATGGTAATGCATACAATAAAACAAGATTTGATGTGTAAAATTAATGATTTTTGGCTTTATTTTATGCCATATGATGTTATTGAAATAACTAATCTTTCAACACATTATGATGCACCTGGAGATTTTAGTGGATTTGAAAAATTTAAATATGCAATTGATGAATTATTTAATTTAGCCCAATCATACGTTGAAACAATAAACCGCCTACAGATGTTATTTGAAAATAATAGAATAAATTTGTTAAAAAATCTGAATGCTCAAATTTGTGCTCTTATACATTCTCAACTCCCTAGCGATTACAATACAATAATCTATCAGTTTTACAGAGTTGCATTAAAAGTCTTTACCAAAGATGATATTATTGGAGGTTTGTTACTGTTAATTTATAAATTGTTTTCTAAAATATTTAAAAATATATCTAGTATTTTGTAGTTATGTTTATAAATTACTCTTAATTTAATTAATAATTTAAATTGATATATTTTTTAATTTATTATTTGGAGCTATGAAATATTTAATCTTTAAAATATTTTTAGATAAAAAAAATACATCTAAAGAAGGAGCATTTCATTGCAATGGTTGCTGTTCTGAATTAATTTCTTGTAAATGCGATTACATATTGGAATCATTCCATTTAACTAACTGGTAAATATGATATTATATAGTGTTTATGTTAAGAGGTACCACTAAATATTTTAGTTGGATAACCTTGTATTGTAATGGAATTTTTGTTGAATGAAAGGGAGTACCGAAATACACATTTTCAGACAAATTTCAAGTGTTTAGTCCTTTCATTATGTGCATATGCATTATTACTTATATTTTTAATTAGCATAACCATTTTTTTCTTCAAATTTGGGTAGAGTATTAATTTTAAAACAATTTTCGTATTAAATTTTTTCTAATTACATTTAATTAGATTTAACGTTTAAATTGAATATTTGCAAACAATCTACTTTTACAAAATATTAAATATGGTCAACTTATTTAAAAATCAATATAATATTTCTGTTATTTTTAAATAACTGTTTGTAGACCAATAAAACAATTTTTTTTCCTTTCAAAACAGGCCAAATATACACTGCCACTTAATAGAATTTTTATAACATTTGAAATCATATTTGGAACTAAAAATGTAAAAATTTATCAGGTTGTTAAAACTAATAATTATAAATATATTATCTGAATTTCAAATTTGTCGTGTGAAATTTTATTATTATTTTCATTACCTTCACTATTTAACTATGTATCTTATTTCAAAAAAAATATGAACAAAAATGAGAGTAAATTATAAAGTTAAATAAGTGTTTATGTTTAATCTATCTACAAACAGTTATTTAATAATATCAGAGATATTATTTTGATTTTTGAGTGTAAGTTGAATTGTTAAAATTTCATCAAAAATAGATTATTTGTAAATGTGGAATTTTATATATCTAATAAAAGTGGACAAGTGATATTTAAATTGTAATTTATTTTTCTCAACTATTGATGAAAGTTTCAAGTTTCTACGACTTATACTTTTTGAATAATAAAAAATATTTTAAATAAATCATAGTAATTATGTCAATATGGTTCGTATTTAATTTGAATATTTTTTGGGATTAAATATTTTATAATGGATTTTATTTTTTGACAGGCAATTGATCACTATTGGCATTTTAGAACCATTAGCTGGTGACGTAATAATGGATTTAATACATCAAAAAATTGAAACAGAAGTTCAAGAAATAACTAAAGAAAATTTTGGAGAACACCATATATCAGCTTTAGAAAAAGTAGATGATTTTTTTTATATATATAGTAGTATTGTGCTATCTGAATGTGTTTATTTATTCTAGTGGATAGATACAAATGTTTATAACTGGATGAAATATATATACAAACCGAAATGTAGCACAACAAAAACTATAGAAGATGCTAATTTAGCAATATTTATGAGGAAACTTAAACACCTACTTTATGAATCATATACTAGAACAAGAATTGATCAATTATTTAACATTATAATTGGTATACTATTTTGTATTTGATAATAAAATGAATAATTTTTAACATATTTTGATGTTTGTAGAATACCCAGATTCAGAACCAGCCGTTGTTGACCTATCATCAACATTACAAAAGACTGATTTTAAACCTGAATTATGTAAAAAATTACAAAATGCTTTACATAGTAGATTATTGCATCCGGCTGTGAATACCATTGATATTATAACCGCTTATACTGCTGCAATTAAAGTATTAAGAAAAATTGATCCTTGTGGGGCACTTTTGCAAGAAGTTACTCAGCCAATAAGGTAAAAAAACTAATTATTGATATATATTTTTATTCATTATAATTTTTACAAGAATTATATTATAGAGCATATTTGCGAAGTCGAAAGGATACAGTTCGATGTGTAATGACCACTCTTACAGAAGAAGGTCATTATCTCACTGATGAACTAGTGAGAAATGAAAATGTTTTAGATGAAGATGATGTTTGTGAAGAAGAAAGTATGGCAGAATGGGCTAAATGGGTGCCAGATCCAGTAGATGCTAATCCATGTAAGTTTTTTTTTGTTTTAAGAAATGTACTATATTAATTTAATTATTTTTAGCTAAATCTTCTAAACGTTTCCGTAATTCGGATACTGTATCGATGCTTGTCGATATTTATGGTACTCGAGAATTATTTGTTAATGAATATAGAGCTTTATTAGCTGATCGTCTTCTTACACAGTTTATGGACAATATAGGTGATGAGATAAGATACTTAGAATTACTAAAATTGAGGCAAGTATTAATTATACCAAAAAATAATTCAAAAATATATATATATATCTTTTATAAATTAATAAATATGTACATTTATACTTTGTAGATTTGGAGATTCATTGTTACATTCATGTTCTGTAATGTTAAAAGACGTATATGATTCTAAACGTATTAATCACCATTTATATTCTGATCCAACTTCAAATTTATCATCTAATAATTTAAATAATAAACTTGAGTTTCCAGTTAGAGCTATTATTGTATCTAATCAATTTTGGCCTAATTTCAAAGATAATTTTAATGTAGAGTTACCTTCAGTTATTCAAAAGCACTTGGATAACTATACAAAAGCGTTTGAATCATTTAAAGTTAGTATGATTGGTAATGTATTACATAATTAGCTACTAGTAGTCAGAAGATAATCATGATAGATTATTACAAAAATCTAATACTCATTAAATTTATTTAAAAACATTTTTCATAGGGTAATAGAACTTTAAATTGGAAGCCTAATCTTGGAATAATCAATATAGATTTAGTGTTAAAAGATAAAACATTGAATTTTACTGTTTCACCAATTCATGCTACAATTATATGGCATTTTCAAGAGCAAGGTAGGTTAAGTAATATTTGTTTAAATTAATTTAATAATAATTAAATTGACCATCCAAACAAAAATAGCATGGTATAACTTATTTTTTTTCAAATAGTGAGATGAACCCTATCTTAATAATATTATAGGTAGAGAACAGATATGTATAATATTATGTCATTATGTGGTATAATTGTATATCACGAATATGTCATAATAAATGTGTTATGGTAATAAAAATTATATAAATATTATTAATATTTATTAAATAATCAAGATAAATTCTCATCACACGAACAACCCTTATATATATATACAAGAGGAACAGTCCTTTTTTATGTTCCAATTTTGTGATGACACTATTTAACTTTTTTTCACAAAGTTGTTCTAAATACTCCTACGAGTAAATCACTTTTATTATTTCTAATTACATTCTATTTTTCATTTCATTTAGAAATATAAAATTAAGTTAAATTATAAATTTTTTTATGTATGTGGGCTAGGCTTTAAATAGTTTAATTATAATAAAAAATCAATTTATATAAGAATCGATTATTTAACATATGAGTGAAGTTGGGTTATTCAGCTAGTGAGGTATAAAAATTGAGACGACTAATAACAAGTTATCTATTTTTATTTTTAATTGTCTTTTATAAAATAATAAAAGTAAGAATTATAATGTGTGTATGTGTTTCAAGAAATAAATAAATTAAAAATTAACCTAAATAATTTTTATTAGAGGAATGGACTATTAATGACTTAAGTATAAAAATGCGTGTACCAGCAACAACCTTAAGACGCCGTATAGGATTCTGGCAAAACCAAGTAATATTTACACCATATTAATCATTAATGAATTATTAACCAAAATAATTTGTATAGGGTTTGTTAAGAGAAAAGTCTTTTGACACCTTTATTTTTGTGGAAGATGGTATTCCAACTACAAGCATTTCAGGAAAAGGTAATCGAACAAGTTTTGTTGGTCGTAATTCTGAATTTGTTTATGGTGATGATGATGATGAAATGGAAAGTGCTGTGGCATCTGCTCAAGATCAAAGAGAAGAAGAATTACAGGTAATTATTTTGCCAAAAAACAAAAAATATTGTTTGATGTAAAATAAACTATTAAATCTATAGAGGTTTATATAGTTATATCAAAACAAATTATTATAATCCTACTTAATAAATATTTATTATTTTATGAATATAGGTGTTCTGGTCATATATTGTGGGTATGTTAACAAATCTGGATTCATTGCCATTAGATAGAATTCATCAAATGTTGAAAATGTTTGCTACTCAAGGAACTGGTGTGGATTGTAGTCTTACACAACTTCGTCTTTTCCTTGATGAAAAAGTCAAACAACATCTTTTAATTTTTACAGGAGGTCGTTATAAACTATCTAAATAATATAATTTTTATGTTAAGTCTGTTAATTATTAGTAAAATTAAAACTTTTATTTTTGAAAATAGTTGTTTTATTGTTGAGTAAAGGTTTTCAATTATTGGTATAAATGGTATAGGCTATAGATTCTAGATATTGACTGCTCATTGATATGATTGAACTAATTGCAAATATAATCATTATTTAACTGATGATTGTGATGGTTCGTTGTTATTTGTGCCAGAGTTGATAATTTAGCTTATAGTAATTTTAGTTACATCAATTATTTAATAGATTTTATATATGTCTTTATGTAATTCATTATACATTTTATCTATAGAAGTATTAGGACTTATTTTGATACAGGCTCAGAAAATGTATACAGTAAAGTCTACCAGTTGTGTACTTATGTTAGGCTAAAACTGTTAGTATTTTCACATAAGTAAGATTTAAAAAATTAAATCAAGTCATATATAATAATATAATGAATTAAAAAATTAATTTAATCATTATAATTTATAATGTTATAATTTATAAATTTAAAATTAAAAAAATAAATAATGTTAGGGTTTCCTTTGAAGATTTACCGATTGTGATATCTCCTGTAATAATGGAGATAATATCATAATTCCGGCTTTTTAATAAGATTCACGGGGACAAAAACTACAAATATAATTACTACCTACTTCATTAATATAATAAATAAAATTGAAGTTTTATCAGTTGACTGGATACGTGACTTAGGCTTTACATTCACGCCCTTCCTCCCTTTCTCCATGCTCACACATAACTTTAAATAATATATCCTATAAGTTGCTAGGATTCATTAGAAAAATTTCAAGTGAATTTAAACTTACAAATTTACTTATATCTCTGTATTGCGCTCTCGTTAGACCGATTCTATAATATCGTTCAGTGGTTTGGGAACCCCATTGTGATGATTTGTGTTGTCAAGTTGAAGGCGTCCAAAGGAAATTCCTAAGTTTTACCAGTTACTCTTTGGAAATTCCTTACCCTCCTCACGACTATTCCGCCGTCTTATCTAAACTCAGTCTATCCATATTAGCTGACCGCCTATACTCTCATTACATTTCCTTCCTCACAAAATTTATTTCTACGGAAATTGACGCTCCAACTCTTCTCTGGATAATTAACTTTAAAGTGCCTTCCCGTTTTACTCACAATAACACTCTTTATACCCCTCTGCTCAATCAATTATATTTCCAACGAACCAATAAACCGATTGATGAAATTAGCAAATGAGGTACCCCTACTTCCTTATAGTTTATAGTATTTATACGTTAATTTTAGCTGTCATTAGTATTATTAATCAGTCATACTTTTATTATATTGAATATTTATGTACCCTTTTAACCTGGACCAAGCCCATTTATTTGTAAAAAATAGAAATAAATAAATATTTCATGTTTTAATTTATTTTGATGTTTTGGTAAAAAAGTTAAAAATAAATATTTTTATTTAATTATTTTCAAAAAAATAGAAAATAAACCATTTTCGTGTCATGTTTATCTATGTACATATTTTTATTATTTTAAATAAAGTTTTACAGATTGTATATAAAAAAAAATTGAACATTGTTTGTCCACAGAATAGATTTAATTTATTCTGACTTTCTGAGGTTTATCAGTGTGTAGTTTATACTATTCTGATAAATGCACCTTGACATCGTGGTGATAACTGATTAATTTTAATAGTGATAACGATATTGATCCTATTTGGAATTTGTGATTTAGTACTGATACTGCGCGAGCGCGGATTTAAAAATTAAATTTATATTCTCGTTTCTTGAATACTGCAGTACCTACTCATATATTATTTTAATAACTGTTCTAATATTTTTTTTTTTTTTTTGAAACGTTTATTTTACAGATTTGCTTTTAACTTTTTACATTTTATTTTGTCTACTTATTTAAAATGAACAAAATTAACTTAACCAACATAACAAATAATGAAATATTTACTTATTCAACTATTTTAATTAAAGGATTTGTCGACATAAACAATGAATCAAATATAATACTTAAACATTACTCAAACAATGGTAAACAGTTGGCCGAATCTCGCTGGACAGTTAATAAAAATAAATTTAAAATAATAATAGAATTAAAAATTGGTGATAATATGTTGGTTTTTAAAATCGCCAATGAAGTCTTACACACAAAATTGGTATACAAACAAAGAGTGACTAACTACACTGTATGCCCAGTTTATGTAATTTGTGCTGATCATGATGGTAGATTCCAGGTAAATTCCAGTCTTTAACGAATATAATAAAAAATAACAATATTAATAAATATTTATCTAAATTACTCATCTATTTAAAATTAATTACACATGTCTTAGCTATCTATAGATGTAATTATTTTCATTTAATTTTAGGCCCCTGTAGATCATGATAATTCTGTTCAAAATGCTTGCACTAAAATAACATTATGTTCCAAATTGATTCAAATGTTGACAGCTGAAAAAATGTATGAAAAAGGTTTTGGAAAGAAAACATTTCAAGTTGAAAAAGAATGTCGTATCATTAAAAGCTCCTTAACGAGGCGTACAGTATTTAACATGCATCCTGAAAAATTATGGGAGTTTATAGCTAGGGAGTTGACTAATGGCCAAAATTCTAAAACTAGAAAATATTTAGCCTTCCTATCATGTACTTATTGGGATGGACAGAATTTACATGGACATGTTGCATTGGGTGGTGGTGGACTGGCATTGTTTGGAACGGGTTGTCTCTACACTTGGCCTAGTAAGTTAGAGGAAGTTTTACCATGTTTCATGAATATGGCAAAAGTCGATACTGGCACATTATTGGATGACAGCTGTTTCAGGTATTTTGGATTGTATTTATTTTGAATGTTAATTTTTTTTTTTTAAAGGAAAATTCTAAATTGATTATTTTATAGAGGAAATTTTGGTGGATGCTTTAGCACCACTTTAGGTTCTGTATGGCATGAATTGGGACATACATTCGATTTAGGTCATTCAAAATATGGTATAATGGGAAGAGGATTTGATAATGTTCATTTAATTTTTACATTGGACAATAAAAATATTGCTCAAGAAATAAAGCCAGCTAACAAAGGCTATATAATATGTATTGAAAATTATTCAAATACAATTAATATGAAGGATGATATGTCTAATAATAATAATGCAAATGGAAATGAAGCAATAGATGAGTATGATTCAAAACATATAATATGTTGGTCTATGGGATGTGCATCAATACTTTACTTTCATAAGTATAAATTTTTTCTATAGACACATGTACTGCTATAATTTTAATTGGACCTTGATTATTATTTTAGATGGTTTAATGATTTCAAAGAAGAAAACAACAATGAAAACACAATTGATTATGTAGCAAAAAGGTTATACCATTAAAATATATGGATATTTAAAAATAAAATTGTACTAATATGTTATATTTATAGAAATGTATTGACTTCAAGAAATGGTTTAAGAGTAGTTCAACTAAGGAGAGAGGATGGACTTGTCATGCATTCGTGGGAATTTGTTAAAAATAATAACAAACGTACATTCATTCTTCCAGTACAATTAGCAAATAATGGTATAACTATTATTGCTGAAGATTCTAATGGAAATATCTTAAAACATTTACTTTAATTTACATTACATTTTTAACATAAGTATTTATTAATAGTTTAAAAACGTTATTTTGAATTTAGTAGTTTTAATTACTTTTTGATTGATTTTTTAAGTAAATTGCTTTTTTAAATTTAAATTTGTATTTGGAAATTATTTTTAAACTATTTTATCATACTATGTATTATAGTATTATAGTATTTTAAAATCTAAGTAAGGTTTTAATTTTAGACTATATATTTTGTGCCATCATATAATTTATTTTTATTTAAGTTACCAATTAAACAGTTTAAACTTTTATAAATTAATGTTAAACACAATTAAATTTGATAAATTATATTTTTATAGTTAGGTTAGATTAGGTGTTTAAAAAACAGTTTACGGAGATCTCAGTAATTTAGATTGTTTTTATTAATAACAAAATAATGAATTTATGTATGTTTTTAATATACATATCCAGGACTTGGAACTTTATGTGCTAAAATCAAATGAAATATTAATAAATTTGCACTAAAAATAGAAAAAAAAAAATATTAGTGAAATTGTATTTATGAACCAAGAATTTTGAATATGCATGATTATTTGAAGCTTTAAATATGTAAAATAATACATTTTTTTAATTTATTTTTGGACCTTAGCATTAATATTCACCCGTAAAGAGTAGATAAAGTTATATAAAAATAATATATATGAAATCAGAAATAGTAAGACCAATAGTCTACCTATATGAAAATATAAATATTTTAATTGTCATTTGAAAATTTTCAATAATTGTAAATTAATTATTTAAATATAGGATTTGAGATGGGCGTACCAAATTTGGCCTTCTGAAGTAGATAAGTGTTGAACCAAATTTTGAATATGTTGCTTCTTGAGTTCTTGACTAATATATTACGGAGTTCCGAGCCCTGTATATAACCTTAAATTAGTTCCTATATTTATTTGAAGAATAAATTTCTAAAGTTGATATTAGTTAATGTAAAATTTAATTAATTCATTTAGCAGTTACTTGTAGTTAATTTGTTTCTAACAAACTATTTTAATTTTAAACTCAGATATTCATATTTATAATTGTTGGGTAGTTAAATTTAATTTTTAATCTATATTATAATATTATATTATATAAATGGATGTTTTTTTAAATTTAAAATTGTACTATGTTTTTATGTTAATTTTAATATTATTTTTTTTAAATTTCAACCTACTATTGTTATTTATTATTGAAAGTCAATGTCTTATTAGTTAATATAATTTTTTTTTAAGTCTTTTTTTTATTGATAACAAATAATAATTATGATTTGAATTGAAATCAATACTTACCAACCTATTTTTCTTAATGTTTGCTTATGTTATTTATACTTTTAGGTAATTATATGTTTGTTTTATATAAAAAAATATGTATTTAATTAGATTATTTTATTAAACATTGAAAGAAATAAAATCCTTTATGATATTTATTACTTACATTAAATGAATTGTTAATACAGCGAAACTTCCATGAAACAAACTTCCATTTTACAAAATTTTCTGTTTAACAAACTATTTTTAAGAACTATGACCTTCATTGTTAATAAGTATGTAATTCTATTTAATAAATTTGTCCATATTACAATTTTTTTTTGTTGCTTATTCGACTTTGTTAGATGGTAGTTTCACTGTACTTGTTATTTAATAATAAAATAGTTAAAATGTTATAACTGTGCTGTCTACAACTATTAAACCAGTTATACAAATTTTCCTAATAAACTTTTTTTTTAGTACAGAAGAAATGAAATGAATAATATTATAAATTATAATAAATAATGTTTTATTAATGGTTATCCATTGATCGTTGTCATGCAAGATCTTATCAGTTATTTTCTAAAACTGTATTAATGTGTTATTAATTAATAATGATCAGTACTAAAACTATCATGTTAAATAATTTAATAAAAATATACAAAATAATTGTTTTTTCCAAAGTAAAAAAGTCCTATGCACATAAACGCTGCTATTGTGTAAATACTCAATATTATTTTATACATAATATATGTTTTAATATTTTTATGTAGTAATAATTTTCTACTCTTCTACATCACCAGGAAAGTGAATATCACTTATAATATGGGTAAAGTTGGTTCTGATTATGACACACACTACAAACTAAAAATATACCATATACTATATAGCATATAAATAAGTCATAATCAGAAACCTTAATTTGTAAACATACTCTTTTAAAAAATAAAATATTCTTTTTATCCATAGGAACAGCAACATAATTAAAAAAATTTTAAATTCGCCTTTCTTTTGTAATCAAAATTATTTTACAGGTAAAATAGAGAATAAAATAATAATAATATTACAGTGAAACTTCCATATTTATAACACATATAAGTGTTATATAACAAAGTCAAAAGAGCAACAAAACAAAAAAATAAAATTGTAATATGGAGGATTTACGTATTCATTAACAATGAAGATCATAGTTCTTAAAAATATTTCGTTAAACAGAAAATTTCGTGAAATAGAAATTATACGGAAGTTTTACTGTATTTGTAAACTATGAAAGGTTTATATACAAAATTTGATATTCGAAGCATAAAATCATCAAAATTGCCTATCCACTGCGCCGGCTCAAAACAATTTTTATGGAATAGACTAACTTATGTGTGATTTTATAATAAATTTTCAAGAATTTCGTCTCAGTGAATACATTTTAATTTATATTTAAAAAAATATATAATTTCAAATTAAAAACGGGTATAAATAATGTAAATTTTTCAAAATATTTAAAAATGATGCTATTTTAATGCATACTAAATGCTAATATTAAACTTGAAAATTTTAAGTAACTGCGGATATTCGTTTTTGAATTAGAACACAATATCAACAATTGTTGGAAGAGAAAATGGAAATCATTATTATTCATTATACGAATGAATATCCCATGTCGTAAAATTACAATCACTCTTAAAAAAATTATTTGAATTTTCGGAGGATTATGTATATGTTAAAAAACTTATCGAGTTGTATTAAATTTTTAAGTATTTTGTCAGAGTGAAATTTTTTTTTTGACATAAATAATAGGAAATTTTAATAGTCTATAAATAGCTCAAAAAATTCAAAATATTTTTAAGATTATACCATGTAGGTACTTGAGATAATGATTAGTTATGTATCTCGATGAATATTTCAAATTTCTGTAATTATTCTTTTTTAAATTATAACAAATTAAAGAAATTAATATGATCGAAAATTGAATAAAGTAATAATTACAATGCCCCTTTTAATTAATTTTTTATAACGAAATTTAATAATATCGTACACTTGTGACAATTTTATCTGATATTTGCTATTGCCTATTAGCTATTACAGTATTACTCAAACGTTTTTTTATTTAAATTACCCGTTTCATTTGTTTAAAAGTTATTGTTTAAAAATGATTTATTTGATTTATCGAATTTCAATTAATTATGCATTGGTAACAAGATTTTTTTTTATTAAACTTTAATATAATGATAGTCAGTTACCGTTCTGTGTTCACTAAGTACTTCAAGTAAAATAAAAGGAGTTATTTTCAGTTAAAATTCAGTTTAAAAGTATTTATAAAGGAATATAAAATGTTACAATTGTTTTAATTTTTTTTTTTTTTTTTTTTTTTTTTTTTTTAGTTGGGGAGGGATTAGACATTTTTGAGGATGCTAAGCACCCTTCATTCAGTGGCGGCTTGAGTTTTAAAAATTCAAGGAGCAAGTTTCAAAACAACCCACCCACCAACTAAATTTACCAATGTAATATTTTTAGGTTTTTTTTAATTAAATGTTTCATTAACTTTTACTTTTTATGATATAGATACAATTATTTGAATTATTTTTACTTGAATGATCAATCTTCAATCATGAATTATGCTTAAACCTTTAAGAACTTTTTTTTCCCTCATTTTCGGGGCAGGAACAGTCGCTCCTAGTATTCTTATAACAAGCCGCCGCTGCCTTCATTTAATTCTTGCAAAAAGCGATGACTCGTTAGTTTATAGTTAATTAATAGTTTGGTAAGAGTAGTCGTTTAATTATTATTATTATGAGTTTTTATTGTTACTCTATACCACGGCTAAAATATAAACATTGTCGTACTTATTAGTATATTACCCTAGGTATTGGAGTCTATTAATTCTGACCATATGTCCATATGGAGTGCATATGACATAATAAAAAACATTGTTTTATATATAATAATATATTATGTATATGTGTTTGACTATGCAAGTATGACGCAATCGTGATTATATCTACAAATTACAACTGACTAGTGACTACCGACTGTAACCGTGGACGTAACTAGATTATTGTTGATTTTTTTTTTATTAAATAAAGAAGTACAACGTTGTCGTTTCATGGAATAATGTGCGCAATCAATTATTGTTCCCTACATTATCATTTATCAGTCAGACAACGTCGAAGGACGAAGATAGTGGTAATAGGCAAACTACAGTAAAGCTAACTGAACTAATGTAGCAAATGTTCATTTTCAAAAAACATCTGTCTGTGTTTGATTTAAAAGAATTATTATTATTACTAGTTATTTCTACTACGAATTACGATTATCTAGGTATTACATTTTGATTTCAAATTGTGAATAATTATTTTATCCATTTAATTCCGTTTAAATTTATTCTTTCATTTGTATTTTCTATGCTGTTCATCGATTTCATATGGCTGTCTAGTTTATCACATCATTATCGAATATATGACTAACCTTGTTCGTTGTGGGCTTAATACTAGTTTCTCAGGTGTCCTTGTGTTGCCAAGTTTTTGTTTTCGACTGTCTAAATGAGCGAGGATAGTTTGCAACCCAACGGTATACTACAACAACCGTCACCTACTACATCTATTTACCAGCCAATCGTACCTGACATTGAGTTCGAACAGCCTTTAAACGACAATCTGGACGCCAAAGATAGAGAGAATCAACCTTTATTGGGACGCATGGATCATGCTCCAGGCTATAATCATTTTCCGGGTAACAAAATTGATTCATTTTAAAATATATGTTATAATAATCTGTTGATAGAAAAATACTTCTAAATAGGTATTTACTGTTTAGTTTTATGCCTTGTTGTTTATTAGTATTTACACCGTTATTAATTATTATAATTTTATGTATTATTTACATATACATTACGAGATATTAGTAATAAGACTAATTTAACTAATTTATAAAATATTAATTAACCTCTAATAGTTTGTGTATTAAGTAATAACTAAATGCATCAAGATATTATCTATAATTAACAATTAATATTAATCTGCTAAAGTTTATTCATTCATGCATAATAACATTTCGTTATTATTACCATTTAATTTATTTTTAATTAGTTTTAATTACATAATTATTAAAATAAAATATAATATTAAACATCCTTATTGTTTATGTTTTACCATATAGCATAATGTGTTCATGTTTTACAAAACTTGTATTGTTTATATAATCATTCTTAAGACCAACATTTAACAATTTTATATTTGAATTTTCAAATCACAATTCATAATCATTAAAGAGAAATGAGTTTCATCATCTGAAGTTTTAATTGTAATTTAACCTTTTTTTTGTTGAGTTCTCACTTGAGGGATGAGTTGTGTTGAACATTATGTCCCCCTCATTAAAAATACATGATTAAAGTGATTCAATATAGAATAAATATAACTAAAATATGAATTTACCATAATAATTAAATTAAATGGCAAGTTTAATATTTGTTGGAGTATCTATATAATATAAGAAAAACATTAAATTATATTTTATGGGTATATTATTCTACAATGAGTCAGCATACCTATGTATTTTAAGTATGAGGATAATTACCATATGGTAAGTTAATTCTAATATTGCATAAAACATATATACGTATATAAATGTATATATTTTTTTCATAAATGTAATGTTATATATATTATTTTTTTTTTACCTTCATGGCTACCGTAAAAAATTCACTCACATTTTAATGTAGTAATAATAATAATAGTAATAGTAATAGCAATTATGAATAACTATTTTTAAGTATAATAGGTACAATGATATTATTTTATCTGAATGGTATTGGTATGTAAATTAAGAATAATAATATTTATCAAGCTAAAATAATCGCTGGGAATTTTTAGTTTTATCAGTTTAGCATAAATAGTTTAATAATATTTTTTATTTTTAGTAGATATTAAATTAACAATTTGAATGTTTTATCCTTGGGACTTCTGCTATGGTATTTATTAAAAAAAAAAGAAATATTTTTTAGAATGGATGAAAAAATAATGTCATTAATATCTTCATTCTGGTAACATAAATTCTGACAAATATTGGTTTTTCTTAGTATTTTATTTTATCAACCACGAGCTGTTTTATTCACTTTTAAAATTATTTTATTGATCTAATCAACTATGCAAGTATATATTATAATGCTTTATAATATGTCTATAAGATATGATAAAATATTGAGCAACGTACCTATTATATTATATGTATTAATATATAATACTATAATATTATGCTTTGTAATCAGTTATTGAATATTGAAAGTTAATAACTAAAGGTTAATTGTTATTTTTTTTATATTTGTTTACCACTAGGTTTTGATTGAAGCTGTATAATGTTTGTGTGCTATAACAAATCTATGTAATAGGTTATATTATGATGAGAAATTCATTCAATTATATACCACACCTTTT
The DNA here is from genome assembly GCF_003676215.2 of Rhopalosiphum maidis. Lineage (NCBI taxonomy): Eukaryota > Metazoa > Arthropoda > Insecta > Hemiptera > Aphididae > Rhopalosiphum > Rhopalosiphum maidis. Next base: position 64,942,237 of record NC_040877.1, read on the forward strand.
TAAGTACTTGACTAAATGCGTCAATATTATGTAGAAATAATGAATGATGCTAAAACATAATATTATTATTATTTATCTTAAATACTGATAATATTTAAATCCTTGTTTACATTATTTTATGTATTGGAATATAAAATTATTTTAGTATTTTTAAATCTAGTAAGGCACATGATAAATTTAGGCAATTTAATATAATTTTATAATTTATAGTGTTTTAAACTCGTGATGTTTGAAGATATATCTATAGTTGATTATGATTGTTATGAAAACTATGGTAAATCGTATATTTATTAAGTTATTATATGTATAAATAAAACTACAATAAAATATAAGTTAATATATTATTTTATTTATTTTTTAGATGATCCGGCATTCAGTTATGTTATTAAACAATCAGAGTTAGCTATAGATAATAGTGTCTTCCCTGAACGTATTTATCAAGGGTCCAGTGGTAGCTATTTTGTCAAAGATACAAATAATGTAAGTTTTATTTGAAAATATTCTGTATTATAAAGTAAATTGTTATAATGCTAACTGAAGTTCTAAATTCCAGATGTTTGACAAAAAAGAATCTATATATTGTGATTTTTATTGTTGTCAATTGCTTATAAAATTATTAATACAAATTGTTTTATCTTTAGAAAACTATTGGTGTTTTCAAACCAAAAGATGAAGAACCTTATGGATTGTTGAATCCGAAATGGATCAAATGGTTACATAAAAACTGTTGTCCTTGTTGTTTTGGTCGTTCATGTTTAATACCTAATCAAGGATACCTATCAGAAGCTGGTGCAAGTCTTGTATCAGTTAAACTTGGATTGAATATTGTACCTAAGACTAAGGTTGCAAAGTTGGTTAGTGAGACATTCAACTATGGACGTATAGATAGAGAGAAGACGAGAATGAAACACGCCATTAATGATCATTTTCCTAAATTGGGACGGCGTTTTAACCGACTTGGTCTTAGGCCCAAAGTATGTAAAGTAAATTTTATTTCAATCGATTTTTTTGATAAATTGTATATTATTATTTTTAGATAGGATCCTTTCAATTATTTATGGAAGGTTATAAAGATGCTGAATATTGGCTTAGGCGACTTGAATTAGCTCCATTACCATTAAATCTTCAATCCCGTTTTCAAATTCAATTTGAAAGGCTAGTTGTGTTAGATTACATTATTCGTAACACTGATCGAGGTAATGATAATTGGTTGATTAGGTATGATCAACCAAGCTTAAACTCAAGCCCAAATGCTAGCCTTACAAATTCTACAGTCAGTGAAAGCTCAAATGTAAGTTAAATTATCATATATTTTTATGTTTATATAAAAATATTTTAATACATTTTAATAATTATTGGTGTCTACGTTTTTATAGGAATGGAATAGTGTTCAAGAACCAGATATAAAGATAGCAGCTATTGATAATGGCTTAGCATTTCCATTTAAACATCCTGACTCATGGCGTGCATATCCCTATCATTGGGCATGGCTTCCACAAGCAAAGATTCCATTTAGTAAGGATACAAAAGAACTAGTATTGCCTTATCTGTCAGACATGAACTTTGTTCAAGACTTGTGTGATGATCTTTACACTTTGTTTAAGGTAAAAACAATTATAATTAGTATATCCCCGAAAAGATTTGGGGATTATTTAAATTATCATCTTTATCATCATTTATACTCTTCTTAAAAAAATTTAATTAAAATAAATTTAGTTTGAGATAACCCCTGTGATATTATTAATGGTCTAAACATCACATCCTTGTAGGAGTTTTTTTTACACAAATACATATATTATATTTGTATGTGTAATAATTTAAATTGGTAATTCAATTTATAATTTTAGTTAAAGATTACAAAGAATTTGGTAATTTCTTTTAATTTTTAATAGTTACTTTGTGATATAACTTAATTGTTATTTAATTAATACCGAGATAGTTTATGGAATTACAGTATTTACTTTTATATTTTATTGTTTAAAAAATAAATATATATGTTTTTTGAATCAAAATTGTGTTTCTTAAAGGACATCAGAACACTATTTTTTTTTAATTTTAATTTTCTTGGTGTATTATTGTAGTCAACACAATGAAAAACATTTTGGTAAAAATATGATTATTCAACAAGATAATGAAAATTGACGAATAGAGCCGACAACTGAACCAGTCGCCTATGTTTTACATGTAAATGTAGTTTGATTTACACAATAATTTTAATAACTTAAAATAGTATTTCAGAATTTTATTTTCATGATTCGAAGTATATTTATGTGCCTAAGACGATGGTGTGATAAAATTGAATATATTTTGTTGTTGAATACATATTATAAATTATAATTTAGTAAAATTATTGAGTTCAAGACTGGCGCTGTATTTCTGGGCAATCCAAATTTTACGAAATTGGCTATAATATTTTTATTTACTATAAATTAATTAGAAAGTGTATCAAAATTATAATTACACCAGTATCATAAAACACAAAAATATGTTTATGGTTTTATAAAAAAAAAAAAAATTATTATATTTAACGATTGAAATTGTTGTGTTAATCTAGACACTTTTGCATGTAAAAGATATGCCACTGTTCCAACATCGGCTCTATGATGTCACACGCATATTTTCTAACGCCTGTATCTTATTAAATAATTAGTATTTAAATGTAAGACCTACATCATATTTCTTAGATAATGTTTTTAGTGTTGATGCGTGTTAATTTATAATTGTTGACTTACAAAGTTTTTTTAGTAAAAATGATTGAATTATCATTGCTTAAGATTTAAATTATAAATGCATTTTATTGCATAAAGACTGAATTGAAAAACAAATATGCGCGGATTAGCCTTCATTGCCAGTGCTTATGTAAAATAGCAAAGTTTGTCATTGTTAATATATTTCAATTTACAGATGGACAAAGGATTTGATAGACACATGTTTGAAAAGCAAATGAGTGTTATGCGTGGACAGATATTAAATTTAACTCAAGCTCTAAAAGATGGCAAAAGTCCTGTACAACTTGTTCAAATGCCAGCTGTCATTGTTGAAAGGTAATGACAGTAACATTAATTCAGTATCTATAATTTGATTTTTACAGTTCTTAATTATTTTTATTCGATATATAAATATTTATCCATATTATAATTTAAATTATATTATTAAAATTATCTGAATAATTAAATGAATATTTTTTCTACAAATATAATTTATAAATTTAATTAATAAGAAAGTATAAGAGGACATTATTATGTTTTGTGTTGCCTCCATCTATTACACATACCTAACATAGCAAATGTATGTTTAGAATAATTCATTTAACTCTTTTTAGTTACTAAATATTTACTAAATATTTTTAGTATTAGAATGAATTGTCCTATATTTAAATTCAAAAGTAAAAATATTATCTATAGTCTATTCAGAATAAAAAGAGCAGTGTCAGGCAGTCATATGTTTCTCCTACTATTTCAGTCATATGAACAAAGCCACACTCGTGTATACAAGTCAGCTGGTCAGTACCAATCTTATTTCGAATATATTATAGGGCCCTATAGGCTTTTAATAATATTTTGATTTAAAGTCAGTTATGAGAGTTTTAAACTTAACAAACACTTAATTTTTGAATGTTCCTAATTTCTTTAAAATATAAATATAAAAATAAACCTATAATAACCTTACATATTAATATTCTACATTAAATTTTATGTTATTGTCTGTTATTTGGCATATTTTTACTTTGAAAAGCTTAATACCATATGTTTGACTAGTTCTATAAAAATTACTATGATTAATTTAAACTGAATCCAATATAATATTATGATGCTGTTATCCATTGTAAAAAATATTTAATATAAAGGTATACTATACTTTCTCTTTTTCCTTCTTACTTATTTAGATTATGTCATAGGCTTAATAATTTAGAGTTGTTTAAACGCTATTCTCTTACTTATATTTTATCTCATATAAGAGTAACCTTATAGTTACGACAACAACCGTCAATTAAATTGGTTTTTATCTTCAGCCTTTATTTCTGACAATTAACCATAACTAAAAACTTTTATCTGTGTTCATTTTAGAAAAATGTAAGCTAGGTGGTTGTTAGCATAAATAGGTAAATGACTTTAGACCATAGTATATGGTGTGTGTTAGACATACTTATATACTTATTATGCAGATAGTTGCAGACTGAGATTATTCTTATTTGAGACAATATTTACAATTTATAGCAAATTAAAAGATGATTTTATAAAATAATAGTTTAATCAAGTTTTGTACATAATTATTATTTTGTTTTCCAGGTCTAAAGGTCACGTGGGAACTACCTCCAAGTTCCGTTCATTCAGTGATACATTTACTCAAAGGTTTCAAAACAAAAGTCCTTTCTTTTCATGGTGTTAAATGCTCTTTATTTAGAATACATTCATTTTAATACTGGTCAGTGTTTTTTTTTAAATGTTTATTATAATTGCAACATTACAGCTAATAGAATTTTTACAAAATTGTCTTTATTTTTGTTGCTAAAGATTTTTGATTAGTTAATTGTTGGTTTTGAATGTTTTAATATATACTTTGTCTGATCATCACAATTAGTCATTAAGAAAATAATATATAATCCTTGAGATTTAAAATTAAAAATCTATAATTTAAATTCATATGTTTTGTTATGTGTTATACTTCTGTTGATAATGAAGTTAATCACTCAATTTTGCATCTAGTTCTAGTCTCAAGTTAATATACTAATTGTTAAATTAATTTTTTTTTCAGTGTTATACATTGAAAATAATGTCAACATTGTGTGTAATAAATAATAATAGAAGGCTGTGGATGTATTAAAAATAATAACTTAATATTTTTTCGGCAAACAGGGATAAACCAGCCTATAGTTATTTTAATTGTAATTTTTTTTAATTAAGTAAAAATTAAGGTTGCATTCGGAACTGAGATAATATATTATATTAAATAGTGTTTGTTTAACATCAGTTATATAATTCTGTAAGTTTTTAAGGCAAAAAATTGTTATCATTTTGCTATTGATAACTGATATTTTACATATAATTCAGTTCCTAGTTCAATCGCAATATATTATTTAAATTTATATGATAAGTTATTTTTCTGCATTGTAGTTTAATAATTATTATTTTTTCATTCCACTATTAATTTATAAACATATTATTGTTATTTATACTCAAACATTAAATGAAATATTAAATATAAATAAAAATGTTTTATTCAATTTTTGATATAGGTAATACTGAACTTTATTAAATATAATTAGAAAGTTTTATAGTTTAAATTGTATTTTATCTGATTATTTTACTATAGTAATTTTTCAAATCAAATTTTTCTTAAGTAAATTTATGTTGAATTTACATTTTCTGTGATCGGCTTATTTGTCATATTCCATTTCAGATTCAGACATTGTGTCATATACCTATATTTATTATTTAATTTTATAATTAAACCAAATAATCAATTTTGTGATTATCAAGTAGCTTAATTAGCTCATGTATCATAATATTGCACATTTACACAATACACATGCTATTGGTTTAGTTGGTTCTAATTGTTAAAATTGTAGTGTGCATTTTTTGTTATATCGTGAATAATTTTACAAGGAATAAATAAATAAATTTTCAGTTATGGTTTGATAATTATTTATAAATAACATATTTTCTACTACAATTAATAAAATGAAAACAATACTTTTTTGTTTACTCATTAGTCATTATATTTGTCATATACATATTTAAACAAAACAAATTATACAATACTAATTATAAGTTATGTCCAGCTAGAAGGTTAATTCAGCTGTCAATTCTATCATGTATGAACAATAAGCTGGATGTATTTATACTTATTTTCGATACTAGTTGTTTCGATATCACAGAGGCAATTTTCCAATTTTTTTTTTCTCAAACATAAGGACCAATTTTCTGTTCTCCTCAAAATAGTCCTGCTACATATACAAAACTATGCTGAAAACTTAATTTATAATATTTGTATGAATTGAGTTGAAATAAATAATCAATATTATTCTCGTAAATAAGATGATTAGCAAGATAATCGTGATTAGTGTCGGTAACTCAGTTAACTGCCATTAACGAAATTGGTGAAATTGGCCTTTAAATATTCAAAAAAATAGTTCATTCTGTATTTTCGTTGAATAGTGATAAAGAAAAATTGGACTTGATTGTTATATTTTGATTAAGTTAATTTTTAATTTTTCTATTTATAGTTAGTATTATAATAATATCTATGTATTTGTAATGTTGTTAACTAAATATGTGGATTAGGCCTACGTTGGGATACTATGGTAAAAAAAAATGTGAAAATATTATGGTTTTATAAATAACATCGTGGTAATATATGGTAGTTATGGTTATTATTTTATATAATATATAAGGTGGTGTGGAAATTTACACAGTTTCACTATAATAAAATAAACTTTAACTATATTTTATTGTGTATTATATAAATTTGTGCAATTTAATTATATGCATTTAGCTATTTATAGCCAAGAGTTGAGTTTACCTACAGTATCTTTTCGAATTTATAGATATTATTAAACCGTTTAACATATTGCTTCGTTATCAACAGGGGCGCAATTTCAATGAAAAAATGGGGAGGGTGGTGCTGAAGCTTCTCTATATTTTTTTACGATGTTATCTTAAGGTTATTGATACCTGTTACTATTAAAATCTAAATTAACATGAAACAATTTGATGGTGTTAATTTCAAAATTAGAGTGCTAAATACACCCAAGCCTACCTAATTTTTGACTATAGTTATCTCGTATTTTGGTAAACAAAGTTTAAAATAATAGCAACCAATTCTTGAAATAATCTTTTGATAGTAGTTAGGACGACAAGACGTACATATTTATATTAGTACAACGGGCTTATATAAAATATTAATCGTATGAAATTTAAAAATATTATATTAAAATATTACCTACTTAAAAACCCTAATTAGACATCAATTTTGTGTACTGTGTATATTATTACCTACAAATCGTTTACACGCTTATCCACGTACATTAGTTGGCCGATGACTACAGCCTTTGATTTTCTATTGTATAGTATTAGGAAGATTCGCTTCTTCGCATTATGTACGAAGTTTCAGTATCATAGTAGATAAAACTGGGAATGAAAAACTGAAGTTGGTTATAGCCATAGGTATGTCACGTACATGTCTATACTGCCTTACTGAAATATGCATCTCGATACAAGAAAAAGGACAATAAGGCCCATGGGAAACCAAGTACCTATAAATCGTTTAATGAAAATGTATATACAGGATTATCCGTTTTTAAATTACAATTACCTGCAAAAATCTAACTATATCAAACAAACTATCTCATGATTACTATTCAACGAAAATATTGATATTTAATACCATCATATTATATTCAATGGGCAATATTACTTAATAATTTGTGATCCTAATTCTATTATTTTTTATAATTCTCTTAAGAACCCATTCCTAGTCAACTGTTCATATATGGCAGCTGTTATGCATAAACATGAACTTCGGCGACACTGGCTCTACGCATAAATGTAGTGAAATTACCTGTACATTGTGCCGGACAAGTCGAGTAATGTGATGTACCATAATATACATAGTGTATATTATTTGATCATTTTTGCGTTAAATACAGGCATTATTAGTTATAAATAGTGAATATCATTGATTATAAATACTATTTGTAATCAATGGTATAATATACAAATGCAAATCATATACAGTATAAATTTAATAATATCTAAATAAAACTGTTAAAAATAATTTTACGGCACAAAATCTATAATAAAAATAACGTTTTATTCAGCTTACATACTTGTATTTTATCAAGTTACAAAAATACAGTATTATAGTATTATATTATTATAATATAAATGATACACGAAATTGGAATAATGATTTTTAAATTGGTACATATAATAGCCGTGTAAGTTATCTGTACATATAGTTATAGCGAAAGTTATTTGATGCTTTATTGAATATAAATTGTAAACTTTTAATATATCCTCATAAATGATGTGTTCTTGTAATATCTAGATCTCATAACACGATAATACATTGAATCGTTTGTTTTGTCATTCTTTACTATGTTAGTCTTCTAGTGAGATACCTTATTAAATAAAAAAACAACTGATAATGAATATCAAAAATTAAATATTACTGAAAATCGAAAAAAATCTATAAAATCATGTAGTATGTATACACAGACGAAACAAGGTTAAAGTATATGGTGCTAGTCACCTCGAAATATTTTCTCGGGGACGGAAATATATCACGAGCGTTAATGTGCGTAACGATATAGTAATGGTCGGCAAGTGGTGGCTGTGGTGTGCGGTGTTATTGTACGCTATGGCCTATGACAGTGGTGATGGAATGCGATTAAAGTGCTGCGGAATTGGAGATTACCGGTAACATAAATCGATTGCCAAAATCACAAGGTTTAAAAAAGCAGAAAGTGTTAAGTGTAATATTAGGTTTGACGTAAAATTGTTTAAACATAAAAGTAAAAAAAAAAATCTTTAGCCTTATTTATAAAAAATAATTACTATTTACCACATAAGTAGATCTTAATACTGAGAAATACACTTAAGATATAGAAAATAGTTATCATCTTTATACTTAACTAAAGTATAAAATAGTCGATATTAATTTTATTGGACATGTATATCATTATGAAATCCTGTTTCTTCATTCAAGAAAAGTTTGGATACAAATCTGTATTGCTATTCAATCTAATTATTCTAATTATTAAATTTTGATATAGGCAATATAAACTCAGTCCCGGATTAATACAATCGTAGGCCCGAGGAAAGACCCTTAGATTATGGAGGATCCAGGGGTCCGGTCGCCCAAGATTTTTTTAAAAATAGAAATATTTTATAATGATGATTAAAGTTAATTGACTATACATTTTCAGTATTTATATTTAAAAAAAATGTTGAACCCTCCCATCCTAAATTTTTTTCAGTTGCAGCCTTGGCTCTAGGTACAGTGCTTTTAATTCCTATATGTACTTACACAGCAATGCGATGTCCAGTATTTTAATGGGTATAAAACCTTCTGTTTAGGAGAGGAAGTGTTGAATTTCGATGTTATTAATCCTTTAAAAAAAAATCAAATCTAAATTTTTATATGATAATAATTTTAATAAATCTTAAAAACAATTAATTTTACTCAGTCTACAAATATATAGAAAATTAAATTGTTAAAACCATAAAAAAAAACTTATTTTACACCACTTTGAATATTTCTTTATCCCTCGTATTTAAGTATTAAATAAGATAATTGTAACAAAAAAATAGTAGCCACACATTTTATGTTTGTAGGCCCTAAAAATGTTCGTAGGCACAGTACCTATGCGTTAATACAGCCCTGTATAAACTATGTACAATGTCAGACCAATGGTCTCAGTTGCCGCGGGTCTTTAATTAATAAATAAAAATAAAACATTTGATATATTCAATGTGTCTTTCAAAATAATTTGTTTGCAATTGTGTGTTTTTTGTATATGTAATTATGTGTAGTTGATTATGATTAGTTAAATATACTTATATATGTTGTAACTTTTAGACGTATAGTCATATCAGGCATTTTACAAAATGCAAATAGTCAATTAATTTAACTTTTATGTAATTTCACTATCCGCCTAGATATTTAGTTAAATGCTTGATTTGACTATATGCATATGCATACGAAATATACAAGGTGTACTGCGAAGTTTTACTTTATACCCGTTTTTTCTTGCCAATAAACTGTCATTCTTATAGTACCTATAGTATAATTCAGTTAATATATTATAATAGCTCTTTCATACACTATTTATTTTTGAAATAAATATCCTATGACTTTGAAGTGTTCATATTATTAACTTATTAATTTTAAATAATCAAATATATTAATAACCTTTCTACATTAACGAAAAAATTAAAGTAATAAGTTCTAAACTGCTTTGTATAACATTGCACAACTATTATACTGGAATAAATGTGAATATTATACAGGTAATATCTCACGCCTCATCAGAAAGTTTTCACTTTTATAACTCTATTTGTAATTTTTTAAATTGAATTCTATACCTAAGCAATTCTTATAATGTTTTCCCGTTGTACTTTTGTTCGGACCATCCGGCGTTCAGCCATTTTCGTGGACCACAGTTAACTCGTTGTCACATTATACATGATGCAGTGGCGTATTTACGGGGGGGATTTGGGAGATAGATCCCCCCCATTGGTCTTTTTTTACTTGATAGGTTTAATAATATCGTACATATATTTACAGAAATACAGGATAAAATTATTGAAAACGCTACATTTTATTATAATATTGAAATTTTAAGAATTTGGAAATATTCTTAAATCGTAAAATTTCGTCAATCGTCATTATTGTCAATAACGATCCGGCTATTATATTATGCTTTTAATATAATAAGCGTTTGGTTGCTATTTCAAAACATATTGCAAGGCGAGGGTATATATATGTATTATATATAGGTAAATAGGCATTCTAAACAATAAGTTCTAATAATTAAATGGTATGCAAATAATAAACAAACTTAAACACCAAATACGATGAGTTATTACTTGTTTTTATAATATGTATTATTGCATTAATTCATTTTTAATCCAGCATAATAATCCACTATTCATTTTAATCGAACATTCGCGTTAGTGCCAGTGCCGAACTTCCACTTAGGGAAACTAGACAGCTGCCTAGCGGTCTTTAGCCTTTTCCGCGTCGATGGAATATTGTGGTACCGTAGTGCGGGCAAACATTTGCACGTCATATAGATAGGTACTCGTAAATTATACACGCACAGACAAAATAATGAACGTTCATGGTCTACAGACCTGCTGTAGTGCTGTGTAGTGAAATACTCCACCTACGATAAATATTATTACTTATATAATAGAATACAACATTAGTAGTGTAAAAAGTTTAGTGTCCTAAAGCGAAACACGGATAATATGTCAGATATGTGGGTGGTTGATTTAAAAATAATATTGAAATACGGTGAATTAATAGATCTCCGTAAACGTGAATTTTTATATTATATTCAACGATTGTATAATATATTATATGAGTTATTAAATGAAAAGATAAAACAATAAATAATCACAAAATCATCCACGTCATACACGTATTAGGTTAAAAAATTAAAAATCTTCGATAATTTTTCGAATTAACTTTTAAAAAAAAGACCTCAGACCAAACGTCTATAAAAACACTGTATTCAACTGCAACCTATTTAATTGATATAAGTGGTTAGTAATGCAATAACGCATCTTTAGTAGTATAGATTTAACTTTCAGGTAACAGCTTTTAAGTTGTCTCTGTTCTCTGGCCGTAGTGTGAAACTGCGATATAATATAATCTCGTAAAATACGACTTCTAGATCACTGCAACCATCAGAGATTTACAACTATAAATTTTATGTGCTATGTTTTTTCTTTAAATCTAAGAATTATTATAATCTATTAAATACAAAAATTCATAATGATACGGGAATCCTTTTACTTCGAGACAGGCTAAAAATCCAATTAAAAACTTTATCGCAGGCTCAAGTACATCCGATGGTGCACGATTCTACAACCTGGAAAGCAAAACAAAATAATCGGCGTTTAATGACACGTCTACCGCGAGGTATCCTTCTTTCTGAATCAAGAGAAAACGAACATCAATAACTAACTTTAATTTAAAATTGTAATTTATAACTTATTAACTTCATAGGCGAATTTAGAAATTCATAGCAGGGTTTGTCTTTACTTCAAATAGGCCCTCTGTAGTTCAAAATACCTCTCAGTTATTATACGTTTAAGAGATGTTTCCCATTTGAAATAACAATATTAACAATATTAAATTTTATTAGTTTAGATGCTATTTTTCATGCTGTAAAATACACATATAATGTTTAAAAATTATTCAATTTAATAAACTACAACTATTGCAAAGTTCAATATATGTTACTCAATTATTTTTGGACACACTTACAATCAACAATTAAATTGTTAATCATGCAATTATGTTTAAAATTCTTAGAAGTATAATATAATATCTTAATTTTATTATCATTAATAACGAATTGTATTAAATATATAATATAACTGGTAGTAATAAGCAACTATTTTTTATAGATTCATTTGCTATCATGATGCTATCATATTATCACGATAATATTTATTGACAATATTTGTAGGTACCCATAAAAATGTATTAAAATTAAAAGCTAAATTGTTTGATGTTATTCTCAATAGTCAATACATTTGTAATTGAAATGAGTATTATGGGCCCTACACAGTTTATACGTGTCGCAGGGTGTACACTGGCACACTCGGCACACCATGTAGCTTCGCCTATGATTAACTATTAACTTGTAGTTAGTAGGCAATCAAACTGTAATAGCATGTAATATGCTGAAACGTTTTATTTTTAATAAATAAAAAAAAAATATATTATATAGTAATTTTAGTAACTTCTGTTTTTCACTTTTTTACCTGTAATTACTGATTCAAAATATCAATTACTGTTAAGTACGAATAAAAATATTTAGATAAGCATACATACAAAATTATACCTAGACCGCAATTATTTACGTATATATAAAATATAACCGTATCACAATTAACATAAAACATTTAAAATAGGATTTTTTTCATTTGCTTAATAAAATATGGTGATCAAGAACACTAATGAAAATTATTTATTGAAGATGTTCTTATAGTTGTTATTCCTTAAGTTAATATATTTATAAAATAATACAGTAAAATCCCGTTACAATGAATTCCAGGGGACCGATTTTTTTTCGTTATAACGGAAATATTGTTGTAACGAAAATTATAATAAGCTCTTTATAAGCCCTGCTTTTTAGCAAGAGACTTCTATGACTTTCGTTATAACGGAATTTTTCATTGTATTAGTATTCGTTTTAAACAAAATTCACATTTTCTTATTTACAATTTTAAACGAACAATTATAAAGCTTATATAATTGTTATGTAAATAATTTTTTTATAAAAATATTTAAAAATATAGTGTAAGAGTTAATAAAAACAATGAGGTAAAGATTTGTATTTACTTTTGTAAAAGATATTATAATTTATAGAATATATATTGAAACAATTAGATTGATGCAAGGCAGTGGCGTAACTATAAATTTGGGTCCCCGGGGCAGTATCAAGTGTTGGCCCCCATATCATTATATTACCAAAATTTAAAAAAAAAACAGTCATTACTTATTATAAATATAGTTTATTTATGTTATATGTACAAAACTATAAAGTAGCTATTCAAAGTTTTTTTTTCTAGCTTTCATCTCAGAAAATGTTTTTATTAGTTCTTTAGTGTCCATTTGTATGTTTTTTAATAATATGATAGGTATGTTTTGGCTGTTTTGAACTTTTTTCTCAGTACTGTTAGAATTTCTAACACTACCTGTCTTGTGAATTTTAAAATGAAATTCAAATATTTGTATATCATTTTAGATTCTGAACGAAGAGAGGAATTTATTGATTTTACAATGATGTATGTTATTTTTATTACAGTATAACGGGAATTTTTACGCATTATCAGTTTCCGACAAAATCGATTTTTTTACTTCGCTGTAACTCAAAAATGAATCATTGTAAGTACTTGAAAATTTACAAAATGTTTATATTAGCGTTATATATTTACTATTAAATTTTCAAAATATGTTGACTTTTAAAGCTTTTTGCAGACAATTGAATTTTTGATTTTTCTAAATTTTTTTTTTGAAATGATAAAAAAAGTTTGGCTTTCCAAAAAATCTTTAAAATTTACTATAAGGTTTATTATGAGTTATCATAGAAAAAAAAAAAAAAAATCAAAAAACGTTAGTTACAATTTTTGTTTATAAGCATTTAAAGTTCAAATATTTACAAAATATGTCAAAATTGCAAAAATTAGCAAGGAATTTTGAAGTTGAAAATTCATAACATTTTTGTGATTTATACCTAAGGTTAAAAAACCCAATACAAGATTTTCCATAAGTTTTCCTTCAAATAACTGTAAAAAAAAACTCCAGCTTCAATATAGAAAACATAAATAATAATATATTACAATTTAAATATAGATAATAATATAATATATCCTACTAATTATCCTAGACTGACAAATCGTCTTCGTTCAGAATCGTTTTTCGTATACAATGATACCTGTCATTGCATTCAAATAGTGATCTACTCCCCATCTCTACTATACACTATACAGCAGAGCAATACCCACTTGCCTATTTTTTTTTATAATACACATTGTATTTACAAGAGTCGAGGGTCCAGAACCCCTCCGAGTCTAGGACCCCGGGGCATTGCAGTGACTTGCCATCCCATAGTTACGCTACTGATGCAAGGTCATTTTGTGAAATTAAAAAAAAAAAAATAATTTAATTAACAGTAAATTGGTGGTTTAAACTTAATCTAAGTATATCTATTGAATTTTTGCTTTCATATTATAATTGATCTTGCCAGTTGATATATAAATTTAACATTGCAATTATGTATAATTTAACTATTTAAGTAATATAATATAAATATAATATATTATATTGTGTTATAGTCAGGGTTGGGCATATTATACTTATATCCACTTATATCTTATATGTAACTCGGTTACTTTTGTAATTTGTGACTAGTTACACATCTTCCTGTAACTTTATACTAAAATTTAAAATTAAAGTTAAAATTAAAAGTTACATAATATTGTATATTATATACAATAAATATATTTATCACTGTATGATTATCATATTATTATAAAAAATTTAAAATTAAAACAATATTTTGGTGCTGTAATAATAAATAATATATATTTTATATATCTTATACTCCAGTTGAAAGGTTAACTTCATTTGCTGGGTTCATTCATTGTCCTACTAGAAGAACCTTATCTGATCACAATTTTGAAAAAAATAGTTTTTCTTAAAGAGAATTAATCATATTCATTTTAGTAAAAAATAATTGATACAATTCTTTTATTTAATTTTAAATTCAATTTATGTTTTTAAATTGTATTATCTATCATATTCTATAAATACCATTGTCCATTGGCTTAGTTAATAATTTAATTACTATAAATATTACTATTTTATATTACTTTACTATTACTACTATACCTAATATGTTGCGTGTACTTTTTTCATAAGAAGACTAACTACTAATTTTATGACTGTTACATTAGACAATTGACAAATGTTTTAAAGAATGTTATACAAACATGTTTTTTTATTGTGATTTGTTATGGGCGCAGCCCGTTTTGCCTAAAATGAACCTTTCCCTTTTCGCCCAGATATCCATTTCGACCAAAACCATTTTAGTCGTTTTCAATTTTATTATTTGTTTTATTAGTTAAGTATTACGACTATTTAGTATAAAACTATATTTCTGAGGACAGTGTTTTTAGTCCAACATTATGAGCATGCAATTCGGCGAGTATCAGCTCACAACAAATGAGTGTGAATCATTTCACTCGTATTTCAATAAAAACTTTTATTTTAACTCTCCGTCAATTGTAAGCTGGTTAAATATTATACGCAATGACTTCCAGACAGAATCGTAAATCAAAATTAATATTTAATAGCGTTGAAATTCTCAAAAAAAACAAAAGATAAAAAAACGAAGGAAAGACAAGAATTTAATGAAAAACATATACTTTTATATAGATCTGGCGAAATTACTAGATATGAGTTTGTAAAAAGCGTGTGTAGAAATTTAAAAAAATAATATTTTTTGTAAATAATGTAAATATATTGTTTGATGACTTTTTAGTGAATTTTAGTAAAAAATAATTAGTGTAAATTGTATCTCGCTTTTTACTGGTAATGTAAAAAGTTTCAAACAAAAATTATTTAGGGGAAAAAGTTATCTAATTGTTATATATATTTTTTTTAAACACAATTAAGCTTTTTTACGATTTATGAATTTTTAAGTTTACCATATAAAATTATGAGTATTTATATGAATAATAAGAATGCATTCGTTTCCACACCACCAATGAGGTAGAAGCATGGCGCGTTTTTTTTTTCATGGTTTCCCCAGTAGGCCTAATCCATGTATAGTTGATAACTTTCTCGCATGGTAAGTCATCAATTCGTCAGAACAGAGTTGTGGTGGGCCACAATACTACGCACGGGCGCAGAGCGCCATCTAGTTGTTTGCCTAAACGGGCTTGGGTAATAACGACTCTGGATCACTGGACCACAGGAAGGCATCAACCATATATACTAGCCACGAACACCAGACCAATGTCCTGGCGTACGCCGACCGTTCAAATCTTTTTGTGCGCTCCTCCAAATTGGTGACCTTGATGCGATCCGTCGTTGCCCGTACTCGTGCCCTTTGATCATACCACTTTCGAGTGGCACAAGGTTATCACACCACTTGGGCCAATGCACGGTATTAACGCAGTTTTCCTTGCATTTGGGTAATCTCTCCACAACTTGTATCTTTCTGATTAGTGATTAAATCCAATGTATTTTTGACCAAATATTTTCTGCTTCTTTTAATTATTCTTTTTTTTTTAATTTTTTTATTTGCGTTTCCATTTCTTCTAGTGTCGGTTCCGAACATTCTTATTGTGATTAAAGGTAAACATCTGTTTTTTTTTTTTTAAACATCTCTTTTTTTTTTAAACATCTCTTTTTTTTTAAACATCTTTTTTTTTAAACATCTTTTTTTTTTAAACATCTCTTTTTTTTTAAACATCTCTTTTTTTTAAACATTTCTTTTTTTTAAACATTTCTTTTTTTTTAAACATCTCTTTTTTTTTAAACATCTCTTTTTTTTTAAACATCTCTTTTTTTTTTAATCATCTCTTTTTTTTTTAAACATCTACTTTTTTTTTCTTTCATAAAGATAACGGGATCCGAATGAAACGTGACAGAAGGGGCAAGGTAAGGAAGCAATTATAAAACAGAAGTTAGCGAGACAAACTTTTTTGAACAAGCACGTCTGACTAGACGTTTAAAGCTGGTACTTGCTCTAAAATAAATCAATGAAAAAATCTTATTATTCTGCTTCTTAATAATTTTTAGCGAACTTAAAAAATGGGTGACCTTGAAGTATACATATATGAAAAACACCGTTGTAATTAAGTCACAGATATAAGAATTTCTATTAAAATAAAGATAATTATGATACAAAATTATCGATATCTAGACCCCCGAATATGATTATACATAATTAATAGATAAAAACAAAACAGAATTGGTTATCGACTCAATACCGTTATTCGTTGTTAATAGTAGTAGCACGGACTACGATATAACTGGCATCGAGTGCAATATCTGTGAGCCGAAAATGTTATGCTAGCGAGGAGTGTAGGGGGTTACAATAACCGAATGATTTTAGCGCTTTCTATATAATTTATACACTTTTATACAAGGTGATTCATTTACCATAAAACACTCATTATTTCAAAAAGTATTCATGTTTTTGATAAAAAATGTTTACATAGTTTCAAGTTGTTAAAAAAACAACGTTTTTATTAAAAAATTATATTTTTAAATATTTTTAATCCTTATATTTTTTAAAGTTTTTACTTTTTTGAATGACAACTTAGAGTTTTAATTTCATATTCCAAAGCAGAATAATTTCCTGAGTATTTTGATACATAAAAATCGAATTTAGGGCGAGTAGTTAATGAGTTATACGTATTTAAAGTTTTGACAAGTGGAGTAGTGGACAGACATTTTGCGGGGTAACCCCTTACCACTCCACTCCCACAATATTTCTCATGTTCATCCCCAACATTTTTTCTTTCATAGAATTTGATTGCTTTTAAGTTTTAATACTTCATTAAGAGAATGTCATACCAACATGTGTTGTCTTCATCTTACAAACATACAACATGGAAAATTTTCGTTTATATTGTTAATATTAAAGTAAATTTACCTATTATCAAACTTCAAAGCTGGGTATTAAGACATTATTAAGTTAATTTAACTTTTTAACTTAATGTCTTAAGATCAAGCATATTGAAATATTTAAAATTATATTTTTTTCTTGAAATGCTAATTAAATTAAATGTAAGTTCTTCATTTCATATTGTATCATTCTCTATTATTCATTTATATTAATTACTGTATTCTAAAAATATGCTACTTGAGCAATCTGAATAATTATGTAAACTACATAAATTGGGTAGGTAGCTTAGTATCATATGATAAATTGTAGCTGTTACTTTATAGTATAATTAATATTTGATTTAATGATTTAAAAAAATGTTTCAACTTTGAATTTTCAAAAAAATATGAATAAAAAAGATTTTTGATGCATTTGCATATTTTTTGGTTAATTTTATTGTAAGCTTAAGTAAGTACAAAATATAATTCTTAATATATTTGATCATATATTGAAAATTAGTAACAAAAGTAAATATTCTGAAAGTTAACAGTTAAATCTTGCAAAAATAAGTATATGTATTGGGAGTTGGTTTGTTAGTAGGTGTATTTCACTTTTTTTTTTTTATGCATTAGTCCTTATATTTTGTTAGGCAGAGGAACTGACTTCTGTAAAATATTATAAACTGTGTTATAGTACAACATAAGATTATAATAATTATGTGTAAACGTTATGTGTATAAACTTCTAAAGCTTATAAAACCAAAAAGTTAAAATTTGTGAACCTAAAGAAAATAATAAAAATCAATAAAAACACAAGAACAGTGCTGGTAGAGTTTTAACTCAATAATGGCATTTTTAAGTCATTTGTAGTTTAATTTTTTTTTAGTTTAGGTTAAATATAAAACTGTATACACGGAATGATTTTTTTTTTCATGAACCACTCATTATTTCAAAAAGTAATCATGTTTTTGAAAACATTTTTTTACATAGTTTCAAGTTGTTAAAAAATCAATGTTTTTATTAAAAAATTATATTTTTTTAATATTTTTTATCCTTATATTTTTTTAAGTTTTTACTTTTTTGAATGACAACTTAGAGTTTTAATTTCATATTCCAAAGCAGAATAATTTTCTTAGTATTTTGATACATAAAAATCAAATTTAGGGCGAGTAGTTAATGAGTTATACGTATTTAAAGTTTTGACAAGTGGAGTAGTGGACAGACATTTTGCGGGGTAACCCCGTACCACTCCACTCCGCGCATCTAAACTTTAAATACTTATAACTCATAAAATACTCGCCCTAAATTCGATTTTTATGTATCAAAATACTCAGGAAATTTTTCTACTTTGGAATATGAAATTAAAACTCTAAGTTGTCATTCAAAAAAGTAAAAACTTTAAAAAATATAAGGATAAAAAATATTTAAAAATATAATTTTTTAATAAAAACGTTGTTTTTTTAACAACTTGAAACTATGTAAAATTTTTTTATCAAAAACATGATTACTTTTTGAAATAATGAGTGTTTTATAGTAAATGAATCACCTTGTATACTAAAATAAAAAATGTAGATGGTGTTGGAATCATTGGGTTAAAAATTTTTCATAACATTTGATGCTCGGTCCCTCCTAGTCCCCCAGCCTATTCAAAACCAGTCCGTGGTAGTAGTCCGTTGATATCAGAAGTACTGCGACGAATAAATGATCAATAGCACAAATAATATAGTACTCAATAATAGATGAATAGCATAAAATCGTAATAACAATGGTATTGATTGATTATAACATAAGCCAGGAACAAATGATGATGGGTGGCGAGTTGAGATCACACGGACGGGAGTTACGCACAAGTGTGAAGTGACGGATTACCGGGTCTCAACCTGGCCGAATGACGCGGCGTACATCAATTGTTCTCTCAACACGTGAACAAAAAAACGCACAAAGCTGCGTGGTCGCAACGGCGATATAACACACGCGGATGTGTCGACAATAGGTGGACGGCACGCGAAATCGGCTTGGTGCAATATGGCGACGGTCACGTCACACGATATCCGCTGTCACGCGCGACAGACAACGAAAAAGAAGCGAATTGCGGCGTCCGAAAAAAAGCCAGTTTGCGTTTATGGCGATAACGATCTGTGTGATAGCGTCACACGTCGTGGGGCAAAGGGCACGTGCTGCTATTGTAAAGTGTGCTCGTAATCAGAGATTTAGGTGACACATAAAGTTGATCCGGACTGAACATGTGATAAAACACTGACGACAAAATTTAAATGTTATACCAAATTTACCTTCGTGCCAATAAAGAACATAAAGCTGTGTGATCCACGAACAGGCGAAGAACGCGTGAGACAGAGAAAACGTGTCGTTCAGCCAATGGGGGAAAAAGACAACGAATGAGCCCACGTGTAAAACAAGCGTGATAGCATAACAGCTGACTTCGAGCCGCAATAGGGCCAATTTAAATTTATGGGACTTGTTGCAACAAACTTGCATAGAAGACATGAATAATTAAAACAGTTATAAAAAATTCGGGACAAGAAAAAAGACAATAAAATAAATAAACCATGATGAGCGGATAAAAATCGAAAGATAGGCTTACAGAAAAATGTTTATAAAATTAAAGATTTGACGAGAATGAGTTGAAAGAACAAAATTCATCAATTTTCAATTTAAATTATTAAACGATATTCTTCTAAATCTACTCGTATTGGACGTTATTTACTCGCCATGGTTAATAGAATTATTATTATTAAATTTGGATCATCGCCTTAGGTATCTAAATAATTTTGATAGAAGATTTAGTTTCGATTTATTTTTGACATCGGAACTGTTGATGGTATTATCATCGAAATCTTCTATATTGGAGAAATCCTGATCCAAAATGGGTATGTCCATTGGCATTTCGTCTAAAAAATTTACAATTTCATTTGTGTGATT
The DNA here is from genome assembly GCF_003676215.2 of Rhopalosiphum maidis. Lineage (NCBI taxonomy): Eukaryota > Metazoa > Arthropoda > Insecta > Hemiptera > Aphididae > Rhopalosiphum > Rhopalosiphum maidis. The sequence continues at coordinate 64,963,039 of NC_040877.1, forward strand.
AATAAGTAGAAATATATGAAACCCTTTCATAAAGAATACTTATTTTAAATAATAATTACTCGTTTCAGATATTAAGGTTTTGTTTGATCCTCGCCTAAAACATTTAAATAATCTTGGTAGAAGTTTTGGTTTGAATTTTGGTTTGACATTGGTGCTCTTAATATTTTCATTGTAATTTTCCATAATGAGACTATTCTGATGCAAGGAGGGTTCATTTGTTGGCATTTCGTCTAAATAATTAATTTTTTTTTTTTATCGTATATTCTATTAGTATGAATATGTGCAACTATTTGTAGGTTGTGAATACTAGGTATAAATGAATGGCTCTTTCAAAAAAAAAAAAAAATAGTTAAAAACAATAATTACTCGTATTAGACTTTAAGTTTTTATTGACCAAAGTATTGTCATTTAACTTCGATCTTCGCCTAAGATTTTTCAATAATCTTCTTAGAAGTTTTGGTTTGGACGTTGGTTTGGTATCTGTATAGTTGATGTTATCGTTGAAATTTCCCATAATGGAAACATCTTGATTCGTTGGCATTTCGTCTATATTATTTAAAATGTTTTCATTGTATTTCTTATGGTATGAATATGTGCAACTATTTAAGAGATTCCACACAAATTAATAAATAATTACTAATGTCAGCATTATAGATTTCTTCGTTTAATGTTGTAATATTACTATTCAATCCTAATTCTTGTTTCAGATATATAACTTCTTCTTCCATAAGATTAAGATTAAATATTGGTTTCACATCAGAAAGGTTGAAGGTATTATTTTTGCAATGCTCCATAAGTAAGAAATCTAGATCTAAATCAGGTTCAATCGTTGACATTTCGTCTTTAAAATTTACAATATTTTTTATTAGATATCATATTAGTAAGAATATGTTCAACAATTTGAGGTCTTTCACAAGGTAGAATAAATATTCACTTGTACCGAGATTATAGATACCTTTGTTTAAATTTATAACATCAAGATCCAAACCTTGGCCGAGATGTATATACTCCTCTGCTATGGGATTCAGATTGAACGTTTGTCTGAAATCGGGTATGTCGATACTATCAATAATACAATGTTCAATGTTTGAAATATCCGGATCCCTCGTTAACATTTCGTCTTTAAAATTTACAATATTTTTTATTAGATATCATATTAGTAAGAACGTGTTTAACTATTTGAGGTTTTTCACAAGGTAGAATAAATATTCACTTGTACCGAGATTATAGATACCTTTGTTTAAATTTATAACATCAAGATCCAAACCTTGGCCGAGATGTATATACTCCTCTGCTATGGGATTCAGATTGAACGTTTGTCTGAAATCGGGTATGTCGATACTATCAATAATACAATGTTCAATGTTTGAAATATCCGGATCCCTCGTTAACATTTCGTCTTTAAAATTTACAATATTTTTTATTAGATATCATATTAGTAAGAACGTGTTTAACTATTTGAGGTTTTTCACAAGGTAGAATAAATATTCACTTGTACCGAGATTATAGATACCTTTGTTTAAATTTATAACATCAAGATCCAAACCTTGGCCGAGATGTATATACTCCTCTGCTATGGGATTCAGATTGAACGTTTGTCTGAAATCGGGTATGTCGATACTATCAATAATACAATGTTCAATGTTTGAAATATCCGGATCATTTGTTAACATTTCGTCTTTAAAATTTACAATATTTTTTATTAGATATCATATTAGTAAGAACGTGTTTAACTATTTGAGGTTTTTCACAAGGTAGAATAAATATTCACTTGTACCGATATTATAGATATTTTCGTTTAAGTTATCAACATTCAGATCGAAACTTTGGCCGAGATATATAAACTCCTCTGCAAGGGGATTCAGATTGAATGTTTGTCTGAAATCGGGTATGTCGATACTATCAATAATACAATGTTCAATGTTTGAAATATCCGGATCATTTGTTAACATTTCGTCTTTAAAATTTACAATATTTTTTATTAGATATCATATTAGTACGAACGTGTTTAACTATTTGAGGTTTTTCACAAGGTAGAATAAATATTCACTTGTACCGATATTATAGATATTTTCGTTTAAGTTATCAACATTCAGATCGAAACTTTGGCCGAGATATATAAACTCCTCTGCAAGGGGATTCAGATTGAATGTTTGTCTGAAATCGGGTATGTCGATACTATCAATAATACAATGTTCAATGTTTGAAATATCCGGATCATTTGTTAACATTTCGTCTTTAAAATTTACAATATTTTTTATTAGATATCATATTAGTACGAACGTGTTTAACTATTTGAGGTTTTTCACAAGGTAGAATAAATATTCACTTGTACCGATATTATAGATATTTTCGTTTAAGTTATCAACATTCAGATCGAAACTTTGGCCGAGATATATAAACTCCTCTGCAAGGGGATTCAGATTGAATGTTTGTCTGAAATCGGGTATGTCGATACTATCAATAATACAATGTTCAATGTTTGAAATATCCGGATCATTTGTTAACATTTCGTCTTTAAAATTTACAATATTTTTTATTAGATATCATATTAGTACGAACGTGTTTAACTATTTGAGGTTTTTCACAAGGTAGAATAAATATTCACTTGTACCGATATTATAGATATTTTCGTTTAAGTTATCAACATTCAGATCGAAACTTTGGCCGAGATATATAAACTCCTCTGCAAGGGGATTCAGATTGAATGTTTGTCTGAAATCGGGTATGTCGATACTATCAATAATACAATGTTCAATGTTTGAAATATCCGGATCATTTGTTAACATTTCGTCTTTAAAATTTACAATATTTTTTATTAGATATCATATTAGTACGAACGTGTTTAACTATTTGAGGTTTTTCACAAGGTAGAATAAATATTCACTTGTACCGATATTATAGATATTTTCGTTTAAGTTATCAACATTCAGATCGAAACTTTGGCCGAGATATATAAACTCCTCTGCAAGGGGATTCAGATTGAATGTTGATCTGAATTCGGGTATGTCGATACTACAATCATTACAACGTTCATTTATAGAATCATCTTTAGCCAATACAGGTTTGTCCGTTGGAATTTGTTCTATATCGTCCTGATTCAAATCAGCAGTGTGGTGAAATACCTAGATAAATTTTTTAAAATAAGCAAAATTGTTTTCATTCAACTTCTCTGTATAATTTTTAATTCTCTTATTTACATCTTCATCCGGATAAAATTCTTGTTACCTACGAGTACCTATCTAGATAAATTATTTTGACAGACCAAAAAAAAAAAAGTGGGCAAGTGGGTATTGCTCTGCCGTATAGTAGAGATGGAGATTAGGTCACTGGTCACTATAATGGATGTGTTAAATTTGAATACAAAGACGGGTATCATTGTATACGAAAAATGATTCTGAACGGAAATTATTTGTCAATCAATGATAATTAGTAGATTACATTATATTATAACCTATATATAAATTGTAATATATCGTTATTTTATGGGATTTTGTAAAAAATTTAATTTCATACGCTCATAAAATGTTTTCTATATTGACGCTGTAATTTTTTTTTACAGTAGCTTAAAGGAAAACTTATGGATAACCTTGTATTGGATTTTTGAACCTTAAGTATAAAATTTTATGAATTGGTGACTTCAAAATTCTTTGCAAATTTTCGTGATTTTGATATATTTTGTAAACATTTAAACTTTCATGCTTATAAACAAAAATTTTGATAAACGATTTTTGATTTTTTTTTTACTACGAAAAGTACAACTTATAATAAACCTTGTATTAAATTTTAATGATTTTTTTCGATAGCCAAATTTTTTTACCGGCATTTTAAGAAAAAAAACTTAAAAGTGTTGAAAATTTAAATTGTCTATAAGTAGTTTAAAAAAGGTCAAAATATTTTGAAAATTTAATCATAAATAGATAATTATAATATAAACATTTGGTGAAACTTTCAAGTATTTACAATGATTCGTTTTTGAGTTACAGCAAAATCAAAAAATCGATTTTGTCAAAAAGTAGTTATGCGTAAAAATTCCCGTTTTTAGTTGTTTTTCAGGGTTTTTCCCGACGCTTTTGAAAAATACTGGAAATTTTTACTTTTGACTCCCCAAAGTATCAACTAGATGAATTTTCTTATTCAAAGAGGTCAGAAGTCAAAAATCGAAGCATTATTACTACTCCAAAACGTGATGAGACACACACAAAAAAAAAAAACAAACACATCACTGTAAAATCAATACATTCACTTCGTTCAAAATCTAAATAAAATTGAAAATTTACTTTCTCATTTTAAACCAAACTAATACCCTAGAGATATTCTTAAAATATAATATTTATATTCTATCCTCGTCACCAGTTGAGAGATTATTTAGTAAGTATTAAGGGAATCCAGGTTAACGGATAAATTTGTTGATATGTGTTTATGGTGTAGATCAAATATGGTTGAATTATTGTCTATTATTAAACTTCATTTATTATTATTTTTTCAAATGATTGAATTGTTATATTTTTATTTAAAATTTTATTTTATTTTTATTTTTTAAAATTGAAGCGTTTATTGTAATTATTGTATTAGAGAATGCGTTTTAAAATGTTTTAATGAATAAACGATTTTATTTTTTGTTTATTTTTTTAAATGCTTTAATTTATATTTATTTAATTTATCTTACCTAATATCTATTCTTATGTTTCTAAATGTTTGCAAAATTAAAAATTTTGATTTAAAGATTTTAATTTATTATTTAAATTTTTATTATGATCTACTGATGTTTGTTCATCTAAAAACGTTCACTTCATTGACATAGGACAAAAAATAAAAGTATAAAACAACCTTATTTTGCTAGAGAATCAAGAAGTTCATTTTCATATTAATTTTTTTTCATTCATGAGAAAATCCTATAAGTTGAAACAACCTTTTGCATTCATTTTAATAATGATTACCTATGTCACCAGCATATTTAGATAAAAGTTATGTTATATTCAATATTAAATTCTTTTATGTTCTTATAAATTTAAACAAAATTAATCATTACTTTGTTTCTCACTTATGAATAATTTTATTTATTCTACCATAAATATTATTAATTTTACACTATATTAATAGTCAGTATTTATAAATATAAATATTAAGAGTTATCTACTTACTAATATTCTCGAAAGAACAAATATATAAAATAACATAAGTAATTATTAGCTGTTTTTAAATTAGAATCAATTGAGTTATGCGTATTTATTATAATTATATCTATTTAAAATATTTATATTTATAAACAGCTAATGTTGTTGTTCAAAAGTATTCATATTTTAACTATTCCTAGTTTCTACAAAATGAACACTTATCCTTTAATATATGCATCTTATACTCTTATAATATTATTTGCTGTTCAGTATTCTTATTATTATTAAAAAAATTAGGTATGTATCTACTATTTTGAGAATTTTGTTATTCTATGCACATCATATTATATTTTGTGTATTACCTAATTAATAATTAGTAATATATTATATACTTTAAATATTTCGTAAAACTGTAACAATAGTTTTTGTTTGATTTTTCATCATTAGGTTAAGATATGTGATAATTTAAAATGTTTTTAACTATAAATTGATTTATAATTATGTGGTGTAATCCAGGGCTATCAATAATCATTAATTGGTGACTAGTTACTATACAGTACTCATTGAATATAGAGAATTTTTATTTTTAAGTAGATACTTCGCCGTTATTTATAAATTATTCTTTCGAAAAATATTATTACTCTGGACTCAGTTTACCTGGCATGTTAAAGTTTTCCGGACTCAATTTACCTAGCCCAATATCCACCCAATTATTTCGGGTTTACCACTCCCGAATTATATAGATACATGGTTTATGCAGAAAACTACGGGACAATGGACAGGGATACTGGATATCCATATCTTATTAGTTATTATTCGTACGATTATTCTATTTGTAAATATTAATATATTCTATTATATACACAGCACCGGATCTATAATATATTTTTTAAGTCTATAAGTACACAGACTACAAATTGTATTGATATATTAGCAACACAAAGTACCCAATAAATAGGTACAGAAAAAAAGTGTTTATTATACTGATATAATAAACAAATAATCCTCGTTGACTTTTTCCCATTATTGGTATGGGAAATGGAGATTTTCATAAAATCATAGCCAGTGTCAAATGAAAAGTGATATTTATATTATAATACTCTCTATAATATAGAGAGTATTATAATATAACAGTTTTTATTTATTAATTTATTATATAGAGTCTATTGTCTATACTCTATATAATAAATAAAAACTGTTATATTCACTTAATTGTTGGTTATTTGCCCCCCCCCCCCCGACCAAAACTTCTCGGAAAAGTTTACTTTCTCCTTAGATCCGGCCCTCTATATATATATATATTATTAGTAGTAGTATAATAAATACAATTAACTATATAGATTATGAACGTACCTGGAACCAGTTTCTTCTTGTATTAGTGTTTTGTGTATGCTTCCAAACTAATTCACGAAATTGTAGTATCTTCGTTTGTGAATTATCTACTATTTTTGCTGGTAATTCGTATATATTTCTTTCAGCGACAGTTTCAATTTCATTTGTTTCCATTTCTGGTTTCGTCAAATCTAATTCGATAGAGTTACCAAATCCTTCCATATGAATCGACTTCTCGAAAACTTTCGGTGTGACACGTAAAGGTTTACGTATAGAAAATAAGTAGAATAAATAATTTTCTATCAAAAAGATGAAAAAAACTTATTGTTTTATTAAATATACTATAAACGCGATTTTTATGTCAAAAAGTACAATCCAATGAATTCTATAAGACAAATAGTTGTTTAGAATCGAATATTAACGGTTGTTAATAGAGTAATAGGCTCATGCAAATAATATGATCGAATTTTGTTTATTTCAGCCGTATACTATAAGGAACGTTTGAAAAAAAATAAAAATAGAATCATTTATTTGGAAACAAAAAATTAATTTTTATTCTCATTCTAGAATAATTTAATATGGTACGTAGTACTGTAGTAGTCGAAACGAAACCGCTAACCTGCAGAGTGCGTCTTACTCCATACTTGATACAATACTATAATATGTATAACTTTTATAGTTTTTACAGTGTCTTTAATCTGTTTATAATCATAAACGCACGTATGCATCAGCTATATATCTATTTACTATTTAGTAATTTAGTATACGTGTTATACATGGTATCTAATATTTATATTCTTAAGACGTACATCCGTACAGACAACATCTTATTTATTAATCTTCATTTTCATTTTATTACCCATTACCTATTGATTATTTACTGTAGTTGTGAAGCTTTTTTAAATAGTTTTATTTAAATATTTTTATTTAACATAATAATTATGTCAACAACTAATTAGCATACTGTTTTATATATACAGAAGATGAAGATCTACAGATAATATAAATTTCATTAAATTCAGTTATTTCATGTAAAAATAATAATTATTTAAATAAAAATAAAATAATTTAAAAGCATTTAAGTATTATGATAATATAGATTTAAAAAAATAAAAAATGTATCTACTTAATAATTGTATAACTTAACAATGAATTTATCAGTTAAAATTTAAAAATAAACATTACATTTTAAAATTCTTTTACCAAAACATTTTAAAGACGTTTATTATAATCAACTATATTGTTAGATATAGTAATTTGCTAATATAATACCAACACCGGCTACACCACAAGTCCACAAATAACACTAAACTGACTATAAACTATTTTTACCTATACCTATATTTATTACAATATCATTATTTATTTATTTATTTAACGGACATTAGTCCAATTCACATAGAACATAGGGTATATGTTTGAAAAAAAATGAATAATATTAGAGATACATAAATATAAGATTATAACATATTTAAGTATTTATACAATAAAAAAAAAATAAAGATAAAATATAAAAGTTTATAATAATAAGTATTGAGATATTAAGTAATAGAGAAAAAAAAATCTAAATTATTTACTGAATTTCCACTAGACAATAAAATATTTGTTAGAGTACAAGACATATAATTTTGAGTGTATAGGGTTTTATATAAAATAATTCTTTATTTTGAGTGTTTTAGTATTAGTTGTTTTTAAAATTATGTTGTTTAGGAGGGAAGAATCGTCTATTTTATTATTAAGGAGTTTGAATAGGAAGGTTATATAAAATTGTTTTTTTCTATCCTTAAATGTTTTAAAATTTAAAAAGTTTATAATATTTTCATATCCAGAGTGAGGATAAGTTATAAAGCAATTAAGTTAAACACATTTATTATAATCAAAAACCTTATCAACTAAATCTTATATTGGTTCATGTTGTCAAAAAAAATTCAAGAATTTTTCTTAATAGAACTTTAATAATTTGTTTTCACTATATAATAAAATGTTTAAAATTATTTTTCTAAATCTTATTTAAGCAGGTAGACAATTTTATAACATGAAGCCAAGAATAAAATACTATCAACAATTGAGTGAATATAAATTACTGAAAAAAAAAGGATAATAGGTAACTCCATTGCTTACAGTATGCGTCGAGTGTACCTCCATAATTGAGTAAATCGGTGTAATGTGTTTGTTAAATTTGAATTCAATGCTAATAATGATTGCGCATATGAAATTGATTCTGAGCGAAAACAATCGTCAGCCTATATATTACTAAGAATATTTAATGATAAATTTTTGTTTATTTCACTATTTTTATTATGTTAAATAAAATTATATTTTGTCGAAAAACTTTTGAAGGTTGAAGCAGGTCGAAAAAAATATGTATAACAACCTATAAGCCAGACAAAACTGTGAAACTTGGAGTTGATAAATTTTATTTTTGAAAACAAATTTAAATTTGTATTCTAGTTTTCTTAGTTTCGATCAAGGCGATTTTTGATACTTGAACAATTGAACACGTACTTAAGTCATAAAAAAGGAAATGTATAGATTTATAAATATTTTAATAATTAATTTGAATATCTAAAATTGCTTGTCGTGTAAACTAAGAACACTTTAAAATGTTTAGTTTACGTAAAATATAATTCATGTACACTCATGGTTAGTGATGAATGATGATCAATACAAAGCTAAGACCAAGACTTTCAAAATCTTGGTCTTGGTCTTGCGCAAGACTCTTGCAAGGCTCTTGAAATTTTCACAATATATGAAAAAAACATTAAATACTTATTGTTATAGATGTGCGTACAGAGGCTTATTTAGGGAGGGGTTAATCGTCTCGGGTGCCAAATTATAAGTCTATTAAAGTGACGCCGCGCTAGAACTCTAGAAGTTTAATGTTAAGAGTTTAAGTTTTTTTTTAGGGGGAACAAGGGTGTCAATATATTTTTGCATCTAGGGCGCCAAAATCGTAAACACGCTTCTATGTATATAGGTTTTTTGCTACGACCTCTAAGACGAAACTGAAGTCTAATATTAATATACTATTATATTAATAATAAACTCATTAACCTCTTCGTGTAAAAAGGGGTGGGCGGGTGGCTTGTTTTAAGAATACTTGGAGCGACTGCTTCTGCCCCGAAAATGAGGGAAAAAAATGTTTTAAGTTGAATAGGTTTAATCATAATTCATAACAGAAGATTGATCATTCAAGAAAAAATAATTGTATATATATCATAAAATATAAAAGTTAATGAAAAATTTAACTAAAGAAGAACCTAAAAATATTACATTAGTTTTAGTAAATTTAGTTGGTGGGTGGGTGGATGGGTTTTGAAACTTGCTACTTGATCACTAAGTACCACCGATAAAAATATTTGTATAAAATCGAAAAATCGTAGTTGCAATGTTATTATGTTATTAGTGTTTTCGTATGTTTTACTGCTATGTACTGTATAATAGCCGTATATAGTAACTATAGTTTAGGTACACAATTTCCAGGAAATATCACACTATTCACACTAAAACATCATACAAAAATACGAACGAAAATAAAAACATTAAAAACGTACAATCAAAATGATACGTAGTCCGTATTGACTTTCAGAAATTGTGGACATAAATTATTCTATTAGCACTTAGCACAGGGCCGGATTAAGGTTTTTGCCGCCCATAGGCTGAAATAAATTTACCGCCTAATTTTCATAGGTATTGATATTTTACTTCTGTAAGTGATACGTAAAAACCCTCCACACCCCATATAAAAAATGATCATTAGTAAAATAAAAACATAAAATCAATACATTAGGTATACTATTATTAATGAATGAAAACTCCTTAAGCATATTACAAAAAAAAAAATACGAACAAATAATTATTTTTTATATTCTTCAGATGATAGTCTTACGTCTTGATTTTTTATTCGCAAAGTCTTCAATGATGTCGTCAAATGATAACTGATTAGTTAATTCATGTTCAATACTTAGTATAGCAAGTGCATTTAATCGATCCTGTGACATCGTAGATCGGAGATAATTTTTTATTATTTTCAAGCAAGAAAAAGAACGTTTAGCTGATCAGTTAGTCACCGCAGTAGATGTACATATTCTGAGTACTATTTCAATGTTGGGATATATTGAAATTAAGTTTTTTTTCATGTAAAATTTGAAGAAGTTTGGGAACATTTTTTTGTTATCGTCAGCCAGTTGTATTATGTGTGCTTTTAAATGTAAACATTCATTGATTAATTAATTTAAATCCATATCATCATAGTATATTTCATTGAGTTGTGTAGTTCCTTTAACAATATCCATCATGTGATAGACGTTCGAGCATAAGAATAAAAGCAAATGGAAAAAAAATTTTTGATACGCAGCTCTTTTCTAGTTAAGTTCATTCAATAAATAATCTAAAATTACTAAAAAGGTATCAATTTAAAAATTTTCTCTTCCAGAAGTAATTAAATCATTATGTCGAGTTTCATCATAAAAAATTGATTTAATTTTTTTACGAGTTTTTAAATCTTTATATTCTTTTGTAACAGATTTTTCAATTGATTTTCTTTCAAATTCATCAAAATTTTCACGAGTATTTGTAATAAGTTGGATTAAAGAATCGTAAAGCTCGACCACGAGACCACAATCTATTTCAACTTTTTACTAAGTCTTAGCAGGACAACTTTCGATGTATTTATCGATTTTCGGTAGTTGCTAATTTATTAGTATGAAATATTATTTTATAATATTAATTCCCATTATTTCTAATCTTTTTTTTCAATAATTCTCCATTTCCTCAAATATTGATCAAATTCTATTAACAATACAAATAATTTCTTATTATTTTCTTTTTACATTATTAGTTAATGAAATCTAGATACACTCATACACTAATGTGTTGTTGAGGAAAAAAATTTGCAAAAGTCTTACAGTGTTGGTCTTGGTTTTGCAGCGTCGGTATTGTTTTAGTCTTGCAAACCTAATCTTGGTCTTGGTCTTTCAGCAAGAGTTGCGAAACCGCAAGACCAAGACCAATTTTAATCCTCACTACTCATGGTGACTCATTATCACCATTACCTAGTTATGATTTCCCAACGTCTCCTTATATATGAGATATGGTTGAAGGCTTAGAGTGTAAGCTTTCAGTCTATTCTATTAATAATTACTTGTTAAATGTTTCGCAACTTCTGCAAACATAGCGATCATTAATTGTTTATTGGGCTATCTATTATGTAGATTAGATAAAGAATTGGCCATAAGAAATTAGCTTGTGCCTCGTGAGTTGTGGTACTGTAGCTCATATGTTTTTTCAATCTTCATTAATGACTCAAAACTGTCGTTTGGTAATTTGTTTTTTTTTTGCGTGATACCGAAAAACCTGTCAGTGAGTAATCTATAGTATTTATAAATTCAGGACCGGATTGACAAGAAAAACCGGCCCGAAGACAACAACTAAAACAGCCCTTCACCCCCATTACTTAAAACTATAAAATTGTATTTAAATTATAGGTGTAGCTAGGGTTTTTTTTTTGGGGGGGGGGGAGGGCTAACCCCCCTATAAAACGGTACTGTAAAATACTATACACTCAAATATATAAAATAATATACAATTTTAAACCGTAATTATACCAGTTTTAAGGTATTATTAAATGCCAAAATATTATCTTAAATCATCGTTGATAATCTTAATTTTCTATGATTATAATTACTAGTTAGGATGTCGATGACCTAAAAACATACAAAAATGCCCTAAAAAAAATGCTCTAAAAACTTCAAAAAATGATCAAAAAAATTTAATTAAATAAGTGATAAAAATGTATTTATAAATAATTATTTTTATTAGAGGTATGGGTGTAATAATATAAGGTTAGGTTATTTAAAATATGAATTATAGTATAAATGAAATAATAAACAATAATAAATATTTATTCTATTCAATTTATAAATATGATACTCGATAAGCGAGTATGTCTGAAAGAGCACTTGTTTTATCAATTTATAACACTCAAATCACAGAATTATAATATTAAAATTATTTTTTTGAATATTATACAAATTTTCTTTAAAATTTAAAATTTGAGAAAAGTTCCTCCACACTGTACAGAAACTACGAAAAAATGATGCAAAATAATAAAAAATGACTTATAATGACTAATGATGTAAAAAAAAAACAAAAAAATGCGAAAATAAGCTGCATTATCGAGTAGTAGACACTGGCCCAACTTTTTACATTTTCACCGGTTCACCAAGTTTAGCTACGTATAATCAACCAATAATCAATAATAGTTCCAATTACGAAATATCAGATCAATTATAACTGCATTTTTCTTTTTTTCTTTATTTGAATAATTAAATTTATACACAACTATAACCTTCTTTATAAACAATGTAAAGTTCAAAAAAAAATCTATTTAAAAAAATTTGATCTTATATAAGTACATTTTATTATTCTTTATTTTATACAATTGTTTTGATTTAAATTATATTCTCATTATTTATTTATTTCATGACATATAAGTACGAGTAATAAACCAGAACGCATGGTTAATTGAATTATTTAAATACATTTTTAATTAGAAAATTAGACTTAATTATAAAAAAAATTTGATATTATATCAAAGTATATAAATTTGGTTTTCTTTGTGTTTCGTACACCTTACCTACCCCTGTAAATCAAGATTACATGGTTTTGTTTTCATTAAGAGCTCCCTAATTATAGGTTTTAAATAGTTAAATCATTATTCAAAATTATTTTTGTTCCTAATTTTTTTGTTATAACCTATGTTCTAAATTTCTAATTCAAATAACAGTTATTTCAAACTTGGCAAATATATTACGTGCCTAATAAAAATCCATTGATACTTATGTAATAGGGAATACATTAGCATTGGAATAAATATATTTTGAACAAAAAAAATTTTTTTCACCTCAATCGTGGTAACAATATAACAAAAAGTATATAATAGGTATATATTAATATTATATTATATTTTATTTAGTTATTCTTTTGTGTAAGATATTGGCGGCATTATATATCAGTGTGCCCAATGTAATTGTTTTGGATTAACAGTAGGCTCTCCCGCCAGTTAAATCCAAGTATTCAACATTGTCCGGTTAACCACAGTGTAAACAAGATAATACAAAGGTTAGTCGCTATAGTGATATTGGCAACCATGATCGAGTAACGAAGTAACATTGTATTTGTATTTGTGATATTTTGTGAGCGGCGATTGTTTGCGTAGCGGCCATTTTTGTTAAACTTTTTCCGTCCATAGCGTGGTTTACCAGTTAAATTTTTCTCACACACACACGAGTCTAAACTTCGTGTAATTTGTTTGTGAATAATCGTAACCGAAATCTACTGAAGATGGATTTAAGTTTGGACGAATTAATCAAGAGCAAACGGTCAACGTCTCGTGGTGGACGTCGTGGTGGCGGAAGACAAGGCGGTTCTAGAGGCGGTGGTGTCAAACGCGGAGGCGGTGGTGGCGGAGGATCGAATTTCCGATCAAATGGTGCTGCCGGCGGTGGCGGAGGTCCTATGCGCAGAGGCAGACCGATGGCTAGGCGTTCAAATGGATTTAGTCCTTATTCCAAGGTGAAAAACACGTGAAAATTAGCGAGCTTTAGAACGGCAGCTATTATTTTTGTCCGCCTCAGTAAAGTAAAAGTTACAGAAGTTACCATAATGTAATCAATTTTGCTGGATGTTGATGTGGGGGAGTAAGATTTATTAAGTTTTCCCGATAAAACATTTAGCATCCATCGTTATTTGTCGCACATAATTCATGAATCGTAAGATGGATCGTCGTTTGTGTCGTGTGTACTTTACAGAACAAAATTTTGATTGTTGCTTACCATTAATGTTATGGTAATGACGACTATCTTTGCTCAAAACAAAATCTGTTAACATTTATCATTTGATGACTGCTGTCATGTATTTTAAAGCAAACTGAATTGGTTTCTAAGTAATTTATATTTAACAGTAACCATACAAAGAATTATTTTCTTAAATATTGCTATGTTTTTTATCATTATTGATTATGTATTATATTATCTACAATATATATCATTCAGTGGTGTGGTAAATGGATTTTTGATGCTTAAATGTCTTGGAATTTTTTAGGTGAGTGGGTAAATTATGGTATAAAATAATGTAATTATCAACTTTCAGTTTTTGCTTCTCTTCAATTAGAGTTTTTGAAAAATTATTAAGGATATCTTTGTGAAATAGGTGAGGTGGATAGGTGCTAAAATAATAAAATTATGGGTACCTATTATCAATGACTTATAACCGAAAACTGAATTTCCTAAATATTACTTTATTATTATATATGGAGTTTATATTTTTTGATGTTTATTTATTTATAACTATATTTTTTTTAGGGTGATGTAAATGGATCATGGACTCATGATATGTACGAAGGACCTAAAAGACAACAAATGAGGGGTGGCCTATCTACTACCAATATTCATAAGATAGTCATCTCTAATTTAGATTTTGGAGTTACATCAACTGATATACAGGTTTGATTAAGAGTATAATCTAAATTTATTTGTCAATGGTTTTTTATTAATAACACTTTTAAATGCCTGTTTCATTTTTGTTCCTAATTTAAATTGTCAATTTAATTATCTTTCAAACATTATTTTGATTTATTTAAATATCAATGTTTGGGTACAGTTAGTTGAATTTTTATATTTCTCAAATATATAAGTACCACTATGAATGGTATAATTATAATCCTATAACATTTTAGAAAAAATATAATGTTAATTTTTGTTTTTTTAAACACTTATCTATTAACTAAAAAATATTTAGTCCTATACTTAATATCAACTGTAATTTGATTTACACAAAAACATAACTAGTCTTAAGTTAATGAAGATGAACAAATTAATTAATTGATTTTTATAAATTTCTTATTGATTGAAATCTGGATAGTTTTCATAACCTGGGAATATAATACAATTTATTAAATAGTTATCTGCTAAAATTGTTAACTACTTATCATTATAGGCTTCATTTTAATTATTTAATGTGAATAAATTCGAAAACATTATTTTTCCAGGCATCTTCAGCCGATTGCAGCTTGAAGATACCTAGATAGAATGTTCACCACATGTTAGATCCACTATTGGTTCAAAGCTGGGGTTTCATTTGTGTTGTAAACAGCCTTCCGACAACTACCCACGGACAGTGTTTTCTCTTTATAATTTCTATACCTGGCTACTCAAGATAAAATTATTACAAAAGAATTCGGTTTTCACAACATCTAATGAAAAAAATTTTTTTGCCTAAATTTAATTGTGGGAAATGACCCAATATAAATAAGCCACTGACTACTAAATATGATATTTTGTAACTCATTTCTGAGTATACAAAATTTACATTTTTAAAATTGGTATATTTATCATAGTGCCTTAAGATATTATGGTAGTCATAAGTGCTTCACTGAATTATTGACAAGTATGAACAGTGACAATTTTAATTTAAGTAATGCACATGGCATTTTGAAAAGTATTTTTCACGGGTACACCATTTGTATTAATTTATTTTTGTTTTAAAAACATCACATTTATAATATTTGAAATTTATCTTCATGCTATCTACATCGTCAAGTATATCAATTCTACGTCGAAATTTAAGAAAAACAACAATATCTACATCTTTAAACAGAAGTCATTTTATCACAATTGGAAGAAGATTTATTCAAAATTACACATTTGGTGTACCTGTTGATAAAATCACAATTTTATTGTGCTATTACTCTAAAAAATATAAAATTAAATTATACTAGGCTATTTAAAAAAAAATTTTAACCTTCCTTTTTATGGGATGACCATTCAATAACAAAGTTATGTTGAATGATATGTTTATGAATTGAATACAAATTTCTGAGTTTTTAAATAGTATTGTTCTACAGTAAATAACATATTTATGAGGTACTGATTTGGAAATTAAATAGTCGGGTACTATAGTTATTGAGATTATAACTAATTTTGGTGATTTTTCTTGGATAAAATTATCTTTATGAGTTTTTGGTTTTTGTTGTTTTGTTGTTGGATTCAATGGATTGTCTGTAATATACCTTTAATTCAATTTGATATGTTGTCTTTAATAATGCTGCTGATACATTGGAGAATTCAGAATTGCAGATAATTAAACGTCCAAAAAGAAAATTTATTGTTCAGTTTAAAAAAAAAAAAATAAGATTTATAATTTTTGAACAAATCATATCTAAGAAGTTATGTAAATCAACATTATATTTGCAAGAATTCAGTCAAATGAACATAATAACTTCATCAACTGATTAAAACAAAGTAATTGATATTGTACGTTTTAAAGAAAAAATGGATTTTAAGAACACGTTTTTAAGAAATATTTACTGGATAATTAAAAAAAAAAAAAAAAGAAGAATTTTATTGATGCACTTTAATATTATCCGGTTATGTCAAGATTATTGTACTGAAAAGCTGCTGAATAAACATTGCAATGATGATTAAAGAAAAGTTATTAACTTTTTCTAGCCAGATAATATAAAAAAAAGTATATATAAATTAAGAGAAAACCTAATATCGAACCAGGAAGCTTGAATTACAACCAACACCATCACTATCGTCATCATCATCATCATCTTATAAACAACATCAGTCTTCTGAAGCTACACGATTGATTATAATAAAGTAATGATATTACTTGATGATTAAAAACAATTTGCTGCTGTCATTTCCTCTCAGTAACTAAAGACTTTTCAAAAAGTAATCTAAACTTTAGTTTATTCCTTGATTTTCTGGACTTATAAATATTAAAATTTGTCTTGTGAATGATTGTTTTGTATTGGCATGGATGGTATATATTAAGTGAATTGAATGTAAAAGATCTATTATAATGATATTTTTTACAGGAACTTTTTGATGAATTTGGACCTTTAAAAACTGCTACAGTTCATTATGATAGATCAGGAAGATCATTAGGAACAGCAGATGTTGTTTTTGATAGTAAGAATGCTGCATTGAAAGCAGTTCGTCAATATAACAACGTACCCCTGGATGGTATTTATTTTAATTATTAATTAATACATTTTTTTAGTAGTATTTAATTATGAATTGCTTATTTAAGGTCGTCCTATGAAGATAGAACTTGCTACGGACTTATCTACTGTTGCCAATCTTGCTACACGCCTAAGTAGACCAGCGCAATTGCCAATCCGGGGAACTCGTGGTGGTATGAATGAATCCAGCAATGTTTTACTTTGAAATAATATCAGTATTAACTTAGAAATATTAATTTGTTATAAAGGAGTTAGAGGTAATCGTGGTAACTCCAGAGGTGGTCGTGGTAATAGCCGTGGCAACACCAGAGGACGAGGCGGAGGCAGTAGCAGAGGTGGCAGGAATAATGAAAAAAAGATGCCAAATAAAGATGAATTAGATGCACAACTTGATAGCTTTATAAAAAGCAAGAATAACTGATTGATTTATATTGTACTTATTTCTTTATTTTCTAATATCTATTTTAAGTATAAAATAGTGTTTGACAATTAAAACAGCGTTATTAGTTATTAATTTAAATAACTCGTAATAATTTCTATTAGGTTATAAAGTAAATTAAACCTACAATTATACACTTTTATAATTTAACTATTTTCCAATTATTTGTATATTATTCCCTTTAAGTTTTCATGCAAAATACAAATTTTTTTTATTGTAATTCATTTATATTTTTTGTTATTATCATCAAAATGGTTGAAAATTCCTTGTTAAACATCTTCCATGTCAATTTTATTGATAAATATTATTCAATTGGGGTGACAGATATATACATAATATTATATATGTCTGTGATTGGGGTATATTTTTATATTCCTATTAGAAGTTTATTGTCCTGTTTACATTATATACACGATAGATTATCTATCATTATACATCAACATCAAAAAATTAACTAACAACTGTGTCACCAAAAAAAGGGTATTTTTTCATAATCTAACTACTGCTTTATAGAAAAATGTTGAAGGTGAATAAGAATTGGTAGGAGTGATGGAGAATGCACTACCAATTCTTTTAACAAGTAAACTTGACTCCAGGACCTATAAGAGATAGAGCCCCCTTAAACAGAAATCAAATTACATAGTAATACTAGAAAGCCTAATGCTAAAGAACTTTTTCAATAAATATAATTAATTAAAAAGTCTATTGTTTTCTTTTTAATGTAATAATTCTGTGATTTCCCTCAAACATGGATATACTTTTGGGGGTTAAATAAATATGCCACTTTTATATTCTTTATTATTAGATGGATGATAGCAAATAGTTTTATTTTTATAATTCTATGAGAATGTAATAATGACAAAATCAATTTGAGTATTTGACAAGATAACTAATAGATTAGAACTCTTAAGATAACTTTAATATGTTAGTAAAAGAAAATATTCTCATATAGTTTATTTTTCATTCATTACATATTGAGATAATCTGAAAAAGTGTATTTTAGTATTTTTATAATATATTCAATTTTGTTATCATTTAATAGTAAACATAATAAAGGTTCAATCTAATATTAGGAATAAAATTTAACATCATGTATTTATATCAATTTATATTTATTTATTGTAACATTCTTTTAGATAAGGAACAAAATATATAAATTTTTAGAACATTTTAAATTATAATAAATTATCTATTAAATATTTTATATACATATAGGTTACAAATTTTTGAAAAAGTGTAACACTTGTTTGAATTCACATAATAATTGAATCTTAATTTTATTACACAGCAACCGACAAAAAAAGACACACAAATTTAAATTGGAAAAATCTAGTCGTTTAGTAGGTATTCAAGAAACTATAAAATACAATGACGATGTTTGATGAAGTTTCACCCAATATAATACAAGTTAAATTATTTATAATCTAAAGTCTTTTTAATGTTTTCCTTTTGTCTTTAGTAATTTTTTTCTTTTCTAATGTTTTACTACCAGCATGTTTTTTTGCTAATGGACCATCGCTTGAATCATCTTCTCGTCCTATCTTCATACTCTTTGGTATCTGCAATAATAAAACACTGATCATTGTTAATTCATACTACTCTTAAAAGAGAATGCTACATTCACATATATTGTCTTCTTAATAACGTGCGGATAGAATTGGACTGTATTGATAGTTAAGACTACAAATTGATATATAATATGGCTGAGAATATTATTATTGAAATATTGTTTTTATTTTATTGATATCACATATAAATTGTTCCGAAAATCATAATCTTTTTGTTTTTAAACTTGAATAACTTTTTTGTAGTTCTTATGTGGTGAAAATGTTATTACTTAGTTATGATTGTAGCCTTTTTAGTTCTTTCCCATGTAAAATAGGTTATATCATGTTTTACATTTGTAAGATGGAAATATGCAGGTGTAGCATCCTCTTAAACTATTAATTTTGTAAATTTAAAATTCATAATACTTATTACATCTACATCATAAATATATTATAAAACATATACTCTGTCCCAAAAGAGAATACATACTTTTTCTACATGGTAACAGGTAGGGCTGAGACTTATGTCCTTTACTTTTCTAAAATGGTAAAGTAAATGTTTTGCAAAAATAACAGAGTAGAATTGTGATTGCAGAAGAGTAATACTAAGTTATTGGTGTAAGTGGCCCATGACTGTTTAGGGTTAGTTGTTTAGGTATTATTATTTTTGGAACATAGTATAGGTATACCAATACAGTATTTATGATAATAAAAACAAAAATGATATATCTTAAAAATCTAAATACAAAACTGAAATGTATACCGGTGCATGAATTTCTGTTATCATTTGTGCTCTTTGGAAATAATGGTCATATTCTTCTAATAGAAGTTTGCCAGCTTCTTCATTTAAAGCGGATTCTGCATTTGGGACTATTAATAAACATTTAATCGTCTACAAATAAAATAAAATACATTAATTAAACATTTTTAATGAAATATATATTAAATTACTTACAAGAAGAATATGTTTTATTCCTAAATCTTGTTTCCAATCCCTTTTCAAAGTGTTGACACATATTTCACCACTGCTTGCAACGTTGGGATGGAAAATTTTGGTAAGGAAATATGCCTTTGGTGGTGTGTGTGGAAAATCTTTACCCAACACCAACTTTACATTAAACCGACCGCCCGCATATGGTGTACCCGCTGTGTAATCAAAACATGTTCACTCAGAACTGTTAGTTTCTACATTAATAGTTTTGAACATACCGGGACCGTCGATGAATGCTTGGATATCGGTGACATCAGAATCATTGACGACAATCCGTATACCTTCTGGAGGGTCTTTTATCAGTTCTTCTTGTTCCCGGACTAGTCTGCGGATAGTTTGCGGTGACAGGTTTTCGACGTTGGAAATCTTGAAAGTACAAAAAAGAACGTGAGACAAACAATAAAATCACGAAACAACGTACGTTGTTAATACTTACGGAACTCATATTAGTCTGCTAACTGTTAAAATCCGATGGTACACACTACACAATTAACTTTGTTTAATATTTTAAAATATTATTTCGAACGCCGACCAACTATATACTCATTAAAGAATAAAATTTGCCTCCGTATTTCCGCGATAGGAGAGAATTCAAAATAAAAATCTCGGAACAATAATAAAAACGATATCAGTATAATTCAGTTTCTGTCGTGGCGTACAATAATAATTGTAAGACGGTCGACACGGACAAAGGTAGCCATTTTAACGTTTCATTCTCTCCACACCCCCACCAATGTGTGTCGAGCCAATGGGATTTTGGATTTCTGAATTTTGAAACGTAACGGTTTACTGTGATTGTTCGTAACTGTGGAGGGTCGACGAATAACAAGTCGCGTTATAAAAATCAGCCGTTGAACCGTCGGATCCAGATGAGTGCGTTATGTAATAACTAATAATACAATTAATGATATGGTAGGTAGTAGGATTGTATAAATACTATCAAGATCAAGCATGTATTCACGATCAATTTTCGTTGTGTACGTGTTTGGTGGGGGGGAGGGTAAAATATTTACAATACATGATTATATTATAGATATATGATGGCTACTGTGTTATTATCACAGAATAGATGAAATCTATTTATTTATTTTATCTATTCTGTGATATTATTGTTCTATTGGAATTTCTACATTCTACACTATAGTTACATTAATAAGAAAAAACCAATAACTATTTTCAGTTAAAGTAACACAATTATACCCGTGTATTATATTATTAAATATTTAGATATTTTATAAGTTAAATTTAATTTAAACGATACTATATGCAGTATCATTACTGTCATAAAATAACTAACAAGTGTCAGTCATTACAAAGAAAAAAAAAGATACGTGTACCGTATACGTCTTAGAAATAGAAAAGAGCATGTTATTTTACATACTAGTTGTGGTTATAGAACATAGATAATATTAAATAAAATTATAGCCGCGATGAAGACTAGAGTCAAGAATAATTTAATCTTTATAGAACTTAGTTACTATGTAGAATTTTAGAATATTACATCTCATTTTTTATGATTTTAGTTTAGTATAGTCACATAATAAATTAAATTGTGGTATAGTATATTACTATTTACCTATTTACCATATAGTACCATAACTCATGAGGCATGAATCATCATAGTTCGTGATTCTAATAGGTAATATATATATATATATAAATCATGAACTAAGATTATCTTATTAATATATAGTAAGATCATTGTCCTGTGATAAAATATACCTTAGGGCTTAGAGACTAGAGTATCTTAGTTTACGATAAATGTAAATATATCTGTGGCACGAAGTAAGATATACAATATATCTTAATTCTTAATTAGTGATCTGTGGTGAACTGGTGATACTACTGTTATTAGTTATTACCACGAATATAGATATCTATATCCATGACTATTACACTACTACCACGGTCAGGTCCATAGACCTATCAGCGCCGACAATTATCGACATCACGTATTTCTGTTTTTATTCCATGAGCAGAGATCGACCGCGGCCCGCCACACCAAACATTATGTGTCTTGATGATGCGGTGGGGAGTGGGGTCGGTGGAGGACTTGCGACGAACGTATATTGTATACGTATAATGGCGTCATATTCCTGTCTATCGGTGTTTACGCGTTCAAATACGCGTTCCACGGCAGAAAACGGCCCGGAATAACGTACTTCGGAGTACGTCCGACAAACGGTTGAGCGACGGGGTGAGTACATTTGACATTGTCGAAATTTTATTAGGTTAGGGACAAAATTGTCGACAGAATATTGGAACAAACATGTCCGCCCTTGGCAGATGTGACACTGTCTGGGTTCAGGACGTTTTCGCCACATCGAGCGTGCTTGGGTTTCTTCCGTTCTCTGGTCAAACGTAGAATATAATAATTATTAATTTATAACAATTGAATAATTTGAATCCCGTTCACAGGAGACGTTTATTTTATGAATATATATGTGCGAAAAACGATAATTAAAAACTAACCATGAAAAATAAATAATAATGGAGGAAAAGATGGCGAACAGAATTTTTTAGGTTATACACTTAAAGTCGGGTAAATAATAATATTTACTCGGTGCTTCGGTGGGAAAATGTTTAGTGTTTACTCGATCGAACCGATCCGTCGGGGTCGGTCGATAGTCGATACGTCGAACCCGACTTTCGGATTTCGGAGTATTGAATACTGACTACTGAGTACCGTTTTCACATAATGTATTGTAGACGACAGACGTACGTTTAAACGTACCTTATATGTGGCTATGTCGTATACGTCTGTGTGCCCTGGGTCATGGGATTCATCTGAATAAGATGATCTCGGGACCTCGGGTTGTATATCTAGTTGTATTATTTCTATTATTTTGTATCCAAATTTAGTTTTTAACGAGTTTCGGCGTTATGTATGGATTTATTAGTAATTGATTCTCAGTTACTGTCGAGGATACGGACGATCGTTATCGATCGTTCACATTCAAACTGCAGATATGTTTCTTTTTAGATTTTCCCTTTACCATCACCCCGTTTAACCATGGACACTGACTTTGTGGAAGAAATCGTGTCCATCAATTCTGGTAGCCAAACACTAGATTTTGATAGAAAGGACTCTATTTTATGTTCGGACAGTGTTAACTCTATTGTCAAGACAGAGTTCTTCAGTCCGGACAATGTTAATAACTCTATTGTCAAGACGGAGTACTTCAGTCCGGACGACATTGATGATGCTATGTCGTCTGACAATTGTTTAATACAAACCATTGAGCCCTCGTATTTCACCAACAGTGGTACACGCGAAAATGAGCTCAATAATATGACTAGAGCGGTCATGGAATCTGTGCCATATGCCGATGGGTTACAATACTTAGCTGCCATATCTTCATTCAGTGATAATTTTAAGGTAGTAGATTGGTTTTTACAATCTAATACTACCTAATCATATTTTACATTTTTATCTAAAATTATACTTAATTGTATAGGAAATGGACCCCGGGCAGCGAGTCAAACAAGAGCCTGTTGACCCTAGTGATTTATTTGAGTCTAGTGATGAGGAAGTTGTTCAGCAAATGACCCAAGAGGAATACCAGGAATTTTTTGATGTACAAGAAGAAGTTGTCGTTCAAGAATGCCCTGAGCAAGAAATAATCACTCAAAGTTGGGACATCAATCGCTCTACTAATATTGACACGTGAGTTTTGATTTAAGTTTCTTACCGAGTATATTTTTTTCATGCTTAATTAATGATTAACTGCCGGAAATTTGATGATAAGTTTTTGTCCGGTAGATACAGATGAGATAACATATTCATCTATAATGAATAATTGTACTTGTGAATCAGAATTGCTTATAAATTATGACCTATAACATTTCTGGGAAATTATTTTAGTGGTTGCAGTAGTTTTTTCAATTTGATCTTTCCCTATTTTTTTTTACACTACTAACTCTTACTTAGTTATTGATTATGCTCATTTAATATGGTACGTAGATTAAGTATGTAATAAACCATTTATTATTAAAGATCTAAAATTGAAAATGCAATACATAATTATAATTCATAATACAAATAATATTGCACAAAAAAAAATTGTGTTTATTAAATATTTTGTTCATTGTAATATTGTTATTAGTAACTTAGTAATTTATTAGTAATTTAGTAATAAACAAGTTAATTACTTATTTTGAGATATTTAATCCTCAAAACAAGTAAATCATAATATTTTTAAATGTTACTAATCAACTTTCACTTCAATAAGATTCATAAGCTTCTAGAAGTACTTGATAATATATTTTATATTTGAGTTCTTTTTAAAGATCCTTGAACTATTAACATTATATAGTTCTTTGGTTAAAATTATTTTAGAAAATAGTTTCTCTTCTAGAATCTTTCAAGTAGGTATAAAGGTTTTCAGTAGTAATAGATCGAACTCTTCGAATCTCAAACCGAACTCTTGATAATCGGTTCAGTTCAAAATTCAAACTCAACATGAAAAAAATTCAAACCGAACTATCAAACATTTTTTACTGTTCAAAAATTGAACTTGAAAATATTTTTCAAGCCAGACTTACTGGCCACAATAGTTCAAAGACCAAATATTTGTACAATTCTTTAAAAGTTATTTAAAAAAATAAAAGTTGATAATCATTATTTATAAATAATTAGACTATAAGCGATAGAAAGTTATAAGCTGTAACAGGCACTTTATATACCATTTATAATAATAATGATAAAAAGTATTTAGTTCGAGTTTGACTTAAAATAATTTTAGGTTCTGTTCAGTTTGATTTAAAAAATCAGGGTTCGACCCATTATTAGTTTTCAGATTACTCAATATTTTAAATGACAATAACAGAAAATACTGCTCAATTATAGTTTAATCATATCATATAAATTTAAGCTTAGATACTTTATTGATAAGTTATCTTTTTTTTTATGTTTCTTTTATGTGTAAATCAGTGTGGTATTATCTCTTGTCCAGAGTTATTATTTCTTATACTAATCCATGTCCCACAATATTTCTCATGTTCATCCCCAACATTTTTTCTTTCATAGAATTTGATTGCTTTTAAGTTTTAATACTTCATTAAGAGAATGTCATACCAACATGTGTTGTCTTCATCTTACAAACATACAACATGGAAAATTTTCGTTTATATTGTTAATATTAAAGTAAATTTACCTATTATCAAACTTCAAAGCTGGGTATTAAGACATTATTAAGTTAATTTAACTTTTTAACTTAATGTCTTAAGATCAAGCATATTGAAATATTTAAAATTATATTTTTTTCTTGAAATGCTAATTAAATTAAATGTAAGTTCTTCATTTCATATTGTATCATTCTCTATTATTCATTTATATTAATTACTGTATTCTAAAAATATGCTACTTGAGCAATCTGAATAATTATGTAAACTACATAAATTGGGTAGGTAGCTTAGTATCATATGATAAATTGTAGCTGTTACTTTATAGTATAATTAATATTTGATTTAATGATTTAAAAAAATGTTTCAACTTTGAATTTTCAAAAAAATATGAATAAAAAAGATTTTTGATGCATTTGCATATTTTTTGGTTAATTTTATTGTAAGCTTAAGTAAGTACAAAATATAATTCTTAATATATTTGATCATATATTGAAAATTAGTAACAAAAGTAAATATTCTGAAAGTTAACAGTTAAATCTTGCAAAAATAAGTATATGTATTGGGAGTTGGTTTGTTAGTAGGTGTATTTCACTTTTTTTTTTTTATGCATTAGTCCTTATATTTTGTTAGGCAGAGGAACTGACTTCTGTAAAATATTATAAACTGTGTTATAGTACAACATAAGATTATAATAATTATGTGTAAACGTTATGTGTATAAACTTCTAAAGCTTATAAAACCAAAAAGTTAAAATTTGTGAACCTAAAGAAAATAATAAAAATCAATAAAAACACAAGAACAGTGCTGGTAGAGTTTTAACTCAATAATGGCATTTTTAAGTCATTTGTAGTTTAATTTTTTTTTAGTTTAGGTTAAATATAAAACTGTATACACGGAATGATTTTTTTTTTCATGAACCACTCATTATTTCAAAAAGTAATCATGTTTTTGAAAACATTTTTTTACATAGTTTCAAGTTGTTAAAAAATCAATGTTTTTATTAAAAAATTATATTTTTTTAATATTTTTTATCCTTATATTTTTTTAAGTTTTTACTTTTTTGAATGACAACTTAGAGTTTTAATTTCATATTCCAAAGCAGAATAATTTTCTTAGTATTTTGATACATAAAAATCAAATTTAGGGCGAGTAGTTAATGAGTTGTACGTATTTAAAGTTTTGACAAGCGGAGTAGCGGATAGACATTTTGCGGGGTAACCCCGTACCATTCCATTCCGCACATCTAAACTTTAAATATTTATAACTCGTACACTATTTGCCCTAAATTCGATTTTTATGTACCAAAATACTCAGAAAAATATTCTGCTTTGAGATATGAAATTAAAATTCTATTCGTTATTCAAAAAAGTAAAAAACTTAAATAAAATTATGGATAAAAAATATATAAAAATATAATTTTTTTAAAAAAATGTTGATTTTTTAACAACTTGAATCAATGTAAAAAAATATTTTTAAAAACATTAATACTTTTTGAAATAATGAGTGGTTCATAATAAAAGGTTATATACAAGGTTATCACCCTGTTTATTGTATACTTATAAATGCAATCATAAATACTGTAAATTGGGGTACGATTAATTCATTCTACGTCTGGATACAGCAAAATATTTAAAAACCAATTCCTCATAGCCGTCTTTTCAATCTTAAATTATACTACTATACTAGTGGAGTAATAGTTAAATATTTCATGTTATGTTTTGTTTATAAACTGTTACCATACCACCTACAAATGAGGTTTAATAACATATTATCCATACTGTACTCTCAAATTGTGGGTGGGGCCCAACTTGCAACTTAATATTTATTGACTATTTGCTTTTTCTTTCATCCCATAAAATTATTCTAAATTACTTTATATCTTTATTTATTCTCAACTTTTCTGATTCCAATGCTTTTTCCTCTAATAATACCATCAAAATAAAAGTCATCTTCAATTTTATTTTTCTTCTTGGGTTTAAAATTTAATTGTTTAAGCTTTACACATGAACCATTCTTCTTTGTTTTTATTTTAACTATTATTTCTATGTGCAGTATAAATCTATATATTATCAATTATTATCATTTTTTTTCTTTTTATTTATTTTTCTTTTCATATCGATTTGTCTTCAAATAATTGAGATATAATAATTTATTGTTAACAGTTAATAATAATAATAAAAATATTCTGACTGCTGACTTGGTTATAAGACAGAAAAGTTGGATAAAATGTAGTAGTCACAATAACTATGATACTTGTGGTAGTACTCAAATTATTAGCTAGTTGCGATAACCGATAAATAACAATAATAAAGTAGCAATTATTTTATTTAGATATTTATTTTGTTTTAGCATATTAGAAACAGAAGTTGAATGTATGTCATCAACTGATGATGTTGATATACCCATACCTGAAGGCGAAGAAGCTTCATCTTCTGTTAATCCATATCCATGTGATTTTTGTAGTCGGAGATTTAATCGAAAATCACATCTTATGAATCATATGGTTACTCATCAATCTGAGCGTCCCTTTTGTTGTGCATTATGCGGTGTTCGTTATCGACGTAAATGTGATTTAGCTAATCATATGAAAATTCATATTGGTCCTGATAATCAATCAGATAATGGTTTAGGTATATAATTAATTTCTAAGAATATTTATATTAAGTTATGCATAATAACTTTAATATAATATTATTTGTAGATAACCAAAATGTATCTGTTACAAAAGTAATGAACAAATTAATGTTCGTGGATCCAATACATAGAAGGAGTGTTACACCTGGTGATGATTCTGAAGATAAAGGAGACACATATCAAGAACCAAATACAAAAATTCGTGGCCGTGGTAAAGGCCGGGGTAGAGGAAAAGGCCGTCCAATGAAAGATCGGTTAATTACTCTTGGTTGGAATTCAGAACTTTACTCAAAACCACATACATGTAATCCATGTGGAATTTCATTTACACGTGAAAAAGCACTTCTTAATCATGCTCGTCTTCATCATATTGATGATGGTGTAAATATTGTAACTACTCAAAAATCAAATTCAGATAGTTACGAGCTTACAATATTAGCTAATTCTAAATCCAGTGATGTGACTTCTTATTCTTGTGATTCATGTGGAGCAGTATTTGACAGATTTGATTTTTTAAAACGTCATCAAAGGTAAATAATTTAGTTTTTGATGACATCAGTCCTAAATTGAACTAAAGAGAAGCCAAAATATAAAATCATTTTTTTGTAATTTTTTTATTGAGTCAGTTTATATATATTTTACTATAGTACCTATTTGATTTAATATTAAATAATATGATTAAAAAGAAATTTTAGGATAATTATTAATTATATATATAAAAAAAACCGCTTATATACTTAAATAACAAATATAATATATTATGGTTCTTAATAACTCATTTTGAATTAAATATAGAAGTATAGTTGATATATATGAATAAAATATAAATTATATATTTTAATTATTGTATTTAAATTTGTTTATATTTAGGCAGCATATGAAAAAAGAACTTGGAAATGCCGAAGAAGAAATATACGAAGAAGCGCATATGTGTATACATTGTGGATTGTTCTTTAAGTCTATGCCAGAGTTAGATATGCATACTGAGCAACATTTGATTCCTACAAACATTTCTGAAGTATGTATTTTATTATTATTTTTTTTTAATATTAAAATGTTATTTATGAAAAATAAATTTAAATATTTATTATATAAATATTTAAGTAACTTAATCTATTTACTGTTTAGAAATCAAAATGTTTAGTTTGTGGTGAAACATTTGATAGTACAGATGAGCTGTCTGATCATGTATCTCAAATTCATACTGATTCATTAACTGAATATTCGTGTAAACTTTGTGGAAAACTATGCAAAGACGATAAAGCTCTCCAAAAACATTTAATGATTCATGACACATCTGATAATAATTGTATAATGTGTGGTAAAAGATTTCATTCCAGAGCACGTCTTAAACGGTAATTAGTAAAAACATTTTTAACACCTATGTTTTATATGTATATAAAGAGTGATTCTTTTATTATTAAATATTCATTATTTCACTAAATATTGACTTTTTCAAAATATATTGGTTCATGCTTTTCTCAAACTAAGATTTTTATGTTTTCACACTTTTATTTAATAGTGAAACCACTTTTTTTTGATTTTCCAATGGCAATCTGTATTTAAAATCTATTAAATAAATAAGGCTATTTTTTTTATGAACTTTATTGTTTAAATTATTATTTTTTGTTAATTTCTTAGCTAGATAAGCTTTTTAAAATTGGGTGATTTTTGGTTTTTAGACTACTTCTTGTTTCATATGTAATAAACTTGTTATCGTCTATTGATGTAATGATGAACTTTGTACCTGTAGTTACCAATGCCTCACAGCTGTAATAACCTGTAGGACGAATTACAAAAAAACCTCGAACCACTTAACTTCGAGGAGCTATAACTCACTAGCAGTTTAATGAAAAATAATAATTTAAACGTTAAAATTCATAAAAAAAAAAAAATAGTCTTTCTATTTTATAAAATTTGTATACGTTGCTACTTGAAAATCAAAAGTTGATAGTGATTTTACGATTAAATATACAGGTGAAAAAAAATCGAAATGTTGTATAGTTTTATAAAAGCATGAAACTAAAAATGTTGAAAAAAAGTCAATACTTTTTAAAATAATTAGTGTTTAATGATAAAAGGATTAACCCTGTAATCACCCTGTATATATATTATAAAAAGTTTAAATTGTAGTAGTAACATTTTTTTATTTTATTTTTTAGTCATATGGTAACTCATCGAGAAAAAGGAGTAATTTGTGACATTTGCGGTGAAGAAGTAGCTGATAAACGAGCACTCATTAATCATAAAGCCAGTCATGCAAATACTGTTAGTATTTCACGAAATTCAATGACTGAAAAAATATTTCCTTGTACTAGTTGTGGAAAAGTGAGTAGTTACTGTATTTATTTATTAATTTTTATTTATTATACTTCAGTAGGACCTTGGTTGTTTAGCTTGTAGCATAAACATTATATTGTCTTTGCATTGGCAGTTTAAAAAGTATAATATTTGTGTTAATATTTTACTAAATACTGGTTGTATGAGTATATTTTAATGAGTTTCTGTTATTTCATATGCATTTATATATTAATAATAATAAAATAAAAAATACTAATGCATTTCTTATCCATAAGTCATGTTTAAATGATATTTGCTATCACGAAAACTGTTTTTGTGGGTGTCATTATGTAAAAAAAGACCAATAGTAACTATCAAACTATTGTGAAAGCAACTATTGTACTAATAGTGGTGAATCCATTGTGCCCCAACTGTCAATGGACTACAGACAAATTTTTAAATGGTCATTTTTTTATTTATATATAGATATAATTTAAAAAATTAATAAATATCTATATAATAATTATATAGTCAGTGTTGAAACTTAATTCATATATTTTATATAATTTATTTACCGAAAAAAAAAATGTGCATCATCACTTGAAAAAAAAATGTCTAGATACTAATCATATATGCATAATGGTTTGAGAGCAGCTATCATGAAAGTGATAGTGTTGCTCTAAGTTTTTCCAGTTCTGGAATTCCTCCCTACATTATTAAAATTGTTACTGTATGGTTATTGTAATGCAACAAAATATTTCAAAAATAATATATTAAATAATATTTAAACAGAGGTTTTTTTAAGAATATTTTGATAATCGATTCATTTATTATGTAAATTGTATATAATAAAGAAATTTATATATGATTATGGTTTTAGCTAATGTAGTATATAGAATTTATTATTTTATTTAGGTATTTGGATCTAGATCATCTCAACAAATACACATACGAATACATACAGGAGAACGGCCTTATGGTTGTAGATATTGTAATAAAGCTTTTGCTGATGGTGGTACTCTTCGAAAACATGAACGAATACATACTGGTGAAAAGCCATATGCTTGTCCTGTCTGCCCAAAGGCATTCAATCAAAGAGTAAAATTATTCAGTTCCTATAATATTTTTTACTAAATACTCGTATCTATATTTTTTATAATGTAATATTATTTTAGGTTGTATTGCGTGAACATATACGAGCACATCATGCTGGAACTGAGGCAAAAGGTGGTCAAGTAAATTTTTATGAATGTAAAGTGTGTGGATATTTGTTCCGATCTTCAATGGAGCTTTGTTCACATTTAGTTCAGCACAGTGATGATAATACTAAACGATCTAGAGTAGTACCTGTAATTTTCTTTTTTTAATTTGTATTATATGTAATATGTATAATTTGATTAAATAACAAGAATATAATTATTTATCCTAGATTGGACCTCGCAAGTATAAGCGTCGTAGCAAGTTGGGTAATCGAAAAGATACGTGGTGCTTAGTAGAAAAAGTATTTACAGTTATGTCTGGGCAGTCCGACACAGAGAGCTGTGAAGATGAACCCATGCCTACAGTAGAAGAGCAAGCAGTACAATCAATAATAGAACAGGATGATATGCCTTACAATCCTCCTACTATAACTCCTCCTAGTCCTCCTAGTAAGTCTCCAGTTAAAACATACAAAATTGTTAATGGCAGGTTAGTAAAAAGTGAACAGAAGTCTTCTAAACAAGGTTCAAGTGAATCAAAACACACAATTCCCAAGCCAGAATCTATACCAAAAAAGCATAGCTTTGTGCTTAAAGATGGAGAGTGCACTAGAACATGTTCAACTGTTCTTTATTATTCTTCAAGATCTGATCCTACAGTTATGGATTCATCATTAGGAGAGGAATCCAAAGAAAATGATAATCCAGAAGAACCTGAAGATCAGATATCTGTAGAGGATACAGATTTTAGTAACATGAAGATCGAGGCAGTTAGTGCCCAGTCAATATTTAATGTACAAGATTTAGACAACATATGCAACATTGATTTTTCTGGTGAAAACGGAGTACAATATTTTGTAGATAATTCTGATGGTCGATATGGTGATCATTGTGATTTAATTGTGGAAGCTTCAAATGATGATTGTTTGATTGAAACAGAACTAGTGTTTGATACAGATTATGTTGAGGAGGTTGGTGCTAACATTGAGCTGAGCACTGAAGAAATGGCGCCTGTTTTTGCAGAAATTATTTCTTGTGATATTTGTGATGAAGTATTTGAGGATAGAAAGGAACTTATGAGACACATTCAAACCATGCACATTGGATAAATGATGGACTTTTTTTTTGTGTACTACTACTACTTAGTTGTAATATTTTCTTTGTATGTTAATAAATTTTTTTTCTGTATGTACGTTTTGCACATACATTTATATTTTAATTGCTATAAATATAATAAAATGCTGCCATTTTGCACCTAATTAGATAATGTGGCCAAGATGATGTTACCATATTAATATTATTTATGAGGTTTGTGTAGTGTATAAATTCTTTGCAATATTTTTGATATGATAAATTTTAATAATTTCATCATATTGAAATTATGTAAAATCTGGTTTTATTTATTCACAAAAAAAAAAAAAAAAATTGATTTTGAACAATTAGTTGTTATACTTGTGATAATTAAAATTTGTATTTATTGAATTGTTTTTGTTTTTATAAAACTGTAAAACAATTATATTTAATTTATTATTTGTATGTTGATGCATTATTTTTGTAACTAAATATACATAATGGTTTAAATAAATTCATCAATTTAAAGAGGCTGAATATTGAATTTTAATTTGTCAAATATATTAAAATCTATTTGACTTTAACTTTATTAAACAATATTTTGTAATATTGTTACATACAATTATTCTAAATGTGTAAAACACAGAACTATAACTTAGGTTATGCTAATAATAATTGTTAATACTAAAAAGTGATGCTAAATGAGTACAGTGTAAAATATTACAAAGAAATAAAGCCTATATTTTTTTTCACTTAATCTAAAACTGTATTATATTATATAATAAATACAATTGTTTTAAACCTTATTATGTACACATTAAATTCTTCTGATATGTTGAAAATTGTTAATAATAATTGTTAAAAGAATAAGTGTGTGTACATAAGAATTATAATTGTAAATACAAAATTATTATAACCATATATATATTTAATATAATATTTATAAAACATGTAAATTGACACATTTAATTCTTAGTATTATTATATAATATTATTAAATTATATTAAGTGCATATTATGTAATTTTATTTATACATATTTTTTTCACATAAGTTATAAGATAATTTCTTAAAATTAAATGGATTAAGTTGTGTAGCTGTGGTAAATTGACATAATGTGTATATTTTAATTTCATAAAAATTATCGTTATTATCTTTTTAACATTTATTTCGTTTATTTTTTATAAACTAAACAGCAATACCTATTATGTTTTCCTTTAAATTTATTTTAATTAGTTATACACGTTATTAGTTAATGATAGCATATGCTGCTTATGGTTTTACCAATTATGAAAAACTTATTTAATATGGTTTATACCAATATATTATATTTAATGTAACTTTTTTTGGTTCAAAATTGTTTTGAGGTTTAAAATAATTGTTAATGTTTTTAAAACCTGGGTTTAATATGTACTCATTTTGAAAGGTATATGTTTTATTTCTGTTTAAAATCAAAATAATGCAACTATAATTGTTTACATTTTTATTTTTTTGTTTTATATTTTTTTTTTTTTTTTTTTAACATAAATTTTAATACATCTATTTAACAGTAGTCTGTTTTTGATAGGTTGACATTTATTTACTAGATAATTATTATACACCTAAAGTGTGAATTAGTTAATATAAAATCAATAACTAATATTTTTCTTTGAGTTTAGTTAATATAAATTAGATAAATGGTCAAAGTTGAAATGTAATTTATATGGGTTTAATGTATAAAATAATGAATTAATTTCTTAGAAATTGATACATTTTTCAAATTACAGTAAAAATAAAAAAATAACAAATGACTAGATAGATTAATATAAAATTTTATTATCTAAATTAACTTACAACACACTCAACAAGAAAACGACTGTAAATTCTTTAATTTTTTTCGTATAGTTATTATTACACGTGGATCGCCACTAATACATTTTTGGCTTTTGGACGTCATAGGTAACAGTTAATTAAAAATGTAGATTCAGATGAGTTAACATTTGAAATTTAAGAAGTAAATTATTTCATACAGATTTAAAAATAGTCCAAGGTTGTTTTAATTTGCTACGTCTTGATATTTTTAACTAAATGCTTGATATAATGATTTTTAGTAGAACAATAAAAAGATAGTGTAGGCGCTTGTAGATAATTTACTTTACTATGTGTTGTATATAAAATAAATTAGTTATAATAATTATTAGGAAATTTCTTTGGTAAATCACGTTCTTTAGAGAATTTACGTTTAGGAATGCCATTAAGATTCCTCAATGTATATAATTCATATCACCTTGATTTCAAAATAGTCAATAAATAATAAACATTGGCTTGTAAGTGGGCATGAACTAATAATTTTGTCGGAAACTCGCCTAATAAAACGTCTTTGGGAATAATAATAATAATAAAAACAACGTAAAATTATATTTAAAAACGTATAATGCAATCGTCATTTGAATAGATCATGCTAATTTATAAAGTATCGTTTTTAAATCGTTGTTTGTCAATTTTATGAAAGAAATAGGTGGCTACTGCAAATAGGTATATAATTATTTATGAATTATGAGGTTTTACAGGAATTTGCTGTACCTATATTAACATTGTTACCTACCGATGTACCGTAATATTAATAAAAATGTCTGCACACTTGAAAATAAAAAGCAGGTAATTCCCAATTCGCATTATCGCCGATTATTAATATTATAATTATATTAATGTAATGATTATTGAGGTGAGTTTTATTATAATACATTAATACCGATCTACCTATAATGAGTATTTGATCTAGCCCACCCAGTCTGAATTTTTTTTTTTTGATATGTAGGCTTAACAACATGAAAATATAGAATATCGTTATGTATTTATTTAATAGTGAATTTATTATTTTTATTCTTATTGTAATATCTAAGTATAATTGTATTTACTTCAAAAATTATAAGCATCGATTGTATAATCATGTTTAAGAGATTGCAGGACTTAGAAAAATAGTTAGGCGTAAGTATAAACATTTTGGTACATGTACCTGGAAAATGAAGTTACCTAATATTAAGTTTTAAAATTGATATTATTATAATTTAATAATTGTATACCTATTAATCTGTTTTGAATAGAAATTAAGAAAAAATGATTGTACAACGTCCATTTGTGCTGGGGACCAAATCATGAGCTAGACCATTTTATAGCGTGCTTATATTTTAATATAATATGCAGTGTAATAATAAAGGCAGCCATAGATAGGTAGGTAAAAAACATAACGAAATAACACTTGATATGGAAAGTTATTAGTTTTTTTTTTATTATTATTTCCGTTATTTTAATCGATTTTAGCAAAACAATTTTTTCAATATTTTTTCTTTTACAATTACAATACATGCATATGACTTGACCTATTTATATAATACTATATTTGAGGAGTTAGACTGGTGCATATCGTAAAATCACTTAGTAGTTGGTGTATTGGCCATTGGGCATTGACTAAGCCAAGTATATGTATCTACATGTTCTACAACGTTCGAGAGAAACACAGCAATAGAGGTACCTACCTATTTATAATACAGTTTAAGTATATGAGATACCTTAGACTCTTATAGGCTATATTCATAATATTTGGTACCTAGGTATTTGTGTGATCGATAGTCATATTGCGTTGTACTGATGTGTCGTGGTAAATTTGGTGTTAGAATGACATAATGAACATCCATAAACAATTTCGAAATCACAGTCATTGAGAAGCGGGTAAGAGATGATGACGATGGAACAATAGAAAAAAGAAATAGTATCGTTTCCCCTAAAATTCGATAATACCGCAGCAATAAAAGTATACAACTATATTATAATAGTATATATTATTATGAAATAATAGTAGGTATTATGGGTAGGTAACCTAATAACCTAATCTGTAAGTTATGGCTATTATTAAGTAGTTATAATTTATAAATACCTATATTATTATAATAATTATTAC
This sequence comes from Rhopalosiphum maidis, assembly GCF_003676215.2. NCBI lineage: Eukaryota > Metazoa > Arthropoda > Insecta > Hemiptera > Aphididae > Rhopalosiphum > Rhopalosiphum maidis. Next base: position 64,999,744 of record NC_040877.1, read on the forward strand.
GTATAAACAATAAATATGGTTGTTTTACGTCAATTTCTAAGGGACGGGCAGATCTATTTATGTTATAGGTACTCTTTTATAGAACACATTAATATATTATTAAATATAATAGTGTCATCTAGTGTCTAGATCTATCTATCTATGTATCTATTATTATTATTTTTAATTATTATAATATATTATTATGCGTATATGTATCGCGTATAAAAAGGAATAGGTCGTCACGTTTTAATATATAGGTATATAGGTATTTTATATAATAATATTTAATATAATATAGTGCGTAGAAATTTATGAGTAAAAAATAATAATATTACAGGCCGACCGTAGCGGCGGCCGTTACAACTGGGTGGGTTGCACGTTATTGTCGTTGCACGTGGACCGGGACGTCATGGTGAGCGCGGTGGACGTGTTCTCTTTGCTGACCAGTTCGGCGCGGCCGACGAGCGGTCCCGTTTCGCCGCAACACCCGCCGCCGTCGTCTTTGCAGCAACCGCCCGCGCCGCCACCGCCGACGCCGCCGCTGACCGCCTGGCACAGTATGGTGGTTGCGCGTCCGGTCCGGCCGCCGCCGCGCTCCGAACCGCCGCGGTTCCGGCGCGGGAACGTGCTGTTCTCCTGGTGCAGGCCCGCGTTCACGTCCTTGCCCGCCGCGCACGTGCACGCCTTGAGGAAGCTCTTCTTGAAGTTGTCGCTGAGGAACGCGTACAGGATCGGGTTCATGGCGCTGTTGCTGTAGCTCAAGCATCCGGCCAACAGGAATATCGTGATGACGATCTTGGACTGGCACTGTTTGGGCGGCGTGAATATTAGCGCCACCTGCGTGATCCAATACGGCAACCAGCACAGCACGTACACCGTGATCACCGTCAACACCAGCTTGGTCACCTTCCGGTGCGATTTCTTCTTCTCCTTCGACTTGTTCACCGGTCCTACCTGTGACCGTCACACGTCATAAGTATGGGTAGGATAATATGTAGGTATACATGACATAATTATAATATATAAGCAGGTATCATATTATTATTCATAATCGGTCACTATATTATTACATGGGATTTATATATATATATATATATATATATATATACATAATATTATACAAATTGTATTACTTCTAACTTATAAATTATGATAGTATAGGTTAGAGATATGAAGAAGACTACTATGTCCCATATAATCTTAATTAAGATGACCCGTGGGGGGGGGCTTCATATCTACTATCTAATAACGGAGGACGGAGGTGACTTTGGCTGATCAACTCGACCAAGTCCTCCGACGAGGTCCCCTAAACGCCTTCCTCTGTTTGCGACTATAATATGTATGTTATAAAGTGGCACTGACTCAAGTTTGGGTTTATTATAATATTTAGTTAGGTATAGGCAGCAGTGCAATTTTGATAATCTTAATACTAATAATATATTACAGTAATACGTATAGTTAGAGCCTGCTATAGTAGCGTATAACTTTAAATTTTTGATCTCTCGATTGAAATACTCAACGGCCCCTTTCTATGTAGTTTCATATCTGGACATATATATTATTCATAATGTGTCGTTTTAGACTTTTATGTTTATACAGGGGCGCCATTTGGGGTATCGCAGGGTATACATTGGTGGCCCTATTTTTTCCTATAACATATTAGCCTGACTTAATTTTATACTGCGTCGGTACAGCTAAAATGTAATAAATAAACTATTATAATAATTTTCGAAAAATATTTTATAAATAATAAGTATATTGTTTTAATCTTTATTTTCTTGACAGTTGTAAGATTATAATCAATGGATCAAAATTAAAAAATATATTTATCTGTCTTATTAGCTTCTTAAGATTGTGATATAAACATAAATTATTAAAAATTTGTAAAAATCAATCTTACCTTATTCATTTTGCTAATTATTTACAAACTCTTAATTTCAAACTTCAAATAATTTAACGATACAAATAACTGCATGCTAATAGCTTACACTGATTTTTTTTATAATATATTGCTTACAGCTTTATTTGTATAATCAAAAATTTGATTTGAATGATAATAGTCATAATAATTATTTTTTATAAATTGAGGTGATTAAGTTAAATGTATGAATTATATTTATAGATAATGACAGTATAATCAAGATTCAAAGTAAGTGTGTAGGCTGGTTGTGACTGTTGTGAGACTTCTACAAATAGGCTAAAATGTATAAAGAATGTCGCGCGCCCTATTTTTTAAGTTTAATAAATTTCAATATTTTAACTATGGTCTGATATGGTGGACAAATTTGGCCTGCTTAATAATTTGGCAGCCCTATTTTAAAACTGAATTGGCGCCCCTGTGTTTATAATAATATGATATGCATCTACAGTTATAACTTGTAAGTTGTAAGATATTTTTATACAGTAAATATTACAGAAAATGTTTTCGATTAATTAATTTTTTTATTGATGTTATTTTAAGAGAACATCGTCCTGGCATGCAAAACCGTGCCATTAAGATTTTGCGCCCAGGGTAAAATTAAAAATATTCGCCCCTATTTTATTTATCATTATGCGTTTCAATTTTTTTGGCGTCCCTTTAAACCATGCGCCAGGGGCGCATGCCCCCTAGGCCCCCCACGGCACGGCTTTGCTGGCATGTATTATTCCTGTCTGTTTTATAAATGTATTGTATAACTAATCTATACGTACCGATTTCTTATTACAGTTTATTAAATATTTAAATTTGTAGGTTTTATCTATTAGAAAAAATTTATATAATATGATCGATTTGTAGAGGTTAATAATAGAGTTTGATTTTTCATATTTTTATTTTATACTTGCAATGATGAAATTAACTTACAATTGATTATACTTACTTGAATAGTTTTTAAATTTCAAATTTATATTACTAGTTTTAAAATAAAAGTATGAAAAACACGCTTTGCCTAAGCGTAGTTTATATTCTCCTCTACAAAGTCGATAATATAATATAAATGTGTCCTACTATTAACTATAAGATAAACTTGTAGTATATAAGTATTAGTGTGTAAGAATGTAAGATAGAGACAATACATGCGGGTATGACGTTTGTTTTTTCCTTAAGTCTAAAGACAACTTCGCAAAGTCCAGTTTGGAAAATGCTGCCCTACCCAGCTCAACTCCTTGCAGCGATAACGATTCGTTTATTGTAATAAATTATTATAGATCATAATACTATCTAATATACCTAGTACCTACCTGTAGATGGCTGTTATTAGCCGTGAGAGCTACACACAATATGTACGTATAACTTAAATTAGAAAATGTTCACTTTAATCTATCTGTGGTACATTACTGTATAAACTTAATGCGCTTTATCATTTTGTAGGTATTTATTACACACACGAATTTTGACGCGGAAGTTTTAATGCATATGTATTATCATTGACTATAAATATATAAATAAATATAGTATTTATAATCAATGGTATTATATAATATAATATATATAACATATGATAATATATGATATTATATTATGCATTTAGTGCAAATCTTAACACGCGCGCCGGTGTATTTGTCGCGTTTTAGTTTTATATATTGTATAATATTCATAAATGTTATATTCTATATTTCAGAAATGATCTGGTCTCCGTATCTACGGTTTTTGCATAAGTTTTTAATAAAACGTGGCGTTGGCGACGGCGACGGCTGTGGTATACCGCACCCTTAAAACCGCTTTCGACAGCAGCCTGCTTTGCTCCGGTAGTCGGGTATAATATGCAACGTGATGTGTACCTACGATGTGTACCTACGATGTATCCACGGTGCGGTGGCAAAGCGAAAAGCGATTTCTAAAGGACAACGACTACGACACAAAGTTCGCTTTTATACCATTCGGTTTAGTATACCTACGTGTACATTATTATATTACTACAGTGTGTGTGTACGTATTGGGTTTGCCACTTTTGTAAATAATATTACTCTGTAAAGAGTGGGTTACGCCAAAAACGAGCTTTTACTCTATATATTCAGTACGCCTCATCCTCACCTAAATACAAACGGAACGCGTACACGTGGATATACTTATGTTATGCAATGACAATGATATGCCGTTTTCACTCTGTAAATTGATGTGACAGAGAATAGAGTAAGTATTTAGCATAATATATTTTATAGTATTCAAAAAATACAATATTGAGTAATAGTGTTAATAATTTGAAAATCAATGGTGAGATTCATTCAAGACGAGTTTTGGAGGCTCCAATAAGCCACTATCACTTAATATTTACTCGATTGAGAAGCGTATCCTGGGCGTCACGTTCAGTAATATCTCATTTATATGAGATTAACATTTTATACATAAAATTATGTTATAGTTATATTTTTTTATATAACACTCGTTGCTCAAGGGATATTTTAATATTTTATTGTAAACTTGGTCTGTTACTTACTTTAGTAATTATAATAAATTATACAAAGTGGTACGAAAACTGTTGGCGTGGAGGTCGCTTTGATTTTCGTTCCGATTTCCGTCGTTATGTTCGCAGCAAAACGTATTATATGATATGCATATTATTTAGTATAATTATATAGTCTATAATCCTATATGCTAATATTCGTATTGCTTTGATATATCCTTTTACTCATAATACACTTTGCGTATCATACTCATCAGTTATCACGGTAGTTAGATACAATTTAACATTATATACTATAATATTATACTGTATATAGATATCGTTTTAGTTCATACGAATTGAAGACGTTTAGCGAGATTTTTCTTTAAAAACATTTAACGTAATGTCAATTTATAAACTGTCATTTTTGACATTTTGTTCAAATTCCATATAAAGTATAAAATATCTTTTAAATAAACAGTTTATAATCTATAAAATTAAAAACATGATGCAAATTTGCTGTTTTGGACAAATAAAAAACTGTTTGGCGTGAATGAAGTAATGAAAATGTCAGAATAGTGAAATTAATAATTATTCAACTAAATACTAAAATTACAAATGTGACAAGAATAATATTTAAAAATAAGATCTAATAAGTTACGTCCCTATACTTATTATCATTAATTTTGTTATTGTTCTGTATTATTTTATTTTATTTTTGTTAGTAAAACATATATTTTTATATTTTAAATGCTAATCGGTCTTAGAATATATTTATTAATTCTATTATGTTATTGGTTCTAAACAATTATCTATAATATGATTGCCAAATGGCCTATGTTGAACAAAACAATAAGTCGAGTCGAAGTTATATATTATAAAACAAATGTTTTCACCATAAAAATTTAAAATTTCCTCTTGGATAAAAATATAATCCCAGTACAATATTATGATTAAAATTTTAAATGAAATAATTTTAAAAATACAAAAATGTTAATATAAGCGAAGAGTACCATTTAAAAAAAATTTTAGGAGGGATGCATTTTTTTAGACAAAATAAGTAGAGAGATGAAAAATGTAGGTTTAAAAAAGTAAAGGGATGTCATCCCTCCGTATCCTCTCCACTTCAGGCACTGAATACACTGATGGGATTTTACACCGATAGTATCATTGCCGACACCAAATAATACAGGATTAGGTCATGAATAAAGAATTAAAATAATAACGAGTTAATTACTACTACGATATGAATAATATTTTCTATTCTCATAATCATTAATCCTTTTACTTTTCTGTTTGATATTAATATATTATATTTTTTGAATATTCACCTATACTGTTATTATAAATTATTATTTCTTTAAAGTGTGGTAACTCAATTTTTTAACTCGTTACCACGGATCCACAAAAACAACTACTCAATTTACCAGCATATTTCTAAAATTAAAAAAAACAGCTTTGCTTACTTTACTTATTAATGCTTATTTATCATAAACAGTAAAAAATATTCATATCTAAAATTATTTCTAAAAATTAAAACTTTGCCTTCATCGTATAATTTGAATTTTGAATAATGCAGAAATAAGTGTTTATTAATTGTGAAAAAGATTATCAATATCAAGTTTCATGTAAAACTTAATATATAAATATTATTTACAATTCAAATTTTTCCACCTCTTTTAAAATAATTTTTTTCTTAGAAACCCTTCTTTGATGATGTTTAAAATATAAAACCATCATTCTCTCCAAATTTTAAATTTCTATTTATATAGTTGACTTTAATCAGTAATCGGTCAAAATATCCAAAGACAAAATATCAAATTGTACACATTTTATTTTCTAGTCCTTCCATTCACATTTGAGCAGAACCTTAGGGGTTGGTTTAGTTTCATGAATTAGTCGTGTGTTACGTCCTAATAGTGTTTAATAATTATAGTATTTGATGGGTACGCAACAGAAAGAATTAAACTTTCGTAGAAACCGCAGAGTTCCTTTTGAATATTATAAAGTATATATAGTATGGATTATGGATATTCATTACGTTTATAAATATATATTTTATATTAATATTTAAAATATGGCCATACTAACCCTTTCGTTCTCATAATTTGCGTTTTACAGTAAGACATGGACCGAAGTTTGGCCTGATATAAAATTTACGTTATAATTTATAAGATAAAGTTGTCAAATTGTTTGAAATCTTGGTTAGATCAATTTTTATATGATAAAATGCGATTGTTTGATTGAATTTTTTCATCAATAGTTAGTAGTTTATTTGAGAATTGTAATGTCAATATGTCTGCTATCACATATATTATGTTTATTATATTTAATATTTAAATTAAATTGTTGAGACTTATACGGTCAACAATTGTAATGCATTGAAGGAATGTATATAAATAGTTTTATTAGAATCTACGATATTAGTAAAGTATTAATCTAATGATAAAAAGAATATTGACCAAAATAAGTGAAGCGCTCTGTAAACCGAATTATAGATGCTCATTAAGTTATTTTGGTGATGGTATAAGTGAGGTTTTAGACATTACTTTTAATATTTTAAACTAAATAAAACCCTTTACCGTCAGTTTATTATACAATAATAGTCATTAAATTTTTTAATGCTCACACAAAATATTTACTAAAACCAAGTGTATTATATAAATTAAGTATTAATCAATATATTTATTAAATGTCATATAATATACAGCATAATTTCTGAAACGCGAGGTGTATAAATATATGTATACCATGGATTTTATGTATTCCCATTAAATAATTTATTATGTATTAATACTTATTATTGATATTAACAAATATAAATATTTAAATATAATTATGTGAGCAATATATATTTTACATCTCATAATGAAAATATTATGAAATAACAGTATGGTTGTAAGCAGTATCGGTTGTTGATGTGGAACGTAGATATAACCTAATGTAGATCATATATTTTATATAATTACTATTGTTAACAAATTAGATTGTCTTCTATTTATAAATTTTGAACGGATTATAATAATTCTATTTATTACCGTTTAGTTTAAAATTTTGGAATATTAAACTAAAAATTTCAAAAAATTTTGTTAGAATTTTTTTTCACTAAGAAAGAAATATCATGTATATAATATTATAATAAGATCAAATATTATAAAACAATAGTAATAAATCTATTTTTTTCTTCGCTTATTTTTATAAATTACGATTATTATTCCATAAAATTAACAAATTAGGTAAATTGTGAATACATATCGACATACTGTATAAAAAACTCAGATACTGCGAATGATATTGAGAATATACATGACATTAGGTGGAGTATTTTTAAACCTAATTATAAAGTAATTTTTGGAATTGTGCGTCGGTAGTATCAGTATGTAGCCTAGCACATATATTATTATACATCAGTTATATAGGTACTTACTACTTACATATTAAAACTGTAAATATTTCTCATGTAACATATTATTATGTTTTATTTGCGCCGACAAACAAAACTTTAACACAACTATTTGGTCGACGCCTTTATAGTCGAAAGAGAAGACAGCCTGACTAGATTTTAAACTCACCAAAATAATTGTATACATAATATGTATATATATATATAGTCTTGCAAAAACCTTTTTATAATCAACTCTGACCATATGTTTCTTTTCCACCGCCGTTAAGACGTTTAACGCTATTATATTATAATATGTTTTTTTTAATTTTTAATCTTATATTAGCGTTTCGCTTAAAATTAATTCAGTTTTTGTTTTAAGCTATTTTTTGTTATTTTAAAATATTAAATAGAAAGGAAAAAATTTGTATGTATTATGGTTTTTCGCACCATATCTTATATACATACAAAATATCCAAGAAGTTTATTAAATTATAGACTAATATAGTGATAGTATTTCTTTTTAATTCTAAATGTTCTAAGTGTTTCACCGATAAACAATAATATAAAAGGATCATTTTCTATACCCACTAACTAACTATCCAATCATTTTTTATCAGCTTAGTAATAAAATAAGATATTTTTATTTTTGAGTTAAATTTAAATTGAGATGTGTGGAGAAGGCTAATAAGTATATGATATTATATAAAATATAATAATATATATGTAATATATTAATATATTAATATATACTTATATTAATAAATATATAGTTTAATAATATTAATACAGTGGAATGGCGTCCACTAAGTGGATTGAAAAACAATTTTTTGATAAATATTCATATAATTTACCTGCATATTAGTTCTATGAAATTAAATTGTTATTTTTTAAGACATTAACCAATTAGAGTGCTTCATAAAATCGGTTTATAAGACTACTATTTTTAGTGATCTTGTATTTTTTATCTACTAATAAAATATTTGTATTGGTTACACGGCCAAATGGCTAAAAAATACGTTTAGTTGATTATCGATCACATCATAATAATATCATATAGTGGTTGGACCTATAACCCAAGGCACCGTCTAATTTTAATGTACTTTTCATAAATTATTTACATTAGGGATACAAGAGCGTAGGTTAAAAGCTTTATTTAAGAATTAAAATAAATATTTTTGTTAAACTTTGTATTATCTGAGTAGCTTAATACTCAATATATTTAACTCGGACTTTCGGTAATATCGGCCAGATATATGGAAACGCGTAAATACTCGTAAGAGTTGGTCTTCTGAATATAACTATAATAATTGTTTAATAATTGGCGAATTTCTATATTATTTAATTTAACACTCCTTAAATGCACTAAACGAAACAAAAGGTTTTACAAAAGTTGTTGAAAACGTTTACAGGCCGACTGAATAATGGTCGATATTAATTTAAATGTTTGTACCTTTGTATATTATTATAAATTATAATTATACTAAGCAATTTATTTGATTAAGTATCGCATAACTGAAAATATTTCAAAACAATGTCGTTTATAATAATTTTGTATTTATAACGTGTAGGCATGCATTAAGCAGTAGGTATACAGTATGTTTGTATATAATTCACCAAGTGGATATATAGTGTGTAATATTATATTTTCAGTAAGACGTGCGATATATTATATTATATAATATTATATATAGTTATTGCATAATATTACTCGAGGTTTTTATTTGTTTTGTATGTACTGTTATTTGATACGTAACAATGAATTATTTCAGAGAACCTATAGTAATATATGAAATAGGGAAATAATTTTTACTTGGTTTGAAATTGTATAGATTTTACACGCGCGGGCGCATATATGAAGTGACTACTTCTATAGGCAATATAATATTATAATGGCTATCAGAAATTTTATGTTTTCGACACGTGAAGAATGAAAAACAGCTACCGCGAGTATGAGCTAACGTAGTTTATGAAACTGCTAACGATATGTTTTATGCTTCTGTGGCTTCGTATATATAGTTCGTTTTTATTACGATAGGTGACACCTGAATGTCCTGCTGCAACGCGTTCGGCAATTCTGTTGGTTTTTATCGAACGTGGTCGTGATTTGATTTATATTTTACACACTTGTTTATCCATAAAATTGTACGTTTTAATATCTATCGATGAATCACAATATAAATAAGTATATATGTATTTGAATTTATAAAATGCGACAGGCGTACTGTGTGCAGTGTTCGGCACGTGTAACTTAAAATTTTTTTTAAACCATTTCTCCGTGTAATGTTTGACTGTTGAATTTAAGCATACACACGTCACACGTACAGTCAATGTAATATACCTATATGGCTATATTTTATATTTTATGACATAACAGGTATAAAGTATCAAGCTCTGTCGTAATGGCGGGTGCAACACACTAATGCGTACAATAAAAACCGATGTTTTTATTTGAATATTTTATGGATTTTGAGCGGAGTGGGAAACGCGTATACCTATAATCTACAGTAGGTGTTACAACAATAGTGTTGGTTTTTTTTTTGTCAAAAGTTTTCGTCAAATGTTGATGCGTTAAGAAATAATGCAAGCAGAAATCACGGTTTCGAAGAAAAATCTAAAAGCTAAGTTTTTTTAAACGCAATGATTTATTATTGTTTCTAAACTAAATATACCTATACCGCAGTGATGAGATGAGTATGCCGAGATGAGTGTCTAATACCGTGGTCCCTTTAAGTTTTTTGTGAAACAACTGTAGAATTTGATATCATCCGAAGTACAATTTATTGTTTATAGAGCGGCATGTAATGAAACTTTTCACTTTCCGAAAAAGCGTTAATCTTCGATGAAACATGTACAAAAGTTATGAAACCATCATACATTATTCCCTTGCTATGAACAACTTTTCATTAGCCATATTATGTAATATCACTACTTAAGAGAAAAATAAGTTTTTGATTTAAATCCAATAAACTTGTGGTCATCTATATTAGGTATATACTATACTATTATATGCACATTAAATTATCGCTATCGCTATAATATATTATTGTTATGTTATAATAATACAGCAATACACCCAAAACCGATAGGTCGTGATTTTGTTAATTTTATCGAAGTCATAATCATTTTTCCTCGTCCGGAATATTGTAAATTTCTTACTTAAGGCGGCTGTATAGATATAATAATTGGTGTGGACGTGTGTTATGCCATATATTATTAATATTATTATTATTATTACAAATACGCAATATCATAAAAAAAATGCAATAACGTAGGTACACGAAATTTTTATATTTTTGGCGGCGGTAACTATAGTTAATCCGCAACACGCGCTTACGACATTTCTCGTCTCGAAGAGTGTTTTCGCGATTTTATTATTATTGTACCTACGTTCATGAAATCTCGCGAGTATTAAATTATAATGTTTTCAACGTAAACGCACGTAGAGGTTTTGACACAATTATTATACTGCTGTACGTGTGTTGTACCCGCCGACGAAATGCAAAAGCGGCGGTGCGAAAACTCTATTACCGTGTGCGTATAACGACTGCGGAAAGTCGTATGTAATAATATAATATACTCTACTCGCGGCGGCGGCGCGGGAAAATTTGTCTCGCGAGAAATGTACATCGCTATATATCACCGCGATCGTGTTATAATCGCGAGACTGTTGGCCTGCAGTTCTATATTCGACAATAGGTACCTACGCTATATATTTGCATAAAAACGAGTCTTATAACAATTTTATGATAGTATTATCAATACATCACAGTGCGTGCTGCATAGGATAAAATCGTATAATATATCAATATGAGTATAATTAAATCGCGATAAGCCAGGCGAGTGTGTGTGATTGGTACCGTATACTCGGTTATGTGTGGCTTTTAAAATCACATTATTTTATAAACCATAGACCGATGAAAAAAATTGAAAAAATTCTGGTTATTATAAACGGTCGTGCTATTTTACTTCAACTGTATAATAATGTATATTAATGTAAATAATATTCTATTCCGTAATTGAAGTGAAATATAATCACTGAAATTCATTAAAAAAAAATAAAATCTCAGTAAATTAAAACTATGAAAAATATTAAAAAAATAATTTGTTTTCAAAATTTTTGTTATAAACGGCTTAAAATCATGTACAAATATATTTTCAAAATAAAAATCATTAATAGTTTATGAAGCAATATTAAGTATCATTCGATAAGAGAATAACTCTGCAGACTCACGTATTATAAATTTATACTGTATCTTGTTTTATTTTAATCCTTGTGTATGCTCCGCAAGATCTCTATCGCCAGTGCTTTTTATTAAGTATTTTATTTTCATCAGTCATCTACACGTATACACGTAGTATATGCTATAGTTTAAGCACATACGGGTACATATTGCGCGTTCGCCGTTCGTATTTACACGTCATGATCGTCATATATATACTATATTATATTATAACGGTAAATCGCACTTAAACAATAAAAATAAAATAAACAGGTCATATATAAAATGAAATACGGACCGTTTGCAGCTTCCTTATGACCAGTATGTAGAAGACGAATATGAGCATGAGCGGAATGGCGAACCCGAGCACGAACGAGTAGAGCGTGAACGCGGTCTGTCCGCTGAACAGGTCGTTCTCCGGCCATATGATGTTGCAGCTCTTGACGTTGCCCTTGTCCATTGTGTTGGCGTACATGATGACCGGTATCATGAGTATGATGCTGAACGTCCACGCGGTCACCGACACGATCTTCGACACGTACGCAGTGCGCACCTTCGACGACGATATCGGATGGCATATGGCTATGTACCGGTCGGCGCTCATGATCATCAGGAATATGCTGCTGGTGAACTGGTTGACGCTGGTGGTGGTCATGTACACCTTGCACATGACGTTGCCGAACGGCCAGAACTCCATGGACATGGTGACGATCAGGAACGGTATGCCGATCAGGAAACACTCGTCGGCGATGGCCAGGTTGACGATGTACATGTTGGTCACCGTCTGCATCTTGGAGAACCGGATCACCACGTATATGACCAGCGTGTTGCCCACCAGCCCGATCACGCACACGATCACGTACAGGATTTTGGATATCAGGTACAGCGACGACTCGTGTCCGGACGTGTCGTCGCAGTACAGCGCGTCTCTGTCGGTGCCGTTGCCGTACGGGCCCAAGTCGGTGCCGTTGTATCCGCCGGCGGCGCCCGATGGCGGTTCCGTCAACGTCCAGCTGGTCGTCAGGTGCATGGCTATTGGGTAGTCCATCGGCGCCGCAGCACGTGATCAGTCAGTTAACCGCAGTGCGTCGTGTCCGGCGGGTTAGTGTACTGCGCCACCTTCGTTGTCACGTTAGTAGTTGTACACGGTCGCTGTCACATTGTCGTCGCCGTTGTCGTTTTCCTGCGTGAAACAGAGTAAAAACAAAAAAAAAACATTATAAACGAATGCGTAAAGTCACCAAAACTTTTTCTCGAGAGACCTGCTTTTACGCGCTTATTATAGGTGGTGGGTAAATGGGTTGGCATTTTGGAAGGGAAAACCGCGATTCAACGCGTTTTTTCGCAAGGACTTGGTTTGAATGCTTATGTGGGGGAAGGGGGCTAAACACGTTTATTGAATGGTATAGGCTTCTCAATTTAAAATGCTATCTAACTTAGGCCGATTATGATACCCGGAAAAGCTTATTATGTAATATTATGCAAACATCGATTTTGAACGGCATGCCATCATTATAGAAAACTTTTTTAAACGTTCTAAGAAGTCACTAAGGGATTGCGTATTAACGGCGTACATTGCCTCGACGTCGAGATTTGTGATTAAAACGTTTTGAAAATAATTTGTAATATTTATTTTAATATGTATAATATGATATCGAGAAAATGGATCCGATATGGTGCACTATCCTAATGAAAATAAGAATAGTCCTATAAAAACTGTGTGTCTTATCGTACAAAAATTAGACTTTTACGATTTTCTGAAGACAGTTTACTTTTTATCTTTAGTTACTTCATGTATTATTTTCTACTTCTCGTTCACTAATAACCTAAGTATTTGTGAATGTATAGGTCATCATATTTTATAACATAGACGATCAAAATAAATTTCAATAGCAAAGCGGTTGATTATAATATTATTGGGTAGATGATAACGACAATAGTTAGTATAGTATTATTATTGTAAATATAGTGATCTACAGACTGGATATATTTGCTTCAACGGCATTGAATATTGTAGTTTAAATATATTTGACTGAGAGTTTGGTAATAATTATTACTAATGATTGTGTGTTTTTTGAATAAACCGAGTTACCGTGTGTAATTTTTCCATGTTTACATGATATACGATATACTTATACTTAGTGTTAGTGTATTAACATTAGATGTATTATTGTGCGTAAATCAATTAATGTGTAGGCATCAGTTACGTGTATATAGTACATAATAATTATTATGATGCACACATTTTTAAAATATTTAAGAGAACGATAAATAATTATGAATGTTTAAACGCTGAACCTATGAAACGCTCGTAATTATATGATAAATACCACAAATAACATACTATAAAATATGGTGTACCGGGATTTTCGTAATATTCCAATAATATCGGTAGCTTTAATAGTTTAATGTATCATGAACAGTTATTCGTCTCATATGCAGTTATTTGAAGAGGTCACTATTTCGAACGCGTGCCGTATATTTATTACGTACGAGTTTTAGGTTTCGTAAGCTTAGGTCGGTGGTGGGCGATCGTTTTGGATAGAAAACCGTTTTAACACATTCAATTACGTATAATTTATAACCATCGTACCTAATCACCGCGTCATCTGCAGCAGTGACTGGTCGATGAATCGGTCACTTATATTATATCGGCATTTTATTAGTTTTTTTTTTGATTATGTTAAAAAATAATAAAATGGTTGTTTTTTTTTATACAAAACTGTTATTTGTATACCTTTTTAAAGTATTCATCTTTATCGATGATTTATTACATTTTCGACGTGGTCATGCTTATGGAATAGAAAATTTTTTTGAAAGTTTTGTAACCGCAGTTAAAACTAATGATTATTGTGTTTGGTGGGTGGTGTTATATCTCTTCACAGTTCTGTTAACGAGAAATTAATTTTAACTTAAATATCATGCATGGATTTAAAAGTTAACACATGTTTGTTTAGCGATGACGTCTTATAATAACATTTATTTTTTGCTCCACAGTATTGTTAACTCAATTTTTTCGCCGACTGCTATCCTGTCAATCATCATATTAGTATTTATAATTATAATGCATCAAGTTATAAAGTATATACGATTATGATTGCAACAATAAAGTATTCAAATAATAAACTATTAATATTAGCAATTATTCTTATTATATTATCTCTTTATATATTTAAAAAAACCATTGGAATAATATTGCTCCTTTTGAAAGTTTACATACCAAATAGCTACTAACCATGATTCTTAGGTCCATTTTATAGAATACTGCACATATTGTTCTATGTGGATACATTTTACAAAAATAATATTTTTATGAGTATTTTGCAGCTGTGGTTTTAATCTTGTGCCCATCTCACAAATATTTATAATATTTCTATATAAATTCTCTCTCGAATTTTATTAATTTTAAGACCGTTTTCACTACGAAAGTAATTACAAGTTGATTTATTTAATATAAATCATAAATTAAACTTCGATTACTTGTATGCGTCTGCTACGGTATACGTGCCAAATAAATATAGTTACGATATTACTTTATGTTGGAAATTCGACCCACATATATTACAATAAGTAATAACGCTTTAATTATAACTCGTATGTGGCATGACTTTTTATATTGAAAATTGAAGTGTACATTGGTAATTCATTTTATGTTATGCTATTGAAATATTAAAAAAAAAATATTGTACTAAGAATAAGCTTGTACGTTATAAGATACACGTCAGTCGTAGAGACAATATTATAATTTAGCAATACCCACAGTGTATAAACTAAACGAGTTGATAATAATACATGGATACATTACAACCCTAAACCGTGATCAAACTCATCATGAGTTTATGTTAAAAATGAATTCGATTGTATTCATAATAAATGTACGGTTTCATAACCTGAGTTTTTGTGTGATTGATTTTCTCAATAATTACATTACACCTCCTTTTTAAATCATGAAGTCTGATTGTATAACTGAAGTATTGGGTAATACCAATCAAAATACATAAACTTCACATAGCTGGAAAAATGTATTAAAGTAATAACTTTCCAAATTTGAAGTAGTTTCATATTATATTATGTGACAAAAATTGATTGGATTTTTTTTTATATTATCTATATTCTATATTCTAGAACATGGTGATTTTTCGATTACAATAATTCCAAGAAGTAGTACTAGTATTCAAATCAAATCCTATAAGTGGTATAAGAAAAATATACAAATTTTCAATAGTTTATAAAAGGCACAAAAAAATTGATGGATGTACGTATAATATAATATGAACTATTTACTATATACGTTAAGATAAATGTTCGTCTTAATTTTTTGGCCTTAATATTATTATTATATATGAAGGAGAACACGAATTTAAAATTAATATTAACATCAATTATTAACATCAAGAGATAATATATAAAAAGAGTTTTACAGAAAGTCTTTTGATTATAGCAGAAGAATAATACAAAATAAGTAACATTTTACATAAACAACTTTTTAGACTTTCCACGACGTTATGAATATTCTGTCTTATCATAAGATATCTGTCAAACAAGTATGCCAACACAAAAGTTTTGCTTTACTTAGGATCTTTTTATACGATATGTGGTGCTCACTATTGATGGAAACAAAGTCACATCACATGATGTTTATGAATTAAAAATGATAATAAAGGCATTGTTTTGATATTTTAACTTATTATTTTAAAGTTTACAAAATTATGCCCAACAGTACATAGGAATATTTTGATTTTATATCGTACATTTGTTTCTCTATCCTATTTAGTGTATGCCTATAAAGATACAAACATCTGTATTTATGGTATTAAAATGTTGACTATAAAATTGAATTTAAGAGTAAAATACAATTTGTTTGAGCTTATCTCATTATATAGGTTTAAATTTTATACGAACTTTCTTGAATCGAAAATGCGACTTTGATTATATTAAATATTGTCATTTTTATTGTCATTTTATTGAACAATACAACTTAATGATATTCTTTATACGGTTTAGTATAGTTTTTGATTGGATCTTCGCGTTTTAAATATTTTGATTAATTAGCGCATATATTTTATGTTTTGATGGCTAAAGATAATTAATTTTAAATTTGAATGAAGGTTTTTTTTAACTGATTAAGTCATATTGTTACATAACTTAAAATGCACGTCACTGAGTTGTATAATAATAATAAATAAAAATATTTCAAATCTTTAACAATGCATTAACACCATAATGAAAAAAAAAGTTGGGCATAATTTTATTTTCATTGATTTGTACACGTTTGTTACACATATTATAATTAATTGTTTGAACTTAAAGTCATATACTGTAACCAGTAGGTATTTTCGATAAAAAGTTTAACTCGTAAAAATAAAACCAAGCTATTGAAATTAAAGGTTGCTTGCGAAACTTAAATATAGTATAGGTACTTAATATATTTGAATTCCTTTACTTTGTATATAAGTTCAAATTAATTGTTTTTTTTTTTATTATGTAAATAGTAATTAAATTAAATTATAGTACCTACATGCCAACGGTTTAAGTATAAAGTTAAAATTGTTTTTGTAGAGTTTAAAAATTTTATTTAACCGATGCCCTCGGGACCCGAATTCACCGTAGTGGTTGATTGCGGGCTAATCAAAATACAATAGATTTAATTTTGTTTCACAAACTATTGTTTGTGTTTTAGATCAAAGTTGTGGATACAATTTGATAAAATCCAAAAATATTTTTGATTTTCAAGTTTTGAAAAATATAGTAATCATGAACTTGTCGAATTCTTTTCGCCATTTTTAGAAAAACATATAACCATAACCAATTTATAAAAATTCCGCAAGAAACATTTACATTAACCGAGCCTGTAAGTTGCAGAAAAAACTAATATATACGTTTTATATTTTATAAATAAAACATATATATGTGGGTTATACAAAATGTGCTGGTCAAATGTGGTTTGAGTATGAGTGCATTACGAGGGAGGAGAGCGGTGTATTATAGAAAATGTATTATACTATATGATACATAAAAAATTGGAGACAGAATACTGTTATTGCTTTTCATTTGAAGTTCTGGATAATTTATTGTGATGTTTGAATGGTTGATATTGTTAGTTTGAAATGTTTACGGAAATAAAATACATCAAGTTTTGTTGCCGATAATAGTATTATCTAACGGTATAATGTTCATAAAAAATACACTGTATTCGAATAAATGGCCATAAATTGTTTTTCCGTTTTATTGGACCGTTTCTTTTGTGTAAACGAAACGCTTAATTAAATCTCGATATTTGGTCGTTTATACATTTTATATAAAGACATTTTTATGTAGTATGTTTGCATTCGGAAAACACATTCACATTGATAATAATTTTATATTCTGTTTGATAATTTTCTTGATCGGATTTAATATTCAAAAACAATAACTATTGATTTCAGTGGCGTCGAAGGGTATACACTTGCGTATTTAAAATCCAACATTATAGTAAATTGGCCCACGTTATAAATTGATTGCCCTGAATGATTGATAGTGGCTTGTGCTTAAGTGGCCTGATCTCTATGCCATGCGTATTAAAAAACAATTTGAAATGACACCACTGATTTACGTTCTCTATATACGCGTTTCCTAATACACCAGTTTTTATTAATAATTGTATTGTATAATATGTAGCGTACTAGAGTCGTCATTTCAATTATATTTTAAGTAATAATACTACACTGTCAGTGACTAATGGAGTAATAATATACTGACAATTTTTTCAAACATAGCATAGTAGAAATTAAAGTTTGACAAATAAATAATAGATAAATATTATATGCCCGAAAATTTAAATGATTTTTATTAACATCATATTTTATTCGTTTATGGTTGATGTGAGTATAAAGTATGATATTTGATAATACGTTTTTAAATGTAGTTGTTGATGACTGTATTAGAATAATAATATCTTCGGGAATTGGACAAATTGTATCCTATTCAATTAAAATACTATGGTATGTCATGTTTAAATTTTCTAAAAATAATAATGTATGAAAAGATTTACATAAAAGCGCCTACTTTATATATTATAACCTATTATATGTTATGTATTATTTAGTAAGCACACGTTACTCACTGTTATAAATGTAAATGTATTATTAAATAACAAGAATTAGTGTTTAGAATTTTCGTTATTCGCAAACCTACCCTTAAACTTGATATTTATTTATATTATATTGGTAATCGAATTATATTGATTATATTATTTGAAGATCGTTTGGATTTAATATTTATCCGTTAAATATTAAATTATAATGAAAACGTGCACACGTATACACTTTTTAATACGTTTGTACTATAATTATTGTTTTCGTGTCATTGCATCATTATTGGTTAGTAATATTGAACATATATATCTAATCAAAGCGAATTTTATTCGTTTTATACACTCAAATATATCTAAATGAATAAAACTTATCCGAAACGGTTTCCTTTTGTTTTATTCAAAATAAGTACTTATTAAAGGTGAAATTTACTATTGTTAATTTTACATTTTTTTTTTAAAATTATATGAGATATTAAGAACACCGAGAGAATAAGTGAAGTGCTTAGTAGTGACATCTAGAGTGGCAGTTAAATTGATTAATTTATATTTTTCTTTTTAATGTATGAGTCCGTCCCTTTACCAATTACAAAGAATTAATCTGTCTATAGCTGTGATGAAGAGGACGAATTTTACTTAAGAGGTATATAAAACACCGAAATAGGAACTTGGCCAACTGCAAAAAAAATAGGTTCTAATTAAATATTTCGGTAAAAAAATAAAATGCATAAGCAAGTGAGCAAAGATTTTAATAATTTAATTTATAGACATTTATAGCACTGTGGTTGCGTCAAAAATATAAAAATAAATATTAACTTCATACGTTACTAAAAATATGAATTTACGATTTCGAAAGTATCAGTTAGATTATAATATATACGTATGAAGCAGGAACTTTTTTGAACGTTCAGTTATAAAAATTATAATTATATTTATTGATTCTTTAAATTATTGTATATTTATAGTCTAGACGACTATACCTACTTTATAAATTCGTTATACACCCCCCTCCTATGATTTTCTTCACAATCAATATGAATTTGTAATTTGGCATACCTATATATTGCAGGTACTGAAGTAGTATGTATATTTTATAGAAAATAATTTAGGGTCTTTGATAAACTATGAATAGATGATAATATAAAAATAAAAGTTTCCATATATGTATACATAGTGTTATACGGTTAAACAATATGCTTCAAAAATGATAATTTTCTTAATTTAAATCACTCAAACGCCGTTAAAATGGAATTGATTACTATTTTATAACACGATAAGAATATTTTAATTTATAAGTATTCATTCATAAAATATAATATTATCTGTGAAATGAAATCTGATTAAGATTTAAATATTGCATGATGTGAAATGCAGTGAAGTTTAAACAATTTATCTCATTTAGAAATATCATACAATTAGCGTAAAATTAAATTATTTTATTAAAAATACGGATAATCGCATAGTTAAAGGCAACAAACTTTTTAATGGGACTAATCGAATCGTATCAGCGCAGAAACAAGAACAAAATTAATATTATTTACAGTATTATGTAAGTTGTTTCTTTTAATCGTGTCCCAGACGAGTTTTACGGGGGAGTGATTTTCTAGTTCAAAAACCATCAGACATTTTTGTCTCATTTTTCTATTATACATGTAAAATGTAAAATGTTTTTATTTCTTATCACAAAACTCTTATCTTGTCATCTCACTGTCTCATTAAAAAAAGAACAAAAGAGATGTATGTGTTATATTGTTATACGTTAAATTTATTTTTTTCATCAAAAAGAGTGTGCCGCAGGTGACCATGTAAAAACATGTGCTGAAAGCCTCAGTAACGACAGTAACATAATTATTATTACTATTATATTATTATATCGTTGTAGGTATACATCATTTCTTGTACCTAGCGATTTCAGTTTTGTGCAACTTATTTATTATTATTAGGAACTTTGGTTCTCAACCGGTGTCACATGAAGTATGTAAATTTTTTTTTTTTTAATTTTTCATGTTATTTATTAATAATTTTTGATCTCAATGAATTAAGTGTATTGTTTTGAAAAAATAGTTGAGAACCACTGATTTAGTATATTAGTACACATGTTAAACACTATAAATTGTATGTATTAATATAAGTAATAGGGAAAATCGTGGCATTTATATATTATTATTTTAAATTTTATATTATTATTACTTACTGTAGGATCTAGTGTGTCCGCGGACCACCAGCATTGCCTGTTCATACGCGCGAAATAGTAAACAGGTGTGCGGTACGCGTATGTACGATATTGTGCCGACTATTTTTTCCTTACCGTTTGGAATCATTCCCGAACGTTTGGCAACTGGCTACGATATGCCTACCCCCGCCGCGTGGACTTAAAACGAAATAAATCGTGCCAAAATGGTCGATTGAGGCGAGAGGAAAAAAATATCGCAAAAAACATTTCCGACTACCTTTTTTTTTTGGTTGTAAAACTTGACAGATTGAAAAAAACCCATATATACGGTTGCAGAATGTACTGAATGTAGTGTAGCAATAGTGTGCCGACACATAGGCATAGACACATTCACACACACACCCCAAACTAATATGAATACCGATGTACAGGATATTCCACGATGTTTTAAAAAAAAAAATTATATTTTAAGTATATAAACGTAATATTGTATGTAATGACTCGCTCATCGCCCCATTTTGAACAAGTTAAGCTATCTCTTACGGGTCACCCTATATAATGTATTTTATGTATAATATTATATTGTGGTTGTTATGATAAGGACACAGTGTCGTCAAAAAATCATTCAACAGTCCTCTAAACATAGTTTCGTATAGCATGTGCACAATACCGAGAAGTGTAATTCGGAAGACTTAACAGAAAAATTATTTTTTTTTTTAACGAATTGGTTTGGTGTAAGTTTCAAAGCAACAAAACACTTAAAATATTCTTTTTTATTTATTTATTTTTTTTTTACTTGAGAAATAAAACCTTGGAAACTGTGGCAATTGGTCTGACAGTAACTTAAATTATCACATTATTACATTTGATACATATTTCTTTTTATAAGACAATATATTAAATATTAATAATATTATATGCAATTGAAATTCATTTATATCCGGAAAAAAATTCTACTACTACTACTATATTACTAGTAGTATTATTTTATTTATGTATCATATATTTTTAAATTATTAATTCATTGGATAAAAATACAGTAATAATCTATTTGATAACTATGCTATTTTTGTGATAATATTATAACTTATAAGTGCATTAAAAAAAAAAAAAAAAAAATTACCTATATAATATTATTACTACCTAGCTACATGTACTAGTTTATTTCGTTTATTAAGTTTTTAAAATTTGAATTTAATTTAAAAAAAAAGGTTTTACGTTTATATTATAATTTATAGTTGTTGCTGTTGTTATTGTTTTATTTTTTATTATCTACTAGTATAAACTACGATAGTTTAATATTTAACGTTGATATAAGTGTATATTTAAGTATCGAATAAATAGTCTAAAGAATATTATTTTAAATATAATATTTACTTAAAGCATATTACCTTCTACATAATATATACACAATATACCTACTCTGTATAATAGTTGTTTTGTTTATTATACAAGTATTTCCAAATTGTATCTAAAGAAAATTAAATTTTTTAATACCATGGTTTACGACCAAATGTCTGTAATTTCTCATTAGTATACAGTATAAATTTATAAAAACGTAGACATATATCATCTTATGTGAAACTAATATACATTCCTAATTTTATCAAACTTGAAGATTCCTATTTTAATACTTTATTTTACTATACTTATCCTTATAAATATGTAATTTCAATGGAGTAGTTGGTAAAATTGTCTACATTAACTTAAAAAACTAATGACTTGCCTAAGATAATTGACTTAAATAAATGTAAAATGGTGTTAATAATATATAAACTTGACTTAAAACAATAGTTATATACCATTATTAAGTACCATTATCATAGACAGTATTGATAAATAATAAATAAATAAAAATTACTTATTATGTTTTACTTATTTTAGATTCTGAGCAAACTTTAATTACAATTATGTGTTTTCCTTATTGTGTTATATGTCACTTTTAAGAGTAATAACGTATTTTTTTAATAGTATTATTGAGACATGACATAATTTTCGAAATATTTTGGCTCTTTAGGTATTTATAGAACTTAAATTTTCGAAGTCGAAAAGCTTGATAATTTAACCCAAAGATTACTTACAAGTAGTTCTTATTGAAATTTGTACGTACGTTTAAAAATAAAATGTTTGTGTAATTGTATATTTATATGAAGTATAACTATTTCAGTTATTTTGTTGTAATTTAAAAAAAAACATAAATTGTAATAACCTGTACATTCCAGTGTTAGGTACTTAATTGATTGTTCTAACACTGAAATTTTAAAAATATATTAAAAATAATTTTGAAGATACTACGAACTTATTCACATAGTTCTACGACAGTTGACAGTACACCGGTATTGACTTATACATTTATAACAATAATATATGATATAATAGTAGTTTATAAGTACCTATATATAATAATAATGCATATAATACGTAATAAACGGTGTTAAAAAAAAGAAGCATATACTATAGATAAAATTCTTGGGATACACAATACACATATACCATTCAACACAACGTAATTGGATGCAACTTGAAAGTTAAAGCAATTTAAATACTATATGGGTGTGTGTAAGAGAACGTCTATGAAATAAATTGTATAGCTAGATTGTCGTCGAAAAGTGATAATATTTATATAGTGAAAAATAACATTTTACTTTAATACACATAATTTATTTTTGGAATGTGAAGCAATACATAACAATGATGGTAAAATCGTGTTTTGTGTCCATCATATAATAACAAAATATTTTGTTTTCATAGAAGACAATAAAAATGTACCGAACAGTTAGATTTTGATATGGAATAAACTACTGCTAGTTTAAGATTTTATATAGATAATTTATTTTATACATTTACAGCGACATTGCTGTAAAAGTTATTAATTGCATATAGTTTAAAATGCACAATATATCATTTTTAATGAGAATTAATCGGCTTAAAAGTAAATAATAAATAAAAAATTATTCAAAGAAAAATATAATATAATTATAAGGCTATAGAAGGAAAAGAGTGTTTTCGGAAAAGTAATGTGTTTCAATTTGTATTTCCAAAAATAATTTAGAAGTTTTGGTAGTTATCATATTGCAGTGATACATTTTTACACCAGACATTTGTGATTATGTGGAAGATTTAAGTATAAGTTATTTACTTATCTGATGTATGGAAGAGTCGGAGCGGAGATGATTTTAAAACACAATTTTTTATTAAATATTGGATACAAAAAGCATATGAAACTAAATTGTATTATTTTATTGAAATTATACATTTATTATAGATTTTAAATAGTTACATTGTATTCGTACAATAAATAAAATAATATATTAGTTTTGAGTGAATTGTGCTTATCATAATTTTTTAATTTTTCAAGGTTTTCAGTAGCCTTTATTTCTAAATACATTGAACAAGACCAAAAACTTTGCTAAACAGCAAAGATTTTGGTACCAAAGTAATGTTCCGGTCCAACTACCATGACTCGCCGCCCGCCGGCAGTCACATCAAAAACTTTTCCGACCATCTTAAAAGTTATGTTAAAACTGAGGATAAAATCAAGGTACCCGTAACCATTTCACTTTGTATATATACATTTATTTTATGTTCTACATTAAAAAAACTAATTTTAGTCTTCTACAATAATTAATTCAATTTTTATACATCACTAGGAAATTCATTTAAAATATTTAATTCACCAATATTTATAGCGGTGTTATATAGGTAACATTTTACTAGACATAATTCATAATTTGTATGTTTTCAAGATAATACGGCTAAGTACTTAATTACAGTTTTATATTGGTCTAAGTTATACATTATTATTATTATAATGATTGAAAATGTAAAATAAGCCTTAAAAATATTATCATTTTGAGTTTTTATTGTTTGACTTTTACTGTTCTTTTATTGTTTTTAAATTAAATATTTTTTCAGTGTTCTATTTTAGCATATGGGCATATTTGTTATTTATGTTAAGTATGCAATAAAAACCATAATTTTCTAGTACCTAAGCATTTAAATCAAAAACGGTCATTAGGAAACCGTAAACTGACAATAAACTTATAGAACTTAATTTAAAAAAATTACATTTAATATTTAAAAGACATAACTAACAATTAAAATATTCTAAACCATTACAATGTGTTACACTAGTGGTGCTGCAGTGTATCTATGTCATCATTCGTAAATTCGTAATCAATAATAAATGTAATAATATCGTAATCGTTACACGCACTACAATTTGGTAGTACATTAGTGATAATCGAAAATCTCATTAAAACAGTCTTAGTCCTAAAAGAATCTTTAACCGGCCAGCTATAAAAGCAAACAACTACAATGGCTGTGGTCATATTGATTAGTTTGTGGTGGAGGGGTGTACTAGGAATGAAGTAAAAATCTGGTTTAAGATATTTTGACCAAGTACCGGAGATATGTTAATATAGCAGTGTATTATGGTAGTCCTTCAGCATTCTTAGTCTTAAGGATCTTAAGGATCTACAGTGCAGTTACCCGTATGACCGTATCATGTATATTTTGCATTTATAATTTTTCACCTGTACCAGGAGGTCGGCTCAAATCGATTCCTCTGAAATTTCTCTGTCCGTGTAAATATTTTCTATTCTTTCCAGACAAACGGGTCCGCAGATTTTGTCCATGTTGTGATGATACCACCATGTTCCGTCGTATCAATTGTATATGTATCGTCGCCATCGCATATAGCTAACACTCCACAACGCGTCTTCAGCCACGAGAGTAAAATATTACTCATCCTCTCATCACTTCATTCCCTTCTCATCCCACAGATCCATCTCACTTTACCTATTCTTTCATACATATCGGGTCTCTCTATGGTGAAATATATGTATATATACGTGGTCGATAATAAAACGGGATTTTCCTACCCACGACATCGCGTCTACCACCACTTTTCGTCCTGTCAGCCACTGTTCCGGGAGTCATCGTTGCCGCGGCTGCAGCTCTCTCACCGGAAAGACCTGGGGTTGACGTCACGACGTCCGCCGCCGTGGCTCGGTCACGGTTAAAAGAGATTATTTCTTCCTCCCTCTTCTTCCGCGCGTTCCCGCTTTAGCAACACAATAAAACTTACCGACCGGAGACATTATGTATACGATTACGTATATATTATATATATATATATATATATATAAACAGTGTTTCGAAAATGTAGCTGGTTTTGGTGAGAGAGAGAGACGGGGTTCGTAGGGTTGGGTCAACTGCGTAGGACGAGGATAAATAGGGGCGATCGGACTTTTGATGTCGGGTCACGTTTCCCTACCCACACCGCGTGCCCGGTTAAATCCGCAATTTACAGTCTCAAGTGAACGTAAAGCAGTAAAAAAATTGCAACTAGCTATGGTGCCAGGGAGTAGGCTAATTAAGAGATCGTTTGACAGTTTTTAAGCATAGGGTTAAAATTCAGTCTTTTGTGATAGAATAATGGTAAGCGTATATCATATAATACACCGAACACACCGATCACATTTTTGTAACATTCAAAAGTGTTTCTTGTAAGAATAACTAATTAATTGTTTTTGTTTATTACAGTTAATATGTTTATTATCATATTCATTTTATTTATAGTTTTTATAATTAATTATTTTTAAATAATAATAAAATGTCATAAAAAAAGTATACACGACTGTTGTTTGTATATTTTGTTTATGTTATCGACGCTGGACAGTTATAATTATTTTTGTCAAACAATTAATATAATATTATTCAAAATATAATAATTGTAATAATATTGTTGAATCGTAATATTATTTTTTTTTGTAATGATATTATTAAAATTGACACTTTCAATTTCCTTATTTCTTTATTTCGGTTACATGTGATATTAATGTTTATAACATTTTATTTTATGATAAATGGTTTTATGCTTTATTCAAAATTCAAATATTTCTTTTCAATTTATTACACTTTAGAAAAATAGTTTTAGGTCTTTTGAGTTTTGATGCATGCATATAAATATTTCACTATGCACGTACGGTAAACGGAATAAGAAATTTAAATTGATGTAATTCATACGCAAGATGAAGACAAATCGTAAACGATTCTTTAAAAATTTGAGTAAATAATATACAAGTATGTAAAGCTGAAGAAATTGAATTTTCAGAAATATCGTTTAAAATTTATTTTGTTTCTTCGACTTTGGTTTTTGTACCTCACAAAAATATGTATTATATAAAACCTCCGTCTGTCAGTTAAATAATTTTTGTTTAATAAGTTTTCTCATAATTTATTTTATGAATTAGCTTTTGGGAATATCATAAACAATTGTTCAAATATTCAGTAACTTTTGTTATAATCTGGAAAGAGTTTTGAAACATTGACATGAATATCCATAAGTTAGAAATATAGGCCAAATCAGAATAATATTAATTAAATAGTTTTTTTATACATTTATAATTTAGACTATATATTATACAATATAAACAATTGTATTTTAGTTCTCTAATTATTTTAATTTTAAG
The DNA here is from genome assembly GCF_003676215.2 of Rhopalosiphum maidis. Classification (NCBI taxonomy): domain Eukaryota; kingdom Metazoa; phylum Arthropoda; class Insecta; order Hemiptera; family Aphididae; genus Rhopalosiphum; species Rhopalosiphum maidis. The sequence goes on from NC_040877.1 coordinate 65,027,410, forward strand.
TCAAATAATAATATAAACATAGTTATTGAATTAAAAAAAAAAGGTTTTTCTTATGTAATATTTTATAGATTAAAGAACAACCTCATTATTGCGTATGCATACGGTAAATTGTTTGAGATAAAACACAACAAAATATCAATATACAAATAATAATTTAAAATAAAAAAAATACATACATATATATATATATAATCTTATACTCGTATTCATATAATTATTAGTCTTTAATAGTTATTTTATTTTAAATATTTAAGATAATTGTCGATCAAATATTTTGTAAATTGAAATGAGCTTGATAATTATAAATTATAATTAGGTATGCAATATAAAATATTTGTTAACAGTTATATTTTAAAAACTGTCTGAGTACCTTACTTTAGTCTAAATACCTAACTAAGTATATATTTTTCGGTAATATTGAATTGAGTCCATGCTACTTGTTATTTTTTATAAAATATGAAACATTTAAATAAAAAAATTATCATGTAAATTTAAATTGTTGGTTATATATAATATAATATTACATACTCATATATTTTTAAAGTAGAATTTGTAATATTGAAAATCATATATATTTCATTAATTCGAAATATTTGTGTTTATTTTCATTTAAAAATAATAATTTATTTATTCATAAAATAATTACGTGAAATGAAAATAATCTCTCGAAATAAGTCATAATTAAGGACTATAGTTGTTCATTTTAGAACATTTTTTTTTGCTTTTGTAGCTCGTGCAAACAAAATCCTTTGAACAGATATAAAATAACTTAGTTATATTTTTGATGAGATAAATTTGAGTATTAAAATACTTTTCGAGATGTTCATATTGCTTTAAATGATACAAACTTTTTGTTCATACTCTACAGTGAAACTAAGTAAAATAATATTACTAAACGAAATAGTTCTTTTAACAAGATTTAGTAGTTGTTAATGAGCAAAATTGATTATTAGATTTCATAATGAATTGCTGAAGATAAAATATGATATTATTTAAAAACACAAGTAAAAACAATAATATTAGTGTATTTTGAAACAATATTCTTATTATTTTGTACTACATATATAATAATATAATAATTATATGTTTATTGTATTTAATAAATTTGAAAAAAAAAATTAACTAAAATGATTAATCAAAGTAGCTATTTATTTTGTAGAAATTAGTCTATACAAGTTTATAATTTGTAATGAACACTTCGTAATCATAAGATTTTAAATTGTTTTCAATATTGTTTATAGTGATTTTCGTTATTGATTTCGTATGCATATTGAACATTTAAATGGTTGTGATTTTAAAATTAAATTGATTTATAAGTCATTTAAGTTATAGATAATTTAGTGTTATAGTATTTTCTCGCAAAAAACATTTATTGAATGTAATTAAATAAAAAATATCAATTTATTGTAGTTTTTATTTATTTATAAATGCATCGATTAACACCTATTAGATTCTGAACGGAGCGATGAATGCATTGATTTAACAATGATGTGGTTTTTTTTGAGTACGAGTACACGATAGGTTGTCAAATTATTTTGTAGTTGGAAATTCATAAATTGTTTTGTTTTTATATCTAATATTTAAAAATTGAATAAAAGTTTTTATAAGTTTTTAAATTTATATATACATGACATTGTTTATGAAATGTTTACGACATTTGATATTTACCTGTAAAATAATTATTTATCTTCAAACAATTTTTGTGATATTTTATTGTATTAAAAAAAAATAGATAATAAACATTTTTATCAAATGTTTATATTATCTTTTTTATTATACGATAAACTTTACAAATGTTTTAAAGTTTTTTTGAGTTTTTTATAGGTAGACAAAATTTTTATTTTTTTTAGAATTGTTTTCATAAATATCAATAAAAGTTATTCTTTGGGTAAAAATTCTTGAAAATTTAATATAAGATTCCTCATAAGTACTTGATACAGAAACCATAAAAACTAATAATAATGTATAGAAAATTATTTCTCATAGACATTTTAAATTTAAATTTGGACATTTACACGATATGTTAATTAATTTATTATAATTTAAAGTAATATTTACCGGAACTTTAACTCTTATATATATATATATTATATTATTATGAATTTTACGATACACAATAACATTTTTGATTTATTTTAAAATATTATCTATTCATTGATACTATGAATTTATTTTTACTGTTTTACAATATTTGCAAAAAAAAAAAATGTTATTAAATTTTGAGTTATATAAGTTGATATAACTTGGTATAAATATACATTACTATAATAATTAAATACAATATTTTCGGAAAATATTATATCAACTTATTAAAATACTAGAATTAAAATAAACGACTTTAATAGTTATATCGAATAAACATATCACTTAGTGAAATAGGTTGACAGACCGTTTCCGCTCAGATTCGTTTTTCGTATACAATTATAACAATTATATCACTTAATTCAAATTTAAGATACTTTTAATAGTGAACCACTTGACACCCAATGTACAGTAGAGCGGTACCTTCTTGCCTACCTTTTTTTAATTAAGTTTAAATAATGATGTCTTAGTCTTGCCAAGATAGTTTGTAACGATTAAAGCTTATAACTGATAACTATTATAGCTTTTGTTCAGATTTGTCATTATGAAAGTTTTGTAATAATTACATTAAATCGACTCACAATAAGATTGTATATTGTTAATAAGCTTTGATATACAGATATATATATAATAATTTATCAGTATATTGTAGCAGAATAGTATATATATTATAGACATAATAATGTAAATATAATACACACTCTTACCTTACCTCTTCTACAAACTGGGCTAAATAGCTCGCCATTCGGCATCCTACATCTCTCTGAAAACCCCTGTGACTTCTCCCACATTCTTTTTGAATGCCTTGAATTGCAAACCAAATGTGTAACGTTGTTAATTTTTTTAAAATCCTTGAACATCTCTTCCAATTTTTTTTCCATTCTTAACTCAAAATCGGAACTCGTTATCAACAAAATAGTTTGTAGGCTGGTTTCCTCATTTGATATTATAGAATTATTGTAAAAATCTATTTTTAAACTAATATTGTATTTATCATCGAGTTATTATTGTATATACAAAAGATTAATAAAAAATAATAATAAAATAAAAAAAATGTAAAAAAAATGATATTTCTTCCAAAATTATTAGTGTGTCACTTAACAATTTATGTAAAATGCCTAATTTACGTTTTACTACGAGTAATTAATTGATAATTGTTAAAAAATGAATATTAATGTTTTTTCGAAGCTTTTAAAACGTATACAAAATATAATATACTTAAAGTTTAAAGTCTTAATACTTTTATACTGACGAAATTGATCTGAAACAGTATACGACTTATTGAAATGTAATGCGTATGCAAATTAAAATGGTTTTTGAAACATTTGAAATGTATATATATGTATATCATATATATTATAGAATATATAAAAATGATTATTTATTGTTGGGACGTGTTTCGTCATGTTAATAAGAGTTTTGAATAGTCGATTTATGTATTACCTGTATATACACTTGTATAAGAGAGATAATTTGTATTAGGTTTAGGTATACAAGCTTAGAATAAATAATACGGTGAAAATGCCTGATTAATAGCAGGATAATCTTTGACAAATAGGGAGATCAGTACACGTAAAAATATTTTAAATGAAATAGGTGGAGTATAACTTATTCACATTTAATGCTATTAATCATAACCGAGCGAAGAGGTAGTGTAATTTACATTGGTTGGGCGTTGCCTATTTGAGTGCTTTTGTACATGGGTGGACCTTAAACATGCATAATATGTAACTATATAAAATAATACACAATACAAAACGAGTGTAGACTAAAATTAGCGAAAAAAAAAAAAGAAAATCCCTTTCGTTCATTAGCCTTTACTCCCTAATGTTAAACGAGAAAATGCTAGATGAGAAAACACTGCTGAATTCTATATTAAATTTTATGTACAATAATGACATAAACAAGAACACAACCTAGTATAATCTATGCGACACGCAGAAATTCAATTTATACTTTTTTTACACGCACGAACACAATATCGATTTTGAGTATGTACTAACCATTAAAAATTAATTTTATGTAAATATATAAAAATATGACATGGTTTTTTAAATATTTTTATATTATGTATATTGTATAATTATCATAACATTTAACACGCATCATCTCGAAAAGTATTAAGGGTTTTGGTAATATATATTTTTTTAAATGATAGCATACTTTTTTAATTTTATATAGGTACTTAAGTAAAATATTTTCCAGATAATTTCAAATTTTTATACATAAAGGTTTATGTATAATTTTTTTAACTGTATGTATTTAAAATTTTGACAAATGGGATAGAAAATTAATATTTTACTGTAAAAATTGTGAAATCATGTTTTCTTTCGTTTCTTTTGTTTTTTTTGTTTTTTTGTGGTTAAATAATATTAGAAATTTACTTTTGACCTCTGAAGTAATATTAATACATCAAATTTGCAGCTTGAAACCACTCTCAACATTGGATATAGAAGCTTCAAAAGTGTCATGAGACAAAAATAAAAACAATAAATAATTGTAAAACCAAAACATTCATTGCTCCGCTCATATTCTAAAAAAAAAAAAAAATGGAATGTCATAGCGTATGAACACTTATCAAAACCAATGTCTTTAAGTAGGTAAGTAATATTTTGGATTATTCTTTATTTTATTTATAAATGTTGTTCTTTCTTTTATGCATTATTGCGTGGTTTCCGGAAAGAAACGTGAGAAAAATGAACACGCGTTAGTGAGAATGGACTGGAATAAAGAGTCCACCACGTGCACTGCAGATTAATATGACCAAAGTTATTATCCTGAAATAAAATACATATTTTTCATTTTTATTACGATCGTCAGTATTATGCGGAGTGTACCCGCACAATAAATAAATTGGTACCTACATATTAGTTAGATCATTTTGATGTTATTAAGCTGTAGCTGTCATTCAGGTATATATTATTAAAAATAACGTTCACGCGCGCAGTATTATGTATGTGTGCGTGTGTGTCTAAATCTATTGTTAAACAGATATGTTTGATCTACTTGTATCAGTGATAATTTTCTGCGTATTATAGACCGACCTACCGACGTTGCTTAACACGATGTAAAAACACGAAGTGATTGCCAAATGTGCGTACAACTCGTTATATTTTCCACTTGATGTTCTATATTGTAAACATCGTATTTGCGGTTTAATTCGAAATTAAACTGCCAAGATGCGGTAGAGATTCCGGTCCAGATAGACCGTGAAAAAGGCCATTATTACCATTTGCAGTCGACGATGGCTGTACTGTAACTTCATTACTAATAACCGTTTTGACCTGTACGTCTAATGTAAAATCGTATTGAACATTTTCAATTTGGCCGTCTGTTCGGGTGCGTTTGAAGTACTTATTTTCGTGTCAGTCTCTGGACTAGTGGAACCGTCGTAACTTCCTATATTATATTGCGTGTAACATTAGAGTGTTATAATATATACACAGTTTTCGCCACTACAAGGTTAGACAAACGTACATATCATACTAAAGTATACTACAGTAAATGTGTGTGTCGACGAGAAAACGTGCATCTATTTATCGGTTGGCACGAATCTTATTATCACTGCCTATTGTAATGTGGTCCGGTTCGGGTCACGGGTTGCATTCTCTAATCGATTTGTATAATATTATCACCGCACTGACTATATACAACGCGTATAATATATCGGAAATTTCTTTTTTGTTCCAACATACAATTTTACACGTTAAATGTCGAACATGCGTGTAAATTCATAACAATCGATGGGTGAATACAATATGTAAAACACGTAATATTTCTAGATTATCGGAATGTTATACATAGACTCATAGACAATATTATTATGTCAATTTTACGAAACCAATCGAAAACTCATTTTGTTGTATAATACATAATATTATTATTATGACGTACAAATTAAAACTATAAATATATATATATATATTTTTTTTTATGCTGGTGAAATCTTTTAATTATTCATACGATATACAGTGCATCAATAGCAGTACTTATACAAAAATAAAATTCTTATACATATATATAATGTGGTATTCCATTTTATTGCGGTGATCCAGCAAATACTGCTGGGATCGAGTATAATTGTTTATATTTAACTTTTCCGTGTCGAATAGGCAGTTCTTTTCGGATTTTAAGATAAATAGATTTTATTTTAAACTATTTTATATTATTTTTATAGTTTTAATATGATAAAACTTTTAAAACTAAATACAATTCTCACTTTATAGTTAAACGATAAAAAAACTGTTTCTATTTTGATTTAAATTATTTGAAAACATTTTTATGTTACGACTAACTAGTTTGTTTATATTTTGAACTATTTCAGTTATCATTAATATTTCTGAAAAAACTTTAAATTAATATGAACAATATATTTACCTATTTCTAAAATATTTTTCATTATCATATAATATTTTGCAAATCAAGTATTTTCGGTTGACCTAAATACCTTAAATTTGTTGCAAATAATTTTTATAGTTTGTATGTAAAATGTATTCATTCATGATTTATATTTTGGTACATATGTATATTATATGTAGATATGGACTAGAAAATATGGTTTAAATTATTAGCCATGTCTGATTACGGAATATTGTTTGGACTTCTAAAAGCTAGAAAAAATTGCACAGCAATATAAAATCGAAATAATAAGTAGGTGGTTTTATAAAACGAGGTCATACATATCTAATATTTTTAAACAAATATTCTGAATTACTGAATTATAGTAGTAAATAAAATATAAAATAAAATGCACGGATATTTTAGTATATTATGTAAATTGAGAGTATATAAAATGTGTTTAGGTAATAAATAGTATCCATTTGATACATTGTTGTTAGTAAAATATGTATTTATAGAAAAACTAGAACTGTTTTTTAATATTTCTTTTTAGTGTTGTGATTATTATTTATGAACAGGTAATAAGTAAATTAGATTTAAATGAAACTAATGGAATAAATAACATTTTTTTTTATAAAGCCAAAATTATTTTGCATAGATTCATCTAATTTACATTTCATTAAATTTGTTTTCAAAGTAGGTATAATAAACGTTTATTTAATAGATTATTACACGTTTTATTATTGTAATATATTTAGATTTAAGTCTGAATTATATTATAATAACATTATTATAATTAAAAAATTGTAATTAAAATTATAAAGATTTTGTGATTAAATATGTATTAGAAATGAAAACTTAACTTTGAAGTAAAAAATAATTGGTGTTATTTGTATTTGAGTTGGTTAAAACTACCAATAAAAATATATAATGTTGACATACAGGTGCCTAGAAAAATAGAATTCAATAAAAAATTTAAAATTTATATTTTAGAACTACATAATATAAATACAGTAGTATAATTTAGTTTTTATATTTTGTAATTTTATTAGTTAAAGTTTTTGTAAATAGTTTACAATATATAATTTTAAATATATATTCTTTGATTATTTTATTTATTGATTTTATAGTATCAAATACAATTTCAAAAACATTTTAAATTAAATTAAAGTTAATATTATCTTTAAAAATAATACGATGAATGTTAGTGGTACTCAATCATTAAGCACGAACAGTTATTGTTAAACACTAAAAATTTAATAGTATTAACTAAAACACTTCAAATTATTACTTATTTAAAATAATATAGTAATGTTTTATTTAATTAAAACGTTTTATTATAAATTCTTTAGTATTCATCAAATACTTTTATATAAATTGAATAATTCTGAAACCATTTTTACGCTATCTATTTAATTTTTTGTTTTTATAAATCATTGTTTACCTTTTCATTAATGTTGCCATGTTGGTATTCATTATATTATGTAGACATTTCATGATTATTGGTGATCATATCAAGAACTTTATTATCTGTCATTATTATTTTTTTTATAATAAAAAGTATAGGTATCCATCGTAATACGAATAAAACATTTTAGTTTTTGATTTCTAAAACAATGTTTAATATTTATTTAACGATGTCTGTAAGTTGGTGTGTTTGTGAATTTGCGAAAATTGATTAAAAACTATTTAAGTCGCAAAGTTAATTGCAATCTGGAGTTTCTTTTATTTGTTCGTTTATATACTCAATTGTTTTGAGTATTCCTGCAGTTTCTTTTATAATACATTCGAGCTGTACTTTGTATAGAGGCTTTTAGAGTTTTATTCATAGTTGAATGAATCTCTTATTTATTTCATTATACTATATTATGTATTGGTTTGAAATTCATTTTGAAATGTATTCTTGAGATTAATTACAATGTAACTTTTTCGATTCACGTTTAATTTGTTTTATTAGTGTGTTTAGTATTTTTGTGAATTATTAAATTTAAATTATCTTTTTATTTAAGTACCCATGTTTCGTGTTATTTATGTAATTTTGATGTTACAATTGATGATACAATTTATGATACAATGTATTATATTTTTGTTATTTTTAGTTATATGTGTAGTACAATATCAATTATACTTAATACCATTCTAGATTTATTACTTAACAATATGATATTACTCACATTAAATGATGATATTCCTACTCAATTTAGTATTGTTAATTTATTTGTCTTGTATAATCTTATATAGTAATTTGTTTTCTTATAGGTAAACTGTTAAATAAAAATCAGCTTATTATTATTCTCCACTTATATTTATGTTGTTTTAATTTATATTATCTTATGTGGTTGTAAAGGTTATTATTACAATAGGAATTATTTATAAAAGATAAATTTTGAAAACATTTCTTTGATAAAATTAGGTTTTTGAAAAATGAAAACATGACAAATAATTTTCATCTAATATATTTTCTTCTCTATTCGTTAACATTAATTGTTATTTAATCGTCAAATGTGGGTAAAGACAGAATAATCTTTATTTTTCATTCTTAACTCCCATAGGATATAATGTCTAATCAAAGTTAAATTGAAGATGATAGCCTTTGTGTTATTATTGGTTTTAAAACTGTGACAAGTGTAAAATTTGAAGTTACAATAGTTTAAAAGTCGATCACAGTATTAAATTAGTATTATTGTCTTAGCCGTTGGTGGATAATAATATCATCGCCGGTGTTCGGATCATACAATAATATTATACTCTCTGTATAGGTCTTTACGAATTTCGTGATGACTGCAGTGGATTACTGAAGTTGGAGAGTCTTGCCAAATAGCGTACATGCATTTGATGGTCTTCATTTGTCCTCGACCGGCACCGAGTGTTCGTATACTAAATTGAATGGCGCTAACAACACAATAGAAGAAAACAGCGTGGAGGAGCAAAGGGGTCTGAAAGCTCGGAAATCGGATTCGCATTACGGCCAAATATGCTAAATAAGAGAAGGATTTTCTGGGGTACGCCGCAATAGTAATCGTCGAATTACCATAAAATTGTACTAGACGTCTTGAGCAGGAAGAGAGTACTGAGCAAAAAAAAAACATTTATGATTGCTGCTGTTCTTTACAATAATTAAAGTTGCCCAATAAAGTCTTAGTCTTAAAGTTGAAAGAATGTCCAAATAACGGTAATATTTCTTGGCCATTTTAGTTATTTAATATTCAATATTATTGATCTGTTTTATTTTTTATCTTTTTTATTTTTCAAAATTTTCTTTTACGGAAAATATTCTCAAGTGTGCTTAGTTACAAAGATAGAGTTATGTTTATCTGTTATTTCTGAAATGACCCTTATAATTGGAGTAGCAACTGATGTTTATACTCATCAGTATTATTAACTGATGTTAGTTTATGTCAATAAGATTGGTTTTAATGTTTCTCTTGTAAATTAATGTAATATATTTTTTATTTTGATTAAATCATAATCAATGATCTATTACGGATTTGAAATATAGTATATCTTGTACATTATGGTATTTTTTACATCTGTGTTCATGTCCAGCATTGTTCAATTTTCCATGTAATATATTTTTTGATAATATAACGGTTGTTTTACTGTATTTTATTTTTTTAAATAGTATTCATACTACAATTTTTTTTATAACCTTTTGTTAATTAATATTTAAAGTTAAAATAGATTTAAACGTAAAATGAATAGAAAAAGTTATAATACCTAATGATATTGCATTTATTTTAAATATCTCTATAATATGAACATGCACACTCATACGTTTAATTATATAAATTAATAGTTACATAAAAGTCATATTTTTCAATTTAATATTGTTGCTCTAACCATCTTATACTCCTATTGTATAATTATTTTATTATTTTAAATACAAATCGAATTTTAACAACTCAGGAAATAATTTTTAAATCCATCTTTGCAGAATTAAAATATAAAATAAATATATACATTTAAATGCATTAGAATGATATGATCAACATTTATTATGAAATATATTAGAATAATAAATTGTATCTATATTAAACTATTTTTAACCCATTATAAAAATGCTGTGTCGGAAATAGTTTTTAAGATTTATACTCAAAAGTTAGAACTTTAGAAGTTAAAACTGTTGTAGGGTCAAGTAGCTTAAATTTCTATGAAAAAAAAAAATACCTAATTTACAATTTAATACAATACTAATCATAAGAAAATGTTAAAATAAAATAAAAATTATTTATTTAAAAAAATTATACACCTTTTTATCATATTAATACATTTGTATTTTGATTACAAATTTTTATATTAATTTAAATACAATTCTTAAATAAAAATGACTTTTTTTAAACACCAAGAGCTTAAGACATTATGGTTTTATTTAAAGTGTACATAATAAATTGATTAAAAACAAAATTCCTGTTTACTAAACACTTAACAGTGTTATTTAATCATGATTGTAAAATGATGTATTTTTTGTTGTTTTGAATATTCTAAAATTTATTATTCATCGTTGATGTATTTTAATATTGGTAAATGTAATTTACGTTAACTGATGTAAGTAGTGAATTAATATATTGGAAGTTAAAAGGATTAACTGTAGTATTCTTTGATAATTCAGTAACGCTTATAATTATGTTGTTACTATGAAAAAGTAAACCAAATTAATAGAAAGAGAATAAATAATTTGTTAAGTACTAGTGTGTGATAGGGAATTGTTTCAGTTTATTTGTTCAGTACTAATTTTGAATATTAATTAGGTACATATTCTATTTTCTGATAAAATATTGAGAGAGTAAATTATTTTGGTTTAATAAAAATTGTAATCAATTGAGAAAACTGAGTAGAAATGATAAGAAATAAATATAATATAGGTGAAAACTTAATGAATAAAATTTATTTGTACTTGTTAAGGTATTTTATTTCTTTTAAATTCCATGTAATTTAATTACATACATTACTAAAGACATTTTTAAAATAAACAAAATTATTTATTCCATTTAAATATTTTAAAGTAGGTATTTAATACTATGTTCTTCAGGGAAATTGATTTTTCGAAGATATTATTAAAATGTTGTTAGTTTCAGCAAAAATGATATACCTTCCTAAATTAATTAAAACAAAACACGCAATTGTTAATTTTTACTCAGATCTAAAAGCTAGATTACTCGGGCATGTTGTAATAATACTTGCAAACTGTACGTATAAAGTTTCAATAATCTACATTATACCATCAGCCATGCAGTTTTTTTTTTGTTGTACTTGACATAGCCACATAGGCATGAAATATATGTGATAGGTACATTATGAAAATAATAAATATTATCTGATTTTGTTATACATGTGCAACATATATACCTAGTTTAGCAAATATAATATTTTGTGTTGTATGTTGTCAACGGAATTATTCTACAACAATAAGTTTTTTGCTATATATATATATATATGTATATAATATATAGAGTATGTATATCACATATAATATAACGACCAGTTTTCTTATTAGTCAAACATTTAAAATTTTATTGATATCACGTACTAAAGGTCTATTATGGCATTTTTATCTACACTAACCTTTTGTTAAATGTGAGATGTGATAGTTATACTACCGTTGTAATTTGAAATAATAATACAATATCTTTTGAATTAATTGTTATAGTTATTGTTTTTATATTATGCATAATGCATTTGTGTGCAATTTTCTAGTACAGTACACTAACGTACATATTATAAATCACTTAACTTAAGATATATTTTTGTTGTAAAATGGAAGAAATTAAAACAGAATAGTATATGTAATATATTATTTAGGTTAAGTTAAAATATGGTGTGTATTTATAACATTGACTTAACGATAAACTGAAATTACAATTTATTTATTATTTATGTTTAATTGAATGAAATTGATTGCTTGAAATAGGTAATAATATTTTAAGGGTAACATTTATATTCTATTGTATATTTATTTTTTTGCAATGATGGAATGTCTTGACAAAACGGAACCTAACCAAATATTCCAGCAATAACGTTTTGAGAGGATAAGGGGGGATATAAAGAAACGGAAATATAATGTACGTACTACGGCATTTCAACATTTTCAATAACAAAAGGTTTTAAAGTAAAAGCATTATTTATATTATAAGCGCATTATAATGTTATTGTGAAAGCTATGCTGGTATAGTGGTATTTTCGACGATCGGTGTATCTAGTATTGTTAATTATTATTATTTTACGTCAAATTTAAAAAAATATATATATCCTGATGACCATAGATGTTGAAATCAAATAGTATTATCGTGTGATATCGGTTGGGTATGCATTAAGTGTTGTATGTGTATTATATCTGTCAAAAGTTTAATATTTATTTTATGGTTGTAGTTGTTGTATGTGCAGGTTTGGCTAGAGCCGAAGGTGTTGACAAGATTAATGCGTCTTCGACCGCCCCGTTGCAGGACAACACATTGCCTGCCACTTTGGGTTCATCTCGTGCCCATCGTCTGTTCGTTTTTTTGTCGTGATGACTGATGACCGCGATTTGTCACACACACACTTATTTACTAATGGTCGAATATTTAAATAAGTTACTTTCAAAAGTAACATCATTTTAGAATTTAGAATTTGTACATATTGTATAATGTATATAATATATAATAATTTAATTATGAAAATTGAATATTAGTATAAGCAAATATTTTATTATTACAACAATAGTTTTTGATTAAAAACGTCAATAATATAAAAAATAATCACATTTTAATGTAACAAATTATATTTTAAATTTCGAAAAAGTTAAAATTTCACACAAATTATGTGGTACCTAAAATATTTTTAACTTAGACTAAAATTACTAAAAATAAAAAGTGAAATTCACCTATGTATAATGTGTACAGTATATGTAATATGTTTGTAGACCACTTTAGTTGAAATGTATCTTTAATAATTTTTTTTAGGTAAATTAAATTATTTTATAAGCTTGTAAATTTACAATAGTGTTGTAATTAGAATCTATATGTCTAAGTAAATATTATTAGTATTAATGCAAGTTTGTATTCATTTTTAATAAAAATATATAGTTTTATGGTATTTTTAGAGAAATTTAAAAATAATTATTGTCTTCAAGATATTATTTATAAATGATTATCATCGAAATGCAAATAAGTTATTTTATTATTCTTAAAATATTTTTTTGACCATTGTGTATATTAATTTTAAAAATGTATTAAAACATTCCTGCAATAGTATTATTTAAATGTAAAAATTCTAATAATATTTAATTTTTAATATTATTATGCTTAATATTTCTAAGAAATATATTCAAAACATTTTGGAACTATTTTTATAGTACGTATGTTTAAATCGTTTATAAAATAATAGCTAGGAGGCATGTTATACATGCATTTTTTTTAAAGTTAATTGCTATTTTATAACAGGGTTTTCTTAAGTATGACATTCATTTTAAAATCATACCTAATATATTTTATTAACATTTTTTAATTAGATTATATTCATGGAGTATAACTCATTCTAATTAAAATAGCTTTTCCCGAGATATACACACTGGTCAAGTTTTCCATTCGAATGACTGCTAATTATTTTAAAGTTTACTCTTTGTTGTTTTTTTTAAATTTCGATTTGAATACTATGGTATCTTAATAAATGCAATTGTAAATTATATTATACTTATTTCTTTAAAAAAAATGTCATATTGTTATATTATGTAGGTAGTTTACCCTTGGAATCCATCTTGAGATTTTTATTCTGACAGTATTTTTTTTTTTTTTTGACAAACGAAGACTTACACGAGAAACCGGAAAACGATATATGGAGGCATTTGTGCAAAGCCTTTTTGTTTGTATATGCACGCCGGCGTGTAGGTACGCGAAACGTTTCGGTAGGATTTGCTGAGACACGACAATCCAAGATGTTTCTTACTTCTTTACTTTTCAACCCAAATTAATTTTTTTCCCTTAGCACTTTTTGTTTATACAAGATTAACAATCTATTGGTTTTTAATGTACACCTTGTCCACCCCTCAACACACATAAAAACACCTGTTCGGTATATTGGTTGACGTTTTTATTGTATTCTGCTTTCGCATTAAACTAAAGTAAAGCTGCAGCTGTGAATTATTGTGCACTTATAATTAGTGAAACAACATAATAACTATAATAATACTAATTCTAATTATTGTCGTCAAATATTATTTGGATGTGTTTTTACGAAGTGTTCACATAGTAAAATTATGTATAATGTACGGTTTTATTCAACAACTTGAAAATATTTGGTATTATAGTAGGTAATTGATTGTAGTATTCACATTGAATATAGCTGCGCACTAGAGAGAACGTTAAATCATAATTTATGGAACACTCAGTAACCGTTGTTGCCTTAAATCAAATATGGTATTTTATATGTATAAATGTAAACATTTTCAGTAGGTTGTTAATAAATTATCCTACACCGTGCATTTCACTTGTTTCAGCCATTTAGACCTTTTGATGAATAAACTTAATGCATAATTCAACAAGCTTTTAACATCAATGATCGATATAAACGTTATAATTTATAGTTAATTTATGGAGCATCACTTATAGTAAGATAATATTCACAAATACAGTTAACTATATAAAAATATATTTTAAATAGAAATGTTTTACAATCTATTATTTATTTTGATGTATAAACATACAAACTACCCAGTAAACTTTAAGTTTACAGTTTTGTAATTTTTAAAAACCAAAATTGTGATATATTTTTTTTATTGTATTGGAAGATTTTATATAACTAAGTATCTCGAAAAATATATATAAAAAAAATGCTATTCACATGTAGTAATTTTAATGGCTTAGTTACCAAAGCTGAATTTATCTGTTATCAGTAAAAAAAAACTAACAAGTTATTAGTGTTTTTCAATTTAAAAACATTTGTCCCAGCTGTTGTTCAAGCATTATTTTTAACTTATTAAAAAGTAATACTGTTTATATAAATGTTTAAATGAAAAATATCATACAAATATTATTGTATTATTATTTTTTTCAATTATAAGAATTCATATGATGAAATAAAATATACAAGCATGCAATTACGTAGTGTAGCTGATAAATTATTATATTATATGTAGACATTTGGAAAAATATCATTTTTATCTAAACTCAAATCGTAATATTATTGAAACAATGAAACACATTTATAGTTGAAATCGAACGAAAATAATTCATTATTTATGAATTGTATAACGAATGAGGGTTGATGAAACTGAACGGTGTCATCAAAGAAAACGGACGTAAAAAGTTTTTTTGATCTCATCTTGGTAGGAAGTTTTGTTGAATTTATAGAGGAAACAACCATATATAACTTTTCTTTCGCCAGAAAAGTTTGGTAGTAAACACGAAATGAAATAAAATGACTTTGTGAAAAATCAATGAGTTGAAAAATCGATACACACACATTTAAGCAATTAATAATTTATGGAACCAATGAAATATGTGTATTATGATAAAATAAATTATTGAAACGAGCTGCGGTAAAATTTAATAAGTTCAAAGATACGAGATGATATACACAGTATTATTTTCTGTTATTTAGAAATTGCGAAAAATTATTTTTATTTTAGTACAATACAATTTTAAATCAGAAAATATTTACGGATGTAAATACCCGATTTAGGTCATACGATCGAAGACGTTATATTTTAAGATCTTGTACAATAAAATTAACTAGGTTTATTATCATGAAAATAGTTGTAAGTTGCAATATATTTCAAAGTATTTAAGATTGAAGTTTATAATTAAAATATACAAATTTACACATAGGTAATATATACGATATAAGAATAGGTATTATAATCAATTATTAGTCTTGGGTTTATTATTAATGCATTCTGATTTACATAATAGCTAGGTACCTATTAAATATGTGTTTTGGTCATGTTATTATAATCAAATACCAATCAGTTTTATTTTTGTTTGTTTAAAAATTGTTTAAAATACGTCTATGTATTGATAAATTATATAATCACTAAGAAAAACAACATTTAGTCTTTTCTCGTGACTATCTAAATTATTTTTAGTAATACTGATAGTTGTAGCCTTAAATGTTTTTATATTGTAGCTCTAAAGGAAAACCTGTAAGTTTTTATTTTTGTTTAAGCATAAAATGTATATACAATATACGTATATTTATGTGTGTGTGTGTGTATCTAAACAAACGTATATCGTGGATCGTTAAACATAAAATATGAAAAAATGATTACTAAAAATATGCCTTTTTTTATTTATTAAATAATCATTAAGTGTTTTAACAGGTTGATTTCGTTACGAAAAAAAAAAATACTAAAAATTATCTGCATTTTTTGTGGCAAAATGTTGTACAGCATTCGTGACATATACGACGTATATGTCACGATAAATTGTTTATTATTTATTATAATTCAAAAACGCTCAAAAATCGATTGACCTTAATCTTTTCCATCTAGTATATAAAACAGCTTTAATAATATATGTGCATTATGTACCTATGTGTAATAATATATTGCATGTATAGGTATAGTATTTTTTTCTGTTGTTCGATAATTCGTGCCCACGTTAAAGACGTGAGTATACACTCACCTAGTGTGCTAATGAAAACGAAATCTTCCCAGTTTAGGCCTGTGGCCACAATATGTGCGGTGGGGAGTGAGTTGATGGCGTTTCGCGGGGCGCCAGTATATTAACTTGTGCATATGTGACCCAAACATCCAACAAACATTTTTACGCACTTCCCGTTTCGTACGTGACTAACCGCCCGCGCCATGCAAAAAACATGTTCATGTATTATAAATGTACACACGCACACACACACACACACATATAAGAGAAGCTAAAACATGTAAAAAAAACTCATATAGGTAGCGAAAAAGTCTGCGACCCTATCGTGAATGAATATTATTCGTTCCACTTTCTACGTGACTGAATCGGACTGGGAAAAACTATATATACACCTGTGGTATTTTTGTATACGTGTGTATTCCCGAGTTCTTTTTTATTTTTGTTTTTTAATTTTATTTAGTTTCGAAATCCGTACGTGTGGAACTGAAAACCTGTTTTGTTTTTCCCTAGTTGAAAAAAAAATGAATTGTATTTCATATTAATTAAGTATGGATTATTGTCTGCGGAACCGACGACGTGAAATGGAAAATTTCGCCTGTACCATACAATTCCGGTTATAACTCGTGGCGGGTTGTACGACGATCAGCAGAGTAATATAAGAAATATAAATCGGTTTTAAGTAGGAAGCAATTTTTGCGGATTTTGGACCTGGGCGCGCGTGCGTTATAGTTTGATTAATGTAAATGAGCTATAAAATATGCAGATACCTACTTTTTAACTTACGGTCGTAAACGTTGTTTTTTATGAACTGTCTCCTGTCTCTATAATATTAGTCTAGAGTAATGCATTTTATGCTAAAACGTATTGTTTATATTTTAATTTCATTAAATTCGTCTTATGAATATATTACATATCTAACTTTTAAAAAGAGACACATTTCTTAAAGTTTGATCCATTTCATTAATATTTATTAATATTTATATTTAACGTAGTATATATTATTTATACTAATTTTATAGTAAGTTATTACTTAAAAATATTGCGAAACCCGTTAAAAATATTATTATGAAAATAGTTATTTTATTAAAAACCGTTTTAAATGCATTATTTTCTCATTAAATTATTCATTTTTAATGCAATTAATATACCGTCTGTTGTACATTATTATTGTACTTAATGTTATATTAATGCTTTAAACAAACTCTTAACATAGTACAAATTTTATAGATTAAACCTTTTGTTATAATTGCCATGACTAAATAATTAGATTATTTAGTCATGGCAATTATAATGTCGATCTAAATTTTTAATGAATAAATAAGTAATATTGAATATAATTTAACATTATATTATTATGTTTATATAGTAGCTCCATTATACATATAATAATAATAATAATATAATTTTATAAGAAGGATTTTAACTAATTATGAATATAAATATTAAATTTATATATAATTTAATTATATAACCCAAAAAGTTTAATCATCATATTAATGTGACTATATTATTGAATGTAGTTCTTTATGTTTGTATTCATATGAGATGGCATGACCTCATTCATTAATCTATAAAACGTAAGCTGACTTTGTCAAGTATACATAAATATGAATAAAGTTTTTTTTTAATTTTACTTTATAATCTAAGCAATAATAAACAATTAATAACTTGTAATAAATATTAAAATTATTATTTTATACCTAAAATATATTTTATCTTATATTTTAAATTTAAGGACGTGATATATTGATATATTAATGTAATTATTTATGTTTAGTGTGGTCATTGTATTCATCTAATTTTTTCTATAGGAAATGTGCTGATCTATAATTTTCTGTTTAGAGAGTCATGTGTTCAAAGAAGATTGTTTTTTTTTTTTTTTTGGGTCGTTGTCGCTAGCAGTGGTACTCCATTAAAGACCAGGTGTCGGGTTTAATGATAAAACGACACCATTACTCTGTTCTACATATATTTCATCTAAGCTCTTCGCCTTTATGTGTATTGAGGCAAAAAGTGTCGTTTGAGATTCTCCAGCTTACTCGTTCTATAATGAGAAAAATGTATTCTCATTTTTTAATATTTTCGATTATCTAAGTAATCATTTCATTCATAATTATGTACATTTCTTTTAGTAAATAAAATGGCAAATAATTGCTTTAATAATCAACATTTAAGTTGTTTAATATTTTATTAAGTTAAACTAAAATAAACATGAATTTTATTACAATATTTGACCTTTAAAGTTGTTTAAATTTTAGATATATTAACCAAATTGTTTGTGTTGCTATAAAAATACGTGCGTGTAAATTACACAACAGAATGTAAATGTGTAACGCAACATTTCCTAAAAAATTAACATTTTTAAATAGTTTATTATTTTATATTATAATATATATTATTATACGTATGCATACCTCTGACAGCGTTATTTATTATTAATAATGTTACTTGTTCTTTTATATTTAATTTTTAATTCTAAATTGTTTAATACCACACACATTTTACATATTATATAAGTATAAACACTTGGGGTGCTTATCCCCAATGTGACAGAAAACTAGTTTGGCTATTTTCCTTTAAGTATAATTAAAAAAATTAAACTTGCTATATTTGTTAAACATAAATTGACAATCTATTTTAAAGGAAACAGAGGTCAATGAACTTATATTCATGTGTAGCGTAAATCTATTAACTCAGGCATATAGAAGGTAAAAACATTTATAGTGCGCCGAGCTTAATATAGACCAGAATAATTGAACAAGATAGCTTATTATACGTCTCATGTAGTATTACTATTAAATATTAAGAACTTTTCATTACGCTGTCACGTATAATATACACTGTATGTTTTAATGTTGTACAATACTATTATTTTGAATGTGTTTCGTTTTATTGTATTCCTTTTCTGGGAAGAACGTTTGAACAATGCGATATAGGTAGCTTACTCAATTATGCGTTATGGTATTTATAGCTTTTGAAAGATTTCCTACAATATTAGGTATAAGTATTGAATACTTTCAATATCTACCTACAATTTCAACTGATATAATTTCGTACGATCTATGCAGATTGGTATAGTATGCATATCACCATACATTTAGTTGAAATTTTACTAAATCAATGATTGATGTAACGAAGATATCATATAATTTTCATAAAATGTAAACTACAATGGGTTATTATTATTATTATTACTCTAACCCGAGATGACTAATTACTAACGATTGTATTATTTGATACAATCGAAGATTCTTCATTCTATTATAATACTAGTAACACAGATATTATAATGGTATTAGCGGAATTACTCGTCGTTCCGTAAGTTATTGATATAATGATATATTATATTATTATATAAACCTATTACGCACTTCCGTTGGATGTCTGTGACGATCGAAACAATTGCCAGACCGTTTCGTTACGCCATTCCGTCTCCCGTCACAATTATCACGATTCGAGTAAGTACGCACTACTAGTACTAACTCATACACGTAGATCGTATAATAAGGTACACATGCCACTTCTCCGCGTCCAACGACCATTATTGATATTACGATTATCATTGTTGTCTTGTGCACTAGCTACTAAAAAGTAAAAACATTGTCAACGAATACCTTAAACATCGCCGTGTAAATAGAGTTAAATAGATTTTTAACAGACATCAGACAAATAACTTGTATGGTGTCACGTCTCGTTCTCATGAATTCCACGATGCGTACATAATATTATACATTACGGTGAAGGATCTATGAAAAAAAAAGTAATGGTATCAATGGTAGGTGCCTATAGGTATTAGGAACTGTATGCTGTAAAATCGATTGTTCTACTGCACGTTTTTAATTCTAGAATTGCGTAAAGTAAAAAGCGTCGATGATTGTATATTTTAGAAATTTTTCTGGTATGTTACAAAATGTTCTGTTGTATCATAACGAGTAAGTATGTATCCGTGTATTCGTCATGATACTCGTGTGTATAAGTATATTATTTATAATTACCCAAATAATGAGTATAATAATCATTGGTATATAGCGTACAGGTCGTCTGATATTTTCATAACAAGGACTTGCAGTGGATGCGTTTTATTTACACGCCCATCGTTTACAATTATAATTGAATAATTTTTGAAAATATTGGTATTTTCTGTTATTTTTGTTTAAACTAACGTGGAAATATCATGTTTTAACGTGCATTTTCAAACAGATTTTAAATCATTGTTATTATTTTTATACACCAAATTAAAATCGTTAAAAAAATATTGACCTATTTTCGGTTCGATCCATTAAAACACGTTATGAGTCGCCTATGATAAAATATACATTTATACGCACAGATTGATTGTTAGATAGGTAATTCAATCTGATAGCAATAAGTCATCCAGACAGTTATTTTATAGTTGCATTGCGATTGCCGCGGTCAGTGCTCTTTTTATAGTATAAACAAATGTATATTGTGATGAATACAATAGTTTTTTTCGTCATGTTTAATATAAATTTGATGTAACTAATAAAAATATTAGATACGCGAATGATAAAAGTTATATTTTTATAGTAAATGCTCATGTTTTTTTTATCTGACGATCGTTTTTACGAATAAAAATGTTGTTATATATTTTAAACGATATTGCGCCATTTTCAATGAATTATTTTCTAAATATAAATAAGTTAACATATTTTATATATACAACATGGTTAAACATAATGTTGTACATAAAGGTATGTATTTTTCTTAAAAAAGTAACAAAAAAATAATACTATTATTTTGTCAAATGTGCGATCACAAATAAGTATTTGTAAAAGATGTTTGAAGCATTGAATGTGCCTCTTGTCGATGTGTGAAGAGCTCTTGTTCAGCTTTACAATTTTCCTTCGCGTCTATAAGTACTCGTGAAGTGTGTAAATATTATATCGGCTATAGCCTAAAATCGGAATGATTTTCTGACACTATTGTTGAACAACTTCAAATATTTTATTATAAATGCTCAAAATTTTCGGTTATGGATGCTCATTGAACATATTTTAACACCAATCAATTTTTGCGTGAAATGCCGCGCAATAAATAACATAATGTTATTGAAGAATACTACCTTTTTTTTTTTTTATTTACTTTTAATATTTAAAACACATTTGGCATCTAAATTATATTAATGAATACCTATTATAACATTAATTGCAAATTATATTTAATGGTATTTGTGAATTGTAACTAATATTTTTATACTATACGCAATACTGTTATTAATTTAAAAATTAAAATTATGTAAATAAATTACTAAAATGAATTATTAGAATGTTTATTTAAAAAATTAATAGTTACAAATGTGATAAATATTAATTATTTTTGTAAAACAATTAGGCTTTTATATCTGTATGATGGTTTAATAGTGAAAATAATGAAATTTGTATTATATTATTAAACGAATATAAAATTATCAAATTTCTTAGTGTACAAATAAATATAAAAAAAAAATTGTTCCTTTGAATTATAAATGTATAAAACTATAATTGTATGTATATATTTAAACGTAACGAGTCGCATAAATAACATATAAATCAGCAAGTTAACTAATATAATACTTGTAGATAATTTTAAGATTTTGTAACAAATACCTTTTCCTATTTGGAAATGAATAGGATATTACAAATCACAATAGTTAGGACAACCAAAACGTACAACATTATTTACTACGTTTCTACTTAAATATCATTGCGATTTATGATTCACCTTTACATGTATGTAAGTTAAGTTTGTAAATCACAATCTTCTACGTTTAGATAATAAAATATGACGTGTATCACAATTTAGGTGAATAATAATAATTATAAAGTTTAAAATTTAAAATTTAAGTTTACGAGTCTATAATAATAGCTTTAAGTTTAAATTAATTAATATTAAATATAGAATCACTATAGTATTGTTTTTATCTATCTATACTCTATAGTGTTATTATTATTATAATTTTTTCTTTTTTTTTATGTCTCATTAAAAAAGCAATATCTACTTTAAATTTAATTTAAAATATTAATATAAATAATGTTTATTAAAAATACTGACGTTAGCAATAGGTATTTTATGTAAATAATATTTGAGACTGATAATAATAAATAATAGTTATTATGAGTTTTATGTTTGAAATTTTAATTTTAGGTTCTTAATTTTAGTAGAATTGGTTATATATTGTAATAAATGTGTACACAAATCGTGTTAGTAAAATTAAATTTTCAATATTTTTAGTTGGTTAAAAAAATCACAATGAATAACCAATGATATACAATTAAAATAAAAACGCTAAATTCTTAACGAAATTGTGAACATATTATGGTTCTATTAAGAGAACGCGCTATCCTGCATGTATTGTCTTTATCTTACAAACATACAAAACTGGAGTTTTCTTACGAATACATGAAGATATAATATAAAGGTGTACGTATTAATATAATGGTACTTATTTATATATATATATGTGTACATTTATACTAACTATTAAGAAAAAAAATATAAAAAGTCTATTAAGAGAATATGGTTCTTTATGGCAAGAATAATACATTTTAATAGATGTCTTAAGGTCTGAAATGTTAAATTAAAAAAAAAATAATAATAATATATTGTATAAGGTGAATAGCAATGAAACATGTAAGACATATTTTGAAAACTATTATTAACTTAATTTCAATTTTTTTGTATTATGGAATAATTTTGTTGGTTTATATATTTTTTACACAATTATTTTTGTATAAGTATAATGGTATTATCTTAAACTTTATTTTAATTATTGACGGGGCTGGCACAAAAAAATCTGAACAAATTGTTGTAGACTCTTTACTTATGTACCTATTTCATTAGTTTGTTTTAAAAAAATCCATTAATTTTATGTGTAATAATAATAACGTAATGGTATTATATTTATTGAGTACTTAGCGACACACTTGAAAAGTTCAGTAGGTTTGTTGATAGTAATGCATTATTTACATAAATATCATAAATTATGAAAGCCCAATGACACGTTTTGGTTTACAGGGGCACACATTGTTACAACCTTTTGTCCCAATAAAAATAATGTTATATTTTTGATCCCTTCTATTGTTTTGTTTTTAAATTTTACATAGAAAAAAAATCATGAAATATATAATATAAGTTAAAAAATAAACCATCGAAAAAAAGTATTATAAATATATTAAATACCTACCTTAATACCTTAAAATGCCCACAACAAATTATTGCTTTTAAAGTGAATTATCTTACTAGATATTTATTTGAATTATGATAAATAACAATAGCTAGCCATATATTATAGGAACTATAGATTTTATTTTTCAGATAACAATGGGATGTTCTGGACTACGATGATTTAAGTCGAATTTCTCATGTGGAACAGTAAAGTTATATTATTTACTAAATTTCATTAAAACTTATTGATTTTACATGCGATATAGAATAGGTATTATATATTATGGACTAGGGTCCATACGTCATTTGAATCTAACTTATATTTTATCTATTTATTTTCAATAGTTATTAGTTAATAATAATTTGTTACTATTTGTTGTCAGATATAATCTGTTTTAACGTTTCGAGTTGAACTATAAAAATATATTCATATCAATCTAAATGAAAACGTTTATACGAAGATTAAAACACAAATACTTAAGTATTAATTATAGTCCCTACAATGATAACATTGATAACTTTTTTTTTTAAATGTTGTCAAATTTAGCAGTAAAGAATAGTAAAGAAAGCATTTCTGTTGAATGTATACTACCTAACTGACTATGTTCTGTATGTCATGTTTATTATGTACCAATATTTTAAACATACGTTTCAGTATAATATGATCGTGTTGTGAGTAGGCAGTACGATATATTTTATAACGTAAGCTGCAGCTTTCTGTAACAACGCCTATGGTATAAATGAACAAAATTAAAAGCGTATTAGATCGGTTGGTAATTAATTTTGTTTTTTGACATATTACACTTATATATATATATATATACTCACGCATATACATAAACATATAATACATTAATACACATTACATAAACGACCGAACGTAAACGTGACAAATCTTCAGTCGTAGAATCGTCGAATCGCAAGCGGCGATCGTTCGTTTTTAATCAATTAAATAAACTGCGTGTTGCAGCGTGTATATTGTTTGCCGGTACTTAGCGGTATTAAGCCGCCGCCACCGACGTTAACAGATTCCATTTCGACGGTTATCCGTGCCCATAAGTCATAGTCTACACTCGTATAATATATAAAACACAATACCAAAGTGTCAAAACGTTGTCGCCGGACCGTAATAATACGCGCGTGCCGCAGCGGGTACAACGGTGTAACCTACCACGATACAGATCGATACCTGCTCGTACACTGTTCCAACGTCCTCGGTTGTCCTCGTGCACAGTTTTCTTGTTATTCATCAAATAAAATAATACTGTTTAGGTGTAAAACGATTTCACCAGTCGTTAATAACACCACCCGGCACCTGACCACACAACGAAGTTGTTGAATATTTTAAACTGTTTGACATATTATGGTACACCTTAACCACACGTTCCCGCGGAAAACGGCGAAAGTGTAATTTAAGTACCTTTTCTGTAAACTATGGCGTACATAATATGTGTGCATATGCACACACCGTTGCTACTAAAACTACATAATATTATACAATAATTGGTTTTACGAAATTCGAACTATTTATTATTATATATTATAACAGTAGACACACACTAGGACGTATTTTATATTAATAATTTAATCTTCTCGAGTAGGTAGTGTTCCAATAACAGTTGTGTGTATGGTTTAAATGTAATTGCCTTCATTGCGTAGGCACACGGACGTGTCAAAATTAATTTGTATCATCTATAGGTATACATTATTATTGCGATTCCATCGTTTTCGTATGGACGCAATGCAAATATGACTTATTATTATTATTATTATTACGTTCAGCCTATAGGCTACAACGCAAGACTTGCCGCAGTACAATATATGATATACGACTGGTGTGCAACAAATTTGATCATATTATATTATTATCATGAACTCAACTATAATCGTATAACAAAAAAACTCAGTATTTTATAAGTATCTATTCGACGTACTTCTATACTTTGAACAAAATTCAAAAGTATACATAATATGTGAAACATTAACGATAACACGACCTCGTTTTATTCTTTAATAACACTTGCGCGTAATCGAGTATAGGTCATCATACATTATGGATGTATGAACATTTTGACCGTATTTCAGTATAATAACTAGTAAGTATGTAATATTATGAAACCGTGATAGTCGACTATTACTGTAGCTGTAAATTTGAACATACTTCAAAAACAATTATTTCAATGTAAATAAATTCTGTATTTAAATCCCGTAAAGGGGTTTTTTATGAATATTAAAATTCATTAAAGAACAATTAAAACACATTCGGATTTAATATGTTTTTTTTTCTTATACATTATTCATATTCATCAATGGAATGATGTTTTTTTTTTGTGTGCTATCGAGGGAATTTGCATACGTAGGTAATCCATATTTTCACGCAAGTGAATTAGATATTTTTATTGGTAAATTCTGAAAAACTGTTTTATAGTGACTGTATATAAAAAAATATTTATTTATTAAAAAAAGAAAAGGATATTATTTTCAAAGGTATTTTATTAAAAATATTTTTACAGATGCTGCCATAATTATAATATTATGAGAAAACAAAACCAGTTTTTAAAATTTAAAAATACTAAAGGTTAGTTAAGCGCTTGTATTCTTATAGAATATTATGTTAACGTAGTTCTTGCTGATATTCGATTAATAAGTCAAAATTTTTTTATTTTAAGATATTATTCGATTTTGATAATTATTTCAATAAAAATATATGTGGATTACATTGTGACATAAGGCTTTGGTTTCGCCTATGATGATAAAGATATTGCATTATTGATATCGTTTTCGTCACAGCAGGTAGTGTGATTATCCGATTGTTATTAGTTTTTCTTTGTGGCGAATGTTGTATTCGTAACATAAATTATATAAGCAAATCAATTTAAAGGGTTTTCTTAATGTAATAACGAATAACATTCTTAAAAAAAAACTTGTTATGTCTAATAAAAATTTGTATTATAGACTATAGTCTGTATAGATTGAAAAATATTACATTTGATTATTATTTGGCTCTTAAATAATATGCTGATTACATGGGTTGATACTGTTATTATTACTTATACAAATACAAAAATTCATTTTGTAAACTATATCTCGTAGGTATATTTTAATATTTGTTTGGATATTTCCTAACATAATATCATTATATAATAATAAATAAAAGGAATTGTATATGTTTTTGATAAAAACAGCCTTTCTTAATAATATATTCTTATTGATTTTACTATAATAAATTGTCTTGTAAATTATAGTCAACGATGAATTTTTAAATATAGCATGGATTGTACTACATTTTTGCAACCTGTGTAAAATATGTTATTAAAATTGAATTCTAATCTAGTAAATATTAATATTTATACTATAAAATTGTATTTAATTGATTAACTATGTTGTTTGGTTTAAATTAAATATTGGTCAATGGAAATTTATTTTAATAAAAAAAAAAATGTTCAAAGTTTACTTTGGATTTAATAAATTGTATTATTTTCTCGAAAATAAAATGTTAATTAAATGTAAAGTGATATTTATTGTACTTACTTAATTCTGATAATTTATTGATTATCAATATAAAAATTAAAAAGTAGGAAGATTAATAGCATATACTTATTGTAGATACAGAAAACTTTATATTTGTTGTACATTATTACATTCGAATGCGATCACTTTGTACAAGGGGAAAAAACGATCAAATTAGAAACGAAATTGGATTTTAGAAAACGTGCCAATAACTTTTCACGGTACAATTCAAAAGTCGTTTTTAATTTTAAAAAATCTTGTCTTTGAACATGACAATGTAACTTATTTTTTTAGTTTAACATATATTTTAATCAATTAAATACAGTTTTATTTAAACTTAATTAAATAAATTGTATTATAAAAACAAAACAGTGTGAACGTTAATCATATATTTTAAAACAACTTGCCGTGGTATTAATACAAATGAGATATTATAATGAATTTATATCATTATAATAATTGTAGTATCTCATTGATTTATTTATACACATAAAAAGGTATTTTTCACATGGTTTTTTTAGCGTGTATGTACCTTTAACATACAGAAATGAATTTATTGCATTATAAAAAGCTTTTCAAAGCTTAAGGTGTCATACTTGACTTACCATAAGGTAAATCGTACGTTTTTTAAATTTTTAAATGATCTGAAATTAATGTAATGCTCAATTGTATATTAGTTGAATTTGTAAAACTCTTTATTATGGTCAATTTATTAATTTTATTTTATATTACAACATATTAATATAATAAAATTATAATAGTTTTACTTTCTCACGTTAGTTTTTAACTAGATACCTATAAATTATTTTTGAACTAAAAAAACACATGTTGAAATACATTTGGATAGAAGAAAATCATACATAGTTTATAGCCGATTACAAGAAGTTTAACAAATGTATACAGATGTTTTATAATATATTATTTTTAATTTTCTAACGTAGTATACCATTATAATAATATTATGTATTTATGTTCAAATTTAATTTTTGGTTTTGGTATTGCTAAATTATGAATATTTAGCAAAATAATTGTAAAATATTGAGATTTTATTCACATTTTATTACTCTAATAAGAAATAATATTTTATTCTACGTATTATATTCTGTATAAATTATACTGAATAAATAAGTATGCTATTAATTGCAAGCGTTGTACAAGGAATTTTAACTGTTAGGAGGAGGAGAGTAGATGTTTGGAATTTATATACATTATTAGGCGGAACAAAATACATTTTACCTTACTGGCCATAAGTGACTGGGTTTTTTAAATTTTAAATAAGTGTTGAGTACTAAAAATTAAAACCAAATTAATATCACGATTTTGTTTTTTTTTTTTTTTTTATTATTAATTGTAGAATTAAATAAACTATTTCTGAATATTGTATTAAATTAATATACAATATAAAGTCATTTAACTATAATATAAAAACTTTAAAATGAAAAAGCTATACTTTTTTGTCTATATAAATATGTTTATTATTATTTATTTGTTTATTTATTCGTTAAGCAGTATTTGAAAAATTATATTCAACTATGTAAGTACTAAACTTAAAATTAATTGTACATTTTTTTTTTTTTTAATTTTGGGATTTGGTAAATTACAATTATTACGATGAAATTATTTTTTTTTGCTCGATTGTACTACAATGTTTAACTGCTGCAGTATAACGAGACTACAATTGTTGTTTCAGAATCGTCGTGATTAAAATTATTACTGAAAGTCATTGGAGAAGAACAAATCTGGAAAACTTTGAAACTAGCCGCGGTGAAAGGGTGCGTGTTGACGCGTTCTGGATTCGTGCCATTACACACAAACGCTTCGGCCTTAATGGCGTTTTAACGAATTAACACGAATCATTTAAAAGACGGTCTTTCGATACATGATTTTTATCCTATTGAACAGATCTATAAAACTTTTGTGTGTGTATTCGTTTACGAGCAAATAGTAGTGTATATTATGTTTATAATATTATATTGTCAATTCAGAAGTACATATTAACTTATCTACACGTATCGCGTTGATATATGCGATGAAGCTATTGAGATATAATAATACGACGTATACGGATACAATATCAGCTATATGTGCGGTAAACTCGCTCAGAAATGTTAACATCTGATACTACCGCCGAGTCGATTTTATTTTTAAAAAACGGCTGTTGGCTGTACGTAAAGATGAGAGAAACTTTGGCTTTTTAACAATTTAAATTTAAATAATATAATAATGGTACTCGAATTACCTGATTTATGAGAAGCGAATATAATATTATTATGTTGATTGAAATCACATTATATTTTACCTGCAAACAAAAAATAAAATACAAATAATTATAAAATTAGTAAATCTAGGGGTTACTAAAACGTATATAGTAATTATTTTCCGTTTTAATTCTAGTTTTAAACATATTTTATTCGATTGGGGTTTTAATAATTTTGTAATACGTCTCTAGAACATATTAAGCCGATGAAAACGTGTCCAAAAGAAAATTAATTATAAGCGTGTAATTTTTTACCGTTTTATTTTACAATTATAGAAATATTTAATATATATAGTCCAGAAAAAAAGAGGCTATATACATTTTATTATTTGACTGCCCTTAACGCCGTTTAAGAAAGTCTGTTCTCCTTCTCTTGCAGTTATTTCCCGCATTAATATACAGCTGTCGATCGGTCGTTTCCCCTCCAGCGCGAGTTTTCCACTGAATGGGAAACCCGACCGCGTCCACAGTCATACATTTTCACGTTTAGTTTGATCACGTTAACTGCGGTCACAAGTTCGGACATGTTTCAAACGGTGGAAGACGCCAACCATAATATCTACTGTTTGTCGTGAAACCCGACACAAATGGGCGTCAAGTATTTTTACTCGGTAAGAATGTATTTTTCTTTACCTTTTCATTTATTTTTTATCATTTACGTGTGTGTTTTGAAAGCTGAAATCGTTCGGAAGGACGAACCCGAAGTTATATCCGAAAAATCACGCGTTTTACTTTTTAGCGCTCTCGTAAAATGTCGTCAAAATACATTTTTGCGCATACGACTGGTTTTTTCTGCTGGTTATTTATTTATTTTATTATATATATATATAGGTATATAAAATTCCTAGTACAAAGCGTCAACCGACCAGAATGAAAATAGAAAAATACTCTCGTTTTTTTCGATTGGAAAAAAGAAAAAAATCCCGTGCTATAGAAACTATCCCAACGTTTTTAACAATAGGGATGTTGTCTAACTGTAACTCGTTTGTGTTTTGTTTTTACGTCCCGTCCGGACTATGTGCACAGACATTTGTCGCATTCGTCGCATTCTTTGCTATTCGTGGATAACTATACATTTTGACGTTATATTGTTTGAAATATTTTTGAAAATAGCCTCGAAATAAATTATTTGGAATAATTTACATACATGCCATTTCTTCTTCAGCGTGAGTTATATTAATATATTATTGTTATTATTGCGTATTCGTATTTTCAACGATTTGTTTCAACTTATAATCTCCTTGGCGCGGTAAAATAAAATAATAAAATAAATAAAATCACTAAAATACATATTTTCATTTTTTTCTTTTTGTTAATCTAATCTGGCAGACGTTTTGTTAAATCTCCAAGACGAGACGAACTTAAACGGATATAAGCTATAGCACCACTGGGAATTAAGCTTAAAAAAAAAAAAAAACTGCTGGTGAATTTTGCCATGTCGGATTTTGTTTTTGAAGTAATTAAATATTAAAAAAAAAAAAAATATTATATTGCAGTCTCCTCGGCATATTTTTCGTAATCCACTACAATAATGTTCAGTCATAAACGAAAACTACTGTAATTCCAATTGAAACCGTTTCATAATATATCATAATTTTTAATTTATCATTTTGTAGATAAAAAGTCGTGTACTATACGTATTTGAAAATTTTTGTACAACGAGATGAAGAATATTTGACCGAAATAACTCGAATAAACGCAATGCTCGAAAACAATCGCATAAAACAATTTATTATTAAGCTTTAATTGATGATAATCATATACGTTACAAATTATTTTTTTCGGCGCGCTATAGTTTTAAATGTAATATAAATACGTGTAGATAAATCGTATTGCCGGCGACCTATTAGCATTGTCGTTGAACAATTATTTTTCGAATCAATTATCGGACGTTAAAACGTTCGTAATTTATTAAATTAAACAGTGTAGATGTCATGATCGCTGTGATATTTTAAAACATATATACGTTTTAACTATTTTAAGGACACGGAGGTGAGTTACCAGTTACATATGACTTGTAGTGTTGGTGCAAACTACATATATTGTAAATATTAATGTTACATTTTAGACGACATCGACGGCGTATGATTTTTCAGTATACGCGTGACGTATAGAACAATGTACTATTTTAATGACATATCGCCGTAATATCATATGTTTTTGACAGCTGTCCGCGGTCGCTTGTTTCACGGTGGTATGCGTCAGTTGCGATTTGTCGTCGTCGGTCGAAGAGGAAACGGCGGCCGCGTCTTATGAGGACACGAAAAGGTCGCTGTTCGGCGATGATAGCGCACTGGAGGCGACGCATGTGGGCAGCAGATCTAACCAGCCACTGAAGCGGTTCATTGTGCCGATCAGTACTTCGGACCTGGGCCTCGAGACTTCCAGCTCAAGACCATACTTCATGCACCAACACGTGCAGCACCACAAACACCCTCGAAACCAACAGCAACAGCAACACCATCACCACTATAACCAACACCCACAGCACCAACAGTCGCCGCAGTATCATCAGCAACACCAACAGCCGCAACAGCAACAGCAAATGCCGCAGTCACAGCAACAGCATCATTCACATCAGTACCATCACCAAGGCCGGGGACAGGCGGCTGTCGATCACTTCGGATTCGGGCCTTCGTCTACGGGCAGCACTGGCGGTGGCGGTGGTGGTTATAACACAGATCAGTCAGACGGCTTTTACCAGTCGTTGAGCGGTGGAGGTGGTGGTGGAGGCGGTGGTGGAGGTGGTGGTGGTGAGAACATAAACTTCGATACGACTGGTTTCACAGACTTTGTGCCTTCCTCCGAGTTCCGGTCCACCAGTTCGCCGGCCATACAGTCTTCTTCGTCGCCGTTCTCGTCTTCGCCGCCACACCAGCAATCGTCGTCACCTTTTACCGAGTCGGCGGCGCCATTCCATCACTCGTCGACATTTGACGGCGGTTCGAGTGGCGGTCAGTTGCAACACATGACGCCGTCGTTTGATCCTACAGGTTTCGGTCACGAAGCCTCTCTGGCTGGTTATGGAGGCAGTGGTGGCGGCGGTGGTGGCGGTGGTGGCGGCGGTGGCGGATCTTCGGCTTATGGTTCGGGTGGTTACGATTATGCACCGCACCACCAGGCGCCCGTCATACACAAGTCAATATACGTGCACGTTGCACCACCCGACGACGAACCGCCACGTAAGCAGCGCGTCATCCTGCCTAACGTGCCACCCAAGAAGAACTATCAGATCGTGTTCATCAAGTCACCCACTCCGCCGTCAATCACCGCACCAATTATACCACCGCCGCCGCCCCAGCCGGCCGACAAGACGCTCATCTACGTGCTGCATCCCAAGCAGGAAGAGGCGCCGCCCATACATATACCGCCACCGCCAGTCACGCAGCCGCTTAAGCCCGAAGTATACTTCATCAAGTACAAGAACCGCGAAGAGTCACACGGCGGTGGAGGTGGTGATTACGGGGCCGAACATGGGGGTGGTGGTGTGGGTGGCATTCTGCCGTCGCCGGGCGAAGAATTTGGTGGCGGTGGTGGCGGAGGTGACTCTTCCGGTTACGTGCACCGGAGGTATGGACGGGGAGACCTCCAAACGTCTACGCCGCCATCGGCCGCCACGGCCTCCAACGTCCACACAGACGGCACCACTACCGCTGATGTAACCTCCACCGAACACTACGAAGACGGTGACGGTATGACACCGGAACAACGGGAAATGATCGAGGCCGAGACGACTTCCGCGGCCGCCACCGCCGGGTCGTTCACTTCCACGGCGGCAGACTTGGACCCCGAGACGTCCGACGAAAACGTCGACGAACTGATGCTCCGGGGCGGCTATAGTACAGAGTACAACGACGCGTCTGTTGACAGTACGAATCTAAGCGAGACCCACGTCCAGTTGTCTACCACCGCACCCAAAGGCAAAAACGGCCATTGATGTATACTTTATTATATTATTTTAGTTTATTCGCGTAACTGCGTATACCGTAGATTAGGCTATAATGATTAAATAATAAAAATAATATGTCATGTATAAAATATACATAAAAAAAGATATATAATATGCGTTATTATAATCGTTAAGTCCAGAAAGCAGGTATTTTATATATAGGTAGTATAAGTTTTCTGTATCCAACTTTATGTGTAAAAAATATATTTTGAAACAATTATTTATTTTTACTTATTTTTATGGTTTCAATCCGTGTAGTAACAATAATTAATATAACAGATATATTAACATTTTATGTGAAGTTTTAAAGACAATATCAATAAAATATAAAATAACTAAATTTTATGTAAATATAAATAAGAATCCCTTTTTCTTTTTTTTTTAATTCAGACAGCTACCGGACAGCGTATTCTTTAGTAAGTATAGATTTTTCATACCTCATAGGAAACAGTATACCATGCGTTCTTTGACATAGTGTTCTATTGTTTGATTTTTTAATTAATCTCACAAAGTTCCTGCTAAGTTCTATTTAGTAATTTGAACTTTTTTTGTGCGCAACGAAAGCGATTAAGCCTTTACCATCCTCTTTAAGGACGGTGAGATCCTGGAAGCATAATATCTGTTTCCTCGACTAGCTTGTATCTATATGACATTTTTTTTTTTATTCTATTATTCTTTATAGCGTTTCCTAATGGTATAAAAAGTGTTAATATTATCCGGCTAGTGAGGTTTCTGTGATTTCAGTCTCTAGAGGTAAATTTTGGAATTATCGTTAATCGGTATATAATTAGGCTTTTAAGGTATTTCCCACTCTCTATTAAAGATATCTCCTCATTTAATATGCGGAGAAAGAATATTTGAAAAAACTGGTAACCAAGATAGAGGAGTTGACTTAAGTATTCTAGAAATAATTTCCATTGCCCGATTGAGCCGAACATCTATTTTTGTTACATGATAACTGCTTAGCCATACAAAAGTTCTGAATTCTCAGCAGTGGAATACACTTATGTGAGAGTTGCTGTTCTCGAAATATTAGCCTTTACCTCCAAACCAGTACCAGCTAGTTTAGCAATGATATTGTTATTGTGAGTGCGTAGTTTTAAAGTTATTTTCTTTAGATAAACTTTATAGGTTAATCTTTCGACTGGCGCGCTATAGTGTATTACACGAGCAGACGCGTGTCGTACTTTATAAAGGTATTAATATATTGTTATACATAATTTTTTTATGATTTTTATAATAATTTAAAATATAATTATTAATAAAACATAATGTTTTTTTTATTAAGTATTGGTAACATAAATGTTATTGTGGAATAGAAGAAAACCCAGTATTAATCGGGATACGTAGATAAAAGTTATGTCAATAAATCTATAACTGTCGTATAAAATGCGCATACGGGCTTGATGAAAGGTTAAGGAATGATCCAGATTCGCATCTAGGTATTTTGATGAAATGTCATGTTGGGATGCGGATGATGACAACTTACACGTAGCCTACCCCGCATACGGCGTAATTTTTTTCTCTACGTCTTATCAGTGTTATCGATCCGGTGCTGCACTGATCTTAGACCATCGCAGTCTCTCCAAGGAAGTAGATTATAAATAAATCAGTAACAACTATAAATAATTGTAGCATTGTACCCTACTACCTATATATTATTCTTATAAATATATATAGTTCTAAGTTATGTCTTAAGTCATTTTTTCTGATTCCACATTACTTTTACGAACATTTTACGATATAAGTGTAGCTAGGTAAATAATAAAACTATCGAGATCTTACGTTTATCAAATTGAAAATAAAAATGAACAATCAACGCTCTCGTGTAATATAAAGGATTTATTTTAGTTTATTATTACGACACAATGTTATGAACAGATTAAGAAATAATAGCTTTTTACTAACTGTGAAGTATGTATTATTCACATGAATACAATATTATGTGACTTACAAGTAAGTTTTGAACGATTTTCGTGTTATGTAATATTAATTACATAATATATTTATATTATACATTCATAGGTATACTATTTTACGATTAATAAACATTTATACTTTCAAATAATATTTTATTTACGATATTGGTAGATGATAATTTAAATATATTAATTCATAGTAAAATGTCAACAAGCTAATTTCCTGAAATCTGTTTTTTTTTTATATGGAATTAATACTTCTAATAAACAAACGTTAAAATGTATGTACTATCAGAAATTATATCAAGAGATAATTAATGTTATAATTTTAGTTTTAGAATATTAAAATTGTGATAATTATACTTATTACTGATTCAAATAATTAATTTGTTTGTATACTTTTGTTTATATTGTAATTTTTCATGTAGTAATTTTAGTAATATTATCAAAATTAGTTACAAAAAACATGTCACGTATTTAAAATTAGACGACGCTTTAATAAATCAAGTAGAAAATAAAAACCATATTTTTCTCAATAAATTAATTTGTTTTTGATACCGACCAGGTACTCGAATTATATTTAAAATTATTAATAAAAATAAATGAACTCTAAAGAGTAGTGATTGTGTAGGTGAACTGTCTTGCTCCTGTACCTCCTACTCACAAATATTGAGTAAATATCGTTTAACGGATTTATATTAAAAATTGTATTTTTGTATAGTAGCCAATAGATACGAGAGATTTTATTTTATTTTTAATTTTACAAATGAATCAGTTTTTGTTAAACGTTACAGACTTTAAGCTAAATGTTTATTTTTTAGTTATTGGGACCAATACATTTAATTTGAGCATTAAACGATTTAAAAGGTTACAAAATGTATTTTAAATTCATAACGAACACCTACATAAAATTTACCATTTGGTTCAAAGTACAATTTTACAAATTCAACCATGTCACACTATACATAATATTCGATCTTTTGAGATGGAAAATAAAAAAAATTCTTTTTTATTGTAAATGTAGTTTAATATTGAATTTATGTGAATAATATTGTATATCAGTGTGCTCAAAATAAAGTTGTCAAGAGTAAAATTAAAAAAAATATATATATTTCCATTGCAATTCGTTATTCTATTCTAGTCGAATGTTTTGTTAAACCATCTTAATAATTTAGTCATGCAAATTAAATGTTTAGTTACGAGCTTATTGTAGTAAAAAATATACATAAATTAAAAAATACGAAGTCTTGGACAATCTCAGAACAGTACCAAGATCTTGAGTACCAAGATATAAATAAAGAATATAATTATAAATAATTAATAATATAGTTGTTTTTGTTTAGATGCTGTCATGAATAAAAACATAGAAACATTTGTAATTACGTATAATGAGGTCGAACTGATTGAATATTTTTTATGTGCAATGTGATTGATTATAGATCATTAAAAATTCGTTATGGATTGGATTTAGAAAAAAAAATTACAAAATAAGGTCGTTCATCAAAACAGTGCTTAGTTAACTAGTTATGAATGTCCTTTTTAACGTATTTCGAAATATTCCATGGATTAGTTTAGTATTTTTTTCATTCATTCTATTTTTTATAAATCAATGTTATATAATGTTATTAAAAAGATTATAAAATGATTGTTATTATATTTTTTTATAATCGAAATTATCTAATAATAATTGTGTTTTAGAATGTGATTGAGCTTTTATTATAAAAATCATAGGTATACCGACAAAATATCGCAACTAAAATATTGTGAACACAATATATAGCATGGAATAAATATCACCAGTATAAAATTTAGCAGAAATTCAATAATATAATATATTAAACTCAAATAGACAATTTCATATTATATTTTAAAGCATATAGTATTGATATAAATGATTAAAATATATATAATATAATTAAATTGATGTAAGTAATAAAAATAAAATATGTATATTAATTATTAATGTAAGTAGATATTAAATGCAATAACTACAATCTTCAAACTCTCAATTTGAATAATCTCCAACAAATTTTTTACTATTTCAGCCCAACTGAATGCCATGTTCTTTTTATTTTCAGCGTATTATCCTACTATACTTTAGCTTATTTTAATTCCAGTAGGTTTTGTTGATGTTTCAAACCATTTATAAATTTATAGATTGAAGGATATTGAGCAGAATGTAAATTGTTAAATTCTTCACATATCATGTTTATTCTATTCCAGTCACTTTGTATTGTTTCATAAACATTCCATAAAGGCATTACATTTAATGTCTACTTACAATTAGTATACACATATTTTTATAATTTTTATCAATACTGATATTAATATATATATATATTAATATAACAATATTATATGTTTTTAAATATATAAAATTGTCTATTAGAGTTTTATATATTATATAATAATTGAATTACTGCTATATTTTATATTTTCGATATTAATTCCATGCGATATATTGGTTTCACGATATTTTGTAGGTAATTCAAAATTATATTGTTGTTCTTATCTTTTCTCTATAACAATCTTATTGAGAGGTGTTTCTTAACATTTAATAATAAATAAATAAATTTGTCAATTTTGGTTTAAAAGAGATTATATTTTATATAGTACCAATAAATAAAACATAGTATTAATAATGCTATTGAGTATACAAAGTATATAACATTATACGTTAATTATTTCTTGAAATCGTAAACTACGAGTGAAAAATAACAAAAGTAATATTAAAGGATCTGATGAACAGTAATTAATTTCTACAGACATAAATCGATATTTTAACGTAGTCATATTTCAGTTTTATACAATACACTGGGTAATAAAGCATCTTCAGTCTTATCCAGGTGAGTATAAGTATTATTATTGTTATCGTTAAATGTATATCACATTTTAATTTTTAGTATTGTATATAATTTTTAATAAATAGTTAATTGGTAGCGGTTATAAATTATATTTAATTTAAAAATCAAAGTAGGAAATTTATTATACCTAGGTATTATAAATTTATAAAAGATTATATAATAAATTATGTATTTAAGTAATATTACTTATTATTTTAAATTTAATCTCAAATAGGAAGTATCAAGTAGAAATGGATAATTTACTTAGTAGGCAATGCGATCTTACTTTAAGATTCATTTTTTAAAATTTTAAGACTTATAGAATCCTCTAGAAGTTTGTACGAATGTAGGATTACCTACTTGTGCAAATACTTTGTTTCATTTTATATGTAAAAAATAGAGATTGGATGTGAAATATGATAATTTATGATTTAAATAAGTAAATAACCTCCCAGATATTTGGTATTTATGTTTATTTAATAGAAAAATAGCTAAAAATTAAACCTTGATATTTTAAGTGTTAGTATACATTATATTAA
The DNA here is from genome assembly GCF_003676215.2 of Rhopalosiphum maidis. Taxonomy (NCBI): domain Eukaryota; kingdom Metazoa; phylum Arthropoda; class Insecta; order Hemiptera; family Aphididae; genus Rhopalosiphum; species Rhopalosiphum maidis. The sequence continues at coordinate 65,066,585 of NC_040877.1, forward strand.
AATGTATTTTTTTGTTCTAAACAAAACTTTACATATTTTTAATTTTATTTAATCTGCTAGTTGCAAGAATATGGGTCACAGCTCATTTTAAAATATAAATTTAAATATATTACATTAGTTATGTTAAAGTGATTTTTAAAAATATTTAATCTTGTAAAATTTCATTTTAGTATACGAAATTACAGAAAGTTTTTAAACTTAGGTATAGTCTATTTTGATCAATCTTATAATCAAAAAAAAAAAAAAAAAAACTTTTCACTAAAATACTCTTTATTAAAAAACTAAAAAGTTTATTCATTTGTCTACTTTTGTATACGCATTTATTTCACTCCGTTTTTTTTATTTTCCATCAAAATGTGTAATATTACATCGATTTGTTAAATTTAATTAGACTTTTTTTTATGATTTTGTAGTTATAAGTTATGTTAGACATAATATTAATATTTCATAATTCGTTGTAAATTAAACACAATTACTACAGAGTTAAATTAAATTATAACAATATTTCTACTAGGTCTATAGTAATTTTTTACTTGTTTTGCAATTTTCTAAAACATGACGGGCAGTCTAATTTAGAACAGAAAACATAATATTTGGTACTGTTAACAACTTAATTTAAGCAAAATAGAAAAACCTTTCATAATCTATTAATATGTGTATATCATTTTTAAACTGTGGTATTATAGTTATATTTATTAATTAGTTATAATGAAGATAGGTATAAAGTATAACAAAACTATAAGCTGTAATAATAAAACCCAAAAACCTTTCTTATATTTATTAAAGCCTGAATAATTAACAAATTTCAGCTTTCGTGTCTGTAAAACAATAAAAAATAAGTAGGTGCATGGAAAAAACAAAAATTTTATCTTACACCAAGGACTTATAGAAGTTTTATCTCTATTATTCATATATGCTACTGATTGAAATCTAAATCACAGGTATGTGGTGAAGAACATAATTCGACTCGGTGCCAAAAAGACCGAGTTTTATGTAGTGGCTCACATCCAGCTAATTACAAAGGTTGCCAATCTCTTTCTAATCTTCAAAAAGTCAGGTGATCACAAATTATTAATCAACTCTTTGAAAACCCACATTCAGAATCAAGTACACCCGACATGATACTTATTTTTCAAACAAATGTCTTTATATTATTAACAGTATTCTTAAAATACATTTTGAACATTCTCATCTCGATTCCATTCATCCGTAGAATTTTCGAAAACGTTATTCTAAGTATAATTTATTACTAAATCTATAAAATGGTTCTCTTAAAATTGTCTTTTTATTTGAAAGCATTTTATGTGAATTATAGTTGATTCACTTAGCATTTTAACTAAATAAAAAATGAGTAATTATTTAGATTAATTTTCATGGAAATTTAAATGATTTAAGTTATTTGTTACGCCATGATGTTTTTAAATGATATTTAAAATCTTGAATCCGTCAAACGTTTTGTTTAATTTTATACATTTAACCAAAAATTATTAATTATTTATTATTTATTTTATTTCATTGTAAGCAATACCAAACGGGTTTTATTTATATAAATAATACAAAATGATTTAAAAGTTAAAAATTTAATACATTTCAATCATTTTTTTTAAAATGTTAAATATTATGGCTTAACATTAGACAAAAGGTATACCAAGATCTATCTTCATTTACATTAATTTAATATGTAAAGCTCAATAGCAGTAATTTTATCAAATAAAACTACTCCTTCGATTCAAATTGCATATATTATATCATACAGATGACTCTTATTATAGTTTTGTATGAATGTATTCTCAGTTTTATATGAATTTATGGTGTCAAACGTAAGAACGGTACAAATCTTCCAATCTATATGTATAAGGATCATTGGTAAAGCATTTGTGCATTACGTATACAAATTGATTCATAATGACATATGCGAGTTAAAATGATTATCAAAACTACTTAAAAATATTCCACGACAAGCAGCATGACCGCTCATTTTGCATTTGAAAAGTTTTTTGACATCTACTGAAGTAGATGACTTAATTGGAACTGGTGTAGAGACCTTTTAAATTGTAAAATAAAAGTAAATTCATGTATGGTTTGACTCGGTATTTATCTTTAATGTTCATCTCAGAAATATTTATTTACTTAAATTCAATAAATTATAGAATTTTTTTAAGTTTAAATCATCTCATTCTTTCTATGTACTTATCTAAATATTATAAAATCGAAATATTATTCCTATCCATTTAAAAATGTTAAATTATTAATTAGACAGTTAAAACTTCAATAATTGCATACAACTGCAGTTACGAGTATATACACATTAATTATTATAATTACATATATTTAATATACTTTATATTTTTAATGAAGTAATATTGTATACAAATATTTATGTACATTATAAAATATGTTTCATGTTGATCATATTATATTTTAATTAAAGCATTTCTAAAACATTTTGGGATTTTTTCTACGTGAAATAGTTATTTCAGTGAAATTGCTATGTATTTACAACATAATAATTATTCAGTAAAATTGCATCGAATTAGATAAAAAAAAAATATGTTATATTCCACGTGTGTGATAATTATTATTTATTTAATTTTAAAATCAAATTTTGCAAAAATATTTGTGTTAGATTTTTCAAAATAAACACGGTATATTATATATATTATGTATTCGTTATAACTTGCACTATATCTGAGGGGTTTTTTTGAAACACAGAGTAATTTTTCATGAAACATTCTTACTATTTCTAATTATATCATATCAAATGACATTTGAATATTATCTTAGAATTTTGATATAGAGAAGGTAGTTTTGTCTCCTAGTATTATGTTATAGAAGATTATACTCAGAAGTGTTTTACAAACATAATTTTGAAAATGAATACTATTATGTGTACAATTTAAACAAACACGGAGTGTTATATTATATTCCCGTGTTGACGCTTTAGTATTTAATATAGGGGTGCAGTAACAGTGAAGTTATGTTGGTATATTATTTTAACAATTTAATATTTTCAAACTATTTCACTTGGATAATATACATGCACCTATGTTATTTGGAATGCAAACATACTCTCCATATTTACCTTGACACAAAATAATTATAATACTGCTTGCACGTAATTCATCACTTTGTGAGTTTATACTTGAAAGTCGAATTGCTAACATCTACTATAGGGTGAACTTTTCGAAAATACACCCTGACATTTGGTTTTAATTCATTATTCTTATAATTAAACTATCTGTAATAACTTGTCTGCGAATGAAAAATATATAAAATATGGTGCTGTATATAATGCATATCAAGAAGCTCAGTTCACGGGCTAATCGGCGTCGGTATATTTCACTTGTAAATTAATTCAAACGAGATGGGAAATCTACTTATGACGAATTAGTCACAGCACTTAGTATTATTTTTATATTTGAATCAAACTTTTCTTTAAAAGTGTTGTAAATTTCAGATAAGTACATTTAAATCCAAGCTAAAATTATATGAATCATTTTGTTTTAATGCTATTACTCCATAACTAATGGTTATACAGTATATAAACAATAACATTTTCAATTTTTGTGAGCCAAAACGAAATGTATGTACCCTATAGAATCCTTTAGGAGTTAAAAAACGAATTCATAAACACTCACCGGATCTCAAGGAATCTGTGTGCAAAATTTAGTTCCAATTGGTTTAATAGTTTCTAAACTTATAAACTCAACCCAAACAAACGTACATATAATTTAAATAATTTTATTATATATTATTTAAAAATAATTCAACTATAAAATTAATAATAATAAAAAAAAAATTTAGTAAAAAAGTTGATGATATAACTAATATTGATGCTATAATCATTTAACTTATATATGCATAAATCTATATAAAATATTTGCACGATTTATGGACTTTGGGAAATATCATATTTATAATATTGAGTTATATTCAGTGCCGAAATTACCAATGTTTCCTGGGGGTGCTGTGCATCACTAGTTAAGGCCATTAAGTCATACCATGTCGATCGATTTGATTTTAAATATACTATATTATTATGATTTTAATCTATTGACTTATTTTACAGTACCTATAATATTGGTCAAACTGTATTTTTTTATAACTTCTAAACTACCAATTTTGGTAATTAAAAATAATATTATGATTCGATTGCAAATATACCTAGTTGTGACACTGGTCATATATTGATACAATATTTAGATTTATTTTATCATATTTTAGTGATTTTAACCATTATAAAAAAATTATTTAACTCATTTTTAAAATAATATTTTCAGTTTAAACAACAGTTATTCTTAATAATATTATTGTCATAAAGTTAGCTATAAATTATAATATAAACATCGCAAGATACTGATTGATTCATTAAATGATAAGCGTTAAGAATTATGTTACACAAAAAATCTCTTATGCATATAATATTTATGTATATATTATTAATCAATATTAAGACACTGTTTATTTTTCATTTTATTTAATTGCGATTTAAGTAAGTAATTTATTTTAATAATATGATACCTTGTAATATTTAGAGTGAGATAATAATACCGGACAGTGATACATTTTTTAGGGTTGTTGGTAGTTTGTTATTATCTTATAATCAACTGATCAAATTTGTTGTTTTTGGTCAAAAAATATATGTATATTTTATCGCACATAAAGCAATTCTGAAACGTTATTTGTTAGTAATACATATACTAGAGTGTAAAACTAAAATAAATAGATACTTTCTTATTTTCTTATTCATTGTATTATTTTATACATACTTAAATTAATATGTAATAATTTAGTTAACTTTTTATATTTGCCTATTAGGTATAATATTGAAAATATTAAAATATCTGTATACCGAAAATTATTTAAATACGTAGTATCTATGTTTGATATAAAATAATAAATCTACAAATTCTACACCTCATCTACTAATGAATTATATTGGTATAATATATTTTATGATTTTAGATACTGTTATTGTTATAACCTATAATCATACATATCATATATATTCTTAAAGTTTAAAATAAATAAATTTCATCATTTGATCACCAAGTGTCAAGAATACAGTGTACTCTCGATTATCCGCGAGCGGACCGCGTTGCGGATTATCCATTGTCTTTCGCGGAATCATCGGCACACCTGTGTGTATACAAAAAGAAATATATCTTTACATTTTTATACATTACTTATACACAGTTATGGGTTTAATTGGGTTGTGATAGCCAATTACTCAATAACAACGTAAAATACAATACGCTTGTTTAATACATATTAATACTTTTTGGTAATTTTTGATATGTTTAATTCCTAATTTTAATTTTTCTGATTAGGAAGTCGCTTATCCGTGGATGCCTTGCCACCCTATTCCGCGGATAATCGAAAGTACACTGCATTAATAGTAGTTTTTTTATTATTATTTCTTACAATTCTATTAAGTATAATACACATAATATATATGCGTATCTTATTAATAATACAAATACTATTTATGTTAAATGTATCGAATAAAACATTGTCAATAGACAGATATCTCAAGATAGATTTAAAATAACTTATTTTATAACACACCCTGTAGACGGTTTAATCTATTTTTAGATAATGTTGTATTAATATTAGTTTTCCTATTTGGTATTAATCTTAACTTGTGTGCATGTTTTCAGTGGCCCCAAATATTACTATGATATTTACGTCAATATTTTTAACGAATGAAAAATTAATTTGTGTTTAAATTGTTTGTAATATATGCTACATTAAATTTATGCGTCTTAAGAGAAAAATTAAATTTTTGTGTTGAAACATATATTTTTAAATTAGTTTTGTTTAATATTATTTTTTTAAAGTTAGTTTTAATAATAGGCTGAAACATTTTATGAGGTTAATTAATTTGAATGGTATAAACGTAAGCTGTTTAGTTATATCATTTGAGAAAATATTCTATCGCAAAATTATATTATTTATTTGAAAATTAAATAACTCATAATTAAATTAAATTATTGAAGTATATTATTATTAAGTGCTTAAGTTTAATTGATATACTTATTATGTTTGTTGCCATTGAAGTTAGCAATAAATAAACATAGAGAAATCACTTTAATCAACACATTTTCAAATGTTATGAATGAATGTTTATTTTACAGTTTATGTTATAGTAAAAAATGAGACTATTATTAAAAGTATTAATACATTTACATAATTGATGTGACGTACGTATTATGTCAATAAATTTATAAACGAAAGCGTTTATTTTTATGTAGATATATCTGTATAGTATAAAATATCTGCAAATTATGATCACAGGCAATATTATTATCAACAGTATATTTTTTTGTACTTATTGTAAATAGTTAATAAAATCATCCCCAAGGATTAAACAATGTGTTCCATTTGACTAGCTACACTAATTTTTTTTTTATAACTAAAAATAAAGTTTAAGTCTTATAAACAATTTTTAAAACACAATTTTAAATTTTTACAAATATAAGTTGTTAATAATTTCTATTTTACTGGTTTTGTATTTGTATTTTTTTTTTAATGATATCTAATCTGAATTTTAATTTTATAATCACGAAAAAATAAATTTGTATTTTTATGCAATACGCATATATAGATCTTGAATAATGAATAAATAGATTGTCAGTATTTGAATATTTAAAATTTAGACGAGCACCAGTGAGTAGTAAACTAGAACTTTTGCGTAGTACCTACTCTTTGAAATTTTACTCGGTCCATCTAAAATTTAAATGTTTATTTATCTAAAAAACATTCAAGATCATTCGATATTTATACATAAATATTTTTATAAAAGTATTCTTATTTTTGTCATTAAATATTGAAAATATAATACAATTATTATCATTAAAAAACTTAAAACAAGACCATGGTTTAAAATTAGTTATTTCTGTAAAAAAAAGGCTTGTGGTTTAAAAAAACTAGAAGGTTTCAAAACATTTTTTTAAAAAACATAAAAATCAAAATTGAAAATTAGCTGAGCAGTTTTTCGAATAATTAATCATATACAACTATATAAATATATAGGTGGGTATCAATAGTACATAATATACTTATATCTTACATAGGTAAATAAATTATAGATGTATATCTATTATGCTTTATTTATATGTGTAACGTGTATATATATATTTATGTCTCAATACGCCGTTGAACGGCACTCGTTTAAACAACTGAATTAAAACGCGAGTTTTACGATAATAACTGCATTCGGACCAGTTCTCGTCGAACATTTATGGAAGTCATGAATATAATTATTACAATGTTATAGTGTGGTATGCACGTTGATTTTTGTGAAGTACTGAAGTGTATCCCCGATGGCGCCGGTTCGGGGCAAAGTCAAGACTTAGGGTTGTATGTAGATACGACGAACGAGATAACAACGCGGAATGCGGGTCGTTAACGTCATCAAAGACGGTTTCGTAGAAGAATGGAGAGAAAACAAAAAAAAAGAATCGCAACATTGATTTATGCGTTTTGCGCGCTTTTCTTCAAACCGGTGTTGCCGGGGTAGTGCCGCTGCGGTACGGAAAAAAAATATAATAAACACTCGGCCGGAGACTGTGGTTTTTTTTATTATTATTGTTGTTTTTTATTTTGATGTAAAGTGTATAAAATAGTAAAGAATAATAAACCCATTTCACCCGGTTGATTAGGCCTCGGTGGTGGCGGAAGAATTGTTCAAGTGGACGTAAACGACCCCGCGAGTGAAAGGGCTATCCGCCTTTCCGGATGGGCGCATGGACGGAGTTGCTAGGCGGTATACGCTACGTACGCGTATATAAGACTCGAGGGAAATAATTGAAAAAAAAATAGCGAAAACCGTGGGAGGACGCAAGAATTTCGTAAGCCCGCGGAATTGCATAGATTACGAACTAGGTACTGCACTCTGTTTTCGTTTCCATATTTTTTTACAATTTCGCCGTCACACTATTTCCGTTTTTACTTTTACAAAATAGTAATAATAATTAATATAGTTTACAGAATATCTGTATAAAGTAAAACCTAATTACAGTCCCGAGTGTTGAACAGTTTTACGCCCGGGGACAAATTTTACAGTGTCACTCTTTATTTTATTTATTGTAATAACAAAAAAAATCTCTACGGTATAAGCATATATCCAGTATAATGAAGAACTATCAACTATTTTTTTTTTTTTAGTAAAACTCTACTAAAAAAACTTAGCTTATAAGAAATAAATAGCCATGCACAATAATGATACAAATAACCTAACACCTAAAAGTGATCACGGATGAATTATGATAAATAAGTGTGATATAAACGTACAATTGTTTGAAAATAAATAAATAAGTGTATATTTTAATAAAAATTTGCTAAAAACGAAGAACTAAAATAAGGTAGATGTTATTCCAAAAAGGACATTTATTTTTCTTTGTGTGATGTTTCTAGGTATTGATATCATAACCAATCATTATTTCAATTCGTAATTTGTTGAGGAGATTGCATAAGACTATATGAGATAAATATTATTATTATTAAAAAAATATAATATCTGCGACATTTCTTCACACCTCATGTCATTCCTAGTTAAGAAGCTACTAAAATTATACATTTTTCCGAAAATAAGAAGTCAAACGAATTTTACCAATCTAAAAGTTATGTTGATTTTTTTCGATATAATTATAGAATTTATTTCACCTGTAGGTATTTAATGATTAACAAATACGTATAATATACTAAATTTAAAAAAAAATAATTGTTTCTATAATAATAATTTAGTATGGCATATAAGACCACCTTAAAAATTGTTCAATTTCCAAAAATTTACCACCATACATATAGGTTCATGCAAGTGTCCCGTTTTCATATCTACCGCTCTTCAACACGTCAGCGCTTACCTTCATTCAACATAATTATTTATATCATTATAAATCGTCGTACGGTTTTAAGTTTTTCAAAGCGTCAGTGAAGGCGCGTACGAGCTCGTTGAAAAATGCCAATAACGATATTATTAATAATGACAGAGAACAAAATCGAAAACATGACAACGACACGACGCCTTTCGCACATGAGGGATGTTCTCGCGGAGACCCGTCGAATACGATTAATCATCGTCGGTGGCAGTGTCGGTCACATCATCGTTCGGGGCGATGGGCAGATATTGTATTGCCTACTCATCGTTGACCGGCTCGTGCGCGACGAGTTTGACCCCGTCGTCGGTTTTTGATTACAGTTGTCAGTTTTAACGCGTCGAATAAATAGCGATCGGTCCGCGTACCCGAAGCGTGTGCGGCGTATATATTATATTATTAGGTATATTGTGAATTGTATACATGTATATATAATATTAGTGTGCGACCATAAACGACAATAGAGAGTAACCGAAAGGTTCTAAATCGTATTGTGTGTGTGTGTGTGTGTGTGTTGTGTTATTGTTATTGTCGGGATATCGCCGTTGACGATTTTAAACTTTAACGTATAGTGTGTCATACTGTTGTGTGGCCGACTGTATACAATTATTCACTCTTTTATTTAGCTAAACCATCGTCGTTTCGGGTTTTATTATTTTTTTAAAGAACGCATGACCGTGTCGCATCTCGATCGGTGTATATTGTTATATCGATTGACGGTAATGTATACTAATAACCGACAATGGTTTTCTATGATGTACGTTTTTATTATTATATTCAACTCGTTTTCGGACGAACAATTGTTGTCGCTTCTCTCGCGTACCCGTGATAATACGTATAATAATATTAATAATATTATGCACGCAGTATGATCCGTTGAATAGTTGCACTTATTTTCCAAGTCGATTATTCTTCGAATTATTTACGATTTTTTTTTTAAACTACAGTGTTAAAAAATACTAGATTTGTTGTTTTTAGTAGTTTTTAAACTAAAATGATTAAAATTGGTTAAGGTTGAATATAAACGCAAAAATCGACTCGGAAAGTCAGTCAAGCTCATTAATTTGATTACCGTGTATAATATGATCGTAATCGGATTCCGATAACGATTTGAAATTGACAGTTGTAACGTAGTCGTATAGTCTTCATGTGCAGCGTGCCAATTTGTTTTACAGGCGAATGTCGTAATATTATTGTTATACGAGATGCACAACACGCGGATGGCAAATGATTTTAGTGCGTGTTTATGATTTATAACATTATACGCACATAGCCGTGTCACCGCCGCATGTTTGAACTAATAATTCTATAACACAGCCATTACGCGAAATCAAACGCGTTTAATCGTCATTATATCGATAAGTTATGGCGCCGGTTATTGGAGCACCGTTATTAATACTGATATCGAGTATAGCTACCGTTGTCAAATGGCGAAACAGCAACGATGGAAATTATAATAATCATTTTTGTAGCAAAAGGTTGTACCTATAATAATAATAATAATAATAATAATAAAATGTAGAGGTGGTAATGTGCACTAAACCTACACAATTAATATATTTAATACTAATTTCGGCATAAGCGTTTAATAACGATTCAAAATTATTACCGTTTAATAATATAAATTATTTATTAAAATATCAATTAAAAAATATTATATATCTTATCTTTCGTCAAAAGAATGGGATTTTTAAAATCCCATATTATCTATAGTATGTCCAAAACTTCTGTATTACTTTTAGTATCCCTATTTTAAATCAATTTAATTAAAAAATGATTTTTTTTTATTGTAATTAATAAGTACATTTCAATTAAATAACATACGTTTCAACTTTTTATTTTTCAAAAATTCAAAATATGTTATGCAATTTAATTTAAGAAGTATAGATGTGTGTTTAGTCTGCTAAATTATTCATATAGGTGCATGGTTGCCGGGATAAGAAATTTTTTTGTCTATAAAAAGTTTCAAAAAATTATATTTAACAATAGAAAATCTAATTTTTTCAATAGTTTCACACAGGTGATGAAGAAAGGCATTAACAAATTTGTAATCGGGCATAAAAATCGGACAGAATTCAAAAAGGATAAATTAATTTAAAAAAAAAAAGATCCATATTCCAATTGAGATTGATTTAGGCGTGCGATTTGTATTTTACTAACTATTATTTTTACGAAATCTAAAACTTAATTAACTTTAACTTAGTCGATTTCCACTAATTTTTAACATTTTTTTTAATTAGATATAATACAAATAATGGCTGTATCATGAACATTTTAAAAACGAAATAGAATAATTTTTTTTTATTACTTTAGAGTTGTCAGCATTTAATTTGCAAACTTATACCATTCAATTGTAATTTTCTAACTAATTGCTAAAAAAAAAAAACTGCATTTAAAACATAGATTTTCCGCAGAGATACTAAGAGTGATACGGGACTTCTGGGACTTGCTGACCACTGTGTATTACAATTGTACAACATGCTATATATTGTGATACACAATATGGACCTTTCTCGCGATTGTCACGATATTTGGTTCACGTTGGTCACTTAGTAAAAAATAAAGTAAATTATATACATACACCGCACGTAACAATAATATAATGTCTATATCACCATCACCAATCATCCACCAAGCTTAAGCGATAAACCTATGCCTACTCGGTATACTGTCTTCCGTCAATATTAAATTAGTTTCAACGTTCAACATATTAGTATGCTGTATGAAAATGGAGAATCAAAGCTTAGAAATCAACTATAATTTAGTCATCGTATAATATACGCATAGTACAATGCATATTGATCTTTATGTATATACCTATACATCTATACTGTACTATAGAATGATGGGGGTATTGTGTTTGTATAATATATCATATTATAATGCAATATGCATAATCGTGCTAAATAACAAAATGTGAGGATAATCTTATTTTACCGTTAAAACGTCAAAAAATGTCATGCTGTATTAAAAAACGATTTTTACCAGTTACAGTATCATATATATGTGAATATTTATTAATAATTGGAAAATATTATCAATTAAAATATTTAGTTTAATATGAAATTGTAATTTATAAAAATATGACTTAAATGACTGGCAGACACAACATTATTTTAACTGTTTTGTGTTGGCTTGAACTATTTTTTCGTATCTAGAAGTTTAAGTATATTGTTTTAAATACTATTTTATTTCAGTGTGGAATGTTTGATAGTTATAGTTTTAATCAACACTCATATTAAAATGTGTTTGATTGTTAATATGAGATTAAGTATGTCAACTCTGCTCTTAATTAAAATATTCAGTTGATTATTATTTATTCTAACTATTTGCATCGTAAAAGTAGCTAATAAAACAATTACTATGCATCTATTCTAATTGGAAACAAAATAAATTGATAACCAAATACACAAACAACAGACATACATAATAACATGGTATACATATATTATTATATATATAATACAACATGACCTATATAAATATGTATGTAATGTGCGCGCGCACGCTCGTAAATAAATATAATTCGGTGTATAAATATATTTTAATCAATGCAAGTTTTATGTTAAAAGAAGACTCTTTTTTTGTTACCATTACGTACAAAAATTGTTTTTTAAAATAATTTGTTATATTTTTTAGAAGTATACAAAAAACAATAAAATATAAACTTTTATTCAAGTTTTTTCTCTTCTTGTTATTTTTTTTAAATTGTTGTATTTGTTGTTGTGATCACATATTTATGTTTTTCAAATTAATATAAATTTATAATGAGATGCGTTGGTTCATATTACCTTGCGGTAATTGATAAGTACCAGATAGTAGGTACGCACCATAATACGTCTTGTTAAACATGACATAATATCACATTTGTCTGTATAAAGACTCACACGATAAGATGAGTTGTATTTTTTGAAGATAATTTATTTACAACCCACTTTGTCAATGTACCTACACAGAATACGTTAAAGAAAACTGGACAATATACGAATAGTGTCGAGACTGTAAACTGCTGTATAACTAAGACAGAGTTTTCTTTAATATATTGATTTGCTCACTCATTGAGGCAAATAATTAGTAATTAACGTCGCATAAATTTACTACAACCGAAATTCAAAACCGTTAGTATATAATAATGTTATCATTATATTATTAATAAAAAAAAATAATAAATCGTTACTCTGTTTGATAACTATATATATATATATACAAGAAAATTCTAGGAATCAGGGGAAAAGTTCAAGGTATCAAGAATTTTGAGTTAATAAAATTCGAGTTAACTAAGTTCGGCTATATAATATTAATTGTACCTAGACATCTACGTATAAAGACCTTGGAATACTGTCATAGAACTTCAGTACCAGATGATTGGTAGATCTAACGGTGGACTGTTAACTAGTGAGTATATATGAATAATGTATTTCATATAACTGTAGCTTGTTTAATAACCGTATCAAATATCAAATATCGAAGAATGATTTTCAGACCTTCCTGACGGGAGTTATGCGATTTTTTAGACATATCTACATGCATCCATGTAAACAGTAGTTTCGTCTCACAGTCATAATATTAAAAATATAACAAATCACTAAAAACCAGAGACTACGCCTGCAGCTGCATGTGTTGCTTGATATTCTAAATTTAAAACCGTCGACATTCGTTTGGAAACAAATGATTTTGATCGGTACGCTCAGTTCGCGCTCGACTTTTTTGCATATCACAACAGATTACGTGAAAACATTATATCGGAGGTGTATCACAAAACCATTCACGTGCGAGAGAGATGGATGGGTGAACGTGTCGTGGGGTAAAGAACAGTTTGGCGCGACGGTCGTCGAGGAGCTGTTGTATAATATAGAGACATAGAGTACTGTACGAGAAAATATATTAGCGGCATTATGTTTGGTGGAAAATAAATACAGACCCTCTGGAATAAATACGCACACTTCGGGTAAAAAGTGACGGTTCGCTGTATCATATTATGTGCATGTATATAAATTGTACTGGACGGTCGGCGATATAATAATAATAATAAGCGATATTGTCGAGTATACAACAATGGGGTCGTCGTCGGAGTGACCCGATACAATTTTTTTTTTTCATTTCACCACTACAATATTTTAAAACCAGCGGTCCATGATGTACCTATTATATTATGTACTTTTCGAGGATAATATAAGTAACCCAAATACAGTATATTTTAATGCTTAGGCTGGTAGGTAAATAATAATATTTTATACCAAATGAGTACACGACGTGACTAAATATTTTATTAAATATTCGTAGATCTCGGTGAGATTTGTAGCCGGATACACTAAAATCATTATATCATAATACCATAGTATTGTTTTTAATGTTACCAAACAAATTTTAATGAAACATATTAAATTTTCATGTTTACAGAATGTTTTTTATAAATATATTATTTCATTAAAAGTTAAATATGCTGTTTATGTTAACACGCATACACATGAGATTATTTTGTACTGAAGGAGTGTCTCATAGAGATAACATTTTCTGTTATTCAAATTTCAAGTGACAACCCGTCTCCATTTTTTTTTTTTTTTTGTAAATTATTGTGGACATTTTTTTTTGTTGATGTAACTAATTCAAAACGAAATGAGTAGTTTTTGAGTTATTTAACTTTGTGTATTAAGGATATTAAAACTATGATAATGAGTTTGAAAAAATGGGAGTTACGGTATATTGAAAATTTTAGCAATATATATAAATTTATTAATATTAGATATAAAAATAGTCCAACTACAATAAATTAGAGATTTGATATTATATCAATTTTTAATTTTTGTAACACCATTTTTAAGGGATGTTATCCTTAATATAAATATTTTAATAACTGAAAAACTACTCGTTTAAGTTTAAAATTAGTTACATCTACATTTTCTTGAAAAAATTTGACTTAATTTTTTACAGTAAAAAAAGGCGGGGATCTCATTTGTAAAATAGAAGTTTAGATCACAACATACTACTCCTTAAAAAGTATAAATACTCATTTCTCGAAAATTAAAAAAAAAATGATCTAGTGGATAAGCATATTTAAAATTTTTAAAAATCAGAATATGTATAGATTCGTTATTAAATGAAAAAAATGGGAATGAGCATGTTTAGTGAATCACGCTGTATATATACCGGTATCGATGTTTTCATAGAATTTTTTAATTATTATATTTAGTGAAGAAAATGTTTTCAGTGAATTTTAATTTATAATCTCCATCAAGCGATCTTGATGTCATTAATAACGGTTGGTTGTTTTCTTGCGATAATTTTACTCCAACATAAAGGATACTCTTATCCAATTTTGTTTTTTCACTAAACTGTGTTGCAAAAAGGTATACACATATTGTATACATTTGCATTATTAATTTTAAAGTTCCCGAGACTTATAAGGTAGAAACGTTATTTCTTTGAAGATATTAGGTATACAGAGGTTCATGATAATTACTGATTCGAGCAGCCTGAGCATAGATATGAAGTTAAATTTCCCATAGGAAAAATACCTGTAACGAGTGACATATTTTTAAAATTCCATTAAAATTAATATTTTTATTCTTAGAAGGTTAGTATATACAACTATTATAGTATTATTTAGTGTAAATTTCATAGATACTAAACTGAAAATAAATCTATAGTGAGGTAATCTAACTATAATTAACATTATATTATCATAATATTATACCTATTTATTGTGTGTAATAAATAAATTAACGGCCGCGAAAATATGAAATTCAATTCGTTATAAAAAAACAAGTGTAAAGATGTAATGGAATTAACAACATTTGTAGCTGAAATTGTTTTTTATTAAATACGATCTTTTAAAATATACAAAAAAGTGTGAAAAATATCAAAATTGCGAGAAGAGATTAGGGTTTTCGATCTGATAATATTATATTGAAATGTGACTTAATAATAAAATAAATATTGTACTATGTAACAATAAATTTTCGTTAAATTCATGCTTTATAATAATAATAATAATAATAATAATTTTTTTTTTTAAATATTTGATGAAAATATGATAAATTAATAACGTTGTACAATTTATTTATAATAATATAAATGATTCCAATCAAAAAAAAAAAAAAATCGTCATAATGTGATTTATTTTAAATATTTATAATACATTTTTGTTTTGATTGAAAAAATGTAATAACAACGAATTTTCAAACATGTTTAGATTATAATTGAAAGTACTTGTAATATGTTTTTTATGTACGTAAATATTGTACGTGTATTTGATTTTTTTGTTTTCCATCATATTTATGATACATATTATAGTCAACCTAAACAATAATATTTTTTGTAAAAATTGTTTAGGTTATAAGCACATAATACGTTTATGCTGTTATATTATTTGGGTATGTTTAATATATATATATATATATATTATATTATATTATATATATATATCTAAGACCAAATATCAACGGACAATATTTAGACCATCTAAACGTTGCGATATTGTTTTGTCGCAATAATGCGTGAGCGCTGTCGAGGGACACAAGGGAATAATATTATTATTACTGTGTTTATATTAAACTAAATTTAATAACGTTCCAGGTAGAAGTATTATAAAGGTACATAATAATAATAATATTATAATGGAAGGGTTAAGGAATTGTTATACGTACTGTTAATACGACTGTCGGTCAAAAACCGCGGACAGTCAAAAGTATAAGTGTGTAACAATCGAGATTTATAAAATATGTTGTTATAATATTTAATATTATATTATATTTTATAGGTACCTACAAGTTGTAGTCGAGTTAGACGTATTGACTTAAATATTATGCATAATACATAAATATATGTATGTATAATAACTGAATATAGTTATCAATATTTCAGGTTACTATAGAATATATATATTATACTATATCATAATTTCCATGCAACCAAAATTAATTATTTTGTACATTTAAAGATGGTTAGAAGAGGCTTCAGATATTAAATTAAGAACGTGCGTTACAAATAAAGAACAATATAAAAAATAAAAAAAATATAATAAGTAATAATATAAAAACAAATTTAGAGTAAGAACAAACAGATGAGCCAGAATTACAAATTAGCAATAAAACAGAACAATTTTAATTTTGTAATGTTTTGTACCTGTAAATTGGTGATTTATAAACACTTACTGTCGACACGGAAAAGTTAAGCTCCTTTAACATGATACGTAACCATAAGAATTGAAAGTTTTATTGTACGGTGACAGTGAAATTAATAAACAATATTTAACAAAATATAAGAGTTTAAAATAATTTATTTGCACTGGTATCTTTTAATGTTTAGAGAGCTGTTAAAAACTCGGGTGATGGTATTTTATTCTTAAGAATCACGAGTTAAGCATGAGCTGAAAAACCAAAATTTGGACAAATTTATATGTATGACGACGGAGTAGCTATGATGCGTTGTTAAGAAATAGTGAAATGTAGGTAATGATGTATTGAGGATAATTCATTCGTTATTGAACTAATGTGCGATCCAATTTAAGAATTTGTATGAAGTATAAAAAGATATATCGATAGAGACGTATTCTGAAATATTTATACAAGCAATATGGATAATTCATAAATCCATCCAATGTTATCCGTGAATTTATAAACGCTGATAAATGTTAATAATTTTTAATATTTATATTATTTTTCATTCAGATTTTTTTAAATTTATGTTATAAAATCTCAACTAAAAAAAAAAAAAGATTGATAGTAGTTGGTTCGGCTTATATATAATTAAATTTTGAGTTTTGAAAAGGCTTACATCTGAAAATTAAAATTGCTAAGGAAACTATAAAAATTGATATTTTGTTTAAACATTTAACCTATTTTATCTATATTTGAGAAGTAGCATCTACTTTTAGTTGTACCTATTAATGTGAAAGGTCTAAGGCTTTCGTTGAACTGTGTAAGGAATATTATTTGATTCTCCTCCCCCATAAAAAAATTCTTAAATACGCCACTATTGAGTATTGTAATATATTAATTAGGCATGTTAATACTTGAATCAATCGGTTATAAAATATCAAAAATATTTCATACTAAATTTATTATAATTTAAATCTTTTATAGTCTCAGCAATAATATGCATAAAAATCGTGCCCAATGTTGTGGTTAGATGCATTTTAACGATCCATGGGTAATGTACAATCAGACAAAATCATTTTAATTAAATTTCGAGCGTCATGAGGTATAATATGTCATACTGTTGTGTGTTGTTAACATTATTATTTGCCTACGATACGAAAACCGTTCAACTAATTCTCAGTGGTAATGTGTACAGAATGCATCTTTAATCTGTGTAATACACGAGTTTGATGAAAACGACGAACTCTGGTTACGAATGTTCGACCGTGTCTACACATAGAAATGTTATCCGCCTATGGTGTAATAATAATATTATTATATTATATATAGTTGCTGACGAATACGGAACGCGGATCGACGATCTTTCATAAACGCTGACACAACAGACAATAATAATCACGTGCGCAATAGTATGTTAAACGGTCCTTTTGCTATACCTGTACGTATTAGACCCGGCTTAATATATATAATAGCACAATATTATTATGTTCGACGACCATACGCAATACATAGGCAGTATATATATATATATACACGTATATCATTATTTTAATAATATTAGATGGCATTATCTACGGAATCGGAACGTTTTAATACGAAAAATATATTATAGGTATTATTATAATATCGTGTACCACTGTTATTGTTATTATTATTATTACTATTACTATTATTATTATGGTATCTGTGATTTTATGTATTACATAAATATCCAGCGTTTTTTTCTCCATTTCGACCAGATTATTTTTCTTTATGAATAATGATAACCTAACACCTAACCGGACGTCACGGTGAGTACTTACGACACAAAATATCGCGTTATTATTATCATGCTGACACCTGTGCAATAATTATGTAGCCACGATATAGTACAACCTACGCCTACCTGTATATCCCTACGACACTGCGCAATTAGTGTCATTTTCTTCTACACAAACACACGTGATAATACAGTTATTATTATTATTATCATTATACAGGTAGGTGTGAAATATTTCCTATTATATCGTAAACGATTTGTACACAATAATGCGGTTGTATACTCGACGTCGTACGTGCAACATTTCAGTAGCCGTCATATATGTCGTTTATTATTATTATTATTATTATTGGAAAAACGTCATATCTGATGATAATAATGCAGGTACGCGAAACGGCCGATGATCGTCAAATACGTTCTGTCACTTTCTTGGTAGGTTGGCACACGAAAATATATAATGATATTATACGATCGGCGTATATTATTATACACATTGCATGCAGTTTTACGCACGTCTAATTGTATTATACACAATACAGTATACACATATAATAATATGGTAGGTAGAAATTTCGATTGATGTGTATAGAAACAGAAAAATTTTCTTTTTTTTTTTTTAATCATTTTGGTGATTTGTTTTTTTTTTCGCAAATGGATTTGTGCTTGAAGTACAGCGTAACGCTTTTACAGGAAAACCAATTTTATATCCCATCACCAAATCACCCGATTTGAATTTGAATTTTTATAATTTAATAAATCTCGTTAAAATTTGGATTTCTTAGATAATTTTTCATAACATATATAACTATATTCGAGTCTTTTTCCGAGTTTCTTTGAAGTTACTTTTATAATAGTATATTAATTTTAAATACTTACTTATATGTGATATTTCTATGTTTATTGGAAGCTTTCCACGTAATATTTAAAGTATGTATAAAAGTACTTTTTTGATACTAAAATGCGTGTGTGGTATACTCATGCACTATGTAAAATATGTTAAAAATTAAAAATAAATGCTTAATTTTCTCATCTCCCCTAAAAAAAAAAAAAACTATATAATATTCAAAATATACCAATTCTGCGTTGCGTAATTAATTTGTTCCAGACGTTGATGTTTAGCTCTAAATTGGAATAAAATAACACGCGGTAATCTACTTCTCATAAGTAGTGGATCGAATAATGAGTTAATGGTAGATAAATCAATTAAGTAGTATTTATTAAATCGAGCCACCGTAAAATCGTTAAATTATTATTACATCACCACATATATCATATTAAATGTATATATAATTTTGCCTTCAAAATTAATTGTAATGTTAATAAAACAAAATGTTGTCAGTTTCACCCCAAGTAGTAAGTTTTTGTACGTGGGATTTTAAAAATATTCTTCAAAATTGTATGTTTGTATATAGCATTATTGAAATTGAAAAACTTTTCTATTATATATATATATATATTTGTTTATGGAATACCTATACCTTGCACATTGTAGTCCGTAACCGCCGTAAGCTTCTTTCAAAAAGTATTTTTTTTTTGTTTTTTTTTTTTTTTTTTTTAATAGCTTTATTATTTATATAAGAAACTTTGACACACGTAAAAGGGGATTATAAAAGTTTGTTACAGGTAAAATAGCTATGCAAAAATTTAAAGCAATAACCGTTTAGTTGGGCAAAATAGATAATCCATTTAGCTGTGTAAAACTGTTGAGTATATAATCGTTTGAAAAATGCCGAGTAATTTTAAATCACGGAGATATGGAGATATTATACGCATAATATTTTACATATTATATTCAAACGAGTAGTTTTTAAACATTAAGTTTTTTTTTTGATGAGTTTGACTGTGTCAATACCAGCCAAATATAACAGTTAACATTTTAATTATATTAAATTTCATAAAAATGTCGTATTTCCTAACATTATAAAATTATGCGAATGAATATTGATAAATTATGAATATTATAGTTATCACGCTAAAGTCTAAGAGATGTGGTAAAAACATGAAAAAAATTCATCAATAAAATATGTTCATCGTAATATATTATTTGAATTTTACTGTTCTCAAATATCGCAACGTCTTTTTGAGTTGACGATTTTATTTTTTATCCAATAAAGTACTTTCCATCTTCTACGTACTGAATATTATGTTTTATACATTATGGCTAGTAATAAAAAGGCGCATTGCCCTTAAAACATATAATATACCTATGGGTTTATTTTTGATAACCCATAACTGTAGACTATATTTCATTGGGTAATGTTTACACAATTTATGCGGTGATCTTCATATGAAAGTTCATTTTTTTCAAACCATCATACTCAGTCGTATTGCGTTCAATGGCAAGTATCATTATATTTTACACCGACAAACAATATTTAAAAATAATTTGATAAAAGCGAATTATAATATTTTTAATTTTAAATTGTATCGTTATCGATTAAATGTAAATTAACATTTTATAAATAGTTAAATACCGTTTAACATTTTGAGTGCTAAAAAAGTTTGAAAAAAACCTCGATTGAAAAATAATGATGATTTGAAATCAATTAAATGATTACAAAAATATATTTTTTTAATCATTCAATAATACTGTAAAATTCTTTTTCTAATTTTGAAAAAAAAGGATTTGGAGAATTCCTCGAATAAAATAGGTTTGGAACAAAAAATATGTAAAATAGTTAATTTAAAATTACGGCAGTGAAAATGTAAGGTAAAATAAGGTAGCGAACTATATTTAGATAAGTTAATTAAAGACATATAAATAATATTTGCAAGGTTATTCAAATTTTATGTTACAGCAACCTTTCCTATGAGAAAAAGAGTTTCTAATAATATATAACTATAAACTCATATGTTATAGCAATGTATAGGTATTTAATATTATTAATAGTACATATTTATTGGTGATGCGTAAATGTCATTAAAAATATTTTTATTAATTATTATAGTTTTTTATTAATAGAGGTAACTTTAATACAAGTAACATAATTCAAATTTGTATTTCATACTTATCATAGTTAAATTTATATTTATATATTTATGGTCAGTGTAATCAATATACAATAATGGTTGAATATTTAATGTAATCTACTAACGAAATTCTCGATACAGAAATTGTATTAATTTAATCAACTTTTTTGTAGGATAAAATTTATTATGCATATAATATAATATTACAATGTTATGAATATTATGATAGTTGTATTGTTCTTATTCTTATCAAGGCTAATAATCTTAATTATTTTTTTAGAATCTGAACGGAGTGATGAATGTATTGATTTTACATGATGTGTGTTTTTTTTTTTTTTTTGTATCTATCATCACGTTTTTGAGTAGTAATAATGCTTCGATTTTCGACTTTAGCCCCTCTTTGAAAAGGAAAATTCATCTAGTTGGTACTTTAGGGGGGTCAAAAGTAAAAAAATTCCAGTTGTTTTCAAAAGTGTCGGAAAAAACCTTGAAAAAATAATGGAAAAACGGGAATTTTTACGCATAACCACTTTTCGACAAAATCGATATTTTGATTTTGCTATAACTTAAAAAAAAATCATTATAAATACTTGAAATTTTCACCAAATATTTATATTATGGTTATCTATTTACGATTAAATTTTCAAAATATTTTGACTTTTTTAAAGCTACAAATAGATAATTGAAATTTTTGACTTTTTTAAGTTTTATTTCTTAAAATGCCGATAAAAAAATTTGGCTATCCAAAAAATCTTTAAAATTTAATACAAGGTTTATTATAAGTTGTTTTTTTCATAGTAAAAAAAAAAATCAAAAATCGTTATTCACAATTTTTGTTTATAAACAGTTAAAGTTCAAAAATTTACGAAATATATCAAAATCGCGAAAATTTGCAAGAAATTTTACAGTCATTTTACAGTACATTATCATTGACTGACAAATCATCTCCGTTCAGAATCGTTTTTCGTATACAAGGATACCTGCCGTTGCATTCTGCATTCAAATTTAACATATCCATTATAGAGACCAGTGACCTACTCTCCATCTCTATTATTTAATTACATAGTTATATTATTAAATTAATAAAGAAAAAAGTTTGTTTGATTAAGTTAATTAATTGAAGTTATAATATTTATATAAAATGATTTACTCATTTGTTATATTATGCATTGAAACTTATTCTGTTTCTATATAATTTTAAAATATTGTATGAATATCGTCAATAAATTCCTATATTTTATAATGATAAGTTGAATAAACCCGAAGCTATTCATTTGAAATTTGAATTGTTAATATTTTTTCAAAATTTAATAATTTAAAATCATTACATTACCATGTATTTTTAATTTTAGATTCTGAGAGAAGCGATCAAATAATATTTTGATTTTTACAATGATGTGTGTGTGTGTTTTTTTTTGGCCTGTGTAAACGATAATACGATTTTATTCTTGGGCCGTATTATACATTTATTATGACCAACAATATTTATTCTTTGAAACTTGTATTTATTTTATCATAACTCATAATGCCTACCTACATAAATACGTATTCACCAACCGACCAACTGTTGTATTTTCTATAATAGATATAAAGATTGAAGAAACTTTGGTATTCTATTTATTATTTTAAATGTATTTACATTGAAAACGAAATTGCTATAATTTCGAATGCAAAGACATGTATATCTAAACTAAAGAAAACATAAGTGAATCTTTCTGCGTCTCTTAATATATATTTTTGCGTCAGTAAGTGTACAATCTTGATTTATCAGCCACATTCAGTTGATAGTAAGTTATTCTGCTGCCTCATAGCCCATAACATTTCGTATCGCTTGTACACAGCATTATGCCCGTTATGTCCGATAGAATCACGCGGTATAGTCGATGCGTCGTCGTCGTCGAGTTGTTGAGTCGTAAAACGCAAACATATTTAGATGTATGCGCCGTTTAATCGCAGGTTATATAATCTGCAGGCGTTCAGATACACAAGTACAGGCCGAGCAAAATTCCTAAGGTGAGCCTCACTGATGGGCGTAATAATAGCCATTCGATGGTTGCAACGTAATATATTGACGACACTGTGGTGAGAACTATTATTATACGGTACCCGTTGTTCGTGCTAAGGAAACAATGGGGAGACAAAGTTTGTTCCAGAAAATCGAATAATAATTGTTACAAACGCGCTGCGATAATATTATAATACAACCAGCACTCGGGACATCCAACATTATATACGTGTGTCGGTATAAATGTATTTTCATTTACGTAATCGAGAGTATTATAATAGGTATATATAATAACAGTCCAAATAATAATAGAAAAAACGACATTTTTTACATTATTTTATGCGTGAGTACAATATTATTTTCGTATTACCGTGTACAGATAGTTAATTATTAAATACAACTTTAACTTGTGTGCGATATAAAACGTAAGTCACTATACCTGAATTATGTATTGTACGTAGTATCTATTGTAATCCATACATAATATATGTAATAATTTACTTGGTCAATAATACTTTTTTATTCATCGTGCTTTATTTTTTAGAGAAATATGACTTATTTATTAGATATGAAATTTTGAAAAGAATTGTGTTCCGGCATTGTGCCGTTGTTAAAAGCCAAAAAACTCGTGTTCTGAAACCTTCGTCTGTCTATCAGGTACAATTTATGAACCATGCACTATTATGTCTGTGCCAAAAACCATTCGTTCAACCACAAAAAAAAAAAAAAAAACTAAAGAGACAACAGTATACGTCGGCTAAAAGCGTCTAGTATTTTTCATGGCGCCTAAACGGCTGGACTAACGTTTTATATTATATATATAAAAAGCATGTGATACAGAGTCTTATCGAGTCGTGATTGAAAATCGAAATGATAAAATGGTAATATAAACGTATTTTCATAGAATAAATCTATTTTTCGAATATATAATGTATTTTATTATATTTATTATTTATGTTGTATTCGTAAGAGTGATTATTAAAAACTTTAACGGATTTTAATAATACATATGTTCTTAATAATATTATGGTTTTAAAACCAAAAAATATGTAGTACAACGATAAGAAAAGATATGACATTATATTGTAAGTATATCAATAACAAATAATTAACTAATAAACTGAACTGATATAAGAAAAATACAGTTTAAATTTATTTTGCTTATTGAACGTATTGAGAATAATTTCATAAACTATACTATTCCTATAAGTTTAGTTTTTTTTTTTAGGAAAAGGTATTTTTTTTTTAATTTATCAAAATATTTCATGAAACGATTCTATTATAATTTCTTATTATCTTATGTGTTAATAATAAGTATAATTATTTTTTTTTTACATAATATGTATTTAAACATTATTAAAAAGCAAAATATAATTAATATTAGAAGTTTAAGATTTTTATATAATATAACCCATTTGAAATTAATGTTGATTTACTGATGTTTAAGACGTATACTGTAGTAATGTCTTATATTGCTGATTTTACATGTATATTTTGGTAATATATCTACTAAAACTCCATTTGTAATGTAACGTTGTAGTTAAAAATTGATACTACTTTTTATATTACGTTGGTAAAGTTCCAACATTTTTTTGTACTATTTGTAGTTAGATTAGCACATATATAATTTGTGGTCCTGTTAGTAAGTTTGAATTATATATCATTACGAACAATGCAGTAAAGTGTCTTGCACACAATTTTTTTTTCCTCTTTGATTTATTTATACGCTGAACTACTGTTTCTTAAAAGCTGTAACGATATTCGAATTGTATTGTTTCCTGCTAAAAACTGCAGGAACAACGGAAATATACGTACACTGATATGCAAATATTCCGTCCTTGTCCACAAAAGTGTCTACTAAATTACTCGATTACTCGCGGAGTGCACAACTTTTCCGCGTTTTTATTGTTTGTTTTGTTTTAAACTGTTGCCGGAGACTAATTAACCGACATTGCATAATAAATTCAGTTTTCAAACTTTCTAATGATCCCGCGCCAGTGTGTTTTTAACACGCTTTGACCAATTTAGATGTCTATAATTATTTAGGACGCGGCGCCACCGTAAAGTACTCAGTCGCGTAGTTGGACTCTCGAGATTAGCGTTATCCCGCCGAGTTTCGTTTTGATCCAGGAGTTTTTAAACGTGCCCTAATTGCCCAATTCGTATTTGTCATTGTCGCACCATTATAATATGTATATACTATCTTAGCAGCCGCCATCTTGTATACTCGACGTTCCCCGCTGGGATCGGAAAACTCGCCCCAGACAGAAAATAAAGCCAATTTGTACATAGACTCGGTTTGGCTCGTCACCATCGTGAATGTATTATTTTTTCCATTTTCGTGCATCAAAAACCGAATATTCCCTAACCGACTGCCGTCGAAAATAAGCGTTCTCACGGTATGACATTCGCACCTATACGTGTATAATATTATACGTCAACAAACCAATTATTTTCGACGCTAACGATCGGTATTATTTCCAAGTCCCCGCAATTGTAAGCCTGATTCTTGGTCTCAGTATCAGGCATGCGATGATCGTATTATGTAAGGCCAGTAGAGTTTATGAATAAGTTTTACTTAGTCAAGTATTATAAATGAAAATATGTGAATGATTTACAAGTTCATATGGACGGTAACATTTCTTTAAACATATCTGCTCATAGCAGTTAAGTTATTAAAATTTGTAGTATTAATAAATATATATAGTCACATCTTGATAAAACAATGACACGATTAAATAAAAAATAAACAAAGGTGGGCAAGTTTATCGTTTTGTTGTACAGTAAGTGTCTCAAATTTGAATAGATATGTTAAATTTGAATTAAATGATACATCATTGTACACGAATAACAATTGTGAGCGAAGACGATTTGTTAGCATGAATCATTGCATGATATTATATATATATATTTTTATTGTTATTAAAGTAATTTATTTTACTAATACGAGTAGTATTATGGTAGGTTGATTTAAGTTTTTACGAAAACATTGCATTTACTATATTAATATTATTTAATTATTACCTAGTATGTACTTATACTTATCAGTTTATACAATACTATATAATTATTATTAGTTTTCGAGTCAATACCACTTTATTGTAAATAGTGTGAATAGGTTCATGGTATAAATAGATTATAGCTTGAACAATTAACCAACATATTTAGAAAATATCATTGTGTTTAGTAAAATGTATAATACAATATATAAACACATTATTTCTTCTTTTAAATTATAGTAAAATAACTAATATCGTTATTCTTAAACTAAATTTATAATTTCGTTCAAATTTGAACTGTAAATTAAAGTTAATATTTTAAATTTCAATTTTAAATCTGTTATTTGTTTTTGAATAACAGCAAAAAAATAAAATGTGGCCAAAAATTAATTGTGTGTACAAATTCCTGTTTTTCTTTAACTTCTGCTTGGTTTTTCATGATTATTTAGAAGAATACTTGACATTTTTAATTTTTAATTCTCTAAAAAAAATATTGAACTTAGAATCTAAGATGGTAAAAATTCTCTAATGCAAAAATTATTAACCTGTTGACTTAGTTTAATTAATAGTGTGCGTATGAATTATTAATATCACTAACTTGATTTTGTGTAATAAGTATTCATTATTATAAAACAAAAAAATAGCTAAACCAGACACAGAAAGCTTGAACCTTTGGTGCCTTAATTGTATGTGTGTTGTCTTGTTTGATTTTTCTTGTTGGTCGTGATGGTATAAGTGTAGGTAGAAGCAGAAGCGCACTGTTAAAAAAAAGCCTCTAGGCTCAATATTCATTATGCACATTTAATGTGGTCTTATTTAACATGAATTTAATTAAATATATCTTTTATACAACAGCATGTGATACCACGTGATTCGTAGCTATCATACAATATCAGATACATATTATATTACGATTATATTACGTTATAGATGTTTCGAAGACTATTCAAACATTAAAATTATCTTTCTCCAAATCAGTATTTTAAAATAAATATAGTAATTATCTTCTATATTATAAACGTCAATCAAAGAAAAAAAATTATATACGTTTTAAAAATAACAATAATCACATTATTATATCTTTAATTCTTATTTTTCTTCTTTTTTTTTAGCAAAGTACATTTAAATTTTACAATTCAAATCAGAATATTTGTCGGAGTATTATGATATTACATAAAAATTGAATTTTGAAGAAAATAGTTAATTAGTAATATTTAATAAGCATTTATAGTGTAAATGAGGTTTATAGACAAAGAAACAAACATAATTTCAAAATTAATATATAATTTGTTTCGTTAAGAATTTAATTACGATTTGATTCCAATTACTGTCAATTAAATTATAAGAATATAATTATAAGATATTATGATGCTGTAATAATAAAATTAATAAGCTATATTATATCTAAAGAAAACCCTAATAATTCATATAAATCTTAACCAAATCTTATTTAAATCGTGTTTATATTATATTTTAAAGTAAAAAGAAAAAAGAAAAAAGTAAATGATACAAGCTGGTAAACTCTCGGATGTCGATAAAAATCCCAAACGGTCATTTTACCTAGATAACATAAGATTATACAAATATTTGTTTCATGATTTTATTTATACGTCATCATCATAACTCATTATTTATATATGAATAAATATTTAAGGACAAATTAGCGTTTTATATTTTGTTTATTGTAATCCCATTATTATATTATTTTTCAAGTATTTTAAATTTTAAATAGATGCCATAAATTATGATCATACGGCGTTATGGATAGGCAATTCAGGTACACCACTTTTGTATGTCCATTTAATAGTACAATTAAAATGCCTCTTGTTAATGTAACATTATTGAACATAAATGTAGATTATGAACATTCAAATAAAATTATAATAAAAAAAAAGGAAAAAAAAATAGTGTGTTTTTATTGTTTCTAAGTATCATAATATATTTATATAACTATTAAATAACATTTTAAGTAGAAAATATAAAATAGATTGATAAAAGTTTTATTTTTAACAAAACTAATAAGCAATCAAGAATAATGTATAAATATAAATACGCATCAAACATTTTTATTCAAAAGCTTACAGTTATTAACATTTTATTGTGCTGAATACTATTAACTACATGTATTTATAATACCTTCAATTTTCAAGTAGTAAAACAACTCTTTTGATTGTATTTAAAATTATCTTATGCTCTTATTGTTACTATATTTTTTTTTTGTAGTTATTTTTCCCCATGATTCATAAAATTTATTTGCTGATTTGGTGATTTTTTTGATCACTCATTGTATATATATATATATATATATATATATTCATACATAATACACATACACACATAACAAAAAAACACATCATTTCAAAATCATTAAATCAATTATTAATATATTCGTCGCTCTGTTTAGGATCTTCAAAAGTTACAATTCTGTAGTGAAAAAAAATTAATTTGTTGACTTATGTTTAACGAACTGTGTGGTAGTGTATACATAAATTATGAGCATTTAAAAATAATAAAACTCATTAAATAGGTTTTATGTGATAGGTATTTTTTTATTATGACTAATATTATATCGTTGTAAAATTAATATATTCATCGCTTTGCTCAGATTCTAAAATACACTACTACAGTTTTAACTCAATTAATATGAATTATCTTAGTTACAATATGATCTAATATTATAATTAAGCTCTAATTACTTAGTTTCATAAAAGTTCCATTTCTTTGACATTTAAAATTATATTTCCTAAAGTTAACTAGGTATACCTTTTCCTATAAGCTGTAAATATTCCATCAAATGCGTTATAAACTTAAGTATTTTTTTCCATCATGATATTTTAATAAATTAACACCATATTGTTTGAGGTTTAATAATACAAAGTATTTTATATTTTTAAGTGTTCAATATCCATTAAGAATAAGCTTAAATTAACCGAATTTCATCATAAAATATGAACTAATATTCAGGAAAATTAAATGTTATTTTTAATTATTAAATATATCTATAACATTGAAACCTTTGAAACTTAAACAGCGAACAACTAGTACAAATGTTCGAATACGTTATATCTTGAAGACATTAATATGTTTTTAAAAATAGTTATTCAAAAAATAAACATCGGTATATAATTATGTTTTTCTACAAAATACTTCAATACTTCAATCTAATACATTAAAAAAAAATGTATTTAAGTAAAATATTTGTTGTTCGGTGGACTAATCATCGATAATAATGAGAAAATAAATGTTTATTGGGAATAAACTTGAAATTGCATGCAGATTGTTTTGCTTACCAGATATTATAATATGTATGTTTATTCAATTAGATGAATTAAATAGTAAAAATGTATTATATGTATGTGTGTGTGTGTGTGTGTGTGTGTGTGTAATCTTTTAGTTCATTGCTCTGACCTAAAATAAACCATATTAATAACATCTCTAGAATTTATTATTCCCAGTGATACTCAATTTTAAATTACATTTTAATATGAACGAAAATAAATATAACGAAATGTGTAGGTAAATTATTATGTGATCAAAAATGTTTTAATAACATTTTTATTTTATTTGTTGGAATTATTTTAAATACAATTTATAATATTCTTTTCAACGTTAGATTTTTATTTTATAAAGGAAAATTATTGTTGACAAAACGTCTGATATTTACATAAACAATTTTAAATTAAAATGTTAGAGTTTGCTTTTTTTGACTTTGTTTTTATATTTACAATGTTTTGGTTTTGTATTACATATATATATATATATATAATATATGTTTTTACAATACCATAACTCAAAAAATAACATTGTGGTTTCAGGTTATGTATCAGTATTTTGCTTGTATAAGAAGAAAATTCAGAAATCAGATACAATTTTTAAGTAAAAAGAAAAATATTTTTATAATTTAAATCCCATTTAAATATTTTTATACTAAGGATTATGATTTTATAAAATTAAGATTTAAAAAAAAATGTATATTTTGCTAATGGCCATTATTATTTGAGGTTAAATATCGTTTATTAAATTTTAAAGTGATTTTTATTTCTTCTAAATAATATTGAAATGTATAATTTATAAAGTTTTAATTATCAATTTTTCGTTTAAATTACTTATTATAATAACTGTGCTATAATATATATTATATTTATTTTACTACCGTTTTATAGTTAGATACATATATTATATTATACAATATTCATATTTTTGAATATATTTCTAACACTGTAAAAATATTCATATACTGACACTGTGCTGTGCAATTTTTCATAAAACGAGTTATCTGTATAATATATTAAATAATATCCACACATATATTTAAATGATATAGGAGAATTTTTTTTTTTAAATTCTTACATAAAACATCTTTTGAATAGGAACAACTGTATTAAATCATTCTACTATGACGAGTCTTAATAGTTTAACATAGCAAACAGAATTTGGAAAATTGTAGTTGGGGAAAGAGGATTAAATAAATCAATTTAGGAGATTGGCGAATGAAAGTCTGTTAAGTCTATTTTTATTAAATTCCTAGTAAATTGAAAAATATTATATTGTACTAAGGCAATTCAAAAAGTTTCTATGAAGGTAAACCATAGCTTATAGTAAAAGTTTTTTTGGTGTTACTATAATGAATTGAATCATAAACTCTTTTTCGGGATATTAACAAGTTAATATAATAAATACGGTGAGTTCATTTATTTTAAAAATAAAATTATTAGTGGTGATATACAATAAAACTACGATTCACAATATGATATTAATCAAATTAATGATCGGGTAATACCATTAATTAATACGCAGCTTGTTATATAGATTTCATCATCTGCAGAATGAAACTGTAAAATTTATATTTATAACGTGAGTAATATTACTTAGGTTCTCATGATATAATAGAGACTGCAAATTAAACGGTTGGATAAACGATTCTATTATATAGGTTAATCAACCGATAATTGTGTGTTAATAGGTAAGCTTCGTATTGAAATGGTATTTTATAAATTAATATACGACGATAATAATATTTAAAAATTAATATTCATAGTTATAAAATTTTATATTTTAATCACCCTAGTTACTTATTTTAGTAGTTATAAGCCAAAATTGAAAATTTGAAATTTTGTGATCAGTATTAGATCCCTATTCAAAATAATATACGTACGATATAAACAGTTATTTAACCTGAATCTCAATTTATAAAAGAATTGAAATATTATAAAATTGTAAATACATAATATATTAATTACATGAATTTAAATAGTAAACATACCAAAAAAAAAAAAAACATATATTAAACACATCGCTGTTAATTAAATAACACTCGACAATATATTATCTTGGCTTGAACTAAAGAATAACATATGAGAGAGAGGGTGTAGATTTATTTCCATATTATTAGCGTATCTAGTAGTATTGTCGTGTATAAACACTTAAACATGATTTTAAATGTTCAGTATTGGAGGAGAGAAGTTGATAAGTGGATTACTAAAATATAATAGTAAAATATAAATTATAATATGTGAGTATAATATTATGTGTATTATTGTTAAATACATGATGACAACCATTTAACAAAAGTGACACTTACACAATTTGTAATTTGTCATCATTAAATTATTGCTTGTAATTTTACTGTTTTGGCCTATATATCCATCAGTATGTTTTTTTAATAAATAAATAAATAAATAAAATATAATTCCAATTATTAGGCTATATTAAGATCGAAATACTTTTGATTTTACATAAAGTTTCAAAAAACTGTTAAGTATTATGGCAATATAAATGTTTATTTATTTATTTTTAAATACAACCCTTGTATGAGTTTATAGTGTTTCACAGAAGTAATTTCAAGAATAATATTATTAGATTCTACGCGGAATGATGTTTTATGATATTGATCTATCAATGATGTGTGTATTTTCTTGTTTAAAATTTCCAAAGTTCTTTCAAAGTTTTTATTATAGCCATTTAAAGATATTAAAGATATATTGTATATTTTTTAATCAACATTTAAAATTTAAATTTTGACAAGATTATTCATAACCATAAATATTTTGGAAATTATTTTGTAATTTATAAAGTTTTCATTTTGATACTTACGGGTTGAAAATGTAATACAATTTTTTTGTAAGTAATCCATATTGAAAGCAAAAATTTAAAAATATATGAAACTTGTATTTGACAAATTTTGGCTAAATTCAATATTTAAACGATGAATAATAATTTTAGTTATATTTTTTGTAATTAAAAATAATTTTTCGTGAGTATTTGGAACTTTTACCTTTATTATTATATTTTATATACACATTGACATTTTCAAATTGTATTTAAGTAAATAATTTTTATTATATATTATGTAGCTTATACCATATTATTAGTTTTAGTAAAATAAATAAATAATTATTATAATAATAATAAATTAATAGCTGTATAAATATATGATAGTAGTCTGATAGACTGTCTCCTCTCTGAACCATTACAATGATTTATCATTGAATTTAATATGTTTTTATTTATTACAGTGATCTTTCATTGACGAGTTACTACTGGCTTCTATAATTATTATATAGTAAAGTGGATACGTTCATCTCTTCTTTTTTTTTTTCAATGACATTTTATAACCACATTAATGTCAATTATAAAATTCATAAAACAAATATTTCGTTAATGATAGGTATTTTCATAATTTAAATAACTATATTTTATTAACTGAAATAGTCAAATATTATATTGTATTAAAATTATATATGTTTTTAATTCACGTGTCAGTAAAATTTAATGTCTGAAATTTACTTTTAACCTTTTTAACCTAACTTATATTTTTATTATATTAAACTTAATTACTCTTCCAGGAACTAAGGTTTATGACCGTCATACATGCAGATACCAAAGCAATAATTTTTTAGAGTTAATTTCGAAACACCTATGTAGTTTTATGTGTTTGTTATGTGGAATAATATTATACAGCAATTATTAGATGTTTCATAGAATCTATTTTGAAGCTGTAAATCTTTAATTTATTTCAGGTAGTATTAGTTATAATTATATCTAAATGTATTCTATAAGACTTTGTATTTATCTGTAAATTTGTAAATTAAATATTCTTTGAAATAAACCTCATTACGAGGCATGCTTGAAAATAGTTTCCTGATTTAAATTGCTACATGTCACTTTATAATCAGAATTACATTGTCTACATCTAAATAGCTAATAAGCTGTACTGTACATACCTACTTATAATAATAAGTACAAGAAATTATCGTGTTATGGTGTATATGTAAATTTTAATATTTAATTATTCAAATTAATTTATATAGTTGGATTTACATGCACTAACGAATTACATTAGTAATTATTAAAATATTATTTTATACCAAAAATCCAAATAAAATTTTAGAATCCATAAAATGCACTGCAGATATAATATTTGTATATCAATTCTGGGCATGTAATTATTTCTTGGAATAGACAAAATAAATTGCATAAATAGACTATATTATACCAGGTTTTTATGCATTTAATAATACATATTATTGGATTAATATACATAATTACAATTAATATTTATAAGCTTATCATTGCACACGTTTTATGATATCTCCAATGGTTGCTTGTTACTATAATAGATGTATAATTATTAATAAAAAACAATTATTATATTATTTTTTTGTATTTACAAATGTAGACGGTATATACTTATGATAGTTATTTAAAATGTTTATTAAATACGATCATTTTGCTAAATTAAAGTTTTTAAAAAATAAATATTAAAATATTTATTTCTATGGATGCAAAATTATCTAAGATTGCTAAATCTAAACAAATATAAGTATATTTCTATTAATTGTTAATATGATTAAACTTTGGGTGGTTAACTGTAAGTATGTTTGAGACTTTGATTATCTATATATTTTTATTATTATGTATTGTATTTTGAAAATTATTTTCATTGGTGGTAATATTATTATACAGTTACTTACTTTTATATCATACATTTACCATACAATATCAGCTACTAAAATTTTACTTGACTAAATTACTAAAGTAGGTCACAGTATAACATATCATTTTGATCTACTGGCATCTAATATTACAACTATATAGTTATGATTTGTATAATAACTAGATTTCGTTACACAGACAATAACTTTCAATTTCCCACTAAACAACATCATGAAACAAGATTTAATATAAAATCTATTATATACTATTACCCAGCCTATATGTATTTCCATCATCTACGCACTATAATTTTGTGTTTTTCTCCAAGGAAATCCAATTAAGACCCATCCAATTGTTGTATATTCTTAATTTTACTTTTTATTTTACCTTTTTCTCATCCCCTTTTAAGTCGTATAAAAGATCATCTGATTTATGGCATTACTACAACTAGTAGTAGTAAATTGTCCTTTATCTATTTTAAGGACCCCTACGATGAGCTTGGCGTTCTACCCCACCTCTGCAGGAACGGTTGTATATATATTAATATATATATATATACATATACATTAATAGCGTTTCGGAGAAAAAAAAATAAAACAGGAAAAGCCCTGTATACAGTTTGTTTCCTTTGTGTTCCCCCGGAGGAGTGTAATTCTGTTAAATGGGTCTACAGATAAGGCACAGGACTACGTGTTTAATGGTTGCTACCTCTTACCGTCCATCGTTTGACAAGGTCGAGGACAGTGTATTTGTGTGTGGGTGTGATTGTGTAAAATCAACCGGAAAATAAAAATGAAGGAAACAATATTTACGATTACCAAATCATTTTCTATTATCCATACTGTAACTGTAACGTAGAATTTGGTATGCTCAAGCTCTCACGATTTGTCTTCTTAATTAATATTTATCTCAGAGCATTCCCCGGAGCTGTAAACAGTTTCCATTTTATTCACATTCGAATACGCACGTTTAACTCTTCCTGTAGCGATATGACTTACGCCACGTGACGCCCAACGAGAAACACTAATATTATGTTATACAATTTACTCCTATATTATATGATAATTTATAGTGGTTTGTGAGCCCAGAGCCTATTAAAAAAAAAAAAAAATTTATAGTAAGTTGTAAATTTGTAATTTAATAAACGTATACAATTTTATTATTTCGTATAATAATATTATACACTCCCATACTATTTTCAGGTCGATTCTGATGCTTCATAATACACACTATACGTGTATATTGTATCAATTTAACACTTAAATGTATACAAAATAAAAACTGAATCTAATGGTTATAGATTTATAGTAAATAATTTATTGTTTATTTGAAATACAAAAAGTAAATAAAGTATGAGAAAAATGCATTATATTAAACATAATTCATTGGTGCAGAAAATAATTTAGTCAATTTATTTTTTAGGTTTATCACAATATCCTTGTACTTTTTTTATTCAATGAAATAATATTGACTATATATACAAATTCCTGACTTTGGTAAACTTTATTAAATATGTCATCAATAAAATTTGTTTTTTTATTTTCTCTAAAATATGGCGCGATATTATTCATAGTAATATTTTAAATCATAATCATAATCTATAATATTTGTATACATTATGTTATTTCATATTACAAAGTTTTGCGGCGCATATTACTCAATATAACTTGTCCTCCTTATTGTGACATCATCGCCATCATAACATAGTTTTGCGGAGCAGACAGTGAAACTGCAGCGTGGCAACTTCGGGGCGGTGGTTAAAAATTGTATCGTAATAAATAGCCGCGAAGAAATTGATGACTCGACAGTACTATGTGGATGTTCGTATGTAAAATTTGCGGTTAACGAGCGGCGCCGTGCTGCCAGTCCGGTGTATCCATTTTCGAAATTACTTTACGCTACAAAAAGCCAGTTTTTCCTTTCCCGCTTCCACCTGTCACAGCACCGCTGTTGCATTTCCTCACTCCATCGTCATACTCTCTATCGTTATCTCTCGTTTTTTTTTTTGTTCTAATATTCATATTGTACTGCAACGATATTATGTTTGCATTAATTTACAGAGTTGGATTGGTTTCAAAGCGAAAAGAAAAGAATTACGTGTTACAGCATTATATCCGGTAGTGTCGTTCGGTCTATTTGAATACCGATCGTTATAATGAAACGCAATACTACATTTGACTAAAATTTCATTTAAAAACCATATAACCACTTTTTTGTTAAAAGTTTATCGAATCCTACATTTTATTTTTTTTTTAACAAATGTGTTTAAATAATTATAATCAAAAATCATGTTTCATGTGTCTGCATGAATTTACGTTAAGTCTATGGCATCATGTATAATACGTTATTTTTTAATTTTTAAGCATCAAGAAATTAATAAAGAATAAAACATATTATTAAGATGATTTTTGAAAACAAATTGTTATATTTTACAACACAATTCTAATATTTAACACAAATTTACCTATATAGTAAAACTAAAGTGTTCTGGTTTAATTATAATTTGAGATAAATAAACAATACAAATTATAAAAATAAATAATTGTATTTCATACAGTTCTTAAAGAACGTAATTATAACAAGTTTTTTATACTCTTAATTTTGATGAATGTAATGAATTAATTAAAATTTGATGTTTATTTATGTATACAAATGTAAATATTAGAATATAAATTTTATTTATTTCGTATTAAATTTATATTATTTTGTATAACAATTTATGTAAACTAGATTTCTATTATTCAAAGTGTTATTATATATAATAATATATTATACGGGTCTTGAAAAAAGAATCAAACTGTAAATAACTTCCTAAGAAACCACAAAGCTCATTAAATTCCGGATGTCTGGTAGTAAACAAATAATTTGCTGCCATACAAATTTTTTGACAATCATGTCAAATAATGTTCTTAAATAAAAGCAAAATATTATTATTTGTTTATTCTTAACGAATAACAAATATATTTTCAATAGTTGATAGATTAAAATGATACAGTTAATACGATTTCATATTTTAAATAAGTAAAAAAAAAAATTGTAAGTACTTAATTAAAATTATAAAAATAGTAAAAAAACATACTGATTTATAAACTATAGATTAAAAAATATCTGTTTTATTGTTCAAGTCAGTATTATGTTTCCCATATTAATCTTGTATTTAAATAATTTATTTTTTAATAAGATGAACATTTTTAAAATTTATAAATTTTTCAAAGATTAAAAAATATTATACTATACGAGTAGATAAAACTATCTATATATGCCTATATGCGTGATGACATATGAACAGACGAAATCATTAAATTACATACAGTCCATACTGACCAGATAAATTGCTATCTTGTACATACCTAAACATAAAAATTTAAAATTATATATGAGTACCTATAAGTACATATTGTACTTCAAATAATTTTATATTGAACTAATTAATCATGAAGCTTAAAGCGTATTAAAATAACATAAAAAAATATTATAGTATAAGATATAAATTCTATAATGTTTGATGTATTTCGATAATAAAAATAATTTGCACACTTAGTTAATATGGTTTAAACGGGGTAATTAAAACACGTTTTTAGGGCTTTAAATTTATATATAACGCGTGGTTCTTAGAATTTCCATCCTCATTAACCTAGCACGTATACGTATATTTGACACGTTTCAACAGCGTTCATTAATATTGAAACAAACACCTCTAACCTAAAATTGATTCAATCCTAAAGTGTTTTAGACATTTCAAGTTTCCAACCATGATTTAGACATTCTACCACCTGCACTTTCCACCACAAATGAACGATGAGTTGTATATGCGCTGTCCGGAAGCTAACTAATTGCCTTTCATACAGTCACGTGTACACAACGCGTATTACGCACGTACATATGAGCTAATATTGTTACACAAACTATTAAAGTTCTGGAAACCAGTTATTAAAAATCTAGTTTAATTTTTTACTCACCGCACGTTATTTTATTTCTTGTACATATTATGAAAACATCATAGGTGTAAAGTTATTCATTAGTATAATGTTTCCACTTAAATAAGTTCTTTAAGTACGCGTGCTGGGTACCATTATCTGTTTATTAAAAATTATTTGGTATATTTTCTAACAAGTATTTTTAGACTACATTTTAAGGGTCATGATGATTTGGGCTAATAATTGAGCCGAATATCTAATGAATACAATTTTTTTATTTATTTTTTTAAGAAATTTACTCAAAATTTCATATTCAAAGTGTCCAAGATAATAAAAATACAAAGTAAATAAGAATTAATTAGCTTAAAAAATCAATTTTTTATTTTACCGCTTTGAATTTAAATGTAACAACAAATAACTGGGTTGTTACTTTACTTGACTTAAACATAAAATAATATAAAATTCAGAAATTAGGTACATAATAATAATAAAAAAAAAATATAATAATAATAGCTAACTAACCTGTTGCTATTAGGTTCGATGCATTTGCAGAATCTTCCAATTAAAAGAATATATTTGTCATTCAGCAACTTCTGAAACTAAACATATAACAATTAATTCAATTATAAAAAAAAAAAATAATAATAAAATTGTATTGCGTTAATAATTAATGAGCAATTTGTATTTTTTTTAGGAGAGTTAATTTGTCATAATTTAATCGTTTATATATAAAATACATTTAACCTATTATAGCTATATTGATATATCACATTAGGTTAAATAAATACAACATATGGTTTAACTACACAAAAAGTGACAACCTGAAGAAATTTGCCTTAAGTTAGATTATACACGAAAGTGCACGGTTATTTGATGTATATACATTGGTATACATTGGTATTAAATACATAATTGATCCAACAGATGAGATGACAAAAACATTATTTTTGGGATCTTCTAATCATTAATTTGAATAATGCAGATTAAATACTGATTTGTTTTAATAAAATTAAATAAATAACAAAACTTTATGTATTTTTTAAAATAGGTACAAGATCGTGTATATTTTCATAGTTTTATTTATAGACAGAATGAATGCAATATGATAATAGTAATAATGTTATTTGCATATATTTTTTTATTAATATTATATTATACAAATCCAAAATAAAGAAAACAAAAAAATGGGTAAAAAGCCTTGATAAAATCATTTAGAAGAAACAAACATATAATTTTCCTAAACAACGATAGTGACAATAAAATGGAACGGTAAAATTAATGATTAAGAACGTGGTTAGTTATTTAAAAAAAGTGAATGTTACACAATTGTTATTAGATATTAGAATATTAAATTTTTAAACTTTAAATTATCTTAGATAAAATTTATCTTAGAAATCAATGTTTTTTAATTGCCTTTTAAACGACCAATTATTATCATTATTATCAATATTCGAGAACCGAGAGTACATTTTAGCATTTTTGTGATTTTACGATAATTAAAAAAATTCATTTGTATAAAAAACTGAGCATAAACATATTCATTCTAAGAAAAAAAAATAAAGCTTTTTCATCATATTCATGAAAATCCACTACAAACTTGTATTTATCGATACATTGAATAATATGTAATGACTAATGACCATTATTTAGTAAAAACGTATAGAATATTTACAATTTAAGAGGTAATAATACATTTTTAAATTATTAAATAAAAATAAACGACTGATTTAGTACCCATAAGTAAGTACGATATTTCAACATTGAACCCATCATCAATCATTAAACCATGCCACTTATTATAATACACATTGAATTGATTATACATAAAATATTTAACATCAACTAGGTAGTGGTGATTTGACTTAAACCATAATAAAGTATTATAAGTTATTATATTTTATAATGTTTATGAGAATTTATAAAAATAGAATTACTGATAGAAATATTAAATGCAATAGTAATTAAATAGATCAGTAATATTTTGGATTTTTATTTAACAATAAATATATATTAAATGACGTGTAATATTAAAAATTAATTCTTAGTAAATAAATAAAATTCTTAAAAATCTAATATTTAAATCTTATAACGAAATATAATTAGCCATTTTGTTTATATTATTACTTTTTGAAACTATGATATTAAACTCTTTCTAGTAATTGTTAACGAAATAAATTATTTAAATCATATGACAAGGCATAAATAGAAAGTCAAATCATTCAAAGGTATTGAATAAAATATATTTAATTAAAAACCAAAATTAACTAACTGATAAATTATATTGTATAAAACCTCTATGTTTCATTATGGTTATGTGCAGCTTCACAACTTAAAGTAGACCTAAAAATAAATGAAGCCTTAAAAAAATGTTGAAATAGCTTTACAGGTGGTAAATGCACCTTAGTAATTGTAATTGAAAAAAATATTCAAAATTGAAGAAATAACATTGTAATTGCGCGTTATTTTTAAAATGTATAACAATTTAAAATGTAAATTTTATAATTTGTAAATATCTATATTTTAGTATTAAAAGTGCATATGTTATCGCATATATATATATATATTTACTTTATTGTTATTTTTACAACAAAAGTACAGATTTAATTAAATCAGTATAGTATTAAGTATTTTCAACTAAATAATAATTTGTTTTCAAATTATAAAATATTAGCTCTGATTCAAGTATTGGGTGGGCGACATTTTTTTTGTTTTACTGATTTCTAGCCATCACGTTTTCATGAATAAACCATTATTTTTTTCATACTTGTGTTTCTAGAAAATGAATCTCGTGGGATTTTTGGTTTTCCCAGAAGTACTTTAGATTCATACAGTTATTATTATTATTTTACATAAAAAATAATCGAATATTTGTACTTTGATACTTTGATTTGCATAGTTTTCCAAAATAATTTTCCAATATATTTTTAT
This sequence comes from Rhopalosiphum maidis, assembly GCF_003676215.2. Lineage (NCBI taxonomy): Eukaryota > Metazoa > Arthropoda > Insecta > Hemiptera > Aphididae > Rhopalosiphum > Rhopalosiphum maidis. The sequence continues at coordinate 65,108,076 of NC_040877.1, forward strand.
TGTAGAGAGGGCTTGTTTACAGAAAATATACATTTAATGAATATGGCATCGTGCTTTGGACATCTGAAAATGTTCGTTAAAAACATATTACGAATTCTATAAAATATCATATGCAATTTCAAAATAAATTAAGTATTCCATTACTAGTCATGTGTATAGATAATGTGTTTATAATAAATATGTGTTTGTGTGTGTGGGTGCGTGTGTTCAAAACATAATATTTTGTGTTTAAATATTAAACGATTATAATATCTGTGTAATGTGTATGCTAAGGTTAACATACTAAGTTATTGCAAAAAATATATTTAATTTTGAAGGATTACTGACATTTAAAAGTACATAATGTTTTATGAACATTTCTTTCCCATAAATATAATTATTGTTTAAGGACAATACAATTTATTGAATACCTACCTAAAAATATATATATATTTACGAGTATCTAAAAAAAAAAAAAATATCTCCCTAATATTTCAATTTCAATTTAATTTTGTAATTATATTGTATGAATGAATCTATTGTATCATACTAAATAATTAAACATTTCTTATGTAGTATAATTATATTAAATGTATAATCGTTATGTAGTGTACAATGGATATTGTTGTTTCTATTTCTAAAGATATTGATCTATTGAAATATTTCTCGATAATTGAATTTAGTTATTTATTTGAATTTAAATTTATGAACAATTATTTATCGAGTGGTACATCTGAACTTAAACTATTTATTTTTAATTATACCTACATAATTATAACATAATATCTTAACATATTATGTTATAATTCGATACATTTTAAATGTTATATTGAAATATTTAAAATTTATAAAAATAATTTAGCTTTAAATGGTCCAATAAAATGTTACTTTTAACTTTGTAATGTTCATGATATTTTATACATTAAAATGTTTAAGTACTTATTCGATATATTTTAATAAATTGTATATATCTCTGTAATTATTGATAGTTCTTTATAAAATACTATTTTAAATATATTGTATCAAAGAACGATTTAAATTAATTTAAATAAAATTGATTGACAGATTAAACTAATATACCTAATAATTTATATTACATAGTACATGCTACATGGTGAATAATATATGATAAATTAAAATAAAAGGAATTATATGAATCTCATTATATACCTATATATCGATTGATTTTTTATAATTATTTCATTTACTCGTAGTATGAATGGCAAGAAAGAGTGTAAGTTCAAACATAATTATTTAGTTGACGAGCTACTAATAACGGTTGTCCTTGTTTTCAGATAGATTATTTTTCCAAAAATCCGGTCGGAAAACATCTGTTGGCTGCTGTAGATGAGTTTTGGTTAGCTGACGTGAACAACTTGAGATGCAATTAACTTTCCCCTATCGCATCAACCCTTGTTCCGCAGTTCCATTCCTATAACCAACTGACATATTCGTGCTCTCATATCACAAATCCGTCATTATGTGGAGAAAAATAAAAAAGAGAAATGCTATTGGCATGACAAATATCCGTTCATCTATATACATATATCATATTATGTATAATTTGTACTCGGTTCTATAGCAAAAATAATTTAATACTCTATTAAAAAAAAAAAAAAAATGTTTTTTCTTAGTATACCTCGTCAGTCAAAACTAATGTTTTAAATTATCTTAATAATTTATATAGATGACTATGTTTTGTTTAAAAATTTAAAGTTTTTAAATTCTAGTTAATTATACTATCTACTTTATTATTGTCATTATATTTATTATATTATGTTTTAAAAACTTAATTTATTTAATGAACTTTGTAAGTTTTTCCTTGAGTCTGTTATGTTTTTTTGTTACCAATAATATTTGTAAAATTACAATTTTTCCGTTATATTTATAATAAATTAATAATTGAGAGTTCATAATAAAACATTGACAATTTGGATTTATTCAAATGATGTTGTTGCTTTTACGTTTTAATTGATTTAGTACGTTAAGTTGGCAGTGGCATAATATTAAATGTATTTAATGAACATACCGATATAATATTGTTTAGAATCGACAACTGATGAGTTTTCTGATAATATGTTTTCAATCATTGTTGATCTAAGCGACGTGTATATTATGATTTAGAGGAAAAAAAACGGATCCAATCGCGATGTGCGTGGTTAAATTGGTAGACACTAACGTAGTAACGTCATCGCATTCACATAATGTGAAAAGATTGACGGATGAGCGTAAGAAATACAAAAACGAGATAACAGTATAGTGTGTTTGCATTTTATCGACAATATTATAGATATAGTGAACAAAATATAAGGTCGGAACATTTCCTATTGAATAAAATTATGTAAAATCTAAAATTGTTGGAGACCGGTTAGTAGAACCGTATGCACATATTTTCAATATCGCATCGTCCAGATCGAAGTCACGTAGCTAACAGAATACATTCATTATTATTATTATTATATATTTATAACAGGGGTAAGGCCATTGGTTTTCTTTTCTCCGTTATGATAAATTTTTGGTTTAATATTTTATTGAGCTTATATTGTCTTTGAACAATATATAAAAGCATAATAATATATTAAACAGTACAGTCGGACTAACGGTTGGTATTAATTGGTCGTATAATTTGCCTATAGAATAGTCAGCAGCACCCGATTTATCAACGGAACGGCGTTGGTGTGTAGCAGGGAAATCGTGTGTCATTGTATCCGTTAGTCAACCCAAATTAATCAAAATTATCGAAATTAGGTCAGCAAGTTATTACCGAGACGGTGTTGCATTTGTTTTTAATTTCATTGACAAAACATTTTTACTAGACTGAACAACCCTATTATTTCATCACGACAATGAATATTATTTATCGGTTTTTTTTATAAATTATAAAATCAATTATAGATAGTATATAGGTTGGGTGAAATCAATAGCTCATAAATAATAATAATTTTATAAAATGTGATGATGTGTAATTCAAAACCTAAACTGAATATGGGGATAGACAATATCGCCTAGGCAAGTATAATATTATGGTAACAAATTAATTCTTAATTTGGAAATAATTTGACTGAATAGAAAACCACAATTATTTTTCAAAATTATATAGATTAAATATTTTAAAATAGTAATTAACTATTCAAAATTATTATTCTAATATTTTTTTTTATATAGTTCTTGATGGATTAATTATTCGAATCAAATTCGTATTCATTAAACAATCGTTAAGTAGGTTTATGCATGCTTATTAGTAGTATGTTATAAATTCTAAAATATGGCAACAAATATTTTTTATAACGATTATATTATTATAGTTAATTAAACAGTTAATAAAAATTAACACAATTCAAATTCTAACTAATGATTGTTATTATTGTCTCATTATATATCACCACTAATTTTTAATTATAAAAATATTTAATTCAGGTTAAATTGAATCTAAGCTATTATAAGTTTAAAAAAAGTTTAATATGAATTTTTATATTTAATGTATTTTTGCAGTTTGGAAAAGAACTTTTACAATATTTAGGCAATACAGATGATTAGTAAAATACAATAACATTGATAGTAATTATTCTTTATTTCTTTTTTTTTTTTCTACAAAAATATATCAATAAAACATTGTATTTTGTTATTTATTCTATCATAATATTATCAAAATACAGCTCAATATTTTAAACGGCTTTTACTTAAAGCCTCAATATTATAGTTATAAAAAATATCATATGTTTAATCTGTTTTTATAATTATTATTAAATTCAATATTCATAACAATACCAAATTTATTTTAAAAAGTTTTGGGTCGAAAATCACTTACGCTTTTCCCAAGGTGTAACACATGGCCATACATTTGTATATGGCATATCTATATATTATATTTACTTGAAAATAATAAAATTGGTTTTATAACAGTCATAACTGTGAACAAAGGCTCTTAAAGTCTGATGTAAAAATATGTATACCTACTATACCTACATCTATAATTACAGTGTGTTACATTTTATTATTACTATAATACTATGTACAATATGTTGCACTCTAAAGTTGAAGTAGGTATTGTGTTCCTAAAAATTTATTGAAAGTATGTTAGTAAAACATACAGTTTTAATTGACTTGAGGGATTTTATTTAAAATTTAAAACAATATCCAATAACCTTGAAATAAATTGTACGCAATTAAGTTTCTAAATGTTTTGTATATATATTTTAGGTATTGAACGTGAAAGATACGTATATTATGATTTCAGTGGCTTACATATTATTTTTTATTATTTATTAGAATTTTTATATTTTCAAATAGTATTTATTTTATTTTAGTAATAGAAAGACTAAAAATTTAATAACTGATTAACAATAATAATAATAGTAATAATATAAAAACGCATTAAATGATAAAATAATTACAAAAAAATGAATTAATACAATATTGTTAAAATAACAGAATCCACTACAGTAAATGTTTTAAATAATGTTTTATAATTATAAATACACATAATTCGTATCTAATTAGTTTACTGTAAATAACTTTTTTAGTTGAAAAAATAAAATAATGAAAATATATGATTGTATAGTAATTCATTGTAAAAATTCGCGTAAACCGTAATTAGTAATAACTGTCGAAAGATAATAATTATTACCACACAAATTACAGAAATAATTTTGTTTTATCTTGTTTGGAAGTATTTAAGTTTATTTCGTGCAGTAAGCGTCTAAATATAAAAATGTTAGTTTATAATAATATTTAGGTATCATTGTTATGATCTATAAATGGTACCGATGACATAAACGAATAATATCATAGTTATTTCTCATACCGCAGATAAAATCGTATTGTATAATGGTTTGTGCTGTTCGCAATTTATAAGCCAACGCTGCAATGTTATACAACTTTAACGCTATGCAGTTCAATTATACGACTATACGAGTATATGACCTATTAATTCACTGCCGTGTCATACGATGCATGTTGTTTACATATTATAATATAAAAATGGTTTAAATGGTTCTTGGACGAATTACGATGATGACGGCGACAGGTTAGCATATACCACAATAATATTATAATACGATAATATTACAACTGAAATACACGCATATTAAAATATGCGCGTGAATATAATACTAAATCACACCACGAGTACGTACAATAAAATGAATATTATGATTATTATGACACAATTTGTTTTCTGTATAAAAATGCAATTAACTTGATAACATTAATGATATATTATATATTTACGCTATGGATATTATGATGTCATCACCTTTCCAATAATGAGGTACGTCGAATTGAAAGCGCAGTTTTTAAAGTAATGTTTATGTTATGTCAGAAACGAGCGACAATAAGAGCAGTGATACCTAAATATGTATTCAGATCAATATTAATAAAACTAATGTCGTCGTAATTTTTAATATTTTTGTTTGGTTAATTTTTTTTTTCGAAAAAGATTAAAGGTAATTGGCTGGCTAGCAGCGCCACGTCAATGGACGACAACGAAAAAGTGTTTAATGGAGCTATCGAAAGACTAATCCAAAAACTCAGCGGAGTTTTTTTTTAATGAGAACCCACTGTTGTAGTACATCAGTATTAGCAGACTTTTATGCTCTGTTACTGACTGGATAGACATAGGTGCATTCAAAATATATAAGTTTAAATGTGTAGGATGTGGAGGGTAAGAATAAATTGTAAATATTCCCTCCGATTATACACCGTCGTTAACTCGGCTACTACCGTATTACGATTGTTCCATGTTCTCTATACTGAGTACTTAGTATTATATATTTATAATGTTTTATGTGAGTTAACTTTGGTTCAGACGACGACGACAACTACGGTTATACCAATAAGCGTTTTGGTGTTTACAACCATGCATGAATCGTATACCTAGATCTTTTTGATCTTATGTATGCAATATGCATGTATACATAGACTTATTACATCCTGCAGCTAACGAGTTATACTGCGTCGGTGCTAATTTAATTTTGTTTTCATATATTTGTAGGATTTGTAGGATTTGTAGGATCACTATGTAAAACGAACATTAGTGAGATGATTTCTACAGCTGCACCAGTAAGCTGCACACATCGTGTACAATACCTATCCTTCACTCGAATGCAGTGTATACGGAAATAAGATATGCCCAGTACTTGCAACAGGAGCAGTGTTCATATCGTGATGCGTACTTATTTCACTCCTCGTATTATCTTATCTTGTACCGGTGTGGAGTGATGATATAACTAACTTAGTTTATTTTATAATAATAATATTAATATTAATTCGCAAGACCATTATACGTATTATATAAGAACGATAATAATGATATAATAAACTTACCTTTTCAAGCTTTAATAATTCAACAAATACTACTATTATGTTCGGTGTTCAAAATTATTACGTATATATGGATTTCTGGAGAGGAAATTTTATATTTATTACTAGGTGAGTTATAAATAAATTTAATGAAATTAATAATTAAACATCAAACGTCATTAATTCGTATTTGTAAGTAATTATTTTAAATACAGATTTTTTGAGCTTTTAAAAAATCATTCCAAGATTTTTACATTTTTTTTTTTTTTTTTTAATGTTAATTTATCATTTTACAAAATAATTATGGTGATAAACACAATCCTTAATATTAATACGGACATTTTAAAAGGTTCAGAAATAAAAAATAAAAAGGTTAATTTTAAATTCTGATTAAGCGATCATAAATTCATAACAAAAGTTCATAATCAATTAATAATTACAATATTTTATTTCAAACTTGTATTTATTATATTATTGTATATTGTACTACGTGCGTTTATTAAAATCAATTAAATGAAAAGTTGATAATAATGTTTATATTTTATAAAATTTAAATAATATCAATATTTGAATAAACTTATTACAAGTTTAAATAAAAATCAAACAATAAAAGTACAAGCATTTTTTGTTCGTTTTTTAGAGCACAGCAATTATTAAGTTTTAAGAGTTTTTAAGTTTTAGGAAATGAAAATCCAAAATAATAAAATAATATTATATTTATGAAATATTTCTCATATAAATTGCGTATGAAAATTTTCGTTTTTAAATCGTAAAACATTTTATTAATTCGGTATAACGTTCATTGTATATTGTAGTGAACATTGTACACAACGAAATTTCCGTTTTTACTATTTTGTTTTCCCGCCAATGACAACCTCGTTTCGTTCACAAGCATTTTTGAAAGAGTGTGTAACGAAATTGCATAAGTGGGATGCCGTTCGATATTGTATTTTGTTGTTTATAATATAGTGATTTATTATTTCGTTATTTTTCTTAAAATTAAGCTCGAAAAACATTTGTAAAACGAAACCAAGTTACACCATAACCAATGTTTACAATTTAATTTTAACGTTTACTGATTTATGTTTTTTTTTTATTTAATGAGCACACTGAAACATTATTTAATTTGGTGATATGTTTGGATATAAGTGCATGCAATTTGAATCTATAAATATAATTTTTGTAAAATGTATAATTATAAAATATAAACAAAAAAATATAATTTGAGTTTATGAAAACATCGTCTCGGGGTGAAAAAAAAATGTAAATTAATTTATTATTGATTATCTGTGTTTCTTATTGGCTTCACATATTTTATGATTCGAACAAAACGTGCAGTTGAATAGAACTATACATTCATACTATATGTACAAAACAAAAAAAAAAAAAATGAAGTAGAACAATGAATATTTGGTTTGTATTAACAATTTCTTCTTTTTTTTTTTTATCCAATGGACATTTATGTGTTAGAATATACAATTTATTTATTTTATAGTATTGTTGACCTAAAGGAAAACTCCGTTTTATGTTAATTTTAACAAAGCAATATATCTCAAAATATATAATATATTATTATCTTTGTTGTTAAATTTATGCTGGGAGTAGTAATCGTATAAAATTGTTTCTCATTCAGTTTTTACTTAAATGCCTCAAGGGTACTAATTTAATATTAAATTAAATATTTTATTTCTCGGATTTAAAAAAGTGTAATTTCGTACTTATTTTGATATATATATATCGAGAATTATAAGGATTTTAAAATGGTCTTGTTAATTGATTTAAATTTGTTGATTCAAATTAAAAATTTTTGAATGGTTTTTATTGTTTTAAATTTTAAATTAAATATAAACTATTAATTATATAACGGAAATTGATTATTTATCACGATTTAAAAAAAAAAATTACACAGAATAGAGGGGTATTAGAATATTTTTGAACAAAACGAGAAATTTAATTTGTTAAGTTTTGTAAAATAAAAATTGTAAAATATCTTTGTAAGAAAATTCTGAACTTTTTTTCAATTGATGTTAAGAACTTTTTCAGCGTTTGTTAAACTTTTATAAATTTACGTGGTGCAATTTGAAATATGTACCTAAAATAACAAATGATTTTAAAATAAATTTCATAAACTTTACAATATATTTTCATGGTAATTAAAATATTCCCACAATAATTTGATTTTTGACGTTTACTAAAAACAAACTATTTTGATTTAGATTATTGATATCATTTAAATTTACTCATAGTATGACAATATTATGTTTTTATAAATTTGGTCGCTAACAAAATAATATTCTCAGTGTACATTTTTAAAACTATACCATTTGAATAAAATACAGATAGACTCGAAACATATTTTCGTAATTCTTGAAAATAATAATACGCTATTATTTAAATTAGTACTATTTAAACTAGCTTTGTATGTGTCACAACTTTTTCATGAAAATTAAAATAAAAAAAAAATAATAATTAATGGAAATCTATGTATTATATTATAATAGCTTTTCGTGCCACACCCCACAAAAGCATTTGAATTTATTATAATTAATATACAAACTACATAAAAAGCACTGTACTAATGTACGTACATTTTTTAGCCAAAAAATTTGATACATTAATAGGAAATCTAGTGTAGCGAATTATTTTTTAGTATTTATTTTATTATTTTGTCAGAAAAAAGTTTCAGGGTAATCCATATCAATGAATAACGTTTCATCATGTATCGGCAATTTCATGTTTGCTAAGAAAAATGCTTTTTTTCTCACTGGGTACTGAATTTCACGGTAAAAGAGCCTAATGGAAAATAATGTTAATACATATTTCTTTGTTACGAGTAGTGTATTGGAACGGTCGATTGTATAAATAACAAAATATTTTAGATGCTCTATAGTCTATAGTACATATATATGTTACTATAAGAGTAATTTTTACAGATGAATATTATTACTCAAATAAATATATGTGGTTAATATTTAAAAATGTATTATTAATATATTATTGTGTTATAGATTCACCTGCTTTAAGTGTTGAAGTTATTATCTATTATTTAATAGAAGAAGTATGACTTTTCAGATCGCATTTTCAATACGTAGCGATGATTGTATTTGATAGTTAAATTATATAATCTTAAGTCCATCATATGCTCTCGATGGAAGGCCTCTTAACCTACGCACTGTCAACCTAACACTTATCGTACACCACTATAGCACTAACTGTAAATAATTATTTTATAGATTGTACACTGAGAAAATGAGTTTAGAAAAACAAAATATAATAAACCATGCAGTAATTTATTATACCTTTGTTTTTAAACAATTAATATATAATATGAAGCGTAAATAGATATTATATTATCATAAAGAATATTATTTTATTTAACATGCATAATATTATATTTTTTTTTTTTTATAAGGACTCCAATAATTTACAACGTCCATATAGTTTTTAATAAAAAAAAAAGATTACCAGAAGTGTTAAAAACAAATTGTAGATTATAAATATAGTCGTATATTATATTATATATACTCAAAAAAAAAATTTAGTTTTTGTTAATATTATCGGTTTAATATTTATAAATTGTTTCTCTTAAAAGGAAATATTGAATTACAATGAAGGTATAACGTATATTGTCGGTTTAATACATGTTTTTGCAATATTTTGTATTCACTGCCAGACATCGCATTGCCCGTTCTTCCTCTCCGGGCTACGTACTTTAATCGAATTCCGGGAAACCTGGACGGGTATAAATGGACAGGGGTCGAAGGGTGTTTAGAACACACGTGACAGTATTACCCCACATGTCGTGCCCCTGTTGTTTGTTAATCAGCTCATGCCGGATGTCGGTGCTATACACGCACCGTACCACTATATTCTATAAATATAATATGTATTATCATGTACCGCATGGCCGAGCATTCAACAGAAATCCTTTGTTTTTGCCCGGTAATGTTTGAGGACACTTTGCCAGTAGAATTATTCCGAAGGTTGTCCACTTAGGTGAATATTACACTCCTTCATGGGACCTGAACACGATTATTAGAAACACTCGATGCGTTCTTAAGTGCAACCATTTAATACTCAACAAAGTAAGTATGTCCTTAAGTACGCAGTACTAGTACCCTAATCAGGATGGATGGCCTTAAAGTCCCTAAACGGGTAAAGCTCTTTATCGTAGAGAATGATGGGTTGTGTATCCTAGGGACTTTAGAAGGACAAACATAAAATCGTTGTATCTGTGGTATAAGACATGATGGTTACCTGAATAATTACACGCATTAAATCATTTTGTTCAATATTAATTATATCGTTTGTGTCATAACAGTTCATAACTACAGAGGTTTTCAGTTTAAAGTTGTTTCGATTATCATAAATGGAATTATTAATGATGTATAATTGCATAATATATTTATTAAACTGTAGGTATTCGTTATAATATTAACTATATTCATAAATGATGATAAATACTGTTATTTGTTATAACTTTATTTTTGTGATCATGTAACGTCCGATACATCAATAATTGTTATATAATTGTTAACAGAGTAAAATTATTATCGAAAATAGATATATTATAGCCATTATTTAGCACGAAAACAAACTATATCACTTTGACGTTTATGAGATCGTGCACGAATTTAAAATATAAAAATCATATTTGTCATAATATATTAAAGGTCATTAATATGTAAGTTAATTAAGCACACACATACAGTGTATAGAAAACATAATGTTTCAGTTAACATGTTTCGTTTTTAGTTTTATATTATGATATAATATCCTATGTTTGTTGTAATTCGTTTTTAATAAACAGTAGGTATAAATTGTATATAATTTGTTTATTTTACGTCATGTGATCGCGAGTACCTATGTTTTATAAGGCTATAACTATATTATTATGTTTAAGTAGACTTAAGTAAAACACTTAAAAAGTATTTGAAGTAAATAGTTGAATTATACTTGTGAAAAATAGTATTTTTAGTAAAGTTTTTTAATATTTTTTGTTTTAAATACTAAAAAATTAATACTTAGGGAAAATTTTAAAATTATATTAAATATTAAAATATATTGCATTTTTATATAATCATATAATATAAATATAATAATTGTAATGCTATAAAGTTATTCAAAATACTGTATTTTAAATAGTGCTCCAGTCTAGGTTTAAGTTTCTATTCCGTGTCATTCGATCGTTATTCAAACACATTAGTTATAAACTACACTGCTGTTAAATACCTATATTCACCAATGCTGCGACGATTTAATCATTAACCTTTATTGTTGTTTAATGAAAGTACACTTTTTATAAAGTGGAAAGAATAGACTATTATCATACTACATAATCAACTATATATGTAGTTAAAATTCTATTGACGCCGGGTAGAAATAGATTAAGCACGTGAAAATTAGCACGTTTGTGACAAGAAGAACGGCGTTCCGGTCGGCAGATCCACAATAGGTCTATATGGCTCGAATGAATGAAACTTCAAGAGACCCTTCTTCCATATTAACAATACGATAAGCTCAATTTGAGTTGTTGCATAATGATAAAGTTAGAGTATATTTTACTCCAGGGACTATGAGATTAAATTAATACTAACATTACAACATAATTGTTTCTCATAAACATCACCTCTAATTTCGTACGAAAATAAAATATTATTGTTTGCATAATACAAATATTTTTATTTTTAATTTCTAATGAGTTAAAAATTAAATTTAAAACAATAATAATAATATTAAAACGTAATTATGATTTAGTTTATAATTTAGTAATATGGAATGTTATGTAAGATATTATACTGCATGGACGTATTGAAAACTATTATAATAAGCAAAACATTATAAAAGTAGGTAATATTGTTTTGTGTTCATATTTTAGTTCATATGGAATTTGTATGATTTGATAAAAAAAAATTACTTAAATTTGTATTAGACTATAAATAGTGAATGTTATACTATAATAGTATTTTAGATGTTTTTATTATATTATATTTTAAATAATGTGTAATTTTGGAATTATGTTTATAAAAAAAATAACGTTATAATACAGATGCAATTTTTTTAGAAGATATAAATATTATATAAACGTAAAAAGTTATGTTTATAAGACGTTTAATGCAAATACATTGAAAATAAATAGGAAATGGATAAGAAAAAAATATTTTATTTTATTCATTAAAATCTTAAGACTAAAAACCTATTAGTTTTAAAATATGATGTATTTCCCGTTATTTGAGATTTTTTTTATGATACTTATTAAATGAACATGGACCTTTTTCCAAAAATAAATGAAAGTGGATTTTTTTATTACAATTTGCACTTCTTATACACGAAACAAATTTATCAAAATGTACACTGTTAATAACGATCATGTGGAATAGAAAACACCACGTGGTTCTATACTTAACTCTTAATTTAAAAAAAAAAAAAAAAAGATAACACATAATATAAGTTTATGTGAATCAATAACAAGGAATAAGTAAGATAATAACACGACACAAGTACATAACATAACGCATTAATTTTTATTATCGTTGTTATAACGTTAAACGATTATCGGCTACAATAATTTGAACGAGATAACATCGTTGTAAAATCGTATTGCCTACCAAATAATCGACGTTATATAAATACTTGCGTTTCGAATTTTTATGTTTAAAATTTTTGTTAAGTGATTTTTTTTTTTTTTTGTAGCGAAAACATTAGAGCGCAGGCTAATATTTACGGGACTAATAATGTTAATATGAAATTTGAAGTTATCATTAGAGTTAATATATTAAAGTACAAAAAATGATTTAAGAAAACACATATAATGCACAGTCTCATGTGATCAATATAATTAAGTACAATACTGTCTAGCGTTGTTTATAGCCTTCAAACAGATGAAGAAATTCTTCGAAAGTGGTGTTAAAATTATGTAAATTACATTTGTTCGTCAACTGTTACTACGTTATTAGAAGTTTCAATTATATTTACAAAACATTTGCTAATTATCGTGTGTGCGAAGAAAAGTATGCAAAAGTTATTTCTCATCGCTGAATTAATTAATGCGTGATAGCGAAAATCTGAATGCCACACAGTACAAAAGTCGTGTACTAAAAACGCGTCTTGGCTGTGCTTCGGTTTTGTTTTATAATAAATACGACACATTTCATATGTGAGATTTATTATGATCGTTTGTTTTGGGTAACAAAAATGAAGGCCAATATAAATATTATACAGAATGCTTTTAGATACGAATCGTCGTAAACCAAATAACTAATAAAAACAGAAGAATAGTCCGGTCCACACACTGATTGCAGAGCAATACTGCTACAACTACAACAGTATAAAAACATTAAAGTTCCTTACGGTTTGATGTCATAAAGTTTAACATATTATTATGTAATGAACAAAAAAAGAAAAAAGAAACCAACCCTAAAACACTATTAATGAAAACGGTAGTTGGAAATTTCAAGTCATTCTTTGCGAAACTGAAATTAATTACATTTAACGACTTGATATCTCTAGTCAAATATATTACGAACACCGAAAGCGCAGTGTTACAAGATGTTAAAAAATATATTAACATTTTTAAATAATATGAAAAATACATTAAATTACACTTAATTTAGCAGGAGCGCTAGAGCGCAGGGGGGCACACAAACACACGTTTACTGCTTCTATTTTTTTTTTCACAGTAGAGGCGAAAATCACTAAATTTCATAATTTCGTGTGATTTACTTCCTGGTAGGCTTTAGATAATAAATATCTATTACAAAATAAATAATAATATTTTAAATCCAAGTTTTTGAAATTTTTTTTGTCATATTTTAGATAAAAAATTGAGTTTCTATCAATTTAAGGTAAGTTATAATATATTTTGACATTAGTAATTAATTACAGCTTTGACAATTAGTTATCGATTAACATAATTTTTAAATGTTAATGGAATACATAATTATGGAATGTGTATTTAACCAGAAAAAAAAACAGCTTTTTGTAAATAAAATATACATGCCATAATGGTTTGTTTTATTATATAATATGCAATATAAATATGCATATTAAGTATCAATATTTTTCATGATCCGATTAAAAAAAATCTAAAACGTTTTATATTTCCGTGTTTATATAATAGGTAGTTTTTTCATGGTATTTATGGACTTAGGACAAGAGCATACATTTATATTAAATAATAATCTGAGCGTGTATCACTTACCGGCTGCAGGAATGCGTTGCCATGTTTTCAGACTTAAACTAAATATACGTAAAAATTCTATCTGTACATGCCATTTTCTAAATTATCGTTGAAGTGGTAAAAAAAATACGAGAGCAAACAAAATGTCTTTAAAAAAGGCTACGGGCCTTTTTCTCTCTCGTAAATCATTTAAATCAGATGTTATTATCGTAGCACCTGCAGCAGATAACACCGGTCACTGTTATATTTGTCTAGCTTAGAAATATCAAAACGATTTTTATATAAACATATAATCAAGTAGTTAAATTATATTATAAACAAGCGTATGTCATATTAGGTATTATACTAGTAAGGTATATTCTTTTAATAAAACCGTTTTTTTATGTGTAAGCACATGGCATGCTATAGTTTATCACGTAAAACAGTCCCATTATTTATGTTTTAAAAATATAACATTGAAATTAATATACATTAATTGGTGTTTTCCGTCATTCTCGCACATGAATCATGAATAATTCTATCTATGTTTTGAAATGTATAACCTGTATTATGAATCGTATATAGGATTGACATTAAAAACGTCGTTCAGTCGTTGCACAGCATCAGTAAACGAAAAAAATATCATTAAAGTAATAATATTAACATATTTAAAGTTTTTATTGCTCGTTAAATTTAAGCGCAGGCAATGATACATTTTGTATTTGATATAATACTACTGTGACAGTTTCAATTGCATACATTTTGTCATTTATATTACTCTTGTATTATAATATAATTAAAAATAAAATTTACGAAAGAAATTAATTTTAGTAATTATTATTCCTCTATTTTTGTCCCCAAATTAATGTTCAATATTATGTAATGATTAACCTTAATTTTTTATTAATAACTATTTCTTATAAATTCTCACACCATCATACATTATTATCTAATTTTAAATATATTCTAACGTATAATTATTATCTATCACTCTAGTCTATCCTAATATAATGTACTTTTTGTAATGTAATCGTATATAATTTTATTATACTCTTAACTCTTTTTTTATATTATATTGATATAGTATACTATCTCGTTTGTGATATTTAAAGCTATCGGGAGATTATAAATAAATCAACATAAATTAAAACTTGTATTATCTCTCTATTAGTTTTTAAAACAAACCGATAAGCTAATTATTATGATACAAGATTTTTTTCAAAGATTTTAATAAATTAACTTGATAACTACTCAAGTAATCGTTAGTAACCACGGAAAACTTATCTTTTGATATTTCAAATTCATTTGTAGAGGAGAGGAACGGTAGGTTGAAACACGTTTTTTGTATATGTGGCAAGGATTTGTCACTAAAATCCCGGGTGGTCACCCATCCGGGAGAGCTAGTAACACCGGCCGATACGTACACTCAGAGTGTTTCCGCAGTTGAATGTACGATCGCACCACACCAAGCCACAGTCTTATGTTTGGTGAATGATCAATAAGATAATATGCTTTTATGTTAAAAAATTATAGTAATTTATAGTTTGACTCAATAAATAATGAGCAATGCTTTTCTCGTATAAATATAAATATTTGATTACTTTTGATTACTCCTTAAATTTAAATTCCTAACTAGCAGTTCGCTTTTTCATATTTTTTGCTTATGTATATACACGATGTTATTGAATGCACATGTTTAAGTTAATAGTCAAAGGGCTTATAGTAAGCAATTCCATGAAACCGTTTATCGTATAAATTGAAACATTTTTTGAATACTAAATGGATCATTCATGCATATATTTATAATAAAAAAAAAGTGGATTATGTAGTTACATATTATTTGATTTTTAAGTTGCTTAATGGAACGGAAAGATTATAAATCAGTAAAAAAAATAACATGAATATCCTTTTTTGATAGTTCTTAAGTAAAATATTAAAAAATAATTAAATTAAATTGTACGTATGATACTTTTAATTTTTAGTGTTATGAATATATTTTATTTAAATAAAACTACAAATTTGTATCAGCTTTAATTGTCCTTTAATTTAAATGATGTCAGAACCATAACAACGACTGTGTATACTTTATAATATTAATATATTATCGCTAATAATATAATTATATTAAACATTTTAAGCACTGTTTAGAAATACAATTACAAGTATTTAAAATATACAATTATTGTAATAATTTGGATAAATAGTATAATGTATGAGTTATTTGATGATTATTATATATTGTATGAATACATTTAATTTACATTTTCTTTAAATTAGATTTGTAAGTATAATTTTTTTTTTTTGTATTGTTGTGTAAGGTCATGTACTCGTGTTTTTATTGTCTTGCCAACGAGATACCGGACAAAGTGTTGGAACACACGCCGGTTGTGTAGCTAAATTGCCTATATATATCGCCGTGTAACATGATTTCGATATCAACAAATTAATATCAAAGTTTATTTTCAATCGATTATTTACTACTTACCATATTTATATATTTATTAACTTTTACATTTGAAGAAATTTCACAAATACGAGTATGCTTTTTAATCCTTTCCTCTGAGTAATAGTTGTAATTAAAAGTTATACACTTCTCTATTTTTTTCTTGAACAACTATGCACTTATGAGTGTTAATAAAGTACAACTCAGTATACATATACTGATAATTTTCTAAAAACATATTTAAATATAATAATTTAGTATTGTAAGTTGCATAAAACACAATTTAATTATGCCTAAAAAGTGTTATTATTCTTTTTAATTTATCAGCATGTATACTATTGTTTAAAAAAAACCTTTCAGTTCCCTGGAGTGTAATAATTTTCAAAATGCTTTATAATTTTAAGAACCAATTAGTGTTACAATTCAATTTAAATACTACCATTATTGTATCATATTAACTGTACTCAAACTTTATATTACACCAACATTTATTATATATATATATGATGTATATGTATTTTTTTTAAAGCTAATAACTTTTCTAATTGATGCTGAAAAAAAATGAAGATGTTTTTAACAAACTCAAACGTTTTATTTTAAAAAATAAACAAAGAAAATACTATTATTTTTGTTTATAAGCCACAATAACATCATACTTTTGTTAACTTTATTTTAAATCAAAAATGCCACCATATACTTTAAATTTATGTTTGCATAAAACTTAATTTAAAATATTGTTTTCGATTTATTTCAATTATATATTTTTTTAATAATAAAAAATACAGTATCATCAAACAATAAAAGTAAATTATCTAATTGTAGTGAAATATTAGATAATGTTAATTATATGTTTATATTGTTTCATAAACAATATTATCAATATTACTAAGACAATTACGCTTTTTCAAAGTAATTTATTATGTGTGCATGAAATTCAAAGAGTGTATTCAAAAATTATGCCCAACGAAAGAATATGAAATATTCAAGTTATTTGTATATTATATGTACATTACGAACATGTACATGGCAAATGAAATATTCCACGAGAACATCTCAAAATGTATTAAGAATATGTGAATTATTACTGTTATTAGATTTTATGAAAGAGAAATAAATGTTTTATTATCTTATCATTTAAAAATAGTTTAAACTGTTATAATGAAGTATTATAGGGATTAAGAATTTTATTAAAGCGAATTTATAAAATACAATTATCATTTTCTATAAAATATGTAAGTAAACTTTTATTTATAATAATTTTAATACATAAATGTTTATTTGAAAAAATACTGTTAATACTGTTTAATATTGTTTATTAAAAATTACGAGGAATGCAAGTTAAAATGTTATTTTGTACATGAACCTTATAAACAATATTATCAAATACGTTGATTACCATTAAAAATTTCTCTATGACTAAGCTTTTTTTTTTTTAATAACAATCAAATTTTTTTTTAAATAGAAAATTGTTAATTTGATGAGTTTTATGAAATTGTTGTTAATGTATCTAAACTTAAATTTGAACTAATAGTATCTTTTTTCGTTTAAAGTATATACTAAAGTCAATTTAGACATATCAAAATTCATCTTATTGACAAATGCATAGATAACAAAAATGCAATTGTTATTTAAAAAAAATAGTATAGTCACGGAAGACTTCTCGATGGTATAAAAAATCGAAGTGTTCGCTAATATTGTTTATATGATTCCGTTATTTTACAAACACATTGTAGAGGTATTTTAATATAATGTAACGTTATATTCGGACGGCCATCGTAATATATTATGCATTGGATAATACGCGCATATCTATTTATTTATATACGTACATAACTAAATTCGGAACGGACAATCGATTTAGAAAAGCATTTTCCCGTGCACTGTGGACGCTATTAGGATTATTGTTGTGTGGAAGATTTTTCAAAGCAAAACCCGCGATCCGACTCGCAGCAGGATGTTTTTGTTCATTTTAATTTCGGCGAGCTTTTATCCGACCGCTCGACTGTGTTGTATGTGTGTGTGTGTGTGTGTGTGTGTTCGTCGGTTAACGAGTATGCATACATGTACATCGTACAATCGCCGAATACGCGGTCTACATATATGCAACGGTTACACGTCGAATATATTGTATATTATTATATACACATAATATAGTAAACGGGACACGCACAAAAACTTTGACGGTTTTTTGAGCTATTTACGCACGTGGCCGGACGTAGAATAGAAACAACGGGGAAAAAAATTGAAGAGAATAACGAAAACGGGTCAAAGGTGAACGAATGTTCAACCGTTTTATCGTTATCCCGCGCAGCCCACCCACCCATCGGTTGTCGCCGCCACTAACTTTACCGTTTCGCATATATACAAATGCACACACACACACATACACATACACATAATTTTTATACATATATTTATGCATCATTGTACATGTAGACGGTGCGTGTATTCGGGGGAATGTGACCGGAAGATTGATGACGTGATTTCTAAGTCCCGCGCTTATATCCCGTATACCGCTCGTGTACTCCGTAGTGGTACCGCACCCGGTCCACTTGTCCGGATTGTAACCGATTATCTGGTGACCGAATTTCGTGAACGACGACCGTCATCTCACGTGGAACAGAAAAAAAATGCGCATAAAACAAAAAAAAAATCCTTCACCCGGATGACAACAAGCACCCTTCCCCGATGCATTATAATAATATAACTGTCTTGCTATTTCAGCTTAATACCTAACCATTATATGTCGTGTGCGCATCATTTTTTTTTTTCTTGACCAACCGAACGATAACTACGTATTTTTTAATAGAATACATAATAATGTTCGTAAAATATGATATTGTATACGTACATGTTTGTTATGTGTTATGATGTACGTTGAACATCCACGGTAGTATTATATTATTATAATATATTATAATATGACCGACGATCGAAAAATTAATTAATATAGAAACTCCGTGTATACTCTTTGTGCCATTTAAAGGGTAAAAACGTACGGTTTTAAAAAAGTAATTAAAAAAAAAAAAAACCCCATCGTCGAGTTTTAATTGAAGTAATATTATAAATTGCTAATTTTAATAATGATAAAATGTTCGTTTATGACGAAAAAAATATACGAATTTTACACGGGCTTATACGACTGGTAAAATATATTATATCTTTCAATAAACTTTTTTTTCAATTAAAGCTGGTGGAAAATTTGATGGAAATATTTACGGTCTAGTAACTTTAAGCATATTTTTTATGTCTTCTCCGAAATATATATACCTGACCAAATTAAAAGCTTAATAACCGGGTGTTTAGTTTACTACTCGAGTAACGTATTATGTAATTTACAAACGATGATAATAAATTTAAACGTTTTACAGCCGAGGGGAAAAAATATGTCTTTGAATATGTATGCATAGATGGAGTTTGCATATAAAGGAAAACGTGGTTTTTAATGAAATAATGATAATATAAATATCGTTACAGCTGAACAAATGTTAAAGGAATAATTATGAGCTAGAAGGGATAAGTATACTTCTCATCCGAAAATCCGCTATATCGGATTTAATCCCTTGAGCACGTTTACGAAGAATGATACTAATCAATGTTGGGTGAGTGTTAAGTATAAAAATATTTTATTGTTACGCTTTTCGAAACAAGTAAACCTAACGTTGTTAATTCTGGTTCTATTGTATACAAATGTTTTTACTACAACCTTGGTACCACACAGATTATTCCACTAACCCGTATCTTACGCAATTCCTATTAGTCGTAAAGAAATGTATATTATTATTAAATTATTATGCGTAGAGACAGGCACGTTATTATGTGTTCCAAAAATGTGTACATAATATAATTAATATATTTATGCGTTTAGTAGTGTGTATTTTCATTAAAAATGAGAACATTTTAAACTAAAACGTCACCGATTCTGGGATAAATAGTACTTTAATAATAGCACGGGTAAGTATGTCATCAACAAGCGAAAACCGATTGGCCAAATCGTAGTTAGGTTAGTAAAAATAAATTTCAAAATAATCATAATTTGATAATGGCCAACTATTGAATCTTTCAAGTTTGTGAATAGATATATTTTATTTTTAATTAATTTGTTTGCAAATAACATTATAATATGCGTCTTGTGAATATCCCAAAAGTATTGCTTTATGATTAATAATAAAAATTGTTCCGAATATGTATCTTGAAATGTTAACCGATAGAAACATTATACCATGCTCAAATTGTATTGTAAATAAACATTATAGATACAAATAACCATTTTTTAAAGTAATCAATAAAAGTATTCGAACGCGCAGAAATCCGGGTCCTAATTTAATATGCGTTTACACGTTTGACTGAGTTCTAGCAACTTTATATTATATATTCGGATTTGTAAGGTAAACGTATCAACATTTAAAAAAAAGAATAATGTTTTTCACGTGCATTCAAATGACTCAAGGGATAATTGATTGTTTGTCAAGCTTGATGTTTGAGTTCTTAAACATAGCCGACGGTAGTGTAAAGTTTTAATGATTGTACAAGTGACTACGCCATGAACAGTATGTCTGTTCCACCGACGTGTTCTTAACGCGATTCAACATGCATCGTGTACGAAACAATTATTATTAATGTTTCAATTAATGTTAAACACTAGAAGTTACAGTATATGATATAGCAGAAGGCTTATAAAGGAGTTTACTTAATTCGATTTGAAAACATTTTGCTACTACTTTCCTGTTGTCTATTATCAGAAAACTTTTGCGCGTAAACGGGAGTCCAAAATTAAGCGTATCATAAACTCACGACGTGAAGTATACGGCCGATGTATTGTATTATTATTGACAAGACAAGATGTGTTTTAAAAAAAAATCAAAACAAAATAACAATAATGAAGAAACGTATTAATAATGGCATAATTAGGTGCATAATGTGTCACTTATTATAGTATTACAATTATTATTCTAAATTAAAATCGAAAAAAAATGCGGTATATCGTAAAAATAATAACCTTTGATAATTATAGTAGGTATGATATAATACCGACAATCAAAATAAATCAAGGAAATACAGCTTAATCAAACTTATTATTCTATTATTCTTTATCAATTACGTACCTTAGACTAGACACTGTATAGTATAAAATGTATTGGACGATATTATAATATGGTAATTTAATTTCGTAAACGGTTTCTTTTAAGCTTTACGGGTACCTTTCTTGTTCAGGTAACATGTTAAACTAATTACTCCCATTAACTTTGGTACAAAAGAATTACTAAATTAATTTGTATTCATGAAACTTATTCAGTTAGGTCTACTTAAAGCTATACACAAAAAACATCGTGAAAGTGATTTCAATATTTCAAAAAGTATCAACGTTTATAAGTTTTTCCCTCTTGGATCACAGAAATAAGTCTAATGCAGAGTAGTTTTAAACTTATTTATATGTTCACAACTTTTAGCTAAATCAAATTATTCAACAAATGGTGAAGAGTTGAAACTTGTACATATTTATCAATTATTTATTTATTTTTTAATTTTAAATATTTTAATCCTTTTCTTTATACACATTTCATTCAACTTTTACTCTAATGATCGAGTAATTGTATTATTAATCGATTATACTAACAATATTGTACTAAACTCTGTTAATAGTTAGAAGCTTCATTCTCGCTTAATCAGTAAGACAATTTGATCAAATTATATACTGCCATACCAGATATATTATAATTAATATGTATTTTTTATTAGCTCTATGTTATGGCCTGAACAATAATACATTTTAAACTTTCAGTCTAATTAAAAGTAGCTCAACATTTAGAAAACGGAACAATGAAAATAATCAAAACCTCTGAAAAAATAGAAAATTTTCCTGATTTTAAAATACATCTTAAATTTAAAATATAATATTTTAGAAAATTAACATAATATATTGTATAACAGTATAAGGAAGTATTCTTTATTTCACGTTTTCATCATTGCGACGCATATCAATATTATTTAATACTGCATTTAATTATGTTAAATTATAGGATCAATGAAAATGCTACACATATATTATATAAATAACGATAACGGTAAATTATAATAATATGGAATATTGAATTGAAAGTTCGGAATATAAGTAGCGGTGTACGTATATAGTATACTTGGTACCTATCTATATAATTTTCTGATTAAAATCATATAATAAATTAAATGATTTGTAAGGCAAGTTATTGTTTTTTACAACCATTAATACAGATACTTAAAAATTAGATTGTATTTCTATATAGAATAACTGTCGTGAATATAACTCCGTGTAATAATTTGGTGCGATAAAAAATTTACCGAATTATAAATAATAATAAAATAATGTATTAACCACAATTGCATTTCAAAATAACAAATTTTTTTATTTATTAATAAAATAATTAATTAATATTTATTTACTGATTCAGGGAGGTATAGAATGGTTATGTAATTATGTTTAACACTTAATAATTTATAAATATATATAAAAATAAATATCTCGTAATACTACGGGATTTTTCAGTGATGAAATCTCTACAGACATGAATAAGTGTAACTTTGTTTTTGATATCCTGATACCTATACAGATATACAATATTGATTACATTTAATCATAATACATTTTAACTTTTTTACTCGCAGTAACTCGAATCAAAAACACTTCGATGACAAATCGTGCAGGTCTTATCGTTGTTTGTCATGTATTTTACGTTACTGCATAATAATATACTCGTATGGCATTATCGTTATACAATAACTGTTTAGTGGTGTACCTACTGTTTGCGAGTCTTGTAATTGTATTTACATCAAATAATAAAATAATAATGAACACGCCTACCTAAACATAAATATAATTAGTGTTTTCTTTTGATAAGTGGCGGTGGAAGTCACGGTCTCGTGCTCTTGTATAGCATCAGAGCTTTTTAGTTTACGTATTCGATTGGCCGACGGTAAGTATTTCGCAAACAATTCCGAATCAGCGCAATGATTTCGTCATTATTTAGCGCACATCCGACGCTGTGCAACATACCGAATTCAATTCAATTGGCAACAAATCGGCGGCGGCGGCAGTAATTGTTTCATAGATCGCGAACACGTATTGTGGTGGAGACGGTAGCGGGGGTGACGGTGGCAAGGGCGTGTGCGTCTACATAGCCACCGGTCGCTGTGTATCGTGTGTTTTATACCATACAAGTACGTGCCGGAGACGATGGCGATCATATAATAATATATTAATAATATTATCGTCTCGTACACGATTTCGGTGCCATATATATATGTATTCAGTACGGCGGAAATTCGCGCGTATTCTTTGGCCGACTCAACGACGACAAAATAATAATAATAATAATAATAAAAAACCGACCAACGATGTGAAATCGTAAGCGAAAAAGAGTGCTAAGAGAAAAAACCTTCCGAGAACAACACGCTGCGGCAATATTGCATTATACTCGTGCGTAAGTGTGTATGTGTATGTTATTTCGTTTCCGCACGACGAGAAAGCAATAATGATAAATTCAAAAGCTAACGCGGTGGCGGCGGGAGGATCGCACGCGGACCGGCAACCAGATATGTAATATCGCGTTTTCCGCTATTCTTCGATATTTTCTCTTACACATATTATATTTATATACATACGAGGAAATATATTATACAGATGTTTGTGTGTATTACAGCAAAATATGAACAACGATAGCTATATATAAATATATATACATATATTGAATGTACGATTATATAACCACTTTTGGATACGCCACCACGAAATACCGACCAAGTTTTCCGGCTTTAGACATATTCGCCAATTAATTAGTTTATAATACAATAATATTATATATTATTCTACACAATATTATACGGCAGACGTCCATTATCACGATATGATAAATCGTTTATTGTACTGGTCTTGCACTCGAATAATATAATGCGTTTCAATAAAATAATATAACGTTTTATCGGTCACGTGACGGACAAGGTTTATACTTTTTTGGGGTTAATGTTATGATTTTTTTTTTGTTACGAAAATTTTAAAGGGTTTACTCTTTTAAAAGGTGATGTCTTATAGGTATATTAGTATAATAATAGTTTACTGTATAATTTAAACTTAAGAATAAATATCTTTATATACTTATAATATAATTACCATCGTAAGTAACATATTACCTATGTAAATTTTACTTAGTAAATAGTTAAACTCGTAAATGGTAAACAATATACTAATCTGAATATGGTTTCATTTTTAAGTGTATTTTATGATGGATAATTGAAAAATATAATGCATTAATAGGTACAAGAACAATAAATATTATGTAGTTTGATCATTGTCAGAAAAAAAAAAAACTTGTGCATAATTCAATTAATTACAATTTGTTAATATTTGTTCGTTTTGAGGATAATAGCTAAATCATTTATTTATAAACCTGATAAATGCTAATTGATCCTTACAACCGAATATACCGAACAACTATGACTTGATTTATACATTTTCCTTAGCCAGTGGCATAGGTAATTAATATAATTTCGAGTAACTATTTCAACGCTGATGAATTTATAGTAAAGTTCGTAAAACAAAATATGTAAACCACTAACCATTCTAACAATATCTATAGAAATTATAGATAAATTCCATAATAAATTAAACAACGTAGAGAGGCTTAATAAAGTACGAGTATAACAACAAATTATCTATTTTGTCGTTACAATGCAAAACATAACGATTGGACGTTAAATATTATTATTATTATTTATAATTGTATAGCTAAAATAATAAAATAATTGAATGGGAACAACGTCGAACAGACTACTATAAGCCAATAAATCGTGTCGTAGCAAACGGAGATTAACTGCCAAACATAATTTATATATAAAAATCCAAGTATTTATAGATAGAGAAAATAAAACGTTAGAGAGGAAATAAACTAGGACAACTGCTGGACAAAAGCACTACACGTGGACGTGTTTCGGATCACTTCCCAGCATGTATATATACCGCCGGAGCGAACATAAATGAGAAGATCCCGGTGAAGTTCATGTTCCCAGTTAACAGCATCAGAGTGTCCCAGGAGATCACGTTATTTAGCAACCATAAAAATAAAATAACCCAGCCTCGGTTGTCCCCGTCGTAGATGTGTCTTTTCTTTGCTGTAACGAATCGCGTTATTCGCATAATGTCGAGAAACTCGATGCGCCAATCTGAAACTTTTTACCTGAACACGAACGACTCGTTTGTATTCAATAGTTCAACATTACCACATTACCACTTTTAAAAGACTACGTGGTAATAATTGGGCAGTAATAAAAAATAAAACCTTCGTTCATTTAAATAATGTTCATATAACAACAATAAATTCAACATAAATTAATACGCTGGCCTGAATTAATATTTTTACTTATTTAAAAAAATAATGGCAACAATCATACTTTATGTAAGTAAAATAGTTAAATAGTATACAATATAAATAATAATAATATACTATTGTCTAGTGTAATTCAATAAAAATATTTTTTGATTTAAAATACTGACGACAAGTTAAAAGTACTCAAAAATACAACACACGTTTTATCACGCCTGTAGAAAACAGACAGTTCTAAGTTTGTTGACGTGTGAAGGAAAATGTGTGAAAATGTTTATCAACATTTTAAAATGTGTTTTTATTCATATTAATGAAAAACTATTATAAACTCAATATTTTATAAATACAATATAATTTATAATGAATTACATTACTTTGGACGAAACCTTAGAAAAGTTTCCTTGAAAATAACTTTTTTTTTTTTATGTTGTGAGAGATGAAAAGTAGCAATAATTTATTGTCTTTCTATATTCGACGAAATAAAACAAAAATGTATTTCGATTGCGGTTTCCTTGTATTTACTTGGATAGGCGTTACGTATAATACAAACAATTATTTTGTAAAAAGTGACTTTTTTTTAAATTTAGTTCATACTTAAACACGTATTTTTTTTATAAATTAAATAGGTATATACACGTTTGTACGATCTTAGTATTTGTTAAATTCACGAATAAATAATAATAAAATTCGTCAAAATATTATTATTTATTATTATTTGTTTATACATATAAATAAATATGAAGCTACGCTATAAGAACAACGATTTATCTAATTACGGAGAGAACATACAGTTGTATAATTTCTCACAATTACATAATTTATAGGTAGGTTAGATAGTTAGGTACCATTTATAATTAGTAATGAAATATCACTGTAAAGTTATGTGTACATAAAATGAACGAAATTAAATTTCCAGAAATGAGCTAAAGTAGAAAATTGGCTTACTATAATATGTGTGAATAGGTAAGGTTCATAATTTATCTCAATTTAACTTTCTGCCAACATATTAATATAAGTGTTTATAATTATTATGCTTACTATTATAAAGGTTTCATACATTGTAAGTTACCAAGCCTTTCGGCTTATCATTCATTTTTATTTTTTGTGTGGCCTAGTATCATTAGGTAGAGTTACCTTTTTACACAAATTATGCATCGATGAAATCTTCTATATCGTTCAGCAACTATTGCTTGTTTTTAGTAATAAATTAAATTAAATTAGTACATAAAAAGTTTAAAAAAATATCCAATACTTATACAACTAACAAGACAACAAATTGGATATCCATGAAATTTTACGCAATATCAGTTTTCAACTAAATCAATTTTGTTTTTTTGTTTCAATTCAAACTTTGAAATGTTCATATTACTATTAAATAAACATGAAATAATATTACAAATAATTGAGTCTTAGAGTTATTATTATAGATCTTAAAACATTTTAACTTAATTAGTATTTTTTTGATTTAAGTTTCGTTAAATTATTTTTATTTTAGGTAAATATAATTAAGTGGTTACATAATTTAAATAATTCAATTATATGCTGCACGCTTGATTATTTATAAGGAACGCTATGTATAAAAGCTCAAATTGTTAGTTCAGCGCATATTTAATATAATTAAAGTAAATAATAACCATATAATATTTTTAAAAATTTTCTTTAATTTGATTATATATGAAAGTATCTATATGTTTTTATTTTCAATAATTATATAGTCAAGTAAATTTAAGAACTAATTAAAATGTCAGTTATACATATCTCTTTACCTAGACATTAGTGTACACAACACCGTATATTAATGTTATTTAAAATGTATATATATTTTAGATAAATCATTGTACATGAAAGAATTTCAGAAAGACGGTACTCAAGATGATCACATTTCACAATATTTTCGAAGTACCTCGAATGAGTCGAATGCCTTTTTTCTAACAAACGAGGAAATCGAAAAATTATCTCATTATATAATCGTTTGTGTTCTGCAATATTCAATCAACTAATAGATCTATATGAAAAAATCGGTATACTACTCGTATTTTAAAATGCGTTTTTCAAAAAAAATTAAAAAGCATATATTTGTATTGTATAAAATCAAAATATGCTCTATATAACTCATTGTGTGACTTTATTAAATTATATTGTTTGTTACACTAGCATATATAATAGAATATAATAACATATTGACATTAATAGATAAACTATATTATAAATTATATTTTTGGACTATTCATAATTGCATATGGCGATTCTATAGTAGTTTTTGTTGTATAAATATCTGATTAACGTTTTTGTTAAGAAAGCTACCTAGGAAAATATGGATAATTAAGTGTCAGAGGATCTGTTTCCAGGATCGCGTTCTGTGTCTTAGGATTTATAGGGCTTGTTCAGGAGAAATTGTAAAGGGAAATAGTTCATTTTGCTGGATAATTGATAAACGGCACCATTGGCGAGCGACGAATGATTATAATAAAAGACGCTAGTCAGCCTTATTAATCGTCATTGGCGCATATGTACAACACGCAAATATTATGCCTTTATAACTAGCTAATTAAAATTGAATATTCGTCTCTCGTATTTGTTCATTCATTCTTAGAGACTAATAAAAAATCAATTGAATTAAATGAAATATTTTTAATTTATAATTTACACGACATTTTCGTTTTATAAAACGAATATTATACTCAAATTTAAATAATTTGTACGTATTTACTAATATACAGATTCGACAGTGAAGTGTAGACAAATAAACAATTATTTGGAAGAAATTGGTGAATAGATGAAGAAAGTATGATGATAAATTTGGCGAATGACTCTACAGATTATTCAACTTTAAACAAAGTCTGTATTAATCATAATAGTAAGTAAGCAATTAAAAATAAAAATAAATGCTTACAAACGTGTTATAATAATAATGTAACGTTATTACAAAATATGGTGATTCTTGTGAAAATATGACAAAAAAGTAAAGCAATATAATGTTTTAATACTTTTATATTATTATAAGGCATACAACCTCAGCGTATCTTATTTATACATATTTATATTATATTGAATGTATAGCCTACGAATAACAATGTACCTATATATAATAATGAAAAATACATTTCCATTAGTACAATTTTTCCTTTGTTGAGATGTTAGATAAAACCTATGCCAGTGGTACGAGAAAAAATCGTCCGGCGTTGCGAGGCTTCCGTTATTTGGAGGATTTTGTATAAGTTATAAATGAAGGTTTTTCAGTCTATAATAATGTATATAATATTTGTTATATAAATATGTGTATAGACATATTGCATGTGGTTTTGTATTGTTATAAAATATACAAAATGAAGTCATTTTTTTTTTCAAAAGTTAGATAAAAATTTAAGTAAATAAATATATGAGAGACCGATCTAACATTATAGATAAGTAGGTGCACAATGCACATTCACGTCCACATCGTTAAATATGATTGTAAAGAGTCATTCACCTCCATAAATATAGGCCCGTTTTATCTGCAATGTTTACAGGTCGTATTTTCCGTTTTGAACCATAAACTTTATCTTAATATTTTTGAGTATTAGAGTAACAAATTATTATATCAAAATTTTATATGGCCATTATTATCTGCCTAGTCCCCTAGTATAATATAATATTATATGTGTATTACTTTTCATTACTTTTTTAATGCTCAAAAGTTTATACCAAATATTTGATGAAATGCTATAATACCTAATAATATGTTCCTGTAATGATCAAATATTCTGAGTAAATAAATTATTACTAGGATTGGTTTTTTTAACGACTAAACAGTTTGACGTGTCCGAATTTATTATGATTATTTTTAAAGGCTTTAAGTATAATAACATAAAGTCAAGAAAAATAACGTAAATTACATAGTACAACCATTGGTGTGTATTGTGTACTTACGTATGCAATTAAGAAAGAATAACAACACATTTAATTGAATTATTACACATATTTAATTTCTGAAAATCGTGAACCTGATATGTCGTAAAATTAAAATATCTATATTAAAGTTAACGATTTTATTATAAGTTATAAGTATACTTAATTTGTTGATTATCATATATTATTATTTTTATTTATTTGATTACTAAAAGAAAATTTAAAAACGTTATATGAAACTCAAAACTTCCGAAAGATCTAGTACAAAAGCCTAAGAACCAATACAAAAATAAGTCGCTTACGACCTCGACTATCACAATGGACATAACTTTATCAAGTTACATTGACAAATCTTACGTCTACAAGCAATATTCGTACACAAACTTTATATTGTTTATTATTGAATATTTATGTAAGTTATCATTAATAATTAAAACAGATTTTTTTTACAATTTATTTAATTATATATATATATATTTATGCATGTAACATTTAATTTGATTATACTACTTGAATTTATGATATGTACTTAAGTATGAATAAAATTATCAAATATGTAATGGCGTGTTAAACGCCGATTAGTTTTAAATAAATTAAATACAATAGTATGATTCTATTGATAATTTGAATGTATTTTGTGGATACTCTATAATATAATTATAATTAGTTATGTTATATGAAATATAAAACATAATATACCGTGGACGTAGTCGAAATTCATTTTATTTTTATATTTTCGAGAATATTTTTTATCTAGGGGCTTCTTTGAAAAATAGATTACTTTCAAATTGTTTACAAATCATACATCAACTGATGAAATATATTAATAGCAACTAGCGGGTTACGCTGAGCAGTAACGATTTGTTCAAAGGTCGCATAGTGTTCGATAGTACAGTTTTAAACTTTTCATAATATATTATTATGTGTTAAAAAAATATTGAATCACTTTATTTTGACGATTATGTCATTTTATAGTAATAAGTTATAATTTATTTATAATAAAAATGGATTGACTGTAGACTTATGTGTTCAAAATGATTGCACCTAATCATTTGGT
The DNA here is from genome assembly GCF_003676215.2 of Rhopalosiphum maidis. Classification (NCBI taxonomy): domain Eukaryota; kingdom Metazoa; phylum Arthropoda; class Insecta; order Hemiptera; family Aphididae; genus Rhopalosiphum; species Rhopalosiphum maidis. The sequence continues at coordinate 65,139,254 of NC_040877.1, forward strand.
TATGTGGTTTATTGGCCAGAATTTTATAATACTGATTACATATACTGTTTATGTAAGTAAAACTAAAAAAAAATTGAAAAAAACAAAAGTTAAACAATACATGTATACTATGTGTAAGTATTTTTTTAAAACATAACTTTTTATGCGTACGCTAGACATTGAGACATTGAACTCATTTTATATTATAATCCTCATCAGAAAATAGTCATTATCATAATAATCATGAATTTTATCTCAATGATAAACTAAGAAAACAATCATATATTTATCAATCGGTTCTTGTTTACAACGTTTCTATGTATCTTCTACAGAGCGAAGTAATTTATTTGATTTTTACAAACATTTAATAATATTATTGATTATTATTGTAAGTTATATAGAAAAAAAACACTATAATTACTTATATATAATTTAATTATGCTAATTTAAAGTCATAGCTATGAATACGATGCATAAAAGAGTCTGAAATGTTGTATGTTTTTATTTTTTCCGTTGTAGACAATTTCTGAATTTTTTTTTTATTAATAAATTTACAAAAAAGTAGTCTTTATTTTTTTATTATATTATTATGTTAAAATTAACAATTTTAAACTAAAATATTAGGTGAGTTTTTAATTATTAATCATATACGTTTTGGGTAGAAAGTGTATAGTAGGTTGATAGTTGGCTGGAACTAACACTTCAGTGATTAATTACTAATTGCATAAAAAATAATATTTATTTTTATAGTTGAATTATATTAATAGAGCACAAATGTAGTGTATTTACATTTTTAACGCAGTAAGGTAAATTGAGAAAAAATATTTACTTAATATTAACAAGATTACCATTTTTTTTTTTTTGAAAAGTCTCACAAACAAATATTTTAAAATTATAGTAATGATCAAGTTGAATTTAAGAAGCCTCTTGTTAATAATATTTATATTTTAGAAAAAAAATTAACGAAATGTATTTATGGATGTGAAATTTGAAAACCTAAGGGCTACAATAATAATTACGAAACTGATACAAACAAAAGAAAAACTAAGGTTAACCTAACTCGTATTACTTGTGACTAAAAAAGTTAATTTGTGAGGTTTCACTCACACGGAAATTTGGAATATTCGATCGGCTGTTTGATAGTATGATACATTTCTAAAATATATTATAATAATTTAAAACGTTATTTTAATTATGTGATATTCATAATATATAATATATATTTTTGTTTAAAATTAAGATGCAACAACAACAACAACGATTATTTATTAGTCTTATGAATTTATATAATACTACAATATGGTATATACGAGATGGGTGTTTCAAATTATTTATAATTTTATCTTAAAAATAATGAGACGTACTATACTACAGTGCATTATAATGTAATTGTAGATAATGTTTGTTATCACCGTTTAAAGAAAATTAAAATGGAATACAATTTTAAAATTAATAGCTAGAGAAATTATAGTATATTATTATATTGTTTTATTTTTTCAGAGAGGAAGAGTAAATAATGATCTACTATTACCCTTAAAAAAAAATTTAACAGACGGTTACATTGAATTTCCTTTTTATTTTAACTGGCTAAAAAAAGGAAAAAAGAAAAAAAAATATTACACTTTTAAATAAGTAAAGCTGTTAATTTTATTTTATTTATATAAAGGATATTTTTAAACAAATATATATTATATAATCTATTCATTATTTGTAAAGTTAATTTTTGATTAATATTAGATTACTAACACTATGATAATGTTAGAAATAATAAAAAAAAATAATTTTCAGCAACCACTTATGAATATTTATTTATATTTGATAGAAGGTTGAAAATTGATTAATATTAATATTGACATTAGAAGAATATATAAATAAAAAATGTAATAAAAAAAAAAACATATACATGTATTAGTTATCGTTTAATATATAAAATAAAATATCCTGTTTGACTAAAATCTTAATTTTAATAATTAGATATTTATAAAACTTAATAACTATTATTTAAAAACAAAATTTGAAAGTAAAAAATGTTATGATAATTTGGACGATGAATATATGAAGAAAAAAATAAATATTTAAACAAATATTTATTTTTTAAAAAAGCAAAGATAAATGTAAAACGAATATTATGATGAACACTGTTTGATTAATTTGTGTTTATGAATTTCCTTGTTTATTAAATCTTACAAATAAGTACAACTGGAGAATTGATGATTAATTTCCTAATTCCTTAATCCTTTTCTTGTTTTATGACATTACTATAATATGACGTTTAAGATGTGTTGTCTGTCAAAACTTGATAATAATATTTATTTGCTAAAAATATTCCAATCTGATAAAAAGCAAAGTAAGTAATTATTCATTTCTCAGTATTTTTGTTTAAAGATGTTTCAAAATATAAAATAAAATAATATTGACATATTTATATGTTATGCATAAAAATAAATAATTCAACTCTCTCTCTTTCTTTGTACATAACTCATTTTTTCAATGTAAATAAAAAACATTATTACAGAGATAATTAGCTTAGCAAATCTTCATACCTAAAAAATATCAAATAATGTATATACTATATTCTATTAAGTTTATGGAATTTTTAGGTTTTGAACAAAGAGATATACATATAACTGATTTTAATTTATTTTGCATGAAGGATTTTTTAATATTTAGTTTCTTAAAACTCTGTGAATATCTAATTGCTTATTTTATTATTATCTAGAATAAATTTTAGTGATGCCAAAATTTACTGATAAAAAAAATTGTGACCTCTCTTTCCTCTGAGATGCAGAATTGTATCCTCATGTTTTTAATATAATAATATAGGAATATATTAAACATTACTTGTATTTTAGTATTTGAAGTATCAAATAAAATCTCACTACCGAGGTGTAAAATCGTCATTTATAATATGAAAGTTACTGAACAAGAATATATATCTTCATTCACGAGTTATATATTTCAGGTTCATGTGGTAAATGTGTTGATTTTAACACCTATCCCTTTTTAGCCATAAAAAATTCACATTTCAATCTGTATTTTATTCTTTGTTCAATGCTTGGAGCAGTTTATAAACAAAACAGTCATGTGGCGGTCATGGCAAAAAGCCAGTGACGGAGAAACAAATATTATTTATGATCGGAACCATGTTTGCCATCTTATAACTGATTTTATGGTGCCCCGTAGTTTGGTTTTAAATATTATCCATACTGGCTCATACGATTTTTCCCCTACAAAATTTACCGATTTACATGTAGGTATCGAAAGTAAATCGGGAATTCGGAAAAAAATACCCGTGTAATGGAAAACACAATGAAAATCGTTTTAGGGTGGATTTTTTTTTTCTTGTAACTTTAGGAGAAGGGACTATAGGAGTTGAGGTGTTCAAATGTTAAGCCAGTACAATAATGGCGTAAATGAAAAGCCAACATCACTGTAGAATTAATAAGTACACAGAAGGGCACTCTAACGTCAACAGAAAAAAACGAATCCATGATAAAATGAAAACCTTTTTATTTTGTATAAAGGTTGTTTTTCGATAAAATAATTCATTATGGGCGGCAGTAAACATGGCTGGTGGTTTTAACTTACAACTATTATCTTTCAATGAATAATCAAAATGGAAGCAATGCAGGACACAATCAACACATTAACAATTACGCTGTTACGGTCGTGTAACGTTATTTTTAATTAAATCATTAACCGATCGTTGAAATAAAATTCCTGGGTTTTACACTTTTAATTAATCTAAGAAATTAGTATTAAGTCAAAAATCTCACTGCACAAATACATTATATTATTGCGAGAATATTAAGTTCATTAGAAAATCGAATAACATATTAATATGAAGTACAAATGGTTTATAAGGACTGTGGTATTTAAACAGATTAAGACTATGAAGATTACTCATAGTGTTATATGCTTATCAATTAAAAAAAAAATTAAGTGGATGTTAAATTATTTATTTACGAAACATAAATAATATCATATGAAGATTGCAGCGGTGTTGAAGTGGTTCATCTGAATGTCTGTATTTTTCCAGATGATTTGATAGTTTTACTAGTTTAATAACTATGGCCAGTATATAAAAAATGTAATATAATATGTATTTTAATAATAATAATAAAAGAAATACCGAAACATAAAGATATTTTTTGATTTAAAAATCATACTTGAACGAATTTATAAAATAATTAACGAAAACATACTGTAAATTGTATCATTTATTTTTTATTCAAACTTTTAATTGATTTTCTCGACATTTAAGATAAATTATATGAAATAGAAATAATATGAAATTTCTTGGTTAAAATAATGGTTTGTTTGTCTAGACTTTGTTTAGATAACACATGGTTAACGGAATAATATATTTGTGTCAAATCATTGTGGTCGATTGCAGAGAACTGAACATTGCGTATTGATATAAAAAATATTGATAACCATTAAATATTTAGATAACAGATCTGAATAATGGAGATAGAATACCATACGCCGTTAATGTTGTCCAATGGAATGACTTTAGAAAGTAATTGGCATCCTTTGTTATCGCAAACAAATCGCTATCACACTCGTTATAGCACTCAAAATGTACTATTGTTTAGTTTAGTGTAATTGATATTATGACAATGACGAAGATGGTAGTGATAATAATAATGATAAAATTAGGGGTGGAAAAGATATAAAGCGATTTCTTTAGTATTTCTATTTTACGATTAAATCGCTCTATGGAAATTTTGGATTTAATCGTTATTTTTCTGTTATTAAACATAATTTTATAATTAATATAATATCATACTATAAATTTATTTTTTAAATGTATTATAGTACTTGCAATAACACGAAGTTAAATAATTAGAAAAAATATTCATTGAAAAGTTTTAGCTGGGGAATTACGTAGGTATACTATGGAACGTTGTTTTTAATGAATCGTTTGTAAAGTTTAAATACTTGTTGTCATTTGTCATTATACATAAAATTTCACTATGGATAAAAATGTGAGGTATTTTTCAAGAGTCGCTGAATAATTATTTAATGGCTTATACTTGCTATTATTAAAGAAGGCATATATTACACAGCTTGGAAAAATAATTATTTAAATGTCTGAATTTTACGTTTTTTCACGCCTTCTTTGCTTTTCAGATGTATTAAAATAACAAAATATTATGTAATTGATGTATACTACATAATACCAACCCTAAAAATGTATATCAGATGACAAGGATTTAGTTTAATTATAGTATTCTTTTTTTTTAAGCATAATACTTTAAAAGGAAACTTTTAATCGTTGTATTTTTAATCTCACCGGTGAATATATAAAATGTTCAAACTCAGAGTAATCTTTATATTATAATATAAAAAATTTATTATTAAAAAAAAAGCTACGAATCCTAGGTAAAAGTCTGGGTTGTCTGTAATGGGGTGTGAGCCAACCGAGAGAGAAATATCCTGTGTGTTTACGACTGCCATGTTAAAATGGTCACATAAAATGACACCAAGATCCTCCTCTACTATCAAAAACGAAATAGTAAATAAAAAAAACGCACAGGTTTTCGTCGTTAAATATAGTATGAAATTGTGGAGAAATTTTACAACTTTCTTTCGTATTTATTATACGCCGTGCCATCATCATAATTATTTACTAGAAATAGTGAAAACTCACAACGATCAGGTGAACGCGAAAGCAGCTTGCATCAATTTCGTGCCACAGTAATATTAAAAACGATTTCGGGCAAACGTTTATTATTGGAACTTTGGATTTTACATGAAAATTTGTATATTCATATTAAGAGCTTCGATAGTGCTTTTATTTTTTCGTTCATACGCAAATTTGATAATATCGTTAAATTTAAAGTCTTAGGGGCATATATTATTAAATATTATCGTGTGTGTTTAATGTTTACCTCATATATTTATATAGGTACATGATCAATCTGTATGTAGCTATATTATATGTAAACCATTTTCATAACGAATAACTTTAAAATAAATCTAAATTTTTAAATAATTATGTTGAATGTGGCTAATTTAATAGTAATTTCATTTTAAGTATTTAAAACTGCCTAATAATGAATAGAATAAAAATTAAACCACGTGAAAGATTACATTCATAAAATGTTTAAAATATTAAATATTTTTGTGTTTGTTTTTCAAAAACTCATCGGATAGAATAATATTTATCAATGACACAAATATACATATAATATTAAATCATTTGGTCACTTTTACACACACAATACGTTACAAAAAATGATTTTGACTCAACTTGATTTTGGACAAATATTTATCATGACGTGTCTTGTTAATATATATAATTAATTATGTAATTATGTAATTCAAAATAATTTATTCATAATAATTGTATGCAAAATACGGAACTACATATTATATTGAAGTCATAACATAATTGAATGCATTGTATGTGGTCATGGTATGTGACATCGAACCTTCCTGACGAATAGTTATTTTATCGAAAGACCTAAAAGGAATTTAAAGGGAAATTAAATTTAGCCCGTCGGAGAGTAAGCGTCTTATGCAGTATAGGACTTAATGCGCATAACCTAAGGGCGTATTATACTAAACTTAATATAATGGTATTATATTATATACTGTGGATGATGAAACAAATCGACTATACGTTATGGTTTAATAATAGAATTTTCGGCGGAAGTCCGACGTTTTGTTTCCAATATAATAATTACTACGAGAAGGTGGCAGTTTGTTCTTTAGTTTTGAATAAACGTGAATTGTTTACACGAAATCAATATTATATTAGTATTACGCGTCATAGAAATAATAATATGTTCAACAAATATAATTAAATACGCATAAAATGTCAAGGTAGCAGTGTAGTTTGTATTTTTTCCAATCGAAAAAAGAAAAATAACAAATCAAAATTGGTAAAAATAATACGCAGCAAACAGGTAGGTACTGATGATTACCGAATAATTTAATTTTTGTTGACGTCAAATCAAACTGCGTATTATTATTATCATTATTATGTTATGTTTTATTTGATTTATCTACTTCAATGCATGTTTTACATACTTGCTGATAAATATGTATGTATATCCAAGACTTTTTTTCGTAAAATTAACCTTACGATAATAATGCACATTACAATTAGTATTATATAATTTTTATTAATTACCTTTCTCTTATGTATTTTATTAAAAAATTAAATTAAATACGTGATTTATTACTGATTTGCTAAGATTCGCGTTTTATACTTTTATATAGTCTATTTTTGTATTGGTTTTAACAAATTATAATTACGAATTAATTTGTGGCTTTTACTTTTAAAGATATCATTAATTTGATCTTAAGATAATTAAATATTATAATTAATAATCAACTGATTATTTATAAATATAATAATTTGAAATAATTAGAAAGTTTAAGGTCGATTTTCTAAAAATCTTGAATAACATTTATAACGCATATTATTGGCAAAATTATAGAAAAAAAAAACATTTTGTTTTAATTACAAGTACATCATTTTTAATTTAATATAGGTAATAAGTAGAATTATTTTTATTCAAATATAAAATTTTATGAAATGTCTTTATATTTGAAATGTTATATATCTTATAAACATAACTATATGATATTTTGATAATTTAATATCATTAAAGTATTAATCACAAAAAAACACGCAACCACTTCTTGAAAATATACATATGTATCAGAAATGCCTATACATAATGCCGTATCTATAATTTGATATTTTATTATTTATAATCTTGAGTTTTTATAACTTAAAAAATAATTATTGCTCATACTTTTTATTTTATACCCCGAAGTCAAAAATTAAAAACTATAAAAAATATTTTTAAATTAGGAAAAACAAACAAAAAAATAAAGTAAACGGGAATCGTTACTCTATTTAGATTTTGACTTAATTGATTAATTTGTTTTATTATACATAGTTGAATAACAAATAACCACAGTTATTTTTTTACCAAATATCTATATTATTATTTTAAATATATGGTATAATTTTCAAAATATTTTAAAATTGTTTAGCTAATTTATAGACAATTGAGATTTTATAATTGCTACTATTTTTAATTATATTTTTTTTATAAATTTCAATATAAAAATGTATGAATGGTTAAATATAATTTAAAATTTGATACAACATTTCTAATAAGTATTTCATTTCATGAATAAAACATATTGGAAAATTATGTTTTTTTATAAGCATTCTAATTTAAGATTTTCGTGAAAAGCTTGAAAAATAGTTATTTTGTAGTTATAATATATAAAAAATTTCTGTTTGTATACCTAAGATTTTAAAATTGAACACAAGTTTTCTCATAAGATTTTCAACGTATGTCAAAAACAAAAAAAATTGTTCTGGAAGCCAAGTTAATTTTTTATAAGCATTTGAAGTTCAAATTTGTATGATATCAGATATTACACTCGTACAATAACTATTTCTTTCGAAATTATAAGCAGAGTTAAAATTCTTGAAAATGTAATAAAAGTTAACATTAGTAGTTCTTATATTTATATAAAAATATAAAAATACATATGCACAATATTTTTTTATATGCATTTGAAGGTAGAATTTTAACGAAATTCGTCAAAATCACAAAAAATTGCAAGTTATTTTATAGTATAAATTCATAGAAACTTTTATTTTCTAAGTTCTGAAAATATAATACGAGATTTTATCATAAAAAGCTCATACTGAAAACATAAAAATGTCTAAAATATATTTAAAGGCAATCTCTTTTTATGGACTTATTAGTTTTGAATTCGAATGAAATTACTTATTTAAATAATAATTATTGATGTTAATTATTTTGTTATAATTTAAAAACATAGTTCTAACATAGGGAACCTAAAACTTTTACGTATACTATATTATTTAAATTTTATTATTCGCAATGACATTTTATTTATTTTATTATATATTTATACTATTTTACCGTATTTATAGAATGATATAATTAAATATTGAATTATATACTTATTTAAATTAATATAATATGACATTAACACATATTATCATAATAATTAATACTAATATTATTATAAATGCAATATTTTCGAAAAAAATATATTAAAATACCGAAATATCAAAAGTAAAATAAATTACTAATAGCTATATCGAAAAAACATATTATCTTGAAATATAATTAATTATATAAGTTAACAAACCGTCTCCATTCAGAACCATTTATTTTATATAATGAAAAAAATAAAAAATAATTTTATAATTTTATAATTTTATTATTTTATTATTAAATTTAAATTTAACACGCCTATAATAGTAACCCGCTTGACACCTAAAGTACAAAAGTACAGCAGTACGGTGCCCGCTGGCTTACCTTGTGTTTTATTTGATAATTAAATCATATATATATATATATATAATATATTATATTATACATTAAATTAATAAGAACCACTTATACAAAATCTTCATCATCAAACTTATTCGTTTTACTATAATATTATGTTTGATTTATATTATATGTTTGAAGTAAAGTCAATTTTGTATACTAGGTATCTACCGTTTTAAATAAAATCCTACATAGTATAATTCCTAAAGAATCATAGCTAATATGCTATTAGATTCTGTCCTGTTATATCTTACTAGATGAATTTGATGATCGATGAGTTATAACATGTAACATATTTTTTGTAATAGAAAAAATATTTTTTTGGTCAAAGCGGACAATCAATATAATTTAAAATATAAAATAATAATAATAATAACTGTATGAAATAGTTATTTAAATATTACTATTTATTTATTAAGGTAATAACCATATATAATATACAATAATATAAATTAGGAATTAATAATTTTTTAATTGTTTTTGTTTAGATACATTCCAAATAATAATATATTGTGCAATGTTATGTTTACTAGTTATTCATGTGCATTATAACTTTGTAAAATACCTAACCTTAAGTACTGTTGAAGAAAAAAAAAATTTATTACCTATACGTTTACTATAAATATGTAAAAAAAAGTTGCATATCCAATTCAAAGAAAACACAAAGTACTTGTAAAAGTGTCGACAGAAATAAAATTTCTTGTTGCCTTTCAAACTAATTCGATTTGACATAATTAAGGCTCTCGACATAATGTAACATTCTCGTAGATTCACACAGTTTATAATCGTATTATTTTTGACAATTGAATCTCGGATATCTTAGCAAAGTGTATAATATAAGAACATGAGAAGTTTTTAGTTCTTTGTTACAGTTAAGACAATTTTTTATTTGATTTACAGCACATCAAATCTTCGATATTAATGTTCAAAAGTCGTTCTCTAATGTATTTTCACGTTTATTTATTAAAATATACACTTTGTATTATCAATTTAAATAATGTATTCGGTGTATATATATTTATATTACTAAATACTTGTTTTAAGTGTTATTGCTATAAACGTAGTTATTTGTTCTTTTTTTTTTAAGAAATAAACTGCCAAGATCAATTTTTATTATTCGCAGTACCAAATGGAAAATACAATTGTGTATAATATTATCGGTTGTATTGTAACGTTCTAACATTTGAAACGCACTTTACCAATTTAAAATATTTTTTAGCGAAAATTCGTTCGAGCCGTTTAACAAGAATAACTGCAGTCACCCGAATCGATGTTGTCTAGCATGTCGATCGATGTAGTTGCTGTTGTTTTTTTTTTTGTCTTTTTTTTTTAATATCAACGACAATACGAATAATTCATTGGACTCCCTGAAACGTACATAGGCGGATAAATAGTTTTCACAAAAACTGAGTCATAAAACGTCCCAGCAGATTGTACTGCAGCAGCGTGTACTCGATCCATTCAACATTTTTGTGAAGTCGTAAATTTCGGGAGAGGCAAAGGAAAAAGCAAAATAAAAACTATATATGGTACATGCGAGTGACTTTCGTCGGCAATTATCGTATGCCAATGAGATTTACGGCATGACGTGTCCGATTTGGAATTTTATATTTTGTAGACGGTAATCATGACGAAAATCGGTGGGATAGAACATTAATAAAATACCCGAGGCGGAAAATTTCTAGTTAAAATCGTTATGTTTTTAAATCGATATTATGGGAAAATCTATTAATCAGATAGTGTGAATAATTTTTTAGTAAGTAATAAAGTAATAATTGTGTTAATAAACTATAAATAATAACCGACCGAAATATGAATTGCAAAATACTGCTTTTAAGCATTATTATAATTGTAACTTATATGACTACAACTATTGGTAATTGTATTAAATTGTTATTAGTTATTTATTAAGTATATAATATTGATATGTCATATTATATAATAATATTAGTATTTACTTAATACTCAGTCATGGTATTATAGTTTAATTATGCATGGAAATAGAGTTAGAGAAAATATGTTTAAAACTGTACTTATTACAAAATACAGAGTATCTATAATATGTATTATATTTTTATGTGTATGATAGTAAACTAACATGTTTCTTTCTTTTTGAAAATTTTACAACTTAATGACTGTAATATTTTACCACGAAATCTTTAATTGAACGTTTTTAATCGTAGGTGAACAACAATAATTAAAGTTATAAATGACATACGCAATGTTTGTGTGTGCGTCTAATATATCCCCCGAAGAGACCTATTTAACATAATAAACAATTGGTACCTATGTTAATTAATAAAAAATTAGAAGCTCTATTTCAAAATATAAAGTGAATATTCTATTGCTGTTTATTTTTAATATAATACACCCTAGTTTATTTATATTTAATGGCCAACCTTTTATTATAATTAACAAAAAAAAAAAAAAAAAAAAAAAAAAAAATAGAAAATAGGAATTTCATAAAGACTTATTAATTACTTATTAATTAAATACTATTCATTACTATTTATTAAATACTTATTAATTCGCTTGAATACAGTTGGTAGTGAAAATTCAATAAAAACACACTGCTCGTTGATATTTTTTATTTTATATTTTAATACTATTTATATTTATTCCGAAATAGTAAATTTAAATTTATGATTTATTAAATTAATGAAGAGAAACAAAATTAAAACTCTTGTTTATTTAAGTTATTTAAGCGCATTTACGCACCTGTATATAATACTTTGATATACAATTTTAAAATTATGAAAGATAAACAGTATTGACACTTTTTAGTTACTTCAACAAAGTATAATCAATATTTTACTCGTGTACCTTTAAATGTCTTTAGGTTAATTAATATGATATTATTTGATTAAATCTGATTGCCCGTATATTCGTATTATATATATTATTTTGATTTTTAACTAGAGCTACTGACAAAAAATTAATTAATTACTACCTGTATGCATGATACATGTTCAATTTTTATAGTTAAACATAATACACTATCGTAATACTCATATTTCAAGGTCAATTATAGATTTTATAGATAAAAATGATTTGTTTAAGAAAAATATGTAAATTTGACTAATACTAAATTTTAACATATTAAGCAAATGTAAATCTATCGATAATTTTATTTTTAAATTTAAAGTTCCAACACAATTTGAATGTATATTTTCTATCCAAATCTAAAGCTAAAACTAATTACACTAGGCATTTTATTTTATGGATTATTTTTTGTATTGCTTAATTTATTGATTTATTATTATTATTATTATGTGACTGTAGATTATGATAGTAATAGTAATAGTGGTTCTTAATAAAATTGACGTTCTATTCTGACAAAACGTACTAATAAGTAATAATACATTTTCCAAATTATACCTTATCATCATAGCAATGTATTTATTTTTTAATTTCATTTATATATAAGTAAAATTGCTACGCATAACAGTTTTAATTTTAATTTTTTGTTTTATATAGCTGAATTTCATATTAATTAAGTATCGGTAGAGTTGACATTTAATTGCATAAGTTTAACAATTTGGTGACAAAATTTAGGTACATTCTATAAATCTGAAAGTAAAAGCGATTTAAAAATCAGCGGAATATACATGTACCTTATTTAGATACCACAAACACGTATTCGAACGAATCAAATAAAACTATAAAAAATTAAAAATAGATCTTGGTAATATATTTATGTTTTACTATACAAGTAATTGTATTAACCACGTCAACTCAATAACGTTATTCTCCTCATCAGTATTATATTACAGAATGTCTCACTAAGATTTATGTCTTAAAGCAATGGGGTAGCAGATCGTATTGCACTACTCCGCCATTTTAAATTAGTGAAACTTCGTGGGATACCACAACGAGAAGTATACAATATGCTATGCATACTCTATATCGGGTTGGTATAAAACACCAATATTACGTATGAAAAAAACCTGATCGTTAAAAGTATGCTAAAAAACTATAATATTATTTACTTATTCGCTCATATTACCTAATGATCTAACGGTCAGTAGTTAAATCTGATATATATTGAGTATATCGAGTGTTAGAATTGAACATTTTAAAGCTATTTATATTATTGTACTAAACCTATCAAATCTCTGGACTTGATGTTATCAGGTTATATTTTGATAAAACTGATCCATAATAATATATGATTATTAATTTGTTTATCATTTGTATTCAGTTGAATTTAAAAGATATTCTTACCGTTCAGTTTTTTTTCTCGAAATTAATTGTGATAGCTTTTTATTCGAAACATTTATACTTAACATGCACGGCTCTCATACCTGTAAATAAATAAAATAAATTTGTAAAAATATAAAATAATAATTATTTGTTAAAATTTACTAATATAATTAAATCATATCTATACACTAGGTTATAATAGGAGACAACAAAAAGATGTCTCATGTAGAGTAGGGGGGGGTGCCATGCCCGGCGTATGTAAGGATCTCTAGTTAGGCAGGTAATAAACGAAGAGTCTATAGAGGGAAAATATATTTTAGGGAAACCCTGGTTGAGATTTGAAGACTGTGTAAAAAAGAATATAAGGACCAGCAATCTGATGAAAAGAAGATGCAGAGAACAAGGTCAAATGGCAAGATTTGTATTTAGCGGGATGTTCATAAAGGTCGAAATCAAAAAGAAGAAAAAATAAGATGAAGAAGTTTATAATTATCTTATGTCTATACCAAAAAAACAAACTAATAAGATAAATGAAAATAATAGGGAAAATCACTAAAATCGTATCATGTTTGAAAGCTTTAAAATTACCCTGCACATCATATATTATAACAACTGCAAAATGTATTTCTCGGTTTTAAAATATCTTTATTATATTGCTATTTTTAGTTTTGTCTAAAATCTTAAATTCTATACCTACTAAGAATTCACACCCACGAAATATTATCGTGTTTCATTAATGGTGCATATTAGGTTCTTATTCGTTTTGGTTCTGAAATATCATAACGATAGTTTATTAAAATCAATATAATATTATATTGATATGTTATACTTTAAGTATAATATTATGTAAACATATAATAATAATTCTAAAATTGAATTTTGATAAATATAATATTAAAATACGTGTATTAGTGTGAACTTTTAAAAATTATTTAACACAGCATAATTATTTTTATAGCTAAATATTAGAATACAATTCTAAACTATTCATTTTAAATTTTATAATGCTGTATATAAGTATCAACTAAATACAAAAGACGTTATGATCCATAGTGAATATATGTATCTAATAATAAATTAAAAATATTATTTAATCTTTTTCAATCGATATTATAATACTATAATACACAACAGTGCTAACAAAAACTCAATATCTGCTTTATTTATATTTATTGACATTTTCATATCAAGTGTATCGCATTTTTATGTTTGGCTAATTAATGAACTAAACATGATATTATGATAGAATTTTTATTTATTTTTTTGTTCAATTACTTCAACTGATATTTATTTCAACATTGGATATTAAGCGGATTATTTTTTTTTAATTTAATTTAAAATATTAAGGGAATATGAATATCAGTAATAATAAAAATGTAAAAATAACTTATATATATATATTATTTTTATTATTGTACCATTTAAAACAAAAAAATCAAGTTACGTGTATGTTACATACTGCAGGTTTTTTGATTAAATAATAAAAATTTCATTTACAATGCATTTACTTTTAAGAAACCTATATTATTTTTAATAATAATTAATAAACATAATATAATACTATTTTGTATAATATTTTTTATTTGGTATGCAATTGAAGCAATTAGATTTTTAAATGACAATGGTAATGATTTGATAATATTTAAATCAGAATTTAAATTAAATTTTTTTTTTCGAATGTTATGACTATAATGACTTGAATTTTGCATATTAAATCAAATTTTATAATAACAACCATTTATTTCACAAAGTTTGTAACAAATATCTACTGTTTTGTTTAAAAGTTTATTTTTAATACCTTTCATTAAATTTGCTCTTCAATAGTATAAATAGTTTATGATATGTATATATATATATATAAAATGCTATTGTTACAATATTATGAGATTATATAATATTTAACATACTATGATCCGACTACTATTATAATTAACTGACAATTGAAAAAAAAAACATAATTTTTGCAGTAGTATTCAAATGTTAGTTTTTAAAATTTTAAAATAGCAATGATTTGATTGTTTTCAAGAAATTAAATATCAAAAACAAATTAATTATCAAGCATTTGAATATACATGTTTAAATTGTATCCCTAAAAAAATAAAATGAAATAAAAAAAAAAATGGTGATTGGTCGTGGTTATTATACAGTAATTTTCTGTTTTCCTTGTCGTTGCAGCTGATAAGCTCGATTCAAAAATATCAACAATACAAACATCTCCTAAAAATATGCTAAAGACACTCATGGGACATTCAATCGGACGATAGAGAAAGTCTAAATAATAAAAACTTATTATAATATTCGTGGTCGAAGGGACACGAAGAAACAAAATGTGCAACGATATGAACGCTATATAATATACGTGCTATTCTAAATATGTTTTCCAGTGTATATTGCCAATTCCTATTCGAACCTTTTATTTCCAGTGAAAATAAATAAAATTATCATGGATTCTGAAGTTTTCTAAAACGATTTTGCAGTAGGTATTTGATTCTGTTAAGTTAAGTGATTCAAACATTTATTCCAAAATATCCGAATAGAAAAACCTATTTTAACACGTATACAGTTCGCATCGGTTTAAATAAAATAAATACGCTAGTGATACTTTCAGCAAGATGAGTTTTGAAAATTTCATAAAAGTCATCGATACAATAATAACTTAAAAAATTGCATAGGTAAAAAACCCATATTATATGTAATATGTATGTTTAAAAAAAACCACCGTTTTGTAATAAAAATTGTTGATATTGTATGAGAAAATTATACTGGATTCGTGCTGTAACATACATCGTTTTTGTTGAAAATATTTTTCATTTCTGGGTTATTAAATGTTTTTTTGTTTGAAAAATAGAGGTTTTTAAATTTATTTTTAGTTATTAGTAAAAATTGTTATTGTTCACTAATTGAGTTATGTAATGTAAAATTTAAACAAAAATCTTCTAAACTTAATTCTAAAATATAAGTGTTAATATTTATGTATTCTTTAATTTCTGTAAAAATCATTATTTTAAATACATTGTATACTATTAATATAGTAGAATGAATCTTTAAAATATTAATAATAACAATATATATTTTTTATTCATAAATGTTCAATTAAATGAGTAATTAGATGTAAATATAAATATTTAAATTATAAAGAATTTATTAATTATCATCATTGATACCGTACTCAAATTTTAGTTTTTATATACCACTTAAAAATATTTTAGTTACTTAAAACTAGCTAGAAAATACTAAATTGTGAAATTATATCTATATTTGTATGGTATCTACTAACTTATATCTAATGATAATAAAAAGTTGCTTAGACTTAGCTAGTCTTACCGGAAGGTGCTTGAATTTCGTTATGCATAACAAAACATAAATATGTTTATATAGTCAGATTTGTTGAACCATATTATAATGTCGACAAAGTAAATATAAGTACCTAGGTATGTTTGAATTAGTTACTGCATTTCAAATTAAAAAGTTAGTTAGTTCTGATTTAAATAAAATTAACGAGTTTTCCAAGTGACTTTTAAAATGTCCACGTACAGTCAAGATTATGTTATTTAATTTTAAAAAGACATAATTAAGTATAATATTTAAATTCCACTATTTTTTTTTACATATGATAGAGATTTTATTAAATTGCTATAGTTTTTAGTGAAAATATATTAATTAATCCAAACTCATAAATTCTTTAAATACAATTTTAATGTATGTGTTAATTAAGTCAATGAAAAATAAAAATAAAACTCAAGTTACAACTAAATTACATTATCAATATTACATCTGCATAGTGAAAAATAAAAAATAAAGTGTAACTGTTCTCTTATAAGTTATATTATAATCTTATAATCTTTAAAATGGAATTGTAAATTTATCAAAATAAATAATACTATTTTAATAGTTCTTAAGATTTATATTTTAATATTCTTATGTTTTTATAAAAAGTATCCAACATTTATTAAATATTCTTACTCGTTTATTTTGTATTAATAGAATTTTATAAATAAATTAAAAAATTTTAAGAAACAACTCATAGATAAAACCATTCTCCATTAATTGATTTTGTTACATTTATAATTTTCATCTGTTATTATATATGCGTTAAGTTTGTTTCCGTATAAGCTAACAAGAATGGATGTTTAAGTGCTTCATTAAGGCCACATAATTATTATATATTTAGCCACAATCTGTGCTAACTCCCATAAGTTATCTTAATGTCATAGTTATTAAAATAGTTTAGGATTTATAAATTTTTTTAATTCATATACATAATGTAGAGTAATAAAGAGATTAAATAAAGACATTTTTATCGAAAAATATTTTCTGATTCCATAAAAATGAGAGGTAGGTACTATAAAAACACATAATTATTTAAATGTTTAATTTTAACTTACCCGTGTTTAAAAATAATTTATTTCTTAAAAAAAAAAAAAATTGTATTATATTTAATTATATTACCTTTACTTAATAATAGTTATTTGTATAAATAATATTGAAAAGACCATTTTTACCTATAATTCTTATATTATATGGAATACTATTAATATAAACTTAAACAATAGATTATAAAATATGCATATAAACAAATTTACGTTCGACAAAATAAAAAAAG
This sequence comes from Rhopalosiphum maidis, assembly GCF_003676215.2. Taxonomy (NCBI): domain Eukaryota; kingdom Metazoa; phylum Arthropoda; class Insecta; order Hemiptera; family Aphididae; genus Rhopalosiphum; species Rhopalosiphum maidis. The sequence goes on from NC_040877.1 coordinate 65,157,386, forward strand.
TAAATTTGAAAAAAATAAGAAAATAGGTAATTATTTTTTTTTATCGGGAATTTTTTTCTAAATTTATCGATTATCGCATTGTCAATATAACTTATCATCAATATTAAATTAAAAAAAAATATATATAACAAATTCGATTGTGTTATTAACTTGTTATACTATTTTCTTAGGTTGAATTATGAATGTTAAAATATTTTTAAATGCGAATAAAATAGAATATGACAAATTAAACTACACGATAAACTCAATATTTAATAAATTATACAATAGTATACGTTTATAGATTTAAAATAATTTACATATTTTATTTCTTAGTTCTATTCATGGTATTAACTATTTTTTTTTTTTTTTTAATTTAAATGAATAGTTATTTAATTTGGTTTTTAATTGTTTATATTTTAGAATATTTCAAAATACAAAAAGTACTCTCGGATTAATATTAGAATAAAATATTCGAAAATGCTTAAGACATTCAAATGTTCACTTTATTAAAAAAAAAAAAAAATGATTTGCTGATGATTAATAATATGGACATTTTTATTATTATAACTTTTGAGTGTTATGATTTTTTAAACATAGTCTGATTATTATTGTATTAAACGCGCCGTTCGTATACGATAAAAAAAAACGTGTCAAACACGATCAAATACCCATTGACTCCATGAAGACCTCTCTTCGTATTTGAAGAAGAATGAATCCTAACAATTAGCGAGGTCGTGTTTTAAAATGTAATTTTCATGATAACGTATGCATATTTATAAATAGATAATCGTGTTTTATTACCGCTACGGTGCTAACACAGTAACAACCGGTTAATTATGCGTGTACGTATTATACTATTATTATGATAAAAACTACAGTTTATGATTATTTATTTTTTTAGTCATAGGCTATTATCGTCACCCCTCTCTTACCTATCGTCTTAAAACGCTTCTGCTAATATTATTTTGAAAAAAAAAAAATTACTACTCCCCTGCATACTGTACTGACACTTAATATTGTATAATGTATTTAGGTATACAGTTTACTATTCTATTATATTACGCCGCCTTTGGCAATAGGGTCATTCGAGACTTTTCTTAAAACGCCTTTTCCAACTAATATTATTTAGTACGTAAATTTTTAGTAGTTAGTAGTAAGTTTTTTTAAAAATCACAATCGTTTGGTTTTTATACTATTTTAAATGTTTATTTTGACGTTTTGTTTCACTTGAAAACAATTTTATTTAGTAGGTATCATGGTTTTGAAAAAAATAAAAGATTATTAGCACTATAATTTATCATCATTACTTCTAAATAAGTATTGTAATATATTATTTTTTAGAATGGAAAATGTTTAAAATGTCTAAATGTCTATAATTTTTTCATAAATTAGTAGAGAACGTATCTGCATTACAAAGTTTTTTTTAATTTAAAATTTAAATCAGAAGTTTTGAGAAACATAACTATGATTGGGAATTTCCAATGGATTGGACAGCAGGATAGTAATAAAACTTGTACGTTAAATATGTGTGTCAGATGAATGATTGCGTATTGGTGGAGGGAGGAGTTAGCGAGTTATTTCATCGATTGTAACTGAAGTGTACCGAACTGAAAACTCTCTGAGAGAGAAGCTTTAGAGTAGAAAAGTTAGGCCATGTGGTGAATAGTCATCGATAAGTAATCTATCAATTTCGTCGGATGCTTAAGGGATAATCATTTTGTTATGTGCCTGGAATAATTTTGATAAGACATGTTGCCGGAAGGTCTCAGATTTTTTTATCATTATAGCCCAACTGCTATCTGTTTTTTTCGATATGTTCGTGATAGATTTGATATGTGAATGCCTCTACGTTTTGGTAACTCTACAATACGAAAAATGCTTTTGAATATTTAAGTTTGTATAAATCGTCCTTGTGTGATTTCTTAAGGTATATTTAAAAATATAGGTAAGTACATACACGAGTTTGTATTATGTACTATAAACATTACTTATATCTGTAACTGTTAAACGTTGTAAGGTATATAATAATTATATTTTTTAATTAAACTTCAATGAAAAAAGCAAATATTATTTAATTTTATCTGAAACATTAACAGTCATTAACCAGTATTGATGAAACCTTAAAATATTGGTAAGATTTTAAATTATATATGTAGTAGAAAATGTTACTATGTTTAAATAAATTGATTTAAAAAAAAACTAGTTGAACATTCTCTGTACCTTAACATTTAAAATTAAAATAAATAGTACTTAATACACCAACAATACAAATTTATAATATTTTAATGATTTTTATAAAAAGAGATTAAGTTGTAATAAGTAAGGTGAATTAAAAATCATAAGCATATATTGGAAGTAACTGAAATTGATTATGTATAAAATAAATAATATAAATTATACATTTTCATATTAAAAGCACACTTAATAAATAAAAATTGTAATTTTTTTATGATTTTGTTGTTCGTAGATACATTTTTTCAATAATATTAAAATATTGGAAATTTCCCCGTTTTATTTATTATTTAATGAATCATTGATTATTTTGTCTAATGGCTTAGAGTAGTATGGATTAAGATAATTGGTGAATGATCCGATATAGTGGATTACAGAGATTTTCTGTCCGTTCATTTAAATGATTCGGTATTTTGAAATAAATATAATGTCTAAATTATCTGAGCGCTTGCTCGGGGAATTTGTCCAGTATATTGGACCTGGCGGAGGCATGATTGAATCACTTTTTTTAATTTGTTACGTGTCGTAAATAATTTCCTTTGGGAGAATTTGAATGACATTCTTATTTGACATGCTTATAATTGAGATTGCCTTCTAACATAAAATTATTAAAATTATATTTGAAGTATGTTCGATCTTATCTACTCATTTGCACTCTTAGCAATTATTGGCAGGGTACAACTGCGAATGCTCTCAATTCTATTTATGACTAATTAATTAGGTAAGAGTTAATGGCGTAAAATGTTATATTTGATTATAAATTATAATATCGGAGTAAAAATCGATCGTCATCAAGTGTAATTATAAGTTGCATTAAAAATTGTTCAATTTTTTTTTTTTTTTTGAGAAAGAGATGGATGGATAATAATTGCTGGAGTTATCACGTATATAACTGGAATCCGAAACCAGATGATTTGTTATCATTCTTAGTCAAATAATTTAATTCAGTTTTGAGCCACTATATAATATATCTTTAGTTAAAATCTTGTTTATGTTTTCCTACAAAAATGTATCTTATAATTTGATTTAGACTTGTATTACTTCCATTATTAGTATAGTCATTAGAGAATTATTTTTAGGTACTTAAATCCCGTGTGATCAATTTAATGATACAATTAAAGACAGCTGGAAAGTCACCAGTGGTATCTCTTATTATAATTGTTTATTTACTTAGTAATTATCCTTATGTTTATTTTAAGACACGACAGATTATTATTGTTTGATGAGAACAATTGTACTAGAAAAATTAATTTATATACAAATAAGGATGAAAAAAATGCAAATTAACACAAATTAACAGTGCCAATCGAAGACAGTCATCATATAAATAATTAATTAATTTCGTTTAAGAGTAATAGGAAATTAACGCTAAAAATACAGATAATTAAAGATATTAAAGTACATACCTATACAATACAGTTGAAAGTGACCTAACATTATTTTTAACTATCTTCTATCTGCTAAGTCTATATTTTGAAAATAATTCTTATGTTACTTTAATTTAATTTACACGTTTGTCGTTTATACATCTTAATTAAAACTATTCAATGTACCAATTGTTTACTGTAAGATGAAATTCTTGCATTGCAATAATAATGTGTAGATGCGCTACGCGCATGGATATTATATTACTTAAATTATTAATGTAGTACTTACAAAATGTAATATCTTACATTTGGAATACACATTGGACTGAACAATAACTTTGTTTTGTAAATTATTTGATAACAATGAAATACAGTAACTTATTTTGATATGAACACTTAAGAAATTAAATTACTAATTAAACATCCGCCTATGTACATTATCCTGCAGCAGTACCGATACGAGATCAGAGTTTTAGATTACACTAGAATAGTAATTCAAAATAATAATATATAATGTAAGAAAACTTTATATTACATCATTATATGTAAGCACAAGGTCATTGCCAAAAATAGTCTTACTGAGCCTAACCTAGAGAAATCCGAGAACAAAATCTATTCGACGTTTTTATGAAATATTTTCAATACATTTGCCATACAATTTACGGCCACGTGCCGTTTGTTTTGTTTATTGTTTAAATGATACATTAGTATTTATAAACAGCTACAGTGCATAATATACGAAATCGATTTCGTTTTTTTTTTCAATTATTCCTATTACGAAAACGCATTCGTGGTCTACGACCGTCAGAACATATATTATTTACCGAACTTCCGTCTTGTAAATGCTATGTAACAACATATCAATTATCAATCAATCTCGTGATGTACGAATGAGAGGACACCGTAGCTTAGGTTGATTAGTTTTTCGCTCGTGTATAACGCGAAGTTTAGTTGTACACATTTAAGTGAGTATATAATCATATACCAAAACTAGGTCAAAAGCTCGGATAATATAATATTTGAAAACCCAAACGTTTCAAAACTCACATCATTATTATTAATATATATTTGTACCTTACATTGCTATATCGTACTCAGAAATTATAACAAATCAATCAAATGTTCATTATCAACATTTGTGCGGCTTTTGTTTAATAAAATATTTATATAATGCTCAAAATATAGCATCGTAACATAAATGAAAATTTCTCATCGCAATAATAAAAGAAAAACATAATTAAATTAATGGTTATGGTAAGTTGACCTAATGGTTATTTTTAAAAGAAATATATTTGTATACATTTAATTGTTTAGTTAAAATAGAATATATTTTAGTATAAAACGCGAATTCAACATTATATTATTTAACGGTTTGGTATAATCATTACTGTAAATATTGTAATACTAAACTCTAAACAAAACGATATTTATATTATTGGCTTTCTAGATAAAATGAATTTAATAAATTTAATGAATATTGTACATTCAAATTTGAAATCGTTTAATTTTATTGTTAATCACATAAATATTATCAATTACATTAACTATTATAGACTAAATAAAATAAAACAAATATTGCACATATGAATCATTATTTATATTTTATTTATTTATTTTTTTAAATTTATATCTGTTATGTTAAGTTAACAGCTTAGAATGCTAAACAATAACAATTACATTTCTTATCCAAATTTACAATTTTTTATAAGCAACCACCGTGTATACCTTTCGATCGGTCGCGTGGGGTGAAAATTTGTCGAATTATTTTATTTTTCTTTACTTACATATTGCTTTGTGTCAATGAATAGATGAATAGCAAACATGCATTGTAGAGTATTTTATTATATTATTATAGTATATTATAGTATTATACATAATAATTAACACATTTGAGTTGTTTTTGATAAGTTTACTGTAATATAATATATAAAATGCCTGGAAACACTCAGAAAATGTGTTAACACTATATTTAGAAAGCTAGACAAGATAACAGCATTCAGGTAATACAAATAAAAATAATACGACGATAAATATAAGATGTGGGGTAATAAATTACCCCTCTTGACCTACTGAAGGATACAGATACTAGAAATCACTAATTAGTATTGTACGTATCATGTAAGTATATGTTTAATATTGTTATAACTTAGCCAATAATTTGGGATGCAATTTAATATTTTTCTCGCAGACATCACGAGTAAATATCAGCTCCTCTCTCTGAGAAAAAAATATACACTGCCGATGCAACGATGAAATTATCTGGTGTGGCTCATCATCGGTTGTCTAAAACGAATTGTGAAGATTTCGAGAGTCGAGCCCCTGTCGTAAATCATTCAAGATCAAAATTCGACTGACGCCGAAGCCGTATAAAAATTCGACAGTGAGCGACGATGAGTGTCCTATATATATATATATATATATAAATTGTGTATATCTGCAGGTTGCAGCCATTTCACAACTGTTACTGCAGTAGTCGTCCACTAAACGTTTTATTCTTTTGAATTCGCATCTTCGATCATAACACTTATAAAGGGTGTAAGAATACAAGTGTGAAATTTTCACTGTTCTTGAAATATCGAAAGATTTTTTTTTTTTTTTGGTAATTTTACAAGAGTGCGGAATTATTGAGTTTTTTATTTTTTAATTTTAAAAGTAAAATTTGGTTTATTAAAATACATTTACTAGGGTCTATGAATATAATTTATTGGTAAGATAGTTAAGTGCAAGAAACACACATAATGTGATAATATTGTATTCAGTGTGTTATAAATATTTTATTAATTATATATATAAAAGCCATATATAGCCATGTAGTTATTACTATTAATATGGAACTATGACAGAGTATGGATTATGGATACTTAAATGTCTTAAATCGCATTGTTGTATTAAAGTTACGTATAATTATAATATATAAAATCATCATAAATCATGTTTAACAACTCTAAAATTATAATATGAATTGCATATGCCTTCCTAGGTTTTTTTCAATTATGTATACCAGGAGTCTTCAACCCACGGCCCACCTTGTCATAATATGCGGCCGGCAATCGCATTTGAAATTTAGCATCTATATATGTTTTAATAATAATAATAGTTTGTAATTTACAATTTAACCATAAAAATTGTTATAATAAAACTGAATTTTTGTATAAAATACATATTATTTTTACTACGAATGCGGCCCGCAATATTTTGTAAAAATTAATACGTGGCCCGCTACATAAAAAGGTTAAAGACCCCTGATGCGTACGATATGCAGCTAGCAATGTGACTAACACTAAAATTATATTATATTGAAATCCTAACACATAATATTATTATATGCAATAATAATATTATTATTATTATCATAATAATTACAAAATGTAACGTTTGTTGAATATACATTATAAAATATAAATAAACTTAACTTAAAAATAGGTAAAGTACAGTATTTTATTATATTTATAAATTATAATATATTAGTTTTAATATTTTATATCACGTATTATAGTGTAGGTAGTAGACGCGTATTCGAGTTAGAATTTCGTTCAACGTAGTTTTAAATTATAATAATGATTATTTTTATTTTTTTCCAATATAAAATGTTTTATTTTACATTTTAACCCTCTATAATTAATACTAAAAAGTACGCATAATCATTAAAATAATAATATCGAACTTAAACTACCCCGAATAGGACGTAAGCTAATACGAAAATATATTTATCCCGTACCTATTTGGTCGTCGATAAACTAATAATATGATCATGTTTTCCCCCTCACTTACTCTTTCACAATTTTGGATGTCTGCCCGACATCGTGAGTGTGCGTTTGCCCTCCGACACGAACCCAATGTATAAATTATTTGATCATCGACGTACGATGTACAGCCTACTGCATGATATTATTATAACGTCAGGGCCGGATCCGGGTAAAGGAAATATGCCTTCCACAAATACATTTCTCAATAAATTGTTGTCGGAGAAACATATTATTATGCGTTAATTGAAAAAAAAAATATATCTATGGTTTTCAATAAAATAGATAACGTAGACAAGAATGTTAAACAAAAAATAAATAAAATAATATGCAACACTTTTATGATTTTAAAGTTTGCAGTTTAAAATATACTGGGAATTCAATTTATCATAAATAAATAATAACAATAAAAAAAAAGATAAAGTAATTTGATCATATGATTATTGTTTATACGCACTAAGAGGACCCGTGCGTGTTGTCTCCATCTTACTAACCATTAAAATACCAAATTTTACATTCATTAAGATCTATTTTACTTTGTTATTTCCAATAATATATTGAATTGACCTATTATTAAATTTAGGTTATTTAATATGTAAGAATATTACTTACATAGAGAACCCTACCCAGGACTTTTATGATATTTTACTTTTGAAGTGACTTGAAAACACTTAAAACTTTAATATTTTAAAATGGCCATAGTATAATATTAGTTCTCTTAAAATCATACAATTAATAAAAAAAAACCTATATACAGTGTATTAGCTTTCGTTAATAATTTAAGGTAGTTTATCTTGGAATTATACTAAAAGTTCTATCATTAACTTTTATATTAAAGATATTAGAGTAAAATGAATTATTTTAAATACCTATGTGTAGTGTTAAATCCGTTAGTAAGATAGGAGTTAAACATATGTGTAACAACACGTCCTTTTTAGTGTTTGTAAACAACGGAGTATGATAATGATACGAAATACATCTAATTATTATTACAACGACTTATGCAACTGATGGTCATCGTGTCTTCTTCGTGTATATTCAATTATGAAAATCCTATTTGCATACAGAGTGGTCACTTATTACCTCTGGAGAGTTCTGACGGTTTACCGAACGCACACAGATCGTAAAATGTTTTAAATACTACTATTATACGAACCTAGAACACTTTATAAGTACGATTAATATACAACGATTGTGTACAGCGCTCTCCGGCCACACTTACGTGACGTATAATCGTATTAAAGTCAGTTTATGTTTAAAAGCCACATTCGAATGCACTTTACCTAGTTGAGTTGAGTTTACGATATATATTAACAATATTATATTATTATTATAGTATTACACGAAATTTTGTGTGTTGTACAAGCGTTCTGGAATAGTATTGCCGCTGTCTAAAGTGCTTGAATTTTAAATTTAAAAAAAATTACACAACTTAACCGCTCTGTGTATGTTATTGAACCCGTTAAACGGTAACATTAAAATATGATACTGACAATATTAGTTATTATAAACGTTATATTGTTCACTGTAATACGGATTTCAACCACAAATTAGATATTATGACATTAAGACATTGTATTGGTGTACTATATTATTGTGTCTATGGGTTATACGAAGAGTTGTTGAACATTGAATATAAGACTTACACATAGAATATACCTAATATATTAACGATATTTCTAGGGATTAGTGTTAGGACTTGACGATTATTATGGGTTAACACACTTAACTGTATTCCTTTTCTTTCCTTTTTTTTTCATTTTTCATTCGTGTGAATTCTTGTTTTGTGAAAAATTAGAGACCACTAAAATGTTTATGGGCTTACGATTTATAATAATTGTCCAACTAACGTTATGGTTTGGGTAAATGGACAACGGAATATAAATTGTATACCATTTTCCGACCTTTTGTAAATTACATTAAATCGGCACAGTGAAGATATTACATTATTATATTTGGTTTACGAATTATTATACCTGGACAAACTTATGTTTTAATATATATTATAATAATTTTCTTCTTTAGGTGCGCAAAAAAATTTAATTTGTACATTATTATATTATCATCATTTTAAGTTCAAAATTAATGTATGTTTATTTCGATCAAAATCTGAAAAGTAAATGTTAGAGCAAGGGTTGTTTGGGTCAATATTGAGTCATCAAATTTGAAAAACAATTTTAAATTAAACTCAGTTTAATGTTTATAAATAATACGTAATAAATAATATATAATACGCAAACAAATTTTAAGTGTTCATAAAAAAAATAATTGTTTGTTAAGACGTTGAGAATGAGACGTTTTACATTCACTTAAAATATGGTTTAGTTTATCTGACTGTTGTTAAACTACTCTAGACAATTCAAGATTGACCTATTTTAAGTTCCTTTTTTGTGCTTAGTTTCTAATACATTAATAAAACAACATTTAACTTATAAGATGACTTTTTATCCGAAAAAAAAAATTATAACACACCTTGTATTGTAAAATTAGCTATGATTAAATATTATATATTTTTTTATTTTAGTAGTTTTCTACATAACAGGAAAATCATAATAATAATCATACTAAACATTCATAACATTAGTTATCTCATTTATGAAACATTTTTTGTGACTTTTGTGCATGTACTATAAAGAAAGTAATGTATTTAACTTTACACATTTATTATAAAACCAATAAGTTATATTTCGGCCTGTAATGGTTACAGCTGTAAAACTGTTAATTTTAGTAATAATTATAATATTAAATAGTTATATCACTTTTTTCATTTATTTTAAAATTTTGTTTTTTGAATATTTATGAACATTAATTATTTAAAATATTTAAAATTGATCATGATTTGTGTAAAGTTATGATACTTATGAAGTTTCAAATACTGATCAATAATTATACTATATTAATCAATACAAAAATATTATGTGAAGATTTTTGCCTATATATAAAACATGCACAATAATTAATTATCTATAGTAAGAAAAATCAAATTTATTAAAATATTATTATTTCTTTTATTAATTATTTTAATAACTTCTTACTTAGTCTTAGTAGATATTAATATACATATACATAATTATATCATAATTTATTACAAACACGAATTTCTTCAAAGATTGTGTTATTGTCTCTACCATACTTGCAAAACTTTTCTATACTACTGACTTAAATTCAATGACGTGTAATATTTGTTTTAAGCAATCATGGTGTTATTTTTAGTATATAAAAATAATAAATAGATTGAAAAAAAAATGTATACGAGTAAATATAAATTACAAGATCTATTTGATAAAGTAGAGAAAGTATAAATAACTTGTATGAAATAATTACAAAATAAGAATTTTTTATTTTTTATAATAATTGTTTAGAGCCATTTAGGTATTACCATTACCTAATTATTACTTTTTCCGGTGAAATAAAAATCTTATTGATCTTAATATGGACTACCTATATAACTTCTATATTATTATAGATGAATATTAGTTTGTATTTGTTGTAAATTGTTTATGTCTAAAGTTTAATTTCAAGGGATTACGTAATCATTGAATACAAATTAAAATTATATTATTTTTTTTTTGTCTCATTAAGTCATATATAAATATTTAGTTCATTAAAAATATAGCTTATTTCATTTAAAAGTTAACTGGTGCTCAGTAAACAATTTAAGCATTCTTGACGAAAATAAATTATGTTGAAAATTAAATGAATGAAAATAAGAACACATCTCATGAATTTATTACCTACGTATAGGTTTATCTTATAGTATGTGATAATAATAATTACGGAACTGAAGTGCCAAAAACAAACAGATTTCATCGGTAAAAGATATTGCGATTCAAGACGAATTCTCCAGGCATTAATAAAACGTAACATGGTTTTAAGCAGCTACACTATTTTTATTTATTGATCTAAAAATATATATTGGCAACTGAGGCCATAATTGTATAGTTATGATATTATCGAACATTTTTATAAGTTTCTTGGCTATAGCAAAAATAGCTTTTTTAATACAAAAATAAACAATAAAAATCAAAATTTTTATAATTTAAGTCAATTTAAATTTAAAGCATTTCAATAGATAATACTAGAATGATATGGTTTTCAATACATGATGCTTTAATATATATATATATATACATATATATATATATATACATATACGCCAATAGCATTATGATATATTATAATAAGATACGTCTGTGTGACGCCAAAGACTATGTATACAAACAGAGGAATCTAAAAAATATTTGGATCACTCTAAGACATGTAATAAAGACTCCAAACGGCAAAGTTGTTCTTTTTAAATCAGAAATAATAATGTATGCGCATATAATATATATTATAAATACATTATAAAAATATATCAGAAATTATTTCTATTCAAACTTTTCTATGAGATATTATTATGTAAAACAGAAAAATGTTATAGTTTAATATATATTTATATTATATTTAGTTTAAATGGTAATAATAGCAATATATTATAATATTACGTGTACAATATAATACTTTAGTATATACAGTAAAAGGTACTGTTAAAATTATTCATAGTTTTGGTTTACTACTAATTAATTAATAGTAACGAATATTATAAATAAATTATACATCCGTGTTCTGAAATATTCAAAATTAATTTGACCACAATAACGTTTAGTTAATTCGCTGCCGATAATAATAACCATTCAAAGTTATTATTACTAATAATAGGTTATTCAAATTTAAAATATATAAAATCAAACGATACCTTGTGTGTAGTGAGTTCCAGACAAGCGTAGGTAAACTTATTTTGTAGACAATTAAGTATCAATTTAAGAATATAAGGTTTGTTGAAATTGTTACATGTTTTTTTTAAATAATTAAAATGTAAATATTTTTTACAACTGTTATTATATCATAAAAATTAATAATATTATGTTGATAAATTAATTTCTGAATAAAAGTGATTTCGACAATGTATTTTTTTTTCTTAATCATGTACACGTGCGTACCTAAATTCAAAGTTTAATAAGTACTTATCGATAAAAATTATTATTTTCTGTTATTAAATATCAACTTCAAAATGGTGTCACGCCTTTCTTATATCGAAAACGTTTAATACAGATTTAATATGAAGGATAATTCCCTGTGCATAAATTTACACGTGTTACTTGGATTATTTTAGGTTATGGCAATGTTAATCCTGAATTTTGAATTAGAAATGTAAATCGGATACAATATAGGTTATAGATATATAATATACATAATATGGATAATGACTTAAACCTGTGATAAACAATTTTACATATTGTGCGTATTCTCAATCGATAGAAACAACTATACAAAATATTGTTGTACATCTTATGTATCTTCCGCGAAGATTCTATTCAATACAAACATAATTATTATTATATATATAATCTATTTAATGAAAATAAAAAAAAATAAATCTTGCATATTATAAATTTATGAAATAAAAATATAGAGCTTTTAGGCTAAGCAAATTAGTTAAAAGCTTAACATATCTATACTATTAGCTATAATACCGGAATATTTGTTTCGAATTATTTCTGTTTTTAAACTAAAAGCGATTAGGAAAATAAAAATAAAAGATATTTAGGTTAATACTTGACCAAATTATAATATAGTGCAATATGGCGCGTTCGTTCTTGGCGTAGATATCAAACTTCTATTATATATTGAGCTGATAAACAACTCTCATCGAACGTTTGCGTGCTGTGACATTATAGGTGATTGATATTGTTTTTCCATTTGGAAAATTTGATTGTACCTATTATTTAATGTAAACATTATTCAAAAAATAGGAAATCTGTGTCCTCTAGACCCCGGACGTTAAGTAGAGCATTTTGTTACGTTTCGCTAAATAACAGTTTGCGTGTTTAACCTTTATATATCTATCAATAAAGGTACATAATATGATAAATATACATACCTATCAAGTTGACACGGTAATTCATAATACCCACACTTATCGCCATATCGGTGGTGGACTTCAAGTTGTTATTTTGAAGTTGAATACTTCGGTGTAGATAGTTTTCAGAATTTAGATAGCTATACCACGTGTATACGTTATAGATAATAAATACGTTGATAGGGCATCCCTGTATTATACACACAGTATAATGTGTTCGAAAAGGATAAACATTGACACGTTACAGGTTACATTAGTGGTTGATGATAAAATAATATTTTTTATCAATTTCATTGAATGATAATATTAATACGTTTAAAAATACAATGTATATTTTATATATAAGGTGTAACAAGACTATTTAACAAACTTCCATTACAAATATTACTTATATTTGTTAAATAGTCATGTTACACCTTGTATACTTATATTTGAATTTAAAATTAAGATTGATTGTAAAATCTGCAAATATCTTATTACAATAAGACGTGGTGTTTAAAGTTCACTTAAAATAAAATTTAAAAAAACAAATACTAAATTACATAGCTAAATTTATAAAGATTGAGGACTTGGTTGATTGTATACAAGTATATGATTGAACTTCATAACATTTGCCAGTGGGAGTTAGACAATCAGTAAATACAAACACCATATTAGGACGAGAAAGAATTTTATGTAAAATTATTATTTGACATTTTTGCTTTTTAGAAGACTTAATTAGTTGAAAGAATAGTTGTGAGAACATAATATGTTTTTTTCAGCGTATCATATCGTGTTGGTCTTGACTTGATTATTTAATTAAACAATGTATTTACTTTCATATTTTTCCAACGTTGTCTAAAAATACTTACTTATAACGGTTATTTTTTTTGATTTGAAAGAACCACTTAATAATGTTGACTTTTGGTGTTAATACAATAATAATTATAACCGTATGTAACCATTGCAGTTGCACGCGTATTTTCTTCAATCACACTAAATACCTACTCATGTCCTATGTATGAATATATTATTATCTATAGTCTACATACGCACTTTAAATTCATTAGCAAACTTTAATGATTGTTATATTTTACGGCACAACTACATACGTATCAACAACAGAGGGTTTTATACCAAAAACGATTTTAAATATTAGTTTACATAATATTAATACGATTTGATTTAAAAAGAATACGACAATGATCCATAATAATAATATAATAAATCATAATATGTAGTTTTTCTTTTTTCTACAAAGTTTGATAATAAAAAGAAAAAAAAACATCAGATGTATTACAATATGTAGTCCAGAAATATCGTGATTAAATGTTGTATCTTGTTCAAGTGTTTTTATTTTGTGTAATAAACTATAAATGTTACAGAGAACAAGGCCTGTACAATTTAAATATTATAACTAGTTTGTGAATTAATGTACGCTATCTAAAAGATCCTTAAATACCTATAGCCTAAATATAATATTCTTAAGGAATTTAAATATACTTCTAAGTGTCCATAATAAGATGCATATTCAGATTTTTACAAATAGGTAAGTTATATAAATTTACTTTACATTATATGGTACTAAATATTTTAATGAAGACGTCTTAAATTATAAAATAGTTACAAGAACTTAAAATTATACACGCCTTATATAGAGTTAAGGTACCTGCAGGTAGTAAAAATATTAAAACAACACTTTTATTTCTGTACTCTCGTTATCTTTTTTTACTACCTATCCATTTCTTCACTTAAAACTTATTTTATATGGAGGGTACATAAATTATGTATAAACATGAAGATAATCTAGTTAACCTAGTTATTTTAATATTTCTATAGAGTACCTAAAAGGCTATAACATATGTATTGTTAACACGATGAAGTTATTAGGTACCTACAAACAAAATGTGATTTTTAGTGTAATAAAATGAATAGTTTGATGTAGTCATAAAAAATGACCAAAGGGCAATATATTACAAACGGAAAAATGTTAATTTATATACTTTATAAGAAGACGAAATTCACATTGATAAATATTTATTAATAAATAATAATAGTAGTTGTTATACATACCAAATATAATACAGTAGTAATAGTTGTATGGTCATTTATCATGTTATGTAAAAACGAACATGATTATGACGTATTTTATATAAATACATTTTGTTACGTCATTATTAGTATAAAAATCGAGTTTGTAGGTTTTTATTTATAAGGATAAAATTTAATATAGAAAATGTCATCGCATCTTTAGATGACATAAGTACCAATACAGAAACTATAATCAGCAAATCTCGCGTATATATATATAATTGTTATTTAATATTAATATTTTTTTGAACAATATTAAATAAAATTCATATTTTGAAATTTAATTTTCCAACCTAAACATTGGTAGCTATAAGTTTCGAAAATAATTAGTTTTGGAGATACCCATTTCAATTTTAATTTTAAAAGTCATAATGTTTTACACACAGATATTGTTGTAATAAAGTGTTTGAATTAATTAACTTTTTTAATTGTATTACTTCTCTATTCACTCATTGGTGGACCGCTATAATAGTAACACTAATTTCTTATATCGAATAAAACCAGTAAAACACAGTGGTAAGCAGTTTCCCATCCTTTGTTTTACTGTCTGAAGGTATAAGCGTTAAATAAAAAGAAAATTAATTAATTCAATTTAATATTAATATTAATAATATTGCAATAAAATAATAATAAAAACGTATCACGTCTTAAATACCTTATCTTTAATTTATTATCTATATACTTATTATAAATTGGTTATTATTTATTAAAATCACGGACAATAGGCATTTTACGTATAAATTATATAAAATAAAATAAAAATAGACAAATAAAATCCATCTATAATATTACTTTTCCATGTTTTGGTGGATTCAATTTTATTATAAAGTCATAGAGAGCATAATTCTATAGAAAAAACCACAACTGGTAACGATAATATATGAACTAGAGCGTCTCTAGACTAAGTGAGCTGGTTTACCCAGAAATTATCGATTTATCATTGAATACACCGATTGACCAGTAAAATCTCATTTTTTTTTTCATTTTTTGATTGAATTTTTAAGCTACTTGAAAATAAAAGAATCAGGTACTTCTTTAAAGTACTGCAGTTTATTAGATTTCCAATACAATAGGACAATATATCATGAACTATTTGAACCATTTTGACGGTTCTATAAAAGCAAGACAAGTTAGGTACATATAATAATCAGTAAAGTTCACTTAATAGTTCCGTATAGACTGGTTAGAGTTAAAAAAATATGTATATATTTATTTTAATTATATATATATATATATTTATATGATAATAATTAAAGTACTTGGCCATATTACAAAAAACAGTTATGTGATACTATTATAATTTATATTATAATATTAGTGTTGTCTTATGATAAGTAAATCATAATAATATATTATAAATATACCTCATTTCTTATGTTCATCTTCTATCACGTTGTTAAAAAATAAAAATAAAATATTATAACCTTCGATTTTTAAAAAGTATTATATTTTTGTATATATGATATAAATTTTTATATTTTTGTATTATTATGCCCTAGGATTTAAATATTTTTGACATGGCTATACAAAAATGAATGAATATTGTATAGATAAAAGAAACGTAAAAGGTTAATCACACACATACTAAGTGTAGTATTTTTTATTTTTATTTTATTGTATTTTGTTCGCGAGAATTTTAATCAATTTTTTATTATATTTTAAAGTGATATTGTCTTGAATAATATGTAGTATTACATTTAAGAAAAATATCAACTGTAATGTCAGAAAATGTTCAAAAATATCACGTACTTAACAGACGTGCCAAAGATACCTATGCTTTATATTATTAAGAGCATCATAATTTTCTGTTTTGAAATGTTCGGACCAGCTCATATCAATTGAATATTATTATTATTTTGTTAATTAATAATAATGTATTTTAAAAAATAAACACATTAATATTATTTTATAATTTAAAAGCTTTATTGAAGTTAATATGTCATTAATTTTACATAAAATATTATCCATAAAATAAAACCATATATTTTACGTTCCAAATAGTTTTATCATGAAACTATCACCATACACAACCGTAGTATAGTCATAAACTGTATAAAGTCATTCTATTATAACAGTTATTATGGTAGTAAAAATTTAACAATATAAAAACCGGAGCATTTGTTCTGCTGTATAGTAAATGTGTACTGTACCACATCGTTGAGTAGGTCACTGTTATAAATGTGTTAAATTTAAATTTAATGAATATAAATTTCTATTGAATACATTGTTTTATAATATAATATAATTTAATATAAAAAATACATTCATCACTCCGTTCTGAATCTAAAACTATTCTAAGCGGAAACAGTTATTCAGCCTATATTTATTATTTTTACATTTTTAAGACAGTAGGCTTCACTAATATTTTGAAAAAAATCATGGCAAGAAGTTTCAAGCATCATCAAAAAAATTGTTTGAATATAATTACAGAAAAATAACTAAAATTTATTTATGGTTTAAATTTTCAAATTTTATAAAATTTGAACAAAATTATGTTTAATTTTTACGAAACTTAATATTATGTATTTTTGATGTTTTTATAATTTAAACTTATGAGGAATCTTATATTAAATATTCAAGTTTTGGTTAATTAATTCCAAATATTTGTTATTATTTTACTAATTTTGATAATATAATTAGGAATACTTAAAATATAATTAATTATTTATATGAATTACAAATTTGTTTTATTAGAAACAAAAAACTGTTTATACAATTTTGTCAATTGTACGTAATTTAGGGTATGTTATTTATAGTAGGTATGTATTATACTTAAAAAAAAAACCTTAATGATGGATATTTATTTCAAAAAAAAAAAACTAAACTTTATTTATTTTTAGGTAATTTTTCATTTTGAACTTAATGCGAAAATCGATACGTCATTAGATACTCAACGGGGGCCAACGAGAGGTTAGATGGATGTACTTTATTTTAGCGTTAATCTAATCAGAATTTGCGATCAAATGTAAAAAAATGAACACGAGAAAATATGAGGGTAACCGTTAAGTAGCGATTTAAGCAGTCTCTTCTAGCATCTGACGTATTTACGACTGCCTTGTCCTGGGGATTTAAGACCTCGAAATCGTTTCCTAAGTTGTACGTGGTCAAATTTCAACAGTCATAATAAATCTGGTCTTCTAAAAATGTCATAATATATACAAAAAGTTGTAGCTCGTGACAATTAACTACTATCGCTGTGACAACATACTATCGGATAACTTTTAAAGTGACTTTTTTGAAATGTTCGTCAAGTGAAACAATAGTATTTGTCAAGTCGAAGTCGCGGTGATTCTTCCCATCTCCCCCACTCACACATACACACGCGCGCGCGCACGTGCGCACCACATATCTACCCACTCATTCATGGCAATTACTAGTCTCCTTTTTCTTGAAAGTATCTGTCCTTGGAAAACCATTATGAAACACAATTAGAACAATATTTCATAGTGTATTACTTACCCGGGTTGTTTTAAAATGTTTTTTCTTCATCGATATCTCCTAACCGAACCTTACACTATTAGTGACCTACAGTGAGTCAGTATGCGATTAGAATGCATTTTGCATCAAAAAAAAGAACATAGTGGTATAAACGTATAAATACATACCTATACATTATTTTTAAATCATCTTGTATTAAGTATAGTATATATATATAGTCAAATTGAATCCAATAAACTGTATTTTGTTGAAAATTGCAACGTACATACGGAAGAATGGTTGGAATACTAAATATGTCATAATATTGTTTAAATATATAAATGTTCACGGTGACATATGAATGCATTTGACTTACCTAAGGGAAAAATAAAATATATAATATAGGTGAATTGTATGAATGTATATGAGTCGTAAGACGTATTAATGACTCATGTGCAATACAAGATTATATTTATTAAATAAATTGACAAATTTTAATAAGTACAATTACCAAATAAATGGTGTACGGTTTTATTTAAAGAAGTTTAATTGAACATAATATCAAGTATTTAACATATAATTCTGTTTGCCATTCGTACAAAAAACATACATCAGTCTAGCATGTTTGTTTATTCATGACGGCATGTAATATGATGGTTATCAAAACTTATGTTTTTGCCTATTTGGCCACCGAAATGTTTTAAATATTTTGTACTTATATAAATGCATTCCGTAACTTGGACATTTTTTATTCATACCAATTTAGTATTCTAGTCTGCCTTTTAAGAGTATTAAATATCAATACTTGTAGGTAGGTACTTATTACATTTATTTTTAAGTAGTGCCTCGTTAGTTTATAACTGTGTTAAAATCGAATAATATGTAGAAATAATAATTTAGATATAATTTCATTTATAGCAATTACGTATGTTTGAAAATAAATAAGAAATTTCGTAATATCTTGACAACTAGGTAATTATTTTTTTTTTTTTGAACACGTTTGAGTTTAAAAGCAAAAGAGTAGAAAATTATTTTTAATCCACAAAAAAAAAAAAAAACAAAAAAAAAATAAATTTATGTATGAAAATGAAACACGTATACATTATGTGCTAAATATTTCATCTTCAATTACAAGATGAAACAAATATTTATTTCTTATCATGGCAGTAAATATAATTTATATTCTTTGATGTTGATTGTATTTAATTTATGCGAACATTTTCCAGATGATATTAATTTTGCAATTTATAAATATAATTTTCTTAACAGTTTAGACGGGTAGAATTATCTAATTATTTAATTTTAAACATATAAAATGTTAAAAGATCAACATATATTTGATTGTCAATTTATAAATTACAGTGTTTAATTGTTATGTTTGTATTGAGTTAGTAAAAAAATCGATTTTAAAATATTGAAATATTAATAAAATACATACCTAATTTTTAGTATGAGTAATTTTAATGGGATAATCGAATTATATTTAATATATTTAAGTAAATAAGTCTCTAATAACAACATATCTTAGTATGTATAACATAAACGAACAATAATTAGTCAATATATTTTTATCATAAATTGTAATTACTAAGCTTTTCATTTTTAATTTAAATTACATGTTGAAAATATCTATATTATATTAAGAATAAATATACGATAAAACGATTTTATTTTTTTAAAAACATTAATTTTAAGAAACAAAATTGAATCATAATATTCATAATATTTATATGTCATACAATCTAGGTTATTTTTAGAAAAACTTATTTATTACTAGTTCATTTCCTATTGATGTTATATTTTGTTTTCACTTGAAAAAAAAGAAACTAGACAAATTTTTAAAACGATATAACTAAAAATATAAAATACATTAGGTAGCTGTTAAAAAAATATTTCCGAAATGGATTTGAATCGTAAATACGCATATGATGATTGGCACCGTGAAAGTTATAAATAATTATAGAAGTTAAATAAACGTATAATAATTTATAAACATTATTTTTCAATATAATTTCAGTAAATTAACTAAATATAGCCTTTGGTCAAAGCTAAATATGTAAATTTATTTTTTATTCAAGTTGGATTTTTAATTATTCTCCATCCCTCGCCGTAATTGTAGTATTTTAATGTTTTTGCGGCAATGTTTTACCATTAATCTTAATAATTATAATATAATATTAATATGGTTTCCTTTTAGACTACCCTTGATTATCAGTATTTATATTTTTCACGACAATATTATCCATAGGTAAAGTTAGGTAAAATAAATTAACAAAATATAAGTTGTGGTGTTATAGAAGTCTATCTTGGTTTTAGTGTACTTCAGTTTACGAGAAAATCTGCATCGGTGTACCTCACTTTATGACATAATTTGACTGAGACAAGCATTTTGGTTGTGGTGTATTGGACATAACATTTAATATATTTTCAAACTTGGGTAAACTATTGTTCAATTTTTTCTTATATCTCTAAGAACAACCTTTGAAATTTTTATAAAAATCAGTCAACTTGTATTTGAGTTAATAAGCAATACAAATGTGGACATTGATTTTTGATGCACGTACATTTGAATAACAAACAATAAAAAAAAATCTTATTTAAAAAAATAAAAAAACGATTTTCATGTATGAGCTACCCTTTAGAAACCTACGTGGGTTCAAAAACGAAGCAAAGAACCCTTGTCGCGAGTAATATGATACATTGTGTCCAAAATTTGGTGCCAATTGGTTTAGTAGTTTCCAAAAGTATGACCTCCGTACAAACATATAATTTATATAAATATATATACATAATATATAGATTTACATTTGTCATATTTCGGCTTTTGGGCGCCCACGTTCTCCCCGTCAGTATATAGGTATGCCACTATGGGAGTGCAATAAATCTAGTCAAAACATTATTACTTTATATATTGCACACGTCGTTATTTGGACATATCATTATTTTATTTCGCTTTCTTTGATTTTTTACCAATTCCTGTTTTTGAGTTCGTTTTTAATACGTTTTATTCATCGACAACAGAACAAAGCTGTTGACGCGAATTCAACTGAACTGCTGGTCGATGGTCTTATATGAAATACGATTTATTCAAAAAAAAAAAACACGTTACAATCAATACAAAACAAATATCGAATAAATTCAAATGTCTCTGTACAGATATTAGTATTTCAAAAATATAAACACTATATATTATGAGTTATGTCATAAGGGTAATACACCTGTGCAGTCTGTGTGATTACCGTCTAAATATAGATTTAAGCTACTTTTTAGTTTTTATATGATTACCTCATGTAGGTACGAATTATAAACGCTATACCTATATGTTATATATATTTATAATATAATACTTAAAAACAAAATTAAATTATATATAAAAAAATAATATTTTTTAATTTATTTATTATAAAATATACGAACTATGCCCTTTAGATCAAATTATGGTTTGCTGTTAAAGAAAACATTAATCGATAAACATAAACAACATTTTGGAAATTAAAATGAAAGGTAGGTCAGTATTAGCATGAGACATCAAAAGTCTTATACTTCATTACTCGTCTAATGAGAAGTACTCAATGAGACGTGGAACGTTGGGGAATTAGTTTATTAAGGGAAATAAGATTACAGAACTTCGCTTGTTTATAAACCATTCAAAATTGTTGTCCCAAAATAGCACCTGCTAATGAAACTAATCCAAGATAAATTACAATACGATAATAATCGTGTGACGGTCAAGCGCAAAACCCACGCCGAATTTATTCGAGATGCTGATAAAACATATTTACTATTGTATACATTACATAAAATACAGGAATAATGAGCGTCGTCTGTGATATAAATAATGTAAGATTTTGGACTAACGTATGGCTCGATTTGCTCTATGTATACAACACATTTATCAGATGATTATTACGATTTGATTCGATCGCGGTCGAATATATTCCCCTTAACTACAATATGTACACAACATCTACCAAATTCGATTTTCCTCTGGACCATAAATTCCAGCACAATGGCTGTAGGGTTTGGTTAACGGTACTGAACGATAAAATCAGCAAGAAAAATCGAACGATCATTAACCATTACGCTACACACATTGACGCACCGATGGTACATCGATCAATGACAATAAAGTTTCGATTAAAGATATCAAGGGATATTTTTAAAAACGAAGATAATATGAAGTTTGAAGTAATGTTATAATTACAAAGATTTTTCTATATTTTACCAAAAAATTAAAACAAATATGTTGTATACGTTATAAATACGACCTAAATAAAAGCTATATGATGTATAATTGATTTTATTCAATTAATATTATGTACTACCGAGAACTAAGTACGAATAACGATGTTTTAGCCGTCAGTACGTATCCCAAATTCTTCATCACGACCGTATTACCCGTCAAGTCGGAACGTCCATCGGCAATACGCGATGAGAATAATTGTGACACATATAAAAATAAAAAAAAAAAATTAAATATATATGTGTATAATGTATATTGTGTGTGTAAATATATATATATATATATATATATATATATCACATTCGTATTTAACCATGAGCTGAGTATATACCGTCTGCAGGAACAATATTGTAGTTAAAAATTGAAACATATATGATATATACATTGAAATAGTAAAACACGATTTTAACCGTACAGTTGTTCTGCCGCAGTTTTATAACATTTACAGTCAGTCCCTTAAATGTTGTAAACATCAGACGTTACGGATGGATGTAACGCGAGCAAATCAAAATATATGTTGGAACTTTGCACTTTTGCAGGAAGCACAGACGCCAGTCCTGAAGTACATGCAAGGAACACAGGTCATTGAACAAAAGGGCAAAGTTGCGCAACGAAGTTCACCAGCGGAGTCGAAGTGCAAAACCATAAATGCTCGACGGGATGGGAACGGGGGCTCGGGCGATGATGAGGCCTTTGATTTACAAATTATATTATGAAAATACATGCGTTGCCTCTTGTTTTGGAGTCGTACAAAAGAAAACTTAAGAAATAAATAATGGAAACTTACACAGTATAAAATAGTGTATATCCGCTATAGAACCACAAAAAAATACTATATATCTGAATATCCGTTTATAATGTTTATATAATATAGGACTTGTCTTCCTCAATGATTTTCGAGACATTATAAGTAATAGCAGGAATTTAACAGTTAGATAGACTACATTTTATAACTGAGTATTTATTAATTGTTTTTCAAAAACAGTCGACCAGTCGACTGAAAAATTACTATATGCTCTGTGTTTTGAATTCTAAATTTAAGACGTGCAAGTAGGTAATTCATTATTATATTATACACTTCCAGACTTAACTCGACAAGATGTTTGACTACTAACTATTTATAACACAAATTATACCAAAACGTGTTGGACGTTTATTAATTGTTATGTTAAACTATTGTTTGTTACGGTCTTACAGATGCATAATTTTCGTTAGTTCAAAACTACAGGTAAATATCGAATAGTTTTTTTTATATACACATATACATATATATATAATTATGTTATATATAGATATTAATTAAAAAATTTGCAAGTATAGAACTGAATTCTGTGACTTTTTCTTTTCAAGTATTGTAATGTAATGTCTGTAATGGAAAATTTACGAATCAAAAACATACATAATATCATATTTAAATAGGTAGTTATATGTCCGTGCAGTATAATAGTACAACTCGACGACTTTATTGAATAACCAATCGGGTGAATTATCCGTCTAACCTAACACTCTATTATTTGGAGGTAGAAAGTGATGTATTTACTAACGATAACGATAATCGGGTTTGGGGCGAGAGTATTAAAAAACTTGTCTATATAAGCAACCGGCAAAGTGTTTTTTTTTTTTTTACTTGATTGGAAAAATCGACAAACCATGTTTTTGAGTATAATATAATGTCTACCGTTCTCCACAGCTTTGGGTGAACATTGCGTTTTGATTTTTTTTTTTTTTTCATTTCTTTGAGCGGGGACATGGATATCCAATTTATAAACGTTATATCACGTTCTCGTATAACCATCACGTCCAGAAATGGTAAACACTAGTTTTGAACTGCAAACCTATATACGTTTTGTAATAAAAACCTATACCTGTTTTCTCGACGATCCGGAATGTTATTACACACACAGAGAAAAAAAATAACATAAATATCTATATAATATATATATATATGTATATGTATTTTTAGTATTATTATTATTATTATTAAAGTCTACTGCTGGCTGAACTTTAATGTTTCAAGTGGATATTTCATATCAAAAAGCAAGTACCTACTACACTTCTACCGTTTCAAGGAAAATGCAATTTGATCATCGTCTCAGAACAAAATTTATGTTTACTATTCAAGTTAAATAATATGTTAATTTTGGTAGACACGTATTAACTAGTTAATATAACCTTTTAAGCGTACTGTATGCAGTTTAATTTATATACTATTGTACTGTTAAATCTTGTTTATTAAAAGTTTTAACATTAATGGTAATAGCATAATAATTATAATAACATCATAACATTTTTAACATAGTACAAAATCACCAACTCCAAAAGTACATGATAATTTTATGTTTTTCATCATTTCAAAAATATGCATCAAATCAGTATAATATTTTATATAATAGTATATTAGTTTTTGTTTTTGTAATTAATCATATTTATATTAAATACGATGTTTGTATTAGTACTATAAAGTTATTTAGTTTTGAATTTAAAAGGAGAATATTTATTAAGTAACTGTATCATAACTAGTTATAAAATCACATAGTTGACTAACTTAACTATAGATTATTAGACGGTAGAGAGAATACGATTCGGAAGTTACTTTGTCTTCATGTATTAAACGTGTTATATATATAACAGAAAACTCTTTATTGTACCTAATATCAAAGCGTTTTTGTAGTTTAACAACTTCTGACCTTGTGGTCGAAACATTATATTTTAAAATATCTTCACTGTTTAGTTAAATATAAATACTTTATGCCCTTAACCAATAACAATAATATGACATTATCATTTAAATTAATTAATTAATTAACAATGCAACATAATATGATAAAAAGATTAAAAAATATAACGATTAGCTTATTAAATTAATACAATAACAATTATTTTAATATAACGTGTTGCTATAATATACTCGAAAAATAATTATATTAAAAATGAAATTGTAACACAATTTCTAAAAAGCTATATATTATGCAATATATTATAATATGTACATAGTCAACTCAACTAAATGTTTTATGAACACAATTTACAGCTAAACTATGTAAATTTATTTAAGGTATACAACTACTTATACACTGCACTGCACAATTGGAATCCTTATATTTATTAACACAAAAAAATCCGGTTTACATCGTTTATTGATTCCTGTCGTGGGGTGCACGATTCCACATTATTTTTCCGTACAATTTGTTAACTCGTACACGCAATCTATAAACTATTATAGACTATTTCGTATACAAAATATAAGTTTACTACCATAAACAGAAACTGAACCGAACAGATATTTAAACAATTTGCAGAATATGCCATGTGTTGACAACGTTTAATGAGACAACGTCAATTTCACTGAAATTCTATTCTTGACTAGAATATTTTGCATATACGGCACATGAATATAAATGATATTGCTTAATGCAATACATTTATATATGTGTAACATAAGGATAGCTATTTACTTACAGACATTATATACCGAAAATTTCAATAATCCATCATCATAAACATTATGGTTTTACTGTTAAAACAATATTATTCAAATCTCATACAATCGATGTGTTGAGCTTCATCTATTATAAAGACGAAATGCATCTTTAGTTATAATTTGTATCAATACATAATTAATATTTAATTATAACTATTAAAGTGCAATATAAAATTAAACTATTTGGTACACGAAACTAAGAATATATGATTTATAGACATTGAATATTTTACGCGATGACATCGAGAGAATGTTTGTTCTAAAACGTTTATATTAACTTGTAATATTTAAAACAGGCGTGGGTAATAATGATTATGAATGGAATTACATAATCGATTCATTTTATCTACATTATTTGAAATGTTGTTAAATGGTTTGGTAGAGTTATTTGTATAAAGATGAAAAATAAAAGTGATTTTTATAAATCTATTTCTAAAATCGATGTTGTAACGGTAACATATCGGAAATATTCAACAATCACTACAGAATTAAAAAAAAAAACAATAAATGATTAAGATGCATTTAAAATATACTTAAATATTAGTAATTTATTTTTCGATCAGCATAATAATTCTTGTAAAAAAAACTACATACATTTTGTACTATATATTATTAAAATACTATTCGACATATTGAAGACTGAAGCATTTCATCGATCCACTTTGAACCTCAAATGAAACATTTAAAACAGAACTCACATAAAAATAAATTGTTAGAAGTATTAAAATATGAATTCTTTCAAAATATTTTGAAAAATCAGTATAATTTTTATATGGTAAATTGGCAATACATTATTGTCGAGAAAAATCGTATAGGTAATAAATGATAATTGAAATACTTTTTAATTTTATTTTTCAATAATTTTTTCTCAAAACTTAGTTTCTATTCTCGAATAAACTTTTTTTTCAAATAATAATAAAGTATAGGTACTATCAAAATGTTTTTCAACAACGATTCATATTAAATTGTATTTGGTATAAAATATTTAAATTCTATAGTTAAATTTAACCCCAGTAATCTATAAAAGATTTTTAATAAAAATAAAAAATAAAATAAAAAAATGTCATACCGAGTTTAATAATACGTATGCATCCTTAAAAATAAATTAATATATTTTAAAATAATACTTAAGTAAAATTTGTATATTCAAATATAGTTCAATTTTGAATAAAAATAAATAAAATGAAAACAACAGTTTCCTTTCAAAATTATAATTTATCCTTAACATTATTGGTCTTTAAAAAATTATCATTGTAATCTTGCACACTAGACTGATATTAAAAATTATTTTATGTTGAAAGTATAAATAATTTCACATTATATCACGCTTTTGTTTGAAGTTCCCCTTTTTAATTATAGGTGCACCAGACAAATTTAAAGGTATTTTTTTTTTATAAATGAATTTAATTTAAAGTTGGGCTTGTTGAATGTTATATATAGTAGCATTTTAGATGTCCTCCTCTTTTCAATAAAAAAAAAAAATAAAACAATCTAAATTGGTCCGATGAACAAAAAAAAAAAATAAGTGACGGACGAACCACTAAAGTATTTGTCTATTTGACATTTGGCAGCTGTCATTTAACGGAATTCTAACTTAGTAGTACAATAATTAGATAATACGAATAAAAGTATGTATGTAAATACAAATTAAACTTTGTTTATTTTATTAATTAGACTCTTTTCGTTTTTATTTATCAATATTAAAATTTAAAATTTTATAAAATTTACTTTTCATCTTCAAAAGTATTTTTTAACGGTGTAATAAATAACAACAATAATATTATTAATTATTATAGTTGTGTTAACATAATTAATAATATCTATACCTATAATAATATATATATTAAACATGTATATGTTTTACTAAGTACTTCAAATACTTATTTAATATTGATTTTTAAAATAATTTTCTAAAGTAGTTATTTTAAACATAAATTACATTTATAGATTCATAGTTATAAATTCACTAATTTATTTATAATTACAATTTTAATTAAAACAAAATGTAGAATTGCAGTCACAAATTAAATAAAAACGTGATTTATTCCTCAATTAAATTTCTGAAATACATATTATTTTTTTTTATTATTTTATCGTAAAAAGCAATTATACAGTGGTACATCTTATGTTCTATGCTTGTTTTTTATAAATAAAAGTATTTATATAATATATATATAATGGATCAGCGATTGAATTGAAATTGATTTAACACTCACCCCAATTATAATTTAGTTGCCTCTGATTATAAAATTGTATTTAATATAAAAATATATAAATGTTTGTATTCATTTTTCAAAAATGTATTCAAATAATTAAAAGAGTTTAAATCGTTATTAAATTATATCACATTATATATATAGTAACACTACCATAGTATTATCAATTTTTGAATAAATCAAATAATTTCGGATATAGATATCTAAATATTGAATAACTTTATTATTTTTCGATATGAAGTAAAATAATTTATTACGTGGATCGTTTATTTATAAATATTGTTCGTAAAACAGTGTAAAAATAAAATTATATAAAAAAATATACGTAGGTATAATATTGAAGCGTATTATGTATACTAAAGAAATACTATACGATTAAAAAATTAAACCCAGATTAATCAATGTGTACAATAAATATGAATAATATACCTAATAGTGATATCTACCTACCTATATAAATACGCACGTATCATCAATAAAATATTAATATTTTGTATTGACATTCGGTTAAAATTCCCTGTCAACTGTATTTATATTATATTTCGTATATTAAGAGCGATGGCGCCAAGTGGCAGCTTATCTGTATCGCAGGCAGCGGATGGGTTTAATGATTTTATTTTATTGGCGACGATAATATTAATTGAAGCGGCTTTTGTACCGGGCCGAAAACGTTTTGTTTTTCGGCACTATCAGAATGGTTTGCGTGGTATTATATTATATTCATATTTATTTTTCTATTGAATGTCGATTTTAACAGCACAACACAGAATAAAATATGTGTAGGAGTTGAAGCAAAAAGTTAGGTTCATAATTTGCAATGCGCATAATATTATAATGCCGAATAATATAGGGAAAATGTAAGCATAGTTTTTGAGAAAAATAAGAATGTGGAACTGAACAAGTGAGCGAGTCCAGTGATATGGTACTTTAAAAATAATGGGCACTGTGTAAGTGTTGGAGAGTAGATATTACCAGTTAGGACGTTGGATACAAGTACAAGATTAGAGCTTCAGGTCTGCGTCAGCAACAGATTTAGAAAACATTGAAGGAGGATTACAATCATATGTGAGAGACAGGGATATACAGTCCAGACGCAATCGTACGTAGTAAGCGTTTTTGGAGTCTTTCGACCTCTACACAGACAATGATGAAGTACACAGATAACGTCTATCATAACATTATAACGATTGGATCGACGAAATCCGCAGAGTAACATACAATTATGAGCGCGATTAGTCATTGGTACAACTAACCGGTATCTAAACGATAAATTATGATATATGATAATGTTCTCAAGTGATACACGCGCAGATTACTGTTATACGTATTATATGCGAGTTGTTGAAACGATGCTAATCGATCCAGTGCAAAAAAATGATATTATATATATTTATATCGATACAATGTTATAGTAAATGTTTTCCAATCCGCACGATAAATTGTATTAAACTAAGATCAGGGCAATATTTTACGGACATTTGCCTTTGTCTCATATTTTTAGGAGCCCCTAAACCGAAAAAAAAAACATACAAGTATAAGATTACTTTTGTTCAGAAAAATCAAATGATTGAATCATCTAGAAAAATATTTTTAAATGTTATCAAATTATGCTCGGTTTTTTTTTCTCTGAGTTCCAAAAATCAAAATCCGACACTGGTTTTCGTGCGCAGAACGCAGAATAAATAAATAAAACGTATAGCTAGTTGATAGAATACAATCAATTATCATAAGATATGAAAAAATGTAGGTATTGATCGTGTGAATTCGCCATCGAAAAATAATAACAACACCTAATAATATGATAAACTATATTGTTGTAAACAGTGTAATATTAATATAGTATAATGAGATTACCTGATTTCAAATGGCAGACACTACCAGCGTCGGGCGTGAATAATAATATCGATAATAATTTAAAATAAAAAAAACAATAATACTACGGCGGTGGGTGCGATAATAAGGGAAGATAAAATCGTCGACAGACGATGTCGTACGAATTTACGAAAAAACGTGTGCCAGCGAAACGGCGTAAGGAATCGGTGGGACCGACACCAGAAGACGGTGGTACGCGTTCGCGGCAACGGCGTTACTGAACCGACGGCGGTGGTGGAACGGCGTTTTTCTTCGTGCGGGGAACGACCGGAAACTATAATATACGTGTGGCGGCTACCGCCGTCGCGCCAGATATACGCAAGCGCTGGGACACGACGCGTGTACAACTGCGGAGGACAGGTATTATATCTGCGTAATGATAATAATAATATGTGTTGGACAACGTTTCTGTTTTTACAAAAAAAAAAATAATAATAATAATAATAATAATGATAAATCCGTTGCTCTTCTCTCGGACGCAGTGTCACAACAATCGAGCATCTCTGTACAATATAATATATTATATTATGTAATTTGCCAAATACGGTACATACGCGCATTGTTATGCTGAAATTTATTAATATTTTACAGAAATAAAATGACTTATAAATAGATAAAGAATCTAACGTGCATGCTCAGTGTGCTCACTCGTGTTTTCTTTTCATTAATTGATGAATGTATTCGAATTGTAGTAATTATAATGTTGAAATAGTGGTGCTTAAAGGACTATGTTTTCAATTAATTATATTTTCGTAATATTTGGAGAATATATGTCCTTTGCAGATCTAAATCGAAATCTAAACGAGTAACTTTAGAGTTATTGTATTTTTTGTAGTGTTAAGTTCTAGTTATGGATAGGTTCTGATCGTTTTAAAATTGCAGTATAATAAATATTAAATATTATAATAAACAAAAATCATTAACATTTTATAATTATTTTGTAAATATTATTGTTCGAATAATAACAATAATAATATAAAATTTAATATTACATCGATGTTATATATTTAAATCCACTCTCAAGTATCAAGTATCCTTTATGTACAAATTTTAATAATTATATTAGATTAAATTTTGATTTATATGCATACAATTTTTCAAAAACCATTTTCCGCACAATTTACCTACATTCGAAAAGGTAAGTTTTGATTTGAAAAAATTAGTTTGTATCCCCAGAGGATATTCCTTATAGTTATATAGCATGAAAAAATCTAAATAATTGAAAATATGTCCTTTAAAAGTACTTTAAAATTCCAAAAATAAGAATTTGAA
Source organism: Rhopalosiphum maidis (assembly GCF_003676215.2). Taxonomy (NCBI): domain Eukaryota; kingdom Metazoa; phylum Arthropoda; class Insecta; order Hemiptera; family Aphididae; genus Rhopalosiphum; species Rhopalosiphum maidis. Next base: position 65,189,183 of record NC_040877.1, read on the forward strand.
TAAAGAAAATTATTATTATCAAAGATAAAAATGTAGGTAAACATTGTTGGTAAATCACCCTGTGTAACAAAACAAAAAAATATCAATGAATATGATTATTAAGAATTATTCGACTATGAAACCTTTAAATTCGCTACTAATAATTAATATATTGTCCATTACAAATACAACTATGAACTAACGCAAACTGCAGATGTGGTATGGTTATTCATTTTAAGATTTCAAATGAAAATTTATGATTTTCTAAATTAAAATATTCATAGAAACACTAGAAATAAACGTAATTTTTCAAAAATTGAGTATTGTTTACAGATTTTACGCCATTCTGAACAATTTTGATGTGCGCCCTTTTAACTTAACTAATCGTCGCCGACCACACACTCTAAGATCATATTATAAACTATTATAAATCTATAACTCATATTCTATTATATAGATAAGCGAAACTATATGATTTTTTTTTATTTACAGAAATGAAAAATAAGTTAGGTACCGTTTTTTATCGAATGGAAAGTAACATGCTCTCACTAAAGCCTCGGGGTGTAAACGTTATTATACATAGATCCGTTTAAATATTAAACGTGAAATAATGTCAGTTTTGAACTAGATTCCTTGAATTATATATAAGAATATTTAACAATATATTATGCATTCTAGTTATTTGTACAACTACTATATATTACGGATGGTTCATTTTGACGTTTTGGAGTGATGCATATAGTTCACGCCCTTCACGGCTCGGGAGAATCTATTCAATTTTTAACAAACTATTTATAAATTAAATAACCAGTGATCTAAATTTTCATTTGAATAACACGAATGGGGGCACAAAACGATTTGTTGATCATGACAAGAATGATTAGGCTCTTAATAATTTTGTCCTGATGTATTAATAGCTTATAACAAAATATAATTTTTTTAAATTAATTTTATGGTGCGGTCACAATTATAAATTAATTTTACCAACTAGTATAAAATATAACGGCTTGAGTATTATTATGTGTGCGATAGACTGATGGAGTACCTACACTGCGGATTATTATTTTTGGCATTACACGAATAGGACATATATTATATAATATATATAAAAAATATATATTTTCGTATACTTCATACAAATAAAACAAAAAAACTCATTTAATATTGTTGCTTAACAGACCAAAATTCAACCACAACATTTATTATTTTCGTGGTATGTATAGGTATATACGACCTACAATAATAATCGCCATTTCACTCGCAAATAGTATTTGGATTAATATTTACAGTGAGAGGTAATACAATTTACATAAACCATCAATTCGTTTTTGACATTTTATGTTTATTATTTTATTTTTTCAATCAAATATTTAATTTCATTTGACCAAAAGCCCCATATTACCAAAACGCGAATGGGTAATAAATAAAATTCAAAATAAACCATAACTATATTTTTATTGGCGTAAAATTTAAAAGTCCTGTCATTTTGAGATTTTTTAAAATAAGAAACACAGTAATACATTAAGTAATTGTGCAATAGCGGTAATTGTTTTTCGTTAAATTAATAAAACTTATTTTTTTCGTAATAATTATATGTGATATTATAATATATTTAAAAAAACGAAAATCCCTGTCTAGGTACAGAGCCATTTCACTCGTCTACCTCAACTGATTCATGCAAGAGATAATAAGTTTTTTGGATGTAATAAATGAAATGATAAATAAAACAATTAGAAAACTCCATTTTTAATTATAATTGTGTATTGATAAAAATCACTTACAACTAAAAACTTTCTTCTGAAATTGTTATATATATATATACATATATTAATACGGTTCAATTGCGTGTAATACAAAATAAAGTGAACGTGTACATGTTAATTAGATTCCATTGCATTTATTCTCTTATTATAATTAAATTCGATAGTTATTATTAAATGTCAGTATCAATAATAATTTACAAATACTTTTGTATTATGCCAAATATAATATAATATGTCTATATTCGACACCGATATCGTTTTCTTTTGTTTTAGTAAATACAATACATGATGACCACTATTATTCAACATATTCGCTATTGCTGTATTAGTATTACGTAACGCCCCTTTTGATATTTTCCGGTTAAACGACATATAAGTATATGTATAATACATTAAAGATTCCTTAAAAAAATAACCAGCCACATCAGTTTGTGCAGAAATGTCCGGAACAAAAACCGGATATAATAAATATACAGTATACATACGCGCGCGTATAATATATTATATATATATATACCAACATAATCATCATCCGAAGCGACATCATAATATCATATATTGTTCATGCTATTTAACCCTGAGAAATATAACATAATAGCGGCTGACGTTTGGAATGAAAACCGTATCAATATGAGTACTGTTTTGTTTTAAATTCTATTTTCATCTGCTTTTCCGTCATTAAGATTGTGGTGTTTACGCGACGCCGATCGTTACTACAGAAAAATAATCGGTCTTTATAATACGCGATCGGATAGTGCAATATTATTAATGATACGATTATTTCAACGGTAACATATAATATATATATATGGAAACAATGTGATAATACATTAATACCGGTCTGTTTCTATATGTAATAGGTGTTCTATATCTGCCTATACGGAAACGACGTGACTCTAATTTTTCCATCGCTCTTTCGCCGAACGCCGTTCAGCGCCAGCCGTCCGCACCGCCGTAGTAAATCGACACCGACTCGCCGGCGGCGGACCAGGGTTAAAAACATTTCCGGTGCCTAAATATATTATTATTTGCGGTTTTTGTCGAACGACCGCCGTTCGGCGAGGGGAGTTAATATAATGTTCGACGATATATTATTATTACTTCACTGTGTCGTCACAAGACATCACGACGACTTTTCGGATGCTTTCGGGAAATTTTTTCACTTACGCCGCACAATGGGTCGTCTTTCAGCGTTCGACATACTATATGGTACTGTCAACCAATATATTATTATTCATAATAATAATATGCGATTGTCGTTATATTTTAGTAGTTTGGTTTTTTTTCGGGCAGAAAACGTGGTTTTAAATTCAAATACAATATGGGTACGTTTTTAAGATACACAAGCCATGCAAATAATCTCTCCGATAACTTTTTCGATTAAGAAAGTAGAAAACGAATATCGCACTTTTTACATTTATTTAATACCTAAACACGATTTTAGAGTCGAAGCGATGCATTATTAGTATGCTGTGAATATTTTTCCAGTTGTATATGTAATATAAATATATTACGTAAACGAATAAATCATAAATATATAATAAAATATAATAAGTTATACAATATTTTATCATATTTAATCATATAATATCATGATATATTCATCAACTATATTATTATTATTATTATTATTATATTTTATACAATATAAAACTTTGTTTTAAATTATTATTATTATTTTTTTGTGTTGTATATTTTAAAATTATTATTGATTATAAATTGTTCTATTTTTTTACAAGAAAAAATTTAGAATAATTTCCTCATGTAATATAATGATACTAATAATGCTATCTAATCTTATATTCCATTTATTTATTTTTTTAGTTATTCGTCATATTTTGTGAATTACCTTTTAAATGAACATTTTCACAATCACCACAAAAATGTATTTTTACTTTTTATCAAACTATTCAAATTAAACGTATTATGTAACTGTAATAAAACTGTATTATTATGTTTTACTATTCCGTTATATTAGTCAAATAAAAATTATATTAATTCAAATTTAAAACGATATAATATCAAAATGTACCAACGTAGTATATAAGTATATTAGTATACTCGTACATGCGCAGTGAAGTTATATACACAAATTTTTTTTTTTAATTATTACTTCTAAAAATAATGATTTTTTTCTACTACTTAAATGTTGTGGACACACAGTTTCTTGGAACATAAATATTAATAAATGATCCTTCAAGAACCATAATAAAATCAAAACTCTAAAAAAAATTAGAATGTAAACACCTACCTATACAAACAAAATTAATGGAATGAAATGTACGAGTTTTTTTAGTTTTACGGATTAAAAAATATAATATATGCTAATGCGCTGTTATGATAGAAAATACATAGCACTCTTATATAAAAAAAGAACATTATTTTTACAGCTGTTTACGGCTGTACGAATAGATTTTTTGGCAAAGAAATGCATGACATAAATCTAATCAGACAAACGATGAGTTTGGCACGAACTTAGAAAGAACCAGGTTAAAGTCATGTGTCTTTTTACAATAAATTTGTTAACAATTAAAATATGATTGAAATATATTTTACATTATAACATTTTCACAGTAAGTTAATAAACGTTAAAATGATCCAAAAGAATTAAAAATTAGTCCACAAAATAACATTTATCAAAAAAGTCAGAAAATGTACATACCGGTAAGATGGTGAAATGGAACTCAGAATTCGGGTAACATGCAGCTGTGGAGTAATGTTTGTACGACCGGTAGACAGGATGACACTATGAAGATTTTACAAACCGTATTAAATCTTATAACTCACGTAATTTCGATTACAAGCGTGTGGTTCGTTGTTGCATGCAAAGCGTTCGATATGCTATTCCGTTATTTTTATTATTATTACCAGCACATCTACTTTTTCTATTTACAAAAATGTAATATTATAATGGTAATTTTTGTATTTTTTCTTAATAAGACTTGTGGATTAATTATCGTTAGTGTTTTTTATGAACTACACAAAATAACGTGTATTTGTATTCAACATTTTATAATAATGCACTGCGTGTAAAAAACTCAGACACATGCGACCGATTTGTAATATTATTTTTTTTTGTTAATCTTTTTGTTGTTTAATCTTTATGATACGTAGCGTGTTTTTTGGAAATATAATAGATTCGTTTTAGTCGACCAACCGTGCGTTGTGTTTTTTAACACAATATTTTTATTTTTTAAGTTACTATACATAACTAAGATAATATGCTCAAATGAATGTGTTGCAATACAAATAGCGACAAAAAATATTTCTTAAATAGTTTTAATGGTGATTTGTTATACAAATTGTTTTATATGTATCACGTATATAGAAGCTGCGTGAAACCTAGTTTAAGATAAGAAATTTTATTTTTAAAACTTAACAATATATTATTTAATATGTATATATGTATCCAACAAATTACTAAATGTATACGTATAGTATACAACATACTACGTGCAATACGGAATTCAAAAATATGCAGTGACAACACCTTTAAACCATTTCTATTTTATTTTAATATAAATATTATTACACATATAGGCTTATGTATGTATAAGTATTTGATATATCCCAAACGTGTGAGTGAACTTACATTCGTTGGTTTTTGATTGCTGTATAAAAGTTATAAGAATAATCAAAATTATTTTAAAATGTATAAATGTATATTTACTTATCTTTTAATAATACTCCACTGCCATCGATAAGAGATTACCCTCGGTGGCTAGATGGTCCATTTAACTATAATGTTATATACATTTACTTAATAATAATTGTAATTTTTTGGTAAAATATATATTATTATTATTATTATTAATCCTTGTGCATGCTATATATTAGCTATAGGTACATATGTTGAAGTATAGTCCCATTTTATTGCTTGTCCGTTGCTACCAAACCATCGATAAGGTTAAATATACTATAGTTTTTTTTTTTATTAAAGTATATTATGTTATATATATATATAGTACTATTATATAACTAAGTATCATTTTTAATTATTAACATCAAATCCTTTGATATTTCTTGTTTAGTTTATTTTATATACTGTATTACTATTAAGATAAATAATAATTTTTAAAATAGATATCTTTGAATTAGATACTTATCATTTACTCCATAATTATTATGATGATTTAATATTAATTTAAGTTTAAGAAGATTTTATTTCTTTATAGTCATAAGTCATAACACTTTAAAGATTTTAATATTAATTTAAATAAAATATGTAACCACTCTTCTGTCATGAATCTGAACTTAATATTTTCATAATGCCTTCCAATTTATTAAAGTCTTAGGTTTTTAATTTTTTTTTTTTTACATATTTGATAAATGTGAGTTGTTTTTATTGATCCCAATGATACCTGTGATTTATTTTGGATGTTTATAAATCTAGAAAATTGGATTCTTGTTGTACACATAATCTTTTAAGTGAGAGAATAAAGTTGTCGGGTTAAATTTATTTAATTCTGAACAATATTATGGGGAAAACCCAAAAGGTATCCGTAGATCATTTTGAAATTTTCAAGAATAAACATTACATTAAGAGACTTAAATTCAATAAAAGAAATGAATTGAAGATAAGAGAATACAAAAATAGTGACACATTTTATCCTATCTAGCTTACAAATGTTCAAAAGGTAAGTAGGTAATAATTACATTTTTGTTTTTACATAAATTATAATATAAGAGGACAAACATTATCCTAAATTGTAAGGAATGTAATCAAGTATTATTCACTGATGCATTTTAACAGAAAACTCCTTATACATAATACTATACTTCATTTTCTAAGAAATAAAATTACATATGAACATTTCTACTCATGAAATTCGTTTTAAAATATATCATTTTGAAAGGGGATTATATTCTTATACAGTTTATATTTTAATCTTATATTAATTTAATGAGTTAATAATATAATATAATTAAGGTACACAAATTTAAATACATACAAGAAATCAATATAATTTAATTAGTCATATTCTTTTTATTTTTGTTATTAGACAGTTTATTTCATTAGCATATTTCTATATAATAAATTAAAAGTTTTAATTTTTTTCAATAAATTATATTTTAGTTTTTTTGCATTATTTATGAGCTATGGTATTTTTTTAAACTTAAATACTATAAATTATAATATGATAAAGTAACTTTTTATACAATGTAGCTATAGTAAGAATGACATTAGTTTAGTATTTATAATTTAATTCTAATATCTGATTAAAAACTGAAATAAACTGAAATCTATACTAGCAAATAAGATTATATTCAATAATATACACACGATTTTTTCAGAGGGGTTAATAATAATTTCTCAAAAATATTGTAGAAATATATTTTTATGTAGTAAGAAATGTCAGAGAGAAGGGATCATCTCTTAACTTTCAACCACTTATTCTTATATACGACACTGTATATATTTTTACTTTTTAGCAAATTATAATGAGTTATTTCATTGCAAATTTAGTAGGTAGTAGTTATAGTAGTTACATAAACTGAGTCTAATTTGATTTACTCTGTTACTCATTGAATATAACATAGTTTGTATAGTATTAATTAATTAGTTTTGATTCACATATAATAAAGCGTTTTCACATTCTTACAAATTAAATTAAAATTACATTTAATATTGAAATGTAAGGTTGCTAAACAAAATATTCATCGACACTTAGTATACAATTAATGCAACCTAGTGATAGAGTGTTGTAAAAAAAATGAATACATGACATTAAAAAATTAATAGATACAATGCTTAAAAAAATAGATTTTTAGATATTTACAGCTAAAAATTATGTTAGATATACAATATACATACAGTATAGGCATTTGATTACTTACATACATAATATTATGAAAATTGTTTGCATTAAAATAATGAATTATGATTATATGATACTATTGTTTTATCTAAAGATTATAAAATATTCCAGCAAAAGAGAAAAGTATGCAATATGTGTAACGCGAACTCGGTTCTTGAATGCCTGCAAAAGAGTATACACGTCGTGTTAGATATTATCTATTGTTAATACAATATTATAACACCAGTTCGCTTTATATTTATAGTTGAATCGGTGTTTCTGATCTACAACTTTCACTAAAATTATTTAAAATCTTTAACAAGCCGAAGGCGATAAAACCAAACTAACACTTTAATCGTGTAACTATAGTTTTGGTTCTTGATGTAATTTTTATCATTATTATAGTTATTATAATAATATAGTTGTTGTTATAGTATGTATACTATCTAAATAACGAATTATATCATAATTCATACTAAATAAATTATAATATATTAACTGCAAATAGGAAATTTAATATGTTATGATAGAAAACACAATTCTATGTTAAAAATAGAACTCAAGAAGATATTTTCAGCAGAATATTTACCAAGTAAACTTTAACAAATATTATCTTTTAATCTCGCTATCCCTCTATTTATATATTGTATACATATATGAATTTGATTAAACTATATAAGCCATAAACACACTACCTACAATAAATATAAAAATATAAAATTACCTATAGTGATATTTATCTATGAAAGTTAAATAAAAACAAATTACATTTTATAAAAATGTATTAATTCAATAAATGTATAATTTATTGTTTGTATTAACACTTTTAATTTTTAAAAAGTAACAACTGAGTTGATTAAGAAAATAGAGCAATTTAACTAAATATCCTTTGAACGTGATATTTTTTTATGTATAGAAAAACTAAATAAGACCAAACAAAGAAAGTAGTGGAAGTAGTTTATTAAGGCATCAAAAAATATTATTCCAATTCATTTTTACTTATCTGTTTGTGATATTAATTATAGCGGACACTCTATATCTATAATTTTAATTATATTAATAATATATAATTTTTATATCGTTAAGTTTTTAAATTGGTACCTAATAAATCATAATAGTGATAATATTATATTATTATAATTTAGATTAAATTAATTCATGGACAATTTATTTATTTGGCAAAATACCTTATTTTTGACACAATGCAAACATATTAAAATGTGGGAAAGTTAATAGTCAGAAGTTAAGAAACTAAAGAAAAAATATAGTTGAAGAGTATACTACAAACGTATTAAATCGTATTATCGATTGTTATAAATAAATTGTCAGGGTGAGAGGACATAATTGCATTATATTTTCAAGTTATAGCTTATACGCACGAATCACATGGATAATATTTTAAGTAGGTATACCTATTTTTAATGTAACAGTGGAAAAAATAGAGAATGCTAAGAAATTGGTAATTACTATTAGTAGTGTGAATTTACTTAAAAATAACTAACTATTAAAACTACTAATTAAGCATATTAACATTGTTGTGTACTAAAAACTAGCCTTATATGATGTAAAAATAAAAAAATATTGCAAAACGTGGAATTTAAAATTAAAAAATTAAAAAATAGAAACTATTTATATCATAATATTCTGAATGAATAAACGGAAAAAAACCTTCTATAAGCAGGAATACTAGTTATAATATTATATTTGTATTCTTGCTATAGGCATAAACTATTAAAATATGTAAAATATATAAAATACAATTTTTAAAATTTAAATAAATCATTTATTTGTTTTGCTTATTGTACAGCGTAGCTATCTGAAGTTCAAATCCTGCTCGTATTTAACTATGACACTTTTATTTTAGGAATTTTTTTCATTTTTTGTGGGATTTTTAAATACTTTGTACTTATTTACAACGAATATAAACTTTTTTATCGTAAATTATAAATAAAAATTATACAATAGGAACCATTTGGTATTATTAAGATTTTATGGTATTTATGTATGGAATGGTAGAGGTAACATGAATTTAATGTCAGATTGAAAATCTTTTGATAATTAATTAGTTTAGGTAAATTTTGTAAACTAATTACTTTTTTCGGCGTTTATCAAACTGTACACTTACGAAAAAAAACCGTGGCTCAAAATCCCAAACTTTTATGTATTATAACATAATACTCGCACACCTTTCCTTAAATAACATTATTCAATTCTGGACACTTCTATTTTTATTAATACCGCACATTTTTACATGCAAATCATAATTTTAAACATAAGTATACTTTTATTTATTTATTTTTTGCACCGTAAAGTTTCTCTAAAATCACACAATTTAACCAAGTGTTAAAAAAGAATTTGTTATTAAATTTTTATTTAAAAATAGTTTAATAACTGCATATTTGGTTGATTATAATATTTAGTTTTATTGAAGTAGTAAATATTATAGTTTGCTTATTTACGTAGTTATCACTTAGTAAAATAATTAAAGTTATATAATAATATTAACAAACATTACGCGTGCAATAATAATTATTAATAATTTTAGTTGTATTTGAGTACATTTAAAAACATTGCATTTTTTGGCTATAATGTTGGTAACATAGTTTTCAAAAAATATATATTGGTATTCATAAATGATTTAATGTATAGTTACTATATTTTAATTTTAAATTGTCAATCAAACATTTTAAAAATAAAATATTAAAAAAATAACGAAAATTTGACTGATGTAAAAGGCGAGATTTTGAATAACGCCCACATTTTACACTTTACGCAATGATTTATACACTATATAATTACATTTAATTAATTTTCAGTATATCTGTAACTATATTATTTTATTGATGTTTCGAAAGACGTAAGAAATAAATACTAATACAATTCCATTTATGTATGAAAATAGTTTAAGGTTTTTACTTTTGACTATAATTAACATTTCGACTGATTTATGTCAAAATGTGACGTGTGTACATCTAAATCATCTAAATTAAATCGAATATGATTAAAGAAATTATCGTTTATTTTATATTTTAATTGTATATACTAATAGTATGAACGATTGTCAGAAAATATAAAGATTCATTTTTGTGATAAACTCCAAATCATATTAAACCACGTGAGTATAGATCAATACGATCTATTCGTATAAATGATGGACAAAAAAAAAATCTTGGAACGCAAAAAGCTATACACTGCACAAAACATATTATTTGAAATCAGTTGTCAAAACGGTTGTTCAAATTATTTACAGTTTTCCACGTTTAATAAAATAAAATAATAATAATAATAATAATAATACTTGTGGAAATAAACAATTCGTTAGCACATCAGCACGCATTGGAATGTAAAAAAACAGAATGACCATACAGACGTACCTAAATATATACATATATAACATACACACACATATGTTACATACAACATACAATATAGGTGAGATAAAAGTCATACAATATAATATAACACGTGTATCTGCTGTTAAATTTCAAAAACAAAAACAATTAATTTATCATGCTGAAATACAAATCATTATTTTCGTTACAAATAATATAAGTATTGGGACAAAAAAAAGAAGCTTTTATAATAACTATGTGCTAATAATTATTATAATATAATAATAATTCTATGTTATAAAATGAATTTTTTTTTTTTTTTGTGAAGTTATGAAATCACATTAGTAGATCATATGACACGGTTTGTGATACAATGCATAACAATATATTTATATATTTTACTTATATTTTTTTATCTACACTTATAGTAAAATGTCATACTTTAAATATGTAATCAGTGCATTTTTTTTACTCTAATATTTTATTTTATTGCATTTTGTTTTTTAAATAGTTGAACTATTTTTTATATTGAATATTTTAAATATTTAAGATTGTATGTTATTACAATTTAGTTTAAATATGCACCCATCGATAATATTGTATGCGTGCATGATAGACAGTTAAAAGATACATTTCAATGGATAACGAGTATTTTGTTGTAATATAAATTATAAATTTTAATATATTTCAACTTTTTACACAAATCACCCATTTATATTATCATATATATATATTTATTTATTTATTTAATAACTCGATAGTCAATAGTTGTATTATTTTAAAATATTCATTAATACTTAGCAAAGTAAAAAAAAAATTAATGTATAAAATCTAACAAATTCACGATTGATATCGCGGTTAACATACTTTTCCGATTTGAACACGTTCACAAGTTCACAATATAATTATAAGTGCGTTAAATATTCCAGTGGTATATCCAGCAAAAATTAATTGGGTAGGCTCGTTTTTTCTGTAGTGTGTAAAATATTTTTATAATTATTAGGGAATATTTGTCCTATCACATGGGATGTTAGTGTGATAATAATATTCAATAATAAATATAAATAATATTAATAGTAACTTATTTAACATCAAACGATCAAATAAAAATTGGGCATGCCCGGGCCTAGTCGGCCTACTCTATAAACACACCACTAAAAAATATTCATTTAGTCGTATAATAGTCATCTTGAATAAAAAAAACAATAAAAATAATTAACTTTTTCAAAGACAACGAAGACACGAAAGAGCTCCTAAACCAAACCTTGTTTTACCCACCGACGTTATCAAACGCAGAGACTAAAATATTAAATATTTCATAAAATTTAACTGAATATCAACTTAATACATTGAATTGTACTTCGAAATTGAATTCATCGAAATCTGAGAAGAAGTTATTTCACCTCAAAAAAAAAATAAAATTTAATAATATTCTATTATTGTTAATAACTATATTTTAATAAAAGTAAAACAAAAATTAACAATACAGTAATACATTACAGAATTGTATATTTCCCATTGCATTAGTAATATCTTTCTTATTTTATGTTATATAATATATATATTTCATAGACAGATTAAGTTTATTTAGAAAAAAGTCTATATTAAAATAGAAAAAAAAAAAAATAACAACTTCGAACAATCAGAATTATATAACACCTAGCGGAAATAATAACAGCAAACATTATCTTTAAAAAATCACAATACAAACAATTAATAATTTCGCGTAAATATATCGAAGGACCATCGTATGTTGCAAATAATGAGCAAAAAATCATACCTGAAATTTGATATTATACGTTACATTCGGTTGAAGTATTATATTATTATTATTATTATTATTATCATGTACAGTCGGTCAAAACGATAAATCACAGTTCGTTGACGTTTTTCGATTAAATTCGTTTAACCGGGGCGAACGGATTGGCGGGGCGTTGTGACCGCGGACCGCGGATAACGCGCGTGTTCCGGTGGACAAAGCTTAAGCGCGAGCGCCCGATAATACTATACTCGCCGTGCACTGTTGTGGCAAGTTACCTTTATATTATACATTTTACGAGTACACAAATAATATTATAAACACAAATCGTTTATGGGATCGCCGACTGGGCGCCGACGATAACAATGATAATCGCACCGAGACGATAACGAGTGTTTAGCCTATAAATTTGTCGAAGTTTCCATGCGATTTGGTTTATTATAGTACGAACACGACTTGGAAATCTCAAAACACCTCTCTAGTGAAATATTATGGTGTTTTTTGACATACAACTTACGAGTGAAACTTTTGACATCTTTACCATCGATATCTGTACATTTATCACCTCCTATATATGTACATACTTGCAAACATTTTCAAACTCTAACATTTTTTTTTTATTTTTAAGCTGGTCGTCTATGCCAACCTTTCAACGGGTAAAGGTCAACGATTAATTTAAAATCATCAGATATAATACACACGGAGAAAATGGCTCTATTGGAAATGTCATGACAAAGTCTGTCATAATATATTATTATAAACTATTTTGTGAGATCACAAAATAATAAATGCAAATATATTATTATAAAATAGCGCTTGCATCTAAGGGTGCCAATAACTAATAAACCGGTTGAATAAAATATACAGTAATTCGGTGTAAGACGTAATTTACCGATTAGACTGTCTTCCGTGGTAAAATATATCATCGTTATCCCGTCTCTATACGTACCACATTATTTGAACGTCATGGATTCGATAGTGTCGATGCCCAGCGGCAATTCGTTTTTATAGAATTTTTCGCTATTTTATTTTATCGATAGTACTACCATAATATTGATAGATAAACCAAGCGACCTACACCAATGAAGCCTTTATTAGCACACACTTCGTTTTTGACATCAGACCGGTTTCAGTAGTCTCGAGTACAAAATAAATGGCTATTTGTTCTATTAATGAAACATTATCGATCGCAATTTGTATTGATGCTGACTCGTACAATACTCGTGTAGTAGACGTATAACGTTGCTATCTTTTCTATACCGAGTTGGCCAGGTTCAATCATATAATACAGAGGTGGCCAGCGAGAAGAGACTCTTGAGCCGCCAAATATATTAATAAATATGAAAAAGCCAAAATGTAAAAAAAAAAAGTCATGCATAAATATAAATATTTGTAAATTCATATTAAAAAAAATTTATTGTAAAAATGTTACGATAAGATGCAAAAGTCTATGACGCGAGCCGCGGTCTGGCCACCGCTGATACAATATAATATATTCGCTCAGTGTCATTAGTGTACAGAGCACATCCCGTAAAAACTGATCTAAGCCTGACCTACGCGGTAACCGAATTATTATTATTATTATCATCATTCTATAACCCTGCACACACAATGACACGCATAAATCGTTGTGTACATTGGGCGGCAACGAACGGAGCGTAGCAACCTACTACACAGCTGCGTGCAAAACTTGTCGGTGGCGTAAAGCGTATCGTAGAGCGTCGTCAGTGGCGTACCGGACGATATATTATTATGATAATATCTGTTCGGACTAGCATATAATAATGAGTACATGCAACTATGCGTATAGTATATAAAACAATACGTAATGCCTCACACGTCCGGCTTGTCGTGAACCCTTTCTGAAATATTTCGGTACTCGTAATATACAACACGACACACAGTAAAAAGACCCATCCCACACAGGTTAAAACCGCCGCGATTTCATATCTGTTATATACGATAGGCTCGACTAAAAGTCATTGTTCTTTCTCCCTCCCTCTCGTTCCTTATTCTTCCGTTTTATCGCTCCTTCTCTGTAGTCGGTGTGTACATATATATATATATATATATATATTATATTGTCCCGTCTGACTAGGAGGCCTCGGGCAATTAATCACGAGTTGGCCTCTTCCCGCCCTTCGCCATCCAGCAATAGCTGTGTACGTATACTGTATATTATGTATTTTATATATTGTAATCTTTCTCGCCGTCGTCGAGGAGACTGCGCGGACAATTCTGCACAATTCCCTTCCCCCGTGCCTGTTCGGCCTTGAAAAACGTCAGCACAAAAAAAATACATAAATAAATATACCGTATATATATATATATATATATATATATATATATATATGTATAAATATGCGGTGAATTTGATATTATGCCCGTTATTATTGCTTATCCGCGTCACGGCGGCGGCGAAAGCTGCAATATATAGCGAAACACGAAACTAAGAGCCCGGAAACTCGGAATGCTAAATGGACCTGTTCGGGACAATTAATCAAATTATAAACGCCGGGCAGCAGCTTAATGAGATTCGGGTTGTGGGGAACGGTTGCAAACGAAAAAAATATTCTATATAGAAAGCCGTGGTGTACCGTATACCCAAGGGATGACAAATATCGTAAAAAAAAAAAAGAGAGGAAATTTTGATTTTCATTCCACAGTATATTGTCCTGCACGCGCCCAGTGGTCGTCCGCAAGACTGCTATATATAAATATATATATATATATATATATATTATACATGCGTATATCGAGTCCCTGACAGGTAAGTTTATGACTTTTGATGAACAACAATAGATAGTCTGATTCAGTTTAACTAAAATCTGTTGATAACGGCTTTAAGGTTCTAATAAGATACTGCGGTATAATAATGACCGGAAAAGATATAAATAAAACACTGTATTATGTAAAAATACATAAATAATATAATATGTGTATACACTATCGTGTACGGAATGATTCATTTGACTATTTAAATGACTACATTCGTTTTCTAAGTCAATTATTATGCTTATTGACAATAAAAAAAAATTCTTATATGCACAATTTAAAGTATTTATAGAACTATAATAATTTGTAAACGGATAAATCTAATTTTTAATATGTCAATTTTTACTTACCTGATAAAAAACTATATTTCTTAAATATCTTATCAGAAGATCATTACTTTCCTATAGAAATTAATCACAAAAATACTATCAAATTCTGTGAAAAAAAAATTTAATAATAAAAAAAAAAATTAACTTAGAAATCTATAGTGTATATCTATTTAATATGGTCGCATCTATAATTTGTGTGTATGTAACAATATCACTAAACTGAGTTGTGCAGCAGTCAGTGAAGGCGGTGTTTTTTATTTGATAAAAAATAAATAAATAATAAACACCTATGAGATGTATATATCGGTTATTCATTTCTCTCCTTTTTTATACAGCCCTAAATCAAAATGTGGGCGCATTCCGCAATAATATTATGTACAAGTAGTCGTTTAAACGAGTTTCGTAGACACGATTTTTTCCTCGGGCAGAACCAGTGATTAACGATTTCGGCACTGGACTACTATTCTTATAACAGCGTTGTATATAATATAGGCGTTATACAGTACTAATTAAATATTCCTAAACGTATAAATGTGATGCTTTTATAATTGAAAATAAAAACCAACGCTTTTATTCAGATAAACAATGATAGAATCAAGTTTGAATGTATCTGTTTATAATAATCGTAAACCTAGTTTGAAAATAAAATAATAAATCTATTATAAACTTAAGATTTCTAAATTATCTCTGTACTTACCTGTAATTACGATTAAATGCATCACTGACATTAATTTATTATTATTATAGGATAATTTATTGTTGTTTCAAATTAAATATACAAGATAGACAATTTCTCTGTGTTTGTAATTATTATAATCAAAAACAACTTTGAAGAAAAATATAATATTTGGAATTAAAGAATAACGTACATATAAATTAATTCAAACTTATTATTATACTATAAAAAGTCTTGAAAATAATTTTTACAGTGTGTATATGTTATTTTAAGTATCAAGTACTATGAAATATATACTGTTCTAAAATTATACAATGAATATAAAAATAATAAAACTATATACGTACAATTTTCAAGTATTTTATTCTCTAACAAAATAATAATTATAAAACTATCCAAAATGGTTAAAATAATAATATAAATATTTCATAAAATCTTTTTTGAATTATAATTTGTAAGCATTATCTGATTAAAAATAAAAAATTAAATTAACACATTTTCAAAAATATATTCATCATAATATTATAACAATGATTATTTAAGTCTGTTAATACATATTATAATATAATTGTTTAAGTTTTGAGGTGAATTTAAACTGTGATATTGGTTTAAGAAAAATTATTATTTTAATAAATTAAAAACTATGAATATAGCTTATCTAATTTTTAAATTTCAAACTTTTAAACTTTTAAAATAAATATTTATTGTTGCATATTATGTTAAAAATTATTAAGTGGAAATCAAAATTTTAAATAGCTTCTCGTCAGGCCATGAGTTATTTCTAATTAACATACTAAAAGTGCTAATTTATATAGTATTAAATGTAAATAGGTGATATAAAAGCCTGCCAAAATACAGTCGTTAGATATTTTCAAATATGAACATGACTTTTTTTATTATTCTATTTACTCTTATGCTGATTCTTTTACTAATGTATGGGTTGTATGATTAAAAGAAAAAAATAGTTTTCAATAAATTCATTAAAGTCATTTATTATTTACTAGTAATTAGTACCAAATACAACAGTGTAAAAACAAACCCTAATAATCAATTAGGAAAAATATACATATATTGTGATTTGTCATTCGTATAGTATTTAAAAAGTCTATGTCCTTATATCATACATATCACGTCATTGTCACTGCAATACAAGATTGTTTAGGAAAGAGAAAAAAACATTTAATCTGATCACGAGAAAAAATCATCATACTTATTTCTTTTAAAAATTAATAATAGAAGCTTAATATAGTTTTAAAATGTTTTATTTATATTTAACGTATAGTTATTACGAGTCATTAAAAGGTCGAGATATAATATTATGTTATTAAAATATAAAAATATTATAATAATAAATAAAACAATATTATTTTATTAAAGTTTTATTTAAATTACTAGTATTTTAGGTATTATTTTATTAAAATAAAACTACAATACATGATATAAAGATACTAACAAATAGTATGTGTCTTTATAGATATTAATAATATTTATAATCAGTTAACATAATATAATTTTATATATAGTATTTTTAAATATAGAGTTCGACTTTAAACATTATTTTAAATTAAAAAAAAAAAATGAATCAAGTATTTTTTATAATAAAATGCATAACATTTTTTACCAATTGATGAAACAAAAAATATAGGATATATCATAAAATAATTGGCTATAAATAAATAAATGTCTTACATGGCTTAAGTTCAAAATAATATTTTAGTGTAAATATATTTATACAAATATTATATAATTGTAGAACTAAGTAAACATTATAACTTCGTTTACCTACCTAACTGCCTACACTACAAAATTGTTAACATAAATTAAAGAAATACAAAATTATTTGTATAGGTATCCAAAACTTTATATTTTAACAATATGTATCTCAATTTGACAATGCCTTATACCTTCAATTTATACATCAATTTATATTACATAATTTTTATGCGACTTTAAATTCCTTATATTAATCCAAGGGAGGGGAACTCAATAATTGTAATTATATAGTTAATGATATTGCGATGGCTAAGAAAGTAAAAATTAAGTTTTTTACTATGTTTAAAAAATAACTTTATTAATATTAATAATTAAGACGTAAAAATTGCAGTATTGATTATAGTTTTTTTTTTTTTTTTTTTTTTTTTTTTTTAATATAAAATAATAAGATAATATATTAATATTGGAATAGTGAAACCAATGTTTTTATAATAATAAGTATATTTATTATAATAAAATATTATATAGTTAACAATAGTTAATACTGTATAATATAAAATATAATGTCGTTTAGATAACTGACTATACTGATTCTTAAAAATAAATGGTTAAAATTTAATTATTAGAGTGAAATAATTATATTTTGTTTATACTATTATACTATACAAATTAACTTAACTTTATTTTTCAAGTTATGATAATTAAAATATAATTTATTATACAATCTTATTACTCGTTATTTTTTTTTAAAAAAAAAACTTTAGAATAAACACATTTTTTAATAACAGTGTAAAACTTTACTAAAATTATAGTGTTATGCATTATTGCTGTTTGTTTATAGCATCCCGTAATCTGCATAAATAATGTGTATGAGCAAGAAATTGCTATTAATATTAAAATGATAAGATAAGAAATACATATTATTATAGCCACAGTACATGGTGTTTTTTAAATTTTATTTAAAGGCAACTAATAGTATAATTAAATTGATAAATAGGATTCAAAAGATAATTTTTGTATTAAACTAATGTTTAATATTTTAAAAGTAAATTTTAAATATTATATTACTGAAAATCTAAATAGATTTTTATAATATTACCCTATTTTCAATAAGCTGAAATTAACTTGAAAAGTAAGCGTTTTATTTTTAGTTAGTTACGAACTTTTACAAAAAAATGCATTTTTTATGATTAAACTTGTAAGTATAATTATATTATGGCCCTAATTTAACTATCACAAAAATATGACGTATGATATAATTTAATATTATATTATGTACTATAGTAATTTGATTAAGTTACATTTTATTTTCTAGAATAACCAAATAAAAAATATATATAAATCGAGTTGCAATAATTTTTTAAAAAAACGTTGCATAAAAATTTACTTTAAACTGAGGCAGGCGTAAATGTTTAGAAAACTTTCGAAGACTTAAAAAATATTTAAGTATGGCTTGTATATTAGATTTAAAATGCATGAAAGTACTGGACAAAGAGGTTTGGTGTTTTTTTTACTAACTCACGATGTATTTCTTGAGGAGGGTATCTATGTTAGTCCAGCAGCTTTTCAACAGCTGTTCCGTTCTTTCTCTTGAAATATTTTTTAAATAGACCAATGTCGCATGAGAAAAAACTGTATTATGTTTGTACCTACAGGACATCAATGTTTAATGTATAACACGTATATAATATAAAGGGAGGATATATATTATTATTATTTTTTTACTAAATAATAATATCAGTGGGTTACGTATTATTATCTTATAATACATATCATGGATAATGTTTTTATCATTAAAATGTAATTTTCTCTATACATTTATATGAAAAAAAAATAATTTTTACATCATATGAATTTATTACAAATGTACAGCATATAATTTTTTTTTACATTTATTTCTTACTAATTTAAGTGTTGACAAATTAATTTTAATTTTATAAGTTTTTCAAAATCCTCAGTAAAATATTCGGCTTTGAAATATGAAATTGTAACGGACTTTGAAACACAGACAGTCTACCAGTTATAAAATTAATAATGTTTTTCAAATCATATACGAAAAGGAATATGACATTTTCAATAAAACATAAATATATTAAGACAATTATAAATCACCGTTTGTATTACACATGATATAACCTATAATGATGTATTCCGTACGTTCGATCGCGATTTAATATTATGTATAAATAAATCTTGGTCTGTTTACGGCGTTTTGTGTAAAATCTGCAACATGACAGTGGATACATAAAATATTTCCTTATCTTATCATATTATTATAAAAAAAAAAATCTATCCACACAAACGACCGACGACGGATCGAACCATTTCCTCGGCGAGGACGTCGAATGACGATGGACGTTGAGAAACGGTATATTTTCCAGAACGCCATAGTAAGACAGTCTTGACATCAATATGAATCACAGTGTTCGTTTCTCAGGATTGTGTCTCCGGGGACGTCCGACTATGTTTTTTTCTCGACCGGAATCCAAAGTGTTCGCTGAACATACTACGGAGCTTCACGACTATCGAATCGGTGAGCCATTACCGCTGTCGTATAACAGTACGAGATTTCCGGTCCACGTTTCCGGTAATGTGATATATTCAAATCTATTTTCTGATATTTGTCACATAATCATAGGCGCGACTACTATCATGGTAGCGTAAGCTACATGTGCCATCTCTAACATTTAAAAAAATATATATCTGCGCTGGTTGACAGTTAAGAAAAAATTTGCATATTCGAATTAATATATAATAGTACTATAGCGTGTCACATACTTCCAGCATATCTGTTTTTATCTTTTTATTTGTTTAGACATTTGTTAGTATTATTGATATTATATTAGTGATATAATATAATAAAATACAGATAAAAATATTACCTAGAAACCATCTTCCTTATGTTGAATCCTGAATAAACCTTATTAATTTACTCCCCCACCCCATCCAAAAAAATACCTTTATCACCTTCTTCTATCATTAATTTTAAAAATTATGATGTCGGCATTTTTAATGACTGCATATTAACGGGTCTACGAAAAAAAAGTAAAAAATCACGTCTATCCACATACTAATAATAGGTATATGAGATTTATAGTTTGTTCACTGAGATACGGGATATATGAGTGTTGTCTACAAAAAAAAGGTTGATAGATATAAATTATACACATCATCCTGTTAACAATATTATTCGCACTTTATCCTGTATCTATTGCGATACTGCCTACACGATTATAACGAAACACGATGATGATTGTTCTTTTTAAACTTCTTTTTCTTAGGCTTAAAACAGACCATTTAGGTCTAATGCCGCTTCTACAATACCTCTCCAATGCATTCTATCAACTGCCAAATTGATGTTGTAAGTAGGGTCCACTCGTGTCAAATCTTTCTTCACGGTATCAAACCATCTTTGCCGTGGTCTCCCTATGGGTCTTTTTCCATTCAGATTTTTATCGAGCACTTTTCTTATAAGACATCCTTCTGCACGCCACATATGTCCAGCCCATTCTAGTCTTTTGCTACTAAGAAATTTGCAGATGTTCGGTTTATTATAGTCTTTGTAAATCTTCATTTTTTCTTCTTTCAAAAACTCCTAGGTCTACATTAAACACTGGAGCATAGATTCTCCTTCGTATTTTTCTTTCAAAGATGGCTAGTTTTCCCTCATCACCTCCTGTGATGGCCCACGTCTCGCATGCATACGTCGCTGTTGGCCGCAAGTAGGTTATGCATAACCTTTCCTTTGTTCGTCGCGACAGTAACTTCGACGTGAACATCTCTTTCATTGCATGATAGCTTTTGTTTGCCAACATCAGTCTGATCTTTATCTCCTCATGCATGTTATTTTCCTCATTAATGTTCACCCCTAGATATTTAAACTCTTTTACTTGTTCTAAAAAATATCCGTATATCTTGAAATTGTTCTTCGGGGTTACTTGTTTTGACATAACCATGTATTTTGTCTTCTCCCCGTTCACTATTAAACCCATGTTTTGACTTGCTCTAAATAATTTTTCCGCACTAGTTTTTATTTCATTTATAGATGCTCTAAAATTATTAAGCCTCCTGCATATCCTAGAATAGTATTTTTTTAAATATATGATATTTCCAAACAATATTTTTATTTTTAGTTTATAATAATAAAAGTATTTTATCATTTTTAAAACTCTTTTGAGCAGAATTAATTCCATTTTTTCCAGAAAATGTATCATGACAATTTCTCCATTTCCACATTTCCATTGTAAAATTATATAATTAGCTTCATTTTCATAAAAATGTAATATTAATAATATAATATGATTGTATTGATTTAATTTTTCAACCGTAATATTATTATAATTCAAATAACAACTAATGAGCAGTAATTATTACTTATACTAGAAACTACTTTGCATTTTTGAGTGTAAATTAAACTTTTTTATTAATTAAAAAATTTAAAATATTGTATAGCTATATTTATAAAAATAAATCATTTGTAATTACAACTTATATTAGATAGGAATATTATTGGGATTACTAGATGTTAATCGAATATAGGGTTCAAATTAGACGTTTTCGTTAATACAACGGTATAATAGCACATTAAATGCATAAGTCAATGCTATTTTTATACTAATGTTTTGTTATACTATGTAGTTGGAATATTTGTGTGTTTTCGTTCACATATTATCATAATATGTAAAATGTAAATGTTTAAGAAAAACCAGAACTAATTGTTAATTTTTACACCAATTATTACCATTACCTATACATTATAAAATAATAATTTTCAGAATGGCTAAATTAACTAACTTATAATGTTTAAAAATTATATCATCTCCAATTTATATTCCAAACCTTTTTTGTATAGGTAACTTATAAAATTAGTTGGGTGAAATTCTGAATTTCATAATTAAAATGCACTTTTTTAATGTCATTCAATAATATAAGCCTGTAAAATGTGCTCTGCTCCAAAAGGTAATGACAAACACGAAATTAAAAAAAATATATATCCATATAAAAAGAATTATAGTTAAATGATACATAAAAATAAAAATAAAACCACTTATTTAAATATTATATTAATTAATACTCGAATAATGGTTAATATTTAATGCATACTTAATAAATAATAACTATCTAATATCATTTAAAAAATAGTAGTCAATACTCATGTTTCTTAAAGTTATATACCATCTACAACTTAACTGTTTAGAGATACTTGGGTATAAAAAAAATTAATTTTTGCCAATACTCATAAAACTTCATTCTTTAGGTGATATTATAATTTGCTCTCAACGCGTATTAAAAAAATCCCATATTATACTAAAACCATATTATTATATATACTTGTGATATTGGCATATTATATTAAATTTCAATTACATTTTATCATGCTTTTATAACAAATTAGTAAACGTAATATAATTACCATTTACGAATATTTTGAAATGAAATAACGCATACGCTGTTCTGAAACAGGTAAATGGTTTGCTGAAATATGAAATTATAAAATGTATAGATTAGGAAAATCGTATTAAATAGTCATGTAGAATTTTTTTTTGCTGGTATATTACAATATTTATCATTCAATTACTTTTATAATACAGTTAAAAAAAAATCGAACATTATAAAATAGGTAATATAAATTATTATATCAAAAATATAAACAACGAATGCGAGTATGATCGTCGTATTTAGAATTTTTGAGTTATATTCTTTACACCTACAGTATAAAAATAGATGTACATATCTAATATTAAAACAAAATATTCTAATGTAGTGGATTGATTAAATTAGGCGTTAATTGAACCCCAAACTTCTACTTAACTATATATACAACGCATCAAAAGTATATAATGTATTTATATAATACAACATAGTATATTGCTAGTTATTATATCAGATAAAATATTGTGTACAATTATCGCCAAATTAGTTCACATTTAGGATTTGTAACGATAGATAATTATCACAATCAACCGTTATATTAATTGGCCCGGGTGTTTAGATTTTTCGTGGTTTCTATTCGTTTATAAGCGAATTAAAAGTAGGATGTTCAGTCATCTGAATTATCGTTTGATAATTGGAAAATCAAACGAACATTATTTTTGATAGAAGTATTAAAACTAAACTTGAACTGGTGAGGCGGTGAAGCTTAACATTATCCCTTGTATCGATTTCCTAGTGACTATCTTGGCAGGTCATCTTTTGTCCGTACACTTTCTTTTCAATTTAAAAATATCTTTAATCAGTATCTAAAGGCGTGTACGTTTAATTTTTCTTTTTCTGCTTGTGTAATCCGATTAGAAAATCTTACTGCTGTACAAAATACTAAGTGGTGTGCACGTATTTGATAACAATTAAATTAGAAAAACGTGTGAGACTTAAAACCTAAATAAAACCATAAACAACTTTTGTATCATACCATCGAAATCGTGATGTAATAAAATAATTAATGGTATAGGTAACGAGTTATTATAATTCTACCATAATTGACTCACAAGAAAATCTGTAATGTACGTCTGGTGTTTATTTTTTGTATACACAAATGTTTATTTTAAGTGACCATTATTGGTCACTTCAAATGCTGTGGTTTTCAAAAGCGTGTGAGTATAGTCATTGGGTGTTGATTTTTTTCATTATAAAGTATATACCGAGCGAACACTTATTCTCCTTGGCAATATATATAGGTATCAATGTGTTTTGCTAACCTATAGACTATACATATATTCTAGAAGGTCACGCAAATGGCCAAGTGATCAACATTTTAGTTGAAAAACAACAACAATATTATCATAATTATTATGAGAAACCAGAAAACCCCAGTCTCTGCATTAGTGTAGCTAAAATGCCTATCTATGACGCCGTGTGATCTTAATTTTATTGTTAAAAAATTATGATGTATTTAAAAAAAAATAAAAATTGATAATTACTATAAAGTTTTGTGTAAAACAGACATCATTAGATTGACAATTGTCCAATGAAAACATTAAAAATGAATCGAAAATGTCTATTGAATAAATTTACCTTAAATATATCATAAAACTAAGAGTTTTTTTATGAGTAACAATATAATATATTATATAAGTGTGAGTACAATAGTTATATAATTTACATAAAGAATATAACTTATATGTCTAAGTATAAGTTTTCCCTCGATTTTAGCAATCTAAAAATATATTTATATCAAGATTTTGGAACCATCAACTTATTCCAATAAGATAAAACCTATTCCTATATCTGTCTATATAAGTAGTTTAATAAATTTCAATTTTTTTATTTTAATAATACAACATACACACTCACACACACACACATATATATATATATATATATCACTTTATTGATTGTCCGACATAATTCTTGTTCTGTGATTCACATATTGTCTAATTATTTCGTGTGAACATTAATGTATGAATAACTTATACATGGCGATTGTAATATAAAATATATGATTTAACTATTACGTTACTGATATTACGATTTATGACCGTTTTTTATAAAACCTCTATTAATTTAATTTTATTATTTAAAATTTATTATATTATTATAAAATGGAGCAGCAATAAATCGATATCGAAATTTAACTTTCCAATTATTACTATTTAAATAGTAGAACTACTTAATAATTTCAGTCGTTTAATGTTCACGTTTTTACATTTTATTTTCAAATCTTGATATTAAAAAAAAAAATGTCATGTTTTAACGTTCATTTTAAACTTTCGGTAAATTCAATTTTAACGTTGATCTACTTTTAAATATTTTAACTTAATTTCGAAATTTGATTTGTCATTCACTCAAATTACGCTTTACACGCTTTACAAATCACACACTTTATTTTTGTGTTGAACTCTGCTACGTTTTTGACATTATGTCATGTATATATATATATGGCCACTGAAATTAATACATTTATTAAACGAACCAATTTCGTATAAAAGACAGTTGACGATAACAAAATATTTATTATCAAGAAAATATATTAAGTAAAGGTACACGTATTTTTAGATTTAATTAACTTTTATTTCATATTACTAAATAATGCATGCAACAAAAAATCATAATTGTATGAAAGAAAAAAACAAAATAATGATTGGTTTATTTAAAATTAGTATAACACGAAATTGCATATATGAATGTTCGTTCTACCATTAGTAATAAAAAAAAATATATCATTCCACAAACACATAATTGCTATTACTATAAAACTATAAATGAATGAGTGATATGACTGTTCTAATTATAACTACACTAAACCTAAAAACAAAATAAATTTATAATATTTTATTTTATTTCTTTATTCTTGTTGTGTACATATATTATTTTTCCCTGGTGTGCCACGAATTATGATATTATTAATTATTATTCATTCAATTAATAATTTAAAATAAGTATAAAACATTACTATCATGTTTATATAATATAAATAATAAAATACATGCTTGATGTTATATCTTACTACATAATATTCGTGAATAATATCTAAATAGTTGTTGTGTCAAGACTTAACAAGTTACACAAATATATATATATATTAACAGTGAGTTTGGAATCAATGTGGTATGAAAATACAGCGTAATGTGGAAACCACCATCACTGCGTTTTGTATAGCATTATTTTAACTGAATTTATGCATAAAATATAAAATTAAGCACTATACCTGCATATTGATTCAATTAACACTTATAACAAACTGGTAATAATTCGCGCATGAACATAGCTTGCATATACATTCATCATTCCCCATTATGTAGTATTTAATCCTTGACTCATACAAACGATGCATAATTCACCTATAAGTGTCAAAAAAAAAAAAAAATTAAATACATATCTCTGGAGTGTCATAAAATATTCTATCTAACTCGCAATAGTGTCTTAAAATCTCACATTTACGTGAATGTATCAATAATAAATTTAAACGCTTGCACATGGGTGACACTCATATTTACTCAAACGTATAAACTGATAAAGGATCATAAATGTTACAATTTATAAATTTATTATCCGTAAACATAATCAAAATGTACAGTCCAATCCTAATAATAATCATAAATAGAAATCATAGTTCACTAGTAATAAAAATAAATAAATAATTTTGATTTAGTAACGATCAACTTTATTTAAGTTGGTTTTTAGTACTTTTATTATAAACGAACGCATTCGTTTAAGTTACATTGCACATTTATAAATTATTAATATATTTTTAATAACTGTAATATACAGCGTATGATCAAAAAAATACAGCTAGAATTGCAATTTATAAATGTCATATATGTATAACTTCTATATATATACATTATATTATATCACATAATTTTCGATAATAACTCGTTTTGGACTTTTAGGTTATTAATTGAACTCATTAAATATAATTGATAGTCTTCAAATTTAAAAATGACATAAAACCACCCTGTAAAAACGTCCAGCTTGAACCAATATTTGTTGATCAATATTGCACTTTATGTCCATAAATATCCATTAACTGAAACAACTTGTATATTCTAGAGGGTAACACCCAAGTAGTCCAAAAATAACACAATAAACTCATAACTATATGGGAATGAAAAACATAAAGAAAAAAACTTAAGTAGTGTTATTTATCAAACAGCTAAAGTAGAGTCTAACAATGAAACATATTTATAAATAGTCAATAAGTAACAAACATGTCACTCTCGGACTCATAGGTATATTATAATTTACATGAATTAATATGTAGTAGATATACTTGTGTAACTGAAAAAAAATTAATTAAAGCCTAGGTTTTAATTCAAGAATATAAAAACGGTTTTAATTAAAAGAAGAAAAGTATACGACGTGAATTAATCATGAAGTGAAATAAATAATAATGCATAAATAACAATTTGTTATATTTACATTTGTTGAAAATTGGATTGTAACGTCATGTTTGAACTTTATTTTAATCAAGGTTTTTTTTTTTTTTTTTTTAATAAACTTCTTGCATGAAAATTTGCTTATTAACAATTTTTTTATTACGAAGATAAAACGCTGTTAATGTTTACCACGTTGAATATAAAACATGGGTATTTTAATCAAAAAATTATTTTTCTTTAACAATAGTTAAAATGTTGATAATTTTTCTTTCCTTACATAAATTTCAACAGAAAAGACGATCTGAATGTTTATTATACTTAACATATCTAACCTCTATAAAATTCATAAACCCTTTAATATTCTAACGGTCTTACAAATTAATGTTAAGTCTTTACAATACGTTGGTATAACAATAATATTATTAAAGTTAACCATGGTCAACTGTTTACACAAAAAAGTTATAAAGAACAATAATATATCTACCAGAGACAAAACATAAAAATAATTGATTTGATTTTTAAATGTAATTTACTTAATATACTTTAACATTGTAAACAGAAGTGACTCATAAATTTCAAATGCTATTATGTATTTATTTTAATTTAATCTTATTGTATACAACGCTAGTATTATAAGCTTAGATAACGGGTGCAAGTAGTCAATATTTAAATATATATATATTTATTTATTTTAGGGAGAGGGAACTTATAACTTCTATTATATGGAAAAAAGGTTTATTTTATTTATTTAAGTACAATATAAGATGGCATTTTTTCGTAAATAATTATTATTGGATTTATTTTTTAAATACAAGACCTAAATCATAAAAATATTATTAAATATATTTTTTTAGGACGAAGGACTCAGTTCTATAACTATTTAAACAATTGTTTAAATGTTTAAGTTTTATATTTAAAAATAAAAAGGTAATATAAACAAAAAATAAATAATAAAAAACACATCATCATTGTAAATAAATACAATTATCGTTACACCCAAAATCTAAAAATATATAATATTTGTTTGCGATGTATTTCAAACTTATTGTCCATTTGTAACTAAATTATAAATTATTATAAAAAAGTAGATTATATTTTATAATGACTTTAATTTAATTACAATTTTTATTTTTAATTAACCAAAATAATTTATTAAATTATAATCTGCTTAAATGTGACACCACGTCTATATATATATATATATATTATGAAATATTAATTATTTATAGATATTTTGATCCCAGCTTTATCCATTTTGGAGAATAATTTCTACTACTAACTACTTTCTAACTATCAGGTTGTGGTGGTATTGTTATTGATAATTTGCATCAAACAGATAAATATAATTACTATGTATAGTAGTTTCCTGCAACATGGTTTACATTGATTGAGATTATAAGATAAGATTATTAGATCTTTGTGTTGATTGTATAAGTAGCGTTATTTTGAATATGTAAAAGGAGCTTTGGTATTAATTTGACATATAATGTGAAAACTCTATATCTCTTTGAAGTAGTTAGATGGTTTTACTGTGCGCTATAATAGTTTGTTGTTTATTGTAAACTATAAAGCTGTTCTAACGGATATTCTATAAAATAGGTGGGAGTTACATGGAAATTTTAACTTGGTAATTTTTTATTTAATTATAAGCAACCTCAAATTTTCTAGAAAAATACCTACTAAAAATATAAATTTAGTTATGTTCTTAAGAAGTCAAAAATATAAGTACATCGAAAAACACAAAATTCGTACTATAATTGCTTTTTCTTAGATTGGCATGTTTTTAAATTGAAAACCATATTGTGTTTATTTTAAACCATGATTCTTTGTCCGTTACATTTATATAATCAATTCTCAAAAAAATCCAATATTGAACGTTATCGAAGTATAATATATTTAAAGCTATTGATTATAAATTGATGACACGGAGCCAAGGTTAAAATAACAAATCAATGTCTTTATTTTTAATAAATCATGTTTCCAATATATCCTAAATATATTATACCTAACTAGTGAATATTGTAGTATTTAACATCGAAAAGTTCCTTCAAAATTAAAAAAAAAAATTAAGTACATTTAAAATTAAACATTTTAATTAATTGTACAAAAACGGACACTAAAAACGTTTACAATTTAATCCGTAAGATCGTTAATTTATAGCTAATAGGTAAATAAAAAAAAAACACACAAAAACAACTAAGTTCGTCCATTAACTATACTATAATATATAGTACTGTACCGATACGCTTGCTGCGCTCGTCGTGCGAGTCGTAGGTCAAGTGTAACTCTCACGCGCAGCGAATGTTCATTATAATATATTATACACATAGTATGCTAACGGGAGAGGTTAGGTCGTTAAGGTTTCAGGGCGGGTCTTCCTAGGCCTAAATCGTAGTACTAATGCATAGTAATTATCGATTTTTATTTTTTACTTACGTATTGTAATTAATGACGTTTGTTCCGAGTTCTGATATAAATTAGAATGCACAGTCGATCTAGGATCATTCAAACTTATGAATACACATCATTTTAATATTACTAAATGATATAACTACGCGTTTTATAAGCGTGTTTTTCCAAAGCGTGTCGCCGAAAAGGTCTCAATAGAGGAAACTATAGTAGTATTAATATTAAAAAACAGCATATTATACGCGCACGAAGGCGAGCAATTTTTTTCACGTCCATTTCGAATTCGCGTTAAAACAGCTATAGCGCCGACGATACGCGTTTGTTGTGTTTACAATACAACATTAAAACGTATACACATATACGTTGAATCCGACGTAATATTGTTATATCTATTGTGTGTGAACGAGTTGTACATAATATGAACAGCTGCAGACTCACGCGCCACTCGGCTATACTATTAAATAATAATATGTTCTATGATACCTATAGACGAATATTTTCGCGATTTTCGGTATTCCGTGTCGTGGCTGTATTGCATTATACATTTTTCTCCTTCCGTGTCGGCTCATTTATTTTTCTCTGTGTTTGCAGATTTTGCAGCTAAAACGTACCTACATAACATGAGATAATATATTATATTATATACGTCCACGAGCAAACTGTGGCGTTGTCGTACGGCGGCGGTGGACGACGAAACACATCTGCCGAGGACGAAATAATAATATTACGGACGGGAAATATAAGGCATCATTTTTGATAGCGCGCATATCGTAAATTGTATTCTTACATCACACGAGCGGCTATTATATGTAATATTACTATTTTCCTCGCGAATCGGAGTGAAAATACAAAAACGACGAAATACGTGCGCGGAATCCTTTTTTTTCGCATGCAGGTGTTACACGATTTCTCCTATACGTCGCGTTATAAAAATGACCTCCAAATATGTATAAAGCCCCTATTTGTCACCGGTGTCGCGCCACCAGCCCGGCAGAGTTCTCGTTGTGATTTCGGGGTCCAGAACCTCTTTCATTTGAATAATAACGTAAACTTGGTAGGTATATAAATCGTTTTATATTTCATATATATATATATATATGTATATATTCGGTTATTTGGTCCCTTTTAATTACGCGCAGGGGTTGGCAGCCGCGACAACCCGCACGACAACCCACATTAACTATTTATACGCAATCCGATATCGTTTCAGCTATATTATAATATTTTGTGCTTATTTTATTATTATTGTTATTTTTTTTTTTCAGACGCGGATATCCAAAACATGAATTACCTACCTATATAATATATAATAGGTATTAAATTCGCACGTCAAGGTCAAAGCGTTATGTTTAAACTGTTATAATTTATGACTGATTTTGTATACATACAATATAATAAATAACAATTGGTTAGTCTGTAGTCATGAATAGAGTAACTGATACATATTTTAAGCGTTGACTTTTAATGAATCTATCGTCTCAAAAAAAAAAAAAATAATAATAATAATAACAAATCTAAAATTTAGAAACATGAAAATATTTCAATTGTCTCCTTTTCATTCATCCAATATAATAAGTTATGAGAGCGCTAACTTTAAAAACAGTATGATATTCTATTCAGAACCTTGAACTTTTGGCAAACTTGGGATGTAAAAATTAATAGGTTACCTATACAAAAGGTGAATTTAATTATTATTCAATGATCTTTTCGGTAAAACCTTATTGTATTTACTACTCAAAAAACGATGATCAAAGTTTACTCATCAATCGAAAATCTTCCGTACGTCTTTCACCATCATAAACTTTAAATCGCTGTAAAGTAAATTAAAAATTAAATGTTCATGCCTTATAAACATGTTATACGTATTTTTTAAACCTTATTATAGTGCACTATAATAAATGTTATACAGTTTTATATTTAATGATAAGTATTTTTCTTGGGTTAATGTACCTATATAAACGTTAACAATTTTTCTTGTATCTCCAAATAAAAACCTATTCGTTAAGTTATAGTTTCTGTTAAATAGGTTTGATGTTGAGACGTACAATACACCCAACATAAATTCACAGAACCGATTTACGTATTTTAAATTAAATGTAATATAGGTATTTAGGTAAATCAACAAACATTGTACAAATGCTATATAGTTTTCTAGTTCATTGCTCTATTTCACCTAATCGAAAAACATTTCGCCTTAAAACGAGCAACAACGAGGTATTAAATTTATTAATTGTGAGCGTGTGTATGTTATGGTTATTTAGTTTTTTAGCAATAACAATACATTTTTATTATATTGGCCATTATTAAACGTTATCCAACACAAACTTACTTAATACAAATAAAAAAAATGAAACCTAAAAAGGAAAACCTATACGTATAATATACATCACTAAAGTACATAATATAGATATTATATTATATGTGCAATTGAAACATTAAAATATCATTTTAACGTATCATTATTGCGATCGTATTATTATTAAAATAAGGTAGAAGTTTCATAAATAATTATTACCCAGACCCAGAATATTAGAGAACACGTTTTTTTAAGCTTCAGAGTATAATAACGTACGCATTTCATGAATAGGAACAATTTATAATAATGTATCAATTGGCACATGTGCAAATTATATTAGAATGTGGAAAATAGGGGAACACAATCTGACACGACTGTAATAATGTATATACATTTTTATATAACATGCGGGTTGATTCCATTAACAAGTTTTTATACTTAAAATGCGTAAAAATGTAATTTAAATGTTTAATCGTTAAAGGTAATTACAGATAAAATAATTAGTAACTGGTCTAAATAAAAGGTGTTAACCAATGGATTTAGTGACAAAAGATAGACAATATAAATTTATTTGGTTATCTAATGCTGAAATTCTAGTGATAAAAATTAAAACTATAATTACAAAAATTAAATCAACTTAAAATGCTGATAAGCTGTAATTAGTTAGTTATGCTATAGAATACATTAACCTTCAAAAAATGTGTTTAGTATAACTATCATATCATATTAAATTTAGATAACCAATAATATTATTTATGGAGATTTCAATACTATTAAACTATTTACTAAAATGAAATCTAGGTCTTTTGACTTAAAATTTAACAAATATTATAATTTGTATAGGAAAATTTTAAACTATTGATAAGCAAATCAATACAATTAAACAACCAAAATAAATCAAAACAATCCCATCTGATAGTAAACAAGTTCACAGACAATCCAAGTGAATATAAAAATATATTAAGAAGATTGCAAATAATGAAGGTGTTATTAATGATTCTAAAACTAAAATTTGGAATGAATTAAATTACTTTTTTGTAAATTTAGTAAATTATTTAGAAATAAAGTATATAAATTAAAATATTTTTTTATTTTAATATATGTATATATAATAGCAAAAACAATATTTTTATTAACTCAATAGCAATGATGAAATTTGTGAGGTTATTGAAAAGAATAAAAATTATCATTATTTTTATGAGTATAATTTGACAAAATGTATTTTTAAGAAAATTTCTAATTCCATTTATTTTCCATTATCGATAATTTTTAATAAGTCTTCATTAGTTAGTTATTATCCTTAAGAGTTTAAAAAACATATTATAACCACATTATTTAAATAAAGTGATAAATTAACATGCAGAAATTATAGACCAATCTCACTATCACTAATTGTATCAACATGTTTTGAAAAACGTATCGAAAAAAAACTTATTAAATAAAAATCCGTCTTTTCAAATTCACTATAATTTGGTTTTAGAACGGGTTTGTCAACAACTTATACACATTTTAAGTTGGATAACTTTGTTTGCAGATGTATTGTTATGAATTATAAATGTATGGATATTTTTCTGGATGTACAAAATGCGTTTGATTGCGTAAATCACAGATTCTTGCTAAAACAAGTTGGAATATCTAAGTATTCGTAGAACAGCTAATAATCTTTTAAAATCTTGCGAGAGAACTCAAACAGTAAAAATGTATAATAATGCAGTATTCCCTGCAGTATGTAAGAATCATAACTTGTGGAGTACTACAGGGAATAGTCTTAGGTCTCTTATTGTTTATCACTTTTATAAATAATTTATTAAATATAAAATCAAATATTAACACAAAACTACTAAGAATTGCAAATGATACAGATATATTATTATCTGAACCAAAAATTGATAACTTTTACTATGAAACAGATGAGATAAACAACGTGTACGTTTAATTTTGTAAGAATAAATTAAAATTCAATTTACTAAAATCTAGTTTTAATTAACCCACTTCCAATGATTTGCATAAAACTAGTTTGATTATCCATTATCTAATATGTAATTCTATTTTAATACTAAATAGTGTGACCAAAATGTATGAAATTTGAAAATATTAATGAATTAAAATATTGTGGCCTTATAATAGATTATATAGCTACTTAAATGGTATAGTCATATCAATTATATTAATGGTATTTTAACATAAAATGTTCTACATATTTAATAAAGCCAGCTATATGTACATATTAGATATGAATTAAAGAGTTATTTATGAAAAACTTAATTTAATGAATTTTGTGATCACTTATAAGTTATAACCTATCTATACTAGTAGATTTATATAGACATAAACATTTAATGCCTGTTTCCGATTATGAATATAATACTAGATATAAATATAATACGTTAGAATAATACATTATACGTTTACTTTTCTTTAAGTTTTTAGACAAAAAAGTACTCTGTATATTAGTGTTAATTTATGTCACTTGTTAAATATTAATAACAATAAAGTTTATTCTTACTAGTATTATTCAAAAAAAAAAAATAGTGAACAATAATTATATTAAAAAGTTTCAAAGTTGCAATGTTTTTTAAAATATTTTTTACGCTATTTGAATTATTTAAAAAAAAAAAATAAGTAATATTTCTATAAACAAGTTATAACATTCACTACATTGTATATTGTAATATAATTTCATACATTTCTTGATAATTTTTCTAAAGCATAATACGCTAGATGCTGATGCATTAAAAGTATCAAACTTTAAACAAATATTTAATTAGTATAAAGCATAGATTAGGTATTATACGATCAGTAGCATAATTAGATGTTTAAAAATCAGTGGCAAAGTAATACTCTTCAAAAAATGTTAATTGAATACCCCGCTTGTCTCAATTCTAATAACTTATGAGTATTATTTCCAATTCATTTCTATCAATTTTTGTAATCAAAATTTTGTTTCAAAATTTCAGAATATAATATGAAAGTTAAAAATGAATACCATCCTAGGAAGACATTTTTTTTTTTTTAAATATTGTTTTTAATGACTCCAAATTATGTAAGTATAACAAAAGATTTTTAAATACGTCATTGTTTTTAATATAACGCGTTAACTGTTAAAATAATTATTTAGTACCTATATAAAAAGATATATTATTTATATCTATCGACATTAATAAATCGAAGAGCCTAAGAAAATAGCGGTAGCAACAAGATTTTTTTATATAATACGCCCAGGACTAAAAACGAGTTGATTTTAAAATACACCCGTTTCATGCGTAAATATTAAGATGTATTTATATATTAATGGAATGACTTTTAAAGTTTCAGTTTTAACGTAATATTTTATATTAATATTAGGCTTAAGTGGTAAATTCATATTAAAATTAAAGTATATGGTTTATTAATCATTACATTTGTACAATCTTTTATTTTGTGTACACTTAGATATTGTAAATTATCTTTTTTCTAAAAAAAAATTATGATGAAATCTCATCAAAAATTTTCTATTAAGTTTACCTTTTAAGTTGTATAGTATAAACATTAAGATTGACGAATTGAAATAGTTTATATTATCAAACATATTTTTATAAAAAATTACAGTAAACATATTTTCATTAAAAATGTATAACACAACGAAATAATAATAAATATTTAGCGTTTAGACGCGTTAGGTTAGTTCGTTTTTTTTAATCCAATTACACTCTGATTATATTTGTTTTATACAGTTTACATTTACCTAAAACACACTTAATATGTTGTATATTATAGAAATTGATTACGATCCAAATAAAACAATTAAACTTGTTTTCTATACATTTTTAATTTGTAAGTTGCACAATAGTTTTTCCTAATTCTTTGTATTTTTTTTTCGTTTATATTTTTTCTTACCACAGCTGGTACAAAAAAAGGACTATGTTCTTAATTTAATAATTTATTATTTATATTAAAAGTACTTACTTGTTTTATCGTTTGAGTTGAAATGGTTTATACCCAGCAAAAATTCTGGAGATCTATCATTCTACGTTTTTCTAAGTCCGAATGTAGTATCACAACGGATATATATCCAGAAAGATGTGTTAAAATTGAATTCAAGTCGTCTTTTTGTATTAAACTAAAGTAGTGTTCTTAGTAATTTATTATATTATTTATAGTTAATTAAAACAATAATAGATACATTTAAACCATATTATATCAACTTATATAACTCAAAAATTAATAAAATCTTACTGTAAATAACGTAAAACGATAAATATTAATTTATAGCACCTGTATAAAATAAATACTATTTGTAATATTTATAATGTAAATAGATAATAAATAAAAATTTTATAGAGCGTGATAACATGTGATAATATGAGATACATAAAAGTTTAAATTCCCACGAATAATGTTTTTAAATTATAGCAAAATAATTAACATATTATCGTTATTTATCGTTTAAATAAGTAATCTCGTCCAAATTGAAACATTTCTATAAAAAGTAACTATCTTTATACATTTTTTAGATTTTATGGTTTATTTATTATCAATGAATTACTTATGAAGAACCTTGTATTAAATTTTTTAAATTTAGACACAAAAAGAAAAGTTTTTGTACATTTTTAACTACAAAATAGTTTGTACATTTTTAGTTTTTATGAGATTTGTCAAGATTCTAACTTTAAACACTCATAAAGATTGTAACTATAGATTTTTGATATTTTTTAATTTGGAATTTAAAACGAAGTATGAGAAGATTTGTATTACATTTTCAAGTAGTTCTAACAAGCAAACAATTTGTAACAAACATTTAAAAATTAAAATTTCTTTTGCTTATAAATAGCTTGAAAATATATTTGATTTAATATTTTTAAAACATTATCGTACATAAAAAAAATAATATAAACATTTGGTCAAAATTAAAAGTATTTACGGTTATTCGTTTCGGGTAAAATAAAAAAACAAAATCGATGTTGTCTAAAATTAAAGTCGCATTAAAGTAATATGATTCCTATTTTTCTTAATTTTTTGTTTTTTTTTTACAATTATAATAATAAATACTGGGAATTTTTAAGCTTTATCTCTTAAAATACAATTTAGATCCGATTTTATATCCAATTCACCCCTGTTGTTGAATCATGTCATCATTTACTTATCGTTTACTCATTCACAACAAAAAAACACATATTAATAGGATTAGTACATTCATTACTTAGCTCAAAATCTAAAAATGTTTGTATGTAATACCATATTTTAAAAAATATGTACAACAACAAATTTCAGTAATTTAGTGTTTTTTTATAAAATGTTTATAATCGTCATTGTAAACAACATACAAATTTTTAATAACCAACTATAATATATTTAAGTTTAGTACATCGTATTGTGTTTATGAATTTGAGGTGCATTTTAATAACTATCACTTATTACAAATAAAGACCATGTCTGCAAACCAGACTAATAAAATATAATAAACTGCTATAGCGGTCGGTTACAGTCACGGACGCTTTAATTAAAATATATTATTGTTTGTTAAAATCCCTAACTTCTTGGCAAAAATTAAATTGAGATGATCTTATTGTTGATTTTGTTTAATTTATTTGTTCGCAATCATCGTACACGTGATTCTGATACTACATATAATATAATAATATCTACAGACATTCCACAGAAGGCACCAGATCGTAAAGTTTTGCAATTAAATGAAAAGTTTTGGCAATATATAATATCCTACCAGCCCGTCACCAGAAAAGCAATTCGATATGTTGAAGTCAATAGTCAGATACAAATATCATACTATTATGTTTGTGAAAATACAACCAACGATTACAAACGATGGTGATAGTGTATTGCATATCGACGTAAGACGAAAAAAATAAAAACAATACAAAACAACAATATTACATTTTTCATGAAATTCATACTATTCAATTACTGTCTAACGTAAAAATACTAAATGTAAACGATGTTTATGGCGCTAAAATATTATATGAAATAATACACAAACTTCCACAAAATGCAATTCCACTAACATTTTTCATTTATTTTGGTGTAACATAATGAATTCAGAACTTGTACTTAAACTGCGTAAAATGTAATTTAAAAAACTAATTACAACAAAACCTGTAAAAGGCATATTTCACAAAAAATCATAAGCATCCATAACAATTATTATTTACCGAAATAGTTCTATTTTAAATGTTAAAAACATTTTAAAGGAGCATTAATATAATTAAAATAGTATAGTTGTATAGTATTGAAAATTTTCATTTTCATTTTGTATCTTCTGTGTATTAAAACTTTTTACTATAAAATTAAAAATAAGTTAATTTAAATATTTTATTTGTTACTATATTATAATGTATAACTAATATTTTATATTAATCGGTGGTAGACGGTGATAAATGAGCAACTGATAATATTGTAGAAAAGGTACTTTCCTATAGTTAAACGTATTGAAATATTATCTTTATTCTGTACTATTCCTCACTCGTTTCTAATGTCGTTCAGAATTGGATACGGACAAAATTGATATATATATTCAGTATTGATATTTTCAAATTTTTACTGTTAACACGAATCAAAATATTTTATTGACTTTTTGCACAACAAAAATGTATTATATTTATAAGCAGACCGATAAAACTATCTACAGAAAACACAACATGTTATTCTTCTTATGAGTGTCTAGAATGAATACAGTAGTGCACCTATTATATGGTATGTCTACAAATTGAATATCATCAATATATTATTATATATTTATCAGAAAATGCAGTTATTCAGTTATAATATTGCCAAACACATATATACATATATATATATATATATATATATATATATACAGTGGCGGATCTAGGATTTTTTTATGGTGGGTGCTATATATTGTTAATAATAATAGTCCTAAAGTACTTATTATGTACAATTTGGGGGAAAAAAATAATAATTTGGTACTTAATTATAATTAAGCAATATAAAAATTATTTACAATTTAACATATTCTATTTTTTTTAAATTGGCGAATTATTAATAGTTTTTAATACAAATACGCGAAACGGGAGATGCTTCAGCTCGCAAGCACCCCCTCTAAATCTGCCACTGCCATATATAAATAACAATATATCATGTAGAAATGAAAAAAACTGAGACTCGTAGACTGCAGCTGATAACATCGTTTTACTTTGAAAGTCTGTATGTATATATATATATATTCATTTGATATTAAGTGAGTACATCACAATTGACTTAAATGAACATGTCTGTGATTATTATAAGAGTAATGTATTTTAAATTTGAACAATATAACACAGCAGTGAATTTAATTCCATATGTTGTTCGATTTCACTGTAACTTGCCGACTTTGTGAACTCTACGAATCAATTATATTATAAACGCGTACAAATACTTCAAATATTCGGTGACATGGTGCATACTTACATGTTTTTGGACATTTTGAAAATCTATATAATATTTTATTTTTCTCAGACACTATTATATTTTTTGAATATAATAAAAATGTGGTACGTTTATTGTATTTATCCGACACCATATTTTTTGTCGACGTTCTGTAATTTATTATAGTTTGACTCCAAGCAATATTGACAAAACAGAAATAATCCTGTATACCAGTATACCACGTGGCTTTTGAATAACACTGAAGAAAACGGATGTATGATATACACGTATATATTATATTGTTACGTTATGCATACCATTATTAGCATAATTATATTCCGATTTGATGTATACGACGCAATGCATGTCAAATAGTGAGATCCATTGTCTACAGACTTGTGCAGTCTATAAATAAAACAGATAAAATATCACGGACGCGAACGATTTACAAGCAGACATCCAAAAACAATAATTTTGTTCACGAAAAAATACATCCATTTAAATACGTATGTGATATATTTTATTTCGTATCAAATATTAAGACAATAAAAAGTAATTTTTGAACAGTTCAATAAATTATGCTTGTCGTCAATAATAAATGATAATATTATAACAAAAAAGACGACCAAAACAACATTATTTACCGTTATTATTGTAATACTTAGATACTTACCTAAAGTTTACGATCTCAGATGATTGTGATATAAATTTGATTAAATAATTTAAAGAAATGCCTATCACATATAAACATAGATAATAAATATATGTATAATAATATATAACTAAATGTAACTAAAATCAAAACTATCATAATACATATAATATATTAAAAACTAAATTTAATAATAATAATATAATATTAATGTTTGGAATGTTACAGGACGCGTAAAATAAATTCTAGATATTATAATATAACACAACATTAAAAGCTTATGAATATAATACTGCCATATCATAATGTGTATTGAAACAAAGGGGTGTCCGCGAGATCTACTCAAGTGGCATGTAAGTATACAAGTCACCAAGAATATTATCGGCGATGATAGACGTATCCCAATCGAAAATCATTTTACGTTCGGTCGCCGCCTCTGCGGGCAAGGTACAACGTTTCACGGTCGGTTCGTGCTCAGACCAATAACAATAATATTGTAACAATGATTATAACATAATAACGACCACGTAACAATGTAATATAACAACGACGGCAATACCGTATGGTATTGTCGCGGACTCAATGCGCGTATAACAATCAAAATGATTACCGTAATACCGTCTCATCATCATCGCGGGAATTAATGTGTAAATAGGGACAATATCGCGACGACGCTATTATTACAACAGTAAAATGATTTATAATGTCACCCGTTCACTAGCTCTGGTGGAGAGGCGGTGACACTCTATATTTAGAGAGAGAAGGACTGTCGTAATAATCATATTATTATACTACAACCATTCGGCGATCGGTCGTTCACTTCAATCTCTCGTTGACACAGTTTTACAGTCCTACGCAGTTTTCTAGGAGTAAATCTCTGGGTGGGAGAGGGTGCGAAAGACGTGTGAATGGATCCTTTAAAACGCATGCCGTCCTCCGCACGGATTAATACTTTATAGCCATCTTCGTAATCGCGCCAAGGATCGGGGAGGGCGAAGTGCCCCATCTCCCCGATCACCTTCCAAGGATCGAGGCGGCCGTCACGCAGGTCACACGAACGTTATCGCACCGTCCTTGCTGTAGTCGTCCGACTTGATCAACGGTTCGTTGACATCGTCCATGCCGGACAGCGATGACACGGCCGTCATCTCCAGACAATCGGCCGCCATCGGCGTGACCGGGGCCGAATTGACACGCGGAAAGCCAGGTACTCTGGATACCGGGGCCTGCAGCAACGTACCGCAGTTGGCCGGTCGTTTTCCAGCCGCCGACGGGTCCTGATCGAAATGATCTATGCACGGACACGAAACGCTCAGATGACGGTCGCAGCAGTATTCGTCCTCCTCCTCGGCAACGCCCGACGGCCGCCGCCTAACCGGCGTTCCGTCGTCGTGGTGCATCGCAAACCGCAACTTTTTCGGTGACTCCAAACTGCAACACCTGCAGCACACACCGAGTAAGCAAGGTATACTGTCATGAATGTGAACATTATAATTAAAAATCATAGATCTATAAAAAAAAAAAAAACAGGTAGGTCTAAGGGCTAATGTCATATAGATAGCATACAATTTAGTTAATTTATACCCCCTCTAATCATTAATAGCAAAGTTGGCACAGAAGTTTTACGAAAAAAATAACAACGTTATTGTTAGACACAGATAACACATACTTTTGGTTCCATCATATTATATTATGTAAATTGTACAGGACGTATCGAATATTTCTTTCTGACAATATTGGGCGTTGGCATTTATTAATCTACTGCACGGTATGGGTGAACTGCGATCCATATATAATAATATTTCTATGTTAAAAATATTGTGTTTTAAATGTTTTATTGATCAGCCGGAGCGAATATTAATCCCCCATATAGAATAAGCATACATGCTTAATTATAAAAAAATTTAAATTTTCCCAAAAATACCACTCGATCTCCCCCACGTTTGTTGGCGTAGTCATTCAATCTTTGATTATATACGTAATAACCCGATTTAATCGCCTTAACATTTATTGAACAGGAAAATTGCGGTATATACAGATAGAGTTGGTTTTTATATTATTATTATTATATATTTTATAGGCACTGATGGTTAGTGGTTATTACAATATACCATATAATATATAGTATATACATACAGATTTTATTAAAAACTAATAAATTATTTGTTCAATAGGTATATGCTATAAAATATAATACGACTGTTTGGAAAAAAATGATTTTACGATGAACGTTGAATGATAAAATTATTAAATTTCTATTTCCAAAAAATGTGTGCGCTATAATGGAAAATGTTAAT
Organism: Rhopalosiphum maidis; assembly: GCF_003676215.2. Taxonomy (NCBI): domain Eukaryota; kingdom Metazoa; phylum Arthropoda; class Insecta; order Hemiptera; family Aphididae; genus Rhopalosiphum; species Rhopalosiphum maidis. The sequence goes on from NC_040877.1 coordinate 65,232,138, forward strand.
GCGTTCTGTGACACTAAATAAAAACCCTTATCGTTTTACACCTATTGAACACAAATTAACTTTGAAATAAAAATGATGTTAAATTTACGAGTTTTCGAAAGCTATTATAATATAATCCGTATTGTAAAATGTAACCTTTACATTTTACTTGTTTTACTCAATATTAAATGTTATCCTTAAAATGTAAAGTATTTTTAATTAGGCACCAAGTTGTTCATGAGCGTTGTCCACAACTTCATCTAAAATTCTAAATAAATTATAAGTTTTTAAATAAACTCTTAAATAATGTAGAAAATAATTTCGTCAACTACAGTATAGTACACTTTCAAAACATCCACTCGAATTTTAATTAACCGTTAAATATAATATTGTTTACATAAGATAATCTATTCGCCGTCTTTCAAACATTTTGAGTTGAAAAATTAATCACTTCAATATTATTATTCCATAGTAATCATTGTTATAGCACTATGGTCTACAATATTATAAATTATAATAAAATAATCGGGAAATTACGACTATATAACTAGCCATACACGATACACCATTAAATATTTACGGTTATGGTTAGTAAATCATTTGACATATATTATACGCAGCATGAAAGGTTTGTATGGAATAATAAGATAATAATGGCAAAAAAAATGATTGATGCATTTGTTAATGGCACCTATACGTTGTTGATTGAGTGTAAATCCGTGTTTTTAAAACAGTCAACATAAAAATATTTTAGGTAAAAAATCGTAATCTTGTATTTACAAGAAGGTAGGTACGAGCAAATATTATCATAGTAGATATATTTCATATTAAATGTTGAACAAAACTATATTAAAATCCATACCAATCTCGTTCGATCATATTTTTGTCTACAGAATGCTGGTAATATTATTATATTTTATAATACAGACTCGCTCGTCTCTCAATGTATCAAATACATGAATAATGTAAATCAAATAACAATATAATATTAATATGTAATAATAATACTCTAACCATATACGTGAACTACACGTCATATACTATTTTAGTTTCATAATAATATTATAGTCTATCGATGCATAAAACAGTGAAATTTAAAACTAATACCATAAGAACTAAAAAAAAAAAAAACCAAAGTTAGTACGTATTCTTTAACACGGTATATTATCTATTTTTAAGCCTACAGCTGTGACTAAAATATTTCAATGAGACGTATTTTTCACTCAATAAAGTAAACTGTAGTTATAACTATGTAATTGTCAGTTATATAAGTATAGATTCTATTTATTCTCGTTTTTTAATTAGACTATGATATATATAAAAAATTATGGACTTAGAATAGACAATAGACTGATACCTACCTATTTTGATCTAAAATGTTTCTATACAAAATGAGGTTAACATTAATTATTTCGAAATTTCAAAAAAAATTGTCCAAAGTGTTAAAAAAATAATTGTGATATCCTAAGTATAAATAAATAATCATCGATCGCCCTAATATTATTATATAAATAAAATATAATTTAGATTATTACCATGCGTGTGTAATGTATTTACATACCTGGACAATGGTCCATTCATTGTCGACTTTGGGACCTTTAACGAGCTCCGTGGTCCATCCTTCACGCTCTTCTGTTTGGAGGACTTACGGTGTTTGCTACCAGTCTGCTGTTCTCGGCGCTGGGCCCTAAACTCGTCCCTTTTTAACCGGTGCAAGTGGTCTTCCCCTACCAGCCAATACGTGCGCACGTTTCCTTTCCCTTCATCTCGACCAATCCTCGTTCGGTGGTCTGATAGCCACCAAGTCGTTCCAACAATGTCCGACATTCGCTGGAGCAATGGATTTTCAATGCTGAAAACCAAAAGCGTGTAGGATGTAGGTACAATATTATTCAATATACATCACAAATATATAAACTAATGCCCATTCAAATATTTCGACTAATTTCGTAGACAACGACAAAATAATATCTACCATACAATTTAACTCTATTATCATATTGTATTTTAGATTTGTATAACAATTAACGAGTATTAAATAAATACAAAATATTGTTATATTAAAAAAGTAAGATACACTATAAAAAATAAAACAAAAAAATGGTTCTAAAAAGTATTCAAAGTACTACCAAGTATATTATTGTAATGAGAAGTAAGTTATACTATTTTCTAGGAAAAAAGCCATTAAACAGCAGAGTTTGGGAAGTTTGACCTTCAATGTGCATTGCTATCCAGGGAAAACTTACAACAGGTTGACGGAAAGTTATAACTATTATTCAATTGGGATAAAAAAAAAAAAACGAAAACACTCACCTTGTCCAGTGGATTCCATTCGACTTGTTGTATTTACCGTATCGCCAAACAAACAATATCTAGGCATTTTTAAACCAACGACTCCGGCACAGACTGGACCTTGAAAATTAGATAAAAAATATAATTAGATTAATTCAGCATCTAAAATAGTATTACTACAATTGTACAACATTATTGCAATAGCTCAAACTTTCAAAGATTTTAAAACTTAAATATTTTCATTAATATTAATATTGTTATAACAATAAATAATTTTTAGCCAACGTAAAAACCAAATGTTTTGATCGAGTAAGTACAAGTTTAAAAAAATTATTTTTATTATAGGATATCCTACGTATTAGATAAAAAATAAATATAAAGTGATTAAAAATAAAAGGTAGATACTTTGATTTTTAAAACTACGTTTTTAAAAAGAATGTAACATCTTTATAAAAATAAAATATTTGATTACAAATTATTATATAAAATTAATTTTTGACAAAAATTAGTATCATAATACTGTTCTAACCAGAATGAATTCCTATTCTGAGTCTAAGGCTATCGTACGGCCTATGTCTAATTTGAAATTTCTTCACGGCTTCGAGTAAATGTAATGACATAGTAGCGATTTCTGCTGCATGCATGTCACCATTTTTAATAGGCAAACCACTAACCTAAAAATAAAATAGTTAAACGATTTAAAAATAATGAAATACGTATGAATCGACTGGCATTGAAAATTGAAATTCTTACCACCATATACGCGTCTCCGATTGTTTCTACTTTGTAAACATCGTAATTCTCTATTATTGAATCAAAGCACGTATATAGGTCGTTCAAAAAATCAACCACCTAAAAAGAAATACACAAGAAAGTTGAGTACATTCCATTCAACCAGGGAGATCGTGGTGAAACCTATAAGTACTTGAAAAGGAGTGCTTTCTGCAGACATTGATGTGAAACCAACGATGTCGCTGAAATAAATTGTCACGCAATCAAAATTTTCTGCTTGAACTTTATGTCCTCTTTTTAGTTGCTCAGCTACGTACTTCGGCAACATTTCGTATAGCAGTGCATCTGTTGTATAAAATTTAATTGACGAGATTGAAATGTATTTTTAAAAACTTAATGTTATTTTTTACCTGTTTTCTTTTTTTCCTCCACGAGCTGGTCAGTTCGTTCATCAACTAATACCTCTAAATTATTGGCATACTTTTCCATCATTGCCATCATGTTGTCAAAAATATTTGGTCTCCTAAAAGTATTTCAATATTTATGAGATATGAGTATAGGTACAATGTTGTTTATCAAACTATTTTCTTTGATGAATTATTATGAACAAAATGTTACACGAACTTCAAACATACCATAGGCATTTAAACTTACCAAGTGGCAATTATATTACATATTTTATAATATTAAATAAAAATTGTATTCAACTAACTTACATTCCTTTTCGCATAGGTCTTAATTTAACTCTGATTGCCTTAAAATCTGGGCGATCATCTGGATTCTCTGCCCAACAGTCTTCTAAACAGTCTCTTACAAAATCAAAGTTATTTTCTAGTAGTTCCAATGGAGGCCTGTATCAAAACAAAATGTTATGTTTTATAAATTTATATATGTTAATTAATTTGATTATATTATTTAAATAACATAAATATTTAAAGTTTAACATTACTTTAGTATTGTTAGAGATAAAACATTACCTAAACGGACTTGACCCATCTTGTGAATAATAAATAATTTTTCTCAATATATCTGATACCCCAAGTCCGTGATTCTCTCCAAAAGGACCTTTACGACTATGCAATTCATACAGAATAATAGAGAATGAATACACATCCCCTTTCTGAGTTCCAAATGATATTTGAATAGAAGAGTTGTAGCAACGCAACAGCTCCGGCGAGATGTATAAAAGTCCTAAAGGAAAGCTTTATGAGAATTTATAAAGGAATATATTATTTTGAAAATATTTGAGGATAGGTATTTGGAATTTTTTGAGGTTATTCATTTATCATAACCTCAAAATGTGTATTTTGATTGTCACTACAATATCCGGGGACTACAATATTTAAAATTGTAAAAAAAAAAAAACACAGGTACAACTAATTAATTTTATTTTTATAAATATTGTTTAATAAAAAAATCTCAATGTAGTTTGAAGATTATGTTCTATACAGAAATTATAATTATATATCATGTTTAAACTAAATTATTTTTCTTATTTATTATTCAGATAAAAAAAAAGTTGGATCGTTATTTCTTGGTATTACCTACATAAATTTAATTTGTGTCTCTTCTGAATAATTTATAATTTTGTAGTTATATGATATTGAAGTGACAACCGTGATATAAAAGATATTCTTTAGTAAAATAATACTATTTATAATGTAGATATCTCTATATTAAATACTTTCTATTTACGTATTAATGTATTTATAAAGTATATACCTTCACACTTGCAATCCACTTCATCGTCTTTTTGAAGTCGAAAGTCGTGCTGTAGAAAATGATGTGGAAAGTCTTCGGATTCCTTTTTGAACTCCTGAAGACCAAAGTCTGTGAGTTTTAACACCCATCGAGAATCCACTAGGCAATTGGACGACTTCAAATTGCCATGGTATCTTAACGGAGAATCGTGTAAATATAACATACCCTATGGAAAATGTATTAAACGTTAAATATTACGTTACTTATAATATTTATATACAAAAATAAAATAATAATAAATAATTTACCCGTATTATATCGGCTACCAACGAGGCGACAAACATGTTATCCAATTTCACATCTTCGTTTTCTAAAATATCCTAAAAGAAATTTTTAATGAAATAACCTATTGGTATCACTTATGCGATTAAATCACTAACCTTTAAACTACCTCGATTACAATACTCAGTCACTATACAGATATTTGGAGGATCAGTGCAAGCACCAATAAATCCGTTTAAGTTTTCATGTCTCAAATCTCGCATCTAAAATTATAATTTTTATTAGATCATAATCGAATGTATACAATTACAAATCTATATTTTGATTAATGTAAAATACAGAAAAATGTAATCAAATAAATGTAATATTAAATTTTTATGTGGTCAGTAAAATAATATATACATGAGCCAGTTTGTGTATACTAGATACACATAATATTTTCGATTTACCATTAAATATTAACTACAAGCACAGACTAACCTAACCTTTCATATACTCTGTACTACAAGTAATTTCTAATTTGTATAGTAAATACTTATACTGACTTTATGAAATGTTTGTTGTTTTTATAACAAATATTAGTTTTGTTTGTACTGGATTTTCTGACAGTATTTAAATTATTTAAGAAGCTATCCTAAATCTTTTTAATGTCCTTGCCGTTTACTATGTTAATAATAAAAACGATAATATATAATGATCATGCAAATTTTTATTTTTTATTTGAGTAATATTAACTAATATATTATGTTACTTATTAATTAATATATGATTTTAATATTACTTACCACTTTAAGTTCTTTTTTCATAGCTCTAGTTATATCAATGGACTTCTTTTTCACATTTTTTATGGCAAACACTCGACCTTTATAAATGCCGACTGCGGTGAATATTGATGAATAACGAAAATCCGCATCCGGGTTAGAGCTTAAAGAGACTTGGCTAGTCCGAATCAGTGGATGCAAAGCCTTAAAAATACGTGATGAAAATATTATTGTAAAATGCTTGAAACTATAAATTAAGAATAGCGTGCTGCTATCTAACGGTTATTTCCATTATGTATAACCGTAGGGTTGATTTTAGAAAGTTTATTTCGATTTGACTTGTGTACATATTTTTTTTAAAATGCCTTCGCTAGATTACGCCTTATATTTAACGAGCGTATAACACATACACTATTATCATGTAGTAATACAATATCTTACACCACGTAATCCCATGATAATAAGTATGTAAATGTTTTAATTAAAAAGTAAGTAGAAAACGACTCTCAATGTGGTAAACCATAATATATTATGGTACACGCGTAGAAGTTCTTCCTTAGGCGCACCTAACACCTCATTATCCATTTGTGCTTGGCAGTGAATTATTATTTTCATCTTAAAAATAATAGTGAATTATATACGTAATATTGTATAGATGATTAAAAGTTCAAAAATCAGATTATGACGTACAACGACATGGTCAATTTCTAATCGATATATCAAGTTCAAAATGTTATGCAGTTTTGCTGATTCGTACAACACTTTTAATTTATTTCAATAAGATAATATTATTTAAATACTTCCGTGAATATTAATGTAACCTTCAATCATATATAGGTAATTAATAATATATCGTGTAATTAAATGTACCGTAGAGGCGGTTCTTCTATTGACCATAGGCGATAAATAATTAACTATTATTAATGTATACTTGAGGTATAAGAAATAATACACGAGACAAATCTTTGAATAATACAGCTAAGTGGATGTTTTAATTGTATTAAAGAAAAAAATGTCTACAATTTGTTTATCGGCTGGTATCTCAATCCTGCGCGATTCTATCGGTTTACCATTTAATCGTACACTCTCCTGATTATAATGGTCAAAAGGGAATTTCGTACGGTCCCATAAACTTTATGGATACTGTCCAAAATTCGAATAAGTCGCAGCATACAATCGTAATCAAAACTCCGATGGTTTAAAGACGTTTATTAACATTTGCTGCTATTTATATTTTCATCGACAAAATATTTTGTAATAATATTTTATTTTCTATTCTGATCGTTTCTGGGATCACATGCTTACTTAATTGAACGACTTAAAAATCATAACATTTGGATTAATGAACGCCGTCAATTTGTATTCCGTATGTATTCAAGGTCTTTGGCCAGAAAATCAATAAATAATAACATAAAAATCCCGTATCTACTCGCCGTTTATTATAATACAAAGCTTTACAAACGGCAAACAAATCCAAATCGAGTTAATTTTAGAAACGCTTGAATTAGACAACACTATAAAAACATTCTAGTTTGTTGGCCATTATAATATTATAGCATACATATCTCTGATTTATTTTAGTGTTATTGGAAGTAACTTAATTTAAGAGTTTTGAAAACTATTTTGTTAGAATGTTGCATATGATAATAACAGATACACATTGGCTTGTAATTTTCAGTAGAATGAATGAAGAATATGATATATACAGATGTAACTGGACATGTGTTTTACATATTATTATACTGATTATTTTCTAAATGAAATGATAAAATATGATCAAACAAATAATGTATACATTTTATTCAAATTAAAAATATAGCATATAGGTACAACTGGGAATTAAAACTCAATTAAATATCATTTTAAATTTATAATGTATATAGAATTCACTGTATATCTTAATCAATGGTAAAAATATAAATGCATTTATATAGGAGAAAGTATTTTTGATTAAATAATATATTAAAACTCTACACAGCATGTTGTTATTATTATTTTCAATACTATTATTTTTAGTTATATTAATATATTTAAAATATTTGAGAAAAGTAAATTAAAAATTCATTAATATGATAATACGAGCATCAAATAATAATCTGAGTAATTTTTACATCGTGTTATTAAATAATATAATTACGTAACACAAATATTTTTAATTATGTTAATTATTGTAAAAAAAAAAAAAACCAAAAAAGATGTCTGTCGATGCGTGCAGTAGTATAACATACTCTAGCAATCATCATACTAAAAATCATCATAAAAACATAATAATAATAATAATAATATTGTATTCAATTTTATTGAAAACGTATTATTTTTGTATCTCAGAATCAAAATAATATAAGTAATGTGCTTTTTTTTTTAAGTTTTGAATTTCTCACATCTGATTTGTTTAACGTAATCAGTTGATTACATTCGAAGACCGTAAGCGAAAATCGAGTGATATAGGACTTTTCCTCTCGGAGAATTCTAGGAGCCGACTTAACTTCCCCCACCCACAAAAAAATATACACACAATAAATATTCATCTTCTTAACTATATATTATTAGTTTTATTACATAAAACATAAATAATAATCATAATAGTTACCCAAATGTTTATTGAATGATTTTTCTTAAAAATCTTTGAAATAAAATTTTGAAAAATACTGCACGTACACCATTCAGTTACATTGCACTACATCTAATACGAGTAATATGACATTTATATAACACTTCGAACCACTCAAACTATGCTCATACCCTCCGTACTTGCTACACAGTACGTTATAATATCAAAGAGTGTAAAATCTAATCCGAGTGTGTTATTTTTATCATGTATTTACATAGGTACCTAAAGATATACTAAAAGGACCGAACGAATAAATCCCTACACTTCGATGTCCCTACATAATATGATATTGCGTTTTTCCAAAGCGGATTTCACGTCTAGTCTATATTTACTACCCAGGGGAATGCTAAAACGATAACGGTACGTTTCCGAGACGATAAGTAAAAAAAAAAATGTTTCATGGAATTTCGAAATCCGTTTCCCACAAAACGATACGATCATCGTCGGCAGCGTTGTCCCCGTTGATGCTCACTCTGGATATCTTTGACGATGTGCTGCTGTTCTCCGTGTCGTTGATCTCGATGTCTTTGTAGTCGACCTTCCACAGCAAACTATCCAACTCCTGTTCGTACTTCCAATTCCTGTAGAACACCAGTGAGATGACGGCCAACACCAGCAACAGTGTTCCGGCGACGATCGACAAGATTTCCGCGGTATGCGCTGAAATATGGACATTATTGACGAGACAGTACGCTACCATACAATATGGCCGTGGGATCTAATGACGTCGATCACCACTACCATAAGTGGGTTGAATGTATCGGAGTGTTTTATATCGGATGGGTGTGACACATTTTTAACTGAACATTCACATTTTCTATAATTTCAGTTGATAAAAAAGTTTCAAGTGTAATATGTATATTATTTTTATGATATACAATAAATTATTTTTGAGGTTTGTGGTTAATTAAGCATTTTTTTTTTTTTACCCTATTGATTTAAAAACAGCGGCGTTAACTGGTTTTAAATACCTTTTTTTTGGTTATATCTCCATAGCTGGATTATACCATTATTTTTATTTTTTCTACGTAGAAAGAATTAAAAGTTGATTCAAAATTTGCTTTAGTATTATGCAAGTGCATATTTTATACGAAATTGTGATTTGCATATTTCATCGTTTATTCTGATATAAACATATTATGGAATATTTTAATGATATTTATTCTTAATAGGTAAACCGCCTACCGTCAATATTGACAAAAAAAAATAATAATGTTATTTTGCGTATAAAAAATGTATTTTTTTTTTTTATATTTAAAAAAAAGGTGTATTTAAATATCTCTTTAATGTTAATTTTAATCATTAATATTTATAAAAACAATTATTATCTTTATTTAATTTCAAATTTATTTTTTCTGCATATTTGGACATGTTTATAATTTAGATCATACATTATTAGTTCTTATATACATAATACATTATTGGCGAACTAGGAAATAGTAGTTTTTAGTGAGCTGAATTCACAACTCAACTGATTACACTAATAATGAGCAATACCAGCGTTATAGTTATTAGGCACTATCATGAGTTGTGTTTGTTTCAATCATTCATACTATTAACGTTAATAATTAGTAATATATAATATTATGTAATATGTTTGTAATTTACTGATGCATTTCTGGCCGCGATACCCGCAAGCTGGTTCGGCCACAGGCGGTTTCCCAGAAATCCATTCGACATTCACCACCAACGTCAACTCCTATATAAATAATGCATTTCGTTTTCTTTTTTTCCATTTTCAATTACGTAACGAAATAAATAAAGACGTTTACCGGGTTTTTGGTTAAATTTCGGAGCTTAGTGAATCTACCAGCTGGAAATAAGCCATATCCTTTGGAGGCGTCAGATTGCCGTTGCCGTGACACCAATGTATAATTTCCTTCCGCGTCACCGTTTTCGTCCATGTACACTTCGTATCTAAAGCATAAAATATTTATTATAATAATAAATTGTTCAAAATTCCTTTTAGAAACACTTAAATAAATTGTATAAGATAATACTAAATTTGAAAAAAATATATTAAGTTATCGTTGCAGCAAAATTATATAACTATTATATTATTATTAATACACGAAATACAAAATATAGTAAATCTTAAAAAAAACGTCATTTATAATTTTGTTAACGAACAACTTTTCACGATCACATCGAATCGAATCATCAATATAAACGTATTACAGATAGACAACGTATAAGTATACTGTTTTGCTATCATATTTATAAATTAATAAAATTAAATTAAAGTAAAAATAAAATAAAATTTGAGTTTTTGTGATACTAAATTTACAAGCAATGATCAACGTGTTACATTAAAAAAATAAAAGAAACACGTTTTTATAATACCAGTGTAGTATACCACGATAGTATTCATAAAATTCTCTATTTATTCTTACAACACTTCTTTATACTTTTTTTTCCGCTTATAGCGAAACTACTATAAAAATGTAAATACTATTATTTCAAAATACAAACTGACTAGATTTCATATTTTGAGGTATACTTTAAATGCCTTAGGATTATTTTTTCTGTCCGAAGAATTCTCCACAAAAATAAATCACATATTTATTAAACCAATACGTCATTTACAAATGCTTACATCAAATTAATTTTAATTGGAAAAAAAATGACGAATCGGTGGTCTATATATGTATATTATGTACATTATTATATCATATTTATTAATACAATATTAATCAATTTCTGAGTTTCATAGTTTCAGCTATAATATTTATACATATTTTATTATAAAGGAAAATATATCATTATTATTATCATTATCGCATTTGTATATATATATATTTATAAAAATTTATAAAAAGTGAACTAAAAAATCTTTAAGCTTATTACATTTTAGTGAATTTGACCGATTTTTCTGCTGACGTATAGAAAATAAGGAAATCCACTTTTAGTCGATTTTCAATTTGTTATATATAATGGAAAAAGTAATAGAAAATGTGCGAGAATAAATCAATATAATATACTATAATATCTATGAATCATATTAACTTCCTATACGAGATTTGCAATTTTTAAGATTGATATTGGTGTAATGGTGTTGATAACTTGTTAACCAAATATCGAAAAATAAGAACTACAAGATTTAAAGTATTATAATATACTTTTTAGAAGGCGTGGGCTCCTGTAGCATATGCATAAATTACCAATATCCACCACACCTAAGGCTCTGCGTACTTGCGTACTTAAAACAATCAGGTCAGTAACGTTATTCACAAAAAATCTACGTAAATTATTCACTTCACCAGGCTTCATTACACCTACAATTCGTTATTTGTATTTTATATAAGTTTTATTAATTTTAAACACGTTGAAAAATAAATATTTTTAATTTAGTTATCTAGCTATGAATGTACTAAAATGAAGTAAATTATTTTACCATGGTTATAAGAAGAAAAACTTTACATTTATAATTAAAAAAGATTTAGGAATTGTTATCTGTTAATAATATCCATTAACTTCAAAACTCAGATTAATTTAGCAAATAGGTGTGAGTAGACCGGATCAATGGTAATATAATTTAATTTATTCTTATTTTATGGCGAGGCCCAAGCTCACATAATGAACTTGTGTGATATCAAACAAAAAAAAAAAAGGTACGACTAAATTTTAAACACACGCAACATTATGTTACAAAAAAAAAAAAAAATAATGTAATGGTCATTGTCAGAACATCTCACCGATAATTAACAGCAAAAAGCAACTATAAAATCTGATAAAAATAAAATAATAAACCCACCTATAATATTAATTTACATAATATAACTATATTTTACTGAAGAAGGTATGTACGAACGTCCTATAATAATATGTTTATCGTGTACATGAAACATACATGCAACGTGCCAATTTCAACAATAAGATACACGATATAGACAATAGTGACAATTTTATTTCAAAGTAGGACACTGTTAGTTGTCTACAAATAAACATAAAATTGATATCGTCAAAAAAAATATATTAACAGTCAGAGGAACATTCCATCATATGCGTTTAAAAGTGTATTTCTTACAGTTTAAAAATGATACAATGAAAATTTGTACAATGTGGTACAATAACAGTTTTCTTCTTCTAGAAAACTCTTTGAAATACTAAAGATCCTAAAATATTTATTTTATTATCGCCTCATTAATTATTTTGAAGGTGTGAAAACCGTGAGTATCACATATCTATACTGACTACTAAACGTCCGCACTATAAGACCCCTATATTCCTCTTCTACCAATATTCTGATTTTTATTATAATATAATAAAGTATATAGTATAAATAATAAATTAAAATTTACATTCGCTTCGAAAATTAATTTTAAAAAATGTTCTACAAACTTGAAAAATGCAATCAAAAGTTTAATTTGTCAAAAAATGCAAATTAATGCAAAATAAAAATACCATCAAAATAATCAGAATGTCCTAAAACATATTTTTCACTTGTGTAGCTATATATGGTATAAAACAGTAGAAATTTAATTTCATCAAAATCCCAGTGCTAATAATAACATAAAAGCACTTCAAAGGAGTTCTTAAAGTTCAACGAGTAGACAGTAATTTGTGTGTACAAGTTATACAGTTATCACAGTTTAAATATCCATATAATATGCAATATTTAACTGGTATAACAAATATAATATGTAAATACGGTTAAGGAAGGGAAAACGTTTGGTTGTATATTGCCGTTACGTCTATTTACAAACGCGAGTATTATTAGTCATACACGACGTCATTGATTTGCGGTTGAACGCGACGATATACACGTGTGAACTATAAATTATGATTAAATTGGATAATCAGATAATTATTTATCGCATTCGTGTAGTATGAATTATTTAAATTAAAACAGCAAACCATTCCACTGCAGTGATTTAATTAGACATGTTACATTATGTTTATGAAAATATCAATAAAAACATTAAAACTGTAAAACTTCTGTAAAAAACGTGCAATTCCGGCTGACCAATTAATGGATGACATTTTAATTTTTCATAGTTTTCCATTTTTATTCTTATAACGGAAAAAAAATATACCAGATGCAATCAAATATCGAGAAAAAAATGTATTATGGTGATACGTCTTTTTTAAAAAGTATTTTCGCGGTCCTATCATCAAACTTCATTTTGTACAGTATAAAGTTGAAAATTATTATTTATTCGTTGTAGGGTAGGTAATAATGTAATACATAAAATATGTTTTGAAACATATCATCCGTGAAGAATAAATAAAAATATTCAGTAAATTTATATCTGTCATTGTGACGGTCAGAAGTTTTAAAAAGCACGTATCTTGTATAGTTTTTGTATAGAAACATCTTGCAAGCAATTTTTTCTCTACTAAACTTTTGCGATACAAAACTGATATTTTTTTACTTTTTAACGTGTTTTGCTTACCCCAATGCACTTTTGTAGTGTGAACCTTTGAATTTGGCCATCATGGCCGAACCATTCCTCGGATCATCACCGCACTCGATCATCTCCAGCACGCATCTCGCATACAAATGAACCGCGTCGTATAGATACGCTGCCTCGACGGAAATCTATAAAAAATTATTATTGCCTTGATCAAAAGATAATTTACTTTTAATAATATTTGTCCGTCTTTATCATTAAACATATTTATTTTATAATCATAACTCTTAATATTATTATGTTTACATGTGTACTTAACATATTATACAGTCTTATACACAGGTGTCATGCAATCCACGATGGAGTCAGCTTAATCATTATTTTGTAAAATGTTTTAATTAAAAATCAATTAAACTCTTAATAAAGTAAACAAATAAATTTTCTATTTTTTCTTATAAAATGTTTTTAGTGATGGATATTGCGACGATAGCATCGATTTAATTTCATAATAGTACTCGTATATTAACACGAAGAAAAATGTTATCATTATCATTTAATTTAGTCTATGAGTTTCGATTAACTTTCTTTTATGCTATATTATGCTGTGGCTTATGTTTATGTTTTTCTAATCAGTCATGTCAATATTTCTATATTTTTTAACCAAATTTGGTTGAATTTAAATGCAAGTGCTCTGAAAAACAAATGAGATTAGATACAATGATGCAGATTTTCATACACCAAGCATTAACATATAGAAGAAAATCTTGAAGACTTTATTAACGCGTTAAGAATCTACTACTTTTCGTCTGAGGATTAAAAATTAATTAAAAGTTATAATTATTTAAATTTTATTACTTCATTCTTACTAGTACACGTTGTACTTCTTTAGTATAATTATTATACAATTTTTAAAAAATAAATATAAAAATTAAATCATATCCCCTGCGAACAATTCTGCGCGTTCCTGTATATAACTAGTGTTAATTTATTGGTTCCTATTTCATATTTTAAGTGTGAGACTACAACTATTATATGTCATATTATATATATTATCTATAAAAGCGGATATCCGTATACACCATTCTAGTCGTCATTCATCACACCCGTTAGAGACATTAATTTCAATACTCGTACAATAGAGTTGTATATAGTAATCAATTATTTAGTTTAAACAACATAATATAACATAAAAACGGACGTATGTTAATTCACTCATTAACACTATTGCATTACTTGATTTATTTTCTCATGAATAAACAATGTTAATTAAAAGTAAAAGATGCGTTATAAGATAATCGTTCGCTTGAGTTACACGCGAATACACGACGGCGATGTAAACATATTATTATTGTTAATTATTCTGGGGGCAATTTATCACTTTTGATTCTGAAGTTTGAAAGTCAAATAATGTGAAAAGTGTATATAATATTATGATAACTGTTATAATCGTCTAATTGGTTCGTAATTTGTTATTATTTAAGCAACACGCTTGACAGAGACGCATACACTAATATTATAGTATCGAGCAATCACGAATACGTCATAATATATATCGTCCATATTTAATGAGACTTGACGAATATCCCGTATTATAGTAACCTACTATGATATAGTATATATGCGATATACCTACATTTATACTACCGAAACGAGTACAACACACAGACACCGAGACTTATAAGTTACAACGTTATGCCAGTCACATTTTTATTGCCACATCTGGAATCAGCAATATTAATCACCGAAATAATTCCACAATATCATGACTACATCACAATAATACCCGTGGACCAAAAACATCGCGCGTATACACGATAAGCGGTATGCCATTAAACGCTCGATCGCACTAATCACTGCAAACGTGGAGTGAAAGAGAATGATATTAAATTATATATAATATATGACAGAGAATTCGCGGTATTATTCAAATAAGGTTGAACATATAATCTATTGAATCGTGAAAAAATACGATCGTGTAGCGAATACTCGTATACTCGTAAATATTGTCTGAACGTGATTAGCGTTTTGCGCGCACGCTTGTGTACCGCTGGAACGGACGTGAGTAATATGTACCTGCAGAAGTACGTCCTATTGCACGCTGCACAAACCATGTGCACAATTTTGATACCGGGTAATAGGTATAGAATTATTATTATTATTACTACGATAGCGGTCATCAATAAACACGCACACGGTCAAACATTGTGCCTCTAAAACAGCAAATAAAACCGTTCTACCGTATCGATATGCCGGCATAATAGATACAGTATAACCCGAAAGTCTTATGGCACACCGAGGCAATAGTCATGCGCCAATCAATACAACATATAAATTAGTTTCTTCAACAGTTACCTATGAATAAGAAAAAATAGTTAAACGTAATACACATTTTAAAAAACAAGGCCGTTATTATTATTAACTAAAAAAAATCAAATTTAATAGCTATGTTTGAAATATTTTAAGACATAACTTAAATCGCGGAGTGACTAATATTTGAATTCATAAGTGGTTTAAATTTACTCCATTTGTCTGGAATTTTCCAAACAGATAACTTGTATTGAAGAAACCACATATATTGATTATATAATATATACAATATACATTGATTTTTCATGGAGATTCCTATATACATATATAATAAATATATATATATTGGATGATACGGGACTTACAGGACATACTATACATTATACAATATAATGTATGTACAAAAGTATTATAGGCGAGTACCTATTTTATAATAAAAAACTGATCTAGAAGGTTGTGTATAACCGTGGGCCATCGGTAATACACTTAAATATTATTGTTGCCCTTTATCCCCGCAAATACGCATTCAAATTGTGTTATTTTTGATTCCTATAACGACAAACGGGTTCACATAACAATTTCTTTTTTTTTTCTGAAAAATAAGTAACCACACACACAATTGTTTTTCAACCAAGTGAAATTGTTTCAGTACATCTCAGCTTTTATAAATGCATATGCAAACTGCAAATATATACAAGCATATTGCAATATTCATATTGTAATACCACGAGGAATTGAAAAACACAATATAATTGAATCTGGAGCAATATTATTTTGTTTTAAAGTCACAGAAATATTTTATTTTGTACAGGACGATAATAATTTTTAATAACGTGTGTATCTTTATAAAAAAATACTCTTTCTTGGGTGTGAACATTATTAAATTCTTTTTTTTCGTATACATTTTGTGGTTTATTTACCATACGATATATTTGATTAAATTGATTTTATTTCCCATCTATCCTGGCCCCTATAATGTAACTAAAATGCATTATAATATAATTAATAAGGTGCGTATTTGTTGTACGTATTCTGTGGTACTACTACTACATTAATTTATAGTTGCATGTTATGTATAGGGTAGATACTAACTACTAATAACTATTTGGTAGCATCACGGTGACGTAATTGTGTATAATACTAGCGGTTTGAAGCCAGTGGTACGTGACTTTGAGGAAAAAAGTTAGAATTATTATAAATATTAAATATTATTTATTGTTCCATTGACTAGGTTTATAAGTACAAGTAAACGATTTAATCACTTAGCATGATTGTGTAAATATAACTACGGAGTAACATAGTTGACCGTCATACCTATAATAGTGTCAATAAAGATAAGTACAAATTTTCTTTTAATTTTAACATGAACGTTTTCAAAATTTATAGTTAGTAATTACGCAGGAATACAACAATATCAAAAGATGCATTTATATATTTTTAGAAATAAATATTTTTTTGAATATTAATATTATTTTTTTTGTTAATACTCTACATGGGATATATTGTGGTAGTTTGTTTTAAATAAATTACTATAATTTACATATTATGGTCCAGTCGCTCGACCATTGCTGTTATAGGTATATAAAGTAAGACTATTATATAAATAATCATATTGGCATCTGTATAATGGTAAAATGTTTTTGAGGCACTAAAGGTGCTTAACGTTCCTAACTTTGTTGATAAGCGATCATACTTAATAATTACTTTGTTATCTACATAAAAAGTATACTATAATCCAACGAACTAAAATAAAATCTTTTTCGATAATTGTATAAACATTTTATTTGTAAATAATATATGATATATACACTATACCATATCATATCGGTTCGGTCCTTTCGATACAAACTCTGAATGCGTTAATTGCTAATTGCTATTGATTTCAGATTAAAAAAAAATACTTAATACGAAAGAGACAACACACCCTCCACATAATATATATTCAAGCTGTCTATAAGCAAAATATAATAAATTACGTTAAAATTAAATTCCTAATTTTGTTTAATGACGTGATGCTCATCGTGCGATAATAATGATACATCACCAGTGGATTCGCGGGGTGAATAAAAATAATATTGTATAATAATCGACGAACTTTTTTTTCCCTTCTGCTATTCGATTGTGCACAAAAATGTTGTCGTTTTAACACGTGTATTTCGACCTTCAACACTAAATATAACAATCATTGTATTATGATATTGTTATATTATTACGCGAATATACACCATAATACCCACCATCATCAAATACCTACCTACTGTGGCTGTCTCGTATACTTTGCGTAAGCAAATGATTTGAAGATAAATCTTAGTCGCCACCGACGTCAAACGCGGTTCGAACAAAAATTAATCAATCTATTCGCAATATTCGGGTATAATACTTTGTATATTATATATTACAGGAATCTCGGCTTGGTATAGCGGATAATCGTTACGGGAAATGATGAGTCATTGACAATAATCGTAGATTGTACTGAAAGTTGCATCTGCTCGAGTTTCACTTTTTGTACGTCGTATAACACCATCGAGTGTATTATAATAAATTACCAGGTGTATTAATATTCCTAAACACTGTGATTAAAAACTTATTGCAATTTGAACCAACGGATCAAATAGGGTGGCGAAAAACGGAAATTCTAGTCAGCATATTCCTCGAAGAACGCTCGTCGATATTTCGGCATTCGTTTGGCGAACCAATAAATAATAATATATTATATTATAATATCGCGTGGGCGCTTTATAGTTATTTATGTTTAGTACTCGTATATGAAAAGGTTAGAAATCGATTTCACGAAATTCTGCAGCTGGAGAGCAATTTAATGGTCGAGATTCGTTCTATGTACGGACAATACCCACCGATAGAACAACTTACTCGGAGTGTTAACTGCACTTAATCATAACCGTCGAATCCATACTACTATAACACGCACAATATTAATTGAAGATAAAGTATTGATTTTCATGAAATAATCGTATTATAGTTAAAATGTTTTCATGCGCTAAAAACAAATAAGAACTTTAATTTGATAAAACTTGAGTAAGGTCAGTAGTGTTTTTATTAAAATCAACAATCAGTTAGTTAACGAAACTTAGAACTTTTGAAAGCGAATATTTTTACACAAAACTAGTCATAAATTATGTACGAGGCGTGTGTCATCGCATAAATAATAAATTAAAACAAAATATTTTATATTTGAATATTTTTCACAAGGTAAGATTAGGTAAATACATTGATTTAATTGATACCTAACTATTATAGACAGACATTCAAATGATTCAAACTGAATAATATGCTAAGCTAATTTTGACTTGTTTATATATACTAACTATAAACAAGTTAGAAAAAACATACTGTTCGTTAGTTTACATTTTTTTTTTATTCAACTCAACTAAACAAATTTAATAAAATATACAATTTCATCTACAGTTATAAGAGTTAATTACTCGCTCGCTTTAAGCAAGCCTGTGGTATTATATTTAAATATTAATTAATTATTAAAATACCTAATAATCTTGTCCAATAACAAACTTTGTCTATCGACTGACGATGAACAAAAATGTAATATTACATTATTAAATCTTGTATTTACATAAAATAAATGAATAAAATTATAACCGATGTATCTGTCTACCTCGAAATTGATATTATGTCAATTCACAATGGTTTATCTATTAATATTCTAAATTTTCAATAAGACTTGAATATTTTATATTATTATTAATGTATCTAATGAGTAATAACAAATATCTAAATTTTAAAAACGGTCTCGTAGAAGCCACATCTTAATTAAATTCTTTTGATTTTCCATCTTCTCTTTGTGTAACCCATATCACCCATGACCCGTGTTCTAAAAATAGTATGGTCCATCGAATTTTTAACTTGATTATTAAAACATTTATGTAAAATAATAATTACAAACTACCATACATTTTGTAAATAAATATTTATAATAATTGCACTCAGATGAATTTTTCATTATTATTATTATATTAATTTATATTACCCTGCTGAATAATATCAATGGATATTTTCGCTAATCGTGTATGCATATGACTCATACCGCTTCATTTTATTTGAATTATGTAGTGCTATACACTCATATGATTTACTTATTGTATTATATTACAAATTGTAATTATTCATACTGAAAATAATATGGACGGGCGGGTGAACACTACAGAGGTATGAAGATTATATAAACTTCCTATAGAAACCTAAAAGTCAATAGTTAAATCATATTATAAAAATGTATTTTTTTTGCAAGATAATCGATTCCAGAATTTTTAATTTTTTCACAGCGAATTCCACGTGATAATATAAATAATAATGCACACTATTATAGTCCACGATTTTGAAAGTTGATATTATAGCTTATATACCAATTGCGTTCCATCGATAACATTCGTAACGACATTTACGACATGATTACAAACCTAAACAGACGGCAAAGTTTAACACAATATCATTGACGTGTGTGTATGGATATTGGGCGCCCACGTCTATAAAATGATAAACATTTACAATATTTTGTTATCAAAAGTTTTCCACCGTTGTGCTTTATTTTTATTAAAAATCACATTATTATATTGTTATGACATACCGAATATTTTGGGAAACCCAAATCCGAAATCGTTCGATCGTAGCCGGATTAGTCCACTCCTACATACATATTTGCACAATAATAATAATTATTATTATAATATCAATTTTAATACATAAATTACGACGTGTGGTCGATGAAACCGGAAGGTTTAAGGAAATCATGCTCACTGGACCACAATCCATATATTCTTCCAGTAAGGTCCGACCGGAAGTATATTATGTACACAAGTACGTATGTACATATGTACATTGTACATGTGCGAACATGGTTGCGGTGCGTGCGGAATTCTCTCGAAAACACTATAATTACTTAATGATTGTTGTATTCGCGACTTGTGGGACAAACCTCAACGATATTATAACATATTATTCGCGATGACGTAACAATAAAATTATATTTCATTTACTATTTATTGTTTCGACAGTTCGTGATTGTTTTTTTCAAACGTTTAAACCGTTTATCACCCGATTTAGGTTGCTTGAACTCTTCTTAAAAAGACGCCCTCCATAATAAAATGTATATAGTAACACTTCTGGTCACGTTCGATCGCATCTTTGTCAGTTTATCAAAGCGTCAGAAGCATGTCAATATATGTTATAACAATAATTATGTTATTTTTTCACCTTTATACTTGTATTGATGAAATTACTGTCATCTTTTGATTTTCAAGTGGTGACCTATATTTCTAGTTTTAGTATCCTAGCACTAAGCAGAACGTTTTTATAAATATTTAAATGTCTTTACACTAGTTTTTTATTTGTAAGCGTTCGGTAATTAAATGCTTATTATTATTAATAATAATAATAATTCATCAAAATGTTTAGAAAAGTAGTCTACTTTGGACTGTAAAAATAAGAAAATGGCTAAAAATCAAAAATCGATGGTCGGTTTGTCAACAACGTAAGAGTGGACAGAATAGAGGCAATACAAAACGTTCGAATTGCATTTATCTTAAATTCTTAAAAAATGTAATAGTTTTCGAAACAACAATCGTTTACTGTGAAAAGTATCACCTGTATGTATAACTATATTTTTAAGGCTAAAAAAAAGCTCCATTGATCGATAACTATTTCGTTCACGTCACATACAGTGAAACATTGTAGCACTGAAAAACGTTTAAAATAACGAAACGTCGAAACCAATAATCGAGCCTTCGACTAGAAGACAAATGTGAAATGTCACTAATAAAATGCACCGTATATTATATTAAACCAAGAATACAATGATATTTTATGGCTGGTCGATGATTATATAGTCTTTACTAATTAGGGACGGCCCTTATTCATTTTAAATCGACACCTTAATTGTTATGTATATATATATATATCTGTTCTGTGAGGCATAATCGTACATATATAAAAGGTGATCAATTAACTACTTCAGATCTTACACTTCTAGTTTCGAAAATAAATTAATTAGTTATAACTTAATTAATTATATGGAGTACAAGTATATCCTACTCATCAAAAAGAGAAATACGTCTGATTGATATTAACTACATGTTAAAAAATACCTTACTTTAAACATATTAAAAATAATAATAATAAAAATTAGCGATGAAATAGGTAAAAAGATTAAAAAATAATAAAGATCAATATTTTCAAAAATGTTTAAACTTTTCGAAATAATGAGTGTAAACACTTAAATGGATTACAGTGCATAATAACACATTTTTGTACGGCTTTCAGATAAAAATAATTTATTTTCAAACTTTCGTGAACGACGGAGACACAATATTATTTTACATTTTTACGTATATAACGTATTTGATCCGTTCACGAATTATAAACCTATACAGCGTATGTGGGACTAATCATAAATGCACGTTAAATTGAGAAAATATAATTGTCATGGAAGGTTTTTTTATTATTACCTATTTTATTTGTGCAGATAAGCTTATTTACTCTGACTAAAGAGCTTGAAGAATAAATAATTCATTAAAAACATAACCACATTCCAATGACGAATATTATTTAAGAAAATATAAATAATTCAGCAACGTGACGACTTTTATTTGACTTGTGAATAAATAAATAATTTTAGCTTAAAAATATAGATAATAGGTATTTCGAAAATCTTAAGACATTAAAATATCAAAAAAATATTTTTTTTAATAATCACATACATATTGTAATGCTGTACAGTGTACATAAACTAATTAAAATGTATTATAAAGCATGCTATTTTCCATCATAATGATTTACCTAAATAATGACCTCAATAAACTTGAAATATGACAAACAAAGAGTGAATTCTTAAAGATATTGTTGGTAGA
The DNA here is from genome assembly GCF_003676215.2 of Rhopalosiphum maidis. NCBI lineage: Eukaryota > Metazoa > Arthropoda > Insecta > Hemiptera > Aphididae > Rhopalosiphum > Rhopalosiphum maidis. The sequence goes on from NC_040877.1 coordinate 65,255,035, forward strand.
TATAAGACTATAGCCAACAAAGAAGTAAAGACAACCAAAATTTAATTTATACCCACTAAAAGTAAAATCAAGCAAATCTCTTTAAGAAAAGATTTATTTTATTTATAATATAAATCATGTTCCATTTAACATTTTGAGGTAAAGTAAACGTCCTATTGTATATTCTATAAACAAGTAAAATATTTGTTGTTTCATTTATCACGCTATTGTTATCAGTGTATCGCCTATAAACCTTTTGATTCTAAGCAATCCTACTTTGGCGATAAAGTGATGTATTTTTATTTTACATTTTACACATTTTTCCAGTGAACGTTTTTAGTGATAGTAAAAAGTTTTATGAAGTATCGTTATGGGTTATACTTAAAATAATCATTTTTCAATTTACTTGAAGTTTTTGAGGAAAATAATAACTTTATATAATATAATCTAATGTGTATTAAATCCATCTATTATTATTATTTTTAATTTCTATCCATTAATTTTACTTTAGTATTTTATAAAGTTTAAATTTTATTATTATTCATGAAATATATTTTTAGATTTTTATTCATGTTTTTAAGTTATGTTTAAGTTTTTAATTTAAGTTTAATACTACTTGTTTTACTCATATCATTTGATATACTATATAATAATTAATTAATTAATTTCTTAAATACTTTTTGACAAATTTTTATTTCTAAAACTATATTTTAATATCTGGCTATAAAAAGTCATATCATTTACAAATAATAAGACTTAAATATTTTGTTTTATTATATTAAATTTTAAAATTATCCTGTATTAATGTATTACAATAATATGATAAAAATTGAAAACTTAAAACTACCTGTTTGACGCCACCCAATTGTACCAAAGGATTAGGGAACTGAAATGGTGGTTTCTCCATATACTCGTTGACTTTAACTGAGAAATTCTTGAATCCTCTGGGCGGCGTGGGCACCACACTAAAAAACGACCGAAAAGCTTTTTCCAAAATCGGATCAGGTTTGTTTGACAGCATTCCGGTTAAATATTTTCCCGGGTTTTCTGCGTCGTACTGCTCCACATCCACACCCACCACAAAATATTCACCTAGTTGTATAAAAACACGTATATTATAATCTTTTAAATTACAACGACACATTTTACGGACAGCGTTCAGACTAAATTGGAAATATTGTAAAATTAATTTGTATAATCTTTTGAGGCTGCGTATCCATATAATTTTACAAAATAAATATCAAATTTATTCACTATTATTGTTATCTATATTCATATCCTATAGCTGAAGGTTCGTCCGAATCTTTTTCTTCTTAAAATGCAGTTGACTCTACTTAATCTATCATCAATCACAGTCAATTATTTTCTTCAACGATAAATAAATCGTTAAATAATATTTTATCGAGAAAGTATTTTGTATGGGTATGTGTTCAGCATTAGTATAATACGATATTTCATACATTATAAATTTATAACATTGAGAAATACAATACATAAAATAAATGTATAGGTACTTACGTAAATGCGTAATATATATTTTATTATATATTAGCTCATAGAAATGTCAATAAGCACATGAATATAAATAACCGATTGGAAACGAGGCTGAGCAAGTAGAAAATAAGTTTGGCCTCAATGAATGAGATTTTTTTTTAGTAAACAAATAAAACTGCGATGGTTCATCCATTAACCTTTTCCATTGTTATTGAATTGATAGTTTTAGTTTAACATGGTCCTATCATTTGTGTTATCTTAAGTAATTATATTTGCTGAAATATAATGCTGAATGAAATGTTTAGGTGTTTAGCGTTATCGAAAATAATTACCATTAGGTTTTGAATAATTATTAAATAAATAGCAATGAAAAAATATTAATACATTTAGGTAAGTATTATACTGTACCGCATATATTTATACATTTTAGTTCAAAGGTAAATAACTGCATTTAATCAATATATATGAATAAAACTCGTTCTTTCTATCGGCGCAAATTTTAAATATTCGAAACCAAGAAACCTGCCTATGATTTTAGGATTCATGATTTAGTGTTGTGCGTTCATAAATAATACAGCGCTATACAATAAATTATGCTGTTTTTCAATATACATTATCATTGAAAATAAAAATATTAAAGTAAAATTTCTAACACAACTTAAATGTATGTAAATTTAGGTTTTAAAATTTTAAAATACTTAAATATTTCATAATTTAAAGCACGAATAAAGTCTCATTTTAAATTTTAAAAACATTTCTAGAAATATTTAACAAAGAAATTCAAGTTAATATGATTAATTATTTTGAAGTAATTAAGTACGTGAGTTAATAATTTCAAACCACGTATTATTCTAAAGGTTGTTTTAATTTAATTTGTCCTAAGTAAAACAAGTTAAATAAAGAGAATTAGTGCTAACAATCGAAAAAAAATATTTAGGTAAAGTTGAAAAACCTGATTAAAATGGTTCTTAAACAAAAACAACATTTCTGATGCTCTAGTGCTATACTATTGTGAACGAAAATTCCTCAATTCGCATTAGAGTAGTAATACATACTAATGTAAAAATTAGATAAAACGCTTTTTGTATACGGCATGTATCATGTGTGGCTATTGAGAAAATTAATGTTATTTAGACCTTTTTTCGTGGATAAGGTAGAACTAAATAAAATATCTGATAACAATTAAACAATTGATTTCGAAAAATAGCAGCTAACTAGATAAAAGAGGTCAGTTACATTAAAAGAGCATACTGCTTAATGTAACCCGACAAATAAAAAAGTAGTTCAAAAATCAATAGCTTAGATTTTTCCTTTTCACAGTGATATTTTAGATGAAACCCGAGAATTGGTCTATCACTACTCACTATACCCAAAGGGTAGAGATGCGATGCCAATAAGCAAGCAATTTTGACGTATTTGTACTTTGCGCGACTTTCCGACGTTTACGGACCAACGATTATTATCAAAAGTTCAAATAGGAAATACCCCCATGTTAACTGTCGGTCAAATTAGGCAGCAATCGTCAAAAGTTGCAATAAAACAAATTTGACCGGTCATCCAGTTGGAAAGTAATCGGGGTGAAAAATCGTATAAGAAATTAAAAACTAAATAACATAAAATACGTTTTTAAAACAAACACGCGTATCGGACACTCGTAGTATACAGCAATAAGACGGCTAGTAGCATAATTATAATTAACGAACCAAATGAAAATACTCTTACCGTTTTTGAACAAATCCATTTCGTCCATGGCCACTATGAGACCTGTGTGATCGTAGTAATTTCCCAAAACAACGTATACTGTAACAAATAAAAACAACGAGTTATTATTATTATTATTAAAGTAAATCGTTAGCAAGCACACGACGATTATGTCTCTATAGTCTACTACAAGACAAAAAATATAGTGACCCAAGGGATTCATTAAATGTATTTTATTTTGTCCTAATAATGTTAAGTGAAACGAAACAAGTGTATAATATACGTTCATCGTAAAATCGTATATTTTTTCGGAACAGTATTTTTTTATTATTATTTGTTAATTTATAAATCGAAATTTCATATTATTTTAAATGCAATAAGAATACACTTACTGTGTATACCATTTTTAAAAACTGATGTAAAAATTGAATTTCATAATATTATAAGCTTAGCAATACATATAGATATCATAAATGTATATAGGAATTAAATCAAATTAATAAATCGAATATTTATAACTAATTATAAAATACCACTTTGTTTTTAATTACTATTTATATTTTTTTTTAAATAATTTAAAATATAATACCTTAAAGCCTGCAATATACATTCACATTTCACATAGCTTAAATTTATATTTAAAAAATGTATTTGAATAGTGAATGAATCAATAATTCAAAAAAACATTAATTTACTCATTAAATTGTATTTAATTTTCAATTACTTTTATGAGCAGGTTTAATCATAATTCATTCCACAAATCCAATGTAAATTTTAATTGCAGTCAGCTAAATTTTCAAAACAGTCTCAAAAAAATAATCCCAAATTTCCTAAGAACAATATTTTTGATATATATACGTATTATGTAATATGTATAATACGGAAATACAACACGTAATTTTAAACGCGAACATAATACTATGTAATCATATCTATATAAGGTCTACGAACTATGACGTTTATTTATTCGCATTAAATGATGGTCATAAAATCTGACATATCCTAGTCGTATGATATATTGAAGCTTTATATCTATATGATAAAGTGTAAAACTTTTTTTATGTAAGAGCAAAAAAAAATTAAATTTTGACATTGAAAGTTTTTTTTTAATCTCAATCTCTCATTTTGTACTAAATCCACACACTTTGTTATAAAGTTTACGAACACGAACAATCAATCGACAAATAAAAAGGTTGTTTGATCGCGTAGAAATCTATTTACGCACGTATAGCCCGGAAATTTCTTTGCAACAATTTATTGTCCTCATGCACAAAACATATTACGTTTATAGCCCGGCGCTACCGAACAAAAATCAAAATACAATCGTTTTTAATATTTTATCACTCTTCAACTATAAATGGATATGAATTCGTTTCAATTTTAACACAATATCTTCAGCTTCATATTTCATCTAAATAATTATTGGAAAATTCTCGTAAGCAAATAAAATCTTTAAGTAAAAAAACACTGTAGTGCTTAGGTAGATATTCATATTTTGTAAACCAAATTATTTTATTGTGATCGTCGGACCGAACATAATTTTGACATTATCAATGGAATTTATTAATATTATAATCTACTGTACCTATCTTTAAAACCATAATGAACAAAGTTTCCTAAACCAAATAAATCCCTTTATTAAACTGAAAAATAAAAAAATAAAACGACGATTGTAAATATTACAAACACAACAAAACTGCAGAGTGTAATTTTAGATTACATTGACGAACAGAAAGACGTAGGTATATATAATATAAATAACTTCCGTAAAGTTTCAAAATTCATTAAATTATTTAACTAAATAATATTATAAGACGTGTACAATGCACGGCATGATTTAATATATATTTAATATTCCACGCGTGTTCGTGTTTTTCAATAATAGCAAAAACCGATGTCGTTTAATATCTTGTTGGGACAACAATAATAATAATTTATCACTTCGACATATGCCTACGCGAAAACTGCAAACGAATCTTGTGATTTATGAACTACGCTTCGTCTTGAAATAATCAACCAGCTGCTCGAGTAATATAAAGTATGTAGGACTTTGTGACTATATAAACAACGACAAATCGTATTTTACAGAGATTTCGTAGGTTTGCTTTTTGAGCGGATCCTTTGACATTAAGCTCGGGTTTTAAGCAAATTTATGAGCTCACTTCCATATTAATATCGTCTGAAATATATATCTTTGGTTGGACTGCAGACAATAACGAGTAATAAAAAAAAAAAAAATGATATTTATTATGGTAACCTAACGCAATAGATTTGTACAGAGCAGATTTCTTCTATCGACATAACGGTAAAAATGTAAATAAAAAAATAAATTTAAAATAAGGTCACCTAGCTATAGATGGTGAAAAGAATAATCCTCAAAAGTTAATATATTATAATAGGTACATTTTTATGTTTTACTTGAATACCTCACAATTTGGCACTTATAATGAAAGTGTATTATTGTTTTGTTTATTTAATGAGATTAATAAAAGTTCGTGCGACTAAGCCACCAGGACCCTCCTCGGAAGCCCGAACTTCCGCTTAAGCCGTTGTAACATGCCATAGTTCTCGAACTCGTAAAATATATCTTATAAAATAACTGATTAAGTTTATTTATTTAATCTAGAAATATAATAAAATACTGTGGATAATTTATTAATTAATAACGACTATGTGATTGTTTTACTTTCACATTACAATAATAAAATATACACCTAATACAATAATACAACTACAAAGAACATTTTGAATGACATTTTTGAAAAAATGTTGGTTGTACCATTATGATTATAATAACTGTTCACTTATCATGGTGTCCTCTGAATGGTGTCTTTGAATAATTTTCGATAGTTCTTAAAAACAAAAACGATTTTAAGTAATTTTCAAGGCTAATTGTATAGGTATGTGTAATTTAAATAAAATCGATTTTGGTTTTGGATTAGATTTAACGTCAAAATTATTAAAATCTGATTTATCGGTTGCATATTATAATTATTTGCTAATTGATTTGAAGTAATATTATAATTGGTTTATAAAAGTGTATTATCATAATATTATACGTCATAAAAAGGCTAAGGACTTCATGCTCTAAAAAACCTTAAAATATACTAACCTAACCTTAATATTTATCATATAAATATGATATGTTATACTCTAAAAATATGCTAAAATGCTAAAAAAACCCATAAAAATATTTTATTTTTCAATAAAAACCAACAATTACAAGTTTATTTATTATTAAATAAGACATTTTTAAATTCATTTTCTCAAAACATAACTGTACCTAGTCCAAAATTGTATAACAACTATTATATTTACGTGAAACAAAAACACATCCAAACGATCAGACGAATTAACAGAAACTGACCATATCTTATCGACCGATTTTATGTTATTCACAACAATTAAATAATTGGGAAAACACACAGTAAATAGATTATTTAATAATTTATATTTAATCATTTTAATCTATTTTTTTCCAATTTCTAGAAAACTCATATCAAATAGCATGAATAAAATATTATTTTCTATGTCACATATTGTTTTACATTTTTTTTTTAAATAAAATATATGAAATAGTTATTTAATATACAAATGTAACAAAATATGCAAAATAAAAATGATTGATTTAAACTTTTAGTACTATGAAACAAATTTCTTTATTAATTAGTTATGTTATAAATGATTATTACGTGAAAATACTAAAAACTATACGTTCGTGAAGTTGGTCCACCTAAGTATTGCAATTATTTGAAATCTATGCCATTATTTTGCAAGTTATTTGCAAGTATTTGCAAGTCAATTTTTAGAATTTGCAAGTCTTGCTAATCGTCAGCTTTTGTTTGATACCAATTTCAAAGTTCTTGGAAAATTTGGGTGGGCTAACTTCGTAACTTTGAAAGCTCTTACTGGCCGAGTAAATCACTTTCAAATTCTAAAAACTGACTTGCAAATACTTGCAAATAACTTGCAAAATAATGGCATAGATTTTAAAAAAATTGCAACACTTAAGTGTGCCAACTTCATGAACATAAAAATTATGCAAACTTCTATAAGTACATAGCCCTATCCATAATATAATAAATTCTTATAATGTATTTATTTGAAATTTGTTCATTATAATTGACTCGTAAGCAAACATATCTAATCATTAGTAATGTATGAAGTATATTTTCAACTACAGTGCATATACATCTTATAAGATATAAGTATATATATATATATTTTTTAAGTTGAACGACTTTACTCTTACAAAGTGTGCTCGTTTAATAATAATTTTACGTCTGCCCATAAATTTGGTTTAGTCGGGTATGCATTTCAAAATCCAATTTATTACCCGAATATACATGAAAAGTATAAAATTTATCTGCAGAATCTAAAAAAGTATATAATATTTTTTCGTCACTTGTAATTTGCCATCGTGAGTACAATCATCGTTTGAATAATATTTTGCGAATATATACAACCATATTACGTTGTACGTATAGGTATAACAATCTGTAATAATAATAATAATAATATAGTATATTTTTAAATGTGTACTTTTGCAATAAAATGAATCTACAATAATAATAAATAATGATACAAAAAAAAAATCGATTTACTTTTTTCTTTTTAACTTAACTTTTATACATAGCTGTGTTTTTATGTTGATACACTTCGTAGAAAATATTATTCGTATTTTTTGTTTATCCTTTAATGAATGCTATAAATGTTTTAATGAAAAAATTACCGAAATTAACTTTTAATTTTAAAATAATAACATTAAAGTTTAACGTTCATAATTACTTTTCATAAGCATTATAATGCATTTAAATACAATAATACGTAAAAACATTAAACTGTTCAACAATTATTGTTTACAATAGCCGGTTTAATATTAACATTATAATGTGTATGCCGGGTTGCATATACAATCACTAGACATTTAATGAATCAATAGCGAACTCTTGGTCCCTTAAACGTGGTTTAATGACCCACGATTGGTTCGTTAATCCTAAGATAACTAATTAATTAATTAATTTTCTATATTACTCAACATTAGTAGATACATACAGTTTGATAAAAAAAAAAAAATCAGGAATTCACAGTAATTTTATATAATATGAATAATATGTATTTTCGCTATGGACCTGATAAAACATAATAATACTCGTATGATAAAATGGCAGAGCACTATATGCAGTATTTCCTTCGTTCTTGTTCTGCATGATTCTTAATAATAAATCCTCTTGTTGCAGTGAGAGTGTTTAAATGAAAAGAGTATTTCTCTTGTCCGCATTCGGGAACACGAGCCTTTATTTTGTTAATATAAAATTGGCATATCTATTCTTCTAGCTTTCACAATTTAAAATCTAAGACTACTGCACGACGAAAATTAAAAATAATATATTTTAATGGCATTTTCAAAGTGAATTAAAGAGAGCGAAAGAGCAAAATCTATTAGTTTATAAATTATTATCTTTGTCAATCGACTCACCACTGTATAATGTATATAATAAATATATTATACAGAAAGATGATGCATTTTATTTCCATCGTCATTGGCGACGACACATGGTTTATGTGTCTTTATGTGAATTTTATTGTATTCGACAAAGTTTGTTCAACATAATTTGTTCGTAAATCAGCGATCATTATTTCAAAGTAACATATATCCCACATGAACATGGTGAAAACACGGTTTACGAAATTAGAAATCATGTTCATTGATTTTACCATAATATGAGTCGAAGTTTGTCAGTTAACAGACTCTTAGTGCTTCAATATATTATACATTTTTTTTTTTTAATAAAATAAAATCTCAAAATAAGGTTAAGATTAATTTTTCTAATAAATTCACACTGACTTTCTATTGTATTAAACGAATACTATTAATTATTTGAACCTAACAATTGTTACAGAGTGAAAATTAAATTTAAAACACAATATGCTTTTTATCTTGTTTAACCGACAGCAGAAGAGGTTCTGTGTAAATAATACTACTCCTATCTGCTGCCATCGTTCAGCACAATATGCTTATCGGGACGAGACATTCGTTCCAATCGAATTTATTTCGCCAATAACTTTTTTTAACAAAAAGTTTCTGTAATTCAATATTAGTTTTGAATGTTGAGTTGTTATTTATTTTTTTTTTTTTAAACATAAGCATTTAGAATTGTTTTGAAATATATTTTCTATTGATTTTAGCTTTAATGAAAATTAAGAAAAAGCTATCAATATAATTGAAAATGGAAAGATTTAGAAATAGCATCGAATGTTATTTATACTACTAGAATAATCGATGACTTCATAATTTAGTTTATTCAACCAATAAAAAACGATATTCATAATCCGTAATACTTATGATATTACGAATATGTTTATATATATATATATATATATATACTTTTAAGTTTTAATAATAAATTGTATAAATTATATTTTTATTTGAACACTGCAACGAATCTGAAATTGACTATATTATTACGCAGTCATATAAACTTAGTTCAGAAATGAAGTTATCATTCGCTCTCTTGAGACCAGTGAAATAAGTTTAATAGCGTGCCACCGCGTCTGGTGTAGACACTTTCATTAATTAAAAAAATATATTATGTTCAAATTATTTGATAAAAATTTAAAATTTCATCTAAAAACTTCCGAAAAATCATAATATAGAATGTCCATTATAATTATTTATGCTTTTAGAACTAAAAACTAACATTCACAAAACTTTTTATAAACAATAAATATTTTAAAAATAATAAATATTTCAAAAAATTTAAATTAATGCAAATAGTTAATTATTATTTCAATTAATCACAATCAAACATTGTATTACAAATATTATTTTAATTAGGTTAAACCAATCAAAATTATAAGAAATATAAATTATTACAATTATTTTAGTTATTCTATTTTATTTTTTTTTAATAAACCTTGTTATCACATTGATATAAATATTATTTACATTGTATATTTATAGGTACTTTCTCTTTATATACAACAAGAGTCACTAAATGAAGGACTGTAGACAAACTTTATCCTCCAAACAAAAAATGTATTATATATATTTTTTTTTCTATGGTACACTAAATGAGATTTTTATTCATTTTCATTTTATTTTTATTTTTATTTCTTTGGATAAACATGTTACATGTACATTCAATTAAAAGCCCCTGGAAATAGTGGAAACATCCTAAATTCTTAAAGTGATCATTCAAAAATATTAATTTATGATCCCTGGTATATACCATTAATTATAATACGTATATTTAATTAATATTAATAAACACAGTTATATTTTAAACTACAGCAATACCTTATAGTACTATTGACACAAAAAGAGAGAAAAAATGAATACATAGGTAGGTATTATAACTACTTCTGTGATTCTTTTCTTGTTTTCTAGTCTCAATATAAATAAATATTCCATGCAGTTTTTTCTTATTATTCTAATGTATAAATATTTATAAGCTCGTTATGTTTTAAACTCTTGAAGATACATTCGAATTCAATTGAACACGTACCTATATCGTTATGGCTAGTTTTATGGAATATTATTTCTACGTTTTCAAATATAGTCACGGGCCACTCGGGCCACCTTATTTGAATATATATAATATTATTACGCTTTGTCCGCAGTAATGGCTCCACAAATATATTATAGGATGTAAGAAAAAGATAACCATTTACAGACTACGAGTTATCAACGGCACAACATATGCACGAATACCCTTCGACCATCTCCATTTGCAGACACGCACATATAAATGCATTTAATATATATGTATGTATAATATTTATATATTTATTTTTGCTTCCGGACAGCGGATAAGACGAATAAAAAGCGCAAGGGATGAGTATAGCGTACGGAGGAGTTCCAAAATGCTTGTAAAAACGATGTGGGAGTAATCCAGTGGAATAAAGGTCGTCTTACCAAGATTTCCGACACAAAGACACCCCGAAAATATCACGCGTATTCTAAACTCCCCAGTATACACATTTATAGCTTTTCCACCACCGTTGCGTGAAGCGAAGCACTCGTTCGTGATAAATATTTATATCCGAAGCGAATCAAATATATCATATAATATACACAAAATATATATATACATTAATGACTTTTTGATTGCTATATGAGTGCATTGGACTTAAGACCTGTTCGTTAATCTAAAATGTTTTTACGACGGGTTTTAATGATTCAACAAAACGCAACTTGTGGCGCTTGAGTGAATATGAGAATATTTTAATAGTGACGACGAAAAACATTTTCAAACGTAGAGAAACATACAGCAATCCGAGTATAAAAATAGTTTGTTTATCGATGCGTATTTATATACACCGTAGAGATTGCGAATATAAGACAAGGATGTCATAAAATAATACTATATACTTATATACTCCAGTTTAAACGCGTATTATAATATCTAAAATTTTACCTAAAATAAATCTCAATTCGTCTAAAAGATGTATATTATATTGTTTTTAAAAACAGGTTAAGATGATGTTGTATATATACATTTATTTTAATATACGTTTGGCTGTTTAGGTCGTTTGGTTTGGTATCAAAACCAGACATACTTTTTTTATTGAGATTCGTGTGCACTGCATTCATATACTAGGTATTATAATAATTAATGCAAATGACAATAACAATAACATCATTATTTTATACGATTATTTATTGATTTTTTTTAAATAATAATTAGCGAGTTAACCTATAATATATATATAAAAAATCGTTATAAATTTTAAAATGAAAAAAAAAGTTTATGGTTTAGAATATAAAAATTTTGTCAATTTTTTACGTCGTATAAATAAATTGATACTTTGGCAGTATAGTGAAATCTTGATAACATGCAAGTGCAATGACTGAACAGCGACTGATAAAGTACAGAATACCATTAATACTTATGGGTTGTCGGCGTTCACTCTTTCCATTGTTATTTTATATGACAAAAAACAATATATTTATATACCCATAGAAATAAATAGCCAAAATAAATCTGTATACTTACGTCGCATTGCCAATTTCAAATAAAGATAATAGTTTAGCTAACTATATTTGTGATAAAATTATAGTCGTAAAGCATTGTGTGTTATACGATCGATACACGACAATTTTACTCTCCTATGATAATATGTGATATATTGTAGCAATAACTTAAGATTTTTTTTATCTGGTAATAAAAAAAGTAAAATTTAAATACTATTATAACAGCGAAATTAATAATTACTAAACTCCAATTTTCAATTTGCACACGTTTCACGTGTTCATATCTATAATTAATTAATTTGTTTAATTGCTAATATTATAATTTCTAAATATTAAATGTTATATTATATTACCAAACCTTAGTACAGTAAAAATTCTTAGATCTTTTATTTTTATGTGATTGAACTGAAGTCATTTTTTGGAAAAAGTCAAACTCTTTTAAAAATTTAAATTATAATAATTCAAAATATAGTCAGATATTTAAAATAATATTATAAAAATAATAGACATATATTTTTTTAATTTATATAATCATTTAAATTCATTATTTTATAAAACTTATGAAAATTTAAAATTAAATTTAAATTATAAACTTATAATATAAATACATTTTATTATGAGTTGCTCTTTGAATGCGATGATTTATTATTACTTTTAAATTAAAAATGGAAGGTATAACACGTCTGTCCTCGAGTGGTCTACTTTAAGCAATGTGACCTATTAAATGTACGATTGATGTCCGGTTTTTTTAGAAATATATAATAGCTAACTTTATACTTTTATACAATAAAGTTACTCTCTCGTTGTTATGTATATTAGTTTAACAATATTAAATGCAATATTTAAAAAATGTAATTATTGTTAAATTAAATATTATTAAATATATAAATCACTAAAAAAAAAAAAATCAAAAATCATAACATTTTAATATCTATTTATAATACTATTTTATTTAAAAAAATTACCCAATCATCATTAATTATTATTTTTTATATTTAAGTCATTTATTTGAAATACCTACTTTAATTCATGACTTTATAAGTAGTATTTTTTTTAATGTAATTAAAAATATTTTGAAACAACTTTAATGATAAAGCTACGGGCTAACTATACAATATATGACCATATCTATGTGAATCAAAAAAATTGTTTTAGATAATTAGAAGAATATATTTATCATTAACACTATTTGGATAACATTACTAAAATTTATAATATAAAGTTAAACAATGATTTTTAAATATAATATTCATGGTAAATAAGATGCTGTTTTTAATCTACAAAAACATTATTCTTCAATCCATTAGTAAATGAAATTTAATACTGATCTACAAATATTATATTAAAACAAAAGCTGTATAGGTGGGTATAAGATTACTATACTAATATTATATAATTTTATTAAATAATACATAGACGATAATTCTTCTATATTAATTTACAATTATTAAATTTCAAAAACTATGATTTGCTTAGTTTTATTTTATTTTATAGTATAAAATATGAAATATGAAATCTTACACGAAAAATTAACTTTATAAGGTTTAATATAAAAAAATGTACTTACGCGATACATTTATTTTTATTTTACAGATAATGTGATAATTTTTGTTGTCGTATGCTTTAGACAGTTTAGAGTAAAATGTATCATATTTTATTTAGATGGCTATCTAAACAATGTTTGTCCATAAATTTAAATGTATTTTGTTGAAAATTACCGAATGAAAACGACATATTGAATAACAACTGACTTAAAACCAATAACAATATTGCGGCATATCAGATGATACTTTGCACGTGAAGTTATTGATTATATCTATAATCTGAATATATCTATATAAACCGTATTATAAATTTTCATATACTCATATACATGATCAATGATCCGTATATTTATTTTTAATTATTATATCAAGATGTATTTAATGTAATAAAATATTACACATTTGTAATAATTTCCATTTCTATGATTGATCTTTAGAAAGTTTTTAAATTATATTTATATAAGTTATATCAATAATTAGTTTAATAAATAATATTTAAGTTAATCATATAATACATTTAATTTTTGGCGGACTTCTTTAACAGTTATGTGAGATTACCGAGACGGTTTTTACAGTATTTTTAAAAATACAATTGTAAGTATTATGTATTGATATTTACTATAGTATTAATATATAATACAATCTATATAATGTATATAATTCAATTTAAAATGTATACCAACGTTTTTTGGAAGATTCAATAATAATATAACCAACAAATTATGAATAGATAAAAATATTTAAATACAATTTAATAAAAAAATATTTACAGTAGATATGATGATTTATGACAAAAAAAAAAAATGATTAAACGTAATTCACCCGTGTTTTTTTTTGTTTTTGTTAATTTGAAAAAAAAACATCTAAAAATCATTCCATAATAGATTTCTGCTTAAAAAAAATATGTATGACATTGATATATCACACTATTGTTGGTTATCATATTTATGACGGATCGTTTATAAAATAATTATGATATTGTAAATTCACACAGGATCAAAAAAAAAAAAAAAAGCATTTGAAATTAGAACGCTTTTGATATATGCTTTTAATTCTTCTTAAAAGCATCAAATATTTAAACTTAATTTTATAAATTAAATTTAACTTTTATCTTATATAATAATAATGAATGACCAATAAATATTAAATTATCTCGCACGTATTACCTCTGTTTAGAAACCAAATAATATCGTTATCAATAAAGTTAAATGTAATGGATAAATTTAATTGTACGAAAATAGTATAATTTTTAAGCTTTTAGATTTTAGCTATAGAAATCAAATTAAAAATTAAATTTTATGTAAATTTAATAATTTCTAATCAAAAATATTTAATAAAATTGGTTTCAATAATACATTTCCAATTACTGCACTAATTTATTTATGCATTTTAACATGATTGAATTTAAGCAAATGTATTGTTTAAATCTATTATAAGTTTAATAAAACATTTTAAATTTATCTTGGCTTGTATTCAATATATTTTGCTATTTTTTTCAAGATTGGTTATATTTCACTATGACAATTGGTTAGAGTACAAATTAAATAAAACGATTCAATATATCCAGATATATTTCTCATATTCAAAAGCCAAACTTAGTATTTATATGATGATTAATTTATGTTCAAAAATCATGAAAAACGTGTACATTTATATTTCATTAAATATTTCAAATTAATTGATTGTGCACAATATTAAAATGTTTGAATTAAAGTATTTAGTTTTCAACTAAATTATGTTTATTAGATATATATTATTAATTTAAGAATTTAAGATTCAAGTTTATTATAATCAAGAATTTTTTTTTTATTTTAAATTAATACAGCCGAGTTGAGATAACTAGAAGTTGAAGAAAAATAAAAATTAGCTTCGATATAATATGTTTTATTTGAGATATTTAACTCTAATTTATATTAATTTATATTTCTAGGGGAATAAAAAAAAAATAAGTTATCAATTTTTTTCGAGTTATTGATATTTGAGTTATCGCGACTTAACTGTATTTCACTTTTATAAATAAAATAAGCTAGATGATGCAGATATTTTAAATTATAATATTGTAGTACTGAAATATCCCAATTTAGTAAATTATATACGAGGTTAATAAAATAACTTTATGAAATTTTGTTTTAAAAAAAATGATCTACAATTTTTTAATATAGACAATAAATATACTTGAATATTATTTTAAAAATACGAGTTTTCACAATGTAATGGAATCAATTATTTATATTAATACAATAATATTTTATATTTATATACATATATATACATATATTGTATACCTTTATGATCATAATGATGTCAATTTATAATTAATTTGTAATAATGTGATCTTTAATATAACTATCAGTATACAGCCCATCAGCCCACACTATATTGCTAGTATAAATTATTATTGTGATACTAAATTATTTAAATAAAAACAAATGATAACTATGATAAATTATTTAAATAAGTTTTTTGACTTTTAATAAAACTTTTTTTCGAAAGTTCATTGTCGTATCAAAAATATGTTTATTTTATTTATACAAAACTATAAAAATAACCACATATAAAGAAAATAGCATTTAGCAATATTATTATCTGGTGAATTATTTATATTAATATTATTGTTAAATTGGTAATTCGTTAGACCAATTTAATATAAATATTTTTCATTAAATAAAAGTATTATTTGGTGCATTAAAAAAAAAATTGTTATTTTCTGTAAGTACTGATTTTTTTTCAATTTTAATGAAAAACAATTACTATGAATAAAAAAATATACATGCATAACAACTTGTATATATATAAAAAAATAAGCTTTGAGATATACGCAGTGTTGAAAACAAAAAAACAAGACAATTAAAAAAAAAAAAAATTGAATTTATTGTTCCTCAAGAATTCCATTGTTTGATTTCATTATTATAATTTTCTATAGATAATGCATACTCGATATCTGTTTACGATTTAAAACAATAATATCTACTATTTATCATTGTAAATAAATTAATAAATTGTACTATGTAAAAAATATATAGTGCGAACGGAACTGAACAAATTGGTATTTCAAACAATATAATTTATATATCCCGTAATCTCAATGTATATAGTTTTATTTTCATTTTTTAATAGATGCTTACGTATCAAAGTTACAGTTATAGCTGTTACTAATAAAACTGTTTAAAAGTTTAAATTACCCTGGTCAAAAAAAACCATGTATAGAAAAAAACTTTTTCAATCGTTAAAAATATTGTCTTAAACATAAGTTCTAATATTTATTTCGTTGTTTTTTGTTTTAAATCTTTTTAGAAATTGAACAAATAAGAGAGCATAAATACACACACACACACACACATAAAGGTTATGCCATTCATATTCAGTTTAGCGTTTGAAATGAATGAATAATTATATACATTCCCTTAGCAGTATACGAAGCAACAACCCCTGGATAATGGCTTGTAAAATGTTAATTACTCGGTACACCCGATTACGTTACGTTATTGTAAACTTTCACAATGTTATGCACTCAGACGCTTTTAAAATGTATCCGAATGACTTTGAAGGCAATTTTTGTCAAAATCACTACTACATAGTTACAGCGGTGTGCCATTATAATAATGCGATTAACATAAACGTGGGCGGAATACAACTTTACGTCTAAGGGTATATAATCTGCAAAAAAGATGTTTTTTTTTTCATTCGTGACTAACTACACAATGTGTATAAATATGACATAGATCAAAAATAAATTATTATAATATAGCACACAACAAAATATTTTTAATATCAATTTAAAATATATTTATCTTTATTCAAACTGCCTAATGTATAAAATTCGTAAACAAACACCATCATTTACGTAAAAAAAACGAAAAATATTTTTTCTTATATTATATTAATAATAAATGTTTATTTATTTAAATTAAATAGAGTCAATATACATTGTATACAGGGTGATCTATCCAATAGACTAACACTTATTATTTCAGAAAACACGTTTTAGAAAATATTTCTTTTAAATAATTTTAAGTCATTACAATACAACATTTTCAGAAAAAATTATTAGTTTTTTAAGATTGTTACTCTTTTAAATGGCAATATAAACTTTTAATTTAATATTCCAAAATAAAATATTACCTATTTGAAATGTTTAAATCTGTATAAAAATAATAGTAAAAAAATAGTAGTAAGTAGGTATTTCAAGTTTTAATGAGCTGAGTAGAAGACCAGCATTTAACAGTATACTCCTAATCGTACCTTTCATTCGTACATTTTTTAAACACATATTACTCGAAAGTGACTTATCTAATATATTCATACAAATATTCTAATTTAGAATAAGGTACAAAAATACATGTTATAATTCTATAACTTTGAAAAAAATTATATTTTTTTTAGAAAAATTTTATTTTTAACGACTTAAAATTATATATATATATATATAAAAACTAACGTTAATAGTTTTTGAAATAATGACTTACTTTGAATGAATCATCTTTTATAAATAATATAACACCATAAAAAATGGATATCAATGTATTTGAATTGTTTTTTATATATTTTTAGAATCAATACAGTAGAATTATTGTGTTTGTTTAGGACAATGCAATAGATTACTTCTACTCGCTTTTACAAGGTACGACTAATTTATTTGACCGTTAAAAAATATCCTTATTTACATAGTTAAAATGATCTCTGATGTGGCTATTAGCCGCAATGACAAAAAAAAATACAAATGGGCTTACTCACTTCTTGTGTCTTGATACGTGTCGGCGACAAGTTTAACGAATGGATTGGCCGTGTACCCGTGCAAATAATGTGTGTTCCATGTCTTTTTGGCTGTGATCTCTATACCAGATTTAGAGAATACTTCTGATATAGTAGACGCGATCTTACCAAAATGAGTGTCAATTGCGTTTGAATAAAAAAACGTCACCTATTTAAATACATAATTAAATACATTAAATGATTACAAAACTATACAATATACGATTAATATAAATATATTATTCGCACAGTGGGTATGAATGAGTGCATAAATTAACAACATATAATTATAATATTATGAAGATAATATTGTCGAAGGATATATTTCGAAATAATTTTAGCTCAACATTTATGCAATAATTATGAAACAAACAAAAAAACCATCGATTTATTTGAACAATATTTTAACTAATTATAATAATATATGCAAGACATTATACAAATTCAATGTCTATCAAATTTTTCAGGAGAAACTATAAAGTAAAATCTCATAATAATTAATGGATGAATAAGTAATATATTAATAATTTCATGACTAGTTAGTTATTCTCACAAATTAACTATTTCAACTACTATTAGATAAGTTCAAACTCAAAATTAAATAACTGACATTCGCTATAGTTTTAAAAAATAAAAACTATGATGCATTTTTAATAACTTAATAATATACATAAAACATAAGTTTCTATTTTTAATTATTATTATATTTTAGAGTTTGAATGACGAGCGGTTTAGAATATCAAACAGGTTCAAAAATTGAAATATGAGTCTACCATTAGAATGGGTAACCTGTTTTCGTAATTGAAAAACTTGTAATAATATTATAATGATTAACAGTAAAAATCACTAGTTTTAATTCCTTCATAAAAATTATCAAACATTATGTAAGTACGCATTTTTCTTATATTATTTTATAATAAACAAAATTTCAGATTTTTATTTTGGCCTATCCATCGTTTAAATATTTATTATATATAATAATAATATTATGATATTTTATGATAATTTATAAATTATTATACTTGTAACGTTGAAGTTCTGAAATTGTTTTGTTATTAAAAAAACGCAATTGAAAAACTGTAAAAAAAAAAAATTAAAATTGTAATCTTCTACTCATTTCTATCAAAATCTATTCTATTTGCGAATGAATACAGTTTCGTTCAGGATCGTATTTTGAACGGAATGATTTATCAATGGACATTGCATTCAAATTTAAAAATAATAATAGAATACTAGCTATTTCATTTTTATATTTTTGTAAAAATATGTTGGCGTTATAATGAGAATGGTTTTCATAAAATATATGTTAATAATATGTTACCATAAATTTAGTCATCCCTAATTTATATTCATTTTTTTGTTCAATTGTCATATAGGCCACAAGGCTTTTATATTTTAACGTATTCTGCTAAACTAAAAAAAAAGAAAATATTATATTATTATAGTTCATTTAAAATTCACATTTTTTGTTAATTTTTTTATAATAAAATCTATTTATTATACGTGAAAACTATACTATTATTTAAACCATCTAATAAAAATCAAATAATTTAAAAATAATTTAACTATATTGTTCGAACATTAATATAGATTTATTTTATGCACTAAAATAATATAATCTATAAATAAAAAATATAGATTAACACACTATAATTTACATGTATATATTATATATCATATATTTTTTCTAATTACGTCAAATAATTGAAACGTAGAAAAAAATTGTCTACATTATATTAAATTATTTAATTTAATTGCAATGTTATATTATTTAGTTTTATCACGCAATTGTCGCAATTTAAATGTATTTCACAATACACATATTATAAACATAAAAATCACCTGGCTTAAGCTTTGAACAATTTCTTCTATGACACATGAAACATTGCGTGTTGGAAATAATGTATCTTTGTACATCTTGAGTATAATTTATGATTTTAAATGATTCACATGTTTGAAATAATACTAAAGAAAATTTCTCTTGATAATTGATATCCATCAATAAAATTAAACCAACGACTTTGAATAAAACTATCAGTAGAACGATTTGGTATGTTCTGAAACCGCATCCCGATTTTCCTATCCCTAATCCAATCGTGATCTGATACTACTTCACTTTAACAGATTTTAACAAGCACAGCTCCGAAATGTTGTCAAAAAGTAACAGCCGATACAATATTATGTACTCGTATTCTAAATTTCGATTTGATTTGCAAAAAATTTAAAAATAAAACCTATAATATGATTTACCTTATGTTGGATGGTTGATAATAATAATAAAATTATTATCATATAATGTCTGCTTGTAAAATAATCATAGTTTAGATTTATTTATAAAAGTGTTATAATATCGTCTAGGATAAAATATATACAAATTATGATTTTCATAAAACATTACGAAACATCAACGAAAACCATACAATACGTGAAACCAAGAACACTTTAATATGGAAACAGTCGCACAATGTAGCGATCATAATAATATATGATATTGTGCTTTTAATTAAAATATTCGCGATAATAATATAATATACGCGATTATATTCTATAAGCCATCCAAAATGGAAAAGAAACTTGATTTAAACCCAGCTACTGACTACTTCACATTTAATTTATGATTTATCGCACGTCTTAACGCCTATAGTGTATATAATATAGTAAAATACAATATATAGATGTATATAAACATTAAACGAGTGCGTGTGTATTTACGGAGGCCTTATATATATATATATATTTTCTCCCTTTTCGGGGTCGCTTCGAGCAAACCACAACGTGGCATATTGCAACAACAGTGTTGTGCTTAAATATACATATACAGAGCGATTCTTTTACCACGGAATACTCTATATTCCTCGGTGGCCTAAACTGTCCCAACCCTAACTCACTATAATTGTTATATTACGTCAAGTTTGGGTTTGGCAGTGGTCGGTGGGGTTGGAAACGAATGGGAATAATATGTTGAAAATAATTAAAATATTCTACAATATACCCTTAAATACGTCGTTAAAATATAAAAAAAAAATAATAACTAATTGGTGAAAGATAAGAAACCTCTTAGGACAGGTTAAAGAATATGGAGCGAATCGCGATAAAATAATCACCCTGTGTATACATACGAGTGAAGCATAATAATGTATTGTAGAAAAACGGTGCGGAAGATAGCAATAACCACAAGTCGAGATCGGACGTGACGCGGTCGTGGCGAAACGTAAGGGAGAAATAAGTGAAAAGTGGAAATAAAAAAAAAAAATGCGGCAAAGACGGCTTGAACATAGAACGGCGAAAGAGAACGTTTACCGGACCGCCCAGTTCGCAGTTACCAAATGGTTCTTAACGTTGATACGTTGATTTGTGTATGTGGCTTACCTGTGTCCAGTTGAAGGCTTTAAGGACTGCGGCCACGGATTTGGATATCTGAGTGTCCGGCGGACGTGTGCGAGCGAACGTCGGGAATAGCGTTTTATCCGACGTGTCCGAGTCCATGCAATACTGTAACATCAATTAATACGACACAGTTTTAAAATTTATATACTAACATAAATAATATTACGTATTTTAACAATTTGGATTTAAAACACAAAGTTAATAATTTATCTCATTTACTTATAATATATCGGTTGATTTTACATATTATTATAGTTATTTATATCCCTAAACGATACTTTTAAGTTTTGGCCCTAAGTGTTATTATTGTACATCAAAAATTCAACAGGTCTGCTGTAGCTTTTAAAAAATGAGAGAGAGTTCAATATAATTGCAGATTTAAACACACTAGCATTTCAAGCTTTCATAGTTACATAATAATTATCTATATATAAGAGGACGTAATTCATTGGTCTCTTATGTATGGTTTTGGATAAAAATATAATATTATATCACATGTGTAACAACGAGCACAATCTTCCACGTGCAGTGTGCGAAAAACTTATATGATTTTGTTCCGGTCAGAAATTCCAAAGTGGAAGATTAATTGGTCTTTTCTGCCTTCGAAGTTATAAATAAATAAATAATAGTTATCAAATGTCATAAAATCAAATGTCATTTAATAGCTCATATTATTATTGTTATTAATATTTTTATAAGACCGTTAAAATATAATCGTAATGTTTTGAGTATAGTCTGTGTTTTCACAACAGTAACACCACTATAATAATGATTATCTTACCAAATTAAATATTTATATTGTTTCAAAGAAATTAAATCAATGAAAAATACATTTTCCTACGAAAGCCTGATAATGTGCATCATTAGGTACCGTAGCAACAGATTTATACTACGATGTTGCTGAGGAGTGAAAGTATAAACGTAAGTTTTAATTTTTAACTGCTAATTTTAACCTTGATATTATAATTATTTATGATAATATGTGTCTTTTTCGATGAAAATTTAATCTATGAGTATTTATAACGTACCTTAATCATCGAAAAGCTTTCAATATAAACCCTGGCACGATGATAATGAATTTATTTGCATTTTAATGTTAATGGTTTATTTAACAGTTTAACCAAAGTAAATTAAATTCAAAAACAACTATTTATGTGTCATAGTTTGCTTAATTACTGCAACAACTATAAATAGTATGTATCCTGGGTGGACATTTTCGATATTTAGGGTTCAATGAATTAAATTGAAAACAAATCAAGTTTTCACGAAGTACGCGCAAAAAAAAGTGTAATAAAACCTAAGTCAGAGAATTCATGTTGCATAAGCTCATTATTAAATTTATCTAGTTATGCAACGGAGAGGAGCAATTTGTTTTTCGTATAAATGAAAAGGAGGGTTAAACCGAGTTGAATAAAAAAAAAAGATAAATTGCAAAATGGTAGTCACAATTTAAAAACGTCTGATTCATTCAACGGTTTTTTTCACTACTACATTTTTGCTCGGATAGTTAAAAGTTAAAGAAAAACGAGTTCGTTTCGTTTTGTGCATAATGCAACTGAATAAAAAATGAACTTGCTAAAATCTTCTTATTGTCCTTTTCCCTGTACCATTTATAAAATACAATATAATAGATCCACATTATAAACACACATTTCTTCATAACCGCACGTACTACGTCATATTATTAAAGCCAAAGCAGACCGTTCAAACAGGTTTTGTTTCAGAAGCCGATGGGTATTGGTAACGACTACATTTAATTTACATTTTAATTGTTCAATAAAAATCACAAAGTTGTGACTTATTAAGGTTTGTAGTTGATAAGTATTATCATATATGGTCGGTAAAGATAATATATAGGCAAAAATGTATTACCTACCATTAAAAATAACTATAAATGCTTTAAACAATTTACTAATCGTCTCCGTTCAATCTATGGTAATTTTGATAAATAAATCAAACGATATTTCGCCACCATTATGTAAACGATAGTATCGTTGAGAGCGCATTTTAAATTTATTAGTTTTCAGAATATTCTTCAGTAAATAATTTATACCAGTGACAGAGGCGAAATGTTTTTTTCCAATTTTAGAAAGTGTACTATTTATTTTTATGTTATTAGCACTGAAGTCTTGCACTGAATAAATGTGTTGATTCCTAACTAGTATTTGGCCAAAATCATTTTGTAATTATAATAATTGCAGTACACTTCAATACTCAAGACTTTAAACTGTATAACTATAAGTACCACGCTAAAAATTAATTATGATCAAGCCAAATTTCTTGAATTCTTCAAAAAAAAGACAAAGGAACATTTTTTTATTAAAAATGTGTAGAGACGGTTATTTATTATTATTTAATTTCGGTAATTAAAAAAAAAAATGTTTGAAATGTACATAAATGTGCTACTATCTCAGCAGTACTATAGACATGAATTCGAAACTTATATAAAAATCTTTCTGATGGAAAATACAATAAGACTGTGAAATTACTTGAGCTGTTTGAAAATTATTATTCCATCACTATACGCGCGCCGCGTCGTATACGAAATATAATATATTATATTAACTGGCGTGTATAACTGTGCGCTGAAAAACTAGCTAATAACTTCATAGGTACTAATAAAAATAAATGAATTGTCTACGGTCGTTGTTCTTGTTTCCATACGCACACGGCACACGCCACACACGCACACCCATCACAAAAGCGTATCACGTCCGTCTGACTTTTTTTTTTCACAAACGGATTCAGTTACATTGCCGATTTCTATAATGTCTGGGCTAATGATTATTTATTAGTCATGTAAACTGTTCCCCCGGGCGACACATATTTACTGAATCTCGTTAGCTGAACGGTTTAATTTGTAGAATGACAGTTGAATACATTATATGAAACCCATTTAACTACCTTCGTTTCCAATTCACGTAGTTATATACATATATATATATATATATATATATATATTATATATTATAAACCTACTTCACGGATATCACATTATCGCGAACACGCTACCGTTACAGATTAATATAATAACCATCACATCGCTCGAAACATTGTTTTTATTTATTTATATAAATTATACTATACTATACGTCGTCGCTTTGCGCAGCGATCGGAAATATTACCGATTGAACATTTTTTTTCTTTTTCGTATTTTTTTTTTTTTATTTTTGCAACGTTAAACATATACCAATAAACCAAAAGCCATTTTATTTCGATCAAGAAATATGTTTTCTGTTTCTAATCATTTACGAGTAGGTTTTCCGGTACATTTCACTCTGTCGCTCGGTGAAAAACCACTAAAGAAAATCTGTTATTTCGTCGAAATTGCCAAAAAAAAAAAAAAAAAATCACATTAACTCTTGTACTTTCAATTCAGGTAAGTATCAAAATACATATAAAACATCCCATCAATGAATACAAGACGACTGATCGGAATAACTATATTATACGAAAAATACTTTTGATTCCGATAAAAATATTACATATTATATATCATTATTACTCACATTAATATTCATCAGCCAAAATCATATTATGTCTTTAGAAATAAAATTATATACACTCTCATAAATACAATTAATGATAATCAAATGTAAATAAACGTAATTTATTCTATTATAACAAATGTCAACGATGAATTTTCATAAATCGAATAAAAATTGAATGCTCTCGGATATTATTATTCTATTCAAACAGATTATACCTATTATTTTCGGATCGGTTCAACTAGCATGTAGGAACGGATTAAACTATTATCATAGGCAAAGTTTAAGCGTTACAACAGACGTTCGATACAACGATATAATAATAATAATATATGATTTATACACGTCTCGCAGAACTTATTCGTATCGCGAGCTGTTGTGCATGCCTTCCATTCATACGAAACAACCTGTGGATTCGATTTACTTCTGTTTTGTATTTTTGTACTTTTTTTTTTTATTGGTTAACATTTATGCAGTTGTAACAAAAATAACAGAAAATATTATGTCATTAAGCTTCTAATAACTTTTGATGTACCTTATACCTATGTTTAATAAATATTTTAAATTATTTTTTCTACCAAAGGTATAGGTATCAGTTTATTAAAATCGTAATATTTATACATAAAAAAATACACTTATATGAATAGAGTTATTGCGTAGTTGATAACATTTGTCCGTTCTTCTTGTTACATACCATCATATATTGTAAAATCAATAATAATAACAAATACGTAGTATACGCGGCTATACGTGATTGTATATGAGCTATTTAATATACAGATAGCGTTCCGTTACCCCGGAATTGCAGCAACGCGTTTTCAGCCCTTATGGTTGTTATTATTTGTTCATTTTTATGAAATCGGCCAATTTACATTGAAACCGGAACGTTAAATGTTTGTTCGTAGTTGGCGAGAAATCGTGCGGATAAGCGAGCGAGGTATATACGATAGATTAACCGCTCCGATAAACAGCATCCGCGTGTCCGTTTGCGGTATACCCGCGCGACCGTTTCAGCCTCGGAAGATACACGACGATACACCCCAGTAGATAATAGTTAATAGTATATAAATAAATATATATATACAATTGTAAATATTTTTCCAATTCAATAAAACATGCGATGGGTTATTGGCCGATAAAATCAATGTACACCCAAATTTAGCAACACTCCCTTATTTATATACTCCTCGTAACAGCGTATTAGATTTATTGGTCTTTGAACTGTACATCCTGTAAATTATCCACGTACTTCGTACACACATATGTATTTATTTACAGAATATAGACTCGTGCAGATAAATCGTACAACATTCGTATTTGCGGTGCGAGTGTTTCAATAATACCAAGAGATATCTTGTAATCTCCAAATTTCGTAACAGTGGCGGGTTTAAGGAGATGGCTAAGAGGATAGTATTCCTCACTCTTTCCCTCGAGACTAAGCTAGTTGTTTTTCTAAGGCTAGTATTATGAGATATCAACAATTAATATAGAATATTATCATTAAAGAATATACTTATTTATGAATATTTGAATATTTATGCTTCAAGCTATTTTTGGATTGTTTTTTCGTTTGATGACTGACGATAAGATCGTTACTAAATATTATGTTTAAATATAAATTATAATTTATGATAAGTTTTGACATCGACTATTATTGTGGCTATAAACACTGATATCTACAGAATCATTATTTTACTAAATTGTACCCAACAAAATAAAATATACTTTATTTTTATGTACCATGTACGGGTGGTCGGTTTAATCGTTTAATTTTTTACCGGTCGTTAACGACACGTATTCCGATAACCATCATAATGGCAAATGTCGATGGAGATTGTGAAAAAACAACTTAAAAATACAACTAGCTAATTAATCCCTTCCACCCCTTGGTGAGTGATAAAACCCATCCATATTTTGTAAATGCTATGGGTTGATTACATATATAAAAGCATATGGCTTTTAAGAACTCAAAATCCTTTCAACTCACCGCCGGGTCTCTGCAGTGTTTCTTTTGTTTGACGCATATATATGAACTATAATACTTAATAAATTATAATTTATAACATTTATAACAAACATACGATTAAAAATTAATAACGAATATGGAAAATTAAGAGAATAGATATTTCTTGGGTAAACAACGGGACGCATATATTTCTCAAAGAATATAAATTACTTGGGATGAATAAACCCAATTGTTTGGCAAATAGTTTTGTATCATTGTTTATACCTCATATATTATATTATCCGGCGGCAGGTAGGTTTAGTCATCGATCGAAGTTATTCTCAATATCGTATCATTGTTATATTGGACGTTTATATAGCGTTATTTCTCATATAATATATTATATTTAAAACTTTTATGACAATAAAATGTTATTCTAAGACCAACATCGATTATATTTTTTTCACGAATCCCGTTGTTGAATTTTGATATACGTAGAAAATTAAAATATTGTGTTCTATTCATTAATCATTAGGGTGGGTTAGTATTAATATGAATTATGACTCAAATTTATTGACCACATTATCATAATAATATTACAAAACGTATAACGTCTTAGCGAATAAAACTGTCATTGAAAAAAATACAAAAGTTTTATGTGGTAACATATTTTTCACCCCAAAATAAAGATAAAATATTGTTGACTGAAATATTTCGATTAGTTCATTACCTAATCATTTTTTTTATTAAAAAGTAAACAAAATGTGCAACAGTTCTAAAAAGTGAATATTGGATTTTACAAAATAAATAACAATAATGTAAATAATTATTATTGATTTATATGTTCCTTCGATGTTATATTATACTAATATGGGATTATAATTGAATTATTTGATACGTGTATAATAAATGTGTAAGCACATTTTGATTTACCCTGTGTTTTATTCCTATAACTTAAATACAGCTTAAATTTAAACTATTTTACTATTTTACTTGAGATAATTTTATCAATTTAAAACTAGAAAAATTTTATACAAATAATAATAAACTAGAATTGTTTTATTTTTATAACATATGCCTATTACAAAAAAAAATGTCTAATTTAATCAAAATATGCTTATAGGTACATTATATTGTATATACTAGGTATATGTATATATATAGTATATACATTATACATTACATATAAAATTTCAAATGATAAAAATAAATTCAAAAAATCGAAATAAAATAATATATTGTTTCTGATAAATCAATAAAAATGGCTTTAAAATAAATTTTACGACCCATGCAAATGTAATAAATTTGTATTCACAATAATAACGTAAAGTATATACGCATTTCTTGTGAATAAAAAAATTTAAAATAAACTATTTTGAACTGGCTATTTTGTTCCTTACTATCTACATGATCGTACGCAAATACATATTATAATGATGATTACATTATTTGTTATAAGATAATAATGACGAAAAACGAATAATATTTTACCAACCTAAACAAAATATAGTATAAATAATATTTTTAAATTTATTGCAAATACGTGTTTTATTAACAGTATATAGGGATCTACTATACTATAAGTATAATGGTGGTTGTTTAAAGCTAGAGATGTATTTTTTGTTATTTTTCAGAAGGTTGCCAACCACCGACTGTATATAGATATCTACTGGCTGAACACACAAATGGAACGAACGAAGCGTGGGAAAATAATACGCAGGTTCGAAGTTTTTGCCAAAAAAAATACCAAGTATAGACGTGGAAATTAATAGTCAAGAATCTTCGACCCAAAACTCAAGAACAATATATTATCTAATTTGTAAATTCAAACCCGTATACAACAAAATACCCGTATTTACACATATATTATAATATGGTGGCTATAGACATTATATGTCTTGTGGATCGCCCCTTACCACCATTGAAATTTTTAATGTGGTTATAATTGCATTTCTCTATTTAATAAAAAATATATTATATATATATACATCATTTTTATTTCAGAAAATATAAAAAAAACTGCAAAATAAAATTGTAAAAATATTTTAAAAATAAGAAAAGGGTTGGCGAACTGTGCGAGCGGATGGCAAAGTTTCCTAGTCAAAAATAATAAAATTGTTAAATTAAATTAAATGCAAAAAGCCAAAAACTAAAAATAAAAATAAAAATTCAAGAAATGTATTAAATGTGAAGAGTGAAAGCTATATTGATTTTAATTTAAGTATTTTAATTATCACCTCTTCTCTACCACCACTCTAAGTCGAGCATTCACACGTCACTGGCCAGGATGTGTGCATTTGTATCCAATAATATTTTTTTCATAATACCTACACACTCACAATATTCGTCATCAAGTAAATAATACAAAAAAAAACCTATAATATGTATTTTACCCCCACCCACACTCTCATTGCACTCGGAATATTACTTAATATGATGCTACCGACAGTAGATAGCACCTAGACATTTTAACCATAGTTACCTATATCATACTTCTGCAGTGGCGTATCTATAATACATAATGTACTACGAGGTAGTGACATAAAATATGTTCTACAATATAAACGTACCCATGTATATATAATCTATTGTGTAAGTATATCAATATCGTTATTTGTTATAGCCGTCGCTTTAAGTTATGACGTTGTTTATACCACGCGGTTGAAGTACCGCGTATTGACAGAGTGAATGGAGCTCTCGGCGACAAAACGGAACAACAGTGTTTGAATCATTAACAAACGCCAAAAAAAAAAAAAAAAAATGAAAAAACGTAATAATAATAATCCTCAACCAAGTTCGAGTGCGTCGTGTATCGCGTTAAAAATAGATTTTGCCTGTGCGTTGTTCCATTGGCCACAGACAACGCGCACTTAGTAATAACTCGCTCACGAATAAACAATATATTGTACATATTATTATATTATTTTGTATTAAAATATTGTATTATTATACGTATACTCCGAATTGTTATGTCCGTTGGTTTTTTTCAACTACTTTCCATTACGCAGACAAAATATTATGCTCGTTAACTTTGATGATCAAAGTGCCAACCGTTCCAATTAGACGCACGCCAAACACCGTGAAAGTCATAAATTACAACGGTTTTCAACGTTATCGTTGTAATATTTAATTATATTATTATTGTCCCTCGTAATTTGGTCATTGGGACGCGCGCAGGTAGGACGTTCAAAGCAGTCCTGTGTTTTTGACAATTATTATACAATAATGACGTCGTTTACCTTCCTTCTTGCGTTTTACGTATCTCTAGTCTTTATCATGAAACCAGCCGATTTAGATTTAAGGAGTTACGAGACGAATTCTTGTGGTACAACGAACCGGTAGCGACGAAATTCAATTCTCAACGAATACCATAAATAATAAACTAATTATTTCGTAAAAAGACCGTTTACGTAAATATTCATTGTTTTAGAACAACTGGTTTTAAAAAGAAATCTCTCAAAAATATACACCTTATCCAAAGGTATAAGTATCATACATTGCGTACAAACTGCTGGTAAATGTTTTAAACATAACAGGTCAAACTTACAAGTTTCGACCACAAACGATAAAAATAAATATATATATATATAGGTATATAGAGTAATAATTGGTTCTGTAGAAAACGACAAAAAGTATAATCGTATATTATAGAGGAAATATTTATGATGTTATGTAACGTAGTTTCATGTTTTAAAATCATAAACATGTAAACATAAAAAATAAAATAAATGGTCCGTTCAGGTGATTCTGGACGATAAGGATTAAGGATTCTATAGTATAGACGATCAAAAAAACATAAAAACACATAAATGTAAAAAATGATACAAAATAACATACTTCAAAAAACACAGATTTCGTTAAAAGAACGCACATAAGTATACAAGTAGCTAATCTACCTTTGTATACCATATCATTTATATTAATGTTAAACAATTTCAAGTATAAAAATATATGCAATAATATAATGAAATATAATATCATCAAATACGACAAAATAAAACACGTTTTTCATTTATCATTTAAACTCAAAAGTAAAACTTGACAGAATAAATAATAAAAATACCATCATTATATTTCTAATATTTCTAATAATATAGAGTATACACATATAGTTTCGCAAAATTATTATAAAAAGTATCCGACTTTACAAAAGTTTTCATGAAAAAAAGCTAATAAATCAAATTTTTTTAAATTATAAATTAAATTTATAACTGTCAATGTATAAAAACTTGTAGCCTGTTAGTAGTGGTTTTTTTCACAAAGCTCGCGATTTTTACACGTCAGAAAGTTACAATCGTTTATCCAAAACACCATGTAAAACTCCATTAGGTTATTGCAATACAATATTTAGAATTTATGGAGCAGATATGGTACACGATTAAATGAGCCACGTCGTATCAGATATCGAATTTTAGTAACCGATACTTCCATGCAGTCTATGTATTTAATATATATATATATATATATTGTTTATGTTATATTCTATTAAAAGTTTACTCGCAAAAACCATTTACTGCACTTTAATTGTCATACAGAACCGAATTGTTTTGCAGTTAAACCAAACGAAAAACTAGGACAGACGACTGTATAGAGTATAGACGACATTATAGTCATTATACACACAAAAATGTGATACATCGATAGTTAAACAATTTACATTGTTCATTAGTGTGGACATATTATTTAGTCAATAAAGTGGATTTATCAATAAAAAGAATTCATGTTTGCGTTTTAGGTATACGTTCTACGATCAAATTAATGATAAAACTATAATTGTTCTGGTCGTTGAGAATAATACGAAAACTTAAAATATAATAAATACGCCAATTACTATTGTACGAACTCATTTTACGCAATAAACAGTTTTAATTTGAAGAATAAAATGTTTTTCATTATATTATTCATATGGATACATTTTGGCATAATGTCCGTTTACTTTTCAAGGTTTTTCCTAAAACTTTGAATCGTAATTTACAGAAATTATGGACATTTCAAAAAATATTAAAACTGACTGTTACAAAAACTTAAAATTATAACTCGCATTGATATTTCATTGCACATTGTTAAATAATCGCTGTATCAAAAACTTTCCAGACAATTCAATTTTACGCCGTAAATTTAAAATAAAAATTATTTAAACATGCCCAATACTTAAGTGTAAACAAAAATATTTATAACACGTGTTATTTCTAATTTTGTGTGAAACTTGTGTGTAGGAAATCGTCAAATGAAGATTTTAGATTTAATATTTAGCTCGTAGATAATTCTGTATGATTTTAATATGATTTGTAAGGTATTATAGTTTTTATTAAACGATGAAAAAAATTAGCATTACAATTATTTACAAAAATATTGTTCGAGTATTAATTTATAAAATATTGTATCGAGTATTGGGTAAAAACAAATTAATTTCCCCTCAATAACAGACGACGAAAGTTTAATTTCAAACTCACCAACAGATGTATACGAGTTAATTTGTGTGAATATAATCCTACAACATAATATAGAAAATCCCTCTCTGAATTAATTCACGAAAATCGGTCATAAAACGTGTTTATAGGCAATATTTCTTTGATACGAACACACGGAGGATTCGTGTCAATTGCAGTAATTGCTTTATAATCCAGTATATTCAAACATATTACCCATAAATCGAACATTTAGCACAAATAATATGCCTAATATTCAAAACAAGAAAAAACATTTACATACTAAATCCACTATAGCTTACGCCAAATATTATCAATTTAAATTATAATCGAATTATTTTTTTTCAGAAATAACGTAAGTGAAGTAAAATATCATACATTTAAAAATTTGTTGGGAAAATATAAAAAAGTATTAATAATTATTATCAAATTAAAATATTTTTTTAAGTCTAAAAAAAGTCTAAAAATCTTTTATTTTTTTTTTTTACTAAAAAAAAATTGTGCAAACTTTATTTGATCGTTATTTGTGTCCATAATAATATACTTGATCTATATTCTAGAGCTAACAATTTAATTTTAAATATTTTAATGCTTAAACAAATTAAGCGTACCAAAGAGAAATAAATGATATTAAAAGAATCATTTGGAATGATAATCCATTAAACCACATAATTTTTTACTTTAAAAAAATAATGCACTCAATAAATTCCCTAATTGGAATTTTACATAAATAAACCCTCCCCGCGTCATCAATAAATATCTCATCTAATGGAAATATTAATTTACACAGATTATAACTGATCATTAGACTAATACAATATGAAATTTAAAAATAATAATATTTTTATACTGACTAACATAGGAAATCATTGGCAGGTTAAAAGCAGCGGCCATTCTAGCTTCATGCAGACACGTCTCTTGTGGCCCGATGAAAGCTGAGATATTTTTCTTCCACAATTCCGCCGTCTCAAGTATACTAGTCGACTCTTCTCCATAGGTTTCGGCTACCAGAAAACTCAATGAATGACCTGTTATATACATATAAAAAGTAAAATAAAACAATAATAACGATAAAAATGTAAAAAAATATGAAACGAACCGAATGATTAGGTTTTTTTTTATGGATCCTCTTTATAATCAAAATTTCACAAGAAATCTGTATTTTTTAAATGAGTAAACGAAATAATAAACCATATACATGTATCGGGTATTTATTATGTGAAAGTTTTTGTACTTTTTTTTCAATAAAAAAGGTCATCGGAATCGCGCAATTTATTTTATGTTTTCAAATACATATAGCCATATAGGTATTATTATATATTCATAAAACTGTCTTAATGTTCAATATACGGAGATAAAATAAAAAATCAAACATGATTTTTGTGATTTGTATGCAATTTATACCGAATCTAATAGATGTAATAGAATGAAGAAGATAAAGAGAATTTAAACTTTTTATTTCTTTACTTTAACTTTTAAATTCCTCATACTTACAAATTTAACAGATAAACAATGCTAAAAATGTTGCATTTATTTTAAATATAATGTAAAAAACGCATTCGTCATAAATCCATATTAATTTATAAATTATATAAAAAAAAATATTGAAATAAGTTTATTATTTTAGTAATCACTCCCTGTTTTTGAATTTAAAACCATATTTTGCAAAACTAATAAATAATTACTATTTTTTTAATTAACAATACGATTCTCCATAATAAACTAATAACATTGACCTTTGATATTTTTCATACAAAAAAACGAAATCATTTATGAATATACCAATACTTATTATAATATAGATGCAATTTAAACTTGCTGGTTCGATTTTATGAAGCGGAACATAGCTTTATTCCAAAACAAGTTTACCAAAAACTTTATTTATCTTCAACCAAAAAAGTTTTACAAAGGTTTTTAGATAGATAAAACAAGAGAAACTTACAATATAGATGTATTAATTTTATATTCTTGTAGTATACTAATTTAACGGAAATAGTTATAAATATTATTCATAATATATTTTCTTTCGCAATAATATAAGGCAAAGATATTCTATGACAAATGTTTTTTTTTCTGATAAATCAATTAAGTAATCGAAATTATAATGTATAATGATTATATTATATAACGACAGATTATCCATTAATTATATTTTGATCGCTTGAATAATATTTTCAATTACACAAATACAAAAAAATTTATATTCGATACAACTTTAATCAATCACAATATTAGTATGGTCATCTGAAAATAAATAATTAATGAGATTTAGTTCCCGTAATTAATTGAAATCTCTTAATTTGTAGGCATAACCATGACAAATTGGAGGTAAATAATGTTATATTTAACTATATAAATCTAATTAAGATTTTAATACGTATATTCGTGTTATATATTGATTCAACTAATCAATTTCCAAATTAAAAGTTGGCTTTCTTTTTTTAAATCTTAAATTGAATACTATGCAAGCTCTTGAATTTGTAGACACTATACCAAATTCGCGTTATATTAGTACAGTTCTTTTGGATTTTAAAACTCATTTATTTTCAATCAAACGAGTGGTATTTAGAAACAGTTAAAGTATTTTAATTTTAAACAAAAAATTTAAATTACAAGATGAAAACGCAATGCTAATTTTTCTCGGATTCGTCCCGGATGTGCGTCACTCGTTAAAAAAAACAATGTAACACTGACTGACAGACATATTCTAGTTTTATTGAAAACACAATGTGACTTTTAAAATTAATTGCGCATATCTTTAATCTATTACTACTTACACTTAATTTATATAAACGACAAAGACTTTGTCAAAGAGTTATCCACAGATATAAAAACGAAAAACAATGTTATACAAGTTCTATGAATTATTAATAGGTAGGTACACTAACGAGTCTCGATAGAAATGGCGGTGTTCGATGATTGATATTCGTGTGCAACTTGTGGGGTATATTACAAAAAAACCATTGGTGGAAATTGAAGAATTGGCAATCGGATTTTTATTCGTGTAATTACATACAATTTTTTTTAAGCAAACTGTATAATAATTATCAACGGGGTGGTTTTCTGGGCTTAATTACAAATGTTTTTTTTTCTCAAACATTAATCATTAAATAATATTTGTATTATATACCTTTTTCCTTAAACAATCCCGCATTTATCTCCTCAACGGCCAATGATATTGCGCCGCTGATTGTGCGACCGGGTTTCGAGTAACCGATGTCACCTGGCCGTCTCCTCGATCCCGTCAAGTAGCCGAGAACGAATTCATCCGTCCGTCCATCCGCGGCCAACTGCAACAACGCCAACACGGTCGGCCAAAACATGACCCGTTGACTACGTATTCAGCCGCCGACAAACCTGCAATTTGGCAAATATTCGTCGCTCGTCATTAGTAACACATTTTAGCAGGTGTCCAACATCATAACGCTATTATTTCACAAATATTAAGTTAATCGACCTATTAAAAAAAAAAAAACGATTTCGACATAGATTTCGACCGTATTTCATTGTAAAAACAATTTGGACACTTTTAAGATTTATGAGGATTTTAAAAAATAAATGAAGACGGACAACGATAATCATAATTATAGCAATCATTCAACTTTTAATATTCTAAAGTACCCGTTTTATATCATTATTTATAGTGTTTTAAATCAAATTTCAAGCGAAATTAGTAGATATATGTATATAGGTAGTTGATACGTGCATAAAATATAGTCAAGAGCCAAGACAATTATGTTTAGTAGCCGCAACGAGTGCAACGCGTTTCACGCTGCTGAAATATTTTCACATGCTGAGTTATTGAAATTGTTATTGAAACTAAAGAAGAACTGTACAATTTTAATCTTTAACCCATAGTATTAGACGTTCGTGGGGACCCGTTAAAAAATAAAAGACTTGTATGATGTTTATAATATAATATTGGATGCAGATAAAAAAAAATTCCCACGCAACCGTTGATTTTAAATTAACCATATTTTCTTCAGTGCCCGTGCTTTTTGTATCATACAAAGAATGTGGTGTCCGTCTTTTAAATATTTCCTTTTAAGGAATATCACAATATGTCTCCCCACTAATATAACACGGAGGAGATCGAAACTAGTTTCAAGTTCCATTAGAAAACTGTCGTTTCTATTTAATTTATTGAACAGATTGTTTTTGTCAATACGAGTGGTTAATATAATCATCCCGAATCATTTAATACGTAGGACATTGTCCTATAGAATTAATCGATTAGTTTTAAATTTATTAAAATTAAATTTGAGTTTATTTAAAATGAATAATAATTTATTAAAGTATTCTGCTGTTTAGTGTTCTTAATAAATATATTTTAGCGGCTAACTTGTATTTAAATTACTTTATTATAATTTATAGTCATACAAATTATATTGTTTGTTAAACAAATATTTGATAGAAACAAACCATTACTTTTTAAATTATAATATCATATTAATTGGTTATAGAGGTAGGTAATTATATTTTGTGTTCTCTTTAAAATATCGATTAAACGAACAAAGTGAATACTTAATTTAGGTATCATCAAACACCCATATATTACTTACAACAATTAGTGTCAAATTAATAAAATGAAATGCTTAATGAATATATTAATTTTAAATACTTTATAATCAATAATTGCCCTGTTAAAATAATATATCATGCTTTACAATAGCTCATTACTTTCACTTACTAATTGAGTATAGTTTATGCAGGTGTTTACATACTAAATAATGTGTTAAAAATAAATGAAATTAAATAAACTAAAATCTATTTGAGTAAAGCACAATTTTTATAGAAATTTGCTTTAAAAAATTCTTTCAGATTTATTAAAAATTTTACAATGTTATAAAATATATAACATAATATAAAATATGCTTGAAATTGCAATCATTATATAATAATGTAACACTAAGTATTATATTGTAAACCTAATATTTGAACACAGTTTTAATATTTTCTATAAGAGTTAAAAGTTTAATATAACAGTGTTTGTTACCTATTACTTTAGTAATTAAACAATCAAACTTGCTAAAGTTCATATTATAAAATCCGTAAAAGAAGAAAAATATCATAAATCTTGGCTCAATTATACACTATCTATTAATTTTCAACTAAGTTTGGGTTATGTTTATATAATGATCACTTTATATTATAATTTTATTAAAGCTACAGTTAATATTTTGAATGAAGCAATTATTTTTTATGAAAACTATTATTTAAATTTGTTAATGGACTAATATTTTTAATGATCTAATGGACATTAAGATAATATAGTTTAATCTGCATATAATCAAATTATTCAAATGAATCAGTTAATATAACTTTAATTATTGACAATATAATATGTTAATTCTGTAGAATTAACCATTTAAATCAAACACTTTAAGTAATGCTTTGCACATTTAGAAGTCTATGAAACTTGCTGACTTCTATTGTATTATAAATTTATAACTTTATATTTTATTAGGTAAGTATAGTAACGCGATTAAGTTTTTTTTTCTTATAAGATTAAAATTAAAAAATGATCTAACGTTTTATTGTGTAAATAATTCTTATACATATATAGTTTATTTGTTTTTTTTTTTACTAAAATTTCTTAACTATTGCCATTTATTTATTATGACTGTTTTTTGTTTAAAACAAAACAAAAATATGAAAAACACGGTTGTTTTTAGACTTATTTTCGTGTTTTCCACAGGATCGTTAACAGCAATGGATGCATATTATAGTCTTTTAGAGCCATCACTAACAACACCCGGTTAAGCTGCTAAAACTATTATCACAGTCGGAAAACTCCTCGCGCGGAAAAACAGTCACACGTAGTTAATAGTTATAAACGTATATATATATAAAAAAAACATAGAATAATACCAACCTACATGTACTTAATTTCCGACAAATCCATGTCGTTAATCAGCCCGGTCACTTTTGTACCTCTACCGCCCATAACTATGTCCTGCATCCGAAAAAATATATAATTCCTGGCAAGTCGTGTGCAAGTCCAAACTACTATTAACTGACTATACCTATACGGTCGTCTTTATATTAGGTGTACATACGTCGTATTATATACCCACAGGCCACAGGGGAAACAACGTTCACGTGCCGGCGCGCCGGAAGATTATTAAGCTGCAAAATGTCTGTGACGTGAAACGAGGAGTGGCGAAAAGATTGGACGAAGGAGGTTGAACACGAATCCCAGCGACCGCGTCTCCTCGCACTGTGTATTATATAATATGTATATATACACAGGCACGAAATAGTGTGCAGGCGTCAGTGGGGGGGGGGGGTAGTTTTTACAACAGGAGCTATAGAGGAATTTAATATCTATTCTGCGGTATACCCGATTTATTATTGGCTTCACTTCTATATACACATGCACGCGGTGTACACTAGCGGGGTATACGTGTATGTCAAAAACTCGGATAAAAAAAGAAAAAATATATAACACACGGTATACATGCCAATATTCGTGTGCAGTCGATACAAACGTGATTTTTTTCCAAAGGTAATCTCCGGAATGTCAAACAGGGTATTTTTCCGATTTAGTGTCTCGGATGATTTTTTTTCCCTGTGTATAGGCAGTATTATAATAATATAAGAGGGTTATAGTTTTATTTAACATATGATGCCAATCGATAAGATTTACCACGATAACATTTGACATGTATTAAGCAATAACAAAATTGAATTGTAAAACAATATTAACTGCGATATCTTTTCGATAAAAACATTTAAATATTAAATGCTGATAACATATTTTTTATCTTTAAATCTATAAAAATCAGACTACAATTACCTAAATAGAATCCTTGGAATTACAATATCATACATACTACATATTTGTTTCATTACGCGTAAAACAGTATTAACAGTCAAAAAAATTTTAGTGGTTTAAAAAAAAAGTTAAGACAAACCAGTTTTATAATCATTTAAATAAGTTTTACGCTTTCTAATTTAAAAACATTTACGAATCTAAAGCGACGATTTAACCCTCCTAAATATACAATTAGCCTCCCCCTTTCCAAAATAATTGTACTTATTATAAATATGGACACTAATATTTAGTTAAACATTTACAATACTGTACATAAACTATATCACATATAAGTAACACATATATAATCTAATACATACGTAAAATAATACACATTATGCGTTGAAATATATCCAAGACAGCCCATTCAAATGTGTTTAATACACAAAGCATATTTTATTCATGTAAATAATAAAGCTATTATGCAAAAATAAATCCCAAGCTTTTCAGCCCCTAAGTTTATCAAGTTTCGCTTATGTTAAAGACATATTTTTAAATCGAATAAAACAAATAGCTTTTCAAAAACTGCTTTAGTGAACTCGAATGATGATTATAATTGGTCACATAAAATATAACTATATAGTAATTAATAATTACTATCATAAAAAATTGCATTGATTTAATAGAAAAAAAAAACTTTTACTGAACAATAAAAATATTGTATATTATCTATATTTTATGGTAAAAATACAATTATTGAAAATTAGTCTACAACAACTTTAAAATATAAAATAATCAATCAATGTCTGAGAAACCACACTCATTAATTTTACATCGTGCCCTATCTAATACAATTTATTGTAAGCTCATAACACAAAATTAATCTTTATAATAAAAAAAAATAAAATAAAATATTATCATTATTATTATTATTTATTGATAACTATTGATCGATAGTGAAATATGTGCGCATAAAAGAATAAAATACGACGTGTAATATTATTTTTCTTTTAAGAATACAAACACAACAATTCCTACGTTAAACAATACTAATCAAACACGATGCTCATTAGTGTTCGCGTGAAATACGAAAAGTAAAAAAAACTTCGAAAAATAAATTATGTATTAAAGTTAAACCGACCGTGTAGAAATGCTATTAATAATAACAGCGGAGAATAATTTAAAAGCATCAACGGTGTATACTTCGCTGCAAAAAGTATGTGTGGCAAGGTAAAAATAATAATTGTACCTATGTATTAGCCAAGACAATATTATGTCTCGTGTACCGAAATAACATAATTATAATAATTATATTAAAACATTTAAAACAGCAAACAACGGACTCCCTACAAACCTGTCACTTCGTCATAAGTTTACAACCTAAATTATTTCATAATTATATGAATACGATATGGTGTGGTATATAGAACGGTCGATAACCTTTAATTGTAAATAATACGCACAGCGCAAAATCTATTCTATCACTGAATACCTATTACTATGACTATCATTATTACGTATAACATTAATAAGAAAATTCTTAATACTGAATACATTATAACGCTACAGTCATTAACGTTTATCAGCTAATAACACGCCATGTTTGCAAAACAAATGTTGATTTATTTCTTAAAAATATCTGTTTTATACTATAATACCGTCTTCCTCTTGTAAGGTCCACAAACATTCTATAAACCTATCCAACACTTGTCTTAAAATATTTATGTAAGCATAATGTATATACATCTATTTAAAAACCCGTACGCACGGTGATTGATATCAAATTAATAATACTGATAAGTGATGAAGCTGCGTGTAATGTATTTTGTGGGAGTGGGCCAGAAGTTCGTTAATATTTTGATCTACTATAAATGTAGTAGTTAAACAGTTCTTAATCAATAGCATGCGTATATCCGAATAATCAGTCACAAGCTCCGTCTCAACACACCCAATCCTATTTCACTGAAATCCCGAAGAGCTTTGCCAATTTATACAGGATGATTCATCAAACAATCTCAACCTTTTTTTTTAGTCAATAATACAGTTATGATTAAAATTTGATTTTTGAAAATTTTAAGTATATTTAAAGACTTTTTTGTACATCTTAAAGAATGTCCTGTGATAATACAAACTACTACTTTTCAAATGAAAACCTCCCTATTATTTAATGGAAAATTTCCTTTAAATGTATCAAAATCAAAATTCAAATGAAAAGTTAGAGCTATATAATATTTGTGTATTAAAGATAATATTAAGTCCATGATAAAGATTTTAAAAAATATTATGAAGACAATGGTAATTTGAACATTTTAGTAATTTATAGTTATTAACAAATTAATATTTTTAATTTGTAAACATTGGTCCTTATTGTAAACATTTTAATAACTGATAAACTACTCGTTAGGTTCATTCAAATTTTCAAACAATTATCCACTAAATAATTAATAATAGAAGAGTAAATTATCGTTTGAAAAACAGAAGTTTTTATATTTTCAGGACACCTATAAAGTAGAATAAATAATCTCAAAAATTCAAAAATCAGAATTAAATAAATGTATTACTAAAGAAAAAATGGGAATGACTATGCTTGATTAATCACCCTGTATAGACTGTATGTATTGTTATCAAAACGAAAAATAGTATAACAGCAGACGATAAATTCATATAACGTTATTATGTCATATTATAAAAACGTACGCGTGTGAGTTACTTTGAAAAGACATTTTTGTTTATCATCTTTATGTGTTTTTATCTCTCCCTCCCTGTTACTTATTCTTTCTCTTTCTACCTCGATCTCTATATCTAGTTATGAAATAACGCACTCTAAACGGCTGTTGCTTTTTTTGCGTTTTAAAAAACTTATATTATAGTGCCGTGATAACGGCGGTGCTGGCGTCGTCCTTATCGCGCGTCCGCGAACAACATTGGCGATTGACCTAAAAAAACTGACACACCGAAACCCGTATTGGAGATGTTATGCAGGTGAATAATAAAATATACATAATACACATTGTACTTTTATATATATATATATATATATATATATATATATATATATATATTATACGCGTATTATCAATATGTACGTTGACCTAGAATACATTTACCTATATCTATGCGCGGGAAAAGCCTCATTCATTTTTTTAATTATTTTCGCAATGAATATAATATTATACTATTAAAACAACATATTAATATGTTCAATAGGGGACACCCGCATGGCGAAAAATAATAATAATAAGTATATATAGATATCCTAAAATTACGTAGTAGTAGCTCAACTATAATATGTATATAATAATATCATCTCCGCGGGCCAATCATAATAATAATAATATATAATATTATATTATAGTGTATAATAAAATATGTAAGTAGGGTGATTTTTTTAATCACTATATTATTATAGTCGTTATCGCGGCAAGTTATTTTTTTTTACATAATTTTGAAGTTATTACAATAAAAATACGTGTTTTTTGTCAATGTAAAAATGTAAAAGTACCTATAACGACAAAAAATAAAATAAAGTTTACGAAAACGTAAATTTACCGACAAACTGATTGTATTGTGATAAAGTAATCACATTGTGGCTTCTATGATGAGATGTATGCGAAATCATAAAATATATAT
Source organism: Rhopalosiphum maidis (assembly GCF_003676215.2). NCBI lineage: Eukaryota > Metazoa > Arthropoda > Insecta > Hemiptera > Aphididae > Rhopalosiphum > Rhopalosiphum maidis. The sequence continues at coordinate 65,298,118 of NC_040877.1, forward strand.
TATGTTTTCGCGGCGACATCGTCGACGACACGTAATAGATATATAATAATAAAATATATAATATCGAATGACGGCGGGCATTGCTTGATTACACAAATCGTATATATATATACAATACACGCATATCGTAATCATATATAATATAAAAACATGTATTTTAAGTAGTGCGATATCTGCACCGACGCGATTGGAAAATGAAAACGCGCGAATACGGCCGATGTGTATGGTGGCAGCATATATTATTAATATCATTATAATACGTATAATAGTCCCACGCGCTTTTTATTAACATAATATAATTTAATATATATAATATATACAATAATACGCACCGGCGAGAGAATAAATGCGCGCGCGAAAACAAAAATATCACTGAAAATCCGGTGAACTTTCACATCGACGACGATTGCTATTTGCTGGTGCAGTGAGACTCGTATATTATTGTATATAGAGACGCTGCTGCAGCAGCGCGCAGACACGCACGTCTGTATTATCGTTTATTGCGCAATTATTATTGCAAAAAGAGTGGGTTTCCACAGAAACCATCCTGCTGTATATTATAATAGTAATACTATAACAAAATATAAAAACAATGACGAAACAGCTCTCGGCCTGCAGCTATAACAATACATTATCATACATGATAAAATATTATAATATTATACTATATAGGTATATCGTATATGCATATTAAGTGCCGAAAGTCGGCGCGAGTTTCGGATAAGTTTCGATAGCGGCAATAAACTCGCGGTTCGGTTTTCGCGGTTTATTCATCGACAAAATTATAAACCAATTTTTTTTTTTATTATTATTGTTGTTTTGTTTTGTTTAACCGTTTCGAAATCGAATATAATACAATACACAATGTACTCTCGTACGTGTAGCCCGGACGACGGCGATATTGTATCAACCTACCTATATAGTATACGTTGGTTATAGAAAGCCTCAGCACAATGAAGAAAATGCGCGCTTAACAATATAATCGTAAAAGAAGTTTTTTCTTACACCAATGCAATATTTACCTGTTTACGTTTTGGCACGCGAGTGGTTGTAGGTACGCACTTATTCTCTGTTTGGTAAGAAATCTCGTGTAAATATATCGTGATGATAAATGTATTTGTTTCGTGGAATTTAATAGCTATTTTTTATGTTGCGCGGAATAAATATAAAATATTTTTACAATATAAATCGTTTGATGTTTTTTTATACATTCAAAACTATTTCTTGTCACCAGACTTTTGGGTAGTATACGATACACTTATTTTGATTATACACAATAAAACTGATGAAAAACAATAAAATGTATTATTCCATTTATAATATTTTCAAATTTTCTATTTTGTTTTATTAAATTTTCAATGGAATTATACTTCAGTTATAAAAACGTATGAGACATCATAACATTGTGCCAATAAAACTAAACTATACGAAATAAATACTTAAACTAGACTAATATAATAATGTTTATAAATATATAGCAGGCACACTTTTATGTATCTTGTAATTAATGGAACTTTTAAAATAACTCGGTTGAAAATAATTATGTACATGGTAATAATGTATACCAAAGATAAATAGAAAATAAAAATGCGAATAAAAAAGCAACAATGAATCTTGGTCGAATTTTTATAACACATATCGGTGTTTCAATTGACTAGCATTGAATTAACGACACATAAAAATTATTTAAAGGTATGTGTACCTGTTTAGTTTTATTTGCACAAAGTTACCCATGGCTAATATAAATTTGATTTGCAAAATTATATTTGGTTGTGTAAACGAAAACTTGTATACAAATTTAATTTGTTTAAATCACTTATGTGAGTTCCAATAGTTTTATTACTGACTGAAAAAAAAACCGTGGTTGATACAAACTAAGACAAATATTTTAACGATTAAACAATTATTTTATACATGTACTGCAAGTATTCAGTATAAGCAATTTGTATAGATATAACTAAATGTGTAAGTTTAAACTATTAATATTTTACTATCATACAAATTACCTATGAAAAATCTTTGTGTATTAGTTTAAATGACATTTATTTTATTTGAATCAAAAGTTTATAATATATTTAATAGATAATGTGTAATAATTAGGATTAAACTATTTAGTCAGTGTCCAATTGATATAGTTACCAAAATGTACCAATACGTTTTAGTTAAATAATTATTTTTTGGCCTGCATTTTTATAATGTCATAATCATGGTACCGTATATGTAGCACACAATATCTGATTTAATTGGTTGGTGTTGAATCAGCTATGGTGTGCTACATATACGGTACCTACTCATCAGTCATCACTATACAGTCTTCAAATAGTGGGATGCGACTACAAATAGTAAGTTATTTATTTAACTTAGTACTATTTTACTATTTTACATTTTATTTATTAATACAAACTATTTTTATTGATTTTATTATTTTATAAAATTATACTATCTTTGAGATATTTTACTGAAGAACCGATTGATACAAACCGTGAGTCTCTACGTTTTGTCTAAGCCTAGGAAAAGTGATACGGATGAACGGACTGATGGAAAAACTGTAGCTATTATACACATAGATTCAACAATTCTCAACAAAAAATGTACTGATTATAAATATAAATATATGTATTATATTTATATTTTAGTGAGCTTAATTTTATAAATCTAAATAAATATGAATATGAATTATGTATTTTTGAATAAATAAAATATATAATTTTATCAATATATGAATAATTTAAACAACTTCCACACCTTTATAGTCTTAAATTTAGTAAGAATTAAAACTAAAGCTAAAACTTAGCTAGCTTCAATTTAAAAATAAAATATAGCAAATAGTTAGACTTTAGAAATCACGCTTCTTGAGTTTTAAAAGTAATAAAAAATATTAAATTATTTCCTACAACCGGGACGCGTTATTTTAAACACATAAAATGTAATACCAGTATTCAAGAGTCTAAGATCATAATCTGTTTTATTATAGCTAAATAAAATTATTAAATATAACGAATATTCAGAATTAATATATAAAGCATTAAATAGCTTTTTAATTTTATTTTTAGTTTCTACTTTTTTTTTAATTTTTATGATTTTCTTAAAAAATATCTTTGTTTTTTCCAAGTCATAAATAAACGGCAGGTCATGTTTTTTTTTAATTTTGATCAGACAAGCCACTAATTTTAGAAAATTACATGCCGGGACGACCAATGGAATAAATAACAGGTCAGCATTTATGTGATTCAGTATAATTTTCAAATGACAAAACATTATTAAAATTATTTAGAATAAAGACTTCCATAATACGAGTACAACGAAAAACAAAATAAAAATGTTCATTTTAATACTATATAGCATCAAATGTATCAAACTAGCTGTTTAATACAAAAATATATTTTGATTTCAACAAAATCTAAACCACGTCGACGTTACAATATGTTACAATAAAATACCATTCTCCATTGGTGAAATAGGAGATTACACAAAAAACAAATTTAAATATTAATTTCGTTGTTTTTGTTTTTCTTATATATAGTTATATAAATTTTGTTAATCGAATACACGCAACAACTTAAGTTTTATTTAGATATGTACTAAAAATACTGGATATAATTCAAGATTTGTATACATTTTTCATTAATTTTTAATGAAAATTTTTCTAAAAAAAAATCTGTACTTTTGAGAATTGTTACATATTTTAATATTTATTAGTTTTCTTTTAAAAATACACGTGAAAATAACTGTTATTAAATTGTTGAATTATGTATATTATATTATGTATAGTTCTAATAAAAAATATTTAAAATTAACATATGATTCAATATATAATTAGAAATAATTAACATAAATAAATCTTAAAAGAGCATATTATTATTACAGATGAATTGTATCCATTTTATGCATATACTAAAATAGTTAATCAGAGTTGATTTTAGACTATTGATATTTATATAATATTATATACAATCATAGGTTATGTTATAGTACTAACGAAGTCATTATTATATGTTCACATAATAATATTGTAGTTTCCTCTAAAAATTAAAAATATCAATAACGATTAACGAATAATGTATTATTATTTATTATACTATTATTTCAAAATTAAAATAATTATTAGCTTTAAAAAAAGTCATTGATATAGTATAATTTAAAATTGGCAAATTTGTATAAATAAAACCAAATGTATTTTACAATATTGTTCACCTTACCCTATTAACACCTATTTATACTAAGTTGACAGTTGTAATTAGTTTTGTCACATTAAGAAAGCAAACGTTATAAAATGTTTAAATTTTGAATAACAGTAAAATATATTTGGCAGTGATATCTATTTATATTAGGTCAAGGCAACACAGTCTGGAGTTGGGACTTCGGACTTATGAATAATAATATTACTAATGTATATTATGTTACATTTTACAACTACAAATACCATAGACCTTTTAACTATTCAGAATTACATAGAACATGTCAAAATGTAATTTTAAATTATTCGTATTTACACCATGTCTATATCATATAGCCATAAACGAATTTCAGGATACACAAATTCAAACGCATTAATTAAATAAATTATTCAAGACTCCGTATTAGTTTAAATAACCACAAATTAATGACTTCAGAAATAAAATTTCGTTAGTAGGTATTATGAGTGACACTTCTTATACATATCAAATATGTGGCTAATTTTCAAAGAAACGGTTTTTTTTTTTTTTTTTTACTTTTCCATTATAAATTATCTCTATGTAATATATTATATTATTATATTTATTATGTATTATTATTAATCAATGCCATTCAATAAGTTGTAACTATATAATATGCAATTTATTTTCAATTTATAACACATACTAGACGATGCTGCATAAAAAGTAGATAGATGCTTTTGTATTTTCGATTATATAAGGTTATATTATTTATAATAAGTTTCATCCACGCTTGAGTTTGATTTTAAGCTTTTGTAAGTGTTAACTATTTATAGACTATATAAATTAGCCCCCTTTTTAAGATAATTAAATAGCGGCTATACATTTTAAAAATATTATTGGACATTTAAAATTTTTTTCGCATTTAATACAATAATTATTGAATTTAATATACCTACGTAATAGTAGATTAAGTAAATTTGATGAAAATTATTACTATTAAAATAACATATAATAGGACATGTAGGTACCCGAAAAATTAATAGATTAAAAAATAATCAGAATAGCATACAAAAAATTCAATAAATGATAGTTTTAAAAATATACTCTTAATACCTGGTATATTAATATAAAAAAAAACATTTACAAGAATGAAAAATACTGTCGTCAATCATTATACAGCATTATAATATCGTATTATCTTTCATCAAAGCGGTTTGGATCACAATTTTTTTTTTTATCGGCATTTATAATGCTCGGTTGGGGCTATCGTCAGGATTTTTTCGTACCATAAAATTTTATATCCCATCGCATTTTCTCGATACTCCACCAGTATATATAGTCGTATACTCGTATATAAAAAATAATAACACGGCGTGATGTCGTTTTTACGTTGTATCCATGTTGGTCGTCTGTTAATAGTATTAACACGCGTTGTTTCACTTACGTAACCATAAAACACATAATAACAAAAACCGGAGAAGACACTCTGCTATATAGTAGATGTCGAATGCACATCAGGTCACTTTAATGTACACATTATGTTAAATTTAAATTTAACGATAAATCATTGTATACGAAAAACGATTAAAAAAAGATACGATCTATCAGCCTATATTTTATAATATATTAATATTATTATGCGTACTTTATACTCATATTGGTAATACAGTACATGTTGAACTTATTTTTACCATAAAACAACGCGTATTATCAATATTATACTATTATTAAATTATATATCAATAGTCAATAAAAACTAGAACAGAATTAAAAGGTTCGTGGTGGAAATAGCTTAAAATCAGTTTAAACATTTTGTAAATTGTATTTATTGTAGTATGTATAGAAAATAATAATATACTTAATGGTAGAATGTCTCAGGTCTCCACTCCTTGCAACAAATATCTTATAAAGTTATCATTTGTTTTGTTTAAATATCCAATTTCGTTAAGACATACCAATTTTTAACGTTAAAATTAACGTAAGTACCAATTGTTATACTCAAATTTTTACCAAAAACCACCCTGAGTGTTAAACACTAAAATATTTTTGTTTCTCTTGCAAAAAGATGAAGATATAGGTACAAAAATTAATTTAACACGAATAATTAAAACACTGCACAACATAATTATGAACCCATCGTATTTCACTTAAAATTTAGAACAAAATCTATTTCTCTCTCTAAATGCGTGTGACAAAATTGTCTATTATATTGTATACCGAATATCTATATAATATATACATTTATGTATGTATATCATATTTTTTATCCGCAGAATACGATTTTGAACACCATAAGATTATTATTGGATTTACTATATTTAGGTACCTACGTCATATAATAGGACAGATGTGGATTACGATCGTCACAATATGCAATCTGTGAGGAGTATATATAAACGAATAAAGGAAATTGTATATACCATACAAGTAGGTACGTATGTGCATTATACTATATCTACAGTATCATAGACAATAATATCGATAGTGTTGGTTGTGTTAAGAGGGAGTGGTGTTGTAAATGTACAGATACTTGTATAATATTATGTATATAATATACTGTATAATTATTTTTTTTTTTACCTGCTCCGGACAAATGTAGATCTCTGCCGGTAAGTTCCGGTGGTTGCGTTGGTAGCGGCTGTTGTCATTTCGTACGGATATTATACATCCGACGAGGTAATTTCAAAACAAAAAAAAGATTATTTTTTTGTTCGTTCAAAATTGTACACTCGGTAATGACGTCGGAAATGAAACGGAAAACGATATAACTAAAACAATAACTAACAAAACAATATATTATAAAACGATCGCCCTCTTGCACGCCCCCCACCCTCTCGCATACGATCGAACAGATCGCGACCGGAACGCGGCGAAATAAAAAACCGTGACGAAACGTAAAATAATATCTATAAAGTGTAGAAATATCGCGAACGAGATAAAATATGACAATGACGAAGAAGAGTGCGATATTGTTTAACGATGTGACGGTCGCGTGTCCGTCGGGTATCCGGAAATAATAATATATAATATTATTTATTATGAGCGCGCGCAACCGGCGGCCAGTCGCGTGCAACTGTGCGGCTGCCGCGGGACTATACGGAGTGGACCGCGAGTGACACGCGAGTGAGCTGCCGCCGCAAACGACGACGGCGACGACGACGACCGCGACGACGGTTAACAACTCGGTCGGCGAATCCGAGCGCGGTGAAAGTGCGTCGCGAAAGAGAAAAAAAAAAATACGATCCGTCCGTCGCCACTTATTATTATTATTATTATTATTATTACGCTGTTGGCACGCGCGAACCGAACCGAGATTTATTATTATTGTTGTTTTATTGCACGTGTATAATATTGTCGTTATCACAATATATTATGATATACCTATCGGTAGTGTACACGCATATTATAATTAGATCGCGCATTGCGGTGGAGCTGACGATAGTCGATGAGTCGGAGTGAATCGAAAACTGCAGGTAGTCGTCTGGTGTGTTGCAGAAAGCGCAGGAGCTGAGCTGCAGCGGCGGTGGCTATAATAATATATATATATATATATATTGTATACCTGTATACAGCTGCACCGACGATCGCGACGAAAAGACTCGCGGCGACGTACCTAAACGAAAACCGCGGGAAACACTACACGCGGGGAGGAGCTTTCGGCGGCGTCTCCGGTCCGCCCCGTCCGCCCGACTTTAAGTGCATTCGGCGTTTTTGTCGGCGCTAAATAGCCCCGCGGGGTCCATAATATATATCACACGATGTCCCTTGTATATTATATATATATATATATATATATGTATATAATGCATGTATTTATACCACTATTACCAGAGACTGCACTTAAACCGTTTTCTCGGTCGTTCTTGATTAGACTACAAACGCCGCCGCAGCCGCCGACAACCGCGCGTCGTATCTTCGATCTATTCGCCTATCGGTTGCACAAACTCCGAGGTACTGCACGACTATATAAGTACGGTTTTTTAGCGTAGATTCAGATTAGAATTAATACATCGTACGCGCTTGGTTATTGATATCAGGTGGTTTTGATAGATTTTTTTGTGGATATTAGTGTATTGTAGGTAATTCGATTATACTGATTAATAGCTTTATTTACCTCTGAGGTTACAGGCGCTGTATACATCCAAATTTAGAAACGATGAGATCGATAGAATAGCAAACTATACATATAGGCAATAAAATATCATTTTTAATAATTATACAACGTGTAATATTTTTTTTATATATTTTATTATATTGGAACTTTATTGCGATTTTAAAAATTGAAATAATATTATGATAATCGATCAAGCACACAATATGTAATTTATGATAATTTTTAAATAACAAAGCTCTTATTATTTCTATCAAAATCAATTCAACGTGGTATGTAAAAAATATTAATTTATTAAAAAGCAATGTATGTATATTTATAATTTATAAGACTACAGCTTATTATAATCATTTTATTTCTGCTAAAAGCAACATATTATTTTAAAAATTATTTGTGGAAATTCTCAAAAGTTTTGCGAACACTTGAATTGAATCTAAAATGAAATTAAAAACAGCTTAAAGAAGTGCCATTTAATTAATCTTTGAATATAGTACACAAATAATGTGTTTTAAAACTTACTTTCGTATTTATATTTATATATGTTTAAAGCATTCAGATTTTATACAACAAATATAATAAATAGAATATTATCTCAACTACTGTAAATGATCTTGAAATATTTATTTATTTTTAGCTTTAATAATTATTATTAAATTATTACGTGGTTTTTTTTTTTTTAGTGTCGCTACAGTTAAAAATAATATAAAACACCGTAATTGGCGATACCTAATTATGTAATAGTTATAAACTTATACATTTTTTCAATAATATTTAATTTTGAAAATATTGTTATATCTATTTAAAATAAAAATGTATTATACCTGCAAAATAATATATTATTTTTGAAAGAATAAGAATTTTGATATTATTTTCTAAAAATATTTTATTCTTCAAGAGAGTGGTCAGCAACCTTTTTGGACTTTCTGGCCACATTCACGAATTAAAAATAGTTCACGGGCTGAACAATAATACAAATTCTATATTCTTAAATTTTTTAGGTACTATGAAAAAAAAATACTGTAAAACTTTAAAATAATGAAATGTATAAAAAAAAATTCGTCATTCTAAAATTTATAGCGGGCTGACGGTTGCCGAATCCTGTTTTAAGCTATTCATCAAACTTATATATTCATGTAATATTTATTTTTGTGTTATTTAGAAAGCATACTTAAAGATATTTGAATATTATAATTGTTAATAATATAATTAAATTTTAAAAATAGCAAATTTTAACATACCTAAGTATAATATTCCGTATAGGCTGCATTATTTTTTCCTAATGTGAAATATGATATTTATAGTTGATTTCCATCTTCTGCGTCCACCAAGAACCTTGGCGTGCAAGACGACAGCATCGTTTGATTGAACATAAGTTTTACAGAATTCGCATGGTTTCATTCGAATGATTTCTTTTCCAATAAAGTTTAATAATGGATGGATGAATTTTGTAGCACCAAATCGTGATCTCGTCAAAATAATGACTTGTGCTCTTCTAGATGTTACATGACGGATAATAATGAAAATAATTGTTACTTTTGGTTCTTCCTAGTATATACTGTATTAGACGTTTTCTTGGCCATTCATACTCTACGAAATAAAGACTTTTTCGCTTCAGATCATCTTTTGTATAAATGAAAAAATATTTAAATGTAAAAAACAAAAAGTGTATCAATTAAAAAAATATATACATATTATATATTTATATAATAATGTGTAATAATTTTAAGCTCAATGATAGATATAATCGGTAACACGGAGTGATTCATTTAACATAAAACACTTATCATATATCATACGAAATTTATTATTACCTAATGTTTTACATTAAATGGATCACTCTGTACTGATTCTAAATATATACCTATACAGTGGACGCCGCTTATAAAACTCGGTTTGGGACCAACACAAAGTGAGTCTTATGATTGAATAAATCTTATAGGCTAAGCAGAAAAAACCAAAAAAAAATTGTTAAATTTAACAACAATTAATTACTAACTTTATTTTGCTATTTTGCTTTCACTATTACATACTATATATTATTACATATTATTAATTAAATACATATAAATTATATTATATTGACTTACACAAACTTTAAACTTTTATAATTATTTTTACCTATTACAAATAAAATCCGATAATATTTAATATTTTAATTTTTCATTTATAGAATTTATAATATTTATCATTTATTAAAAAAAAGTATTAAAATAAATTTTAATTTTAGTTTTTTTTATTATTATATTTAACCATTTCGGAGATATAATACTCATACTTGTACTGTATATTAAAACAACATATGAATTGAAACTACTACAGCAATAATGAATCTTCAAAACTAATTTATTTCAACATTTTATCAATAATTTCTCTATTTTTAATAATTTTCTACCTTATTTTACGAAATTTAAATCTTATAACCAAATATTTTTAATGTACTAAATTTGATTACGTCCAGGCCGTTCCAGACGATTTTAGCCTTACAAGCAACTCTAAACCTTATATTCGTGATGAGTCTTATAAGCGGTATCTATTATATTTACACAAAATTGATTTATTACCTATACATAAAATAATGTTAAATTTAAATTTTCTACACTTAATCTACTTGCATAATAAATATAGAGCATAACTTTAATTTAAACCAGTAAATTATAATTAATTTATTAAATCTAAATATTACACTGAGTCAAAAAAATTTTGCAATGAAACCTAAAGAATTCTTATCATATAAAATATAAACTTAACGTTTAAACTTGAAGCGTAGAATTAAAATTTAAAACATAAATTTATTAACTGTCATACACCTGCGGGCGCTCATTTATTCACATATAAACGATGACGTATTACATAATTTAATTTCAAAACTTAAAAGTCTTATAAATTATACTTTATTATAGTAGGTGCCTACGCTTATTCTTTGTAAAAGTTAAATCCGTTTATAAAGTATTACTATAATACTATTCATGGACCATTTGATAAGTATACATTCACTCTAAAATGTATTAAACTATTAAATACAATTAGTTATTAATCCTTAGCTTATAAAATATTATTTAATTGTATTATTTATCTTGATTAAATTAGTCAAATCCGAACAGAATAAATGTAGTATTTTACATTGAAAATTACGTTAAGCTTTCAAAATAATTAACAATGAATTATACTTGGGTGATTAAACACGATGTCTATGTATAATATCCAAATATTCATCATCGAGGACTTACTGTAGTAAATGAATTGGACTTTGTTAGATTAAACACCTTTTTTTCTGTAATACTTAGGGTTTTCCGTATGTCAAAGCGTGCACACAATACCATACAAGAGATATTTCTCACGTAAAATTAAAGGATTCTTTTTCTCGAATCTTTATAACAAATTTAATGTAATAAATATCCAGTTAAAAATGTATTTTATAACAGTAACTATACCCAATTGTTGTATTTTTCATTGTCATATGTCGTGTTATATAGTATCGCACTATCGCCAAATTTCCATCTTAATTGATTGTCTTTGCGTATATGATATGTACAATGTACCTACATAATATATGGTGTATATGTAAAAAATATTATAAAGTATAATATTATATGGGTACTATTAATAAGAATGCAATTCATATGACACAACAATAGTTAAATTTAATTATTATTATATCGTTGCAGTTTTATGAGTTTTAAATTGTTCAATGTCTAATATAATAATGAACATTGTATGGTTTTATTAAATTACTAAAATGATATAAAAACTCAGGTAACTCAATATAAATGGTTCATAAATGTCGACATGAACACGCGTTTATAGGTGGTTTATAACGAACATACACAAAAAATTATTATGTATTGTAATAATTTGATATTTATCACTTATTATTACATAAAATCGTATTATATTATACCGATTAGTAGTGTTACGATGTTCTTAAAACAAAAACAAAACAAAATTGTTCCTTCAATTTTTATGTTTTTTATGCAAAGTTTAGACAGCATACATAGGCACACACTTATATACAACTTACATGACTATACGGAATATATTATATTTACGTAAATTTATTAGGTATCCAGTAATCAAATTTTAAGAACCTAACTAAAATCCGGTTATACGAGTAAAAAATGCATATTTAAATACCTACACCTTAATAATATTATGTACAGTATGTCGCATAAATTATTTTATACTTAATGATTTTATCCGAGACGTTTGAAATATATTATCCTTCGAGTAGTTGTTACCTAGCATATTATACATATTATATAATTTATAATATCATCTAATGTATGGATTAATACTAATTGATTTTATTACAATAAATTATATATACATGAGTATATTGCCAACAGCATGAGATGTATTATAAAAAAACTCACTCAGTTTTGTTGTACTTCAGATGTATATTTCGATATATTTTCTACTATTAGACAATACAATACATAGTATTATATATATTTATACATAATATTGTTCGTAAATGTTATTAAGTTTGTCATTTTATTTATTCATCGATATACCTATTCACCAGGTGAACATTTATTTATATTAGCTACCTATGTTTACTAAGCGATAAATTAATATTATAATATATTTTAATATTTTATTAATATTCACAATACAGCCGCAAATAACCGACTGGCCATATATATCAATATAATATGGAGTGGTTTTATGTGTTCAACTGTTTTAACAATTTTCAAATCACGGGTATAAGGGTTTTCAGTTCGTCGAGGAAATATTTATTGAAAGTGGGGTACTCGGCTAGTGTTCTCAGCGGTACGCATTACTGAAATCATTTTTCGACTCGACACCAATTGCCACTCTATCTTCATAGTTGTCCTCTCCCCTTCAAAAAAAAAAACAAACAGTTTTTCACTAAGGGTTTGTAGAAATTCTATACGTACAGCAAGACGTAAAAGATAATTTTGGAGTAAAAAAAAAATCGGATTTACTTTTTCTCTCTTTTTTTTCATCAATACGACAACAATATTTCACAACCAAATTCCTAAACATCGATAAGATTACATTTTTTGATGTTTAAATCACATGATTGGGAAAGTTTAATATTAGTTTTTGGTTTTCATAGAAAAATAGGAAAAATACAATAGAAATATTATGGGTTTAGTTACCTACATAAAGTGAGTTAGTTAATTCAATTTATTCTATCTAACCAGCACAGAAAAGTAGTTGACTAAAATATTGATATTTGGCTTTAATTGTCTATAATTTTGTTTTTTTTTTTTTTTTTTATTTAATTTAGTACAATTTTGTTATCTATTTTACTAATCTTATCCAATTTTATATAATGAATTTTACTATACACTACAACTACATTTTCAAAGTATACATAGATTAGTCTTAAAATATAACCTATTTATTATTAATACCTGAACCTATTCACGCACTGTTTAACGATAATGTGATATTAATTCAAAAGTTAATAAAAATAATATAATACGATGCAAATATATATTGTAATAATAATTAATGTTATTAATAACTAAATATTAATTATATAATAAATGCAATATCTTTGGTAAAAATTAAATCGACCTTAAATCGTAATAGTAAAATTAATTATTTTAATAGCAATATCATGAAATATACTTCTTAATGATAAAGGTGACAGACTGTTACAATTTAGAATCGTTTTTCTTATATACAATTATAAATCATTGAATTCAAATCTAAAACAAAATTACAGTAACCCATACAACATAATGGTACCATTTTAAAAGCTTAAAACTCGTACAATAAATTGATCACCAAACACTGATGGTTTTTTTTTTTTTTAATATTAAATTATTTTTCCGTATTTTAATTGATGCTGTTGTCGGTTGAAAACAGAATTATATTTTCATAAATGTATTATACCTAATTCAGTTATTGAATTATGTGTACCAAAATATTCAATATTGATTTACGCTTAACTGAGGTGTTGTATACTATAATTTACTTGTCATCTAAAATGTATTTCCAATTCAGTTTATTTTACTCACCGACCACCGTTAATATTGCTTATATTCTATACAAAAATGTATACATTTCATTATATTGTATAGGTTCCTGTGTATTCTAATCATATTTCTTAACGGAAGTCAACAAATATTAATTTACATCATAGGAATAAATTATTTTAAACAATGTCCAACACAATATAATAATTAACAACTCCTAATAAGTAAATAAACAATAACTAATTTTTGTGAAATAAATATTTGCATGACTTTAATAATTAATATTATATATTGTAAAATCAGACCAATTTCCCATTCCATTTAACATTAATTATTGTTGACAACGAGCAATTTTTAAGATTATTTGTCAAACAATTTTACTTTTTTCCTGAGGAACGTTACAAAATAATATAGAATTTTCGTATAACATTGTGTTATTTATCGTCCCTATCAAAATGCATTTAATACCGATACCGAAAACTTATAATGGTGTACATAAAGAACCTTTATTCAAGTACAAATTCTTATATATTATAGAATAGAAATCTTAGAATTTATTTAGTTTATTTAGTTTATTTGAGTCATTTTTCATATAATCACTCCGAAATTTTACTTGACAACCATTTATTATTTTAATGTGTTTTTTAAATGAACTAAAACTTAATTTAAAGGCGTAAAGTCATAAAATTAAGTCGTAATTTATGCTTTTAAAAGAAATATTAGATATATATTTTAAATTAGTTATTACTTATTGTCAAAACGAATACCTATTATACACGCAGTTAATTAGAACTTGCATTTAATAATTGATAATAATATATAGGTAATATATGCTGCAAGTAATCTTGTACTATAAAATATTATAGCTATATATACTCGTAATTGAATTTAAATTATTTTTTTCAGTAAAGAAATAAATAATATAAATATACTATCATACTATACTTATTTTTATAATAATTGAACTCCAATATTTTCCAAAATAAATATGAACGAAAATAAATTACGCTATTTAATAAAACAAATATTACACCAAGTATCAGTATTGATACAAGTATAAGAAAAATAACACTTCAATATAATAAATTATAGATATAATATTAAGATAAATTTAAAACTCTGTTAAGTTCTTTAATTAGCTTTAGTGAAAAATTATGGTTCATCTGAAATCTAAAAAATTCACAACCAAAACGACATGTAGGTTTTACTGTTATAGTTACTCAGTAATTTACAATTTATTGCTCAAACATTTGAAGAGCTCACATTTTACACAACTTCAGACAAAAATATGATATTTAATATCAGATATTAACTACTAGTGGTGTAGTAGTGTATATATTATTTTTAATAATCTAAGTAGATACTATATAAATACACTAAAATCCCTAAAATGTATTTCGTAAACCTGGTGCTTATTCATAATCTCATAGACGACAATTTCCATTTTCTACTCATAATCATTTGAAATATTTACTTGTCCAAAATATATATTTTTTAATACTGTTCCTAACGTTCTTACACTCAAACTTATCATTAATATTATGCATTCAAAATTTAGTTATACGCAATACACAACTGTTCGTATTATTTTATCACAATTCAAAAAAAAATGTTATAAACCTACAATATATGCTATAAATCAGTGAATTAACTATGGTTTTAAA
Organism: Rhopalosiphum maidis; assembly: GCF_003676215.2. Classification (NCBI taxonomy): domain Eukaryota; kingdom Metazoa; phylum Arthropoda; class Insecta; order Hemiptera; family Aphididae; genus Rhopalosiphum; species Rhopalosiphum maidis. The sequence goes on from NC_040877.1 coordinate 65,313,983, forward strand.
TTAAAAAAATATTAAACATCATTATTTTTATTACTATTTTATTGTTTGAATTGCAATATTATATATCCACTAGCCAGTTAAATAGAATCACAGGACAAAATGTAAATTTCATACATACGGCTACTACTATAAACACATAAAATCTTGTCCTTATTGGGCTGTAAATGTGAGAAAGTTTAAAATAAAATTTAGAACATAACAAACGAGAGTCGAGGGAAGAAATTTAACGCTGTTAAAAAATAATTCAAAATACTCAAATACGATATAATGTTACGTTACCAAGGTATATTGTTAAAATATATATTGGTATAATTATGTAATATTGTTGTCATAATTAAAAAAAAACTAAAGCTATACTATTATATTTATTGAACTATATTAATACTTAAAGTTTAGACGTTCGTTTTCTTTTGGTCATTTAAATCATTTAGTTTTTCACATGACTTGGGAGTAAATATTCTCTTCCATAATGTATACATTATACAATGTGGCACACGTTTTCTCGTAAAAAACAAAAACTTTTACATTTATACTTTTAAAGTATTTCACATATGTTATAAAAATTAATGTTAAGTGTACCTTTCATCATAAAGCGTTGTAATAAACCAGCATGTTTTTCTAGTAAAAAATAATCTTAACATTCTTTGTTTTCTTTATTGTATTATCTTAATTATTGGAAAATTATAAAAGATTTACCTATTTTTACAATTAAGAAATATATAATGGACTGCAAAAATCAGAACCTACTTATCTCTCACCTCTTAAATCTGATAAAATAATTTATTTAAAAACAATATAAAATGCATATTGTTCAATAGTTGTCCGAAATACAATATGCCCACAGTGAAAACAATGTATAGTACTTTATATACTATATACTTTTGTTTGAACTCGCAATAAATATATTATATTATTCACGAACTTTCTCCGTGAGGACCCAGCAGTATATGATATTTATATAATGTATATGTGTATGTGAGAGAGTGTATACACACATATATTATGTATATATCGAATACGGATGCATAACTCTCCAATTATATTTAAAATTGAAATTTCATTTTATAAATGTACACTATACTAATAATCGTATAGATGTTGTCATGTTGAACCCTAACGATAATAAATAAATAAACTGTCGACCTTAGGCGTGTGTAGACATCGTTGAATAAGAATAATAGGCCAAAAAGACTATTCGAAGGTTACAGATACAAAATAGAAAAAATTGCCTGAAACCGATGAAAGTATACAACTTTATGTAAGTAATAAGAGCCTAATTATTTTGAAAGTAGGCAACTTTTCATTCACCAAAAACAATATTTTAATATTTATGTATCCACTAGAGTAATGTTAATTCAATGACGTGATTTTTCAGATATGCAATCAAACTCACACTAACAACAATTTTAACACCGGTACAATTTTAATTGAAAACTATGAACCAAAACGGAAAAGGAGAAAATGTACACATAATATGAGGTAAAGATTAGGATGGTAACGATTAGTTATAATGACCAAAGTTGACAAATGAAAGTACTATAATGGAGTGGAGTGGAGTGGTCAAATCGATGTGGCGCAATGACAATGGTATTTGCAGCAGTTAACAGAAATAATATAATCTAACCAAACGACCACAGCAAATCTTAATTAGTAATTACTCTTAAACCAAGAGCTGTAGATAAACGTCAATATAGCAGTAATCTGGGTTCCGTGAACTTTATAACTTGACGGCCTAGGCAGTCGACTGTACACAACACGGAGTTAGTGGTGGACGTACATTTTAACGCTGATATCACAACTCCGGTATAGAGAAATAGAGAAATAATTCGTGTTTCTCAGAGTACAAATGATACTCCAACGATGACATATTATCGACAGTTATAGAATCGTTATGACAGAACAAAAACAGCTGCATTTTTAATTTTTAAAGAGAACATTTTTTGGCATATTTATGGTGCTAAAATCCATTTCATATTGATAATATAAAACATTTATTACAGCGGAAATATTTTTATATAATAATACCGTAGACACCGAAGACATACGGGGACAGGAGGGCTTGATGGGCCCCGGGCGGCAAATTTTGAATTTTGGAGAGCATTTTGATATAATACGGTACTTAGATTTTTCTTGAAGCACAAAATTCCTAAATACGTCTCTGGTTGACACCGAGGAGATGAGTGTCGGATCGGTGACGTGTTTTGGCGATATGAAATAAAATATCGTTGGACGCAATCAGTAGGTATGCATAAAAATTGAGACTCCAGCAATGATTGAGTCGTTCATTAAAAAAAAAAAAAAGAGCTGTTACAAAATCATAAATCATTAATTAATACCACTAAAATAAATGTTTATACCTTTTTTCATTACATAACTTCTTTAAGTCTATTTCCAAAATCATTCTTTGAGAACGCTAGTTTATATTCATAAATATTGACTTCTTTACCAAAAAAAAAAAAAAAATCCCTTTAAGATACCTTTTTTTGAGTCTTATCATATCAGATATGTCAGTGGAAAATATGTGTCATACTCTATGCACATTTTCTTTTTCAAATAGAGTTTAAAAAATTCCAAAATAATAATATTAAATAATATCGAAAAACATATATCCTATAGAAAACCAAATAACTCAGTTGTCAAATTAAGGTAGGAAACCGTTTTTGTAATGATGTTTGAAGCGCTACATTTTGTTTTTTGTCTTCTTATTCTTTTTTTTCTTTTTGTAACAAATTGGCCCCTCGTCAACATCATCACCCCGTTGACTATATATTAACTGAACGTTATAAAGTGTCACTTAAAAATAAATTTCTTCTTCTGAAATGTTACCGAATATAAATTCGAGCGTAAAATTCAGGATATTTATTATTTTTAAAATACTTACTAATGTTTTAGTGAAAATATAAATTAATAGGTACAAGTCTTGCACACATAATAATTGGACCATGTTACCGCGGAACAATAATCGTTCTACGTATGAATTGGGTATAATAATATAATTATGTGCTCATTATTGTGATGGTTCCTCTTCCTTGCAGATTGTGAAATCAAACTATAAAAATAGATAAGCATTGATATACAATTTACGCACTTAAATGATGAATGAAAAATATTTATCAACTTTAGTACTTAATACCTATATATTAATTGTGTGTAAATTATTATACAATTTATTTATGTATAATTAACATAAAATTATGTATGCAATATATATATCGTGCTATTCAATTAAATATAGATATCAAAGAACATAATTATATTAATAAATACACAAAAAACAATTTTTGCTTTAAGCACTTGCGAAAATTACTATCATTGTTAGAATAAATTATAATATAAATATATACATATGAAAACGAATAATCAATATACTAAATCGTAATCCGTTAAATAAACTCCAGACCGAATTGACTAGCAGTAATCTTTTTGACTAAAGTATACTCTATTTTTGTCTTTAATAAATACTAAAAGCGGCTTAAGATAAACAATAAATTTGTATCATGGACCAAAATAATAAGGGTTTTTATTCAAACACACAAGCTGTTTAAATCGTATCTACTGTCTATTATAGCAATGTGGCTCTTGTAAAATGACATACTTACTGACAAGAATTGCGATGATTCGGGGCCATTGTTTGTCGTTGTCTATAGTCAAAATTAGCGTTATGTGATAAGTTAGGATAAAACACAAACACCAAGTGCAAAATTTAGTTAGTATATGATAAATATCAGATTTTATTGGATCGAAATACTAATATGAATAACAGTCTGTCGTTCATATTGTCGATGGTCATCGTCATGAACCTTGCTGTCGTAGGACTCCACCGTCTCCATCAAGGTAAAGCCATGGCCTTTACCAACAGTTCGCATGTAGTCAACTTGGTCTCCCGTCCCACCTTCGTCCAATCACGATTACAGTGATCCAGTAAAGTCTCTACAAGTTGCACTATTTAGTGTTTATATTCCGAAGTGTTGATTGAAATAATGAACGTAAGCAATAGGTACGTTGCATTAGACAATAATCTGCAATGCTTGAACTTTAACTGCTAAGTACGGAGTTAAACATTAACTGTTATCAAATATTATTTTTAAGATTAGGAAATACTATTTTAATAAGAACTTATTAGGTGGATATGGTAATCATAGACGTGCGCACGGGGTAAGCAGGGTGTGAATTAACTAATTAGTAATGTGGATTATTAAAATAAAAAATTGCGATTTTTATCAAGAAAATAATTTATCAAAATATTAAATTATCGTAAATGCGCAAAATTAATTAATTTTGACTTAATTTAAAACGTTAAACCCTTTAAAAAAACCTGTGCTGACTTTTCCAATATTTTAATTACAAAATAAAAAAATAATTAATTTTAATTACAAAATATCTGAAATAAATTTTTTATATTAATTTAATAATGTTTGTAAAATCGTAATAGTTTAATTTATTTTAATTCTAACAAAGGAACAACCGAACAAATAAGCAATTTTGTTGTAATTTCCTGTGTAAATTTCATGGTTTTTAGCGGTTTATTAAGTATTTAAGTTTTTCAAGTTTCTGGAAAATGTAAGTAATTATTAGTTACATACTCGGAAATCCCAAAATCACTTCTTTTTCTTAACTTTCAAGTAGGTGCCTACTTATTAGTACTTACCATTTGTGTTCAGTACACAATATTCCGATTTATTGAAACAGTTTACAAAACTTTTGCAGTTTTGCGGTACCTACTTTTCATAAGTAGATATCTATACTCTATAGTTAGGTACTGATAAACCTAACCGAAAAATCAGAAAAAGTAAAAATAAAATAAAAATAAAAAACAATTCTAGTTTCCCTAATCTGCTTAAAATCAAAAATAACAATTAGGTACCTATAAATTATCTATTTACTCATTGTTATTTTTCTGTATTATTATTTTAGCAATAAGTAAATAGATACCTATAGAACAAAGTTTATCTTAAAACATGTAGCCTGCTGCAGTATAATGTACTGACTTGTTCTGTATGAACATTTTTAATTGAGTAGTTAGAACCTAAATTATAAACATATAAATCATATAATGCAACATTTTTAGGATTCTGTAGACACTTCAGTGAACCACGAGCCATTAAAATGTAATTAATAATGATTAAATAATGTGAATTGTTTTCTCGCAAATTTAATTAGGTAGATACAAATTTACAATAATAGACAATAGTACAGTACCTACCCACTTGGACATTTATTGATTTATTCAAAATTTCGTAGGTAAGTACTACAATCTACAAAAGTTAATACATTGAAATCAATAGACGCCGATATGGGCAACATGTAGATATTATGTTCAGTAGCTGTGGTAAACGGATAAAAAGTCCCAGGAAAAAAAGTCTCCCGTTGCAGTATAAATAAAGCGATATTTCAATAATATTTGTTATTTTATTTATAAAATAAATTGGGTTGATAAATCTAATTTGTAGATAGTACATGACAATTAATTGACAAAATCTATAGTTTGACAGTTACAGGCAGTACCATATACAGGTATACCTATCATACGATACGTAATAATTTATACGCGAGTGTAGTTTAAGTGTTTAACCATGGAACTTCTTAAATCAAACAAGGGAAATGATAAAATTGCACTAGACGGGTATACTTATACTATAAAAAAGACACGCCAAAGTACAATCCTATGGAAATGTTCCAAAAAATCGTCCATGAAAAGTCCAGCAATATTAATTACTAATTTGGAAATTACAAAAATCATACGATTTGAAGAAGAACACTGTCATAATGCTAATAAAGGTGTAATAGGAGCTATGAAAATTAAATAAAAGATAAAGGAATGTTCACTTCAGACTTGTAACAATCCAGGACAAATTTTTGCCCAAGTTGTACAAAGTGTACCAAAGAAAGTATAAATTGAATTACCATCCAAAGATTCAATAAAAAGAAGTATTCGTAACCAAAGAAGCAGTTTAAACCCGAAAAAACCAAATAGTCTACAAGAACTTGTTATTGAAGGTAATTTGCATTACCTATTATTTAAATAATTTATAAGTGGCCTATAAGTAACTGTTGAAGTTGAACATTTTATAAATTTTTTAGCTACAAAATAGTTTTTAAATTTTATAAATAACAATGGTGAAAATGTCATGTATTAGTCATTATTTTACGAGGGGTATATATCTAAATAAATGCATTTTTATATTTTTTAAATAATATTATAAGACATAATTTATTAAATTTTTAATTATTTTATTATATTGTACCTATTTAATTTAGTTGTTTGTTAATTATCTTCAACAAAATATGTAACATGTATGTAACCTATGAGCTATAATGTACTTATCTATATAGATTATAAATACCTATATGATAAAAGACTGAATTTAAATCAAATATTAATTTGGAGCCTTTTTTTCCTAATATCAGTAGCTGTAATGTACTAGCATTGATTTTATTATATTATAAAATCAATGGTACTAGTGTCCCGAATAGTTATCTACATTTTTCATTTTTGATAAATCATAACAAAAACGTAGACAAATTAAACTTAAATAATGGTATTGAACTTAAACAGTGTCAGTTTAAGACTTCTGATACTAATGTTATGTAATAATGTACCTACCTACCCAGATATCCAATTCCAATATGCATTTATTATATGTTTAGTAGAAAACATAAATTTTGCAGTTACCTACCTACCAGGTTAATAAAATTACTAATATTCAGGAATTAAATACCACTCCATCATTACTTGAAAATGTAGGTACTCATTGTTGGAAAAATAGGGTGCTGTGGTTGGGTATCAAAGACAATACATTTTTTATATTTATCACACGTGATTCTTATTATAATAAGTTATTACTTATTATATAAGTTCATCAAGCTTTGAGTTCAATAATAGTTTTTAGTTTCCATGGAAAATTAGGAAATATCAAATATGTACAATGTGAATGTAGTGTATTAATTAAAATTACAAAAAAACAAATTACAATTTAAATAAATACTGTATTTATTTTGTTAATAGCTAAGTATTAGTGGTATTATTAGTACCTAAGTTAAAGTTGTCATATAATGGGTTTGATTTGTTCGAAGGCTAAAAGGTATGCCATAAAACCATTGACTAAACAATAAATATTAGTATTAGTATCTCTAGTATGGTTAAACAAATAATGAAAGTTTAAGTGTATTGTAAGTATATTATATTTGTCTGAACCCAACTGTATAACTGTAAACAGTAAATGTTACAAGCCGAGCAATTAACACAGCATTATTTTTTTGCAGGTTACCACCAGTTTTAAATAAAAATATAAGTACTCCAAAATTACCACAATTAAAAACACCTATAAAACCGGATGTTTCTAAAGTAAATACAGATACAAAAGCTATAGCATCACCCAAACAGCCAATGGAAAAAACTACAGCAAATATAGCTTCGACTGCAGCAGGAGTTGCGTTAGTATGTATTAATCTTCATTAATAGATTCTTATTTTGAATAGACATTACTTATTATTTTAATAAAACCATAAATACAATTTTCATGTTGACAACTGGTCACAACATTTGCATAGTTCAAAATGTTTTTTCCATACGAAGGAAAAACATACTTTTCTTTCATGCGTTAATCTGAAGTTTAATTTATTTATTTATTGGTGATATAAAATCAGTGAATAATAATAACTTTATAACTGAACCTAAATGATTAATGAATACAGCTATGAGTAAATAATTATAAATATTTTATTATCATTTGTTTAGGGAAATTTAATAAGTCAAAAATTTATGAAGTATGACAATAAAAATTATAGAGAAGATGTTAAAAATGTAGCTGAATCATCAACTGAAACAAATGATTCAAATGAAAATGAATTGGAAAATAAAGAAATTACTGGAAAAGACAACAATAATTTAAATGAAGAAGATAAATTAACAGATCATAATCATAATGATATGTCCGAAGAAGATGATGATTAAAAGTACTAATATATGCATTAAATAATGTAAATAATAGATTCTTGAATTAATGTAGTGTTTTATAAAATTAAACATAAATAACACAATGACAAGGCCACAACATTTTTTATAAACACTAAAATAAAATTTAAAGAATAAGTTTAAAAAAAAAATATAATATTTATAGTTTAACTAAAATAAATAAAAAAAATACAACTAAATTCTAGTATCACCATGTGTAGGTAAACGTTAGACCATATTTAGTTTTTATTTAATTAGGCTGATGAGGAGGTTCAGTGCTGAAATATGGCGCTGAATCCCGTACAAGTAAAGTGTGGCAAACTCGACAAACATGTGAGTCTCTCATATTAGGTCCGCTTTTTACTGTTCTGGACAAACAGGATGGGCAGAAGATTCGACCACAATGTCTGCAATGGTTCTAAAATAAAAGAAAAATTAGGCTTATTAAGAAATAAATGTTTACCAATTAATAAAGTACTTTTTGGATTTTAGGATCGGAGAATACAGCTCCACAATCACGACAGTCAATTATATCTTCTTCATGTTCCCATCTCACCTAAATAACACACTTATTAGAATTATATTTAGGACAACTAACATTTCTTCAGTTACCAAAGTGCCAGATTCTCTGATACGTTCTAGTTCTTGTTGAAGTGACTGGGATAGTCGAACAAAATCACGTTGTACTTCTTCACTATTTGTCAAATCAGATTGTAAAGCTACAATTTTATTTCGTTGTTCCAAAGCCATAGATTCTAGTTCAGTCTGAAATATTAAACCCAAATATTAATTTACTCAACATCATAAAAAGTCTGATTAATTAATTAATTAATTGTCAAATATTCCAATACTTTTTTTAAAAACTACATAAATGTTCTTCTAGCCAATTATATTACAAAATAAAACAAAATAGAATATTATGAATATTAATATTATTTTATTTATTATTAGTATTATTATTATATGAACTATTGATCATCAAATCAGTTATCTATTACAGGGGTGGTCAACCAGTCGATCACGACACCTTTTCGCATTTTCTTAAATTTTTGAATTTTTTTCAAAAAACAATTAAAATATTTTTTTTTATGTAAATTTTTACCTAATTACATATTTGTATATCCTACGAATATGAAAATTAAATTTAGAAAAAAGAAATAAATAACTATTAAAAACGAGATTATACATAGCTATATTGACGTTTTTTTTTTTTGATCGATCACAACAACCTAGAAAATGTCGTAGGTCGATCACAAGTTGATTAAAGTTGGCCACCCCTGATCCATAAGATAACATTCTTAACTATAATATCCTAATCTAAAACTTCTAATATTTATCAAGAATATTTATTTACAAATTATAATACACTAAAAAGTAGTGTTTTGAAATTTTTGTCATTTGCTTATTTTTTAACTAAAATTATGCTTGCAAAATCTACCAGAATACAAATATATACATGTGATGTTTCTACAATTATAAACGTGTAATTTTAAAATGCTTATTTTTTTGGTTTTTTTTTTAAATTTATGTTTACATTGAATGTAATTTTGGAAGAAAAAGTATATTTTATTTAATCATTTTTGATTGGTCCTTATTATTTTCCAAGATACAATTTAAGTTTCAGGTGCATGTACCTCTCTATACCAATTTTAGGCTTTTACAGTCAGCACATTTATCATACATTTAAAAATTGAATTAACTTAATTATTCAGTTTTATATAAAGAATTTGGATACATTATAATATCTATTATTATTGTATTATACCAAGTATACCTTTCTTTTAGAAACAGTATCCAATTGAGTCCGACAGTTTATTAGCTCTTTTTCACATCGATTTGTGTTTTTAATTTCCTCAGAAAAACGACTTCTTTCGTCCAATAATTGTTTTCTGAAAAAAATATTCTACTTATTATTATTTTTAAATATAGACATATGAGGTATGATCAGAGAGTAAGTTTCGTTTAACAATAAAAATATGTAAAATATATATTTAAAAAAACAAATTATTGGAAAGTTAAGAACAATGAATATTAAGCTATTTTTCAACATGGTTGACACCATTATTTAGCACTTATAACGGAGCACTATTTTTTGTATTCCTTCATTATAAAAAGATACAACCTGTAATTGCAACTATATACAACAAAAGACCTCATATTTGTTGAAAGTTGGGCCATCAATAAATGATTTCAAGTGTAAAAATTACGAAAATCACAAGATGCCAAGCCTGGACTAATCAAACTGTTCTCATGCAAAATGCACAAGAAGTTGTAATAGAAAACGGAACTTACTTTCATGATATACCTTCTACATAAACAGTGTGATAACACTGATAACATTATTGCTTAAGAAGTACCATTTAATATTTCAGCTAGATGATCTGGAATTGAAATAAAGCTTTTGAGAAGTATGCTAATATAGACTTACTAGAAAAAAAATGTCTAATCCTTAAAGTATACTTATAAGTCAAACTACTAACTGATTTTAAAATTAAAATACCAATTTTATTCTATAAATGTAGACTATATTGTAAAAAAATTAAGAAGGAATTTAGTCAAAATATAAGAATAATCTGCTTTTAATCCTTTTTTAATACACACTAATTTAAAATTTTACTTATTCATACTTATGAGATAAGATAAAATTATTTTAACATAGATTACAATAATTAACACAAATTAGTGAAATTTGTGTATTTGATAGAATTAGTGTTTATTTATTTATATATTTTTCGGGTAAAAATAGTAATTATTAATTAAACAATATTGGTGATATCTTAATTATAAAATTAATATAATTATTAAGAATTTAGAGTTAATTCGAATCTACTGGACAAAGTTACTGTTAAAAAAAATCATTAGTATTGTACACATGGATACCAAAAGGTAAAAGTTAAACATAAATAATATTATTTAATATTAAGAATATTTTAGTTATCTATTTTAACTCTTGAAAATTTGAGATCATCTATTTAAATATTTCCTGGTTCAACTTACTATTAAAATACTATAATTGAATTAACAAACATCATTATAGTATGCATTATTGAATAATTAATGACAAGTTAAATAATTATTAATTTTTAATAATAAAAATACGTACTCCAGTAAAGTTACTGTTGAATTCAGTCCTTGTATTTGGCTTTCAGAAATAGCTGCACTATTTTTTATTCTGTTAAATTCTTCTTCTATAGATTCTTTTACAATAGACATAGCTATAAGTTCCTCATTGCGTTTTAACAAATATTCCTGAAGCTCCTAAAATAAATCCATCATAATTTATTCAGGAAAATTAATTATTACTTATTAGTTTAAAAGAACACTAACCGCTACTGAACTAGGTAGATTAATTTCTTCATTTTGTAACTGTACAGAAAACTTCATGTGTTTCTCTTTTAAATTATGATTTTCTTCTTCCAATCTACAAAGACCATTATCAATTTATAAAAATTAACTTTGAAAGTATTGTATTTATTTCAATATAACAGTACTTCAAGATGCGTTGCTTCATTTTAGCACCATTTTCTGTACAGAGTTTTATTTCTTTTTGAAAATCTATCACCGTCTGTTCATATTGCAATTTGAGATCACTAAGCACTTCATGTGATTGATCGGAAAAACTTTTCAATTCTTGTACCTATATAATCCATTAAAATCAGTAATCTAATATATTCTAATATTTATAAATATTATTAAATCTAAAATCTTTGAAGTTGCCTTGTTTTTATGTTCATCTAATTTTTCATTCCATTTTTCTTCCATCTCCTTACGATAAATAGTCTCTTTATCATGTTCATCTTTAAGCTTATCCATGGACAAAAGACGTTTCTCTGCTTCATTTATTCTTTCTTGCATTTCTTCTACACGAACTTTGTACAAAGAACATTGTTCACATTGTATAGTATTATTATCTAATATAAATAAAATATAATAATAAATTATTTACGGCAATTCAATAAATTACGGGATAAATTATAAATATACCATTTGATGTGTTTAGGAAGACAAAATCTCCAGTTGCTGAAGAATTAGATGATTCTTCTTGTGAATTGTCTAAAAAAAATTGTATTAAATAATTTTGAATCTATACAACACTTATCAAATACTATAAACTATAATACAGAACACTAGCATATAAAATAAATGTATGATTTATTAACATAATATCATATCTCTATGTGGTTCTCATAATAGTCACCTATTTTACTCTTAATTACTATCATGAACAAAATTACAAAATATAAATAAATTATAACAATCTCAGATGGTAATAAAAACAATTTTTTTGCCACTCTTTTCATACACAATGGACTGTATTATCGTTTAAATATGTTTTATTAACTAACAAATACATACTCGTAGTTAACTTTTCCACAACATTATTCTTTGATTCGTTTAATTTAGTTTTATAATAGGTGATATCTGTGTCCATTTCACGAATTTTTTCTTTTAGTGCTTCAACTTCTTCTTTTAATGGATCCACTAGAGCTTTATACACATTATCTTCATCATCCTGAGACTAGAATAAGTAGTAAAAAAAATTATTATGATTTATCTGTGTTATTTTATTTAAACAAAATATTTATGATTTACTTTTCTGTAGTCATCAGATTCAGTGCTAGAAGCAAGATTTGTCATTTTTCTAGCAATCGCAGAAAGAACAGTACCAGGTACATTACGTATTTGTTGCTGTGTTGATTCGCCGAGTATATTATTTCCCTGCTGGCCAATCAACATTTGATTGCGACAATGTTTAAGTTCATTTTCCAACTTTTCATTCATTGTTTTATATATTTTAGTTTCATTTTCACGCCGTCTAGATTCTTCTAAAGTTTCTAAAAAAAAAAAAAAATACATAAAAAAATGAAAATAAATTACTTTATTAAAAATATTACCAGCAACCACTTTATGCAACGAAGAAATCTCCTCATTATACTTGCGGGTTTGTTCTTCAAACCGCCCTTCCATTTCAAGCTTAGTTACAGTATGCTGGCTTTGTGACTCATCTAGCTCATCTTGTAACCTTTTCAGTTCAGCTGATATACTTGACATACGCTTAAGCTCCTCTAATAATTAAACTCATTACAAATGTTTCTTACAAACGATAATATATGAAATTAATGGAGAAATTAATGGTATATATACATATTATACAAATATAAAGCAACAAAGCAATAACTGGTCACCTTCTTTTTGCAGTATAAACCCCTTCATTTTGGCGCGTTGCAAGCCAAACTCTTTTTTCTCCAATTGCAATTCGTCTATTTGTTTTAGAAGCAAGTCCAAAGTCAACGGACCTGTCGATATAAAGAGCGTGCAACACCAACATAAGCATGAATAACATTTATTTTGTAAAAAATAACATTTAATTAAACAAAAAACCTCCATAAAACTTAACACAAGTAATTCAGTGTAAATGTAAAATTTTATAGTTTAATATCTGTATTTTTTGAAAAATTAAGCTAATGTGTATACACTGAATTTCTTGATTGATCGTGCAAAAAATGTGTCTGTAAAATATTATAAAAATAACACACAGTGTGCAACAAACCAAAATATAAAATACACATGGAAAGAATTGTGTAGTTAGCATTATGAAAAAAATATATACATATATAAAATGTATATAATATATATTATGTATGTGTATGGATATAAACACTTGAAGAATAAACACAAAGAGGTGTGCGGCAGTAAAAAACAGTACAGTACCACGATTGTTGTCATCGTCAATAGTCGGCTGCAGTTCTTCTCTCACGTTATTCTCCATGATGTGTACCTTGTTTGACCTGGCCAATCGTGTGGTGCACGTATACTCAAAGCGTTCACCGTGACGACTCTGCCACAACTGTGGACTGAAAAAATATGGGATAAAACAGAAAATCAAATGACTGACGACGATCTGTTCAAACAAAACACACTACTGTACCCAATCGTCCGTGTGCCATATGCGAACGAGTGATGCCCACCTCATCCCTCCCCACCAAAAACCAAACATTGATGGTAAGAGGAACTGAGGGGCACCGGGAGCCTAATTCACGATCGCAACACGACCATAATATATAATTCTGCTTACCTGACACAACTTGTCAGACAATATTGTTTTTGCTACGGTGGCAACAAACCGCATCCGATGGCGGAGGACATAATGCTGAGTTCGCACCGACAGATCGGCGCGGGCGAAACGAGATTACTGCAAATTGGAAAACCGTATCGTGCGTGAGTATCGAAAACGGTTGGTCGTCTCGTCGGTCGAACGAAAGAGCTCACAGTTTTCGTAATTAAAAAACATGTAGCAAATAGCACTAATGTTATTATTGTAATACCTTAAGTAAGTAAATACTAAATAGGTATGTCGAATTTTTTTTTTCAACAAGTTTGTCTCGTGATAACAGCCTATAGCGTGTTAAGCTGATAAGAACGCCGCCGCCGACAATATACTGTATATGTTGTGTAATAAGTCTATAAATAGAATATAGATGTCAGAGTTTTAGAAACCGATGAAACCATTGACCAATAAAGAATAAAAATGTTTAATTATACTTTATAATAAGACGCAGTATGCATAGGGTGGCAAAATTGTCGTATTTAATTTAGTCGATAGGTATTTGACAAGAGAGTAACTGAAAAAACATTTAGGGGGGTTCAAGATATTTTTCTAAAACAAATACAATTAGGTATAGTCAAACTACATTCGCCAATAAAATATTTTTACTTTTAAAATTTCGAGGGATCCAGACCCCCTCTCCCAGTTACGGCCTTGGTACTTGACATGAAAAAATATCTATTTTACTCCAATAATTATATAAACAGAGGTCTCTCCCGGGGCCCAGAATGACAGGTATAAATATATAATATTATGTTATACCTAATGTTTCAATTTCGTTAGATGATAATTTTTTTATATAATAATTTAAAGTCAATATACCTAATCAAATTATCAAAATGTTTGGGGCTAGCAATTTTTTTTTTTGGGGGGAAGGGGGCTAAGCTCGTTAGCCATCCCCTTGACGTACACGTGTGATGTGAATTACTTAAGTAACTTATATAGTAAAAATTAAGTGGGTTTCAATAAAATAAACAATCAAAACTCAAAAGAATACGCTGAAATTGTAGTTAAGTTTGTGTGTAAATTTCATCATCATACGGGCGGAAAATGTTAAATCCGCTACTATATTAGTTTAAATGTATTATACCTATATGGTTTTCACGTCCTGCCTTCTTAGTTATAATTGAACTTATTTAAATTATTAATAAATTGTAGAATAGTGCATCAACATAAATTATATTACACATAAATTGTTAAATAAATGATCAAATTTAATATTGGTATTTAATATACCTATGTTCATGGAAACATGGTACACTTTATCACTCATTATCATGTAAATATTTTACAATCCTGTTTGTGGGACGTTAATTACACTAATGGATCATAAATTCCTATGACTTACAGATTTTTTAACTCATATATTTTATAACTTTTACACATTCACAACGCAACTTTTTAAGAGCAACCACTATTTAGAATATCATTTTCAAAAAAAAAAACGTTTATCAATTCATTTTGATCTATCTACTTGTATTCTAAAATTTGCAAAATTAAAGCTATAAGTATAATTTTTTTTAAAATGTATTAAATTTTTTTTTTTTAGTTGTACCTTTAACGTAATTTTTTGTTTTTAAGACCATATGATACATTTTAAATTTAAAACTGAAGTAATAACTAATAAAATATTTATTATGTATTAATGAATTATTATTTCATTTTATAATTACACATTATAAAATTACATAATTTATTACAAAAAAAAAAAATGTATTTTCAGAAATACCCATGTTTTTGTAAACCCAATTTATTTTATTAATAAAATGTACAATGGAAATATAATTTTATTTACACTGCAACAAAATTATTACTAGGAATTTAAAACTTGCATAATAAGTGAAACATTGTAAAAAATCCAATATACAAACGGAGGTAACATTCTTAGCTTTAAGTGTGATAATAGATAAATTCACACTAACATTAAAGCTAATAAAACAACACTAGTTCTGATGAATATAATCTTATTACCCATATTATATACTGATATTTTGTTAAATCAATTTTACTGAAAAAAAAAAAAGGAAATCAGTATACATTGTTGACTGATGTTATGGTTAGTTGATATTAAAGAAATATAGATTATTACAATTTATTATTTAATAATTAAATCTTTCTTATGTATAATATAGTTCAATACTGAATCCTGGTGCTAAAGTAACATTTATTATTTATAAATCAAATTTTATTGATGATAATTTATAATTAATATAAATATGACATACCATCATATAAACCATCCCATATCATTTTTTGTATGCAATGATTTAAAGTTGTATTATAATTTAACTCTAATTAAATTGACCTCACACTCAATAATAAAATTCAATCAAATCCTATTAGGAGGGAAACAACTCCCTACTTTTATCTTTAGCATTTGATGGTAAGCACTTAGTAGAAATATTTAAATACCAGTTCTTATAAATTCTCTATTTCTCTGAACATTTTTTTTCAAACGAATCAAAATAAATAATAGGTATTAAATTATAATATTATTTATTATAATTAACATTTGTTTTCTTAATTTATAACTTTAACTTATAATAAGCATACAAAAACTAAATATTCCTAAGCAATACATTCTATAGGTGTATAGATTAAATATAAAATAACTAATGTAAAAAACAACTTGCATAATAACATTTCTATATTTTGACATTAAAAATACATTGTTTATAATAATGTTGTAACTACTTCCACAATTTTCATTAAATAATTATTGTTATTACATTAAACCTGAAAAAAAAACAATAATTAATGTGAATTCATGGTTAATAATAAGAAATTGACATTACGGTTAGCTTCCTTGCATTGGCGAATAGCCTCATTAAATCCAGAACATAAAGAAATATCATCATTGTTTTGTGCACACTGCAAAAACTGCTTGACTTCAAAAGCACAAGCACCACCTTGCTGGCTACTCTGTTCCATTGGCATTACTGGGGCTTGTTGAACTTGAGGTTGGACCTCATCCCGGGAACCACCACCACCAAACATTCCAGTGACTGCATGACCAACCGTGTGGCCCTATTAATAAATTATCATTATCAATAAAATATTATCTTTAAAACTTTAATTATATTAATTATTGTACATACAATGGCAGAACCAACAGCAACACCTCCAGCAGTGGCAGCCATTTGGGCAAATAATCCAGGTTGTTGTGGCTGAGCTGGTGCTACTTGTGTTGGTTGATGTTGTGGTGCTGGTGCATATTGCTGTGTTCTAGCTGGGACTGCAGATCTAAAATATTAATAACATTGTTGATCTTAAAAATTATATTAATATGATGACAGATTAGATTAAAAGAAAATAGTAGTAATAAATAAAATTTCAAATTTCTAAATGTTGGAATGTTACATAACATTAAAATTATGAGTGCATATATCTTTATGTGATTCTCACACTAGTCACTAGTGTGTATGTATAATAAAAACTTCTAATAAATTATAATTTACTTTTAAATGGTCATACTTATAAAGGATATGTAAATGTCTTAAAATTTCATTGAATTATGCTAACCATGGATTAAATAGGACACTATAGATACACATCACCAATACAATAAGTTATCATTCAATATTTTAATTTTGATACTCTTTACAAGTCTCACATGATAGGCAGACATTAGGGGGTAACTTAGGGGGGGGGCTAAGCCCTTTAACTCCTAAGTATTTAAATAGACCCCCAAAAATAGAATATGTTATACTTGTGTATAGAAAGAGGGTGCGGGGTGGTCATTTTATTATTATAGCTTCCCTAAAAATACAACTAAATGTCTACCAAACCAACTGTAATATCAAAGCTATAAATAATAATGGAAATTATCAATTGTTTCCAATGTTTCCATTACTTGGTATTATACTTAAGAAAATATTTTTATCATTTTATTTTTGAATAACAGGAACATTAATAATTTTACTCAATAAAATGATTAACCTGAGTATAATTAATTATAAAACTAGTTTAGATTAAAATTAGTAACATAGGTAACAAAAGTATAATATAAGTTTATTCTATGCTAATTCATTGATTTAATTCACGCAACTGTTAATATATATATATATACATTATTGATTAAATAATAGGTACTCAATAAATATCAACTCAAAATTTAAAATACCAATGTCAAATAAAAACATATTTATTAAGTATAATAATGAATAGTATATCAGATTTAAATAAATATAATTCATTTTAAATGAAAATATAACAAGAATGACCTCATTTGAATTGCACAATACTGTGCAAATTCTTATAATATACTCATGTTGATCATAGGAAATTTAAGTAAGGAAATAAAATATTGCCAACTTTTTTTGGGACATAAACAAGAATCTAAAACATTCATGAAAACGATTGTTTTAAATTCACTGCTTAACTAATTATTTATTTAATTTACAATAAATTACCTATAAACAAAACACGAGAGGAAACTACCAAGTTTAATTTATAACTGATTGGATACAATTTAGAATTATAAGTTGTACAAGAAGTATTATTTGTTAATTATTGTTGATTGATATATATATATAAATAGGCATAATTATGTATCCATGCATTAACACAGATAATGAAATAATTTTTTATGATTATCAACATACATGATTAAATTAATTATTTCATGAATTTATAACAAATTAAAAAAAAAATTAAAACTATGTGTATAAATTATTAATATATTGACATTATTTAAATATCTTATTAACCTATTATATTTTTAATAAAAAAATTATCTTGGGGTCTCTTACCTATACAAATATAATCATTATTTCATTACTATAAATCAGACAATATCAGTCAACCTGTTTTGCTTGTTTTCTATAAAAGCGCAATATATTATATTACCTACAGTTATATAGATATTCATCTTGTCATTAATGGTTATAACTTTATAAGGTATTGCGTTTAAATTACATGTTGATTAACTACTAATTTTTCATTATTTTTTAGATATTAATTTAATGTGTCTTTTAGCATTATTATTGTTGAATAATTTACATACTTTTTGTATTATACTCCGTCTCAAAGTAGAATACACTAAGCGGCAACCAGTTTCTGTCCGGCAGTACGCATCTTACACATATCGGAATAGGTAGTGACTAGTGGAAAGGGGAAAAAAGTGCAGAGAACTGGTGTATTCTACTTTGAGACGTATAGAGTATAGATAGTTAAATGCTAAACTATCATTAAATTATTTAAATCTCCAAACGTGTTGATTATTATTTTATAAGTAGGTAAACTATACATTTCAAATACACTATGTAGTTATATTTCTATACAGAATAATTATTTAAACTACCCTATAAAAAAATCATGCAAATCGGTACCTATAGAACATCATAAGGCGGATTTCAATAATAATTTTAAAGTACCACGTTTTTCGAAAGGTTGAATTTGAAACAAGTCAAATTGCATACAATTTTAGAGTGGCGAAATAAATCGAATATCGATATCATGCACCTACACTACATACGTTATAAAATATGTGTAACCTTGTCGGCATGGAGTTCGATAAGCGTAGCGTATGCGACTTACCTTCTGGGTGCAGGCGACGGAGAACGTCCACGTCTGGCCATTTCGTCGTTTGATTTACACAAAAATAAAACAAATTTCACAAATCGAAAACGACTTTATGAGTTGATTGAAGAAATCTGTAGATAATATATATTAGCGTGATGGCGTGAAAATGTGCAATACTATAATACTCACTCGTTCTGGGAATGGCGATATTATAAATTATTATGGTAACGTAAAAGTGTATAGGTAGACTATTGACTGTAATAAAAGTTAATGGTGCTACTGATATTGGTGGGGCAGAATCGAGAAAACGTAGAATAAACAGCTGAACAGTTGTGGTGAGATTGTGAAATAGTTTATTTTCTAGAAGGTTCTCGACTATCATGGTGTCGTTTATGGTGGGATAAATAGTGGTAAATAGTGGTTATGAATCATATTTGAAACATCTTTGACCATGGCAAAACGGCCGGTAAAAGGCGCGCTTGTTTGTTATCTCTTATCAGTTATCAGCCACCGACCGACGACGACGTTCGAGAATTGAGATTAAAGCGCCGAGCTTTTTTAATTTTACCGTTCTCGGATCTCGATTTCACGTCCACTACCACATTTCCGCCGTTTACAGTAGAGTTCCTGCTTTTCCTAAGGTCGACTGTTAGTCGTTGTTGATCTAACAATAACTCATCGCATCGTCAATATAACTAGGACCAGGTCCAGTGACCACCCATCCGTCGAGCACGTGCGCCGTCTACGCGAGATAAACCTACAGCCGAAACCAAACGATGACGCGGTCAGTCCGCTGAAAAAATGCCGCTACTGAGCGATCGCACCTATAACGAGCGTCGTCCTCCTCGATCGGGCCGCGAACTCCGCCGCCGCTGTTGAGTGTGGCAATAGACGCATTTTAACCTTGGGCTGTTGTTGCGCCGTAATCTTTGACCCGCCCCAAGACGCGACGACGACGAGATCACAGTACGCACTGCGATGGAGTGCGCCAACCTAGACGAGTGCGTCGAAAACTGGGAGTCGATAGCTGGTGACTACAAGACTCTCGAGGTACGTCGTGTCATTATATTTTTATTGTTTTCACTTCGCGCTCGACGTCCCCTTATACGACTATTCAAATCGAGTGTGCCACGATACCATTTCCATTCCTACCTACGCTTTTCTTATTTTTCTCCTTCGATACTATAGGATTTTATTTTTTTTCCCTAGTTCATAGACTAATAATGTAAGTTGAATTCTGTTGATCAATCCTCTCATAGACTTACTAATTACTTTTTCTATAATATGTTTTAGAAATAATCTAATAAACTTTTTTTCGAATTAAAATACATTTAAAATGTTGACTAAATTTTATTGTAATTATTAGGTATAAATCATAATCTAATTTCTGGGTTACACGGAAATAAGATTTATGTAATGACCTATAAAAATTTAATAGACTTATCATGGGTCATGCTTTGATGTTTTCTCAACTGTCTAATATTTATTATTTATTTATCCTAATTTAACTTAAAATAAATTTTATACTTTTCAAATAAATTGGTTAAATTAGAAAATGTATTATAAATAATCTTAGAAACTATATCGCCGTTATATATGTTCATGACCTCTGAATAAATTATATCACTACAATAATTTTTGTTTAGTTAACTTTTTATTTTTATTAAGTTTATTTTGTTGTTTAATTTCATCTAATTATTTTAAATGCATAACCAGCAATCTTCAATTTCACAATGAAATTAGATTTTAAAATGTCAGATCTATCTAATTTGTGATACATTATTTATTTTGGTGTATATTATATTAAGGTATCATTATTTATAGAAAAATAATTTTAATATAGGTTTCTTAGGATTAATATTAATTAGTATATAATAAGTTGGGGTACCTATAAATACTGTATTATATTGTAAAATAATTTTATAAATTTAATTTTAGAATGCCAATAAAGAATATTTAGCCAAGGTAGAAGAGGTTAGTGATCTTCAAGGTCAGTGTATGAAACAAGTCAGTCACCAAAAATATCGATTAAATTTTATTGCCAAATCTCTAAAAAAGTAATTTAATTTAATCATGTAATTTTGAAAATTTTTGGTTTAATTTATTCAGGGTTATTTTTGTTTAGTTTTGAAAAAGATGAACGTCAAGATATTGTACAACGACTTTGGAAAGATATTAACCACCGTCGCCAACAACTATCAGATATTGAACAATCGCTTCCCAAACCCAATGGATCATACTTGAAAATTATTCTGGGAAATGTAAATGTATCAATTTTGAATAAAGAAGACAAGTACGAATATTTCATTTAAAAATATTAATCATTATTTTACAAATAAAATGTATTATAGGTTTCGTTATAAAGATGAATATGAAAAATTCAAATTGGTTCTTAGCATTATTGGTTTCTTTTTATCTCTATTGAATTTGGTGACCAAAAGGCGTGCACTCGAATTAACCTTTTTGTTTCTTTTGGTCTGGTATTATTGTACACTGACAATACGCGAAAGCATATTGAAAGTAAATGGGTCAAAAATCAAAGGATGGTGGCGGGTACATCATTTTATATCTACTGTGGCTTCAGCCGTATTACTTGTTTGGCCGAATTCTGAAACGTGGTACATATTCAGGCCACAATTCATGATTTTTAATGTACTTATTAGTAAGTATCATATTCTAATTTAATTTTTTTATTGTTTATAATTTTAATGTGTTTCCAGGTGTAGTTCAATCATTCCAATTTGTATACCAGCAAGGAGTTCTATATAGACTAAAAGCATTAGGCGAACGTCATAACATGGATATTACTATCGAAGGTTTTCATTCTTGGATGTGGCGTGGTCTTAGCTTCCTACTACCATTCTTGTATCTAGGATACATTTTTCAACTGTACAACGCATATACATTATATAAGTTGTGTTATCATCCACATGCCACTTGGCAGGTCAGTAGCTACAATTAAATAACATTTTATGTATTCATCAGTTTAGATAATATCCTAATAGAATCCTAACATAAATTTGTTTACAATTCTCACCTAATAAGTTTTATAAAAGTAAGACATAATTTTTTAATCATCAAATTTAAATACATACCTATTTATACATAGCTTATTTAAAATGTGAAGTATTTGATAATATTCATATTTATTTTTTTATTACGTGTCATAGTATAATAAGATTTGGTCAAAAATAAACACATCAATATGAGAGCTTATCATAAAAATACTTAACAAAAAACAAATATTTAACTATACAAAAGTGATAATTAAACACAGAATATAAAATTAATTTCTGACTAAATATTTGTTTCGATGTAAATACATTTTATAGGTCAAGGTGGAAATTAACTGTTTTTACATTATTAATTGTGGATCTGCTGCACTTTTTAATTATCAAACATTTGTTATGATCAGGAATCATAGGTTTTAACTATTTCCTTGTAAGTCTTAGAACATCCAAAAGTGAGATACCTATAGTTGTTTGTTTTACTCATCCCTGATGTCGTGTATAATATATTAGCATGGTTTTTAGTACAATTTTAAAATAAGTTCTATTTTTAGATATTTTATTTGTTTGCACATTAAGCATG
Source organism: Rhopalosiphum maidis (assembly GCF_003676215.2). Taxonomy (NCBI): domain Eukaryota; kingdom Metazoa; phylum Arthropoda; class Insecta; order Hemiptera; family Aphididae; genus Rhopalosiphum; species Rhopalosiphum maidis. The sequence continues at coordinate 65,337,157 of NC_040877.1, forward strand.
TGTAAAATTAGAATTGGAATTATTAAAAACTTATTGAACTTTTATTTCAATAATTTTTAGTGACCATCTAGTTTTTATTCCTTAAAAAAATAGGCTAAAAGTATTTAAAAAAAATTAAGAAAATTTAAAAATTTAAAGATTTATTCAAAAAATGTTTCGTTCATATATATCAAAGTTTTAAAAAGTATTTTTTTAGTGATCTAACTTCAGAGTCCAAATTATGACTTAAATCATTTGTTTAAAAACTAAAACAAATGTAGTAAAATAGGTTCAATATTTAATGTAAATATTATTTAATCCTGTCAATGGTGTATATTAAAGAAAATGTATTGTCTTTACTACATATCAAGCATAACCAAATAAATAATTATATAATATCCATTTTAGGTTCCTGTTTTGTCAGGCTGTTTTTTTATATTGTTCTTGGGAAACGCAGTTACTACTTCAATGGTCATTCCAGAAAAACTAAAAGAAGTAAAAATAAGACGAATTATTAAGGTATTATTGAAATATAATTAAACCAATATAATTCATGTTATAAAATTAAATTATTATTTATAGACGTATACTAGAAAAATGTCTGGCAATCGACTTGGAGCTGACCCCAAAAAAAGTGACTGAAAAATTAAGTAAGAATAATGATTTAAATTTATGTTTTCTTAGTCCCTTTTTTTATAGTCGAGTTGTTAATTATTATTATTAATAAATAATTATTTTTTAGGAATCCATGGTGTAATATTTAGAATTTTTTATTTAATACACCATCACATGTTATAATGTTATGTATTTGTTTTAATATATCAATTTTATTTTATATTTAATATTTAAAGTGTTATTAAAAGTCTATTTACTGAGTTCCTTGTTATTCATTACAAGATATTTTTTTGATGCAGGCAAGATCAAATTTAGTATTAGTATAAAAACAGATATTGAGCAAATTATCTCATCAGAAAATTATATTGTTTATTAGTTTAACTGTTAGAAAAACACTAACATTTTATTTCTTTTTGGCATCTTTCAAACCGGCTCCAGCATTAAACTTGAAAAATATAATATCTCCATCTTCAACAACGTAATTCCGACCTTGTTGTCTGTATTTTCCTGCAGCCTGAAATTTATAATATAATATTGTACTTAAATATTAGTACCTATAAATAAATATTGTATTAATTACTTTGCAAGCAGCTTCAGTTCCTTCATTTTTGAAATCTTCAAACTTCATTACTTCTGCCATAATAAATCCTTTCTCAAAATCTGTATGAATTCTTCCTGCTGCCTGGGGTGCTTTAAACCCTTTCTATAATTTTAAATTGCGTACATTAAAAATATTAAATAAAACTTAAATTCTCTGAACAATTTTCTATTTTAAATTTACTTGAATAGTCCAAGCTTTGACTTCGTCATGTCCCGCAGTAAAAAAGTACTGCAACTGCAATGCTTTGTAACCTTGAACGATGATTTTATCTAAAGCACTAATAAACATACATAAACAATATAAAATTAATAGAAATGATTATGTCTTTTGAAAATAGGTGAAACTTATTTTTCATGAACAAACTTAGACTTGAAAATATTCAAAATTTAATATTATAATAGAAGTAAATAGTGTATACTGTGTACTTAAAAATAAAAAAATAATTAATTTGCTATCATACTCAAACATTGTTTTTTTTTTAATAACTAACCTGGTAGCTTGAACTTCTTCCATGTATTTTTTACGTTCTGGTTCTTCCATTTCAATAATTTTATTTTCAAAAACTCCACTGAACGGTATAATAATTGCACCAGGATCATTTTTGTCAACCCATTCTTTAATTTTTATCAACCACTTGTTTTTTTTTCGAATATAATCTTTTTCCGATAGATTTACCAAATAAATAACTGGTTTTGTCGTGATGAACATGTGTTTATTTAGAAATTCTATCTGAAAATAATAAAATTTGTCAGTTTTTAAAGTAATCAAATTCTGGTTTATTGATTATTACATCAAGAGCACTCCAATCGCCAAACCTTATGTGTTTCTTTTCATCTACCAAAATAGTTTTGATTTTTAAAAAAGTGTCCTGCAAACATAATTAAAATGTTAAAATAATTTTTAAAAATGACTAGTGGCAAAAAAAACCATACATATTCTGGCTTGAGTTTTTTATCTCCACCGCGTATAGCTAATTTTTCAAGTTTTTCCAGGTTGGCATTAAAATATTCCTCATCTTTTAAACGTAACTCTTCATTAATAACTTCCATATCTTTAATAGGATTAACTTCTCCCTCGACATGGATTACATCTTCGGCTTCAAATGCACCTAGATAAAATAAAAATATAACGTACTATATTATTTTTTATTAGACATAATGAGAAAAATGTTTATAACTTTGAAAATTTTTCAGTGTAAATGATAACAAAGAATTGCAACTTCAAGACTTACAATTGTTAAAATGTATAGATGAAGAAATACATTTTGTTAAAATATTTTCATACAATTTAAGAAAAATTATAGTTAACATTGCACAATTATTTATATTTTATTTATTAATTTTGCATACATAATAAAATAATAAATTATTGTATGTGTATAACAATGATAAATAAAAAATATATAAAATAAAATAATATTTCATGTTTTGTTTTTGTAAAAATACTTAAAACTTATGTAAATCATAATAATAAAATATCAACATAATCCTAACATAGTATGCGGTTCTTAAAACAAATATATTCCAATTCTAAATTACTTACATTATTTAAATTGTAATAATATATTTTCTATTGAACATCACATTTTGTTTTGTTTTATTTTAATTCTTTATATCATAAAATAGAAATAAAAAATTATATACTTTATTAGCAAGCTATACATTTTTTAGGAGTAGAAAAATTAATTTAATCATTAAATTCTATTAAATGGTTACTGTCATTATATTATATACAAGTTTAATATATAATTATTTAAAAATAAATAAACAGTCAACAAAAAATACCAAAGAGTCAAAATTAAAAAAATATTATTTATAGCAACAGTTTTTAGCTAGTGCCTAATAGTATACAAACATGAAACTTTTATTTTTAAAATAAAAAGGTGATTGCTGATTCAGAGATATTACAATATCATATTGTATAACTTCCTATCATTGCACAGGTTTCTTATCATTAAGGCTAGGAAGTTGTTGCATTTGCATGTTTTTTTTGAACCGTTAGATTTATTGCTAAGTGAGCTAGAAATATTGTTCTAAGATACTATGAAAAACATATCAAAAATGTATAGTGCATATTTTTGCATATTTAGTGAATTATTAGATTTTAGAGCATACAACTTAATTTTACAATTTTTGAAGAATATTTTATAATTTATGAAGATTTACTATGAACATTTGTAAATAAAAAACTAAATACATTAATATTGAGAGATATTATTAAATATTCTTGTATCGTATTTTTTTTTAAAAATTATGATTGAAAATTAAAAATCAGAATTATTTTTATTGTTTTGCTTTTTCATGTTAATAATATTTCATAAAATATTTCTGCAGTAAATAATAATTTTGTGTAAAAAAATAAAATATAAATGCATATTTTTAGAGCATATTTGTACTTTTTAAGCGCATAAGTGCATGCATATGTAGTACTTTTTTAGTGCATTAAGTTCCGAGCCCTACTTATCATAATCGCATAAATGATCAATACTTAAAAATTAACTTAGTTTACAGCACTGTTATAGATAATGTTACACTATTTTGAATTAAATTAAACTTACGGCACAAATGGAACAAAGCATCGCACGCTTTTATGTGGGACAAAAAGGCGTTTCCAAGACCCTGGCCTTCCGCAGCTCCTTTGACTAGCCCTGCTATGTCTACAATGTTCAAAAATGCTGGGACTTTGCTGAAAAAATAGCATACAATAAAACATTATAATCCATAGCTATTTAAGGTTATAATGTTAATGATCTAAAAACTTAAAAAAAAATTTAACTTATAAAATAATAGGTAGATAAAACAAATCTACACTTTTTAGATATTATCTAATATTGTTAATTGTTAATTAACTATCAATAATTAACCCAACAGAAAAATCAATAATCACTTCTTTAAAATGCTTAAAATATTAAAATACATTTTTAAAATTCTTAATGCCTGAATCAAATTTTGTACAAGAAATCCAAACGATCATAAAAAAAATGAACTGATTATTATTATATATCATGTATGGTAAGCTTATCCGTATTTCAAGTAGGAAAATAGGTAGCATGTATATATTATTATATATAGATAATGTCTGTTGGCATATATAAATTGTATATAAAAGTAAAAAACCAAATTAAAACGTATATCGGTGTACCTACGACCTACCGAGCCTTGAATTAAAATCCTGTTAAACCAAAGGGTGAATTACGAGGGGAAAATTTTTAAATTACAAAGCCCACCGGGAACGACCGTTGATTGGATTTTTTTCGTCCTCTGGAATTACACATCAACGTAACACGGATGGGTGGGTACGACCACAGCTACCGACAGAGATTTCCTCCTAATAAATCAGTATACCCGACGGCGGCGCCGGGGTGCTTGTGGGAACTGGGAAGCTATTCCGAAGGTACACAGGTACCAATCTACACTGTTATTGCCCGACGTGAATGAAAACGAAGATTTTTCGATCTCATATTATATTAGTATATCTCCTAGCTGACCTTATTAATAGCTAGGTCATATTACGGCGACGGAGACTAGGTCGTTTTTTACCCGATCCACCGCCCCTGCGGGCATTTCGCTGGACTGAAGGGTACTTACGACCTACATATTGGAGAAGGTATAGGTCCTATAATAACCTGACTGCAAGTCTCATATAATAATATTACAGAGTGTTTTATTATAGCGCCGACAATATTTTTGGCACCGCAGTACCTTATACAGTAATTTGTAAATATGGTTTAATGGGCTATTAAAGTTAATTGAGAACGATCCGATGGCTTCTGTTATAGACTGTAAAAACCGTCATTATTTTTATATAATAAAACCAACAAAAAATCGTATGCGATATTTTCCAAATATAAAGATTCACGTGAACTTTGTTTCAAACAATATCGGATAACCCAGATCATTAAAAAACGGATGTTTTGCGTGTAAACGACTTTATTTAAATTAAATACCTCTTTGTTTTTTTATTTAAAATTTAAACACGATTTACTCGTGAAAATGCATTTTATATATCTATAAATTACAATTTCAACTTAAAATTAAAGTACCTTATTGTGATTTTTTAGTATATTTTATACAAAAATTTAAATAACTTAATAAACAATTATAAATGTAAAAAGGAGCAGATACAAGGGAGGGGGTGGCTATGGGGGCTGAAGCCCCTCCCTTAGGCCTTAGCTACCTACATATAATATTTCAAAACTTAAACTTGATGCTTACGTTTTTATGTGCTTGAAGTAATCTTTTTTATTTAGCCCCCCTTTATTTAATTTCTAGATCTGCACCTGAATGTAAGTCATTTATAAATTTGAAAAATTAAATAAAATCATATAAATCATAATTATTGTGTAAAATTTGAATCCGACAATAAATTATTGAGCCACTATTTTTTAGATTATATTTTACAATTGATAAGTCGTCTACAAGACCAAACATGCCCAATTTTTTTTCTTTGAAAAGTATGTTTTTACATTTATTGATAGATAATAATTTTACATTTCAAAGCATTAACCGGATATCTCTATTTGTTAGATAAGCATATATCTTATATTTGATGCAATAACTACGTATTATTTTATACTTACTGAGTACTGAACAATTTCAAAAAATATAAGTAACCAGTGCATGTACCAGATCTTTTAATTTATTTATACTAGGTTCTATTATAGTAATTCATTTTTCAGTTTTCTATTAGTAGTTCTTAATGTTAAAATCATTGCATATTGGATAGATATATCATATACTATCATTAGTATTAACTTATATCAATTTTACTAACAGCTAAATTCATAAATGGTAGAAGTTAAAATTTTTATTCAATTATAAATTGCAAATATTAACTAGAAATTAGATTAAAAATTATGATGACATGTCAAAATATGTGTCAAACCTAAACGACTTAACTTATGAGTAATTTTTATTAAAATGTTTTTAATAAATGTATATAATAATTAATATATTTTATCATTGAATATTTTAACATAAAACCAAACAGTGCACTTGCTCACTATATAATTATATGTATGATTCTTAATAATTATAGTAGGTACTTACCTGGGTGGTTTGAAATATTCAACTAAATAATCAAATCGTTTATCTGGCACTGGTACACGACTTGCTGAAAGGAAATAAATAAAATCCTATCATTAATTTATATTATATTTATAATAATTTAATTTACAATAATTAACATGGTAGTGCCAAGTGTATAGTGGGTAGTTTCATTTTGAACCACTTCATTTATTTGTGATGGATGTAAAAAAAATTAATTATTTTAATAAATTCATGTAAAAATATAGCTATCACTATACTATACACATACATAATAAGGTATATTATGAAAATAGACTCTATAATCCCATGATTTCACTATTTATAATAGTACAAATAATAAATATTATAAATCAATTATATATTTGCAATATGGCTTAAAAGTAAATAAAATTTATAAAAGTTTTTACATAGAATGAGCCTTTTATACATAACTATCTCGAAAAAAACAACAAAAAACTCTAAAAACATGCCATGAAATAGCTTACTCTTGAAAAAAAATAAATCTATATTGAAGAACATGCATACACATAGTTAAATCTAGTCATGCATACAAATACAAATTATATACTCTAAACTAAAAAAGTGATAAACCATAAACATACCGATTATTTTTGGTATTATAAACATAAATATTTAATATTCTTTTAAATTAGCTAATATACTTAAATAAGAAAGAAATGTTGAAAAAGTATTTAAGAAGTAATGATTTTAATTCAATAGCTTCCCTCTTCTTATAATCATGGTATGATAATATATGGTATTTTAGATAGTTTTGAGTGAAAAATGGAAAACTATTAAGTTATTTAAGTTAATTGTGATGAACTTGAATGATGAAATGTATAAATAAGTTTAAGTTAAAAATGAAACCAATTTATAAAATGAACTCAACACCACTGGTAAAACACATAAATTAATAGATAGTAGATATTACCAATGTAAGAAATTATATTATTATCATTATAATCTATAAAGAATACTTATTTTCATTTGGATCGATGGTACAAAATGGAAAGTTCTCAGCTGCGGCTTCACTTTTGGTGAGAACATTGAAGAACGTCGACTTACCAACATTTGGTATACCAACAATTCCAACCTTTAGATTTGTGCCTACACGTCCAATAAGTGGTTTCTTCTCAGGTTCTTCAACTTTTTTGGGTGGCATGATGACCACAGACCTAATTAATCAATACCAGATATCAATGGTTAAATAATGGTGTATATAACTTATACCTATATAATAATTGACATAAAATGATTTGTCTACACTACAAATTGTATAGTTATTAGTTACTAAGGATTTTTTAAAGTATATTCAATGAGCACATTAAGAATTTTCAATACTTACACAAAATTAGTATAGTGATTGTTATTAAAACTTAACTACCTAAGTTATATTTAATATTAGAATTTAGAACTAAAATCTAAATCTACAGAGAAATATTGAACTTCAAAATCAAAATGTGCTTCGGCCTTTCTATAGTTGGTTTTATCAGTTATCATTTATCATCATAACTGATATGCAATATTTATATCCACGCCGAATTTGAGGTTAATTTTAAAAAGTTATGAAGTAAATTTTACACGATATCGGTAGGTAATAAAATAAAACAAAATTATTGTATTATATATTTTAATATAATATATTTGAATGTTATATATTTTATCGAATTTGTCAGTACCTTTTAATATAACAATTATAACTGGTTAATGTGTTTTAATCGTAAAATTGTTTTTACTACAACATTGTATATAGGCAACTAAACGTACATAATCGTCATCTGCCCCTGCATAATGATAATATACTTTATTTTTATATGCTACCAATTTAATTTAAATACAATAATTTCATACACTGGAGAATTGAAATTAAGAATTATACTTTATTTTTATTACTTCATAGGTATACTAATATACTATAATATACTGAAAAGTAAAATTGAGAAATGGATGTGCATTGAACTCATTGAAGTCAGAAAATGCCTATAATCTATATAAAAATATGAAGAAGAAGTATAATTCATAATTAAATATACGTATATGTATATATGGTATAAAATATTAATTTTTTAAAACAAATATCATATAGTGAATATCTGGACCACCGTATAAAATCGAATTCGTACCTATATGTTTATTATTATTATTATATAATTATAGATTTGAAATATTATTATACTTAACTAAAAATTCAAGTAACTTGACAAAGAAAACAGATGAGTAGTAGCAGGTATAGAGTATTAACTATCAAATCATACGGTGTAAAATGCTTTTTACAATTAATGTAAAACATGAAAAAGCTAATAAAATTTGGTTCAGTTGATTTATAAGATAGGTAAAGTAAAATGTTATATAATTACTTTTAAAGTACCTATTTATAAATACTTTTTTTAAGTAACTGTATTATTGTATTAAACGCTTTTGACTGTTATCGACAAACACTATGGGCAAGATATTCGACCTCAAAATGTCTACAATGTCCTAAAAAAAAACCTACTTATTATTAAGCAGATAAAAAGTTTTTCCGAAAAGTACTTTTTGGATCTTAACATTGAAAAATACAGATCCATAATCATAATAGTTAATAACATTTTCAGTATCTTCTTCATGTACCCATTGCACCCAAAAATACATTTACTATATAGGATATTAAGACATTATTATACAACTCTGATATTCTATATCAGTACCACGTATTATCATAATATATTTCTAATAATATTATACTTAATTATTACAGAACTTTATATTATACTTTCCGTGCGTTATATGTTGTAGCCATAGGTACATCGAGAGTTGGTTAAAATCGTACTTCATCGGAACAAAATAATGTAAAATGATGAACGATTGTGTTATTAAAATATTTATCTACTATATGACCACATAATAAATTATATAATAATATACTCGTATAGTCGTTTATGTATAATATTATAATTATAGGTACCTATATATATACTTATAAATTAAAATATTTTCATGAAAGATTAAATACGTCATTTGTATATAGTATATTCAAAACAATAACGGTTATCAAATTTAAACACTTTACCTCACTTCTGTCATCATCATCATCATCATTAATACTTAACTATTAGGTTGTTGAGTAGATAATATATACATATATGTATTTAGTTTTAATAGTGTATTCTAAAGGTTTGTGTATTTAAATTTGGAGTGGTTAGATTTTTTAGAAATAATCATAATTATTGTTATTTATAGACCACGAATTAATTTAAACGTCATAGTCAAAACTAATATTATATACCCAATAGGTAATTATATTGAAAAATAACGATTACTGTGGTGAATTCAGTTCAATCACGTCATGTAATAAATGGAATATTCTATAATTAATGACGATATTATATTGCTATACATTAAATTTAAATATATCTATGGTTTTTTTTTTTAATTTTCAATTAAATATTATTGATTTTAACTTTAAAAGACTGTTGACTTTTTTGTACTATGTACTATATTTAGTCAATAGTCACCAAATTTTGGGCGGAACGAAAATAATATATTGCTTGAATTGTATTTATGTATGCCTATTGCCTATTATACAGGCAGACAGCAAAAATGAATAAAGTTACAAAGAATGGAAGTCCTATAGATACTATAAACCGTGATAGATACAGCAAATATACTAATAATGTAATGTAATATAGTAATATAGTATTATACTGTAATATGCAGAATACTATTTCATGTTTTGGTTGTACACACGATTAATATTATTAATTTATTAAAAGTATTATACTTATTATATCTATACCTTTAATTTAGGCATCAATGAGTGCAAGTTATATACATAATAAACTATAATATATATATATGTACAAATTTAATTTTTTTATTAAACAAAAAAAATAATTTAATAATTTACTATAGATTAGGTTAACATTTTTAAAAATTTCAAAATGTATGTATTATGTAATAATTAGTTTTTAACCAATAGGAGATACCTATAATACTAATTATTAATTAACTACATATACCTATCGTCAATTTACAAATATGTACATATATATAGGATACATTTTGAACGTTTTTAATGGTTTTGATATAGAACACATTTATTCACTTAAGAATTAAGATATATTTTCATTTTTAGGTGATTCAAATTAATACCACCTATTAGTTGTATAACGTTCGGCGGAAACAATTTTTGCGCTTCAGTAGTGTAATATAGGTATTAGGTACTAATAATGTGTATACAAAATACCGTAGACATATTAAGACATATCGGTTTAACTGGTTGATGATTCCATTAAATCATGTTCAGTAGGATTGTTTGTCATAATTTCAGACTCTTTTCGTGTACTTAAAACCGCACAACACGCAAAAAAATAGATAATTTGTAAGCCACTCGATACTTAAACTCTAATACACCGTGTCACCATGACGGCATGACTAATAACAAGGTAGTTACGAAGCAGAGGCCAAGCGGCACAGCTTATTGGTCTTGGTGGTCACCTCTAGGATATTAAGAAAAAATCCAAAAAAAGTCCAAATAAATGGAAAAAAAATCCGACGACAAAAAATAAGATTAGTTATTGAATTATAAAATCCTAAAAAGCATATTCTAAAAATTCCTAACAAATAATTATGTTGGTAATTTACGATAAAAAAAATATTTTTTTAAAATACTTTTTCTCATACTTTATTTCTATTCACTCAAAATGTTTTATTGTGTACCGACCTTTGTAACACGCACTTTCATGAATGCATGTTACCATTGATTAAGTGTACTTAATCAATGATATTATACATACACGGTAGACTATGCTGAGTAGTGAATATGTAGTTACTTTTGCTAATTTCGTTGACAAACGAGTGGGATTTCCCAAAAGCGCCGTCTGTTGGATGAAGTTCAAAGTGATTCCGTAGAACGCAAAGTATAAGTAACGATGATTTGCACGTCTGATCCTCCACCACTGCCACGAGTGGTTTTAAATTCCATCGTGTTCATATCAAGTCACTCATTTTTGTATTGTTATTTTATTTTATGGCATTATATAACTATATTGTATATTATACTGTTTAGATACATAATTTTAAGGGCTGTAAATTTACGCATGTATACTAAAAAAAAAATAATGCGTTTTAACACTAAGCAGTTAGGACAGTTAGGTATAGGTCAAGTAAAAAGTGATGCATAAGAGAAAAGTTACAGAGAAGTAAGTTATTTTTATTAGCTAAATTATATAGCATACAAATTAAATTTAATAAATTGTGGTGTAAGTAAAAAAAAAAACAATAATTTAAAAATCTTGAGTAAGTAGGTATAAATCAATATTCGTTTCAAGCTTTATATTTCATTATACTTTGATATAAACTATATACTGACTGTTGAAGTAGTATATAAGGTATTGCAATTGTTATCACCCTCACCACTAATAAAAATAAATAATAATACAATATTTCTTTACCTAGGAAAGCCACTTTGTTATTAGAATTGCACGTCATGTAAACGTAAAGGTACAACTTACTATCTTAAGGTACAACTCGTATCTTTCAAACTGATCAGTTGATGTCAAAAAACCTATACATTTATACTGCATTATTAATTAAATAGGCACATCATTATCAAGAACATTTGTATTACAATTGTACAGTATCTGATTAAAATATAAAACTGAAGTCATAAGTAAATTCCACAAATCAATTATACAATAACTATCATATAATACTGAAGTATATAGGTACCAATTATACGTTATAGGCACCATAACTTATATTCGTACAACTTACACCATTAAAATATTATTTTGAAAAATTATAACTTTCAAAATTTAGTGATAGAGTTGAATGATAACTGATGATTTCTCTGGCCTCAAGATGTAAATCACGATGACAACATAACGTGTATGTATTAGTATTATATTATAATAAGTCTATACAACGATTATATATAGTATATAAATATAATGAGTATAATATAAAGTATATATACTTATACTAATATCTTAACTTAAACTTAAATATGGTTTTAGATAAACATACTCCTTACACTATAAATAAAATAAAATAATTTTTGAAATTGTAATGCTTAAGGTTTAAACTAAATTTATTGATATATATTAACTACCTGAATACTTTATAACTATTTCTGTATGTTCCAAATGTCAAGTATCATACTTATAATATATTGTAAAATATATATATCAATTATTAGCAGGTTAAAAATATTCATCCAATCAATTTGAAATATTTTGTAATAATTATGTATCAGTAAGAATTATACTGCAGGCTTTTTTATATTAAATTTCAGATAAAATAAGAACAATTATGGACACAATGTCGTAAATATAGAGTGGAATAGACGGACCAATGCCACGAGTCTCTGACCCCAAGCTTAAAATTTAAATTAACGAGATAAAAACATATAGGAACTATGTACTTACTTATAATAATTATATTTTTGTATTAATTAATTATTTCATATTTTTAACATTTTTGTACATTTTATTAAATGTTTTCTTTATATTTGTTGTCAAATTACTTACCTAATAATTATTATTATACTTTTTATAAATATGAGAATGTTCCTTGACACATTTTGATACTTATGTTTTGAATAACTTTAACTTTACATTAAAATTAAACGTTTATTTTTAAATTTAAATAGTTAAGAGTTATCTATTGTTTGTTTTAAAATTTTCAGAGGTAAAGATTTTATATCTACCTAAAATCCTAGTTACACCACTGCATTGACACCAAAATTTTTTCCCTTCTCTTTTAGTATTTGATACAGTCCTGCGAACTAATAGTGTTAATACTGATAATAGTATAATGATAGCCAATAATATGAATAATATACAGTTCATAATTACATTGAGTAATAATATCTCACCAAAATAGCCTTCAATATATTATATAGTGTATTTATTTTTACGGCTATATACGTATACTATACCATTGAGTACATTATATATTATTGTATACAATTTTGTAAGTACTATTTAATACTCAGTGACTATTATACTTATTTTTAACTAAATATTATAATATATGTCTAATTATCATTGATTATACACAGTACTATTATACTTTTATACTACAATTATCTAATACATGTATAAGTGTATAACCAATACTAATATGTGCGTATGTACAGTAGAGTGTCGATTATCCGCATCGCTACAAAATTTGTATACAAATTTATTTTTAGTTTAATTTCATTCAGTTTTATCATTCTTTATGTTCGTTTTATAATTTATCGTGTGCATATTATGAAATGCGAAATTATTTTATTATCTACTACGGCTCACTCTAATATATCATAATATAGGTATGTTATTCACACAGTAAATAAGTTTATTTCTAATGGTTATTTGATTATCTGCATAAGTTATGTATCCATATCCCCCTGAATCCCAATTAGTGCGGATAATAAATGCTCTAATATTTGTGGTGTTTTATCGATCACAAACTATATTATAGATTTAAAAACAAATTTTTGAACTATAATAATATTATGATAATTTACGATATAATATTATTATATGACATAAATATAAATATTAGGGTGATTCTTATCTATAGGGAAAATATTTTTTTCAATTATTTATTATCGATATCCTCAATAAAAACGCAATACATATAAAAAAAAATTAATGCAGAATTTAAACACAATGCATTAACTCGTGCCCCAGAGCCCCTAAAGCTATCTGTGTACTAATTACGAACTTTTTTTATTAATCATTGCAGCATTATTATGGATTTTTATTTCTCTTACTTAATATTTTTAAATAAACGTGACAACAAAAAAGATTATAAATTATAAAAAAACATTTAATTAAAAATTATATCCAGTAATATTCAATTTTTATAGTCTCATTGTCATTACTGTACTTATATATTATATATTTTACATTATATAAAAGGAGTACCTATACCACAGAATAGATTAAATTTATTCAATCTACTCTGTGCCTATACACTTTGTTTTCGTTTTAAATTTGATGTTTATATTTTGAATATGGTCGTGATATATAAGTATTTCATAAATGCTACTTATTTATTTTAATCAAACAAAATATTGCAGTAAGTCATCTTTATCGTTTATCAAACATATATAAACACAATATACTATTGATAAATATTTTTTCAAGATTATTAAACACAAATAAAATTGTTTTTTCATTACCACCAATAATATATATAAATAACCACGAGAATAAAATTATAAATTATAATATAATAATAAAATAATGATTAGGAAGGAGTCTGGAGTAGAGAAAATCGTTGAACAGACTATAGCAAAAGATGGATGACCTGCAAATTTCAAAGTCGGCAACCTGCATACATTGACATAATCGTATTTGTAAGCTTGTAGCAATTTCCGCACATTAAATCGTCGGAATATTTTTGGTACTTATATACGTTTTTATTATTACCTATTATTATTATTTATTGGACTATTTAGATGCGTACATAATACATGCATTGAATGTAGTCATTACACACACATATATATATAACTACCCCCCTACACTTACCTATGCATTAGCCGATGTATTCATTGGCCGCCGCCGATGTATATTTTATTTTATTCGTATAATTTATTAGGTATTTATTCGATCCACATGCATATAATAAAATAATAATAATATATTATACGAATAAGTCGTCCGACACCGGAGACTCGCGCGATGTAATCGGTCAAATGACTATGAAACGGCGTTAACCCCGTACAGCAACGCATCTACGACCTATGTAATTTGTCTGCCAACGTTTATATTATATATATATATATATATATTTAACGATGCGCTATTCGTGAAATTTACCTACCACACTGCACCCCCGATGTATAATGTACACACACACACGTAATAATATTATATCGGTTGTAACTTTGACCATCATTAAACTTAAGACGGTATATATTATATTTTACGGCGCGCGTATACAATATAATATAATGTTATATGTATAGTGCGGTGTTTATAATTATTATAATTTTTTACAAGACTCTAAAAAAATACACGGCTCAACGAGGTATGTACAACCTATGTGTTTATAAATATTATTTTAATGCGATGGATGCAGTGCAAGTCGTATATGGTTAAACGACGAACATAATATAATATTATTATAGATAGATAGGCGTACCTATATATAATATATACGCGCGCGACGCAATAGAGTCGCACCTCCTTCGCGATGAGGAATCTTGTAGCAAATGGTAATAACAGTGATTTTTCTGTTATTTGAATCGGTTCCACCTTCAATTTCCCGAATTAACATTACCATTACCTGTGATTATTGTTATATATATGAAAAAAAAACATTTTCAAAAATACCCGATGGATATATATAGGTACCTACGCGTATAATATTATAAGTAAAAGAACGAAAAACTCTGCCCGCAGGACATCCGTCCGAATATAATATAATATGTAAACGTGTGTATAGTTAAAATATTATCGCGACTTGGAGATATTTAAATGCCATGGATAATGCAATAGCCATCGTGTACATACGTATATATATATATAATATTATACCTACTTGCTGTAAGAACAACAACTACAAAAAATAATAATAATAATAATAACAAAAATATATAGATAGGTCGTAGATATGGGAATCAAAATTGATATCTTTTCCCTTTACCACACATTTATTACTGTTATTTTCGAATGTTGTTTTCATTTTTTTATTTTTAATGTCAGGTTACACGCGGCAGAGATAAAGTTCTCTGATCATTTTATTGGCGTCAGACGTTCGTTTTTGTATGTAATAACTGGTCAATTTCGTTTTTATTTTTTTTAACAGCCTTCCCCGACTGGGGTTCCTGGGAAAATGTATTTGTGTTCTCGTTAATTTTTTTTTTTCTATAGTTTTGACATTCATTTACTATATTTGTACGTTTTTATGTTTCCGACAATTCTATATAGATATAATAATTATATAAATAATGTACAAAACTAAATTGGAAAAAAATAATAAAACTGCCTTTGTTTTTGTATCGTGCTATATTGTGATTATATACTGGTTAAGCTCAAAAATAGTATAATAAAATATTAATAACTATATAAATATTAAAACTTGTTTATTTAGGTCATACACATAAAGTTTGTTTATTGTTAAAAAGCTGATACATATCACACACACCTATATTAACACATTAAGTTTTATCAGTTTGACAGTAGTACCTATATTTATAATAAAATTTAGGACGTATAGGTACACCCGGATTAGTCTATTATTATAATTATTTCAAAATACAATCATTTCAAACTTAGTTTAAAAGGTGTATTACGATTTTCAATAAATCGAAAATCATTGAGAAATATACCCAAATAAATTCCCACGATATCATTACATCAATGAAAAATTCGAAGTACGTTTTGGACTCTATAATTTTGATAGGGATGTTTTTAGGTCAATTCCATCACTATACATTTCTCAAGCATCGTAATTGTTTCTTAAAAGGTAAGAATTACAAAGCACTGTGAGAAACTAAATGTAAATTATATTGTCCTTAGTTAGAAACGTATAAAGTATTTAAAATTTCAAAAACCTAAATTTGTGATGTTATTTTTGTTCAAAAATGAACTACATAAGAATAATAATAGTAAAATTAATATATAGGTGAATGTATTTGTTTTATTAATCAAAAACATCATTTGTACCTATTGAATTAGATATACTATATTTTCTGATATTTTAATTTTTTTAACCACTTTTATAGCTTAATACTATAATAAATTTAAGTGATTTCTGTTAAATATTTTTTTATTCAAACTTAAGTCAAGTTCAAACTCGGAAATATATTATATGCCTGCAAAAAATGTAAAACATAATAAATGGGGAAATACGATATTACAAATTCCAATTCCCCTAAAACAGCTAAAACCCTATAGAACTTTTTATTGATTGCCATAAATTAGAGTAAACCAAAGTCATTTTAATTATTTTAATTTATCTAATAAATATATTATTATATGTACCTCTATACCTACCATAAATTCCATCAAGTCCCCAATCTCAGGATCCGGTCAAGATTGGAACTATTACTGCAACGGCTATAAAATGGCGAAATCAAAATAATGAAAATAAAATGAGCAAATTTAGTTATTAGTGATCACAAAAACATCAAACATTTTATTTTATTTTAATTAAAAATTAAAATTATATGTTTTAATAAGTTCAACGTGTATAATATAATAATAAATGTAACAAAATCGGTATAAAAATTAAATATAAAAGTATAATATTTACAATTAAAATTAAAATGCAATATTTTTTAAAAAGTTCATTAAGTTAATGTATTATTTTGCGATAAATAAATGTATCATTCTTTAATTTTCTTTGCGTCTTTACATACTGTTTTTCTTATTATTAGAGTGTTTTGAAAATAATTGTTCGTATCTCACCACTTTTTTCATTCTTTAAACCGTTTATAAATTTCCAGAACGTTCCTTCAATATTTTTCTTTTTTCTAAACTGCAATCCTTTTTTTTGCCCAATCATAATAATTCCAAAGATCCAAAAAAATGTTGATGTCCTTTACGGGTCATTTGTCTACGGACAATAAGTCACCTAATCCAGTTGTTTTCAAAGTAGTCAATTAAACCTTTTTTTAGGTATATATCTATACAGTATACTAGCTGTTTTGTCTGTCTTACGATCCACTCTATATATTATGTAACTGTTGTGTACTAATAAATTCTTATTTTTATTACTTTTTATACATTGCATTTTAAGTTAATATGACACTCACACAAAAGATTCACTAATTTAATATTACATAAAATAGGTCATACACATTGAAACATAACATCGAACATATCACTAACTAAATAAACTTAATAATAAGCTTATAAAAATAAAATACTAATCGCAAAATTGTAATCGCGGTTTTACTGGTTTCATTCTTTTTATAAAGATCCCCAATCTACCTTTACCCCGATTACCATTACTTATGATCAATGTATTCAAAAAATTTATTTGTTAAACTATTTATGTATTAGGTATTTATAATACATAGGTACAACTATATAAGATGAAATTATAACAAGCCTAAAATTGTAAGTTAGGTGGGCATATAAAATAAAATTATATGAATTATTACTCCAGATTTTTACACCTGCTGCAACAGTAACGATTTTACTTCCTTCATCGTTATTCGATATGGCAGTATGTAATATGTATAGGTTCCTAACACCTATAAATAATATAATATAATATATTTATATAACCTATATTAGTGATGACGATTTGATATCGTCGATTGTTAGAATAATATGACAATATATTATATTATGGAACGACCGCGTGAGCCGTCAAAAACGGTCAAAGACTTCTGCAGAGCGTATAATATAATATATTACTTAGGTGTAATACATGTGTGTAATACCAGCAATATGTTCCGTGAAAAACATATAGGTAGGTTTATATATACATATATACTACAAAAGTGACCCCAGCGCAAATCGTCTTTTACGCGTAATAAAACACGCGGTCAATTTTCTAAACCTACGTAGCACCGGCTATATAAGCTATTATTGTAATAATAATAAAATAATAATAATATAATAGTGCCTCGTAAGCGTTTCAATAAAGACATATCGTCCGCTGCGGCTTCTTTGTACGACACATAAACCCACCGATATTCTCAAAGCAACAATATTATCATTGTTACGAATAAAATGTAAAGAAAATAGATGGTGGTGAAAACGGTATAAAAAGGGGTTGTTGCGCAGTCTTTGGTGTACTGCTGTGTACAGCGAATGATCACATTTATATAATTTGAATACTTACATATTTTATTGTTATACAGTATTATTTATACGCAAAAACCGGTACGTCGTGTACCTGCATGTATTACTGCAATTGTGTAATTATTTGAATATAATATATTTATAAATATTTGTGTTTGGTTAGATTAAATGGTACAAATTTTAAAAAAATAAAAATAATAATATAATTATTTTTTATATCTACTTGTTTTTAGAAACAGCTAAATCACGAAATAGAATATGATTTTACAGCAATTGCAAAACATCCAAATCTGTAAAATATTATGTCGTAATAATTATCCATACTAATATTATTGACAATTGCAATATATGTATATGAATCAAAAAAACTTTTTTGAAATTTAACTTATTCTTGTCATAATTGTATTATACTCTCTTATGTTTCTAATTCATACAAATTTGTTAGCAATAACTGCAAACACCATTTTATTCAAGGGATAAATACTGACTTACAGAGTTTTATAACTTTAACTAGCTAAAAAATAGTTAAAATAGGTTAAAATTAGAACAATTACATTTAATATTTAATCTACTAAAATATAACCCAGCCCACCGAGTTATTTTGAGTGCATAATTCACTTATTTTATCCAGGATCGAAGACACTTAAAATGTCTGGTTTTTATTTTTTTTTAATTTAAAACAAAAAATATTTAGTGTAAAACTGGTATTACTTGAATATTCCTGTTTAAAATATGTTTTTTTTTAGTTTTTTTCCGAATAATTTTGTACTGAAAATGTTTAATTTTGATAAATTTACCAGAAACCACTCTCAAGCTTGAAGATTTAATCATTTTTATTGTCTCTAAACAGTCTAAAGGTGAACGGCAAACACAGGAACAAAATCCGTTTAGAATCTGAAATAATATTGATAATTTAGTCGATTTGGGTGCAATAAAATAGAAAATAAAAGGTACCTTAATATTTTATACGCAATATCCGCGGTTCTCTTGAGGCGTCCTCAATCCGCAATAACTATATAAAACGTATGCCTAAAAATAAAATAAATGTACTTAATATTTCTTCGATTTGTTCGCATGCTGGGTATATATTATTTTTATTAAATAGGTACTTGATTTCTATATACGTATATAATATACGAAAAATCGACAAGTCTCAGAGACGTCTGCAATTCCGTAATCGTATAGGTAATATGATTTATATTACCTATATACTATAGGTCCTATAGATTATATATTATATATATATATATACAAACACCAGCTCGACCGTCCTGTACATTATAGCGATGGATATAAATTATATCGGTCGAACCGTTGACAGATCCGGTCCAGGGTGCCCCGGCAAAAACGTTTGGTGTGTGTCATTGTGCGATGCCGCAGCCGTCTGTTGAAAGGGACCGCCGAAGAATAAAGTGAGTTTCTCACACAGCGCCGCCGCCGCCGCCATGGCAAGGAGACTATATATGTAATATGGAGAAAGAGAGAAAATAAAAGCCTCGATCATTGGCATGTACATTATGTATATATATATGGTTACGGTAGCCTTTTATTGTCTGCTTCGAATAATATCGTTCCCCCTCGTCATTTATGTATATGTGCTCATATTCAGGGTACATAATATGTGTATAGACGCGCACATTATATATTGCGCGTATACAGTATATTTCGTCCAACAAGTGCAAATCTCTACACCGCGTCTGTTCGGCTAATTTGTTCGATTTATATGGCATATTCATTTATATACCTAATACATAATGAATAATGTGTATATATACAAAACTCAATAATATATAACAGTATTTATATATAGGTATACGCGATGATATTTTAGTATTTTACTTGACGTTTATTTTATACTGCAGGGCGTGATGCATATCGTAAATCATATAATATTACATACGTATTACCTGGATATCGAGCTACTATGTAGAAGTGCCTATTTCTAATATTTTATTTTTTATCTCTCCAACACATTGTCTTACCGTGTCCTGTGAAGTGAAAGAGTGTTAACACATTGTTAGTGAACTGTATATCATATTCTCACGTTAAGTATTATTATACGAACAGAGCAAATATATATGCTTATTTCTGCATGTGCAGTCACCATAATTAAATTATGATAATTTTGTT
Source organism: Rhopalosiphum maidis (assembly GCF_003676215.2). Classification (NCBI taxonomy): domain Eukaryota; kingdom Metazoa; phylum Arthropoda; class Insecta; order Hemiptera; family Aphididae; genus Rhopalosiphum; species Rhopalosiphum maidis. The sequence goes on from NC_040877.1 coordinate 65,358,267, forward strand.
TTTTACCATCGTACAATAATATAGTTATATATAGCCATATAGGTATCTATTCTATATACTTACTTTGAAATTCAAAACATATAATTGTTTATTATAAATCTTCAAAGCATAAGAAAAAAATTAATTTTCGCTAGTTACTAACCAATTTATGGGGTCAAGCAGTTTTATATTTATATAGATACGTGTAGATACATAATAAATAATTCATTTAAGTATATACAGGCATCCTTAACCTTAATACTTTTTACTGAACATATTTTATTCGTATTGCAACTCAGATAGTTAGATATAATGGTATCTATACTATAATTTTTAACTAAATATATTTTTTTCCAAGAAAAAATATTATTCTAAAATATATAATACATTTTTAAATTATATAATTATAGATTATAGTAGTTACATACTCGATTTAAATATATACCTACTAATATTGTTTTTAATTATGCATTTTTATTAAATATTCTGCTTTATAACTTTTTTACATTTTAATTTCTAGCAAATATTTAATTCATAAGCTAATGGAAATAATTATCTTCTGATAATTGAGTATAATAATTATGTCGGTGAATTTATTATGTTTTATAAAAAATGACCCATATCTACGTATAATTTACAAATTTGCATTTTTATTCTGTACTTTTTTAATATTTCACTTAATTAGTTCGATACATAAATAGGTACCCAACTGCATCATTTGTTTCGTTTAGTATATGTTATGGTTATCGAAAAGTACCTTCATTAGATATCTCCTTTTTGAGGTTAATAGCTTTGCAAATATACATATTAAAAGAAAATGTTTTGCATCTTAGGAAATAAAGAAAGTATTTTTTCCTATAATAAGTCGGTGTTTGTATAACGTTTAAGCGGCACGACAGCAAAACCTTGGATATCTTGCCGAAATGATACCTATACAACAATCTTAACGTCATCTCGGTCCGCACCCTGGGCGGTCACAAATTAGTTATGGCCTATTACAATACTCGGAGACCAACCGCATTGAATGTGTATAAATCTAATAAACGAGCATAATATACTCACATATAATAGTAGCAATGAAGACAATTCGTTTTTCATAGTCAGTTATATACTTGAAAGTAAATAGCCATATAAATAATATATATATATATATAAAACAACGGGTGTCATCGAACGACGGGTGCAATCGTAGTAGCCGCGGTAGGTATTTACAAACAGTAGTATATTTTAGCAGAATTCTGTAAATTTCATAAGAAGAAATACTATACGTAATAGGTGATAAATAACGAAAAGAATAAACATGCAAAGTTAAGATTTAATAACACTAAAAAGTGCTAAGAATTATGTGCTTTAATATAAAATTAAAGTTATTATGAAATTTATGAAAAATATAAAATAAATCAATTTTAACGCATTATTCATAAAAAATGGTACAAAAATCCAAAATGTAATTTAAGCAACTATGCAAAAATATATTAAATGTTATGTTTGTAATTACTGACGAATAAAACAGGTATACGTTAGCTATTACTCTCTGAGTTCTATTACGATACCACAGACTGTGTATTATGAAATATTATTATTATATCATGTAAAATATTTTTAAATAATCTATGATGATACTAGCAAACGTTATAAGACCCGAGACTTGCAATTAATAATAGTAATATTTAGTCATCATTTACAACAATTGTTAACTTTTTATGATGTTATAATTATATTTTATCAGCTAACTGATGAGAGTTGAGATAACAAGATATGTATCCATTAAATATAGTATGGTATAATATAAATACTACAAAGGTGGTAAAATATAAATTGCAATGTCCGAATAAATATATGATAGCTGATAACTATAGAATATACGTACAGTGTATAGATATATCAATATGTCAAAAGGAGACAATCGTCGAATGGAGTATGTGGTATAATCTGATTTATGCGTAGAATATAAATTATAAAAATGTTTACCCCGTTTTTCTAATAAAAAAAAGAAATATTGGTATTTATTGTATATTATATAGGTACGTCGAGTGTATACCGAATACCGACTATTGTCTATTATCTAACTGTAAGTTTTAAATATAATAGTAAAACAGAATACGAAAAATAAATTATTTATTTATTAGAATAAATAGACCACGAATCACCAATAGTATTGCGTTGAACCATATTATATCATATAATATGCTATATGAAAATAATACAAGTAATTTTATAAACAAAAGTATATTATACCCACAATATGACGAGCACTACGAAGAACCATACAAGAACGTGTCGTATAATATATAGGTATATAATAACAGTTGTACATAAATAAAATATACGTGTACAATCGTTTATTGAAATTACAAGATTTGAACATTTTAAAATTATTGGGTTGTTTTAAGTTTATAATAACATATAGTCTGCAGTATCCATCATAATATATAATGTTATATATTACATCGACTTGGTGATTTAAACCAAAACACAGTAATCCGTTCTAAATTTTAAGCAGCTGTTTCTTTCGAATCTATATCGTTTTGTACACATATATTTAATAGCATAAATATAAAATATATAATAATACGAGTGTACATATTCAATGATTACATGTATTTAAAATAATTCGTTGTTGTGTGTGTGTGTGTGTGTGTGTGTGTCTTTCTGTATAAATAATATTACCTATATCGATGACGACGACCTATGTGTCTGGTTTGTTGTATTATATTATGTACATACATATAGCAAAACGATGAACACAATAATACGATGCGCATATTATTATAAATACATATGTTTGCTTTCAGATAGGGTGGGCGTCTGTAAAGTTGTATAGGTGGCTGTATATATGATCAGCGTATACCTACTTATACGCTTAATATAAGTACCTTAATCCTTATATGCATCACAAGCCTGATCTAACGTCGAGCAGGTTACATAGCAATAATATTACTGTAGTTATTGCATTATCCGCTTGTAAAAATTACGATTATATCGTATAAGCCTGTATTATAGTGCGTGGTACTGGCATGCGCTGCACGTGGGTAGAAGAAGGCGAAATCTCGCACCAAAAACTTTGTTTTGTGTGTGGGAAGAGAGAGGAGGCGTTGTCAATACTATCACGAAAATTATAATAAGGGTTGTATGATGATGTTGTTGTCAGCATTTTTATGCGAAATTTGCGGAACTTAATTTAAAATAATCCAATAATAAAACGTTCTTGGCCAAAAGACGTTATAGTTGACAGTAAAATTATACATTTAAATATTAATAAAGACACAGGCGGATGCGTATATAGCAGGAACAATACAAGCGGCGACACAACGATGACGTTATACCACAAGTCACAACCGGCGAGATACGCATAGTTTGTCTGTAAGAATGACGATTGGAGGTGAGTTATTACACGATGCGTTGCAGATTCGGACGGAGTCGTTGGAATCGTTTTATCGATGACGACAAATCTGTTAAAAACTACGATATAAGATATCTTAAATCATGGCACAAACATATATTTCGCTTATACACACTTACTATAATATGTTCCATTTATACGTAGATTGTAGGCGTGCGCAAGGGGTGTGCCACTGCATACTCTATACGAGTAAGAAAGAAATAATAAATTAAGTCCAATTGTATCCTCCTGATAGTCATTTTTTTATTTTATCTTTAACTGTTATATTAAAATGCTTATATATATTTTTGTAAAAGGCTTAAATAATAATTAGTTTAATACAATATATACCACGATGGCACGACATATTCTCTTATAATATATTGATATTATATATGATATCGTATATTTTATATTTTATGTGTCTTACACGTTTTAATAACGATAGACCGATGGGCATTAAAGAGTTCTACCGTATTGGTTCTGGATCGGCTCCGGTGAAAAATGTCTAAAATACTGTAACTCAAATTGTGTTGTGTCTTCGATCGATGTAACAATGTTAAAATATTATTATAGACATAATAGTCACAATAATCAATAACATTTACCATATAGCCGCATAAGCCGTATAGGCGTATACAACATAAACGGGCAGCGGTGCCCGATAATGGCCTATCGTGGACTTGGGAATATGGCAGTAGGGGCCGTCCTGCAAATTTCACGTTATAAACAGTTGCAACAGTGCTTACGGTTTTAATGTAATACCCATCAGATTAGGAACGTGACCTAATCACGTGCAGTATTATAGTGGTCGCGATGTATATGTACACTGCACACTGGCGCGCTGCTGCAGCACTGCCGCGACGTGGTGCGTATCATTGTTTGCCGGGTGCCCTCAAACAATAATATTATATATTATTATGTGTTCGTCGGGGAGGGCGCGCGTCAGAAATTTTGTCGGAAAATAAAGCACGAAAAAAGAAAGAAAAAAAATCATTCGCACACGCCCAACTCACGGGTCGAATAGTATTATACGTTTTGCGCAGGGCGCGCGTCTGTTGTATGCGATTTCTCCAGCGCTGCTGCACAGGCACCTCATATTATATATAATATAAATAGTGCTACAACCAGTACCTATGTGTGTGTGTGTGTGTGTGTGTGTGTGTGTGTGTGTGTGTGTGTGTGTGTGTGTGTGTGTGTGTGTGTGTGAGTGTGTGTATATACATATATATGATTGATACGCGTATACAGTAGACCCGTAGGGTCCGCGTGCGCTCCTTTTGTCCCCTAGAAAAATATGTAAAAAAAAATCCCTTTAATCACATTATGCGCGGACGCACGGTGTGTGTGTGTGTATATACGTAGGTACATACGACACATTATACGTACTTATATATATAATACGATATAATATAATGTGCGCGTGCGTGTGTACGTCGCCTTCGCAGCGTTTGTGTATATAGGAAAATAATGGAGGGTTCCGCACCGGTTCACGGGGAACGGCCCCTGTCCGCCCTGGGGGACGGTGCGGACTCCTCCCCCGGAGATTTCCATATAACGATATATAATATACACACTACATGCATATATACGCACGTACACACACCTCAGACTGTATCACATGAGGCCTCCCCTTATTACACGGTAATATATAGACGCGTATTCGCAGTCGTATATTATAAAAATAATATTGAATTTGTAGAATATATATATATATATATATTAAAGCTTATATACATAACATGATTATGTGGGTAAGTCTGCGGCCGACGCGTCTACTGCACAGGACGACGTTGATGACCAGCTGGTTCGAAGGAGCGACGAGCACGAGCTCCGACAAACACGCAATTATCGTGGTTACATATACAATATATTTGGTACTGTGTCATCGGTAATATTATACCTATTATTATAATCACGTTTGTCTAAAATAAACAGTAAACACACGTCGTGGTTTTCTGTAGATAACCGTAATAATAAACACCTAATATCTGTACGTATTTACGTATTATGAAGAATTTGGAAAGGGGCTTGGCGCATCCCGCAGGTATTGTTGAAGGTAACAAAACAATACTTTTGTCACTCACAATTCCGAAAAACGGGGTGTAAGGTGGCAAGAAAAATATGAACGATTTTTGGCTGTAACTATTATTTATTCTATTCAATAAATTCTAAGCAATTAAGTTTTATCAAAGTTAATTTTTTCAATTTGTATTCCTGTTTTTAAAATATTTAATTTCCATGCCGCCCATGTATATTATATTATATGTTTATTATTACTATTATATAATATATTTCAAATTTAAATTATTCTTGTTAATCAAGTTTGTATATAAAAGTATGGATCTCTCTCTCTCTCTCTATATATATATATATATATATATATATGTTGTGTGTGTGTGTGTGTCATTCAAAAACGCGATGAAAATAATAAGTACCTATGTATATATATCTTAAAAATGTACCTACATATAGTATTGTAAAAGGTATATTTTAATATTCATTAGAAACAGCGCGTGACAGCATATGATTATAATGGTACATATGTTAGTTTTTAATATTTAGTGTAGGAAAAAAATAATGTCAGTTTAGTTCATGATTTTGGCTGGGACTAAGTTAAGCTCAATCATATCCAATGGCTCTACAAGCATTTTTTTTTTTAATTGTTAATAGATATTAATAATACATGTGCAAATATCATAAATAGGATTCAAAACTTGATGACGTTAAATCTATTCACTATAAAATATACCTAATAGGTTTAATAAAGAAGACAGATTGGTAAAACCACAGTTAAACATAATAATATTATTTCAGACCGTAACTTGAAAAGAACAGATGATATAATACTGCGGCGTTCCAAATTCATCATATTATTATTATAAAGATCATGTATTATTTGGAAAAATTGTAATGAATGAAAATGAACTTGACGTGTTTAAGTTTTGACAGATAAAATATTATGTAAGTGTCATATTTTTACATTCATGTCTAAAACTTTTAAGTAATTTGCAATTAATCCTTTTTCGTAGCAGCAAAAATACTTAAATACGACAAAATACCTGAATGAATTAACAACCATAATAATATAGGATAGGTAGATACCGATTGATGTTTTCTTGCTGATTTTCATAATTTGTAAGATGTATCAATGTATTTATTTTGTAACTGAATTCTTTAAAGATTAACCATACATAAACATTAAAATGTATAATACGTAATATTTTTCATTGAATAGGTTTAGTATTCACATTCAATTCAATTTTAGTGTAATTATGTAACACAATGGATTAAATCATTTATAAATTATTTTACAGATTGATAAAAACAAATATCATTGTGTTTCTTTTAACAATGATTATTCATTTTTCTATGGTTAATTATGTAAAAGAATGCTTTATTATTATACTGCATGTATATAATCATATATAGACATATTGTAGTTACGAAAATTTCAAGATCTTATTTCATAACAAAATTCTGTAGGTAGGTAACAACTCACATTGTTCTAGTATAATATAAGTATAGAAAATAATGTTTATATGTTACTTCACTTTTAATAAATTTGCTTATTAAATGTTTGTACAGCATATTTTAATATAATTAGGTGTTCAATGTGTACACTGCACACATATAAAAAAATAAATGTGGTTTCATCTACAATAACAGATTGATAATACAAATTAATCAATAAAATAGAAATGTATATTATCATGTAGAATCCATTACGAACATTAAAAGTACTATGGCTATATTATACAAAAGTAATTCACCAAGCAAGCTTAATTCTCGTTTTTTTCTCTTAACAATGATTTAATACATTTAATTTTCACATTTGGAACTTTTGAATATACTTATGAGATCCATCGTGTTGATAAACCCTTCTTTTTTCAAATAACAATCACCATTTTTTTATTAAGTTACTAATTGGATATATTTTTTAAATATGTATGGTATGTATTTAAATCAAATTTTTAACAAAACAAGTACCTAGTTTTTGAGTTATTTAACTTTGTACATTAATTATAATTGGTAATAATTAATAGAATAGAAGATATATAAGAGCTATGATGATTTGAATTCAAATTATTCAAAAAATTATAGTACTAATCCATTAGCATTTTATGATCCGATTTTCAACTAATTAATATTTTTGTAGAATCATTTTACAGTGAAACACATTGATTCTCATTTGATAAAAAAAAAGTTGGTATAAAATATTATCATCATAGTATTTTAAAATATGGTCTTTATATATATTTAATAATTCCGAAAATTTAAATTATTAAAAGAAAAAATGAAGCTGGGCATGCTTGGTGATGACTCTGTACACAAAATTTACTATTGCTTAAATAATATATTATAAATACTATAATACTTATGAAAAATATTAAAAATATGTATGTAATTTAGGTGCAGGGAATACTATAGGTTGTTAAATTAATTTATACATATAACTAAAAATGAAAAATCATATCCTTTATGAAATAAAATAAATATAATGAAAGTCGTTTGAACTTTAAAATGATAGTGTTTATGTATAAAGGTATATATTTGTATAAACCTAAATACAACAATATATACGTCGTATAACAGTTTCATGTAGATCCACGCGCATATATACTCTGAAGGGAGACGTGTGTCTTTAAATGTACGCCCGTTTCCGCCCTTTTTCAGTATAACAATATCGCGGGGGCTGAACCGAAATTGTGTTACATAATAGTCGGTACGCATAACCGTGTGCCGGTTGTACGGTCAGAATTCAAAAAAAAATATAATAATAATAATGCATTTTTTTCTACATAATGTCATTCATTGACGACTTCGTTACATCGTGTTTCAATTTGCCACCGGGCATTTCCGGCCTTTATAACATCAGGAAAAAAATAGCATCTCGACGTGTGTTTGTGGGCATCGCTACTATTATTTTGGACGACAGACTAAATTACTAGCGGGGCTGGCTATATGTATAGTATTTGGTCCATACAACGGAGTTGGTTCGACAGTAATAGGCTTTTTTTTATGAATACAAATGATAATAATAATAAAAAACCGAATGCATGATAATTATATGCTTCTGAAAATCGCAGTGACACGTACACGTGCTTAAAAATAAATATGAACATAAAAGTTGATTTGTTGTAGAATTATATTTATATGTTTGGATTTTATTACAATCTGTAGATTATACGACTGTACGAGTATATTACGAAATAATGACTTCAGAAGGTTTAGTATTATGTGTATTGTTGTTATGATTTCGATATATACGTATTTGGAGCTTATTTAGCTTGTTTAACTAACCTAACACCTATACGAGTGTGTATATTTAATATCATGTATATTATTATAATTGCTAGATAGTATGTTGAAGTGTGTTCCAAGAAAAATGCTACCAGTTATTAGTGACAGATATTGTTATTGTCCAATATAATATTAATTGAAAGTTTCTATTTTTTGTTTTTTGTGCATGTTTATAATGTATATCAACTCTGGTATACAAAATAAGTACTTCACTGTACTTATATTTATAAATACTTTTTATTTTATCAAGTATTTAAGTACAGAGCCAGTTGAAATTGTATTTTGAAATACTCATTACTCAAAAAATAGATTAAAAATAATCTTTGAGATTAGGTATTCAATGCTTTTCAGAAAAATATATCGCGATACAATTGTAACTAAAATACATGTAGGTATAACGAAAAAGGTATTTACTAAAAGGGATAAGTTATCAGTTATATTGTGTCTTAGTTTCTTTCTTATTAGTAATGAAGATGATATACCTATCTGGATTAAAAAATCGAAATTTCTAAAATAAGGATCACCCAAATGTATATTTTCACATTTTTATTATAATTATATTTTATATTTTGCACATTCCTGTATATCGGTTGTAATAAATACCACGTCACCGAAAAACCGCAATTACAATATTAATATCACATATTTCTAATTTAATGACAGATCTGCTCTCTAATAGAATATTATTAAATCTAACAAGTCAGTATAAAGGTTATATAAAGTATAGGTGGCTATACCCGTACATAAGTACATAACTATAAATATATTATATTATTTAAAGATAACTATTCGTGTACATGGAAGTGTTAAATTTGAATTCAATTTCGGCTTATATCACTAAGTAAAAATGTACAATTCATGGTATGTACTCGTAAAAAGAAAATCATTGTAAAATCAATAAATTCATCGCTTCAATCTTGTATAGTTGTATATAATACATTAATAAAATAATAAAAAAATTAGCGTAGGTATAGCCGATATAGAAAGTATACCTAAATATTCTAATATAATGCTACGTTCACAAGTATAAATAAATGTGAAAAATGTCTCTAAAATGTATACATTAATTTTATCCTGGTATTTTTTTAAAATTTATACACATGCCATATGCCATTTATTTATTACCTATTTCAGTCAAAAGTGTAATATATTCTACAAAATAAAAAAAGGTCAAAGAATATATATCTTATAAATTATATTCGTGTTGTTAACAGCAATATGAAACTATTCCCACAATTATAATGCATAAATAATAAAGTTACAGTATCTCATTTACCTTTATATATATATATATATACACACACAAACATTACACACACACATACACATATATTTAGGTATATATTTTCCATACTTATACAACAATTATTTTTCTATTGTTCGTCATTTTCTATAATTTAGGTATAATAAATATATATACATTTTTGTTGCTACATAATATTAATATGTATTATGCATAACATTTTTGCTTCATATAATCATCTTATTTTCTTAAAAATGTTAATAATTTATGAACTTATTTGAAAATAAATAAATTATCAATACATTTTTTACATTTTTAATAGTATATTAGTATGCAAAATATAGTATTACAGAACTTACATTTTAAACTAATATTGTATCAATGTCACATGCAAACCATGATATAAAAATATAATAATACTATAGTAAATATTTATAACAGTAAATTTGGTATATAAAGATACCAAAAAAAAAAAAAGTTTCACTTTAATAATGTTGAAAATTCATTAATGTTCATTAAAAATGTACCTAAACATATACTATTATAATAATAAGAAACTATACACACTAGTCATTAGTCATTACTTATTACACATAGGACAACATAAAAGATTTGGATTTTTTAAAATAAGTATAAATAATGCTGAATTATAACTATTATTTTTTAGTTAAAACTACAATTTGATAAATATATATAAAGAAACTTTGATGAAATAATGCATTATGTATTTTGATATTACTTTGGATAAATATTAAATTATATGTATATAGGAATATATTACACTATATTATAGTTGGTATGTATTATGTTTACAGTACACTTATGTTATAAGATGTGATGTATTTCTATAGAATTAAAATTAAAATTCAAGCTTTTAAAATATGTAGCTAACACGTTTGAAAAAATAATATTTACAGCTAAGTCTCGGTGTAAAAAGAAACTCAAAGGAAAATAATATGAAAATATTGGGTGTGGCAGAAACTGAATATTATAATATATATACTGTATAATTATTATTACAAATGGAACATTTTGATTTTGTTATTTAGCTATTACGGTATTTCATACATATTATTTTTTTCTTCATTTTAATATTATACTATACTTACCTCATACTATGGAATTAAAATCAACGCCATTAATGTTTTTTTTCGTTTCACATTTTTACTGGCCATTTAGATTTTCCGGTCTCTAGCGGCTCTCGTGGTGAAAGGTCAACTAATTTGAATGCGAATTTCCATGCAACTTAATCACGATTAGCCTGTGGCAACAATTTTTCATCATAGTCTTTTACACATAATTTGCATGAGACTATATAAACCACTTATACGAAAGGGCGTGGTGAATAAAAAAAACTCTACGCATATTATATTCAATATTACTTAATATATACAACAAATTTCAAAATGAATTTCATGTATATTTTAAACTTTATTCTATGTTAGCTATAAGCGAATATATCATAAAGAATATATTTTTTGTTTGAAGTGTTTAATATTAATACGATGTTATTTTAAAATCTTCAACAAATTGAATACATTATTCAAGTTATTTTTTCATCTATAGAGATTATTATACACTTTAAAATTAATATCTATGAAGCTAATAGATTGCTGAGGTTTCAATTTTATTTGAATGAAAAAATTAATTCTTTTCTGATAATTTGTGAAATTAGATAATAGTGTCTATAAAAAAAAATCAGAATACGTACTATGCCTAAGTGCTACGCATTATACTAAGAAGTTATTGTAATTAAGTATAAACTAAAAATTTTTTAAGAATTGTAATTCAATTTTCAACTTTATAAAAATTATGGTATTACCAATTTTTAATTTTTAACCGAGAACAAATAAGCAACCATTATTGTTACCTTTATAGCGTATTATTAATATTAACCTATTAATCATTAATTTAAATTAAGTTTTAATTTATTATTAACCATCGATTTATAATGACTTTAAGATGAAATTGAAGAGGTTATTTCTCATCTAATTTAATTTTTTTTATACTTTTTAAATTATTGAATTGGGAATATTTAATTATTTTTATTTCCCACAGTATAAACATTAGTGAATAGTGGACTCAATAAATTAAGTATATATGCTATCGAAAATGTATAAAGACGCAATTTATTTTTAATGTGTAAATATACGAACAAAATATAATAAATACTATATTTCATTATATGCACTATAGTATAGTGTATAGTATATACCTATATATGGTAAAAATATAAATTCAAATAATATAATATACCAGCCACAACTGCATGTTCACCACGTCTTTCCAATACTTTTTATTCATATAAAACGGCGGCACACTTCCGGTTTAAGTATGTGTACGTTTTTTCTTTAAAAATGTTCTATTTAATCAACGGTTTTCAGGCATTAAGCCTTTAAAAACCGTATGTAATAAGCCCCCTGCAGGCCCCAGGTTACACCCCTTTGGACGGCTTATAAAATAAAAGGGTAACCGGAAACGCCAGTCCGAATTTTTCCTAAACGCCATTTTTCCAACGAGAAAGAAATATAAAAAAGAACGGTTAGAACCTGAACGGTGTAGTTTTACCCCAAGGGCGTGGCCATTTGATAAAAAAATTGTACTATTTCTCCATTATCATTAATATCATTGTTATTACTGTATAATACAAGTATTATTGTGTTTATTATATATAATGTATGGGGGATCCGGTTCCCCCGGTACGAAAACGGAGAACCACATTATGCAATGGGGCAATAATATATAGTTGTGACAAACATACAGCCATCTGGTCGGAAAAGACCTAAAGATTTTTGTGTGGCTGTAGATGCAGCAAGGTGACGAACATTCGAACTGAACAAACGTACTGCCGAATCATCAAATGATAAGACGTTTGCTGTATATATTGCATTATTATTGCTGCAGCTAAAGACGTACCGTGCGCAAACCGCGTTAAAATTATTGTTATTATATTATTGTGTTTGTGTAGAGAAGCTTACAGGGTATTGTACAAATAATATTGCGTTAAATATGTTTACGTGTACTTAGGGAGATACAAAATTATAATATACAATATGCATATGGTTCCAAAAATCAAAATGTAAATGGATTCAAGTATAAAGTATATGTTATATATTGTATATATTGAATTCTCACGAATGATCATAATAAGTTCATTCGTCTGAAATTGTATTTAAACCTATACTGATAAGTAAAGTAATAAATAACAATATATATATATATTGCCTCATTCACAACTTTATTATTATTGTTATATTATGTATACGATCTGCTTTGTCACCTTTCTGTGTACTCGCGGTACTGAGTACAAAAATATTTAATATTATATTATGCTACAGGTGCAGATTATATGATTTTCAAATTTATAAAATTAATTTTTGCAGCAAAATAAAAATTAAATACATAGAATAATTTGATCAAAAAAGGAATACATGAAAATATAAAATATTGGCAATATATTTTGGAAGATTGTAGGTTATAATTCAACTCTCATATTAATGCTATTGCAATTACACCAATTTCCCGGTATGGTTAGCCCGTACCATTGCATACTGTATATACGTTATATGTGATGACAATTAAATTATTAAAAATATTAAATAAGTGCATGAAGTATGAGCCTATGCCTAAAAATATAGGTTTACAAGACATAATCGTATCATATATATTATAAAACATCAGTTGAAGATATCTATACGAGATTAAATGGTACAATGTTGTCGAACCGGAAGTTTGAGACGATAAAAAAAAAAATAGGCAGCCCCTATACGTTTCTATGCTCATTTCTCACCCTTGGCGCGTGTCTCTTTTGACATGAAAATATATTGAAATAGAGAAATATTTTTTATTATACGTTTATTATACCTCTGCAGTATCACACGCTATTCAATAATTCTAAATAAAGAATATCGTATCATATATATTATATAAAAAGGTATCTAAAAACTTTTACAGAGATATATAATAATATATATATATATATATATACACTATCAACGCGTTATGTACATATACAAAAGAGTGTGCTGTTAACGGTATGATGGGGTTTATTATAGTATGTATGTTCACTTAAAAAATGATAATTGGCTCGTAAAAAATTATTTTTAAAGTCATAAATAATAAAATAGTACAAAATAACACGCGTCATCACCAAAAAATTAATGACGAGTAAGAACATGAAAGGGATTCTGAAACATACTTCATATCTGTGAAATAGAACATTCATAACTAAAATTATTTTTCTCGGTTTTAAACTAGGCGTTAAATTATGAACCTTAAAATATTACTCGACATGTAAAAAATAGATTCCCATAATATAATATATACATAAGCACTTACAAATGATAGTCAATTTAAATCTTGTTTTTTGTAACTAAAAATATTAATTATATTTATTTTTCTGTTTAACAAAAATCAAATTTTCAATTTAATTAATTTAAAATCTTTACCTCCAACATAAGCTTTTAGCTTACATGAGAAATTTAAATCAAAACTATATTTGTTTTAAATTTGTAAACATTTCTTTTAATTTTTAATAAACAAAAAAAATTTATTATATATAAAAAACAATTATAGTAAATATTCTAATGATGAATGCGAAATACAAATATTTGATGATTGAAGATAGTGTCTAGCGAGTAGCGACATCACTACTTTATGCGTTTAAGGAATAATTAAATTTATAATAAGAAAAAATATATAATTGTAGTTACTTACTATAAAAATAACTAAAAGTTATTAAATAATTATGTTTATGGTTAAAAATAAAATGTATACAATTTTTATTTTTATTTATAATTAACTAATTTTTTATTTTTATTATTATTATGATCCATAAAATACAAATATATATGTTCAACATTAATATAATATTTCTATGAGATGACTTTAAACAAAATCAGTGTCATTGATTATATAGGTAAATTTTATATAGGTAGTGGTGTAGTGTTTAAGAATTTTGAAAGCGTTCTAGTTACGATCCACAAAGCAGCGTTTCCAAATAAATTTTGTAGTTGTGAACTCATATACTATTATGATATACCTAATTATTATCAATAAAAATTTACCAAGTTAAAAATGTAAACGGTGGTTCAATAACTCATTTAGAATTTTAGCAACATGACATATAAATACCGAGTTACACGATTCGTATTTATAAGTATTATAAGTACGTGTGTTATTAAAATTATGCAATGAAAAAAAAATGTTTAGATTATTCTTCTGCAGTGAAGATAAATTCTGAGTTCAGGCATTTTTTTTTTTTTACTTAAAGGTATTTGTACGTACTAAACATTTTATAAGTAGGTTAAAATTAAACCTGTAGAATAAAAGTCAATACCTTTGAATTTAGTAGAAAACGGAAAACAGAGCAGAGAAAAAAAAACGAAAAAATAACAACAAAGAAATCTGACATTATATACCGTGAATTAATAATGAAGGTAGATGAGTACATATATATACTCGTATATATTAAAATCATACACGCGCGCGGGCCCATGACAGAACTGGTCGCGTAGCCATCACGGAATATCTTGGACTCCTCCTTATAATTATAATGTATAATCGGCGCAGACGTATATATCAAAAACGTAATGTGCATATAAACCGAGCCGGAGATACAGTGAAAACAACCGTGCATAATAATAACGTGGAGGTTTCTACTCGGAGTCAATAAAAAAATAAAATAATATGCGCATGATAAAAATATTAGAACAGTTTTGAATATATTATTATTTTATGTATGTTGTAGGTACACTTAAAAAAGTAATAATAATAGTAATAAATAAGATTTGACCACAATTTAATTTCATATCATATAATATAATAAATCATCAAAAACGATAGTATTAACCGAGACGGGATTACTGGAGATCCCATACACACATTCTATTAAATATCAAAGTTCAGCTATATAATATTTATTATACAATTATTAATACTATACAGTTGTAAGTACTGTGAATTTCCATTTAAATTGAGACATAAATACATAATAATATCATTTAGCTCATCCCGCAACTAAATATCAACATTTCCCATGTATTTTGTATATGCGGTATAATAAGATGACAAATAATTTGAATTTTTTATTTTGATAAATGAAAAATAGTACTGATCATTAATATTAATACTTATTATTACCAACTTTTATTATTTATATATTATAATCTCATTAAGAGTTTTGTACAATTTTAAGGTTTTCTATCCCGCATTATTTATAATTTTAGAATATTATTTTAAGTTCGTCAACTTTTCACAATATCACCAGTATTATAATTTATCATGATATATTGGCTACTACTAATAGTAATAATAATTAACGGTAATGTATATATTATATTATTAAATTTAGGTACTCTGAAATTGTGTAATACTTCAGTAAAAACTTTTGAAATGTATTAACTTGTTATTGATTTGTATAGGAAAAAGTTTACCTACATTAAGTAATAACTTATCATGCTTATCTTTATTTTTCCCCTTGTTTCACTAGGTATGCCATGTTTTTTTAATTTTTTAATTTATTAATAAATCATTAAGCAATTTATAATATACGCGGATCATTAGATTGTAGTGGATTTTATATAGTTTTATTTCTGTTCCCATCTGTTTATCTACTAAAAGACGAAAACATTTAGTATTTATCTGTATAACTATTCTTATTAGTTAGGTATTGCATTTTTTTATACAAATTATATATATCTACCCCCAATCATCCAGAAAAAAAATAATAAAAACGATCAATTATCAAATAAAAATTGGATATTTCTTATAAAATATTTCAAGCTTTAAAGTTTTAAACGCCTTATGTAGATTATAAAATTGAAAACATACTAAAAAAATGCATCAGTATTTAAATGTCAAGGTTTTGAAATTTAAAAAGATATAATAACCTAATAAAAGTGAATTTTAGAGGTCATATATATATATATATATATATATTATATGTATAAATTATACTATGAAACCTACATAGATAATTATATTAATAAAATTAAATAATTATTAAACTTGGTATTTATATCTTGTTATATGTATACGTAATTATAATTCTAGGGTTCTTAGGTAGGATAATCACATTTCCGTTTGATATAAAAATAAAAATTATAGCGCACTATGATGTGTAACAATGAGAAAAGAATACGCGAGAATCAGAAATTATAGATTATTATTTTTTATTTCATCTACATCCGTGAATACGTAAAGCATGTGTATATAATATTATGGTTAGTTTTTTGTAACAAAAATTATAACCAATATAATATATTATAATGATTATGTATCCTGCACATTTATTCCATGTTTTGTCAAATTATATTTACATTATTGTTATAACTTGCAAATATAATATAGGTATTGCACTTTATTAATATGTAGAACACGTATTCGCAATGGCCTCTATAAATCGTGAGAGTTTTCGTCATCATAATGAAATTACTTATAGATATTGTATACTCAGATAATCGGGTTAATTTTAATAACCACAAAACTATTGTCCGCAGGAATTCGATAACTATAATCTAGTGAGTTGTAATAATTGGTCATTTCATATTGTTCTCTATAATGGTCAAATTATTTAGTACAACACGTTTTTAACGTTTTTATCAAACTGTAAATTATTGTTTATAATCTTTAAGTTAAATATAATATGTGGGTATGAGTTATGGGTGTTATCTATATAATAATTTTTTATTCGTTAAAAATATGATTGATGATCACAATGTATAGGTAATAAAAATATGATTTTACTAATGTTAATTATTTATCTTTCTTATTTGCAATGCATGTCTGCAACAAAATAGCAAAAAAAATAAAATATTTTTTTGTTGCTATTATTAGTAAACAGCTAATATCCAGTAATAAGTATTACAGATTTTTATTATTTTTATTTATTTTATTAAAATTAAGCTAGATTAATAAAGCAAAATAAACAATAATAAATCATTGTTGAGTGTTGTCGAGGTTTAATATAAATACATAAATTTGATAAAAGTTAACGAATTACTAAAATTTTTGTAATCAACTTTAAGCTTACTTTTGTGATGTATATAATATTGAGATTTTAATTAAGCATTTATTTTGAGTTTTCTAATCTATAGGTATTTAAACACTTGTAGGATTTTTGGTGTGCAGACATATATAATAACTGTCTATTCAAAATTAAAATTAAAATAATATTTGCATTATTGACGACCTCTAAAACGCATAATTATTTATCTACCATCAAAGACTTCCAACTATAACCCTCAAATCTAACCTAATTTAACGGGTAATATAACATGTTTAACATTTTTTTTTAATGTTTCGATAAATACAAAACTGTAACGAAGAGTAAAATCTTTTATTATACCATTATGCTTCTATTCTATGCTATTACTACGCACTCATATACCAAAAAAGAAAAAAACATGCAATAATAATATATTACAAGTATTATATTACATATTATATATGTAACTGTGTCAGCGCTTTATCAGCGACGAACCTTGAATACTGATTATTCCTACGATTAAATAGGTTATATACGTATCTAAATTGTAATATATATTATTATATTATAGAAATATGGCTGTTCTTTTGGGTATATCGTATATTGAATATGTATTATAAATATTTCACTCAAAATCGCTGCGAATAACGACCGTTGAAAAATATTATATATTCAACAAAATATGAATATTATATCATTCCAATTCGACTATGTTTTTTTTATCTTTATTATATTGTTATTTATTTATCGACTGGTGGCACGGGTTCGTAGCGCTGCAGCGTCCGTCGCAGGGAGAGGGGCCATATATAAACTGTAGTCATATATATCCGGCACACGAACCGTTCCAGTTAATATATACGTGAACACATATATATATATATAACCAAACATCATATTATATGGCGGTGGTGTGTGTAATAAACTCTGGCCGGCGTGGCGGAATAAAAACAAAAGGGGAATGTGTATACATATTGTATATACACGCAGTGACTGTGGCGGTAGACGTGTATAATAATAATAATAATATTATATATCGTGCGTGTATCATTAAACAGTAGGTGGACCTTATGCCGTCCAATCCGCGGCCAAACGGACGGTCTGCATTTATAATATTCATATAATATACATATTAATGTATATACTAATGTACATGATATTATACGATATACATACCTTACTCATATAGCTACATTATATACGCAGTCGGTTCCCGCGACTCGCCCGCTGCACCGCTGCTCACTAAATAGTCGCCCATCCACAGGTATATTATAATTTATACCTCAATATTAGTGTGTGTGTGTGTGTGTGTGTGTTGTATATAATATATTTATAGATAGGATTATAATATACACGAGCTGTGGACTAGTCGTTTTTTATAATATAAGCCCCATAAATATACTATAATAAAATGTATTTAATACCATATATATATAGATGGACGAGTGAATATATATATATATATATAGAAGTATACGTGCGGTAATTCCTGAACGGCCAATTAATCGATTTCTCGTGTATTTTTTTTTTTTTTTATCGAATCGGTACAAACTATATATTATTATAGCTGGTTTATAGCTGCCATTGGCTACAACGACGGTCGATGATACACTCGCCTGAAACGCCATCGTTTCGTCGGACTTTGTCGACTCATCTATACGAATTTCGAGGATATCATTACATTTTTTGACGCAATAGGTATATATAATAAACCAATATAAACGAGATATTTTGGGCACGTTTATAAGAATATAATGGATGCATATTTTAAGTATATATGTAGTGATGAACGATGAACGTATAAATAAAATCTCTACCGGTCAGTATATTATAGGTACAAAACAAAAACGGACAATTTTGACCAATATCACATATAATATTTTTTTATATTATAAAAAAAGTATATACCTATCTTTTTGTATTATACGTAATATCCGTAATAAAAAACAAATTTTGGACAGAATACAAAAGTAATTCTACCATGATATAACAAATATAAAATAATATATAAGGCATGTAAATGTAATTTATTATGTATTGTAATGGACACACGACATCAAATCTTCAAAAAATATAACAGAATCCGCTATTTGAACATTTTAAATTCAATCTAATTGTGATTTCATAATTAATCTAACAAATAAATAATGATCGATTATGACTTTAATTCAAATAAAACATATTTGTATTAAATCATTTTCTGTATATATTACATAAAATATAACTTATATTGGATTATATAATACACAATATAGTTATAAAAATAAATATAATAATACTTAAATTTACATAGAAAAGCCAACTTTCAAACATTGAATTTATACTTTTTTTTTTTTTTAATTGTTGTATAGGTACGTATATAATTTAAAACAAATATGTTTACCTTTTCGTGACTTCCCATAATAATAAAAAAAAAAAATTTATAATATAAGTTTGTTTATTGATTATATTGTTATTGGAAAGTTTCCAATTGAATATATATTCTATACCAAATAATGCTTAAACAAAATATGAAAGTACCTAGATAAATAGATAAATATTATAATAATATTTGATACGCTAAATATGCATAGAAATACATAATAAATAACAGTATTCTCATTAAAAAATGTAAATTAATAATCATCTGATAATTAAATTTGTTTACATCTATATTTAAGTATATAGAATACATATATGATTCATTAATACTGTAAAAAATTTTTAAATTTAAACGTATTTTTTCTTTTTAAGAAAATATAGGGAAAATATATAGTCTAATTAATGAACTTAATAAATTATGTTATAATAAATATTAGGTATTATATTTCAGCAACTCTCATATTTTTAAATGTATTAAATACGTTTTTAGACTACTGTAATATATCATAGAATGTTTGACTGCATCGCTAAAATATAACTGTATCTAAATACGTACTACAGTTATATCATTGTACTTTAAATTAAAATTTCAAAGTTTTAATGACATGTAATATGACGTGTAATTAGAATACATAACTGTTGAGTTGTATTCAACGTTCCCTAATTCTTTCCTAGAACATTTTATAATTGTACAAGTTTTATGAATGGGTATAATAGGTACTGTTTTCCTTTATAAGCTGCTTAGATAAAAGAAAACGAGGAAACTCGCCGTAATATAATAGTTTAGTAGACAAAAGAGTAATTATAGTATATGACATATATTTAGTATATTATTATGTTAATATTGTTTATAAAATACAATTTACTAGTGAAATTTGGCTTTAATGTCAGAAAATTAAAACATTATATACTCAATGAGTATTACTCATGTTTTCGCGTCAAACATGCGTAGGCGCTAGTCCCTAAATAATATTATCGAATAATATCGTTTTTTTTTTACAGGATAATAATTTCACGATGTACAAAAAAAGAGGGTGTAATGTATGTTTTCCATGAAAAGATGTAGACCTATAGCGGATGTATATATACGCACTGGATTAACATGTTACCCGCTGTTTGGCACGCGTTTGGTGAGCATTTTTTTTACTCCTTGGCTTACAAGCTTCAAGCCCCTTTATAGTTACTAGTTACAATAATAATATTATATTAAATGTATATATATATTCGTGAGTGTATGTGTGTGTGTGTGTGTGTGTGTGTGTGTGTACATAATGCTTATCTTTTGTGCGTGTTAACTGAACGAAAAGTCATTAGAATAATCGATTGCCACATTTGTTGTGTCCATATTGTCGCAAAAACGGTTTTCAATAACTGTACTACAAATGTATATATACTAAATCATGAACTTGAAACGTAATTTCGGCTACAGTTAAAATTCTGATTGAAAAGTTGAGTATATATATATATATACCAAGAAACTCGCAGACTTATTAGAGCGTGTTAAATTATATATGAAGGGTTGGTAAGTCGCGTTTAATCAGCTCATTAAGATGGCGTTGTGTTACACGCGGTGAAATATTGCATTACAAAAAGGGTTGACCCAATTAGTGTCACTTTTGTTGTTCAAAGCACAACACCTTTAATTTCAAAACTGACACAGCTCGTACGAAATTTATGAGACTATGTATTTATCATGAACGATTATATTTATACATTTAACTATACATAAAATACGACAAATCTATCGAAAAAAAAATCAAATATATCTTTAAAGTAGGATAAATAGAATAATAAAAATAAAATCGATCGTGCCAATTATGTATAGGTATATATAATTCATAGACTTGTCGCTATTTATTAAATGTCGTAAAAAAACGTAAGAAAAAAAACGAAGAAAAAATAGGTTCGTTCGAACGACACATAATAGGCTTAATAAAATGTCTTATTAGGTCGTCTATATATACGTTTGGATAAATATTCTTTCGCAGAATATCGAGAGTATTTTTTTCCTCGCATTCATCGTATCAATTGGTCGTGTAGAGTTACACGGACGTCGCGGAGGCGTGGGAAGCAACACGATACTCTTTTCAAAAAAACCCCTTTTTCCAACCGACCTAAGTGCATAAAGCGAACACAGGTGCAAATAAAATAACATTTTTTTTATTATTTTATATATACGCATTTTAAACAATATATTTTGTTTCCGTTTTATGTTTTTTCCAGACAGTTGGGCGCAGTTCTCACAATAATAATATGGTCTAAATACAAGTATAATATAATGTATTTATAAAATAACAGGACACAAATCTATCGACGTATCATTATTACGCCTGAGAAACTGTTATTGATTGTCCGTACAGATTTTCAATTCTAGGAAATTGAAACATGTCAAACCTCCATTATTAAAAATGTTCAATTTATATATTTATAAAAAAGCTATAATGAATAAGTATTTTTAAATAGTAAAAATTATCTAAAAAATAATACAATATAATATCCATTTTAGGTGCAGCAGAGTATAGTCGATATATTGCAAGTATAATATTATTTATAATTATAACTTTGAACGCGATAATTATCGAACTTGAAAAACATTTTTTTCAGAGCCGGATGAACTTAGTTCACCAGGAACATTCGAAATTTGATTTAAAAACACGGATGCTAATATATTTTAAACTTCTATACTATTACCAACCTTTGTTTACAACTATTTCTTGATTTTCTTAAAATGTATTAGAAAACTGCATGTAATATAAACACATTTACACACATATTTTTTACACTCATTTCACCATATTATAGTATATTACTCTATACTACCTTTATGAAATTTATAATAATTTTAAGTTGGCTAAATTTGTTTCTTAGACACGGTTTTTTTTATCGGTTATATAAGTAATAATAAATAACATATTTTTATTTTTTTTTAGAAAATCATTCATGTTGGATATGTTAGATCAGAGTAAAAGCAGTGTAGCTAATTGTCTGCACAATTGAATGTCCTGTATAGCAACTACACATTAAATTTGTCCTTTTTGTCCTGACATTATTTATTGGCACACATTTACAAAATTTCCTGTTGCGAAATGTGTACATTGGTTTCCAAAACTAATTTCCATGACATTTGCTTGAAAAAAAAATATATACCACATAAATATATTAAATTAAATTTCATAAATTTGAATACATCTTACAACAATATGTTAATATGCAATCAGGCTACAGACTACAGGAATAATATAGAAATTAGTAATTACGTTTTGCCATTTTAAGCATTAACGTGCATGGAAAAATAAAAACCATCATGTTAAGTCCGTAATTGCGATTGACGTGATTTATTTTTTTGGCACCCCTGGGCCTATTTATGTAGGAGCAGATGCGTGGACTACCAGAAGGTGATTTTTCCAAGTACCCGTGACTGATTGAGGACACACACACAATGCCTCCTCCATGACCAATCTTATTAGTTCCGTTTTGAGCACTTGACCTCAGTACTCCCTATTGACTTTTTTTTTGTTACTCAACGCAATAGGGAATATTACTGAAAAATTGCATTTAGTGTACGAAACCGTTTTGTATATACAGCCTGCTGCTGTCTATAAACGGCGTAAACCATTAACCGTAACGAATTTGCAGCGATCTCTTCTATACACCATATAGTTCTACAAACTGTTGAGAATCTTTTGAATTTTGCACGGATCACTTTCACGGAAATGATAAAATGTCACATTATTTCACATTTATACCATAAACCCATAGAATATGTACACATATAAAAATACATTTTACAAACGGTGTATTTTAATTTAAAATTATAAATTCAAGCTTCATTTTTATCAAATAGACAAGTCGAAATATTAATACAAACTAACTACTAAGGTAACTCTAAATTAAACGGAAAAAATGTTTTTATCTTAATAATAATAATTAAAGCTATTAGGGAAATATTATATTTGGCTACTTATACGTTATTATATTTTAATCAAAAAAATACTGGCGTGGATTTAAAAATGTGAAAATCAGAAATACTAAATAAATTTCTTAAAAGAAGTTATCAAGTTATAGTAGGTAAGTAAAATGATTACGTAAAAATAAAAACAGGAACATTTTACTGCACTTATTCTTTTCATGGCTGCACTCCTCGGTATACTTTTACTGCTTAAAATATATCAACCTATCTTAACATTTCTTAATAATAAGCAGCATACGGTCTGGTAACTCTTTTGGTATTCTATTATATTGTAATAACGACGTAACAATGAAAATTAAAGTAAATATTATTATAAAAGCAGTACACATAGTAATAAGTGTATTAAGTATATTATCATCTATACTATGTATAAAACAATTGTAATTATAGTACTTACGAGTTTAAACATCTTGTTTTTAATTATTATCAATTTTTCTCACAACTTCGAGTGACTTCCTTCTCGAGGGTACACATTCTACTGTGGATGACACTTAGGCTATCTGCAGGTAATATAATTATGTATGATATTATATGAATTTTAAGCATCATATTATATAAAACGACTTTTCGTGGAAATATTTATCCCGGTGGCCCGACCGTTTCTTATACTGTTATAGATACTTCTACGATTCACGCGTTCCGTCATAAGCACAATACACACCGATCAACCGAAAGACGTCAAACAAAATACTCGAATGATCAGAATCAGTCGTAGATATTAAGTACCATTGTATTATATTATATAATATAGGTACCTATCGTATACACAGTAGTATAGTATACTTATATCATTCAATAGTATCATATTATGTGTGTGTCTTCTATATTTTATTATTGCTTTATTTTACCTCTCTCCAAATCGTATATTAGTATATCTATATGTACACTTGTCTGATCGCCATTGACAAACGATATAATTTGGAGCTATAGGTAATACATAGGAATACCTTCAAAACCTACAATTCCACTGACATATCGAGTCGCATTCGACGGAATGTCCTAGCTGTGATTACTGACATTATATATATAGTGATATAATTACTAACAAATACTATAGAAGAAGATACGCCAAGAGCAGGTGCCGTCGGAATAGGCAGGTATACATATATTCGAATATAGGTTTACTATATCGCCCTAGGGTTGAGAGCGGTATACATAGACACCTATTTCTACGCGTTATGTATATAAGTATTATATACATAGTATATAGTATAGTATGTACATGCGCTGCATATGTGTGTATACGTGGCAACAAACACAATAGGACGTCATGTCGTTAACATTATACAGAGAATTCGGCGACCGATTTATTGTGTGCCATATCGTATCGGCAAAGCGTCACACGTGCCCCCAATTATCGTTAATGACCATTGCCCAGTCCTGTGTAGCATTTGAAGTAATTAACAGACACACATTATAATGCGATGTCCGGTGTGGGTGTGCGAGTGTGCGTTTGTGCTCGTGCTCGTAAAAACCCTCGGCATGCGGTCGATTTTGGTAATCAATCAATGTAAGACCTCGAAAGTGTCATGTTTACCGGCCGATGGATATTTTTATATCTCGGAATTCAACTAGGAACGTACCAGAAGAGCGGCAAGCTACTTTGCAGGACCCAGTCAAAAATATTATTTACAACAAAATTGAAAGGAAAACACGTTTTCAATGCATATTGCAGTGTAATAATATAATAATAATATGGTCTTCAACTTCAAATTTCCAAACATAATCCAGACCCTAATTTGGTGTAGTATATAGAAAATTAGATAACATAGTGCGCATTAGCAGATCCAAATGCGAAACACGATGCATTATGTGGTACTAAAAGGAGTTAACTATACATGTAATATGATATTTGTAACTTATCTACAACTCTTTCAAAAACCCTTCAATTATACTATAATATTGTATAAATACTTATAGCACTTTGAGTTTCAAATATTTAAAAAAAAAAACACAAACATTTTAGTAGCAGTAAGGAGGAGAATATTAATCAAGATTAATAATCAAATCTTGACAATACTATGTTTCATCTAACTGTTGATTGTTTTGTAAATTACTGTTAAATAATCTACTTGATTTGTTTCTTTTATAAATATGTTAAATTTAATATCAAAATTACATTAACATAATATTATGAACTTGAAAACAAATATTTATCTGTAATATAATATACATAATATATGATATAAAAAACTATAACATTTTATTTTTATAGATTCCTGCAATATGCATGTAATACAATGTGCATAATATATTTGTGTATTTCATTTTATATTATAAAAGAATTGAAATAGTGTTTTAAAAATTTTTTATTGTAAGCAATTAGGAGTTAATACATTAGGTATTTGGGTCTAAGAGTAGTGGCTTTGGTCAAGTTTTTAAATTTCTATATAATGTACTTAAATTGATTAACCAAAATATACAATGCATCTAACTTCTATTTGAAAATAAATTTTTTTCATTAAACACATATTACATATCATCTAAGATATTTAATTAAAAATATAACTTTTATTTAGAATAGCATATATTTTTAAGGTGAATAGAGAAATCTTAATTAATTATTAAAAATAAATAAAAATAAGAATGTGCAAATTCTAAAAATAAAAATTTATACGATATGCATACGCAATTTTGTGTGAAAATAACAATTTCTTAACTTATAATAGTATGGAAAAATTAATTCTACAATAAATAAAGTAAATGATAAATAACTATAAACTTTTACCTTAGATAACTGAATGTTATACTGCAGTAATATGATAATTGTACACAATAATAATAATAATAATAATTCTCATTGTTGATATATTCACTATTATTACCTTGAAATACTCATGACCTCTTGTTATTTCAGTATATACAATTGTTAATACGAAAACAGTCTATAGGTACATAGGTAATAAAATGGAATTTTCATGCATAAAATATTAATTTTAAAAACTATCATTAAAACATCCCATGGGATATTTTATGCAGCTAAAATGTACACTTATATTCAAATATAATAGATGCTATAATACGTATCTACCTACAATTTATGCTCTATGATCCTTTTAATACAAATTAAACATTCATATGATTAACGTTTTTATCACAATTTGGTATATTTTACTTTTTAATAATAATAAATATTTTATTATTTGCTATATAAATTAATAATTATTATACTCATTAGTCATTATATTGATTTAAAGTTTTCAGTTTTATTAATGAGAATATAATAATTAGCTTGAAAAAATGTAGAAATTAATAGTTCAGTATAGTTTCAATTATTTTTATACAGTCATTTTCAAAAACTTGTTATGGTCTTTTTTGGTTTAATATTTTATTATTCACATAAGATTATTAAAACCATTTGTCATTGCTTGAACATCTAATAGCATAATTTCAATATTTTTCATCTTTTATAGAATTTAAAAATATAAAAAAGAAAAACATTATTATAATATTTGTACACACACGATACACACATGCCTATTATAATAGACAACTGCTATATTTCCTATCACTATCGAATCGTATTTCGATTTACCACGAAAAAATTAAATTATCATATGATAAAAATCGTAAAAACCATCTCGATTCACAGTATTATACATTTTTAACATTATATTATATTGTGGTATAATAGGTAATACACATTATATTATTATATAAGCATAGTACATACACACACTCACTTATATATATATATATATATATATATATATATATACTATGATATATGTTATATTTTTTTATAGAACCTATACCAAACACTTGTATAGGTAATCCATACAATTTCAAATTCGTTTATATTATTTCGTTGGTTTTTCGGTCTACATTTTTGCATATTATTTTTATTGTGCTCTACTAAACCTAATCTATACACACATAATATAATTGTGAGTGTTATTCCGGTTTTTGAACGATGAAAACAGAAGAGTTTTCGTTGCAATGTAACCGTAACACATGGGCTTCGATGTGGATATGACTACAATAAACAATATATATATTTATATATATACATATAATGATGTTTAAACCGATTGAATACATTTTTTTATTACAATGCAGACAATCGGTCGCCGCCGAACACGATACCGGGTTGCACTGACGTGACGGGACAGTAGTTTTTATGTTTTTGACTTCCACATGAGTTTTAATAGCCTGCTGAACGTTCGTTCGAATGTTTATACGCCGTCGCAAGCCATTGATTATAAAACATTATTATTGACGATATAATGAGACGTTTGAAGAAAAATGAAAATAAAAAATAATAATAAAAACTTGAACGTACACACACGATATAATATTCGATATTAAATACTATGTACCTACCGCGGGTCGTGTTCCGCGGCGTAATGAAAAGAGAGAAAAATACTGCATTATATTATACACGGAATATATGAAAAACAGACACGCGGGAGCGCTCGCGTTTATACACTCACTGTATAATACCCCGTTCGCGACACGCACGGTCTTTTGTTCGTCATAAATAATGAAAAGTTGATTATTAGGTGCATATATGTGTGTTTCTGTATATATATATATGCACACACACACATACACACACTGGAGATAAAAAGAATTATTGTTATTAATGAGCGTCGGTCAGTTGTGTGTGTCCCCTTTACGGTTTTTAATAATTATAATAATAAATAATAACTATAATAATAATAATCGTTATTGTATTATACGTGCATACGACATTCGGGACGTCCGTGCAGCTCGGTAGCTTCAGCCGGACAGTCTGTACACATTACACAAACATATTATATTATACGTATTATAATAATATCACACACGTATATAATTAGCTCGCATACGGTCGCCGTATGTGCATCAAATTGATTTCTTCCCCACGACCGTACCCCTCTCCGAGGGCTTTTGTAGTCCCGCTGCAGTATACCTATACCTTTATTGGATATCGCCGTCGCAGTTTTCGTTATTCGGGAAATTGTGCATTTTTCCCGCACGCGTGTACATACATTATAATTACTATCCGTACCTACTTACCTATACGACATACCTAATATGTATAATAGATGTATATTATGCGCACACCCGACGATGACATATTAGGCTGCTTTCTTTCTCGGTCTGTCGGTCTGCAGTCTGCTGCTCTGTGTAGTGTCCCTATCTATAAATATAAGCTCTCCCATACACTCATCTCTCTCACTCACTCTCTTCGCTCGAACCGCACCATGTCCGTCTCTCGCAACACGCTGCTTTTTCCGGCCGTGTTACGGCTGAAGTGCGTATTATTGTCTGCGCATGGTCCGCAAATCCTCATAATTGACAGCCGATCCGTCCAATTAAGTGTACACAATATCAAAACGCGTTGATAATATACCTATATTATATAAACACACATACGATACCCGGTCCAAAGCTGTATTTATTTATTATAACGACCGCGCCGCAACAGGAAGTTTAGATTTCTTTCATTGCTCGAAATGATTATTGTAAATGTTATAATTTTTATTTTTTTTTTTTAAATAATCATTTTGTACTTTAACGGTAAGCGTGTATGTATATAAACACACACATATATATATATATATATAGTTTATTTATTAAATAGGTAGATACTTATATCTATATACAACGAGCAGACATGCGTTTTGTGAATAAATATAATTAATAGGTAAATATTATTTCTTCAGTATAACCTCTATATATAATATGATATTATACATAGATATATAGATATTATTAATATCTATAGTAGTTGTATAATTAATAATTATATTAAAAACGTTATGAACATCCTATATACTTATTAAAATATCAAGCCATAAAGACACTAAATTAATCTCCAATCAACATTATCTATTTACACTTCAGTAAAGTATAGGTAACAAATAGTAAAAACAAGATTATTCATCGATAAATATAGCTATTGTGGCATCTATAATATCTATACAAGAATTTTAGTAATGTTTTTAATTTGTATCATAAACTCTACAGTTATATTTACATTGAAAAATATTTTAATTTCAAAAATAAAAAGTTTGGGTTTCTTTGGAAAATTCCTATAAAAAAAACAAGAAGTGGCTATAAATATATATTTGCATAGCTAATTTTAATATTATTGTTAATTCAAGTCACTATATATGTCTTAATTGAATAAAGTTTTAGTGGTATAATTTACCATTAAAGATCAAACGAATAAGGATAAGTATACACCCTTTGAATTTATCTGTGAAAGCGAATTCTCCCTCTTTTCAGTACTTGGAGTGTAGGTTACAGCATGGGCGTAATAACGAGTCAATCTGAAATTGTATCATTATTTGCGTATTGATATTTGGCGCACCTATAGGCTATAGTTGCATTTGACATTTGTGTTTGTACTAAAAAAAAAAAAATTCTCAAATAAATCTCTTAATTTATGGTATAATATATAAAATCATACGAAACACTTACTTATTGAAATAAATTTCCTAAAAATATTCATTGCTTTAATGTAAAATACCAGTGATACCATCTGTATTTATAATGGTTAATATTGTTCGATAACAGATATAATGTTAGAAACTTATTAGTCGTCTTTAGTGTACTCGTATAACCATCCATTACTGCCATTTCTGGAAAATATCATAAATTGTATACACCGTGGTTCCAAGCGTCAATAAAATACAATGTAAGTACTTATATCTAGTGGTGTATAAAGGAATTATGTCTACAATAAGCCAATTAAATTTGTTTAAAAAGGTGGATTAGGTTTAATTATGATATATACATATACATTATGACATATGTTTTAATTTTACCTGAAACTTCACTACAAGTATACAGGCCATGGTCCAGATGCCCCCTATGGCCTATATACGCTACTTAATGTATAGTTTTCAGTTTTCACATAATACTGTTGAATAGATAGTTTTTTCCTCTAGAATACCCAGTCATATAATATATAATATTATACAGGTGTAAATAATTGCAGTGATTTCCCTATTTAATCTTTTATAATATTATACTCAAACTCTAGGTCTAGCACTTTAACATACGTACGATGTAAACAACATGTAATAAATAAATTTCAGTGATTGAAAACATACACGAAATAATAAATAATAAGAAAAATACATGTACTTACTTACATAAATAATATTTTTATGTATATATGTTCTACTCATATCTGACATATTATCCATAACACATAAAATATAAATAAAAAAAATTGATATAAAAGATTTGACATTTATATGTTGCAAACAAAAGTAACTAAACCAACATTTTTGGATAATGTTTTCAAATTTATATTTATATACTACATACACATTTCAATATAAATAATATAATTATAGTAAAAAAAAATATAATTTTTAAAGCTATTTTAACATAAAATGTGTTGGTTTTTTAAACTATAGGTAATTTCATTGTCTGTATTTAATATTAATACATTTATTAGAGAATCATATTATAGTATATATACTTAGTTCGTAGCCAAATATAAATAATCAATAATATTTAATAGAAAACATTCAAAATATAAAAGAATATTAAATTAATGAAAGTTTTGACTTTTCGAGGATGCTTATTTTAAATTTACCAAGAACACTTGGCACTCCACAATAGTGCTGTAATTTGTGTACTAGGAAAACGCCAAAAATATACAATTTCCACAGGAATTCACATTGCCACTGAATAAAATGTTATATAATAGTATTTTTATACAAGCGCATCGTACCTAACCTACATATAACATATAATAATGTATATAATATACGAACATTTTTATGTGTTATATGTATGTGTGTGTGTGTGTGTGCGTATATAGACGGGCGCGCGTTTTCGGTCGGTTGCGCCTTTGCTGGAGGCAAAACTTTCCCCGTCGTCGCGCCACGTGACACGAGTCTCTAATGACAGATCAGACCGCGTTGCCGCCACCGTCGTTCTACTTTGTCCGTCATCCCTTTCTCTCTTTTTCTCTCTCTCACGATATATATACATATATAAAGCATTATTATAACCTTTGCCGCATTAGATTATTCAATTTGTCGCTTTATCCCCTTCGCTCACCGTCAACGTGGCTCGCGGGGCTAATCATCGAACCCATTCAACGCGGATTAGCCTACGCTCAGATGGCCCAAAAACATATATATGGACAAGTATAGGTAGACGTATGAAGACATAATCGCACCGAATTCGTCACCACCGTATGTATACTTTATATATTATTGTACGTTGTACTTATGATGCCTAGCTTATCTCGTCTGTTTAGGTGTTGTAAATGTGGAATACAAGTGCAGGTACAATATTTTTATACGATTATTTTGCATAATTAGCATTCTCGCGAGAATGTAATATACTATAGCAATCGGTTACCAAACCGTACAGTGCTCGTGTAACTCAAAAGTAAAAGCAACAATAAAGCTCTGCGTGAATTTATACCATTTTTATGTGCATTGTATATTTTATGTAAAGCTACAAGATTTTCAGCGATGTTGTATTAAAATTTCAAATAATGAACCAAATACTGTTCATTTAATAGTTATCATTAACAATTGAATATATTTTTAAATTAAATAACTATTAGTATATTTTATTTTTATTTTATATTATTTATGGGAGGCGTAGCACGTAAGGACTAATTTCTATTTTTAGCGTGGCGAAAATCAAAACTTTTTGAAACTACTTTTATATATAATAATAGGTACTTATTTATTTTCACTATTCGACTTAATTTATTTAAGTTTTTCAGTCTTTTTAATCATCAAAGTCTAGGACCAGGAAATATAACATTGCGATTTTTCGAAAATTTAACATAGAAATCTTTTGTTACGTTTTTTATTTTTTTTATGTTGTTATGTTCATGAGCCTCTTATTATAAGTTACTGCCACGTTTTTGGCACCGAACATTTTTTGTTTTAATAAATTTACCGGTTCAATCTGCAGTCCTCCGGCTGTTTTTAAAAGTTTTCTTAATTCTACCTCAGTTGAAAATTTATTTAGTATTGTAATTTGAATTTCATTAAAATATATAATAGTAAATTAATAAAATAAAATAAACACATTCTCAAGTATCAAAAACATATACCATAATTAATTTTGGTTACTGCGGGGTAGTTTATATTATATAAACGACGTTTTTTGTAACTTGACTAACAAAAGATACTTTATTAATATTGTGTAGACATCCATATAATCATAAACTACAATCTACACCACCACCACGTACCATTAAAACATCGGTACTACCGAATATACAATATATGACGTATTAAAACAATAGGCTGATGAATATCAGTAACATCCACTAGATAGCGCTGTATAAACTTAACGTGAGTTTATTTCTTAATAAAATCAAGCGTAATAATCTGTAGGTAGTATCCAAATGTAATAATATTTAAACGTTATTCTTTTACGCAATTTTTAAAATATTGAATTTCCCAGTTAAATATTTGTAATCAATATAAAATTGATTTACCAATGTAAACGTTAAGGTATAAGGTTATTTTTAATACGTTTCTACGTTTAAAAATTAATTACAGTAAATCGTTAGAATCTCGTATAATGTATCTAGCAATGAAGAATGCAAATGCATGGTTTTATAATACTATTTTAAAAACACGCTCAAGTGTACATAGTAAAAGTATTATTACGGTAGTACAAATTTGTTATAGCCAATGGGTAATCGTAGTTACGTATTTTCAAAGAACGTACTTAGATATAATGCTCAATAATTATAACGTTTGAATTATATAAAATCTATATGTAAAATCGTGACTAATGGCGAAATAAAAATATATGTGCAAGTAAAACGTTTGTCGAATTCAATTTTTTTTTTAATTTTCATCTAATTACACTTAAATTATACGTATAGATACCTAACTTTGAAAAAACAGACAAATTAATATAATAATATAATATGTATAGGTATTTAAAATAGTTACAAAGTTGTAAAGGTACTTATGATTTGCATCTAGTGCATCTAAGCAGTACCTAATATGAATAGTTGATTTAACTGACGTGTAGGTATATGTAAACTTTGAAAGTTTAAAATTAAATATATGTTATCTTGTTTATATGATGACTGATAATGATACCGTTTTCATTATTAAAATATAATTTATAAATGAGTTTACTTATTCGAGTATACCTACACATTTATGATGTAAACCATACAACGGATTAGTGGGCACATATTTTTTTTAAATTTAGCATGTACCTAATATACGTTACATATAATAGTTTTCAGTTAAGCGATTTATGAAATAATGAGTTTTACGTATAAGATTTGATATTAATTGAATATAATATTTGAAAAATCTTTACAGTGTAAATTGTGTAGCAACTAACAGGTAGTCTACTCGTGTTATAACTATATAGATAATTACAGTATAAATATATTCGCTTATAAATTTATTAACAACTTAATGAGCAAACTAAACAAAATTATAACAAACTACAAAGGAGTACAAAATAAAGTGTAATTATTAATTATTAGGTATATATATACGTTTGTCAGTTATTATATAGAAACATGGCAGGCAAGTACGTAATCCTGTACATTTTAAAGTATAGGTAGCTCCTAAAAGTATATATTAATCAATAATATAATAATACTTATTGAATAACTTTCGTTCATTCAATTGTGGCAACTATATGATAGAGTGTAGATAATAACAATACAATCGACTTAACACGGTATAAAAACAATTACACATTAAACCAACAAAAATTACATCATATTATATTTGTATCGAAATCCTTCAATTATAAAATCATTAGGGTCGTGGGACTTTCGGTTGTCATCGTACAATAATATTCACCCCCGCACTGATAATAAATTTAACACGCCAACCCTCCGCCCGCACGAGTATCTGATCTGCAGCTAAATGTGCGGTGCGATTTCCTCTCACGCGGAGTGTGTGTACATAAGCACATAATATTATTACAACCACCAGCAAATAATATACC
The DNA here is from genome assembly GCF_003676215.2 of Rhopalosiphum maidis. Classification (NCBI taxonomy): domain Eukaryota; kingdom Metazoa; phylum Arthropoda; class Insecta; order Hemiptera; family Aphididae; genus Rhopalosiphum; species Rhopalosiphum maidis. Next base: position 65,393,401 of record NC_040877.1, read on the forward strand.
GGAATAATCCTAAATAATACACCCGATTTCGGATCCGAATAATAATATGTTTAATATATAATGTGCAGAGGATTACCTACCGTCGTCGTTGTCGTCGTCGTCGTCGTCGGCGGCGGCACACGGATTGTCATACAGCTGGGGAGTTCATGAAAACTTCACCGAATTCGCTGCGTCGACGGCGCATATTATCATCATTATTATATATATTATTGTATTATGGTCCCTCGTCGCCAGGCACCACCATCGTCATCTGCGGAACGGCATAAACGGCGTTAAACTGTTACGCGGGGTAGGTATTACATATATGTGTGTGTGTGTGTGTGTGTGTGTGTGTGTGTGTGTATAGACGATCACATACGGAAAACAATCATCGCGCTATATAGGGACGGGGATGATGGTGTGAGCGGTTTTACTTGGAGCGAGGGGTGGGTGAGTAATGGGCTTTTCGGCCACCCCTACGGCGGGGCAGAAGAAGAAAAAAAACGTCACTATTATAATATTTCCTGCAGCAAGGGGGTTGACGTCGTCGTGTGTATATGTATATATATATCTCAGCGCGAGCTCGCGCACACACAAACACACGCGGCGAGGAGGATATAATACGCGCCGCGACTTTGACACAAAAGAGAAATCACGATCGGGCGCGCGCGCGCACTCTCTTCCCATCGTTGTGTCTGACAAATTCGACGATAAATTACGACCGTTTACCATTTTTATTATCATTTGTTATTTTCATATCGCGCGGCGTCCGCGAACAAATGTTTTGCGGCTGCCAATCTGCAGCGCGGGCATCACCGCCGAGGAGGCTATTGATTTTTAAACGAGTAGGATTTGTCTCCCTTTAATCTGCATCTACGTACACGCACACACACACGCGCACACACGACATATACCAAATAATAGAGTATGACAGAAGCCATTTTTATTTTTATTATAATTCTTTACCGGTTCGCAATGTCTATTGACGCTTTGTTGTGTTGTACGCAGCCTATATTATTGATATGATATTATATAATATAATATATAATATACAGCACCGAACGATCGAATAGAATCGATGTCGATTATATTAATATTCACTATATGCATAATATACGTATTATACGATTTCGAGTTTACGTGTCCGATAATTATTTTAAACGTTAGGTTAAAGCTTGTACGTGGCTACATTATATAGTGTTTTACAGTGGTTTTTTTTTTTCATCTTCATGTCGTTTGTAATAAACGGTTTCAAAAATTAAAAAAAAAAAAGCAAACAAACAAACGCACTACGATAATTGTTTGAATATATACAAATTATTCCTTAAAATAGTATAATTTACTAATAATTATTCATTTAAATATAGAAATGGTTACACAAGGCTAGGTTAGTGGCTTACATTAACAAACCACCAATTATTGTAAACTGTATATTATACATACACGATACACATATTATGCAGTATAGATTATAAGTATATAGAGTTTACTAACTACTTTCAAGACTGTATTCAGTTCACCGTAAAAGTTATAATATATAGGTACGTCACGATAACTTCATATTAAACACAATCAAAAAATAAAAAAAAAATTGATACATATGTATTGATTATTTTATACCTAATTTTTTAGTAAATATATATATATATATATATAGATGCATTATAAACTTGAATATTTTAGAAATACTTTAACACTGATCAAGTGTATTTAATTTATTTACAAAATTAATTTTGTATTAATATTTTCCTTTACATAAAATAATGAACAATATTTATAACTAATTATAAATAATGCTCGAGGATCATTTAAGAGTTATCTTTAACTCTGTAAGAACACATTAAATGTGTTGTAACTATTCATAACTATTACTTTCATAAAAAAAGTGCCATACTATCAACATTTTCTAACCTGAGATTAAAATAGACCTAGACATTAGACAAGTTGCGTAAAATATATATTTTATCGATTATTTGTGTATTATAAACTGTGCAGATATTACTACATAGTTTATAATATATAAGTATTCAATACGTGCAGAAACTGCCTACAAATATATTAATATGTACAAGAATTCGACTATTTCAAACTAATCTTAAAAGCTAGTTAAAAAATTAAAAATCAAATAAAGGATTAAACAAAAATATAGTAATATAACAATAGTAAAATATATTATACGTAAAAGCATTGTGGATGAAGATAGGATTATACTTTAAAAATAAACATAATTTTAATAGTTAGAAATAGTTATATAATATTATTATATTAAAATATATCTTATGTGTTTTTCGTTTTTTGTTTTTTTAGAATTATCTATTTATAGTATAGTAAAGACTTACAAACAAAGTTTTCATTATAAATGTTCAACACGGTCATGTTAAGCATTAATAATTGGTGTCAAGTGAATTCCAAATGAACAGTGACAGAAGGTGTTTGGCCAACAGATGTTTTTTTTTTTTACGATTTTTTTGTGAAATTCTTCAACGACTATTTAAATACGAAATACGCGTTTATTTTTTTTTATTTTCCCCAGGACGTGAATAAACAGTTTATGTCCCGCGAACATGGTGATTTATTTGAAAGAAAACACAATGAACCCACACAAGGAGAAAATTATAATAAACCGCAATATTAGCGAAATCCCTTTCAATGTTTACCTTATTCTTTCACCTCATCCCCCGTGTTTATTTGTTGTATTATATTTCGTTATTGTCTGCACTCGACTTGTGTACGTTATCGTGTGTTATTAGCAGATTACACGCGACAACAATGTCGAATTTATTCCAAAAATGAACTCCGATTTAGTATATATATATATATATGTATATATGCACCTACCTACCCATTATTGTGGGCCTTCATACAGAGATAATGAGACGTATATCGCCATATGATAAATTATGTTTTTATTGTGACCACTCGTATCAAAAGCCATATAGTTAATAATAAATATTGTTATTTATACACTGCAGAATTATTCGTCTAATGGTCGACGTGACGGTCGACAAATCGTTTGCGTATATATTATATATTGTAATGTGTGCGTTTTACAATGAATTCGGTGAGAATAACTACTGGAAACGACGCGGTGGTCAAAAACACATAATACGAAGGTATCTGGTATACCATTGAAATTTCTGGCCAATTGTAAATACCACGAAGTGACTACGTTTTTTTTTTCTTTTTAAGAAAAAAATATTTGCGCACTGAAAATAGTATAAAAGCGTTTGCCAAACAGTGGAATAAAAACTGATTTCATCCACAGAGAACAAAATAAATCATGATGCAACATTATGTTAAAGCGCACCTATTATGTAGAAATATACATTATGTATGGTATACAGTAATATACAGTACCCATATTATACCATTTATAATACGAGAGCGAAAAATGATTAAATCGACAAAATATTAATACTATTTTTACAAGAACCTACTTAGTGGCTATTTAATGTGTCGGTACTATATACTGCAACCATTTCACAACTGCGTGAAATATACCGTTAAAATGAAATAATAAATCATCAAGATGCTGTATTGCAGCTGTTGTAATTTTTTTGATGTCTTTAAAACGCCCAGAAGAACTCCGACCGGCTACCGTTCTGAATAATTATTTAATTTTTACTATTTTTACGAGCGCGGCACTTATGAATTAAAAAATAATGTCGTGCGCATATTTTAAAAAATCTTAACTAGATATCTATAACACACCTCACGATTTTAACTATTATTAGATTATTTGTTTTTGAGTTATTATTTTTAAAAATAATTTTTACACTAAACTAATTTGTACATTGATAAATTATATCACAACTAAACTGCACAGTTAATAATGTTTGTATTTTAAAAATACATTGAATACGATTACTATATGATATACTTAAAATTAACACTATAATCTTTATTTTTATTTCGCCCCGAAGTTTGTTACCTCGTTTTTTTAGTTTGATAAAAGGAAATCTTATGGACTTCCGTTATCGAGGGTTAAATCCCAATAATTTATCGTAACATCCGGCGATGTGATGTGGTTTCAATATATACCTATATATTTATACGCACACACACACACACACACACACATGCATTGTTAGCCGATACTACATGAAACATTAAATATTATATACAACGCGTATATAGAAAGTTTCGTTATACCATTTAGTCGTTCCCTACATCACATTATTAATTTAACGTTGTCTTTAAAACATATTACATAGAAAGAACGTTAAATAAAATAAATAAAATCAACAAAGTGAGGTGTATAGGTAATAGGTATAATACAAAGTAATGAATAATACGCGTATACAATGTAATATGAGTCGGCGCGGTGTGTTACGACTATTATTGGTATTTTTATTATTATTTTTTTTTCCGTTTGCCCTTTCCAAAGTGTCATGTGTGTACAAAATTAACTTCGGGTTGCCGACACACGGGCGAGTCGGAAAATGTATTAGGGAATTTTAATGGTTTAACTGCTGCTGCTGCCGGGCCAAAAAAGAATCGAACAGACACGTGTACCACATCGTAATCAAGTCCTAAAAAAGAAGAAGAATTCTGTAGCATATACATAATATAACACTATTGTCACAATTATTATTACAAAAGGGGTAAATATGGGCAAAAGAGGCTACGGGTCATTCTAATATTTATGTCTTTACCAGTAACAATGACTTAAGAACTAGTTTTATAGATTCGTTGGCCTTATGGTATCACGTGGTAAACATTTCACGTACAAATATCAATTATATTATCTTATCATTAATAAATTAAAGTTTATTTAAATTGCATGCAAACATTACTTATCAATATTTCAATAAAATCGACTGTTATTTTCTCATTGTGACTTTAATTCATTTTTTTTTGCGGTGTATAGAAAAAATTTTCTTTATGGATTTTTTATTAGTAATATTGAATTATTAAAAATTTGTGGTTTTATCAACAACGGCTGAAGTTAAATGAACACAATAATGGGATTTTTATTATAACGGGATAGACCTACTTTCCTCTAATTATTAATTTGTTAGTTAATTTTTTCATCTCATGTATAACCTATGTAACTATAAATATAATAAAAATATGGATAAAATGTATATAAATACAGTTTTATTTATCTATTTTTAAATAAATAAATTTGAAGTTAAGGTTTATAAATTGTATTTATCACAATAGATACTTAAACTTTTCAAGCATTTATTTATCTTTGCTATTTTACAATTATTATAAGTACCTATTAATTGTTTCTATAAATATTTATAAATATTAATATTAATTTCAATAAAAATAAGCTTAAATTAAATAGTTATAATTATTTAAATTGCATAAAAGTAAATGGTATTAATATTTATGTGAATTCAATTATATTTGTTGGACGTAAAATTTATTTTGTAATTATACAAATTTATTTCTTAGTAACTCATAAATAATGTTATAATGCGCTAGACTCATTATTATATTAATTTACATATTATTATAGCCATAATATTATACGTTTGTATTTATAGAATAATATCACAAAAAATTAAAGTGTGTCCATGTGCAAACCTTAGCATCTGAGTTTTTCCCTCATGTACGCCGCATATATAATATGCGATGCATATTACGAGTATACATTATTATGACACATCACTGTTTTACTAGGCATTAACACCTTCAGAACACTACACAGCGGCGAAGTATTTCATTCTCGCGCGTTTTAATTTTAATTTTTTTTTCAATACTTAAATACTGTAACAATACGTGATAAATACGCAACGTTAAGATCGTACAACTGGTATTGGATGCTATAAAAGATAATGCTTTGCGCCGGGGTCGCTATCATCCCTCGCACTTCTCTCCACCATCGACTGTTCTGTTCACAATACGATTAAAGGACTATAAAGGTTAGGTCTATTATAATAATATATAAATAAAATTATTGTTTTTATCATTATTACCAAATTTTAGTGTTGTACAGTTCAGTAGAAATAACACTATCTTAAAGTGCCATATTATATTGCAGACAAATACATACATGTATTGGCATATTGTATGCGTAGTTGGAATAATAATAATGATGTAAATAGGACAAAATTAAATAACTTGAAATTGTCATTCTCATCAAAAACGCGAGGTGAAATTTTTGTGTGAGTATTGTAAAAAAGTTAGAAATTCATTTGATATTTGCACGCGATGCAATTACACGTAATAACGTGCAGCAGTAAAAGCTCGTTCAATGGTTGCAGTTGTGCTGTAGATGCATGTGTTAATTATAATAATATTACAGTTCTTATCCCAGCGATAACTTTGATTTGATTTGATTTGATTTTTTTTAATTACTTCGTCGACGATTTATTATTTTCGTAATTCCAAACAAAACTGAAAAACCTATTGGAATATAAATATACAATTACTGTAATAAATAACACAGAATTAACGCAAATTTAATATTATTATGTGCTTTCTATTGATCATTGGAATCGAGTAACCAAGCAAATATATATTTCTTATAAAACATATACGTTGTAGTACAGGTATAATATTCCCGAGAATAACAGTTATCCCCAAAGTGAATTCGTATATATATATATGTGCAAATGGTGGTTTATATTATGTGTAGCCTCGTCGTTGATCAATTGATCAAAATCAACCGGAAGGAGGTACTATTTTATACTCGTATATATAGTATATTAAAATACAAACATGTATCATTGACGTCATATTTTTTTTAAACAGCATTCTTTATAAATTACAAATCACATCCGAAGATATTAAAACATAATTATATGTCCTTCGATAATTATAATAACTAGTTTAATCTTACCGTAGATTGCCAAACATTCGTAATTTAAAGTATATATACCTATAGCTGGTACCTATATCATTTACCTGCCATAGGTATACAGGTACGTTATAATATATTATTACATTTTACATACACAACATTCACAAAAAATAAAATTGCCATTACATAGAAAGTGATTTGATAAATGTAGTATTGCTTGCATAATTCTTGTATATAATATAACACTATACATAACATCATTAGATCAGGTGAGTATAAATTAATCATAGACAAATAATATATGCTATAAAAGCTTCTATGTGGTGTAGATAAAAAAAAAATTGGGTCAAAATAGAAATGGATATATATCTACATAAACATATAATATAGGTTTATTTTTAAAATATTAATAAGATTGGTGCATTAAAAATCGTCTAAATTGGTTAGTTAAATAGTCAAAAAACTACTGCAGTAGGCATATATTATAGTTATAGTGTAATAACAACGTGGAAATAGTAGTTTGTATAATTATATAGAACTAGATAGAAGTGTACTCACCAAGACGGAAAGTCTTAAAGTTCGATTCATTTGTATTATAAATCAATTATATTTTAACAATTTTACCATATATGTTATTATATATTATATTTAAATAGATACTTAAAATTACATATTTTTCATGCTCTATATCATGTTCAATAACTATAGTATAATATAGCCTACGCTCACTATATATACCTACTCATTACTTGTATAGCATAACTGATGTGAATAATTATGCATTTTAATTTAGTATCTAAATTTTGGTTGTCAAAAAAAGTATTATATGATCAAAATTTTTAAATTTATCTTTATTTTGTAATTTATTGCAAAATAGAATAAAAATTAATTTGTAAAACACGTAACCAACTAATTTTATTGTAGCGCTACAAACTATAACACGACCTGCTGTTATCGAAAAAAAAATATGAAGATGATCACTTTTTTTAGATTTTCATTAAAATCACACGATAAACGATAACGACAAATGATTGAATAAAACTCAACAAAAGCATGCCTATACGCAAACCAACTATTATTATAATATGGGCACCTACATTATTTTAGTCAAATATCATACCTCGTATAATAGTCGTCAACACCTCTTGGGGGATGTAAAAGCATTTATACATGGGGCGCGTGCCCCGCTGTGGCCCAGGATAAACAATTTGAGGTTTGTTTGTTTTTTTTTTTTTTGTAAATCTCACCGGGTGTCTGTTTTTGTTTACTATTGGCCATCGAATCGGAAATAATATATATAGTACACATTTTTTTCCACTAAACGCTCTCGGACGTCGTCGTGTTAAGTGACTCTGAATGTAAAACACTTTTCAATGGGAAAAAAAAACACAAAACGAATGATGAAGTGAAAAAACAACAATGGCGGTTTGTTCGTGTCCGGTATACCGTAAAAAACCTATTGTTATTAAGCCAAAATATTTACAAACTTCTCCGTCTAATTGAATGCCGGTGAATTATTTTTACGGTACGTGTCGTTGACGGTTTCGTCGAGGGAGCCAAAAAACGATTTCCGTAAAATATATTTATATATATATGAACGTCACTGATTTAATTAGAAGGGCACCTCATATTTTTAATTTGTCTAACAATGAAACATAATATAATCGAATCCCAAACCCTTTTTTGTTTTGAACTGTTCATCTATATATTCGGTACAGTTATGTGTTTATTTAGAGGTACGCGCCTAATTCGTTATTGGAATTTACTGGTATATACTATATGCGACCGTTATACCTATTATGAATAATATTGTAATATGGTAAAAATTCGTACACGATACTGCTGTACGTATACGAACTTCATTCGTTATTAATAAAGTGACATATATTGAATATTTATCCTGCAGGAAATAATAATTAATGCATAAATTCATATTTTAGTTTAATTTATATTTATGTATATATTTATCACAACTGGTTATTTGTCATCAAATTTTCTCGGTATTTTTTTTTTTAATTTTAATATTGGTATAGTATGGTACTCGTAACACATTTTGAGTATAGATTTTAAAACATAAGCTATAATATATTAAAATACTCGTATATACCTATACTTCGTTGAGAGATCCATAATAGTAAGAAATTATCCAATTATCTACCATCTGTATTATAACCTTATAACAAGCAACGCTAAATCTATCTGTTTTAAAACAACTTTTATGTAAATTAAATATTATCTCAATTTTCTAACCTTTATTCCATAAAAAATGGTTAAATATTTTGTGAAAAATATGAAATTAATTAGATTTTAGTAATTAAAATTGTAATAATAATATGTTCATTATTGTTTATGTTATTTTAAAGTACCTATGCGTGAATAAAATTATATTAGTTTTTTTATTATTTCTTTTTATACTAAACTTATCAATTTCAATCAACAATGAATATTATTATTAGGGGTTCCATGAAAATTGCATACTACATAAATAGTAATAATATTGTTGTAGAAAATAATAATATAAGCCAATTATACATAAAATATTATAAGTATGCAAAGTATAACCAAATAAGTCATACCACATCAGTATATATATATTAGTTATTATACATTTCAAATATAAAGGTATTAATTAGTGTGAAAAATTAGTCAAAGTTCTCAAGCGAAAAATAAACCTGCAAACAGCTTAAGTATCATTTGATACGATTTCACTCAACGTTAGAATAGAATATCGATTTCACCGTGATATTAGAAGCAGGGAGTGGGACCCTCGACTAATAAAAAATAATGAAAAATGCATTTAAAAAATATTAACGATAATTTGGAAATACAACGATAAAAACCTATTTATAAACATAACTATAATCGTATACAATAACAGTATACACATACGCACCTTCATATACTATACACACGATAACAATCATCGCTGCAGAAAGTATATTAGTGCCAATCCGTTTGGTGTGTTTACGCAGCATGTCAAATTATATACGCTGCCGCAGTAGTATTAACCGTGGAGTATTAAATTTAAATTGCGTTTTCGAAATACACGTAATACTTGTCCACGTTTAAAAAAATCCACTATTATCACTATATTATTATGTATAACATAATATAGGTAGGTAACATATCGGCAACAGCAACCACAAAACGAGTCCATTTGTTCATCCGAAAAAATAATATAGTATATTAATATCATAGAAGTCGGATTTGAATGGCCTACAAAAATTCCTTTTGGCCACAACAGTGCTAAAAATGTTTAAAATTACTTGAAAGTGCTAAAGAATACAGAATAAAAATTTCACTTTTGAAGTATCTTATGTATACAAGAAACTAATTATGTGCTTGGAATACATTTTTATAGAGCACATTACAAAAATAAAAAATGTGGTTTGCATTGAATTCTTGGGTCCTAATTATCATCAATCATCATCATCATTTAATATGCGGAGATACCGTCGTTACGGCAAGTCATCAATATGCCAGCAATCAGGACTTTACCGCCGTAGTGGATATTATTAACACAAATTATTATAGTGGTATTCCTACTGATTATGATTAAAAAAATATAATATTAAACATATTATTGACAATGTTAAAATGTATATAAAAAGTAAATTATTAGATTTAAAAAAATATGTATAAAAAAACCATGTACTTTCTTTTAAGTTTAAGTATATTATGTTATTGTCGAATACAAAATATGAGTTAATTAGATTGGCAATATTATAAATTTGAGGGCAATATTATGTTCTATAAAATCTCAAAATAAGCACGCGTTTACCTATACCCTAAAAAAATCACTAAATATATCCATATAAAATAGTTTTCTCGGACCAAGTTTTTTTTTCATATTCTGTAAGAAGCTGTAGCAGTCCTTTTCGGTTAAGCAGTACTGATGGTTGTAAACGTGCGTGTACTGTAGGCTGGAAACGATATTATAATTATTTTATTATATAGTTTATAATTTATAAATTGTATACAATGTTGGGTTAAACGGATTACATCATATCGTTTATCATCACGTTTAACATATTAAATAATATTTCAGTTTAGTAGTACGATGATGTATTATATTATGGCCATGTAGGTACCTATACATATATTATACAAACAACACGCCGGAGTCGCGCGCGACGACAATGACTTCGGTTCAGACGACGACGACGACATCACCAGAGAATCCCCTCGTGGATACCAGCCGTGGAATCCCGCTGATCCGATTGATTAATTTCATCCCTTATTTTTGTTGTTGTGCGTGTCCCCCATCCGGCGGGGCAGCGATACGACGACTGCGGCTAACCGGATTACCCTCAATAAACGAATGTATACACACACCGCTTCAACGACAAACGATATGACTGCGATTTTTGAAACGAGTCGCATTTTTCTCAATTAAGCCACGCACACTCTATATTATAATATTATTATACACATTATGCCGCCGGGCGATCTCTCACAACACTCGGCGGGTGGTCTACAGACTCGGCCCGTGTAAACGGTCTGATTAAAAGCTCCGCGCGAGAGAGACGCATTTGTTGTTTATGAATACGCGCGCGTGTGTGTGTGCAGCGCGCAATATACACACCGAGGGGCGGTAACGGGGTGCTCGCACAGTTTGAGTGTTCAATATATATATATATATGGTGGTACGATTGCGACAATATTTATGTGTTGTGTGTACGCATATTTTACGGATCTGTCCAAGTTGGCTACAGCGATACCGCGAGGCACGCGAGGGGGGGAGCAAACCGAAAAGTCAAAACGTCTTTCTGCTGAGTATATATATATATACTACATAATATATATATATATGTATACGAGTGTTGTGTGCGTGTGCGCGAACGCGACCGCCGCCGCGTGTAAGCACGATCCGGAGGTTCATACGTACTAACTGCACACACGCGATGCGTGTACACAGAAAGACTTTTACCCTCGGCAATTTGTCTCTCCAGGCTCGTCGCATAATAATTCCGTGGCCGTATGCAAATCCTCCGACCGCTTTTACACACACGCGCGCGCGCGCGCACATAAGATCGAATATGTGTGTGTGTGTGTGTGTGTCGTAGAATAAAACGTACATATAGCTACTGTTTACAGGGGTATTATATATATATATTTATATAACTGCCCGAGTTTTTGTGAGTTTGTAGTGCGGTGTAGTACATTATATATTATTATATACTAGGTATGTGTGTTTGTGCCGCCGATCGAATATTGTATTTTAATCAATATTATATAATAATATTATACCAGTGTTAAATATATGCAGTGAACTCTGAGGTGGATTTGATATTCAGATATTGCAATAGTTTTCGGCGCCGACAATGAAGGTCGCAAAAGTCGCTAAAAGTCTATAAACGCCATGATGTTGCAGTAATATATATATCACGCACAATAGTAAATACGATATTCCGTCGAACTAACCCTACGGTTTTTACGATAGTCTCGAATTAATATCCACTAGTAACTATTTATTGTGACGGGCGTACGAATTATTGCCGACGGTTTTATAGGAATACCATTTCCTGGATAATATCACGAAAATAGTGTCGGGTGAACTATCACTATATGCATTATTCATTAATATACATTATTACGTGGCACGCCAATGTGTCATTGTCGGTGTTTGAAATATTTTGGTTTATAAAAGCCAAATTTGAATTTATTTTTGAAAGTGATCATACTCCTACTCCTCGTTATACGTTCTACTCGTTTTCCACTCTGTAGTTCTCCACGTTCCCCACACACGTTTGATGAGTAATAAAAATTATTTACTATGTAACAGATTGATGACTCTGAATAGTGGCCGACGATTAAACGTTTACTATTTAATATTGTCATCATGACCATTAAATAAACAATACAATGTAATGTTGGTAATATATTTTCATTATAGCGCGTAAATGAGTTATATAATTAAGTTGCAAGTTACAGAAGTAATCTGAAACTGATAAAACTACAATCATTAATTTTAAGCTAACGTAAAAATAATAAATAAAGATATACAAAACAGCATGATTGAAAATAAGTATAATTATCGTCATAGATCGCTAATGGACATTTTCAATTTAATTTCATATATTAAAGAATAAATATTCTGTTTGAAACCCGTTTCTAAGCTCAAAAATGTTTTCTTTTGATTGACTGCAAGTTTGTTTACTGAACCTGAGACCTGATATTTACTTAAAATAGGTAAAAGTATAATAATATCTGTAAGTATTTTATTTTTATTTACTACCATTTATAGTATTTTTGAATTATTATGATTTATTGAGTAAAATTATATTTTATTCAATGATAGTATTTAAATAACATCTCTAATAATAAATATCATATAATATCACAACCTTTTTTTCAAGTGTTAGCTGGTTATGAAAATCGTAGATGTACTATGAATATCAATTTTCAATAAATATTTTAATATTCCTATAATACAAAGGTATATTGGCTATGGATGCTATAGTGGTAAAAGTTTTAATCTTAATGTAAAAAAAAACAAGAAACCTTTATAATTTTACTCTACTAATATGTAAATTATATTTAAAAATGTAAGCAAACTAGATATAAATAATTATCATTATGTAAAACTAAAAAAAAATTGTTTCGTAATTTTTACATTCTAATCAGCAGTCTCTATACTATACAACATTGCACTATGTGTATATATGTTAGGCTTTTAATTATCTAGTCTTGCCATTAGTACTACCTATTTATTGTACATTATACTATTATTTAAGAATATTGTACAGATCTAACATGAATTATATAACTAAAATTATTAAGTATTTTAGCAAATTATTTTGTTTCTTGATTTTAAATGTGTTTTTAATATTCATATATTAGTGGATAACTCATCCCTACAATGCTCTATATACCTTTCAATATCCGACTATATTACTAAACATCGTCAGTAAGAATATTGAATATTATACATATGATATGAATTTTGAACTCTGAATACTGGATATATCTCACTTTAAAACTTGACATAAATGACATAAATATATATACATATCATTATGCTTATCAATCAGAAATCTATCATTAATTATGTTCAGAAGTCAGATTTAACAATCTATAATCAGCAATAGTGCCGATTTTTGGGAGTTATAAACTATTATAACTATATGGATATATGTATAGGATATATTTAATTTGAAATTAACTAATAAACATTTCAAATTCAGGCATAACTAACTACTGTAAATAATATTATCAACTATAAGTATTAAAGCTAATACATTGAACTGAAAGACAAATAGATCTTTAATAAAATCAAATATTTTAAATAATTAAGCGGTTTTAAGAATGTCAATAGTGAACGTCTTCTTGTTTCAAATCCAAAAGCCTAATTTATTTGTAAACCTCATAAAAGTTATTATACAAATATTATAAAGATTGTTTAACCCAAATAATAACAAAAAAAAATATCTCATAAAAATGAATAAAGTTGTATTTTGAAATTTTGAATGCTGCAATTACTTCTAAATGATTAAATCAAGACATATCTACTTTATTTGTATTCGATACAAATAATTAATTTTAGCTTACGTACTTTTTTGTTTTTAATACATTTTTAAGTTATATAATATTATAATAACTGATTTCTCAATATAATATAGTCTCTGTATTATACCATTGGTACAACTGATAAGCTGCCTGAAATATATTTAAGCTAGGTGTTGAACCTAATCAGTAATCATCATCTTTTTAATTGAGAAACATAATTACACCAATACGTATTATACATTATGATTAGCGTATAACATAATAGTGTATATTAAAACATGATAAGTAAGACATTTTAGTAGAACATAAAAAAATATAAAACTCAATAATAAATTGTATGTCGAAATTTAAATTATATATTTACTGTAACAACACTATTACACTATCTACTTATAATTATTTATAAAATATAAATGTTTATTATATATATATATATATATATACATTTTATATACTTATATAATAAACTCATTTATAATATGTATTTATTCGATATGTAGGTAGATTAGTATAATTGATTTTATGATTGAAACAATTTAATTGTATGTATTAGATATATATATTTTTTTTTTTTTGATTCTACAGACCTTCATTTTAGTTACAGTTGATTATGTTTTAGTTGTAAAATATAATCTCCCAATTTCAATCATTAGACATTTCTAGTTTCTACAAACCACGTCCTAATATTTATATATATTAAAAAAAATATGTATTTATAGTATTCAAACATTTCAAACTGGGTAATGTACACGTACATAAAATATTCAAAAATTAAAAAAAAAAAAAAGGTAGACAAGTAGGTACCATTTTGTTGTACCTTGTACATGTCTAGTGGGTCAGTAATATGGGTGTGTTAAATTTGAATTCAATGATATTTCATTGTATACGAAAAATAATTCTGAGCGGAAACGGTTAGTCAGCCTTTATTACCAAGTATATTTCACAATTTATTTTTTGTTATAATTTAAGTAATTAAGTATAATTTTAGTATTATAGTAGATTGATGTAATTTAATTCGAAAAATTGCTTTTATTAAATTTTTAGTATTTAATTATTATAACTATAAATATATATATATATTTATATCATATCTTATCAACTTATAAAAATCAAAATTGTATAATACCTACCTTTCTATAAATACCATCAATCTAATAATAGATTCATTGTATAAATAGATAATATCTTACAAATGCCATTGCATAAAATATGATATACTGCAGTATATTTGTATTATATAATTTATAGTAATATGATATACATAAAAGTTTAGAGTTCCCACAAATAATATTTTTAAATTATAACAAAATAATTAATATCGTTATTTATTTTAATAATTTCGTCCAAATTTAAACTTAAAAAATTATTGTCTGTACACATTTTTATATTTTATAGTTTTAGTATGAGCTAGCTATACTTATGAGTCTTATGATTCGTGTATCAAATTTCTATAACTTTGATATAAAACAAAATATTTTCATGTATTTCAAACAACAAAATAGTTACCAAGAAATTTCTTGCAATTTTGACAAATTTCGTTAAAATTCTTACTTCAAAATTTCAAATGCATATAAGATTATGCTTAGGTACTCGTAAAAAAAATGTTGCCTATCTATTTTTATTTTTTTAAATTGTTGACCGAATCAATCATTTTTATTAATATATGTTAACAATAGTTATTAACACTTATTAACAATTGGTACATTTTATATTAACAATAACAGAAAAACAGTTTTTTTAATTTGTCGTGTCTGTAAGTAATTCAAAAAGAGTAGATACTTTTTGAAAATGTTATCATATTTTGAAAAACAAAATAAATTTTATCGAACAATGAATATACGTAAAAGATCACGTTTTACTTTAGTTTTTTTTTTTTAGTTTTTCCCGCTTATTTTTAAAAAAAAATTATGAATTTTTAATTTATATCTGTCCTAAGTACAAACTAAATCTAATTTTAAATCTTATACCATCCTCAAAATTGAAAATTGATTTCATTGACTATTTATCACATCGATACAAAAAAAAAAAAACACATCGTTATACAATCAATAAAATGTATTTTAAAGAATTTAATTAACATGACGCACGTCAACTACATTACAAAGAATAAAATTAAAACTTTTACCTATATTAATATTTGCAAACACTATTGTAAATTATTATAATTATAACAATAATATTATTCTAAATAAATAAATATACCTACAATTATTTAAATATCTTCGTCATATGCATAAAACATTATTAAATCAAAAAATAAAAATAAGTGAAAACATTTTTGATGGTCGGCGAGAACTATCTTATCGTGGTGACCCAGGAGTAATTCTAAATGGCTCTCGAAGTATAATTTAGGAAAAACTAGATTTGTCAGGACTGAAAATCTAACCTTTTCTATTTTTAAGAAAAACAAATAACTTCAATTTTTTGAAAAATTATTTAGTATAGGTACCGATAGTTCTTCTCTAAATACGATATTATTTGTTCATAATTTTTAGACAAAAAAATTCAAAAATAAAATAAAAATTATTGTATACTTATGAATTTAAAAATAAATATGAAATAACAACTGAAATAATGATTGTTTACATTAATAAATAATTGATACTTATAAATTACTGTGTTTCAAACTGGTCTTTTTAGGACCCCGAAAAAACATCGATTTTTTTTTAAATGCTAATTATTATTTTATACCTATAAAATCATTTAAAATTTTTTTGGGACATCTTGAACGAATATTCCATCTCCATAAAATCGTTTTTAAGTATTTAAGCGAAGGTACGCTATATACAATTTTTAATCAATAGGAATACAGATAAAAATATGTGACATACTATTATCTATTTAAAGTTTTTGATTTTCAATCTCATGTTTATGGAATATTGAAATATGATACAATATTCATTACTTTCTAAGTTTATAATTAACTGTGATAATTCATCAACTATTTCATTATTGCGAATATTAATGAATTCCTTCGGGAAACTGCAATTGCAATAATAAAATATTCAAACATTTATGTATAAATATAAAAGCAATTTCAAAAAATAATAATGAATAAAAAACATAATTTTAACCATAATAGGTAATAACAAATAATAATGACGTTATACATTATCTGCAAACTACGTGGTCGATAAAAATAATAAAAATACAAAACTAGTTTTAAGTTCACAAATAGGTACTATACTACAATTAATTCTCAACAATAATTTATGGTAACTTTTATGTTTTAATTTTTATGTTGAACAGAGATAATTGTCATACATAATAAATCCAATTTTTAAAATAAATTGATCATCAATATGTACCTACATAATCTCTTTAAAATTACAAAAATTAATAGCTTTTAAAATTGATTTATAGAAACTGGTTTTATGATTTTCTTGTAATTCTAATTTCACATTTTTCAATAGAACCTAACTTGAGTAGAGTTAATTAATTTGTTGTTAGATACTGGCGAATCCTTTATTATTATTTTTATACAATTAAAAATACATTTTACTATAAAAAAAATTCATAATAAAAAACATATAGCGTTTGTAAAATTAATATATACATACTATTATGCAATACTAATTCTAATACCTACTATAATATTTATTCCAAAAAATTATATTTCGTAGTGGTTCTTACTTTATTAGAATTTAGTTAATATTATGTAAATTATAATCATCATAATTAGGTACCTATATATACTAAAATAAAAGATACAGCTAGGTTGTCTATATATTTTACAATGCATAATATTAAACCCATTGAATCTTTTTATTACTTATTTAATATTTATTAAGTATTAATACATCGCAATAACCAATATAGGCAGTAGGTACCTAAGTTTTTTTTTTGTTCTGTCCAAACTAAAGCTTATAACAATTATTTCTTCTTTTCACGAAATTCAATTAAAAATTGAATGATTGAAACTATATTATTATTATGTATTATTAGTTATTATCCATTATTGCTCATTATTCATTTCAAATAATGTATCCGTTTTTTTTTCAGTATTGGAAAATAAATTGTTACTGATAATTCAAAATTATAGCAACCATATTAAAACCGAAACAAAGAAAACGAAGAATTAATTATTAATGAATTGATACATAAGTTAACAAACTTATTGTGTATATACTAGTATATTGTGAATAAAATAGATATCGTGTCCGTGTTCGCTGTTAAACGATAAAGTTATAGTATTATCGGTAGGTGAATATTCAAACAAGGTGCGAAACACCAATAATAATAATACCTATTAAGATGTCTTGATACATATAAATAAGGTACGTAACATTAATGTAAACTTCTTTTCAAATAAAATAACTATTATTATATTATATATTATTATACATTTTATTTTGCACTGAACGATAAAATATAAAATATCTCCAACACGACTACACTGTGATAACTATACCAGTATGCAAGCAAGCTACCTAAGTATGTATAATATAGGTATACGCCTTTATTAATTATCTTGTGTACCTATACACATTATAAAAGTGGTCATTTATTATTATTATTATTATTATTATTATTATATACTCGCGTTGGTAGTTTTTTAGAGTTCCGTTTTAAATCATCAGCAAACGACAGCTTAGAATATATATATACCATTCACAATCTTAACAATGCCATTACTACTCATCGTTTGGAAGAGCTCGTATATATTATATACCATTAAATCGGGACCCGAAGGCACGATCTGCAATGTCGTGGTCGCGGTATAGAAAGAACACCATCAAACTTTATTACCGGTGAACACTATGACGTAGAGCAGATAAATAATATATAGAAGAATAAGCCACGTTTGAAGCCCGACTAAACAATGATAATAATTATTATAATATGAGTGCCTATAAGTACCTATATATAAATATTCACAGTTTTTTTCGTATTTAGAATACTGCAGAGTTTCTACTGTGAAATATATATGATGACTATTTTTAAAAATTACGTATCAGGTACACGTCAAGCAATCAATTGATGAAATCGAAAACATAGTATCATAAGATGCATATAATACAATATAGTATAATATACACGGTCTTTCGATATTAATAATTGATTAGACGTAATATCATACATTAAGTATACACACGTGTTATAAGTACGTACATACGCATAATAATAGTTAGTATAAAAGTATATGTATATTGTTTTAAAAACTTCGTCTCCCAAGGATTTTTTTTTAATGTTTCTAAATTTATAAAGATTTTTTTTTATATTTATACTATAATATAATAATATGTGCACTGAGCGTTTAAAATATCGTTAATAATTATTATAATTCTTTTAATGTGTTTCAAAATTGGATTTCAGCCAGTTTAATAATTCAAACTATGAACATTATATGTTTTATATAATATATAATATAATCGATTCGTATCGACGGCCGATCGATTATCACGCCCGTGTACCTACCTACATGTACAATATACATACAATTAATATCACGATCGTGAGAAGCGGCTAAATCGAAACAAAACGAATGTAATATAAGCGGAGCGGAGCGTGTCATATTATATTTAAAGATAATATATATTATTATTATTACGCGCATTTATATAGGTATCGCGCGTCAGTACAAAAGCTCACGTCGAACGATCAAAAGAGTTACATCGTAGGTACCTCCATAATATATATACTATACAATGATATTATTCGATTCTTTTTTTCTCTCACGAATTCGACTAATATGACGCCCTTAGAGAGACACGTCTCATTTTCGGCCATACATTTGATCACCGCAATTTAAATCTGTATAGACATCGGATGGCGCGCGGCATCGGCAATATTATATGATAATACAATATATTGTATGTATCGCGTTCCGTGTGTTAGGTACCTACCAAATGCCTATATGGGCAATAGTATTATTATATACTAATTCAACCGATATAATAATAGCACGAACAAGGTTGTTGAGCATACGATTTAATATTTGAAAATAATAATTGATATCGTACACATTGTGTGGTATAGTCTTTGATTTACGAAATTACATAGGTAGTACCAATTAGGTACATTAGTAATTGCTATAGTACTTACGCGTTAGACGCATATTATGTATAATATAGAAAATATAAATTTTACTGAATTAAATATCTACCTTGAATTAACAGCCACAAGTGTGTAATAGGTAAGTATAACCTTGTTTCTATGAAAAGTTTCAAAAATACGTTTAATACATAATGCTATAAATTATAGTCAAAAAAGTTAAGCTGTAGTTCATGCTTTTCTTGTTTAAATAATAATAAAGAACATCATCAAAATGAAAAATGTCATATGTATTCCTTGTATACGAGTGCTGCATAATATAATATAGCGGTGTACTTACCTATATTATATGATTTGTAACAATTGCAACTGTAAAAATCATGATACTTGAAGACTCAACGGTTGCGATATGTGATATTGTGAGTTGGGATATATGCGTAATTCTTCAGACGAAATGTATTGCTATATGTTTGTTTGTAATTTCAGATTTTATTATATTTTAATATTAATCGATTTTTGAATCAATCAGGGGTGTAAACAATATAAGATAATACATTATTATGTATAATAATAATAAGATTAATAATAAAATAATATTCGTTGCGAGAAAATTATTAAACAATGTAGATACACAAACAGTTATCGATGACAGCCAACCTAAAGCTGATCAACTGCAGGCATACTTTGTGCGCCTGAAATTATAAATGAAGTTTTAAAAATGTTGGTTTCATTTGAAAATTATTATTAATTATTATATCACAACATGTGTCGTTGAACTGCTGAAGATTATACGACATGTAGCAAATAAATGAATAAAAAAATTACATATTTTATTTGATACGTTTGCAGTTAGAATTTACTTATATATACAATGTACCTATGTGTTTACAACGTTGTTAAAAACTCTATGTATATATAAATTGGTATAATATTGGCATATTGGTATTAGTTGAACTTTCGAAATACTCGAATTGCACGTACACGATTTGAGACGACAGATGTCATGTACGATCCGCGTATAACATTATTCGTGTCGTTATCGCATCAAAACCCGTAAACTTTTAGCTGATAAACACACTGAAAATTAAAATCGGCATAATATCGAGTGTTTACAATGGATAATATAACTATTTTTATGTGCCCTTAATAATATTTCATCATTATAATTTTGCTTTACAATCTTTATCATAGTCTTAGTATGAGATTGACAACTAACAACAAAAAAGAATGCAACACTGCATATTACATAATATATACCTTTACCTATCGTACCCACACATGGTATACTATCATGTAACCGGATGCTACACACTGCACAGTTTACGATCAGACCAATAGGGGCAGGTAATATACCCTTTTACATATTATATTTAATACCTACCTATAATATAATCGCAGCATCTGCAGATTGTATTATTATACTTATAAATACACGATACGTACGACATAATAACTAATAATATTATTAATATATAATATGTATGTGCTTTACTGAATCGGACATATGAGTGCGTTTAGATAAAACAATATGTCACGTGATCGCGATTTCAATGATCAATTTGAGCGCGCTATTTCAGGTATATAATTGTTTATTCGGGAGTAGATAATAATTAAGCTATATACAATCCAAATTAGTACAATAATTGTATTTATAATTATTATAAAATGCTCGAACTAGCATATATTTATAGCAGATTTTATTTCTAGCACGTTTATTGTTGATTATATTTTATTTATTGTACAATATTATGTAGTTATATACTCACGATACTGACGATTAATCGTGGTTCTATTGTATTAGAACTAAAATGTATTTTGGATACATCTATTGCTGGCTGCTGCTGCTATTGACAGTTATGTGTAGCGTTGAAACACATAATATTAGTTTCTATAACATAGTTTATTCATTACTGTAGTGTTATTGTTACAAATAGTACGTCGTCTTACATATTCTGTTCCTTCTATAAGTATTAAACATATAATAATCGTACAACTATATCAACGGATATTATGCTGCATCATTATTCATTATCGTGCAAAATAATACTATTATACATCCGTCGGTGAGACCCAATCGCCGTGTACTCCGGTTGAACATCGGGCGATGCTGCCGGTTTCATCTGAACCACGTCGCGAGTTTTCTGGTCCAACTACAAGGCCATATTGTTTGACGCCCGACATTGCAGTGATGTATGGTGCAGCAAACGATCGGTTAGAAAACGAATATGGCGAGTTTTCCGGTCCGACGAAAAGGCAATATTGTTCTATGCCGAATATTGCAGTGGTGTATGGTGCAGGCGATGTAATTGAGCTGCAATCGCCGTCTTTGCGGGCATCAACGCGGCCAGTTTCTGTGGAACCCGCCTAACGAGACGTGACGAGCGGCGACCGGCGACCAGCGACTCGGCGGGTCCACCGAGGAAATCGTTCGGTTCGATGCCGAAAATTGACGTCACATTTAGCGCGACCGAAGCGACCGGATTTGGATGCATTCCTGTGCAAACATCGGCTGAAGTTCTAAGCGGATTATCAATACCGACCGATGTGCAAACGTCTTCGGATTCGATAACCAGCCGTGGAGCTGAAATAGAATTTAAGGTGACTACGACTCAGCGACTCAACGCGGGCGCCGTACGTGGTGGAAATGCACCAAAAAATTCGTCATTAATTAGTTTTTCACAAATAAATATATTTTTGTTATACTATTGAATTGGTATACAATATATACTCATTACTCAATCGTAATAGGTAATATTGGCTCTATAGCCTATAGCCTCTACGGCTCTACATATTATATATTTATTATTTAGTCATTGTTATCTCTCAAAAAAATGTGTTATTTATGCCAACAGTAGAGTAATATTCTTGGATATATGTATATAAAATTATGTAAGAAGGCTATTTGTATTGTAATAAAAATGTAATTGTGTTAAAGAGTGGCTTTTTTATGGACCGGTCAAAAGTTTAGCCTCCCCCCTTCTTCACAAAAACTGAAATTACGCCACTGGTAGTCCATGTATGTATGTGGTGTAATAGGTACGTATAATACGTTTAGTACGTTCAGTTTAAATATTTAAGTTGTCTTTACAGCTTGTTTTGTCCATTACTCTATTATTAAGTTTCTGATGGAAATATAAAAAGTGATATATAGCAACAATGATCAAATGTGTTTAATACTTTAATTGATGGTATGATAAGGTTTGATAATTGTACTAGAATTAATT
The DNA here is from genome assembly GCF_003676215.2 of Rhopalosiphum maidis. Classification (NCBI taxonomy): domain Eukaryota; kingdom Metazoa; phylum Arthropoda; class Insecta; order Hemiptera; family Aphididae; genus Rhopalosiphum; species Rhopalosiphum maidis. Next base: position 65,416,864 of record NC_040877.1, read on the forward strand.
AATTAGAATGCTTAAATAAATACATACAGAAACGGGTATAAAAATAATTGACTTATTATTCTTTTTTCCATTTACAAAACATCCTTGTTTTACATGAATCAATAACAATACTATAATATATATAAATCGAATTCAAATGGCTTATTAAGTCTAAAGTAAAAGTGAAACCTGAGCTCACGTGTGTTAAAAAAGTGAATTCATGTGACCTATGATAATTTTAAAGTATAAAAGGTACCAGCACTCAAACAGCCGACGCCCCTATGTATATTATGTTCGTCAATAATAATAGTCACGAGATTCACTTACAAAGTAAGACATCGATTGTTTTAAAAAACAGTATTATACCCATATACCTACTATTATATTTTAATACATAAAATATCTACTACTGCAGCAGAGCTACTGCGCATACGTTGAAAATTGGCTATTGTGAATCAAGGATTTATAAACTAATCTTCCCTACCCCCTCCACCAGAACCAAGAATTGTTTTCCGGCACAACACTGATTATTACAATATTACAGTGGATTGGTTACCATGCCAAAATTCTATTGAATCTTAAATTACTATAAATACCTATAATCTTAATTTATCTTAATGATGGTTAATCAAGTAATTTTACTATCCTATATAAAATATTATTCAAACCCTAATATTTACTAAAATTAAAACTTTATATTTCTCGTTAATTTTTTATAATAGTTCATAATTATTCGTGAAATTATCAATGCTTGTATAATGAGAGAGATCAACTGGGTTACGAAATACGATAACACCACTCGGGCTGTTTAGGTATTAGCAAAAAAGAAACAGTAGAAACCGATAGGTTTATAAAAAAACTTTAAAATTAACAAATTATAATATTATTATTTATAATTGTAGTTTAAATATATAATTTGTATTATTGTATTGTATCTAAGTTTATTGAACTTAGAATTATTATTTTAATTCATAAGTATCATATATATATGTATATATATATAAATATTATCTACTAAAATCCAAGTTTATTATTCCTTGTTGACATTGGATGCATTTTTCATAATTTGTCAGGGTCATTGCAATTGAGGTTTCTTATACCACAATCGAATATTTACTACACGCGTAAATGATTAATACATTACATATTTATACAGAATGATTTATACTCACCACGATATTCGATCTTATACTGCAGAAACAGAATATGTACAAAACAGTTTAACCCAATTAATAATGTATAAATAGTATAGTATTGTTTGGTGAATATTTATATAATTTGTCATTTAAATATTACATAGCTTATAGTTATAATGTTAGGTTGTATGTGGTTGTTATGTAGTTTTTACGCTAAACTATTTAATATTATTATATTCTGATACTGTAGTACAGTGTGCGTCATCAAATAATTTATACAGAATATAAGTACTTAAAATTAAAGAAAAATACCATACACTATAATATGTACGTTTATAATAAATATTTAATAATTTGCAATTATATGGTATGCGAAATTACTCGATACCTCTACCTAGTACCTACCCTTAATACACATTAAATATTTGTCATCGTCTGGCGCACTAACGTACTTTTAATTGTATATATCCAAAACGTCATAACATAGCTGGTGTAGGTACATATAAAAAAAAATATATCATTTATAATATACACATAATATCAAAATAATTACAGATTTGATTATACTCAGACTTGACATCTGACAAGGTCAGTGCAAAATCTGCTACTGTTCGTAAAGGTAGATACGTGTTTAATAATAATCAAGGCATTCAGATGTATGTGGGTATAATATTATTGCCATATATAGCTAATAGGTTATACCAATGCTACTGGTATAATAATATCATCGTTAAACGAGTGTTAGGTGGTCCGAAAAAATAATTTAGAAACTAAGCGTGTCACAGTTTTTAGTGTTTTTACGGTAGTTGAAAATAATGATTATGCGCTCAGATCGTTTCATTAGGTAAACAAAATGTTGTATCATGTAGTTTATATTCGATGTATAATATTATTTTATATCGTTTTGATATGTAGTGCTCGTTGTACGCGATGATTTACGACGAGGATACAAATGAATCGCTCAATGATACATATAGGATTTTAATCGTACATTTTTCATGTATATTTTTATTTTTGTGAAAAATCTCTTACTCCCACCCCTCCCCACAAAAAATAAAATAAATAATAACATGCGTTTTATAAACGTTTGCAAGCGATTCGATATTTTGAGGAAAAAAATGACACCATCACATTAAACGGTTTTGCGACCGCACCTCCTCGCGCGTTGACGTGTCAATGTAAATAACGTACGTGCCATATAATAATACACATTGAGCATAGGTGCCATACTTAAACTTAAGTACGGCAAATATCGTATACCTATACTTAACTCTTGACCGTAATCACACACGTAATACGTCATGTTTTAAATATAAAACGGAAGCATCAGCAGACGTGACCGTACAAATAAAAACGAATAATAGGGAAAAAAACCGCTGGAATCATAATATTATGCAACACTAATAATATTACTAAAATATATATGAAAGGCTGGCAGGTGTCACGATAATTATTACTATACGTCTATGTACGAGCGTGTCCATATTTCACGCGTTGTCGAAATGGTACCTATATAACGATTATAATAATAATATATTATAGTCCATTCGCTGTGCAGACGTGTTTACCTACTTCGTAATTTGTTTTTATTATTTTATCAATTTGGTGCCCGAAGTAGCAAATTGCACACATTTACATACGATAAATCTGCCTATAATAGATGTGCACATGTACAATATAATATAAATAAAAAATAAGTGATTAAGCATAATTTTTTTTTTAAGTTTTTTGGATTTTTAACACGCTGAACTACGTAGATGGAAGATCGATAAAGCAAAAACCCATAGAAAATTGATTTGTCCTCAAACAATAATAATAATTACATATAAATATATATTATTATTGTGTAATATAATACAATATAATGGCTTTTTTACTCGTATAATGTTGTTTTTATGGGTTCACCTATCCAGGTGCATATAATACAACTCAGAATATTGACAATGTGAATTATTTTTTACCTCCTGCCGAGGTATCCAAGCCGCATGTACAGCAGGTATACCAAACGTGGTATAACACAATGACACACTCTGTACATATACACACACACACACTCATACATAGTATAATACATCATATTATACTGACTACTGCAGGTGTATAATCGGACACGTGAAGTGTTGGCAAAAAAGAGTGGTATAACATTATTATCATTATTATTATTATTATTATACTCCCATAATACGTTATACTATGTATGGTGATTCTTTTTTGTCAAAAACGCACTCATTCTCTAGGTACATACAATTTTCTAAATATTAAGTCTTACCATAATAGTTATAATTTTACACATTTTTTACTTTTCAAGTGACTACTTTCGTTTTAATTTCCTATAATATTCTGAATAAATAGAATATTTTGAAAGTACACATCATAATATGTAATATACAGTTATACCAGTTTATTGTAGCCTATACGTAATGATGACCCATACGCCTGCCCGTGCACGAAACAAAATTCAACGCGGTCGAGCTGATGACGACGCTTCAGTGACTCTTTTCGTTTATAGGATTTTTTTTTACCCATTAATATTTAGCAGTGCTGGCGGAATATTTTCCGACTTCACACATTACATACTCACGTGTATATATAATATGGCGTTTCATCGGTAGTAGGTACATTCGTCACAGCTTCCGGGGATCGGCCGGGACGGAAAACAAATAAAACCGTAAATCGACCGCGCCATAATATATATGAACGCGGCCGCATACCTATAGCACATATTATATTATCATATTATTTTATATGATAATATGTATTTATATGGATTGAGCGGCGTGCACACATGACTGGAGCTAACCGTGGAAAACGACAAATACGACGATTTACGCGCATGCGTGTCATCTCGTATGTGTGTGCGCCATATTTTTTAATATTATAATGCTAGTGGCTAAAATAAGTTTAAAACAAAAAAACAGCTACCACGATGCACGTAGAAATAATGCGACAATATTTGGAAAACCGTCGTGCGTAGGAGGAGCGCTAAAACAGATAAGACGTTCGCCGGTGTAGGTGTTGACGAGTTTGTATTATTTTGTTCGTAGGTTTTTTATATTTTGATCGAAAACAATATTTCAAAGATAAACAATATTCTATATGCACACACAATGCAGTACGTATAATAATATAATCTCTGTGAAGCTCGCATATACACGCGCACGCTTTATTTAACGTTTCCCATAAATACGGATACACACGGGAGGACGAGTGATTTTTTTATTTCCTCGAAATGTCCGTCGTAGATTTCAAAAATAAAACCTATAAGACGTATGGTAAGCGCGTTCGATTGCTGCACAGCGACCGGGATAGCGATAGTGTGTCACACTGCGTATAATGTACGCCACTGCACACGATGCACGTCACGAATATGATATAATATACTTGTCAGCGTCCGAATAATATAATAATAATATGGATATTAACGCTGTACAGCCGGGCCTGGCTGGTAAATATATATATATATATAGTGTATATAGTGTCGTGTGTTTGGCTTTTCGTCGTCAAGGTTTTATTTTCGTTAGAAAAACCACAATGGCTGCGGGCACGGAAAGGCGATAAAAAAAACCACCCACACACCAAAAAACCCGCACGTATATATGTATGTGTATTTATATATATATATATATATATATAGTATGTATTTATTCATTATATAACATATATACGATAAAAGGGCAAGCATATAACGTAAGACGTATCACATTCCACATAACATGTATATTACTGCTAACACGAAGTGCGGAAAGAGAAAAATAATTCCAATTATGAGACAACAAAAAAATTATAATTTATTTCGTATAATTATCAATACGCATATAATATATATATATATAGGTAATAAAAAATACAGTACTTATATAATATAATATATTATACATATCATATATTATTATTGTATATATGTAGAAACGTCGAACATTTGTTATTTATTATCTATACACGGTTCTTACGCATATAAACAACCATATTTACAATACAATATTATGTATATCATTTTGTTGTATTTTGAGTAAATCGATAACGGCGATTATATATATATAAGTACAAAAGCGGCTGTGGTTCAACGGCATACTCGGTCGTCGGCCACGTATTTATAGGTAAACCGCGGTGTATATTTTAATAATAAAAAAAAAAGAAATTTGTTTTAATCGTTTAAACAGGTATATATATATAAGTATACACGATGTATAAGATTTTTTATAACTTCGTTTACCCTATATGCACGTGAAGCGGACAAAATACTTCGTCGGGTTTGACACTAATAAAAACGTTAATAATAATAATAATACGAATTTTTTTTTGTTTTTTTTTTTTTTGATTTTTTTACAATAAAACATTGAATTATGTACACAGATATTATATATGTACACATAATAATATTGAATTATATGATAATAATATATTATGTACAAAGTGGCGACACGCAGTTATGTATAAAGATTATAATATACGTTAAAAAAACACGCCGCAAGTGTTATAAGTGGAAAATAAAACTTTGTAATTTTTATAATAATATCATTTTTATATATAAGTAATATATATATATATGTATGAAAAACATTTACCGAACTGCAATTTTATCGCATTTCCCATTACATAAATAGGGTCAGTACGTGTAAAACGCACTGCCGAGGGCCGCGTAATGCGTGACCAAGTTGCTGCCGTGCTGGTGGTGCAGTTGATGGTGCTGTTGCAGGTACTGCTGATGTTGGTGTTGCTGCTGATCCTGTTGCTGCTGTTGCTGAAGGTGATGATGATGATGATGATGATGTTGATTGTGCTGCTGCTGCTGCTGGTCATGCTGCTGGAGTCCGTTTTTGTATTGCTGCTGGAGACTAGAAAACAACTGTGGGCCGGGCGTAGCACCACCGCCGGTGCCGCGGTCGCCGCCGCCACCGAACGCGACAGTCGGCGGCAGTGGCAGCTGCACCGGCGGGGGCGACGCTCATTCCAGTTTCTCCTGGTACATTTTCGGCTCTTTGCCGGCGGCGTTCGTCCAGCTGCAGAAACTCTTCTGTTCCTTGTTGTTGTTGTGCTGCTGTTGCACGGACAGGAACGGCGACGAGCCGATGGCATGCGACGACGGCGGCGACAACGGGACCACGGAACCCACGGAACTGACTACCGGACTCCATCGGACCAGACCGGCCGGACCGCCCAGGGGCAACGGCGGTTTGACGTCCACCATGTCGGCCATGTGCAACGGTTGCACGTGCTGCTGGTGTTGTTGCTGTTGCTGCTGCTGTTGCTGCTGTTGCTGTTGCTGCTGCTGCTGCTGCTGCTGCTGTTGCTGTTGTTGTTGCTGTTGTTGCTGGTGTTGGTTGTGCGGAGACGTACCGTCGGCCGCGCTCTGACTGTTTTCCGAATCGGAACACGAATCGCTGCTGCCCTTCTTGCTGCCGCCGTTGCCGTTGTGCGTCTTGACGTGCTTGGCCAGGTGGTCGGACCGCATGAATCGCTTGTTGCACACGGGACACGCGAACCGCTTCTCGCCGGTGTGCGTGCGCAAGTGCCGCTGCAGCTCGTCGGACCGCGTGAACCGCTTGCCGCAGAACAGCCAGTTGCACACGAACGGCCGCTCGCCTGTGTGCCACCGGAGATGCGCCTTGAGGTGGGACGTCTTGCCGTACACTTTTCCGCAACCGGGTATGTGGCAGCTGTGCACGTTCTTCTTGAGGTGGCCGCCGGCCGGTCCCAGGCGCTCGGCCTCTTGGCAGTTGGGACAGTCGCACGTGGCCCGTCCCGTGTACCGGCGCTGCGTGCGCGGCGACGGTGTCTGGGGGGCCGCGCTATACGCGGCCGACACTGCAGGCCGCAGCGGCTGCGGCTGCGGCAGCCGCTGACGCCGAACCCGGCGACGTGGCCGACGAAGAAGACGACGATGACGTGACGACGGACGGGTGATGGTGGTGATGGTGGCCCAGGCCGAACGATCCCTGCGCGCCCGGCAGTATGGACTTGTACGTGTCCTGCAAGAAGTGTTGGTTGGAGAACAGGTGGTGAGCGGCGGCCGTGTTGGACGCGGCCAACGAGTGGCTGAGCGACGAGTAGTCCGACTGCGCCGCGTAATTGGCCATCTGTGCGTGCATGCCTGCGTGAAAACCAAAAAACAAAAAATACCAAAATAATCAAAACTCGTCGGCATAATATTAAATTTATGATTATCATAGTATTGTCATCATTGAATATTTCGCATATCTCGAGTACCGCATAAGCGTATAATATACTACGTAAATAAGTCACGTTTCTAAACGTCCAGAGAAAAAAATTACGATATCAAACGATTCGTAATCTTGCATACCGCGCGCACGGGTATAATATACGTAAACAAGTCGCGTTTTAAACGTCCGGAATAAAAAAAAATTACGATATTCAAATTATACCGTAATGTTGCAGTGTATACGCGAGCGATTATGAAATGTGAAAGGAATCGTTTAAACGCCGAAGTATCGTATATTATATTATACATGCATGTTATGATATACGTATACATAGTAGCGGATCACGATTCGCGCGCGTTTATAATCGACCTCGCGAGTACATGCGTACGTCCGTATGAGTGTGTATGCGCGCCGAACCAGCCGTATTTCAAAAACAAATTACCCGTGTAGGTACCTACGATTATTTTAATTTTAATTCTTTAATCGCGACCGTATTTTTATATTAATTATTTATTTTTTCGTATAACTCATGCACGATGCCGTTGATACATACGACGAACGACGATGTACGTCATCGTTATAATGCTACATCGCAACATCATCATCATAGACCAATAATAATATACCGTTTAATAAAATAAATGCACATAATGTTTACCTCCACTCATGTCCAGCCATCCACTGCCGTGCACGTCCCACCAAGCGGGATTCACCGACTCTGTCTTGATGGCGGGCGCGTGGTGTCCGGCGGTGCCCATCGAATTGAACGGCCACTCGTACGGATGGCGGCCGTACAGCGCGCTGTGATTGTCCACCTTGCCCAGCAGCGGGCTCTGGTGATGATGGTGGTGGCCGTTGTTGTCCGCGGCCAACGCCTGATGGCCACCACCGCCGCCGCCGAAGTATATGTTGCCGTGATGAGGCGGCGGCGGAGGCGGGTAACCCGCGCCCGTCGGCACCGGCGTGGACGGGGCCGACGACGTGGACGTTACCACGGGCCTGGGCGACTCGGCCGCGCTCGACGACGTCCGCTGTTGCTGTTGGCACTGTTGCTGTTGCTGCTGTTGCTGTTGTTGCTGCTGCTGTTGCTGCTGTTGCAGCGGTGAACCGGACATGTCGGTGGACTGCTGTTGCGGGCTCTTTTTCCACGGATAAAACCCTTTACCCACGGCCGCGTCAGCAAGCGGCGGTGGCGATTTACTCTGCAACTTGTTGCACTGAGCCGCCAACATAGCTAGCGGAGTGTTCCTCAAACCGGGATGTTCCTGAAACAAAATGTACGAGTTTCCGGTTTAGTACATCCGTATATACGCAGTCATTATATATATGGACCATACATGGACGTAATGTGTGCGTAAAACGATTAAGCACCACTGTAATTAAACGAGACCTGCGCTACACGTTTGTTAATATTGCGTTGACCGAAAACGAATAACTAGGTACACGTCTTTAAGTATTGATTTATTCATTCGACATACATTACATGTATATTGATAGTGTAAAATATGGATACGTGTAGAACGCGCGTTAACGAAGCGTGTCATCGGCGTGTGACTAACGACGTTTCGTGCCAAATCTGTTAAGTGGTTTTTAGTGCGATGATGATTTGTCGGACTGTGCAGTTATTATGTTTTGCGCGGTATAAACGCGTTTTGGTGGCCAGTAATTATACAGTTATAAATGTAAATGATATATTATTCAATATACCCGAAATAGTACAAAATAAATATAATGTACCTATCTACGTCAGAAACAATATTGACCGGAAAATAATCACGTAAACGAGTCGTGGTCGCAATTATTCGAATATATAATATATTATAGCTGCAACAGTTATACTTTTATTATACGGGCTCGTAAAATAGTATAATAATACTACACGTCGAAATTCGTAAACCCAGTTCAGCGCACAGTTTTTCGAAATTAATTACAATAAAACTATATTATATGCGGTGCACGTGGCGTGTGAAGCAGTGATCGTTCTATGTATCGTAATAACATTCAAAACCAGTTTGTCCGACGAAACGAGATTTACATAGTTTAGCTATTGCGCGCATTATTCGTACGACCGGCTGCTGCATAGTCCCTTAGTCCAACATGGGTAATACTACACAATAAACAAATGTTCGAACCATATCACAATAATATCACAGCAATCGGAAAATAATATAATATTATGCAAAAAAAAATGCTTATATTTTAATTGCGCATTTTTATATACGTGGCAATATTCCGCGCGTTTCAAATAGTACCTATTTAAACATATATTATATTAAATAATATTACAGGAAAATCGAATGTAATTACAAATTAATGACGTATTAAATTCTGACGCGTTTATACTTGTATATTTTATTATTTATATTATTTTATACACATTATACGCATAGTTTACCTATAAATATTTACTAATTTATTTATTTTTTTCGACCGACCGGTACAAAACTCGTTCCCGCGAAGTGTACGACACCGCGGCGTTTAAGCGAATCTAAGTGCAAGTTGAGTCTTCTGCCTCACATCAGCAAATGATGACGGATCTCGTTTTTCGAACACTCGCGTGCGCACGTGATTAACATCGCACGCGAGACGACCACCCCACACACTTCCTCATTTCAATTTCTATTTAACAGTTATGATATTATATTAAACACACAACACACATATACGAATACGTATATGCACAATTCAGAATGCGAATGCGCCCAACGGCTGTCTACGCGTAACGTGTTTAGAAGTGTATATAGACTACCTACATAATATATAAAACGTGTACGTATTTATATTTTAGTAAACCGTTTTAAATAAATTAGGTTTTTAAATTATTACAAAAAAAAAAACGACATCTGAATCTGATCTCGATACTAGACAGCCAATAGCTTGGTAATAGTCAATATAACCGACGACGTCTACAAACACAAATTTAACCTGCACCGTCTTCGTTCTATATGTAATATGTATCTATACGAGTATATATAGGTATCAAAATATATCGAACGCACGACAGAAGAGAACCGTTGGGTATTATTATTTTTGTGTATCGAATCATTATCATTTTTTTTTTCTATAATAAGGCTTTGAAAAAATAATAGGCACTACCGACTGACAAAACGAAAAAAACATTATATATATAGTATACACATACGAGTTTTACCTACTATAAGTATAAGAGTATAACTGAAATAATGGACAAGACGACTGCTGCAGGTTCAAATCTGAGCGGACATGTGGTGAAGACAATTATATTATAATACAGAAAAAGAGTCTTGTACCGAATATTATAAAGACGGTGAAATATCGATAATCAATTTAAATTCCTGAGTGTAGCAGATGATCCTAAATATCATCATAAAGTATAATATAGCAAATACGTATATAGGCAAAGTAAAAAATGTTACAATTTGATAATTGGATTCATGTACAAGCTATAATGATAAATTACACAAAATATCATATATCTCAACACCTGAGGGTAGCAAAGAATAAAATCATATACAATAAAATATATAATAATGAAAAGCACTGATTGTAATTTTTAAAAATGACAAATGAATTAATTTTTTTTTAATAATTGTCTTATATATGCCAAACATATTTAACAATTTCAGAAATTTGTTCATTAGTTTTTAACGAACACTTCTTCGAACGTAACACAACGAGTATTATATTGAGACTGCACTGTTCGTCACGATCGTTCATTCATAAGATTTTGAAATTATTATATTATGTATGAGCCATTGACAATGTATGTATGGCAACATACTTTCAATGGGATTTAACTAGGTACCCTTACAGCATTGACATCCTTTTTTCCTCTGCCACATTTTATTATTTTATATTTATACGCGCACGATAATCTCAAAATATATTAATTAGGTAACTATCAATAAATAATAATTATGCATAACATATTAACATGTAATAATATTGTGTAAAAAGATTAAAAAAAGCTTTAAAGATTACACAAATAATCGAAAACCAGTCTTGTATATATAATATGTAATGTTATAACATAAGGTTACACTTAAAATTTTGCTAAATCTATAATATAATTAGTTAATATGTATTTACCATTTACATATTATATATTCTTGTAACATGTTGGAATTAACTAAATATAACACGCATATACAAATATAATATATACAATATTATTGTGTATAGAGAAAAATATAATTTATTGAAGGATAATTATTGTATCGGTCGTAATAAACAAAAATACGAAATGTGTTTATTAATTTAAATCTAATTAGCATGAAATTAAACAAGTAAAAACGTTACGCAGTTCTGCGGCATATATATTATAAACGTAAATGAATGTAAATACCATTAAATTGCAATAATATTAATAATATTATTATCATATATTCATTCGACTCTATGTGCTAAGCTAACATACCGAAAAAAAATACGATTTTCAATGACAGTCTTTATCGACGGACGTTGTCCAACCGTCACTTTGTGATCGTTACGCACAAAGTGCTGTCATATTAGAACCCCAATAATACATTATACACTTTTACGACGAATAAAAATAACCACTCAAGCGAATTTGACAACCCATTCATTCGTACGGCGACCTTATGATTATTTCATATTATTGATCATCACGACTGTCATGCGAAATTCGTACAATTTCATATACCACATATTTTTATCCTGCAGTGCATTCTATACGTACACAGAAAAAACGTCTGCACATTACCGTAATCGTTGTTTTACAAAATTTGTAATTATTTTCAATTCATTGCTATTAATTTATTATGGAATTGAAGCGATGCCTGCAGTCTTTTAAATGTACCCAAACACACACACCATATATATATATATATGTATATATATATAAAAGATTTACAACGCACTGATGATTTGGCCGGAAGACATTACAGCAATATATTTATCGTCGTCATCTTTGTACGCCGTTTATCGACTTGATCGCCGGGACAAGATTATAAGCGAAATCGTGGAGCGATAAAAATGATCATCGGGAAATCAGCAGGGTCAAAATGAATTTGACGAAGATGAAAAAAGAAGAAACAGCCGCGTAACCCAACACCGGATATTCGCGTTATTGTCACCACGGAAACGTAAACATTTCAATAAAATTCGGAACGAACAGCCGCCACCGTCCAATAATAATAATGTCACATTGTCCGAAAGGTAAAATCCTGTACATACACCTGTCGCGCTCTCAAGAATTATACAATGATGTTTTTCTTAATCGAATACATGCGATTCTCGACAAATTTGTTTCACTGCGTGTTGTATTCAATTGGACTGTACGAAATAATAACGTATATACAGAGTGTATGCACTGGATTTGATACACTCGAATGCAATTTCTATAAATAATATTATCAAATTTATGAAATACATCATACATCCTAAAACAAACGTATAATGTTTAAATAATTTAAAAGCATGATGGTATAACCTAACTATAGTCATTAATATAATTTTAATGTGCAAGGGTTTTAATATGTTTCAAAATTTATGTCGATTTCAAAGTAAATGTGAAAACCACCGGTGGTTTATTTCAGTTATATATTATATAGGTACAGAGGTATGTACACGCGTGGTTTAACATATTAATATAATACAAAATTGTTTCACGTAGGTACCAATTGTAGGTATAGTATACTATATATACATGCGGCTAATTACAATATTACATTATTTACGTATTTTTAATAAGAATGTTTTTGTACTAACCGTAGAAAATTACTCACGTTATACATTATATTATGTGAATGCAGCCCACGCAACTTATATGATAATTTAAGAATGTAACAAATTTACAGAAAAAAAAACAAAAATATGAACTCTAAGAATTGGTAAAAAAAATTCAATACAATCAACTCTCGTTTCCGTTCATACAATATATACATACAGTATTTACGTGTATGCATGTGTATATATGTGTGTGTGCATGTGTGTGTATATATAGACTACAGTATAATATATACGAATAGGAACCCGTTAGTTCCTGAGGCCCATAGGTGCTAGAAGAAGAAGGCACACCTTGTTTATATTCTTTTAACTAACAAAAAGATCACGAGATAAGCCGCGCCATTAGTCAACGTTATATCTGACGACGTCATAAAATTAATTATATACACACTTTTTTTACTCTTTATTTTTTATCAATGTGTACTCATTTTAATGACGATGATTGTGCGGTTTGTGGCGGCAAGCAAAAGTGTATAAAGAGTGAATAATGAAAATAATAATAAAAAAAAAAAATGAAATTCAATAAGACGATTTTTTTTTATTTACTATTGTGAATGTGACGAACGATATATATCAACCGATAAAAAGTCAATCAGCACAAAATGTTTTTAATCACCATAAACATTTTATCATATTATAATAATATAATGATATTCCTCCCCAAAACGATCGTAAAAATTTCAAATTTTTAGGGATCAAATAATGTATGGCGTGTTTGAGATACATTTATAATGGAAAACGAAAGAGATATTATAGGGACATACACGCCAATCCGGTGGTGAGAGAGGGTTTTATTATTATTAGTTTGTTTTTATTAATACTCTGTCACTGTTTTAGTGACCAGTGACTGTAACACGCAGTTCAAGGCAGAATTGTATACGTACGATGATATAAGAGCATACATTTTGTACTGAAACTTTATTATTATTTAATGTTAATTTTTAATCTTTACCATGTAAATGAATATAAATAATTTATGATGTACTTCAAATAATTTAAAAACAAATTTAATTATTTCGAAATAAATAAGCCACGTACATACTGTTTGAGTGTAATAACATAAATACCTATACCTACAATGGAAAAATGGCGTTATATGCGTATACTTATACTTACGACAAATCATTTATACTATAATATATATAATATATATTTATATATATATATATATATATTTACGTCACCCATATGACTCTTTATACCAACAAAATGACAATGTATATGTTAGTATATATATATATATATATATATATATATTATACTAGCTGTACACTGTTAATACTTTGTAGACGTGAAGGAGGAGATTCTATCGTCATTTTTTTTTAAAGTTATTATTTACTTGTAGAATGGCTTCTTCCATTCTGTTATAACATCACCAGATTAGGTGGCGCCACATGTCATGAAAGGTTCAAAGATTCGACACCGACAGTCCGTGATGAAGCGGTTTTTATAATTTTCTTTTTCTGTCTCTATACATCATATTATATATATATACAATACATATGTATATATAATACTGTAATGCGTACAGAGTGTTTTACTACTCTCATTATACATGCCCGGGGCTTTTAGTGATGGGTATACGCGTTTAAAATCCATTTTCTACCGGCAGCCTAATCGAAAAACGGCGGCTAAATTAAAAACAAAAAATGTACGAGGAAAGGCGGGCAACTCACCATTATCTCTTGTTCGGTGGGCCATCCTTCATTGCAAGATTTGCCGGTTAAGGCGCTTTGGAAATCGGGAACCTGTAAACACACAATGAATAATAAAACGATTAGCAAAATGCATAATAATTAATAGGTAAAAATAATGGTACTATCATCATATCTATAATATGGCCATATCATTGTAATGTAGGTACTTATAATATATTTGTATATATGTATATTATAAAGACATAAAGTATTGGCGAATGTCAACGTGGGGGTTTTCAGAAAATATTGCGTCAATTATAAACAAACTATTTCTATATCGTGTAAGACAATCCGCGGTGAAACGTATTCATAATATTTATTAATATTCAACATTTCACTTATATATAACATGATTACGTACGTAACAAATATTCATATTATTCCGTAACATATTATAATAAATAGTATAAAATGTTTTTCAATCATTATTATTACTAGGAATATAACATTTTTTAGATTTTTATCTTTCTCTATACATATATATATATATATATTTATAGATCACTCATACTTGCTCTTCAATTAAAATATCACATACGTATGCGTATATTATACAAAATTCAACGAGAGACGACATTGGCGACAGCTAAAGCGTCTTTCGGAAACGCGACAACGACGAAGTGCAGCGGCCGTGCCGTTAAACGAAGGTCGTCCCGAAAAAACGGGTTCATTAATACATCCTCCGGGCGTAATATACATATTTTACACATGAATAATTTGACGGCACACCATCAAAGTTAACGCATATATATATATATATATATATACGTGTGTATATGTATATACGTGTACTCAATAATGGGGGCTCACAACTACTATCTCGACAATACCGCCTTTAGCTAAAAAACATGTGTTTCGGACAAAACGCATGTCATAAATCCTTTCGTTCAGAATAAGTTGCTATCTCTTTCCACCGAAGACGTATAGGTATGTATATAACACATAATATTAGTAAAAATGATATATATGCGTGGTGTGTGAGATCTGTAATATCGTAAGTAGATATAGAGTTTGTATCGATTATCGTGTGTCAAATATTTATTTTCTTGGCTAGGCTACTGATTTACGCGAGGTCCTGAAAAAAAACATTTCCCAAATTCCATTTTCAATCATTCGAAATCTGCCGCTCACGTGCTCCGACATATACAACACGTATAAATTTATTTATTGGATCGAAACGTCTACTTAAAATGATCTGGGTTCTCGTGCACAGCTTGAGAACGTCAGATTTTTGTTGAATGCGTAGGTATATGTTCTACAAGAGACTGGCACTATAATAACAACTGACCATCAAAAATAACAATTGCCAATTGAACATTTTCAACAATATAAAATATATTATATGTATGTATAGTAATATAATGTTATATAACACATCATAATATGAATCATCCGCTACACTTCGTGAATAATATTATTATACCCGAACAGATGTACATATATATATATGTAATGCTCACGCGAGAATTTATGGCAAAGAGTGAGAACTGGTATGGATAAGGATATTTATTTTTTAATTAGTTCTTCAACGTAGAAAAATAAAACAACGGTCGCTTAAGGACATATGCGCCCGCCGTGGAAACAATATTACAGTAGCATTTTATATATTTTTTAATGGGTTGTAACAAGTGCAAATATCCATTGTGTACATATATTATATATTATACGATATACATTTATATTAATATTTATCATTCACACACAATCGCCTGAAGTAATTTTTAAGTTTTTTTCTAATTATATTTTGAGTTATTAATATTGGTTTCAATTCTAACGTGATGTACTTCCATGCATATAGTTATGACCAGCAGCATTAAAATATAAACGAGAAAACAGAAGCGACTGACGAAACATCCGTACAAGTCATTTGGTCGTATATTATAAATAGGGTTAAACTTAAATATCGAGTTTTAATAAGAAAAAGTGGTTAATTATGTCCCCGGGGCCGATTCAGTTGTTATTTAAATATATATAACATTATTATGAATGAAGTCCTACCGCGCATACGCATCAGTCGAAATGATTAAGGTATATATTCTTCAATCGATTTATTAAAAACAATTAATCCTCGGGCGAGTTCCCACGGTGTATAGCCAACAGACATACAAACACATGCAGCACGAGTGTAAATATTACGAATCGTTACAACAAACAACGAAATACAAAACAAAATATTATTACCTATATCGATTGATCATCAAATCTAAAAACTTACAATAGCACACATTATATATACGTATTATTATTGTAACAAAAACAAACCTACAAATATAATATTTAAATAATAGTGCACGCGAGAACTGATGCACATAACCACAGTCAAATATTATTATACCTATTAAATGTGTTACATTAACCGCGCGAGGTTTTATCTGCAATTTCGGAATTTACGAAATCACTTCAAAAAGGAACGAGATGACCTTAATTCTGTCAAATCTCGTTTGGATCTTTTTGCGGTTACATTATTGTATTATTATTTCTTCTTCTTTTTCTTTTTTTTTTTTTTTGTTCAAAAGAGAGGATTCCGCGTGCACTGCACCGTCACATTCAAGTGTCAAACGATTTGACGGGCGAAACGTCAACAGAATGAAAAGGGGCAGATTTCTTCTCTATACAAAGTGAATTAAAATCGCGTGCAGCCACCACCGTTTCCCGTGTTCCAGTCTTTATTGACC
The DNA here is from genome assembly GCF_003676215.2 of Rhopalosiphum maidis. Taxonomy (NCBI): domain Eukaryota; kingdom Metazoa; phylum Arthropoda; class Insecta; order Hemiptera; family Aphididae; genus Rhopalosiphum; species Rhopalosiphum maidis. Next base: position 65,434,239 of record NC_040877.1, read on the forward strand.
GCAATTTATTTTGATAGCGGTTCAAAACCCGTCTCTGTGAACGCGCACGTTCCGTCAACAATGAGGCATGTAGAAAAAAATAAAAATATATGTATAATGTGTATATAATATTGTATAAGTAAGTGTGTTGTATAAAATAAAAAAATAAAATAAAATGAAGAAGAAAGAAAGAAAAATCAAAGGCCTGAACAATAGGCGAGCGCGAGAATTAGCAGCCCCTCGAGGTTTGAAATCGTGTCGGCGTAATCAGCCCGCAATGGATAATAATAATATTGTGTCCGGAGGCCGCAACGATTTCTGACGGTTTGCTTTTTATATTATAGTAATATATAATCGTATTATGTATTAAATCTACGGCGCCGTTGATTGCGCGTAGCGATAAAAATATAAGAGTTTAATTTTTTTATATACATTTTACAAATATAATAAAACAAATAAAAATACTTATATTGTTCTATGATTTTTCGTCACAAGTTATCGTAGTTATAACTAAACAATTTAGTTATTAAATAGATAGAAAACAAAGAAATTATACTTATATATTGTATAGATAATATAGATTACAACCAGTTTCTTATATGAACAATTAATTATTCACATATTATAACCAATACCTAAATACTTTATAATTGGAGCAATAAGAGTTTTTCAAATACCATTCACTACACAAAACCCATCTAATGTAGCTATATTATAATAATATTAAATAACTGCTATATTGTACTCAAATATATTTGGTATTGTTTTATCAAAGAATTAATTTTGATGTTAAACTTGTTATATATTTTAAATAAAAGTATATTAAATTTCACTTAGTTTGATTCAATGAGAATTATTTGATTTTTTTTTCGAAATATAATTACTAATTCAATATAATTTGGTTTAATAAAAAATAATGTATACAAATATACTGTAATATAGCCTAAAAAATAGAAACATGACCTCAAAATCATAAATATTATGTCCTAAAAACTCAAAAATATGACTAAATATGCAAATGCATTACAAACGCATGCAATATCCTTGATCTACTAATTATTATTTGCATATATAAGTACAGTTTGTAATTAAGCTTTTTGAAAATAATCAATAAATTTAAGTTTTATGAATAAAAGAATTTAATTATAAGCTAATTAACTCATTAAATAAATAGTGTTATTAGTAAGTAAAAGTATATGATATATATGTATTATGTATAATATTCACGGGTATATATACTTAAATTATAAAGAAATACCTAGTACAACTTTTATTGATTTTAGTATTTCGTAATATAAGAATGTATAATTCATTTAGAAAATCAATTTTACCATAAATATACATCGTTTTTGCACGAACCTATTACTTTAAGAATAATTAATTATACTACCATAATCTTTATATAAATTAGTATGTATATCTTTCAAATACACATTTTGTCAAGTATCAACAATTGTTCAAACCTCTAATATAGTACTTATCTATGTATTTTCTATAGTCATCGATCTATTAGATAAATAACAATTTTACTATAGGTAATATTATGAATGTCGAATGATCTTATCTTAAAGTTATTTATGAAAATTATTCGCTACACTGAATAATACTTTAATAAGTTAACTTACTATAACAATGATATAAGGCGGTAATGTGTGCATACATTATTAATGTTAATCTAAATTGTTGGCTCATATGAATAATAGTCATTAGGCGCGTCCAAGGACATAAAACGTAAATATATTTAAATTAAAAAAAGCATACACATATTAATATTCTACTTGTAATGTGCTTATAATCATATAGTAGGTATACGCAAGTTTTGCTTAATACTCATTTAGTCAACGTATGTATGTTATACGCTATAATATATGTCGAACGTTGATATACTTATACTTATAAAATAGTAGAAAATATTTAACTGCATGCAGTCATTCGTATTTATCCAATTGTAGTAAGCTAGCAAATATCTTATCTATGCATGAAGGTTGTTTAACCACCGTAATAAACAATTTATACCTATATTATATATAATATATACATATATACATCATAGAACCCTCAATTTCATTTTAATGAAACTCATATCATTCATTGACTTCATTTGATTATACGGTTGTAGTCAAATGAAGTCAATGGATGATATGAGTTTCATTAAAATATTCGTAGGTATACCTTATACTAACGTGCGGGCATAAGAGTTAGTTATATAAATTATATAAAAAACCATAGGTATACCTAATAATAAATAAGTCATATTAACTTGTATAATAGATATCAAAATGTTTAAGTACTGTGTAAAATTATTGTGTTCATCGAATATATTACGTATATAAAATACATATATAGTTTTATAAATATTTCATTTATAAGTGAAATATAAATATATACAAGTATATAGGTATCTAAATAGGGTACAGCCTACAGGTATATGAAAACTTAAATAATATGGTATTGTATAGTTCTATACAAAACTATAAAATATAGGTATTATCTGGTCTCATGTAGGTACCAATATATTTATACAAGCCTCCCACATTTCAAATCATTCTAACTGATGACATTTTTATAATATAACATATATATTTATATTCACGGAAGTGTGTGGTATAAATAAGTACCTCATGTACCCTTACCCATTCTTTCCCGTTATAACGCACCTATATATTATATAGTTTATACGCAAAAACAGGGTTAATGCGATATAGGTACGTTAAGACTTTCTGGGTAAAAAAAAAATAATAATAATACAAAAGCCATAATACCAGTCAACGGTCGACACCCACTGCTTCCGAAAAACCCGTTACCTGCGTCTATACTATTTATGTATCTTTTTGCCGTTATAACAACAGTATATGTATATAATGCATTATGTTTTTAAAACTTTTTTTCATTCAATTTCACTGAAAATTTATGGTTGGTTGGTCTGACTACAGTAGCGATATTTTTTCTGTCCTTTCCACATAAAAACCGTTTCTCGGACCCTTTCCCACGATGACACGTTGACCAGCGGCCGTGCCGACGAAGAGCCCACATATGTATATATACGTATAAAAGGACAATCGCACACGCAGTGAATCTCAAAGAGGGTTAAAACCCGACGACCGACACCCGCCGAGACAGAATATAGTATCAGCGGGATGCAATATCCTAAACATGTATATAAATACGCATGATGCTTGTGGTATGCACGCAGGATTTTGTAGGTCTTTTGTAAAACCCCTTTTTGCGGTTTTGTATACTAGACTATATTCTTGCGTATACGTGTCACCACTAAATATTTATGTGGCCGCAATACTATATATATTTATACTTAGCCATATATATGGGGTAGGTATACCAATATGATGTATTAAGTAAAACGGCAACAGAGAATAACTACACGAAACACCGAAAAACCGAAAAATCGTGATTTATATCGCGTTTCAATTCTTTTCTGACGTAATGCCTAAACAGTATTAAAATATTTAATGTAATGTAATAGAATTATTACCAGAATACTGCAACTATGAGTATTTTTTGGTACGATAGATAATTTCTAAATGTGTAGTTATAACCACTTCTCCATTAATATAATATTATTATAATGATATATAGGTATATAACTTATATAAATATATAATATAGCAGGGTGGCCACAACGAGGCTCGCGAGCCGCATGCGGCCCTTTAACCAAACTTAGACTAAAATTAAATGTAAATGAATGTTCCTTCATTTGATTTAAAATGAAAAATGTATCTCCATTTTATAAACATTGCTTTACAATGTGGCTCACCTCGAATCAACTTTATAAATTTGTGGCTCCCAAAGTTAAGGTTAGTGGCCACCCCTATAATATAGTTATAATAATATGCACGAAAGTTGCAAATGGGTTCGTGCACAATTCATCATATATCTAGTATCATATGGATCCTTATGGTAGTGCAATGTATTTTACCATACAGATGTTTAGAAATACTAAAGATAATATTTTATTGTAACTACATATATCTATAGATACTATAATTTATTCTATAATAAAAGCATTAAATAAATAAGTGTTATAGACTGATTTGTTCAATAATATTCTTCATTTTCTCTATAAAATATTACGTATTTACATCTATATATTGAAATATTCTCAGAATTAAAAATGACGCAGCATATACGAGTATGTTGCAGTAGTGTAAGGTTTCCACGTGCAAAAATCCTCGTTTATTTTATAATATAACAGACTACCCTTAAATATATAGTTGGGGTGAGAACAATCTATATATACGCATGTATATAATTGGAACCAATAAATAACATAAGACCCAATCCAAGATTTAAATGTGACAAAAACTCCAATTTCTCTCTCTTTTTCTGTATATATAGTATATATATACACGTATATTGCGTATTTTTATATATATAAATATAATAGAAATGAGAAGGCGGCTTCTTTGCAGACGACAATAATAATCATAATAATAATACGCACCGCGATTTTTTGGTTCCAGAAAATACAATAATTTTTAGAGACTCGTTTTACGATTCGCACCCCCGTCGAGTAGCCCTTTGAACCCGCGCCGACCCGGAATACATTACATGAATATATATAAAAACACATTATAAACGTCATATTTTCTGACACATATTTCACGAATCGCCTATTGTTTTTCACTGCATTTATAATACACTTACTAATTATTTTTTTTTTTTAGAACATGCGTATATATTATATGCGTAATATGTGTATGTATATAATTTAAATAATAATATATACTGCCTGCACGTTTATAATAACTAATAATAATCGTATCAAAAAACCACTACAATCTCAAGTAAAAATTATACCAGCTATACTTATTAGGTAAGCATTATGTGGTAGTTTTAATTCAGATATTGTTATATATAGGACTATATACCTACTGTAAATCGAACTATTAAAACCATAGGTACAACGTATACTGTATATATAATAAAACTACAGTCATAATTATTATGTCTTAATAATAAATAAATAAACTTTAGATACAGTTTTCAAATGAGCTCATTCTGTATATGTGTTCTATTAATATAATAATTAATTAAAAACGTATAGATATAGGTATATTAGGTACTTAAGTCGTACCAATAGATTATATGGATATATACGCATTAATGATTATATATGCTACAATTGAATTCAGATATAATGTACAGTATATTACCTATATATGTGTATACCTACACCCAAAAGCTTAAACAAACAGACGTTAGATCAAAAACTCTGTGGTTTTCTTTTAAATATGCATATACATTTATGTAGGTATACACTTCGTAAATAATAGGTAAAAGTATAAAATTAAGAATAGCAATAACTGTAGTGTATGCAACTTGATATAGTACAGATGAACTCAGAATGTGTTAATAATAATAACTACAGGAGTCAATTTAAATACATGTTTATATTTTTAAATTGTCTATATTGACCATAAATTTAAAAATAAAAATTCATCCAAAATTGTTACCTATATTAACATTCTGCATAATGTATGAGTATTATAAATTAAATTATATATGTAGGTATAGGTACTACATAGAAAATGCAGCTGCAGTAGTTATTATAGGTCATTATAATATCTATTTATAAATGTATATTATAATATATAGATCCGTATAGGTTTATACAACCAATTTATATATTTACACTGCACATTATATATATATTATATAGGCGCCTATCATATAAATTATTATATCAAATTGAATAAAACTTTTTTTGAAATAGAATTTTAATAATGTAGTCTGTGTGTACCAATATGGTACAAAATATTATATTAATACACGATGTTTATTGAAAACTGAAAAACATTATGATATTATTTGTTATCACATAGCAAGTATTTAGTTTAGATATATATATTTATATTCGTTGTTAACTCACCACAGACGTGTTGTAGAGTGGTCCACCGGGTACGCGTGATATTGGATAGTCTGCCAACATTATGTTATTTTCGCGTGTGTCCTGTACTGTTAATAGGTATAATGATAATACCTATAGTAAAATATACGTCGTCACTCGCGATCGGCGTAGATGCAAGTGGCGTTAGTGTGCGTGAGAGTGTACGCCGCGGCGCTCGGTGTCCAGTCCGTCAGTATGATAATATTAGTTTTCTTATGACGACCATAACTCGGTATATTGTTCGTACGACAAAATAATAGTTTATGTGCGACGTTTAAAATCGGCGATACTCCGCGACTTATGTCATGATACTATTATTACGTATCAAATATGTTCGATTATGTGACGCATGCGCGTGTTATTTTGTATAGGTAACACGGATTTATTCGCTTCGCGGACAACGGAAATCGTACATTTTTCAAACCGGCGCGTGTAAGACGGTGTCCGACAAACGAAACCGAATAACAGACATAATAAATTCGAAAAACCGATAAGAGAAAAAAAATAACCGTGTGAATCGAAACGAAAACAACAATAACATATACAACGTTGCGCGGCAAGACCGCGGTGACTATATCGAAACGAGCAATGTGTGTAGACTGTTCGGGACCGCGATCGGATCGACTGTACGCGGACGGCGGACCGTAATCGGCTGCGGCGGCGGTGTCTCGCTACAAGTGGGCGGAGCTTGTCGGGGTCCCGGCGGCCAATGGACGGACACGCCCACGTTTGGCGTGCGTCGTCGTCGCGTTTCCCCGCCGCCCGACCACGAGTAAACCGCAATTAAATAGGGGCGCCCGGGACACGCCCCACCGCGGCGGTGCTCCTTTGCCCCCACCGCCGCCGACGACACCGCCACCACCGGCGACGGCGATGACGACGACGCTGGGCCGCCGACACTATATAATATTATACGAGGAGGCGCGCGGCACCGAAAGTGGCGCCGCGCCGGTGTCGCCCGGTCGACGATCGATATTTTACATTTTACCGCGCGGGGCGGCGACGCTGTATTTTCGTTGTACTATATAAGACATTATACCGCGGTATATACAATACTCGTTTGCATTATACCTAATATATAAATATTAAAAACACATACATATAGCTTTAGGTATATCTTATGCGGATAAGTACCTACTTTACTAGTAAAAATAATAATACCAAACGCGCGTAAACGTATTATGCGGCGGTGCAGTCATGTCGTACATTTTATACGCGTAATATCTGCTAATAATATATCCATACAGTATTATAGATAGCCTTTTAGGTTCGCTTTTGACGAATGCCGCCACTTGTCGGTCGTTCGGGCGGATCCAATGACTCGCGGGTAAAGGTATAGTAGGTACCTATATAGTCCACTTATATTATATAAACGCATCACGTAAAATAATATTATGTGCACATTTATCGTTTATATTTCAACTGTATATAAATTTAGCGCGGCTCTTATATATCATATGTTATATAGATACTGCGCAAGTTGTATTTCATGCTAGGTATATATTTTAAATATTTTAATATAGGCGTAATAAGTACTATATATCTATAGCTACTTAAGTATAGGTACCTACCTATATATATATGTATATATAACAGTATATCACTGTAACATGTGTATGCTAAAATCATATTTATACAGGCTAGTCGTTATAATATTGTCGCAGTTTCGAGTGATAGGTGAAAGAGAATATGTATATATATATATATTATCAATAACCGAACTCAAAAACAGTTTTTTTTAATTCTATATTTATATCATTATAAATGATTTGAAATAAATCATATAATACTAATTTAAATGATTATTTTTGTAAATCATGCTTAAAAATATATATTGAAAATCCTACTGCAGATGTTTCCATCCCTGAAAATTACCCGATCGGCACCCTTAGTAGGTGGTCTGCACAATTGTTATAACCGATATACAATATATATATAATATTATGGCCAGCATTGTAGGTTTATATCGTATATGCCATACGGTCTAATGTGTATTCCGCTTTATATATAAACCGCGCGATTTTGCAGCACGTGCTGCGACACACGTGTATTATTATATTGCGTAATACGCACGCGCATCAGCGCGAACATAGTCGCTATAAATTCGTTTAATATCTAATATATACCTAACTAATAATAGTATACCTGTATAGTATATAGTATATATATAAAAATATAAAATACGAATAAAAAGTGAATTAAAATTAATTTATATTTTTATTATTATTAAAATAATATAATAATTTTGATTTCGATATAATAGGCGCATATTAGAGTTAAGTTGATCTTTATAAAAATATGCTAGATGATTTAAACTATGGTGTTACACACAATGTATACATTTTTAACACAAAATACAAATATATTATTTAATAAGCAGTATCAAAATAACTGGTTGTGTCAACGTCCAGTACATATAGGTGTACAGTATACAATCAATCTAGACATATATATACATATATAAAACTATTTATATATAAATTAACTGTAAATAGTGTACTATTTTTAAAACATATATAATATATATGTTAATATGTATGGGTAATATATTTATATGTCTATCATTGATTCTATAAATGAGCTATATAGTATAGTAAATAATTAATATAATACATAGTTTATATAATAATAATAAGTACTATAATATAATTATATAGGTATAAATATATATATAAATTATGTACTATATTCGTATTGTAATGTATATATAAGTGTATATTGTATATACATACTATAATATATATGTCATAGAAATATAGTTAAATCAGGCATTTTACTAAATGCCTATAGGCATATAATTATTATTACTATACTATATAACTATATGAAAATGAAACATTTTACATTATTTTAATAATTTATAACTATATATTTTCTATTAATTATTTATATTGCTATTTTAGACAAAAAAAAAAAACTATGTATTATATATTAATAAGTAAAACACGTAGGTACTAATATGAAATATGTTTAATTTCGTGTCCATCGGTGCTATTGTTTTAAAACTTAAAGCATAAATATGATTTTAAATATAATATTTTTATACCATTTGACTATATGCCTACGACATAAATATATAAAGAGCTCTGTGCTCTGTCGCATCTATATTATTGTGTTTAAGTGATCTATATATACATCTATTCAGAAAATATAAACATCGTTATACATACCTACGCATATTATATAGTAGCGCGTATTATATATAGCAGAAAATCGCACACGCAAGTATAATTAAATATTGATGATGTAAATGTATTTAATGTGATGCTTTGCTATAATTCACTTGCGAGTCTTTAGACAATATATAGTTGAAAACCATCATATTATATAGACCAAACTACAGTATACGTATACCATTACAAACAATACAATTTATATGAACCACAACCTATTAAATACATACCTAAATATGTTTGATTAATTTTCGCATTAAATTAATTTAAAATTATAAAAACGCTCATGCAAAGTATATATTATTTTCTTTGGGCGTAAACAAAAAACCATTAATCATTTGTAGTATCAACTATCGCAAAAATCTAAATGTTTAGTGTTTAATTATTATATCTGTTATTATTTAATTTACCGACCGTAGTCATTAGTCGTCACAATATGAGAAATTTAAAATGAATAATATGAATGCTAATTTATAAGTAATATACCTATACTATAATATAATATAAGTACAACTTATAATGTATAAATACTATACCTATCATATATTTAATATTTAAAATGTTCAAATATATATTGATATATATATACCTAACCTATATATAATATATATTATATATAGATATAGATATTTAAAAACTAATAATTTCCAACCCTAAGGTTTTTAAATTCAAGTATAGGTACAAATCAATACAAATTATTTACATATGTACCTATATATGTTATATATATATATATACATGAATACAGTCCAAACACAGCATTATCGTTCAAAAAGTTAAATATTGGGTATGTTAAATTAAAATATTGTTTTATTGAGGAAATACACATATAAATATCTGAAAGGTTCAAAAATTCATTTATTTATTTGACCACTATATATTTTAATATAATATATAGGTAGCTAAAATACTGTTTATAAGTATTAATAATATATTTATTGGTGTTCTATTTAAACGTTTATACGTTTAAGTGTATTATATTAGTTAATATAGCTTAACTCAATAATTTAATATTAATATTACAGTGCATTTTCAAAGTTTTTAAACAAATATTAATCGTTGTATACCGTCTTTTTTTGCTTGTTTGAGACGTTTGCGTTATTCGTCAATATAGATACTCTACATTGTGCAGGCTCGAATTAGACCACTGATGAGCTACTGAGAAAATCTCAATAGACCGTTTATTATGACTATTTGATCTTAATTCTATTTTTTTTTATATATATATAATTAATAATAATAAATTATTAGAAATAATAGTAAAAAAAATAATTGAATCAAATTATTAATCTGAATAATAGATAGCAGTCACCAAACGTATAAGAAATCCTAAAACCTAACTTAAAACCGATACTATACCGATATATCCAGTGCTCTCTAAGTGGTATGCTGCAGGAAGTATAAACATATATTAGGTATAATAATAAAAATGCATATACTTGTACTTCAATACTTATTGTACTACAGATAATATATTTTAATATTTTGTTTCTACAATAAGTTTTACTAATAATTGTATAAATATAAAACAATTCACTCGTAAATATTATATTTATACATATTATGTACAGTACACATAGATATGCCTACATAATAACTATATGATATGTACGTAAAATGAAGGTAAATTTATACATAGTTTCACATCCATTATTTACACCATTTATAATAGATAGGTACAAGGTATTTCATCACACGTACAAAAAAAATGTTATTATGATCCTGATATAATGTAATATAATTATTAAACTACACAATATAGTCAAAAATAATTAAAGGGGAAAAAATTACCGTTTTGTAAGAAATACATTTAGAAAATTAGTTTTTTTAACTATTATTTCGTGAGAAAAGTCATACTTGAAATGAGTTGCTAACAAATTACAATAATCAACTTTTGATAAATTTGTAAATATCATATTCTCTATTGGTATCTAGTTATACAAAAATAGTGCAATACATGGAATTAAAAGTACATGAACGCGAAATTTATGTGTATTAGTATAAAAACTATTTAAAGGTATACGTTATAGCTAAATGTGTTTTATTTCTTAGATACTCGTAATATTTATCGCAGATACAAACCAAACGTAGAAAACTATAGTATATTATTCGAATATACAGAAACAGTATAGTTGGAGATAAAAACTAAAAACCAGAAAAAGTTGATGATAATGATGATGATATAATAACAAAAAAATGAAGAAGCTATAATTGAGTATTTAATGACGAGACCGTGTGTTTAATGAGTTTTTGGCCAATTGAATTTTACAATGTGAATAGTAGGTATACCTTTATATATTATACTTATACGTGTGACTGTGTGTGTGTTTGTGGAACAGTGTGAGAGCGACGGACCAAATTTCTATTGCAATTTCCGCTACCCCTATATTTAAGGTACATTAAACCGGTTGGGTTTGTTCTTCTGTATTTCTGTTGTAATGGGTTCGATGTATAGATCAACCGGCACGTAGGACCGGACTCTGCAGTTTCTTATACGCGTACACAAAGTGAATGAGAGAATAAACAGACAGACAGGCAGCCGGACGGAATGAACGCAAGAGGGAGAGAGAATAATATATTATATATAGATGGGAAAAGAAAAAAATACCGCCATCAAGGAGGAAATCATTTGTCCTCAGCAGCAGCAGTCGTGTCTGCATCAGAACCGATTTTTCAGCGATCTTTCGTCGTCGTCGGCTTAATGATACGACCCAAAGGCGCCACCGTCATAGTATATATATTCGACGCGCACACACACACAAATACAAACACAAGCTCGTTAACCAAACATTAGGCGCTTTCTGGTACCTCCCCTGTTATCTCCTCCACTACACCCCACCTCACGGCACCACCCACATTGTGTTTGTATATACTATATATAAACGATACACAAGTATACACACAAATGTACATGCATGGCGTACCTATCTATACATATATATACTCTGCGTAGCATATTTAATTTTCGTGTTTTCATAATGTATAACTATATATATATATAATATGCCGCGTGCCGACAAAATTAATTTCATGTAATCAATTTCCCAGATCACGTATATATATATATATATATATATATATGTGCGTATGTACGCAAGTCGCATATTTATGTACTGTACTGGTAACACACGCGCATTAGGTATATATTGTATAACGACAGAGACGCTTAAAATATATATATATATATTATAATATATTATAAAGGAGGAGTACAACTTGTTTGGACAAGTCAGAGAGTAAAATGAATAAACATGGGTAAAAAATATAAATAATATGGATAGGTACTGATAAGTACACAACACCACAATAGTATAATATATATACCTAGTGGTTTTCTACTTTTGGCCATTCGTGCACGTCCTGCAGCGGCTGGCTGGTGGGTGCTAAATACGAGACGTGGAAAAATCGACCGTCGTTAACAAACTAAATATATTAAAAATACCGACGTGTATATACATACATTATGTATAACATCGTAAACTCGCGCGTCGCGTTTCAACTGGCCGTTTCATTTGTTTTAAAAATGACGCCACTATACTTATTATAGGTATATATATATATAAGACATATAATGTATACGTGTAGTGTGTATATATTTTAAATAGTATACGAAATTCACAAACTAGATATTGTTAGATAATTATATATTAATATAATATACCATACATATGGTCAATGTAAGTCTGCTGATGTAGGTACCTATAGTGACATATACCACTAAGTATAATTCAACTTCTGTTTAAAAATAAAACATAGTATATTTTAATGTATAACTACTATGTGCTGGTGACGTGCTGCAACTAAATTCTACATACTCTATGCGCATACATAACTTTCAAACAGTGGAGGTAATCGAGTAAAAATGTATAAGGTTTAAGTAGTTTAACGATATCACTTTATTAGGAGGTTCGACGAAATTTTTACTGTATACATATTATATGCATATAAATATACATTTTTAATGTTCTTAAACTATAACTAATATAATAGAATTATATTGTACCACATAATTCCTTTATGTTTGTATAGCATATAGTTATATATATATATATATATTGAGTGTGCCACTATATAATATAAATATAATTTGGAAATATATTTTAATAAATGTGATGACTGTAGAACACCAGTCAAAAACCTTTAGATTTTAATCTTGAAAAAGTAAATATGTTAATATGTTTTATAAGTATACTGTATACTATATACATAAATCTATATGTCTATAGGCTTGTACATGCAGTATGTCTAGTTTATATAATAAAAGTTTTGTACATCTGATAAATAACACTACCCACTTATTATTTCTTTGATAATATTGTACGCTCGATCGAAAACGACAAATTTGATACTTAAAATATGTATATTTTATTGTATGTTAACATTTTCTAAGAGCAAGAATAATATTTTAACTGAACATTTTTACATAAAGAAATTATTTGTTCTAATTTATACTGTAACAATGATAAGTACCTATATATTTTAAAGATATATATACTAATTGTTATTAAAATCTATATTATAGTATAAAGATTTAAAAAAAAAATCCAAACATTTTTAAATTCTGTATAAAATATAATTTTTTCCACAGATATATATATATCCCCTAATCATATTTAAAAATAAAATTGTATTTTATTAGAGATCATTAGACATAATCATAATTGAAAATGTTTAAGACTTAATAATTCACTAACAATTATTTTAATTTGTACTATACCAAAAATAAAAAAGTTTTCAATCGAACGAAATCAAAATGAAAAATCTTTAATTTTCAAATAAAACTACCTCTACTTGTTCTATCCCAATGGGCAATAGTATTAATATCAGACGCTTAACGTGTTCAGTATATTATTCCATTATACTCGACATATAATATTGTACCTACATTATAATGCGGCACTCACTACTCGCGCGCTGAACACCACTATACGATCCATAAAGTATAGACTGCATGTATACATCCTACAACAGGTATAACATAAGTACCTATGGTACTGTATTGTAGGTATACAATATACGTGTATATTATAATATTATTGTTGTTTTTATTATTATTATCATCATCATCATCATTATTACAATTGCATAGACAATGGGCAATTTTTGACAGGATTGCGGTAACGGATTACTACCGGAGGTGACACGTGCGAGCGCGTTTAACTTGGCGAGGCGCGTAGAAATATCCGATTATTAGGGAAACGCGAACGGCTACCGACGGGGCGCGACGATTTACCTATCTACATATTATATTTTATTATATATATACATTATACATATTATATACACAAGCGGTCCGCGGCGATGTATACAACGTGGGGCGGAGTACTTTTAAGCACCGAGTATATATTTAAATGGGTGTGCGCTAATGCTTGTTTATATATATATATAGTTATCGGATGTGTTTGTATATAATAATATAGTATATGTATGTATATTATGAGTGTGTATACGAAGCTAAAATAATAATACTGAGAAAGAGTACATTGGAAATATTCGACAAGGTGCCCGATGCGTATACTAATACAACTATATATGTGTATATTATATATTATATTATTGACTAATTGAACGCATTTTAAACACCACACACACTCACACCTCCTATACATAACTAACCATTATTACATCATAATACACGCTGCCGCACTAATGATATTAGACGAGTTTTGTCTATACACGAGTATATAGACTGGGATTAGGAGTTTTTTTTTTTGCCAAAAACAAAAAAAAAGACCCGAGGGCGTGAATCACGAGAATTAATCTAATGACCGAACAAATTAGTATGTGCTGTGTGTATTTTTGTATATATAATATTCACCAATCAATAACAAATTATTTGTAACATAAACTATATAGTCATTATGCATTTTAATCGTATATATTATTCCTAAACGACATAGGCATGTACTTATAAAACGTTTTTACATTATCTTATAGTTTATAGGAATGTAATTTTAGAAGTAGTATAGATAGTTACACTTAAATATATTTAAAATATAATATTATAATATACAGTTGCGGTATTTCCTTTCAGCATTATATTATAATAAAAATGTATAACAGTGTTAATACCTACAACAACCAACAGTTAATTAAAAAAAAGTAACTAATGTAATGAGATTAATATACTTTATTTTATAAGTAAATTATTATACATGTATAAGATGCATACATCAATGTATAACTAAACAAAAAACCGAGGAAATCGATCTGATGCATAGTAGGTCTCCGGTATACCTATTACCTTACTTTAGGTATAAACTCTGATTCAACGACCGCTATGTGCATATAAAATGGCATATTGACATATTGTGTACAGTACTCAAAAACGGATAATCGTGATTTTCTCCACTAAAGAAACGTCTAGTCATTTGGTTCCCGTTAAAATTGTTTTAGAATTACCGACCATGAATATTGAATACCTAGTGCATACCTATATATACATGACATTGTGTAGTGTGACCACATTTCATCGACAAAATTTTCTACTAAGAATATTTTCGAACATCATTATACTTCCCGTTTTCCGAAGATTATACGTGCCGATAATGCATTAAGATAGGACACATATAAGACGTTATTTTATATATAATACATTCACAGGTTCCTTGTATGGATAGATCATAGATAGGTAATTATTTTCATACTATTATATAAATTAAAACTAATTGTATTTGCATAATAATATGAAAGTTTGTAAACTTCAAATGTAACCTCGGTAATCCTTAGTGCACCCATAATGCACAGTACACCTATAAGTTCTACTTCACAGATGACCAAGTATATACGCACAAGTTTGAAGAATATTATAATCCAAAACTGCCTCCAAGTGCAATTTGAATTAATGACGCATTGAACTTTCCACCATACTCTATATTTTTTCGAAGTAGGTACAATTAATCATATGTATAGTGAATAGTGTACATAATTTATATCATGCGTGTATGCGTGTGTGTTAATATCCGCAGTAAAAAGTCATCGAGTTTACTACAGAAAACATCTACACTTCACATCAGTGTACCTACACGGGTTGATGGGGTGTATCAAACATGATCTGAAATGTTTCAACCACGTTAGATGAAGCCTAAATATTATATGATGACAATTTGTAGTAAGTATAAATATATATAGTATATACTTTCAAAACGGAAATGAACAAATTAACCGTTATTATCATACTATATCGAGCTATGTATAATAGAGTATTTATAACATATTTATTAAGCGTTTAAAATGTCTTACCGGATGAGAGGCTTAAAATATAATCAAAAAATATAATATTTATCATCGTCTCATCAAAACATTTATAAATAACTAGGTATATTTTACTCTAGTGTTTAGTTAATATACTTATAATAATAAAATATAGGATATTTAGGAAGTAACCAATTCACGTGATTTAATAAAATATACATTTTTAGAAGATTAAAAATACATGTGTATTGTGTATAGTATTTTAATGGCTTCATAATTATGTAAATATTAAATATTTCATTTTATTATAACTCTTATTTGTCATTAAGTTTAAACATATATTTAATTGAACTTTTAAAATAAAAGTAGTTGAATTTTACAAATATATTATATTTGTTCTGTAATAATGTATTCTATGTAGACAGTTAAGTAAAAAAAGTTAGTGTATAAGTATAACTTTCGACATAAGGTACGGAATAATTTATATTTTATAATTTAAAACTCTATATTATAATATAATAAATTGTATTTTTAACTTGATAAAAATAAAATTACTTACGAATTGTTTCAACAACAACATTTTAACTAAAATTTTGTTACTCATTTAAAAAGTACAATATCACTGAAAACTTTATAATAGCAGTTCCGTGAAAATATCATATATCATAATATTTAATAAACTTTATTTGTATTTATTTAAAATTAGGTAAGGATAAGATAATTTGTATCGCCATTATTTTTTGTTAAGTTTAGAATGTTTTAAAACAAAATTTAATTTTTCTGAACATAATGTTGTATAAATCATAAAATTATCTACGAAAACATCATAATATATGTTTACATCATTACTTTAAAAATACAATTATTACATTGTTTATACATGTAATACAAAAACCTTCAATTTTCGATTAGAGTAATTTTAAAATGAACCTATATATCTATGTATACAACTTATTGTGGTTTAGGAAAATTATAGACTTATACAAGATAAAAAAAATTATAAAATATTGCCGTCATTGTAAACCTGATAATTAAATAGGTAAACGCTTACACATGTTTGCACAACTACAGAACTGTGATTAATAGTACCTACAGACATTTTTTTCTTAAATAAAAATTCAAAATATAAAATTAAACTAAAATCTGAATTTTATTGAGTATACCTATGTTTATACGTTATATTACGTTATTATAGAGTTTTTTGATAAATGTATCTAGTTAATTAAATTATACGGTTTGACAAATAGATTTTGTTTAATAATTAATTTATTTACGTATTATATTTATATACATATTATATTACGTGTATAAAAAAAAAAGCTTTGACAATGTACTATCTAATGCACGCGTGTTGATTTATATTCTATCAAAACTTAAGAGCAGGATACGAGAGAATTTAGGGAGCTCAATGGTTGTGTGTAAGGGTAGAGGAGAGGGGGTTAATGAGCTAACGTCATAAATTTCATCGGTGCATAAACAAGGCCGCGACTGATTTCAGTTTTATGAGCCCATAAATATAATTTAGTATGCCCGTTTAGTTCACGCATATAATGCACGCAGTGCGATGTAGGTATAATAATATGCACGTATATATGGTCTGAGAACGTAAAACTTTAATATTTCAATCGATAATTTGCAAATATAGAGTAATAACTATTATATACACATATGTATAATTATTTATATGTACATGGACGATTTTTAGTTACAAAAAATATTGATATTATATAAAATAATTATTATTTATTATATTTTAAAAAAAAATTATTAATTTATAATTTATATTATGTACCTATCCTAGTAAATATCTCATAATAACAAGGCGCCAGCCACAATGTATGGAAAGTGTAGGAGTATGTTAATATTAATAAATATAATATATAGGTAATAGGTATATACCTATATACGATAGATTTTGCACTGACTTGCCCGTGAGCCAAATATAAAACATTGTTCATAAATCGCAATAACAGGTTGTATTTATACATCAAAGTATTATACACGTATTACGTACATCTAAGTATTATTATAAAATACGCCCATCGTTTAACCGTTGCATTGTTTACGCACTTGTTAAAAAACAGTAACAAAATTATTTTCCATAATAATAGTAACGTAAGGTCAATAAAATATAGACAAGTATGAAATAGTATTACAATTTGAGTATTCGATGTAAATTATTAATATTGAAATAAAAAAAGTATAATCATTAAAATAAATATTTATACAATATCTATATAATGTATACATAGATTTAGAAATCTGGACGTTTAGTTTTTATTATAAAGGTATTACAAACATAATATATGGATAAGTATGACTATATATATATATATATACATTGCAATAAGTACGGCACGCGTGAGTTACCTATATCTATATGTTAATATCTATAATGATCGTTTTGATATAGATATATTTATACTATGATAATCGACGAAAAAAAATTCGATTAAAAATTCAATCAATGCTAATATTATGTTGTATTATAGTTGTTGGAATAAAAATCAAAGTATTTAATGAGTTGTTAAATTCGCAATTATTTATGTTTTATTCAACTTCTATACAGTCTATATAAATAACCTATAATAACCAATAACTAATAAGTAATAATAACTAAAAATAAACGAGTTTTTTTAATTGTATTGCCGATTTTTAAATTATCTATTTAATTCTAAATGTTTTTTTTAATTATTAAAAAGTTTATAATAATATAAGTTAAAAAATACTATGCTTTTTCCGTAAAGAAACTAATAAGCTATAAATATATCTATAATGGTTATTTATTAACTTTTTAAAGATTTATCTTAAATTAATGTTTAAGTATAAATTATTATTGCTATTCGGTGCAATGACTATAAGGAATCGTAGAAGTTTAATATCGATTACAAATCTGACTAAATTCATAAAAATAAATACATGTTTATGTTATCAACTGTAAGACCCATACATTATTACTTTTAATATTGTATATTATAAGTTAAATAAACACCACAAAATATAATACAAATTATATTGATACATCTATGATTTAAGAAAAATGTAATATTTTTTAACAAACTATCATTTAATATTTTATTTAAATATCGAAATATATACATAATGATAATACCACACACATAGTTACCTATTATCTACCTATACATAAATATAATATAATATATTTTAGTAGTTCATATTTAGTGAGTTAATTTATGCACACGTATAAGTTAACAAGTAATTTTAACTTTGATATACAATATACATAGACACATAGTACATAACTTACTATAGGCTATTATTTATATAATACGCATATATTATATACAATGTATATATATTTATATAACATATACTTAACTACAGTTGGCAAGGATAATTTGAATCAAGTATATGTATACACTTAATGTAGTTATTTTTGATACTTAATTTAGAGGAATTTTATCAATTTTCTGTAAATTTTTTTTTCTCCATACACATCACAAAGATTTTTAATTTAAACATTAAAACAAATAACCGTGATATGCTGAACGCACTCAAAATACTTAAATATATAATTAGGTATTTTGTATACATAAAATGACCATGTAAGACAGACATGTATAGATTATAGGTTATATCGATAATATTATTTATTAAAACCCTATATTAATGTACATGGTTGTACTTAGATGCACAATTACTACTGAATATATTTATAAGTCTTACTTTTTCACAGTACAATGCGTTGCAATTTTCGGCTAAATGATAACTGCTATACGGGTACGACATGTCAAGTGTAGTCATTTCGATAATTGGTTATCCGCACTATATAATATAATATAACACTAATATAATAATATGTGTATGTGCGTGTGTAATACTTCAACTATATAACATGAATATTTGGAGGGAAAAAACAATCACGTAAAACCCGCGAACTTGTATACTTGTCGAGATATCGTTTAAGACTGGTGCAGTATAACTAATAAAAATCTGGCTTATGAAAAAAAATGTATCTATACCCGTATTAAAAAAAAAAAATAAATAAAAAAAGACGGTTTAAACGAGTCTTGCCGTTTCATTGGCTCAACAATAATTAGTCGTTTACTACACCCACACTATATAACCACCACTTTGATTAGTCCCACAAACCGGCGTTCTACGCACCTTTAAAAAAAAATTATTAATTAATTTTTGAAAAACAAAAGCGAAATCATCTCAATACCGCACTTACAAGGTTTATAACAATTAAACCTACCGCATCATCACTGTAAGCTGTTGTGTACTGTAGAATATATAGCTTGTTGTATATAGCCTTATTAAAATATATTAGGCACCTATTTATATACACTGAACACTGTTGTATATAATTTATTGCACGTAGTCTTTGATCAAAAAAAAATTTTAATTAAAAACCGTACACACTATATAAGTGTATGCACAACTTTATAAACTATAAATTGTACAATTAATATAATATTGGTAAAAATTTAAAAAAAAATAATTAACAAAATTTGCTTTACATCCATCATAAGTATTTCAAAGCTCTTTTGAACCCTGAAATGGTTAAAATAAAACGCAACAATGAAATCAAAAAATGTATCAATTTATAAAATGAATATTATTCTAAGAAAAAATAAAACATATTAAACAATACGGTTGCAATATTTGATGCGAAAACCATTTAATTATTAATTTTCATGTATAATTAGACACATTTTTCAATTGAAAATCAGCCCTAGCCCTAAAAGAGGGGGCCCGGAAGATTTAGTTTTCTTAGGGCCCGAAAAAACTAAATATGTCTCTAGTCATGGAATATGTTAAGAACTTAAATTAAAATCGTTTTTTATTCTTAAATATAATAGTAATTCTTCGTAACGTATCAATTTTCGAGCAGTTTTTTCTTATGTTTAAGGAAATACATAGTATGATAATTGAAAAATCATATTTATATATAAGGAGTGTTTAATGCTGCATTGGTATTAATAAATATAATATATATATATATATGTACGATTAAGAGGGATGCGGTACCATTACTCATGGAGTTAATAATAAGATCATTATTTATTGCTGTTTGAAACTTGCCAAACCAATCTCAAATCATTGGATTTTAAAATAATAGTTAAGAGCTGCATGATTGCGTAATTAAACATTTTTTACAAATATCAAAATATTAAGAAATTATTAAAAACCAATTTAATATTATTACTGTTTTTATTAATTTATGAACATTTAATATTATGATATAAATTTTAAATATTGTAAAAGTATAATAAAAGTACAGGTAGAGTATAGACTTATATATAAAGGCTCTTACCCAGAAAAAATTTTCTGGTGGAGGGGGTTATACAAATCTTAGTAAGTGGTGTATAAAATAATATGTAATAATTTCTAAGTTTGCCTAATGCGAGCAAATTTTGGGGGGGAACTTTTATGTGGTATTTTTATTAAAAATATATCTATAAGACCACTTCATAGAGAACTCTTCACTCTTATTCTTTATATTATTATTATTTTAACTGTTGAGATAATTATCCAGATTCTGTAGCAGATGGCTTAAATACAAAATTTTGTTTGAAAGAAGATAAAATTCCAATTCGTAAGCTTGTCATATAGATTTCCTTTGCAACTTTATATTTTACTTTCCAAAGATTATATCTAAAACCTTTGTAATACAACTCAATTTTAAATTGTAAATAGTGAGATTAGATAATATCTGCGTATTTGTTATCATGTTCTTGTATTATTATTATATAATATATAGGTGTTAATTTAAATATTGATAATTTATTATTTGTATAGGTAACAATATAATTGAAAATATATTAGAAATATTAAGAAAAAACATATTTTACTACTTGTTCGCACGTTTAATATTGACTTTTCATTAAAAAAAAAAAAGTAATGGAAATTATTAAGTGATTGCGAAAAGCAGTGGTGTTAAAGGGGCGGCATAGGCCAACGCCCGAAACACAGGTCGGCATCATGGGCGTGTATATTTATAGAGAACACACAATAGACAAATTGTATCGTCACGGGTAGGTATATAACTAGAAATCATATATATCTAATTCCTTTCATAAAATCTAAAATGATTGTTTTTTTTTTTTGATAGATTATTATATACAAAAAAAAAATAGAATGTGTTAAAATTGTGAAGTGCTACTATATATTTTATAGTCGATAAAAAAACTCAACTAAATTAGATGGCGCAAAATTCGTTTATAGGCGCCAGAGGCGTTATCCTCCGTGTGCCGTTC
Source organism: Rhopalosiphum maidis (assembly GCF_003676215.2). Lineage (NCBI taxonomy): Eukaryota > Metazoa > Arthropoda > Insecta > Hemiptera > Aphididae > Rhopalosiphum > Rhopalosiphum maidis. The sequence goes on from NC_040877.1 coordinate 65,456,714, forward strand.
TAATCTCACAAATATTGGATTTATTGGTTTGCAGTTACGCATTAAATATACAGGTGTATAGATAAACCTACGCAATACTTACCGCCTTACCGGGAACATCAAAAACACTATTTCTACACCAAATAACCAAAATTATTATCATTTAAATCGAAAAATTCAAGTAGTATAACATTCGGTTAATTTTTATAATCTATAAACTACCTATACAATATACATGTATTTTTAAATGTCTAATTAAATTATTTAAATTAATCGAAATAATAATAACATTAATAACTATTACAAGTATATAATAAACATATTATATAATGTACCTTTAAAAATGTACAACGATAATATATAATAATTACAAGAAAATTAAGCACATATAAATTATATAATTATTTATTACACCTAATACAAATACAATAATATTTTGTTAAAAACTGCGTAGTGTATAGATATCATGGACTATAGTCTATAAGAGAGGAAACATATTATTATTATTAAACAATATTATCATTGCTTTTTTGAAGATCGTTACTACTAAGGACCTATAAGAGATGATGTTTTTGATATTTATAATAAAAAATTATTTTTATTTATATCATCGTGTACGTACATTATAAGTATTGTAAAGTTGACCTTAATCCCTTTTTTACTGTAAAACGTGTCGCTGGAACTCGATTTTTTTATCGTTCAACACTTAAAAAGGGTTTCGTTAACATAATTTTTAAGCTATTAAAAGGGAGTGATAATGACCGTCATTTATTAACACTACCCGCGTCTATACGTCGACGATATCCAATTTTTTTGTTCGTAAAAGAATAATTTGTTTATATTAATTATTATATGTTTATGCGTTACGATAGTACCGGCACAATACATGATGCGTTATATATTTTACCGACTATTGTATACCTTTACGCGCTTTAGGTAATTTAATTGACGTTGAAAAAATAATTTTACATATAATTTTTATCATTAACAAATAGCAGCCTTATTGACAGGAAAATCGTAATTTCCTCCTAACCAAGATAATATTGTAATATATATATATACCTATCTAATATTATTTTTTCCATCTTATGTACAATAACCGAATGTTTATAAACATAAAAACTAGTGCGCAAGTGTCTTTAATAATATTAATATTATAATATACTATCATATACCAATGTGAAATGAAAAATAAACACGATTGTAATATCGTTTAATGTACGGCGATGGAACACGATTACGATAAATCGTCGTGTGAAGGGGTCGGTGAGGGGAGAGAAGCGAAGGAAATGGTAAATATTATAATATGCCGTTTATAGGTGCAGAGAAATAAAAAAAAAATCGTTCGATTAAATTTCCCACACGCTCGTTTCCTATGGATAACACACACTGTTCATCGCACAGCGTTTCCGCGGAGGGGATGGTCGATTCATATGATGCGAAATTAACTTTGCGGACTCGTTATACATTCTGCCGCAGTGCAACGATAATGTTAATAATAATAATATAATGTACGCGATGACCCGCGTGCACTGTAATAACGTTATAATATATTGTAATATTATTATTATTGTCGCGCCGGGGACGTCGGTGTGCAGATTATATCGCCGATACACCCACCCGCGGCGGCCCGACGCGGAATAAATTATCGCGGGGACGCGCCGGTGCCCGGGACAGATCGAGCGACAGCGCGTGCACGCCGTAAGGCGCGAAGCGAGCGGCCGCCGGGCTCACTGTCTTGAGAGCGCGTCGTGTCTCGCGTTGTCGTCGTCGGCTCGTCGTGGCGATGAAAAAATATTCGTATATTATTATTATTATTATTATTATATATAGTGACGATGACGGTCGCGTGCGCGCGTGCAGTTCTATATAATAACAATATAATAAAATATCGCAGCTATCCGTGCCGTCGCGGTTACTATATGCACGCCGCTTATGCTGCTGCTGCTCTGCTTCTGTTGTCGTCGTTCGCACGTGAACAGAGGGCGAACGGGTACGTGTGCGTGCGCGCGTGTGTAAGGAGATGCGTTTGAATAATTACCGCGCGGTCTTTCTGTCCGTTCCACTGGCCACCACCGCCGCCGCAGTTGAATTGGCCGTGCGCGCGCTAAATAATACAATAATAATATTATTATATCATATAAATGTGTGTGTGTGTGTGTGTGTGTGTGTGTGTGTGTGTGTGTGTGTGTGTGTGTGTGTGTGTGCGTGTACGGTTCGTCCCGTTCGTTTGTCGTCTGCACTTGTTAACGGTCGCGGACAATAATTATTTTGCAACGCGTCTGTTGTTTGTTTGTGCATCGCGAGGTCGTTTGTCATATCATATTATATTGTGCTGCACAGCGAAGCGGCCGCGCGTTTTTGCCGATGACATATTATGTCATTATATTATTCCCCTGCTGCACGCGCGCGATCGCCGTGGCCGTATAGCTCTACTCGACGACGACCGCTGCAGCCATCGTATTTATTATTATACTATATCGTGCTATAATATAATATTCGACTCGCGCATACGTAATGACCACCGCGTTCGTGGTTATTACCGCGCGCGGTCGTGACGCGCCGTGTACATAACGGAATACCGCGGTGGGCGTTCTATTATATTATACGTTAAAAGGCATCACAAGTCGATTTTTCCAATTTTTATTATTATTGCGAGACAGCGAAAACAGAGTATAATAATATTGTACGACGTACTTTATCGTCTTATATATACGTATTATAGATAATGTTGTGTTGATTGACTGTGTTGTATATATATATATAAGTAGGTACCTACTTATATCATATAATATTATATACATATACTATTATTTAATTAATATGCTGCACGACATGCTAATACCATGGGTTTGTCGAGTACTTTCATACTTGTTACGTATTTATATGACCATTTTGATAATCCGCGTAACTTTATTGATTGCCCGCGTATGTACTACGTATACATGTAATTAAATAAGAACCGTTTTTAATCGCAACGCAACACGAAGCGTATTATTTGTACTGCAGCCTATAGATGTGCTTAATATTATATGTATATCATAAAAACTTTCACGTTTTAAATGTACCTACGGCCCGCAATACCGCCGACCGCCGTAGCATAGGTACATTAGGTAATAGGTACTGACTATTGATATAATATGCTATTTGCCTACACACAGTACATATAGTATAATATAATATAAACGTGTTAAAGTACCAAACTGATCTGATATTTGTTGATACTCTATTAGCTACCGAGCTACGATATACTAACGATGATAATCACGTTATACCTAAAGACGTTTTGAGTAATTATATCGTTGGATTAATATTCTGTAGTGTGGTAATAAGTTCAATAAAAAATAAATATATAATATATTTACATGAATAAATTAAATCTGTTTTTATTGTATATAAAGATATAAGTGATGTAACATTATAATATGATACGATATAGTAGGTATATGTATTGATGTATTGTTATTATGATGGTACCTAAAATACGTCATTTAACTATAAAATCACGAGCAAAATGGTTATAAAACAGACACAAGCGTATAAAACCTCTATTTCAATTTATACATCAGTTGTTTTGTTTTAAATGTATTATAATTTATAATATATAGTACTTATATTATAAAAGTATTAAAATATATAAAAATAATGACTATCAAATTAATTAACACAATTAAAATTGAATTAATTCTTATTTTAATATAATTTTAGTATCACATTATTATACAATAGAGGACTATTAACGTATAACCAATAATAATGGTATCAGATGGCTGTAACGCCTGCAACCATTACACCATTCGCACCTCGTTTCGAAACGTCCAAAATATAATAGGAATGTACGCATAATCCATAAAACAAAATCGAAATCAATAAATCATCCTATCAATAAATTATTAACGTACCTATAACAATATAATTTTATACGCGTATATTTATAGACTATAGTTAAATGATTACAGGGATCATTAAAATCACGAAGTACCCGAAGACATTAGATATTTCAGTAAAATGTCCACATTTGTTTTCATTTTTCACTAGTGTAATTATTTTTTTTTTTTATATATAGCAGCACTAAAATAATATACTTTCAATATGAAGCGTTTGATAATTACTACGTTGAATCTCGCTTCGTAATTATGGAGAATTGCGGAAACTAAAAAATGTATATTAGATATTTATTTGACCTAAAGCTTAGATACTTCAAAGTTTGTGGTTAGTGGCAAGTAAATAAAAATTAGTAAACTGTTATTAAGGTAAGTTTTAATTTTAATTGCAATTTTTTTTTTACCTTTTATTAAACAAAAGTAATTTTAAAATAATATTAAAAATTATTTTTGCTGATTCCCTAGAAAAAAAAAACTGCAGCAACCAGCAGTTGCATGTATATGACCCTTATAAATCAATTATATTTTACCATATTACCATAGACAGCAATCTATATTTTATTCATTTAATATTTTATGGATTATGAATTTTGTAATTTTATAATTTACTTTATACCTGGCGTGTCCAATACACTACACGTCTGCACGGAGGCACGTACCAATTATGTTAGACCCTTCCGGGAAGGTTCGCCGGAAATGAGAATTATGATTTTAATTTTTGTATACAATATATAGGTACCTACTGTGATTTAGAACATAAATTTTTTTCATTATCCATTTTTAAACTTATTACTAAGTTTATATTGATTTTGTTTTATTTTAAGAAAACTAAAAATAAAAAATTACGCTTTTTACAACTGCTTTGAAAATTATATAATATATTCAAAGGTTGTACAGTACGAATATAATACACACGCGACGATTGATTCAAGTCATTTTCACACTAAATAATACAAAAACCCATGAAATATTCACCGCGCGTGACCTCAGGGTTAAGACCGTACGTTATTGATTGGCCGCGAGAACACTCACACAAACGCGCATAACATATACATCACACGGGAGTACACGACACACACACATAATATATGCACGTGTGCAATGTACATTATTATTATAATATAATACCTAATACAGTAATACTGTTTAGATTATGACACGTTATAATAATAAGGCCCAAAGCTGTTCGTATATATATATATATATATACAATCTCTTGCCGGTCTGTACTTTACCTATAGGTACGTATTACTTATAGAACAGAGAGTACATGTAGGTATAGGTACACATACCTTTTTATAATATTTTTGTGCACATTACACACACGCACACGCCACACACTTCTGCAGTGTACAGCCACGCACTGCTGGTACCTATATAAATGTGTATGTACGTGTATATAAAAAAAAAAAATCACAAATAACACTATTTTATTATGCAGCCAATGTTTATGTAATTTACGACTTGTAACAAAAACGTTTTGTATAATATTACGCGCATATACATACACATATAATAATATTAAACGCGAATGTCTTATTGCGTTGTGAAGCGTATAGGTAACCTACCTACCTACCTACCTATATCACATGGTGTGCTCAGTTTGTGTGTGTGGTGTGTATGATGTATATTGATGTATACATAAATATAACAACCTGCTGTATATGAAATATGAGACGTGCCACACAGCCTCATCGTTCCGCGTGCGTATATTGTAGGTAGGTATAGATGAGGCGTACACGTATAATATGTAGTGCGAGTGAGAAAGAGTTGGACGAAGATTCTCCGTGAGATAACCCGGGCGAGTGGACCCTCGTGCGTGTGCGTTTGTGTGAGTATGTGCGCGCGCGCGCGCGCGTGTGTGTGTGTGTGTGTGTGCGTGTGCGCGTATATATACAATCCGTCCGGATGGACGGGACGAAAATTTACAGGCTATAATTACAGGGGAAGCGACCGTATTTAATTATAGGCTTAGGGGGATTATCCTCTGCGACCAGACTACGGCGGCAGCGGCGGCGGCGGTCGAATTTTAACCGAACCGCCGCCGCCAATATGATTCATTGCCGCCGCCGCAACGCGTTAAAAAACTGACAAAGCGGAAAAAGCGCGCATTGAATCGTATTTATATATATATATATATTTATTATTATGTATAATACCGGTACACACGTATTGAGGTATACGCGCGCGTGTGTGTATGTATCTATTTATTTAATTTTTGTTTTTTACAACTGTTTGTAATAAATTATAATTCACTTGTATCTTTTTTATATAACGAAATAATCATATTGTCTTATAATATAATAACGATTAAAAAAAAAAAGGTGGGACGGACGAGTTATTACATATTATTATTGTGCTGATGCGATAATATACGTTTTAAAAAGAAGTGCTTTATCTTATTGCAGATATATATATTGTTACGTAGCTGTTGTAGCCCGGTTTCATCGACTGCAGGAAAGTCGTTAACGTTGAATCTTTAACTTTGTGCAATTTAAATAGTCATCACCTTTAACAAAAACATTGACCTATATTTCATATGGTTTACATTTTTTCGATAAGATCAATTACGAATATAATATACCATTAGACTATACTGTCGCTTTAGAATTAGTCGTTATAACCGTTATATTAACATATTATAAGTTATTTTCTAACTTTCCACTCTCCCATTAGATACCCACTCATTAGCTTCTTCTAAATAGATTATAGTTTATATTATATTAGATTAAGCCATACCGGCTATTACCTATACCAGGTATGTGAAATGTGATTAAACTCTCACCACAAACACATACAACGTTTAAATGTCTATAGAAAACCATTTAAAGCTTTTTTAAGAATCCGTTTGAATTATTGACTCCGAATTGAATTTTACCACAGTTACATATACTTAAAGTTTACGTTTATACCTATTATTATTAATAATAATTATAGAACAGTCAATTCTATAATCAATGTTATTATTATGTATAAATTTACATTTTTCAAATCTCATATTTTATTTTTACGCTTTGACCCCACATTTGCCTCTCCCAAATTATTTATAATTAATTGATATGTTTTACTATTTCAAAACGCATGAATACAATTTATATTGTCAGCTATATAAATAGCCCATAGATACCCATGAACAAAATAATATAAAATCAAAATAACATTATTTAAATATTTTTTAATAAAACATCCAAATAGCCAATACCCAACAAGTACATCGTATACTATATATGCATTTCCGATTCCCTAATTTTACGAATTTAATATAGAGAAATTTAAATATTTTTTCTTTGTCAAGTCAATCATTGGTATCAATAAGTATATCTACTACAATAAAAATGAACATATTGATTAAAAAAACTAACAACGCGCAAAATCCTGCACTATATTTTACGAATAAAATAGGTACTTATTACTATATATTAACTATTTTGAACTTGAGAAATTCAATTTTTATCACAAAATATTTAATAAAAATACCTTGACCGCAATATTTATAAATGTAACTTGATATTATATTTAGTTTTCCTAAAATAATTTCAAATGCTTTATAATAATATTATTTCTTTTTTTCTTTTTGGCTTCGTCCCGAACCATCTTTGGAGCTCTGAGGAAAAAGCAAGCTGTCTTCTTGAATCATTAATTAATGTCACGAGGGCCCGGCGGCGACGGCGGCGGCCAATGGTCGGAAGTCGTGTTGCCACGGGAGACGCGAGTGGGCGTTAACCGCGTGCCCTCGAGGAAAACTCTGCTGCGGTAGTGATGCGGCGACGGTGGCAGAAAGGGTAGGGAAATGGTGAAAAACTATTTTCCCGTAGCAACAATCCGCAGAACAAGGGCAATAAAATATTTTACACGAAATCGAAATAGTGCTGTGTGTTAAGAGAAACCGAAAATACGAAAACAATACATACAATAATATTATGATATATATATTAGGTACTTCAATATGTGTACCTACCTATATTTATGTCAAAACTGATATTTGTGATGACATCATAAGCAATTTGTATATAGATATATAATCCGTATAAAATCATATATCATAGTGTATTATACGTTAAATATCAAATTAACGTTTCGATACAATAATTTCAATACCAACTATAGTCCCATCACCAAAATACCAAATTACCTTATAATATGATATGATCAACAAAATTTTAATTAATAAAGTTGACTCAAACTGCGCTTCATAATAATTTGTATAGTTTGCATGCTTACTGCATAATATATTTTATCATCACACCGATGTTAACCTAATATTACTTTGTGAAGTATCGTCTATCGATAAACAGCTGTACTTATACTAAAAATAATAACAAAAAATCACTCCAAAATACAATTCAAAATGTTTCCATTTTTCAAATATATATGAAATACGTAATACATATTTATTTATATAATATGTAATTCCATACGCGTATATAATATAACAGTTATAACTACGTATATAAAGGGTCTAATTTTGATAGCAGGTAATCGTAATAATAAATAACTAATAAGGATTAAACTTATTAAAAAATTAATTTCCAATACGTTATTCTTATGAGGTAGGTATACACAAATATCATCTAATTACAGGTTCAGAGTTTCGGGAAATTCTTTATTATCTTTATACTCGATCTTAGATCATGTAACTAACCCATATAAGGTATATCGTATATTGTATACCATATATATGGTAAAAACATATATTAATACGATCAAAGTTCGATCTAAAATAATTTCCTTTATATAATATAAAATATAAATAGGTTTCTTAAGGACTATATACCAACTGATATAAAATTAAATTATTTTCAAGTACTTATATAACGCGATAATATTTTTATTTTCATCAACTATATATTATATACCTAATACCTAGATACTAGACATCTCCTGTAATATAGTCACAGAATAATATATTGAACGATTGTATAAAGATACAATGCCGCGTGGTAGTTGTTTATCGTCGAAAAAATTAGGATATGGAAAAAGCCCAATCTTCCTTGCCGGTCACGTAACACGTTCTCATCCACATCGTGATAGACATTAGTCTGCTCGGGTTAATTTTTTTCGTTCACCACTCAGACCTCCGTCATGAAAAATACAATCCGGTTTTGGATACAATTTGGTGGTTAATCGGTTTACAAAATGAAAATTCAGTTTTAATTAATCTTTGGAAGAGGACCGAAGATTTTTATTTTTCTATTTACGTACATCGGAAATTGGTTATCGAAAGGTCTTCGCACCTGTCGTACCTACTATTGTTACTGCCCGCGAACAGTGAACAAGTTGATGAACTGTCTCATAACTGGGGAGTTAGAAAAATATTAAGTAGGTAACATTTTTTATAAAAATATTTAAATTATATTCATAAAAAATTAGAAATTATCTGTAAAGGATATTGCATCATTAACTATTTCGAACGGAATAATTATTGTAATTATTTTATCCATTAATATATTTTACCTCAAACTGATTATAAGTATTTTATCACTAAATTATTTAATTTTAATTGATGCAGACATAATTTAAATTTAATATATACGTAAAATATAACACGTAACATGAATATGTAAATATCATGGGTATATAAATACCACTTTTGAATTATATAGTTTTATTTTGTTCATAAAAAAATAAATGATATTTTAAAATCGTTTTACAAAAATAATTATTTACTTATTTACGTTATTATGAAACTATGTAACTTTATATAGAAGAAATTATTAATAATCTATTAAATATTTATTCGCTATAAAATATAAACGTTAATTACGTAAATAATAACTTCTATCTTGTATTTCTTATAATTTATTTTTATTACATACACGCAATACTTTTAGTTTTTCTAGCCTAAAAAGTAATTTATATTTTCTGTTACAATATATAAAAATCTAATTTTGCATTTCTAACTTTTTTTTATCTTTTAAATTGAATTTTACAATTATAATGTTTTTGCATTCGATGTTAAAATATTACAAATTTACTTTTGAATACTTATGTGGGGCAGTTTTTATAATGTATATACTGAACATGTTCATATAAAATCTTACTGTATTTACAGTATTAAAATTAAACATATATATTATACAGTATATAGGACATAGGTGTATAGACATCGAAAGTAGATAATTCCAATATTATTATTGTAACTAATTAATAAACTAATACGCACTTACATTTTTGAGCGAAAAACGTCAATTTAATGTATATTTATATGGATTCAATTAACGAAAATCATATTTTTAAATTTTCCACAGCATTTGGAGCTTATAGGGCTATAATATAATATGATTTTTTTTTTATGGCATTTTTATCCAGTCCTTATTTGGATACAACGGTTTTTAAACTCATCTGAACTTTCAATTGTTCTGTCTCTCGTCGTGGTTTAACTCTCCCCCACACATTCTCACTCTCACTCTCTCTCACGCACACACACACACACACACACACACACACGAATTATTCATAAACAAACGTCATTCACACACACGAACACGTGCACATACATTGAGTTTTTATTTATATGCTTAAAATATTGTAATAATATTACGATACGATGTGTGTGCGGAAAAGTTAACGTATTATACCTCCCTTATTATTTGTAGAGCGTGGCATTTTCTTCAAGAGCGCCGCCGCGATCACCGTCCCTCCGCGTCGTCCACCCTCTAATCATGGGTCTTATATATTATACCAAACGTCGGCAGGGTCTGCTAGAAGTGCCGTTTCCGCCCATTATCAATCGCTGGCTCGTCTGAAATCGGCGGCACCGCTTATTTTTCACAAAAACCCCCGACCGGCGTTACGCTCGCGCACGATGGGCGTGCCGCACTAACGATAAATCAACCTGAACCACCACCGCCACTGCTACCACCGACGCCGCCGGAGAGTCACTTTCTACTATACATAAACTACCCCGACTCCACTCAGACTTCGCGCACAAATTCACATACATACTATATATATTATATGGTATACAGCTCGGTTTGTATGTGTGTGCGTGCGTGTGTAAAACGCCATGAATAACAAATTTCTATATCATACATGACCCTCGGCGCATGATGATAGCCCTATGAATTTTTATGTAACACGCGCACCACTATATATACCACACATATATATAAAATATGTGTTCTCTAGTGAAAAACTATTTTTATCCCGTCCATGTATATAATATGTTGTATAAAGTCCGTCAATAAATCTCAAAGTACGAATGGAAAATAATAAATAAAATTTTCCGTTTCACAGATTTTCATACGAAAATACCCTGCTGCAAGTATATAATATATAGTGTAAACATAATATCTGTATGATGTATTTCTGCTAAAACTACGAAATGCCTCGGGCATGGATCGAACTTTGCAATATTCTTTATGTGTATAACATTCAAATCATCTTGTTTGTATCAGGGTGTACATGCGATGTATAATCATATAATATAAATATAAAATGTGTATATTACTAGTTTTTCATTATTTTTCGCACGCCTGGCATCAACCTTTAAAATAAAAAAAAAAAATTTAATCAAAATAACATTAACTATAGTTACATTAATGGGGCATTTATAACTTGAAAATAAAACAATAATACAACATTTTTTAAATAATTCCTATATAGTTTATCACATTGTTGGGTTAAAGTACATCTTATAAATACAAATGTAGGAATATTATTAATATTTTTGAAACTTGATCGTATAACTAGATATTTATTCAAATAATGAACATATGAAAATTAAAAATATTTAATTTTATCATAGCATAATAATTACAAATTCTACAATATCGGATATGCATAGTAGTATTCTATATTGATATGTCATTGTATATTAAATTATGATTGTAACATCAAACATTGCTTTATTGTACGTATATAATCATCATATAATTGTATGATACACAATCATTTATGATTTTCCTCTCTTTTGAATTTATAATAACTATTATTATTACATAGTCTATTATACATAATGTACAAATTGATAATTAATGTATATATAGATAGAAATCATACTAATTACTATAATTGGGTATTTAAATTATTAATGTACTAAACTTGTAACTTTCTTTTTAAAAAATGAGCACATATAATCTATGTTTATATTTTCAAAATAATCGTTACGCACATGTACATCTTTTAAGTTTTACTACAAAATTTACACGCATAATTATAACGTGTTGGAAATGACTATTTTTTTTTTTTTTTTAATTAAATAATAATCACGTTATCATCATATTAATATGTTCTACAGAAAACATAAAAACAACTTGACAATTATTTCTTAATCAACTTTAACTATTCGTCGAAAACAGAAAACCATCAAAACCATCAAGATATCATCATTATATTATAAGCTGACTATTAAATATAATTTTGTTTGTGATTCTTAAAAAATAAACGTTCCGTTTTGAAAATATGAAACAAACCATGTATGAACGTGTAATGTAATAATTTGTTCATTTTAGATTAAATCAATATTGTTTCCAAATTATAATTCGACACAGCACATTGGCCATTGAGATATTCAAAACCGCCCCCATAACACTATTAAAATTTAAAATCTAAGTTTAACATCGATAGTACTACCTATATGCATACAAAAGGTCAATGGTTAATTGCTTACGCGTATTAATTACATTTCAAATGACAGGTGCAACAGTGGTATAAAAAAAAGTATAAGAAAAAACCACGAACGTGAATTGTTTATTCATAAAAAAACTATAGTCGCTTCTCGTGAGAATATCGGTTTGATGATGTCCAATCGTTATTATATTTTTTTTTCACTGGATTCGAAAACGATTATTTATTAGTTTTGATTATATCTGCGGTCCGGTTTAACTGCGTCCACCTATATAATATACATATATATGCATCATATATCGTAGGAGCGTATGCGGAACAGTGTATTGTACACCAACGTCGTGTAAAAAAAAAAAAAACACTAACACAAACCGACTGTAAGTATATTTTATATTATATATATTTATTATGTATTCTCGATACAATAATATATCAAACCGTATACGTATGTGTCGGTGTGTGTGTGTGTGTGTTTGTGTCAAAACACGAATACTAATAATAAACGCTGCGTAGTAAAAAATATAAATGCAATGCGGTCCATCGGGGCTGTAACTATACCTCCTACTACCCTCATTATATACATATCGTTCGCCGACCGGGGATGACGCGATGACGACTACGACGACGACGACGACGATGGCGAATACACAGCACGGATTCGTCGGGTTGACGTTTAAATTGCCGGTTTCGATTAAATTACTATGCTAAACGCCGCGGAGCAGCAACGGCGGCGGTGTGGTACGCGCTCTGTTAAATAATAATAATATATATATAAACGGAATAAAATACGTGCGCGTGTGAGTGTCTGCGTGTGTGTGTGTGTGTGTGTGTACCTACGTCGTATATACGGTGGCGTGGCAGATTCTTCGAGACCTGTCCCCGCGCCCTACCGCACCGACCAGCAAAGCCGAAGCAGTCGGAGGCCTAGAAAACACACACCGCTAAAAAAATAAAAAAACCCCGGCCCCGCACCGCGCGAAAGTAGTAATTTATCGGTGGAGATAATTTTAATTGTATACCAACTGGCGTTCGAAATTACAATGTATGATAATATAATATAATGTATCGCGCGCGCGCGCGGTGTGTGTGTGTGTGTGTGTGTGTGTGTGTGTGTGTGTTAAATGCTGTACGTTCGAGCCCGTCAGGCATTGTAATCTTTTGGTAGCCACTGTGCGCGCGGCGAGTCGCCTCGTTCGTGGATTTATGGCTGCTGCTAAACGCTCGCGCGCGCGCCCGCTCACACGATCGGCCGCCCGCGATAACCCGGTAATTTCTGATTGATGGGCGTCGATTACCGGATTACCGGACTGTCATCGCGGCGTGTCGGAAACGCGCGCAGTGTAATAATAATAATTGACCGATACGTACACGGTATATATTATATTATTTTAAAGCGCCCATATAGGTACACGTCGCGTGGTACTACCGCAACTATAATATTATTATAATATAATATAATCCTTTATACCTACAATAATATTATAGTTGGTAAAATACGATGAGATGACGCTGTGTACTTACATACATTATTTCAATAATATAATTTAAGCGGTATAACATCGCGGTGTATGGTGTGGGCACATAGCCGGGATTTTTTTTTTTTTTTGTAGGGAGGTGTTTTGATTTCATATTTAATCATCACTTTAAGGGGGAGTGGTTCACACACTCTGTGTCTTTTAATACCTATAGTAATCGATCTTCGCGATAACAATAACAAATATAAAATAGAATCATATGACAGCATAATATTATATATCCCTATTTTTTACATAAAAACGGCCGACGCGGGGTGTTTCAACACCAAAAACACTCCACATTGACTACGCTACGCCACTGTTTATACTACATTGTATAACTTAACGTAATTTTTATTCTCGTCACAGCCGACGTGAGTATGGACATCGTCTTTCGATGATTATTAGTGAAATCGACGCTTCTTCGTCGACCTTATATATATATATATATATGAAATCCGGATTACGAAATACAAAGAAGACTTGACGAAATATACCATTGTGTGTTCTATAATTCATAATTTGTAAAAAATATCATCGATTCACACTATTCATAGTCTATTACTGTTATTGATTATGTATGAATATAATCTAACCGTAACACAATTTTTAGCATATAATATTGAAAGATATTACTTTAGACATTTTGAATAGTAAGGATATAGTTTCGATATTTCTGTTATAATAAGTAAACAATTATTTTTAATTATGTATTTACTGTAATTTATAATTACGTAACGGTCAAAGGGCCAAAGACAAAAATTTTTAAACAAATGTATCTTTATTACGTATATTAAATAACTTTTTCCTATACCAAATAACTTAAATTCTCTTGAGTTACATATAAAGAGGTTAAATTTAACAAATTGGACGAATTTTCATTCAATGAGATACATGCCAAATTAGGTACACTGTGTTCACAAATTCTGATCGTAAGTTCCAGATGTTTTTTACGTCTATATTTTTAATTTTACTCAGTAATATTCATTTAGCCACACTATTCTGCAGCTACAGTTTTATTATAACATATTATATATGGAAAAGAATTTAAACAACTCCAAGTTTGTCTCATAATTACTTCAATAATAATTATATGTATGTGATTAGCAAATCCGTTAAATTATTTTTTAATAAAACAGACCAATAATCTGTAAGATGTATTAAAAATGTCGTGTCCATGGACCAATATCTTCTAATCATTGTAGCTTTATCAATTTATTATAAATTTTAAAACCACGCAGTTATTTTAGAATATGTATATGTGGCGCACAACGTTAAGTCGAACTATTCTGAATGAAAGGTATGCCTAAAAACCAGGTGTATAGAATATATTATTAATTGTGACGTACATAAGAATATAAGTAGATATACAGTATATTATATACAAACACACAGAGCTCATATAATAATCGTTTATCATTTTTGCATCATTAATCCGTTTCGCCGTCATCGAATAACGTAGGTCGTTATTATAAATATTATATACATATATATATATCAACTACTTTTAAACCTCCCCGTGCAACAGAAATACGTCACGCTGGGGGGAAGGAGGAGCTGGAAAAAACGCTTTAAGCGAGTCTTGACAAATTATTATCATCCACTCAACTACCGGAGTTTTGGATTAATGATTTTACGAGCGCGAGACGAAGTAAAAATATTGTTTTGTTTGGGTTCATGCGCCAGACAGGTATATGAAGCTAATCGATGTTTAACGAGTTCATCAAGGGATTCGACATTAGGTTATACGGTGTAAATTTTTTTTTATAACCGTATAAATTGTGTTTGAAGCACAATAATTAGGTCAGGTAAAAATGCCCATTCTATTTATCATTTCCCCCCCTCCCCAAAATCGTGGTTCTAACGATCCTATGGTAAAAGTTATACAATTATAAACGCTTTTAGTACTATATTTATAAAGCGAACCCTTATTACTTTGTGCAGCCTACAAAAAGAATATATTTACTCTTAAGAAACTTTGAATTACATTACATAAATTAATGAAATAAATTGCAAAAGTAACTTAAGTTTTTAGTAGTATTTAATAAATGCATTTCTGTGGGACAATATTATAATGACTTAATAGATATTTAAATAAATTATAAATAATAAGAGGTAATTTAACGGGAAACAAGCAGTAGTTAAATTATAATAAATGCTTTGATACAAATATAAAAAATTTATCTGATAATATATTCTGTTCATAAATGCTGGTTAATGTACAATATAATTACATTTAAAGTTTTAAACAATTTTATTAATTTTTTCTGTTATTTTCTCAATAACTAATAAATAATAATGAATTATTTAACAAGGTATAAAAACATAAATTTCAAAAATAATTATATTTTTTGAGTGGATATAAAATTAAATTTTATATTATTTTTGTGAATAATTCCAAAAACCACTCTATTATAATTTTAAAAAAAAAATAATGGTAAAGAATAATTGTTACTATAATTTTAATTTTTTCTGAATATATATTTTTACAAGGACATATTTATTATTTTTCCATTTACTTTTTAAGTAAAGTTTCTGAGGTATATTTGATTAAAACTTGAAACATACTAGAAAATTTAACAAATATGTGCATATGCGGTTAGGCTACAATGTAGACTTAATATTTTACCTTTTCAAGTACATAACCTATAATTATTGTTATCACACAGACGCGTATTTAAAAGAAAATCCTTTATTTAAAGCAATAAAAAATACATTTGTTTATGTTGAAATCAATAAAGAAATAAAAAAAAAAAATTAAAAAACTGTATAATTGCCAAAAAAAAAAAAAATCTTTTATGAACCAATTTATCAGTAAAAAGTCTACGATGAGAAAAAAAAACTTAATATATTATATAACTATATTTAATTAATTTAATGCAATTTATTTACTATTTACCTATGTTTCACTTTCGAAACACGTTTAATTTAACAAATAAATTACCTAGATATAGATATAGTTTTTACAAGAACCCCAGTATATATAAAGCTACTTATAGTACTAACTACTAGGTATAATGTAAAAAAAAGTAAAATAATTTATTTTTAATAAGAAAATTAACAGGATAACATTTGAATAGCCTAAATCCTTCTTGAAACTCTTAATGATCTATTTTCGTTTTTTATCAACACGCACACACAATAAAGATGACGGAAAAATAATTCACTTTCTTGGAATTAAAATAATTGTAATAATTACCTTTAAAACTATTTAGGTTTCTTAACTCTTTGATATTCCGTATAAACTTAGATCAAAACAATTATTTTGTATTACGTAATATTGTATCATAGGAAGTAGTTTATTATCATCATAAACATTAACAAAACGTTATCAATCATATTATTAAAAAAATATAGCATCAAACTCATGATAAAAAAACGGTATGAAAGTGGGTACCAAACTGCAGAAAATTATGTATCGAGTAGACTCTTTATTGAGTAAATCACTATAGTGGATTTTCTTAAATTTGAATTCAATGAAAACTTAATGTATATGATAAATAACGATTCTGAGCGAAGACTATCTAAATTATGGTAACGACGATGACAAAATAATTATTTTAGTAATAATTTTGGATTTGCGTAAAAATTTTCATTTTTCCTTAATTGTTTGTTTTTGTCGATTATATAAAAAAAGTACTGGGAATTTTTACAATACAATTTGTAAAAATTGTCTACAATACAAACTATACCCAATTTTCTATTCAAACCACTCTAAAAGTGAAAATTAAAGCATTTTATCGACTAATTATCATATATATGAATCCAAAAACACACATTATAAAATCAATAAATTCAATTCTCCGCTCAGAATCTAATAAAAATAAAACAAATAAATATAATTTATTACCTGTTTTTTCTCTAATTTATGTCCATTTTTAATGACTGATTTTAGGTACCTACGTCCATAATTATTGTATTGAAAGTGCGTAAAATACGATTTATTTCCGTTTTCCATAACATTTATTAGAAAAAAAGACAAAGCAATCAATCAAAGTTATGTTTGATATCAAATAAATGAAATAAAATAATAATAAACTGGCAAATAGCCGTACTTCAAAACAGATGACATCAATCAACATTAACCCATTGCATTCTAACCCTTCGATTTCCCATTATGTTTTTTACCTTAGGCCATCAGTCACCAAACACTCGTAAATGACAACACCTTTTTAAACTCCGGTATTATTGTGTATTATTTTTTTAAGGGGATAATTTATTATAGCACTAATGGATTGAATGGCGTGATTAAAAAAAAATTATATTTTATACTGAATTTTTTTAACCCTAGCTTATCGACACAATTTAAAAATGTTTAATAAATTTTCCATTATTTTTTACACAATTTCTTACAGATATAAATATATAATTTTATTATCGGTGATAATATGCATTCATTAATATATATATATATATATATATTATATACATAGAGAGAAAGAGAGATAGATAGATTCTTGAAATAATGTTTTAATTTTTTCAAGCTACGCATTGTTTATCGATTCTGATAAAAATATAATATATATACATATATAAGTTCACTGTCCGGCTACGAATATATTCTTCTCTATCAAAAGAGTTGAAAGTGGTTTTTTATTTTCAGAAACTCCACCCACATGTATTATATTCGATACGACACCAGAATCAACGTAAAGCCTTTATTAAGATCGTATCCAACAATCATTATTATATTAGTTGGTCGTTGTTCAATTTACGTTTCTTTTAATTAAATGTTTTTTTCTCATTTATTACTATTATTATTATTATTATTATTATTATTATTATTATCCAATTACGATCTCACAACTCGTTTTTTGTATTCGTAAGGTAAGACTATAAAGTATACATAAACACTGTTCATAATATTATACACAGCATAAAAGCTTATTAGTGTTATAAATCTTCGAGTATATTATATTTAATATTATACCTATATCATCTACACATTATATTTAAATACAATACATAATAGTATGATAGTGACACAAAAATTAATTATATCCGATATTTATATATCTAATATATAAAAATATGTTATGGAACTTTTGATAGGAATCGTAAAAATAAGTGTTTCTTAAAATAAATAAAAAAATTTACTATATATACTATAACTGCATAACCAACATATATATACACCATTTCAACCACTATATGGTTTTAAAATATATTTCAAAAACTCTGTGACTATTATAAAGTCTGTGATAAAATATTTTTATATATATACATATTTATAACGTATATGATCAAATACAAAAAAATAAGTCTCCTCTCTCTTCTCACGGCCAAAGATTGGGTGAACATTTTCTGTGGCCGCATACAACCTATAATTATCTGACGGAGCACGTCTACATGAAGAAAACTATATAATATATTAATATATATATATGTGTGTGTGTGTGTGTGTGTGTGTGTGTGTGTGTGTGTGTGTGTGTGTGTGTGTGTGTGTGTGTGTGTGTGTGTGTGTGTGTGTAATGTATAATGTATATATAATACATGTACCTTTATGTATATATATTCTGGGTCTTAGTTCATAGTAAAACAATTAGCAGTACAGGTTTAATTTTAAAATAATAATCATATATAAGTCTCGGAACCTTTGTGAACTATTATTATAACACTAAGAATTTAATGTTAAGACCCATAAATTATTAACACCATCAGCTAGTTCCTAATAATTAATTTTGGAGACAGTAATAAAAAAAAAAAAATAACTTTTAAAAACTGTATTAAAACCATATATCAATGAAGACATTGACAGTATAGTAAGACAAACATGTATACTATCTTAAAATCAACTCAATAAATAATAATTAAAAATCAGAAAAAAAATAAACAGACAATAAGGTTAGAAATTGAAGACAATAGCTCATAAAAGATCATCATGTTGGCAGCTATTTTTTTTTACTTGACAAATTTTGTTGTCTGATATTTTTGATTTACAATATAGGTTTTCACAAAAACGCTATTTACCTATCGCCTAAAGCATGGAATTATGATAATAAAACATATTGCCGTTGAATAATAAAATAAAACCATGTTTAGATTCTTGTCTGAAGTAATATTTGCTTCGGGTGAATTACCCAGATTGTTAACTCTTTCAGCGCGAAGTTTAAACTAAATGTACTAAAATATTCTAGTCAATTACATCGTTTTATTTCCATATTTTTTAAAAGAAATAATAATCCTAAATGGTTAGTTTAAATCGATGCGATTTTTTAAATTGTCCAATATAAAAAATTATAACATGGAAATAATTTAATAAATGATATAACTAATATTTGATAATTCTAGGTCGGAGCACTTGTAGCATTTGCTTTTTCATCTTATACACAACAGCAGCAAATAAAACAATTACGTTGTATGCTATAACAAAACTAGATACATGTAATATAATTTTAAATATGAATACATATTTTGCAGGTTTATTATGTTTAAAGGTAATGCATATTTCTTGTTTTTTAATTTTTTTGTTAATATTTCATGATTTTCAATTTTATTTTTAGATGTTTTCTTAACCAATATTTTTTTTTCGTTTTACCAATTGATAATTAATTACATCATCAGCCAAAACAGTTTTTAATAGTTCTATATTTTTGTTATATTTAGGTTCATTTTAACATCTATAAATCCATAGTAGTTATGTGTACCATTGTAGTTTTACTGGATTTAACAAATTCACGTATATTATAATAAATGTAATTAATTTTAAGTGCATATTTTTGAGTTTTGCAATACTGCAATACATATTGAGATTTTCTAGAGCTATACAAGGTCTTTTACCCTATTATTAAGTACAGTCTTGTTCTACCCTATCTAAGTCATATAATATTAACATGTAGTTCTTATTTCATAGATACCTATACGGCTATACACAATGATATTGAAACTACATATAGCATACACATTGATTTAGACATGCATCGTGTGTAACTGAATACCACTTGACAGACGTCAAAAAGAAGAATATAATAGGTATATTATACTTCACAAATAGTATGAGCTCCATTTTATAGATCACACGAAAAATATTTTGAGGGACTAAAGAAAAATGGAACTAGAGTTGATGGGAACTGGTTATCCTCGACCCCTTCAAGGTCAACGGATGTAAAAAGAGAAGAAAATATTTCTGAAAACAAACATGCAACACGAAGGTAATTACGATATCTTGTTTCAATTATTTTTTTTTAACAGATTAGATTAATTTGTATTTTTTTATTCATTTTTTTGTATAAACCATTAGAAGTTAAAAAAGACCTTGTATAAGTTATTTAAAAAGATTGATATTATTAAAAAAAAATTTAGATATCGTGTAAGCCAAAGTGAAGGATAATTGCTGTCATTTATGTTTTTTTACTCTTTTTACAATTTTTGTTTACTATAGCACCTGTAATATTTTGAAGCTACTTAAAACCAAACTGTATTATACACATATTATTATTAAATACATGATACGCGTACATCACACGCAAATGCTACTGTGTCTTGACGTCGTGTTAGGTGCCTATTGTGAATTTTTTTTTTATTATTATTATTAAATAGATAGGGTAATACCTATTATTAGAATCGGAACTATACGTAATATTATGTTATTCTTGCAACATAATCTATTTGGTTATTTGTAAATTACGATAGTTGAATATTGATACGACGTATAACAACATAAAGAATCTTCAAAGTCTGGAACACATTTTATATCAGCAAAGAATCATAATGTTTTCGCTTAAATTACTACAAAAAAAAGTCCCTCACCCCAACAAGTATTAAGTAAATATAATAACACTAAAATGCGTTCTGGTTTATTTCACACCGTTTAACATGGCGGAAGAGCATTTTCGAGGGTTCGTACAAAATCTTTAAAAATATATATATGGGCATAAAAAATGTGACTTCTTCTGTTTAATGCATTTACAGTTTCATAAAATGTAATGTTGAAGTAATAAAAACTCTCTCTATATATAATACACAAAGCTTTATATCAACGCCCAAAAATATATTATGATGTATAATAATATCAAATATGTACATGTATATTAATGTATAAACATGCAAAATGTAAGCTTTTTTAATTTAAAAATCTAAATAGTTATATTGATGAAATAAAAAATAGTTAGTTTTTCATTTAATTATTAATAAAATCTAAACACGTGAAAATCAGCAATCGAATACTATAGTTTTTATTACATTCTCTTGTACTTCTTCATCCAAGGTCGAAATTAAAAGGATTATCACAATTATTTCTGTTACATGAATTCATTAAGTTTTTATGTTCATAACCATTATATTGCACTTTTATAATTGCATATTTGGTTATGTTCCAGCATTACGGTAATATTGTATATTATATTAATACATTATGTGTAATTTATTTTCATACAATTATTTGCATACGACGATATACCGTTAAGGCGTTAACATCTACTAAAACAAATATTTTAGTTAATTACATTTCATATTCACAAGGTATACAAATTAATTAAGAGGTGGTAGAACTACTATATATATATAAATTCATTCTTAAAATATGGTTTAAAAGTATTGCCTTAACTTCGATTATTAAAGTTATAATATATATTATATATAACGATGAAAAAAAATGTATTCTAAACGAAAATCATCTGAAATTAAACTCGAAACCGTTGGATGATTAGATCGACGTACGTATATTAAAATATACAAATTGATCTTTTTTTTTCGAAAAAGGAAATAATTTTCGTTGCATAATGGTTCTAGTTATTAAGTATAAGCAATTGAGGGAACATACGCGTGGTTATGCGGTCTAGACAATTTAATATGGCCGTCGCCGTATCATGAACACTAACCGTGATGTTCGTGTAATAATAATTAAAGACGGTAGATTAGACTTTTTAAATGAGAAAAAAATCGATTTGCTGTTAATTTAAATTTGTAATGAAATATTTCATACGCACGCGCGTGTGCGTACATCGCGTAGCGTATAGTCATATAATACGCTCATTGCTACAGCGTACACGTGTATATACTTTTATATCGGTATCATTATTTTTTTTTTCAAATTAAATTCGACGTTATATCGAACACAAAATTCAAATATTATTTACAACATGTATGTAATATGTATGCGTAAAATAATAATTATGCCGCGACTTTAGGTATTAATAAATAATATTACATTATATGTACCTAACACCTTTATATATATATTATAAACTAAAGAATAAGAAATACAAAATTAATAACGGGACACAAAATAAAGTATCAAATTATAATACAAAAATACGTATACACTATACATATTACTAGCATAAAATGTACACCAAAGGTATAATATTATATATATTATTATATAATATATATATACGCGTACACGATCAATACACTTGATTTCGCAGTGCTCTTCGTATTGTGTATAAGTGTATATATATACGTATATGCAGTACTCATTGAGCGCGGGGAAATTTGGTTGGTCCGGTTGCAATGTGTGTGTGGAGTGCAGGAGGACAACGGTTGTCCTGGTAGGTTTGTTATGTGTGCACTGCAAGAGGGCGTGGGTGGCGTGGAGAGACAGAGTGGGTTAAAATGTTGTGAGTTTCAATGGTCCATTAGGGGGATATAAAGTTGTGTGTATGTGTGTGTTTGTGTGTGTGTACGGGAAAACGGTTGACCTCCGGATGTTATTATCAGCAAAAGCTCTCTTGGGAAAAGTGCCGAGTCTTTCCTGCGTTACAGAAACGCCGGTCGCCGTTTAATACATCCGGCACTCCTTATTTTTCTTATTTTTTTTTCTTTTCTGTTTCCTTTGTCCGGCTGCTAAAAGGGTCGAAATAAGTCCCTTTAATTTTGCAAACGTTGTAAATTGTGTAAATCAAATAATATCAAATACTCTCCTGTGTATATAAACGTATATCAATATATTAAACAATAGCACGTTCTATTTTAAACACGTCTTGAATACTTGGGGTAATATACTTAATACGTACGTTTATATTTATATTTATAGTTAAAAATGTACTTACTTATTTTATTTTAAGCTCAATTATTTGAATAAAAATGTATTAATATATTTATCAATCAATTAAATGTACTCTTTGACCTACCTATGTCTTATCGTATTTATATTTAATTCAACTTTAATCTAAAAAATCTAAAATTCTATTTTATTGTATTAAAATATCAAATTTACTGAAATTTACTGAATACAGCTGACAAACAATTCTCGAAAACAGATGAAAAACTACGTACAACTAATAGATTAGATTCCTATGTATATCGCTCATATCCAACAAAATAATATGCTTGCATTTATTTTGAGTTCTTAATAACAGACATTTTTTTTCCTCATCTCGTAAGTATACTAAAATGAGGGTTCACTTTATTATAAGCAATAATAGTGTATAAAATAAATTCACTTATTATACTTCAATAAACATAAATTGTTTTTTAAAAAACCAATTCATTTTTTAATTTTAAACTCAATTATGTAGCTTATCAATATTGGAACAAGACCTTGAAATATTATGAAGTTTGTAAACCACAACTTTAGGTAATGGATTTTTACGGTAGATACCAGGTATATTATGTCTCATAAATGACTCGCTATAGTTTAAAAAAATACCTATCTAATATGAATCAGTTACAATTCTAGGATATATCTACCATAATAAATATACAATAGTATGATATATATATACATACCTACCTGCTGGTATGATGAACAATAATAAACAATAATGAACTTTTAAAATATAATTATCTTATAGAATTTAATATAATATAATCATAACACATAAAATATACCTACCTAATTGTATTTAATTTATTTCATAGGAAGGAGATTGTTAAAAAATAAAATAAATTACAATAATATAGTGATTTTAACACAACAATAATTATTATTGCATTGCAGTATATACGCTAATATCACGTTATTATAATGAACACAATTATAAAATACGGATGGACAAGAACCTTTACTAATAAGTTGATACGCATGTACCAATAAATTACTTTTAAATATAAATGTTCTAAATTCAAATAGTTGATGTGAATATAATCAATATTAACCAACTATACTCTTATTAATAATGGTGGAAAATACAATTAACTTTATAAAGACTTTGAATTATGATATTTGCACCGAGACCGAATGGAAAATACCGATCACATACATATTTACTTATTTCGTAATTCACAATATACAATATATTCAATATAGGAATACAGTATACACCATTATTGTTAGGTATACCGGTTATTCAGTAGGTACCTATGAAATTAATCAAAATTTGGAGTAAAACTATAATATACGAAATATAATATGTGAAAATTAAAATATGATTTATTATGAACATTAGCTTATTAACGAAATATTTTTATTGAATAATATGATGAATATAATTTTTTATAACTATATTTTTGTAATATTATTTTCACATTATAATATTGTAATTTTTCCACTGTAGTTATATTTTAGATTATAATATTATATTATACACATTATATAACATTTATTTATTTATCAATAATTTAGTTTTTTATTTTGTTATAATATAATTCTAACATTTCAGAACAATGTTCAAAAATCATCATCACAAATACCATTTTTTTTTAAAGAAAAATTAGATTTTTTTTTTAATATGTTGTAAATAATTAAAAGTAATAAATTTGGTATGTATCGGAATACATTTTTTCTTGACTTCTGCGCGAATCCAAATTTAAAACTATTTAGTTCTTACAATATTATACTGTACTCTTACTACAGTGCCCTTTGTAGCAAAAACACCGCTTTTATGGCATTACAAACCATATAAATCTTTTCGCTGCCAAATTTATGGCTTGAAGTGGAAACGCGATTCAGTTTCATTGTCTACCTTTCTAATTTGAAATAGTATTGAAAAGAACTGGCGGTATAATACTCCATATAATATTGTTTTCTTACTTTATTACGTTGTGTACATAAATCTTTAATCTCCATTACAAAGATAAAAAATGTGTAAACGATAAATGTCTAGAAACTCTAATATTATATTATTGTAGTGACTTATGTACATGCTATAAAATAAAATATGTTTCTATACTCTCCACTTTATATATTATTAAATGGACGAAGATACAAGTGTCCATCACATAATACTATAATAATAATTGTACAATATGCATTTAAACATTTTGTTACAGCCATTAAGCATTAATTCGCATTATGATAAAATTTTAATAAACTCTTATCGCGTGTTACTTCAAGGTTATTTTATTTTTAATAATCTTGTCCTAATTATCTCTATATCTAATATCTATATACATTTATAATTTATTAATTTATATACAATTAAAATACATACTGAATATACGTTATTTTCATTTATTATACCTACCTTTAAGCTTGCCGTTTCGATTAGCTCAGACAGTGTGAAAATTAAACATATTTAATTTAATTATTGCAATTTTCTGTGTATGTTCTAATTTATACATATCATTTTATGTTGTAAATATAGTTTTTTTTTTTAATGTTTACAGTAGAATTTTAGTACTTACTATTTTATTGATCAACTATGAAAGATATAATACATAAAGCATATTATTTATCCTAAAAAGTATTGTATAGAACAATACGTATATTTTAAAACTGACTATAATATGATTTATAAATGTTGTCAATATCTGATTGCCGGTATTATTTTATATAAACTCGAATTGACAATAAACTCGTTTTATTATAATTATAGTTTAAATTACATGCACATATTATAGTGATTTTATTACATGTCCTATGTCCAATAATGCTCCAATGTTCATATCTAATACCATTGTTAATGTGTACGAGACTATATTATTGGTTCCTTTATAATATATATGATATAATGTACGGAAACATCTGTGTTATCAACGTAATTGCGAATAAATATTAAATAATACGAAATTTGATTTAAATGATTTAGTGAAACTAAACATAGAAGAACATTAAAATCAAATAGTTAATAAATAATATGATTATATAAGTAGTATTACTAACATAATAGTATTTATAGTGAAAATAGTCTATTCACTAGCGCTATTAGTTTAAAATGTAAATAACATTTTTGCGCATGGAAAATTGAAATTAATTTATACAATAAATTATACCTACATACTGCAGTTAGACATATTTTTATGTTGTGTGGATTGGCATTCTCAAAACCAGACTAAAGTTTTTTTTTTTTTTTTCATGACTTTACACCTGTTACAATACGTTATTACGTTTTTTTGACAAGCCGCTCACACAAATTAGACCGGCCTTCTGTAGCGGCAGAGGCGATCTTTTTTTTCATTTTTAATTTCGTTGGTTACCTGTGCGTTTACCCATCCAGCGGCGCCAGTCGGCGCCCCTTTTAAAACTAATAAAACAAAACAGAATAAAAAAAAAAATAATGTAATAAAAATATAAAAGACATTTCGCGGTCGATGTTGTACACACGTGTGTGTATGTGTGTGTGTGTGAGTCGGCCGAACGCCTTTATGTGTATTTCACCGACCCGACTGCCCCTTTCAAAACGCTAAACAATATAGCGTTATTTATATGACGGTTTTCCGGGGTAGAATACTCTTACTCTTTAATTGAAACATATTTTAATTAAACTGCCTTTTTGTCGGAAAAATAAACTGTTTTTTTTCGCTTTACTACATCTTATATTAATTATTATTATACCTACTTTTAATTGGATACTGCACAACGAGTGTTTGTAAATCATACTCGGGTTATACGGTAATATATATAAATGGATATAAATTATTATTATTGTAAATTTATCAGTTTATAAAAACGAAAATGATTTTATTTAATAATATGCAATAAATCTATTGCAGTAATTTGTCGTACCTATTCAATATTCGATTATAGGTTCTGATCTGTCTACTGCAGACCTATTGCAGGTAAATCGCAAACGTTTATAACGTGTCGCGTTCACGTGATATATTATATGCATAATAATATATGCGTGGCGTATAATATATAGCTAGAAATTACCATTTACAATATATTATCTTCATTAAAGTCGGTGTCATGAAATAAAATAATTAATAAACATATTTTATTTTAGTCATTTGAAAAAAACTACAACCTTGGCGCACTCGATTGTTGTAAAATATGTTGCTCAAAACAACAGCAGACCCACGTAGATGACGCATATAATGTATACAATGTATTTAATATCGTGTACCGCATACAAACATAATATTATATTATTGTTCATTTGTTCCGACGAATAAGAACAACATTAAACGCTATGACGTATAATATTATGTGCTTTCATTTATACGTACGGTAATCACGTGATATTTGATATATACATAATACAATCATTTATAAATATATAACTCCGAGTATATTCATCACGCACCGTGTATATATCGGAGCTTTGGCGACGACGTGCGAGAAAATCGTCCATTGTATTCATAATTCAGCCTCATTATTTTCGAGATTTTCTCTCTCTATATATATATATATATTTATTATACACTCGAATATTCAACGGACATAAGACTTAACGTGTAATATATATTTGTGTATGTGTAAGTTTTTATATACATATACAAGGTACGTGTGTGCGCGATGATATTGTGTACACTTGGGTCCCTGCGCGATAATTATAGTCGTGACAAAAATACAAACCAATTTCTATTGTTCTTGTGAAATTAGGATAATTTTATGATAAAAACGTCGGGGCTGGCTCACGACCGCCATATAGTTTGTGTGAACAGACATATAGGTATACATGTAGGTACACCGCATGTATTTATATATATACATACATACGATGCCCAAAAGGTAAGGGTTCCCCTCTCATACATTATAATATTATTATTAGGTGTATACGATGGTTCAACATATAATATCGATATATGCGTATATATATATATATATATACTTGTATGTAGATATACCAACGTTAGAAAAACCATGGGAATGGATGAGGTTAGTCGTATTATCTTATTGCCGATAAATCAGTGATACATAGAAATAGAATAATAAAAAAAAAATGTGTATAGGTACCTTATGTTATATTGTATATTATTGAACCGATCCATCGGCTGAGGCCAATCGTGACCCGCGACGGGACGTGTTCTCAGCGCGATCACGTCCGCCGGTGTTGTTTGAGTAAAAATACATTATTATATTATATGTATGTATATATATATATATGTGTGTGTGTGTGTATTATAATACATGTAATACCGTTCGTTTTACAGTATCTATACGTGTATACACGTCAGATACTACCAGGTAAACGCATATATGCAGCCAGTGCATATTGAGTATATACTTATAAGTACTGCACTCACGCTGAAAATGTTGAACAATTATTTTTATGAGTAGTTTTTCATCTCAAATTAAAATTATTAACACTTTACATATAATATAAGTTTTCATTGTTATTTTTGTTGTTGATGGATACTTGCGTACCTTTTTACATATTATACACTATAATATGTAACAGTAAACTGCATGCAGCAGGCGAATGAGAAGCACGTTTATATACGATAAAACGCTCGGCCGAATTTCCGGAAAATATTATAATAATATAAATACGAAATTGTTTTCGCGGCGGTGTGATGTTATTATTTTCTAGTGGAAAAAAACTCAAAACAGCGATTTAAGCGTAGATTCCCACTGCTGTTGTGGTCGACATTTCGCCAGGTCAACATACCCGCACACGATGGTGTGTGGCTTTTGTGTGTGGCTCGAGTTTGCGAGTTTGGTCGTACATACACTATATAGGTAGGTACAATAGGTGTGTATACATTTGTATGTATATATACCAACTTATACATATACATTATGCGGCGTCAACACGAGAACCAGCCATTTGTTTGTGGTGATGTCGGACAGCTCCGATTATTCCGTCAAGGAGATCACGCAATGCGGTTGCGATCTGATATATATGTATACCTCTGTATAAGCACAGACTGTTGCTCGTCGAAAACATTTATATATAGGTACGTAATTATGTATAGGTACCTATATATATATATTATACTGCTGAAGAATCACGTGGTTAAAAAAAGATACCCGATTCCTCTACACATACGTGTGTATTTATTATGCGTCTAAAGATTTCAATATGGATCTATCGTACTATTACGGGATAAATGATGCTCAACGCCATTTTTTCTTTTAATAACAAATTTATTTAAATTTTGATTTTTGAATATTTTTAAGTGCACATAGTATAAAGACCATATTTTCAAATACGTAGATCTATATAATATAAAGGAGGTTCCTAAACTTTTTATTTTACGGCCCATTTTAGAAATTTTATAAAATTTGGCGACCCACAATATGAACGAATTTTTTTTTACTGTTTTAATGAATCAGTTGCTTAATTAGATGATTGAAAAATGTATTATTTAAAAATTTAACACAACCCACAATTTGGGAACCTCTAATTTATATAATTATCTTCCAAATCTATAGCTATTAACCTATATTGTTATAATAGTACACAAATTTCAAAAAACTCAAAAAACCATTGGATTTTTAATGAACTTAAAAAAAGTACTTCAACATTTTCAAAAGAATCATATACTTAACATATAACAATTTAAATTTTACAACTAAAAAGGATGATTCTCATTTAAAAAATAAAAGTTGTTATTTTTGCAGCTAAGCACACTTCTAAAGTTGAATAAAAAAATCAAAGTATATATTTTAAAATATGGTTTTTTAAAGGCTTAAAGTATACATAAGAATTCCAAAAATCCATTATTAAATAAAATAATAGAGGTGAGCATACTTGGTGAATAATTAATCTCTGTAATAAACATTATGATATTTAACTGAACATCAGCAGTTAATGAATATTGCATATTGGGTACCTTGTATATTTCACACGTTTATAATATACATATACAATGTTACTACATTATATATTTATTATAAACTTGTATACATAAAAAAAAATTGTTATTATTTTTTTCTTTTAGTCTTAGCTTCTTAAATCACAGCGTGTGTTATAGCCATTATTGTATATACAATAAACGTATATTGTGTAATAATATACTAGATAGTAAATAATTTTATTTTATTATAGTCAACTAACAACTTATAGATTTGTCTAAATATATATTATATTAATGCACATAATTTATAAAATTTGGTAGACATTTACGATTTTTCTTATTATATATTAAATTCTACTATATAGGAACGTCGTGGCCTATAACGCTACTATATATATAGAATATATATACCTAATGTAATTGGTATATATAAACTATTGTGTATTAATATTATTTTATTTTTAATAATTTTTGCAAAGTTTAGCAATACATATGTAATATATTTGAAAAGTAATAAGATATTAAAATTAAAAAAAAATTAATAATAATGATGATATTAACATCCGAATCCTATATTGCAAAACAGTATTTATATTTTTCTGATATACTCTTTTTTCTTTTTAATTTATGAGATTTTAACAAAAATTGTATTATTATTATTATTATTATTGTATCTTAATAATATATAACCATCAAAAATATCATAATTCATAATAATGACAGAAACAAACATAAAACGTGTAAAGTTCATACAATTTAATTTTTAAACACTATAAATAAAATTAAGTATGGCTTTTATTATAAAAAAATTTTTGAGAGGGAATTAATGTCCATTATTGCAAGAATAGTTGAGATAGTAAGACAAAAAAAAATTAATTTAAATGAAAGTCTATAACGTGAAGTAGAGAAAATTAATGAGTAGATGTTGAAAGCAAATGTGTCTCTTCCACAGTTAGGTAGGGACGTAGAGTATAGCATGAACAGTTATTTGAGCCCCAATTTGTAAGAGTATTACTGCAGCAAGTTTTGGATAGTACATAACCTAAATTTTCTGATATGCTTACGAATAACAATATGATGAAAAATATATTAAGATACCATACGATGATAATATAATATAATTTTCAATATTTTTGCAATCGCATATTAAATTATGAAGATAACATTATATATTTTACTGTGAGTTATCAAACAAAAAATTATATTTGTGTACATATACCATTATACCATAACCTTAAATGTAACTTTGTGTATAAATACCCAGTAAAGTAATAATAACTAACTAGTAATGCGTATATATATATGATACATTCACATTTAATTATCATATTGTTTACTTATTCAAAAATATACTCTACTAATATAGCGTTATAAAATGAGAATCGAAATAATAACACGTTATGTTTGATTATAAATAAAAAAAAATCAAGTATAATACTAGGCCTTTAACTAAATTAAGTTATGACATTATTTTCTGACATAATTTTTAACGCCCAAGCGTGCAGAGCCCATGCGGTTGCAGCGGGGAGAGATCGCAAAATGTACGGAGAGGTCCCAAATATTATTTGATTACGGGAATATAATCTGGTTGAACGCACATGCACACGAAGTGGGTGGTATTTTCTGATCGAAAAACGCCCCGAGATTTGTCATGGTTGTATAATACGAAGACACAAATTAGAAAATACGGCGTGTTCGATTTATTCAATTGACTGTATGTGTAACGTATTACGTATATAATATACGCGTATAATACCCAGAAACCCTAATCCAATTTAAATTATTATTATTTATTTATTGAAGTTGTATACCTAACTTTCAAACAAAAAAAGAACACGAAATCAATTAGAAAAAAACCTGATGTAATATTCATCGAACACGGTTAAATTATACATATATATTCATAAAATATGTGTAACTTGATATTCATTAGTCTCAAATCTCAATAGATTTATCATGTAAGAGTATGTGTAGTGTATAACTTGGTGTATAATTCTTAAGTATCTTTATCATAGTATGTAATTTTTAACATTTGTTATTTTTATAATATAATATTATACAATGGTTTGATCAACTATTGGCATTGAATGATTTATTTATGCTTAGTAGTTAAAACTCATAATATTATCTTCCTAATGTTAATTCACAACGATGATCTTGATAATTTGTCTTACAATCGTTCTGATGTTCTAACGTCTAATTTTATTTTATATTCGTGAATATAGAATATACAAGATTTTATTCTATTTAGATATTTAAATATTTTAAAAATTTCTTTTAAATGTTTAATAAGAAATAAATAGTGTCGTGGTCAGACTTTTATAGTGGTAAGAGACATTTTCTTATATACAATAAGTATAAGTAATAATTATATAATATTAAACTAAAATGAAAAATTATGACAATAAACCTATGTAATTTATCGCCAACATTTTTATTTATTTCCCTACATTTTTGTATTCTAACATGGAAAAATATAATAAAAATATATTAATATATTAATATTTAATTTTGAAACAAAAATATGTTAAAAAATTCAACTTTTTTAAATTTACGCATACCAGTATCTTCCTATATTTATAATCCAATAAATTAAAAAAAAAAACCACGTACTAGTTAAAAGAATATAAAATAAGAAACGTAATTGAAATTTAATTTTTTTCTTAGTAGATGTTCAGTCTATAAATTATAGTTTATATAATTATAATTTATAAGTATTTAGTATATATATACTATATAGAAAACTATTCATTATATTATATTAAACCTAGTGTTCTAGTTTATTCATTCATTTTAATTAATTTGTTTTAACAAAATCAAAAATGTAATATTGTACAAATATACTCTGAAATGATATAATTGCATTTTATTTTCATTTTTTATGGAATGAAATGAATAAGTGTTAATAATTCATTAAATTATATTATTTTTGATATCAATTTTAAGATAGTATAAACACATTTTTATAATATTTTGTATTGACTAGAAACTAATGAAATAGTTATTATAAGAATATTTTTGTAATAATTTATTTATATTGTACCACTTATATTTATATTTTCGAAGATAAACATGGCTCACTTCGAAGAACATAACTATTATATTTATATAATAATATTATAATAGGTACTTAAAAAATTATCAGATCATACATAAACATACCTATAGTACCTAGCCCACATATTAGTATACTTATTCTATATTCTATATTATATTTAAAATCATGTGACTACGATAAATAATGATTCAATTATATTTGTATTA
Organism: Rhopalosiphum maidis; assembly: GCF_003676215.2. Taxonomy (NCBI): domain Eukaryota; kingdom Metazoa; phylum Arthropoda; class Insecta; order Hemiptera; family Aphididae; genus Rhopalosiphum; species Rhopalosiphum maidis. The sequence goes on from NC_040877.1 coordinate 65,490,711, forward strand.
CAGGTACAATATAGGAGGTACCTACACATTATATATGATTATTGTTATGGTCTATCGTACCTAAATATAAATCTACACAGATACGCCAAAGATTCCGACAATGAAGATGTTATTATTATCGAGTTTGTTAACCAGATGACTCGACACCTTTGATATACGTCCAAGTTACGCGCTTGTTATGAGCGAACGGGCGTCTAATCATTATACGGCTGCTCTTTCTATTATATACACCGTTATTGTCGATCAATCAATTTATTTCTGATGTTGTGAAAAATAAAAAACAACCCCAGAATTCGTAACGATTTCACACACCTGCGATATCCTTTCCGTGTGCGTCCCCGCTTGCTAGACAACACACACGCATTCATCTCAATTTATAAACACGCGCGACGTGACAAAACATCTGTTTTTCTCAACGGACATCATCCTCGCGTATGTACAATAACATAATATTAAGCATAGATGGTGACATGGTAATTTATCATCGTAATACATTCGTATACCGTCTGCACATATCGTGTATATCCCGGGAAAATACGAGCCGAAATGGAACGAACTTTCCGACGAAACTCGTATCACCACGAATCATACGTCATAGTATCGATGAGATTTAAGACTTTTTGCTGATGCAGAACGAATAATTAATATAGGTAGGCATAACCGCAATGAACATTTTTTCTTTTTTAATTATTTCAACGGGAAAAAAGCACGTCCTAAGAACTTTTGTCAAAAATCCGAAAAAAATCATGACCAATTTAACGAGATATGCATTTGGTGTATCGCCATTACACTATACAATCAATACGTGTTTAGTACTTATGTACTATGATAATATTATTCATCATAAAAATAATAATTTTAAGCGCTTATGTCGGACTTACGCTCATGATGGTCGCTCCGTCGCGGTCGTCGTTCTTGTGATGCCCGAGTTCTGCAGTCCTTTCTTGCTGCTGCTGCAGATGACTATCCGCTCGGTTCCGCCGGTCATTTTCTTCCATAACCCACACGCGCACTCTGCTGCGACTCGCCACTCACCCACGCGCACATGTGTATATTATTTATATATATAATATAATATATACGAACGAATGTGTATGAGTGTGTGTGTGTGTGAGAGAGAGAGAGAGAGAGATGCGTATACAAACGATTAATATTGCTCGTTTTCGTGTGTGTGCCTATGTACGTGTGTCTGTGTATTTCTGTGGATGTGTGAATTATGATATATGAGTATTATATATTATGTATATGGTACCTATACGGCCGACGACGGCAGCGAAACGAAAATGCGCGAACGACGTTGTATTTTTATTTATCACATTTCCGCGCTTTTTCCCGCATCCACCGCGGCCGGACGAAACACGAGCAAACCATGTTCGCACTCATGAAAATATTATTAGCTTTACTATTTTTTCGTTTTTCGTTTTTATTATTTTTTTTTCCTTTCTTCCCTACTCGCGTTCGTGCGGCGTACAGCGCGTGTATCCCACCACCGGCACAACGTTGCGACGACTTGTCAGGTTTTTCTGTGCTACATAGTGTGTACGGCGGCGGTGGTTTCCGCCGGGCGACAATTATCTTCCCCTCGATAATTTCAGCGTTATTACGTATACGATATACGTACGTGGGTTCATTCCGCGCGCGTGTGTGTCTGTGTGTTTGTGTTTTTCTGTGCTCGTGTATGCGTATTTTTTCTCTCTCTACTATTTTTTTTTCATTATTATTATTATTTTATTTGACTCGAGTGATGTGTGTGTGTATGTGTGTGTGTGTGTGTGTGTGTGTACGTGGAAGGTGTATGGAAATGGCCATAATATGGCGCCTCCCACTTAATGAGACCGACCGTCTCGGCCATCATGACATACGCACATACACGAGCGCGCGCGCGCCAGCGACGTTGTGTGTATATATATGTATGTATGTATATAATACAGCTATACGTCAACCGGAGACGGCGGCACGTCGTCAGATGCCGCCACCTGTCAGTCCGACAAACTTTATAACCCGTTCCTCTTTCAAAATCGTTAATTTACTTTTCCGATGGGATGTGTATTAAGATATACTATATAGTATATACAGTACACATAAAATGCAGTTAGAATAATGTAATACCTATATATTCTTAGTTTTGTATAATATGTGTTTGTTAATTTTTTTACTCCTTTTAATATATTGTAGGTACTAGGTACATATGGTACCTACTAATAGGTAGGTCCTACCCTAATATTGTTAGTAAATAGCATGTTCACATAATCTAATATATTATATATTGTGATACAAAATAACTCGACAACAAAATTGATAATCTTCGATTTTTTTTTTTTTATTATTACTCTGTGATATTTATGTTTGTTTGGAAGAATTCCATTTGTTACACAGACTACAAAAAGTCTGATTGACAACATCTGCAACGGATAATCTCAAACATATATAGGTATAATAACTATATATGTTTATAAATAAAGCACATAATATTTATTTTATACATTTAAGTGGTCTATAGACTTTCGTGTACATAGATATAAACTAAAAATTGTGAACAATTATTGTTGTATGTGTATATATGAATAGATATAAATATCATATCTCTTTACACTATGAAAATTATTCGCTTTTTATAAATGTTCAGCATTTATTCGTGATTTATTTATTTCAATCATTTTAAACTGACCTCTTTAATTATTTAACACTTTTATATGATAAAAATTAATACATATTTTAATATTTAAAAGTATTAAGTAGATATAGTAGATACCTTTATAATATCGTAAGTACATGATATGTAATATGTAAATATACATATACTACTACTAATATTTAAATATATTTATTCACTATTTGAACTATTTATAATCTGCAATATAAGGTTTTATTCTACATAATATATATATAGTAATCACAATATAGATGAGGCAATATATTATTACATAGAGTCATAAATTTTATATATATATATATGACTCGGGCCTATTATAAGTACGCACTATACAGACTTTAAAGTTTAAACACACATGTAATATAACATGCATTTGACGGTCTTATTTTGTAATAGATAAAAGAAACTTAAGAGTATTTATATGTATAGGTACTTACTACTTAGGTATATATCTTTTTGGTTATCACTCTTAAGAGCTTTTAACACAAAACTATAACTATTATTACGCAGTTTTAAAAAGAAGAACATTATATGTTTTAAATCTATTATAGGTAGGTATACAATAGACATTATTCTTTCGATTCCCTGCGTAAATGTTAGACCTTTTAACTGATATTGCATGCCTACATGTATTTATTTAGGCTTTTAAATTTACTTAATGTAACTTTATATATAAGCATAAGGTACCTATAGGTATATAGTGTATTTAAAATACATATTATAATTTAAAATACTAAAGTCAGGCATAATGCATTTGCATTTGCAATAATGTTTAATATTTATTATTTTTATTAGACTATCAAAAATATTTTAAAATGTGAAAATATATTATTGCATATCTCAAACATTGAATAGTTTATATTGGTAGTTATAAATAATAATAAATACAGGATACCTTCCTAAAATAAGATTAGATATACATGTGGTAAAATTAATTTTGAACAAACCAAAATTTCAACAAAATATTAATAGATATATATTTTTTTTTGGTTAGATCAAGGCACCGGCGTCTATTAAGATAGTTCGGGGATACGGCTTCAAGCTTTATAAAACTTTATGAAGACAATCAGTGGCGTATTTACGGGGGGTATGGTGGATAGATCCCCCCGTTGATCTTTTTTTTACTAGATAAGTTTAATAATATCGTACATATATTACAGAAATACAGAATAAAATTATTGAAAACGCTACATTTTATTATAATATTGAAATTTTCAGAATTTGGAAATATTATGGTTGATGGCTGTAGTCAATACACGACTTACTGCTAAATATGTATATGATTGAAAACAATTCATATTGTAAATCGTAAAATTCCGTTAACCGTCATTATTGTCAATAACGATCCGGCTATTATCATGCTATTTATAATAACTAATAAGCGTTTGGTTGCTATTTCAAAAATTATTGCAAAGTGAAAGTATATATATATATAAATAAATAGGCATTCTAAACAATAAGTTCTAATAATTAAATGGTATACAAATAATAAACAAACTTAAACACTAAATACGAGTTATTGCTTATTTTTATAATATTTATTATTGCATTAGTTAATTTTTAATCCAGCGTAATAATTCACTATTCATTATAATCGAACACTCACGTTAGTGCCAGTGCCGAACTTCCACCTAGGCAAATTAGGCAGCTGCTTTCCCAAGGTCCAGGCCCCCGACCAAGTACCAAAAAAGGGTCCTTCCTTAGTAACTATATTGAGACCCTGAGACCCTTAAGTTCGGAGCACTGGCTAGTCGCTAGTGCATTATTTTTTACTGTTTTGATTTTTCGTCTTATACATATATATTTGTATATTTATCAATAAGCACTACTATTGTATTCTTATGGTTTACTAAATTTTATAAAAAAAATGACAATGAATAATAAATCTTCAAAACAAAAAAATACAGTCTTTTATACTTATGTGTAGGTGCTTATTGATAATAAGTATATACATTTTCAACATTTTTGAGAAACGGTAGTAATAGTAAGTGTACTCCCCCCACGGTAGAGGAAATTACACGTTTGCCAACGTATATCCCCCCCTAGACAAAATCCTAAGTACGCCACTGAAGACAATTTATAAAAACAATTTTTTTTATCTAATTTCGTGTATTATTTTAATAATAGATATTTTTTACTGTGTTCGTTGTTCGTTATCAATAAAAATGAACATAAAGAGATAAACAATAATGATAATATCACGATCAATCAGAAAGTACCTATATCTTTATAAATCAACTGAATCCTATTGGTTCTAATTATTATCGTTAAACATTCTATTAAATATTATCCAACAATATTATTTTTTGTTCGTTTTACATAACAACCCTGGTATTCAGGAAAATTCAAGATACTTCCTTTTTCTCGCAACATTCCGAATTTTCACCAATCATCATCGCAGAAATACATAATATATGTGTTATTAAATTATATCATCTAATATATAGTAATATAAACGTACTATACTAACGTACTTACTAATAAAATATCATCGTTTATTAAAATGCTAAATTATATCCATTATAGATATTATACTTGGTTAGTTTTTCTTTTTACTTATATTGTAATTCTTTTAAATATTAAAATTTTAAAAATTCATTCAATAGTTATTACATCTTGATAACTAATGAATATAGAAAATAAGCTAATTTATTAAAATATTATACATAAACCTGTTAATGCAGTTAGACAATTATTTGAAATAATAATAAAATAGAAATAGAAACATTAATAGTAATCGACAAAATGCGTGTAATTTAAAAATAATAATAACAAATTCAATAAATTATTAATGAGTGATGACATTAATAATTCTTTTTTATGATAAATTATCGTTTCCGATCAGTGTCAACTATTATTTATGTGATAACATAAAAAATATTATACATGGATGACGTTTGTAAAATATCAAATAGGTATAAAATATATCATAATAGATCTTAGAACCTGGCGTTTTAAAATTAATCAAGATGCACGAATAATAACTAAAAATATTATAATGGCTTAGTTATGCCTAAGTTACTAAGATTTTTTTTTTAATGTGGTCTAAATTTAGACAATCTAATTAGTAATTACTAACTATCATCTATAATTTATATATTTATAAAATTGTTTTCGTTAAGAAAATTTTACTTTCTACTATACAAGACGTAAATATTTTTTTTATAAAATTATTATAATGTCACATGACTCACTATGTTTATACAAATATGTGAACAGATATAATGTACAAACAAATTCGATTAATTTATTATGTTATTATTCGATTTAATTGTATATTAATATTGCATTTAAGTACCTGCATAAGTATATGACTACAGAATGGAGAAACTCGGTTTTTAAAAACTATAATACAAAATACAGTTATTCATATGAATAACACATTTACCTACATGTATATCATACGTATAAAGATATAATGTATATTGTATAATACCATGTATAAATGATTATAAAGCTATGTATTAAAAATATAACAATTATGCTTATAAAACATTTATATTATTAAAAAATCTAACCAGTTAAAAAAATAAAAAAGGATTAAGTTAAATTATAGATAATAATTTTACAACACGTATAAAATAATTGGGCTACTATATATTATATATTCCAGGTATCTACTATCTACAGTAAAAGAAAATGAATTCGAGTAATTATAGCTGGTGAAAAAAAATACATTTACAAAAATTAGAACTATGTTTAAAATAATTTTTGGAATAGGTAGGTAATATTAAATACACATTAACTATTCCATTTATAGTATAAATGTATAATATAGTTTATAATACTATTATATCTCTTTGTATATCCACATACAAAACAAAATTGAAAATTATGTTAACATTAAGAAATCTAATTTAATTCTACAATCATTATTAATAATAATTATATTTATTATTTAATTATTATAATTAATTAATAAATATCATTAATATTATTCAGATAATAGGTACTTTTGTAACCATGTGAAATGTCTTTCTATAAAGACTGCTTTTATTATGTTTTCAAGTCGATTGTCTGGTATAGCTAACAATATATTATTATTTCTGAGTAACCAGACAGTCTCTTCTTCTTTTTATATTTGTAAATCTAAATTTTAAGTTAATGCTACATTATGAAGTTATAATCAAAGTAGAAGTTTGAAGTTTTGTACGGAGCTTTCTGCATAAGCAACGAAATCGATTTTTGAGTACTTCGTTCACTCTTTCTATAACATTCCTGGTTTTTATATACGATTTATTATATTTATTTTCTGCTGCAGTTGTGGGATTGGGTTTTGGTGTGTATAGAAATTTGCTCTGAAGGTAATACGACTATTATTATATTATTGTAGACTACTATTATTATTATATATTTTATGTTAATTACTAATTTATTGTATCTTAAATATATTTAATATTGTTAATTATTTACAATGATTTTATCTCATGCTTGCTACATTTTTATGATTGTTAAGACATTATCCAAAAGCTCTTGGCTAAAATCATATTATCCGGCTAATGTTAACATTAGCCAACATTTAATAATATTCATGGCGGGTAATGATAACATATATATATCAAAAATATCTACAGGTAATATATATCATTCCTATAGACATTCTTGACAATTTTCGATTGTCCCTTATATTAGATGACTATATACAATATGTGTACAGTAACTATAGGCTATGTATATATGAGCACCGTGCCACTGTAGTGGTCCTAAGATAGGTATCAAATATTTGTCTTGTAGATTACCTACATCCGATGGGTCTCGCAGGTGCGATTTCAATCCGGAAGCGATTACCACCGACTTATTACTATACATGCAGTGCACATATATTATACGAAATAATAACGAATATATAAATTGTATAGGTATAGTAAGTATAGGTATATTATATATACCCTTAATTAATTATGAAGTCAATTGGTAAGTATATATATTATAAGAAACTTAATGCCTGAAACTGCAGCAACCTACAAATATGGCCTTCGACATTTATATATGTATAGGTTATAAGTATCATGTACATATACATATAATGCACCCATACGAAAACGTGAAGCAATAATAAATTCGCACGCGTCCTATAAGGTATTAACACAATTATGTTACTGAGTTACGTCGAGGTCGATCCCGACTCTGTTATTGAAAGGGTTATACACATATAATTACATATATATATATATAGAGAGAGAGAGAGAGGGAGAGATTCATTAAAGACTTATATATAGTCGTTACTTTAAACACTGATTAAGACTTATTGTAAAGCCAAAGTCATTTTCAATCAAACAACCATTATATATACCTACGTGAACAGTCGTGAACCAAATTTTGTAATTAATAAACCAATAAAATATAATAAATATATGTATATGTACATACAAATGTATTGAGCAACAATGTTCGATAAAGATAGGTATAAAACTTTGAACGTTCAGATTTTAAATATATGTCTTATATATAATACAGGGTGGGGCGAAACGGACAGTGCAGTTTTGAAAGGCTATTAAAAAAAAAACTACATAGCTTTCAGAAATTATATTTATTTAATTTTCTTCAGTGCATCATGCCGTTTTATGTATCAAGTTTTAAAAATGACATCAGAAAGATGATGGCCGCCAGTAGGTTAGGCGTTGAAGGCGATTTTTGACGTTTTCGGCCGCATTTTGACACATTTCGACTGGTATAGTGATACAGCGCCAATTTCCTCCCTAATTCGCTCTTTGAAGTCTTCCAATAGGTGCGAAACCAATGTTTAAAAACCTTTTCCTTCAAGTAGTCCCTCAAGCAAAATCACAAATGCTCAAATCCGGTGAGCGCGCGGGCCACCCCACATCACCCCTCAGATACGATCATTTTCAAAAAATGTACGGACGGCGAAACCCCATTGTTCACTAGACCAAACCATGGTAATGACTGATACGGCATGGCCTGCCTGACGAAATGAGACCATCATAATCGCACTATACACACCACACGAAAAGCACCAACCCTTCAAAACTGCACCGTTTGATTTGCCCCACTCTGTATATTAGAGTGTATATAGAAATATTATATATATATTATAGTTATGCCTTATGTAGTCGTATTTAGGGTGGGGATGCTATGGGTTTCCTCCGGGGTTTGATGATTGAACAAATAAAAACAGAAAGCTAGATTTAATTTTATAATTTCACTATAGTTATACATATAAATATAAAAACAATAAACTTTTCAACCCTCCCCCTCCCCTCAAAAAAAATACCCCAGGTTGTTTTAACTACCTGCCTTCCTATCGTATTGTATGCATACAAAAAATATAATATTATATATTTATAGGATTATAGCATATATGGATATTTTATATTTTAATACATTACAAGAAAAATATTATTAGGTTTTATAAAATAAAAATGTATATTATAAATTAATTATAGTTAAAAACTCTAATGACCCTGGTGAAAATATACATGTAAAAACTAGAGTACGGATTAAATACAAAGTTAATTTAGTTTACTAATAAATTAAAAAAGTTTTAAAAAATTTTACATTTGCCTACATTATATTTTAGTTATATTTTAATAAAATTTCGCATCTCTTATTTAACGTTATTGAGATTTGATTTGGTAGGTATTCAGTTTATATAACATTATATTATATTTTAACCGCTACCTATTCTGCTTTTCCATTTTTCATCAATATATTATTGGTTCTTCGCGCTTTATTATATTCGATCGACGCGTCTGGACAGTAACGGCAGCGCCATCTACTTTCATTATTTTGCACATTTCTTGGCGAAAAATCACCCCCAATATTATTCTGCGATTTTATTTATTTATTATCAGTAAAATATGAAATTTCATCTCATAGAAACCAATTCAGATGTTACTTGTAGATAATCCGGGGACCAACTCGTAGACGTGCGTTCATACATACCAGAAACACCAAACTGTGGAACACAAAAAAAAAGAAAGCGGTTTAGTGATAGGAACAAGCATTTTAGTAAAACAGCATACAACTTTTTCATAAAATAATCGTCAAAACAGTTTTTATTATTTAAGCCGTTTGTTTTAGGCACCTCTACCTCAAAGCTGGATGATTGATTCGGTACTTCTGTCGTTATACTAGACATACACTTTTAGCATTCGGACCAACACAGTGAAGGGCAGAAATGAATATACTATGGTTCTCACTGACACAGAAGCTTCTGAACGATAAAGAAACTAACATTTAAATATGAGCGAAAATAGATGTAACAGTTTTGCGGGTTTTAACAATAACAGTATTAGTTATATTGTTATCTTACAAGTTTGTTTACACTTCAGCCAGCATAAATTGCGGATTGACGATGTAGGAGGGCATTTACCCTAAGTCCCTGCTACTTATATATAGGGACTATATAGGTTTATAGGAACTCATAAATAAATAACTTAAAAATGACAATTTGAGAGAACCTAAAATAAGAGAATAGTTTTTAATTTGTATTTGTGTTCAATCTACAACTATATGGACTGAAACTAGCAAGTATATTGTAATAACTAATAGACAATCTAAGTTATAACATCAAAAAATCTTATCACATAGGCTAAGGTTACGATAATATAACAATAATGTATTAATGTAACAGGTCAGTATCTAGGGAACTCCTCCCTTATCCTTAAAGCCTTAAACCAAATTCTAGAGCTATTTATTATGTATTATGCAGCATCCATTAATCACGATGAAATAAATAAATATTATCACAACTTAAATGATACACAACGTATCGGTGAAAAAAAGAAGGTGGTACAATAATAAAATTGATTATTGATGTCAGAATGTGTAATACACTTTGAAATAAACTGTTCAAATACATCCTTTTGAAATTTGTTCACATTCTTTTAAATAGAAAAAGAAGGTTACAAAAATATTGCTTTTAAATGTTTAAGTCAAGTCATATTATAGGCTATAATTTTAAACAAATGATATGGGATAAAATTAAAAAAAGTTTGAGTTTATTTAAGTTTATACGTTTTTAGTCTTTTTGAAATACATATTATGCAGTTAAAATAGATTACTTATTTAATATTCAATAATTACTAGTCTTATGCACCGTTTATCGAATTAGTTCTCTATTAGTTAATATATTTTTAAATTTATATGAATGAATAGGTAATATCCAAAAATTCAATAAATTTATCACATTTTGTTTTGAATAGGCAACCAAACAAACCATCTTACTACAAACCACGTTGTTCAACGGACGTCGAAGATTCGATTTTTTTGTACCAGGATCTCATGAAATATTGCCAGTGAGAGTAACTGATATCAACTATGACGTAGTCTGTATTTTTGGTTGCCAGTCAAGATATTATTGTGCATATTATTACCTATTGGACAATGCTACGGTTTAATATAATAATGATGTTTTTATTTTCATATTGTACTATTTGAATACAGAATAATAAGTAATAACTAATAGACAGTAGAATAGTGCATGGCTAGGTTTGGAAGGACAATCGTTGATAGATTATTTAGTTGAAAATTGTTTTTCACTTTAGATTTATAATGACTACAAAACAATAATTATTACTGTCGACAGTCGATATCATGAAATTTAAATTAGTAGTAACTGTTTATCTGTGCACAGTGCGCACTATAGTGGATTATACATTTATAAACTCTAAATCCACGGTGGATTTTGCAAGAGGAAGTAAGGAAATTCGTAAGACCCGCCCTCTGAGTGCGCACCTGAACAGTACTTATAACTTTATAAGTAGGCCAAGTAAGGTGAAGATATTTGTACACTTATATACTAGGAAATAACAAAACGTGTACTTAATTCAAATATAACATGCAAATATACAATAATTGTTTATAATAATACGTAATTTTATTGTAATCCAATAACGTACTGTATATAATATATAGTTAAATATTTAAATCAATGGAATTTCAAGTATATCTTTTAAATATTTAACTCTATCTTGTACATGACAGCATTAATTTGGCGAGAGTAAATTATTGTACCTAGTACCTACCTATAAAAAATACGTAGAACTATTGTTGTTTTTTATTTGATTTTTTTGTGTTTCAAAATAAAAACTAAAAACGCAAAGTAACAAAAAAACTAAAAACTTGATAAATAAATATTAATGTTGAGCTTCCATAAACAATCACCAAATATTTTAAGAATCAATAATGAGATAATAGTCCCTTAAACACAATTTAGTGACTCATGATTGGTGAATAAATTTTAGTGGACCGTTAAATGAATCGATTTTTTATGCAACGGCGTCATAAATGTATGATTATTATTTATTATCATAATTTAAAAAAAATATTTAACAAAATATAAAAAAATATTCATTAACTTTTTAAACAAGGTGTACTTTGTACTGCATTAAAAAAAATACTTAACACAAATACATGATTAAAGCTAGTCTTACGCGTATTCAAGGGTACATATATTTAACTGTAATATTAATTTATTCTAAGTTATAATTTAAAAAAATTTATATATTTATCTACATAAATAAAATCTTCAATTTACTTGTTTATATTCACTTAATAAGTTATTATTAATTTTCAAAAACTTAATACGTGTACATATCTATATTCAATTGTTTAAAAATTCTATTAATTTTAATTGTCCATTGCAGACCGATCAACTTACGAACACATTTAAATATTTTATTAATTATCTTCAACCGTTTTTAAAATAATGTACTATGATACTGGTACAGTGATGGATAGCAGATTTAATGTGTATAGCCCCTTTCCCCCCTCCAAAATTAGCCTGATACATAAGCATAAGCGTGCGCAGGTCTTCTTGGCAGGGGAGGCAAGACTCCAAATACCTTCCCCCGATTTTTCCCAGCTAAGACCTTGATGTGAGTCAACGATAATTTAAATAAATTCTCACACAAACTCAAGTATATGGTTCTATTAAACCATAGTACTGTTCATTAGGGTTAAGAGTTAGGTTAAACATAAAATTACCAAAAGAGTTTTCAATAAGTCCTTTTTAATAATAATATCTTTAACGATCAAGAAGACATAATGAAAAATAATTAAAAATACATAATAAAAACTTTGTCAAGATGGGGATCGGCATGTAAATTTTCTTGATTTTCAATTTTTAGAAATATATTAATTGTATGTAATATGTATGTATAATGTATTTTATTTTCATTTTCATTTAGTGAGAAAGATCTCCGAAACCGGAGAGCTGATTTTGTTATTTGGGGTCTTGTTAGTTTCACATCGACTAGAAGAAGTGCAGTGAAGATTTTCAGAACTTTATCTTTTATAGTTGATTCGCTACAGAGCTTCAAAAAAATTAAAACACATTTTATTGAGAGTTTTTCTTATGTTTTTCAGCTTTATAGCTTTGTAATGTATTAACGATTGAAGATAAAGTTCTGAAAATCTTCACAGCACTTTTCCTAGTCGATGTGAATCTAACAAGATCCCAAATAACAAAATCCGTTCTCCAGTTTCGGTAATCTACCACGTTAAATGAAAATCTAGCAAAAAATAACTATTTTAACTGTAAAAAAGTTAAACAATTTTTTTTAAAAACTTTGTATCTCACATTTTGTATCTACTTGATAATTCCTTTTTAATGAGCTACCAACCAACTTTTTAGCTATGATAGTTTTGGAAAAAAGTTTAAAAAAATAGAAATTTTGAGACTATTCCGCCGATGTTTTTGTGGATTCAAATTGTTATACCGCTTGGGTATGATATCGGATTTCTCTTATTAATATTTTATGTTAAAGCTAGCTTAATTATCCACCTACTCATTACAACTGAGTTACATTTTTATCATTTTCCTATTAAACACAAATTCTTGAAGTTAAAAATCAAGAAAGTAAAAAAAATACTAAATAAGAAGACATATAAGACAATAATTTGAACAACTTTTTAAATAAGTAATATGTTTTATTAAAGTTCCATATACGTCGTTTAGTGGTGGGGTCTAATGTTTTAAAAATGTCTATTACTTCTTCATAAATTTTAAATGTGTATTATGTTTTGTATTAATATTATTTAATATTTACTATTTTAAAATAGCATAGATACCAATATACTAATATTAAACATTTGAAAATATTATTATTTAAATATTATCAAACATTTGTAGGTATTATTGTATAATATAAAATGTTTGGGAAGCAGATAATCTCGCAGGGAGACAGCTGCCTCCCCCGTGCGCACGCTTATGTACATAAGTGGTCTAATGCTCTTAAATGTATTTAACTTTTACTCAAGAACTTTTATCTATTTCTATTAATATCTTATTTTAATTCAACATGTATTAGCAGAAAGAATGTTACACCTAGATCACATCTTCAAATTTAGAATGTCAGACACCAAACGATTAATAATTTACATAGGACAAATAATTTTAACGAAGGTTAAAACTCAATACATTGGTTGGATTGGCTAATCCAAGTTTCCGGAGTGTTTTGCAATATTTGTAGTTGGATGAATGTGCTATACTGCTATATAGTCATTTAAACAAAAATATAAGAAAAAAAACCAGAAATACATAAAAAACAATTCACGAAGCCTGTACACAGCACGAAAATAAAATAATAACAAATACACAATTACTTGAAATAATTTGCCAAACTTTTAATTTTTAAATTAATATATTATTGCTTATAATCGATGGTGAATGTTTTAAAAATTTATAGCTTATACATAACACGAATTTATAATCATAACTATTATTACTATTATTATTTATGTCTGTTAACTGTCTGTGTTTTGTAATAGCAGATTATGTGATGTGTATACATTTTTTTCAACCTGAGGTAGTACAAGTTGTCCCCGGTTTTAATTGTTTCTAGGTGTCCCGTCATTTCGACGCGGTAATGTCGACGCGCGTCAAATGGACGCAGTCATTTGGACGAACGACAATTGGGCGCATGCGTCAATTCGGCACATGCAATTTTGACGCAGTTACTTTTAGACGTGAGTCAATGTTGACACAAAACAAAAATAAAATATATATAACATACATACTAGCCAATTTCAACGTAAAAACCTGGTATCTGTATATCTGTATATTATAGTTTGCTTGCCTATATAGTCACATATATATACGTGGATCGGAATTTTGGACAGGAGAGGTCGACGTAAACAACCACAATATCCTATATCGAAATATGGAACTGTTCAGAACGTTTTCAACATGATTTACCGGGGACCAATAACAGTATTGAGGGCTGGCATAATGCATTTTCGACATTAATAACATGTAAAAAACCAGTGATATGGAAATTTAAGGCTAGTATGTATGTTATATATATTTTATTTTTGTTTTGCGTCAACATTAACTCGTGTCTAAAAGTGACCTCGTCAAAATTGCATGTGCCAAATTGACGCATGCGCCCAATTTTCATTCGTCCAAATGACCGCGTCCATCTGACACACGTCGAAATGACGTATATTCTTGTTTCTATGTGACCCTACAAAGTGTCCTACAACCCATATAGGTTAACAGAGTAAAATGTAAATTCCCGTAGATATAGCAGGTAAAAATCACCCATAGAAACGACAATGTTTTAGTTCCTACACGAATAAAAACAAACAACTCTTAAACTTCTTAAACCCAATTTTTAATCATCAACAAGTATACCTACTGAATTCAACCAAATTGATTGTACATATTATTTTAGGTCATAGTTAATAAAGATAACGATAATTCTAAATAGTTAACTTAAGATTATATATATTATAATATGATATCATGATATAGCTATAAGTAGATATGTTACTATTTTATATCATATTCATATACCAGTGGCGGTCAAATGATCTTGTCATGGGGGGAGGGGGGTGTGGCTGATTTTTTTATTATCCACTACTTAATCATTAAAATATAATTTATGGTTATGCACTTATGTCTAATATCAATTTTTTAAATTAAGGTAAATTAGTACTTTATTTATTACAAGTGAGAATAGTGTGTTATTAATTTTTATTAAATATTCACAATCATCGAGCGGAGTAATTCCCGTATATATATATAAGCAACTAAATATTAATAATAATAACGCCTTGTTCTTAGAGTGAGTCTAGAATCTAGATAATAATAATATACGCTCATAGGCATTATTTTGAGAAAAAAATAAAACAAATATTAATACATTGACATTATAGTACAATAATATACATAAATTGAATTGTTATAAATATTAAAGAAAATATGTCATGGGGATCTATCCCCCCTCATTTGACCGCCACTGTCATACATTCGCATTTGTGCGAATACCAACAAAAAATACAATATATATTTAATTTGATCTTCGAATAGAAACTATTAGTCTATTAACTATTTACTATTGCGTATACAGTGTCACAATGATATAGATATAATGTAGTGAAAGGTACACGAGTACACAACATGTACCCTAGTGGCCTAGTACCCATCTCCTAATTTTTCCTTTATACGTGTACTCATGAAAATCATGGTGTGCAACCTAGTAGATACTGTTTACGAGTCAAATAAAAAAAAAATACAAATTATTTTACGAAGAAATGTAGAAAAATAGACGGACAAGTGGTGGGGAAAAATCTCCTCAACTCATATTCTGCCAATAATTTAGGCGTAGGTATACCACTGAATATTTTCAAGATAACGTCTGTTGTCTGTATGTATTTCATTCAAGTTGTAACTGACCATTAAGCCAATGTAATTATACAACCATTTGACGTGTTTTGTGTGGGAATTTATCAAACCTCAATTAAGTATTAATAAACTATAGATACTATTTTTTAATACCTGTACAGCTATATTTTAAGTTATGAAGTAAAACTTGTGAGTACGTTTTTCCTTGTTTATAAATAATTATTCGTATTTGAGAACGAGTAACGACAATAAAAGATATTAATTTAAATAGGTTAACGTTATTAAATATTCATTGTAAAATTAATGCAAAAACAGAAGACGCAATAAATTTGTTTACAAAACCACATTCTGGGCGTTTATAGTATTACTACCTGATACTCGTAGGTTTTAGACAAATACACAATGTTTTTTTTTGTGCAAATATTTTTAATATAAACAGTAAACACCTATCTACTCAGCTAATCGCTATATTGTATACCTACTATTTAGTATTTTATTCATTAGGAAGTTGATGTAGTATGTACTCACTAGTTACCTACACTTATTGTTCATTATGATCAGGCGCGGATCCAGAAAATGTTAATACAAGAGCTTGCAAAAAAAATGTTATATCTTTCTACATTCTATTAAATTTATTAGAGTTAACTTTTTTTCCAAACATTATTATAGTATTTATCAAATAATAAACCCTAGAATAGTAACGATAATTTATGTATCACTATAGGTAATGATACGTAAAATTTACGCTTATTTGTTTTTAGTTATATAATTACCATATATTTAGAATTAAACACTTGTCAAATCTTGTCCATACTATTTTTATTCAAATGTATTCAGTTAACATCACATCAAAAAATATAAACCCAGTAAAACAAATAAAATAAAATTCGAAACTTTTTTGTACTTATTTTTACAATTTACAACATAATAGTACCTATATAAAACTAAATAATAAAAAATTAAAACAATAAAAAATGCCGTATTAGCGTACTTTAAAATTATAAAAAATGAGTTTTTGAAATGGAAAATACCGTGTGTTTACATATACCCTTTTGTACGTGTAGGTAAACATGCGTAAAATTTACGTATAGTTTTTTTGTAGATGTTATCGTACACAGTTTTTGAGGTAAAATAGAACAATACAATTATCAACAAATATGCTCAATTCACTCATAAAAACATATCTAAATTCACGAAACGATATAAGAAATATAAACAAAGTTACCACATTTTATATATGACATATTCGTAAAATTTACGTATATTACCATTTTAGGGTTTAAACTTAAAGATAACATTAATTTTTTACATTTATAGTAATTTATAATATAATTGTATTTTGTTGGTGTCCAAGCATCCATATCCCCCCCTAAATCCGCGCCTGATTATGATAAATTAATAATCAATTTATTAATTAATATTATTTTGAAAAATATTTCCCCACCATCCCACATAAACAAACTCAAGGCCGTACCTAGGGGAGAGTTAACCGCTCCCCTCCCCCACCGAAATTTTTTCGTGTTATATTACGTAGTTGTAAAATACCTTTATAATACTATAATAAAATTAGAACACAATATTTTAGCTTAAACCCCTCCCGAAATTAATTTCTAGTTACGGCCTTGAACAAAATCCTAATTAAATGAATCTCTTTATTACCTAAGTTTTGTTGTACTACAAAGTTATTCAACTGTAGAATGTATGTCTGTAGTTATAAACTTATATATACATGTTAATAATTTTTATTAATCATACCTACGTTGCGTTTTCAACGATAATACGTTTTTGTATTACTACACCAGCGAGCAAAAATGACGTCGTGGATGACGAGTCATACATCAAAAATAGTATCAAAATATTGAATATTAAAATAAAAATATAAAATATTCAATGATAATCATTAATCGCAACCATGAGTGTTCTATAAGTATGACTCGCGCTTAGTCGCGTGTTATCACTGATCAGAGGCCGAAACTGATAATCAAAAATTTTTCAATTTTCAGCGTTTTTCGTCCGAGCGAGGTCAAAGAACGCAGATTGAATCATTACAAATCATTTCACAATAGTTAATCTAACTGTTGAGATAACTCAGCTTTCATTTCTTTCTCATCGTCAGTAGGTAAACAGTCGTCTTGAATATTATTTATCGCAAATTTACGACATTCGATTTTAGTCGTTAACGACGTCGATTTTATTTTTATTTTGTACTTAATCTTACAGTCAGATTCTCGAAGATATGGCCGATCAGACCGAAACCGCTGAATTATATAGCCGCGTGAAATCTGCCACTGACAAATTTTTTGCCACTTTGCGTGAAGCCAGAAATCTAGAGACCCAAGGCAAAACGAACCTGGTGAGTCCATCTTTGTTCTAATATTATTAAACTATACTTACTGGTATCGTTTATTTGTAGGCTTTGCTGGAGTATGAACAGTGTCTAAATATCATCGACAATGTCTACTCAGTTCCACTGACACGTCCTACCGACCTAAGTCTTGAATGGACAGAGGTTGAAAATATACTGCAATATTTGAAGACTGAAAAGTAAGAGTACACTATTATTACAGTTCATATTGTGTTATAAGTTTGTAACAACAATACAACATGTTTGTTTCAGAAAAGAGATTTTAAACCGTATTGTTGAGTTGCAAAGGGATAGTGGTTCAAATATGGCTGTAGACTGTAGACCTATGCAAAGTCCGCCATCTTATCAAGAAGCCACACGTTCTGATGAAGAACAATCCAATATTTCCGAAACATTAGATCCTCCAGTTTCATACAATCAGTTATCAGCAATGCTCAGTGATTTACGTGTAGACATTGAGCAGAGTTCAATGGCAATCCTATTAATTAGCTGTGATAATTCACAGGTATTTTTCATTACTAATGATGGTCAAGTAACATCACCATCAGAGAAATCAAATGTTAAAATATTTATGCTCGAAGGTAATTACATAATAAAATGTTATTCAATTTAGTAAAGATTATAATTACTTAAAAATATAATATTACTTTTTTGTTTAGGTACAAATTCAGAAAACACACAGCGATATTTCCTTTGTATTGAAGATATTTACTATCCACTTGTTGCCAATAGTTCACCATGTCTTCGAACAGAATATGGGGCGTTTTTGTTTCCTGATATCGAAAACAGAAACTCAGCTATTGGTGTGTTAGTTCTTCCTGAACATTTGGAACTTTTCACTGATGTTTTAGAAGATATATTAAAAAAATCATTAAGAAAACAGTCTGGAAAGGCCCGAGAAAAAGGTCACAACATTTCAGCGCACATTGTTAAAGGAGCTACTTTTATATCAAATGGACTAGTGAAGGGTGCTGAAAAAACATCAAATTTCATGAATAACTCTACTCCTGGTTTACTAAATTACATTAATCCTTCTCAAAGTGATACAAATGTTTGCTCTCCCATGAAAAAAGGAGTTAAAGTTGCTAAAAACGTGACAAGTACTGCTGCAGATGTAACATGCTATGTTGGTATGATATAATATAAGATTAAGTTATTTAATTTGAAATTGATATTAACATGTTTTTATTCAGCTGGAAAAATAGGTACAGCATCATGTGTTGTTGGAAAATTCCTAGCTCCACATGTTCATAAAGGTGGAACTAAGATTTTGACGGGTGTTACTAATATGGACAAAAATGAAGCTTCCGAGAAAATGACAAATGTATTTGATATAGCAGCAGGTGCTATTGAAGGCTTTAGCATCGTCTATGATGGACTTGAAAAATCTGGAATAATGCTGGGTAACAGTATTTCAAACAACACAGTGCTTATAGTTCATCATAAGTAAGCTAAATGTTAATATATTATATTAACAATGTTAGAGAAGTTTTTTAATTTGATAAAATATTTGATAGGTTCGGCAATCATGTTAGTGAAGTGACTCAAGATACATTTGAAACAGTTGGCCATGGATTACGATTCACTAGAAGTGTGAAAGAGTTTGGTCCGAAAAATATCATCAAATCTACTGTTAAAGAAACTGGACGTGCCATGATGATACCAGAAAATGATTAAAATATTTTTTGTGACTAGTTCACCTAACCTATAAATATGAAGCCTTATTGTGATTAGAATTGTTAAAGCAAAATAATTTATTTCATACAAAAAGAATAGATATAATAGGTGTATTATTATAATTATTTTTTTTATGTTACATCTTAAAAGACTAAGTTTGGATAAAACTTAGCAATTTATTGCTTATCAATCATATTACTATATTAGTTAAGTACTATAAATTATATTATTAATACTTTATAGTATATACAATGTTATACTGGATTTGAATTGTTAGAGATATTATTGTTGGTTATTGGTATATATTTTTATAAAATGCATAAAATAATTTTTATAAAATAAATTTGTATTACTTTTTCCTTCAACATGATAACTTGACCATTATTTTTTATTATAGTAAATAATTATTAGTAACCAGGAAATACATGTTTTATATTGTTTGTAATATCTTTAAAAATATGTTTAAATGGAAGACTAAATTTTAACTAAATATTTTTTAAATTATATTACAACTTATAATATAAATAACACAAGATAATTACATATTTATAATAATTTATATTATTTTATAAACATTATTTATCATATGTTTAATACTTAAATTAAATAACTAGATAATTTAGAAAGTTACAAAATTCATTTCAGTTTCATCTAAAACATACAACCTACATTTTAATTAAAAAATATTTTAATGCATTGAGCCTTTGTCTTCTTTTAAAAGAAAATAAATATAAACATCTCCTTTAGGTGTCTTCACTATTTCTTTATATGAAATCATAAAAACAGCAGATAAACCATACAAAAACAATGGTATACCTGAAAAATTACATTATTTAATAATAATAAAGTGTCTAAAAAACCATTACATTAATAAGTAATTACACAATAGGTACATAAGCCAATACTAAAGGTTATTCTTCAAGTAATAAATTTCTAGAATTTACCCATGTTGCAAATATTTAGTAAGAATATTAAATAAATCAGTTGTGTATGTTTAGTTGATGGAAATGCTTAAAAGCATAAATCATCTTTAAATAGTAAAATTTATTAAATAAGTAAATTAGAAATACACGGAAAGAATGAAAATGATAAGTATTATTTATTACGAATATCAGTAGAATAATTTAATGCTTTAAGTTTGATTGTTATACATAATCTTTAGGTAATAAATTTCATTTCAATTTTAAATCAAGGCATTAAACATTTACTTACGTAAAACTTACTCATGAAGTCATGACCATTGAATGTTACCATGGTTACTTAATTGTTAAAGTTAAACATAATATACAATATTGAATATTGCATTAAGCTTATTATGATGTATAAATAGAATACAATGAATAATTTCATAAAAGTAATACTTAAATTGGATAAAAACCTGTTGGACTTTTGATTCTTAAATTATCTAACTATAGTCTATAACATTGGTATTGGTATTGATTTATCACTGTAATTATTAAGATGTTAATATTCAAACTGTTGATTAAATCTGAAGTCGACAACAAATAATGTATTAGGTTTTATAAATTTTTTTTTATATTTTTCCAAATTGTAAAAACACCGTATGTTAAGACCTAAAGTGTCCTAACCTATTAAGTTCTTATAAGTTTAAACTGTCGCTTGCTCACCCAAGTTGATGATTTTTAAAAAACTAAACAATCGGTCATCTACTCGCAGATCTTTGTACGGTCTTTTGGTGCAATGGTACTTTATATACGGGAAACAGCCGGAGCGTAAAACGTGATAGTTCGAGTCACCAGTTTTCCAATTGAAGTGCGACCGACCACGTTGGTCGTCGATTACCGAAGTGTATTTGACAAAAAATGATGTCCACGGTGGCTCATTAGTTTGTCGCAAATAATTCGTGAGAACGGTCGAAGCAAGAGGGAGCCGGTGTCGACCGAAAAGTCTTTGCAAAACATTCGACATTGTCTGTCGTCTCAAAATCTCGAATAGAGTAATAGACCAAAGATGATAAACTGATAACTGATGATAAGTGTGATAGTGTGATAAATAAACTAAGTTTTTAGTGATACAGAAACATGAATAAAAATCGATAAGACTGTCGAACTACGATTAAAAAATAATAAATAAATTATGTATTCGTCATAGAGTAATTACTCTATGGTATTCGTGTATCGAACTATTTATTCGCATTGGCCTGTCCACATGACAAGGTTATTAACTATTATACGTTACCACGTGATGTCATGATGGTAGCTTGCTAGTAAATAAGTAATAGTAAGTTTAGAATTTTTGATCTTCAGTTCTCGAGAGACAGATTTTTAACATGTACCATACTGCCATTGTCTTTTTTTGTATTTAGTTTTCAGTTTTTTCTAACGACACTTTTTCTGAATATCATTAATTAATGCCGGAGTACCCCAAGGAAGAATCCTCGCACCAAATGTACAATCTACACCTCAAATATTCCACAAACGATGCCATAACTCTTAGAACTTTTGCAGACTATACGAATATAATAGCCTCTGGTCAAAATCCGGACACAGCATCCCTTCACCTCCAGAACCATCTTAATGAATTACAAAGTTAGTTAATTAAATGGAAAATAAAAATAAATGAATCGAAATAATTCACATAACTTTTACATTACGTCCCCGAGATTGCCCTTTAGTTTACATCATCTGCTCAGTCAGTAAAATATCTCGGAATGTACCTAGATTATCTAGGCTAGATAGACGCCTCACATGGGCAACCCATATAAAAACAAAAAGGAAATCACTTAACCAGAGACTACACCAACTATGACCTTACCTTACTATCAAAACTACCTCTTGGAAAAAAAATATTAATTTACAAACTGCTTCTCTTTCCTTGGCTTCTTATGAAATTAATTTCTGGGGAGCTTCCAAAAACTCAAATATAAAAATCATACAGGCATTCCAATCAATATCCCTCAGAACAATAATCAATACCCCATCATGATACGTAAGTAATCAAACCCTACACAATGACCTAAAAATAATGAGCATCCCTAGTCAAGCCTCTAAATTATTTAAAAGATTCCACATAAATACAACATTACTCATCATATCAAACCATTCAAACCTCAAACAATTTTATTGTTGCTTCTGTGGTAAATAGTTTACTCTTAGGAGATAGGACTACCAGTCTATGCTCCAGCCAAATATTTGGTAGCTCTATTATAAAACCCGAACCCTACTTATGACAGTTATACGTTTATACCTTATTAGTTATTACTTTATAGTTTGTACTTTCATAAGCATGATGTGATCATTATTTTAAATTACGTTTTAAAATAATTAATAAATTATCTAACGTTTCGACGAAGTAAACCGTCCTACAATCAGGGAAGTAAATTCAATGAAAAAACTGAAGCCCCTAATTTTGGATTCTAAACGAAGCGATGATGTATTGATTTTATCGTGATATTTTTTTTTTGTGTTCGTATAGTTAGTTAGTTAGTACACATAAGTCGTTGATAAAATGTTTTAATTGTCAAAAAAATAGGGGTAGTTTAGGATATCTGGATAGTGGATACCAATTTGGATTTAGCTTATACTTTAAAGAGGTCAAACTTAAAAATTCCCAGAAAAACAAATAAAAAAATTTAAAAAAATAGAAATTTTTATGCAACTATAATTTTAGACAAAATTAATTTTTTTTCTTATGTAACCCAAAAACAACTGAACGTAGTCGTATAGATAAAATGTTCAAAATATTGAAAATCTAATACAAAATTTCTCATAAGTTGTTAATTTTTCAATTAAAAAACATACAATATCTATGACCACATTCAATATTCACCCATAAAATAATTATTTTTCTTCGAACAATTTTTGATATTTTATTATATTTCAAACAAAAATAACGATATGTAAGTATTTGACAATTTCATCAAATAAATGTTGATATTATTATTTTCATTATACGAGAAAATTTTCAAAATTATCTTTCATTCAAAAAAATCAAAACACTATGAGTTATTTATAAACATGAGAAATTTTCAATTTTTATCAATTTTTTCTATAGGTGTCAATAAATAATTATTTGCAGGGTCAAAATTGTTGAAAATTTAATTTAAGATCTTACAAGTGATTCTTATATTTATAAAAAAATAATAAAAATACAAAACTAATTACAATTTATTTTATATGCATTTGAAGTAACAATTTTGACGAATCATGAAAATCGTAAAAAATAACTATTTTGTTGTTAAACTTCATAAAAACTTTTTTTTTGTACCTACCTATGTTTTGAAAATGTAATACAAAATTCTTTATAGATAGTTTATACTAAAATTATAAAATCTACATGAAGAATTGAAGACTATTATTATTTTTAAACATTTTAAGTTCCAATATGGACGAAGTTAATTATTTAAAGGATTATTTGTTATAATTTAAAAATATTAGGTATTCTTGGGATCTTAAGCTTTTATGTATTTTAATATTTTATATTACTATGAATTTTTCTATTAGCAATAACATTTTTGATTTATTTTAAAATATTATCTATTTATAGATACCTACTATGAATCTTTTTTTATTGTTTTACGGTACTTACAAAAAGATGTTATTAAATTTTTTTTTGTTAAATTGATTTAATAGATGTGGTATAATTAATTATAGTATTATAATAATTAAATATTTTAGAAAAAATTTTATCAATAAAAACTAAAATAAATTACTTTACTTTTTAATACTCTTATCAAAAAAAACATTACTTAGTCTTGGTACAATGGGTTGATAAACAGTTTCCGCTCAGAATTATTTTTATGAACGTTGACGAACAATTGAAACTTTGAAAGTACCATTTTGTTCAATCATGCTTTAATCTGTCACTTGAGAGTACCATGTGAATATATAAATAGAACGCAAATAATTATCTATAATAATCGATAGTGCTAAATGCGCAATAGGTATGCTTAATATGGGCAACACAACTTCCTTTTCATAAAAAACCATTGGAAATATTATTGCTATTACAATAATAAGTAATGCCACTTTTTAGAAAATATTTAGTATTTAGAATACTGCTATAATACCACTATAGCAGTAATATTTAAAATTGTCAATTTAGATACAATAGACGATTATTGCTACAGCAGTAAAATTGATCGATTGTCCGTTAGTTATATTAAAGTAATAGTTATAAATTTAACACACTTAGACTGGCTAGACTATTATCAGACCCTGATTTATGCAAGTGCAGGTGGAGCGCACTTGCACTTGGCCCCCAATTTCTGGGGGCCCCCGGGTTCTGTAAGTTATAGAAAATTGTTTTTTTTTTAAATTAATTCCACAAAAATGTATTTTTAAAATATAATACCAACTGTCAATGTTCAAAGTTTAGCATATTCTTATCATTAAATTGTCAGTTGAATTTTGGTTATTTTTGTCATTCCACACCCCAGTGCTAATCAGTTATCATCACAAAATATTAAAATAATAATAATAGAAAATTGTTTGAACATCGGAAATATTTATTACCTAATAACTAATTTAAGCTTTTTTATGATAAAATGTTATAAAAATAGAAATTATAGAACATTTTTATTTTATTTTAATTATATAAAATAAATTATTAAATTAATAAGTTATTTTCCATTTTTATAATCTTATGGAAGACTGAAATTTTATAATTTTAATTTAAATTCATATAATAAAATCCTTGAATATTTTTAATATTTTAATATAGAATAATTTTGTTATATTATTTAATTAGTATTATCTTTTCATTGTCCTTAATTTACTAGATCAAGTAACTAAATTGTATTTATAGTACATGAAATAACGTACAAATATTTTAAAAGTTTTGAGATAGGTATTTTGGCATTTAACACTTTTAACCATAAAGAGTATACTCTATGCTTTTAAAATATAAATATTTTTTTTTTGTTATCAACATTCCCTCTCCCTTTATATAGATTTTTTCTAGAACATTGTTTTGACTTGAGGGCCCCCAAAAAAATTGTGCACTTGGCCCTAATTTTATTAAATCAGGTCCTGACTATTATAGACTATAGTGATCCATCCACTCGATACCTAATGTACAGGCGTACAGCAGTCAGTAGAGCGGTACCCACTTTGTTACCTTTTTTTTGGTAGAGTCTTGTGATCATAACAAGCAAAATAACTCCCTCCCTCAGTCCCTCACATTGTTCAATAATCACATAATATTTAATAAGGATGTTGCATGTCTCTGTAAATATTATTAATAATACATAAATACTAATAACATAGAACAAGAATAAATTACGTGGATGTAAATTTCAAAACTAGGGATGCTAAATAGGTGACCCTCCCGCCAAATAGCACCATGCGTCGGACGACTCGGAACTGTTCAACCCATAGAAACCAAATATTAACTGGCGAATGACGAGTGACGACCGTCATTTTATGACGGACAACCTTGCGAACAGAACTACAGTAGCTGTATTATTGCGATTAATGACTGCGCGTCTAGCTGCGCACATGATAAAATATATTTAAACTTAAAAAGTTTAAAGTAGGAATGTAGAGTATAAGCAATGATTAAATACACTTAGTATATTATTTAATCAATGGTGTAGGCTACCTATCTCAACGTGCGTGAATGCGCCCACACAGCGCACCACTGACGACGACGGTTCCAGTTTGGCAACAAAGTGGATATCAATTATCAATATAATATATTTACCATAGTCATAGAGTAATAATAATAATAATATAGTACACAGTAACCGTTTACTGTACTATAATAACTGTTAGAGTAGTCCACCTTGATTACAAACAATAACAAAGTAACAAAAACAACCGTTGCCCTCTCCTCCGCGACGACGACCGCCAACCGTTGCTAGTACGTCCACTGCCCGCACATCTACGCCGTGTTTATGTTCCGTCAGCTGATTACCGACAACCATAGACTGATTACGCGACCGAGTTGTATAATATATTATATACGTATATATACGCTCGCCGTAGTAGTAGTTGGTGAGTGTTGGTGTTCTTCAATAGGCTATTTCGCAGTTAGCAGCAGCTGATTTATTTATACTTGATAGAATTATATAAAATGCGCTCGGTTTGTGTTCATTAATTCTTGCGCTGTTGTAATTATAATCGCTCCGTCGTTTAAAGGCCAATCGGGATTTGCACAATTTTTTTTTCACAATTAATTTTTGTTGTCGGCCAAACGGACACTGACGGCTATGCGCCTATGCCATTGCCATAACTCTCTCTCCCGGAGACGGACGTCTTTCTAGCACAGTCGTAGCTCGATATTATAGTGTTAGCGTTTATGATTTATTTTATTTACCTTCAGTATTGGGTAATTTAGACGCAAGAGAAAAATGTTAACGCTGGACGTAGTGCCCGAGAGGTCTCTGGGATGTGAACAATGGGAATTCGTCCTGGGTAAGTATTCACAATAATATTGTATTAGTTTTATCCAATTCATTACTCACCACAAAGTCCTCTATAACCGCCGAAGATTGATATTTGTTCACAGATCTTTGACAGTTTATTAGTTAATGAGTTTATGATTTATTTAAATTATTTATTGTAAATTTTTAAAACAATTACTTGCATTTGTGTTTAATTTTTCCAAAACTATAGAATTTGAATACAGTATACCATTTAGAAGGTAATAACTGAACAAAAGACTGTGTAGATATCTACATAGTATTACATTACAATTTGTTGACAAAAAAATATTTATTACATCAGATTATAAATTATTTGGTCAAACAATATATTTATATTTGACTACTGGAAGACTAAATTATTCAATAAATTCTAGAAAAAAATATTTGTTTATACAAATACAATAATAGGTATTAAATATTATTTTAATTGTCAATAGATTTATTAAATATTTAAATATTTTATTGGCATTTAAGTTAAATTAAGTGATACAACTACTTAGAATTAATTGTTTGTTTTTAACATTTAAATTATTATATTTTGTTTTATTCAAAAAATTTGGAATCTAATAGATTTTAATAAATAAAGTATGGGTTTAATTTTAATATATTATAATATATTATATTATAAATCATAAGAAAAAAATTATTAGAATTAAAAAAACATGATAATAAAATAACTATCTCAATATGTATTTGATATTAGGTATGCATTTTTGTCAAGCTGTAGCAATAATTCAGTCTCAAGTTGGCATTATAAAAGGGGTTCAAGTTTTGTATAGTGATAAGGTAACTAATTTCTATTGATTTTATAATTTAATTTTTATAATATATTCTTAAAATTGTACAGAACCCTTTAGATATTGATCTCATATTAGACCTTCCTCAAGATGGTATTCGATTTATATTTCATCCTGTATTTCAACGTTTAAAGGTAGACTAATCAATTATGTCTTAAAAATATAACATTAGCCAATTTAGCATTATAATTTTTGCAGATGATTGAAATTGTTAACCTGAAAAATATTAAGCTAAAATATTGGCAAGTATTCAACAGCACCCATAGTTATAAATATTTATGTTCGATTTATAAACACCATTATTAATTTTCTTTCATTATATCTTATTTAATTTTATTATTTTTTAGTGGTATGGTGTTTAATGCTCCAGAAGTGATGCCCACCATTCAACAAGTTGAACATACTTTTGGTGCTACTCATCCTGGTGTTTTTGATGCAGAAAAACAAACATTTACATTAAATTTTAGAGGGATTTCATTTTGTTTTAACGTAGATTCAAAATTTCAGGTATAATAAATATTTTTAATTTTATTATTTTAACAAATGCTTACACTATTATTAACATTGTTATTTTGTTTTTTAAGGCTGGCAGCGCTCAGTGTGGACTTGGATCTTTGCAATTTGCTAGTGGAACATCCCCAAATGTCAGTCGTGTTATTATATTCTCTGGGAGTCCACTTCCTGGTCAAGATATTTTAAATATTCCATCACATCCTTTGTCTTGCTACAAAGGGTTATCTTATTTAGAACGATTAGAGGTGCAAAGAGATCTTAAAAATACCAAAGGATTTATGATACAATTATACTTGGAAGGTTCTGGTAATGTAAAAAAAAATATTTATTTAAATAGTCATTAATTTGAAATTGACTTATTTATCTAGGTTCAAACCGTGGTCGTAAAGTCACTTATAATCGTGAAATTAATTTTGGAATGTCATGCCAAGATGTTACTTCTATGTTAGGTACCCCTTCACAGGTTTTTTATAAATCTGAGGACAAAATGAAAATACATTCACCAAATGTTCATAGACACATATCTGTTCCCAGAAGATCAGATTACTTTTTCAATTATTTTACCTTGGGTTTTGTTAGTATCTATTTAGTATGATACTTTTAATTTAAAAGATTTATTTAATATTTATGAAAAATTCACAGGATATTCTTTTTGATGCCAAAACACACAAGATTAAAAAATTTATAGTTCATACCAATTTTCCTGGTCATTATAATTTCAATATGTAAGTATTTAAATTTAAAAATATTTTGTGATGTAACTATTGGTGATTTTTTTTTATAGATATCATAGATGTGAATTCTACATTGCTTTAACTTCAGAGAAATCAAAATACAATCTGTCTAATGATTGTAAAAAGTATGATAAAAAACCAAAGCCAATTATTGTGAATACATTTACTAAATGGGACGAGATATCCGAAAGATTAAAGCATAGTGAAAGACCTGTTGTATTAAATCGTGGATCATCTGAAAACTCTACCAATCCATTTGGATCAACGTTTTGTTATGGCTACCAAGATATGGTGTTTGAAGTAATGCAAAATCAGCATATTGCTTCCATAACATTTTATAAAAATGACACTGAAGATGATGTATGACGAAAATTAGTCGCCACGTCTTACCCAGTGGCCTTAATGTGCTTTTATAATCAATCAGTCTTGTACCATGAATAACAGTATTTAAAAATTTAAAAAAAATTTTGCATACCCAATCAATGTACAAAAAAAAAAAATCATTAAATACTTATTATACCTATATGTATATACACAAGGCATATTCAATTTTTGACTAAAACATAATTTGTATGGTCCTATACAATTAGTTATTAAGTATGAAGTCAAGTTTCATAAAAAAAAAAAAAATGTTAAGTTTTTCCAAATTCTTTGGGGGAAAAAAATCGTGTTCAAGTAGTTTTAATTTAAAATATTTTATGTATATACATAGCAATATATTATTCTTGCTATAAATATTTGTCTAAAGTGTTCTTAATATTATATTTATTTAAACATGTTAACACATATTGTGCAGTTAATATTAATAATATTTATTTATTTATATAGAAACTTGACAATTTTAATTACCACTGTCTAATTTACTTAGTTAATAATTATTTTCTATCTATTAATTTTATTTTAATATTTATTAATTTAGTTATAACTACTTAATTAGATAATTTAACATAAATTTTAAAAAGTGCGATGTATGATCTCAAATAAAATGTCACATGAAAATATTTTTTATTAGCAAATGCAGCAAGTCCCATATATTTTGACTCATGTACAAATAAACTAATTAAGTGATCTACATCATTTACAGACTTATATTTATATATTTTTAACCAAATTATTTATTGTATTTGAATTTAGATTACATTTGTGTATCTAAACCATGGTCCCAAAATCTCTTAATATATTAGCATTTTGTAATAGCAATAGTACTTGTAATTTAATTGTATAACTTTTAAATTTACTTATATAAGTATATATTTTATTTTTATTTTCTTTAAATAGCTATTATTTTTAAATTTATAAGTTATTAGATAAACATTTTGTAAGACTTAAAATATGAACTATTCCAGAATCCGTTACCACAATACAGAGTATTTTTGATGTTTATAAATAATATGTTATATTATTGATTTTTTTTTTAACTTATTACTTTCTTAAATTTATTTCTAGTAAAAGATCAGCAGCGTTATTGAGGTGGAATCATTCATATCCATACTACATTTGTAGTATTGGATAGTATTCCATATAATTCTCAGTAAGGTATGAGAGATACTAAAACTTCATAAAGTAACATATTATTTTAATGTTACCTTCAAATCCAAGGAAAAATTCTTAAAAAAAAAAGTTGTTTTTAATAAAACATTTTTCAAAAGCAAACATCAACATCAGTAGATTATCAACTTATTACCTCAATTAATACCAATTAAGGTGTTGTAAATAATTAAGTAAAAATCATAAATCCAAGTTCTCAATATATTGCACTATTACCTATGTAAAAAATAAATGATCATTGTAAGATGAAGTGTGAGCATTATATATTTGTAATCACACACGTCACTTAGATCAATATAAATAAATCATTTAATGCAGTGGTGCCAAAGTCTATGTTAAGGTTGGACATTTTGAAAAGTATAAATAATACTTTATTATAAGTAAATATATTTTTACCCCTTTCCCTCAAATTGAATATTCATTTTTTTTCAGCCATTGAAGCTGTGAAATTTTGAAGTTGTCCAACCACATTTTAAAAATGTTGGAGTCTGTGAATTTAATGTATTACTTTTTTAATAAACTTAGTAGCTCATGCTAGAAAAATAAATATTCCAAGAACATAGGTATATTCTATTCTTCTAAATTATAGTATTATCTACCTTTATTTATTTATTAAATTAACCACAATACTATTGATTGATAAGGTCAGCGCACTGTTTGTTTTCTCTCTCTAGCTTACTCACAACATAGACAAAACGCATTTACGCAGTCCGAGTAGAACTCACTCAATTTTGGTTCTAGAGTAAATATACCTATTAAAAAATTAAATTTTGATAATATTTCTGAGCACAAGACAATGGGTTTTTTCCATTATTCCCAATACAACGTTAATTATATCATTTAGAAATAGCTATAAATTACTACATTATAAAATAACTTTTCAAAATTTAATTTTATAATAGGTATATTTACTCTAGAACCAAAATTAAGCGAGTTCTACTCAAACTGCATAAATGTGTTTTTCTATGGTGCGTGTAGGCTAGAGAGAGAAACAAACAGTATGCTGACATCCTCTTAATGGAAATAAGTTATATCAGAAGTTCAGAAATAGTGATATCTACTAATTCCCTAGCCCCAAAACAATAAAAAATAAAAGATACAAGGATGCAGACGATATTATTATTTTATTTTCATAATAAGACAAATTAATAATTAACACATTTCACTTTATTTTCAATTTCGATGATTTTTAAAACCAATCAAATAAATAAAAATATACAATTGTTTGACAATCATTAAATGTAGTAAATTCTGTTTTATAATTATTGCTTAAAATGAATTATTTTTTTAAATAATAAAATACATTCAGGAACTAGACCACAAGTGATGTTTCTCAATAATTAATACATCAGAATATTTTATTTCTTAGTTAGTAACAATATTTGTGTTTAATTTATTTTAAATGTATTTCCTAAAGCTGCTACAATAAATTATGAAATACCCAGTACATTCTTAAAGCACTAGTATTTTAAAATGTATTTGAACCTTTTAAGATTTACATTTTTTAAGATATTTTATTCTTGAAATATAGATTCGCCCAAGATATTGTTTTCAACATTAAGAATTAAATCATTAAACATCTTCTATAACTATACATAAGAACTCGACCATAAAAATAATACAAATATATTCATTATTTATATTGCTGGTTTATTACTTATTAATTATTTGGTAATAGCCAATTTAGTTGTAACTGGGTTTTGAAATATATTAATTATTAATAACTAAACGTCCATAATTATTCATGCTCACACATATATTATTTACCATTCATTAATACTATGTTCAAAAATTGACAATAACCAAATGGAAATTTACATCTTATAGCATTGTCCATGTAATTACGCATGGTATTATTATATATTGGGACATTGGAATGCGATTTAAAAACAACTTTAGTTAAAATTGATTTTTTTCCTATGAAATGTAATTATTTTTGGTAAACTATGTAATTATATTTTTTAAATTTATTGGGTATAATAAAAAGATTATACATTTGTTCTGTAAAAAAATTAAGAAAATAATTTTTTTTTATAGAAAATATTGATAGTGTTTGATTGGTCAGAAGTTTTAGGTATTATAATATATAATTTTTCCAGTTATCCCAAATGACGGATCAAATAGGAAATTTATAGTGAGCGTTGTAAAATGACAACACTGTTAAAATAAATATTATTTAAATACAAAATGTTCAAATAATAATAATAATATATATGTATGTATAAAAAGAAATTATTTTCTTTTCTTTACTCTGAGAAACCATTTAATAATTCACAATCATTAAAATTACAGACTGCATCAGTTGTTGGAAGTGGAGATGCTGATTTTGAACAATTATTTCTTGGACTAAATCGAGTCCATTCATCCATGGATTCATCCAAAAATTCAATACTATTTAAGAATTTTTTACCTTAAAAAAATAATATTTATATTTTAATAATTAAATAAATTATAATTAATGAAACCAAGTATAAATGTTAAAAAAAATGTATTGATAATTACCGGAAAATCCTCCAACTGCATACAATCTATTCCCAACTACAGCAACTCCTACATTTGCACGAGGTGTAGTCATGTTTGGACCTGGACTCCACATTCTTTCATCTGGATCATATATTTCAGTTGTGCATAGTGATTGAGTACCGTCAGAACCACCAACAACATATAATTTTCCTATAAAAAACATAATGAATACATCATTATATTAATTTTGGTGGTATGTATAAACTTCATAAAAAAATTAAGTACAAACCTTTTATATGCGCAAGTCCACAACCACGTCTAGGTGTAATAATTGGTTTAATAAATGACCATGAATTTGTCTCAGGATCATAACACTCGACAGTGTTTAAACAATTCCAAGTATCACAACCACCCACGACATACACTTTACCATTCATTGCACATACACCTGCTTGGTTTCTTCCTAATTGGTTTAAATTTGTATTTTAGTTTTTTTTTTTTTTTTAAATCAACCATTGTATGTTAGTAAACCATACCTGTTTGCAATGGAGCAATACTAGTCCATTTATTTGTGTTTGGATCATAGACATCACTTTGTTTAATTCCAACTTGACCATTCCATCCGCCAATGCAATATATTTTACCATTCAACTCACAAACACCTAAAAAATGATATTATATACATAAAATATAGTAATTTCAAACATTATTAATTTAATTACATCATTAAATAAGTTAATTACCTGTGTTTGATCGAGCAAGTGGTAAAGAAGTCACAGGAATCCACTTTTTTTTAATCATATCATAACATTCAACTGTAGATAATTCAGTTGTTCCATTACATCCTCCAACAGCATATACCTTGTTATTCAGTACTGCTATATTAAACCGTCCACGTGCTTCACACATGGGTTCAAACGTTTCCCAAACATTTTGTTCAGGATCATAAGACTCTACGTTTTTTATACATTCAATTCGATCATAACCTCCACATACTAATAGATTGTTGTTAAGATTAGCACAACCAATTGCACATTTCCCAGATGTCATGTGAGCTAAAGCGCAATAAAGATCAGGCAATGATTCTTGGGACTCAGCTCGACTATGCAATGGTGATGGTTGAGTAGAAGGTGGATTTGATAACATAGATATATTAAGTTTTAATTTTATGCTCAAAGAACACAATTGACCTTTTAGTGAACCCAAAGCAGAAAAGGTATGCTCTAAACACAAAATAAATATCAGTAAGATTTATTGATGATAGAATGAGGAATAAATAGATACCTCCAACACAAGTGACACCAAGTATAGTCCAATCACTATCAATAAAACTTTCTCTTCGCTCATGCATTTCACGGTTACATATCAAAACTCTAGATTTAGCTGGTTGTATTTGACCTTTACGTCTATTCTAAAGTATACAAATATCATAGAAAATATAATAAATATTTCTAAAAATTACATATTTAATATTTATTTGTACCTTAGGAATAGATGTTGATTTCTTGGATAGTTTTTTATAATCCTGTACAATTTCAGTATCACTTAACTCTCCAGATGGAAGTTCTGAACAATCCTGCAATATGTTATCTAATGCCAAGTATAACATATATGTCTAAACAAAGAAATCATTGATTTAAAATAATACAAATACTTGTTTTTAATATTTTACTTTTTCCATAAGTCCATTAAAGAATGTTGCTGGTTCATTCTCATCATAACAACGTTTAATCCAATCTAGTACTAACTGAGATACAGAATCACCTGTACTCAACGACATCTCTTGTTTTGTTTGACTTAAAATCTCTATTTGTATACATGGCAATGAAAGAAAAGCTGAAGTCTCAGCAATTTCTTTCATCTAAAATTTTAAGTCAAAGACATAAAAGTAATTATAATTTCTTCTTTTTTTTTTTTAATTAGTATAAGTATTAAGCTTACATGTGCTGATATAAATGAGTTAACTTGATTTATAAAAGATATGCTTGTTGATATACAAGGAAGAGAACGTATCTCAATACAATTATCGACATTTAAGTATTTTAGCATGAAACGAGCTAATTCTTTTGCGATACGGTCCATTTTCAAGTAACAGGCTGCTTGAAATATTGATTTTACTTGATAAACATTTGCTTCTAGACTGAAAAACATAAACAAAAATCAAATAAAAACATATTTCTAATATTATTTTTAATATTTTAAAGTTTAGTGAAAAAAATTAACACCGGCTATAATTTTAAATGTAGGATAGTGGAAGATACCCAAGCATAGATTTGTTTATAGCATTGGAAAGTTATGTTATCAATTAAGAACATTTAAATGATTTTAATTAGGAGTAATAAATTAATTAATGTGTTGAAACATGCATAGCCCACCCTATGGCCTTTGATTGCAAAGGTGATATATTATTATTTATTTGAATCAATTAGAAAAAGAGTTTATATAATATTTTTTACTAAATATAAAATAAATAACACATAAAGGATTTATATTTTTGATTCTTTTCTTTTAACTAAATAAAATAATATATAAAAAAAAATGATTTCAGATTAAAATAAAAAAACAAGTTTGATATTCACATTGGTTAGTCTGATTAGAAAATAGCTTACTTAATCACTAATTGTATGTATTACACACAATTGATTATTAATCAGTAATATATTAAAATTATTCAATATTCATATTGGAGGGTTAAAAAAAATTATTAGGAATATTATAGCTTATTACTTTAGCTTTTGACAATACTTTATACTATCTAATGTTTATTTGTGCCAAGAATCAAAATAGTTATTAAATGGAAAACATAGGTACTGATGGTTCTATATTGATTTTTGATACAGTAATTTAAATCACTATAAGTTTGAATGTTTTTTTTTTTTTATATTTCTACGTAAGACATCAAGAAAGTAATGCTGTTAGTTAGATAAATAAATGGTAGCGACAATGCGTTACCGAGATGTGTAGGTGTATTCGATGAGCTTCTCAACAGCAGAACAATCGCTGAGTGGACCAGTGGCATTCAGTGTATATGTTGTTATTGCTTCTCGTTGTGAACCTTTCTTTTCTTCATCGTCAGTGCTAAACATCTCCATCAGAAACCGACTCGAGCTGGCCAACACAGCACGGTGACCGTGTAACTCGCAATTGCCCACCTACACACACTCATGGTGGTCGGTCTACGTTTCAAAATAGTCAACACTTCCCGTCCAACCCACAAATTAACAAAATAGTTTATTCAATAAAAATGAAAAATAAAAATTCCCATGTCAGCCAATTTTTTTAATTTTAACCAATCTAATTATATAATTTATTCTCAATTACATAAATTATGTAAATCTAAAATACTTAAATTGTAATTAAACATATGATAAACTTAATAAGACCCGATTAATAAATCATAATCAATGATACAACTTACATTTAATATAACATCACAAAATGTTCGACTTTTACGCATCATGTTAAGTGTATTTAGTAATACCGTTTGATGATCTTCATCTTCCATTACAAACATAGCTCCCGTATCACAGCCATTTAAATCAGGACTCATATTTTTGTCTGTAGCAACTTTTTCTATGTTATTAATGTTATTATGCCCATCTGAAATTCAAATAATTAAAACCAATATAATTAATCAGTATGATAATTGTAATTTCTTTCAATTCAAATATAAAAAAATAACTATTTTATGGATTTTAACATTTTAAACTTATTTAAAAAAAATTAATAATTTATTAAATTTCCTAAATGTTAAAAATATTCACCCATTGGTATTAAATAAATATAAAATTATTTTAGTCACGGAAACAAAATTTTCATAGTCATTAATATGTATAAGCTTAAACTATACATATTATTGTTATATATTAGTAGATATACTACAAAATTACATTAAAAAAAAAAAATCATATGATAAACCATGAATTGGCTATTATAACTAAGAGATAGGTATCATAAGTTGAAAAACAAATATCAAGGACTCTTGAAAACTTTTAAAGATAACTACTACAAATGTAACTCAATAATTGTATAATTTATATAATTAAAATATAACAAAAATATCTACTTTCAAACAATAACTGAAAAAAATAATGAAAATTAACTTCTTAACATGATAAAATTATATTTTATAATGCATCATAAGTCACAACAACAAATTATTACATTAAATTTTTTGATGTAAAAAAGATGATACCATAACGACCCGATCACTGTTTATTTTAAAATGTTAACTCTAGTTTGATGACGCCAATACATAACTATAAGGGTTGATGAATTGATTTGATAGAAGCACTACAATAAAAAAAACTTAAAGTGGGGGTAAAGGGAATAACCTTGATTTAAACGATTGATGAGGTGCACAAATTGACTTGTCCCTTTTGCTTTGAGTTTAAGACCCTAACGTAATAATATATAACATATTGGATTTACTTATTTACTATTTATCTGCTTATTCGATATTGACCTTGTACCTAAAATATCGTGACTAGTTTAAATTAATAATACATATATTTATGTTTATATATATATAACCGTTTTATTGATTTTAAAATGACGCACTTAAACAAAACGAATCTATCAACAATATGACTTTTTAACATACGAGTAGTATCTATTATAGTTATTATTCATTATACATTTACTGTCTACAAAAAATACTTAAGAATAGGTATTTGAGAATAATAAAATTAGTATCGAAAAATCGACTGTCTATTTTTAGACTTCTTAAAAGTAAATACCTACGTCCCTACGGGTTAATGAAAATAAGTAATTAAAAACATCCTATTAACATCGTATTAAATGAGATACTTATTTTCTAGTAAAATATAAAAACTTAATAAATTTATAAATTGTATTGTACGTTGCTAATAAGTAATATTGGATAAATATAAATTTCGTATATCAGCATTCAATCAATATTAATCACATTTAATTAAAATTATGTAACATGTTAAATATTGACAACCAAATATGTAAAACATTAAAATATATAAAACTCAATAGATATAATAATATTCTCTATTTAAATTGTTAGATAATACTATAATAATAGTCTACAGGTCAATCGTAAATACACGTAGTAACTACAATATTAAACACAACAAAAACTATATTTTTAATGTTGCATCGCATTATAGACAATGATAATATACGAGGAATCCTAATTTTTTAGTCAGAAGTACACAAACACATCATGACCCTTAAAAAATATTTAACAAGAGAACATATATATGGTCTTGGTGCTTGGTGCTTGGTCATAATATAAAAAAAAAATGTATATAAAATAATGTAAGTAATCTAATTCATGTTTAGTATCTATACGCCATTTAAGATAATAAATAATACTATAATCATAGTAACATTAGTAACTATATACAAATACATTCATAAGTTCAAAATGTTAAGAGACAATAGTTTTATATTGATAAAAATTAACTGGGACAATAAAATATTATTGTTGTTATTCCTTATTCAACACTGTAAAAATAAATAATTAATTGGAAATTTTATTTCAAAAATAGTTTTATAAACGTAACACTATTTAAATAAAATAAATTTATATTATTGTAATATTGTATAAATATACAATAATATATGATCGGAGAATATTCATAAATTGGCAATTATGTATAGGTTAAGTACTACTAGTTACATTTGCATTAGGACCATTAGGTATATGCATCGACAATGTAGATATTGCTAAAGATTATGCTATTCAAAATAATATCAAGACACGAATATCTTTGATTCAGCTTAATATAATTTAATAATTTATTATAAAAAAAATTTCACGCAGTTGCTATTTAGTAAGTAGGTATTAAATGTTAAAAATACATAATAATACAATGCACCAGACAAAATGTTGCTGAGTAGGAAATTGATTGTCTTGTAAATTCTTGAAAGAATAAAAAAGAGTTAATAATAGTTTATATAGAAAGGCTATAGGATTCCTATCTATATTTAAAGAAACGAAGTAGGTGTGCAGTACTGCAGTGTATCGTGTGCAGTAAAAACTGGTTCTAGTTTTACTATTTGGACAAAACATTTAAATACACGATTAGAAAGATTTTTAATTATTATTAGATATATACCATACAGTATAAACCGATGATAAGGGTATAACCACATAGAAATAGATTTGATGTGGTGATCGTATTATATCATATTATATAAAATATAAATTCTAAATTTTTGTGTTGAATCTTAACGAAAAACTACGGGCATGTCCCCTAGGTATTCTGAAATTTAAAATGGATACCTGCTGGAATAGAAGTAACTTACTATAATAGTATAATATATTAATATGTAACCTATCTCGTTTAAATGTATTACACCAGCAGGCTACAAATTGATAAGTTTCAACAAATTATGATGCAAATTGTTAAGACACCTTAACCAAATTATGAAATACTGTTCATATTTACTATTCAAGGTTCGAATTAATAGGTACATTTTATAATTGGTGGTGTACGATAACACAACACATCAAGGAATGGAGATTCATGTAATAATAATTAGAAATATTATTAAGGTCAAAGTAGTATTTTAAATTAATTGATATGCTTATTCAACTAAAACAGCAATATCACAATCCTAACAATCCTAGACTATTATAAATTATAGTATAAATTAATTTAATTAGAGACTATTTTTATTGAAGTATGTTTTTGATAATACAATTATAAGATTTACTAAAGAAAAAATGTGTATGACTTGTTACTTTTCAAGTTCTAAAAATATTGTAGAAATATAAAATGTATGTAATTCAGATTAATAGATTACCTAAGTACAAATGTTAATTATTATTTATATTATATGTATGAGAATATAAACCATAAAATATAACTGTAATTCATTATATAATACTTTAAAAGTATCGAGACTAAAACAATATTTTAACTACAGAGCAGCGAGTTTAACAATCATGTATACTAATAAATTAAATTCAAAAGACAGAAACACTTATTTACTATTATTATATAGTATATTTTGTGTTATTATTATGATTTATGATACAAATTTGATTTAAATTACAAATATTACAATATATTATATAATATATATGTTAATAGACGTTTATACTTTTAGGGTTTTATAAATCTTATATTTTATTATTTTTAGTGTGATTATAGTTACACTCAATAATTTGTTTTTAAGTATCATACAATAAATGTCATGAAATTAAATTTCTTA
Source organism: Rhopalosiphum maidis (assembly GCF_003676215.2). Taxonomy (NCBI): domain Eukaryota; kingdom Metazoa; phylum Arthropoda; class Insecta; order Hemiptera; family Aphididae; genus Rhopalosiphum; species Rhopalosiphum maidis. The sequence goes on from NC_040877.1 coordinate 65,531,633, forward strand.
AAAATAATAATATAAATGATATATCAAGGTTTATAAACTTTAACTACCATTTGACCACCTATGTACCCATAACTATTTATCTATATTTTTTTTTACCTTACACCATAAATATTATTATTAAAAACTTTGTAGGTGATTTGAGGTAATTGTTCAAAAAATTTTACTTTGGCACACCACTGGTTTCACCAATAGCATAAATATTTTACACTAGCTGTAGATGTGTCATGAGCCGTGACCGTGGTACACGTGTATAATATTAATAAGTGTCAAAAATAAAAATTTCTATTAAAATTTTTATTACTTTATTACTAAAGTGTTCCATCAAAATATATGGTTATAAGAAATGTGCCACGAGCATAAAAAGGTAGAAAACCACTGCTTTATACCTACAGTTTTCAATAAATTGATGTCTGTTTTACTCTAAGTTATGAAGTTATGAATTTCAATAGGTACTAACTAAACCATTATTTATAAGGGAAAATATTTACTTTATTTTATTCTTTTTAATTAATGGTAATAATCAATAAAAATGTTAAACTAATACATTACACCTAAATATTTATTATGGTTAGATATATAAAACATTCAACTTAATAAAAACAATTGCTAACTGTTAAAAATAAATTAATTTGCAACTTGAACTTATCTATCTACATAAATATTTTCAATAAAGATATAAAAATAAAAAAAAATCAATTATTGTAATTTGAAATTTAAAACAACCAAATATAAATTATGAATGTTTAATTAATATAATACATATTATAATATTCGTAATTGTTTATGTTAAAAATATGGAAACTTTTCGGAATGTTTATAATAAATAAGTTAATTGTATGACAGTATACATTATATTATATATATATATATATTAATTAATTAATTTTAGTACTTATTAATATTATTTTTCATTTATAATTAATTTAAGTAATTGAAATATATGTATTTTATATCTGTTATATAGCTTTTAAAATATTAAAAACACATGATACTATCAATAGATATTCTAATTGAGTAATAATTTATAACCATACATATACATTATAACTAGGTAAATACACAATTTTAATCATTTAAGTAATATACTTGTGTCAAATATTATTTTCATCAAGTATCAAACTTAAATCGTTATTATTTTATAATCCTAATTGTTTATACATCCATGATCTATCTTTACAAATAAATATTCTTAGTTCATCTCCAAAACCGCTTAAACAATTTTAACAAGTAAGGAACTTGATAAAAAATTATATACACTAAGGAATATTTATCCCAGAAATCAATACTCATGTATTTTGTCCAAAATTTTTGGATCCAATTAGTTTTACAGAAAAAATAGCTAGTACTATATTTGGTTGTTACAGGCAAGAAAGTATTCTTTTAAAAAGATTATTATGTTCGTTTAATATTCTTTTTAAAGTAAAAAATTAGCAATAATTAATATATGAATGTTTTAATACATACTTGGCAAGCAGCCGTTGGTTTGAGAGTGTTTGTTATCGTTCTCCATTTTTCGGCAAAATATACGTATATAATAATATGTAGGAGGGTATATTATAAAAACTGATGCTCGATACCTAGTGTAAATATAAAATAAAAAAAAACAATTAAATGACGATGATTATAGCGACAAACTTAATAATTTTATCATACAAAGTCTAGCTACAATGACAATTATATAGTGTATTATAAATGCATAAACATACAGAACATTGGAGGTATAACTGGTATTAGCACAAATACACAATGGTAAAATATTTATTTATTATATTCAATTAAGTACTTACTTCGGCGAAGTTAAATTAGATTTTATTATTTCCAAAAAAGCTATAATTTACGACGTAATAATTGCTCGATCGATAATGCCGAAAAGCACATGTTGCGTCTTCAGCTCCGGTCACGAAAAGAATCGAGACTCGAGTAATCGAGAGTACGAGACTCGAACTATAGCCGACGGGCAACGACGCAAACGGCACAATTAACCGTGGTGGCGTGGTCTCGGCCGTCTCGGATCTGTGGCCTGTATGATGGATTCACACACTACACCGGGACCCCCACTCAACCGAAGCGTCACACCGGCCAGAGTTCCTAGTATCATCTGTAAAAATCATTATCCATAACCACATCCAGGGACCTTGTATGAGATCGCCGCGCTGTTTAACATCCTTGGACGTTCTAGGGATACATTTCTACCGTTTCCAGTACTATTCCAGTCTCACTAACAATTTAGTAGTTAAATCTATTTAACGGTTTATCCAGCCTCACTCGAGATTTCAAAATACCTAATGTATTAAACTAAAATTAGTTTTACACGTTAGTTATGAATATGAATCTCAATCGATACGCTAACAAACCTTTCTTACAATAAATCCTATATTTTTTCTAATATGCTTACATTTTTCGAGTTCTCAAACGTTTATTTCTCAAATATCAGGTATCGTAGTAAAAGAAAAAAATTTGATATTTGTTATGTTTTATGTATTAATATACATTTTATATAAGTATAATTATATATGTATATGTTATAGAACACGTTCTATGCAAATAGATTTTAGTGTATTTTAATTTTTAATTTTATGAATAAAAACGATGATTTAAATAAATCCTAATGAATAATTAAAAGATCATTTATAATTTATCAATACATAATTGCAAAAATATAAATGTTTCTATATTATTAAAGGAGCAACTACTCTCTGTGCAAGATGTTTTCCTTTTTCAATCAAAAAAAAATAACTATTTTAATGAGTATTAAATAGCAAAACTGATTTAATGTAATTCCAATTTGAAACAGTTAAATCATCTTAAAATTTAATTATTGGGAATTTGCATACTATTGAAATCTTGAATAGATATAATTGATGAAAAATAATCAAAATCTAGAGCGTTTAAAAAATAAATAATTTATTTTCAGAAGGTTGCACTATATAACCATTTGGAAGACCTACAAAACTATATGGTAGTTTTTGCTATATAGTAGAACTTCGATTATCCGTGCTCACTCTTCCGAAAATTTAAAAATAAATATGGACTGTAGATTTATAACATTATATATATTTCTAATTATAATTAAATAAAAAAATCAATATTGCTTTACTATAAAATTGTATGTATTTATGTATTTCTAAATATAATTATATAAAAAATTACATAATTATAAGTCTCGATTAACCGTGGTTTTCATTTATCCGTGTGACCCCCCCCCCGCAATTGCCACGGATAATCAAGGTTCTACTGTAGTTAATAAATTATTTATCTTTGATAAATATCTATATTATTCATATGATTTATAATATATTATGTTAGATGAAACTTGTTCAGTATATTTAAGGCTAAAGAATATTTTATAATTTTTTTTTAAAGCAAAAATGTTTATTTGTATTGCTTTAAAAATAATTCAATTTGACATTACAAAGAATATTTCAAAGAAATAGTTTTCATTCATTTCAATTTTGAGGTGAAAATTAACGAACATTTGAAACCAATTTAATATGTTCATTCAAATATTTATTTCATGATTAGTTTTATTGAACCCAGAACAAACAATACATATTAAACATTTATAACAGATGAAAGTAGGAGTATGAATAATATAAAATAATTTAAATCCCATGTACATGTCATAAATTAAATATAAAGTAGTTTTAATTCACAGCTAAATAAGCAAGAATATGATTATAAATCTAATATAGTAAGAAAAAGGATAAGTAAAAAAGTACATATTATCATATAAACCAAAGCTTAATATAATATGAGAATATAATAGTATAATAAACTACAGAAAATTATTAAATTTCCCTGACGTCTGATTAGAATAGTTTACAGTAATAATCCTATAGATGACTGCATTCTAAAGGAAAATAAAAAAAATAATAAAATGAACAATAAACAATTAAGTCATTGAAATTAGTTCTATATTACACAATTTATTGGGTTGATTCAGACTCTTTGTATGTGCTTAATAATGTTGCTTTAAAAACTTCTTGTCTTGGCCATAGTTGGGCTGCTTTAACGTTTAAAGGACTTTCATTATTTGGCTCTGTAAAATAGTTATTAGATGCATTTATTTTAATATGTATTATTAGTTTTAAAATAATACAGCTGTATGAAAAGACCAACAATAAAATACAATAACTATTGTCAATAAAATGTAAAAGTTAAAAATAATCACAGAGTGAAAAATATTAAAGTTTCTACATTTTAATTTGTATATACAAATTAAATATATAATATTAATCCTTCAACATCTGATATCTATTTTTAAATTAACCTCACCAACATTGAACTTAACATAGAGAAAGATAAGATATTTTAAACATAATGTATCTTATTACTATATAATTAACGAGATTGTTATTTTTTAAAGCTATAAATTATAAGAAAATAAAAAATGATATGAATCAAAATATATATGCAAATATTTCTAATGGCATAGGAGAGTGTAACTAATAGATGATATTTTGTAATATTTATGTATAATATAATTAAAATAGATTTATTATTTTAATTATTTAATTTATTTCAGTAGTTTCCTAGTTAAATTCTAAGGCAATATTTTAAATAAGGTAAAATAATTAATAAATATCGCCAATAACTTTTGTGTCAATACCAATAATTTATAATTATGTTTTTATCTGAATGGAATCTTATCATACTTTAGAGAACACTTCTCTATCTTAACGCACAACATAGTAAAAACTATTTCATGCGATCAAAAACTACTCAGGCTGTAAGTTAACCATATTTTCACACTATAAAAAGGAGAACATTGGATGTACAACATCATTTTTTATTTTTTAATATCACTAATACGAAAAAAGATCTTATCATTTCAAAATTTGTTTTTTTTTTCAAAACAAATAATGAAATAACTATTATTATAAAATAAGACTGTTTTTGTAATTCTGACATTAAAAAAATAATGATTTTGCTCAGTTGAAGTTCTCTTTTTTTCAGTGTGAAAATTTAGTTGCTTAATTTGGACTACAACCTGATTAGTTCTTATTCTCATGAAATGGTTTTTATTATGTTGTGTATTAAACATTTGTGAGATGGAGACAACACATACAGGTGAAGCATCTTTTTGATCAAGAATCAAGATTCTAATTTATAGAATATTACATATTTATACACATAAATAAAACATTAGATACTTTATTAATACAATATATAATTACCTCCAAGAAGAGATTGTAATGATATAAGTATTGCTTTAACATCATACATAGCAGACCATTTTTCTTTTAAAATATCCAAGCATATGGAGCCAGTTGCAAAGTCCACATTAGGATGAAAACAAGGAGTTAAAAATGTTACAGTTGGTGGTTTATATGGATAACCACGTGGAAATTCCATACTTAATTTGTATTTTAAACTTTCATATACCTAAAAACATTAAAAATACAAAATTTATGTATAAATAATATATTAAAGATTATTTTCTTTTTTTTAATTTTTAATAATGAATAAAAACTTACAGTATCTTTAGGTCCAACTATTGTAGCAATCCATCTAAAAAGATTATCACCATCTGGAAAAGCTGATACTGATTCATCACATGACATCTAAAACATTGTAATGTAAATTATTTAAAATAATTAACATGGCTTCAGAATTGATTATTTAATATTTACCTACTAATCAACAATGTAAATATTTTATTTTATTAAATTTATTAATAAATAATAATTCAATATTTTTAAATAAGAACTTTGAAAAACCCATTATCTCATCATAAATATAAATAATTAAATTATAATAACAGATCATAATACAAACATAATTTAGTATCAGTTTCTAATTCATAATTTATAACATATCTTACTAAAATATTATTGAACAATTAAATAATAATTATTATTATCAATTGCTAACTACAAATTTGAAAAGGTAAATTGTATTCTTTAAAGTGCATGAGTATAATAAATTGAATGGCAATTTACAACTCAAAGTGTCAATAAAAACCTATAATAGAATTGAATATATTAATTTTTTAGGTTTTCTGTTACCATTATATTATAGTAATTTACTTATTAATATATACTCAATAAAGCACAACAAGTGGTGAAACATTCATTAGTCTAATGGTCTTCGAGGATTCCATGAACTTGTGGTACAAGTAACATAATAAAAATACTAGAAATAGTTTTTTCCCAAATTATACAGCATTTTTTTAAACACACAAATAACTTTTCTTCATTAATTGTTGCTTTATTAAAAAACTTGTTATATTTTACCTAAATTAATTCTGGTTATTTAGAAAATTCCATAAATTTTTTAATTTGAACAATTAAAATTATTTTTTAGTTTCAAATTTTTTTAATTCAATCTAAATTCAACGCAACTTTAAGTTCAGGATCAATTATACTACAATTATACTTTTTCAATGTTTCTTCAAATTATAAACAAAATATTGATGTAACACATGACAAATAAATATATATTTAGTTTGAGTTACTTTTTTGATTCCTAGTAAAAACTTTTTATACTAAGGTATACCAAGCAAACAAAAAACAATAATAAAAAACATCTATTTTTTAACTTACCATCAAACTCATCAATTCTTTTTGCAATCTAAAAAAAAAATAATAATAATTAAAATACATTTATAAAAACCAAATCAAAGAATATGTAACAGGTATAACAAACAATTTTCATAAGCTTTATAAATATTACCTTTGAACGACTTTATTCGATTCTATTCTGTCATTCATATCTTCGCTACGTTTTGGAGAGTTAGACGAAGTACCTTCGAGTCTTGGATTGACGTTCTGAGCCATTGTATAATAAGAATATGAAACTTACAGGCTGCAGAACAATAATGCAATATATGGTGTGAGATGGACAGTTGTTGGGATTCCGAAAGAAAAACAAACACGTTTATAAACCGTAATTTATTTAAAATATCACAGTATGTAAAAATATTACTCGTAATACGTAAATTCACTCTAGTCGATTCGAACTAGAATTCAAATTGATATTTGATAATATACCGCTTAGTGTTTGGTGTAACAACAAAAGTAGTCGACAATCGCTAGTAGAGTAAGAGAACTAAGGATGTAAACACCAAAAACCAAACGTACTTATATATATTTTAAGAACTATAGCCTTTAGGAAAAAGAAATAGGATTACGCATATTATTATTCCGAATTCCCGAATGCAATCGATTGTTGAATTACCGTGTTCTCATTGGTTATATCATTTAATCACCGTTGTGACAAAATGTAACGGACAAACCAAAGATTTGCCGAACACCTGATAGCAAAGAGATCTTAGATATCGTCTGTCTCGAATATCCCGCCAATTTAAACGACCAGGAATAACAATTTATACAAAATAAGTAATAACACTAATAACTATTATACTACAGAAGTCAAAAATGTAGTAAATCAGTAAATGTAGAAATTGATAGACTTGTTAGACTTATGCAATTTCCTATATGGTTATATAAACAAGTGTGATATCAAGAGATGCAAGATCGTGGACTTATTTGATCAAAAAATGTTACCGGAATTAACCTAACCTTAGTTATCATAAGGCTCAGTAACTTGTAAATATACAATATTATATTGTACTCAAGTTTCAAGAGTGCGATGAAGATATAATCAAGCATCGTCCAACTTTGAGCTTTTTATGTAGTTGGACGGGTAATAGTCAATGAATAATAATTTTTTTTTTTTTTTAGTTTTGAGTGGATAAGTTAGTGGAATATTATAGTATCTTATAGAATATTAATAATTAATATCATGTTCACCGCGCCACTAATTAACTGGTCTATTTTGTGCATAAATACTGTTTTCATTTTCATCGTCTACTACTAATTATAAATACGCAATTTTTTGACATTTATACTTTTTTAAGATACAATATACAGTTGGGGAATTAAAAAAAATCTGTTCTCAAATCATTTACTTTAATATTAAGAACCATTTGCTATATAAATAAAATTGTCTCTTGGAAATGGATCCTATTTGCTTTTTGACACAAAGGTACAACTGTTGAACTATACAAGGCGATCATCATATAAATATAACTTGGGGAAGCATAGCTCTGCTATAAAGAAAGTGTCAAGTGTAATTACTAATTATATTGCTATTATAATTTATAGCAGATGGCTGTATTGAGGATTTGTTAATAATGAATTTATTATTCATATAATTATTATTAATCATGTTTATTCAATTATTGTACATGAAAATTCAAAAAAAGATTCTGAATGTATGACGGTTATACCTATATTTCTTAGGATATTTGAATTGTAATTAAAAAATTTTCTCTTCGGAATTTTAAAAACAAAAACGTGCGTGTATTATATTATTGTTGCGTCTTAGGTACATAATAATGATTATAATATTATTTTATATTTCTACATGACTATACATAATATTATTAGTTATTAAATATTACTCACTTATTAACTTTACCTAATCAATACTAGCATAACATATAATGGTGTCAACTGTGAATAGGTTCATGGTATAAATAGCTTAAAACTAATTTAAATAATTTAAAAATCTCATTGTACAGTAAAAAAATTAATAAAATAATTTACGTAATTGTGAAAAATCCTCACGAATAATATTAACAAATTATTATAACAAAATAAATTATACAATATATAGTTGTTTTTTTCATAAAAACATCCAATTTCATCATGATATGCAGGGATTATAGTAATGTGTAGTATATATATATGTATATGTATATATTTATAGTAATTTTGAGTGAATTAATAATATAATAGATCTACTAATTAGAATACTGACTGCATACTATACTTATAGTATACTTTAGTTTCCAGTTTGAGAACGAGTAGCGTACAGTAGGTCATAGGTAGTGGAACTATATAAGTAAAAGTAACCAATCACGTATTCACGCTATAAGCTGAACGTACGTATACAACATCGTAGTTAAACCTACACATAACACATGTGCTCACGCCTCGGAGTTTGGACTAATCGAAATTCGAATACTAACTCTCAATAACTCAGTTTATCATCTGAAAACGATTCGGACACACGGTTTGTCGTTCGCATCTTCACTCACAATTATTATCGTTTACTTTTCATTAACAACTTATTAGTTATATTAAACCGGTAAATTACTTTTATTAAACTTAGCATTAATTAGGCAACTGGCCCACATACTTAATAATTTAACATACTTAATAATTTAATTTTTATTAAAAGTAATATTTTTAAGTGTTAAATGTGTAAAAAAGGGTGTTTATTTTTTATTCAGTTTAAATCTTAATTTCGTTCAGTTAAGCTGCCATGTTCGGTCAAAAAAATGAAGAAACTGTTGGATTATTAAAAGTTTCAGCCAATAAATTAGACGGGAATACAAAATACGGGTAGGTTAATAATAATAACATTGTTCATCATTATTATTATTATGAACTTTGAGTAGGTATTTATACGACTATAGATCATGACATCATGTTAAAAATATATTTATCTAGGTATCTAAATTATAATAATTATGAACAACCTATGCCTATTGTTTATAGAGTATAGATTACCTAGTTAGATATGTAGTTCGATCTCATAGATTTTTGTCTAGCACTAAAGAAATATTTAGGTAGAGTAAGGTAGATTTTTGAGAAAACCTATTAAGTAGTACCTACTATTGATTTTATTAATAATCGTTTTTATTATAATAATAATTTGTAATATTCTATTAAAATAACGCCTTACCTTCTAATATTTCTGTTTTATAAACATACTTCATAAGTTATGGACAATTTTTTTCAGTAGTTCCAAGGTTTAAAATTTAAAACACAGATAATATTCTTATCTTTAGAACTGATAATAAATCTATATAGTTTATTGTTAAAGGTTATACTAAACAAAATTGGAAATGCTGAACATTAATTTAATATTTCATAATATGTTTGAAAAACGGAGAACACACATACGAATGTAACGTGCCTACTCAATACTGTACTTCTATAGTCTATACCGTAATATGACTATATATATATATGATCGCCAATAAATACCCTATTTATTAATTTCTATACCTATACATTTCTCTTAGGTATTGTTTTGTTTTTGTTTTTTGTTGTTTATTAATTTAATACCATGTAACGGGATGCGTGTAAATGTTTTTTTTTGGTATTGTACTTCAATTTGTATTATGAGTGTTATGAGTTATGACTATAAATGCTACTTGACGTGAGGTCAAAATCGATTCAAATTATTTAGATATTGATATTTGATATAATTAACTTATAAATTAAGTTTAAATAGTTTCCAATTATATGTTTTATTTTTTTTTTTAAATATTTATATAAGTAGTTAATATAAATCTATCAATATGTAAGTATAGGTACATCGAATATATCGTATATCATACCTAATCAACTGATAGAATTATGAAAAAACTATTTTTATTTTACAAAAAAATATTTTTGTACAACCAATAAGTGAAATTACATTTAAATATATTAAACAATTTTATTCGGAAGTTTTCTCAGTTATAATGACAATTATTGACAAATAAGTTACAAAAGTAATTAAGATTTTAATGAAATCAAAAATCCCAAAACATATTGATTCTACTCTATTCTCTACTACTAGTTTTATACCAATATTAAATATAAGTTTATTTATCATACTATTTATATCCTATAAGCCATAACGTATTATAGCTTTTATAATATAGAAATTTCGTTTTAAAAATCATATTTATTTCACTATTTCAGATAAATAATACAACTGCTTAACCGTAGCGTATCAGTAATAATTTCAATATGCATTATAGTTTAATATTTAGAGTAAAGCTGTTAACTGATAACCTATAAAGTGTAAGGTTAAAAATATTATCTAAGACTTTTGTTTATCTATCATAGTAAATGACATTTGAGTATTCAACTATTTTATATTTTGGTACCTATAATGGTACCTACGTTTGCTATCAGTAGAATAAGTATAATTTTAGATAATTAATTTATACATAATACATTATTATTTATTGAATAAGTTTTTAATTATAATAATAAAATTAGAAAACATAAATATATGTATTTAAACTTTTAAGATAAAAACAAAAAGGCAAAGGCTGGATAAGATTTTTACTGTAGCCGGCAAAGGTTAGGCATTCGTCACCTTCTTTCTCGTAAGATGGTTAAGAATTATAGTACCTAATATCATTATAGTATTATGTTGTTAATCGTTGTATGCATTTTAATATTCTGATAAATTATATTCATATATTTTACATTTTAAAAACTGTACTTTTGTACTGAATAAATCACACAGCTCCACGCGCGGTTAAATTGCGTTTGCACTTTGCTGGCATTTGTCCTATAGCTTTTTTTTATCGTTATGAGTAAATTTTTCTTAAAATTAATAAACTACTGAGGAATAATAATAATTCAATATCTTTACTCTTTAGATAATAATAAGCAGATCAATAAATGCTATATTGCTATACTTATAAACGCGTGTTTGTTTTTTTTTTAATTTTAACAGAAGTTGAGAAAATCATGAAAATTTGCAAATTATTTCGCAGTTGTAAATTTATAAAATGTTGAGTTTTATTTTATTTTGTAGCTAAGGTTTGACAATTTAATAGAAAGATACTGAACTTATAAATGATTCATACTGAAATTAAAAATTAAAAATATAGCCATAATTCTGTTTTGTGGACATTTTAATTTTAAACGAATTATACACGTGACATGTCAATTATTTCTATATAGATAGTTTATTAGTTTAAAAATATTATATTAATGGTGATCTAAATTTTTACATTTATAATATGAATTTTATTTTATGAAATGACATTTTCAAATATGTAGATACATTTTTAGATCATATATGTACTTATTTATATAATTATATCACGAATCTAGAATAACTAATCTCAACTGATAATTTATTGAAATACTTGTGTATTATTTATGTATTTTTAAACGTATTGTTTTAGAACTATAGAAAAACATGAAAAGAATAAATCTACCATTAGTGGTCTGGTAAGTAATAATCAATTTTAATAAAACCTTAAAAAATTATTTTTAATTATCATTAATTAACAAAAAATATATTTTTCGAAATTCAAACTGCTCTATAATTATTTCAAAACGTTTTTAAGAATTCAAACCTCAAACGTCTCTATTTAAATTTATAATCTATTTTTAACTAACTAAAATTGTTATAATTTTTCATTGATTAGTTTTTTATTTATAACAATATTAATAACAATATATTGAGTTAGTTTAGGTTACGTTTTTAGATTTCGTAGTAATGTAGTATGTAAGACAGTATAGAAGTACATATAAGATGTAGACTGACAGAATTTCAAATCTCCCGACTCAGGTCTCAACTCTCAACCTCTCAAGTCAAAGGCAGTAATACTGTATAATAGACAGTTGTTGCGTAGTGTAGTTGTGTACCTACTCACCAGCCTCCGACCATGTATTATAGTATCATGCACGAGTATTATTAAAGAATTTAAAGAACTGGTTTCAGTGGAATTTGTTTTTATTATAATTTATAATATTACCAACCACACTAACGACAAACATCACCGGTTACCACAACAATATTGAAGTTAAACTTCTTTACGCAGGGTAGTGAGGAAAAAAAAAGCGAACGGGCGGCCGTATGAACGCAAACACGGACATGTCGTTGTGCGCAGCCGCGGATTGTCGTAGCTGTATTTTGTAAACATGGGTTGTGTCATTAAGCGACAGTATTTTTGGTTGGGTTATTAAACAAAGAATACTCAACAATAATATTAATGAGATAAATATTTAGATAAAAACGGAATGATCGTCCGAGATGATTTCATACGGTCGTCGGGGCGGCGGTGCGAAGCGTATCAGTACGTCATATACATAATATCACATAATAATAATAATATTACGTATTATAATTTCTTTTCTTTGTTTCTTATCCTCATTACCCCATTCTATCCATGCCTTACTTTCTTTTTCACTCACTCAGTGAGTACCGTTCAAAAGAAGTTTAACTTCCCGCGCGCGTACTGGTAACACACACACGAGTTTTTTGTAACAACAACCATCATGTTTTTATATGAATGCGACTTGACCTTCCTAACCTCGAAATTATAAATACAAGCATCAAATTATTTTTATTGATTAACTATACACCATTGGTGTAACACCAATATACTCATATAGATCTATAAGTTATACCCTAAACCTAATAGGCCCATGAATATATAATATACCTAACAAATACTATTATACTTATAACTAAATTTTGGATGTTGGATATCGATTTATTATATTTTTCAAAAAATAAATGTTAATTTAGTCTAATTTTTAAAACGAATAAACTCGAATACTTGAAATTATTACAGATTGTTTATATTAACGTTTTTACACCTTCGGCAAAATAAAATTGGTTATCACTCATCACTGACCCATAACATAATTATTTCTCCTCAAACAATTATAGACTTTAGTATCTGGAGTGATTGTAAACTCTCCCATGTCTACTTCAATAGGTGTTATATAATAATTTAATTTTAAAAATGTCGTCGGGGGGGCTATAATTATAGACTATATAGTATATAGTCAAAACTCAAAATACAAATAAAATAAATCGAATATTTAATTTAATTTTAAAATCATCAATCATATATAAAAATCATAAATCATAAACGATAAGCGAATAACCATAGAGGCATAGATACTCGACATTTTTTACCAAACATTTATGTTTGCATTACCTAAATTTATTATAATTTTCTAAATATTTTAATAATAATTAAAACAATTATTGTTGAGTTACTGATAGACATTTAAAATTTAAAAATGACGAATGACGATAAAAGGTTATTTGCTGCATGGGTCTTAAAGTTTTGAAAATGTATAATAATATAATAGTATATCTATATATATATATATATATATATATACATATATGTCTTATAATTCAAACCTACTCACTTTGGTCAACCCCAGATGTAAGCCTTTTCATAAAAATAATTTTAATAGTCATGTTTAGAGTACCAAAAAGTTATAAACAAATAACAAATATATAGGCTAATATTGATATTCACATTTTAAAATAAAATGTATTTATTATAAAAGATTGTTGCTGCCTGTATATTATGAGTGTAACAGTGTAGGGCAGGCGTTCCCAACCCGCGGCCCACGGACCGCATCCGCCCCGCAAAAGTATATACCAACCGGCTCATGACCATTTTATAAAAATAAAAATTTTTTATAGGTATAAATAAAAATAAAAATTATTTTAATAAGCTTTTAAAAATTACAAATATCTTACATTTTTTTAATTATCATTAAAAACACACGGCATTCAGTATTAATTTTGCGCTTTTTATTTTAAGACATTTTAATAATTAAAATGTAATATATTACTTTTTGCATATAAGAAATGAAAACCTGCAGTTTCTAACAAACTAGTGCGTTAGTTAGCGACTAATGCGACTAGCATGGAAATATTCAGTAGGTACTTTAAAGTTTAAACCAGGGTTGGAAAAAACCTGGGCTTTATAGAAAACCCCATCCATAAAAATCTAAATTTTTTTTATTGAACATAGTTAATTGTTAATATTTGTTTGGATTATTCATTAAGTATTTATAGGAAAAGTAAATATATATATAATTAATGCTAATACCCACCTTATAAAAATAAAAGATTGTTAACATTTATATTGACCGTTGGTACTGTGTAATTTTTTCCATTCATAATTTTTTTTTTTCCAAATCAGTTTAATACTTTAATTGGAAAAATAAATGAATAATGATATTTATAAAGTAAATTTTTGTGAGAATCAACAAAAAAAAATATAAGAGTAAACTTCCATTTTATTCAGAAAATCAACCCTGGTTTTTATGGTTTTTTTTTTTTAAATAATCAGCAGGTTTAAGCTAAGAAATCAGTTCTGGTTTTTTATTGGTTTTTTAAAATATCCAGTGGGTTTAGCCAGAAAAGCAGCCTAGGTTTTTTCGGGCTGGGCTTTCTTCGTGCCAACGCTGCTTTAAACACACACGATTAGAGACTAGAGTCATAAATTTGTTAAGTGAACAACAATAATATTGTATATTTTATCAAAATTAATTAAATAAAACCGTGAAGTATATACGGCTATTTTGGATTGTGCCCAGCAAGCTGAAAAAAGTTGGGTAAGTCTGGTGTAGGACATGTAACTATGTAAGACTTTTCACATGAAATTGAAAATCAAATCAAATCAAATAAAAATGAAAAAAAAAATCCTTAAAAATTAAATAAAAAAATTACAAATATTGTAGACGTAGATGAGCACTAGGTATAACCGACGTTTAAAAAATTTTACGAAAAAATAATAAAATTTAGGTACTTTAGTACTTACAATAATATTCACTACAACAGTATAACGACTGTAATAAAATCGGATAAGTACTAATCTTAGTCCGTGGTAATTTTAAAGTTTTAAGTAAGTTATCGGAATAATGGTCGACAAGAAACTATATGAAGTAAAATAATGTGAAACAGTAAAAATGACTAAAAATGTAGGAAAATGACCTAAAAATGTCAAAAAATGACTTGAAAAGTAAATAAACACCAAAAAATACAAAATAAAAATTAGTAGTTTAGGTTCACATGCTAATGAAACAAATTTGTGGCCAGGAGAGAATCGTCTAAAAAGTTCTAAAAAAAATGCAACATGCTTACATGCATCAACTTTCGAACCCTATATATTAATATATATATAGTTTCTATATTAGCTATATAATATTTAAATCTATACATTGAATTTGTCGTTAACTAAAAAAAAAAACAAATGGTCAAGTTAGGTAAAAATCAAGTTTCTTCAATTTTATTTGAACCCCCCCCATAAATTTTCTGAGCACGCTCCTAATAGTAATGTATTAGTTATAAATGTAAAATGTGTATTTAACTATTGACTTATTTTATTATTTATATTTATGAATATAATTTTTATGAATTTATGATTATGACTTTATATATATTTATGTATAGACAGTTTAATACATAAACACGTTGAATAGTTAATAAAATTCAATTAGGAATATAAAAGTAGGTATCATGTATCTTTGATACATCGATGCATGCACATCTTGTATCTGGAATCTAGATACATATATTATGTATAATGTACCATGATACTTTTTTTTAGTTTCTTGCCCAATTCTAATTATTATATCCAGTTTAATTTTGAACTTTTAAATTTAAATATTATATTTTTTATTAATTATTAAGTATTTATTTATAACTTAAATAGGTAATTCAAATTTAATATTTTAGTTTCGATATGCTAGCAAAGCTGATGTTGTACTTATGTCTATTGGTGTTATATGCTCAGTCATTCACGGATCGAGCTTTCCTGTCCTGGCATTGGTATTTGGTCAAATGACCAATGTATTTATCCAACAAGCATCGGTATGTAAAGTATAAAAATCATTTGTTGATAAAATTATTAAAATTAGTAAATTATCTAATATAACGAGTGTAATTTTTTGTTTTATTATATATATAGATATTATATAAATAAAGAAACATTGTTATTTATTTTAATAGCTTAGATACATAGTTAAAATTATAAAATATAAATGAAATTATTAAACTACACAACTTATAAATAAAAACCTATAGTTTTAATTAACTTATTAATCAAAAAATAATTAGAATTAATTATTCAAATAATTAATAATTTAAGTAGGTATCTGGTACTTATTTGATAATTTTTTTTTTTTAATTAAGATTTTTGTTAGCTTTTCATAATCACTTTTATTTGCTATTATTTTATATTTTTAAGGACAGATTTACATTTAATTAAAAATAGTATTTATGAATACTAAAATATGGTTATCAAAGAGATTCTGTGTTTAAATAAGATACCGTTTTCTCACTGTTCACCCCCCAAAAAAATAAGTAATTTTTTTTTATTCTTCTTCACTTATTAAGTTTATGCAATAGATATTTTATTATAAAAAATATTTTTTTATTTGTTTTATATGTATATGAAATTATAACATAAATTAGTTGTTTTGTTATCATATATATATAAGATACTTATACTAATAATATGTATATTGTATATAGATAATTTATTTAAAAACAATTATTTGTTTTTATAGTTCTAAATTGTTATAAAAAAATAATAATTTTTTAAATTTTATCTCAGTGATTTTTATTTTTAATTTATTTAATATTTGATGTTTATGTAGGCGTAATAATATTATGGGACTACAGCATTATTTTAATAATGGAGGAAAATGGTCAAGATTTGTTTTTTTTTTTTTTTTGAGGGTAGTAAACAGTGGAGAAATACGGTATCTCACATTTGGAGGAAATTGGCTATGTTCATCTTCTATACCATGTAGGTAAATTTTACTTGGTATAGGTAAACTATATGTTTTACTCATATTATCTATATGATATATTTACCTACAGGTTACTTCTGTTGAAAATAACTCACAGGTCCATATACCTTTGACAGTGGTTGGAAATGTCTTGGATCTCATACATACTAATCCATTTAATTCTACATCTAATTATTCTAATTATACAAATATTCTTCACTCAAATGATATTGATAGTAATTCGCCCTTAAATGTTGAAAGTTCTACACTTGGTGCATTCTTTATGTCTGAAATGGAAAGACTGAGTACTGTTAAAACTATTACAGAAATGAATTTAGGGTGAGTGAATAGGATATAATAACTTATTTATCAATTTTATTATTATTATTTCAACATACTTTTTAATTTTAGACAAACAACAGACATCCCAAGTCAATTCAGTTATGATGGATTAAGTGCTGAAGAATTTTATAGCTATATGACTAAGTATTCATTATATTACATATATATTGGATGTACAGTATTATTTGCTGCATTCATACAAGTAAGACAATTTTCAACAATTATAGGTATAGCATAATTAATTAGGTACCTATTGTTTATAAATACTAAATAAGTACTGAAAATAATTACCTATACATTTTTAATTAATATTAAGCAGTAGGTACCCATTACTCATTATTAAATTATGAACTATCTATTATAATAATTCTTTTTTAGACTTTTTGTTGGGAGATTGCTTGTGAAAGACAAGTTTATCGTTTGCGTAAGGCATTTTATAGCCAAATGCTTAGACAAGAAATTAGTTGGTATGACTTAAGTGATGATGGAAACTTAGCAACAAAATTATCAGTGTACGAAATTATATCTAAATCAATACCTAATTTAATCAGTTATTTAGTTTTATAAGAATATATTTTTGTATTTTAGCGATTTGGAAAGAATTCGCGAAGGTATTAGCAGTAAATTCAGTATGGTTACACAATACATAAGCACTCTTTTCACTGGTATACTAATTGGACTTTGTGTGAATTGGAGATTAACTTTGATCATACTCTGTGTCACACCATTTTTAGTTGCAGTTTCTGGAGCTCTAGCTATAGTATAGTGTTTGATTCAAAATAGTATTACAGAAATTAATTTTATTTTGTTATAGATTTCAGCAAGTACAGGCGCTAGAGAGCAAATAAAATATGGCTTAGCTGGAAGTATAGCTGAAGAGGTCTTATTAAATATTCGGACAGTAGCAGCGTTTGGAGGAGAACTTAAAGAATCTAAAAGGTAGATTTAATATAGTGTTAAAGAAATATTGTTATAAAAATATAATTACAAATCAATGTTATAGATATAATATAGCAATAGAAGAAGGTCGAAAATTAGTCATGAAAAAATACTATGTATTCTCAATACTGTTGGGTTCTGTATTTGTGATTATGTATTCAGTTTATGGAATAGCATTCTGGTATGGATCTAATTTAATTGTAAATGAAATTTCATCGCCAGGGAGCATTTTCACGGTACCTAATTCAAAAATGCATAACTTTTGTTGCATAACTTAAATTTTAATATTATAATTAATATACACCAGGTATTCTTTAGTGTAATGGCTGGAGCTTTTTCTGTAGGAAATGCTTTACCATTTATAAATTCAGTAAGCATAGCCATTGGAGCAGCATCAAATATATTTAATATAATTGATAATGAACCCAAAATTGATCCTTATTCATCACAAGGAAAAAAACTTAATAAAATTCAAGGAAAAATTGAATTTAAAAATGTGAACTTTACATATCCATCAAAATGTTCTATATCAGTAAGCTATATTGTCACAGATGTTATTTCTACAGTAATAAAAAATATATTTTTATTAATTGTTAAAATAAAGGTTTTGAATAACTTATCATTTACAATTGAACCTGGGCAAACTGTAGCATTGGTAGGTTCTAGTAGAGATGGTAAAAGTATAATTGGAAATTTATTACTGCGTTTCTATGATCCTACAGAAGGTCAAGTAAGTTAAATTCTATTCCTTTAAGGTTTAGTAATAAAGTAAAAATGATAAATAATAGGTATTGTTGGACAATTTTGATTTAAAATATTTAAACTTACATTGGCTTCGTCAAAACATTGGAATTGTATCCCAAACACCAGTATTATTTGGTGTTTCCATCGCTGAAAACATCAGATATGGTCAATCAGATTGTACTCAACAAGATATTATAGCTGCTGCAATGACATCAAATGCCCATAGTTTCATCATAAAGTTACCTAAGGTTAAATAGTGTTTATATTAATCTAATAATTTTACTTTCTAAGCAATCTGGACATATTATAAATATAACTTATGTAGGGTTATGATACATTAATTGGGGACAAAGGTTTTCAACTTTCCGGTGATCAAAAACAGAGAATTGTCATTGCAAGAGCTTTGGTCAAAGATCCAAAAATATTATTATTGGATGAAGCTACTTCAGGACTAGATGCAGAAAGTGAAGACATTATACAAAAAGCTTTGGATAAAGCTCAACAAAATAGAAGCACTATTATCCTTGCTCATAGACTAACCACATTAAAAAATGTTGATATTATTTTTGTTTTACAGGTATAACCCTAATTCACATACCTACATATTTTTATAATTTTTGATATAAATATCATTATAAACTTTACTATGTAGGATGGATGTGTAGTAGAATCTGGAACACATGAATTTTTGATGTCAAAGAATGGCTTATATTCAAATTTATTTAACACGCAAGTGAAACAGGAAAATAATAGAGATGAATCTTTAGAATCTGATGAAGATATAATGGATGAGTCCACATTAGATAGTAAAAATATAAATATAGAATATGCTACTCTATCAACCAGTCCACCAAATAATACGCAAATTAGTTTAAAAGTAAGTTTAACAAAGTATAATAGGCAAGTAGGTATACCTAAATATTTAACTTTTTACTTCTTAGTAACTTAATTGTTTTTGTTATTTTATTAATTTTCAAATTAGAATCCAGAACTTAAATCTCAATACAAAGTTGATGATGTTGTTTCCAATAAAAATATTGAGTATGTAATAAATAACAATACATTAGTAGTTATATTATTGTTTACAATTAATTTTATAATTTTTTTTAAAATTTTTAATTAATTAATTTTAGGAACCAAGCTATAATTGATAATGATAATACTGAAATAATAACAACAAAAAAGGTATCAGTTTTAGAAAAATTTATTGAACCTGAAAAAATATTCACAGATAGTTTTATCACTGAAGATAGTGATGGCCGTAAAGTAAATGTTACTAGAAAAGTATCTTCACGTAAAGTAAAACGAATTATCTATCTAGAACAAGTATGTAAATTTTATCAAAATTTAAAATAAAATATTAAATTCTGCCAATTTTAAATATGTAGGGAAGTACAGATAGTGAGTTAGAATCAAATGACAATCATTCAAATAGTTACAGAGGTAGTACCTCAATTAGATTAATGAGTCAACCTGATGATTATTCTCAGTAAGAGTTCATTGTATAGTCATTACTTAATAATCATTTTTTTTTTTCTTACTAAGTCTTGTATTTTAAATATTTTATTAGATGGGAAACCTCAGATGTAGAGTTTAATCTAAATACAGAATTTTCCATGATTTCTTCTAAAACAGGTCAATACATAAACAAACAAAATACTTTGGTAATTTCTAATTAAATTATGTATTTACTTTATGTTAATAATGTACAAGGTTGGGCAAGTTTATTAATTTTTAAGCTCTTTTAAGTTAAAGTTATCTTATTTTTAACCTGTAACTTACAAGTTATATATAAAGAAAGTAACTTTTTAAGAGATCACAACACTATCATCTCTTTAAATGTTGATTTGGGTTATATATTTATGTTATTGTTGAAAGATTTAAAATAACAGTAAAAATTCTATAACAAATTTGAAGGGACCAAGAGATTTCTTACGTTATAGAGAGTTCTCGTAATAGATGAGAGGGTATAAGAATTATATAATAGGTTATAAATCAAACCAACTATTATAATGTAATATTTACATTATAATCATTATTTAGAATTTTTCATTGTAATGAGTTTTGTTATAAACTATAAAGAGTTTTTACTGTAATAAGTTGTTTGGAAAGTTTGACATTTTTTATGGAAATGTGTATAAAATTGTATTTATATAGGTACATTATTTATAACTAACTTTCAATACATTAATGCCCAGCTTTGCCTATGTGTATTAAGCTTAATATTTAAAAATTATTAGAATTTATTAAATATGTATACATATATTTTATAAATTAATGTTTCAGCCTGAAATTGAAAATGTTTGTATTAAGGATATACTTAAATTCAATTGTCCAGAATGGCCATGGTTAGTGATGGGTTTTGTAGGCTGTATTTTAACTGGTGCCATAATACCAGTATTTTCTGTTTTTTATGGTCAAGTGTTTGCTGTTAGTATAAAATTAATCAATAGACCAAATATATTATTATTTATTATTATTTTTTTTTAGACATTCACACTTAAAGGTGATGCACTATTACAAGAAGCAGCTTTTTGGTCTAAAATGTTTATTATTTTGGCTTTATTATCTGGTTTAGCGTGGTGGATGCAGGTAAAAAAATAGTTAAAATTACAATATTATAATATCATTTTTAATAAATTATTTTTTAAGACTTTTGGATTTACCCATGCTTGTGAAAAGCTCATTATGCGTATAAGAATTTATGCGTTTGAAAATGTGTTACGTCAACCTGTATTTTGGTTTGATTTTAAAAGTTCATCACCCAGTATTATTATCAGCAGATTATCTAGAGAAGCTCCACTTGTAAAATCTGCAAGTATAGTTACAAACATAAATATTAAAAAAAAATCTAAGATTTTTGTTATTTTAGGCTGGTATTTTAAGAGTGGCTCAAATAATATCAGCATTTGTGACACTGTCAGCTGCAATCATAATCGCTTTCACATTTGGCTGGAAATTTGCTATAATATTAGTCATTGGTGTACCAATAATTGCTGGTGCTGCTTATAAACAATTAATAATAGTTCAAAAAAGTCAAAAACAAGATTTTGAAGTTATGGATAAAGCTAATCGAGTAAGAAAATCAGCAATTACAACTTATATGTCAAATAAAAGTCAATATTTTACATACTAAGATTGAGTGTACTAATATAATATGTAAATTATATAAATGTAATACCTGTAGTATAGTATAATTAATATTTTTCTAACTTTAACTTATATAAAACTGACTTACATGCAAAGTTCATAAACCAATTTTAGATTTCATCTGAAACTATTTCAAATATAAAAACAGTTCAAGGTTTAGCACAGGAGCAAATGTTTGTTTCACAGTATGAAAATAGTTTAAAAGATCCATTTAAAACTGTTAAAAAACAAGCATTTTCATTTGCTATCATGTATGCTGTGTCTCAGGCAGTTATATATGGAATGTATTCAGTTTCATTTAGGTATGGAGCATATCTTGTAGAAATTGGAGATATGTCAGCTACAGATATTTATAGGTAATACTAATATTAAAACAGATGTGTCAAATGCATATTATATTATTGCATTCTCTATTAAAACTTATTTTTTTAGGGTGTTCTTTGCATTGGCGTTTTGTGCTGCTTCTGTTGGTCAAACGTCAGCTTATCTACAAGGTTATTCTAGAGCTAAGAATGCAGCATCGCTCATTTTTCAACTAATTTGGAGACAATCTGAAATTGACCCTCTATCAACTTCAGGATCCAAACCAGTAAAACCATATAATATATTAAAATTTTAATATACTAATATTGCATTTAATATATTTAATTTAATATACAGACAATTAAAGGCAAAGTCCAGTTTAAAGATGTCAAATTCCAGTATCCTTCCAAACCAAATGCACGTGTATTGCAAGGTATTAACTTTGTAGTTGAACCTGGTAAGACATTGGCAATAGTTGGTGAATCTGGATGTGGCAAAAGTACTATAGTATCTTTACTTGAACGGTTTTATGATCCATCAAAAGGAGTAATTGTATGTTGTTTGATTTGCATATAATAATTTACATGCTTTATTTAATTAATATTAAATTATTATCAATATTAATATAGTTATAGCACGATTAAAGATATCTTTAATCGTGGGTATAAGTACCATTTATTGAAATATGAGTTTTATTTAGGAAGTTGATAATCATGATATACGAGCGATAAATTTATGTCATTTAAGGCAAAATATTGGAATTGTTTCTCAAGAGCCAATATTGTTTAACAGTTCAGTAAAAGATAACATAGCATATGGTGTAGTCAACAGAGAGGTCTCCATGAATGAAATAATTGATGTGGCAAAACAAGCAAATATTCATAATTTTATAACAACTTTAGCTGAAGTAAATTATAGTCAATATTTAGAAGCAACACATTTTTATATCTTAAATTAAATCCCTGTTTTTAGGGTTATAATACGTTAGTTGGGGATAATGGAAGTCAACTGTCCAATGGACAAAAAAAACAAGTAGCAATTGCACGTGCATTAATAAGAAATCCTAAAATACTTTTATTAGATGAAGTTACAACAGCATTGGATATTGATAGTGAAGCAGTAAGTTGATATATCATATGGAGTAAGCACACTGAAATAGATAAGAATTATTTATCTCAGTGAGTAAGCACTAATCAAATTAATTTCTAATTTCTATCACAATTTAATGTTTCAAGATGGTGCAAGGGGTATTAGAGGTAGCTCGTAAAGATCGCACCTGCATTATTATTGCTCATCGTCTTTCTACTATCCAATCAGCTGATTCTATTGCTGTGATTCATAATGGTAAAATTGTAGAGCAAGGTAATCACGAAGAACTAAAAGCTAAAAAGAAATATTATTACAAGTTAATTACATGCCAAGAATAATCATCTAATCAACCTCAGCTCTAAAAACATTATACGCATATTAATTAATTAATTAATATGATCTAATAAATATGTATATTATTCATTTTTAACTGGTGCTGTTAATTTTTTTAAAGTTAATAATTAATATTAAATATTGTGTTTTAAAAATTATTTTTTAAATATTAATTATAATATGGTTTTATAAACAGTGCAGGCATCATTTAAAAAAATATTTTATTTAAACGATTTTAAATAAAATATTTTCAACAAGTAAGTATATCAGTTTCAAAATATTCCCGCGTCAGTAATAATAGTTGTGCGATCACAAAATTATTTTTAAAAACAGTTTTGCTCAAACCAAGACTATTCAATAAAATCTATAACAGAATAATTATTATGAATAAAATAAAACTAAATATATAGTTTTTATTATCTTGATAATTGTTTAATTAAATAAAAATTTTTAAGAAACAATCAATAAATCTATTTATATACTAAAATATTAATAATAATTTTACCTTACAAAAACAAAACTTCATCTTCTGATAAAGATTCTTTTAATTTTAATACAAATATAGCCTTATATTATCAATATGTATATATAGTTCACTTATTAGAAACATACTCAATTTTTTTTTTTTTTGAAAGGGGCAGTGAGAAATAATAAAAATTATAAAATAAAAATTACAAATTTAACTTATTTTGCATATTTACCTATTTCTTTATTTTTATTTTCATTTTATATAATAAAAATCAAATTTTAGTAACAGTGTTTCATGTTGGGTAAATTTAGTTTCTTTTTTGTTGGGTTGTATGTTTGCACATAGGACTCTGTAATGGGCTTATTAAAATGTACTTATAACAACAATAAAAATAATAATGTTTAATTTATTGTTTATAACCAATAAAACATACACAAAAACAAACAAATCGCACGTACACGCAAGTTAGAAATAAAAATAATAGAATAGTATTCAGAAATTTCTGACCTATTTCCTTATCATGTTTATGCAACATCTATGTCTTATGAATCAACTTTGCTAATACAAATTAACTCAAGCTAGTAAACATATTATTTTATAAATAATCATGAGATTACACGATACATATGATAGATATAGCAAATTGTGTTGTAGATGCAATACCCAATTTTGGTGGATGGTACCGTGGCAGAATATGGTAGACCATAGGATATAGGTATTAAAGTTAATTGATATTAGATTAAAGAAACATGATTTTTATTATGTATTTTAGTGTAAAAAATTTACTGTTAACTGCAACCTTCTAACTAAGATTTTATTTTTATGCAATACCATTTGTAACCGACAATGGCACTACTAATTAAAGCAAGTTGTATCTTATTGTAACTATTAACCTAACCAATAACCATACTTATACACAATACATCATAAAAAATAGAACCCAAAATAGCCATAAGGTATGCTATTGTTTATCCAGTATTGTGATTTTGTTAATGTAATTACCATAAAATTTTAAGTACTAACCATTGTTTATAAAATATTTAATACAATGTTTTAAAATAAGAAAACAATAATTTTCAAATAAATCCAATAATACAATTATTTTATAATATTTTCTTGTTTAATAAAAAAAAATTTGTAGCAATTTAGGTACATAGTACATACAACAATTTCTTAGTATATTCCAAAACTGTCAATATAATGAGATTGAAGTAAAACATTAAACAAAGTTAGTAAACACAAATAGTCACAAATAATAAAAATTAAATTACATATTTAAATATTATTTTTATTAAGTAAAGGAAGTTCTGAGGATCATGAATATTTGTCAAATTACTATGAATAACTTGTATACTGTTTATGGTCAACCCACATTATTACATTATAGTTGGTGTATTTATACAATTATACTTCTAAATGGTCAACAAGGAAAAAACAGCCTCATATTTTAATAAAACATTCCATTTAATTCATACTGTTTATTGACGTTGATTGGCTTGACATCTGAGAAGGACATATATCTTTTCTTTTATCCAGTCTTTGTTATATGGGGCATATGTCATGGTACTTTTTTGATACCTAAACATAATTTATAATAATTTAAGTATTTGAACTTGGAATGTAAAATAATATTAATGACGTACACTAGACATGAAAGATCTGCTAAATGGTCAACAAATTCAAACAGCTGAGTTATGTCATATGTAATAGACACAGACTTTGGATTTAATTTCTTCAGATGTTCTTCATAGATCTTACAAACACCTAAAGTAGTAAAACATTAACTGTTTATTCACCAAAGCAAGAAGATTTCTTTACCTTCCATGCAATCATTAACAGATTCATAATCGGAATATGTTCTTGTTTCTGGTTTGCTACCAGGTTGGATTAACAGTATGGTGTGCGACTGCAATAAAATACAATATGAAAATGATATTAATATTTTTAATTTAATAAAAGCAAAATATTTAAATACAAAATAAATGTTTAGTACCATTTTGTATTTTTCAGATTAAGTTAAAAGGTATACTCAATAACACTAACGGCCACAATAAGATACACAAATAGACAAGTCAGCGTAATTAGTCACTTGATAATTATAACTAATAAAGTAATAACTTTAATTGTCTTGTGGATTACAATAATTCACTAAAACACTATGGTATATGAACTATGATAGAAAGATTAAAAATTGAAATACCTAATGCAACAGGGACGAATTTGGATTCGTAATCGTGTGTTTTCAGTATTGGGATATTTTTGATATAAGATCAATATTTGTCGGGTTTATAACATTTTCAATTCTATTGTTATTAAACATAATAAACCATAACTAACCGCTATAACCACAAGATATACATTTTATCATTTTTTTTTTTCAAAATAAATTAGGAAAGTAATATAAATGCTGAATGTAATTAAAACATCAATTATATTTTATATTTTTATTGGAGTATTTAAAAAAGTTTTTATTTAATTATTTAAATTATTCTAGCTGATTGCCTGATTCAAATTCAAAAGAAGATGACTGTCGTTCGATCAGCAGAATTTATAGACATTTGTTTACTTTGTTCTGTGATATAGATGTTGATAAGAAATAATCACCTTAACCGCGTCCTTAGAAAAATCAAGTACGTTTAACCTAAACATTGATTTTTCCATGTATTATATTTTGAGGTTATTGTACGATATTTAGATTAGTTAATTTGATCACTCGGATGTGATACTCGGGATTTGGGAGTCAGGGCTCCTTTTCAGGATAATATATTGACACATTAGTTTTGATTTAAAAAATATTTAATATCCTCCAAGTTGAAATAGTTCTTAATCATGTCGACAATATTAGAAAGGATATCGGCCATCGAGGCTGAGGTAAGTATAACTAATTTTTTAAATCTATATAACAAAATTAACAAATGTTCAATTTAGATGGCCAGAACTCAAAAGAACAAAGCGACAGCTGGACATTTAGGTTTGCTAAAAGCTCGTATTGCTAAACTTCGACGAGAACTTATCACGCCCAAAGGTGGCGGTGGAGGTACCGGAGAAGGTTTTGATGTAGCTAAAACTGGAGATGCTAGGATTGGTTTTGTAGGTGAGATTAAATAAAAATTTCACAGATGATGAGATTTTATTACATTTGTTATTTTAGGTTTTCCTTCTGTTGGTAAATCAACATTGTTGAGTAATTTAGCTGGTGTTTATTCAGAAGTTGCTGCATATGAGTTTACAACTTTGACCACTGTTCCTGGATGTATTAAATACAAAGGAGCAAAAATCCAAGTAATTATTAATTTAAGCTTTTATTTTTACTGTAGAATAAATATAATGTTAGCAGAAATTGACTTGTATAATACTATCACCATTTTTTAATTTTTCATTAAGAATGTTTTAAATAGAAAATAAATTGTTATTTAATAAAAATGTTTAAATATGTAAATATTTATATTTATTTTCCCTAAGTATATTATAAAATATGAAATATTTAACAAAAGAATATGGCCATTTAAGTTTAAATTCTAGTTTGTTAACTGTATTTTTCACTTTCACAAAACTTTTCAATTATTGACTTAATGATTCTAATTTTTCTAACTTACACCAAAAAAATTAAAAAATGTATACTAAGTAATTACAGTATCAGAATTAAGATTTAAAATAATGTCTTTTATTTTTTCAAAATTGTTAGAATATTATTTGACTGATAAAATATTAAATATTTTTCAGCTTTAAGCATTCATTGATCAGCATCTGTTAAGATAAAAATGTTCTTGTACTTAACGCAAACCCATTATATTATTAAAAATTGTTAGTATATCTACTTTTTATAGGTTTACATCAAAATATGTAAAATAAAAAAGTTTTGCTTTATTTGAGATTTTATAAAACATATTTATTTTTAATGAGAATTAAGAAATCTGCATTAATATGATTTTGAACTTACATAATAATCTGAACTTTAGTTATAAATAATAAACAAATATGTTGAAAATTATTCTTTGAATTGAAAAATGTTTGTAAATTTAAATTAACATTCAACAGTTTTAAATGTTTACTTAACTTGTCAATTTATTGATAGTTGTTTAAACTTTGTTAATTTTATTTAATAATGCCATATAATATTATATCATAATCCTTTTATTCTGTTAAATATTGATTTTTATTGTATATTTATTGATAGCTTTTAGATTTACCTGGTATCATTGAAGGTGCAAAGGATGGTAAAGGTCGTGGAAGACAAGTTATTGCAGTGGCTCGTACTTGTTCATTGATTTTTATTGTTTTGGATGTTCTTAAACCATTAAAACATAAAAAATTAATTGAACATGAATTGGAAGGATTTGGATTAAGACTAAATAAATCGCCACCAAATATAGTTTATCGGCGAAAGGATAAGGGTGGAATAAATTTACAAACTATGGTAATAGGTGTTTTTAAAAGCAATTTATTCTAAGATTTCAAATATTGTACTTTTTATGACAGGTACCTCAGAGTGAATTGGATTTAGATACTGTAAGAACCATATTATCAGAGTATAGAATTCACAATGCTGACATTACTCTTAGATATGATGCTACATCTGATGATCTTATTGATGTTGTCGAAGGAAACCGCATTTATTTACCTTGTATTTATATACTTAACAAAATTGGTTTGTTTTATATTTCTTTAATTTTAATTTGGTAACAGTTCAATCACTGAAACAATATTAGACATAACTATTTTTATTGTTTGGTTATAGATCAAATAAGCATAGAAGAATTGGATATTATTTATAAAATACCTCATACAGTACCTATTAGTGCTCACCATAAATGGAATTTTGATGACCTTTTAGAAAAAATGTGGGAATACTTGAAATTAGTTAGAATGTAAGTAATATACATACATTTATACCGTAAGTGTAACTAAACCAAAATGTTTTATTCCCAAGCATGAATTCTAGCTGGTCATTTTAAGCATGTTAAAACATTTGTTTGCATAAAATAATTTTAGAAGTTAAAGTTAAATAAAAACATAAACATTGATTGAGAAAAGATATATATTTAATTAAAATAAATAATAATGCTATCCTTCATTCATTTTAAGAATGGTACTCGGCAACTACCTTCTGCACACGTGGTGTAACTTCTTTCCTATTTGCAAGTATAGATTGCCAAAATGTGGTCGACTAGGATCAAGTGAATGTCTGACTGTAGCCTATGAAAATATGTCACCACCGAGTACTGTTCTTAAGTGAATGGAATATACAGGTAGGCTGTTACATTTGTAGAAATTCGGTGAGTTTAGTTTAGTTAGTAATTATTAAAACAATTGTAATATTTTCTTTTTTAAATATTATTCAAGCTATCCAATTAATAAGAAATCAAAGAATACTTTCTTGGTAAAAGTAATAAATTTTGACTTAAAGTTTCATTAATTTTCTTCAAACTTCTGCATGAATTAAAATTGTTTGTTATTATTTAATAAAAATTATAGTTTAAAAGGAGTACTTCTTTCTGCAAAAGAGAAGGTTTAAATTTAATAAATAATTTTATAGGCATTTTTTAAACGATTTTCAACAAAAAAGACAGAAAATTTAAACTACAAATACTCAACTAATACAATTGTCCACATAATTATGTTTTTTTTATATTTTTAAAATTGCATTATGAATGACTTATTTTCAATTTAAGTACATAATACTTAAAAATATGATACAATACAGTTTCAAGGTTTTGGTGTTGAAATTGAAACTATGTTTTTTTAAGTAATTCAAAAATAACTTTAAAAAAAAAAACTAAAATTATTATACTAGGCATTGGTAAAGCGTGTGATCTACCGGTCATTTAGAGGTTTAATGTGTGATCTACCGAGAAAACAGTAGATAACTAGTTAAATAAAAATAATATATAATAATATGTAATTCAATTAAAAAATAACTATATTTAATATATAAAAGTTTTTTGTGTCTACAAAACAAATGATACAATTAGTATTAGTCAAAATATATAAATTATGTTTAAAATATAATAATTGTTACAATATTAAAACAAAAAAAAATTTTTTTTATATCTTCCAAAAAATGTATATATAAATAAATTAGTCCGATTCGTTATTGAGCGATGCCGACATTCAATTAAATGGCATGGTAATAGATTTTCTATAGTCCCATGCATTTTTCTTAATATTTTGAATTTTAATATTGACAATAAACATTTTATTATTTGTATATTTCCTGTATTATTTACAGGATTCATGAAATTTTTAGAATGATTGACAGTTAAATGATTAAAGCTAATATCATTTAGACTGGAGTATGATTTCCATTCATCAGACACGGTTAGGCAAAAATTCTCTTTGTATGATTAGAATTAATGTATTTTTATTTCTTCGTTCAACAATAAAAAATCTGCATTCTAATACATCACCAGCATATACCAAACACCCAAGGACCTTATCACCGTATATTTATTCACAAAAGGCATATTATATGTTACCTATTAACAGTAGATCACAGCGGGCCCATTAGATCACACGCTTTACCAATGCTTTATATTATTTTTACTATTTATAATGAATTTAAAAAAAATGGTTTTTTGAGACAAGTACAAATATATATTTATATAATTGTACTATTTAAGTATTTAAAGAGGTAAACGAAGTAGTAGACCAACATTTTACGGAATATTCCCAGGTTAGGTTAGATATCAATCCATTCCACTCAACTAACCAATTTTTATGTAATGAAATATATTGGAAAAAACTTCTCACATTATGATTGCGAAAAAATATATAGGTTCCATTGAAATGTATTTAGTTGACCCCCCACCATAAAAAACAATATAAAAATTACTAATGATTTTAGAAATGTTTAAATAAAAGTATTTTATATAGTATAACACTTTTCTCTATTATGAATATTTGTATAAGATGACTGTAACATAAATTTTTTAATCACCTGTTGTATATATTGCTATAAATTCCAACTTGAAAATTAAAATTGAGTATATATAATAATTGAGCTGCAAATAATTTTTGAAAACAAAATTGAGTTGTATGAATTGATCTAATTTTTATTTGTGTTCCCTTTTTTAATCTCTATCCCCTTTTAAAATAGTACAACATAAGTTGTGAAAAAATATATTCTTTGTCAGATAGATTTTTATAATAATGAATAAGCAAAATGAATATTTAATATATG
This sequence comes from Rhopalosiphum maidis, assembly GCF_003676215.2. Taxonomy (NCBI): domain Eukaryota; kingdom Metazoa; phylum Arthropoda; class Insecta; order Hemiptera; family Aphididae; genus Rhopalosiphum; species Rhopalosiphum maidis. Next base: position 65,563,488 of record NC_040877.1, read on the forward strand.
ATAATATTTTATATAAAATATATATTCATTAACCTATGTTATTGGTTTATTATATTTCTATAACTAATCATATTTTGTTATGTATATAATTATGTAGTTACACCAAACCTAAAGGACAGTTACCGGATTACGGATCTCCAATTGTTTTACATAATGAAAGGAAAAGTATTGAAGATTTTTGTAATAAACTTCATCGTACCATCGCCAAAGAATTTAAATAGTAAGACAACATTAATGAAAATTATTTTTGTAATAATTTATTATATATTTATATGTTTAGTGCTCTGGTCTGGGGATCATCTGTTAAACATGTGCCTCAAAAAGTTGGAAAAGATCATGAACTTGAGGATGAAGACGTTGTGCAGATTGTGAAAAAAATATAAATATAATATGTCTAGTACATATTTTAAATTTAATAACAATAATAAAATACGTTATTTTTTGTAATTATCTATACCTTTACTGTTTCTAAATACTTACTAGGTTTTCAACTCTCGGAGTTCGTTGTTCTCCGTCAGATGCCATTATACAAAAATATTCTTCATCATTAAATCAGAATATTGTGTTGAACTGTCTAATAAGTGACATTTCATACCACAATTTTTACTTGTATCTGCACTACTAATTAAAAAATTAAAAAATATAAATAAATATTTTATTAATCGATAGTGCACTAATCAAATGTGTTTTTAAAATTGCTTAAAACATTGAAAAAATGACCATGAATATTCTTAATTGAATTTAATAAATAAAATAAAGAATTTTTCATAATTTAATTTAACTTTTATAATAAATACTTTTAAATTTTATTATTTATTGTATACTATTACTTATAAGTAAGTTTTAAATATTTTAACCAAAATTGGATTTAATATTTTATTTTACTTACTGCTTTGTTTAATACTTAAATCTGGAATGTTTTCTAAAAATGGTTGTTAAATTATTGATTTTGAGTTTCTTCCATTATAAGCCATGATCTTAATTTATTATTTTAAATAACTTTTTTTGTCAATTCTTTATGTTAGTTATGTTAATAAAAAGTCATATTTTAAATTCTTGCCATAAAATATAAATCTTGTTAACAGTATTACATCTTTATCTTATATTTAAATATGGATAATCCAGAGAGAAAATCTAGATGGGGTAACGACATTTGTTTGTTTAAATGTTTGCCACCTAATATTAATTATTGCAACCATTGTAAAATAATAATTTAAATATATTTAATATCGTAAATTGTATGTAAATTAAATTATAAAATCATATATTACTTTAAATAAATGGATGAATTATATATGTGTGGGTTCCAGGAATGGCATGTTTATTAGAAAGTTACATATTAATACATTGTGGTAAGGTAATATGTATTTTTGAATTAAGTTTAAAATAAATAACACTCAAAACCATATTTATAACCAAGTCTTAAATACCCATTTTATGAAGGCAATTTTTCGTTTTTTTCTTTTACTTGCTAGTTATGGTTAACTAATATAATTTATTAATAATGTAATCTTACAATTTCAGGATATCAGGAAAATATTCTATTTAATACTTATACATTTTACAATACTGTAGCAATTTTGAAGCAAAAAAATACAATATGTTCAGTAGATTCTTGTTATGTACAATTTCAAGAGAAACAGAAAAAACTTCAAGTTATTAAAATTTTATAAAAATTGGTAAATAATTTTAATGCTTAAAATACATAATTCAAATACTTACAACAGTGGCGTATTTAGAATTTCTTTAAGGGAGGTGATATAATTAAAATTGTCGATGCCAAACGGCTCAAACTTGCATTACTTACCTAGTGATGGAGTGATATATAGAAAAAATAACTAAGTATAACCATTTAAAAATAGCTAAATAAAAAAAGGTGGGGAGATATATCTTTTCCTCACCGTTTATACGCCACTGATTTGCAGTACTAATACTACATACATATCAACAATCTACAATAATGAATAAATAAAATTTTTTTTTAAATCTGTTATTACAGTTTGTTTATTAATTTTTATGTATTCAAGATAGGTAACGAAAACCGATTAATTATTTATTTCGAGTTATCGAGAGCAAAACGCTATTCATATTTAATTATTATAAGAGTTTCAAGGGGATTTCAATGTAGTTGGTAGTTTAAGACATCGATGTTTAACATAATAAGAATCTACTGAATATAATAATATTACGTGGCTGTGCTTGGGCCTGATGGCAACCCGGCGACGTTGTTTCAGTTATGTAATCGCAAGTATTACTTTATTATAAAATAAACGCAATGTTGTATATAATCAATATTAAATATTGGTACCATTGATTAAAATATTAAATATACTTAAGTATTTGGGGCAGTACCTGTTTAAAAATATAGTCTGAAATTTTTTAAGCTGTGCCAAGATCATATCTGACAATAATATACAAAATACTATACACACTTTCGCTTAATTTTGCCTACATTAAACGCCTTAAACACAGAAAGTGTGTAATTTTCTCAAATGTTAGGTAAAACTTATAAAAGATTCTTTAATCTACAATATTAAGTAAATTAATTCCACTCATTCATGTTTAGTAATATTATTATTTATTAATAAATTATTACTGTTTAAAATTAGTTAAAACAGACTTCCAACTTATATAGTTTGACGCAGTGGCATGTGGCGTGTTTACAGAGTAGGCCGACTGAGTCTACCCAATTTGTATTTAACTGTTTGGTTCCATGTGATAGAAATATCTTCAATAATAGTTATAAATATACTTACACACTACAGAACAAAACTGGCCTATCCAATTATTTCGTGCTGGACACACCCCTGCATTTTGTCATTTGTTACCTATATTAAATGATCTTTTACATTTTAGATTCTCTGCGGAGCCAATGAATGGTTCATGAATATAACATATTGGTTTTACATTCATGACTCCATGTGTATGTTTTTTTTGTGTATTAGTACACGTAAAGCAGTTGATTAAACTCTTTGATTTTCAACTTTGAGAATGATTTGGATAGAAAATTGTATTTAGTTAGTACTTTAGAGCAGCGGTTCCCAACCCATGGGCCACGGGCAGCGTAAATAATATTTTATGTAGGTATTACATATATCTATATATTACATAAATAGTTATTACTATATACTAGTGTTGGCCAACTATATCGATATCGTGGGTATTTTTCGAAAATTTTCGATATCTATATCTAAAAATAACTATCGAAAATATCGCGATATCGGATCGGAATAATCAAGTTGACGGATATTCACTTTTATTACTTATATCTACTACTTACTAGATAATAAATTATAGCGTATAAATATTTATATTTCAAAAAAATAGTTCACCACACTAAACAATTTAATCTAAATTCAGTGCCGGTTGTTAACTCCGGTCCACACAATTAAAAAGGTTAGGAATAGGAACCGCTGCTTTATTGCTTTAGAGAGGTAAAAATTAAAAATGTCTAATACTCTTTTATAATCGGGAAAAACAAACAAAAATTCAAGGAATAAAGAACATTTTTACGATATGTTTATGAATGGGTGAAAATACTTGACAATTTACTTTAAGACTCCTATTAAGAGGTTCATTCTCTCAATTAAAATCTTGATAAAATTCTTAAATATACAAATTATATTATAGTTAAATTTAGATGTACATAAAAAAATCTGTTTATACATAAGATTTAAAAATTGAATATAAGGTTCTTTATACATTTTTAACATACCCATATAAAAACAAATCTATCGCAAAGCCGAATTGACTTTTTATAAGCATTTAAAGTTCAAATTTTTACATTGGATATTCACCTCAATAACTATTTCCAGTGCCGCAACTACAATTTTGAGGCCTAGGTGCCAGCTAACTTTAGAGGCTCCTAATGCCACTTATTGTTAGTGGTGTCTAAATGTCGAGTCGTTGATGAATTAATGACTTATGATTTGATGGGGTATACAATAGTATTCAAATATCATACACCACAAAAATAAATATTTATGCTACTTTCTCTTATAATTTCAACTTCCACTCTACCTCAAAAACTTTTGAAACCTAAGGAATAACTTAGTTGAAAACAATGATGTTTACAGGATAATAAATTTTATTAAGACCAACCAACACAAATGACATTTTACGATATTTTTAATTTTTAGGTGAGTTATGAGTATGAAATTATTTGATCATAATTCACTTAAAAATTAAAATATCGTAAAAAGCCTACGAAAAAACACAGATAATGTTCTTACATGAAAGTTTGATAATAAGTCAATACACTTTAATATTAAAGCTAAAAGCATACTATTGAAACTGGTGAACGAAAGTTTACTATGTCGTACGCGTGTAAGAGGAAGACAACACATGCGGGTGAGACGTCCTCTTAAATAATTTTTAATTTGAAAAATGAACGTTCTACATTTGCTAGTGACGGGCAATGTTTGGAAAATAATACATGCACTGAAAATATCTTTTAAATAGAGGCCACATCATTGTCTAAATGTCTAATAGACACTGCAAAAGATTTTTTATGCTGTAGATTGTTTTTAGAGAATCTTTAAATATATTTTTAATACATAACATTTGTCTAATTATATCTGTACTGATGTCATTTTTATAAAATAGTTGAGCCATTAGTTGCCTTTACTACATCATGTTCACTACACTTTAAAATATTTTGAGGTACAAGAAAATTAAATTTGTTAGTTACTTCATATAAACCTGTGAACCTTTCTTTAAGTTGGAAGATTGCTGTATGTAGTGATACAGAAACTGTAACGAAGATTAAAAATTAACAAAGATTTTCTTCATTTATATTATCAAGTCTCCTATCTATAAAATACAAACTAAATCTATTCTACCAAACACATACAACAAAGACACAAAGTACGAAAACAAACGTTAACAATAAAATATAACGGTTGACGGTTCTCATAATCCTATGATGACTGATGAGTGTTTACTTATTAGTATTACTACATTATACCTATAATTATATAATTTGTTGTTATTGGTTAGAGTTAGCTCGTATAATGTTTCGCCTGCACCAGCGGTAGTTGCGGCACTGACTATTTCTTTACAAACGTTTTTTATTTTGGTTATAATTCAAAAACAAAAAACTGTATCCTTGAAATTTTCATAAAATGTTTATATTTACATTTTCATTATCTGATCAAATTTTCAATTTTTGTTTTATTTTTACAAATATAATAGAAAATTATTTGCTGTGTCAAAATTCTTAAAAATTTAATACAAGATTCCTCATAAGTTATTCTTATATGTATATCTGTAAACAAATATTGAAAATATATAAGCTCGTTTTTTATATGTGCGTTTGAAATTCGAATTTTTTCAAAAATCCTAAAAATTGCAAACTTTTTGGTAGTTAGAAATTAATAAAAAAATTATTTTTACATATATCTAAGTTTTAAAAATTAATACAATAATACAATATTTCTCCTAAGTAGATTATAATGAAATTATAAAATCTAAAAAATGAATTAAGACTATTCAAATTTAGTCAAAAATCAAAATTACATTTTTAAACAATAAATAACGATGTTAACTATTGTGTTATAAATTATAATTTAAAAGCATAATTCGTGGAAACTAAAACCTTACATATATTACAATATTAATACATTGCGAATTTTACTATTCGTAATGATATTTTTGCTATTTTATGGTATTTACAAAAAGATATCATTAATTTTCTAATTAGCCAAATTAGGTACCTACCTATAAACAGTATAAACATTTTTATAAAATTGTTGGTATAAAAGTATATTATTATAATAATTAAATACTACATTATCCAAGACAAAATGTGTATCAACCTACTGTAATACTACTAATACTTGTCTAAAAGAATTAGTCTATTCTATAATTTATGTTTAAAGTAAAATAAATGAATTTAATACCTACCTATATCTTTAACAAACATCACAAAATATACCCACTTTGTGATTGTGACATTAATACATTATAAGCTGACATACCCTTTCTGCTCAGAATTATTTTTCATAAATGTTATTACCTATATCATTGAATTTATTTTTAACCACGGACTAAGATAATATAGTACTACGAGGCGTGTCCAGAAAGTAAGTGTACTGAGGCTCTCACGGCCATAGGGAATATTTTTCTACTATGTTGGCTACACTGCCGATTTCATGTGGAAATTTTTCCTTCATAACAAGTTAACGGATTTCGCACTTGGCGGCAGACTCGATCGACATGTTTAACAAGAAAAATTCGTGAGACCACAATTTTCAACGTACTGAACTCGTTCTGGTCTTGTTTTAAAAGTTAGGAGTAAAGCTATACGGCAGTGTAGCCAACATAGTAGAAAAATATTCCCTATGGCCGTGAGAGCCTCAGTACACTTACTTTCTGGACACGCCTCGTATATCTTATAGTTCGTGTTTTTAACTTACACACCTATACTTAATAGTGATTAGTGTCCACTCGACACCTAAATTACAACAGAGCGGTTATAACTTATAATTTATTACCATTTATATATTTTGAATCCCGGAATAAAAATCCCCGGAAAAAAACCCCTGACCATAGGCGTAATTAGGGGGGGCTTGGGTGGGCTTAGCCCACCCAGTTTATTATGATAGTGTTAATAATCAATATTAGCAGTGTAGGAGCAAAGTTCTCACGGGTGACGGATCACTGATATCAATTTAGCCTACCCAGAAGTAGAGCTCTAGTTGCGCCTACATGCATCCGACAAAGAACCTCGGAAAAAAATCCCTACATTTCAATTTTTTAAACTCTAATTACAAAATTATTTATAGTTAATTAAAAACATATAGGGTTTTAATAAAATAGGTAAATCATTTTTAAATACAATATGCTAAAATACATATTCTAAAACTTCAAATTTATCAATTTGAAGTTTTTATATCTTATACACTAATAAACTATATCGTTAAAATATTAGGAAACGTGATATTTTATTTCGGGAATTTTTTTTCCCAAGTTCTTCGTCGGGCATGGGCGGACTAGGAGTATATCAGCCCAGGTGGAGTTGAAATATACCGGTCCAAAAGTATAATAATAATAATAATAATATCTTTAGTATCATAGGTGTAAATATGGTGATGCTGTTGCGCTTTCCCTCCAACTAAAAAACCATGCAAATTTCCCAATTTTTTCTAATTTGAATATTGTAGCCCCACCTAAATAGTAGTATAAGTTATATTTTTAGCTCTAATGATTATGCCTACGTTATTGTTTGTAATATAAAATAAATGATAATTCCAAAATAAAAAAAAATTATAAAAAATAATAATGAAAAAAAAAATGTAGGTAGATGAAAAAAAAGGTTAACAATTTATTATTAAGGGACAACATAATAATATCACAACCACACTATTAATTTTTTCATATTCATGTTCCTATAATTAATTTACAATAAATAGGTACAATTATGAATAATGAATATAAATAAAATGTTATGAAAATGTAAATAAATTATAATAAATAATTCCAAATATTGTTGTTGCAAAAATACTAACTTACCGTATAAGAATAAAGATATTATTATTAAAATCATTGTGTGTTTGATATTGATTTTTGAGAGCTTTGTTATTAATAAACATTTTTATATTGTGGCAGGTTTTTGCAGCTTAATTTACTTTATTTATTTTTTCTTTCCCGTTCTTTAGCAGCCCCTCCTAATCGTTTCTTTACATTTTTGGTTGTATCCATTTCCAAATTTTATTAGTTTATAAACGAAAGTTATAATGTGTAGCCGACTATATAACTAGTATATTATTCAGTAACCACACACCACACGTATTTGTGTGTATGTGTATTGGCTGTTGGGTGACGGCGGATACAATAACAATATTACAATAAGTAGATATCAAGAGCTATTAATAGCTAAATATACTTATTGACAACAATGCCAGCACACTAAGCCGATAACTGAATTATGTAACAATATATAAAGAATTATATTCATATTATATGATTATTGATTATAGCGGATACGAAATTAAAATAATAGAATGCATGAGCATGACAGATAGCCAATTTACCATAATATCACAAATTTATAATTTCAATTTAGAGCCCCTAAATTGACCGGCCTAGGTGGATTTCTCCGCCTTTCCGCCCTGGTCAGTCCGCCACTGTCGTCGGAGGTTTTTTCCCTGGGATTTGTATTCCGATTACCATATATTTTATTTATTTTCGCATTTAAATTTGATAATTGGTAAATTCACTGTAAGTCTGTACATAGGTAATATCACGATTTAAGATATACACTATACATGTGTTAAATCGTGGGCAATACTGAACTACTGAAGCGTCTGAAGCTAACAAAATCGGTTCTATTGAACACAAAGTAGTTGCTGCTCTACATTTATACGTTTGTAAGTCGTGACAGTGTATGTAACACATTTCCACAATTCCGCATGCGTAACTGCGTGAGTATAATATCATCCATTTAATGAGAAATAGCGTTAAAATTTTGAAACTTATGTCGTTTTGTAAAGGATTTAAACTACGAACTAAGATCAGTAAGATCTTAGTTCATCGTTAACACGTTTGAAATAGAATAGATACTTATATTAATTTAATCTAATATTGAAGTCTCGAACACACGTCCTTACACCGTTTGATCTGTGGAAATCTACTACTCAACTTATACCTAAGTACTTTCAATGCTTCATCATTGGTATTTGATAAGAATATAAGATATGAAATATGAATTATAAAAAGCCTGAAGACACACCTAATACATTGTAAATACGAAAACCAAAGTACAAACATTTTAAACTACGGAAGTTCAGAGGCCAAGCTAAGCAGTATCATTGATTATACATTTATAAATACTTATCAATTAGTAGAACAGTTATTATTGAGATTTGAGATTAATTTATTATTCAGTGAAATAGGTACCTACTAACCTACTTATCCAAATAGCATCACTTTAAAAATAGGATTATACTTATAACATATTACATATTATAAGAATAAATAATTTTTTTTTTTTAAATGGCTCAAGTAAGAATAAACATTAAACTAAAGAAATGTATATATTTTATGTAATACTATTGTTAAATAAATAACATTCTAGTTGGATAAAATTGTGGCAGCATATTGTGTGACTGCACAATATCCGGAATTAATATCTGCTAGAATATTTGATTGCTCAATAGTTTCTGTTAGTGTTCATTCTATTTGGGTTCAAAAGGTTTTGGAAAGACAAGCTACAACCAGGTTCCGGCAAACAGTTTTTTCAGATTATAAGACTTATACTTTAACATCACCACCAACTGATATAACAAATGAGTATAAATTGCACATTACTCATTATAAAAATATACATAAATATATGAATACATGAAAAACTAATAGATTAAAAATAAAAACAAATTGTATGCATTTAGGTTGATAAGTGCACACTCAAAATCAAACAAGTATTTTTGTGTGGTCAGACAAGTGGAATCTGGAAACGAAATCAAACAGTACTTAGAAGTATGGAGTGATTGTTCTCTAGTGAAAAATTATGACTTAAGCACATTAGATGTGCATGGAAAAATTTATGCTGATGGTAATTAATTTTTATAAATTAATGTTCTTTATACATCTTGATTTTTATTTTTAGGTGAATTTGGAACTTTAGAGTGGTCTCCTGATGAAACAAAAATTGTTTATATTGCTGAAAAAAAAGTACCAAAGTCTGAACCGTTTTATAAACAAAAATCAAAAGCATTGGTAGATAAAGATGGTGTTCATAACACTGTACCGGTATACCTAGTATTAATTGTACAACTGCTAAAGATATTTATACCTAATTGTAATAATGAATATGTAGGGTAAAGAATATGATTGGAGCCAAGATTGGGGTGAGCAAATGGTTGGAAAGATTACTCCAGTTTTGGTTGTGTGTGATATAAAAACGGATAGTATAGATGTTCTTCCAAATATTCCAAATGATGTTAATCCTGCAACTGCAACATGGATACCTGATTCTAAAGGAGTTGTGGCAGTTGGACATTCAATTACACCTCATAAATTGGGTCTAATTTACTGTAATAATAGTCATAGCCATGTATTTTCTCTCACATTAGATGGAAAATATGGTTAGTATATTATTATACTGTATAATGTAATTTGACTTAAACTTTTAAAAATAAATATTAACTATTTTTAGTAATTTTTGAGATACAATAATTTATTATTAAAATCTTATAAAAAAAAAAAAATTAACTATAAACAAATTGCATTTGTTTAATTATCAATATAGGCCACTAATTTTACTAGACTGATGAATATCTTCTTTTTTTTAAATTTAATTTTTCATTGTACATATATGTTGTGAGCCAAAAATCTTTTAATTAAGAAAGTTCTAATGGTTAAGTTAAAACACTATAAATATCTAAATAAGTTTAGTTAATAATTATAAGCTATTTAAAAATGCTATCCTTTAATAATGTTATTTTAAGTACAGTAGAAACTTGATTAACTGTTACTCTCTGTTAGCCATCATTGGTCACCGGTGAAAGAAAAAGTAATTAATGAGGTGATAAACATATATATATATATATATATAATTGCATACATATATTGTGTTATATATGTATATGTATATATGTTAATTGTTAAGTATGTCTATTTTAGTTAAGTATTTTTTAGTTTGGTGATATTTTTGTTATCATTGTTTATTATTATTTTATTATTTTTGTCTACAAATACACGCATTCATAGGCGCAAAAGGTGTTTGTAGTTTGGGCGGCTGTAGCTCAGTTTTATACCGGATTTCCAATATATTATATAGTTAAATTATTATTTTTTTTTGGGGGGGGAGGCTAAGCCCACTTTGTTTGTGCCTAAACCACATTTTAAAATATATACATATATTGCAAAATTTCTATTAACCATCTATTTAATTACTCGTCATAATCTCAGTCCCAACAGTGACTTGCTGTAGTTGTAGTTGTTAGTGCTAGGTTGTACCAAATAAATTCTTTTACTTATTGTTTTAAATTAAAAAGTGTTATTTAAAGCTAGAACCTAATTCAACATAGGTATTTTCACATTAGTTAATAAATATATTTTACTGATAATTATACTTAGTTATGATTTTATTGTATAGATGTGTTGAGTTCTGATTCAGAACAATTGTGTGTGAGATATCCTAGGTTCAATTTGAATGGCACAAAGCTTGTGTGGTTAGAACGCCAAGGAGGTGGACCACATAGTTCATGTTTTACATTGATATGTTACAACTGGTCTACAAAAGAGGTTATTTTGTTTGCATTTTATTTTGTAATTTATAATTTTATAAAAATTGTGCTTAACATAATGAATTAATATAGTTAATTATTATAAATTTAGATTACTACAGTTGTTGATTATGATAATAAAATACTTCAAGTTGACAATGAACAATTACCATTCTATGGCCTATATGATCAGGCAATACCAAAAAAATGTTGGTTGAATGATGATAAAACCATTGTATTGAGTACTCCTCAAGGTGGTTCAATACATACATTTGCTATTGATACTGGTAATGGTTGTACTACTTTATTTGTTGAAAAAATAAAACATAATACTAAAAAAATATATATAATTTTGAAACAAAACCATAATTTTTAATTATTTTGTAGAGTCCAAAGATATTCATTATCTTCCAATCACCAAACCGTTTCATGAAAGTGTTAGTGTTATAGATGTTTGCAATGATGCTTTAGTTTGTTATAAGTCATCGCTTAATAAACCTGGACAATTATTTGCTATCAAAATACCTTCTGTGTTTGAAGGGTATGATTTTACTAATATTTCTATTCATGAAATTTCACCATCTCGTAGTCTTCCTAATAATAACAACTTTATTGTTGAACATGGTTATACTCTTTACAGTAAGATTCAAATAACTAAATTAATTACAAATATCTACAATAAATATTTGATTTAATTTATAGATAAACCTACCACAATTTTCTATGGACCAAAAAATAGTAATTGTCCTTTGATTATATGGCCTCATGGTGGTCCTCATTTATCATCTTTAGACTCTTTCAGAGCAGATATTGCATTCTTTGTTCAGATAGGTAATGATAATTTAAAACAATATTTAGATTATAGTTATTAGTTTACTACTTATTAGCTGTTATTGACATTTGTAGGTTTTGCTGTATTATTTGTCAATTTTAGAGGATCGACAGGTTTAGGTAAAGATTATGTTGAATCGTTAATTGGTAATATAGGCAATGCTGACGTCAAAGATGTTTATAATGCACTTCAGTCTAATCCATCATGGTCCAATAGAGAATTGGTGTTATTTGGTGGATCACATGGTGGATTTTTGGTTACACATTTAAGTGGACAGTATCCAGTAAGTACTGATTTGTTCAGTGATTACTGAAATAATTATATATTATGTACACAAATAAAAGATTCATGTTTCATATGTATAGAAAACCTTTCTAATTATATTTTAATTTATTAAAAAATGTAATTGCAGTCTGCGTTTAAAGCAGTATGTGCACTGAATCCTGTTACTGATTTGATCACTATGTTTGGAACAACTGATATTCCTGATTGGTAAGTTGTATTTTAATGTTTATATAGCAGAGTTTTTCATGTAAACTTGATTATTTTAATTTTCATTTAAAAGTATATAAATTAGTAAATCTTATATTAATTCTTAAACTTTTAATAAAGATAAATGATTACTTATTTTTTATTTTTGCAGGGTTATTACAGAAGCTGGTTATAATTTTTCTAAAGTAGATAATTTGGTAAATTCCAAAGACATTTTAATGAAATTAGCAGATTGTTCACCATGCAAAAACGTTCATAAAGTTCAAGCTCCTACACTTTTATTACTCGGAGAAAAAGATCTACGAGTTCATCCATGCCTGGGTTTGGCATATTACCATCTTCTTAAGAAGCATGGTGTTACAGCTAGGTGAATTTACTTTACTATTAAGTAATTACTATAGGTTAACTCATATTTTGGTTACACTATCAATATAATTTTTGGGTAATAAATATAATTCAAGTTTATGAATAATTTTTATCAGTGTCTTTAGTAGAGGAACCAACTCCTAATTTATTTTTGACTCTAGTATTCTAGTTCATTATTATATTTTTTATTGCAGAGTGTTAATGTACAATGATTGTCATTCATTAAGTACTGTTGCTGCTGACATGGACAGTTTGATTAATGCAGCATTATGGTTTATCAAATATTTAAACAGTGATTTTGAAAAATTAATTATTAAATAAATAATTATTCCTTATTAATTGAAAAATATTTGATATTTATTTTTTTTATATAAGTAAAAAAAAAATAATCCTTAGAATCATTAATATTATAATATATTATATAATTTATAAATTATACTTTGTGGAATTATGTTAAATGTTATATTGACAACTAATTAAGAGTAACTAAAAATCACGTTGGAAAAGGATTGTGACTCCTTTTAATTATATCTCCTTGCCCTGATAAATTTTGAATTTCATACTTATTGTCATTTTTTAATCCTATTAACCTCATATTATTATACTTAAAGGTATTTTTTTATGCATGTAAGTAAAAGAAAAATGTATACACAGAACAAAATATTTTTTACTGTTTTGTTTTGAATTATTGAAACTAAAGTGATTATTAATTATAAACAACAGTTATTGTGTAACGAGTGTCAATAGAGAACAACTAGTTATTATGTTTAAGGATGAATCATGTCCTGTTAGTATTCAGTATGAGTAATAAACCCCCATAATAGTCAACTTTAACCATCTAACAGGGTAAAATTATTTCCAAATAGGGCCAGATTTAGGGGAGGGCTGAGTAGGCTACAGTTCAAGGCCTCCCTCAAATTCGGGGCCCCTAAAATTTTATATTTAAATTAGGATACAGGAAAAATATTATGATGCTATTACTTATACTAGTTATATACGATTTGATTGTTTTTATAATTATTTATTATTAAATAAGTAGTTAATTGTTACTACTACTAAATATGATAATAAATGTTATTTAATAAGTAAAAAATAATGTATTTCCGCTTTGTTTATGAATAAGGGGCCCGATGCATTCCGCCCAGGGGCCACTACATACCTAAATCCACCCCTGCTTCCAAAATATCATTAAAAATAAAAATAAAATATTGCCTGTACAATTTTTAGACTTCTTTTTAAATAGTCATCCTAAAGTAATTATTAATTAGTAAACAATTTATTTTCGTAAAAAAATATAGTATGTCAAAAAATTATGTACTTTATGTAATGAATAATGTATATAGTTGACACGGGGCGTTTTTTTCCAATTGGCGATTACCCATATGGCCATATACGATATATAAAAATATAAAATAATTAATTTTCAAATTTTTGTTTATAGGTACATTTGATGTTTTCTAATAAAACACTATAAAATTTACCGCCCTCCACATTTTTTGGGACTAATTAGATCACAGTTAAATCATAAACCATAAATCAAAATATACACAAAATAAAACACTTAATTGATAAATAATTATATATTGACTAGTAGAAAATTTTTTTGTCCTGCCTAGTTGTTAGCATACTTTATAAAGAGTTAAAAAGATGACCCTTAGTGGCAGCCTTGAGTCTATCAAGTTTTCACTATTCATTATTTCAATAATAATTAAATTAATTAATAATAAACCTAAATGACTAAATTTGTAATGATTGGTATTTTCAATTTTGACTACGAAAGTACAAGCACGCAGTATGAAACTACAAATATCACAAGACACAAATGGCCAAATGACCCAAATGACAAATGTCAAAAATATGTGTGTTGCATCACACATCATCATGGTCAATAATATTACCATAGAGGGATAGAATATGAATAAATATTATGCTGAATAAAAAGTAAATATTTATTACATACATGGATATACTGTTTGTTGTATACGTGTTATCATTGTAATAACTGACTAATGTCGCTGTTATTTTTATACAAATTCCATAGATAATAAGCAATGAATCATGATTAACTTACAAATCGACTAATGAGTAAATAACTAATGACAAAATCTAAAAACTTCCGAATTTCTTTTCATCATTATTGTTAACATTATTAATTTTAATTAAAATAATAGAATCAAACAAATCATACCATGAGTAAAACGGTAAGAATTTTAATATTATCTTCAACAATAATAAAATTTACCTACAAAACTAATAATATGTATAATATACTATATTTGTACACCCATTTACAAATATATATTCTTTAGTTTATTTAATATATTAATTTAATTTTAATTCATTTACCAACAGGCGTCTTATTCAGATGAACATCTATCTGGTAAGTAAACTGTATATTAATGAATCATAAATGTAGTACAGCTAAGGTATTGACTACAATCTCATTACCTTATTTGGGTCTAATGTGAAACCCGTCCTCATAACTAAAAGAAATTTGTGTGACAAGGTTAAAAAAGAGTGAGTGTCTTTATTTAGTACAACAGACATCATAGTAAAATACTCTAGTATTCTGTCAAGAGTAATTTAAAAATAATACACAATCTTTCAAAAATGTATTCTTATAACTATGATACTGTAAAAGTAATAACTTCAATGGATGGTAATAATTATAAATAATTATATTGTATACTCTATTATACTATTATAAATGGATTTTATTTTTAGAAATGCAAGAAGCATTTCAATTATTTGATATTCGAGGCGATAACAAAATACATATATCACAAATTGGCAATGCTCTACGAGCATTAGGTCAGAACCCAACTGAATCTGATGTCAATAAATTTACTCAACAACACAAAGCAGGTAAAATTTATTTATTTATACTGTATACCTTAAAAATAAAAACATGTTTCAGTTGCCTATATGTTTGCTTTCTTAATACCTATACAAATTTAAGTATAAAGAATGTAAAATATGATCCTTTTTGTACAATTTGAAGTTGAAAGTATATGTGGATTTTTTAACATTATAATTATTTATTAGTAGCTTTCATTAGGGACAATGACCGCCCCTGATTCTTTTTTTTTTTATATTTTAATATTAAACCTATACATGATTAGGTGTATTACAAACAATATTAAAAATTTTTTTAATATTTCGTCTTAAAATTAAAATATGAGGGACGTGCAGAAAGTATGGTTACAACATATTGTGTTAAAAATTGAAAAATTAATATATTTAAATGAAATTTATAAGATAAGTGTTAAAACATGTCATTATTTCTCTACATAATCGCCATTGAGGTCAATACATTTTTGAAGCTTAGGGACCAGTTTTTGTATACTCTCGTCGTTTACCTCCTGCTCCACCTCCTGAAACCAATTTTCGACAGCATTCTGGACCTCCTCGTCATTTGAAAATCATTGTCCACCCAAAAATTCCTTCAATTTATTGAAAAAATGATAATCCAATGGTGCCAGGTCTAGGGAGTAGGGTGGGTCACAATATCCTACCCAAATGAAACAAGCAGGTCCTGAGTGAGACGGGCGGTATGCGGTAAAGCGTTGTCATGAAGGAGTGACACACCACGAGTCAGCATTCCTCTCCTTCTGTCCTTGATTTTTTTTTTCAACTTCTTGAGTGTCTCACAGTATATAGCTGAATTTATGGTGGTTCCTTTAGGCATAAAATCAACCAATAATAACCCTTTCCTGTCCCAAAAAACAGATGCCTATGATCTTTCTCTCTGAAAATTGGACTTTGAATTTTTTGGTTGATGGTGAATGGGTATGGCGCCACTATAGAGATTGCCTTTTTGACTCAGGAGTATAGTGACACACCCACGTTTCATCACCAGTCACAATTGAGTCAAGAAAAGTTTCACCCTCGTTTTCATACCGTTCAAGGAATACAGAGCGTATCTCATATCTACGGTAGGTGGAGCGATTGGAGGACGAACTGTTTGACACGTTTGGCTGCTGTGACGACATTTCGTAACCGACTGAAGCGTTTGATAATTTGTTTTGATTGTTAGAAAATTCTTTACATGACACTGATGACAACTCTGAAAAACAAAATTCCCTTCGTCCTATATAGCCTTTGTAACCTTACTTTCTGGACGTCCTTCGTATTAAATAGACAAAAAAAAAAAAATGAAATTCTTACCTTTAAGTTTATTTTGTTATCACAATCTTATTGTAAAGACATTTTTTTTCACATCTTAAAAAAAATATTCTACATTATAATGGCTGGATGCAGTGGCATACTTAGACCTGAAAAATTGGGGAGGGGGTTATTTCCAAAATCCACCCCGTTAGTATGCCACTGGCTGGATGAATTAAAAATAAATATATATAAGATACTTAAATTGACTACATTTATTTGTTAGTAATACTCTCATTAAAACAAGCTGCGACACAATGAAAATTAGTTCTTTGACACCGAGACATTGGGACATTTTCTAGTATGGTAGGGTAGGGTGTTGAAGATATGCTGGTTGATACATTTTTTAACTTTCCTTAATTACATCACCATTTTAGATTACTATAAACATCTGAAGACTGAAGTAATATTACAATTTTATTTTCTTATAGATGAAAGAATAACATTTGAAGTATTTCTACCAATTTATCAGGCAATTTCAAAAAATCGATCATCTAATACTGCTGAAGATTTCAACGAAGGATTACGCCATTTTGATAAAGATGGCAATGGATATATATCATCTGCAGAACTTCGGCATCTTCTAACAAGTCTAGGTATTTTATTTTTCACATTTAACCATGCAATACAAAAAAATTTAATAAAAATATTTTTGATTAACAAAACAACAAAGTCTAATCATCAAAACTATTAATTTATTTATTGTTATCTATATTTTTATATATGTAACTACAATCTAAGTTAAGACATCCTGAAAATTATTCAACCTTCTCCAAAATGTTTATAGTTTAGTTGAGGTTAATATTGGTTAGGACTTTATAATAATAAATACTAGTCACTTTTGTAATAGTCGTTACACTTAAATATCTATTCTTGTCTTTAAAAGTTTGAAGTTTACGAAGTTGATCATTCTATTTTTACTTCCAAATTGAAGATATACATGTTTGTAGGAGTTGTCTGGATAATTTTTATTAAATTCTGTAATTTTATTTTGAAAATATCTTGTTGTGAGCAGGTGAAAAATTGACAGATGATGAAGTCGAACAATTATTGGCTGGACAAGAAGATTCTCAAGGAAATGTTCTTTATGAAGAATTTATTAACATGGTTATGTCAGGTTAATATATTATATTATTAAATAATTGGAAAAATTCTAATATATTTTTCCACTTTACCAGTATTTAAACATTAACCATTTTTATACATTGAAAATCTATAAATTTATTAATATACTTTTTTTATAATTCCAACACTAACATTGCTATTGTTTGTAAGTTAAATAGTTATTTTGTTATTTGTAATCACATTCCATAAAAACAATAATTTTTCCAATCTAATGAACCAATATGCATTGGTAAAATTGGAATATTTATTTATTTTATATATTTATTGATTTTATTTTTAGGAAATTATTTTTTATTGTGTATGTTTACTAATCAAAATAAATATTAAATTTTAATCATGATCTTGAAATGTCTTATAATTTATTAATAATGATAAATTTAAGTCTGTTTATAATTGACTATAATAAATATTAATTATATTTATATAAAGTATTAATAGGAT
Organism: Rhopalosiphum maidis; assembly: GCF_003676215.2. NCBI lineage: Eukaryota > Metazoa > Arthropoda > Insecta > Hemiptera > Aphididae > Rhopalosiphum > Rhopalosiphum maidis. The sequence continues at coordinate 65,582,136 of NC_040877.1, forward strand.
GTATCCCTAAATCTCTTTAATTATAGTTTTACAAAATTACTCATGAAGAGACAAAAACCTTTGTTAGTTATATTAAAAAAAATTGTTGTGTATGTAAAATATATTGGGTTGGAAAAGTATTCAATAAGTATTTTCAACACTTCTTTGTGCTGGTGAGGTGATCAAAGGTAAGTAAGTCAATCTTACCATAATATTTAAAACTTGCATCAATGATTTTCTTGATAAGAAATAAAAAATACTTTTTTTAACTATTTATGTATTTTTATAACTTCTAAAATAGAAAAAATACATACATTTTATTTATTAAAAACAAATGCAATTAAAAATATTTTATAACTACTACATTTACGCAAAGAGGAATTCTTGACTGATTGTTTCTGCACAAAAATGCGATGGCAGATGAGGTTATTATTATGCATAACAATAATAGTTATCTATTGATGGGTAAATAGTTTGCTGAACAGGATAAAACTTGGTTGCCACCAAGAAGTACTCTTACGTAAATAGTATTTATTTGTACAAGAAAAAACTATCACTTTCTTAAATAAAAAAGTAAAAAAAAAAATAACAAGCAATCGACATATAGATATAAAATTTACAGTTAATACTGTACTAAAGTTATTATTTTTTGTTATATAAATAAATGAATGAAAAATATACTATATATAATATATATTTATATAAAAACAACAAATATTCTTATAAAATAATAAAATACTTTTAAACTGTAATATATTGTAAATATAGTTTTAACTAGATAATTTATTTCTTTATTTTATACTGTTTCTACACTATTAAGTTAAAATGTGCATTCTAATTAATAATATAATAGTAATTAGAAAGTAAACATTACATTTTTGTTTGCAATAAAAAGATCAGTCTTAAGAACTGAGAATGTGAATGCATATATACTTGAACAACAAGTAAGTACTTCACTATTAGTACATTTATATATACAATTAAATTTTATATAAATCAAACTTGTTATTAAATATATAAGTATTCACAGGTTTGTGGCTAAATAATATTTATGTAAGTTGATAGTTAACATTACCCCAAAACAGATGAATATGTTCAGAACTTAATCTAAAAAGCCCCTACCACTTACATCAATAATTATGTTTCAACATTATGAAAAATAATACAATATCTCTTACAACTGATTGAATAAAAAAAAAAAACACTGAACAGTTTGGGTTGAATACAAAAAAAATAATATTTTATATATACTTTTTACTTTTCTTTATGATGTAATATCCAAACATTCCAAACTTATATATTATTTTAAATTTGGACGGTTTTTTTTATTATAATTTTCTAGAGTGAAAATTTTCTCCAAAATGCATGTAATGCTATTAATGGGCAAGATTTAACATTTCTTGTTTGGCAGTTAAGAGGTAGCGTGGCGGATGAATAATTGTAGTTGAATTCCGCCTGTGATTATCTATAATGTTTTAATCTTTTCAAGTAATCTCTCGATAAATTCCTTTAACAAAAAAAAATTAATAACGATCTATTAAAAATTACAATGTTTTTAAATTCCAAATCAATCATAGTAGTACATAGTATAACAGAACATTTTATTATGTAAGTTATATTAAATCAAAAGTAGATTATATAAAGATGAGAAAAAATTATATCAAATCACATAAATTCAATATATTTAAAAATATATTGTAAGTATATAATATAATTAGTATAAATATGTAATACTTATAATAATTATATATCTAAGAACTAAAATCATTTGATAATTTTGTCTACTTATACTTTTTTATAATTGCATAAATAAAACCTATCTAACTAAAACAATAATACTATATAAATATATATATTATATGTAAATATAGTACACTATATAAATATATATATTATATGTATATATAAATGATATAATTGTATATTATACTGTATACTAATTTAAATTTACATACTTTGATATTTTCCTTAGATTTGGCTGATGACAAGAGTTTCTGAAAAATACATTTTGTTCATTTTAAGTAATATTTTTACATAATATTCATAAATGTTTAAAATAATTATTTATTACTTGAAGAAACTGTGTACGCTGACAATCATCATCCATATCTAGTAGATCATCTATATCAACTTCCACTTCACACTCTATTCCTTCAACTGCCGGGTCTCTCTGGAATGAGACATATAAACATTTAATTATTATAAGTTATAATTTATAATATGCAATGTATGTATAGATTATAAAAACTACTTTATACCTTATACCTATCACCTACATTATACTAATTAAAATAATAATTAAGCAACAAAATAATACAAAAAGGATACATATTATATACTTAACAGATCACTGTAATGCAGAGCTGTATAAGATGAGAGTTTAGAGAGTTGTGGTGTCTCTTCACTCAATGAAACATATTTTTACAGTTGGAACATTCACATATTATTGTAATTTTGTAAACACTACAGATTAACTACTAAGAGCCAAGAGACTATTATAAAGGATTTTATATTGTATTTTATTATTTATAAATAGTAAACTTGTGTCGGCATTTTAAAAATACAACCACCAAATGGATAAAATAGGAGAAAAATATAATCTAACCCAAGCAACAACGAGTAATACAGCTAGAATTAATATAAATAAATAAAATTGTTGTTTTTTTTTTAAATTTTTTATTAACATTTGAACTTCAAATTCTTAAAAAAAATACAGTATTTTAAAAATTGCAAAAAATCAATCGGGCTCGTCCGGGATTTGAACCCGGGACCTCTCGCACCCTAAGCGAAAATCATACCCCTAGACCAACGAGCCGCTTCTGCTATAAGAAGTATTATAAGCTTATATAAATATAAAATATCTTATTAGGGATAGTGCTATAACAGCAAAAAATTAATATGATTGCTATTTAATATTATAATATTAGATAGTTACTTAAGTAAAACAAATTTAGGACATAAATACACATTAAATAACTTGGTACAATTTATACAGATATAAAACAATTAATAATTAATTTGATTTATGTTACAACCTAAACCTACAATAATTATGATTTATAAATTTATAGTATGTTATACAACGGTTAACTTAATAAACCATTTTAGGTAGTTAATAATTCATTTTTATATTGAGATTTAAGATGAATCTATAGCCAGTGAAGCTTATAAATAGGCCTTGTAATAAAATAATAATATTATGAACTATGAACAGTAGTCGGTGGATTTACAACTTAATTATTATTCTTTTTGAGAGAGGTGGTGAAAAATAAATTACATTATATATTTATATGTATAAACATAGTTTAATTATAAAATTAAAATCAAATTATATAATTATTATCAAACTTAAAGGTAATAATGTTATCTAGGGCATTTCATAGGCTTTTATTGGTATTTTCATTTTTAAGCAGGTTAAGAGTATTTTAAAGTTTTAATATTTTACATGACCATAACTCACTTAAAAATTAAGATATAAATAAAATCTTGTGAGATGCCCTAGATAATATTCTTACCTTTAAATTTGATAATAGGTAAATTTACTCTAATATAAAAGCAAACATCACTAAATGTGTTTTGCTGAATGAAAATTTGCTATGATCTACATTAGTAAGACAGAGACAACACATGCGAGTATAATGTCTTTTAAGTATGTTTAACCCCCCCCCCCCCAAAAAAAAAACAAATCCTGGGTACGGCACTGTATATATATATATAATAATATAATATATAATATTATATAAAAAAATAAATAGTTTATTATGTTCATATTCGTTTTAAATTTTTATAATTAAAATGACATACCATTGTTCAAACAAAAGTATCTATATCAATTGATATCTTAATGCAGACACGTACACAAAAAAAAATTTCGGGGAGGGGAGGATTACAAAATGTATTTAATAATTTAATTTAGTTTTTCCACCAACTGAAAGTTTGGGGGAGGGGCAAGGGCGTGAAGTTGACAAGTGCCAATTTTATACAAAAAAAAAATATTCCGGAAAAACTTAAGTTATACAAATTCTCAAAATTACGTTGCAAATTAATTGCAAATTCGTGCCTATGTAGCTTAAAGTGAGGGGGAGGAGGAATTTTTTCATATGAAAATCCAGTCTTTCAGATTTTGATAATATTTTAGTAAATTAATGTAAAAACGTTAATCGTATTTTTTTTTAAAAACGTCCTTACTTTAAACTTTTAAGTGTACTGTTAAGTGTCTACAAAGTTGATGCAATGTATTTTATTTATTACGTATCAGAATAAGTATTTTTAACTATTACAACTCTCCTAAATTCAACTAAAATTTAATATCTCGGGTTAGAGACTGGTGTATTTATGTAAAATACGAATTGACCGAGTGCCATGGTTTTTATTGTTATTTATTTTATTTGTATTATTTATATAATTGCTCTTTAAAAATATACTACATATAGTTTAAAATAAGAATATTTAAAACAAGCTAAGATCTAGAAATATTATAAAAATGAGAGGAAAGCATATAAAGTTAAAAAATAGCATAAGATTTTTTTTACTTCGAAATATATATATATTTTTTTAAATATTAACAACAGTTTAAAACTTTCAAGTAGATACGAACCTAGTGAAGTATTGAACCTTTACGTCATATTATACAAAATTATGAACGAAAATAAATTTACGTACCTAATGATTTTAAAAGAAGCATAACTGAACTCTGAAGTAGAATAATTTTCTGAAAACTTAAATATATAAATATGTAATTTCGAATTAGATAATAGGAGTTTTTAAACAATTCATAATTGAACTGCTGATGAACGGAGTGGATATATTTTTTTGTAAAATAAATACAATTTGAATATTTAAATAATTCATATAGTTAATTATCAAGACGTTAGATGCGTATTACAACTTAAACATGACTACTTCGTACTTCGGCACATGACATTGCAATTGAATGTCATTTTTCAGCAAAGGAAAATACTTAAAATATGTGCTAACAATAAAACAAGTATACTTATTGTATAAGTTAATACTACTTTGCTGTATATTAGGTGTCGATTGAATGTCTGGGACCTGGGTCACTATTATAAGTCTGTTAAATTTGAATTCGATAAATATATCAATATACACGAAACGATCTTAAGCGGAAATCGTCTATTAGCCTATATCACCAAGTAATATATTTATTTGATACAGCTATTATTAAAGTAATTTAATTTACATTTAGTAGTTTGAGGTTCTTTTCAAATTTTTAAAACTATTAAAAATATTTTTACCGAAAGGTCAAATTAATTTTTTTCGAACATTTAAAATTAGGTTATAGACAATTTTTACGACATTGGATATTCACCCATGAAATAAGTATTTCTCTCCAAACAGTTTTTGAAATTGTGTTTTAATTAAAAAAAATAACTGCAGATACATGATACAATTGACAAAATGTTTCGACTCTTTTGAGTTATTAATAGATTTGAATTTTTTCCAGGTTTTTCTTCTTTATAAATGTTAATAAAAAATATTTACTGGGTAAAAATGCTTGAAAACTTAATAAAAGATCTCTCATAAAGCTGTTTTTACATATATCTAAAAGTAATTAAAATGTATAGGCACAATTTAATTTTATAAGCATTTGAAGTTAAAAAATGTTTGATAAAATTTCTCAAAATCACAAACATTTGTACAGATTATAGATAAAGATTGTTATGCAGTTGAAAATATACAATTTTTATAGCTAAGATTTGATAATTTAATACAGAGTTTTTCATAAATATTTCATGTATTGCAACCAAAAAATCTAAAAAATATATTAACATCGTTGTTATTTTAAGTTCAGATATGTACTAGATTATACATTTAATATATAAACAACGATATTCATTATTTTGTTACAGTTCAAAAACATTATTAGTGAGGACATAAAAATGTAAAGATACCTACTAATTATTATTATATTTTCAAATGTAATGTTTTAAGTAAAAATAAAGTCATCAACGCTGTAATTTAATAGTAAAATATACTTAGTGACATTGGAATATCATATAATTCAAATTTGACACATCCATTATAATTATATAATTATCTATTCAGCACCTAATGTAGGTACAGCAGAACAGTACCTACGTTTTTATTTTTGAAAGTTAACAAATTTATGACATTGAAAAAAATTATATACATCCAATCGATAAGTCATTTCGTAATCAATGGCGCCAGATACGTTAAAAACATGACAATACTTTATACTATATTATTATACAGATACAAAAGAAAAGTAAAATAATTGTACCTATACAATAACAAAAGAATATAGTAGACAAGTTACGTAATGTAATCTAAAAGGAAATATGAAAATGACTTATTGAATTTATGAATGGTTATAACTTATAAGTTATATTATATATTATGACGCGTATAAGCTAAGTATTCAATATTGATTTTGAAGTAGGTTAGGTACTTATTGAAGGTATATTAAAACATAGACTGGAAAAAATCCTACATTCCTACCTTTTAAATTAAGTTAAACTCAAAATTAATTAATTTGCATTATTTACTTTCTATATAAGTAGGTAGCTAGTATAAATTTAGTAAAGAAAAATTGATGTTACACAATAAACATAAGGAGTGTATCGCATAATCATAACTTTATCCTCTAATTTCTTAGTATAGGATTTAGATTAAAAAGTAATTTTATGAGTTTATCGAAAAAATTATATGTGTTTTGACTTTTTATAAATAATAATAATCATATTTTAAAATGTTTTTAATAGTTAGATACCTAATTAAATTCCGTAATTAATAAAAATTAAATAATAATAAGATAAAAATCTCTCTGTAAACTGTGCATAAATTTAAATATATTATAAACATGTTTTAATTTTTTATGACTTTACAATGTTATAATATATTGTTTAACTATCATTGATAAGAAAGAAATGTTTTTCATAAACAAGCTAATCTATATTTATCTTAAAAACTAATATATTAATAACTAATACATCTATCAACTTTTAACTTGTAATAATAATAATATAGATTGCTGATAGAATAATTAATAAATAATGATACGCAATTTATTTTGTTTACAACATGGGTTATTACAATTTACGAACTATATGAATAACTGGTTTTAGTCTGAGTCCAGTCAATAATATTTAGGAATTTTCAGAGGTCAGTCAACCATAATAATGAGTCATAAATTAAAAATAATCACTTAATATTAATCATACGTTCATAAAATAAATATTCATGAAATACATTTGTATTTTGCTGATTTTTGTTTAAACAATCATTCAAAAAGCGTTTTATTAATTATTATTTCACACAGAAATTTAAAATAAATTTTAACACGGATTAAAAAGCGAAGTATAAACATAATATAGTAGAGAAAGCTATTATTATATATTGTTATGCTTCTATGATTCAGAAGAACAAAAGATAAACGAAAAGTAATTGCTTCTGAACAATACAATTATCAAAATAACAATTTAAATTATATATATATATATATATAAAGTTGTATTTTAATTTTTAAGGCTAATAACTAATAACGATAATTTTATCGTAATAATACAATTTTTAAAATCTCTAAAATAATAAAATTATATACAGCATTGATTATACTAATTATAGGTACCTATAAATAGTATAAATACAACTAATATAATACTCGCACACGTCTTTTAAAATATGATGAATATTTAATGAATTCGAGAAAGTAAAAATTAAAACATCAATGAAATTGTTTATTTTACAAATTAATTTTTTCAAAAAAATTAAATATCTATAGGTATTTAAAATCATTTTCAATTTTTTTTATTGATATTTTTTTATATCATAATAATCAATAATAAATAATAGTTTAGGTATATTATATAATTAATATATTAATTTATAGATGTAGGTTAAGTATATTATTTTTAAATAAACGATGATTTGTATATTACAAGAACCCATCACCAAACCTAATTATAGAAGAAAGAACATTTATAAGCAATTAACATTTGTTAAGAATTGTATTATTCAGGTACCAACAGAAAAAATAATTTAACAATTAGCATGTACTTTATATCTATTTATTGTCAAATTAGAATTGAATTCAATGAACTACCTAACAAATGATTAAAATTAAAAGTAATAACTATGAACTATTGAAGTATGATATCAGTAAAAAAATAGATATTCAATAATTGTTACTAGGGGTATATAAACAAATAATTGATTATTGCTTACTTTGGGTAAATCATAGAGTTTTTGCAATTCTTCTAACAACCACATTTCGACTGCTAAACGTTTTCTGATTAAGCTCATTTGATGGGCACCATACTTGGCTGTTAAAAATTTTTCTCTTTTTTCTTTTACTTCTACTTTTTCAGTGAAATTGACATGTAAACCAGACTTTGCTGGGCTTCTATTACCCGAAACAGGCGCTAGAAGGTTTTGCAGAACTACTAGTGTATGTTGAGGCCAAACTACACTCCATATTGACTAAGAAAATATAATTTAAATTTAAAACGCTGAATTTGTATTAAAAAGTAAATGACTAGATAATTAAGAACAATTATTGACAAATGTAACAATGAATTTGACGTAGAACAATAAAAAAATAATCCAATTCTATTAAATATAACAAATAAAAAAAATGTAGTAAAATACGAACAATTTTAAAAATGTAACAATAAATATATTATTTTTATGAATTTACAAAAAATTCAATTACACATAGCCGCGTTATCAGACTATACTAATATTATGCTAAATAATAATACATGAAAAATATTAAATATGGTATATAGTAATGCGTATGGTAGTAATACTCGGTTGGTTGGCTAGATGTGTTTGACAGAATGCCAAACTACCAGATTATATATCCCAGTGTGGCCAATGAGAACAGCTTAGAAAAATAGAATTAATTTACATATGTAACAACAAAATAATACATGGCATGTTATTTCGCCGACCATTCATTAAACAAAAAGTTAAAACCATGATTTAATTTTATATTATTTAAGTTAACTTAAATCGTGGTTAAAACATAATTTTTTTTTTTCAAATCATAGACAGTAGAATATAGTCAGTGGTGGCATGAATTTTTTTCCAATGAAGCATCTATAATAAGTGCCAAACCACCAATTTTTTCCCACATTTTAAACGATTTCTCTATAATAATACATAACGTAGGGTACCTTATGTTGCCTTAGATGTAGGTATGTCGTTAGGTCTTAGATGTGACTAGACTAGACTAGTCTAGCTGTCTAGGTCCTAGAGACGAGAGTAATTTGGATACCCACCAGCTTTACGTATGAGCCACGAGGTTAGGTTAGGTACAGTATAATATAGGGAATAGACATATTTTATTAAAATACATTTGTAATTGATTATAAATTATAATTTATAATTAGAGCAGAGGACTTGTAACCATTAAAAATCACCAATTTTGTATTTTATTTGACAGAATTTATTATTTTGAATTAGTTTTATTTGTTCTACGTATTATAAATTTACAACTAGTACCGACAATACGAGATGTCGACATTACATTGTAAACTATACTATTTATTAATAATATATATACGACATATACAAATTAATCATATCATCTTATCGGCGATCCTCAAGCACTTCTAGAAAATATGTGCAACCACGGGCGGTTAATATTAAAAACCATATTATACGTGAAAAATTAAAAATAAATATATGTTTTGGTTGTATTATTTAAAATAAAAATGTCAGCGGAGAAATAAAATTATTAATTAATTTAAAATACGTCTCCAAAAGTATAAAATATGCCCAAAAAACAAAAAAAAAAAACTCAAAATATGCATTTATATTCAAATTAAAATATCAAAACTAGCTTTGTGAAAGCATGAAACGTATTTATTTTGTATGCTACAAGTCCTTTGCCCTATTTATAATAAACAGATGGCTAAAATAACTAGCTACTATAAGTACTATATGGAAATATAATTATTAATATGTATATTATACATTGTATAAGGTATAACCTGAAATTCTTTTTTTAATTGTTTAATTCCAAAGGCTCGAGGAGCTATGTCCCCCTTCCAGAAATTTGAATGGATTTTCGCCTATGTCTTATTCTTTATTAAATAATACTAAACAAGACACTTCGATAAAAGTTCAATAAAATAAAACTAGACAATAAAAGTTGAAGTAAGCTTAAAATTTAGTTTTAATTACCATTAAAATGATAAACAGTTTATATTTTAATTACTATATAATATATATATCGTTATTCAATTTACTGCTTTTATCAATCATTTGTATGAATATATTTTTATAACAGGATTCACACATATTCAAATATTAATAGTAATTAAAATAATGTATATTATTTTTAAAAATGGTTAAAATATAATATATATATATAAAAAAAAAAATACAAATTAGGTATTTAAATATACAATATTTTGTACAACTGCTACCTATAGATAAAAATAATATTAAAATTATGAACATATTTTACTTATTGTTTCCCATGATAAAAAAAGCCCTTTGGTATATTCATACAACAAATGCGGGTCTGTACATGCTGAAAAATAGATTAATATTTAATTAATTTAATTTAACTAAATTAACTAAGTAACTCACAGTTCAAAATATTCATTTTGTTGAAAATAATTAAAGTCTTTTATTTTATTGAAAGACAATACATATTTTAAACGAGTAGTTAATTAAATACTTATAATTAAAATTTAGATGAGTACTGGAGTTTTGTAGTGGACCAATATTATAAGAGTTATTCTTTTGTTACTCTACTTTATTCATACAATTTTTAAAAATCTATAACTAATTAATTGCTCTTTGAAACTTGATGTTTAAACATTAAAGATGTAGTTTCTTAATTAATTTAAATTAGTGAAAATTGTATTATCAAAAACAAAAATATTTAAGTTTCTTTAATTTGATTGGCTATAATATTAAAATCTTACCAAATTCAGTTATTTTAGATTTATGTGGAATATCCAGTAATGTAGAATAAGCGCTTTTAATTAACTCAGTTTCAGTGTTTTGAATATCTGTTGAGTCCCAACATAATTTAACTGACATTCCTTCTATTAAAACCAAAATAATAAAGCACAGTTAGTCTTGTTTACTTCCTAAATTAAAATTCAATTGTTTTTACCTCTTTCCCAATTTTGAATCATAGAATCACAGGTCATTTCAATTGATGAGGCAAATAATATTGGAATTAATTTTGATCTATCATTAGGTTTTTCTTTGGAACAAACAGTTGTACTAGCTGACTCGATAAATAATTTCAATTGCCAACAATAAAAACTATTAGGAGGTTGAGGTAAATTACTTAAAGTCTAAAAAAAAATAATAATTAGATCAATATTTAACTTAATTAAAACAACAATTACACACCTTTATTATTGGCATCCAAAGAGGTAATAAAAATACTTTATCATGTACTATTGAATTAAATAATATTTGAGCATATTGCCGAGTAACAGTTATTTGATCGGGATTGTTAACTTTATCCCCTGTCAAATTTAAAAAGTAACGAACCATTTGAACAATTTTTGGATCAGAAGAAAACCCATATATAATTTCAGGCTGGAAAATATTTTAAATTTAATTATACATTATAAACTCAGATTAAAAACTTTAGAAATCAAAAAATTATAAATGAGAAATTATAACTTACAGAAATTGTCCAGGAATTAAAATCATTTGAACTTAGATTTTGTGCTATGAGAGATTTGTAACCATTAGGATCTTCTGAGTAAGATAAGTGTCCAGCTTTATGCTTGACATTTAAGCAACTGACATTATTTAACATGTTTCTGTAATAAATTAATTTGAACTGTTATTATTTATATTTTTAAGCACATTGATACATGATAATGGTTATGAAATACAATTTTTAATTAATTAAATAATAAAAAGGGTTATATAAATATTTAAATATTCATTAAAAGTAAAAGCAAATATTGTAAAAGCTTTCACCTAAATGTCAATTGATAGTAAATATAATAAAAACAATTAAGTATGCAAGCAACTGTCATAATATTGGTCTATTTTAACATTTTCTTACACAAGCTTATCCCAATTTCTATCACGTTCAAACACTATTGACCAATATCTACCATCCTCAACACGAACTTCTTTTAATAATGATAATTGCGGTAGTAAACATGGAGCTTTGACTGTATAATATTGGTTTTGGTAATATTCAGTGTCAAGAAAAATAACTTTTAAATGAACATAACACAAATCTCCAGAATCAATATCTCTTGGTAATACTATTCTTGGTTCAGTAGCTAAAATATAAAGATGTCTAAAAGCTTGTAAATGATATCTAAAAAAATGTATAAAAACCAATTTGATTAAATGCAAAATTTAACATGAATTTTAATTCTTACCTGTTATCATTACTATGAGTAGGAAATTGTGGATAAAATGCTATAATAAGTGCAGCTACGGCTTCAGGAGTTGTTGAAAGAGTGTATCTTCCGCCACCCAAAAATAATAATCCTAGTGCCATATGTGTAGCCAAATGAGATCCGTAAGTAATAACACTATGAGGTGATACACTCACTCTTGATCTCAAATATCTACAAATTCGCAAGACTTCTAAATCACCAGTACCTGCCATTACCTTGAATAAAACAAATAAATAAAGATTATTATATCAAGCATTTTTATAATCTGAGTGGAACAAGAAAGTCATTATTTAATATCTTATAAGTTATGTTCTATGATAAATTATAATACTCAAAAATAATATTAGTAACTATAATTTTAGATCAAATACAATAGATGTAACTATGTTAATTATTTATTATGTTCAAAATATCTTTTCAATTATATTATAGTTATGAGAAATACACAATTAGTGCACATGCGCATAGAAGTAAAACCATTCAGGGAAATGGCACTATAAGCATAGGCGCAATTAGAGTAAAAAATTTAGGGGGGCTTCAGCCCCTGCCATATATTTTCAATCACTGCCACTTAGGGATAATATTTTGTTTATTGATAATGATAAACAACTGTGGTGCGCTATAATAAGCATATTCTAGGCTCCAGATGTAATAGACATATTTAAGACCGAGATTATAATATTGTTACTAAAAATAAATAATAAAAATTTAATTTATTCATTTTTTCAGTAGTAATCACATTTTATTTTCATTTATCAATATAATAATAATTTTGAAGTTAACAGATTGGTATGATGCATGTACAACAATGTTTTGTTCTCTGAAATGAGATGTGTGGTGTTATGGTGGTAATCGGCAACAGTTCAGTAAATTAATTTAGATGTAGCATCGATTGTATGATTTGAAGTTTTAAATATTATTCCAAACATCAAATCAAATTTTAAATTTTAAGTCAATAAATTTAAACTTTTTTTGTTTTCTATTTAACATTTCTAATAAAATTGATATTATACACATATTGATAAAACCAATAGCTTACTCAGATAGCCCAAAACCTAAAATGTATAAAATAACTATCTAGAATGTCATGAAAATAATTTTTGAACCTAATATAATTTCATATTTTTAAGAATTTTCTTTAAGGGATTTACTAAAAAAAATGGTAAAATCAACATGAAATTTTATTAGATTACTAAAGAAAATAAGTAGAAATAACTTACCATAGATAATGATATAAGAGTAACATTTATACAAGTTTCAATTGTTGATTTCCCACAAAGTTCAGCAACTGATTTACTACATAATGATATAAACATTTGGCAATAAGATAAAAGAGTATTGAAAGCTTCTTCATTAGCTGACCCAGCAAAACGTAAGCCCATTGCCATACTACAGCCAGCTACAATATTACAGTATGTTTGACTAAAAATAAATTTTTGATTTTATATATTATTGATTTATAAGATAATTTATTAATAACATACTTAATGGTCTCTAAATCAGGATTGGCCATTCCTGGTTTAGGTTTTACTAAGCAATAGCGTTGAATAGATTGAGGAACAAACTGTTCTATCCAATCTTTAGTGGGTAATATGTAATCCCACATAATTAAGCCTCTAGCTAACATTTTAAGTAATATAAATTCAGGGTTAATAAAATCTAGAAGATATGGGGAATCAGGTATGCTCATCCAATTTGCTACAGCTCTATAAAACATGATTTTTCATTAAAAATAAATGAATATTAATATAATCTTAAATAGCTTACTGGTTTCCTGTTTTAAAATACATCATCCCTAAGGCTAAAGTAGCACCTCTTGAAGTAACATCTACATTTACCATTTCCCCTTCACGGATTTGATAACTTGGATTAATGTATTTATCTTTTTGAGCTCCTTAATAATAATTAAAAACATTATTATAAATAGAATAACACAGTTGATATTAGATAGATTGACATAGCATCAGTAAGCATGTAATGTACATGAAGTCTTCATATCTCCATCTCTGGTTTTATTTACTTTCAGTGTACTTATCTATCTGACACTGATAGTAAATTATATCATATAAATCTAATAAATTAAAAGCTTTTGGAAATACAAAAGCTGATTATTAAATGAAAAATAGTTATTAAGTATCAAGTAAAAATAGCAGGGGTAGCTCATTTAAGGTTTCCATTTTATTTAAAAAATAAAAATTTACTTATTAATTTTTTTGATATACATTTATAAAACTGTACTAAATTACATAAAATGTGTTTATAAACATTTTGGTTTTTGATATAATTTTATTTACTCATGTGGCTCGCAAACACATTTATGATGACCACCCCTGGTATATAGTAAAAATGAATGTTTAAGTAAACAATTAATTAAATTTTAAATTCTTTATTTACCTGTAAGAGGTTTTTTATGTCCACCAACCATATAGTAATGCAAAGTATCTGCGATGGATAAATCACTAAGGCCAACAACATCTGAACCTTTACCTAGAACAACTAAACCAAGACCAAGACTTGCTGCTAATGAATAAGACTCCCTATCAATACTATTATCCATTTCTGGACCAGGTGGTCGGCCTATTTCGGACAACAGAGCTTCTGCTATGTGTCTATGGGCAGTTTTTTGATAAAGAAGACCAATACTTAACAATGCTGCTATTTGCAAATTTTGACTCATATCTAATTCAATTGTAGTTGGAGGTAATAAAGATTCAATAAAGATACATAACATTCGTGTTATTTCTGTATCCATAGTACCTAATAAATAATAAAATAACTAGTAAATAGTAAGTGATACATGAATGATAATAAAGGAATATACCTCTTTTAGCTGCTGCTAATCCAATAAGTATAGCAATACTGATCATTTCATGAGATCTACATAGATATTCATACGTATTCATTGTAGCTAAGTTAGTAATATGTCTGTTTAATCCCAATGCCATAAGAAATCCAGCATGTTCTGGCAATGCTTCAGGAGTACTCTATATATTTGCAAACAACAAATAATAAATATATAAAACATAAATAGTACTAAATATCATATATATTTATACTCTTGGTTTATTGTATAGAATCCAAGTGGAATCAATATCATCAGCTGAAGGCATTATTCGTAATCCAGCAGCTACTCCATTATGAAATAATGGCCAAAGATTCATATTAGGAACAATATCTATGTGGGTAAGTTCAACTGCAGCACCGCGTGGAGTTTTACCAGACAAACAAAGTTTTGGTAATGGAAGTGGTTCAGTTATAACAGGTTGAATTGATCTCATGGTAAACATTCCTCTAATTATATAAAAGTAATAAAAGAAAATTAATAATTATTAGCTTTAAGTTTTAAGAAATTTCCATTCATGAATTGTATCTATAGCATATTTTAACCATCAAACAATTCATAATAAATATAGATGCAAATTATGTGACTTTTTCATTACAAATCTTACCTGCCAACTGGTAGAGCCATTGTTCTTGAGCAAATTGAATATAAATATTTTTCTTGTTCCTCAACAAAGTCGTGATCACTAGCTTCTGGTGGTTGCTTAATACCAATGGTAACTGGGTGACAAGATTGTAAAAAATTTCTCACATCAGTTATACGATGATCTTGGCTCCATAATAATTTCATGACCTATAGTAAATATTAATTTAATAATTTAGTAAAAAGGGGTTTTAACTTTTTGTTGAAATACGATTAACAGAAATCAAAAATTTAAAAATTTATACTTCATCATCCAGATTTTCCATGCCATCTTTTATAATACCATTATCTGTTTCGCCCACATCATTCCAATTCTTAGATTTATCTGTATTTGTAGAATTTTTTTTTTTATTTTCATTAATATAAAATGTATTTAAGGTCTGTGATGCTAAATCTTCTCTCAAGATTAATTCATATGTTGATTTTGGCCAATTTGTAGGTGGATTTTCTCTGCATTTATCAATAACATCACAAAGCAATATTGCAACTCCAGGTGGGTAAGTTAATAAAGTTTGTTGTGTAATTCCTACAAATAGATTAGAATATAACTTAAATTGATAAATATTTTATTACAATTTTACCAATTTTTGACATAAAAAATGTAGCGTGCTGATATTTTGATACTTTGCTTTTCAAATTTACACTCTCTAATGATATGGTTTCATTTTTATTTAATTTTACTCCAGCAGGATTTATTGTTTTTACTAATGCATTAATGTGAGTCTTCTTTTTTAAACATAATAAACCATAGATCTGTAAAAATTAGAAGTGTATTTAAAAATTTAAATATAGTAAAATCTAATTAACATTTTCTTCTCAATCAAAATTAATATTTAAAATTAAAATTTTTTTTTTACCTTAATTAATGTTTAAAATGAATATAACAAGTAAAATAAATTATCATTATTTGTAAATCAATATGAATAGAATCTATAATTTAAAAGTAAGCTATGCTTGTATGTATATTATTATCTAACAAGTGCATATCACAAATTTGTGTTCAACAGAATCAATTTTCTAATGTTAGCTTTAATATTAGAATGAATAACATATTATCAAACTTAAATGTAAGAATGTTATTTGAGTATGATTATCAGCTATTTACTAAATTGTAATTATTAAGCATATTATGCAGTGACATACACAGGGGTAGGGTTCTAGGGTTTTAATGTTCCCCGAAATTTCTTCTTCCTCCCAAATTTTTTTTATATGTTAAATAATATGTCGATTGACTATAGATTATGATCTTTTGAACAAAAAACTAGATGATCTATGAACTTAAAGATAGTGAGTATGGCTGAACTAATCACTAATGGTAGTCTATGCCTACAATTTATTTTTTAGACTACTATCACAGCAACACCATACCATATTCATATCATAAGACAAATCATTATTCAAATATTTGATTAGGTTTAACTTTTTTATTGATAATAAATTAAAGTAACTTTAAATGAACTTAATTTTTTTATTAAGGCACTTGAATGTTTATTTAACATTTACAAATTACAACTTATGACTATAAAGTTTAAACTATCAAGTTATAGCTATAGTTTGACATTTAGCTATCATTTACAAATAATAAGAATGCTAATAGAAAACATGTCTTAATATTAAGTTTTTTTTTCAAAAAAATGAATATTGTTTAGTTATTTTATTATTTTGTTTATATATAGTATACATATATTATATAATATGTAACTATAAAATATTTTATATTTTAAAAGAATAAGAGAAGGCAATTAATACAAAAATAGAAATTTGAAAGAATTATTTTGTGTAATAAAATGTTGGTGATATTTACTAGTTTATCTATAAAGTGGTGGAGGGGCAGGTCCCCCATAGGTCTTTGATCGATCCATAGTGAAAACCCTAATCAAACTAAAATTGTACGTATGCTAATGATATTATGAGTATCTAGATGAATTTCATTATCTGGATATCATGAGTTCATGAAACGAATGATTTCATTTGTGGACACGACATACACGATATTGGAATTTCAAAATGTTAATAACTCACTTAAAAATTAAAAATATAACACAAAACAAAATCCATTTTGCTGAATTAAAATTAGATATATTTGTTTAATAAGGAGACAAACCATCTAAGTGTGATGTCTTCATATATAAAATAAATTAGTACACATTAGAAATAAGTGTATCGTATTAAAATAAATAATATTGATTTGATGTATTTTACCTGAACTATATTCTTGGTCCTTCTATTTACATTGTCTATACAAGGATAAGGATTAGCTTCATAATATTTCATTAGCAAGAAACACAATCTGAATATGTTAGGCGGACTTGGTTCAAAATATGATGGAATAATAAGGGTTTTCAAATTGTCTTCACTTATTTGACTCAACTAAAATTTAAATACATATAATATCTAAAACAAAATGTATGCGTATTTTTTACGTTATAAGAAATTGGTTATAACTTACTCCTAATGATGGATAATTTCTGTTACAAAAATTAGGATAATCTTTCCAATAATGATAAACATACTCATCTAATTTCAAATCAGTTGCTAATTGATATAACAATTGCACAATCATTGGTAGCAAATTTGTTTTCATTGTATTAAGTTTTAAGTCCTTGAAAAAACAAAATAATAAATACAAATTTATTTGTTTCATTGAATTATACATACCTCATAGACTAAATGTAAAGAAAATAAAACATCATAGATATAAGGAAAAAGTATTGCATTTGTATCAATATTATTTTTTAAATTTGAATGTTGATTAAAACTTTGATTATAAATCTTTAATTTATTTTTCAATCCAAGAGAGGCTGCTATATTATTGCCCCGGAAACTGTTAAACGATGATTTCAACATAAATGTCCAGTCTTCGTCACTTCCCATATCCAAAACCCTCTGTTTTTTTGATTTTGCCGGGGTATCATTATATGTACTTAAAGAATCTTGTGTTAATGGCAATGATTCTAAGTTATATCCTATGAGTCTAAGTAACATCTGGATAAATAATTTCCATTCCTCTTCACCAGATATATTTTGTGTGCCTGGAGCATTTCTAACTGTATACCATTTTGACATAAGTTCCATAACAGTTGATTTTTTAAGAATATTTTTTAATGTATTCAAACATTTAGTAACTAAAATAATGTAAAGAAGTTAACATTTATAATAAAATTTGTTTAATTATTTTAGTAATTACTAACCTAATGGGGAGGAACTAATAACAGGAAAATCAACTCTAATCATACTTCCATCTTCATGAACCTATATGTAATACAAAACATTTAATTAATTAATTTGAATTGTTAAATGAAAAAAATAAAAAATATTTACTAAAGTAACACGAGAAGATATAGGATCTCTTAAGTATTTTAATTCTACTTTTGATGTATAATAATTTATTGATGATTCGGAATATGGCGTTTCAAAATGTGCTACAAGTTGTGAGTCATATTCAGAAGATGATAAAATACTGTTAACATTTTCATTTATTTGAATATCTTCATTTCTTGTAGATGATAATAAACTTTTATGACTATGTTAAAATGAATTTCATTAATAATATACAAGATTAAAAGAAATAATTTAAATTAAAAATAATCTATTACTTTATCATTGGACTTCCAATAGTTGACTTGTTTGTTGCTGTAAAATAAGATGTATTTTCATCAAATACTGAAGACATACTCCCTAACTGGATAGAACCAATAATTAATATTCCAGAATATAATGAAATACTGTTTTGACAATCCATTATCACCGTTAAATTTTTTGACTAAAATATAAAAATATACATTATGCGTCAATTATTTAAAAATAATAATCATAAATTAAAAGTTATAAGTTTAGATTTAATCAAATAGATTTATTACCAGGATAATATATTTTTGTTACTAATTTTTATTAAATTATTTAATAAGGGGACATAAATAAATTGCATTGTAATTTGTAATAGCCCTCCTTAAACGCTTAATTAAAATATATTTTTCTCAAGAATTACTATATTGGATAGAAAATAATTTTTTTTCTATTTATAGTACTTTTACATTTATAAATTATACTTATTGTTTAGTATTGCCATAGATCGTATACATAAACATTAGTAGGAACATTATAAATTTTAAAAAGACAATGTCACCTCAATTTTAATTATAATGATGTGTTTAACCTCTAATCATTAACTATCTCAAAATAATTGAATTTGTTTAGTAATGCTTTTCAAATTTATTATCAAATATTATATTGATTAACTAGTAATACTGTATAATCTATAAGATTCATATTAAATTTTTGTTTATTAATGGTATAATTAATAATTACTGGTAAATATGCTGCATCTTTTGCTAAAAGAACAGTGATGTTTCCTAAAGTGATATCACTTATATTTGTTTCTGAATGTTCCAATTCAACACATATTAACTGGTTTTTTTTAGGCAAAAGATAGCATAAATGGCGATCTCCAACAAAATTTGAAGCAATAAACACTTTTGTTGAAGCACATAAATCTTGATTTCTTAACAAAAATACAAAATGTTAATAAATATTTCTGAAAACAGTGACGAATAGGCCTATAAGGATTTTACCAGTAGGTCCTTATTTGAATTTGATTTAGGGCCCATGATACTACCGTGATCTCAGTACAATTAAATTATTTATTTATAAACCCTTGATAGTAAATAGTGGTGGGCATATTCAGATTCCAACAATTTGAAATATTCGGATTTGTCAAGTCCAGATTTCATGGATTATTCAACTTAATTTTGCTGTCCAAAGAATCATTTTAATATTATAATAAATTAAATTCTAGTCTTATATTGATAACAATTATTGTTGTATCATTCCTACATTGTATTGTAATTTGTTGTTTAAATTTAACTTATCTACAAAAAAGCTTTTTCAATAATCATTTGCAGGTTATGCAATAAAGATAAGTTAATTAAGTTAAATAAGTTAATTTGGCCATGCTATCACTGTAAACCATTTAGGAATAAAATGAAATCAATTAACAAATTATAAATAATTGTTGAAGTTATAATAAGTATATAGTAGTTCATAAAACTTTTTATTAATTTGTTTTTAAATTTTTATGACAATAAAATAAAATAATTAATTTTATCACAAATTGAAAATAATAATAAGTCACATAAAAAACAAATCCATAAATTCAGATAAGAATTTGATTTAAATATGGATTTAATCCCCACCACTAATAGCAACTTCTATTAACAAAAAAACAATCCCTATCCGTCACTGTTGTAATTTGAAAGATTACAGGTAGTTAAATTTTCTCGATTTTAATTATAAATGAGAAAAACAATTTAAATATATTTAAAAATGTATACCCTTTAGTATTTTGATTTTCTGTCCACATATATTCTAAACAAATATCAGGACTAACAGGTTTAGAATTATTATCTCCATATATGCTTCCATGACCCAGCCTAGCATTAACAGTTTGAGACATTGATGTTGGGGTATTGAATGTTTGATTATTAATAATAGTAACATTTGATCGCCTTTTTGAAGTATTTGATGGACTATTCCAAACAGAGGAGTTGTAATGACTAAAATTGAAAATTTTCATTTTAAAATATATAAATTATTTATACATGCAATAAATAAAACTTTAATATTAAACCTTATTCCAGTCATAGGACTTAGAGTATTAAATGGTGACATAATATTAGGGGTACTCCGTCTATTGTTGAAAGTGAATGGACTTGAGTTGACTGGATGATTTAATGATAATCTAAAATAAAATAATTATATACATTTATTTTAGATAAACCTTTAAAAGAATATCAACGCATTTTTTTATTTCTCGCCTTGACTAATGCTACAATTTTGGGTTAAGAAGAATCAATATGGTGTGGTTAGCTATTAGTGTCAACTGGACGTTATACCCACATGTATTAGCAAATTTGCGTTCAGCAGAACACATTTTGTGATGTTACCTTTAATATTAGAGCAAATTTACCTATTATCAAATTTAAAGCTAAGAATGTTATGTCTGTAAGACATGACCTAACCTAACCTAACACATGCGGGTATAATGTTCTCTTAAATGACCTAGAAAAATAAGTAAATCTCTTACCACGAGACAAAACACGGAAATCTTGGATTAGAACACTATAATGGCATACACGATAATGATAGGAAGTTTCTTACATAAAATAGAAATAAAAGCAAGCAAATTAATAGGTATATGAATCAATCAGAAAAAGACAAAATATCTAGTAAGACAGCCAAAATTATATGCATAACAAAATAAAATAGAGAATTTTACCAGGAAACAAGGGATATTATGCTTTGGGAAAATGATTTAATTCAAAACTTTTATCCAAAAGAAAAAAAAAGACATATATTTCAAGTTTCTAAGCCCAGTATTAACTTATAGATGTGAAACTGAGTCGTTAACTAAAGAGATGAGAAAAATATTAATAAATTTATTAGAAGAGTACTATATTGCAGTGTTTCCCAACTTCTTTTATTCGTGGAACCTTTGCAGGAGGTTGAACTGTTTTGTTGAACCACATATAATTTTTGTAGCTTTTCTATGTTCAAATCATAATTTAAATCAAAAATATTATTAATTAATATATATTTCCCCAAATTTCTAACGGAACATTTGTACCGGCTGACGGAACCCTTAGGTTCCGCGGAACACCAGTTGGGAAACACTGCTATATTGTTTATACTGAATATATGGACCTATAATTAAGAATGGAAATTTAGAAAACGAACAAATTAAGAAATTTTTCAAACTATTTCAAAGTTCCAAAATAAAAGTAAAAATCAATTTTTTAAAATAAAAGTTTAGAATTAGCTGGTAATATGTAGATATAGTAAATACAATTTTTTATGAGTCACAGAACAGAAAGACTTGAGAAATTCTGATGGGCAAACAAGATGAAGAAAGATCCTGTAGAAATCTTACAAAGAATGAAAATAGAAAATAATGACAGTATTAGGTGTAAAGGAATAATAAAAGCAATATAGGTATTTCATGAAGTATAAAAGCTAGTAGAAGAAAAAGAAGAAGAAGAAAACTAACCTATTATCGAACTAAAAGTTAAGAATATTACATGCATTTGTATGCTGATTTTTTAATATGAGTACATAAAATATTAATAATTAAAAATACTCATATTTTATCATTGTTAAAAATCATACATAAATAATATTGTTAGTTTTAAGTTTAATAGGCCAATTTTCCTTTTAAAAGTAACCAATTATTATCTCAAAAAATAATAATAATATATGTATGTACATAGGCATGTTTAGAATTAGGGCTGAGAGAATTAGGACAAAACAATTTTTTAAATCATGAGACCTATTTTTTTTAGACATGAAAAACATTTTTTATGTTACAAAATTAAAAAATATAAAAAAAATAATCAAAGTTTATAGATAGGTACAAGGTACTATAGCAGCAGGTTCCCAAACTTTTTTTGGATCCAATTTAGCCATGGTGTCCTGCTGTGAATAACACGAAAGACAGAACAAAAAAAATGTTCATTGATAATCAATTTTATGTAGACCGGGTGCCCCCCTTAGGACATCGCGGTGCACAGTGGGAACTGCTGTACTATAGAATACACACCATACAACTTTTTTTTTATCCAAACATGATCTTGTTGGTGGCAGTCTGCTGAGGGGGAGCAGTGCTCACCCAGTCCCTTCTGAAAACACGCCTATGTATATATGCAGGGCCATCGGATTGGTCTGGTATATTATTGAGTAAAACTCGATGGGCCGCTTAAAATATGGTCAGTTTTGAGTATTTGATCATGTATTTTTTTGTTATTTTAGTGATAAGTTAGTACAAACAAAAATTGTAAAATTTTTGAAAAAATAATAAGTGTTTATTTCACTCTGTACTTGCCTGTCAGTTAAAAACCCTGAACCAGCTACTAATGAAGTTGACATAGCATTAATTTGGTTACTATTACTAGGAATATATGATGGATTTGTTGTTGTAGAATAGATTGAATCTTGACCACACATAATATTGCATTCCTATACATCAATAATTAAAAATAAAAATGTATTTTTATAAAACATAATAATTTACTTCAGTTGTAGGCTTTCTGATCTTCCATACACTGTGTAAACCATTTAAAATGTCATACATCAAACATATATTAAACTCAATACTGGTGAAAACTATAGTAGTTAAACAATCTCTGGCATACTGTAGTACACTTCCTACAAAATTAAATTGATTAAATTAATTTGTCTAATTCCATGTAATACATGATTAATATTTATGATAATTTACAAACAATATTAAACATATAAATATTTTTAAAATATATAATATAACAAATAACTGATAAAGATGATCCAAATATAATAAATAAATAAATACCTTGTTTTAATAAAAACAAAGGCAGCACTTCTTTTAATGGCTGACTCAATGAATATATAGTTGGTAATGGTAAAGATTTTCCTGTCATATCAATAGGTACTTGACCTAAGTCTCTTTCAATTAATATGCCAAAACTTGTATTCCAAACAGATGTTACCTGAAAAAATAATTAAAATTTTAAATATTTATTAATTGGTGACAATAGGGTTTGGATCTGTATGCACTAAAGATTTAAACATGAATGATTTTAAAAATATTTGCATTCAATCAATAAAATGCTCATAAAAACCATATTTAAAAAAAGTTTTTGATTTTTAAAATTTTATTTTACATTAGTATAGAACAAGTTAAAACAATATTAATTTATTGTTAATAAACAAAAATTAAAAACAAATAATAATTAAATAGAATAAAATTTAAGGAAAATAATAAGGTAGGCATAGTAAAATTATAATTAGGTAGATATACTTTATAAAGCACATCATATTTTGACAAATATTGCCAGTCTATATTAAAATCTTTTGTTTTTTATTTTTTCGTACTTAAAACAGTTTTACTGTAATTTTAATTACAAAATAGCTCATCATGTCATAAAAAAAAAAAATTAAGACTTTAAATTGTAAAATATTAAACTATTTGTATTTTTAACTATATCTTCACGAAACATAACTTATGTTTTCTTAGAATGTAATACAAAATATGCAAATATATACAAATCCAAACCCTTGTAATAATTATGAACACTACTCATTTCAATAGTATACCTTAAAATATAATGGTGTATGCCAAACATCTCCTCCTTCAGAATATAAACTAATTTTTTTTGCATCAACTATACATATGCATGGAACTATTTTTTCTATAAAACAATATACATAATAATTAAAAATAAAGTTCAACTTTATTTATAAAAATATATTTAAGTAATAAGGAATGTGGTAAAACATCAGAAACATAAAGCTAAATTAATAAATAGTAATCTATGTAATATATACTTTTAAAGTAAACCTCTTAACATCTATTTGATTACCATCTTCATGGATAACTAACAATAACAACCGTGAATATTTCATTGTTTTTATAAGTAAGGGATGTACCTTCAGGTTTTATTTCACTATCATTTACTTCTGGTGAAATATTGAATTTACTCCATAGAGCATGAGTAACATTAGTTTCCATTGTATAAGTACAGATTAATGTTCTACAACTTGGAATATAGTCTTCTTTATCAGCAGCAGATTTACACGCATTTCCTCGGCTGTGCACTACTATTTTACCAGAAACATATAATTCTTCTTCAGCTCCATCTTTTTCTCTCAAAATAAAGTTTTCTTGTAGCTAAAACAACACAGTAAGTTAAAACTAAAAAAACTAAAAATCATAAGATGACATTTTCTAAATAGTCTGATAAAAAAAATAATATATATATACATATAAGAAATAAGAAATCAAACAATTATTAAAATAATATATTAATTAATAATGATAGATACTATATTATTAAGGTGATAAAATATTAATAATTAAAAATACTCATATTTTAACATTGATAAAATTAAATATTGTTAACTTAAAGTTTAATAGGCCACCAATTTACCATAATATTAAAGCTAATAATGCAAGATTTATTTGGTTAAATGAAAATTGGTTTTATTTGTCAGTTACACAAATAAAACAAATAGTGTGGTAACTTCCTCTTAAAAGTAACCAATTATTATCTAAAAAATATATATATATATATATAAACATGTAAAAAATGTTTATGTCTATATTATTAAGGTAAAAGATATTATATTATTTGTACAAGAGAGTATATATGTTTATTTTCTTCAGCGGTTTTTGCGGTTAATTTTATATTGCTTATTGGATATAACATACATACACACAGAATATATTTTATTATTTTAATTAAGAATTCTGATTTAAAAGTGAAGTGTTGACTTTAATTAATTTGCACATGAACTGAAATATACTTCAACAATTTTACCAAAGATGACTGATGATTTGACAATCTAATTCAGACTTACACTTTCATGTTAAATTTTTAAATAAACCAGACATGTAATGGAGATTCATATGGAATTCACCATAAACGAATTATATAACCATAATAAAACCATATAAAATTCAACCAAGAAGTAACACTTAAAATTCAATTATAGTAAATTATTTGTAATAATCAGTATAGGAATGGTTGAAGATCCAAAAGAACTACTAATGGTTTATCATTTAATTATTTAATTACTGAATCCTTAAGTTTTTTTACTGTTATTGTTACTTGACTAATATTGTATTATCAAAGTTAACTTTTTATATACTAACCACACACACTAATAAGAATACTTACTTGTCTATTATTTGATTGATCCAATGATAGATCAATCATTGTTTTTGATAAAAATTCATCAGAATGAAGTTCTGGTCGATCATAATATCCAACTGATGGAGTATTCACTTCACCGATGAATCTATTTTTTACATGTTGCCGCCCAAAAGGTATGAACACCTAAAGTTATTGTTATTATTTCTCATGATATTTAAATAGTCAGAAATTACTTACTTGTGGATTGGTGGCGGCTAACATTGTGTTATATTCATCCAGATTTAAAGCATTCGAAATAATGGGAAACAAATATGGCCAATTGTAATACTGCCTACGGGTGTTTACTGATATATAAATATTTTATATATACAAATTAAAAAGCAATGTCCAATGATAATTTAATAATCCACGGATTTTTTTGACTTAACTCACTATTTGCTTACTACTTTGTACTAACTCCAAACTCCTAAATAGTCTTAATTGGCATAACTAGAAACAGTAGGAACTGCTATTCAACGATTGGATTAATATTATTTTACCGTTCAGTGATATGGATTAATAATCACGTTTTTTCAAATTTGAAATTAGGGAATACCGGGGTTTATCAATGTCGTTTGATAAGAAAGCAAAATAATAACAATAAACGTTATACAGTATGGCCATGTGTAAAATAATAATATTGTTCAAACGGTCCATTGTCAAAGCGGGAATGGGAGTATTTTCATTTCATACATGTTAAATCGTTATATTTGATAATAACAACAATAATAATAATATTGTATCTGTATGTTTATTAGTCGAAGCCTGCAGCTGGCGGTCACGCAACAACCGTAACACTTTTGTTCGAACTCGAGATGCCCGAATGCGTAATTCATTATCGGCATTCGGCTGGCCAATGACGGTTACAATTCCAATTGAATGAGTAAACATAATACAATTATTAATAGAACAATAGGTACAATAGCCAATAGGTCGAGTTATCGCTTTTATTATTATTTAATGTTTAAATTCGTTTCTTACCAAACAAGTCAATATTTTGAAATTACCGTAAATTAACAATTTCAAATTTTTAAACATTTCTTCAGAAATCGCATAAGTTTGTGGTCCATTTCTTTTTACTTTAGTGCACTGTGAATACAAAAAAATGAAAGCGCTTAAAAGTATTGTGTTCGTTTTGACGATATTTACTACGTATGTGGCTGCTGATAGAAAGGTAATTTAATTAAAAACTGTTATTTACGGATCTTGTCCTTGTGACGAGCATTAATTTCCTTGTGTTTATTTGAATAGTTACACGTTGAATTCAATCCTGGATGTCGTTGGAGGATCATTGTTCTAAATTTTCAAAACTTACATACATACGGGCTGATGGTGAAAACGATACTGTACATTTTGTACTTGATGCCACTTTCAAACCATCGTTGGTAGTTATAGTAACAAACAAAGATGCCGTTATTCAAGTGAATTATACTGATGATCGGGACAACAATATCAAATTTACCGAGTCTCCGCTGTACACGTTTGCATCAGTCTTCAATAATGTAAGTTTATATTTTAACACTAATGATTATCGACTGTAAATTTATATTTTTAAAGTTTCAAAGACATTTAAGTATTAACAATTAATGTGCAATATTAGTTTATTACAAAAAATAATTTTTATCAAGTTTGCCATTAATATTCATTATTATGCTGCATAATAAATAAAATTTAGGTATGCGCATTTCGGTGCAAAAAATTAAAATAATATTTATATTATAGTATATTTTAATTTATGGTTTGGAGGGCAGCACCTATATATTTAACAATATGTATGTTCTTTTTTTCTGTCTATAATCTCAGTGTCTTGTGTATCTGATAATTTAGTTTAGTAATTGTTAATTTTATTCTATTAAATATTCGTAGAAACCAGTGATTAAGCAATTTAATTCTTTTAAATTTAATATTTTGTTATCCTAGTACTAAATGTTTTTGAATTTTAATTTGTTATTTATATAAATAAATTATAAAAGTTGATTGAATTAATCAAATTCATTACATTTTAGAATGTACTGTAAGCATGCACTATATAACTTTTAATAATTAAAATCTGTACACACTTAACTAAGAAATATATATAAAAAAGAGGTACATGTATAGGGCATCTTAATTGATAGAAATGTCGTCTAATGTCTTTTAATATTACGTTTAAAATAATTTTGAATACATTATATTTTGGCAAGGTCAATTACTAATTTCACTAATATTTATATTACAAATTATGAAAATTTATATTTTTATAACTTTACACTATATTTTAACTTTAGTTATATGAGTTCAATGATGTAAACGACACAGCAAATATACAAAATGGCAAAAATTTTATAAAAATGGATTTTAAGAAGTTTAATTGGAATACAACTCAATCAATAAACAATAATAATGAATCTGTTGAGATTCTTCTCTCTGCTAATTCATATAGAGCTCCTGGCATTAACAAAACTGGTATTGTATCTGTTACGGTAAGAAATCATGAAGTTAGCCTTGAGGTCATTTATAGATAAAATAAATGTATGAATAGTTAGACAATTGTCAATTGGCTATTTATTAATTTTGAAATTTAATAGCATAAAATGTCATGATGTTTTTAATTTTAATATACCAATTGTAAAAATAAAAACTAATGTACTTAAGTTTTATTATTAAATAATTATTACTTAAAAAAACATTAATGTTTCATAATATTTATCCATAGATGTACCATTAAATGTTAATATTTTACTGGTTTGTCTAAATGTTAAAACTTAAATAATTGAATATATCCATTGTAATTATTGAAAATAAGTTACTCAGTTTTTAAAAAGAAATCTCAAATTTTAAATATAATACTAAATCTATTATAGTTAAACTTCTATTAATGTGTTTAGTGTGGATCACACTTGTTGTGATATTAAATACGTTGGGGTTTTGTAATTATTGATAATTGCAAATTAGTATTATCTATTTTTTTATACTGAAGTTCTGTAATTATCTTAATTAGATTTATTGCATTTTTTGATTCTTGAATATTTTAAATATTGTGATATACCTAATAAGTTATAAATTTGATTAATATATATTTTAAAATATTATTTTATCTAATATAGTTAAAAGTATATGGGAAAAAAGATACCGGATCTAAGTTGCCACATCTTGTTCATACTCCAGAATCTGGCGAACTAACACTTACACTTAATAATTTGACTACAAATTTTACCAAATCACGTTTTGCAATCGAATTACTTACTTTTAGTTCTTTTCCATTCAATAAGTCTGAAGAACTATCGAGCAATACATTTTCAGATGATAAACTATCTGGTGGCACATTTTTAGTAAGTTAATAAAATTTGCTTATTTATTTATTATGATTATGTACACATATTCTACTAATGAAACAATAATTATATTTTATTATGATACATTTTTAAAATATAAACACAAATTGAATAATTAGTAAAACAATTATTATGACTTAGTCACAATCATTATAATAATATTAAATTATATTTTTAGTCACAATATTTTATGAAACCATTTTTAAATTGCATTCTATAATGTATACCTAAAAGTGTATTGTTTTATAAACTATTCAGAAAATCTAGATTGTTATGACTGTTGTTGTTATGATTATTTAACTAAATTATTGATTGAAATCAAGTACCTAATTTTGAATTGGTTTATTTTTTTTTACTGTGATAACTGTTTATAACATATTTGGTACATTTTTATCTGACATGACTAAATATTAACAACATTTAATTTTAAACTAATAAAGTTAGTATGTATTTAATTTATTAAAATCTTTGAATTCAAAATTTTGTATTATAAAAAATTAAATATACTTTAAATAATTTGTAGTTTTTAAATTACATTTTAAAACAAAAGTAAAGACGTGTTTTGGAAAATTAGTACCCTATGTGTTTAAATATGGAAAGAAAATTAATGGCAGGTCCAATAAAATGCTTAAATAATTATGAAAAAATATTTTATTATTAATTAATGACATGTTAAATATTGATTAATTATCATTGTTATGTGTGATACACATAAAATTACATTGATCTTGTAATTATTTAAACTTTCTATTGGTTGTACTGTTGTTTTTTCTTTTCATATTTAACTATAAAGAGAGTACACATTTTTCAAAACACGTCTTAAATTAATAGTAAAATATTCTTTCATAACTAATTTTAAATTAAATTTTAGTTTGCATGTAAATATTCATTAATTATTATTCATTACTGACTCAATAATCTTAAACATTATTTCTTAATTGTCAGTAAAATCTATTAAGTATGATTAATGTAGAGTATAATTTATCATTTATGTTTTTATGTATATCTATTTGCTTTACAATTGCGTAACACCTTTAACAGTCATAATGATTAATTTAGTGTCTGGGTCATTAATTTTTTATACTTCTATGTATCACATTCATATATACGGAGTGGAAAAAATGGTCCATATGTTATTCACGCTTAGTATAGTAATTATGGTTTTTTTTTAAATTAATTTTTTGATTTAAGTTCTTCAAGTCTTAGCAATGAGTAAAAATTATCTATTGCCATAAAATCAGCTGTAAAATGTTTAATATGGATTGATGTTTAGCACTTTTATGATGCTCCAACAAGTTAAAC
Organism: Rhopalosiphum maidis; assembly: GCF_003676215.2. NCBI lineage: Eukaryota > Metazoa > Arthropoda > Insecta > Hemiptera > Aphididae > Rhopalosiphum > Rhopalosiphum maidis. The sequence continues at coordinate 65,613,319 of NC_040877.1, forward strand.
ATACCAAATTATCTGGTGCTAAATTTATGTTGTGTATCATTTCTTATTTAATATTACAATCATTCAGTAATAAAACCTTGTTAAAATTAAAAATTCTTGTTACTATAATACTGTATCCAATTTTATAGTGGTTGCAATTTTTATTTATTATCAAAACATGTTTAGTCATTATCAATAAGTGTCAGTAACAATTTTTAGCAAAAAAAATTATGTATTTATACCATTATTTACAATTATATGTTGATATCTCTTTTTCATATTCTAAATAAATATTTAGATTGTAGATTTATATTTATTTATTTACTTATAAGTTAAAATAATACTTCCTACGCCAGAAAGAGCATTATAGTTACTTTTGTATGACCTTTTAGACCATGTACTGTCTGCTAAAACCTAGTGGCTGTTTGAATCTTCAAAACACAAGGAGCAATTTTCAAAACAACTCACTCACCAACTAAATTTACTCGGACTAATGTAATATTTTTAGGTTCTTCTTTAGTTAAATATTAACTTTTACACTTATTTTTTAATTGAATGATTGATCTACTGTTATGAATTATGATTAAATCTGTTCAACTTAAAACATTTTTTCCCATATTTTCGGGGAAGGAGCAGTCGCTCATAGTATTCTTATAACAAACTCCCCTGCTAAAACCGTAATTAGTGATATTCTGTTTTTATTTACTTCACTTTCCTTCTTCTTTACTAGCTATTTAAATTGTTTTCAAAGCTTTGTTAACAATGTTTAATTAAGTTATTATGAATTTTTGAATATAATGGATAATTCATACTAAGAAAATTTAAAACGGCAGAAAATTGTTTCGTTATGGTATACCCTTGACCAGTATTTACAATTGTGACCACCATTGCCAAATTTACAGGCATACTAACACAATATCATTTATCATCTTGTTTATTACAAAAAAAGTCATTTATTATTTCTTTTATCAAAATTAAGTTTTTGTAAGTGCAGTCAAATGGGCGGTGGTTAATATTTTTAATGTCATCAAATAAAAACATATCAACTAAACATTGATCACTACATTTCACCCTTTAAAAATTGTAAATTATTATTTAGATTTTATTATATTCCTTTAAAACTTACTCAACGAGTATTATACTATATAATTATAGGTTATAAATATATACTTTTGTAAATAACTGCTACAATTAATTTCATCACCAACTGAACCTAAAATCTGATAAAATAGCTTTTAATAATTTATTCATAATAGTTAATCAAATTAATTTTTATCTGATTATCAATTTTAACTTGCCTTTTAGATTTATTAAGTTTGATAATAGATTTCTAATTATTATAAATAATGTTATATTATTACGTCAAATTTAAACTTATAAAATTAGGCTTTTGTAAGACCAAGAAGACATAGTTTACTTCCTCTTAATAATGTGCTAATATTTTGTGATTATTTTAGAATTATTTGTTGAATGCTAAAGGAGATGTGGAAGGAGGTGGTTTTCTAAGTTGGAAACCAGTTGTGTATAAAGCAGAAAATACACATGCATTAAATTCTTCTTCTACAATTCAGTATGACATTCATGATCATCTCTATGAAAATGACTGGATTAACACCCCTCTATTTAACATGTATGGGAATTCATTATTTGGCAACAACTCTCAATTTCTTTTAAAGTCATTTAATGTGTCTTTTGGACAACCCAATGATGAATTTTATGCTAAATCTAATTATACTTATTGGTAAGTTATGTTTTTATTTAATTATGTTCTAGAGAGTATTTATTAACAATACATTATTAATTTCAGGACCTTTTTGGTAGGAATTGGTACACCTCCCCATTCAAGTTTGGGTTTTCTAGAGTTGTCAATCATTGCTAGTCTTCTATTAATGTTGACAATAACAATGATACTTATATTTTGTATATTTATGCGTTGGATGTCTAGTAAACGTAACTCTATAGTTTATGGACAATGAATCTTGATTAATACCTATTTTTTGTAACACAGCTTATTAATTTAGCAAAGTTTATGCTCAGATTTAAATGTCTTAAACAAAGTATATTATTTTCTATTTTATTTTGTTGTTCTAAAGTTTTGAGCTAGTCCTATATATTTTAAGATTTTTTAATAAACTTGTGATTAATATGGTACATAATCATTCCAAAGTAACTTTTACTTGCTCATATATGACAATTAATAGTTTCCATTTGATAATAATATTAACTAAAAGTAATAATCAATATTATTAATTTAGAAGTAAATTTGTTATGACAAGATAAATTATATTTTTCAAGATGTACATAATAAACCAATTCATAATGTAATTATTTGTAAATTAAAATTGCAAATATATATTATATTCTTATATTAAAAAAATCTTATAAAATAAGACAATTGTAATGTTTGTAACTGTATTATATATTTATTTATTATTTGACATGTATAACTCTCATTTAAATACTTTATTATAATTATTTTAGTAATAAGTATTATACAGGTTATTGTTAATTTTAATATAAGTAAAACATAATTTGTTCTTGAAAATTGTATTGATAATAATATTCATAAAATAATATATTGTGTACTTGATTTATTTTTATAGAAGTTTCTTTTTTAAAGATTTAACTGTATTTTTAGTTATTCTAGATAAAATTGTTTTATCTCCTAATTCAATGGTTTTGATAACATTTTATATTTATATAAATATACATGATTTGGTTGGTTACACATTATAAGTTATATTTTTGTATACATGCTGTAAGTGTAAAATCTCAATGATTATAAATTAAATATAATCATGTAAAATAATTGAAGGGACTGAAATAAAAACATAAATTACATTTATTTTTGTATTCTCTTATTAAGTTCATATTTTTGTTTGTTAATTCAATATATGAAATTTTGAAATGAGACATTATATCACATTTTAAATTTAAAATACATTTTACAATTGGTAATTTACACTTAGGCATTTACCATGTTTATTAATGTAAAACTATATTACTATAATTATATTTAATATGCTTACTTAACATATGTTCTTTTATATAGTTAATTTACTATTATATAAATAATATATTTTATTTTTGTACTACATTAATAAACATGCTTTTTATTTCTAGATATCTATACTCTTGCAAAAAAAAAACTGATCATACGCTTATTAAACACAAATTGTTTATTTTGATTAAAAACCTAACATAATTTTACTTTGATTTTAATTAAAAACATTGGTATACACAATTTTTTTAAACAAATTATTTGAAAAATTAAGCATTAAAAATTGTAATATGAACTTATCAGACAACTAATGAGTTTAGAGAGAATGAAAACAATTTTTTTATTTACATAATACACCATGACCCATATATTCTAATTGAATTCTAAACAATTTTTAAATAAATGGACTTAATAATAATTATAAAATGAAAATACTTTCAATTATAGTATAAACAATATCAGTCATTTGACTTAGTACAAAAGTAAATATTGATAATGAAAACAATTACATTTTTTTAACATTTATAAATCTATTATTGTGAAACTTCGTCGAGTTTTACTGTAGATGATTGAGGAGGAACTGATTCCTCTTGTTCAGCTGGTTTCTCATGAACTATTAACATACAAATATAATAATAATAATTAATAAATACATAAAGTCCTTCATTTAAATTAAAAACTATTGGTAGAGAAAAATGATAAATATCCTCAGTTACTTCTGAAAGAAAAACAAATTAAATATTTTGAAAAAAATAATAATAATACAGTAGAATCTCAATAATCTGGCTGTTCTATAATCTGATATGTCCAGTAATCTGGCTATATTAACCTATACGTACTAATATTTATTTATATATAAAGTTACTATTGTAAACGATAAAACAAAGTAAATAACAGATTAAATCCGAATAAACTTATTAGATATTTTATCTTTATTCAGTTAACATTGAAGTATAATAAGGTTATTCATTTTTTTATTTTTCAACAAGTAAAATGCGTTTTTATGTAAACCCTCATTAATCCACAGTTTTCGTTAATACGGCAGTAGCGTGGTCTGATATCTGTTGGATTACCGAGATTCTATTGCACTAATCAAATGTATTATTTAACTATATTATTCAATTGGTTTAATATTAAAATAAAAAGACAATTCTTTTATTTTGTTTGAGATATTGATAGAAAGTCAATTGAATTGTTACTAATAAATAAAGCACTATAATTTTAATAAATAACACACATTAAAAACTTAACAAAGTTAAGTTCAAAAAATCTGATATATAATTTATAAACAAATTTTATTATTATTTTACTAAACATTTTTAATATAAACTCATAGAGGTAGGATTCAAAATCACTAAAATATTTAACTCAATTGTAAAATTTAAAAACTCAGTCCTCCTCCATTCCACTATTGTTAAAAATTCTGGCACACACAAAACTAGAGTCACTTTTATCTGTGTTGCATGAAATACAAATCAAAGCACACCACTAGCAACTGCAGAAGGAACCCACAGTAAAAGAAATCATACCATCAGACACACCCAAAACTTACAGATATATAAAGCCACATCAAACCAAAAAACCAAAAAATAGTTTAAGAACATCTCATTCCAACATCTGTCAAAATCGCTGTATCACCTGATTAACCACTTCACATCATCAACAAATTAAAATCTATCCATAACCCTTTTTTAATTGCCCTAACTTCCTTATTAAATAAAATCCCACTCCATAACACACATCATATCTTCTATACACCCATGGCATGTAAAATGTTAATACATTTTAAATAATAAAAATACCTGTATTTAGTTCAGTTGATTTCACTTCATCAATTAATTGCTTATTGTCATCATTTGGTTTTTCAGATGGTCCAGAAATTGAAGGTGTGTTATACATATTTTCAAGTGGTGGTTGATTTGTATCTTGATTAACAGTGCCTATTTGTTGAGGATATGCAACACGTGGAGGTGGTGGCGGATACTGTTGATAAGGAGCCTGATGATAATATGGATGTGGTGTATACTGAGGATATGGTTGTGGGGGGTATGTGTAAGGCCTGGGTGGCATCGCTTGTGATGAGTAAGGTTGCTGTTGTGGATATGGAGGAAACCCAGTTGACGGGGTTGATGATGGAGCTCCTTGAGAGGGGGGAATTTGTGGAGGCTGCATCACACCTGAATGGGGTTGTTGTGGAGCAGCATTTGCGGGAGCTTGATTTGGTGGATATACACCCGGAACACTAACTTGAGAGTTCTGTGATAGTTGAAATGGAGGTACTTGAGCATAAGAAGACTGTGATAATGTTGGGTATGGCTGAGTTGAAGGAGCAGAATAAGCTTTAGGTTCTGGTAATTTTGGTGGTGATTCTGTAGTTGATGACACAACATTTGAAGGTGAATCTGATCCCATTGCTGGTGGAATAGAAGATGGTGGCGGTACCATGACTGAAGGGGGTTGTGGTTGACTTTGAGATTGAGATTGTGGCTGTTGATTTTGAGACTGTGGTGGTTGTAATTGCGACTGTGGTGGTTGTAATTGCGATTGCGGTGGTTGTAATTGCGATTGCGGTGGTTGTAATTGCGATTGCGGTGGTTGTAATTGCGACTGTGGTGGTTGTAATTGCGATTGCGGAGGTTGCAATTGAGGCTGTGCTGGAAGTGGTTGTGGCTGCAGTTGTGTTTGAGGAGTTTGTAATTGTTGTGGAAGTGGTGACTGCAATTGTTGTATCTGTGGGGAAGGTAATTGTTGTGTCTGTGGAGTTTGTAATTGAGGCTGTGGAGATTGTTGTTGTGGAGGTGTTTGAATTGATGATTGATGTACAGGAGACTGTTGTGGAATTTGTGGCTGCTGTTGAAGTTGAGTCTGTAATGAATGTTGTTGGGGAGTATGTGGTAGAGAAGAAAGTTGTTGAGAAGCATGTGGCTGTAAAGACTGTTGTTGTGGAACGTGTGGTGGTAAAGGCTGTTGTTGTGGGGTATGTGGTTGTAAAAGTTGTTGCTGTGGAACATGTGGCTGCAAAGGTTGTTGTTGAGGAGGGTTTGGCTGTAAAGGCTGTTGTTGAGGAGGGTTTGGCTGTAAAGGCTGTTGTGGGGCATGAGGCTGTAAAGGCTGTTGTGGGGCATGGGGCTGTAAAGGTTGTTGTGGAGCATGCGGCGGTAAAAGCTGTTGCTGTTGAGTATGTGGCTGCAAAGGTTGTTGTTGAGAAGGATGCAGCTGTAAAGGTTGTTGTTGAGGAGGATGTGGCTGTAAAGGCTGCTGCTGCTGTGGAGTAGATGGCTGTAAAGACTGCTGCTGTGGAGTAGATGGCTGTAAAGACTGCTGCTGTGGAGTAGATGGCTGTAAAGGTTGCTGTTGTGGAGTAGATGGCTGTAAAGGCTGCTGCTGTGGAGTAGATGGTTGTAAAGGCTGTTGCTGTTGTGTAGATGGTTGTAAAGACTGTTGCTGCACTACATTTGACTGTAAGGGTTGTTGAAGATGATTCAGTGGCTGCAATTGTGGTTGAGGAGAGTGTTGTTGTTGAGGTTGCGGCTGTGAAGAGACTTGTTCTGGTGGTTGTTGTGATGCTGTAGGTGCTGGTTGCTGTGGTATTTGCTGAAAAGAATTATGTGGCTGCAATAGCTGTTGTATTTCAGGTTGAGACTGTGGCAATTGGTGCAATGAAGGTTGTCCTTGTGGTAATTGTTGTAATAAAGGTTGTGCTTGAGGCAATTGTTGTAATGAAGGCTGTGGCTGTAAAATTTGTTGTTGAGGAGGTTGTAGTGATTGTTGAGAAGGTTGAGGTTGCAGAGGTTGTGTTTGAGATAATTGTTGTTGAAACTGTGATTGGGCTTGGAATTGAGTAGGTTGTTGTGATTGAATTTGTGGTAGCTGTGGCTCTTTTAATAATTGGGGTTGAGGTTGATTCGAGGATTGTGGCGGAGAAGTAGCAATTTCTCCATTTTCTCTAGTTTCTGTTATTACAAGCTGTTCAGATTTTGATGAACTGTCTGAAGTTATACCAGACTAAACATAAAAAAAAGAATAAAATTAATAATACTAATAATAACTTATATACATTAACCAAGCTTATATTAGAAGAATAATCATTCATTTTTATTTTACTGTTACTATTAATAAATAATATATATTTTATATTGTTATAAGCTTTTGGTCAATATAATCAGCAATGATATAATGTAAGAGATAGAATAAAATTTGCTATTCAGTAATTGAAATAATTAAGTTTTTAACACATAATCAAATATTATTCAAATCACTTTTTTTATACTTGAAAAATATTAAGAGAAATGAGATACAAAAATATACATAGGAGCTTAGATTCACGATTCTTCAACAAAATACTTAAATTATATAATCATTATTGATAGTATTAATGACAAATCCAGGGAGAGATTATAGGGGCACTTGTTCCCCAAAACAACTATAGATACATTTTGAAAGTCATTTTTTTATTTATACATCGCTAATTTAAAAACTAAATAAATACCAATATAATGTTGGATAGTTGGTATAGACATTTTATTCGTATATTTTATATTAATTTAATATATAATTATTATAATTTATAATTAATTTACTAAAAATATAATATGTTCCCCTTAGAAAAATATCTGAATACACTGCTGGATAAGGTATAAGCATTATAAGCTATAAAGTGTAGCTGTTATGAATTTTAACTATTATTTAATAAAAACTAGACAGTAAAACATTGATATTCAGTTAGTATTATATAGTTGAGATATAAATAATAAATAATTAATACTGAAAATGAAAACCTTATAATTATACTAAAAAAGGGGGTATCGCTCTGCTGTATAGTAGAGATGGAGAGTAGGTCACTGATCTGTCTCTATAATGGCTGTGTTAAATTTGAATGCAATGACAGGTATCGTTGTATACAAAAAACAATTCTGAACGGAGATGATTTGTCAGTCAATGATAATTAGTAAGATATATTATATTAATACCTATATTTAAATTGTAATATATCATTATTTTACATGATTTTGAAAAAAATTTTCATTTCATACGCTCATAATATTTTTTCTATGTTGACGCTGAATTTTTTTTTTTACAGTTACTTGAAGGAAATCTTATGGTTAACCTTGTATTGGGTTTTTTAACCTTAGGTATAAATCACAAAAATTTTATGAGTTTTCAACTTTAAAATTCCTTGCAAATTTTTGCAATTTTGATATATTTTGTAAATTTATGAACTTTAAATGCTTATAAACAAAAATAATGACTAACAATTTTTGATTTTTTTTTTACTATGATAAGTACAACTTATAATAAACCTTGTATTAAATTTTAAAGATTTTTTAAATAGCCAAATTTTTTTATCGGCATTTCAAGAAAAAAACTTAGAAAAGTAGAAAATTTTCAATTGTCTATAAGTAGCTTAAAAATATTTTGAAAATTTAGTCGTAAATAGATAACACTAATATAAACATTTGGTGAAAATTTCAAGTATTTACAATAATTTGTTTATGAGTTACAGCAAAATCAAAAAATCAATTTTGTCAAAAGTGGTCATGCGTAAAAATTCCCGTTTTTATGAGAAAACTACTGGATATTTTTTTACTTTTGACCCCCCTAAGTACAAATTAGACGAATTTACCTTTTCAAAGAAGGGCAGAAGTCAAAAATCAAAGCATTATTACTACTCCAAAACTTGATGACAGACACAAAAATAAAAAAAAAACACATCTCTGTAAAATTAATACATTCATCACTCCGTTCAGAATCTAATTTCTTATTTTTTTAATAAATTATAAAAATTAATATACCAATATTTCTACATTTTACCTCAACTTCCATATTTGAACTATCATCAGTGGTACTAGAAGGAACTACACATGAAGTGTCTTCTTCAATTGATGGTATAGCTCCATTTTGTTCTAATTGTTGTTCACAATGTACTTTAGAAAATTCTTCAGGAGGTCCTGGTGGGCACACAGTTTTAGTTCGTTCTTTTTGCAACATTTCCACCTGGCGTTCTACCATTTTTTGAAATGCTTCTTCTGATACAGCTTGAACACAGTGCTTAAAAAATAAGTAAACAATAAATTTATATTTAGGGTTATATAGTATCAATAGTGGTCATATGAGGATATAAAGGGGAGTACTACAGGAGCTGAAGTCACTCCCTTAAGCCTTAGGTACCTACTTAAAATATTTCAAAACTTAAACTTAATGCCTATACTTTTAGGTGCTTGAAGTAAAATTTTTCATTTAGCCCCCTCTCCCCTTATTAAATTTCTAGATCCACGCCTAACAGTGGTATATTTACACTGTTTTAACCACTATGAAAACACTACCAATTACTTATATCATTCATAAATATGTATAATAAATAATGATTCATATAAAGTAGCGCTGAACTCAAATTTTAAAATTGTTGTCCCACTCACCCAGTTTATATGATAAATTTATTTAAGAAGTGAAGCGATTGAACATGATATATGAGTTTGGCACTACTGTGCATATATATTAAATTATAAATATATTAATAATACTTTTTTTAATTCTTGTTGGAATGTGTCACTACATTCAATAAATTTTCTTTTTTTAGTATCAAATTTTTCTTCAATTTGTTGTAATTCTGCCTCTAATTTTTTCTAAAATTAAAAATAAAAAATTAAATGTTTGTATGATTAATTTATTATTTATAATGTATGCGTATACTGTATACTGTATAATTTATACCTGATGCATGGTTAAGCTTTGAACTTGTCTCTTTAAAACTTGCATACGTGCAGTAGTGACCACTGATCGTACATCAGGGACAACACTATCAGAAAATATTTCATTAATTAATCTATGATTTCTTATATATCTAGCATAAGCTATGTGCTTCACACTGAATCCATCATCTTGATCTAAAATATAAAAATAATATGTATAGGTAAATATTTATTAATATTATATTTATATTTTATTTCACAGTTTATATTATTTATGTATACCTTCTTCATCTTCAGCTGGTTGTATTTCAATTCTCCTATCAGCAGCAGCTTGTTTACCACCGCCTGTTGATCTTTCATGTGGTTCTCTATCTTCTACTTGATTCAATTTACCTTTATTCTTTGCTTGTAAATAAGCTAAGTAAGCCGGTGATGTATGATATAACTTCATAGCTTTTTCATAAGTCAACTTAAATATATAAATATCATAAATAAGTTATTAAAATGAAAAGTTATATCTTAACAATTAATTAGTACCTTTTCTGATTCATAATCATCGATGTATTCTTGTTTGTTATCATCTGGAAGATCCCTCCACATTTGTCCAATAATTTTACCAATTTCCCATAACTTCAAATCAGGATTACTTGCCTTTACTTGATCCCAAACTTTCCGACTGTATCGCATGTATGGCATAAGAGGTTTTTCAGGTGGTTTGGGAGGTTTAATACCACGAGCATCAGCCTTTAAGATTATTTAAATATGCAATTGATTAATTAATGAATACAATAATAATAAAAAAAATAAGAATATTGCTTACAGCCGCTTTTGATATTTTTTGAGGATGAAATGCTGGATTTCCATGGCTATTTGGAATGAATGGACTTTGATTTTGATCTTTCTATAAGTAAACCATTTATTATGTTATATTAATTATAAAAATATTTAATATACTTGAAAAACTAATAATGTTAAAAACATTGTAAGATAAGTTAAAAAATTCATATTATCATCTTTTAACAGATTTTAAAATTGTATGATATTACATAATAACTATTTAGAGGATGCAAACGCACTATTTGTTTTCTCTCTGACCCAAGTGCAACACAGCAAATTTTACGTTCACAATAATGACTATAACTATATTAATTTCTCTAATTAGAGTGAAATGACCTATTATAAAATTTCAAGTTAAGAACATTATCTAAGTCATATCATAAGCATTTTATTATATTTTAATATTAAAGAAAGTTATGAGTTTTTTAAAACTGTAAATTAGCTATACATCGTAAAAAACTCTCGTTTTAAAATTAAAATATAATAAAATGATTTTGAGATGCTCTAGATAATATTTCTTAACTTTAAATTTTATATGAGGTTATTCACTCTAATTTGAGAAATTAATATGGTTATAGTCATTATTGTGAATGTAAAATTTGCTATGTTGAAAAAGATAACAAATACTCCGCAAACACTCTCTTAAAGTACAATACAATTTTTAAAAATATTAATTTTAACTATGTTTAAATTATTATTATTTTATGTTTCAAACAAATTTAAGTGACATCTAGTTGACAAATTAGTTAAACAAATGAAAATTAAATAGGCAATGTAAATTTTTTTTTTCCATGTTCTAATCTTGGCTTTATAAGGTTATACTTCCCTCTTGTGAGTAGTCTTTGCTCTTATTTATTTTTATAAAGTAACTGAGATAAATTTTTTTAACAAAATAGAGGCCTCTAACCCTACATTTTGCCTTTGGCGTATAATATACTTATTGTCTAAAATTGTGTTACATTAATCAAATACTTACAGATCCAGATAATTGGCTAGAACTTCCACCAGGTCTTAAACGTTCTGTAATATAGTTAATATATGTTATATAATCTATTCATTAATTAAAACTTAACTACTTTTTTTTTAAGTTATTTTTTTATTTGATAAACAATAAATTGTTATTCACAAATTGTTATATTTACAATTTGTTGACATAAATAATTAATTTAATTTATAACTTAAGAGTTTATGCAATAAAAAAATTATCATTAGGTATATAATATTATTTTAACACCGTTAAAAAATTAACTAATTTTTATCATGTTTTGATTTTTACACAATATAATTTAATTCAAATCATTATTATTAAAGAAATGTACTAATAAAGTTATATTTTAATTGATTAAAAAATAAAACAAATTTCTTCATTTCAAAAAATAATATAAAACAGTGGTCAAAATAAATAATATTACTGTAATCAATAAATCAAATTAATTAAACTAATAAAAGACTTTTACTGTGTTACTAATTAAATAATTTATAAATAAAATGTATGCCAAAGAAGACATAAAGTTGATTAAATAAAGAAATCGTATTAAGTCATATTATTACAATTAACATAGTTATGCATGCTATTACATGCTGATAACATACAGTTATAAAAAAACATGCTATTAATTCAAATCTAGTAAATACTTATTACATAAAGCACAATAATAAGAAGCAAGTGATACTTCAAAAATATTTCCAATTATATATAAAGTAAACAATTGTCCAAAAAGAAAATATAAAATAATATGTATATTTTTTAATATCACTTGTTTCTTACCAATTTAAAACAACATATAAGTTATAAGTATATAAGTATTAACCTATTTTTTATCTAAGTATCTAAGAAAAGTCATGCATATTAGTAACAGAATAAATTAAATAAGTAAATAAGACTTACTAACCATTTTGATAGGATCCCGTTTTAGTCGCTGAAAAAATTAGGAAACTATTCACACATTGTATTACTTGTTTTAAGGTAAAAATCCTCACTAATAGTTCATTTGAAAAAATTTATTTTGCTCACATTAATTACAAAGAAGAATTAAATAAAAAATACTCAAAAATGTAAAAAGAAAAGAATAGAAGAACATTTAGAGTTTAGATTTTAATTATTTTATGCAATAAAAAGTATAAACCCTTATTAAACATATTTATTAAAATAATTAAATTTAAAGCCAAATAGTTCTGTAACAATTGAACTTTTTTAATCGTGCACTGATTTATATCCACCACCAAACTTCTGGCCACAAAAAAATGTTGGAATATATTAGCTGTATACATTTATAAAATAAAACAGTTATACAAGGTTTTTTTAAAAAAAAAACTTCCAGTCAATAAAAAAAAAATTATTTAATAAATTAAATATATTTGTTTTAAATTTCTAAATAAATAATATGTTTTCAGTCAAGTTAATTATACTTGAGTTATTTTTTAGTTCCAAATTCTATGAAATTTATCAAACATTTTAGCATGTTAAATAAATGAATAATTAAATAATTAATAGGTATAGCTATTTAATATTATAATTTTAAAACCTTGTACATTTATTATTATGTCAACATATTTAAATAATATCTTGAACATCGAAGATGTAATTTAATTGCGGGTACTTTTTAAATACCAAAAATAATAGTGAAAAATATTTTTTTTTAAATATTGTGATTTTTGGTATGTGTGCAAAAATGAGTGCATCTTAAACTTTATATGGCTTTAGAGAATTATTTAACATATACAATTTACCTTTTAATATGTTGAATGTGACTGGAGCACCTGTGGGCACACATTTTACAAGCTCAAATCCAAAGAATTAAAAAAAAATCTAACTAAAAGTATAATAAGACTATAATAATACATGCAGAATTGCAGATTCAATCATACAATCTATAAATAATAGATTATAAATTGTTATATTTTATTTTTGATCTTAAATATATTTAAATAAAAATGTATAATAACATAGAAGATTTTCAGTGTAAATAGACATTAATGATACTAACTAGATTAATTCTTGAATATTTTTTATAATTTCAGTCAATACTATCATTATAAAAATAAAAAATAATATACTTTGACTTCATGATATAAAAATATCTGAATATCTGATATAAATATGTTTACTACTAGACTAGTAAAATTAAGTGCTGATCATGAAATGGATTTATTGATTTTTATCAGACATATGGGCATAGAGATTAATAATTAAATATTTTGAAGTATTTAAAATCTGTATTTAAACACAGATTTAAATTACACTAATTATTAAAATTTCTGAATAAATTAAAGCAGCAAATTAAATATTGTATAGTATCCAATAGTAATTTTTTTTATCAAAAAAGGAAATCAAATTTATGGTTTCCATAATTTAATACCTTTAAACACTATGTGACTAAACCTCTATAAAGCTATTTTTTTTATATATAATATATAGCAATAATCATGCTTTGAAAAATATTTTATCGAGTTCATATAAATATAAAATGAAATAAATTACAGGCTGATTCAATAAAGCAATCACAATAGTTTGACATGCATTAACTTTGTTTTTTTAATATTTATATTTTACCAATCAAAAATTATGTTTTGTAAATAGAAACCATAATGTATAATTTCAAAATATAAAGCAGTAATACAGTATACCTTCTTACAAATTTAAAATATAATAAAATATGGAAAATTATAGAATTGTAGCAATAGGTGACCGGGAAGTTGTTGGCTGTTATTTTACTTATCTGCTTATATAAACTTTATACATTAGACAATTAAAAATAAAAATATATTATTTAGAAACTTACATTTAACTTGTATTTTTAATTCAGGTTATGAAATACAAAAAATAGTTTACCATTTAAATGGAGAAGTTAATGATGGTTACAATAATCCAAACATAGGTATACTCCATTTATCAAGAGAACGCAATTTGATCATCCAAACAATAAAATTTCTCCCACCATACGATCGTTGCCATATCACTGGTGATGGGTGATGCACAGATCACAACAAATTTTGATTGGCATCAAGTTGCGTTCTCTCAGTGAATGGAGTATAGTAGAAATGTTAGCATTTTGTATAACTAAAATATATTTTTTTTTCAAATAAGTCATGAATTTTCATGTACTATAAACAAAATTTCTGAATAATTATGATTGCTGATAATATTATAACAAATCAATATTAATTATATAATCAAACATCTACCTATCTAAATTAATAAAATATTCAAACATTAAAACCTAAGTAATAGCAATAAAAAATAAAACAAAATTTGCACTAATTAATAAAATAACAAATAATATATTTGAGTAAAATATAAATATATCAATATAACACTTACGAGCTGGAGACTGTTGATTTATAGCTATTTGTTTGTATGTTGAAGGAAGCGCCATAGTTCCAAACAATTATAAAATAGTTCTATAATTAGGTCATAAAAAACAATTAATTGGAATGATAATTTACAAATTTAAAACTTTTAAATACAATTTATTTAGTATTTATGTAACAAAACTGATTACTTAGTGTCAAAGTCCAACTAATAAAAAAAAGATTTATATTTTATATAGAAATTACTATAAACCACACTATATTACAATTTATAAGATATATGTATATATTATGCTATTCAATTTTTAAATGGATATAATATTTAGCGTACACGTAATATAGTAGTCATTTAACATTCAAATTCACTCACTTTAATTCAGGATTGGACGCGGGCAGCTTACTCGGCTTTGAAACAGTTCGGTAGTCAGTAGTTCAGCTTCCACAATAATCAATATTTACTAAATAATAAATATTAGTATATTAATACTAATGTACAAATGTAGTAGAATTTATAGTTTTAGCGACATGTCAACGCCAAGAGCCGACATTTTTTTTGCTCCGCTTGTGTTTTTATCACACATCAACAATGGTAACAGCCAAACAACCAACAATACAATCATATACAACCATGGTAGAATATATCACACCACCATCATAAGCATACATGACGATTTTTTTTTAGGTTAAGTATATTCGGTGTTATGTTGTCAATTGACAATTTTTGCCATTTAGTCTTCAGTATTTACTCTTTACTTCTAATTATTCTTTAAAATATTACATCTTGAAGAATTTTTCGTAATTTATTGTGATTATTTTCTCGTAGTCATACCTTTGTCTTATACTCGTTTATTGTTGATCTGAATAACATTTAAACTATGGAATACGATCAGGTAAAACTTATGAAAATAAATTAACTTTGTTTATTTAAACAATGTTATATTTTTTAAATTATTTTGTTGAAAAATGTATAGACGGAATACGATGGTGATACCTACTACAATAATTATAACGATGACAGATATAGCGATGCTGATCCGTACGAGCCCAAAATGCCTGAGATTATTAAGAAATTTTTACTGTACTTCAGGAATGCCATTAATGAAGGAATGGTGTATGAAATGCAAAATTTATATGAAAACACGTATGTTTATTGTTAAAATATAATTTGTACGTAATTTTATAGTTTTTAACTCTGTATTATCAAGGTTCCCAAAATTATCTGATCAATATTTCGACAAAGCTCCATGGCCTAGTGATAAAGAAGTCCGTACAATTATGGATGATGATAAAGTACTTAAAATTAGTTATTATTAATATTGTCTATTAAATTAACTTAAATTAAATTGATTTTTAGACATTCCTGATGCTGTACAAAGAACTTTATTATCGACATATATTTGCTCGTGTACCGAATGGACCTTCAACAAAACAACGTTTTGGATCGTTTTACAATTACTGTGATCTATTCAATTATATCTTTAGTGAGTGAATTTTGTTTTTTAAACTATTAAATGAAATAATTTATTTATAATTATAATTTATAGCATGCGAAACTCCAGTACCATTAGAATTACCTGACCAGTGGTTATGGGAGCTTGTTGATGAATTTGTATATCAATTCCAATCCTTTACTCAATTTCGTTCTCGTAGTCGTAAATCACAAGAAGAAATTGAAATGCTTGCCTCTAATAATGAAGTATGGAATGTATTGTTGGTTTTAAATGTGCTGCATTCATTCATTAATAAATCTAATATCAAATTTCAATTGGAAGTTACTGCAAGTGGGGGGGATCCAGATTCGGTAGCTGGAGAATTTGGCCGTCACTCTTTGTATAAAATGTTGGGTTATTATTCAATGATTGGACTGCTGCGTTTACATAGTCTTTTTGGAGATTATTATTTGGCCATAAAGGTTTTGGAAAACATTGATATGCATAAAAAGGTAAAACTATTATATATTTATTGAACTTTATTTAATAAAACTAATGTTATGACCTATAGAATGCGTATAGTACAGTACCAGCATGTCACATTTCTACAGCTTACTATGTTGGATTTGCTTACATGATGATGCGTCGTTATTCTGATGCAATTCGAACATTTAGTTCAATTTTATTGTACATTCAAAGAACAAAACAACTTTTCCAAACTCGTACATATCAAAATGATCAAGTAAAATTAGCACTAAAATAGTTAATATTGTTTACTAATGTATTTTTGTACGTTTTATAGATTAACAAACAGACTGATCAGATGTACACATTATTAGCTATGTGTTTAGTATTGCATCCACAGTGTGTTGATGAGTCTATTCAACAAGTATTACGCGAAAAGAACTATACTGACAGAATGTTTAAAATGCAGTATGGTGATTTACAAGAGTTTGAAAATTGTTTCCAACTGGCTTGTCCTAAATTCTTGTCAATGGACCCAGCTGAAGATTCAGTTAAAGAAGCAGTGAAATATCAAACTTCTGTTTTTATGTCTGAAGTTAAACAACAAAAAATGTTGCCTACAATTCGCAGGTATATAAGTTATTAAATTATTTACTTTTTCCAACTTTATTACTTGTTTCCATTATTTGATGACATTATGGTATTTAAAAATTTAATTATAATTTACTTTTTATAGTTATTTGAAATTATACACAACCCTGCCAATTAATAAATTGGTGACATTTATGGCACAAGGACAACAAGGTCAACATGAAAGTAATGAACCTACTGATGATAAAGAAAACTTGACTAAACATTTATTGTGTTTTAAACACAAAATGAAAAATATTGTTTGGAATAAAGGTGCATCTGGATTAGATGGCTACTTTCATTCAGGATCTGAGGTTAGATCATAGTACTTACTTGATTTTTAAATTATATTTTTTATAACAATTTAAAAATTTATATATTCTAGTTGGACTTTTATATTGATCGTGATATGATACATATAGCAGATACCAAAGTTGCTCATCGTTATGGTGATTTCTTCATAAGAAAAGTATTGAAATTTGAAGAGCTTAATCGTAAGCTAAAATCTATAAAGGTTTAAGTTGAAATATTTTTTTTTGTAACAAGCTAGAATTATACTTTATTGTATAACAAAATTATATTCATTACATTTTTTGGTCATACATTATAATTAATTATGTTCATCTTTTAATTACAAACATTAAACTCTATGAAAAATTATGTCTGTAATCTATTATACTCATTAAAGAATTGACTTTTTTTTATTAAATCCCATACTTTGGCACAATAGTGAAACCTGTGAACATATTAAAAATTAGTATTAAGTTAAACAATTCAATTTACAATTAATTTAATCATATTTTTATCATTACATGTAGTAGTTGTAATTAAAAATTTTCAATATATATCTTAAAACTACTTTTTAGATCCTATTTAAATAATAGTTTATTAATAGTAATAAATAATAAGTATTTAATAATATTAATTTTGGATTCTATAAAATTTATAGTTAAATACAATAAATACAAGTGCTTTGAATTAAAAATGTTTTTGTACATATAAAATCCTTAACACATTGATCTAGTAGTTAAAAAGAAAAAAATGTGAAAATCACTGCTAGTCTGCTATATAGTTGGTTTTGAAAACGTAGTCATTGAGTTAATCACTGTAATGGATGTGATCATTGAGAATCAAATAGGAAATCACAAATGTTATGAAAAAACAATTTTGATATTAAAAATGAATTAATTAGTTTATTGATTTTACTATTAGAAGATGGAATAATTGATTGGCAATAAAATAGTAAATTGATAAATAAGCTATTATTTTATTTTAAACAATGAAGAGAGTGTCTCATCCATTTTACAAATGGACAACAGCAATTTTATGATTAATTTTTCTTTTTAATAAAAATAAATAAAAAAAAAGTATACATTTTTATTATTAATTTATTTGTATGTAAATATAATATAATTTAAAAGGTGGTAAATATTAATATTGCATCAGTTTATAAATTACCTAGACTGCCCGTCTTATTTACACTACATTATATATATTTATCAAGTTTTTAAGACAATTCCTTCAAAAACAATATTAACAATTTTATTCAGGAACATTATATTTTTTAATAAATTAAATGTCTCTTCAATCTATAAATAAGATAACAACACTTACCATGTTTTTTCTGTTAATTGGGTGTGTGTGAGAGGTGATATCGGTAAGCCTAGTAATTGTTTTCTGAATTCTCGTATTAAAATTGGTTGTCCTGGATGCATTTTATGATAACCATTTTTTTCTAGAAAATGATGCAATATTTATTAACTATTTTTTACTAACTACTAATGTAATAATATATATAATTTTTATCCACATACATCATAACAATATATTATATATAGTACAAAGTATTTAGTATAATGACAGTAGATTTATTTTACACATCAAAAATTTGAGTTTTAATAATTAAAATATAAATACTTATAAATAAAAAAAATGAATTATTATATATAGGAATATAAATACAGAACATACCAGAATTATTATCCTTTTCACTGTTAGCCAATACAAATAAATTAATTGGTTCACCACAGTTAAATTGGTTTAATTCACTTATAACATTGCCATTTGCAATACTAATTCCGCTTTGAATATGTAGACGAGATCGTGCAAATAATTGAGTATAAACATGCTAAAAAAATTTTTCATTGAAATGTATTTTAAGAGATTTTTAAATATTTGATTCATACTTGCACTGTTTTAATATGCTCAATACTGAAATCAGAATAAAATGATTTGTTTTGCACAAATACTATATGAGGAAAATATTCTACTAATTCCTCATTGCGATGTGAAGTAGGCATTGCCGGTTTTAACATTTCTGCTGTTTGCAATATTCTAGAAACAATGAAATACTTATTAAAATAAACAATGATAATTATAGATAAATAATTAACTTACTTAAATATATTGGGATCAAAAAACCAATCTTGCACTAATAACACTATATGACAAACTGATAATAAAAACGCAGTCAACTGCAAGGAAATCATTTCATTATCAACCAGTAAGCCTGACGGATCTATTGATTGACCCATTCGCTTGTGGCTAGCTGAATAGGCAATGGATGATGATAATATAGGTTGACAATCCAATAAAATGATTCTATTTTTAGTTATATAAGCATCAATACCAGCGGTACAGTTTTGTGTCGTTTCTAGATATTCAGAGGTGGAAGTTGTAAACAAATTTGGCCTGAAAATTAAAAAAATATATTTATTTACACGACACATTATTAAATAATGAAATAAAAAATAATAATATAAATGTACTTGTTTGCAATATCAGACATAAGTGTAGATTTTCCAACACCTTGTAGTCCTAGACAGCCAATAACTAAGAAATCCGTTTGGTCAAGTAAACAATTAGTTAAACCTTCATTGATAAATTGCATATAATCATCAATAACTTTAACTGGAGCTTTCATTTCAGTCTGAGGTTGTACTTGTTCTAATAATAGTTAATTATTATTTTGTTAAATAAAAGTAAAGTAAATAACTTACCTTCATTTCCTGATTTTTGTAAGCATGGCTGATAAGGTTCTTCCTTTTTAGTACTAAAATATTAACATAGGACTTAGGTAGTTAATAAAAATAAGATTTATAAGTAAAAGATAATAAATACAAATATTTACATGGTTTGAGGAATACACTTCTGAGTAGGTGATAGAGATCTATTTTCTGTATCTCGAGGTTTAATTAGTATTGTTGGTTGAGAATGACATTTTTCAGACTCTTGAATTCGTTCAATAGATCCATCACGTTTAGCTAGAACTATTGGTAATCGTTTGGAACCAAATTGTTTACGATCATCTTTTACCTAGGTAATTTCATTATTCATATAATTTTATCTAAATTAATGAATATTAATATCAAATATATAAAATATTGTACCTACCTTTTTAATTGGAGATTTTTTCATTTTATAATCTTCTGTATAACCTTGCGACATTTTAGTATGTTATATAAAAAATATTGTGCTAATAGGTATTCACATTTAGCAAATAATTTAAATCAAATGTTAATACATGTTTAAAATAGGTATCTATTTAAATATTAAATTATGATATTTTCATTTCACATCAAAATGATTACTTATTTAAAAAAAAATGACTTTTAGTATATTGCAGTATAGAAAATGACTATAAGAAAAATTCTAGTTTCTTAAAATTAAAAACATACCAAAACAAACAGTCTAATTTATTAAAGGTATCAATATTTTTAACTGGAATACAAAATATAAAATGAATTACAATTATAACTGATGGATTATACTTTCAACTTTGGATAAACATTAAACAATTGTTCAATAGAGAACAGTGAAACTTAAGGGCTATAAAAAAAAATATATTATTACTCATAAGTCGCTAAGCACTAAGTTAAAAGTTCTAAAAAGTAACCAAGTAGCAATTAATGCTTAACAGTTAATAATGCACACTAAATGTCTAATTATAATATTAGTGTTTGTCATTTGGTACTAACTGTAATTTTAATAACTAATAAGTACAAATAGCAAGGGAAAAGAGCAAGTAGTCAGCAGTAGTAAGCTTGTAGAGTAACGAAAACGAAGATTCTTATCAAATTCAAAAGAAGTAAAAACACGCCATCTAGATTCATTAATTTATATTAATTATCTTGAGTTTAATAAAACACTTATGTTATGGTATATTCATGTGTATTTTTGATCAAAATGTAATTTTATAATGATAAAAATTGATAAGCTTTCCGGCAAGTCGGTAAGTCACACTTTTTACTTTATCTTTTATTCATTATTTTAACTTAAGTCTTAAGTGTGTAGTTGTTAATAAATTATTATTTTTTTAATAACATTTATTTTTTATTTTTCATTATGTATTTATCTTACTCCGACATTAGTTTAATTAAGTATTAAAGTATTTATTTAGTACAATTTCAACATGATGGCATTGCAACGTTTATTTAATATTCTTGCTATAAACAAATTCAATACTCCAAAAGTATTGTCAAATTGTGTAAGTTTGTTTAAAAAATATATTATAGTGTATTTTTATAAAATATTGTAATTAAAACATATTGTTTTGCCATCATGCAAAAAGTGATCAAGTGAAATTTTGTATATTTTATGTACCTATTAATTTTAATTAAAAGTTATACAAATTTAAAAATGTTCACATGGCCACTTTTTGCATGACAGTGGTTTTACAATATAATATACTTGTCAATTGTTAGTCTTCATAATATTATGACATATTATGATACATTCACTCAAAGTGATATACTTAATAATTTGTATAGCTTAAAATTTATACATTAGGTACCTAGATGTACATATGGTTTAAACAATGTAGGGAGTAATGACCCAGAAGTTGAAATTATTGAAAAGAAAATTGTAGAAGAAAAAACAAGTTTAGCTATGCGAGCATATCTTCAAAGAGCTACACAATATAGTAAGTAATATTAGATTATTATAATAATTATCCATAGAAAGAAAACATCTTATTTATTAATTTTTTTATTTGAAAAAAAAATATTTTCAAATCTATTTACTTAAAATTATTAAAAACAATACTTAATACCTAATTGCTCGAACACACAACTTACTTTTAAATTTGTAAAAATATACAATATTTGTTTGATTTGTTTGGTAATATAAATGAGGATCCACCAGACTTGTTTACCCCTACTTCTCTCTTAATAATATTTATTCAAATTTTTATTTTTGGTATGTTTAAATACACGTAAAGACCATATTTTTATATTTCAGACATTTTTTTTGTACCACTCAAAGAGTATCTTGTTCATGTAACAATTTAACTTTAGCTTTTCAAATGATAACCTTTTCTTTTATAAATTATTTAGTGAATAATTCTCCAGAAAGTTTTGTTTTAATAACATCAAAATTAGAATTAGTATGTTTAACTAAGAATAAAAGATCCTTGATAATGGATTTTGATGGACTATGATGTTTTGAAAAATTTAGTTATTAATATTAGGTAATCCATCATCATTTATTATTTGTAAAAATGGTCCAAGTATAATAAACAGTTTCAAAATTACATTTAAAATAAAATATTTTAAACCCTTTTTAAGAACTATAATTAGATTTATTATCCATTAAATAATTTGCAGTACAAATATGAGGGGAGGGGTTCTTGTTTGAAAAACAATAAGTTTTTATCACCATGTGTTACTTCTAACATTTTACAAAAAATATCAAGGATTTTAAAAAAGGGTCTTTAAAAGTACCTACCTATTTAATAATTCCAAAAGTAAGAATTTTTATAAATTCATTATCAAAGGAAACAATGGAAATGAGTAAGCTTGGTGAATAATTTTGTATATTTTATTTTAAAAATAACTATTTATAATTTTAACAAAATAATTTATTATTTAAGAAGTTAAATGAAACACCATTTTGGTTTTTAAATTTATTTTTAATGATTCCAAATTTTAAAATTTTTATAGTTTGTTAAATTATTTCTAGTTATTGTGTTGTAATTAAAAATTGTATTTTTGTTATCCAAAAATTAAAAAAAAATATATTATGAATACTTCTTAATTTACCTATAAAATTATTGTTTTCTATTACATAAGATAAATTTATATTGTATAATATTTCAGATAACTTTATGGAACAGCAAACATATGAATACAATGTTGGAAAACGTCATTTAGCTAACATGATGGGTGTTGATCCAGAAACATTTACTCAAACAGATATTGATGTTAGTTTATTGATAAATTAGATTTAAAAGATAACTTTATAAATAGTGTTGTAATTAAAAGTAAAATAGAATAAAATAATACATCTATAAGACCTAACCTAACTGACAGAATTTCAAGTTTAAAATATTTTCAGGTTTATTGTAAGTACTACTATAAAACCTAATAAAAAAAAAGTATTAATTGACAGATATAATAATTAATATATTATATTTACATATTTTGGATATAACTTAATTAAATTTTTTTCTATAATTTTAATGAAAGTCATGTTACAAAATTTAAGTCAGTTTATTTTTACTTAATTTCCATTAAATATATTTTAGATTAGTGGAGAAATGTTTATCTATTAAGGATTTTTAATTTAAAATTGAATAATTTTTAAAACATTTCAAAAATATATTTGAATATTGTGAATGGGGGTAGATATTAAGACAAAAATTCTGTGATAAAATTTTAGTGATATTTTTCATTTTAGTGCTATTTATTTATTTTTATCCAATTATAAGTTAGAATAGGGTTAGAAAATCATGTTTTATTTTTGTTTTCTTATATAATCACATAATTAAATTAATTATACTATTGAAAGTATAAAATAGAATGTATATTGTGTAAAATCAGAAATTTTGTTTATTTCAAAATCATACATTTTCAGATTTTTTTAATACAAAAAATAAATTAGTTTATAGCTTTACTAAATCAATAAATATTTCAAAATAAATAAACACAAATTAATTCAAAATGTTTAGCATATAACATTGTATCATATCATATTGTTATTTTAACATACTCAGTATCACCGATCAATATTATGATATGATTTCGTCATAAATAAAAACATTTAATAGGACGTCATGCTCACACGTGTTGTCTCTATTCCATGAATGTACATTGTACAACATAGCAAGTTTGAATTCAGTAGAATCAATTTTATGTTAACATTAATTTAGAGTAAATTTACTTATTATGAAATTTAAAAATAATAATATCTAGGTTATTTTCTGAGTTATATAAGTGAGTTATAGTTATGTAAAATATTAAAACTTTTTAATGCTTATAACTCATTTAAAAATTAAAGTATTAATAAAAGCTTATGAGATGCCTTAGATAATAGTATTACCTTTAAATTTGATAATAGATAAATTTACTCTAATATTAATGCTAATAGTATACAATTTATTCTGTTGAACACAAATTTGCTATATTTTACGTTCATAAAATGGAACTAACATATGCAGGTATGACGTCCTTTTAATTTTATAGATGATTTTAGATAAGAATTTTGATTAAATTATTAATTAATGATGTGTTATTATCTAGTAATTAGAAAATATGAACTTATTATATATTAATGTTTATAGTATATTTACATTATATACAGTAATCATTTTTTTTATCAATCTTTCTAAAATAAAATTATAAAATAACTAATAATTAACACTTAAATTTAAAGCCTAATTTTAAAATAAATAAATTAAATTGTATAAATCTTTATTTAAAAAATAATTTTATTTTTTACCAACTGTATTTATGTTGTTATTAATTTTAGGAAGCTATTGACTATTTGTTTCCATCTGGTTTATATGATCCAAAAGCAAGACCTTTAATGAAACCTCCCAGTGAAGTATTTCCACCAAAAAAAGATGCAGAGTTTGATGAGTCTGGACGTCCATTTCATGTTTTTTTTTATACAGGAAAACCAAATTTTTATCTAATTTTACATGTAAGTCATAAATTTAATTTTTAAATACACTCTACCAAGTTTTAATATTAGGTCGCTAAATTTACATTAATACATGTGATGAAAAAATGTTATTTAAAAATTGTCTGAATTAATTTTGCAAAAAAAAGAAACAACAACAAATAATATGTAGTAAATAATTCTTTTAATTCAAGATTTTGAAATATATTATTTAACCATTTTATCTTTATGTCAAAAATATCTAATAAATATAGTTAATACTTTTATTAATAATATACTAATCACATATGTAAAACAAAGGAAGTATCCTTTATAAATATAATATATATTATTATTAATTATTTAATTTCATAGAATATTGCTACTAAATTATCGGAATTGAATAAGTTTGAAGATAGTTTGAGAAAAAACAATATACTTCCAGATCCAGATAAAAAATTGTATGTCCAGTTGTATATTATACACTTTTATGATTGAAATTTATTTACAAGCTTATATTTGTTTATAGAACATCGTTGGGAAGTCAATGGCTATCTAAAGAAGATTTGGAAAAATTAACTGTTGAAAAGCTCTCTGATCACGAAGTAAAAAAATTCATAAATATATTACTTTACAAACCAATAGTTATATTTAATTTTTATAGATATAAATGTAGGGTTAGTCCCTATTATTAAAATATATAAGTTAAGTATGTTCCATCATATTTTTAATACATAAATGTTCTGCTTGTTATGCTTGGGTTGAACTTGGTTTATTTGGTAGTTTATAAAAGAATTTAGTCGAATTGTGCATATCACAATCTGAGAGGTTCTAATAACCAAGATTATAAATTCTGTTACAAATCATTAAGGTAGATAATAAATAAATGTCTTGATGTTCCAAAAAAGTTAGTGAACAATTTCTATCATTTTTTTTCTGTGATAAAAAAAACCTTATGAGAAATAAATAATTATAATCTCTTTATAGATAGTTCTCTAAATTCCAAAATATGCTCAAATCTGCAAAATTAAATGTTTTAAAAATTATAGATATAACTATCACTTTAAATTTGAAACCATTTTAATAAAAGAATATATTTACATCAATTTATATTAACTTTTATTTCACTGGTTTGGTCCTTTTCAACAAAGGTTTAATTCTTGTTTTTGTATTTTTTTGAAATTTTCTTTTATGATTTTTAATATTGTTCCATAGTTACCTATTTTAAACTATCTATTCTATGGACCGATTACTATGGAGATTATTTACCCAGTTTTTAGAAGTACTTAACCACCTATTTTTTAATTTTGAGCTAAAGTTACCAGATTATTATTACTCAAAACTAGGACATATTTAAAATAATAATAATAATAATAAATTACCTAATATACAACCTGAACATAATTGAACATTTATATAATATCCATTTTTAATTTACATTATCTCTTAACAGGTAAATTTGTAAGTAGAGTTAAAGTCAAGTGAATATAGGTAATTATGATATTATGTGGAAGATAAAAATAAATGACTATATTATTTTAATCATTATTACAAATATTATATAATTTAATTTACTATTAGTCGAAAAAGTTGAACTTTCAGCATCTCTGGCTTGTTTGGTTTTAGTTGTTTATCAAATAAAAGAATAAAAAACTATGTTCAATAAAATAAAATGTAGTATATAGGCACACTAAACAAATAATATACCACTAAAAGAAATTAAAAATTAATGTGTCATTTAGTAAGATTAGATAAGCAATGTGTAAATATATAAAGTGTAGAAATGACTTGTTTCCACAAATCATCCCTTTGTATTTTTATGACAATTTATATTTATCAAATTTTTTTATGCATTTAATCAGAAACTGAATTCTCAAAACCATAAACTTCAATTCATTAAATTATAATGTTGATGAAATCTTTTTTGGGGATATCATAATACAAGTCACAAAACAAGTAGTGTTTTAGCAAATCTGAGACATTAGAAATCCTAGGTTGAGCATAACTGTTGAAATTATTTTGTGAATAATATGTTACACAAACTTTTAGTAGTTAATTTAATATATAAAACCAGAAATGTTTGTATAATCTAAAAAAAATTATACTATTATTTATATTTTATACCATGTGCATTTATACAGTTTTATTATTTATTTTAGTACAAAAATTTTGTAATTGCAATTGAGCGTTTGTTAAAACATCCATGTTCATACAAGTTTGTGGAATTCATTTCTAATTATCAAAAACCAATGATATCTACTAAGGCTATTATTGAATCAGCACCAGTAATTACTATATTTTTTATATTATATATCTTAGACATATTTAATGATTATTAAAATATATTTTAAGGTTGAATACACAAAAGATGGAAGAGCCTATATTACTGTTAAAGGTAATTAATTAACAAATATTATGTAGTATTATAATTACATTTTTTATTTTTTTTTATTTTTAGATTGCCCTAGAAAAGATGCTAGAGCTGACGTTACAGTTTATTATCCTGGAACTGGCAAGCTATCAATAAATGGAAAGGGAATTGAATTTTTTGATGATATTCAAGCCAGAGAACAGGTAAATTAACTAAAATTATTATTTAATAGAATTACTCATATTTTAAATATTAGTTATTTTGTTGTCCAATCAAATTTAAGTGAATAACAAATCTTTACTAAATCAAATTACAAAAGGGAAATTTTATATATAATAATAATATATTATAATATATACAATATACATATATAATAGAAAATATAACTGATTGATGAGTTTAGTTTCATTACTTATATTTTTGGCTTTTAAATACAACTCAAATATTTTTCTTGAATATTTATGTGCTATTTATAAAAGTATAAATACAAATATACGTGTGTCATGTATGTATTTTTATTATTTAATTGGATAAATAATAGACATTTTATTTGTTTTTAAGAACCGCCGGGTGTTTAGAATTAGTTTATTTACCAGTAATCAAAAACACATTGCTTATAATTTATTTTCACTGACAAAATCCTATAACTCTAAGAACTGGCTTAATTTTTGTTTATATTAACTGTATAAATAACATAAACGTCAAATACTAAGAATTCAAATTCACAATGTGTTATTTATACATTTTAAATATGTCCTTATTGAACGGAAATTGCTGACCTGTGCATGATTAGAATATAATTTTTTATGATAATCAAATTTTATATTTTAAACATGTTTAATAAGACAAATGTGTATTAACTAATAAAAGGAGAACAGAAAAAGTTATTTTATTACATTATTTTATTGTCAAATCAATATTATCCCATTTTATCCATACATAACTATTGACATATTGCATTGTTTTGAGTTAAAGGAAAATGTCACAGGAAAATAAAAATATGACCCTTATGTTTCAAAATAATCCTATTTTTTTTTTTTAACATCTAAGGATTTATTTTTAGGTAATTTATCATGACAAATATAACAAGATCAGTTTACCCTTCAATATTATAATGAAGTAATATTTTCAAAAAAATTTTATCAACACATCAATACATAATATTTAAATATAACATAGTTTATATTATAATAGTTAATTCCATTAAAAAATACAAATTAAGACTAGGAGTATTTATGAAGATTTATTTATAAGCTGTAATAAGAGATCTTGTTGATTTTGTACAATTTCTTTTAGATGTTTAATTTCTTCAACTAAAGCCTTGTTTTCCATTTTATTTTCTAACATAGCTTGCTTATAGTCAACTGTATTCAATCGTTGTTGTCTTGCTATATTCAATGCATCTTCCATTATGTATTTTGGTAATCTTTTTTCTGTAGGATTTAATGGTTTTACATAAAGTACCACTCGATATGCTGATGGTGTAACTCTTGCGCTCCAATTAAAAAAATTTATGACACGTCTAGGCAAACAACCTTGAAATAATGCTTGTTCTTGTGAGTGAATTAACTGAGTTTGTCTGACAAGTTTTGATAGATCTGCAGTTTTGTGCAAACCTTGGATATCATGAACTGCTATTCCAACTAGCAAGTTCATTAATACAACAGTAACAAATACAATAAACAATATAAAAGTTATATAAGCACTTATGTTAAAAATTATTGGAGATTCTTCGGATTTTATTAACAAATCTATGTCAAGTTCTCCTGTCATCATTACTAGAACTTTTGCTATACCTATTAAAGGATTATTGAAATCATTTGATGTAGGGAATAATGTGCAAAAACTTATTGTAAACCCTATAAGCAAGCATGAATAAGCGAGCAACAATTTAGCAAATTCCTTTTGCACTTTAGTAAACATAGCAATATATGTTCCAAATATAGGTAACTGGCCAATCATCACCATTAAATTTGACCATCCAAACAAAACAGCAAATGCTCCAATAGGGTTTTGCCAGTCATATGTTTTATTTCCATATAAAAAGGATGTTAAAAATACACTTGCCACCACAAACCATTCAACAATGTTAGTGATGTTTAAAAAGTATTGTTTGACTGAAGTAAATCCTGTTGTTCCAATTAATTTTCTGATTATTATGATAATTGTAAATACTAACAATATATACCAAACAATTTCTATAATTATGTGTGATATTAACTGTGAATCAAACACATTAATATTTAAACGACAGACATTTTGAGTTTCCGTTTCATTTAGTTCTTGACTATTAGTTATTTGTTGGTTGTCTGTTATGTTTTTTGACTTATTATAACAATTATGTGCTAAAGCTGTCATTACATAAGAGGTTAAAAGTAAAACAAAAATTGCATCAAAAACTAGACGAACAAAATAAAATCTACGAATTTTTTGCCATTTTAAATATAAAAATGCTTTACATAATGGATGTTCAAGCATAGATTTTTGACCACATTCTTCCAATGTGTGTAATAAAATGATTTCCCCTAGACTAGGATTTTGTAATAAGTATCGAAAATCCATTATTAGTTCAACTTCTTTAGCAGAAGCTTGGTCATTTAATGTAATTGCCTGGTCAAATTTTTTTTTAATTGTATTTATACTTGTGGGTGTTTTTCTGTTTATTATGCTTAAGGCACTCATCCCGCCTACTGTTCTAGAACTTATGTCAGCTCCTTTTATGATTAAAAAATCAACACATTGGGATAACTCATTTAAAGCAGCTATATGTAGTGGTGCATACCCATATCTGTCTTTAATATTGACGTTTGCACCCCATTTTACCAATACTTCAACCACATGGAATGATAAAAAAGCTTTACAAACAGCGGAATGCAATGCTGTTCTTTTGTCGATATCTAAAGCATTTACTTCGGCTCCTAATTCTAATAATATAATTACAGATTCAGCGCATTGAGCTTTTGCAGCTAGATGTAAAGCAGTTTGATTTTTATTATTTACCGCAGTATGACTAGATCCTGAATGTAGTAGTATTTGAACACATTCCGTATATCCATTTTCAGCTGCCATATGCAAGGCCGTTGATTGTCTAGATTTCGATTTTAAATTTATTGTTTTATTACTTTTACTTAAGAGAAGTTTTAGACATTCAGTATATCCTTTATCTGCTGCTAAATGAAGGGGCGTATTCCCATTGGTATCCAAAGAGTTGGGATCTATACCAATATTTAGTAAGTACTTGACACATTCTACAGAATTGGCTTGTACTGCACAATGTAATACTGTGTCAGTTACTTTACATCTCTGGTCTATCAGAATTTTTGTAGTTTCTAAAGCATTGCCCATAACAGCTGAATGTAATGGTGTATATCCACTCTGAATTGTATCCATGTCACATTTTTTTTTTATTAGCCATCTGTAAGTAGAATATAATTTTAGATTCTGATTAGAGTGACATTTTTTATTATTTAATTTAAATACTAATTTTTAATTACGTGTTCATTAATGAATATATTAGTTTTACAATATTATCTATGTACTTTTTTTATTAGTCCATGAAATACTTAAAGGTAAGAGCAGGCTCTCAGTCAATTGAATCTTGGTCATTAAATAGTCTTATTAATTTTAGGAATTTTTAGTTTAGGTTTAAGTCTTAATAGACTGATGTTGAAAATATCCTATGGATTGTATATGCAGGGGTTGCTGTTTATTATATTACTTGGGGTAATTGACATGCGAGTCTTTTAAACACCTGTCTAATGAATTATAATTCATAAAGTTTTAGTCATGGTACATAAGCTATATGTTGTTAGGGAATACTTAAACATTGGTCAAATGTTTTTTAAAAAGAAATTTTAATATTTGATATATTTTATGGTATATGATTATATTTATTATTTTTTATAATGGACTTTATGGCTTAGCTTAGATAATTATATGAATGTTTTTAATGTACTGTTATATTTATTTTGTATTTGATAGTTATATTCTGTGGTTATGTTGGCATTATATTTATCATGAAAAATTATTTTATTTAAAAAAATAGTTATTCTTATTAGGTACATAAATATATTATTACTTATTGTAATAGTTACTTATTTCCATAAATTAGCTGGTTATTGAAATCATCAACATGGTTTTAAATTGTTAATGATTTTAGTTGTTAGCTATATTGCCTATATCTATTGTCCGGTATACACTGATTAATTTTTAGAAACTAATTTTTTTACGCCCCGACCAACATTTAAAATTTACTGAGACCGTGTACTGAAAAAAATAGTAGTGTTTCATCAAATTCAAGACAAATAGCAATCCTATACTATATAGATACATACAAGTAAAGCATTCATTACTAGTGGTTATACGGGAATTTTATTTAAAGACTACTATACTATATGTCTATATATTTATTAGAAGGAACTTGCCAAAATATTTTTACTATATTATGTAAACTATAACTTATTCCATGGCGTGTTGACAGATTATATAGATAAATGTCTTTATAAACACATTGTTTGAATGTCATCTCTATAATTGATCGGTTATCTCATTTACATTTTTTGATAAATATTTATAACATATACCTTAAATAATAACAATTTTTTATTAACGGAGAACTTGCTTTACCATGTAGTACCTTGCCATCGAGTAGTTCACTGTAGTAGGTATATTAATTTAAATTTAACGAATTATTGTGTACAAAAAACGGCGTGTGTCAGCCTCTATAGCAGTGGTCTTCAACCTTTTTGAACCCGCGACCCACTTTTTAGGCCTACATTTTTCGTGACCCACGAAGCTTTGTAAAAAAACTAAAATTACTTAATGCTTTGCAGTAGTACTATTTAAAATTGAATAAATAAAATGTACATTTTAGTAGGTATTTTTATTTATTAACTTTCTAAGTTTAATAATTAAAAAATTATTTTTTTACCTTATATAATTTTTATTTTAAAAAGAAGACTTATCGCGAACCAATTTTAAAGCTTATGCGACCCACCGATTGAAGACCCCTGCTCTATCGGATATTTTATAATAATATATGTTAGTAATTTATTTTTATTTTAGTAATATAAGTAATACGATAGATTTAATTTGAACTAATTTTTTACAATATTATCACATTTATATCATATAATATTGTTATGAACCAATGACTTGTAACTCAATATAGTCTAATTTAAATATACCTAATTATGGTGTAAACAGATTTTTGGCATGCATTTCATAAAAATGTTTAAATGTTTTAAAAATGTCATTGTTGTGCGCAGTAAATACTAATATATGTTATACTGAAAAGCTTACGAAATAGAAAAATACGTAAAATCGTTTGAGGATAAATACCATTCCTACAATTAAAGTACCAAGATCTAAACAAATTTCTAATCACACAACATAATATAAACTAGGTCTTAATGAGATCATTAAAATCATTAAATCCATGTATCATAATTTTAGTAAATAAATTCAATTATTGTAATTTGTAGTAATTGGTAATTAAAGCCAATAGTTATCATAATAATAGCGTTAAGAAAAATAAAAATAAAATTATTTTACGTGTCATATACGTACACATAGTATTGAATCTCATAAACTAGAAAAATTTTATACTTAATAGTATTTATTAATTTTAATAAAATTTTCCATTAATAAAGTCCTCATTAGTGAATTATGTTTATAATGTATTAATTGAAAACAACGAAAAACAAAATATTTTTATCGTTTAAAACGAATTAGGCACCTATATATTTCTATATGGGTAAAAGTTAAATCTTCCCCTTTTTATGTGTCTGATAAAAAACTACTTTAGGACAAAACAAGTACGTTTCCTATAATATATATCACGACCAAGAACTAGGGATAATAAAATAAAATAATTAACTCGTAAATAAATTGACGGTATAACAATACAAAATATCGTGTACCTGAGCGCGTCGGCGTTTCCCATAAAGGCCGCCAAATGTACGGCTGTAATGTTGCCGCAGTGCGAATAGTGCAAGTTGGCGCCGCACTCGTGCAGCGCGTCCAAGCACTCGGCCGGCGCGCCTATGTACACGGCCCAGCAGAACAGCCTGTCCAGCTCACTCTGGTTGGGTGGCGGGTGCACGCCACCCGGGTCGAACTCGTCGAGTTCCACGAGTTCCATGAGCTGTAGCCGCCCGTTGCACGTGCGCATCGAGTCCATCAGGTCGCGTCTAATGGTGTCCTTCCGTATGGTTATGGACAGTTCGATTTCTTGCCCGGCCGCGGACTGCGGTCCACCGGCGGCCGGCGCGTCCGGCAGGCTCTCCATGAACAAGAACTCTTCGACGTTGGATCGCCGCCGCTGGTCACTGCCGCCGCCGCCACCGCCGCCTCCCGGCCGGTGCCGAAAGCTGTACCACCGGTCTTTGAGCGACGACGGCGACCGGGACGTCGCGGCCGCACCGCCGTGCCGATTGTGCACGTTCAGGCTGATGGTCCTGTCCAGGGGAACGGCCACCTCCAGGTGATGTCTGCCGGTCATGGTGACGGTGCAGGTCGAACGTATCGTTCCGGTGTGGGGCAATGAACAATTTGCTAACCGGATGTCGGAAGACGTGCCCTGACGGTCGTTTCGTGCGTGTGTTTTTCGCCGGCCGCCGTGCTGCCGTGCAGCGGGTTACCGCGCGCGTCGTTCGGCTTCTTCGACGATACGCTCGCCAATGTCCGGTGCGGCGGTGGCACGATATTATATTATGTTCGGTCGGTGGTCTCTCGCGCGGTGCTACGGACGCCAACAGCGTGGCCGCTATCGGAACTATATAGGTACGCGATCGTATCTCCCTCTATTTCCACCCTCCCCCTCCCGTCAGCCAGATACACACGCGCGCGCCCGCCGCCTCGCTCCGTTTCGTATAATTTATTATTATTCATCGCCGTTTTTTTATCATTAATTATCGTTATTATAATACAGAATTAATATTATAATAATATATCGCGCGCGTGGCGGTGTGGTTGTGAACACCGGTAACGCGCGAATCTTGCACCGTGACTGCGTCTCCTTCACGGCTGCTACTGCAGTGTTATAAAATATACCTAATTTAATACATTCGTTCATACACGTCATATTATTATTGTTATTATTTTGTTTTACATAATATAATTGTGTAATAGAATAGGCATTATGTACGTATCAAACGGTGTACGCCGTAGGTGTACATATATAGAATTGATTTAAACAATAACGATAAAATATTTTTTTTTTTCGATATACCCACAAAATGAAAAAAAAAACCACTAGCATTTTGGATAGGTTGGGTATGTTTATTGAAATTGTTATTCATTAGACATATTGGTTCTAATTTATTAATTTTTATCTGTAATTAGCAAAAAAATTATCATTCATCAATTTTTTTGTTAATTTGAAATATTTTTATCGTTGTTAAATGATAATGCGTTTCCATTTGTATGAGCAATGTTAATATAATTTTCGTAATTTTTAAAATGAAATAATTTTGAATATTACATCGTTGGATATTGTATAAAACGCGTATAATACAAAAAATAAATACACCATACCTACTCGTAGTTTAACACGCACGATATAATATTAAGTTTAATACACAATACACGTATAACGTAAGGTATAAAATAAAAGCAATAAATAAAATACCGTATTTTTATTTAGTGACGACGTACGTAGTATTATACGATGGGCTCCAGCGTAGGTTAAAAAGGGTTCAACACTTCATACATTAAGTAGTTATTATATCATAATAATTAATATTAAACTAACTTGATTTTGTAAGGTTTAAACTATTATTATTAAAAAAAAAAAAAAAAATTATCCGCACGATTTTATTTTTCAGCAATGTTGTAGTATTATATTGTATTCTGTACCATAGCAATAAATTCCTTGCACGTAAGCCCGTTGGTTTTTTAACAATCAAAGTCAAGGTCGGCTGTTGCTATTCAATGCGCATTATACGGTACATACGTTAATCGACGAATCAGGATATGCGACTATGTACCAATAATCGATTAATTCTTAATTTTTACATCGCGCATTCTCCGAATTAATCGTTGATTTCAACCGCGTACTTACTCCTTGTATCGCGCAGTCATGTCATGAAATATAATATAATTAATATTATATAAAATGTGTGCGATGTCTAAATTGACTGGTAAATAATGTGCCTGTTCGATTTGATATGTGTATAACTTATACAGTATAAGCAAATTAAGAATCTCACGAGCTGCGAATAAGAGGAATAATCTTAACAAATGGGTAAATGGATATTATTATAATATAATTTATATCAGAGGATTAATCAGTGTTTTGTTACTGTTTTATTCAAACAAACATCTGAAAATTATTCAATAATGAGTCCTCCGGAAATTACGTTGAAATATGGAGGTTGTATATATTCAATATTGTCATGATTATTGCTATTGTTTATCATTCAACACTTGTATTTTTTATATTATGAAGTTTCCGGTTACATTCACATTGTGTTCTCTTACATTTTTTTTTCAAATTCTTCAAAATTACGAATATTTGCAAATTATTTTGTTGTAGTTGAAAATCCATGAGTTTTTTTTATTTTTATATCTAAGGTTTCAAAATTAGATAATTCTTCATAATTATGTTATTCTTACTCCAATTTAAAACAAAAATTTAGCGTAAACCCACAGTAATATTTTATGAGCGTTTTAAGCTTAAAATTTGACCGAATCTGATCGTTCCAACAATTTTACGTAAAATAACAGTTTTAGTTAATTCGTTATCATTCAAAATATTTTAATCGTTAAATTTCGAAACGTCCACTTTTAATTAAATTATCATTTACCATGTGCAATTAAAATTAAAAAATATTAATACTAATTTCAATATATTCATACCACTATTTTACCTACTCACCTCGTTCTAAGGTATTTTTTAGTTGAAATATATAGTTTTGAAATGTATGACAAATATTTTATCAAATATTAACTGTAAAATAATTTATATTCCCTCATGAACTCGCGAACAAAATGTTCAAAACATATCCTTGAATTTCGTAAAATTTACTTCAAATTTGAAACAAATATAAAGTTGTTGAATCTATGATTCATAAGCTATATGAATAAATATTACGATTATAAAATATATTTCATACAATATTTATGCGAGTTTACGCACTATATATGTATATAAGTGTATTGTGTATGATTTTACTCTGTTACTTAACCAGCGTAGATTTTTATAAGTAGTTTATAAATAAAACCTTTTTAATTATAAGTAAAGGTTTGATTTATGGAGAGTCTCAAACATGAAATTTAGCACGTTTATTAGTACCTAATATATAAGTCGATCAAACAAATACGCTTACTCTTTTTTTTTAATAATATAATTCTTCAAAATTTGATTTTTGGAATTTTTAAATATAAATTTAAGGACCATATTTTCTACCATACTTTATACTTGGATTTTTTATTACGTTTAAGGAGTATGATGATACAATTTTATTTTTTTTCAAGTGTGAACTTCTTTAACTACCTATTTGTTCTATTTAACGGCGATTATCATTTGAAAAAAAGAAGTTTATATCGTCACAGGATGTTTCAAGTATTTGAAAATATGGTCTTTAAATTCCAAAAATTGAATTTGAATATGAATGCACTTATGCACTTGTATAGAATAAAATGGAACTGAGTACGGTGAATTTTTCTCTGTATCCTCCAATATAGAAATATTGAAATACCCGTCTCGTTTTCTTATTTGGATAGGAATTTTCTCATCTATTTTTTTTTATTAAATGCCTTTGCTTGGTATGTAGGAACTTAGATTCGATCCTTCCATAGTATAGGTTAAGTTGTATTCTAATATCGGAAAGATTAAAATATAAAATTAAAATTAAAATTTTAAAACGATTAGATCATTTTAGGTATGAGTATAGTAAGTTATACTAGTTATAGCTTTGTAATATGTGGCAATTTTTTAAACATTTTGAATTATCTATAATAATCATTAACGCATAATAAATTACATTTTATAGTACTGTATGCACTATAATATTAAGTTTCTTTAACGTTTTAATTTTTAGATATTATTCCCATTATTATTTACGGATATGGTTGACAAAGTTGATGTTCATGCAACAGTCAAGGGTGGAGGAGTTTCAGGTAAAGCTGGTGCAATTCGTTTCGGTATTTCTTGGAGTTTACGTTCTTTTGTAGATCCTGAAACAGTAGAACGCATGCGAATCGGTAAATATTTTTTGCTCTTATAAAATACGTTTTAATTGTTAATAAAATATTTAATTTGTTTTTCAAGCGGGTCTATTGCAAAAAGACTACAGGAGAAGAGAAAGGAAAAAGCCAGGCCAAGCTAGAGCTAGAAGGAAGTTTACTTGGAAGAAGCGTTAAAATGTTGGTTTTATTGCAGTTTTGTATATATTATTTAATGATGAATTAAAATAAAATAAACTAGATTTTTCTTATATTTATTGTATACAATTGTCTACATTATTGAAAATTTACCTATAGAATGTGCTTGTTATAATATAATATGAACTAACTATACAAATTAAAATATTAACAATTATTTTTAAGCACAAACGCAAACCGATTAGGTAGGTATATAAAATACTTAAGGTATAATATTATATTAATATGTTTTTAATTTCATGTAATATTCATTAAATAATAAATTATGATGAGTGTAGTATTAAAATATTTCATATGCGTTTATACTAACAAAGTTAAGTAAATATATTTTAAGAATAATTTAATTTGAATAGAATTCCGGTTAGAAGATTTATTAATGAAAAATTCCTGAAAGAAATAAACGTCAGAATATAGAATATTTAAAAATGTTTGATGAGAAGGTAAAATATAACTACCTACTTATTAACAAAAAATATTCTTTAACTATTATTTATTTTTATAAAACTGAGTAGGTATTCATTTGTATAGTTGTTTTCAGCTTTTAATAATAATAATTAATAATACTTAAAAAAAAAATGATCAAATTTTGATTGTTACTTAGTCGCTCAACTACAAATAAACAAAATTAAACAAGTTCTAAGCACATAACTTTATTTTGAACCATTTTAAGAATTTCTGGTGATATCTACATACTATGATATGATAATATAATAATATACAATGTAGGTAATATAATATAATATAATCTATTAATTCAATATTAAGTTCAACAGAAATATTGACAACATCCGACAAGTAAGTTATTGAAAAAATCGTGAATATATTTTAAACATTAAAAATGGTTAAAGTGATGTGTCAAAATAACTTCAGTAAATTTAACTGTTGAAAATTCAAAAAGATGTTTTTAAACCAAAAATGAGTTGACTCATTTATTTCAATACGGGACCGTAATCTATAATTGTTGCTTAATTAAAGTTAATCTATCAAGAATTAACTAATTTTTAAATAATAGTTATTTTCGTATTTTATTCATTATTTTGAAGCGGGCCGTATACGACAAGTATAAACACTATTAAAAAATTATAGGAAGCCTATTAAACTCTCCGGTGGCGACGTCATGCTCGTTATCCATTTGACATTAAAACTGTAAATCTATTGTTCATAAACTTCGAAAAATAAAAAACAACTAAAATACTGTAAATATTAGTAATTTTAGATTGTTAGTAAATTTATAATTTCATTAATAAGTTGTACCTATAGTATTATATAACTTGTATTTTCTCATGCTCCTTGTCTCAAGTAAAATAAAAATATTTCAATACACTAAAGAAAATTTTAGAGACACCTATGTATTTTAATGATGGTCAGATAGTTAATACGAATTTAGAACAAACTAAGTAACCGATACTTTTATGATAATTTGAGAAACGATCTACTCATTTGGCTAGTTATTATCAATATTAACATCTTACAAATTAATAAATCGGCAACCTGAAAAAGTCTGTAAATGCCTAATAATAAATATAAAAATTATGAATTGGTACCCTTTAATAAATGTATATAGATTTTGTATCTTTAATTAAATATATTATTATTGTAATCTTAAATATTGTTAATACTTAATATAGGTTCTTGAATATTTTTATATTGATATATCTACATGGCTACATATAAATATTATTAATTTTTTTACATACCAATTTTCAAAGGTTGTATAGATATACATTTTTGTTAAAAAATATTTAAATCTAGTTTTTCAAAATAAAATGTTGTTTAACTGATTTGTTTAAATACTAGCTAGGTAAAAGTATTTAGTTAAAACTATTATACTACATATTATCATTTTCATTGAAAATCGAAGTGTTCATTAGACAATAGAGTTAGGTAATTCTAGACTAAAATCAGTAGGTAAATTGTACAGTACCTACCCTAGTGGTCTAACATAAAAATATTGTTTTTATATAATTTTTTTTTATATTACATATGTATATTCAATACATTCAATACCTATAAAGTATAAAACTATATATTATAGTAGTATATACATTTGGATTTGATAGTACCTATGTGGCTATGTGTATAAATATAGCTATATGGTTCAATAACTCGTATCTTATTTTAAAATAAAACCGCACGATTGTTTTTTGTTATTCGCAATTATTCAATATTTTTGAAGGCTGAATTTTCAGTAGGCACCCGACCAAAATTAATATGTATACTACCTACCTACTTCAAGTAAAAATGTTATCATAGTTATTATTCATTAATAGTTAATTACAACGTCATTAAAAATTGTACCTATTTAGTTTTGATTATAATAATGGTTAACTTAAAATTATTATTAATATATATGTATTATTTATTATTCATTATACACAATGATACGATGGGAATTCTGAATACTAGTTCAATTAAGATGAGTCACCAACTGACTGGAATACTGTTTCACTATTTACCGTATATCCGCGTCTCCCACCAGTTACTGTAGAAAGGTAGCGGGAGAAAAACTGGTCATTGACAACGAAGATGCGAACTGCCAAGTGTGTGCATTTCAGTTAGTGTGGTTCGGTTAAAACGTAATATTCATCGATGTATTATTTTATTAATTGTGCGAGCAAAATTGGAAAACATGAGTTCAAGAAAATTGTCCCGTCATTTGAGTTTAGACGAATGTACGCGCGAATATTTGGAAATGGGAATGGACTTAACGAACAAGCGAAAAAGATATTTCAGTTTCCACGAAAAGGCAATACACCGGAATCGAGATAGGCCGATATCTTTTGAACTACCAGATACAGATCTAGTTGAAACTGATGAACGCAGTATCACCGAAACAACTATTGACGGGTCCAAAAGTAGCAATCAATTAAGCGTTAATAATTACAAGGAAATGGTGAAACAATGCTTGTTGGATTCAGCAAAAGGATACACTAATGGTTTTCAATTACTTCATGATATTGAATCTGGTATGGCAAATTTAGATACATTAAAACGGTGTCCACAGCAGCTGAAAAATTTAATAGTTCTGTGGGCATGTTTTGTCGATAAATGTGATGTCATGGAAGTCTTAGTTAAAGCTGGCGCAAATGTTAATTATATATTACCTTTTAGAGGCTATGGTGCTGTACACATAAGTGCATTGAACGGCTGTGTTTATTGTTTGAAATGGTTGTTGAATAATGGTTGTGAACCGAATTGCCGTGTTGACGATATGACAGCACTACACTTTGCCACCTTCACAGATTCCGTTGATGCGTTCAATACACTTATCGAACACGGCTGTAGACTTGAATCCACTGTTCTCCATAGCGCTGTAAAATCCAGAGCTGTTGGGTGCATTAAACTTTTATTATTTAAATACAGTGTAGATGTAAATATGTTGGACTCTATGGGTTTAGCACCTATACATATTTGTGCTGACCAAGGTTTTTCAGACTGTATGTACATGCTGTTAAGCTCGGATAAAACGTTAATTAATCAAAAAGACTATCATGAATGTACGGCTTTGCATATGGCTTGCGAATCTGCACACGTAGAATGCGTGAAATTGTTAATAGAACACCAGGCTAATATACATGCTAAAAATATGAAATTTCAAGTACCTATACATATGGCCGCAAAAGCTCAAAGTGTGGATTGCATTGATTTTCTGATAAAAGCAGGGGCTGACGTCAATGCCACAGATATAGATGACCGAACACCTCTGCACTCAGCTATATCTGTTAAGACGTTGAATGTTTGTCTTGCTGTAGACACATTGCTAAGTTACCATGCAAAAATCAACGTACAAGATCACTTTGGGTTTACACCTCTACATATAGCGGCGATCAACGAAGTGCCGGAATGCGTAGAATCATTGTTAGCCAAGGGTGGCAACGTAGGTATTCAAACGTTCGGTGGTATATCGGCACTTAACATGATTGTAAGAAAAGTGCCTTCGTGCGTGCCAGCTGTAGCCAAACAATTGGACAGTGCCGTTACATCCAACTGGGCGGATGGGTTTAAGCGTGGTCCGGAGATACAACTTCGATTCAAGTATTTGTTAAATTCTAATACTTTTGGTGAAATTGATTTACTAAAATGTTTTCAAGAAGAAGGCCAATATGAACTATTACAGCATCCACTGTGCCAAGCTTTTTTATTTTTGAAATGGAAAAAAATACGAAAATATTATTTAATGCGACTGGCAAGTTTGGGATTTTTCATTCTTCTATATACGCTTTATGTAACGACTGTACTTAGTCATGATTGCTACAATGCAATCCATTTATCCAATCAGAGTAATTCGTCATGTTTCCAGAACAACTCTACTCTCAGTGCATTTTTAATAAAAAATTATCAAATAATGGATGTAATTATTTATGCATTGTATTTGATCAGCGTCATAGAAGGATTCTTGAAAATTTCAGAAATGGCTGGATATATGTATGTTCATCAATATGTCCTTAGTTTAAGTAATTTAAGCGAATGGTTAGTATTAATAAGTGTGCCACTAATATCATTTCATATTAGTGGATATACCTCTTATTGGCAAAATTATATTGGTGCTTTTTGCGTACTCTGCGCTTGGACCAATTTTATGGTAAAAATAGGCCAATTGCCTTGGTTTGATACATATGTCGCCATGTACACTAAAGTTCAAAAAGAATTTGCAAAACTCCTCATGGCATATATATGTTTATTAATAGGTTTCTCTGTTAGTCTTTGCGTCGTGTTCCCTTCTTCTAAATGGTTCAATAATCCTATTATAGGTTTTGTAAAAGTATTAGTAATGATGGCGGGAGAATTGGATATATCAATGTTAGAAGTACACGACGAATCGCCAATTATATCTAAATTTAGTGCATATATTGTATATGTAGCCCTTTTAATATTTGTATCAATTATTCTTATGAATCTACTTGTAGGAATCGCTGTACATGATATACAAGGCTTAAAAAAGACTGCTGGTTTGTCTAAAGTTAGATGTCAGATTAAACTTATATACTATATTGAACTATTTATGTTGAGAAGCTTTTGGCCAAAAAGCGTCAAACGTAGAGCTCTGGTCTATCCTTCTAAACATCGAGCTCATATGACAGTTAAGCCATTGAGTCAACAACAAACGTTGCCTAGAGATATTATAGACGCTATTCGAATTTTAATTAAACGAAAAAAACAAGATAACTGTGATAACAATGACATTTTTAAAATACAAGAAATATTAAAAGAAGTAAGAGATTTAAGAGCAGTTGTAGAAGAAAATCAAAAGGTCATTAAACATTTGTTGATTAATGCAAATAAAATATAATATTATTAATATGCATTTATATAATTATATACAGAATAATAAATAATAACATTAGATAAATCATCAATTTACGGAGAAATTAAATAAAAAATACAAACATATTTTTTATAACTGATTATACACTGTTATTATACTGATAAATATATTCATCGTTTTATGACCTACGAAT
The DNA here is from genome assembly GCF_003676215.2 of Rhopalosiphum maidis. Taxonomy (NCBI): domain Eukaryota; kingdom Metazoa; phylum Arthropoda; class Insecta; order Hemiptera; family Aphididae; genus Rhopalosiphum; species Rhopalosiphum maidis. The sequence goes on from NC_040877.1 coordinate 65,656,755, forward strand.
TAATAATTTTGTATAGGTACGTATAAAATACAAGTCTCATACAAAACTTAAATACTATACATAATATTATATCTTAATTATTATTAAGTATTTTTACATATGTTTATAATTTGTATTTGTTGTACCTATGGGTAGACACTGTTAAATGTATAGCAAAAATTATATTACAAATATTGTATCCAATACAAAATAATTTTTCTATAACTAAATTGTTTGTAAAAACCTTTGGTAGGTATTTTTTGTACTGAGAAACACATTTTAGTTATATTTTTGTATTTGTTCCTATACTATATTTTAATTGTTAAGTTTAATGTACTCGTATTGCTCAAAATGTGTATTATATATGAAATTGTGAAATAATATATAAAAACGTTAAAATATAAATATTGTTTAATTATTATATTTAATGATAATATTGATAACAATGACTATTTTTAATATGTATATTTAATCTTATTATACATATTTATTAAGTAAGACGTAGGTAATTCATAATACTTAACTATTTTGAAATATTTTGTCAAACATTTTGATTTTAAAAAATAACAAACTTGATCAACTAAACAGTAATTAATTAAGTAAGTATGCAAATTCTGGGGGTAATAACTAATAATATACTAAATTATTTGTTTTATATACACAATATGGATCAAATTGTCGTACAACTGTACAAGGTAATTCTCTAAAAACTAAAAGTAGATACGTTCTATTGTTGGCAAATAAACATTTCATTATCCCATAACAGAACATGTGAAGATGATTAGTAAATCACCTTGTATAAATGTGTATATTAAAATTTGAAATTATGTATAAACTATATATATATTGTATATACATGTATCTATATAATTATATTTATTGCTCAATAACGTCAATAATAAATCATATTATTTAGAGGATTATGTTTAAAATTCTGTAAGTAAATACCTAAAATAAAGTAATATTGTTGATTGGAACCTTAGGCAATTATTGTGAAGGTCAACTTCACATAACCTGTTTTCGCACAAATAATATATAAATAAAAAAAACATGGATATAAATGATAAAAATATTTTTTAAATACAATAATAATTTAAGAAAGTTATCTACTGTATGATTTAAATTACTACTTAACTTAAATGTTATACAATTATTAAAATGAGGTACCTAATTTTCTTAAATTGTAAAACAAATTACATATACGATTTGTAGTACTAATACTCTGTATTTATTGGTAGGTACTTAATGTAGTAATATAGCACCTATACATATATATATATATTATATTAATGGAATTTATGTTTCAATTTTAATCAATCAATGTAAAAATATTACTATATTTATGAATAATCACGTAGTACTAGTGTAGGTGTAATACGAAATTGTGAATATAATATAATTGAAGTGGAAGGTACTGTGAAATATGATATTAACAATAAACATAGAACATCAATGTATCATTACGTGAATACATATTTTATAAACAGAAAAAATAATGATATATACTATTTGTTATAAATGTATTCATATAAATAAAGGTTAAAGTTAAATTTATTAGATAAATATTAAATATCATTAAATTTATACGAGTATTAAAGTATTTATAAAATGCACATTATGAAGCTCTAAGGAGAAAAAGTAAAATATTGCATTTTTAAAAGTCGTTTGTGGCTAATCGTTACAATATGGGTGTGGTATTAGATGTATTAGATATTATACATTTAAATTATGTAATTATACATTCGTACATTACGTTTACATTTGAGAATGTCCCAATAAATATTTTATCGTTAATAATATCACATGTAGAATGTAGTTAATTTTATTTACCTACAATGTTTTTCGATGTACAAAAGATTACCTATTTTAAAGTAATTAGTAAAGGGAAAGTCACTTATATATTATATAATTAAATAAAATTGTACAACAATTTTCACTAAGGTAATCTAAATAATATTATTAATATTATTACTGATTAATTACCTATTTACCTACCAAATCATACAATACAAAATACAAGTATACTGATTGCTTAAAAATTAAAGTAAAATCTCTATCGGCTGTATCAACTTAATATAAAAATGAATTGTTAATTTTTGATTATGTTTTTTTAGTATTTTTTGTTTGTCCTCCCCATTTTAAAATCCTGTCTACGCCCTGCCTATACGTCCTATAATATAGTACCTATAAATGAAACCAATAAATTGAAAACTACCGAACGAATTGGTTTTCAGAAAAAAAATGCTACCTGCAACCACTCGTAATAAGTATGGATTGATGTTTTTAATTTTTACACATCGACGATGTTAATTAATTTAATTAGGAATAGAAGCTACTTACTAATGTGATCTAGTTATTTTATATATTCACAACTTTAAATAAAACATAATAAACCTACGATGAATATTATTTAGTTGTGACTACAATTATATTATATTATTATCATGTCATGGCATAAATACTAAAAATTAATATTTTTTTAACCAACAAACGTATTAAAGTTATAGGTACTTAGATATCATGAGTTATATCTAAATTTTTAATTACAAAATAATTTGTGATTTTCGAGATTTTGACGAATTTTGAAAATTCTAAGTTTATCTAAATGCTTATAAAAATATACTGTGACTATAAATTGATAATATTTTTAAATTGTAAAATAGTCAAAACTTATTAGGAACCTTGTATTATATTCTCAAGCATTTTTACCAAAATAATTTTGGTCTTGTTTATAGGTAGTTTGAGTAGTTATGTTGGTAAGTTTATAATTATTTTAATTTATGATGTTTTCTTATTTTCACGATTATTTCACCTATACATAGGTGTATAATAGCAAAGGTCAGTTTTACGTGCGTTATCGGTGGGATTTCGATACCGTTTGTTGTGTGCAATTATTACTTTATTAGATTGGTATACCTTTATAGAAAACATTTTAAAACAACGTACCATCACATTACTAGGTTTCCCGCGAAGAAAATCCCTAACCTAATTCCGAGATAGGGAACAATCCATTTGTTATTAATAAAAGAACGCTTTGTTTCTGTACTACACGTAAGTCAGGAATACGATTAACTTTAAACTTTACTGATTTACTGTAATTATTATAGTCATAAAGATTAACAACGAATGGAACGAAAATTAGATAGGTACGCGTCAGTGGCGGATTAAGCAATTTTCCGCCTACAAGCAGGACATTTGACGCCGTCTCAAAGTATAATATTATATTATAATTTATTTTATTTTTTAAGTGCGGAAAATTTGCCACTCCAATCACCTTTTCACTTTGCCTGTAGGGTAACCCGACGCTGGTACGTAAGTTTAAGTACGTTCACGCTGTACAATTGCGGTAGGTACACTGGTCCGGTTCTACGACTGCTAAAATGGTATTTACTTACCTCACCGTAATTGTAGGTATTTAATACTATGTTTGATGTTTCAACAGGTAATTGGCTGACTGCTGGTTTTATTTTTACTTTCCGAAAATCATATTAGGTAAGCAAAGAAAATTAATTTCAGCCGAATTTTACAAAAATTTTTTTTTTTTTGAAATCGATAAGTTTAAACAGTTAAAAACGTTGTGATCTTAGTCGTCTGTCTTCGAAAAAACAGAGGATTTTAGTCGTTAATTATTTGTTATTTTAGATGGGCTACCTATTTACTTAGTTCCATTATACAATATTATATATTTATATTTTATACGACTAAATACAATATTAATAAAATAATAAATAATAGTCACTCACTCACCTATCTTCATGATAGCGGCAGTGCTCTCTGTCGTTGTAATTTTAAATGTTTTAGAATATATTCTTGACACTAGATAACGCTATCATATTTGATTTTGTTGTAAATTTGTGAATGATATTATTACGAAAAATGTATAAGATTTCCGTGTCAACCTTATACCTAATGAGCTGTAGTTTTTGGTCGTGTGAGATGGAAAATAATTTAAAAATGGAAGGTGGTTTGGGAATTGAGAGTGGTCGTTGTCAGACGCCAGTTCTTGGTTTAGAAAGTTACGATATTCGAATGATGAAAAATGGGCAATAAGTTCTGGAAATATGTATAATGTAATTTTAATATTAGATTTAGTTACAAATAAATTATTTAACGTCATTAAATTATACTTACATACATAAAATTAACGTAATAAAAGCATAAATTATAGCCTGTTATAGGTATCTACTATCTATGTCATACCTTCTACCTTCTATAATTACTACTAAGCTTTGCTAAAAATTTGTTATAGGTACCAATTTTTAACTAACCAGTATCCAGCTATGACAAAAAAACAAACATGTTTGTCCTTTGGATTATAATATTCTATAATCATGAACTCTTAAGTTTTAGTAAATACTATTATATTTAGTTCAATGTATTGTACTTGTCGACTTTTACACATCAAGTATATATTTTTGTTGATGGAAGTTGTGTGTCGTGTACTTTTATATAACACTATATCTTTAGTTTGAATGAAATAAAATAAAACATAGCACAGATAAATTATAATTAAATTAAATAATAGGGCGTTTTTTAATAACGGAAAAGAACTATTTTTTAAAGAAGCATTAAAAAGAAGAGTATTTAATAGGAAAAAAAATCTTTCATGTATACGTAAAAATATTGGTGATATACTCTCGGGCTCAATATTTAAATTTAAATTATTAAATTCATTAAATAGGCACATATATTAGATTAATTAGATCAATATGAATTGTTTATTAATTGTACATTGTATTTATAGAATCAAAAGACGATGATTAGCAATATACAGAAATTGGAATATTTCTATGTGTGGATGCGAAATGACGATTAAATAAAATTACTTATGTGATCTCTATGATCAAGTGTTAACAAGTTGAGAAAACCAGTATTAAATTTAAATATTTGTTATAAAAGACCAGAATTTATTAAGCGTAGTCTTCAGGGATAATTCAGAATTGAATGTTTTGTAGATATTTTTTGCTTATACGTTTACATTCAGTTTTCGTATTGAAAATTGTGTTCAATTAATTTCTAAATAACTTCTTTTTTAAAAATAACACATGAAATATTTTATTTTTTTGATTAACTATAAATTTTAATTTTCTTGAAAACTATATTAGGTATAGTGATTAGAGTTATTTTAATGTTTTTTTAGGAAGGAAAGTATCTATAGAGAGATATAACAGAAAACGACCATAATTATTCCATAGTTGTGGGTATATCATATTGTCTCATTCTGCAGGCGCGTAGCCAAGGGGGTTGTTACAGGTGTGTAGTAACACCCCTTCAGCCGTGGTATACTTATAGATTTACATTTTTTTTTTTTATTAATAATAATAGTAATATTTAATTTTTTTCCCATAAACCATTATCTATTCACTTGTAATGTGTTTGTACAATAAAGTATAGGTAACGTTATTAGTTTTATACGTATAATTTTGTCAAATAATTTTGAATAACACCGCCCCTTTGAAATTCCTAGCTACGCGTCTGTCTCATTCAAAGAAGTTATTTCATTGTATGAGTATACAGCTTTTATTTATTACTATTTACGGCTAAAATAAATAAGATGGAGTTATACTCTTCTTTTTAAAAGTTATTGAATACTTCATAGAAAGAAAGAGAATGGAGAAAATTTGAAATAGATCATCAGGTGGATAATAGTTGTCTATTAAAGCTATACGATTATCATAAAAAGTTACAGTTCAAGAAGAAGATAGTATATAATTAATAACTATATAAGTATATTATGTTGTTTTATATTTATATTATATTTTCAATTTTGCGATAAGCAAATAACGTGTACGTCGTACAATATATGATATTATACGTCTTAACATAGTCGCGAGGTGTTTTGTATAAGCACTATAAATAATAAAATGTATCGATATAATTCGAGTTATAAAACTTAATTATTACAAATGCAAGACGCGCTTGTGATTTCAGATCACAAATTTATGTTCATTATAGTGACCCATTCAATACCAACAGACCGGTACTCAGTATCCCACCAATTATTTTTGTATATACAACTAAGTTGAATTCAAAAAAGAAATTTTTGTGTAAAGTGCAGTCTAAACTTTTAAAAATTGAATTACCCAATGGAAAAAATAAAATTTGAGATGCGGCTGATTGCACAGCTGGCAAATAAAACGTTATCAGCCGAATAGTCTTATCATATTTTTTTTTCATCAATAAAACCCAAAACGATAGTACTAAAATTCGGTCGTTAAAATGATGTTCGTAAATCATCTGCTTTTGTGTTTGATTTCTATTAGATCACTAAAGTGTTCAACTGTTTTACTTGTAACTGTCCGAAAATGTGTAAATAAAATATACGATTAAAATATTAACAGTATTGTATTATAATTTGTTTTAAATGGAATTAAAATTGGTGTAACCTTACAGATAAAATACAATTAAGTAAGTATTCTTATTAATTATTTATAATGTTTAACATCAGTTATAAACTGTTTATTAATGTAATAGTTGATTTAAAATTATACACCTGAAGTTTAGAAAGCTATGACATGCGTACAATTTAAAATATACTTGCCACTGATAACTCTTAGGTATATAATATTATTTTTACTTTCTCATTGAACCAATTTTTTTTTTGCATCTCTTCCTAAATTGGTCTAATTTGATAATTCTATAATGGCTAATATATTATTATGTTTTCATGTAGCTACCTACAATATTGATATTAATGTGTTTCATACAAAATTGATTTTGCTTATTTAATTAAGTTTTAAATTACTTACAAGCAATAATGTTATAATGTCTGAAATTCACCAAAATAATTGTTAATACGTCTTATTACCTTTAATACCACATTCTGCTTATAAATTTAAAAATTATTAAAACCCATTTTGAGTTTAATATTTAAAAATAATATATGATTTAAAATGATTGTTTTAATTAAAAATAAATAAAATGTGTATTTTTTTAGTACTGTTAAACAATGGATTTAAAACAAGGTTCAAGTACTGATTGGTGTCCTGACGATTTTGACCAAGATGATGATATCAATAGACCAGGCCCTTCTGGAATGAAACACAACTCTGGTCATTTTCTGGTAACATAACTTTTCTATTTAAAAAAATAAAAAAATAATTTTAATTATACTATTTAATGATTTTTAGACCATATTTTTTTTTTTTTTGAGAAACTACTGTATATTATAACATATGTTTTTGTTTTAGATTGGTGGTATGAAGTTTAAAAATATCGACTTCATTAAAGATACATTTACAGATGATAATATTGTATTAACGGATACCAACGGTCGTCCATTTGATGTATTAACCAACAATGATATGCATTCCATGACAGTTCTTGGTAATTAAATATATATGTATACATATATTATAAATTAAAATTGATTATATAATTCATTTTTGTATTTTTAAGGCAACCAAGCTACTGATTTTGGAATGACCAAACACTCACAAACTGTAATGCTACCAGAATACAACAGCATGACAGAAGTAGGGACTATGGTATCAATGCCAGAACAGTATTTTCAAAATGATTTATATCACATTAAATCAAATAATATGTCTCAAGTGTCTAATAGACATTCAGTCATGGATAATCTATCACACGACAATTCTTTAGTACAGATTGATCAATTATCATTTATTCCCAAACAAACTAATAATTTTGTTAATAATCTGGGAAGTAACCAAGATATGATTTTAGAAACCGGGAACAACCGTTTTCTTTTTTCAGAAAACGGTGGTAGCTATATTGAAGTAACCTTGAAAGAAAATAACGTGTTAAATAGTAATGAAAATGAATTTTATACGGTACCACAGTCTAGATCTGTTCAAGATAATCATATTGCCCAGAAAATAGTGTCTATAGATGATTTAAGTTTATTATCATCTCCAAAATCACATCATAATGTAGAGTTATTAGTCAATCATGAAGAGTTAGTGGATGATATAGACACTTGTGATATAGCAGTTGTTGATGAATCACAAATTCCACTCAATAGTAGTCAGTTAAAAGATAGAATCGATGAAGGATCTGAAAGTGTTTCACTTGATGTTGATCATCATCAACATAGTTCAGGTATTTATAAATAAGATACTCAGATAGATTTACTTACAAGATTTAGCAACTTTATTTTTATATTAAATAAATAAACAAGTAAGTATTTAATTTAAAAAAATAATTGATTTTTCATAAAGGTTTTCAAAGAATGTCAAAAGAAACAATTGAAAAGATAGCAGAAGAATTCGTTAGACAACCACAATGTATTGATGAAGATATAAGTATTAATTTTATCAGTAGAATTAATCCAAAACCACCGGCTCCAATAGAATATTGTAAGCATTAACATAATAGGATGATATTATATTACTATTATTATTGCAGATATAAAAACACGCGTTATAGACTAATTAAAAATAAATAATTTAGAAAGTACAATAAACAATTTTATTAAATGTTTAAATATTAATAGGTAACATATTTGTAATAGAGTCTCGCTAATCCAGACTAGATGAGACTGGACTCTATCCTCCTGATTCCGGATTAAACGGAATGACGTTTTTTTTAACTTACTAATAAATATTTTTCAAAAAACAGCTTATGTATTTGTAGAAATTCAAAATTTATTGATTTACAATTTTACATTAAAAATTATTGTTATTATTGTGATATATGTATTACATATGTACATATATCAATACAAATTTATAGAAAATTAAATAATTTAAAGAAAGTACAAAATATAAATTGTCCTGATTAGCGAGACTCTACTGTAATAATAAATATTCTTCTACGACTGTATGCCATATCTTTATCCATTTGACAGTATTTTTGGTAACTTTATGCCTTCATAGTGTTCTTCATGAATTCTCTGAAGGCCAGTAGAAAAGTTAAATATGTTGGATATGGTTAGTGGAAAGTTTTCTCTCTTTCTATTTATATATTTTCTCTCCAAAACAGTATACTCTATTAATCTTAATGAATTAGGAACTGTCCCGGAATTGGGATGCCTGAAGTTTTATAAGGTTGCAAATGATTAAGTTCTATTATTCAGTTTTCATTTAGCTCTCATTATTGGTTTTTAACAAGTTAAGTAAAATATATACATATGTGAATTTTAATATCATATTAATACTGATATTACAATAAAGATGAAATGTAATGAACAATAAATGTTGTAGCATTTTAAATTAATTGGTGTTCTTTATGAATAAACTAGTTTTTGTTCATCACTAATAAAAACACATTCAAAGAAATGTATTTTGGATGTAATATGAAATATATAGTTTTTGATAAGATGTGTTTGATACATAATTTACAAAATCAAATTTAAATTTTAACTCAGAAATTTTAGAATATGGATAATGTAAATATATATATATATATATTTGTAACAATAAAAAAAAATGTTTTGTATATAATATTTATAAAATATTGATAAAAATAATTATTATTGAGTTAATATTACAAAAAATATAGTTTAAAATATATATTTAATATATTATATATTACTATAGTCTATAGACTTATAATTATTAGTTATTGATAAATTAAATGTCTTGTAATTTTAATTGTTTTTATATTATGAATTTTTATGATTTTATTCAGGGTGTGAAGATTGTAATAAGCTATATCAAAATGAATCTAACTGTCCAATACATAAAGTTAATAGCATTATCGATCTAGCTGTACAAACTAGAGCTAGAGCATCATTACCTGCTACACATTTAAGAATTATGAAAATTAAAACTCAAGACAATTTAAATAATAGTGAGTGCTCTGAACCACAAAAGACCTGTCATGCACCCAAATTAATTATGAATTATAATTATTGCTTGTTAAAGAGTTTGGAGTATTTGCAAGGAAAACAATTCAAAAACATACCCAGTTTGGTCCATTAGAAGGTGTTAATATCAAGGATGAAGATTGTGTTGATGAGCCTATCAATGATGAATTTAAATATTTATTGGAAGTAGATAAACAATTTAAACGAATTGATGTATCAAATGAAGGTAAGAGATTTTAATGGACAAATAAATTAATTTATTATCATTAAATATATATATATATATACTATGTATATATAATATATGGTAGTTTTTAAATTTTGAGTTAAAGTATAGTATTTAAATATTTGTACATGATATTTTAACTCAAGCTAGAAATTGTTGACTGGAGCAAAATAGCTATTTATCATAGTGTCTATCTTACTTATAGTATGTGTTTTTTCAATTATTATATTTGGAAATAGTAAAGTAATATATGTAACTTTGAAAGTTTCAAAAGAAGTTAACAGGGTGTCTAGTAAATAGCTGAGTAAATTTAATAGAATCAAATATTTTATGATTAAAATTACTTTATTATTTTTTTTTGGTTTTAATTTTACTTGTATATAATACATTCCTCTTAAAACTGTTTACATTTAAAACTGAAGCATTCTATAAAAAATTGTTAGATATTTAAAAATATGTACTATTTTAATAATACTTAAAAGTTGGAGATGTAATATTATAATATTAATGTATTATAGTCGGAATTATTGTATTATAAATTATAATATGAACCTTTTTGAATGGACCTTGAAAATAGCAATAGGAATATTGAACATAGTGGACATTGTTTTTTATTTTATCATATTTTATCACATTTGAAACACATCAGCATACTACTTAATACTAATTACTAGTAAAATCTTAGTTTAGATTATTTAGTTTATGCGTATGTACAGGGCAAAGTTTTGAGTAAGCGGTAGACGGGTAGGCCTATCCAAAATATTGAAATACTGGATTCTTAATGGCAAAATGTTTTTTTCCTTTGCTATATATTTACTGTTTAGCAACTATTTTTAAAAAGAAAAATAACATTAATAATAGGCCCTCTATTGAAAAATATGGATCTAGCATACATCAGGGGTTTCGACATAGTTGATTCTATGAATATTCTATAGTAGTATCTTATGCTTGTCATTTCGTAAAAAATGATAGAAATATTGAATATAATAATGATTAATAATTGTATAATTTGTTTCTACATTAAAAGTATGCATATTAATTAATTGTTATTTGTACAACAATGCCATTGAAATTACTGCGTGGTTTTATTATTCAATTTTACTTAACCGTAAAAAATAAGTACAAAACAATTATTTATCATACGGTATAACATTGTGTGTGACTATATCTACTATGTTGAAAGCTATATTAAAAAATGTATAGTAATTAAAAAAAAAAATTATAACTGTCCGATTGACAATTGAATATTATATAATAATATATATTTTATAATATACATTTTTAAATATTATTTATTTATATTAATATAATACGCCTATCCAGTTTTGAGAAATTATCAACAATACCTCAGTATTATTATACTAAAAATAGATAAAGAACTAAACCTCTCCTGTCCCATGAGGCCATGATATTTTTTAACTAATTCGTTTCTCATTAATATAAAAAGAGTATTCGTATGTATCTGAACTTATTGGTTTTTTGTTATTGTTAGGTATAGCAATTCATAACATCTTGTACAAATTCGGTTATATATGTTTTTCAACAACATTCTTTAAATTATGAAATTGTCATTCATATTTTCCAACCACATGATGTATAATGTATCATATAATATAATAAGTAATAATATTAAAATATGATTAAGAAATTGGGAGGCTATGGATAAAACTAAGTGAAGACTAAGCCCCTTCCTTAATTGTACTTAGATGTCATTTTTTTGTAATAAATTGCTGTTTAAAAGTATGTTTCAATATTGATAAACGTTGTTTGATAAACAAATAATACACATCAATAATTGATTAGAAGCATTTAATTAGTGACAAAGTATCTGGTTTAATTAATAAAATAGTAACCAATTAGGTAATATTTAAAATTGTATAAGTAATATATCGTTTTTGATAAACATTTTAACAAAATATTTATACCTTTTATTTTTTAACTATATATTTTTAGTGCAGAATATTTTGATACAAGATTTTATTTATCAGAACAATGACTAGTAACCCTAAATGTATATTGTTATTTGTCATGTCTTACTATACAGCTTGGTTGTTTTTAAATGTTCATTAACCATTACATATAAAAGTACTTAAATTATAATTGTAATATATGTGTTACGGGCGTTGGACAGAATATACAATTTGGATGTTTACTACAATGCCCGGGCTTATATAAAATGGTTTTCGTATATTGGGTAATGTAGATAATAGGCTGAACTGCTGAAGTAACCTAGATAATATAACATTTAATCGTAAAGTATAGTTAAAATATAATGAATAATATATATTTATATTATTAGAAAATATAATCATTTTTTTTTGTATATACTTTATTGTCGCATATACTGCTTCCGTGGCATTTTGATGTACATAGTCGCTTGTTTTCCACTTGCACTTACGTATCTTACATTTTTGTACGTACTACGTACGTTTATCGGTCGTAGCCCAGACCATCAAAATTGGAAAATTTGTAATTTTTTAAAAGCTTATAATCGTTTTGTTCCTTAAAAAAAAATTTTTTTAGTTTAATTATATGCAAAATTAATTAATCATTTTTTAACTTTGTAAAAAATGAAATATTAAACCTTTTTTACCAAGTTATTTAAATTTGCATTAACTTTTCTATTTTTGAATTATAAGTTGGTACGAAATTGTAATACACTATATATAAACGATAAGGTCTTATCGATTATGGGATTATATGATAAACATTACAATCATATAATACATGTTATGCCACATTTAAAATGTGTACTGTCCTATTGTAAGAAAGCCGGTAAGAAGAAACGAACAAACACACCATAGAGTAATATTACTCTATGAAACACACTAATACAAATCTATAAATAATAATTAGTGCTTAATCTAGCCCTGATAAATTGTATACTTTGCCAGTAACATTATATTAATATTTAATTATAACTTATAATAAAAAATACACACATAAAACAAGGACTCAAGTTATAATTTATGAATTGATTATAATCATATAATGTTTCATCAATATAATTATAATATAACAGGTATATTATTATGTTTATGGTTAATAATAAAAATATTAAATAGGTAATATGATTGTATATTAAGACTAGTTTTGTAAAAAAACATGAATACAATATTTTTATTCAGATAAATGTAATTTTTACAAATCAATAGAAATCATATAATTAAATAAATACAAGTTTAACAATAAATAATAATAATAATAATAATAATATTGGCCAATAATTTATCAATAAGTCTTTAAAACAAAGAACAATATCATTGTTTTGACGACAATTTATATTATAATAATATATACAGCATTTAAAATTTGTTAAAACAAACAAAAATAAATACGTGTAAAGATCGCGGGCGTTTCATCGACGCATAGGTAAGCTTTACTAGTCTTAAATCTGATGATTGATGACAAGTAAGCTAATTATTCAGAATATCAAGGGTTTCAACATTTGTGACTCCGTTCTCGTTCTCATCGTTCTTTGAACGCTTTAAGGGATGAAAACCGGTGCATTATCACAAATATATGTATATATATATATAGGAAAAACGGTATTGTGAAGTTATAAATTAAATGGTGCCAATGAGCTCGATTTAATGGCTATAAATTTGACCGGTGTTTGATCATAGTGGTGATGCATTAGTAGTAAGAAACCCCTTTTAATTTATGATCATGGACAGAAGAATCCAAAATGGACGGTGAATAAGCATGATAAGGGGAGGAATGCCCAGAGGGTAAGTCCACGACCTCATCGTGACTGTGAACTGATGGCGTGTTCTTGATGTAGTACTTGTCCTTGGTGTACTTGACGAACGGTTGTGCGTGGTGGTGGGCTGACTTGTAGTTGGGGTAGTGGTGGTGTGGGCCGGACTTGAATAAAGCGTAGACTAACAGCAATTTTCCTATGACTGTGGAAAGTAGCGATAACGCAATTAGAACTGTAATTTTAGTCATTATGACACCCAACACTCCTGCCAATAATGTACCAGCGGTAGCCAAATAGCTTTGGATTCCTCTGCTCTCTGTAATCGTAAATAATATATTATTATACTTGATTAATTCCATCTCGGCTGTTAAGCTATAATGGGGATGGCTATTGATAGTATGTGATGACGAGGTGTTTTTGATATTCTTAAGGAACAATACTCAAGTATACTTTGTCGGTAGATATTTTTATATTGTTTTTAAGGTTAAAACTAAAAATTTGAATGTGTTAATATTGTGTATTATTATTTATTACTTATAATTATAAAACTCTACAAGATGTTTTTGATGATATTCTTATCTTTAAGTTTGATACTAAAGTTAGTTGTACTTCAATATTTTAACTATCAACAGAGAATTGGTTTTGCTGTACGCAAATGTATTAAATTGTAGGTTTGTAAGACGTGTGTGCTTGGGCCATTTTTAAAATACGTATTAATTTAGATCAGTTAATTTGAAAATATCATACATGGTAACTATATTTTTAAAACAGCAATATATGAAAATATTTGTAGATGACATAAATAATAAATACATTTTGTTAATAATTGTATTATCAAAACTTTATTCTAGTCAAGGTGTAATTTGTTATAATCTGTAATTAAAGTATCCAAATAAATATTGTCTGTTATGTATAATTATTTCCTTTTTAATTACATATTCTAAGTAACTAAGTGATATTGTCTTTAAAGTATCTAAAGTATCAAAATATCTTTGTTAAAATATATAAATGAATGTAATAATTACAGTAATTAAAGCTGAGAAGTGGAACACCACTTTAAAATTTTCTATTGTATACACAAATGTTCAAAAACATTTATGCCATATCTGTGTTAATAATGTATACAGTATACATATTGTTATATTATATGATGCTATAAATTAAATTACTTTAAATTGCAGTAACAATTATAACTATGAATATATAATATGTTAATATATGTAAACCACTTTATCTATAATTATTATTATTAATACATATTTTTGAATTCTTTTAAAATCTTCTATAAATTAAATAATTTCATTAAGATACAGATAACTTCTATACCACAAATAGTCTTAAAAATAATGTTGTTTTAATTATGTGACTCTTTAATTTTTTTTTAAAACTTTACGTACCGGTGTAGGTACTATTCGATTAGTATATCAACACTATCCATTTTTATATTTTCTACGATTTTTATCAGTTGGAGAATTATTATAATTGTATTGATAGTAACGAGGTTATAAATATTCCTATATAAATACAATGTTACATGTAGTAATTTTAGGAAATTAAAATTATGTTGGATTGATTGAGGGTGCTAGAGCTTTTGGTAAATATGCATTGATATATTGATATGTATAATTAAATAGTGATTAATAGTATAGTAATTTTTTTCAAGAGCGCCTCTAATTAGAGAATAATTTGCCAATATACTCGTATTATTATTGACTTCAGTATAAATTTAATAAATAACAAAGCTATTATAAACTATTCTTGCCTTGTTTACATAATACATTTTGTTGGAAATAAACATTTGTTATTTTTAATTTTGGCTTTTAAAATATTAGGTATAATTAATGTATCATGTTTATATTCTAAAAGAATGATGGTTATTGTAACTTCGTTTTAAATTTTAAAATTGCTTTTTATCATTTTATAGTTTTAAAATTTTATTTTTACTATAATTTATAAACTAAGATTTTTAAAAAATGTATGTTTTATCTCAAGAAAAGAAACATATTCTCAAGCTACAATGAATAATATTCTAATTCCATTCTGCTCAGAAGTAAAATACCTTTGTCTTATATTAGACAAAGTTTATTAATAAGGCCCTTTTTGTGATCTAAAACAAACATTAATAACAAATTATTATTTTACGAGGCGAAGTATAAGTCTTTAAATATACAAGCCTTCTAATCCATCTATCTCCGCCTACTTCCCTCTGTACCTTGCTATATAACAAACAATAACATCACAAAGATCTTAAAATTCAAACTTTGAATCAAATTTCCAAAATGTAGATCACTTTAAATTTTATTGTAAATTCCAATCACTCATCACTAATCCCCTAATCACTAAACTGTCAATGAACACAATTACCCCATAACCCTCGATAAAGACTAAAATAAAAACAAGATGGAGTAGGGACCTTCTCTTTTAGCATCTCTCAACAATTAACATATTACGTGATGTGTGTTATCACTGGGTAATTTCTCTATTCATTGTATTCATCGCTTATTAAACCTAAAAGTATTTTTAAATTGTATATTTTCATTTTAACAATAAAAAAAATGTACGTAATTAATTGCTTTCATACGGCCACACTTACTTAGAAATAAAATTATTATTGTATGTATTGTAACTAGTAAAATAAAAATATTACATTTTTTTATCGAGTATATTTTAAGTGTTTTAAATTGAAATTACTGTTTATTACGAATATTCAATGTTTTTCAAAAATTTTTGAGACCCGTTATTTTAAGATATCGCTATTTTGGAGACTAGAAAAACAAGTATAATCTGGCTAAAACATAAATTACCATATTTGTACATTAGGTATACAAGTTGAATCTGGCCAAAAGATAAATTACCATATAGTAACTGTCGAATACAGGTTTGTACATTTAAATACCAAACATTAATGATATATATATCGAAGTATGGAATATTAAAATAAATCGATTTAATTTGATCAGAATGAGTGCGAGTTTGGAATTATTTCATATTATTTATTACGAATCAAGAAAATATAACCATATAACCTTTAATTGCATTTTTTTAAAGTTTAATATTATTTATATTTTTGGAGTTAATGTATGCATTTATATCTGTAGCTCGTTAAAAAATAACATAAACATAATACAAATTGTCTAAACGTTTGTTTTGAATACATTTTTTTGTTTCTCATCTATTAAGTGTATCTTAAATTATTATGTCTTTATAAATTTATTTTAAATATTATTATTACAACTGAAGATAAGAAATTTACAATTTAAAATTTGCCTTTTTTGTGCTATAGTTATTAACATTCGAAATATTGAATAAAAAAGCCTGAAGATGTAATACAAGGTTTGTCATAAGTTCTTCTGACATAAGTTTTCACATCTGTTGTATAAGCGTTAGATTTCAAATTGTAATTTGTTAAAACTATAATAATTCAAAAATTATTTTGTAGTTAAAAATGAAAAAAAAAAAATTTAACACCTAAAGCTTGGTAATTTATTACAAGATTATTATATATTTTTAGTAATGTTGGTACATTTATTATGAATGGTTCAAGTTCAAATGTTGACGGTATTAGATATTTAAATGCAATATACTTTATTAAATCTACTATATAAATAATTTTTGTTCGGTGTATAATTTTATAAGCAAAAATGTCGTTCGTTTAATCATAAGTTATAACTCATAACCTTATAAATTATTATAGTTGATTTGATTACTCAATGTCAAAAGGAAACAAAAAAATGAAAATTTCTATTTTTTTAAGTTAATAAGAAATATGAATATTACAATATGAGCTTATTGTAATTATATATTTTGCAAATAACTTTTTTGGCTAACAACAGTAATGGATAATGCGTTATAGAAGCTTGAGAGCATTATAATCTGATAAATTTGATTTTGGATGATCTTTGAAAGCTTTGTTTTTGTTGTTTATCATGTAAAATAAAATAATAAACTAAGGAAAGTTCAGACTTACGTAGTTGGTGCTTGGCACAAAATTCTGGCGAGTACGAGCATACTGTGGGCGTCACGTAGTCGTTGATGAGTCTGGCGGCAATGGCAGTCACGTTAATCCCTGCTTCGTCCGGGACAACATTTTGTACGTTTGTTTCCGATACCTCCGCTGACTGTTGTTGGCTAGCTTCCGCTTCCGCTGTCGCTGTAGCTAAACTCGAAATCGCGAGACACACTGCTGTGATCGTTATCACTATACGCATAATCATTGTTGCTATTTATTATCACTAACGCACCTTTGTTTTTTGTAATATATTTATATTGTTTACTAATTAGCTATATTATAGTATGTGTTCTAACGATGTATATTTTGTCGACTTGAACAAAGTATTAACCACCGCACACGATTACGTTCACGTGCAGAATGACTGTTTGCGTGTCGTACCCTACGAATGCTATTTGGATTTTGCCCGCGGATTTTTAATTTCGAAAACAGGCTTAACTGGTTTTACGTACTCGCGACGCGTAGCGTTTCCGTCTGCTCCTCGCATATCATCTGGAAATAAAGTTTATCTGGGTCATACTGCTCCCGGCCCTCCTACCATCCTGCACCACCACCCACCGTATACGTACAGTTTGCAAAAATCTAGATGCAGGCAGGTAGCGCGTTATGTCTAAGTTAGGCCTCTTGTTATTTTTTACTTACATTAGAAACGTTTTTGAAAAAAAAGATTTTCACCGAGTGACCTTAGTAGAGGGGGCCCTTCGTTGAAGATCCAACCAGACTCATTTCTCCTTGACCATATTCATCGGTGGTTGATATATTATTTCCATGTGATCCAATACGCGTTTGATTTCAAACTTTCAATTTGTGTACACCGCCTCTTTCCCTCCACATATTCTAATACAGGCTGAACGATTCAAAACGAATTTCTTACACGTGTATTTAAAGCGTAAAGAATTTTTAATCCCCGAAATTATCTAGTCATAAATCAACATTGTGCTCGTACCATAATACATTCTTAACGGTTTATACTATTTTATTAGATAAATTTCACTCATTTATATACCGAGTGATTCTTCAATCATAATCATCTTCATTTTTTTCTTTAATAACGAATTTATTCAAATTTTGATTTTAGAATTTTTAAATACATACATTCAAAAACTATACTTTCAAACTCTTGAATTTTTTTTTACTACTCGATGCAAAATTCTGTTTTTTTTAATGAGAACCCAATTTTTACTGTACATTTTTTAGTGGATAATTTTTTTGAAAATATTGATGCACCAAATTAAAAATTGAAACGAGTAGTTTTTTACTTTATAAAATATTTATATTAAGAGTAATAATTCTTCGATGGTTTTACAAACATATAAAATATGTGCAATAATGCATTTAATATTATACTCTGATAATTTTTACAAATTATAAATGTTGATAAATTATTATTAATTACTAACATTTACAAATTAATATAGTTCCCATTTCTTTCAAACCCATTGTTATGAACCTATTATCCTTCGTATATATATATAAATTTAAATAACTCAAAACTACTTCTTT
Source organism: Rhopalosiphum maidis (assembly GCF_003676215.2). NCBI lineage: Eukaryota > Metazoa > Arthropoda > Insecta > Hemiptera > Aphididae > Rhopalosiphum > Rhopalosiphum maidis. The sequence continues at coordinate 65,675,947 of NC_040877.1, forward strand.
GAAGTTTGTATTTTCACACTCCTTTAAGTAATACATATAACATCTTGAGAATTTGAAATTATTATATTTAAGTATTTGTAAAATGTTGAATATTATTAGATTTTGAATAACTGCATTATAAAAGATGAAATAGTTTAGTAGGAATGCTTGGTGAATCACCTTGTATATTTATATATTTACAATTTCAGAATTAGTATATATTTTATGGACAGAAATGTATTGTCTAAAAATAAAATTAATGTAAGTCACGACTGATGTCAAATTCATTGAATATAGAAAAAGTTTTTGTTTTTAATTGCTTAAACATTTTATTATTCATAAAATAGTTACAAGTTATATATTCTTTAACATAGTAATATTGTATGTGTATGTTTCATAGGAAATTATTGTATTAATGGATCCTGTATATATATACATTTGTTATTTCAATGTCTAATTTAGATTTTCCTTTTTAACGAAATTGTTTTAACTCGTTTTTGCTTTGTTTATTTATAACAGTTTTAATAAGCATCAAGCTTTGAAGTGTTAATTAAAAAAAATAGTTCTATGTTACTACATGTACGTATATAGTACCCTGAGCGTTAATTTTTAACATAATAATTTTTAGTATCAAAAAATATTTGTTAGAACAATTGTGTCATTAATAACATAGTATTAATTAGCAGGATTCATTAAACGTCACACGGTCCATTTACATGTAATATTAACGTATACATTAAGGTGTTGTGAGTAAACAGCTAATTTATATAATTACTTTAGGCAATCATTGAACATCGTTATTTTATAAACATAGTTTATAATATACAATGATTGCAGCTTATTGGATTCATCTGTCTATTATTGGACTATAATAGACAGATCTCGATTTATACGATATAAACACAAGAAAAAATTTGTCAATTGTATTTCCTAAACTGGTTAAGGAAGTAAATGTGTATATTTAGGGGTTTAATTTCATATTTATTTTAGTTAATTTTCTATCGTCTATTTATACTATTTCCTCAACTAATCACATCTAAAAGTATTTAAGATTTTAAAAATATTTATTTTTCATAAATTTATGTCATTATGAGAGCATTTTTGAAAAAATAAATATTTTTCTATTTATATGGTTATCAATTTTATGTTTTTATTCTTTATGAATGATAACATACATTTGAAATAATATACATTTATTAATTATAATAATGAATATTTATTAGTAAATTATAAAATAACATTTTTTTAAATACAATATAATGTATATGTATATCTTTTTATTTTTGGACCGTTCACATTATTGACTCTTTTGACTAATGAATTCAAATGTTCTGGTATCAAAGTGAATTCATTAATCGGCAACTTCTGTAGTTAATTATTTAAAAAAATTTACTTTATTACAATATAGTTAATAATTTATTTGTTTTCATAATTTTATTGTGAATAGTGGGTTTTGTGTTCCATTGGTGTTATCCTTAGTTTTATTTAAAATTTTATATTTAATTTACTTTAGTGCTAAATTATAATTATTTTATTTATGAGTGCTCTTTTATTTTCATTGCAACGAAATATTGCATAATAGTTGCGTATAGTTAAATATAATTTAAAATAATTATAAACAATAAAAATTGTTCATACAGAATAATGTAAGTTTAAATATTGTTTTAAAATTTAAATGTTTTTAAATGTTCTTATTTTTATTATATTTCTAGTTTAAACTAATTAAATTCTTTTATAATTTTACTTCTATGATATGATAAAATAAAAATATATATTATTTATTCGTCACCTTTTATTAATTTATAATATATATTATATAGATACAACTTAAATTGTTCACAACATAGAAATAATATAATATTTATTTTTAAATATTTCTATTAATTTTTTCTTATTTCATAATTTCTTTTTTTTTTTTTATTCGTGTGGCAACTTCATTAATGAAAATGTATCATAGAAAAATGCTGTTAATTAAATTTGTTGAATACAAATTTATTATAAATTGCAATGATTCTTTTTATTTTTAAATAAAGTATATTTCCATTACGAAAATTATTAAAAGTAATAATCTCATTTATCTATGTTTAGCTATTGAATAATTGTAATTTATATTGGAGTCTAATACTGCATTTTATGCGTCTCATATCATATTTTCTTTTACATACGCTTGGCTCATATGTCCTATGACTTTTTTTGTAACATTTGATACTTTTATTTTATGTATCACATTATTGTGATAGTTCATAGATAGAGTTTCAATAAAGAAAATAATGTAGAAAGTAAGTTTTCTTTTCGCAATGTAATTCGATAGTCTATTAAATCAATAGCGTTAATGATTTTTACCACCAAAGAACATAAAATAGCGTTTTATGTGAACAAATATTTTTAGTTAATATTATATATATCCTTAAATCATAGGTTATTTTTTAGAGGTAATCTTTTAAATTTCTCATTGGCTTATGTAAAAAAATAATATATACAATGATAAGCGATTCAGCATTTTTTTAATAAAATATTAATATTAATTTTGGGCAAACTATAGTCAGAACTCTTCAGAGTTATTTTTAAATGTTATAATTTTGGCGGTCCTATTAAAAATAATAATACACCTGCAGTATCAATATCTCGTGGATTAACCAGTGACTGCCCACTTCTTATAATCATACTGTAATTTAAAATAATTATACGTATTATTATTTTTATCATTGTTGTAATACAAGCTAGTATGCTGTACGCAGTAAAACTATTTATATTTGAATTACTACATTTAATAGGTAGGTTATTTTATTGCTAATATCAGTATTTATTTTTTCATGAAACCAATACAAAAAAAGGTTTGAAAAAGTACCTAAGTACCTACCTTTTGTTGATTTTTATAGATATTTAAATATCTTTAAAATAAAGTGAATTTGAAATCGGATGCCCAATTGATATAATGCGTATGATATCAATTTAATTTTACCATTATATTATACATTTAATTACCCAACGCTAATTGTTATTTAATTTTTTTTAAGGAAATGCTGTTATATTTAAATCATTTTGAAAGTTTAAACTTAAAGTAATTTGAATTTTTCTATAATTTTATTGTAAATCAATTAATATAGTGCCTTATGTATTTGAACATAGTGGTGTAATCAATGTGAAATGTTAAATAAATAATTTTAAATTTTACTTAATTTAAATCTTATTTGTATGTTTTATTAATATGTTGATCAATCAAATGTGTTTATAAGTTTAATAAAAACAGATAATAATATTAATAATTGCCTTCTAATCAAAGTTGACCGTGAATATTTTTTAACTGTCAACAATTGTATTTGTAATTTTACAATAAATTGTTTTACCTAAAAACAAATTTATCTAGACAAGTTAAATATTTACTTAAAATAATTTATGAATCAAATGTTTTCTATTTATTTAGATAAGGCCTAAAACTATTTATAATAATTAATATTACGAATAAATTGCTTACAATTCGGTTAGATATATATCAGTTGACATATCATGATGTGTAATGTATTATATAAATTTCCTTAAATTGGTTCTAATGAATGGATTGTATATTTGTATCTATATTTAATATTATAAAATATAAAAGTGCCTATCAAAATATTAAACCACTTAAATAATAAAAACATTTTTATAATTTTCTCATTTACATATATGTGACTCAAAAAAAGAAATTTGTGAAAGTTAAAAATATCTTATTAAATGACGGACTTATAACATAATATTATATATATTATTAGGTATTTAAACGGATCCAATTAATTTTGATTTAGTGTACATATAGTAGCCTAATCTTCAGTAAACCGTGTAGTACACCTAATCGGCCATCGAGTGATTATTTAAACGTAACTCGTAAGACACTATTTGTGATTTGTTGAGTAAAAAAAAAATAATTGTATATATTTGTGTATAAAACTGAAAGTCTTTTTAATACTATATTTTTACATAAATGAAAATTTATTTTTGTCTTATAAATTACAAACATTGAATAAAATACTGATTATGTATATCATTTATAAATAATAAAAAAGTATAAATAAGATAACGGATAAAGAAATTAATGTATACCAATGATTTACTGATTAATTTATTCACTATAATGTATTAATGCTTATTCATAATAACTATTGATTAATACGGATAAATTTCCAATGGTTTTCTTGTTTACAGTTTAGTATACGTATATTATGAGGAATATGGGAAATCTAGGCTTTCAATAAATTGCCTGACATTTTTTGGGTCATTGTATAACTTACATTTAAATGGCCCACTATTGTTTGATATCCGTTGTGGGCCCGGGGCTATCCCCCCCTGGTCCCCCTTCACACGGGCTTGCCTTTGACTATTTTGAGTATACCTCGTTATTGAATAGTAATTTGCTGTAATAAATATTGTGTTTAATTTGAATTCTATAAATCATAGTACGCAAAATGTTATGTAATATTTTAATATTATTAATAATTTATTTTCCCATTAATATTGGTAGGTTAAAATAATTTTTGGTCAAAAACATTGCCTATATTATATTACAATGTTATATTATGCATATTATTTTTTTTACGCATATTAGTCCATACCGACGTACCGTTTAATTATGTGTATAGGTTTGTAATATAAATAGCTTAAAAATAGTCAAGATATTATTTAAATTTCATCTCATATAGAAAATAATAATAATAATAAACGTAATGGCAAGAAGTGCATTATTAATTTAATCTATAGAGTATACTAGACTACTAAAGAGTACGTAAAGTAAATACTACAATATATTAGTTTTAGTTACTGTTTACTACTGATACAATTTGATTATGTAAGTTAAAAGGTAATCCAGTCAGTCCATGTTATTTATCGAATAAACATTACAATTTAACTAAAATAATTATTAGTTTCAGATATCAAACGATATTGCACATGATTAGTACTAGTTTTAGATAGTTATTCGATTAAAACAACCGGAAATTAATATGATTCGTATAATTTATACTACTATTGTCATAAATTGATAAATTAAACTAAAATTATCTAGGTATAGTATAATTATTAATTATTATAATTAGTAATAATATTACACATTTATTCAATATATCATTATAATTGATTTGATGATATAATTGCTGTTGTAAAATACGAGAAATACTGTGAATATACATTTATTTCAAAATAGGGGTTTGTATTAGAATAATTTGATTAATATAAATTTGAAATTCACCCATTGGAATTCAACAAATTTGTTAAACTTGTAATTTTAAAATAACCTAATGAAGCAAATAAACAGTGATAACTGGAATTAGTATAAACATTTCATTTGTTCTTTATTTATTAATATTCGAGATATAGATACTGATTGAAATTTTAAAAATCATTAAAAAAAACTATTGCCATAATATTGACCTAATATAACTACTCGAAAAATTTAATTAGAATCTAGTTTCAAATATTTGTATTAAATTTAAATTTAAAATTAATTCAAAATATATCGAACCACATTTATATCATAATACATACAGCTATGTTGTTTTCAACGATTAAGATAAAACGGAATATTTCGAACGTATTGCCTTGAATTTGATTCGTGTATTTTCTTTTACTACTTATAAAAGACTTATTATTGAACTAATTAAAAAAAATTTTAATGTACTCTATCCCTTCTCTCATTTTACTTCTCAAACTAACTTTTCATTTAGAGTTTTAATTTGTATTATGTAGTTATTTTTTGAAAAAACTGACTTATTAATTTTTGTCCATTTTATAAATATATCGATTAAGAACTTAATTGACTAATTGAATATCACTAGGAAAGTGCAATTGTTTACAGAGTTTTTGTTCAGTTGAGTAACATTTTCAACGTTGAATTGAAAATATTTTGTTTAATAATTCATAAAATAGATAAAAAATATTTTTATCTACCTATTTTAAAGTTAAAGTCAACATTTTTTAATAATAATTTATTATACTTAATAGTATACAATTACTATACTTTGTGAAAAATCTTCTCATAGTTTTATCATTTCGTAAAAGTTAGTAATAAAATGTTTGTTTTTGTATAGAATATAATAAAAATATATGTACTTGTTTGTTTTTTATTTATTTTTTCTATGACTAAAATATTAGCTTTGTTATTTTAGTTATAAACTTATAAATATTATATACGCATACTTGCATAACTCAGTAGTGCCTTAAGTATAGTTGTAAATCGAGTTAATTTGCGACAAACACTTTTTATGTATTATAATTATACTACAATAATATAGATATAATTACAGTTCTAAATTTGCAGCATTATATGCTAGAGTTGGGGCCAAAGGAATGTGCAGTTAACAGTTAAAATTAATACTCATACCATTTATTAATTATTACATAATGTATAATTATTGTATTTTTATAATTTATAAAAATGCCTGTATAAATGGTTATTAGTTTAAATTTTAAAATAAAATACTAAGCAGCACTTTTGTTGTTGTTTATAATTAATTATACAATATATTATGTTTATAATATTTACGCATATAATACAACTGATTATGCAAACTGCAGTTACAGTCGGAGATTAGAATATTTAAATATTTTAGTAATTTGCTTAGTTTCCGTTACATAAGATTTTAGTGTATAAATAATGAGTATAACCGGTTAAATACCTATATAAAAATAACTTTAAGTTTATCAATATTTGTCTCGACTAAAGTTTGTATCATATTGATATTAAAGTGATCATAAAAGCCTTATACTTATTAGTTAGGTTGGTTAAAGCAAGCAAATGTTAGTACATTAACAGTATGTTTGAACTAACGTATTTGATGGATGTTAGGATTCTAAAAGGTTGCATAATGATAATATTATTCAATATTATTATTATTATAACTAATATATAATATTTTATGATGAAGTACTTTTCTATTGAGAGTCCTATTTACTCTTGTATTTTTATAACATTATTTATTAATAAATGAGTCCTGTAATAAATGGCCTAATAAAGAATTTTTTTAAAGTATTAAAAAAATGTTATTTAACTATAGATTTTAATTGGAGCGCTAAATGTATAGGTTTTGTATATTGTCTTTTAAAATTTAAAATTTTTATTAGCATTTTTTAGACAATTTTTTTTAGGTATTCAAAAGATACTAGTCGTAAAATCTTGAAATATTCTACTATTAATTATTACTTACATTATAATTTTGTATAAGTATTGAAGTGTTCAAAATATTTTAACTATTTTTAATCAATTTATATTATGAACTTATTCACACAACTATACGCCGTCGGTATTGATTTTTAAGTTAATAGTAATTGTAAAATATAATATAACATGTGATGTTTTTAGAAAAAAATATTTTGATTTTAGCATTTTTTATCTGAAAAATCAATTACTTATAGAAACATTAATAAATGATAAAGTATTCTTAGAAATATAGAGTCTGAAACATGGTCTTTGCAGCTCAAAATCATTCTTTGTATGTAATCATTGAATTCATATTTAACACATGTATTACAGTGATCTACACGCATTGACGAGGTACACTCAAAACTTATTATACAGCAAAGTGACTTCATCAGTTTAAAAAAAAAAAAAATTATTATTAATTTGATGTCGTGACTAGCTTGATTTCTAGATAAAAAAAATAATATATTATCAAAAGAAGGTGTTTCTATTGGGAAACTTTATTTTTTTAGGTATTAGATTTATATAAATTACTGTAAACTTACGTAATGTTATTTTTTTTAATACTTTGTGTACATTTATTTTAGTATCACATTTACTTATTGTGTCTTAAGGTACAGATTGTTAATTTCTTTTAAAATAATAAAAAAAAAGTTATTGATTTGTTTAATTTATATAGGTCGTCGGTTAATTGTTATTATAGTAACTATATTATAATAGGTATCAGGTGTTCTGATATTTAGAATAAGTTGATAATAAATATAAGGTATGGACTTACTTAAGTCGAAGCTTGAAAGAAAAAGAATTGATTTGATTTCGTTAAGTATCATGTAATATTATTTGTAATGGAGTAAGTGCATTTTAGCAGAAAGTGTAAATTGTATGTTGTTTGTTGATACAAAATTAATATTAGGTAATTTAAATAAAACCACACCACATGTGTATAATGTATATAATTATATAGTTATGCTATATTCATCTAGACTTATATGATTTCATAGTAAAAGAATATAGTAAACATATCATATGTAGGAACTTATTATTATAGAAATCAAAGAGTAATAGTTTGTTTTACAATTCCAATAGGCAGGACTAGTTTAACTCTTAGTATCGAATTTTCAAAAAATAGCTTTAATTTCTTGTTGATATTATTTTAGTTATTTTTTATTTGACAAATGATTCGGGCAAAATATAAGCAGAAAAAAAGGCAAGCTGGGTTCATTAATAGAGTTATATATTTATATTTTTAACATACTTGACGTAAGCAATAATCAGAGCAACGTGTGTACTGACAGTGTCTAGATTGTGGTTTAATACATTGAAATAAAAACTTATCCCTCACACGTACTAATCTGTTACATACATATTCTTTTTTTTTTATAAAAAATAAAAAATTTGTTAGAATAGATTAAAGTTTATCATCCAGTTCTTGTTGTTGTCTTGATACTTGTTTTATAAAACTAGAAGAATTTTATTTTGTTATATTTTTTTACAGTTTAAGCACTGTTTAATTTAGTATAATAAAAGAATATACGAATGTTTGAAATAGATCTGAAAGGATAAGTTGTAAATCATACGTTAATGTGAATTATTAATTTATTTATAAGTGATTAAACTACTTTGAAATGTGTCCAAAAATGCGAATGCAGTTGGTACACCAACTAATCCTAGTCGACTACATTATACAGTTATAATATATGTGCTAAAATATATTATATTAGTTTAGTTTAAATAAATTATGTATATTATATGCGTTTTATTGCTTTGCTGTACATGCCAATAGGTTAATTGAATTTTTTTTTTTTTAATTAATGTACGTGGATCGTTATCGTATTTTTAGTGAGTAAAAAATACATGAGTTTTGATAAATTAAAATCTGGAGAAAGTATTATAATAAGTAAAGATAAACGATTTTATGATTAAGGTACTTTTGTTTATTAGTATAATTATGTATGTTATTATTGAAAACAAGACTATACTGTCTTTGCTTTTTTAATGTTTTTATTATGTTATAAATTATTACAGTTTATATGTTTTCCATAATAATATCATGTATGTGCATGTGTATTTTTAAAAATATTTTAATATAAGCGGTATTGGTTTTGTTTTTTATTTTAGAACGCATTGTAAAAACTCATGATAGACACCACATTAATAAACCAGATTCCAGATCTCTGGTCCAGTATGTTCTATCCGTAGCACTGATAGGCTTGTACCAATGTACCGTTTATTACTATATTACATCGATGATTCCGTTGATGGGTTTAACTGATCATTTTGAGTGCCTAGTAGTAATTTGTTAGTCAGTATTTGATTTTAAAAATGTTCATTACTCAGCGTATTCAATCCCACACAGTAATCCTTCTTTCTAACATTCAAATCGATTTCGATTTCTTCTCGGAAGTCGTGATCATTTTGTATCCTGTTGGTGGGCAGCGTGGAATACTAGCGTACATATTTTAGATACTGGTTATAGATAATGGTTGCTTTGGTTCTACGATGACGTGTGTTAATTGCTTTTTTAAATTTTTCAGTTACAAAAAAAATATTTTTCTAAGTTATCTTTGAAATAATTCTATAAGGAAAGGAAGATATATTCACTATACTTAAATTACTTGAAGTTTGCCTAGAAATATTTTTTAAATATAATAAATTATTATTCCTTTTGAATTTAAAATACTCCGCATAGTTACATACTCGAAATTCTGATTCTATTGAACTTATTTTTTAAAATGACTATAGTGACTGGTGGAAGTATTTCTATGCAATTTCCGGTTTGCTTATTTGATTTTAATTATAAATATAATTAATATTTTGCATTTATTAATGTTTAATTATATTGTTTTATTATATAGATAAAATAGTGTTCTATAATAAGAGGAATACGAAAGGTAACACTGCACCTCTCCACTCTGCTCATCTAAATTTTAAATACTTAGAAATTATAAACTACTCATCGCATCTCGATTTTTATATTTCGAAATACATTGAAAAATTTTCTACTTAGGAATAAAAATTTAGAAATAAATGTTGTCATTCAAAAAAGTAAAAAATTTAATAAATTATAACAATAAATAATGTTAATATATATGTCGTAGCTACTTCGTAAAATCGATCTTTTCATGAAATGTAAACAGATTTTTTACACTTCGTGGAATTCTAAAATATTTCACGAAATGGTCACTTTTTGATGAAATTGTCATTCCAAATTGAACATTGTGTAATTTTTTGACAATGTAGTCGTTTACTTTGTATACTGAATAAATACGAGTACTTAATCACTAATAATAAATCTAATTAAATTTAACGTTTCTGTTAAATTTTGTATTTCAGTACACAAAGTGAACTACCTCATTGTGAAAAAATTAAATGATGTTAAATTAGAGTAATTGTAAATTATGTAAAAAAATTTAATAGATTTTTAAATAGGTAATGAATGTTGTTTGATAAAAAAATCGTACTGTTTAATATTTTGGTATTTCTGGGTGTTGCCTCTTCATATAATTTGTTTTTTGCCTTCTTAATCTAAAAAGTAATGTTCTTTGCATATTGTATGTATATCTTTATACATTTTATAATTGTATTATTCTCTATAAGTTATTGCACTTATTATTTTATTAGTGTTATGCAATCACGATATATTCGATATAATATGGAACTCGTTGTATTTAACTGTTTACTAAAATCATTTTATTTTTATTTTTATTGATACCGTATGTATTACTGTCTTGTGATGTATGAGTTGTTTTACGTTGTTCTTTTATTTATCCACCAGTTGCCATGACAGTTTTTCTTTAAGATTTTATGTTTAATTGTTCTACTGAAAAATGCACATTTAATTATTGTCTTGTTGTTAAGTGTTCTCGATTTCCTCTATTCTATGTTTTTAAATAATTGCTTCTTATTAAATGTAATAGTATCATGCCTATTATCCATTCTCGGTCAAACATAAATCCTCAAGTAATTTGTTGTTGCAAAAAGCAAATACTATCTTACGGAAATAATTATTCTTACTTATAAACAAAATGCTCAAATTATTCATTCCTGTTTAAATATTTGTTTTCTTTTATACAATACGATGATCAGTTATCCAAAAGTGTTATGCACATCGTAATAATTGTCGTGATTATATATGTATAGTTAATTTATTTTTGTTACTATTTGTATTAAACCACTTATAATTAAACAAGAACATATTAAGATTTATAAATGAAAATAATGAAGTAAAACACAACAACAATTTCATTTTTGGTTTTTAACTTTTCGTTCACATTGCGACTGTCCATTGTAAACTCTCACTGTTAAATTTGGCTGGGAAACTATAAGACATTAGAATTCGAAAAATAAGTTATTATGATTTTCAAATTATTAAAAAAAAAAAAAATTATTATGATTTATATATTAAAATTGTCTTACAAATTTGAAGTGAATTATTTAGTAATTTAAAGTGAACAAAAACAAATCATTTATATGTCTTAAAATTGTCTAGAATTCTAGACTTTTTAATTCAAATTTTGTTTCTTGAATTCTCGTTTCGAATTTTTTACAAAATTTGGCATCTTCTACCGGAGTTTAAAAGTTATAGTGGAAATGGTTTCGTAACCTTTTACTAGAGTAAATAAATATACTTATACCTACAGAGGTAGAGTGTCATCAATGTATTTTTTCTTATTACATTTTCCCTTAACGACTTTATGATATCTCTATAACTCGACTTTATAACTCTCTCTGGGAACACAATTGTGTCATAAGTGAGTTGATTCCCGGGACCTACTTTATGTATTAGTTGATTCCTGGGTCATTAATAGGTATGAACGAGTTGATTCCGATTCCTTATTGTTGTAGATAAATAGACTACACGACCGTAAAGAGTTCGACCGCTACACATAACGCTGTTAGAAGTACAGTTGGAAACATATATTAAACGCAAGATCAATAGGACTAGAAAATCCAAGAAAAGGTGATGTTATGGTATACTGGTAATCTTGTTACCAGATACCAGTTTTTAAAAACAATGTGTTAAAGTTTTACCTAACTACTAAATTTTTTTACTAATAATTTTTATAATAAATTATATTATAACACAATAAATAATTAACAAATAAAAATTGAATGATTTATAAAATATGAAAAACTAAAAAGAACAAAATTTTTGAGAAACTTGTCATCCAACTTTTGTATTTCAAATGTCTTAAAAACAAAAAAAAAATTAATACAATTTATGCATTATAATTATTGTATATTTTTAATTTCTAATTCTGATCAGAATGATGAACGTATTGATTTTACAATGAATTTAGTATTTGTTCTTATGCCTGGCATTACTTTTTGGAGCAGTATAACCACTTTCTAGTACTTTGGTTTCTAGTAGTAAATCGAATAAAGTTATTACTTTTGTTTTGGGGGTTCAAAAGTAAAAAAATCTAAGTATCTTCTTTCCAAAATAATTGGAGGAAAAAATTAAGGAAAAACTGGAATTTTTACGCAGAATTAGTTTTCAACAAAATTTAATTAGTTTTTTATGCTTGATATTTTTTTTATTTTCGGGTAATAAAGCCCGATAAAGTACGAAGAGATAATTGCTTTTTTTTATAACATTTCGTTAAAAAGATTTTATATTTTTGTTTGTAGAGAACGATTTTATGATACAGTTATAAAATAATAAATTATCAAATTGCATCAAAAAATTTTAGAAAGCATATTTGGGGCGCCTCTGGTATATATATGTATGTGTGTGTTAGTGTTTAAGTATGAAGCAGTGTTATTTCCTGAAATATTTAAGTAATTAAGTCACTAGCTAAGTAACAGTAGTCAAATAAAGACGATTAACCATATTATTTATAATTTTACTACATATTTTATAAATTCTCAGTGATTTTTCAGTTACTTATATTATGTATACTGGAAGTACCTAGCTAGAATAAAATAAATTTTTTGTGATATGTGAACTAGTTGGTATCATTCATGTTATCTATTGACCTGTTATTACAGGTACGACAATTAAATTGATTATATTATTTAATAATATATTATAATAACAATGATACATGTAGCCAGATAGTTCTTCAACACTTGTATACCAATACGCGTGTTTAAAAGCATTTCGCATACATAATATAGAAATAGTATATCGATTGATAAAACAGTCGTTTTATGAATTAACGTATTGTGTATGACCGCGTACGTGTACTATGGAGAGAGTGGTTTTACAAAATATGTAGTTTAAGTATAAACACGTTCAGTCAGTTTTCGGATCATATTTATTTAGAACTGTTGCACATTTTTTGGTTGGTATTATTTTCAAAGATATTTAGATATTAGTCGGGTAGCCTATCCAACTGACATAAAAAAAACCTGATCCACTTTTTAATATTTCTTTGTGCCGACAAAACTAAAACATCACAATTTTAGTGTTTAAAATATAATTAGTTAGTGTAAGTATGTCAGTAATAGGTGATAAAAGTGTAGGTTGCTTGCATGATCTTACTTTATGTTAATTATTAAATTTCGAGTATTTGCACTAAGGTGAGTCTAAATGTGGATTATTGAAACCTGCATTGATACTATAGTGTGTGTTTTTCCTTTTTTTTTATTTATGTCTTTTTTTACTTAATGCATCACTTTTTCCTTTTTGGGCGATGAGTTTGTATTTTATTTTAAATTATAACCATATTATGATAACTATCGAATATCTAAGAACTATTATGTATTTGATTTAGTATAATAATATAGTACAACATAATTTAGTACATAATATATAAGTAATAAAATGTATATGTCATTGCATATTTGCGTTCAGGCGTGTGTAATGAAACAGATTCGGAGTTCAAGGATTAAATTAATTATCCATATGTATAAATATTATAAATAGGTACGAATAGATGAAAAATCAATTAACAATAATTGTTAATTGGAGTGTGTACCAGTTGTTTTCAAAAGTACCTTTTTTATACCAATTCCCCCCAAACTACATAGAGTTAAATGTACTAGTTGCCCTCAATAAAATGTACCAACATAGTGAGAGCATCACTTATTATTTTATAGGTCCATGATTATAATACCAATTCATAAAATAGGGAATGTAAATGTATAAATGATAATAATAATATGTATAATAAAAGAATAAATATAATATTTGTAAGCGATATAATGTAATTAGTCAAAAATGTAAAATGCAACTGATAGATTTTTAAAATGCCAAAAACAGCCGTTGAGGGCAAATGGTAACACTTGTTAATTAGATACTGACTTTTAGATTTATATTGTAGTGGCATTTATTATTTAATATAAGTAGGTACTAAACTAACGTAAATTGCTAAATATGCACGTAAATATTGCAATATAATCGCGTGTTATACACTTTAATACATATTACTTACATGTATAACTGTTTATTTACCGAATACTGGAATAATAATTGTGTATACTGCGTGATGTACCTACTATAATACTATATACTGTAATATCTATTTCATGATTTTACTGATTTTAGTATTATTTCGTATTAGTTCTGTGTTATATGGTCGCGGTGTGGTATAAATATCATAAAATGTAACATATGCGGAAATAATATAAAACATTTTTTAATGTATCAAAAGTTTAAAAAACATTATGTTTGTGAAAAATCTAGAGTCTATAAAATAAAATAACTGTATATAAAAAAAAACTTGTCGATGTTTAGCAACAGTTTGAACGCGAATGGCAAATTATGTATTCTGAAATTTTTGTTTTTCGAAACGTATCTAACAACCACAAATTAGCCTTAATATTTTAATTTGGAAATTGTAAATCGATACAATTTTAATAAAAATATATTGATTAAATACATTGTAAACAACGAATGTTTTTCGAGTTTTAGTCATTGTATTAGCCTAGTTATATTTAACAAAAAAAAAAAAAAAAAACTGTAACTAGGTGGTATGTAGTGACACTTTCTCTTCGCGGTCAAGTTCAGTGCGGCGAAATAAAATATTATCTATTTCTGTTGATTAGCGTGGTAGACATAACCTTTTTGCAACTTTCACTTGTGTATACAATTGTATTGTTTTCTAGATGTTGTAAATCTATACAAAATGTATAGAAATTAAAATATTTTATATTTAAAACAATTTCCTACTTGTTAAATATAAATACACAATTTTCTGTATTAATTAAATGTTAAAAACAAATTCGAGTAAGCAGATTAATATAAAAGTGTATGTATAATATTGCCTCAAGGTTAATGTATATATTAAAACGTCTTTACTTTTAAAAGGAGGAAAGCGTGCTACCTGCTTACATGTTTGTATAAACAGTTAAACACGTTAATTTGAAAATGGTATTTTGCTACGAGAAATCTAGTAAAGTTCTAGTATTTTCTCTTTTTTTCAATTTCATTATACGAATAAGGATTTAAAAATAATAATTGTAATTTATTTCGGCCAAGGTAGTATTATAAAATTTGTTGACTTATTTTTTATAATAGAAAATAATTTTGGCCCTGTTAACAACTGAAGAAAATTTCTTATTGGTGATACAAGACAAACTAATTAGTCTTAACAAGTATAATTTTTTCTTAAACTAATAATATATACATATTTAAAAAAAAACTGAAAAAAAAATCAATAAATGTGTATAAATTTGAGATGTATTATAAAATACATTTAACTTTGTGTACATATCGATAATATATATATAAATAATCAGTTATAATATTACATAATTTATTTAAATCGTTAAAGTAACACGTATTATCATTTTTTCAATATTTTTTTAAATACGTTGATTGATGAATATGTTGATTTCCTGTTTAAAATATCGAGTTGCACTTAGATAAGTAACCTTAATCTACGCATACTTTAGTGGTGAATTTAAGAAATATTATTAAATTGTGATTGTAACGTATATTTATAGTTATTATTTTTATATTTTAATCATTTTGTTATAAAATAAGTATTGAAAAACTCTCCGTGTTACAAAAGTGTAATGTTTAGTACTTTAAATTATTTAAAAAAATTGTTCTTTTGGATAGATTTTTGGTTCTTATATGTTAAGTGTATACAAATATTTATTTAATTATTTTGAAAAATTGAAAGTACAAATAAGGAAGTATAATCAAAAATATAAAATATAGATTACAAATTTTAATTTATATATAACGTATAAATAATTTTTAATATTTTTATTTAATAAATAGTTTCAAATAAACTAAAGAATATTAAAATAAAAAAGGCAGAAAAGAGCGTACCGTTCTGCTGTATCGTAGGTGTTGAGTGGGTTACTGATGGATATAATATTAGATTTTAATTTGTACATTTTTTAAATTTTACACAAAAAAACATTTTGAGCGAAGTTGATCTATCAGACTATACACTAAGTATATTATACTGTATATCACTAAATATATATCATATTATGTTTTTGATATTACTATTATAAAGGTAAAGGTATTTGTTTTTTTTATTTGTAATACACTAAGTTGAATTATTTTTAACATTATATTTGAAAATATTATTGTTTATACAAAATATAATTAAGTATGTAAAAGTGTTGTCTTTACAAATAATGTTTCTGAACTATAAAAAAATAATGAATATTATTTTGGTTTCAGAATGAATTACTTAAGAAGAACATTAAAAATTCATTAAAAAGAGTTGATATATTTTGAAAATTTTACTATAAAAATTAATCATATAAACATTTGAAGAAAATTTCAATTATCTACGGTTATTTGTTTTTTTTTTTAATTACTACAAAACATTAATAATTATTTGAGAAGAAATAGTTATTTTACGGGTGAATATGCAATGTTAATTTCAAACGCTCATCAAGAATAATTTGACGTTCTGGTAGAAATTTTTGTTTTATGTAGGTTGAACATTTTTAAAGAACATGTAAATCTTAAATATAAAAAGAAAAACATTTATGAATATTTAACAACAGAATAATTTGAAAGTTTCCCAGAAATAACGTTTAAAGGCTTGTAAAAAAATTTTGTGACTAAAAATTTGAAATGGTTTTGATTCGAAAAAAAAAATTATGAGGTATCTTGTTTTAAATTTGCAAGCATTTTTAGTATTTTTATCAACATTTATAAGAAAAACTAAAAATTAAAAAAAAGTCAGTCTACGTACTTTGAACATTTTTTTCTGTTTAGAAAATGATCATATAAACATTTGGCGAAAATGTAAAAACCTATAACAATTTAATTTAATAATTATTTGTTATTCATTTTTGAGATACAAAAAAAAAAAAAATTCAATTTGATAAAAAATTGGATTTGCGTAAAAATTCCCGTTAAAATTTTTTTCAATTATTTTGAAAAGTCCAAAATTATTCTCAAAGTTGAAAATTGAAGCATTTTTCGACTACTTATTGTGTACATATATACACTATGTAAAAAAAATCAATAAACTCAATGCTCCGCTTAGAATCTAAAATATAAGAACACATACATAGAATAGTGTTACATTATAGATACACCCAGGGGCAGACTTATCGTTTTTCCACCCCTATAGACATTTCAATATTGAACACCGTAACCAAAAAAAAAAAAAATGCTTGCTAAGTCAGAGATCGGCATGTAAACTTTATTGGTTTTCAATTTTTAGAAATTTATTAACTGTATACAATATATATGTATAATTTTTTTTTCATTTTCATTTAGTGAGATAAATCTCTGAAGTCGGAGAGCGGGTGTTGTTGTTTGGGGTCTTGTTAGATTCATATTGGCTTGTAGAAGTGCAATGAAGATTTTCAGAATTTAATCTTTTATAGTTAATTCACTACAAAGCTTTAAAAAAAAATTAAAACAAATTTTACTGGGCGTTTTTTTTTTTGTTTTTCAGCTTTATAGCTTTGTAGTGAGTTAACGATTGAAGATAAAGTTCTGAAAATCTTCACAGCATTTCTCCCAGACAATGTGAATCTAACAAGACCTAAAAAATAAAATCCATTCTCCAGTTTCGGTAATCTACCACGCTAAATGAAAATCTAGCAAAAAATAACTATTTTTTTAACTGTGAAAAATTAAATAATTTCAAAATCATCAACATTTTCACGAGTCTGCTCTATTAGTCTAATTTATTAAACTATCATATAGGTGAAGTACGTCAAAATAATCAATATTGACGTTTTGTAACTTTTTAGTATTTGAAGAGTTAATAGACTAAGCAAAAAACCCACATAAATAATATGATTTTAATTTCTAATGAACTCATTTTGTTAGTTAAAAATTAAATAGGTATAATACACTAAAATGTAAAAATTTTTAAATTGGTTACAATACAAATTTGCACCCTATGTACGTATCTAGGTTGCCTATGCGTAAATTTGCCGCTGGATACACCGAATTTACTAATTTAATAACTTCAAATAATACTAACATTTTGAAATTTCTTTACATATTTCTTTGATTTTCGTCTTTTTATCTATACATAAATTAGTATTTTAACGCTCTATTCTTATAAATCATTTATTTTGAAATTTTATTTTATTGATGCTATGGTAGTATGGCTTATAAACTTTTCAAATGTAATAAATTAATATCATTTTTAATAGCATTTATCAATTGTTTTGTTGTAATGACACATGTATGATGTTTTATTGCGTGTGTGGTGTTAGTCTACACCGACTGACAAGAACAATGAAACATACATATTTGTGTTTATTTGCCGATTTATTGCAGTAGAAGTTATTAACCGTTTTAATATTTCAAAAAATAAATTGGTCCTTTAAGCTTACTATAAATAAGTCAGTATTATTGTAATTGGTTTGAAAATTTCACTACAACTAATTTTGCAATATACTTCAGTCTTAAAATGTGTAGTTTTATGTTGTGGTAGTTAACTGCATCGACACATTTGTTTTATGGAAGAATTTTGCATCAGAGGGGAAAAATTATTTAGATTACTGAAAGAAAAATACAGTTTGGAGAGGGTTAGCCATGTTGCAAATAAATGATAATACATTCTTAGAGCTGCGACAAGATTATAGATAGATTTTATTCCGCTCAAGATAAAGTATCGATGATCATTTGGGAAACAAAATATAATTATAGGTAATAATAAAAAAACAAAACAAAAATAACAACACTGTTTTTATATAATGATCCATTACTAATGTATGGTTAACGTTAACTGGTTCGTTCTTGTCTCCGCTAGCGTCATTTAACATAATACATGATTTATGATATAATTAATACTGGATATAAAAAACTACTATTATACTACTTTACTATACTACTATACTACACTACTACACTACTATTATACGAGCATATAGAATAATCATTAAAAATTTGCATCGTACAACTATACAACTGAATTATTTTGTATCTGAGAGGAATTATTTATCTACGGCTTAAACTATGAACACAATAAATGTAATTTACAGGTCAACCAAGCCACCTCAGCGCATTATGTTTTATCGATTATATATTTTTTTAAAGCAATTTCCGAATTTTCAAATTAATTTCACTGTATTTCTGTAAAGTCAAAGTAGAATCTATCATAGTCACACTCGTGCTTATTGTTACCACCATCCTAAGTGTGTTCATTATGATGAAAATTGAATGCCACATCTCAACTCAGTGCAAAAAGATAAAATAAACCAACCAAATGTACTGAACCTCAAGTTAACAAAGACTTCAATAAATTCTGGAAATTACAATCAGCTAATCATTGGTCTAGATAAAAATAACCTAAGCCAGAAATATCTAACACTAATGATAAACCATTAATTTACTCAACAGACTTTTCTCCGTTTCTTTAAAACATTTTAACTAGAAATCAACTTGTTACATTTATAAATCATTTAAAATCATTAATAAATCCAATAAATTCACTCCTTACCTTTATTTTAGAAAAAATAATCCTAAAAAATTAACATACACATATATATATACTTAACCATACTTGTATGGAACACTAACGAAATAATCTAAAATGAAACTCCAAAATGAGCTAAAAGAATACAATGTCGTATTTTAACATGGCGCCTAAATCTTACACTACATAGAGACTTAGCGATTACTACTAATAATAAAAAAAAAAAACACGTAATCACAACTTAAAAACTGCGGGCCTTTTTTTTCAAGTTGTTCGTACAAAATTAAGTATTAGTTTAAACTTATGTTTTAAACACTGATAGAGTATATTATATTATAAATAAATTATTAAACGCTAAATAAAAACGAAATATATTTTTGTACTAAGTATTTGTTATTTTTCATTAGTATATTTATAAGCCATGTACTGTTGCGATAGGAAAACAAGTTTTAACAGTAAAGCGTGTATTAATGACGTCATGAACACACTTAGTATCAAAGGCTGCCGCTGGTTACGGGTGTAGCACAAATTTTTACCGTAAGACATGGTCTCGTTCTTCCAACAATCCGGCATATGAAAAACATTACTCGTATAAAAGAGAATTTAATCGAGAATATTAAAGCCCGATTTTGATGGTTCAACGTTTCATTTTGAATTTTTTTATTTTTATCGTTTTAAATATCTATCAAATGAATATAATTATAAAAAATCAGGTTCTATATTACATTAGATAAAATTCTTCTCTTTAATTTTCATAAAAGGTGTTTACACTGTATATCTTCTTTAAACTCGTATTATTAGAAGTAAGAAATCATGTTACGCCATATTTTTTTTTCAGTGTTACGTCCTCTTAAATTGATTTGAATTATAGTTTACAGTTACATACATTTATTACGTCAAAAAATATAACTCTATACATTTATGCATATTTAATTTCGTAAATCAATAACATAATATTATACAACATTATAACATTATAATATAATATAATAACGCCGTTATAGTTTACAAGTCATCATTCTGGATCTATAGATCCAGTTTTTTGGTGAATACAAATATTATTTAACATTGATGGGCAATAAAAATAATATGTATACGTAATATACAAAATATATTTAAGTAATATATGATATAATATGGTATTATGCACATTGCATATTCTACACAGTATGCACTTGACATTGTTATTTTTGTTTATGTAATATTTTTTGTTGTTTTTAATTATGATTTTTACCGTAACACTCTTTAGTTTGTTGAACTAACTATATACCTTTGTAGAAAAATAAACCAGTTTTATACTGCTTAAAATTCAAAATATAATATAATATGTTTCTAAATTGTTTTGATTAGATAAATATTTCCCAACGTATAAGTCACGTGTGTGGATTTTTAACTGGATACTACCTTTTTATAAAAGCCGGTATTTTTCACAATTATCATATGTTTCCCAATAATCCATTCGAATCGCATGCGTATCTAATAATAATTAATAACTGTATCGGTGGATCAACGTTTATTTATAAAGTCAAATTCTCGGTTCGATTGTAATTGATTTGTTATTTTGTTATTTGTATTTTTCTCTTCGTTTACTTTCTATGTCCGGTGTAGTTTGAGAATGTGGTCGTTATATTTATCACCTACTTCCTACCTGTATGTAAACTGATGTACTCTGAACTGTAACCGCATAATTATAATATAATATTGTCCATTTATCACAGTGTATAGTGCGTTGTCCACGATGGGAGTAAGTGAAAAGTAAAGTAAGAGAACGATTTCATGATAATATAACGCACCATGGTTAAAATCTTCAAACGAAGATAAAAATAAATCCAGTGACTATTGAATGAATAAAAAATGTCTGTTGTCTCGTCTCAGTATGCACCAACATGTTTTAAAAAATAATAATAACGTTTATGTTTAAGAATAGTGGACACTGTATATAAATTATTATAGTTTTGGTAAGACCTGACCGAACCGGTACAAGTTTTGAATTGTAATTACCATTATATACTATATTATATTAATACGAGTTCGTGTGTATGTTTGAATGTAAAACTCTATCGAACCTATTACCGTTTTTTTTATTATCCTAACGGTTTTTACTATTCTTGGGTAGGTAGGTAAGTAGTTTTTTGCGTTTTTTTTTCAACTATTTAAATTAGTTATATTAACTTAGGTAAATTTAAATTCTGAATAGTTTCTATAGAGGATGTATCACGGTGTTGTTCCCGTTAAGAACTTATTTAAAAAATTGGTTTTTGAAATATGATCTTAAAGAATTTTTAATATATTATAGATCCGTAATTATTGTAATTTACAGTATTTATTGGTTCATTTTAACTGGACCAAAAAAAAAAAAAAAAAAACAAATTCATGTTACTCGATAATTATTTTTCGGAGATAATTTATGTAAATATTTTATAAATTATATTATAGATTTTCATTATGTATAATAAAGAGCTTGGAGAAACACGATGTTAAAATACTTTGGACATCAGATAGCTTGTTCTTAATTAAAGCATTCTTAGCCGACTACTAATTTACAGTTTTTGTTCGAATAAGGTTTTAAGTATTCAGCTTCAGCATAATACTAATCGTTATTCTTAAACCATCTTTGGATTTTGAAAAATCACCTGTATAATTATATTACGTTTGTGTCCTGAATAAAAACATCATACAAAATCGTATCCGGTATTTGACGTTTACATGACTATTTTTTTATTTTTAGTTTATACGCTTTTAATTTAGATTTAAAGTTCTAATTTATGAGTTATACGTGCCTATTTAAAGTATTGGTTAGCGGAGTAATAGACCAATAGTTCGCTGATTATCGCCGTATCGTATTCCATACCGCTCACTTAAACTAAATGTTTATAACAACGACTCGT
This sequence comes from Rhopalosiphum maidis, assembly GCF_003676215.2. NCBI lineage: Eukaryota > Metazoa > Arthropoda > Insecta > Hemiptera > Aphididae > Rhopalosiphum > Rhopalosiphum maidis. Next base: position 65,698,788 of record NC_040877.1, read on the forward strand.
CTGAATTTCGATTTTTATGTATTGAAATTCTCAAAAAATGTTAAAATATGTTGTTTTATTTTAACAGTATGTAAGAAAAATATTTTCAAAAACGTTAATGAATTTTTAAATAATGAGTTGCGGTTAATGGTAAATTAATCACCTAGTATATAGATATCTTACGGCTTATATTTAAATCAAACAACCCACTTGATTATTCAACAAAACTGCGTTGGGTAATTTCCAGTTCATACGTATTATCCATTACTCTGGTGACCGTTATATTATTATTTAATTAATTAAATAAAAAGGTTTGCATGGAACTACTCTATGAAAAAAAAAATACTTAACTTTGACACCACTTATTAAATTCTTTAAAATTAAATTAAAAAAAAATTTCTACTTAGTGCTTGCGCGAGATAAATAAATGTCCAAAATGTCAAGATTTCAAGTCTGGATTCAGTGGTATTGTTTATGTATGTTAATAAGTTTTTCCTATACGTATATACATATATACTTAAAAATAAAGTTAATGATAATGAACATTATGTTTCTTATTGCTAAAGCACAACATTATCAAAACAATTTCAAATTTAAATATATTCCGTTTTGATTATAATTTTCTATTCTTATGTATTTTATCCAGATAAATCCAATTGGATGTGTTTTGTACAACCAGCAAAAACGAAACAAGAACAGAATATGATTGTTGACCAAATTGGAGATTATCTTTATTTTACAACTACAAGAGCAATTTACCAACGAGAAGAGTTACTCGTTGGCTATAGTACATTTTATGCCCACAAACGAGGCCTACATGTATTACCTACAGGTTAGTAAACTATTAATTATTATTAATAAATCAATAATTATAATTGAAGAAACTTAATTGTAATTTATCTTTGTTTTTACTTTCTATTGGGTTATAGGTCTTAATTCTTAACAGTACTTACAACGTTATCAACGTAAATAAAATTGTATTTTAACGATATCAATTTAATTCATTTCGATTTAACCATACAAAACTATACTTTAAATAATATTATTCCATATAATATTATTATAACCTTGGGTGTACTTGTATACTGAAATTGAGTTGAATATTAAAAAACGCAGGTTGATTTTGACTAATATTGTTATTGAAAAATGAACATATTGATTTTTATTTGATAAGGTAGTCAAAATATTTAATCTTAGTCACTTGACCATGAATGTTTAAATGTATAAGATTTAATGTAAAAATTAATTATATACTTTTGTAAAAACTAAAAACGCAATATTTTCAATTCGATGTCATTAAGTTTTTTTTATGTGTATCATTCGTGTATGCAAAGATTTTATGTAGGATAGGTACCTATTTCAAACAACATAATATTCAACAAGGGATGACAAAAAGCTGTGTAGTAGAAAAATTATTGAGTACGTACTTTGTACCTTTAAGCTATGGATTCGAAAGATGCTCGATATTGATGATAGGGCTTATATGCAGGTGAATAATAATTGTTAACACGTTCATTACAGTGGACTACTCAATAACGAGATATTATATGTTGAAACTAAATTTACCACATTATTATACGTAATCAAGACAAATTCGAGGAATCCATTCCTAAAACAGCAAGTTAAATTAATCAAATGTAGTAAATCGTATTGTATCAAGAATAAATAATTTAATGAAATTAGTGTATTTAAATTTTTCAAAAGAAAAAAGACTAAAATGATACTATTATAATCCTCGGTTTGATAAAAATCTTAAAAAAAATTATGAAAACATTAATATTATTATAATGAAATTTTTGAAACGAATTTGTTTAAACTTTTGATTTTTTTTCTTATTTTGATTTGGTTTTTGTTATCATCCTTAAGGAGAACTGCGATTCGTACTAATTATACATATTAGGTACTTAATTATGTTATTTGGTCGTAATCTACTTCTGATTTCTTTTTTTTTCATCAACACCACTCCTTCGTCATATCATGTCGATAAAAAAAGTTGTAGTAGGGCAAATATTATTATCCTCTTTTAGTTTGCTTTAATAGTAGATAATATTTTCAGTGCTCAGACTACAATATCCATTAACGATTTAAATTTTTACATTACTTGCCATCTTATATTTGAATATTTCTATATGTTTTTGTAGAGTTTTAATATAATTTTAATAGTTATAAATAACATTTTTAGTCTATTTTTTGTTGTTTTACACTAGCGTATACCTCCTATTATTAATATTATACTATAATTTGTTTGATATTTATTATTAATATTTTACGATAGTTTACTATTTTATTGTTGGATTTATTTTATATTGTGTTTCTAGTTATAAATAATACAATCGAGCTATTATACCAAACAAATATATATAATATACATATTCAATAACTACTAATTAGACTTATATTGTATGTTGTTTTGAGTATTTAAATATATTAGATATGTCGTTGCAAAGATCAACATAATTTTATAATTATTTTTAATTAGTATCTATATAAATACATATGTTTTAATACGGTTTTTTTTTAAATTTTAGAACCAATTACTTATATTGTCTTATAAACATTGTCACATTAATGATATAAACCATATAGTTGATTAATAAGCTGTGAAATAACAACTATGGTATTATTGGGTGACCATTTTTTTTATAATGATATTTTTTAGTGCTATTATTTGATAGGTACCAGTTATTTTAGATACTGAGCAAAGTAATGAATGTATTTGATTTTACAATTATGTGTGTTTTTTATTTTAACCGATGGCCCTTTCTGTCCATTCAGAATTAAAAATCAAATATTAGATCCTATTTAAACTCTCTAAACAACATTTAAAATTATATTTTTTTATGGACCATTTGGAAAAATTTTCTCTTTAAAATGTTTATAACGAGACAGATTTAAATAGCTTCATTATTAATTAGTTATTAGTTTAACTTGAGTTAATTACAAACTTTAATTTAATGTTTTGGAGGGTCTACTTGGTTTGGATGCTGTGATACTTGCACAGAGACTGACTACTGTGTCCTCATACACATATTAGTCTGTCCGGCTAAAAGCGTATTCCTTTTGAACTGTCGTCTCCGGGGCACAAATATAGAGATTCTGTGAATTACACAAATAAATATATTATACAGTGGTTTAGACAATCTCAGAACACGTTTGAAAGACCAAAACAGATCATTAAGATTTTCAATTCCATTCAATAAATACATTTTAGTATTATTATATTGGCATTAATAAAATAATAAAATAATAAAATAATAATAAAACTATTTAATACTAATAATCCACACAAAAACACATTTGTAAATTAAATCCATACAAAATTAACAATAATAAAATAATTACTATAATCAAGTATCAATTCAAAATAATAATATTTCATTAGGGCCATAAAAGTATTAAATTGTAAGTAATCTTTAAATTCAAATACCAATTATAATTAAAATAGTTCTACAAAAATGCATTCATTAGTCATTAGTGAAATTATAAACTTATCATTTATACAAATTTAAAAATAATTATTTTATTATGAACTTAATGCGTATTTATACAACAATATTTTTTTAGTAACATTTAAAGGTATTTAACGTTTTTTGAAAGATCAGTAAAGTTGTAGTCGTTTTTATAAAATGTCTATGTATGCTACTCTTGACATAGATATGTATAATTTTATACTTCAAAAGTGCTGTATAACACTAAATATTTCTTTTAAACATTATCATTATTTTTTAAAAACTTAAAATTAAATTACAAATCATACAAATATAATACATTAAAGTAAAATGTATAGAATTAAATATTTATACGATATTTAATTTAGGTTAAATTGTGTGAATTTATGTTTGGAGTTAGGACAGGATATACTTATATTAATACTAATTATTATGGTCAAACGTATATTTCGTATCGTGATTTGAATAGTAACTATAAAACTAGTTTTTACCGTTTCATAGTATCGGAAACAGTGCTCTGTGCGTTATAATCGTTTAATCTGCAGTTGCGTGTGAAGAACAGGCAAAATTAGTTCATAATTTTAAGTTTGTTTGTAGGTTTTTAAAATGGACTAGTTAAAAACTTCAATTTTTCTAGATTTTCACTATTGCTTGTATCCCATTTTTCCTTAAATTAGTTTCCGAAAATTATAGATCTTAGTTCATAAGTAATTAGAAATTTGTTTTTTAAATGTTTAAGTTACTTTTATATTTCCTAATAAGTTTTAAAAACCTTTAATTTTTCGTGTCGTTCTAACTGACTTGGATAATTTGTACTAATTTTAATGCCATTAATTAAAATTAAGAAACAGCTGTTTAAAAAAAAATGTTGGTATATTTTAGTAGTTTACTTCCAAATTCGTTAAAAAAAACTACTAGTTATTTATTTCAAGTCTTAAACCATCCGGTATATAATATAATTTTATACTTTATTTTGTTTAATGTTTTTGAACAAAAATTGTTGATTAAAATTTTTTTAAATAAAATTCGCAAAAATCTAATTTTAGGCATTATAGCTATATAGTTCATCTAATCGGCTTATTATAAAACAATGGTTATAATATTTATTTATGGTAGGTTTAAGATTTTGGACATTTATTTTGATCGGAAATTTTCTGTCTGACCTTTAATTAGTGTTTATAAGATATCTATTCTGTATACCGCCCATAATAGAAAAAATGTTAGATTATAAATTATATTTCACATACACAATATATTACATTGCATATACTATTTTTTTTTACATACGATTAACATTGTTTATCGAATATCAATTGAAGTAATGAAAACGATTTCTTGTAAGCATGTTTCGTGATTCTAATAATATTTGTTGTTTGTGTGTACACATTTTAATGGAGAAAGTAATGCTATCCTCACAATCCCGTGAAATAAATTCTCACTGTATAATATTATGTTGTCAAAACGAAGTAAAGTACGTAGATAAAATAAAAAGAGAGATAGAAATTTATAGTTTTATTATTGTAATATGACGGTAAAATTAATTTGACGCATAGGTGTTATGATTTTGGGCGTGATTTCAACTATACACGGATTAAACTTAAAAACTGAATTATACACATAATTATTTATATATCATTAGAAATCATAGTTCATGTCTAGTTTATACATATAGGCCGATTTATTTATTATTGCTTAATATTATATCCTATTATATGTACTATTGTACTTGTTTACTATGTTAATTGTAGGTTTTTACCTTTCTTTATTCGCTGCAGACACGATAAATGATATGTATTTATATTTATATTAACATGATTATATGTATTTTGACGATGGCATTTACCTCGATTATATTTTACACTGTTAATTTTCTTTTTAAATATAGTGCATACAGCATACTTGATTATTACGATGAAATATATACGTGAAATGAATATATCAATGCAGATTTTGACTGTAATTAATTCTTGCAACGTTATAATTTTGGTCTACCAAACAAATTTATTAATTCATAATTACCTACAACCTAAGTGGCGTACAACTAGGAGTAACCTAACAGACCTAACATGATTTATTAGTTAATGTATATAATTTTATACTATCTACACATAGACAAATACAAAAGATGACGTTATAAATCCTGATTTTTGATAATAAACAAACTCTGGTCAAATATTTTTTAAATTTAAAAATGGAATTTTGATCGGATAACTATATTTCAATACGTGTTTAACATAAAGTTGTCATAATAAATAATAAACTATTTAGCATATGGTTAGGTTTGAGTTTAACACTTTCAGTTCAGTAATTTCACTAAAGTAAATTATGCTATGTATATTATATTTTATACTCCATTCGATCATATCTTTATGGTTGTTTTTGCTTCATATTGCTTGAATATTATGAGGCTGTTGGTAAAATATCTTGGTAGGTATAATAAATTCATTTTTAGTTAATTATTGTGTATTTTGGTTTTTAATCAAATATTTTATGTAGCATGAAATAGGTATTATATTGACAGTTAGACGTTATGAATAAAATTATTTTTTATTTTATTGTTTAGAAAACAATCAAGGCATTTCTTCTCATGTAAGAAAACCGTTTAAATCGCTGAAAATATCGCAGGAGTTGTACAAACAGTCTGATAATTTTAGAAATAACATAACAAGCAAAGGAAAAATGGTTTGTTATTCACGGTATCGACTTAAAAAGTTTGACTTAAAATTTTTGATTTTTTTCTAGATGAGAATATCATCAACGAATTGCAAGCATATGACAATAAAAAGAAAATTATCCAATCGATTTGGAAAAAATAATGCACAATGTAATCTTTGCATTAATGCACAGAATAATTCTAAAAACAACAATAGAATGAAATTAAGATCGAACAATAGTATCAAGTAAGTTATTGTAGTAGTGTTTGGTACATATAGAGTGGATTTTAAATTCCGAGAGAAGCTGCATTGATTTTATTTTATAATTTTGGATTTTTTTTTATTTATTTTTTGTATCTGTTATCACAAATCATTACCTAATTAAAGAAATACGGGAATTTATAACGTACAGCTAGTTTATTTAATCCTAATTGATTTTATTTTATTTTTTGTTATTAAAAAAAAAAAATAACTGTAAATTCTTGATATTTAAAAATGTTTATATTAGCTTTTTCCACAAATAGTGTAAAATAACCTTCAAAATTGTTGAATATTTTTCAGTTATTATTATTATTATTTTCTAGACAGTTTTCGTTATAATAAATGATATAAATTATTTTTGTATTTACATTAAAAATCAATACTTACTTAATGAGGCATACTTTTGTATTACATAGCAAAGCGATCACCTATTTTTTTAATATATTATATTTTTTATTTAAATTGTAATTATTAATAGATTGTCCTTGTTTTATTCTTAGAAATATTTGGATATGTGTAGCCTGTGATTTGAAATTCTCAAAACGCGAGACAATTTTAATACATAGCAAAATGCACGAAGATGAGTTTGATGTCGAACGAGTAACGCTAACCGATACCAGTTGTCCTGAATGTAATTCTGTGAGTATGATAATATTTAGATGTTAAGCGGATACCAAGAATCTTAATTTAAATCTAATTTATCATCTTTAACCTTCCGTTTTGGACATTCAATAGTTTGTTAATAATTAGACTTAAAAATGTTGTGGTTAAGAACAAACCTTTTTTTTTTTTAGCACTATATGTTGATGCTCGTCTTATGTTTGTCATTCAATTTTTTTCCACATACTTTTTATAATATTATTGTTACTGTATTTCTTAGGAGTTTCATCTAACTGAAGATCTAATTAAACACGTTTACATACACAGTTTCACGGATAATCGAATGGGCCTAGGTGGTACCATTTACAACTGTTATCAGTGCGAAAGAAGATATAGGAATGCTATTCATCTAAAGGTTAGTTTGTATATGAATTATATTTAAATAATAATAAACTTTCTGATTTTTTTGACAAAAACGTGGATAATACAACCGGACAAAAAATACCATTCAAAATAAATAGTTTTGAAGTAGATACTTACAAATTTAAAAGTCTAATTCTATCGTGTGTATTTTAACGATACATACCTATAGATACTCATAAGTTTTATTACACATAAACAGTAAACGTCAATCCGTAGGTAATAAAATATACAATTTATGTATACCAATAAACTTGTTTGTACATTTAATGCAATTTTTATTTAAAATTTAATTTGTCCCTTTTTCTTAGTCATTTTGTTATTTTTATTTTATTTTTACGTTTTATCTGTTTAGGCACATCAAGCAAAACACAAAGAAAATGATCTTAAGCCTTACAAATGTAACATGTGTGACAAGCGTTTTATGAACACTGTCGTCTTAACGTGTCATGTGCGCACTCATTTTGGTTGGTATAATATTTAATTATTATAGATTGATTTTTTGTTGTTATTTTTTAGTGGTACCTATTAAGAATTTTCATGTTATATTATTAGTTTAAACAATTGTATCTACTCTTTTTTGATTACCACACGAGTACATGATCACTTCGATTTAATTATAGTTATACGCTAATACATTATGGTTCATTGTTATTTATTTAACTGTTTATAATAATTGTTATTCTACAAACTTTTGTTTCGTTTCAAATACGGTTTAACGGGTTTACCTCTAATTTTGTCTTATTACAATAAAGAAAAATTGTAATATCTATTTATCCATAAATCTCCATGTCTTTACATAATTATTATAGTGTGTTATTATTTATTTTATTCAGAAAAATCAAATTTCTTACAAAGTGAAATAATACGATTTAAGCTGCTACCCGTATAATTGGATTGACTTTATTATAGAACTAAATACGTCATATTATCACAGACGTGTAGTAATCAATGCATAACCCAATAATATTAGTTTATCGATTTAACTATTGAACTATTTATTCATTTTTAGGTATTTTAACAGAAGTATGATAAAAAATGAATTTTTATTTTAAATTTTCGTTTTATTCGTCAGCTTTTTTGCATAAGATTGCACGCGTGTAGCACTTTTACAACATCTTATAATATTTCAATCTATATGTTATTGTTTGCATAAAAGAATAAAACTAGTTGTGTAATAATGTTTTATATTTATTTCAGAGGGTGTAATTTACGACTGTCCCATGTGCCGTTTGACGTTTGTCGATTTGAAATCATTAAAGGGACACGTATATTCGCACGCGGTGAACAACATCTTCTATTGCCCGATGTGCCCACTCGTACGATTATATTATGTATATTAAACTGTCCCTCCTCTGACTTAACTTAAAAAAAAAAAAAAACAATGCCTCATATTAGCATGAATATGTATAATCTCACGTCCTTCTTTACGAGTTATTTATTATTAGCATGGGAGCACTTTATACTACAATATTTTGTACAGTGTTTTATCGAATTATCTTATCAACTACTACCTATTAACTCTTACTTACATTTCTTTTTAGAGGATGCGCTGGATAGAACTAAACTTATTTTAGTTTTTATGCTAATCTAATTCTTTTATGCGAAATCATGGTATATACGCAGATAAACATTATTCTTAACAGGTGCCCTTTAATTATTTCTTATAGTTTTTATAGTTAAATAATTTAAATAAATATAGTTATATATTTACGCACCTGTCTATTTGTTATAAAATTTAATAAAATTAAAAATAAATATTACAAATTACTCATTATAATCCTTGCTGTAAGAATCAAAGTATGTAGTAATAATATTAAAAAGTTATATTGTATAATGTTCTAATTGCACATATTATATTATATTTGAAATTTTAATGTAAAATATATCAAATGTGTAAATTATGTCCTGCGCAGTGTATCCTTTAATAAGAAATGTGAGTTATTGATGAATCGATATGACTTTATAACAAATATAATGTTAATTAATGCTAATGGTATGCTAATAATCGATGAAAAAAAATTATTATTTCTCTTGTGTGTGTGTGAGTGTTTGAGGGGAGGGGGGAAGGCTATGGGCGTAACGTCATCGTGTTATTATTTATAAATAATTCATTATTAAGGGCGAACAAATAACTATGCAAATTCATGCTAGTTACTAATTAGTGGCATATTTTTTTATCTCAATGGAAAGAAGCATTATAATCCATATGATTATACTTTTATTTTATGCTTACTTATTTATAACCATCACTTAAATAAATAGACATAATTGTATTTTGACGAATGAATACAAAATGTTTTAATTTTGTTATTGTTTTTATCACGCAGCAATTTAATACTTATAAATTGATCAGAAAGCACATCAGAGCTCGGCATCATGGCATTGAGTTTGGATGCGAATATTGCAATAGTTCGTTCAACAGTCGTTTCAATCTCAATTTACACATGCTTAGGTATTTATTATGGACATTTCTATGCATGCAATCTATATTACTTATTACCACAATAGTGTTTAAATGCTTTAGACCTTAGTCGTTGGTATTTATATAATATACATTCGATTTCTACTTTATTCACAGTCATTCGGATCAAAGGGATTTTTTGTGCACCATGTGTGGTAAACAGTACAAGAGGAAAGACAAACTAAAAATACATATGAACAAAGTTCATTACTCCAAGAAAAAACCATCGAAAACTCAATTAAAATTAGATGCTAGAGCAGCGAGAAAAGCACAACAAATTGAATTAGTAATATTTATTTGTAAATTATAATAATTAATTCAATACCTATCCTATACAGTTATCGAATACATATTACATTTCAATACATTGTATTTTATGCAATTTCTAATTTAGTTGATAAAACTATATGCAGAAAAATGTCATGCTTTATAGTTGTGTTTATACATAACAATAAATTCAAATATTGTAGTATTCGTAATCATTGCAAATTCATGTTATTCAAAAAATTTCAATTGTATTAAATTAAATAATTTATATTTTTTAGAAAACAACAAAAACAATGTTGGAATATGAAGGTTCGGAGTTCAGGTGCGATAAATGTTTGGTGGGTTTTAAAAGAAGAGGCGTTTATGTCAATCATTTAGTATCGAGACACCCTGAAATAAATCTTGACTCTGTACCGTCACTCAACCAACCGGTGTTGCCTAAAGCTAAAATGTACATGTGTTTGTACTGTGATAAAGTAATTATATGGCATATCTTAAATTGTATTATATTTCCGTATTGGGGGATTAATTCATTGTTATTACAATATTTAAATTTGATTTAGATGTATAAAACGAATGCCAAGCGGAAATCGCACATACTTAAAAATCACCCGGATTGCGAACTTCCAGAAAAACCAACTGATAAAGTAAGAAGTAGAAAATAAATAATGATATAGTATTAATAGTGTGACATTTAATTTTAACCAGTTAATAAGAATATTAATATTAGTTTATTCATCAATTAATTCTTGTGTGTTTAGACGGTCACTATTGATGACAGCCCCTCCAGTCAAGTGGATTCTAGCACTGTTGCTACTGGGTCGTCCCAAGCGCACAGCTGCCAGTGGTGTTACAAACAATACGTGCTAAGAAATAAACTTTTAAGACACCAACGGGCTCATCACTATCACCTGTTGCCTCCGTCTCTACAAGAACCACAACCATCAAAAAAATTGGGGCATAAAGTTAAAAAAATAGAACATCCTCCTCAAACAGTCAATATTCAGTTTACAGGTGAGTGTATTTTAAATTTACATCTATCATAGGCTCCCAGACGTACACATTCTATAAAAACCATTATTTCCTTAAAGAATGAATAAATAAAAATATATTATGTACATGTAAAAAGAGTACCTATTTTTCTAACGTCTAATCTAAAAAAATACTGAATCAATTTCAATAAAAGTTATATTAATTGATATTGGATATCCTAGTTTCAGAGTGTATTTTAACCTACTATTTCCACCTATATAGGTTGCTATAGAGTAGCTCATGTATGAAGTTCGTTTTGGCTCATGAAAATCGAATAATAGTTTGTTTACGTGTAGAATTAGTTACAGAAAACGTTATTTTAAAATTTTTTATTTTTAATAAAGGAAAATAATGTTTAATTTATAGTTTATTATTTGAAATTTACAACAAGGACCACGTCCTTGTGTTTTTTCTTACACATTTAAAAATTACTTGAACAATTTTTACGAAAGTTTCTAAAATTGTTATTAATATACCAAGAAAATTTAAAGAATAGTATAGAACATATACCAAGTGCTAAATCTAATCTATTAAAGTTAGATTGCTCATCTGATCATATCGGTTAAATTAATTTACAAAGTAAGGTATACCGATTTCCCCATGTATTTGGGTTACTTAAACCAAAATACATTCATTTAGTAGCAGTATTTTATGTTTGCTTATTTTTCCCATGACAAAGTAAGGTTATACAGCCAGTATTATATATTTTGCAGTTATACGAGTATAATAATATAATAGTGGAATTTAATAATGTAAATATAAAGTTTTGGATAATCAGCTCTTAAAATACAATTAAATTACTTTTTAACTGATTATTTAAGTGAATATAAATTTTAATTTTTTCTATTACCCGATTAACATTGTCTAAGCATATTTTTTCTGTTTAAATAGTGTACGTTTTTTTGATACTCGTCATTGATTACTCACTGAAATACATAATTTTTCACTGCATTATAAAATTCAACTATTCCAATAGTTATATTATTTAGTGTTAAATTTACATTCATGTCGCATACTACACTTATAAATATAATGATATAATATACTTATCGATGCGGCGATGCATGATATTACTATAATAGTATTTACAATGTAAAAGATACACTGATACCTACTACTTTCCACAGTCATTAGGCTCTAATCAAATCTGTATACCTATTTATTCCATACTTTCGTTTAGCACACATTTACACTGAACTACAGCGTGTTATCTTAGTGTTCAGTAATTAAACTATCATTTAACTGAATTAATTACATAGGTATTTTGATGCTACGAGCAATGAAATGTATGCAGCATCCACATCACGTACGTACACATGTGGTGTACACAAACTAAATTAATTTCATCCAGCAAAAAAATGTTATAATTAAATATTATAACATTATACTTAATTATTTTCCTAAAAAAAAAAAAAAACAGTTTTTTGAGGGTTATAACTATAAGTGTTGTAACTTTGAAGGCTATACCAGTCATAAATAAAAATATTTTTATACATGTATTTCATAATAGTTTGCCGATTCTAAATTATTCAGAATTATAATCAGATTACGGTTTTTAACTTTAATAACTATACAAAGTTGTAAAAAAAATACCATTTAAAAGATCTTACGTCTATTTACTTAAAAATGTTATTATTTTTGACGGATTAAACTATGAATATTTTATGAAATGTCGACTAATTTGTGATGTAGAAAAAAATGTTTCAAACTTCTAAAGCGGATAATAGCGAAGCACCTTTTGAGATTATGATTATTGTACCCCAAGTTTTATATGTTAACTTTGTCATATTACGTTATTTATTGTATTTCTAACGATATTGTTTTATACAATATTTGATTATTTTCCTTATCACCCTAGGGAAGTATAATTAAAAGCGTGATGGTAGATTTAAGTGTATTGTTTTGAATAGGTAGATTGTTTACGTCTTTGTTATTTATTTTTTACAAATTCCACTTCGGCTTGTATTTGATTGCGAAGAAACCCAACTCTAAAAATAATAAGTCAAATCTTTTTATATTCTCTTATATGATGGTAATTTCGTTAACATATTATTTAAATCATTTACTGTGATCTAAATGTATTAATCTCTTCAGACATCGAAGTTGTAATATTATTGATTTTTATCAATTTAAATTATGTGACAAACAACGTCTGATAGTGCAAGTTGGTGGGTGGTATTTAATTTCCGGTTAATCAAGTGTGTGAAGCAAAAAAATATTGTCAAGTATGCTTGAATAAGCACACACGCAGACGCAGTGCATGGACATGAGTAGACGTTGCATATTTGTATTTAAATTTTGCCTCAATTCGAAGCGAAAACACACGAACCCATGTGTGTCGGCGAAAATGTTATTAGTCGTTAATAGTCATCGTTAACGTTATTTGTATTTGTGTATGTTACAGATACGGACGGTTTCGAATTAACTGCCACCGACATACAGCTGGACAATCCAATCGAGCCGGGCAGCATAATAGCCATCAAACGGCCCATAAAAGTAAGCTTGGTGAATACTGTTTTATATAACGCGTGTGCGATCGATTTTACCGTTGCGGATTACAACGGATGTAATGATATGCAATAATATAAACGTGCGTGTATATTGTACATAGTGTGCAGAACCCCAGTCGGATTAATGGTTATATTATATTTCATACGGAGCGTTAGTGTGCGTGCCTCCAAATGCGCTGTCCCTTCATAACGACTGTCTGTTGGTGGTGTTTGTGATGAATTTGGGGATTAAGTGCACCAGCTTATAACTTTTTTCATTTCGCTCCGGTATTTGTACTATCACCAATGGGTCTAATTTTCCATTTCTACATAAAACGCGTTTTTTCTTTACTGATCAATAGCAAAAACTGTGATAACACGGCGTTTTAGATAGACTATCTAACTACACCACTATTACCGATGCTTATTTTCTGGTATTTCAACAACTGAATGTTATGTTGTCTACGCCTAACAAACGTACGACATGGCAAATTTGTTTTTAGTAATTCCAATTTTGTGTAATACTGTAGTAACTTTTAATGATATTTAAATTGACCTATTATTAAACTTTAAAGTAAGAATATTATCCCTGTTAGGCCTGTTTCCTATGATATTTTAATTTGAAATTAATTTGTAACGTATTGCATAAGTATTCATGGTTTGCTTAAAAATTAAAATATCGTTAAAACTACACGTGAATATAGATACTTTTCTTACCGTTCTTTTAAAGATATTTTTAATTATGGTACAATAATAACACTGCCACATATATTTTTAAAGCATTTAATTCATTTTTTTCCTCGACTTAGGATAATGCCGAGTACATGTCGCAGGCCATGCAAGACTTGGGCTTAAGCGCGGCCAATGATAGTTTGAACGAAGAACAGTACTACCGGATATTGGACACGCAAGGTGATGTGGCTTACGCGCAGGCCATTGATCCGCCGGTCACTTTACTGACGTTTGACGGCCAGACCATTCAACAGGTGCTGTCTTCGTGCAGCACGGCTACGGTACCGACTACTGACGGCTGCGCGACAACTACATCGACCGAAAGCAGTTGCACGACAACGACTGAAGGTCTTCAGTAGTAATAATACCACCGCGACCACCGCCGCACGATCGTGATCGTCGTATTAATAGGTGCTTATTATGTCCATGACTTTTAAGTGGTGGTTGTCGTACGTCAAAAACCGTACTTGCTTGCTCTATATTTTTTTTTTGTAGAGTGGATTCGGTTTTGTTGAGACAAAAATGTCCGCGTATTGATCGTTCATGTTTCAGTCGAGTCATACATCGTTTTAATATAATATAATTCCTCTCCTTTTCTTTTGATATATTTAATATAATTCTTTTAATAGGGATACAATTTTAGCTTTGGTTGTTGACTGGAAGAACTTCCTTATTGTTTCTTGTAACGTACCAATTTACACTAGTGTTACCGACTTTCGGTCAGCCCGCAAGTCAAATACGAATAATGGTGTCGACTTAAATAAAAATAAGTATTACATGAGTTTCGAACTAAATGCGACAAACACTCGCTAATATGCATACTTAATATATGATTTATGTATGTGTTTGTCCGTGTATAGGTATAATGACGCAATAAGATGTTTCTCTTATTTTTGAGATTTTTGTCCGTACACAGATACACACATAATTTTATTTCGGCAACTATCTTTGCCATAGTGTAATGTGCTACGAATACGATCACTGTAACGTTTTGATTTCATACTTGAATATGTTACATTAGTCAGGCTTATGTACATCTACTAGTGTTTGCGGATTTTAAAAATATTGTATTTTATAACATAACCATAATATATGTGTTCCAAATCACAAGTTCCTTGTTTATAATAAATGTGTGATATTATTGTTTTTATTTTTACATGCTTTCTCTTGCTTGCTCTGTTTTGAAAACAAATCTAAGTCATTGTTATTTTGAAGTTTATCTTTGCATAAACAGTGATTTATAATAGTTTCTCAATTTTATATTAAAATTGAATGTAAATATTTTAAATCTTCATAATATTCCTACAGCTTTATTTTTATAACTTTATACGAAATCTATTAACAGATGGGGAAATATAACAGCTAAGAGTATCAGGTATAGTTAGGTATATCACCTTTATGAAACTTGATAATATTCAATTTACTTTTTACCTATAATTTTCTTAAAGTTTATCTTCTCCACATTGACTATCTATTAATTTATAATCTTAAATAATTATCTAATTAAGATTATTAATAAAATTATTGACGTTGATAGAACTATTTTTAATTATATCTTTATGTATAATGTGTATTAGTTCTCTGAAGTTTCGGTAAAATAAAATAAAATAATATTATTTTATTATATAAAAAATGTACTGTAGGTAATTAATTATTGATTTCGTAGATATTAAAATTTCAAATTTTAGGTGCTTTTATGTAAATTACTATCGTTTGTTTGTAATGTATATAAAATATAAAATATTGATTAAGAAATAAACCATTATTATGATGAATGATTTGTGTTTCTTAAAATATATTACCTATCATCAATATTTTTCTAATTTATATATATATAATGTATTTTATATATTGTATAGGGCTTACTTCATTAGGGGTATAACCCCAAACACATAAGTACTTGTATCTACGACTGGTATCTTAGATACATTTGTATTTTATACTTTTTGATAAATATTGTTAATTTTATTTTGAATTTTGTACATATCTAGATACTTTTTTCTCCGGAATAATGTTGAATGTTGTATATTTTTTTTATCAATTTTGTGTTATAATAATAGAAACAAATGAAGAAAATATTTTTTCTGAATTTAACAAAAGACAATAATTAATTAAAATAAGTTTTATTCCAATAGATGATGATGGAATCACAAAATCAGTCATAAAGCAAATTTAAAATGGTGTGTGTTGGATTAATTATTTTTAAGTTGTAATAAAATCAAATACCATATCATTATTAAATGCAGACAACGGTAATTATTATATCTAAAGGTTAAAAAAAACAAAGTATCTAAAATTATTTTCTGTAGAAATAAATATTAATATTTATTTTCATTTTTAGTATGTTGTCCCTACATCTATTATACACCAATAGATTATTTCTTGGGCTGTAATGAATACTTTTAAAAATTATTTGAGTTAGTAAATAAAGTATAATTGAAAAAAATATTTAAAATAATATTTATTTATCCAATGTATTTCAAGTAATTTTTAAATACTTAAAATTATTTTTATTAATTTTATTTGTTCGCCTTAATGGCTATTAAATTTTAAGTTATAGTTACCTAACACGATTTGTTTACATAATATTTTTGATATTTTTTTAATCGGGAATTATTATAATAATTATAATATTATGAGACAAAATATAGAATATGTAATTATTTAAGATACGAGTACATTAGTGTTCAATAATCAAAAGAGTATTTAAATATCAATATTCAAACATTTTTACTTAAATACTTTAAACCTTTGAATATTTCATAATAATTTTGTGTAACGGAAGAAATTAGCACGCTGCCCCCTCTATGTCGACAGTGTAATCAAAATAGATAGTACCTATATTGTACTATTATTATCGAATTGGAATCACTTCACTATTCAGTGTAATACATTAATACATGTATATAATGCATTTGGTAAACCATATCAAATAAGTTACTTGGCGTAATTCTAGGCTTTTATTATATGCCGCAGAGCTCCGTCGCCTGAGTAAAATTTTTAATTCAAAACTATCGATATAACTTATTTATAAAAATATATATTTCAATTAATATTTAATTAAAAGTCTTTGGGGGTAATGAGAAATGTTAATTCATTAGGTATTAATGTATTATTCCGGTCTCTGATTTAACATAATCATTTATTTGGTACAGTATAGTATATCATAATATACTATACTGTACCAAATTATATAAGTATACGTTTGGTGGCTGCGGTCCATCCGAGTGAAAAGGTTTAGAAAGGGAGTAAATGATGAATACCTATCTTCCATTTGTGCCCACCCTCAATCTACGTTTCGAAAGGTGCTTTTGCTCACCTTAATGTGAAAATGACCCGTTTATTACAATATACCTGTTATCTGCATACCGTCATGATGTATCGTACCCGTTCACTGGCTAATGTTAATATTATTAGTGTGTCCGCTGCTAAAAAAATTGTCTCGAGGAAAAAACGAGCCGTGCGTGGACGCTCAACGTCAATTGACTATACAGACTTACGAGTTTATGAGTATGCCATTATCTAGGTACTCAAACGCAACGGTTCAATAGTGGTGAATTTACATCGGGCTTGGACCTGCAGCGCTTGATTTGATTTTCTCGAGCAATTTATTATATTAATATATTAATAACGGTTGAATAAGAGATATAACGGTTGTATAACGAGTAGTTCTCTTTATCCCTTTCTACTTAGTGTTGTCTCCTCTTCGCGGAATTCCCCTTATTACATAAATGATTGGTCGACAAACATATATACAATAAAATATTAGAATTTCATTTCATAGTTATTTATATGTACTATACATATAAATCGAAATACTAAATACAATTTTATAAATTAAAAATATTATATGATAGTAATTATACTGGAAAAGTATTTCCCAGTTTGAAAGGCGACAAATTCTTGTTGCTTTAGTAGATTTAAATTTGTGGAGAGATTCGATATTGTTGCATTAGTGGCTAATAGTATGAAAGAAATAAGTGGAAAATGAAGATATTAGGTCAGTTGTAGAACGGTTACAACCTAAACGTTCACTTATATAGTTATAAACATGTATAAAGGAACTCCTTAAGAGGGCGTTATAGCAACATGGGTTGCCTCTATCTTACTTAACGTGCATCATAGCAAATTTGCGTTCATTTTAAAGTGAGTTGTATTATTTTACATAGCTATAACTCACTTTAAAATTATGATACCAATAAAAGCATATGACATTCTTTAGATAATATTCTTACCTTTTAATGACAGGTAGATTTATTCTAATATTTAAAGCTAATATTACAAAATGTGTTCTGTTGAACGCAAATTTGCTTTGATGTACGTTAGTAAGACAGAGACAACACATGCGGGTATAACGTCCTCTTAATTGAATAATGGTGTTTTGTATCCAAATGTTTCACACAGTTAGTTTACCAAATATAGAATTGAATGGTGGTTTCCCAGCCTCCCAGGATATATTTCAGACACTATTATAAGCGCAATAATCATTCAATTTCGGACGCCGAGCGTCAATAGAAATCAATATATTATCATAAATATATTAAACACACATTTGATACATCGACCTACTCAATGATAAGGTACGTTATGTTGTGTTTACAGTAAAACGGTTATACATATTTGACGGCTATTTTTTATAATTAAAACTTTATATTACTTTTCGTTCATAGTTATTTATAAATTTATAATTAAAATGTTGGTTGATAAATAATTGAGTAGGTATTTGAGATTACTAGGTCTGACTAGAATCATATTTTCAGAAACGTAGTAAGTCGAGTTTAGCTCTGAGAAGTATCGTATCGAATAATGCACAAATATTTGTAAAAAATATCATATTACTTATAAGTTATAGGTGTATAAAGTGTGTTTTAATAGATCTGTCATCTGTCTAATATTATTCGTGTAGAGTATAGACGGCCTACGGAAATCCTTTGTTTTATAATTTTAGTTTACTTTGGTGACCTTTAAACCAAGTAGTACTCAATTTGTTCCGATATTTACTTCGTAATCATACAAAATTGTTTTTTCAAGAAGATTTTTTTTTAAATTTCAATAAAATATATAGAGGTACCTATAATGAGACTTATTCTGGGAAAAAGTATTAAATAAATCTACAATTACTTATACTGTTCCTGCTGCGTTAATAAGTATGACAAAACAATATACTAGGTTACTAACTGCTTTAATAATATAATTTAGTGATAATACGTACATATAATAATTTGTTTAATTTTCATTAAGTATACTGATAACGGTTATAATACGCATCATTTGTCATGTCCTCCGTGTAATTCGATATGCTAAATTAAAGTTATCTGACCCTCAAACTGCCAGCTGATCATAAAATTCAATGGAATTATGGCGTGTGACGATGCCAAGAATTTAGAACCTATTAAGTTGATTTTACTTCTTACTTCTTTCTTACTAACTTTAAATTCAAATCAAATTATAACAACGATAATATCCTCGATTCTCTTTCTCTCTAAATATATAATGATGATGATGTCGTATATATATATAATATATATGAATTATGAATATATAGACTCTATAGGTAAGATTTAACGATAGGCATTCTCACGTTTTTATGAAAAGTGAAAATAAAGTCAGAGGGAGGGGAAGGTAACATCTCTATCTTGACTCCCGTACCTATTTATGCTATTTTATAATATATAATAACGTATAGAAATTAATTGCATCACTTTATAATCTATTATGTATATTGTATATCATAAGTTATAATACGTTTTTAAAAACAAAAAATAAACCGTTAGGTATATTAATATAGTATTTACTATTAAAATTATTATTATTTTTGTTTTCTTAAGGATTTTTAAAGAGGAATAGTATATATATATATATATATATATATGGAATAAATAAAAACTCGATTAGGTATTAATAATTAATATTATCATGTGAAAAAAACAACAGTAGATGGACAATGAATAATTCTGATTTATAAAGTGATAAACTTTATTTTTTGAAAAATATAAAAACATTTACATAAAATGGCATACAACTATGTTTATTTCTAAAATACAAAAATCGATTAAGAATAAGAGTGTTTTGCTGTCTTACTAATTACTTACAATCACCTTGTTCGTATACGGTTAAAAACTGCTGGAGGGAATCTCTAGGGTCTAAGTGTATTATACACTTAAAGTAATCCATGATGGCACACGGGCCGACGAGACACACGCATATATATATATATATATATACAATATTTATAAGATACAAAACTGGTAGGCACTTAATCCGTCGCGTAATTGAGGTCGGCTATTCGTGGGGTTAAGTTTGCTCTAAAACGCACACCGATGCCACCGTCTAGACACGACTTTAAAATGATGACGATGACGATACGATTAAGGAATTATTCCTTTGCACATACATTATTACGTCATATACTCATCAAATATAATATACGACCATACCACCCTCTCGAGGACATCGCCAAGAGCTGTTTTGATTCTGTCATTCAGACGTGAAACATAGCTAAAAGCTAAAACAAATGTACATTAGGTATACTAATATAATAATCCACGATAAATGAATTACCTATTGAACCATGTAGTTTTGTATTTATTTTATTTGTTATACATTCACGTAACGTTGACCATTCGTAAAAAAGTTATTCCTGTTCTAAAATGATCAAATAATATAATATGTAATAAAAGGAATAATCATATTGTATGAGAGTTTGAAACGATATCTATTATTCCAGCCATTCTTTTTATTATTATTATAATATTATTGGTAGGAGTTTCATCACTATATCATTTAAATTAATTTAAAATTATTTATATCTTTGTATACTTGTTCTTGTAGTCGCTTGTCTGAAAAACAGAGATAAATTATTAATCCACGATATTCGAAATTTGTATTAATACATTATACTTTAATACATAAACTAATATAAACACAAACGCAAAGGTGTTACATACGTGTTTAATAAAAATAAATACCTATCCATCTCTTGAGACTACAGATGAGGTCGACTATACATTTAGACAGCCTACCGTTTTTATATAGTATATATTGCAAATGAAGATGTGCGGGAATAATCCTTTATTTAGATATTATAATATCTATACTTACAGCCCTTGCGGCGCTCTATCATTTGTCAAGTAATTTCGTTTCAATTCATAATACTTACTTATTAAATAATAAATTGTAATTACGTATATACTATATAACAATATTATATAGGTATATCCTTATTTCACTGATATCATCGCCTAGCAGATTATTTTATATTTTTGTCTTACGAGTTGTGACCATTTGGTTTCCGGATTCTATACCTAGTTATATGGGCATATGGCTATATATTCTGTTTTTATTAAGTGAAAAATATGAGTTATTTCTTATTGTGTTTAGTAATAAGTAGGTACTAATTGAAGGCAGCACGTTCTATACAACTTCAAAATAAGCATGTATTTAATATACCCTAAAAAATTCACTAAATACATCCAGAACGAAGCAAAATTGAGACATGCGTTTCAAATTACCGCTGGCGCATAGAAAAATATACTTACAATAGTCTGTATTTAAAATGTACGTGCAGTATAATTATTATGATGTCTGAAGTTGTTGCGGAAAAAAAAATTACCTACTTTAAAATTGTTTTGTTTTTTCTCGACATTTTTCGCATCCTCACGCCTTGAAACCATTTATTTATGTTAAAATTATATACCACATCTTGACAATACGTGTATATATATACTGTGCATTATATTATTGAGGTAGGTATATCCGCTGTGTCAAAAGTATACAAAACATAATGTAAAGCGAATGAAAGTGCACGGACGTTTGCGATGTATACGAGTACAGTATGATGGAGAATAGTCACAATCGGACATACGAGTTATTGTGTTTACGGCACATCCGTATGAAAAGTTTGGAAACTGTAAATATTTGCACAGTAGCCATCATACGCATGACATAGCACTATAGCAGGTATACCTTCCTCTATACCAAATTATACCACGTCACGGTTAAAGATGATAAAACAATAATTGGTGTCCACGCGGTGACACTGTAAATGGCACACGTGCTTACATTACAACTCTTACGCGTGATTTATCTAAGCAGTAGATACACATCGCGTGTGTATAACATGTATATAGTGTACGCATACACTGAGTAAGTTTTTAAACGTTGCACGTGTTATAGATATTCGAGTTCGCTAAATTTTACAAAACCTTACAATACTATCGTATTAACTATAATTTAGGCGCATCTACTGTTAGTAGACTACTAATGCACTGGCTGTTTGGCAGTCTCGAAAATTACAATAATATATATACTTATTTTTGAGTAAAAAGACGTGTGCCTTGAAAACTTCAATTTTTCGTAATTTATTTTTTCTTCTTTTGCTGAAATATCGAGATGACGAATAGATCGAAACACGCGCAGAACGTTCTTGAATTAGAGCGTTTAACAAATCAGAGACTATGGGAAGTTGCATACAGGTGAAGGACTTGAATAATCTGATGAATAGTTCCGCAGCCACTGACTAGTGATTTGAGGGCGACTCGGATTGATTTCTAATAGGAACAAATATAATTATGTATGATAAAGGCGCGTTATAAAAAATCTACGAGTCACACATATTAAATTATTTCAATATATTAGACTATTTTTTTTACTAAAATTATTTTTTATTAATTAAACAGTTGGTGAATAACAGTTAAAATATAATAAAATATTGCATACTTTTATACAGTTTTAAAGTAAAAATTTGATATAAATCAATAGGTGATAAAAAAAATTGTTATTTTAGACTAAGTTAAGTGGTAAAAAAGTAATTATCTATGTGTTCAAATCCATTATTGTTTAGAAATTAAATAATTCTATTTTACAATGGCTTTAACCTAAATATTATGTACCAACTTATAATATACCTGCAAAATAGTAGCTACATAATATGTAAGAAACTACTCGTATTTTTAAACGGGGTAATTGGATTTTATCAAGTACATTAGTGAAGATAAAAATTTTTAGTATAATTATAACTCGTCTGAAGTCTGGAAGTTAAGTACATATTAGCCATATTATTTATGCTACTGCAATAATAGAATGGTCTTGTATTTGGCGCAGGAACAATTTACAAAATTTTTTGTGATCACAAAAAACAGTTATAAGCTAAATACTGCGATTACTCTTTGGTTTGTCCAGTACACGGCGTAGACTATAACGAGTCATACCTAACATGGTATACCGTTTGAGTTTTTGAATTTATAATTTTAACGCGTATTCTGAAAAGGATAGGGTCGATTTTAGTGAATAATTTAACGCTGCTTGTTTACGGATTCTTCTTCAGTGCACAGTTTAAAAATTAAAGTAATTTATACTTTGATGATTGTTGTTCGAACAAACAAACACGCGCAAGTCCAGATTTCGAATTTCCGATCGGACATAAGATTGAAGCAACCATAATATCTATGAACTAATGAATAGGTGTTTCACCCCACCCTTCTCTCAAGGCTTGGTAAACATGTAAATGAGAAAGAAAGAACATAAAGTACTAAATCGTGGATAAATTAATATTATTTTTTCCATTTTTTGTGATAGACATTAAATAAATGTCTATATGTGCATGTCATCTACATTTGATTAATAAATAATTAATATTAATCAGAGAACCTGCACACATAATTACAATAATCACTATTTTTTTTGTACTAAGTTTTTTTTATTATTTGGCCAAACAGACACAAGATTTTGCTTTGCTTCTTTTCTCTTTCATTCGATTTTCCCTCTTGGCTGTTCTCTCTGTCTAAGCTCTGTCCATTAGTTTATATGTCTATGATGGTGGCAACCGTTTGCTCGAAAAACGTGTTTTTAACTTTGGCTCGTACTCCATAGTTTTCCGGGGGACATAAATGACTACGGTTTGCATAACATATATTATATGTATATACCAATTGGTGTCAGTGAGTACAATTTGTAGGCAGCAGACGTGGGTTCAGTCCGTGCGGATTTGTCGAATATCGTCGAAGTATAATATAGAAAACCGCCCATTGTGCGGTGTTTTGTCGTTTCACAAAACAAAAAACAAAAAAAACCAACCAAAACTCTCGGCCAAGTATACGTCCCGTATTCAGTACCTATATCATGTATATTATTTTACTACGATTAATCGTTTTCAAATTAATTAAAACTCGTTCATTTGTGTCACGCCCAGCTTTATACTTCGTTGGTATCACGAAAAATTATATAGGTATATATAACTAATGTTATTTATCAGATACTCGAAAATGTTCCTGCACACCGTCGAATATCTGATTCTCGATTGGCATGGGTAGGATATGAGATTAAAATGCTTCAATACAACTATTGAAATGTATAGCGATGATTTCCACTTTTTGAATTATATTTTGTAACTGTAATTTTCGTTCGTATTTTATTGTATTTTAGACTAATCTGAACATTATTTTATTATTGCTGATACAATATTACTGAGTCTCAATCCCCTAATTCATCACACATATGTTACTTTATGGATATTATTACGACGAATAGGTACATGATATTTTTTATATTTTTATGAATAATATCGGATACGCATTATGTTGTGTTATATTGAGTCTACCGAGGTATAAATGATCCCGTCACTTTACTTATTACTCATGCAGGTATATAATATAGTTTGTATTTTTCATCCTAAAAATTCCCTCAACCGAAAAAAATGGCATAATATTTTTATTATTTTATAAATTCGACGCATGCAATATTTTTCCGTATGGATAGAAGAAATGGTGAGCAAAATCAACGATCGATAAATATTTATTTTGAATGACCCGCCACAATAAATCCTTTTTCTTATTTATAAAAAAAAATGTTTACACCTGTGTAAATTGAATTAAATTGACCATTTACCCGAATATACTAGGTATCTATTGAAAACATTAACCAGAGTTCGAGAATTATAGCACTAAAAACTTTAAAATATGCACTTATAATATATTATCACCCTCCCCCTCAAAAAAAAAAACATAATTTTATGTATTATATAAGTAGAAATAAGCACATAATTTAAAACATTTATAACCTTACATTTTTAATTGTACATTATTTATTTTTAAATGTCTTATCAGAAAATCAAAAATAAAACGTTCTATAGTTTATATTTTAAAGCTTAATTCCTAAGTAAAAAAAAAAAATATTATTAAATATTAAATATTATTAAAAAAATATAAAATTATCTATTACTAACGTATTAATGATGTCGGAAAACGATTTTTTTCCGCCGTTAAACTACCTAAATAGCTTATGCCTGATGGGTAGATAATCTTTTTAACTAGTCTACGAAAATGGGGCACGGATCAGTGTGAAAAATAAACTGTAATAAATATGGCGAAATGTTTTAAAACAACCGAAACAAAATTTCGGATTTTGAATTCTCTGTGTTTCAAGATGTATGTTTATCTAATTAGTAATTGTATACGATACCTCTCTTCTGTGGACTTTTTCGCATCAAATATGAATTTGGGATTGCTATAAAGTCCCCCCCCCAAACCTTGATTAAACCAAGTATTACTACGCCGTATATATTTTGGTTCGTTTGCAATCGTATAATAATATGCCATAACCGCGTTATACCATATACGTTACTGTATATACTATTATATTGTGTGTATAAAATATAATATAGTTTCTCGTTTAGCGGCACGAAATGCAATACGGGAAAACGTTTAATCGCCTCTTACTATAAAATAATGCATCGCGTGTGTGTGTCTGCTGTATCGTATAGGTTGTTTTATTATATTGTGTGTGTATAGATATACACAGACTGGAATATGGCCGCCGCGGCTGCGGTGGCGGCGGGGGGCAAGCGCATTGTTGCGGCACCTACGTGACGCGATAACCAAAAACAGTTGAGAAGAATCCGCGAAAATATTTCGACGATTCCTCATGCTCCAGCTCCTCCTCCCACTCGTCGCCCGCCATCTCCCGCGGCAGCTGGTAAGCCGTTAAAACTATATTAAAAACACGAACGTCGTTCGAAACAAAAGGTGCCTTTAATTCGGATACGCTTTTCACGGCGCTATATTACAAAATATTTAATATACGAGTGATATACGACGTGATGTTACCTATCTATTATAGGTGCCTGCGCCTAATACAGGGTGATTTTTTTTTTTTTTTTTTGTTTAAACGCGAGACACTCGTTTTATCAACGATTACACCATTCGCCCGTATTATGGTTCGGAATTCGTTTTTTCGTATGGTATGAGATGGACGTTTTTTTTTTTTAAAATACTACAGCGGCGTTTGCGCATTACTGAAAAATCAATTTGAAAACGAACAGTGTCTCTACTGTTTGTGTACACATACACGTAGTTTGCTTAATCCTGTAGGATGACGATGCGGCGGCGTGCCGGCGTGTACGCATATACTACATTATTATATATGATAATGTACGTTTAATGAAGTCTGCGTGGGGGTTTCGTACGCAGTGACTGTTATTAAAATTATAATGTTGATATTTTTGACGTTTATAAATAATAAATGACGGTTTTCGATTGTTCGTCACTACCGGTGATTCTGCAGCCATTGACAAAGAAACACGTCCGCCGCTGCAGTAGGTATACTGATGCAGCTTGTTGTTGGTGTTTAGTATCCTATTTTATTTCGCAATGTAGGTGTATCTCTTTATAGGAGAGTGTTGCAGTCCGGCTATAATTTGGTCAACGTGACCGTCATTTTTTTTCTCACAGGTCGTCGTCACGTTTGTGTTTTTCGAGCGTGACGATGTATTTATAAATGTCAAGGTCATTGCGGAGCTTATCTGCGGTACACCCTCCGGAAATGACAAATTTGTTATTGGCGTGCATATATATAAATAAAATAACACTGATATTATTCGATTAAACTCGAAAATAATTAAAAGCTAGTCCGGGGATTGTTGGACTTATACCCCTCCCTCCCGGTCCACCCTCGTGCGAACGCCACTAATTGAAACTTCCTGCGGCGCTGCAGCCCGTCTCGCGTACAGGATCACGTGGACTTAACGTAGTAATACGTTCTTTACGAGCATGTAGGCCTTCTTTCGCGTGACGTATAATATGTATCACCGTTATTATACAGGTGCGGGTTAACTGGTGTGTGCCGGCGGTTTATCCTATACCTCTATTTATGTCTATACGCGGCTCCGGTCTCCTGCATTATGTAATACATATACAATTGCGCGCAAAGAAACGTTTTCTTAATTATTATTTCCATTATATTCCTCGCGTGTGCGCCTCGCGGTACAGACCGGCCATCTGAAAAACTCGCGTCTATATAGTAAGTATAATATACAATCGATGTAATATAATTTGCGGAAAATCGTTGAAAACGTTTTCGTGCTGGTTATTTTATGAACGCTCAGACTTCTGCAGCAAAATACGCCTTAGATTAACTTTCAAACCAACAACACTATAATATTGTAGTAGCATATTACGTATCCACAGTGTTGTGTATACCTTCTTTCGCCCTCGCGATTTTATATCTTATTATTATTTTGCAGAAAGTGTAACAAGCGACGACTATAATAATAATAAATAATAATAATTAATAACAATAATATTTTAAGACTATTGTTTAGCGATGTATTTCAGCAATTACTACTTAACTAGTGTGTTGTCAATCTTGTCACTTTTAGTGCACTACCTACCTGTCCTATTATGTTATTATTGTTTTATGAGATGTAGTTGTGTGTACCTGCCCACTAAAACACACGGAAGAAATAAACTTAAAAGTTAATATTAACGTAAAACTATTCGAGAGCATAAGACAATTTAAAACTTAACTAAAATTATATGAGTCGTCATAATAAAGAAGCATAATAATCTATATAATGATTAATAAATTAAATATGGTTCTATATTATTATGATTCAAACGTGTGTTTGCGTAAATTCAAATGGAATAGTTTATTTTATTATTGTTATAATCGTCTATAGTAAATTAATAACGGTATGTTTTTATAACTCAAACAATAATCCGGTTTTTTCGAATAATAAGAAAAACGCTAAGAGTCGATTAATATTAATTAATATTCGATTCACTATATTATTATGTATATTTATTTTGTTATATTCATTTATTTTCATTTTGCTTTGAAAATATCTGTTTAGGTCAGTTGATACTGTTTCAACTATGGTTATAATTATAAATTATAAATGTTATAATATGTACCTACCACACGTGTAAAAAAAAAAAGTTACAAAATTAATTTATTAGATACATCGATTTTATTCGGAAATCGGAATTATTAAACCATACTGTTAGTAAGTATATATATAGATTAGCCAATACAAATCAAATAAACGTTGAGTGTAAATACCAAATTTAATCGGATGGGGCTGTGTTTTAATTTTGCTGCTCCACCGAACATCCCAACTGAATGGTGCATAGTTTGGTCAACTAAACTATGTAATTGCGAGTTTCACTGTTTGAGAACTTAACTAAAATTTTGTTTCCATAATATAACCTTGGAAGTTTTATTTTGGGATTCATCTCACCCGCATACCACAAAAATATTGGACCATCGTCTCTATACTGGCTAAATTCTGATATTTTAATATAGATGCTAAATTATATTTTATCATAACAGATAATATTTTTATTTTTATAAAAGTATTTTTCATATTTTACTTAAATAATTAAAAAAAAAAAATCATATTAATTGAAGGTTTGCAATATTGTTTATACCGTGAGGGTATTTATGTGTCACTAAGACAAATAGTGGAGCAACTATGCATTCGCCCTAGCGAAAACGTATTTCTGTATCTCTAGTATACAGATACACGCAGTTGAAGAAATATTCACTAGTTTTCAAATAGTCGCGGACCAGTCTAAATAATAAGGAATGGTAGACTCTTAAAATAAAGAAATCGCTTTAATATTTGAATGGATTCAAATAGAAAATTATTTCATATTTTTCTCATAGTATGAAAATATATAGGTTTGGTGTTCTATATTATTAAACTCGTTTTGCCATGTTCCGCGATAAATATAGTGAAACATGCCAAACGCGTATTATTATTATGTAGTTTTTGTATAGGTAAACGAAACGACACAAGAAAGTGATTTTAAGCACATAATATAATATTTATTTATATGTATATAAAAAAGTTTACGGTTGGCCGTGTGAACAAACACGTTGGGAAAACTTAAAAAAAATTTTCTCAGAATAATCATAACACTATCAACGCTATAAAGTAGATACTTGGTTTTCTTTTAAATGTTATACTTGCAAAGGTTTTTTTTTTATATTGTGTCAAAAATTTGAATTTTCTCATTATTTATATTATTATTTATAATGATAGTACATGATGTGATTGATATATTTTTTACCATTATATTATTTTATAATAAGAGTAGTGTTTTTATATTTATAACGAATAATATTGGTATTTATATCAATTATAAATAAAACCATTTATACTAGCATAGACAAAATTTAGATTATGAACTCGACATAATTAGATTGGAAAAAACGTTCTACAATATGTATTTGTTTTTAGAACCAAAAAAAAATTGGCGATTTTTATAAGTTCAGTATTTCAGGCTTTTGCAGGAAATCATATGTCTTTAGTTTCATCTATAATGCATATAGAATCAGTAACGAATAAACCGCATATACGATTAATAGCTATTTGTTGTATACATGACGCGTTTCGCGTTTACCTTTAAATTTAATACTATATTATATAGTTATATAAATGGTAATATCCATTGGTCATCCTCATCATACATGATAGGTCATTCGATCATATAATCTGATTGCTCATCGAATTAATTTTAGGAATATAAAAAATATGTATTCTATTATTAACTGCGTTTAATTAACACACATTTCTATAATTGCCACTAATTTATTATCGCACCATTAGCACACTATTTCAAAAACATTTTATCAAATATAATAAACAAATACAAATGTATCCTTTTATTTTTGAAAATGTTCAACGTATCTATTTATATCTTATTTTTATCATTTTTCTTGACTAAATACCGATTAATTTAATTACCCAAATATTTATAATTTTAATAAATCCACATTAAATAAAATAGACGATTTTTTTTTATTGTCCATTATTGTTTTTATTTAT
The DNA here is from genome assembly GCF_003676215.2 of Rhopalosiphum maidis. Lineage (NCBI taxonomy): Eukaryota > Metazoa > Arthropoda > Insecta > Hemiptera > Aphididae > Rhopalosiphum > Rhopalosiphum maidis. The sequence goes on from NC_040877.1 coordinate 65,729,240, forward strand.
TACATTACAAATTATAAATAGTTTTTTTTTTTGCATTTCAATCGAAGTTCAAACAATATCTTATAGTCTACAATTGTAAGAATACAAAATTTATCATAAATAATTTTTTTATTTAACAAAAATGAGCCACTGAAGATTTTTTTAGTAATGGTTATATTTATATTATACCTATTCTTAGATTGTTTTAAACTTTTTCGCTTATCACGCATTAAATTAACGTTGTTGTATCAAATACAATTGGATTAATGTACGTATAGATTAATATGGTATATTATTATTTATCATACAATTCAAATTATGAAACAATTGTTTTCTAAAAGTATAATGTGTTCGCTATGTTAGAACATATTACTATATTATTTTTATAATAATTACATTTTTAGATATATCAATATAATTATTAATTGATCGATTTTGGTTGGGAAAAATTGTAGAACTCTTTCTTGAAAAACTATAGTCATTTCGTAGGGATCATTTTTCGTCGTTTCGACGTTTTAATTTTATTAATCTTCTGATTTTTAATATTTTTTTTAGTTTTGAGAAGCCGGGCGGTTAGTTCGCCGGTCGTACTAGCACTAACCAGAACTATGATATCTCCATTATTTTAGAAGGTATCGTAATGGGTGATTCCTCGCGGGACATCTTGTATGTTTTCAGAAATAATTTGTCTGGTTTTATGATTATTTTTTTTTTTTTAATTAGGTTGTTAAATTATTCACTACCAATATTCCTAAATCAAACTTTTTAACAAAGTTCGGTGCCTGTATAGTCTGCATCTACACGCTCAATTTACTCCAGTGCAACTTTTTCGCATGTAAGGTTTCGATTTAATTTGAATTACGACGACGGTATTGACTTTGCGTCGTTATAGTTAATCTATTACCCGCCGGAAACACTGTACGCGTTGGTATAATTACCGTGTTCATCGAATATTATAGTTTGACCTCTTATATATTTATATATTACGTATAGTGTAGGTATGCCATCACTTTATTTTAATAAACTAACCGTTCGGCGCTCATACAGTCATACCTGACCCGCGGTAGAAATTTATTACATGCAATATGCATGCATAGAAATTGTACCTATATATATACAAAAATATATATTAATATATATATATATATGTATAATATAATATATATATATATATATATATTGCAAACATTTTACCTTGTAGAAATAAAGAAACAAGCACGTATATTAAACCGTTGCTCGGGAGAGGCTTGAGACACTGGCACGTATGCAATTTAAAAGTTACGGGCAATGATTTGCATGTAAATGGCCGTTAATAGACGAAATGCGAACAATAGTGTACGGCGGTGGTGGCGGTAGTGGCGGCGGTGACGGCAGAGAATGAGCGTTTTCTGTTTCTTATATACACGATGTTTCGAGAGAAGGATACAAATCGATCCCACCACCGCCACTGCAAAATGCATATTCATTTGTGCCGAACTTTTCTTTTTGCGCACGTCCAAAAATTAAACTAGGTAGACATAATGCTATTTATATATATATATACCGGTACCCATACATAAACTCAGAATTGCCGTTCTCACCCTTTATATGCATATTATTATAGACATGTTATGCCCAAGCTGTATGTACGGTACATAATATACCCGACTAAATATTACCTTATATCGTATTGTACGAATCGCGTGGAATATATGATTGTATATTGTTTCGGCGGTTTACCTCGAAATGTCTTTTGTTTCTTTTTGAATGAAGCTTATAACACTAGCTAGACAAGCTATATTTAACAGTGGCGAATCTAATCTCTAGAGAAAAAAAAAGAATAATGATGGTACTTAGCACTTAGTTGCAGTAATTTGTTTTAAATTATTCAGGTCGCGGGCATCACCATTACCGCTTTTAATTTTTGTCACAAACTTGTGCAGCGCGAGGTGAATGCATTTAAAATGTACAGTAAAACATAATAGGTATGTTAAAAACATTTTAAATACATTATATTATACCACTTAATACGTTATTTGTTTTCAATTATACTTAAATAACACAATTTCATATCACAAACTTTATTTATATCTCGAGTAAAAAAAAAAAAAATTAAAAGTTGTGATATTAAAATCACTAACAATACTGGTAATATAATATTATGTATTTTCAACAAATTTGAATTCTTGGTGATTATCAAAACGCTCGGTCATCGATTTTTTAGACGCATTCGTTGTATTAGATGCCTAGGAAAACTTTTTTCAATTTACTCAATCTACTCAGAATTCGAGCACACCGTTTAAATTAAATTTTCTTTTAAACATCTTGTATAAACGTGTGTACCGAGATTTTTATTATTTTAAAAATGCTTATCGTTCAGTTTTAAATCTTCATCAACTATGATATTTATACTTAATTTCTTAAAAGCACAAACAAATCGTTATTTGGAACGAATTGTTTTTTACGAGAAAAAAATAACAATGCAGTATGCATATATAGTATAAAAATATTTATGTGACTTTTTTTTGCGTTGAATGGACAAACATCAGTGTCGAGTTGACAATATTAATAAATGATACTTCCTTCTTCCAGCGAATTGCCCTGTACAGTATAAAACGCATCATATTATTATACTCTCATTACTCTTTAGTCTTTATATAATATTGTATGATGCGGTTTTATAACCATTTCATGCTTCATTTTTCTTTCTTTTTTTTTTTTATCTCTAATGCCCTTTTTGAAACGATTATTACACTGTATATATTGCTAACAATTTCACACAATAAAATATGTTGATGTATTATAGTTCTGAAGTGTGTGTAAATTGTTAATAGAAAAATATACAAACTACAGTGGTTTTAAATTGGTAGGTGATTTACTTAAAAGCTTTTTTGATAATGTAATATTTTTAATATATATTAATATATTATAGATTCACTCGTTCAAACCTCTCGTTTTGGATGTTAAAATTCAATGTTGATGGTTGATCTAAAAAACGCGTTGTTTCATATTATAATAATATAATTATAGACTCGTACAGAATAATATAAGACATTTTCATTACTGAACGATTTCGAATAGAGTTCCTTGTATAAAATGGCTTTCCGTGTTTTAATTTCTATTTTATTCGTCAATTCTAGAACTTTTCTTTCCAATATTTGTACATGAGTTTGAAGATTAATTATGCGCTGTTTTGTTCTTTGTGTAGTATCAATTTTTGGTTTTATAATATCTACGGTAATAAGTATTTTAATATTTAAAAAGTCGACGCTGAATTTAATAATATCAGTTAATATTGATACCAATAACGGTTGAATGGTATCATATAATACTTACTGTAGCAGTAATTGATGATTATAAATAATATTTGTACAAAATACCACATTGCTTTAAAAAAAAAGTGTATTGTTATTGTATAAAATTTAGTCTAAGTTTTTTAAAGTTTATGTGTTAAAATGTAATAAAAACAAAAAAGTATTATGAGTAATACAACTTGTTTGTTTATATTATTTAGCAATTACATAGATATAATAACTAGGTGAATTTAGTTAATCAGCCAAAATGTGTTTTAATTGTATATATATTATCTACTAGAAATATTGTTATAATATCGCAATGAACATACCAAAAACATAAACAATACTTGCCAATAATAATAATAATAATAACGGTAAATACTAAATTACAATTGTATTCTAATATGCAATGTAACGTTTCCATTAATTTTAAATATTTTGATTTTATAAAATAAAACTTACAAAAATGTAATAATATTGCACCTATTACTTATCGGTCTATTGATATATTATTTAAAAAAAAAAATAATTACGTAGGTACCTAATTAAAGCATTTCGTTATTCATTGATTATTCATTGTAAATTGTAATAATTAACTATTATTTAGTATTTTAATAGGTATAATCAAATATTATTACGTATAAAGTTGAAAGACACAGGTAATTTTATTATAATTAATCATTTTACTAAGTACTCCAGAGCTGTCTAGAAAAACAATAATTTACTAATAAGGACACATTTTGTTATACAATATTTGATAAAAATACTTAGAACACAATAATATTTTAATACAAAAATATAATTATTAATTTATAATTTATATTATTATAGGGTAAGATTCTAAGTAGAGCAATGAATGTGTTTTTTTTTTTTGAATGAGTACACTAAGGTGTCGATCAAATGCTTCATTTTTCAAAAATAGGGATCTTTTTGGATTTAAAATTGGATCTAGTTTTTACTTTAGAGAGGTCATACTTCAAAATGTCCAGTACTTATTTTTTATAGTTGGTAATAAACAAATAAAAAATTAAGGAAAAACGGTCATATTTACGCGAATCTAATTTTGTATTTTTGATGTAACTCAAAAACGAATAATCGTAAAACCTTGAAATTTTAACCAAATGTTAATATTATATTTTTCTGTTTACAATAAAATGTTTAAAACATTTTAACTACTTTTGAGCTATTAATAGTCAAAAAAATTAAAAAGTATTTGATGAATAGAATTACAAAATTCCACAAAAGTTATTTATTTATCTGTATAAAAGTATTAAAAATACATAGGCACAATTTTTTTTATATGCAGTTGAAGTTTAAAAAATTTAACATATGATTCTTTATAAGTATTTTATATTGTAACTATAAAATATAAAAATTGTATAAATACAATACTTTGTTATAGACATTTTAAGTTGAAATTTGGACGAAATTACTTATTTAAACAATAAATAACGATATGTTCATTATTTTGTTATAATTTAAAAACATTATTCACAGGGACTTAAACTTTTAAGTATTTAATATTATTATAAATTTTACTTTACACTAACATTTTCAATTTATTTTGAAATATTAACTATTTATCAGTACTATAAATTTATTTTTACTGTTTTACGGAGCTACAGAAAGATATTATTAAATTTTATGTTGTATAAATTGATATAATACATGGTATAAGTATAATATATTTTTATAATAATTATATATTTATAATATAATGAATGCAATATTTTGGGAAACAATTATAATATCAACCAATCAACCTACTTAAAAATACTAAAAAAGTAAAAAAAAATCATTCAAATTGTTGTCAAAAAAACATATCACTTGGTGATATAAGTTGATAAACGGTTTACCCTCAGAATATATACGTTATATTATATTCTATCAATTGTATCATAAGTAAGGAACGAATTTAAATGCAAATTTAATTTTTTTCCGAAAAAAACATTTCTTTCTAAGCACAAAGTTAATTTTATATAACAAGAAATTAAAAAATGTAACTTTTATTTACCATTTTTTGACATTTTTAGTGTATTTTTTATGTTCTAAGTCACTTTTATATAGAAATGGATAAAATTCGATAGCAATTTAATTAACATTCTTTTTAAAAGAATAAAATTAATTATTATTTATCGTATAATATATCGTTCTTCTATTTTTATTATTTATTATGCTTTTACCGATCAGATAAAATATGTGATGCCAGACGAAATTATATTGTTGACACGTGTCACATGTAGACATTTAGGTAATGATACGAATAACTAATACCTAAGAATAAAAATGTATATAATCATACACATTTTTTTATGTTAAAAATAATTTTAAGAGCATTAAAAAAAAAATTTTGTAAGGCATTTTTCTTGTATTTTAAAGCATTTAAATCCGCTTCCTAATCATGAGTATAAGGTTTTTACAACTGTTACAACCATGATTATGAACGAAATTCAATCATATGTTTTATTATGCTATTGCTTAAAAAAATAAACGACGATTCATAATCATCAGCGGATGGACTCCCACGTTATGCACTCGAATCCGATGACGACTTATACGAATCTGGCCGATCGGGGCGGATAGTCCAATATATTACATAATAAGGTTATTTACGTCAAAACAGGAACTCCTTTGAATTGGCGATGAATTCACGATCAAGGTTGTCATTATAAGTAGATATTAATAATCGCGATATTAATATATTTCGATACTCTCATCCGTTATTGCGTCACAAAAGGACAGGTTTATCGTTCTCATCTCGGGCCCTAAGATTAACGAGATTTATTTATTATATGTGAATACATAATAACTTTAATTAATATATGTACATATTATGAATTATGATATTTTTTTTTGTGTACCCCAATAAAATATAGTATAATATTATTATTACAAATACGAGGACGCCCAGGAATAAAATTATTATTTTTAGAAAATTCCAAGAATATATTTTTATGGGAGTCATTATGGTGGTAATATACGTATTAAAATGATTCACCGCTCGACCGTTTAGGCATTCGGTGGATTAAAGTCGTATGTGCTTTAAATAAATATATATATATATATATATATCGTATATTATGACGTAGATTTTATACACATATATAACGTACACACACACTGCATGTCCGTGTGTTCTACCTTGAACGCGATGACGGTTTTTTCAGTATGTGCATGGACCGGAGGGGGTCACGGACCTTGGCAATCGATTTCAACAAATAAATTCATTGATAAAAAAATGGTAAAAGTACAGTTCATTAAAAATATATATATATATATATAGATTAGGATATAATATACACATATATTATAATAACTAGTAACTACATAATATTTTTAAGATACATCAATAATAAATAATATTAATAATATTAAAGATAAACAAAGGACTATCGATGGAAGATGGGCTGTTTAAAAAAAAAAAAAAGATGTGTAATATATATATATATATATATTTATATATTATAAGTAGTAAGTCGTAAGTATTATAGATTACAATCTATCGTGGTAGTAAGTATTAATAGTACCTACTTAAATATTAATATTCGTAATGTAAATAATAACATAAATCGACGCTTTCAGAGAAGAAAGTCGTAAACGACATTTTCGTAATTTTACAGGAGAACCGAAATAAAAATTCAATACATTTTTCTGTCCTATCACTTACAAGTATAATTTGTGTATCAATCTATTAATTAATTATTTTTCTAGTGTATTCTACTTACAATTATAAAATTTACTGATAATTACAGTAGAAATTAGCTTATTAACGATAATATGGGGCTTACGCCCATTATTTCTCAAGATAATCTCACAACATCATATCGACGGGTACAAGAAAAAAAGCCTAAGCGACATATTTAATAGTCGTTTACGCCTGATAAAAGTCGTTTACGCTGAATATAACTACCCACCTGATAATTAATGGCGTTTACGCAAAATATTAAAAAATCGTATCGATACGATCGTTGGCTCTATCGATAGAGAATCGTGGCGTTTACGCCAAAATTCTATTAACTCATTTTCGGCCAAAATTACGTTTAGGACCTTCTTCCCTGGAAGCGCCGAAATAATCAATAATAATAACATTTATTGTATATTTATTCTTTATGCTTAAATGAATTAAAATATTGTATAGCTAAATGTCATGACAAAATCTATTTCTGTGAAAATTAAGTAAATATCGATATTTTTAGATTTCCAACAACCGAACCCTGAACCTTCTGGCTATTTTAAAATTAGACGTGGGAAAAGCTCAGTCACACTTTAAATTTAATTTCACATTTTAAAAACGTTGTAATCGAAAATTTTGCATTCAAGTATATTTATAACTCCGAAATGTATAATTAAAAATAAATAGGTATATAATTGATGTGAGAATAGAGGTGATTATGCTTAGTGGTTCATTTTAAACGATATAATATGTGCTAAAATTTAATTTACCCTACTCGAACAAACATATACTGTTTCTGATTGAATAACATCAATTACGATTTGTTAAAATATCTTACTCGCATATTAATATATAGTACTAACAGTAGTAGTATAGTATTTACATGAAAAACATGAATATTTATAATATGTTATTACTTAATAATTACTCTTGGATATTAATTATCAATCAAAATATGAAGTTAATATTTTTTTAATAATTACCTACCAAATGTATGTATTTTTGGAACTTATGGTAGTCTTTGAATTTGTGTGATCACACGTGTTAAATTACCATAGGATGCGTAACACTTCAACTTTTGTTTAATAATTTGCTGGAGCTGATTACAAAAAAGTTTGAAACAATAATTTTATCTCTATAAATGTCCACCAACCATACCGATAATACGGGTATAATGTTTAAGTAGATTAATACTAATTGTTATTATTATCGTATTAACAGTGTGTATAATATAGCACGCGTATAAGCTGGGTTATTGACCTCAATTGATACAGGTATAGACTTCGTATATTTCAGCACAGGTGTGTACTTTTAGACTTTAGTAAATGGGTACGTAGAATAATTATTGCTAGCGATAATATAATAATACTGTTTCATGTTTATGCTATTGTTATACAATACCGGTATGCATTGGCTGCAAATTATTTTTTACAAGGGGAGGAGGTAAACTAGAAATTTACCAGCTGATACCCACTAACCATCATTAACAAATAAATTAAAATTTCATTTTTATTTTCTTAGTACAGTCTCAGATACGTCAAATTGTTTCAAAACAACATTTCACAGTAGGTACACATTAAAAAGTCACCACAAAATTATTTTGGGGGGCAAGTGCTATCCTCTACCTTCAGGGATTGGTGCCATTACCTTTATGACTATATGCTTTCGTCTATTGTTAAATAATTTTTATTAGTAATTTTTTTCTTATTCCCGAATTGGTGATATACTGTATATTATGCGTGATAAACTAATAAACTCAATTTTTAATCTACATACATGTATATAGAATTTAGTGACATAATTGTGGGAATCACTGATTCGTGATTAAGAGGTTGTAACTCATTCTAAAATTTTAGGAAAATTTAAAAAAATAATTTTAAGTTTCAGCGTTATGTGAACGTATCCAATGTGTCAGTATACTAAACTTAAAGGGACTCTACTTAAATCTTCTCTACGCAATAAATTATCAGTCTCCCTTCTCTAATTTAAAATTCTGACTAAGCCACCGCTACCTTTTTACATACGATAATAATAATAGTGTATATTATAAATTATATTACCTTAATCCTGTAACGCATAAAAACATTTACCTACATCTTTATTTCACATGGTATTGTAGTATTCAATGGAAAATCGTAATTTTTTTTTTTTTTGGTTGTAATAATATTTGCTTACGACCGACACATAATAATAATAAAAATACCAAGTACATATTTGGGTATCAGAAGTGTTAATATGAAAGCTTTTAACTGTATTAGTCTGTATAGCTTATGATAATCAACGAATATAATATATTATTTTGTGAACTAATTTTATTTTTATTCTAAAATCGTTTTTTTCTCAAGAATTGTGTACACTTGCGTCATCACAATGATAATATATATTTCGAAGTATCATATAAGAAAGTGAAGAAAATATTAATTATTACAAATCATAAAACGTTGTTTAAATTAAAAAAAATGTATTTGAACAATCATTATATTGTCTCTTATGGTCGAAGGGATGTGCATTGAGGGACCCTCGTGCATTGAAAAGATGTCTTTATAAATTATATATATAGATTATATATAGTCTATGTATACAGCTAGAATAAAAGTTAAACGTACTAAATATTTTTTTAGATCGACCTTTGATTTGTAATTTGTACATCGGTTTTATGATAGGTAGGATAGGTGTCAACTTGGTCACAATGATTGGATGTGTTAAATTTGAATTCATTGATATATAATGGAATAGGAAAACGATTATGTAAAGAAACTTGGTCTATCAGCCTATATATCAGTAAGTATATTTCATATTATGTTTTTTAATATTAATTAATTTTTAATGTTTTTTACTATTAGGAATACAGTAGGTTGAATTAATCGTTGTCAAAAACATCAAATTTGATAATATCTATCCAAAACGATCATCAAAGTTGAAAATCTAAATATTTTTTATCTTATGTAAAAAATAAAAAACACACTACATAATATACACATTATTATAAAATCAATACATTCATTGTTTCATTTAAAATCTAAAAAATAAGTAACCCTATTTATTGATATTGTATTCTTGAATAATTATATAAATATGTGTTTTAACTTTATAAGGTAATTTAATTCAGTAGTATTACGATACACAAGGAAATACGAAATACTGCCGACAATAGTTAAGACATTTATTTAGTGTATTCGTGGATATACCCGTTTATAATCTGCAGAGTTATCCATGTACGCCATATATGGATGCGTAGGCCTTCTTGGCACAGTATTTCCAGGAAGACATTGCGGATAAACCAAATCCCGTGATTTGTCTGTAACGTTCTTATTTCATCTTAAATGTGATCAAAGTTTTTCTCAAGTAAAAACGTTGTGAATTTTAAGTTTCGTGTATTCACATTTCACAATTTATTCTTTAGACGTACCTTAGTGTTATAACTTATAATTCACATACTAATAATAAACATAGATAATTCGGTATAATATTTTGTGGAATACCTATCCTTATGACCTTATGCTACTCCCACCATTCGTCAAAACTTATTTATTTAAATTTAAACACGATAGACTCGATAATTACATAGGTCAAATATAGTATGACTAATATAGCTAAAATGTACAACATTACATATAAGCTAAATAGTTTCTAAATTAAAAAATGTTTTAAAATTTCCATTAAAGCATGAAAAAAAAAAATAAGCGGAATTTAAAATCGTATACTTATATTAATAAGTATATTTGTAACTAAAGTAAATTAATTGAAATACTTTAATTGAATAACAATTTTTATATAGTGTCAAGTAATTATAAATATCATAAGACTAAACATAAAAACAAAAAGAAATGTAAAATTTAATTTAATGTCAAATTATAACTTATATTTATACTTTGTAGATATTCACAAGATTATGCTAAGTGTCTTATCATAACCATATTATAATTATTGCTATTTAGAAGTACAAATTCACTGTAATTTTTTTTCCATCATCCAATGTGAAATTAGCACGCACATTTCATATTATTCTTATAAAACACATTTGTAGTAACTTGATATACACACGACTTTCCGCGTATATGCATGATTCATTATGTATCCATGTAAACTGTAGTATACGAGTTACGAGTAAAAAACTATAAAATGACACATAATAAAAGATATATTATACTTATATGATGTTGCATCGCTGCCCCATCAACATTGATAACATCCGTACGTATCGTTTTAGAATAAAGTTACGTTTTGTAGTAGGTAATGAAAACGCTTCACGCGTAGTTAGATTAGATTACTCCGAAGTCTTACGAATCGATTTCGTGTTTATAATGTCAACGGTTTTCTTTTTCTTCGATTTGATCTCGGTTGTTATATTATTATAATTTTATTGCATTTCAAGGATTAGTGATTAATTAATAAGTTATGACCAATGCAATAACTTAATCACAAACGAGAGTATATAGTTATACATTTTTCTGGATTTTACCCTTGAAAGGACCTATGGCCCCTTCGATGGCCATATTATATTACTCGTCATATTTTCTTTTGACGAAAATATGTTACACACGAGTTAATTAATTTCATGCTTTTTGCCTGGAATGTTAATAATAGGTATCCATGCACAAAAATCTTCATAATAACACTCTGTGAGATAACTGTATATTATTATAATATTATACATGGATTAGTCAAATAGGTATTGTAGTAGGTATACAGTAGTGTAATAACCGTAATTTAAGTCTCTTGCATCATAAAAAATGTTTATGTCGAGAATGTCTCTGTTTGAATTAAGATGTGTAGATAATAATTGGTAACTACCTAAAGGCTATAAGTGGTGTTTAATTTTAATAGCGACAAGCAAATTATGAGGAAGTCATTCATTATTAACACTAATTTTACAATTTGTTTTCCATTAAATTATTACAATAAAATGTTCATTTAAATTATATTTTTAAGAAATACAGAGTTTTAGTTTTATATTCTCTATTGGTGTTGCGATTAAATACATTCTTGCTCAAAAAAAAATTTCACAATCCACATTTACTAGGCACAGCGGTGTATTAATATCGCACTCACTTTCCGGGTACGTCAAAATTAGTGGTCACAGTACTTTTATCATAGCATAAAAAACTAGCAACACTATTTAATAACCTAACTTCTGTACTTGAGGGGCCCTTATGCTACTGTCTATAAGTAATACATCATAAGTATACATGTATACTAGTCTCATGTACCTTCCGACTTATTATTGAACTCTATTTGTTATAAACGAAGTAGTACATTGGTACAGTTTTACTTTTCAAATTTCTATGATTGTTTGTAGTTTCAAAAGTAAAATACTCTATCTATACTAATACAAGTTAAAAACAGAGATTTTCAATCGAATTGGTTAACAATACATTATCTTGTGTACTTATAAGTTATAGATTTTGGAACTATTTATGACGTATGACATGTAAAGCTTACATAAGTATTACATGTCCATCGTACGTATACCTTTTTACTTTAGTTGTTCACGAATGTAAAAGCACATCATAAATGTACATAATATATCACGAATATTGTCAAAAATATCGGTTATGCATAATCTATAAATTTATTTTTATTGTTATGACTTTTCACACAAGTAATGCAAGTGTCTGGTAATTTTGACAACCGTATAATAGTGATTGTAGAACATAATCGTAACATATGACAGTGGAGAAACTGTAATGGCATATCTATTATTATACAGGACCATTAAAAGTATCCGAATAATACGCAAGTCAGATATTACTTGCTGTATAATATTTCTTGTGAAACGTATAAAATTCTAATTTACAATTTTACCCATACAAAAATATAAATTCATCATCTAACTACATTATAAATTCAAAATTTTCGATATTGGTTGGCTCAAACGTCGATACTTACTAGTATACCTATATTACGATGATGGAATACGGAATGTAAATAATTATTATAATAGTTGTACTTACCTATACAATATTAATGTTTTGCAATTTCAGAATAATATTATAATTATTAATTGGATATATATACTATCCAACATCCGTCGTGACTGTTCAATCAGCTGTTGTAATCGCGACGCAGTTAATGTTTTTCAATTAAACTATTTATGCAATTGGGCGCGCGTGGCGTAGGTTACGCCCGATGGTTATTAAAACAGCCATATTGCCATAATATACTTTTCGAAGTTGGAGCAAACATCAGTTTATGTATTTTTTTAAATTAATTTTATTATGTACTTTTATCTGTAACATATAATTCACCTATTTAACAGTCATCATACACCTAATGATGCGATCAAATATTTATGTATATACATTTTACAACACATACTGTCTTTTACTCGATGACGTCGAAAACGAGTGTTTGAATTGTTTGGTTTTTTAATTTTGTATTTGTTATATTTAAAATTTTTTTTTTTTAACGATAATACACAAACAGACGGGCAATAATTTGCCGACGTATGTAGTATACGGTCTATTATTTTAAACAGAATTTGTGTTGAACCACTAAAACATTAAAAAGGTCGTTTGAAAACATATACACCTATATTATATTATATAGGAAATGCACGAAAACGGTCGATTGCAATGTAAACAATTACAGAAACCCTGTTAAAATGGTCGTAATCGTATAAAATATAAGGTGGCGTATATTTAATTTTATGATATTGTGATAATTATAAATACCTACCTACATAGGAAAAAATGTAATTGCAGCATAAATGACACATCCGTCCAAATATTCGAACCCAATGTTGACGAAATGTTCAATATTATGTAAATTTAAAATGGCATGCAATGATAATATTTACACATGTGCATTTCTGATCGTCAAGGTTGATCGTTTTGGAATATTATGTACTATATCATCGGTATAAGCAAAATATTAATTATAATATTGTGTTTGCCTATATACTGTATCAGATACGAGATGCCTTTATATATATTACGCCAACTATATACGATTGATCTCTAAAATTTGTTAAAAAATACATATTTATGTATTATAATAATATACACAATATGATTCACCATGCGTGTTCATTCCTCATTTTCCCTTTAATAATGAATTTAATCAAATTATAATTTTTAAGTAGATATATTTACGTATATATTGGTACACGTAATAATATTATGTAGGTCGATATTTTAAAATACATTGATTTTTCTTAACATTTAAGTAGTGTCCCGAGGGCTGTGGTGGAACTTAATTATTTTTTCATGAGTTTTTTCAATGCCTATTAAACACTTTTTTACTTTAAATTATTAAAAAAGTGATTTTTTTGGAAATGTTAATGATTCTTCATCAAAATTCGAGAGTAAAAGAACAATTTATTAATATATATTAATCTTTATGTATTAATAAGAATAAGAATAGGCTTAGAAGATATGGATATATGGGGTTATAATGATTTTAAAATTATATTAACTTGTATTAATTTACTAAAATAGTATTGTAAACATTGTGCAACAATAAGTAGTAGACTGTTTATTACTTCAATTTCATTTTTTATATTAATCCATTATTAATGATTAATATTATACTTTGCTTTTTATCAATATTAATATCTCATGGACAAAGATTTTAATTACGATACAAATGCATCTAAACTAAAAAAAATAAAATTATCAGCTTAAAAACCTGTAGAAAAAAAGCGTTGTTTTCATATTTTATAATTTTTAAAAGTTAAAAAAATTGACGTATTTTAAAATATCATGGTATTTATAAAAATGCATATTAAATATACTAAATGCATTATCAACGGATAAAATAGTGGTGGATGAATCACTGTTTAGTCTGTTTATTATCATACTATTATTGCTATCACCAACATCTTCTGTAAAGTTCTTTAGACGTTGAACTCATCGATTAAACTATAATATATCGAAATATTATATACGTAACGAATACTCGTATATTCACTTGCGATAATCATTCCTTGCAGGGGATATAGATGATGATAAAAAAAAAATTACCAACTACCGAGCTATTGTATAAATGACCGAATCGAAAATACTACGCAGCTTCGTATATATTATTATATTTTTAACAGAACGAAGTGGATATCCTGCCGCTCGATGTTAAACCGATTGCTGTCGATTACGTGGTAATTATATTGCGCGTGCGATAAGGCGTTCTCTGCAAACATGCGCAGCGATAAAAAAAAAAAAATAACCGTAACGGTACTTTTTCGTTGTTTTATTACCTACTATACTTTAATCGTTTGCGATTTAATACTCCTTTATCCCGTCCCACCAACCATAGACACTTTCACAATACTTGTGCGTTGGATGTCCCATTACATTATGTATATTGTATTATGATTTTAGGCAACAGAAAAAATGTAGGAATTATATTTTATTTTAGTATTTTATGATTGTTGATAAAAATATGTAGATTTGATTTATGAGTAAAAATTATCTTGACCAATAAACTATACGTATTATGTATACATAATCATTTATCGATTATATACATAACTATTTGATTTTGGCTACAAAAATTAACTTGGGACCAATAAAAAAATAATAAGATTTAGTGGATATAGGATAATAGATATCTTATATTGTGTAAACTGTGTAAAGAGTACTATAATCAATTTAATTAATTTTAAAATGTCAATATAATATCAAACTTTAAAGATTCTGAAATATCTACAACAGGGTGGATTCCTCCTAGATCTAGGTATACCTTATAATTTATTATTTTACACAAAGGTATTCTATACTATAGTATTCTATATGAATGTATCTACTTATGTACATCATATGTTATAATATTAAGAAATCCTAAATAAATAATTCCAAGATGTAAAATAGAGAAAGAATACCTCAAGTACCTGCAGTTATCTTATGAAAATTACCATTAATTTCTGAACGTTAAACATGAATTATAAATGTATTTTATATAACATTAAACAAAATAATGTTGTAACGTCTTTTAATTAGTAATTTTCTATTGTTACATGTTTTTAACTATAGTATTATATTATGTTTGTTATATAGGTATTTATGAGTTTTGCATTATTTTATTTATCAAGATGATGTAAATATAATATAATAATCTTATGTATTACACTATATGCATTTTTAAATTTTAATACGGTCGTTGAGTTTTGGCCAACTAAATTTTATTTATATTTAAATAAATATTGAGTTTTATTTCTGTTATCAAATTAAAACTTTTATACCTAACCAAGTTTTCATAAAAATAATATGTTGATTTATAAATTTATCAATTATTAATTGCTAAGTTTGGATTAATTGAAAATTGTTATAAGAATATTTATTAAGTGTAGAAATCTTTCTATTTAATTCAGAATTGTGTTGACAGTACTTAAGCTTCAAACTAAATAATGTTAACGGTATTCTCAGTGTTTTTAAAATGATATTATTATATCTTTGGTCATTTTTTTTTTTTTTTTTTTATAATAGGTAGATGCAAATAAAACTGTTTATATTTTTAAGCCAAATAGCCAATGTTAATTTTAATATTTAATGAGAAACTTAAATTTAAAAGTCCATAAGAGAATTGTGTTGAGATTTGTACGTTTTATTTAAAAACGGTTCGGGATTTACGTATTATGTACTATAAATAATACTTTAAAATTGTCTTATTGGGTCGTAATAATATTACATCATATCTTTGAAAAATAATTAGTGTCATTTCTTTTATTCCTTCCATGGTCGGAGTTTCGGAGATGATATTGTGTGAATAAAACAATAAATAATGTCATAAATAATATAATCATTATTGTGCAGACAATTTTGTTTCACTTGGACTTGTTCCGAAGAAGTCTGTACTCGACTGCCGTTAATAACATTTAAATTCACTTACGACTGCGTTCTCATTGTTTCATTAGTATTAATAATAGTACCATTCGAACAATAGCTTTTGGGCACACGCTGTGCAATATTATTACCTGCACCGTATACCATACTTGCATGCATATATACTACCTACGTATTAAGTTTAGGAATTAAGTTTTAAATTAAAAAAAAAAAATTAACTTAAATTCTTTTTAATTTTGCGGTATGTGTAATTTGTAATTACATTTAAAATAATTTGTTTTTCCACAATAATTATTAACGATAACAAATATCACTCACAGATTACTATATTAAATTAATACACTGTTATAATGATTTATAACGTCATAATAAATTAATCTCAATATTATTATGTAACAGTGTGTTTTTTTTTATTATGATT
Organism: Rhopalosiphum maidis; assembly: GCF_003676215.2. Taxonomy (NCBI): domain Eukaryota; kingdom Metazoa; phylum Arthropoda; class Insecta; order Hemiptera; family Aphididae; genus Rhopalosiphum; species Rhopalosiphum maidis. The sequence continues at coordinate 65,746,367 of NC_040877.1, forward strand.
TAGTGTTATTTTTCCTTTTTCCTTGTCACTATTTTGATTTTTGAAACTTGTGAATAAATTCTGAGTGTCGCTTGGGGAACACTATTTTTTTTTTTTTTTTGGATAATGATATAATGAACCGTCATAGACCCGTTTTTTGTAGAGCTGATAATATTGTCATTGATCATGCTATGGAATAATTAAAATGCCACATCTGTAATAAATGCTACAACCCATTTTATTAGGTGAGATAATAATATATAAGTAGACCACCAAAGTAGGTATCTGATTATATATATTATTATATTATAAAATATAGGTACTGTATAATGTACAATATACATATTATAATAAATAAAAAAGTAGAGCCAAATATACCAATATATTCCCTCCACGCATTAATAAGTTGTTACTATAAATAACGGTAAAAATAAATAATAAAATATTATTAAAAAAGATTCAGATCGTCGCGGTGAACGGGTAAAATATATTTTATGATGTTGTCTTCTTTCATGACACGACACGTATGTTTATATTCTATTCCACTTTCAGAATACTATTAGAGATTTGATTCGTAGATAAATATTATTATACTATTTGGCTTATCTCAGGACATTATTTTATCAGAAATATTTCTCCAAAATATGTTTTTTTATTATACATCGTACATCGTACATACTTTATATTTTAAATAACTTACTGTTTAATAGTTTTACGTTTTTAATGTTTTTATTGAACGAAAATTTCTCTATTATTATAATCTATTATATTCTATATGAACGAAATAAAAAATCTTCACATTTAGGTTTTTGCACAGCATAATTATTTATACATAATTACGCGTGTAGACACTGTCCTATTAATTTAATAATATAATATTTTTTAATATTTATATTTTATTATAAATAGGAAATATAATGTTATGTATTATACATCTGTAGATGTAAGTTGATATCTAATTTACTATAAAATGTAATTTTTCTCGTAAGTATATAGACGTGTTTAACACCGTCATAACTACAAAGGTGATGGATATTGTTTTAATATATGTGGTGAGAAGCTTCACGCCACAATATTATGTACTTAAATGATGAGATATTATTATAATAATAGCATATGGTTTATTGGAAATTTTTAAAATATACTAAAAAATGTATTGGTGTAGGTTGTGATTTTTGTACGTACAAAAGTTAATGGTCATACGGTTGGACATTTTTAAGTACTGATAAATATAAATATAGTAGGTATATAATCATATAAAAAATGTTTATGTATGTATAATGGTTTAAGTGTCTGGGCAGTGAGCAAAATATAAAAAAACTTGGAGTTGTTTAATCTATAATTGATTAATTGTTAATTAATATAATTCACCAAATAATTGTTATTTATTGTACTTAAACATGATTTTAATACATATGGTTACTATTGGTTAAAATTTGATCAGTACCATTTATAAAACTATTATTATAGTAACTTAATTGATTTGTTAAATAAAAGTTTTGGTAATCTACGAAAATTTGAAATTTTAAGATACGATCTTTATTTAAATCCGGATATTCTTTATGTAGCTCACATCATACTATGAACCATTCATATTTTAATGGAAACTGTAAATTACTATGAGTACATAAAAAACAATACAATATAATGATGATTTTATAGTCTCATAAATAATATGATGTACTCTATGGCCTTTGTAGACATTTTGATTTTGAATGGTTATTAAGTCTAGCCATGCACGATTGCACACACTGTTTGGTGCCAAGATCTTTATCCATCGCAGTGTGGTGCTCGAGGTGATATGAGTTTACTATTGTAGAGATGTGGAATATACGAGGGTAATTTTGAAATTTTGTATTATATTGTTGTAAAAGTGTGATGAAGAGTCTAGTAAAGTAAATTGAACTGACTGAACTGAGTATTACAGAACTCATGTTAACAATTTTACAAAAAGCTAATAATACAAATACTTTTATCATTATTATTATTTACTGGTATCGATGAAATTCTGAAAGTTTACTATTTTCTCATTAGTATAAATTATAAACCGCCTTGTGAACGAAGCATGGTTAAAATTGCTTAAACTTTTTCATTCTCTCAAACTTTCAACACTTTTATGTAGTTTTTCATTTAGTTCACTATAGGAAACTACTGAATAATTTTAAATATAAGCACTAATAACCAAATTAAATTTTCTATTGATAATTGAGAGTTTGAATTTTTTTTTATTTTAGAATAAGAAGCGTTAAACGGAAAAATATTTTCAATTTAATTAAATTTTATATTTAAAAAAACATAATCACAAAACGTCAATTCATTGGTACATGCGTATATATTTTGATGAATATAAAATGTATAAAATAATTATAAGTAATTGTTATGATATCATTGATTTCATAAATATATACCTATGGTGTTTAATTTGATTTACATTTTTCATTGTAGAAATAAAGTGTTACTAGTCGATCTCAGATTTAATTCACGTGTCAGTTGAAATCAGTATTACCATAATTCATATACATGATTATTTATATTATTTTCATTAAATGTGTGTACTGTGTACTGTGTTAAAAAAAACCTCACCCCACACATAAATATATCACTATGTCACCGATAGAAATTCCCGAGAGAAGTAACTTAATTAATTTTTAACTAAAAAATAACTTATTTTTTCGCTTTTAATGTGGTCTTCGAACGTACGCCGGCCAGCAAAATCCGGTCGTTATTAGATCATCGATTTTAAATTTGAATAAAATATAATCAGAGGTGTTCCCAATATTTTTTTTGAGAGTATACTAAGACTCTAGTCAAGGTGAAGATCCATGATTTAAACAAGGGAGGGTAGAATGATACAAATAGAACCTTTTTTTAAGTATTTAAAAATACTCATAAATCTTTTTAAAATAAAAGTAATAAACATGAATATTTAATAATATACAAATATTTTTACTGTGGTCTATAATTATAAAGGATGTGTTAAAAATATGAAAAAAAAAATCAAACTTTTAAAAAAAGCTTGAAATTACCTTTATAAGTCAATAAAATATGAAAATATACAAATACTAAAAAATTTAATTAAATAAATTGTTAAAAAATAATTTCTGCATCTTATTTTCGTCGTCTATTTCTTTTCTTTCTTTACCTCTAGGAGTGGAAACGGCAGAACGGTGATCTCTTAACCAAATTTTAATATAAGGTCTAGGATTAAAATCTGCAATTGAAGGGCCATTGATAGAGATGAACATCAAATCTGACACATTTTCAATGTTTAAGCTAGTCCTTAAATCAGTTATTGTCAAATTCATATCGGAAAACCCTCGTTCACAATCAGCTGTTGAAGTTGGGAGTATATTTAATGCTTTCATGAAACTAGAAAAAACATTTCTTGAACGGAAGTCAACTACACTTTCAAATTCAGAAAAACCTAATGTCCGTGATACTCTTTTAACTTCATCTTCTCCCTTTGCATCATTAATTGCTACTTTGAACACTTCATCAATTACCTATAAAATAAAAGACGATTTATTAAATATTCATTTATTCTGTTTAAATAATCAAAATATTGAAATAAATTATCAAAATAATAGTTTTTTTCTTTACCTGAATGTCTTCTAGCATTGTTTTATTTTTTGAGTCATCAAATAAGCGTTGACGCATTCTGTCTACTAAATTTTGCAAAAATTGTAACCTGTTAATCCCTCCTGATTTTGTCATTGTAATATTGACACCTTTGTTAATTCCTTTCTGAATAGCTTCTATAATTTCCTTTTCTTTTTCCCCAGGTTCAGCTTTCAGACTTTCTAAAATTCTAATCGTTCTATTTATCTCCGACTGGGCACGCATTAGAGTTGTTTTTCTGGACTGTAATATACAAGATAACATTGCAAGCTCAGAAAGAACATCGTAAAAAAGTCCAAGTTCCTCCAAAAAAGAAGAGGATTCTAATTTTTTTTTTATGCCATTTGATGTCACATCATGTGTTTTACTAACATGTAAATATATTCCCGGATAATTATTCCATATGGCTTTTATAGTTCGAAAACTGCTTGCAGACCAGCGTACATTCAAAACACGACCTATTTTTTTCATTTCAATGCCTACTTCAACACAAGATTTATCTAAACCCATTGAATTTTTAGGACTTTGATGATAGTAAGCGTAGAGTTTGTCCATTAGACTTTGGAAACGAGAGACTCCAGTACAATCTTTTATTACGTCATGTACTGAGAGTTCGAGGCGATGACATAAACAATGCCAGGTAAATAGATTCGGAATTTTTTCGCGTAGTTTAGTAGCAACTCCAGCTTTCTTACCCGTCATTACACTTGCTCCGTCACTGGCAAAAGCAATCCAGTTGTTTAATGCAAACGATGTTGATATCCCATTACATTCTAAACTTAACCAAATAGATTTTTCGATAGTTTCAGCATCTTGTCTATCTAAGTCAATCAGGTCTAAGAATGCTACAACCGGCGATTCTACGTCAAAATATGATGAAATATACAAAATTAGTGTACATTTGGTACTCAGCGTTGTTGATTCGTCAATCATTATGGTAAATTTCGAATTCGACTGTATAAGGCGTAAAATAAGTCGTTTGCGCATCTCCTTTGCAATGACGTTTACCATTCGAGTGGCAGTTATTCTGCTATGTAAGGAAGATCCCATGTCCAATCCATTGATTTGTTGTAATTGAACAAGTTCTTCAAACTGTTTAAAGGGACGGTGATTTTTTGCCAAGCAATATACAGTTCTAAAAAGTCGCGTATTGGAATCAATCTCTACTTCAGATATACGTTCGAACATTTTATCTAATACTTTGTCTGAGCTTTTTTTCAATATGTTTTCAGCTAACACATGAGCTTTGCTTTCTGAATGTTGTTTAATTTTATTTCTTAATGAAGCCAGTTGATTTGTACGATTACACCCAGCAGCTATGATTTCAAAGCCTACCCACTCAGAAGAAATTCGAACTTTGCTATCGATGTTAGATTTTTGAAAATTGATACTATTTTTAGCTTGAATGCAATTATTACATCCTAGTTTCCCATTTTTGCTACTTAACCATGAGTTTTTCTTTTGAAACTCTATTACCTGTTCTTTTGTCCATAATGCAGGCCAAATTTTGGAAGTATCCCATACATCTTGTATTTGATTATCGATTTGACTATCACTAACAAAATTATCTTCATTGGGCATCACTAGCTCGTGTGAACTAGTAGCACAAATGGCAGTATTAGTCGCATTTTTAGGTTTTTTTTCTCGGGGCATAAAAAAACTATCAAGTGTTCCGCTTTCACGTTTAAAATTCGAACTCATATTTTGATAAAAATTTAAATAACACTTTATACAGTAAAACAGATTAGGATAGTTAATTAAACTCAATTAAATAAATTAATAAAACTGCTCAAATAAAATGAATACGTTAGTAAATAATAATTAATAAAAGAATTAAGAACTTATTCACGGTAAACACAAACGGTAGATCACACAACGCACAATCGATTTATAAAAATAATAAAATGTTACAAGTCGGCGGTAACGGATGTACTGATTAAATTAATCGTGTTCAGAGTCAGACGCATTTCCATCATCTAACGCGATAGTTCGTTTCTTGTTTTCTGAGAATCTAATAATAGTTGTAAGATATAAGTGTCATATTTCCGTTATCAGCGTCATAAATAATAATTGACTTTCGTAGCATTTTCTGAGTAACCAAAACCAGTTTTTTTTTGTATATAATTTGAGAGTATACGCAGTATACCCATATTTCTGACAAAATATCTTGAGAGTATACGGCGTATATGTAGTATACCCTATGGGAACACCCCTGAATATAATACCTAGTAATCGATATTATAACGATACAGACTATTTTTGTTAATTAATTAAATTATTTAAAGATAATTATTGCGTTTTGTTTTGGCCGTTTGATTTTATATAGTTAGCTTACGGTCTATAACATTATACATTTATACGTATTTACCTAACGATGTAATCATTATTATCGTTTCACGCTGGACGATCGTCGAAAATTCTAGAACCAAACGCGAAAGACCGTATAGACTTGTAGTAGCAGTCGAAAACAACAACAACAATAATAATAATTATTATTATTAAAAACAAATGTCGACGGCTGTGGTGATGATGTTTACAAAAGTAGTGGTGGTGGTAGTGGTGACGAAGGCGGCGGCGGCGGTAGCCGTGTCGGAATCTACGGCGGGAGAGGACAGGTGGGGATACGATGTATAATATCTATAAAGCCGATCTGGAACGCGGCCGTGCCCATCAGAGTGACTCGAACAGCGACCCGCGTGTGATTCTAAACAGCATAATATTACACGTAGAGATCCACAGCAATAATTCGGACGTCTATATCGACCGTGTGTGTGTCTTGTCTGCGCGAGTGTTGCGCGTGAACGCGATTGGAGCAGTGCCGCCGCGAAAACGCCACTAGAAGAAGATACGAAACGTTACGATGTCGGCCAAAACGATGTTTTACGCGTTTGCCGTCTTTGCATTGGCCGCGGTCTGGTCAGCCGCCGCTCTGCCACTGGTCGTCGACGAAGTCACGTCGCCGGGTAAGTCGTGTGTCTGCACTATGTTTATCGCGATAAAATTGTCCGCAACTTATGTGTAATTTTTATTTTTACCGCCACCACCGCTGGTTTGGAGGGGGTGACAGAGTGTGTTCCATTGATGCGGAGGAGGGAGGTTCTATACGCCTTTGGTATACTTACTACATTTTCTAGTTTTATTAAGTGATAAATTATTAAGAACGTTGAAAAACGGTCAAGAAGAAAAGTACGTATTTTAAGAATTTACCGTAACCGTTTATTTCTAACTGTTGTGTTATAGACACGGTTTTACCCTTATTTGAGACTTGATTTAAAGAAATCAAAGGCTATGAGTTACTTACTCAGTTGAAATGTTTTCATTTTTAAATCCAATTTCACTTTTATCAAACACAAATAAAAATATAATTAATGAATTATTTTTTTTTTTAAGAGGCCTCAAATATTAGTAGTTGCATCCGGCCTTCCAGGACTTAGATCCGTCCCCGGTACCACGGGAGGTCGTCAATGTAGTTTCGTAATGCTCACCGCTAGACTTGCAATATTTTAATATTTCATAATCATCGTTGAAAGGACGAGATTTCTGATGGTTTGTTGCGGAAAAGGAAAACAACGCCATCGATTATTGGTATTATTGTCGTCGTGGACGCCGACCTTTGATAGCGTTTTTCCCATTAGGTACGCTTGTGCGTGACGAGATTTTAATAATAATAGTATTATTATTTATGAACAGTCTCAGGTTCTCAGCTGCGTGTATTTTTTCTATAAATACTCGTTATTTTTAGGAAAATAATATGTTGATTTGCGAGCTTATTCGAAAAACTATCACATCACTTATTAGAATATCTACCACAATTTTCAATGCATTGAAACATTTTAAATATACGTATCATAATACAGTATCTATGTACTATTATATAATATAACGCAGTGGATTTATTGAGGACAGAATTGTGTGGGGAAATAAACAATACATACACCTCATTACTCCATTCTCTGAAAGTTTTTTTTTTTTCAAGTAAAACTATATTAGTTCAGAAACAAATAATTCCTCTGTTTTCTATTCGGGAACCGCACACAAGTCCCGACAAAAGGTCAGCTATAATAATCCTCTCCCTTTATAGCTCTTAGTTTAGAAACAAATTTATCGCGTACAATGTTAAATTATACTTTTTGTGAAACAACAATCCTCGTAAATAATATTCAAGTATACAATTAAATACACATATAAGATGTGTAAAAACTCATTAGTCATTATTCATTTAAAATAAAACAATGAATATTAGAATATTAAAATAACTATCGTAAAAATATTTTGGGAAAAACGCGTAACTGATAATTCTTCCCAGCTCACCAAATGATTGGAATTATTACTACTTTTTAATGATTAGGTATGCGCTACGGAGTTAGTTTGGAGTTCTACTCGATCAATTTTCGGATCTATATAGCATACAGGCTCAACATGTTAACAACGGGAACAGTTTTTGTTCATAAAAACACGCTGTGCGAGAATTCTTTTACGACGACCTCTTTTTTAAACCGTATAGAGTATAATATTATCCACTCATTGGCCGTGACGAGTATACTATTATAATTATATTTTAAATATTATTATACACAGTGCGGGCGACATGAAAACAAATTTCACTCGGCACGCATAATGTGGTATTACGTTGAGTATAACATAATATATTATTGTAATTATTCATCTAACGGGACTTTTAACGTTTGTAGGTATAAGTTATAACGTTATAAGAATGCCTAGATAACACGGAGACCGTAGGAGGTATTACGATTAATATACGACATAATAATAGATTTATCGTCTACTATATTACACGCGTGCTGTATTATAATATCTATTTACAAATATTATATATATATAATAATAATAATAATAATATATGTGTAATATATTAGTTGGTCCTTTTCCCGGTGGACTTGTTTCAGAACGAGTCCGGTTTATAATGTCTGATGACAATGAAAATATAATATACCCTTATACGTAAATTAATTTTCCGGATACTTGTTTGTGTGGTTTTCATGTTTTAGAAAACGTTCCAAATAAAACACCCTTCTTTCTCCATATATATACCATAATTCATAATAATATAAAAATATGAGTAGTTAATAAGTATAATTGTATATTGTTGCTCATCAAACACGTAATCATTATTCTATTACCTATTGAGTTGAGAAAACAGCCTGGATATTTTTTTTGTCAAGTAAAATATAGTATCTCCGTTTTAAATATTTTTGTATGACAATATTTTTATTGTCTGTTATCGCTTAATCGTTTTGTATTAATAAAATATAACGTGTTCGTAGGGTAATATAAACACTTAGTCGTGCAAGGTGTACGAAAAAATATTTTTTTCACAAAATGTCCACTGTAGTACCATAATGTTTGACCGTTTTAGTTAAAATTTGTACTACTAGTCAAATATACGTTGTTAAACGCGAGTGACCTCGAGCTTGTGACAACACAAACTACCCGTATATATTCCTACATTTATATAAGATTTAAACGAATCGAACCAGCGGACCGTGATTTTTTTGAGCGCGTAGATATAAATTTATAATCTTGTAAGTAAGGTATGTAGGTACGCGCCGCGTTCCCTAAAATAAATAACAGAAATAAAGTTTGTTACCAACCGAGAGCCGAGCGCTGTTTAATACGCGACATCGGATTTAATCAATTTAATGGCATTTTGCCCGAACACACATACAGAAAGAAAGGTAGAAATTAAACACGGCTAAATTAAAAGAGATTATATGATGTATATTGTATATTGTATATTATATATTTTGTAAGCGACTTGAAACGGGCGTGTGTTCCGTTCGGTAGATGGTTTTTGAAACACGATTTCATTTTGTAACTACTAAATTTACTATAATATATACCTACATAATATTATATTTACTACTATATTAAGTTTATATTACTACCTCTAAACTACACAGGGTGATAGTTCAATAATCTAACAGGACATTTTTCAGACCATTTATGTGTTTTTGATAAATTTTTCTTTTTTTTTTAACAGACATTCAAATTTTCTATTCAAAAGTAACAAAATGATTTTATACGAATTTCAATACATAAAAATCAAATTTCGAACCAGTAGTTATATAATTATTATAGTCGTAATAATTTATATTTTAGTTTATCGGAGTTGGTGACGTGATGGACTCGACATTTTTTAGAGGCAAGTCAGAATTTCACCTTTCCACCTACCAAACCATAATTACTCGTTAATATAATTTACTGTTATATTTTTAACCATATCTCGCAGTAAATACTAAAATACTAGTTAATAGTACATTACCACCTGCACTTGTAGTTACCCGCTCATCCAATCACCACCCTGAAAAAAAAACTCGAGAAAGGGTCGCCTCTCGATTACCGCTTTCGCTATCGCAGCACCGATCTGAGAAGAGGAGAAAATATCGGCACAACATTTGGAATAAAAATACAAAATAATTCCGTGAGATTAATTGTCAAAACTAATACCTACTGTTTATGTTTACATAATTCTATTACTAAAAATACCAACACGCGTGATTGTCGGAGCCACACGCTGACGTTTTTAGAGCCATAATATTATTATTCGCTCCGCTCGGAATTGAAAATTTCCTACGAATTCAAATGGTAGACATATTACGCGTCCAACAGACAGTACTTACATAGTACCTACAATAACGTCATAACAATAATGGACCGTACGTCCGGTATGCTACACGGCGCGTTACGGAATCTTTGGTTCGTGAAGGATGTCAGTAGTGTACAAACGTGGTAGGTTATGATCATTATTATACCACGGTTGAGACGTTATCTGTCGGCGTTTCGATATCTGCGATATAAACTCGCGTTCGATCCGTGGATAATGTAAACATTGTAATAATATATTATTATACGCATCGCACGCACGGCAGTATAACAATGTGATATGCATGTTATATCGAAGACTTAAAATGGCACGTATCTATTATTAATATGCGATAAGATAATATTATAATATGATGATTATTCGGACTAGATATGAGAGAACACCGTGCGAAACAATAAAATATTATTTTCTTCTATCATTTTCCATGCGGTGTATTTTTATATATTACGCGATCATCGACACGCGTGCCAGTCATTTTTTCCTACGCCGTCGTGGTACTCAATATTGTATTATTATTCCATAGGTTGAATAATGTTTTTTTCAACGCTTTTTGATACCTTATTGTACTTTCAAGCAAAAATTTAATTTAAAAAAATAAATACCAGATAGATACCGATCACTGTGTCGAATTGTCCACCTTTAATTTATTCAAAAATTAATGTTGACTATAATAACGCACTATTAATATTGTTATCAAGGTGGATATAGAGGTGTAAACACTCCCTATATTGTACCATTATGATAGCGAGCCGAAAAAAGTTCACCACTTGTAATCGTCACCGGGAGCGCTGACTACCCGATGAGGGCTCAAAAATACTACAGTTTGAATGGCACATAATGCATTTTACCATTTATTTTTCTTAATATTTAGTATATTTAGAAATTACAAAGACTATGGACTTCATGTCTTAATATAATTAATATTTTTCATTTTCAATAGTGTAACTGAAAACTTATTATATGTGTATATAGTACTTGTAATTCATATAATATCTTAATAGTATCAATCATGTTCTAAAAAGCCTTTCAAATAAAATTGACCATAGGTCAATACCTATAGGTATTTACCCTATACAAGAAATGTTCCAAAATCTTTACACTAAAAAATCACTCAAAACTTAATACAAATTTAAGTAAACGTGAATCTATAAGATATGATCTAAACATCAATTATAATAAAAAAGGTATTGGTCAGAAATTTGTAGACTATTTAGGATATACACAATTTAATTATCTAATAATAATTTTAATAACTATCTTATAGTAAATAATAATATTAATATAAATAAATCTTTATCGAATCTTTTTATATCTGAATTTTTAACTTAAGTACCTAATTTATATTTTTGTAATTATTACTATATAGTATATTGTATTTTTGTTATCTTTGTAATTTTTAAATAGTGCGTGATCTCTAAAAAACATAACTTGCTACCTCTTCAAGACTTCAACTCAAGCTTTGCTTAAAGAAGGTAAAAAAAGTTAAACCAAATTGTTTTCAGTTTATTGTACTTTTATTTGTATTACTCGATAAATTGTTTTTTTTTTAGTATGAATTGTTCATAGATAATAAAAATATAAGAATTAATAGATAGGTAATTATTAATTAGTTTAAGAAATATCTACCTCAGGTGGGTGAAATACCAAAGGCAGTTTTATTCCCCGCTCTTTATAAATTTGATTTTGTTTGGGTAATCCAGAGTTACACTCCGTCACAAAACACTTTAGGCATAATTGATGAATAAAAAAAAAAATTATATTTCAAACTACGTTTGTACAGAAACTAGAAAGAGTATGTTGTATAGGTACTTAAATTAATAACTTTAAAAGAGTACACTTGGATAATATGATGTAAATATTGTTATTATACACATACATTTAATAGATATTTCTATTGAGTAATAATATTTTAAATATATTTATTACCATTACTTCAATTTATATTTAATATGAAAATGGTTACAATAAATTGTAATTTTTAATTATAACATAAATAGGCAGCATGTCTATATCTGCTCCACAAAACATTATTCCTCCAAAAAATACAGGTAATAAACAATAATTATATTATTGAAGATAGATTTATGTTAATCAAAATCCGTTTAAGTTACTCATTTAAATTTAATTCATGTATTATATTTGTATGGCGCAAGCATCGTGCATCGTATTTTCGTATAGAAATATGAACATTTTGAGCCTTCATCGGGTAGGCAGAGCTCCCGGTGGAAATCACAAGCGGTGAACATTTTTCAATAAATTTATTATCGAAGTGATTACACCTCTATATATCCACCTTGATTGTTATATTATTTTAAACATTTACAAGTGGTGTTATATTCAATTATATTTTATAAATTGTAGAAAATTAAAAGAAAAATAATGACGTTTATTCAATCAAAATATCAAAAAATATATAATACGTTGAAATACACTTTTCCCGTGTACTTTTTCATGTTTAAAACTACTCGTTAAGTTCCATTACTTATGAGTTATTAATGTGAAAAGTTTATTTTGGTCACTTTAAAAATGTGGAAAAATTTAAGTATTCAGTATAATATTTAAGTCCAATTGTAAATCCTCGTTAATATTTGACGTTGGTCCAGTTAATAATTTGACACCACAATGGCGTCATAGTTTTCTAAATTAAATTGTTTTACAGTTACATTAATAATATAATATAATATTATTATACTGTGTGTCTTTTTCTTTGATAGAAATCATATCGTAGATATTGTACAGATTTATTAATGTATAAAGATAATATACATAGGCACAGATAGCCCAAATTAGGTTTAAAGCCCTATAATGTTTTCTAAAAATGATATATTCTTCGTAATAAATTTTGAATAAAAATGTTTTAGCAAAAATGTTGAGGTACTAAGTCCTCCTCCTATGTGTATAAATGTAGATGTATTTGTAAAGCTTTAAGTCCACAAATTGCCCTAACATACGACATTCCAACTCTAGGATTTATATATTATTGTTATTTATTATTATTGTCATTATCATTCAATTGAATACTATAAATTATCGGCCAAATGAAATGGCTGTGTTTATAAATGCTCATAGATAATCCATTTAGCTACAGTTATTTAGCAGTTATATTATATAAAACACGTAACACGTATCTTCAGTAATATTAATATTTTATTTTTTACTTGGAAAATACAAATATATTTCGGAGAACATTTTCCGTTGTTTTGTTTTGCACACAATACGATACACATAATTATATGAGAGTAATAACTTCTGTTACCTACTTCATGCGGCAGGTTGACACGTTTATGTTTGGTATTTTAATATGGGTAATAATTTGACATTTTGACGTGTTAAAAAGTATATTTACAAATATTTGGAAAACATTTCTAGTTTAATTTACATTTACATTTTTCGGATTTTTAAATCTTTTGACGGCTCTTACGCGAAGTAAACTTTATACGGTTTATGTATAATTAAGTGTCATCGCGCTTATTACTTTAAACAGTTTAAACATATGAAGAATAGAAACCATAAAATATGGTATTTAAACAATTTTCAGGTGTACTTTTACTCAAAAAAACAATAATGTTTAATATATAACATTATATTATACAACATATTATTATATAACAATATATTACAAAGTAGTGTTAATATCTATAACAATCATCCATAGGTTATTTTTCATTATTTAAATCGGGACTATTGCGATCTATACCAAAATCATCATACTTTAGCTATGCTTTTTCTTGAAGATTTTATGATTTCAATAAATATCAAGATTATTCTTGGTATAAAATGTTAAGATAAATATTATCATATTATACATACTACTGCAGTTGTTATTATTAGTTTTTCGTAAACACACGTGGCTTATCTTTTATGGAATAATATTAATAAAAATATTTTAACTAAATACGACGCAATAAATGCGATGCACAGCTAACACACCCGTGCAGTGTATAAAACCCCTAAAGATAAAACGATTAATTTGCGTCATGCGTTAGTACCTAAATCGTATATGCAATTTTTATCTCATCACCGACTGTATAATATTATATATAGCCTTTAGGCTTTAGCGGTAGGTTAGAGGTTTACAGATTGTTACGTTAAACTTGGCATATATTATAATATGTACCTACATTTAACCGGAACATATTCAGATTTTAATAGTGCACTTAAATCAGATTCAATTGTTGTGGATTAGTGGATATTATTGTTTGGATGGACGATGCGTATATGTATAATAATCTTGGAATAGTCGGAACTCGACTCAATTATAATATAAACTCATTATCTACCGACGCTGTTGAAATATAAATTGGTCGTATATTGATGTGGACGCATCATCATTAGAGAGAACTGGTAATTTCCGCAAAGGTAATATTATATTGATGTGTCATATACGAATTAACTACAAATGATAAATTATTATACAATCATCGTCATTGGAGGCCAGCTAACAAAAAGAGTTAGGTCGGTATAATGTGAATTCGCTGGTAGAGTATGAGTATATTTGTATATGCACCAGGCAACAAAATCTTAAAAATAATAATTATTATAGTATTACAAATTCACTGAAAAAAAACCTGTTATTCGATATTATTTTAAAACAATAATCTATTTTTCATGCGGGTCCTATAATTTTAATCGTTTATATTATATATAGTTAGTATTTTACATATTACATAATATAGACAGCAGCCAAAACTAATTTCTTATTCCAAAATCACAAGAGTATAAGATTTGTGTACACTAATATTTCTTTTTCGTGTATTCTACAGGTAGATGCGATTTTTTAGTATAACATGCACCACTGAGAGCTTTAATTTTATTTATGTCCTGTAAATCAATAAATATCGTTAGCTGAAAATCACTATAAAAATGTTTATTTTCAAGCATAGTCATCTTCACAGTTTTTTTTAATTAAATTTTTATTATATATATTCGTTATTGCAGTATATATTTTCAATTGCATAAATGCATAATTTATATAAACAATTATTTTCATTTCTTATGTATATTTTTGGTGTTGCCCTGTGAGCTGTGGTATGCGCACCAGCTGTTAAAACGTTTGCAAAGTCATTGTGACAAGAACAATTATTTTACAACTGGTAAAATAATTAAATTACTATTAGTATAATGTAGGTATAGTTATAATAAATAGCTTGAAAGTACCTGTATGACCCGCGTGTTCCCCAAATTAAGTATTTATTATTACTTTAATTGGTTGAAGAATACTATATTTTTTATAGTTGGATTGATGCTATGTTACCTTGTTATGATGTTTTTAAAAAATCAATTCAATATATGTCTAATATGATAAATTATCATAAATTATAAATCTAATATTAAGAGTAGTTTTGTTAATTTTGAAACTGAGAGTAAATTATAGGCTTTTCGGTTTTTCCTAGTAATATTAGCATGTACGTAATGTTTATAATAAATTTCATCATAATACTGTTTATACTACACATTTGAATGATCAGACTTTTTAATAAATTGTTTTATAATGTTGTTAACGTGATAAGAAATTACAATGAAAAAGTTCAATATATCTTTTCCTGTAATATTATACTGTACTTTTTTTTTTTTGATATACATTATTATAACACATTATTGTTTAATCGTGAATTCGAAGGTTACAAAATAATATTATGATGGTCTGATGGATCTTTTAACACGAACCTGCGTATTGTTTATACTATAGTATAACGTAAATCGTATAACCTCTTTGGCCTTCACTTGTCCCGTGATATCTAATTATAATGCATTGTAAAATAAAATATTAATAACGTTTCTTTACCCCACCAATAATTCATAGTAATAATACGTATATACACATGCGGATTAAAACAAAATTATTTAATTTTCATTATTACAAAATTATTTTTTGATGATTAAGTAACAGGAAAACATAAGAAAAATATTTCGTGAAGTTGTAACAATTTCATGACTAAAAAAGTTCAACAATCTTAACATGGTACTGGAAAATCGGGATATTTTTTTTTAATAATATCATGGTTTTCAATAAATATAAATTAAAATAATAGTACTTTACACCATAATAATAGTGAACCATAGTAAGTAAACTGTTGTATCATGTTTTATTGAGTTAACTCGTGACGAAATGAGAGGTATACGAAAAAGTGATATCATGGTATTTCGATTGAGATAGACGAACAGACGCGTAAGAGATTATTGACATTATTTTAATACGGTATTATGTAGTATTATTTTGTTCATTAATACGTCATGATCGTTGCACGTTTTTTTAGTTTTTTTTTAATTGAAATGGAAAACAATTTCCAATATACATGCAAAATGTGTTACCAAGTACAGAATCCTCCTCATTATTTGTTCTTTATTAATATATATATATATATATACATATATTCTATTAAGAATAATCTTTAAATTTATGATTATCTTTTCAACTATTTAGAATATTTAAATATTTTATACAATTTAGGTTTTTATATCGCGTTTTCAAACGAGAACTACGATTTTTGACTTTTGTTGTAAATCTTATAGGTACATATGTATCTAAATCAAAATTTGAACAATTACAGTTATTAAACTTGATGCACTAAGAATATCGTAGTATACATTGATCGTTATCGTTTATCATTGTTATAGTTCTATGTAAAAGAAGCATATGCGATATTTAGTCTTGCGTATTACTCGAGCCATTATTATAAAATATGAAAAATATATATTTTTTAAGATATATACAATTTCTAGAGTACAACAATAAAGTACTTAATCAGTGAGATTATTTATAGTATACATTTGATAACACTTTATACATAAAATGTAAATATATTAATATGCATAATTTATTTATATTATACAAATTTGAATATTGGCACGTAAAGATAAGTGGAAATTAATTAATTACACAAATTTATAGAGGACGAGCAATTTTTTTTTATACGTAGTTTCAAAATTTGGACGTCACATATCCATATTATTTTTTGATTATCATACATTTTTATTCAGTATAATTTTGTAGAGAAAGAATTACGTGTTCAATGTACATAATTGTTTACACTTATTTATAAATGTATTGCGTTTATATTATTACAATATTTACATTTTTTATAAATAATAGCTGTAGTTAGTTTAATAATCTATATAATAAATAAACAATTTCCAGGAGTTGAGAGGTTATTAAAATAATAACTAGGTGCTATAACTGCTGATCTCTCAAACTCATACTCCAAGTATCTACTTGTTCACTTAAACTCGTATAATATAATATTATTTAAATATTATGCTGATTTAAATAACAGATTTTACTAGGTGTGTGCAATTTTTATAATCGACATAGTTCGGTATAAAGCAGTGGTGGTTTACAGATTAATTGTACGTTTTGTGATTAAAGTTTTACTATGTCATACGCGTCTGGAGCTGATGATAACTTATTGGTATTCAACACGACACGGCACTCCTGACGTTCATACGGCGTGTTCAATTTGAATAACGTTTATTGCCAAAGAGATAACATTTTGCGTTTTTAAACCGTATACCTAGTGTCGGATCCAAGTCCAATGCATTGTGCACAACTATATTAGGCATTACAGAGAATAGGTACCACCTAAACGTTGGGCGAGTATCGTGTGACTAACAAATTAATTATTATGCAAATAACGCTGCGCATACAGTTTTAAAATCAAAAATTAATATAAAAATATATGGTGTAGTAATTTTTGATGAATAATTTTTTTTTTATCTTATACTATATTATATTATTTAGTAGAATCAATTTCTGATAATACTAGGTTTATGTTTACAGTTTATATGATTGGTTTAGTTTAGTGTGTTGGGTTGCGTCAAAATATATTCGAAAGTGGATTTTCGTCGATTACCAAGTAACCCTATATAAATACCTTCTATGATGTAGGTCTATAGTATATAATACTAATGCTAGTTTTACGATCTATATACTTACTTTTGCGGTGCGCCCTATTCGTATACAGTGATGATTAAAAAGTACAACAGAATAATATAGGTCAATCTAATTGTAAACAAAACTATACGATATAATGAACGTAAAATTAAATGAATTGGTTATTAATTGATAATATTTTTATTTAATTTGCAGCAAATCTGAAAGAAAACCTTGACATTGAAGCCTCGTCGGCGGAAGTTCAGAAGAAGCATGAGCCTGAACAGCAGACGCAGGGAACGGACGCGTCAGTTCTGGAAACGGACGGAATCGAATCGTCTCCGAATGTGCAGCAATCCAGTCAAACAGAAGAAGTTACAGTTGGATCAGAAATTCCAGTGATTGGAACCGACTCGAGCTTACCTGAAGTTTCTAACGTCAAGTCTGATTCCGACGTTTCGACGATAACCACTGCTGAACAAACGGAAGGCATCACAGGAACAAACTCGCCTAACCCCGTTGCCGAAACCAACTCTCCCAGCTCCGTCGCCGGAACGGTACCTTCCAGTGCTGACACCAAACCTAGCCCATTAGTCCCTGTTCGCGGTCAACCACCCAAACCGTACTACACGGGTGGCGTGCAGACTGTGAAAATAGGACCTAGCATTCCGTTCTTTTTGGAACTGATACAGCCTTTCCAGCCTTTCCAGTCTTTCCAACCCTTCCAACCATTTAATCCTTACAGTTCCAACAATGATAAACCGTTCAGACACCAACCGATACCATTCGGTGCTCCCATCGATCCTTTCGCAAACCCCATGAATACCCAACCGTTTAACCAGATGGTTGAAGCATACACCAATGAGTTTAGAAGTACGTTTCGTCAGTAATTCGTATTTGTATATCATCTAACCGTGATTTAATATAAAATCATTTAAAAAATCACGATAACACTATTATAATAATCCCAAAATATGATGACATATAATATGTATCGTGTGCATGTATATTTGATAATGAATTATCATCACTATAGGCGCTAGGTTGTGTAAACATAGTGCATACCTAAATATAATAAAATTAATTTATTGAACCAATTTTCCAGAAAAACAAAAAAATGTATACCTGTGTATATATATATATATATATATTATTTCTATTCTATCGATTCAAAATTCGAAAACATTGAACAAATATTCGATATTTAAGTTGTGCATTCAAATCAAAACTCATCATATCCTCGCCATTTGCATCCACCTAACCCTCCTCACCGAGTACTTGGCGCCTATATTGACGATACATAATAATAATAACAATGCATTGTTAACACGGGAAAAACATCAACATTATATTATAAAAGGCCATTTAATATCGCCACATTGTTAAAACCACTTCTCATAACCATTTAATTCGCTTAACAAATACTAACCTATATTAACCGCTTCGTTCACAGCGCCTCAAGTCGTAATTTTAAAACCGAAAAGAAACGTCCGACTTAATACAACCGCAATGCCACCCATTCCGTTGCTAATGAACATCATGCTTAACGCTTTTCGGCATCATGAGCCGTCAGGTAAATGTCGCATGACGTATTTTATTATAATATATAGGTATGCAGAGTCTCATCAGCAAATAATCAATAGTTGGCGTCAATAAATGTATTATAATATGCTTTTTAATATAGAATATTTTAATAATTATTGTCAGACTGTTAAAATACAATATGATATATATATTATATATAAAAAAAAAATTATATCAAAAATATATTTTGTTTTTAAAAATTAGTGTAATACTTCAAATAATATTGAGTATGAAAAAAAAATCAGGAATTTAGTGAGAAAATGACTATTGATGAGAAAATCATATTATAAACAAACATTAGATTTGTTAAATTTATAACTTTTATTTACTATCATAAATGCGTATAACATATTTTCATTAATATGACTAGTCTATACTAAATACTAATAAATTAATAATAGTAATAAAAGTGATTTTTGTTACATTATTTTAAGTTTGTGTTTTTAAAATTTCAATTTTAGATATGCTGGCATCTTTTGACAAAATGGGCATGCCACCAATGGAGAACTTTGGTGACGCTCAAGAAGGATCAGATAAGCCCGTGACGAAGACTACGTCCAAGACTGAGGTAAGAGAGACAAATAAACTTTACAAATAATGTTTAATTAAATAATTTGTATTCTTATATAGATTATTCGAAAACTGAATGTAATTAATAGAAAGGACTAATTTACCAAATTTACTAATCTAATATAAATTATAATTATAAAAAAAAACAAGGTTAGCGAACAGTTTTAAATTTATTATGGCGTTGGAAAAAACATTAATAATTATAATGATTTTGTACTAAATTTGATTCAAACTTGAAATAGATTATTTGCAGGTATCTCTTGAGGATTTTTTTATAATTTACTCATGGCTTAATATTTGTATATACTTTTGTATATTATATTATATTCTATTCTGATTGATCAGTCATAACACTCATTATTCATAATATACCCATATACGTTAGGTTAAATTGAATCTTATGATATCGATTTTGAAATTGTATAACCACATAAATAATAATTCTGGAACATATATAAAGTATTTAAAAGACTTTAAAACCAAAGTATAAAATTGTTATTAAATAATACAATGCGGATAAAAAAAAGAGTAGTTTAAAAAAAATTTATTTTTACTGCTAATTCTCATTTGATTCTGTACACGTTTCTGCATTTACAAGTCTTTACGTGATGTTCATTTCTATAGTAAATCAGTTATGTTTTATGCGCATATCTAACGCTTTATATTCTCCGTATTAAATTATAGAGCTGAATTATAAATTTCAACGCGCGTTGTCCTTATTATAGTAACTGAAGTACTATAGTAGTAGACTGTTATACAGGATTTGACGATGCTAACGACCAATTTTTTTTTTTTTTTGTACGGTTGACTATAAAATAATATTATAATAAACACTACACATACTTAGTGCATATTTTATCTACTGCGAGTTACCCAAACACGTATTTCATCTTAGACGTGTCTAACATTTTATAATATTGAATACCCGTACAATAATGTTGCATGCATATTTTGTTTTATTACTTGAAATCCATAAATGTATTAACATATTGTTATTTATAATATATTTATTTATTAATTACTTAATAACATAAAATCAATCATCATGTATTTTGCATTTGTGTATATTATTCGCATTGGAATGGAATTCGTTACAATTTCGAATCTGCTGACAAAACTTCTAAAGCTTAGTAGTAAAACTCGGCAAAACTTGTCCATTTGTATCATTTTTGAGTGGGTATATCTGAAATAAATGCTATTTACTTTTAAACATTGCTTTTCAAACTTAATATTATGTATTGTGGACTTGTGTACTCGTGAATTAATTTTGACCATTTCGTTTGTTGTTATGTATGTACGCATAGATCATTGACGGACACAGAGTTCAAATAAACGAAACGACGGTCACCAACGGAGACGGAAATCACAAGAGTTTCTACCATTTCAAAGAAATTCAGGTGCTGCCCGAAGGGATGAACAAAAAAATTTCAAATGAAAAACTGATATCGATATCTAATGATGATTCGGAGACAGAGAAAGTTGAAACGAACGAAATCAAACCCAACCCGTCCGATACAATGGAAGCTAACGTTAACGACGACCGGAAGAACTTTATTAAAAAGGTAGAATAACGAGATAGCAGCGGCTTCTTGTACACATATTAATATCAGCTATTATAGTATTTTAATAACCTAAAGACCAATTCGTCACAACGACGGATTGAATTAATATACCTAACGCTTGTGTAAGTTATATTCCCAAACATCATTAACAACCCTAATATAATATATTGTTTGGATATTTTTATCAAAAAAAAAAAAAAAATTAATATAAAGTATTATTAACAATATTGATATTAAAAATCTTTTACCCGATATTCGATCGTAAACATATATTTGTGTGGTTATTAATGAGATATTGTTATTATTATTAACAACATCATTGACGTTGGAATAGTTGAATATTTTTATTTTACTAGTTATTTAATAATTAGGTATTATAAAAATCAAAATGTAATCAAAACCTTAAAATCAAAATATATTATTATACCTGTATAATATTACCTTTATATATATTTTATATTAAACACGGTTGATTGAAATAAATTATTTGCCATAATATTCTCAAATAGTGTTATATTGTTTTAATCATTATTTTTTTGTAATACAATATATTATAATTTTATCAAAAGTTTCACGATACCTGTTATAGTCTATTTAACGATTATTTTTACAAAGAAATATTAGTTTTGTATTTCATTTTAAAGTATAGCTTATTATTATAAAACATTTTATTATATTTATTTTGACTTGTGCGAATAAAACATTTTAGGATTTACCACCTTGAACGATTTGAGTTTTTATTTTTCACGTCGTTTCAAAGTGTCGTTAAATTTATAAAAACAATTCAGCGTGTGTATATAATAATTTGCTGCTTTTATTTTGATCGGTTCAAATCGTGAGATGTATTATACTTAGTCGTAAATAGTCGAATTGGTGATTGCAGTTTTACATTTATCTAATTATTGTTATTATCTTATTTTCCATATATTATCATAATCAAAAAATAACATTATGATTGTGGCATATTTTTTCTTTTTTTGCTTTTTGCGTCGGTGTACCTACTGTGCATATTTTGTACAAGCAATTTCGCAAAAACGAATTTTGAAATTTTCTTAACGCTTCAGATCGATATATTATTATGGTCAAACAGCTTAATCACGGATTTGTAGCAACGTCGTTGTACGGTACGATTTAAATCATGCACGTGTATATTATTTATTACAATATTATTGTATTGCGTGATCAAACCTGCCGGGTACGAAAAGTCCTGGCGAAACTCCACGTCGTGGGGAAACAAGTGTTCGGAAAAGAAAAAATGCAAAACAGACGCATCCCACGGAATTACTGATGAGTAAAACGATTGTAAATAGTAACGGTTGGTTATGAGCTGCTGCTCCTGGTCCATCGATCGGAATAGCTGTCGAACACACAGGTATGTATCCGTTTTTTTTTCTATCTTTTGAACCGATCGCACGTGGCTTATGCCTTTATGCAATTTTGCCTATCCGCTTTTCGGAACCGAACTAGCGCGATGACCGCTGTATATTACATGCATCAAGGGCTTCGTTACCAATGTATTACTATAAATAAAAATGATGGACTCCAAAGGTATATATACATTATATATAGTCATAAACACGGAGTTCAAAAATATATGAGTATTTATATATCGGCTTATAAAATCACTTTCAATAGTATACAATAATAATATGATATTATAGTCATAAAAATATATTTATATTCAATCGATAATAATAATATACTTAAAAAATTGTATTATGTAAACAAATTGTAATAATAATGTATACGCATATAATAACTATAAAATATTATCAAATGTATTTCATGAATGATTATACCAATATTGTTTTATTCAACAGTCATGCTGTATTATATTAATTACAATAACACACAGATTTACACATTAATACATAATAATATTGTATAATCGAATTAACAATCGTAACATTATAATATATATCTAATCATTTTAAGTAGTCGTATATTATTCTCATGTACGTTTGCCGTACGAACAGATCACGTCACGTAGTATGATAAAAAAACAATGATCACACTCAGTATTTTTTTTCTCACAGGCATCCGGGCCCGTTTCACTGGACGATCACTTCCAGACCGCTGCGGCTAGTTACTACGCGCCATACGCTCCATTGTACGGGCAGCGTCAACCGCCGGCCGGCCTTTTGCAGCAGAAACAGTACCACGGATCGTATCCGATACCGAACCAAGCGTTTTACCCGGGACCCAATCAAGGCTTTTACCCGGCTCCAAACCAAGGATTTTACCCGGCCCAGAATCAAGGATTTTACCCAGCTCATAATCAAGGATTTTATCCGGCTCAGAATCAAGGATTTTACCCGGCTCAGAATCAAGGATCTCATCCGGCCCAGAATCAAGGATTTTACCCGGCTCAGAATCAAGGATCTCATCCGCCTCATGCACGACCAGACCACGGATCTCGTCCGTCCCATCCACGCCCAGACCAAGTAACTCGTCCGACTCAAGCACCCATCAGCTTGCACGGCGATACTCTGGTCAACGAAATCGCCGCTGCTCAACAACAATCGTCCGGTGGTGTGGTGTTACCGCCCGACGTGGAGTTCGTGGACGTGAACGGAAAGCCGCAACCCAGCGGCCAGTACCATCACTACAACAGCAACAAAATCATCAACGACAACGGTCGTCGCGGTCATGACAATTTTCCTGGTCGTAAGTACTGACTACGAACGCGTCCAATCTGAACCACGGTCGACGTGTTACGACTAGGTACTTACTTAATGAGTTAGGATGCCTAAAATATTAATTTATTTTATCGAATTGTGCATACGTACTATATACATTAGTCTACAACGGCCCACTGTATCAAACCGTTTTATCGTTAATACATTTAAAATATTTTACACGGTACCTATATTGCATAATATTACGTGTAGACCTCCTCGTCATATGATATGTATTACCTAAGGAAATGCGAAGTCGTCGTCATTCTGCTTCGATTAATATCATCAGTTATTATTTATTAAGAATATTGTTTTTGATTTTTTTTTTTTGTATATATTTTTATACATACACACACATAAATATATATATATATAATATATCCTTTATTATGAGTACTTATAAAATATAAATATTACCATGTTTTTTACGTGTCCACCGGCTATAGAAACGCTCCGTCTAGCGTTGTTGCGGTTGTGCGCTCTCTGTCTCTTATTTATAATATTATCTGTGTACTGGCAGCTTATTATACCTACAACACATAAATAATTAATAATCTCATCGCTCTCGCAATACTCACATTTAATTCATGAATATATTATTTTCACGTGTAAACAGAAATTTGTTCCTCGTGGAATTTCAAAAGACGATAATATACCTATAAATATTATAATATTAAAAAAAAATAATTTTAGATTATATTGTTCTCAATATAGACGCCATTTACTGCTAGACGTTTCAACAAGTATAATATTGTTATGTTCAAACGACATTCAGTCAATGTTTGGCGTTAGTTTTAATGCGTATTATTAATTATTCTATAATTATTAATAATTGTTTACTTAATATGCATATTATGTTTCTATAATGAACCATAAATATACCAAAGTTATATAATATTATATTTATTATACATTGTTTTTTTTTGTCCTTATTTGTATACTTAATACAAAAATAGTATTAAGTCTTACTAAAAGACTTTGATTTTTATATATTACGTAATGATTATAAATTATATTGTAACGTTCAATTTTAAATTTATTCATGTCATTTTCGTAGTTTTAAATTACAATATTATTATGCATCTCTGTTTTTTTTGCTTTTTAGATGATTCAAACAGATAAGATATTAATTAGATGACTCATTGGTGGAAATTAAATTATAATTAGGTATTTTTACATTAATTTATATCTAAATCAAAATAAATTATTTCAAGAATAATACTATTGTCTGTTAGTATATTATGATAATATAATAACCTTTGATATAGGATTTAAGAAAAGATTTTTGAAAAATACAAAAATTAAAATCAAATCAATTTAATATTGTTTAGTGCATTATGCATATTGATGTATGAGATAAGTTGTAAATGTTGAATCAGATCGTTGTGTGGACGCATTAAAGTAATTGACATTGGACTGTTATTTGCTGTTTAGTAAATTAATAAATCATATAATCGACAGTTGGTATTGCTATTTAATTTTAGGTTAAAGAATAGAATTTCGTCGTTATTTTAGAATTTCTGTTATGTAATCTAAAAAGTCAAAACTGTCCCCATTGCCCAAATGCCCAATGTCTCTTTTACATACGCCCCTGCAACAGGATAACAAATCTGTAAGTAACAACTGTAATGTTTAAACTTGGTCTTAAAAAAGAAAATTTAAGGGAGGGGTATGATCTATCTCCAATATTCCCCCATAAATACGCCATTGCTACACGCTGGTCAGTAATATAATATTATGTGAGTTAATATAATTAATTTTAAATCTACGTAAAATTAGTGGAGTAACTATGGTTATTTAAAATAATATAGAATTTAGTATAAGCAATACATTACAAAAAAAAAAAGTATTTATGAAATTCTAACTATTTTGTCAACGCGTAATGATAATATCTTAATTATTTACTATACCTTCGTCTACTACACCAGTCAATATTAGTGTTTCCAATATCATATTATATATGAGTGATGAGCAATTATGTAACTCTAAATCTATATATTGTATTATGCATCACACAAAGACCATCGTATAGTATTTATTAACATGACAATATATTACGAATTATATTTTTTCTTTTAACCAGATGATGTATTTTTTTTTTAATATGAAGCAATAATAACTAAATATTGACTCATATGCTTACCGCAACTAGAAATTAACGTTAAAATACACATTTGTTTTTTTTTTTTATTTTTATTTACTGCAATTAGTATATTATTCTAATATGCAAATATACGCAATACCTAATGATAATTACAAATACACCTAATAAAAGACTCTATTTCGAAACAATGACCAACCTTTTACAACACATATATATAAATTTTCGAAAATAACATTACAGTTACCTCGCAGTTTATCGAAAATCTCGGTCTAACGAATGAAATTGTTTTTGCTTGAAAATATTGTGATATAATACAAATATCGATGTAACGTACTCTCAATATAACAACCTTTTTTCTCGGCAACTTTGGAATTCATTATACCACAAGTGTACTGTATTTTAAAATATCAGACCGGGTACATTGGTACCTAACCTAACCTATGTTTTATGGAATCATAACGAACGTTTTATGTTAAAATAATAATCACGTTAACTATAACGCAATAAAAATAAGGCATAGGTACCGTTGTGCGATATTATTATATTTGAAGAAAAAAAATATCGTAATTATAAGTTTAAATAAGTCAGTATTATACAACTATAATATTATTAAGGATAAAGGAAGTATACCTTACGGCAGTCGTGGCTTAAGTGCACTGGTTCAAACCGTGTATTATTATATCCGCTCAAAACCCACGCTGAACTTTGATCATTTATTATTTTTTATTTGTATTTTATATATAAAATGTGATCGGGTAGGCTGTTTCTCTTTGTAATAATATTATAACAAACGTATAGGAACGAAATAATATAAATATTAAGTACTGTGGAAAGTCTTTCCTATACTATTCGATCTGAGTTTATTGGTTGGAATTATTCAAAGACGTTTTTAAAGGTTAAACCCTGAGGGGCTCATGATGCAACCCGCACATTCATCGTGTCAAAATAAAAATGCAGTAAATAATAAGATAATAAGTCTAATATTATGTAATAAAATGTTATTTTATCTTTATATTATTGAATGTATTTCAAGGGATAAAATATACATTGTACCCATGCAGTAAAATATGAGTTATATTACCATTTAAAATAAATAAATACAAAGTCAAGTCAATTTTCAATATTACGAAGTTTGATATAATGCAAATCTCAAAACATAGAAAATATTATGATATACCTAATATGAATATTATAATGTATGGACATTTATAAAAAAAATATCAAATATTTTAGTCATAATTAAGGATTTATTGTAATATTATATGATTAATATATTATATGGTACTGTGAATGTTCATAATTAGTGAATGCTGACAGTCACCGGTTAATGTTGGCATATTGAACGAATTTGTACTGTTTGTAAATATTCACTAGTGAATGTTGACATTTATATAGAGATATTTGTGAATGTTGGTAATGCCGATATTATTTAATCTAATTTAGAGAAACGGAAGAGTCACAATAATAATAATACAGTATCTTATACTATCTAGTACCTATGCAGTATAATGTATTGCACGAGTTGATAATTTCGATAAAATGTTTTATTACCTTACCCAACTACTCTTATTAAATATGGATAACCTCCTTGTTATGCTACCTTGCTATCATTTAGTATGATGCTGTCACTTAATGTAGCTATATACTTTATTGTATAAACCTAAGCTAATCGATTATACACCAGAAAATAGTTTTCAGTATGCGAAGAAAATGTATTATTAATCACGCATGTACAAAGGGATAAAAAAAGCAAGCTTCTGCATCAAATTCATCAATTGGTGGACAAAAGTGTTTTATATTTTAAATTTTTAAATTTTTATGTACTTATATTTTTGACCAGGTAACTGTCAGCATTCACCAATTGCGGACATCCACAGTAATATATCATATACATCAATGTTATGTAATAATTTATTGTGATTAATACACACATACATTTTAGAAAAATAGAGAAAACCCATTCTTTAATGGAGTTCTTGTAAAATTAAAATGTATATGCTACATAGGGTATTTTATTGTATACAATATTATGTATTTGATAATTATTTTAAGTACTCAGTACCTATTTCAGTGTTTTCAGGTTTGTCGGACTATATATTTGTATTTGTACAATACATAATAATATTATACTAATCTGTAACGTGCATGTAAGAAACTATTATTCATATTATCATTTAATTATCGTTCTCACATCATTAAGTGTTATCTATATAATAAAAATGTTGTTGCAATTGGTTTGCTACACATTCAACCAAAAATGCATATGGAAACTTTTGAAATGACGCCAATGTAAAATACGTTAGTTTTCATATTTTTCATTATAAATATTAGTATTGCTTTGAATTTTTAATAATGTATTATTCGGTTATCACTAACACACGACAACTGCAATAAATAAAATAATGAAAGATAAATCAAAATTATTAGTTATGGTCTATTGGTTTCCTAACGCGTAACATGTATCTATAGATAATCTATGCATAAATAATATTTTTGGTTTTCTGATTTGGTGTATGAATGATATTTCCGACATATTGACTTTACATAGTTATCCAGCTCGGCGTTGTCCGTGATAATTTTTTTTAACCATTTAAAGCAGCATTTTTAAAAAATTATATTTTGCTTAGTTGATCGATGTCGGACTAATTTATTTTCTAAAAGTATTCTTTAGAGTTTCTATTGATTTTCTAATATTTCTTTGTAAACTATATTATTCATTTTTATGATCAGGGGCAACGCTGTATAAATTATTGTTTCCTGAACTTACATGAGAGCAAACATGTTGCTAGCAGTTATCATCGTGCGCTTATAAAAAATGTCTATAAAAATTGCCTATAAAATGTACGCCTCTTATGTAATTCAAACTTTGTTGAATCCGTTTACTTATACTTGACAACACGGCGTTTCTTTTATGATTTTATGTACGTCTTTATTGATCATTTAAAAAAAATAGTAATTGTATCGTTAATTAACTT
The DNA here is from genome assembly GCF_003676215.2 of Rhopalosiphum maidis. Taxonomy (NCBI): domain Eukaryota; kingdom Metazoa; phylum Arthropoda; class Insecta; order Hemiptera; family Aphididae; genus Rhopalosiphum; species Rhopalosiphum maidis. The sequence goes on from NC_040877.1 coordinate 65,775,932, forward strand.
TTAGAATCGTAAATGTACTTGAAATGTTCTCTGAACGTATGGTACTACATCGTTGTACCTTGGTTTTCTATCGGTTCACTGACAAATCGATAATTTTTTTTTGTAGATTTTTACCATCATTAATTTTAAATTAACTAAAAAAATCAAATTAGTAAAATATTGATAATTCTTATAGCTGTATTAAGTTTGTCTTTGCAAGTGAAAAAGTTTTACAATTTTTAAATTAAATTTTATTATTCTGGACAGATGACGCCACTGATATATTCATATTTTATCGTTCAATATTCTGTGGATAGGAATTGGGTCCATAAAAATATGCTTTTAAAACCTGCATCGTGGTGTGCTCTTCCATTAAAAGAAACTAACAACAATCAGATGAGTACTTTTTAAGAGTACTATCATCCAAGATACATGTGTTATTTAAGACACACCAATATCAATATTTCTTAAAATCCAATTGCAACGCTACCTACTGGGTCTAATATTATGAATCTAAACCATCATCAAAGGATCTACTCAAACATTCACAAATTTCTTTTATAAAAATTGGTCCAGTTGTTTGGTCGTTAAGTGACATACACACGTACTGAAAAATTACATATATATATTATATTATACGACCGGGAACCGACTAATATAATAACTTTTTAATTCTAAAATATAAGTAGGTACATTAATATTATTGTATGACGTGAGTCAGTTTACAGTTACGATAATTTAATCTCGTGATTCAATGATACATACAACTTTCAAGAAAGGTATACATATTAGGTTTTAATTGTTTTATTTGGCGGACTAAAAGTAATTATTTATTAACGTCGCATAACCGACATCAACATTATTATAATAATATTTATAACGCATAGCGATAGCGATACACATTATTAAAATTCTTCGGTGATTGGTTAAACCATATTAATATAAATGAGTTAATATTATGGCATATAATACTAACCGTAAACAACTTATAGTGTTAGACGTGTTTTTACAATTAATTATAGATAGAACCTTGTTTTGTGAAATTCTTAGTAATGCATTCATGAGTAGGTATATAGCTAATAAAAATTGAAGAATCATCAATAATATTTCGATAGTTGATGGGAAATATTTAACGCACATTGTATATTCGGTAATCATACGTTGTTTATTGTATTACACAGGAGTTTTAGAAATCTAAAATTTGTTAAAATGAAAAACAATTTTTTATTTATAGTTATAAGCAAGTACTTATTCAAGTATATTATATAATACATAGCTATTACCGTAACTGTAATTGTGTGTTTTTGAAAATAGTTCAAATTTTAAAAAGCACTTTGATCAACATTAATTAAGGGTTTTAAGCGAAAACTTAAAATGCTGAATATAATTAGGGTCAGTATAATTTTGTTATTTTTTCTGTTATGCAACTTAATAAGAATGCCCGAAAAGCACCGTTAACTGATAAAGGGCAGATGTCAGTGTTCATCACTTATCAAGCGTCAATCAGGATTTTACCTTCTATGGCTGTCTCTCGTCGTATTTATTATTTTAGTAAGAAGTAAGAAGGTACTCGGGTCGGTCATATGTTACTTTCCAATAAAATTGTAATCAAGAAGAAACTTCACTTCAACTGCATCCGGCGTGATCTGTACGTGTTAGACGAATGAGTGTTTAATAATATATATACGCACAGAAATAAGTGAGCAAAGTTTTAGCAACTCTAGTTCCGCAAACGTTATTAATTATGAAACGAGTTTGTCTGGTGCACAAATGTTTCGCGGAGACAAGACGTACGGAATAACGTTTGCCAACATTTCGTACATAGTAAATTCGATTATGAATAATTAGGATAATTTGCATTAAATATACATACATAATATTAATCATAACGTTACGTCTGACAATGGTTATTATATACGGTATTATTATAACATCGCGTTACCGCAACGCTTTAAATTGTGGTTTTTTTTTAAATGTTAAAAAATAATTTATATTAAAAATTATTAGGTATGATAAATTTAGTTTTAAGCTATATCGTCGTAAAGTGTTGATTAATAATCAAAATATATTTATTTTAGAATATAATATGTTTTCACACAATATTAAATATAAAATAAACATTTTTTTATTTTTCAAACTGGAATATCAATAATACCGTATTAACATTGTGTATTAAAAGTGTTTACATATCGCACATAAATAATATATTTAATTATGTAATAATTATTTCAATTAAACTGTCTCGTTAAAATAAAATACACTACACACACACACACACACACACACGCATGAGTCATACGTGTAGTACATATTCTGAAAGTACGCGTGTATCAAATTATAGTAAAATTTAAAGATCCGCATTGCCGTGTTTGTTATAATATGCAATTTTCAATTTCAAAACTCATTAAATGTTAGTTATATTAAATAGTTTTTTCTGCGACCATTAAATTTCAGAGTATAATCTATAGATGTGTTTCAAGTAGCATCGTGGCGTGGTTTGTCCCACAGGTCGCAAGATGGTCTCAATAATGAGTGGGCGGAGGTGACACAATATTGATTAATAAATAAATTAAATACTAAGTCTCTCTGTTTAATCTTTAGGTATATATTGTAATACGGGTTAAATATGGGCATACTAATAGGTATATTAAAAAAGGACAGAATAAAAGCAATAATATTTTTATCAACTTAATTGAGTAAAAGTGAAAACCATTAATCAAGTTTTCAAAATATTTATTGAATACAGTAATTGTTAAAAAAATAAAATAACATATTGAATAAAACAAAAGTTATTTTGTGTTGTGTCTAATTTTTTGAGAAAAATGACTATATGGCTGGAATATTTCGACTCGCATGCTAACATGATTATTTGATGTATCGAATGACGAGAAAAAAAAACCAGCGATTCACAACTCGTTTAGTGTGGTGCCGCGAGTAGTGGTCGCGGCTCCTTCGCGATCTCTCGTTATAAGTAGGTACGCGGGTTATTGAGTTGGTATCGATTGCCGTAGATAGGTGGATGACGGTTGTAGAAAACATATAGATATTGGTCATATTTGATGAAAACGTCTGCAATTCTTCGAGACTGTATCTATACTGTTTATCGATTTTCCTAGTAAATTTTCGAATCATAATGAAGAATTATCGACCAGCTACGAAAAATGTTGGATAAATCTTTGCGATCTTGAATAAGATAATTTCTCAATTATTTTTATTTTTAAATGTATAAAATTACCCTGCGAGATAAGCGTCTGACGTCTAGTATTCGCAGTAATAGGTACTGGTAATGTTATTTAAAATATCAATATTAAATTGTCGGTTGTAATAAATTTGTTATTATAACTTTAATGAACCTAGACGATTTTAATCGAATCAAGTAGGTGTATACCAAATTATTTTGTCAATATGAATTGAGATAATTGTGCATAAAAGAAACGAAAAAAATACAACTTATTTATACAGAAAATGAGATAACCACAAAACAAATTTTACATTGATGGTATTGCGAAGCGATTTTAGGAATACTCAAAGGACCACTCGGTTATGTCCAAGTACAAACTAGACTATTTCAAATACTTTGTTTGGTGCCGAATTATGCCATTATATCAATATATTATAATACATAATTTGTTAGGTATACAATGTATCCTTCACACTTGGATGTTTTGCTATAATTAATCTTATGCACTACGATAACAAACGAGGATCCATAATTTGGTTTCACGTAACTAATGAAAAGTACAGAGTAGTTGGACCTGTGGCAGTCCCGTCTGGTGTAAATGGTAATTAATTTAAAGGTATCTAAAGACATTATTATCGATATTATACAAATATGATAATAGATAATAGATAATAGTTTATTTACGTACGATTAATTGGGAAAACAAGGAAAGAGGACCGAGGGTAAGTTAGATATTAGAAATATTGCTGACGGAGTCGTCTTTTCGGCACGAACAGTAGACATTCGTACATTATGCAGTTTTACAATTTTTCTATATTAATTTTACGAGAAAAACACATTGGTTCACACTGTAAATAATAATAATAAAAATATACTGTCACGAGCTGTGTGCCTGTGTAGTTTAACTGAATCCGCAAGCCGAGTTGTGATTTTTTTTCTTGAAACGTCTCCAAAACCTTATTAGTATGGATTGGTTTACTCTCTCTCGTAAGTCGTCGGAATAAACATTTGCGGAATAGCAGAATAGGCGAATCGGCTTCCGCGATTTTGAATTGAAGTCACGTGCGGCAAAAGACAACTCGACAGACTTAATGTTATATTATTATATTATATATATGTATTCTCTCGGGGCAATAATCCAGTTCGTCTAACAGAAAACTATCATACTGCTTCCGTCAGTGTAAGCCAGCACACCACCACGTTATCGTTGCACCTGCAATATAAGTAGGTTATACCTATAATATATGAGTTTTAAAAGACCACAAATTATGCGATATTTATGTCTATTAAGTACACTTTTTTTTTTTTTTTTTTTTTTTTTTAATAATGATACGTCAACAAATTAACGTTTGTTTAGGTGTCAAATAATACTGCTCAGGTGAGCGGGAACGTGTGAAAATAGAATTAACTTGAACAAGCGTGTACCAGCTATCCAAACCAAATAGAAATTAGTATTTAAACTGTTATAGTTTTTCATATTGAATCAACAGTTATTATTCTTAATACACGATCGTTTCAAACATCTAATATGGTTGAAAAATGCTGTTATAGTATACATCTATGTAAGTATATATTCCGTGAAAACGTGAGTATAACTTGCGTTTTTGTACTAAAAAACAGAGACTTTGTAGATGTTTGAAATGTTTAAATAGTAGTGGATATATTTGTAAAGCCTTTAAGGCTTTAACCATTAGCAAAACTGCGTTGATCCCTCGACGTAGGCTCATATTCAAAATAAAAAGTAATCATGGCTGAATGCGAAGACAAAAATCATGAAAACGATAAAAAGTATCACCATACAACTGCTTTAATTCCATCTCGACCATTATTGTTGGAAGATTGCAATATGCTAGAAAAAAAGAGTTTGACTTATTCATTGTATCTATTTTTGAGGAACGAAAATAAAGCAGTTTATCGTTAAGGTTTTTTTTTTTTTTTTTAAGTATAATATGTTAACCTACAAATTTAATATTATAATACTATATTATTTTTAATATTTTTTTAATATGTTTAATTATTTACAGTATTTTTTATTAGATGCATTATAATATGTAATGCGATATACATATTGTTTATTAGTTAAAGTTTTGATTATTTCAGTTAAAATTTAAAAGCACGAAAAAGTAATGGATGCGATTAAAAATAAAAATAAAAACCTCCAATTTCTTACAATGAACTTATATATAATGTATGTACTAAGTAATGTCTATCAGTCGCAGTGATCAAGTGAAATGATGCGCCATAAGTGTTACCGTTACATCGAGTTTTTAATTACTTAGTTAACAATGAACTTTGAAAAATGTCGAGATAAGCTATAATTATTAAGATATCTGTATGATATACGTCTCATTATTATTATTTTATACAATATTGTAATTGTTATACGTATACATTATGAGCTGTAAAATGTGTATAATGTGTTATGTGTACAACAATTATTAACAATGTATAATAATATAACTTTATTTACTTAATAATCATTTACTAAGAAGATTTTTTTCTTTGAATTGTTTTTCAATGATAGGTACCTATTTATTATTGTTGTTGTTAATATTTATATATTTTACTAACCGTAAATGGAAAACTCTTGTATACATTTTTAAAGGTAATCCTCGATCGCTCGTATGCAAAATCAAATTCGAAAATTGTATTATACCCCACTATGCTATATGGACTTATAATAATAACATATGATTTTATAATAAGTATTTTGTAAAACGATATTTTGTTCTGTCCGTAAATTCTATTATTTATTTTTCAATGAACGTAAATAAAAATTCAAAACAGTAATTTATCGGGCCTCACCTCCATACACATTTTGCCGTACAGTTCGTACGGTCGATGGCCGATGATGATTCATCGATGATAAATTAAAAATCGACGACACACCTCTATAATATGATATAATATTGCTTACAATAATAATAAAACATATTATGTCCGAACACCGGGCGGCCAATTCTGCACGTATTCTACACACCGACGGCTGATGACGTCCGTCCGGAATTTTTGTTTTGTATTTTTGTCCTGACCTTCGAAATAATATACTTTTATCTCTTACACTGTAAAATGTTTCTTATATTTATGTTGGATTATTTTTCGTACTCCGCCAATAATTTATATTATAAACACTAAGTTACCGTTTCTGTGGTAATTGCGTATACATTACAATCGAAAACTTTAGAATTACGATTTTTACTAGAACGTGACGTAAATAATTGGTACAGAGGCAGTAGTCATTTTCTTCCAGTAATGAGATACCGTTTTCATCCACTGTCAATTTTTCTCCAATAAGGAATAAGGAATAAAGAATAAAAATAATGTTTATGTTTCATACAAATAAAATAAATAACCGTGTAATTCATCAGCAACTATTTGTTCAGTTTTAACTTTTATTTGTGTATATTACTGCTTGGTAAGTAGTTAAACAACATTGCGTAATAATCCAGACTCTGATTTTGGTTTATACGCTAAAAAATATTTGTTATTTTCACGAGTTATAAAAGGTTTTTCACGGGGATTTTCCGTATAGGTACTTTCGCGTTTTTAGAAATGTTAAAAAATAAAACTTGAGAAATATACAATAACCATATAACACATTCAACATGATAGTCACCAGCTGACGTACAGTCCGCTACTAATAATATAGTAAAATACTTCAGATATCGTAAATTCGTAAATTCATGCCTGTTTCATACAAGATCCATCATAATGATTGGTATAATTTTGCTGATAAAAAATACAACTTATGTACGTAGGTATATTAACATATTATACCCGTATGTACGGTGTATACGTTTTGTACGTATCTTAATTAGACTTAATCAAACTCATAACGATACGATGCTATCGACTGTTATTTTCTCACTTTATAATACGGTCCACATCAGTGGTACCGGCTTAATATATCATTTGTAGGAAAATGGATATAATTTTAGTCCAAAAAGAAGTTTGGAGAAATATGGAAAAAAATGAACGGTAGAGGAAAACGGTAGTAAAATGGATCCGCCCTGTATAGGGTAGGTTAGGATATTAGGTATCTATGTACTTAACTTAGAAGTCGTGAGCGTTTTACTCGCCTGTTTAAATTATTTTAAAATACAAAATAAACTCAGTTTAATTATTTTTACTGTTGTTGACACGGTATGTGTGACAAGGGCCAACAATTAAAAATAATATACATGGGCATTAAACAATAAACATAATGCACTGTGTACGGCGTACATATGCCGACGACAAATTTTATGTAAACACGGTAATTATTGTTGTAAAACATAATAATATTATACACATAATATGATCTCTAGGCGCAGAAGTTTATTATGAATGTTATATATTTTTTTTTTATTTAAGAATAAAATTAGTTTTGTTCCGTTTTAGTTGCAATTATAATATCAGTTATTGTAATATTATAATGTATATGTCGTAGGCATATAGTCAAATCAAGCATTTTATTAAATGTCTCGGCAAATAGTCAAAGAATTTAATTTTTATGCAATTTTACTATCCACCTAGACATTTAGTTATATGCCTATTTCAAGTCAGGCAAATAATAAAAATGAAACATATTATATTATTTTAAAAATTTAACTATATTTTCTTATAATTTTTTTATTGTTGTTTAAAAAAAAAAAAAACTTTAAATTAAATTATTATATTTTATTTTGTTAATGCGTAAAATACATATATGTATATGAAATATTTTTAATTTCATGTGCTTCGGTACTATTGTTTTAAAATTTAAATTATAAATAAATATAGATAATTAGTAATTACCTATTAGGTGTGATAGTACGAGTATAAGAAAATGAATAAAAAGATTTTATTATAATTAAAAATGTTTGTTAATTGTTAGTTATTAACTGTTGTTGTATGCTATTATGTCGTGGAATTTGTTGGGACATTAACATTTTTTTTTGAAAACAAAAACACCGACTAATTCGCTATATTTGTTTATATATTTAAATAATATATAGTTTTCTTTTATACATAGAATACCAATGAATAATTTAAAAAAAACATAATTAAATTTTTTTAAAAATACAAAATGTTTCATTTTTATTATTTGCCTTACAAGTATTTAGTTAAATTAACAACTCTACAAACACCACTTAACAAGTTGGTTAAAAATTTTCTTACAAATTTCGAGTCGAAAATTCATGTAACACAATTTCAGGTTAAACTCGTATACAACAGTTGTAACCGTGCAGTATGATGACGTGAAGCGATGTTCCAGCTATTATACTATATTATTACTATCATATATTAATATTATTGTATAATATACACTGAAACTATATTAACTCATGTATTATATTTTAGGTAGGTATTTATGCTTTAAAATATTACCAGCACCGTTTGACAATATGATTGGTGATTTACTATATAATATAATGTGAGATATGCATGTATAAATCATTGCTCTCGTAGTAACTCGAGACTACGATATTTATTTCTAGATACAAATATTGTCTGCAGTATCTCTCACTCTCTCTCTCTCTCTCTTACACACACACACACACACACACACCCTCTGCCCTTATATGTATACCATTGAACCTACAGTTGGATATACTCGTCGTACATAGAGAAAGAATTTATATATTAAATGTAATTTAAAATGGTAATTTATGAATTTAATATTATTAAAAAAGAAAAAAAATTGATAAAATGTAGGTAGTATGAAATTAGGCTGCAATATAGTTTTCACATTAACATAGAGTAAAAGTGATACTGATACATTCATTAGTTTTAAAATTTACGGGTGATAATACTTTAGTCACTTTTTAATTTTTTTATAACCTTTAATATAAATCAGTAGAAATAATAATATGTTTAATAGATTTAAAAAAAAAAAAGGAGAAGACAAATTTACTAGTTTTATGTTATTAGTTAAATTAAAATAGCATTAAAATACGCATTTTTGGAATTTATAGTTAATAACTTATTATATGCAAATATATTAAAAAAATGAATAGATCATATTATGTAGAGATGTGTATTGTACATTTTTACTGGTAAAAATGTTACCAATTTTTTTTTACTAGTAAATAATATTTTATCCAAAAAAATTTTGTGTTGCCCCCATAATCAAATTCAATCATAAATGACTTTGTAAAGAGGTATATTTGTTATCAACTGATAATAATACAATAATCATTGTAGTTAATAATCATATTTACTATTATTTGTAGGTAAATTGCAAAAAGGACTTACTATGATATTATGATTTGTTATATTGATATACTTGCTATAGTTAACATAGTTTGTATTTTTATTATTTGTTATTATAACAAAAAAACAAAATTAAAATAAAGAAATACTGTGTTAATTTTAATTATTTTTAATTGTATTATGAATATTTAAATATTCCTTATATGTACTAATATAGAAGAATTTTTAATTCCTTATTTTTATTATAAGAAAGTAATAAATTTGATAAGTATACGAAAATAGAAATAAAAATCTTATTTACCAAAAGAAACTATGGCTCTAATATTAAGCTATTTTGCCATTTTTACCAATATTTTTTTACATACATTCTCCATCTCTAATATTTTATATAACTATGAGACAATTGGTATTAGCACATTAGTATATTACTAAACTAAATATTTTTTAAATGACGATGATAACGCTGCTGCAAAGATAAATACAAGGTAGTATTAAAATAATTTTATTCAACAATTGAGTTTTGTAGTTTCGTTTACTAACATTTCAGGATTACAATAAACGGTGTCAAGACAAAATTCAGAACATGTATTGTTTTATAAATTGTTTACGAAAGTTTTTATACAAAGACCTATACAATTTAGGTTGTCGGATTAATTTTTGTATTTATTTCTATATTTTAAATTATATTATTTTCAAATAATATTATTATTTATTATTATAATGTACCTATCTATTCTTGAGGTATGCGGTATAGGCAACTTAAGTTACACGCAACATTTTTAAAATTATTAGAGCGGTGTCAGGGTCAATATATTGTAAAACTATTATTATAAGTTAAACTTATTTGTATTTTTGGGTTTAAGGTCTAAGTAATCAAGCATAAATTTATGTAGCTACTTGCCTAATAATAATTTGTATATTGATATCATAATATAAATAATATGCGAGTATATACACATTTAAGTATGAGTATAAAATATTGTTTATAGTTTATACACATAGCTGTGTGGTATGTGCTTACTAGAATTTATTTTTAATAATTATAAGCTAGAATCAATTAAAAAAAGAAACTATTAAAAAATCAACTAAGAAATTTTACCTATTATTCATAAATTAATTATGCCGATAGTAAAATAAGAAAATATTTTCTTTATTTTAAAATAGTCATCAATATTATACGTCATACCAATCTTTTGTTTTTCAAAATATTTTTTTATCATGATCTAAGCCATACGAAAAACTTTTTTTTTAAATAATATATTGTTATTACTTTTTTGAACAGCACCACACATTTTTAATTTCATATTACGAAACAAAAAAATTTTCTTAGAATTAAAAAAAAAATGAATTTTGTAAGTTAAATATAGTTCATTGGATTGTGGTTTAAATTTTTCTAGGTCCTAATAATAACATATAGACTACGCGTGTATTTAAACCAAAAGGTTTGCCTCCCCATTCACCCTTGAAAATATCTATGTAAACCAGTAAACCACTGACTGCTATTGAATAAAAAGTCATTGCAATGGACCTAAATATATGAGTATGAATATAGGAAAACTAAAAGCTGTTTATAGTATTTATACCTACACGTATTTTGAATAATATTTTTCATAGATGCATTAGTAGATACGTTAGAAGAACAATAAGGTTTGTAGTATATTATATACATGTTATGATAAAAAATAATAACTATTGTAGTTTAATATAAATAAATTGTTGCAATACAATATTAGTCTTATAACATTATCATATTAATCTATGTTAATCAAAATTCAAAACCTATGGTGAAGTATATTATTATCTTATTATAGTACCATTTTTATTACTATTATATATTATATTATTATCCTTTGTTATATGTTTTGTGTTATACAAATACATAATATACTTAATTTGATTAAAAACTCGTATGGGAACTATTGGTTAATAATGTTAATATTATGTTCTCTATAGAAAATTCAATCTGATATTATTCCAACAGCCATCATCGTCTGGAGTTATTAGATAACTAATTGTTTATTTTGGATGCAGGTCATCAACATCAAGTCACGCAGCAAGCGTTTAAAACAATTATTTATGTTTGATATTTTATAAGACGTATAGTACAAACTAAACATGAATAATAAAAATCAATTTATTTGCATACACTTACTATTGACGTTGGTACATCAATTATGAGTTATAACTAAAAAATAATTTAAATTAACATAAAATTTTGTGTCATACTAATAATTAGAAGGGCGAGTGAACGAGTATTTATACGATATTCTATTAGTTTTCGATTTTAACACCGTGTATTAGGTAAATATAATTATAATATTTAATTAATTTGAGTTGGTATTATATTTATAATTTATCATACTATTCATACTACTTTTTTTAAATTTTTAAAATTTTTATTATTTATTAATTGAACATATTATGGCTATGAATCAGTAACGACTATTTAATATTTATTTATATACGTTATATATTTTTACATTTTTATAGTTGATGATTTTGTGTTGTTATTATTATATCATTGGACACATTTTAGTTTATTTGCCATTATATGTTATGTACAAACAACACGTACTTTGTTTTTGCAACTTTTAAATTGTAATAATTTATCTATATTTAGATGTATGAAAAAAATGCTGAGTATATAAGCTTTCATAATAATTTATAGTCGCGCGGTTATAAGCGTCAGGTAATGTGTTTAAAAAAAATATCATATGATACACCGCGTACAGTGTTTTATTTTATTTTTCGCATAAAAAACATAGAAACCGATTCTTCAATCACACATTCGTACCTATATACGATATTATTAAAGCACGCAGTTAACATCATGTTTTTTTTTTTTTGGCATTCAACAAAAAATAAAAGTGCTGCTAATAATAACATTAATGTACAAACAATAAGAGTGATGTACCTATCTCGATAAAATAATTAATTCTATATTTAAATGCGTGTAGAGATTAAAACAAAAATTATTATTACGATAATCGACATTCTATTTTTACAGCTGTGATGTGCCCCTTCTCGAGACCAATTAGAACGACATTATGCGTGCGTATCTATAATAATGGTGTTATGCCTACTATGTATATAGTTGTCCGCAGAACGGTGCCTCGCTTATAACCGCGTCGCGTGTAATGGCAACATTAATATTGTGAGTCCGATCAAAAGCATTACAGGACCGGCTTGTATTGTTTTTTCAAAACAGTCATTTGTGTATTCGAATATTTACCACGTGGAAATTCGTGCGAGAGAAGCGCATAATGTTATAACAGTCATACGTCATTATCGTAACACTATTGGCTCTCCAATATTCATCATTTATCACGCGTTGTTTAATATGATGGTCTTAAGTATGTATTGAATACATTTAAATATTTAAATATCGCAAAAATAGTTACACGTGATATTATAGACACAAACTTCACAGCATATATCAGAATTTATGTATTCAACTTTCTTACTATATAAAAAGAATAAAAAGAAATAAATTAAATAGCATCTAAGATAAGAATGACATTGAATAAGGCACGAAAAATACCTAAGTCGGTAAACTAGTGTACACTTAAATACTCAATGAACCAGCAGTGCGTAGAGGTCTTCAAATAACCAACTTGTATAAGAACTGATAGTAGTTTTGATAAACGATATTTTGAGAAAAATATCTAAAAAAAAAAAATTAAACCAAAAATAAACCTAAGTATGTATAAAAGTACAAAAAAAAGATAGTTGTTATTATCATTATTATTATTATTATTTATTACTATTAATTTACTTCCAGTAGTGTGTGAGTAGACATTTTTACTTGTACATGTGTACATTTTTTTTCGTTAATATTAAGTACTTAACGCATCTGATTAGTATATTTTTGTATTCTTTATAAATTAAATTATTATGATATGGAAAAAATTAGCTGTAAGTGTATTTCAGCATTATAATAATTTATTAATAATATTATTCATGTTCACGCTATTCTCAAACGACATTTAAAATTATATCCTTCAGATATTAAATTCTATACAATGTTAGTAATATATACCTATAATGTACGGAACAATAAATTACAAGTTCGTTAGGCAATTTTAAATATAATATATTTTTATTTCAATATTTATTTTAAATTATGCCCACGAATTAAAATTGGAAATACTGACGATAACACAGTTGTTATCGTCGTGTCGTTTCGTAAGTAACAGAATGAAACGGTTGGTATATTCGTTATCGTGAAAAATCTTCGTAACCTTCATACCTTTCACACCTTCAATTTATTTTTGTGAGTAGTTGTCAGTTCTAATCGGAATAATATATTTAAATACGGCGAAAAAAGTTTAATAATATTGTTGAGAGAACTTTCTTAGAAATAAAGCTTACCTATACAAAATCGTTATTCCAAAAAAACACGGAGTGTCAATGTATGTCGTGTCATTTAATATTATATTAATTATTATATTATGTAAATTCCTTTTTTATTTTCACTTTTCTGTGAATGTTTTTGGGGGGTTTCAAGTAAAATACATAATTACGCTATTTTAAATTTATAACTATACTTGGTTATATAACTAGGTTATTTAAATAAATTATTGCTCCATTCTCAGCATTATTTTTTATTTGCAATCACACCTTTTTTGAATTTTTGTTATTACATTATAATATTATTAACATAGAAATAAATAGGTATCTATGCGTAATATTTGCTTATGTAATCATTAAACTAATATTTATTAGCACATATTCGTGTATTAATATTTAATTGACTACTTGACTTAGTTTTGTAGGTTATGAATTATAATAATTAATAAATACAGTATATAATATAATAAAAGAAAATAATGTCAATGAAAAAATTAAATGCATAAAATAATAATTAATAACCTTTAAAACATAATTTAGTCCTAACACAAATAATATCATGGTTACAATACAATGTTCGTTCGATAATAATAATATTGTCGGGTAGATAACTTGGATGCTAATACAATATACATACTATTATGGTATTAACATTTATTTTAAATTATTGTTCTAAACGTCTGAAGTAACGCCTGATATTTACTCGACAGTTCGGTTTTTGTAATTAATTGTCGTGGTTTGGCTATTATTTATTTAATTCTTTTCATCTATTCATCTATGGGAGTTTGACAGATTCGTAAAAATAATGTAGTATAATATTTTTTTTTCAGCTACGTACAGCACAGTCACGGCGTTTCTTGTGTGGACTTTGGGATTTTTGAGCACGCAATGTGCTACAATCGAAAACCACCAAAGAGTCGGCCAATGTACGTTTATCGTCCATCCCGTGTGTCCCGACCCTTCGATCAATTTTTATTTGTACACCAGGTGACTATTATCGTCATAAGTTAAAAGCATTGAAATTAATTATCGTAGCAATACGTGTAATACTGTCAAAATAACATATGCTATGTAGTTGCATTTAAGGAGAAGTTTAACTTTAAGATTCAGAGATAAGCTATAAATGTAGTGATATAATAACGAGGCGTAATTTTTTAGATTTAATTTTTATTTTTTTATTTTTCGCCTTTCGTGAATTTTTAGAACAGAAAAATAATGTTTCAATCTTCGACGTAAAGGGTAACACAAAGGGACGTTTCTGGTAACAAAATGAATGTAGTTGATATTTTAGAGGTATGAAAGGTAAACAATTCTCAGTGATTTCAAAATAATTGTGAAAAATTAATAATACATAATAAAATATAATATATTACTTAAATTACAACAACAGTTTTTGACAAAATAAAGTTGGTTTTTTGTTGGATTAAAAAAAACGAATAAAATTAAAAACTTTTTTATAATTAAAAAATTAGCAACTTATTACCTATATTTATGGCGTATATTTTAAAATATTTTACATTTCCGCACACACACACACACACACACACACACACACACACACACACACACACATATACATATATATATATTGTTCTTGATTTCCTCGATAAGCCACATATTGATAGTATAATTTATTATAAGGCACGTAGGTACGTCAATTTTAATAATTAAATTTAAAATTATGATAATATGTACCTACTTTCTACACGGAATTATATTATGGTATTATATTATAGTGTAATAATTATTTTTCAATAGTTATAAGTTAATTATGTGTGCATATATTATGCTAAACAATAAGTTAAACTTTCACGTAACTCGCATGAAATTATTATGATAATATATAGGCACAAAGTAATTTAAGTTTTATCGGATAATCAATACTTTTTTTATGGTAGAGAGAACCGATACGATCCTCAATTGGTCACCATCAAAAATATTACCGAGTCGTACTACGTAAAGACCCTCGCAAATAAGTTCATCTTACACGGTTTTAACAGTAATATGATGCTGGGCGTACTTCAAACCATAAAAGACGGTAAATATTTTGTTTTTTCCTAAATTATATATAATATTAATGCATGTTGATTAAACAAGTCATACTAAAACATAATGTACGCCGCCAAAACAAAAAAGTAATTTCAGTGTTTCATATCACTAAATCACTTTTATAATAATATTAATAAAAATAATCAAACCACACACCGATGTGTATAATGATATTATGTACCGATATGTATTACACGCACACTTCTTGCTTCAATCAGACGCGGTATTATTATATCTGATAAGTATGGATATATCAATATATTATCATATATTATGAACGTATAATTACTATAAAGTATTATGTTCATATAAAATTGGGTAATAGTAAACTATGATGATAAAAATATAGGTAATGTAGTTTTGCCACGTTCCACGCTCCACGATATTATTATTAATTATTATAAAATGAATTGTTAATTTGTATAGCTTAAACTGTAGATGAATAAAAAAATTATACATTGATTTTGAATTTTCTTTGTTGAATGCATATTGTTGTAAGACTGGGTTATTGAAATTTTCCGTTGGAATTTGATTACAATACGATTGATCGTAATGCAAGTGTCGCATGCTTGAGTTGGTAATCAGATAGAAGTGAGTTAAGTACATGTTTCCTTTTATCTCTCGTATGTTTAATGGTCGTTAAGTACTTCTTCTTTCATTTTTATGAAAATGTGATATTTATATTTCTAAATTTGTTTATAAATCAAAAGTTATTTCAGCTTTTCTATAGTTGCTTCCATAGTTTTGTTTTTGATAATATTTATTTTATTTGAAGTCATTATTAGCTTTTTTGCTGTGCAATGAGTTAAGATAAGATGGCTTCGTTTGCTATTAAGTCTGCTTGTAGTTTTCTAATATTAGAACTTGAGAATGAACCCACCGCATGAATGTTATTCATTAATTAGTAGTTGATATCAGTTTTTTATAAGTTTTTTGTATATATTATGTTGGATAGATGCTTCATCATGCATTCAACAGAACTCAAATTAAATTTCGATTATTTCTGATTAAATTTCGTATTCTAAGTTGAGTTATTATATTATTTTCACACTTGTACCAATATTTAAATAACGATAAATGCCGAAACAAATAGTTACGATATTATATCATCAAAAAAGTTTTCTACATCAAACTCTTCATTACATTTGATGAGAAGTACCTCTCAAACAAAATATACGTTACACAAGTACATTTCTTATCTGTTTAAGTCATCCGATATTCGTGATATTACAATTGTATTCTAAAGTATAAATTATTATATTACTATTATATTAATTTTATAATCACTCGAACTTTACGAGATATTATAGAATTATTATTATTGGCATTCTATATACTCGACAAACTTATTTTTAGTCAAATTCGCACTAAATATTGGTCACTTGAGTTGCTTATCAATAAATATTAAATAAAAAATGATATGTTTTATAAATTACTGTTTGTAATATTTATTTAACTATTCTCAAAAATAGGTTTATATTTGTATATAGCGTTGTATTTAACTACTAATTTAAGTTAAATTATTTTTTAATCATTAGGCTTTTTTTTAAAGAATATGATACTTTTAAATAAGGTAATATAATAATAAGTTGTACTATCAAATACTTCAGTCCATCTAAAATTCTAAAACGTGATTAGTTTTTGAATATTACAATTTAAATTAATCACAATTATTTCGCAGTAGCCAGTTCTTCTAAGAAACGATATCGATGTACATGCATAGTTTATTTGCATTCTTAATAGAAATTGTATAAAATTGGTAACATTTCATACTATATAAAACGATCAGTGCTATTGAACCGAATGACATTGATGGATTGGAAAAGTTGTGTTTAAAAATCAATGATTTCGATTAAAGTTGAATTTATTTATTTTAATAAATCCGTAAAAATCTAACAATATACATTTTCAGAAAGCGAATAGGACTGGTATATAATATAATATATGTCAGTTGCGTATTTATAGGATTTCTTTGAGGGGGGGAGATATGACTGAAATTGTTGATGTCAAATGTCCCAGAATTTTATTACCTACTGATAAAGTGATACACGGGAAAAACACAACTAAAAACCATATAAATATAAAAAAAGGGGGGATCAAGGGGAGAGATATATATTCCTAATCTCCCCCCGTAAATATGTCACTGATATACGTATACATATTTGAAATTTATTTTGGCTTTAGAGAGACCTGTTTAAAACATTTGAGAACGACATTACATTAACTATTAGAATTTATTATGATAAAACAGAAGGTTATTTATACTTGGAACTTATATTTTATCAATTAAATAAACTTAATTTGTCCTATCGCGATGTGTATTACAATAATATTATACATTATATACCTAAAAATGTATCGCTGTGTTTTGAAATATATAAGTTGCAGAATGCTTATCGCAGTCAATGGGTCTTATTATTACATCACATATCATCGTTTTAGAACTATGATGGCAGATCTAAATTTTTCCAACTTTACAGGAAGCACAAAAAACTAGTTTGTTGTCAGGAATATCAAAAGTTTTCAGTGACCCAATGAACACTTATCTAAAACGTGTATTGCTGTTTTTATCAAAAATTCATGAGAGTGGCATTGGTGATATAGTATTTACGTTATGAATATAGCCATATAGGGCATTATATATCCGAGATTAGTCGTTTTTTAGTTCATAATATTTTTACCAAAAATAAATTTTGCTAAATATGCACGAGATTGGACTTGATAATATAATACATGAACTTAAGATGTTTGCCACATTTTTATCAAAGAAAATTTTTTTTAAGATTTATGAACTTGGCCTTGCTAGCTTAATATTTTTACTTTAGATAGGTAATGATAACAAACGATTTTAGATAGAATTTAATGTAATTTTCATTTTTTTAAAGTGACATAACGTTCTAACCTCAAACTTAATAACACAGTTTCTTGTGCGTTTTTAAAACTTGAATACAATTATATAAATAAACAATATTTTAATTTTTCGAGATTAGTCATGACAGATTTTAATCAACAATATAGTTGCAAACTACTCAAACTAAATAATTTATAAGTTATTTCATAGTAACACTGACGATCCGTGCAAACCGTTACTGCTTCTATCGAGGTTTATTATTATCAATATTTACAATGGGTGCAAAATAAAACGGTTCGTATTGTCTTTAAAATACATTTGACTTGTGATTCTTTATGTAATACAAAACAGTGTTCTATACTTTCATGTATAATAATTGAAATGAAACCACTTAACTTGATCTGTTCTGTATAGTTTGGGACATGATTAAACGCTTTGGTTTAATCTATTCTGTATAATAAACGAACATAATGTTAATTTTATTTACACTCATCCAATTTACACAGATTTCTTGTCCCCTAAAATATCATATTGATAGTGAATTATACAATATTACTTGTGACAAGCAGTTGAAGACTATATATGAAACTAAAATAATAAAAAATAAAAACTGCAATCAAATTTGAAAAAAATGTGTTTGAACTGAACATTAATCTCAAATGACTCAAATGAAATTTAAAAAAAATATATGTGTATTGTAAAAAACATTATATACTTTTAATTGCAAATAAGTAGGTATTTTATAAATAGAATATAATATACTGTCAAATTAATTATTTTTTAATCTGTAAAACAGTTTTTTTATGACATTACTTGTTACTTATACTCGTATAAGCTGAATAGAAATGTTTCTTTTTTTTTTTAACAAATTAAATGTAATTATTATAACTCATATAACAAAAATATTTATATATATGTATATATATAATTTAAACAATATGAATACATAACTGTTTATATTTAGTAGTATAAGTATACAGTAAACAATAATATAACCGTATGTTATCACAATTTTTTTCTTTACGAATGATTTTGCATCAATATAGTATGATAATTAAATTATATTATATGCTCAATCTCTGTTTAATTTTGTAATAAGAGTACAACAAATTATATTTTGATTTCTGAGTGTTAATTAATTACATTTTAATATTCATGATATGCAATGGTAACATTTGTATACTGAACGAGTTTTAACTATAAAAGCAAAAGTATAGTTGGATATGTTGCTATAATATCATATTTTAATGTGAATTATAGATGCACACCAATTTATCATACCTAACTCGAAACGTTTTAAATTAAAAAACAGATTTATAAATTTAAATGAACATTTCTAATGCAATTATTACAATATTGTCTATTTAATTTTGTTGAGAATAATAAAGTAACAATTCAATAACAGGAAAATATCATAAGCGTTACACTTAATTTTCAAAATCTTTATTATTTCGTGAAATAATGTTATTAAATTTATTTTATGGTATTTTATTCTTATTGAAAAATGCAGGCATTGTACAACGATTGAGTAATATGACATTTTTAAAACATTACACTTTTGAGAATTAAATGCTTTTATCGTCTTTTTAAAAATAGCACTTAGTTTTTAATAAAAATAAAATAAAATAACTTCTTTCAATTTAACATTGTGTTCATAAATGTATATTATTATTTTATAACTTTTTATCAAATTTAATAATTTATGAATTTCTCGTAGTTTTTTTTTTTTTATTAAAAAAATAAGTATTATGTATAACAAAAATAATATTTTTAATAAAATCTAATGTTAAGCTGAATATTTTAAATAATATTTAATGTGAACATAGAAATATAACCAAATTTTTATCAATACATTTAATTTTATTACTTAAGTCTATTTTGATTTATGAGTTATGAATTGTTTCAATACTTAATTTCTGTAATTTATTATATATTATATATATGCATGTTGAATACATTTCTAAAAAATCAACAGTATAAATTAAAATTCATTGACTACTTTTATTGTACCTAATATTATCTTAATTGTTTGAGTTTTAAATATTGAGTGGAACAATACTAAGACTTATTTATAATATTTTATAAAATTATGTACACTATTATGCCATTATGATATGTTTTCAGATTCTGAACAGATCGATGGATGTATTGATTTTATTATGTGTTTTTTTTCGGGAATGAATAGTCGATAATGTTGTATGTTGATAAAATGTTTCGATTTTCAAAAAATGAGGCTGGTTTTGGACATAAAATTGGATTTAGTTTGTCACGGTACTTATTTTTATAATCAAAATAAAGAAAGATGATTTTTACGTTAATTAGTGACAATTAAATGCTAATAATATAATAAATGAAATATTTTAGGAAAAAATATTTTATCAATCTACTTTAATTTTAAAAGTAAAATAAATGTCTTTATTTGTTACATAAAAAAACATATTACTTAGTGTTATATGTGGATATACCATTTCCACGTAGAATAGTTTTTCGTGTACAATGATAAAATATCATTTAATTAAAATTTAACACATCTATGATAGTGATTCACTCAATACCTAAAATGTGCAGTAGAGCAATAATCACTTACCTATCTCTTTTTATTTATATTTACATAGTGAATTTTATATTATTATTATACTCTCAAATACATCAAAAATATGTTCCCTAAAATATTTGGACAACAATTTATTATATTTTCTTTACAATTTAGTTATTACGAATCAATTTATTTTCAGCAATAATAATAATTTATTTACGAGTCTAGAAAGTGAATTTCTTCTTCAAAACACATGTTATTGATGTCAAATTTTATATTGATTCAATACTTAATTAAATATATTTTTCAATAGTTCAATAAATTATAAAAAATGTTGAAACCATTTTTTTTTTTGAATATCATGCTAAAACAAAAAAAAATGGCAGTTACAAGTGATTAGTTATTGTGCTTATGAATTTGGGGTAATGGACTTGTTGAATACCTCACCATATTTTACTTGTCGAGTAAATGAGTATAATCTAAGGTCAAAATAATTTTTTTTTATTATTGATGGGAATTTAATCAAAACAAATTAATTAATACAATATACCCAGACGAAGCTATGAAATAAATTTAAAATTTGAAATTGTAAATAGTGTTGTTAAACACAGTAATGTACCTATTTTACATATACATAACGCCATATTATAATTATTTAAAAACAAACTATTATTATAATATACATATTTATTCATTGTAATGAAAATTTATTCTGAGTACTGAGTTTGGTTCACTAAATTATTGTCTATTGGTCTGTAAGTCCAAACTTTTTTGAAATTAATTTATAATCTACTAAATTTTTCGGAAGTTTTCTTCGACAATGCCACTACCCTTCTTTTGTATTACTACCGCATTGAATGAACCACATCATAAGCATACAATTTTAAGAGCATTGATTAGTTTTTTTTTAAAACATATTGAGAAAAAAAATGTTTACCTAATAATATTAATATTAAGTATTAAAGGTAATATATTAATAATATAATGGACACGTTTTTTTCTCTCTTAATTTTATCAGTGGGCGTTGTTTTGGTTTATATTACAAAACATGATTTATCATTGTGAGACGATGTTTATTTTTATTTTTGTCTACAGAATACCTAATGCAGTCAGACATAAACGTCTGGATGATCGATTACCGTGACGTTTCGGCAGGGCCCCGTGAGTGTTATTTCGCTGCGGTGTACAATCTGCCGGCTGTAGGGAAGTGCACTGCTTTGTTCGTGCGTAAAATCATTGAGCTGTCCGAGGTGGAAGCGCCCGAAGAGGCAATGCACGTGATCGGATTCAGCCTAGGGGGCCAATTGGCCAGTCAACTGGCCAAATATCTGAAACCTATCAAGTTACCAAGGATCACGGGTGAGCGACAACATAATATTATATTATTATTATAAAGATCGCGACGATTATGTGTTATAGAGGTTCGTCGGTTCGTGTACAGAAATCGAGTGAGTATAATAAAATAAATAATTTGGGTTTTAGAATTTGAAACTTTTAAGGGTGTTCGTCTTAGTATGAATTGTACACGATGTCGAATAAATGAACTTCACAGTAACCGAAATTCCAGAATACCTCACTACAGCACAATCTAGACATAGTATACATAATACATATATATATAGCAGTGCTTACGTAAATTTAAAATACTATCAGTTATCAGACGCATGTAAGGTGTGTTCTGTCTAGTAGAGAACGAGACATAACCTACTACAAATAATCGATGACGATAATAATAACAAGCCAAAGTGAGGAACGCTACGATATCAGATCGGGTCAATCGACCTTGCATCATCTGACGTACTCGATATTAATAATTATTGACAACACTCGTACGCAATATGTTTGGCTATCAAATCAACGTACTTGTGTGTGTCTGTGCGCGTGTGCGTGTATGTGTGAAAGTTTAGCGGACGGGTTATAATATGAAAATTATTCCTATCGTTACGCACGAATAACGTATTCATATCTGTAATCTTAAATAACAAATATAGTAATCAATATAAAGTGCTTTGCTTTCAGGACTAGATCCGGCCCTGCCGTTGTTCTATAGCACGCACCTCAACAGTAGACTGAATCGAAACGACGCCGAATTCGTGGACGTGATACACACGAACGCAATGATCCAGGGTCAGTTGGCGCCATGCGGTGACGTAGACTTCTATGTCAACGGTGGATTAGCGCAACCTGGTTGCCACAACAGTTCAAGTGCGTGTATACATAATATTGTAAGAGAATGATTCGGTGGCGTTTTTTTAAAAGGGTTTTATGCTGAGAAAATATTTCGGATCTCCCAGTATCTCTAGTAGTGGTGTTTCAAATTTGGGAAAATAACGGTTTTTTAAAGTAAATATTAATATATTATTAAACTATTGATCGTCCACATAATATACTATATTATTTCTCTTATACATAAGTTTAAAATGTTATAATTTTAGAACAAAATTTTAAGTATGTTATTATTAATATTATAATATTATACTATTAATTATAATGTTTTTAAAACCAATATTTCAAAAAATAAATAAATAAATAATTACTTTTTGATTTAAAATTTAATGAAAAAGACGATCGTGTTGCAATAATAATATCCTTACTCCTGCTTCTCGTCGTGTAGATGGTGACCTCTCCTTCATCACTAGTCTCCTTGATGGCTCAATAAATGCCCCGGACCTTCTTTTTCCACGTTCCTATGCATTTCACTAGAAATCGCTCTCTATACCATGTCTCCTCTCACCGTACTAATTACTCCCATAATAATCCATTAGTTAGAACGCTCCGCCTACTTAATAGCTCCTGATCTGTAGCTGAATATATTGTTATTTATCTCTACTGTATGTTTTCGTCTTGAGTTCTATTTTACTTTAGCAGTGTATAACTGAACACTGTTAAGTATAAGTTTAAACTTAAGTCTATAATTATAATTACTATTTTCCATGTATATTATTTTATTACTATCATTTCTTATTAATCTACTAATTATTACAATGTATCTATTGTTTGGCGTTAAATAAATAAAATATTATATAACCTATTACAAATTAAAATAATTACTAAAAAAAGAAAAATATAATCTCAAAAATGTAAATAAAATTTTATTTAAAAAATAATGAAAAAGACGATCGTGTTGCAATAATAATATAATATAAACATCAATCCGTACTACAGTAAACAAGCTTTTAATCATCGGTCATTTTTATACACATAATCATGCTGTAATATTATAAATTTATTTTATTTTTTTTTTTGTATATTTCATCAGATCCTATCAATTGTGATCATCATATGGCTCCAACTTACTTCGCCGAGAGCATTAGGTCGGTGTCGGGATTCTGGTCGTGGCCGTGTCCGAGTATGTTCGATTACTTTTCTGGAAAATGTCCCCGTAGAGGCGACCATGAGCTGATGGGAGAGTGTGTGAACCACAGGTGAGCTCAACGTCATTTTTACGTGACACTGTTTTGTGGTTTATAATGATTATCATTATATTAATATATTATATCGAAAACAGTAGTGTATCAATAATAACTGTCAGTCGTCTTTGCGTTTTCATCACATACGAAATTATAGTATTGTTGCATAGTTTGCTATATTCTTGACGATTGCACGTCTCAGGGCTAACATTAGATAATATATAGATAAACATTAAGAGTTAAAAATCACGGAGCTCTAAATATTATTCTACTTGTAAGGAACTTACGATTAATTGTTTTGAAACAATTCAAATCATTCGACGATTTGGGTATACCATTTACGGTATTAAAATAATGTTGTTATCAATACGATAATCAAACAATTTTAATGATTTTGTAATATACACTTTTAGTGGATCGGTTTATATTAATACTGTAAAAGTGTGAGGGGTTGTCGCATCACGGTAAAAAATTCTACGACGATAATAACGATAAAAATTTCACATCCGAGTCATCCGACGTCTGTGCGAATCGATACTATTACAGTGTTACACATGATTTCGGTTAAAAGTCCATTGTAGTACGATAATAACCGCTCGACTCGATACTTGATTATTAAACGGTTTTTGTGCATGTGATTATTATTAATGTTTTATTTTGTCTCAGTGCCAGAGGTCAATACGTATTGCACACGAACAGCGAACAGCCGTACGCCCAAGGCGATTGGACACGTTGAACACCAGGGACTTCGAAGAAAATCCATGTGCTGTCACCCACCCCACTATTGTTATTATAACGTTCAAATAAACCAAGCCACTCACACGCCACTGGAACACGAAAATAATTATTATACCGTTGCGTTTTCGTTGAATATTTTATCAACTATTGTTTTATTTTTTGTTTTAATGTGTAGTCCAAGTTCAGAACGGATACAATGCAATATAATTTAATACTATAAATTATAATACAGTGTTGTTTCGTTTCGTTTTGTTATAAAACATGACAATAGTATGACACTGTATAGTGTACTAGTGATTGATAATGAATACATTTCGGGGAATGTCAATGATAAGAAAGCGTATCGTTATAAATAATAAAAATGTTTGTAAGTTTTAAACAATGTCGTTCATGTCGAACCTACGGAAGTTAAAAAATATCGAATATAATGTATGGATACATTTTTTTAGACTATGAAATTCATAATTTGATAAAAAGCTAAAAGTTTTGGAACAATAAACTTTCCTCGTGTGGTTTTGTGGAAAACCGTTGTATCCATTTACATGTAAGTATGAAAAAAACATAATACCTTAACAACAAAACAATACAACTACGCCTTTTGCAAAATTGGATATGCTTCGATTACCGTTTCTATATAATTATCATTCATCATTGTTGTAATTTGTAAAATTATCCTATTAGCCCAGATATTACACGTTGGATAATGATCTTAACATTTATAACCATTGACCACTAGTGGTGACCTGTGACGATGTGTATACATAGATAGTGCAGAAATTAGTTTGTGGTGTGTAAGGTTATATTATGTGCAAAAAACTGCATAACCTATAAATATACGAAATGCGGTTGGAAGGTGTACAGAAAACGTGTAAGCATGGTGTGGGAAAGGGGGGCTCATATAAAAATAATATTACTAGGTACTTGAAAAAATAATAATGATAAAAATAAAAGAAATCCATTGCGTTAATTAAAAAATAGCATTATTTAGAGTAGTTATATTATTATGGTATTTCGAGTATAATATTATACGAAATCTAATTATTGAAATGCAATAATGTTTTCGTATAAAATTATGTAAAATATATTGTTACGAGTTTATATATATATATATGTATTATACGGCATAATTTATGCGATGAGAATTGATGTGGTTTAGATGGAATTTTTATGATGAACAAAAATTTAATTCCACTCGTAAGTTGGGTACGTATTTTAGGTTTTAAATAAAATATAATATGCATATAATAGGTTACGGGACGTATTATTATCGTACAGTCGTGCTAGTAGAATGCAATAGAATAATTTGGGACTCATAATCGCGAAAGCAGAAAGCTTCAACTCAAAACAGCGAACAGCAAAAATAAATATTTATAATTACTGTGGGCATTAATTTCCATTCCGTATGTACGAATCGCGTTTTTAATTCAATTTCTGATGTATATATTATTATTATTATTATGACTGCGATAATACTTTAGATCAATTGGATTTGATATCTTTCAGACACATCGATAATGGTACAAGGCATAGTGTCTTTAAGCAAATATTTTTTTCCTCAGAATTTCATAAGGATTAATTTACTGTACAAATCGTAAAAATCGTTTTTGAGTTTTTATTTTTTTCTGAAAAAGGGTATTATCAATATACTTTTTATTTTATTGTTTTTTTGTACCTTGTATTAAATTAAAAAAACGCATATTTCGGAATTAACCACACTGCACTATTATACGTGTACCTAGTAAGTCAGAGTATAAAAAATCTAGTTAACCTGGGCCCGAAAGATGAAAAAAAGCCTCATTACGGTTGTCAGTTAACAATAAAATAAAAACGTCTGAAATTGAATAAAAATCTCTCAAAATCCACCGCACTTTTTACTTTATATAGATAGATCAGTAATTTAGTGTTTGTGTTGTTTTTAATTTTTCCCGTCGAACAACACGCTATCGATTACACCCAGCGCGGTGTATATCATATGATAATCATTATTATTGGCGTATCGCGTATACGCGTTGACCGTGCATTGTGTGTATTACGATATTATAATATTGTCTATGCATGATTTACGAGAGTTATTTTAAACCGTTCATCCACATAATTTATTATTACTGTACTATTACTGTTGTATATAATAAATTATTTCCCCCGGGCGGTGGCGAATGTCATTCGTATAAATATTTCGGTCACACTAGACTCCATTACATATACTGGCAAGTTGTATGCAGGTGGCGCGAGGGTTTTATTGTTCGGAAAATAATAATTCTCCCGACAAGAACCACGCAAAATTGATTATACTTTTGCACGAGCGAATTTAGACGGTGTCTGAGCGTCTCGCCTGCGAACCGTAAATACTGTTTCAATATAATAATAAATACAGGTAGGTATAGTGTGTATATGATGTATACAGTGCGCGAGGAGAGCAATGGCGCCGCGATGACAAGGGCGAGAGACATTACGAAATTGCTCGTCACGCGTAACGTCGACGACGTCACTGTGTACCGGTCGAGTTTTATGGGCGAGACGAGTCGAAAAAATCACTTTTATTAAAAATAATAAAATGTCTTCCATGATACCGAACGTAATCTATATATATATATATATACATATTATATATCTATTATATAATATGTATGTTATATATCTATTTTATAATATATATGGTAATATTATTATAATGTATGGTGTTTGTAAAATATATACTCGTCGAATTTAATGATGTCATTGGCAGGAAATATAATTACACTATTTTGATTAATTGATCACAAATTATGATATTATGGGAAAAAAATAGTTTTATTTTATTCAAAACTGTAATAATTATAATTTGAACTCGGAAAAAAAATTACAATAGAAAATTCTTTTGCAGAAATAGACACTGGTAAATTGGATGGATTGATTATTATTGACCTCAAACTGATCAGTGATCGGTTGTAAAATAGATTTGTAATATCGAGTAGCCCACGATTGGTGCGGGGCGAAGGGTGGGGGGAGGTTTGTATTCTCGGTGTATGGTGTACAGCGTCAACTTAATAATATTGGTTTATTGTCTGTGTGATACGCGCATATTATATTTTTTTTATAGTCATACGCTCGACCGATACCGTTCTTTGATTTAGTTCACAGCAGTTCACAATTGGATGCGTTTCAATTTCGATTCTAACTAAGTTATATGTTAGACGACTATAATAAATATGTTGTGGTCATTGCAAATAATATTTTAAACGTGACCTATGTCATTAACCGTATTATTAATGTTGAGTCATAATATTATTCACGCCTGTAGATATCGTATTATATTATTATGTAGTCGATTATTTTGGAGAAAAATGTTTGTAGAAAAAAAGTTAAAACTCGTTAAATGCATTATTTTATTTTACTTGTTTGAATTATTAAAGTTCACTTATCTGTCTTAGTATAAGTATTAAAATAAGTAGGTACTAATAAAGCGTTATAAGTGTTTTCGTGGTAATGCATAAAATTATATTGTGTGCGTGCACTGTGTATAGCTCTATATGACAATAGTAGGTACCTAGCTTACCCACAAGTATTATAATATTGTATAGGTTTTCTTTTTTTTGTCGTAAAATGTTTAGTCGGAATTCACGCATTGTGTTTTTGATCAAAGAGAATTCAAAATCGGTTTTTTTGTGGATAACTTGAAGTGATTACTCGAGTTTTCCTGTGATATTGTGTCCATAATTGATATGATAACTTTAAAAAAAAAATTAGAGAGTGAAAGAGAAAGACTACCCTGTAAATATATTGGTATATTTTTCCCATTAATATACATTTATTGCACGCACGAAAATCTTTTCATATGCACTTTCCCTATCAAACACTATACATTATTATTATTTTTAAATTAAAGCTTCAAAACAATATTTTTAAAAATCGTACAGTTATTTTCTAGAGCAAATATCAGTCATCCCATGAATTTATCGACGGAATGCTGCACATACAGTTTTCTCGCTACGCTTTTGAATTGCTTGATTGCCCTATTATCATAATACAATATAGGTATTATTGAAGTAGTTATATAGTATGCCAATTAATACATCGCGGTTAGAAATTTATTATTTTATCTACTTACTAAACCATAATATTATAGTGAATGAACAGCAGTCGTATACAGGGTTATTCACCAAGGAACATTCATTTATTAATACAATACTTCAGGGTTAAAATTAAAGATCTACTTTTGTGTATCTTTCGCAAAAGCAATACAAAATTATGATGCATTTATCTAACTGATATTCATTTAAAACCGACCAGTGTTTTAATAAATAGTTAGTTGAAACGTTAAATTATATAATTTAAACAATCTTAATAGTTCTTTGGATAAGTAAGCCTATTATTGCGATACAATCGATTATTAAAGTAGTCAGAGGAAGGTACGTTATCGTGTAGACTATTACATTACCTATGCATGTAGTATGTACGGTGAACCTAATAAACTGATACACTGCATGTATTTGACCACAAATTAAAAATGATTATTCAATGGTAGTTTTTTTCGTCATTTTTTTTTTTTTTTTATATGTAAAATTTATAATCACGGTCGTAGATGTATTATGATATTTTCTAGAATAGCGGACCGTTCATCAACCGTCCAGTAGCGTTTGAATATACAAATATCTAAACGATTTTCATTCAAATACAACCTAGTTCCATTTTAAATACCATCAACAAAAAAAAATACTCTGTGTCTATTTTATACAGTGCTTTGTCGGTGAAACTTTTTGGTATTGCATATGGTTTGCGTGTATAGTTTATACTTGGCGATTGCTCGATCTGCAGCACGAGGGTTCAACAATATTGTTATTTAACGGACTACGAAAAAGGACGATCGTTAACGTATTATTAGAATATAGTTATATCATAGTACCATATTGCAAATCATCTCGATGACGGGAGGAGGGTGGTGGTGTTCAACGGATCGTGTGCGGCGCAAGTGCGAGTAACTCGTCGACGCGATAACCCCGACGGACGCGCGCACGTCGTCGGAGACTTAAGTTTCGAAGCTCCGGGTCGGCCGGACGATCGGAGGTAATAAAGTGTGTTGACCACGAGATTAGAGACGGATTAGAACGGATAACACGGCGGGTAAATGGTCGACGCGTGGTGGTGGGTAGGAGTCTACGGTGGTGATACCGCGACGGTACCTACGTCGGGCGGACAACGGCGAGCGGGTTGCGGAAAAGCGACCCGGTCGTGTGACATCTGTGGCGGCGGCCGAACAGTAGTGATACCGGAAATACGCCTCTCATGTTATTATAATTTCACACAGGTCCGCTGCATCGCAGCCAGCGTCAACGGGCGCGGTGCGGAAGCTGCAGTTATACATCCGAACAGAAAACAATGGGCGCCCTCTCTTCCCGCCCGGCAGATCCCTCAACCCACAGCGTCCGCGCCGATTGCGGCGGTCGCATTGTTCTCTCGACCGATTCCGAAATTCATCCGATCTGTGCGCTGTGCGTAGACCGGTGGTGGGTCCACGGGGAAAACCTCATCCCGCGGCTGTGTATGTGTTATCATAATATTATCACTGTCACACCTTATACGATTACCTCTACTCACAGCCACCACCGCCGCCGTCACGACACCCTCTATCGTGCTGCGTTGTAATCGCGTGACTATAGACCGACTGATTGTCGTCGTCAAGTCGATAATTAACTACTACACATTTATCTGATGTAATGTAATGTGCGTATATTTATCTAAGTGACCCAGTATGATAGTAGGACAATGGGGCGTTTTGGTATGTATATTATATTATGTAGATCAAAATACTGAGAGTTTTATCGAACGAATACACTACACGCGGAACCATAATGTTATGTGTAGAAAGTATTAACAGTGATTTCGAATTATTATGTTACATTGTTTTATATTTTCTTTTACGTACTATAATTTCAATAAATCTGTTGATTATTTGATCATTTGGTCATATTCTAGCTACTTTTTTTCGTTCAAATTACAACGTTTTAAAATAATATATCCTAAAAAGTAGGTGTAGCAGTTAAAATATTTATATTTTTTTTATGTGACCTGCATATATTATTACAGCTATTTAGAAACGCTTTTTAAAATACTTCACTTGTAATTAAATATTTTTAAAAAGTATTCACGAACCATGTGCAGAATGTACATTTGTTAAAAATGTGACGTTTACGATTTGTGTGGTAAGTAATTCCATCGATCTGACTAAACTAATAATTTTTATATAATTAGATACGTCAGACAAAGCAATATAATATATATATTATTATTTATCATTATTATTTTCACGATTTTTACACATTTTTTTATTGAATGTTTAATTCACTGAGACTTGGTTGTAAAGAAAAAAAGAAATATTTTTATTTGAGTTTTATTTTTCAGAAACTTTATAAACAATATATCATATTAATTAATTACGTTTTGATTGCTTAAAATATAAAGACCGATAATGCAGAAAATATTAAAAGATAAGAAAAACATATAATAAGATTTAAAAATGTTGAGAGTGAATGACTAATTTACAATTTAATAATAAAAAAATTATATCAACCAATGGGATTAACTAATACAAATTCCGATGCCATTGAAGTCTTTATCTTTGAAATTAATAATAAATCACTATATTAAATAGTATTATTTATATTATATTTAAATTCAATAACCAACAGTTGTTAAATAAATATATACTAGATAAATTTATTTTGTAATATTATACATACTTTAGATTTAAAGGAATATGGTACATTTTTTACAATAAATTAAGTGAAGGATAACACATGAATTACTTAGATGCTTATAATATATTATTTATATAATCATATTATACTCATATTAGATTATATGAATAATTAAAATAAGTACGTTTCTTATACACAATACACATACATTTTAAGTGGTTTTAAGTTAAAAATATTCATAGCTTTAAAAGTCTAGCTGAATTGCATGCCTGCTACCTAACGCACTCCTCTCGTTACATTCCTATTAATTGAAGTATTGAATAGCGAATAATATTATGACTATAATACACAATTCTTAATAGTACATGAATACAAAACTATTGAAAATGAATTAGAATAATAAACCGCGTTTACATATATGAATAATTTAAAATTCGTAAAGCAAATAATAATAGCAAAAGGGGTTATAAAATATAGTACTTATACCAATTTGTTATATTAAGTATTTATATTAATAATATGATTTTTAATATTTTTTAATTGTTTAAAAATTACAAGGAACACTAGCGTCGAATATGAAAAAATAAAAAATAAAACAATTCGTGTGAATATAAGCTAAAGCTAATGTCTAGTTAGTGGTTGCTGATAACGAGGAATTCCATTTATCTTGTATTGGGTATACAAATAATACTGACGAAACATTGCATTTTGGTTATAATTGGTCATAATGTGAACTAATATTCACAATACATTAATATTTATATTCTTATTAATTTTGGTCATTAGTTTTTTTATTAAAATAAATAAATCCTTAAAAAAATGTATTTTCCCATAATGATGCAAACAGTAACTGTTGGTACAATATTTCAATTAGCTGCTGACTGTGTAATATTTTTTCTCCGAAATAGTTTTTTTTTTTTTTTTTAAGAAACGCTGTAATATTATAGTGTTAATCAGTTATTGTTTTCGAATTTGAAAACGAAACAATCAAAAAAATTACATCACTAAAACATGTATTATTCATGCGCTATTTAATATTAATCAATTATTAATAATATATATTTTATATTTTATTTACTTTATGTTGAAAAACTGATGTCGTCGACCTTATCATTTGTATTTCTTTGTCGAAAGCTCGAAAGGTGACAAGTTGGACTGATTGACCACAAATTAAATATTTCAAATTTGATGTTTCATGACTCACATAGTCACTTATGTTATAGGTTAAGCCTGAAAATAAATTTGGTCAAACCTATATTAACTGCAAGATACGATAGAAATATGTATACACACATATATATGATTTGTATGAGCTGAGTAAGCACTCAATACAATATATTATTTAACAGTGCAGTTTTTATTAATTAGGTTTCTACTTACTGAACTTCAACACATATGTTATTAACCAAAATACTCGTATGCTACCTATTTAAACTGTGTAGCTCGAGTATTTTTAATTCTACTTTTTTTCAGACAACAAAAAAGAAAGGAAAACTTGTTTCGACTTTTGACTCGCTCTCTGAACGAAGCTAAAAGAAAATAAAGAACCCCGTGAGTGTATATTGTTACATATCATTGCCATTTTATTTCATCACATGTGTATGCTACAAGTGCAATCTCTCTAAGGTATACTGTTCTCTGTGTTTGGAAAATACAACAATTGAAAAAATATGCGGAAAAGGCATGAAAGAAAAAAGTACTACCTATTACAAAAAAACAATTCTAAAAAATATACAATTATTAATAACATCAATCTACATAAGAACATTGGGCATTATTTTTATAAAATTATGTTATTATTTCCACACGTTTTTTCATGTTTCGAGATTACAATCCACTAATATTCTTTTCAATACATTCTATAATATAAATACTAAATATACACGGTGATTCATCAATTATAATCATCATTAAATATAAATTTAATAATGAATTTATTCAAACTATGATTTTTGGAATTTTTAAATGTACTTGAAGATTATATATTCAAATTTTTAATATTTTTTTCTACTTAAGAATAGTTCTGTGGCTACATCACTAAACGTCTGTTTTTGAAATGATAACTCTCCTTTTAAACAATGAATTATTTAGCGGAATATTTCTAGAATTTTAAAATATCATCTTTAAGTTTATTTATAAATTCTAAAAATCAAATTTTGAATGACTGCATTGTTATAGAAGAAAAAGGAGGTAAACATGTTTAGTGAATTAATTTTTATATTTTATTATATGATGCAATTTAAACTAATTAAAATGTAATACAAATACAATACAATTATTGTATACTAATGGGTACCTTTTGTATAAAAAACATTGAAATGCACGATTTTCGTGGCCAAAAGTGGCCAAGTATTTTAAACGCATTGAAAAATAATCTCACTGAAATATTAACAATCAATATACTAATATTCATCGATGTATATTCCTTAAATAACCACGCATTAAGTTAAAGGAAATATAATTTTAGCTTAAACGAAACATCAAGCTACAACTTAATTAACATATTTCATTGAAATTGACTGTCAAGTACGTTTGGATAATGGTACTCGAGCTCTGATGCTATGAGATATAATTACCAAGTAAAAAAAAAAAAATAATATAAAAAAATATACCTAACCTAAAATAATACTAGAAAAAATCACCAAAAAATAATTTTAGACAACCAATAATTAAGATGACTGAATAATTCAAGGTAAGCATAAAGTTTTACTTGAATGTTGGCTTGATAATATTAATTTACACTATACTGTGCTGGGCTACACTTTGCGCACGTTTACCTAGAAAACAACTCATTTACGCTAATGAGTGAAAAAAATTAAATCTATGAATCGTTCATTTACGCATACATTTAGGGAAAACTGTTACTGTTTTTTAAACAATCCGCATACATTTCTAGGTACTCTTATAAAAAAATTATAATTATATTAAAGAGAAGGATGCATACATTTTTATATTTGAGGTGTATTTCACCATTAAATATATGAGTTCCTGTACTTAAACATTAAAGATGTACGAATTCAGCGTTTAATAATTAAAAAAAAAATAGCTTGCCTAATATTTTCTTTCGAATTTATATGATGCTATTTAAACTACACTACGAATTTTCATATTTTCAAGTACAACGAAAATTCTTTAGCATCACACAACTTTTTTTGTCTTTGTACATTTTGACACCGCCGTGACTCCTGA
Source organism: Rhopalosiphum maidis (assembly GCF_003676215.2). NCBI lineage: Eukaryota > Metazoa > Arthropoda > Insecta > Hemiptera > Aphididae > Rhopalosiphum > Rhopalosiphum maidis. Next base: position 65,811,063 of record NC_040877.1, read on the forward strand.
CATAGGAAATTTAACTTAACTTTTGTAGTATAATAGTATAATTTATAATGAGGAATTATTATAAGATTGTCTGGTTTTCCGTTGACGTGTTATAGAAATAAAAGGTCGTGGATTTCGTTTATACTCGGGACGTGAATGACGGGTTAGTGTTCAGATTCCCGGTCGTCAGTCGAGATTAACGGGAAAGAAAACGAGACGAGAGAGGACGTGTGACGGACGAAAGACACGTGTGTGAAGTACGCGTGAGGGAAAAATCGCCAATGGCAAATGGTGTACTATGCATGCTGATGCTGAAAATTTATTTTTTAATGAAGTCGTCTGCAGAGGGTCCCGGCAAACACTCGACGTTGCTAACCCCTATGGTGTAGATGAATTTAACGAACGGGACGAACACTCACAAAAAAAAAAATAAATAAAAACCAACGTGAACGCCACCGACGACGACACCGCGAGACACAGACGGTGCAATTTTATCTGTGACATTCACGTGCAGTGTGAGCTTGACGAATCGGATGCTCGTGTACTCGGTGTAAGTACAATTCCGTTCCTATCATGGTATACCGTGGTATTATAGATACAGCTCGAGATACCTTTGCATCGAATACACGGATCGAAGAAAGCGTTTTTTTCCTTTCAATTTTTCGTTCCGGTCACGACGTCGGCGGGGAATCCGCGTATCACTATCGACGCCGGCGTAATTTAATATTATATATATATATATATACGTTTCCCGTTATCGCCAAACGATTGGAAATTACTTTTGAAATATATAATATGCAATATGTTCAATAAAATACCGAAGGAAATAAATTATTATATTTTATGAAAATGGGAACTTAGCATATTTATCACTTGAAAATGATAATTTTTAATTTGCATTTGAGCTGTCCCTTGAACTATATTGACGGCAAATTTCCATTTTCAGAGCAAAGAAAATAAATTCGATGCTAATTCTTTTTTAATAAACGTTTATATATATATATGTATATAAGTAAACATTTAAACAATGTATACCTTTAAAAAGTATTTTGTTTCAAGTTTTATTTGTTGAAAACTATGTTTTGATCAAAACTATCTAATACATTTTTCTCAAAATTCTGTAAAGTAAAGTAAAACTTAGTATTCGGTGTAATCACGGCAACGACATGGTCAGCTGATACAGCGTGTTTATAGTTATTTTTTGCATTAAAGTTTCCATGTAGCCGTTTTGTAAAAAAGAATAATTTCAGCTTGCATGAAAATATTGAAATGAAAAATCAGTGACCTGAACTGAAGGCCAAATATTATATCCAATGAAGCATCTAAAAATAAAAGAGAAAAATGTTCGTATTTTGCTGTTGATAATATTGACAATACAAAAGTGTTCAGAGAAAACATTTATTTACAAAACCGTAACCCCAGCACGAAATCAATTGATTTTTCATTTCAAACGTTTACAAAAACATATTAATCTAATTAAATTATGATTGAGTAGAGCTGTTGTTAAACAAGGTCCTTAAAGCGTCATCGAATTAAACTACAACAATACTAAGATTAAAATTAAAATTAAATAATCATATTATATTTAACATTTTTGTTTACTGTTTACTTATTTCAAACATTGGAACTAATCAATATTAAGCGATTAAAGCTATACACACAAGTGAACAAATTTTATTATTTATATTTATTTATTTTTAGGCTAATAGATTATTTGTAAAAATAATTTAACAGTCTTTTTAAAGATAGGTAGTTAAGTATAATTATGATATAATTATATAATTATCATTTATAAGATAAAATAAAAAGTCAAATATAAACAAGAACAATTGCATAATTCAATATTTGTATATAAACTATACAAACTAATAATCATATATATTTTAAATTGTGTCATAAAAATTATACATCGATGTGAAAAAAAAAACTAAGTTTGCTTGTTCGGTTCTGATATCTATAGGTTTATAGCTTATAGGAATGTTGAGCTATATGCATATATGCATATAATTATTATTATGTTTAAAATTTGGACAGTAAATTAAAATCCTATCGAATATCAATAAAAGTAATAAAATATTATTAAAAAACGATGATCATATTAGTCATAAACTAATAACCAAATAATTATCTATGGAAATTATATTATTATTATAACACGTATCTATCAAATAAAAATAAATAAAGTATTTTTGTAAAAACATAAAAAAAGGGTAAATCAGATATGAGATATTCAGTTGAAACGTATAAATTAATTATTGTAATGCAAATTATAGCTTCAAGAGTATAATTTGCACATGTTTTTACATATATCCTGAATGCTTGATATTAATAAATGTATATAATACCATTATAAAAAATGTACCCATTACAGTGTTCTACATTTATTTTTTTAATAAAACAAAACACGACCAACCGTTATTAGTGAAAATGTTATTAGATCAAAATACATAAAATACGAACACTTCATCTAAAAACGTACATGAATTATAATAAATTAAATGCTGTTTTAAAAATTCCTATTGTAACTATACAAATTATAGTTTTTCAGAAAATTATTCTGATTAATATTGAATTCATTTATTTCGTTAAAAAAATGCGAATAAACAACTCTAAACTCTAACTGTACAAATAGGTACAACCGGTTAGGGCAAAGGTTTTTAAAACAAAAACAATGAACACTATATTACTGTGATAAAAACTAATATTATATAATAATATACTAATCACAATGATAACTGTAATATTAAACACGATAAAAACAATGCTTCCGACACTGAGAAAAAAGTAAGCGACTAAAAACCGGTGGTTAATGCAACATCATATTATACATTTACTGATCAAATGACTGGTCACTCCGCATATTGCAGCATAATATATTGCACGAAATCACTTTGTTTATTTGCCATAATTTATACGAATACACGGCGCGTTACCATCAGTAACTAACGCGAAATCGCGTTTCGAAGATGGCGGTGGCAGCGGTGGCGGCGACGATTGGATAGCGAATTCGGGAGTTTCAAGACGGTTGTTCATAATATTATATTGATACCGTTTGATTGTTGCACGGTGATTACTTGTTTGCTGTGTAAATATCTACGCTCGGTATTCGGTTTATAATAGTTTGCCAAGTTAACGGGGAGAGTCGGAAAATATTTACTAATTATCGTGGCAAACGGTCGTAATCTCAGTTTTCCGCGAAACGGATTGCATGCCGCAGAGTTCTCCTTAAACGATCAAACAGCGAAGCAAACCCGTAGATGTGTGTTCTTCGGGTATCGCTGTTGAGACGTTTTTCTTGTAGTTAGCAATTGTCTTACATATACGGTACGAGGTACAAAGAGTCATTCGGAGTGGCCTTATATCTCGTAGTGCGCGTCGGCCACGTTTATTACCATAATATTATGTACCTACCTATTTACGTGTATGTTATATATAATTCTATGTATATGTATATATATAGGTATATGTGGTTATACATGTTTAATAACATATTTTAAGGGTTTCCGCTTTTGTTTTAATATCCACCGTCACCTTCTGTATATGATACACGCCCACTTCCACCATTTCAGTCGGTTATAATATATATGTATGTATGTATGTATATATGTATGTATTTACATGTATTTGTGTGTATGTGTGTATATATGTAAATACACATATAACCCAATCGGAATATTATACTGTTTCAAGTGGGTGAATAATATAGGTATAATATAATATACTTCCAATGCGCCTTAATTACACTATGCGAATAGGTTTCATATCGATTGCTACAAGTACGTGAATGCGGATCGCGAAAACAATGATATTTAAATTTTAACTCCTTGAAAAATTGTACTTGCACAGAATATAAGATTTTTCTTAACGTATATACTATATACCCACTTATTATATCAAAAAGAATCCCATAATCAATATAACCGTCGTCAGATACGAAAAAACTTGTTTTATTCGCTGTCGTTATTTTGTACTTTTGTTAGAAACAAAAATAAATTTACAGTTCTCCGATTTTCTAAAAAAAAAAAAAAAATAAATAATTTATTTACTTTAACGTAATAAACTATTAACATTGTATTATATATGCATTATTGTTATAATAATATTGTGTAATAGACAACTGTTATAGAGTTAAGGCCATGGTCAGTGGTCTATAACGTGAACGGAACTTTTTTCGTACATAAATGACCTTTTCCTTTTCACCCAAGTATTTTAAGATTGTTTTCCCTTTTTGTCTAACAAAATTATAGTCTACTTTTCCCACGTTTTCGTCATAAAGACTTTGGGAAACACTTACATAAAATTATTTATTTGTGTAAATCAGTTTTATAAAGCCATAAACTCAGAGAGTACCCCGAGAAAATATATTTTATTGCTCTCCAAAAAGTTTTGTGCTCGTGTAAGTTTGAAATATAATAAATAAAATAAATTTTAAGATTACTTATAAAAATTATAAATTATATTTTATTAACAGTTTGTGTTATAGTTAACATAATGATATAAGATGGAATAATTATTTAATTATATTGATATAATAAAATAATACCGATTAATTTTCTACTGTATAAACTGTAATATTAATGAATGTTCTGCTAGTTTCTTCGTTATAAGGGAAAGAATCGCACGATTTAATTTTCCTTATAATATATTGATTCCGATGTTTTATGGTTACCAGAACACTTGTTTGGAATAAATTATTTTTTGAGATGTATTGGTTATGTAGTCGCGGTAATTTATCTATCTTTAACACATGAAGTATAAAATACTTATCCATAATACGTTTAATTATTAGGTAGGTAAATCGAAAATAAATATTGTTTTGTATTTTTATTTATAAATGTGTATTTACTATTGATTTTAACAAATTAATAATATTTTCAAGCAAAAACGGAAATCAGTTTTAAAACATTTGATCAAAAAGAGACGTTAGGAGAAAAAGAATAAAGGTTACCTACATAAAAGATAATAAAGAGAGATATCAGTCGCAGAATCAAACGTAGCCTTACCATTGTACCGCTATTGAGTCGAGACTGCGCACATTAAGCACTGTATGGCGTATGCGTACATATTACAGTCCAAACACTAGTTGGAAGGTCAGCTGGGTCAGCTTATTTTTTTTTTTTAATTTTGACTGATATATCATACATATACATTTATTTTATATACGCGTATGTATGTGTGTGTGTGTGTGTCTGTGTGTGTCTGTGTCTGTGTCTGTGGGTGTATGTATATGGTATATATGTATAGTTGCCGCCGGCAATGGCGGCTTACAAGGGGAAAAATGCATGTAGTAATGCAACTGATATTTCATTTAATCCTGTCGGATTCTTCCCTTCATGACGACGACCCTTCTAACCCATGTCCTTCATACTCAAATTGCACGCGTTCAGCACACGTATCACATAGATATATATATAATACATAGTGATTTTTATTTAATATCGAAACTGTTTTGTAATGCTCACGGTGTACGCGTAACGGCGCTCCTTTACTCCTCTTATACACATACCCACACACACTCACACACCCATATTATAGTGTATCTCGTTAGCGCAGCTGAACGCCTTGTCATGTCCCATTACCGAATTTTCTCCTGCCACCACTGCCGTCGTTGTACATAGTACTCGCGAGACGTTAATTTAACGGGCCTGTCACGTCGAAAAAAGTGTCTATGGCACGGCGGCGTCACGCTTGAGATTTTCTTTTTTCGTTTATTTACCTTTTTTTTGTCTTTTTTTTTTAAATTATGGGTGTGCATGTCTCGTCACCAAACCAAATTACCGCTAACGATTCCCTGTCAAATCGGCAGTGGTGGCTGGCGTTTGCGAATATATTATGTTTACAAAAATATAAACTATAGTCGCGTATAAACGAAGGATCGAAAAAATGAATAAAATAGTACTAAGTTCAGTACTACCGTATTTGTGTTGATAAGAACTGAGATTTATAATATAATATTTCGATTGGCCGGTCTATGTTATCGGCATACCCTAAACGATATAACCTTAAAACTGTACATTGACCAATACAATTAATAATTTACTAAACAAAAATTATAAAATGTAAAATAAATTTTGAATCGGGTATTTAATCTGTTTTTCTTTATTCGCGTTTCTTTTATACTACGATATCATTTATTTTTTACATGGATAACATTCAACAGCCCGTTGAAGGTAAAATAAATTTAATTATATTATATATAACACACGGACATGTTCATTATCTTTTTTGAAGAAATAAACAATAATAATTATAATAATATTTATTACCTATTTTTAATGTTTGTTTGAATCAATTACTAGTATATAAGCATGCCTTTGCTATAATATTATAAATACTTGTCACTCAGCAGTGCTTACAAGTCGTTGTTACTCTTATATAGTTGAGAAATGTAGTACTAGGGGTGTAGTATATGAGTCTGACGATCGTAGCTGGTAGATGTATGTTATTTTAAATTTTTTCTGGCATTACTTTTTCAAATATTAGGTATTTTTATGAGGTTTCAATACTATTATTTCGTGTTATTGTTTTAACTGGTGGCATTATTATATTATAATATGCAACATGATTGATTTCTGTGTACGCTTCATTATTTTAGTTTTAACTTTTTTTGAAAATATATTTTTTACATTATTTGATGTATCACCGCAAAATATATTTTTAAATAATTTTTTACTATTTTAATTTTTAATTTTTTGTGATATAACATACATTTTATAAACAATTCATTAATAAGTTGTAACTTATAAGTATTAAAAGTATAGACTACGGCCCAGGTTAACTCAAGAAAATTTTGGTCCATCAGATCAATTATATCGCTCATCCGAATTTAAATTTAAAATACTTATAACTAAATATAATTATTAACTACTCATTTAAAAATCGATTTTTATGATTACTTTGAATTGATTATCTGGTGTCAATTAACTTTAACTAATTGGAGAATGGAGACAGTATAGTAGTGGTGTATATTTTTAGTTAAGATACATTGATTTTAGCTATTTTGTGTCTTTTATTTGAATATATATGTTATTATTACAAACATAATAATAGGTATAGCAGTATAGTATTAAAATTATTACCTGAGTGTTACCATAATAGTATATGCGAATAATACCTTTTTTCATGGTCAGTTGCGAGTATTACACTTTTCGAATTTTATTGAGGACTATTTCAGTACTATATTATTGTTAAACTTTCAAAGTTCAGTTTTTAAATTATTTTTGTATCATATTTTTATTTATTAAAGAAAGATCCCAAAAAATGTTTCTCCATCAGTCGGGCGTATAATAGTAATAATAAGGCAAACTGAATTGTATAACAACAAAATTAAGGATTTTGGGTAAATGCTATGAGAAATATAATTTAATATTTAATAATATTCTATAATCAATGGTAATATCCTGTTTTTTTATTATTATTATTAAAAGTGACAATTGAAATATTATAATATATTCGAACACGAAAATTAGGCTAGATTATTTTTTAAGATGGAGGATATGCATACTTGTGGTATAAATCAATATAATCAAGGCCATAACTGGAAATTAATTTCGGGGGGGGGGGGAGTTAAGCTAAAAAAATTGTGGTTGGATTAAAACAGAGTTTGAAATAGTTATTTTACTACCACATAATATAACACGAAAAAATTTCGGCCTTGAATACAATATTAAAACTAAAAAAAATCGAAGCTAGGTTCGTCAGTGAGTATAATATGTTTTGGCATAGTAAACGATAGTATTTAAGTCAAATGTAAATAGCAATATGTTAGAGTATTTTCAAAATAAAAAAAAAATAATATATTATTATGGCGAAAGTAAATATTAATCGACGCACGTGTGGGTTATATTGATATATTTCGTAATAATTTACATTGGAACTCGAGTGGTTGGTTTTTGTCATGTAAATAATTATACTTTACGTTTTTCATAAAAACGCACAGCTTATATTTTTAAAATAAATGTCAATATTTTTAAATAATAAATCCTATACATTTTGTTAATAATGTGTAAATTATATCACTAGATATTATTTTGCATTGAACGGCGCGGTGGCCGCCGGAAGGGAGACACGCGAGTCGATTATCAGTATATACCAACGCTAAATCTAATTGCCATGACCGATGGGTGTGGTGTGGAATGGTTGAGGTTTGGTGTATGGGGGTTGAAGAAGTTTGAAATTAATTAACGCACCCGCGTTTATCACGTACGAGTGCATGCGTCGGTACATCGTCGTCGTCGTCGTCGAAAGAGTTGATTAATCACTTAAACTATAATATACGTAACGTATAATATATCAAAATATGGGACTATATAATATATTAATATAATTGCTATCGGTACACCGAAGTTTGTCTTGTACTCGTATACAAGATAGCGATCATATTATTACACATTGTGCGTTTATAATATTATTACGATGGCGTTAAAACGGTTTAAAATCCGCGAATGCCTACTCGCTATATCTCACTGCAGATAGTCTGAGATATTGTATTTATGAGTAAAGACAATTACACATATCCGTGTACCTAAAACCTTTTCGACGCCCTCGTACCATAAACACACTAACAGGCGTAGGATGGTGTAGTTGCATACTATTATTATCTATACATATTAAATATATTATTATTTAAACTATATCATGTTCACCGCTGTGGCGTTGTCGGTGATAGAAAATCGATATTATAGTTGTATGACATGCGAGGAAAAGTGGAGTAGTGAACAACCATTTTGCCAAAGCAAATGACATAAAATAACAAAGAGAGTAAAAATATTAATATAAAAACATATTATATAATACTATATTACAGGTTACTGGTCTCGACCACTACCGTTAGATTCGTAATCACCACAATTTTACTCAAAAATATATTATGTCTTTCAAATGATCATCAAGCAGTAGTATAATATACCATCACGCGTCTAATTATTTTTATTACTTCATAGCTGTAGGTATATTCTATAATCCATTTGTAGAGTATCAAATAGTAAGTTTCACGTATCAGTTATTACTCATCGACTAGAATAAGTCTTATAAATATATATTAAAAATATTATTATAATACAAGTTATATAGTATGTATAAATACTAGGGTTATCTTTTTCGACGATTATACGTCAAACAGATGACAGATGATTTTTACTATCAATAATACATATTTAACACATACTTTTATACACTTCGTTTATTATTTTGTTATTATTATGCAAAAGAAAAATTGACCACAAACGATTTAATAATAAATTACTGCAAACGTGTGATTCTATAGATAGTTTATCAATTGACACAAATTATAATTAATGTAAACATTTTAGTTTTATGAACCTATTTTTATTATTTTTTTTCCATACTACAACATTATCGTCACACGTGCGCGATCATCTGCGAATTTACAGTAGTCCTAGAATGCTTTTGATTGTATCTTCTCACTGAGTTATACAATAAGTAGAATTTCCATTGTCGTATTTGCGTGTCACAGCATAACTACTATAGAAATAATTCTACGTTGATTGAAAAGTTAAATATATTGATGATTGAAATAATACTACTTAATAGTCTGTTTGGTACGTTTCTATATTTGATAATTTTTTTTATCGGGTGACTTATACAAATTTAAAATTATATTCGAAATTCAATTAAAGCTTTATATCGAAATGTAATTTTTTTAATTTTTTTATTACACAATAAAACGTATCTATAAGTAGTATATTTTATTCTTGTGCGATTTTTTTTCTTATTTTTTTATTTATTTCTGAATTTCTACATCTATTACCATACAGGTACCATTCTACTCAGTATACTTTGACTACACACAACTCATATTTCCCCCGTCATAAAAATACATTTTAACTTTCACAGATGATCCCACGTGAGTTACTCGTAATATTTATAGCTATCTAACTTAATCTTATCTTTCAAGATTTTAATTTTCACGAATATTCTATTTCCATGATTTGTTGTAATTTATCCTCCTTTGAGTCTTCGCCGTGCATAATATTATTTAAATCGTACAGACTTGTTCCCTGGTTCTTTAATATAATTTAAATAAATATGAATTCCTTTTAACTGCCACCGCTGAAGAAATTTATCATTTCAGTGTGCTTGGCCTATGGTTACCGTATACCTTAATTTATACATACCTCGCTTTTAATTTCATAATTTTAATCACGTTCAATTTTCTGAAGATTCCTGGCCTAACGTCCAATGGCTTTTATGTTATACAAAAAGCTTATGCTCCACTTTTACTGCAGTAATTAATTATTTTCAGATGATATATACTATTATAATTAATAATATTGTGCACCATCCCACATTAACCATATTAATAATTATTGATTAATTGGTACGTCTCGTTATTCTCATAATATTAATTATTTGTATCTGCTGTAAAAATTAATTTTTTAATTAAAAATATATTTATATTGTATGAATTACTATACCAGATATAGCTAGTGTACGGAGTAAATCAAATAATAAAATGCAAATAATTAGTAGAACAGGTACGATTAAAATACATTTTATATTTACACAATTTAAAAACATTTATTATACAATGTACTACGCTTATATTAATTTACCGATCGGTTCGATGGATGAATATTCAAACCATATATTATACCAATTATATCAATGACATGCAGTCCTAAGATAAAAAGTCCCGTTAAATATATCAATATCAATTGTGTTTAAAGCTTATATTGTATAAGGCGTACAGTCAGGCAATTTGTACATTTTAATATATTTTTTTACGTTAATCGGTGGAAGGTTTTAATTCGGACTTGTAATTCGATAGATCCATCGGATATTCCATTATTTTATACTTATTACAGTTGTACTTAAATATTGACCTTATTGATCCGGGCTCTAGACCTAAATAAACATTGAATTTTAAGTAAACACTAAATCCAATAATAATCTGTTTGAAGTCTTCTCGTGGACCGTATGCAAGTTTCTTAGTGACTTTTGACGTATAATATAGATTTGAATTGTGCACTTGCAAATGTACATAATTCGTTCCGTGAAACATTAATAATAATATCATAATTTATTTGAACCATCGCGGAACCGTTTGATTTTGAAATAGTCACAGCTGTGGCCTGCAGTCCTAAATGTGTTACAAAGTATTGCTGCCGAAATAATCATATATATTATAACCATGGCAAATATATTTATAATTATGTATAATGCTTTGCGACGAGGCCTGTAAGAATTTTTAAGGTTTGGTTAGGTTTACTGAATTTGGAACGGGGAAGGATTTCGTATTATAATATAGTAGCGTAAAAGATGCGAAAAAGTTTTAATATTCGAGATATTTATTTAACAGGGAAAGCCAAACGGTTGATCACGATTAATTTAAAATTCAATTCCTAACAGTTTTTTTTTAAATCATTATAATCGTTACTATATTTATAATACCACAATATTGTCTCATTTGTTGATAATGATTATTATTATTCTTATTTATAAAATAAAAAATTATCTGAAAAGGCTTATAGTTTACAGTCCCGTTTCGTATTGAGTAAAAGTGTAATACTTAACCTAGCCATTTTTACTAAAATTAAAAAATACCCATTCACATCAATATTAAAAAAATATTTGATTCCCGTTTTTGTCAATTCAACTGCTATGATCAAAATATTTTAATACAATAAAATATAAAAAAAAATATTTTTTCTTAAATTTTAACTTAACACATTCAGGTGTTTATAAAATCTTCACAATTTATTCACACCTAAACACATACATACACAAATATAACACTTACACTTTTTTTTTAATATGAGTTATTATTATATATTTTTAATACTAAATACTGCCGTAGAAACTAAGTAAAATTATTAGAAGTGAAATATGTATGATTTAAAATTTAAATATACCTACCTTAAAAGTAATCACATTTTTCTTTTCTTTTTTAAATAAAACACACAGCATGTAGAAATAATAATACAAAATTATTTAATATTTATACATAAATAACGTAAAATTTTTTCTACAAATATGTAATATTAGTATTATAACTTATATAAAGTAAGTTTATTGGCGGAAACAGGCATCAAACCTTTTTTTAAATTCATAGAAATGGTGCATGCCACTTAGTAAGTACTTAAGTATATAAGACCTATATTGAAGGTATTCGTTTTGTATCAGTAGCTAAAAAAAGTTTAGATAGATGTTTGTGAATGGTATGTTACACCTGTTATTTTTTTAATTATAAAATCACATCAATGAAATTTAGAACTCGTTTCTCCGATTCCTGTTGACTTATGAATAAAACTATGCATTGATATATGTTAAACGGACCACCGCGCGGGAAACATAAAATAATAATATGTAATTTTGGTCCCCAAAATACTTTGCGTCGTTTACCTTTTAGACCGACCGATCTATATATTTATGTATTTATAGCGCACGATATACTACTAGTAGTGTAAGCTGTACCTTGATCAGAATGTGGTAGTGATTCCTGGGCAAATATCGATGAGCTACGTTAAGAGAGCTACACACAGAGTATGTGTATAATCACTGTGTATATATATAAATAATAACAATATACAATTTGACTGTTTGTGTTGGTGTAAATTTGTAAATTAAAAATCGGTCACATACATAAATAGGTACAATAATAAATTAAATAGCCCTTCTAGCGCAATATATTTAAGGACAAAGTAGCCTTTCTGGTTTGACAAATAATGTTTAATTTAAGGCAGCTTTTGAATTATAATTTAATGAATTTACAGTTTTTTGAGCTATTATACGATAATTGAACAAAAAAAAACAATGTAATATAGGTACACAATATAATAATAGTACATGATTTCATGAGAAATTAAATTTTGAAAGCGCTACGGTTCTTTGATATGTTTTTCTCGGAAATCATGAAACCCATTTTCCTCATCATGGACTCATATATTATTTTAGACGGAAAGTGTATTATTGAATGTTACAGCTATTTAATTAAATAATTTGATTAAATGTACGATAAAAACACAAAGTCCATATACCTATTCTGTTTATTTTAAATGTATACACTGTTGGAATAAGCAAGTCAATAATTTAATAAAATATGATTTTTAAAACATTATTATCATATCGTAAAAAGTTTACAACAAAGAATCAACATTTTTTATTAAAGTAACATTGTCATTTGTTTGTTCCATATCCTTAACCTATAGTCACAGTTATGTTTAAATTTATTTATAGTATAATATTTACATACTATTGTTAGTTATGGAGGTATCTATTTGTACGTAATTCAGTGTAACGTATTTACATAATATAACTATACCAAATATAAGTATTAAGTAATATGTAATTTATAGCTCTAGTTAGTGATACTTCGATGAAAAATAATTATATATTCGCATATACGAAATTATTATGTAATATATTTACTTAATATCATTTGTATATTAAGTATAAGAACTAATATAAGTTATACTTGGTATATTATACGTACTTTGTACGTGTGTCATACCATTAAAAATGTATTTTATCGTTATACTTTATGATGACGTTCGTTCGAGGTTTTCGCTGGATGGGCGCCCATCATATTCATATAATACACCGAGTAGTGCGAAATGTTTCTGTGAATATTTTAGTGGGGAGCACCAAGGAATTCTTAAATAAAGTATTTTAACCATCATGCTTATGGATTTTTATAAATAATATAAACATTTGATGAAGATTTCACGGATACGTTCTAGGTCAGCAATATAATTATTAGAGTTTTAAGCCTAGACCATTTCCAAATTTGTCAAACCTGATTTAACGATCATCCGTTTAAAATTATGTTTTAGCAACATTACGAATTTTTGACTTAAAGTTATTTTCTAGAACTGCTTAACTGATGTAGTTTAAAGTTAAGTTATACCTGATTAAAAAAACCATTAAGATAAAATATTGTAAATAATTCATTTAAATGTGAAAATAAACATTTTTATATACTTATATAGGTACTATTATAGCCGTGTTTAAATAAAATTACTACGACCTATAGGCCACGTAATAAGTTGTAATAAAAGGTGTATAATAGTATATTATTTTACGATTTATTAATTGTTTAGGTGATATCAAATATTTAAATTTAAACGTCGTTTCAATAAAAAAAAATCTTGATACATGTTATATTATTTAGAAAAGCCTATAAACTAAAAGTGTGTTATTTGTTATTACATAATATTTTTAGTCGGTAAAATATTAGTATCGGCGAATTCAGAAAAAAATTACTTATTTGATAACAATCACTTTACTTATACGAGTATATGACTACATTAGGCATGAATATATTTTGTCCAAATTTATGCTCATTAATATAAAATAACGCTTAGTTTTTTTTTTTTTTTTTTAATTTAGTTATAAAAAATAATGTCAAATTTTTAATTTAATTTATAAACATTAGGTTTGAATATTATATAATATATAAATGCATGAATTTTCAACTACAAAATAATTTGGAAAATGTTCATGTTTATTTCCAATTATTTTAAATAATAATGGGAATTTTAAATGTTGACACCATAGAGTCTACAACTTGAAAGGCATGTAATGAAAAAATATTGGTTATTTATTAACTATGTTATACATTATTTTATAGTTAGAATGATAAATTATATAAAAAAAAAAAACAATAAACGTTTTATTTTTTTTTCTATATCAGTAGCATATAATTTTTTATATATATAAATATTATCAAACAAATAAAGGTATTTTTTTTATTGGTCTTTAGCTTCGGCCACAGGGGCATTTGCTTTATACATTATATTTGACTTATTTAAGGATATAGTTTTAATACAATAATTAAGAGGTACTTTGGGACTTAAAACTATTTGAATTTCACTTAAATGTATTTCTCCATTTCGATTCTTGTGAGGAATGACATGATGTTTTCTAGCTGACAGTCGGGTCCGATTATTTTGTATAGGTTCGTTGGTCTGTTGTATTTTTCTCTTATTTCACCGTAAATATAGGTATGTTTATATATTTAAACTTGAAAATTTCAAAAACCAAAAATAATAATGATTGTAATAATTTAGGGACAATAAGTCTTTAAGCTGAATTCATTGCAAACGAAGTGAATTTGCAGTTATTAACAACTTCAATTCATATCATATTAATGAAAAAAAAAAAAAAACCTGAATAATTTTATTTAATAAATTGCATCCGTGTCGATAAAAACCTTATCGTACGGTCTTGCCGCTTCTCGTACAGGATTTCTCCGCTCTCCCCTACACATAATTTAGTTATAATAATAATATGTATGTACAACACCAACGTCCGACTACGCTATACGTTCACATACTCGAAACGCGTATCGCGCGCAATGCGGCGAACTAGAAGAAAAAAAAATGAACCCAAAGCAAATTCACCGCCACGCTGATTTCGGCGTGCAAATTCGATTACATTACCTATCCCCATATTACACGGACGCCGAACCGTCGTCGCGGCATTCGGCTCGTTAGACGACGGCGGTGACTTCGTCCCGCGAATACGCAATACGAACATTATATATCTGTCGCACGCCAATCGTCTGCACCGGAATTATTGGCGTCCGCGTTGTCGGTGCAGAGTACCTATGCAGTCGACCACTCAAACAATAATAAAATGATGCACGTCCGCGCCGAGGAGTGCCACATAATATATATATATATAAACGGAGTGATGCATAAAACACGAGAATTGTATTATTACAATAGCAATCATCATTTCAGAATACACCGATAATATCAAGTTATTACAAAACTACATTTTTTTGAAGAAAAACTTTATATTTTAGTTTTTTTTATCGTTTTAATTTTTTTTTTTTTTTTAAATATTTTTCACTTTTCTTGAATCTATACATTTGTCTTAAATTTTTCTTATTCTGAAGTAGAATATGATTAGAGTTATTTCGATTTATAAAAATCAAATTTCGAACAATTTGTTTGTTAGTTTTGATTAGGTATTTAAAGTTTATTGACGAGCTTAGCAGTGGACCAACATTTTATGGTTGACGTTCACCTCAAATACTTATAATTTTATGTAAACTAATACTCGTCTGAATCCGATTTTTATATAGATATAGAAGTATACAAAAAATATTATGCTTATATGAATATTAAAAATGCAATATGATATTGATATAAAAAAAATAATGTTTTTAACAATTAAAAAATACGCAAGTGGGTCACTATTATAGGTGTGTTAAATTGAATTGAAATTAAATGATAATATATTATAATATTATCTATTGTATTCAAAAAATGATTTATAGTGGAGATGGTTTGTCAGTTTATATCACTAAGTATACGAAGTGATTCTTTTATCATTAAACACTCATTATTTCAAGAAGTGTTGACTTTTTTTAAAATGTTTAGTTTAATGCTTTTCTAAAACTGTATAACATTTTTTATTTTTCACTCTTATATTTAATAATGAAATTACTATAAGCTTTTGATTTTCAACTGGAAACTTATATGTTTTAAAATGTCATAATATAGTAGGTTAGGTTAGGTATCTAATTATTTCCGAAAATATTACATTTATTATATTATTAGGTATTTAATTATCATAAAAATAAATATTTTCACCATATTATATCAAATTATATAACTAGATTTCAAAATACCTTTCAATAAATATCATAAAATAGTAACATTGGTTCATAGTATAAATAGATAATATAATATTGCAAAAAAAAATATATATTGCTTACCTTTAATAAAATTTATAATAATATAATATAAACATAAAAGTTTTAAATTCCTACGAATAATGTTTAAATTAATTAACATTGTTGTTTATTGTTTAAAAAGTATCGTATTTAAAAAGATAATTACCATTACATATTATGTATTATATTTTATGAATTTTACAAATGTTACTATAATACTACGAATTTTGTCAAAATTTTAATTTTAAAATGTTATTCATGTATTTTTAATATTTGTATACAGAAATAAGTACAACTTTTGTGGGATATTGTATTATATTTTTAAGAAGCTTAATTCAGCGAATGATTGTTTATCAACAAATAATTGATTTGTGAATCAGATTTTTGTAAAAATCCTGAATATACATTTTTTTTTTTAGGAATTCTATTAGAAATCATATTAATTTTTACATCCATTATATTGGTTTTTGTAAAAAGTTAGAATTTCTTTTTTTTTATTTTTAATCATACTGACTAAAACGGCTTATATGTAATTTTCAAATGTCAACCCTTAAAATTTAACAAATATTAAATAAGCATTTTTTTTTGTGTTTAAACATATAAGTGTATTAAACATTGTTATGAGTAGAGTAAAATAAGTGTAAGTGCATATTATACCTTCAAAATTTGTTTTTTACTACTTTGCTAAATGAAACATAAGATAAATAGTTTAATTGATAATGTTATTATATAATAGTTAAATTTGATAGAATTAAAAATAAAATATAAATTGTACGTACTTACACAATGTATATGTTACGAATTATATTTATAGACAGCTGATAATTTGATAATCCAAGTATAAAAATAGAAAAAACAAACATTTCAAATACCATAGGTTATACATATTCCTTTAATATGTTGTTGTACTGTAATGCAATTTAAATAACGTGTATATGTGTATATATACTACAAAACTACACACACACACACACACATAATATATATATAATTATCATGTATCATATATATTTTCAGAATGTTATAGCACTTATAACTTATAACACAGTAATAAGTATCGTATTATTTTAAAGTCTGTTTATGTTCAAAAGGGATTCCTCGGGTTAATTAAAATAGTCACTGTACACAATAATTATTCATAATAACCAGAGAGTACAAATAAATCAGCTCTTGACTCCGTTCATATGTAAAAACCATTATCGATAATGTTATTTATATAACGTTGAAGTATCCTTCAAAGAACAAATTACAAAATATTAACGCATTAATACATGATCTGTGGCCATAGCTGTTTAATTAATTTTATTTTCATGAACGATATTATTTAAATTTTTTCCAGCATCATTGTGACCTTATTTGAATTCAATAACATTGATTTCTTTCGATAGTAATTTAAAGTCACGAATATTTTTAGCATAAAACAGTTCAAAATAAAATGTCCGGAATTTTTTGCGTTGTTAACGAATAATAACGATTGTATATTTACACAAAAGAATGATCAGATCAAATCTAATTAGGTTTTTTTTTGCTATTAATTAGTAAATGTCGGACAATGAAAAAAATCTATTTTGTTAAATCTAAATTTAGTTTTGTTTACGATTTTTTCAGTTAAAATCTAACCAGTGTATTATGTCAAACATATATAATTATTTTATACACCGATAAAGTAGAATATTTGAAAAACAGTACGCCTGCAGGAAGCAATAGGTACCTGTGTATTACAATTAATTTCTGTGTATTAATATGAACGACCATAACAATACAATCATCGTTATATGCTGATGGTAGTAGTGGTATACCACATCATTTCTGTGTTAAGTTTAATACACGAATGTGATTACACTGAATTAAAAACCAAAATATAATGATGTTCTATTAATTATACTATTAGTGGTTATATAATATTATGTTTATTAATTATTATAAATTATTGATTTGTTACATGAATATTATTTTTTTAATTTTTCAAGCTGTCAAATTTTAGTTGAATCAATAATTTTTCAAATTTGAGTGAACGTGCCACAAGAACTCTGCAGTTGTGAAATAGAAAATTCTACGAAACCATTAATTTGTTTAACATAATCAACCGTTACTTAAGAACAATTTTATAAAAAAAATTGCAAGGATATTAGGTATTTATAGAGAATTAAGTTAACATTAATTTGTCATTTATACAATTATTTTTTTAAACATCTATTAAACTGTTCATAATAGTTATCAATACGAAAAGCAAAAATATTATATTAAAAAAAGTTTTCAATATCTGTGTACATTATACTACTAATATTATGTGTAAATTATTTTCATGAATCATTGCGTAGTCTAATCTATTATTGTAGCTTAAATTAATATCCAGCTATTATTTATAATATTTTGCATAAGATTTATGAAATAGCTATTTGATTTATTAGTAAGTGAAATTGTTATGATAGCATTATGTTGATTATGTTGTTTTGCTATTCAATTTTTATTGTCATCTAGGTATACCTATCATCAAACATTAAAAACAAAATAACATTAAATAGTATTTAAGATTTAATATTTAAAATTTATAGGAACTACAAGGGGCCTAGATGTAACCATTGCTCACTTTTAAAAGATTTCTACAAGTCTGGGAAACAATCAAAAATAAAAAGTTTAATTCTAACAAAATAGTATTGTAATGTACACTGCAGTTTATTGTAATGAATGATGATATCATTATATTTTCTAAAGATCGACTTTTAGAAAGTTACCCGAGGGATGGTTAGCGAGAGTTATTATAAATGACAGTAATTTTTCTAGGTGGAATACTTCTTAATGTTATATGTTTTAAAATACCCAGTGTCAAATGCTAAATGAATGGATAAAGTTTATTCACAGCTTGAAAATATATTTATTTCACAACCAATTTATATCAACATCAAAAGAAGAAACTGTAAGGAAGAATTTTATTTGTATTTTAATCATATGTTTATAGTGGATAACTTCGTCTGGTACCATATTTGTACAAGATTTAACTTTTATAAAAAAAATTTATTGAATTATAATTCAATCTGTTATAAGCAAAATATATTGATCATTAAAAAAGAACCACTTCATGAATAAACATAGTAAATTATTAAGTTTATTATCAATAGGTATTTAAAAATGCGTTTCATATTGTCAAGATATTTAATTATCATTAGTATTCTACAATTTATGTTTTAACGTTTAGCTACGTATCGTTATTGTATCTTACTAGTTACTATTAACTATAAACCTTCTACTTATATTATTATATATTATTAGGAGTTTAGGACACAAATTTCAATAGTTATACGGATGTATAGGTTATAACTTATGAGTTTCTGATACAGTCTAGTTGTATACGTGCATGTCATAGTGATATTATAGTACTAACTTTTTATGATTTTATTATTTTTTGTTAAATATTCAATCTATTTACAAAATAAAACAATAAGTAACAATGATAACATATAGAAGAAAAAGTATATACAAATATGAGTCACGTAAAGAAGAGACCATTCATTAACAGAACCTCAGAAAGTACTAACTTAATCATAAATTCGTGTTATTGATCTACATTTAATACTTAAATCCTAAGCCTACTTGAGCTTCAATTTCAACACTACATAATATGTATAATATTATATTATAATAAGTTTTAAATTACCGCAAATTGAAATCCAAGTTAATTATTTGTATTTATTATTATCTATAGTGGTTTACCTATATAATATATTATTAAAACTATATTTTTTCACTTTTTAATTGAAATACAATATTTGAAAAAGTTTAATATTTTTAAATACTATTTGTTTATAATATATTATTATTTTAATATTACATAACTCAATCAATTCCTTTACAAATTGATTGTAAATTATGTATGTCATTACGTTATTATGATGATAATTATCATTATTGGGTTTATTAAAAATGTTCTATACATATATAATTTAAGAGCTTTTGTTCGACGGATTAAAATTGATCAATATGTATAATATTTGCAGGTCCCTGTTTTGTTTAGTAATCGAACCTTTTTTTTTATTATATGAAAAAAAAATAACCCTCTAATGTTTTATATATATAATATATATATAGAAAGAGAATGATAGCAGTAGTCTCCCACATAGTATTACACCAGTGTTGTAGTCGCGTGTGTACGTTTACGTGAGGGTCGGATTCGCTCTTGCGGCGCGCGGTCGGTCATTACGCGTCAAAGTATTTTGCCCCTTTTCACCGTCGGCCGTTTTCCATTAGTCTGCGCGGCCGCCTCGGCACCCTTTGTAAATAATAATTGTCACTTTGCCTTTTCGGGAGCCTCAGCCGCAGCCGTCATTAATCAACGGCCGCCAGGCAAATATCGCGTTTCGCCGTTGGAAAACTATACTTTATATAGGTACATATATTATTATATATTATGTTAGGTTATGAGTGTGGAATATTTATCGTGAAATCACGTACTCGTGTATAAAATATATCTTATAAAATGTACCTTGGTACTATATAAGTGATTAACTTAAATACATTTATGATAGATGAATAGATTTAAAAGTTATTTTTATAGACAAGAGCCGGACAATCCAGTCTCGACGTTAGGTTATGTCAACGATAAAGATTAAAATCGAAATACACTTTGTGCGCAGAGTTCCGGAGCGTAGATATTAAACGTCAAATGCAAATGATCACTCTACTCCCTTCGTCCATCGTCGGCGGGTCTATATATATGTATAGCTAGTTGGATTTATGTACTATGACGGTGGATGGTGGTGACAACTCTGAAACCGTAGTACTGATATTCACACAAATTTTAAACTATATTTAAATAAGCCTCTTATTTAACGGGTTTTCCGCAAACTTAGATTTTTTTTAAAATATTATGTTAGAATTATAATTTAGCCCATAGAGCCTATAGAAAATTCAGATAATTTGTATGCCAAATATCCGTACTAATCAAATTAACTATCCATAATTCATAGGACAGCATTGGCAAGAGTGAACGTTAGTGTAATATTCTTCGGACAGAATATTTTGAGATAATATCTATTATATAGTGACGTCTTATATTGTTTATTTATGATAAATTTCTTTAATAGTAATAATAACAAAATATTATTAATCGATAAAATACATTCATTAAATTGAAGTTAATAATAGAGGGTATACAAAAATATTATTGAATGGTTGAGTGTATAGAGGTGTTCACTGTTAAGTGCCGTTTTTAAAATTATCGATATTTTTATTTAACCAACATGAATATTGTAATTCAAAAAATTATTATGATTTCGTAATAATGTGTAGACTGTAGGCATTTGCTTTTAATATCTGTTATTACGTTTTTATACAAATTTTACTCAATGCATCTATCAAGTCAACTCTTCTGTAACGATGTTAATATAACTTTACAGTGTGCAGAGTTATCAGATATCACCAACCCGTTATTGAATAATTATCATCATTGTTTTATTGTTATGTTATTATCACAATTACATGATTCAAATAATCTTAACCGAAAATATTATTTATGACATACTAATTAATAATATATCATAAATTCATATATATATACATTTACTGTAATACTCAGTCATAGCCGTACCTTATCTTATCCTTGTTTTTATCATTATACTGAGAAATACTGCGTTTTGATTATCTTAGAAATTTTTCTAGAAAACGTTTCAAGAATATATTTGTATAAAACAGCACTGACATCCATGCATTTCCTGTTTGGTCGATCCTCTCTACCACCGCCGTGGTCCATTCACGTGAGGCGACTTTTGTACGGTATGTAGCATTGTAGCTAGTTGGTGACAAATCATATTTAAACTTTTTGACATTCAAAAATTAGTATTCGTGACTTACGATCCACTCCCTTACGATCCCAGTTCACTACTGTATCTGTGCCCCGATAGGTTTTTCCAAATTATCCCCATGGGAACTATACACGTGAATGTATTCGTTCTGTGATGTTACTTGTTTTATTTTGAGACTTACGGCTGCATATAAGATTGGGTGAAGTAATAGTATATTGTCACGTGAGTAATGAGAAATGAATTTATTTATCATTTCAATAAAAAAAAAATTAGTATACAAATCAACATGTATATTTTCGTTGATAGTACTTTGTATAACGGATTTGGTCTACTTTTGTTTCGAAAAAGGTCATTAACATAGTTATTAAAAATTATCTCTACTGTGTATTCCAATCAATAATGTTTATATATTAATATTTATGATTCGTATGTATATCTAGTTTTTTCAAATTTATTTCATATGACATTTATGGTGATCGATCAGTTAAAATTTAAGTACCGCTAATTGTTTTCTTGTCATAAATAAGAGTTATATTGTAGACACCATATAACTAATTTTTTTTTCCTATTAATGATAAAATCATAAATTATTATTGTTATTATTAATGAACAGATGCTATGATTATAATGTGGTTCTGAAAATATTTAATTTAAAATACTTTTTTCTATACAATATTATTATTCTCTTATGTATTAGGTACATTGAAAACCAACAATGCCATTTTTTTCAGAATAAAAATATTTCAAATACGTTTGATCATTCAAAATATTATATTGTTGGTTATATTGAACATCGTTTGTGAACTTTTTTCCATAACACCACGTGGATTAATAATAAATTGAGCGTAATGAACTATGAATATTCTCGAGCACAAAAAACATATGGTTAGCACATTAAACGTAAATTTATTATAATTCATCGTAGTTGAGAATTGATCGATTACTTAAATTAATGTAAATTGAAGGAATTATATACTGTAAAAACTATTTCACAGTAAAGTACGTACGTATTATTTTTTCTAAATAAGACATGCCTTGTGCAAATATAATCGCCCACATTATATATTATAGACAGGTATGCTTCTAAAACCACGTGTGAATAATTAAATAATTTCCTTTTATATTTTTCTATATCATATAATGCTATTTTAATATTAAACAAACAATGCAGAAAGTTTAAAACGTGTACGCGCTAGAGGCTTTCAAAGTTTAAATTGTGCCCTCCGCCGCTTTTATGCTTAAACAAGTTGACGCCCATCACCATGTGAACAAATTTAATCCTGTGTCTGGTTGTCTACAATGTGAACAATAAAATGAAAGTGTTAAAATTCCACTCTCGTAGTATGAGCAAAATTGTAATCACAAAGATTCCAATTAAGTAGCAAAAACATTTTCACCATATTCCAAAACTTACTAGAAGGCCCAGTAGGATCTAACTCTTTGAGTTTTATAATACATTTTTATGCAATCAAGGTATCTAGCATAATAATTATATAAATGCAGTTAACATCGTCAGGATTTCGCGTAACAATACTTTTATTTTTAATTCTGATATTCATTATGTGATAAGGCATATATAATATATATCTTAATATAATTTGATAAAGTTGAATATTATACAAGTTGTAAATTTCATTAATCATTGAATAAATTTAACCAAATGTATTAGAAATACACATTTTTTGTATTTTTCTAGATATCATTTTCAATATTTAATTAATTTTAATATGTAGATATTATACTTGTAGAGATGATCAGTTGATTATAAATGAGATTAATATTAATTGAAAACTTCTATAATACATGAATTAATTCTATTATGTTTACGATGCATTCAGAATTAATCTTTCTTTTTAATAAATTGTTTAAATAATTTGTTTAACTACATAATAAACTATTCATGACTAGTGAATTCATAAAAAATTTACATTAAATTAATGGAAATCAGTTGTAATAAAGTCAAACTACCAAAATTTTAAGTTTGAAATTAATTATTTATTTGAATGTTGTAATTTTAAAGTTTTCGTCCAAAACTGCAATATCAAGAAGTAAACCCATTATTTAAAAATATAACTAAAACATACTCACTTTTACCTAGACAAAAAAAAAACAAATAAAAACAAACAAGAGTGTTAATGTATATTCAAAAATGTTTGTGGTTACAGTTGTTTTAATATTAAAAAAAAAAAATGTAAAACCTTAAGCGAGTTATCAAAAAAGATCTGAATAAAATAGTCTTATTATTTATTTATTTATTATTATTATTATTTTAATATTATAATAGATATTTTACTTTAATAATAATATCATGTCCAATAAAAAAATTATAACCATAAAGAATGACTAACCCTGGGTATTAAATTCGCTTGTGTTTCAAAACAGAAATGTCTAATTGTTATGGTAAACTATACCATTCAAATAATTAGAATTGCACTAAACATATTATGAAGAATATCATGACTAATAATTTGCATTAGCTAATTCTCAAATATATGCATTCATGTTTATTATAATATTAATGGTCATAGTCTAACAAAACTATCTACGGAATATCATAAGCTTGTATTTATTATCATTTTAAACTGAGTTATAGCTGTGTAAACTATTATTACCATTTAAAATGCCAGATTTTAAACTAAAATATCAATCAATTCCCATGACGTGTCGTAAAAATAGTTTACCTTATTTAAGTTTGATTAACTTTATAAAAGATTAAAACACAAATTTGGTTCTATTGAATGTGTATATTTTGCAGTAATTAATAAGGTAGATACGACATAATATTATATGAATTTATTAAGTTTCCTCCAATTTCTAAAACAAAAAAAAAAAATAGTGATTTTAGAATGTCTAATCAAAATAAGCGTGATCATGTGTACCTGAAATGCCTATCTAGTGCGCCGTATAATCGAATTATTAAGATTCTAAGCGGAGCGATGAGCTGATAAATGAATTGATTTTACAGCATTAGTGTGTATTTTTTTTTGTGTATGTACATTATACGTAATAATAGGAGGTTAATAAAATGCTTCAAATATTAACGTTGAGTGTGGTTTTGTATATAAAATTGAATTTAGTTTGTACTTTAGAAAGTTCATTATTAAAAATTCACAGTACTTTTTCTATAATCGGGTAAAACAATCAAAAATCTAAGGAATAAAGTTAGCGTTCAAAGTTAGATTATTTAATATTATTCATGAAAATCGTGAAAGTTAGTAAATTATTTTGTAGTTGAAATTTCATAAAAATGTTTGTTTGAAGACCTTAAATTTGAAATTTAATACAAGATTCTCATAAATATTTCATGCTAAAACCATAAAATCTAAAAAGTATATGACGACAATTACTTTTTATAGACATTTTAAGTTAAAATTTGAGCGAAATTACTTATTTTAACAATAAATGAAGATGTTCATTATTTTGTTATAATTTAATGACACTATTCGTGAGAACTTAAAAATTTTACGTATATTATATTATTATGGATTTTACTATGTACAATAACATTTTTGGTTAATTTTATGGTATTAACTATTAATACTATAAACCTATTTTTACTGTCTTATGGTAATTGCAGTAATTTTGAGTTATACAAGTTAATATAATGATATAATATAGTATGAATAAGCATGAATATATATATTATTATAATAATTAAATACGAATAATATAATAAATGCAGTATTTTCAAAAAATATCGTATCAATCTATCGTAATACTAAAAATAAAATAAATGACTTTAATAGTTATATCAAAAAATATATTACTTAGTATTATTATATAATATGTAATGTGTATATAATATACACCGTTTCTGCTTAGAATCGTTTTTCGTATAGAGTTATTTAATATAAATGAATTCAAATTTAATTCACCCATTACAGCTAATGACTCACTCGAACCCAAATCTACAACAGAGTGGTGTCCACTTGCCTATCTTTTTTTATTACATTATAAAAAGTGTAGTTATTAGTTTTCTATTTTATCGATGTATAACATAATAAATACGTAAAAAATCCAAATTATTTTAACTTCAACACTTTTAAGTATTTTAATCTAAGATTATTTAACATCGAACTAGTAATAAAACCATATAAATGTTTTTTCTAATGTATTCGTCAAATGAATATACAAAAATAATACATATAAATGCGTTATTATATGGGAATTTCGATCAATATTTATAGCAAGTTGGGTCTAATAGATCAGAATACATACCTACGTAGTTAATTTTTCAATATCTTAAATATATCCAATATCTGACAATATGACACGCGTGGATCAGTCACGTTTGTGACGATCGAATATTATCACATTGGTTATCATTAAATTTTGTCAATATGATGATTTTCCAATAAAAATGTATAATTATTATAATATTTTACAATATGTTATTTTTTGGCTATTGATTTCTTGAGGGCTGACTGCGTAAGACATAATACTATTATCATAGACTACCGTCTATTAAATACTAGCACAGTACTCAACCAATACGATTCTATAATACAAATACAATATATAAAACATTGTTGTCGTAGTTAGTTGTGATTTGAGTTCAAGATAAATGGCTAAAGCGAAGTGACTCTCGTGTATCATAAAATATATTTCACAAATACATTATAAAGAGACTGTGCGACAAACATAATAATAATAATAATAATAATATAATAACTGTTTGAACGCCAGAAACTTATCACGTGATCTAACGTCAATCTCGATCGGAGCGATACTTACAAACGTTCCATTTTCAGACGCATTTATTCACAACAATTTCACTACATGTCATCGATAACGAATCTGATAACATCTTCAAATATTTTCCTTACTTTTTTTTTTCTTATTACACATTGACAGTTTTCGTTCACGACATATGACTTTTATTTTATCTAAGTGTAAAATATAATTCTATTTCTATATGTTACTTTCCTTGTACTCTCGACATTTAGTTAATAAACGAAAATATGTATTCAATACGTTACGGAATATTACGTGTTTCCATATATAACGATGTATTAATATGTATTCTAATAAGGTAATAACACATTCGCTGAAAATTTGCGCGTAGGAGATTTCAGACAACTATCAAATGTAATAAATGAACTAGTTATAACCTATGCAAAAAGATTTAATTTTTTCATTTTTGTACTAGTACTGTTTAAATAATAGAATTCGTCAAACGAGTTCATATCATTAGTGTATTAATTACCGTGTTAAAAACTATATTGTCAAAGTAATTGTATTAATTTTACTTTTGGAAATTATTCGATGGGCATCGATGAGTTAATGACCATTTTGGTGGTAAATGATTTATAGTATTTATTTTTAATTTTAATTTTAATGTGTATCCTTTTTCGATAAAAATGTACTACGGAAACACGTTAAAACATTAACTTGACAAGGGTAATTGAATTAAAACGCCAAAAGTGAGTATTCTCGATAATGAAATCATCCTCTACGCGCCAACTATGTGTATGTGTCGATATATTGAATTTGTGCGCTGACCAACCGGAAACAAATGTGTCAGTGGAGTTATTATCGGTAGTTCAATCGGTATTTTCGTGTAACAAATTGGATTACAGTTCACAATTGATTACGTTTCGTTCTTTGTACGGTTTAAGTTAATTCGCTATATATAGGACTTTCGTATAAACTATATATAGTATGTTATATGTTATATTTATAAATTATGTTATATATATATATGTATTTAATATGTATGTATATGATGGAATAGGGCAAAGCATACATTTCTATGAATATGGTCATACCGATAATTCGTACATTGGTCGAAACAAATGGTATTAAAAAAAAATCATTATATTATAAATGATAATACATTTTACTATAAAATATTTAAAACAAATATTATAATATGATAATATATATTACACGTATATGTAATTTAAATAAAAATTGTCTGACTTTAAAATTAAATAATAATTAAAAATCTATTTTATTCGAGTTTTCCAGTACTTTCTTTTATTATTTCATTTAATTATGATGTAACGTTAATTATATTAAGGAAATACATTTACTGATGCATTCTATTTTTAATAATAAAATCAAAATAGATATTCAAGCTTTTTAAACATATTATGCGTGACTTCAATAGATATTATAAGATATTCACTCTATCAGCCAATAATAAATGTCTAGATGAATTTCGGAGACTCTTTTTGAGATATTATTTAATTTATATACCTACATATATATAAATTCTTGAAAATCTAAATAATGTAATTCGTAATTAGTTTTTACTATAACTAAACAATCTAAAATATAATATACAAAAATAAATATTTTTCATAGATGTTAGTATTGTTTTTAGTTCAGATTTGGACAAAATTACATATTTTAACGACAAATCATGATGCTAATTATATTTTGTTATAATTTTAAAATATAATTTGAGTGGATTTAAAACTTTTATATGTATTTTGAATTTAACTATATGAAATTATATTTGAAAAATGTGTATATTAATTATAAGATATTATCTATTTAAACATTTTAAACCATGGATCTATTTATACCTACTATTTATTTTACAGTAAAATGTTATCAATTCTAAGGTTTATATTTTGATAACAATAATAATCTATGGTATAAATGTATATTATTATAATAAGTAAATACTAATTATATAATAAAAAATGAATCAACCCACCGTAAAAATAATACTAAAAAAGTAACTTTTAATAGCAATGTCAAGAAACATATCATGTAATGTGCATAAAATGCAGACTCCGCTCAGAAACGTTTTTTGTATAAAATGATATATCATTGAATACAAATTTAACACATCCATTACAGTCTCCTAATCGACATCTAATATACAGAAGAGCGTTACCCACTTGTCCACCGATTTTTAAATTTTCATCTGTATATACATATTGAATACTAATTACCTAATCTATATTAATGAAATGTTAATTTAATAAAGATATTACATATTTTTTCAAGATTATCTTAATCGTATCATATGAATTTTTTATATACATTATATTTAATAATACTATTAATAAATTATATTTATATTTAGAGTCGTTATATAATTTATCAACATACGTTTAAGAATATTATTAGATCAAAATCAAACTTCGATATGGATATACATGCTACAGGTAGTTTATCATTTTAAATTTTAAAATTGCGATTTTCATACCTTAAAAATGTGCTAAGTTTATAAAGGATACATATTATATTAATTTTAAAATTACGACATAATAGTAACCTATTGAGTTCATTCAAGATGTGGAATTCAAAAATATTATATTTTTATTGATTTTAAATTAATAGTTGGAATGTTTATTTTTAAATCATTTTTATTATTTTATATACAGCTGTGTATAAAGTTCAAACAGTTTTTATAAACATAAACAATTGATATTATATATTTATTAAAAGATAAGAACGTTAACTTCAGATACAAGTAAATAACCATATTAATATATTTATCAAATTTAAATGGTGTGCCTTTAATTCATAAAAAAAATTGCGTTTTCTTAGTATACAAATAATATAAAGGCTATGTTAAAAATGTAGACCGTTTCATATAATATCTAAATAAATAACTATTATAAAATTTGATAAGATGATGAAATTTATTATCCAAGATATTTACGTAGTTGAGCAAAATATAATAATATACAAGCTTTAATAAATAATAAAATGTAAGTAGAAAAGTTCGACATCCCAAGACACATTAATTATTATTTATTTAACTTCTTAACTATTAAAAAATGTCAGTTATTATATTATTATAATGTGTTGTATTGTTTATGATCGATATCAGCAAATTTCCATTACAATATTTCACTGTCTATGATTTAATTTTAAATCCACTAGGAAGTCCAGTCAATTAATAACGAAATATGTCAAAAAATAAGTCTTATTACTAAAAATCGGTTTGATTACTGATTTATTCTACTCAATATTGCTTATTTATATTTTTTTTCAATTTTTTAAATTGAATATTTTCAAGTGATTTTTTTATTAAAAATTGTCTGGATTAATACAATTTTTAATTTATGATGATTATTTTTGCTCACTAAATGTTCATGATCCATAGTATAATTTGTGAACTGAGCAGTTAAATAGTTGCAACGTAAAAGCATTTCGATAGCCAGATGAAATTTCGTATGGCTGTTGGGCGCCGGTCAAGCACATCGATTATACACTTTGTTCAACTGCGTTATTTCCTGATGAATCAGACTGCCATAGCAGCTGCAGTATGATGCACTCAAATGGGACATTTCAGATGCACTTTAGTCTTGTTAACCGTGAAATTGGTGCATATAATTTGAATGAAAGTACGATAATGCAATAAATGAATATTATATTATGGATTATTGTATGTAATTTTCAGTTTCGGTACAATGACATACATTCAAACATAATGCATTTATAATATTGAATTAGCCAAATTTTTAACATTATTTAAGTATAATTTATAGGGTTAAGCTAAAATTATATAGAAAACGTCAGAGTTCGATGAAATATATCAGATACTTGAACAAGGGCACTGTAATGTGTACCAAATGTTTGCTTTGTATGTTTTAAACAAACACGGGTAATGTAAGTACCCGTAAAATCGTAATAGTAATATTATATATTGTATTGATCGTTTATAGTAGTACTAATTCTGTTGTTTTCGTTTGATGTTTTCAAAATATTTCACCACTCACTGAAATATAGCTACACAATATGGTTGTATATTGCATTAAGCTGCTGTGTGATGACATTTTACGAATGAAGTCAATGCGTAGAATAATGAAAACTACATAAATTAAATTTAAAAAAAAATTACCTGCAATATTCGAACGTATATTCTTATCGGAAAAATATATAATGATCATAAACAGCTTCTTCGCTAAGACGAGACACAATCCTTAAATGACAATAAAACTCGCGTGCAGTCTCATATACCTACAGGCCACCGTCGATACATACATATAATATATTAGTATAAATAATATTATATATTACGCGTAGAATGTCAAAGTGGTCGACTTCAAATTGACACCGCATTTACCGCGTTGGTAGACCAGATTTGTGTGTGTGTGTGTCAAACAGTCGACCGTTTCGGCGATCCGACTTTGACCGAGTAAAGTTTCGCGTGACAGCGGTGCAGGTCCGAGTGAACGTGTGCGGAAATAACTTACAGTCTATGTGTATAGGATATTGCACGTGCGACGAGACGAGTTTGTTGAGGTAGAATGTGAGTGGCTTGCGTTTGGGAATCGATTCCGTTTGCGCGGATTGACGACAACAAAGTCAGAGTCTATACACATTTTGTGCGCGTAGATCGTCGGTAGTCGAACGCGTATCCGCGGAGGACGAAGCGTGAGGCGGATACGCTTCTAAATTATTCCAGCGATTTATATACACGAATAGTCCTTTGCCCACTCCAGAACAGTTCGGAAGAGGGTGAGGAACAGATGTGTGAGGACGAAGTGACTTTGAGCGGCGAAAAACTTTCCGGAGAGAGAACCGTTTCACGGTTAGTCGAAACTTCGGGAAAACTTCCCGGGTGGCTGCGGACCGTCGAAGTTTCCTGACATAGAGTTTTCGGACACCGTAGTGCGCGAGGTTAATCAGGATCCTAGCTAAGATTCATCGGATCTAACGGCACCACGCCTCGGGCGACGGTGTGTCCATACATGATTTAGGATTGTTCGCGGCCGACTCAAAGCGTAACCCGACAAAGCCGCTACTTGGACGCAGCGAGAATATAAATAATATAATACTTTTATAATATAATATTATATTGTTAAAAGCGTTGTACTCGTTTATGTTTTTCATCATAAATATATTTCTAGTCCACATTTTCTCTGTATAGTCTCATCACCTTATGTGTTTGTAGGTATAATAATAATCATTATAATCAAACGAATCCATATGCATGTGATTTCTATTATTTGCTAACGAATTCCACTGCTCCTTCTCTTATTGGACGATATTTAGAATACCTTCATTGCTCGTACGCTATAAATTTGTCATACAATAATGATCTATCGTTCAATAATATTATCACGATAAGAGCTGTTATCCATATTTCATTATACATATTGACTTCAACATTTAAAACTATACTTGTGCCTAACGTCTCATTTGTTTAATTTTAATTTTATTTCCGTATTGTATAATAGTTGTGATACAATAGTTCATGTTAATATTTCACTAAACAGAAAAAAATAGAATATTTAATATTAGGTATAATAACAATAAGATTACATATTATATACAATAAACATATTATATAATTATATTTATATATTGATATATCGTAGTATTATTGAAATATTTTGTATCATTTTTTTTTTTTATTTGCTCAAGTATTGACTAAACAATTGGCTGAAATTATTGTTGACTTATAAATAGAAAATCGGTAATGTTATTTTTATTTCTGGCAGTTGTTGTTCTTCAGCATTCAATAAGGAGGTATTTAATGGTCAATTGCGTATCTACTCTACAGGTTGCGCATCGAGTTGTGTTTTCCTCCGACAAGATATAGCCGTTTGTGTACGTATCTAGTATATCCTATGCTAAGTTAAGTTATATAATAATTATTGTTTATACTAATGCAGAAAGATTTATTATTTTATGTACCTACAATATTTTTATAGTGCAATATTACGTTAATATTAACATATTAATATGTTAGTTTCGTTTATACACTTTCATAATATTGACTTTCGTACCTATAATTATACAAGTCAAAATACCCAAATCCTAACGCTACCGTTTGCTTGAACTTAAAATGATACGATGTAATGATATTGAAATGATTATTCCACAATATGTTAAAAATAGTCGTAAAACGTTAATTTCAGTAAAATTATAATTATTCTATAAAATTATTGTTTAAGCCGCAATGTACAATAGTAGACATTCAGCGACTCTTTTTTTCAGCCATTCCACCGTCTTACTAATTAGTTTAGAAAAAATAACAAAAACATTCTTCTCTTCTCGTGAAAAGGTACTTTTTACGAATTTATTTTACAGTAAGTTGTCTATATAATTCACTCCTAAAGAAAAAACGCGTGAATGAAGCGTTGTTACATACTCACATTAATTAGACACCTATTTCGACGAGAAAACCGTTTGGCATGCACATCATGTACATACATGATACATCTATAATACATCGCGTTTGTGTGCAGACGATTTCCTTATTTTATCCACATCCAATATGTGTAAGCCTTCGGCATACTTCGCGTATTAATATTGAACGCGTTCACGGGAGCAAAAAAATATAAACCGTAAAATCGATCCCGATAGATGCATTTTAGTCGGTTTACGAATAATATTATTTCCTTCTGCGGACGTGACACGCGGGATAGGTACGTTCGGTTTGTGTTTCGTATACACCGTGCGCGGAAAACACAGGAAACCGTTAAATCCATCTGACGCACTCTGACGCGAATAATTTTGTTACTGCAATAACATAATGAAATTATTACCGCGGATATCAGATATTGTTGCACTATACGTAATGACAAGAATAATATGTTATATTATACGATTTGTTATTATCGCATTTGTATGCCGCGCAACGCATCAAATCAGTGTACAAGTAGTCATCCGCGAGCGACGTATGTATCAGCGTTTTTCAGACTCTCTGTACACACTGTGCGCATTGCACATATGCATATAATTATTAGGGCCTACTGTTGTACGAAACGTTCACTGTTTTATGCAGTCGAACATCGCACGCGTGCCAAAATATGTGGTCTGTGCGAAATCTTGTGTATTATAATATTATTGTACCTACAAACGACGTGCTCTCTGAATAGTAAGTTGTTACAATATCGGACGCGGCGAGGGAATAAAATATGCTTCTCCTCCGTATTATTTTTTTACGCACACATACACACACACACACACACACACACATATATATATATATATATATAGAAAATGAAACTTGCTCTACATCGCTTTCTTGCCACCATATACCCACAATGGGCTATACGGGGTAGGTATCAGTGTACGATAATCATTTTACAATACAAAATATGTACGACTTACGCACGTTCAAATAATTTATACATAAGTACCAATTTAAAATACAAAAACTGTTAATAAAAGATAAAATATGATGAAATAATCTTTGTCATGAATAAATATTAATATTACGAAATCAAAGTTCAAAGGTTTCTGCTTGATTAGTTTTAAACGATGATTATAATATTAATTAATTTTATCGTTAAGCGCATATTATAATATACTAGCATTAATGTTTTATGCGTTGAACTTATTTAATAATAGTTTAGTATCTACTTAGTGTATTAAAACCGATACGAAAATATGGAATATTAAAGCAACCAGATAAAAATCCGGTAAAAGTACGACAAGCATTTGAAAGCTCGTCCGACGCGAGTAATCAATCTGATTAAATCTTTGTTATAGCTTTTGTTAAAGATTTTTACGTCTATCATATTGATTAGTATATTAGGTGTACTCCTTAAGAGTTTATTTAGGGGATACCACAATTAAAAAAAAAAAAAATTATAATTTTAATTATATTATGCTATTTTAATATTATTACATATCTACCAACTAAACTAAATAATAGTAGTGGGGGTCTGGAATTAATATCACTTAAAATCAACAATAAATAAATGTTAATAATAATTAACTATTTAATATTTATTAAAACGTAGGACGTTCAGTGAAATCTTGTACAATTGTGTACACTTACAATTTTGTTTTTATTATTATTAAATGCACATTCGTGGCAGCCTATTAAGATATCAGAGAATGTAAAACGATAAGCTAAAAATTAAAGTGTTAATAGATTACAATATTATTATTTTATATTTCTTGATATCTATAATATTGGTCATTTTGATGTATTCAATAAGTTCAGATTTTAGTAATACGCTTCTAATCTAATCTAATAGAGTCAGAGCTGATGATTATTTGAAACTTGTACTAAATTATATAAGTTTTTTTATTTTAAAAATTAGTGTTTTATTTTTTTTATTAGTTTATTTTTGATAAAATAAATTTAAAAATTAGATGCGATTTTAAAAATTACAAATTGTAATATTTAATTTTACGCAAAATTCGGCTCTCTATCTATTTATGTTTTCAAAATTAAAATAACTTGTGAAATACTGTAAGTTTAAATTTAATACGATTAGAATTCCAAATTTATTGTCGAAGTATTATTTATGTATTTGACAAAATGTATTCACATTCGTGTCATTTTTTTAAGTCCACTGTTATCCTATAACTGTTTTCAATCGTTCTCTTAAAAAAGTTTCCTCTATAAGAACTCTTTACAAAGATGTATTACCGCATATTACCATATATCAAGAAAAAAAAGAGAGACAATGGACAAAGAAACTCGATAAGAGACACAATGGATAAATATGTAAATAACCAAACAATATGGCGCTTGAATTGTTTGACAAAGTAATTTCATGACTATTATAAATTAATAACCGAACATTTAATTTATAAAATTAAATTTTAAAAATAGCTGTTGTATAAATTATTATTGTTTGGTTTCTTCGTAGAAGTCCTCCCTTCTCATATCATGTATGTAAATTTATTAATTTATTTTAAATTTTTTTTATGTAAAATTAACTAAACCGGAACATATTATTTACTATTTTTTTAACTACATGACATATTATTTATTATAATTAAACTAAATTTTTTTTTGTTGCTATTATATCAATGTTTTTACAAGGTGAGGTAACTACCCTCGATGCCTCTCTGTTTCGACGCAACTACTGCAATACAATCACCTGATCAGACATGCAATTCGGTTATTTATTCTACAAACCGAACATGTAGGTATCGACCAAAATTTGAGTTTTGGAATATAATATTCGTCTGTGACCAAATCGAAAAGTTTGGTAGACGGTAATATAGTGTTATGTTTTTACATTGAATTTGTTTTTATTTTTATTTTTTTAATTTTTAATTCAACACAGTACTTTCAAGCGCCCATTTAAATCTTGACAAGTACTTGAAACTCAATTTTGTAAGACCACGTTGTTTTTTTCTGAAAACTCACGTGCTTGCTTATTTATATACCGCATTTTATTCACGTATACACACATTATATATATTTTATAATAAATATTTCATTTATATACTTGTTATTATTAATGAGTAGGTACAACGTACGAATATAGAGCGTAGTCTAAATTAAATAATGTTAAATTGTTCAGCTCGATGCGTATGACGCTGCCACGGAGTTATTAAATTTTCCAATTATGTGTTTATATAATATTGACATTTTCCAGTAAAATATACGCTTGTGCGTACCGAGTTGATATCGTTTTGAGAATAAACGTCACATTAAGTGTGTTGGATGAAAGTCTATTTTAACAACCTCTGTGTACGGAAAATACATATAGCACTGAGGTTGTAAATATCATGGACTGTATACAATTTGTTGGTTATAATAATATGAGGCCTACAACAAATGTAAATGGGCATAAGATTGCATATAAACCAAAAAATTATAATATTGGTTTCTTTGGAAGGGGGGATTTGAATGTGCAGGTCACTACATTTTAAACGCATTAAAAAAAAAATAATAATAATATTATATTATTATATTGTATTGATTTATTATACTAAAATAAAATAGTATTATTTTAATATCATTATGTGGTACGGGAACACACGAAATTTTTATAAAATAATTTTGATAATTTATTATGATTATTTTTTTATTTATAACTAGATGTTATAACCCGACTTTAAAAAAAATGAACTAACATAAAATGCGGTGCTATATCATCGGTGTATCTCAGTATTTATATACCTCAGTTCACGGAGAAATCAGAATCGGTGTACCTCACTCTGAGAAGTAATTAAACCTAGAGGGACAATCTGCTTGTGACGGATTAGATATAGCTTTATTAGTTTATTTTAAAACGTAGTTTTAACTATTCTTTAAATATCTCAGGGAAATTTATTTTTAAACATAATTTTATGTCATCAAAAAAACATTTTCCTAAAGTAAATATTTTTTTTTCTACTCGTAATCGTTATTTATTTTTAAATATTTAACTTTTTTTATTGACAATATATATTTTCAATTCCATATTTCAGTAAGATACTTCAATACATAGAAATCAAATTTTTAAGTTTATGCGTTTTGAGTATTTATATTTTTGATGAGATGAGTACAGTGGTATTGGCCTTTTTCTGAAAATGTTGGTCCACTGCAACTTTGTTCTGTATCTTTAAACATTTATAATCATAATGAGCTATTTGTCGAAAATTTTATTTTTACATTTAATACTCCGAATAATATTATTTATATTTAATAATAATTTAAAAATATTTAGTGTTATTAAAAAGTGTAAAATACTCGATAAATTTGTTCACAAAAATCTTTTTTGTAACAACTTTAAGTTATGTAAAAGATATATTTAAAAAAAAAAAATAGTAGTTTTTGAATTTTACGTTAAATGAATCATCCCGTATATGTATTAATATATTATTATAATCACTTTTTGAAAATTCAAATCATATAATATATGAATACTGAATACATAAACTATTTCAGAAAGATCTTAATAGGATTCGAATATATGCGTGTAATAAGTCACACGTATCATAACTTTAAAACTACGCATATGTTACTAATATTACATCGAGCAACTGTAATAATATAATATATTCCCTGAGCGACGTATGATAACATGGCGTTAAATTAATTTTTATAATTCAGTGAACTTCGGTTCTTGCCTGAGCCATAAATGTGTTTTGT
Organism: Rhopalosiphum maidis; assembly: GCF_003676215.2. NCBI lineage: Eukaryota > Metazoa > Arthropoda > Insecta > Hemiptera > Aphididae > Rhopalosiphum > Rhopalosiphum maidis. The sequence goes on from NC_040877.1 coordinate 65,849,233, forward strand.
TGTGCAATCATGATATAGCTGCCGCTATTACAGAATAATAATAAAAAAAAACCCTATACATGTTGAGAAAATAAAAAAGTGTATTATAATATTATATGTTTTACGATTACCTACAGATACAATAGGGAATACTATAACTTAGTAAAAATGTTTAATCTTACATTATTTTGATAATGAACTAATTTTAGTTGGAGCCAATAATTAGAATCGAAAAAAAATAAATAACAAAAATAAAAACATTTACGACATATTTTAATAGTTAAATCAATAGTAACAACAATGAAGGTATTATTTTATTAGTCGTTGATATATCATATTTACATTATTATTGTATAATGTGTGTACTCTTAATTAGATCTAAATAGAATAAGCCATAATATCGCATATAATTTTGTACTATTTAGTCGTTATATTACACATTAAGTTAAAATTGTATAACTATTATGGAATTCATCAAAAGTCGAAACATCAAAAATTGTACAGTGGGTATGTATAAGTCTGTCAAAAATATTTAAAAATGGTAGCTATTGGATATGTAATAAAAACCAATGTAAATCCTGTCTTAAGAACTTGTCTTGAAAACGAACACATTTTTAAAGGATATAATCACACCATATCCCGTCTAAAAATTAAACGATGAGTTAATATTAACAAAATGAAAATTCTAGTACTATTATTTCAAAACAATTTACATCAAGTCGTTCCGAATCATCAATATTGTGTTCGCTGACAGAATAATAACATTATTCACTAACCGTGGATGATCATACATTTTTAATGAATTACATTAAACCAGTGGATAATCGGATTTTAGTATTTTCTACGAAAGAATATGTAGATTTACTGGCTAAATCTAAGCATTAGTTCACTGATGAAACTTTCAAGTAGTGAACTCCATTATTTGCCCAAATGTACAGTAATGTATACACAATAACACAATACATATCTTAAAGCATAATTTTGTAATACCATTGATTTTCGCTTTAATGGTAGATAAAACGTAAAGTTCACAATATGAAAGTTTTTTTTTGAAAATCAAAACATATAATATTAATCAAAAAAATCGATTTTGAACAAAGCAAATGTATTTAAAACAAAATTTCCCAGTACTAATAAAAATGGTTATTTTTTCATTCAATTTAATATGATATTTTGCTAAGAATTGTATCTATTTTCTAGATTAGTATATAGAAATATAAAACGAACTAAAAATAATTAAAATTGGAATAATTTTCATTGCAAATCCGTTATTAATATCAGCCTTGACTATCTTTCCAGAAAATTACGTAACTAAAGTATTGAGACATTATGTGAAAGAACGTATAACGTTGATAATGAGGGTGTTTTAAACCACTTATAACTTCATTTGAGAGTACACGAATCGATCATCCAAATAGTCGTAAAACGATGAACCCTAGATTTTCTAATTCATTAAGGAACTAATACTAATACTAATACTTATACGTCTATAACTATAATATCTTGATTACCTGGAAGGCTAGAGCAAATAATTATGTTGAAAGTTGACATAGAGTTTTCAATATTAAGTTCATGTCATCTAACAATATTATGGGCATATATATATATATATATATATGTTTGGTCAAGATGAAAATAAATCAGTACATTGTGGATACGCAATCGAATTGTACATAAAATACAAAAGGGGATATACTCAAGAGATTAATTGATGATTACGTAAATATAGCAACAAACTAGAATACCTCAGAGGTATTGCCTATAATTCATCATTTAAATATTTTAATAATAGTATACAACTTACATGTAATATATTTATATAAATGTATATCATATATATATATATTATGTGTGTTATTTTTTTTTATTGACTACGAAAACAGGGACAAAATAGAAAATGTAAGAGATATTGTCTATAACTTATAGAACGTGTCTTATTTGTATAAATATTGTATTTAATTTTGGTGTTTGAAATATTGTAAAGATTAATTTTAAGAGAAAATAAATAAATAATATTTCGAAAAAAGGATTTGCTATTAATGCTTTTGTTATTTAAACATTTGACTAATTTTACCTTCGCAATTCTTTTATTGACTCGATTTTCTTAAGTATATGTTAACGTTTGATGAAATATAATAATGCATAATGTACGATTTATAATTAATGTACAAAATACAATATTTATATTATTTATTATTATATTGTTTTTATTAATTATAAAGTTATGTTGTTTTGAACAATGTATGAATTCAGCAACTTTATATTGCCGCTAGTTAAAAGTTACATCGCCTCGCCTGTCGATGAAATCCCGTGTTTCAGTCGATTAACTGGAAAATTTAATTGAAAATTGTTTTCATATTTTATGAAAATAATTACATCTCCGCCGGGCAGCAAATGTAATGTTCACAAACTGAATAAGTACTACTCAACTAACACAATGATTACCGCACTGTATGTTGAGTTTATTATTATACTTTAATATCGTAGTGTTTTATTACGAACATTTAATGAAATGTTTTATGCTACCTACATATCGCTATAAGCATAACGTTTTATTTATTATTTGAATTCAATTGTTTATTTTTTTTTTTCAATTCGCTTAATCATTGAAGCGTATCATTAATCCATCAGAGTCGAAAATTATTGTTTTACATATTTTATGTTAAATTGAATTTATTCGAAGTTTTATTACGGTCAAAATGAGTTAATTGAACATAATATTATGGTCGATTTAGTAAGGCTATTATTATCTTAAATACAATTGAATAACGCCAGTTGAACATTGTTTCCACCTGTTTCTCACTATCAGAGTCCTTGAGTACTAATATTTCTTTCACTTGGTTTTCACAAGAGCGCAATGACCATTACAAAAAGTTCGATTTGTTCGATCCTTTTTTAATTAAATGTCCGTATTAAAATTCAATCAAATTATGATAAATAATACAAATGTTAAGTTGAATGTATTTGGATAAAAATATTTTCATAATTATTTGACTAAAAACTTTCGGTTTTTTCAAAACAACTTAAAAAAAAGGAAATAATAAATTCGGTAGATTATTATAAGATAGTTTATAGGTACGCGTTGAAACCAATTTGAAATTAATTATTAAAAGTAATTTTAGTGTTTTAATAAAAATCACTTATAATAATTAAGAAAGAAATTAGGTACTAATTTCTAAATTTATATACAGTGATTTACCAAGCATACTCACCATCCACATTTTTCCCTTACTAATTAATTTACCTATTTAAATTTGAATTTTTGTAATTTTTAAATGAACTTATAAAGACCATATTACTTAATTTTTTTTTTTTGCACTACGTAAGGAATGTGCTGTGGTATGTGGCCATACAAATTTCTTTTTTTCATTCCAGGGATCCGTTTTTTTTGTACTGTGAATTATTTAGTGAATACGTTTTTTTGAAATTTTGATGTATTTAATTTAAAATTCAAGCGAGTAGTTTCTCAATTATTAAAATTGTTGTACTTAGGATAATAGTCCATAAAGATGGTTTAAAAAAATATAAAGTTTTCATTTGAATAAAATGAAAGTTTGTATCTCCACTAATTAAGTATTATAAAAAATGTTTTTAAGAATTTCAAAATATATTCTTGAAGTTAATTTAAAGATTGTAAAAATCAGATTTTGAATAATTTTATTATTATGGGTAGCACTATATCATGTATGTTATAAACGTGATAATATTATCAGTGTCTAAAATGTATGATTCCTATATGTATTTAAGTATTTTACAACACAATTTCCAACATAATTGATTAGGCTATGCTATATCACTGAAGATCATTATCCGTCCCGTTCTACGTGCACTAAAACTAACTAAGACATTACGGGTTGTGACCGTGATAGACCACGCAGAAACTTTTATGGCCATTGTTGATACGTTTTCATGCGCCAGAAGAATGCGAATTTAAGTCAGGCGTTCCACAGAGATCCGAATATTTCGCCGCAGCGGAACGGTAAGTGTAATTCACTAGGCAGTGATAACGCGAAGGGAACGCCGGACCTTCAAGGCAGTGGTATGCGTTATTATATTATTATATGCACATACGTTTATTTAATATATATATATATATATATATTATGTAAACGTCCGTTGGTACAGGTTGTGGATAATAGTGCCCGTGCAAAAGCCTTCAGCGTTCTGGGTTGGTGTGGGTAGGTAGGTGCAGTGTAGTACTATATAATACTGTTGCGACTTGCGGGTAGCCCGGAAGACAAATGGGCGAGTTACGTAGACTCGTTATGCCACTGTTGGCAGACGGGGGTTTTAGGCAGACGATGCGGTATGGGTTGTGTGTGTGTGTGTAGGAGGGGGTGAAATGACTCATGCATGGAATAGTGAGGGATCCCGGATAGGCAAGAATGCTTGATGGAGTGGGGGGGGGGTATTATTATTATAATTATTATTATTCGTCGGCGTTGTCGTCGCAATAACGCATACCTTGGTGGCTGCAGTTTAGATTCACTAACCCTCCCCACCGGCGCCTCGAATTTGTTATACAGTTGCTAATGACGTTTCGGTAGTAGGAATTCTACGGGATGAACAAAATTAATCATTCCCAAAGATGACGGGCAGAGTGGACGTATATTATACGCGGGGACGTGGTAGAAGTTTTCGCCAGTGGAAGAGACCGATCGCAATAGGTAAAGCTGTAGCAGCAGTAGCTGCAGCGGCGGTGGTATCATCATCAGTATCAACAGAACCATCGCAGTTTTGTTTACGAGCATGTCGCCCGAGTATTATAATATATTATTACCACTCTCCTTACCGCAACACGACCAAGACTACGGATGTGGAAAGTTTATTATAAATATAATATATTAGGTATAATATAGATACGATTCGTCTTACATCAGAACTGTGGTATGGTTATCTAAACTCTTGGGTCAGGTTAGGTACGATAACTATTAACGGATTCGGTGGGTGCTGCGATATTTACGAGTTTAAAGCAAAAGAAGTCCGTTGGTGGGCGTCCGTCGAAAATCGCGTCGATTACGGGTTCCCGTAGACCACGTATTTCTCGTAGACACCGTCCCGCCGCCGACGGATAATGACAACATTATAATAATATACGCGCATTTGTACTACAGACGAAATCACGAAACGTGTTTGTTTGTTATTTTTTTCGGTCTGCCCGAGTAATCTGCATAATCCCGGGTTTTTGTAAAACGTAAAAACATACGTTTTTGTAACTTTGTATTTTTTTTCTCTATATTATATTAAACACGGCTTAGACCCGCGCGATTACGTTTTCCCCTTTATTTTTATAATTTATACTGTTACAAATATGTTCAGATAACGTGCGGATTACTTTTCGAGTTTTTAAAGTCCTAGGAAGTATCGGTCCGTAACAATGGACAGCGGAGAGTAAAAAAAAATCGCAGTAACCGTCAACCGTACAAATGCATTGCGGAGATAACGGTTGGTAATAATTAAGAATTACTATTATCCTATACACGATATATCATAATATGTATATTATTATAATACAAGGTTTTAAAATTGTCGTCTAGTCTTTTTTAATAGGTTTAATAATATCGTTTGCTCGAGTTCCGAAAAAATGCACGACCCTATGGATTTTCGTTATTTGAATAATTATTTTGACATTAAATGTCGAAAGTCTTAATCCCGTAGGTATTGTTCACAATCGGCCGATGTAAAATCCAATGTCGTGACGGTTATTCCGAAGAAACGACAATATTGTCTAATCAAGCATTACGTTTCACTTTAAATAATAGAAAAAAAAAAAGGAAACAAATTAAATTAACCGTTCAAAACTGCATTGAATTTAACTATAGCTGACGAAATTACCATACAAAAACAGTATAACAAAGTTATTTCCGTTGTCTTCAAATACTCGATTCAATTATACCCTTTGTTTTGTATCTAATTTAATGAGAAAATAAATGTATGTATAATACGAAGAGACTGTCTTCAAGTCTTCCATAAATAATTATTATGCAATTACGCGGAATTGTTTATATTGAATTACGCCTGCGTGATGTACAGTCTAAAAATAATATACGTGTTATGTACTTATTATGTTATATGATTACGTTATACATAGGTATGTACTTTGTAAACAAAATGTATATTTGTACATTATACTGAGTGTAGTGCAAACGGCTCCGCTGTACAACTTTTGCAATGATTTTACATATTACATTTACATACAAAATGCATTGTGCATATTGTATAACAACAAATAGTAAGTTATTTATGTCGGTATAGCGTTTCACTGAAAATTCGATTGCATCAAACCGAATGTGGCTCGTCGAGTCGTCGATACATCTAACCAATGTCGAGTTCGTATCCGAGACGAAGTCCAAAAAATTATTATTAATACGGTCGAAATTACGTACATTTCGAAGATGAAATTAGTAAACGAGTACACATCTGTTGCTATTGCGTCTAACGTATTTTACTCGCTATACTTTATGTAGTTATATGTGCTTAATATAAGCTCGTCTGTGCTCGTAGATACTTCAAACCAAATACAATATATTGATCGCAGTTTTCTACGGATTGTGCTACTTCAAAATGAGTGTTGAAAAACGTCTGTTTGGGTTGTTCAGTCTTATAAATCATATAACTGAGATTGTATACGTATCGCAGTATATACGCCACCTATTACCGACGTATCACGCAAGCGATTTCTAACTAAAAACATAACAATATTTTTGTCATTAAATTATTATCCAAAAATATGATGGAAACTGATTAGGGCACAATCTGAAGCTGAACAATAATAATTTGTAAAGAATGGGTGTAATGCGATTGAAAATTAAAAAAAAAAAAAAAAAAAAAAAAAACAATAACTAGAACAGATTTTCACGTCAGTTACTGTTTTCCATTATTAGAGGTCACGATTATCATATATGTATATGTATATAGTACTATAGAATTGTAAACAAAATAAATAGAAGGGATATGCAAAAGTTTCCATATCCGAAAAGATTTAAATTTCTTATTGATTCGTTTACATTAATTAAAAGAGGTGCACTAAAATATTTTTACAAAATAAATGGTACTCCGCCCTCCATCCATATCTCACTTCAATTTTATATAACCTTCGTTTTATCTTAGTCAACACTTACGGTAGTTTATTTTTATCTGTACATTATATCATTGTCAATCCGACAAAAAAAAAATAAAAAATTGTCTGTGTATAATATTATACTCTATACATTCACATTAGTTTTCGCAGATTTTTACATACGCGAAGCACACTGTGTAAAACGTGACACGGACCGTTTCGTCGAAAATATATGATTGTTTCAAAACTGTATTGCGTTTCGACGCTGGTGCGGCACTATGCACACTGTTTAACTGAAACACGCCCCTCTCCGTCGTCGTCGTACTCGGTCCCGAGCGAGTTTATATATATACGATATATTATAAATGTACAAAGTTTTTTTTTTTTTTTTTCGGAAATTGTTTCTTTAATTTATTTTTATATTATTTAAATTTCGTGCCAGAGGGAGGACGTGCGAACGATCGTAAAGTGCACAATACACGAGATGCCGAGCGAAGTTTAATATATTATAATATCATTAACGATTTAAGACCTGCGCTGCGATAACGATAATGATTTTGAAAACTTTATTTTTTTTTTCCTATAACGATATTATTACGCTAAGACACTATATATATATAAGAAACGCGCGTTCTCAACACTAAAACACGGTCGAAATACCCGTAGTTTATGGAGTGAAAATAATCTACGCACAACACAAAAGCATCGCTCGGATATAATAAATCGTCGGCCAATGATATAATAATATTATTATAATGGTTTTTCAAAGTTCGAACACACTAGCGTTCAAGTGTGCGGCTCTTAGTCTTAACGATATAGGTCGCCGCCAAACGAATACGCCGTTATTACTTCAAAAGCGTAATAATTATGCCTTTTTTGTCACGATTGTATTGTGTACGCGCAATAGGACTCGGCGAGTCCACAACACGAGGCGGAAGTCGTATACACGAGACGATCACTCCTGCGCGCGCAAGTGTTGTCGAAAGAGTACGGTTTTACTTACCTACTTCAATATTAAGTATCTATACTATACAAACGGTGCACCTCACTCGTCAAGTCCCGAGCGGTTCGTTTCGCGATGATGATTTTAATTTTTTTTTTTTTTTTTTTTTTTTTATCAAACCGATATAAATTAATATACTTGACCCGCAATGACGAACGTATACGCCATGTGATATTGCACGCGCGTGATAAGAGTCCTACGAAAATAAATTATCAAAAATATGATAAAAGACTCGTTTTATTTATTTTTATTTTTTTATACGTTTTATTACTTATTATCTTCAAGTCGTGTAATAAACGCACTAAAATAATAAACGACGTCCTTCTACTAATACTTCTATGTATAATATATTATTTTACTCGAACCCAATGTAATGCAATTACATTTGCGCGCGCACTTTAATTTCATTAGTTTGAATGCATTAGGTATTCGTATATGTAACGTCTTGAAATTGTTACATACGCCCTCGCTGTACACATTCGCACGTCATATTACACATTATACATATTGTATATTATACTTCTATCATAAAGTGGTGTTAAGTGACATAATCTATCTATACCTACTAAATTTAATATTTATGTGTACCTCTATAATAGTTTAAATTATAATACTATTACTATGCAGTAATATTATATTTATATTATGCATTTAACATATCGTGGTTTTTAAACATTTAACGTCTAACTTAACGTTACTTTTTTCTTTTATAAAAATGTTTAAAATGTTAAAAGTATCGTGTTTTTTTAAGATTTGGGTGTGCATGATTTTATTTGTAATAAACAATAATCAATGGAGTTTATAATTTATGAGGAATTTATAAGCATTCAAAATATAGGTGAGAAATGAAACAAAAATTGGCGCGTGACACTATTATAAATTGTTACAAGTTGCAATACCATATTTTTCTACGCCATCAACAAATAGTTCAGATTATGTAGGTTTACGGTATTATATATTTTAAATAATGAACACATAATATTGCAACTTAAATGGCTCTCACAAAGGAATGTATAAAAAAAAAAAATAGGCAAAGACGCGTACGGTTCAGCACGCAACACACTCATTTTTTTTTTATTTTTATTTTTTTTTTTGTAGAAATTGAGTCGCGCCATAATAGGACGTAGAACTACTTAAAATCCAATGCACCACACGGTGGTAAGTTGTTTATTGTTGGTAGTAAAGTTTTTTATTGTATTTTTTCTTTTTACTATCAAAGTATCTTTGTGGTCGACCACAAAGAGAAAAAACATCTCTCCGTGTCGGTATTGTTTCTCGGTTGTTCATTCTTTTGCAATGGAAGTTCACACGACGCATATAAGTTTCTATATCCTAGGCCACAACTCAAAGACCCAAAATGTAGTATATTACGTTTGAGGATATTTCACATTACAATTACCTTATACTGAAAAATGTTTTGTACGTCATAAACAATAAATTGATAGCTTCGCGGATGCGAAACATATATATGATACTATGCTATTATTATTATTATTATTATTATTATTGTCAGAAGTTAGTTATTATTTTTCGAAACAACATTTTATGATTTTTTTTTTTTATCATACTATAATGATATGTATGTATGCATGTATAAATGTATATGTATGTATATATGTGTGCATTTGTGTATGTATATGTGTTGTTCATGTATGATATTATGCTTAAGGATATTATGATTTTCACAATTATCATTATACGGAAAAAACGTTTATATGACTTTTAAATTAGTACCTCATGATTTGCAAATAATACATTTTATTAGTCCTATTGATTGGAAACACAAAAATCCTCTTATACTATGTATACAGAATCGTACAGTATATTCTGATTTATAAACCGAATAGACTTTTTTTTTATACAAATAAAATAGTTATATAAATCCATTTATATTATATTATAATGTTGAATAGGTTTTAATAAAATACAATATTAGGTAATATACAAGTTTTAAGCAAATAAAATCATAGTAAATAAATAATTAAAATTAAAACGATTTGTAAATTTGAATGAATTTTCATTATATTTTTTTATTAAATATAAAAATCTATTTACCATTTTTATTTTATTTTTTTATTCTCATTTTGATTGCTATACAATTATATTTCATTTAATTAAAATAAAATCAACATAATATGATATAAATAAGTTTATATTATTAAATTTGTTTTAAATAAACTACTAATTTTATTTTTCAGAATCATTAGTGTACTTTTCTGTGTAGGTATATAAAAGTTTATTTTATGCTTATTATATTACTTTTATCAGACAATATTTTGTTTTTCGTTTCTCACCATTTTGTTTAAAAAAACAATAAAACAAACAAACAAAAAAAAAAAATAATTCAATTCAATTGAAAACTGTAATGTCTATTCACGTGTATTTATTTTTAAAATATGTATTTTCTTTTATATTATTCGCTTGAAATTTATTGAAAACTTTTATTTTTTTTAAAATTATTTTTACATTAAAAAACATCCTTATAGACATTAATAGATACAGATTTGCATATATATATATATAAAGAGAGAGAAAGATCATATTATATTACTTGTCTTATGAATACCAATTGGTTCATTATCATTTCAGTTTATTTCGTTATAGAAGTAATTTTTTGGTTTTTCTTATATGTTATATGTTTAAAAATATTATTTTTTTTTCAGCCGTCCATTTTTAGACATAAAATGAACTGTCTGCTGGCCGGCAGTTTCTTTTGTCGCTTATTATATTATATAATAGTACCAGCAATATAGGAAAAATATGGCTATACAACTAGCTGCTGGCAATGTTTAATACCTATAGTATTAAATCATGATTTTTCTCATACCTCGGACGTATGACTCATAAACTTTATATCTTTATAGTTTCCACATTCTTGCACATCATCACAACCTTAAAAGCGGAATACAAATTACTTCTTTCGTAGTCTGCAGACACACATCTGGCACTTTAACGCCTTTAATTATTTCGCTAATCATCACATTTCCATGGTTTTATACCAATCATACCACATTGTTACATTCTACGAGTAGTCTTGTAGACTGTAGAATACAGTTCTCTAGTGATTTATTATCGTTTTATTCATTATTGTTTTTCGTTTAATTTTTTTTTTTTTTAGTATTGTAGCGTGCCTAATCACCGTTGCTTCAGTGATTTTTTTAGTCAATTGTAATTTAAAAATGGTTTGTTTATTTAAATAACACAGGTTTAGTAAATTAAAATGTACATAAGTCTATGTCGTGAACTCAGCGGCTCTGGTAAATTTAACTATACTGTTCTGGGAGTTTTCTTATATGTAGCATCCTCATTCATTTTCTCTTAGATCTGAGGCCTATGACTATTATCTACGGCCCTGTTTTTGTGTCTTTTGAAAGTTTTTTTTTCATAAATGCTTTGTGCGAACCTGTATAATAACAATGTCAGGAATACTAGGTTGTACTATACAACATATCAGTTTTAATCCCAATTTTAATTCAACCTACGAACTTTATGTTATAGTAATGTCTTTTAGCGTGTTGAAATGCGTACTACATAGATTATAATATGTAAGATATGATAAAAAATGTCACACCACACGTACGGCATGTTTAATTATTTTATAAAAACGTGCCTTAATCAAATTAAAGTCATTTTAAATAAATGTAGTGTTTATGTCTCTTAAATGAGAAAAACTGGTAAAAAAAAACCCTCAAAGTTTTAACTATAGCTCATTTCATATAGAATCAGAGTATTTAACAATACCCTGTCAATATATCATATAGTTAATCTGAACCTAGTTACATCCTGCCGTGAATTGTGTTGCTTTAGTTGTCAGACGTATTCTTATATCATTACTAAATTTTAACTACATCCTCTGTCTATTACCGGTCTTCCTGGATCATTAAGCACACGTATTTTGTGAAAAGAATAGCACATATAACGTTTCTATTCCGTCACACATAATCATTGACACCAATAAACCGGGCTTGTTATGCTACGACGATAGACTGGTGTGGTGTGCTGAATATCTATAATTATTACTGCAGCCTGTAGTGACGTGGATGAAGAAGTTGGAGTTTTTGTCTCTTAAAATACTTTATATCACCAAGGGGTCTCTATGGTTTTATTCGAAGGCCGTATAAAAAATTAAAAGCACTTAGCGGGCCAAAAAATTATAAAAATACATATGATTTTTTAATTTTATAGAAATATGATAAGGTTAGAAGCACAAAGGATTGAAACTAGTACTGAATGAAGAAAACACTTAAGCAATTTATACACTTTTCAACAGTATTAACTTAGGTAAGACATTGTCAAGAGTAGCAAATAATGTAAATCATTCTTTTCTTTTTTATCATATCTATATACAAACATATTTTTTTAGCTATAAAAGTAGGCTAATAAACATTGTTGTTGAAGCCTTAACAGCAATTAATAATAATATTAATAAAAAATATGATAAATAATAAATTAATTAATTATAAAATATTTTTGTACGTTTATTTAACACTGACAGTAATAGTTAGTGTTACCTTTGGCGGTAATATTAAAAATAAAAATAAATTAGTTTGATAAATTATGAAAGTATTGTTTAATGAAATATGTACTGTTGATAAAATGTAATATATAAATTACTAGGTTTGCTGTAATAGTAATTATAATCATGTTCCAGCTGTAAAACCTCAGTTTAAGACACAATTACATTGGATACGGGATGTACAAAATGAAAGGAGAGAATAAATTATGCCCTATAATTTGTTAGATTCTTACAAAATAGACCTATGTAATGTTCAATAAACTCTTATATTTTTATTATTAAGAGAAAACCTCTTAAAAATATATGTTTCTATACATTTATAGTTATAATATAATAATATAATTTTTTATAATATAAATAGGTAACGCACCAATTGTAATAAAATAAATGTATACAACAATAAATATATATATACTATAGGTTAATAAGTTGAATTCCGTCACTCGTTGGCTATTGATTTCTCAGACATTTCGCATAAGTAAAGTGTAGTTACAATCAAGTTTTCCAGTAGCTTTGTATAATAACAATAATGATAATATAATGTGAAAAAAATAAGATTATAATAAATAAATCTGCTTAGCTCAATGTCAATGAAATAGCGTAATAATAACAGTGAATTTTTGTTTATCCAATATAAACACAAATAACTACTGATACTCTGAATAGTTACTTAAAAAAAACATTAATAAGATCAAGATCTTTAAGCTTATGTCATATTGTTTGGTAGTACATAATTTTACCTAGGTATATGTTTATGTGCTAAACCGCTAAGGGATATAAAGAGATTTGTAGTTAAATATTCAATTATGATAAAAATAACAAATGTGATTTGGTGATCCCGCACATGCGCAAAGTCTTTAAATCACAACAAAAAACTCAACAAAATATCACAAATAAGAAGTGCACAAGTGAAAATAATGTGATTTAAAAGTAGAAGTTAGTGTTTGTACTCTCTAAGCGATGAAATATAATCAATAATATTGAGTTTAATGTAAACGACAAGTGTTACAAGTAGCTTTAAAATAATACAATTATTATAGTATATAAATGTATCGTAGTTTTTGTATAAGACTGAATACAAAAATATTCAAGCATACAAAGTATACGAGTAAAAAAATATTATTTGTGATTCTAACATGACATTGTATACACAACAACAAATAAATTCGATCAACTGGTTTTCAAAAACCGTGCTCGATATTATACACAACATGCACTAAGAAACGTTTCTTAGTGTTACATAGACAAATTGAAAAACACAAAACCTATGTACCTGTAATGTAGCAACTGCAAAGTACAGACTTGAATATGATAACACAAAAATGTTATTCAAGGTGGCATGGTATAACTATGTAGGTAAATTTTACATTGATCATACATTCGTACCAGTTTATTAAATATTACAATGAATAATTATTTATGATCTATTGTCAAAGTAGATGTACTAATAAAGTGTTTTTTTAAATTATTATTTATAAATTATGGATATTTTTTTATTGACTAGTTGTATGAAATTGAAGATTTTGTGCTAATTTTTTTGTCGAATGTTTATTGTTACTGAATCCACTTGTCAACACTAATTTTAATGTTTTTCAAATATAGCCAACCTATAGTTTTGTTTTATTTAATTCATCTTAGAAAAAGTTTGTTTACATAAAAAGGTTGTGAAATATATATAAATTGCATACAAATCAACTGAAGTCTCCTCTCGGTATTCGGTTATAAGTGTATTAAATCAATCGTTGCATCGTCTTTTTGGTGGCTGATTTACACGCTAACACACATACACATATACATATTTTATAAATACAAACCATGTCAATTGTTATAAAATATGAGCGATGATGACAGAAACGGAAGAATAGTCGACGTACAATTGAATGTAAAGTACGATAAAAGGGCGTATGACGAAAGTTGTAATATTCTAGAATGGAAAAATAGAATAATATTTTTTCATTGAAATGGACAAACTATGAAAAAAAACATAACCAATAATTATGAAAATTAAAAAATAACAGACAAGTGTCCCACAAGTAATAAAAATGACGAATCAGTATTAAATAGATTAAAAATTGACCATCCAAATAGTTAACTTACGGTTTCTTAATGGCTAAAGAAGCATGCATGCATCACCCGTGGAACTCAACTCACTATAAAACAGATTTTTACAGAGTGTCGCCGATATAAGAACGAGATAAAATAAAATAATTTATCAATTCATCTTCACGAAATTCTAGTGCTTCATGCGGAAGCAGCTGAAAAATTATTAAAATGTACAAATCAATGGGATTTTTACAATTGTAATAAAGTGATAGAAATCGTAAATAAAATAAACTAGAAAAAATGAGTGCTCGTCCGTCCAATATAAATATAAGCATTCGTATAATCCATAAGCGTAAGAGTGATTAAAATATTATCGTTAAAGTTGGACGCAAGTCAACTGAGGGTCACGGCCAACGTGGTTTGAACAAGTTACTGGAGCGTTCTCGGATTGACGATGACGCGTCAAAACTGACTAAAATAAAATATAATTTTCTCATGAAAAAGCATTGTACACACACTCGTACCCGTGAAAGAGTGTGCTTAAGGAAAACAATATTTTCTTTTTTTAGGTCGATGGAAATTTGATATATTAAAATATTATATATTTTTAAACGATTCCAAAGTTATACGCGTGCACACACACACACACACACGTTCCACGTACTCATTATGTACTGTGTATGTGTTTGTTCAATTTTAAAGTGCGTACGACATAATATTTTGTAATGAAATACGATTATTTCCAAGAAACTATTTATTTTATATTGCCGTAGTTAAAATATAGTATACATATATATATTGTATCGTCTAGTATATTATACTATATCATTATTAAAATTATGTTTTCCTATACTCGACCTTTTTATATTCGGTACGATGCGGGTTAAAGGTGTTTTTTATTTTTTTATTCTTTTATTCAACGTTAGTGTTTTTTTTCTTCTTATAAAATGGAGTCTTTTATTTTTTGAGCAATTTTTTCCACGCAGACAACTCTCAACGATAGGTCAAGGAAATATCTAATGTTAAATAATAATGCTAGTATAATATGTCATATACTGTCTTACACCAATGATAACACAACAATATAATCACGAAAAAATACGCAATAGTTAAATACACAAACTTTAGTAGAGTACACATGTATTCATAAGATCAGTAGTGATTGGCAACATTCTTATCCGTACTCATTGTAGGCTATCTGTAATAATAATAGTAATTATATCGAATTAAAACCATAGACTGTGTCGTTCACTGTTAAAATAAAAATTCTACCACTCCGTAAAATTTGAATTTTTAATAGGCCACTAATACAGCATAACATAATATTTTAATATCATCATCAAGAGTACCAAAAAGACGACTAGTATTCAGTTTTTACCAATAGTTTGATCACAGCTTACGAAAATCCATTAATGGCATTAATATACATCGTCTTTAAAATTAATAATATAATTTACATATTATTTTATGATAATCTATAATAGATTTCTAAAGGTTGTAAACTATTATTATTTCCATATAACACCATATGTACTTGTTTTTAATGACTGTGCAATTTTAATATTTATAATTGTCAATGAGCATTTCATTTATTTGATTGATACAAAAAATCAAATTATTAGTGTGCTTTAAAATAATAAATCAGATTTATTTTATTTATTCGAATTTATTGGATTAAGTCAATTAAAATATTAATATTCTAACATTAAAATAAGTACATTTAAGAATTTTAAAATGTATTATTATTGGAATCATCATGTTATGTTGAATTGTATAAAGTTATATATCAGTTTGAAACTGATCAATTAAATTTTTCATATTATAATATACAGAGTTGTAATGAATTATACTAGAATAATGGCTTCAAGGAGGGATGGTACACTCGGAATATTGGCAAATGGAGAATTTTAAAATGTACAAGATATAGTGGGATTGTTTTTCACGGAGCTTTATTGTTAGGTCACACAACTTGTTGTGAACGCATCTACAAAGAATACATGGCATTACAAAAGAAATAATTAAATAACATACAATTATGAACTAAACTCTGAATCGGAAATCCTAATTAACACAAGTACACAGTACTAGTAAAGGTCGTCTGATAAGTGAAGATACCTAACCTAACTCAACATAACATAAATTATAATATCAGATCGTATACTTTGAATATATTGTTGTGGGAAATATCCTATTTGAAAAATCAATGATGATATTGAGTTTTAATAGTTATTTTTTTTTTTAAATACAACATCCTCTTTGTGTGTGATTACAGTTTAAAATGTATACCGCTATCCATTAGTCATTTAGAATTCACGTGTTTTACAATTATAGAAGTATAAAACAGTATGATCAAACATTTATTTCCGGCCTGATTATCTGAACGGATATAATAAAATTAAGGTAAATCACATGTTATTAGCGCGAAGCTATCTACCAGTTAAAAAGTACGAAAAATAATTCGACTTCGTAAAACTACATTAATTATTCAGAAACATACATAGATATTTATTTTTTTTTCAACTTAATAAACCTCACATTTTGTATGCCATTTTGATCATGTTTACTTGCAATAATTATTATTAATTATATTCTTAACATTCCATTTGTTTTCATATATTATTTTTATGACTGCATAATACATATACAGGATGATGATTCTTTTATCAAACAACACTCATTATTTCAAAAAGTATTAATGTTTTTGAAAATATTTATTTACATAGTTTCAAATTGTTAAAAAACAACGTTTTTATTAAAAATTTATATTTTTAAATATTTTTTATCCTTATAATTTTTTAAGTTTTTTTTACTCTTTTGAATGACAACATAGTGTTTTAATTTCATATTCCAAAGCAAAATAATATTTTGAGTATTTCGATACATAAAAATCGAATTTAGGGCGAGTAGTTTATGAGTTATACTTATTTAAAGTTTAGTTGCGCTTGTTTAAACTTTAAATAAGTATAACTCATAAACTACTCGCCCTAAATTCGATTTTTATGTATCGAAATACTCAAAATATTAGTTTGCTTTAGAATATGAAATTAAAAATCTATGTTGTCTTTCAAAACATTAAAAAACTTAAAAAATTATACTGTATATATATATATATATATTATATTGTTACTATGTAAAAAAATATTTTCAAAAACATTAATACTCTTTGAAATATTGAGTGTTGTTTGATAAAAGAATCACCCTGTTTATAGGTATATACATTTTTTTGTTTTAGTAATACTTAAACAAATAACAGTTAGGTATAAATACACTATGAAAAATTATCTAAAGCGATTTATTAGTTGCAAAATACTACAATTTTCTCTGTTAATTACGTTAAATCTAATACATAAAATACAATATTTATCTTTAATTTACTATCAGGGAAAATTTAATATTTTTTTCCATTTCTTAAATATTAAATCAACAGATTGTTATTTATTTAACCATAACATTACTGCCATACTTTTATTACCCAATATTAAATAAAAATATTTTAATTATTGTATACAATGTATAATTTAATTTCATAGTAATTGTCCATCTTATTAAATTGCTATTAAGTATTAATTATTTAATATTAGCTTAAATTAAAAATGTATTAAATTCTCAAATGTCAAATATAAAACCAACAAAGTAAATTAATGAGTAGTGCATTTAATCACATCACAAATTATATGTTTAAATATTGTAAAAATAATTTTATAAACACTGAAAGATATTTTAAGTGTATCGAAAAATCAACAATAGCACGCAAGTCATGTATTAAACCATCATTAAATATTTAACCTTAATATAGGTTTTCATAAACTTGTAAAATAAAAATGTATATTTTTGAATTTAATTTTTTAATCAGTCATAATAGGAGTTATGTATATAGATAATATAAAGTATCTTCTTACTTATGAACATAATGAATTATTATGAAAAAATACATATTATTTTTAAATGTCATTCTATATTTACACATTACACACAATGTCTTCGTTTATAAAATTATTGATTATAAATTTTTCAACAAAATGTAGTTATTACTATTCAGCGTAAAACTATAGGTTCAACGTAGTATGTGTAAATTATACATTTTGAATAAAGAACATTAATAACCACTAACAGAATTATGGGTGTAGATAATGATTGTACGTAAAATCACATTGTTAAATATTACTGTCGAGTACATTTTTATAAGATTTTTTGTATTTGTGTATTATTTTAATGATATTATTTATATTTACCATCAAAAAAAAAACATTCATAATCTATTGTAAAAATAACTACATTAAACTGATTTCAATAATGTAGTGCACATTCAAAAATATTTATATTTTATTTATTTATCATTTAAAAATATTGCTTACGTACGGTAGTTAAAAAAAATCTTGTGATAATACTTACAGGAAATGTGCACTGCAAAGCTTTTGAGAACACAAAATTATTTTGGGACATTGCGAGACACTGGATTGTTGTACTTTTGACTGTATGAGTCCAACTATAATGTCATAACACACACATACACACACACACACACACACACATATATATATTATATACAAAAAAACACACCATTGAGCAAAGTTTTATAAAGTTGATTCACAGCGATCTGTCTTGATGTTACGGATGCCACAGGGAAAGATATGTATATACGTGTATATATTATACTCACGGTGTGGTGGCTGGCCCAAAAGAATATAAATGAAAAAGTATTAGGTTTATAGAGACCCGTATTTTTTTCTGTAGATGTATGCAAATAGTAGACAGACACAGAGCACCGTTATAAATCTATCGGAATACAGCGGTAAGGGGAACTGTGATGGAGTCCACAGTAAAACGGTACTTGTCGATGTCTCTAAATCTGTAATAATATATCTCGCTGATAAAATAATGCGTTTTACGCACGTGTGACGGTTGTACGGTCGGTTGGGCTTTGGTAAAATGAAAAATCTCTAGTTATAATTATATTATGATTTTAATAAAATGATGGAAGAGGAACACCATCGCGAAGTATGTGATAGTGAGTCTTAGTCATAAACTTTAGTCGAACCGATTGAGTTTTAAATATAGCTGGTATAATAATATAACAGTATGGATATAATAATATTAGGCACAATGATCCAAATACAATAATATATCCTGTGTTAAATATTCAAAGAAAAATATCTTAAGAAATAATATGAAAACAGCAGAAAAAATGCAAGATTTAAAAACCAAAGTATAAAGAAAAATATCCAAATTATAAAGCAATTTTAAAGCCGGCTCAAAAATGAATAATAGTAATATTAATAATAATAATAGTATTTTTATAAATTATGAAAAATTAATTACATTGTTTTAAGTTGTATTCATATATAAAAAAGTATATATTTATTTTGTTTTTGTTTGGTTGCCACAAGACGATTAATAAGTAATAATATAATAACTTAGAATTAAAATGACAGACAATTTACAAATAAATTAATGACAAAAAAAAAAAAAAATTAAATACATTTTAGTACCTATTAAATTAAGGAATAATTACATATATAATAACATTATGACCTACAAATCACGGATTAACCTGAAATCGCTTTTATTTTATGAATAAAATCAAACGTTATATTCCAAATGTTGATTAATATATTGCTTTCGGCATACAAATATACCAGAGTTGGAAAAATATATATGTATATAAAATAAAGAGGTTGACCTGTTCGGTCAAATAAAAAATAGAAGTTTTGTATATTGTATTATACGGTATCAGTACATTATTATCACTACTATTGTTAATATTCTTATATTATCATTTATCAAAACTGATATTTGACATTAATTGTTCATTTAAAAAAACAGTACAATATGTATATTTAGCATATATTATGTAAGTATATATTTAGTTTTAAAGCTTTAGACTCTTTAGAGTTAATAAAATTACTATATTAGTATTAATTGTGATAAAATAATATTATATACTTACCATACATTTTGCAATAGTGTTTAATGCATTTACTTATCAATACAAAATAAAATAAAAATATTAAGATATTCAGTTATATAATAACTTATATTATATTGATAATAAATATTTTTTTTATAAGTAATTTTTTACCATTGAAAATTTACCTTTATTTATTTATTCGTGTTCCAGCTCCAGCTATTTTTACTTATACATATAATGTTTCAATGTTTTATAACTTATATTGTCAGGATGAATATAGTCGATTTTGGTCATATATTATAAGCCCATAGCAGTCAGGTCCTATAAAAATATCAATATATCTAAATAAAAAAAAACGCGTTTTTTTCTTTTTGTCCATTTTGTAATCGAATCACACAAAAATCTCCTATTATCTGAAGAATTATAAAATATAGTATGCACCTGCGTGGAATGTAAAAAAAAAAAAATAAAAGACCTAATAACAACGTATAAAAGCAATAACTGTAAACGATAAATATTATAAAAAATTATCTACCCTTAAAAATACTGTGAGATTCGATAATGTTTTAGATCAATTCAAATTAATGGTATTGCAGACTTGTTTCGAAGCCGTTGATACTTACATTCAAGTAATATCTATTAGTCCAGGATTTCATTGAGTACCCTGTTTTAGACGTTGCTCCACTTTGCATATTATATTTTATTCATTGCCTTTGTTTTCGTTTAAATACCACTGTCGAGTGGTTAACCATTGAAGGAAGTTCAGGTGGCCGTTGTTTTCTCATCATACATAATCTGTGTCGATGAGCGATTACAAACAATTTTTCGTGTGCCGATTCTTCATTCCGTTCGACAGTTTTAAACACACGTGAGAGACGGTTTCTAATGGTTTTGATTCCACTTAGGTATAAACCGTGAATTCATATTATTATGTGCATTTAATATATATATATAAGCAGGGCGGTTGCATAGTACGATATATTTTGTGATTGCTAATAGAATGACATTGGGTGGTGTGGACGATGTGTTGAGGTCGAGGGGTTGGAATTTAATATTTGAATCAACGTTTTAACGGCAGGGTGAGGTGAAAAAAAAATAAAATGCGTCTTACACAAAGAAACAAAATCAATCGCAATAAGAATATTGAAAAAAAACTTATCAGTTTGACGGTTGAGTGGCGGAAACGAGAATTGCAAATTCGATTTATTAGCTTTTATTTCCGATGGCAGGTTTCAAAGAATCGTGGGTTACCATAATTTAACTTGATTGTAATAAAATTGTTTTACGGTCAAATACATGTTTATTTCTGTATTGAAAAACATCGTTCTGTAACGATGACCATTCAACTCGGTATTGAATAATACATATTACATATTATTTTCGTATGGATGGTGTTAGCAGTCATTACGGCCATCGTTATTTCTTTTTGTATCGTAAAATCCGAAAACGTCATCATAGCACAGCATATACTCTATAGAGTCGTTAGATTTTTTTATTTAATACATATGAATATGTTATTCCAAATTTAAGCACGAAGAAGTATTATTTTACCCCACTGCGTCCCAGACTAGGATAGGGTTATGTTGTGTTAAAGGCTGATGTCAATCACGACGTACCTATGTACGTGTCACTTATACGTTCACACTTTGTAGGTGTTCATGAATAAACTGATTTTCGTGAAACAATGCACGTCAAATGGTTCACCTTAATCATTGTGGTGACATTAATTCTATACGATATAATCAAATAGGTGAATTCCAGTTCTGTTTTTGTCAAATACAAAAATATATAGTTTCCTCATTCAAAAATAATAATATTATGACTCTATATAACAACTATTCGTTATTTGGTAATCAACTACTGTGAAATTATTTTTTCTTATTTTGGCAGGAAAATTTATTTTTAAAGACATGTTTTATGACACACACGTAAGTAATTCATTTTCTGGAAAACTACAGAGATAAAAATATGCGTCTTCAATATTCAGTAGCAACAGCTGCAGTAAATAATACATAATATTATCTAAATAATAAGTGAATTAAATAAATTTAATGATAACTAAATACATGTATAAAGTATACTTCCTTAGATGAATTGAAAATAAACAAAAATAATTGCAATTTATTTTATGAATCTTTGTTCATTTTTCATAGCAATGAATAATTTAGTAAAATTTAGCAACTACTCGTATTCTGGGTCTTACAGACAATTATCTCTATTTTTATAGTATGTAGTATGTGCATTAATGACTTAAAATTGTAAGCATCATTTGTTTTATTTGAATAACATGTATTTTTTTTAAATTGTCTATTAGTACAAAAGGTTTAATATTTTTCACAGTAAGAACATTAGAAATGAGGACAAAGTGATGAGAAATAACTTTTTTATACAGATTTGTTTTTATTTAAGCTATCACGCACAAATAAAATTGACAATAAACATAATATTGAGTCCATCTAATTACATGCAATACATTTAAAACAACATAATGTCTTATATATTTTTCAATATAAGTATATTTTTTTATTGTTTATTTCTTTGAACTGATTTTCCCATTCAAATTAAAGTTGACTAAGTATGTGAATTATTATAAAAAACATTTATTTTAATTAATTTACTGTTTTTTATATTTAATACGCTAAAATATTTTATTTTTTCTTATTAACTTAACTTAATTCACATAGTTACGTTTGTAACTATAAGTATAAACTATGATAAGATTTAGTTATAATAATTCCAATTTAAACACTAATTTGTTTTATAAGCTTGTGGCTTATTTTATTTTTTAAAGTATTTTAAGTCTAATTAAACTTTTAACCATCAAAAACTTTACCATTAGGTTTTATTCTTAAATGATCATTAGTTTATAAAAAATATTTTTCTGTTTTTATATACTTATAGTAGATATATATATACTAATTTATTATTTTACCCTCTTTAAATATAATTAATATATAGTTTGTAAAATGTTAAATTACAATATCGTTAAAATTTACTGATTATTTGTAAATAATTAAATTTCATAAAAAATTAATTTTCCTTCTAATTTTATAAGATTTTATCGTAGTTTAAATGTATTTTGAATTTCGTTTTTCTTTTCGTTGATTAATTATAACCCTCCTATACATTGTCTACAATTTTAAATATCACCTAAATTATAAGGAAAAAGCAAATTTTTTATATTAATCAAACATTTTGGAATAGTCGTAATGTGTTATTAATTATACTTGGGTAATTTCTTATTGTATACGTACGAAATACTATAAAATATAGAATATAGGTAATTCTTCAATCATTTGTGACTTTAATATTTACATTAGTAATAATTATTGTTAACATTTAAAATGTATAATTATAATTTGTTCATTTAACTTTCAAATAAAAATTATTTTATTTTATATAAAACAAACTAACAACTATATGTACTTTACTTAATCAATATTTATAACACATACCTATTTTATTTAAATCAATCGTTTTAAGATAAAAACCGAAAATTAAAACTGCAGGCATATTTTATAATTTTCATAAAACAGTACAGTGGTTCATTTTTCAATCCTTATTGTATATATTGTTTTAATCTAAACATTCACTTATAGAAAATATTAAACATTGTTGAAGCGTTTATTATACCGTTGAAATACACTAGTACCTGCTCAATCATTTAATTTTGAATAAAATTCCACAAAATCAATTTAAATAATAACATAAATGAAAAAAAAAATCTAAAAATTTCTTTATCAATTGATATTTCATTCACGATCTTGACGGGCTCCGGGGGTATCTAGTAAAGAAAAATTAAAAAAAACCCACGTGAAACATGTGTATAATATAGGTCATCTGTATACTTTTTATATTTAAATAGTAATAGCGAATTGTAAAATAAATATTAGTATACATTAAATGTTTTAAATTACTTTTAAAGTTCGAGTACGTACGTAACATTAAATTAAATGACCACCGACCGACCTGCATTTAAGTCAATTCGTAATGCAAAATACAAACACAGTAGGTATGTAACATGACGTTTCAATAGGGTATTGCATACACAATGCGCTCCGAAATGTTTACTGGCTACGACGAACTCGATATGAAATCACGAAACGTGTATTTTAGAGAGTGCGAAATCCGATGCTACGCTCGCAATAGCTTATAACTGTTTAGGTCAATAATAATCAAATGTATAGTATGTATATCACTTTATATTTTATAGAAATTTTAGTGGAGGTATATCTACAGCGCAATATTCCCATATAAAACACTAGAAGCGCTCCCGCCATCACTCAAACATTCGTTGGCGGCAGATTACACTTGACCTGGAAATTTTGCCATGATAGAGATGGAATCAACGTCGACTAGCCGACTGTTATATATGTATATTGTGCGCTATTCGTGCCACCGCACAAACACGAGTAATCCGCAGAATGTATCTCACCGTGAAAATCCACTGTAAGGCAATTGAGATCTTTAATAACATTATAATACCTAATTCCACAAGTAATCACAAAGGGTTCATCACATCACACGTATGTCGTGTTGCATTAACCGTGTTTGATTCTCAATAACTATAATAGTATGTAATGTAAAAAACAGACCGACGTCACTCTCTAGCTGTTGAGTAATTATTTGAATTCACTTAATACTCCTTCAACGTAAAAAATAATCGGTTTTATCTTATAAAATCGTTCCCAAAATTACTTATTGCATTGCATTGTATCAATACATAACATTTTGTGGATTAGATTAATTTAAAACATTGAAAGAAGTTGTGTGAGTATTTTTTTTACTCAATAATACTTCTAAATCCACGAAATAATAAAAAAAAAAATAGTAAAACTTGTGTAAGTAATAGAGTAAATTATTATTTGTTAAAATTACCTATACTATTCAAGTGTGTAATATGCACGCAAACATAATAGTAAAAAAAAAAAATTGTGTAATGAAATATGAGTTTCAAAAAAAGGCGATGACTACAATATACAAGTTACATATTATACAGAAGCATAAAAATATGTTTTAAATAATTGTATAGATTTTAAACCTATTTTTTTTATTTTATAGTAGTAATTTAATTAAAAGTGTACCTATTCTTCAACTCAGAATCTAAAACTGACTGCTAGTGCTTAGTAGTAAATAACAATATTAATACATTTTATTATTTTAGTATGATTTTAGTTTACAATATAACAGTAAATGAAAGTTGAAATATAAACACCTTGAAAAAAAAATCACAACTAGAATCAAAACAGGAGAAACAAAAAAAAAATAACTTGTTTTGCGTAAATATTTACTTTACTGATTTTATTTTTTTTTTTATTTTTTTCTTAAATTATATTACATTTTATTTGATTGCCTAATGTACGATGTACGCACTAGATAAAATGTTCTTTTACACATCCACATCTGAAACATTATTTTTTTGTTCAGACGCACGATGACAGACGGAAAAATTAAATAAAAAACCTATATTCTCTCCACTGCTCAGAAAAACATTAAATCATAATCGATATAATCGAATAACAATATTACATCACTGAATACCAATGTTATTGTTTGATTAACTCAGCATAAAAAAATGTTACATCCAACCCAAAAAAAAAAAAAAATGTATGTTAACATAACTAAACACACGTATCATTTCGCTTAGAATCTAAAGTACATGATTCAATAAAATCGATAATTTGTATAAAGTTTTACGTAAGTACTCCATGAATAGTATTAAGAAATATTATCGTAAGACCATCAGATCTAGCTGATTGATAAAAATAAAACATTATAATTTATGCTTTTAGATTTAAAAAAAAATCTGTAGCTCAATACATAATATTAGTTTTAACCATATTATCATATTATAAATAATAATGCATGTTCCTAAACTTTAAACTTACTTATTTTAAAATATTTTATTTATGCACTTTTATTAAAAATAACATTAGTGACTTTTAACAACTTCTGTTCAAGTATTCAGCAGAAATTTCTCAGTATATGCTAAACCTAATCTAATGAGTATAAAGCATACAAAGTTTGGTAAAAAATATATTTTACTAATGATATATAACATCATAGTTATGCAAAAAAAAAAAAAAATTATAGTGCTAAAGGAATTTTAATATTGATAAACGAGGGACCAAGGAATGTTATGCGCGCCAAGTAAAGTACCTAGTTGAGCATATATAATCACGTTATGAGTAAAGTAAAGTTCAAAGTACAGAGTAATTACGCGTATATATACAGTTGAAAGGTCGTTTGTGGCGCGGTGAATAGATATTTTCAAAATGTACTCAATACTCCTTTGAACAAAATTCAATCAAAAGCTGTCTGAAATAAATATTGTACAAAACAATTATGTAATTTATTACTATATTAATAATATTATCAGAACTTGGTAATATCAGTTGCATGAAAATTAGTTTAATGTAAAGAAGAAGAAGCGTTGAGCTTTGAGCATTAATATATTGTTATTCTGTATTGCGATTATACTCAATTTCAATTCGTTTTCAAAACCTATGATCTCTCTGAATAAAATTATAAGGTATCGATTGATTCAAAAATCGAGGTTTTTGCTACGTATATTGTTATATCATCAGTTTTTAATATGCATATCCTTGGTGAAACGATAAATCATTAGTAAAATATTATATAGGTACATATAAAACTTTTCACAAGTTTCTGAAATTGATAAGTCGAGATACAAAGCGAGTATCTCTATCGGGTCCTTCTCCGAGAGTAATTTCCAAAGTTTAATCGTATCTAACTTTATGCTTAAATGTATCGGATAAACCTTGGCAGAAAATTGCAAACTGTTGTAATTTTCAGATTCATGTTACATCATGTATATTGTGCGCAATATTTTTAACACGTTTCACAATATAATAGCTTTATGATACGTTGGTAATAACAAAATGTGTGCCATTTTAATATATTGTATTTGGTGATAAAAAATGTAAATAAAATCAAAACTATAAAATTAAAAAACCAACAAGAATATCATATTAACTACAAAGAACTTCACGATTCAACAATGGCAGTAAATCACATGTATATAAATTGTATTATTCAGTGAACGAAATAATTTTATTATTATTATGATTAATTTTATAATTATTACGATTTAAATTTTAGCTAAATCTGTATAGTTACAAACACAACCTATTTATTTATTTATAAAAATCAAAATAAATGTTTTGTACTTAGTTATACATTCTAACTCAATCAAAAATATTTCCAAGATTGTATAATAAACATATCGCAAAGTTAAAAAAAAGCAACAACAATAACTTATATTGCCCGTCGTATGGGAAATTTATCGACGAAAAAAATTTCAACCAAACATTGAAGTTATTCAAGGGATTGTTCTAGTGTATTAAATTGTATTTTATTTTTTAAATCAAAACTACTCGAAAAATGTGTTATTAATTATTATGCTGATGGTTAGTTATATAATTATTTATTTGAACCCAGACTGTTTTACATTGACTCAATGCAAATAATCGGAATATAATATTAATATACATAATACATGTATTCACTAGGAACTCATTAAAAAAAAAAAAAAAAAACAGTTTTGTTACCCATCTCAAATAATTCACCGCCTATTAATTTTTTTTAGTATTTATTTAAATCAAACTTTTATACATTTGAAAATAAAGTTTTAGACATTTATACATAATGTAATTCGTAAGTAGTTGGTGGCTTGGAATAATTTCTTTCATACTATTAAACCGTCCGATACAGATTTCTCGTATCAATGTAAGTCAAATCGTCTGATTTATAGACCATGTCTTTATATTATTTCCTTAGAATAATATTTATCCATTCAATTGTACGATATTTTAAAATAGTATGCTTCAAATAATTGTGATATAATATACTAATATATATGTTTTGACTTTTATTGCGCATGCGTTCAGTTAGACATAAAAATATAAAATATTAAGAATATTTTCATTTTATAGTGTCATTTTTATAGTTTCATTCATATTAATGTTTATCTTTTTAAATCAAAACAAATACATAGTAACTCACATATTTAGCTATGTAAAAGTTATAAACGTGTGTTTGTAATGTTTATATTTTTATAAAAATACGACAACGAGGCCGGTTTTGTTATTAGCCAAACAAGAAGTTACAAACGATTTTCATTTTCACCACCGTAGCCGTTGTGTTTTGGTTATCTTGTGTCTTTTCTTATATCCATTCTCGACCCCTATCCTTGTATTTTACGATATAACTATAAATACAAAAACTCCATGTAATGCCTCCGCCGGGAAATCGAGGAACAGCACATTGTAACCCCCCGAAAGGGGTTAAAATAAACCAAGGAACAGCAGTTCAAAATATCACAATAAAACAAATTTGGCCACTACATAACGAGGCCGGATTATTTTTAATGTAAGTGATCATTAGACGATGTACATGAGTACATTTTTAATGATTTCTTATTTTTTAATTATCTATTTCTAGTAGGTTATTAAGTTATACTGATATTATACTATCATTGTATTAATAATAAATTATTTTAATTTATCAAATATTAAAAATAAGTTATTTTATAAAATAAAATATTTGAAATAAACGTTTTTTTTATTTTATTTTTTTGTAATCCAATCATCTATTGATCTAATAGCCATTATTTCATACACGTGTTATTACGTGTTATTGATCATTGATATGAAATATGAATAAAGCAATTTTTTTTATTTAACAGGTGTTTAATTTTTATAATAAAAAATTAAATTTTTTTTTTTTTAAGAACATTTTTGATATTTTGTATTTAATGAACAATATAATTAATTATTTTTTTAAGTGAACGAATCATTTGTGTTTTTATGAAACACTCAAATAAACACACTGAAAAAATAATGCAGTTAAATCTATGAAATAATATTTAACAAATATTTTATTTTAATTTTCACACATTGACCTTTATAATTTATAATTTTATATTACTATGTTTACATACTATTTTAATAAAAAAAAATCTTTTAATATTTATTATTTTTAAAAGTAACATAGTATAATTCTATATTATTAAAATATATATATATATATATTATGATTTTATATAATATATTAACGTCACACTTTAACCATAGTTGGAAATCTTAACAAAGTATATTATGATGTACCTCAAAAGTTTACTGTTAGTTGATTGTTCTTTCTATTTCAAAATTACTTAAAACATAAATATTATATAACAATTTATTTCTTTACTAAAATTTGTAATAATAATATGAACTTAGGAATATTATAATATATCACAAATTAATTAAGATATCTTCCTTGTAAATTTTAATTTTGTTATTGGAAATATGATATTGTCTTAGTAATTTTTATTGATAGTTACATTAAATAAAAAATACATGTCATTATAAAATACTCAAATCATCTATGATACCATGTTGTTTTATAAAACGACGTGCTATACATCACAATGATTAATATAAGTAAAATTTTTCTAATGACTGTTTTATTGATATTTCAAATGGTTAAATAATAACGATCGATATTCTATGTATTTAGTATTGAATCATTTTAAAATTAATTTTAAAAGTTATCATTGACGTTTAATATTTTCATTGCGTTCGTTTTTATTTCAGATGGTTTTGCTGCGAGTAAGATAATGTTTTCAGCACACAATCACGTTCATTTAATTATAATTTTCAGAAGAATTTAATAATAATAAGATTATTGAATTGCGACTGTGGTCTATTGTTCTTCTAGCACACGGTAGTATAAATGTAGGACTAAACCTGGTGCGTATGTTGATATGGTAGTTAATTTAAAGTTTGTGACCTACAATAGATAGTGTGCATAGTAATAATAATTATAGGTAATATTATTATTATCATAGTGGACGTGTTTGGATTAATGGAAGATTATCTGCCAACGTAAATTCGTCGGCGACAACAGTGAGCTGTATTCCGACAATGCAGCAGACGAACTATATTATTATTTTTAAGTATTAAAATACTATTTCGGCCAATGTTCAGTAAATTAAAAAGAAAAAAAAGTGCATCGGAGCACAAGTTTATGGGAATAAAATCATTTGAGAATTATCTTCACGAAAAAGGGTTCCACCGATACATAATGTTACATTATTACTACACACTATAGTGAATGCTAGTGCGCGAGCGCATTCGCATGTGTGTGTGTGTGAGGAACTTTTGCGCATTAAATAACACAACGAGTGGCGGTGGCAAAACAGGACCCGTCTAAAAATGATAAAATAATACGGGTTGTTTAACGTGCTGGGGTGGTTGCCGTTGGCGTGGGGTAAAGTTCGGTGCGTCGTAATCGTTGATACACTCGGGGGCCCTATAATTTACCAAAACTAAATTACGCAGATGCATACTAAAACATTTATGAAAAAAACAAAAAGCGAGCCATTAAGAATATAAATCATATCTATAAATCATAAGCTAATTGAATTTATTCCATCTTTATGGCTGTGCATAGCATTATATGCCGTATACGGCTATAGAAATCGAATTAAACGACCGTTAACACCTGTCCAATCGTATTGATGTAACTACTTTTTGTTTGTTTTTTTTTTTTTTAGTTTATGGTAAAAAATAATGCATTCATATATGATACCTATAGTATATTTTACTGAGGAACCAATATATCTAACCGTAAGTAAAAATTATGAGGACAAAATTAATTTAGATTTGTATGATTTTTTCTTAAAGAATTAACTACAGCGAAGACAGTTGTAACGTTTTTAAATTTTGTATATTGATCAATTTTGTAGCCACCTAATAGCCGATAGGTATCCAAATTGTAATTTTTTTACTGATTAATTGTAATATTTTTGGTTTTCGTAGTCCAAACCTTAAATCACACAAAAATACATTTCAACTTTCAATAATGATTGTTCAACAACCAAAAATATAAAAATTATATTATTATTTGATTTTGCAAAATCTAACCATGTGGAATTCTACTATATCTACATGATTTAAAGTTATGTTTTGCCAAACCAATCGAGCAATATTTAAATTTTAGGTTTTATTAGCTATACGTTTTATATAAGAAAACACGAATAAAATTCAGAAAAAAAATCGTTACGCATTAATATTGTAATACTGATTTATAGATTTTGTACTCATTGTTTACAATAATGTTTTCATCGTCAAAATTAGTATATTTCCTAGCACTTTTAAAATTATTTTATTTGTTGTTTGGTAGTAATTTAATTCATTGGTAAACACAATTACTATATTATATATTTTACACAGTGTTGGGATTTTATGATTTTATTTTGTTTAAACAAAACGAATAAAACCAAATTTTATTTTTATTCGTCACATAACACTGAAAATTCAACTCCATATAAAACATTTTTTTTTATACCCGCATAAGCATAAACAAAGAGTATGTATAATAATAATTATTTAAAATTATAAAATACTACGACCATATTATACAGTATGCATACTCACGTATA
Source organism: Rhopalosiphum maidis (assembly GCF_003676215.2). NCBI lineage: Eukaryota > Metazoa > Arthropoda > Insecta > Hemiptera > Aphididae > Rhopalosiphum > Rhopalosiphum maidis. The sequence goes on from NC_040877.1 coordinate 65,881,191, forward strand.
ACCTACCGACTGTAACTTTTCAGTCAGTTAAACAACTGCATTTTAAATCGAAGCAGTAGGTACTGCTTTTTATTTATTTATTTTTTGTTATGTTTCCGTCAGTCGAATTTAACATGCGAGACGAATATAACACGAAAAATCGTACACGAATTAAAATTCGATTTAATATTATAACCGGAAAGGTTTAGGAGAAATGTATAATCTAAACGAGACCGCGAACAAGCATAATTATTTCGAAATCACGAAAACGCATTAATTTATCGTTACCGGTGAAATAATTCATATTTAGACTAACGCGCTTATAGTTGCCGCTGTCTAGCTGAAAAGAGTGAAAAAAATTTTAAAAATATACAAATAGATTTCGAGGTGTTCGTGAACAATTGAATATATTAACAATCTAATCATTGAACGTGTAACGGATCTCTGGGAAAATCTTATGCAATCGACTGCCGTTTTGGTCTCGAACGTTTTGCTACAACTTTCTGTTGCTGTAGTTATTATTCGTTAGTAGTCTCAAGCGACATATCATTGACGTTGACGTTCAAATTCGTTTTTGGTTGTGCATTTCCTGTAACCGTTTTTATAGAATTAAGCGAAAAATTATTATGGTCGGGTTCACTAGATCTAATCCTCAGAGTATATCAATAATAATAATAATAAAATATTATCCAATAGAGATCATACGCATGGTATCATATTTTTATTTACGATATGTTATTTTTAAAAATTTGTGAATATTTGGTACTTTAGTACTTTTGAGAGTACCTTGATGATTGATAACAGGTAGATTTAGATTACTGTATAGTATATAAGAATGTATTCTATAAACATCAATTCACAAAAAATTCGTTATTTCAAGTGATATAATCTTTTTTAGCTTTTTTTTAAAAAAAAAAAAAATGATTTAGTGGGAATAAAAATAAAATACTCATATTTTCTCTCTAGAGGTGGTAATGATTTTACTTTTGAGTCTGAGGTTCTTTTGCCCTGTGGTTTTAAAATCATAATAGATTCGTAGAGTAAATGTTGTGTACGGAATTCTGATGGTGTTCTATTGTAAGTGCTAAAGAAAAGTATAAGAAACTCTGACCTGCACTGACCTGAATTTGCGCCATAAAACTTTATAAGAAAATATAACACCACCTTTTTATTATTCCAATCAGTTTTATTTCTAAAATTTTGAAATGTTAGTTATCATATCTTTATTTAAAAAAAAAAAATTAAATTTTAATCATCGGAATTTTATTTTTAGAATTGTTTGAACGCATTCAAAATGCATAGTTTATTAAAATGTATAAATTGTCTTAATATTGTTCTTATATAATATAATAAAACAATAGTAAGCAATACTAAAAATATATTAATGGCAATATATATATATCCGTACATTATTATTATTATAATAATATGAAATACTTCTATATGTATAGTATTAAAACACGTGAATTATCTAGCTATATTATAATTTCTTTAGTCCACTATTTGTGCACTGTATACTTCACCTAAAATACGTTATGTATTTGCAGCCAACTTCTACGACGTGGTCAACAAGACAACCAAATCGTTTAGTGTCAGCCATTAGGGGATGGAAAACACGATTTATTTTCTCTCGTGCGGACGATACTTCATTGATGATTTTATTTCGGTAGCCTAGGTAGTCGTTTTCGCCTCGTGGTTTCGAAATTGAAATTGCCACGTATCTACGTGGTTAGGTATTTATATCTATAGTACGCGCGCACACGTGTGTGGTGTGTGTGTGTGTGTATGTGTGTGTGTGGTATTTGAGCTACAGTTATGGTTCTTGCCGGATAAAACGTGCGCTGCAGAGTGTATCGTACGGTGTACGGGTCGCGCGAACGCGGACGGCGGAAGAAAAAGAAAAACGATGACGAGAAGAAAGCAACGAGGAAAAATAGAAGAAAAGACCCGCCGAGAGATTTTTATTTGGCTCCGTTTGTAACGGATGCATCTCCGGGGTGCCGTTCGAATCACAGAGGAGTGGCGGCGACGGTGGCTGGCAAAATGAACCCCCGAGTGCCGTATAAGCGACCGATTGTTTAACACGCCGGTTGATCTATGACCTCCGTGATAACCGATAGCGGAAATAATGGCGAGTGGTTCAAAAGGCGAGGCCGTGGGTTGAACGGGAATGGCGCGCGAGGATAACAATCGGCTATTATTCTCTCTAACGCGCGTCCGATATGTATGCGTCTCGTATGCTGTAGACTTCTTTTTTTTTTTGTAGTTGTTGTGTGAGTATGTGTTGGAACTTTCCTAGACGATTCAATGGCAGAACCGGCTCGAAATACACTTGTTGTCTGCTGTGCCTCTGATGCGTGCGAATAACTTTTTAATCCGTCTTCGATACGTGAGACACTCTGATTCTGCTTAGTACCATCGGCATATTATGCGACCGGCGCGAAAGGTTTATTATCAACTTAAGTGGTGATAATCTCCCGACAAGCCGACGATAACTTCATCGAAGCTCTTATAATACAGTGGCGGTTTAATAATCCTTCCGTTCCAAACCTCGAGTTTCAACTCGGTTGTTAAAGTGGGAATCTTCACGATTTCGTTTCTAATAAACGCGTCACATCCTGACCACCGGATTTGTCAACTTTTACAAAATTAAAAAATGACTATATAGTGATGCACTTGAGTTCGTCATAAAATTAACAACCGACGTGTGCTCGAGTTAACAGAATTACTTTATTGTATTTGTCGCCAAACCGTATTTACCAGTATATAAAGTATAAAAAATTTTTTTCACTAACAGAAATTTTTATTTCACACTATTTTTAAGAGTTAATCGTTTTGATTAACCCGGTTCGATCCAATATAACGGTCGTGGTTAAGTTAGGCATTAGAAGTTAAAAACTCAAATAAGAATATTTATTATGCTCGTTAATTGTTAAATTTTATGAAACATGATTTGAGTAAGCAATTTTTCGTTATATAAAAATATTTTTATAACTTAACATTATTCAATGACTAGATAAATAATGAAATCTTATTAAATATTTAGAAAAATTAAAAAGAAAAATAAATAACTGTATACATTTTCTATTTAGATTTTATAGATAATCAATGTTTTAAATTATTTGGTTGACGTTTTCCCGTAGTATGCGAAATTGTCCAATACTATAGACATAATTATTATTAATATCGAGATACGTAGCGTAAATTCTTTGTTTTATGCAATTAAAGCATATATTTGTAAATAATATACGCGAGTGCATAAATAATTATTCTATTGTATTAAAATGTACTGAAAACGTTTTATTAGTTAAGCTCACCTAAGCAAGTCAGTTAAAATTAATTCTGCGCAGTGCGTAATATTTGAACACTGTGCGACAGATATAATATTATATTATAAGTTTACCGCATCTGTATAATACCGACACAACGAGCGAATACGATCAATTTGAATACAACATTTAATTAAAAATTATTTTTACAACTACTTGTGCTTGAAGACGCCAATGGACATTGACGTAGTGTATACATCTCACTATACATATAGGCACCGTCTTAAAGCGAATCTTGAGTGGTCGAAGAACTAATGGCATAAACATAACATTTATAGATACGTCCAAATCATGTCATAGGATACCGTATTATTATCAATTACCTAATTTATTTCGGCGATAGATTTATCATAATATTAAATTCTAATGGAATTGCCATAGTAATAATCGTTAATAATTAATTTTAGTTTTAAAAACTATACAGATAATCGGATCATTCTAATTTGTAATTTACACTATAAATATAACATTAAGTGGAAACATATAGTTATAATATTATGATACTTAATTAAACATGTTTTTTTTTTTTTTTTTTAATACAATATTATAATAATATAACTATTAAGCTATAAGATACATTTCGCCATTTGAAGTACATATAAAGGAAATATTCCAATCAAATGAAAATTGCTTAAAACCATATATATTTTAATGAAGTAACTTGAAAACATTAAACTTATATTATAAAAAAAGTTTGTTAACCAATAAACTAATGCCAGGGGCATTTTAAAAATTAAAAAAAGGAACAATTAAAGTTATTTTTAAAAACCAAACTATAATAATAATTTTACTGAAGGTATTATTATGAACAGGAAAAATGCAAATTGAAACGTAATATTTAATTAGTTTTTTTACGTAGCCAAAGACGTATATTATAAATTATAATATATATTTATATTAGAATATATTAAACGCGAGTTCCGTAATAACCGAAGTCTGATATTATACATTTTTCCATCATAGTTAATACCAAATCTAATGTAAAATCAAATAATTAATAATCACTATCTATTTTTTATTTTTTTTTAATACTCAACATGAACAAGAAAGTGCATTATATTAATAAATGTATTGAATTTATCAAGAACATGATACTAAACCACAAGATTTTCTATTGATTTTAATCATATTAATGCAGTTACCTACCTATTATGATTGTATAATTAAGTATGCTGTGATGTTTTCATCATATTTCACTTATTACCTTTAGATCGATTTAGGAACTTCGGTGTATATTATGGTACGTATTACCATACGTTATGGTAAGAATTTATTAATAAGTACAACTGGACATTCATACAATTTTCAATGATAATTTCACTTTTCGGGTAAAGTCGTTACAATTGTCCACATATTAAGATTATATTGATTTATTCCATACTACTGTAAGCAGTAATATATAATATATAAGAATAAACACAATTTTTAATATTTATCTTATATTTTTATGATAACATCTATATTTGAAGTAATATTTTATTACCTCGTAATTTATAGGACTACATATATGTAGCCTTATGTATATTTTCCACGGTTATCAGATTGGAGCAACTTGAACAGTAACACCGTAGCTTATTATTATTTTTAAGTATACACGTGATACCCTGAATTCGCAGTAATGTAAATAGGTAATTAATATTTACTTAAAAATAGAAACACTAACAATATTATCGATTGCTTATAACTGCTTATGTTATAATAATATAAAAATAGTTTTATTGTGAATTTGAAATTCAAAATAATCGTTATCTTAAAAAAAAAGTAAAATCACAAACAATATTTTCTATTACATAGAATAAAGATTAAAAAAAATAGTAGAAACAAATGTTTTCTAAAAAATCGTTTTCTCATGACTACAAATTATCCAAAAATATATTTATAATAATGTGAACATCATACTTTTCTATTTAATGAATATTAATTATTATATAATCAAAAAATATATTATATCTGTTCAAAAAAATTTATTTAAACTAATTAGGCAAAAGTGTCCGTGACATTAGCGAGTTGTTTTTGTAGCCTTTATCTGAGATTTTTTTCCGTCTTCTAAACGTAATCATTTTTTTTAGAACGTTTCCTCATATTACATTACTACATAATATATTTCTATACCTCAATATTCGTTTTAATTGAACACTTAACTCATTGCAATGAAAGAAATGAGTTCAAATTGGTCATCATCAAACGAATATCAATTATCAAATTGTAATAATGTCGTTTAATGAACTTCTTTCCCATTTCCAATTCAAAATGAATGTACTATATTTTTCTCAACTGTGATGTGAATATTGAAACTGATTAATTCATCTTTGATACCCACCTTAGTCTAGTGGTGATATGTTGTGAACATAATGCGTTTTAACTATTAAAATCCCATACTCATTTCATTGAGGTAACAGGTAGGTCAGTTGAAAAAAATATTATATAAAATGTTTAACGATTTTTTTTATTATTATTATATATTTTTTTTAGGTTTTTTGCAAACACGCAATACCATACTATGTATTTAATGCATTAAACCTTACTTATATAAAAAATAAATAAGTTCTATCTTAAACGAGCCAGCTTAATTTTCATAAATTTGAATGTTGGTTTTAGGACCGAAAAACAAGTGTATATAATTTTATACATATTTTTTTCGTTTACAATATGATAATCATTATTACATGATATATGGATAAATATTTGCAGTTCGCGTATCTATACCGTCGAATTCTTTATGGTGAAATATAAAACACCAAAGCCATACATACATTTTATGATAGTATAGTGTCAGTTGCGTCGTTGAGAAAATTATGGATATTCCATCGTTATTTTGACATCTGTCTATCATTCCGTATAAGCTTAATATGAAAAAACATCAGAATTATTTTAAGTTTCCGTGATTTCGAAAAATGATGTCAAAAAACGCGTGTTCAATGTACAAGTGGGTCAGATAATTTAGTGACCTTAAAAACATAGATAATATGCTTGGAGGATTCAAACACAAAATACATGTAATACATGTCGTTAAGTTAGTACAATATAGAAAATTAAGTACGTGATTAATTCCGTGAGATATTCAAACCTAGTATCGAAAAACAATTTACGTGAATTTTGAAACACATCACTGATTGCTCTCAATATCACAATTACAATGCCAAATTTCGTTGATTTAGATTTAGATATTTATTGCTTTTTTTAAACTCTTTTTTCAAGGTCTACCCGACACCCAATGAGTTTGAGTCATCAAAATGGACTACATACGTAGTACGATGGCGATAATTCCCGATAATGACACTTGGACATCGGATTTTTGTCATGATTAACCTCTATGCAAGTCAGATTATTTGAATGGTTTAATTATTTATCATGTTTCGTATTGTAACTGTTTACGTTATGTGCTCTATAGTGTTAAAACGTTATTTTATTATAGAAACTAGCGTAACATGTCTATTTTTGAATTATTAATAAACATAAAAAATATTTATTATAAATATAAATTTAAAATTATTTGTGGAGTAGAAATATTTGAAAATGTAATACAAAAACTCTAATAATTTCTTAATTTCTTAATTAAAAACTATAAAAAACGTATAGTAACAATATTATTTTTTATACGAGTTTAAATTTAGAATTTCAATAAAATTCATAAAAATTGCAAAAAATTATAAACTATTATGTAGTTAAAAATTCAAAAAAACTTTTCTTTTTGTATCTATGTTTTAACAATCTAATAGAAGATTCCTCATAAGTAGTACATTCTGAAACCACACGCACACACACACACACACACATACATACTTTATCATATTTTTCGGTATTTACAGAAAATATTTTTAATTTTGTGTTATACAAGTTGATATAATATGGTACAAATATATATTATTCTAATAATAATTAAATACTAATAATATAATAAATGCAATATTTTAGGGAAAAAATATATCAACCTAAAAGTAAAATTGTATGACTTTTTATTAGCAATATAAAAAAAAATACCACTTGGTAATAATTTAGGCTAATACACAATTTCAATAGTTTCTATTGTTTTACGTATATTATGGATGATAAATCATATAATTAAAATTTAACACACCTATAACAGTAACTCCTTTGATATCCAATGTACCCATTTATCTACTTTTTCTTTTTAATCTTTAGTCTCTTTATATTTATTTATTATTATTAAAGGTAAAGTCATTAGCAGTATTATGTTCATCAACTAATTCAGAATCATAAAATAACTTAAATGAAATTCATAAATTTAATTAAATATAAACAATATACTAACTATAATTAATATTTATATGCATTATATTTTATATTTATATAATCAATTTTGAAAATGAGTAAGTTAAATTATATAAATATACAATTTTTTTAATACAGTTACAGAAGGTTTATTTTTAAATCAAAACATAACTATTTAACAAATATTCTACAACACATTTCACTTTAAACTTCATAAGCAATACATTTTACTACTTTTTAGTCCTTATTTAAAGATTTTTAAAAATGTTTTGATTTTTTTTTGCTGTGATTTTTAGGGCGTTAAAAATCCTCAGTAAATTTACATATTAAATAATGTATTTCATTATGTTCATGAATGTATTAATACACCATAAATATGTACCTAAACAACAATAGTATCTATGAATAGAGAATAACTCTATCCATTAAAAAACTAACTATAATTTATATGAAAAAAAAAAACAATAACTATAGTTATTGCTTATATTACAGTTAATTTTTTTTTTAGTCTAATAATTTATTTAAAATATAATGCTGTAAGAATATTCATTAAAATATTAGTTAACAAAAGCTTATGCCAAACACAAACAATTTGATGTTATTCATAACGAATACAAGCTGGTTATATTAAATGTTTAAAACTATGTTCAATATTCACAAATTTCACAAGATCTTATTCATCTTTATTTAGTTCTCACGAAAATATGAAATTCGACAAATTGACAATCCGTTAAGATTTAATCAAATCTTTTGGTTTCTACTACAAATACAAGTAACTGTGTTCTGTAATCAAATTAAAAAGTAATACTTTGGTAATAATAATTACGTCTCAACGTCTGTATTTGTAGAATTTGGTTAGAACTGATGTTGTATTCTACAGTAATAACGTATCATATAAATTCGGTTTAATTAAATTTCTAAGAATGCCTTTCAGTTATTTTCAAATTAAATTTAATAATAATTTGATTAAGCCGAAATAATATATAACATATTTTATAATAACGACTATTACAATCGTACAAATAGCGAAAACAATTAAAAAATCGCATGAACCATACCGAACAACTATATAGCTAAATTTTTTATTTATGTAAAAAAAAGTTCTTCAAAACAAAAATTAAAATCCTTCTTTGTTGTTATAGTTATACAATATACATAGTTGTATTGTAAAATTGGAAATTCGTTGCCAACAATCAATTAATTCAATCCTAATCGGTGTACAACATAGTATTATTAATTATTATAATCGGTAATTTTAAAAAAGCAATGTATAAAACATTGAAACTATATTAATATAAGTATTTAAATCAAAATGTAATAATGATTTCTTGATTATAAATCATTTAACTATAGTATTTTACTTTTTTATGGCATATTTTGGATATTAATATTTTTTCTGATTTAAAAAAAGTGACTGGCCTGATTATATACATAGTATAGATTACAATTTATAAGTGATATGTATATTTATTTATGATCGACATATCCTTAATAAATAATATTCTAGTTTGTTAAGTCTTAAAACGCATAATGATAAGGATGACCGATAAAGACGCAATACAAAAATAATACGATAACGTGTTCTCGCATCAATCACGAATTCACAATACAACACTGATTTTAAATTAAAAATCGAATATTTCATTCAGTATATTATTATGAACTACAATATCTCAATTTATGTTTCAGACATGCGCAGAACGATTGAAAAACTCACAGAATTAGAAATCGGTACGAGTACGTTACTATTTAGACGAATTAAAATGGTGTGTTAGGTATCTAATATCTCACAAGTATTTTATTCGAGACTACGCCTTATACATCAGATGCATAGTGCAACCGTTTTATTGTTATGCTTAGTGTATTAAGTCTATTCTGGTTACTTTGACGGTTATACACGCCACGCTTGAATGTAATATGTGCATACATATGAAACAGGCAGACGAACGACGAACTGCACGCTCATCTCTACTGCTTCTCTCTGAGGCCACCCATTTTACGCTGTTGAAAATGTTATTGTATCACTTGAAGAAAATAAGTTTATTTTATCACCTCGCTCATTAAATTGCATAATAAGTCGTTGTACTTGCGTATACTTAAACTTCCAAATATCAGATTTAAAAAAAAATGCACAATAATATTGTAGTCTGATGAGTATTGCCGATGGATCACTCTGCATATTATTATATTATGTACATTATAATCGTTTGCATCGTCGGATGAGATGAGAGAAAAAAAAGCATATTTAATCGCATCTGCTGCGGTAGTGGATACTTTATATTATCGATATCTATACAACGTATAGGTATAATATATATTATAATACTACTTTGTATATAGTTCTGGTCCTAAAAAAACAACGATGCGTCATTTAAATATTTGCGCGTGGCAAACAACGAATAGAAAACAGAAAGCCCTTTTCCAGCTTGTATAATATTGCACACAATAATAATTATATTCACTTTCGCCACGGTTGACCTTTGAATGGCGATTTTTTTTTTTTTTTAAACCCAGTGCACATTTTTTATAAATACTGAAGTAGCCTGCAGTTAGCTAGCTTAACATAATATAATACCTAATTATAATGAACTGTTTGGTGGATAACGACGATCACGAATACATTATCTACTCCTAAAAACGGGTAACCATCTACCGTGAACAGACTATCATCAGTTCAGACGCATGTAATTCATAATAATTTATCGGAAAATATGCATTTTTATATACATTATAATATAATATGTTCAATTTGTTATCGGCCCAACTCGACGTCACTCATTAATAGTTATAATAATAAGCATGGTCCACATCCTGTTTAATTATATTTTACGTAAGTAAGTGATGCATTTTGTAGTATCTATTATCTATATACTAAAAACAATCAATTTTTTACAAGGGTTAAATTTAAGTAATTAATACGCTTTTATGATGTACGTTTAACGACTTTATTGTTTAATTACTTTAACACAAATTCCCTGTACATTGATTAAAAATTAAAATTAGTCTATAGTTATATAATTATATTTTACGACGTACGTAATGCATGATATTGTTTTAATGTATTCCCTGATGAGGTGGTGTACTAACGTACTAGGGTCTTCTAATGTGTTCTAATAAAATCACTCGAAAACACTGACTGATGTATTGTAATCTCTATAGACGTGAATATCTCTAAAATGTCGACAATATAGCTGTACAGAATAAATTCCTGTGATATTTATTATTATTACATATCCTGATGGACTTGACACGCACTTGCATTCTAGACTATACAAGCACCTTCGCAATATAATATGCGAGTATAATTTTGAATTAATAAGTTCTCGAGTGGAATCGTCTTTATAAAAGTTGATCATAAAAGTCACGATGTTTTCAACTATTGTTGAACAGGAAAGCGCGATAACGTTCGCATTGCTTATGATGACCACAAGTGTACATAGTCGTACATTGGTTAAAAAATAAAAATAAATTAGCTAAAATATTCAAATATTCAATTTTTATTTTATTTAATTTATTAAATATTATTTTTATAATATTGTCACGATGAACCTGATTTAATATTACTATAATAATATTTAGTTGATATTTCTTAAAAACAAATACAATCTTCTACTTATTATGTACTATATCTATAATATCTATTAAGTGCTACGTATAATAATTTGAAATAAATAAACAAAACTACATATCATAAAATAAAAGTAGATACTAACTTACAGGCAACACCGAGCGTAATGTAGATTAAATTAAATCTTTATTAAGACTAAAGAGACGTTTATTTCTAATTACAATTGTATATAATAAAGTTATTAGTAATTATTATAAAGTATATAAAATTAAAATTAAAATAATAAACGTTAAACTAAACGTTCATTATCTTTGTCCTCAAAATTCAAATAGACACCCCTGAAAACTATAGGAAAATAATAATTTATCAAAGATAAATATTAATACCATACCACAACTATCAACTACAATCTGATAATCTTCTGAAGGTTGTTATTAACAACTTGCATTCGGCAACTTTAGAGGCTAATGGAGCTTTAGCTGTAAAATAAAATTAGTAAAACTACGATAAATGTTACCAATAGCACTAGTAAACAAATACTAAGACCAAATACCCATCTATTTTGTTTATATTGATCCCAATTGAGCGATAATGATATTTACAATGCCTATCATATATACATGGAGTTCAAAAGAAGAAAATCCTATAAAAGGCGCTAATATCCCAGCGTCAAAATTGCTGAGCCTATGGCCATATTCAAATCTACTTAGCATAAATTTCCATGTGTGTTAAATGTGGGGAAAATCACACATCCATCTTTTGCACGAAAACGGCCGACTTTCCAACGAAATGACCTCACCCTGCTAGCGCTACAAAATATGAACTATACGTCTATATACGAACAAACCTATAAATAACACAATAACATCTCAAACTAAAAACGTCAAAAACCCCTAACCTCCATATATTTTACCAATCAACAACCGTTAAACTCTAATTAGCCATTAGAAACCAGATAAAACTATGTTCATATGCAAATATAACAAAGGATCGCCAATCATTAAAATCTAATTCTACATCTGAATATAATTATTAAATCTTACTTATAAATTCGTTGTGGATTTAAATTCATTTTTAATCACATTATATCTCTCCACGCCGATGTTCTCTATTATTACGTACACGCAGGTACACGTTATGAAGATTCATCATTGGATGGTCCCTTTAATCACGAAACGCATCAACTCTAATAGCAGCTAATTTAATATTATTTTCAATCCTATTTCATATTAAGCTATATCACTTATGCTTATTTTAAAATGTAGCAATTTATAGATTTTATACTGTTCTCGGTTAAAAATATTTACGAAAATGTCCTTTAAAATATTTATTTTTAATAATATTACGTATAGATACGTCTTACAATAAAAATAAATTATCTTAATTAAAAAAAAAATAAAAATAAAAATAGAACTAAATATATTAGTATTGTTTTATTTATTTTCTTATGTTACAGTGTAGCGATAAAGATAATCGACAATCGGGACTCGCATAACGATATAAGAGAAGGAAACGTTAACAGGGAAAAAAAATGAAAAAGTATAATTTACATATTGCATAACATATGCATGCGTGTGTAAGTACGCATGAATTCCGTAGTCTTATTCTTATTCGGATTGTGTGTACGGGGATGATGACACCAGCCTAGCAAATGATTAGACCCGCACACCACCATTGCCCTATTGCCACCTCCACTTTCCTTTAGTCATATGGACTCGGTTTACCTTTTCACTGTTCATCCCTTCGACTAACCATCACATACCAAAGCAGAAACGTAAATTGATAGTACCGTCTTGGATTAAACACGTCTCAACTGACCACGTGCATAAATTCCTATACTTTATATATACATGGTTTATAAATCACGTGTATTTAGATATAACATTACGGTACCTGTAAAAAGTGTAATACCGTTTGTGTTTGGTTTTAAAATTCAAAACAACAACACGAATAATACCTGTAGTTATGATCCTATAAAATAACGACTGTAAATGTTAATATACTCCGTCTCACACGCTCAAAGATTTTTGGTTGTACACATGCGGCTTATACTCGAAGCTATCGAAATTCAGTGTAACTAATTATTATCAAAACAAAATATGAAATTAACACCGTATATATAAACGTGTGTTATTTAAGTTATTAATATCAATTGAGTAGTACAATTTACGATAAAATGCAAATATTAATTTATATTATACAATAAATTAAGAGTGATTTATATTAACGTATGAATGTTACATAGTATACATTTGAAAACAACGCAAGTCATATTATTATGTTAAAAATACAGCGTTCATAATATGTATATGTATATATCACAGATTAATAAACTTTTTTTAAATTTTGAGATAGAGTGAGCGTTTTGGCTACACATGTGTCATTATTAATTCGACAGTATATATTTTATGCTTTGAGGAAAGCAAAAAAAAAAAAAGTCAATTTTTAATTAAACTATTTAATAAAGGGTTGTAGCAGTGTTATGCGTTCGGATTATTTCCGTATCAGATAACATATTTTACGAATTACGTATATTATTGTAGTCATAGGATGATGATTGTAATGTGTAAGAGAAAATACAATATGCAATATAATAGTGTACAGTATACATGTATTAAAATAAACGGGAACGAAGGGATGTGCGTTTCCAAAAGTGTATATTGTAAATGCATTTGACACTGGGTCATAAAACGAAGTTGAAGGCAGATGACTAAGAGCACTTAAAATTATAAAAACAGCTATAAAAAAGAGGATAATTTGGGTAGATTTTAAGTGAAAGAAGTTAAATATATTTTGCCCACCGAGGGGAATTAAGTATAAAAAACTTTCTTAAAAAAATGTAACAAGAAAAAGAAAATAAGAAACTTGGGTGTAAAATTACTTGAATGGAAATAATGTAACATAATAATATCTAATAAAAAAAAAAATGAAGATTTTTTTTAAAACAGTTTTCCGTGAAAAAAATTTATTGAGAAGTTGTGTATTAATTTGACGAATCGAAGCGTGGTAGAGGGCGTTGTCAATGACACTTATTTTTGTTATTTTTCAAAACTCTATTGTGCGATAGTAGGTATATACTGAAAGAATAGGAGGAGTAGTCGCACGATTTAATTGTATTCCTCTGTCCACGACACTTAAATTATGAAAAAAAATCGTTTTTCAAACTATTGTCCAGGAAAATCTATAGTTCTGCACTGTGCAGGAAAAATTCAAAAACTAAAAAAAAAAAGTCAGAGGCGTTTATTCTTTTGACTAAATGTGTAAAACTTTGACGAGGTGAAGCCGTCACGAGATTAATGAGGGAAGACTGTATGTTGTCGGTTCGGGGCACTGCCGTTGTCATCTAGACGAGAATTTAAAAAAAATTGTTTTTCTACCTGTATTTAGCTTTGCAGAGAATCGCGAACAAGGGATATTTGTAAAATAAAAGAAAAAGTGCAAAACTTTTAAAACCCGATAGCGGTCTTTGACGTAGCATTAATTGAAAAATAGATTTACGTTTTTCGATCGATGGAGACAACAGTTACCTCGCCTCTTTCTAATCTAAATTTCGCAACGTTTTCACGCGAATAATTAGTACTCTATTTCTGTGATTAACTTTAATTTTTTTTTTAATTCATGCTCTATTTGCCTAGAAAACCAGCTTTTTAACATCCTTAAATCTTATTATGAAGTTTTGTATTTTAATTTTTAAAACAATGAGATAAATAATATAATGATTCAATTAGAATTTGAAAACAATCCATTGTCAATATAGTAATTATAAAACCACCTGATAAAATCCAATGTTTAACAATTCAAACAAAACTATAGAAAAATTCATTGAAACTCCAATGAATTATAATAAATAAATTAAAACTGTTTGAGTGAGAAATTAATATTTTTCGTTTGAATAAAACGTACAATTTTAAATTTTAACAATTATTATTTGTTTTGTTACCAAAGTTAAATATATTTTATGACATTTTAATGCTATGTATAATGTTCGAATATGTTTAATATACTATTTTGTATATACGTTTACAATACAATAAATATTAGAGTTCAAGGAAAACAAGAAGGAGAGAGAATGAAAAATAAAACAATAAGGTAACCATTGCTGTAACTATGAGACGATGACCTTGGAATACCGACGACGAGGGTGACCCCGTTGCACCCATGCTGAATCGTCATTCTTTATGTAACGAGGTCTAATTGGTTTTCGACGGCTAAATTAGATTCGAAGTAGTTTTGCACACAAGTGGTTGAATTGTGATTTTGCACGCAAAATACCGATCGAGTCAAATCGCCTTTTAGTGAAGAACTGTGTAGTGTGCATATGAGTATGCTTTAAGATTACATCGATCGTTTCGCGATTATTATATTATTGTGGTCACTACGGTATACCTGCGTTAGTCGTCGACAGACGATCAGTTTATTATATTAATGTATTAATATAATAAAATTGGGTTTAATTTTTTCTACTTTTATTTACGTCACCCTTTTTTCTTTGAAGATTGATTTGTACGAAAGAAGCACATAGCTATCGTTTAGTAATCGTCACGGTTCTAAAGAATACCTAATCGATTTTATACCTGACAAAGGGCCTACGACGCGATAAGTCATCATGCAATCTTGTGGTATTTCAAATTATTATATTGTACCTAACAATAAAGTTTAACTTGCTGTTTGTTTAGTCCATGTCACAAAACTAATACCGACAGACTCGAGACGAAGTAGACATGTTATTATCGTTTTGTTCGGTATTGTCTGTTTTGACATACGACAGTTTTCCGGAGACGATAAATTATTTGAACAATTTGATTTCCGACACTACACAACATCAAATAGTACTACATCGGACGTTTATCTTAACAAGATGCGTGTGTACTAACATGTTTTTAATTTTTAGTATATTTATATATTACTACACCAAAAACCTATGTTCGAGTTTCGTGCTCTTGTTTTTAGATCTTAACACTTTTAACTGAAATGTGGACTTTAACGGTACATTTGGCTTAGACAAAATACGATTAAATACTAGCGAAAAATATACTAGTAATATATAATTTTTATTTGTAGATTTAAAAGTCATTAAAAATTGTCCGTTACAAATATCTTACATTTCCAAGTTGAAAATTTGTGACATTTTGATATTTTAAGATAATACAACCCTTGAATTAGGACCTGCGTTATATTCACGTGAAAATTATATATTATTATTAACCAAACATTCCGAAGAAAGCACTCACGTGTTATTAACACAAATTTAATATATATATTATGAGCTATAATATAACTATTGTACATTTATCATAAAAAATGTTATTTTACAAAATATATATGTTATTCGAAACAATGACAACATTACTGTTTCTGACTACTAAAATAGATATATTAATGTGAATTTATAAAAAAAACATCTCTTAGTATTACACTTTCACATTGATTGTTCAAGAAAAACAATAATAAAACAACTGTGGTAACATCAGATTTATAAGGAACTCGAAAAATAATTTTATACAATTTTAATACATAGATATATTGATAATAAAAAATATACTATTCCGAAATTTCATATTCCTGTTGATTTGTTTTCTATAATACTAATTATTATTCACTATGGTAATATTTCGCTTTCAGATTTATTAATGTATCATTTTTTTTTTTTTTTTATAGCCAAACCATATATATTTTTTTTTTAATTTGACAGGCGAAACTTTGTGGCTTTGCACTACTCGTAGTATACTATAGCTGCAGCAATGATTAACTTATCTATTAAATATTTTGTTTTTTAACTCGGTACTTTGGCTTTTGAATTGTTTCTCCCTTGATATCAGCTTATCACTTTTTTTAACAATCTCTTTTGCCATTACTAATACTCACGTTTTAAACTATTTATCTTTTTTTTTTCACAACATTGTTTTATACCCAGAGGACATTTCTACTATATTCTTGTCATATTAATATTATCTTTATCTTCGTTTTTTCGTTGTAAGAGAAGAACTTTATTTTATTCCGTTAAATTTCGGCAACTTCTAGTATATTATTAGATAACATTAAAAGTTGTACACTGTTCCAAATGAATATGAGTTCAAAACAATTTTAATACTAATAATTTTATTTTATTCCATCTTGATGATTAAATTCTAGTACAGTTATAATTAGCATAATATTGTTTAAATTAATTAATATGTCACTAGTGTTACTTAACAAAATATGGTTTACACATATTAAGATAAAGAAGGTATATAAATACTACTATGATTTATTGTTGTATTTAAGTATTGTTATAAAATGTATTTAATTATAATTATAATTATTCTTAATAACCGGTTTTAATTTTTATTCGATTGAACAAAACAACTAACCCGTAACCATAGGAACAAATGCGATTCATTCACTTGAAGACAATTTTTTAATATATATTTTTTTATTTCATTTTAAAATTATTTAAAGATTTCCAGGCCTTATATATTCGGGTGTACATTATAGAAATAAAGGTACTCCGATTGATATATTAATATTATTATTAGGAGAAGTGAATTGTTGGTTGAAATCCTATAATTTTAGTTAGGTATAACAACGAGCGGCCACAGTGCAGTGGTGATGTACGTACCATGGAAACTTATCAGTGACATAGGTTTCAACGCGTTTTTTTTTCTTTGCGACCTAGATATTTAGTATGACCCATTGAGTTCGTTTTTTATTTTCATCTCATTTGTACGATATATTTTAGTTATATTTTAAAACAACGAATTTTAATAACAAGACAATGATAACACGGCATTATAAATAGGCAAATTCATTACACCACTGTCGTTGGTTAATTTTTGATTGATGTTTTTAGCTATATCATATCGTGCAAACAGGTACAACATACCGTCACGCGTCGTTTCAATATGATACGTATAAAAATACTAAGTTAGTTTAATAAAGTATCTAACAAAATAAATTTATTTGTCTATAATAAAATTGAATACGGTTATAAAAAAATTCTAATTTTTATTATTCTTTAATAAGATAAAAATAATCTAAATATGTGTACAATTATACATATAATTACTATTTTATTATATTATGTACTAACATAAATACAAACAAATTGTCAACTAATCATGATTGATCGAGTAATCATTTGAATTTCGACTCACATTGTATAATATTATGATAGTGAGTAATACAAGAGGCGCATATTTAAAACCACAGTGAATTATTTACATACAATAATATAAAATAAAATAAAATACGGCGTTTCCAAATAAAAATCGTAATATGTATGAACTATATTATAAAAACTGAGATTGATCATATAATTTCAATCATTTTATGAAGGGTGGTAATTGTTGTTATTCAGCTATTGGTATTTGGACATGAATTAATTACTGAAGCGATCGTGTGCAGCCAAAATTCGGTTTGCTAATTGCCAAAATCACGACGGTTTACGTTTACATAATATATTATCATACCGATACACCTAATATAATACTAGTCCGGAATCTTGTTTCGATCAATCGGCTCTGTGAGATGTGTATAATAGTCGTATTAGGTTATCTAATTGCGGGAAGGGTGAAACATGAATCCGAACGACAATGTGCTGGAGCTATGCGCGGTGTGTGACCATTTAATCGCATTCTACGTGTAGCTGTTGTACCAACCCGTTTCACCCTGATTTGATCCTATGTCCGTTTTCACACCTAAAACTCAACATTTCGTTTCCTGACCAGGTAAGATGAACATGTGTTCATGGTTTTTCACCCAGATTCCCACTTTCAGTAATTTAAATCTCCAGTCGGTACATTAGTTACTAAACTTGAACGTTTTGCTATTCTGTAGTACTACTCTTGTTGAGTAAAAATACAAATGGTTTTAAAATTTAGTTTTATAATATTTTAAATAAATTATTCAGTAAATGGTTATTTACGAAGTTTGAAAACAATTGTTTTAAGAAAATTTAAAGTTTTTAAGCGTTTTTTTACGTGATGTTTTTTTAATACAGTGAATAATGTTTTTGTATTGTAACAAAATAATGAATATAATCGTATTCGTCGTTTAAGTATGTGATATCCATAAAAATGTTGATCTTAAATGTATGTAAAAAAGATAATTAAAATGATTTAATTGTTACCGAAAACATTGCACTTAATTATTATGGTGAAATATAAATAAATGTATATATTTATTATTTTTACCATAGTATTGTATTATTGTTATTAACTTTTGAATTAATAATACCTTACTATTAAATAGTATAAATAGGTAGGTTTAAATTAATCTAAACATAAAAATAATAATATTGGATTTTTTGTTTGTTTTTTTGTTCTAATTATGAAAAAAAGTTTGATGTTTCTAAAGTATCAACTAGATCCAATTTTCTATCTAAAATCACCCCTAATGTTCAAAAACTATTTTCGACAACTTATTGCACAGATACAAAAAAAAACATATCTTTCTAAAATCAATATATATATATATATATATATATTCATCACTCTGCTCAGAATTAATAGGCACATTATACTATTTTTAAATTAGAAATAAAAACTTAAATATTTAACTTTAATATTCATTAAATGGTTACACAATTTTATAAATACTAATTAAAATTAATTAATAAATAAAATTTAGGGTTAAATGTTAAAATTTGATAGTGATACCATTAAAAAGGCTTAGGATAAAAATAATATTAATAACATGTAGTATTATATACCTACTACCTAGTTAGTGTCTTATATTATTAATTAATAAAATAATCATTAACTATTACATAAATGTTAGACGAGTATGTACATGGTATATAAAAAGTACAATGTTTATTTAGCTATATACAAATCAATAGTCGATTATAAGCTATAGAAGCGTAAGAATAAAAATACTATCCGTCTTAATGTATTTGAAAAAGTAGTTTGGTTTATTTTATAACAATATAGACGAAGACCCCAAAACATAAAGTAATAGGCAAAAAATAATATAAGCAATTGTACAGATATTTTAGTTATAATAATAATAGTAGTGTTTATCACAGTATCCATACATATTATACAATATATTGCTCAGCTATTTATATTTTAATTAATATAATTACAAATTGTGATGTACTGATAGCGAATACGTGTGAGAAACATTGATATCAATCTAAGAATAATACATAAATTTAAAACAACAAAGTTAACATAAATTTCCCTGGACTTCCAAGCTGATCTCACTAGAATTGTCGGATACTTGGAGACTGTTAGCCGTTTGTTAGAAACAATTGGGAAACCCTCAAAGAGCTGTTAAACTTTAAAATTTGTGTTGCTAAGTAGGTACATGACAAACATTACAATTGAAAGTAAAACTCGCCTAACAATATAGAGTTGACATTGCTGAAACTTGTTAGAAATTGTTGGATGAGATCAAGAGCTTTATATATATAAAAAAAAAAATAATAATAAAAATAAAACAACGACGTGCAGTAACTTGGCTTCGCATTGAAATTTTCTTCATATTTTCGAATTCACTTATAAAAACTTTTAAATATTTTTTCACATACTTACTAACTTACTAACTTACATATATTTCAGTAAGAAAGTATCGTCAACATTATTTTTTCACCAGCACTACAGTTTACAGATTAATATAGACAGCGAAATTAAATTACATATTATATAATCAAAGCCAGAAAGTTCTGATAACACAGACCATTATCCGTTGTATGTTCAAAATATAATCAAATTTTACAACACGATGTAGAAAAATGAAAGAAAAATATGTACACCAATATCGTCGTACGTGTCTCGAAGAAAAAAATTAGTCTACACTGAGATTCATAATATTTTTTTCAAATCAGTTCATGAAATAGCTTCATTTAACCACTTGGCTAAATTATTTTTTAGATTTAACCATTGATATAATAATTCAATAAATATGAAATTTATTTTATAATACCTATAATTAGTTCGTACAAAACAAAAATCTTATTATTTTCATTGATCTTCGCTTTAGTAACTTGGCAATATTAGTCTAACCGTACATATTTAATTTATATAATTGTATAATATTATACATATTTCACGTATGAATTAAAAATAGAAATAAAAGTAGCAAAATTCATATTAGTCTTATACAACGTACATACTTATATGCATTAAAAAAAAAAGATACTATTTACCATCACAAGAACTGTAGTAAAGTATAGATAACTTTAGGTTCACGCTGTTTAGATGCGTATAATACAATTAAATCATACGCAAACAAAATTAGTATGTGTTGTATGAAAGTGTGTTGATTAATTTACGTGTGTTCTGTCAGTATTAGTTTATATTTACACCGATTAAGTTCACCCAACATGACACCTGGCATAGATTTTAAAGTCTAAATTAGTCGAGAACAACTTGAAGGATATTGTGAACCTATCATATGGTATATTATTGTAAACCGAAAAAATTGATGCAATTTCATTAAACGAGTAGTTGGTGTTGCGGTAGGAGAAAGACGTATACGTCGGCCAAGTTTTTCGATTTAAAGTTTTTTTCCCCTACCCATCTTCCCTTATAATACTTTAAACCAAACGATGAAAGCAAAAAAAATATATATATATATATATATATATTATATATTATAGTAGTAAGGGGTAAAGCAGGATATAATTTAAGCAAAAAAGTAATTTAATGGATTGTAATATACTAGTTTATGCAAACGAATAAAAATGGACATGTCATTAAAAAATGCATGCAATCTGTCTAAATAAACTCGTTAGTAATTAAAATTCAGCGTCTAAAACATTAAGCTCATCAAGTAACTAACGTGGAAAAGAGGCTTATATGCATATTTTGTCTATAATTTGCTAATATTTTCGTAAAGGGATGTCTATAAACGATTTTGCATCGCGTAATATTATTATTATTTATAATGCAAAACACGTAATATACTATATGATATGCGCACATATTATATTATCTAGATCAACATCCTTTATTTCATAAAATAATAAAATAAAAACAACAATTACATAATATGATAGTCACTTCTTTGATATAACAATCAAAGAAGAAACAACTAATGATTAATTGTTATAAATAAATTACTAAAAATAAATCTTTTACAAATATAGGTATTATATAAATTTATTTAGGCGATCAATGGTCATTCATAAAAACTATCTGGTATGAAATAATATTATTGCTAGTAGGTACATTATACGGAAATTTAATGTGTAAACAGAAGATGATATTTTACTCATATTAATTTTATACTCCATTCTCGTTAAGAAAGGACCTATGTGGCGTGGGTGTCAAATTGTTATCGGCGGCAGTCAGATAACACTATTTTACATAGGACAATGTCAACCAATTGTACGCAAACTGAGTTGTGAACTCAGTTTTTGTAATATCCAAATATCAATGCAGTATTAGTCTCGATAAATGATAGCTGTTTTACATTTTACATTTTAAATATTAATCCAACATAATACACTATATACTAGGAATGTAATTATAAAAGTTTATAAAAAATATGCTCATAGTTAGCCGTTATTTAAAATGTTTAACTTTCAAAATTTAAACTATTTACAATAATCTATACTTTCATATTATATAGCTAAAAATGTAAGTAGATACTGTCTATTAAATGTCCACTTTTATGATATTTTGTGGAAATGAAATTGTAATTTAAATTATGGCCTTTGCATTAATTTAATTAAAATAAATCCCCGGTTTATTTTAAATACAGAAAAAAATCCACCGTTCCATTATATTATTATAACGGACATTTAATGAGTAATTTTTTTTTTCACGCAGAATAAAATTACGAGTATATTTTGCAATACAGTCGAATTCCCAACGCTCACCATTCGTTAAAAAATGTTGAAAACGAATTCTTAAATTTCTACATTTCATGCTTTATAAATAATGTAAAAGACTGAAAGATGGTAGTCGAATGTTTTCTATATACGGAAACTTTTTTAATTTATATAATATTGATTAATATTTAAAAAAAGGCTTTTTTTTAACTATATGATCAGATTACCATTATAATAGCATATAAGTAATGTGTACACTGTACGTGCATATTGGTGTAGGTATATCCAGCTATGAATCGTCACCCTAAAACTGCAATTAGTTCCGTTGTCCCAGCAAAATTAAGTCCAGGCAATAAAAAAAAATATATAATGTCATTATAAAAAATATATCAAAATTAAATGAACTCAATATGACATAATAATCCAACTCATTATTATTATTCATATATTATATTTTAGCATTATCGTTTACTATACATATATTGTACTACCCCAAAGATATACTTTGCAATAAGAACATGCTTATCACAATCAAATTATGATTGATTTATTGATAAAAACAAAAAACAACAACGTATAATATAATATACATAATATATTTATTTCACTACAAGTGTTCAATTTTTATGATTGGTATTTAGCAATATTTATACATAATAATGATAATAGGTATTGTGATTGCGTGACTATACAGTGATATGATATTCAACATATTATTTGTTTGCAAAAAGTAACCTATTATATGTTGTTTTTTGTCATCATTAGTTACTTATATCATCGACGTTTTGTTTACAAACATAATATATGCGATTAGTACGAACAAAATAACGATCACTTTCGAAAATATATATATTTTTACTTCAGTTTTATATTTTAACTGTAGTATAACATTTATTTAAACCATGTTAAGCCCAACAATTGATATCAGAATTCAATCATTAAAAATATGTTTTAAAATTTAAACACTCAAAATTACAGTACAATACACTAATTTGTTATACACATTTACGGGGAGTTGATTCTTTTTTAATATTACCTATTTTTTACAAAATTTAGTTATGTTGAAATATGAAAACATGCTATTTAGTGGATTAACATAATATTACTAAAAAAAGGGGGTACAAGTTATTTACCTATGGTAAAGCACGTGTTATTAAGAAACACGTAAATTGATGTGTAGTAGGGGGTGAGGAGAAATACAAATACAAATAACCACTTTGGAACTCGTTTTTTTTGTGGTTTGAGCTACCATATTATAGTCTATATACAATGCCGGGCTGTTTATATCCGATATGTGGATAAAGCACGGTACTTGAAATTGATTCCTGTAAAAACCGGTAATTTGCAGAAATGTTGTGAACATACAGCGTTTACTGTTATTTTTTTTTCCGATTTTGATCTGTTATCGGTTTCAGTTACGATTTTTTCGCTAACGCATAACTTTATAAAAATATGAATATTTTGAGCCCAAATAAGTATATTATCTAAATGTATGTCAAAAGAAAATACATTTGTAAGTATTAATCCACTTACAACACCGACATTATGCTGCAATATTGATTTCATCGATGTCGATGACTAGCAGATTCCCAAAATCTGTTTAGTTACTGCGAAATTCTAAAAACTTGCTGCAGACACTGCAGTCCGTTAATTATTCTAACATTGCGATTAGGTATAAATCTCATTAAGAGAGCCATTAGTGTATTATGCGCACGCAAATTAATGAAATATAGTGCGCATTACCTAACTAGAAATTATAGTGTTAAATGGCAGCAGCAATGACCAGTAATCGTCATAATCGTATTTTAATTAATACTCATGGGCATTGACATATCGATCTACCCCACTACAATAATCCAATTCTATTCTGGAAATTTGAATTTGAATGGCTAAAGTTTGGCGTGGAAGAAGAATATTTTTCACCGTATTTGGCGTGAGTTGACACGATAGCGGTAATGGAGAGCCAGTAATAGTAAACCGCCGTCTTGTTCACACTGCAGCAGTGGCAATGGCTGTTTTTAAATTAATTAATATTATTTTAATAATACGGAAGATATTCACAATATAGAATATAAATATATTATGTGAATATAAAATATATATTACTTATATATTCTTTTAATGGTCTGTAATTATACCTACTGTCTTACGTATAATACGAAATGATATATCTATGATTGGATTTATTGAAAAATATGCGACAAAAATTAATATAAACACGTATTAATAAAGAAAAAAAATTAGAAGTGTAGAAATCAGTATGATGTACCTAATATATTTTTTTTTCTATTCAATTTCACTTTCTATATTAAGTTGGATGAATAGTTTAATACTTTGGTAGTTAAATAAGGAATTTACAATCTACATGATAGTGCAGTATGCGGACTCTTTTAAAAAAGCCTGTGTTCTATTTTACCGCTACAGCAATCACAACCTCTACTATGGCTATGTGTTTGTTGTGTCAGTTCAGTTTCGGACCTTTAGGGTTTAAAATGTATTCATATGTTCTGGGAATAACAATAGGTAATTTTAAATATTATATTTTTTCTGGTGGTATAATATTGTATATAAGCAACATCCAATAGGTAAATTTTTCAAGAATAATTAACTTATTGAATGTCAATAATTTATTATCTTTGATAATATAGCATACAAAGTATGTACTATAGTCTACAACAACTATATTCAAGAATATTTGGGATTTTATTGGATTTTGTGACCTACGCCTAGATATTTAAGGATTTATAAAATTTTATGGATATTTTAAGGAGCATTGTGTTCTTCAACAAGATATTCCAGGAAATTTGGATTTTTTAAGGATTTAATAAGGAATTTTGTATCTTACACCAAGATATTCAAGGATTATTGGCATTTGTACGTTTTAGACCTAATTATTCTCAAGGAATTTTGGGATATTTAAATTTTTATACCATGATTGGATGGATAATTACATAAATTGATTTTTGACCCTAACACCATGACTTTCAAGGATTTCCTTAGAAACTTTGTGTCTTTTCCCATTACACTCAAGGATTTTTAAGTCTATGGACCATGATTTTCAAGGACTACAACCAGTGATAAATAAAGACAAAGATTATAAACCAAAAATCAATTTAGATAAAGATAAAAATAAGCTCAACTAAAATTATCTGTTTATTTGATAAAATATATTCGGAATTTATCTAGATAAAAAGCAAATTGATTTTGAAAATCAAATGTATTTATTTCTGCTTTAAATTAAAGCTATTAACTTAAAAATTATAGGCTGTACGTAATCAAGTGATTTATTTTCAATGAAATAATTAGTTTTAGTTATTTTAATTTCAACCTGACATAATTTAATTTATTTTAATTACCCACATATCTGTCAGTATTTGGAATTTCGTGGTACGAATAGATAATAATCTAGATATATTTAGCTAGATAAGTCTTTACACTGATTATTGGTATAATATACGAAATCTATAAAACGAAGTACAAATTATATCGTATTACATACCTATAACGGCTATTTAAATAACACGATATTTCAACAGTTGTGGTAGTATATCTACCTATTATATATACATATTATTATGTTCTTAGAGATTTTACCTTTACTATTATTATTATTATTATTAGTATTATTATTATTATTAGTCAGCCACAATAACCACGAGTTTGACCACAAATTTCTAAGGTCTATGGTGTAGAACCCTTATTGGTTAATGAAGGGTCGCGTTTTCACAACTGATATTAAAATGAATAATTTTACCAAATTATGGTACATAAAATCAGGAACGAAAATTGTATACTATTGTATATTTATACTTATAAAAATAAAAATGAAAGTCATAGTTATTTAGATTGTGTACAAGGAAAGGCTGGGCATAACCAAAGTAATAACTTCTAAGTATTGTAAAACAAAAAATGTTAAAGTAGTTTTTTGAAAGTACTTAAAAGTATGATTTTTCCCGGAAGAACAAGGGGGGTAAACCATATTAGTCTTGGTAATACACAAACCCCGAATAAAAATTAATTGATAAGACTAATTGTTAATTCAAGAAGATACTATAAAATAATTATGTTGTTTCTATATTATATATATATAAAATAAATATAATTTTTTTTGTGTCAGAAAAGATTTAAGCTAAAACTATAACTTACTATAACTAGAATTATATACAAGTATTTTTTACATTTTTCTTAAAACAAAATTAAGTAATAATACAATACACATATTATTTTTCCTTAATGCTAACAATATTGTATTGGATTGTTCTTTCTAGGATGTATAACTTTACATAATAAATGTTTTAAATAACAAGATATAACAAAACTTATTTTTTATGATTGTTTTTTACAATTATGTATGGCAACCGATATTGCCTCAGAGTGTTTGGCTTTAAATTAAATAATTAAAAAGTATAAACAATATTTTTCCAAATTATATTATTAAATAATTTCTACCAATTTATGTTTTCGTAAATTCACACAGTTTCCTTTGATAATAACAAAAAAAAATTAATTAAAGATATTTTTAACCGTAAAATATATGTATAAAAAAAATATTAATTATATACATTGATCGATAATGAAAATTTGAGAAAAAAATTATTATAAACAAGCTTAATAGTAGTGGACAAATAAACATATATATATTTTTTTTTATCTTGGCCCAATATTAAGAATTAATAATTATCATATCGTATTGTACCTCGTATAGAACTACCACCCACTTTCCATTAATAATTTAGTTTATCTAATGTATTTAATTTAAAATAATGAATGAAAACAAACAGATTTAATTTTTTAAGTTTATTGATTATTTTAAAATTTGACTAGAAATTGTTTTGTTTCAAATCCTTTCTAAGTGTATAATTTAAATTCAACTTAAAAATCATTCAGCCACAGTATTGAAGAATATTAATCCATTAATTTCTGACAAGTGAATATTAAAAAAAAAAATATAACACGTTAATTTATTTTATTTTTGTTTTATGCAATTCTATATAATATACGTCAGAACTTCATAATGAATATTTGGAAATTTGTATTCATAATTTTTTATTTCTTATATTTCAATGGAAAAAAATAACTTTGTATTTCGTTTCTAATTTAGAAAAAAAGGCATTATTATTTTCGTATGTCTCCGTTGTACTCGTAATTGATTTCAGATTTTATTTTAATTGTTTGCCGGTGCTTTTAAAATTAATTTTAGTATAAAAATGAATAATTTGAAAAATAAAACCATAGAAATAATTAAAAAATAATTCCACCGCCTAACGTCGATACTAAAATAATTGCTATTGTGGACAACACCATCAATCCAATCACATTGCAGCAAAATTATACATTTTTTCTATCCCTTTCTTTTTTCATTGTTGTTGCTTAAACTCTCGAGTTAAAATACAAATTAACTACATTAAATATCATATAATATAAGACAATACATTTTATTTTCAAGGTACGAAAATATAAGATATAATATTGTATATTATTGAAAACATGTTTGTATTGATATTTTTAAATGAAAATGTTTAGCAACTTTATTCTTGTCAACCTTCAATTTACATTTTCTGCTGCATATTTATTTTTGACAAATCAAATTAAATTCTAAAATTGTTAGGCATAAAGTAAATTATTGACCTTAAATAATTCACAGTAACAAATAGCAAATAGGATAGGTCCTTTATCCTAATTATAAGAGTTCGTGAATGAAATATAATTTTTCATATGATGCAGTTCCAACTAATAACTGAAATTAATGTAATGTATAATACAATATTAATTTATATGTGATTTCATATCGATATATTTTATATGTCAAGCTTTTGTATTTGAAACTTTATTTTATTGATTGATTTAGGTTCTACTTTCGAAAATAATTCTAACTAACCGTTAGAATGACGTTTGACTGGTAAATAAGCAAAAATCATTTAATCGTAAAATATTAATTTTATTTCTAAATCAATATCCCACGGTGTGATGTACATATATCTGATTATATGATATATAATAATAATCTAATAGTAATATTAATATCATAAATTTTTATTTATGCAGGAAAGTCACTGTGCAACGTTGTTGAGTGATAATTTGTTTGTAGTCATTTTTGGATTCTCCAATGAATATATTATTATATTTGTATTTATTGCTAAAATATTATCATACTACAAGTTAAAGTTTAAAAATCTACAATACAATTGCTATAATGAATTTTGAGCAATTTTTTTATAATTATAACATGATGAATAAGTAAATACCTAAAAGTCAATAAAAACACTTTTATGATGTAAAATAAAATTATTATGCACTAATGATTTATACAGCGATCCTGGAACGGTTCTGTAGTTGATGTTAAAATACGCTATTCAGAGACGGATGAGTGAATTTAATCGACGAATATCGTTAAATATGCACGCATTTGATAGTTAAGGTGTATGAGTTATATGAAAAAAATGTGTAAACATCGTGTACAGAATAGTTTAGTTTTTAGAAGAATGGTGGAATGGTGTAATATTATAATACCATGCGTATGATTAGCTTTAGTCATACGAAATTATAACAGTTACAACGAAAGGAAGTTGTAGGGAGAACGGCCGCAGGTGCACCGAAGTATGGAACTCGGCACTGTTATCCGGATACAAACATATATGTCGGTGTGCATGCACACACGCGAAAAAAGTATGAAGAAAAACATTTTCCGAGAATCAGTTTTCTTTGGGGAAGTGTATGGGTACACTGCAGGCGAAAACGAAGTGTGTTTAAAAGAATCCAAGTTGTTACTTTTTCTTTTACTTAAACTTCTTATGTCAGCGCTTTACCGATAAAAACATAGCAGTTCACTTTTACCGTCGAGAAACGAACGTGGTCTACCTAACCTGTATAAAAAGTTTAAAACCTACGGGGAGTAGAAAACTTGATTTAAGCCTTTTTGTGACGGGCTCGAAGTTATAAATCCGATTTAGAGACTATAATATAATATATATATATATATATATTTATATCTACACGCGCGCGTGTAGTTGTCGTCGTCGTCGTTGTTGTTGTTGTTGGTTTAGTTTATATATATATATATATATAATATTTATACCATATATTTCTGTCATGTGCATTAAATTGAAATGCTCTCGCTATACAGTATATACGTGTCAACGGTAGTGATCGGAAGGAATAATGTGAACCGAACGCGTGCAGGTGCATATGGACTAAACTATCACTAAAAATAATACGTTATATAATATATAATGATGATGTTGATGTACGGTGCCAAATTGCAGTGTTTGGTTATCCAACGTACACCTACCATCGACTGATATATAATATTTTTTCTAGAATCACCAGTTCGCGGAAACCGATTACGACTCAGCGGGTGGAGTGACGAGGGCTTGGGTACCGAAATAGAAGTCATGGGCACGGCAACAACGTGACCGGCAGTATTAAGTGAACCTAACAGGACGAGTCAGGACAAGTCGGTTGTTTTTTCACGCCATTCGATTTTCCAAACCAAAGTTTCATATGACTTATTGTTATAGTTATCAATCGTTTCGTGACATTTCACAGTGGTTGTAGTGGCGACTGGGGAAAAGATAGTCCTTTCTCTGAATATAGTTACATTTTTGCGTCAACTGTAGTTTTAATTCTAGAAATTCGGATGTATGGTTAAAACATATCGATGCAAATAATTATAAAATAATGTGTACATTTATTTTATAAATCATAAAAATTATAATAAATAACAGTATTAATATCTCAGATTACATTATAAAACTATATTTTGTGTACTGAATTTAATTATTGTCGTATAATCTGTGATGATATTAATAGTTTACAGTGATACATATATATAATATATTATTATGATTTTTGAATGAGACAGTACTATAAACTAATATTATCTCAAGACACGTCATTATATTAAATATGAACTACTTGAGTCATTTGCAGTTGTAATATTTAAATTATATATTTGGTATAAATATAATAGATTTTAATACTTGATGTTTAATATTATACTAGTTGGCCTGTGTTTGACGCATGTATAATATAAGCCTAACCATTAAACAGATATACTAAGTATTTCATTCAAATTGTGCACTAATATCACCGTTCAAGACGATGCGCGTCAATGTGAGTTACCTACTTCAGGCTACAGCGTAATGAGATTTATGATATATTATATCGATTATATGAGTAATATAGAAAATTATCGACGTATTATATTATTTATATTATTATTATTATTATTTTTTTTTTTTTGATAAAACTAAAATTAGTGTTAGAGTTTAATTACACTAATATGTTCACACGACAAATCAGTGATTATATTATTACTTACGTTAATTTCAATTTTTTTCTTTTCTTTTAGAGAGAAATCGCGGTAAAAAACTGAACTGAAAACGAGAAGCGGCAGTGAACAAATTAGAATAGTGCTCGAGATATGCACGGGGATAGGGTATAATTCCCTTCAACAACACCTGTGATAGTTGATTACGTTTATACGTATTTGATTTTGAGTTATAGTGGGTTACGCGCGCAAGAGTCTTGCCTAGTCATAAATTTGATTTAAATCCCACTAAAACGGTCAAATTTATCAACTGAATCTCGCCAAACTAAATTACCATTATTTTGAAAGTTTAATTTTATACTCTATTGTTCATATTTTTCGTATATACCTACATACATTCATAATAATAATAATAATAATAATAATATATAATATATATATATATATATATATATACGATAAAAAAGCTTTATTTTTAAAACTAATTAACTTTTGAACGAAAATAAATGAAAGTTTTTTTTTTTTATGAATGGTTACGTTTTAATTGTGATATTGTGTTAAAAATTCTTTTTTTTACCACAGAAAAAAAAAAACGTTTCTTTCGGCGTTTAACTTCCTTTGTGATTAGTTATTTTTAATTGTTATATTATTACACTCCATATTGATTTGCGGTTCTATTCAAATCCCAAATAATATGGCAGGTAACTCTGAAAATCTACATGGTTTTCATTAGAACAGTTTAAAATGTGTGTAAATATTATCAAAGAAACGTTTATATAGTTACATTAATAAACTGCCGTAGGTAATCCATTAACACTATACCCGTATAATTTACCACCCGAGTAAAAGTATTATATACCTTTTTATAGAACTATATATAAATCTAGAAAATGCGGACTTTGCAGGTTACGTTTAGAGTTTGCCACTTAAGTAAAGTGTCTATACGGAGCGGCGTATCACGGTAGATACTTAATGGAATATATTTAAACAACAGTGAACGAGTTTAAAGACGTAACAATCGCCTAGATGTGATGACTAGCTAGGTGCATCGTCGTATTTTTGCTTGGTAGCTACCGTGAGTAAAACAACTGGAGTATCAAGAATGGGAGTACCATTAATGGAGAGAAGTGACCACGGGGGAAAGGGAAGGGGTTATAAAAGTATTATTTATTTATACGGAGGGTTACCCTCAACGCTCTATATTAATCAATTTCTTGTATTATTATTTTTAATAGTTATAATCATAATTTAACAATATTATACTCGTCTTATTATACCATGGATATAATTAACCAACTATTTAAGTGTAAATGGACGATCCACACATAACCGCCCTAAAATACGCTACTGAGCGAAACTTGAATAGATGGTTGGTCGTCACGCTCAAACTATCATGTTATAAAAGTTGGATTATATTTACAAAAATTAGTAACAATAATTTAAGGACATCAACTGTGATAAGTTTTTATGTTTATAAAACTGTCAAGCTAAGTGTCGCTACTGGGTAATGTCTTCATCAAGTAATATTATGTTAATATTATTGTTTTTATGAATACACAGATTTTATATTATAGTTTTCTTAAAAAAATAAATAAATAAATAACAATTATTCTTAAAAAATGTGGCTTTACGAGTGTACTTGTCAATAACAGTGATTTAATTAAATAATACATATTATAATATAATAATACCCTATTGTATACGGTTGATGTTTATAGGCGTGCAAGGTTAAGCAATGTGAAAAAATCATTTTTGAATTTATTCAATACGTGTCGTCGTGCTCAGAATCTTGTTTCATGTATCGTACCGTTCTTTTTTTTTACGTCGTACCTACCCGAAAAGTTTCTCGTTGATTTACATACAATTTGTCCGAAGACCGTAACACGCGTTTATACAACACTGGGAGTTGATCGGACAGAAAAAAAAAGTGTTACGGCAAGCCCAAAAGAAACATAAATATTTATATTTAAACATCGACCATCAGACGTGGTAAGTGTATAAATGGTATTTTAGCAATTTGCTGGCCAAATCGTCTTACACAGTAATAATATTTTTTATCCAAGATACGAACCGCATTAATTCGCTAACCAATAGTATGGCAATTAGTTGCTAACAGCCAGTTATTATAATAAAATGACTTTTAATTAATTAATGATTCAAACGGTACGATAAAAACTCGTGTATTTGTACGGTTTGGTTAACTGATATTAGTTAAATGACAAGATTACAATTTAAAATCTTTGTTCGCTGGCATTGTGTGGTGACTTTGACGAGACAATAAGTGAGGAAGTGTTCACCTAAAACTTTTGTGTAAACACACAATATCAGCATGCTCACTTTATAATAGTCGTGTTATATTCTTAAATAAATAAAATAATATAATTTTTTTATAAATACTAAAATCCCATCCATTTCCCTAAACCTACCCGAGCGCTAATCACATATATTATTATTATTATGTATCGTACGTTTATATAAACCATCGTTCCACGCACGTTTACCCCGCAAGAGTGCAACCGAGTGCATAATGCGAATGTGCATTGCGTGCGTGTGTAGACGTGTGTGTTTATGCGTATTACCATGCGATTTAGTTGCGAGTGCGTAACAGCGTAACCATACATTGCGCTTGTGTGCGAAATACGTACGAGAACACTATTATGACAGTGGTACCTACTACGCGGTAACGTGCCCGGAATAAGTTATTAGATAGTATTATTACCCGCCAGCGCTGCGTTCGGAGGTTTTTCTCTTTTATCATCGCTGGTAACGCTTACACGACACTATTGTTATTAGCTATATCGATCTAGACACCGATGATTACAATAGCACAACTAAACAAGACGCACCTATATAATAATAATAACATTCTGTTTTTTGGTCTTGCGCCCGACCGTATACAGCGATTTAACTGCAAGTGCTCGAGACACTTGGGAAGTTTCACGGAGTCGCGGCACCGCTGTCATGTACGGGTCATCAGCAACCAAACGATTTTTTTTATGATACAATGCTAAACTGTTCCCGGGAGCGAAAATCGAACTAATTATTGTAAAAATAAACAAATTACAAAATTGCAAATTAAGTTCAATCCAAAATTTTGAACATAATTATGAAACAAAGATTTTACTTTTTACTACACTTCAACATCACGTTTGAAGTTGGATATTGTGATTAATTATTAACACGGGCTAGAATACACTCACACACCTGTATATATGTATACATATATTTACCTCTATTGATATTATTATTTTAATGTATTCTGTCACTATACCGACACGTTATTATCAATATTAAAATCTATACTAAGAATTTCTTTGTTAAATATGGTATTGTTATTCCATTATATTTTAAATTTGAATAATATATATACCATAAACATTGAACTTAAGTAGTTTTATACGAGTAAAGAAGTAAAAAATCAATAAAAAGTGTAAAATAATATTACGCCGATTTTTTTTATTCTACGAAATCAACTGATATGTCCCTATATTCAAAACAATATGGTAAAAAAATCTTTAACAACGCTGTTTGTATTGAACAGGTACTTTTCCAATAATATAATAATGATGAAAAGTATGATATTGCGGGAAAGTTTCCGTATGAGTGCAAAAATAAATGCATATTATATAATTTTAAGGCTCTGGTTTAATTCATCAGCTTTACTCCTAAAAACTCAATATTTTTTTTTAATCTAAAGCAAATTCATAAGTACAG
Source organism: Rhopalosiphum maidis (assembly GCF_003676215.2). Classification (NCBI taxonomy): domain Eukaryota; kingdom Metazoa; phylum Arthropoda; class Insecta; order Hemiptera; family Aphididae; genus Rhopalosiphum; species Rhopalosiphum maidis. The sequence continues at coordinate 65,916,041 of NC_040877.1, forward strand.
TATTTAGCTGTACAGCTCTATCAGAGTCTATTGTTTTTGTAATCAGAAAAAAATAATTTTGTTATCAAATATTTTATGAGTATAAAAATCCTTATATTTTATTGGAGTATAATATTATATATATTTACATACATATTATTGTTGACATTTATAAAAATATAAACAGTATATTATTATATTGTTATACATATTGAAAAAAAGGTCATAAACGGATATGTTTCCCGCATACCCATTCTCCCTGTTCGACTGGCCCTGTTTCCACTGGCTCGTGATGTTTTTGTTTTTATTACTGCGCATTCCTGCCGACGACTGTTTTGCACATAAACGTTCGTTTGTTTTCGCTGCGGAGCTTTTCCGTCTTTCTGTTTCTCTAATTCTAGCATAAATCATGTATAAGACATTCCAACGGCTACCGGTCGCGTCTGGTTGACATATCCGCCGCGGAACAAGCCCATTCACAAAGAGATAAAGCGCGTCCTACGCTGCCTCCCACAGTCCCACCCAATCTTTCACATCCACTCTTACGCAGTCCATGACTTCTATAGCAGTATATATTATTTCATTGACGTTCACGTTGGGACTGCTGCTTAGGTGGATAATGGTGCAGTGAAGAGGAGGGGATTAAGATCGAGTTTTTATCGTTTTGTATCTGAAAAATGAGATATTTTTCGTTTTATTATAACACAGTGTACAGAATAAAATTTCATATATACACAGTTGAGTCTGGATATAGATATATATATATCTATATAGTTTGTAGAATAATATTGTATAAATTTCACAGCCGATTGTCAAGACTTTCACGTTATCAATATAATTTAATGTTATATTAATACATTAGTGTATCTTCTATTTAATTTGATATCATTTTCACGTAATTATTACGGCACTATCGAGTAAATCACTTTTTTTCTGCTATACTACCCATGTTTATACGTATAATATAATGACACACGTCGGTGGTATACATTTTCCACTACAGATGCAAAATAAGTAATACGGTATTAATAAATTATTTTCAAAGGTTTAATGATATTTTTTTTGTATTTTTGTCTATTTTAGACATATAATTATGTATTATTATGTAATAACGATATAAAAGTTGCTTTTTATAATAATTTATTTAAAAGCAGGGTTTTTTTTTTAAATTAAATGTTAAAAAAACATGTTAATATTTTATAACTAAAAATTTTATATTTATAATTATTTTAAAATTGGTCAAAGATAGGCAGGGTCCTCATTGACATTAAACGATGTAGAGGATAATTTATTACAAAGGTAGTTAGAGGCGTATAAATGAACTTTAAATAGAGTGGTTTCTGAGTTGACGGGTAAGGGACCCTAAAGTTTATAATATTCGCCAGGAGAGTAGGTGAATCGATGAAACCAGATTTGTGTTTATTAAAAAACATTATGTTACACTATGTTAGCTATTTGTCGTCCAACCTCGTTGACTAATATTTTGGTAATGTACATGAAGTTTATTTTTTTACGCTGACCGACGTAATTATGGGCTCTGTATTTCCAGATAATATTTAAAAACTGTGGATAAGTATACAATTAGAAAAAAAACTTATAATAGTTAAATAAGTGTTTTCATCTGTGGTTTGACTCGAATGACAATATGTTGATGATAAACATGGCTATGTAATCTATATAATATTAACACAATAAACGAAATCAGTCGATATAAACAATTTATTTTGTTATTTATACTCATAGCATAAATTATTGTATATGTATTGTTTAAAAATTGAAATCCATACATTAAGCCTTAAGAATAATCCATGTTGACTGTTGGTTATAAAAAATAAATACATTATGTTTCAACACTTTTATAAAATGTTAACAACACGATAACGAAAAACAAATGCCATTGATAATATCCACGAATTTAAACAAAAATAACTAGTATTAAAGTTAAAACTTATGGATTTAATTGGGTATAAGTACAAAAACTGCGCATATCATTAATTCTGGGGACCATAATATTTAGTATATTATATAAATGTTCCAAAGTACATTCATTTTTATATTTTCATTATTTAAATAGTTTATTCTTTTAACAGTAGATATTATAATATGACGCATAAGTTACATTGGTTATTCTTACTTCGCTTCTGTCAACAATATAGATATTGACTAAAATACAGAAATCCGAATAAATAATAATAATAATAATAATATAAAAGTTGGTTTTATAATCTACTGAACATATTTTATCTCCTCTTACAACAGTTCGAAAAAATTGACATTACACACATTATGTAATATTTATTTTACATGTTATATTTTTGTAACGAAAATAATATTTAGAGAGTCAAAAAATACTGAATATGAGTGTCGAGTACTCAAATGCGAAGTTTCACCGTTAGTTCATAATATATGAAATATTCAAACCTTCATGATATTTACGAAATACCTGTCGAAATATTTAATAAATTTCCTACTGTCAACTGCGACGAGTTATCACCCATCGCGTAAAGAATTTTAACCGTTTGAAATATTTATTTGGTTGCTTATTACAGGAAAACCTAAAATTATGTCACATTTTTACAAAATTTCAAACTAAAATATTACAAAAAATTCATCAGAAGAAAAAATCTATATTTAAAAAAATGGTAAGCATTCAAGAACGCCTAAATATTTCCATAATTTTTCTAATTATAAAAGAGTTACACCGTCATTATATTATTGTTAAAATTTTCTATTTTTTCTTATATAATAAATTATATAGTTATAAATTGTATTTACAATCGTTTTTAATAAAAATCTATGAAAAATAATTTAATCATAAAGCAATTCAATATACTGTATTCCGCTGGATCGATGTCATGTGCAGTATTTTGAACATATCAGTAGTGTATGCGTAACCGCATCATAGTGAGACGTAATGAGCGCATTTTGAGCATACGTATTTCGGTATGTTTTCAGGCTGGAGGCAGACAAAAAAATATGAAAAGTTTTCGAAACTCGCATTTGAGCCCGACAAAATCTATACAAACGCAAAACCGGGTCGGAAAAAACACCGAATTCCGGGGACCGTATGCAATTGCCGGTCGTTTATAACACTGGGATAGCGGGTGCGCCTCGTATTCACTTAGATATACGCGTTCCACACACGTAAACGCACACACATACTCGCAATTGGATGAAATACGACGTCACGTATGCCCCAACATTGCCAGTTTTTATGACTGATGCGGTCTCATCACGGTTGATTAGTTTTAACGCCATACATACGGAAATACCCTTTTCCCGATGGCCCTTTTTCGAATCTCTCTCACTCTCTCTCTCTCTCTCGTTCCTCTTCCTTCTCCGACGCCCACACAGATCCGAACACCCGCTCACGTGAAATCGTCTCACACAACCCTACACTGCCATCGCCGTTGGTTCCCGAGCTTGATGTATGTGTTGCCGTTCCGCGGGTCTTGACCCGTTATCCATAAACTCGGGCTCGTGATCGCTCAACAATACGGACGTGTGGGAGGGTAGTTCAATATCTCGGAAAGAAAGAAGAGGGTAACGAATTGAAAATAACGAATGGAAAGCCCAACGATGACGTAATATGTGTATAGGACGTAGTGGCACACTGTTACACAGTATTGTACATAATGATATAATATATTATAAACGCCTATTATTTTAGTATCTAACACGGATAATTTGAAACGCAAAAAACTGTTTTCAGAAAAATGTTCAAATGTTCATTCTTATAATAAAATATAACTATGATAAAATAATAACTCTAAAATAATGATGTAGTTAAGCAAACAAACTGACAAATTATTGTTTTAAATAGAACACAGTGTATCTATTATCGAACGTTGAAAGTACACGTCATATATAATTTATTTTTTCAATCTGCGTAGTAGGAATTTAAACTGTGAACACTGAATCATGCTCATATGTAGTTATCTTGAATGATCCATAGTACATACATTATATATATATTGATATTCAAAATAAATATAGTTAACATTATTTGGATATATTCATTTATTTTTATAGTTAAACTAATAATTGTGCTAATTAATAAGCAATAGTTGATATTTATTTTTAATACACTTGTTTCCGATTTTGTTATTTACCTGAGATGGTCGAGATGCCAAGAAGTAGTTCTGCTGATTGATAGTACGTCCTTAATCACGGAATACGTGAAACTTCTAAACGCAACCAACGGCTATTTTGACGGCTTGTCCAGGTTTGTTTATTAATTCAGACGACACCGTATAACTCTAAATACCTACCACTATACCGATTATTTAATATCATTTATTATACAAGGTTTGTACCTTCCGTACAATTAACAACGTAGCTTGTAATTTATTATATCCAAGTTGGATTTTTTCTCTCTATATTCGTTATCGATTCGCACGCACACGTGTTTTATATCATGCACAATTTATCTTGTTCTATCTAATATATATTTATATACGTATATATATTATAAACATATACATTTGACGTATGCACAAGCATAACACAGCGACGTAATCGCGATCACAATCGCATACATAAATCGGTATTACGTGGGTTTGAAAACAAAAATATCCAATTCGATATCATTGGGATACTACATTATTTTATTTTCAGTAAACTTCAATGCATTTTACTATTATGTTTTGATCGTTTTCGAACTCTTTATGTTATGTAATATTGGAAGTTAATAAATAATATACTATTGTGCATAGTACATTTTAAAATATAGACTACTAACATGAATACTAATAGTTTAAAGTATGTTTACTCGTATGTCATTATCGACTTGCCCTATCATTCGATTACATGATACAATTTATGTACTAAAAACCAAATATTTTTTCAACCTCATGATACATAAATTTTAAAAATAAAGTAACTCATAATATGTTATTGATAAAGAATATATACTTGTAAGAATAAAAAAAAAAATAGTATGGGTCTTATCAGCTCAATAAATTTTAAATATTGTTTGATCCAACTGTCGCAAAATATTTAATTTAAATGACTTGACGTACATTATTTTATTTTTCCCCTCTAATATAGTATTATTACTTAATAAATAATTTTTAAAAAGCCTAATATAATATTTATGTTGCGTTCTATCAAAATCTGAATCCAGTCATCATATTCTCTTATTTTTATATAATTATCTTAAGTTGTATTATAACATTTAATTGAGATGAATTGAAAAAAACTGTTATATAATATCATCTTCGTGAAAACAATTTTTATTTACCTACTTAGATCTATATAAACTCTATAATTCATTAACACTAAACTGATTGCGTGTCATACACAGAGTGTGTACGTTTGTTTTCAAATATAGTGTGAAATGCCAATAATTAAATGTTAAATGTGTATTACGTATAAAAATTATAACTATAGCTATTAATCAAACAAGGCTTTTGAGTTACACCTTACACCCAAATCACTACCAACAAAGTAAATTGTTTATTTACCTATGTAGATCATACGACCTGAAAAACAATATTGTTTTACTTAACAACTGTATGCGATCGTGTTTATAATTGCAAATGAGTAGAAATCGCTACTAAACGGTGGTACGAAACGGTTTGTTCTAAAGTTTTCAAATTTCCTCTCAGACGTCACATCAAACAGCGACTGTATCGCTGTTGGAATTAATTTTCGCACCCGAGTAAAACATAATATTGTTTTCAATAACACCGAATTTTCGTTTTTCATTAGTTCTGTAAAATGCTATATACTTACCTACTATTATTATTATCGTCACAAGTAGATTGCACAGAGGACGCATACTTATTTTTTTATCCAAGAGTTGTACTAAGGTCGACGATGGCAGTCTAAACGGATATTATAAAAGTTGCGTTAATTGAACACGCACGATAATGAAAATAATTTTCGAAGTACAGAGTAAGAGAGTTCGTAAAAAGTATGTGCGCGTGTGAGAGAGAAAGATAATGAGAGATGGCGAGTGAATGAGAGAGACGCAGATGGGTGAGCGGACGAAGGATTTCCAACCACTATACCTCCGCAATACGTACATGTACTATTGCCGTTTGGCGGAAATTCGATAGATAGAATTCGTACTCGTTTCCTGGTCGTCTTACCCCGGCAATACATAAAGATTCCTGCAGCACCTCCCTTAACACCGACATCTCCGTCGTAGTCGTCGCCACCGTCGCCGCCGGAAACTTTAACCGAACGCTAAAATGAGTGTTGGCAAAACTTCTTTCCACTTGGCATTGGTTTTCGAATGGGTGTTTTATATACACACGAGTCTCTTTTTCACCACACCGACCTACTTTTACCCAGACCATAGCGTATAATGTAATATAAAATATATATATATATTATATAGTATCGTCCATGTACAACGACTGCCACCGCCGAACAAGTATCTCTCGTTTTGTTCGCATCGTACCGCGTGCCAATTGAATTCCGGTCCAAAACGCTTCACCGCCGCAGTAACGTGGGTGATTAATATTCAAAACCAGACACACCATCGTAAAAACTCGTTAACAACAGAAGCAACTAAATAAATATAATATTATTTCAAACCGTTCAAATTAAAATAAAAGGAAAAAGGTGTAAGGCACGTCCAGGGCCGTAAAACGCCACGTGTCGTCGTGCAAGTGATGCGAAAACGTATAGCGAGACGTCTTATAACTTATAGTGTGCCGCGCGTCTATCGAAATGGTTTCTCAAATCCGACGAATGTGTTTGGGTATTAATCGTCTTCCTTTATTCACGGAGAATTTTTTTTTCAACCCTAGGTATCATATACGTTAATCCATATACGAACATTTATAAAGTATATAAACCACGATACTACTACAACGACAAATCCATGCGAAAAACGCCGTGTGCGCATGTACATACATTGTTATTATTTTTTATAGGCGATTAAATCCGAACCAAAAGCCGTGTTCGGGATTTAAGTTTCGTAACGGTATAGACTGCAGAAAAATCCTGTCAATCGTTACTCTAACACTTAAGTCCCCAAAGCCTCATAGATATACGTATGTAATAATAATAACCTTAACCCGGGTAATAAATAACATGAGATCCTATAAACGTGTAGTATGTCGTGCACTGTAACTAAAATTCTTTCAATGACCCCTTATAGACTATTAGTTACAACCACTCGTTGCAATACACTTTAATTGACAAGATACGAAAAAAAATAAATGGGTTATAATAAACGGTGACTTTTCAATAAATACATTAAAAAAAAAAAAAAAAAAAATGCTATCAATGCCATATTCTAAGATATAGGCTCTAGATGAGCTTTGATAAAATTGTTAATCGAATATACTCGTATTTATCTATCGTATTTACTGCTGTCGTGTTTTAATTACGAAAAATAAATCGATAATAAAACGGAGAATTAATTAAAAAATATAACTGGCTTAAAATAAAATGCAGTTAATTAATGCTCGGGAAAAAATCGATTAAACCCTAGAATGCATTAAGCGATAGAAGAGCGCGTGTAGTTCACATGCTTATATAGGAATACAGAATAAAAATCTCGCACTTTATTTTTAAAAAAACTCGACATCATAAAACCCAGGCACGATGACGACCTTATGATATTTTGTGCTCATAAATGCCAAATGTTTTGCAGTTGTGTCCGCATTATTAATGGTCTAGCGATTAAATGCCAAAAGACAATTACCAGACGATTATTACACTCCTCTGACTCCTCGAATAAAAAAAAAAAAAAAACACGAAACAAAACAAATAAATAACGAACGAACGAACGGTGATACCACTTTAAACGGAAAATCGCCAACGAAGAGACTGAGACTACGATAATAATATTCTCACTGCCATCACCGTACAAGTCTTTTTCCGAAACTGAATATGAATATTATTATATTATCATCGTGTTTTCTGTTTGGCGGGTACAGGTGCACGATAGTAGTAGCGGCAGGTATCTTATCGTCTTTCGGCTGAAGCTGACGTCTAAGGTGAATCTTTCGACCTCAGACACACACACACACACACACACACACACACACATAAATACACACGCGCGGGTGACCGGAAAACAACTACTACGGAGGTATACATTTATCATTCGGTCGCGACACGGAACGGGAGAACAGTATCCGCTTATGGTCGAACCATTTCTCAAGCTCTACTCTCGTCGTCAAGGCTTCGTTTCCCCAACTATAACCACCACCGCCACCACCAAAACGCTACCATCGTCACCATAACTCTGCCCTCATATCACTGAAGAATATTTTGCGTTCGCGCAAATCCTATTCAAGTTCGTTTGTGGCATATTTCCGTACTTAAGCTCCCTGCACGTCCCCCTCAACCACACGAACAACCACCTTTCCGTCGTTGGTATTATTGTATAAAGAGCGAAATTCATTCGTAAATACATTGTTGTTGTTGTTTTTTTTTTTTTTTTTGTTAAATATTCTTGGCGTATACCTCTCTTTCTCTGTTATCCGCCATCCGCGGGGCGCTCAAGCTCTCCACAGAAAATTGGCACGTGCCAATAAAATATCACGGTGGAGGTAAGTTGAGGTCTGAATCTCCCCCCTAAAACTCAGTCTTCTATCGTTTTTATTGTTCGTAAAGCCACTCGCAGTGGTGTTTCGGCTGTAGTGGGTTTTCCACATTAATCTTCCGATATGGATCTCCCGCCTCCGTCCTCATTCCGTTTAGCTGTCGAACGCATATTAAACTGCGCGCATCTCTTCCATTTCGTTTCACACGTGTATGCCGCTCATCGTACTTTATAAATAGACTCTTGGGAATCAGCGAGAAAGTCGGCGGTAGCGGTCGTATGACTGACAAGTGGATTGATTAAGGTCGTTAACAACAACACAACAACAACAACAACGGTGAAGAACAACACTGACGTTCTACCGATCTCCATTGGTTTGAAAATTAAATGGAAAAATAATGTCACATATATGTACTTTAAATCGAGTATTTATTTTTTAACTATATAGTATAATATAGAAATACTTACTAAGTATGTCTGCAGTTATAATATAATTTATAATATACAATTCATTTGTCGTAAAGTATTGATGACTCTAGTGTCGAATAGGATATACTTAATAGTAATATGAAACTCAATACTAACAACTAATGTACGTTATATATTATAAAGTTATGTAGATTACACGTTTGTTATGTATTGGTGATTTTAGTATCAATTACAACCACTGTTTAAGATGTGTATAATACACCGCATGTGCCTTATAAACGTGCAACATACTAAATGTGTGATAAGGTAATAATATTATTGATCGTGTATGTATCTATTGTACCTACTACCATTATTGAATCAGATTTATATGTTTAGATAAAACGTTTCTATGAAAAACAATATATTGATCTATTACAGACACTGATCAATGTTTGGTACCTGGGTTCGCTCTGGTTAATCTTAAACATTATTAACTAGCTAAACAATAATTGTATTTGCTTAATAACATTAAAATACTAATAATAATTTATTTTTATTTGGAGAATTTAATAATTTAATTGTCCTTTTCTAATTAAATTTACCTTTAAATAATTAAAACTAAGAATTTTAAAAATAATTTAAATCAGACTTGCATAGTAATATATTCAATCACGACATCGTATTATAGTTATTAAATAAATTGTATAATCAAATCTTTGTATAATAATATTTTATTTATCATGTACAAGTAAATATAATTAACAGTGATAAACATTTTTAAAACTGATGTATAACAATTATATCTTTTATTTTTTATCAATAATTCCAAGATATTTTTTTAATGTTCGACATAATATTTTATTTTATTTAAAAATAATTTAACTTTAAAGGTAAAAAAAAAAGCTTGTATTATATAAATCCAACTACTTATAAAAAAATAAAAAGAATATTAATTTACTTATGATACAAATACATAAATCAAAATACATGACTGTCTATAAAAACAAAAATTACATTCGAAACCATTTTTCATTTTTGACAGTTTTTTGTGTTTCCGAAAATGGGTGCCATCTATAATAGTATGTTGTATGATTGTAAGACAGAGACTACATTTGTAGGTATGGCACATAAACATAATAAAATATTATAACCAACAATGATTTATTTTGCTTACAACTATTTATAAATATGTACGTTTTAATTAATATTATTAAATTGTATTTCTTATATTCTGTAATTTAATTTTGTTGATGATAAATAATAATAATTATTTTTAACTTTTATAAATTTAAATCTTATCAGTAATTACCTACCAAACACGAATGTTAAAGGTGAATTGAAATCCAAGTACTATAAATTAAATGTATTAGAGTATTGTCAATGATAAAAAAGATTAGGTATTCAAATGTTTCAATTTCAACATTTATTTTGATTAGATGTCTAACATTTTGACAAATAAATTATTGAATAATATTATCATCATAATTTATAATTAGAATTTAATAAACATTATCACGTTTTTAAGAGTTGTTATAATTTGGAATATTTTTTATTTTAGTTTAAAAGTATTTCAAACAACTTAATTTCTTATTAAGACTATAATATATTACCTAAAGTAATACACTAATTATTATTGCATGTCTATTAATGTATATAATGTTTATAAAACAAAACATTAATACATTTCCACAAAATAATAATTAAGGCTAATTGAAATTTAAAGATATTAAAGAACACTAATCTATAAACATTAATATTAGTTAATAATTTTTGATTAATCAAAAACTTTTCCATATTTTAATTTTTAATCAAATTTACTGAAATTGTTTTACTAATAGAATCCATATAATATCTACAAAGTTTATAAGTTATTAAATTAAAATTATGTACTTTCGGATAACTTGCAATTAAATAGAAACACAGAAACCATAATATATTTACTTTGTTTGCAAATACGTAATACGTATATACACTACAAAGCACCCATCATCAATGGTAAACGCAGACAAAAACGATTCATACCGTTCAACATACTCTCTATTTACTGATAATATGGCACATTATTGATTTATTATTTTCAAAAAATGTCATAATTTAATGAACCGAATACTGTTTGTTCTTTCTAAATAATTTTGTATCAACAAATATTTTTTTTACTCTCGATTTAAACTTAAATGTAATAATTTTTGTATGTTTTTATATTGTTTTTACACAAATTATCAATTATTTTTGGTGATTTTCGTTAGTTATTTTAATATTATTGTTTAGAAGTTCAAGAATATTTATATTATGTTAACAATTATTATTTTATTTTTATTATTTTCCTTGTGTGTTTTTTAAAAACTTACTAAGAATAATTTACCATGAACATTGTAATGAATTTTATCTATTCAAGACAAACACACCATTTTTTGTTTTAAAATTTCCAATTATAAACAATTTTCCATTTAATTTAAATACTTGATAAACTTTTATAAATTAATATTACATTATACATCTATATGTATACTGCTGTAATACAAAAATATCACTAATAATTTATTATTTACATTACATATTGTCATACTACATTCAATCAATATCATAAAAGTTAAAGCCAATTTATAAATTATTTTTTTTTTTTTACAACCACTAACCTTTATCAAAATAAAGGTACATATATGTTTATTTGAAATTTCAAATGGAGAAAGTGAACAATATAGGTAATTTCATACAATTTGTTATAGTGCTATTTTATAAAAATACGTAACTACAAAATTGACAGGAAACATTTTATCTATTTTAAGTTAGTAACTAAATTGTTTTTTTTTCCTTTTTTTTTTAATTTACTTTATTTTCAATTAAAGATACAACGCTCAATTTACTACGGAAAAGTATTTATAGAACAGGCAATGCATCACACTGCTTAATTGCTAACATTTACAGTAATATAATATACAGTGCACAATAAAAACATTACATCTATAATTATTGGAATGTTTGTGAAGAAGTGATTAATTAAAGGGACTTCAACTTTGATTTAGAAAATGAATATAACAACTTACCTATATAAAATAATAATAAAAAAAAATTATAAATTTTAAATTTAAAAAGCATTAAATATTAACAATTTATAGAAATTAAATATTTTTAATATTTTTTTTTTTTTAGCGGTATTCTATATAGTAATGATATTATGTATTAAAAATTAATAATTGTTTAAATTTATATAAATACTCAAAACCTATCATGTTCATATTAGGTACATAAGTTGATAAACATAAAAATATTTTTTCTATTATGGTATATTAAATCAAGAGAGTAAGTAATTATTCTAAGTTATAAAAACTGTAGAAGATATTAATACGCAGTATATTTAAATATTCCAAATCTTATAAGAAAATGTATTAGTGCACTTTGGTGAATTTTCGTATAACTAAAAAAATAATAATTTATCGTAAAGCTTATATTTCATATATTATACACTATACAGGTATTTTAACTCATCGAGTATCGAGTATTAGTAAAATAAATAAGAATGTGTATTTAGTTAACTTGGTGAAATTTTTATTTCAATAGATGTACAATATCCAATCGTTGTGTCAAAGACAGATTATCCAAAGATATATTATAGTCTGAGAACACATCAGTCACTTAATCTCCCACAATTTTTCATGTAATGCAGCCAATGCAGTGTAGTAATCCTGACGTCGTCCAATTATGCGTGTGTATGACTACCGTGAAACAATTGACAGACAGCTTAACGGACAAATAATAAGTTTCTTTATACTTAAATAGTTTAGTAAGTGCGTTATAATTTCAAAATATGTAATTAAAATATCGTGTACAATAACTATAGACAGTTTAAACAAATTTAATCATTACAATTTTATTTTTTCCTTAAATGTATAACTATGATTTAAAAAATAAATTTAAATTATATAATTTTTTCTCGTATTTAAGTTATTTAGCCTATAAAGATCATAAACTAAATCTAAACAAATATAATATTTTATAAGACCGAATAATATAAGTTTTTTTATTACACAATTAAAATTTTTAAATGTGTCAAACTACTTTTCCTTACAACTTGCATGGAAAACCTTTTTGTTTTACTTTTTAGACATAAATATATTATATTTCTTTCACCCTTAGCGTAGTAAAGTACTTAATACCTTGAGGGGTTTCAAAGTTACTGTTGAAATTTGTGAAGCGTTATACGCGTATAGGTTTCTAAAGGTTTCTAAAGAAGATACTTTTAGAATTATAATATGAATAAAATCATAATCCTGAGCAGATGATCCTTTGCGAGTTTCAAGAAAAATAAATTTATCGGTTCGTCTGACAGTGGTTATTTACAGTGAGATTTAAATTTGTTGGCCGTATAAATATAATGTGCTCTCAAATCCTTTGTCGGAAAAAATTAAGACGATTTTTTCCAAGTATATATAAATAAATAACTCTGTCTCAGTAAAACGATTATATTATGAAATTCCGACTATATATATATGATCTAGGAATTACAGTATATTCTTTGTACGTTTGAAAGCTATTGATATTGAAATAAATCTAGTTAGAATAAATCTCACAGAACATTCTAGAAAACCAAAACTAGTATAATTTCTTATGACTTCGTAACATACGTATAAATAAATATGTTTGATAACGTTAAATTACCACGCATTCATCAAGTCTTGTTTTTCAAAATTAGTATATTAATTATCGAGTACAGTAGTATTGAAAATATATCACACGCTTTCTCCTTCTGTATCACGAGGGCGTCCCACTTGTACGACAGTGGTGATGTTCGGAACCGTGATAACAGTGCAGTGTTGTGGTATAATTCGCGAGGAGAGATGAGGGGAATCCAAAATACCGTAAAACGGCCGAAACAGTCTATGTGGAGATGGTTGAACGCCGTGGTATATATAAAAAAAAAAAAAAACTAGAAAAATGAGAAAGCCGAACTCGGCACGTGACGGGACGGTGGGGCCACACGCGCGATGAAAACGAAGAAAAAGGGCATTGTTGGCGTTTGATAAATTGCCCGTTCGATTTATTTCCTCGGGGACAAATGACACCAATAACGCGGCGGCGGCGGATTTGGGTTGGCAGCGGTTGCCGAATCTTTCTCCCTCGTCCTCCTTCTACCGCGTCTATCCGGACTCTACCACTTTCTTCTTGTGCATAGAACGTTTCACAGTAGGTACCCGTATCGCACGAGTCGTACACACGTATACACATACGAATCTACATTTTATATAATATATAAGTACATTTCGTGTGACTAAACTCCATTGGCGACGCTAACATCGAAACCACCAACCCCCCTACAACCCGCCGACAGTGCTTGCCGACCGCTTCAGACACTATCCCACCCCCACCACCACTCATTCACATGGTTTTCACTTGTCCTATTCTAGTACACACTTTCGTTCGCCACTGTCGCCGTTTTACATACTGCGAATACAACGTGGCTCCAATATTACAGACGCACCACGTCTCCGTGTCATCTCCCGCACACGTCACCACCGTATATTATAAATGCACTCTTGTGTATCTTGGGTTTCGGTAGATAGCAAGCGACAAACACGAGTTCACACCGCACAGATACCTACTCGAGTCTTAATCATAGTTTTCATGAAAACACCACCCGAAGCTCTTTCCGTCATTTCTGAGTCTACCCGAAGAACACATTTTGTCACACCTTCGAAGTAAAAATCGCCTCAATAACCTAACGATTGCATCTGTTTCGGAATGTTTCAATTCATTATTTCTAATCTTTTCTCTCTTTCCACCACGAGTCCAGAAGAACGTAACCAATACCGACGGAGTGCTACCTGACGAGATGTACATAGTATCGCAAGCACCGATAGTCAGACCATACAGACATGGTATCAATATTTCTTTGATTTTTGTCCGGCTCGGGCGTTTGGTAGTACTCCGTCATCATCAGGTTTGGTTTTAATCAACGTTCTCGAATTGTACTGCATCCCTCTTCACGTTTACCTTGCGAATACTATGTGGTTCGCGTGAATTGATTGGTTAAAGAGAATAAAAACAACCAGCGAGTAAGTGAATGATGCAAACGAGAATTTATTGGTGAGTGTTGATCTACAAAACACATCTCGTTTTTATTGGTTGTTGTATTGTCGAAATAAAATATTTTTTTTTACGTCAACATTTTGATAACAAATTAAATAAATAACCAATGACAGAAAATGTTTGCGGTTTGAAACGAGCAGTTATTGTTCAGACTTCCGCGTACGTGCACATGCATTACAATATATTATTACACACAGTAATAAATGAACTAAATGAAGACATGTGTGACAATATTATTTACATTGCAATTTGAATATTCATTCACTCTACGAGGATTTTCAGCGGAATAATGATTCATAAAAAAAAAAAAAAAATGTAAACGCAAAGAAAATGTCAATATATCAAAATTAACTATTTCAGTTTTTAACTTATAAAAACATCCAAAATTGTATTTAGACTTAATTAAATTATGTCACGTTCTATACTTATTCATGGATAGATTGAAAACATTAAAGTAATATTATTGAGCTTATTTTATATAATCATGTATTCATGTCTACATTTAAAATTAATTTCGTTAGATTGAATTATTATAAATTTGTATTTGGTGCCGATCCTAATAACTTTGTAATATTTTATATTATGTTTTTATTGAATACTATGGCTGTATTATCTAGTTTAGGGTAAATAAAACCAAAACGGGAATCTACCGAGTTGGACAGAAGTACCTTATTTTTTTATTATATGATACAATATTTTATCAATAGTTTTATTACAATTTTAGCCGCTGTTTTAAGTGGAAATTACTGGTTTTACTGGTTCTTTTGAACATTAGGTAATAGTGAAGTATTAATAATATTTGGATTTTGAGAATAGTCAAATATTACTATGAACATTATTTTCAAGCCACGTATCCTTACACAGTGAATATTGACTATAAAATTGCATTTTTAACGATGAAAATTAAAATATATACAATTTTATTTTATTTAGTCTTTGAATAACTTTAGTATGTTGGATTTTCAAATGTAAAATTCAGTTTTAGTTTGGATCGCACTAAATTTATTAAAAAAGACATGTAGTGGGGACCGTTGGATTAGTAGAAACGTTAAAATAATATAATAAATAAGTGTAACTTTTCTGACTATGTATATTAATAATAAACATCGACTATTTATCACACTTTAGACAGGTTAAAATTTTTATATTTTGTTTTAAGTAATTAAATGTATTTTTAAAAATTAATTTCAAAATACTTAGAATTTTATAAAATATTTCATTTAATTTTATAAACGTTTTAAAAAATCAAAAGTTATTATAATATAATATACTAATGGTTTGTATTTTTTTTTATCGAGCTTTATGTAATTTGGTTTTATGATCATATCAAAACATTAATTTAAATTATCCCTATTTATTTAAATTATTTTATACAATATAATATTGTCATCACATATTATTTTAAAAACCTACAAGTTTCTATTGGTTTTTAATCAATCGCTACTATTTTTGATTCCAATCAACATAATTACTTAACATTTTTATCTCTAAGTATAATGTACAGTACTATATATGTTTAAATTAATTTATAGGTATTATAGGCTGAAATAAATAATTTATTAGTTTTAAGTATATTTAATAAACGTTTAAATAAATCAATGTGTAATACGCGTAATAGTTATATTTAATACAATATAAATAGTCATAACTTATAATAGTTATAGTTATAGTATTTATAGTGTATAATAATTTTATTTTTTTAGCATACTTACTTTATAAATCTATCGTATATTAATAGAAAATTAATAAAATATTTATAGACCATATTGCGTTCGCAAACATATATTTATTGTATAATAAATATTTTGCTGCCGTATGTTTGGCAAATAAACTATCTCCTCCTTATATTTTAAATCTAAATAATTTTTTTACTATTACAACACTGACTAGTGATATACAAACATATTAACACATTTTTCTTTGGACGTATTAATCCACTTTATTTTTCTCTGAGATGAGCGATGATACTCACAACTGCTAGCCATTTAATAAACTACGAATCGAATAGCAGCTAGCATAGGTGTATGTAAGATTAGGTTTGAAAAATACTACTGAAATTAAGTTGTTGTTACATTGATACCTTTTTATATACATTTTCAATAATACTGCTATAATAGATTTTCTAGTTTTAATTTGAAGTATTACGTTCAAAACATATGAACCCAAAGATGTCAGTATGTCACCTCTCATGTAGTATATATAAATACATATCTCACAATACAAGTATATTATATTATGATAAACTAAATTAAGTAATGTAAAAAAAAAAAAAAAAATTGAATCCAAATATAATTAGAAATTATACGAGTAGACGAGCATTTAATAAACGTGTAGGGAGATATTATTTTTAATACTTAATCTATAAAATGTTCTGTAGGTTTCGAGTGTTATAAGTTTGAACACTTCATTATTTCAAGAACTTTAAAATGTTGTGTATACAAAAATATTTTTAAATTACAAAAATATGAAAAATTATAATAGAACCAAGAAGTTTATTTTTTATGAATAAGGTCTAGGAAAAAAAATATGGTCTAAAATATAAATTAGTATTAATGTAATAATCTAATAACTTAATATTCTATAATATAATATGATGTTATTATACTATAGATAATTTTATTTTAATATTTAATAAAACTTAACACTTTTAAATTATTTATATTAACGTTTAATGGTCGTTAAACAACAGGTTTGCCGCACGTCTCTATCTTTTTGTCTCTCTTTCTATATATATATATATATATATATAAAAATCATTAGTATAGATAAAAATAACAACTAAGCTAGACAGAAAACAATATAATGTATAAGGCGCAACAACTCCGTGAGCAAACTATTCATCCTATGGGACGAATCCAAAACGCGTTCGGAAACCCGAAGATGGATTATTTGTCGTTTTTTCATTCTAACGCTAGCAAAAACTTTGAAAAGAGTTGCTTCGAGTATTCCTTTGCACGTTTTCCAAAAAAGACTGGAGAGTCAGTTGAGAAATAAAGAGTTAGGAACCAATGAGCATTTCAAAGTTGTGACATATAGTCCTACTTTAATTAATTGATTCAGTTTCGTTGACGTATTTTCTAGAGATCAGTTCAGACGATTTTAAATTTTCGAATTTCCACACAGAGTATTTTTTACAAAAAAAAAAAAAGATATATAATATAATTGATATAAAAATATTTTAGGCTTCATCAAAATTATGCATTGTAATTCATCAATTATAGCATGCTCACCCACCTACTTTTCATGTACATGATATAATAATAAATTTTAAATTAATAAAATGATAAAAAGAATGGTTTTCAAACTTACTTACGAGCACAACGCCGTAGAATAAATAACTACAGATTAAAATAGGGAATTCAATACGTAAAAACAGATTCGTAGTTACCAAAATCTTACCAAACATATTTGTAAATTACTAATTTATCAAATGATCAATACGTTGTATATTTAACTTCTAAAGCTAATGGTAAAAGGCGATATTATTTTACACATTACAGTATATATTTTTAGGAATAGAACGGCACAATTATTAACATACAACAATGCATTATATTCGAATATCGATCGGTGCAATAGATATAGTTATATGCCCGGTAAATCACCTTGTAAAATATAAACAATTTACACTAATCAATTTTTATAAATCAAAAAATATTTATTATACCATCCTGTTAAAATGTGCAAATGCATTACTATACATCACTATAATCGTTTTATCACTTTTTTTAATTACAAAAAAATATATCAAATGACTAATATTATAAATATAATCTAGTCACCCGCACATGGTTTTATACGGATTCACCATGACGAAACGCATTGTACGATTAATGTAGAATTAAACTAAGAATAACGTCTCCAAATGAAACACGAGCTTAGAAGATGATTAAATAAATGAAAACCTTGGCTTAAGTGATGCTAGGACGCAAGAAATAGAAAATAATATTTGAATTATTCTATGAGTTCAGATTAGAAATAAAAATAAACCTCAAACTAGGGCTTTAAATCGAAATTAAATTTTTCGATTTTAATTTCAATTTTTCTTATCAATATCATTTTTTTTCAATTTCAGTTTAAATTAATAAATTGATTTATATTATATTGTTGCACAATCTCAATTTAACTGTTTGTTGTTCCATGATATTAAGCATAATTTTATTTTTATTCGATATTACTTACTTTTACATTTTGACGGTTTTTATTTTGATTTTTAAGTATGACTAATAAGTATCAAGATGGATGTTCACGTATACATGGCACCGTGTATGGGTTGTTACACACAGTTGTAAAACGAGCCTAAGAAAGTTAAATAATAGTCATTATTTATAAGGTATTCACTACTAAACATTACTAATACTTATTAATTATTATACACCTGTTGGCTATTATTGAATTTTATTTATTTATTTATTTAAATTCTAAAATTATTTTTATATAGTAAAAATAATAAAAATAATAAATTACTATGTTGATATAATTATTTTTTCGTTTCAAATTTTTGATTATCATTAAAAAATTGATTTTTGTGTTTTTTATAAGACTTCAAAGATTTTTATCAGAATTTCAAATTAATTTTTAGACCTGCCTAAAATATTATATCAAAACCCAAAAACAAATTAAATAACGATTTTATGAAAATAACAAATGCGTGTTCTTGACGTTTTGTACAATGATATTATTATATTATAAGTTTACATCCCGTCGACATTAGTTAGATATTATTAACGAAGTATAGTGGAGTTTAAATTGTCAACAAATCGTTTTTGTCACACATGCAGATTAGATTAACCAGTATAAAACACGAAATACAACCAAATGTTTAACATAACGCTAAATCATCGTATCACAATAACACGAATGCTAAATCCTATAACCATAACATACTTTTTATATTTAAATTCTTTAAATATATTAGAATCAGAATAAGGAAGACAATACATTCAATGCTATTTGCTCATAAATCTTTGGAATACAGTTTTGTTGTGAATTATATAATACAATATTGTTGAGATAAATATTTTCGGGAAATTATTTTATATAGGAAATAAAAACATACCAATCGCGGGCACATATTACACATAGATAAGTATTATGTAATATGTACTATATTATGAAAATAATATGATGTGCGATGTATTAGGTGAAAACTTAATATTTGGTTAAGTTTATATTTATGTGTGTGTGGGTAGTAAGTGGAGAAATAATTTAAAAACAATTTAAAAAAATTATATTTTAATTATTGTTATAGATAACCAATAAAAATATACCTAAAGTATACCTTTATTAATATTATATAGTTTGGTATTTCGTAGTGAACATTGACAGATATGATTAAAAATGTTTCTAATTTATTCTTAAATTATATATCCTTAGGAAAATTATGAATTTTTTTCACATAAAATATGTAACACTTTCACTTATAAAATATTACTTTGAATGAATATAGTTTGGTTTTTAATTGTGAGTTAATGTATTAAAATTACTCTCTAAACCGTTATTAATTAGACTATTGTAACACTTTTGTTTTATGCGGGTAAAGGACGTAGCACTTTAATTTTCACCATGGACACGCAATTATGTTGAAATATGAAATTTAAATTCAAACTTTAGGTGTGCTTTAGACTGTATAATAAAAAAAGGACATTTTGAACGCCACTTATTGACAAAATACTATTTTTAGTTTCATATGTTTTATATGATAGTGTATTATAATATTATTTAAAAGCGCACTGACATAATAAATAATACGAAAATACAGAAGTAGGTTCCTTACATTGATATTTTTATAGCAACAGACGCAGTGACGGCAGATGAAGCATCGGAAACAATATGAAAAACGTTAAGGAAAATTCAAATATTTCAAACACGACATTATTATTACGATCATCATAATTATGATTATGCAGATAGTGAGTAGGGTTTTTATACGTTTAGCAATGGTATAAACCAGAAATAAAATATACCTACCGAGTCGATTAAGGCGGGACCGATAACGCTGTACTTATATTATACTCGGGACGCCAAGGGAAGAAATTATTTTGCCAGCTTCGTAAATAAATTTTACGACACTACGATGCAAGTACGGCGTTTGCGGCGATACGCGCCAAAAGGGTAGTAGTGGCAGTGGCGCATATATATTATAAATAAATGTGAAGTTTAATAAACGACATAAATACATAATATTATTAATAAATTTATTATTATTGTGTGAGTGTGGAGAAAGAAAATCGCGCTTTCCGAAAAAAAAAATTACGTCAAAACATAGTTATTATACGAGCAAACATTATACAGACACAAGCGGCGTGCACAGCGATTTTTCCACAGATTATTTCCGTCTCGTATGCGATAATATTACAATGAGCATAAATATCGTGAGCGCGTTTTGTTGGGATTAGAAATTACCGTTTAATCGTGATTTACGACCGCTCCCGGTAAAGTTTTTATAGTATTCTTTTTGCGTTCGTTTCTTACATCGATGTAGTGTGTACATTATACTTGCTTTTTTTCTTCACGAAACTTGGTCGATGTGCTCTTAAAAACGGCCTTTCTTTGGTCGGTCCAAGGCAATCGTCGAACCTGGAAAACAACTTAATTTTCTTTCAGAAAGTAAAACAAAACAAACAACGTGCACTGTCACATCTTAAATATCGTTCGACGACTACTCTGCTGGCAGATTGGATCCACTGACGGCTGATGAAGTTAGGCGCCCCAATTCAACATTGAAAATAATTTCACGAAAAGGTCTTCTCGAGTAAATGATAGAATCTGGATGGGGTTATTTCGAGAAAGAGAAAATAGTTATTTTTCTTATCAATTTATTTAAAATAAAATTATGTCTCAAGCGTTCGATATATTATATTTATTATCAAACAGAATTTCATAAACATTAAATGTATTTATATTATTATGATAAAAATAAATAATTGTAAGCAAATCTTGATAAGCTTAAATGTACTGTCAGCATTTTTATGTATCAGAATTATTGTCATGAATTAATGGATTCCGAAATAATATGTAATAACAAGTATGTATCTATGTTTTATCGGGGCCTAACAGGTTCTAATGATTGAAAATTTATATATATATATATAAATTTATTTGTCCCGCTATGCTTGCTCTACTCTGTTTTTTTAAAACAATTTTGAGCATAATCTTCATTAATACGTCAACTTATCAGCTCTGCAGCTGAACTTGGTTACAGAACTCAATGGGTGCTTGCGGAATTCTGACTGATAATCTAGTTGTATTATAGGCTCTAGTGTTGAATGACCGTAATAATTTGAAAAAAAAAAAAGGTAAATTACAAAAAGAATAATATATAGTTGCTATCGAGTGATCGATTTTTGACTATACACCCGTTATTAATCATAAAACCGTATTGCCGATTATTATATACCTATATACTCGCAAATACATGATATATAGTTTACACGCAATATACAGAAGGTAACTATTTCAACGATCAAAAACGAGTACGTCAATAAAACGTAATTGCTATATGTAAAAACCAGATATGATTACGGGGAATTTAGAATATTATTCCACGAGTATACTTTAAAACGGTTATTTTTGTCTATATATTGTTCCTTTTCATATCGTATGAAAACTCAGTTACACGTATTTGGAAAATATTTATAATATTTTAACGGTATTTTGTTATGCAAATAATAATAATATATAATTTATTGATGAAGTACGGAAAAACTATTTTTGAGCGTTTTGACTTTTGACGTGTGCGTGTACGATGTAACCCTCGTCACGCTGTATATAATATCAATATGTGTAGAATAAGGAGTACAATGGTTACCGCACACACGCGAAATAATAAAGTCACATGACAACGTCGCGCAACATACAAAATTACAGTCTTGACTATAGTTGCCTATACGTGGGAGCCAAATATTTCAATTCACGTCCTCAGCGATCGCCCATAAATGAGTGACAACAATGGAGTTTTAATAATTATTCGTGTAAAGCATAAGTTAACGGCAAACGTTCAACCACGGTAAACACTCATGTCACGTACGCAAACACTACATAAATTTAAAAAAAAAAAATTGTTTTCGTTTAAATTATTAAACAAAAATAATAACGAACTATAGGACAGAAGAAGTATAATTTATCCCGTCCTACTAAAAAACACACAGATGCGCGCAATATTATAATAATAATATGTCAATGAGTTTGTCCATACTTAATGTATTTGTCTGATAAACAGTCGTGTCACGGTAGAGAATACGGATAAAATACGAGTTACTTACTGCTTGATATGAAGTAAGTTGTTTTAATGTTATTATTATTATTGCTTTATTTGTTTTCAAAGTATGCTCACTACTTCTATTTATGATACTATAATATAGTACTATAGATGGTTTATATAATATTGTGCTTTGTACTCCGAAATACTCAACTTAATATGATACCACAGTGAATGTTTTATCAGTGGGTTAGGTAGGCACGCCGATGAAAAAAGTTGCAACAACTTGTACGTAACAAAAAAAAAAAAAAAAACTGTGGCGACGAAGAGAAACAACAGCGTTGAAATAAGTTTCTATTTTCCATTTCCCTGGAAGTGAAATAAGGGTGGAAGAAGACACCACGTACACTTATATATACGTAGGTACCTTATATAAATACACAGCATTTACGTACACACGCCTTGTTTGCGCGTGTATATATTAAGTGTTTGCAGGAACAAAATTTATTGCGTTATTTATGTGCCGATGAAAACCACACACATACAAACACACACACACACACACATACACACATTCGCCAACACAGTTACACAAAAACACACACTGCAAAACATTATTATTTATTTGACTCCGGTGCAGCTTGTTTGGGGGTGGGAACGCCGCGCGCAATTTGCCCACTTTGTTGACGGCGCCACCACCTTATAACTACTACTCGCAAGGCTCTTAATTAATACTAATTTATTATATCGATCTGCTCTGAGACCCCCCTCCCCCTCCCTCGTAGAACGGTACTGCCGAAATTATACAGTTAACCGTTTCGAAAATTGTGCACAATCGTTTCTGAAAAGTGACCAAGTGCGGTGTACAGTCTTGTGGTAATTAATTTTGAACTCAAAATGTAGATTATATGGAAATCCGTCCGGTTGACGCGGTACCTATCGCGACTGATTGTTATGCGCACGTCACACCGACGATATCATTTACGCCTCTCCCCGCTCACAGATCACACAGGTCGGCCGAAGGCTCAAGGAAATGTCACATACGTTCAGTACAACCCGTACCGGCTGTCGATGCATCTGATTTGCATGTCAAATAAATAAACACAATTTAAAGCGTACGTTACGAATTGCACGCCGTTCATTAGACGGGTCTATCTGAATTGTATTAGATTGTGATAACCATTGACACAATATTATAAAATAATAATAATAATAAAAAAAAACAATTTAGCAACGTTATTCCAGTGATTTATTTTTATTTTTTTTTAGTGATCAATAGGTCGAGCTATGTTAAAAAAAAAAAAAACAATCTTATATTATTATACTTAACAACTATTACGTATTGTAGTATTACTATTACTAACCGTTATTACCTTGTATACCGATCCCGCCAAGCGCAGAACCTTATGGATAGGTTAGCGGTATAAATAGTTAAAAACTAATCTATAAATCCTATACTAATTATTATAAGAGTTCTATTAAAATATGATCAATTTATAACACAAACAACCTACATAACCCATATAGTGTATACCACCTAACCTAACCAGATAATATTATAAATTTTATTATTTGTATCAATTTAATCATCACATATATTATATTAATTTATGGTCAAACAAAATGCTTTTCACTGTCATATCTTAACGCTATTTGTTCTTTACAAATGTTTATTCGCTTAATTACTTCGTTGGTCAATAAACATAGTTTTATTATAAAAGTTAATTAATATTTTTTTAATAACTGCGAAACAACTAAAACCGTTTTTATTTTTTTTTTTTTAATAAAAATCTTTTTACCTGAGAAGTGACAATTCCTTTTATCTTAAAAGTATACTTATAACTGTCTCTTATTAATTGAACTTCCACTATCACGTGTATTCTTTTTCTTTTTTGATTGATATGAATATTTTATTTATAAAAAAAAAAAAACAGGTAATTCGTTTTAACTCTATATAATAAACTCTTGAAATATGGACATATCCATCTGATGTAAATTTAAAAAATCGTTAATGATATTGAAAATTCACAATTTTTTTTTTTTTTTAATATTTAAGTTGGTTAGCTTACTAATTTTTGAATTTTGTATTACCCGACTTCACTCAGTATTTTTTTTTTTTTATTATTATTGTATTGGTTTGGACAGATGGCACCACTAGTGCATTTACATTTTTGTATTTTATCTGCTTTAGCATCACCATTATTATGCAATTGTTATTATACAATTCTACTTTACAATACCTTTTCAATAATATATTTATTTTTCTTTTACTATGTATACAAATTATTGGGACGACGAATTAATATTTCTTTATTAAAAAGTTGAATATTTAGATTTATTAAGTCTCGGAGATTGTTTTACTTTATTTTTGGCTACCAAAAATATAACAAATATTTTTTTTGTTTACCTATATAATTAATATAATGAATATTGAAATGGGTATTATAATAAAATATAATGTTATATATATATATATACAGGGAATAAGAAGAAATATTTGATTATATGAGAAAGTGATCCATATAATTGTTAAGTCTATCATAATCATGTTTCTGAAATTTGTACTTCAATGGCAAATAATTCATAGTTTTGAAATTGGCTGGAGAGACCTGTTGCATGAAAGACGTATTTCATTATCCTTTAATCTAATTTAAATTTACGGGAAGGAGTCTTTTGCGAATTTCATATTAAGCATATAAATTCATGCGAATGATTTACTAAATATTAAAAAAAAAAAAATCAAAAATGTTAATTTTTTCTAGGAAAATGAGTTTTTGTTCCCTTCACTGTAAATTTCATTTTCTGGGGATCTATTAGTTGAAAACACAAAACAATTATTAAATTACCATAAACTTGGATGATTTACATCAATTTCAATGTTAGGTATCCTTTTGGCTGCGTCTGCGTAATTTTTTGTTCAATTTAATTTATTTAAAACTACTTGGTATGCGTTTCAATAGTAGCTAAAAAAAAGCAATTCGTCAACCTTTTTTATAACTTAAGAACTACATAGTTGTTTTTAAATCAACCAATTGAACATTGTAACCCAATGATTAAATTAAAAATAATAATTAAATTATCAAATCAAAACTCCTTATTGGAATATGTGATACAGTCAATAAAATGTTGAAATACATTTAAAAAAAAAACAAAAACTTTCTTGTATAATGTTAATTGGCATTAAAGTAATAATGATATAGAAAATTATGACTATAGGAAAACAGAGTAATGAATTTTTACAGATTTACTTCTTTTCAAATGCAATGGGTCACAATTTATTATTGTAGTACACACAGGTATTTTTTATTACATATAAACAATTTCAGTCTTAATGAAAATAAAAACATTTGTTTGCGCCCAAATATCCACACTTTAATTTGTATTTATAATTAATTGTGAACAATCAAGTATTTATTTAAATAGTTTAAATAAAACATTTTGTAGCCAACTTTAATTTTTTTTTATTGCTATATATTTATGACTATAGGATTATATAATACATTATATTTTATATTATTAATGATTCAAATATCAAATGGTTGTAATATAAATTATAATTTACATTAAATACAATATTTTTATAATTTTAAATTATATAATTAAAAGCGTAATTTAAATTAGTTATTTTCTATCAATAGTTTATTGATATGATACAATATACCACAGTATACACCTTTAAATATAATGCATTTTATATTTTGTCTTGCAGAATTTATTGATGCAATAAAAACCTGTAATACCTTAAACAAAATATAAATAAGTTTAGGTGATGATCACAATTTATTAATAATGATTTGTTTTTTTTCCATAATTGTTTTAAAAACTTTATTAATAAATTTAAAAAAATAGCTACTTCATGTACCTACTTATTTTTGTTCATATTTTCATTATATCATCATACTATTTTTATTACATAAAATCTTGATAAAACACATTTGTTGTCACCAGGACGAACAAATTCGAAGACATTTAAACAACTATAGTATTTATAGTATAGTATTACAGCCTTTTAATTAAAATTAATTAAAGTCCAATAATAAAATAAATAATTCTCTTTAAATATCTCGTAATCTACAGACAGTAACTAATGATTAATCTAGCTGGTTTTTATTTTTTGTGTGATAGGATCCACAAGTGTTCCTCATGAATATTGAGTTATTGAACATTTACTATAATTATTGTTAACATTCAGAAACATTTTGCTTCTGTATTTTTAAATTTAAAAATCATAAAATAATGTTTAACAACATATTTTAAAACTATTCAGCATCAATGAATATTATTCAAAAACATAATTTTAACACAAAAATCTGTATAGTATTTTACAAATATTTTTTTGTGATGAAAAAATAAATAATAAGCTATTAACTAGTAATAATAAAGTTATATCCTACATCTCTTTTATTTTATAATATCCCATTGATTATTATCGATTTCAAAGGTTTTCTGATAATATATTAAATGTATAGACAATTATTTGTTAACAACTTATGACTTATGGATGTGTATGCTATATAAGATGATATTTTTGTATAGCTTATTTATATAATATTTAAATTTATTTTTACAATGCAAATAATTGTTCTGAATGATCCTAAGAAAGTAATCTAGAACATATTCAGCACATAATATTATTTTATAGTTATACATTAAATTATATGAATATTGATAATATATTGTAAACAATAAAAAATATATTATATATAGTTTATATAGTTAAATATGTCGCTATTAGTAAGTTATAAACTAAAAAATAACAACTGATATATTGTGATATGTACTAACGAGCTAATATTATTATATATATATATTAGTTCGAAAATAAATGAATTTTTAAAATATGTTTGAAGAAACGATCACGTGTATAAAAACCTGAATTGTATAATAATAAATAAATATATTTATATATTTACAATTTACATGACCCTATTTTATAAGAAATATCAGAATAATACAATTTCTTACTTTAATATTTATCATTATGATAACTATGACAATAAAAAAATGTCGTATTTTAATTATACATATATTTAAATGTCCAAGAAAATATCATTAGAAAACAAATTTAAAAACCTTATGAAACCAAAAATATTACATTACAAGATTAGGTTATTATATCACATACTTTTTATTAATCATTCTAGAAAAAAAAAACATAATATTTCTATTATTATGTAGCTCTATAATAATAAATAATATGTTTAATATATATTGTATGCTATACAACCACAACAATAAAAACTACTATAAGTAGTTGTTATATTAACACGTGTTCACTCACACGTGCGATAAATAATTAGCCCAGGCTTATCTAAATGTTTAGTGTATAGAAAATGTCGTTATGTTTATAGTTAGACGTTAGTCCGTCCATTAGCCTCAAATAATATAACTGAAAAATCGTTTCCAAAAACAAATGTAAGTTAAATAGGTAAATAATTGAAAATTATTACCTATTTAACTTGACTTGAAAAAATAATATATATATATATATACTATATATAGAACAATTTATAATAAATTAGATGTTGGTTTGATAGTAATAAAATAATTCAAATTGTATAGTAGGTATAAATTAATAATAACTATCCATAGGTTTAATATTTTCCCTGTATAAGTAAATATGACAACCGAAAAAAAAAGAAGCTTTGCTAGGTTACAATAATTATAACTAAAAAATACTTTAAAAAATGGTTAATAAATATTGTTAATATTACATTTTTTTGTTGTTGTAAAAGTGTGTTATTGTTGTAATATCTTTATATATACATATATATATAAATTTGGTGTACGACGGGTATGTCCGTGATGCACTCCGAGACTAATCAACCGAGTTAGATTAAATTATGATCAATGTGTGTGATTTTTTCTCCATCATAATTAAGATAGGATATTTCTTATCCCAATTTTACTTAATTACCTATTTAATATGTTCAAGGCTATGTGATTATGTTTAACGAATTATACATAATCAATTGATCGATTGAAAAGTTGCAGCGTTGGAAGGGATAGTTATGTAAATTTAATACGTCGTAAATTTTAGAATGACATTATCGTATAATTACTGAAACTACTGTTAAAATTAGACTAGGCTTTCGGCGGAAACATATCATTTTTGGAAATATAATTTTCAGAACACTATAAAACAATGTTAATTGAAAACAAAAAACAAGAATTCGATTCGTGATTCTTAAATCTCAAACAATAATCTTGGATAAAAAATGAGTTACGAAAACGAAAACAAATTTTAAAACTATTTTGGCGAAGATGATGCACAGTCTGAATTATTAGTTAAAAAATTAAATTATGGTATTACTATTTATCTAACAATTTAAGAGTTGAACATCAGAATTTTATTTAACGTTTTAAAAATTCAAAAACCAGGTAGGAATCTTTATTTTTGAGGAGCCCATATTGTTTTGATTTAAAGTAATATATTTTTTCCCAGAAATAATGTTTGACGAATATTTATGATTCATTCTAATAATTAGCATAATTTTTTCCTAATTTTCGCATATTTTTCAACAAGGCCACAAGCTGACAATGATGTTAACATCGCATAATCTGTTAATATAACAACATAAAATAATAAACACTTACCAATAGCTAAAGTTTCCACTAAAAATATAAAAATAATATATTATGTTAAAAATAAAGGCTGGTAAGTGGGTACCGCTCAGTTGGTGTCAAGTGGGTCACTATAATGGGTGTTAAATTATAACTCAATAATATGTCATTTTATACAAAAA
The DNA here is from genome assembly GCF_003676215.2 of Rhopalosiphum maidis. Taxonomy (NCBI): domain Eukaryota; kingdom Metazoa; phylum Arthropoda; class Insecta; order Hemiptera; family Aphididae; genus Rhopalosiphum; species Rhopalosiphum maidis. The sequence continues at coordinate 65,945,970 of NC_040877.1, forward strand.
CGATTCTGAGCACAGTCTTTCAGCATGTATGCCTAATTATAAATATATATATATTTTTTTTATATAGCTATTAAAGCAATTTATTTTACTTTAAGTGTTTCAGTAAGTTGATATAATATTTCCAAAAATATTTAATTTATTATTTTTATTCAAAAAGAGTAAAAATATTTTGAAAATTATATCATAATATATAATGAAAATAACAATATTATAAACATTTGGTGAACATTTTAAGTATAATATTATACTTTTATTATTTAAAAAAAAATACAATACAATATTAATAGTTTTTCAACAATTAATAACAATTTTTCAGGTGAATATCCAATAATATACTAAATTGACTTTAAATGATCATAAAAAATTAATTTGAATTCCGGTAAAATTATTTTTTTTTTTTTATTGGTAGAAAAACTTATCCAAAATCAGTATAAACAAAAAACGAGATTATGAAATTTCTAACTACAAAATAATTATTTTTTTAATTTTTATGATAATTGTAAACATTTTTACTTAAAATGTATACAAAAAAAAAATAAAACGTGATTATAGATTTTCGATATTTTTGATTGATAAATAATTAACAACGAATAAAAAGCTTTGTATTATATTTTCAAAGATTTTTACCCAGCGAATAAAACAAAATTTTCAGATGTACTCATATACCTAGCTATTTTACAAATGTAATTGTGTAAAATTGTTATTTTTAATTAATCATGAATTGTTTCAAGTTTAAAATTTGTTTGGTGGTTACACATATTATTCAATGTATTTGTATTTTAGAAATGTATACTTATGGTTTTCATTAATCATCTGATAACCGATAACTACGTATTAAATCATTCTTGGCATTTCCTGAAAAATATAGATTTTTTTATATTCAGTTATTTTTAAGTATATTATACTTGTTGTAACTATCAATTAATATTATTTATTCGTTCGTGAACTAACAAATAAAAAAAAAAATAGTTAAAATAAGACAAATTAAGTCCATTTAAAAAATACGCATTCACATTTTTGACGATGACCTAATAATTTATATTAAAGAAATTTTACCTAAATCATTTTATTGACATTTTTTTAATACAAATTAAATAATTTCAATACATTATTACCATCGACTTTTAATGTTATACGTCGAAATTTTTAGTTGTATTCAAATTAAACAAAGTGTAGTTAAACATTTAATACGAAAAAAAAATGTTAAGTATTAAATTTAATTGTTATATGCAACAACTATATAGGTCATAAAATAACCAAACATTTTAAGACTGATACATATATTATTTCAACTAATTAAAAGTCTTAATAAAAGTTCAAACATATTTTGACTTAAATTTATGAGTTTGATCTCCCTTGTGATCAATTACTTTCTCTCAATAAATATCGCTGTGTTTATTCAGACATACTATCAATATTTAATATTACATTTATTAACTTTATATACTATATAAGACTGAATTCCATCACATCCAAAAATAAGCCAAATGTTATATCTAATCCACCATGAGTAGACTACTCATTCAGTCAAATAAGTTCACAAATCTAGTTACGACGATTACGATTTGCCCGTGAACTGAGATACAACGATATAATTTGGTATTTAAGGGTTAATTTTTCCTGGGCGATGTCGATTTTCACGGCTAGGATATATTATATTATAATTAAATTGTCGACAAAACTCTAAATTATTAGTATAATTATATGTTATTATCAAACTAAACCTTCAAAATAATGTATACTTCGATATTATAAATAATTTATAAATATTTGTTTACCAAAACACCGTACTAAATATATATATTATAAACTTAAAAATATTTTTAATAATAAAGATAAAAATGGTATGACCAAATTTGCCTTGCATCATTCAACTCATCATAATTAGATATCACTCATTATTGGTGTATTTGTTTGATAAATTATGTAAGTCATAAAATATTGAAAACTAAGATAATGCGTAAAATGTGCTATCTATGTATAAATTAATCACGTGTATACCTTTTTATTTATTATTACTATTGAAAATACTTAATTAACAATCCATATACAACATACAGCATAATAACTAAATGGTATGAATAATGATTATAATACAATTTGACACGAATGACCTGAGGAAAGGAATCGCTCACCAGCACTGCCTCCTAATTAAGATAGATTTGTGTGAATATTTAAAAAATATATATTTTATTTTAAGATAGTAGGGCCAAATAATAATCAATACAGTTAGTTTATTGCAGTAATCTACTACTGTTTTTAATCCTTTCATTAAAGAAAAAATGAAATAATATTATTTTATAGGTGTAATTGGGGCTGAATACGCGTATTTGATAATAAACATAAATCCAGTATGAACCTATAGTAATTCAGCCACCGGAGAATCGTGTATTGCAGAAACAAAGTGAGTCCAGAAAGTCTAAATGCATCTCCCCTAGTCGAAAACGTAGTTTTTTTTCATTTAAATTATATATATCGCAGAGTTCATTATACCTCTCGGTTTATCCACTATACGTATAATATAGCAGGTAGCGTAAAAACATTTTTTTATTGTTTTATTCGAATTACCTTTTATTGATATACGTCGTTTCTCAAATAGGTGGTTTATTTATAACATTGGACATTTATTTTTTCATCTGAGATTGATAAAATTTAATTTGTTTATTTAAAACTTAGTTAAATTTGTTTTTAAATTGTATGTATGTACTTTTAATTACATAAATGTTTAAATAATTTATGCTGAACAGTAATTTATTGACGTTATGGTGATATCTTAATTTATTGAATAATATATAATGTCTTTAATTATTTATTTAAAAAAATTGAATTTTAAAAGTATGAAACTTAAGGTAATTTTTTCAATAATATTCGTAAAATATTTAAGTTAGTAATTGTATATACAGAAATAATATAACATGTTTTTCTTGAAAAACAAAAATATATACCATAAGTCATGTTAGAAATCATAAAAACTCCTAATTCACAAATTATAATTATACGTTTATAATAAACCATTTTAGTTAAATACATTTAAACAATAAGAACTTTTGTGGATAGTACAGACACCAAATATTGATGAACAATATTTGAGTCGGCATTTTATAACGTTGCATCGAGGACAAAATAAATAATACAATATTGTCAATATAGTGTTTACATAATATAATAAAACATGTTTTGACATTATTCTATAGTATACTTTATGTAGATATATCCAACATAAATTAATTGTTTAGCAACTATTTAATGTTCAATATAATTGAAAACAAATTAAGAGTATGAGTTAAATATTTTAAAAACTAAAAAGCATTTATCAAATATATCTAGCCATTAATATTATATAAAAATGTTTCATAAGCAAATGTATGACTATTAATTAGTCTGCGTGATAGTACTTAAGAGACTAAAGTACTTTTGATTATTGTCATATGAATATTATATTAATTGTTATAAATGATTTATAAAATATTATAAAAACATGCAGGCCTAAGGTTTAACTATATTTTTAAAATTATTTAATAAATATGCAAATATATTATAATCTAGTTTCTACACGAGGTTCAGAGTAAACAATTATGAATCTAAAGAAGGTCTTTAGTTCTAAAATATTGCATAATCCAAGGGTGTGGTCAGCAACTTGTAGCTATCTATTCTAAATTTAAAGTCCAAAATAGTCCAATGTTTTGATTATTTAACTAAGCGTGGTAAGTTAATCTGTCTATTTTGTACATTTATTGGTTTTTTCTACTTTTTACTTTGAGTGATGATGTAGAAGTCTCAAAAAATAATTATACAGCAAACCCATACACAGATTAGATATTTGACACAAATGTTTTTAAACTGATAGTTATTAAATGTAAGGATTTGTGGTGGTTAAAATTATAATTAATTAGGTTCTACAAATCTCAACTTTGCTCATTTTTAATGTCTAATAAAACAGGGAAACATAGACTTTCTTTGTTCAAGTTAGTAATAGAAAGAAAAAATGTTGACCGTATTGCTTCTCTGGAGCATCCAAGACCATATTTTAAAATTCTTGATTTTTTTTACTTTTTATGAACCTCCTTTTTTACCATAGACTGTTTATAAAATATTTCTATTTAATAATTTTCAAATAATTATTTCCCTCAAAATCTTTTAACATGTACCTCGTACCTGTAAAATAAAGTTGAATTACACAAAAACTACTCGTTTGAATTTTTATTTTAATACATCGCCATTTTCAGAAAAATTATACAATAAATAGTTTACTGTGAAAAATAAAGGCCTCTCTTTGAAATACAAGTGTTTCCATAGAACACAATAACAACACATGTAACATTATAAGTCTATCAGCTGAATTTTATGGTTCTCATTGATTTAGTCAGTTTAGAAAATCAATACATTTTTACGTGTGCTACTAATATAATATGTATAACTGTACAAGGCATAAACAAACATTTAAATTATAAATATCATAAAAAACTAAAAATAGTATATTAACGATATCAAATATTTACTTTTATTTAAATAACCTTTATGTATTTATTTAATTTTGTATAAAAAATAGCCTTAGAATCTGAAAAATCGGCAGACGATTGTATAACTATAAGACAACGCATTTAGACAGTTGCGTAAACTGCGGTTTGCAACACATTCAATTGGCAACCCCACTCTCCAAAAAAAAATATGATTAATTAAAGTGTCCGCTGCAAAAAAAAAAAAATAGTTTTTCAAAAACTCATTAGCAATAAATTTAATGAATTTAATTATATAATGATCATGTATAATATACATAATACCAGTTACTTTTCATGATATTATAAATATATTTGTTCAATAAAATGTAAAAGAACAACAGAAAACATAAGACTATACGAGTCATACAGTATACCTTCTAACCACTAACTTACATTATATACAATACACATAAGTATTAGATAGGTAAACATTTTATGCAAATAAAGAATAAATTTTTATAATTAATTAGAATAAAGAAAAAAATTGAATTGGAATTTTTTAAATTTATATTAAATTATTTTACCATATATTGTATAAAGTATACACAACACACGTTAAATATGAGTGTTTTATATTTTTATTCATTGAAAAAAAAACGCTTTTTCTTTTCATACTTTAAATATACGATATAATTGATAGATAATAATATTATAATGTAATTCTATGAAAACAAATTATTTTATATTTAACATAAATGTCTTATGAGTTATGGAGTACACATTATTTGTCGTAATGATATAATAATATATATGTGCATATATTATATTACCCATGGGTACTATATTAGATGTATATAATATGAGTTTTATGAAGTAGGTAAAACATAATTTGGTTTGTTTTATATAGGTAACTTATTATGTTCTATATTACATAAACCCACATGCATTTAGATACAAACGAACAATACAATTGGTTATCGCGTTACCATATAACAATTTAATACGAAATAATATAGAATAACATACACGATATCTAATTATATGAAATCGCGTACAACGATGAGGACACCTTCGTTTGTATACGATATAATATTATATTATTTTCCGTTCGTGTACGTGTCAAAAAAAAAAAAAAAAAATGTTTGAGTTAACGTCGTGTCGATGGCGTTCACGTCATTTATGACGAAAGTTGATTTTTTTTTCAGATTTATATTTCCAAACGTTCTGAGTGGTTTATTAATTCGTAATGACAAATTTAAAATTTCGCCGAAAACGATTTTGCGTTTGTACCCGATAACATTGAAGTCTATTTTTTCTACCACGACTATAATACTATACTTATTGGCATCAAATCCACCGATGACTAATCCAATTGAAACGGCCCGCGTGATGGGTACACCTCGGCTATGGCCCGCGATGTATATTACATTATATTATTATGCGTATTGACCGTAATCCCTGCACAACTGGACCACGACGTCGGGACGAGACGCGTTCGCCCTGTCCGGCGAGGTTTCGATCAAACGGTCACTTTGGGTCGTAATAAAATTTTACGTTCAAATCGCAGCGTGAGTCCTCGGACCACGGGGGGTGTGGACGTGGCTCGCAGTGTTCCACGAGAGTATATATCAGGGGTGGCCAAATTGCGGCTCTCTTCGTCGACGTATGCGGCTCGCGGTCTTATTTACAAAAACCAAAATTTTAATTTTTTTTGCAAACATTTATATATAAAAACAAAAAAAATGTTTTTATTATTATTATTTTATTATTTCGTATTTCGTAATTTGATATGTTTATCGGATGTTAGCTGTCTTCATTAACTTTGTGGTATAAAAGTACAGATTAGACAATTTGACTCTTGATATAATTGCATTAACATATGTGGCTCGCGTACATAGTCATGTTGGCCACCCCTAGTAATATGTGCACAATAAGACACGAATACGATTTTATTATCGGCCGGTCAGATGCGAAAATCGGTCGGGGAAAAAAAATAAACAACAAAATCATACACGCGAGCAGCGTTTGTCGTATAATATTAATAATTCTGCATACGATTTTCTCTCCGTTTGCGACCCTTTTCGGGCGAGTCGTAACTTTATATTTTTATCGCCATTCGCGTATTTTTCGGATTTTTTCCGTAACTCCGCAATATATTATATGAGTGCACAACCGCTACGCGAACAATATACGGTGTACAACTATACACGCGGCGCATGGCTGTGGCATCAGCGCCAGAAGAAGATATACAATTGTCGTTTTAAACGGTAAACCGAAAACTTTTTTAATATAAACACCAACCGAATGTCTTCGTCGTCATCTTCTTCTCCTATTTATTTATTTATTTATTTTTTTTTTTTTTACTTACTTATCAATTTGAACACGTCTCGCTCGCTAAATGACGTCGCCGCTACCGCTGTACACCACCACCGCCGGTATTGATCTTTGCGAAGTGTTTTAATGATCAACAACTGAGAATGTTTATTCTGTTGTAATTGAGTTTTATTTGAGTTCGTTTTTATAATTTTCCGTATTCTAAAACGGGATCCGCGCGTTTCCACGGCGATAATAATATAGTTTCTCGAATCGCGAGACCAATCCGAGCATGATGTATAAAAAAAAAAAACCCACTCCCGGATGCGATTGCAGCTCCGAAAAAAAAAACCCGCGAGTATAAATCGCTGTCCTTACGCACACCGCACGTATAATATATACTCACTGTACGCACAGATAGTCTCGTTATTCAACGTATTACGATTGCGTTATTTTCTATACGATGTGCAATAACAAATAACAATATTATATGATATAAAACCGAACGGTACGAGTTATAAATGTTACTTTTCCGCGTTTTTTCTAGTGTTATATGCGTACGATATAAATTTCCGGACGCTAAATATTTATATTTGTATTTTGTTCGTCGACTGAACGCCGTTCGGTTAAATCGTTTATACTGTACACTCATGGAAGTTTGTATACTATACAGAACACGATAAGATTGTCCATTTATTTATTGGAATACTAAACTTAATTTTAATATAAATTACATTTGTGTTTTTTTTTTTTTATATATACGATATTAAAAAGTACGCAATACACGTAAGTTTAGTTTTTAAATAGAGAAAACAATCTATTAACACAATTTTAAATACAAAATAAAATGATAAGATACCACAGAACACCACCATATCGAATAAGTTATATAAAAAGATTAGATCATGATACATGATCTAAGAATACAAGAAGTTGGTTTATCAAACATAGATCTGCAAATGGTATAAGATCTCGCAAAGTTGCACAAATAAAATTAAATGAAGAAAAAGCTTATCTGTGAACAATTTTATAGTTTATTTATTTGTTTATATTATGTTTTTTAATTGTTTATTATTTTATGAGCTGAGCTATAATTAATAAATAATCAATAAATTATAATTTTATAGGTACATAATAATTATAAAAAAATATTTAGTATGCATGTATTAATAAATATTAATCAATATAAATACTCCTATAATTCTGCTTTATGTTCTGTTAATTAATATTTTTTTGTAATTAAAACCTAAAAACCATAATTGATTATTTTTCTAAAAACTAATACATAATATTACTTAATTACTTAATATTATTTATATCTATTGCCATAACATAATCATTACAATTTAAATGCATACTAATATATTTCTAGGAGTATATTCATTATATAAATTCAATTGTGGTAGATAGTAATATAATGGATGTAATTATACATATGAAAATAATAACATAGTATATAGTAGGGTGGGGATAAAGTACCCTACGTTTACCTATCATTATACATAAACATTTAAGCTTATTCTCAAGGTTGTAACTGTAAATTAATTTTGGAGGGGGGGGGGTTAAAATAAAAATTGTGTTTTGATTGAAACAGCGATTGAAATAGTTATTTTACTACCACATGATATAACACGAAAAAATGTTGGGGGGTTTAAACTCCCCCCCCCAAGGTACGGCCTTGCTTATACTCACTAAAAAAAATATACAACTCCAGTTTTACTGCCTAAATCCATTAACGATCAAAAACTACTTAAACAGTTATAAATACCTATAGTCTATACATAGTCTTATCAATTAACTCCAATTTCATATATAAAAAAAAATATATATATTTTTGAAGCAAAATACCCACACACGTCCACACGTCCCACTCAACTAACAGTTCATTAATAGCTTATTATTTTTTATAAAAATTGGTACATTAAGTTTTTTTTTTTTTTTAATGTATAATATGTTTCAGCTATTTTTAGAAAAATAAATTTACTTATTTAATATTTTATTGATTAAAAATGAAATAACATAGCTTTGTTCAGCTGGGTATTTCACCGATTTACCAATACCTAGTGATATGCCCTTACTTCATAATTTTCATATTTATAATATAATATATGAATTAAATACCAACATTAATTAAATTGACTTTTTTATGTGTGGTATTTTTTCATTTTAATGGTACTAAATATATTCATTAGCTTTGCCCTTGGGTTAACATTGTGCTTAAACGTCTATGGATTATAATTATTATTATAGTTAAAACATGCTAGATTCAATAGCTTTATTTTTGCGAAATAATTGCTTTTATAATAATCGTTAATAATTTTGTATACGCTTTTCATCGGTAAGTATACCTTGTTGAGAATTATTAACATCTGCAATCTGCATACGGCGTTAACTATAAATTATATTTTAAAAACACGCATCGAACAGCGGCGTATTTTTTCGTATCATACAACAAAATATATCAAGTGAAATGTATTTACTTATTTACGCTCGTGCATAAAAATAATATACTTTTGGTCAATTAAGTACGTAGATATGTATTTAATTAGGAAAAATAGTACATTCATGGAACTACTTGGGCTTATTGAATGTATTATTCAGGTGGTGATTATATGTATTGTTTTCGTTTTCCATTTTTGTGGTTTTTTTTATAAGGTGTTAATCTATGTAGAATTTCATATAACTTATCTACTGAAAGAGAATATGAGTATTGCATTGCATAATATAAATGTATGTACTATATAGGTATATAAATATATAAACAATGGCGTTTTTTGGTGTACAAGCTTATTCGCAGATATTTTATAAAATCAAAATTCACTTGGCCACAACGTCACATATTATTAAGATTAATACTATGCGAAATATTGTTGTAATTGCTAATTGTGTTTTCACGTAAATATATCATATGATACATCCCGTGCAAGTTGTAACGATGGATTCAACTTTACGGAAGAAAGATTTTGGTGGTCGTTGTCAATCTTTTCAAATAATTTCGGTTTAAATCCAACTTGTCGATATCGATACCAATAAATAACAGCAAAATATGTATAACACAAGTTACACTCTAGTGAATACATTGTGCAAACAATGATGGAGAAGCTTGATAATAACAAACCGTTAATCGATTATAAAAAATATAATGTATTTTATAATTAAACAATGAGTATCACAAATATTCTACATAATAATAATAAAATGTAATTTGTATAATACGACATTGTTAGATATTTCTGATACACCGTAAATATACCAGGTAGATGTCATTTAAGTTCGTCTCTATTTTCGTACGGATTTTTTTTTTTTTCAAAAAATGAGTGGAACTAATTTTAAATTATATAATTATTTAAGGATATGTCAATGATTTAGTAATCAATTTTAATAAAAAAATCTTATTATATTTTAGTCATAACATTAAATTCGTATTTCAACATATAAAATTAGTTCTAGCAAACAATTGAATTAACTTCCTGTAAAAAGTTCGATTTGTTTAGCAAAATGCATTATGCATACTTAATAAAAAATTATAATGTTTACCATATTATTGTTTTTAAACATTGATTTAACTAATAGCCAAACTATAGTATCCTGCGAACAACAATTTATATTCTAGATATTGGACATCATGTTTGATATTTTTATTAAAATGACTATGTTATATTTAATTTCGAATTACGTTTTAAAAAATTGTATTTACAGTATATTAAATATTTAAAAACATTTTAATAAAAACAAATTAACACATAGGAAACACAAGTAGATTATAATATTGTGTAGAATAATATCGACTAATAATAATAAAAATAATTTTACATTCTCGTTCGTTTATAATTTACGACCATGCATTGATATACTCATATATCGTATCAAAACATAGAAACAACAATATGAATGCGCAAAAATTGTATCTCATAAAATAAAATAATGATGCATAATATTATGTTTGTTGTGTTTGCCACAGATATTTTAGGTGCATTTGTTTGACCTAGATTTTGATACTGATGTTTAGTTATGTTACTCAAGAAAAATAAAAAGACACAAAAATCAATGTTTGAATACAGTATATTACAATATAAAATTATTAAAATCAAATAGTGAAACAATAAAATTCGTTCAGATATTAACGTATGTCGATTTTTGGTTAATTTTAGGATGTTAAAAATTTGTCGATTTTAACAATACTAATTAATTATTGTATTTAGTATGTTTATCTTTGTACCCATCTTACCGTATCACCTATCCATTTATCGTATTAGTATATATAAATGATAATAACATTTTGTTGCTATCAATGCTATCTTATAGTATACGGAATAAAATAGAAAAATAGGTGATGCTTTTTAAGCTGTGATTATTTGACGTAAGAAGCTAGATAAAGAAACCTATCTAAAAATTATAATTTTATCTGTAGTCATTGCGATTGAAAATAATAAGTGTAAATTTTAAATTATAAGTATTAAAAATGGTACAAAATTATGTCAGAATTGTACAATATATCAGTTAATAATATTTCGTGAAAAAAAAACGATTAAAAATACATAAACTTAAAAAAAACCAATACGTTTCTAAAACACTAAAATATCTATTAATATAAAGCAATAACATAAAATAAAAAATATTATATTATATACAGCATTATATTTCCTACTCGTAAAATAGGAGTAATCTTTGCTCTAGAATGTTTAGGGGTAATCGGTTTTAAATAAAGGTACTTTTGAGGGCAACTGGTACACGCCCCGCCCCATATTATCATTAAACGCGTCCATACAACATGGACATGTGTCATGTATTTATAATAATATGTACTTGTAATATTCAACTACATAATATCGTTCGGCCATCGAGTGTCCGCCGTCATTGACACAACGGAATAGTGGTTCGTGCGCCCCTCCTCATTCGTACCGCACGGTGTTAGGGTGCGTATAAGTATGTTTTTTTTATATTTTCCCTTCGGCCATCGTTGTAAATTATTTACTGGGTTACTCATACGCGTACATGATCATTACTCTTGAATTTACTCCATAGTCGCGACCTAATATCAGGTAGTTACGTCGGAACGTCATTAAACTATAATACTCTCGTAGTTTTATTATAATTGATAAATTCGTTTAAATTCTTTACTTCTTGTACAGTGTAAAATCGTTACCTACTTATTATTACTTGTATGTATTATATCATGCTGTTCCAGAACGTACTTTTTTTTTTTTAACAAACATTACTATGTGAGTTGTTAATATACGTATACACATTTGAAATATAGCTATTACTCATTTAAATAGATAGACTTTTTAAATTAAAAATGGGGAAAATATTTTAGTACGTTTCGTTTTTTCATTACTTGAAACATTACTGAAAAATAAAAAATCGTCGTTGATTTTTTGGTTTTTATGTACTGAATTAACATTTAAACAGTTTTACCAATTCAATCCATTTGGAATACATTATTAAAATACAGATACGACTATTCAATTTGTAACATTGTTTTATTGATTTTGAATAAATGCGAAATAAATTATGACTTGTGCTAAAATTCGTTACTAAAAATAACAGTAAGAGATGATATATACTCAAACAATAATACTATAATAGTACATATATTATTTTAAAATACATGTTGTACATTAAATTTTAAGTATTAATTATACTTGAAACGAAACAATGAGACGTGGGTCATACATTTAACCATTAAATTGTGTACATCTTGATAAACACAAATATGTGAACATAAAATAATTGTTGTTTTAAATATAAATAAACGTATATGTTTTTCTTTGTACTTTGCCGTTTTGAAGTTCACCACTGTCGATTGAAGTACACAATATCCAATTTTATAAATAAGAATAAAATCATAATAAAAATATATAATACGAGTATTATAACTGCATAAAAGACAGTCGCAGGGACATATGTAACATGGTGTATTTGAATGAATTTTAGAAATATCTTTTGAGTACCTACTAGGGGAGATTAAGTGAACGTAAAATAAGAAAAAAAAAGAGTAGAGTTGTATGAAAGAAAAAATGATCATGCGTGTATTTGTATGGTATAAGTATTATTGTATATTATGATATTATTATATTATACACATAAATGACTGTAGTAAAATAAAGTATTATATATTATTATTATTATTATACATCGAGAACCAGGTGGTCGGATCTGGGTGGTAGTGGTAATAATTAAGGATGGATTTTATATATATATATGTAATGTACGGCTGATTTAATTTGGGAGGTTCATGAAATATAATATACTTATAAATAGAACACGACAGTATATATTATAATATTATGACTACCTATCTGCGAAATATAAAAATTATAGTGTTTGGAACTATAGATATCATTCAGCGGTTTTATTTTGCTTTAGTATTGATGCATATAATATGATTAATTTATTGTTGTGTGTAATGCATGCTGCTGAACGCATACTCACCTCGGTTGTAATTTCTGTTGTATGCCATTATAGGTATGATATTATTGTAAAAAATTATAAATGTATTATATCATGATCTCGTTAAACGTCCATGATGTTTCTAATTCGAATGGTTGATTATAATTGCAGATATTATTATGGATAAAGTAAAAATAATCTAAAAAAATATTTTATTATTTTAGTAATTTCAAATTTGGACATAACAATAAACAAACTTGCCCTTAATAATGAGAAAAATCATGTCAAAAGCATGAACAATGTTATCCTATATTATAACAATAACTATAACGATAAAAAAAAAAAAAAAATACAAAACAATTTTTTTTCAATTCGTGAACCCGATACCGAACATTTATGATGATTTAATGTGTAATGAAAAACTTAAAATTACTTTGGCAAAAAAAAAAAAAACCATAACTATTTACTCGTGGTCGTTAACGCTCGCCTTATATTAATATAAATTGGTTTATTTACATTTATACATAGCAACAATGTTTTTGAAAACAAACCTCTCATCTCAGCTGTTTAATTATTAACGTTATTCAAATCCCACCTCTATAGTTTAATAATTATGTGTGTAGTTATGAAACTACACACAGTGACAGAATAAAATCTTTTAAACGTTGCGATCATTATTTCATTAAGCTAGTCGACTATCGCTGCCAAAAAAACTATTCATCGACGGGGACCACTTGTCTTTTGTCGTCAACGCGGGTTTTACCAGTATATTATTCTGCGTACGTGGTAAAAGATAACACATAATCCGCGAAACTCTGCCGGAGGATATTACAGATGCCACTCAGCACTTTATATATTTATATGATGAAAAGTTAGACAGAAACCATAACGTAAAATATTATACTGACGAAAATTAGTGTTTCTTTCACTCCATATACTACTAAAGGTGATTCTTGTAGCATTTACAACATTTTATTTTTTCTAAAAGCATGTGCTATTAATATGTTTTCTTCTTTTTGAAAAAAAAAATATAGACTTTTGTATACATTTTTTTTATACTGTTTATATTTATAAATTCAGGATTTTATTTTTCAAATGACAAAATATTAATAAAATAGTCTTTTCTATATATTCTAATTTATTAAAAATGTTCTAATTTTCAAAATATAATATTATTTTGATTTTATATAAGTTGTAGACATATATAGTATATAATCTGATCTGCATTTGATTTGTCCATAATAATTTTATACTGAATGGAAGTTGTAAATTAGATTTAATTCAATTTAAGATAGACAGCACATAATTGTTAACCCTTTCAGTCCCCTTGTCCATTGCAATGGACATATATTTTAAATATAAATTATAAATTATCTGTAATAGATAACGATGTAAAACTTGAACTATATTACTCAACATGTTCTTAAGCATAACATAAATCACTTTTTATAACAATAAAATGTGTTACAATACCATTTATAACCAATGTACTAAAAAACATATTCGATTACATATATCCATTTATAATGCACCAATGTAATCAACTTTGGATTTTAATATCATTTACCTGCGTGATTTGGTAGCACTAGAAAAATATTATTGTTATGTGTATCGAATACGTTTTAAAATTATTTTAGAATATGTGAAAAATTTAGAAGGCCTAATATGAACGATAGCGAGAATAAACAGCTGTGAATACATTGCCCATTGCAATGGACATTATGACTTAATTGTTGTGTTATTATCATGCACGTGCGTCGTTATGTTTATTATCAAATTACTATAGGTACTCGCCAACTGGGTGTTTTTGAATTTATTTATACTTTTCATTTTACACAAAATATAAATTAAATTTTACCAAGTTAAATAGGTTTGAAAAATATTTAAAATGAGTAAACTAAAAAACTAGGATATTGTTGAAATGCTAAATGGTTACGATTCTGAAATGGACGGTTGGGACAGTGATGATGAAAATGGAAATGAGCTTGATGCACAAACTGAAAATGGTAATATATTTTTAAGAAATGAAATTTGAAAAATGTTTAATAATTAATTTTGTATACATAGATACTTTTCCTATTGAAGAACTTCATTATCTAATGGATGAATTTAATGTGGAACATTTAGCAGAAATCGAATTTGATCAGTTTGAAGAAAATGTCGGCTATATTGAAACAGTAAATGATACATCTTCAAGTACTTACCACAATTCAATTAATAGTATACTCTTAACAGGAAAAAAAATATAAAATGGAAAAGGAGTCAATTTTCTATTTTTAATTTAAATTTGCAACCAATTGATGAAGTAATGCCTGAAGTTATTGGTTTTAATAGGATAGATCCTCTAATTACATATTTTTCAAAATATTATACTGATGTTGATTTTTAATCAATGGTTCAATATACTAACAGATATGCATTACAAAAAGAAAAACCATGGAAAAATACGGATATAAGAGAAATTAAAATATTTATTGATCTTCATATCATAATGGGGTGTACAAAATTTCCAAGAATAAGGATATATTGGAATCTGGTTTTGAAAATGAATGTTATTATAGTATTCACTATTTTGCTATAGTTATATTATTCAGTTACATATTATCTTAAACATTTGTTTTTATAATTAGTTTTTTTTTTAAATATAGTAATATCATGTTTCAATATTATCTTATAAATACTATATTGCCTATATTATTTAGTATTTTGTTTTGTTTTTTTTTTTGTTATAAAAATGTAATGATAAAATATTATTTCTATGTTATACCTATATTATTCAATTTAAAAGTTTGTTCTGGATGTTTTTATTTTTTTTTTTTTTTTGTATGGAATATTATTATAAAATATTTGTTTATTATAAATTTATAATTAACGTTATTTTGTTATAATGAAAAAAAATTTATATTTTCAACTTTGATATTTACCATTTTATATGTTTATATTGTTCAATTACATTTCATTTCTAAACCAACTTAATAATTTTGTTCTCATTTAATATTTTTCCACCTAGTCACAATGTCCATTACAATGGACAAACCCCCTATTTTGGCAAAAATGGGTAAAAATGCCCCTAACTTTGTTTAATATTTTTATGATGTCCTAAATATGAGGTTTCTTGATAAAAATATATTTTTTTTTTATCATTTCATAATTCTGGACTGAAAGGGTTTTAATGACAATTGACTCATTGTACTCGAACAAAGTGCATATATAAATGTATACTCTATGCAACTGCAGAAAACAGAATTTCTCCTGAGTGTACTTTTATACTAGTGTACCTGGTTTCATATGAATGATTAGCTTAATATTTTGAATTCGCACAATGCAATAGTACATTTTAATAATATACTGTTGTACTTTATGCACTATGAATAATTGAAATAGGTTTCATACACACCGCATCACAAATACAACTGTTAAAAACATTAAAAATCATAGGTAAGCAGTGTAGGTAAACAAGTAGGAAAAGCAAAACAACAAGTCATAAAAACAAAAATTCAATGAAATTTAATAGCCTATATGAATACAACGATTTTAAGAAAAAAAAATGTTTAATTTATATATTATTCATAACGATTGACCCCTTTCCTCATTATTAAAATATATATATATTTTCACACTGGATAGCTCAATGTATATACTTTTAAAAAATGTACGTGAACATAAATAAAACTACGTATTGTATTAATATTACAAAAATTATATGTTTAATGTATGTCCATCGTATACTGTAGTTTTTGTTTAAAATCAACGAAAATAATTATTTACAACCGAATGATTTTAAATCTGGTACGCACACATACACAAATATCGATCGTAATAATCATTTCCGCGCGAGAGTTTCCAGTTATGTTTGTGTCATGAGTACGTACAATATTTTTTTGACTACGCTATTATTCGATAAACCATTAAAATAATAAATGCGAAATAATCTGAACACACCTACTTCTTCGTCGTTCATAGTCGCTCAAAAAACACAAATATTGCCTCCTCAGTCATCCAGCACTATATTATTATCCATCCTATGCCACGGCCGTTGCGGGATGGACGCTAAAAATGAAGTGCCGAGACTCGTCGTGACTGCACCACAGAATACGTCGATCGGTTGTGTTTCTAACCAAACTTCGATCGTCTACCTGTCTACCTATACATAATATTGTTTTGGTTATGTTTATCGGTGATGGTTCTTAAACCGGAAGATCAACGGCGCGCTATTCGTGATTTCGGCAACGAACAGACGGTATGATAACATTCGATATTTCCTTTTGGAAATGGTTATTCGAAAAAAAAATTGAGTTGGTGATCCGCGGTTTAGAAAAGTCTTTCGCCTGCAAGGGTCACCGCACACTTCAAAAGTTTAAGAACCTATGCGTTTATACCTATTATTTCCACGAACAAAGAAAATAATACCTCTCCGCCATATTGTTCCGGGATCAAAGGCGTCGTCGGACGGATCGATCCACATCAGTTTAATAAACCCATTAATTGTGCTTGTCACCTAGGACGTGCGGATTTGAGCGGGGGGGGGGGGAGTCGAAACTGTCAAAAACGATGTCACGAATACATTTAGTACCTACGCGGCTTTCCCTCAGGGATCATTTTGCGCTCAGCGACCTAAACTCGGTCGTACAACGTACACGCTGTACAAACATGTGCGTTCTTACGTAAATACCTACGTATTAGGAATAATATATAATAATACACGATATGACACCGCCGCTACCGCCGCCACCGTCTCGTCATCCGGAGCTGTGTGTCACACGTTTTTATGTGTGTGTGTTCGAGAGACCAAAGTGCAATAATAAGACGCGTATCCGTCTCCGTTGCGTCGTGTTCGCCGGCGGCGAATTTACTATTATTATTTCGTTTTGTATAAGCCACTGTGTGCTTTTCGTTACCGGAATAGAGGCGATCAGGCGATAATTGCATCGACAATAATATATATCTGTTATGTTATTATAACTATTAAATCTGTTGGCAGTTTATCGTCGGATCCAACAAAAAATATGACGAAGTATTATAATAAAAGTTATCGATACGATATTATTATATTGTGTCGTTTATATTATTTTTGAAAATTTTGTCATTATACAGTTAGAATCGCATGCAATCGCACGTATTGCGTGTTTATTCGTTTTGTGATAAGACTTTATATATTTTTTTATTATTTTTTTTTGTCGAGTGGTTAAATTAGTTTTGTACAGCAAACACGTGATTTTCAACGTTCCATCGGATCGACCTCGACAAGAAAATATAAATAAATAAAAAAAAAAAAATCAAAAAAAAAAAAAATCGTGTGGACTGTTAAAATTAATGGCAGACCGAAAATGTGATTTTGAATACGGGCGGTGGTGGAATGGCAAAAAAATTAATTTTCTCTCAATTAATTTTGCATGAGAGTCAGTATCGGCGTATATACGCATATTTATAGCCGACCGTTGTTGTATGAATAAATCACGAGTTTAGTTGCCACGCGCTCGTATAAAGAGAGGCGTTTTAATTTAAATCGAAAAAAACAATTTTATCGTGCCATGTTTGCGGGCAGTCAATGACACACATAATTTCCAACTCAAACGCACTCGAACATAACGTCAGTCTGCCAGTCAGTTTGACACTACGGATATTATCATTGTACCTGTCTATGATTATACACGTGCCTAAATACAATTATTAATTATACTTTCACTACGATTTATTACTTTTCGCGTGCACAACGTTGAAGTAGCAAAACTATTTGTAGACGATTTACAATACTGTGTACCTAGTACCAACCGGTGATGCTACGATAATTAAATATACATGTTTAATTTTTAATTGTATTTCTTTGCGGTATTAAGCCTACAGCACAGATTATTTTTTAAATATTATTGACATATATATATATATATATACAGGTACATTTAAACTACGCCCATTAAACTCACCGAAATAAAATGAGAGCAAATCGTTCCATACTATCTATATTATATTATTTTATATATACTATAGTACTATACCGTAGAAATGAAAATATAGAACTTAATCAGTACTTACAAATGAGTGAAATGCTTTTGTTTTATAATATTAACGTTATGGTTTTAAAATTTCTAAAAACCATAAAAAAATTAAGTATAATATCGTTTTATATAATGTAAATTGCATCATAGTAACTAGTAGATAATATAATAAGTTGTTCGTTGTGACTTTATAAGTAACAACATTTGGGTTATAACTTTTATTGTACATACAGCTGGTCAGTTTATACTCATAGACGACTTACATATATATTAAACATATTTTTACTCGAATACGTACTTATTATTCCATTGCTGATAAGTTTCATTCAAATATGTGGTATTATATATTTCTAAATTATAACTAACATTACTACAAAGTATTGTAAACATTATTATTTAAAACTCATTTATAATATTTATCTCTGTGATATATTATGCAATGCAAAATAATTAAAATTCAGTAGTATTTTTTTTTTTATTATTATTATTCACTTAGGTTTAGATGACTTTAGAAGTCAGAACAACTTAAGAAGAAAAAGAAAAAATATAAGCTAATTTAACAACGAATTATAATCTGTTGTAAAAAACATAGTATGTACTTATAGTGAAAAATATAAACAAATAAAGCGATATTGTGAAAATGTGTTATACAGTTTGATAAGTGTACATACATACTAATAATCTTTTGGCATTTACTACACACATAATTTATTCTAGTATAGTAAAGTTGTACAACGTTTTTTAGAGTATGCAAAAAACAATAAATTGTTAAAAATCTTTTTGTATAAACTAGAAACAGCTATGTTTATGTCCTAATTCAAAACCATAGTAAAAAAACTTTAACTGTTTAATATCATTTTTATTTTTGAAAAAAGTTAATATTGTTTTAAAATCTTTTGTTGTTTTTATATTTTCAAACTTGAAGAATTGTTTTTGCAAACGTGAAATAAATAAATAAAAACAAAATTACACAGAAACCGTTTAAAATTGTCTATATTATTTAATTTGTTTTTGTTTATAGTATGTGTAATGAGAAAACTTAATAAAATGATAAATAAAAATCAAATCGATTAAAAAGTAAAATATATGACGCAGTTATCTTAAATGTATTTTGCTAATAATAGATAGGTTAACAGATGTAACTAATGAATATAAACAAATAGTATATATATATATTGAACAGATATTTTTACTATTTTAGTATAAATTAATTTTAAAAAAATGAAACAGTAGAACGAATTAAATAATAATTAATTAATGGTGTTATAATAGTATTATTTTACACCATTATTTATTCAAAAATATTAAATTTTATAATGAGTAATAATAATTCAGTGCCCATAAATGTCTAATACAGATTTTAAGTATAAATTGTTTAATTTACAAAATATTTGAACAAATAATTAAACAATTTTTTTTAATATTTGTTTATTTTTAAAAATAATTAAATCTCATTTTTTATTAATTATTATATTTTGGTATAATTTAATAGTCAAATTAACATTTTTATTTAATACACTTTTGACGATTAAAAAGGAGTTGCTAGAAATTTTTAAGCTTGAAAATATAATTAACAGCTAACAGATTAATAAGGAAAAAAATAGTGGGTGGATTTCGCTCTCCCTATTACGAGGGTTGTCAGGACTTTGCATAGTAGACAATAACCAGGACTTATAGAATTTTCAATTAAAATGTACATTTTTGTGTGTTCCAAGGTTCAATGTTAGGTAAATGTTATTTTGACAAAAAATAGTGGATAATAAAAGATAAGGTTTAACTATTTTTTTTCAATAACAATTTACATATATTATAAAATTATATAGCAATAACCATTAAATTGCTATAATAATAACACATAATATGAACTTAATTATTAGTTCAATTTTTTTAAATTTAAAACCCTTTCACACCGTTTACACAGTTATTAAGTGAAATTTTTATTTATTCTCACACGTATCACAAACATTCAATGAATTCTACTAATATACTCGTATAATTATCATTTACTACAGAGAACTCTTATAAATTATGTTACAAAATAAAATTTCTATTTTATTTTAGTGTTTTTCCATTTGTCTGTGATTTGTGTTCAAGTATATTATAATAATTTCTATCAATGAACGACAATATACATTAAACACAAATTATTGTTGTTTTATAGTTTTGAACTATAAGCTAATAATAGTGACTCGATGAAAGTCACGTGTGAATTTATTATATACGAATAGAAAATCATTAATTCACACACAAAGTTATTAAAAAAACGTAATAAATTCTTGTTTAAATCACTATTCAATATTATTCGGCATAGGTATCAATCTAAATAATTAATCTGGAATATCAGCCAGTGAAGTTATAGTGATAAAGGTTAATAAAATCAGCAGAAACCACTTAGAAATAAAACAATATTACTAATAATATATACAAGAAAATAAACACAGTTACAAAAAAGTATCTCAAAATAATTAATGAAACATTATAAACAAAAATAGTATCAATAGTTGAAAGAAATAAACTTATCGTGACTTTAAAGATACCGGAAAATTCAAAGACATCTATAGTTAATATATACACCCTATGGCATATATATTTTAAAGTAAATTAATTTTGTAGTATTTCGATTGATACAAATTGATATTTGAATAAGTATTTTATAAGTTATATTAAGTATTTTAAGTTTATGTAAACGGAATGTACGGGGTACTCCGTAAAATGCTGGCTACTAATCACATGTTTGTAACTGATAAGCTACTCTTCCAAATTTCACAAATATTCCAAAAAATATTCTGCTGGAGAATATAAAATTAATAATGTATGTTGTCATTCAAAAAAATAAAAAATTAAGAAATGATAACGATAAAAATATTTAAAAAAAAATTATTTTGACAAGAAAATATATTATAAAAAAATATTTTTTTTGAAATCGTTAAGAAATTTGAAATAATATGTGTTTTTCAATAAAATAATCACCCTCTATATAAAATTTTCTATAACTGCTGATTTTAATGTTATTTAATATTTAAGATTATATAATAATTATTTTGAAACAACTCAATATTTTAGATCAGGGTATTGAACAAATAGTTAATTATTCATCCACATTATAATGTACACGAATATTATATTACTATCCACACTAAATTATCGTAAGCTACTAAGTAAGTTATTTGTAACTTTAAAGTTCAGTTATCGAGACTAGTACATCGTCGTTTTTAAATAACAGTTCTTCTACAGAATATTAAATTCAAAATATTGATAGAAAAACAAAATATGATAAAATACTATTAAATGGTAAAAATAATTATACGGCGATTGAATAAACCATAATAAAAATAATATTACGTACTTATTTATAATAAATCATTATAAAATAATAAAAAAAATCACCCCGCATGATTCATATATACGAAAGAATGTACAAATAGTGACGATCGAAATCTTAATGTTATTATAATTGCAAACTTATAGTTTAATCCCAGCGCTATTCTAAGCATTGTGATATGAGTTTTCCGACGATCGCTATCGCGAAATTTACGTATATATATATATAAGACATAAATATATATATATGAGGGTATGTCCTAAACAAATTTTGTCAAGAGTCATTTTTCTTGTCGTTCTGCGAAAACACACGCTCACGACAATCGTGTCATCCCTTTTCGACAACAATATGTATAATGCATAAAGAATAATAATAATTATACGACATGATGTGGTTTGGTGATATGCAATTTATGAAATGCTGCACGTTTGCGAACTGACGGTACACATTCGTGCTGATCATCTTTGTGTTATCGCAGAATTAAAACAATAATAATAATATCATTGTATCATATTCTCATATGTGTATCGTATTATACGCAGATAGAATATCCCAGTTACCTAGATGTTCTAACCACTACCCCCTACGACGAATATTGTTGGAGCAGTTCCCGAATTGTTTCTACTTTTTCCGTTATTTTTTTGAATTAAGGTTAGTGGGTTAATAGATTGCAATACTACAATTTTTTAATACATTGTTTGTGTTTTCAAAAAAAAGGAACCGTTTTGGATATCAAATCGGATCTAGTTTGTACTTTGGAAAGGTCAAGTTCAAAAATTACCAGTACTTAGTTTTATAATCGAAAAAACAAACAAAAAAATAAGAAAAAACATAAACAACTTATAATTATGGCAAAATAGTAAAATTATAGTGTTAAAGTACTTAAAACAATACAAAATCTATTTTATCAAAAATAAATTGTTATTTCATATCTGATTGGAAATTAATATGTGTATTATACTGCGTATTCGTAAAAGTTGATTAATGTTTTAAAGGTAAACACTTTTAATAACTAATTAACTAGCTAATTATTATTAAAAATATAATTTTTCTTTATTGATTTTCTCGGAAAAATATTGAGCTTCAGCAAATGGTGTTGAAAATAAATGCATTAATTTAACATAGGTAAGCTCAAAACAATAACGATAAAAAATTGTATAAATTTATATTTTTTTCCGAAATTTTATTTAATAACAAATTCAAATTATGCAAGAAAATTTCCCCAAAAATAGTAATAGTTTTTTGTAAAAATGAACGTATTTGTTTTGTTTTTAAAGTATAACGTTACAAGTGCCACTATCGTTTTCAACCCGAGTTTTTACGTATATGTTACTGGATTTTCATGAAATGTAATACCTTGCGCGTTTTCCGACGGGCGGCCGCGTAAGTACTACGCAATGTGACCGAACTACCTCTAACAGTTTCTGAAATATTTCGCATATAGCACGTGGTAACGGAAAAGCGATAAATAGCTCGTCTTACTATCACGCTGCACCGACTGGTTTTCTTTATTGCGGGTTAACGACGCAGAATTAATAACGGATTTTTGGAACGGCTGTCCTCTCTCTCGTCAAGATACTCGTCTTGGCTTTATTATTATCGCGAGATACGTATCATACCCACCACGCACCACCGGGCCGCATAAACATGACGTATATTGTGTAATATTGTACTAGGTGGTTTTGCACGTAATTAATAGTTACACCTCTACGTAAATAATTCAATAATAACTATAACGTCATAGCGATCGTCTTTAGAAATCGCGTAAATACATGAAACCACATTGCACATAAAATAATAATAACATAATATACGCTCAGATGCACCTAAATTGCCTATATGAAGCGCCGTGTTACTAGTCGGTGTTAAACGGATGACCTGTCAACCGCTTACGCAGAACCTTACGCGCATTTAGGATATTTTACTGTAATTTAAAATACTGTTCGCGCACATAGAAAAAAACGTCTTATTTGTTATGATTGGTTGTAATTATAACTGAATCCCAGGATGACTATTTAAAGTTTTAAATCCCGACCGTAATTTAAAATGTTGTTATTATTATTATTATTATTGATGACGATATTATTTATGTTTGTGTTTGTGTACCTCAATATTATTTCCATAAAACGATAATTGTATTTTATTCTTTATTTTAAGTATTGTTTATGAAGAAATCATGTTATTATTACGACGCAAAGATAACATTAATTACATTACAAGTGTATTGTTTTATTTGCTTGAATTCATTTTTTAATTGCTATGTATAAATAATTAACCAATTCATTTTTCTAATTTTATTGAATATCATAAATTCAATTGCCAAATACGTATATAATTTAAGTTTTTAGTTTGAGATATTATTATTTTAAAGTAAAGAAATAAGACTCGCCAACACATTATAAATATCTAAAAATGTGTGCTTAATTAATGATGCGTATTAAGGTAGAATCTCCAAAACATAAACGTAACGGTTATCACCCGATGAGTATGGTGGTTAAAATAAAAAATAAAGTAAAATACAATTCATTAAGATTAAAACAACACAAAGGGTCATTGCACAATATTGTAAGATATTAAATGTTATAAGACCTCATTTCTTTCAACGCCATAGGCGGTTTTTGGGGGTGATTGGATGGGGGGAGCTTAGCACCCCAAAAAGTTCGAAAGCCCCCCAACCACCCACCCAAGCACCCCCCAATATCCGCCTATGGCGTCGAAAGTAATGAGGTTTGGTAATATTTAATATCTTACAATTGAAAATTTTTCAAAGTAATTTGGTCGGCCGGACATCGGACATATTTTACTAGAACTGCCAAAATCTTGAAACTTTACAAAATATTTTTTTTACCGAAATGTAATCAATATAATAATTAATACAACATATTATACCTACTATAGTCGTGACGGATTAAAAAGTTTAATAACTCTTCAATATTATACATGGAAAAAGATATAAATATCAGTATTGAAAACATTATTAATATATTTGTTCATCAAAATAGGTTTATTATATTAAAATAACAAAATATTTATTGTATTATAAATTAATGATTTTAAAGTACATATGTAGTCAGTAATTCGTATTTAATAGGTTTTCTTCTTAGTTGGTAATTATTATTTGGTTATTATTGTAGTTGACGCGTATTGGAGGTAGAGGGGATACAGTGGACGCCGCTTATAAGACTCACTTTGGGACCAGCACAAAGTGAGTCTTATAACCGAATGAATCTTATAGGCGAAGTGGGGAAACATGCACGTGATTGAAGACGGTTAAATTATAAAATTATCATATACTCGGTCAATGGTTTTTTTTTCATGTGCGCAGTTTCGACCTGCCCGCACATCATAATATTCATATTATACCTGTCATTGGCAACGGTTTTGATCGAATTCAACACGACCTCTACTCTGGATCGTAAGAATCGCATCATAATATGCACATACTATTATAACATAATATTATAGACATTTAGTGTAGTTTCGAAGAACTCAGTCACCGCCGTACGCTGTCTTAGGGCATGTAACGTAACATTGTGTTATTATATATATATACATCACATGTCTGCACGCGAGTTAAAATCGTACCGAGAAACGTAAATTACGTCGTATTATATTGAAATACATTAAATATCCGTAATCCAATTGATAATAATAATAATAATACTATTATTATGTTATATATATAAATCGTATGGAGAGTGGTGGTGGATGCCGTCCGCCCGACGGCGTCGAACCGCTCATATAACACCCGCAAAATACCACCACCATAATATTATATTATAGTATATTGTATATACGCGTGAATAAGCCGTTGGTTAGCTGTATTATAAACAGCATAGTAAATATAGAAATAATCCCGAATAACACAAATCCATTACGGATTTAAAATGTATTGTATATTTTTGTATATACCACCATAACATATTATATAACGGCGAACAATGTTCATATTATAAACCTCGAGTAATAACAACTGTAGTTTTATTTTTCTTAGTTGAAAACATCGACGTACATTATGTGATAATATCTGTGGCGTAAAAGTTTTAAAAAACTGTATTTTAATACGCACCTAAAATATCGAACAATATAATGTGTGTTCGATCAAAATCAGGCGACGTTCATTAATTATCTCGATAGTTTTTCGAATAGTCAAAAAATAAGTTTGGTTTATTGTGTGGTGTAACACGAAATTCCTAGACATTAAGTAATGTAGGTTATATCTATTCTACATTATTCAATGTACTAAAATAATATTATAACGATAATAACAATCAAATAATAATTTGGGCTACCGATAATTATTAATACTATTATTTTAATAAAAAATATCGATTGCGAATCCATTAAAGATTTACTCGTGAATCCGATTAAGAA
The DNA here is from genome assembly GCF_003676215.2 of Rhopalosiphum maidis. NCBI lineage: Eukaryota > Metazoa > Arthropoda > Insecta > Hemiptera > Aphididae > Rhopalosiphum > Rhopalosiphum maidis. The sequence goes on from NC_040877.1 coordinate 65,972,807, forward strand.
TTTTACATATCACGAAAGAACATATGCTATGTAAACATCATCTTTTCTGAGTAGTTAGATTTTGTTACATGTCTTTTGGAACCGCGATTAGCTTATTTATTCTCTCCAGACCAATGATATCGACTGCTCGCCGATTTTGGGAGTTTTTTAGTATTGTTTTCTATTACCAAAAACTCGTTTCGTTTAATGACACTATCATTATAATATAATATTGCATTTATATATACTATTTTTGATCAATACATGAATACGAGTATAACGAAGTTTTATTCGTAATGAAAAAATGCCACTGAATTTATTAGTTATTTTATTCTAGTTTTAAAATGTTATTTATGACATTATGTGAGTGATTATAATAGATTAAAAAAAGAGGTAAGAAATGTTAATCGAAATATTTAAAAGTATGAAATTTAAATGGTAAATAGTTAACCATAAACGTTTTTAAAATTGCATATAATTGAAGGTGTAGTACTGATTTAAAAAATCTGAAATCTGTCTGCGTATGAGTTCCAAGATATTGAATACAATATTCCAAACACATAATAAAGCATTTCATATTGTATTATGAAAAATATTGAGCATTATTAACTGAGGTGAAAATATTTTAATAAACTTTTAGTTCTCAAGTTCTATAACATCTGCGTTGTCGCTGGTAATGACCACGCATCATAATAGTTTAATAAAGTGACGAGTTAACACCAGAGCTGTCTCGGGACCTGGTGATCATGACCATTAAAATCATTAACAACTGCGGAGAAATGAATTTCAAGTATTTTGTAATTAATAATACACAAAACAATTAAAAAATATATATATTTTTTTATTATACAATCTTTTGCATTAATAATAAAATTTATATAATGACACGAATTGTCTTTAAAATGTGCATAATAATATAATATGGCCTAAGACACTTAAAGTACATCAACTTTATAACTTGTGGTATATTCACTAACTGTATGAACAACTGCTAATAACGAATAAAAAATTACATCATAATATTAACTTATGCGAATTAAGTTTTTATTTAGTAATAAACTATAAGTTTGGAATAGTTTTATGCAAAATGTGAACAATAATACATAATATAATATTTTTAAAAACATAATCAACAATAATTTATAAATGAAGATAAAATATTAACTTTATATATACCTAAGTCTGATTTACTATTATAATAAATTCAACGTATATACATAACAAACTATACGTATGGAAAATAATTTTCAGTAGTTACATATTATATTTATATTTCGATCGGTTAGATTTTGATTTGAACGAGGGTATTTTAATGTTTACAATTTTACAGAGGAAAATCGCGTCTTGGTATAAAGTAATCACTGCCGGAAAACATACAAATTACTAAGAATGAAAATAAAAAACGAGTGGAATAAATATACCATTACTTTTGGCAATATTTGTGATTTTTTTTATGCAATGGTGGTGATAGAAATGGGGAGGGTCATCGAATTATGAAACCAAATATCTTCTGATTTGAATGTGCGAGACATCCTCAACGATTTAACAGCCTCGACGTTCAACACACAAAGATACGCGTGGTTGGAACTCTGACGGTCGTGTCAAGGGTCGTCTATGCCACGGATAATGTACAGTGATGGGATAGACGAGGGGCAAACCGTATTCCCGAGCGATATGGCTCTTTACAAAGATTTAGTTTGTTCGAGTTTTAATGTCATCCGGTCATAAAATACTGTTCTGATTAAGAAAGTCGGTCTTTCTTTCACACTGTTTCTCTCTGCCTCATTGCGTTGTATTTCGCCTTACTGCGTGTCTTTCCGTCTCTTTTTATATCTGTTTGTATACACACACACACACACACACACACACACACACACACACACACACACACACACACACACACACACACTCACACTTCGGGCCCATTGCCATTTTTACCACAGAAGCTTCGGGAAGAAGACGTAGGCTTGACAACTATGGTGCACGGTCGCTGTGAAAGATGAGCAAAGAAAAAGTAACTTTTATCGAAAAACTTTTGTCCGTCCCATAATAATAATAGGTATATAGTATATATTGAAGGTAAAATATAAAATATACTGTAAGGTAGCGTTGGAAGCATTACAAATTTTAATGAAACTCTTCTGTAATCACGTTTACAACTATTATTGGCACGTGTTTATGCACCTGTCCGGATCACTGAACGATCGATGATACAATTAAAGCTGATAACATTTGTAAACATATTTTGGTTTTATACGATTTGATTTATGTAGTTGCTATCCACTGTACTTGTGTTTTCCTAGTTGGCCTGTTTTGTTTCATTTTGACTGATCTTGTGAAACGCTAAGGGAAATCGTATGTTTTTCTTTTTTAATTATTATCTACGCACTTGAAATACTTTTACAGATTAACAATAAACAGACTATAGCATATAGTAAAGGTGCCTGTATTTTTATTTTTCGTTTCAATTTAAACAATAATAATACAAATTTATTTTACTTAAACTTAATATCACTATTAACGTACTATATTATTGATATATAAACGCATTGAAACTTGTTTATACACAACAGCACAGCAAAGGTTATTATTTAAAATATTCCATTACAGAGATATTTAAATATTCAATTTGAATGTTATTAAATGGAAACAAGTTAGTAAGTATAATATCATCTCGTAAAATATTATGATGATATAAGATCGTGGAAATTGAACTTTTCTATAAATATATTGTGTTTTATACGTGTCTACTGTAGCAAGTTGCTCTCTCATATACACACCCGCGTACCATGATTTTTTTTCAAATGTAAGTACGAGTATTATTATTAAAAGTAAAATATTCAAATTTATTCAATATTTGATAATAGGAAAATTACCAATTCAATTATTTATTTAATGGACAACAGACTATTATGTGTACTTGTCCATGCATTTGTCATAATATTTATAAGTTCAATAAAATAAAATAAAATTACTATGAATTGATATTGTCATAAAATTAGATTTATCGTATCTCCGATCATGTAATTTTAGTAAAAAAAACCTTGGCCAATACAAGTTTAGAATTTTACATTTTTTTTATATTTTTGTTTATCGTTTATGTTATAGACTAAATTATAATACTATTAATCGGTTTATAGTGCACATAATACTATACTACATCATACTTTTTTTACTTGCAATGATTGCATAAATCATTTGTGTCAGTTAAACAAAATTATAAACAATAAGAAATATTTTTATTTTTATGATAGTAGTTAGACACTACAAATATTTATAATTAAATTAGTAAGTGTTCCTTAATTGTTTTATCAATGATAAAAATAATCTATATCATTATCTAAACAAACGTTACCATAACAACATCACGCATATAAATAATTAGTATCTGTTATCGGTTTTCTTCTCATAAAACTATTTTCAACATATTATAATAATATCAGAACATTAATAAAATTGTAATTTATTACGTAACGACTAACTACATTTTTTTTTTCAAAAACGTCCAACGAGAATTTATTATCATTTACAATAATATTATTCAGTTAGTAATTAATTTAAAGCGAAAAACGTTTAATTCGTTTAGAATAAATTGTTTACGTTCTTTCTTCCGAGTGGCTATAGTATTATAATATAGTATAAAAGGCTTTATTTTTTCTAACTCTACTTTTCTTCTTAATGTTAGTAATAGGGTTTTGCAATCACAGGAAGTTAATTAATTATATTTATACTATATTATATATATCTATACTTTATATTATGGCTTATTTCAATTAGATAGGCATTATTAAAAATATTTATAAGGAAAAAATAAAAATAAATTAAGAGATGTATAATTTATGTAATTTAGTAAAATTAACATGTTAAAATATAACTTTAAGTTATAACGAGGATTGAACAAAAAAATATCTAGTTAACTATTGATATATCTTGAAAAACAATAACAAGATTAAACATTGATACAATATTATAGTTGTTACCTTTAATGAATGCATAAGATTTTATGAAACCAACTCAATTGGAGAATAATAGTTAAATATTAATATCATAGTGGAATAATTCGCATTTACTCGATTTACTGACTAATATTTATTTTGGTATGGAAGTCGTTGCTCAATTCTATAAAATTCAAAATATTAGCATTTAATTTAAAATAATAAGAGGTACCTTTTATTAAAAATCAAAAAAACAATAAAAACTTTCATAAATATAAATTTTAATTTGTTTGTATTCCTTGAATGATTCCGTTTCCGTGACCGTCTAAACCCTAGAGGCGTTTGGCACCCCATATTTTGCTCGCACTCGAATACTGCGAACCCTCGAACGTTCTGATTTGACAAACATTCCCTATAATAAAAACCTCGCATTTAATTCAACTTCATATAAATTTCTTTTCTGCAGACCAAATAATATAGTTTGTCCGCTTGCCACCGTACGATGTATTAAATATCGATAAAAAATATCACAATACAAAATATTCAAGAGTTTTAACAATGATAACGATTAATAGAGGTTGGGGAAAGGTGTCACCTAAGAACTAACGTTATCCCCATCATCCATGTCCAACGGAATTCGTAAGACTCTGTACAATCGGCATGAAGTACTTTTTCCCAAAAAAAATCGTAATCGAATTAAAACGCATGCCGGAGCACCGAACGGTTTTGAATTGTATATGATGTTGACAGAACAGCAGTCGCACTGGCGGTAGTCGGCGAGATATAATAGGTATAACGTGAAGGCGACAGGAGACCGCGCGAAGACGGGGTACTCGTTCTACTCGACGAGATCGGTACGAGGTAGATGCGTATGGCCGGCGACCGGGGCGAAGTGTGTTCGGCGAGAAATCGTTATTAAGAAACTACAGCTTTCCGTTAAACGAATGAATATTTTATGCGCAATATAATTTGGCAGGCGCAAAGACGTATGTATGAGTCGCGAGCTCGTTCGCTTGTATATATTAATATGCGTATCGCCTTTAACGCTGACAAAGCCGTAAGACGCCGCGGACGTAGATGGCGGCCGCTCATTAATCTTATTCGGAAGATTTATAGAGATCCTCCTCCGTCGGTTACTTCATTAAACGTCGTGTATAATATAGGCCGCGTATATTGTGTGTGTGTGTATGTGTGTAGGTACGGAAAATTCTTGTTTGTAAAAGTTGTGCCGGGGGAACATTAAAGCTACAAGACCGCAGTCGGCAGTTCGGAAAATTCCGACAAAAGGGCCGACAAAAAAACCCAACATCTATATCAGTGTACCTAACGCTGATGATGTGATAAGGATACCAGTACGTTAAGGATCAGTAGGCATGGTATAATAGTAGATAATTATAAATTAATACACTCCACCGCGGTCGAGTATAAGACAGATTGTGTTCGTTCGTATAATATTATCCATTACAGAATTACAGGCATTTTTACACAAAACTAGTTTTTGACAAGATTGATTTCATTGTTTATTGTGATTTAAAAATAAATATGCAGTATGTTAATATAATTAGACAATACAATATTTTTAAAAATAAAGAGCGAGTTTTATGGTTTCAATTTTAATATAATCAATACAATGTTTATAAGAGTCTCGTAAGATTTAAGAATGATAATTTTTAGAGTACAGTGCATAGTGCATACATGTCTTAAAGGTAAATAATGAATTTGAGTTTTAAATTTTTATAAAAGCACAAAACTTACACAAAAATAGGACTTTAAAATGTACCCTTAAATACATATATATATTCTATATCATACTATATAATATATTTCATCGATTAACTTTGGAATTTCTCTATAGAGCAAGTAATATACATTATTTAAATACTTTTAGTTTTTAAAAATGTCCATGGAGTTTTCAAAACCAATATACAAACAAGAAAAAAAAGTTTTAATTGAATTAAAAAAAAAAAAAAAAAAAAAAGAATTATAAACTTAATCGAAATTCTCTATGACCGATAAAATAAGTATCTAAATAGGTTACATATGTTAAATTATGATCATAGTAATCGACTATGGCCTGTGATGTTTTATTAATCATTTAAATGAAAAATGTTTAATGATTTTAACATAGCTATACTGGTGTATTTTAAATAATTAATCTTCAATAATTTAGAAGTCTTAATTAAAATACTTCTGTGCGTAAATTGCAATTTTATTTAATACCGTTATATTCTTTTTTTTTAAAGTACTTAAGCTTGTATGCATTTAAATCTAATTTAAAATTTATAATTGAAAACATAAAAAATAATATGATCTAGAATTATAGACTACCTTCAATACTCTGTAGTTAATATATTTCATCAAAATATATTACAGAATATATTCATTAATAGAACTCTATGTGTATATATTACAATACAATATTACGCTAAATTGTATAGTTTTGCATTTGAATCAGTTATTGTATGTTTTTATATTATTATAGATATAATATTATATTCCCATGTATATATTTCATTAATGTATGCACACCGTTTTATGTATTAAGCAAAAAAAATAATGATGATTCATTCGTAGTGTTAAATATATGTTTCGAGTCGTCACTCGTTTAACTTGATATAAGTATAGTTATATGTTATGGTTATGCGTTTTTTTAAACATATTGCTGTTTCTTGCATACATTTACTACACAATAATTATAAATAAAATTGTATGGTGAAGATAATTTTTGTAAAATTTTATGTTTTTTGTGAAAGTTATATATTTTTGTAAGATCAGTAATAAAAATAAATGTTATTTATATATTTCATACGTGCATGTTAATATCCATGCAAAAACTAAACAAAAACTTTGTTAAAGTAAAAATCACTTAAATCGATCGTAGGTACATTCCAACGATCGACGATGACTAGAAATGTAAAAAACATAACTCATTTGAAATAGTCATGTCTTTTTCCACGCTTAGAATTTAAAGGTACTAATAAAAGTTGTAAGCTTGTCTTTCGGTAATTTCCGGACGGGTCGCTAAAAAAATATAATTATACAATTATAACTTAGCCGTTTATAAAGTATTGGCGAATAAACACTACAGTTTACAATAAGCTTTTTTATTCAAATTTCTAAACGTTTATGGTAAAAATATATAAACAATTTTATCATATAAATTTATAATATACCTAATGCGTTATACTTGGTTTGAAATCTAAAGCAATAAATAATCAATAAATAAATATTTATTTCATATTAAATACATTTATAGTTACAATAACTAAAATGGTTCAATAATAAGTGTTGGTTTGTAACTATCGTGGTATTATATTGAATAGTTAATAGAAAAATCATTGATGGTTTGTTTTTTTAACGATCCGTAGATTGAGAGTACATACATTTTAATTAGTCAGAAATTATCTTCCTAAAATGGTAGGGAATTCTACAAAATATGTATATCTCATGAATGGATTTCTGTGTTTTTAGTGGTGACTGGTGAGCATAAAATATTTAATAGTTTATTTTTTCTTTATGCTATTTGTTTAGTCAGTATGATTTGATGAAGGTCTGTCGTAGTCTAGATCGTATAGGGTAGAGTAAATTGTGTTAAAAATGTTAATTGGAATTTAAAAGTTGTTTTTTTTTTTTTTTTTTTATGTTTTTCAGATAGATTTGGAGAGACAGTTGAAGCAAAATTATAACGTTTTGAGACTTTTGATAATCGCCAGTTCGATCTATTATTAGATTTATCAACTTACTGATTTTTAGGCTATTCAAGCTGCAAAATATTGTTAGAATTTTTATAAGTATTTGAAATCATTTTTGACAGCGATTAGACAACTTCAAGCTCAGTAAAAATAAAATGAGAAAAGTCTGACCGATGTTCATCATATGTCGATAAAATGACATAAGTGGAGTATAGTGTTTGCGTTTTCGCTTGAACCAGGGAAAAAAACGTCAGCCGATTCGAATCCCATATCATATCCATGCCCATGTTGGCAATTACGGGTAGTGAGTAAAAAAAATCCATTAAAAATATAGCCGTAGCAAACAATGGCTACTATTATAGTGTACATATATATATCGTACATAAAACTCTCTCTCTATATATATGCGGTATATATCGTATGTCTTCCTATTCTACACCAGTATGTAATCTGTTCGATTAAAAATGTATATTATACTATATAAGATAAAAAAAAGACAAATTTCAAATGGATATATTAAATTTTATTCGATTATGTGTTTTTTTGGCTATACACATAACATTTTATACAATAATAAATTGTGTGTTTCATCATAAATAAAGTAGTAAAATATTAGTTATATTCTTACATTACGATAGTTTGGCTAAATTAATTTTTGCGTTACAAATTGTATCATTGCCGTAACATACTAATGCACTTGTAAAATCGTAATTTTTGTAGTATACTATTGTTTATAATTGTTTAATTATTCTTTAGATAAATTTTAAAACAACCAATCAGTTAAATTATATTTAATTGGAATATAATATTTTCACATAAAATACAAATACAAAATGTAGTGCTATGAGGTATTGTGAAGATAAAATTATTACAATGATAAATATTAATATATAAAGTTAAGTAGATAAAATGATTATGGTGATAAAGATGTTACAGAAATGTTAATATTATTGAAAACAATGGTAAGGAAAATAATTATCAAGAATGATATTGTGGAAGTAAAATCAGAAAAATTTGACAAATTTATTCGGAAAATTGAGGAGCGTTGATGAACGAATAAAATAAATTAATATTAAAACTGGGAATAAAATAAATAAATTATACATACTGAAGATGTATGTAAACAAAACGATTGCGACAATTGTGACTTTTTCTTATTTAATTTTTGATAAACAGCAAAAAAGGTTAACTTTGTTGCTACTCTATCTATCATAGTTACTCATCATTTAGAAATACATTTTAGTAATAATTATGTATTGTCAGTTGTTTAGTTATTAATAAACGGGAAATTTTGCTGCCTACTCATATTGATCGTATAGCAACCATTATATTACAATACATTCGTTGCTAAGTATATTTACGTACAGCGAATGTAATAAATTTACAAAAAACCTTTGCATAACGTTATGAGAGTTAAATATATATTTTTATTATTCCTCGGCGAAAATTGTATTCCTAGAATGTTGTATTATAAAAATGTTTATACACGCTTAATCGTATATTAATAAAAGTTCTTTCAATATTAAATGAGGTTTTTTATTCCCCTTTAGTATTAAAATGATTTTTTTTTAACACGCCCAAAGTTTACATTGTGTTCGTGTTGCACTTTATATACAAAATTACACATAATAGCTATCGCAAATGAGTGTATAACATATTATGATTACCCATGCTTATTTCGACGAAAACTAATATCTGTGAATTGGTACCATTTGATGGTTGAGTGTTGAATCTCATATCAATTCATTCAGATAAATTTAATTTTATATTGGTCTTTTAAAAATCATTTTTTTTTTGTATCACGTGCATTGATGTTGTTTGAAAATATATCATCACTCAAATCGATGACTGAAAATATAAAATTTAAAAAATATATTTATATATAATATAAACGTAATTTACAAATCCTTGTACGTGATTGTATAATATCATCCAATATTAATGTAATGCAACCATGACATTGTTATGAAATAAATTAAATTATTAGTACTAATACAATGTATTATAGTATTTAATGAAATTTTAAATATCTTAAAAATGATATGTTATTTCAAAACTATGGATTAGAAATGTGTTGTGCCAGTCCAACATATTTTTTGAATAACAAAAAAAATATTTTATTACAGATACTAATAAAAAGATTTCAGATTCATAAAGAATTTACAGAAATAATAATTTATTTTTTCTATTTTAATTTTTAAATATAATGTTACATTATTATTGTAATTATTAAAATGCAATTCAATTTAAGATATTATGTAAACGTTAATTTCAGAACAACCAACATATTTTTATACATTGCCATTTGTGTTAGTATTAATTTACTTACACTTACATACATGAAAACAATAACTTTTATCTATAGTCGTATTTAATAATTAGTTACATTTATGCAAACGAAAGTTAAATAGTATAGGTTTGACTAAAATAAAAATAGATAACTATTTTTTTATGTGTTATAAATGTTAGAAAAGTATTTTTAACTTCAGTATTTATTATTCATATTTTACAAACAAATATAATATCAAATCAAAACGTAGTAATGAAGTAAGAAGTGTTTCTAATTTATTTTTTTCTTATTAACACATACAAAACTGAATCTAATTCGTTAGCATTTTGTGTACACCTATTTGATATAATAACTACAATTATTTGATAGAATTATATTATTAAAATGTTGAAAAAGCAAGTTTTCGGACAGTTTATCACCAACAATTAATTTTATGTCATATATTTCATATTATCGATTAAATAATATCATACCATTTTCATTTGCATTGATCGCTCTACTGAATGTTCTATTTTTAACCACATTCGTATCAACGATGATGAATAATTTTTTATTTGCATTACAACATTTTATAATTTTGATTGTATATAATTTAATACGGTTACAAATAAAATGACTTAACAGACACATAAAACATATATTTGGAATTCATTTGAATATCTAAATATTAAACTGTATCGAAAGTCGAAACATATCCAACACTTCAACTCTATTCTAAATATTTATAATATTTAGGGTTGCATTATTATTAAATTCGCCGAACACGTTTTGTATACATCGGTTATATTTTTTTTCGATAAAGTAAGCTTTTTTTTGAAAAACTCTTTTCATCGGGTCTTATATATGTATATAAGTTTATATTCTTCTACACTCGAAAACGACTATCGTTTGTGAAGAGGGTAGTTTTTTGGAGGGACATTTTATATGGTCGTCCTGCGGTCAACAGTTGCGCATATACACGACACACATAATAGGTATATATGGTATTATGTATAATAGCTAGTACTTTCATGGTCGTGGGCGTGGAGAGACTGTCACGTGGGACTACAATACCAATATCATTATCGGATGATTTATCATCGCACTTCACTTCCATCCTTATTGCCACCGCTACCGACGAAACCCTCCGTCTATATAGGCGGTGACCATAACTAGAAAACTCGGTCCACTTTACATGATGGGTTAGTCCGACGAAGAGGAGAGACGCGGTGTGGGTAGACGGTAAACTCGACTAGTTGCTCATGCGACCCATTGCCGACGTAGTGTTACGAAACCATTCTTGGCTGTGACGTTTCTGCGGACATTAAGGCGCTTTTGGTGTCGGCGAAACTTTTCAGATCAATATTAATGAGCGTCGTGAGAATTGCATTTGCCTTTTGAAATTAAAGTGTATAGATGGTGAAATGGTGGCGGTCATTTCGCGAGGAGATGGTTGGGATAAGTATTTTTATCAGTTTAGCGAAAGAACGACGTTGAAAGTTCCGTTTGAAGTTTTCAAGATTCGAGTAAGTTGATATTATTTAATGAGTGGAAAATAAAAATAAAAATGAATAAAAAAATTCATCACCATGCGCGTTTGAGTGTACCGATCGTCGTTATAACACCGGTCTGACCGGATGTTATTAATACGTCTCCATCACGATATACAATATATGGACTACGGATATTGCGTTAGATGTCTTTCTTCTCGTATGGTCTATTCTAACGATTCCAATGATAAAATAACTATTTATATGCATACCGCCATCACCGACGATGAAAGTAGTGACCGAGTACAACTCATATAGCAGTAGTTGTCATCATTGTAAATGATATAATGTCTCTGGCAGTTGTTCACTCACTATAGGGGGTGAGAAGTAGCTAATAAGGCCGATACAAATAGCTATTTGTCCATCTAGCCAAACTTCGGGGAGGTTCTTATGTCACTACTAATCTGCACTACTAGTTAATGATGTCTGTTAATGACGGGCGGATGAATAATCAAATAGTTCTGTTTTGGCTTTTAAGTTTTATGATTGCAATACGAAACAACTTATTTATATGTAACAGTCTAACACTAGAGTAGTACCCAAGATAAAATATTTATTATTTATACGTACAAGGTGATATTTGTATGATGAACCCCTCATCATTTTAAAAATACTGACATTTGAAAATATTTAGTTTACATAACTGTAGACACGCTAAAAATAAATAATAATAATATTTTCAACTATATTTTATACTTAAAGTTGTTTACGTTATGATTTTTATACAATATAATATATTTTCAAATTCATATTTCGTCATTTCGATACATTATCCGGAGCATTTCGACTTATTGGAATCAAATTTTTGACGAGTAGTCTGTGAAGGTTATTTATTTCAAGTATTAATGAGCAAAATGGAGTGGCACAGGGTACTCGGGAAATGTTGGTCCACTACTCTGTTCAACAATATTTTAAATACCTATAATTCATAAACTATTCGCCAAAATTCTATTTTTATAAATTTAAATACTCAGTCTACTTCACATTATTATAATATATATTTAATGCTTTAAATTTTAAATAATTATATCAATTTTTGGGTAAAATATCTTTCGATTTATTATTATTCCGCATAATACAGTGAAAATTATAATAACATACAATTTAATAATATATTGATTATTCTATAACTGTACACTTGTTCTTATTATTCGTTTTATTATTAATAGTTGTAAAATATAGTTATATATATATATATTTTGTTTAGAAACCTGATTTTAAGCGGTTCTTTGACTGTAGTCGATAATTTATGTGAATGCTTATCGCTTAATCGGTTACATGTACTTTGTGCTATATACATGTGATATGTAATACCATTTAAAACCCAATAATCGATAACCAATTTCTTTCGATTACCTTATAAGTTTTGATAACGATTGCAATCACTGCTTTAATGCATATTTGAAAAAATATATATACACACCGCTTTACCTTCAAAATCAAGACCCAAGAACGTACCTAATTTATATTAATTTAAAAATATAAGAATTCAGTGCGTTCGAATGAGTACATAAATCCGACCAAAAATCTAGATCTGGTCACAAACGTCACTGCATAATGAACTTTTTTATTATTACTTTTTTCGTATGCATTTACATTATTTAACACCAAATAGTAGTATTACGCCATCGGATATGTATATAAGTCAAGGCTACTGGGTAGTAAAGTATAGCTTAATGGTTTCGTACAATATGCCATAATTGTATATATATGTATATGTACTACTAACGTCGATTAACGTCCCGCAGGACGACGAAAACGACATTTCATGTACAGTTTCTTCACTCGTTGTTAAATATAATAATCGTCTAAACATTTTGTGCAGCGCTCTTAAAATTATAATTACAATAAATTATTATTGTTTCCAATTTATTTGTACGCGTTAAATTTACTGCCGTAGGAAATATGCGCGATAAGACGACAAACGCAGAAAACTTAATAATAATGGTATTATGTATTTAATAGATTGGAATTCAATGCCACGCAAAAAATGTTTTCAACGTTTTCTATAATAAATTGAACATCTATTTCGTATAAAATCCACAAAAAAAAAATTAAATTATATAAGGTAACTACAATATCGGAAAATATAATTTAATTATAAAAAACTGTAGAAAGAAAAATATTTATTTTTTATTTATTAAATAAATCTATAATTTTTATACTCAGATTAACCGCGTGGTGCGCCGTTTACTTTTTATTTATGTAAAGCATTAGAAAACCTGTAATACAAATGTAAGTAATACATTGATGATATTTTAATATAACAACACTTCATTACGTACACTTATTTACATATTATGATAATAATATTATTTTAGTGAAATTTAAGTATACATAATATTTGTATATTCTTACGCGACATATACGATTATTAAAAAAAAAAATAGTACATGACATAAAGAGGATGTTAATAATTATTTCAATTTTACATTATTATACTAGGTTTGCAATGTAAAAATCCTCCTTATTTTTGTCGTCAAAACATTAATGGACCATCATAATACTTGACCTTAGTTTTTATATTTTAGTCGTAATTCCACGTTCCAACGTCATTTAATCTCGGTAATTTATTTAATTACATCGCCATAAAGTGACCAAATAATGCGCTTTAGACGGACCCGTTTTCAAAGTTAATTTCAATCCATTGTCCGGGGTTCGAAGCGCCAAATTTCAAGTTTTCGCATTATTCATTTTGATAGTCATGAAGGTCGTTAATATTATTTTATTGCGTGTTGTACCATGTTGCGTCTGTACCGGTAAACAATTAACTTTTCAGTAAAATTCGAAAATAACAAAATGATTTACTTAGAAACTTGAAGCTCCAATAGAAGCTAATATATATATATATATATATACAAATATACATATATATTATGAAATAACAATATTACACACACATATATATTTATTATATATACAATATACATGAACATATTATAAACTTACATAACAAAAAACGATTTAACTTGTGTTAAGTAGCGTCGATCGATATTTACCTTGTTATTAGTTGTTTTAACTGACGATTTACTCACCTTAGTAAAGAAAAAAGTTTGCGTGAGTGTTATAGGTTAGGTCATTTAGTTAGTATCATCGTTTATTTATTTACACGATAACCTATAAAAAAAAAAAACAAATAAATGTAGAATCACTATGGTTTAGATTGCAACCGTTTTGAAATAAAAACTACAGTAAAAGGTACAAATGAGTGTATACTTTATTTTTTTCTATCATGGCATGACAGAAAAAAATCTCGCAATTATTATCTGTTTGAAAATCGTCCAAAAGGTGTTCCTCTATAAAAAGAAAATAATTTACGATTGAAACTTAAACTCCTATCCCTATCCACCAGATTAGGTTAGGTTCATTATAACAACATATATTTACCATCTACGAACATCAAAACTGTCAGAGTTTATAAACAAATAATTTTCATTTCTACACTGTCAGATACAATTCATTTATTGTTGAAAGCTCGAATTCTATAGCTTCATTACATTGTCTACCTGTAAGCTGTATACATAATATTATATATATATAATATTCTAGAAGCTGTACAAGTTTTAATAAGCTTGCATTATGCGTGGTTAAACTTCAAAGCGTAACGCTGTAAGCATTGACAAAATTTAATAAAATATCAAACTTCGTATGCGGGTAATGTTTATTCTTCCAAATTTAACAGACGCACACATACACACACATATTTTAATGCCGTTCCGTAATTCAATTAATAATAAGCTAATCATATTTTAATAGCGTGACAAATTTATCGATGGATCCAAAACATGTACACCTTCTATAAAACAGATGAAAAAAACACACGTTATTTTCAAAGCAGTTATATTGATGTTTACAAAATCTGCATAGGGTAAACTACTTTATAGTTAATTTATAAATTCATTAATTTTATTATAATCTTCATTATAATACAAAGACTACAATATTGTAAGCAATTCGTTTGTTTAGCTTGTAGTCAGTAAGTAGTTTGCAAACATTCAAGTATGTAACACTCTCGATGTTACAAAATGTCAAATGAAAATAAATCATGACCAATTGGACATAAAAAATAATAAATTAAAATTGCATCGTATAATATTCGAATAACGTTTCGTAGGGTGTTTACATTATATATTATATTTGTCTGATGAAGTGGATGTTATGTTATGCACTCGTACAAATACAATACTCATTCATTAAAAACTATTATCAAGGTTTTCATTACATAATATGGCTGTATACATTACATTCATTTTTTTTCTTTCGGAAAACGGAAGTTATGCGGCACTTATGACGAATAACCGCATTGAGATCCGTTTTAGGAGCCAGTGTCCGCAGATACGATCATATGTGCGTTACACCGACATTGCACTATAAGTAAACACACATACAGATAAACGCACTACCTGTTATAAACACGTCTTAAAAGAAATAAATCGAGTACACATATGTACACGCTTGTAAGAGCACAGCAACTGAAGAGCTATTATTGTTATTATATATATATATATAATTTTTTCCGTACACATTATATGAGAGCAGCAGATTTATGATAACACATTGCTCAAGTTGAAGTGCTCGCTACCATAATATAACAAGAACCATGTGCGCACAGATGTTTCAGGAGCACGCAATTTTATTTGTTCAACAACCCTCTTTTAAAAGTCTTGTTTTCATTTTTTCTACTTGCATAAGCCGCTTGAATTTTGCGCTATTTCCTAATGAATTGTATGTGCATCATTTTTATTTTTTTTTATTTTACATATTTGATATACTCCGATGGTTGTAGACACCTACTCTTCTAGAAATGCCTTATTCTCGCGGTGTGGCCGAATGAGTTCCGCGGTATGTATTAAACTGACTACTCGGAACAACGATATTTCAACGATCGAGATGTAATAGTAATATTATAATTATTATTACAGCTATATATTATAATATCTTACAACTTACCGACAACTTTTGTTAAGTGCTTATCGTATCCATTATACAGCAGGCCAATAATTATTATTGCGTTGTACTTGGCTATCCTATACATAAATATATATATATATATTTATGTATATAATATTATCATAACAGCGCAGTGTGGGATGAGTAACGGTTATATTATATTGTATTGTCTGTAGCCTTTCGGCGTATTTAAAGGAAGGCGAAAGAAAAACATCCTCGATACTAAACTTTTTATATGAAATATGATCACAAAAGATTATTAATAACATAGTAGTCCGAGGAATTGGAATCGGAATTAATTGACTGTGAATTATTGTGATATTTATGGTATTAAATTTGCAATATAATAACAATGTTTTACGAAAAAATGTACGAATCCGTTGTGTAGATTAAAGAGGGGGTATAACTTTAGTAAATAATTTAACAACGGAAAAATAATATTAATTTTTTCTCATAAACTCCTTTGAAGTATCTGTCGGGGCAAAAAATAATATTAATTACAGACTGAAATTCTTTGATTCGTGCTTTTTTTATGCTATTGTCAGACGATTAAAAATGTTTAAAAAATAACCATGACATAAGTCTGGTACTCAGTCGTTTCATAAATCACGGTCTAAATTTGTGAAGACAAAAAATTAAATCATGAATTATAAAGTATTAAATGTAAATACGTCACGTTATTAAAATGTTTTTATTATAATATATTTAACCGTTTTACTCTGTTTTAAAAGAAGTTATAAACGTCGGATTAACCTTTTTGACGATTAGTCTTTGTCCCCTCAGCTTTAGAAAAAAATTGTAGTAAAATCAAAATAAAATTAAATATGCTAGATTTGAATTCACTTCATACATTCCATCCTCAACATACACTAAATAATTGGGAATTTTTCAAATATTATGTTAAAATGGAAACATCAGAAGTGTGCAACATCACCGTTAAATATTAAATACTCACTGTCGAAAATGCTGTAAATATTATTTTAATATTGTCGATGATTTTTTCGCCATGTTATTGTTGTACACTTGTAATAAGTCTTAAAATAGGTAGGTAATATCCAACTATTTAACATTTTGTTACATATAAATAAAATGTATCTGATACTTTTATAATATTATAATTTCGTATATTTAGGTATGATACATACCAATTATATTTGTTTTTATTAAAAATAAAATAATTTATGATACCTGATTTTTCAAATGTATGTTCATTAATACCATGACTATTTTAATCCACCATATCTCATATTTATATAATCATCATCAATAATAACAGTACCAACCATTAAGATTTATATTTTAACAGATTGCAGTTTATTGGCTCTGTAATAAATTCCTTATCGAAATATATAAGATAAAATTTGATATTATGTATGTTTTTATTAAAGTAGATTCTAAGTCGAAGGTGAAGGTTTAAAAGGATTAACTTTAAGGCAATTCAATATTAATTATAAACAAAAGCTTAACTATAATACAATCATTAACTCTTATAAAATATATCAATCAGTTACTAAATAAATAAAAATAATATTAATTAGTGTCCAAAGAGTTAAATGGTAAATATTTTGATAGAGATCGATGAATTATACCAAATATTTAAATATCAAAAAATACCTATCAGTCTATCCAAATATATACAAATTTAAGTATTTTTAATTTTTTTTTTTTAATATATGTTACCTGATCGTCAGATTTACTACAATTTACAAAATAATAACTTCATCATGACATTTATGTCTGAATACGTTATATTATTATACTTCCATCTATAATATATTATACCATAATAAATAAAATTAAAATATCTGCAATTCATTATACGCCGTTTAAACTTTTATATATTTATCATAAATAAATTAAAAAAGACAACACCAACAAAATAATTTCATTCCTTAAACAAATCGACATGTACAACCTAATTTAAGAATCTATTGTAAATTTATATACGAATACAAACTCATATGTAAAAATAATTTAAGAAACCATTGTAACAATATCTAACCAAAAACTTTCATTTTTGTTGCAAGCTAATAACCTTAGCAGTTGAAGCTGTATCACGAATACAAAAAAAAATTTTATTTGCTATAAGAATTTCATAGTACTAGCTTTAAAATAATATAACTTATAAGTATAATTAATAGCTTATTGTACTTAAAATGTCCCAGTCATTATAGAACTAGTTAGTTGAGAATATCGATACTTGTGTTACTTCTATAATATTACTCTTAAAACAAATTACCATTAGATATTAAGTATAAATATATTATGTGCAATGCATATAAATATAACTATACAATACATACAACTTTGTTAAAATTCTTTAATTTCTTGAAAAATTAAAAATATTTTTAAAAAAAATCGAGAAACTCGGATCGCTAGATGTGAAAAAAAATACAAAAATATCAAAGAGTATTTTATAATATCATTTTAATTTTATCTGTTTTGTACAGTTTAATGAAACATATTTTTTTTAGTAATTAAAAGCATGTTGTGACCTAATTATAAAGCTTACGCAATTCAAAATTTGATCGTGACATACCAGTTGAAGACCAATGCTCTGTATCATTTATAATAATACAAAATATAATTATCGTATACTAAAATTTGCATAATATTAAAATATAATATTATAGTATTTACGCTTCATATTATCTATGTATATTCATATCATAAAATTGTAATTATACATATGTATTTAACCATGTGATTATTTAATATTACTTCAACATATTTTTCGTACCTTCCATTAAGTTCGTTTTTCCCCGTGACTTGTTCACGAAAAAAGTACCCTAGTTACGATGATATTAATAAATACTATATATCAGTTCGTTTTAATTTGGTAAAATGTGCTAAATTATATTGTAACCTTATTTCAAAGTAAAAAGTTTTACATATGAAAAAAAAAATAGCTAATTACAATATTTAATGACGCGTAATACTCATCCTAGTCCTATTTGAATTATACGTACAGAGTAAATCTGTCAAACCCAGATCGCAACCAAGCCAAAATATTATATTGTTTAGATAAATCACGTGATACTTGATGACATGGACGTTTGGACTGTGGAATTAAAGGAATTAAAGGCTTAAAAATGTGCTAAATTAAAATATTTATTATTTTAAATACACTACACTTAATTATTATATCGTGCTATTTAACAAGAAAAATAACAAACAGTTATTATACTATGGCGTGCAAAAACATGTGCATATACAATATATTATAATATATTATTAAGAGTCAAGTGTACCACGCATGATGTGCAATTATTAGGTTTAAAAATGTCACGAAAATAATAAATGTTGTAGCTATCTAAAAGTATTTTTTTTATTTTTTCAGAGCGATAATTACTATCAGATAGAAATACACGTGAAAAGATGAGTCACGCGTAGCGTGGTGTTTTTTCCTTTCGGGTAAACAATGATGTGACGTTCTCGATATTACGACGTCGAATGTCATTCGTCGTGAGTTATAAGCAGATGAAATCGAAGAGGGTAATTGTTGCTTTACCGGAGGTACAAAAAAACAAAAACAAAAAAAAACAAACGAGAATGTTATTTTTGTTCTTGCCGAGAAAAAAAAAAACTCAACCAAAATAAACCCGAGACGCTGCTGAGTGGAAATTGAAAAAGGAGTGCGGGCGAGTGTGTGCTCTGGACAACCGTTGTATATACGCCGTGTTCGGTGTGCGTTACGCACGACGAAATCTGTTCGGTCTGCACCACTTATAGATCCCTATAACACGCTTTATTTATTATTATTTTGTATATATACGTGCATAGGTATATTACGCGTTGATAATTTCTTTGATTTTTGTATGGTTCGTCGACGTGCTGGCGGTGGCGATGACCCGCGTCCGGCCTCGTGGCGTGACGAATATACCTCTGATAGTCATCATTGGGTATATCAGAGAGAGAGAGAGATATATACGTAACCAAGCACACGCGCCCGCACACACACGCGCACACACAAACTCCTAACGTTTACGGCGTATTCCCTCGGCAGACGTGAGCTGCTGAGGGGGAAACAGAGTGTAGGGTACGGTCGGCCGAACACGCAGACCTTCGTTTAACACTCGAGTTGACACCAACCTCGACTACCGCTTCCATTGTCGGTCGTATTATATCATACAGCGTGCGTAGCTATAAAATATTATTATTTTAATAATATACTACTTGCATTTATTGTTATGACGTTTTTATTATGAACTTGCGGGGTATAACATGCGGACTTATCATCTGTGCAGTGTACACTGTCCGGCTCTCGTCACGTCACTAGCTGTAATAGTTAGTAGAGTATAATATGTTATTTGTGGTACGTTTACAGGGTTTCGTTGTCAGAAAGTATTTTATATAATATTATATAACGTCCAATCTCGTACAATTTTAGAAATGTGTTTAATTTATATTCCAATAAGATATAGCAATATTACTATTAAAGAATGTGTACCACTGCAATAGCGCATGTCATATATTATTACGAGTATAATAATGGCTGGCGATACAGCACTATAAAATATATTAGATCAGCAAATATGACAACCCTTGAAACAGCACTGCGATCGTAGGTCAATCTATACATTTCTAAACCATAGTTCAGTGGCACGTGCAGTGTATCAGACATCAGCCGACGAAAAACGAGTTAGTTCACCCACATAATCCATTCACTACTATTATGTAATATAAAAATCGGTTGTTCGTGCCGATTCTCTAAGCGCACATCATAAACATACTAAACATACGCAACTGAAGTCGTTAATATTGTTAATTATTTCGAATGTACAATTTATTATAATTAACCGGTGTGGTTCAAGAAATCTTTGGCGAAATTCTGGTGTATCGCATATATCATGAACGCGGTTTCCTTAGAAATAACCGTTGACGAAGTTAATGTCAGAGACGAGAATGATTTATACACGTTATCGATTTTTGGGGTTCATATATTATATATCAATACAAAATATATATGACCGATACTGCAATGATTAAATGTTCAAGAATTTCACCATAAGAAATTAAAACAATCGATTCCTTTTATATGGCATGTGCATTATGTATAGTTAAATAAAATATAAAAATTATTAATTAATTTAGTTAAAAAAAATGTTCATATTTTGTATTATAAAATATGAACAGAATTAATTTTTTTTTTGTATCGTATTTCTAAGAAATTTGATTAAATCAGAATAGTATATAAATATAAATACATTGTTCTTTGGTTTAATTCAAAATGCGAATACTATTAGTTTTTTGTTTATTTTACGCAGGTGATTATTATTTATTTATTATTATTTTTTTATTTTTTAAAACAATAATAGATTTAAATTATTTCAATGCGATTTATATGTATATAAAAAAAAAATAAATATAATACGTTTATTGTTTATGTAATGAATCGATTTTAATAAGAAAAACAAATCAAGAAATATGAAAACTATAATATTATACAAAATAATATTCCACATTCTTGCGTATTTACAAGTATTGGTTAATTATATATTATTAAAATATTTCAAACGGTGATTTAATACTGTTGTTTCAAAAATATATAGAATACATCAGTTTGTTTTATAATACTATTTAAGATATATAATCGTATAATTATTGAGAATAAATTAATCATAGAAATGGAATTCTCCTAAACCACAATTAATGAATTAATTATTTTTTTTTATTGAAAAATAATAAAACCGTAATGGTTATGATCTTATGAAAATATGATATGATTTTCGAATGTTTTTTCAGATTTGTTTTTAAAACCTCTTTATGGTGGTTCATTTAAGTAGATACTAATTTACAGTGATGTGAATTGTACTTATATATTATACTTGTCTGATATATTTTTAAAACATATTATTCTCATTCCGACCATTTATGGTATGTTAAGTTAGGTTATATATTTGAATTGTTAAGATGGTTAGGATGATTTTTTTCTTATAAAAGTTGTGTTTAAATTATTTTCTACCTATATGAGTAATTATTTTTTGAATTTTAATTGAAAAATGACAATCACAGTCATACGAACGAACTACCATTGTTGGCTATTAATTGTTGTATACTATCTAGACGACCATTAACATTATAATATAAGTATAGCATAGGGACATGACATTATAAAATAGAAACAAAATATACAATTTATATAATATATATGTTTTAGTGTGTAAGTCATTACACTGGCAAGCCTGAAAAGCAAATTGTACTAAGTCAACAAAATATTGTTATTTAACGCCACCACTGTCATGCATACGAATGAAGTCATGCTGCTGTCGTAGAATTCAGCAGAATTATGTGTATGTGTAAGTGTTTGTATGACAGTCGTATGCGAAGAGGCAAACTGCTATCACATGGACTTCAGTACAAAGTTTTATGTTTATTTTAAAGTTATAAATGTGTCTCTAACCATAACAATTGCGTTATGCTTTTCATTTTAATCATTTTACGTTTAACCTTTAGAAATTAATCGGTATAGGTTATTAATGATGAGTTTTTTAAACAGTCTGAATCAGGCTATAATGTACAAACCGCATGGATCGTTGAGGTCTTAAAAGTACCTATATCATAAAACAATAAACGTATGCTATTTTATCTCATCTGACTATGGGTCGACGGTGTTAGCCAAATTAATTTTTGTACAGGGATCATTAACTGGAGTGTACTAGGGTAAGGTGTTATTGGTTTCATAACGAGTTATTACTCAAAGATAATATTTTATGTGTTGTAGACAATATGTATAACCCATTAACCCAAACGATGTGACGAAAATCATGCTACGCGGTAGTATAATTTAATATTTATAGGTAACTACAAACGCTATAGTATTCAAAAATGGTCCCAAATGCAAGTCATTTACAAATACAAATGTCATCAAAATACGTAACAATATGATATGTACCCACACTCGTTTAAAAACAGGTGGGATTTACGTTATAAGAAAGCCACAGTTAAATATTACAAATGCAAGTCATCCAATATTGGTTGTTTCTATAACATTAAGCGATAAAACAATGTAATAAAGTAATATTAACTGACTTATTACTGGTTAAATTTTTTTTTATTGTGTACAAATTACAAATACATGAGCAGAGCAGGTATAGAATTCATCGTTTTCTAACATATTGTGTGTACATAATCTTAAAGGTATTTAGGTTTTTTTTTCTTTGTAATATAATACAGTTTATTTTAGTTCATCATTCATAGTTCAGCAATCATAGATTGTATCCTATAACGAATACTATGTTTAAAATCAAAAACGCACATAAAATGCATACACGTATTTGGTTCCTAAACATATAATAATATTATTAATCATTAAACTGACGTTAAATTTGAAATGGAAATAAGGAAGAAAATATGATAAAATATATTATGGTTGCGTGCAAAAGTGTTATTTGTTTTTCTGTGTTCATTAAGTATGCTTTCAGAAAAGGAAATTTTCAGCATCATCATAAATATATTTTGGTATAGAAACAAAGTCTTATAATTTATTATGATTTATAAGATTGTAAAACATAATACTGGGATC
Organism: Rhopalosiphum maidis; assembly: GCF_003676215.2. Classification (NCBI taxonomy): domain Eukaryota; kingdom Metazoa; phylum Arthropoda; class Insecta; order Hemiptera; family Aphididae; genus Rhopalosiphum; species Rhopalosiphum maidis. The sequence goes on from NC_040877.1 coordinate 65,996,707, forward strand.
ATTTAAGCCGGTCATTAATTAAATCAATATTTTGAAGAAGAAAAAATACTTTTATAAATTTTGAAGAAGTTTAAATATATAAAACATAATTTTTGAAAATACATCCAATTGCTCTAATCCTAGTGATTTTCATATTTTTTACTGTTTGGAATAAAATTATTGACATCTACGTTTTTAACTGAAATGTTTTGTTTATAAACATTTTAACTAAATATAAATAACTATTAAACTACTATCCATATTTTTAAAGATAAAAATGCTATTAAAACCCATTTCATGCATAAAGGCATAATAATTGTGATAATAAATAGCAAGATGAAATATTTCACAAGCCAACTGTGTTTTTAGTGCCTATATAAAAATGCATTCATTTTTGTAGAATATTACCTTTAATATACCTGTTGTCTATATTGTTTAAGGAATTTTAAATGATAATAAGAAAACAATAACATTTCTTGTCGTTATCAGTTCTATAGGATTTATGTTTTTTTATATATATATATATATATTGATACTAATAATAATATATTGATTGCAATTTCAATGCATGTGTATAATATTTTGGTCGTTTTCTTTTTATAAATAAAGACTAGTTTTCTGCGCAGAAAAAATCTAGAAAATTGTTGATGTTTTTTTTCCCTTTTCCGTGGGGGATAGAATGCTTAAGTGCTCTATAATAGGCACCTGTCTATCAGATATATAATACGGTTGTCATAAATTCGTTATATTTATGAAGCATCGTGTTATATTAAATTCAAAGTTTAACGACAATGATAATGTATCATAGACTGTAAATATAACCTATAATAATAAAAAACGGATACTTAAGTAAATTTAAATTTAAAATGTAAACTTTAATGCTAAAATCTAAAACGCGTAATTTTGTAAAAAAAGAAACTTTTTTAAAATTAAATTACTTCACTTGATTCAGATTTCATCTATATGAAAATTTCTGCATACTTATCTCCAATTTTTTATCTAAAAAAAAACTCAATAACCAATTTTGATGATAATTTCTGGAAGCGAATACAACAACATTTACATAAAAACAATCACCTGATGTGTCTTAAATTTTAGAAAACAATATACTTTCTAATAAATATATTATAAATTATAATATTACAATAGTTTATCATTTAAATATTGAAAATATATTCTGCATTAGAATTTTGAACTTGCTTATAATAATTCTTTATCATTCTCATGTAGACCGAAATATATTATTACTTTTATTGTTAAAGCTTAAATATACATTATTTGGGTTATATTTATATTCAATACAGAAAGCATTTTTTTTTCTATTTTTTTTTTTTTTTTTTTATTTGTAATAGCATTTTTACTTAGATTGTCGTTTTAGTAAAACCTTGGACGAAATTCGTCTACCGTTTGAATTATAATATTATACGTATATACATTCAGATATTCGACTTATTACAAAGGGTTGGTCCGACAAATCGATTAAATAACGTATTTATTTGTAACATTATTTATTTTGTATTTTGCTATGGATGTAATCTATTTGAATACGAATAAAAATGAGTTTTACGAAATGTCATTTGAAATTGAATTCTCCACCAAAAACACTATTGGTATAATATATGAATTCCATTATATTTTATAAAATACAAATAAAACTTTGTAAGCATTTGTGTCAGTATAAGGTTAGACAACTTCACCATTATTAGTTTCCATTCTCTCTTCCCTGTCATTCAAAAATCGTTTTACATTAGCCGTATCAAGTTAATCTTATTTTTATCTTTACATTTTCTTTATATTACATACAGCGAACACAACGTTCGCAGTCTAATATTTCTGTAACTGCTATGTACGTATAACCATAATAACTGCGAATTTCCACCAGCGATATCATTATTGAGATTATCTAAAACGTTGTACTTTAAATTATTTAGTAGGCGGTGTCGTACAGATAAGACTCGTTGTAGTTTTTTCATTATTTTAAGTTTTAGTAAAATATCGACTAGATACTGAAAGTACAAAACATGTTTTTAACAACTGTTTCATTATTTTTATTTCAAATAATAATTTCGAAATATTAAGGTTCACTATAATGAGTTATATAATAAATATTCAATTTTATCTTAAGTTCAAAATATTTAAACATAATTGTTGTTTTTTTATTGAAGATTTTTAATAGTTTTTATATACCAAATAATTGTTAACATAATATAATATTAGTTTATTTAATTGTCTTGTTTACCATTACCTACTAAAACTATAATATTGGTTTTAATACGCTCGACGGTAAAATTGGGACATAATAACATGCGTTTACCCATATGTTATTTGATAGTAAAATTAAATGAATAAAGGTATATAACGTTTGTTCTCTATAATAATTATCGTGCTCGAAAAAAAATATTTAATAATAACATAATGGCGGTTGCAGTAATTGGCTGACGAATCCAACAAAATGATATAGTTTTAATGTCGCGTACGATTGATGCTTGCCATGTAACGACGAATTATTCAATTACATCGACCCTTTCCTCTGTTAAAACTGAATCCGATCAGCCTCTGTTTTGCGACACATTCGACCCTTCGGAGATTATAATATTACGTTTTTCTGGTAATAATTATTATAATACCGGTGAAAAAAAAAAACGTTGAATTTATCTTACAGGTCACTAGGCGCGTATACGGTTAAGCCTCGGGGTTGAAATCTCGATCAGGCCGCGATAATGGACGCAAACGGTGGTGGTGGCTGCGTCAAAGGAATAATATACCTCGCGAGTCGTAATTCATTACAAGGCCGTTTTCCACTGCGTTTTTGTGCTCAGTAGTAAAATCCACGATGGAAAAACCGATTGAAAACCGTCGTAGTGTTATTCATACCCACCCGGTCTTCCTACAGTTGACTCCACGTAAAGCCAAAATAATCGTACCGCTGAGACGAGTTTTGTTCGTTTCAATATTCCACATATATACACATACTCACAACTTGACCGTTTGAAGACCTTTTCCGAATCTCTTTTCAAAACTATTAAAACGAAAAAAAGAAACACCACCAGTCTTCTTACGAATTTGAGATGAAAGGATAATATTTAATATTTACTCATTTTTATATTAAATTGAAATATCTTTTCCGAGATTTTCTTTTTTTGATACGAAAATATATTGTTTTTTTGTGTATACACAGATTCTAACGTATGAAAATAATAATATCACCACCGCGACACGACTCCAACAGGATATTCTCTACCTATATCACGTTCATTACATGTGGATTAAACTGGTACCAACTGCCTATAGGTATAGTCGAATGACTTACCTACGAGTTACGGTTTAACTGAGGTGGTGGTGCAAGTGCGTAGCTGGATTTAAAATAATATATTATTATAAATAGTCACTGGACCGTGAATAATATTATCGTCGTATATGCAGGTTAGTGTCGTAGCATCATCACGATGTACAAAAACTATGACTAATGGTGCTGCGAGACGTGAAAACACGATATTACTGTAATAAAAATGTGACGATTAAACAAAGAAATAATGAAGTACGAAAAATACAAATTAAACTAGGTAGACGTTCCTATCTAAAATCTATACGTAAAGTGTAATATGATCTAAACAGTGCGCGCGCATAAAAACCGTTTATAAATCACTGAATGATGAAAAATATGTGTGTATAATATATATTATAAGTATACAGGTAATTTATAATACACTATGAACGTGTACGTAGATAAAATATGATGAGAAAAAGATTTTTCGTGACGCATAACGGTCCGTCATTTGATTACTTTTTAATTGTGATAAGTAGAGTATTCAATTTGTGTGTCGTCACTTTTCTATTTTTTTTATTTTTTATAATTCTTTTCAGCGGTTCAATGGATGTACAAGATGATCATGCAAGTCACTCGCTCTCCCACGCGTGGGCTGTTGCTGCACATTAAAAATAAATATAATTTCAAATATGTTTTCTACGACAAAGGTGTGCATCACATTTTATATTTGTCGGCCAGCTAAGCTAAATACTAGTTGTCTAGACGAAATAGTTTAATGGGCTGTATAGTACACTTTGGCGGTGTAATACTGTGTAATGTGTAAATGTAGAAAAATGTGATGGAGTTTAGGTTTGATGAAGTTAAACGACTACTGTGAGTAAAATAATATATTCAAAGCGTGTGGTTTTTGAAATTAAACTGCCGCGCTTCTCGTAATAAAACGCTTTATTCTGTAAATCTTTGTCGAGTTACAGACGAAAAAAAAAACTATCAAAGAAAAAATATATAATGATTTAAAAACGAATTGCTATACGAGTGATTTTATTACCGTCTATGAACTTTTATGAAATATATATTATGTATGTATATATACGCGCTTGTAAAACGCTTTATTTATTGATAAAAAAAATATATATATATATATATATATTATTTCCGGTATACGTTTAAACGTTAAATAAAATAAACATCGACTTTAGTTTCAAACTAACCCAACCTCAACTTGTATAATCCCTGACGCATATATTATGTATTATGCGTACTTCACTATAATATGCTCTCTTTAAAACTTATTTTAAACCATTACGCCCGGCAGACTAGAGCATAATATTTGCAATGTATTTTTCGCGGCCCCACCGTTATAAGGGACATCGGTTTCGCCTCCTTAAGTGAGCACAATTTCGCAAAGAAAATTTATAAAAATCCTCTATCTGCATACACCGAGCACTGCATCACTTGTTACTGAGAATATTCGTTTAAAAGATTAGTGGGGCTAGCGTTCGTAACATCAGCGCAGTATCCCACACTTTAAACAAACAACTCCCGAAGGCCTCGCGTCGTTCAAAAACTGTCAAACTACATTAAAAACTTGCCGGGTACAAAGTTCATTACCGTGGAAGAGACAATTTAGAAACGCTGCGCCGCATATATATATATATATATAATATATACATGTATATACATGTGGATAATGCATTTTGTTATTATTATTATACAGCAGCACTTCAAAAGAAAATTCTTTCTTTTCATTTTGTTTACTTTTGAGAGGAAAACTTTCCTTCTCACCGCGTACACACACACACACACACACCCGTGCGCACCACACGCACGCACTATCACAACCGTCTTGAACGCGATCTCCTATAAGTGTTTCAACAGAACAAATCTCTCCGCCGACATATTATATGGGACATGTATGAAATGAAAACATATTGTTTTTGGCGTGGTTTATACAACACACGTCTCCGCCGCCCGCGTCGTCGATTTGTGTGTGACACTGTACGCCTGTCCAGTTTATACGAAAATGTGTGTTCGCTTAGTTTTTTCTTGTTTGTTTCGACTTTCAACCAAGCACACAACCCACGCAATCCCGGCTCATAATATTCTCCACTACAAATTTATCTGTTTCGTATCGCTGATTGATTTATTTATTTCAAAACGTCATGTATGAAATATTATTTCCGTGTCTAGTTTAAAGCGATTTTTTTCCGTGTTAACACACGTGTAATGGATATCTACAAACACGATTATAAAGTTTTATTTTACAAGTTTTCACTGGAAAAAAAAAATAATAAAAAATAACCAGCAATAAGTCATAACATTGAATGTATTTATATATATATATATTTTTTTTCACCGAAGTTAACATGTTACAAAGTTATAATTCGTCGATACTTAAGACGTTAAAATGGAAACAAAATCGTTCAAATGATATAATAACCTATACTATACCTATTTTTCTTACTTTTGTTTTGCTATTAAATGTCAAATGCCACCGGTATCCGCCGAAACAAAATGTGATTAATCTTTTGTATAAATATTATTTTTAGTTGAACTACGCTTAATTTTATGACACGGAGTCACGTATATAAGTGTAATCTATGCACAATATTCATACACATTTATGGGAAATATTGCGCGAATCTGAGCAACACAATTGGCCGAAAACCTTAATTTTGAATATAAGTCTAACTTTACATTTTGTCTTTCTGACACAATTATTACTCAATTTTAAAATTATAGTATCAATACAAATTATTTTTTTTTTCAATACTGAAAATACTACTTAATAAGAATAATATAATATGCACATTTATAACTATAACATAATAAACTACAAAAATGCATAACATATTAAGAGTGTAAATGAAATATAAAATAATGTATCTATTTAAAAAACTAATTGAAAGTTCGTGGATATTGATATAAATAAACGAATTTAATGTTATAAATTGATCAATATTATCTCCTAAGATAATTAGAAATTTAGAATTGAATTTTCAACAGATTTTTTTTAAATTCTAACTACAATAATTTAACTATTTTTTTTTTGTTTTTAATTTCTATAATACAATCTTTAGATACAGTTAAAATTAAATACGTATGAGTTGAATTCAATTGTCCATCGAACAACTTTTCAAAAGAAGCCACCCATTGATTAAATTTCCTATTTGATCTTTATTTATAGGTCAAACAAAAATCTATGTATATCATTTACAAAATTACGATTCAAGAAAATTACCAAGAGTGTTATTAGTCGATAAGTTTTAAAACGAAAGGTTCCAGTGTGAGCCAAGCAGAGCATATAACATATTAAATATTAATTTAACATTAAATAGCGATTTGGGAAAAATATGTTTTGTGATGTTTTAATTATAAAAACAATTTTGTTTTTTGTTGAAATACAATGTTTTGATAATTTAAATTTATAATGTTTATAATATTTTTAATTATTAGAAAAAATATTTTGTATATATGTATACTCTAGAATATTAATAATAAGCATAACGAAAACGATAACAGTTAATACAACAATATAATCATAATATCGTCTATTTTTCTTCATTAATGAATTGATTTACAAAGTTATATCAATATGAATATCTAATTTATTGAGAAAATAACGACAGTCATGCATTATATTTGAATAGTAGTATTTAATATTAGAACAAAGTACTTGACTAGATCTGAACACGATATGGGACGCGCCTATTATAACCAGTCAGATACTTTATTCTAGTATTAAGCCGTGTATGTGTATATATATATATAGTATAAAACAATAAAAATAAATAAATAATCGGCAAAGCGTCTTCCGGAGTGTCTTTTTTATACGTACGTCTGTAGTGTCTATATTATAAAATAATGTACAAAAAAAAAAATTGGATACTTATATATTATGGTTTTTTTTTGCGTGTAATGCGTTTTTTGGCACACGTACTCGCCACAAATGGGTATAAGTACCACTATTGTGAATACGTTATGCTATTATATATACCGGTATAAAATATAATACGTATATAGGGCATAGGTACACTCTCGCGTGCGCGCGCTGGCGGAAACGGCGTTTGTTGGCCCGTTGACCGCGCAAAAGATATAGTCCGCCACGTAGCCACCAAGGCCGAGTCTGTGTTATACAAAAAAAAATCTTTGTTTTTTTCTCTTTCGGTTCTTACAAAAACGAGAGCCGTAGTTGTCGTCGTCCACGAGAATACTCGTACATAAGAAACAACGCCACAATAGTATTATAATGTGTACGAATGCAAATCGTCTGCGTTTCGTGGCCATCGTCGACGACATCCACGAGGCTCATTAATCTCGCGTTGTTTGTTCGTGGTTATCACGCATACACGCAGAGACACGCACGTAATATATAATAAGCATATTTCCAACAACGAGAAACGAGTCCTGGGATCAACAGTTCGGGGGGTAGGACGGTGGTGTCCTCTGTATATGTATACAGTGTGAATTCTGAGTTTTGAAATTATTAAATTACTTAAAGTTTGTATTTTCAAATTCCACAAATTTTTCGTACCACTTCTGTTTCCAAACCACTTTACTTTCAAGTTTCGTAAATATTATTTAACAGACCATTTTTCTATAGTAATTTTTCGATACATAAAAATTCAAATTCAAATGAGTAATTTTCGGAGACAATAAAATTATTGTATTTAAATACAATAACCTGAAGATAGTTAACATAATATGTAATATTTGATCTAGTATTTATTGTATTTGGACCATTTTCAAAAAATGTTAAATCGTATAGTACACGACGTTAAGTAACTCGAAAGCTATTTAGTTTCCGGAAATGATCTGCTAAATAATTTACTGTATCAAATCTTTAAAGTAGGAGTATGATTTTTTTAGTATTTTTAGGTGAAAAAAAATCAAAATTTTAAAGAACTGCATTATTGATGAAAAAAATAGGGTGATCATGCTTGGTGGATCACTCTGTATAATAATATACGCGTAAGCCGTGATTACTAGCCCAACGCACACAGGATGGCTGTGGCTGAGAAGGTATCGTATCAAAAGGTTTCTACAACACAATACGTATGAATGTACTGCATACACATTGGGGAGGGGTATAATGAAGGTGCACAGGACTCGTCCGGGACGGCCCATGACACCTGCACGTTGTTATTACACGCGGTGTCGTTGTGTACTATACGCCATCGCACAGGTAAACGCGAGGTTTGCGGCAATTGGGTTAAGATACGACCGCGACCGCCTCGTAAACCGAGACTTCCGGTTGTCTTGTCGTCCTCCGCCGAGCGGCACCCGTGGGATCCTATTGCGGGTCCAGCCGGTGGTGAACGTAACGTGAGACTGCAATTACACGTCGGCGAGGAGACGTTCATCGTCGTCATTACCGATTTTTTTCTTTGGTTTTCCTCCTCTGAACGCTGCAGGTTACTACCCAAACAACAGCCGCCGCTGCCACAGTCACATTATCGTTCCGCGCTACCGCCATGTAGGTATCTCGAGTAAAATATAATATATTATTCTATCATGTCTGCGGGAGAAATGATTCGTGACTTGATCGCGACAACGCACTTGCTGCACTCGTCATCGCGTCACGGACGACGGCGGTTGAAAAAACGAGTTTGGAGACGTCGGATAGTCAGTAGGTACGATTTAGAAAATGAGATCCGTTTTTTATAAACAGTGTGTGCATATGTGTATGTGTGTGTGTGTTCAATTCAAAACCAATTTGTTGTGATAGGTGAATAGCCGAAGATGGTCGTCGTTTTTATATTATAATATACATACATACGTATATTTATATAAATATATCACCACCTTAATATATATTTCCGTTTAAAAGACTGTGATCGACGAATTTCGTGTTTACTAATTACGTAAAAACCGCAATACTACTATACTACGGGAGAAAATACGGGAAAAGTTTTTCGTAGTCCCATTTCAAAGGTTTAACACGTTAAACTCGTATTGTTATGATATTATAATTTATTACTTTTTATAATCATCATTATTTGAGGAAAATAAAATACTTAACGATTTTCCAGAGAAACGTATAAGCCGTATTTTATTCAGAGACGATCAAAAAGTTACAGATTCGTACGCACATTATCATAGAAACTTCAAAATCAATGCATAAAATAGTACGAGCACACCTACGCGGCAATGCGTCACATTGTTCAAGTACGCATCTATTGTTTTAGAAAATGATCGACGTCTGTAGAAATATAAATTTAGTCGTAACCGGCATTGTTCATTACGCGATTGATCATAAAACGTCGTCGTTTGGGACTGACACAAAACGAAATGCGTGGCATTTAAAAGACGGGTATACAGTATTAGTCTACAGTTATTGTGAACGAAATGCGATGCATATGCGGAGTTGGTACCGGAAGGCGGGACAATAACGGCCGTCAATAAACCGAACGTTTAAGAGCGATTCGGTTCGTGGTAAAGCCGAGAGATTTCTCGGCAGACATTATGACGGATGTAATTAAAATATGATATTTCGAACGACGGTAAATCGTCCGTTTTACGCATATCGCGCAGTATTCCATTTCGATGTTTGGCCACCTACAACAACTGTTATTGCTGCCAGCCAGCGCGGCGCCGCGTAAACATATTGCGCGTGTGGTCACCTACGTTTAATGGGCCGGGAGATTCGGCGGAAACAACAATAAAATTATGTCGACGTCGCAAAAACGGGAAGGACGTCAATAAAAAAAAAAAAAAGATCCGAAACGGGATTGTTGCAGTTAAGAATCCAAAAGTAGTTAACGAGACGAAGAGCGTGTAAAAGTTTTACGTGATCCATATAAAATATTGTACGGCAACAACGCGACCATCACTTCAGGGATTATTACAGCGACGGGAACACAGTACACGATCTGAGATTATATTTTATTCTTGTATCGTTTAGGGACATAGGTTGGGTTAGGTATTCGTTTTGCGTGTTTTGCGTGTTTTGATGTGTACTTCAATCTATTCGTATCGTGACATCACATGCACGTCATTAATAAGAAGTCGGCGTTGTAAACGAGCACGCTTTTCAGGCCGCGCGTTTCCAACAACGATAATCGTTGAGTTCGCGATCGCCGAATGTCATTGTGAACCAAAAATAAAAAAGGATGGCAGAAATTGGGTATAAAAATCCATTACATTATGAAGAATTTTAAAATTGTATGTCCGAATAGTCTGTACAGAAAGTATGATACTAATTCAATCTTAAAAAAATGTCAACCAATTTTTCAAAACGGTTAATAACTATAAGCTAATGGAAGTATTCTAAAATATAAACATTTTACCAGTTAATATATTATAATTTATAACTAATACTAATAAATTTGTTTACGTTATAAAGTATAGAAACGTATTTTATGATATTGGCATTGCTTTTAGTACTAATGTACTATTACATTAGAGTAAACGTTCAATAATAATATTGTTAAATTATTAAAATAATAGAAAAAAAGAATGGATGCCAAAAGGTTTACTAATTTAATCTCATCGTAAAAATGAATTACCGAAAATGATTAAAAAAAACATCCTTAAAATACAAAATATCGCACATCATAAAAGAACTATAGAAATAAAATTGTCACGATCATTAGGGTGAAAAACAATCAGTTTTATAAAAATAAATATTCTATATTACAGTGTAGCCCTAAACTTACATACAAATTAATCAATAAATTATGAGGTGCTGAATAAGACAAAAAAGTGATTTAATTAGAGACAATATAAATGACGAATAGAAAATAATAACTCTTACAATAATTATTTTGATATATTAAATTTGTTCATTAATTATTTTTACATTAATAATGTTGTAAATAGATCTTGCTATAAAATAAAAAAACAAACTTATGAATTATTTAAAAAAATTATGTAAATTTTCTTTTAATAAAATGTTTCTAAATCAATTATAAAAATCAAAAGTGTTAAAATATTAAATAAACTAGTTAAATTTAAAGATGGTACTGAAACTGGTTCAAACAAAATATTAAAACATAATAAATAAAATTACACTATTGTACATGCAGCTCATATATAATTTGTATACTGCAAATTAACTACATTAATATATATTTTCAGCTTATTCCAAGATAAATGTTAGGTGGCTATTATATTACATCCGTTGTTTAAATAAGGAAATACTAAAGATGCATCCAACTAAGACACAGTGTAATCAAATGTTTCAGAAATATTTTAAAAAAATAATTAAAGCTAGAATAATATTCTCATTAGAAGATATAGAAGATAAAAATCTTTTATCAACAAATGAATTTAAATTTAGACTAGGTAAAAGTATTAATTACAGTAGCTCTTGTTCAGACAATATTGTTTATCTACAAAGAACTTGACAATGAAGAAAAAATAATTACAGTATTTCTAGATATGGCTTAAGCTTTAAAGTAAAATACTCACATAATTACTTACATTAATTTATATAATCTAAATACTAAAAATATAACATAATAAATAAAGGCCTATATTGGTTTGTAAGCTATGTAGATAATATAGAACAAATAATCGTTAACATAAATAAAGCAATGAGTCGTGAAAAAATAATAAAGTTTGGCATACCACAAGACAGTATTCTAATTCCAATGTCGTTTATTTTATATTAATTGTAAAAATTTATTTTTTAATTTGAATACATTTCATGTATAAATTCAATCGGTACATGCTTACTATTTTTCAGTGACATGTAGACAAATTTATTAATTAAAACTGAATGAGAAGTAATTGAACTAATTGAAGTAGTAAATGAATTAAATGAAAAAAAAATAACTTTGCATATAGATATGGATATAACTAGTATATCATTACTTTTTCAATAAGAAATGTACCTATTATACCAAATCAATAAAATTAGGATTCACTCTTATAAAAATGTAAATTCTAGATTTTTTAATAAAATTGAAATCAGATTAGGAAAATTACAAAAAAAAAAGTATTTAGGTTTAATCGTTAATTATAATTTATGTTGATACATACGTATATAATGCGTTTATGAATTAATATTTTTAAATTTAATAAAATAAATCAAATATTACATTATTACACTTTTTAGACTATACATCAAACAAAAATACAATTTGTTTTGTTGATATAATATGGGATGGCTGTGCAAATTACACTTATTAGGAACGCTTGAGATATAGCAAAAAATAAGATTTAAAAAAAAAAATAATTTACCATTTTGTATACAACTCCAAAAAAGAGCCAACGTTTTTGGAACTATCTAGCATTGACTATATTTAATTAAAAACTCGACAATAACAAAAATCATTTATAGTTATTTTTGAGACACATTAAAATGTGAGCTATATTTTAAAATATTTATTTGATGAGTAAACATACAATAATATTGTATATTGCCTGGTAAACACTTATTTCGTTCTTATATTACAAAATTCATGATTTATCGATAAAATATTAAATATTACTCTTTGGCGTCATGTCGTCAGCAGCGTAAAAGTCTAAAAACGAAGAAAACGGTATGAACATTATAGTAAATATTGAAGAAAGTATTGCATTTGCGGATAATATTCACAATTCACATCAACATGTTTGTACATAATATTGGTATGTACGTATAGTATGTATTTATACATAGAATATACAACTAAATATGTACTTGAAAATAATATTGTCGTGTATACTGATAATCTGAACGAACATTTTAATTTTTCAAATGTAAATTATTTGTTTTTCAAATAAATTTAATAAAAAATTTAATACGAAATATGTACATACGTCAATGCTCGATAATATCCATATAAATTATTATCTATGTTTTTTTCGGAGGTTTTCATTCAATGCATCTATTTTCAACGGACACGGAGTTTTTAACCACATGGTATTTTACTCGAAATCGTAACTAAACAAATAAATCACAGTGAATTTAAACTTATTGAACATACAATTTCACATTACAAACGTAACATAAAAGTGTTCACGGTGACAGACATTTTACATGCTATACGATATCATGCCTATTGAAGTTAATATTTGTGAATGACTCAGGTGCCATAAATATCATTGAGTACCTACCTATATTCATAAATGTTATGTACACTACTGCCATTTATGATACCACATGAAATCGCGTTATTTTAAATATTGTGTCAGTGTAGATTAAATAGTTTACAACTTATTTTTATATGTACGCTATTTTATGTTATATCGTCCATGTAGTATATACCATCTGTTTGAATGGAATTATTTTATTTTTATTCGTCGCTCATTTGTCGTTGGTGTACTAAACAATACATAGATCAATGTTTTTATTTACTTATTTCAATATAATAATTCAATAATACTAATATGAATTTAAAATAAATTACAATAGTAAGAACTCATACGTTATTAACTGTGCTAAGCTAAGTATAAGCTTAATATACGAGTATTTATTATTATACTATAATATTATACTTCGTTTTACAATAAAATGTTAATACAATTGAAATTATGACTTAATTAACTACATTTAAAAAATGTGTTGTAAAATTATTCTACCAATATGTTTTACATTAGTGTTTATATTGAGTTGATACGTATTTATATTTAAATATATCAACATTTTATATTATTTAATCGACACACACAATATTTTCATCGATATAATATAATATTAATATTATCTCATAGACAGTATTAGCATTAGCTGTAGAAGTTATCAGTAGGGCTGTGAATTCAATTCACTAAAAACTATTGATAACCGATCTACTGTACGATAGATATCGAGCCCTATCTCGTCATTGAGTAATAATTCACAGTAACTATTAAGTGTTAAATTCTTATATTCAATGATAAATAATTATGTATGAAAAATGATTCTAGGTGTTAACGGTCCACCTATCTACACTACTAAGTATATTTTATTATGTATTTATATTGCTATAATAATAGTTATTTATTGTACTATTAATTGAATATAGTATATGTTGAATTAGTTCAATTTATTATATTATTATACATTTTTATAATAGTACCTACTAATACAAATGCGATATATTTTTGAAAATGCCATTGTTATGTATAATAAAATACAATAATCGAATATGCAAATTATTACAGTAAAATAATTAAAATTAATTTAAATATCCAATGTTGTCAACATTTTAACTTTAATCACTTATAAAAAATGTATGTAGTTTTACATTAAACTTTTTTTTTTAATTTCCAATTAAAAAAAAAAAATGAATCTTGTATTATGTATATAAATATGAATCCTTGAATATAAAACTTAAAAATTTATGCATTTTTAAATACAAAAAATATTTACATATTTTCGTGATTTCAATTATTTTTTGTAATAATCTGAACTTTAAAAAATTATGAGCAGTGATTTAGTTTTTCGATAGTTTTAATTATTTTAAGAATAACTTTTAAAACTTTTATTAAATTTTTAGTGTTAGGTATTGTATACAGTGAAAACATTGTGTTTTTTTCTATTTCTCTAATCATTGGATTTCTAATCAAGTAAATAATGTTTTTACAACACATGTTCTGGTAATTTTATATATAAACACTTACCAGTTACTTGGGTTTACAGTTAATTGTGATGGTTAAAAACCAAAATAAACATACTTGATTAATTTCGATACGTCAGGTAGATAGAAGTAATTTTAAAGGTGAAGTTTTTTACTACAAATCAATACGAAAACATTAAATTAATCAACTAAATAAAGAATATATACTATATATATTGGGAAGTGGACAATCGATCGACAACCATTCGACCGCCAGATTAATCTAACGTCAACCATTATACCGACAAGACAATTTTACTTTAATTTATATTCTTATTTTAAAAAATCTGCGCATAATGTATATAATTGACTATGTTAATAATACATTTTTTTATTATATTGTAAAATAATAATATTGATAATAATTGTTTTATAATAAATAGTAATAGCTAGTAAAGTATAATAATAAAATCATTAAAAAAATAATTCGTTATATAATAAAAAATAAAAACATAAAGACTAAAAATAATATATAAATATATGCGATTCTAGAGTTTATATTACATGGGGTTAGGTTGTGATTTTGTGAGCAATACCACGAAGATACTCCAGACGTGTCTTACCTTCACGATTGTTAAAAGAAGTGTTCAAGCGCTATTCACGTTTTTGCTGAAGATTTGTTGGGCGTGACTTTGGAGTTCCTCGAAGAATTGCTTCGATATCTGCATCAACATTAACTTGTTCTTTCTGAAGTTCCTTAATCAGCGTAAACACACCAATATGAACCCTTCCTAACCAATTCATTCCAACGCCGATGCTATTTTCTACTGTAAGCAACATTCAAAAACCCAGTCAATCAATGTTTTGGATAGTTGATGGTACTTTTAAAACAGTGCCTACTCTTCTTACACAACTATATACAATTCACGCACAAGTTGGCTTCAGTGACAATTCTAGGGTTTTTCCTCTAGTAATCTAGTGTATGTTATTATGACAAGTAAAACTTCAGTCTGGAGTATCTTCGAGGTATTGCTTGTGAGCAACCTAACCATGTGATATACACTCTAGAATCGCATATATTTATATATTATATTTAGTCTTAAGTATTTATTTTTATTATATAACGAATTATTTTTTTAATGATTTTATTATTATACTTTACTAGCTATTATTATTTATTATAAAACAATTATTATCAATATTATTATAATACAATATCATAAAAAAATGATATTATTAACATAGTCAATAATATACATTATGCGCAGATTTTTTAAAATAAGAATAATATAAATTAAAGGTAAAATTGTCTTGTCGCCATTTTGGTGTCGGTAGATTGTCCTGTCGGTCGAATGGTTGTCGATCGATTGACCCAGAACCATAAATATTACATACAAAGGTTTTTTGATTCTTTATCAGTGATACCATGACTATTAATGACTGACTTGAATATATTTATAAGCATCAAAATTTAGTATATTATTTATATTATTAAAACTAACCGTAACATCGAAAAAATTGTAATATTTAAAATCAATTTAAATGAAAATGTATTTATATCATAACCAGTAGAAGAAGGTTTCAATAATGTAGAGAATTAAACCGGAACCGACAGAAACGAGGTTCATTTCCAGGAAGCTTTCCTGGAGTAAATCCAAGAACCGAAACCTTTTTTGGAATCCATTTAAATAAACAATATGTTTCATGGATTTTTAGATTTTTATCGATAATAAGAAATAACTGTACATTTTATTAAATTGTGTTATGTTTTAACTAAATAAAAGAGTGTAAATGTGTATTTTTCATAACAATAATTTTTTTATCGTTTAATATATCTATAGTAAATTTAGCTCATAATTAAAAAACAAATATGACCTACAAGATATATTATAGTTTTATCTATAAACATGTGGTTTACATTATAGGTATGTTATACTCGTAATAATAATATTTTTTTTTGTATTGTTTTAACGAATGATCAAACAAAATGTATGTATTGTATTCGAACAAATCATTATTAAATACCTACAATAAATATATTAAATTATAATCTGCTTTGCAATAAAATAGGTGTACAAATGGTTATGCTATTTGAAAAAAAAACTATTTTTATGGATGGGTAATAATCGAAACCCTTTATTTTATAATTTTATAAACCAGAATAGAAACTTGAACAGATTATTTTTTTTAGAAATGAAACGGAACTGAAAAAATCATCAAGGTTCCAATCTAAGTCATATACTATACCATAATACACTGTTTCTTTTGAAGTGCAAATACTGAAAATGTCCATTAAAATATAGGAAAATAATATAATATACTTTCTCAAGCGGTTGAAACATTATAAGTTTATTACACTCGCTTATACGTAATTGAATAATAATTGGTATAATAAGACCGTTAAAATATTAAAAATATGTGACAATGGTAAAAAAAATTTACTCATCTTAGAGGCTTAGATATATGATATCACACCATTACAATTATCCATACAATAATGAGTATATAAATCGTGAAAAATAAACGCCAATTTTTAGTTATAACACTACAAGTGTTGTTTCCCTCGAGCACACTATACACGCATAAATTATGAAAAGTAACGTACATTTTGTGTTTTTTTAATCGGTTGAATGCAATACGGTTGGAGTACGAGATGAACGAAAAACAATAACACATTCCATTTAATAACAGTGTAGTACGAAACTACGACAATAAACTGCAACGTTCATTAAAAACGTATCACCGCGTACGTGTTATAGTAATCTCAGCGTACACACGCCGAACATCATCCGTAATGTGTACAAAAAGTACCCACGTACACGTGCGTAAGTAAAAAGCCACTTAATCAAAAAATTTATTTGCGTCGTTTTTTCGCGTATTATTGTTCATCTCCTCTGCGTAGGTTGGCTTCAATCGAGTTATTAAAACGTAAAACGCCTGTAAAATAACAATAGTATAGAATATTATGCGTAAATTCAGATACCTCACACACACACACACACACTAGGATTGACCAATCCCCAGGAGTGTAACTCGATAAAAATTGTCGGTGATATCTGGATATGGCCGAAGATTTCGTACAATGTACTATAATCAATTACTATTTATTAACCATTATGGCGTATTTAATTTAGACATTCAATTTTATGTTTTTTTTTTTTTGTTATCAAAAAAAACAATTTATCATTTATTTATAAGCGGAAAAAAATTGAGTTACGACTGTCTTTTAATAGACGAACAATTCAAAAAAATAAATAAGTTATTATTTAATATGAATAGTATAACATAATGATACTTAGGACAATATTATAGAATAAATTATGAAAATGCATTCAACGAGTTAAATAAACTATTGCATTTAATGCCACTATACCTATAGAAACAATAATTTGTATGCATTATGTTACAATAATTTTGATACAATATTGTGTAAAACAATAAAATTATAAATTACAATAAATACCTACAAATGTTTCATGTGCTAAAAATGAAATATTCCTTACTAAAAATCAAAGTTAAATTATATTTTAAAGAAACTATTTTTAGAATCTCTTATAAAAATGTATCAACTGAAAATTAAAAATTAACTTATTCATTTTTATAATCAAAAATATATTACTAACATATTTGTCAGGATTCAGGAATGAAACATTAATGAAAACAAAAAGACATTCATCAATCATCGTACAAACATTATAAATAAAAGTTAGCTAGTTAAAAAACTAACGTTTTAATTGTTTTTATGTCCATTTCTCATAACCCTTTAAGATTTTCGAGAAATTTTCAGTAATAACAATATAAACTCAGTTTTTCGTACAAGATAAGTTGTGTTATTTATCTTGTACAGTAATTTGATATTTTAGATTGCATTATTATTATTTGACATACGAAAACATTTTAAGGAATAAAAATACAAACGCGTACAATATTTATATAGACCTGTACTAGTACACAAACAGTCGCCTTACAATGAAAAAAAAGATATCGAACATTTTTTTTTTTCAAAACTGAAAATTAACAGGAAGCACCAAACTCGTTATTTTTAGACAAATATAACGTTTCATTCCGGTACGGTAAGTTTTTGGTGTGCGTATAGTACGTACACAATGCGAATATGTACTGTCTATTTAGTACCACAGGTTGTTGCATTCGTTTTTATGTAATACTATAATACAACTTGAGAGCCTATTTACTATAGTAAGTTATGCACATAATCATATAACGAAGATCAAAATAATGCACTCTGATAGATCATATTGTTATGTGGCGTTTGTGTCGGCGTGACGTTGACCTATAACGGTTAGGTATTATTTTTGATGTCGAAACGTAGCAGTCACATTGATCATTTTGAATTTTAAATTGAAACGGCGTACACGCTGTTGCAAACCAGGACATAAAATAAATAACAAATTGAATGGTTAATAATTTATTTAATATGCTTAAACACAATAAATAATATACATCATATTATATGTTTACAATTAACTTATTCGTATTATTATTTATAAATATAATACTGTTTATACTGCAGCTATCGAACTGTATAACATAATATATTATAGTAAGTTGTACTCGCATGCTTTCTGTTTAAAGTTCCTTTACAATTACATCTCAATATAGTGCATTTTAACATATATACAAATGTAAGATACAATATTTACAAAAGAGCTTTTTCCAAGAAAAAAAAATTAAATATTTAATTTAACGTTTGGTATATATTTTTGAAACTAAAAACCCACAAACCTTACTGTAGGCTGTATCATAGGCTATTGATTCGGTCCAAGGTTGAAATCATATTAATAACTAAATTGTATTAAATACTTCAAGTAAAAGTATAAAAGGTAAAATGTAGTCATCATTTAAAACATAATTTGATTGTGAGATCAAATCATATGGTCCGCTCTATTTGTAGTTAGTTATAGACATGAAAAAGTATATAGTTTTATAGTGGTTTGAAGATCGTCGTTGGAAATTAAGTTTATACACACGTAAAATTCAGCACACTTGTGCGGTACATAAGCCCTAAGTCAAATAAAAGCTGATAGTACATAAATTACAATATTATAATTTCATTATACGGACCACTTAAATAATTATCGTAAACGTGGGTATAGGAGTAGAGAGAGAGAGATAGTGAGAAAGAGAAAGCTTAAAATATAAAATACATATTATATTACGCTTGGAAAGCGATCTCGAAAATGTTTTTATAACTTCATCTCGTACAAAATTATAATAATTTTACACAAGCATCGTAGCGAAAATGTATCTTTATTCTTTATCGTTTCACGAAAGACGAAATTTAAATTATTGATTTACTTTTGTTCACTCTATAGGAGTAAATACTCAAATACATTCTAAAAATAAATCACGCCTGATAATCAATAAATACTACGTTTATAACTGTATTTTATAATTTTATCTTATTATTTATTAAGTGCCGCAGGTTAACGATATGATAATATAGTAAAGTAATTATTACCACAACATCCATTAACAGTTTATTATAAAACAATTGCAAGACGATCAGATTATTTCCACTGATAATTATTCATACACACTTACAGATTTCAAAATGTAATTAATAATGATTATTATAACTAAGTTATCAACTAAATCGTAATTAAATCAAAAAAGATATATAAAATTGGTTAATAATTATAACAATATATGTATAATTATATTTAAATATTGACTGGTAATGTTTTTCTTAAAGACATATTCTATCATAAATGTTTTATAATAATTGTTAAGACTTAATAATAATAAAATAAAAAATGATCGAAAAATAAATATACGTTATCAATCCAAACACAATGTTTTATAATAATAATAAAATTAACCAATAAAATATTATAATATACTGGATGATTCTTATAAAAGTTTTAACGCTTATTATTTAAAAAAAAAATGTTAATTGTTCTAGATGTTTGCATTTGGAGATTTTATAAAGGCACATTTTACATTGCATTTTTAATCTTTGATTAAGTGTTAAAAGTGGTTGCTTAACATCAAAAGTATACAAAACAACAATAAAACATCCTAAATTCTATGCATCAAAGATTTAAAAAAAAGTTTATACTTAATTTTTGAAATAATAAAAGTTTTAAAAAAAAACCCACTTTATTATAACTCACGTTTTCTATACCATGATTTATTGTTATATTTCAAAATACATTGAAAACTCTTGGTTGATTATAAATATGAGAAAAAAAAATATTAGTGTTAATTTATTCATTAATTTTTGAAATGGACGTTATTTTTTTTCATCTGCATAAAGTTTAAGAAAATACATACTTCACAATTTGCATGAAAATTATACTTTATAATTATAATAATAATTTTACAACTAATAAGATAAATAAATAAAATATGCATTTCATATCGAGGACTTTAAAATAAAAGTAACATTGATTATTCAATAATTTTCTAGACAAAACTTAATAATTTAGTAGAAATTTAATAAACATAGTAGAAGTTATATTATTAGCGTTGAATTAAAATAAAATATCGTTAAAGCTTAAATATAATATATCTGTATATATATTGATACTGTCATATTGATGTAACACGCGTTGTTCAATTAATTATTATTTATATAAAGTAATATTCAATTCATATAAAAATTAAAAATAATAATGATGGAAAAAAATAAGTAATAAATGTGTTTTATTAGAAATTTGTCGGATAATACTATTATCCCGGTTATTTGTATTTATCGACCACATTTTTCATATTATTTAATAAAATACTATATTGTTGATAATTTATTAATAGTCATGATCAAGGTTTGGATAGTTGATAACAGTATTACACTACTATTTATTCTTTAGATTATAATAATGTATGATACAAGCAGGGGTGTTCCCATAGGGTATACTACATATACGCCGTATACTCTCAAGATTTTTTTCAATATCATGGGTTTTTAGTGCGTATGCTTCAATCTCAATTTTCTTCCATATTATTGACACGCTAATTAACGGCTTTACTCTTATAGACCATAAGAAAAATATTCTTATTGTATTAAATGTTTATGTTTGATGATATAGAATACTCTCAAACAAATTAATTGGAAAACCACTGGATACAAGACTACTTAAATTACATAACATTATCATCAGCTCTATTACGGAAATGTGTAAGTAGTATAATTTGCTTCAACTATTGAAAAATTTCTATATTTCGAAAAATTTCAAAATAATTACAAATCGTATTATTTCATAATACATTATCAATTATTATTAACATTATTATAGTTGGTACTTAGACATTATCATTGACTCAAACTTTTAATACTA
The DNA here is from genome assembly GCF_003676215.2 of Rhopalosiphum maidis. Taxonomy (NCBI): domain Eukaryota; kingdom Metazoa; phylum Arthropoda; class Insecta; order Hemiptera; family Aphididae; genus Rhopalosiphum; species Rhopalosiphum maidis. The sequence continues at coordinate 66,018,717 of NC_040877.1, forward strand.
GCATAACATAATATGTATTTACTATCATCGAGAGTGCAACATGCACTTTAATACTGGATACTGATGCAATTAAATTAACCATGAACACAAACTCGTTCAAAAATCAATAACCACTAGCTTATTTCTAGTATTTTTTTATTATACGCGACTCTTAATTAGTGTTAATTATTAACGTGTGTATACTTCAATGTTATGGAAATATAAAAATATATTGTCAATAGCAATATCAACTGAATGTTAATACTATCATGGAAATAGAACATTTTTTAAAAATTATATTAAAACATAATAAATGATTTTTAAAATCTTAAATATTAAAAGTCAAAATGAAAAATAATAAAGCTATTAAAAAAAAATCAAATTAATGACGATCCAACGCGGTTGCATTTATAAAATACAGCATTATATTTACTCTTGTTTGCATACTTCATTGCTTAGCGTAAATTATAATTATTTATTTGGCTATAGTACTGTAATATGTAAGATATATAATATAGTACATATTTTATGCGATATAATTCTACGATTATATAATTTTGTGTTGTTTAATGAAATAAATTACAGACATAACAAAAAATTGTATACTATGTTTTGTATATATTATTACCATATTGTGAATATATGTCTTACGTATTGCCAGTTGGAAATTGAAGAAAATATCTATGAGAATAAAGAGAATGTCAGTGCATTATTTGTTTTCCAAGTCTGACTCACTCACTAAAAAGTAAAGTGAACGCAAATCCAATCTCGTGTTATTAACTTAAATATTATTTAAGTTAATTAATTTATTATAAAACTTTAAGATAAGATTTTTATTAAAGGCGCTTGATAGAATTGTACTGATAGTTTAATTTTAAAGCAAATTATTAGCATTTTAGACATTTTTTAAAATAATTTACATAGCTATCACTGAAGTTAATTTAAGCATCGATAAGAAGGTACCTAGGTAATAATTTCAACTTCGTGTTTGATAATAGGTCATCTCATTTTAATATTAAAGGCTAACAACATAAGATTGATTATGCTGATCGGATACTGTCTATGTAGGTCAAATATAGTTAACAAATAGTGTGCTTACATTCAGTCTCTTAATCGAAAAATAATAAAACTACGTATCCGAAATGTATTATACCATTATACCATTAAAAATTACAACTTCTATACTAACATATTATATAATTCGGATATAATATAATATTGTCAGTAATTGTATTATAGTATTGTCAAGACGTCTGTCGTACCATACTCGCAGTAACGTTTTCTCCGAGTCCAGGTATTTTAAACGAACGGTTTTACTTCACTATTCGGTGTGCCTCTGAAGCTCGTAAATTGCCGTGCCGAACACATGAGATATTGTGTCTGACAACGGTCAGAGCCGGTTTTTTTTGTGGTGTTTGTATATGGCGGAGTGAAGTTTGTGTGTGAGAGAGTGCAGTGAGACGTAACGCTGAACTTTTCCTCCAAACAGCTAGGTATACATCTAAACTCAAACGACCAATAATCATAACGAAAATTGAGTGATAATTTCGAAGATAAGTGGTCAATAAAGAACGGTTTGTCGTACTTTTGATATTCTCGTTTGGACATATTATTACAGAAATGACCGATCGGATGACTATTGTGATAAATACGTGTTGTAAAACACTCTTATGATTTGGACCGCATTAAATGAAATAGTACATGAATGTATATATATATATATATTAACTTAACAGTTTTCTCGGAACGAGTAAAATTCCGAATTCTCTCTCTCTCTCTCTCTCTAGTCTCTCTCTATTATCGTCGATAGGGTCCAGCGGGTGTATTTCGTTGTCCGCTCAACGTGACTGATTAACCCTCGAAATGGATCCGCGGCGAGACGGTGGATTTTTCTCTTTTCTCCCTGAACACGACACGGCGTATATATATATATATATATATATATATGTAGCATATACGCGCGTATAACAACACGAGCATTCGTATAATATACGCGTATCGATTAGAGTGCACGGCACCGCAAACGCCATCAGCGAGTTTTACGAGCGCTGTTCGCGTAAAATTCGGAATTTCGTCGAACAATACGAACGACCGGCATAGGCTAGACCGATTACCGTGTGAGATTATGCGGACCTCCGTCGCGCGTAGGTGGTTTTAATTAAATTTATCCGACCGAGAAACCGTTTTTTGGTGAGATATATAATAACATTACGGCACGGGCGTTTTTATTATAATAATAACCAAGACCAATATTTACAATGTCCCCCGTGCACGCGCGTAAAAGAAGAATGTTTATATCGTAGAACATTATAATAATACAATAGCGCGTGCCATTAAAACATTCAACTGGATTCGATTTCGATCGTGCGTAGTAGCACTAGTAGACGTTACACGCAAACGAATTCCGAGACGATGTTTGTTTTACTCAGCACATTCTCTTCTGCGTATCGGCTATGTGCAGCGGATCCGTCGTCCGATTGCCCATTGCCGCGGTAACTTCTTCTTTTTTTTTTTTCACCTAAAATCATCACAGGAAAAACTCTATTAAAAACAAATTAATATATTTTGTAGCTTTGATAATATATGTGTTATAGAGATCCAAATGATATTACACATTTTATCGGCCCCGACATGTTCGTTCGTCGCCATCAAGCGCGTGAGTACGTAATGCGGCGATCGTTTCCCATATACTATATTCAACGGATTTTATTTTATTTGTAAAACTATAAGAATAATGCTTTAATTTAAGACTAAAAATTAATTAGAAAATATATTATACGCGATCGAAAAAAATAAAAATTCCTTCTAGCGCATTCCATTTTTTTATAGGCAAATATTGATGCACGTATTAACATATTTGCATCATTCGTCCGTGAATTTATATTGTACGGGCTATGGTTATGGATTTTGCGGAGAGATAGCTTTTATTACGGGCGCGAGTGTTGGTGCGATACAAACAAACTAGTACCGATTTTTTTTTAACATTCACTCGCTTTTAATACATCGTTACAACGACATTATTATAATATGTTTAACAAACGTGCGTGTTATCAGTGATTTCCTGTTTAGTGGATATACGATAATATCTACGAAAATACGTTTTTATCATTAAGTCGAAATTGATTACAGCGTTACATCAAATACGCTAGCGAGTAACTTCACGAAAGCAACAAAATATATTGGCTCATTAAGCTTGGCGATGTTACGACTTTTTAACTGTTTACATAATGACAATTTTTAAAGTCACGTGAGTGTTTATCAACATTTAGTTCAATCTGCATTAGACAACGTTTTATATGCTATAAACATCTTATAACGTCGTAAACTTTATTAATAATGTTTAGAAATGATATTTCGAGCGTATACTTAGTGAGTACACTATAGTACAATATGGTTCACCGTATATACAATATATCTACGTGTATTATTTTTTTTTTTTTTTTATATTTATACATTATTTCGGTTTTAATAAAAGGAGGTTTTTTACGATTAAATCTAGGCTGTGTATACAAACTAGGAATGAATGGTGTTTGAGCTTTTATGTTATATAAAAGGAAATAATAACAATGCCAGCGACTTTCCGGTTGTTTGAAGGATTGCGTTATTATAGGTTTCACAACTGTTTTTAACTGATTACCTACCACTATCATGATGATATCATCACTATATTTTTGAAACAATATAATATATTATAATAAATTATAAAAATATTTTATAACTTTCCTAATACTGTCAAAATAATAGTATCAATTAAACGCGTAATTTTAATTCACTAAGTTTATTTAATATACATCACAATAAATCAAATGTTATATACTCGAATAATATTTTATTTCGGCGAGTACAGAGTAGAAAACAAGAAAAAACTTCAAAACACTTAGATTGTATATTAGGTATAGTATAATATACCTGTGGTGTTAGGCATCATATAAAATCCGTAAGTTTATCGTATCTATAAACGCAATATATGATTAATAAATAGTATTTAAAAACCGGGCATTGTTTTCTGTTCAAATTATTTAAATTATGTATTGTGACGTATTCAATGTAACGGTTTCTCGGAAAACACATGGTGATTACACTATTTTAACGTAAATTATATACTAGTATATGCGTACCTAATTATTATTTATTATTAATGCTTTCGCGTATTTAGGGTTTGAGTTCATCGATATAAAGTTTATTATGATTCTAAAGAAAAGTTTTCTGTAACAGTATTTCTAGTGGAGTGGTGTATATTATATAGTATATATCGTAAGGCATTAAGGGACGGCGAAGGAAATTCTCATTTAATGACCACATGGCGTGTTCGGACGCAGTTAACCAAATTTGGCAGGTCTCGCGGAGGTATTTAACGGTTGTTCAACCAAAACCTAATGAAAAACATTGGTAAGGTGTGTGTATGTGTGTGTGTGTAAAAATGTATTTATCTTCATTTCGTATTACCCCTCAAAACTTGGGTAATGAGTTGGGAAGGGGGTGTAAAATGAATAACAGAGAAAAAGAAATTCGAGGTAGGCACATAAATACCTATACGATATTAACCGCATTTGGATGGTTATATTGTACATAGATGACCGTCGATCTGCTGACTTTGCCGACAGTAGCAAAACTATGTTGGTCGACCGAGCCCACTCGTTATAAATTGTTCTCCTCGTTAATCATGGATACAAAACGTATTCTTTGGAGCATAAATTGTTACCATACATGCATTTGTGAGTATTAACAGTCCTTTTTCTACAGAGGCTGACAATATAAATTTTTAAAATAATAATACATACTTACATACCATTACAGTTTAATAGTATTTATGTATGTATGTATGAGAGACAAGAGTGTGTATTACCTTTTTGTGGCTAAGTATATTATTTTTTTTCCTATTTACGTTTAATTTAATCAACGTTTAGACAGTTCCCGCAAAGATGCTGTGTATAGTGTGTCAGGCCACTGCAAAAACGCCGATTACAGTGTACTTGTAATTTCTGAATTACACTGCAAGGGTCGCTTTTTCAAATTGCCATTCGGTATCGGCAAAAATTCCTAAAGAGCTGTCAGTGACGTGGATTGTAATAACCCCCATACGTGATCATCATCATATAATATAACATGTCAATGGCCAGCCATCTGCGTGCTTGGTCAATCAGCTTTTAAAAATAAATTGTCAATCTACGTAACATAATAATAATATACAGAAACATAACATAAAATTACTTCAATCACTCTAAAATAAATAAATAAATAAGTAATTTTTCCTAAGGAGCTTATAAACTTATAATTGATACGGATATAAAATATACATTGAAATTATATTGCACTGTAATCGTAAACTATTTACATTACGCCATAGACAATAGCAACTGTGGTAGATTATATTATTTTGTTATATTATCCAATTAATTATGCATTATTTTACAAATTGCTTAAACTTACGCAGTTATACCTATTGTATTATAAATGTGTTAATTTTTAAAAGATTCAATTTATTTTGTTGCTTAAGTAGTTAGGTAGTAGTTGTTATTTTTAATTTTTAACATTTATTATATACGTGACCCACAGTAAAACAATAAATTCTGATTGTTAGAACGATATAATTTAGGTGAAATGCATTTGCAAATATATTCTAAAATTATATTCATGTACAGATTCCAAAGTTTTACCGCGATTAATGCAAATATTATTCATAATAAAAGTACAGCTGTGTTATTACTTATTTGACATGTACCCATACAAACATGCGTTGCCCTGTTCTCCCTCCTACGACACTTTCAAAATATTGCATATTTTTATGCGAATAATTAATATGCAATTAGCGTGAATGAATTTACATGAATATTTTCGCAATTTATACGTTTTTATACTTTTGAGAAAAACAAAAAAATACCACGAGGAGCTGGAGAAACATTTCTTCAGCCCCGTCAAACATAAATATTATGTTTATAATAGAATGTATTCTTATGTCAATTATATTTAGCACGTGATTAACACGAATTTGCATGACCACAATTTTCCGTACATTGGAAACATTATTTTTTAAATAATTATAATATTATCTACGATTATTGAATAACATAATACATAAAAAATGTAATATTTAAAATAATTTTATATTATTTGACTTCACAACATTTCATTGCATAATATTAATATTTTATAGATGATAATACTTTAATAGATATTTTAGAATACCTACCCATATTATTTCAATAACAGCTTGTAGTAAGCCCGAATACATTTCTATAAAAATAATAACGCAGTATAGACTATACATTATACGAATAATATAATTTATAATAATTTATTATAAACTAACTATTAATAATCAACACGTCTTGGTGCATACATACAAACCTAAAATACAGAAATCTTAGGTCAAAGGTGGAAACACCGTGTTTTTAATAATTCACTTAAAAACAAGATTAGAATATAGCGGGATAATCCACCCGACATTGATAGGAGTGATAGGACCATATTAAAAATATAGGGAGTCACAGCTCTAGATTGACTATTTACCCTCGTAATTTGATTATTGCTCGTTGTAGACATTGTCACGGTCACGTCGCCACGAGTATATAGTTATTCTCAGTCTTAGTAACTTTTTGTAATATCAGTACGATATTTTAATTTGTTTTATTGTTTTTGATATAAACGGCTTACACATTTTACGTTTAACTACGAGTGTTAATTTTCTTCAACGCCTACCTTTTCATAACCACCTCAAGCTCAACCAGGTTAAATTATATAATGTAAAGCAGATCGCAGTGTTCTGTACGACGATCACTACAAGTTAGACACTTAAAGTATTGTATACATTTAATGCAAAAGACACGTTTATGTACTATTGAGATTGTTGACAGATGGCAATGAAATTTTAAAAAATGTTTGTATATTTTTTGTAAGTTTATTAGTTAGTATACAAATGCACATTCCTTGAAAGTTTTAACACCACACGTAATATATCGTTTAAAAACAATGTTTGGTTATTTTTTATTTTTTACACAATTTTTAAATATGTAAATATATCTTATAAATATATTCAGTCCAATATTTTTTTGTTTAAAATTATTATAGACAAATTTACATACTATTTATAAAACAGTTCCAACGAAATAATTACCCAAACGAATTAATTATCTGTACATGAACTCTGGCGGTTATATTGGGGGTGTATTATTATAATTACATTTACATGCAATTTAGTATTTACTACCACGTAATAAAAAATTCTGCTGATACATTTTATATTAAACATTTCAGCAAAATTGGAAATGAACATATTATAATAAAAATAAAATAAATTAATGACCAATAAATACACGTTACAACTAGTTGAAACTGTACAATGCGTTAGATGATGGTAATAATTATTATATGCTATAAACATAAAGGTCTATTATAAAGATTAAACTTTGAATGCTAAATAATTAAAAATAAATCAATATAGTCATTTCATCGATCATTTTCATAATAATTATAAATTTATAATTTTATGGTTTTCCAATTAGAAGTACTCTATCGTAGAACAGAAAAAAAAAATTGAACATAACGTTGCCGGGGAGTTATTTATAACATGTTTGAAGTACCTACTTTTGATCGGAAAATAATTAGATTTTTGACAAGCCATTAAAAAAGTTCCGATTCAATTGAATGTGCAGGAAATCAATCACACTTTGGGAGAACCCACGATATTTCACGTTATTAGAAATAAACCATTTACACAAAATACCATTATGTCGAATTTATTCAAAATGTTTAAAAACAAAAGTCGGTCACGATTTTATAAATCATATAACGATATAGTTACAAATTTTCTAAGTCATAAGCATAGTAATCTTACTTTTAAGTACAAAACTAACATCAGCTAATGACATATTTAAAGACAATATTTATGCCAATCACACGGAGTGGTCAACTGCTTTAATTACATTAAATCTTCAAGTAAATTTCAAATATAGAATCGCTGTCCTATGAAGAAAAAACCGAAGTATACATTTTTTATATACTAAACTTATACCAAAAACTGTAAAATCTGTTTTTTAACTGATTATTTTGTAAGTTTTAAAAAACAAAAAATTATAATATGAAAATAAAATAATATACCTAATAATTATAATTATATGTAAAAACATTTAAACGTTAAAAGAAAACAACCAATACTCAGTAATAAAAATGATCATCATATATCCTATACTCATAGTTGCAAATCAACTATTCATATTAATAATATTATATTTATTAATCATCACGGATGAGGACTTGATATATCATTATTTATAAAAATTGTTAATTGTGTATGATCTATATATATATTATATACCTTGACATATTTTATAGAATTTAAGCTATACGATTATGAATTTAGGCCAGAATATAAAATTTAAGAGGTGATTAATAGATATATCAATCTAATCAAATCCATTCAAAATCTAAAATCGAGACTCCTAGGTTAATATTTGATTTTAAATAATGCATCATCACTAGGGCTCGGATTTATTATATCTATTTATAAAACCAAAATATGTATTTACGTTAGCAAAATATGTACATAAATATGTGCTAAAAATATCAAAATATCAAAATATCTATTTTACTAATATTATTTATTTTTTATTAATATTTAATTATACATTATAATATTGTATCCATATGAGTTTCTAATGAAACAAATAATATTTTAAATAGTAAAATTGTTTAAAATAAGTTGTTACAAATTATAAAATATAAATAAATAAAGCTGAAAAAAAAAATAAAAATTGTAATTATCTTGATTACAATTTATGATAACAGCCATTTTGAAATTCAAAAGATCTTTGATTTGGTCGTAAAATTGATTTTTACCGACTAAATAATCTTTCGGCTTCCACTGATGTTATTGGACAGTATTGCATTTTGACTATGTCTGAAGGAGTAAGTTATATCTACCGTAGATTAAGTTCAATAATTGGTATTATTTTATTACTATTTTGTACTTTTAGAAATATGGGAAATTGTTTGTATTGAAAAATACAGTCGTACATAATTAATAATTATTAAAAAATCGTAAATGAATAAATTGTCAAAACATGTAGGAAAAAATGGAATTATCGAGAAATATGTAAAAACATGTACTTAAGGCAAAATATGTTAAAATATGTAAAATAAAATATAGTTAATTTCATTGGAAATCCTTTGAAACGAATTTATCACTAACTCAAATTAATTTATCAAGTCACAGTAAAAATATGTATTTACATATTAAAAATCCGAGCCCTGCTAATCATCGCCATGTTATTTGAATAAGTGAATATTTTCAATAAAGGTATTATTTTATACTATTATAATGTATTTTTGTAAAAAGTAAATTATCGTAATTATAGTAAAGTATACAATGATACTAAACTTGTGTGTGTATGTGACACGAGATATTTAGCCGATTTTTCACGCAACCCTTTTTTTAAAATAAACTTAATACGTTCCCCGCAACACACACACACACACACACACACACACACACACACACACACACACACACACACATTTATCAATATTACAATAGCCGAACAGAATGGAGCTTTCTATTTATTTTAATATATTATAGGCACTCGTTTATTTACCCATATAAATAACAAGTGAAACAATAATAATGTTGAGTAATATGTTGAACTAGGTATATTTTATTTAAAAGTAATGCATTTCTTTTATCTCGGTACCAAATAATTATTGTTATATATTACTGTATTTATTTTTAAATATTAATACGTATTTAAGTTTTTTTTTTTCAACATAATTGTTTTTAGTTTTTAAATAAATTGTTGCGAGATGACTCAATCTTAATTATGTGTGACCCACGGGTTGAGAAACGCCGATATACTATAACAAGAGAACGCTCTATATCATACTATTATCATATTATTATGTGCGTTGGTCGTCGACTGAAAATATTTAAAAACCAATCACTCAAGAAAATATTATCTGTATGACAGGCGGCAGGTGCCATTTTAAAGAAATTATCGTGGGGTCGTGGTACTAGCCCTAAGACTCAGCGTAGCGAATGCGTTCATCTCCTCTGCCATTCGCACCGCTCCGGCGCAGGTAATCTGTATACACACTGTGCACTGCCGTAGACTGTCCGTCGCCATACAGCGTACGAAACACATGCGCTGGGGCGTTGCACATCACCAGCAGCAGTATAACCCTACACGTAATTCCCAAACGGTCCCGCCGCCGTCTGGTGCGTATTGTGCGATACGATATCATAATAATATAATAATACTGTCGACGGTGTTGTAAAACGGGGTGTGGAAAAGGTCTCACGTAATCCGCCCGTCGGCCGAGCAAGTGTGCGCGCACAGGTCGCGTATCCACACGTCACGACGACGTGCCTTCCGACCGCCGCATAATCCTTAAACTACTTACACGTCGTCACCGTCACCGTCGTCGTCGTCGACAACGTACTTATGTATATTTCAATTATATATTATTATTGGCGCAACTAGAGATGAAAATATGGATGTGACTGAGGTGCGTAGACAGGACGTACCTATATATATAACCGTATAATGATGAGTTGAACTTGACTGCGTTACGACGATAATATATAGCAATGGTATCATATTAGTATGAAGATTAGATTACTTATGTGTGTTAAATCCATTTTATTTTATCGAGATATTATCAAATTGTACGGTTTCACATACAATGGCTAACAAAATAAGCCAATTGCATAATGAAATAATGTCCATCCTCAGCAACACGTCATGACGTAATATTATCATATCAATGGAGATGCAATTGAAACGGTGAAAGAAAATATGTAAGTGTTGTTACAACATACAATAACGCATTTCGTGTATCCAAAAATAATGGCACTTATACTGTCATAATATTTAAAATGTATTACAACATCAAATTATATAATAAATTAATAAATATTAAATATTAAGTCTTCAAAAACATTTAGAGGTATTGATATTCAATATATGCTTTATATTCAAGGGAAATGTTTATTTTAGAATTTTAGATGATGGAAATAATTACACAATAATAGATTAAATAATATACATTATATTATTTTATGAAAAGTATTCCCAAAAACGTAAGCCATACGCAATCCTTTTCTTAATATTACAATATTTACAATCTGCATTCAAATGATACAATAAGTAAATTTTAAAATATGTACAAAGCATGATTGCGTGATAGAAGGGGGCATCCATTGACACTACTTCAATTACGTTAACCTTAGAGATAAATATTGTAAGTATTTACTTTAAATATCCAGCATACCTAAAAAGTACACATTTCTGATTATCACCTTGTGTACGATATTTTTAAAACCATGAACGTTTGGATCAGTTTAGATGCTTATAACACCTTTTTATTGAAGATTCAAGAAATGTAATTGTTTTTCAGCAATTCCTAACTAAATATCTACCAAAAAAACTAGAATGATTTCTTTTACATGCGCACCACTAAGTTCACAAACTTGTTTAATTATTCAAATGTATACAGATTTGATATTGTGTACATTGTATGTACGTCATATATGTATGTATAACAAAACATAGGTTAAGACTTAAGTATACCAGTTTGTATTACAAGTATTTACAACTTACGCAACAACCGTTTACGAATTTTAGTATTAAAGGCAACAAAGCAAATTAATTAAATAGAAAACGAAGAAATTGTTTGTAATGTAGTATTTCAAAATGTAAATTACACATACATTTATTTAACTTTTGTCGAAAATCCAGGAAATTATAACAACACTTTCGTGAAAAACCAAAAGTCAACTAACATCTTTACCAATGAATTACTTGTTATAAACAATTAACAAAAAACTATAGAACTGTATTATCTATTATTAACATTAATATCAAATAAATTAGTCTGAAATAAAAAAAATATTTTTAATATAACTACATTTCAAAAAATTTGTTACATTTTTTGTCTACAATCACAATGTTACTATAAAAAAAACTACGTGATAATTTACTATAAGAAACATGAAAATGCAAATTTGTTTTTCGAAACAATTAAATTGTTAATAGAAAATCTTATAACTATAAAAATAAACTTTGATATGTTTAAACACTGAAATGTTTCAATGATATTTTATGGTTCATTACAACTTATATGAAGTAATCGAAATTACATTATTAACGAAAAACTGCATAATATTATATTATTAAATGTACACTTTCAAACTATGGTACAATTTAATATGATATTTAAATTAAGCATTCATACATATTAGAAAATATTGTATGTTAAAATATTTGAAATACTGTTACAACGATCGGTTGAGTTTCAAAAAATGGTATAACATGAATAGCTAATTCAATCCTTTAAATGATATGTAAGTAATGTATGCATTTTTTTTATTACATTTTAATATATTCCTCTCCGTAGATACTGTTTCTGTCGATGGTGTACACCTGCAATGCAGTGAAATCATCAAACGTATACTGTGTATTATTATATATGTATAGTGTAAACACATGTTACTGTATGGGTGAAATGGAAATGCAAGAAACTGACGATTGAAGTAAACATAGAAATTTGTGTTGTCTAGACACGCGTGCATAATTTTAGTGCAAAACATTAGGCTGAAACCCGTTCGATGTATATCTAATTTAAATAAATGCGCATAAAATTAATTTAAAAATATAAAATAAATACAAACAAGTATAATACTATGTATTATGTATTTATTTCACTTTAATGAAAAAAAAAAAAAAATGGGCTTGTTACTTTCGATGTATGTTAATGTTCACGAACAGGCAATGTTATCGTATTATTAATTATTAAATAATGAAGGCGGACAATATAGTGATTATTAAAATAGTCGGTTTTTTTTTTAATTAATATAATATATTCATAAATATAATAAATACTAACTATATCGGGAGCACATTATTGTTATTATAAAATTGGTTAGGTTAGGTGCGATAAGACATTCATATTAGTAGATCTGCAAGTAGATACAGTAGTCGTTATGATGTACTGCTATAAAAAAAACAAAAAAAGCCGAAAAACTCGTAGTAATTACCTAGCGTGAAACTAAACACATTATTATCAGGACCTTCTGACGGTCTATACATAACCCTTGAAACGTAAAAGAAACATAAATAACCGTGACGCGGGTATATTTTCGTACAAAATGTTGAAAATATACACGAAATATTCTATTACTATATACACGTAATTCTACGGTGCTCAATGCGGCAATATTATAATAATACGTTTCAATATAAATCGAGGATGTTTCATCGGAGTGAAAATATAATCGAATACACCCACAGCCGTACACCGGTCGAACACAATATAATATTATGCACATATTTTGTATATAATTTATAACGGATAATATAGAGAACGAGATTTTTCGACGGTACAGTAATATAACGTAACAGGTAAAACACCACCACCAGGTACCCGAATAATAATATTATTACTACTATGCATATATATATATACATACCGGTGCCTAATATAGATTCGATTTTCGCTTATTTCGTAAAATCTTTTTTGAACGCATTTTAATAATAATGAAGCCGCGGAACGAATAATATTACAATATTATTTATTCGGGATACCGCACTTGATCGATATTAATGTATCGAGGATGGAAAAGAGGAAAAAAAAAAAAATAAAAACGAACCCGCCGGCGACGTAACAATGCAACCATTGCACGAGTATCGATAAAAGTGTCCACGTTCGTCGGACGAAACATTTATCTGCCGCACAACTCACTCTCTCTCTCTCTCTCTCTCTCTCTCTCTCACACTCGTTCCCGGTCGTGGCACTACCGCGGTTATAGTTATGGGAGACGGATCTCACCGCAAAAATGTATATGCGACGTCGAAATAAATACGTAAAGGTCGTATATTATCGGGCTTCGGTGCTCGAACAATGATTGACGACTGCGCATAAAAATTGGTGGTAGGCACACGTGATGACAATAATATGGTGCGTTCGGGATTCCATCCGAATTAATAACGTTATTGTATCGAAGATAATCAGTAATCGTCTTTCGAGAGCGATAATGCCGTCAATAATTGATTCGGCCACGTCCCCAAGACTGCTATACAGTCTGCGTACAGTTCAATAATATAAACACTGATTTTAAATAAAACGATCAGATCGATTGTTTGTAGTCACGACGACGGACGGTGTAAAAATAATATATTGTGTTTACCAAAGTTTTTGTTGTACATTTATAGTAATAATAATAATATTGTACAAAACAAACGATTTAATATAATCATAATTATCATATTATTGCGATATTATTATTATTATTATTATTATTATTATTATACTGTATTGTCCCTGCGATTATAATATAATAAAGGCGGTTGTATTGTCGGGTCACGGTAAATAATAATGGTTCCATCGTTCCATGCCGAATTAAAACATTTTTCGCATGATAATAATAATATCATAATACAGTTCCGATGTATTACTGTGTTTACAGTGTTTACACTCGCAGTATCTATTACACTTTATTGATGGCCCGTGTGTTGTAAAATGTTACCGTTTCGATGGTTCGCTTAATTTGTTTAAAGCCATTAATATTGATCGATTAATTTAACAATGTATTTTTTTTTTTTTTCATTACTTTATTGCATTTAAAACGGTTATTGAGTACCCATCGTTAAGAAAAACTGATCGGCGGTGCTACAGAACATTGTGTGCATGTTAAAAAAAAAAAATAATAAAAAGGCACTTTTCCAAACAGTTGTTAAAAGAACCATTTTTAACCTAAGCAATATAATATTATGTTTTGTATCATAATTTTAGGTTACAATTATTTCGCGAAAAAAAAGATAACGCAATACATTTCAAAATGTAACCGTACTTGATAACAAATTTACATTCTACCTACGTGGAAAAAAGTATTGCAAATATCAAAAAGGTTTTATTTTTTTTTTTATTATTATTGTCTTTGACTACGAAAGACATCAATAATATTTCTTCGCTGTATATATCCAAGCCCGTCTCTTTTTTTTCTATAGTGACGTAACAAAGTTAGCATCAAACGAACCATAGGATTTAATTTTTATTATTATTATTATTCTCAGGTATTTCTGCTAACGACGTTTGTCGTATTGTGGATTTTTCTTCTTCAATTTTCGGATTGTTTTTAATCTAAATATATCTTTAGAAAAAAAAGTCAGAAAACAGAACGCAGCTATTGTGGAACATAAAACACGACGAAATATGAAAAAAAGCAATAAAATTACTATGTCGGACCCGTTTTTTACGTGATGCAAAATAGGGTGAGATGAGGCGAAAAGAACAAGGTATTGTAGTACCTACCGTTGGTACGTGCTCCTAATATAGGAGTCAAACTGTCAAGAGATATATATTTGTCCCTTGACAATTAAATGCATCCAACGATTCGACTCTCGGTTGATTTTTTTTCAGAATTGAAGGTTAGTGTAAACTTTGATGAATATTTTCTCTTAGATTTATTTTGTTTTGAAAACAAAATAACTTACTTATATTATGATCACTTCGCTGGAGAATAATGAAATTAATGAAAAGTATACAAGTTATTATTTTTTTTTTATTAACTGTATAGAACTGAACAATTATTTATTTATTTTTTTTTTTTTGTTTACTTATAAAGTTATAAATTATAATGCTGACCCGTACGTTTTTAATTCAAAAAAATATCATATATTATTATAAATTTATTAATTATTTTGAAATTCTAACGTTACATTAGAATAATTGACAAACGTTTAGTCGTAAATGGACGTATTATCGTGTACACCACTTGTACAGATGTAATAATGAAATAGCATTTTTTATTGTATGAATTGTCTTTTGAAAATGTTTAATGTTGATGACCATTGGTCTAGCTAAATATAACGGTTTAATGTTGTTTAAGATTGAGTTAATTTTCAATCAGCTATATATTAAAATCTATACACGCCAAATTCAAATTAGCTAAACTTTAGATTAACATTAATTTTGTATTTAGGTCAGTTTTTCTTTGTTATTTCTACATTGTACATCGAATTTTTCGAAAATATTTTGGAAATCTGTTTCATCAGTGTTAATTTTTTTTTTTGATGGTCAAATATTGAATCGATAACAATAAGTATATAAGTACATTTTTTTACCAGTAAATCATTAATAACGATGATGTTATCCAAAAAATTTAATATTTTTTTTTGGAATTAATATACATTATTTACTTAGTACTTAATCAATGTTTATAGGATATTCACTAATTGGTTATGGATTAAAAATTCAAGTTAGACACTTAGATGTAATAACTATCAACCGCTAAGCCTATAATGATTATTTTATAAATAATAATAAAGATGTGTATTATTATATTTAATCAGATTAAATTTTCAGATAATATTACACAATCGCAGAAAACAGTGATTTAATTTTTAACTCATTCTACTTATTCCATTACTGGAAGAAGTATGATTAGTTTTATTTTTAATTTATTTATGATGTATGTAAATATATATATATATATATATGAGAAATTGAGAAATAATAAAGACCACAACCAATCAATTATAGAAGTATAGATGTGTAGTATATACCTAGGTTCATTTTATATTCGTGTAAATTATAATTTGTATTACTTTATTTCTTTTAAAAATGAATAAACTGTCAGTTTTACGGAAGATAAAAAGTTTAAAACAACTAATTTAATGTGTAGTACCTACAGTGTATTCAGTAACGCCAGCTTTTAAATAAAATTCATTACGATCCTATATACCTTACACCACGGCTTATGCATCAGCTAGTACTCTGCAGTACATCAATAATATTGGTCTAATGCATACAGATGGATAGCATTAAAAAGAGCTGAAACTTTATTGATCCTGACGTGTTCATTATGGCTGCACCAATGGCCGCCGTGCCGGGTTACTGTTGTCGGAAATATTAAATTGGCTGCCCAAAGAAAGGGTATTTTCTTATTTTATGCTGTATTATTATTGTGAATAATTCAACGCCGCCTGAAAGCCATGGCTCGTATGATAATTTTTCTTCCTTTCATACGAAACTAAATTAAATTACGAGAGCGACTTACTAGAAAAAGGGGTGAGTGAAACAGCAGCACATGCTCGGTGTGGTAGAAAAGAGGTAAGGACAGGGAAATAAAGGACAAGGAAAGTTTTCACTGTAGGAGTAAAATATCATATTTATCGTTGCAGGTACAAACCCTCTCCCATAATCCCACAGTACAAAGACCCGGAATTTCATCGAAGCTTCGGAGAAAACGCGTTTGAAATTTTCTTTGGTACAATGCACTCGAATATATTTCTTTGCCGATTATGTCATCAGCTTGCAAATGTAAAGCAGACTTATGACGCTGATTTATATACTGTACAGGTTACCTCGTTAAGTCGGTCGAGTACTCTTAAAAAATGTGTTTATACAATATGTATACTACTCATATATTATATATTTATATTAAAAATAAAAAATAATGATAAAAGTTGTGATACTATTGTCGCAAGTGGAATCTAACAATAATGAATCCTCACTTCCACCATTGCCAAACCATAACAGCCAAGTACATTTCCTCAAAAACCTCATTAATGTAATTTATCCGTTTTAAAAATATTATTATTAATATTTTACGTTGGTCCCCTTTTTATTTACACTTGGCTACACCTTACACGTCAAAAATAATTAATTGTAAATTAAAATCCAATGTGATATGATTGTATAGGTTTGTTTACTCACCTCATTATACGATATTTCAATTGGCTGTTAATTTAATTTATTTATATTTCAAAACCTATCACAAATATAACTGTCGATTTTAAGTATAAACGAAATATTTAAAACATAACTTTAATGAATCAGAAACTATATCATAATTAAACACGAACTATTGTCTATTTTACTGAAAAAAACTTTAGTACATATATTATTGGTAAAATTAAGTATAATATAATTTAGCAAAAAAAAATAAAAAAAAAAATACCCAATACATAAACTATGAGAATACCATTGTGGTATGAAGTTGAATAATACATTAATAAATATTTTCAATAACTACGTACATGTCTACATAGCATATATTATTATTTATTTTTTATACGTACAATGTAAAGTCGATAATATAATATACAATGTTTATATTCTTTCAATAGTTTTTTAAATAAAAATAATTTAAAATCACAGTTGTATAATAATCAGAATGTGATGGTATAAAAATATCAATTAATCTATAATTAGATTAGTAATAAGTTGATCAAATGAATAATAATAATATAATAATTTTTTTAAGATACAAAGGAAATATAATATATGTAACACTTTGTGTATTATGAGAAAATATGCATCGATAAATAGTCGATGTCGTGTGTGGACTAAAAAAAAAATAGTTTGGCATCGCTACATGAGTGGTGGTGACGGTATAGGATAGGCAGGATACTACGTAAATGCCTTATTAGTGATATATTAGTCATGTTTTAGTGCTCCACGAGAAATTATAAATATGATACTATCAAGTATTAACGAGAAGGGGGGGTGGATTGGTTTTTACATATTTTAAACTTATAATACTGTCATACAATTGTGTAAATGTGTGAAATGTATTAATAAGTTATCAAAAAGTTTTAATGTATTTTCTAATATCTGTGATTGAGTACAACCATAATTTATTTTATTCTACAATTTAAGATATATTAGTATATCATTGGATGTTGTTTATAATCATATATTTTCTTCGGGGGCACATTGTTTTTCCACTCCATTTAAGGTCCACACTGTTACAATTTTGATACCATGTCTATTATTTTAGTACGTAGTATTGGTTTAAGATCGTATGTATTATTACAATTATTGCATAATATTATTATGAAAATGACGGACAGTAAAGCATGTGATTCATCCCAGTTATATATTATATGTGAATAAATATAAGTAATTGAGCATCTAATTAAAAATATTCCAGAAACTTATAGTTTCACCATTTTCAAATAAAATCGTTTTATTATTATAAATTACCGATTATTATTTATATTACATTTTATAATGCGTCAATCAAAAAATATACAAAATAAAATAATCAATCAAATAACTAGAGTTCAATGTCAAATGAAATAAACTAAATTGGCTTAGAACACAATCATGGTTATTAATGATAAAAATGTTAATAATAATATTATTATTTAGTAATAACTAATAATAAAAAGAATACTATAATTTAGAAAAATGAGTAAAACAACTTTCTAAACTTAACAAAGAAATTATTGGCTTCAAAACAATAAAGAAATTAACGAACAAATCTGGAATTTAATAATATAATATAACATAATAGGCATAATAGGGAATTAATTATTACTATAGGTCTAAGATTAATAAGCATTTTAACATGGTATTTTTGGAAAGTCCTTTTTCAAATTTAATGGTACTACCCATTTTTTATGGATCGCTTCATATTGAAATAAATAATCTATTTTTATTTTACACATTTTTGCATACTTAAAATATAACTCAAAATATTATTATTATTTATATTTCATCTATAAACAGGAAAAATTATTATTTTATAGTATATTAAAACCAAATTAGTGTAAAAGACTAGAGCCACAGAGCCACGTCATATTTCGCTCTTAATTTTAATTTTATTAAATCAGTAATTTTGTCTTTGATGAAAATAATTAAAAAACGTATTAAAAAAACTATGGATTTATTTAAAAGTAAGATTAACAAAGACGGTTTAGCTTATACAGAAAAGCTAAATTACTTCAATTTATTTTAAAATTATAAAATACTGATTTTTATCTAAATAATATATTAGTTTCCAAAATATATAGATAAATGTATTGAATATTTTAGCATATCTTAAAAAAATAAATTAGACCCACATTTTACAATCGTATATTCTATGTAAATTTTTACTAACTATAATAATTGGCTGCATCCGAATTGCATGCAAAAAAAAAAAATTCCGAATTGCATGCCATCTCATAGAGAGATCTGTCCGAATTGCATGCTGTGTATCTACCTATTACCACTTACAAGTTTATCTTTATTTATCATGTACTTACGTGCACAACTTAAACTTTATTTTTGATTTTTTTAAAAAAATCATGAATAGAAAAACTTTATGATATGATTGTTATAACTGATTAGTTTCTAGATTGAAATATTTTTTAAGCATAATTATATTAATATGAAATATTATTAAGATAAAAAATGTATTAGAGCTACGCCCTAAGTATCCGTCTAGGCTCCCGTTTGTCCGCTTCGGCTCCCGCATTCACTTGAAGGTCACCATAGGTTAGGTTATAGGAATAAAAAAAAAACATAGAAATATTTACGTGCATATTTGACATATTTATCATTAAAGATTTTTTGTTTCTAGGATACTAAAAATATCAATAAAAATAACAGACATTTTTAAGTGCATATTTGATATAAAGTTGATATGTCGGAAATACCATCTATACACCAAATCAGAAAACCAAAAATAGTATTTATCCTCACGCTCAATGTTAGCATAAGGCAACCAAACTTAACATGGATGAATTTTGTACAGGCAACGAAGTGCACGGGACAGCTAGCTATGTATATACTTGCACTATATTGTATATTGTCAAAAAAGTGCACCAAATTTTATAATAATTGTTTAAAAAATAAAAATAGAGAAATCAAAAATAAAGTTTAAGTTGTCCACATAAGTGCATGATAAATAAAGATAAACTTGTAGGTGGTAATAGGTAGGTACACGGCATGCAATTCAGACAGAATTTGTCTAAGAGACGGCATGCAATTCGGACATTCCAATTTATATTTATTTTCTTGGCACGCAATTCGGATGCACCGTAATAATTAATCATGATGACATTAACATTAAGTTCAATGATGTAATAACTGAATACAGAAAGCACGTAGATATTATTTCAAAAATTACTATTAATAAAAAATTACATTGTTCATTTTTGTGTTTATAATGACGTTATGAACAACACGTCGTAATTAATAATCATTAGTGCTTAACTATATGTACCTATCAGTCTTATAAAACGTAGTACGCATTTATTTTATACTTAATTTTTGAAAAACGTGTGTGAATAAATGAGTGAAAAGGAATTCAGAAATCGGAATACATATTCAAACATTAATAAAAAATATATATATTCAGAATACATAATGTTCAAATACTTACTTGAAAAAGTATTTTAATGAATAAACAAATAAGAAAAAAAAATCCCGAATCTAAAAGACACGAACTAAACAATTCAAAAGAATATTATAATATGTAATAATGTTATAACAAGTTGAAGATGAAAAATATTTCATAATTTTTCAGTCCCGTTCTATTGGTATGCATTTATGTACAGATGGATTGTTTTTTGTCGTACCTATTATAATTTAAGGTCGATCGCGAGTGTGGATTGAAAAACGAGGAAATAGTTCGACTAGCATTTTACTACACGTACGTTATGAATTTATGATATTATATTCGTCGTCGAGTATAACACAGTAGTTTCCATATAGTCGACAGCGTTTTCTAGTTTTTACAATGAAAAGATCATTTTCCAAAAGACGGATATGGTCGAATTTAATTTTTACAAACGATAAACTGTTGCGGTTTAATGCGCTCGGGAAACAAAAGCTCGGAGCCGGTGGAACCTGCAGCCGCATAATCCTGAAATGTAATTATATGCTTTATCGCGCTGGGCGAAAAGACATTGCACAATTGTCACGATTAAGATAACAATAGGTATTACTAGGAATAATATTTTTGTAGTATAGTTTTTGCTCTTGTTGTTTTTCGCGACCGTTTTAAATATTTTACAACATTCGACATAATAACCCCGACAAACCCGACTTACCCGACTGTAATAAACGCGTGTCGTCTCGCGAGTACAACGACAAACAGCCGTAAAAGCCTTATCCTATGCCTATTTATGCACATTACGTTATATTGTATTACAGCCTACCACTTGCCCTATTTCGCTATAATATCATTATTTAGGTGGAATCTTATAATATCATTAGTATTATGTATTAATATCACGCGTAGACCGCAGTGCAGATTGTTTCATTTTCTACATCAAAATCATATTATATTTACATTTTCCACAAAGATGCAGTTTTTATTTTTTTACATACCAGTTTTGCACTTCGTATTTATCCGTCTGATTATAATAATGTTAGCTATTATACAACTGCGTACCTACTTATATTATCACATGATTTTATTATTATAACAGTATAGTACGTATCGCATATGTGTGTATAATAACGTCATCGTTTAAAATGCATTTGATTTTCCCGAATATATTAACCGTACAGTAGACCGGTGCAAGAACGATTGAATACCAGATTGTATAAACCACAAGTATAATAATAAAATAAGGTAATGTTCACACGTAATCTGATAAAAAGTAAAAATAAAAATAAAAAAAATGTGTCTAATACCATGTAATCATTTGCAGCGCACATTGTAATATTTTTTATGACGATTTTTTTTTTTTTTTTATATCGGGACGCCAAAAACTAAATAAATAATGATAATAACATGTCTCCACATATTTCCATTCAGTACAACTGATGCATAGGTGTATTTTATTACACATGGTATTGAATGATAACCAAACTGCACGTTCGTGTATCGACGAATTAATGTTTGGAAATATTGCGCAATAATGAAATCGCATGTTTAAAATCGAAACTGATAGGTACTTATATAATATTCAACAGTTTCCGAATAGAGCTATAGAGGGGATTTTAAATACATAGGTACCTATGTATTTTTCGCATTATGTTTTTCCCGTAAAATTATTATTTTTCCACTTGAAAAAAAACAGCAATATCAATGAAATAATTGATATAAAATAATTTCTTTTAATTATTTTTCAGTATAATTAAGTTTTTGATTTTATAAAAAATACTGTTATTTATTTAGATGATTAAATTTAATTTTTTTTATTAATATTAGTGTATAATATTATTATATATATATATATTAAAATATGATAAGCACATATTATATTTCTACTATTATTTACATACAATAATAAATTACCTAATTGGTTTTAAAAGCCCTAAATGTTTTTATTATTATTCATGTTATTTCCACATCATTGGTGTTACATATCAGATACAGAAACAGCGATATAAATTATTCTATGGTGTATTGAATTTAAATTAATAATCACGTAATGAAATTATGATTGAAATGTATATTTGTTTTGTGTTAATGCAAATCAATGGGTAGTTATCGTGATATCCTTCGTCAATAATTTGCATAATTTATGTGCCTATATTATATTTTATATGTTTTAATGATTCCAATTATTGTTGATCACAAAAAAAAAACGGATAATGAAACGGATATTTATTTAAATTGATACTTCTTTTTATTATTCTTTTTATTAACATTAAGAATAAATAGTAATACAATTTATACGTTTATATCACACGCGTACTGCGCTCACCCCCCCCCCCACCCCATCCCACCCATCACTCCAACTCACCACACACACACATACATATATGATGTTTAGGTAACGTAATATTGTAATCCATTATTCATTATTTTTTCTGATGGTTTTAATTCCAGTTGTCTGTTTTGCTAATTGTGCCGGGGCACAAAAAAACACCGCGTTTCACCGAAAACCGAAACTTTTTTGAACTATTTTAAAATATGTAACCTGCAGCCACACCGCGTCGCGCGCACACACCGCCGTCAGGTCTTTCTTCATCGTTTTATTGCGAGTCGGTTCGCCAAAACAGGACGGACGTCTAGACGGAATGGTTATTTCAGAGTCTTATCGATTTCTTCGTGATTTATATCTCTGGCCATAGCACCGGGAAGGTATTATTACAGTGCCAATAGCCGAACAGCCGCCGCGAGTGTTTTTGATATTCGTTAACGAGTTTGGAGTGCGCATTTTTTCCACCGTAAATTATACGCGGACCAATCTATATAACACCGATTCATTTTGTGATAGCATACACGGTATGTGTTCACGCGCTTAGAGGTTCCACCAAATATTATCAAGTTGGGTGACCTTGGAATAGAAGCACCTAGTTGTAGTAGTAGTGTTTTCCAAGCGTAACACACTTTTTGTGAAACTTTCAAGTTTTTAACCCTTATATCACACTGGCACACGTGCAAAATACAATTACCTACAAACTAATTGTTTATAGGAACCACACAGCGTGTTTTAATTGGATACATATTATTATACAAATATATAATGTTCAAATCGTTTAGGCACAAACTATAGTTATAAGCAATGTTATAAATATTATTATTAACCTTAGTTAGCTATCATTACCACGTATAAAAACTCGTGTTAAATACTACGAAATAAATTACGTGACGTGCTGAAACATTGTGTACTCTTAATTATTACAAATAAGGTTAAAAATAATAATAATAATAATAAAAAAGTGCAAGCTATTCCAATATTTATTTTGAAGTGTCAATGTGATGTAAAATACAATTTCAATCTCGTTTTTCAACAACAATATACCAAAAATGTGCGTTATATACCGTAGGTACTCTTTGATTCTTTGTATGCTCATTAATTATTTGATTGACATACTATAATATTACTGCAGTATTTTAAATTTAAATTAATTGGAATACATGTGTGTGCGTTTATTTTATAATTAAATATTCCGATGCCTACAATGTTATTAAAATTTCGGTACGAAATACGGTATATAACCTTGTTTTCGATTCGTACGACATTGATTAGAAATTAAACGTGATAATATATTAAATAATAATACTCACTGTTGTTTGGAAAGTCCCCAGAAAATTATAACTTATGAACTTAAAATTGAAATAATCTTGTGACTTTAAAAACTCGCGAACAAATGTGTTTATAGACGCCAATGACCACCATTCAAGTAATTAAAGCGGAGGTAGGTTATTAAATAAAAAATAAATTAAGTTTACGTGCAAAAATATTTTACGACCGTAAAGTAAAGTTTCTATCGGCTGTTTTCAAAAGTTTATTTTTACTTATCGTTAAGTTATGTTTTATGCCAGATTTCGAATAAATTAAAAACTCTATTTTTTCTTATGATAATATTTTAAATGTTGTGTTATTATTTCATTAAAAACAATCATTATAATATATCCTATAGTCGTAGTTAAACGATAATTAAATAGGTAAAAATACTTTGATAATAGTATTTATACAATCATAATATCATTAATATCTTTTTAACCCCTTAGTAATATTTTCTTGGAACTATTTATGTTTTATAGCTTAAACATACATTTTTCTATTGAATTAAAATTAAATTATTATTAGCAAACGATTTTTTTTTCTCCTAGTTGTGGGATAAAGATGAAAATATAGCATAGACATTGAACTTTATAGCAAATTATTATTTGTTATACAGAAATCGTAATATAAACATAATACAAGTTTATTTCATTCAAATATTATATTTTGTCCTAAAATCCTAGAACATTCATAATCATAAAGGTTATTATTATATTTTATATTTAAATTAAATTAATGAAATTCTTATCACTATTATGTCATATATTGATTACTAGACAGTCAGCATTTATAATATTTATATATTTTGTTTTCAATATAACAATTTAAATTCAAACTCATTATATAGTTAATAAGACAATATTATAAGTTTATAACATTTAATTTATACTATAATTTTTTTTTTTATATAAAATGTATATAATTTAAATAACTAAAGAAATATCATTTAGACAATAAATAAAACCGAATTTTCACTGATTTTATACATTAACATTACATTATAATAGTAATATATTATGTACAATAAATACAGTGTACAAAATACATAGATAAATATAATTAAGAAATTATTTGTTATCACTTTTCTTCAATAATTCTATACTAAACCTAGCTACAACTGCTTTTATTTTATAATAGTCCTTTGACATTATATGTAAAACCTAATTCTAGACACTGACTTTTAAGTTATGTATTATGAAGCGAATTACAGACGGTATGATTTTTATTACTGTTTCTAAAACTATGTAATTGGCTTATTCCTAAGGTATACTTTGCTCGATAGTCGATAGGTATCTATTGTAATATGTCATCATCAATACTAAATAGTATTTAGTTTTCTATATAAATATTCAATATTTAAGTCCATGCGGTATTATTTATATAATTATAACAAGGATAATATTATTGTTATTACCATGCTGATAATTATTGTGAAACGACGTGAGGCGAAACGGAATTCGTTTTAGCAACGACTATAATACTACACTACGCACACACACCTTTGTCGCGGAAACAATTGGAAGCGACGGGCCGGAAAGTTAGTTAATAAAAATATATCGCCCTTTGGATTTCTGCGGCCAAAAAGAAAAGCTATCTCCCCTTCGGGGGTAAAGGGACGACTGAAAACTTTGCCGACGTGAAAGAATCATGGACTCCAATACGGGGTCGGCCGGATATAATTCTTGACTAGAAGAAATTCCTCTCTTCTCCAACACCGCCAACCGTTCACTGCTCACTGCTGTGCCATCCGTCCGGGGGGATTACACGCAAAAACCGTGGGGCCCGTTTAAATGCAAATAAGACGTTTCGCCATGGCGCAAAAGTTAATACCGCTGGCGCCTTCTCCCGTCCGCTCTCTTCTCCAGAGATTCACATCCCCTCTTATCGTCCCGAGTACCCATCGGACTCATTCGGACTTATTTATTCGAAACGTTGAAATTATATAAATTACAGGAGATTACTGGTACTGTAAGGCACTGCCGGTAGCAGTGGCAGTCGTTGGCTCTAAAACAATTAACTTAAAATACTCGTGGTTGTTGATCCCTTGAGTTTGAACTACAATAATAAATTCCTCTTTAAACACAACGCACCGGGTCCGGAACTCGAAGTATTTTTGTTCAAACTGGATTTGGTTATGCGCAGTCTAATCGTTAGACGACCTATTTCATATTTATTATTGGAGAAATCCAACTGTACTTAAACTTTGATTAGATTTTAATCAACATGCATAATTCACCTAAATTAGGTAATTTATATAAATGGTTAAGAGTTATAAATGGTGGTTTATTTTAAACCAAAATTAACAATTTAAAAGTTGCAATAATATACATAATATAGACACTCTATCCGTTTTTAGTGGCTGTTATTTATAAATAAAGTGATGTTTTAAGACAGCAGAGTTGAGTTTAGAAAAATAATAAACATTTAGTCATCAAAATAAAATATTTTTATTATTTATATTAATTTATATTTTTTATGTCAATATTAATTATATTTTTTTATAGGTAAATAGAATGTAGTTATTAAGTAAATAAAATAACACATTTAATGGTAAAAACTGATATGGAGTATATTTTATATTTCGTTTCAAATAATAATAGTCTAGACTATAAGTACTTTAAATCAATATTAATTAGTTGTTTTAATAAAAGTATGTTATTTAAAATATAATAATTCATATAATACCATTTTATCAATATAATTAAATCGGTACATTATTTTGGGAAAACGGGTGCTGTCTACGGCGAACAACTTTGCCGAATGAATGCAAATCTGGATTGCCCTTAAATTGAGCGTAAAGTTATAACTTTAATTATACTCCAAGCACTTGCTTTTTTGCTACCATCCTTAGTAATGCGAAGAAGAAATCCTAATACGTTCGTCTTGGAGGTTAAATTCACTTGGTAATTAATTCAAATTAGTATAAAAGGATTATTATTACGAAGAATAAAACGTAAATACATTTTTGCTTTAGGTCGTTATTGTACATTTTCTGGCCACTTGTAAATACAATAAACTAAAAACTATACTTTTATAATTTCGCGTTTATTTTATCATAATATTTCAATGGGAGAGCTAATAATAATTTAACAGGAAAAAAAAAACAGTTTTTTCACGGCAGCGGTCACTACCGAGAGCAGTGAATATTGCATAGCGGCGAACAGATTACGGTCTATTCGATCACCGCTTTAAAATACAAATGGCACACAGGTACACAGCTGCAATACGAGTATGCAAATATTTTGGGACGAGATTAATTATATGAACCCGACGGCGAACCAAGTCGGACTGTTGTTAGCATCATCAGCGAATACGATGGTGGAAAATGACCGACCGACCAAAGAAGATGTTTCGCATTTGATCAACGCTTAATATATTACGGAAAACATTGAATGTCAACGTTGACCAGACGCAGTGGCAATCCCGAGCGCCGTTAAGTTTATTAATTCGATGTACTAATATGCCAGCACCGGAATCGGTGTGGTCAAACGTCGTGTCAAGTAAACACAATAATTATATTATCACGACGTAATTGATTGGTTAATATTGTCAATAATAATTCATACAGAATTCATTCAGTTGCTATATTAGTATTTCATTAACGAAATAGCTTAAACCGTGCAGTAAAATGTCACGGAAATACATTTTTTACTCGGAAAACTTTCCACGCCTTTTGAAACCCAATATTACTAGCTACTATAGAGTCTGTCATTTCGTTAATCGTAGTAATATTATGACTGTCGTCATCACGTGAAGTCAACGGCACTGTATAAATGTTACCCAACTGTTTTGATATGATGACCAACTGTTAGTCCCTTTTGTCGGGTGATCGATATTAAACATTATTTATTTATTTATTCTTATTTAACTGTTATTCTGTATTAGTTTCTAAATGTAATTATAAAATCTAATATTTTAAAAATTATATTATATGTCGTAGCATCAAATATATGCTTATGATCCATCAACAACAAATTTCGTGACCTATAGGTTACTAAAAATTCCAGAAAAAATTACTTTAAAATATAAGCTTTACCCCTATAATATTACAGCTACAACTGAGCTACTATATAATATAATACTTTACATTGTACTCATAGCACATGAAACGTTTTTCCAAGTTGCAGATTAGAAATAAATAATAAAATGACGCATAATATCGTGTTTCAGCGTTTGAATAAATTATTGGCTTAGTTTAGAATACACGTTTCAGATGATAGGAATCTTTCACCTTTTTCTTGGATGATATCTTCTCTACGTTTCATATATGTTTATATATATTTGATTAAGTATAATATTATTTCAATTCGTTTTAAAATGCAGATGCTTCTAAGATTAAGTTTGCTGTAGAGGAAAAAACGTTGAAGTCTTTCTCTTGAGTAATCAAGAAAAAGCTGGTAACAAAATATTTAATCACATATACACAAAGTATAATATACCAATCTTATTTCAATAGAAAGAAGCAATTTTAAATTTTATACTTATTTTGGACAAGTTTTTTTTATTATGTTTTGACCTATGGGTGGGGTGAAATGGTTTTTTTTTTGTTTAATATTAAATTATCACAAAGAAGGTACTCGTTTTTTTCAGAAAAGCTTTCAATTCATCCAATCCTTATTTTAGCTTATATATTATGTAACATAGTAAACAATGACAACTCACTACTCATAAACAGACGTCATAACCCAACAATTGGAAGATGTACGCATGGTTATGAACAAATACATACGACCACTACACCCAGTCCCGGAAATGATGAGATTTTACGTTAAATTAATTATTTTAAATCTGCTGACGTAAAACAATAGGTATTAAGTACGATAATTAGTTATTTTAAATGGAAATAGATAACCACGAATTCATAAGTTGATGTATATGATGTTCGACTTTTACGGCGTGATGTAGCACCTACATAGTATGTGTACACCATATAAATCGTAAATTATATAATGTAACCCAAGCTAGACTATACTCGACTCCGTTCGAATTAAAATTAATCGATTTATCCGTTTTGCTTCGGTTGAAATACAATCATTATGAACACAATTATTACAATGATTACTTTCATGATATGCCTTTCTAAATTTTAGACATATTTTTATGTGAACACAAGAAACTGAATAAACATTCAACAAATGCTTTAAAGACAATGCAAATTTAATATCGTTTGGGTTATTAGTCGTCTGCTTTATGTGTTTATATCAAAAATATATCTAGAATTAAGAACTTTCAAACCATAAAAGTAATAATTATAATTTATAACTCATAAGTAAGATTAATGGGGACGGCTAAGGGGGCTGCACCCCCCACCAAATAACAAAACAATTTAAAAATTATTTTAATTTTTAATGGTTTATCAAAATCGCTACAAAAATCTAAAATTGTACCTTACAAAAATCGATCAGCCCTTCTCGAAAAAAAAAATCATGGTTAAGCCATGGAATAAAAATATAGTAAAAAATACTATTAACAGGCAACAATAAATATTACGAAGATTACACAGGTAGTCTGGTAGTGTCAATTTGAACATCTTATTTTCGATAAAATAAATAATAATTCTTAAACAGTATTTCCCAAATAATTCACAAAAAAAAAATAAAATTGAAACTAATAATACAATAATTACTCATGTTTGTTGTTATTCATCTTAATGAGAATAATTATTTTTAAATTTTTATACTACTATATAAATTCAATAATTGATCAATCACGTAAATGAATTATTCTTTTTTAATTTAAAAATATTTATATAAATCATAAATGTATGTATTTATATTTTACTATACTGTGTATACATTTAGATAAGTCATTGTCTTGCTAAAAGCTTATCAACACTATCTTGAATGAGTTATACTGCTTATAAATTTAAATTATTGACTTCTCTAGACATGTTAACGTTGTTAGTTTATGTTCAACAGTGATTGTATGTTATACAGATAAGATAAATATTAAAATATTTATAATTTATTAAATGCTCAAATACAGAAGAATAATATTTTACAAATTATTTATTCAGTATTCTTAAAAATATTTTTGGGATAAACTTAAAAAATACAAATTATTTATGCACTACATTTAAACAACATATTTTAATAAGAAACGAAATAATTTTATTTGAAATAATAAATATTTGTAATTTATTAGAACTGTTTATTTATTTTTTTTTTTTAATGTCGAAATATATTTAATAATAATAATTATACAAAAATTCAAGTAATATAGAACCTATTCTCTAATTGTTATTCGAAAATTCTCCAGTACTGTATTATATTTAAATATTTTATAAATAAATTAGGTACACAGATATACAATTACAATACTATTATTTCAACTTTTTATGCTTTTATAATTTCAAAACTATTGCATTATGATGAATTTGTATTAAATATAGTCTAGAATCGATAAATTATCAAAAAAATAAATAACTTGAATAAGTTATTATGTTAAATTACATATAATACTCGGACGTTATATTATAGGGTGAAATACAATAGTGTTAAAATTTAATGGCATGATTAAACCTAAAAAACTGTTAATTAAATTGTCCAATAAGTATACAGGTACACTTAATAGAATTTTAGGATAGAAGTTCATGTGCTTAGGATATAAGAAAGATATAAATTGGTTCAAGTTTTTACTCTAAATCTATTCCAACGACTAGGAGATTTGTGCAAAGTAAGACGTACGAGGAGTTACTTATTGCTTGAAACGTAAAACGTATACAGGAAACACAGGCTCTTTTAAAATGATTTGATGTCTCGAAAGATAAAGGACGGACGACTTGAACGACGGAAAAATAAATCAACTGTAATGGTAAACAAGAACTGAGTTTGACTAAAGTAGTATTTGAATGGTTTAAAAAAGTCGAGCCGTTATTGAATAGTCACCATATAGCTCAGCCTTTTGAACAGCAATAGTTATACTTAGTTTCATAAAAACTGTCAGACCCCCTCTAGTACGCGAGCTAATTATCAATAACAATGATGTATACATAATATATATAAGTTTCGGTTAGATTAGCAATTGTTATGTCTCAAATAATGTTTTAATATTTAAGCGTAGAAAACAGGTGATGTGTTATATATTTAATATGATATAATATCGTACAATAGTATGGCTTGCTAGTGTGCAACAAAGAATGCCAGCAATCTAAAACGCATTCGCACTGGAACAAGAATATTGTTATTATTATTATTATTATTACCATTTTAGGGTTCAGAGTGTATAACGTTTTATCCGGGGAAAACGATCAAAACAACATTAGCTGAACGGACAATATACGTATAGTTGGTTGGAGATCCTTTTCGAGGGTCCGAATCAAATCGCATTTCGATTATCCGGGCGATGATTTCACGCTCGGACGATTCGTATGATGATGACGAAGACGATGATGATAAGGAGACGTCGTACATGTTAATATAATATTATGCGTGTTATATATGTGAATGAGAAAGCCGGTGGGATCAAACGAATAGCGGGTGGCGGTGGCGAGGGGGTGGGAACACGTGCTTCGGCCGGAACTTGCAGGAAAACGGACGTGGACGGCGAGACACGGCGAAGACGCGGACCGCGAACTATGTAGGACCCGCCGTAGCAGTAGACGGACTGCGAGGGAGTAAAGTGTATAAATTATTCGCTTGTAATCCCGACGGACGTACAGTGTACGCGTACACTAAACCACACGCACGTCACCCTATCCGCGTCTGTTACTCTCTTTTCTCGCCGCTGCTCCCGACACGGGATACATACATACATATATATATATATGTAGTGCTTACGACGGTACACCTTCACACCGCTTTCAAAACCCAATACGGATTACACCGTAGGACATGGAATATTATTATTATTATTATTATGATGGTCAAGCGCGAGGATAGGCGCGGGTACACGTTCATCATTATTGTTATTGTTGTTGTACGCGTTGTCGGTGTGTTAACAAAAGAAAGCACTTAGCGCTCGTGGAAATCTGTAACAAACGGAATAAAAGCGTACGCGTTGTGTATCTGCTGTACGTCAGTGACGGGCCCGTGTGGAATAATCGTCGACCGATTCTCATAATATGATATAATAATATATAAATATATTAAATAACATTATCTTCTCCGAGGGTGGATACGCGTATAGCTGTTAGTGTAATTTCATATCACGCGAAGGTTATGAGCACATACCTATTACTTCCGGCGTGTGGCGCGGTCGATAATATACTTTTAAATGTTTTCGTTATAACGGATATCTGATATACCGCCTACCTACCGATGAACAATTTTTGTTGTGTAAAACATATGATTTATATTATTTGCGTCATGTTTAAGCTTAGCGAAAATATCTACTTTTCTGTTTTTCACTTTTTAAATCAAATCAGTATATTCAACCATCAAAATAGTGAATTTACAACTATAATATAATTTTATATAATTTCCATTCGAAACGACACCTATAGACAATGATTGATTTACGCGTCGATACATTGTTTTCACCGAATAGTAGAGCAACCATAATAGCATCTAATCTATATATTCGAAATTCGGATCGTATGCCTTGTAGATATACGCAGTCGAAGTTAAGTACTATAATATATTATAATTATCAATAATCCCACTTGAAAACTTTATTAAACATTCTTTGAAAAACTCTGCGAAATGTCAAAACTCGTATTTTATTACAATTATTATCGTAGTACTAGGAATTAGAGAATACTGGTTATTTATTTATTTTTTTTTACTGCCATTATTTACATCTTTTGCATTACCACAAGGTTCTTTGTATAACTGAACCACATCTGCTAAAAATCCACAGCCTTTAACGACATGAGTCAATTTTAAAAAAGGGGTTGTGGACTTTATACATTTAATTAAATACACGTGTTTACAGTTTTTATTTAATTGTTTAATAATAAGTGTGTACGTTCATAATTCGAAATTTTCTTAAAATATTGTAAATTTAGGTTTTTTGGCAACCAAGTGAATAAATTACAATTTATAACATTGCTATCTTTATTGAATATATCGCGCGTGTATACGCGTGTATCGAACTGTACAATTTCAAAAGCTTGGTAAATGATAATAAACGTATTGAGAAATATAACTTTAAAATTTGTTATTATTTTATGATAAATATATTTACATTATATTTACAAATAATTATGCATAATTTTCAAAAACAAAAACGAAAATATTATATAAAAATGTATGAAAATTTTTAGTAAGTGAAAAAAATAAATATTTACGAAAAATATTTATTTTATAAATAATAAAACGACAACATTGTATATACATATATTTTGTGCTCAATCGTATTTTATTTTGATATTTTTTTGGATTCCAATTGTTTGATTACATTTGTGGTAAATTGGGTTGCATCCACGATAATCAATAATAAATTATTATTATTTGAAAATGAATGGCGATGATAGCGATTATAATTTTATAATATTATTGATTAATTATATACTTTTACATTATATTATATTGAATGATATTATATCTTTGTATGTATGTATATATATATATGTGTGTGTGTGTGTGTGTGTGTGTGTGTGTGTGCACTGTACACGTTTAGATATAAATAGGTACTTACTTGTGTTTTCTTTTCGTTCTTATCGGACAGGTATAGAATGCGCGTGAGCGACAGACGATTTGAGTGCCTGTAATACTAAGGGCCGTGCTACTGTTTGTTTAGTCCTCTCCCCAAAAACTATTGTCCTCGGTCGAAATCGATTGGAAAGTGTTTCACGGTGCACTTTTCCCTTTTTTTTGTCACATCGTAAATCCACGCTACTTCCACCATCTACACCACACACCTGTTCTATACGATATTTTTTCTGCTACTCCTCTACTACTGCCATTACCACTGCTGTATTATTATTGTTATTATTATTATTATTATTATTATTATTATTGTAACCACCGTCGTACCACTTAACGGGTAAAATGTCGCCCTGAGATGTCATGTGAGTTTTATGCCCCGAGGTAGAGAGAAGTAGTATTTCGACCTATAGTCGTTGGTGGAGAGGTGGCTGTTTTTTCGATGTAAAAATAACGTTTCTAAGCGTTTGAGTTCTTCCTAATGGAAGCAGGTATGCGACAGCGCTGGTGGGGGGGGTAGTGGATAATAATATTGAGAACATTAAATAAGTACGCATCGGTTCGTTGATTCGCCCGGAAAATTAAATTCAAATACAAGATGATAAAAACAGTCGAGGACGAATTATCACGTTCAACAGTGCCGTGACAGAAAAATGGAAGCAGAATAATTGACAAGGTTAATAATCTGAGTGTTGATTTCTCAGTAGTTTTATGTGTTTATTTTTACACCGTCTCGGTTGGAGCTATTATAGTATTCGCCGAACGTGTGAATGTGGAAACAACATTATTCGAACGCTGCCACTTTACACATAGACACATACACCCACACACACTATATGTATACAAATATATTATGGTTGTGTGTTCATTTGGGTGGGTATATTTTTTTGCGTTGGAGTGATGGTGGGCAAAGGGGTAGGATTCGAGGCGAAAAAAATACAATATTATATGTTGCTGTCAAAGAAAACAAAAATATATATAAATAAAATAAAACGTTTCTTTTGAGATTTATGTTTCATATAAGGTCGTGCAGAACACTGAAATCTCGGTAAATTACAGCGTTAAACAAATCCGTGCCGTGAATAAAACGGTCGCTCACCGACGTTTTCCGCGCAAATACAACTTTACTGTACAATACCACCGTGGAACCACCAAAAAAAAAAAAAGAACGGTTGTGAGAGAGCATAATATAGTGGGCTATGTTTTATGTAGTATATCCCAGTGAATGCGCGAGAGAAAATTTCGGCGACGTCGGATTAACGAACGCATCCTTAGATTAAATATTATAAAGTATATTTAATCTATGACGCATCACTCATCCTTTTTTGGTTGATTTGGTACGTGAATATATTATTATACACTCGCTAATACTTGTCACGTGCCAGTATGTACCTCATAGTTAATCAGACGGCGATCTCAAATACGAATATATAGAGTAATTCACCAAGCATGCTCACCCTCATTTTTTTCTTTAATAACATTTTTATTCAATTTTTTTTCAGAATTCTTAGATAAAATGCTAAAAACAAATATTTTAAAAATCATGGATTATTTTTTATTACTTAATAATGAGTGTCCTGCGGTGATACAAACTTTTGTTTTTCAAACGAGAACCCTTTTTTCATAAAAGATAAATTATTTAATGCATCATACTTTTTTTTTAAATGTTTATGTTCCTAATTAAAATTTCTAAACACTAATTTCTCAGTTATTAAAACGTTTAAAATGTTTAGGTATACTAAGAATAATAATATTACTATTAATTATTATTTATCACTATTTAATACTAAAAATGGTTTTACAAAAATTTGAAATAGATAATATATTATTTGTTATGTTGTATTTATTGGATTTAGTATTTATTATCCTCTTGTACCATTTGTATGAATCATTTATGTTGATATATTATATGAATGTTAATCACTAAAATGTTCAAAGCACCAAAGACCCGATATCTTCCAAAGCTATCATGATCTATATACATAGTATACAAAGTTAACTCAAAAA
Source organism: Rhopalosiphum maidis (assembly GCF_003676215.2). NCBI lineage: Eukaryota > Metazoa > Arthropoda > Insecta > Hemiptera > Aphididae > Rhopalosiphum > Rhopalosiphum maidis. Next base: position 66,055,024 of record NC_040877.1, read on the forward strand.
CTACTCATTTGAATTTTTTTTTCTTATACTCGTATGTTAACATTTTCAGAAAAATTATTAACTAAATGATTTACAGTAAAAAAAGAGATGTTTTATTTGAAAAATAAAAGCTTATACTTCTGCAAAACACACTTTAAATAGTACAAAAAGTCTCAAGAATTTAAAAAACTTCCCTTCGATTTTATTCAACAATTCCAAAATCAGATTTTTAATAATCAAATTGTTGAAGAAAAAGGGAGTTTAGCGTTCTCAGAAAATTAATCTAAACTATATTTACGAACCATATAGTATTTATGTTACTATTGTCAATACGTTATGACGTTTTACGTACACGTTTTGTTATTATTGCCTTGTTCTCTGATAATAGCATGTCGTTAAACAAAGAACATGTCTTCCGAGTTCTGACACGATCTCTAACGAATTTCTATCAAATATACGATTTGTTCACTGCACCGTCACACGATAATATATTATTGTTTATACTTACTACCGGTGTTTGATGCGCACGGAATAATATTTGATTCCGATTTTGAAGTTTTCGTTTTGATGTCGAATATATTTAACTCAATAATTTCAACACATATAAAATAAATAGTAGTTTGGTGTTTGATTTTTCACTGCAGATGTAGAAAAAATGCAAAAAAAAAAAATTTTAATTATTCGTATCTAAAATTTTCGAAGATATTCGATAACGCCGATTAATAAACAAACAAGGAGCGCGCTGGTCCCGTTCAATTCCAACTTTTTTTTTTTTATTATTTATATAAGTCGTCGGCCACCTGGTGGTGTGGTAGGTTGTGGTGGCAGCGTGGCGCACACAAAAACCTGGGTCAAACGTCATCCTGAAAGTGGCACCTAAGAAAATATTACTCCGTAAAGTGCGGTGGAGGACGTTTCTCACCCATTACCGGCAGCAGTGGCAGGAGTGCTGGATTACTATACTTAACTATATATATATATATATATATTTATAAATAATAATATTGATCCGAAGGCCAGAACCATTAACTCGCGCCACCGATTGGCGAAATGCCAAGTGCAAAAATAATCGTAATACTAATAAAAAAAATTATTATTAAAATTGAACATAGGGCGACGACACTTTTAGATATTTGGCAGTCGAACATCCACAACAAATAATAATGATGTCTTCCTACAGAGAAGCATTATCGTTAAATAAGAAATTCATCTGAAGGGCATGTAAAAAAAAAACTTGGGTGAGGTTTTTTTTTATTTAGTTTTAATTTAAAACGGTCGTTGTATGCGATAAAAATAAAACACTACGCGTGGTAAGTACATAAAACGCCTTTAACTTTAAGTCTTTATGTTAGATTTTTTTTTTTTGCATTCTAAAATTCGAGTAATCGATGATCATAGCGAATAGTATAACTATAATAAGATTCCAATACTATATTACACATAGTATATTATTATTATTATTATTATTAATACTTAAAAACTCCCATAATACGATCATTTTTTTGTTTGGTTTGACCGTGTAGTGAATTTTAACGTTCATAATTAATATTCATTAAATACCGCTGAATTTATTACAATGACCCGAATGTATTCAACACAACCCGGCGTCTGTGTGGCAGTGGTTTCGTTAGTAGACGTACAAATAAAATTATTGATTATTTTTTTTTTGGTTTAACTGATTTATTATTGCATTGCAATATAGGACGTACATGACGGAATATATTATTATTACCGTTAAAATATTGTAATTTGATATCGGTTCTTAGGTCTCCTCCCACCTCCCCACAACCAACAAATTTAAAAATAAAAGATAAAATAATAATATTTAAAATTTAGTAGTATAATTTCTGTGTATAATGCGTAATATAAATTGTGGTCGATTGTCGATGGCGTTTGGTTTCATTCGAAATAATAATAATTGTGCGCAAACATCATCATTTGTTTGGTTTTGGAAACGTCGTAGTTCCCAGTTCTATTACACGCGAGTGAGTACCTATAATAGCTATACACATGATATTATATTATAATATATGCGTTCCATCAGATTAGGATTTATTATTGTCGTCATTGAAAAGCCATTAGGCACGCTCCACGCTGTACATGTCGAGGCAATAATAACAATAATATCTTAATACGCCATAATAATTTTATTTGTATATAGCGACGTCGAGGACCATTATTTACATTGTTGGAGAAGTATAATGATGGTCTAATTCATGGTAGTTGTACATCACTATTCTGCAGACCACCACGAGTATCTGGCGAGTTTGCATTCACGACAAATGTGTACCTGTATAATGTATATTATTTTATAATATATAGTAAATAACAGAAAATTACGATGAGTACGGTGGTATTATTCAATGCTATTAATAATACCCCAACTCGACATCGTGTTTTATACCACATTCATTGGAACAAAATTCTACTATAAACTAGTTAAAGTTTCGAGAAAAATTTGAAGAGCAGTTATGTTTTGATGCATTCATGTTTATGCATCCAAACTTCAGATGTGTGTGTATGTGTGTAGTTTATAGACTCAACAAATACTACTCGACCGATTTTGACAAAAAATGCAGACTTATCCGGGAAACTAAAAAGATAGTTTGAAACACGTCCGATAGGTGACGTTTATGTTTATGTTGTTGTATTTTTGTTAATCACATGCCATATAAACTATAATTGCATCAGTTATAATAACAGATGCCGTGTTTTAAAATTGTTTATTCTCTCGGCCGAACTTATCAGAAAGCGACGTACATTAAACACCGACAAGCCTGTGAACTGAAATACTGAAAAAAAAATTAACTGAAATAAAAATACATTGAATACTGTTTTATTTTTCGTTAAGTTGGGTAATTTAGCTAGTACATAATAATATTATGTTACTTAATAATACAATGATAGATATACAAAAACACACAATGTTTCTGTTCAATGAAAAAAAAAATGAAAAACGTATTTTTAGATTTTATAACATTGTTTTTTACTATTATCGAAAGTATTTTTTTCCGTCACACCCTACAGTGCCATATTATTGAGTTGTGTGTACATTTAATACGTATTATAGACTTGTTATATGTAATTATGATCGAGATAGCATTGCACGTATAATATCATATACTGTATAGTGTACACTACACCCTGTTGTTAAACGGAGTGTTTTCCGCTAGTCACGGACATTTTGGATTTGGGCCAATGCGTTTAGTGTGCAATTATCTGTATTCATTATTTTTAATGGCAACTAATTAAATCAATCCGAAACTTACTTTACTTAGGTACTAAACTTTACTTGAGTACCACTGTGAAATATGTACGACCGTTGACTAGTTTTTCACGAGCACTTGGAGAACAGTAAATAGTTTGTATTGATAAATTGATAATCTAACCAGCAGTGCAGTGAAAACGCTTAGTAAAATGAACTAGACTTTTGTCAATGTTTTTGTTAACCAAAAAAATACTGTCGGTTTATTAATGCAACATTAAAACATCATATCAAAAAGTATAAAATTAAAATAATTTTCGTTTCCATTTGATTTAATTACGATAGTGGCTAATAACCTACACTATAGAGTAAGGATTATAGTTGAATAATAAGTGGAAATAATTACTGAACCACCTGATCCACTATTAAACACAATGTATATATATATATATATATTATTCAGTGTACAAACAATTAATTGACTTATCAAAAGTTCAAAAGAATTTTTAATGCTTCTTTTATTATTACTTTAGGTAATATTTTCTTCAAAACTACAAACACATTTTAATTTAATTTTTACTGCATTATAATATTATAGTCTCAAAATGTCCGATACACAAACACCTATATATACCACGTGTTATGGTTATATAAGCACATAATAGTACCTATACCCAGATAATGATAATGTTGATATACTCGTTTATAATGGATATCATTCTAGGACAATGCGATATTTCAATAAACATTAAGTTATGTAACATAACTAATGTCCTACATATGCACAGTAAAATTATTCCAAAAACATACATTCATTGTATAATAAACAATAATATACTATAATTATACATACCTAGTAATAAGTATAATATAAAAGTATAAAATAAATCGATAGTGTGAAAAAATAGCCACTATTTTATTTTAAATCGATATCAAATTTGAAAAAAAAAATATTATTTTATCCAAAACTCATTATATTTAACTAACCCTAATTATTATTTTTTCAACCGTGACAATAAGTAAAGCAGCTTCAATGAACATGAACAAGAGTGGTCTCTTAGTAAAATATATTTACAAATAACTCCAAAGGATATAAGTTAATTTAAATAGCTATTTAAACCGTAAACATACCTTGTAGAAACAAACCAGAATATGCTAAAAAGTAGTTTTATTCTATTGTGAAGATTATAAATACAACTTTTACTATTGTTTAAGACGTAAAAAATTTAAAATATCGCTTAAAAGCCTTCAATCAGAATAAAATATTAATAAATAAAATAAAACAATATAAAAATGAATGTTTCTTAAAAGCTTTTAAAAGTATTTATAAAAAAAAAATTAATCTCATATAGTATATATATATATATATACATTAATTATCATTATATATCTTATAAACAACGACAGAAAATATCAACAAGCTTTTGCGTCTAGTTTCTTAAAATTGTATAGAAAAACTATATATTCAACCAGGAAAACTAAAATCATTCTTTTGTTTCTGTTTAATTCGAATCTTACAAGTGCAAATATATAAAAGTGCGTCTTACTTACTCGAGAATATTTCACACGATCCGTATTGTCTGCTTAAAAGGGTTTTAAATGTTGTTGAGGAAATAATAATAATAATATAATATCATATTGTGTTTGTGTGGTTTTTTTTTTTTTTTTGAAAGGAATATCTCTTAAGATTTAATTTTCTTGAGTAGTTTCTAGTCCAATTTCGATTTTTTTTTTGTCATGTATGAAAGAGTAAAAAAAAGAATAATAAAAGTTGTGACGGTGGTGTGGTAAAAAGAGGAAGAGATAAAAGGTAAAAATATTAAAGAAGTGCTACGGTTGTGGCAATAGGGGACGTGGGAAGCTGGTGAATGGGAAGCCAATCTTCTCATGTCGCTTCATCTCCCCTGACGAACCGATTCAATATATAGTGTATATTATTTAGCTCACTGAAGGGAAAAAATTATATACCGGAATGAGACATGAAACGTACGGACTGCGCGTGGCCCAGATATTACTTTTCTACAGTTCTTCTCCGTGGTTTAGATTATTGCGAAATATATGAGCTCAGAATAAGCGGAATGGTTTTGCAGTTGGGCTACTTCTGGTCAGATACGGCGGAGGAAGGGATGACGATAAACAAGGACCAAATACGGCATTGGGTGAAAAAATTACATACTCGTGATATGAATGTGTGTATGCGTATGTGTGGCATTACATTTTTTTTTTTCAAAGATTGCGGTTAACAATAGGTTATTTTTATTTTTTGATAAAAAATAAACATTACTATTATTATTATTATTATTGCTATCATCGAGTATTATTATAATTGTCTCTTTCTCTCACTCCATCTATTATTTTCGTCTAAACTCTAATACTCAATCTCCTGTTATTGCATTGTCTTGTCCAACACAAGTCTGTAATAAATTAAGATGGGTGGGCGGTGCACATTAAAGAATGACTTGTCGAGCCAGTTGAAATTATAAATTCCGTTCGATGTGACCACTGTTGTTTGAGCCCCGGGATGCTTAAACACTATTTAATATGCAAACGAAAGTATACGTGTGTTTTAGGGATGAAGGAAGGAGGAATTCATTATTTACGCTTCCGGTATTGTTCCGGAAAACAAACCGGCAAACCGAATAACTAGAATATCGACGGTGGCTTCCCGGGCGTAAATCCAAAAGCCTCCCCCAAAAACATTTTATTTATTATCAATTCCTTTCGATTTGAATGGGATCGTCAATTGCATTAAATAGGTAATATTTGTCAATGACGGGTGGATACTAAGCATTCGAAATAACATTTAAATTTAAACATAATTAGTTATCACATAAATATCCGTTAGAATTAAGCATTGCTAAATATTCCAAGAAAAATAAAGTAATTACAGTGTTATTTCTAATGATGATTGTTAATATGGTAAATTAGGAAATATACATTTTAGAATACAGTTCATTTAAAATGCGGTTGTTGAAATATTTGATGACTGTCAATATACACGTATTTAAATCAAACAAATAATAAAAATGAATAAAATGTATCTACATTGTAAATATCTAATTGTCTAATATAATAAAATATGAAAAAAGTATGTTTTTGTATATTTAAATTATTATTAAGATAAACTGGATAATTGCACTTTAATTTATAATTGCAAACGCAAATTTAATGCACTTGTATTCTGTTAATACGTCATATACAAGCCGTTAAATATTTATAAATCCAATAAACATAATTTAAAACTATCATAATAATTTATTATTTATCATAAGAATATATTGATATGTATAATGTATATTAATTTTTACTCATTAATTAATGATTTTCAATAATTCGTTATTCATTAATCAGAGGCGCAATTTAAAAATTAGGGGCATTTAGAAAATTTTCAATACCCGTCTACTCCAGGCTTTTTATAGGAAGGTCTGAGAAGGGAGGGTGCATTCGTCTTACTAAAATTATTTTATACATTTAAAAAAATTATTATTGCGTATTTTATTAATTTAAAATTGTATGAAAAATAAAAAATAAAAATAATAGTTTAATAGTATTTATTATAAATTATTAAAGGTATATCGTGCCCAGGTGTGTCCCCACTGTGATTTCTCTTAATTATGCCTATTACATTAGTATATAATAATATTATGTAGGTAATCTGTTAAACTACCAGTGGATTTCTGATCCACATAAGCATTTTATGAACTCTGTTAAAATATAATAAAAATTATTATTTTTTCATTGTTGAATAAATTGTTTGAATCATTTATTTACATGAAATATTGTGTTTTATATAATAATATTAAACAACGTCTGCTTCTCTACCTTGAATGTTAGAATGTCATCAAATTTTAGTTTTAATTACGCATCTGCTAATTGTTTTTAAAAAGAGAATATTTTCGAAAATTATTATTTATTCATTATAATTTAATAATGATCACATAGTTTTTGTTTTATTTAAACCACTACTAAAACAGTATATAGCATATTATTATGAAATGAAATACAAACGTTCATTTTTTTTAAATAATAAATTATTTTTAAAATGTTATGTAATTAATATGTGTACTGTATAGTCATTTAAAAATTAATATTATATAACTATTATATTATGTAATTTAATTAGCAAAATATACTCGATTACTACGTTTATAATAAGTCAACAGCAATATGCCGATTATGCCGATTAGGTTTTACCTTTTTATCAAATACTTATTTATTGATGTCGGACGATAGTAAACCGTGGTGGTGGTTAGGTTTGTATCGACGAAATATAGTCTATAATATTGTTTGCATGGATGTGTTTTGTGTTAGATATGAGGTTAGGTAATAGTAATGACCGGACGAATGAAGCAGTTGACGATAGAATGGCGAGAGAGAGAGAGAGAGATAGAGAGAGAGAGAGATAGAGAGAGAGAGAGATAGAGCGATTGGGACATAGACAAAGAGTGAGGGCTAGAGCTTATTATCGGAAAAATTGAAACATCTGGGGCATTGGCGGCAAAAGTGTATTGCGGAATGGAAAGTCATTTCACCGTTTCCATTAGAGGCAGGAGAAAAAAATGGTGTTTGCCCGCACGTACACATACACACACACACACACACACTTTATACACGTATAACCTAGAGTGGTGGTCCGTGAGCCAGTGTGTGCGTGTATATGGGATCGATGTGGCGGTATACAGAGGTGGAGACTTAACGCCCATTAAAAGTTTACCCGATTTTAGCCCGTCGTGTCCGAACTCAAGCTCGTTTCTTTTATTTTTATCGCCTCGATTAAAGTGTTTTACTCGCTCACCGCCGCGCTACCAAGTGCCGAGTTCAGTTCTCGTTTTTGGTCGACCTTAACCGCATTTTGAATATCATACTGACGTCTTCGTCGTAAGTATAATATGGTCGTCGTAAATACAGGTTATAAACGTCACACACTATAACCACGATGATGATAATAATAATAAACATTATACAATATCTATGCACATACAAAATGTATATATATATATATACATATACATATAAATATATATGTTTATATACACGTAAAAATAAGTGTGTGTGCCGTGTGGTTACGCACATGGTTTATTCTAATATAATATTGTGGTCTCGTATCGTAAAAACGATGTGGCAACCGTGCGGAGTAGGTCGGGGATAAGGTTAAGCGAAATTTACCTACATTATAATAATATCTGTACCGATACGCCACCTCCCCCCAACCCCCTTGCGACGCCAAACTGCGTTCCGTTTCATTAGCTATGCCAATTCGATGGCGGCATTTACAACGGCTTTCGTTATCTCCGTCGTCGCCAAACGTCCAACCAATACCTCTGGTACCCCCTCCCCCTCCTTCCACTAGACAACCGCTGGGTGCCTTATCGATTCGCCAAACCACTACCGTTCTAATATTTAAGTGCAACCGATCGACGGTGGCAATCTGTAAAGTGTAGAACGTGTGGCAAACGAAAGCATATCAAAATTTTGTTTCACACGCACGCAGTACAACAGCTATAGTGTGTATACTGCAGTAGGGTACCTGCATATTATAATGCATACTTATGCTAATGTCACGCCACCCGGATTTTCTGGGTTTTGGTGAGAAAGCGGACGGAAAAGAAAGATACAGAGACACGCATACAAATAGAGAAAGGGAGAGAACGAGCGAGCGAGTGAGCGAGAGACAGGAGATAGGGGTAGGACGAATGAAAGATATACTCTAGTGCATGTGACTATAATATTATGTATATACTTACATCGGATACGCTACCTATAAATACGCGAACGGTTGTCTATTTATTATATCAAACCGTTTAGGACGTGTTCTTCTGCTCGAGAAGGAAATAATAATATTTTACCGATACGCCTTTGTGTTATATGCGTATAGGCGGGTAATTTGTAATACAAATATAATATATTACGACGTATTTTACCTTATACCGGAAATTATGTTTTATATATATATATATATATATATATATATCCTACATAATATAATATTTTAAAGAACACAGTCGTTGCTAGATAGAATTGGTCGATTGTTAGCCTCCCGAGCAATAAACGTTGGATAACATTCATAATATTAAAGTGTTTTTTTATTTTTTTTATGCATTTAATGTTGAGTTATTATTTAAACCAGTGGTGGATTTGGGGGGGATTAAGTATTTTATGCAATGGCACTGTTTTTATTTAAGAGATAATTTTAAACTTTGATCCAAAACGCAATATCCTTCCCCAAATATTGAATCATTTCAAAATCCACTATACTGATTTAAATTAATCCCAAATATAATACATATCCATCCCAGTTAAAAAGTACTTAGGTCAAACATAATGGTAGTAATTTATTCAAGCCTACAACTTAATTCGACTTGTGTATGAATAGCGTTTGAATTTTAAATCATTCGTAACAATTAGCCGTTAACTCAAGTTCTGCTAATGTATTTATTAACTGCGCGAGTATTTTAAATTTAATTTTTTTTAACCGTATCAATATAATATTATGCTACCAGTGTAATTCATTGCTTTCTCGTTTTTCCAGAAAATTTAGATTATAAACATAATAAATAATACAAAAAACAAACTTTATTCATATTATAAATAGAATAATTATATAGGTATCAAACTGTTCGGAAAATATTCAGTATTTTAAGTTTACGAATTCATCCGATTCTCAAAATAGTTATCTACTATTTATATTTTGAATTAGTCAAATGCATATTACAATAGTTAGCTGGTTAGGTAAGATTAAATTTTAGTAAATATAAAAACTTTATCTCAAAAAAACTGGTAAAAGAAACTTTGGATACAAGACAAACAAAAACATTAAACTTGTTTATATAAATAGTTTGATTTAAATAATTTAAAATTCTAAAAGTAATAATTTGTTTATTTTTTTGTTTGGCGGATCACTATTTTGTTTTTAAATAAAATAATAAAAATACGATTTTGTTTATGAAGTTCTTCGAACAGTAGAATCATCTACGGACCTACGGTGGCTGAGACTTAATGAGTGATATTATATTTAGTTGACTAACATAACTTAAAAGATATTTATTTAAAGTAATATTGTTTGTTTAATAATAATTTATTGTAAACGAAACATCTTTACAAATTAAATTAATCAATATACCGAACACTATTATTATTATTTTTTTTTTTTTAATAATAAAAATCAATGTAAAATACCAGGAAAGTATATCTACTGTATGCTGTAAAATTTTCGATTTCGAACATAACTCCTAATTTAGTAACGAATTTTAAAGAATGTATTAGATTTAAATTCAATTTTAAATCATTGCCAACGTTTAGTATAAAATAATATTTATGTAAAATATTGTAATTTATTTATTAAAAAAGCTATAACCTACAATATACACTACAGTACTACACAACATGTCAACATAATTGTAAATTGCAATACATTGATAAATTCTTAAGATATTTTTGAACAAGGCTGTAACATTTGGCAATTGTTTAGTAAACAAATTATATAGAAGATGTAAATTATATTTTCAAGTTCACTTGGAAATTGAACAATTTCTCAAATGTTGTCATTTTTGTCAGTTTATATTCTATGCCGTAAATTGAATTAATTATTAAATATAGAATCAGTCATTCATTAAATAACAAGATTATTATTTAGTTTTCAAAGAATACAACTATTTCTATATACTATTAAGCATTGTATTAAAAATTTAACTCTTTACAAAAAGATTAGACCATTTGGAATGGGGAAAGAAATAGTTAGTATTTCATATAATCGGTCGGCTTATTTTCAGGTCAAAGGATAGGGACGGATATGCCAATAATAATAATAATAATTAAAACAGTTATACAGGATAATATAATACCTACATTATTAAAATGTTGTTCTAACGTATTAATTTTTCAACATCATACATTGTTTATTATTATTTAACAATGTATTATGATATTATAATTTATTTTATCTAATCAATAAATTCAAAATAAAAACTTATATTTTATATAATTATATAAACAACTTTATTAAATAAATTATTTTAAACGGACTGACCAATAAATGAATTGGCAATTTTATTAATATAGTTTACTATTCAGTATAATGTAAACAGTTATTTGTTGGAAAAAATATTAAATCGTAACCAATAAAAATAGAATAAAATAGTGTTTTATTATTTGTTAAAATAAGTAGTTTTTCATGGAATTTTTGAGCTACATAATACATTATTTTTCAGGAAGAACTTAACTCTAAATTTGTTTTTCTCGATAGTTAATGGATCATTTTTGATTAATTTTTTTACCAAATTGTGAATATTTATTAGATGTTTCTTTAATGTTAACATTTTGTCAGATAGGCACACTTCGTCCATGAGTTCAACTTCATTTTTTATTTTTTTATCGCTTACTTGAATAATTATTTTAGCAGCTATTTGTTGTTCTTCAAAAACGTCTACTCTATTTTTTTAAATGTTGTTTTTATTTTTACAGGAGTTGCATATATAATCTCTGTTTGTGGTAAGCACTAAGCACAATTAAATTACAGTTAATACAGCTAACAGTTAACAAATGGTTTTTATCATTGTTCGTATATAAAAACTGTTCTCCGCCAATATTTTAAACAAATAAGAATAATATTATAATAATATTGTATAATTTATACAATTATTATAAATGGCCTAACCATTATAGATTCTACACAATATGCCTGAGAATAATCTAGTCAATTAGATAAAAATAATAATATCGTCTAAATGTAAAGAGCTTAGTTATTTTTAAAAGATATGAATTCATTATACAACATAGTTTAAATAAATACAAATATTAATGTATTCTTTTTTTTAGATAGTTAATAATTTTTGAGAATAATTAAATTTACTTAAGAATTTAAAATTATTTTTTCAATACTATTTTGAAACTGAGTTGATGCTATAGTTATCATCATTTTTTAACTTAGTTTTAAACTACTACACTGGATATACTATATTAATTTTAATTTTGGAAAACTTTCAGACAAATTAAAAATATTTTTCATTAAATTGATTATAGTCTTCTTTTACCGGTGAATAAATAAATATTGTTACTTAAAATAAAAATAGAATACATTAAGTTTTACTATTAGTTAATTAAAAAACTTCCACAACAGATTAAATAAAACTAAAGAACATCTCTTCTACGAAATTGATAAATAAACTGACAAAGTCAGGTTAAAACCACGGTTATCACTCTCAAAAGACTTTAAAGACCAGACAGATTATATGTATATATTATAGTAATAGTGTAATTAAATTCAAACATTTTATTTTAGAAACATTATGTCAAAAAAAAAAAAGAACTATAAATATTATAACAAAATTTTAATATTATGGTAATTAATAATTATTATTTTCTTGGTTTCTATTGAAGTTAATAGTTATATTACTTATAAATATATTTTGTTGAAATATGGTTTTATGTTTTAAAATATATTTAAGATAGGTATCATTGTCATCCACGTCTATAAAATCACTCAAATATTCTAATTTCTGCACTTAACTCTGAATAATTACTTGGAAATCCTCCAAGGAGGCTTAAAAAAAGATGGTGTCGTGACCTAAGCTATTAATCCTTATATTAAAAAAAGTAATAATAATTATAATGAAATAATAAAATAAATTAAGAAATCGAGTATAAAGTGTAATTTCTGAGTTACTTATTTTCTTATGTAATTCGTTTAATTTTATTTTAGTACATAATCTTATTGTAAATCGACTTTTACAGATTGTATATTTTTATTAATAATAAAAATAAAAAAATAAGATAAAATTGACATGACGCTATTTTATATACAATATACATATTATAATATAAATATTAAACTTCTATAGCATATCGCAATACCATAATATATTATATATACAACATATTTTTTTTGAAAAAGCAGAATTTGTTTCTGGTTTGTCTATGAAATTTGTCTAAGCTTTAAAAGTAAATTGTTGTTGGATTATCTTTTATTACTGTTTCTAAATCTATGCATTTATTTGTAAGTCATTAATTAATTATCTATTCATGAGCATTGCATTGATTGTATATTATAACTACTGTGGATTTGACACCAGACAACTTTCATCATTTTAATATTGAAATTTAGAAAAGCTGATTAGAAGTAAAAGTAGATAATTATTTTTATAATTAGGTACATTTTGTTTTTTTTTTTTTTAATGCAAAAAAAAAGGTTGATCGCGAAAAATAACAGCAAACATATATTGAACCGCTTCTGAAAAAAAGCATTTTTACAAAAAAAAAAAAAACCCCATTCAATTGAATGGGAAATTTTACGTCTAATTGTCAATAATTTTATTATTCGCTATATCAAGTTTGTGTATTATCGTAAAATATTACAGTTGTTCAAATATTCATTGGAGACTTCCAACATTTTTAAATTCATCACAACACGCTACGCTATTCGTATACAAATATATATTATATATAACATAATTAAAAGATAAGATACCTAAGCACCTAATATGCATTAAAATGGCATAATATGTATATTAATTAAACTTCGATAGTATTCGTCTGCAATTGTGATGAGCACCCTCCTAGTGACGTTGAGTTTTCACTGGACGTCATTCCACCGATTATTTCTAAATAGCATGTTGGATTAAAACAATATCCTCATTGTTTGGACCAATATTAAATGTGTTTTTCATCACAATATTGATTAATCCGGAAAACCGTGTCTGAAAGTCTATGTACCTACATTGTACAATATAATAACCACACCGAGGACGGTATAATGAAATTGCTATACACAAAATATGATATATATATATATATTGATAAGTGATGAACAATTTCAGACATTGTCCGTAGAAATCGATTGCGTCGGGCGCAAATTCACCCGGCGAAATATTATGTGAAAAAAATGAAACGATGACAGAGTTATTGGTACGTCATCGTCACCGGATATACCTACTGCGACGACACAAAGAGAACGAATATTATATCGTATATATAAAACCAAAGATAGAAGAAAATTCAATAATCTCTTCAACGACTTCGGGATGAGAAAAAGTCGTCCGAAAGAAAATATGAATTGTAAGCACAAGAACCGCGCTCGTTTATATCTTAAAAAAAATCTACCCAGTGTGAATAGAGCCGTAATGGACATCTCGTAAATCGTAATCGTCAGCCACGACTTACTCAAATGGTTCTCGGGGACAGCGGAAGAAAAATTATACGGAAACTCGGTTGATGACTTAGAAGGAAATAATAGTGTTCAGATTATTGACCGTCCAACGGCGTTCCTATACAGGAACATAATAATAAATAATTTATTGTGTTAATGATTTTTTATTATTTTTAAACGATTATGCGCAAAGTATAATATTATTTTGCATTACTCGCCGATTATAATACTTTTTATTGTCAAAGTATAATTGTTATGAATTCGTATAAATCATTTATTAATAGGTATAATAATTACAAACCAGACAATACATAATACAATTAGTTTTTTTAGTATTGGTAGTACGAGTTTGCAAGCATTAAAAATATGCATATTATTTATTGAAATAAAAATATATTTGAAGTACCTATCATAAAATGAACAAAAAAATATTTTACTCTGCAAAGTGTAAAGTATAAAACACTAATACATACGTAAATACCTATCAATGTTTATAATTTATCGTGAATTCCCAGTGTATAAAAACTGTTTTTGTTGTTATTCGATGTGTTATAAACTATCAAATATGATCTTGATCAGCGACACGTTTAAATTTAAAATTTCATAAAAATCAACATTTTATCGACCCAATAAATAAACAATAACTACCTATCAGAATTCGAATAAATTACATCTCTTACAAGAAGTGACATTTTAAATAATTCTATTCAAATATATTTGTAAAACCAAAAAAGCTATTCTTGATGCGTTGACTTTTAACGGGAAAAGAATTTATCCGTCAAACGAGGATTACACTTTTACTACGATTCGCAAAAATTTAATACGACAAAGAAATCGAGCGACAGAAAAGGAATACGATTTACGATACGTCGAATCTGATTTACGATACTCCTCTCGAGACAGATTTAGCCTGGACAGCAGCCATCCCTGCTGTGTAGGGGAAAAAAATACAGTTACAACCCTGTTTTTGTGTACAACCAATACTAACTTTTACTCAAATCTATTTCGGACAATAGAGACATTTCTGAACGATAGAAAATTGTCCTTGTCCGCATAAATAAGTCAAAAATACGGACGGTGGAGACGATGTTTTAAGAATTACGACGGACGGTTGCTTAGACAAAATCAATAAAATAAAAGTATATACATTATAATACTATACGGACGACAACTGATAAATCATTTAATAATCTAGAGTATTGTTATTGTTTAACAATTGCCAACTATAATAATGCGATTTGATAGATTTTATTATTAAACGTTATATAAATGATGATGTAGAAAACAAAATATTCCATAACAGACTGTTTGAATACGTTTTAAGCTTAGAAGGAAGCAAGACCTATACTGTTCGTATTATAAATCATAACTTGTAATTTGAATTAATGGTATAACTAAATAGACGCAATGAGGTTCACGAAGTTATAGCATTATTGATCGATAATATTTTAAATAAGTTACCTTTTTATAACCTTATTAATTTCATTAAGTGTTTTGAAAAAGTATTGATGTATTGAAATAGTAAAAAAAAAATGAAATTTATAAAAACTCTTTTAAACATTATTTTTACTGTAATTTTGTAATGATTCAACAGATTATAGTTAATATTACATTGTTAACGAATAACTAAACTAAGTAGTGCATCAGATTTCAGGAAGACCTATTCTATATAATATATCTAAAATATAGTAATATAATATTTTTAATATTTCAATTGGTTTTGACAATCACTTTTTAGGTTTTTAATTTAATAGAAGATTTATTTATGATTAATTTAAATATCATTTGAAATTTTAGATTTATTTTCTTGACCTTACACAATAACCCCATTTTTTATAATCGTTTAAAAATTAAATTAAGATAAATACGTATTTATTTCAATTCAACTACTGTGAATTATTTTCTCTATTCTTTGAATTCTATTAAATAAAATACCACGATTAACTGAATAATACAATTTTTATAAAAAATATTAATAAGTCTAAATAAATAAAAAAAAGCTTCTGATATAATATTTTTTATGCGATGTATATTATATATTTTAATGTGCCGCTAGCGTAGTCATTATTCTAGTTACAACCTTCAGATTAATAAACGGAGCCAATATTTCTTTACAGAGATAAGAGGGTGTCCTTAGGATGAGCTTTATCACTTACCAAGGAGAGAGAGAGAATGGTGAATTGAGATTAAAACACTTGGCTACATAGTATTTTGTTATAAATGAAAATATATTAATAAAATACATATATTTTAGAATTATTCATAAATAAATTATTCTTATAGGCACCTCAAATTTTATGTAAAAATCATAATATTATAATATTATTTAACACTTGATTTTCATCATGAAATTAGAATAAATAATCATTACGTCTTATTCTTGTAATATAATAAAATCGATTATTTAATATTTTCGCACGTCTTAAATTGTATTATATACACATCCGTTATTATATTAAATTAGGTATCTAATAAAACGTAAAAACAATCTAAAACCAACTTTAAATATCTATATATTAATAATAGCTTCACGATATTATCATCCAATAATAATGTATTTTATTATTTGATGACAATCCGGCATCAACGTTCAATTTACAATACCATGAGAATAATTATGAATAAAGAATTATAATTGGTATATTTAAAAAAAAATCCTAGCTTAGGTTGAATGAGAAGGATACTGTCCCAATTACTATCCTTACTGTAACTCACCCCTAAGCACCACAGACATAATATTATAGTATAGTAAACACATTTAGTTAATCAGTTTCTGTATAATATGTATTATTATAGTACATAATACTATATTATTTCACTATATTATATTATATGTGTGTATGTGTGCGTGGAAAATATGTATTCAGTTACGTATAATATTATAAACGTCACACAAAAATATTTCTCTGTTTTGATTGAGTACTTACGGAAAAAAAAAAGAACATAAAAGTCGACACGAAAAACAACTCATCTGGAAATGAAATCGTGTCAAGCTTATATTACTATAATGATAAATTCCGTAATATAATTATTGTACACTGCGGTCGATCGATGTTTTCATGTGCTAAAAGTTTGACCTCCGAAAAAAAAAAAAACAAAATTTTCTTCCGGTCGGCGCACTATGCCAACATCTAATACACGTCATGTATATTTATAATAAATACATTTACGTATATTATATGTGCGTGTGTGTGTATACATATACATCAATATTTATCATTACATTACCCTCGGATAAGTCGTTTTGATACGGCATAACCTCGTGGTAGTCGTGCTGCAGGGTTTCGGTCACGCCATGTTTTATCGAACGCCCAGCACGAAAACGTCTCGCGTAAAACAATAAACGAAAACAATATTATTACCTATGACAGAACGTGCACTACCACATAACATTATAATATTCACTAGCATATCACCAAATCATATAAACCCACGGGCTACGGATTTTTTCGTACATGACTTTTCTCGTAAGTTCGTTTAAGTTAATTTTCTATTTTTTTTTTTTTTAATCTAACTTAGTACGTGTAGTACCTAAAACTCGTATTACAAATGTTTGCGATTTGTGGGTAGCTTTTCTTTCACCACACGACGTGTACGTTTTTCCGAAAGCCTAAAAGCGTACTCACCCAAACGCGTTCTATACAAAATTCAGGGTTACGATTTAATTTATACACACGGACCGTGTCATCACAATTCTACACGAAAATGTGGGTATCACATCACCTACGTGAAGTTGTCCGAAAGACCCATTCTCTCTGAAGACTATTTTATTTGAAAACTGTGTAGTCAATTTGAATGTTGTTTGTGAATATTTGCAAATTGATTTTTAGAATTTTTAAATTATTTTCCCGAACTATGTATATAAAAAAAAAAAATGGGTAGAATCAACTTCACGCAACCAATAATATGTAAAAAATGACTTTGCAAATTAATTTTTTAAAATTAATCTACCAGTCTGATGTAAATATTATAAAGGAAATAAGATTTAGGGAAGTATGTTGTACCCGCACCGCCCATTCAAAAATATTGATTTTTTTTTTTTTAAACAATAATAAGCACGCAATTAGCACGAATATGCAAAACCAATTTGATAACATCAATGTCACTGATATCGCGAAAATCGATAGGTTATACTGCAAAAGGTTTCATAAGCACTATCCAACCACTATTAAAAATGTAGATATTTATTTATAAATTAATATACATAATAATTGTAATTCAGAAAATCAATTTGAAAATATATGCAAATTGATTTGTCAAAATGACAACATAATTATTATCAAAAAAATTGGTTTTGTCATGAGGCTGAGTTTATGAACGTGATTCAAACGCACCATGAATGGTTATTGCCTTATTGGTATAAAATATGTTTTTTTTTTTTTACTTTATTCTTCTATTGTTAGAATTTCAGCACTTGTATGTCATGCACAACAAAAATATATTTTCACATTTTATAAAAATTAAATTGTTATCACAGTTGTTTAAATCAAATTGACCCGAATCGAAACATTCATCATTATTATTGACGTTAAGGATATTAACAGAGTATCTATATTTTGTGTATTATGTTATGTTATCATATTGTCTAGTAGAAAGATTCCTCAATAAAGGTCAAGATGTTATATTTTCTATTATACAATATCTAAAAATATTTAACTAATTTAAAATCATCTATTTTCTGCGTTTTATATTTGTGTTTGTTTTTTCTATAAAAAGTTTTGTATTTTTAAACTTTTTTAAGTTTAGTATTTTTTTTTAAATTTATTATTATGTTTATAAATTAGTTTTTTTTAATTTTCCAAATTTATAAAACATGCAGTTAAATATATGCGTTTAAGTTTCAATATTAAATGTTTCAATTGTACATAGACCTGATATAGCAGGGGTCCAAAATAATACAATGAATAATTAATTATAAAAAAAAAGTAATATTCCCTTCGTCGATATCAATATCAGGTGAAAATTGAAAAAAAAAAGGTATTCAATCTTTATCGGATGACCAACAAATGGGGTTATTTAATGAAAGTTAAAAATATACAATGTCCCCAACTACATTACATTACACTGCATGTGGACAATATTGTAATTACTTAATTATTTTATTCATCATAATAAACTAATAGTATTAAAAATACAATATTAATATATTATTTCCTGTCATTATAGTTTATATATTAGATATGTAAAAACAATACATCTACATCCATGTATATATATTTTATTTTTTGAAAGAGACTAGTAAAATAATATTGTTCTCATACACATTTCACTTCGGAGAAGTGTTCTTCTCTCTATCGCAAATAATAATAACAATAATATTATACCGAACAACTGTGTGCATCCGATATCAACGCGCAACGTTTTCTATTTATTGTTCCGTGACGTATGCAATATATTTTCTATTTTTTTTTTTTGCCCTTTAATATTTGTTTTTAAAATGAACCCATCTCGTCGCGCATACACTACGTATATTGTTATAGGTTTATTCCATCTCTATGTTATACCGGTATGATATATAAAGGCGCCTTTGGTGTGGGTGCATATAATATAAATTTCATAATAATACATCAGTATAATAGTTCTGACAAGAGAGTTTCAAACTGTATACGGAAAATAATACGAGCGTTATATTTATATATATATTATATTGTTATGCATACTGCAGACGCGTGTTGTACAAGTATTTTTGACTAGGTGTGCATACGCGCATTATTATAATGTAAAATAGTTCAGTTTCCTTTGTAAAACGAAACGCCGAACACGGCCAGCCTTGCCGACGCACTGTCCCGCGTAATTGCGTTTTAAACGAAAAATACCGCGCACGCACGCGTAGTTGACGGTGGTGTGTGCGGCCAACGAAAGGACGGGGTCGAGTGTGGAAAAATAGCAAAGGATATATTATATAGACTCGGAAAATAATAAGCGATGAGGGATTCTCCGTTTGTAACGTAATATTGTTATATTATTTTTGCTCGTTTGTAATTAATAACGGGCCCGCTGCTCGGAGTCCTGGTCGTTTTAATCGACGTCAACCCAAGTGGGGTCAGGCTATTTATCTTCTTTACACGCACACTAGAAAGGATTTTGTGACTTTTTTTTTTTAAGTGGAGGTGTGTTTTTGAAAAAAAAAAAAAAGAAAAATGAACCTAGGTGCATTCGTCTTACGTGGAACAGATGGCGGTGCACAGCTAACGAAACACAGCAAACGTTATATCAATCAATCTTCTTATTTTTTTTTTCCACTCCAACCCTCCCAAACTACGTGCTTTTTTTTCCATTAGCTTGACTTTTACAAAAACAATATACCTACACGAATCGAGAAATTAAACGAACTCGCCTACGATACAGACAATACTATAAGCTTCCCTCAATAGCTGCCGTCGTTTCCGTGTACATTTACGTCCGTCTACGGCTTTTGGTAAAAACTGATAAAATAAAATGATATGCATAACACGAGAATACTATATCATAGGTACTGACTATAATTATTATTCACTTACCTATATTGTTAATGATGTATTAAACATACAACTTCGAGCTCAAGCTTCCCGCCGATCGATAATGTTTTGTATCGAAAAAGTAAATTAAAATATTTATGTGAAAGTTATATTACAGTCAATAATTATAATGATCTTTTGAACGTTTATATTGAGAACCGGAATACAATATAAATACCCATATTATCATAATTCAGTTAACGATTAATTGTTAATAGCGTTTATTTATCAAACAGTATTAGGATAATATATATTTACATAAATATACAACAAAATTAGTATTGTTCAATATTTTTACTTAGTAAAATATTATATTTTGCTTTGTAAAAATATAAAATAAAAATATATTCAAAAAACTACACAAAGTTTTGTTAAAGTGTAGCAAAAAAAAATGTTCATAGTACTTAATAACTTATATAAAGTATACAACTAACGCGAAGAATGTATTATAGTTTATTATTGTTTTGTAAAGCCAACGCACGCTACATAGTTTATATTAATATATTATATAAAGGAAAAAGTATAGCATAAATAGAAGGAAGTTTGTGATCGAGTGGAAATTATTAACGTTTTGTAAAGGCATATAATATAGTAGTCGACGGCTATAATATATTATATTCATAACCATAATGTTATACATATAAATATTATGGATTATCGTTTTGACGATTACAGTTTCCAGAGTGTATTTATCAAACGGCCCATCATTATGGCAAGAAACGGTATAGGGGAACGAAGTCAAATCTTTGAACGGATTTTCTTTGGAGAATTTTTCACATAGTACGTTCAACTATAAAAGCGAAGTATGTCTTGTTCTTGACCATCCGGGCGTAGGATGACACCTCTCAATCGGTCGTATTTTTATTTTCTCAACTGGTTTTACTTTTTATTATTTTCATTTTTCAATCTTTTTTCGTCCCTTTAACAAAATAAAAATCCGCTACAATAAATTTGGAGTTTTATAAGATTTGATCACGTTTTCTTGACCATGTGTGGTGGTGCAGTGGTAGAAGAAAAAAAATATGAATCCGTGACGAGAATGACGATTGGAAAAACACACACACACACATAATCATTTTTAGATTTTTCGATTAGTTCATGTCTTTAATTTTGCTCTTTCAATATTTTCGGGATCCGTGGATTTGGCTTTTATCTGTCCTCACCCATTTCTTCAGCAGTTATATAGCAGTTGAATGTGTATTATTTAAACTATAATATACAGGCATTATATGTGAACTCCTTAAATTCGACTTCACAATTTATTATACGTTTCGATAAAATGCGCACATGGAAAGATTCATACAAATTTTCTTTTAGTTATAAATAAAAAAAAACTTCAATACCAGCGTAACATAAAAACGGGACAAGAGTAAAATATATAGGAATCGTTTTGCTAAAGTGCTCTCAGTACTCATTTTTTCGTCGTTTGGTATTTTTTTTTTTTTTTTTTATTTTTATTATTTGTATGTGCTTTATTTATTTATTATTATTATTTCGTTTTTTCGCCTCGAGACAACAACAAAAAAACGGCAGTCGTGGAAGCCGCTTCAGCAGCAACGGCAAAGCGACCGACGAACGAGAACTACTCGAGTTTTAGTTTTAGTTCCCCGCTAGGACGATAAAAAAAGAAAGGAACGAGTAGGCGATAAAATAGAGTTTTTGCGTATGTTGCTCGAGGATAATAATAATAAAAAAGATACATACATGTATATATTTATATAGATGACAAAAAGTACGAAAGTGGAAAGAAAACAAGACTCGGGCGTACAATAATACGCGCCCCATACGAACGACACCGATTTAATATCAAAAATGTCAATATTCAGACATGATTGGTCCTCGACGTCCACGTGGATGATGTGGAGAGGGAGAAATGTGTATAATATAATATACATTCAGTCCGTTAAACTTTTAGGGCCATCGGAGCATAGTGCATAATATTATATTGTTCGTTCCGTTTGCTTTGCATAGAAAGTGTTATAAATAAAATAAAATAATATTATTATAATATCATAGCATACGCGTTTCATCGCCAATATTTAACGGGCCCGCGCTAAAACAAAATATACGTAATACTACGGTTTATAATAATCACTCTAAAATACGTGGACGTACTCATCGTATGTGTAAAATGCATAGTTCCGCAGTACGTGAGTATTGAGTCACGATACAATAACAGCTATACCTATTTACTCACCCAAAGCGGTAAGTAATATGTATTTATAGGTAGGTATCTATAAAATATCTGCTATACATCAAAGTGGTCTTTGAGAGAGTTTTTTTAGTATTTTTCGTTGAGTTTCAACATCGGAGCATTTATCCACGGCTGACTGTATTTTAGCTTCAGTAATGTCAGTATATTTGAACAATCTTTTGATCGTACGGGTTTGGTTTGATCGGAAACAGTTCTAATCGAACGATTGTGAATTTGCTCGCATTATCTGCACACGATTCAACTATGAAACCGAAATTCGTCGGGACGAGAGTCGAAAACGCGTGTATGATTATGGACACAATGTATAGGTATTAGATACGCCACTATACATTTGACCCGCACGGTGTACGTACAGTGAATATATTATTACAGTTTCAGCGCTGTGACAGTCAGTTTACCGTTTGTCGTAGAACCTATACGAGATTTGAATTAATCTGTCAATTTCACAAATACGATCAAACATCACGTCGAATAATGCTATATAAATTGACGGATTGTCGTGTTCAACCCGTGTATACGAATAAATTGGGGTAATATTGTATATTGTGCGATTTAGTTTGAATTCTTCAAAGTTTTTATATTTTATAAAACTTTGTATTATTATAGCTATTTCTTGTTTATTTTACACCTAAAGCCATTTCAGATATAATCTGAAAATGTATTTCTCGCGAACGGCCGTCAGATAATATTTATAATAGGTAAGTATAAGTTAGTAACTATATAGCTTTGTAAATCGTAACAATAATATTATGACGGTTATTGATATTATTATGACTATAGTTATACCAAATTACAAATATTATGTTTATATTTGATGTTGCAAAGTCAGCAACTTGACTAATATTATTGATGTTTTTAACTTGTTTTTAATATAAATTATTAACATAAAAACGCCGGTTAAGGTAACGCTTAATTTTACTATTTGAACAAATTATGTTAGCAATTTGTATTGATCATAAATAGTCTTGGTCTATCAATATTATGATCGTTTTTCGTTATATGCATAACATATTTTACCTAGGTTGATATAGTCATTAATATTATTATTATTATTATTATTATTATTATTATTATTATTTTATTACCTACTATATTATTATGTTATACACTCAGTTTCTATGGATACTTGAAATGTTTGTTTGTTTCTAAACGAGTATTCAAAGTACAGTGATTTATGCATGTGATTAAAATATTAACAGTGAAAATAAAAAGTACTTATTATACTATATGTATTTAGTGCATAATTGATTAAAAAACTATTTTTACTACATATACCTATATTGAAAATAAAATAAATACGAGTATTTAACATTGTCAACAAAATTAAATTTTTAATTAAACATCGTCTTTATTTGTTTGTAGATAAAAAAATAATAATTTTTACGATTAAACTTATTATTTTATTAGTTGATTTTCAATTAAATCAATTAAGAGATTAATTATATTCACGGCATTTACAATTTTGTTCAGTTTTGGTTTTAGATTAAATTAAATAACTAAATACATTATATGTTTAGTTGTATAAAACCATTTCAAAACGTTCAAGTTGTATGGTAGCAATATAACACGTTTAACACATCATCAAAGTAATATCATAAAAGAACAACTGAAATTTAAAAATATTCTCCACGCTCGTGTTATACTACTTATAAATGGCGAGCCATTTAACTGTCTTGATCAGTGGTTCTTAAACTTTTGGAGTACATCGTATATGCAGACCCTCAATGAAAAACTTTTTCAAAACGCACTCTTTCCCTGGCTTACTCGCAAATAGCCGATGGTCTACAAAATGTATATCATTCAAAACAACATTTTTGAAAAATAGAATTATCGACTTTACAAGCTCAAACTATTTGAAACAATGAGTGTATGTATACACTAAAATGGACCACACTCTATAGTTGCTTTATATTCATATATATACATATAAGTATCGTTGTTTTATATTGATTTTAAAATAATTACTCGCAGAATTTGAATTAAGATAATGTACGTACTTGGATAAAAATATTGTTGATGATATTGTAATAAATATTACAGGGTTATTTTAAAGTGTTATTGATGGATTGAATGTATCAAATGATTTAATATAAATAATATAAAACGACAGTTTGATGACGTTAAGACATAATATAATATTATAAAAACATATGGACATAGTATACAAAACGTTTAACATCGTAGGTGGGTTCACACACGTGCGTTTACTCAGAAGGCGTGGATCATGGCTTTCGAAAGATATGGTAAAGTTTTTATTTATTAAAAATGTCTCAGAATGATTTATTATGTTAAAGTACCAGGATAATGAAGATATCATAACGATAGTATATCATCTGGAGACACCTAATTTATATCATAGCTGATGGCTCTAAGTTGGTAAAATTATAGCAATAGCTTAAACCTCTTGGATGTCAAATCATAATCCCAAACGATTTAATTACAAAACATACGAAAAAAATACGCGAATTTCGGCACCATTTAAAACATCATACTGCTGTGGGCAAATGTCTTTTTGTCTATCACTATACGCCTTATTGAACTTAAATTGACCTAAGAAAATTATTTAATTACACGACATTTAAATCGCAGACAGTCCCCCGTTACACATGACTATTGTTCATAATTCCGTATATTAAACAATGTGGTCTAATATAAGGTAATACCTTCTAATAAATTATACTTTATGTTTGTAAATACGTAAAATTTGATACCATTTTTTATCTCAATACTTATGTGAGATTTAAACTTGTGTTTGAAAGCAATTGATAATTTCAAAAAAATTTATTGTTCCGTAGTGGCGTTCAATATTGTATGAACGTAGAAATAATTTTTTTTCTAAACTAAGAAAAACATGGCTGTGCAACTGAAAAAATTACCACAGTGCAAAAGTACAAAATATTTCTGTATTATAAAAGATATGGTATATTTTTCCAAATCAGATCAACAGGTATTATACATAATCACAATAATGCGTTTGAATATCTATAATTTATACATATTTTTTAATTGATAACAATAACTGCTTTCGTCAGTCGATGTTCGTAGTTCATCCACAACGAATTTGATTGTACTTAAAGAACATGTGTGTAATTTTATTTTTAATATTAAAACAATGTGTCTACCTATAATAATATATTAATATTTATAAACAAGCTCTTACAATTTATTTTAAATAGAAATAAATTATATTATAATATGTTAAATAGGTCACTGATCACGAAAAAAATCAAATATAGTTTGAAATCAATATATTTAGACGATAAAACTATCGTATTAATACTATCATTCCAGACATTGTGGAATGCAATGAACGCTCTGACTAAACATTATCTATTCCAACGCTATATAATAAGTAATAACAATATAATGCCAATAAATTCCTATTCTTCTGTCTATTGTAATAGGTACTCGTTTATAGAGTATGTTAGCAGTGCGACTCGTGAAACTCTATACATATATATATATATATATTATCGGCTACTCCTAGTAACTTTTATAATATATTATTATATTATATTGAAGCGTCCGCACAGAAAACTTCCACCGATTTCTTTCACGTGATATTTTCTTGAAATTGCGCCGTTGGCGTGTGCCCCAACGACGACGAGCGGACTCGACCGACACACGCTGCCGAAGTCACCACAATACCGTCGATTAACGACTAATGTGTGGTATTGTTTTTATCGTTATTACTATTATTATTTTTATTATTATTATCATCGTTATCGTCATAATCGTCATTATCATTATCCCAAGGGCGGGCGTGTGTACGGCGCGATAACACAAAAGCTATCGCAGTAAAGACGGCAGCCACTAAACACACTCGTAAGCATAACATTAAATTGCAATATCACACGAGATCGATCAGTTGAACAGCCACGTTACAAGTGTTCGAACACTGTTGCAGACTGTGTGAAAGAATACATAATTTGTCGATTACGATTCTTACCGTTTTCCTGTGTCTCGTGATATACATAGAATTATAATGTACACAAAGTTATGCCGTTAAAAAAAAAAAAAAAACAAAACGGAACGGAACAAAACAAACATACGAATATAATAGTATATTACCAATTTTAATGTATGTTTGATCGAGACATTATTCACATGGCACTATTAATATGGCGTACTGTACCTACTATATAATTTTTAGGTATCTTGATTGAAATAATTCTACCACATTAAATTTACGTTTCACTATTATTAACGATGCAAATAACATTATCATATAAATATCGAAACAGTTTTAAGATGTCTAAATACTCGAGTCACGAGTTTAATGCAATATGTGACATTGTAAGTCTATAAGCTTTATCTCAAAAATCTTGAATAGTTATTGTATTATAATAGCATTCGTTGAGGTTTAAATATCCCTTGGTTAGGTGCAATACTCGACTTGGAGGCACAGGGGGATGGAATATCCCAACCAATTTTTCAGAAATGTTATAGCGTATACCTACTATTATTTTGAAAGGGAACGCATGGAACGCTTTATCATTCTCCATTTTTTCTTAAAATGCGCGGGATACTATCATAATTATTTTATCTTATGGATTAACAAAATTATAATACCTAAGTAATATTATATTTTCAGTTATTACTGTTATCATTATTTCACTATTATTTATTATCAATTAAAATAGATTTAAAGATTATAAATTTTGAATTTAATTTTCATTATCATCATTGTTATTAATAAAATGTATCTACTGAGTACTGGTCTACCCACTAATAGATTTATGACAAGTAGCTATGTAAAATCTTGGATAATAGGTAGTAAAAGAGACGTGGAAGAAAATTGTTATTCAAAAAGGATAAAATAACATAATACTAATAATAATTTATGGAATACTTAAATAAATAGTTAAAAATGGATGTTTTTTATTTATTTATTTTTATTGCCCTTTTGAGTTCGTTAGTATTTATAACTATAATATACATATATATAATTACCTATGTCTTATATTAACTTGTATATTTTTCATTTTCAAATTGATTGTTTATAAATATTTGTATATGATTTAAAGAGGAGTATTAGGGAGTAACAGGATTATGCTTTATAGGATGTTTGAAAAAAGCATCTGAGATTTATTTAATTACAATATTTAAACTTATACCATCGGATTCTTTGTATCGGCATAATTAAAACTATTCACTGCAATAATTCCGATTAACAATAATTTAACCTGTTGGAACAAATTCATATTAACGACAATAGGTCTATTATGATATATGTACGAGTTTAAGCCCCGGCATTTTTCAATCATACCTCGTATATTTTAACAAATAAGACGTATATACATATAAACCGTAAATCGTATAGTTAAAAGTATTATTGTTTCACTGAACACCGGAAAAAAAAAGCTTTTTCATCTATCTCGAACTAAACTCTCTCTCTATGGCTCTATATATGTATAATACAGACTTTATATATACTACGTGAGTACCTACGTCGTACTGTGTATATATATATATATATATATAAAATAATAATGCGTAAACCCGCTCGTCGTCGGAGCCGTTCGTACCGTCGTTTTATCGTGTGCGCGTGACTGCTGCTGTGGCCGACGAGTGTCTCTGTTTTTGACGATGAAAAACGTCCGTTTCGAGAGGATTTCGACCACCAATGTGCTTTTCCTTCCACCACCGCTGTATCACATAAAAGCCGCCACTAAAATCCTTGAACTCGTTTCCCTATCGTTTCAAGCGCGCGCGTGTGTGTGTGTGAATTATAATCTATTGATTTTTATTTTATTTCGTATCAACGGCGGCTGAATTGGTGACGGCTGTGGTGGCGATGGTCTACGCGCGTAAAACTGTTTTCGACGACCATCAAATTGAATATATTATTATGTACTTCCCGGTCGATCGGTTTGGGAGAAAAAAATCGAATTCAAACGAACATAATAATATTATAATAGTGCTAAATGACTGTTTTAGTCGTATAATTAACCGCAACCGCAGCCGACAACGTTGACGTGTACGCAATAATTTCCTCGTATACCTACGCTCCACCAACCCTACGCCAACAAGCCGGTCGACGATTCACATTGATTGTGAATTTGTGATAACAATATATATTTATTATTTTGTATTGTATACCGCACTTTTGTGCAGCTATAATATTGCGGTTGTATTTTAATACGCGCAGGATGATCAGATATATGTTTGAGTAACTAAAATAGGCGTAATACAGTTGTATTATCATCTATAATAATTTATATT
Source organism: Rhopalosiphum maidis (assembly GCF_003676215.2). Classification (NCBI taxonomy): domain Eukaryota; kingdom Metazoa; phylum Arthropoda; class Insecta; order Hemiptera; family Aphididae; genus Rhopalosiphum; species Rhopalosiphum maidis. Next base: position 66,084,285 of record NC_040877.1, read on the forward strand.
GATAATACGAAATAATATTATTATATGGTTATCATTACACTAATAACTAATAAAAGATATTTTATAATCTAAATAATAAATAGGATTCAAATAATTTGGACTAAAATGTTATCGCATAAGGACAAAACACCGACTGCAAAGGCTGAGGCCCATATAATTACGGTTACGTGTCTCAAACTCACGATGATCTACACAAGATATGAACGAGAAAATCGAACGACCCTAATACACAACAATATATGTTATAGTTATCGGTCGTGATCGCCGTCGTCGTTGATATTATAACTGTTATTGTCAAACGTTTTCGACGATGACGGCCCCAAATACCGTGTATCGTATTTCCGATTTAATAGCAATAAAAACACAACGTGTACACAATAGTATTACATTATACGTAATATAGTATAAATGTGAATATGCGATAGCCTATATGTAGGTACATTAAATGAAACGCAGTGCATTTGGGACGTACAACCCTTTTTCCCCCAGAAGAGTTATATCGACGGTGAACTAACAACGGGTAAGGTGTTATTTGTTGGCAAAACACACACACACACTTAAAATATATTTATGCTTGTATAATATACGCATAACACATATATAGGTACAGATGTAGGTAGGTATATACGCTCGCAGAAGCGTAATTATATATTGTAATTTAATCATTGTATTTTTTCTTATTTATTTTTATTTTTGCGAGAACAAGGGTGACCGTAATATGCATAGCCACTAACGAGTATGATATCTATCGAACTATAAATAGTATGAAACGATAATCAACCGAGATGCGATTAATAATTTATAAAAAATATCAAAATAGTCGTTTACAATATTATGTCGATTTTGCTGATTTTATCGCAATAGCTAACTGTAAACAACAAAAAATGTCTAGAACAATAATTAAAAACGAAAAATATTTTATGTGGGATAGCAAATAATACAAAATTAAGGGTAAGTACCGCGTAAATTTATGACAACCGATACATAGTAAAGACGCGGGCAAGTTCACATACTCGGGTAGTATAATAGTTAGCTATGACGTAAGAAATAAGTAAGATATAACAATATAACAGTAAAACGAATTTTCTAAGCTACACCAGCTTTAAACAAAATAAAAAAGAGCATCGTTTAAGTCAAAGAATATTAACTTACACTTAAAGATGAATATTTATTGTAAACATAATATGTTTGGATTATACTGCTTTGAAAGTGAAACCGGGTAGATAATAATAGAATAGGTAACAAAATATATTGGAAGCGTTTGAAATGTTATGTTACAAGATGATGTTAAAAAAAACAACTGGACCGTGAGAATAACTAAAGATAATGTACTAAATAAAATATCGAAAACAAAAACAGTATGGTTCAAAACTCTATTCGAAGACGAACTGAGTAGATTGCTCATATAATCAGACAGGAAAGCTTGCGGAGATTAATCATAGAATAAGACGTTAAAGGAAACAACTACATAGAATGACCTAGGGCGGAATAAATAAAGTAATTAATGAAAGATCAAAGACGTGGACGACAGAAATGAGCGCTGAAAATCAATAAGAGAAATGAAAAAAAAAAACCAAAGTGCCTGACTCATAGTCTAAGAGTAATACTATACCAATATATTATTATGGAATTATACCCACCTACTACGCGTATAATGTCTATATGAAACATAATATGTTGTAATATATATTATATTACCAACGCTGAGTTAGTTTGTTTTTGAATTACTATCATACCCTCTCTGTCATGACTTGTCGATCACAGTAAAATTTACAACACTATAGTATTATATTATTATTGTTACGATCGCCTTCGCGTCCGAGAAACAAACGGCAATGTGCCGAACTTTTGGCCCGAAAGTTAGGGCGTTTGTACTCTTATACTGTGTATGGAATATTTTCATTTCGGGATCAATTATATTGTTTTGAATTCCCGCGTCATTAATAGCGATAGATTTGAGCTGTACTTGAATCTGCTAGAAATTCGTTCGTTTATTCCGGTACACAATAATAATAATTCCGGTATCTTTTAGTTTATACCGGAATACCGAATCGGAGTATACTAGTATATCAGGAGATTTTTTAAAGTACGAAAAATGAGGTAATTAATGAGCTATTAATGTTATGAAAATATTACATGATAAGAGTTGTGATATGCAAAAGGAGAAATTAAGAAAAGGAGGGGATTACACATTTATACCGGTATACCACATAATATAACAAATATTTTAAACCGGTATTGCAAACAAATTTCTTTAATTTATCCCGTTATTCAATTTAAGGGGAAATGTATACCGGTATGGACCAACGAATTTCTAGCTGCTCTATTCGTATAATAATAATTTATTTAAGCATTTAAAAATAAAACAAATAAATATATTAATAATAGTATGTATAGCGTATATTATGCATGGAACACAGGTATTTGTTATGACAACGACCTTAAATGGAGTGCGAAATCGTTTTTAAAGCATGATTTTTTTTTTCTTTTATTATCGCTCAAAGTTGTTTTTACTATTAAATAAAGTAAGCAAAATTACTTAAAAAAGTGTTTGAAACTCGGAACGTTATGGGACAACAGGGGGTGTTGGTTTTTTCAGCAGCTCTTCGGAATTCACGGTCGACCCATCGGCGTTTTTGGCTGTATGCTTTTTATATTAAAAAATATTGATTTTATTTTTGTAGAGAATATTAAGTGTTGCTGCGCCGAATACTTTTCGAACAAACCACGGAGTTTTAATTTCTTTTTTTCTCTTTTTTTTTTCTTCAATAAACATTTTTCCCCGCAAGTACATATAATAATAGTAGTAATTCACGTGAAATAACACGACCTGCAACGGTAATGGATAAATACATACATAATGCATGTAGCTAGTAATATAATATTATACATATCGAGGCTGGTCGAACGGAGATGATTTAAAAACCGATTCCCAACCGTTCCATAAAATATTTTTACTCAATAACGTATATCATAATATATTATAATCTATTATAATTTATAACAAGAACCGAGATACGCTTATCGCGGCTTGTGTTTAGAGCAGTGTCTTCGATTAATCGATTTGTCACTATAATAATAATATGATATAATACTTAAAAGTGTTTTTTAAATGATAATTACGATAAATGATGACGCTCTCTTCCATCATTTACCATATTTCGGTAAAAATAAAAGTTTGCTATCGGAACTAACGGATAGGTACATTTTGTTTGTCGGCACCTGCAGCTGCTAATATGTCGTGTGTTGTCGAAAACGGCGTTCCCCCGCACGCAACAAACGTCGAATGTAAACGGTCAACTGCTCTGATACCCCACCCTCCTGCGCGAGATACGTGACAATAATAGTTATTAGAATTATTCATAAAACCGCGAGTGCAGTGAGTGATGAATGTAATGAGCGGATGACGTGTCGCGTGGTCGGTCGTTCGCCACACACGATATTATTGATTTAATTACAAGTGATACGCTGGCGTTTTTATCATAATATATTGTAATCGAGTTCACGGTAAACGATTCTTCGCCGAGTTTGTTTCGACGTGGACGTCATTAGCGGCAGGGCACGCGCGTTTTTATGCGTTTTACATTCGTGTCGGTTTCGCGCGTTGGCCTTTCGGTACACGTTTGGACGATAAATCTCAAAAAATTACCATCGCAATGCATAATAATTAATAGTAGTACATACGACCGAAATCGCGTGTCGTCGCTTGTCGTCCAATAATTTTCGTTACGACCATCATAAATATTACGATGCGACGACGGTCGCGGTTAGCCGCCGCAGCGATCGGCGTCCGAGCGAGTGCGCGAGCTCGCCGAAAACGTTATCAAATTATCTTCTTTTTTTTTTTTTTATGTTTTTCATCACCGAAACGAAAAAAATGGATAAATATTTACTCTTTAATCGCACGCGCCGTTATTATTATTATTATTATTATTATTATTATTATTATTATTACGTTCGAGTCGTGCGGTCGTGGTTTGCGGTTTTCGACACACTCTCGCGCGACGGCGACGTAGTCTGATGACGACTTACACGTCTCTCCTCCGACGCGAATATTATAATATATGGCACGTGCACACACGCGCCCCGCGACAATGCGCGTCGGGCACTTAGCGAGCGGAGTTTACTGTGACGGGCGCGCGAGTGTGGGTGTGTGCGAGCACAACGCATTATCGGTCCGTCGGGATTCGCCGAAATGCGTTTGACAAATAAAAGAATTGTAACGGCGGCAATTGTTATGCGGGGCAAACTGATTTCCCGCGCGCGTTCGATAACCGTTTGCCTGTTTACCAGAAACATTAACTAATGGTGAAGTGGGCGCACAGTGTTTGAACAATGAACGCCCTCACACACACACACGCACACACACCGTTGGCACTAGTTCGCGATTCAGCGTGCATAGTGTATAAATAATAATACATTAAAATATTTAATATGTATATGTACATGGGTAGTACGGATGCGATGGTGCGGATCACAACAGTGGCAAATAACCTAACCGTTATGGTCGCGGGGAGGGGCGAGGTAAGGTCCCCTAAAACATTTACCGTAAAACAAAATTTAAAAAATACGCGCGATGATCAGTCTGAACGCTGCATCCTGTAATTCGTTTAGACGAAAATCATTGTTATACCTCATTACACAAGTACAATATCACATTTACCGTTTATCGTAGTTGCATGCAAGGTGTATAGGATTATACTATAATGTATAATACTTGAGTTGTATGCTCCACGTGTTAACTGTTTATAGTCTGAATATTTATCGGAATAGATTAAAATATCACAACAGTTGTACTGTTATAATAATTAGTTTTTATGGTGTTAATAATATTACTGTTGGATTTATTTTCAAAAATAAAACACGAGGGTGATGAGAAAAGTATCTATTCGACGAGTATTTGGTGTGTGGTTAGTGGGTTAGTGGTGGAGGGGGTGTAACGATAGAGATTTTGGCGAGTCTCTTTTGTTTTTGCCAATGCAGTGGAGTATGATATATTATTAGAAGACGATAACATTATTATCGATTTCGCGTCATCGACAGCAGTAGGATAATGACGGGTTTAATTATTGATAGTACAATTACTCTGTTTCAGTACTTTATCGTAAATAATATGATTAAAGTGTGCAATGCCAGCGCTAGAACAACTCAAAGCAGCACAAGAAAATTATTTTTGTGCAAATTTGAATGGTGTGAAAAATAAAAAAAAAAAAAAACAATAGAATATCACAATATAAATTTTATCAGCAATGATATTATATTCAACCAAATCGACAGTAAAATATATAATAAGTCATATTCATGTATATATATATAATATTTAATTTATATATATATATATATATATTTTTTTTTTTTAATAATACAATATCACAATATTCCATTTAAATATAAATTGGTATACAATTAATTATACATTTTATTATTTTATTCTTTCAACCAGTTATATAATTTTATTATATATTATCATTATCATTGTTATTATTTACTATTTAGAGTTATATCCAAACAAATTTTACACAACATATAATTTAAAAAAAAAATTCTGTACATAATACACATAGTAATAATTTTTATATTAAACTTAAAACACGTAAAACACGGTAAAATATCATTTAATACAAAAATAAAATACGACGTCTTTGGCAAGTGCATTTCGATATTATAATCGGTCGATTTTTTCTCTCTCTATATATATATATATATATAATATATAATATTATATATATATATTTAAGATAGGAGAATTTTACAAACGAAAAAAAAACAACTCCAAAACAAAATCGTATAAATTGTGTTTTGCGTACAGATAAACCCATACAAAACAACACAAATAATAATAAACGTAAGTTGGGGTATAGGTGGGTTACATGCAAACAATAAATTAATGTAAATAATATATTACTACCGTTCGACTATCAATCTATATAATATTACATAACTATTACATAAATATATGTATATATATATATATATATATATATATATATATATATATATATATATATATATATACGACAGGAACTGTGTGTGCCAATATACGATAAATTAAAATTCGTCGCAGTAAAATATCACTAGACAAAAAAAAAAAACAAAAAACAAAAAACAGGGTATCGAACGGCCGCAAAGTTGTATTGTGCCACTGAGCTATGTGGCGCATGCTGCGGAGGCTTTGGAAACCCTATGATTTTATAGCGTGTACAAGAAAGTAAGTATTATTTAGTTTATATTATATTAAAATACCTATACACTATACGTCATATAGCCGGTATTTTAATGATATAATTATCCGAACGAGTATTATAATAACTACGTTATAACCTTATAACATAATTTGTTAATATGTCGGTATTCTGTTATACTATAATATATAAGATAAGTTCGAGCCGTACCCTCGCCAAGAACATAAAAGGATTATAAGAGGATTCTTCGAGTACACCTCCACTCGCGAAAACTTTGCGACCGGTCCGTTTCGGCGTACCGTTGATTTAAGGATGAAAAAAAAATACAACAAAACAAAATAAAAATAATAAATATATAAAATTATATTTAGTTAAAAAAATAAAATCTTCATACTAAATGTATGTTTATAATAATGTCCTCTAAATAATGTTGATTTTCTAGTATCAGTCCTCTGTGGAGCACAATCACGCGTTGACCGAAATGTCGTATATTGTAGTCCGAGAGAATAACTAACCTACAGAGTAGGAGGGGGATAGGGGTGGCAATCGAGCATATTATTATGGGCAAAACTGTAATAATATTATTATTATAAATGTATCGTTCGGGGCGGACGTGTATCACTTGACACACACTGTACATGTTATTATAAACGTATTATGGTAATATTAAACACACGACGACACACAAATACTGATTTACAGGGCAGTCCAGTGGTGGCGGCGGTCGTCGGTCGGTCCGTGCATATTGTAATATTATTATGGTATGTAATCGCGTGCACTCATATTATAGGTACACGGCGGCGAAAAAAAAAACAGTAAAAATAGAAAAATAAGCCCTGAGGGCAATATACGGCACGCGGGGACGGCTATAATTTAAAAACGTTTTGTGCGGTAGCATTGCGTTTGCGAAACACTGAAAAAAAAAATGATAATAATAATAATAATAAATAAAAGTGAAAAAAAACTGTTTGGGCGAATGAAAAGATGAGCGGGATTTTATTACCGGTTTCTTTCTTCGGGTTTTTTTTTTTTTTATTTCATTTTCCTTGGCCACGACAAAGGGACGCGCCAGTACCCACGTCCATGTGATTTTCCTCTGCGTGCGTATAGGTAGGTAGGTAAGTACAGTGTATAATATATAATACAGGTGTGATGATGTGGGAGAAGGGAGGGCATTCGGATTGTACGTCGGGATAACAAAAGAAGACGTTAAGTACTCGAGATGAAACTGTGTGTGCATGTGTATATATGTGTTTTGTCCTCCGGTGGCACTGTATACTCACTCGGATAAAAGTAAAAAAAAATAAAAAAAAAAAAAAAACAGAACTATATACGTGTCCATATATTGTATGATACGTATATGATTGGTGTCGGAAAACAACGCTCGGGATTTCAAGGGCGTTTTCTTCTGTCGTATTTTCCTTCGGGGGGATGGTCTCTTTCACTCTGGCTCTCCTCGCTTACTCTATCTCTCGGAAATCGTACACAAAAATTGATTACAACTCGCGCGCGCTCATATATCGAGAGTTCACGCGTACCGGGTGGGGTGAGAGGATTTCGTTGGACCGCTGCCCGCATCGTATTCGGAGAGCAAAGGAAAAAAAAGGTAAAAAAAAAAAAACCCATGTAAAGAAATTATGGAAAAGGAAAAGTATATAGGTAATAAAAAAGAGTAGATTCAAGCCTTTGATACGGTGAGCTGCCGTCGAGGAGAACTGAAAATTATAAAGTAACCGCCGTGGGAGACCGACAAAAAATAATAATAATAAACTCAAATGTTCGCTAAAACGTAATTTATACTCCATTTCAATTTCCACGGATAATATATACACACGCACGCGCGCACAGTCTTTGGCACAATAACTAATACAATTATAACGTCGCCGTCGATAGAAATAACCGTTTTTTAAATATATTTTAATGACACAATATTGCGTTATGATATCATCTGTTTAATTCCATTTGACGATTTAGAAGGTTTTTTCGATAATTAGTTTTGTTTGCGATTTTCTTAAAAGGGGTTGTCTCGTGATGTGGGCACAATATTTAGTCGACAATTCGATGTCATTACAATCGTCCGTTGTCAAAAGTTTTTCTGTCGCGAAATCACGTAATACAATAATAATATGCACTTTATGTCAAACGAGGCGTCGAGCCCCGTGAACGGAATTTCAACAGACATCTGGGAATTCACGAACCGATTCAAAAATCAAATGCGCATGCGCATAATAATATACTATAGTATAATATTGGGCGCGGATCTGAGAAGGACTCGGTGAGTATGACAGCATAGAAACGGATCGGGTAAGTTTTTTGCATATTGATTTAGGTGCATTACCCGCCGCAGGTATTTGTATCCGCTAAAAGTTTTGACGAAAGTTATTAGGGAGGGATATTATATTTTAATCTTTTAGCATATACAAATATCACATTTTTAAACTGTATAAATCCGCGGTTACGACCAAAATATGCAATAAAAGAGTTAAAAGCGTCTATTTTACGATAATATCTTATGAGTTATGATTATAAAATAAAGTCTACCGTTGACGTTATTTTTTCATCGAATTTTCAGATGAATATAATATAATATTATATTATTGACGGCTGTGTTTTTTCTTCTTTTTATTTGAAAACCGAAAAACACAGTGTCATACGAACGTTAGAAAAACACCTATAGTATATACTATGCGATCGATCCTGTTTTCATGATATAAAAACGAGAGTAGATATATGAAAAAGTGATTTATAATAAAATAATTCCCGATACCGAGTTGGCTTAACACAATTATAGATTAATACGGATCGTAATGTAATAAGAGTCGTAGCCCGTAGGTACAAGTGTCTAACCAAAGTGAATTTCAAAAAAACTGAGTAAAAAAAAAAAAAAATGATGAATCATTCAATTTAAGTAAAATACGATTTCATCGGTGAATATAATTGATTAGGTATGCATAATACCTATATATTATAACAAGCTCAATATTGGAAAAGTTACATAAGAACGTTATTATTGTTTAATAACATGGTATATATCCGCTACAGACGAAAGTGTGCACGTCATCTCGCATTTAATATTATTTGAAAAGAAAAATGACACGTCCCGAACTTTTACATTTTGATCGTTCATAAAACTTCGCCGACAAAATTCGTTGAATATACCTGTGAAATCTAAACATAGTAATTATCGTATTTACCGGTAATAATGTTTAAATACCGAACGTAATTCGAAAACTCCAGAATGGTTTTGTCGCGACATTGCTTGTAAATCACATGTTGTTATATTTTAGACGTGGAAATGTATGTTGGACGAAAATCGGTAACAACACACGCGTGAATCATAAAACCATAGGTACATAGTATAATTTCATAACACAAAGTGCTTGACGGTTGTAAATTCAATCGCGATCCACGCAAGATTACTACCAGGAGAGTTGCGCGTATCCCAAGACCACGACGGGCGAATTATGTTTAGGATTCGTCATTATAGAAGCAGAAGTAATTTAAGTAACATAGAAAGATTCCAGGGAGGCCCGGTTTCCAAATATTATTCCCTGGCCAACCAACAAAAATCGCACAATTGACCAGAATTATTATTAATAATAATTTATACATTGTAGATTCGGTTTATAATCTTAAAATGGTTTAATATTATAAATAATATATTAATACAAAATTAAAAAGTCAGACACGTTTTTGATCTTTATAGTAGTGTTTGTTATAGTTAATTGTTTATTTTGTAATATGGTATAATATATTATTTCAGGGTATGCTTTAAAAAACTTAATCTAATAATATAATATTTGGTATTCGATTAGAGACATCAAAAAGCTATTTGATTTAGTCTATATTTCAAAAAAAGTTCGAAAAGTAGTCGTAATATCGATTTAACTATTTATAGTATTATGAAGTGATTCGCAAACGACTAAATATAAGTAATGTGAATCAGTATAACATTATTTGGACCGTACCGCCGCCAGAGTTTGTGTGTCGTACTAATAATACTAACTAAATGCGTCTCATATAGTGTGTTAAAATAATGATATTTACTACAGTAACGAGTCTACATGGCAGGACAAAAAAAAAAAAAAAAATAGAAAGAAAATATCGAACGAAAAATAAACAAAACATAAAAAACACATAAAAAAAGTAACATACAAAAAAAAAATGATATCTTAAAAACTTGTATTGTATATTTTACTTAAGAGTATCGGTCGAGATCAGACGTCGGTTCCGCATCCTTCCTGGTATCCTTCGTCCGGCGACCCCTTGTTCAAGGCCCGCTTGAGCGCGCTCAGTGGCGGCATCACTTGCACCCCGTGTTTCCACACCCTGAGACTGGCCGCCTTAGGATCCGGCGGCGCGGCCACCGTTTCTCTGACGCTCGCGCCGACCGCGGGTAGTGGCGGCGACTTCTCTATGATCGGCGTCCGGTCGTTGGCCGCTGCGTCCGACGCCGTCCAAAAACCGGGCGAGTAAAGCGAATCGTCAGCCGTCCTCCTGTACTCGCCGCTCGCCGACCTCCTGGCCGGCTGATGGTGTGCAGCGCTCGGTGGCTGAGGTGGCTGCTGTTCGGGCGCGTCCACTATTAGGTCCGGATTGGACGCTTGGCTCCGGTACAGCACAGTCCGGCCGGTGTCGAGCACGCCGTTGTGGCCGAAACCGGTGGCCTCGTAGTGGTCGGCCGCGAACGACAGTTCGGTGAGCTTTTCGGGTCTCCTGATCCCGCCGACCACAGCCTCCGCGGCCAACGTGTGGTCGAACGCGTTGCCGTATCCACCGTACGGGCCGCCCGGCACCGCCACCACTGGCGACGCGACCACCGTAGTGGCTGCGGCCGGAGCGGTGTTTGGGCCTGACGCGGGCTGCTTGACCTGTACCACAACGGCGGCCGTGCCATTGCTGGTGGCCGATGCCGCGGTAGTGACCAGCTGGTGCGGTTTACCGTCGGACCGAGTTGACGCGGGTGGTAGTCGCTTGATCCGGACCAGAAGGTAAACGATGACCAGCAGTATGGTGACTATGAGGAACACCAGGAACACGCTGAGGCCGGCCACCTGGCCGTTGGCCAAGAACGCAAGGCCACCGAGCCGGGTGACGACCAGCGTGAAGTTAGCCTCGGCCCGGCCGGCCCGGTTCTCGGCCACGCACAAGAACTGTCCCGAGTCGGACGGCTGGACGTTTGTGAGCAGCAGTGAACTGTGGCCGGTGCCACCGCCCGTGGCCGTCCGGTCGTCGGTCATGAACACCCGTTGAAACGGGCCAAACGCCGTGTTGTTGGCCAACGGCCGGCCGTTCCAGTACCACGAAACCTTGGCGGCCGGCGACGATTGGACGCGACACGATACTGACGCGTTGTCGCCGGTAGCCGCGTGCACGGTTTGGTCGTCCTGCTGCAGAATGTCGGGCTGGCACGCAAAGTCGTCGGCGGCCAGCGCGGAGAACGTGCGGTTGGCCACGCGACCCGGGCCAGTGGCGCACGCCGGATCGACAGTCGTCGGCACGTTATTGTCGGTCAGCCACACTTTGACCGGCCTCATGCGGCAGTCGCAGTGCCACGGGTTGTCGTGCAGCTCGACGCCGTGCACCTTGTGCAGCGTGGCCACCGTGCCGGCCATTAGCTCCGTCAGTCGGTTGTTGTTCAGCTTGAGCAGCTCCAGCTGGTCGATGCCCACGAACGCGCCCGCCGCGATCTCGTGTAACTCGCATCCCGACAGGTCTAACCGGACGAGACCGGTGCAGTGCCGGAACGCTTCGGCCCCGACGCGCTGTATGGGGTTGCCAGCCAGCGACAGGTCCCGGAGCAGCGGTACGTCGACCAGCGTGTCCGTGGGCACCGTGGTCAGCATGTTTCCGGACAGGTCGAGCTCCACGGCGTTGGTCAGGCCCTTGAGCGCCCGGCTGTCGATCAGCCCGATCCGGCACCGGGACAAGTACACGCGCTGCAGGTTGAGCAACCCGAGCCGAGCGAACGCGCTTCCCGGAAGTATCTGCAGATTGTTGCCGGACACGTCCAGCACCTGCGTTACCGTGTCGATGCCCGTCGGCACGGTGATCAGCGACTTGTCGCGGCACTCGACGCTCTGCTTGCCGCCCTTCCACTTGCACTGGCACGCGTCCGGGCAAGCGTCGGCCCGGACCAGAGTCGCGCTGGCGACCGCCAGCACCGCGGCCGCCAGCCACAGATGCCACCGGCGGGCCATCACGCGGCGCGGCCCGTCGTCCGTGCGTGGCCGCCGGACGACGTAGGCGCCGGGATCGGTGGTGACGGCGTCGAGGTCGTCACGACGCCGGCCACACGAGTGACGCCCGCGCGACCGATCACCGCCGCCGCCGCCGCCACTCGCATCGAAACGCGCGTAAGAGTGTGACGAAATGATTTATAGCGACGGTCGGTTTGAAGAGTTCAAAACGACAACGGTGTATGCGCGATACGGTATACCTCGCCGCCCGCTAACGCTTATAATATTATTATTTTTGTACTCACGCACGCCGGACGTCGATCACTATTTTTCGTCACGATGTACATAAAAATCGAAAACAAAAAAACAAAACTGTTAAAACACCGCGGGAGATGTCGAACGGAATCGTTTTCGGAGTATTCGAAAAAAACGTCCGCACGATCAAACAGTACGACGGCGACGATAACTACGACGAAACGACAATCGCACACGGCAACGCGTAATCCAAACGGTGTCCGACGGTCGACTGGCGCACGGGGAAAAAATACGTCTGTCGGTCGCGGTGGAGCACCGTCGGCGGCGGTACCGGGCGGAACACGCGCCGCGCAGCGCCATCGGGTGGCCGGACGTCCAACCAACGTCGTGGTAATCGCCGCCCGGCGATTCGTCACGGTCACGCGTTGATCGGCGCACATCGAAGGGGTGCTTAGGGTGCTGCTGCTACTCATCACTCCGCATTCAAATAGCTTGCCCTGCGAATCCCGCGATAGTTGTACCACGCTGCCCTATTTCTTTCCACGCCGACACGATATCGCGGAATGCTTTGATGATGAGATTTATTGTCGAATAATTAATTTACTATAGGTAATTAAATGCGCATCTGGATATGATTATACCGAACGAATCTGGTGGATTCGTAATTTTGTTATCTCCGAGTACACTGTGTCTATACTATGCAGTGCGTTCTTAAACCGCGAACACACACTATTTTCAAAACTATTGGTTAGGTGACTTTTTTAAAGATATGCTTTTAGAAATTTTAATTTTGAACTTTGCCCTTAATTTTCTTTTGTCTATGTCGGTCGATTAAGACCCATCTATCGACATTTAAGGTATAAATCATAATTTAAATAGTTTGAACTCTAAAATCGAATATTTTCATAAACACATTGCTGTATAGAATGTATAAAAATATAATATAATAGCATAAAATTAAATTGGTTTCCCATTTCTTTTCAAACCAATAATAATGAGTCTTGTGCATACGCATTTTACGGTGTGGCGGTCTTATTGATGTACTGGAACCTGGTAGATTTTTTACTTTTTCGTTTTATAAACTAAAATTAAATTCTACTTATTCTCTGGTGGTGGACTATACCTTTACCAACGCACTACTTGGTTTTTGAGTTGAACTTTTTTTTATTGAATCAATCTAAAGTTGTAGAAATTGTGCCCTTCGGCACAGTAAGATATACTTTGGGACCAGTTTGGGTTATAAAAAAATGTAATCTAAAAAATGCCTTTTAGTCGAGCATGGTTTTGGCATGATTTATTTAGAGTAGAGTCATGGTATTTAAATTATGGTTTATGATAGATCAAAAAATAATATATTAAGTCCTATGCATTTGATTTAAATCAAATTTCACTATATTATTATTCTCATGATGTGGTATTATTATTTTGTGTTTCTATAAAATAAATTATTATCCATGGATAAAACATCTGAACTTAAATATTTATAAAAAACGTTTTTATATTTTTAATTTAAATACTTATATAATAAAAAAAATAGTTCAAATAGATAGATATTGTTGGGAAAACAATTTTAAATGTTATTACAGACAATCGCTTATTATTTTTTAATAAAATTAGCAATATCATTTAGTAAAGAGTGAATAACTATATTTTATACTATAATTTTTATTATATTCTTATGAGTAACTTTACAACCAATACTGTTTTTGATGTATAAGTGTATGCTGGTATCAAATTCACATAATGCTATTTTCGTTCCGTCAGTTGTATTTTTAAGTTGCTATAAATTAATTTTCAAATTGCCAGATATTTTTGATTAATTTAAACCAATTTTATTGAATACTACTGTCTTTTTAGTGATAATAAACATTTACTCGTAGTTAGTAAATAGATATAATTCCATTAATAACAAAAAGTGTGAAAAATAATAAAAACTATAGCTTAATAATATGCGATAAAAAACCTACATAATACAAATTTAATCATATAACACATTTTTTAATGATCCGGATTTTAAATAATCTAATTTAATAAAAATATAGATTTCATAATGTTCCAAGTCTCACGCACTGATTACTATTATATATATTTTAAACACTGTGAGCTTAGTGAGTTTAGATTATATTATATAATTATGCGTACTCGTAATATAGTATAATATAATAAATAAATATCATTATTATCAACTTACCTCTTACGTATAAGACAATAACAGCGTAAAATCGTTAGAAAAAAAAATATTTTGGTTTAGATAATTAACCCGAATACCATATTTTGCATCGTGCACACTACAGGGTAAATAATTATGCGTCTTATAAATTCATCAAATTCGTTTTCAATTTAATTTAATGTCAATCAATAACTACTATATATATATTAAATTATAACATAAAATAATATTATGTATATATATATATATTTATATGCTTACCTATACTGCAGTTTATACTAAAACAAGTAACCTACATTGTCAAAAATCAATATAATATGGTCGTTTACTATTATTTTACATAAAGAGTAACGCAAAACCGTTATAAATTGAAATACAACGGCCTTATATTGAGGTGTATTATACAACATTTCAACGGTATCGCGGTAGAACGAAAACGGAAACATTTTAAAACGTCGCAGTATCGATTTGAGTTAAACGCTAAAATCTATTACTACTAGACCTATATGTTACGTTATTTCAGTGTATATGCTATATATGCTAGTGTATCAGACTTGTGGCCATTGTTGCAGCGTTATGCAGAGAACGAGTTAAATATATCCTTGTGGCTCGGGCTGTACATCGCGGAGTAAAAAAAAAAACACTCAGAATTCGATTTATTTATCATATGGTTCTCCGGAAGGTCAACTGTACAATTCCGGTCAAAGATTGCCACCGGAACATACAAAGTAAATGGGACCCCGCCATATTCCACATATACCTAATAGTATTGTATTATATTCGAAAATTATTATTTATTATAGTTATTACATGTATGGTACCTATATTACGATTGTGATTTTATTATCTATCTGATTGGCTGCAACTATGGTTCTATTATTTGCTTTGAGAAATATTTATTTTCTATCTTCAAGAAAGGGGACAGTTAAAAAAAAAATAAAAAAATACCGTGCAGCATACTACTACATGGACTGAAAATCAAACACAGATCATGTAACTTTAAATACACCAAGAATATTATTTATTCGTTGAATTTTAAATAAATAATATCCACCGAAGTTAATTTATCACGTTTTCCTTTTTTATTTTTAGACGTATAGGCAGTATGGAAATTGAAAAATTTAACTGACAGTTAAATCCGGTCAAAGTCGTTCGTTTAGTGATCATCAATGGTCACTTAAACATATTCTCCTGCACGAAAAGTAAATGCGCATATTGTTATCGGATAGGTTTGTACACCGGTAAGGACGTACAATGCCAGACGTGACTAGAACTATTATTTCGTCCGGGATAAATCCCGTCCGAACAATCTGGACAGAAGAACCGAATGTAATTATACCTACGCATTACGTCCGGTTTGAGCTCAGTGGCTGAAGCGGTGTGTTTTTATCGGACATTTACGGCCCATTTGTCTGTCGGTCGTTGCTGCGCATTTATTATCTGCTCCGTAAGCATCGTATATGTATATAAACACGCGCACTTTATTATAAATACCTACTCGAAATACTCGTTTGCGGACACAAGTGACTCGTGCCGTAAAACGAAAATTCCCGATTCCTATTTCAATAATAATATACGATATTTATATAAATCAACGGATGGATGATCAATGTCACGGAAAACTATAGCAACAAGTAATAACGATAGGTTCATCAGAACCTGGTAAAATCGGCATTACTTTTTTTGAAGTTTCGGGTAAAAGCTACAAACGAGTTTTATTTTTTTAGGATTTGGAGAAGGTTTGATATTTTTAGTTCCCGGATATGAAATACATTTATCTAGATTAGGTTTTATTGCAAGTATATAATTTGTCAATTATTTTAAAATTTCAACTTTTAGATTTAAATAAATATTGAATAAGTCTACCAGATTACAACGTCCACTTTAGACGACAGCAAGGAAGAACAACAAGACATAGTTAGTATTTACTGCGCATTGTGATAGAGATATGCACTCAATGCCAAAATGTTCAAATTACCGTTAAAGATATGAAAAAGTCAGTTCCTAATTGTGTGGCGGGAGGCCTCTTTGCGTCTGTCCCGTATCGAAAATGTATTGTGTTAAACAAAAACCTCAATCGCTACAATATTATTCTCCTCCCACCACCCATCATTACTGTTTATCGATGTCTCGCCACTACGTTACTATGTCTGTCGGCTATTTAATACCAATGTCGATGACATAGTATACGGTTGTCCCGCGTCGCGTCGATTTATGGCAAAAGTGAATCGACCGGTACATAACACTGATTCGTCTAGTTTACTGTTATGGTATTATATTATAATGAGCATCTATACCCCCAAAAACAATGGGCGAAGAAAACCAATGCGAAAGGATGTGCGACAATCGATTTCGATGGCCGTCGACGATAAAACGCGTACTAATCGGCCCGAGAACAACGGCTAACGGATAGGCTGCAAAGGATATTATTATTGTTGTTATTATTATTATTATTATTATTATATGATGTATTGTAATGTAGACGGACCACGTCGAGTGATCGGCGGAAGGTACATCATTGTGCGTGTGCGTACGACCGATTAAAACTGCCACGGCCGCCGCATATATTTGACCGTTTTGTTTTCGACACGATAACCGTTTTAATGCGTCCGCCGTTAAAATAAATCCTCTCTCTCATATATTACTTTACTCCGTTGTACACGGAGAGTAACATTATTCTAACGGGATAATATTATATTTTGTGTTGCGCTCATATCGTACATTGTACGCAGATCTAAACTAAACAGCTATATTTTATTTATTTGTGTGTAAGAATAATAACGGAACTTGGCATTGGTTCGCAATAAATACAAAAATGTATACACATACAAAATACGTGTTAAACGTAGAAATTCGATTTTGCAAAATAAATTATTAACACGATTAGTTAGAGACTTCACAATAATATGTGATGATTTTCCTTACGATTTTTAGGCCTCTAGATCGTTTTTATTTTTACCGTAGTTGTTTGGTGTTCTGGAGTTTCCGGTACCGCGGTATCCAAAAATCAATTCTAGATAGGTAGTAACGTCTGTGCATAAATTAACGCAGAGACTATACGATTCGAGCACTAGCACCATCTTTCCTACGACTCTCGGGTGTTGGTATTCTATGGATGATTAGAACGGGCGTGAAATTATGACGTGTCCCATTCATAGGTACCTTCGTGGTTTATTTTCGTGCTTGGATGACTAGCTCCCAGAAAACTAACTATTATACAGATATATATATATATATAAACATTTAGTTTTTAAAAAGTAATATATTATGGCAATATATGGGAATATATGCTGAATTAAAATAAATTATCTCCGGTGTAATCGTTAATTTGTTGTAGGAGGAGGTCATACCCCCATATAATTATAGGTAGATACAAAACTGCTTCGACGGCCGGTGTCGGCTACTAGTTGCACGTGCCAGTCATTTATCTGTTACGATGACTGTAAACATCGTCGTTATTGTGGATTTTATTTTAATTAAGACGCAACATTATAACAATATGCGCAAAGAGAGCACCACATAATGTATTTTCAGTCATCGGTGTGGAAAATGCGAGTAATATATTACTTCTATTTATTTATAACTATTTATTATCTTAACTTGGTACATAGTCTTCCCTCACTTACAATACATTTACTAAAATTAAGTTAAACCAGTTAATAGTGCCATGTTAAATTTACTACTACTCGTGTATAGTTATTTTCTTGGTATCTTTATCAAAGAATTTAAAAAAATTTAGATTTCCAATCATTAGTGTATTAATATTATAATTCATTATTATTATGTGAAATAGTTTTAAATTTTAATCATAATAATTTTATATTTAATTACATAATATAATAGTTTCATAAGACGAATTTAAAGGAACAGTCTCATTCTATATTTTCTTTTCCACAGCATAATTGTGTATATTGAAAACGGTCGAACAACATAATATATTATTTTCTAGCTGAGAAATCAAAGTATATTATAAATTTTTAAAAACATTTACTTTCTTTAAGCAATTTTTCATTATAATTAATCGTACCGTTATATTTTTCTTTTAACAAGATTTTTTTAATTATAACATGGTACTTAAAACCTTATTATATTAATACATTTATGTCGCCGGATTATTAACATAACGTATTTTTATTTCAGTAATAATAATTATAACTATAATTTTATTATTATAATTTAAGATTTTTTACATAGGAAATTCCTAAAACATATTTATTATTTCCTAGCGTAAAATTTAATAATAACATTAATATAAATAATATTATTTATTCTTTAGTAATTTATCAAAATTCAATACAAATTAATTTCATTAGTTAATAATGAAATAATCAGTGAATACAATTTTAATAGTTTTAAATTTGTATATACACATTGGAAATTCTAAAATTTCATGCAGATGAAAATTGAAATTTATTTTATCATACGAAAAATCAAAAGAGAATTTTGTAATCTGTTCAGTTTTTTTCCATTTTTATTTTTGAACTTTTAACTTTTAAATCAGGATATTTATATTTTATAACTTAACGACTATATGGCCGTTCTTTATCTTGTAAAACTATAATTATATTTTATCTTTATCCGCCATCACTATTTGAAACACGTATGTACTATTTTATCCTTTTTTTCAAACATATCCCATATGACTATTTTGTGTTTTTATCGGTTTTTCACAACGGTTCTGAAAATATGTTATTTTTTAATATCCATTTTTTTTTTGCAATATTTTTGTGGATTATCAAACGTCCATCGACTTTCATTAGTCAACCGTTGTTAGTTGTTATACATATTATTTTGTTATTTTTATTTTTAGTGTTTAGTAGTTTTATAGTTTAGTTTTAAAACACTATCATAAATCCTATTCGTGGTAATAATAAAATATGATAAATAGATCATAGTGTTATTATTTTTGTCACCATTGAAATTAGTTGGTCACATCCTATAATATCCTGTTTCTCTTTCGTCATTCATTTCGGAAATGAATAATAAATTTGTCATGTAATAATGAATTTTAAACAATACATCAAAATATAAATAAAAATATTGTTTATAAAATACTCATACATTAGGAATCGGAATTGTATACTATACTATACTACATTCAGTATTGTAACAAATAGTACTACATGCAGTTTATATTGTACTGTGATGACCTAACCATTTTCAAGATAATATATAAAAGATAATAAAATGTATCTAGATAAAAATAGACGAATTAAAACTTTCATTTGTAGTCACATTTTTTCTATAAATATAATATATAATATAAGTTTAATTTTTGTAAATGCGTGTGTTTTAATACCATCGGTGTTAACAACGAATGAAAAATATGCTATAGAATAACTACAGTTAACACTCGTGTAATGTATAATATGTGCATACAAGAATTAGGTACATAGATAATATAGGTCATATTATGTAGCTAATATATTATACTTGTAGGCAATAACCTAAGTTAAGTAGTTAGGTTGTATACAAGAATAGAATTTTATTACAAAAAGTTTTCTATTTTTCTTTATTTCAGATAACCATTTATTTAAAAATGTATATGCGAATATATACTTTAAATTATATTTGTCTAGACAAGATAAAAATATTATATAATATATTTGTCTATGTAATGCACAGAATTGGCTACACGTTTTTGGTCTTTGCCAATCTGCATTTAATACACGGACGCACGAATTTCGTTTGATCTTAGACCTTTGAACGGTCAATAGTTCAGATTCTATTTGATGTCATTTTCATTGGAATAAAGTTCTATAAGCTCAATACACAAATGCGACAGTGAGGTAAAAACTTATAAACGGCATAAAAATTATAAAGGTTTCCAAGCAACAGCCACTCGAATCAAAAGAAGCGTATACTAGAAGATGGATGAAACACGCATACAAGCATAGTAATAAATTAAAATAATACATTTCACAAAACAGTTATATATATATATATATATATATATATACTACATTCTATCATGGAATAATAGTAACAGTATAGATAATAATTGACTTAAATTAATTACAATTAAATCATTATTGATGAAGAAAGCTTGCCGAAGATTAAATGTCAATCTAAATAGGTAATGCCATTATTGTTATAAATTAAAGTAAGAGTTGCAGTTTCAGTTATCTTAAACAAATAACATGTATCTAAAATTTGAATAACCGTTTAAAAGTATAAAAGTTAAAATTCAATTTCAATAATTTTGTTTATAGTGTAAAATAATAATATAATAATAGTTATAATTCAAATCTGTTTTATACATATTATAGAAAAACCGGATAAATTATTTTCTAACATACTAACAAATTTCAACAATCAGTCAATGTGAATAAAGTTTTCTTTATTGTTGTATAATGTGTTATATAAGTATTTAATAAAGTTGTATAAATCGGCAGATTTTTTTATGTTTACTCCAATTAAAGTATAACACTGAAATAAATTAATATTTTAAATAACATCGTAGCGCAATAATATAATTTGTTAATCTAATTATTTAGCGAATTGACGTACATTATTATTACAGTGATTAAATTTAATTTTATAAAGTTTACACATAACCGTTTTCAAAATTTATAATAATATTTTATTCACTTTTTAACAGATTATATATTCAACATGCTGATTGAGCAATATTGTCGTCGGGCTGCATGAATAGTTAGCAAATGTAAGCCTTACGCAGGGGTAGATTGTCAAGGGGGGAGGCGAGTGGGCAATCGCCTCTCGGGCCCTCGATCATGTAATGTTTTTTAAAATTTGAAGTTAAATTTATGTTTGTATTTTAAATAGACTGTTCTTATTTGTATAATTTTTTAAAACATATAAATGTAAAAAAGTTGAATTGATATAACTATTGACTAAAAACATTTATATCAAAAGTATAATATCTTTGATTAAATATATATATATCCATTTAGGTATAAGCTAAACCTGGGCCCTAATTGCTGATTAACCTCCCAGGCCCCTTGACACCCAGTCCGCCCCTGGCCTTACGTAAACATGATAATATATAGCTCCTATATTCGACTATTTCCGAAGTCGTCAATTTATTATTATATAAAACGAAAAAAAAAAAAACCTATATTTCTAATTGGAAACACTACAGAATAACGAATGAGTTGGGTATCATGAACGCTCTCATAATACGTATACGGTTAGCTGCATTTTAATATTAAATTCACTTTACTAATTGGACGAAAAAGGAAAAAAAAACGATACTGGGAAAAAATAAGTATTATTTTCCGTGCTCTTGTAAATAAATTACATATTCGGTGTTTTACATTCGTAATTAAATACAGAGAGTTAACGCGAACAGAGTTCAACGGAAAATACAAACGACCATTCCTGGTTTTTCGACGAAAAACATACATAATAGTCAGTCATCATGGCATTTATTTATCACATGAAAGCCCATAAACCTATGATGTTTTTCATTTACCGGGTGATCACTCATTATTTTAAATCTATCAACGTTATTTTGTTTAACAAAATCGTAGTCAATAAAAAACTATGAATTAGTTTTTAATATTTAGTTTTTTCAATGAGAAAATGTATTGATAATTCATTTTTAAAAAGTAAAACATTTTTGGGAGTACTTAGATACATAAAAATCGATTTTCAGACTATTTATAAGTTAGTACTTAAAACTTAGATGAGCGGAGTTAAGTAATGTGCGGGGCACCCCGCAAAATGTTGGTCCACTACTACATTTATCTAAACATATTTATAACTTGTAGTTAGTGTTTTCTGAAATAACGAATGTCTTACATTAAATAGATCACACTATCCACGCTGCATAGTCAGTAGGTATGGGTACACATAACACAATACCTATAATATAAGTTGAAAATAAGAAAACTTTGATGTACTGATATTAATCCATTTGTATAATTATTACAAGTTTGCGTGTTTGATATTATATTACACAACATTCAATACTTGTCAACAACATCATTGTAAATTAATGTAAATTAATCTATAATAAGTGCTACTTAATTATGTAATCGCAATTCAATGCTATAATAATTACAATTATTGTTATAAGCTTTAACTAAAAGTTGGATAATACTATTTATCAAGTACCTACCTACATTTTTTTACAATTAATAAGCTATCAAGAATAACTAAGTGTGTCTAGCTTAAAAAAAAATCGAATAATTATACTTTATGTGTCATTTTAGTAATAAATCGTATTAAATCAATATTAATGTTAAGTATATAGTAGGAAATTCACAAAGGAATTGTAATTTTCTGGCAATTACCGGTTTGTTCACTTGTAATAATACAAATTATTTATTAACATGGCGCTATGGATTGGCGAGGTGAGCAAGCAGGTACACGCAGTATAATTTTCAATCATAATTCGTGAGAATAGTTTTTTAAATACAGCATAATATCTTATTATTTTATTATTGAACATGTATCCGTAAGTTTCAATTATCTTATGATATACCGTGTATTTTTTATATCAAGGCTAAGTACAATGCTATGTGACCGATATTGAAATAGTTATACCTAGGTATAGTTTCAATCATTTATTGAAAAAGGATTGTAATTTAATTTATAATGTACATATGAGACAATTTGTAAAACAGTTATTTTAAAATTCGTATAGCTATCCCAACATGTCATGCAATAAATTGCATTTAATTCCATCGTAAAATCGTATATTCAGAGTATTCCAAAACCCGCGCGACAAAAATTGTAGGAAATCTGTTGATTTCTTTTCTTTTGTATTTTCTTTAAATACTGTTTATGCATGTGGTACGTATATTAATAAAGGATTTTTTTTTTCATCATAATATCTATACGATTTTACCAATATCATATTTACGTTGTACAATAAGTCCACATATTATATAGTAATACGTCAGCAGTTGAAATGAAAAATAAAAATACTTAATTTCTTGCGTTGGTATTCTCGCTATACGCAATACTGAGGCAGTCGTTTTTATCATTTCCGCTATTCGCGTAGCATTGTAACATACTATATCGTTGAATTGAAAAAGACCGATCAGAAGCGTCAAATCGATACCGCGTTTATATATGTATTATGAACGACACCCACTTGCTACCTTTTTTATAATTTAAAATTATTAGTGGTGCGAGCATACCACAACCCTAGTATTGTACGTAACCACTTTTGTAACTAGTATGCTCTTTGAACACATGTATATTTAAAAACAATACATATCCTATATCTGTGTGTACAGTATAATAGTATTATATCCATGCGTGTACTACATCACGGACTGCAGTGGCTTAGTCTTGAACTCGTGGATATCATATTGATCGAAATTGATGGCATAATATAATATGTTATTTACATAGGATGCGAAAATATTTTATAATTTAATAATAACTCTGCACATTTATGTAATACCTTTTGCGCGTGCGCGTTTTTGCTTTGTATACATGCACTATATGCAGTATATTATTTAGCCGTAACCACCGTCAAACCGTTTACACCCGTGTTCTTACGAAAATGTCATGCGCAACGCTTTAAAAATGTATTGTAATGTTATATTAATATACTGTTTGTCGTCGTGTGCAATACACGGTCGTTACGTGGTCGAACTGACGAGTCGTGGAAGACGCGAGATCCGGCGAGGGGACCAGACTCCGGAAAATCATTCCGATACACGAATACATCGTCTACAATATAATGATTTCGAGACGTGTTGCATGCGTCTTGCGCGGGTTTACGACCGACATCCGGCGAAAAGGTGTACACCGAATCGCTTAGTTAAATTTGTTGAAATCGTCACGTAAGTGGACCTAATAAACGTACATGAATGCAATATTATATTCAATATAACTTTATTGTGACGTGTTTTTTATTATTATTTATCGCTTCCTTTTCGTTTAGCGGACGAATTTCATGGCATATGCCGTTCTACAGCCCAACTTTATGTTTCAATTGATATATTTTTTCTTGCTCCGTTTGATTTTTATAAAAATATAGACCTTTTACTAGTACTGACCATTCGAGCAACCCCTTTAAATACGGATTTTTGGACGACATGGGTGTATACGTTCCGAACGTGTCGGTCGACTGCGAAAAGGTTAATGCGTTATTTTCATCGCACCGCTGGTTGTTTAAGCAACATTTTCTTGACACGCGCTCGCGAATAGTATTTATATACCTAAATTAAAATCACCAAATGGCGTGTTCGTTGGTCGGACACTGAATATACATATTCGATTTTAAAGTGTACTTAAAGTACGATTGTATAATATATTATACGTGCACGTACGATGTGGGGTAACCCGATCTTTCTCGATCGTCGAAAAAAGGACACCCTATTTTCGCTGTACTCCATTCATATCGAATATAGAAACTAATCGTTATACCCCCGTCAGATGAACAAAAATTAAAAATACAATTTTCAAAATAGTTTTAGACCGTTTTTTTTTTGTTATTTATGTTTATTATTATTGCCCATACTCGTTATTGTACGTACGAGTATTCAGACATATCACATTATCAATTCTCAATTAAATGCGCTTTCAATTTCTCGATTATTTTTACGATAAATTAAAATAATTATATATATATATATATATAATTAACAGGTTAAATACCACATTTATCCTATTCAGTAAATTCTCAATTTATTTATTTATTTTTTTTTTAATTTAAATTAATTTGTAGTATGTATCTATGGTTTGTTGACAGTACATTAAAAAAAATCTAGCTGATTAATTTCTAGTAATATCAGTTTTCGTTTCCCTAATCAATCGTGTGGTTTAAATATAAAAAAAAGAAGATCAATTAATGGTTATTTAAAAAAAAATGTTATTGTATTTTAGTTTGTTTTAAAAAAAATATCGAAATTATATACATTTTTTATCAGGTGTATGCAATTACTAATTATTACACATTTTCCTAGAAATATGCAAAGATATATGTGAAATCAAATGTCAATCTTATTATTCATACGAATTCATGAGTTTTCTAATTAGAATTATTATTGTAGGTTATGTGTACTATTGAAATATAAATATAATTATGCCCTCGTTATTGTGTAGTAAAAATTAATTGACGTCGACAGTAAACGAGAATAAAAGCGAAAACGACACGTGTAAAGAATGTGTCAGATGTCATTTGAGGGTGAAACTGCGGAGGTATTATTGGTACACTCGAAGATGAAAAAAGAACAACAAAAATGAATAGTGAAACTCTCTTTGAACTCGGCACCCCCTGCGAGAAACTGTGTGTGACATACCATGTATACAACACAATAGACCATCGTGGTTACACTTGCGTTTTGTTTTCGAGAAACTTGACGAGTTTAATAATAGAATTGCGTCCTACACACGCGTTTTGTTATCTCTGTGATACGCACGTATAAAAATATACTAAATGTACGTTACACGTTTTAAATAGGTACTGTTTAATTATGTTTTTGGTGCTGGTGTTTTTAATATTTTAATCTTAAAACGAGTAATGAGTTTTTTTTCTCAATTTTTTGACTATATAAATAATTGTAATTATAAGTAATTTTAGAATTTTCTTTTAATACAAGTGATTTATAGAGTTTATTTTACATAAATAAATTACGACAACACTGTGTTTTTAGACTTATTTCGAGACTCTCTAAAATAGTTGCAGATGATAATTAAGTGATAATAGGTGAGTTGGTTTATCAGTGAATATAACGAATCTTCGCTAGTAAAACAACAGCCAGTATTTTGAAGTGAAGAGTTATAGGTAGGTTCATTGTTATATTGATAAGTGTTTAAAAGCGCCGATAAAATTTAAATAGAATAACCTGGAGAGCGTGGATAATTATTGTAATATATACTTTATAATATGTACTCACTTATAAATGACTTATGGATAAATGCATTCTTTAAACAAACATGACTGAATAAATCAAACGTAAATTTGGGTAAGTAACCATAAACGCATACATTTTAAAAATTTTACCTGAACTGGTAATATTTATTTGTCATAGTACTTTCCTTACAAATGATTTTAGCTTCAATTATTTGATTTTTCTAAATGACATGTGTATTTTAATTTGTAGGTTTTTATTTATGTTTCAGATATTATAACACGGTGAAACCCGAAAATAATATTTATTTTCTCTTTAAAACCTCTGTTATTAGTTCAATAATTTAATAAAAACTAAATAAAATATCATTTTCTTGGGTTAACATGAATCCTAAGTATTTCAATTGTTGCACGCTTTTAAATAAAAGTACTTATAGCTCTAGGCTCTTTTTGTCGTGCATTTATGTACGTATTTATTTCGTCGAAATTTCATATTATTTTTAGTTTTTTTTTTATGATTTATTAAAAGCTTATCAGTAGCTTTCATTAACTTCGTATAGTATTGCATAACTTTCTCCGTATAATTTTCTAAACAGCAATGTCATCCAAAAAGGTCAGCAAGAACTTTACTTTTAGATATCGGCTGATCGCTAACCCATTGATGTCTAGTTTAAATTATTCAGCTCAATGCTTTGATATATTATGCATTTTAAACAACGGATTTTTGTTTTTCTATGTTTCCCTATCACCAACTAATACATTCTTTACGACATTCTTTTGAATAACTTATGTTACATATTTTTGTTTAACTTTTTTTATGAACTATTATGTTTATTGCGTAAATACATTTTAATAAATCAAAAACCACTCGTTTAAATGTTCATGTCGGTTTATACAAAAACAATTTTAAATATTGACTCATCTAGTATAAATAAAATAAGTTTTTATCGCTACAGGACTATGGTATAAACATTTTAAGAATTTGAAATTATAGAATATTAAAATTCAAATACATTTATTAATCGAAGGAAAAAAATGATGGCCCTGCTCAGTGAATGGCACTTTATGATCTGTTGTGTTTAAGCCTCGTGTTAGTTGTATTAACATGTATTAGTTTTGTGTAAAACTTACGAGAGACGTTTTTACTCACGCGTTATAAATACATACGGCGATATAACAAATACGATGCAGCTTCTAAAACTGACCAAATACAAAGGTTATTCCACAATGTCTAACCTAACGCGTACAGTTTTTACTCGTCCGCTGGGACGAAAACAAATTTCATCGGTGCTGTAGTGTTATCGTGTTTAATGTATGTATAGTTAACTTTATTTTATATACCGTTCGGAAACGGCAGTGAAAAAAAACTATTATTTCGCTCGTGCGTTTCTCTCGAAAAGTCGAGTAATGCATAAATTGTTAAGCTGGTCGTGTGACCATACGCCGCTCGTCAAACTACACAGAGCTGCTGTAATGACACGAGCTATGACAATTATTAATATATACAACAAAATATGAGTTTTGCGTCCATGTGTACACAAACATAATATTATAATATGTTTTGTTGTACCGTCAGTGGGAAATATACATTATGATCTTTAACTTATTATTACATGACAATATATTATGATAATATATTAATGTAAAAATTTTGCCACATCTGTTGCTAGTACAATATTAAAATGATTAGAAAAAAGTTTATGATATTCGTGATTGATATATTACACATTTATATGTATAAGTCATGTTTGTAGTGCTTAAACACACTGACAAACATTTAAGTTTATGTATTTGTAACACTTAGAAACGTACAACATGAATAACCACATAGGTGGTTAATAGTTATACCGTGTGTACATTTTTATGGCGTCGGTGTAGTCGACATTTACTAACATTTTTTGTAGTGTGGCATATTATTATACAATACGAATAGTAAATATTCTAACGTCACAAACAGTTCACGGGACAGTGTGCAAAATTAAATACGAGATCCCCTTTTTTCAACAAAAAATTATATCGTATGTTAAATTGTTGGAACCACAAATGGTTATCTATGTCATGCACTCGTGTGTTAATAATTAATTAAATATAATAGTTTCTATTTACATTATTGTAATATGAAGTATTGAATGGGTAAGATAACTATTAGGTTAGCTTTTTCGTTGGATTTATATTGAATTAAACTAGTTTTTATATGGCACAAATTATTGTTAATATCAATAATACTACTAATTAAAAAAAAAAAAAAGTAAAACTAATATAATTCTACTACTATTTAATATGTTGTGCACTTGCTTACCGTACAAATGTAAAACTTTTAAATATATTACACGCAACGATGACTTTAGCGAACGACCATTATTAATTAACATTCTTCTTATGGATCTGTTGTGGTGGATCAGGTTTGAAAACACGGTTTGATTATATATTTAATTCTGGATACAGCGTTCGTGACAAACTCCTGTCCACGGTAGATATGAATGGCAATGTCAAACTTTGTAGTAACAATTTTACAATCAGTATACTACGATCATTGCTGTCTTGCTGGTAACATCCAAATGTCCAATTACAGTTTTATTGCATTCCGTCGGCGCGTGATAATAATATTTCTGGTATTCAAGCATTTCGATTATTTAAAGGGCTGCATAAAATCGATTATTATAGTTATGTAATGCAATTATATATATAGTGGTTTTAATTCAAATTCCCGTTCTTTGTGAAAATAGTGACAAGACCAAATCGTTATAAATGCCCATATTATAGGTATATTATAATGTTTTTTTTATTTATTTTAATATCTCTCAAAGAATTTGTACTTGTTTATGTACAAAATGTAAATTAAGTTTATTTTCTCTTTACAATGTTTATAGGAATTTTCTGTGGGTTTTGCTATACGTTACCATAACGTCCATAATATAGGAGGTTATTCACAAAGTTACGGTGTTAATTTATTGTTGTTCCACGTGACCCGTTACGTACAATAAACATTTTGCGTGGGTGAGAAATAAATTGACAATAATGGTTGAAAATTAAATTAGTGGAAGGAAGGGGAGGTTAAAAATATTGTGTCATGTCTAGAGTTTTTTACTCAATGAGGGTAAAACCGTGCCGTGATATGTATATATATATATATATATATATACACATAATATATATATATATTATATACACATAGCTCTACATAAAACATGATATATTAAGTTGAAGAGAAATATAAAATGTATTATTTAAATTACTTGAAGTACGTCCATCGATTGGCACATAACATGACCACGGCCCCGTCCTCATCACATGTCACATCGGTATTGTATTTCTGTACGTGTCACGGTATATGGTGTCTTCGAATATTTTATTTATTATTATATACGAGTGTTCCAAGTTCGCAAAAATGTCTGGTTGGCACACGCGAAACACGACTACGTCATTCGGAGTGTCACGCAAAGTTTATCGTATTCGTATAATACAAAATAAAGGTATATTATGCAAGACATCGTGTTGTTAAGATGACAAGAGCGTTTGTGTATGAGTATTCGTAAGAGCTAATAATATAATATAATATAATATCAGAGACGTATTTCGGTGATTTTAACACTCTAGTTAACTCTCGTCTTGGACCGGAAATCGGACGTTGAATATATCATGATGTCGTTCGCGTATGATAAAATTTAAACCAGTATTAACATCGCAGCTTACAATGTAAACGGTCTAAAGCTCTAGCAAGTCTACTTAAATTTGAAACAGAGACCACATATAGAAGTATCTTCGTTCTAATTTGTAACGGTCGTTAATGTTTAAATTAGTTAAACTCACTTGACGTGTGCTTACAATAATTCTGCTATCGGACGTTCCTGAAAATATTACAGTTCCCTAAATAACTTACGTTGGACCAACAGCATAGTAAACGCACTTGAAATATTAAGGCTATTTTTCGTTTGTAACACGCTGTATTTGAGTTAAAAAACGAATATACCCGATACCATCGGCTCAGATCTTTAATGACACGAGAAAACTTAATTTTCAATATGGATAAAAGATGAATCAAAAAACTTCTGCAACATATTGTATAATAAGATCGTAGCATTTTTATATTTTAAAATAGCACAAAACCACAAACTTAAGACTACAACCATTGGAAGCTTATTTGACTGCTCAAGCATTACGTCCCCTAAGTTTACTGTGGATGGATGAGCGGAAAGAGAGCTGTAAAATGTTCTACAGTCAGAATATAAAACTTGCAAAAAATGCAACACGTAGCATATTTGGTGCTTTTAAGTAGGGTTGGCGTAAATGGGTAGAGATGCTAGGCAAAGGAATAGCAGTACAGACAACAGTGAGAAGAGAAACGGGAGAAATAGATAGTCAAGTCGCAGTAAGTAAGTGAATTGGGGACGCTAAAAACAAGTAAGGCGCAACCACGCGTCGGTTAGGTTAGGTTAGGCTAAAGTTACCGCGAGGCGGTGATTGCTTGTGTCCTCGATAAGACGATTGATTTGATATACCAAAAAGTTATCTGATGTGATAAACAAGACTAAGTATAGTAAATGGGCGCACGCGCGCGTCGTTGCTTCGGCCGGGTAATAAAAATATGATATAGACGAATTAAGATTCGGTAAGCGGTACGCCGCTAGCACGCACGTCTGCTTCGATCGAATGTAGTTACTGCGCTGTACCTGCTTATTATTACGCCGTGCAGGCCTCGCAATTGTGTTTTAAATTTTAAATTAATATTTTTATTTTCGCTCTTCATTTCTACATGTAAATATAAAATCTCCGGTATAATATAGGTATGTAGCTTTAATATATCGTTTCGTCGTCACACAAACGAATCGGCGTCGCCCGGAGACATCCGACCGTCGTCGCTCCGTACTAGTACTAGTACGACACACACGCGTATATTATATAGTATATTCTATTACGCTCTCCGGTCGGCACGCGATGTTATTAAAAAACATCGTCGACGACGATTGCGCATAGCAGCATTTCGGGAGGATTTTTCTCGGACATTCCGTTGTAAACACGACGGCGGACCGCCCAACTCGTTGTGCGTGCGCGTACGATATTATATTATGTACCGAGCGCGCCGTCGTGTGAGGGTGCGGCGGGTGTGCCCCCACCCCATTCGTACATTCTCTATTGAATTTCGCGGGCAAAACGCTGGCACACGATATTTTCTGATGACAAACGCACGCACACTTAAGCCCGACTCCTCGAATGCCTCGAATTTCCGTTTCGTAAACTACGCGTATACCGTGCGCGCGTCTCTATTATTCCGCCGCAACGCCTAAAAATGCGTTCCGTTTCCGGCAACGTCGCAGCCACTACAATATATTATTATAATATTATTGTACGGACACACACACACACACACACACACACACACACACATACAAACACACATACGTATATATATGTAGGTACACGGTTCCGCTTTGCTAACGACGAATTTACATGTAAACGCGCGCGAACGAAAGCATTAATACGACGTGCATTATATTGTGTACGTATTACGTATATACATATATATATATATATATAATATATGTGTATGTGTGCGCATTATATTATAAGTTCCACATAATGAACTTTGTAAAAGTAGCTCGTGTACACGAAACGGAGTCGGTTTTTAAACGCGTGCTCGTAAGGTAAAAACAAAAATCTATCTTTTCAAATTAGAGCAACGCGTTACACCTCGCTCGTCCACCTATTATATATATATATATATATATATATATACATGCAATATTATTATATCAACCGATATAATATTGTGTATAGTAATAATATGTAAGACGCGGGAGAGCAAAACGTGGGTGGCTGTATAAAAACGTTCGGTCGTCGTCGTCGTAACATTAAAAGGTCACTTTTTATTCGAATGTAAGAAACTCGTTAACCGGCTAAACGTTTTAAATTATTCTTCCTACTCCGTCGCGATTACGGTATGGGGCTGTACACGACGAACGGCGGCAACCCCCTGTACGAATTCCTAATAACAATTCGAAACGTAGTTATATTCATTTATTTACACGACTCTAATGCATGATGTAGTAGCGTATTATAAAGCCTGTAGAACCAACAAACTGTCTCTTACAGAATGGCAGACAAAGGTGTATACGACGCAATCGTTTTGATAATATTCCGCTTCGTAGATTTGTGGTATAATACATCGCCACTACACGTTGTAATAGTATTATAGTATTTATAAAGTATCATCTGAAGCATCGTAGCGCCATAATCGTAATGTTGCCGTGAAATATAATCGAATACATTCGGTAACTACAGTCGTATTTCAATGACGTACTGATGTTTTCTAAATGTTTATGGGTGAGTTACATTGTTTTTTTCCGCCCAGTTCCATTGTCATTTAAATAGGTCATGGGTTCGTCATTTTAAAGAGGTGCAGTGGTAGCATTCACATCTATTTTTCGTAAAACGCCTTTTCTGACTAAGTTAATAAAATTAAAATTAAATAAAACGAATACGCCGATATGTGTTTTAAATGTATGATTTAAAGCCAAAATTTTAATTTTTTTCTTTTCAAAATTATTTTTGCTGAAACGATTCGAAAATTTACCACCAATATCAAGTTGATAATATATTGTAAAGATAAACAATTTAATCGCAAGACATCAAAACAAAAAAGTCCATTTTTATTTGTTTTTGTTTTTTTGTACGTCATACTATACTGTTATACAAAAAGACTATTCAGTAATATTCATTTATTTATTTAATATCTACATTATGAAGATTAGAAAAGATCCATTCAGTGACAATTACTTTTGTGTAGATAATCTATAAATTCTAATTGTTAAATTAAGAAATCAGTCATATTCATAACTTTCCGTCTAAGTAAATAAAAAGAAAATATATTTAACAAATATTGTATTCCTAGTTAATAACGTTTTAAAAATCACCATCTACACACACATGTACAATGTATATACTTCACTGCATCTAGTGTAATTATATTTTATGTCAAATGAATTGGTAATGATTTTAAATTGGTCTAAAACATTTTTCTAATAAAAACTAAAAGTTTGAAATATTGTGACTGAAATAAAAAACAGATGAAAATTGTGGCTAGTAATCGTTTTTATTTTTTTATTACTCTTTGTACTTGATAAATATATCGTTAGGTTATGAATGTTTATTGTTTAGACATTTTCTACAAATATCATACTGAAATAGATAAAAACAAATAGTGCATGTTGACGAAAAATCATACCATATGTTTAATAAAAAAAAAAAATTAAAAACGTGTAGTATTTAAATCAAGTAATATGAATCTTTTATTCGACTATCATTGTATATAACTAGTTATAATTCCCCAATAAATACAATAAAACTATGGTAAAACACAGAAAATAGTAATTGCGTGGATAAACTGAGAATTTATCATTTTTGTTTTTACTGAATTGGCAATCTTTATTAAAATCTTTATTTTTATTTTATCAAAATTATGTTACGTATAGTTTTTACTAAAGTGCTTTAGTGCAATATGCCATAAATATACCATTTATGAATTTAAAAGTTGTAAAATATTCTCTAAAAAACAGTAAAACGTTAAAGTATGCATAACATATTATATGCTATGAATAAAATTGTAATTTTAATCACCCTTTCACAAAGAATAAAGTTGTCTATTTATTTAACATAATATATGATCGACCAATAAAAATATGTAAATGTAAAATTTTCCGAGTTTTAGATAAAAAGTGGATATTTATTGATACCCAATGCTATTATTAGTTATTTAAAACAAATGTTTTTAAAAAAAATGTATTTGTTTCTTTAAATTAAATATCATTAAAGCTATTAAGTTTTAGTTCTTAGTCTATAATATGTAGTTTTTTAAGTATAGCGTTGATATGCTTATTGTTTTGTTGATTTTACATTTTAATAGCTAATTCTATGTTAAAATTATATTGCAGTTATCAAATACATGATTCGCAAAACTTGATTTATGCTATATGTTCTTTATAAAATTCTTTATAATTCTTCATATTTCTTTGTTTTAAAATACCCATCACTTGTTTTCCTTATGGTACATAGTTTATTACAACTATATATTTGAGATTATGTAGGACAGCATTGTCAAATATTGTTGGTGGTTCAAATTTTGTTATTGAAAACCTAAAAAAAAGTAAGTTTTTATATTTTAAAATTGAAAAATTTAGAATTTGAATAGTCACACAAATAAATGGAAAATTGGGGAAGGACATTCTTGGTGAATCGTTTAGTATATTAGGTTAGGTTTATTATACAATATACATGCGTAAGGGTATTATATATTTTATACATAATTGTAAATCTAGTACGGTCTGAACGAGTGAAGTGGCCGTCATAAAAACGTTTATTTTCATTCGGTCTATTGCTTTTAAATGGTCCCGTGTAAAAAAAAAATAATAATAATGATAATCATAAAAATTATAAAAATAACGATATAATTGTTACAATAATAATAATAAAAAAAAAAACATAAAAATTATTACGACGAATAACCCCAAGGGAAAAGTTTTGGTCGATCGTTTTCGATGTGTACGTCAAACGAATGTGACACGCGATTAACGTGTGTGTAATTCAGTAATCCGTGACTACAACATGCTATAACCATAATACATAGTTGTATCGCAGAGATAAGTGCAAATATTTGATTTTATTGTGATCATAATATGATATTTACGATAACGATTAACGATTTATTATTTATACATTTTATTCGGAAAAATCTCTAGATCGCATACAATGAAAACCACAATAAAACATTTTGATTGTTTTATTTTCGTATTGTTTTTAAATAAATAAAAATCCACTGTATAGAGTGGATTTTTATTTATTTTTACCATATTAAAATGTTATGCGTATTTTTTTATAAAGTATTCTGGTACATAATCATTTAGTCATAATGTATTAATGTACTAATATTACGACTTACCATGTTACAAAGTGTTGACACCAGTCTTCAAGAAATAAACAGATAATTTGGTCCACTGAAAGACTAAAATTTAAAAAGTAGTAAAAAGTTAGGTTACTAAAACCAATGTCAAAGAACTAACTGATTTTATATTTCATCATTTTTAAAGTTGCGATCTAGAATTTTTTATTTGTTATTATTTGCGCAATAACGCACGATTAAGGAATCGAGTACAAATTCCGCGTGGTAAATTTCGAACGCATAATAAAGTTCTCGGGGAAATACTATAAAAAAAAAATATATTTATTATTTTAATTAGTTTTATCGAAATAACATACTGGATAGTGGATCACCTATTTAAAAAGCTCTATAATAAGGTTTACATGATGGCGTTTAAGTATAGGTACAACTAAAACTTCTTATACGCTATGAATGATATTATTATTATCAATCTAAAGCAAGCATTTTTGGTTTCAAATCACTGAGCAGGTTATATTGGTTGTACTAAAACATTTTTCGACCGGTATTCGTGGAATGTCAAAAGTTATAGTCGTAACGTTTAAGTCAGTTCCGACTTCCGACCAAAGTTGGGATATATTTTTACGATACGGTTATGGCAAACATTTGGCTCAATGATATTCTAATATATTCTAATAACGATTATATCCTATGAGCAGATATGAACCGGTGCTCCTATACCCAAATATTGCGATCATTGAAATTTAGTTATATTCTCATATTTTCCCATTCAAGCCATACTATATTATGATACCCCAAAATGGACACTAAAATGAACGTGAAATACCGACATGTTATGCACCAGCAGTTTTCAATTGACGATCGATCGACCACTTCGTTTATTTATAGAAGTATAATATAATAGACATTTTCGTTGTGGCCCCTTCGCTTGTCATTTAATTAATTAGAGTTACCTATACATTTGATAAAACCTAAAACAAAGCATGTAAATGTAAAGACACGAGTGACGCATACAAAGTGAATAAATATAATATTATATTAAATTCGTCGAGGTTCGTTCACGTTATTATGGATATGCGTAAGTTAAAATACAATGCCCAATATGTCCATATCTGATCATATATCTCTGCATGGAAAACGGAAGTCTGAAAAAATGTACGTAATATTATGTGGTCTTAAATTCGAAAATCTCAAAATGACATGTGTAGAAATTCACACGTTCCTAAACATATATACTGCAATGTCGGTGATGTTTTTGTTTGCACCGCACTAACGCCATACTATACACATATAGCTGCAATGGCCATCGCTGCCGTTAGCATCAACGACGAGTTTGTAGTAAAACACCGTCAAAATATGTTCTTTTTTTTATGTCCGTTGTAGGGTCGGGGAGGTGTACAAAAACATTACGACAATGTATCGTGCTTATATAATACGGGCGCGGTGAACACGCGTCGCTTTGCACCCCACGACGAGATTTTCCATGTTTTTGCGACACCGCGGGAGCGGATGCAAACGTCCCGACCCCCCTGGGCTCGGCTGCTCGAGGACCGCGCTTAAATGCATTATATTATTATTATTATCGGAAACGGTCCGGCCAACATCGTGTGATCGACGGAATAGGAACTGTTGTACGTATTTCACCACTTCGTTACAGTGACTATTATTGCTGTATATACGAGGGTGGCTTTTATTTTATTTTTATATAATAGTTTTTCTAGCACATATATTTTTTTACATTCATTTTAAATTATAAGAACTCGCAGTTTTAATTTAAAAAAAAAATGATATTCTTGCTACTTTATGTCGTTATCATTCTTTAGGTTTATTACTTTTAAGAATGTAAGTTTCAAAGAAAACATTATCTTTTCCACAAAACCATTTGTACCATCGCTTTTGATATTAAATACACTTTTTCACTTAGTTATAATGATAATGTTTTGAAATAAAAATAGTTCACCAATAATATATAACAATTAATGTTTGTCTATTTGTGACTTATAAACTTTTCAACTGCTGAACCGGTCTTGATGATATTTATACTTAGTTATCATTATACAAGGGTAAATGACTGATTTGAAAGTTTTCAAAATTTAAAAAAAAAAATTCCGTTGTAATTGTTTCCAGTGCGCATATAATATTATTATATATACTATGTATTATATTTGTTCTATGCGTGTGTCATTTTGGGTACACATGTTTAATGAGTTTCACACAAGATTAGTTAGTTTTGTTAGTTTAACATGATTAGTTTATTTTCTTTTATAAACTTTATACATTAGTTTACATGACTATTGGATTTAAAAATATATTGTTGAGGGATATTTGCTTAGCATTATATTATACGTCACTGACTATATTAAAAATGTATTATTATTTCATTTATTTTTATTTTTAGTTAATAAATATTAGTTGATAACTGATTATTTTTTTAGGTAATATTATTAGTGACTGCGGAATTGACGATTATTACAAGCAATTGTTTCACGTCTGAATGTGTAAGTGAGTTGGTGTCTAATCGTAAAACCGCAATACAAATATCATGACAAATATTTAAGTGAATATAATCTAACATGCTACCAAGTTACTGTGTCCATATTCGTTAGTTACCTATATTATCTTATTCAAAGATTTATAATCGGCAAAGAGGGCGCCGGAAGCAAAGTTTCTCAATTTAATTTTTGGTTCAACGAAGTGGTGGTGGTTAAAAATTTATAATATACGATATGCTTCAAAGACTCAACATTTTTGCGCTGTCACTGTATATTATTATATTCAATGTGTTAATATAAGATGTTGTTACATTATTTTATTTTAAAAAATTGGAAATGAAAATGCATATAAATAGCTCAAAAACTTCCAAAATATTTTAAAATGTAATTCACGCCGAGAAAATAATGAAATAAATATTTTTATTGTGAACTTTAAAGTAATAACTAAAACCTTTTTAAGATAAATAACTCGTCGGGATCTGGTTATACAAAAAATTCCCATTTTCCTTAATTTATTTTTGTTATTCTCAATTATTTTGAAAAGTACCTACTAAGAATTATTTATTTTTAACCTCTTAAAGTACCATATTATATATATATTACCTATAGGTCAGAATTTAAAATAAAAACCCAAACATGCACCATTGTAAAACAAATACACTCATCGATATACTCAAAATTTAAAAGTCATCTAGTACAGAAAACAAATGTTAAGCTTATTAATGTATTCTAAAAATTTTTAAACAGATATATCTTTTAAAAGTTTGACTATCATGAGTGTATTACGTAATTACGTTACTGTATTTTGATTTTAATCTATATTGTATACACAGTAATTGATAATAGAAAATGTATGATATTTTCGTTATTGGACGTGAAAACGAAAACAAGATACTGACATTTTTGATAAAATAGAATAATAAAAATATAACATTTCTCA
Source organism: Rhopalosiphum maidis (assembly GCF_003676215.2). Classification (NCBI taxonomy): domain Eukaryota; kingdom Metazoa; phylum Arthropoda; class Insecta; order Hemiptera; family Aphididae; genus Rhopalosiphum; species Rhopalosiphum maidis. Next base: position 66,123,169 of record NC_040877.1, read on the forward strand.
ATACTTTTGAGTTTCGACAAATTAACTACAATAGTAATGTTTTTGCTCTCGTGAAAAACGTACGTAATAATACGGTATATGCGTCATAATCATAATAATAATAATACAAGTATAGTTGTTATACTTATTTTGGACTCGGTGTGTTTTATTTTGAAAAAATAAACATAGGTGGTTGCGTTATTAATCAAATACTGCGATAATAATCATTATTCATTAATAACATATTGTTTTGTTTGTTTGTTTTGTTTTTTTTTTTTTTTTTTTTACTTTACCGAACCGACGGAACGTAACCTAACCCGGCGAGACGAGATAATAAATTAAAATCGAAAAAAACACTGTACCGCTACCGCCGACGGAGCGTCGGACTACGATGATAATAATATTATAAATATTACTATAATGCACACCGAGTATTAGAGGGTAAACAAAATGTTTGTAACAATAATGTTTTAACAAAATATGGATCAACCGTTCATAAACACACAGGCTATTATGTACTTACGCGGGTTTAGAGGACACGTCATTTTCATACGAAATGCGATTTCATTGACACGTATCTATTGTATAGTCTATACGTAATTACAGTTGAAAATATAATTTTAAACTGATACATTGTAATACTCATCGTTGGACATCGACGAAAGCTTATAACAGAGACTATTAAATCATAACGTTGAGTAGGTTTTCACATAACAAATATTACTTTTGGCACTTGATGAAGTCTTATTAAGTAATGTAACACCGAGTGCATTTTTATTTTGATGTCCGTGGTTAGATTTAGTGGACTTATCGCACAAGACGAACAGTATTGTTTTAAATTTAAATTTAAATTCCCAAATAATTTATAGTTATTTTTAGTTTTTTCCTATTCTATTTTTTATGTGGAAACTGATAAATTATTTACTTAAAATTAGACATTCAATACCATTCGACACTTGCTAAAATTGAATTGAAAAAAAAAATTAAATAAATAATGGTTATACGTTTTTAACTTAAGTTGTATCATATAGTAAAATATTAAAAAAAATGAACTGTCAGTTACGTTTGACCTCGTTGTTTATATATTTATAATTTATATTTTATATTTGATTCTAGGAGCTTAAATTTTTCATTAATTAACCCAGCTTTAGATTTAACCATAACATATTATGTTGAATATATAATACACAGGACTAAATAGCAATACCTTTTGTCTACAATCTAAATTCCTTTACTTACCACGAATGGTTTAAACCACTTTTTTAGATCAATTTTATTTCGTATATGTTTATATTATAGAAAAAACTTGTTAATTAGTACTCAAAATGTAAATACCTTGTAGATTACAATAAATTTTTTTTAGTATTATTAGCATATAAAGTTCGACAATAATTCGTGTGCATTTTTTATAATCTTTCGTTATTTAGTCGCCACCGACGACTAAAAATATAAACGCATTAATTCTCTTAACATTAATAATAATTATTATTATTATTATATTATTTGGAATATACTTTGTACTACAACACTCTCTGATTTTTTTGAGTTTACAGTAGAGAAAGAATAATATAAAAATGTACATTTATTTCTTGTTCAAAATACGTCTTCGACTTTGAACACTTTAATAATAACCAATCTAAAGTTTGTTCATCGCACAGACCGTTTTATTTCACACCATTCGAATACCTATTGCAGCAGATAGTATGATATATCTACAGTTTATTCGAGTAGATAAGTTTATATGGATGGATATGAGGTTTTCAAAATAGCATATCTGTTATTGTAAAATATTAAAAGAGAAAAAATAGTGTACTATTATTTCCATTAAACTGATGTTATGTTCTTGTTGCGATTGATATTGTTGTCTTAACAATTACTAAATATCCAGAAAATAATTTCAAATTGTTGATTTAAATTGATTTACAAATTGTAATAATATTACACCTATCACTTGCACAAACCATTCGTTTGTTATTATTTTTGTAATCACTACATTGTAATTTCGTTATATGTAATAAATAATAATATATACCTAATATGTTTATTTTTGTATGTATCAAATCTATGAAAAAGTAAAAAATCTTATGATATTGGATTAAATATTTTTAAATTCATAAATTAAAATTATTTATTATTCTTCATAAGTTTCATTAATGTATGTATAATTTATAAATAACAGCTACTTTATAGGTAATTAATAGGTATACTAATGGCGATGTGATTTCTGTTTGATAAATCAAAATATTACATTCTATCCTGATACGCATGTGTTGTAATATACACTGTAATCTCTACTACACCACATAATATGAAGGTAACTTGTGTAATAAAATCTTATATGTATAATTTATTATACTTTTATAGGTAATCGTCCATTTTGCGTTCATTACGATTTGCGGAACTCGAACTTACACTTACATCGTTGACCATAAATATCTAACCTACCTGAGAACGTCAAAGGTCGAACGTATCCCACCAAAAAAACTCACAAGGGTAGGTACATGTATAAAATGTTAGGATAAGCGAAAATCGATTTAAAAAGGTCATTTTTTTTTTTGCTTTGCGCGTTGTAAAACGAGACAACTATTATACATATGAGACCCCTTTTGATTTAAACCTTGAAATTGGATCCTTCTCCGTTGGTTGATCGACTCGTCTTTCCTAACTGACAACTGCAGATAGCTTACATATAGATAAGTAGGTAGACACTAGGGCATAGCAAGTTATATAATTATATATATTATATGCGGTATATAATTATTATTATTAATATAATAATATATAGAGCTATTCCCCAAGCATATACACATCCTTCATTTTTTTTTAATGATGAATTTATTCAAATTTAGATTTTTGATATTTTTGAACATATTAAAGGCCGCCATTTTAAATTCTTAATATTTTTGTGTATTGATTACTTAGGGGTGTTCTGTGACAATACAATCTTATATATTTTCAAATGAAAATTCTTTTTTTTTTTTAATTTGAATGTACCTTTCGCACAATTCGAACAAGTATTTTCGCAGTTATCAAAATGTATATTTTAAGGATAATAGTTTTTGGAATACAAATATAGTATATAATTATTTATTGTTGAATCCAAACTGTAAAAATAGCAAATAATGGAAACGTAAAACTCTTAATAATATTATCTTTTACTATATCATTTCGAACAAATACGAATAGAAAATAATGGGATAAAAGTGGATAGTACTCATGTTCTAGGTATGAACATATTGTTGAACTTAAAATTAGGTGTTCAATCACTATAATTTATTATCATAGAAGAGATTTTAAAAATAATATGAACCTAAAAAGTAATCAAGGTTGATTTAGTACTCAAATTCCATTAAAATATTTTATAGGTTTTTTTGAAGATTTAAATCATATATATTACTTGGTTAATTCTAGATCAGAACTAATATTAACAAGAAATCATAGTAATTTAAATCTTTAAACAAAAGCACAGTAAGTAGCTATATAATATTCCGGTAAAGTTGGTGAAGTAAAATAATTTTATAGATATTATCTCATATGACCATTGGTGGTGTGAAGAAATTTTAAGATTAAAATTATTGAAACTTATATCAAAATAAACCAATTGTTGGTTATACAAATCAAGTTCAATTTTTCCATCATTTACTCTGAGAGAAAAATGACTACAAAGCATTAATGTTCATCTTTCAACTTAACAGTTTTTTTGGGTACACAAAATCACCAGACATGCAAACTCTAAAAACGTATACCTATACACTTACAACGCTTATGTTTAATCCTGACCAAAAGTACTTCAGACGAAATGGGGTTCAATTACACTGATGTACTCTAGAAAAAGTAATAATAATTTATTATGAATGGTGTGAGTACCTACGTATACTGTTGCAGGCATGTATATAAAGTATAAATTATAGGTATGTAATCAAATAAATAGTGATATTGATCATCATATTCAATGGATAAGTTAATTTGTTGCATTAGGTTAATATCCCAGGTTCGTTTTACTAATTATCTGACAAATTATTAGATTTGTTTGAATATTCAGTTTAATTAATGTTTATTTGTCGTATTTCCGTAATTGTTTATTGTAAACGTAAACGTTTTGTAGTTCTGGATAAGTAATTTAATATTGTCTTCGACTATTAACTTGAAACACGTTTCTGAATTCAAATATTATCATTATCGTTGCATTTAGTTTTTAACTTACATTTGTTTTTATTATTGCACATTTTCCTTTTTAATAAACAACATTTGATTATACAAAAAAAATAATGAACACTTTTTTTATTGTAACATTAAAAAAAAACACTATTTTACAACAATATTTTATTACACAGTGATAACATTTTCTGTTTGTCATTTCAAATAGTATTAGGTAATATACACGGAAGTAATTTCTCTCGAAATCAGGAAACAGACACCAGTAAAAAAAAATTAAAATTAAAATGAGATTTGCACCTTTTGTAATTGCTTTAAAGCGAAAGAAAAACCAAAATCGTAATCGATTTATCCAGCCGGTATGGTTAATATTATTTTTTCATACTTTAACTTTGGTACGATCATAACGGAAATGTTTAACTTTTTTCATAGTGTTTACATATCATTTACACGTGTAATGTGTAAGTTATTATTATTATTATGTGTACAAATATTTCGAAAGTCACATCAAACAATTTTTAAAATCGTCCGAGTGGGTAGAGAAGTGTGGTGACCTATAATACTACATGCATCTTATATCCGGAAAAACGATTTTGGAAAAGTATGCCACAGACAATTCGGGATGTGTACCAAAGTATAGTTAGTGCGGTTTGAGATTTTGGGAAAAAAATTGTCAATTCGTCATAATATGCTAAATAATATAGATATTAAAGACGGAAATTAAATTAGTATGTGTGAGTGTATATTTTGTGGCATTAAATCGGTGGACGGTCCAGGACACGACTTGACATAACCCGTGAATCGCGCGTAGAAGTGGTTTCAATTCGGTGTATATTTGGTACGTAACAATGGCGCAATTTGAGTATTTTTATTTTATATAGGTACAACAATTTAAGCAGGAAAATTGTTTTTCACCGTTAAGCCGCATAATTATGATGTATTATTAAACTTTGCTTTCAAATAAAACTAAAGAAATGTAAAAAAAATACGAATGTTTAAAATAACTAGGGAAAAGTGCAATGGTTTATGTTAAAGTTTTTTGTAGAATACTTTCATCAAACAATCTATAATACAGTCTTTGAAATGTCTTCTTTATGTAAAATATAATAGGTTGTTGATTCCATTTATCGCGATCGTGGTATTGACAATTACAAAATTTGGGGCTCGCGACTGATTACAATTAATCTAAAACATATGATCAATAATAGCTTCGTAATATATTTGGTTTAGGTTTTTTAAATTCAATTAAAGATGGTGAATCTTATACAGACGATTTTATGCCAATTATCCTTAGAACCACAATGTTCAAGAATTTATTGACTATTTATAAATAATTTTTTTTCTTTGGATACGACTTCTAGTCAAAGAACTACAAATACGAATCCTTCTAAACTATTTTCATCATCATTTATATTTATTTTTATTGGTGTTTTAACACAATTAAAGATATATACTTATATCTGATTGTAGATATTAACACAAGACCTTCTACTACACAGTAACGTAAAAAAGTAGGCGTAACTGAAAAATATATTAACTTCTGTATTGAAAAAAAAAATATTAACATTTTACAGTTTTTGAATAGTGTTTCTTATAAATAGCAAACAAAATAACTCACAAGTTTAAAAAACACGTTAAGAAAAAAATCATGTCACATTTATAAAACATTAATATATATATATAAATCATTTTAACCACGTCAATGATTAAAACCATTGTCAGCAATCAGCACCAAGCTTAAAGAACCGTGAAAGAACTGAGTGTTTTCTAAACATTTAACCCTTTCAAATATATTATATTTTTGTGTTTTGTCGAAAACACGCAGTTCAACTAAAATAAGTGCAATTCGTTCTACCCGATGGCATATATATGGTGCATGTATGGGGTTGGACGATGATATATTTGATATTTTAATCATTTAAAAAAACAAGAAAGTTAGAAATAGCTTTAGCATTCATATCTATAACGTACATTGTACATCTTTACATAATATACATTGCCTTCATACATATTATATTAATCTCATTATAGTTTTCCATTTGTATTTCAACTGTTCGCCGCTTGTTTGTACATTCTACGGTAGGCCGATAAGATGCTTAAAACATAGGTGTATCAAAGTAAACCCCGTCATTACCTACCCCCTCCCCCCTCCCAAAGATGCCCTTGAATTTTGATGCGGTGGATAGTATGTACGGACTACGGGTACAAAATATCGGTTAGCTGTGGTATACGCATTATTAACAGACATAAAATATAAATATGTAGTGTTCCAGAGTATTCGAGAATGAAAAGAAGAAGAAGAAGAAGAAGAAGAAGAAGAAAAAAAGGTCAACCGAGTGCCGAAATCCAATAATCTCGCGAGTTTCGTCAAAAACGGCCCGCGGTTGGTTTCTCCGAACGCCGCACCCGGGTTGTTATAATGTACACACATATATATATTTTTTTCCTACTCCCCCCGCGCTTCTAACCCACCACCGCCGCACAACACGCACGTACATAGTATATTTAACGGGCGACCGGGGACCTCACCGTGCGTGTCCTGCCGTCGCTGAACCGTTCGTCAACCCTCTGCTGGCGGTGGTGGGTGCCGAGCATTAAATTACAATATTATAATGTACACATACACTCACACACTTACACACAAAGTGCACGCACACTCGTATATTGCGCATGCGCGTGAGTGATGTATACGAATATACGTATAACGTATATGTATAGGTATAGTATATATATATATATGGGAAATTTTTTTCACGCGACCCTTGCCGACCCTCTCCCGTCCGCGACAATAGAGAAATATAATTCACTCGGCTCACACACACACACACACACACACACACGTATTCGCCGAGAGTTTGAGGGGGGAACACTGGTTCGGGGTTCGTATGTGTGTACTGTCGCGCGCCCCGTGGACAAGGTTCGGCGACGCACTACAACAACAAAAACGACCGTTCCCGGGGCATCATCAAGATTAAAGGTTTAATTTAAACTTTGCTCGCCGTCGCCGACGTTTTCCCACACAGCAGCCTCCGGACCAAATGGACCACCCGTCCGCCCGCTCGCCGCCCCACTACCGCTGCCGTTCGGCTATACGACCGTCGGTGGTGCACGTACCCGCCGCCCGCCAGCCACCGTATATACACGCCCGTCGGTTTGATTAACGCTGTCACGCCGGGGCGACTGCGACGTGTGTGTGTGTGCGGGGGAGGGGACGACCCAGAATCCAAAAAGTGATTAACTTTATCAAAACTGATGCCACCAATTTATTCGGTCGGCATCGGCCAATAATCCGTATATATAATATATATACACATGTTCTAAATTATTATTATATTATTATTATTATTATTATTATTATATTGCTATTTTACGGTACGCCTCGCCTACACCGATCGCCTGGTCCGAGCCCGCCGGCGACGTTTATTAAAACAATATATACGCGCGCACACCTGACAGTCGGAATCCTTTTGCGCTGTAATGGTGAAATGTGTGGACCAAAGCTTGTGACACCGTCCTATATAATTACAAATATACTATTATACGTGTCTGTTTCGGCAATATACAGAGAGTGCGGGAGACAGAGGACGAGGGTGATAGTTGGAAGGGTGAGGGGGATAGATAGTGCGAGTGTACTAAGGAGGGGTGTGGGGTTGTTCGAGCTCTGTGAGAATTTTGTCACCGATAAATCACACCATCGGTCGACTGGCGTCTGTGGCGGGTTGTTCGTGGCCGACCAAATAACGTGGACTGTGTAGCGGTGAGGGGAAAGATTTCGCAATTACATTCTCTTACGTCATCGGCTGTAAAACTCTGGCAGAGCACACCAGCTGTGGAACAACCGGGCGGTGATTGTAGCGCGGGGTGATCGAATACGATTTTAACACCCCGTAATAATATATAATACCGTTGTATATTTAATACGGGGTGCACGAAAGTATAATCCGTATTGTAAAATACTATGTACGATGTGTTTTGCCAGTGGATAGGTAGCGGTTTAGCTTACGGAGCAATATGCCTGTATTTGAATTGAACGTTTCAAAAAGCAGACGGAAAGTGTTTACAAAAATTACATTTTCGACACGTGAAAAGCTATTTAAGGCCTATCAATGCACGATTGTACATTTGGAAGTTTTAAAAGTTTTTTCGTGTACGGAGTTTTTAAGATTAGTTCTGTCACGTAAGGCTATTCGTGTTTCTACTTAAACTAATTTTGAATCCAGCATTTAAGTATCAGAAACAAAAAAAAAAAAAAAGCAAAAAGAATTCGATCGTTCGTACAACTAATTACCAAGCATACCACCAGTGGTTACAAAATTCGATGGTTTTACAAAAATAATTTAGAATAATACTACATGTAAATAAAATATGTTCTTACATTGTACGTGCCTACATATTATTACTCTGTCAAAAAAATGTTTAGTTGGTAGCAAGTTCAAGTTTTTTTACATATCATTTGATTACAATATATTATATCTATATGAACCTAATCGTTACATTTAAACTTAACACAGTATGGTATTGTTATTATACTATAATGTATTCGAAACGTATTTGGAAGGGCCTCCCGCTAAAATTATTGCATTTTTCTCATTTCGTCGATAGTTTTTAAACAGCTTCCAGGAAAACAATACACAAATTATCGGACGCTATGCCAATGGTTTTAATCAGATTTTATTTAAATACTCATAATATACACAATACATGAATCAAAATAATTTACCACAAAAACGTTCGTTGATAATTTTTTTTCGTTTGAAAAATAAATTCAACAATATTAATGTCCGTTTCTACACATGGTTACCGAGAAATATTATTTATACTATTGTTATAGTATGCATACATGTATACACACTTGATCGAATTCTCATTGCAAATGATTTTCGAATTCAAGCGTTGAATTGATGGAAAGCAATAAAAAAAAATACACAAACTAGTTTGGCAACCGATAAACTAAATTTTAAAAAGGCGGGTCTCCATTCTGCTGTTCAATACAATATGTTGAGTAGGTTACTAAAATAGATGTATTAAATTTGAATTAAATGATATATCATTGTGTACGAAAAACGATTTTGAGCGGAGACGGTTGACAGACATCACTAATTATATTTCATGATATGTTCATTGATATTGATATCAAAGTAATTTATTTTTTTATTATTGAACCAGTAGGTTTATTTATTTTTTATAAATTTATAAGTTTCTACTATCAATATTTTTAAATTTTAAAAGTAAATTAACATCATCATAAAAAATAAAATAAAAATAAAATTACAAAAATATGATTATATCTCATAAAATTTTTAACTTTAAATGACTGCAAAAATAAAAATAATTGTCATAATATAGTATCTTTGATAATTGTCAACTAGTATTTGAAAATTAACAACTTATGAGAAACTTAAATAATATTTTTAAGATCTTTGATATTGAAAAAAATATTACTATTAATATAAAAACTAAGAAATTTCAATTACATATGTATATTAATTAGTTTAAAGAGATTCAACATGTTTAGAAAATATTTTCATGTTTAAAAAATAATCAAAATATTATGTACACATTTGGTAAATATTTTAAGTATTCACAATAATTCGATTTTAAATTGTGACAAAATATCAAAAATAGTCTGAAGATAAAGTTTTTTAAGGGTGAATGTAATGAAATGTCTTTTAAGTTTGTACATCAAACGTCTATAAAAATAATATTTACTTTCAGTTAAAATGTATTATCTTTTTATATTATAGGCTTAAAAACTTAAAAAGATCCTTGTATTTAATTTTGAAATCTTAAGTATTTATTATATTTTTACTAAAAATCGTTTTATAGATTACTGAGCCCCACTGAAAAAATTAATATTAAATATTTTATGTTATTTGACAACAAAACAATTTGCTAAAATTTTAACCTCAAATGATTTTAAAAATTGTTAATATATTTAAACTCAACTTTTTTTTAAATTTATATTAATAAAATGTATAAGGAATTTTTCAATAAATTTTCCATATTTTTAGATGAGAAAAACATTTTTTTGACGTTAAAAATAAAAATTAAATATCGCTGTTTTTAAATTATGTCATGTATAATATACAATTATAATATGAACACTTGATGAAAATGATTAATTTTAGAGTTACACGAAAAAGACGATTTAATCAATAACTAGTTTTTTATAAAAAATTTTATTTTTTTATTTTTTTTTTTTGGTTATTTTGAAAAATATTCGGTATTCCTAAAGTACCAACTAGATCCAGATTTACTACCGAAAACTACTCCTAATTAATGTTGATAATAGAACCATTTTAACTGATTTAAAATGTAATAACAAACAAAAAAACCACACTTTCTCTCTCATACAAACATACCGGATTAAATTCAATTAATTCATCGCTCCGATCAGAAACTAAAATTTTACAAATATGAATGGGTTGAATGTATTATTTGTGAGTTGCACATAAATGTGTAATATTTTGGAACTGCAGGAATAACATTATTATTAGTTTTAATCACAAATTGTAAAAGTTAATCAGTATTAACGAGTTTGCGTCGATGAATACTATTGTGTAATGTAAAAATAAATATTAACGATAACAACGTCAAGTTAATCATTCGTGCGGATTTGGTGCAGCGGTGAATAATAATATTTTTTTTCAATTGGTGGTTATCATGATTATGAATAATTTTTATTTCAACAGATGTTTGAAAAATAGCATGAATATATATTAAACTAATTTAATACACAACATAAATGATTTGACTGAATTAAATCGATTAATTTATGTCGAAACACAATATGGTGACGTTATAATACGGTAATAATAAAGCACTGAAATAATGACAATGTAATGATTATATAATTTGATGAAAATGTGAATTTCAAATATTTGTAAAAAAATAAAAATAAAACAATTTCATAGTACGACACACGATTGGTTTTTAACTGTTAACGATATTTAATCGTCTACCTTTGATTAACATATAAAATATTTCAATCGTATGGTAGTTGTGCTCTCAACCTGTACCGCAACGACATCAAATATTACCAACGCGTATCATTTCGCTCATCAAATTCACCACCATAGTCTTGCAAGTATTGGGTAAAGATTTTACATAGTATAGTTAGTTTTAATTCTACTCAAATATTTCCAAAGCACAATACTTGACCGTCATATTATTAAATTCAAAAATAACGTATAAATAATACATTACAATGAATATAGATTAAATTAAAGATCACAAGCGCTGACATATATATATATATATATATATATATGAACACAAGTATAAATGCTCACAAGTTTAGATGTATTTATTTAAAATAAATTGGGGACGCATAAAGTACGCCTTATGATTTTAAAGTGTGTTTAATCACCATAAATAAATTTCGAGAATAACTAATAAGTTATTATTAGAGAAGTAACTATAGTTCTGCTATTAGATATGCGCCATTTTTTTTTCGACGAATAGGAATGGAAAGGGATTGTACTACAGTTTATCTAAAATCTTCACATAATAATTTATTTTACATTAAAACAGATAATATTTTGTACAGAAGAATTTATTTTAAATTCCCATTTACTATGATTTAGGAACTGATGGTTCGTAATATGAACCGTTGTTGGGCCAGAATTTCGGTGCAATTCGAATACGACAATTTTTGATGATACGCTACTGTATATTATAGTTTTTGGATTTAAAACAATATTTAAATGTCCTTGGATTGTTGAGGGAAACGAGACGAGTGCACGACACCCCTCCAAGTATCCTATCCTTTATGCGTACTCATCATGCATACTAATCATTCGTTTTGCATTATAACAATATTATAACTCTCGTGTTCGTATATACTATTATTCTCTCCCTCGTGATATTTTCCGGAAAACTACCCTTCGGCGAACACTGGACGTGGATCATTAGACAGAATCTAGTGTTCACAAAGTCACCCCCGCAGGATTCTTTTTGAGTGTTTTTTTTTTTTTATACTTATCGCTGAAATGTCGAAAATGCAATTTAAACGACCGGATACAGTAATAATATAAGAAATAATATGTATTTATATATATATATATTAATACATTAATACATGTGGTGAGCAAAAGAATTCGTGGCCGAAACGCTCGACGTAAGTTCACATGCTCCGCGCTCGTTATCGGTATCTCGAAAACGTATTATATATGTACTGCACCGAAGACACTAATAAAACACAAATAATAATCGAGTCGTAATATGGTGTAAGCCCGACGTGCGTAGTATACGGTATATGTGTGTAACGCGTCCGGTCAAGTGATGACAATTCGTTATTTCCAGAAGGCTTATCGTTTTGGCCGAACGATCTGTTTCACGGGCCCAGTCGCGTAAAAACGTACAATCGAATTCCACAGGCACACTGCGCACCAATCGCTCAATGGCATAACAACAACAATACTAATATAAAAATCCGTTTTATTTTATTTTTTCATCGTCGATTTCGTATATACCTCCTGTTATATCGGTTAACGGCTTTCCATATGCGATGCCGCAGACACACTTTACGGACACAATAAAGACGTCTTTACCGGTTAAAAAAAACCAATCGAGCCACAATAACTATATATTATTACTATAGACGCAAACTATATATTATAGACGAAATAGGTGCGCGCTGTGTTTTATTGACGTAAATTGCAGAGACTGGCGATAAAAATAAAGTTAGCGAGTTGAGCAATACGAGTGCAGACTTAAACGATTTAAATGTTTTTGACTTAACGAATGATTGTTTTGGTTTTTATTAGCTCATCAGAGTTGAATAAACTACCTATACATTTTAAACTGTTTAATTATTATTATTTTTTTTTTTTTTGGCTCGATTTCACGACCGAGTGAAATTATTTGTTTACATTTAACATGCATTCCAGCTAACGTAAAATGCCTCGTCTAATAAATTATAGTGTCGGAAAACCATTCTAGAAGTGTTCAAAAACTCTCAAGAAAATCAATACAATTTATTACGATTACGCTCATCCGCATGATACAGCCGCAATATAAGTCACGGAAGAAAGACGTAAGGAAATACCGTCTGAATACTATTGAAATACATAATACTCGTCGGCTGAACGCGAAACAGTATATAATTTTGCTAATGAATTAACCTTTGTACTTGTATATTTACTTTTAAAATGTTTAAAATGTTTCTTCACGTCATGCGACACTCTATAATATAATAATAAATATATATATATATATATTATATTTAATTATAATTTGTTTATCAAAATCGTACTAATTAGAGTTTATAACCATAATATTATGCATTTGCGCAACTTACGAATTACACGAAGCCTTGCCGCAAATAACGAAGTATGCATTGTGGCTTTATTTAAATTGAACGTCTGATTTTTTATTATAATATTAGATGGGTTCACGCGTAATGAAAAAAATCTTATTTACACCGGTCCCCGAAGTGATATTATATTTTATTAAAGCGGATTTCTGTGGTATGATATTTCAGCTAAAATCTAATTGGACGAAGTGGATAGATTTCGATATTATATATTAATATATTACATAGATGTGTATAGAATGCAGATCGACGGAATTAGCATAAATAATACGCGGATCATGGGTACGTTTATTAAACAAATATGGATATCGTCAAAATGCGAATAATGAATAACTTTGGCGTTTACAAGACGCGTGCCCGCCTTATAGCAACCTAATAGTTAATTGGTGTGACTTGGAAATTACTTCGGTGCGCCCGCTCGCATAAAATATTATTATATACGTTCTGCGCGCAAGGAATATTTCGAATAAATTACCCGCAGTTGGTTGTTTTCTGATACACACACATACACACACATGAATATATATATAATAATATCGTGTTCGTCTCTCCTAGTGTACAACATCTATATGTATATATATATATATATATATAGTATATACTATTATGTATAACAATAATATAACACAATTTCGTGTCACGTATAGTGTAACGCGTAATCGTAATAATATATACAATGCGAGGCCCGTCGGTGATGGATACGATATGTGTACTAGCGAGACATGTGCGATATAGATCGAGGCGCACACATCACCACGACGGTATATTATATTCTCGTGTACCCCGACGGCTGATGTTAAGTAGACGAGAAAAATTACGCATGTGTCCTGGGCAGGGTCGGCGAATCTGCAGATGTACGCAAAATCATTACGCTAATTATTATCGTTCGTACGTTGACGACGTATTAAAACGATTTAAACACGAAATTATTCTCCCAAAGTTTCCGGGCAACCGCCGTTCCACAAGCGTTCGTGATAAATTATTTCCGCCGAAAGCGTTAATACGATGTGTACACACATAAGCATGTGAAGTGTGCACGTCTTCTCAACATGCGGAGGAGATACTGCTGGGGTTTGGGGCTTTTGGGCTCTGCAGGATCAGCCCCCCTGATTTTTCCTCGACTATGACCGGAAAACGAGACAGCGGTCTTTGAAATCAATTCCCCCACAAATGAATGGACGTGATTGTAAAATAAGTTTACAATAGGTCCTTTTTTAAAAATAAGAAAATATTATGATAACAATTTTCTGACGTTTAAATGGGTGTTTAAGTGGTTTGAGGTAATATTTGACACTATTTCGCAGGCATTATTTTCACAAAACAAACCGGTTAACATTGCTAAAACTGTCTTGTTAGCAAATATAAAATTGTATAATATAATATACGATGTTATTTTATTATTCTGTTTACATAACCCTTTTTTTTTTAATATTAAATACTTTAATTGAAAATCTCTGGGGAAGAACACCATGCAGCTGCTTCCACTAACTCTCCCTTGAGCACTTTTATATGTACACACACAAACGATCGTACGATAGTATGGGCGTTCTGTCGCTTATATAATTTAACAAAGAATGTATATCTGTACATCGTATTTGGTGAATTGAACGCTAGAAGTGTTGCAAATTGCCATAATCAATATAAAAATTAAAAAAAAATAAATAGTTTTGTATTTTTCTTTCATCGAGGTTTGTCAAATTTATAAGCGACCGCACAAATCGTGCGTCGTACATCAGCGTTCAGCTATGCACACAATTACAAATAACTCGATATCTTTAAATTAAATACTATACTTGAGAAATAGTATACTCAAGTCCGATAAACCAATAAGACCGTGACAAATGGACTTTAATAATCTTCGTGGTTTATTTATTTCGGTTTTAAATTCAAACAAATTGTATAGTTTTGTATTTTAAGCAAATGTCAATAAATACACATTTCAACTTTCAACCAATATTATTAGATTGTTTAAATAATTTTTAATATTATATAGACATTCCATCTTCTCCTCGAATATATCTCTACCGATCAACAATGTTATTCGTTGTAATTCATTACCACAACCTCTAGAGTACAATAGATATTATATCGTCCCATAATACGTACGACTGCATTACGTGGTTTGTGATGTGCTGTTTAAAAATTAGCAGTTAATATAGGATGAGTCTAGTTAATGACTAAATTATACATCGGCATCATTATTTTATTAAACTAACTTATACCTAAGATGACGTACAATAAATACATAATGATATTATTTTTATTTTAGTAAATATAATTATGATCACTATCAAAAAAGAACTGTTTTAATGCTGAATAATTCCTAGTCAAAGACTTAATCGGTGAAAATTTATATGTACTTTGCATTTCAGCGGACAATAATACAATAATTTTGTAGGCGGTATCAAACGAACTCGTGCGCAAATTCACGCATGTATATATCTATGTTTGAGTTGCTGCAGAAGAGTCAAAATATTTTTTTTTCAAAATGTAGGTCATGTTTTCTATGCAATTACTATTATGTGCGTCTTTTAAAGTCTACCGATTTAAGAGCAACAAATTGTTGACAACAATCATATTTAATTACGAAAATACTATTATTGTGATACTGAAAATAGAGTTTTCTTCCTAATCAAAATCAAGGCTGGAAAAAAACGTGCCTACGTTTTAAATAAAGCAAAATATAGATTTATAGCAGGTCTATTCGTTTTAAATGATTTTTTTCCAATTACATTTATAACAATGTTTTGTTTTAAGCATGATGATTATTTTATTATCTGCACCATACAGATGTATATTATACCATGATCTACTAACAAAATGTATATTTCATACTTTCGTAGGAAAAAATATGATACATAAATAGAAAGTCATACTCTGCGAATTGTTTCTATGAGATTATATATATTTTTTTAAACACAGTAGGACATCTCATCTGTACTTATAAATGTATTGGAGATTGCCAACAGGTATTGCGGTATGGTTGAAATTGATTGAATATTGTCAACATGTCATGTCATAAACCATTTGGCTGAAACGTTGAAATAACGATCGCGTCTCGTCCACATTTCAAAATATATAAAATAAATGAGAAAAAAGAAGTAAAACGACAGACAAAATACGTCTCTATGCTGTACGATTGAGTGTTTTCGACCCTTGAGCGAATTATTATCTAAAGAAACTAAAGAAAGTTAGCGGAAACTGTTGAAATCATCATTTCGTTCTGGGTGAACTGAAATAGGCAGGTTAACAAGGCCCGTGGGTTTATACTGTTTATACCCAAAATACATATACAATTAAATTTTGTTTTATATTATAATTATTAATATTAATATTATAATATTTTGATATTTTTTCTAATATATATAATATACAATATTTTATTAAAATACTTTTGTGCAAAAGAACCTAACTTAGTGGAGGGTTGAAGGTTCTTCTCTCTACAATTTTTTGAATACAAAATGCAGACATTTTATAGAACTATACATATGATAATAATATATATCACATAATAATAATTGTATTTAGTATTTTTATCACAGACAAATAACAGTTTGAGTCTGACAAAGGTCTTACATGTTATTATGAGTATACGACTATCATAGCTGCTATACATAAATAGCACAGCGACCAATTACCACAGTTAAAAACTAAAATATTTCTGATCAAAAATGTATTGTTTATAGTATTTTATAATTATTTATCAATATTATTTTTTTTATCCTCCAAAAATAGTTTCTAAGGTATTGAATTACAAGTTAAAATGTATAGTTATAAATATTTATTGTTTTTAAATATACTAATTTTATTTTTGATATCATTATACACTCGTATATTATGTAAGGTACCAAATGTTATAAGTATATAGTTCGTTTAAAATAAATTTGATTATAAGTGTATCGATGCTTCATGCTGATATTCAAAATGTTACATGCTCAATAAATATGGTATATAATATAGGTAATATTATTATAGCGTGGTGGGGATCTAGAGATACGAGGATAGCCCAGAGACCGCGTAAACACACTTCTAAATGTAATTGTTTTTTTATAACCATATTATAACTGAATTGAAAATAATATAGCTGTTTTTGATTTCAATCTTTATTGAATAAACTACGTATAATATTAAATAATAGATGCGCACAAAAGAAAATAAAACAAAAAAAAAAAAATAGAAATTGAACGGCATGCGATTCGTTTATCGTTAAATGAGAAATGAAATTGTAATGGGTATTATTATTATTAATATAGGTGTGTCTTAAACGGATGGTCTCGCTAAGCCAAATCTTCACTTTAGATTCCGCGCCTTTGTACGGCGTGCGTGCGTATAATATATTATAATATAATTGTGTAAACCTAACCTGTCTGCGTAGTAGCATATCGACGCGAGAAATTCTAACACAATATATTATATCTGCAATGTTGCACGCGCGGCGAGTGTAATATCGTGAAATTATTGTTTCTCGTAGAGATTAACACACGGCTGCGGAACGAGGCGGTTCGGAGGCGCTCGCAATTTTAATATAGTTGCGAAGTCCCGGCTCTCCTGCGCGTTATCCGACACGGCGGCGGAGACCGCGGACGACGGGCGCGTGGCACAGCCGTTTCCGGTTTTATTTATTATTTCGCCGTTGTTATATACATATAAATATAATAACTTTGCCGCAAATTAATTGTTAAAACCTCGTTTTGGATTTCGGAACGCCGCGCGCTGCCTTCTAAGCTCCCGCATGAGGTATATTTATACAACGGATTTCAAGTTTCGTCCGCCGAACAAATTATTATATTGCCATTTCCCGTGTGTATATATATATATATTATATCGGGTTTAGATTGCTCGTATAATATTATAGTTGTTATTATTGTACAGGTCCTTCGTCCGCCCTCCCCCTCCCTCGCCTCGCCACGATTGATCGAACGACAGATATAATAATAATTACGGCGCGTGGGCGATACACATCGATAGGTACGAGAAGTAATGCGCGTATCTACCCTAAAGATTGTCATTAATAATGTTATAATTATAATCGCACGAAAACTGGGCTGGCGTAGCCAGTGCGAAACGCGAAATATGTTGAAATCCGTTTAGCGAACGAACCGTTATTACTTTCAATGAATCTTCGCCCGAGAGTGCCTTACGTATTGCAGGTATTATAGTGCGTGTTTATCGAACGTCTTTGTAGGCCGTTCGTGGACTTCCGTAAATAGCGTATCGTCACAATCGTTTCACAAACACAATAAATACCATAATATAATACGGTCGAATTTCCGGTAAAATATAATAATATTTCTGCTAAATTCTCTGGTTTTACATATTGAAATGCGCCGTCTTACGTTTTAGTATACATTATTATGTCAGTGTAAGCATAATACATTTTTCATTTTAGTCTTACAGGCGACACTATCATATTTCATTCATCAAGTGTATTTGATTATGCATGAAATACGTGCGCCGTTCGCTCGTAACGAGCAAGCAATAGCACGAAGTGCGTAGGCTCCTTATTCGTTTGTACGAGACGACAAAAGTATAATATAATATTATGTTTAGCGAGTAGGACATAAAATCGCGGTTTTCGAGTGAACGCGATGGAAATTATTTTACGATTAATCATAATTTTGGGGCGGCGCATAATTTACGTCGACGCGCCGGGTTAAGGTGTTAATGCGTACGCAATATACCTATGTCCTAAATATTATATATATACGAGTAACATAATATACGTATCCACTCGTGAGTATAATAACAATTATACGACACCCGCAAAAATACGGCCCAAACAGATTATCTACTGTAATATAAAACGCCGTTGTACGTGACGGTGCATACCTGTAATTAGCAGTAGCAACCTGCGATTTCATATTGTTTTTTTCCTCTCTGGTAACGCATACAAAAACGATTATTATAGTTGGATTTTATTTACCGTTTAGATTATATCGGAATCCGTGCCGACGCCGACTCCGCACACGATATCGGTTTACAGTAAACATATATATATAATATTATAATTTTTTTTTTTTTTATGATAATATTATTATAATATTATTACAATTAGGTCGATGCGAATTTGCATACGGCAAAGGCGACGCGAGACGGCTAAAAAAAACTGCTCTTCACGCTATCCCGAGCGCATAACGAGGTAAAAAATTACAAAACGAGCTTAATATGATGTACACGTGCGTTTATTATAATATATTTATGCATAATATATATAATATATAAGCTGGCATACAAACGTTACCGCCTCAGCTGTCACCGTTTTTGTGTTTCATTTATTTTTTTATTTTTCCATTCCGCGTAAGTTCCTGCTGTGATAATATTTTTGTACAACCTTCTTAGATTATTTTGCGCCAGACATTCTAGCGTACGTAATGCAACTTACTATTTGGATGCACCGACACCACCGACATCTAGAATTTCATAGAATGTGAGTATACGATTTACAAGCGCGGAGTATCAGGCTCAAAGTGATCAAGTGACGTCTGCGATAACTCATTTTTTTATGGTCCGCCACTGAGACATTTACGATTATTTGTTTCAGCCTTTTCCTCGTATTACAAACACTAAAAATAAAATAGGTTATAGTTAATAATTCTTGCGACCAATCCATTGCGAGTCTATCATAATTTGCCTAATAAAATGAAACATTTCACGGTGGTTAGAGAAACGTGTTATCTTTCTTGATAATACACCTAATGGTTCTATTCTATTTTTTCAAATAAAATGACAGTGATAAGATTAATATGCGAAAGGAACATCGAAAATGCTTCTAATATTGAATTATTTTTCTTGAGAACTCTTTTAAAGCTATATCATGCTGTTTATCGTGTAATTTAACACTATATTATTCATTAATGACTGTTATTATTATCATCAAGATAACTTATCGTTATACATGGTATAAGTCATGTATAATCGTCTAAATAGTATGAAATGAATAAGGAGGAAGTGTATCTCCAAAGGCGTGGTCAAGTGTTCGTGAGAACCAAACTTTCCATTCGCAACGAATTAAATTGAATATTATTGAATTGTTGAAAGCAACTAGGTTAATAAACTAACTTAACCCAGGGCAAATAACGATGTGGTTAATTAACATATTTTATTGTATAATTTATGATGGACAATTGGGGCTTGCAACAAAACAACAATAATAAACAAATTACTGAAGGAAGCTCTTAGAATCTTAGAAATTGATTCTTTAAAAGCACGTATAATTATTGCCTAGTGTCAACAACTCTTTTCTCTTCAAATTATAAAATAATGAAAATTAATGACTGTTTTTCATTATATCTGATAAACTTTAAAATTACTAATCACAACCACAATACTTATAATGATCATATATATTATACTTAAAATTTCTTCCAAAACTGATCGTTAAATCATTCCATTAATATTTTAATGTTACAGTAATACACTGTAGTGCACAGTCTACAGAAATTCCTTATAAGTTATGTCATTATTATATTTATGTAATTCATAGTAAATCTATGATAAGTTAATAAATTATTCATAATTTGTATTCATTAATGCTAAATAGTAATACCCTTGAGCATGATGTTAAAATAAATGATCGATTACAATTTTATGGTTATCTTCGGTATTTATTTATAAATACAGCATACACTGTACCTAATTTAAGTATTAAATTCATATAAAATAATGGGTATAACTACCACAATTATTATTAAAATATTATGTTATAAATTCAAATTATGTAACTCGAAGACTACTGTTTATTTTTATTCGTCGTACATTTGGTAAGTACGTTGTACGAATGCTACGAACGCAGCCAGTCACACGGTTAATTATTTATCGCAATTTCGGGTACAAACTGGGACTTTTGTTATGTTTTTAATCATTTAATTTGTTTAGTTGCTTCATAATAATCTCTTTTATTTTTAGCTATCCCATTTGTGTAAGGTCAGCTATGGCTTGTTTTATATTATATTGTGTTTATTATAAAAGTTAAAAGTTACGATCTTGTATTCTTGTTAGCAATAATATTTAAACTAAAAATGAAATTGTATGTTTACAATATATATTTATATACTTTTATTAATTAAGTAATACATTAATATATGGTTTATAATAATAATAATACATTGTTTTTATATCATATCAAATATACACTGTAGTTATTATCATATTGTTACAGTCATAAATATAAAGTTTTTGTAATCATCAATTAATGAACAAAGTAGTCACAAAATAATAGGTGATATGTGATATTCTAGTAATGCAAAAACGAGAGAAAAAAATAAAGTAAAAAAACCCAACAAATTTGGTAGGTTAAAAATAACCCAACCAAAATAAAAATCTGGCTACTGTTTCTAATATTATTATAAACAGGCATGTTGAACCTAAACCTCCCCCTGTATACGCACCTGATCATAAAAATATATATATTGCAATTTATTTTATATTATACATTGTCTTTAACTATTAATAATATAATAGTAAGACTATATTAATTATAATAACATATTTTATTTACGCTACGTCACACTATAATAATAATATTAATCATAAGTAAGTTCTAACACTAAAATTAATTTTTAAAGAACATCGAGTATTAAAATTGCATACACAAGGCGCCGTGTTAAAATAACCTATTACAATAATATTATTATAATATCATAATATCGTTTCATTTAAAATGTATATATTTTTAGATTCTGAACGGAGTGATGAATGTATTGATTTTACAATGATGTGCGTTTTTTTATTTTTGTGTCTGTCATCACGTTTTGGAGTAGTAATAATGCTTCGATTTTTGACTTCAGCCCCTCTTTGAATAAGAAAATTCATCTAGTTGATACTTTGGGGGGGGGGTCAAAAGTAAAAAATGTCCAGTAGTATTCAAAAGCGTCGGGAAAAACCCTGAAAAAAATAACGGAAAAACGGGAATTTTTACGCATAACCACTTTTTAACAAAATCAATTTTTGATTTTTCTGTAACTCAAAAACGAATCATTGTAAATACTTGAAATTTTTACCAAATATTTATATTATGGTTACCTATTTACGATTAAATTTTAAAAATATTTTGACCTTTTTTGAGCTACTTATAGACATTTGAAATTTTCGACTTTTCTAATTTTTTTTTCTTAAAATGCTGATAAAAAAAATTTTACTATCCAAAAAATGTTTAAAATGTAATACAAAGTTTATTATAAGTTGTACTGATCGCAGTAAAAAAAAAAAATCAAAAATCGTAAGCCACAATTTTTGTTTATAAGCATTTAATGTTCAAATATTTACGGAATTTTAAAGTTGAAAATTCATAAAATTGAAACACAAACATGAGGTTACACTTTTTTTATTATATAAACAGATATTATTTCAGTAAGTATGTGCATTTGTTTTGTTTTGTTATATTGTTACTATTACATGTTCAAATTTTTTTTTTTTTTGTAGCCCTAAAGTTTAGGAAATTATATTCCAGACTAAAAAATCATCTCCGTTCAGAATCGTTTTTCGCATACAATGATACCTATCATTGAATTAAAATATAACACATTCATTATAGTGTACCTACTCTCCATCTCTACTATACAACAGAGCGATACCCACTTACCCGCTTTTTTATCTTGAAACACTCATCGATTATAATAATTAATTCAGTGATTAAAACGTTAGTCATAATAACAATTGGTTACTATGAACACCATTACAATTGTTACCTTAACATTTGATCATTTCAAACTATAACCGTTCTTGTCTATGCTGTAACCTATAGTTATGAAAAATATCAACTGTATTTTTCCATTACGACTTTGAGTGTTGATCGGCAGAGTCAATTTTAATAAGGGATCGATATTTTGTTATATTGAAATACTTAAACTTATAAACTTTAATTTTAAATGTTAAAAAACAGTAATTTTATTAAAATATAATATGTTTGGAAGCTATAAATACATACACACACACACATATATATATACATATATATTTAAATATCCCAAGTTTTGGTTCTAAACGGTGTATTACTAATATGTCAACAAAAATTGTAAGATAACTATTATTTTTAATATCATATAATCAAAGTAAGTACGATTAGCAATATAACAATTATTTCAAATCTTGTAAAAACAAATAATTTATTATGACCTTCAGATACATTCGTTATCTGCTACAAAGTTTAAAATATTATTTTTGATTCATCATGAAGAGTGTTTAAAAATATCAGATTCGTTTCAACGTCAGAGTTAAACCTAGTTAAAATGTTATAAATCGTTTCCGTTCTTAAACATAAAAACAGACAAATACGTAAAGTAAACAAACTTTTATGTGCAAAACAATATTTTTTATAGCAAGTAGGTGTGATAGTTATGCTATTTTTATATTTAAAGTCGTAATATTAAATAACTACATCGATTTAATATTTACGTATAAGGGACATAACACTTGATTTATTTGATATTAAATTATTTTTATCGTTACAGGTTATGACTCACTTAATTTTTTTCGTTATCAGATTGTCCAATTCTAAATCGTTGTTAAATATTAAAATAGAAAAGTCGTTTTTAATCTTTTCCAATTCAAACGAAAATAATTAATTGACAAACAAAAATAATCAGACAGTTGTTTGTATAGCTAAATCGCTTTCGATTCTGTTTATTACATAATTTAAACGATTCATTTTTTATTCAAATTTTTATCGGCATTTGTACAACACAATTATTATGAAAAACTCTGATAATAATATTCAAATGATCTTTAAAACTCTGCTTGTAATCGCATAGTATTTAAACTTTTTTTCTGGCTGGTAATAATAAACGTATAACATTTCGTCTTTTTTTGTTTTTGATTTTCTCACTCCCTCTCAAATTTCGATTTAACTTTAAACGAGCTTATTATTCAGGTTTATCTCTTTCTTTCGATTCGATTAATTGTTCGGGTTTTTTTTTTACAATTCGAATGTTAATGAAGTAATTTTTGCATTTATTCCGATTCATTGTCATTAATCAAAATTAACGTTTCACCTACGCGGGGTTATAAAAAGAATGTTTTAAAACATCTCTGCTTACGAATACGACTACATTGTGTTGTAAAAAACCACCATTTAGTATTTACAATACAATATTGCACCACTACGTCGAACGAAATATAGGATAACCATTGACCATATTACAATAATATTCACGAGTGTACATATTTTGTTCGCATCCACATATTTTGTTTTGAGTTCGTAAACGCATTGCAAATGCGTAAAAAAACATAGTTTATTATAGCGATAATTAATATTAGTTCAATTATTTCGAATTTTTAGTACATCAAATGCAATACGTGGTTTTATTGCAACTTTCATCGTATTTTAACATAGATTTGGTAGGTTTAATTTTGCGCTGCTCATAATGTCACGAATTTTACAAGCCATAAAATATACCAACGATATTATATTATATTTTTTTTTTATTTTTTTTTATTTTGTATACTATACCTATAGTAATGCATATAATAGTTTTTTTTCTTTTCACCGCACTCTAAATGAGCGATTGCATGCACTAGTGAAATGTTCCTGAAATTAATAATACAATCATTATGATATAGTCCTGTATATTTTTTTTACCTATATTATTTTATTTAGGGCAAACGTATATTAACATTTCAAACAATAACATTTATCGTTTTTAAGCTATCTGTAGTCAGTACTGTTTTACTGTTTTTTTATTATTATTTTATGTACATTATTATTTTACACCCATAGCGGGCCGCAAAATATTTTTTGGTGCTCTCAATTTATTAATTCTTTATTAAAGAATTATATATATATTATGTACATATACCTATCTATATTGCACGAGTAATATGTTTGTTGTATACACCTATATAGTAGAGAATGTCAAGTAAAACAATGGACTGTTGTCCATTTTTAATCTTTTAATTCTTTAAGGCAAACATCCGTAAAGTTTAATTTAAAAATACATTTTTAATTGTTAACAATCGAAATATAAAAAAAATAATGTATTATGCAACACAACGTATAATGCTTGAGACCTACTAGTGGGGGATTATTTTATTCGTACCTATATAATATCATCAAAACTGTATGGTCTGTATGGCATATGTAAATATAATATTATCAACGAGAAAAAAATCGTTAAAAAAAATATCGTATTCATTTTAATAATGTAGTGTGATGATGTGAATAATCCTCACAGCAGTTATATTGTTACACAAATAGTAACGATAAATCGCGTTTAGAGCAATTTAGATAGTTTTATAATAATTTTCCTATAAATATTACCCGTCCGTCGTATATTGTAGTTAAAATCAATATAAAAAAATTTATACTATTTTATTATTATAAAAATACCATATTGTTATTATCATTGACATAACAGTCTTATAATGGTATTGTTTAATGGACCACCGAACCATTGAGAGGAATTTTAATCAGTTAACTACTGCAGTTACAATTTTCAAAGACAATTCGTGATAATAAGTACAGAATTAGTGCATTTGCATATTATATTAGTTATAGCTATAATAATATACACTGTGTTTAATAATACCATACGTGACTCAACAGATTGCTCAAGTATGAAAACAATAACATAATACAATGATTATACGTTGTCGCTAAAATTATTTGATTAAGCATCCGTCGTATCAACTACGGTAATTTTATTCTAACTTGGCGACAAAATATCATTTTTGTAGTTTTTAATGACACTGAATACTTTTTTTTAACGTTTGCTAAGATATAATGTTAAAATAAGAACTATCGTACATTTTTTAACTATTACTTATTCTATGTTTAAAAACTTTATTTCAATTTATAGTCAAGAGCATATTTATTATATTATTTAATTTATTATATGAGGTTCTTTATTATGTACCTAGTAAAATAACTCAATGTATCAGTTCGGAGCAGGTTTATCAAATTCAATTTTGTAATTTAAATCGGATAGTATAGTATTTTAAGCATAATATATTTTTTTTATATTTTTAACTTAAATATTGATAGATAATGTGGTATAAAAAGTGTATTTTTATTTTTTAATCGTTTACCCCCTCTCCACCAAAAAAGTATGATATGATCAAATAGAACATCTAGAAGTCAAAGACCTTATCCATTAGATCAAGCGTTGCGATTACCATACACACTACCAGACTACAGTGAACATTTATACTCCGGATAGTCGACACCGTATACATACATAATATTATAATAATATATTAATATTTAATAGTTTCAATTGCGATGGACTTACATAGATTCAAATTTAATATAATGTCTGTGTGTTTGAATTTACGAGACTCGAGACTCGATAGGCGGTAACTAAATTCGGCCGCTGGTCTTATTTATATATTATTCACACGCTGTCTTGTGGAGTCGTGAGTTTTTGGTGGGTGGTGGTCAGAGGAGGTTGAAAACACTGATTACTGCCCTGCAGTAGCGGGCGATCTCTCTTCAAGTAATTACGCTCCCGAGTGTTTTAATATGGGCGAACATACCTTAATTTGTCGGGTTTTGCATAAATTACCGAGACACTCAAACCGTGCCGGCTACGGGTGAGACAGTGTCCGTCTATTCGAGTGAAATTACACGTTATGTACTTGAGTGACAGTGAAAAATCCTTTATTCGCCAAAGTCGCACGTTCCGAATTCGTTAAACATAAGCATGTAGTAAAAACGCGCGTTGAATTGTGCACGCGATTAAACACCAATGACGTGCTGATAGAAAACACAATTTTTTTTTATTTTATCTATAATAATATAGATAAGGTTGGTGTTACTGATTCTCGATATAGTAGTTATAATGTCAAAACAACGAAAAGCATTAGACTGAGTATACCATAAAAGATTTTTTTTTCAAAGGTATTATGAAAAACGGCTTATATTATACGGTATTCTATATCAACAATATAGCCACGTTTTATATGATTAATGAAAAATATACGAATTTCTTGAAACCCTTAACTCTGACCATTGCTATACATGTTCCCCGGAGTATAATTGCATTGTAGTCGTGCAGCGCATATTATTATATTCTTCTCTAATCGAATCACCGTGAGTGTAGTACGACCATCGATTTCACATATTATTATTTATATCGCATTATGGTAGGACATTTTAATTGAATTTCTCCGATCACCCGACAGTGCCCCCGTCACCACCACATTCCACCGAGAGTGTACATTATATGTTATACAATATAATATGTATATAGGTATGCCACCGGGTGTCACGCAGCCACCGATAAGGACGAGAGCTTTGCGCGCGGAATACTGCAGCAATTCGCTCGGGAGTCCATTATTTAATCGGACTCTCGGGGTGCTCGGCCAGCGAAATTAATTAAGCGAAAAGACGTTCGCACTCCCGATTTCGCCTAAGAGGATTCGAACGCCCGCAAACGTCTGGTCTACGATAACTGATGAAATATGTATTTCACACCGTCTTTCACTCCCCCCCCCCCATCATCCCCGTCCGACAAAAAAACATCCATCTCGACTCGTCTCTGCGTCAGATCCGCAAATTGATGTACCTCGACGCCGCCACTGAATGAATTATTAAAACAGACATAGACTCGGTTGGCTGTCGATGTTTTTAACGTTTACAGAGTCGTGAAAATGTTGGCCCAACCGTGATACTACGCGTACATATTGTTTAATAAATTATTATTATGTTATAAGTAGTTACGTGTCGTTGGCGCTCGAACCGAATACGGAGGGTAAAATATAGTGAATATAATATGTATGCAACTGAGGCCATCAATCATTTTCTTTTCACTAAGAAATTCGGAATTATTTCGAAATAATATCACTATACTATTTACTGCATGTGCGGTGCTCATGAGCTCCGGTCTACATTATAAAAAATTTTGAATATTATATGTTTAAAGGTACGTCACAAATGTATCGCGTTATTCCGTCATCAAATTAAGTACGATTACCGAAATAGCAATATTGTTATACAGCAGATTCTATAACAAGTTCTACTACTGTGATAATCTATCTGTTGTATATAAGTACAGCTCGCCCTAAGAACTCTTACAGTAAATCCCACAAGGAGATTACATTGGAACTCGTGGAAATCTTCTTTGACAAAACCTCTTTAAGTTCGTGGTCTCAATATGGGACTTCCTATTCAAGTATTTCATAGTTCTATAAATGTCTAATACGTTAAAAAACTAACAACCTTAACACAATATTACTATTTATACATTATAGTTATTCAATAATAAAATTTAAAAAAATGTTATTATTCAAAAATATAGTTAATTAAAATCAATTTATCTTTAACTTATTTACTCATTGTAAATAATTTATAGTGAAGTTGTATTTGCACTGAACAGACGTTCAAATCCGTTCCGTAAATATAATATAGAAATATTAAACATATACATAAATAAATAGTGAATTAAAATATTTTCTATGAAGTCTATTTATTGACTAAATTATGTTATACCTCAAAGCGAATTTAAAAATAATAATAATAACAATATTATAATAATAGCTTTGCATTCCGCGAATAATTATCATTATCTTTTAAATCGAGTTAACCTTAAAATAGTTATTTCGCTGAATTTTTAGGGGAAATCAGTAATAAAATATATAATTATATATAAGTATAAAATTTAATATAATGTACTGAGAATTGATATCGTTTTCGAAATTACATTAGTCTTTTGGAATATAATATAATGAAGTGTAGTACATATCTTTTCTAAGCGAGACTCAATCGTAAATGTTAATTATTTAATAGGTAGCTGTATTGCATTGTATTAAAATATTATTATCAACTTAGCGTAGTTAACCACGAAAATCTGACGAGTAAAATAACGATAGTACATGCGTATGTTTATATACGTGTGAGCGTATGTGTCCTTAAAAACTAAATCAAACTAAATAAATAAATACAACAGGTAAATAATTACTAAATATAACGCATATTGCTAGTCAAAACATGTGATACCGTATAATATAATTCACAACAACACAAATATTCAAAAAAAGATTGATTCACAATAGCTATTTAACCTGCTGGCCCAACAGAATAAAAAATGTATAAATGGTAGAAACAAATAGCTATTTTGGCTTAACAGTGTAACATAATAATAATAGTAATGATACGACCCCTTTAGCCCAACAATATAAATCCAGAAATTAAAATTAATAATAATAATAATTTTAACTAATAGAGTCGTATAATATATAATATTAAATAAATAAAAATAAAAGGAAACTTACAATTTGACAGAGTGCAGACTGGCCAGCTGCTACCACATCTAAATAAATATTAGCGATTCACAGAGCTTTATATAGATATAATATAATAATGGGTTTACAAAATATGAAAACGACTGTGTAAACTTTGAAATGAAACAATAAACTCTTCAACGATTCGCGTCCACACAATATAATAAAAAGTGGCGATTCGCGCTCACAAGTGTAAAAATTAAAGAGGCTATTAGCGCATATAAGAATTATAATATATTATGTGGTGATTTGTGATGGCACGTAGTATAACAATGTGGTGATTGCATCAAAGAATAAAATAATAAATAGTGATTTATAATTACACAATAATTATAAAATAATAAAAATTTTATAAAATACAAAAATGTTGTCTCGTTAACTAGAGAAAGATCGCGTTTTATAATGACAGTTAACAAATGAAAAAAAAAACAATAGCATTATTGGTATTTCTTACATAATAATTAATAATTCACAAAAACAAAATTTGTTATTTAATGTATGCATGCACGCGCTTATGACGAGTTGGTAGTAATATTATACTTATTTTTACCTAATTATGGTAGATATAATATGTGTTGATGTATCTAGTCCAGGGTAGTCCTTTATAGGAGACAGGTAAGTTTGACTGACTTAACACTAGAAAAAACAATTATAATACTCCTTTAAAAAAAAAATAATAACATTTTTAGGTCGACATCATATTTACGTGAGTATTTAAGTATACAATTAAAAACTGATAATAATAATGTTACAATAATATTATAATAAGTAATTCTATAATGTTTATTGTATATAATTAATTGCCATATACTAATATCAATTTTTCTAAAATCATATTTTTTAAAAAACAATTTTTGTAAGAATAAAATTATATAGGTAGGTACTTGCGTTTGAGTATCAATAAAAACTATATTTCTAACACATCAGATCTTATTTTAATTTAAACTAGATAAAACCCATTCCTTTGTACGATACATAATATTATGATGTATTTTTATATTAAGTAGGTACGTTTTTGTTTTTTTTTTTATACACCATAATTTCCAATTTGGGTTAGATTTTCAATCGAGCAATATGCGTGAAGAATTTTCATATTTTGTATTTGTACCTCTCTATAAAACTATAAAAGATACATAGTTCGAAGCTTAAATATTGGTGATATACTGATATGGCTATAAATTATAATTATAATAAATATTTTATCGTAAATTAAATTATAGTTTATACAAAAACGTAAATTACTTATACGAGTAATTTAGTTTAACATTTCGTTAAACACATCATATTCATATGTGTTAAGTTCACGAAAATAAATGATAAATTATTAAGATCTAAAAATCTAACAAACAGTGCACTTAAAACAACAAATCTAGAACACTTCAAATTCACTGAAAATCAACCCACTATAAAATATATTAATACATTTCTCAACAACATCAATGAATAAAAATAAAATACTCATATTAAATGTTTTGGAGAAACAACAGCTTACTTTGTATTAATAAAAATTAATCAAATTATCAATACAATAGAAGTTATTAAACAAATATAATATAATATATTATTGCACTGATTTAAATTTCTGAAACTATAAACATTAATTTTGTCTCACGTCTGCCTATCAATAGATTTTTCATTTTTTTTTAAACCAACAAACAGTATGTAATAATATTAAAAAGTATTTAATAATAAACATCGTTAATATAAAAATACTGATAAGTACGTTTCAATTCATTCTAAATTTAAATTAAATTATAAACAATTCTAAAAACCCAAAATCGACTAACTAAACTAATGTCAGACCCAGACTTGGGTAAAATACTTTATGATAATAGTATTCCCAAGTATTTGGAATACTTCATAAAAAGTATTCCAAATATTTTTCAAATACTTTTTTTGTAGATTTAGATTTCAATAAAAAAAATATTTTTTTTTTTTCAATTCAGTGTTTATAAGTGAACATTATTCAATCTATTCATTATAAATTATATTAAATTTATAATATTATGTAATTCATTAAAGTAATAAAGTGGGTAACTTTTTAGTAAAACCTAATAAAGGAACATTATACCAAGGGCGGATACAATGGTCCTAAACAGGGGGGGGGGGCAATTTGTTAGTTATCAACTAAAAAAAGGTCATCATCTATTTAAAAAAAAAAATTTATTGGGAATATATGATACTTTTTTGTGATCAGGGGGGGGGGGGCAATTGCCCCCATTGCTCTCCTTGTATCCGCCCTTACATTATACTCACAAAAACAATTATTAATTAATACTTAATTGTAATATAATTAATATTATTATAAAAAGTAGTACTATAATCAACTAACTTTAAGCTAATAGCTAAGTTGCTGTGGCTTAAATAATAATAATAACTACAAATTCAACGTTTCAAATTGGAAATAACATTACACACTAAAAATATATTACTATAAAATATTTTGAATAGAATTATACACAGATTATAAGTGCTTATATGGTTATATACAAGTGCAATAGTAATTTCTATGACAGAAGAAGTAATGAAATTATTTTTAGTGTGATTGGACGCTAAAAAAATATTCCAAATACTGTATTAAAAATATTTGTAAAAAGTATTAAAAATACTGTATTGAATACTTTAAAAAAAAAGTATTCAAAAAGTATTCGGAATACTTAAAAAGTATCCTGAATACAATATTTGAAATACTATATTCCGAATACTACCCAAGTCTGTGTCAGACCGTACTACTCTTTATGAATTTTCTGAAGATTGCATTATATGCGTATTTACCGGGTATGGTTTAAGAACTTTTTTCCTAGTCGAAATTATTTATGTAGTTTTCAATAGAATTTAAAGTTTGTGGAAAATCATTCCCGCAATGGTAACGATGTATTTTTTGCACACTAGCAAAAGCTAGAGAATAATAATGCACTGAACATTTTTACGCAGAATATAGTATATACATTATACAATTACTTAGAAATGAATAACTTCACGCGTGTCCGAGAAACGACCATAATCCATAATACAATATTATGCTTGATTGGTAACATTATTATATCATATTATTATGTCCCTATTAATAATATTATTAATAAACGACGTTGTATACCTAACCCATGTTTCATTTTATGGTATATTTGTTTAGTACGTTATAATATTTGATGAATAGCTCTCAACAGTATAAAGGGTTGAATACAAAAAAGTATGGTGTGTACACGTTTAAAAATTGATGTAGAATATCATATCATAAAAACCATATCGCATTCACAGAAGTTGGCAACTGTGAGTTATAGTCAGAATTTAAATTCAAAAATAATTTTTAAACCTATTGTTTTGTACTACGTAGTTACTACGATATGTATGTATAATTTACATTATATACAATATGAATATACATATACAGATACATTGTATAATATAATGAATGATATAAAAAATAATGAGTTACGGTTTTTATGATAGCTGTTATGTGTGTATGCAGCCACATTACCCATTACCCTATTTATATGCCATACCAATCAGTTGCGAATCATCTAATATTATATTTTATCAAATATACTTTCAAGATTATAACCTACAGATGGATAACGCTTATAATGGGAGGCAAAGAGAGAAAGAGAGAGAGAGATAAACTATTGAACGAGATGAAACATAACAATATAATACAGTGATATGTATGAGGAAAAATAAAAATGTGTTACAATAAAGTTAATATTATTAATAAATTATTGGTACTATCGATAATATTGTCTATTATAGTAGGATTCCTGAATGATATCGATTATTGACTAATGATATTTTTATAACATTAACCTATCGACATATATTTATGATTGATAACATAAATGGAAAAAATAAGTGTCGTGATTCAACCATTATTATTACTACTTTGTGTTTTCTCTCTCTCATTTACTTGGTCGCCAAGACTTAAGGGTAAATCGTAAATGGTAAATCAGAGTAGAAAACTATTTATCTGTTCATTACATAATGAGTTAAAAAGGTTCTAATCTAATGTTTGCAAAAAAAATTAATGTATTGTATTTAAAATGGTATTCTCAACTCATTATTTTATATATTACTTATTAATATGAAATCTTAATACAAGAAGTATGTAAGAGTGTTTTTCCTTTTATATTTATAAATATATATGTATGTAGTGGCGTTTATAGGGGGGTAGAGGTTCAACCCCCCTTGAAATGTATGGTTGGTACAGGCATTGATTTTGATTGTGTAATTAATTGGAATTTATAAATGGAAATTTTTTTTTAAATCCTTCTAAAATGAATTACTATATACGCCAATGAGCCCCTGAAATGGCCGAGCGACTGAGCATCATATAGTTTTTGTGCTTTTATAGAAGATATTAATGTTCATGACATACTTATAATTTGGTATTAAGTTGAGCTATGTATCGATATTTCTTTAATTTGTCTTCTTAATTCTAAATTTTAAAACTAACTAGATCATAATAACAAAATGTTATATTAAATTATATGTAATTGGTAATCTTAAAATGGCTAAATGTAAAATATTTAAATATATATAATTAAATCTAATTAATAATGATATATTATTTTGTATATCATATTATCATTACAGTTAGTTTAAAGGCATATAATTATGATCAACATAATAATTGTTAACACACGAGTATAGTACATCATACGTTACAGACAACACTAACCGTATTATTTAATATTTTTTTTCACCATTATTTTGTGGATATCATCATGGATTTACTATGAATTACAATTCTTTTTTGAATAATTAAAGTCATAAAAATGTTTTTTTTTAATTATTTCATATTTTTGCAAAAATTAAAACATAAATATTTACATATTTCGATTATTTTTTACAAAAAATCCACAAACTAACCATTGCACGGCATGCCAACTTGACGTGTTTTCATGTCTGTCTCATTGTGTATTTAAATAGTGTATTTTACCATACAGTTGTAATCGTTGAAGTAGGAAAGGTATTCCATTTGTTGCTAATGTTGCTATGCTACATGCCAGACGAACAATTATGCTATAAAATAACGATAGTGTGAACAATTATTGAAAAAATACTAAAGTAGTCACTCTGTTATGCAAGTTTGGAATGCACTTTGTCATTATAACTAGTTAAATTCGAATTAAATAATAAATAATTGTACAGTATGAAAACGATTCTCAACAGACAATAAATGAGGACTAAACCGATATTTCCAAGAAATATTTAATAATGTATCTATACACAATATAGAACCGCAAGTAATTTTTTTTTTTTGTTAAGTTGACTATGTTTTCTCTGAACATCTCAAATTTTATAAAATAATTATTAAAATATTATATTATTATTCATGATTTATTATTTATTGTCGTTTGTTTATGAATTAATATTATTGTATCCAATAAAACTATGAAACGAGAAAAGAAAAATAGTGCATAATGTGCATTTTGCTACACGAAAAACTTTTAAACTTATGAAGAATATCGTTCTACATCTTAAAAATATTTTACTCGGAACTTCTTATTAACGTTTATAAATAGAAAAACTAAAAATTAGGATATCTATTTCAAATGTAATATAATTCAAAAAGTGCCAATATATTTTTAAAACTATCTCATATATGGACAATGTTAATATTAATACTTGAAGGATAATTTCTAGTATATACCATTACTCACGTTTAAATTACAATAAAATAATAATATCGATTTGGTTAGCTGAAGTTAGGTTAGAAAAACTTGAGTTATATAAATATTCCAGTGTTACCATAATTTTTTTTTTTTAATTTTTACTATTATTTACTTTATCTTTTTTTGTACTATCCAAATTATCAATGTTATGCGCTCTGAATCTAAAATATAACAATAGGTGATAAAATAATAATTATTATTTTTAAATCATCCAAACATGTTGTTCGTCGTAACAATAACGATACAAATATTAAGTTTATTTGATTAAAATACAAAAACATTTTGATATTCCCGGAATAGCTGAATAGATTGGTTTTGATTAACTCGACGATATAATAAGGTCTTAAGCTTATAATATGTATAAGAACGAAAAAACCACAAACTATAAACACTCTTTGTTTTATTATACATTTGTTCATTAGAAATTGGGATTAACTGAGGATAACGTTAGTTGAGGCGTATTTGGTGAAGCGATGGTTCGTGAAATTTAGGCATAGGAATTAACCCGTTACACGGAGTCTACATAATAGAAGAAAACGGCTTAATAATAATTCGAGTAATTAGCCCTGCACAACGTCGGTCGCACCAGAACAGAATACGTGTTCAGCGTGACGATTAAATACAAAAACGGGAACGAGTTTTTAAAAGGTCTTTTATTTATATGAATAGAGGACAGACAATAATTCCGACAAGAGCACGGACTACAAATAACAAAAAATAAAATAATAATAAAATAAAAACGAGGCACCCTAAACGGGACTTTTTTTTCTAACGCCAAATTAAACCAACCGGAACTGTTTTAATGTCTGAAAAAATGAATAAATGAAAAATGCTTCAACTTTTTTGTTTTGTACTATTTCGAAAATGTGGTAGCGACCATAATTGTTATTGTTATCCGAACAAGAAAAAAAAATCCTGTCAAATTCACCTCGAGAGCAGATTGCTTCTACCCGGTTTTCAACTTTATGAATGTCATTTTGCAATAGTTCCATTAGAATGAAATCGCTCGCGGCCGGATGATTGTTATACGATCTGTACAAACCCCCACTATACCACCAACCCCTAAAAGTGTCGTCTAAAAATGTAATTACGAGTAAATAAATGCATGTTATACCTTTTTCTGATATTATGGTTTATTCGTCAAAGGTCGAGGATGAACCCGAAGTTGGCCCGGATAACAGAATTTTAGTTTTTCCATGAAAATTATTTTAGTATAAATATTAAATATATTATACAATGTGTTCAAACATCACTATCTCGATAATACGTATATTATTAATGTATAAATAATATGTGCATGTTTCTAACGTATACGAATAGATCATTGTAAGCAATTGTCATGACCTTAATATTTCATATTTATAAGCCGATATTTGTATCTGCTGGGTATTCATAGCATATAATTTTTACACTGAATATTTCATCAATACATTACATTAAATAGCGTAAACAGCATTTATAAAATGTATACAACTATTTTCGTTCATCTGTTAAAAATGGAATGGTGTCGAAGAACCACAGATGTTATAGCATCGTGATTTTGTAATCTTAGTGGTTGAAATCAATGTGTTGATATTTAACTGGAATGGAAAAACTTTAAACTGTTTCCGACTAAAGACCTTTGGGTTTTTGAAACAGATGGTAAAATTGAAACAGGGACAAAAGTCAGTACTAAAATACAGTCTTATTACTATACAATTATAAAATGTCGATGTTAAAACTTTTGCAAAATGTAAAATACCAATTCGCGAAGTGCCGCTCTTGCTCGGACGGGAAATCCAAAAGAAATTCAAAACAATAATTATAAGTAAGCTTATAACACGGGCTGTCACCCCTTGCACCCTTTACCTAATCAAAAATGTTCGAATCACACCCGATTCGATTATTCCATAAACAAACTCCTAATTATTTATTTTAGTTTACAATATCGCATATTTTGGTAATTTATTATACACATAATATTTTATCTGCACGTATATTATTGTGTTTTGTTTTCGGGGCTCAAGTCCCTAAACAAGCGTCGTAACCGTTGTCCGTTACTAACTCGCTCTCAGTGTAGCAATAACCAAGCTACAGTTATTGTAATTCAATTTTGATTTTATGATAAATTATTTTCCCACCCGTAAACTGAACTGATGTGCTTTAGTAAATTACGCAATGATCAAAAAATGCACTGCAATAGTGCAATACGAACTTTTGTCCAGACCGGACAGGATGCAGTCGGACACTCGGACCTAACTGATGTTATTCTTATTGGCTGGCCGTTTGTCACGACAACGCGATAATATTATGACGCGAAGTTTGTTATCGACGTCTGTTGTGCGCGATAATCACTAAAATATTATTATCTTCCACGGGAAACAAAGAAAACGTCGTCACCGTTCGGTGCCTTCATAATACATACACGACGTCCGCACAATATGTATTATTGGTATTGTAATAATATCTGTTTACGGACATCGTCCGCCGACGGCAGACGACCGCGCGCGCCACTGTTATAGTATTATTATTATAATAATAATAATAATAATAATACGATACACTGCAGTGGCGGTTTATCGCTTTTGTCCGTCGTCACAATAATTATATTACATCATCATCATCATCGTCGTGTACGATGCACACAACCGTCGCTAATCCCGCGACCCGAGTTCTCTCGGGATCTTATCTCACGGCGCGCAACCCGAGTACGTCCGACCATGTCTGCGGGTCCCGCCAACAGCCGCCGTCGTTCGCCGCAAACACAACGATCGCGACGCGTATTACGCGACAACTAATGCGACGTAGAATCGCTAGACAATGAAAAGTACTTAGCGACTGTGACACGGCGATATTATGATGTATATGATACTTACTATTATTAATAATATGATTGTACGTAAACGACGTAAATCGAGAGACGCCGACACCGGCGGCGTACCGTCGTCGGGGTCGAGCGACGAGTATTATGGGCGAGTGGGAGACGGATAGTCGGTCGGCGG
Source organism: Rhopalosiphum maidis (assembly GCF_003676215.2). Lineage (NCBI taxonomy): Eukaryota > Metazoa > Arthropoda > Insecta > Hemiptera > Aphididae > Rhopalosiphum > Rhopalosiphum maidis. Next base: position 66,161,481 of record NC_040877.1, read on the forward strand.
CGGCGGCGGCGGAAAGAGTGTACGCAAGTCGCAAACGGCGCGCGCGCGCCCCCGCCGCCGCCGAGCGACGAACAATTCATTAAGCCGACGGCCGTGCGGTTAGCGGATCCGCGGGCGATTAACGTAAAGCCCGTACGATGTGCGCGATAATTGCCGACGTCGGTACCGCGACTACCGCCTCCCCGACGCCTAAATAACCCTCGTCCGCCGCTCCGCGCGTATGTATACCGCGCGCGCGACCGTACGTGGCAAAGACGGTAAACGCGCGGGACGCGAGTCGCACGTTTTCGCCGTCGCCGAAATCGCAGAAACGCGCGGCACTGCGCGGAGGGTTATGCCGTACTGTAACACCTGCCTGTTTGTCGTCGCCGTACACTTTACGCACCAGCCCTCCTCCCATACCACTTTATAGAGAACACGACGCACATTATATAATAATATTGTGGTATCGTGTCACCGCTCTATCCTGCGGTGTAATCGTGCCTCCGAATTGAAATCCACCCGACTGTTGTTTTCGACGGTTTTTCGAAAACGACGTGAACAATCCGTTCGATCGTCTAAAACCGTACGTCGAATACACACGGTAATATAATAATTATGATACGTGAAAGCGAATGTTTTTATAATTTTTATTTATGTAAAAATCGAAACGTTAAAACGAAATAATAACTGTTTTACACGTATCCGTTTAAAATTTAAAAAAATTGTCACTGATAGATTGTAATAGGAATAAAAAAATATTTCGTTTTACAGCAGAACTTAACGACGAGTATTTAACAGCCGAATGACGATCACATAATATACATATATATATATATATATATATATATATATATACACACACACATAATAGCTCACAGGTATGCAATCATGTATTTAAATCGAAGACGTTCAGAATCAAATCACAAAACAGAAAATATATTTTTATCAATAGTGTTAAAAATATAAAATCGTTAAATTATAGAATCTGTAAATTATTTTCAATTACAATCAGTAAAAACTAAATACTTATAACTGAAATTGAAATTAAAATCGATAAATATGATTTCAGTTTTAACCTTGTAGGTTTAACTTTAAAATGCATTGTTCATAGTAAATTTTACACTAAGAATACAATATTTAAGATCACAATAACAACATAATTTATTATAGTATTAGGTTAATATAAATTAACATTTCAATAAAAATGTATTCATGCCATAATGTACAACGTATACTAATAATGTTAACTACCATATTATAACATAATAATAATATGTAATATAGTATAGAAAATTAATAATATGATATAATACGACTAGTATTAGAAGCATACTGTCGGACATACGTTCTCCGGATGCTGTGCTGTAATCCAAATTATAATATAACGGAAGTACGAGTATGAGCGGATGTTAGACTAATCGTATTTTGAGGTCTACCAGAAATCTAGTGTGTGTGGCGATGTACACGTATCGTTCCTGTTATATCGGCTCGGTGGACTAATAGGTAATGGCTATTATATACTCACCACTCACCAGGATCAACCCCGGTCAAAGATTGAATAAGTACAACATTTTTAGAAGAATTCGAAATTTATATTAATTATATAAATGTCCCGGTTAAAGTATTGACTCAGAACTAACTAAAAAATGAATTATTCTACGAATCTTTTTAATTTAATTTATTTTTTTTATGGTGGACACTTATCAAGCACTTTTTTTATCAACTCTATTTATTATATATATATAGTAGGTGCTTTCTTTGACGTGGTAATTTTTATGATTTTTTCAGTAGTTTTTATAAGTTATAATAAGATACACTGACAACCTACATAAATAACATCTTCAAAAGTATAGTTTAAAATTTTAAAGAAAAACTCCACTTAGAATTGTTTTTGTCAAATCGATGGTTTTTATTTGTAATTTATTTTAAATGTACATATTTTAATATATTATCATATAACTTATAATAAAACGTTATTATTATTAATTGTCGTGTGTTATACCCATGTTAAATGTCCGACTGAAATCGTATGTCAAATTACAATCAACATAAACATTATACTGTACCTATAATATTTAGCAATTGTATCAGTTACATAAGAGAAATTATTCATGTATATATTTTTATATAAAAATGATAAAAATCTATAAATAGAACTTTATTGTCATTTCAGTGTTTAAATGGTTATAAGCAATTTTATATATAAAACGGGGTCTAGGCCAAAATAGCGAAATAATTAACCGCGAATTAGTAATAGCGAATTTTAAAATAAGCGATTATGCATAATAGCGGATTTTTTAAATTTCTTTTTCAAATACTATAAAACATATAAAACTATAACTTAATAAAACTTATTTTTACCTGTAATTTCTGGCGCAATTAATATATACCCAGTACCCACGGACGTATCGGGTTATCGTCAATATGCTATCATAGTTACTATTATAACTATTTTAATATTGGAAATACACTGAGATAAGATTGTCAATCGTATTATATTTGAGCTAAGACAAGATAATAGAGTCTTACGCACGCATGCAACGTACGCACATAATATTATTAGAAAATAATTGTATTTATTATATTATCTTACTTTCAAAAAATGTACAATATTAAAATGATACGTGAGTATGTGTGTTATAGGTCTGCAAAATATAATACTATATATTATGTGATCGATCCATAAATATCCTATACAATTGATTTGTGGAGTTGGTAGTGGTTTTGCAGAGAGCCAGAGAACAACTAAATAACTAAATAATAATAATGAAATTTAGATACTGAAAAAAGGTGATTTTTAGTGGTTTTCCCCCGGGGCAATTTTAATACAATATTTTATAACTTATTTAACAATTTACTCCAACAACACGTGAATTAATACAAAAACAAAATAGGTCATTAAATATCCATTCAATTTAAAATACAATATATAGGTTACAATTCATATTTTATTAACTATAGTAGTGTATATTATACACTAGATAACATAACGATTGGTAAAAAAAAAAAAACGATAAAAAAATGAAAATAATTTCACTTAACCTGTGTCATTTGTTAAAGAATTTTATATTACACTGATGTAATAATCTTTAATTTTATTTGAAAAAGAAAAATAAAAAGTCACTTGAATTTTTTTTTTTTTTGTGAGAATTCCTTGACGTTTTAGTGTATAAATGTATACAGTGTTTTATTATTTGTTTATAACTTAAAGTACACTGTCACTTAACCACAATATTTTTTATAATAAAGTTTTAATAAATATACTAATGTCACACTTTTAAAAATCGACTTGATTTTTATATGAATGTAAAGATTAAAATATGTCTGTCATTTTTTTGATCGAATATAAAAATTATAGCTTTATAATATAATGAATTCAAAACAAATACGAAATAATGTAGCTAAAAATGTATTATTAAATACAACCTAACTTTTTCCACAAAAACGGAAACTAAAAAATAGTGAATTAAATACTAAGTGTTAGTATTTATTTAATGCCACCGAAAGGTATTAACAATGGAAATAATAAATTGTCTTTGAATAAAGACCAAGTAATAAAGCGAAATCCAAACATGTGTGTGTGAAACCAACGCAAATTAAATCAAAAGAATTCACGTCTGTCAACAGTGGAAATAATATAAAATAATAATAATAATAATTCCTTTGAACTGTTGTTTTAAACAATAGCAATTAGTAAACATTTAATTTAGAAAAAGAGCTTTACGTAAAGTATTTTTCGTTATTTTTATTTTTCAATAAAATCGATACGAGATACATCAAAGCAATACACGTTGTAATAAAAGTAATAATATTTTAATAACCATTAAAACAGCAAGCAAATCCATTCTAATTGAATGGACTTTTTCTTCAAAAGAAATTAAATTTCACCGACACAAACAACAATAACTACAGTAACAGCTACAGATTTTAATTAAATATAATACATACCTTTTCTACTGAGGGTAATGCAATATTATAGTACTGCTTTAATAAGTAATATTTCCTTTAGTAATTATTATTGTGGTACGGTTGATATAATAATAAATTGCGTAGCACGTTAGAGATCCATATTCAAAGTAATTTGTCTAAAACATTGATGAATTTTTGATTTGTGTGGTATTCAAGGAAATCTAATTTTGGGACTTTCAATATGATTGGCATGAGTTAATTTATTATTGTATTTAAAAAAAAAATGTGTTTGCAGACTTAAAGTAATTATTTTTCAACATACAAAAGAAAATTTGATTTATAAAACGTTATAATTATTATATCGCACGTGACGAAACACAATCAAAGTATGACTATTCGATAAAATAGGAAGTTTTCGTCAATAATTTACACTTAAAAACGGTTGTGCATTTGTAATGTATTTTCGACATTCTTGAGTTGTCAACCTCGCGGTACGGTCCTTGCATGCAGCGTCCAGATGCGGCGGCGTCATGGCGCCGTGCTGTTTCACTCTCTGTAACCGTACCTCAGTAAAATCCCATACGTGATTTATTGATGCAATTCGATAAAAAAAAAAAAAATCGGACACGACGATAATCACGACGTATATAAAGCGTATTACTGCAACAATATACTGAAATCGTTAAAAACTCTCACGAATCGCTTTAAAACTAAAATAATAAAAAATCAATGAGAGAGTATACAGCACACGCTTGCATTTAAATTTTATAATACATGCCGGTTTGCCGTTGACGCTGTTAAGACGAACAACGCGAAATAAATTCTGACGAAATGCAAAACCCGCCGTGTTGTACGCTTTTAAGACGGATAAAACAAGTTGTGCGTGCATCGCCTCATGCCTTCTTGCACATGTCAACGCGCGTCTGTCCGTCTTTGATGTGCATCATCACTCCGTGTAATAGTTATCGCTCAAAATAGGGAAATACTAACGCGCGATGTCCGTCGTCGTGGATTCGGTCACAGGGGAGCGCGCACACTACAGCGTTGAATTACCGTAAGAATAAGAACACACAGATACGCCTGTTCCGCTTGCGGTCCTTATTAACAATGTTTAATCGACACGGTGCAAAACTCGGATTTAATCACAGTATTAACGCTCGCATAGTCTTACGTAAAAACGTCGACCAAACCCGCTACATGATAACATTGTACTGTTGTCCGATAATAATTGTGTTTTATTTACAATTGTTAAATTATGAAATTTCCATGGTGATTTTTGACTTTGGTTCACCGTTATTATTTTACAGAAAACTCGCGGTGCAATCATTGTTTGAAATAAATCGAGGATTTGCAACACACGATTAAATTATTGGACGAAGAAAGTCGGTAGGGGATGATAGATTATAATGGTTATTGCTTTTATTATATTTCAGTCATTATCGTCGGGATAATGCTTGTAATTTAAGCTAACGGTATATATAACATCTACTATAATATATTGCGTTTCCAGTGCCTAAATTATATCCAGTTAACTGGCCCAAATTTCTCAGCCTACGTTTCATGCGACAAAACTACAAGTAATATAATTTTATTCCGCACTGAATCGATCCCAAGCTGGGCTATATCCTCATGTAACGGTATGTATACAACTGACTATCAGTACAATCTTTTTTTTTTTATGGCTATAAAAACGACACGACTGTACCGTTCAAAGTTTTACGACCGTATTCTAAATTATTGTTTTAATATGTGACTGTCACGCATTGTCGTCAGCATATTGGGGCATTAACTTTTAAGGCTAGGATGATAGAGAAAAAATAATTCGATCAAAGTTGGCGTTAATATCGTATCTCCGGGGGCAAGGGTTTTCGTAAACAATATTATTTCTCTCGTCTATTGTGTTTTCGAGTGATCTCATCATATCACTGTAGTATATATTTATTCAGAAAAAAAATATCAATTCAATTATGCATCACTTCGATGTCATAATTCGTTGTGGACGGGTGGTGGAAAAAATGTAAAGGATGCACTGGCTTTAAATTGTCTTTGAATATTGTGTATGTGTTTACCATTGAAGTTGTTTGTGTGCTATATTTTCATCTATACTTAGGTACACCTAATATGTATAACACATCAGTGTAATATAATGCAAATTTAATCGTATATTACCATCGTATGCGTTTTATTGTTGTTTTTTATTGTATCGCAAAACCCCATCAAATTGTATTATGCTATTGGTGTAAAAAACCACGTCAGTATCTAATGTAAACGTATCATTAACTTAATAATAATTAAGGATCAGTTAATTTTTATATCGTCTTTTCATAGACAACTGTAAAGTTTAACTGAATAATAAAATATAATATAACATAAACAACAGACGGCAAACAGTTTTTCAATCATTGTGTTGGCGGTGGAAAACCTATGGGTTATTGTTTCAGGAAAGGTCGTCGTATCAATCATCGGGCTCAACAGAATATCAACCCCCCCCCCTGGTTTTTGGTTTCGAGTATAGTTCGTGAGTCTTCTCCTCCCACCCCCTCTCGAGCTGAATGTAATAAAACCTAGGGTAGAGGAAGACCCTCCCGAGTCGAATTCGTTCCGTTATTGTCGTTGTATTATCGCTACACGCTCGTCTATTTTGTTTTATTTTGATTTTTTTACTATTATTATTATTATTATTATTATTATTTCCTTATTCGTGGAACGTACATAAACCTATCTCGCACATACACGCGTGTATAGTACACGTCGCATAAACGTTAAATGGTCGCGATAAATATAAGTTTTTTTTTATTTCATGCTCTAGTCCAAAAACCTACTCCACCATCTCGCCTAGTCGACACATAGGTTATGGGACGAAAAAATGTATTCCAGATACTGGTCGTAGGGTTCCCTCGCTTTGGCGACAGATTTATTGTTTCGGCGTTTTTTTCATTTTTATCGTCTGTCCGATAAACGTAATACTCTAATAACTAATAATATAAAATACAATCAAATGATCAGCACAATAGTATTGGGTCAAATTAAATACATTGCAATATTATATTAAATAGAATTTCAATAAAGTTATATAATATAAACAATAATTGTCCTTGGTATTTCAATTCCATTTAAAAAAAAAGTGTTAATTTTTCGATAATAGGTAGTAGGTAAAGTAAAACTTTTTAATAACTGTTCATTAAAAGTTATTTTAATATGTTTTAATTTTTAGTAAAAAATTAATTTAAAATCGTTTATTTATTACCATTGTTTTTAAATGTATAAATATTATTTATTAAATAAAAACAATATACCACTATTACATTATGCTGTGTTAAATATTGAGCGAAACGATAATAGATATTGAGTTATACATATTAATATTATTTTTAAAAATATTAGGAACACACATTGAAATTTAATTTCAAAACTTAATAAAATCTTCATATATATATATAAACATTACTATGTGAGAAGAAATAAAGATCCTAGAAGTTTTCGTACTTCAATATTTTTAATCTTCAAGTAAGTAAGTGCAAAACAGTTAAGAGCTGGACAATGATTAGAGATTTAATTTAAGATTATGGCCGTACCACGTTAAGCATAATAATATAATAATATAATACATAGTATTTACTTTACACCACGATTCATTTAAAATAAATACTGAACAAAATTTAAAAATTTAATTTGCTCTTCAACACCGCACCTCCACACTACATGTTGCTACACATGCGGCCGGACACAATAGTTAGATATTTTGTCCGTGCCGAATGTGACATGAAACACGCAGCACTGGCAGAGTCGTATCAGTGTGTGTGTCTTTCACGCGCACAAAAGTAATTATAACTTTTCCGCTGATAAATGGTCGCAGTTTCTACACACATTGAAAGAGACCAATGTGACTTACGGTCATTAATTATGCTTTTGAAAATCACCACTTTACTACGGGACCCTTTATTTAAGACCAACGGCGCGGCACGGCCGCGTGTGGTCATTTGGAATATTTATTGTCGTCGGGAAATTTTAACCTCCAATGCGAAAACTTTAATTTCTGATACACACCGAGGACTCCGTTAAACTAAGTATGACTATAATGGTTATATAGGTACATTGTGTAATAATTTGTGAGTGTAAATTACAACGTGTGGCTTTCGCGTAATGAAAATTATATATAACGCAATTAAAATAAATAATTATATATTATTATATAGTCCTCTTATGCTCAAAAAAACATTCAAAGAATTTAAAAGATTTGAAACTTTTTTCTTTCATTCACTGATTATGTTTTAAAAATGTCTCACCCTCCTTATATAGTTAAAGTACAATATCTGAATTTGTTAACTTATCTAACCAAAATCAGAATGAAATGCTAGACATACGATTTGTTAATAATTTGGTTTTTTGTAAGATCGATAATATTTGTCTACTCAATAGTATTACATTTCATATACATATAATAATAAATAGGTTTAATAAACCACACGTTATATAATTCATTTGGATCCTAGTCTCCTTGATTTTTAGTCCAAGTGAAATGTAATATAAATCTTGAACTCAGACCACTCAACGTATGATTTTTAATTTGATAATATACATATTTTTAATTGTCATATGCTATATATTCACTAAATCACTATTTTTTTTATTCTATTATTAATAATCATTATACTTATATAATTTAATTGTTATCTTTTATAATTACAAGCACTTTAATATTTATATTTGTAACATATTTCAGAAGTAGAATTAAATAATATAAAAAACTATAGAATTTATAGTTTTTTACATTTTTTATTTCTTATAAGTATTCAATAATATATCATCCTCCGTCGATGGTAGTTATATGTAGTCGAAACAATAACCAAACTCGCCCCCGAATACTGGTTAACATTTTTTTTGTAACTTAACATACTGACGGCCCTTTATAGTCCTTATTTCAATTATTCATGAAATATTGACTGATGTGTAAAAAACTAAATATTCACCAAGTTAATTTGACTAAGAAATACCCTACAAAATCAGTAGATTAAAGATTTTAAAAAAATGTCAGCATTTTGTTATTCATTATAAGAATTATAATAGTTTTATTTTTTTGTACAAGTTAATATTCTCCGATCTTCTTTATGTTAGACTAAGATAAATCGAACACAATAAAATACATAAAATGGTCAGGTACGCTGAACAAATAATTATTAATAATAACGAATCTCCTATTGCCACTGCAACACTGACTTTTGCACTTTCAATACCTTAACGTCGCAGTTAATTTATATTTGCTCGGCTGTTTAAACAACAAAAGTCTGTTGTCAGATGATAAAACTGGCACATTTTACTTCTAAGCCGTCGACGTTGATCGGTTCAAAGCCCCTTCCGGCTGAGTTTCAGAGTAGTATTCATGTGTGTGTTCATATCCCATATATTCTGAGTACATGTATAAGCACACACGCGCGCGCACGCACACTCACACAACCGCGTACGTACAGTTGGTTTTATTGCCCGCGGTAACTGTTCTTCGCCCGCGTATTTGTCGAAATTCGAACGAACCACGCGCCGCCGATGAACCGTGTGGCAATAAAAAATCACCGATTGTCTTCGAAGAGTCTGCGAGAAATCAATTCTCTCCGTTTCTGCTGGCTTAGTAATAATAACGATCGTCGAGAGGTGTCCGTGGAGCAGCCCGAAATCCCATTCCTAGGGATTACGGTGCATTAAGCACGTGCGTGGGGCTTCCAAGTCTTATATGTATAATGTATATATATATATATACTTGATATATAATACAGGATGTTCCAATGGTTTATTGTACAAACTTTGAGAATGGTTATCATGCTGGTAAGTGAAATCGAAAACTTATTTCACAAGCTTTTGCGAAATCCGAATTTTTAATGGCACGTCTTTCGAATTGCATCTCATTTAATTTTAAATATAATATTGTACACGATGTTGTCACACATCCGTCGTGGAAAAATATATCGAAAATCGTGTAACATAAATTATGGAGGATTAATTGTATGTTATAGGGGAATCCGTTTTTCATTAAATTAACATTTTTTTTTTTTTTTTTTAATGCACATAAATTAAATGTCAACTAAAACAAGTAATAATATGCGAGATGGATTTTAACTTGTTCAAAAAATTCAAAAACACCCTGTACAGTGTACATACAATGTACACATGATATATTTCAGCCATCTCCTTCACCACTTTCCCGCTGTTGCTCCTACGAGTCCTACGACTACTACCACTACTCGTATGAACACTACTACTACAATTTATACTTCTATATTTAGTATGATATATATTACCAGCAGTGTTCATAATATGTACTTATACTGTATGCCATGTATTATATTAAGACCTTAAGCCTACGCGTATTATCACTACGATTTTAATAGCGTGCTGATGAAATACAAATCGTACCTATTTTAATTCTTACCGTCCTACAGTAGGTAAATATTAGATACGTGATATCATCGTTATGTGTATGACATTCGCGTAATTTTTCGAAAATGAATTATTTTTTCAACCTTTCATTTCAAATGTAATTACAGTTTAAATAATCATTCTGCTTTATTAATAACCGTGATATTATTGTCTTCACGAGCATATTATATTTGTATTATAACACATTTTAGATATCAGACCCATTTTTAAAATTTAAATAGAATAAAAATAGTTATCTTTAAATAGATACAAGTAAGTTATAGATCAGTATCAAATGTATTATAAATGTTATAACTTTTATTAGTTTCAATTGTATATTTTGACGTGTGGTGTAGATAACTGTAGTAGTACATTTCAAACATTAGTTTTCTGTCATTTCACTGACTATTCGAATCGTTTTATTTTTAGATAAAACTATAGTTATAGGTACTATCTGTAATTTACTTGGTATATTATATTGAACTATTTGTTAGCATAAACTGCACATATTCGTTATAGTTTGTGCATTGTTTAACATGCTATTTTATTACCTTGACAATTTTAAAATAGAATTATTTTAGTAAATATGCCAACAATGTACAATGATATGATATATGTATATGATTCCTATGACAAGATCATTTTATAACTTAACGTCTAAAATAATCTAGTAGGATATATAATATATTATTATGACTATTTCGAATGCGCATTTCGTATATTTAATTGTTTTAATTTAATAAATAGTCATGATCAGGACACATTTATCATAACTATAAATTACATTATGATTAAATCCGTTGTATTTGTACGAAAATAAACATTTAATATAATTTTAAATTATTATTTAATTTAAAACATCTATTAAGAAGATAATATATTATATTATAATCATGTTTATTTTATTATTAAGGAATTCACATATAAAACTATCAGAATAATAATAAATTCATTTAAAGCTAAATCTAACTACACGAGTATAGTATTATACTATACACCTACATTATACAATAACTGAATTTCAGCGATGCGCGCGGACATTTGTTCATGATTCCATGAATAATATTATACTAAATTCATATTTTTCTCTAGAATTCACACGCAGATTATGAAATGAAAGAGTTGTCACATAGCTAACAACCAGACAAATGCAGTGTACCTTTCTATAGATTGTTGAATGTTAAACAATAAAAAAACGTTAAGGAATTCGCTACGACAGTAATCTTTACTGTTGTCTTTGACATATTTATTGGTGTGTCTACGTAAATAATTATTACATTTTTATTATTAATATATATATATATAAATATATAATATACATAAACTAGGGGGCTGTGACCATCCTCGCTTCAGGCTTGTGACCCAAAGGTCATCTCTTTTGCATCTTGGAATTTAATATAATATATGTTATTTAAATATTTAAAAATAAGATACATGAAATATAAAACATATTTTTAAATAATGATTATTATTTTCTTTTTTTTTTTTGTTGTTGTTGTCATGGAAACTTTTATGTGTAAGATAAATTTTATACGAAACTTTTTTGTATAATTGAAGAATATATCTGATTTATCCTAACTTTTGATCTTTCACTACGTAATGATTTGACGAGATAGCAATTAATTTAAAAATACTAAATATACTATAATGTTTTATTTATTTTTTTTTTACGTATAATGAAATTAGTTTTAAATCAAAATACTTTAATTCAATTTTTTTTATTCGTTCATAATAATTTGAATAAAATACAATTTTAAAGCACACAATCTATTATTCGTATAATACTATTTATTTCAATTTAAAATATTCAAAAGGGTGCGCTTTAATTTTTTTTTTTATTGCAAACGTGCCTTAAAACGCAACGAAAAAAATCGACGAGACAGACGTGCTGCTCAAACGACAGCACAACACAGTGGCCGAGATTTAATACTTGGGGGTAGTTGAGTGTACAATATAGGTGCAGCTATAGACCTTACATTTTAGGGGTGTTACAATTAAATAATTTACGATATAAATTACTTTATTCTCTCATTCATGATTTTTTAATTATAATAATAATAATTAAATACTTAAATAAATAATGAATAAAAAGTTATTATGTATATGTTAAACCTAATTATATTAAGTTTCAAATTTAATAAAACATCTTTATTTTTTAATTGAATTGTTAAATTTTTTTCAATATTAAACTGTAATATACTTGGAAATCAATTTTGTGTCATCTTAGTAGTTATAGTCAATACTCAAAATTTTTGTCGCATTATACAAAATAAATAAATAGTAGAAATACATTCTTAATTAAGTTTATTGAAAGAGTTAATACAATTTTAAAGGGACTAAGCTTAGTAGATACTCAACCTCCGTCTAGTTGCTCCCACTGAGTACCATATTTCGTTGATATTGCAGACTGTAATTAAATAGTAAGATTTTATTCCAAAAAAGACTACAAGAAAATAGTCCCATAATAAAATTGACGCAATAACAATAATAGATTAAAATAATAAAAAGTTATCATATGTAAAAAAAAAATAATAACAGTGTGGTAATTAAAATAGCATTAGAGTAAAACCGGCTGTTTTGACAAAATAATTACCAGCATATAATAACTAAAAAATAACGTTAGATCATTTTAAAAGTATGTCTATTCCATCTCAATATTAATTCTACATTTAGTTTAACCAAAACTCTATGTATTTGGCTTAAGGAAAAACGTGTTTTATTTTATTCTTATAAATACACATTTTTTTTTTAAGGGTACATAAAATATTATTACAATATAATATCCTGTATAATATAATTATTCAATATAAATATAAATTATTTTTTCATATTATTGTTATATTATACATGTAACATTTAAACACTTGTGTGGGTGATTAAAACTTAAATTAAATAAACAGTTGTTTTGTGTCAAAAGCCATGATAATAATATTACATTATACTCAAGAACACAAGGATAGTACATATTTCATACTATGCACATAGCTGTTGTGTACTAGACAGTAATCATGTGATGAGATTTTTTTATGAAAAGACACTGTATTCCCTAATGTAGGTTCATATTATTATAAAACATCAACCCATTTTTAAAACAGAAAAATATCACTTGACCGTGACTTAATCGCAAAACACTTCATTGTTTTTATAACATAGATAATATTATTATCACACGGGAAAATATAATATAATATCTATACATATTAAAATGGTATGTATAACCAGGTAACTACGATGTAAAATCATAACGGGATGATCAAACAACCCTTCGCACGTTTAAATATAGTATATTATTCGTATTCACTTGTATATTATTAATATTTTTACCGTTGGTAATCGATTATGCACACGGTGACCAAAGCCGCGAACACGAACGGTGTCTAATGTCAGTAATCTTCTGAGATCCGGAAATTTTAATCGTAAGCCGTACCAGGTCCATTAAGTTTACCAACACCACGGTCGTATCATTTATTAATCATTTTATCCGGTGAATATTATTTTTGTTTTAATATTATACTGTCACAATTGGCACCATACAATAATATTATTATATTATGCATGTGTTGAAAAGTAGATACTAAATACCTCTGTGACACAAACGATTGACAAAGCGATCTCGAGGTATTAAAGAAAAAAAAATGTTAAGACCTGATTTCACTAAACATGTTCATTCATTTTTTCTTCAAATTCCGATTTCTAGAACTTTTTAATATACTTAATTGTCATATTTTCAAATCCTTAAATTGTATGCCATTAGAGTGTCCTGTTGGCAATGTATACATAATATTTTCCGCACATTTTTAAGCAGATTGTATTTGTAGAAAATGTAGATGAATTTAAATCAAAACTCGAACTAGTTTACATTAATTAGGTTATTTAAGTATATATAACATAAGTTCTAAACAAAAAATTATTTAATTTATTGTTTCTTATTAGGTATTGGATTTTGGGGAAAATGCCTTTTTTGCAGGAATTATGATAGGTTAAAATATCATTCTTGTTCATAAATAATTTTTTAATCATATTGTTAAATTGCAATAAAGTAAACATAATTTTATTTTTTGTATTTAATAAATCATTATAATCAGACAATTCATATAGATTTTAAAATTAATAGATTAATAATAATGAATAAAGTTTTCAAATAATCATGGACCTAATTATTATAATTATTAATATTAAAAGTTTAATAACTCAATCACCATTCATTCGAATTACGATTTATATAAACTTAATTTATCATTAAACAGTAATTTATTTAAAAATTTATTGGAAAAAAGGGTACGCAACAGTACAATCCTTGAATAGTATAAAAAAAAATCAAAAATTTTGTAAATATGGACGTTTTCTGATGTTGCCATCCGAGACACGTACAGCAAGTTTCGACTTAACGAGTACCTATAGTACGTATATGATATATCATGCGTATTAATGGAAGCATTATCGATTTACAAAATGTTTACAGTACGGGACAAACTGATTATGGTTTAAAAAATGTATCATGATTCTCGTTGACGGATTTTAATATGGTAATAGGCAATTTCTATGATGTAATTTCTAATTTTAAGCCCTTAGGACGAATATAATTTTATTTGTATTATCTCGATTTGATTCTTATTGTTCATAATATTGTATTTCTTTAAGATAATTTATTATCAATTAAAGTGTTGTTGTCAATATTTTCAAGCACAATTTACTAAAGGTAATTTGATTTCGGTTAAACATTAATAGGGACAATAGTATAGTAGATAATATTAAAATACACAGCGTTCGTCTGCACGCCGATGGAAAGTCGCCAAAATATTATATTACACACGAGAATTTGATGTTTGATCATAAATAAATTAAACTTGAGGATAACGCGGTACTGCAAAACTGTGCCAATTTTGGGTTTACCGGGTTACCCAAAAATAACAATTATATTATAAACCCTCGTAAAAACAGATTACACTTAAAAAAAAAAAAATAATCCGCTGACACTCGAATTTAATACTTAAGACAGAATCTGCTATGTCATATAATAAATAATGACTTATCAATTTTTTTTCTTTAATTATTAACACCTCACCTATTGAAAAAACAACAATCAGTACGTTTTTGTTTTAAAACTTCTAAGTAAATACAAAAAAATGCATAGTGTCTATATTGTGATATTTTTTAATCTATTTTTGTTTCGATAACTATTGTCTGCAAGTTTCGTTTATGTATTATTATCATTATTGATATTTTGTTAAACGTGAAACATTATTAACAACACAAAATATCGGTTTTCAGTTTGCTTTTATTTTATATATACATATATATAAATAGTTTTTAAAGTTAAATTTATTCAATTTGAATATTGTTTATCCGAGATGAGTGAACTCTTTCAGTTTAATAATAACAAAAATAAAGGATTTAAATAATCCCGCGTTTTATAATTAAATAGGCGCCCGTACTTGTAAATAAACTTTTCTGAAATGGAAATGGTCTTTAATCAATATTTAGCGTGCAAAGGTAAACCTATTAGATTGTTTATTAAATGAACTGAAACAATTTGTTAATAAGTTTTTGTATACTAAGTAGTTATAACACTAATTTTATCGTCAATAATCTCTTCCTCGTTCAACATGGTTATACTATATTTAAATATCTAACCTAAGTTACCTTACCTAACAATTTTAGAATTACAATTAATTATAATAGCCTACAACAACCTAGTTTTAAAATTTGTGTTAATATAATTAAAAGATTGTTAGGTATTTTTAAATTCTCACAATTTGATTTAAATTTCGTAAAAAACTATATTTAAAGTAGATAATTTCTATGAGAAAATACTAGAAATACTAGAAATATACTACTAGTTATAATATTACAATTGGTAACATCGGTATATTCTAAAAAAAAATTCCAATATTAAATATTGTGGATGACGAATTGGTTTTTAGGTTGTTTAAAAATGAACGTCCCTGAAGTATATACACTATTTTTCAACGGGTTATTTCTAAAAAAAATACAAACACTATTTATAAAAATATGTAGGTAGGAACATTTTATCGAGTATCCAATTTAAATGTATTATATTTAAATTCTTCAATTGTACTATAGAACACCATGTTCGTTTCATATAATAACCAGTTAATAAATAAATAAAACGAACAGATAAGAATTAATTTAGATAACCTATTAAGTAATTTAACAAAATGTATTAATAATACGATTTCTACGACCGTATATACTTGTGAAAATCACCACATTTCTTAAGTTTAGGTTTTTTCCTAAAATAGCAAATTTAATTTCATAAATCGAATTGTCAAAAATGTCGTATTGTTATTATATTGTATGAAGATTACACGGAATTCTAGTGATATGCCTTCTCCATACAATTTTCTGACCATAATAATAGTTCAATAAGTATATTATATTTAAACTATTATGCAATTTTCAGTCAATATGTTGAAAATATATTCCATTATATAGATAGTTATTGTCGCGTTCATACTAAATTTAAATTTAGAACACATTTTACAAAAAATTATTGTAAAATAATTATTATTAATAATAATTAATTAATTATTATTATTATTAATTATTATTATTATTAATTAATTATTATTATTATTATTATTAATTATTATTTTTTTTATTCGTTTTTATTTATTTATTTACTCTCACTATCATTAAATTTTCTATGTGATATTTAACCATACATTTTATGTTGAACTTTACATTTAATAATTTTATATCATAATGTAATATATTTATATTGTCTTTCCCGAAGTCATAATAATTATGATTATATAAATAATCGTCATTGGATATTACGTAAACAATTTGTTTTGAGATTTAAAACGAATATCATTATTTTAATAACCCCAAATATTATAATCACCGAGTAGTACATCGTTTGGGGTAAAATATAAAAAATAATAAATGTATAGTTTCACGTTCACCCGAATACGTCCTGAAAGTTTGTGTTCGGTGCTCTGTGGCAGGTACGTGATGTTTATGTTTATATGTATATGTATTTATTTATATATGTACAAACTTTTGGTTTCGTGCGAAATAATTTTTATCACTTAAAATATAAATTAAATAAAAAAAATTATAAACGATGCCGCGTGCCTGTCCATCAACGCTCGCGTTTCGCCTCGTTAATAATAATTTAAAAAAAAAAAAAAAAAAATGAACACCGATTTTTAAATAATCATGCCTCCCGTCAGTCAACACACGAATGTAATATTGCATAATAAATAACGGTATAACGGCGATGACGCGTATTTAAGACTTTCGTGTACGCTTTTATCTACACGGCGTAGTTGTGTTTACAAACTGAAAATTAAAACAATTACTATGTTTTTACTGCATCCGTCCATTTCCTCTAACCTGTTAATACGTTTTACTTCATATTAGAAAACATTTTTATTAGTATGATGTGTGCGTATATATTTGTCTGATGACCATTTTTAATATATTTTTTTTTTTTTTTTACCAAAAATCATTGTTTTTCACTTTGTCTTTGACGAATATCGCAATAATGATGTGTAAACAGAATGTATAAAATTATACAAGTAGTGTAGGAGTATAGGGTTGTTAAATATGACAAATCACAACGGATGTGGAATTATGATCAATTTAAAACGGAATTTCCGAAGTCGCGGTCGGTTGGTATGGTATGTTATGTACGCAAATACAATATTTTAAAATATATTATTCTAATCTTTAAAATCCTAAACATTCAGATAACGCATGATTACGTTGGAGTAAGACCGACCGCCCACACTAATAGCAGTTGCTATATATATGATAATATATAATATAGCGGATGGAGTTAGCGATCGCTGTGTGCCGTAGATATTATTATAATACATTATGATTACAGTTTTTAAGGGGTCCGGTGCTCCGTGACTCTACGTAAGACGACGGGAATTTTTAATGTTTTTTTTTTTTTTTTTTACCATCCTTCGCCCGACCCCGTTAACAGTTTTAACTGACCGAAATACATCGTAAACAACACAGCGTTTCTGTTTTTCTTCTTCGCACCACCGTTTTTTTCTCTCTTCCATTGTTCCCGCAGTATGTACTCTATACCTCCGTACGGGACCCTTGTCCGTAGCGAACTCATTTTACACGATTTACAGTTTTATCTCGACCCTCCCCACCCCACGACGCACTACCCGCATCTAAAGCAACGACATTCCGCCGGCAACCCATTACGGGTTCATTTATTAAGTACAGCCGAGTTACTTAAATTTTAATCAAAAACTTTCGAGTATATGGCCAAGCCGCTTTGCGCCAACCATCTTCGCGTTGAAAATACATAAGTTTCATTTATTTTATTCGTACCGCGTACTATATATATTATATATATATAAGTATATAACGATATAGTCTTGTATATAAATTATTATGTGGGTTATTTATTTATATACATATTTACGTATATTGCACGAAATAAGTAATAACGTTCGGTGTAATATTCAATGAATCATGAAAACCATATTTTTTCTATATTATTATATGCGCTTTCGAGTATAGTATTATTTGTATGGTACGTAGGTAGCAGTGTATAATATATAGTATACTAGTATATAGTAATAGTAATATTAGGGTTCGTAGACTCGTATTGTACACATGACGTGTAATACCACTAAAGTCTAAAAAAAACAAGTTTATAATCGATTTCTGGCGATGAGCGGTGACGGGGATGGGTGTATACTAATGACAAAATAAAGCGAGAGTACTCACTGTTTTTGCATCATTATTTATACTCAGAATTTTACTACAAATTGCTAAAGTTTTTTTCGACACAAACTTATATATTCCCGTACACTCCGGGTTATTAATTCAACATGTCAGAGGAGAAAACTTCGCGGACACTGATTTTCACCAAGTGTAATTACGAATTATTGTTAAAGTTGTATAATACTGTATAATATACATATACACATTATGTGTTTCTGTGTGTGTATAATGTGGCTTTCTACTGTCTCCGGAGTGACGATTCAAACGGCCTATTGTGTGTTTGTGTTGAAAAGTTAGTGATATCGGTTATCCGCGAGTGTCATTTCGTGTTGCTTACACGGAGTGCACATACGCTCGTTTACTGTTGCGCGTGCTATACGCACATTAATAACCCTTAGGATTCGCGTGTATGATGGGTCGGCAACTATAGAGGACCATAGAGAGCCGAAAACTTGACCATCAAAATATCTCATCACCTCAACTCAATTGACACTTAATAGACGACCTATTTTTACGATAAGTGTTTATTGGTATTAAAAATATTTTATTCATTAAACACTAAACGTTTTTCGTTAATGTATTAAAGCTAGAATATTAATGGTTTTTGGTATGTTTAAATTTAGGTATGTTATTTATAAAGATTTTGATTGAGGGGACCTTGTAAACTTATAATATACATAATATACAATATTAAAATATATCATAATGTGTCTGTATATCTAAGGCAGTAAATCAAAGTTTTACTCAGCAAATTCGCGTTTTTGTAATACAAATTGTTATTGGAATTTAAACAGTTATTACTAAATTTTAAAAAGACAATAATTTAAGATAACCGTACGTCGTATTTTAAATTTAATATTGTCTAACTAACAAATTATAAAATAAAATCAGATAAATATGTAAGACGCTGCTACTCAATACAATATTCAATTAATATGGTACTATATATATGTTTAACAATTTAAAATTTACATAAACGCTCATTTCCCGATATCTCTGGTAAATTTTCAATATATTCTTTATTATAAGAAATAAAAGTGTGTATAGTAATGTGTTATGCCATTTTCAGCAAGTAATTTAACCAACTACCAAAATCAATATTTGGACATCAATTTAATTTTTTTTAAGTATACAAACTATAGCACTAGAAATTATACAGAAAGTCAAGTGCGTGATTTGAGATTTATATTTTTTCTTAGCTACGCAGACTTTTGCGTATTTTTATGAGGATGATGGGCTTCATAGTGCCATTTATATTAGATCGGCGTTAACACAACCAGAAAGAGTTCCACAGTTACAATATAATATGATGACGTGGCAATTGATACTGCTTTACGTTATCACCGTTAACTCGTCTTGGACTGCTACAGCTTTGTTTTATGGGATCTCAAGAAAATCTTATTGTAGAAACGAGTCAGCGTAATTTTTTAACTTTCACACCCACGACCATATGACTATTGTTATTTACTAGTAGCTCGCTTTTCTCGTCAAACTATTACTGTTCAACCGATTCTAATACGCATCTGGCGGGCCGTATAAGACATCCCACAAAATCTAAACGACGCAAAATGGTCCACGAATACCGTCAAACGATCGAATCGATGAATCGGACTGCAGGCTGCCCTAAGTACTTTTTCTCGTTCCATACTTGAGGACAATGCGCACTATCCCTATATACTTTGTCGTCGTCTACTGCTATTATATCACGGAGAAAACAAATCGCTATTACAGTATTACGGACAATGAATTAGATAATAATTATTGAAGGAGTCATGTAGCTATATTTCCTATATATCGTTATGTTAACGTCGTCGATCCACGCGCTCTTATATTTTATTCTTTAGATGATTGTAATATTTTCATATTTGTGATAAAATGAAAAGACACGGAGACCAACGGTTTTGTATGTTTTATTTATAGTGGATAGTATAATGTTATATATTTATCGTCCATAATTAATACTTGTACACGATTTTAATATCTACTTAATATAAAATATTATATGCTTTATTCAAGGAGTTTTCATCTAAAATTGTTTATAGTTTACCGTGTACACCCGTCTATGATCTATGCGCCAGCTTTTAAATTAGAAAAAAATAATACTAACAAAACTTTCCTATTATCATTGGAAAACTGTCAACGAAAATTTAACTAGTTATTAGTTTTTATGATACATTTAGTTTGTGCAATAACTACGAGAGTTGTATAACGTATTATTCGCTGCAGTTTGTCAGCCAACTAAAATTTCGTTAGTCGTTTCGATTATTTAACGATGTCTGGTTTTCATTAGTCAATTTCTTTAAATCTTGTGTATAAATGATTGTCGCCTACAGTGAAGGTTTAATCCCAAGTGGGATGACTGTCTGTACGGTATGGACTTATATAGGGTTTTATAGTAATATACGATAAAATCGTATGAATCGTGCAATATAATTACTAACAAAAGGACGTTGACATTTCTTATAGTTTCTTAAAATTGTATTTTTCTATTCCATAATCGAGTAAATTTATATTCTCTGATGTTGAAAAATTTTAACAATAACTCACTCTAAATAAACGCTTATGAAAAAGACCACATCATAAAGTTTTGATATAGCAAAAAAAAAAAAAAAAAAATAGTGGTAAAAGTTACTATACGTAATAACAATAATTTCATAATTATAATACTATTCAGTAAATTGCTAACAAATGTCAGAAAACAAATAATAATCTCCGAAATAAATTCATGTAGATTTAGTTGGAAACTTCTTTGTTTTTAATCGGAATATAATGATTTATAAATACAATATAAGTTATATAATACAGATTTATTCAGCGTTGATGATAATAAATTCAATTATGAATATTAAATTATTGTAGTTATAATATTGTATGTGGGTGAAGCTGTTATTGTTATTTCTATTACTATATATTACAAATTAAATTATAGTATAATATAAAATATATTATTTTTATTTCTCCATTCATAGTGAAGACAGAAATGATAAAAGTATTTATATTATATTATTATAGACTAAATTATTTGCGTCCATAATTGTACACATTATGGCCATCATTAGTGCGTTAAACTAAACCACGTTTTTACTATTTTATGCTCAAAAATATTTTTAAAAAAATTGTATATAAATGGTTAATGTTCAATCGAAAAATACTGTAGACACAAATATAGTATTCATCAGTCAATTATTTTATAAATGTTTAATTGAATCGTTATAGACGCAATTAAGGTTAGACTTTCAGTTTGCGGTGCACGCAAAATAGATTTGATATTATCGTATTGGAATGTAAATCGACGGAAATTATTGCGCAGTCGGCTATTATATCGCTTTGTTATTCCTATTAAAACCACCGCTAAACCGATAAATCCATCACATGTGGATTCCAAGGGTGGAGAGATATAATGCTTCGAAATCAGTACGGAAAGATTTATATGCCGATCGGATGAGATTTCCCATAGTATTTTATCTAACTACGCGAGGAAAACTATCGAGAAGGATTTAGAGCGGATAAATGATTTACAACCACTTATATACGCGTGTAGGGAAGGAAAACTATATCTAGGCACCTACTATAGGAATAATAGTAATTGTATACGATGATATAATACGATTATTTTATATAATGAGCCTTCACGTTTGACCGTACGGTCTACGTATGTTTACACGAGTTCGTAAAAATTGTGTGAAAAATTGTTTTATCAAATCGTTAAAATATTTCCAAAACTTACCAATAATTGGGTGAATTTTTCCTAGTAACTGTTTAAGTTTTTTTTTCTTTTTCTATAAAATCTTAATTTTTCCTCATTTGTTTGATCAACGAAACACAAATTGGCCTATATTTTATAAACATTTAAATACACACTCAATGGATATAAATATTGAAAATTATTTTTCTTATATTTCTTTGATGATTCGATCAGACCAATTGCAAATAGGTATACATAATAAAATATTAAACGATATGAACATAATATTATGGCTATATATTTTTGAAATATTTTATTGAAAGTGAAACAAACTTTATCGAGAATATTACATCGCTGGTAATGCAGACTTTAAACACTACTGATAGATTTTAGACAAAATTCCTAACAATTTTGATTTTATTGTACTAAGTACAATATAAATGATAAAAATAACAGTAATAGTGGTTGTTGCTCAAAATGTCAAAAGTCTATTGCAAAACGAGTAATCACTATTCGTCACCTATTTTTCGTGCGCCTTAATGCACCAAGAACCTTGTCAATAAAATAAATCAGTTTTTTACTTTATTAAATGCCATATAATTTCTAAGAATTCTATTAAATAATTATACTATATAAGTAATATTAGTGACATCAGTACATACAATAAAGCATGGTTATCAAAACTAAGTATATTAATAAAATATATTTTATTTACATTGTATATATTCGATTTTATAACTGCATAATGAGTAGATAGATTAATATTTAAGCTATCCACATTTCCATAATAATAAATTAAATTGTACATTATAATTTATAACAAACACTGTTGAGTATAACATACAATACTAACACAAGCTAATATACCATGCATATACATATTAAATTCTTGATAAACATTTGTGATTATTATACTATTATTTGTTGAATTTTATACACAAACTATTTATGTTTACCAGAAGGTTTAAGCTTAAGATATACGAGAAAACAGAATGCGTTTCTCAGTTTTATTGAATACCGCGGATAACGTAACCATGGTTACAATAGATTTAATCATTCTTTTTTTTCAGTAGATTTTAATGCATACTATGTAACACTACCTACCGTTCATAATAATAATGTTATTTAGTCTACGTTGTATAATATTATAATAAATCTTTCTTGACGGAACATTTTATTTTTTTGCTTTACAAGATATTATTATAATTAAATAACTACGTTGTTGCAGTTGTTGTTATTGTTTTGAAGTTGATACACGCGTATACATCTAACCTACAAGCATTTTATAAAATTGTAATTTATTTCTCGATAAAAAGTCTAAAATGTATACCATTTGTCTACATAAAATATAATTTAAAAGAAATACTTATACTTATATATTACAAAATAATACGTATTTATATACTACGAGATGCTGGAGCTAACGTAATAACGCGATTTTTAATTATTATTGTCTGCCACTGTCAATTTAATTTTAAAAAGGACCGCCCACGGGCAATAGATTACAGTTCACTATTCTTCGTATAATAATAATTAAACCAGGATAAGTTCACAACAGTTAATTACAGATCACAAATTTAATATGATTTTTTTTCGAGATTTTATATTTTATGAACAAAATTGGAAGAGAAACGTCATGTTTATTGGCGAGTTATTAATATAAGTCTCCATTTTTCTCGCACAAAATTTCCAATTTATAATCCACAAAATATTTAATCATTATTCCCTGTATTTTTTTTAGTTTATAAATTAATACACTGTGCTTCATATTTAAAAATGTAAATTTTTAACTCTAAAATTTGTATTTAAATATTTTGTTTATTTTATGTGCATATAGATTTTTATAATAATAATAAACCAATACATAATTGATTATATTATCATAATAAATGTAATATAATATATAATATTATATACACAGTCTATATCAAATATTGGATGAAAACAGACGAAACTGTTATTATAGATATTTAAATTGTAAATTAAATGAAGAAAACGGATACAATTGAAAACAAAAAAACTTTTTAAATCATTATAATTATGACAAATTACATTTTAATATTATTGGTTTTTATTTACTTAAAATATAATAATATACATAAATACATAATATGTTATTCCACGTGACAACAGTACAACACGTTTTAATAACAACAACGTGTCAATTTATTATTGGAGAAATTTTAAACTAAAACCATACAAATATTAGAGCCTGGTCCCCCCGCACTTCGACATTATACAAACACTGTATCGGTAAAACCACATATCTATAAATAACAACGTTGAATTAAAGTGTTTTTGTTTTCACCCAAAAATAAATCATTTACGCGTACTGTTGCAGCGATATAATATTATTAGATACCTACGTTGACGGAACAGTACATTTTCTTATACATCCGCCGTGGCTGCTATAACATACAGACCGCCGTACTCGTCCGTTCGAGATAAATACGATTTCAAATAAATAATTGTTTTTTTTTTTTTTTTTTGCTGGCTTTTGTTTATAGATCATCAAATCATTTAAAACAGAAGAAAAAAACCAAGCAAACAAAGTGTGCAGAAACCGTATACTTCGATGACTTGATGATTTGACCTCGTCGAAATCGATGCCGTGGCGAGGAGTCGGTGACAACCGGAGTGCAGGTACTACACTAAATGTAGACGGCAGTCTATGCGACGGAGACGTGTGTTAATGAAATAGGTATATCGTTTTATTTATTTGTGCCGTGGCGAATATGGCGTGCGACGGTACCACTAAACCATAATATAATCCGTATCCGTTTTCAAAAGTCTTCGGTTCAAAAAGCTCAATTTTTTTTTATTGCATGAACGAAAATATTGATCTTCGGATGATTTGCTGTCGTCGTTGTCACGGGAGGACGGAAGCGAGAAACCGTATACGTACGTCCTATCCGTACACTTCTTGTCCAAAATGTCAACGATTTTACGTCCACTGCGGAGGTCTATCGTGTAGTCCTTGTAAACGTGTGTGTTTTCGGAATAGGAAAGGTTGAAAGGACATACCGCGAGGCGATAATAGTATCATAGGTGTGGGTCCCGAAATCGTTGGTGTAGGTGGGTGATGCGTCAGTGGCCGGGACAGGGATAGGGCGGGATGACGCTTGTTGCGAGACCGTCTCAATGAGTTATTGGGCGTATGGCCAAAATCCAATAAAACCCATATAACGATTTCCCGGCCGTCCGTTATTGTTTCCGGTGGCAGCTGATAAATTATTATTATTAGCACCGCGCGCACACACCGAAAACGGTGGCGAAAAGCGAAGAAGAGCGGCGGTGGCGGTGGCGGCGGACCCGTAGCAGATGTGCTTGATGGCACCTCGTGTTCGACATTACGCTAAAACACGGTTGATCATCTACATTTTTTTTCTCTTTTCGTTTCGCTACCCTTTTTCAAACATTTTCACCAACCCAGTTATTTCTTCTCGACGCATATAAACAACACCTTCGTACGATTGGTATCGCTGGACCGCCGTCTAGTGTGTGTGTGTGTGTGTGAGTATGTGTAATTTTTTTCTTCTTCCGTACAGTTTGAAGTTGTTTGTTAAACAAGCGAGCTAGAATTAATATAGTTGTACGAGATAAATTAACGTGTAAGACTTTAAATATATAGGTAGATGATAATAATAATGTAGGATCTATAGCTACGAATTATTTGATGTTTTCTACAATAACAGTAATAAAATACAAGTTATACGCCCTAAATTATAATTAACTTTATTTTTGATTAAATTAGAAACAGTTGTTAACAATGGTAATAATAGGTTTTAAAACAAAAAAATTAATTACGTTTATATTTAATTAAAAACTTTTTTTTAATCATAAGAATAGTATAATTACAAATTTTGGTTTTAATGTATTTTTTAAATACAGTTAAAACTATTTTTTTTTTTTTAACAATAATGACGTATTATGTTTATTAATTATTTTATGAAAATTCACATTGATTGAACTACGTATGAATTACTAGTGTACAGTAAGCTTTTCCCCAGTATTTAAATATAATATAATATAATAATATTTAAGTATTTAAATAAAAAATATATTTACTGATTACATTTTTGTTTGTCGACAGTGAATTAAATATATATTTACATTTTTACAAGTATTTTTTTAATAATTTTTATTCAAAAATCACATTTAGAATTACGAAAAACAGTATTATCAAATAGAAAAGTATCTCAATGCGGAACTCCATTATTATATTATAATTTATAATATAATAATAGAGATCACGGTTTTCATAATTGTTATATATTTTTAATACTAATTTATACAATCAGTATTGTCGAATTTATAGTCATTATAATACTGCGGTAAAAGAACGCTGTTTTAAAATTAATAATAACAGATATTTTTTTTACTGCAGTCAAATTCTTTATTTGCTCAGTAGTACACCGTAAAATTGTACTCAGTCTCTGATATCTGTACATGATGACGTTGCCTTTTAAGGGTTAGGTATACCTCTGTAATTATTTTTTTTTTTCTGTTAGTGAATTGTATTTGCACGGTTTTCAATGTAAATAAACCGAACACTATATTTATTACCTGATTATTTAATCACTTGTTTAAATATTTATATTGTGTTCAAATATTTATGCAACATCTTAATAACACGAAGAAAAGTTTCACTCCTAAAATTAAATGTAAATTATTTATATATTCATAAATATGTTATTACTAACTTCATAGCGATTAATGCGTTTTAGTCGAAACGTTTTAATTAATGTAAATAAAATACGTGTTTTCTACGCTTTCATCAATTTAAGTACTTAAAAAAAAAAATAAATACTAGCCCGGTTCTGATAGAAAATTAGTGTAAAAGAACGATTAAAATAATATTATGCATAAACATAATTAATTAATCTTCAAACATTATGAAGTCAGTCCCAAACTACAAATTCGATATTTACGATTATAAAATCAAAGAGTAATGTTTAGCAATTAGTCTTATGATCATTTATTTTAATTGTCTTTATTTTTATGACACTATATCGTTTAGTGTTAAAGCTCCATAAATTGATTATTTCACGTTACCGCATGTAGGTACGTCATGCATCAAGTATTATAAAACTACCCACTCGGTATAGTTCTTTCGATTTTCACTGGAATATTTTGTGTGTTTATTGACAAATTCGTCTGGATTCTTCTTATTATTACGTTGTCTTCGAGATGGCCCGACATTTGACATTTGATTGGAACGGGACCAATATCACGTATTTTTTTTCTTATTCATCGTGTCGAATTCCAAGTTTTCTGAATCGTGTCGTCGTTATACTATAACAGACTAAAAGAGTTCTCACTCCTCCGTATAAAGGTAAAAATAAATAAAAAAAAAAGGAAAATAAACTCAAACCAAACCAAAACCGCTGACCCCACGAATTTTTGTGTTTCTTCCTGTTTTTTTTTTTTTTTTGGTCCGTATATATATATTATATACCATTCGAAATAATACCACGTGCGGTGGCGGTGTCCGTGTTACGACCCCGCCTTGGACCGCACGTCGCTCCCGCAGAGTCCGTGATCCGAATGCGGACCAGGGTTCTTGACGAGGGCGGACCTAGGTTGTTTTTATTTTTTCCCCTTACCCTACCACCGATATCCTGGTCCACGTCCAACGGACAGCCAAAAACCACTCGCCCGCGCTTGCCCGCCGTCGTACCGGGTCGAGTTTCCTGCGCGTACGCAACGCGTAAGTCCTTCGGCGTTCGTGTTTATTGTATATATATATATATATATATATATATACGGATGCGGACTTGAACGCAGTGATGTATGTACGAGTGGTGTATATGTTAGTGCGTTTTTGTGCGTGCAAAGCGGGAGTGACGTGTGGGCCAAAGGATCTGGTGACGACGACGACGGCGGCGGCAAGGGCGACTGTGACGACGACTGCTACAACGGACGACAGCGATTTCGTATTCCGACCGCAACGATTTACTTTGGAACCGAGCACGACGACAATAGCCACAAATAAACCTGCTGCGGGATGCCCGGGCAGCGCCCAGCACATCCCCTCGCCCATTTCGCCGCCGTATGCCTATATACTTACATCTCCCTTAGATATATGTGCATCGCCCTCGCCTTACCCGAATCCCACCCGTGCGACAACCCCCTCCGCCACTCCGGTACACTCGATATATTATTGTATTAAAATATTGTCTACTGGCGTTGTTTTTTTTTTCCTCTGGACGGCTCGCGATAACGTTTGCGATCTCACGACGCATTGGTCACCGCACGATTAGTCGTAGGATTTTATAATAATCCACGCGCATATATATCTGATGCCGACTTACAAGCGCGCACTTTTCGGTTACCGCACATGCCGAATCGTCGAGACATGTCGTTTTTCGATCTGAGGTGCGATGGCCATTATATTCCTGTGTAGCGTATAACATCGGTGCGCGCGCAAAAACTGATTTCACCGGACGAAAAACGTTACAGACGTGCTTCAGGAACGCGACTGACATAATATTATATATCCATGAATAGTATTTTTTTTTAGAGCAACTCATTCGGCTGTTTTTAATGAGCAGAGTACTTGGTATTTTTTTTTTTCGAGCTTGTTTTTCTTACTTCTACGGCCCAGCGTGGCAACAGGGCACCGAGATAACTAGCTGCAAACATTTTGTAAGCCAAATAACGTTTTAAAATATCGCCGGAATACATAATACAGATTTCTGAGAAATAATGCGTTCCAGATATTATATACCTTATTATTATCCGCTACAATCATAATTTAACTTTTTCGTATGCTTACAAAAACGATTACCCAGTTCGTTGTTCTAACGGCGTCGTACTTTATTCCGTGTCATCGTTACGTTCGCATATATAATAATGATATATAATATTATACTTAGCGAATAGCGATTATTTTCTACCAATCTACTCTGAGCAGAACTCCGAAAACGTTATCAATTCGATATTTTAATACTCTGTACGCATGTGACTTGCGTGTATAACGAGTATCTAAACTGAAATCTATTCGAAAACTAAGAGAAAATAGTTATTACGTTCAAAGTATCAACAAAATAAAAAAAATGCACGAAAGTTTATTATAACAACGTTATTATATATAAAAAGTACGCCATTCAATGATTTGATTTAGCAATTTTAAATACTCAGTGACGTTATTTGGAATAAAAACAGTAGAAAAATTTTTTTTCATTTGTCCATGATTAAAATAATATACAAAAGATAATGAAAAAACACACATTCTTCATTTTAATTAATTTAAAACCGTTTTTGGGTTACATAACGAAACTTTGTTATCACTAATTTTTATTAACTATATGTATAAAATCGCAATAGGTACTATTACTATTTCAATAATTTTAATATTATGATGTATATTTTTAAAAACTATCGTTTTACCATTACGTTCGAAAACAGCGTACAAAGGACAACAAATTAAATAGTTGTGGTTACATTTTATAGGTATCCAAAAATTTAAATTATCTGTTTAATGATTTTAAGTTAATGAATAAAAGCCTATCGTGATATGAGCTAAAAAAAAAACTTAATTTATGTCTCGCCCCGCTTAAAAGTCTATCATATTAATCTAAAAATTTTTGTATCTGTATTGTTTAATATTAAACACCTTATTATGTAATTATGTTAATGATAGTACATTTTGTTTAAAATGTTTTTTGATCGGTTCACATCGAATAACGGAATAATAAATAACATATTGACGAATGAATTTATTATGTTCATTAATACAGGCTTGATTTTTATGTATTTCTAACGTTTTTAATTTAATTTTAAATAAAATATTGTAGTATTTGTAGCGTCCGTCAAAGAAAACTATTACTAGCAAGTCATACTTGTCTCTGTCCAATTAACGTATAACATGGCAAACGTACGTTCCGTAGAATCGATTTCACCATGTAGTTTTTCATATTGGAATGAATTGACCTATTGTAAAATTTAAAGGTAATGACGTTATGTAGTTTCCCGGCTTCTTCTTCCCGTTTTTTTCGTGGCAGTTCAATTTTAAAATAAGTATTATAATCATTTGACAATATTTTCCACAAGAAAACAAAATATTATAAAAAGTTTACGCGGGGCTCTAAATACATATATCATGTTTAAATAATTCTAACGTTTAAATTGCTTGTGTCAATTCGCTCTAATATTTAAATTAACCTTATAGAACGCAAAATATTCCACGATTATATGGTTTAGCAAGACGGAGACAACACATCGGCTACGACATGAAACACATTGCGTGTCCTTTACACAATAATAATAGTATTATATTACATTAAAAACTATATTATAAGTCGGCTAGACCTCAAACATAATACAATTTATCCAGCATAATTATTACGCACGTAACTTATTATGTATATTATATTATAGTAATGAATTATACATTGCATCTGATAAGTTCCATGGTTTTTTTGTTTTTATTTTTCTCCCGATACACGACGCCGCTTCGGGTACCCTCCCTGAAGTTTGTTTTCTATCGGTTATTTTGGTAGTTGAATAATATATCTTGAAAGTGGCGCAAAAAGCCGTTCGGGCTGTTAGACGCGTATCGAAATAAAATACAGACCGTGTTGTGCCTATGTTGTATAATATAATAAATTAAGAGATGAGTCTTATACATCACGCTAGGCACGTGCATCTAGGCGGTATTCAAGGTAACCTTATATTTTACAATATCCTCCTTATCCCTGTGCCCCGATTTCGATTTTCTATCATTGACATAATATTATCATTATTGTCATTATTGCCGTGCACACTCGTAGAGGTATGTATGCGATCCATGGTACCGTTATTATATTATGTTACAATAATTATTTTCTTGGGTTTTCTGTCGGAAAAAAAAACACGAATTCCGGTGTTCAACAACTGGAATAAAAAATATAATATTATACAAAGATGTTGGTGCTAATAACTGTTATTATGCGGGTTAATATCGGTTGATACGGGTGTTAATTGTTAACAAGTTCAGGAAAAACTTAATTTAAAAACTATGTTGATAATTTTTTTTCGTGTTGGTGAGAGTTTAGTAAAACTAAAAATAAAAAAAGAATAGCTATTGTAGCTTAGTGTATCCTAATATAGTTTTGTAGATCTGGTCTTTTAAAGGCCAATGTAGTAGAATTGAATAATACATTATATCATACGAAAAATTACTCTGAGCAAAAACCTTCTGTCAACCTATTTTTCTAATAATAAAAAATATAAATTAATATTGTTATTATTAATTTATTTTCCTATTACCTAGATAGACGGTAGTTTGAACTTACTTTATAATTTTATAATATAGTATAATACTACTAACTGTTATAAACTTATTAGTCAATAACGATGAATCATAGAGTAACGTGAATAAAACTATTCACACAGAATAAATAGCCTAAAGTTAATCTAAATATTTTGAAAACTTCATGGTGTGTAGTAAATAGTAATATACGACATACGTAGTACTGAAAACTTTCGAATTCCTATTAATAATATTTTTAATTACAACAAAATAATTTAAGTCGTTGTTTTTTGTTTAATTGTTAAAATTTGAACTCGAAAAGTTATAAAAAAAAATTATAAATAAGTATTTTGGATATTTTTAGGCTGTTGTAAAACAAACTTACTAAAAACTTTAAATTACCTTTTCAAACCATCATATTCATAAATTTTTAACTATAAAATACTATGCAAATTTTCCCCAATTTGACGAATTTTGTCAACATTCTAACATCATACGCTTATAAAAACAATATTTGAATTTATGATGAACCAAGTACAACAATTTCAAGCTTAGTTAACACTTTTATTATTTAAATATAAAAAAAAAAAAAACTAGAAATAACATCGTCAATTTATAATTTTCATAAATAGCTAAAAAAAAAATCAAAATAATTTTTAAATTGTATTGTATTAATACTAATTTAAATATTAAGTAATAATTTCAAGTTTTTATAAATATTTTTTTTTGAATTACAACAAAATATCATAATTCATTTTGTCAAAAACTGATTTTGTGTACCTAGATATTTTCGACTTTTAAATTATTTTTTTCTCTCAAACTGTATTATATCAAGAAAAAATTTGCAATTTTTTAAATTTCACCCATTCAGTACCACCATTAGAAAAACAAACAATTTAGGTTATACGGGTTTTAGGTGTTTGATTTTCTAAAGCTTTAAGGGTGTTATGATTTCAGTTGACACAGGTTAATTCAGGTGCATGACTCTGATTTATAGTACCATAATGAATTACAGTAACCTGTTGCCAATATGCTTGATTCTAATGCATATCATAATATTATTATGATAAAGTACAGGTCCGATGAAAAATACAAGATACTTTAATGGGTCATAGTACATAAAAACAGGCATACTCGAAGATAAAAGTCGAAGTGTTGTCATACTTATTGTCTTAGAATGACAACTACAGGTTCTGGTGACCTGGCCTTGGGAAATAATAATGTGTATTTCCTAATAAAAACCATCGAAGTAAAATAGAAATTTTCTGACATATGAGTTAAGTGATATTTTTCAAAATTAGATTTGACTTGGTCTGATAATAAATGACATGATCCTACTATGACCGATTCGTATCCTGTTGAGAAACGTTTGATGTTTTTTATTTGAAGGAAGTGGACAAGGGAATCTCCACAATTATATGTCGTTTAGTTTTGTGCCAATACATTTATTACGTAAAAATATGTCTATGTCTTGGAAATTTATGTGTGAAATGATTTTCAAGGGAACGGATGAAAAAGCTATAGTGTGGCTTGATGGTCACCTTTTTCGTTGCGATCTATAGAATAATGGCCAGGCATTCACATAAATCTAACCGAGTTGCCCTTGTCCTAATGTAAAGCAATATATAGTTGTATACTATAGTTTAACTAGAACTATGCAGCGTTTTCTGTACGCTAATTAATACACTTAAGAAGTGAAGTTGCTGAATTCTATATTAAGAGTAAATTTTAGTGGTTTATACTCGTAAATTACATGTACTTCAGCTCTGAGTTTGAAAAATTGCAATGCGAATCGACTCTATACGATCTTCAACGTACTCCGTAATATAGAAGCGTCCGACGTGCTGAAGTGATGGCACCTAACCTCCGAATTGTTATTTGTAAACTTGAGGATTTTTTTGAGCAATTTTTTTTTTTTTTTTTTTTGATATTGTTATAACACGCGATGATGGATTGCGATGTCGTCTTATATAATCATTGTATTGTTATATACTATGAACTGTGTATAATATTAATATTGTTGTGCATTCGAGTTTAATTAATTTATCATTTGTATCCGTGGGGTCGGCGTGAGGTGCGAGGGTTTGTACGAACTGACCGCGCCGCTGGGTTCTACTTTATTCGTATTTCAGTGGTACAAACTGATTGTGTTTTGTGTTTAATAACAACGATACTATAGGTACGCGGCCTGTTGTTGTTTTTGGGTTATATGTCTTACATAAAATTATGTACCTATTATTATTGTTGTGTAGGTCGGCGCACAAAATAAAGAAAACTAATTAGGTATGTAAATTGGACATGAACCATATTATAATCATAACGTGTTTATAAAATAACAATGAACTCGAGTTGAACGAAAAAAGGGGAGAAATAACTATGTTGATATAGTCTTGGCTGTACTCAGGTTTTTTTTTTTTTAGCAACGTATATGAATTATAAATCACTACTTTATTATCATAGTAATGATTTTTGTTTTATAACCATGATTTGAATAACGCGTATGTTAAGTCGTTTTAACTATACGGAACTGTTGTGTGGTGCGTACGATTCGACTATAAGACAACCAAAACAATAAGCATCCATAGATAGTAAAATTATAGATTGTTTATTGTTTTCTTTATGAAGTTTTTTATCAATGAAAATACTCCCTTATATTAGAAAGATAAATTTCCCAAGATCATAGGTAATGTTATCTCTCTATTATAGAAGTTTCCAACCAGAGTTCAACGGCACCCTATAGTGCCGATAATTTGAATCGGGGGTGCCATGAAATTATTTCAAGTATAAAACAATCATACATATTTTTTATTAAAATTTAAAAAAAAATGATTTCATGATTTAGACTTTATTTAGATTTTTTTATGATTTATTTTTGATTTTATAGAATTTATTTAAAAATAAATTGTATATTTTATTTTCCACATAATATAATTTTAATATCAACCAACAAATAAATAAATATTTATTATTAATTAAAAACTATAATAATAGAGACATTATTTTTAAAAAATGTTTATATTTTATGTTCTTCATATTTTTATTTAAATTACAAATAATACATTTTAAGATGTAAAGGAGGCATCCCAAAAGTTATAAAGATGAAGCTTATAAGAGTGGCAGCTTAGTGCATTGGTTGATCTTGACCTCTGAAATGATTGGTGAGCAATAAGCAAAGCGGTAAACGGTAAGGCTCTCTAGTACATTATTATAATATTTGTTCACTGTTCAAAAAAAAAAATTAATAAAATATTGATATTATATAAATTTAATACTTAGTTTAAAATTATTCCTTCTGTTTTAGTAAATAATATACTAGCTGTGTTTAGAATAAACTTCTAGGAAAGCTTAGTATAAAATTTAAAAAATTCTAAAAATATAATAATGTCATGACCTATAAAAAAATATATCACTTTATTATATCAGCTAATGCATTTAATTAAAATATTAGTAAAATTATTATAACTAATATGTCACAATTAATAACAATATTATAAGGAGTCCTCTTTACTCTTTTATTTTCACTTCATTATTTTTGTTATTTTATCAATTTAATGTATTTAACTTTATATATGTAAAAAAAATGTATTCCAATGTATAGTTGTGTGTATATAAAAAAATATATATTATTCTTCTTATTTCAGCATAATTCAATTTTAATTGTACTAATATAAATATGTACTATTGAGTATAAAATGTACATATTTTTTTTTAAAATTATATTCAAAATGTTGGAATTCAAAACAAGTTTTGTTAGTAAATATTTCAACGAAAAAAAATGCTTTGAAAAATGAGTAACCTT
This sequence comes from Rhopalosiphum maidis, assembly GCF_003676215.2. Lineage (NCBI taxonomy): Eukaryota > Metazoa > Arthropoda > Insecta > Hemiptera > Aphididae > Rhopalosiphum > Rhopalosiphum maidis. Next base: position 66,197,220 of record NC_040877.1, read on the forward strand.
TTACAACAAAAACTAACAAAAATGTTTAAAATAAACCATATCTAGTTCTTCACTTACGAGATACACATTTGAAAAATCAAATTCATAAGTTCTGACATTAACAGTTCATAATATATTAGAACTATAATTTTTATTATAGTTTAATAATAGTGTCTAAATATATCCAAATATATTCGTGTGGCTTAATATTTATAGTGTATTATAACTGTAAAAAAATGATGAATATAAAATATTATATTTTTTAACTACAGCAACAGTCAATGAGTAAAGATTTTTTTTCCAATTATTTTTAACGATTATATTTTTCGTTCTTAATCATGAAAAAAACCCATTATTTTCTATAATGGTCGTACCGTACTCAACTGAAGTACAGTAAATAGATTATAACAGTGTAAAGTATTATTATAGTACCTTTTATGACTTAAATTTTATAGGCACACGATTGATAATTTCACCTTTGTTCTACATAAATGCTAATCTTAGAATCTTTGGATTAACTTTTATAAACTTTACAGGTGTTTCTGAAAGTTATTGGTAAACTTTAAAACACCTTGTTGAAACTTTTTATAATTAAAATCTTAATATTGTTAAACCTTTTAAAGTTTGCTTTTCTACTCATCGCTTTTTCTTCGAAACAATAAAAAAAAATGTGCAATCGCCACGATATCTTAACGTATTTCAAATATTCTCTCCACGCATACACATTTTACAAAATTCACTGGTAATAGCAGGAGAAATTTAAAAGAGAAAAGAAAAAAATATCTTGAAAGAGAAATTAAAAGTTCTTGGTAGACACAAAGGTTTTTAAAATTAATCTTACATAATTTAACCACTCATATTAAAGTATCTTGTAAAACATATTACATGACTTAATAAATGTGTAAATTCATCTATCAATTAACTAGTTTATAAAATGTATTTATTATTATCTTATTTATAATAATTATTATTAATTAATGTTTTCAATTATATAGCCATATAGGAAACATAAATTACTTAAGTCTTATTGCGAGGCATGAATACCTATTCAAAAATATATATATAATATAAATATAGGGTGAGATATTTAACGTATGACACTAACGTTTATGAAAATACTTCTTTTATATAATTTTAAATCATTACAAAACAATATTTTTGTAAAAAAACATATTTTTTACTATTTTTATTGATATTGTTTTTAAGATTTTACTCCTTAGACTGATAACAACAATGTTTAATTTTATACTCCGAAAAACAAATGTAATTTGGGATATTTCGAAATATAAAAATCAAATTTCAAACAAGTAGCATAATTAATTATAAATCGACACAATAATTAAAAATATCTCAGTACATTTTTAAACAAACATAAAATTATATTATTACTTAAAACCATAATATTAGATTCTAAGCGGATCGATGAAGTATTGACTTGACAATGATAAACGTGCTATATTTTCATCAAGGGGAATAAAATATCAACAAATAGAAAAAGAAAATTCCAGAGCTGTAATAGCTCCCTGGGATATCATTAATAGATACTATACGCCTATGACATAAATATATATTTTATAGAGGGTGGTATACGCACTTCGCAGTATAAAATTGTATGCGTGAATCAAATAAATGTTAAGGTTTTTGCTTTAAGCGATTCAACTTGGGAAGCATAAAAATATATTGTTTTATTTTAATGTAAAATTCATTTGGAAATCATTTTTATAAAATATACAGTTACCGGTGACATTTTATAACGTCACACATCGTGAACTACAGGTATAAATGTATAATCAATTTAATTTATATTATAATTATTTTATAATCAAATATTGGCGGTATATATATAATATATTTTGTTTTATACTTGGGCATTTCAAACTGCGCTCAGGTACATGGAGTTTGTTTAGAAATTCAAAACTTCTTGTATATTTTTAATTTAATTTGGATGTGAAAAAACACATATGCACGTTATCGTTAACGATTTTTTTGAAAATTTTAACCATTCGTAATCTTGATATTTCAAATATGTCTTTCATTTATAATTTGTAGTTTAAAAATAATCAAACCTCCAAGGATGTGGTGAAGTAATGGCATAATGTCACCGAAGAAAATCCGAGTTTCAAATCAATCAAACCAAACAGCTACGTGAATATTTTATTATAATTTATCATAATATTATACATATTTTTTACATAGTACGTATATATCATACAACATAGTATTACAAAATAATGAATCATCTTTTTAGTACAGTTACCTAAAAAAAAAAAAATGTTAAAAATTATAATTTTTGAAGCAAAAATTAAGATGATCAATTATCACTAAGAAATGCGTAGGAGCACTATTTCTAAAGTATGTTCTTTTTGAAACCAATAATCACCTTTATGCTTATGTAGACATGTAGTGGACAAATATATAATAATTTATTATAAATACTATTTATAAACCTATTTTTACATTATATAGGTACACGTGTTTTCTTCGTCTTACTAAGTCATAAAATTACAAATTGTGCGTTTAGAAGAATTTATTTCACTGAGCAATTTATGATCATTTTAAAATTGTACATTTTTGCTTAACCAGATTCTTCTCAACGTCTACGATTTGTTTTGTTATTTAATTTATTATATGCAATCTTTTCATAGTTGCGATTTCTTAGCTTTCTGTATCGAAACTAACTGTTTAATTTAATTTACTTTTATAATATCATATTATTTTTTATTTTAGATTCAAGTTAGAAAAGAGAAGAAATTAAATAAAGCTGGTGGGTGGTTATGTGAATTCGAAAATAAGAAACGTATTCACGACGTCCGTTATTAATGATTTTTTTACCATTATATATTTTAATACAGTTTTTATCGTCAAATTTAAGTTCAATATATTTCTACTAAAGTTATTTTAGTAAATTACATATTTTAATACAACTTATATTTTTCATTGATGCTGAAAATAAAAGCTTATTTAGAAGTTTTAAGACTAAAAGAATTACAAAATCCGATTTAAACTATACGACTTATTTTAAACATTGAGTTAAAATTATATTTATATTATTAAAATAAAAATAATAAAAACGAAAGTCATGAGACTGATAAATATATTATTTTCAGATATATTACTTTCTTTATTTTAATCAAGTATGGTAATTGTAATAAAAAAAAGTCTGAATTTTTAAAACTTCAAGAATTTGTGTTCAATAGAAAAATAATAAAAATGTAACTCAGCTGTAATAAGTAGGTGGATAATTAGGCTAGCTTTAACATAAAATATTATTGAGAGAGATCCAATATCACACCCAAGTGGTATAACGATTTGAATCCACAAAACCGTCGGCGTGAACAGTCCCAAAATTTCTATTTTTTAACTTTTCTCCAAAACTATTATAGCTAAAAAGTTTGTTGATAGCTCATTAAAAAGGGATTATCAAGTAGATACAAAATGTGGGATTGAAAATTTTGAAAAAAAAATATTTAATTTTTCACAGTTAAAAAAATTGTTATTTTTTGCTAGATTTTAGATTACCGAAACAGGAGAACGGATTTTATTATTTGGGGTCTTGTTAGATTCACATTGGCTACTAGAATAACTGTGAAAATTTTCAGAACTTTATCTTCAATAGTTAACTCACTACAAAGCTATCAAGTTGAAGAACATCAAAAACGCCCAATAAAATGTGTTTTAATTTTTTTTGAAGCTCTGGGTAGTGAATTAACTATATAAAATAAAGTTCTGAAAATTTTCACAGCGCTTCTCCTAGCTAATGTGAATCTCACAAGATCCCAAACAACAAAATTCGCTCTCCGGTTTCGGAGATCCATCTCACTAAAGGCACATAAAGATAAAATACATTACACAAACATATTGCATACAATTAATATATTTCTAAAATTTGAAAATCAAGAAAGTTTACATGCCGAACCCTGACTTGGCAAGCATTTTTAAGTAAAAATGAAAATTAGTTATCAATAATCCATTTTTAACGTTTATTTCAAATGTTATAATAACCACGTATTTTTCTAGATCACACACTTGAGTTTTTCGATTAATCTTACTTCACAGTTCATATATAATAAATTCAGCTCAATTGCGTGCCGAATATACTTTTTTTTAAGTGTTAATGATATTTTGAAGAATTACTTTCAAACTAAATACATTATAATGATAAAATAATGAAACACGGACAATCAATAAATTATTCTTTTAATGACAAAATATTCATGTAGATACTGTACATAATATGTGTAGGTACAGCAGTACAGAAAGTTAGAAAATGAATAACATCACATTTTTTTAAAATAATATTACCTATTTATAACGTTTTAATGGTTGTTATTGTTATAATTATAAATTTACACGATTTAGTAGGTGTGTAAATTTGGTGGGATCATATTATACGGAGCTGCACTACTTACATGCTTCGTTCTCGTATCTCGTACTACGATATTTTTTTAGTATACAGTACCAAACATAACTTAATTTTTTATTTTTAAGTATCTGTGGTTTACACTTTATAGATATTTAAATACTTTTTTATATGTGTAATGAGTAATGTATATGTTACGCCGTATTTGTGAAATTGCGGTAATGTTTGTAGTTACTACGTTATTTTATCAAAGCAATAAAAAGGCCTCAGTAACCAAAATATTAAAATGCTTGCACGTATCATAGCGTCTATGATCATAGGTAATAAAGATTACGGCGTGGTAATGCCGATCAGCACGAGTGCAATTATTGTTTAGTTATATGCCACTATTTGTAATAATGTCATAATAATGTGTTACCGAATTCGTGCAATCGGCAAAAACAGTCTGCCTAATTCACGAAATCAGCAATCAAAATTATAAATTCAGCGTAACATATAAATTATTTTTTCAAATCCATTTATAATTATATTCTAAATTGCATGAGTATTTTCTATTGTCTCTATTAAATATATATAAACTTAGACGTATTAAGTATTTTTTTTAATTAATTTACATTTGTAACAAAATAATATAATGTGAGTATAACTATGAACTTTAAACGCATATGTGTTGTATACACGGCTAAAAAATATCAATAACCAGATAAATAAGTTGAAAATGAACTATCAAGGCTTTCGATGCTTGTATTTTTATATTATTTTTTTTTTTTTACTTTAAAAATGTTAATAATAACTACACTAGTTATTTATGTATTTAAAAGAAATGACTTGAGAGTATATTGCATCTGACTTGGGTGTTTAATAAACTTGCGCGTTATATTATATAAAACGAATTTAAATATTCTTTTCTGGCACGGTCGGAGCTTTGTGTGTGGTACCGTGGAGTGGGTGCGATATTTCAAAAGCACGTCCAAACGGTGTAGACATTTCGTGCCATTTTCTTCCTCTTTTCGCCACCGTCACCGCGACCTCCTTCTCCTTATCCGACGACGCCGACGACGCCTATTCAACGAAACACTTACACACAATACCCAGCAACGGCGGCTGTAATATATAACATGTATATAGTGTTATTTAATATCCGTAAATATATTATTTTAAGCCGTAAAAGTTTTAGTTTTGATAGTTTTACGACGTTATTAAGTCGAAAGAATACAATAAAAACGTACAACGTATTTTGGGAGCGATTAATCAACTGCCGTTTGAACAACGATATCCCACTCCAACTCCTACCACTATAAAACGTACATAATAATATAAATATATATACATATATATATATATATACATACGGTACGGAAATTCTGAATATAAAAATAACAGTAACAATAACAATAATACTATTGTTTGATGACTATATTCTATCCATTTAGCGTGGATATAATGTAAATCGAAATAAATAGAGCGTTCAATGATGAATGATGATAAGGATCGATATAAATATGAACGCATTTCTCATATTATAGAGCAACAGCGTGGACATTTTACCTTTTAAAATAATTAAACTACAAAAAACAAGTACGTCTTAAAAAAAATTAATCTGAAAATAGAATGAAAAATAATGTTTCTTATTCTGTGAAAATGATTCGTAAAAATGTATTTACTTCTGTTAATCAATTTTTGAAATGGTTTCATTATTTGAAACACGGACATCACGTTTTACTATTATAATATCTACAATGTATTAGTATATTACTATAAAGTTCGATAATGCATTGATTCTAAATAAATAACGATACAATAATAAATAAATGGTAAAAATCAGAAGGTTACAAGGATGTAACTAACTTTGACAGTTAATAACTATTTATTTTTATTTTTTGACTATACTTCATAGCTTCTGGTGTGTGATTGAAGATGTTGAGGTAACAAAAAATAACAATGCATCTGACATCTTTAATTAAAATAATTGTTAGTAGAGACTATCCGAGGAAGCTTTCCTTTTATACTATATCTATATGTCTTGTTGTTGACTGAGTTTGAATATTATCTAGCTATTAGTCCTGACTTATCACTCAAGTTAAATTGGACCTAGCTTTAATAGGCATTCTACTCGCGGCGAAATGGATACGTTGCCTCCGATTATTGTTGGTGTTTTTTTTAAGTAAAAAATTGGATACCAAATCGTACAACTGTATTAGTCAACTAAGAAGAAGATTGGTTTAAGTGATTAGCCGGTTTATCGGAAAATCGATTGTCATAATTCAAATGTATCATTATATATACACATAAGCAATAGTAGGTATACATAATCTTATTTATAATAGTATAACTACTAATAAATGCAAAAATAAAATATAAAAATGTATTACAAATGAATAAAAATATTGAAAATATTTAAACTATGAGTCAGGTAAATGTATAAGCGGTGGAATTAGGTAAAATACAATTTCGTAAGTACGTTATTTTTGTGCAACGTTGCCATGTTTGAAAATCACGATTGCATATTTTATAGTCAATAGTGTATAAACAAAACTGTGAACGATATAAAATATTTTTATGACGTGTAATAAAAAGTTCACAATACTTATCAGTTTATCACTGCTACAGACTTTATTAGCCTTTTATTTAAGTTGTCCGTCGAATTGCATACGACAAACATTTTTGGTGTATAATAGTGTCGATCACAATTTTGTTCTCATGTCGTATTTACTTGATTTTGTTTAAAATATGAAAAATTTAATCGAATTAATTGTGCTAAAAAGATAAAAAGACATGCAATTTTCTGTAATTAAATCCAATATCAGTGTATAATTATTAAAATAATTTAACAGCAGGTTGTGCTTAAAAATTGTAAACTAAAAGTAGCCAAATAACTGAATTTCACTAAATTATTAGTTAGAACTGTGCTAATTAAGTTATCTAAACTGGTGATAGATTGTGTATTAATAAATCAAGTGTTTAGCTAATAGTTCAGAAAATATATATATTTAGGAGGTAGTCGCATAAATTGGTTCCTCCCCACCAAAAAAATAAGAGGGAAATAATTATTTTTATAAAAAAAATATCAATTCCTAACACAAATATGCAAACGTTTTTTAGACTAAACTATATCCATTGATTTTAGATGGTTAATTATTTTTAAGAAACTTCAAGAACTAAAGCAGTTTGAAATGAGATAAGTATCTGTTTGTTTTATTAGAGACATAAAAATGAAAACAAGTAATGTAATATTAGGCAATTTAGTTAAATAAAAATCAAATGATACGTAGCCATGTAGGAAATTAAATAATTTGTCTATAATTAATTTAAAATAAATTTTTCCTGGTAATAGTACTGTTATTATTAAACATTAACTATAGGCATATCATATAAAATATATACAAAATGGAACATGATATTCCGGTTGTAAAATAAAAAAAATGATTTTGAAATCGGATTAACCAGAATGTTTTATTTGGTTTTTAGTTAATTCGGGTTGGAGACCTTGTCAGTTCATTAAATAACGTAATATTGTAGTTCTCATGACAAAAAATGAATATTAATATATTGATATAGTAAGAAGTTATGACTACAGCTACAGACAATAGAATAGATGTCTAGATGTCATCATAGTATAGATGGGTTACATAGAAAACGTTTCAACATTTCAGTGGTTGTAAAGCAAAATTATTGTATAATAATAATTAAATTCATTTTAAAGAATAAGGTTAAGTAAAATAGAGAGTAGAAGTCACAGTGTAAACTTATATAACTTGTTGCTGATACACATTTGAATACGAAGCTTAATACTTTTTATAATTGTATAGGTAATATTATCATAAGTACGTATAATAAAAAAAGTTTGTTTGACTTTGTATTTTTTTAATTGATAAATGTAAAGTAACTGTTTTTAAACTCTAGAATTGTTTAATTATATTTCCATCATAATATTCATCTGAAATACTAAAATATAAAAAAATTTACTGATTATTTTTTATGTAGTTACTAAGGCTGCAAAAACAAGGTTTAATTAAATGGTAAATATTTTTTGATATAATTTAAATTAAAGTCAAGTATGGGGCATAAAATAATGTATTATAATATAAACATCTAACCTTTATTTAAAAATGATTCGTTTATTAAATATAAAACTAATTATCATTATGGACACCATAAACTAATGAAGATGAATTGGGATAAGAGGCTAAAGTCACTTTTTGTACTATTGCTTCTACCATTAAAAAAAGTTTAAGATAGATTTGTTAAATTTACGAGTTAGTATCCTAGTAAAACTGAAGGTTCCATATTTATCAAATATGTTTTAAAAATGTATATTTAATATGGCTGATTATGGGCGTAAAATCTATTAATTAAACATAGCCACACAGGTAAGTTAAATTTAAGATAATTATGTTAAAATTGTTTATAACTAACAATATACATTTGAAAGATTCAGCAACAAATTATACAGTAATACAGCATGATATTACATTTATAATGGCTAATTTTATAGTGCTCCTCCACCAACACATATTGGAATTATATTAATTATAAAAACTCAAATTGAAATTATGTAAAAGTATTATGGTCAATTTCGAACTCATATAAGCATGTAATGACTCTACCTGATTTAAATTGGTTACAAGGTTTTATTGAAGTACATCATAAATATAATATGAAATAATATTATAATCTATTTATCTAAACAATAACTCAATGTACCAAGGAACGCCCATGTATTAAAATTATTTCTGATATTATAAACTAAATTTCTGTATAAATATAAATAAACACATTAAATAAAATTTATTACCAATGAAATTAAAATGTTTACTGTTCAGGTAATATTTATACGTTTTATAGATGATGACTTTTAGTTAATTTATTTTTAACTTTAAAACTTTTTTGCGTTGTTTTTTAAACTTAAGAAACTTGGTTATGTTGTTGTAATAATTGTATAAAGTAATAGAAATTTGTCAAAGTTAAGTACGCAATCGTGTCGTATCTAACGACTTCTATTGTTATTCAGTTAACAGAAGCAATCAAACTACAGTGGTACGGTCAGTCATATATTTGAAATATAAAGGAGGATCGAATTATAGATTACTTATCACCGATTTTTACCACTCAGTAGAAAAAAGACGAACCTCTTAGCATTGCATTTTTATTGGTTTATAAGAACGAAAACTTAAAACCGATATCCGGGATGATGAATAGTTTTTGTTTTTCTGAAATAACGATAAGAATCGGCAGTTCTTCTTATATATAAACTTTTCCAACACAGAAAAAAAATAAAAATAAAAAAACCAACGATGCACAGAAATAATCTATTAGCAAACATTTTGTATTTTTTTTTTTTTTGTTACACAGTTTTGTCACTTAATCGTTCATTTTCTTTTAGTTATTTATGGTTTTTGTGCGTAGACGGTTGTGGCAGTAGTAATGGAGGTGGTAGTGATAGTGGTCGGTGCAGGATGACGGTTATAGATAGACAGGTAGTTGTGATGAAGGTTCTCGGAAGGAATTATTTATTCGATTGCGAAGAGAAAAATGATAAACAAGTCGAGACGTTTTTATTATATTATTTTCTCGTAACGACCGTAGTTTTTTTCAATGTATTATTGTGTATATACTATAATAAATAATAATATACGTATACTTACGTATTATTATACTTACAACAATATATTAATATATCTATATTTATTATTTTTTTTTCGGGTTTTCTGATTGAGTGTTAGCAATACAGCGACAGATAGCGGCGGACGTGGAAGAAATGTATTTGAATAATATTACCACCCGTAATTACTGTTTTATGAATACTACCGCTGCAGCTCCACGCCATGTTTACTTTCCGCCGACGGCTGTGGCTGATTTTATTCGCGAATCGATGTGTCAATGCGATGACACGTTGCACGTTTTACTCACTTCATTAATACCACCGCACTGGGGACCCGCCAAACGCGGCCCAATAAGCCTACGTTATAAACTATCATAATAATATACCTACGGAATGGTAATGTAAGCGAGCACCGTTCGTTGTTGATACACTCGGAATTACAATAATACCTTTATAATAGATTGTTATTTATTGCAGTCGTAACGAAATTCCGCGAGGCCCAAACGAAATGAATCCGTTTTAAGCAGATCTTCGTTTTCTGCAATATCTTCATTGCTAGCCACAAAAATTTCATTTTAGTATTATTGAGAAATTATAGTTGTGTATATTTTTTATAAGCAGTTATATGTATAATATATATGTATTTATAAATATGGGAATAAAAATTGAAGAATAACGATTATATAATTTAATTATATTATACGTATTATAGGTACGGCACGCATACATTTTTTTTTTATCGTACAAAAATAAAACATCTGTTTTTATTCACAATTTAAGACAGGACTTTAGTCACACAAAACTAATTTAAGAATGAATGTAATTAGTTACTAATAACGGTAGTTTAACAATAAATAAAATACTACTCATAAATAATAATAGATTTAGGAATGAAAGACGTAAATGTGTATTGTCTGTTTTACTTGCATATTATTTTATTTTACCAGATTTAATGAGTAAATTCAATTTTAATATACATATATAGGTACCTATTTTATAATACGCCACATTGTTTATTGATAACGCTTTTCTATTTCACGATGAATAATTCCATTATAATATTATGAAATGGTATCAGAGCTAGTAAAGAATAATTTAAATCATATAATCAAATTTAAATCTGTTTACGAAATAAAAAAGGTGGACAAGTGGATATAACTCTGCTGTATAGAAGGTGTTGAGTATGATGAGTCACTATAATTTATAGATGTGTTAAATTTGAATTCAGTTATATGACATGCTTACTCACAATGAAAAACAATTCTAAGAAGAGAAAATATTGTATCAGTGCTGTATCATATTGTTTGAAATTGCTATTAAATTAATTTATTTTACTATTAAAATTACTTAGGACCGGTAGGTCGATTTAATTTACAATGAAAACATTATATTTAATAATATTTAATTACTATTTAAGACAGAAATTTAATATTAACAAAAAAAATTTAGGAATGTTTTTAATAGAATAATTATTAACTTGTAAGAAAGTTTTATAATTATTTTCACATAATATTATCTTTATAATATCCTGACAAAGTTATTAACTCTTAACATTATTTCAAAATGTTCTTATGACATTGTCTTTTATAATTTTTATAAAAATTATGTTAATAAATTCTGATAAAATTGACGTATGAAATTCTTATAAAGTTATGTTAACAAATTATTATTAACTTCTAATTAAATCATGTTAAGTACATTTCAGTATATCTTACTAATGTATTTTTTTTTAAAAGACTAATAAAAGGCTTGCTTTTTTTTAACATTACGTTAGGCTTATTAGTGTTTTTTAAGTGGTTGTGCGCATGGGAGATAATTGCCAACCATCACTAAATTATTGATTTTAAGTACAAACATTCAAAATGTATAATATTACATATTTTGATTATTTATATATACGTTAAATATTGCAATTAATAACACTGGCCTCTGGATCCATCAGGTTTATCTGTTTCTGTATCAACACCCTATCGTTTTCTCTCTCAAAAATGTTAGCATATTTTTAAGACCATCTGGAATCGTTTCCATAGATCTTATTTAAATTTGTGGTTTTATTAGTTATCATACCAAATTGTGTAAAAATTCGATAATTTTTATTTTGTTATTAATTTATTATTATATATATGATTAGCTTTATAAATACATAATGCATTTATGGCAGCTATATTCAAATTTGACAATATTGATCAATATTAAATCAATGTCAATTTTAGTACTATTATACAATGTATAATTATCCCATAGGTTGTGTATTTTTTTTTTACGAGATTATCTTATGGATCTTATAAGTTAAAATAGTACTACAAAAGCTTTAATTTCTATAATATTTGTAACTCTATAGCGTGTCGATTTCACTGATAATGTTTACGGATTGATTTAATTTAAATATTTGTACAACGTGAAATAATACTAATAATATTATCATCAATGAATAAATTTAAAATATCAATTTGAGATTTATTTTAAAGTGTTTTTCTTCTTGGACTAGGAAGATGAGTTATAATATTATGTGCACGTGTTCATACATTTAAAGGTGGTTTTATTTTATATCGCTTTGTTTTTTCATCCTTTCCCATGTACAAATTATCATCATTTTCGCGTGCCTTATATATATATTATAATATATATTGGAATCAGTTGTTTCTTCAGAATTTGTAACATGTTCACTTATAACTGTTATATCTTCCTCAGAATCACTTTCTTCGCCGAATGATTCTTCCTCACTATTTATATCTAACCGATTTAGTATAATATTTTTGTCTAAAATCTGCTCAATCTTATATTTTATATAATCTGACATATAGTTTTACACGTATGCTACGTATATAGAAATAATATAATATTTGTATTTATTTTTTTAAGGCTTCAAATACTATACGGTTTATTAGCCTACAATAATAATATACCTAAATTATATTAAATGTATTGTATATTTTTACCTGAGATATGAATATTTTAAAACATTAAGTTGCGTGGTGGACACGCGCTACTCATTAAAATAAATACAACGGAACATTTGCAATTGAATCAATGTTTTCAATAATTTCAATATAGTCAAATATTTGCTATATTTATAATATTCTTACCAATAAGCACATGATAAACGTTTCGATTTTCTAAATGTCTTATTAAGCTTGAAGTCAGTTAATGAGTAGCTTAAGAGCAATGTATCATTATCACACAAATGTGAAATTATTCTTCGCACGTTTGCTATTAAATTAAGTATCCAATGTTATTATAATAACATTAACTTAAACTAATCGAAACATTGATAATCTAATATTTCTTATTGGATATTCTTAAAACTGATAATCTAAGTTTATGTATGAAATATTTCAAGATAAGTTAAAGTGTACGTAACTTATAAGAATATCAAAGTTATGAAATTGTTAGGTGGTTTAATAATACATTAATATATATATCATATAAAGTTATACCATTTATATTGTTGTTATTATAACTTTTAAGTTACAACCTTACCTTAAAATAATATGGATAAGCCATTGTAAAAATAGATTATAACAACCGATTCTTAAAATTAATCTACATATCATTACGTATAGTGAAATCTATAATAAACGTAAACGTTTCTATGTAACCACAAATAATGTTTTTTAAATTATTACACAATAACACAATAATGAACGTACTAGATAGAATATTGCAAGATAATAATGTTTTTAAAATATTTTGTGAATAAAAATAGAACCGTCATTATTTGTTTTTAAAATCAACTGAAATATTATTAAAACAATATCATTTTGAAATACTATCTATGATATATCGTTATTAATCGTTTAAATATATCATTTCATTCAAATTTGAACATTGTCTATAAAAATTATTCGTGTTTGTATAACTTTTTAGTTATTTTGCTTTCAATATGAATAACTAATGTGGAATATTGAATTAAATTTTCGAAACTTAGCTATACAAATTAAATATATTGCTCATTTTTACTGTGTACATCTGTATGGTTTATAAAAATTTGAACTTCGAGACTTGCACATTAAAAAAAAATTGTGCCTATTTATTTTTATATTTTTTTCGAATATTTTCATCTAAAAATAAATTTTTATCGACATTTATAGAAAAAATATGTTTTGGAAATTATCAACAAATGTTTAATTAATTAATGTTTAAAAGTTTAATGCCACCATAGTACTCATAATGTAATAGATTAAGTTTTATAATCGATAACATCGAAAATTCTAATAATTAATGATAATACAAGGTTATACTTTTATAACAATTATGCGTATTATTTAATACTACTTTATACACTCAATCAAATATAATAAATTATTATATTTATTTGTATTTTTGAAATTAATTCAATAGCAAGTTGTATATTTATCAAATTATATTAAATAATTACAAAATTATGTTTCTATAAACGTATACACGTTATAAATATATTTGTATTATGTCTAACAACTCATTTTAATTTTTAATTTTTCGATTGGCTTCGAATGAACAATAGATTTCAATATCTTCGTAGTTATCGGAATATGATAATAAGTGTTTTCTGTGTTCAGTGCAGGAGAAGAGTTCGACTTTGGTGATGCACTGACCAATGTTAGTGAACTGCACTTCGTCGGTAGTAGCAGTGGCGATGGAGCCAAAAGTACAGATGGAGCCAGATGTTCAACTGAAACCAAGGGTAATATTTTAGCTAACCTTATTGGATCGGCCAAGGATGTGGTGAATCTGAAGTGATAAAAATGTGACCAAAACGCAGGTCCAAAGCTTTGCAGCCTCGCTAGTAATGTTATCCGATAGGAGTGATTTATTTGACTATTTTTACGAAGAGCGACGATTCTTAATTGCCTAAATACACGCAATCACACAAAAGTCTGTTAAGTAAAAATTATATTTATGACTCGTATATTATAAAAGAATATGAATTCGTTTAGGTATAGTAGTATAGTACTTTCAAGGATTTAAATCTTTGTCTTAAGCGTGCCATACTTTTGAATGGGATTTTCTAAACAAATGAGAATGCGTTGTGCATATTTCATATATATTTTTTTTATGAAAAATGTAATTATATTATAATATATTATTTTCTGAGAAACACAATTGTTTTTTAAGGTTCTGTATAATAGTGTTCAGCACGTTTTAAAAACTCTTTTCATGTCTGATATAATATTAATGGTCCTAAGTTCAATGTACTTCTTGTCCATCAATGACTGTTCATCGTCCAATAATTTATTCAATTTATTTTTTCAATGTATGTGATTTAGTCAACAATAGTTTGTCGACCTTCTGGTTAGAATAAGTTCTTCGTATTGACACAACTGAAATCGTAATAAAAAAAACCCATTTATTATGACTTCGATACAGTATATTGTTCATTGTGATGTTAAAACATATCTAGTTTAGAAATACTTTAAGATCGTTAGTTTTCTTCTTCGCATTTCTTCATTTATACATAAAACTGATAACGAAGTAAAAAAGATATACTGCTTTGCTATTAATATGTTATATATTGATATAAGACATGATCTAATCACAGAAAACAATAAATCACCCCTTCAAACTGATATCCCATTTTCCAAAACCATAGTATATTCATTAAGTTTACGAAATTCCTCCATTAAGCTTACATTATTACTCACTGGTGCTCGATCTATATATGATATATATATATATATATATCTATATATGCGTACCTATTAATATAAGCATTTGGTCAAAATGTCAAGTATCTTTACAGTTATTTGTTTAATAAAATAACATAAATCGACTAAGGAGAAATAGTTATTTTACAGGGAATATGCAGTTTTGTAAAAGTTCCGACTTCAAACGATTGTAAAATTGTTTCCATATAAATGTATCTTGTTACAGCATTTTATTATTGTTATTGTTACTAACAAATTTCAACCGGAATCAGGTTCATAATTTATTAATACTCGTATAATATACATCGCTGACACGGTAATAACACTATAACAGTAGTGGATTTGTTATTAATTAATAATTATTCTAATATTTGATCACATATTTTAAAATATGTTTTTTGAAATTTATAAAAATAAATGTTTAATATACAATCCATTAGTGTTACACAATTTAAATTGTAATAGGCCCTTAGGTTCTTGTAAATGTGATAAGCTTGGACATGTTGAATCAATCAAATACCTTGGGGTGATTTTTGATAGAAATTTGAGGTGGACTTAACATATTAATCATGTAGTTAGTGCGGTACGAAAATTGTTAACAACAGAAATAATAATAATACTTTGTATATTGGATGACTAGATGAGTTAAATTATTTTAGAGAGGTAACGAATGATTACAAATGATATTACATAAATCAAAATAATTTAATTCAATACTTAGTAAATGGCGATGTCATGGGTAACCTAACTGTTTATACGATGGGTTTATTAAACAGGTTTGTACAGAACTACAGACAATATGGGAAATTATACCATCGAGTATAGTTATACATATTTAGTTGTCCAATCTGTCAATCTGGTTAAATATGTTTGTATTTACAAATGATTTTTTTATACTTATTATATATTTAGAAAATTGAAAATTAAAAATCGTACATATCATATTAATAATAAGTAATAAGTTAATAGGAAATGTGAATTTTACTAAGTTAAAACAAGTTTATAAAAATAGAAAAATATACAATATAAACATTTACAGCGTCACTCAAAAAATTATATCAATTGTTTATTTATTGACCAAGGAAAAAATGTCTTTGATAGGCAGACACAGCTGCAAATGTGTTACAAGAATGGTAAGTATATTGCAATGCCTCATCGGGTTTCACTCGAAAATAAATAGGATAATTCATTATTGTTTTAATTGTTTATTAATATAACCTAAATAGTAACTACACCTTATAATATATTATATATTATAATATAATAAATATATTATTAAGAAATGACGACATCTAAAATCAAAGATATTATAATAATTATTCATGCATTGATGCATTTTACTATTTAGATAATAATAATAAAAAATACTTAAAATCCCAACGCCTAGTAAATTGCAGTATAATTGAATAAATAATTAAATTAAAAATTTGATAAATGCCCGTTAGCATGACGTCAGTCCAGCACCCCGAAATTTTAAAACGTCAATTTCGGGGGTAATTTTTGGGTTACAAATTTCGATTTTTGCGTTACAAGTTGTTACAAATTAGGTACTAATTAACTAAAAAGGTTTGAGGTCGAAATTTTAAATTCGGGATGCCAGGCTGACGGACCTATAATATGAGGTATTATATTGTATGCCTAATTTTATGTTATGATACCTGTAAGCTAATGGAGATATTATCTTAGATATCGTGTGACAAAACTACACGCTTCAAACATACTCTATTTTTCATCGGGAAACGTTTTTTTTAATTCCATTATACTCTAAATTATATATATATCATATTGTCATAGTCAATCAAACAATAAACGGTTATGTTTAAAACATTATTTTTTTCAAGAAATGAAATCTCACATCGTTAATATCTTACGTTTATAAATTTTTTACATAACGTATTATGACTGGACTGGATCATTTAAAAAATCAGTTTTATTCAAGATAATTTAAAATACATAATTATCTTATAAATAATATAATATTTTATAGAAAACTCATGATATAACATATTAAATAATTAGTCGTACACGAATAATATATTTAATATAAATCAGTTAATTAAAAAATATTAATTATTAATTATTGATTTCAGTAATACAGTATCATGATATATTCGTTATAAAATGTGTAAGCTATGTAGATAATAAGGTTTAGGTATATTTTAAAGTAAAGATAATTCAATTCAATTTTTAAAGTTACATCTTATAGTTTAGATGATGGCAAACAAAAATGTGTACAATGTGTAAATAAAATATATCGTTTTCGTTTAATTAATTTATTTATTTATTCGAAGTTTTAATGATCGCACTTGTTCTTGGTTAAAATTAACCACTAAAATCATCAGAAAAACAAACTAACGGATATCAGAATACAATAATTTTAAATTAAAAAAATGTATTTACGTAAGTGTTAACTGGAACGTTTCAAAAATGTAAGTACCTTTACATTATATAAAAATTGCTGTCAAAAACAAATAATAAAACACAAATATATTTTTCTGCTATTGAAATTTAAGTTTTTTTTTTTTATATAGGTAGTTATTTTTAAAATAAAATATACCTAATATTGTCCTAAAGTTAAATGTGTCCAAATACGTGTTAAATATTTGAATCGATCATAGTCATAATCCAAATGTTAATGCACGAGTGCATTTAAAATGAGCCCGTAAATATAATTTAATATTATTTTGGAAGTGAAAAAAATATAATGAATTATACTTTTTAAAGTAAGTATATAATTATTTAATTCTATTATACAAATACAATTTAAAAATACTAAATACTAAAAACGCTACTTACAGCAATAATATTTATTTATATTTTTTATCGTCTGCATTTTAATTTTTGAAATGACCATAATTCTGAATATGTCTCTATTTGAATTCTGCACAGTATAACTGGACAAAGTCATGAACCATATTTTACTATAGCCGAAAAGTGTTTTCCGTCAAAACATTCGTTTGACACAGCTGTATAATATATAAATATACGCACTTTGGTAAAGTGACCACCGCCCCCGTATTATAGTTGCCACTCGGTCGGTCGGTAAACTGTTATGTTTTTCCGTTGGATTGCCGTTCGGATCTCAAACGACTGCTTGTCACGATACAAACGATCGAATTATACGTCTTGTAAACACACTTTACGGCCACCGTGAGTGTCTACATAAATATATACTACAAACAGGCGAGGCGGTCACCCTGCACGTAGTCGGCAACGTGATTCCGGATCAATGCCAAAGGTCGAGGAGAACTGTTGAAACTTCGTCGGAACTCCGTTCGTTCGCGCGGAGGATATGTGACGGGGATAACAATATCGTACATTATTTTAATCTTTGGCTGCGCGGTGACGACGAGCAGCGGAAGACGCGTGTAAGCGCTGTAATGGGGTGGTATAGCGGCAGAAAAAAAAAATAGTGGAATTCCGTTGTTGTTCTATCGGCCAGTTTCGTGTATACGCGATGAGTGCAAAAGTATCTCGACGGACGTGATGGCGGCGGACAAAAAGTAAACAGCGCAACAATACGAGAACCATATACGATAGTTCAGCCGTGTGTACGAGCTGCAGTAGTCCTTCCGCCAATGGTCCCTCCATCCGGGCCCGCCGAGAGACCGCAATAACGCTCACAGCACGGATAAGTTAAAACCTTCTCCGTCGCAAACGCCGCTCTGCCGTGTGTGTTCATCGAAATCCGCACGCGGCGGATCGTTAGTGTGCGATATACGTGTATAGTATATAACATACATATGTATATATGTGTGTGTGTGTGTGTGTGTGTATAAGTTACTCGCGGTGATTCGGGAAAATGAGACGGAGCAAACAAAATACGTTTTCTTTTGAGAAAAAGGGCATTTGCTATATTATTGTTGTATAATATATAGCTGCGAAACATTAGCGCCGCCGAACACACACGTTAAGTGGTTTGGTCTTTCTCGATTGTTGCTATATTTTATCATACCGTTAAATATCATATTATTATCATCGAGACTCACGGCAAACACCCGTCGGAAACACTTCATCGCTTGTTTACCCGTTCGTCCATAAAATGTCTTTAGAAAACATCCGGTCTGCGTCCACCGATTTTTTTTTTTTTTTTTTTAAATATAGTAGCAGTTCCTTAACGATATTTTCCTCGCTACGCAACTGTCGCCACTGCCGTCGATCAATGTGTATATGCACGAGTTTACTACTTATAATTATTGCTTAGGATATAATATATTTCTAGATGTAGGTATAATATTTGTCTGGTTAATAAAGAGAGAAAACTCTCCTATTTTGCTCATGCTGTGGTATCTCTCTCACAGTCGAACCCGTCATGTGAACAGAATGCTGAGTATACGACAAGGACAATAGAAAATGCATTCAATTTTTTTTAACTAAATATAGAATATATAATAATTATTTTATTTTCTGTGACCAATGGCAACTTTATAGAAACAAAATAATATTAGTTTTTCGTGAGACAACAAATCCCTGTGAAAAGTTATCTTAAAAAAGTGTTCTTATAGAAAATGAAACATAATATGGTATACCTAGTAATCATTGAATTTTAATTTTAAAAAAAACCCCCCCACATACACAAGTACCTAAGGAAAATTAATTTGTCTTTGTTTTCAATATTAAATTATATTATGATGAAGTTAATTGAAGTGTACTGGCATTTAATCCGATCTCGGAATGCAGCAAATAATATTACCAGTCTTCTTTCCGTCCAATCTGCGCCCGGTTTTTGTGTTCATAGCATCCTCGATCAAAGTCACACATATTTCACTCGCTTTCTCGGAATTCGCGTTACGGTTTGTACTATGTCCGAAATGTGTATATAACAGTAATAATAGTATTATCATCATACTTTGTTTCGGGTCACGAGATAGCAACGTTTAATCCCTTCGGCAGGTATATACTACAGTTTATAATAATATCCTACGGTCGACATAGGGCAGGCTGCACTGTGATTATACAAGATGAAAAATGCGTACTAATTATTATTTATTTATTTATCGTACTTAACATTTTTATTTGTTTTTGCAGTTCACAAAGCGAATTAAAATCTAATCGTTTGAAACTTTTATTGCTTTTAAGTTGTTTTATTATTGTTCTTATTCATATTTAACTGATTATAATAGTTTGTCGTTTTTTTTCATTCATACTGGTTTTAGTTTAAGTTTCTTTTTTTAATATTCTCTTCGTGCTACATGAAATAACAACCGCACTTTTCAACCCTTAACAATAGACACGTGTAATCTGATTACGTGTTATTGAGTCATTGGAATTAAAAACGTCTCTCGTATAACATTCTCAAAAGGGACATTTGTTCCTTGCCAACAGTGTTTACACGACTTCCTATATTATTTTATATGTAACATGGTCTGTACAGATTATTTTCATTCGTGTTTTGTACGTCAAAAAACTTGAGAACCCAAACAAAAATCTTCGATATTAATTACACTTCGGTTATTCTATACATATATATATATATATTTTTAAAATTTTTTTTCATGTAGTTTTCCGGTATCTCTTGGGAATAATAGATATATACTAGTGTGCACACATAAATTATCACAATACAATAAATATCAATTATATTTATGACCATATTACGTTCAGGTATATCATATTATTTTCAAAACTCACCAAAATTAATTATATTAATAATTTAAAAAATATATATTTTTTATTTTCAGCATTCTTTCACTAATAGTAAATAATATATGTATTAAACGTGATATAGGTTACATTGAAACGTACATAATACATACATAATATTATAACCTATGTAACTTAAAAACTTATAAACATCAGACACGAGTAATGTACGTTAATGACAATTCCCAGAATAATTTCACGAGAATTGACTTGCAGTACGTCCTAGCGTCATAACCACATAGAAGGTTAGATCACGTAGATCTCTTAGTGAGAGACACCCGGTCATATAAATAGGACATAGGACCTAAGAACAGGGACAGTTCAAACTTGAATTTACATATATAATCGGAGCGAATACTTTCACGCCACTCATTGCGATGTATATTAGCGTACACAGAATGTTTTGCCCTAATAATAATAACCCATTCGATTACAGTTTTTGTATACATAATTTCAACCACATCGAAAAATCCTATATAATATAATTAATGTCTAGCCGCTTTAAGATTGTTGATATTGGCATTCGAAACAGGTACACTATTATTTTCCACATTGTATAACAATTAAGCCGGTAGATGATTATAACTTCAGAATAAAATCCTACAGCAGTAGGCCAGTCCGATCGATTTGAATAAGCGCATAACGATTCCAAACCGTAGAAGAAGAATGACCGAGTTCGCGTTTCGCGTAGGGTACCACGGAATGAGGGATACTCTGGACGTCAAGTGTCGAATTATAAACCCACACATGCCAGCATTACGTATTACCGCCCGCCGCCTGTGCCCATATGTAGGTACGTATCTATTACGCAGGTGACCGGGTGGCTTTCGCGAAATTCGAATAAGTTAATTAATTAATTACGGCTTTCAACTTCGGATTCGGCCACGTATACATTGCGGCGTTACGGACGACCGAAACCACACCAGTGTAGTATAATCGTATCGTAACATCAGCACGTATAACGTGACCAAAATAATATTATGCCCAGCGCGACAGTGCATTAATAGTTGGTTAGAGACAGTGTTATAATGACTGTTGTGGCTATCGAATTGACGACTGACGTAATGTTATTAACCACTTTGGTATACGCGAAGGGCTATCGGTAACGGTCGCGGGTAAAGCTGTGGCCGCCGCCGCCGCATGTTTCCAGAAACCACCGGGGGATTTAAGTGACCGATATTGCCGTGGAACACGAACCAACAGGGTGACATCGCTCGACTACTTAATTGTCGACATCGCAATATTAAACCCGTATAGACTACTCTGATCGCGTTAAATCTTTTCGACCCGTGGTGACAAATCGAAAATAAATTACAATTATATCGATATACTATACCGACAGTCATGATGCCTAAATGTATAATAACCGTGTCGACATCGGTTATCCGCGTAATATTGACGACCGGTCTTCCTAACCTAACCTAACCGGACTTCGCTTTCGACCGAAAAGCAGTTTAAATCGTTGTACGAGTTTTTCATGTCAGTAATCGAGATTTATATATTCTATTACGGCGTATAATGGCGAATACTATTACTCGTCATATTGTATTATTTGGTGATTTGGTAAAATATTCTGTGCTTATTCGCGGTAATCGTTCGACGACGTAGTATTTTACATCCAGTAATTAGTAAAAGAGGATTGTCATGTCTGCATGAATTTGACTACTAACTACATTGACTCGAATAAAAGTATAGAACTATTTTATTTAGGTAACACAATATTATAAAAATGTTCTTAAATTGACAACCTTACACTTACCTTTTTATTTCAATAGTTATATAATATGTTTGTAATCTGTTATTGCTATTACAGTAGAATTATTAGATAATTAGTAATTACGTTAACAGTATAACGTATATGAAAATGTACATAACTAATGGAAAATAATGTCCTGAATGAATTTTAATTACTTTTCATAAAAACAACTTTGTGTCGATTCACGAATTTTTTTTTTTTTTTTGTCTGATTTTGTATAACGACGAATCAAAAACAATAAGTAGGTAGGTATTCTGTTTGATACACGAAACAGAATATACATCCACAACCCAAGCTGATTCAATTAAACCGGATGTCTACCGGATTCGCGACGTTCTTACCCGTGACAACATTAACAGCCGTTGCCCTTTTTAAACGCAGTACACATTTTTCATTTATATAAAATAGTAAATACAATATCTGCCGGCAGGATGAAGAGAAAAAACGTAAAATGATTACGGTAGTCGGGTGTACTTCTACTACTGCACTCGAGTATTTTAAATTGCTAAAAGTAGATACAATCTCGCAAAAGATATTTTTCCCTTGTAAAAATAAACGAACCGTTAATTTTTTTTTCGTCTCTTAGGATCGATATTTTCGTCAAAAATAAAAAAATTCTCATTAATTGTTTTCATTTCTAAACTGACACAATGATGCACTGTATTACTAAATTCATTAAACAAATTCTTTCACAGTGAATTCCTAAATTTTTTAAACATTTCTAATTATTATAAATCAATATTATCTATTAAAAATGTGTATATTAATATCAAAACTGTATATAAAACATATTATAATATGTGACAATTTAAACAAAACCATTATGTTTAACAGTTTTATAAAATTTATTAAAACTCGTAAATAAATTTTATTCTCATAAATTCACTTGAAACAGTATATTTTAATTTACAAATTAAATTTGATTAATTCTGTTATAAATTATTGTTATTCTGTAAATTATTATTATTATTTTTTTTTTAATTCTATTTGAATTTGAAACTCGAAATTACTGTTCCTGTTTCAGTATCTTGGATTTTTTGAATAAATTAAAACCATTTTACAAATAATTATAATTGTAAATTGCTCTTTTTCCAGAATTTCGTAATAACTTTTTTGTTCGTCTAAGTGCGAACATACTATTTATCATAAATTATTTTGTAAAGAACAGTGTCGAATCTATTCACTGACATTTTCTGAAATTATTCTCGCGCACATAATAATACGGTTTTAAAACTATTTCATTAAAATACGGGACAATACTCGGAACAATGTGGCTTTTTTCTCTTCATTTTTTTGGTTGTAAATGATTACTGTATAAAATAATGACTGCACCGTGTAACGATATTAAATGATGTCGAACCTTTAGTTCCTTAGTGTATATTTTGTTCGAACAGAGGTAGCGCAAGTATTAACGGCGCAGCCCCCGAGTTTATCAACCGACGACGAATCAAACGCGAGAGTCGGAACAAAATCAACGCGTAAACACAATAATATTTGTGTGCGCAATCATTTATTTTAATGAAACGGCTATGGAACACGCGATGGAAGCGGTTTGTGTAATATAATGTCTGCCGTAGGAATAATGAAAAGAAATAAGAGAAGAAAAAAAATAAACGATCGATTTTCACGGCACATTTTTTTCTTTATTATTATTATTATTATTATTATTATTTATTTATTTTATTTATTTATTTTTTTTTTTTTACTGTTAGTATTCTCACGGGTGAAATCATTTGATTTTTTTCACCCCCAGCCGAACAAATCAGCATTGAATAACGTCCCTCAAGTCCGATTTCGTATTCGTAAACCAACGTCCGTGTATACACAGCGCACGACAAACCATCGGAACCGTTCTTTGATTTGCATGTCACATGAACGCGAATGTGTGTGTGTGTGTATATGTGTATTGTTTATTTTTTTTATTCGCGTGTTGCTACTGAGGTGTCTTTTCGTAAGCTACGTTTGTGAATATTCTGTTCACGTATTTCTGAACGAACCGACCAAAAATAAAATAATAATAAAATAACATAAAATAATAAAAAATAAAAACGAAAATAATAATAATGAAAACTTCACGCGTTAATGTAATCGGCCCGTAAAGGGGTTGATTGCGGGTGACGAAAAACGTGCAGGGCGTCCGTCAGAATGCGTAAAAAAAAACACACTCACTACCCTTCGCCTTAATTCCTATCCCCCGAATAGTTTACGACGTAATTTCGAACGACGCGTTCGATTCTAGGCAGACATGCTTCGTCTGCTGCTGCACCGATTGCGATGAAGGAAATCGGCACACGCTCGCAATTTAATCAACATTCTTGTACATACGCAGGGGATGGATCTCACACTAATGCCTCTAAAATGCATTTCTGAACCCTAATAACATTATATCATATTACACACGCACAATGTGCGTTAGGTTTTGCGACGTTTAGCTCGCGCGGCCATAGAATTTATCGTCATTTCATAATTCGTGGATTATACACAATCCCCCTTAGTATCGTCTTTACTCGAGTTCGTTCGGCGCACACTCGTCGTCCGCTCTGTTATCGATAGTACGTATGATTGGTTATACGATGATATGAGATATTATGTGACATAAAGATAATAAAAAGTTTTGAGTTCTTGAATCCAAAATATGTTGTAGTAGGTACTCGCAGCAGTAACGATAGACTACGGATAAAGATACCTAACTGAAATGTAAGCCACTTTCAAACACTATACTGTTTAATCGATTATATTAATTGCTGTCACGATGAAATCGAACTGATGCATTATAATTTTAGTAGTCGAGTGGTAGGTACTTCTACCCGTCAATTTTAATATTTTTAAACCGTTGACGTAATATTACAGTTATTGTTCGGATATACGTGTTAAAATATCGTGAAACAAAGCAGATTAATTTCAGTAAACAAGTTTTCATTTAATTTACGATAATATAAAATCACGATAATAAATTATATTATAACACACAATAACGATCAATTAATATAAAACAAAAGCGAAGGTATTGTAAAATAAGAATTTGCTATTGTAGCGAATCCTATGGGTATATAACTTTACGTGAACTTTCATTGATATTTATTGTCTGGGTACTTAATCCGCTGTAAGGTTTCGGGGATTCAGTCGCAGTGCGTCGCGTAGTCTTCTTTGAAGGTATAGATACTGATAAAAATATACATTTCGGGGCTTTCGGTCGGTATTATGTGCATTACGTCCAACAGTATTAATTGTTCAACCAATATCTATTTTCAGACCAACTTACACGTACTTAGTGATGTAAGCGTGAACACATTGCCAACATCATTGTACGTCATCAACTATCGGTGTACATTCCGAGTACGTCTCAAAACTGTACTTGAATAATGAATAAACAAATTATATTTATTTTAAAAATTATAATTCATATAATGTTATTCATTTTTTTCACTGAAAATTGTATCATACATTTGTTTTTAGTTAAATTTGTTAATGCAAATAATATCCTAGAAATCAAATTATATAATATACCTGGTTTAAAATATTCTGGTATTGTCCTCAATATAACTTTTTTTTGATTAACTGATCTAATTTTTAATGTACTTATTTGATAAGATTGCACAGAAAAATTTAAACGATGATTTAACTTATATAATATATTTTTCTAAAAGTGCATTTATGTCCGTGGCAGAGGTGAATAAAATAAATAATTAAAATTAACATTGCAATTATTATGTTTTCGGGCCGTAGGCGCTCGTAAGCGTACGACGTCCATCGTGTTATGTTTTATACTTTTCAATCGACTATAAAATATTTATCGTCAACAATTCGTTTTATTTTTCAAATTTGATTTTTTATCACATACAGTAGTTTGCTTCAGAGTAGCACTACTCGACGTGGTCCACCATGATTTAGTAAATAAGATTTTTTTATTACTATAAGACGTTGGAGAATCACGTCGAAACGATACGCACGTCCAAGTTCCACAGCGAATCGAAGTGATTGACTCGGGTATATTTTACGATAGGCCTCGGGAGGACCGATAACGGCACGTCTAACATTTCCTCAAAAAAACATGTTGTTTTAAATATTTATTGTAAAATTGACACAAAAAGTTCTCTTGACCGTGGTTTACGTTGTCTGCATAATACTCACAAGACTGAATTTATACAATGTATGAGTGTCTGAGAGGCAGCAGTAAATGTTTAAGAAAAAGTACGATTTTTATAAAACTTATTATGGTCGTAAATATTTTATATTATATATTTGTTTCGTGCGTCGTTGTGCATGTTCATTTGGAAATAAAATAGTTTTTCAGATTTTTTCCATTAGCGATATGGATTGGTGGTGAAATCAGCGCAGCAAATCGTGATCATAGGGCTTTACATGCAGTTCAACCTACCGCCAGGTGGGTCTCAGATGTATAATACACCGAGGTCACAGTTTTCATCATAATATGTTTTAATACACTTTCATAAATCGATCTATAACATTTTATCTAAGCTAATAAAAAGTATATTTGTGTGTGTGTGTGTGTTTGGTCGAAAGACCCAAATTAATGTGTTAAAAATGTATGTAGATTAAATTAAACGGAGTTTAAGACTTGGTAAATCTACTGGCATTATATAATTTGTCATGGCCTATGGCCAAAGCTGTATTGTACAGGATCATCTTGTGGGTAATAAAATACTAGGGTGGACATTAATGAGTCAAAAATTAAAGTTAAATTATTTTTAACTAAGTTACACAATGAGACATGAGTTATACTTGATTTTTAAGAATATTTTCTATGATATGAATTTATTAATCAGTTAATTAATTTTATTATTAATAAAATAAATAATTATAATAAATATATATAAATTATTTTTGTACTGTATTGTGCGAAATGTATTTACTAACTATTATTTTGAAATAGGTATGATAAAAAATAATAATAATTGGAAATATTGTTTTGCATGTATTGATAATATTATTAAATCGCAAGCTGTCGAATTTTCGAATATATAAACTTAATTTTTATATAAATGTCCATATAAAATTACAATACTATAAAACCCAAGTTTTCCTAGATTCCTAAATGAACGTAAAATTATCGTATCTGTGATATTATATATTCCTTTTCTTGTTATATTTATAAACATTTCATTATCAAAAAACATGATAACATCGTTCACAACACATTTCCAATATTGATTGTTATAGTATGATTTTTTGGTGACGAACACGAGATTAATACAAATATGTTTTACAATAATATTACAATATTTGTTACAATAAATTATAAATATAATAATTACAAATGTACGATTAAATAAAAAAGTTTTCATTCTTCTTTTAAGACCATCCCTTCGTGAATACATATCTGGTTTCACGTATAATACATGGTAAATTCAACGTTTAACACATTTTATTCTTACATTGCTATATGAACAATTATTAAAAACTCAATTTTTTTTTTTTTTTAATCCACACTAATTGAACGGGATGATGAAAGTATGAACTTCGCCACTAATGTTAATAATATTTGATATTATTTGTTAATAATTTTACATCATAAAATAGTCGTATCATACACATTCGTTTATGTAGATTATTTAATGTTTTTTTTTTTTTTTATAATTAAAAATAAATGTATCATTAATTAAAAATCGTAAGTAAGAAAAATCAACTTATTTAAATTAAATATTTTGAAATCAGCTAACTACTACTAGCGTTATAAGTTCACATTTTCATCACATGTTAAAATATGGAATAACATGCTGCACTTCAAACTTGCTAGAAATACGTCTTATTCACTTCTAAAATCTGTTTATTTCAGTTTCAAAATAATCAAAAGTGTACCTAAATCATAATTATACATTTCAATAGTCTGTTGGAAATTTGAATTGAAATATTGTGACACGAATTCATCAACGTGTTTAAGTAGGTATTCAATTAGATATTTGTATCGTTTATTTACTTTTAATTTTTGATCGTGATCTATATTATATTCCATAGTTTTGTAAACTGTGTATAATTGCAGCACATAAGATACAATATTAACTAACATTTAAAATAATATCATGAAGTATTCATTGTAGATGGTTGCTAATCGTTCACAAAGAGTGGAGATTAATTTCAGAATTAGACTTTAGACTCTGCTTGTAAATGTTTTATTTCTTATATAGGTAACAACAACTCCGCGTGGGTGTGAAAAAATAGTATCTTTTTAAGTAGTTTTATTTTTTTTATCAGATAATAACTATAACAAAATATGACTTTTATATTTGTAAACTCATTATTTGTATGGTGAACGAGAGGAAGTATATAATATGATTACAATTTGTACCTTATAATATTCTTGTGGTTACAAAAACGTTAAACAAACGTAGGTAATACAGACATACAGGTTTCCTACAGCATGGTCAGAAAATTTAAGAGGAACGACAACTTTTTTATTGAATTGTACTAACTTATTGTTTCAAAGCTCAATCAGGAATAATAAATTACATGTATACTTCATGCGTGTTAGTACCCGATTTTGGATACGCATTCTATTGGTGACCCATGTTGTCACGCTATTATTCTCTGACGTGTGAAAATCCAATTTGTTTAAAATTCGTTACATGTACAGAAAATAAACACAAGCAGCTAATTTAATTGCATACGATGTCTTGTATTATCCTGTTTAGTCTTCATATCTAGTTTTAGAAGTACTAACAATTAATCTATATTAAATAGGTCACACATTACTTAATTATTTATGGTACAGTGAGCTAATTAAAGATACATTTTATTGATTTTCTCGAGTTCACCTGAATCAGTAATCAAAGTATCACTAATACTTCATACATTTAGGGATTTTATTTGACAGTTCTGTATAAACAAGTACAAGGATTTCCGCTCAAGCAAATGTCTC
The DNA here is from genome assembly GCF_003676215.2 of Rhopalosiphum maidis. Lineage (NCBI taxonomy): Eukaryota > Metazoa > Arthropoda > Insecta > Hemiptera > Aphididae > Rhopalosiphum > Rhopalosiphum maidis. Next base: position 66,227,061 of record NC_040877.1, read on the forward strand.
CACTGTAGCCTAAAATGCCGTTTTAAATAACCGATTAATGGTGAGTTAGTAATTATAGTGATCCTAAAAATGATTGTCAGAGTGCTTCTATTTGATTTTTTTTTCACTGATTAAATTATTAAATTTGTATTCCAATGTTTTGTGTTATCAGTAACTATTATCCATTTTCATTTAAGAAAAAAATCAATAATTGAAATCCGATGTCCTCATGTTTATTCAAACAGATTATTCTAGTCTCATATGATATTTTGTTGATATCATCTGACCAATACTAACATTTGTGCTAGTGTTCAAAATATAACTGAGATATTTTAGCCTATTGATATTTTTAGAATATTTTATATTATTATCCACTGTTTTGACGGAGCATGTCGTTAAAATATACTTATAACAATAAATAACTCTTAACTTATAATATATTTTATCCCGTCACTTAAATATTCCATAAATAACTGACAATGCATTGTCTAAAAAATAAAACTGTATAATTCATTGTAATTTAATTCCGAAATGGGTTTATAATTTAAATACTAAAAACGTGAAAATCGCAATAAATTAGACATTTCCTTATACACAATAAAGTTTAACCAAGTCATACTAACTTAATAATGTATTAATAATGTATTAATAATGTTTATTTTATCAATTAACGAACCGGTTTCATATGGATTAACTGATTTTTTACATTTTAAAATTGTCTACAAATCGACTACTAAGCTAATTAAAAAATAGGTAGGAACACTATTTAAGCAACCGTGTAATATGTTATGAATAAAAGCAAATAATATCGAAAAATTACTACTTTTTTGGCTTTTAATCACTAGGATAGAACATAATTGCGATTGATCCTTATCGGTAATACCTTTTTGAATAATACGATCGCGATCATTTGTATCTTTCATACAACATTAATATATTGATTATTTAATCATAAAATATTATTCATGACATCTTATGCAGTTTAGGAATGCATACAAAAATTGTATTGGATTTAATACGTTATAAAATTGGCGATGATTCGAAAGTAGTGCCAACTTTATTTTTTCATAAAAGCAAATTTTTATTATTATACGTGTGGAATTAGTTTATAATATACAATACAATATTAATCATTACAAAGATGTATAAATACAAAAAACAAAAATGATTTATTAAGATGTAAGATAGGTAATAAATCAAAATTAAAATTCTAACTTATTATGCAAACGAACTTATCAGTTACAAGAATTAAAACAAACGTATCTCAAAACGTTGGTATTCTACTCCACTCATCATTAACGTTAGTTAATATTAAAATAATTAATTATTTGTCCAAAATTTTATTTTTATACATTTAAATACGTACTCAAAAAATATTCTGTCATGTAATATTAAATAAAAATGTGCGTGTTTCATTTAAAATAAATAAAAAACTTATTAAAATAAAACAATAAAAATATTTGCAGGACATACAATTTATTTTTTAAAAAAATCGTTTTTACGTAGTTAAGTCACAAAAAAAGAAAATACTGTAGACACTTAAATATATTATCAAACAGCGTCTAGGGATTTTGGAAAACTATATTATGTGTGTATACTTACTGTATAATAATATGTATCTAGAGAAATATTACAATCGAATATTTTACTTTGACGACCGAGAGTCGCGTTTTGGAGGTTGGGACCGTTCAATAAATATAATATTAATAATAATAATTTATTATTGTTGCTGAGGTAGGGTAGTGTTACCATGGTGGTTGCAAAATGCATTATAAAACACAAATCCTCTATTCTTTTTTCCGCTTGCGTTTGTGACGGTACAGAATACAGATACTACTACGAATAATAATAATTTAAAACAGACACGGATTTCGACGTGGCTGTTAATTATGTGATGTTGAAACTTTTTTTTTGTAAACTCGTTTACTTCCGTGATAAATTTACATATTTTATCAGTCGACGGATGACGACGATATAGTGGTGAAAAAAGGCACACGCGCCGATGTGTTACGCTTACATAGAACACAGACTATCATCAGTAGCGGCCGGTTTGAGGAGACTTTGAAACTGAGTTTCCCCATGATAAATGTACATAAAAGCTTCAACTAATAATGAATAATTAGAATGAGAAGTATATAATAAAAAATAATTAATTATAATAAAATTATATTTTGTATCTGAATAGAAAAATGCGTGTTTTTTATAATAATTAAAGCAAATCAATTAATCTATATATTCTGTTATTGGACTTTAGCCCGTTTAAATTAATAATTACGAAAATAGTTTATTGGACGGGTTTTTGATTTTAAAGATAACGACGCTGGTCGCCAGTCTAGTGAAATTGCTTGTCGACCGTTTTATTCATAATATTTAATGGCATTGCTGGATGTTGCGATGAAGAGGTAGGGGGTGTATTAGTCACCATTTATAGACAGTTCACAGACTCACAAGTCACAGTGTTGAAACTGCAAAAGTTCAATTGTACGCTATCGGCTGCCGCACCACATGTATAGAAAGCATCTATATATTAGTAATAATAATGCATATCAACGTCAAATAATTCCGAAAGCACAGACATAATGGTATGACGTAAAACGTACATTGATACCATATAATTATTATTGACGACGGTGGCGACGTGCGTGATTTTCGTGAGCGTACATGAAAGACCAGGATAATTGTCACATGGAGATAATACTAGGATAATCAATTGATGTTGTCGAGCGCGACGAAAAAATACAATTGCTCATTTGCCTCGAAATTGACAACAATCATTAACGATTTTAGCAGATTGCACGACTGCATACTGGACGATTTACCAAGCATGCACATTATCTTTTTGTTTCTTTAATAACACAATTATTCAATATCTGCTTTTGGAACTGTTAAATGTACTTATAAACAATATTTTCAAAATGTTAAGACTTGTTGTACAAATTAAGGAATGTCCTGTAGAAATACAAACTTTCAAATGAAATTATACTTATCTACTGTTAACTATTATTTAACAATACATTTTTTCTGAAAATGTTGATGTATCAATATCCAAAATGTTTACTAATAGCTTTGGAGTTATTTGACTTAGTGTACTAATAAGGATAGTAGGCTCATGATAATAGGTTTGGACGATTGAAAGGTATGTTTATTTGACAATTTTAGAAATTTATATTAGTATTCTTAGCACAAAATATGTTTAAATAGGGATCTGATAAATAAATCGTTGACATTTTGAATTTGACACATCAATTTCTCTAAAAAAAAAATTACTTATTAAATAATTTACAGTAAAAATGTAGGATTCTTATTTAAAAAAAAAAAAATTGTATCGATACAAGACATTCCTTAAACAGTAAAAGAAATCATATGAATTAAAAAATATATTCTTTAATTATATTTAATATTTAAAATATTAGATAAATTATTATTACATAAAACGATAGGGTGAGTAATAAACATACTTGATGAATCACACTATTCAATCAAAAGAGCCATTTTACTTTCACACGCGATTTTACCTTTTCGGGAGGTGTATTTCAATTCCAAATCTCGAAAAATAGAGAATACAACTAAAAATAAAATCACAATCCTTCTAGATTGGATAAATACGTTTTATCCAAAGCACGTTATAACTCATGATAATTTATTATATAAATTCATGATTTTTATTGTTGAATTAGAACAATTATTCTAATTAAAACCCTATACGTTTTGTAATGTATAAATAAAAATGTTTGAATTTATTTTTCCATATTTTAACATAATATTTGAGTCAAATAATCTATTTTAAGAATGGAGGGTTTTAGACGGTTGGCGAAGAATAATAACTAATAAACTATACATATAACTAAATTAACATTACAATTTTAAATCTGTATAACCTATTTAGTATTTATATATACTCAAATAGTTAGCGATATACTATAAGATATTGTTTCGAATTGTACTTACAAGTTTGTATAAATTTAAGATCGAGCTGTTGAACTTGTTTTAATTTTGTTTTTGTAACTTATAATTAATTGATATAAATTAATATAACCGTTCAGTGCCACAACTTGGTATATATTGGTGGGTGTGCAAGCAAATATTATAGGGACCATTTAGCCAAGGACCTAAATACCTAATAGATCCTTAAAAATTGTAACTTTCTGTTATGACCAGCAGCTCCTATAACAGTCTATTGGTTTTACAATTACATTAGGATAAAATTAGGAAACATCAATAATGTTTTGTATAAAACTATTAATATTAAAATATGTTTTTTGTACCATTACTTTTTTGTGCTTATTGTATTGTTGCCATTAATATCACAACACAAGGTGATTTTTAAAACATGCTCACCCCATTTTTATGCTTAAATTATGCATGTAATCAAATTCTGATTTTTTTTTTTAATTTGTAAATGTAACTATAGACGATATTTTCGAGTACTTATATTTTTCACAACATATAAGAAGTATCCTATATTCCTGTGGTGATATCAACTTTATTTTTTGAAATGAGAACATATATGTTTCATGTTTTAAAGCAAAATGTAAATCAGGTAATTTTCTGAAAGTTTTGACGTATTGTAAAAGAAATTTGAATGAAAACTTTCGGAGTTATTTATTATACTTTAAATACTAAGGAATGAGGACAATAGTCCATGTTTTGAGAACTGTCAGGTGCAATATTAATCCATACAGATTTAGTAATAAGTAGTAATTATTAACGAATAGTTTATATTGCATACCGAATTATAATTATCGAGCTCGTATCCATTTACAAATTATTTTTGTATAATAGATTATTATCCTTAATTCTTAGTATTTAAAGTAGAATAACTCCGGAAGTTTTTATTCAAATTTCGATTGTAATACGTCAACTTTTTCAGAAAAATTCCTTGATTCACATTTTGCTTTAAAACATAATATAAAATGTTCTCATTTAAAAAACCAATGTTGTCATCGCCACAGGATATTTCTAAAATGTTTTAAAAAATCTAAGTATCGAAACTATGGTCTTTAATTACATTTAAAAATTCCAAAACTTAGAATTTGAATTTGTTCATAATTTATGCATAAAAATGGGGTGATCATGCTTAAAAAGTTACCTTATAATATATAGTATACTTATACGAGACGTGTTGTGGTGGGTAGCGTGGTGTGGTAAACTATTTGGCATACATTAATTTTATACAAAATCCTTCTATTTTTAGATAATAAAAAAATAATTTAATTTCTAAGTACACAGAATTGTTATTATCAATACTATTGAATAATATCGAATAATAATGCTCCTATAGTCTAAACATTTTTCATTCTGATCAGACATATAATAAACTGTAACCATAATAATATTTAGAAAAAAGTTAGTTTTAAAAATGTAGAGCCCAGCCGCGCGGGTTTTGTGCACCCCTAGCACCCTCGGTAGTTGCGGCACTATAACCGTTAAACATAAATATTATTTAAAAGTAATGTATATTAATTTTGATTTATGATATATTTGTATAAATATAATAATTTAAAATACTTATTACTTATAAAGATAATAAAAATAAAACAATAAATTATGTATAATTTAAAAAAGAGTTTTATAATTATTATCACGGAATCAAAAAAAAAAAAAATAATAATAATAATAAAAACATTAATGAGTATAATAATATATTATATAAAAAGTAATTTTGATAAAATACCCTAGGATGTTTGAAAAATCAATCGTAGTTAGCAAAGGGTGCAATCCCCTAGTGTGTTATAAATTGTTATTTTTATTATTATTGTCGATATTTATTATGCTTACATATGTGCCTACAGATATTATAATATGTTTTACCCACACGAATATTTCCAGTCCAAACTTTTCATAATAATATCATGATCACGTATGATTATATAAAACGTAACCAATAACAATACGAAGTGATGATAATTTATCAGCTTTATTGTATATTATCAATATCTCGGCAGTTCGGTCAAACTGAAGCCATATCACTTATTGTCGAAACACTTAGTGGCACATGGGATGGTACACTAAAATACTGTGTGTGCGCTCTTAAAAGTGTGACCTTTTTGGTTCACAAAGCGTAAACACAAAACTGCACTCACACATGATAGGTCGTTTAGGGTGACGGCTGGTAGGCGAAAAAGCAATACATATACATTCAGGACCGGAGAAGAAAGTTTTTAACGACGAGAGGAAGTCAACAAGGGCTGATGAAAAAAAAAAAACGTTGTTAATCTAGAGTAAAAGATCATAGCCAGCGATATGAATAATTAAGTGATAATTATGACCGAGTTTTTCTCGTCGTCGTTCTTCCACTCTTAGGAGTAGTGGGCACATTTTCAACCGTGACGCCAAAAGGCCGAGAAAAAATTAGTTTGTTTTAAAACTGGCATTAGTTTCACTTTTTTTCGTGTCGTTTATTTTTATTTTTTTTCACTCTCAGATCGGCAAGTGCCGTTGCTGCTGCTCTGCTGTGGTATAGCGGGAATCATTCATTATTTAGATTGTCATACGGCCACCACGCGTATAAAGACTTTTTCGAGCTTGTTTATCTGTCTTATTATCCTGGGGCTTATCTTATACAGTCTCTGAGTATAAAATTAACAGAGCGCTCTAAAAAGAAAAAAAATACTTAACCGGTAACCCTCATCGGTCTCTCTCTCTCTCTCTCTCTTTATTTCTCTGTTGCCGAGTCGCTAAACCGCTTTTTTTTTTATAAACGTTGTTTTTTAAAATGTATATACATATAATATACGGACAAGGAGGTTAAGCGTTTTATCCACTTTTCGTCCTATACAGTTGTATGTATAATAATATATATATATATATATATAATGTGAAAGTTAGTTTCTAATTAACGATAAAGTTTCTAGAATTCCAGTTCAGGTAACATTCTGAAGAAAATCGACCGACGGCCATTAACGCGACACACAAACGTGTCTATGAAAATTACATTTTTAATTAGTTGTACAATGACAAAGGTACAAAGCCCGTAAGCATAACAGCAATACGATTTTGGTAAAGCTGTTACACTGTAACACTAACGCGTATAATGCGTATTTACACAATGTTTGAATCATCTTTGTATGACCCACTATTTTCGCTATATGTTTGACTTGTTCTTATAAACGCTATAGCTATTTCAAAACGAACGTCAGCTGTCTGTTGGTCCTATAACGACCTGAAGGTAAACAAGACGTTTCTTGGAAAACCGATTAGAGGTAAAAATACTAAATCTAAATTATCAATTTAAAATTGTTCATCACTGGAAAAAAAATAATAATAATAATTATAAGACAAATATTTAGATATTAGAAAATATTAAAATTGTTCTTTGTACTAAAGTATATGGCTGTGATGTAAGTAGAAATAGTAGAATTTCATACTAAAAAGTACAATAATGAAAAACCTAACAGCATAACTAAAAATAAGGGTAATTATTAAATATTTTTTTTAAGAAAAGAATTATAACTTTGGTAATAACCTATTAAGTGTATGGAAGTATAATATCATCAGCTTCTTTATAGGTTCAAATATTTTTCATCATTAAAATGTGTTGAATAATTAAATAAATAAATCATCAAATAGAGCTTATAATGTTAAAATCAACTATACAAAATAAAAAAAAAAATGGAAAACATTTTTTGAATTATTTAAGTCCGAATTATTCTAATGAATTACCAATAATTTTTAAAAAATAATTTTTTTTATAATGTAAATAAAAAATTTAATTTATTGTCTATTAAACAATAATTCTATTGTAAAATGATTGGTAAACGAACTTAAATTATTTTATTTATTATGTAATGAAAATGTATGTGATTTTATTGTTTAAGAATTGTAAATGTGTTTATTTTTAAAATGTTATAATAACTTAAGCTTTGCTTATAGGGATAAATTTATTTTAAAGTACAAAATAAATCATATATATATAATTTGAAAATCTATTGTATTTACAATGGTTATGAACAGAGATCTCTTTATTGTAAGGCTACCATTTTCAAATTATTATAATTATTTATATTTAAACGAGTAATCTGTATTTCTATTATTAATAGTACCTACTACAGAATTAGTATAAATTTATTGAATGTTTCATTCTGTACGTATATACAATTATGATATATGTATGTAAATGCAAAAAGTTGCATGTCCTCTGCGATTAATATTCTTTGAAAAATTGTCTACTTTAGCTTTATTTTTTACAAGTATCTTTGATACAATAGTTTAGATTTTTTTTTTAAATCAGACACTTTATCAAAAAGAGCTGTTTCCAATCCAAATCTTGGAAACGCATTTAAAAAGATCAAATTTCAAAATTTACATATGCATCCATCATTTTTATCATTTCCAAAAATATACTATCACTTTATCGTCCTACATTTTTTTAGGATTAAACATACTTTGGTGAACTAAGTTATAAAATATATAACATTTCTATAATGACATTAATACATACAACATTAAACAATTTATCGTTCAATTGGTGTGGAAAATTATAATTGGGTTAATAATATTTCCATGAAATGTTGTAAAAAAAAAAAAAAAGTAAATAGCTAGGTGAATATAATAAAATATAATAACATTTGTTTTCTCATTTTGTAGTCAGAACAATTTTTACTCATAATATTGGTGTTTAGACTAATAAAAAACTATTTTAAAATGGATAAGATACAATATTATATGTATTTGGTTTATTTTACTTAGTTAGAGAAATTATAAGTTTGTTGTTATCATATTATTTCAAATTTAATTTTATATCTTCTATTTTTTTTATTATTTTTTTCAGTTTTAAAGCCATCAATTTTCTGATAATCAATATTTGACCATAATAAATTCTACACCAATGGCAGGCTAAAAATGACGAATTGTTATTTAACGACTGACAACGGTCCAGTGGGTTTGAGTGAAAAGTTATATAGGAGGGGAAAAATCGTATTTTCCCACACACACACACGACGTCGGTTCGAGTGTTTCTCTATTGTAGAAGGAAAAGCTTTAATATCGGTGCGTATTTTTCATCGTTGTCACAAAGAGAGAGAGAGAAAGAGAGAGAGAGAGAGATAAATAGACGGACTTGGCAATATTTGTACAGGCCGAGGGACACTCGAACGGCAAAGTGTTAAAATCACTATCAAGTTATATTAAAAACTCTGAACAACGGGCCACCGGACGAGGCTTCAGTGCTATATATATATATATATGAAGGATAAATACGTCCGAAAACTTTGATCAGTCGTATTTAGAAAATTACTTTCGCAACCGTATTCTTGTTTGTGTTTGGATTTTTGTTTCTATTTGGACATTTTTGATATGGCGTTAATATTACATTGCTAATTTTTGGAAAAAAAAAATGTATTTTGATCAGTGAATAATATCTAAATTTATTTATAACTCATTATATAATCGTTTTAAATGTGTAAAATAAAAACAATTGAAAAAAGCATGCTAACGACGCACGTTAAAATCTGAATATATTAAAAGAAATTATGTTACGTATCATGCGATACGTAAATATTATAAATATTATTACATTTAACATGCATATATAATATTATATTATATTACGTTTGAATTTGTTTAAACTCGTAGAAATTTAAAAAAAAACATAATATTTTGTTAATGAATTCCGACATTTTTGTAATTCTATTGTGTGCGTACAAGTTATTCAAGCAAATTCTCGTTCTGTTTAATTTTTAAATATTTTTTTTTTTATTGCAACAACAGCTAGTTTACATTATTTACTTAAAAACAATCTTGAGAATATCTGTTCATAAACTGTTTAGTTTTATGAATCGTATTAAATACGAAAACACATTTAAAATATAATTACAAGTTTAAAATTCAAGTTATTAGAAACCATTGAATTTATTATTTTAGATAAATATGATTTTTTTAGAATACTTAGAAATATGATTTATATCAATAAATTGAATGGTTTATCAATATTTTCTAATATTAATGTAACGTAGATCATAGGATGATTTTTCATCCGAATATTTAATATTTTATATTTAGGTAATTCATTTTCTTAAAAATTTCATGTTTCATCAAATACCTAAAAACTTAATGTTACTATCGAGTTCAAATTAATTATATTGAAAAAAAAGTTTACAGTGTAATTTACATTTTTATAACGACAATATTAATATTCGAGTATTAGAATTTTCATTTTTCTGAAGTAAATTTATTTTAATATGTTGTTGAAGATTACTATAGTCTACAAGTATTATATATTAATGTATACATAATCCATGTTATTTGTACCAAATTAAATATAAACAATAACTATTTTTACTTTATATACAGTCATTTTAGTGATTTCACTGACATTTTTATCGTATTTTTTAATTTATTTATATTTATGTCTCGAGTTATTTGATATGAATGGAAAATGTATTGTCAAAAATTTTTGTTACTAATGAATAAACATAGCCAAAGTGCATTCTAATTTCTAATTAATTAATCATTTAAATACAATAATTATACTTAATCTTTGTCATTTAGATACCTAGCTTCAACTATAACTGAACTAAACCACTAATATTACTTGTTATTGATTATTATTATTATTGTTATTATAAGATTTAAATAATAGCCGTTTGAAAATAAATATAGTTGGTTTATTTATTATATACAATATTAATGTACAGCACAATAATCTTTAATGTTTATTTATAATGTTTATTTCATCTTTACGTCTCTTGGTATTGTATAATGCTTAAAGTAATAAAAATTAATATTATAGTTATTATTATCTAACTTGAGCTACGTCAATCATTTTTTCTTTTATTCTATTAATTTTAAGTTGTTTTAACTAATTTTTAATTAGTTCATATTATTATAATAGTACTATTAAGAATATAATATTGAAACTAAAAAAATTAACAATTTATCGACAGAAAAGACAACTATTTTTAACTGATTTATATCTTAAATATATTAGATATTAATTCATTGACACTTTTTACAGTTTTTTCTTCGATTCGGAAAATTTATTGTTGAAACACACAAATCAGTGATTTAATGGTATGCCTAGCCTAAACTTGTCCTCCACTACTACCAATCCCGTAATCGTTTTCAGAAGTCAAGCCTTTAGATGGAACCTGAGCTCTGATAGAATGAGGGTAGGATTTCCTAGAAAAATACGTCGAACATTACCGTACTGGAATCTAACTAGATTTATGGCTGCAATAAATTCCTAGTATCAACCTTGTGATTTTACAATCGTGAAGGATTTACTTTTTTAATACAATTTTTTTTTAGCACAATTATGGTAATACGTTCATGTGCAATTAATATATCACGTATGTACCATCAACAAAAGAAATATTAAGTATATAAATTTGTTTTTTTAAATTTAAAAAAAAATTTATATCATAGGTGTAAAATTGTACTGTAACATAATAATAACACATTAAATGTTATTGATTCGTTTTTTAAATGTGATTGAAATATTTTTAATATTTCCCAAATAGTATAAATGTACAACATAAATTTCGTAATGTTGAAATATATTTAAATACTTAAATAATATCAAAAATAAAATTTTGAATAAGTGCATTTACGAAGGAGAAAATAGAGGATGATTATACTCGGTGATTCATTCTGTATAAAAAAAACATACAATCTAATAATGATGCTAAGAAACCCGCGTATCTTTTCATGACAGAATAAATCGTCTATTCGACTAGTGGATGACACGAAATAAAGGAGAAAAACGTCTTCTTTTTCGTCAAGTCAAATCGTGCGTCGCGTATTGCTTCATAAATGTTAAAACGTTTGCTCGACACTCGTATTATGATGATGTCAAATAAGTGTGTATATAGTATACGCACCTAAATCGAATTCAAACACATTTTTTCTCTGCGTACTTCTTCAGTTTTCAAAGTCATACATCAATATTCATCGGAAAAACGATCAGCCCAGATCGATTAATGTCACGAAGACTTATTGCAAATGTTATTTTGAAAATCATTCAATGAAACTGGAACGCATGGTATTCTCTTTTGAACGAATAAAATATGAATTAGTTAAATTACGGTTGTTGTTCTAAAATATTTGGAATATTTGTGCTATTTATAATTTATATGCCATTAATTAATTTACTCATACCCAATATATATATTATAATGTATGATACTATAATATATTTTTAAAACAATTGTATTAAGCCGTTTATTGAAGGATCTTCGAATTTTAATTTTTACGGATTTGTCATCAAATTTAATTGATTTAACATTAATCTATCTATATTAGATATATTAGATGTAACATTTTATTGAATTCGCTCAAAACTCTGGAATTTAAATATTGTGGTGTCAGCCGTCGGAGTATATTGGATTGTCTACAGTTGATAATTAAAATTATAAATATGTCTTGAGTGTTAACTCATTTCATAACATAACAAAGTCGTAAAAATATACTCTTTCATATATTTACCTTGACAATTAACATTACGAATAATATTATTGAAAAATCACGTGAAGCCGCTGACTGCAGAGTTGCGAAATATAGTAAATAATAGGTAATGTTATAATACTTATGCCTTTGTTCCTAGTAATATTCCTGTTGAATTTGTTTTTGTATTCGTTTTGGCCGTCAGATTTGCGAGCTAATCGTCTGGTAATTTTGCAAGCTTAATCGGTGAATAAGCGATAGTAATAAGCTATCAACGTGACTTACACACCGTTCTAATATAACATCACTAAATAATTATGGTGCGTAATTGTTTGTAAATGGGCTAAGAAGTCCAAATTAACGAGTATAATAATATATGACAACGATTATAACACGAACACAATGATAACCAATGACAATATTAACGATACGAATATAACGAAAACAGTGGGTTTAACAGCACAGCACAGAACAATAGTACTTTGGTTGTTTTTTATTATGCAGACATGGATTTGACTTTGTTGGAGACGTTTTCGAAAGCGCAAACGTGCGAAAATGTTGGCTGCGAACAATGGTGATTAACTGCTATGTATTATTATGTATAATTTGAAATAGAATATTATTGTTGTATACATAATTGGTCAGGCATTCACAGTAAGCGTTAATAACGAAAGAGAAAAAAGGTGGCACCATCGACTATCGAGCGGTCGTTCAAAGGGTCTCACAAATGGCGTCAATAACGTTAAATCGTTAAACACCTAAAAATACTCGTAATATTAACCACTGGTATTCGTAACTTATAGAAAATCAAAAATAAATTTTTTTTAGACGAAGAGAAAAGCTATGCAGTGATAATTCTGAGCGAAACGATTAACCTAATCGTCCTAATCTACCTTTTTTGGTAGTAAATAAATTTAGTTAAAATTAGTTAAAGTAAAAATTCTCAGTACATTTTTTATTTATTCGAAAAAAATAGAATATTTACTCAACAATTAATTTTTGACAATTGATCAATTATCTTATTTAGTTGAAAATCAAAAATAATCGTATAACCATTGATATTATATTCTAAACAAACATTTTGTATATATATAATATATATAATCATTTGCTATATAATATGCTGTAACTTTCAAAATATTTAGACTCTTTTTGAGCTTTTTATAAACCGTTGACATTTGAATAAATTTTAATTTATTATTTTTTTCTTTAAACTTTAATCAGAAATTTTCTTGTTTGGTCAAAAAATTCGAAAATTGTAATTATAAGGTTTAAATGCAATACTATATTAGTAGGTAGTTTGTCATCATTTCTCAATTCGAACACTGAAGAACTCATTCTGCTGTATGATTAGATACGACTATACTAGTTCATATAGGCATTGGGTAGAACACTATAATAAGTGTAATGATATTTTAAATTTGAATTCAAACTTTGAGTACAAAAACTTAATCGAGACGTTAGGTCAATTTCTTAGAATATTTTAATTTATTTTTTTATATTACTATTATAAGTGCTTACCAAATAATAATACAGTAAGCTAAAATATCAAATAGTGTTAATGATATCAAAATGGCAAATGACTATATTTATATAATTTTACTATTAATAATACAAATAATAATTAATACCAAATAAGGATTAAATTGATTCAGATTATTGTAAATATAATAGCTTAAAATTATTTGAAATATTCTAAATATTATGTTATAAAGACAATAACATAACTATTGAGTGAGAATGATAAATAACTAAAGTTTTTCATTTTTGAAGTATTACAAGAAAAAAAAACTGGAAGTACGACGAAACATAATATAAAATCAGCCACGCGAGCGAGAAAATCTAATTCCCCACACGCGTTACTGAGATATCAAAAACAAGCGACATAAAACATAAAAAAAAAAAAAAAATGATAAAATGCTCGTCGCCAGCTATCTGAACTGAAGACATACTGCGTGTCCGTGTGCACGCGTTTCGACATGACCCGGACGCGTGTCCACCCGTCTTATCGGCGTTGTACCATTTTTACGAGCCCGACGGAATGCTTTCCAAATGGCCTCGGTCAGCAATAATACGTCGCAATATTTCAGTAAGAAGAGTGTATACATATACACATACCTGTATGTGTTATATGGCATCCTCTGCAGTGCGCGTGAGCTCCCGCGTAGTCGCGCGGACACGAACACATTTGGAAAACGCTATTCTGAAGCGTTTTTCCGAGACTATAAATTATACGATGAATACGATTTGGCTAGTGCCGCCTCGAAAATACTATATAATATGATATTATTGTAATGATACAGGGTGTTAGGAGTTTTTCGACGTTACATAATAGTTTTTCGGTGAATTTTCGAAATGAATACAAATGGTATTCTTTTGACGTAGTTTTTGATAGTTTTTTCTACTTTCCATAATAATTGGGCATTATTAATACGTTTTTGGTAAATCGTTAAATCGTTTAAATACTATTTTGTTTTTTTATTGAAAATATTTTATACTTTTTTAGATTTTTTTTTATAACTATAATGTTTTTGAGTTGTATGCTATAAGCAAATTATCGTTTATGTTAAATACCGGCCTATTGAACATTGAACCTATACACAAAGTATAAAAATAATAAAGACTTTCTGTGAAGATTTAAAAGCATCATTATTGAATTGCCTGTTTATTATTGCCTTTCTATAGTGTACTTGTAAATTTGTGCCTTCAAACAAATTATTTTCAGTAAAGACCAGTATTTCTCTGTAAAAATTTAATTTAAAGAAAATTCATTTCTAAGGAATAAAGTCGTATTGGATTAGGTTTGGATATTTATATTTTTTTTGGCGGAGAATTAATCAATTTTAAATAAAAACACCGTATTGAAGAAGTAAAAAAACCAATCAATTTATTACAATGACCGAGAATATTCTTAAATAAACTGTTTTGAACAGATCTTTATGTATTGACGGACGAAACGAGTGTCTACAAAACAAAACGAAAATCACCCTGTATGTAGCACAAATGGTACCGATGAAACGGCGTGTTCTGCGTCGTTTAACCACCACCGTTAAGTATAATATTAAATATCGTATAAAACGTACTTCGCGCGTACGATATTCCGTAGTCTTACCGTCCTAATAATAAATTGCGATACGTGAACAACACTGTTAACCCCGCAATAATAACGTCCGGTTAAAACGAACAGTTACATAATATAATAATACGTTGTAGGCGTATCGCGTATATATTATTATTGTTGTTATTCAAAAATAACAAACATAAAAAGCCGTCAAGTGGGTAAACTATCTGTAGTATAACGAGTGTATAGAGCTTACCTCATCATTTGAATTGGTCACTGTAATTTGTTTTTAATTTTAATTTTAATTTTATCACAAATGATTGTATACGGCGGAAAATTACGATTTTGAGCGACGACTGTTAAACTTTTTGGTAGCCAAGGTAAAATCTTTATTATTCATTGTTAAAATTCCTAATTTCATCAAAACTTCTATAATAAATTTTTATAAAAACAAAATTAGTTTATATTTTATCTGTTGGTACCAGTATACATTACATAGGTATAAAAAATAAGAAACGTTGTATTGAATTTTTAATTTTTAGCTGTTAAAATTGAAGGTATTTTTATAAATCTAGAATGTAATATCTCTGAATTTAAATTAACCAATGTACGTTTTCAATTTTAAAATAAATATTATATCTCGACGACTGTTTTCTAGTATTTACAGGTCCAGACATCAATATAACCATTTGTACATACATCAAAATATGTAGTAACTGGTAATATAACTTTTGATAGAACTACCTTATATACATAATTCACATAACAAGATTATATAACATATTATAACATACGAGTAATATATACTTAACTTGTTGACAGAAATTATTTTGCTCACTATATCTTGTCACTATAATTCCATACGATAATGGATAAATTCTTATTCATGTATCCACCATATGAAACGCCTCTGTGGAGAAGGGTAATCTACAAGGTTGTTTTTACCTTTGAAACTGTCTAGGTATACTATAATTACCACACCATTTATAACTTTTTTTAAACTAAAATATAATAATAATCAATTTATCGTATTAAAAATAATAATTTTATTATGACATCATTTCACTGTAATATATCAAGTGACAAGTATGTATGTGTTTTCTAAGTTTTATAATTTTAAAATATACGCATTACCGTAAAAAATAACAAAAGTGAGAATTACTTAAGCTTATAAGAACGTGTATCCGTATAGGATCCAATTAACTAGATTCATGTTACTCCAACAGTAAATTATTATATTTTAATCCTCAACTACCTATGTTTACGATTCGTCCATACTATATAGTATATAGTATCAACCAGCCCGAACCAGGTATCAATAAGTGGAATTATAATTACCGTACTCATATGTCAATTAATTATAAATATTACATTGAATGATATTATGATAACTACCAAGAATAACCATTGATTTTTTTATCAATAACTTACATTTTGATTACTAATTAATTATACCGTATGCATTATACTTATGTTAGTTAAACCGATTTATATAATTTAACCATGTGATATCGAATATCTATAAAAAAAACCAAGTCTTTCACGGGTAATTATGACCATAAAATCCATAAAAATGGAATAACATAATTATTGTTTACAAACGTTTAAAACAATTTGCTTAATAGGTATAATTGTTTTTTTTTTTTTTTTTTTTTTAATAAGATAAATTATTAATCTAATATATTTTTTCGGGAATACTGAAAAGACGGTAAATCTATATTTAGGTCTACCGATAATTATTTATACCGGTATGCGAAACATTTGTGCTTTTTCAATATACAAAAATACATAACTAGCGTTAAAATGAAATTAGTGACTATTGGCGATTTCGCGTTATGAGCAACGAGGTAACCGTCCGCGATCGACGGAATAGTCGATAAATCAACAACAATCGCCTGAATTTATTTTAGTAAAATCATATTTTGTATCAAAAATAAAATCTATGCATAGTGGGTGTTTGAATTTCCTGCGTTTATTATTAATATAATATAGTTATTCAACGAAATATTAATTATACGTTTCATTAAATATGATGATATTATAACTGGTAAGGAAAATCCATATTATGATATTATTTTAATAATATTGTCATGAATAAAATGACTACAAATAAAATGTTAAATACCACCGGGGAAAAAAAAAAAACAATAATATAGAAAAAAATCAAGCAGTGACTACTGCAATACATTAATATAAAAACAATAAATTATACTAGTGTGAGAAAAAAAAATAATTAAAAAATATATAAAGGCGGGTACCTATCTATATACATATTTTGATCATAATATAATAAGTTTGGTAGATATCAATCATCGTATTATTATTATTTCCCGTCGCTTATTCCGGAGTCAGACGGTTTTTGTTATTTATCCGTCCAGTAGGATATAAATATTTTGAAAACATGTAGTTATTAAGTTATCAAAACATTCGGTCAATGGTTCCGATATTTTGATAACTATACGTCGTCTACACTTAATTTTGTATTTAAACTTTACTTAACTTAAATTTAATTTTAAATTATAGCCTCTGTTTAAAAGCGAATAGTATATAATATTATTTCCACTTATGACAAATTTTTAATGCAATTGGTTTTATAATTTTATATTTTTTTGACCGAATATTTTTTTTAACTATACAATTTGTTTTTTACTCCATAAATATATATTGCTAACATTTGTAAAATATATTACTGTTTAAGTGCGAATGATCATATTATAGGTATAAAGATAATGTTTTTTCTTCTTAACCAGTTCCATATAGCTAATAAACCATATCATATTATTATGTTATACTTTCATGTATCATAAATATTAAATGTATATTTAAATATCGTTCATAACCATGGCTCGAGGCCAAAAGTATGCTG
The DNA here is from genome assembly GCF_003676215.2 of Rhopalosiphum maidis. Taxonomy (NCBI): domain Eukaryota; kingdom Metazoa; phylum Arthropoda; class Insecta; order Hemiptera; family Aphididae; genus Rhopalosiphum; species Rhopalosiphum maidis. The sequence continues at coordinate 66,245,348 of NC_040877.1, forward strand.
ACTATTATCATAATATCAATCGACCCACAATATTCGACGTGAAAATGCTCAGATTTTTATGACAATAGTCGATAATATTTATTGTGGTCAAAAATTGTTATGAAAAAACATTCAGCGTCCACGGATTGTGGTACGAATTTTTTTTATAATAATGACCGACAATAGTTTAATTGAGATTTATGAACGGTGATTTTTATTTTGCCTCCTGAATAACCGAGTTAAAGTCAGACGTTCGAATGTGGCTGTTGGTTGGTGGTTTGTGTTTCCTTCGGTTAAATGGAATAGTAGAGTGAGCCCGAATGTTATCGAGGGTGGACCTAACGATTTTCCGAGAACATTGGTTTAATTCGATTCACACTCCGACTCCAGACCGAGACACTAAAAAACACATTTCACCGCCGGTCATCATTCGTCCATGGACGGTAGGAGGTAGATACGATCGACACAGTGACAGTAGTGGTAATGAATTTGCAGATAACCACGTGACAAACATTAAAAAGCCTTTCAGCAATTCGCGGGATTCGAAAAAGTGTATATAATGGACCTAAGTTTAAAAAAAATGGCTTTTTGAATAATAAATTATTGCTTTTTACGTGTTATTCTCGGTTGTAACGAATGATCGGGAACAATGTGTGTGTGTGTGTGTGACATAATATATTCTACATATATGCATAAAATAATTAGCCATCAAAGCAATTAATATGCGTAATCGCGACTGTCATCTAACCCTTCGATAGAATTTTTTTTATTATTTGAGAGAGAGCAAAAGATAAAAAAAATTTAATCAAATATAATGGCCCAATCAACTTAATTATTGATTGTTATACCTACTCGTTTCGTAGAATTTATCATCAGAAGTAATTTTTCATAAGTGAAAATAATATAAAAACCTGTACACATATAAAGCGATTACCGTCGTTTTTATCGACAATATTTTTTCTGAACAAATAGCTACACATATAAATCGTTGACTGTTGTAAAATTATTAAATTTTATGAGGATACTTAAATTAATATTTTAATATTTTGTTAAATTTAAAAAAAATAAACAATGCATACTTTTATTCCAATGTCGATTTATTTCTATTCGAGTCAGAGTGGAATAATTTTATGTCGATGTGTTATTTTATTAATTTTTTATGTCTGAAGGAAATATTTACTGTATAAAAATGCTTCGAATTATAACTTTAAGGTATGTTTCTGGCAGAAAATTGGATCTAGTTTATAATATTTTTGGGGGGGAGGGGGGACGGTAGTCAAAAGTAAGAAATTCCCATTAATTTTAAAATTAATCTGGTATTGCAAAACATTAGTACGAACATAATGTTAACATTTTTATATATATTTAAATAATAATTTAACTATTACTGATTGACTAGTTTATCTATAGGTACGTAGGTACTCTCTATAATACTCAAATTACACAGAGTAGTTTGTCATTGGTTGATGCACATCGTGGCCGTGGTCCACAATAATGTTTTGGACCGGCTCTATTTGAATACTACCGGTCTCGTAGTTTAATATTTAATATAATTTCATTAGCGCACAGCCATTATCTAATATTACATAAAATTGATGAGGCTACTTATTCGGGGCGTAAAAAACGACCGTTTTACCGAGACTGATCGACTGTGTTCGATAGCTCATCGTGGATTACTCATACTATATTATTCCTAACACAATGAACATAATATATGGACTTATATGGACTTATATTATACGTCATAGTCGACAATATAAAAAAGGCTGTACTGCGTTATGTTTATATGGATATCAACACCATGGATTGAAATAATACGCAGAATTTGAATGTCGAGGACAAATATAAATATTAGATAAATGAAAGGAAGTGCCACTTAATATACAAAGTATATCAATTATTAGTATTTTACGCTCCAAACTAAAATATTTTTGATACTTTATTTTATCAGTTCAACATGTCAACGTCTCTTATAACTTATACAAATATAAATATGTAGTATTTTCCTAAAATATAGATTTACTATTTAAGTGTTATTCGGTTGAGTGTATTGAAAAGAACGAAACTAGCACCGTCGGTACGTCATGCGTTTAATTTTATATTTACGAATAAGAGGTCTCCGAAACCATGTGACTTCTATTTATTTTTCAATCCCACGACACAAAATGTCGTCAATACTGACTCATATAATACACACAAATGTACCTATATATATATTTATAATTTATACAAGGTGATTCATTTAAGTGTTTACGCTCATTATTTAGAATTATTCTAAGAATGTTATTTTTACATAAGCAATTACAAAGCAATATGAATCTGTATTTTTTCCAAAAAACAATATAATATGTACATTAAACATATCATATCCCGGAGCATTCCGATGTCATTAAGTCTATTATATTATGAAATCAAATTTCCAGTTAATTAGTTATTAGTATTAAAATTTAGATGGGCGTAATAATGTATTAATATTATGCGAGATAACCGTGAGCCACGTTTTTAAACTTTGAATATTTATAGCTAATTTTATACTAGTTTAAAATTCATACTAGTTCGAAATACTCCTAAAACTATTGTTATGCAGAATATGAAATTAAAAATGTATGAAGTAATTTAAAAAAGTAAAACTTACAAAATGATAACGATAATTGTTATCATGAAACATTGCGTTTCAAGTAACATAATTTTTTGAGGTTGTATCGTCACAAGATTCACTTGTGTAAAAGAAAAGTTTTCAAAAATGTTTAAACTTTTCGATATAACGCATAGTGAAGACACTCGAATAGATCACCTTGTATATATAATAATAAAATGGAAGTGCTGTAAATATTGTACGTATATATATATATATATATTGTATGTAGCTGGATATTGCTCGCGTTTAAAATTGCATTTCAACCATGGCAAGAAGATACAAAGGTCGGGAAACGACGCGGGGCGGAAAAAGAACGCATCAGCCATCTCATTTCGACGCGGCTAAGAGGACAAACAGATATTGGGGAAGGGAAAGAGAAATAAATAGAAAAATTGCTCACGTTTAACGGCGGCGGTCGGCGCATCGTCAGATTGAAACGTCGAGATACGATGATTATCACTTAATTATTCATATCTGCCGGAACAATCTGCGTGTGCTACCATCGCGTTATGGAAAACGCTGGGTCTTAAGGTAAACACCACTCCGGCGGGCTTATAATAATAATAATAATAATAATACGTATATAATACAGCAACACGCGGACTATATAATACGCGTATACTTGTTCATTTTTATATTTATTATAATATATATTATAATGTAAATATTATGTTTACCACGTGCAGTCGATTAATAAATAATGCATTTTGCGAAAAAATAAAAAAGAAGCATTTTCGCTTAATACTCGTGTACCGATATGAAAACTTCGCATAACGTCCGCAAATAAAAGCATATAAAAATATAATATTTATTATTGTAATTATTATCACGGGCACCCATAGTGTATAGAGAATAATAATTTATATATTTAATTAAATACAATTTATGAGGAGGCTTGTTTATTTTTTTTTAATTAATATGACCACAAAATTCTAATCATTTTTTTTTCTTTTTATCAAAAAAATTATTTTGCAAGCAATTAGCAGAAATAACTCAATGTTATACAAATTACCGATACTAATATTTCTATATTTCTACTGAAAACAAAAATCAAAAATGTATCATAATATTTAAAAAAATATATTGAATGATTATGTTTTTATTTACTTTATGTAACGGTTCAAGCCAAAGATTAAGCTATTAATAATATAGTAAAATTTCCGTTAACGGTCACTTCTATGAAAAGGTCAAATTATATAAGATAAAATGATAGAGAATATTGTACAAGTGCATAGTTTTTGCCCAAATTATTTATAGTAGTTTATAGTTATCTTATCGAGCTTTAAAACACTGTCAAAATTTTTAATTTTAATATGCATAAATATGTTCATGTTTATAATATACACAATTTTTACATACTAAATTGTACACGCACATATATATATATGTAAAGTATAAGTAAATAACTCTAGTCAATAATACATTTTTTTAATATGTGCATATTATTGTGTAAGTATTTTTTTTTTATGCCTGCTAAATAGCGGTCATCTGGAAGTATGTCTAATTAATATTTTTATATTTACTTTATAATTATACGTCTTATGTTTAAATAATAGTCAAAAAGACTTAAAAATAAAAAAGTTATAAAATAATATTTTTCTTCAAATGTATACCTAATATTTTTGGTGTTCATAAAATAATTTATTTTTTTATTTTGATCATGCAAATTTACTATAGCGATTAGAGTTATAAGTTGTAGCAATAAATTACTATAGTGTATTGTGCTCAAAAAACATCTTGTTTGATATAAATGACGTGGGGTAAACGAGAAAAGACGAATTTATGTGCAATCGTATTGTTGGATTATTGCTACCTATTTTCATAGCAGTGAATCGCAATTCGCTAGTTCCTACGTAATATTTGTTTCCACGGCCTATCTATTAAAATAATAACCCGGAAGCTGCATAATAAATGCGGGAAGTGCTTTAAAAAGAAAAGCACGTGGTTTGAACGAGAAAACTCGGGAAGTAAAAATAATCGCACCGTAAATCCGGAGACGGCGGTAGGTAGGCACCGTTTTTAACGTCGTTCGCGTTCTATGGTGTAAAAAGAGGATAATGTGACCAAATGAATTATTCGTGAAACAAGTATGTGTCAGGCCACCGAGCAGTACTAGTTAAGCATGTATACTTACTGCACGGGGTCAGAGTTGATTACGTTTTAAATATTTTATTAAAAACCGTTCCTCGATAGTACCCATATAATATTATACAAACACACATACACGTTTATTATGTATGTATGAATTAATATAACATGGATGTGTTTACGGGGAGTCGTTAAGCGATCCACGTACGATTATTCGACAGCGAGCTTAAAAAGTTAATGTGTTTGAAGTGCTCAACAAAAGGATTTTTAACTCTGTCTATTATACACTTGAGTTTATCGACCATTCAGCGCGATGATATTAAAAATAGATGATTTTAAAGTATAATAAATTGTATTAATAGGTCACCACATTCGTATACCAATATATTATTATGTTGGTCTATATCTACAAACGTACGATATGGCAAATTTGTGTACATCAGTTCCAATTTTTTGTAGTAACTTTTAATAATATAATTAATTCACCTGATATTATTAAAGCTAGATGTAAGAAAATTATTTATGCTTTTACATAGTTTTTGGCAATATTTATAAAGCGAGTCCTGAACATTTTAAATTGTAATATTTTTGTATTCATAAAGTTGATAGTAGATTTATATTATCTCTATTCACTATATTATTGAAAATTAATACTTAAAATTGGAAATGCTGAATACAAATTTGGTATGTTCAAAGTTTGTAACACGGAAACAACACTGACACAAGGCATAATATTGTGCACACGGCATATAGTATTATACTATTCTGCGCTGCCCACCTCATTCGACGAAGCGTAAAAGTACATTTTAAAAAAGTTCAACAGTTATTCTATTACACAGCCAATAGGCGAAACTCACAGTCACGACCCGAAACGCTTAGCCATTTCTTTAAACGTAATCTTTGGATCCAATATCGTAATGGCATTAATAATCGCAGATTTAAATTTTAACGACATCAGACGTTTTATCAGTTTATCTTGAACTATAAACGACAGGGGTGGCCAACATGACTACGTACGCGAGCCACATATTAATGGAATTATATCAAGAGCCAAATTATCTAATCTGTACTTTTATATCACAAAAATAACAATAAACATATCAAATTATAAAATATGAAATTATAAAATAATAATAATTATTATAATAATAAAAACCTTTTTTTTTTTTATAAATGTTTGCAAAAAAAATTAAAATTTTGGTTTTTGTAAATAAGACTGCGAGCCGCAATTCGGCCACCCCTGATATATGATATACCTGTTGTTGGAAAATCTATGTCTTAGTGAAATATGTTTATCTAATAAACATATTAAATAGAACTGCAAACCATATATTAATATTTGTTTTTACGTTTTAGATAGGTACTGAGTACAGTAATACATTCATATTGGTTTTATAATGATGTATGTACGAATTGTTGTTTTATTTTTGTGTCCACTATCATATTTCGAAGTAGTAAAAATGCATCGATATTCAACTTTGGGAGCGGTTGATGATAGCAAACTGGATCAACTTAGTACTTTTAAAATAAAAGAATTCTCAATATGTAATATGTATTACAATAAGAAATACGTAATACAAGTTTGAAACAAAATTAATTTCTATATTTATATTAGCCTTTTATAGACAAATAAATGATTGCTCCTTTTGAAATATTTGAAGACATTTTAAATTGTAAACTTTTATCGATAAATGTTGATAAAATTTGTTTTCTAGTTAAGACTAGACGAAATTCATACAATGTTTCTCATAGGGTTTTATAAAAGAAAATACATTATCACAATTTATTTATTTTTTTTTTTTTTTTTGATCAAATTTAGTCAATATTTAATACTCAAACTATTTTTTTATTATTTTTATTATATTTTTGAAACTCGAAAGATAACAATTTTAAATATTTGATGTTTTCATGGATTGTTATTAAACGTTACCAAAAATTGTAAACTATATTATTTTTTCTGCCACCATAAGTCCATGGTAAATAATATCTACTAACCAACCTAATTTAAACGAGAAGAGGTCGCAGAGAAATCACAATGACAAGGTATCTGCCGTTTTGGAACTAACCACTTATCATTCAATTGTTATTTCGTATTCTATTCATAATATTCCTATTATTAAAAGTCACATGGGAATTTTTATTCTGAATAATAGATATGAAACAAATTGTAAATGATTACTTAATAATATAATTTATATTAACCTCTTCTGTTTAATGTATTAGTATGTTCATATTTAACACATTTTATTAATCAATATTGTGTACCATCTGTCCAACTACTACCGATATTACCAAATAGAATGGACCTCGTCACATTTCACTATTAATTGATAATATACACAATCAAATTTTAAAAATATTTTGACTTATTTTAAGCTATTTATGTGCATTTGATATTTTTAGAATTTTCGATGGTTTTTAGTTATTTTTTGTTGACAATATTTTCTTTTTGGCTGAAAATCTTGAAAATATAATATAAGATTCCTTATTAGTTCTTAAATTGTAAAAACACAAACATAATTATTTTTATAAGTTTTAAATCCAATATAGTTTCACAAAATTGGATATAATTGTATCGTTCAAAATTCATACATTTTTCAATTTTTGATACCTAGTTAATAAAATTTAAGATTTAATTCAACATTACTCAAATATTTTTCTTATACTATTTTAAAAATATAAAAAATTTATTCCATACACAATTTTGCGCAAAATAAAATTATAAAATAAAATTTAGATTTCATATGTGAACCCGACTACATATTGTATACACGCGCGCATATCATATTATAATTTAATGTGCAATAATATGCACGCAAACATAATAATATAATATAGTGAGTACGGTGTTTGACAGAACGCAAGCAAAAAAGTAAATATTTATTACATACCTACTCATATTATTATCTTTTCGACAAAATTTGGTGGATATGCGATACAAAAAAAAAATGGGATTTTGTTTTTCTATCGAACGATTGATTGGTGAAACACATTCCGAAAATCGTTTTCACTTAAACATCCTGTCAAATATGTATATATATATGCACATTATATACATTTATTTGGTATACATACTATACATATTATTATGCGTATCGTAAAACACACCCGCCGTATTTTTAGGTATCATCGAGTATACGCACTTTTGCGGCGCTTTGGTATGTATACATAGTACATACATACTAACTGAAACATATATGTATACGTATAATGTATATGTTAACCATTCAAAAATTGGATGAAAAAAAAATATACATCCCTCTGGATTTCTATCGAAAATCCACATCAAGCGCCGTTGCCGTTCCTAGATATGCGAAAAAAAAAAAATAAAAAAACGTAATTTTGCTTTGTCACAAAACAAAAACGAATCATAGGTATTTTTCATACACCCACATAATATATTATTATTACAGGCATATTGTATCGTACCACGTAATACATTATTATGAAGTCGTACGCCTACGGACAAAGTGACTTATATAAATTAGTTATAGAGACAACAAAAAATAAACAAATGTAATAATATACTGCGAATGCCTGCGTTGTTCAATCTCTCCATTCGGTCGCGTTTCCTCGGAAGGGACGTATCAAGATCAGCTCCTTAGTGAGTTGTGGCCTAAACTACTAATTCATAAGTCCAATGCAGTTCAATACTATATGTTCCTTCTAATTATCTCTTTCCATTAACTTCAATATTATTATGACATTTTTGTATACAACATAAAAAATATATATTTATGTTTTACATATACGCGTGGTTGAATAGTAGGATAATAATAACATAATATTACCAAAATACTTAAAATATATTAACTTTCGTTATTAATTTTGTCATACATTTTCTTCGTTTGTCGTGATTTAAGAGTTATGATTATTATTATTTTTTTTTTTTTAATCGTTTGCACTTGAGTGTCTAAAGCTTTTTGAAAGACCACCGTAGATCGATTGATACGGAATCCCACGCAGACGTCATTACATTATGCAAAATAATACCATTCGGAGTGAGACGGGCTCTTGACAACATGACTATACACATGCGGAGTGATTTGAAATATAATAATATAATAACTGGTGTACCTGCGTGCCGACAACTCACGCGTTATACAATGGTAATTCACAGGGAAGCCAAGTGCCTTCGATTTCTTATTTATTTTTTTTTGTGTGTGCGCAGATATTACTGTTCTTGAGATTTCTACCAGATTTGATATTGGTGTTTGTATTATACTCGGCGAATAAATGTTTTATTTAAATGACCCGACCGTTTCTGCGCACAACAGTGGAATTTGTATTTTATATTGTGTGTAATGTGTATATATATATATACATATTAATATAATATATATATATGTGTGTACAACATGGGTATATATAAGTAAGATTACTGGATATTATTTTAATGTTGAGCTGCATACTGCAGGTAGAAGCACGTGATATTATTATATATGCTCGTGAAATACGCAGACAAGCTTTGAATAATTGCCTGGAACTGTTATAACCGGCACCGTATACCTCCATTTGTGGATATCGTGTGGAAAATGCTTAATATTATTATTATTTGTAGGACTTGTGCCATTCGAATATTATATAATATAGGGTTCATTGAAATTAGAAAAACAACAGTCAACTTGCGTGATATTATTCGACTGTAACTTTTTGCAAACGTCACTAATAAATCCCGATCGATTTTTACCCACGTCTTTCTTGAATTATGAAAATGTTTTTTTTTTATCCTCCTGCCATTTAATAACACCTACCATTTTTCATTTACAAACTTTTACCCATTTATATTCGTGCACATCAGTTATTTATTAAAATAATACACTTATTTTTAAAATTTTATCGCCAACGATGTCGACCATAAAGTGATTCTTGCAGTTCATGAAAATCTATTTACACGCTATCTAGAACTGAAGGTCTTCACATCATATTTTTGATATTGAAACCGGGTATCAAAACTAAAAAGTAAAATTAATGAAGAGTAATTATCTAATTACACTAATATGGCTTTCAAACACGGTTTTTATTTTTGAGTTATATTTAAAAATATTTTAATATTCTGATCTAACAATAAATTATAACTCAACATAATATATAATATTATATAACTCTATTTCTAGATATAAAAATTTATAAAGTTTTAGAAAATTCCTACTAGTTGTATAAGCAAACTCCAAACACCTAAATATTCTAACAATAAATTTAAACAAATCAATGTCCGTCAATTATTCTCCTGAAGGACTAAAAAGTAAATTGCGTCTCGATATCCTAACCATCTTACTGAACTGTATAATTACGCACCAGAATTGTGATTAATGCGTGGTTTCATCCCTCAAGACACTAAGGTAAACTTAATTAACTTAATTTAAGCTTATTATACAAAAATTGTTTAAATTATTGTATGAATCGTTTAATCCCTCAACCCCACTCCCTCCCCCCGAGAATCAACTTTATATTGTTATCTTTAAATAATAATACATTGATTTTTCTATCTTATAAGTTTAATTGAATTAAAATACTTTTAAAAATGACAATACTTTTATTCGTAGTTTTAATATCTTTATTATTATTATTATTATTATTAATACAGTTTCAAAAATAAAAACGTTTTACACAAAATTGTCAACCCAGTTTTCAGTTTTAAACCGATTATAATATTAAAAACCAATAATAATATTGTCACAATTAAGTATTATTCACATTATAATATTATAATAATAGTGCCTTGTGTATTACTTTTTTTTTTCAAATTGATTTAATCTAATGTTTTTAATATCATTTGTTTTTCAATAACTTTCGTTATTGCAACTAATGTACTCGGTTATTAACGTGAATGATATATTTTAATATTTAAGAGCAATATAACATGCGAGAATCATTGAAGAGGAAACCAACGTATAAGTTTTATCTAATTTCGCCACATAAAATCGACTATGTCGTTATTGAAAATTATAAAAATTAAAATTATCATCGAACGCATAGCACTTAATGGTTTTCGAAATATGTCCAGTGAAAAAAAAAAATCTGCGTTGATCAAGACATGGAAATAAGTGTCTGTACATCGCACCACTCGACGGTATCGAGTAGTATCTGAATTCTGAATAACATTTTAATATTATACCGTATATATATATATATATATGTATGCATACCTATGCGAACGTCCTACACGTATACAACAAGCCCTATTATGCACGTTCGAGTGGTGTACCGGCGGCGTCGGCGGCGGCGTCGGGCGACGAGCCAGACAATTGAACAGATGTTAATTTACGGAAATCCGATTCCGTGTTGCGGTGCCTGCGCACACGTCGTTTCGCTCGCGCGTGTTCGCGTATTTTATAATTATTATTATTATAATAACAACAACAACAATAATAATAATAATAATAATAATAATAATATATAATAATAGCACGGCGTTGATAAACACTGGTAAATCTGCGCAGCGGCTCGTCGTTTAACACACACACGCGCGCGCGCGGATATAAAACATATTCGTTTGTAATAACAACAATAATAATATATTATGCGCGTGTGGGTAACGTTATGCGCACGCGATACGCGCGAACAATAATAATAACAATAATTTAACGCCGAACGGGTGCGCCCTGTGGTTCGCGAAATTGCCAAAATGTTTATCGCCGACGGGCGAATGCGGCGGGGGACGGGGTGCTCCCCCTCCCCCGTACACGCGTCCCGGGCCCCGGCCGACCGATGATAAAATATATTATATTATAATATAAGCGCCGCGTATGCGTAAATATCCTGCAGAGTCCGATATATTATTATTGTTCTGTGATTGCGCAATATTATTATTATATTATTATTATAATACACACGCGACCGCTGTTGTTGTGCCGCGCACAGAGGTGTACCGGCAGGTCGGTCATCGGCGGACGGCGGTGTGCACTACTATATTGTATTGCAACGGCTATAGTACTACTGCAGTGCTCGCAGAGATTTTCCGAAAACTCGTTATTTTAATGAGCGCTAATCAAATTTACGACCTCGGTTTTCGCACGCAGTAAATAAGCGCTGTTATTATTATCATTATCGTTATTATTATTGTTATTGCTGTCGCCGTTATTACCCATCACTATATTAATGTAATACTGATGTCGTTGTCGGTGTACACGATAATAATATTGTATTTCGTCCGCGAAGCGTAGTCGGCAAATAAATATCTGACTGGCGTTATTGCTGACGCGTTCATACTCTATAATATATTATGATACAACGCATATTGTTATTAATTATCATCACTATTACTATTGTGTACGGGTGATTATTACCAAGTAGGTTCACCGGCAAATTTTTTATTTTTATTATTATCGATATACTAATGCCCCGTTTTCCTGTTCGGAGTCGATAACCGGGTGACTTTTGAAAATGTCGATGTTACGATAGATTTAAATTCGATCCAGTAGTTTATTTTTTTTTGAGTTATAGATATTTTTGCACGAGTTTGGAAGATTCGGCGGATTTTTAATAGTATCAATCGACATTCGACGTCTTATAATTTTTTTAAATTCTCCGTGTATAATAAATTCTAGAGTACTAGAATAATACATAGTATACGTAGTATTTTTTCAAACCCATTCTTGAGTACTATTATCCTACTAGTATACCAATACGGCTTTACGTATTAATAGCTCAGAAATAACGCGTACTTACATATTTTGATTTAGGCACATTAATATTTTCGAAAGAAAATCGTCTGCTTAACAACTGAAAGTAAAAAGTTATTTTTCATACGAAAAAAGAAGAAGTTCTGCATTTTTATTCCTTTATGGTATATAAAACATAATTGAAAACATGACGCTTAACGCTTAAATATACTTCAACGTTTCAAAAATAAATGTTTGATTTAATTTTTCATTCAACGACAAATGTGGCTAGATCACTTCCTTCACTACCACAGCTGTGTTAAAATATATAAAATAATTATGTAAAATGTTTTTAAAAAAAAAAAAGTTAACACCGCCTGTGCATGATCACAGTATCCATCATAGAGTAATATAGAGTTATATTACTCTATGGTATCCATAGTGATATAATCATCGATATAATCGCTAGATCACTGGATGAGGACTGCGACCCACAGTGTAGGATTCATAATATTCTACGCAGTGGTGTATAAATATTGTAATAGATTAATATTATCGTCGATGCGAGGAAAATATTGGATTATTTGTCTGTTTTATTTCACGATTGTTTTCTTGTACGTATATCTTAGATATTATCTACAAGCGGTGGACTTGATTTCTATTTTTTTTTTTTTTTGTATATAATATGCTATTGTGGTGACGATTATCTAGCCGCAGTCTAACGATAGTGTGATTCATCAAAAATGATCAACTCCATTTTTCGTTAAACAATGAATTATGTTTTTGGAATTTTCTCAATTGCTAGTTATCTATTATAGAAATATAATTCAAAGTATATCTAACATATTATTATAGTGAGCTAAAAATGTTATAGGCCAAAAATGTAAACCTATTTTGTACGTCATGTGACTGTGTGAGTACAAAACAAATATAATAAACATCCGTGTAAAACGTTACGGGGAAAACAGGTTATAGGTCACAGTGGTATTATACAAAGCACAAAGCCATCGTTATACCCAAATTAAACGTTTGAAAATATCATTAATATTCATTGAAATGTCATGCAGGTAGATACATAGAAACTTCTAACTCGAATTCGATTTGGTGTAAAGAATAACTACGATTATTATAGTACGTAATTGGTATATGGATACGAATATATTATTTAAAACACAATCAGTAGTTTTGGACAGCTTGCGTTTAATTTCATAGTGCACGACTAGTAACTATATATTATATTATAATATGAATGATTGTACAATAATATAATTTAGTTCTTAATATTCTAAAAAGGGTTATTTGTGTTTGTATTGTTTGTCGGTTGTTTAAATACGCCATAATTGTGGATAAAGTTTGTAACGCCCTGCAGTATACTTGATCTAAATATTAACTCGGATGCTCCGTCTTCACCAACTCCGTCCCTGCCACTGTACGGTTGATTGCTCGGTGTAAATTGATACACTAAACAAAGGTTCTGAAAGTAAATAATTCGTCATCTATTTCCGCGTAACAGCAAAGTATCATTAAAACACGTGTAGTCTTCCCTGTCACTGCATTATTATTAAACATTAATAAAGTTCTAACACTATATATGTGTTTTAGTGAAATGGAATAGTATGATATAATATTTTTTGTAAATATTTGAACCAAAATTGTGAATTCTATTATTATTTTATTATTATTATTATTATTATTATTATTAGATTAAGGCTTCAAATACATTTGTTTATGGGTGTACGATAGTTTAAAGTTTAAAACCATTACTGAACATTTATAAGATACGATTGTGATACCACTAATACAATTATGCTGTGATCAAGTATCTTTGATGCGTTGATCTATACACTATTGTTATGAGATCGGTCATCTTGAGGAAGTCTATAGTTATTGATTCTTATCTGGGAGAGATTCAGAGATCAGAAAATTATGGTTATAACTAATTCAAATAAGATAATAATATCATAAAAATCATAATTCCGTGAAAAAAAGCTGCCATATATACATGTAATTCTGTAATTAGTGTAAGTACGAAATAACTATATAAATATTTTATATGAGTTTGTAAAACTCATATAAAAACAATAATAACTTAATACATCAATTTACTTTGATTTTATATGTGATTTGTAAAAATCGTTCATTCTATTTAAGTAATAAACTACATTAAATGGTTTTAAAAATGTATATTAAAATATTGATGTTGAGTTTTTAAAGTTTCATAAATTTAAAAACGTTATTTATTTTATAAACTGAATAAATATCACTTTGTTCTAGTATCAAAGGATTTTTTTTTTTTATGTAAAATTACAAAACTCCTATATAATATTATAAATTAAGTATGTTTATTCGTTTATAAATAATTTAAAAAAATTAAAACTGTACTTAATATATTTTAATGTTACCCCACAAAACGAATATAAGTTATTTTTTAAATTATTTTGAACAAATGTAGGCATTTGTACTTTTAAATTAATTTGAAAAGTTTTGAATTTTAATAGATGTACAAGAATAATATTGTAATTGGTTGTTAAAAAAGTTGTGTTATTATGTATTTTTGAGGTTTATTTTTGTACAATATTATTACGAAAATAAATTCAGGATATTTACAACTATCCGAGTGCAATATAATATTATATTTAATACAATTTTATGAATGTATACGAATAATTTAAACTATAAATAAAATATTAAAATGTTTGTTTTATTTTATTTTTCACATAATTTATAGAGATGCATAACCTAATGACGGAAACCATACAACGGAAATCAGTTGCAAATATTTATTGAGATGTTTATATTACGTAGGAATGTGTTTGGGCGTACCTATATATATTTTGTGGATATCATTATATTACCGTTAATACTCAACGGTAGACGGTGGTTTAACAAAACAAAAGAACACTTTGTGCGGGGAATAATGTAAGAGAATCGAAAAAGGTTATAGGCTGTATTACTATAGCCATTTGAGAAGATATATTTTTTAGATGTTGACATCGGAAACATTATTAATTAATATAACCGAAACGCACGACACATCTCATGTCTCGGACAAATAGGGGACAGAGTGCCTTAAATTATAAGACATATAATTAATTTACGCGTACTACATCGGTTCACAACTAATTAATATTTGACTCTTAATTTGGATATCTAAAATGTACATAGAACGAAAATATTATTTTGTTATTTTGTTAAAATTATAATATACATTTTAAGGTTTAGTTGAATAATAATATATCACTTTTTACAATATTTAACAGGTTGATGATAATAATAATAAAAGGTTAGTATATAATTCATATAATTTGTGGATGATACCATTTTTCAAAGAAATTAATTGGTGTTATACATTATGAACGAAAAAAGTGGAGAATGCACGATATGAATAATATTGTAGTATCATTCATCCTAATACTATAATTCCGGGACTAGGGATTTTTAAATTCGATTTTTACACATTATTGACGCCTTTAAATAAATGCGAAACATTTAACATATAATGCAGTGAGAACGGTTGGTGGTAACGTGCATAAAATAATATAATCATTCGGACGCCAAAGCAAAACCTGTAATTCTGATTATCAAAAACCTACTTTTCCTTGTCGAGCCATTTTTGTTTGTCAACAATAACAGGTAAACTGACAGTTTGTACTATCTATTGTTTAAGTTGCATATCACGGACACTTTGTACGGTGATAAAAAATTGATAGAAATCGATCGCGGACACTTTGTACGGTGATAATAAATTAGTAAAATTCGATCGCGGACGTTTTGTTCGGTATGTAAACGGTGAGGTTTTTATTTTGCATGTTTTTGCATACTTTGGATAAAATGCATATTATTGCTTTAATTGAATAAAATGAATATTATTACGAAAAATGAATATTTTATAGTATCTTTCGTAATTAATATTTATAATTTAATACTAATATTACGTATTTAATTCTAGCCCTGCTGATTAAAGTATAAAACTTGGTTTTTTTGTCAAACATAAAATTTAAAATATTTCCACTATTGAATGTAAATTATAAATTTTATTTCTAAATTATAATTATAATAATAATCTTAATAATATTAAGACAAACAGCCAATCACTGATGTATTTCAATAAATAAATATTTTTTTTGTAACTTTATTTTTGTGTTTATCTTAAAACAATTTAAATGCATATTTTACAATTTTTTATCGCATACAAATCCTAGCCCTGATTATTATTATTATTATTTATGTATGTTAACATTGTTAACTACCTGTGTTTTGTAATAACAAATTATGTCTAACATTTTATGTCTCAACATTTTTTTTTACCTGTAATAGTACAAACTATCTGCCATATACATTTTATTACTTTCTGAAACAGTACAAACTGTCCGCAGTTTTCATTTTTTCCTGGTGATCGTACAAAGTGTCCTACAACCACAATATCATGTTATTAAAATTATTGGAATATTGCAAGTTTAGGATAAGTTTTTAAAATACAAATAATAATCAGTAGACTCTCGTAGCTTTTACTATAATTATCTGACTGAACTAATTCAGTATACCTGATTCCAGTATTAAAAAATAAAAATAAAAATAGGAATATTTTAAAATGTTTCAATTAAAAAACAACTTATGTGTTAAAATTTAAATAAAATAAATATAAAGTTTAATGTTTAAAATAATAAAACTAATATTGTAAAATAGTGTATAATAATAAAACTAAATTTTAAGAAAATGTTTTAAAAGCTATATGGGTATTAATAGTTTGTAATACAATAAACGTTAGTACGTAATCATCCCGAAAGTATTACAAAAAAACAATTAAATATTCAATATAATTGATCTATGATAAACATTAATTGTTAAGGATTTTATTGAATAAATTTTGATCATAGAAATATTATAATTTATTTTGCAAATCCGGGTTGGCCCACTCAATATATCGAATAGTGCGCTTCTTACATTGTTATTTATTTTATGAAAGCTGTTCGAAAACACGAAAAGAACCTTATTAAACGTAAAACAACTACAATGGTATTGAGCAAAAGGCGAGATTCACTAGTCTAGGAAAAAGGGTACAGGGGAAATCGCATATAACGGAGTTTTTAGTATAGCACAAATAAGTATTTAATATATTCAGATATACCATTAGGTATAGTCCTTGAGTTCAATGAATTTTCAAACTACACTGATATTGTACATTTGTATTTGAACCTATGTTTCTATTCAATAAACAACTGTTTTATTTCATCTGTTTCAATTCTAATCGGAATAAATGAATCACCCTTCTAAACAACTTAATATCTGGCCCTATGGCGAAGCCGTTGGTAACGATATTTATTTAGATATAAGTAGCAATCTCTTCATTTCAATCTATACAACTTTCATACTGTCTGATATCATGAACATTGGTCGGTAGTTTCGAATAAGAATTATTTTCTTCTAGGGCCTGGAAAAAAAAATGTATTAAACAAAATTAAAGACTTGGTACTATATCACATATGCTTCTGTCTGTCAGCTAATGTTATGCGAAATGTGTTCTGACTATGCATAATCAAATGCAACCAAATGCAACTAATATTGCACTGTAGGAAAAATCAAACACGACATTAAATCGATACAAACAGTTGTAATATTTGCATATTAAGCGTCATAAATAATGTATTGTATTATTATAAAATAAATGTATGCTTTTATATTATTTGCTTAATATTCGACAAATATATATATATATGGATACTTACTTCACAATTTGCAACTTTACATGTATGATTACATATTATGTTTTCACAAGTTATACTGGAAAACGAGCAATTACGTTTTACCAGTCCGTATAATATACGTAAATATACGATTTTTACGGAAATCATTAACATTTCATTAGACACGCATAAAACTCCGTGTCAAGTAATTGACCCAGATTAGATTTTTCTGTGTATATATTATAATTTATATTATATTATGCCTTAAAAAAGTATAATAAGAAGGTTTCCAAAATATTTTAATATGAACGTATGATACACTACGATTCTTATGTATGCTTTACAACAACTACAAAATAACAATAATAATAATAATAGTCTGTCGTAATTGTTTTTCATATTAATACGAGAAACACAGTTTATTATACGCTAATCCTTGAATGAAAATATTTTAAGCCATGAACGTATAGTTTCTCGTTGAAAACAATCGTATTCCCGAACAGAAAAAAATAAAGATTTTTATACTATAAAAAAAGTAAATCATATACATCATATACATACATAACTTTACAATTTTGAATCAAGTCATACAACTAATAAACTATTGTAAAAAAATAATAATCTTCGTGTATATTCTACGATATTACTTATAAAATAGATATAATTTTTAATTTCATAAAAACCGACATAAGCATGTTGTGATTTTTTTTTGTTTTGACGTCATCACTATGATTCATTGAATTGATTTTTTCGGTATTTAATAATACGTGTTTAAATTTGAAGCAGAGCGCTATTGCATTTACTGTAATGTATGTTTGTGTGTTTTTAATTATTTAATTTTATGTGTTATGTTTCTGTCAACTCCTTTAGGGGAAATAAAGATGATCCAAACTTTAACTATATGTGCGATGGTTTTTGAAAACAAATTAGATTAATTTGGTAACCTTAAAGTAAACAATGCTTCTTACTTTTCATTATAAAATATATGGAAAACGCGAATATTTATCAAAGAAAAATGAATTATCGATCCGACCATGCAAAATCTAGAACGTTTCTTCTATCACGATCACTTTAGAAATATTCGGGTTTTTAATTTTTTAATATCGCTCAATGTTGTCAAATGATGATGATCCAACTGTATTAAATTCTCCACGATTAAACACGAGTTAAAAGGGTACAATTTAGATATATCTACCTTAAGAGCTCACAGTGATTATGCGTTTGAAACGTATCGAATAATAGCCGTTTCGGCCAACCGCTTGCAATAGTAAAGTAATGAAAACAATAAAATAATAATAATGACTAGGAGTATGACCCGTAACACCTATAATAATAATAATATGATCAGCCGGAGAGTACCAGGCGGATGTGGGACGCGGATTCGAAGATTCCCGCGAACGTCCATTATTCGAGATAAAAGCTAGTCGGCCTGATTCGAGTGGGCATCGGTTGATTTATCCACCTCCACCGAGCTCGGCGTAATTGACGTCGTCGGCATTAATCAATCTGTCGCGGGCACTCGTCGAGAACATCGGTCGCGTATAGCCCGTGGCGCCGCTGAGTCCGATAAACCTTCCCGCGCCGCCATTGCAAGAGTTCGATCGGTGGCTCTTGACCAGGCCAGTTTTCGAGTTTAAAGTGTCCCATTCCATTACACAGTAATACCGTACGGCTGACTGATCGATCTCGATCTAACACACTCAGCGATGATGTACATATGATGCTGAAATAATAATATCGTCAATACAGCTAGGACCATACTTAAATGCTTTGAATATATTACGAAACAGGAAACCGCGATCATTTTGGAACGGTATTCGTGATGGTAAAAGTAGAGGTTGCAAATCTTTACGAATTATTAATGATGTGGACAATGATGTGCGTTTCTAAGATTTCAAAAATTATTTAGTGACTTTTTAAAGACTTGATACGCGCGTGTATACCACCAACAAAATATTGTATTATAGGATTTTTATAGAAATATTATGCATACGATATAGAATACCTTGCAACGTATTATATTCTTTGCATACGCTCTATATCTATCAAAAATTATATACATTCAGGTATATGTATTACTATACATTACATTTAATGTTACGTACAAATTATTATTATTATTATTTATTAATCCGCGGCAACAAAGACTATTGAATGGTTTTTATTCATTTGTAGAGGGGAGGAACGGTAGAGGTTAAGTTGAAACACGTTTTTTGTGTGTGGCAAGGATCTGTCACTAAAATCCAGGATGGTCACCCACCCGGGAGCTAGCAACACTGGCCGATACGTACACTTAGAGCGTTTCCGCAGTTAAGTGTACGATCGCACCACACCAAACCACATAAATTATTATTATTATTGAATAAACAAGGAATTTAGTTTGGCAAGTACTTATTAGGTGACACATTTTTTTTTTCATTTAGTCTATTTAAAAAATGTTTCATATTACTCAAAACTATTATAACATTAGAAAACAATTGTACACTAAAAAGTTAATATAAAAATTAATTATTTCGTAATATATTATGTCGTAGGCATATACTCAAATCAGGCGTTTTACTAAATGTCCAGGCAAAAAGTCAAAAAAATTTAATTTTTATGCAATTTTACTATTCACTTAGACATTTAGTAAAATGCTTATTTCAAGTCGGGCAAATATTCAAATAATAATGTAAATCGAATCGTGGGGGAGATCAAGAACACGTCCGCACTATTATCTATACATAGAAGAGAACACGCAAAATGTACTAACGAGTTTTGAACCTACCATAATGAAATTTTTCGTAGACACGGGGGGGCCGGATATGAGTCTCATGAAAATATATGTGTTAAAAAAAGAAGTTGTTATAAATGAAAGTGAACATCGCATAATTAGTGATATCGCGGCCAATCCTGTAGATGGTGTAAATATATTCGATATATCCTTAGAACCTTTATAGTAATATAAAAAGAAAAGATTTCAATGCAAAATTCGACGTAGTAACAGCCGATTTCCGAGTACCAAAATCCGATATCATAGGGTGAGATTTTATCAAAGACAACCGAATCATAATATATTAGATTTTAGTCGGGACATGTTTATAATGTCGCAGTGTCATTCCGTCGCATGTAGTAACTCCGTTTTATCTATTTCCGCAGACGAGTATATCGAGCATAATTAATTATTACAATAATGATTGTCGATTTTATAATTTATGGAGGCGTACATTACTTGTGTGTCGTTTATGAATTGGTCAATCTTCTCCCATTGTTGTTCATAATATTTGTAATATTAACGCACGCAGTTGATTCCCACGTAGTGGTTATTATTTTAATCGGTCCTCGGTTTTCAAAATATATACCCGATTGTTGAGAAAGTTGATCGTCGGTGAACCTCTACGCGCTCACTTCAACATAGCAAAATTTCAACGCTAAAATAGTCCTAAAACAATTTAATTTTTATTCAAATAACAATACAGAAATTAATTTGTCACATTTCGTCATTCGACTCATTTTTGACAAAACTGCATTTCGTTAATATAACATCTGTACAAGGTTCATGCATTTCGGTGAAATTGTTATGTGTTTTTTATTTATTTATTTATAATAAACGGGTTTTAAACCCTTTAACAATAAGAAGTAATAAACGTAAATACAGTTCTAAATAATAATAATAATAATATATTTTGGGTACAATCCAAAAAAAAAAAAAAAAAATGAGTATTACCTATGGTAATAGTAAACACCTTAATAAAGAATAATTATATAAAAAAAGTAAAAAATCATTAATTAACAATGAATAGTTATAAAAAATATAATACCGAGTAAAAAACAATAATTTAAATTTAAGGTCATATAAACATTCTGTTTGAATAAATAACACGACATAGCAAAAAAATCAACATGATCCATTATAGAGTTGGCCATATGTGTTCCGCCACATATTAGTGTATGTGTTTATTTTAAACTTAACTGTCAGCTTGGTTTATTTAATGTCCCCGATAAAGCGATTCATGAATTACCGTTTTCGTTTGTTCATCGATTATAATTGGCGTATTATGTATTGCTTTATAAAAGTCCGTGTTAACTATCGCGTCTAAACTGCCATACAGTTAAGCGAGTATAATATACATTTAATTTATATTTTTATCCTTAAAAATACCAATAATCGACCATACAGTTTTTTTAAATTGTTTATTATCAAATTCCATTCTTTGGGAATTATACGCGAATACTATACTGGTAACTAGAGCTCTATTTCCGGACAGGCTAAATTGATATTAGCGACACGTGGGGACTTTGCCCTACAGCAATAGTATTGATTATTAACACTAACATAAAAACTTCCTCAAAATATATTTTAACCCCCCCACATTTTTTTGATTATTTAAGATTAAATAATAATTTAATTATAAATTAGTGATAATGTGAGATACATTCTATGCAATATGACATAGACAATAACTAAAACAGAATTATTCAAATGTAAATTGTATGAATATAAAATATTAAAGTTTATTTTGCAATACACATATATTATTATAGTTTAATAAAAGTATTTTTATCTAATAAATATTATACGGGCATGCGGCATCGACCAGCGGTATAAAATTACCGTCCAATATTTTAGTTTTATTTTGGTGATTAAAAATGAACAAAAAAAACTTATTTAATATTTTTAATATACCAAAAACAATATCCGTATTTGTGCAGTTGTTACTATTGACATGAAAATTATCCAGATGATCTTCTTAGTTTTTTGGAAAGCATAAAAGTAAGTAAATTAAATTAAGTATTTATTTGTGGGCCTGCAGCTCCCCTTATATTTTAAACCTTGTCGCGCCAATGAATATATGAATGAATTACTTAATAGCTATGTACTATAATATATTTACCTCTTTAACAAAAGCACATTTCGAGAATCTCAGCCCGACCTTTGTCTATGTAGAGTACTTAACTAAAATTATAACTGCAAGTTTTGTCTGTTAAAGTTTTTACCCAACCATGTTAGTAATTTATAATCTAATAATTAATATATTATAACATTATATACACTTATATTAGTAGAATTCCGTCATTCTATAGAATACCTAGTGTAATAGTAAATTACTATTAATAATAAGTTTATATCATATGTATTTCAAACTTTTCTTACTCATTTTTGACGTTTTGCAAGAAGTCTAGGTATATTTTATAAAACGCCAGATTCAATGTTTTACATATATTATAAACGGTATAAAAGGTCCTAAAGAATTATATCAATAACTTCACAAATATATGATGTGTCCATTGTCAAAATTCCACAGCCTGTATGGTGGCCCAATACGTTATAAGAAATCACTGCGAATATCATATACGAAATCGTACATGAGCGTTGTGTCTCCGCAAAAGAATAACGAATATTTCGACAGGGACGTTTTTCATATTTTGCACGCTTTTTTATAAGTATATATAACGATGTACAATAATAATAATATCAGCTCTGTACGATATTATTACATCATAATATAATAAATATTATAATATACCTTTCGTCTGGTCTCGACCTTTGACTGCAATGATTCACAGACTGCTAAAGACCCCGCACGGCACTTGAATTTTAATACCAGTACTGCGACGACAGATTCGAGATAGTGGGTCAAATTTTTGGGTTTGGACGTGGTGGTGCGGGTAGTGAGACGAGCAACAGTGAAAGGGATTCGGCGAGGCGATAGCAATTACTCTGAAAGGCTAACACAAAAAGCCCAGTCCTCCACATGCTGTGATATTCTATCAGTCTTAATTCACCCGTCACGTCATGCCTGGACCAAGGGATCCGGTTTAATACGGGTCGACTAAAGTGGGATTTTTTCTCCCTCGCAAAAATCTAACGCCAGCAAATAGTTTCGGTATGAATAATACTTAAAAATTATTATGTGGTATGTATAATAATATCATTACATGACTTCAACATATAATTTGTATGTAGTGTTGCAGTAGTTGCAGCGCTGTGTTAACGATATCTAATTACAGGCCGTTGAATTTTTTCTAGCTCACCGCCGCCGTTAAATACTATTAAAAGTCGTTAATATTGTAATAATAATCGTTTGACGAGCAGAAGAAATATTTCAGTTTCAAATTTTTCGTTAGAGTGAACGCGAAAAACCGAAAAAACAACAAAAGGGTCTACACGATATTTTCTGAAGCCTTTTGTCATTTGGCCTCATCTCATATTTTCGATTATAATGATGGAAACTTTACTGCGCGTTTAATTACAGCAATTTTTTTTTTCCTGAACAGCGTGCAAATCTAATAAACGGATTTCATCCGTCAGCTGATAAAATTGCCAATTGTCGTCGCGAAGGCAATATTGGAAAACGCCGATATGGTTACGAGTCTTGTACAGTCGTAATAGTAATAATAATAAAAATAACAATAAAACGTGTTTATAAACTTGTAAGAACTTTGGATGAATACAAAAGATGCCAACGCAAAACAATAGATGATACGTGAAAAAACCAATAGGTTACTGAATTTATTCCTTAGTTCGATTGTTTTCTTTAACCTAAAAATCTAAAACTGATTTCGCCGTCATTTTATATTAATATAAACAAAGGCATATTAATAGGGCGTCATACATTTGTCATGTTGTGATTCTTAGAAACATACATTATTGATATGCACTTGGATATAAGTATTGAAAAAAAAAAAAAAAATAGTGAAAATGAATACGAAAAATACAGAACATAATTTATCTCATAATACATTGAACGGTCGTCGACGTGATATTATTATTGTAACTACACTGCACCAAATTACAGTACACGCATTACACAACACGCTATTACACGGATCACCAGTAAAAGGATCTACTGGCTACTAGTCATTAGTGTGCTTAATTGTAATTGTTCTTAATATGATACGTATAGCCACATTTAGGCCACGTATAGGTGAACATTTTTTGTATTAATTTTATTTTATTATACCATACTGATTTTTCAAGGGGAAGAAACGCCTTCACGCGTGGTATGCTCGTTCGTAGTTCCATAATCACATCGAAAAATTGTCCATTTACATAAGTTATGTAACAATAAATTAATAAATACCTTAAGGGGTAAAACATAAAAAGCAGTCAATACACTTAAATCAAACATTAAACTTATAGTTGAAAATAAAAATAATATTTTTTTAGCCAATTACAACCCAACCAAACTGAAGAACTGAAATAGTATGTATGCAATAAAACGTATCCCGTTTAAAACGTAGATATTTTGGCGGGGAAGTAAATAGTATGATCTTGTTCTTGTATTGATGTTTGATAAAAATCTAATCCACGTAAACGTACGTACCGAAAACCGCAAACATCTGATTGGCAACAACGGTCAAGGATTGTAATAGAACTCAGAGATGGCGCAACAGAGAGACGTGTGCTTGTAGGGAACAATATTCTTGTCTATTGGTTATTCTTTAACTGGCCAACTCAGATTTAACGAAGAAAAAAATTAGAAATAAACCGCAATAGGTAGTATATTTTAAATTTCAAATAAAAAAATTTAATACGTACAGCGCCATCTACCGTTGAGCGTATACGTCAACGTTTAAAAAAGTATTAACACACAGATGTCGCACCAAAGTTGTATTTATTTTATTCTAGTAGAATAACGAAGAATCAAAATAGTTTGTATTTTTAAATTATTAATTTATTTCTATTAGGAAAGATCACAATTTTGTTAAAAAAAAAATTACGGTAATGCCAAATGATGGTGATAATGGTGATAGGTAAATAGGCGGTGGTGATTATTGTGTTTGACAGTTACTTTGGAATAATATTTTTCTTTTTTTTTCTTTTGTCTACAATAATATTAACTGGCAACGGCGCAATGTGAATATTGAAAAAATAAAAGTTTCGATTGATTCGCATATTATTCTCGTATTCGTGTATTTAGATCCGTCGAAAAACATTTAAATACATTTGAACATGCATACAATATCAAAATTTGATATTAAGAATGTAAAAATGTTGTAACTTTGTAAGTATACCTATATTATATTGTTGTCTATTCGACAGCGAATTTCGCTTCTTCAGATAAAAAATAAACAGAATAATTTTCAAGGTGTTTATCAACCGTACGAAATCGAAATAAATAATATATTACGTGGTACCTACATATTACTGAAATCGGTACCAAGAGCGAACGAAGGAACTCAAGGGGCAAACGTCGTTCATGGCGCCTGCATTAATAACAAGTCATGGCTTATTATTCACTTTACCAGTGAAGCACCGTGCGTAATCTTCGTTTATTTCCGAATAGGATGTAGGATTCAGGTATGCCATTGAACATTTTTTTTATCATATACTATTATACAAACGGACGCTTAAAACAATTTGAAAATTTTGGTTTTTATAGACACTCCGTAATTTGGCCAGGAGCCACCACAGTTTTATGACGTTAGCAGGTCATGTTACAGACAATTGAATTATTTATTTATTGAATGATTATAACTTTCTATTAGAAAATCAGCATATTATTGTTATATCTTATATAATATCAATATATATATACATTTATAACAAAATCAAAGGTCTCTGTACAAAAACTTGAGGGCGATTAGGTGGTAGGTTACATAGAATATACCTCGGTTGGTTGTGGTAATGAATATGATCATACTATTGTAAACGTCTTGTGATTTAAAATATTCTTTTATTTTGTGATATTAATAAACAAATAAACTAATATAAAATGAATAATGATTTCTTTCAATTATGCTAAATGAAAAATGATATAAAATATAAAACTCCAATATAAAATTAACACATTCTAAGCAAATAAAAAAGAACTGTACTCACTTAAATTGAATAACAGAAATTAAATTTGCCTAAAGAATATAACAACTTTATTGCAGTCCGAATAGTTTGGAACATTTTTCGTCACGATTGAACGCTATCATACTCGAGCAATAAGCTAACATCCTTATGAAAAAAAAAAAAAAAACACTAAAACCACAATACTTTAAGCGAAATATCAAACTTTAGCTGAAGTGGTACCTCAGGGATGTAGGAAAATTACATTTGTAACTTTTACTGATCACAGAAAAAATATACTCTTGTTACAAACTACTATCGACAACTCAAACAAAGTTCCGGTTTAATCACTGGCAATCCAAAGTTGATATAGTTTCTAAGCATTCTAAGATCAATGATATTCTATTATACTACTCATCACTCTTATATAGATATTAACTACCTACTATAAATTTAAAAAAATAAAAATCTATCATTCAAAAACCCCGTTAAATCATTTTGTTTTCGTTTGTTAAAATGTGTTAAAACAACACACAGATTAAATATATTATTAAAATATTATAATAATGTACCTCTGAATATTATACTTCTTATGACTTTAAAATTCCTAAATGTTTGCACGATGTCATTTAGAATGTTACTTAATTTACATACCGTGTCATATGAAAACTAGTTAACTCAAAATATAATGTAATTATTTAAATTGAATATTAAGTTATTATTATATGCTATATCAACATTGTAACCATTAATATTAGTGCAGCATGCCAGTACATGTTATATTGAATTCGACACTTATAAATCTCAAAGTATAAATGATTTTTTTTCGTTTGTAACTCACTTGTGGAGCAAGTGAAAATTACTAATTAATTCAAATAGTTTTTGTACTGCGTATAAATACACTTGGTTGGTCTGCATTTTATTTTATGCTTATGCTTTAAATCGGTAAAATATAAAAAAAAAACAGTGTAAGTTAGGTTTGAAAATACTAATTATTTCACATATACCAAGGCTAATAACAAACAAATAATTATGATAATTATTGTGTTGTAATATTATATAAGCTTATTATTATCTATACTTAGGTATAAAAATGAATATAATATTATACAATCAAAAAATAGTTAAACATTTTAATTATTTTAAGGTGCTTTGTTATTTTATTTGTTTAGTTCTTATTAAGTCAATTATACTCGTATGTTAACATAAGTTATTATTTTTTGATCAAACACTTGTTGTATTATCAATATAACATCAAATAGATATGATAGTATACAATTTATTATAGCGAATAAAATATGATAATTACATTTTTAACGAGTATATTAAATATTATTATTGTGTTAAAATTATTTTTCTAAATAAGGTTACGCTGAACAACGATGCATTTGAACCATAATATTAATAATAATATAATGTATCACGAACGACATTTAAACGGTTTTGATTTTAAGTATAAATAATAGTACATAATGACTTTGAACTAACTACCGGTTTCCAAATAAATGACTGTACAGTGACCTTCCAAGGGTTAACTATGTCGTGAAAATTTACGTACCTTTCACAATATTTTAGCACCTTTCAATTAGCAAACAATTGTTAGTATTAAAATTATTTATAATACCATGCAACATAATATATGTTTTTACTAAATTAGTAAAGCTTGGTTTGCGAAAATTGATTAGAATTGTCTTTAAATACTTTGAACGAATAGGTTCAACCGTCTACGTTTCTGTATAGCAGTGGTTCCCAAAACAATCCCAACCTCTTCTATCGTACGCCCCTTTATAGGTTTTCAAAAATCACGCACCCCTATCCTAGAAATTAAAAAAATGATCTTTTTTATTCATTTTTCATTTTTTTCCTTACGTTGTAAAATAAAAATAATTTAATAAATAAAATTTTGACTTCGTAATGACTGCTTGCATCTCCCCAGCAATGCTTACAAACCCCCCAAGGGGAAGCGACGCCAAGGTCGGGAAATACTGCTATGTAGGTATACTTATTTATTTTTATATATCATTAAAGTACATAACTTTTGGATTTTTTCACCAACCATAGAAAAATATTTTGTATCGTTTTTAGACTTCATATTTTATTAATCCAAAAAAGTAATATTGCCTTTATTAGTTAGGGAAAAATGTTTATATGGATAATTTGATTATTACAATATTTAATAATTACTTTATACAAAATGTAAATAATTATAATTCTATATACATCTATTGGTAATTTATTTATATTTATATACAACTATAAAAATAATAGGTACTAATACTTCAATTTGAATAATAAAAAATTAAAACGATTTAAATATTTATTTATATTAATTATTATTTCATAATTCGTAATAATTCCGTTATTATACTTATCAGCAAGTTATTTAATATACAATATTATATTTTTCAAAAATATTTTTATATTAAGACATTTTATCAATTTTTCAAGAGTAAATTTGCAACAATTGGAAATAAATTCAATTTTGCAACAAATATTTATTTTATTAGAAATTGTTTTTTTATATTTTTTTTTGTAGTTTCTATATTATATTGTTTATCATACAACAAATATATTATTTAATTTATTAATATTATATCGCATAACTTATCAAATTATCCAAATTACGTAATTATATAATAAATGATATTCGGTGTAAGAAAATATTGCTATCTACCGGATAACTTAATATCTACATAATATTATACCAAACGTATAATGTATTATAATATATAACAACAATGCTGCTTCTTTATATAATTTCAAACTTGTATAAAATATGTGATTGTTGGAACCGATCAATGCAAAAAATATTTATTCAAGCTTTTAGCGTACAATATTTAATCTATTTTAGGTATAATAGGTATATTATTTTATATTATTTTGAATAATAATAATATTGTGTTATGAGTAGTATCCAATAAATTTGAAATCAGAATTTTTGACTAGAATGTCTTTTTTTCTGCTATCAGCCATGTGGAATAGTAACATTATAATCTGAGTTTTAAACAACTGAAACCTGTGCATGTCACATTATTATCCTTTAAAGTTTAAAGTTTATTCTGCGGTACAATTTATTTTGAATTTAACCGGTAACATTGGTCAACAGGTATCAGTTGCTTAAAAAGTCTCCAATGAAAGTCTATTGAAAAAAAGCGGTCATTTTACCCGAAGCCGCAGAGCGTGTCACGAAGTATTTTAATTATTATAGACACGTGTGTCGTGTGTGATCAACGGAAAGGTATGTATACCAACGGAATTAATTAGCGGTTATCTAACTTATCTATGATATTAAATATTAATACATATATATTTATTTTGTTTCGTTTTTTTTTTTAATTATTAAATTGTTACTTACAAAATGAATAGCTATGTTTATGTCAGTGTTAAAAATGTTTTTAAACTGTATCTATTTATTATTATTATTATTATCAAAATATTAAAAACTTATTATTTCAGGTTTAATAAACATAGAGCATAGTCATCAAATACAATCATCCAATTATGATTAGGGTACAAATATCCAATAATTATATTCATTTGAATAATATTTAAAAACCCATACACTATATGTATATATTGTAGTCTTACAATGATATAATATTTGCCTACTATGGTTGATATAGTTATTTTGTTGGTAGGTACTTAAGGTAGGTAATAAATTAAATTTGGAATACAAGGTGACATGCGATATTTGTACCTACTGCCACTTCAACACTATTAAATTACTGTAGATATAATTAATATATTTAAATAAATTAAATTCAGTATTTCAAGGATGTAAACAATTGTATTCATAAAAATATGAATATTAAATGTTATTAGGTATTATACTTTGTTATAATTTTTTTATTTTATGTACAACATTAGGATGTTAATAATATTAATAATATTACCAATTTTTGTTTCAAGTCGCCTTATAACGTTACTTGCGTAATTGTATACTTTTCCGCTAGATCTCGGTATTGTACTATTATCGGAGTCAGTATAGCTTTTGAGAAAAAGTCATTATATAACTTTATTATAGTAAACCGGTTAAATATAAATTTACAATAACATAATATTATTCAAATAAGTAGATTAATTAATATTGTACATTTATTTAAATATATTATCTGCATTAAAATTTAACAACGTCGCTACAAATACGATGTGGTATTAATTTTTTTGTTCTTTGAAAAAAAAAAAAAAACTAGTACAAGAATTACATTGTAATTTGTGAGTAAAACTTGAATTGTTGGATGTACCTATCCAGTATATCACTAACCATTATATTACATAACTCGCATAAAATGTATTATATAAATTTAATAATACAAAAACCTGTGTAAAATGTTGATAACCTAGGAAAATAGTCTTCTTTCTACAATAAAAGTGTATGTTACTTATAAGTCGTCAATGAATTTTTAGTAATTTTTGAAGTTCATAAAGTACGATAAATACATTTGTTCAAATTTTGATTTCTGTGATTTATATATACTTACACACCATAATTTCAGACTTTTATACTACTTAAAGATTGTTCTGCAGAAATACAAACTTTTGTTGTTTAAATTAGAAATTTTTTTTTTAGTAAATTATTTAGTGGATAATTTTTTAAAAATGTTAATGTACCACCTAAGTCGAAATTTGAACAATTATAGTTTATCAGTTTTTAAAATGTTTATTTTAAGGATAATAGTCAATAAAATGGTTTTTACGAAATTATAAAATGTATTTAATGTTGGATATAATATTTATTACATATATATCTTTTTTAAAAAAAATGATAAATGTTGATAGATTAATATTAATAACTAGTTAACTAATAAAATCACCTACAGTCCCCATATCTTCCAAATCTATTGTGATTAATATCGATATTATATTAAAATAATATACATAATCATGAAAATAATTTGACGTGCACTAGATATCTTATTTATTCATTTTTTTTTTATCTACAAAATAACATCATATCAATTGCTACAGTTTATATAAACTGAAATAAATAAAAATAAATCAGTATACAAAGGAAAAAAATATTTAAAAAGTGTTTTAAAATAAACACCTTAATTGTTTCATTTATTTTGCCTTTTTTTTAAAAAAAATATTTATCACTAAAATATGTTATGAACTAAAATGTAATACTTAATTTAACAAAATTATTTTATTCGCATTCTATCTTTTTTTAAAAAAAATATTTAACTAGTCAAAAACAAATTAAACATAATAGCCTTGGAAATCATAACACATATATAAAAATTATATTTTATAATGTATTGTTTATAAAATAATTATTGAAAAACATATGTTTTTGTAGCTATTATACACACCCCCGCATATTCAGAAAAATCACTGTATATACTTATGTTATTATCATAATATTAATTACATCACAATATTAATATATTATGTTTCAAGGCAGCAGCCAACAATTGGTCATTCAATTTTGAACATTTTCACCGAGTTAATTAATTACAAACTATAATCAAGTAGGTACAATATTATAAAAAATATTGAATATTATTTTAAACGAAGTACAATAAAAAAAATATACCACATCGTTTTAAGTAATTAGTTACGCAAATTCGTTTTTAATTCTCGTGTCTTTTAATCGGTTATCCCTTTTATATAACCTTAATCATTTCAAGTGTTGGAAACTTTAATTTATGATTCATGTTATTCTTGATACGATTAAATATTTAAATAAAGTAGGTAGTACGTAATATTATTTATTATTCCAAACCTAAAATAATTATTTGATGTATAATATAATTACTAATTTATATGATCACTATGTTAACAAACTTCCTCGTTTATTTGGTTAAGATCTTAAAAACCTTGAGCGTTTGAAGTGTCCTACGACTTTTTATAATATAACTAGCTGAATTACCTGACTTCGCCCATGTGTAATTTTTGCTTTCTCAAAATTAAATTCTTAAATCAACACACATT
The DNA here is from genome assembly GCF_003676215.2 of Rhopalosiphum maidis. Taxonomy (NCBI): domain Eukaryota; kingdom Metazoa; phylum Arthropoda; class Insecta; order Hemiptera; family Aphididae; genus Rhopalosiphum; species Rhopalosiphum maidis. The sequence continues at coordinate 66,278,036 of NC_040877.1, forward strand.
ATTGTTGTGTTATAAAGACGAAAAAAATTTATTTTATAATTTATATAATTGAGCTAGTCGATGACAGGTGTTTTACGCCTCTGAACAATTCATATTTATACGCCGATAAGATACACACACACAAAAAGGGTCAGGTTACAGAAGCTTTAAACCCTCGGGACGCCGTGCCATACCGTATTTCCATTATCGGCCGATTGCTATTGTTATTATTATATGAATATAGATATACAAATTACATGTAAACATTTTTTTTTCACCGATTTCAGCCTTTTAAAATCAAAATTTTGAAAATCGGGCGACGTGGTGACACTCAAACAGGTATTTGGAACAACTCTATGAAAAAAAAAATTGAAAAAAGATAAACAGCGTCTTCACAAAATGAGTACATAAAAATGGCCTGTTCTTTTATATATATATATATATATAAGGATTATTAAATAATTTGGTATCACATCAATTGATCTTAAATAATTAACACGAGAATTCATTGTAAATTACCTATAATTTATATTAGTTCCTAATGTTCCTATACTTTAATGAAATAGGACTTTTTCCCGAAATTCTGGGGACTGCAAAACGGCTATTGAAATTACTTTGAGTTTTCATTACGAATTTTAAAATTGCTCGCATTACTTTTTAATTAAATAGAACAGAAAAAATAAAACTATTAAAATATGCAGAGTATTTACCGAGATAGAGCAACTAAAATAAAACATTTTTGCACCAATTATATCAATAATAACACTGAAGATTTTCCTCGAAGCACGTGTAATCGATTGTAAAATTAATTTTTAGTTTTTCAATTACTATTATGTTATAAACTTCCCTAAAGATTTTTTTATTTTATTTTTATAAAAATCTAAATCTAAATATAAAACGATATATTTACGATAAATTGTTGCGGTAAATTGTTTACTATCAAGTAACGTGTATCTGAATAATTTATATCTATTAGTTATTTAAAATCAATATGATGATAACAATAAACACGTAAAGTCTTGATGGTAATTATTCTATACTTAATTAACTATTAAGCTAGTTACACTTTAAATCCTATAGGACTATAGGTGATTATTGCATTTATAATTTAAACAATAGGAATTTGTAACTATTTACAGTTGTAAATATATAATGTGGGTAAAGTTTCGTTGTATATTTTTATATAGACGACTAAGTGTCTGAGTGCATATTGTTTTGAGACAATGTAGATATTAGTTATTATATATTAGTTATATTAGTTATTATGAAAATCATTATGTATAATTTTAACAATGAAAAACAAAAAAATCCTCAGTCTACGAAACATAGTCTTTAATCTTCAAATTTACACTCGTTTAAAATCAGAGCATATTACGTAATAGGTTTAAAAATAAACAAATTAAACTTTAATTAAAATTTTAAACAATTATCTTGGCAACGCTAAATTATCGATATTTGGATAGTATATTATATAGTAGTATATTATAAAATGGTACAATGTACCATATTATTAATACCTCATGCAGTTTCAGGTCTTAGTCGAAAATGGGATATTGGAGTTCACAATGAAGGATTATAAATCTGAAATTATAATCGAAATATTAAAATGTATTGATATTGGAAATAATGGAAATTCAAGGTGGAGACGGATTAACGACGTTGTCAAGTACAGTGATATTTTATTATAAGTCATAATAGATTATTATAGTAATTTCAAAATGTTAACACATGATAATATCAAACCATTATATCAAGAACAATAATAATCATAAGAATAACTTAACACCGTCTGTTTCATCTAAAAATTCATTCTCCCTTCAGCCCTCTCTAAACATTGATTTAATATCATTATATCACAAGAGTATAATATAAATACATTATTCCCATTGAATAATTTTACAGTAATCTGTGATTGATTTTAGATTGTATAATGCATTTATTTATATACGTACGACGCGTTATAATTTTTTATGTTCATTCTTGTCTGCGTTATTATCTCAATAAAAATAAAATATTATTTAATATTACGCTGAAACGTTACAATTTCGATGATATAAAAATAAACTTTATATTAAAAACGTCTAGTCTGTTGAAAATGACATTTTTTTTTTAAGGATTTGAAAACTCGATGAAATAGCGTGTTCTATAAGTATAAATAATGTTTACATACATTAGGTTAACTGTATACAATCGAATAAATGAAAAATGTTAATAATTGTTCTAAGACGTAACAGTGCTCAAATTTGGAAAGATAAACAATTGCGAAAACACAGACTCGTAAAAAATGTATGCCTCGTAAAATGATTGCATTTGTCGTAATTTTTAGGGAGAACCGGGGAACATCCATCGACCTTCAAACAAATAACTACAATACATGAGTATGCCAGTGACTACTTTTTGTAAGTGATTAACATAAATAATTTTTATCAATAGTAATTTATTCACTTTCAAAATAATTTGAACTAATCAAATATATCTATAAACATGTTTATGTTTTTTTTAAATTTAAATTAATTAAATTTTTTTAGTTACGTAGTATTCTAAATTTTAAGAAATGAAAATTACAAAAAAAATGTCTGTTGAAAAATATTTTGTAAAAAGGAACATATCATTCTTCAGTTCTGATAAAAAGGATTAGTAACTATAGGGTATTCTTAAAATATATTTCTTTTTAACAATAGAAGAACTCTCCTTACTTCACTACAATTCAAGCACTGATGTTGTCATTAGGATAAAAACAAACAATATAAGTATAATTATTATTAACATTCTACGAATGTCTATTTGGAGTTTGGCCGAAAAATTATTATGAGGTATACGACAATTTCAAACAAATATAAGTTTTCACAGTAATTTTAATAAATGTATTTCTCAAACGCACGTGTAGTTGTTGGGTCTTTTTTTTTGTTTTTATTTATTTAAAATTATGTAATATATTGTACAGGGTCTTAGGTTGGTGCTTACGTGTTGAACCATTTGTATTCATATAAACCTGCGGAAATCGTACAGCCAAAAGCTATAAATACTTATAACTGCATAATGTTTGAGCGTATAATAAAAATGAACTCAAAAGAAGTTAAGAATAGTATAAACTATATTTTTTTTCACATACAATTGTACAGTTACTATTTAAAATATAATGAAAGATTGACTTACACCATTATGCATAAAGTACATAAAAAAAAAAAAAAACACAAGTTTTTATCGCCGACCAAAACTAAACACTGTATATATAACCTATTGAGTCTATGTCGGATTAACTTAAAATTAAAATAAAAATAAATCAATTCACTAACTAAAAAAAAAACATTATTTCTATGAAATATGAAACACACAAATTTTAGTCTACTTCGAGCTTTCTAAATGAGCCTTCAACTCCAGCCAGCATGTTCACCTTAACGCAGGGTTTCTTTGTTCTTTTGTTTTCATCACAAATAACCGAATTTTGAGACAGATACCAATCTCTGTGTTTCATCAATTCTTCCTGCCAGTCAACTGTAATTAAAAAAAAACACACACACATATATATTATATTTATGATAATAAAATCGGTATATAGAATGTTATAGGTATATTAGAGTTTAATATGTATAATATAAGACGTTAAATATATCAGTTGTTGCAAATTAGTTACTATTTTTAAGCTACTAAAAATGTTTTTTTAAATAATATCAACACAAAATTTTGTTGTTTTTTGTTATGTTATGTTTTGTTTTTTGTTTGATGACCAATCTAAAATTATTATTTTCGAATTCATATGAGATACCACGATTACGCGTTTGAGAAACATGTTATTGCATTATTATACATTTATGATTCTAGTTAAATTATTATTTTCTCGATCGGGTCCACGTGCCGTTCGGACATATTCTGAAAACTAAATAAACGGATTGTAATAATGCCATGCGCACGAATCACGTAAAAACGGCACGTTTCATAATAACAGCGTGTGGTTAAAAAACTCGAACGCTGTGCATATAATTGTGTACAATATATATTTATATAGCTGCCAGTACCTATACACAAATGATATTGTTGTTAGGTTACATCAAAACGAGTAAAATAATATTATCATTGTGAATGCAATACAATATTATTGTTTTAACAAACAGGTATCCGAATTCCGAAGCTTACAAACTGCAACACGCGTTACTCTAGATGTGACCGTAAAAAGTTTACACACACAGGCAGCGAAACAAATAATAATGTATAGGAAGTGTATGAAGCGTATAATATAGTATAATAAGGCGTCACGTGGGCATACAAATCGTAAATACTCTTTCATTCACCACGTATCAATAGCGTTTTGTTGGATTTAAATCCTAAGGAAACTTCTCTACCACTTCGCGCAAAACAAAGCATATAACATATTGTAGGTGTTATAATTTATATTGTATACTTGAACCGCCATCCGTAATACTGATTGCATGAAATACAATAATTGTAAACTTAAATTACTATCGTAATAAATACTATATAATTGCCTGTAAGATTTAAATAACTAGAAAAGGTTGTTGAAATGATCATTAGAAATCGAACGTAGTAAAAAGCCAATTGCAGTCACATAATCATCGTTATTTTGTGCTACCCTCTGTACACCCTTGCTGTTGTCCAAAAAAAAATTATGCATATTTTAATTGATAATTTCAAATGAAATCACACTATAGAGATACACAAATACATATATAATTTATATAACATGTGAACCAATTTTCTATAGAACAGTGATTCTGATCTTGGGTGTCGCGAATACATGATGATAATCCATGCGCATGTATGAAAAAAATATTTTATGATGTCACGAAAAAATTGAACATTTCATTTGGGGGTCGTAAAACATCGAGAATCACTGGTATTAGCAGTAGAACGTATTACACAAATTTCAAATTATCTGACATTTTTTTTCCTCATCTACGGATAAATCGCCATTTTTTTTTTTCATATTTTATTGTTTTGGTTGGACGAGTGGACACCGTTTTCGCCGGCAGCATTGGTCTATCCTTTTGTCACTACAAACCCAAACGTGCAGTGTTACATTGCACATTACATCCCTCTTCTGCACCATCCGACCGAATTCGATTTAATAATAATACATTGTTGACGAGATAGTGTTTTACGCACTAGTTAATATTTAATCAAATACCCATTACAGACATTCCCATAATAACATCATCACGCCCATCTGAATTATTATAAATCCCGGATAAGTGATAAGGTGGCAATAATATTATGGTGTGCATCGGTCGTGCGCGCACAATTGGTCGACCTCATATTTTTGTTTATTCGACCGGCGGCCTCGCCGTAGATAATATAAAGTTATTATTATAGTAATAATTAGTATGCGGATCCCACAGTCGGTTTTTTGGTTTTGATTTTTCTGAAGAGAACGCGGAATAAACTATGGACACGCGCGAGTGTAAATTATTATGTTAATTCACAAGTAGGTAGTACGTATTATTATTATTATCGTTCTGCGTCGTGAAATTTACAAATGATCCTTGATCTTGGCGATTTGCGAGATATTTTCCATATCGTATAATTCATCAGATTTAATTTGATAAAAATAATCTAGTAACATTATCGGATAGTATTATCACGCGATCACTGTAACGTTATAGTATGTAATATTATAACATTATTTATTGTTATAATGAATTTCAATAATTGGTACTTGGTATTAATAAAAAGATTTCCTGTACGATATAACACTGTAAACACTGTATTGCATAATAATTATTAAATAGATACTAATTATTATGATACACACGTTGTTAAAATATATATTTGAGCGTTGTGGAATGTTTTGGTATTCGGCGAAGCAGTAAACACAAAATATATACCTAATCAATATTGGATAAAAAAAAAAAAAACACTTCCGCCCCAACACCGTGTTTTATACTATTTATGTTCTCTGCGCCTTTTAAACGGTGGATAAAATAAACTATTTTCGAGGACATAATATTATTATTTTCGCGATAAGGAATACTAGAAATAAACCAATCATAATATTACAATCCAATGGGAAACGATTGATTGATCAGTCAATACCGATGAACACTCGGACAGACAGACAGACAAAATAAACTTTATAACTAATTATTGTGCGACGTAAAATGAATATGAAAACTGAAATTTAAAAAATTGTTCACGAACACTTTTGTGTATTGAAGTGTACATAGCAAAATGCGGTTAGAATAACATAACGATTAGCTATATCAAAACAACTAAGAAATTACCAATCGGCGTTTGATGATCGTTGAAAAATGTTATTCGTTCGTTTCGGAGCTCATTAATGATAATATGATAACTGATATTCAAACACGTTAAAAAAGTAAAAAAACGACAAGTACTTAAATATCTTATGACTCATGGAGAGCAAAGAATTAACAATTATAATATAACCCCTTGCCATCTACAGACTACAGGTTGGTCTGGTTGGTATAGTCACCGTCACACCGTCAGTGCATTGAAATCCGGTTTTTAGTTAACAAACCAGTATATTATTATTATTATTATTATTATGGCAAATAAACAACGAATACGATTATATAATAATATATATAAAAAAAATATCTCTTAGTTTATTTTAATGTTAATTTCCATTATTTACCATTATTCGTTCACAAAGCAACAACAGTCATGTTATTACCTACGTCATTCCAATGAAGCGATACACATAATAATTGTATTAAAAACACACGCATCGATACATTATTTTTTTGACTTGATGATAGCAATTTTGTTTTCAAAAATACAATCAATACAACCCTATCCATTGGAATCAATCAATTTATTTATTATTATTTTTAGTCAAGATAGTGAAGTATATACTTTAGCCGGCATTTAGAATTTCGATTTTCAACATCTAAATCTCAAACTATCATTATTATATATTTAAAAGTTAAATGCGGGTTGTAAAAAATCTAAATTTCTCTCAGATAAAAAAAAAAAAACAGTTATTGAAATCTGAAAATTTTACGAGTTCCAAAGATTTCCCTGTGAAGTTATTGTTATTAATATATATAATACACCGCTCCTCTACCCTAAATAAATATCGGGCAGTTGATCATTGGAAAGTAATTATAATTAAGATCGCAATTTTATATTAAAGTATAATATAATAGGTACTACTTGGTTTTTAAGTTTTATAGAAATGTGGATAACTGAGAAAATTGGCAACGAGCCCTTAAGGCGAAACCGACAATCCGTCAAAAACGAGTAGACATCTAAAACGTAAACGTTCACGTCAGTATAATTCGCCGACACGCCGTGTTGTATTTACCATATACTCGTCAGCGGGAATGAATAGCAGCCGACGTATGCGCGCGACGGTGTTACCGATAATCGTCGGCGTGTAAAATATAACACGGCATAATAATACGACACATGTAACATTGTTGTTATTATTATTATTATTATTATTATTTACAGTAATTGCGGATCGTTAAACGTTTAATTTGTGTCGTCACGTGGTCACGAAAACAACACTTTACTGTTCTAATTATTATTGTCCATTACAATAGTAATAATAATTAATAATATTATTATTATCGCTGTTATTTCGGGCGAACGATCAATATTTAATTTAACGACGCGACATCAATATTCTGTGCTGTAGTGGTGAAATCCTAATACGTAGATAGGTCGGTGCATAATAATATACGCGCGGCTGCTTTAATACCACCTTCTTAACCGACACTCAATTGCAATGCGATATAACGCATCAACCGACGATAATATTGTATATTACGCAGAAACACCGTTTTCTAGTGGAAAATATCAAGGCAACTACGGCAGTAGTGTCAGAACCCTACCGCGAAAAAAAAAAAAAATAATAATTAAAGTAAATAGTAACGTTTTAAAAGATTACGCGGCGAGATACGCGTTTTTATTTTATACGTTCGTGGAAATTCGGTTAGGTGTCGTTCAGTCAGTAATATCGTTAGGGTTCACATGCGTACAACTATAAAAACAGACCTATGGAAATTACTGACATTATAATAATATATAGTTTGTTAAATATTGATATTACGGTATATATATATATATATATATAGCTAGATGAGAGGTGGGGACGGATGGAATGAAGCTCAGGGGCCCCCACATTTTGTTTAATCATTTAATGGTGATCACTGCAAAAAAAATATATCTAATTTGTATTTAAACACATAGAATTATATACCTACAAAATAAGTTATTCTTGTATTTTACGTATAGTAGGTAACCTACTTGTATTGTATGAGATAACATTTATTAAAAAATAATAAGTTGAAAATACTCGAAATCATGTAATAATCAAAAAACATAATATATGGTATCTTGATTATTTATTTATAGTGTCCGTGATATACTTCGCCTAAAAGCCATCTCATACTTATATCCACCAATGTATTTACCATTATAGAAAGATCCAAAAATTGATTAGAAATTAAAATAAAACGAAAACTGTTATTGCAGATACCCACAGTTATTGGATCTATTGTTTATAATATCATAACCGTTATTATCTATAATAGCTATAGAGACTCACCGATTAATTCTTCGCTAGTTTTTGGGAATGAACCACCATAGTCCAGTGGAAGGATGTCCGAACCAATGTGCTTCTTCAGGTCTTCAATTCCGTTGTGGATTTTAATCTATAACGATGAGCGGGACACAAAAAAAAAAACGTTATTCATAATCGTCGTTATTGTTAGGTTTTCGCTCAGAAATTCGTCGCGGACGTCTAACGCTAAGCTTAACTCACTCTGTTGGCAATTTTCTTTTTCAAAACACCCAAAACCATGTTGACCATCGTTTGAGCGTAGCTCGGCATGTTTAGTATGTGGATTTCTTGAATCCGTAACGGATAGGCCGTCTGAAACACGGTTAAAAACGCATTTTAAGACTTAGTCGTGCATTACGGTTAGCGTCATGACAAGTAAATCGCGCGTTCTGTATACACAGTCAATTGTATCTTAACAGCCTAGTGTATGTGCTTATACAATAATAATATTACCTATATTTGCGAGAAACTACGCGCAATATCATAGTAAGCGTAGGTTTTTGATTCAAAAAACGTCAATTGTTTTTTTTTTTTTGTCCACGCGACTAATTGGGTATTAACGAGCAACGACCATTATTCGAATCAGTTGTTGTTTTATATGCTGTTAAGGCACGTAACTACGTTTAATAATTACCGCATTTGGTCAATGAATAGTTTTTACAAGCTATAAATCATGAACCAAATACGTTATGTTAGCATTAAACCAAGTTCAAGCAAAATAAAAACGCTCCAATAAATTCCGGTACGTAATAACAAACATGCCGTTGACCAGTTTTCAACTGGTTTTGCAAAAGTACGTCATCGGTTCCGCGTGATTAATATTGTGACAATATTAATTAAAAATTATAACAACTGATATCCGAAAAATCTATCTGAGTAGAATAATAGAGCTGTATATTATCTCTTATATTAATTTGTATTCATTATGTATCCTACTTGAGTTGAGTTGAATAAACTATTATTATTATTATATTATTGTGCGTGTCATCGTGACTTTATGGACATTGGTTTTTCTAGTAGAAAAAATAATAAGAAAAACTAAAAACTTAATAATATATATTCCAGTGCGTCATAATTATTATAGAAGGGTATAATATTGTACTGGGGAGAGGCGCTTGCAGCGATAATATTTTATTGTGTTTGCGAATACCGACGTTAATCGTATATAAAAAATATTATTATTGAAAACCGGTAAAGCTATGTGCTATGGAATAAGCCACCAAACAACTATTATTATTATGTAAAGCAATACTTTGTCTTGAATTAAGATTATTCGCTTTCAACAGTATAGGAACGCAACCTTGACAATGAAATCAAATAGTTTCCGGTATACCGTGAATATCGTTAAGGACGTAGCAAAACCGATCTAACAAGTTTCGTGTTCGATCCATACATTTACCACAAAAAGAAGTGGATACTTGCAGTCGTGGAATTCCGACAAGTTTATACTGTTCGCACATATGCCTACGAAAATACGATTCGAAGAATTTACCTACGACGATAAATCGCATTTTTTTTATGAAATAATATTATAATACCGCATTTTTCATATTATTGTATGCGATCATACCTAGTACATTTATGACGCACGCAGCAGGTTCTCATCGTGGACTCGTGGGCGTAGATGACGTTTATGGTCAGTTTATATATTTTATTAAATAGGTATTTATTCAATACGTAGGCTAAGTCAATGCAATTCTGTGGCGCAAATGTTCTAATTATTATTGTGTATCCAACCCAAAATACGATTTCGTAACCATAATTATAGTACTCGGTTAAAAATATTCAAAAACAAAACCATTATCTTTACGCGTTGTTTGGCAATTATTTTTCCATTTGCTACCAACCGTCCGCCCATCGTGAATATTTCTATAGCGCATGTGATGTTTTTTTAAATCCATAACATAGTTTAATCGTGTATAATTTCATTAATAATTATATACTCACTGTTGCACAGTAAACGAACTTCTTCATTTGAGGTAGCATAGCGGTCAGATGAGCCATGGTGATATCTTTTAAGTCGAAGACGAATATTTCCTTTTTGAACATATCTAATTTAGACAGTCTAATATCGATGGACATAAAGTTGACCTTGACGTAGTCCGCGAATTCGAAATTATCGATTTCTGGGCATCTGATACGACTTAATGAGATCCTGTAGCCTTCTGGCGTCAGTTTTGGCAAAGGAATGAAAAGCCTAAACGTTGAAAAAAAAAATTAACTTCAATATTTATTATCTTATTTATACCAAATTACATTTTTAACTTTTTAAGTCATCAAATATTTTGCCATTGCATTTTTACAATTAACGATTTGATGTCATCTATCATTATACATACTATTAGCTATTACCAATTGTACAAATATGGTTACTTAATGTTTGTATCTATAAATATTCTTGGAATAGTGAACTACAATCTATTTTATATTGTCAAATATAGTATACAATGAGGCTAAAAATCGTTAAAAAATGTTGACAGTTCATAATGATTATTACCTACCATTTAATATTTGTCTAGTAATAATATAAATCGTAAAATCGACAACGTGCCATTATAAAATTAAAAATAGCATATTTTAATATATTCTTATAACTCCGACAGTAAATACAATTGCACGGCTATTATTGTGTAGTGAGCATGACATATCGTGCGTAATTAGAAGTGTGTAATATATGAAATTAACTTATTGTCTTGAAAAATTACAGTTATTAGGTCCCAAAGTAAATAATGACCGTTAATAATGTATATATAATACGTATCTATAACTTACGATGTTTTCATCGATCTCAAGAGTGGTTCAGCCGTAGGATCTCTGTTACCGAAAAATTCTGGAACCATTGACTTTAATGTATAATATTGATCCAAAGACTCTTTGGTCCTCTCCAAACTGTTTTTGCATAGAATTAAGAACAAACGAATTCTTCGTTCATCAACTAAAAATAAATAATATACACGTTTTTATTAAACTCCTAAAAATTAATATTAAAAGGCACATACTTTTTCTTTAATACATTATATTTAACCGTAAAAAAGGAACTATTGTAATTGTTTATTACTTCAAATTGATCATGTGAAGTTGTTTTAGAGATAATTTAAAAATATTTTTCAGGATTTTTTTTTTTTTTGTATTAAAAACGCATTACGAAGAGTTCTAAGTTAAATTATTGCCAATTAAAAGGTATCAACAAATATTTGGTTTTTAATATTATAATATTATATTATGTACCTAAATATATCTTAATAAAAAATAAAAATTTAATTATACTTCAATGGGATCAAAAATATTTTGGAAAATCGAAAATGTTATTATATACTGGTTAAATTTGATTTATAGCCTATTATAGGTATTTATAAAATAATTCTCAACTGAAAATTATTTATAAAAGAAAAAAGCTTCTAAAACGTTAAACACTTATCAGTATTACTATTTATTATTTCACGATTTCATTAATTTTTATCACACAAACGTTTAGTGGTGAAAAAACAATGTATAATAAATTATTACCGTCGGGGTTAGGGAGATGTGGCTGTTTACGCATCCATTCCATGATGGTCAGAACGTCAGCGTTAACCTTTTCTTCGGTCGTGCCTAGGTCCTGGTAAATTTCCTTCAACTTGTCCGGTGTGGGTAACAATAAGGTTTTTGTGGCCATTTCTGTTATTGCGATCTGAATTTCGGCCAAATGTTTATACTTAGACTACCTTTGGTGCAGGTCTCCGCGATACGGTTTCGGACGAGATCTGCGAGTCGGTGACGAGATTGATATTGATTTTATATGTCTGTAACTGATGATATGTATATATGTTTGCAGGGGTACTCTTCGGTGGTCACCGTCGTCGTAGTCGTCGTCACCGTCGCCGTATCGTTAACAACTTGTAATCGAACAGTGTCCGACAAGGTAGACGTAAACGTATATATATATACACAACGCAACGACGCGGGTTTGACAAGCGGGTCCCGTCCCCTCCCAATCGCGGAAAATCTACCACGTACCACCCCACCACCCGTTAGCGGCACGTAACAACATATAACTAGTTGTGACGTGAGCGGTTTTCACTGTGTTTGACCAGCGATTGTGGCTTGCCTGGCCGAGTCTCAATTACGACACAAAGGTCTGGAAATGTTTATAATTTATTAATTTATTTTTTCTACGACCAGAATGACGACGACGACTACGGCAATACGTATATCCTTGGATTATTATGCCGATCGTATATACCAATAATATCACGCGAACGGGTTGAATACACTATATAACCAATAGCACTCGAACAAACCGATCTGATATACGCACTGTCGGGCCAGTGATTCCAGACCCGATGCACATATCTGCGTGGTTAAAATATTGTTTAGGTATTATAGTCGTCATCGTTTGCGATATATTATAGGTATGATGGTTATATTATATATTATTATATATTATATTCCATTATGCTGTATTGGGGTGTGACGTAATAAAACCATTACCGACTATGAGAATATAATATTATAATGGTATAATTTATTGGTTGGGCGCAGTATTTATTCTAATTAATTGGCAATAATTCATAATTGTACGGACAGTACAATTAAATAAAATAGGATCTTATTCGTTTTCATCAAGTATAGTTGATGAATGATTTTTTTTAATACTATTACTTAACATTCTCGGCATATGGCCCAATGGGTGAACATTATATTATAATACGATATTAATATATATTTATTATTTTGTATACAAAAAAGAAGATAAAACATTTTTAAATTTGGTTTTGCTGTTGGGTGATGACTATGAATATGTTAATGGTAGAAATTGATTGAGGATGATGATATTGTTCAGTATTTTGGTGAGAGTCTGAAGGTTTAAATTGATTTTGGTGTTGTGATAGGACTAGCGTTCAGTAAAAAATATATGTTTGAGGGTAATACACACTCTACTTACGGCATTTCATAATTTATTGAACTATAATAATAATTAATATTGTTAAACCTTTTTTTTTTAAATGATTTACAAATTATTGTTCATAATATAGTATTATTGTATTATATTTTCTAAATGATATGTGTTTTAGTATTATTATTTTTTTTTATTTTTTACCCTTTAAAACGGTTTATAGGCTAATATTAATTTTTTGCTTATAAAATAATACTAATAAACTGAAAAGATAATATTATTTTGGATAAAAAAAAAAAAAGCACAATATAAATATTAGCCATAAGCTAACTGGATAGTATTCAAATTAAAAATTGTATTAACATTCTAATTATATAATTTGTAAATAAATATTAAATTTGAAGTAGCATATGATTTTTTTTTTCAATTTTTCCATGAAATAAATACGAATATGATTGGGAAAACTATAGCCTGAAGGCTGAACTCGTATATTGAATTAATTTAATCATCTTATTATGATTATATATTTATAGGTAATATGTAAACATAATGTATTATATAAATTATTGTATAATATAGAATCATAAGAGTATATTATAAGTTTAAGATTTTTCTAGAATTATAGACTATATTGAAAAAAAAGTTTAAAATATCTAAAGAGACTATGATAAAGTATAAAAAATAAACAAATTTATGTTAAAAAATGTTGAGTAAAAAATTATATAAAACGTATATTAAATATTAAAATCTAAGTTATAATATAAAGATAGAAATTATATTGATGGTGGGTTTATAGGCTTCAAGGTTGCAAAATTATTAAATACCTACCTAAGCTGTTAATCTTTAATTTATTTTTCAACTAAATTAAAATTATACATAGACTCGGTTAATAAATTAATATATTTTTATTTTTATATTTAATAAAATGTATAATAGTTATTACAACATAAATAAGTAATTTTATTGTAGTATAATAATTTAATTGAATCAGTGTGTTATCAAAGCTTACAATTATAGTATTATATGCGTATAACTATAGCAAATCAATAACATAACAATTGAACATAATATAATATACTACCTAACAATGCTAGAATAAAACAGGAAATTTAACTCTTAGAAATTCATAAAATTATAGTTATATTGATCAAACATGTATGTAACCATACTATGAAACTTATGTAGACATTTACATAAGAAAATAAAAACAAAAACACTATCTGTAATAATAACTTATAATAAATACTATTTACTTAATAAGTACCTAATTACATTAAACTAGATAGTTCAATTATTTTACAAAATTGAAATAGGTATAACTGTATTTTGTCAATATTAACAGATTAATATTGTTGTATATTGGTTTTTAAATATTGTTAATTTTTATTTGTTATTAGCATCGATACCAAAAACATACTATTGCACGGTTTCAAAAAATGTAAATAAATGTAAATTTAATTAATTGATCAGATTTTGTTTTTTGTGCCTTGAATGATAAAGGGAATTAAAAATTAAAAAAATTAAATATTGCTTTATTTATGTTTTTAACGTGTTAGTTTCTCATTATACGAATTTAAAAATTAAAATATTTTATAAATAGGTAAAATGTATATGTTTTTGTTGCTGTTTATCTCCTGATTTCAATAAAGGATTCACTAAAAGATCTTCAAAGTTATTCCAGCAGTAAATTTATCTATAAACGGAGATGAGCATTTTACTGATAATGGATCAACAATGATTATACTTAGATATTTGCTTCAAATTCTCAACTTGATCTTACGTGATTAACTATAAAAAATATGTTAACATAACTATTTAAGACGCCGGTATTTAAACTATATATAATAAGTATAATTTTTTTTTGTTCATTATAACTAGATATGAGTAAATGTCACAATGCAAAATACATTTGAATATTTTATTTGTAATGTTGTATTAATAATATTTTAATGTTTATTTATTAGGTATAAAAACAAGTGTTTCTAAGATTTAATTTATAAAATCACTTTTCTATGGTCTTTTTCCTACTTTACTATGATATTTACGTTCTCTATTGCGTGTAACTTACCCAATTTTATTCATATGATTCATATTTTAATGGTAATCATTAAAAAAAATGCCATTAGTTTATACCTACGGTATGAAAAAATAACTAGTCAAGTTCGAATAATGTGTTAACATGTAAATATAACTTTAATATTCTGTGTGCGAATATATACACCAATAATTAAAACTATTCGAAATATTATTTGAAATGAAAATAACATACGATGCATTATACACAGATAATTCGAAGGTTTTTTGCATAATTCTAATTATTTTAATTATATTTATTTTACTAATACCGGATTTCCGATGATCATGTATATCTAATGGTAATATACATAATAATCAATAGATTAAAATGATTTTTGTATATATAGGTAGGTATTATATAATATATATATTTATTATATAATTAATATTTATTTTTAAGACATAATAAATATAATATTATTATAATCGACTTAGAAACCATAATGTTTTGAATAATATTATAACTGTGGAATTAACAATATTATATAATATGTAATAATAGCCTGTGTTTTTATTAAATTATGTATTAAAAACTATTATACAAATTTGAATTTGAATTTGGACGTTGTTTAAGTAAAAAACTTCAAGTTTCAAATAGATAATATATTAGTCATAGATCATAGTCATAACTCATAAGCATATTATGTACTCGTATTTTAGACGAACTGAAAAGTGGACCAATTCTTTACAGGGTATCCTCATATAATTCCACTCATCGAATTTTAAATACTTAAATAGTCGTTTAATATTTGACGATTTTAGTACACATTATTTTTATTCAGGTTATGTTATTAAAAATGTAAATATTTGTTATTCTAAAAAGAGAAAACTCAAAAAAAGATAATGATTAAAAATATGTTTTTTTACAAGAATTTCAAATATGTTAAAATCATTCATACTTTTCAGATAATCAGTTTTATCTGTCAAAATCGGATGTAAACACAAATATAATCAAATAATACATAACATGCTTGTAAATAAAAACAATTTTATTATATTTATTTACATAGCTGTACCTATATGGTAAAGATTAAAGAATAACCACTGCAAAAGTGATTTGAATATATATGTTTCTTTATAAAAAGTAAAAACCATTTATAATTAATACTAATCTGTATGTTAAAGTAAACTATTAAAGCATTTGTCCCAGACATTTCTAATTAGTTTAAACGTTTTTCCTAGACGATACAATTTCTTACAGCATCTTCATCCGCACGCATCAAAATAGTATAATGTGAGCAGAGTTGGGAACTATCCATGTGATACTTCTTGTTATTTACAGAAACAGTATGACATTTTACAGTTCAAATGGTAACCTTGTGTGCACATGTGCAAGTCATCCTATTGGAAAATCATTCAGAAAAAATAAAACTTCAAAAAATTGTTTATTTTTAGGGGCTGTAAACAAGACTCTTAAAGGTAGCACTATACCGGGATTGTTTGATTTGCCCGAAATCGATATATCTTTAACGCTGTATTGGGGATATAATCACCCTCACTTCATCATTATTATAGTAATGAAGTTGTCGAACGAATATTTATATAATACTCTATTCGATATCTCTGTGAACATATAACATTATAATAAAGTCATATAAAGTATTATAATTTATGGTGTGCATTATAAATCATAATATATTATTCTAGTATAATTATAAAGCGTAATATAATATTATTGAAATAGTATCACAGTTGTAAAATATATTTTAAATTAATTTGTTTATAATTAATACACACTAGGAGATTCACCGAGCATGCTACACTACCATTTTTAAATATCGAGTGAAGCGTTGTGTATATTAGTTTTATTTCACATGATACGAGAAATAATTTTAGTTGTCGTGTCTAGAAAAACTTTTTAAATAAAAAAATGTTTCAATCTTTAACTTGTTTTCTGGTAGAAAATTAAATCTAATAACTATACTTTGGTTGGTTAAAAGTGAAAAATGGTAATAATTAGTAGTATTTTATGGAATGATATACCTAGTTATTATTATTATAAAATATTATACACGATGTGTTTCTGACAAAAAGTAGTTTAAACTACCACCATAATACTCATAAGAAAATAAAGTGCTCATAACAATAGAAATTAGAAGAAGCTTTAAATAAAGACAACTCCATAAAAATCCTAACAAAAATTAATATTATTAATATTAATATGTATACAAATGTAAAAACTTGTATCCTTTAAATTTAATTTTTATACAATGTAACACGTACAAAAATAATTTAAATATATAACAAAATAACCATAAAAAATATGCAGGCTGACAAATTGTATTCACTTTGAATCCTTTTTCAAATACAATAATTCATCACTGAATTCAAATTTAACATATGTATTACCGTACACTTGATTACTAAGTTAATGACTGGGCTACCTTTATTTAATAACTTATTTTCTGAAATTTAGATTTTTGATTTTATTAGTACCTTGGTAGGTTATGTAGGTTATATTTTCAAATATTTGGATTCTTTTGGTAATTTGAGTAGTGTCCTGTAGTGATTTAAACTCATCTTTCATTAGTGAACCATTCTATATTTATTGAACATTTTTATACATTTAAATCAAAATTTTAAAGATTATTTTCAAAGTTATTAAACTTTAAGCACCTATTGTTCTTAATTTCTTAAGTTTAATAACTCAAAATCTATTCATACTAATTTCGGTTTAAACTGCTTTAATATATTTTTTTATAAAACGTGTAGTTTACAATTGATAGTAAAATAGGGTGGAATAATTTATTTTGAAAAATAAATTTGCATCTAAATTCATTAATTTACTTCTTAAATGATAATATAAACAACTAAGTATTTGAAAATATAGTATTTATGTGAGCTTAAAAATCCAATTATCAGAATTTTACATGTTAAATTAACAAAAACATTTGGCAGGTAGAAGTTTATCAAAACAGACAAAATTATATATTATACAATACATTATATTGGAATTGTAATTTATTACTGAATATCTTCCCTTATTGATATTTATCTGTTTATATAGTTATGTATTGTGTTATTTCGCTAAATTGTTTATTGTTACTATGTGCCTAAAGATCTTAAATGTTATATTATGCGTTTTTTTTATAAAACAAAAAAGGTATATTAATTATAATATGTTATGTATAATAAAAAAAAAAAACTTGAAGCGAGGCAGCCACCGAGGCCAACATGAAACTAAAGGATTATTAGCATAATCTTCATCTTAATATCTAATACACACGTTTTGGCCATTTCTTAATTTCTGGGTATTCGTCACTAATGAATGTATTGTTATATCAATCGATTTGTCGACGTATATAAAGCAAGAAGATATACACTTTCAGGTAGGTATTGTATTCTGAAAACGTACTAGAGGAGTATGAATATTATAATAATATATCCGTGTAGTGTTATCAAGATATTGTACACAGACTGCATTAGGAATTACAATTTATTGAGAAAGGAATGAATTTTATCTGTATAATAAATAAACATTTATCATAATGTGATAAATTGGGGTTCATCGAGAAGACAAAAACTGTAAGAATCTAACTTTTTGCGCAATAATTTTTACTATTCATCAAACTATAGGTCAACTTTAAGTCAGTGTTACGTTTTAAATATAATTATTTTAATCTACAGTATAAATACTTAATAAACGCATTCAAATAACACTAATTTTATAATCTATTAAAAAAAAAAAATACTCATATTTTATACGTCATTCACATATATATTAATAATAATATAATATAGTGGAAATAAACTGTACAAACTAATATACACTATTGGCTCATAAAACACTTCCTGGTTTCTGAACGTATAATTTTATATGTACGTTTCTAAAATACGTTAATAATATAAATATTATGTTAATAGTAGCCTGATCAAGTTAAGTTTGTAGTCGAATTTACATGACAACATCACATAAAACAAAACAGGTCCACCAAATGTAGATAAAACAATTTATATTGATATTATATAGTTGACTACTCGTATGTAGCTTAGGCACCTGTTCGGTATAACACTATCACGACCACTTGTGAATGTACCTGTAAAACAATTTAAATAGAAAATCTGTTTCGTATGAATATCGCACTCATATTGTATTCAATTTTAGTATTCGTGACCATGGTAATAGTTTAAAATTCGCGACACATCGTTAAAAACTAGCATACTATCACGAAAACCTAAGACTAAAATAGTATAAACCATTAAACCATTAGTGTGATTCACGTGATCAAACGTTTATATAATGATATTCTTAATGATTAGCATCGTCTCATGCGTATAGTCACCTATCTATCTCTCTCTCTCTCTCTCTCTCTCTCTCTCTTACTATATAATATACATATATCTATACGCACTCGGTGTTTCGGTATCGTGATATTTAAGGTGCTTACTATACGATAATCATGGCGGTCATTATCGGATATAAATATAAAACCGACGGACAATCCGTGCAATTATGCACATATTGCACATCGTATGTTTATGTATTGTTAACATGGTCAAACCTTTGACATCCGGCTGGTAGATATTAATATAGCTAATTAACCTTAATGATATCATAAAACTAAAACGAAAAATAGTAATAGGAAATCACTAAAATGTAGTCGATTACACAAAGATAAATCGCATATACCCACCGTGTTCGTTAATAAGTCGATATTATTATTTGTTTTTCCCTGATAATTTTATTAAATTCAAATTGACTCGTAATGACCCGTGTGGTATTCTATGATTGTGACCTTGATTAATGTAGGTATAAAAACTATTTTACCGAAATAATTATATAGGAAATTCACTTTTAGTTCCTATAATATTAGTATGCACATATGCACTATTGTGTTATCTATATACCTATATTCAAATTGGTCATCGAATAGTATAACCATCGCGACTGTCGTTGAAAATAATAGGTTACCGATGTCATTGTCGATTGTGTTAATAAATAGGAGAACCGTAACGATTGATTATTTTATGCAGTTAATTTGTACGAAATTTATGAATTTAACAGGTAGTTATTCTATGATATCTAAATTTATACAGTCATTTTTAGATATCCCATAAGTAAAAACCTATAATATTTTATTATTATGTATTATTGTATTATCATAAAGTATGACGTTGTGTAACTAAATACTCGAATTTAAGAAAATGTATCTTTAGTGAACTTTGAAATTATGCAATTTATTAATATGATTGAATCGGTGATATACGATTGCGTACGATTGTCATTTTTAGTAGAACGATTGCGTACGTTTGTACAATTGCGTACGATTTCTTTACCTAAACCTTAAAAACATTACGAATGCGTACGAAAATGAGTGCAAAGTTGCCAACATGTAGGTACTACTTAATTAATTTAATTATAATATAAAAAAAAAAAATAAAAAATGTATTTATTAATTTATATTATTTTAAATTGGTAGTATACTCTTAATTTAAATATAATAAAATTCAATACGTCGTAAAATAAAATCAAAATACATATTATAAATTATAAATTAAAATCTTGATATCGATAACCAGTCCCTGCAGATAAGAAATTTAATATGTTACCATCTATTTTAAATTGGTCGGATAGTTTTATTACGTGATTAATTTTTTTGATATCTTTAGTAGGAATAGCTTTGGATATATTTTTTTGTATAGTGGATATTTTTATTTTGGTTTCAGCCAGCATTTATTTTAATGTTTCGATGACAAAGTATATTGGTGGTTGTGCGTTATAGAATTGAGCGTTAAAAGTTCTGTGGAAACTCTCTGGACCATTTGTTGTTCTGACATTAAAATAAGTTATATAAATTACGGAATCAATAATAATCGAATTATTTTATAATTTATAAAAATACCTTTTATTTATTGAAGGTTCTTCAGCCCATATATTAGTTGGAAATATGCAATTTGGTTGTATATAATTATTTAATACATAATCTGAAAATTCTAGTCCAACTTCATCCGGACAATCATTTACTAGTTCAACAAAACCGTCTTCGACTATTTGATAAGGCAGAAATGGTAGACCAAAAAACATTTTTAACCATTTTCCTAATATACTCTAATCATCCGAGTATGCCGTCCTCAAATTTTTATTAGCGTTTATCTGTATATAAAAATCATTATATATAACTATGTAAGTATTTTATTTAACCGATATGAGTTAGTTATTCATTAAATACTTACATAACGCCACCAACATTGACTTTAATGGAAACGACATCCAATAAGTTGAACATTCGGAAAAACTTACCTCACAGCTTCGTGTACTCCTATTTCAAAGTCGATGTGTAATTTGCATAGATTAAGTGTTTGAGACGTGTGTTGTAAATATAATTCTTTAATAAATTGCCACATTTAGATATATGTTTGCTTAAATTTATCTTTCAAAAAAATAAAAATAATCGGTAAATAAAAACCATTTTTATAACAATGAACAGTATATATTTGCATAAAAAAAAAAATGATGCAAATTGAAATGTGCCGTCTGAAAAATATTCTGTGCAAGAACTTATAAAATTTAAATTTTCTTCAGTAGTAATACATATAAACGATTTATTCATTGGAATGTGGATAAATTTTTTATTATTAAATTTAAAAATATCATCGTTTTGCATTTCCCAAATTTTATCTATGGCTTCGTCAAAAGATTTTGGATATATAGGAAAGTTTTTTCGTCTTGCCATATACATGGCTTTTCGGACAAAAGAAATATTCTTATGTACAATATCTGTATCTAAATTTGTCAGTAATTCTTTTTGTATAATTTTGCTTGGACGATTTGAAATCGAATCGGTAGCTTTCCGTTTGCAATTTTTCCTGAGAATTTGGCGGTCAATAATTTGATTTGTTAATGCTTCGTGGTTATGCTCACCGATTACAGCATTAACTTGAGTTTTATTTGAATCAGTTAAAATGCTGGCATAACAAATTTGAATGTAACATATCCACTTTAATAATTCGTCTTTTCGTTTTCTTATAAAACGATATTTATGAGAAGAGACCACAGCTAACTCTTTCCCACGTTCTGATAGAATAATTTTTAAAGAATTCTCCATGATGGCTACCGCACTTTTACTCACTAACACTTATCATAGTGATTTATCGGATGACAAGTTGGTGTATACTAATATAACGATGCTAAAGTGCGACACATCAGGAAATCCGATATGATATTTGGCATTTAATCTTATCTTATTATGGTATTTTATAGATAATTAAAAAGTATTGGCCTGGGAATAATAGTCACAGTAACGTTTATGAAATCGTATCAAATACAAGCAATCATTTCCTAAAATAAATTATACTACAAATTTTCAAGATTTTGAACAACGACAACGTTACACTAATTTTGGGTAGATAGAATATACGCAATTGTAATAATGAAAAAGGTCCATACGCGATCGTAACGCACCCAGTTTTGTACCAATAAGTTACTCGGTATAAGTTTGAAATTTGAAATCACATAATATTATAGTATTTTTTCGGTGTATTTTAATCTTTAAATTGCCATCCCACGAGATACCGATTAAAGGTTGGTAGGTATACCGAAAACCACGACCGTCGTAAACGAAGGACTATCGTGATTATATTTTATAGTATTTTCATATTTGAATTTCAATTAATCTAATTCTCTACGAAGCTTACTATGTTCGATTATTGCAGTTTAAAATAAAAATATAATATACATTTTTCTAAAGGATTTATATACATAAATATTAAAAAAATTAACTGTTTTCATAACAATTGATTTTGAATCTAAATTTAATATATTCATTACAGAGATTACTACTGAATGGTGTATTAAACAGTAAAATATTTTCTTCTTTATTTATTTTTTTAGAGTTATTGTTATTGTTTTGTTTTAGTTCAAAAATAATTATCCACGAATTTGTTACAGAAATTCAATTGAAAATAAAATATTTATTGAAATAAATTAATATCAATAAAATTACTATGCTCAGGAACCATGATAATATTATTATCGGTGAATGGTATTAGACGAATAATTTTATATCGAGACAAAATAATTTATAAGGAGAAAAATAGGGGATCTGTAATCTGTCATTAGAGAGGTGAGTATAATAAATAAATAGGCAGCGTTTATAAATTGGTTTATTTGACTTGGGCCCAAATAACTTGATTAAATCTGGGCGCGTTGGTGTGAACTTATAGAATCTGTTGCGACACATTTCGGTTACATTATATTTTTCCTTGTGAAACTATTTATACTGACTATTTTGTCTGACTAATTATCACACATAATATCCATTAATATTTTGTAAAATATGTATACAATATAATATTGTACGAATGTACTAGCTGTTTCTGTACAGCGTTAACCGTTACAAATTAAATGCCCGTGGATTTATCCATTCTTAAACAACACATTATATTCTTAACATATTAATTTGGGTGGTTATGGGCAAATTTAAAATATAGGGCTAAAGATATACCCAATAATAATAACTATTCAGTTTTTATTTTTTGTAATAAATAGCAACCCTATTTAAACAAACAAATATACAAATTTTATTTGTCGAAACAAAATCTCTGTATGAGTCCACATTTATAGATACGAATTTCTTAAAATCCTTTCTTATTGCAGATTTAAACTAATAGATTAACCACTATAAATATGTTTTGATTTCGTATATATATTATTTTGTTTTTGAGAAGTAGTTATCATTGAGTGAGTGAATGGTATTTTCAATTTGTTTTATGTATAGATAATTATAAAATATTAATATTACATTTAAGATTAAAAATGCTTTACCTACTACATTTTTTATCATTGATTTTAGTTTTCCTATATTATCTTAATAATTAAATCATTTATATGGACATTGTTTCTAATTTAGTATAAATAAAAATAATTCTATCATGTACATTAATTTTTGTTTCTATTTAACATACCTACTTATATATTATTGAATAATAGTAACTGTTATGTGTATTACGTTTCATTAAATAAGGTAGGTATATTGTTTTCATCATATAAGTTAGTATTAATTTTATATTTCAATCAGGAATTTTAAACTTGATAAATAAAACTATTGGTAATGTTTCATTGTAAATGTATGTTTTACCTGTATTAACCAGAAACTTAGCCTTTCATTTCTTATTAGTTTTTGTTTAAATAAAACATCAGTTTTTTTTTTGTATAATATCTACACGTTTACCATACGTAATAATTTTAACAAAAAAAAAAAAAAAATGATGTAGTTCTCTGTAATAATTGGTAATTAGTACGTTATTTTGAATTATTGAAGGTCATTTTCGTGATATAATACCTGGAGGTATACCAATATACCATACCTGTCTGTAGAACTAAATCTGTTGACTGTATAATGTTTAACGCTCGATATTTTTTTTTATATTCTGTTTTAAACTAGGCGATATCTATTTCTATATTGTACGTAATTTACCAGCCACAGCCGTTTCCAAATTTATACAACATTTGGAAATGAACAATTGCATTACAAAAATATTTTATTTTTTTACGAACTTAGACAATCCCAAAACCGTAATATGCACACTGCAGGTCTCAACGCGCTTTAAAGTTCCTGTTCAACTTTTATTGACAATAGACGGATAAGAATATGGCGTACTATCTATAAATTTAGTTTAACCTTGAATATTTGTATATATATATATTATATAACGTATACACATTATGTCATCCATACGATCGAAACGCTTCCCATAGGAATGAGAAGCACGCGTTAAGCTGTTAGTTCTCATTTTTAGGGTAAGCTTTCTCAAGCGAATCTTCCTCCGACGGTCCCAATGAAGACGTTATGCTATTTATGGAACGTCCCTGCATAGTGTTATATTATATAACTTATATAACGTCATAATTCATAACTACCTACTAATATTTCAATTTTTTAGACAGGTTTCTGCAGCATGGTCAAGAATATTTTATCTGCAATAGAAATTTGGCCGTGAGTTGAGATTATTCTCATATATATATACAGGGTGTCTTGCGAGGATTTACCCATTGCGATATCTCCTGAAATAATGGAGATATCATGATTCTGGTTTTTTAATAAGATTCACAGGGACAAGAACTACAAATATTTCATGTTTTAATTTATTTTTATGTTTTGGTAAAAAAGTTAAAAAATATATTTTTTTATTTAATTATTTAAAAAAAAATTGAAGATAGCTCTTTTGTAGAGTTTTTTTTTCTGAAAATATTGACGTATTAACATTTTAATTTAATCGATTTCCTGATTTTTAATATTTTTTCTAGTTTCGAAAACAACTGCAAGTTATTTAATACGATAGTGCCATAGTGTTATCATTGTATCAAACATGTGGACCGCGTGCTCGTACGGCTGGCGAACGGGTTTCAGTGTGGCTTGTAATAAACGTCATATTTTATTTCTTCAACATTGTTAAATTTTTAAATAAAGTTAATAACTATTTTACAAAATATCAATATGTACATTTTTGTTATACCTAGTATTAAATATGGTTATATTGTAATAAGTATAATAAATAGATAAAACAAATGTATTTTGTTTAATTTGAATTTAGTAAAAAAAGGTGTTTTGTCCGCCAACGTATAAATACGTAATAGTTAATATTTTATGATTTGTTGGTAATTTGAGTACGGCATAGTCCACAATTTAAATACCTAATTTAATGTTTTGATATTATTATCTTGTTCCATTTTTTGCAAGACATAAACATAATAATAATTTCGCAGTTTTTTCGAAACTAGAAAAAATATTAAAAATCAGGAAATCGATTAAATTAAAATGTTAATACGTCAATATTTTCAGAAAAAAAAACTCTACAAAATGGCTATCTTCAATTTTTTTTTAAATAATTAAATAAAAAAATATATTTTTTAACTTTTTTACCAAAACATAAAAATAAATTAAAACATGAAATATTTGTAGTTCTTGCCCCTGTGAATCTTATTAAAAAACCAGAATCATGATATCTCCATTATTTCAGGAGATATCGTAATGGGTAAATCCTCGCGGGACACCTGTATATGGTAAATGAGATAAAAAAAAATATTGTTGTATTTTAACAATATCGCTAAATTTTTTTCCTTATATGGTTTGACAAATTTGTATAAACATTTATTAAAATAGTTAATGCTCATTGCTTGCTATAAATATTATATTTTATTAATAGGTATAATCTATTTTAAAACAGTATGCAAAAATTTGTTTTTAAGTTATGATAATATACGGTTTATTATATTGATAATAATTTTGTATTTATGATAGTTAAAAATATATATTTTTTTTATGTAATTTTTTTAAAGTTTTTAAATTTGTTTCTGATTTCTTAAAATTATTGTTGACTGAAAATATTTGCTATTGAAAATATCCATACATTACGGATGTAAATTGCATACCTTACAGATTAAATTATTTTTCCAATTAATATTGAGAACAGATTCTATTTATTTTAAAAAGTAAATACAGGAAATTATAAATTGTTTTTGCAATAGTTAAAAAATATCAAAAATGCAGTAATTATTATTATTATTTTTATCAGTTTTTTTAATTTAATATAGTAATTTTATTAAGTAATAATACTTTATTTTTTTTGAGAAACTCGTACAATTTTTAATATTATATAGTGTTATTTAGATGAATTAAATACACCAATTATTAGTAACGTAAATGGTGTACCGTTTATTAATTATTATGCTATATGGTATCACAAGGCAAGTAATACAAAAGTCATAAGTTTCAGATACTACAAGTAGCTTCACATAAGTAGTTCTAAATTGAACTAATATTTTAATTGATTTAATTAGCGCCAGAAAAATGTATTTTAAAAATATTTGAAAAGTCTGATGTACCTATTTACGATTATTACAATATAGATTTTTTTGAATTGAACTTCAATCCAATCTGCATAAAGTCTTCATATTTCAAGTAGTATTTTTGTCTTCAAAATCTGATTATTTATCGAGGTGTGATGAACATTTTTAAAAACATTAGTTTCGATACCCTAAATAAATAAATAAATAATAAAAGTAATTGTTATTGGTAGTAAATACAAATAAACTATATAAATATCAGAAATATTTTTGTTTAAACATTGAAGTATATAAAATTATGTTAAAATATTATGTAATATTATAAATTCTCGTAGAATAAACATTAAATATAAACCAATGCTAATTAAAAATGTAGTTAATAATAAAATATTTACGCTTTTAAAATGTACCTACATCAAAATTAATATATCACGGTTTTTAAAAAATTAGCTGGTATAACCAAATCCATTATTTATTTAATGTATCAACCCTTTAAGTGAACAATCTAATCTAATATAGATGAGATTTTTGGTACATATTGTTGAATACGGTACATACATAAAATGCAAAAATTCATCAATAAACAAATTTTTTTGTGAAGTAAAATTTATCTTGTTTCATAATAGAATAGCTCCTACAACACATAAAACGTGACTAAAAAGGTTAGATTATTTACTTATTTTTATTATAAAAAATAATTTCTTGATTTTAAAGAATTTGTTTTTAGTATTCCACAAAATCTATTTAAATAACATACGACCAACTAAACAAAAGTATTTTCCAAAATAAAAACAATTAAGTATATTCAATAAGATTTTTTAATATAATAATTTTAGAAGAATTTGTTTTATTGTACTTATAAAAAAGTATTGAATAATGCATAAAATAATATTATTAAATATTATAATAATACAGACCTTATTATCTAGATAATAACACCCGAATTTTTATAAATTGTATTTAATATTAAATATAAAAGATATACATTTACCGATTTACCAACAAATATCAATTAATAACGCCCATACTAAAAATATGGATAAGTTAAACTTTTAATTATATTTTATTTATAAAACATATTTTTTCTTGGCATAAATTATTAGATGATATTGAGATAAGTTATTTTCTTACTTAAGAAACAAAATGTGTTAAGTCATTTGAAAATTTAGAAATAAATTGCTTATAAAAGGTTAAAGATACCACAAAAGTATGATATTTTTGAGCCGTGTATATTTATGAAAATGTTGACCTTTTACATGAGCACCATAAAATTTAAGATAAAGTAAATTGGAGGATACTTTTGTATTTAGTTTGTTTTAGTTACTGTATATAATAGATATAATCTATGAAACTTAAAAATAAAATAGTTCAGTTTTAAAAACAAATTTACTGTGAAAATTATATATTACTTGAATAATATTATATATTTATAGGTATATGGAATAAAATCAAAATAATATTTTAAACAAACCTTAACTTAAACGTTACGTTTGTATGAATAGTTGAATGGTAAAATATGAAACGGGTCTAAAAAAGATAATAGAATAATAAAGACTCTTCAAAAGATATTTGCATTCCAAAATTGTATTAAAGTTTTATCACAAAGTGAACTTAAATGGATACTTATAGTCCATAGAAGTGAACCTAAGGTACTTATGGATGGCAGTTTTGAGACTTGTTCGGGTGGATTTTATCGAGTTTCTGTATTCATGTAGGTATGTAGGTACTTTACAAAGCAAAATCTTCTCCAGTTGTGTATGCAACTATATGTTTTGCTTTTGGAAAAAAAGTAATATAAAAATACACCTAATAATTATACTGGTTTATGACTGACGATTTAAAATATATTCACAGCGTCAAATATCATTTCCAGTGGTCATTATATTATACAGAGTTATTTTATTGTAGACAAATAACAAAATGTTTAGAATTGTCTAGACTAAATTAAAAACAAAAAAACTATTTAAGACGTTAAAATGAATTATAATGGAATATTATTAATTTAAAATATGACATTTGTCGATTTTATTGGGTATAAATACTAAAATGTATTGTTTTATTGAAATATTGTAATCGATTATAATATTATAATACACAAAGTGTTTACAATTTTTACACATCAAAGTGTGACTCAAAGTGTGACTAAAACTATGTCGAAGTATAATAAGTACCGAATTAAAGTCTGCAGCCAAAGTACAAATTACTGGTAGACATTTTGACAGTTATTTGACATTTTAAAAGTACGATCGATATGTTATTTCACAACGGTAGTTCTCGTTTACATAAAAAGTTAATAATATTGAAATTACGTTTGTTTTATTTTCTTTTTTACATTTATACAGAACGAATTGGTATGACAGATGCCCCCGCACAAAACGTCTTACCAATGGCTACAGTGCAAATTATACACGAGCAGCAATAATAATATTGACGTGATGTTAACACGCACATAATACTATAATAGTCGTATCTGATAATGCTTTTTTAAATAACTAAAATCGATTTTAAATGTTGTGAACATGTAACTGGTTCTAAAAATAGAGTAAACGGTTGATATACATTACAACACAAACAATAACACTGCACTCGTATTTTTACCAAAATATAATATTTTAAGATATTGTTGCTAGATACAATCGAATTAAAAAGTTAAAACGTTAAGTACCTTAGATTTAATTAAATTAAATATCAATAACTAATTTATTTTTAAAAGTCTCTTTTAACTTCTTAAAATTAAAATTTGTTGTTTTATGATATAAAGTATAAAATTAATACATTTTACAGTCACATTAAGTATCTTTTATGAACCCTATGAATTTAAAATACTATATTTTTTTGTACAAATTATTATTTTAATAAAAAATAAAATAAAATAAATAACCATCAACAGCATTTATAATGTTATAACCTATAATTATTATTATATTATGTTCCGTAAATTCTAAATTAAAGACGATCGAAGTTTAAAATACATTATCGTCAGATTTCAACTGGGATCAAAATAACGTAAATAAATCTAATTTTATAAAAATATTCATAGACAATAATAACAATTATTATAATCTCACCCAAACAGATCAATTTAAAATCTATAAATACTACTTAATAATTAGATTCGACATCTTAAGAGAAATTGATGCCGTGTGATCTTTTAACAAAATTAATTTACCAAAAATGACCAAAATACTAACTTCAGTTAGTATAGTCTATAATTAGATGATATTTCTTTCTGTTAATTAATCTTATATGTTTAGTTTTTTCTATACATTTTTATTTTTGTAAACTTTACTTGTATACAATTTACCTTTTGTATACTTTTACATGGTTAATAAATATACCGTTAAAAGCATTACGTAACGGATTTTTATTTAAATCAATTATTCTCTTTTCAATTCAACGTTTGACTTTAAACTTAACTTTTATATGTCTATATTGACTTAAATTAACGAGTTAAAATAATTAGTTAATTGGTCCATCTTTGATAGTAATATGTAATATATATATATATACACTATGCATCATGCATATGACATAATAATATCATTACACTATAAAGCATTATAATATCAAAGCATAATACACATGACTATACTTGTACTTAATTTCTATTAACATACATTATTTATAACAATAAATTGAATGTCTCCATCGTAGAAGGTCAATACTTCGACAAAACGGTCATTATAATGATATAAGCTCCTGCGCAGTGACAAAGTGTGTGTGTGTGTGTGTGCGTGTGCGCGCGCGCGTGAAAAGCTCATTTTAATATCGCAATTGAAACAATAAAATATGAAGTTTGTTGGTATTTTATATTTTTTACATTAGATTAACATCCGCCGTTACATAAACACAAGCAATTTATCAATTTTTGTGAATGTTTTCGTTTTTGTGTTTCGCACTCGGTGCTCTCATATATTATACATAAATCAAAACGTCCGAGACAGTTATTATTTATTTAATTTTTTTTTTGTCATCGTACACCGTATTTTTGTGTAATCCAACCTGCAAAATTACTGTATACGCAAAAATATAAAATTTAATATGAAGTCAGGTGCTCATGGCAATGCCATAAACACTGCAAAATTTACATATTATTTGTTGTTAAACAAGCTTGGAAATCGGAATTATTATATACATATGAATATCAAAGCGCAAGTTCTGTTTTAGAATTGGATTAAAAACCGACAATTCAGCAATGCAGCATGTGATTCTGAACTAACTCAGCCTTCAATTTTAATATTATTATTTAAGAAAATAATAAAAATTCAAAAACCTCGTTCGATTCTTTAACATAGTTTTAGAGTGACATATTGATTATATCCGACTATATTCTTTGAAAAATGTAATATATATATATATAATACTAGGATATATTTACTTTCCGATTGGATATAATCTGACTTGAATATATACTATTATATTTCACTCCCTGTAACTATAATCTAAGATATTATATTTACAAGGGAGATATAAAAATTATTGAGGATAATAGAATCCTGATATCGTGTGTATAATGTTCTTCACATTTACATGATTTGTACACGTAGGGGCCCTTGACTTTAAATATTCGCATTAGAGTTAAAAATATTTGTGAAATAATTCCTGAAACTTTTTTTAATAATCAGATAATTATAACTATTTTTATAAGCATATTAATGATTAATAGAAAACAAATTATTTTAAAATTGAAGTTAGCATTTTTGTTACAATTATTTTTTAATTTTAGAAAACTGTAAGTAAATCAGTATTATTTGTCGCTACAGTGCATAGATTGAGAACTGTTGCTCTACAAAATTATGGGTAAAATGCTATCAAATGTGGAAAGATAACGGTAATAATAATAATATAAGTAATTCTGTTCGTAAGACCATATTTGATCACTTTATTCGGTTTAAGTATTTATTTTTTTTAATTATCTTTTATTGGTGTGTATAGGTTTTCTGTTGTGAACCTATGTATACTTATATGCTATCCTGATGCAATATTTTTAGTACTCGACTATTGAGTATTGATTGACATTTACTTTTATTACCTTCACAAGTACCTATATATACATATAATATTGAGTATTGTTTGACATTTACTTTTATTATTTTAGTTTTGACGGCTAGTTGAATTACACTATATAGTCTTCAAGACCCAATTTTACCAGATTTGACTGGATTTTAGCTTTAAGAGCACTTGTCCCGGGACTTAGGACTTTAAAGTGTTGACATTTAAAACATAAAGTTGTTTTGTTGTAAACCAAACAAAATAAAAACGACAAAAAAATGATTAAACTTAAAATCCTTGAAATGTATACATACCTAAATAAAATAATAACATAATGCTTATACCTTAGCATACATTTATTATAAAAGGGAAGCACGACTATGGTATTTTTTAAATTGCTCATACGTCAAAATTGTTTATCGTCATAGATTAGCTTAAATGAAAAATCTACAAAAGAATTATAATTATATTTTTATATTTAGATTAAATATTACGTTTGTTTAAGTTATTTATAAATTGTTTTGGTAAAATGTTCAGAAAAACAATTTCATTTTAGGTATTGACTAAGAAAAATAAACAATAATTTAATGTAAATATAATTGTATGCATAGTTATAACTTGGTTTGTTGTAGGTGCAATTATCAATTTCAAGAACTGCTTTACGTGATGATGAAGTTCAAATTAAGTGGTGGATAGAGAGGTACTCGTAGCTTAGCTCTCGGGGCACAAGGCTTGAGATTTTTTAGAGCCTCTAATTTTACACCATACAATTATAATAAAAAATTTAGATTTTGAATACAAAACACGATACTTTTTAATTTTCTTCTTGGGATTTAATTTTATTATTAGTGTAATGATAGATTTATACGATAAACTGCCAAAATTTGTCCCTACAAAAGCCAAACCACTTTTTAAATTGAATACTTATATGAATTATTGCAATCATTTTATAGACAATAATAAAATATTATAATTACGTAAAATACCACTGCTCAAAGAGAGCATAGGACGATCGTTGCTACTCTCTTTGTCCCGCCACAGATTTGAACATGTGATTACGGTATCGAATCGATACAAATATATATATATATATATATATTACAAGACCGTTTAGTCATGTACATGCTTATAATCCTGCAGTTTAAATTAAACATCCGTATAGTACTATAGCATCATCTACATGGTCGCATTTGTATCCCTTCTTAAAGGATTTCAAATAGCCATTATAACCGATAAAACAGTAATTGACATCTGTTCAAATTTACTTAGTGGAATAAATAATGTTAATAGTAGTGTACTAAATGTTTTTAGCCTTTAAAAATCAGTAACGTCAGCTATATATCCAATAAAGCAATACGTCTCAAATAAACAATGAGGACTTGCAACACAAACGTTACCCAATTATGAAACTGACAACTTAATAAAAAACATAAATTATTGGTGAAACAATAAATTGTTCATCACTAGTTAATGCAGGTACACAAAAATATAGATTAATACTAAATTAGTCCACAGATCAATGTATGGCATTATTTCTCGGAAAAAAAAGATTAAAAAAAAATATAAAACAGTTGAACTCTGACTAAGTCTTATTAGTTTAAAACAATTAAATAAGAAGTAAAACTAAATGGGATCAGAATTTATTATACGAGTATCTCACAGATACCATATGGTGAATGAATGAACCTCTATTATCCCCATCATGCAATGTACAAAATTACATTAAAACACATTGTCGTCCACTATCCAAATTGGCAAGAAAATAATTCCATATACCAGGAAATCTATATGAAATAATCAGATCATTTTAAATTTTTAATGAATTAATTTCTCGTGTAAAAAATAAAATATAAGTGTATAAATTAATATTAATAATTTAATATATATTCACTTATAAACAAACAACCTTGAGTATGCTCTAAAAAAAAAAATTAGCTGGTGTACCGGTTGTTTAAATGGCTTAAAATTAATTTTGATTTTGATTTTTTTGAGTAGCTTCTACACAAATGTTGGCTGAGAGTACCAATACTCTATGACTGACTCTATCTTTGCACTATAAATATTATTATAAATTAAATTATCTAACTAATTCATTATCAAAGTAGAACAACAAGTGCTGTTTTTTCAGTCAATACAACAATTTACACTTATGCCATGCAATGTAACAATGAACGGGTTAATTTTTTTTTTTGAATGAGGATATAAACTTGTTTATCTTGAACATGGTATAGATAATATAATTTATTTTGCCAACACTTAAAACAAGTATTTTTTTTTATTATTATTTAAAACATGTTGTTTATTATGTCATATTTTTTTGTTAAATTTCATAAAATAAAAATAAAATGTATTGATATTAATTGTTTTTAAATTCTTCATTTCTTTTTTAAAATAATGACAATTAACTGTATGCATGCGTTACATAAATTTATTTTAAAATGTATGTTATCACTTTTTATTTTATAAAAATATTTTAAGAAATTATCTATTGAAGAGTTAGGTGTATTATATTATTCTGTTTTTGAGTGGTACATGAAAAAATGTTAAGGGTGTGTTAAACAATATTTAACGTTATTTTAAAAATTGATTGTTTTGTATTTTCATAATACTATGACATTAAATTATAGTTATGCTAGTTAATTTACAATATACTTTTTATGTACCTTAAAGTAAACGGGAAAAATTATAAAGAACTGTAATTCGATTTCCTAAAAAAACAAAAATATAACAAACTTAACATAAAATTAAAAATATTGCAGAGAAATGAAATTAAATAGTAAAACATTTTAGTTGTTGATTTATAACGATAATTATTGTTATAAATGTGTCAAAACAGTTTTGTGAGATAAAATTAAACTTAATTTTAATTTTTTTTTAAGAAAATCCTTTATAAAATAATATTTTTAAATAATTTATAATTATCATACAAAAACTTCCAAGACGTCTTAACTTTTAAATAAACTAGTAAATAAATATTTTCTTAAACATGTTAATTCATAATTAAAAATGCTGTTTATTTATTTTTAACATTAAAATTTGTTTCATTTGGAAACTTTAAAATCATTTTTGTTTTCTTTTTAAGTTATTTATTCTTTTTATATTTTAGCTGCATAATAGTATTATAATTGTATAAATTATAAATTTATAACTGTGAATACTTAACTATAAATCTAAAATAAAATACATTATAATTCTCGTTTAGAGTCATATTATAATGGATAAAATATCTAAGCTTAATAGATTCATCATAATTGTTTTAAATAAAATATCGAATTGCATCAAGATATGTTCACAAATTGTAATTTTATGTACAGAAGCTTTGAAAATTTTGATTTTAATACGAATAAGGTTTTTGACAAATAATAAAAAACATTACAAGTTTTGAACTGGTTGAGTAGTCGACACTTTATTTTAAAATAAAAAAATTAAGCAATTTATGATGCATTGTGATGGATAAATATTTATTTTTTTGTAAAAACTTATTGAAGTTTAGAAGGTATGTTAGTTAAGGTATATTAGATACCTAGTATTAAATTCCCACTCCTCATATCTGGCATTGTTTGCCATAAAAACAATAAAAAAAAAATATTTTGTGTCTAAATTTTAAGATTGCATTAATATAAAATAGTGTAAACGATCTAAGCCTAGTAATATTACGATTTAATAGTGCTCATTTTTTTAAAATTTATTATTGTTTATTATTATTACTGTTTTAGTCTCATGTTAATAAATCACTACATTATAACATGTGATGGTTGATATAGAAATTATAATTAGGGCATGGATTTTAATGTCCTAAAAAAAAAAAAAATAAAAATTCGTTTAAAAACTATATAATTCCTAAAAAATATTCTTTAAATTTTACTTAATGTTAAATATAAATTATTAAACAAAAACATATTTTTATTATTTTAATTTATTAAATTTTAAAATGTATAGTTAAAACGACTTATATTTTTGAATATTTTATATGCTTGCATGTGACAATAATTTTGTTTGTCTATTTTTGCACAACCACTGAACTGATTTGGTATATTGATAAAAAAAATATGTAATACAAATAATACATCAAAGCAAAACAAACACCAAATATTCTTTTTTCTATTATAAATGGTTTATCTCATGATAAATGTCGATAAAATCGTTATGCATTGTAAACATAAAAAATACTTTAAGCTTACTTTAAATTCAAAATAAAATTTTTATTTTTAAGACCATTGATGTATATGGAGTGAGTTGTATACTTGGAATGAATGTTTTGGATTTTTCTGAAAAAAAAATGCAATTTGCATTTAAATCCGTGACTAGTTATATCACATTAATAATAAAGCTGTTATATAATACTTTGCAGAGCAGCCAATATACCAGAGTAATATAATACCAACACGTAATTTCTAAAGAAAAGTTGTATCATTTTTAGAATATCTTGAATAGGTTTAGATTGTGCCATTGTACGCGTTTGTCTTTTTAATTAAAATGGATCAATAAGGTTTTAAGAATTAAAAAATATATTTTAAATATGGTTTCTTATTTTCTACGTGCAATTTTTTTATGACAATATTTAAAATACCGATGCTTCCGAAGCACACAGTTGTACCAACAACATAGTTCACTTTATTTTTTTTTTTAAATATTGACAAATGTTTTTATAATAGATTCTGATGATGATTATTTTTGTGAAAACGTTGTTAGTGTTAGGTGCATGAAAAAGTAATAATATAATTATATTGGTGCGTCGTCCTAATCATTCATCATATACATCATTAAAACAATAATTGCAGCCGAAATGTTATTATCTTGCACGCCACGCTGTGTAATTGCTATACCTACATTATTTCAATTATTATTGTAATTTGAAAATAATTATATATATATAAATATTTTAGTTACAAACAAATATTAAATCGCATTGTTATTAAGACAAAAAAGGGTTCAACGTTGCATACAACGAGTTATAGTCTCGTTTGCCCGTCACATTATTTTAACGACAAGAAGTTCCTATGGGATTTTTGCATTGATGAAATAAATACGTAGAAACTAATTATTCTCGGTATTTGTAACTGACAAAATGTACGTCTACCAATAGGTATTAGAATAATATTGTATTACACAAGAACGATACATTGTCGTTTCACGGCGTATAGGTTAGGCAAATTACTAGTTGGTCTCATATTATTTATCATAGTAATTTACTACTGTATAAGCAAAACTTAAATTATTACAAAGCGATTATTTTTTCTATTTATTATTATCATATTTTTATTGAAGGCAGGTTATGATATCTATATGATTTTTTCATAATTTTTGCACCAATTTAAATAAATGCTGCAATGCAAGGATTCAAATTAATCATAATAATATACCTTATTATTGTAGAAATGAACGAATTGTAAATATTATAAAAGTAAAGCCACTTATTGTATAAAAATAATATTCTCGGTGAAAACAATTATCATATTTCGACGAAGGTCGACCTCAAGTATTAATATTGATTTCAATATTGTTTGTAAAAAAATATAAAATAGTACGTAAAAGAGAATTTTTTTTAAAAACAAAAGAATATAGTTTAAATGTGAAATGAGCATTTTTATATTAAATTCTATATAAAAAATATAAAATGTGAGGTTTTTAATTTCTTATTTACTCATCATTGTTATCTTATAAATAAATACTATGTATTGTATAAGTTAAGGTTCTAAAAATCTTACAACATAATATGTTACAAATAATATGATACATACTTGATATGATGTATAGCAAATACGTCAAAACTCTGTTCTAGAAATAAAGAGCTAAATAATCAAATTATATATTATTAAAAACTTTTACTATTGTACATTTTAAATAAATAATAATGTAGTAATATAATATAATATTATGTAATTGCATTGTTAAACACTAATTGTAGGAATATCCTATTATACTACCACAGGTTATTATTATAGAGATTTTAACACATACTAATTTTTTCTTTAAATAAATAATTTATTAAAATTATAATTTTTAAAGTTTTTAAGATAATTTAGGATTATAATTTCGAATTCTTAAATATTTTTTCCATTTAAATAATGTTTTAAAATCTTTTTTGGAGATAAACATTTATTTATTTTTTCAAATAAGTAACATATTTTCTTACTGTGAATTGTGAAGCAAATGATTATTAAAATTATTGATTTAAATTTAAATTAAATCAAAATTATATTGAGTAGTTCCTGATTTATTAAAATATTAATGATAATAGCCAATAATTTTATTATACTAGATAAGTGTGTAGAATATATGGGGACTGTTGTGATTTGAAAATTTTATAAATATGATAATTATGAAACTAAATGATATATATATCATATTAATTTATATAATACCATTATAAATTAAGAACTCCGAAGTACTGAAAATCAATAATTCAGAAACTTTTTATTTGAATATTGATCTCCTTGATAATTTCTTATAGAAAAGAAATTTTCATTTGAAAAAAAATAAATTATTAATAATAATATTTTATTAACGGAATAAAATTCCAGTGTACAAAAGTTTAGTAATGACAATTGAATTGTACCATCACATAGGGAGTATCCTTAAGGTTTAATGGTAAAAAAAAAACTAAAGATTTGAAAATGATGTCTTTCAGTACTTACTTTTAAAAATTTCTATACTCTGTATTTTCAATAATAAATTACACAATTACCGCGAGTACACTTGATACGCTACATCTTAAATCATTGTTTTAAATCACTAAATATTATAAAAATTGTATGTTGGATCACGTGTGAAATTTAAATAGTTAAATAGATGTACGTGCATACACTACGTGTTGTCGGGCGTCATTATGATTCACATCACCAAACCTATCAGTTACCATTTATTGTACGTCATACTAAAAGTAAATATCACGTTGTTTCGTTCTTTTTTTTTCTAAAGGGTTAATTATTATTTTTACGAATATACTTTAACGTTGGTTACAAACATTTTTCCGGTGTACGTCTTTTTCTTAGCAGCCGAGTAATTATGTCAGGTTTGAAACAAGGTAATCATGATAATAATATTGTACCTAATATTAATTTTTACTGATATAATATCATGACAATAATCGGTATTCATTAACATCATGTATGGTAATTGAATATCGATAGTTTTAATTTGGAGAAAGATATAAAAATCTTTTAATTACTTAGTGTTTTAATATTGCTAAGAGGTTTAAAATATCGAAAGTAAACAAAAATTCGAATACTTGGTAGTTATGAAAAAAATAAATATATAATGTATGTATGTGATGACGTATAATATAATAATTATCAATAATAAATAATAATAATAATATATAATGTACCTAAAATAATAAATATATAAATTCAATAATATAATTCAATTACATAATATGATACGCAATAATGAATAGAGTTAATATCTAGGTATATAGATATATTAAATCTGTAATATTTTTTCTGGTGTGTTAAACTTAGTTTAGCTTTGTTAATATTTTTTCGAGAAAAACATTGGTTTAGAAACCTTGGTACCGACCACTATCTGGAACGAAAAGTTACGTTGCTTTTCCAATTATGAACTTGCTTCCTTCAAAGCTACTTCGAACTACTGAGTCTACCTAAATGCATTGTTTATATTCGAATTACCACGGGGTTTTCATAGGACCAACCATTTACTGCTAAAATCACCGAAAGTTCTAAACTATCGATAGTTGGCTGTTCAATATATATAGTGTAATCATATTACATTTAAGTATTACAATGGTTAGGGGTGCATAAATATTGTTTTATTTATTTATTTGTTTTTTAAGGTGGTATAAAGAATATTGAATTACAATATTATAATATTTTTATATCGTTACAATTTTTTTTCCCAACATAACAATTACTTCGAGTTCCTATATTTCATCACGATATTTTTAATGTTATGTAGATTGTATAGGTATCGAGTACTAATGATTTGCCAAATTAAAATAAACAAATAAAACAAAAATTCACGAACAAAATAAACAGTTGTTTTAGGTTTAACTGTATTGTTCGTTATTGTCACGTGCGGAGGCAATGATAATAATAACAAAAATATATGTATTCAAGCAACTGATAACTGTCCTAACGAGTATATTAAATTATATTTGTATACAAAGTACGTAAGTTTATCGATCTTTTTTTTAAACACACGCGCGCTTGCTCGCTCGTGCACATATACAGTATACACACGTATATATTTATTTATATTCAAAGTAAAACTAAAGATGATCCTGTTGAGCTTTCGGAAGATTCAATCAAAAACATTCAGTTTGCAATGACTTTTGATCTAAAAATACTAATACACGGAGTCAAAGGATCGCGTGACGACGATTTTAACACATTAATGAGGAACGGTAAGTTTTTGATCACGGGACAAGTCCACTATACTATTGCAAATTAAGACATTTTTTGGCATCACTATATTATATTATGATCTACTAACGACATTTTAAGTTAACCGTACGAACTTTTGACAAGTAGTGACTGAAACGCATTTGACGATTAATCTAAAATTCTGAAAATGTTTTTTTAGCTTATTTCTCACAGGCAGAGTATAACATAATCACGATAGATTATCATCCTATCGCGACTTCGTTGAAATGTTACGACGTCGCTGTTCGAAACTTGCCAATTATCGCCAAATGTATAACACAAATTTTGGATAAGATCCTCGACGAATACGACCAATTTGAGTACATACACGCCATTGGCTTCAGCTTGGGAGGTCAAGCCGCTGGTCTCGTGGGGAAACTATTGAAGGCGAAGGGAAAGATTCTGAACAGGGCTACAGGTAAGCAAAAATCGTAAAATACCGACCGTGCTCATTTATCACAAAATTCAAAATTCGCAAAATAAACGCAGAGGGGCCCATCAAGTATACTCACTCAGATTCTATCTTTTAAAATGCATTTATTTAAATTATGACTTTTTAAGCATATTTAAAGCCTATATTTTTCAATATTTACTAAATTTGTTTAATTAATATGTCATTAAAGAAGTGTCCTGTACTGATAATACGTATTGTAAGTTTGATTACTTGAAAAAATGTTTGATTTGTTTAAAAAATTAAAAACATTTTTGTATAAATATACTGTTATTATTAATACGTTTTTAATCGAAGTGGTCATTGGTCTGAAAGTGGTTAATTTTATGAGAGAAGTGAAAGTTGGTACACGACAGTGCATTATTGGCACTTGTATAAAGCTGGGTCTGATCCTATGTTGATACAAACCGCTTATTTGTTTTATTTAAAATTGCATTTACTTAGTGTAAACTGTAAATCAGATATTTTTTTTTTTTGAAAATGTTGTATCTAATCGAAATAAAAATCAACAGTTTATGGTAATTAACTTATAAAGTCTAAGTATCTTGAAATATGATATTAAAAATTCACAATTTAAATAAATGATTAACTTACTAAATGGGCATGATTGATGAGTCATATTATATGTAAATACCTTTATAGTTTGTCATACTTAATATATAATTTTAAAAATAACATGTACTGGTATACGGATTACGGTTACGAAAACTGATAAGTTATAAAACCGATCGTCTCAGGATTAATTTGACGAACAGGCCTTGATCCAGCTTTACCTTATTTTGAATACATGTGGAACAATTTGGACAAGCACAGTGCAACCGTAGTGGATGTCATACATACGAATTGTGGTGCTCTCGGACAAATGTTACCGATTGGAACAGTTGATTTTTACGCCAATGGTGCAATCACACAGCCGGGATGTGATAAAAATAGTGAGTATTCTGACTATACGTCATTTCAATTAATATTATTAGTCAAAGAAAAAATATTTTTGTTGCTTTAGGACACTTTTATAATTTTTTATTTGGTAGTAATAATAATAATAATACAAATATTTGGTATACTAATAAGTTAACTGCTATTACTAATAAGTAATGTCCAATTAGAGTATAAGCAAATAAGTAGCATTAGAATATTATATAAAAATGTTTGACTACTGGAAGGTAATACCTTTAAAGCATATCATTTAATATGTGTCCGATACACACTGGATCAAAAGAAAAATAATATTGACTGAAAACTAGATAATACAAAATATGTGAGATGAATCAATGATATATTTTATAAATTTCTTAAATTTTAGTTTAGCGAGATTTCTGAGTTATTTATAATACATGATTTTGATTTAGTTTTAAGATGCAACAATTTAAACGAGTTATAATACATTTAAAATTTTAAGTTATGGTGATTGTTAATAATTACTACAGAAACCTTAAAATATGCAAGCTGGAGATTTATTGAAGTATAATAATTACAAGAAGAATGTGATTAGAATGTAAAATATATCATATGTGTGTAGCATCGTTAAGTATATACAGTGCTTGATTTAGGTATTCACGTTCAAAAAATCATAATCAGGATAATGATGTGATGAAGAGGGATATATTAACAAGTAAATCAGAGCAAATAATAATAATAATAATAAAGAGAAAAAATCTTTAGATCAATTTACTAGGATGGTATAGAATCAATTAGTCGTGAAAATGGATTTAAAATGTTGTTTGACATAAGGAAAACAAAACAAGGTTATTATTTTTTACAGTGGTTCGATTAAAATAATCTGGTGTACATAAAATGAAGTTGATATGGTATCTACTTCCTTGTAAATAATTCAATTGAATTATGATTAAAAACAACATAATAATAATAATGTATAATATTGTTTTGTAAAAATTTGCTTTCGTCAGAGTATTGGTACTTTTGTAGTCACGAAAAAGCATATAAATATTACGCTGAGTCGATTTACTATGGAACGACCATGTCTGGATTTTATGCGACGACTTCGAGCTCTTTAAACCAGCTGTCATTATTGGGACATTTTAGTACTTTTTCGGGAAAAAAAGTATTAGTTGGAGAATATCTTGACCCTGAGTAAGTATTGATTTCGAACTACCTACGCAATATTCGGCGATAGTATTAGTATCACGCCTACTCTAATACTATTTGGTTTAAGCACATTAGCTCAATGAACTGACAATAAATATTTAAAATTGATACACCTGATAAATATTTATAATTTACATAAATATTTATTAGACAATGATAATCAATATT
This sequence comes from Rhopalosiphum maidis, assembly GCF_003676215.2. NCBI lineage: Eukaryota > Metazoa > Arthropoda > Insecta > Hemiptera > Aphididae > Rhopalosiphum > Rhopalosiphum maidis. Next base: position 66,321,398 of record NC_040877.1, read on the forward strand.
AAAAGCCGATTAGTTATCTTCATTGGAGATTAAGAATGATTATAATATGAGTATTCTATTTATGTCAAGTAACTGATTTGAATCTATTATAATATAATATATATCAATATCTTCACTGATCACTTTTTAATATTATGCAATGTTTTAATATGTATATCTTATATATTATATTTATATCTGAGAATCTTAAAATGAATTATTCTATTGTACTCTATGGATTATAAGTGAAATACATGAGTACCTTTTATTTTTATCATATTTGAATATGTAACTAGTATTATTTTTGTATAAATAGAACACAACTATTTGTTAAAACCTAATAAATTATGATTATTAATATTTTTTTTTTATTATATAACTTATTTTAATTTTGCCATTTATGTTTAATTTTTAGGACTAAAGGAATATACAACTTTTTAACCAACGATAGTCCACCTTACTCTAAAGGAAAAAATACAATTTGTAATTTAATAATGGAATGGTTTTCTAATTTCTAATATTTAAACATTACACATGTGTATATTATGGATAATAAACATCTATCTTTTATAATAGAAGTAAATTATATTTGTTATTAAATGTATGATGTTAAATTGTATGATGATAATATTAAAATTTAGTTAGTGTTGTGTTGTTATTGTTATTTATTTATTACTGTTATTATTATTATTATAACAAACGTAGTTCCCAGGACTTATTGGCGAGTGAAGGAGAATTAAGTGTATACATATCAATGATTCAATAGAATTGAAATATTATAATGAACCTATTTCTATTGTCAAACTAAATTTTTAAATAGTATTTCAAGGAGAGTGTATTTTAAATATTTCAATACATATTACAGTATTTCGAGAATGTTCCATATTATTTTCTTGAAAATGTATATAAAACTACAACGACTATTTCTCTTATTATATAAGTTGATTAGGACTTGATGTTATAGTACATTTTAATTAAATCTTGTACAGATAAACAAAACAAAAATGACAAACACAAACGAGTTGTATATATGCAATTAAAAAATTACCAGCGTTACAGGAAACCACGAAACTAAATAAATATAACATATATTATGCGCAGATAAATAAAAATAATTATAAACATATTATATTATTATAAGAGTTAAATTTAAATGTAGTACATACATTGTAAAATATTAGAGTAATATAAGCTAAAGTTTGTTGAATAAATCAAGTAATTAAATTAATTTCAAATATATTGTAATCTAAATTACGTAATTCTTTAGAGAGGCTATTCAAAATACTTGGACCAATGTATGTAAAAGTAGTTTGGGTGGAGAATTTATGGACCTTATGAGTGGGTATATACACGTATATAATACTCGTATTATTATGATGTTAAAATTGTGCCATAATGAGTTTGCTTGGTTATTCTTTACCATAGAAGCGACAGCTTGCGCACAACACATATAATACTGTTTTATAGAAAAGTTTCTTTTTTATCATGGGAAACATTCAATTCTTCGTACAGGTTCTTAACATGGTAAAAATAGATTTTATTTATATTAATCTCAAAATACCAATTTAGAAAATTTTAAAATGTTTAAGAATCGTATTGATTGCTTCATCCCATACAGATATAAAATTTATCAGTGAAGATTCCGCTAATGCATTGTATATTTTAGTTGCTTAATAAAACCTTATTTTTACTAATGAATTAATATGCCCTGTACATTTTAAATAACTGTTCATTTATTTATCTAAATATTTTGTAGCCAATTCATTTTTAATTTATTATAACACAAGCATGTGTTTGAGATAGTGTAACTGACTGTAATAAAATTGGTTAGTCTAAAGGAGTTTTCGTATTTTGTTTGAACAGAATCTTCACTTTAACAGTTATTTACCTAGTTATTTACTCTTGACGTTTCACTATTGCACAAAAAAAAATATGTTTCTCTTTGAGGGCTATGCATATTTCTAGTTATTTATTTTTATTTTTTTTAAATCCCTCGTTTGTTTGAATAAATCATTTTTCTATTATAGAAATTATACGTACACATATCAAGCACGTTGTGTTTAGTCCTTAGTATTTTTTGAAAATATTTCTCTTCCCTGCTTTAGATTTTAGAAAGACAGTATGACACAGCCGTTTAACAATTAATCCGTTTTAGTTGTATTAATCAAGAAAATTTTTGTTTCCGTAACATTCATTCATCATGACATCATCTATTTTTATATTTAATTTACCTCCTACAAGTGTAATAGTTTTCATTATATTTTCATTTGTAGTTCCGAGAATACTGCCTATAATAATTTCATTAACTATGCATTTCTGTTCAGGATACGTAATTTTTGATTGTAAAATACAATTATATTTAGTTAATGAAATATATTCAGATATTAAACTAAATTTTTTGTTGTCTAAATTGTTGAAATGCTAAATTATATCAAATTTACGAGAGGTAAGACTATCATTTATACTTTATAGCAATATCATTATACCAAGCAGAGTTAAATTACCTTAGTTTTGCAATATAAATGCATGCTCTGCCTTTTACCTTTAGAACATATTTTACAAACCCATTTAATAGTTTACGAATCAAATGAATTTAAATCGTCTTTTGTTAAATTAGCACATTTTGCGTGTTAGGAAAGTCAATATAAGATACAAGAAATAGATAAATCGTATGTAATATTCAATGAAAATTACCAAAAACTAGCATTTTTATTAGACATATTTTATCACACTTATAATTAAAAATATTAGGTGTTCGGAAAAATGTTTATTAAAATCTCTTAGTTTATGATTTTTTCAAATATTATCCATTTATAGTTTGTTTCTGCTAAGAGAAGCAAGTACATATAATTGTATGGACTTAGTATAATAATATAATCATAACTGTTATTTAAGTTGGGTATAATTGATTAAATGGGTTAACCAAATAAACCCCTTTGACTCAACATTTTAACATTAAACAATTATCTTATTATTAATTTAGCATCAACTAATTGTATTTTAATGGCTAGAAAAATAATACTAAATTCTAATTTTAAGAACAGTGAAATTAACAATAATAAAACAAAAAAAAACTACTCGAACAAGCAATATTATTATAAATTATTTATATAATCGTAATTTCAATAATGAACAAAAGTGACTATGAACCCTGAACTTTCTATGGTCTACGACTTTTGTTCATATAGTACAACGGTACAATATTATAATTTAAATTAAATCATATAATTCGAGCTATTTACTTTAACGAGCTATAGCATAGGGATGGTCAATTGTAAAGGGAGTTCAAAAACTATATCTAATAATAATAATTATCGTACTGCTTGTGAGATGAATTTTTGTCGTTAATGGTAAAGTATTAATATCGAATATGATTCGTGTTTGCCAATCGGAGCAATAGTGACTAAGTTGAATAATTTATAACATGATCGAAATGTAGATAATTGCATTTAAAAACACGTACCCACACATACATATTATTCGGATATCGCAGTTTTGGTCCTAGTAACATTGTAAAATACAAGAAATAGAAAAAAATTCAAAAACAGGTTTTTTTTGTATTATTAAAATTTAGTTGATTCTATATTATTGCATAATACAACGAACAACGGGAACAACATTATATTATTCAAAGTAAAATAAACTTAGTATTCACTGAACATATGGTTATAATATATTATAGATTTTAAGCTATTTATCTATAACTTATATAATTTTAATATTCATATTTTAATTGAATAAACTTAGAATCAACAGAATATTCAGAGAACAAATAAAATGAGTGACTATATACTTATTTACTTATACTTTCGTAATATGTATCACTATGCACGCATAAATAATTATGATTACATATAAATATAGTAAAAATATTATTGTTAATATTTCCATAACTTTATTGCATTAAATTATATTTGTATTATATAATCGTTTTATTTTTATTTATTTAACAATGGAATATCGCACGTTTTACCCGCTCGAGTCGCCGGCTAAAAATAAATTGGTGTAACACATTGATTCGTATAAGAGCGCTACAAGATAAATGATAGAAAAATTTATTTGTGATCATTTAACATACATTATTAATTAAAACATTATTTTATATATTCAATTATTACAATTAATGAAATAATAATAAAATAAAGGATTTATAACAAATTTTTAAATGATAAAATTTACTAAAGACTAATCAAACACTTGCCATTGAACAACATTTTAAATTTATTTTTTATTCTAATTATGTTAATGAAGTACACTAACGTTGAATATATATATAAACACATTGAACGGTCATATTGAACGACTTTGAATATAAAAATTAATTTTTAAAATAAAGTGTATTTGCTATTTGGTTATGATTATTTTACAATGTAAAACACTGTGTTAATATTAATCGTGGTGTTATGACAAACTAGATGTCACCATCGTTTATCTTGCAGAGTTTCCATACAAATCGATGTGTCACACCACTTTTTTTTGGTCGGCGACTTGAATGTGAAAAATGCACGATAAGCTCAAAAACGATGTCACATTTCGATCCGTATGAGAATTTAGCAAAAAATACAATTCGAGAATATACTTTAACATCTAAGATAATATTCTAAAAATAATATGAATAAAACTAGATTTTGAAGGCAGAAAAAAAAATACAAAAATTTTTCATTAGGCTACCGCAGTGGTACGTTTATACTATTGACTTCATTTATTTCAGAAACACTCATATAACTATTGTGATTTTTCTTTAATAACGGGTTATGACTTACATATTGCAACTAATTTAATAAGTTCTAGAATCCGAGGAACTATTTATTGTTGCTCAATTATTACTTAAAATGTTTCAAAAAATGGTCTTTATCAATATTTTTTGTGTGAGGTTCTTATATGTGGGTATTAGATATACTACATATATATTGAATCTATATGGACTTAAGTATTTTTGACACCCACATTAAGATAATTCTCAAATTTACGTCACATTTATTACTTACTACTATATTGTAGTATGATAAAAATAAATATAATTTATAATGTATTATGTATTAAATTAATATTAATGTATTGTATAGAAACAAAAATAAAAATAGAAACCTTAATGTTATAAACTTATAACTGAACAAATTAATGTATGCTCTATATTAATTTATATTACTCAAACAAATAACGAGATTTATGTTAAAACAACATAAAAAGATTCTGAACCAATTCACGAATACACTTAAATTTGAGTAATATTTAATACTAAGAACTATGCACTTACACACACACACACACACACATATATATATATAATATAATTTATAATATCTTGTTGTTTCGTGTTTAAAAAGTAAGGTAAGCGAGATGACAAATAAGGTAAAGTAGCTTTTTTTGTCAAATTCACCATGCTTATTATGGAATGACGATCATGTTAGGTGACTTTAAGTTTTACGCCGATTAACCATCATGCAATATTTATAATATAAAATATAATATTAATATTATTTATAAAATTATTAAAAATTATAAATTTATTAGATATAAGATACGTTTAATGATTGATTAATATAAATAATTTATTTTATTAAAATTTTAATATATAACAGATTTAAGATAAGATCAAACAAAATGCTGTAAATAACTAAAAAATAAAATAAACTAAATACATATAGTAAAACACAAATCAGTGTATTACCGACAATTAAATATTATAAAATTATTATTGCATTTATTATTTTTAAATGTGAATCATTCTTAAAATTATTGGAATTGGTTTTAAACATTAAATAAGCTATTGATATATTTTACTTATATATATATATATTTTTTTTTTAATAACTTTAGTGTAAATAAAATAAAAATATTGAATTAAATACTGTAAGATGATAATACAAGTATTATTTTCCCATGAACCCTTTTTGTATTTTTTTCAAATCAATCTCAAAAACAAGCTTAATGTTAAATGATTTATCTGATAAATTAAGTTTTTAGTTAATGGTAAATTAAATAATTAAATGTATACTAAGTTTCAAAAGAAGTCATTTGTTAAAAGTTACAATGGTTGAGGTACCTCTTTATAAATATATATTTATATAGTTAAACAGTTATCAATTCAAGAACTTCACTTTTGTATAAGTGATTTGGTGCTTTTGAATTCAAGATTTCAGATATTAAAAATTAGTAGATTTTTTAAATATACTTAGTACCACACTATTTATGATTACATTTAAGTATTAATGTCCTTTAATGTATCTCAATAATTATTTGTATGATATAATCTATGGATAGCCATATTAATGCAATTGTAATTTATTTATTTTTAATTTAAAAGAAAAAAAATATACTTAATTCAGTTTTATATTTATTTTATTTTATCATATAAAAGTATTACATTTATTAAATATTTTTTTTCTATAAATAATTACGATTATTTTTATTTTTATGTACTGCATAGTACATAATGCATTGACATAAAAATAATAAATACTAAAAAATTAAATAAACTTACTAATTAACTAGTATTGAATGAAATTTTTTTATAGGTGTTAATATTTAAAATTAACATTTATTTTTGTTTTATTGAAGCATGTATTATTATTTTTATATTTTTACACAAAAGAATATATTTTATTATAACTGTTTTTTTTTTAGTTCAAAATTTTTAAATTATTTTTTGTGTTTTTTTATATACTTGACCTCTACTCTTAAATTTTTTAATCATATGGATTAAACCTAAACAAACAAGATGAATGATTGCGATTAAATATTTTTATTATTTTACTGTTTTAACGATGTATGAAAAATTAATATTTCGTTACTTAATTTGTATCTTAATTATGTTTTTTTTTTTTTATAAAATTATCAAACCATAGTGACTGTTGAATAGGTCAATATATTTCTTTTTATTATTTATTTAGTTAATTCTTCATGACACCCGAACCAAATTAAGATGGATAAAAAATGCTATATTCCAAGTATCTATACATTGAAAATTAATAATAACATAATTCAATTAATAATTTTGTATTAAATAGTTTATACTTAGTTATGTGTATATATATATATATATGCACATAAGTAACTTCAGAAATAACATCATCTTATTTAAATAACTGCACATTTATTATCTGAACTAAATGTTAATACATGCAAAGTTTGAAAGTATCCAAAGAATCCTTAATATTTTTTAAAACAATAAAATTATATAAACGTGAATTACTCATTGCACGTTTATTTTTAATAAATTTTACTTAAAGTGTCTCAAAATAATTGAAAACAACTAAAAAAAAAAAAATCAAACGTTAATATTATTTATTTGTTAGGTTTGCTTATTGTATTTATTATTATTGTTGTATGTGATTAGTAACTATTATATTTTTTATAAATTATTCAAACAATATAAAAAAAAAAAAAATCTTATAACAAAATTAATTAAACATAATAGGTTATTATTTAGTATTTAGTTTTTCATTAGTGTAAGATTTTCTGTACTATATTGCGACTATCGGTCGACTATCGCGCAATTTATATTTATGTTATATCATGACATCAAAGACTTAAGCAGTATTAAACTATTAAAGGCTTAACCTATATTAAAATTAAAAATTAGTTACTTACTGTGTTTTTTTCTTAAATTATATATAAGCGCTCTTTGTGAATTATTCACTTGGGCTTTACAACTTATTTGATTAACGATTTAACACATTATAGTTTTGAATAATAAAATGAGTTAGAAAATCTTATTCTCACTTTAAAAAAGATACTGTTAAATGCCATAAATTTTAAAATAATAGTTAAGGCAATTTTTCCAGTTTATTAGAAAAATATATCATACTTTGGTTATGAGTGTTAAGATGAGTTATCAAATATTAACATTATTAACAGTTAAATATTTCATATTTTACGTACCTAAATACTAAATTTAACATTTAAAATTTTTCAGTTTCGTCCTATTTTATATTTAATTGTCTTCATTCCCATATGGTACTTAATTATTATTATCAACTACATACTTTTAATAAATAAATAAATAAATACATACAAATATTATATATTATGTTAATATATTATTATAGTATTGTTTTTAAATAAAACCACTATGATCCGATTCTGTCGTTGATGAGATTACAAATGAATTGGTGGCTATTAACTACAATAATGTGCCCGATGAATAACCTTAGGTGAGAGTCGCGAAGAGTGCGTAATAATGCATTACGCACGTATTAAGCTTTTGAGTATCTGTCGTGATAGCATTATGGGGCAACTTTAGCGCATTGTGATAATATTTTATATTAGGGTTGTTCGTTCATTCGTTCGTTCGTCGGAATAATAATAATAATAGCAATATGAAAGAAAATAAAAAGTTTGTGGAGTACTGCGTTGGAAATTCATAAAATTCATAAAATAGCAGGCGGCGCATAACGTTAAATTGTTTACATTTCCGAAGCCACTTATTTGGAACATTAATGGGACGCACTGTGTACGCCTTTAATAATATACGTACGTATTGTCTTATTGGTTATTAATGAACGCGTCTGCTTTTAGCTTCGCGGAATTCTCATTCCAACGTTTCGTCTCATCAGCGACACGGTAAAATCACGTCACGCGTGCTCAGTTTAATATGTGAACAGTTTTCAATTCATTTTATACAGATTATAATTTATTATTCAAATCCTTTATTTCGTATGAAATTTAAATAATTTAATATTTAAGCTTTCCGGGATATTGTCATGTTTAATCGTTTTATAACATTTTTTTTCTTTATAGTTATTATTTACTTATGTTTTTCCACTGAAGTGTTTTTATTTTTTGTGTTAGTACGTATTATTTTTAACGCGTTTAATCACGGTGTTGGTTCGCATGGTTCTCACTCGATCCACTGACTATGATTGCATTGTTGCAAACATAAACAACTCTGATGCAGAGCTTGAAAGTGTTATAGTTACGGTATAATTATATCGTTTCGTTTTAGGAGAGTATTATAAACCTGATTCAAAATAAAATTCATAAATATTAATTCGACGATGGTTAACAAAACAATTCTATAGGCCGTCATTAATTTCAATGATTCGATATTAATTTTATCGAATTTAAAAAAATCGTTGCAGCCACGAACAAGACAACCAAGAAATATAGTTATAAAATCATATATTTGTATATAACCACGGAAAGTTGTGAAGTATGGCCAATGTAATCATAGTAGTTGTTATAAAACATTTACATTTATGAAAAATAAAACAGTAATTTCCTTAAAAATAATGTTTGCACATTATATTTTATCGTGATTAATGTTCATATAAAAAAATTAAATTATTTCTATCGGATAATTAATAATAATATTATTATTTATAATTACCAACTCATTATTAATTTATTAAGCTACAGTAAATTAGATAAATAATAGGTAATTAGAAAAATAATTATTGGTATGTATTTATAGTTTTCAAAAATGTTATGAATTCTTTTAAAAAATGAAACCTTATTATCAGTGTTTACATACTTTTTGTGTGCAAGGAGGATAAGATGGTTTTGCATTTGATACTTTCGGTTTAATTTTATTTCATCAACTAATCGTTGTACCCGTTATTATGGAACCAATATGAGGAACAAATCGTGAACAAAGTTTTACGAGAACTTGCGGAAGTTTTGTATCAAATCTATGTTACACTCGGCTATCACATTGAAAACACGTTAAATGTGCGTTTTACGGGTGAAAAATCGGTACGGAAGTTATGACAGTAGATTCAAAATAATCGCTTTCCGGTTGTAGGTTCTGATCGAAAAACGTTTACCGTACAAATAAAAGCGAACATAATTTTCAGCGAATGAACACGAAAGTATTATTTCTCTTTATGTGAACATATAATACAATAATATATGTTTTCCAAAAATATTTACGGTTGATACATATATTTTGTTTTTTGTGTCTTTCAAATGCCTAGGTGACACATTTTAAAAACGATGATCCCTCAAGGTTATGCGGGTTTTACACTACCTATTAAAAAATAGTTTGAAATAGCATAAAGACACTTTTTTTTAATGCATTCATTTATAGTAACTTGTAAGTAAACTCCTGACATTCACATTATATAGATAATAGTAATGTCGTTTAAATTCAAAACGATGTGGTAAATATGTACACCGTGTTATCCCATTTTCACCAACGTTTTCGTCTTTTGTTAACTCAGAAAAACTGAAAACTAGGTGGCCCACCCTGTATACTATGTACACCATGTGCTATTAATGTATAATTGTACTCCGGGGGAGTAAAAAACACCAAAAGACACGTTCTACTGTTCTTATATTACAGTATAATATTCGCGAAATTTTTATTACACGTATACATAATGTTTATTCCAATCAAATAACTTATGTTAGGATATTATGTACCTAATAGCATACTTATAATATACATATGATATGCGTATACGTCTTATTTTTCATGTCAATTCGTTATTGTTGGTAGAAAAATAAATAAATAAATCGAAGGAGTACATTTTTGGACCAAACGGATACAAATGACGATAACACTTGTATAGGGAACAAGTTATGCAGACTATTAATCGAGTAAATATTTCATTGGTTTTTGTCATTTTAAAAGTTATCAGAGAAAGATCATGAATTATAGTACTCAATTTTAAAATCCTCCTTTTTCAATATTTCTTAGAATTACTATAGCTCGTCTGTGTAATAATGATACTTTTTTATTGTACTAAGTAAAAATAAAATTATACGAAACGGATTGAGATTTAATACTTACATAATTCATATAACTATTAAGGAGTCTACGAATCTGGTCGATCAGTTAATGGCGTTTAAATAATATAAAATTTAAGATACTTGAATACCACGAATGTAGTAATAAATGCAATAAACTTAAACAAATCATGTAAAATAAAGAATTTAAAAGAAAAACAATCGTATAAATATTTTAGTTGAAAAACTCATGTTCTAATATTTTTTTTTTTTACGAATTAAAGATCTTATATTTTTAAATGACAAGCAAATTATGTAAATAAAATTGCTTCAGAATAATAAATTCACACACGTTTATTGATTTAAAAACATAAAAAAGAAACAAAATATAGTAGGTATAAACCTTATTAATATTACGTTCAATGGTAATTAGAATATAATATTTAATTAATAATTATAATGGATGATTAAACAAATGTGATATTTGTTTACATCAAAATGTAATTTGTTTAGCTTTAATAAAAAATCTTCAAATAGCTTATATATTAAAATGTTTTTAACGAGAAATTTCGATAAATAATATTAAAAAGTTTTTTTTCCAACACTTAAGTAAATAATAACTAGTGCACTTCATATATTTTAAGAATTATTCATGTTTATAATAATAAACACTAAAAAGTTAAATGTACAATTCTCGGAAGAACATATAAAATATTTTCGAATTTTCGTCAATAAACCATAAAATGACATACTCAGTAAATTATTATTGTTTTTAATTATCTATAGGCTATATTATATGTATATAAAAAAAATGTTAAACGTTAACTTTGAAATTTTAAAATGTTTTCCGGTCAACATAACTTAACTCAGTTATAAATATCATTAACTTATCCAAGCTTGGTTCTTTGTAGTTATTGAGAGAACCTACCTATAATTACCTATAGATTTATCTAGATTACATATTTTATGTAATTTTTATTTTTTTATATGTTAAGTACATTGATTGCTCTTTAACAAGGAAAGTGTCCAAATAATGAAATAAATATTCATATTATATTATAAAGTATGATATCATTATCGTGTTTACATTACTAACAAATTTATACAGGTTACTTTAATAGCATATAATATATAATGTAAGTTTACTGTAAGTTAATTTCATACTAAAAAAAATGTTAAATATAAATTTAAGTTTATAAAATAAAGTTAAAAGCACAGTCTACAGTATCTGTATCCGTTCACAGTTTCACATACCATTAACTAATCGCCGTGACAAAGTAAATCTAGTTTTGCATGCTAATTACTATTTACAATATCTTTATTAAACGGAAGTACATATATATATATATATATATACAATAATATCGATTAATATCTGAATAATAATTTAGATGCACGCAGCTTCATTTATTTAATCGCACCTGGAGTTTTTTTCCCACTGTTTTCATATAGTCTGTGATTGTATGTAAAATAAATTCAATACCTACTCGGTTGTAAAAATAAAATGTACAAATAACAGTTATCAAATCTCATTTATATATTCAAATATTGAAAATAAAAGTTTTGTAAATATATTTTTTACGTACAAATAAATTCGGAGTGAATCACGGTGTGCCACTGCAATTTTCGTATAGATCAAGCAGATAGCAAACATTTGCAATCACTGAAAGGAAACACTCCGCAAAACATAAAATGACATAACTATGTACACAATAATATTATATCTTCACAAATGAATAACAGAAGCATATAATAATGGTATGTAAGACGAGTGTTGAGTACAAAGTTTAGCGCTATATTATATTACTTCAGGCGGAATCTACTACGTGTGACTCGTTTGAACATCTCAAATATTACAATGAATACCACTATGTTGGTCGCAAATTTCTCACTATATTGGACGACAGATGTTTATAATATTGCTGATAACAAACATGGGTCAAGTTAGTAATAACATGTAATACCTCTAGAGAACCTCATTAAATTACACGTAATCCTTAGTTAAAGCGCAGATAGTAAACTTCATCGATTTGAATACAACAGGGGTCGCCAACCTTTTCAAACAAGTGAGCAACTTTTGAAATTTTAAGACTCTAGGAAAGATTTATTTGATGAGAAAAAAAAGGTGTTTTTTCAAATAATAATAATATACGAGAAAAGTAAACAAAAAAAATTTAATTTATCAATGTGATAACTGGCATTGGTTTTCTTCTGCAAGTTTTGAAAATTCTGATATATAATTAGAAATAGCTGCTCGTATACTTGAATCCAAATTACTGTTTGTAATTTTTGACCAATGTTTGTTCTTCAAGTATTTCATACTCGAAAATATTGACTCGCATAACCAAATTGAACCAAAAAATTAAATTTTACGAAGGGCAATGCTTCGTAGATTTGGGTATTTTTGAGTACTTGCGTGTTTCCAAAACTGTGTCTCAAAATCCCAGAAAATGGATTTGATATAAACTGCGGAACTGACTCAAGTATTTTAGTCATTGAATTGTCTTTTAAATTCGGAAAGTAAATGTTGAATTATATTTATGTGGTTTGTAGGATCACAAATATTTTCAGAATAATTAATTATTGTTTCTTGAAGCGTAGGGAAATTCTGGACATCATCATTTTTCATTTTATTTTCCCAATATGCTAATTTACTAGAAAACGCTTGAATATCTGATATCATATAAATGATTTGTTTTTCTTGTAACTCTAAATTTAGGAAATTAATTTATTCAGTAATATCTACTAAAAATGCAAGATCTTCAAGCCATTTTATATACCGATAGTGGTGAATTCCTAGAATACAATATAGCAATTCACATTATCCGATTATTTATTACGTGATCGACCGATAGTGGTAAAATTAATTTTTATAACGATCGACATGTATTCCTAGAAAGATCGACTGGTTGACGACCCCTGAATACAAGATAAAAACAGTGAATCAATTTGATTATTTGGACTAGGTATCGAAACAAAAAATATGCTAAGCAATAAGACATAACTATTTAAGATACTCTTTAAATATTTTTGCAGTTATATAATGCTCAATGTGGATTGGTTCCCAATCATTACGGAATTTACTCCCGGATGATATGCTTGGTAACATTTAAATCGGTCCCGACGAGGGACTTTCACATTAATAATACAACTATGTTAAAATTATTTTTTTAACTTTAGTACAAGCAACAACATTTTGTTCCTCAATTTCCATTTACTTGATAATGTGTAAACTCTAGAACACAGTCTTAGGTATAGTTAATGCATTTGTGTATTATAACACAGTCAGTCTAAAAATATAGTTATAAACACATGTATCAATACTTATAATAAAATAGGTATTTAATACTGATTTAACTCAGCAAGTTCATATTAATTAAAAAAAACAATTATTATGATAAAATAATGCAGTAATAAATATAACAATACATTTAGAAAAACGGTTTTTTTCGAAATGTTAACTCAAAACTCATCAGTCCTTCAATTTATTTTAAGTTTATCTTGTTCACCAATTAAATTTTCCTTTTCAATTGGTTTTCTTTACTTAAAGAGTATTTCTTTGTGCTTCAAATTGGATCCATTTTTAAATTAATTAAAATATATTTTGGTGGGTAAAACTAAATATTGCATTCATTCCAACAAACGATTTACAACAGTACTATGTAGTTCGTGCTGAATTCCTGATATTGACAGTTATTAACAATATCATAATTATAATAATATTTTCACGAATGTTGTGATGATATTATGTAATTTCTATCGTGAACGCGTTCGTATATTTAATTTCTACCCGGAACCGAAGACGGTTATAATCGGATGACCCGTTTCGACGCGTGTCACCACAATATGGACAGTATTACTACCATGGTATAACGGTATATATTGTGTATACGACGAGAATCCTGCGATGGCGATGTTTGTCAAAAACCGTAGTGCGGTTTGAAAAAAAAAAATCGTTTACGATAAATCGCGAGCGATATTCAGCGCGGAGAAAGATTTCGTTTGCGCGTGCTGGACACCACCGCCGCAGTCCTATCCGAGTGAAATTTGCATTATACAAATCGCGCGTGGGTAATATTATTATAATGATATAAAGTTAGCCCGATACGTACGTGCGATTTGTGAAATATTCTGATCGTTTGTGCGCGCGAATTTCCGAGAAATATTTCGCTGTTTCCTCAGCCAGCCTATATACGATAATAATACACTCGTGCCCCGTCCAACTCGGTGGTCCAGTTCCGGGCGCGACAAATAAGGGGTTGTGGGGAACGCACAGACGATCGCGCTGGCGGTTGCTGATGTGGTATACGACGACGACGACGACGACGACGATGATGATAATAGTAATAATAATAATAATAATATAGGGTGAGCGCATGCGTTCCGCGTGCGGGTCCGAAATGCCGCCGTCTCCGACTTTTGAAAACGGCATTTGTACATCGCCGCGTAACGTCGCGGTTGTAATCCGCCGAGTTCGAGTTCACGGGTTTTTTTTTTTTTTCATATATATATTTGATTTTGATGTGTCGTCGTTTTTGTTGTCATCTATTCGT
This sequence comes from Rhopalosiphum maidis, assembly GCF_003676215.2. Classification (NCBI taxonomy): domain Eukaryota; kingdom Metazoa; phylum Arthropoda; class Insecta; order Hemiptera; family Aphididae; genus Rhopalosiphum; species Rhopalosiphum maidis. The sequence continues at coordinate 66,336,601 of NC_040877.1, forward strand.
TTCGCTTGTTTTTTTTTTTTTTTTTTTGGCGTACGGACCTGATCCGCTTACGAGTTCCGGACGAGATTATCTCCGACAAACGAACGACAGACGATTCTAAAACACGATAAACGGAGTTTAATAATAATAAAAATTAAAACTAAAAGAACGATCGAAAAACGTCGTGGTCCAATTTGATGTTGTGTAGAAGTGTCAATTGACGGTTTCCCTACGTTTGACTAATTCACAAGTTTCAACGGTCGCTCTAAAGTTGTCGTTTGTTTGTTTTTGTTTTTTTTTTTTTTTATCGAGTTACGCAAGAATTTTTTTTGTAAGTATATAATATAATAATAAAATACTATAGCTGATATTAGTAACGGTTTCATAGTATATTGTAATATAGTTCAATTTGAATATGTATAGACAAACGTTTACTTCGTAAGCTTGAAGAATATTGTATCGTAATCGTGTGATGAGTAAACTCTGAACAACACTATTATCATATTAATTCATGTAACACTAATGACCGCAAGTTTTCGATGCGAAATAAAGATCGATTAAAAAAAAAAATAAACTTTGTATAAAAATAAATCCCGATTATAGAAAAAACGGAAATATTGTGATACAAAGCTTTGATATTTTACGCTGTTACATTGTAACTTTCTACAAAGTCAGGTGTTTGCGTAAAACTTTTTAGAGAAACGGTAAATTCACGAGAAAATATTTTATTATACAAATAAAATTTTTTTTTTTAGGAGTCAAAGTATTGTTGTCAGCAGGTTTACATAATTAATGATTTTAATTTTCAATAATTAAATAAAGAAATAGGTACATTATCAAAAATTAAGTTGTAATACTTAATAGGTTCCTATGTACGAGGTTTGGCTATTTAAAAACGGAATTTTTGTTATAAAAATGATTTATTTGTAAAATTACAATTATTAAATGTGATACCCTTCTATATACTCCCCACCCATTACTATACACGGTTCCATACGTGTTCTCCATTGTTCGAAGCAGTGTTGCAATTCTTCAGATGTCAAGCCCTTAAGTAGGTCTGCGGCTTTAGTCTTCACCTCTTCCACGGATCGAAAATGAGTCTCCTTCAACGCAGTTTTTATTTTTGGAAATAGATAAAAGTCGCAGGGTGCTAAATCTGGCGAATATGGAGGATGCTCGAGTACTGGAATTGGCTAAAAACTGCCCAACAGAAAAAGCATTGTGTGCAGGCGCATTGTCTTGATGCAGAATCCACGCATTGTCCTTCCACAAACCTGGTCTCTTTTTCCAAACTCTTTCCCTGAACTTAATAAGAACCTCAGTATAATATTTTCGATTAACTGTTTGACCTCGAGGAATCCATTCGATCATAATTATGCATATTTTGTTTGTAGTATATTTTTGTATTTCTATATTGTACCTCAAAAATATAATTTAAAAACGGCACAAAACGTTTGATAAGATATTGCATCTATACATTTTCTCAGAAAAACCTTTTATTTTACTCTAATTTATTGAATCATTTGGTTTTTATCGTATCAGTCCTATCACTCTTAATAAATTAAAGCTTTTATCGTTTTGTTTGAGATTGAATTTTATTTTCGAACCTGCTAATAATATTCAAATAAAATATAACTGAGATTAAGTTATTTATAAACGTGGTTTTAATGTAATATCATTCAGCTTATGAAGGAGCTAATGATTTTCTGCAAAATAGTATGTCAACTTAAAATAGTATAATGCATTATTATTTATGCATAGGTATTAATATTAAATATGAATAGTAAATTAGATAATTTTAATTTATTTTTATAACACTAAGAATTATAATTTGTTTCTTTCATACACAATTACCAGATTATAAATTATGCGAAATTCCTTTATTACAGTGAATTCGAGTAAAAATAATTATACAATAAACATATTATAGTAAAAAAACAACTCGTGACTTTTTACTCGTAATGCATTGTACATATTATAAACTATTGTCTTATGGCTTTTGAACATACACCTAAATCCACGAATACATGCAAACAATGTAGACTGTTGGTAATGATTTCCTTTTATTTAAAAATTTCATCGTTAATATTTACGTACTGCATCTATTCAATACGAATAATCCATTTATTATTTACATTGATTGGTCAACTTTTTTTTACAATATAGAGGTACAGATATCATACCGTATCCAATAACTCTGCTACACTCGTCAAGTTCGTAATATCCATTGTACCCATTCTTTGCATTCTCATAAAACATTCTGAAATTTTTCACGACATTTTCAAAGATTAATTTTAAATTTGGAATTCCATCCCATGCATTGTAATCGCAACAGTATAATAATAAAATATCTTCTATGAAAAAGAAGAAAAAAAAAATGTGTTCGGTGGTTCACACAGTTTCGTTTTTTGGAATAAGGATAGGGGAATGTATTCATCTGAATAAAACATAATACTTTGAGTAAATATTATAAGTGTATATACTATAGCATAATATTATACGGGCATTGTGGAGCTCTTTATCATATATTCCGAAGCCATAGGTATAAAGCCGTTTAATTTTCACCGGGAGCTATCGGTATCCAGCTTAACATATGCCAATATAATATTATGATGATATATAGATAATTATTTTTCCCAATTCTGTATAATAATAATAGCTTATTGTCAAAATAATATTTTACATACATTAAAATGTAATTCAAACAAAACTACGATTATTTGGTATTTTCCAGTTTTTAAAGTATTAACAATAGGTAACAATTTGGTGATAAAACAAACATTGCTTTTCTTCGCGAATCTGTGATGCTTTAAGGCGTTAATACGTTGGTCATAATAATAATTATTTTGAATAATTATTATGATCTCATTTGACAATGGCGTACGCCTGAAACGGATGCTGTCGACTTCTAATGTCGTCTCAACAATGTGTTAAATAATAATAATAATAATACGATGTAACTGTTACTGTCATCAAGTGATTAATATAATGAATAGTTTACCAACGTATCATAATAAATCGCTGAAGGTTTTGTTCTCTAGCCGCTATTCATAACGAATAAAATGCAACATATTCTTAAGAAATTTGTATATGAAGTAATCATCACTATTCGACAGTAAATAATATGAATTCTAAACATTTTATACGAACTATATCTAATTTAAATTACACCATATCAATTTTATATAACTGAAATAATAATTGATGAGTATAATATAGCCAATAATTGTCGTGAAATTAAAGAATTGTGTTTACTATTATTTTAATCAAAATCTATTTCAATTGAAAATTGTATTATATTTTTCTTAAATATACAAGTATTTGAGTGCAGCTTTCAACGAAATAAAAGAAAAAAAACCACAATGATCAAAGTAACCGTTCAAATAATGTGCTGTTGGAAAAAAAACAATAAACGGCGTGCACCTACTAAGAATGTTTGTGCACCTATACTAAACAACGTCAGCCTTTATATTGTCTGCAGCATTATGTAAGTACCCTCGAATTACGTTTAAAAACGGCTACCGTCGTATAAACGATTTTCAGTGGCATGGTATTTGCTGTTAAGATTCGGAAAATTATGAAAAATTGGCAATTTTCAAATACTTGAATAATTCTAGTGTTAAGTTCAGATTGCAGAGTCATCACAAAGTTCTCGACGTACATTTTTTATATTTAATTGTTAAAAAAAAAAAAAAAACAAAATCAAATTACGTAATTTCTTAGTTTTCTCACCCCGGCGCTAATCATGGAATCTAAAACACATGAGTGTTTTTATACGGCGATATAACAAAAATCATATGATAATATCATTATGATAAGGTAATATTATTATGCCTTTTATATTGGGACAGGACATTCTTTGCGTTCATTCGGCTAGCTAATTAATACCGTTCAGCAATTCGGACAATCGACGGACGTATTATTGGAAAACGCTGAAATAACAGCAGTAATTAAGGATCATAAAACTGTCACCATAATTAAACGCACGTAATATTTGAATCGTTAGTGATTAATATTATGCCATTACAATTAATAATGACCACCGACGATAAATTAATTAGTTCTTATGACAAAAATGCATAATATTCCAATATGACACGTATAGTGTAAAATATACGTCTTATCGCATGAAACATGTTGAAATATTTGGTAAGTAATCAATTGTATCACGACGATGATACGTTTTAACGTTGATTGGTACATAATATTGAGCACAAGTGTTTTTGTATCATTCACACCCGGAATAAAATATTGTTACCGGGGTGGCTCGAAGACGAACTCTAATATTTCAAAAACGTATCACAACCCGTTATAGCATATTCTATATATATAAAAAAAAAAAAACCAATAATCGAGGAACATTGAGGTAGGAATATATTACATTAATGATTTATATTAAGCTGAGATAAATTATTAAATTTCATAACCAATTTAAATCTTATATTAGATAGCACAGAAAATTATCAATATTTTGTGAAGTCCGATATAATGGTGCGTACTGAATGAGTATTAATTATTTGTTAATATTTTTTTAGAAGTTCTTTTTCCTACTGAAGTGACACAACAATAAAGTTTAAATTTGTTGTACTGTAGTCGCAAGATTTTTTTTTCCCTCAAAAAATACATATTACCGTAAATGAATAGAATACACCTCTGAAATTTTGATTAATCTAAATACTAAATAAATAATATAATTTATCAGAGAAAATTCGCTTGTAACTTAATAGGTACTTAAAAATACTTGAATTCGCTGTGGACAGCGATTACGTGTTCTTCAAAAACAATCAAATAATTATCCCTTTCTGAAATTAATAATTTATAACTAAGAAGGTGGGTTTTATTTTGTGCACCTGAGTGATTGTATAATACTAATATTATCTTAGGATTTATAGTAATTGAGCCTTAAAATTAATTGTTATATTTTCACAAATTGAGTCAAAATTAAAAATATAAGACTTTTAGTAGATTAAAAAATTAAATAACAGTTTAAACAGAATAATATTGCTTCGTAATAATTATGTTTTCGATTTTGACGTTTGTCTTATTAATTTGTCGGTTGATTAAAGAAAACGATTAAAGAATTAAATTTTAATTAAAAGTTATTGACAAAAAAAAAAAACAGAATATTCTTTGTAATAGTAGTATTTTAATATAAAAGCTCAGCCATAATTCAGCTATTAAAAACCCAATTAAATAAATTTAAATTGATAACCTGAATACAAAGTGGTTAAATAAGTTGACTAACAGAATTTATTAGTAAATTGTATATACATAGAAAAAATATATTTTCCTCACTTATTTTGTATTTATTTATTTTACCTTATGACCGTTTTGGTGTTACAATTTGTTCTATTAATATTAAAATATGCTATAATTAAATCACAATTATGTTCATTTCATACAAACATTTTTTGGTCACGATCTTACATTTAATTTATTATACTTTCATACTCACAAATTAAAAACCATTGAATAGTGCTATACACAATTATTGTGCTTAAGTAATTTAAGGTATTATTCTTCTAACAAATGTCACCATATTATTCATTCTGTACAAAAGCTTTTTTTTTTGTTATTATTATTGCAATTTTATAGTTAATTCGAAAACAAATAGCTTTGGCAATCGCACAAAAGTTTATTTTGCCAGAAATCGCCATACGTATTTTTCATATGCTATATATACGTATAAATTCTCTAGAGAACATTTTTTTTCCAACATCGAAAACAAAATCTAAAAATTTGTTGAAATATAACACATCGAGGTTTTTGAAAAATGTCAATAGTCTAGTAATTTGAAATATATAATATCAGGTTACACGCGATGTCAAAATGCGTCTGAAATAATAAACAATCACCAATACCAAAATATTTATACATTAATATATTTTTATTTTTCGTAGTTAATCTTCATAAATTATATTATAAATAATAATAGTTGCAATTTGTAGTGTGTACCATTCGATACGAACTGAAATGTTATTATATTGTACGGATTTTTTTAAACATAGTATATTATATATATATATTATTTATATTTAAATAGGTACCTAATATATATATATATTATAATAATTATGAGATATTATGTCAACTATAACGAGATTCTCTTTTCGAAGCGGTTTGCTCCCCGCATGATATGATTAAATTTAAACATGAACTAAATAATTGATATTGAATTTCGGGGTTAATTAAAAGGGCTTAAAATGTTGATTGGTGAGGGGGAAGGAAAGAGTTACTTCTCGAGCCGGTCCAAAGGCATCAAGGGATAACTTTTAACACGTCAGGCCACGCGTAGGATCGACCACCGTGTCCCTTGACAAGACGCGATATTATAATAACAACAGACTACTAAATACCACGGCACGTCATAAACATTATAAATTAATAATATTATGACGCGTATCGAATAGAACGATAATCGACACTGGACGTCCGTTGATCAGCAGTCAGTGTTCATTATTATAGCAAAAAGAAATATAATAATTATGTCATGTCATACACATTGTCGTCTGCAAACGGTCAAAATTATTTTTAGAAAAACAAACCAGATGCGACATAATATTGTGTATTTGTGTGTAATATTGTGTAAGATACATCAAATACTATAAAGTTGATCCGGGCAGTCAAGTCGCAGACGTGCGACGTCGTGACGGCGGATTTTTCGAAAAAGCGTGTTTTTCTTTATTATTATTTATTTATTTATTTATTTATTTCGTATGTCTTGTTCTCATTTCCGGTAAATCTAGCTTATATAAGTGGTCGAGGATACACCGCATAATACGACTTTGCTATACAAAAAATCCACGACGATCAACCTCTCTCCCTTCCCACCACCACCCACCTATTACAGATCAACCCACGCACGACTACATGGTTTAACTTTGACTCGACACTGACCAGAAATAAACCTATTCGGTTAGGAACTTTGTTGCTTTACACTGTCTGTAACAATCGCGATAAAACCAACGGTGGCACTATATGCTACGTTAAACGTGCAATTTAAATGATTCACGGTGTATCTCGACGTCCAAGTATCATTGTTTAGCGGCCAGCATAACAAACACCTTCATGCATTTATGAATAAACATAATTAATTACATACGCCCTTCTAGATGAACGTCACTTAAGCATCCTCAATAATTATGACTAATGTACTACTTGTAACGCTTCTATTGTTACGAGACCACGACGATGGATACATATTATATCCTAGTAATTTGTAAATCTGCAGATAACGATTTCATACATACAAAAAATAATATATAATATTATTGCTTTAAGTCTAAATATAAAAAAAAGTATAATATCATCGTTTTGAAAATATAATATTTATGATAATTTTAATGTAAAACATCGATTATAACTCAAAAATGTATATTTACTATACATAAGCTGCACATAGTTATTAAAAAAAAACACACACATAAAGAGTTTAGAATTAAAAATTCTCATTGAGATCGCAATGCCATTTACTGTTGTGCGAAATTTTAAAAAATATCGATTGCATACCTATATCAAACCAAAATTTATTTAATGGTTGCGTATTACAATTATTACGAAATGGATGTACATCGCGTACCTGACTTTCGCAAAAGTATGTAATGATATCCTCTGAGCTCCTTGCACTGGTTAGATAAACAACGCGTCCTTTGATATACAATATTAAAACCTACACACGAATATTACTTATCTGCCGTCTTATTGAACGCCTTAATATGAAGTCTAATTCTCAAAATCATATTTAATGATATACTGGCGTTTGTGCACGGTCGTCGAATGATTTATTCTCAACAACAACTTAGAGATTTGGTCCAAAGAAAAAAAAATGAAAAATAATATATAAAAAACTCTCATTCGCGATCGATGGAAGTGGCGCTACGACTGTGTAAAAATAAAACAAACAATCTGACATTATACTGATGGCAACCATGGATTTTCAGAGACAATAATCAAGTGGCTAAGTGTGTCGCGGACGTGTGATAGACGGAGTGATGAATGGAAACGGTTCTTGTACGACGTCGTCGTCGTCGGTAAAATTTCCACCGCCACTTTCATGCGCTATCGACAAAACTAGCTAGTGAGCGTTTGTCATAAAATAGCGTCCAAGCGAGAGTGGTGGTTAGAGCGATATTAGAAGAACCGATGAGGCGGACAATGAGAAAAGGAGGAGACAGTGACATAGAAAGAAAGAGAGAGAGTGAGAGAGAGCAACACACACACACACACACTCACACCCATGCGGAGACTTACACTTTATACCGGTGGAAGAAGCTCACCCACTACCATCGTCACGTGTTTTATTTTTTTTCTTGACGAGAAATACATTTAGTAGACGAATGGAAAAAAAAAGCCACTCGCGGGTGTAGGACCGTATCGAAGGGCGGCGTCGACGTCACCAAAATAGTGGTCGTTAAAACGATATTATTTAAACTCTTCTTTTACCCACACCAGAACAGACTTATTACTTTTATTATTTTTAATACAGTGTCCTCTCGCTGCAGAGAAACGACATAATATTATCATATCATCACGGCACTGTCTACAAAGACGACGCGCGACGCTTACTGTGATTGAGTAGTTTGTTATGTAGAGGCGTATTATATATTATAATATATATATATATATAACAACGTAGATTTAGAAAAAAAATTTTCTGGCATAGAAAATCTCCTCACTAGATCTTCACGGCTCGCAGCTAGACAAATATTGTCGTATTTTTTTTTTTTGTTTTGTATAATAAATAAAATAAAATCTCTTAAGACTAAAAAAAAAAAGTACGTAAAACTTAACTTGTGAACATTATATGATTACAAATAGGTATTATAGCGATAAAACAGCAATTTAAAACTATACGTCGAAAAGTACATCTTGATACTTAAAAAAATATGACGCTACATTTTATTAGTGAAAGGCAAACTAATAAATTTATCACTGATTTCAACAATTTAATATACACTTTTTACCCATTTAATATTTGTATACATCGATAGATAACCGTTGCTTATTTAAATAGGTCGTAATCTTATATATTTTAATAATACGTCCATTGACCATTGTGCATTTTAATATTATGTGATGACTGATTAGTTTTATTATAGACAGAAGTGAACAATTAATTGAGACATATAATTGAATTTCTTGAAGATTTTTTTTCTTTTTAATGATTTTTTCTCTATTAAATATATTATAATATTATATTGTTCAACGATGTCATTGTCACCGAAAAAAACGATACTATTATGTTCAGTTTATATTTTGTTTCGTAAGGTAATTGCTCCTTGAAAATATAATCACTGGCAACTAAATATACACCCATATTACAATTTGAATAAACTCATATAAATAATTTCTTCCGACATACGCCGAATTTGTAGAGTTCAAAACTTTTATATTTATTTTGCAACGATTGTGGAGTTCTCTATTGTTCAGCTAATCTGAAGAAAATTACTAAAGTTTAAATTTATTCCTTTCTTATTCCGTTCACGTGGTCATTGTTAGATAATTGTGCATTCTCAGTGATCAGTTAATTTTTTACTCATATCATTACTCTAATAAATATTTTATTTTCGAAATTTACTCATGACTTGTTGATTGTTTCTAATTTTCTATACGAAATTATCGATGTTTGATAGCCTCTTTAACTCCAACAGTGGATTAATAATTGTTTAGTCAAATGTTGAAATGCGTTTTAATCTTTGTTGATTTGTTCATAAATTGCATTACTCAGACAATAGTATTTTAGTTTTTGATAAAATTTTACATCAGTTTATGACCATTATTGGGTTTCGTTAAACGCCGATTATTATTCGTCTAGATTCATACGACTATATTGTTTTCTTATATTCATAATTAATTTAAAATTATCATTCGACATAATATTATATTTATGCGAAACTATTCAATATACGAATAATTAAGAAAACTGAACGAAGGATCTAAATTTAGATACGGAAATGTATGAGTATTCACGAGTTTGTGGCATTCAACATTTTTTAGACACCAATATATTTTCAATGCGCTTAAAAAATCGGTAATCATTTTATACCTACTACTCACTATATAGTTTACAATTTGATGTGTTCATAATAAATTAAAATAATATAGAGTTTTTGTATGTAATACTATTTTATGGATATAACTATCGTATAAAAATATAATGTCAATGTTCATATTAAATGTACTATAATAATATAGTTTTTAACTTAAATAACAAATAATTAAAGTATAGAATATTTACTGTTTAATCGTATTTGATGAGTGATCATCTATATTTGATACATTTTACAGTATAAAAAATATGAACATTACTATAGTGATCTGCAGTAAGAAAAATATTTTTAATAACCTTTAATCTAAACAACAGCAATAACAATTATTAAATTAGTACAAGAAAAAATAAATAAAACTATAAACTAACTCTTTCACCTCGTGAATAGTCAGATTTCGATAATTTTATTTTTTATTTGAAAAATAAACACTTAATGTCGATTAAGTTTTCCTCTAATTTCAAATACTTTATTTAAATTTTAACGATTGGCAAGATACATATCACATATTATTTTAGTGTTGGAAAATATATTTTTCTGAAATTATTTAAAGTTAATTTAAAAATCAGAGTTTATGTGACACGAATAAAGTTTTTTATTTGAAATAAAAAAAACAAATGACCAAAATCTGACAGTCGTGTTGGTTTTTGCTTGTATAGTCATTTTTGGTCGTTAAAAATGTTTGATTTTATTTTTCCGCACAGCTTAATACTTAGTGTGTGACCCTGTAGTGTAGTCTGTACTATGTAACAAGAAATTTCTTAAATAATCCTTTATAATAATCCATTAATAAACAACCAGCTCGGATAGATTTAAGTATACATTATATGATACAATATAAAAGAAAAAATACCAAATATTTAAAAACACGAATGCTACGCTAATGAAACTTCCAAAATTAATTAAACCCAATTCGGGATTAGGTTAAACGTAACCTAACATATTCTAATCTCATCATATTACCTGGTTTTAAACTTTTGTCAGTCTTGAAGCAATTTCAGCTTCTCTTATTTATATTATGCTCAACCCAACCAATTCTTTATAACACCCTTGTCGTAGATTATGTGAACGATAAGGCAATATTGACCCACACAATGATCTAGTTATTGCTGTTGATCACTTTCTAATGGTATACTAAATAGCATTTTACAGTTAATGAGACACAATATTATACACACATACAATTCTTCTTAAGTCAAATAACCTTCTCTTACGTAATTTTTAGTATTATTAAAGTTCCGAATTTCAGTAAAGCCGAATATTTAATGTATGATAAGCGACTTACTTAAATTCCTTGTATATGCAAAAGGAGATTACTACGCTGACCCATAGAAAACGCTTATTTCACAATCTACATCTACGTCTTATCTAAGTCTTCAAGACTTAATATTCATCCTAAACTAAATATTTACAAACTTTTTTTTCAGATTATTATAGCTGCATAGTATCCAAATTTTGGGAATCCCTCAAAAATAGTGAAAATTCAAACTTTTTAAACCGAAACTTTTAGTTATATTAAAAATACCACTTATACTATATAAGAAAATAAACGCACCAAACAAATTGTCATATCCGGTACTGTAGAATAAACTATCAGTAAAATTCTATTGTCGCAATCGCTCTAAAATCCAAAATTAGTATAATAATTATGTCTAAAAGAATTATGCCCAAAAACTCTATTTAGAAAATGTGGTACTGTGAGCTTTTACGAGACTAATAACCAAAACACATATTCCCAAATAAACGTTATAACGTCAGCATTGATTTCATCACATACGTTTATTAGATATTATTATGTTATTTAGATTGTGCACAGGTTAATTTTCTCAACAATAAAAATAATAATAATCTTATGAAAAAATGATTTTTTAAATAAAAAATATTACAAGTTGGTTAGTAATAGTTGCACGCTTTTAATATAGTATAATAATATACAATATATATTTATTTATGTCTAAAATTGCATATTTTTCGATATAGAATTAAAGACAAGAAGTTTAATTAAAAATAAACACATAAAATTAAAATACAAATAATTTTGAGACCATTTAATTCACGAAATTATATTTACTCGGTAACTCAGTATAGTTATAATATTATAAATAAATAATTTATTTTAAAAGTTACACATTTTATTAATTAATTCTATTTTTTTTTTTTACAGCTTTCAAACTAAATAATTAATCTAACACATTAATCCCAGGAAAACAGTTATTTTTTAATGTTAAACTTATTTGTTAAAAAATAAAAGTGTTAAGATCATTTTTTGCTTTTATTTTAGTGAATGATATTCCATTTTTCGTAATAAGTTATCTTATAAAACAAATGGTTCGTGTTAACCCGGTTTAATTTGTTTAACAAGGTCGTTAAAATATAAATATTTTATTATGAAGCGACAGAAAAAAATTCACAGAAGAAATACTTACTAAAACTAATTATCACTAATTGTTATTTAAAAAAAAAAAATGTTTTTTTACATTATATAATACTTAGATTAATGTATGTTATTATAGTATCAAAATTCGGGTCAAAATATTTTATGTCTATACAATTATTATTTTAGCTCAACGAATTGATCACTAGTGTAATTTCTCATAGGTTATAATAATTATCTTATTATTTGCATAACTATGTTGATTTATTGGAAAATACGAATTGATGACAAGAATTGAATTTAATTAATGACACTTAGATTTAACTCTTCTATTTTTTGGTCAAGAACTATTTAAACCACTTCTTTATAGCAGCATTTTATAATCCCTCTTATTGTTTGTGTTATGTGTATACCATATTTCACCAAGTTTATTTTTATTCTTGCACCATCTACTTAAATTTTGTTTAGTGTCTTGCATGGAACGTATGGGAGGTCATTTTCAGTAGATGTCTTTATTTTTTTGGAAACTGTGAGAATATTCTCTCAGTCTTAGTTGTATCCACCTCTAGAGATGAAACACCTAGTGGTTCACAATTGTTTAGAAAACTTATCTAAGGACACAGATTTTTTGGCGGTGGTATCTGTCTGTAATAGGGGGCCGCCTGTATATTTCCTATTTTGTTCTTTCTGTCACTGTGCTTACTTTTCATCGAATTCGTAGTGGAGTAATAGCGCTTATTTTAGTCTGTTTTTAATTTATCTAGTAATCGTTTGATCTGTTTCAGTTAGTGCCGTATCTAATTTAGTCGAGTATGCTAATTTCTCCTAGTCAGATAATATAATGATTAATAATAATGTTTAAATATATGGTTACAATTATACAAACAATCGATATCCAATTTAGTTGAGCTCTAACAACAGTTAGATTTAAAATGTGTTTTCAATTTTAATTTACACGTGACTACATGACCCTGTTATGGAAATAAACAATAACATAAATGAACGCTTTATAATAACAATACGATGCGCTATATGGAGAAATACAACAAAAAGTATTAATTAGACAATTTTAACAGTCACATCAAAAACAGAATTTTATTAAAACGGAAATTATTGAACTCAATAAATTGGCAAATTATATTACCAGTTTGCGTATTAGTATTCGTAATAATTGCAAGTGATTCTACGTATACGAATTGAATAAATCATTTAACATTACTGCACGTGAATAATACTTGTAAATTTTAATCATCAATAATTTATTTTAAAAAAACTATTGATTTTTTAATGTTCTTTTCATGTTAAATTTGATTGTCTGTTATTTAAAAAAAATATGTTTTTAAATATCAACCGCATTTATTGTCTCTACAATTTATTTCGAATCAAATTAAATTTTTTCATAATCAAATACAATTTTATGCTTTAAATTGGATATGTTTATATTTATTTTATTTATTTGTGAATAGTAGAAAACTGTAATAATTGATTGACGAGAAACTACTAACACATATATTTATTTTATTCTAGATATCTAATATATTTTCGTAAAAATAAAGTTCTGTATATTATCAAGACCATGTTTTTTTCTATGTAATTGTTATAAATATATATTGAAATATATGTAATAAAATCAATACAAAATTTAAAAATCAAAACCAAAATATCATACAAATTGATGAATTATTTAACAAATAATCACTAAAATATAAACTAAAGCCTGATTTATTAGATATAACATTGAATTGTTTCTATCAGAAATGTTCTGAATGATTTCAATTTTAGTAATTGTAATATTTTTCTAAAAATCAACATCGAGTAGAACTTTATTAAAAGTATCTAAGAATTTATCTAATTTATAAAAAATATATCAAGGTAAAACAAATGGTATGGTTTACTCAAAAATTATAATTTTTGTTTTAAATTAAATTACAACTTATAACTTATAATTAATCTATAAATACAATTCTAGATCTAGGACTGTTTTGTATAATACCTCTTTAAATACATAAGAATATTGTATTTTTATTTTTGCACTAAAAATAATAACTCCATACAACAATTATTTATGATGCACTGAAAATAAAAACACATTTTGTGACTCGTATACAACATGTGAAATTGGTATAATTGGTCAATGTATTTTTTAGGCTAAAAAATATAATGCTTGTATTTTTATATAAGTTTCTTTTATGTTACAGCATAATATTTGAATTATGCTTATAGACACACATTTAGAAAATACGTCTCATTTAAAATGAATATATTTCAACACATATAATAAATAACAGTATTATATTATTATAGATTACATTTGTTAGAATTCATCATAATAATCAGTACTTAGAAAACAATAATTACCAACTGAAATATTGTGACATTGTGTAATACATATACGCTCCACGGATTATAAAATAATGAGACAATATTATTGTTATTAAATTGAAATATCTATAGACGATATAGCTGTTGAAAAAAAAAATAAAAATAAAAATTGTATTTATTGTTGACATTATTATCAATGTCTTGATTTCGAGTATTTAAAACTGAAAATTTCAAAATATTCTCCACTATAAATTATGGAAAAATTTATTTTTAAATCGCAATTAACCATTATAAAGAGAAACTTATGAAGTTGATAATCATTAAATACCATATTATTGATTTGATATTTTCTTTTTAAATAATATGTATCGGTTATTACAAACCAATATTGGCAATATTCATATTTTTTAACATTAACTTGAAATCGTATTTATTTTCCTAGAAAATATTCGACTTCCAAATTTATTATTTTGTTTTCATAGTTTACTCCGCAAACATAAATTTGAGCACACGTGTAAATTATTTAAAGTTTGTTTAATAGTTTCGAATTTATTATTTTAATTTGATTTATTACTTTAGTTAATATATTATGGAGGTTTTAAGAATAACTTGATTATTTAACCGCATTAACGACGATAAAATGTTTAAAATATTTTGACTTAATGAATTCTGCCTGGGTCTAATACTATCTTGTAAGCACATGCGTGTATAAAGTTATTTCAAAATAAAAAAAAAATAAAAAATTCTTTAACTTTATATGATAATACAAAGTATATAAATTTTACTTAAATCAAGTAATGTGGTTTTCTCAAATATTTCTTACAAGTGTAGCTGTTAAAAATGAATAATATGTTTTATATATGAAACATTTTATTAATAGTCATATAGATAGAAGATAGAATTATTTTATTTAACAATGATTATATTGTATGTATAAATGTGTTCTGAGTGTAAAAACGAGGAATAACAGAAATAATTACAAGTGTAGTACATCTGTTAATTGGAAATAAATAATTATTCAAAAACATAAAATGATTGTATTTGTATATCATGTATAATATGATTGTTTTAGTTATTTCATTTGTTAATTAAAGTTATTGTACGAGTATAATAGAGAGTATAAATTATCCCCTAAAAATAAGATGAAAATAAAAAGGCCATCTCAAAACTTTAACTCCAAGACAAATAACAGTACGCCTTCCGCAATTCCGTTGATTCGGTTAATTTAAAATCGAAGCTTGTCACCCCGGGCTTTTACATTTTAGACAAACGTAATATTTAATTGCGTTATTGGTTTAATAATTGGTGGGTTCAGCTGCAATAGCATAACGCCAAATATCGTTAACGATTGATTCTGAATGTGAATATTGTTTTTGTTTTCGAAAGATAAAACTTAATCAGTAATACGAGTATAATTTAAAAAAATATATTCGTTTTTTTCCGAATGTTATTGTATTTATATTATAATGTTGTCAAACCACGTGCCAGGGTTTTTTGTTTTAAATTTTATTTCGTAATTTTATCTTATATTTTGTTTATAGAAAACGATGAATGGCTAGTTAAATATTATTGAAATAATATTATGTTCATGCCGTGTACATTTTTACAAAAGTAAATAAACACGCGTTACTGTATTATGAGCTGTATAAGTGGTATACACTAGGTTGATTAAGTTAATTCATAAATTGTGTCAGTGTAATTATTATGTATCGTGTTCTTATAAGCTCAACACATTTTATAATTAATTGTATTAAAAAGAAACAAAGCAGATGAGACAAACATAACAAAGTGGGCAAATAAGTACCGCTCTGCTGTATTGTAGGTGTCAAGTGTACCTCGTTGTAATTGAATAGGCCACTATAATGTATGTACTAAATTTGAATTGAATGATAAATCATTAACTCAGAAAAACGACTCTGTACTGAGAAGTGTCAATGACAGTCTACATTATTAAGTTTATTTTCCCTATATATTAGTAGTTATTTATTTTATAATATTAGTAATAATGCGGGTTAAATATAATTTTTGTTGAAAAAATTGCAATATTTATAATATTCTTAATATTATAATATATAGTATATACTATATACTTAATTATTAATTATTATATTGGTAAATATTCATATAATTTATCATTTTTATTAATTTTTGAGTTAATAACGAATTACCGTAGAACGTTATAATCATTTAAATAGGTTTGAGGTAAAAATAGGTGAAAATTATATAAAATATATTTTAAGTGTGTTATTGACTTAGTGTGTATATACAATTTAATATAAATGTTAAAGTGTTAATCCTACGAATAATATTATATTTGAATTGCAAATAAATAATTAAATTAAAATTGTAATTCATTGTTTATATATAAAAAAAAAAAATATGGTGATAATAATATCAAGTGATATTTTGGTGTACGATTTTGATTGTACCTATAATGTTTTGATAAGTGTGTGTGTATATTTCATCAGGCACTTATTGTTCCTGTGATAAGCGTAGGTATATAGGAACCGTATCATCGAGTCATTGACTGTATTGAATTCCAAACGAATAATGTAGATATACTATGTTTATGTATATATATATATTCGTTGAAATAACTAAGTAATAAATTATCATTAGCCAGACATTATATTACTAAATCCTATTTTATATATACCAGAACTCAAATGCTAGTCGTTTAAAATTTGAAACATAATAACTAGGTATATAATATAATTGCGCACTAGATTTTTACTTTTAACGGCCTTTAAATCATCAGGTTCCCAGATATATATCACGAGTTACGTGACATCGTACGCACGTGTACTTGAAACAAAATGATTTGTTTTTTCGTTTTAACGGAAACGAGATTTTTAGCTGTTAACATTCATTTGAAAAACCACGTAAAGCAGATTTATGGAGATTTCAATAAAAAATAAAAATAAAACCATGGCATTTGCTTAAAAACACTAAATTGAAATACGACAAATACCTACTTATATTTATAAAACTATTAAAAAGTAAAACTTAGTTTAAATTGTATTTATATGCAGCTCAGTAACACATTCTAAATGTGCAACAAGATAATCTTTTACGTTTTTCAAATATAACAGGATTTTTTTACTACTTATACTTATAATGTGAATTGAAATCTTGAATTATAATTTATAAATCAGAATTAAATACAATATAATAAAATATTTTATCATAATATAGTATTTATAGTTCTATATTATTTATATTCCTGTAATAAACAGTTTTATATTTTAATTTTAATTAATTAATTCATAAAAATGAACTTTAAATATTTGTAGTTTTGAATATCCATTTAATTTGGTTAATACAATAAGATTATCGTTTCTGTTTGAAATTTTTAAAATATCTATAAATATTAAAATTAATAAAAAATTTAAAAAATTAAGTTATTTATTATTCAATAGTTCTAATATTTAACAAAAAAAAAAAAAACAAATTAAACTAAATATTCAAAATATATTTTAAGAAATACTATAAACATTAAACGTATTAATGATATATAGCATGTTATATGCTTTAAAATACGTTACCTATATTTAATACACATTTGTCTAAACGTAAAATAGTGAATTTAATATATAAAACATTGTTGAATATTTTTATTCAAAATAATTTAACAATATTAGTACATCACTCTAATAAATGCATGTAAATGCACGGACAAATCGTTTTGAATAGCGTTTCTTCCGAACCTCGCGTATTTTTCACTCACGCTTATATTATATAATTAAAACATCATAATAAAATATTACATAAATTAATTGTGTAAAATAGAATTTTCATCTAGTAAGATACACTTTACAATGTTTTGTAAGTTGCATACAATTCTTCTAACTTAAATTATATGTTTTAAAAAAAATACATATTAATTTAAATACGTGGTGTTATGATTTTTTCACCAGGTCGCATTGATAATTAATAGGTACTTATTATAAATTATATTGAATACATGCTTAAATTTGTATGTGAACATGATGTAAAATAAAGCCATAAATAATTACTTAAGTCATCCTCATTAATAAATACAACAATAATATGAAATCTTATACTTAATGATTTGGATAAAAACAACATTTTTCGTCATTAAAATTATACGCAAGGAAATATATTTTAAATACCAGTTGATTTTAGACGAATTAATCGAATTTTATTCGTCGTTGTCAATTGTTTTTCGCGGAGATAATTTTTAAATTTAATATACATTGTTAAATAACATTATATTTAGTATAATATATTTTGACAACGTATCTTTTTGTTATTGACCAAAAATTATCTATAGTTGGTTATATAGTGTCTTATGATGATGTTATTTTTGCCATTTACTTAACCATTAAATGAGTATTACGTTTTTATATTATGTTAATAAAATATTTAGGTACGTATATTTTTTAATATGTAATATATTATGTATGTCGTTCCACATTCAAAAATAATCATTTATTAATTTATAGATTAACCATGTTTATCTTTACTGTAGCCGTTAAAGTAACTTATTTGATTTCATGTAAGTTAATTAATTATATACTAATATACTTATCAAATATCTGTAGGTAATGTGATAATATGAATCACAAACAGTTGTTTGCAGTTGATAAATGTTTGCTTTCCCAAAAGTAAGTTAATAATTCTTACTGATTCCAAAAATTTTCAAGTATAAATTATTCGAAGTGCTATAAGTAAATCAATATAATATTTATTATTTATGTTCGTCTGTAGTAAATAAACAACAAGATAAATTAAATAAAAATGTTTTATGTTTTTAAAATCATGTATATATTTTTTAGCTAACGCATAAGTAACTATGAAAAATAAAAAAATACTATTACTTAATATTGAACAGTTTATGTGTATATTTATTTGCTATATACTATTTAAAAATATATTTCAATTAAATTATCGAAATAAATAAAGATAAAGATTAAAGATCAGCTGTAACCTATTTAAGTTTCTAAATTCTAGTATTTCATATAAAACGCAAAAGCTATAAATGTAGCAAAAAAATGTTTTAGAACTTATAACAAATATCATTTAATTAGCAGTGAACTGAAAATAAAATGAAGTAATGAATTTAAATCTTAAATTGAACAATTGTGTTAATTAAAAGTTTTTATTTTTTCACATCTATAATAATAATAATGTTTTTGTAAGATATATAGTTTATTCTTCGTTATTTATTTATTTTTATGAGACTCAGAAAATGGAATTATGTTAACATAACGTGTTTAATAAAATAAAGTACCCGCTATGAATCTGACTAGAATTTTATTTCATTCTTACACTGAAAAAAATAAAACGGTGTGCCCAATGACATTAAAGTATTAGGATTATTGTTATCGATAAAGCGAATACGACTGTGATACAGTTAACGGTAGGTATATATTATAAAAATATAATATGTGTGGTGCGTTATTTGTGTTGGCATAATAATAATATTTTACCTGCGAAATTCGCGAAAAAGAGAAAAGAAAACGAAAAACGCCATAAGCTGTGTACACTGTTGTATTATACCGACCCACTAGCAGTGTATATGGCGCACATACCCTCTCCGAATTTCCATTTGGCAATAGCTTCCAACCAACAAAAACGCACCATCCTGAAAACGGTTAGCCGATATCCGTTAACCATTCAACGGATGTAAACACGCATAGCACGCCAAATATGCCTTAATGAAGTAATCGATATAGTATAAATCTATCGGCTTTGATGTTATGTATACGTGTCGTGGCGTGCGCCATAACCGAAATCTACTGGCGTAAATCTCTTTAACGGTCAACAAAGGGCCTACATCAAAATTATATTATTATAAATGCAAAGAGTGTGGAGGATTTTCGACCGAGTGTACTTAGTAATGCGCATCCAGAATCTCTATAATATATTTTTAATTTAAATTCACCGACGCAATAATGAACCGGTGAGGATTACAGCGTGTGCACTGTGCAGCGCCGTCGCACCCCCATTGGCCGCCGCCGCCGTCAGTTCAACAAACTGCGGGCAAAACGAGCGGAATGAATAAAAAAAAAAAAAAAAAAGATCTACTCAATGTTATCTATGCCACATCGTCGTCTTTGTCCCGCTCCACGACCCACCGTGAAAGTGAAGGAGCGAAGGAAATTTATTTTCTCATCGCATTACCCACCGCCGCCGCCGCCGTCGCCAACGCCGAGAATCCCTAAGCCAATTAGTTCTTATCCATTTGATTTGATAGCCCGCCCCGTGTGTTCAATACAAATAGGTGTCTGAATAAAAACCAATTTGCATTGAAAAAACAGTGTATTTTTTTTACTCTGAATAAACGTTTAAGAATTGAAAGCCGTTCAAAATATCCATTATGCTGTATACATATATATATATATTGTTAGGGTACGCGAATACTTTGAAGTTTTCAATTTTTCAATAGTAGTTTAAACCACACGATAAAATTAAAACGTCGTCATCGAATTACGTGCATGTCCGTACATTTATTCGATGATAAAAATCAGTTATAAATAAAAAAAAAGCGTTTGATATTATAATAACACAAAACAATATAATAACTTAACCTTTTAACCAATAAATACTTCAGAAACTTTATTACCGCACGCTTCAGCGTGGGTAGGTACTAGGTACTAGGTACAATGTACACAATGTATGTATATCGTAATAGTTCGACGTGTTTTTGCAATTAAATTATAATAGATAATAATATTGAGTGCTGATTTAATGTTTGTAATAAACATTAAGATATACAACAGTACTTTGAAATCTGTTTCCGGACGATAAAATATCGTTATTCTCAGATTGAGTTTGTCTTTAAAAGTTTCCATAGATTTTCATTAAGGCCAAAGGTACACCTATATAACCGGCCGTTATGTCGAGTAGTTTTCGTGTACCATTATAATAATAATAGGTATCTGAATTCGTAATTTGTTTACATGACTCGATATTGTGTACGTCTTTGGATATATAGTGTAAACGTTAAAATAATAATTATCCTGCGCGCGTACTCTTATTCGTTTCTGACTATCCAAGTTATCCACCACCCGAACGAAACGTTTGCTTCCACGGGTGAGTACACGATAACGGTTAGTTAGCGGTCAAATGGCAGAAAAGTAGTTAAATCGATCTTGTTTACAATAGAATTTGTAATATTCTGTTAATAATTTATGAATGTATAATTCTTGTCCGCTTACGAAATCAATTACCGTATTCTTAGAGAGGACCCAGAAGTTATTGTATCAATAATGAGTGAACCATAGTTAAACCATATTTAAAGGGCAAATAAAAAAAAGATACAAGTTTACTTAATATTATTAACGAAATATATAATTTGGTTTATGAAATATATGTAACAGTACATTATTATACTACAGTTACAAGAATTTTTGAAAATGGATTAAAACATTCTTGAAATTTATTGATAAGTGAATTTTATATATTGACTTAATATACATTGTTAAATAGTAAAATCAATATAGTTGTTATTTACAAATAATTCATTTTAAATAAAAGACCTAAAAATGCAATTTGTTTAAGTTTAAACTAAAATAATAAATTTAATTCTTTAAATTGGGATTAATTCCTTAACAAGTATATTATAATATTATCATGTACTACATTATTTCTAAATAATATTGATCACATTTTTGGTAAAGAAAATGTTACGATATACTTAATACTTGATTATTAAATCAGTGAAGACTTATATGTTTATTGTCAATGTTATAAACAACAGCTTTTTACAATCTACCTATTTGTTAAATAAATGCAAATGTGATTTACGTTTTTGGTGTTCACTATAGGCGTAGAATTGTAGTAAAAATATGTATATATGGACGTTAAATGGGATCTGTGAAATATGTTTAGTCAAAAATGTCAAAGGAGAATAAAATCTTGAGTGTCATCTTTTCTTATCTCCATCCTCCCTTTCTACCAATAAGAATATGTCTTAAGGGCATTGCCTTAAATCCGACTATTCATAATAATATACTTCATCTTCGTTGTCATTGAGCATTTCCATTTTTTATACGTATACATAAATACAAGTAAACCACTAAACAAATAACAAATCTACAGTAAGTTTAAGTGTATTTTAATATAGTTTTATAGTTGGAATTTTTAATGCTGAAACTAAAAAGATTGATTTTTATAACTAAACTTTATATTTACGTGTGTAGCGTGGTTGTTTTCGTTAAAAACGACTTTTCTAGTTCATTATTATTATTATTTTTTTTTAATGTCATATTATAACTGTGCAATCACATTATATTGGATCCTGTAACGATAATTATTTCAATTCAATGGTTTTTGGTATACAAATAAACTGAAAATAAAATAAAAACAACATTAATTTAAGTAAGGCAATCTATAATTTTTTTAAAAATTAACCTTATTGCTCAATTATAATTCACCTATACAATGTTTAAAACTATAAATATTACTATAAAATTATTAAATATTAGGTACAGTTTAATTGAAATATACTTATAATATGTTTTAACAAAACAAGTTCAAGTACAGTTAAATTATAATATTAATGTTCTATAACAATATGATTAAATGTTTTGATACTTTATGAGTTGGATTTATGTTTAAAATGGTATTTTCCAACAAAATAAACAAAGGTTAGTCAGCGAGAAAATATTGGTATATTTTAATAACAATAAACAGTATGAAAAATATGCGCATCGTAGAAAATAACAAAAATCTAATACTTTAAAAATTATTTCTATGCAATATTGAAAATAATTTGACCTTAATATTGTGATAAGCCGATTTTGCTCGCGGAAATTATTTCCAAATATGCAGTATTCATGTTTATGACTAAAAATAATTTAATAGTAATTGTTTACAAATATTAAATTATAAATACTTTGAAATAAATTTAAAATACTGCATTTTAAAATAATCAATTCTAGATTAATTCTTTTAAACAGATAATTAAATGGTTCATTACATTTTAAATTATCACAAAATGTTCAAATGATTAAAACAAGTGTCTAATTCCATTAGCATAATATGTTTGTCATAATAATTGATATTTATTTATTATATGCAATCAAGTTTATTAATCACTATTCCTTTTCATTTTTTTTGTTTTAGTTTCAAAAATATCATGCTGAATAAATAGCTCTAACAAATCGAATTCACCAAATTGTTAATAACAGGTTTGTGTATTATATTTATGTAATATTGTGTGAGTCATATTATTGTACCTTAAACATAATTTTCAAAATCCCGTGTCGTTAAACTAAACAATGACTGTCATTTGTTTGATTTTTTGATAAATATTAATGTATTCAATTTATTTTGTTTACAAATTCATTAAAATATAGAATTCACAATATACCATAAGGGAATATACGTTAGGAACTAAAATGTATATGAAATTGATAGCACGATAAATGAAGAAATTCTATTGAAACAATTTCAGGTATAATTTGGTTGGGAATAGTTATTTAGAATTAAATATTAAGGATATAGCTTTATAATTTTCTTTCGCGATAAGTAGCGGATAATCCAAAACAGTATTGCAGTATTGATTAATAATGAATTAGAGTGGTTTTGAGTGTATGCGTACTAAGTAATATACTTAGTAAGACTTTGTAATTTGTATAGCTACCTAATAGTGTAGAGTCAATGTGAATAGAGTTTGAATATTTATGTCGTTGTAAAGCGTTCTATGGTTGACACTCTAAAAGGTTTTAATTATAAGCCAAAAATGTATTGATTAGAAATATTTAAATAAAGTTCAATAAATATTTAATATTTTAACTGAACCCAAAATTTGATGCAATACACAGCTCAATTTAGTTGTATATTATCAATAATAATTTTGGTTTTAAGTGAAATTTTTGAACACATGAATTTACTTAATTTTCTGAGTTTTTAATTAAAATTATATGTATATATTTTTTTTTTTTTTTGATACAATTTGTTTCATATTTGTACAAAACAACATCTAAGATAAATAAAATAGTGTTATTTAAGTTATAAAATAATAAAAAAATATAATATTCCAGTTCTAAAACAAACAATTTCTTTTGAAGAGATTTATTTACCATAATAATCTATTTTAAATACTATTAAAATATGTAAAGTACATAATACGAGTATAAAGTATAAAGCAGTGGTGGATTCAAGGGGGAGACTCGAAGGTCCTGGGCCCATCTTTGACAGTTATATAATGTATTTAAGGCCTAAAATCAAATCCTAAATATTGTGCTTACAAAATTATATGTATTGAATATAATAATATGATAAATGTTGAACTCCCCTCCTAAAATAAAATCCTAAATGCGCACTGGTATTTAGGTGACAACGTCTATGTTTGTTTGAATTTTATTTAATGTTTATATTACATATTATAATGGATTATAGTTATGTTATATTGCATTTTAAGCTAACATTTTAGTTAGGACTAAATTGTTAGGTTATAGGTTGAACATTACAATAAATAAGCATAATATATATATTTTGGTACATGACATCGAATTATCTAACATTATCGGTATAATGTCAATAATCTATTTTTTTTTTAACCAAGCTTATTAATATGTAATTACAAAATTATAACACAACATTACTGGACTAGATTAATTAGCTC
Source organism: Rhopalosiphum maidis (assembly GCF_003676215.2). Taxonomy (NCBI): domain Eukaryota; kingdom Metazoa; phylum Arthropoda; class Insecta; order Hemiptera; family Aphididae; genus Rhopalosiphum; species Rhopalosiphum maidis. The sequence goes on from NC_040877.1 coordinate 66,361,919, forward strand.
ACTATAACTTGTAAGTTGTCATAATAATAAATTAAAATCATTTTGAAAAATTGGCTTACACAAAAGGTCAACGTTATCGTAAATACTAATCAGTGTACTCTCGTCGAAATACCATTGAACTTGTAATTATGCGGAGAAACAACAGCTTACTACTGTAAATTGGTGGTTTTTATCTCAAAAACCATTTTTTAGTTTAGCTGTACACTATTCATAAAAGCCGTTCACAAAATTAAGGGAATATATTTTACCTCTTTTATGACTATACTCGTTAATATTAATCAATTATAATGCACCTTGGTTGTTACTATCCACACTCGTTTAATGTAATGTGAATGTGGTTGTAGTTCCTATTTCTATAAAACTGGGAACGGTTTTCTCATAAAGTATTACATAGATACTTTATCGTACTTGCATAGATAGAAATGATAACACGTGGATGAGATGAAAAGTCATTGGTAATAATATTTACCAAATGTCTTTACAACTAACGAGTATCAGAACAGAACATTTATGGCACTTAAAATTGGATATTATTACTAAAATACTTATAATCGCATAAATCAATTATGGTAATACAATGCTAATATTATATTTCAGTGGATATTTTTTTTAATAATATATTTAAAAATTAAGATAGTTAAATTGTCTACATATTCGTTGGTATAGAAATTTAAAAAACAATTGCTAAAATATATCGCAATAATTACTCGTACGCACGTCCTCAAAATCTATGTATAAATTTGTTTAATGCTTTTATTATTTACTCGTTACAATATACCTAGGTTTATTCCGTGATAAATTTCCAGAATTCTATATATATAAGAAAGATAAAAATATATATTGTAGTTTAAGTACGTAGTATACTATTAAGATGTTTTTTTTTTATAAAATCACGGGTATACCGTGTATACTCACAAGTCTCAATGAATTAGCGAAAAAAATAGTTATTGTTTCTGTTGTAAGCGATTACATTTTTTTATCGAAAATCAAATTGTAAATGTAATTTAAATAAATTTAAAGGAGGTACATAAATTATTTTCCGCTGGAAAAATATTTGCACTATAATGGCATATGTTGTTTTTATTCGAATAGATTCGTTTTATATTTAACTGACAATACCGATAATAATAATTTTAAAATATAATATATATTCAATGTTATGCTGACAACGTTGAATTGAAAAGACTAAATCTATTTTTATCACGAAATTATTATTATTTTGTAAATGACGTCATATGATGATACACGGAAATCTTTTTTTAATATCCTAAAGTTATCAATTGAAATTATTAAATTGTGCTGAGTAAACCTTTAACAAATTTGATGATAACATCATTGAGTTTATTGTTTATTATATACTGCATTGTAAGAAAATAGTTTAGAAGTTTGAAACATAATATTTGAACCAAAAGGAAAAAATTGAAAATCAAATGAATATATTTCAGTGTAATTGGCTCGTTAATTTTCTATGACGACACATTCATATATCATTTTGAACATGCGATTAATTTAACATAACTAAGTGCTTATTATAAATAAAATAAATTGCCCTTGTGTATTTAGTTTTTTTTTTTTTTAAATATAAAATTAAGTATCAATGTAATTTGGTTAACTTTAGAGTAAATAATATTTGTTGTCAAATATATTGTATTAAAAACAAAAAAATAAATTTCAATAAAAACAAAAAGTGTGTTTCATAATGAATTTTTAGTTCAGATGGATTTTACTTAACAATACATTCTGGAAATGTAACTTGCACATTTATATTTATTTAAAAATGCCATAGTTTAAATCATCTGGACTATCAACAAAATATAGTTCCAAATATTAATTTAAAATAATTTCCATACAAATACCTTGAAATATACATTGCATGATATATCGGCTAAGAATATCATGCTGTTGTAGGCACGGCCGTATTACATAATGTTTAAGTTCAATATATTTTTATAAATGAATATAAAATACTTTTTTTAAAGCGTTTAAAACACATTAAACCATCATAATGAAAAAAAAAAATAATAAACTGTATACAAATAAAAAATAAATATATGTATTGGTAGGTTCAATTTTTAAATGTAAATTTGACAATATAATTTTTTTTTATGCTCCAACTTAAATTTGAAAAACAGCTGCTGAACGCTGAACATTTAAGTACATATATATTATATGATTCTTAAATAATCTTATTAAAAAAAAAATAATAATAAATAAACAAAATATCCAAAGGAAAATTATTTACTAACAATATTTGAAATTTATATTTGTGAATGTTTCATTCTTAGAGTTATTAAAAAAACTAATATGTATGTAGATTATACTAGATTTAACTAAAAAAACAAAATGTATAAGTTAGTTTTTAAATAATCATTTTTTAACTCATCGGATACATTTTTACGGAACAAACTTTATTTTGAGCTAAGTCATATTATTTTATTCTAACAGAAGTCGAAGTTTTTATTACCAATAATATATAAAATAAAGGACTGCTTGATCAAAATACATATATGTACAGTTTTTTTGTCATTAATACTTCAGTGTTTATTTAAATTTGATTGAGGTTTGTCTGACAGAACGTCGGCATTACCGTCGTGTAGTAGTAACATTTTTTTTTTTTTAATTACTGAAATTATTTTATAACTTTATTTTTATTTTTATTTAATTGAAAATGTCTGCTCATATTAAATAAAAATATTCCAAATATGTTTGATCACAAATCATATATTTTTGTCTTATTTACACAATTTACATGTACCTAGTCAATATAATAATCATACTTATCTGATTTTACATGACTTAATTTAAAAAAACATAATTAATACAATCGGAAAACAAAAATATTTATCCACAAAAAAAAAATGAATTGGGTCATTTTAAATATGATACAATAAAATTACATTATATACATGTTTTATAAAATGGAAAAGTATGAGAAACAGCTCTGATGTATAGTAGGTACCTCATCATTCAGGAAGCACTTAAGTGAATATGTTAAATTGTAATTCAATGATGAATTATCACATACGAAAAAAGATTGTGAGTGAAGACAATCTGTCAGCCTATATTACTATACAAATAATTTATGCTCTATTTATATTTTAATAATGGACATTTATTTTATAACTAGTAATATGGTACCTAAGTTGAATTAGTTTTTGTTGAGAAAATAGTATTTATTATATAATATATATATTTATATCATGTATCATTGTATGAACAATCGAGATAATACCTACTGATAACATATTGTAACTGTAAAAATAAATGTGTAGTATAATTGATGAATAAAAATAGGTAATAAGTAGAGAAAAGATTTTATTGTAAATACATATTTTTACTGGAAAAAGATATTTTAAATTTGATAAAAAATGTGTACGGTTTAGATTATCCTGATTGAAATAGACCCAAATTAATTTTACATATTTGGTAAATAAGTATATATTTTAGCAATTTTTAATTTTTTCATTGCCAACGTTTAACATTATTTGCTTCGTCTAAAACAACAAAATGTGTTATTTTTGACAGAGATATTTTAATAGGAAAAATTCAACAAGGATCTCTGGGAATTGAATACACTCCTTCTGATATAGTGAATACGAATTATGCCCCTATCACATCTGTTGATGTGAAACGGTCTTTTCCGACCGCAGTATTCTCCGACTAAACCATCGTAATTTTTTATTTACAAACTTACAGCAATATGTTGTTTCTCATTGCTTTGTTTCGGAATAATATTCATAATTTCATATACCTACAGCATTTACATTACTTTTATTTAATATTTATTATAATAAAATATTTATTTTTTTGTAATTTTCAATATTAATACATTTTTTCAATATTTAAATATTTTGGATTTTTATTCCATATTTTAAGAAAAATTGATACATATATAATACGTACATAATAATATATCGATTTTTTTTATTACAATAAAATCCGTTCCCTAGTAATAAGTAATATCAATAGGTAATAGTAAATAGGTAACAGCTTGAAACTATTGGTCTAAATATTTAGGAAAATTAATTGTGAAAAATTGTTTTGTATATAGTAAATAATAACATATTGGATAGGCATTAACAAAAAAATTCAAGTTCCTAAGAATAATATTTTTTAAATTATAACAAAATAATAAATATTGTTATTTTTCGTATAAATGTATTAATATGTGTAATATATGTATTTTGATATTTTTTTTTCTGAAATTTAAATTGATTAGAAACTTGTGTTAAAAGGTCAACATTTTTTTTCAAAAGCACATTTAACATCACAAATTGAAAAAAAAAAACTCAAAAAAGAACTTAAAATATTTTTAAATACTATCTAAAAACCAAAATATTTTTAAAAAAATATAGTAGGTATATCTTTAAATAAATATTTTAAGTTTTTAAGGATATTTGTGATTTGTTAATTTTGGCCATCAAAAATTACCAAGTTCCTACCTTTTAACAGAAACCATCATCAAATATTAAAAATAAAGCATTATTTCTACTATAATTCATGTACTACACATATGACATGCCAATAAAAACTCACATCATTATAGAATCAATATATTTATCCTTCCGCTCAGAATCTGAAATAAATTTGTAGTTAAGCATAATGAAATAATGTATTGATTAACTGTTAAATCAAAATCAATTGTATATCTATTTAAACCTCACAATGAAAGTGAATATAAAGTTAAAAATAATACACATTATTTTTTAAGTTGAAATATATTATGAATACATAAAATTATAACTAGTAATTTTATATGCATTCTAAGTACACGATTTTTCATACATATTAACTCTAATAATATAACGAATAAGTTCTGAAGTCCATTCCATAGAATTCATTTTTGTTCAAAATATTCAATATCGGCTATTATATAAAATAATGGCGTATTTATTTTTAATTTAGCCAATAGCTATAAACCACCTATATTATACTCTGTCTCATAAAAATCCAATTATCAATTATTTAAATTGTTAATACTACCTACAAAATAAAAAAAAATGTATAAAGTTGTTAGGGAATAAAAGCTAAATGCAGAAAAAAAATATTCAACCATTTCACGAATGCAAAAGCAAGTAAAAAATGTATTAATATACTTAATATATTTATTATTTTATGTTTTAATATTTAATATTTTAATTTATTAATAAAAGGTTAAAAATATTATATATATTTATATAGTCAGTCATAAATATGTATAATATAAATATATATATATATATATATATATACATATTGATTATAAATGTAATAAATTGTTCAATCGTCTGTAGAAGCATTAATAATGCAATGATTTATATATCTTTTACTATTTAATAGAATACTACAGCTGTCTCTGTACATGCGTAATATAGAAAATCTACATATCAGATTTTTATTCTACAATTAATTCTTAGTTAATATTAGAGAACTTATTTTATTTTTTATTTTTTAATAGAAAGAAGAAGAAATAGAAAAATTAAATAACTGTTATCGTGTGATGAGTTTATTTTTATTTTAAAAATGTATTATAAGTATTAGTAATTAGTTTTTTTTTCAAATTCATATTATTTATATTGAAATAATTCTAAAAATAAAACTTTTAATTATTTATTTTGTATTTAAAATATGATTTCCAACTAGAAATATATCTATGATATCAGTGCGAGGCAACGTTTGTTAATTTAATAAATAAATTATTACATGATCTTTAAAAGCTAGAACACTGGTGGATTATGTACAATTACTGTAGTTATAGCTAAAAATGTCTCGGTTTCATTTATAAAATAATAAATTGTGTCACCTCAACTTACAATATAGTTCCATACAGGTACATAAAAGATAAAACTTTATCTATTATCTACTCATAAGTATTGACGATGTGTTAACACCGAATATTTATTAAAGTATAAAATAATCTAACATTGTAATATTCCAATAATGGTATTATACTATTATACCATTTTAAATGTATTAGGAACATAATACACTTGTTAGACGCTTAATATTTATATAATCTTAATATACACTAAAATAGTAAATAATTATTTTATACCATTCTACGGACCGGAACGTTAGACATAACTAATGTATTAAGAATGATAATATAATATTATAGTTATAACTTTATAATACAATGTTCCTGATTGCAACAATTAGTTCAAGCTACCGTTCTTTTTATAGAAAAATAACTTACTACTAGCAATATAAAAATATATTTTATAAGATATCTTTAAAATTATAGGCCGATGAACGGTCTTTGCACAGGATGGATTGTTTTTCGTATGCATTGGTTTACCGTTGAATTCGAATCAACAGATCTATTACCGTGACGACTGACGATATATTATATTCAAACCCATGATATAGAAAAGCTACTTTTCTTAAAAGATTTTGCTAATTTAATTTATAAGTTTAAAGGTAAATAATATTAAATTACAAGGTTTTAATTTGAACATAATCTGTATAAATTTACTTAAATTGATATTTTATTAAATGTAGGTACATATTATACCATTTTGTTTACGAATAAATCTTTTAGGAGCATAACTTCTTGTTTTAATATTTACTTAGTTACTTAAAATCTAAAAAAATTAAGTAAGTACGAGTATTATAATGGAGTTATAAAATATTCATTTTATTCGATAAACTTAGTAAATTATAAAGACTGTATATATATATATATATATATATATATTTATATAATTTAGACTTAATCCGAAGAGATATGAAGTATTAGCTTATTTTTAGAGTACTAAAACGATTCAGGTAAACATAATTTAACATTTTAATCGAATTCTTCTGACCAGATGAAAATAAAAATAAATATAATATAATATATATAAATAATAATATAATAATAATAATAATAATATAATAAATATATTTATTTAAATCGAATTAAAAAAAAAAAAATAATTATAAATATAATAGAAAGAACTTTTAAATAGGCATCAAATATTATATACAGTGTGTTCACGCTTAGAGGTAACCACTAAATATTTCAGTTGGATAATCTTGTATTTAAATGGGGGTTTCGCTGAATAAAAGAGAGCATTTAAATACACATTTTCTTTTAAATTTCAAATTTGTAACCTTTTTGATACGTGCATCCGCTGATACAACTTATTTTGTTTTAAATAGCAAGACCAACTTTTTGTTTACAGGTTCGGATAGTGCTAGGAAAAGTTATACAGAGTGTGTTGAATTTTTATTATTTACGAACAATCTTTTTGTGAAGAAATTTTAAGTATGTTAAACTTACACTCAAAAATCAAAATAATATTTTCGATAATTTTAAATATCTGGTTTTAGTTAGATAAGAGTATAGACATAAAATGTATACACTTATTTGTTTTTGTACTGTTATCTTTTTCTATTCATTATAGATATCTATATTCAAAATAAGAGGGCAATGATCATAATTATAAAAATGTACACACTATGATTTTAAATGTCGAAGATTTTTAAAATTGTTTTGCTTCAATTTTTTTCTATGTGCAAGTTTACACTGCAAAATGTACCGTGTGTGAAATAAAAGACTCTTAGTGATAGTTATTTCCTAAATATTGTTAACTGATAAATAACGTGCTGTTTTCAATATAAAAACGTAATATATATATATATGCCCTCTGAGTGCATATCAATCTTGATTAATAATCGATTAACTCTGAACAATAATGAAATTTTGGTTGAATTATTTTACACAGGGCACTGAGAGAAAATATAATAATACGACATGTGTTTGTGTATGTGAGAGAGAGAGAGGAAATGAGATTCAAAATAAATTATTTTCAAACCCGGCTGTTTCCACGTGGATTAAATATATTTTATTGAAATAATGTTTGTAAACAAATTGCCTGCCAACTGCAATGTCCAAGCAAAGGGTACCGGACCCAATGATGCATGAGATGCGAATTAAAGTGCAATTATTATAATAGTGATGATTGTTATCATACTTTTTCATGGAAATTAAGCCGCGTTTGAAAGATTAAAGATTATTTACGTGTATTTTTTTTTTTTTGAGATTGCAGATGAACTAAAAACAACTAAACTTTTTGTATGATCTTCTTGCGGCTGTTATTCTAATTATAAGTTACTATATTATATACCGAAAATAATACGAATGTTTTATATATAGAAAAAAAAAAAATTAATATTAGATATTTGTTTAAAGCCAAATTTGAAGTCTCCGTCTTACAAATGTATAACATACAAATTATCTATCCAACATACAATGACTCATATCAATTTACGTTAATTGTTATACTAGAATGAAATTTAATTCTCCTGTAACCTCTATCAAACATTCAAATCTATTATCCAAAAATGTTGTAACCTTAAACAAAAATAAATATAATAATTTAGATAGCAAACTGCGTGTATACTTTGTTAAGAAAAAATGTTTGCCAAAAGCCATATGCTAGTGAGGGGCAAAAACGGCAGTGAAAATCAATATTTTTAAGATTATATAAGTTTTATCGATTATTACAGCTATATATCGATGTCTATTATCATAAATATAATATATTACACTATAGATATCGGTAAAGCATACTATCGTTTTTTTCTCTACCTGCTAATAGTGGCCAACTTCAAAGATAACAGAGTTTGCTATCTAGTTAATATATAATATATACGAGTCTTTAAGTTTGATATTCACAGTAATATTAAAACGAAAACTAACGAAACGTAAGACGATGATAACAAATACGGGTGTTGAGACTTCGCCTTTACGCCTCACCCACATATGTTATACCCGTCGTACAGGGGCGGAACGTAGTAAAATTACGCACAGCAATTCTCATTTAGGTACATTAGTTTAAATACTTGAGTGTATTAATTTATTGTCAAACTTAAATGTTAGCAGCATATTCTGTGGTTTGTCGAATGTGTTGTTTTTTTTTTTTTTTTGATATTTAATTTTTAGAGTGAGTTATGAGTATTTTAAAATTAATTATAAAATTGTACACGCTTACAACTCACTTCAGAATTAAAATATTGAAATTACATTTCTAACAAACTACAGGAGTATTGAATAATGTTTTGTTACCTTTAAGTTAAATAATAAATAAATTTACTCTAATATTAAAGCTAACGAAGCTCTATAATAAATAAGAACGGCTGAACGTAAATTTGCTACGTTACGCTACGTGACAACAAATACGGGTGAGACATCTTCTTAAGGGCGCTATAAATGGACCAATTCATGCATGAAACCCCTATTTTTATTTTAAAATACTGATTAGTCTTATTACGCGATAAAGATTTTGAAAAAAAAAACTTGGCTTCCTTTTCTTGTATTCTTCAGATCCTATGAACGAAATTTAAATAAATTAGGACATGGAGTATATATTATACGATGACAAAAACATAAACATTTTGAATAGTTTATTATTTGTTTAACTGTGAATTACCAACACTTTTTCGTATAAAAAAAAAGAAATGAAAAAAATTCTTGTAAGATACTAAGTAAATATATTAAATTATCATTCGTAATATCAGGTCGATCAGTATAATTGAATTAAAATACATCAATTTAGCATTGAATCAATATACGATTAAACAAGTGCAAAAGTGTCACCACATAATTTAACGATATCTACAAACATACTAAATTAAATCAGCCAAGAAAAATCATGACAAATATCGGTTATCCCAACTTTTCAGGAGGAATAAAAACCCGTTTCTTTGCTAGAAATTTTAAATTTTATTATCCCCCTCTGAACAATTATGAACTCTAAAACGTAAACTACGACTTTATGAAAAGTTGTTTTTACTTAACTTTAAAGACGTAGTATACTATTCACACTAAAGATAACCCATGATTCTATCTACGTTTAGCCCTTCTTTAGGTCATGATATTCTTACTAATTATTACAATATACAGTGGACGCCGTTTATAAAACTCGCTTTGGGACCAGCACACAGTGAGTCTCATAAGCGAATGAATTTTATAGGCAAAGTGGGAAAAGGAAACAACAATTTTAATTACATATATTTTACTGAATATTGTTTTACTTCAAATTTTACTTTTATTTTAATCTACCTACATAAACATACATTTTAATAAATATTACATATTATTTATTGATGAATAAATTTTAAAAAAATATGATTAAAAATTAAAATTATATTATTATTAAAATTATTACATACATTTACAAAACATCATTACTACTTCGATAAAGTATTTATAACACCCAAAGAAAAGTGGTGTCACCATCACCAAAAATAATGAAAAAATTGCAAATTTCACTTATTTAATATACATAATGACATACTTAAAGTACGTATTTTTAGTAATCATAAAGTAATGCAAATTACAATTTTAATAAGGTGAACAATGGCACAGATTACATAAAGCCTTTTGTTAAGTTTTATGAGACAAAAATTACAATCTTTAAAAATGGCACAAATTACTAAAATTAATTTTTAGATGTGACGCAAATGATATGTATATATAATATATATGTTTTTTATGTTTTTTTTTTTGGTTGTTTTTGGTGCAAGTTACATACGCTCAACATTTAGACTATTTATTTGAGTGTAAAGATAAAATAAGATAAATCTCTTGATTTTTAAATATTAAATTGTTTTACCATGTTACAGCTAAAATAATTTTATTAATTTCTGCTTCAAAGAAATGTAATGATAAAAAATAAAATATCCTACAAAATTAACTTTTTATTATATTGGTGGTAACTCAATTAAAAAAAACAAATGCTTATAATTTACAATTAGACATCAAGTTTACATCAAGTTAAATAGCACACAAAAACATTTATATTGCATCACTTAAATTCTGAATACAAAAAAAGGAAGAAAAAAATGGTCGAAGTTAAATTCATCCCAAAATATAATTAGCGCTCGTTAATTTTTTTTTTAAATTGTTCTCATGGTATTAATTATTTAAACAAATATGAATTTATATTAAAAGTTTTGTAACACTGCATTATTCATCCATGGTTTAGAATAATTTAGTTATCAATTATCAGTGTGTTTCACGTTTCAAATTGAATTAATTATGTGTTCATTCATCAATGCCACTAATATATTGATCAAATATTGACCACATAGTTCGTTAAAATCTGACCCAAACGATCTAATGAAATGGGTTTTGATTTATGGGTTACTAATTTATTATTATTGGAAACTTATACTATAAAATTTATTTTTATTTATAACTTGGATTTTCTACTTTTCATATTTTTTACCAGATACTTATTAAAATAAAAATAAATAAATTTAAACACATTATAATGCATATCTTAGTATTTCATAATAATATAAATATACTAAATCAACAAAACTATAAAACATTTTTAGTATTAAGATAGTCAAATATTCTTTTATTTAAGTTAGAATTATGTATTGTCCATATAAAAATAGTAACAGTCGATATGTTAAATTTAAGATTATGATTATTTGAGCAGTTATAACTCACTAACGGTTAAATGAAAAATAACGATTTTAACGTTTAAATTCATTAAAATAGCCCTACTTTTTTATGACACTTTAAATATAGGTTACCTTTTGAAAATCAAAAGGTGATAGTGGTTTCAATATTAAATAACAATTTCATACAGTTTGAGAAAATCATGATATAAAATATTTTGAGTCAATACTTAACGAAGTGATGAGTGTATATAAATTATAAAAGAACCATCCTGTATATATATATATATATATATTATTTTAAATATTATCCACTCAAAACTTACTAGTTACTGTACAATAGAGCGGAAGACACTTGCACTCTTTATATATAAATATATAATAACAATTTATTAAGTTATTTATTTTGTAAGCATTGTACAGTAAGCCAATTGAATATCTTTCGACTGTTTTTGTTAGTAGAAGGGAAGTAACGTAGAATTGTTCTTAAGTGACAACACATAGCCCTATTTTATTTTATACCATCAATTTTGTATTGATAGCAAACGTATTCATAATATGTTTTAATAAAATTATTTTCTATTGGTTACACTCACACGCAATATTAATTCAATATTAGTTTAATCAAAATGTGCGCTGTAGTACAATTCAAAGTAGGAACACTTAACCATATTTTATACTTTTATATTCAATACAATTAAATTATCAACAAGGTTTATTTTTATAAACATATAATGTATTAAAATAAATTAATAAATTAATAATAAATATGTTAATACATTTTTTTAATCATCTGAGCAGTGCAATAAATGTATCGCTATTATAATGATGTGTGTGGTTTTTTTGTCTCCATTATAACGGTAAATATTTATGAATTCTGGTTTCTGGTAACAAATTTTACCTGTAGTTTGTACTTTTTAGTGAAATTAGTAATTTTAAAAATCGTCAGGAACAGACAAATAATCAAGGAAAAAATGGGAACTTTTATGAGAAACAAGTTCCACAAAATTGATCTGTTTTATCTGGTTGTACTTCAAAAATGAATAATTAAAAATTGTAATTTTCCTAAAATGTTTTTATTATAATTTCCCATACATAATATAAATTTCAAACTATTTCAATTCATTTTAATTTTTTTTTTTTTTTATATCAATTAAAAATGTTTTATTTAGTTAAAAAGGTTTTTCTAGAATTTTTATCAATAGAAATAAAAAAAAAATAGTTTAAATTCACAAAAATAATTTATTAGCTTATTTAGTTATAATTTTAATGTATTTTCTAGTGAAGGTCATTTGTTCTTCATACGTATTTTATACTGAAGCCAAAAATTCTAATAGAATGAATAATCACATTTTTTTATAGCTATTTTAAATTCAAATTCGAACGAAATTATATGTTTAAACATAGAATAACGATTTTAGAACTTATATCAGATTTTAATATGTTATTTTAATTCAAGAATATTGTTCACGCGGTCTTAGAACTTTTCATTTATCACTTTATTGTTATTAACTACACATAATAGAATTTTCCAAAATATTTAGATTAATTTTATTTTACAAACGACAAACTTATTCACGCCGTTGGTAAATGTATTAACTTATAAGTAATAAATGATGATAACATTAATACATGATATTATCATGTCATAGCTAGATACTCAAACACGGTTTTCGTCTTTAATCTTATTTATACATAAAACAACACTATACGTGAAACAACCACCGCATAACCAATTCACCATAGATAAATCGCCCAGACAAGTATCGATTTACACAATTGACTGATAGCTTGACACTCAATTATATGTTTTGACTTTATTTTTTGCATACAAAATAGTATCAGACAAACGTGACATTGCAAGATATTAGCAAGGTATCGAATTTTCATGCAGATAACTAATTTTATAGAATCCAACAAGACTACCGACTTGACGGTTTTCCGATTTACTCTCCAAAACAATTTTCATTGAAACAAGTTTCGATTTTTTTCACACCTAGCCATTTTCCACGGGTTGAAAATACCGGAATTGAGTTATATCAACAGCTAATATAATATAATCGATGTTTTTTTTGTGATCTTAGTATTGTTGTGTAAATGCGTGTGAACAAGATAACCTGATTACCATGACACCGTTTGAATAATATAAAATAGCTGTCATATTTACTCCCCGAAATCACGTGTGTGACATTTGATGGACAATAATAATAACACGTGGACATGAAATCTGTTATAATATTATGCTTGCAGACATTTAATGAGTAATTATAATACTTAACGATGTACATTTAATAATACCCATTCGCTAATATCTTTTATGGGTACTTATATCAAAGTTTTATGTAGTTTAGTATGATGTTTTTAATAACTTTAATTTTGGTTCTGAGTAAATATATTTTTGATACATTTAAATAACGATATCTAAAATCAATATATTTTATGGAAATTCGAAAGTAATTAAATAGTAAGTCTACTAAACAGATTAAATTTAAATAAATTTCGTTCCAAAGAACGATTCTATCATAATAATATGATTATTTGAAAGTTGAAAAATGTTAATTTTTTAAAATATTTTTTATATCCTACCAAGTACCTATATAATACCCATATACAATATATATACATATTATAAATACTATGTTTATTACTATGCTATGGTTATTAATTAAATAGGAACCGATATTATATTAAGTAAAAATAAATCAATTTAACATTAGGTAGTTATATTTTTAATCCAATATAATTTTTAATACCTGTGTAAGTAAACGTTAGATTGAAAAGATAGACACAATGTTTAGAAAAAAGAAGTCCCAGGCGATCACGTATCACATTCAACGCAACATAATATTATCAATGGCGCATTGAGTTAAACAGAATAGAACTACTTTGCGTTGTATTGACATTTTATTTTGGTTTTAAGCTTGGCAATACGTTTATACTATATCGTATATATTTTATCAATATTTTCGAATCTACTTCATACTTAAACAATATAATTTCAGTGATATTAAATTTAATAAATTGCATTTTTAGAAATCATAATCAACAATTAATGTATATTATATTAATATTCGTACTCTATTTAGAACAGTGTTTCCCGACCTAGGGTGTGTCTACATTACATTTCTGAGGAGGCGTAAGCTGTCATCACGTAGTAAAATTTTTATTTATTTAACTATTTTTATTTTGCAATGCAGAGGAAAAATGAAAATTTCATAACGACCAGTTATCGGGTATCGATGAAAATTACACATTTTTGTATTTTATAATTATTATCATGAATAAATAAGAATATTATATAGTTTATTCGTTAATTAAATGAAAAATATGATACATTTTTCTTCATTTTATAGGAGAAGGCAAGGGATTTTTAAAAATTTCCAATGTGGATGTATAATAGTAGATGTTGGGAACCACTAATTTGAAAGAATTAAAATTGTACTAAATAATTTATAAATATCAATAAGTAATCTAAATACAGTAATAAGTTATTACTTTAAGATGATATAAAACATTAAAAACAACGAAAAATGCAAAATAAAAGATTTATAAATGAATTGGTTGTTATACGATTTAAATTTTATTCTTAGAAAGCTACAAAAAAATGCACTTTTTATAGATTAACAGGCTTAGTATTAATAACCATTTTCGTTTTTTGTATTTTACTATTAGTAATAAAAAAGATTGAATTAATTTTTAACGAAAACATTGTATTTGAAAATATCATTATGTGTATAAAATATATATAACTTACATAAAGGTTAAATGCCCATAAACAACATTTTGAAATTATAGCAAAATAATGAAAACCGTTATTTATTGTTGAATTATGAATTTTGTCAGAAGTTGAACTTCAAATACATATAAAAAAGAAAAAATGCGCTTATGTACTTTTAATATTTTCATATAAACATTAGAATAACTTATGTGGGGTCTTGTAATAAATTTCAAGAATTTTTACTCAATAAATAATTGTTTATTTAATTTTTCCCCCTAAAAGATGACGAGTAATGGCATACAAAAAATATAAAATTAATACGTTCACACTACGTTTAGAATTTAAAAATCGGGTAACTTAGTTTGTTGTATAATAGATTTAGAGTGTGCCTATTCATTGAGATGGTCACTAAAATGGACGTGTTAAATTTGAACTCAATAACGAATCATTGCAAACGAAAAACGATTTTGATCGGAAATAGTATGCCAGCTTTTATTTCCTGAGTGTTAACGCCGCTCCGTGTCTGTACGTCTGTACATTACAAACCTTGCTGTTCATATCTATTTATCAGAAATGTAACATATTGACCAGATTTTATTCTATATGTACATATACTGTATTAGTACCTTTGGTCAATATACTATATAATGTAAATAATAATACATGAACTACAGAAAAAAAGTCAGCCAGCTCACCAGGCATTAGATAGAACGCTGTAAATGTTACACGTTTGATGTAGCTATAACCATTCCACGGGATATGCATTCCGAAGCTATATGTTTTTATAACAAGTTTTCAATTTCCATAAGATATTTAAAGTATGTACAAACTTGCTTGATCAAAAATACATTGTTATTGATTGCACAGAATCGAATGTTTATCCATGAAAAAAAACAACACGGGAATTTCGGATTATCGATAGAAACTGTGTAACTATTACAAATTAGAAACGCTATCTTGTATGCTACGAATAAGTAACCTAATTAACTTAGAAAAATAACATGTCACTAATCATAGTCACAATATACAATTAGTATGGATCACCATTGTAGAATTTTAGTTCCACTAGAAAAATAGCTTCAATAATTTGATCACAATCTATTAACCAAGAAGGAGTCACCCGAATAGAATGTTTTATAAAAAATATCTATTTATTAATATTATAAAGCTTCATATTTTGTATAATTGAAAGCATTTCGTTAAAATGTATATTAATAGATAAATTGAGACTCAATATGGTGGTATTTTTAGCGCCTTATATGTTGCTATAGAGTGTATTGGTACCATCGTTTTATATGACTAAAATCGAATAATATTTTGTTTTATATTATAGGTTACTATTGACAACAGAAATCAAATTTTAAACAAATTGATATATTACATTTGTTAGATGTCCAATTTGCATTAATATTGGATTTTAAAAATAAAATAACATTTAATTTATTCAAATTTAAAACAAAATGCTATACCTATGTACTTGCTACTATCTGTCTACTGTCTGTCTACTATCTGTATGACAGAAAACATATTCGAACGATTTTGACAAAATTGTTTTTAGATATGTCACGAAAGTTTGTAGAATAGTCTAAACCACTTTATAAAATATACTAATTGCTATGTCAAATTCACGAAATAATTTTCCATTTCGGTCAAAATTCGTTCACAGAGATGATAGATGTCAATTTCCCGTAAACTGAGGAACACGAAAACTAAGATACATCTATACATAGCACTGTATTTTATTTTATGTTTGATCATTTTTTTTTTTGTGTGAGGTCGGGTCATTTATCTTAATATATTTATATAGCTATAATTTATTTTTCTATTAGTAATATAGTATAAAATCAACAAATTTCCACCAAAAAATCAGTTTTAATATTATAATAATATTTTAAATGTTATTTTTGTAACTTAATGTATAATTATAGTCCGTGGAAAAATATAATACGTACTCCAAATAAGTTTCTAGTTTTTACGATTAAATATCGTTGAATTATAAGCAAATGATTAAAATGTTTTAAAATAATCGTTTATATATCCAATTTTATCAATTATTTAACTTTATAATAATACGTTTATATTTTATTCAAGAACTGTTTTCGATGGCAACCAGTCTTCATTGGACGGCTGTCAGACAACACTCATTTGTTACCTCTATCAAGTCAACCATAATGTACGCTTGTTGTCTAGTAATACCCCGCCCATGCGTACAAGTTAGTCGTCGACTACAGTTCTTGAATCGAATTTACTGAATATAGTATATAAAACTGTGTGCGTATATTGTATTTATTTTCGATATTTTAAGATTTCTGGATGACCAAATTGAATGGAACCTTTATAAATTTTCAAGCTGAGATATAAATAGCAGACTATTAAAATTGAAAATGTTGTAAATGTCTAATTTGAAAGTTATTGTAATTTTCATCAAAATTTAAACTTAAAACGCATAGAAAAAATTGTGAATTAATTTTCAATATTTTTTAGTTTCCGTCAGGAAAAAAAAATGAGGAACATTATATTAAATCGTAAACCTTTTAAACTTTGAAAAAAAAAACAATATTACCATACATGAATTAAAAAAAAACCATAAAAATCGAACATTTTAAAAGCACAAAATACTCATATTATGTTTAAGATTACATGACGTTTAGAAATAATGCTTATAACTATAAATATTTTATAAAATTTTTACATTTTTACGGATATTAATTTTTGAATGACAATAAAAAAATAAATCAAAATTGTTAAAAACTAATTTTGTAAAAAATTTTCTTGTTCGCCATATTATAATATATATTTTCCTCGATTATTTAGAAAACTTGGAAGAAGTACTTGGAATATTTTAATTTTGCTAAGAGACAATTCTTAAAAGCTAACTTTGTTGGTGTTATAAAAAGTGATGTTAGACTCATCAATAAAAATATTAAATACAAAAAGAAACTAAAATAACAATAATTATGGTATACCTATCATAGATATTATCAATGACCTAACTAACATGCAAAATTATTACGTTTTAATTAATTGTTTTAAATTGTTTTTACTTCAAATTGTATTTAAATGAGTTTAGCATTCTAATTTAATCTGTATATTATTTTAAATTTGAAAACACATTATCGAAATATTATATGATTATATAATTATAAATATTACCGTTACCATTTCCTATATTAAAATAAAAGGTAAATGTATTATAACACTAATGATATTAACCCGTGTTAAGTCATTTTAAAAGGTTGATGTACAAAATTTAGTCCCTCAATACAATGAATACAAAGTAATTTGATAAATATATTTTAAAATCTAGACAATTCTGCTGATAATAAAATTCTTGAAAAATATAAATTCAACACAAGTTGCACTTACACAATGGAGATCAACCAGAAAGAGAGAAATCGTTGTAGAATGAAAGTGCAGCGTGTGTGTCAGTTAACACTAAATAACGTTTCTATTATTCCACGCAGTACGGTGGGAAATAAAATACTCTACAAAAACGTTCAATAGTATTCAGTATTAACTGAAACCACATTGTGGAAGAAAAAAAAATCAACAAACAGGGTATTGCACTTCTTTTATTCCCGTGACGTATACCTAATCCTCGAAAACAAAAAAATCCTTATAAACGGGACGGTTTAGCGGTATATACGAATCTGTAAAGGTCATCTAATAAGACTGCAGACATACGTGTAACTGTGTAAGTATTTCCACCGTACTCCTGTATCTCGGTATGTAAGATGTAACAAGTATTGCCATATTACCTATATTATTATCCCCCCACGGTTGATGGGTGAAACTTGGTGCTACCGCTGAACTTCGTCATTAAACTTCACAAACGATATCCATGACTCTAATTACACACCATTACACCAATGTCCAACGCGTGTTAGCAAAATACTTTTCTACCTCATAGTCAGCGCTGAATATTGTAAGTGATACAACAGTGGATTATACTTGTATTATATCATGCACAATGGTCAATGACCAAGATGGTTAAGATGGTCGATCAATTGGCAATTTTCTTTTCTCGCTTAGACAAAGTAATAAAAAAAACAACTTACTTTTAAACAAAAACTTTGAAAAACACAATGATGTACATACAAAAATACATTGATAACGCTCTATGTAATAGTCGTTGAAAACAGTGATTAATCGCTTACAATCTTGAAATGGGTATGTAAATCTATAACTGTTGATAGTGTAGTTTAAGTTTATAATTTTGAGTTCTAAATTCAATAAGTATATTATTATGACTTTGATCTCTAATAATATCAATAAATATATCTTTTTTATTATTAATCACAATAATGTTGAGTATATTAAATCTAAGTAGGTTCCCAATTTATTTTTATTATCTATTATCAATGTAATGTTGTATTATAAAAATAAAATTAAAATATTGTTCAAAATGCTAGCAGCACAATATAATATATATTCACACTATATTAATATATTTTTGCTGTTTATTAAAGGCTAATAAATTAAATATGATTATCGGATGGATTGTCAAATAAAAAAAATTGATGTTTAATATTAAGATGTCGACTAAATGTTTTAGATAAAAATAAAGGTATAATATCCTAGGTCAAAAAAAAAAAAAAAATTGTTTTAAAAAAATTTTTCTCGCTTGTGTTGTGTGTTGTACTTATGCGATATAGAACGTTGCTTATTTGTCATTACACTCTTAAAAGTCCTCACTGAACAATCGATATCGCTGTAAAATTAGTACCTAGTAATACTCTTACAGATCCGCTGGAATACGAGAACAAGAGTGAAACAAAAACATAAACTTTTGGTAGATAGCTTTATAACTGTAACAATGGTGTTTCCATGAAAATCCGAAGAGGGCTTAAAATCCATTCATTCGTTAATTAGTCATAATTATCATTATGTATATACACGATTTCTGTGCTGAACTCTTATTTATGTTATGAGGGAAATCTTGTGTTAAAAAACATGGACTTTTCACTCAAAAATTCATTAATCTCGTTATGGTATACGAATATTATACTGTACAACTCTGATATCGTTTTCGTAAATGCTCTTTATATTCAAAATATTGTTAATGCACTACAATAACAATCGAGTTTACACGTGTTATTGAGCAAAAATAATCATTTAAATTTAACGTAATAAATTTATAAATTTATAATCATAGTATTCATCTCTGTATAGTATTTCAGGTAGTTTATTTATTATTGCATTAACCGTTTAACACTAATGCAACTTATTGTAGTTGAATATTTTAACGGCTTTCCTCAATATTAGATTTAATTCGCGATTAAATACATTTTTTCTTCTCATTATTCAACTTTTTTTTTACTGTTGTATATATTTTTTACATTTTAAACACTCAGCTATCGTAGTAAAACGGAGAGAATGGCTTAAAAGCTTAATTTGATTACTCTGTGGCCTGTGCATGTATAAAAGACAACTCATTTTATTTGCGATCATTATTGTTTTGTGTAATATTCACATTAATACACAAATCCATACCTATATTAGTATACATATATAACTATGCGTACCTCTATAAAGTATATAATGTACTATGGTTTAATACACAATAATGAATTATATTTTATTTCGTTATCAAAAACTTTTGATATATTATATTATACTCATATATTTTTATTGGTAATTTTATGACAGAAAGAAGATATTAATCTTCTCAAATCCCTTTATTATTTATATTAATGCAGTAATTTATTTATGACAAGCAAAATGACAAAACACATTTTATATAAAGTACTGAAAGTTAAAGCACTTAGAATTCTTAACGTTTTTGGTATTCCTTAACTAAACGCATAAGCGTTTTAACAATACAATATGAGTATATATGGTATACACAATAGTTATGCATTTATGATTTCTTCAATACATGGTAATTTTTTATTACATTCCGTGCGTAGAGTATACTAAACATATTTACATGTCACAAATCATTAGACGCATATTTTGTGATTACATCTAAACTATTTCACCTAAATATTTAATTGTTTGAATAATAATATATTAAATGTTGTTTATAATATTTAATTTAATTTTATAGTTTGTACGACCTAAAAATAGTTATTTATAATTTTTAGGACTGCTAAAAATTCTAATCACGTATTAGAAAAATATCAAATTCGTAAACCGTAATTATAAAACGTAATTAATTATAATCCGCACTTGTTCTATAAACATACACTATGTTCTAAATAATGAATACATACATATAAAATATGTTATGTGTCAATGAAAATCTATTTTAAATTTATTAATTTAATTGTGTTATTTAATTATTAATTAAAAATTAGAGTAAACTCGTATAATGATAATAAAATTATGTTCTCATACCTTATTTGATTATCTTTAACTTAAATATAAAATTGATAATACCTTTAAAATTAGTTTTAATTTTGACACACTACCAATACTTAATTAAATGTTGTAAATTGTTAAATACAAATGGTAATTAAAAAACCTTTATTAAGACCCTATAAGTATAATATGTGAACGATTTTAAATAAATATATTTTTTTTTAAACTTAAGCATTATGTCTTTTTTATTAATCATAAACTTTAAATCTAACGAATTAAAATATTCATTACCATTTTCATTTTAAATAAATAATGTATGTTATAATAATAAAATTTTATTAGATATGACATTGTTAGTTTATTGTTAGTGAGCATATAAGTAATAATCTGTCTTGGTTTTATGAAAAAAAAAAATGGCGATATCGTAATAATTAATAATACTCTGGCTTGATTTTACCTACACCTACGTGTTTGTGTTCTAATAACTTCTACAACAACAACTTTACACATAATAAATTTATGCTTAAATAGTATATGTAAATATTATACTATATATATGGTAAAATATAAATTATAAATTATACACGTCTTTACAATAAAGTCAAACATTCTATTATGCAGAATCCTTTAGCAGGTCTGCTTGATAATTTAGTATGGTCTCGTATTATACATAAATGTGTACACGAGAAAAGGCCTAAATACTCTTTAAAATCGTTATTTTTAATGTTTATTAAGACAATGACATATTTTAGACGTATGTATGAAAAATTATGTCCACTAAAAATAATCTATGTTTTTATTATTTTATTTATACAATAGTTAGTATAAAACTGAAAGTAACCTAAAATATAGTTACTGTTATTAGATAATTAGAAAAAATAATAATTTGCCTTCTTTTGAAAATCAAAATTATGTATCTATATGAAATTGATCTAAAACGCATTATTTTTGTACATATATCTTGCATAGTTGCATGTATACATTTTGTATAACAAAAATAGGTGAATGTTATATGTATATAAAAATATAAAATGTTCGTTAGTGTACAAGCGATGGCATCTTTCTTTATAAATTATGACTTGAGCAAACATCACTCAATGATTTTGTTGGAAATTTAGAGGTCTGTTTTTGGCTCAATTGTTTTATTATCAAATAGATAAGTGTTATTGAACATTTGTACAACTCAGCAGAGTTTTCTAATACTATTATTAGCTATAAATTTGTCATGCGTGAATTTCGATATTGTTAAATTCAAACTATACTCAAATAATGATACGCTGTTTCAATATTATTATACTATAATATATAGTTTTAATTTCTCAGTCATGCTACCCATTACACTTGAATAAGATTTGTCTTCTCAATAGTTTCCTATTATTGTTTCGACGTTCGTTGAAATTATACACTACAGTAATTGATTAAATTTTAGCCATTCCCTATAAAATATTTACGAAAATAAAAGAGTTTAATAAACAATAATAATAAAGAGTTTTTACAATTTTTTTAATTCGTATCAAAAAAAAAAAAAAAAATTGAATAGCCTATTTAATTATATATTAGTTGTATATATAATATATTACTATTTAACATAAAAATTAAAACCAATATGTAACGTGCTTTTGGATTTTTGAGTGATGTTACAACGATACAAAAATGTGGAGCAACAGGAGACAGTAATTATATATTTAAAGTACGTAATATAAAGTGTGAGATTCCTTCGCGTGTCGATGACATTAAACATAATTAATACACCTTTAATTAAACAGAATGCAACTGGGTCTGGGTTTACGAAAACGTATTGTTACGTTTTGCTATTTTTTACGGTGGTGCGAATCAATTACACTTACTTTGAATGTACTTATGTACCTATTTTAATATTAGGTAAAATTGTTATTAACAATTGAAATTCTCATAGAAATGATACGGTTTTTTCGTTATATATAATAATATAATAAATTAATATAAAATAATGTAACAAAAGTTCGAAAATACAACGCCGGACACTGAAAAAAAATGATTTGTTGAGTATGCATCGAGTAAAAGATATACATAATGTATTATAGTATGCACATTGTACATATCTATTTCATAAATTAAAATAAATTGTCTAAAAAAACATTAATTTACTATATTTTACCAATAATTAATTAATTAATTTTATTTAATTTTAGATTAAAAATTTAATTTTTTTTTTAATGTGTGATTTCTGTAGTTGACGTGTACTAACTGGTGTACTGACGTGTGACATCATTTTTTAGCTGCCCCTGATAATCGAATTAGTCGAATAATACCTTTTTAACGAATACTTTGAAAATATAAAAATTCCATAAGTATTTATAAATATTATTATTGGAATAACGTGAGTAGTTGCAGTATAAACGGATAACAATTAAAATTTGTTCTTTACTTTTAGTAGAATATTTTTATATCGTATAGACAATTCATAGAAACGATCTATGGGACATAGGAACTAATATTGGTATTCTTATCGATATATTTTATGGTAATATACATAATAATAATCGATATTAATGTACGATTTGATATGCGTTAAAATATCTTAGTGGTTCGTGTGCATCAGTAGCGACACCTACACTGTCTGCGATTTTTATAAATTTTTCATCATACCAAAACAGATCGATTACCGTCCATTGAATTATCTTATCCATGACATTTTATATATATATATATATATATAAATACGAAATTGAACAATGTAAATTGAAAGGCAACGCCTATGCTACGAAACGCAGAGACAAGTCTGTTTCTCCGCAGCACACATACAGACGGCCTTATAATAATATTATTATGAACTTACTCTCTGGGGTGCAAATAAAATAACCGCTGTTCACTTGAAAATAAAATTATGTCGCATATGTACGTGACCGAAATAGTTGACCATTTAACACGATATCTGATATATTATTTTATATACTGCTCACACACACATATTCCGATTTATTATATGGGTAATACGTGTACATTATGACCTCGCCGGCCGGATGATTCTGTTTCCTCGAAGATTCGAAAATTTATTTATAATACACTCAAAATCAAACTCGATATCTTTCACTATCATTCTAGAGAAACTATATCATGTAGACTTGATAACTACATCGAAAACTTTTCGAATAGTGGTTCTATTATCCAGAGACGATTTTAACAAGAGGCTTATTGGTGAGCCAATTGATAGTTTGATATAATATTTACGAAAATTTATTTAAAATCAACTGTTCATAATGTTACATCACATAATAAAATAAACCATGATTTTTAACTATATTTTGTTTAAAAATTAAAAATAAGGTATGTATTAAATATAGATAAGTGGTAATTTTGTAGTTTTGTACCATTATAACATTTAAAATAAAATAAATTTAGATTTTCGTGATTGAAAAAAAAGCTTGTAAAATATTTTGCAGAACATGTTTGTGTCAATTTATGTAAAACATAAAATAACAAATGGGTGTATTTCTAAGTTTAGAACACCACCCTTGAGATAATATGTCAAATCAAACTTTATAATTCGAATACTATAAATTAAGTACACCAATACATAAAATAGTACAATACGACATGCAAGACACGTATGGCTTCGTAATTATCAATTGAGTTTAATTCATAAATGTAAAATTATTAAAAGAGCTTATAAAACTTAGCATAAGTAAAGATACTTAGATGAAAGCATAATCCCAATCTATTGCATTTTTTTTTTTTTTTTTTTATTAAAGATTATGAAGAAGTAAAAATTATTCTAAATTAATATTGTGTAATTAATATAAAAATAATTTATACATTTCATAACATTTCGTATTTTTAAATTTCAAATTTATGTTATAAATAAAAGTCAAAGCGAACAATAGTAACGTAGTTATATACCAAGTTATTTATATAAATATTTGTTTCTAAATACAGTTTGTAAATATTTGAAGATATTAAAAAAATATTTATAAGCAATTTTGTTCAATTGCGTTTGCAATGCATTTTAAAGTTCAATTTAAATTTAAAATAGTATGTGTAAAAAATATCTAAAAATACCATAGATAACTCGGTGGCGTAGTCAGAAATTAGTTAATTTGAGGAGAGGGGGAGGTTTATAGAGATTTTAAAAGATATTAAGGTGTATTTAACATATGCCCAGCGCCCAGCCCCGTAAGTAGACATTGGTGAATTTAGGCCACCCAAAAAATTTAACTTTCCGAAAAAAAATGAATGTACTCTTTACTTGTTTATGTTAGATCACTTAGATCCTACAAAAGTTTGACAAAATTTCATCTACACCTATCATTTACTAATTTCACTATATTTTATATTACTGTAGAATAAAAGTATCTATATTGCATGTGATATTATTCTTAATGATACAAATTCGTTTAGTACAATCAAAAAAGGAGTGTTATAACTTATAAGTTAATATCAAGAGGGGTAGGAGTGTACTTGAATAACAAGCACTTGATTAGCCAAAAAATAATATTTATTGATGTAAATTATACCTACTAAAAATTATATAAACCTATTATTATTAATTTATTATCAATGAAATAATTAAACTTATGAATTTAAATTATATGTACCTACTACCTATTTATAGTTTTTAATAAACTATAAATACCTAGTAATATTGATATATTTGCAGAATATTTTTATCTAAAATATTTATTAATTATTTAGATATTAATTTTCTGAAATCGTTTAAAAATATCATTAAATGATAATATTAATTATTTCACAACTAATAATTATTAATGCTATACTATTAATCGATTTTCTACATTATTTTTAAGTTTGAAATAGCCTTTTCTAGTAACTGTAAACATAGTGATAGTATTATATATATTATATAGTATGCATTTCTTGGGAACGACAATGAGATACTGCACTACGACACAATTCTCATTCACTAAAAACTATTATATGCATATAAATTAAATTAATAGTCCTCAATCATCAAGTTTTAAATTATTCTATAAGATGTTAGTCCCCAGCTAATACCACTGTACGTACACGCATTTATGTTATATTTTTTTTCAAATTAAGGAAAAACCTTATTTATTCTACTTTTACTACATGATTTTTTATTTTTTTTCTAAAATTGTTAAAAGTTACAAAGTAAAATAAACCACCTTCTTGAAAACTTCTAGAATTTTCATTAAAATAAAAAGAGATAAAAAGGTGTAAAAATAGTTAATTGAAATCAATTATTTATGCCTTTAAAAGTTCAAAATTAAACTCATTTTTTAGTTTAAGTTAAAGGTAAAGGACGGTAATTATTAAATTATTTCGGGAAACAAATTATACTAATTAATTTGTATTTAATTATTTTGTTCGTGCAATACATTATTACAAATAATATCTAAGCATATAGTTATTAGTTATCATATTATTTACTCACATAAACTTATAATTAATAAAATACCAAAGAATTTTGATACTTTAAGATTAAATTCTAATCATCACTAAATAATTTTAAGAGTGTTATAATTGTTATAAAACTTTGTTCATTATTCTAAAAAATTAGTTGCATAATTTTCAATAATTGTTTAGTTACCATTTTATCATCATTCAAAAAATTAAATTAAATTTAAATAAATGTTCATGAAATTATGAATCACAAATTAATATTAGTTAATTAGTGAAAATACAATTATAAAATTTTAATGATGAGTAATACACACATACAA
Source organism: Rhopalosiphum maidis (assembly GCF_003676215.2). Lineage (NCBI taxonomy): Eukaryota > Metazoa > Arthropoda > Insecta > Hemiptera > Aphididae > Rhopalosiphum > Rhopalosiphum maidis. Next base: position 66,388,997 of record NC_040877.1, read on the forward strand.
AGATAAATTTCTATTTAATTGTATTATTAATTATCATTTAGCAATACATATTTTTTATTTATATGAATAATCAATTTCATAACATAATTCAGTAATATACGAATAATACACAATAAAGCTATATAAATAACAAAGTACACTTGAAAATATATAAATTGTAAGAATTGTGAACGAAAAAAATGATTTGCAAGGAGCTACCTAAATTTGTAGTTTTTTAATAGTTTACTAGTGTAATATGAAAGTGTATCAATATAATTTATAACATTTGTATATTTTTAACCAAATATAATAATATATTTCAATTAATACTATTGTAATCGAACTACTTAAAAAACAAGAAGTAATTATTAATTTAAATAGCAATGAATAAAGATATTTTAAAATAATGTCATAAAAATTATTACTAAGAGATTCAAGCTAATGACTGTACTGTAAAAAGAATAAAAATTAAAACAAGAAAGTGTGAAAACTTATATATTGGCAACATAACAATAGTCTTTGACTGTGTCAGTTATTTTTCGAAAATTTATTTCATTTAGTCCAAGTTGTTTTTTCTAGACGTAATTAACTATATAATTGGCAGCCCAGCAAAATATGTATTAATAATTATTATTGATTTAAAAATGTTGACGGTCTTCTATGATTTAATTTAGATATATATTATTTTTTTAATAGATACTCGATCTTGGTCAAAACAAAAATATTAACTATATTAACTATGTATTATAACCCATAAGATAAATATGCAATTTTTTTTAAATATATTTACATTAAAATAATATAGTTAACACATTCAAAGTACCTAATTTATATAATTAACTACAACACTGTTGACAACTGTGTTGAAGCGACTCTACTACGTAAACGTGTACTACACTTCTACACTAGGAATATTGATCAGTGCAAAATGCGTCACCTCAAAACTACATTCTAAAATTATTGTTACTGTTGCGAATCTTTAGATCATTTCTAAGTTCTTGATTGATTTCATTCATTGTACCTTATAAAATTGTTCTAAATATTAAGTTCTAGGTTTATGAAATAAATCATTAATGGTTATGTATTATGGTACTAATAACCTAATATTGTATTAATAAAATAAATATATTAAAAATGTGTATATATATAGTATTTAATAGGTTGTAGATTGATAAATAAATACATTTTACCGGGAATCAAGCTTGGAATAATCTATATAAATTATAATCTCAAATTCTAAAATAATATAATATATTATTTTTATTTTTATCTAAATCAGAGAAATTTGGTGTCTATAGCATTTTAGTATAATAAATAGAATATATTTAAAACAAAACAATAATTTATTATTACCTTCCAATTTATAGTTGCACAATTTAATTAAAATAATATATTAATTAACATTTAAATTTAACTTATAAACATAATTTGTATGTTTAAAAAAATAGAAATGCATTTTTGATTTATTTGACTTCTCAAAATTAGTAGGTACCAAAACCATAAAAAACACATTTAGCTTTAAATGATGGATAACGATATTTTAATATTAAAATATAAGTAGATAATTAAATTGTATTAATTGAATCGTATTGATTTATATATATATATTTTTTTGTAGTCAAGTAACATAAAAATATGCTGAGTTAGGCCTTCAAACATTTGAAGTTTTAATTTTCAAGTTGATTGAACATATAAGAATGAAATATACATTACTACATAAATGATAATCCATAATATAAGTATTATACTTATTAACAAAACATAACTTTGGAGTGTTGAAAATTAATCACATTTTTAAAAATGGTTGAAAACGTTAACTGTACAAAAGAAACTGTACAATTCCTCGCCGTTTAATATGTTTTCACAATCAATCATACTTTTCTATTCCTATACAAGTTAATAATAATGAAAATATTTGATACTTTCCTTCAGTTGTAAAATACTTTTCTAGCACTTTAATCGCAGTTAACAGAATTAGCACTTAAGTATAAATCCAATTTATTTTATCGATATTAATCCAATTTTATAATACCAAATGTAACGTATACATGCGTTAAATATAACAGCCCGTGTAATTTAAACTTTTTTTATGTCAAATAAAATCCTTTCAAAAATACAAACAAACAATAATCACCTTTGTATTTTGTATTTTTTCACAGTTTTTGAAAAATTAGAAATTTAAGGTTATTTAAAAATAATTGATAGATATTTCCATAACTATATTTAATATTATTTTTAAATCTACATACACTAAACGCAACATAATAGTATTGTGTGCTTCAATTGTATTACATATTACATTATATGACTGTATAATACTATCGGCGCTGTTTAAGTCACACGCGCGTATCAATTAATTAACATAAATCTTGAATAAACAGAACGATGGTTGGCGGGGTATATTTGTAGTGTAAATTACTTACCAAAAATCGTTATACGTACACATTTGAATAAATGGCTTCCAAACGTGACAACGTATTCAGACTGATACAATAGTAATAGTTAAGTTCCATCAACTAACTTTTGGATATAATAGTTTAATTGAGTTTTCGCCACGTGGGCTAGAAATAACTGAAAATCAACCCACCGATACTTTATTATACACTACTATAAGTTATTATAGACGACACCCGCAACCTCTAACTCATATATGATGGATAGTGATATTTTTTTTTTTGTGACTACCTTGAAGTTATGTTTTATACGTTTGATACTTTTAATACGTTATGTAATACGATATAAATTGATTTAAATGACCAACATTCTTTAATTCGTTTATCATCGTAGAGTATGCAATCGAGTAACTAATTTATTTATAAACTTTTTATTCCATAGTCCATACGTTATATTATGACTTGGTATTCAATAAAAGTAAGATCATCATTTTATTATTCCATTATTTTCTAGAATCTGCTCCGGAAAAAATCTTCTTATCGTTAACGTCATTAAATTAGAAGTTTTAATAACACTCGATTCTGTTCTTATCATAACTTTAGTGGTGAAATATGTAAATTTTCTCATAATTTCACATCTCATTAGATTTATACAAGCACTTGACGTTGTTTTCCGACTTTAATATCACTAAACGTAATACTTTACCGTCATCTAAATAGTACACTACAATATTAAAAATATAACAGTTAATAATTTAAAAATGTATATGAATTCTTGTTTGCTAAAATAACTAAACAAAATAAAAAAATAATAACAATAATAGTAATGTTAAAATGAATATCTCTACTGCAGTATATTGAAATAACCAAATACATTATTATTTTCTAAAATAATAAAATAAACTTAACCTTTTACTACTATAATATTAACAAAGTAGCTTAGCACAATACAGTAATGTTAACTTATTGAATGTTATTATTGTTTACAGTACATATATTATTTGCAGAATAATATTTTAGTATAATAATTATGGTTTACACAAAAAAAAAATTATTTAATCTATTTGTTACGAAAAATAATTACAATTCATAATTATACAAATGAAGAAATTTACCCGATATAAAAATAAAACAAATACAAAATGCCCAATATACTAAATATTTATAATAATACATTTATTAAAACTACGTAATAACAAATAGTTAAAGACCATAAAATTTATTGCTGACGAATACTATCGTATTTAGTGTAAAAATATTTTATATTATCAATATTGTATAAAGTAAATTAAAAATGACAATATAAATTCATTTTATTGAGTATTATAAATTATTAATTATAAGAATGGTTTTAAAATTTCATTTTTATGAAAAATAAAAAAAATAAATTATTATATCTTAAATTTTATAATCACGTCAACTTGCAAGTGAAAATTTTTAAAAGTTGGTTTATTGTGTGAAAGAAAATAAATATGTATAATAAGTAATAATAATAATAATAAACAATAAGGATCCAATTAATAATACAAGTGATAAATTCTAGGGTACGGGAGTGGTTGTATTTATTTTTTTTTTTGGAAAATTTAATTTATTGCTTAGTGAGCTAAAAATCTTTTTCCAATCACTACGAAAAAAATATCAAAAATGTATAGTGCATATTATTGCATATTTACTATCAATATTTTCTGTGTATAATTAATATATTATTTCTAATCAACTATAATCAAACACGTTTAAAAGAAGAAAAAAATATTTTTCAATATTTCAAATTTAGAACCCTAATTATAAGCGTTAGATTAGATCAACAAAGTATCAAACTATCATAATTTCCTAAAAGAAACAAACCAACATTTCAATTTAATTTAATCAACAACCGTAAATTTTAATTCATGTTTTTATTTAAATACCAATGATGTATAAAACCATTAAAAACAAATCGTGTAAATAGTATATCAATATATTAATGAACTTATATGTATACGCATTTTTATGAGTTTTATTCTTCTAAAAAATATATATAATATAATAACTATAAATTAAAATATGAATTATGAACTTGTTTACTGATATTCAAACAACAATATTTAATTTAATGATTAAAGTATGGCGTACCCTAAAATCTATATGAATATGGGTTACACAAAATTAATAAAAGTACTTTAAACTAAATAATGTAAATTTTTTAATAGGATATTTTATTTACAAAGTAATTTAAACTATATGGTTTATTTAAACTGTAAAAAGGAAATAATACAGTTACTGTTAAGAAAAACAGTTTTAATGTACTTAAAACTTGACGTTTAGTTTTTTTTTATTATTTTTACACAGAGTTTTCAATAATGTAAATACACATAAGTCACAATAAAATATTGAATATTAATACAATATGTTTTTCAAGATATTATAAAATATAATGTGTAAAAAGTTCACCAAAAATTATAATATTATTTTGCTAATGATAAATGTTTAATGAATAAGTACAACAAATAAACTAAAATACTTATAAGCATATTCTTATAATTAATTCATATACGATCTGGCGAATACTAATTTGTCTATAGTCTGTATAAATATTATTTGGATAGAACATTTAAAAAAAAATACAATTATTTCTCTTTTTTGAAATAATAGTCAAATATACTTCACATCACTTATATTTTATTCTGTTTGTTATTCAAATGATTAATAATTAATTTTTAATGATACATCGATTGATGTTATCGATACATTTTATTTTAATATTAGCCATTTCTGATAAAAGATATATTACACAATTTATTTCATATTACCTACAATAAGGTCCTCAATCCTGGGCAATTATTTCAACAGTAAACACTCTTTACTCGCTAAAAAAATATTAATCTTTAAAAATCTAAAATATTACGTACATTTGAATTTTTACATCAATACAAAATGTTTCATGTTATATTTATTCAAACTATTTATGTGTTTCAAGTAAGTAAATAAAAAACGTTTTAAGATAATGTTAAAAAAATTGCCCTAGGGTGATGTGTATAAATTATACCCAGGTGCGTTGACCTTATGGTTCAACTGTGACAAATGTCATAGGTAATTTAAGTGAGTGGGTAAGTTTAGAGTCTAGACACCTGAAATTGGTAAAATACAGGCTTTAAATTATCACATACCAAAATAGATTCTAAAATTTACTTATAATTAGTTTGTTTAAAGGGAGTTAATGAATCTCTAGTGAACTGGGGTGGGTGGTGGGTATACTATATAGAATTTTGTAATAGGTATTTCAGATGACAATGGCACCAATGTGTATACTATATATATATATACACACAATAATATGCGTGTATGAATACTATGAATATCTGCGATATTTCAAAAACAGCATAACTATAAATTGGTACCTTGCGGTATATATGAATTACGGGTATGTAAAGTTATAAGTATAATTTTGCAACGTGGTATTTCTTAATTAAACCTATGTAAATTCTATTCTAAGAAACATAACGGAATAACAATGTTTTAACCTCATACCATCACTATTTGAATACCTACAGTGCAAAACTCGCATACAACTCACTGCGAGAGGATTTTAAGACTTAACAGTGCCAATCGAATTATAGAAAACCGTTTGTATATCATATACGTATGTAATGTATGCCGTTTATTTCCGATATGGTAGTATTTAACGTTGACTCTGTTTAAATATAATTAGCTTAACAGTTATTTAAAATAACACGCGCACGCAGATTTATTATACTTATCTCGATAAATTTGAATAAACTCTAATATCATATTGACAATAATTAGTTATATTATCTTTATACGAATATGTATGATACATGCAGATGTGCAAGAAGTGTATATGGAAATATATAATTACAAGTAGTAGGTTTGTTCAACAGTCAATAATAATATATATATAGAAAGCATTTAAAAGCTTTTAGATTCACACTTTCACACTTAGGTAAAATATCTAATTTGCAAGCTGTTACAAAATAATAAGACGCAATAATATAATATTACATAAATCGAATTTGTTACTGAACATTTGTATTTTTTTACATTTTGTCGTGTACTTTTATAATCAAGTTTTAACTCATATAATATTTATGTCAATAAATGTAATTCAGTTATATAAAAACTAACGAACCTATTTTTTTACCTCGTTAATTTATTGTTGATGTTTTTTTTTAATAGTTTTAATAAAATTGCTGTGGATATACACACTGTATAGGTATGTGTATTGTTTGCTAATTTTAAAATTAAATAAAACAAAATCATACAAAGCAATTTCAAAATAATATTGTTTTCAAAATTACTATATAATTAAAGAGAATCTGAAAATTGTATTCATTTGATTATCTTTTACATTATAATTGTATTATTTTTACAAGTTAATCGTGTAAGATGTAGAATTTTATAACTGTACATTTTTGAATTTTTGTTTTTATTATTATTCTCACGGTGTTACCCACCAAAAAAAAAAATTATATACAATACATTTTTATGATACGTGTGGTTTTATTACAGTTTATTATATCTAAACTATGAATTTACTGATATTAAATGTCAAAAATCTGAACAACAGCTGACCAGTTATTTTTTATTTACAAAAAAAAAAGGATCATTAATCGTTATTTTGTCTTAATATTTAGGCAGTAGGCACTAAATAAATCACGACCAATTTAGTTTTAATTTTGGCTTAAATCAGTTTTTTTTTCTTATTATTTTATGTATAAGCTGAATATATATGTACTAACACGTATAGTAACATGGAGCTTAAAAGTTGGAACGCTAAGAAAAACAGATAAAAGTATTTAAAGAAATAAAACTAAAGTCATGAAATATTGTATTATTTTTTCATCCAAGTTACAAGACCACAATAGGTACTCAGTATTTAAAACTGTTTACGATGATTATACTTTATAAAGTAAGCTAGAAGTATATTATATATTTTTTAGTATTTTTCTTTTTTATGCGTGTCTAAATATTTTAATTAAATGGTTCATAATGTGCGTTACATAAGTAACAAACTATGTGAAATAATAAGCAATTATTCACATTTGAAGATTTAGATCAGTTAAATTAATATTTTATAAAACGTTATATATCTGCGCCTTTTAAAAAAATTATTAACAAACAAATAATGCAATACGCATTAAAATAAATATTATACAATATTTATTTTTTCATTCGTAATAGTATTATACAAATAATAACATTTAAGTATGACATAGTTAAATGTGTACGCATTTTATTTTACTACACACAATGTATATAGTATTATATCATAATATTAAAACCTAAAGAGGCATAAAATGTGATAAAATTTTTAGGAATAATATTGACATTGATTAATAATTTAACATTTATTTTGTAAACTTTGCAAAAACAGAGGTTTATTTATACTTAATTATCAAATATATTAATTAATACAACGATCTTTTAATAACGCGGAAATTAAATTTTACGCGAGCTACTACAATAAATAAATAAATTAGATGTAATATTTATTATTTAAACAATATAAATAGACGACGAGAATAAGTAACGATGCATACATTTATAACTGTACTTGCAAATTATATTTATTTATTTATTGTTATCTTTTTATGGTTTCAACATTGGAGGTAATTAGTCTACACTTGCTTAAAAGTTAATTAAAATTATAGTACCTATCTTAAATTGAATTAAATGATTTACACTTATTAACATTATTTGCATTTAGCTCATTATATGAAAATTAATATGTATAGGTAGTTTGTTTAAGAATTATCGTCATAGAGTTGCTTATCGTAGAGAAGATGGATTAGTTTAGATTCTACATTTTTCGGTGTATATAAGGAAATTGATTACTGCGTATTTTATTGTAGGATTTTATTTGCATACTTTGTCACAACCGAGAGCGGGTTCTTCGCTTATTAGGAAGGAGTGAGTTTGATATGTGTGTCATATTATTGCTAGTGTAGTAATAACTTCCCCTCTTAGTTTACAGTATATTTTTATTTTTAATGTTGGTTTTTACATTCGTGCGTTTGATTGATAGAGATCAGTTATTTTAATTGGTCATGCTATGCTTCCGTTTTTTAGCTTTTATATTTATAATGTAAACTATATGATGTTAAACTTAATTTATCGTTTGTTTATTTTTGTTGGAGACTAATATATCTCTATGGCCTTTTACGTCTTATATTTCATTTTCAGTGATATCAATACGGGGAACCCACGTAAATGTAATAATTTAACACACTTTTGAGATAAGATAATAAATTACCATGTATTATATATATTACATTATTTAATATTGAATTCATCAATTGTTTAAGTAAGTAGTTAATTGTAAGTTTTTTTTATTTTGCTCGTTGTTAATTATCTCAAATTATAGTTGTAAAAAATATTCGTTTTTAAATTGCCTAATTTAAGCAGTAACAGTATCAATACTTATGGTAAACATTAAAATGTTTATCATAATAATTAAAAACTATTATTATTCAATTTTTAAAATTAGTAAATATAAAAACAAAATCAGTATAATTTATTTTATTTATTGCCTTGTAAAATATTTTTTTAAGTAATCCTGATTATTTTAATTATAATGTATACCGGTAACTTTAGTGAAAATTTAACTCTTATAACTTCAATTAAATAATAAGAAAAATGTAAATACTAAATATGCAATATTATACAGTATGTTTAATATGCAACGAGTGTAAATTAATTGTTTAATATTTAGTTCGTATTAGTATGATGTTAGAGTACGACTATACTCTATACATAATGTCCAAAATTTCCTTCGAAAAACTTGTAGAGTTCGTATCATTTCCGCTTTTATAACATTGGGTTATATAGATTCCGCCTCGGGAACACCGATTATTTAACAGTTCTGTTATAGCTAAACACGTTAGCTGTGTATACATTTGTCTTTGACTAACATAATGATACTTAATTAGTTGTGGAACATAATAACATATCCTTCCCTTGTTCCAACGTAACTTTTACGTGCATCGCGGTCATCGTGGTAAAGCGTGCCCGAGAGAAATGTTTGATATAGTAACGTATCAATAACAATAGTCATAAATACAAAAAAAAAAAATGGAAAAGTAATTTTATTGTATAGTAGATTTTGATTAAATCTGGTCATTGGGTATGCCACTTTTATAACCGTGTTAAATATTTGTATTTAATGATAAACTATTGTAGGGGTATGAAAAACAATTTAAGTAGATATGTATTATGTACTATATTTATTTACTAAAATAAATATTTTTTTAAATCATACAAATAAAATATCAGTTAAAACTAATTTTTGACAAAAATAAATCGTATATATTTATCATAATTTATAATATTTGTTAATTTAACATTACTAGCTGCTTTTTAACTTATTAATTAATATAAACATATCACAGGCAGTGTAAATAGAACCGTGGTATAAATATTATGTTAAAATTATTTTAAAAATATCAATGCAATATATTATACTAAATAATAATATAGGTTTAGGAAAAATAATTATCATAATCATTATTGTATCAAGCTTCCAAGCTACCTACTATTATTATTTTTTTCTTAATAATGACAAAAAATTGTATTTATCAATAAAATATTACATTTATTTGAATAATATGTAAGCACAAATCAAAAATTTATAAAATTGATAACTTACTATTTTTTAGTTCTTAAATAATATTTTTAAACATAGCATGTAAATATTGTCACATATAATAGCTTTCATAAAAATAATTTAATTAATTAATGATTAATAGTACGATAGTAGGATAGTATTTAAATGTTTTAAAATAATGTTTTTATAAATATTTTTAACCAAAGCTTTTAATTGATTATTGTCAATTGAATACATTTAAAATACAATATAAAATGTATATTATACAGATGCAATCATTCATTACAAAAATACGATCGTATAAAAACCATATAAGAAATAAAAATGCTATTTACTTAAATTAATAGTATCTATAAAATTTGATTATAATAAGGAAATATGAAATTCACTATTTTTAGAATTTATTGAATCTGAAATCTGAATCCAATAACTTAAATGAGGATTATTTACAATGATCATAAAAAATAACGAACTTAAACAAAAGTCATAAAAATTAATTTAATAGAATACCAGATGGATTTTCATGACCTATACACCTAATAAAAAAGACAGCAACCGTAAACTGTTCATCCTCCTGAGTATTGTTAGTTGTTACACAATATGGTTGATAAATTGTGTTTTGTTAGTAACCGAATCTCATTGTGTTGTTGACATGAATAGATAGATATAACTTCCATGTTGTTAAATAACATTTCGGTACATCTAGATGTACATAGGTATAATATGAGTAAAATACTATTTTATCAGAGATATTGGTTTAATGTTACGATTCATAAGTGTATATAAAATAATATATTAAATACATTACTTAGTATATGGATCATAATAGACACCTAACATAATGACTTTAATATTCATTAACTTTATATAATTTATATTTTCAAAAACATTTGTTTACTTTCGATGACAATGGCTATTATATATTGTTATGAACCTCTTGGATAGTATTATAAAATTATAGATAAAATTTCAATTCAATTTTAAATTCCAAGTTCAAAACATGTTCAATATTTTATAATATGGGGTTTCCCCACGAATGAACAGTAAAAATGTCACTCATTGAATTTGATCGTTGAGTCAGCAAATTTGTCCAAACAACTTTTTACAGATGGTTATATATTTATAAAACATGTACGATGTAACATTTATTTTATTTGGACACTTTTCCAAAATAGCGTTAAAAACTTAAAAGTAAAATAAAACTTTTAACTATAATTTTTAGACTTCGTGTATAAAACAATAATATTTTTGAGATAAATCAATTTAATGTGATATTTTTAAGACGTGCTAAACAATAAAAAATGTACTATTATAATATTCAATAGGTATTTTATATATTTATTTAATTATACACTATTGTAACCAAATATAATACGATATTATATGAAGTGTAATATAATTTATTTTACATGGTATATAACATATAGCAAATTAAATGTTTCGGGTTTGTTTCCTGTGACTCTACGAGTATTTCTAGATAATATATTTATCACCGATGTGCATTTAATATTATTCTTAATTGATTTATAAAATAATGTCTTCTCAGATTAATACAATTTTAAATCTCAAACCAATTATCAAAAGATTTGAATCATTTGAATCATTCAAAAATGTCAGGAGTAATGTATAGTAGTTGCTGTTATTATAATCGCGTTTAAGTGGAAGTTGCTATTAATACCTATGGCTTGGAGTAACAATAACACTCATTTATCTGATGTCCCGATACGTCATCATCGGTAGTTTTTTTGGAAGAGGAGGGTGGTTATCGTATAAAACTGTTGAATGGAGTTTGAAAATGTTGATTTACAGCCCATAAAACACGGGTGCGTTTTCGGTAAATTTGAGACTCGGTGGCTCTGAATTAGGTGTCTAGAAATTGTGTTCAGAGGAGAATGAAGAAATAAATGAGGGATGTTGCGCGAAGAAAGAACGAGTCTGAGTTTTTGCTTAAACCGTAGGCTTATTGATGACATTCTAGTGTATAAGAAAGCTTGATTCATGACTGGACAACCACAGAACCAAAACGCAATACATTAAATGATTAAATGTCTACATAGCTAAATATAATATTCTCAAACACACACTTTATCGTCCACTATGGCCGTATCGTTTGGTATAAGGACGCGCCACAACACTACTATTTCACTGTGTTTTTAAGAACAACGAAAAACATTATGTCAGGATGCGATAGTTTTGAAATCATAAAATAAAATATTACAATAGCTTTTGACGCCTTTGTTAACGATGGTCACTAGAATTGTGCGTTTAAATTGTTTGATTAATGACTGCGATGAAGAAAAAAATGAAATATATGAGTTGAACGATATTTAATTACTATTTATCTACGAAAGAATCAAATCATATTGTAAAATACAATTTATAATACAAAATTATTTGATAAATATTTTCTAAATTTATATTAATTTATTAAAATTATACAACTTTTCTAAAATTGATTTCTAAAAATCAGATTTAAAAAATTTTAATTTTATCATTTTATAATAAATTAAAACTTAGCATTAAATTATAACATTTTATATATTCGTATAAATTCTTTCATAAACATAAATTTGATTGAAAATTGGATTAGTGAATATTCTAAATGCTTCATGTAAATATTTTATCTACCCATGTATTTAATAATGAAGTATTGATTGATCTTGTTTACATACCTAAACAAGTAGTATTGCAGGTTTTTTTAAGAAAGTAAAAATACGAGATTGAATTATTATTTACTTAGTGTTCCAAAAGATACTCGTTGACGTTGACTTACTTACAAAGTTTACTGACCTAAAAAACCGATAGCAAGAATTTCAAAGCAGTTGTATCTTCTTTCATTTGTGGTATCATGAACAAACATTAACTAGGTAACTGAATAAGTAAAAAGTAGAGAATACGCTTCTATGGCGTTTAAATAAATTTTAATAAAAATATCCTTAAAAGCCATTTTTTCTTGTAAGCAACAGAGACCCCTGATTTTTTCCATTCATATTAAAACTCAATAAAATGCACATATGAAAAAATAATTTGATCGAAGGACATTGTTTGGCTGTTTCTACAGTCAATTAATAAAATACTGTTTATCGCAAAGTTTTCTGTTTGTTTCAATTCTGATGATAATTACATTGGATGGCAATATTTCTACTTAAATGTTTCATCAACGCAACTGACTTTAAAAATAATAAAACAACATTTTATCACCGTAAATGCAAATTTCTTTAACATAATTTAAACAAAGAACGTTTTCCCAAGAAATTATTGTAAACTTCCTGACCATGTTAATATATAAAAATAATAACTAAACATATGAAACTACTAATCATATTTGTTTTTCATCGCTCAATATTTAGTTACATTCAGTTTTATAGCAATCACTGAAATATGCTGTTCTATTAGTACTGCATACTAACAGTATATAATGCTTTATGCATTAAAAAAAAAAAAACTCAACTTGATGAAAATTACCAACAAATGTAAACAATACTGATTTTTATTATGATTAAGTGAGTGGTTTTATATCAAAATATGTTTTACAAGTCACTGTGTGAGTGGTTTAAAATATGACAGATCTTTAATTTAGAGTACATATATATATATATATATATATATATATATATATGAGAAAAAAAATAAAAATTGAGATGATTTAAAACATAATTAAATTGTGTTTGGGAAGGGATTGATTGAATACTGTACCTAACACATGTTGTGTGTTTCCATTAAAAATGCATTTATTCGGTATCTTCGAGAAAACTACATGCCAAACTATACCTCTGTGCAGTTAATCTGTCATCTAGTACCATCTGTGTCAAACTTAAAATAAGTAAAATGAACAATATATTCCTTACTAATTAAAAATTTTAGAGGAATGCCTTACACATTACTTATAAAGACATAATAATCCATTATTTTAAATGTCTAAGCTGTAAACAGAAAAAAATAATTACAATTTTAATTGAACACCGCACATAATTGAATTATAATTGTTATAATATTACATTTGTTGATGTTATTTTTATTTTTAAAAATATAATAATATCATCTAAAATTTGAACTAATTTTAAAAATTATGTTATTTATAAATACCTCATATCAAATTTTTATGTCAGTATTTGTTTAATGTCCATTTTTTATTTGATTAGAGTACTTTGAAAATTTTATTGCAAATGGATAAACTTTGAAGATATACAAATAGTACTATGTATAGTACTAGATTAAAAACAAATTCTATATGCAAACATATTATATCATGATTATTTCCGTGGTCAATTTTGTTAGATAGACATTAGCTTTTGCAACATGTTTAGGCTATAGTATCTCTACAAATTGCAGTTACATTCGTTGAATTAAAGTTTAGGTTATTAAGTAAAATAATGTTTTGCTTAATGCTATCTTAATTGTTAATGTATTACTAATATGTGCAGTTTGGATATTCTTAAATTAATAAATCAAATAAATACGTATATATTATTATAATGCATATAAAAACTAACGTTTCTTCACATAAATGAAGGCAAATAAGTAGAATAATATAAACAACGAACACTGATCTCAAATATTATAGGAAATCGAATTGATTTTGATACCACGTGTAACAAATTGACTGTACGGGAATTCCGTAACAGACATTTCACGAATATTCACCAATATTCCAGAAGACGACAGTTGAACCTAAATCGAAATGATTAATACGTTCAGATAAGATTCAAGCCGAGGTAAGACAAAATATCAAACAGCAATAAAGGCTGACCAAGGCATGTTCATTGTCGGTAATTCCTAATGGGGAAACGAGACAGTCGACGAACAGCACGCTGTGACAGACCTAGTAGGTACTAGGACACCACACCGATTTACTAACATCTAATTGAACATCAGCGAGTTACTAGGCATATTTCCACTATTCGTTAGAAGTGTAACAAGATGAAAACTATAGGCCCACACCATAAACTTGAACCAATTCGGGTAAACCGGAGTCGACCACAGGCAGACATATTAAGTGCGACCATCATCGGCACGTCACTCATTACAACGGCTCATTCGCATTTTGTCGGCCGCTGAGTTAAGTGCAGTTCCCACGCACTATATTTATTAAAACACTGTATACGTCATATTTTATGCGTTCTCATTACTTGGTTTTAGTTAGGTTCGATTAAAATTATTTTGATGAACGTTATTTTTGTGTAGGTTTACACATGTTTATAGTATTTTTGTCGGTGACGTGAATCTCGCTAACAGTTTTTTTACACATTTCACAATATTATGTCAAAAGTCAAAACCATTATTCTTACTCTTTTTTGCACGGTTGGTCATTTTGCTGTGAACAACGGCATAACTAATAGCCGAATATACTACGAATTCATATATGGAATACTTAATAAGTTGCTATGAGGCTCCACGGTATTTGTGCTCAAGTTTATCCAGTGGTGTGCTATCGTACTGTAGAATTATGTGTGAACTCGTCAGTGATCTCCGCAGTGTACCACAAACGCACTATTTACATTAAAATAATTATGTTAACAGAATCTAACTCGCTAATGGATACATTATATTTCACCTGGTTAATTTTTAACATAATTCTCTGTGATATACAGATATATTAATAATCAGATCATAAAACTGTTGTCGTTTTTAACGAACTTCCAGTCGTAATTAACAAGTATTTGGTCATTTGACCTAATATAATCCCTTAACCTTTAACCCCATTCATTTGGTGTCAGCTCAACCAAATAATGTTATTAAAACCATGTAGGTACCCACTACATTTAATTACATTTATGGTATAGTAAAATCGTCATCACATGATGCATTAAGTAAATTTACAGGTCGATGAAATAATTTTCTATGCATTATTTTTAATTGACTTCCTATAACCGTAATTGATCAACAGATTTTTTTTTAATTATTAGATTATAAGGAGTCCTAGTTTAAACGTCTTTATACACATAATTTCGGGAATCATTCACAATATTTATTTCAACATTTTCAATTTTTTTTTTTTACAAGTTTGATACTCGTAACTATAATATAGACAGTTTCATTTCCCTACTATTGTTTCATTGTCTGTGTACTACTCGCTAGTTTTAATTATAAATCGATTTAAGTACCAACCATTTCCTTGAAATTTAAAGATATCAGAGATATTAATACTTATGCTTCATGTTTTCAAATAATTTATATTATTCATGTTATTTTTTTTAATTTACTAATAAAGTAAAAACCAAATATTTTTAATTTAAATTCCAACCATACAATATTTAAAAAATACATTAAATTATTTGAATACTTCAATCGTATAATTTACATATTAATAGTATCTTTAATTACTTAACATATTATATAGGTAGTACTTATTACTTATGTGTATCAGCATCACATTATTTATTACTTGGGGTATTTCTATTCTTCTTTACTACTTACATTGAAGTTAAATCTTCTACATTTTTTCGATGCACGTTTGAATTGCATACTTTTTTCTACTCAACAATTAGTTCAATTAAATTTAAAATCATTAGTTCAGGTTTCTACCTGTTTATTTTTATTTTATTTCGGTACATTTTCTTTTCATTATACCTTTCGATTTGATATCGATTATTATAATTTAGAAATATTAATTATTGTTTTAAATTATTTACTATCAATATCGTTAGATACAATGAAGTCCTTAATGGTACAAGTTTATGAATATGTATACAATAATTATGTTATTATCAATCAAAAGTACCTAATATCCCTAAAAAATTATGACTATTATAGTGTACGCCACACTATCTATAGTATGTACAATCTATATTATAATTGGTAACTGTATAGTATTTTAAATATTTTTTTTTGTTATGATTACAACACTCTGATCTAATCCATCAAACTTATATCCACATAGAGATAATAGACTTAAAATTTAATAAAATAATGTCAGGAAGATGGTTAGTATTATTTTTTTATGTATTTGTTGAATTATGTATATCTTAAATAAACCTGGTACTGAATAAAAAACTTAAATCTAACTTCGATAACAACTTGCACTTTGATTTTCAATGATTATACTGAATTTGCTTAGATTGTGAATCCATGTATTCAAAAATTGTGATTTATCTACAGTTAATCAATGCAGCTTACTACAAATGATGTATTTACATAAATACATTTATAGCAAACAACGATAGACAATAATTCTCTTTTATACTAAATTTCCTAACATCATTTTCGTATGTAATATTCATCTATATTTTTCCTTGTAGGTACTCCGATCCGATGCATTTTCTTTATCATAACATGTATCTCCATGTATGCCCTAGAGGCGTTGATATTTATATAAATAAATAAATATAATAAAATGGTATGCTTAGTACACTAAGTACCATATCAATGCAAAAGTTAAATATCAAAGTGTATTTATTTTTATATGAATTATAACTACCTATTATCGTAGTGATCTATCGATGAAGTTACATTATTTAACGAAGTGAAAGTGTATACTAGATAATTAAATAAATCAGTTTGTTACAAATTCCATTATATTTAGATAAATGTTTTTTTTTTGCAGTACATTTATTGTAAAATGGTAATTTATAATACTTCAATTTGTATAAAATTGTATTGGCTAATAATACCCACGTTATTTATGCCAAAATATGTTACAGTTATTAATTTATCATTATTTTGTTAATTGATTCAAAACTTTTTGACAGTTTAAATATACAACAGCATATTATTTTTGATTCACTTCGATCTAACTTGTAATTATTTGATAAAACCCATATTTTAATGTAAATTTTTTTCTTTTTTTGTAACTTTTCTAATATCTAATATATTGGTACTTACAATTTAAAATTACTTTTTTATTTTAAATAATATCAGATAAGAAATTAATTGTATTTACTCGTAATATAATATTATTTTACGTATTTTATATTAAATAAAATTGTAAAAATTATAAATGCCGGTATAAAAAATTATTCATTATATTTACTATAATATTATCCATTTCTTATTTACGTATTATTGTATAAATGTTATAGTTTCTACAAATAGTTATTAATAGTTATTATCGAACAAATAATAAGTTAAGTATAATATATTTTATGAAAAAAAGAAACTATTTTATAACATAAATCATAAATTATTATTATATTATTCATAAATATTAAAGGTATAATTTTTACATGATTTATGAATTGCATTGTTTGAAAATGAAATAAAAGTAAATTACACTTCATAGTATGTATAAGTATTTATCAGTAAAATTTGCATAATTTATATTTTAACATTATTAAAATCTGGTTCTTCCTGTGAGTTTTAAAATATAAATAGAACTAATTACATAAAAATTGTTGAAAAAAAAATTAGTGACAACTATCTAGTATTCAGGTCAGTAAGCAATTTATCTGTTTTTGACAAACATTAATCATAATCGGTTTGTCGAAATATGCTGGTTGAACTGTGTTTCTAACATTGTTACGTTGAAACCCCAAAGATTAAACATAACTAATCATTTTAATAATAATAACAATACTGAACATTAATCATACACTTTTTAGTTTGGAAAAAAAATATTTGACGAACTTAACGATTTTTAAACGATAATGTAACACAAACCACACAATTATTTACAAGGTCGTTAAATATTTGTATTTTAAAATGTAATTTTATTTATTTGGCAACTTTAAGTTGTATTTTAGATACTTGCATTTAAGCACACGATAACTTAAATAACTTTGTTTAAATAACTAGAATATAAAATAATTATAACTATAAGAATTTGTTATTTATTTAAATCTGATTTGATGTGAAAATAATTATTCAAATTATTCCAATCATTATTCTTAGGTATGGAAACGAATAGTCTCAAATCAAAGCCAAAATAATATGTAATACGTTCAAATATCAATTCAATATATTTTGTGCTCTTAATTTTATTACATTTAATAATTAAATTTATTACACATTTCCATTAGCACAATATGAAGCTTGATGTAGTTAAGTATGATACAAAATGCATGTATATTCGTAATATAAATATATATTATTCGAAATATAAATATTAATAATTATAAATGAAATGTGTTTTTTTTTTTAGTATTTACCCAAATAGTTATTTATATAGAAAACAAATATTTAATTAATAAATAAATTTAATATCTACCAAAAAAATACTTGAATTCATTAAAAGTTAATTGTCAAAATAGTTAGTAAATAATTTTTTTTTTGTTTAAAATCAAATTATATACGAATTACGAGTATACTATATTTCATTAACAACCGTTTGTTATTTAATTAATATTTAAATATATCAGAATTGAAATATAACATAATAAGTCTAGTTATTTTAATTTTTAGTATAAAATTAAGTGGTTATTACATATTTTTATGATATTTCAATTTGTCATTACAATTTTAAATTAATAGCAAGATATTAGTAGCATAAATAATTACAAAATAAATATGTTTACATACTGCTATTCTCGTACAATTGAATAAGTTAAATTTAAAAAAAATATATCTTTTATGAATAAACATGTCGAGTATTTATATTTGTTCATAAATATTTCTTTTTAAAAAGCATTTGAAATGTATTTTAAATATTTAACTTTTGTTCTCTTTCAAATCGTTAAATTCTTTCGCTTTTAAAAATATTTTCTTAATGAATGTATTTGTATCAAAGCCCATCCGTACATGAACAAAAAATTGTTTTGCGTTGTTTAGAATTAAAACATTTTGGTTTTTTACAGTTAACGATTAGCAAAAATTCTACAGATTAATAGGTGGCATACTATATAAATATGGCTATGAGTGTTAGGACTTAACGTTCAATTTATATTTACTATAGTTTATAACTAACATATTATGATAATATTAAAAATGTAATGATATTTAAATTTCAATGCACTATAATTACTATAATAGATGATCTAATAACTGAGGTTTTTGCTAAAATAAAAGTAAGTTCTATAATTAAATTTACACAAAATTAATATAAATGAAAAAAAATATATATTTTTACAATACATTAACATAAATTTATGGTTCTAAATTATTTTGTTTTGATTTATTTTTCGATAAACAAAATATTTTCTTTTGATTTTTTTTTTTGTTAAATTAAATTATATGTATTTTTGTAACAATTTTGTTTTGTTGTATTTTTTTTTTTTTTTATCATTTTCCATTTCAATTACGTTTAAAAATTTCAATCATTATATGTTGTTCTATATAAAACATACAATTAACGTATTAAACGTTATTATAACGTTCGCAATCCATGATTTATTATCTACCTGATATTTGTATTTAAATGCAATTTTAAAAGTATCTTTTACAAACTATATATACTATTTAAGAAGAAAATAACTTGTAATAGTATGTTTTTACTTTTTTGAAGTTGGAAATGAAAAAAAAGTTATTAAACCAAGTCGACCGTGTAATTTGGTTCAGCCGTAAACACTGTCAATGGATTTTATAATCCTCCGATTATGGTCTAGTAGTCGCATCACTGACGTTCGACTCCAACAACTGACCTCTGCTGAGCCATATAAATCTTTTTTTCGCCTCGTCAGGCATTTTATCACCCTTGTCCACCAGCAACAGGTGTTTAAGGATTAGTGATAAGTTCTATGGAGAATGAACAGAGAATTTAAACATATTTTACAGCTGATCCCTATGTTTTTATTTGAATTACACAAAATTATTACCGTTTGACTACGTAGGCATTTAAAATTTTAAGTTGGTCGTGCTGCTTTGTTAAAATAATAACTATTTTTGACAACAATCTTATGACTTTAGCCAAACTTACTTTTTTCGACAGTTTTAAATTATAATTAATCAATATTAAAATTTACAATATTGAAAAGAAAAAAAAACTTTAAAATGTAAATCTATTTTTCTAATATAATAAGATACTAGTTCAATAGGTACATTTCAGGACCTCTTATTTAACTGAATTTATTAATATTCAACCAAATAAATATTAAAATGTTATATTATTATATTATGTTGTATCTTGCTTAAATATTCTAACATAATTTTCTTATTATTATTTACAGAAGAATAAAATTATTTTTCTTTTCTTTTTTTTAATTCGTAACAAATTGACTTTTTTAAATTTAATAAGTTAGTTGGATGTGTTTAATATTATTTGAATATTCGTAGTGTAGATACATAATGTTTAGAAAATATACTTTTATAACATTCATTTTTTTGTGTTATCACATTAATAATTATATTTCTAATGCTAGACTATCCATCAACATTTCTCATAAATAATATTACTCTAAAATGTAAAAAGAAATAATTTTAACTTTAATTTTGTTGTAAGATTGAACTGTGTGTGAGTGGTTTTAGAAATAAGAATTGGAATACATATTTAATAACGAAATGCATATTATAATATTTTTGTTTAAGAATAACACAAAACGCGAATTATGATTTTTCATTATTTATCCACCATAATCTAAAACAATTCTGACTATCATGGATTCTGAGGTTACTCTGAAATAAAAATGTATCTTTCTATTGCCTATAGAATAAATTATAATAAAATAATATAATAAATGTTACTGTGTGCGCTGATAGTTACCGATAAATATCAACATACCAAAATAAAATAGTGCTAAAATCAACTAATATTGAATATTGTCATTTATTCGGTGAATATCAACCTACACAACACGGTTAGGTTATTTACATACGTGTGATTTCAACAAATATTGACAATTCATAAAATACAATACAGTATAACCTTTATTTAACAAACTTCTAATTAACAAAACTCTATATATAGCGAAATATTTTATGAAACCATAACATTTTTCTTCCTTTTTATTGACAAAATATTCTATTTAAATAATTAATTTTGTGTAAATTTTTATAGAAAATTTAAAAACTATTGTATTGTTACATATTTATAAATTACACACACACTCATTAATCAGACTTATTTAAATAAGTCCGAGCATTTTTATAGTCAATATGGCACAAAAGTTGTTCAATAGGATATCAGAAAGTTCTTCAACCGATAAAGAATAAAATAAATTATTATTATTTACATACTTAGTATAATATAAATATATTTTTTGTATTTTAATTGACCTAGCAATCGATATTATTCACATACTTATATTTTATACATTAAAAATGTGTAAAAAAAATATTATTCCTTTTTAAAGAACCTTAAAATTTGTTAAATAGAGGTTCAGCTACTGTGTGTATAATTCAATCTTTGAAACATCACAATAATATATTAGATAGATTTATTATCATGTATTTTGTATAAATTATTATTTGAAAACATAATAATAATTTTGCATATTATCAATAAGTTTTATTTAAAAAAAATATAATTATCGCTAAAAATATACAGTTTTATAAATTACAGTGCACTTTATTTTGCAATTGTATTATGTAGGTATGCATAAGGGCTCACTATTTTTTTTAATTCAAAATTAATTATTGTAATCATGCAATTTATTGGTCTGTACAATGTAGATAAGTCATAGAAAAATATTAAATTTCCTTTGCATATTGAATTTTAATTTTTGGCTTATAGTAAAGTTGATTTATATCATGGTATTTAGTATAAAATGTATATAAATATTACTGATATATAGTACATAAGTATGACATACGTTTTTGAGTAAGATAATAAATTATATCAATTTTATCTTATAGTACTATAAACTAATATTATACAACACAATATAATTTTAAAATAATATTGTTAATTTTATGAAATATTTAGATTACCGCTACCATAATTCACCAATAACACTTTGTAAATGTCAACATTTTCCAGTAAATACTTACATATTATGTATAATAGCACAATTTTAAATAATATATGTAGACATACAAATATTTTGGTATATATTTTCAACATTTATCTGTGACTATCAGCATTCATCAATAATTGTGGACATTAACAGTACTTTGCTATCAATAATTATTCTCATACTTAGTATGCCATTTTGTTTATTCATATTTTAGTACGGTTTACAAAAAAATAACGTAATAAAATTAATTTCAATTTTATTTTACTATACCTAATATAATATATTTATCTACAATTTCAAGTGACATACCTTAATACCTACTATAAATAAAATTAATTTGTATTAAATTTCACATAGTAAGTGATATTTGAAGAATATTACGTCGATACAAATATTTAACATATTAGGTATGTTTAAAAACTTAAGTTTTATTTGCTGTGTTATGTAAATAGGAATCTAATTGTGAACGAATTACATTATTTAATCATTTTTTATAAAGATAACAATTGTCCAATAACATATAAACACATTTTATATGGGTAATTGAAAAATATCTTTATAATATTAAAACGTAATCTATTGACTCATTAATTATGTTCATTAAACAGTAAGTTGTACCTATCACTATTATAACAGTTAATCTATGGTTAAAAGTTTTACCCTCATTACACGTATCAACGTTGCACGCAAAGCTTACATGCTTTATTTTTATTATTTATATATTCAAGGACTTCTAAAGTTCTTAAGTCTACTTTTGTATAAAACTTATATTGATATGAATAATTATTAGCTAATGTATACAGAAAAAAATGTAATTCATTTATTAGTATTAATTATTTAAAAGTTATGAGTGACTATAGCTTGCAATATTCAAGTCTGTTTAGTAAAATTATTTAACCAATTTTAAATAATAAATTAATTTTAGAAGAATTAAATTATTATGATATATTATATATTATACTCTAAATACGGGTTCAACATTCAAATAATTTAAATTTTCATTGTATTATGGTTTTTAATCTCGTTTTTACTTTTTCGATCATTATATTTTATTTCTGTAAATAACCACGAATTACAAAACTTTATGAAAGTGAAAAGTTAAATAATAATATCAAACGATTAAAATGTAATGTTATATTTTTTACATAAAAATCAACAAATCTTGGTAAATTATGTTGAATAATATTAGTTATTTATGAAAGTGAAAAGTTAAATAACAATATCAAACAATTAAAATGTAATGTTATATTTTTTACATAAAAATCAACAAACCATGTTAAATTACGTTGTATAATATTTGGTATAAAAAGTTTAAATCTAGAATTTCTTTCAAAGTCCAAATGTGGCTTATTCCTTCATGATCGAGGAGTTTATCTCTGTTATTTTGTCAGTAACTCGAACAATTAATTTTTGTTTTCTATTCATTGGCTTCCTAGTCACATTGTCTGTACGTACTGAATGATGCCTAGCTGCAGTATCATATTATATATGTTTTATGCTGACACACTAACCATCAAATACGCACGAATGTTTTAACGATTTTATCGATTTCCAGTGTGATGCGCAAAATTGACTTTGAATAATGTACTGTTTTTTTTTTTTTTTTCATCACATTAACCACCGTTGAAACTATAGGTATAAACACTGTATTAAACTATAAGCCGTTAACGCTGTCACATCCAAACACTGCATGTATTAATCGTTAATCGTACCTACAATAAATCGTGGTTTTTATAAATCTATTATTTTTCCTCTTCCAGTCTTTTATAACGACCGAATACATCCAGCTGCAGTCAAATTGTGGCAAGAGAGGGACGGGTGTATAGCATAAATACAGCTTTCATTAAATACGGTGTGTTGTTTAATATAGAACGGACGTGGTCGTAGTCGTATTATTATATACGGGGATTCACTAACCGAGCTCGTTGAACTTGTATGTATTTATTTGAGTGATGAATTAAGGAATTTATAAACATACTTAAAAAATATGTTATAATGTTCATCATCCCATTTATGAAGAATATTGCCCTACTGCAATTTAATTTTTCGTTTTAATGTAAAAGCCCGAGGTTTATGAGATGTAAAAATATACAAATCTATCATAATTTTATAGTTAATTTTGAGTAAGTCAATTTAATGATTTGAGTATTAGGTACTTAAAGTAATATTACTGCGCTAAATATCAAATATGTTCTTACTATATAATAATATGTATTACATTGTAAGCCACTATATTATTTTATAAGTCAATTAGGTGTGAAATATTATCCTTGGTGTCTGAAAATCTGATATTTTAGTGTACTTGAAAATTCTAAAAACCAGACTATATACAAATGCATTTATACGAACATGCTTGACGAATCCCTCTGTACACACCGCGACAGCAATCCTGCTGTAATATATGGGTATGGCGTGTCCGTCCGGTTTATGGTAGGCGCCGCGGAATGAAAATAAAACTTATACACGTTATTTGTAACTGTCCGATCGTTGGACGGTTTTAGATTGGGGTCGGAGACATCTCCTTGGCCAACGTAGTTACCGTATTTTGATTTCTTTTGTGTTTCACATGACCGGGTCGTATGTTAAATTGAAAACGCTTCAAAATGATCGTCTCGGGACGCATCTCGACGGTCTGGTCCAGCGGCGGGCGTGCGATGTGTACCAAGCGTATACAAACAGAAGAAGCGATAAGTTACAAAAATCCGATAGTCTACTTTTAGCGTTTAGGTGAAAAGTATGAAGTATGAAAATTATCGTCACTTCGGCGGTGACAATAATTTAAATTAACAGAGATATTCAAAAAATAAAATAAAATAAATATACCAACCACTAATTTTATTATTCGAAATGAATACACAGCCCGAAACAACAGGAAAAATGAGCGTTTGTCTTAACGTTATGTTACAAATACGCATAAGGCACTATTTTGAGTAAAATAATAAAAACGATTTAAAAAAAAAAATGGAATAGCCGCCAAAGGTTTTGCAAATCAAGCGAAACAGTCACCGGTCCCGGGTTGATTAATGATGTTTATTCGCCGTTTAGCGTTCTTCCCTTCAGATTAGTGATATTTTATTAAAAAAGTTTAATTATCCCGTACAGATTAAAATGGCACTTGATTGGGAGTTCGGCATATCGGAATATTTCTTGGCAAACCTTTTTTATTAAATATAACATGCCATAATTCTGCCGAAAAAAAATAAATTTATTTATCACATACCATAATATATATATATATATATATATAGTATTTATTACGCATCAAGTGAAAAAGAAAAAGAAAAGAAAAACGTTGGAATTGATTATATTCAGTGAACGATGATGTTGTTCCAAGTGTAAACGGTATATCTTGTGACGTCAACTGTATAAAAGTTGACAAGGGATATCAGCTAGATACTATTATAAATTCTAGAACTAAGTCAATGAAAATTGTTCATTCAATTTAACGACGGAACAATATATTATACAATGTATGGATTCATTTATTATTGGATATTATGTTTTTTTTATTGTTATTATTATTACTATTAACTATAATTTACATTTTAAATACACAGAAATAACTAAATTCATTTTTTATTAATTGTATTATTATTTACTCAATCACATTATCCGGCTCATAATTGTTCCTATCATTTTTTGATAGATTGTTTATGAACAAACATACACATTTATTTTTAATGACCTAAAATGCAAATTTTAATTAATTAATTTATAAAAGTTTGTTGTTAAAAATAAATATATCTATTGTCTATTATTTGTCTACTATTTGAATATCTAAATTCTGAATTAAAGCTAGAATAATATTAAATTACACAAGTTTTTTTTTAATCTTTAGGTACTACATAATAATTGACACGTTTTATTTGTCTTTATATTTAACCAGTAAATTAAATATTTATTTTACGATTTTTTATGGAAAATAAATAATCACATTCAATTTCATTTTCATACCTATACTGAAAATTTAAATAAATCTACAATTGTATTATTTGTACAATTTTATAATTCCGTGTTCAAAAATGCTGTTGATTTAACACAAAAAAAGTATAATACCATATCATATTATAAATAGATATAAATACATAAAAAATATTAGATATCCCTACTATGAAAAAAAAAAATAAATATATTTAAAAAAAATAACACATTTAAATAGCACAGCGTTATTGTTCTATTGTAGAACAATTAAAGGCCTTATCTACTTGACAAGTTAAACTTAAATGTAGTTACTTTCATTTTTTGTTAGAATAATAATAATAATAATTATTATTATTATTATTGAACATTACTTGGGATACTATCAATTAATTACTTAAAAACGTGATAATTTTACATCGTTTAATTTGATATCCTAAACATATAGGCATATAATAAAAATAAAATACCGATTTTAAAAACCAATATAAAAAAAAGAAAAAGGAAATTCTGTTTTTTTTTAAACCAAAATTGAAAAAGAAGAAAGAAAATATTTTCGATTTACAGCCCCACAATAATAAATAAATAAATAGAAAAAGACATTTTTCTAATAAATGTCATATAGCTATACAAAATATGAGTATAATATAATATGTCCTACTGCGCAAGCCCATAAAAATACAACCGGAAGAATGATTTTTCATTTTTAAAAGTTATAATATAATACAAAATGCATAATATACTTATTATGTTTGCATTCTTTTTTTTTTTTGTAAGCCAACACGAAATTCATATAAAATATCTAATATTCAAATTCAAAATATACTCATGTACACAATAAGTTTTATTACGGAGTCCTTAAATGATGTGAGGAAGACTTATTGGAAGATTCTACTCCAGATACTTACTTGATAAACATTCTGCATAATTCTACAGTATGAAAAAGGACATTCTTTCTACAATAATATTAGGTACCACTAATTAATAGGAAAATAATGTGACGTGTACTAAAATTCTAAAATCTTAGTATGCATTTTTTTTTAAATTAATTGTTTTCGAAACATATTACCTTCCAAATTGATAAATCACATAGAAAATTATAATTAATACCGGATTCGTTAAACAATTTTGGAATTAATTGTTCTAGAATTTAATGCATGTTCAGCATTGTTATGGGAGAGACAATGTATTATGTTTTTACGCACAATCAATTACTTTCCGGAGTAATGTATGAGATTTTCAAAAGTTTATTATTATTTTTTTCCAAACGTAAATAATTAAAAAAAAAAATACCATGTGATTTATTGTGTGATATAAAAATAAGGTTTACAATTATAGAGCAAAAATAAATTATTTAAACTAACGTGCATACATTTCATCGAGAGTTATCTACGTTAAAAAGTCTACACTATTCATTGTTAACCAATTATTTTTACCAAAACCATTTTAAATTAAAACAGAAATTACGAATGTACTATTTTTTAGGGCACAGCGAATTAGGAAAAAATATTTTGTAAATAAACTTTTCTACGAATTAAACAATAAGAAATCATTTTGTGGAAACATACCTTACATATTATTTAATTTTTAAATTAAATGTCACATAAATTATGAAGTTTCACGCAATGTAAGACGAGGTACGAGACGTTGTATATTTAAATTACTATATTATTTATCTATTTATTCTATAAAATTCAAGAAGTGTCATAGTAAATTACTAGCCAAAAATATGAGTGTTGTTAAAAATTAAAAATGTTTTTCAATAATTAAGCTACTATAAGCTACTATTGTTTTGCATTTATAGAAATATAAATAAAATTAGAGTTTAAAAACCTATTTTTATTACATAGATAACTACGCATTTAAACGTTATCGTGTATTTTCTTACATGTTAGGTAGTTTTAAAATAAAAAAAATATGCAATTAAGCTTTAGCATCATTACATAAATTAACTTGAGAATTGATGGTTAAGTAAAATCCTATTAAATGGTAACTCACATTATTCTTGCTTTTGGTCATAATGTTTTTCTGAAAAAAAAAATAGAAGACGACTTTTATGTTTAATTAAAATTAATTCTGAATATCAAGATGAAGACATATGAATTACAAGTAGTTTTTGTTGGTGTAACGAACACAATGATTTTTACAATAATTAGCATGCAATGTCAGTATAATTTATTGAGTCCAAAATAGTCTGTGAATGGTGAACAGAGTAGCTTATAGAAGCTTTAAATATTATGTTATCGCAATAATATAACCACCTACTATATTCGTATTTATTAATTTATAAATATAGGACATTTTGTACAATCAAAAATAATTACTATACTAATTTAATTCATTTTTATATTACTTTTAACTTTATTAATGTTATCATGCTATAAAAATAATCATTAAAATATTTATTTTTTAATATTGTCTCCACATCGATAAAAACTATATTATAATTACATTCATCATCATAATAATATTATAAAAAGGTAAAAACTAAGTATTTATTTATATTGAATCACGAAAAAAAAATGTATGTAGATATTGAATTTCTATCCTAACCTAATAATATCTATAGGTAGTCTATAATGTTAAATAATTATTAATAGTACAAATTTTAGAGTTTTAACTTGATATTTTACTTCTACACTAGAAATGATATAAAAAAATATTGGTTTTCTCATTTTCCCATAGAGTTAATGAACAAATGATCTATACACGTGGATGCTAAAAATGTATATTTAAATCAAAGTTCTTTTTAATGAAAGCGAACTTTATTTTTTATTATTTTGCATAGCATAAAGACATTTAATTTTGTTTATTCAATGAAATTATCATCTAAGTAACGACTTAAAAAATTATGCAATAACATGCAGCTAAACACTATAAGTTTATTTATTTTTACGGACTTTTATACCAAACATACAAATATTTAACATATGTATTTGTTTTACAAGTTCAAAATAGTTATTTTAAATCCATATAAACATATAAGTTTTTTTCTTTTTGAATTGTTCAATATAAAAAATAAAAATATAAACATCATGGAAATAGATTTTTATAGTTAAGCGGTGCACGTCTTTGCACAAAACTATTTTATTTTTGTTTAATTCGTTTTTTTTTTTTGAGAATTGTCTGTAAATATTTATATTATTTTATATTCAGGCATTTATTATAATATGTATTCATATTTATAATAATATCTAATTGTGATAATTTTTATTTAAAATTACATTTTAAAATATGTTAGGAAAGATAAGAATTTGTATCTTTACTCATAGGAGCCAAAATCCACTATTACATGTTGTGATTGAACAAAACCTTGTAGGTAAAATACTTCTGGGAAGACCAAGAATGCGATGGGAAGATATTATAAAGAAGAACGTTGAACATTTAGGAGGTGTTTCCAACTGGAGAAATCTGGTATTGGAAAGAGAAGGATGGAATCTTGGTTGAAAGACGGGATGGTCTTAAAGGCCCAATAACCCCCCCCTCAAAAAAAAAAAAAAATCTTTACTCATATTTTTAAGAAATATTGTCTTTTAATGAATAACTAATAATATAACGTAACTTATTATTAAAAATCTACTGAAATTTAAAAATTAAAAAGTCTATTTTATAGTTCTAATATAAGTTATTTATATAATATTATTTCCATGCGTGATAATCGTAACAGAAAAAAAAAAAATTAAAATAAAAGAATTGTTATGACAACATATTTAACCGTTTTCAATCGTCCATACCAATAGTATGCTTTGAACGTATATAATTACACGTCACTATTATTTTATGCGAAGTTTTAAGGGGGAAAAAGTCATTAGAAAGCCTTTCCACAGCTCTCTCGCTCCAGGGGGTTCCGCTACTACTTATCATTTTGGCCTTACTTGCATGAAAAGTTCAAATGAAAGCGTTGGCTTACCACGGATACGGTTAACGGGGAGAAAGCGACCGAGTGTATACAACCAAAACCGACAGTAAAAGTAAAACAACAAAATTCTTCTTTGCAATTAAGATTAACATCCGTAGCTGGAGGTTGACAAAAACAGGTGGGCGGGGGTGCCAAAGGAGTTGTTTTTTGGACGTGGGGTTAAATCTTATGTGACGATTAAGCCCCGAAAACCTTCACCCCCTCGTAGATTAAATTACTCTAATTTCCGTTTCACCCGGATACCCCCCGTAGGACTTTAATAGTGTATATATACGTCGAAACATTCTATTTTATTTACGTAGACCAAGAAGAAAAAAATAAAACCGTCACGCCAAAACAAATTAGTGTTTTGCTGGTGATAATTACGCTGGCAACTGTACAATACCTAGTATATTTCTTCAAATTGCTAGATTCGTTGTATGGTAAATCATGTTTTTTCAATTTTCTTTTTTTTATATTAACTGTTTTACTAAAATATATTCATCACGTGATTTAAGCACATAATACAAAATATCCATTTTACTATGAAGTGCAAATGCAATGAAAGTAGATAAAAATTCTATGAGTACATTTTACAATATTTAAGTATATATATCTTAAAACAATATGTATGTATCTACTCACGCAACATAATGTATTCTCTAATTGATTGATTTTATGTATTTGTAACATTAAAAGGACAGGTACCTATTTTTAAAGTTCAAAAACTTTTTTACTGGGTATGTGAAGATATATATTTAGTAAAAAAAAATTTATACTTAAAGTTCGAATTTATCGAAAAATGTAGCTACGATGTTTCAACTTCCAGTACATAAGAGTAAAAACTTGTCTAACTTTAAATAATACACTTTATTGTTAAAATGTGAATTATTGGAGTATTGTATAGTTATTAAAATAATACCTATACTGCTGTAAACAGTTTTTAAATTAAAAAAAAAAAAATATATATATATATATATTTTGATATTAAACGTGTCTTAATCTGTATGTTTTTAACGTTACTACGTATTTTAGTCCAATATCAAATCAATATACATATTTTAAGAATATAATGTATTATTATTGTATTGTTATGTCAGAACAGGGCTATGTTAAATGTGTTCACAATGCCAAATGTTAAACAAAATATTAAGTCATTCTCCATTGAAGTGAAGGCGAAAATAATCAATTTAAATAAAATACTACATTATTTTGAGAAGTTTGGTTGTAATTTGTTAAAGTACAGCCAACACTCAAAATATTCGTTTTTATTTATTATTTGACTGAAAATATATATTTTTATGTAAGTAAATGTACTTCAATTTACTTTATTGAACAATTTAATCATGCAATAGGTACTTCTCATTATTTTTTGATAATATCTGAAGACATCTTAATTCATCTATTTAAAAAAATAAAAATCAACAAAATAATGGTGTATAATATGGTCTAAAAATGTTCATAAAACAAATAACTATTTACTGAAAAAATGTTCTTATATTTTTATCTACTTGTTATTAATATTATCAATGTTTAAATTAACTATATTAAGTAAGATTTAGTAGTATTTTATTTATTGATGTTCCATACGAATATATAATATGTCGGTTTATGTTTGGTCGTGTAATTAGACTTAAAAGTCGTACGAATTGGTATTTACTTAAATATTTATCTACTATGAAATGTTTAAATTATTATCTATTCGTAAAATTAAATTTTTATATTATTTTGAATACTTACTTTGTTTAAAATGCTACTCGTCACGATAATCTATGAATACATAATATAATGGATGTAATAGTTACGTGTTAACTTGTAATTCCGCAAACACTTTATCCACTGACTTCATACAAAATATAGTAGGTATACATCGAACACGGAACACATGGCTACAATTGTACTCGCAGTTGGATGTATAAAATATCGTTTTTCATAACTGTATTCATATTGTACATCACGTGGGATCCGATACAACACATAATATGCATGCATAAATTATTGATAGTGTAAAAGACGCCGGAAATAAGAAAACCTTAACGATAAACTGTAGCTCCCAATTTAAAGTATAACTATAATAATATACTTCACGGTTAATACGATTTATCAAACTTGAATAATATTTTATAATGTTTTGTGAACGGTTTATCTTTTGGACTCCGATAAAATATTACGCATAGTAGCAAAAAAACTGAGTTTTTGGTACTTACATAATTACTTATAATTTATAATATATACATATATATATATATACATAATTTAAAACTATATAATATATTTTAAGTAAAACAACTGTTTTAGTTTTTAATCTGACCGGATATGGCGTTATTATAAATTGGTGTTGTATGTTGTATAAGTATTGATTTTTTTTTCAACAATATTATATAGAGTATAAAAAATATAATAATTATATTATGTATAGATAGAAAAAGCAAATCACTTCTACCTATATATTATGGGTACCTATACTGACTTTATGAGATCATCCATTATATGTTTTATTATAGCACGGTGTCTCTTCAGTTAATAATTTTATTTTAATCTATATATTTTGATTTATTCAATTAATTTGTTAACATAGGATACTAATACTATATATTGCTGTATAATCACAAATTTAATAAATTTAAAAGTTTTTCATATTTTATTTGAATGTTTATGTTAAAATTAATTTAATTAATTATCCAGTTAATTAATAACACATTTTTTCCATTATTTATATTTTATTAAAATATCATCGAATCTTCTATGGACAAAAGGAAGATCGTATTCTATGCATGAGTTGAAATTGAAACTTTTAAACATTCAGTAGATACCTTATCATATAAAATTTTAATAATACCTTCAACCTTGTCTTAACACAATTATTGTAACGTGAGTAATACTGAAACCCTATAACATAGTGGACAGCCCCTGCTGTATGTTTTGGACGTGATGAATTAATAAATAAATATAATACATGCTCTTATCTGTTTAAATTATTTAATGTGCTATAGAAAAATATACAGACGTATATAGATATTATGTTAGATATTATATAGCTTTAAGCTGTATACATTTCCCGTATAAGAAAAATTAAACTCTTATCTATGATAATTTCAATGTTATAAGCATTATAATATATTTTGACGTAATTCGGTGTTTTAAAATTGGTAATTTTTGTTTTAAAGTGTGGTTATTTTTAACTATAAAAATATTTAACCATACTGAATATTATAAATAATTTTAATACAAATAAATGATATAAAATTGGGAACAACTTGAAGATTGATAATTGATTTTTATTTTTGTTTATTTAATTGAATGTTTTGTGAATCACTATAAACAAAAGTTATTAAATTATCTACAACTTAGTATAATTGACGAGATTTTTTTATACGATTCTCAGATTATATTTACCAAAATAGGGTAGTTAACTAATTTTTGAAATTTATTTAACATAGAGCAATCGCTATTGAATTTATGATCAGCAGCAAATTTGCTTTTTAAATTAATCTCATTTTGTTTGTATAAATATTTTGTAATAAAAAATTCAACTTGTAGTATCAACAAATAAGATCGATCAAGATAAAATCTATTGCACGGGGTTAAATATAAATATTTTTTTTTCGTATTATTCTAGTTTAATCTAATATCTTTGACTTTATGTTTTACGTTAGTAATTAAAAAAGTTGAGAGTATTGATATTGTAATATTATAATTCCTACCTTTAAAAAAAAATAAATTATGAATTGGAAGGTTAGGTAGTCATTAGGTTATAATATTAATGGTTAATACACTTGATGATATTTAATTAATATTTAAACAAACTACGCAGCTCGTTCATTATTTGAAATGATTGGGTTGCAAAATTCGCTTTTTATGTGTTTACACAATTATACTTCCATTCAAGTTTTAGACATTGTAAGTGAAATACCCAATATTATATCATACATTTTTTTAGAAGAGTCTTAACGTTCAAAATATTTAGTATTTGAATATGAGTTATAGATTCATTCGGTTCAAAAAACTAATATTATACGTCCGAAAACATTCGGTTACTTTTTAACAAAAGCTCTTATTTTATCCACGTTGTTTGAATGTCACTTTACATATTCTAAGTCTTTAGAAACGATTGATGTCAGCATTTCAAAACTTCGTTGAAATGTATTTTAATTCTTGAAATGATGGATATACTCTTGCATGAATTGATTTTATACAATAAGCATGTGTATGCGGGGTGATAGATTACGAATGAGGCTTTTAGGTAGTGATGGAATAGAAATTCATAATATTGACTAAGTAAACATCGTAAGTATTTTATTTCAAATTTATTAAATTATATTGGGAATCAGAATTTATGCTTTATAATTTATTTTAAATAATTGCTTAATGTGATAAAAGTATAAATATTGATGGAACTTATATAAACGTACGAAACAAATCAGCACAAACATGGTAAATAATCGTATATCGCAAAATAGATCCAAAATGTATAATAAGTATAGCAAATATTCATTTTCATTATGTCATGTTATCATAATTTTACTATTAAAATGCATAAAAATAAATATGTTTACTGAGATATTAGAAAAAATGTCCGAAAACTGGTGTAAAAGTCAACCAAAAATAATTAAAAGGCCAGTTTAATGTGTGAACTCGGTAGTTATGTCGAGACAGGTAATCTCTGAATTAAGTACTTTATTATATAAAGTTTAGGTTACTTAAATTATAATATTTTCATTAGAATTTTTTACATTTTTTCATGAATATAGTATCGTAAAAATATATTAATTTGTTTTCATAATTACATACCTATGTTGTATGATAAATCAAAAAATTTAAAACAAAATCCAATTATAAACATAACAATTAAGACCTAAAATTAAATTGTATATTTACAACAAAAAAACCATTGTTGGGAACACATCATTGCACAATTACATGGATTCATATCACACAAATGGTTTGACAAATCTTTTAAGGAAAAATCTTTTTTGAAATGTGTTTTTTTAAATTAAAAATGTATTTACTATAATAGAAGAAAAATACAACACAAAAAAAGGAATTTGTAGTTTGTATTTTACATTAAAAAAATTTATATATATATATATATATTATACTTATACTATAGGTACTCAATATTTAAAAAAAAATGTAACAAAATCAATCGATTTAAATTAAAAAAATAATACAATATACCTAATACATTTTTATATTATTATTGTATCTAGTCTTATTTATTCTATTTAAAACTCTAAAATATGTATGTTTAATACTTATTTTAATTTTTTAAGCTGTAGAAGTATCATTTATCATGCAATCTGATTAAGTAAACCAAAACTCAATTAGTTGTTTTTGTTCTTGACTGTTTGCCTAACACTTTGTGACATGTTGGTTATATTGTTGACCACCTATTTTTTCTTCTCGGTGTCTGTTAGTAATTGCAGCAGTAGTTATATCATTTTAAAAATAAATCGAATATAAACAATTATTCTTTTTCTATTTTTTAATATTAAATTAACAATAATATAGTATTATAAAAACTAAAAATATATAACATTTTATTAAAATATACAAATTATGTCATAAATATATTGTAAATTATGATATTTAAAGTATTTAATCAATTTTGTTTTTTAACATCTAAGTTGGTAAAATCTATATTAAAAATTGCTTTTTTATTAATACCTTTACCTGGTTACACTAGTCAACTAAAAATGTATAACATAAAAAATATTAGTAACATCTCACTTCTCACCAAGGTATTAATTTGTAAGTACAGAACTTGTAAAATTTAAAGTTTAATTTACCAAAGTATAATAATAATTACTTAAACTGTAAATACTATATACATTATAGTTTAAATAAAATAAATAAAAATATAT
The DNA here is from genome assembly GCF_003676215.2 of Rhopalosiphum maidis. Taxonomy (NCBI): domain Eukaryota; kingdom Metazoa; phylum Arthropoda; class Insecta; order Hemiptera; family Aphididae; genus Rhopalosiphum; species Rhopalosiphum maidis. The sequence goes on from NC_040877.1 coordinate 66,425,410, forward strand.
TTTCAATGAGCAATAAATTATTCGTGTTTTGCCAATTTTAATAAAACATTGAATGTACAAAAAAAGACCATTCTAATACACTTCTCGCCAACATTATTTTCGGAGAATATTGTTTATTTACAGTAAACCTTGATTCACTTTTGATTATAAATTATAATCAAAAGAAATTAACAATTATTAATTTGTTTTAATAATTTATTAATAATGAAACAATTTTTCTCAAACACTTAACAAAATTAAAAAGTCTAAATGTTTTTATCAATCTCTCTATTGATTTGTGAATAATAAACACATTTTTCATTATTATACATTATAACATCAATGTCATTTTTTTAATATCAGAATCTTTATTAATAATTATTTATAATAAAAAATTAGACAATAAATGGATATCGCTTTACTGTACAGTAGGTGTCGATTGGGTTACTGTGACAGTTGTATTGAATTTTTAATACAATAACATATCATTATATAAAAAAAACGATTCTATATTTATTGAAACATATTACATATTAATCACCTAACATTAATAATAATTTGTATAATTTAAAACTGACAGTATGAAATTATATTATATCATATAATGTGGTTTCTACATTTTATTTTTTACCAAAATGGTTTTTCCTCTTAAACCAACCAAGATGAAAATTTCTTGGAACTGCAGTCATAAATCGTTCTAGCTATAGAACGCCCATTAAACCTTTATAATTTACTTCTAAATACAAATGACTATTTTTCTTTGTTTTATTTCCAAATAAGTATTGGAGCATTTCTTTATAAAAATTAATGTAATAATATTAATTCATTTTTATTTCGCGATTCGAGTTATTACGCATAGAAAGTCTATTTTTGTTTTGAACACATATGCATATATTTCTGTTAGTATTTATAGTAATACTATTAAAATGTGGTGTGAAACGGTTTAATAGTTACATAACTATAATTTAATACACTAAGGTGATTCTAAATGTCCAATCAAACATTGAACATTACTGTGATTAATATGATTATCTATTTGCATTTATAGTTTTAAATGTATAATAAAGCTTTTTTTAGTTAAGTTTATGTTTATTATGTTTAATATATCAATTTTATTTTATTTAAAATTTATATATGTATATATATATTTATCTTATAGTGCTAATTTTATTGAATATCTTATGGTATACTTTAAAATCACATTAAATAAAACAAAAATGTTAAGCCATTAAATATTTGATAAGCACATGTACTACTGTATTTTGGTCGTTAAAAGTAATTAAATTACTTTTTTTAGATTAAAATCTTCTAAATGTAGATAGGTAGATACTAAAGAATAATATTTCAATGTTATCATACAAAATAACAAGTTGTCCCATTTCCATTTAAATATAGTATAAACGTTATCAAACAAACTTTAGTATTTTTATTATTTTATAAATAAATATGATATTTGTTTCAATACTAGTACCTACTTTATATCCTTTTAATAAAATATTTGGATTTTATAGAATTATATACTAAAATTAATCATTTAATACGTATACATAATAATAATAATAAAATATTATAAACGAAAATCTGATACATTTATTTCAACTATGGTATGCATTTATTTTTTATTTAATACTATCTCAGGATATTATATAATAAATATTAAAATTAAATCATCATAAAATATAATTTATAAATTAAAAACATTTTGTATTTTATTAATCGATAACCACAGGGCACAGAAAAATAGAAATAAATTGATTTGAATAAAAGTATTGAAGTATTTGAAACTTTTGTTTTGAAAAATGGTTCCTCAATACATTTTTTTTTTGTAAAGATAATGGGTGATATAATTTAATATTTATTTATTTATTTGTATATTTTAAAAAAGAGAACCCAGTTACAATCCTTAAAGACACACGTCAAGGATTTGCATGATATTTGGTTTTTATACTACATTACTGTTAATCTTCAATATAATACGACAGTACAGATAGAAATAATATTGGTAATTGTTAAATAAACATTTTTAAGTGTAATATAATTAATGTGATTTTTGATTATCCATAATTATTCTGGTTAGATATTCCCGTTCAACAGTGTGTTGTTATTGTTGACTTTCATCGTACGTTAAACGATATTACAGTTAAACATAACGGGGATGGTATCAGAGATTTCTAAAATCTATACGATTAATTTTCACTTGTTAGACTTAAGGACGTGCTTGTTTATTCGAAAACGTGTAAACACAGGTGCACGGAAATGTGTTCGCCATGTTTTCGTTATAACATAACAATATAGCCTGGTTGGATAATGTTGTAACAATTAAATTAAGGATCCTCGCACCAAAATCGAATGAATTGGATGATTAACGAAAAAACTAGGAAATATTTATGTTTTTGTTCTAATAACTTTCTATTTATTCTTTTTGTCGACTGTATTATTTGGTTGGTTTAACTTGCTATTAAATGCACTTCCAATAAGTACGAAAATGAGTACATCTTCTAGTCACCTCTTAAATAATACATTGGATTGTAAAACACCAAATAAACTCGACCATTAGACATTTTATAGTTTGAAAAATTAGTTTCTGTTTTTGACAGAATCAGCCGGCTACTATAAATTATCAGTCGGCAAGATAGGAAGTATATGTCGATACCTCTGAATCACCTCCACATTATGATCTATAGATATCGAACCAGATTTTTCGGTATTTTTTTTTTTATCTTATAATAATATATTATGTACATAACCTATAATATATTATAATACTATACAGAAAAAAAGTACATTAAATTTTCGATAAAGCGTAACATATAACATATCGTTTTCATCAAGAAACATTTTGGAGATGAACGATTTCATTTTGAGTGGCAAAAATAGCATCGAGACACTTATAAAATATAAAATTTAAGTACGTAATATCATCGTCTAAACGCTACAATAATAAATCAAAAACAGATAGAAGCGGTCATAAAGCACTTAAATACATTTATTGCAAATATGGATTCAATAAAAAGACTACCATTGAATGAATAAATCTGACAAATTATGAATTGAATAACTATCTCTTATAAAAAAGAAAAATGTTTGAACTGAAGAAATAATCAATTCTAAGTCAAAACCTAAAAAAAATATTTAATTATTTCCTAACAGATATTTTATCTTTTTACTTTTTTTACATACATAATATTATAATTTATTCAAAACATTTTTTTTTCATGTTATACAGTGTACAATTAATAAGTTTATATGATAAGCATATCTATACCTACGTGAAAACTTAATTGTATCATACATAAATACCTATTAAGTACGTTTAGAAGTACTATTAGTTATTTAAATAATAATTCTTAAAACCAAGCTTATAATTAAAGTTTTAAATATTTTTTCTTTTAAATATAAATTAGGTATACCCATCTATCTAAGTATATTTACTTGTAAAGTTATAACTATTTTGATAGCGACAAGTAATTGTTGTCATCATAGAAAGTGTAAAATATTTTGTTAAAATTTACTTTTTGTTTATCATAAAACAAGTATACAACAAACATATATGTTGAAATTTAATGTATAATAAAAGTCAAAAATAACAATGAAGTATTAAAAGACATATAAACTATGTAATTACATTTACATACATACGATATTTATATATTTTTTAATTTACGTAAAAGTCTTGTTTTCTCTTATGGAATTAAAGTTTATATATAATACTGTGCTTTATGATAAAATAGTTTTATCATTTAATCTTATTATTTATAATAATCATTTTTGTTTTAAGTTAAACACAAAATAGGGATATTTATTTTCGATAAATATAACACAATTAAACAGGAAAAACTGTATACAGAATAAAATTAATAATAATTTATTTAGTCTAGTTTGAGTTTATGTAATACGTTTGTATTGATGTAGTTTTGTTTAATCTAACACTAATTAATATATTTATTTTAGTTTTTAATTTTTTAAATATATTTATTAATAGTAATAAATTGTAATTTGTTTAATTATTTAAAAACCTAACCTTAATGGGTATAAATTTATGAAAACATGTTATTAAGTACATTTTATACAGGTGATTTAAAGTAAATTAAAATATAATAGTTCCATTTCAATTTTTCTTAAACAAAAAAAAAAAAAAACATAAAAATTAAATAAATAAATAATATCTTGACAAAAAAAAATTATAAAAATTAAAAGTGAAACGTGATAAATTAAAATTTACATAATTTATGATCAAACGAAGTATTCTTTCAGCGGGATGAAAGAGATGAATAGTAGTAATGCTCCAATTTACGTCAATTTTTAACGAAAACAATAATTATTTATTTTGTTATCTATTTAGTATATTTAATAAATTATGTATGTTTATCAATATTATTTAAGGAATTATATATTTGAGTTTTTAAGTTTTTAAGTCGTTTGATTGAGCTCCTCTATTTATCTTTCTCAATTCGAGCACAGAATAGTAGAGGCATTTTGGATGAAATTGTATGATAATTATGATTTAAACAAATTAAAAATGTTTTTCTTCATTCTTGTATTTTCGACGGGAACAGTTAAATCTGAGAAAATAAATCAGTTTCTTGCAGTCAGGCGTGTATATGGTGAATTGTATAACTGGACAGGTTAAGTACACAGTTACTGGATAATAATTGTGCATCGTGGTGAATAATACAAGAGACTTTGAGGACTAGAAACTTATAATAATATGTATAAAAAAAATAGGCAGTAAGAAGTACTATTCACGGGCCCATTCACCATTGGAGCCCTAGATGTGTGATGATTCAAAAATACACAACCATATTTTCAAGTATTGCCTTACGAGAATAAAGTTTAGTGATTTTACAGAGACATTTATGTAGTTTAAAATCTCGTTATATCATTTTGACCCTGACCTTGACGAAACCCTGCCGCTTAAAGTTATAAATCATATTTCTTCATCGTGCATTTGAGGACTCGAGTTTATAGTTTCATACCAAGAAATTAAACAATGGTCTGAAAGTTTCAACCACGGGGGTGGGTTGCAATAAACGGAAACAACGCCTCTTTTCACTACACATCAATGAATTATTTCATTTTTTTTTCTCCGTCAACAATAAATATAAAAATAAAATATAAAATAATTATTAATATGTTTTATTTTACTAATTATTTAATGGTGATTTGACAATTTCCTTTGTTTTTCAAGACAAAACAAAAACCCAGACCCGATTTCAAGCGAAACACCCCTCCTAATCCTCCCTGAAGATACGACTTGTGCCCTGCAGACCACAATTGCGTAGATGATAAAATAATAATATTTTTAAAATCGTGTTGTCTGTTGTTCCGCAGATTTAAGACACCGATGCTGCGTTCCGACGTCGGACGGCAAGTGCTCAGACGGTGGTCACGGACGCGATGAACTCCTCGTCGGCCGACGATCACGGTGGGGGGACGTTCGGCAATCGGTCGTCGTCGCCTTTCCCCGATTGGAGCGGCGGTGGCGGCGGAGGTAGCGACGGTAACTGGTCCGCACACGACGAGACGACCGCCGTAGTGTTCTGTCCCATATTCGAGGGCACGGACGAGGACGATTACAGCCTGCTGTTCGAGTTCGTCACCTATGGAGTGCTGCTGAACGTGATCGGCGTGTTCGGCATACTGGGCAACGTCATATCGATGGTGATCCTGTCCCGGCCGCAGATGAAGTCGTCCATCAACTACCTGCTGATCGGCCTGGCCCGGTGCGACACGGTGCTGATCGTCACGTCCATGCTGCTGTTCGGGCTGCCCGTGGTCTACCCGGCCACCGGGCACCTGTTCAACTACTACTTCAAAGTGTACCCGCTGATCGCGCCCGTCGTCTACCCCATAGCGATGATATCGCAGACCGTGTCCGTGTACCTGACGCTCACCGTCACCCTGGAACGGTTCGTGGCCGTGTGTCACCCGCTCCGCGCCCGGTCCCTGTGCACGTACGGCCGGGCCCGGGCCTACGTGGTGGCCACCATCGCGTTTGCCGTCCTCTACAACGTCACCCGGTTCCTGGAGGTGACCGTCCAGAAGTGCATGCACACCGGTTCCAACCAGTACGTGTACCAGGTGTACCCTAGCGACCTGCGCAACGACCGCGACTACATATCCATTTACATACACTGGATGTACTTGCTCATCATGTACTTCATACCGTTCGGATCGCTGGCCGTGCTGAACGCCGCCATATACCGACAGGTGAGCTCGACGCAGCAAACGACGCAATCGGTTTGCCGACTGCGGCAGCGATATCGCGCGTGGTCCGGTCAACGCGTGAGCCGGGTAAAGTCACTGTGATACACCAAAATCGAGCGATTAATAATATTACTATCCACTGTTCGATGGCTCAATATTTTCAGTTCTAGTGTTGCGTTTCCCCGCGCGATGTCTGATTTTCCGTAATTCATTACAGCGGCGTTCGCTGCAAACGTCTGAATAAATCATATTTTATAAATTGTTATTTCCGTGGACTTCGTGTACACTAAATTAAAATCGTATAAATAATTATTGAGGTATTATTTGTAAGTAAGTATTGGGAAACAACTGCAATTTATTGGACATTAAATAAATAGAAAGTACATTAATTGAGCATTAAATAATGGTGTTATTACAAAAATGAGTGATGCTCTTACATTTATCACAAAACCCCGAGAAATCGGGATAGTAACTGAGGACATTGCGTTTTTTTTCCTCGCAATGTCTTATCAAACGACGAAATTTAATTTCGCTTTTAAAACATTTATTAATTTTATTTCAATACGAGCGAATACAAAACTATTGATTAAGTTAAAATAGTATTAATGACCTTTTCTTCCTTTTATTTTCATGACGAGTAAAAAAAAGTCACCATCGTTAAAATGTTCTGCTTCAATTATTATGTGTAAATATTATATCAACGAGTAACAAAGACTTTTAACAAATTCGGAACTTATATTATTATTTTTCGTTTTCACCAATCATTAAAATATTATCAATTATCACACAACAATATTCATAAATATAATTTATTGTAAAATACATAAGGGTCCGTAAAGAAATATTATTCGTGGTTGATTTTTACAGGTATAAGTAAAATAATGATTAAACAATATATAATATATTCGACACTGATGATTATTATTAAAGGCAGATATTATATCATAAAACAAATCAGGCCACTATAATATCAATCATATCTCACTTTAAGTTGGTACACTACTGATTGAACGTTATTTCACTGCATGTTATAATTGATATCTATTAAACGATTAGTGTTTCAACTTAAAAGTAACTTACGAGACGTCTTGTCAATAATAACAACAGATTAATAGGTGTACCTACCTTTGCATTTATTTTATACTCTACGCACAAGCAGCTTAAACCAAAAAAAAAAAGATTTATGTGTTTTATTTGGTATCTTACACATAGTTACAGTAAGTTATATTATATTTTTATAATATTTTATGCGTCACATTTGTATTAGATATTGAATTTTTATTTTTCACAATGCATTCCTTATAACATACATGGAAGAACACGTATTATAGCAAGTTTTTTCAGGTCAAACGTATTTAATTTAATTGTATATACTATGAAACAGTAACAAATGGTGTGATTTGTAGATACTTTGGTTGCTTATAAGCATTTGTAGACAAACTTACGAATAATTTAACAATTTGTAGTTCAAAAAGTGTTGAGTTTTTATTTTTATTTAATCTAAAAATGTTCATGCCTAGTAACAATAAGTGTCAAATATAAATAATCATCAATGAGAAAACCTATAGTTGGTATTTATAGTGTTTAAAATAATAAATTAATTAAAATTAAAAAATTAAAATACCATGAAATTGAGAATGATTAAGATGTTAAGATATTTAATAAATTATTTATCAAATCAATGCCTACTCAAATGTTTTATTATTTTTGTTTTCTTTTGTTATATTTGATTTAAAAATGAACTTCTTCAAGCTGTCAAAATAAAACTATGGATAAATTAAATGTAGCGTCTGTTATAACTTATGTATAGGTACATCAAAACATTTATTAATTATTATTATAGTTTATAATTAAAAAATTACGAACAGTACTTATGTTCTTGCTGAATAAACCATTAAGTTTATTATATAAATTAAATAGATTTAACAGTTCATTATAAGTTTCATAATCCTTAATTAATATAATATATATTGTAAATCAAATACAAAAATTATTATTGTAGATAATTCGGAGTAAAATATTTTAATCAATTAATAAATAATGAGAGGGAAATTACTGAAAAAAAGAAGAAATATATTATTTAGAATGATATAGAATATAAAAAAGTATCACATAATATTAAATAAATTTAGTATGTATGTATCTGAAGCGTACCAATAGTAAAATAAATTTAATGATAGATTTATAGAGCAAGGCAACAGCGTAAAAAAAGATACAAAGTAGTCAAGTAGTTCAAAAAAAGTTTTTGTCAATAATTATTCCATGTAAATTATGCTATTATTTTAAACCAGATATAAACATTTAGTAAAAAATTCATTGAATAATTGGATATTTTATATAATTGGATTGGATATTTCATATTTTTGGGATATTTTCAATTTTAGTAATCGGATAAAAAAATATATTAGAAAAATAACACGTACACCTACCAACGATCAAATATAGTTAATTTTATTTTATTTGTATTTTGTAATTTCACTACAATAAAACAAATACACGCGTATTGTAATAGAAAAATATTGGTAAATTCACGTTTATAACTATAAATTATGAATATTAGTGACTAGTGGAGAACGGATTTAATTTTAAATACATATTTTAGTAATTGTTGATTTATCCCGATTTTTTATTGATTATTGACTATGACTAAAATATTTTACGTTATCAAAATAATTAATAATTTTATGGAAATTTTTTTTTGAAAAATAATTTAACTTACATTTATGAAGATTTTTATATTCTTTGTTCGTGTGATTAATATTTGAAAATCTGAAATTTTCCATGTAAGATGACTATGCATTGTTGAAGATGCATAAAGTCATTAAACAATTTAACTGAAACATTTTCAAATCAAATCGTTGCCATCAACATTTTTAAATCACAAAAAATATATTGTAGTATTTGTAATCCATTTAAAATGATTTCACTATAACATTTCTGTTTGATCCTATTTATTCTATTTTTATATCTCTCAAAACATTTAGGAATTATATATGTTTCAAACTATTGAGAAACTTAACTGAATGTATATTTAGGGATTACATAAAGACGTTGATTGACTTAATAATTGGTATAAGCAATTTAAAATTTACCAAACATTGAATGAATTGTAGACTTTGTAAGTACAATTTTATTTTCATAAACATACATATAATCATAGTAAAAAGATAATAATCATGTTTCAAAATATAACTCAATATTTTTTTTAAATACACAAGAAGCTAAATATATTAATGTATAGTATATTAATGATATAAATGGAATCGATATATATATATTGAATTTATTAAAACATTAAAATAATATTAAAAATATTGTGTTGAATACAATATGGTTCTAGAGAATATTGAAAATTTTGTAAATGCTTATGGTTTATACAGAGGTACTTAAAATTTAAATTCTGTGATACTAAAAAATAAATACATACCTGCTAACTATAAAATAAAAACTCGTTACGTAGGTACTCGTTTCAATCACCAAAAAGCAACTACCAATGACTTCGAATAAAAAAAGGTTTACTACCAGCACCTTTTTTTTTTTTTGTTTTTAAATAATGCGTTGAACAAAATAAATTGATCCTCACAGAACTGTTCTCATCCAACTGATACCATTAAAAATCGAAAAATTATAGCGCACACTTTAGATTAGGTTTTTTCGGTAGTTTGAGGACAATACTATCATATACGTTTTGTACTAAGTTCTATTAATGTTACTAAAGTTTGTTCAATGGGTGAGGTTGAGGTTACGGATCATGAATCATGTGATTCACTGCGTATGGCTGTGACAAGTTACTCTCCAATGGGTTAAGCGCTCTTGTGTGATTTTACGTCATCTGTATATGAGCGCGTGGCTTTTTGTCGCATTAAATCAAGATTATAGCACGGCCCGTGTATTTGAAAATATTATAAATATTATACTATAATTCATTGTTAAGTAAAATAAAAATAAACTTCCTCTTTCAACAAGTGGATTGAAATATGTTTAATGCTCGTTGGCTAAAATGAGTACGCCTCTACCAATGTTATTTCAATCGATTACAAAAACTATTATAATTAAATTGTATTGGGTGCTTTGTTTAATCTAATATCACGCAATTTTATATTATTTCTGATTAAGTCGGTGTGAGTGAAATTAATAAAATATTGGATAGTATATTACTTACTGAAAACCCATTCAGTTCTATTCGTTTATTAATGGTTTATGCTAATTATATTTACGTGACTAAATTTTTAAATTTAAAAGTCAATTCACGCTATTGAATTCAATTATTTTAATACATTTTTATCAAGTTAATGATCATAACAGAATAAATTACTATAGAAAGTAGAAACGAAGAATTCTCAATCTATTAATATGACTATTATTTGTATTTTTAAAATTCCAGCACAAGAAATTCAAACTAAAGCTTAACTTAACCGAATACTGTAAATATATAAAATGCATTTTAAATTATTAAGTTATTTACATTGTAGAGTATTCTATGGTTTTAAATAGTTAACAAAACAATTTTTATGATTTATGTTATATTATTCAAAATAACTTACTTAAGTTTTGAAATGTGTTATGGGATATTTTATTTTATTTTATTAATTTAAGTATTTACAAATTAAAAACCATGAAACTGAGGTAAAATATAAACCTTGTATAAATAGTTTGGAATAAAAAATAGTGACATGTCCATGAATACGCTTTTGTATAAAATATATTCAATAATTAAAGCAAGATAATATTGAATATTCAATAAGGCACTATAATAAGTCCGTGTAATTTATCAAATGCCTTTGAAATATAAAAAAGAACCGCTAATATTAGAATCATTTTGAAATATAGTAAGTTTAAGGTCGATGAAATTATATAACTGATACAGAGTAGTAATGAAACTCTTTAATATACTCGGAAGGAAATACCCACTACGAGTAGAATAATATATCACACTATATATCAAATAGTATGTACATAATATTACTGTAGTTAACAAAGAGAATATTATGCTTATAGTTTCTTTGTGTATTTTATTGTGTTTAATTTTTAAGCATATCTATTATTTACTCACTATTATATGTACTTGGATACAAGCATTAGGATGTTTGATAAATATTAATATCTCGTAGATAGCCATTTTAGACGAAATGCCCGAATGAATTTTACAGGTGGAGTAAGTAGAGAGATAGATATCACTAATATTTATATTTTATATGATATATGAATAATAATATCAACAATATTAACGTAGGTATTCAATATTATGTTTGTCAAATAGTTAATATTAGGTTTGTTATATATGTTTGGCAGATACTATTGTTTTTAATAAAACTATTTTCATTTTAAAATAATAAATAAATACGTATTTTTAAATATTGCCAATATATTATCATGTAATGTCTCACATTTCAATGTTTCTAATATTGAATGTCGTATATTGTAATATGTAATTTTAGTCTGAATCATTGTATGTTTTCGATTCTGTTACTTGATTTTTTATATGCATTTGGTTAACCTTTTAATTTTAAATACAATTTTTAACAATGAGTACTTAATTTTAGTTACAATTACTTGTTCGGTAATAATTCCGAATTCGTTCAATTTTTATAGCTATTTAGATGATAAAGATTTCAAAGCAAGTTCATTTCAGTATTTAGGTGTTTAAGTTAAATGATAACATTTGCTAAGGGTACGTTACCATTGAGCTATTTAAGGAGTTTTCGTTTGAGATTTCAACCCGAAAGTTTAGCTATTTTGCTCGAAAGTAATTGAATAACTTTAAGGTACAAAGTGTTATTGGAACGCACATTAATGATCTTATAACACTCTCCGAAAATTATTTTATCATATGACTCTATTATGCCTAAAAATTGCATGTTATTTTTTGTCCATAACAATATAATATACTATAAATAATTCATTAACTAATATTTTTCCATCGAAATTGTTATTTTAAATCAAAGTTTTAGGAACTCAAATAAAAAAATCTAAATTGTGTAAAATGTATTTTATCACTAATTCAAATCAAATTAACATTTTTCAGTTGCTATAATCTTACGATATCTATTTAGTATACATATATTAAAATATACATAATACATTTACAAATATTCAAAATAATTTATAGACCAAAACAATTATTATTATCGCAATAAATTTGATTTTTATACAATAAATTATTGTAGATATTAATTTTGGATTCTGTGCATTGCTTAAAGATGGATTATTTACACTACCCGAAGTACAAAAGATCATAATATTATTATCTGTGAAAATAAAGATAAATGTATGTAGGAAACTATAAGGAATTATAAATAATTCGTTTGAAATAGCGTACTTGAATTATTGTTGTAATGCACTTTATTGCAGTTATAAAATATAAATTATTTTATATTGAATATAGTAAATATTTAATTAAAATACAGATATAATCGATCCTTAAATACCTCTAATATTTTAGTATGAATTATTTTCTTATTTTTTTCATAAAAAATATCCACTTATGTTCATGAAAATCTATACATGATAGTATTAATAATCGTGGGTAAACATTAATTGAATAAAATGTTTTTCAATGTACTCAGTAAAATAAATATTTTAATTCAATTTTTCTTTTTTTTTTTGGGACTCTAATACTTCACATTTTTCAAAATAAATATTAGGTATTTAAATTTTTTAATTTAATGGAAATCTTTTTTAATACAAAATTATTGTTAACACGATTACAGTAAACAAAAATATATGTATTATAATATACTTGTTCCAATATGCAAAATATAATATTCGATATTTTCGTTTAATATAATTGAATTTATCTAACAAAAAAACAATAATTATAACTGCAACAATACATTTTTATAAAACTATTTATTTGTATCGTAATGTTTATTATTTATAAATAATAGACAATTTAATATTTTAATATTAGATTCTAATGGATTCAATATTTTTTTTTAATTTAAATGAAACTTAACATTTAAATAATACTAATCTTTAACTCTAAATAATACAACACAAATGGTTTAAAATCTTAATTTTTCACGTTGCCTATACAGTGGTTGGTATAATTAGTTGATGATCTTTACAATTTTATTTATTATTTTTTTTATCCATTTTTAAATCAGATACATATATTACCATGTAAAATAAAAACAATATGTTTTAATTAGGTTTCAAAGGTTCCTTTTGTATTTACTTATTCATTTTAAATATTTCGTGAGCTTCCTAGCATTACGTTCAAATTGAAATGTTGAAATGAACGTTTAGAAAAAATAAATAATTATTTATAGTTATAAATGTTTTTTTTTTTGTCTGTTTTCTTAAATATATTATATGTACTTAACTTTGCTGGGTTTAATTTTATGTTATTGGAATTGTTTTCTTATTCTTCAACTAGTTTTCATAATAAATAGATTTGTATATAATTTAATTATAACAATGCGTTTTGCTTAATTCACCGATAAATATTTTTTTTAAATAGTGTTTTCGTTTCATATTATCATGATACCCAGATTAATTTTAATTAAAATTTAATTTAATTAGAATTTTATTGGTCTATTGGATTTATTTAATATTATAAATACCTTCTAAGATTTAATGTTGTATGTTTTTAGCGATTATTTTAAAATAAATAATACATAGGTTATCCAGTTTTAAATTTTCGTTTGCAATACTGATTTTTCGGACAAACAGTTATAGTAGAACCCTTTTTCATTGTAGAAAAAATAAACCAAATTTATATTATCTATAAAAACATTTTTCGGGTACATGTCATTGAATACATTGAAAACAAAAAGACAAATGGATAAAAAAAAAAAAATTCTTTTCTTACATCATTTTTTATCCTACGTTTGACGGCGTTTTTAATAGGCAATTTTACACACATACAACTACCTTAATCGAGAAATATACAACTACATAGTATCGAGTTACATACATAAAAATACTTATATATCATTTGCGTGTAACTAAATAAGATTATTATTTTTACAGTTATAATCTATAATTGAGGTAACTGAGCCAACCATAATTCTGGATACCACTGTACAGGTACATTCAATTTCTAGTAATTGTCAAGCACTTTTTTTATTGTATAAATATGTTTATAAATATAACATTTACTATTAATATATTATTACATTCAATCAAATCGAATTTTTTGAGAATTCGTAATAAAACATACATTCATAAATCAGAAATTGTGTATTGATAAAAAAAGCAGCAATGATGTATATGTTTAATAGCATGATGTTCCGTACATGCATTTAAAAAATATAAAATGTGAAAATATAGAAAATGTTTATGATTTCAGACCGAATAATATGTTTGTCGTTTCCCATTACCTAGTGAAATCCGTAATGTCCTTCATTTCATCTAAGGACTAGCAACTATGTATTTTTTTTTTTTTTTTTTTTTTTTATTGATTTTGAAAATAATATATTCGTATACATTTTATTCGTTTTACAACTATTTCTCTAGTAATCCAGATAGATCAATCGTTGCGGTTTGAGTGGTTTGACAAGAAATATCAATTCGATTTCTGATAAGTTTCCGGGAATAATAAAAAATATTCGTCTTTTACAATCAATATCATTGAGTACAGTACAAAAGGATTGTTTACATAATAAAATATTGCAATAAAATGCACTTTCTGTTAGTCGAATGCATTTGCATTTGAATGACATTAAAAAACTATATTACCATAATTGTTATGCATCAAACTAAAATGAACATCTATTACGGTCTTAATTTAAATTCTCAGATAGCTTAAGCAATGAACATTTTATGTAATATAATTTACTCTTTAATAAATAAATAACTATTACCCTGATATAACAACATGAATATGTGTACACACTAGGTAATCCAATTGAAAGTCTATTCTCATTATTTCTAAAAGTCAACTTTAATTGTTTATTTAAATCACTTTTAAAGTTTTACTTTTATGAATGATAAATTACAACATAATCTCATGATTTCACTGATATCAGATTTAAAATTAGAATAATTTTTGTAAGTATATTGAATATTGATACAACAAATCAAATTTTGAACGATCAGTCTATTAGCTGTATACTTAAAAGTGTTGATAAGTGGAGTAAAATGGCTTACAGTTTCTCGGGAAAATGTTATTCCACAACTCCGGTCATCATAACTTTAAATATTATATCTAACTAATTAGTGTAAAATTTAAACTAAATTATATACAATTTTAATACATTTAAGACATGTTGAATTAATAAGTATAAACACTTAAACGGATCGTAGTTTATTACATATTATGTATGATCTATAGTAAATACACGTAAGATATAGATAAATTATATTATTATTATGCGTAATATATGTGGATATTTTTTCAGCAAACTAAAGCTTCCGATTCAATTGTACATTTTTTGAATTACATTTGCTTAAGCTTTAATAATTTCATAAAAATAAATATATAAGACTAAAGCTCATATAATTATAATATGTATAGAAAATAAAATTAATTAATTAAATACGAACATTATTATTATTATTATATTATTATACATAATATATCTAAACATAACTCTAGCAAAATGTATTTAATAAAGTTTTCCAATTTATTACCTACGTTGTAATAATTTTATTAACACTGCTCAATTTATACAAACATTTTGTTAAAATAAACTATGAATTCTAAAATCATGATGGATTATTCTTCTACCAAATTATAGATTCAAAAAATATTTTTACATAATATGATATTTTTGTTTTATTTTATTGTGTTAAATATAATTGAAAGAAATTCAGCTTCCTTTTATTTTATATTTAACTCTACAAACTCTTAAAATTCTAAAATAAATATTTAATGAACCGAATTCAATTCAAACTAAAAATACTATGAGCATAATCAATGCACACCTTTACCATTATGATTCAAACGATAATTTCATCATCAGTTTTACCAAATGCATACATTTATAATTTTGTATTTTATCACCATCATATTCAGTTATAATCTTATTAAGTTAAAACCATTTTCCAGATTATAAAAATGAAAATATTATGGTAATGCGTCGTTTTAGGCGCCACAGAGGAATGATTCAACCGCAATTTAGACGTTAAAAAACTATATTTTCGTGCTCTAAAATAAACATTATTTTTTACTATATTTAAAAGCATTTTTGTCAATTTTCTTATGTTGTGTAACCATACAATACTATATACACTATAGAGCCCCAATTCAAATATATACATATGTGTATATGTGTGTGTGTTGTATTACGACTTTTGACTATTCGTACCAAACTTAGACATAATTTTATAATTTTGTTTTACTGTTAAAATACAACTAAAGAAAATAATTTCAAATTATTTAAATTTGTTTTACCAAAGTAGCTCAAAATAATTGTGTATAGTTTCGCGAAATTGACATGTAATTAATAAAATAAAACCTAGAAAATAGAAATATAAAGTAGTGCAATAAATTAGTTTTCTTATCTTATCGTTGAATAAGACACTGCACGAATGTGTAGAATTTGGATTCAATGATTAATCATTACACGAGAAAAATAATTTTCAGCGGATACAGTATAACAACTTCTCTCTCTAAGAATATTTTGTGATTTATTCGAAAAGAAAAATGTAATAAAGCATAATATATTATATAAAAATAATATTATTTAATTATACTATTTTTAAGTCAATACTATACGTATCGTAAACATAATAAATACAATTGTAATTAATATGCATCGTTTAAAAATAATTGTATCTATGTAAGTTTGATGTTTTTAAATTGATATGTGATATTTGGTTGGTAATTTAGAGGGTCAAAATCAAAAATATATACTTAAAATACACTTAAAAAACAACAAAAATTAATAACATTAAAGGGTCGACAGTTTTACCAAATATTTAAACCTTTATTGGTTATATTAGTATTTTACTAAACATGAAAATTAATATAATTAGTAATATTATATTATATTATTTTGAAAGAAATTATACAAAAACGTTGGTACATATATTTCCCCAAATATTTTGATTACATTAATACGTCCAACGTGCTCAAGTATACAGAAATTGTTATAAAACAATGTTAGTCATAATACAAGATCATAATAAAATACGACTTAATGCTGTGGAGTCAGACTTAAAAGGCCACTGTATCATGTCAAGTAAATACGAACGCCACTAGCTATTTATTATACCTACATTTAAACCGTACTCTTCTAGTTCAGTGAATTATTTCGGACAATTAGTTTTTGCCATCACACTTTACGTGTAGTTGAAACAAACGGTGTCCAGTCAAACAAATTGCGGTAGCTGAAAATAGTATGTGCATCACGCTGTTTCATTTCATCCGTGCTAGATAAATATATTAAACAACCCTACGTCAAATCATTTAATTTTCGTAAAAATTACCAAACCTTTAGTTTAATATGTAGATGTGTAAACTTTGTAAAATAAGTCAGAAGCATAAAAAGTACCTATTATTTTATCAACTAACTATTAGCTTTTACAAGAAAATGATACTATTAAAATATATACCGTACAGTAATAACATATTACAATATAATACGTATAACTCGATGGGTTGATCGGTACATATTATTAGGTGTGACTTATTAAAATATTGTAACTCTATAATACCTGAATGGCTGTATGACAAATAATAACAGTTTTTTCGAACTCGATGTGAATTAAAGCAACCGACGTGTTCGTGTCCAGCTGACGAGCCTATAGAAATCGAATTCATATGCCAACGATTTAATGAAGTATTTCAACAAGGATTTAGTAATAATGCGCGCTTGACATGTTAAATTGTACAACATTTATGTGACGCGTTCAATTCTGTTACCATGTGCATAATTTGTTAAAGCGCTCCTTTAGATGCCGTTATAATGCCGTATCTGAATCATATTTTAAGTTTTTAAGTGTATAATATTATTATATACGCGCCGGTTGTAAATTACGCAGTGTTCACCCTCGGATCGGTGTTCTTAGAGAACTGACGTATAAAATATTGTAAACCGTAAATGTGTATATGGTATACATTAAGCTGCACTTGGCACATGAGTACATGCGTCTTAATGTACTCAAATCATAATATGACTGACACGTGATGCTGAAATATATACACACGTACGGTGCCTACCTATTACTATTGCAATATATTGTATAATAATATTTTACAAGTGAGTCGTGTGTCGTACCGAGTAAAACATTCATTGTGTCGCGTTTTTAATTCAAAAATAATCACGTATTATATAATATTTTAATGGAATTCTATAATAAGGTTACACAATAGTAATTTCTCATGCGTATATTATACACATCATAGATTTTTGATAGGTATACTCGTATGTATCAAGTATTATAATAGTTCTAAGTTATTCTAATGTTACGCGCGAATTCATAACACTGAGATCTGAGAATATTTAACGCATCTATGCTATACGTCAGACACGTCTACTCGAATTATTACTTAGGCTAGAACATCTGTACAAAAACCTAGCCTAACCTAAACGCATAGATTTTATTAAGATTCTAGTATTAGTTAATGATGATTTTTTATAATTTGTAGTGTTTTGTTTATTTATCTTTTTAAATACGAGTTATGTAACGTATATACATTAAAAATATATACTTGAAAACGATTCAATTCTTTTCATTTTATATTCAACCCCACGTTTTCTAAGTTTATATGATAACGAAATTCCATCCAACCCAATGTACCTAGATTAAAACCAATGTGCACTTAACCGCGTGAGTCAAATAACTTCAAATTCGGTTTTTGTTCCGGTTGTATTTGAAATAATCAACGGCAGTTTTTCTATGAATTTAGTATATGTATAGGTGATTTAGAAAATAAGTTACCGAAGATTAAATTTAACGTAAACAAACCGTGTTTAGGTTCACCAAACGTACAGCAATAGTATTAGATATCTAATACGGAACGTTTTTCCGTAAACGAAAACAATACGATTTTAATTTATTGCACAGTGAACCGCGAAATAACCCAAGATCACCACGGATTCGCCAATTTCCGTTTAATGAAACCCGTTTTCACAACATCAGTCCATACGTATATAACCATGATCCGTAAATCAAATTATATTATATCATATTATAATACAATTATAATTGTCATTGTCACGCGATAGTCATAGAAATTATAACTATATGACATCAATTTTTGAGCATCAAACAGTGTTTTCAGTGCAAATTATTAGCGCGCAGTCTGCTTAAGCTCATGATCGGATTACTCATATGATACCAAATTCTGTACTTAATAGTTTACCTACACTATCTCTAAGTTATCAAAGCACGTTGAAACAATTCATTCTCAAGCGTGAATTATGGCACACAATGGATGTATGTATTTAGAGCTGACAAAGAAGGGATACTGCATTATTGCGTTTGTTATGGCGATAATAGTTTTGGTAAATAATCAAAACCTCTGTTGTTTCCGCAACGAAAACAGACAGAGTGTGGTTTATTGGCTATCGCGCGTTATAGCGATTCAGAAATTATACAAGTTACTATAATAATACTAGTTGGTGTTATTATACAATATTAAATATTTCTTAGATGCCGGTTACTTTGAAGTGGTTAACAATATTGGTGATGTGAGACAAAAGTTACGCGTCTTATCCGAATCTTTAAGTTCCTTACTAAACCTTAACAGGTTACTTTCACTGTTATAATCTGAAACAAATAATATAAAACCACATTATATCTACCAATGGAAACAACATTTAAGAATATTTTATGGACGTAAAAAATAATAGTGTA
Source organism: Rhopalosiphum maidis (assembly GCF_003676215.2). Lineage (NCBI taxonomy): Eukaryota > Metazoa > Arthropoda > Insecta > Hemiptera > Aphididae > Rhopalosiphum > Rhopalosiphum maidis. Next base: position 66,445,345 of record NC_040877.1, read on the forward strand.
AAACAAATCACCAATAAACAAACATAAAGCGTTATCTCAACAAATATAATTGTTCATGAGTACAAGTTTAAACATTAAAATGTTATATAATTATCTTCATACAAAATTATGATATTTAACGATTATTAAAAGTAAAAACTAACGAAAGTGTTCTGCACTAGGCCTTATAATTTGGACTTTTTCATAGCAAAAATGAATATAGAAAGAAAATCTAGTCTCAACTATTTCTGTTGAGATTTTCAGCGAGATATTTTCAAATATTTTTCTACAATACATCTATTTTTAGAAATTGATTTTCTTAATTAAATAAATCTTTCTCAAAATGAAAATTTGGTTAAACAAAAAATGATGTGACTAAATACTAAATAGCTGGGTCTAATACTTGATTAACGTCTCATTTTGAGTCACCACTTAAAAAAAAAGCATATTTGAATTCTCATTGAAAACTAAATGGTAAATCTAAATGGCTCTTCTTTACATGCAGTACTATGATATTCAACTTTGAGGCTTACCAGGTAAGGTATTGATTGAAAAATGTTAAGGCTTGAAACTGAAAAGTTCTGTTTAAATGATTAATGAAAAAAAAAATTGGTAATTGTGTTTATTTATAACTTTATAGTTCTTAATAAGGATAACTTTTTAAACAATGTTCCTAAACAATTTTTTCTGAGCATAAAAATAAAACATTGATAACACAACCTATTATGTATAATATACATTGTATTATAAAAATAAGGATAATTAAAAAATCATATTTTGGTTCTGGTCCTACTAAAACGTAAACCTACAACCTACAGAACCTTTTGGTATTTTCAAAATCAAATCACTGATTTCTTACATGTACTATCTACGCAATAACTTGGGTGAGAAAATGTATGCAAATTGTATTCAATTATTATATTATCTACCATCGTTATATCTTAATACCTAGTTTAAGTTAAAGCGTATAACATAATACATAGCAAACAATCAAAATGGTCTTAACCCCGCACTTCAATTTAAAATCATATTTCAAGATGTATTTTGTATTCAAAATTAAAATATCGAATTAATACAATTAATATTCAAATAATTGATTTTTATTATGTATTAGATATATTACATATAGCCGTATAGGTTTTCTTCTTAATATTTTATTACTAAAACATGTTGATTGCTTTATTTTTATAAGATAAACGTTATAAAATAACTATTGAAAAACATCAAAATTTCAAAACATATAAACACTTGACATACATACAGACTACTACCAGAAAAGGTTTTTTAATGTAATGCAAATTGTTTTCTCAATTTTACAATAGCAACATGTTAATATTTGCCTAACATCCATTGCTAAAACGAGCGTAGTCGAAACACAACAACATAACAACATCCAGTCCCTGGTTATACATAATAGCATAATATTCTGAACACAGTGTGTTGTATAAACGAATAGATAAAAATAAATATTTGATCGATACGATTGTTTTTTTAATAGTAAGCAATCATAAAAAAGCCGCATCTATTATTATGAGATTAATTTAAATTTAAATTAATATATACAATATACACATGGAATATTAAACACCAATAATACACATTATATTACGTATTGAATATGAAATGTTATTTCTACTTAAATGTTGTACATTTAACTTACATATTGTAGTTACGTACACATGACAGCAGTATTAATAACGTCGAAATCAAATATTTTACATAATGTACATACTAATTAAGTTTGTGCTGTATTCATGCGGTTACTGTGACTTGCGTGAAAATTTAATAATTAAATTAGTACGAGTGTATTTAATCGGAATGATTCGTAAACTCGTAAAGTGTTCGTATGTTCAAATAACTTCAAATGTTTTATCCTCAAAATCCGTCGATTTATACAAAATGATTCTCTTAAAAGATTAAACAATTTTCCACTACATAAAAAACCCACTTTAAATGTTCCCATAAACTCAGAATCAGTCGTTTTATTTTTATATTACAGGTACTGTATATTTTGTAAGAGTAGATATACATTATTTTTACTAAACATAATATTATTATTTATTTAGTTATTTTTTTTTCCGTCAAATATAGTGATTGTAGTATTACTTGAAATTAAATAATGAAAATTCACTGGCAATTAGTTTAGGATAGTTTTGGTGAGAGTTCAACATAACATATTAATTATATCGATATTATGATATGTTGTGGATACGTCGTCATAATATTAAATTGATACGTACCATATTATACGAATCGTACGTATCGTGAAGTTTGTCTTATATCTATAAAAAGATAACTTTAACGAAATAGTGGTTTATATTATATAGCATTATTTAATATAATAAAAATTGTAAAAAAAAATCCTTTGGTATTGTAGAAAATCGAAAACAAAATTTTGTGTAGATATTTTATGTTACGGGATAGTGAATCACTATAACTAAAAATATGTTAAGACTACTCATTAAGGCCCTACTAGTTACAACCTTTTTTACAATTTTTTAAAAGGAAATCAATTTATAATTTGGTTATTATACTTATTATTAGGGTTTGCATTTGTATGCAATAAAAATTCTTTGAATATTCTGTATATTTATACATATATTATAAAAAAATATGCAAAATTTTGTTTTTTGCAAATATAAGGCAATCCGATAAAAAAATGTATTAAAAAAAAAAATCCAGAATAACATTATTTCTATGACACTGTATTTAAAAATATTATACCATTTATATGAAATTATTATTATGTGACGAATGCCAGCACGAGGAACTACAAATTAATGTTTCGTGTTTTCTAATCAAACGTTTTTGAAATTTTATCAAAGCATGCTTTTCTAATTATTGTAAAAAAAATCATACCACCTCCTAAAATACAATTGGTACATGTTTGAAAAAAACAAATCTTCAACTGACAGTTCCTCGTCTTCATAGCGTTACGTTATTTCACCGTTGATTATTATACAAACGATTTTTTTCCAATGTAGAATATCCTCGATTTTTTGACAGATCATTCGTAAGTTTGAATGTAGTGAAATCTATATCGGATCCTCCTTCGTATAGTTTATTTATAATATTGTCTATGAACAATAAACTAGTGGAAATATTCGAATTTCTCTAGTTTTTTTTTTTTTTTTTAGTTTCCGTTAAACACTAAAAGTGTGTAATACTTTTTTTTTTGTACATTTTTTCAGTTATTACCTATTATTTGAATTAATACCCATTTATGATATATTTCTACTTTTTTTATGTCATCTAACACTCGATAGGTATCATATTGTGTTGACATTTAGGCACGAATATACTTCCAACAAATGCGAACGTGTAACAAAAAACATGAAACAACAATACGACTTTATTTTAATGGTAAATAAATTATTATTGAATACTGAATGCGAAAGTTTTAAATCTTTTTGTCAGAAATTTAAACAATTTAGATAGACGAATTAAAAATAAATAAGGTATATTCGTCGAGCAAAATATCAAAAAGTTCAAAACGCTGAGAATTTATTTCGTAAAATGTTCATGATATTCAATAATCGATCAAAACAATTGTGTGATATGCAATTAGTGTGAAATTTAAAAAATAGAAATAAACATATGATAATAGACATAGACAAATGTTTAGGGTATAATTCAGCTTACCTTTTCGCAAAGGAATTGATTTAATTTCAACTGGGTCGCACATGAGCTTTACTAGGATAAAAATATATTTCGGCATAATATACACTTGTACTTTTTTTTTTTTTTGAAAATCTCTCGAAAGACCCCACTACGTACACGAGCTCCACTTCTCACAAAACGTAGGTAATCATCGCCCGCGTTCCTGTCTAATGCGCGCGACCGCAGTCAGGCGACCCACCAATCAAATAATCAAACAGTATTAATAACCGCACGCCACGGGTGTTGCAGGTGAGGAGGGCTAACCGAGAGCGGCAGCGGCTGTCACGGCTGCAGAAGAAGGAGATCGGACTGGCCACCATGTTGCTGTGCGTGGTGGTCGTGTTCCTGCTGTGCAACGTGTGGGCGCTCATATCGAACGTGGTAGAGGCGTTCTACGGCATCACCGTCGATCACCTGGTCAAGGTCAGCAATCTGCTGGTGACCATCAACTCGTCCGTCAACTTCGTCATCTACGTGATATTTGGCGAGAAGTTCAAGCGGCTGTTCTTCAAGCTGTTCTTCCCGAGGGGCGTGTGGATGTGCGGCTGGCACTTGGCGGCTGACAGCCGGGGAGGGCCAGGCGGCGGCGCCTGTGTCATCGCCGCGATGGACGACAGCGAGGCCACGTGCAACGGGGCGACGGCGTTCGAGTGCAGACAGTTGGGCTCCGGCGTGGGCGGTTCATCGTCGTCCACTGACCACTTCAGGCGGTCTCACCGAGGACGTCACCATCACCACCACCATCACCACCACCATCATCACCATCACCGCGACGGCGACCGTCTGGACCGCCAGCACGGGACGGTGTCCATCAGCGTCGGTGGATGTGATAACGGCGGAAACGGTACATCTGACGACAGGGAACTCTGCTTGAAGACGCCTACCAGCAGCGGTCTGATGTGGGAACACTCGACCACTACCACCACGACCACCGTAAACGTACATCAAATCTGAACATCCACAGCGTTTGATTTTGTCGTAGTCATGTCGTAGATTCCCCAACAATGTTTGTGTGTGTGTGTGTGTGTGTGTGTTATTTTTATAGGTATATTATGTTGACATAATTACATCGGGTGAGCGGTATAGAAATGATATGAACGGGATGACGATGATGATGACGACGACGATCAGAAAAGTAGACGGTTTGGACGATAATGACGGGATGAAAACTGGGATGTGTATAGCATAGTATTTCGCGTTGGACGCAGACGGACGGGACGTGATTACAGTCCAATGTCATCGCGAAAACGGACATAATACGTTTTAAAATCAATTAGGAAAAAAACGTATCATTTGATTATAAAATATATTATTTAATACGTGCTCGGTTGTGCTATCACAACGGTACTCGATGACGCGAGATACAAGTGACGGGTGATTTGATATATTTCACGTGGATCGGTGTATTTTTCGCCAAAACTTCGTAGCTCGTTGAACGTCATCTATTTAATCGCGCCGCATTAAGATCATTACACGCCAGCACCGTCGGGATGATCGCTGGCCATTGCAGTTACACGACTCGCGGTACCTACGTACACATTATACCGAGGCTGGGCAAGTTACCATTTTTTTTTTGTTTTTAACTTGTTAAGTTGATATTGTAGAAAAGTAGATTATGTTTAAAGTTAAAGATGATATTATTTTATTTTTAACTAGTAAAAATTGCCAGTCGAATAGAAAAAAAGTACCTATCGTTTAATTTTTAGTACGTTTAATGAAATTAAAAACACGAAAATAAATGTATTTATATATAATAATATTAAAAGTTCCATTAATAGAAACACATTAGGAAGATATAAAAAGCCATACCAAAAGAAGTTTTTATTATTATTTTATAAGACATCGCGACATCAAGGTCTACTTAAGCGTCAAACTCTGTTCCCTGGTAAGGTTCTTTTATTAAGAGATTTAAAATTAATTGACTAAGGTGAAACAATGGAAATTTATTTAATTTATATATTATATATAATACATATACAAATAATTGTAAATGTTACTAAAGATTATTAATTTTTTTTTTATATAAACAATAATTTGTACAAAACTATAAATATAAAATCTTTTAGGTTTGATATTAGGAAACAGTTAACTTGATATGTGAATAATTAACTGATTGTCTGTAATGGAAAACAATTTCAATTCAATAAGTTAAAAGTTACATTAAAAATTGTGACTTGTTATATTATAACATTTATAACCTAATTAAAAGTAAATTAATTCTGACTTTTTATTCATGCCCAGCCTTACATATTACATTACAATTCGTGGACTACATACATAACGCTTGTATAATACATAATATGATTTTATAATTGTATTAAATATCAATAGTATCACATCAGTAATATAACGGTGCATATACCTAAGTGAATATTCATTCAATCGATATTGAACAGCTAAAGACAAGCAAATAATTGTGTCAGTGACATCTGTGAGTAAAAATATCGAAAAAAAAATGTTTGATTTTCTTTTATATAGCCGATATTATTGATATTATAGTATGCAACATCACATTTTCATTACATAACTTGTTTTGCTTATATCCCAAACAACCTCACTGTTTTCATATATTTTACGGTACAACTGAAATTCGAATTCAATTTTCATATACTTATATAGGTATATTGGCATTTTTTTCAAAATAAAATCCAAAGACTGTCAGATAATTGAAAACATTACGAGTCTTACTGAAACGCGGACAAACTATTGCCGCGACGTAAGGTAAACGTCGCTCGGATTTTAATCATTTCCCGCACACAACCTGAACTCAAAACCAAAACGTACCCCAGCAACGACGACATGGTTTCAGCTTTTCATATCCACACAATTGAAACCCCACGCATGTCTGCGATCGCGAGATCGCCTAATAATATCATTTATTATTATAAATTTGTATATACGTATATGCATACCAATTTCCGTGTATATACTAAATGTAATATGCATTTATACGCTATTATGTGTGTTTGTGTGTTATATCATTTTATATGCGTGTTAAATATTTTATAATACATGTGGTGGGTATATTGAATTTTCAGATTCAATAATACACGTTAAGGTTGAAATATTTTGGGTTTCAGCGCAAACTTGTTTTTAATTCTATATTTATTGTAAATATCTACCTACTTGTATGAAACTCCCATTGATGTTATCATTGTATTAATATCGTCTACGTATGTTATAAAAAAAGCTTGAACCCGTTGTAATATAAAAAATATGATTCATCGATATCATATAAGTCAATGTAAAATTATACTGTATACATATTTTATTGTCGATTTTTTTCCATTCGGGTATATCATGCTATATATAATTAATATGTTATTTTTGGAAATTGTGTTCAGAAAAAAACAGTATACCATATTTAACTGTAATTTTTATTTCATTTTTTTTTTTAACATATGGAAAATCAAAAGTTTATAAAATAAACATGTTTTAAAATTTAAAATAACTTATAACAATATTATGTAAAAAAATAAACATATTTTATTGTACTTATTAAATGGCATTATATAAATATATATTATAAATCTTTACCAAACAACATATTTTTAAGTTATACTAATGATATTTGCAAGCTGATATATAAAAAATAAACGCTAGACAAGTGGGTACTGTAAAACAATAAAAATAGATTCATAATATCTAAAAATAAAATATAGTAAATTCATAATAAAATAATATGCAAAGTTTTGAATTCCAATGAATAATGTTTTGAAATTATAACTAAATAATAATAATTATTATTATTATTATTTATTGATTAAATAGGTAATTTCGTCTAAAATTAACTTAAAATGTCTATAAAAATAATGTCCTTTATGTATTTATTAGATTTTATGATTTCAGTATAAAATACTTATGAATAATGTTATACTATACTTTAAAAACTTAACATACATATAAAAGCTTTTATATATTTCTAACTACAAACAATTAAGCATAATTTTTCCCATTTTTGAAAATTAAATCATTTTTGCTGCTCTAAAAAAAGTTGACAGATATATACAAAACATACACTTCATTATAAAAAATCAATATATACATTGTTCCACTTAAATTCTAAAATACATATTTATATATATATATATATATACATTTTAGTTTTAATTAAATGGTAAGGAAAGTGAATGCTAAATTTATTTTTAGATAATGACATATTAAAATCAAGATTGAGAATAATATAATTAAAGTTATTGAACTTAAATTTAAAAACAAAGATTGTGTCATTAAAAAATAGAAACTATGGAATTTTAACTATTCAGACACGAATCATGGAGGATCATGAAAAAACTATATGGTAAATAAAACAGCACAAATTAAATTTGTCAACACATCATTGGATCTTGAATTTTAGTCATTGAGATTGAAAATGGACCTAATTTTTATACAGTGAGGAATGTACGCATCAGCTAGTTTTAAAGGCATTTCTAAGTTATAAATGTGTCAATATAATATTCTATATTCATTAAAACTTTAAAATTTTAAAAATTTTAATAATTATAGTAATGATTGTTTTTACAATCATATGAACATCATATCTTATATTTTATTATATTTTTATGCTACTATGACTTGTCGTGACTTAATATTTTATAGAATGTTATAATATGTTTGTCATGTGATTCATTAGAATTAAATAAATAATAAGCGGTTAAAGGTACAATTATATAGGTACTGTTAGTCATGATGGTATATTATTTTAAATAATATATAACACGTAATAATATATATTTAGAGTCATAGATATACAACCTACATTGTTCATTATTCTGGTAGACAAGGTAATATCAGTCAGAGACGCATTTACTGTATGCTCTAAACAGTCTAAACGATATACTTTTAAGCTCTTTTGGATTTTAGCGAAAATTATAAAGCGAATGACTCGAAAACATATTGAACACCGTCAAGTCACCTTTGCGGAAGCAAACATACACAAGCTACAACGAAGATTAGGTAAGACATACTATACTTATAATATTATTATGTTATATTTTAAACTAAACTGTTTATAAGACCACAGTCCTAACTATAAAAAAATATTTTGGGTATTGATACAACATAACAAAAAATCATACGAACCATACAAAATAACTAAAACATTAAATATACAGAGTATCCCGCAAGGATTTACCCATTGCAATATCTCCTGAAATAATGGATATATCATAATTCTGGTTTTTTAATAAGATTCACAGGGACAAGAACTACAAATATTTCATGTTTTAATTTATTTTTATGTTTTGGTAAAAAAGTAAAAAAATTTATTTTTTTATTTAATTATTTAAAAAAAAATTGGAGATAGCTATTTTGTAGAGTTTTTTTTTTCTGAAAATATTGACGTATTAACATTTTAATTTAATCGATTTCCTGATTTTTAATATTTTTTCTAGTTTCGAAAAACTGCGAGTTATTTAATACGATAGTGCCATAGTGTTATTGTATCAAACATATGGTCCGCGTACTCATACGGCTGGCGAACGGGTTTCAGTGTGGCTTGCAATAAACGTCGTATTTTATTTCTTCAACATTGTTAAATTTTTAAATAAAGTTAATAACTATTGTACAAAATATCAATATGTACATTTTTTTATATCTAGTATTAAATACGGTTATATTATAATAATTATTATAAATAGATAAAACAAATATATTTTGTTTACTTTAAATTTAGTAAAAAAAGGTGTTTTGTCCGCCAATATTTAAATACGTAACAGTTAATATTTTATGGTTTGTTGGTAATTTAAGTACGGCATAATCCACAATTTAAATACCTAATTTAATGTTTTGATATTATTATCTTGTCCCATTTTTCGCAAGACATTAAAAATCAGGAAATTGATGAAATTAAAATGTTAAAAGGTCAATATTTTCAGAAAAAAAACTCTAAAAAATGGCTATATCCAATTTTTTTTTTAAATAATTAAATAAAAAAATACATTTTTAACTTTTTTACCAAAACATAAAAATAAATTAAAACATGAAATATTTGTAGTTCTTGTCCCTGTGAATCTTATTAAAAAACCATAATCATGATATCTCCATTATTTCAGGAGATATTTCAATGGGTAAATCCTCGCGGGACACCCTGTATATATATTTATTATTTATAGAATATATTGTTTAAGTTGCAAGTAAAATTAGATTGTTATATATATATATATATATAATTAATATCCATTAGGATTAGTTAGTTTTTACCAATTATTTTAAAATGTACTGAGAATTTAAAATGTTGATCTATAGAATTATTAAGTACCAACTAGATCTGACTTTCATAAGAAAAACATTTTTAAGTTCATAGAATTTTTTTTATTATAAAAGATACAGAAAATTAAAAATAAGATAATACACCATTTTAAAATAAATAAATTTATCTCTACGATTAGATTCTAAAATGTATATAGACTATAGCTTAACCTTCAAGCATTGCTCAGGAATTTTTTTTAAACAAAATAATATTTAATTTTTTGTTTTTTATTTAAATGTACAACATAAGACAATACTCTTATGTTTATAACTTATAGACTTAAGAAATGCTCAGCCAGTTTTGACGAAAGTTTCAGAGATGGTTCAGAGATATCAGAAAAGTTTAAAAAGTAGTTTTAACCATGTTCAAATATACCATAGCTAATATATACTTAGTACTAAATCCAGTCTACCACAGTTGGATTGCCCATTTCAGTCGGATTATTTCACAAAGCGAAATACGCCGATGCTGACTTGCCCATGAAGTGAGGTAAACTAAAACCAAAATATAATTTCAATATAATTATCAAATAAACAAAAACATTGCATACATTTCTATTATTTATAAATTTCAGTTACAATGCCTGAAATTTGAACTTATTTTTATTTTTTTTTTTTTTTTAACCTATTATTAATATTAAATAGGATTAATTCTTACTTATTATCAGGTTTTTATTTTTGTTTTATATGATTTCTGTCTTTATTTGTTGTCACATAATATTGTGCAGTTTGTCAAGTACTTAAGCTATGTTGCCTATGACTTTATATTATGTTCTTCAAACTTATAAATTGTTTTTTTTTATCATATCAAAATAGTTAACTACGTAATCATATATATATTATATTATCTGCAATTGTCATACACATACAATTTCTCCTACACTATAGAAATTATCTAATTGTATACAATACTAAATACCAATACAAATTATATATCTATTTACCATCGTAAATATTATCCACTTTATTCCCAAATAATGTCAAACGTGTAAGTTAATATTTACAATATGTGTCCTGTTTCCAGATAGTAAGTTATCATTTTATTTCCTCTCTTATTTTTTTTCATTAATATACAATAATAGTACATAATAAGTGCCTATCCTATTTTTTTTATATCTACAAATATTAACATATTATACAATTTTTACTATTTTAACATAAAATAAATTAATATTTAATAGCTACAATAAAATAATAATATAATAAATCTATTATTGCTGTATAGTTTTAAATATCATATATTCTTATGATAGACAACTATATTTGATTTCATATAATATTAAGTTTATTAAAAAAAATTACCAAGATTTCCTTACTAACTAGTAACTGTCGTACAATAAATTGTCATGTTATTTTCTTTTGATTTTCTTGATTGTCTCAAAAACTTAAAAAACAAGAATAACTATGACATTCTATGAGTTTAATTCATAGATACTTAAATGTAAAACGATATAATAAATGTAAAGAAATTAGTGGCTTTTAAAAAATGTTCTGAAAAATATAAAATCAAAGTTGAAATTTCACATTTTAAAACTTAAATGTCTACAATAATTATACAGGTAAGTATTTTGGCATGTTCCTTCAACATTCAATGATTTTGTTTAATTTTCAACAAAAATTTAAATCAATAATTTCAAAAATTGTTCAGTGAGTGATTTCAAATATAGCATTGTATACCTTTTAAAGTATATATTCGACCTGCAAAAGTCATAAAATACTGTCCACAAACTTATAATCATACGACATACCTACAACCAAATGTAAAAAACTAAATGCACATTTATCACGCACGATGAAGACATTTTCTATTTCGGAGAAAAAGTAAAAAAAAAACACTAAGTTTTACGTGGTTTCTTTTATTCGTATGATTTTCATTTTTATTTATACTTCGATATTTTCGTATATATTATAAGACAATTTTATTGTAAACGTGATTTATTAGTTATAACTATGCGCAAAGCTATTGACTGGATTCAAATATATTTATATCGCCTATACCTATTATAATATGTTTTTATTGAAACTTTCAGATTTTATTAAGTATATATTTGAAATTATTAAATACCTTAAGTACTAACAATACTGAAAATTAAAAGCTTAAAATTCCACGCACTTTGAGTAGAACAATTGTTTTAATGAAACACAAGGACAGTTGTATATTAATACACATATATCTATGCCTTAATACATTAGCCAACGTTTAAGTTGAGTACTTACATGTTATGAGAAAATTAACAATACGAACTTCTAAAGAACATATAAATTATATTTTTGGACTAACAAAATGCGTTGTAATAGAAATTCCTTTAATTCATCTCGTTACACAACAAAGGCTTTTAAGCAACCTGATATATAAGTTTACAGTAAGTAAAAACGGTAGGCAGAATAAATGATTCATTTTGGTCACAAATTCTTCGTAAAACTAATCAAATAAATCATCTATATTGAACTGATTATGTATACGAGTTTATGTGTTTGTTAGAAAGATTTGTCGGAATGATTTATATTAATGAGCTTTAATATAATATAAAAGAATAAATCTTTCTTCAGTGTATGTTACGTTATATTTATTTAATACATTAATAGTTAACAATATTTTTAATAGGTAAATTAGAAAATAGATTATATATTTTTTTTTTTTTTTTGTAGAACGTATACAACTTGTAAATATTTTGTTAAAAATAAAAAGAACCCACTCAATAGTGACACCTTTTTTGTTTGATAGTATATTTTAAAAATTAAATTGGTGTAACTAGGTCTTTGCATCATTGGTGAGTTAATCATATAAGTAGATTTTCGAGGATATTATTTGAGTTGAGATCTCTAAAGAGAGAGTTTGGGTAGTTGGCTAAGCGATATCGGAATCGTTTATAGAAGATGGATGTATTTTTAAACACAGTGATATGTGTAGGTTGGAGTGTAAAATGTGATAGGAGACATAGAAAAGTACATATGTTATAATAATATGAAATGATGTTGATATCATGTTTGGATTACTTGTAAGCTTCATGATTTGGCTGCTTCCCAAATTTGTATACTTTAACACCAAATAGACATTAATATTATTTTATATATAATTAATTTGTCTTTATGATTAATAGTTAATTTTTCATTTAATAAAAAGTAAAGGATGTTGTATATTTTGGTTAAGTAAGTATGACTAGTGTGAGTCATTTTATTTTAATATGGTAATACAAATTAAGTAGTTAAATATATATAGGTAGCGGTATAATGCACTAGAAAAACATTTTATAAAAATAAAAATTATCATAATATTATAGTATTATACTTATTAATGTATAATTATTTTTATTATTGTAAGAACATAAAGATTTAGTATATAGAAATATAGAGATAATAAATAAATTTAAATTACTACATAAGTCAGCCAAGATATTACAAACATAAATAATACGAGTATAATATAAAATATAAAAAACAAAAATTTCTTTTCTCTTTTCTCTTTTCTCTTTTCTAATGATACAAGGAAAAAATGTTTGATGTTTTACTATTTTCAAAAAATATATTGTGTACAAAGTTGATGCTATCTTAAGATTATTCTTAACTCAGTCACGCAGATATTTTAATTTAAAATATGTTTTCCATTTAGATCAGAGACACTATTTAAAATTATTTTTTAATTATTGAACAACATTTAAGATAACATAATATTATAATTTAATTACTATAAAATATTATTTTGAGCTCATTTTACATTTTTCAATCTTTATTCACAGTTTTAATATCACCATATTTCATATTTGTATGTGATTATAAATAGTAAAATATCGTTTTAAAATACCATGCAAAGGATTTTGATTTGAAAAATAAAATAGTACAGATGTTACACATTGACTAATAAAAATTATACATCCTAATTTTTTTTTTTTCATTTTTATCTGTTAGTTGATCAAACATCAATTTTAATTTTGAATTAAGTAATATAAATTAAATATATATATAAATATATATTATTTATAAATTAAATACGATAATAAACACCCAGTAAAATTTGTTAGTCGATAGTTGTTACTGGATTTTGGTAAAATGAATTTATTGAAAATACAAGATGTATTAAATGAAAAAAAATACCCTTTTGTCAAAGTATAGTTTTTAAAATAAATAATATAATTTTATTATTCGTGTAATTATGGAAGATCTAAAAACGAGGCTACTACATGTTATCTATAATATTATATTCAAAGATATTTAACCGAACATTATGTTAACTAAAAGAAATTATATGTATTACCTATTATTATAATATTAGCTATATTATAACTTTTATTGAAATAAGCAATGATATTTTATTTGTAAGGACTACTTTTGGGTTAGGTGTAATATAATACCTAACCCGTTATTATATTTATATATATATATACTATATACACACTACTATAATATTCTAAAGAAAAAAATAACTTTGTTCGTCAGTCGTTGTCTCATATCGTATTTTATTTATTTGCCTAATTTCTATCTAAGTAAGATGTTCTTGTAGTTTAAAGATAAATCGAATAGGTGATAACTATTCTCTTTAAATTGACTACGATAAGGTAAATATAGGTAAAATGTCTACTATATAGTTCACGGTATGTCCATGATCAGTTCAATGGGTTTTTTTTATAAATAATTAATTAGATTAAATGATAATTTAGCTAAAAACTAAAAACATGAAATTTGTCGACAAAAATAATAATACATGTGCAAATAGTGATCCTTATAATGTATATTGGCATTATATTTCGCTAAGAAATCTTTATTATAAATCACCTTTGTTAATCGGTTACAAAATTGTACTATTTATATACTTAAGTAGCTAAGTAAGTAAGTGCACTTGACGTTTAGCCGTGGCTTCTAAGTCGAGTATTGTGTTTAAGATTTTTCAAAGAAGGCTATAATTTAAACATTTTCAGAAGCTGTAAAAGTGTAGATAGTAATATTATTAATAATCTCAGCTCATGGCTAATATTTTAAAAACTCAACGTTAAGTTAGCACTTGTAGAATTTTTTTATATCAATAAATCTTTTCGCCGTATTTCTCAGTAGAGTGTAGCCAACAAAGTAAGTATTGTGATTACAGTATCCATTTTTAGTCTTATGTTTTCTGGACGAGATAAAATCTTAAATGAAATTGGCACCTACCAACCTACGTAATTACGTAATGTGTAAGACTAATAACTAATAAGTTTAATAAAATTCTAAAAAATAATATCAAAATTACATAATACAATTAAAGTGTCCAATAAAAATGTGAACGCTATGTTCAATTTGTCAGTGTTTTTAATGTTTAGAGCTGAATAGCAACTTTATTTTTGCTATGTTTTTCAATTGCATATACATGCGCCGTATTACTATCTTATGTAGTCATATTGTGTTCAACTTTCTATTAATATAAAACTGTTTTATATGTATATATTCCTTCCACATAAATTAAAAAATTAGTACAAATAATAATTATTATCTACTATATTATTTTTCTTATACTTTTTATAGAATATGGTATCTAATATAAAACACATTTATGTGTAGGGATTAAATTAATTATTCCCAATAGAAAAAAAAATTGATTATCAAAAAGCAAAGCTAGGCAGTCCACTATTAAAAATATAAAATTTAAGTTTTCAGTAAACCTTTTTTTGATTAAACTTAATTTAACTACTTAAAAAATATAGATTGTTAAAAAATAACTTAGTTATTTTTTTTTTGTATATATATATATAAATAATTTAAACTTAATTTTTTAATTTTTAATTATTTTACTAAAATCAAAGTTATTTATAAAAATGTATATGAAGAATATAGTTCATTATTTAAGTTTATTTTTCGACAAAAATTACGCATTTTTATGTGAATATCATTATCACATAACAAGACATTCAGAATACTGCCTATACTATATACACTTGCGATTTGTATGGTCTATTGTCCATAAACACATACATTTCCAAGGAATAATACCAGTTACACACCCATAAACAACCACCGAAACTCGCCGTGCAGTGCGTACAACCATAGTCTCTTGTCCGAGCTTGTTCATTCTAAATTAATTACGTAAATAACAATAACTCAATCATAAATTAATGTATAGTACAAGTAATATATTATTACATTAATTTACTTTTTTGTAATACTATAATAGAATAAAATGCTGAGAAACACCTGGATGGCAGGATATCTAACCACAATAATTGTAACAATATATATTTTTCTTATCGTAATTATTGAAATACAATAAATTGCGTGTTTGGTGTACTTTATTTATTTTTATTTTCCTCGAAATGACGTTAAAAACAAAACGATGTGACTAATGTCAGATGTTTACAACCACTCCCAGATCCCACAGTATGTAAATTAAGTAAAATACTTATATATAAAAGTCGGTCATATTTGTTATTAATTTATTATTCTACATCAAGACTAAAATATGTATATGAGTGTGGTTAATGAATATTTTTTAAAAAAAGGTAATTTTTAATTAAACTTATTATTTCCCTAAAGATTTGTCACTTTGCTTAGTCACTCAAATGAGTTTATATTTTTTAAATTAGCTTAAACGTAGTTTAGTTTATTTTAAATACTGATTGGATGAAATTTAGAGATGGTTTCTAGGTATCAAATTAAGTCCAATTGATACTTAGAGAGGTCAAAAGTAAAAATTCCAGTACTTTCTTTAATTATCAGAAAAAAACATAGTAAAGATAAGAAAAATGAGAATTCTTACCAATTTACCAGTTTTCAATAAAATTTTTTTCTTTATTTATTTATAATTTATAAACGAATAACCGTAAAAAACTATAAATTTGCACCAGGTGCTTCAATTATAATATTCAAAATGTTTTGACTTATTTTAATGTATTTATAAATATTATTAATTTTTAATTTTTTAGTCGTAATTTTTATAAACTCTGATAACAAGTCATGAAAAATTAAGCATGATTGAAAGTTTAATACAAAGTTCCTAATAAATAGTCTGTTTTTGAATTGAAAAATATCAACAATTTAAAATCACAATTTTGTTTATAAACATTTAAAGTTAGAATTTTAACAAAATTCGTCACACCTCAAAAATTAAAAATTATATCATCGTTATAAATTAATTTCACAAATTTTTGATTTATACCTTTCCAATTTAATACAAAATTCTGTATACATTTTTCAACCTATATTAAAATAAAAATGTATACCGGAAAGCCAAATTAATTTTGTATGACCATCATTAACAGTAGTTAGTTTAACTATTTTTATGGTGAATTAACATGGATTTAGATTTAGATATTTTAGCTCTACCATCATTGATTTTAGAAAATATTTTCAAATCAATGGCTCTAACCACTGGCCGGTTATCCGTACCGCCGTTTAATTTTCAAGACAATGCCTATTATTATTTTAATTTTTAATTTATATATTATTATATTTTACGTATGAGTTCATGTTTAAAATTGTCCGTGATCCGACGCAATTAATTTGCCAACCTGGGACGCTTAATTGGTTTAAAATATTTTTCCCTGACCTAAGTAAAGTCTTCTTTCACTAATATAAACATAATATATTTATAAATTTATATTGGTTTTAAGACAGTTCAATTTTAATAAAATTGCCCTCACTGTCATCCAACTATCATCCGTAACTATTTCAAGGAATCGCAAAAATTTAGCTAAAATACAGTTTTCATAACCTTCTTATCTACAAAAAAAAAAATCTTGATCTCTAATGTCATATACATCTCATAATAATTATTATTTTCAGCTCTGTAATATATAGCATAATACATTTCATGCATTAAATACTCTATCTTAAATTATAGTTTTTCCTAAGATTTGTATAAAGTTATTTCTAAAAATGTATTTGGCTTTATTTATTTGAACAATGGTGAAATTACACCA
Organism: Rhopalosiphum maidis; assembly: GCF_003676215.2. Classification (NCBI taxonomy): domain Eukaryota; kingdom Metazoa; phylum Arthropoda; class Insecta; order Hemiptera; family Aphididae; genus Rhopalosiphum; species Rhopalosiphum maidis. The sequence continues at coordinate 66,463,116 of NC_040877.1, forward strand.
GCTTGTTAATCCTTAATACTATTATAGTTTTTCAACTATACATAATAAGTAATAACATTATCATATCAAGTCTCTCTTATGTCAATTTATATCTTCCTATTATAAATATTGTAAGACAGTGACTTTGATAGTTGAAGCTCAAAAAAAAAAAATAATAATAATAATACTATTATTAATTATCATACATTTATTAGATAATATTCCTATTTAGTTCTAAAAATTCATCTTGTCATATATATTATTATTTTGTAAAGAAAAACCACAATAGATAATTTATCAAACATGTTACATAATATTTACGTTCATATAATAATTAATAAAATATTAATAATCGTACAAAAATATATTGTATCCCAAATAATATACATTGTTTATTTGAAATTGCATAGTTGATACAAATGATCAAACAAATAATACAAGAAGTATATTGTTTAGTGAAGATTAACAATTATTTTAATTAAAATATTTTATTATACAACACGCTTTGTGTAGTTACTCTAGTTTCTCAAGTAAATATGATTAACCAAAGTTATTATAACATACACCACATCGTCTTTCATGGTATTATTTCATCGTTATAGATTATTTAAGTTGTAATTAGGAATATAATGTAATAATAGTATATCGATTAAACATACGTTAATTATATTTACACTATATATTATTATTTCAATGCTTAACTAGTACCAAATAAACCTAAAAAATATACAATCTAGAAGAAATAAATTTGTAATTTTTCAATAAAATATAACCCACAAACATGCACTTTAGAATAAAAATAAAAACAATAAAAGATTAAAATAGATGTTACATTTTTAAAATTGTCCGTTTATATTATATTTAAGTAAGAACAAAAAATAATTGATATTTAGTACCTATTTCTACGAGGTTCCATGATACTTTAGAGTTTAGACAAATCGCGAATTCTCATAACCGATCACTGAAGGCCAACCAACTGACAATGACTAATAGACTAAATATTTATGAATTTTGAAGGTTGAATGTATCTTTTTTCCGAAAAGAACACTATTATTCGTTGGCTTTTATTTTCGAATTCGGTGGCGCCAAGTCCATTTCAAAAGTTATTTGAAATAAGCTTAAATTAGACAAACTATTTCATCTATTTATATAATAATTTATGGCATAAATCTAAGTGAAAAAAAAAACCATATATTTTAAAAATTATTATTTATAAGTTAAAACTAAATTACACTGATTGCATTACAATAACTTCCGTCTACATATGTTGTATTTAAATTGCATAAGTCTGCACCTACATATAGTACATTATTAATATTATTATTCCTTCAAACAAATTAATTTATGAATTTTATTACTAAGGAAAATTCGGTAGTTTATCGTTTGAATATTCTTTTAACATCCCACATTGAAAGAACCTTTGTAATAACTTTTTTTGTGTAAGTACATCTGCATATTAATGCTCATGTTTACCATATTGTGCTAAATATTATAATTAAACTACATATTAAAATTAATCAAATAATTCTATTCAGTGTGACTAATACAGACAAATTTCTACAAATACATAGGTATGTAAATTTTTGCAGCAAATTGTCTATAGTTTTTCTTTTGAATATTCTCTTAACGCCTTGAGTTTAAAGCTCCTTTGTAATGACTTTTTTGTATACGTATATCTGCATATTAATACTTATGTTTACCATATTATGCTAAATATTAGAATTAAACTTTACGGGAAAATTGAAATAATTTTTCAGTATGATTAATACAGTAAAATTTTAACTAATACGTAAAAAGGTACAAGGATAAAAATATTTAACAATCTAAAAACATAGGTGAGTATGCTTTATAGTTAATACAATATTGAATTAATTTAATTTCCACAATTTAGAAGAGTTATACATTTAGTGTTTTGTTATAAATTAACTCTATATTTCTAAAATATATTTGATTGAGTAAATTGACAAAACACAGGATGGTAGGTCATTACTCATTAGATTAATAAATAAAACAAAACTTTTTTGTTCCATACAATTTGTTCAGTTATATCATAATATATGTACAAGATTTGTTATCTATCTACTTGACAATAATTTCATTAGTCTTGTCATGAAGATTACATAAAAATATTTATATTATGCTAGGCTCTAGTAAATTTTTGGTTCGTAAAATATGATCTAGTTTTCCAGTTACTTAGCCAAAATAAACAAATAAACAAACACATATTTTAAAAACTCTATTTAATTTTATCGTAATAATATAATATGCACTTGACAATTTTTCATTTAATATAATATATTATATTTTTAAACAGCATTGTACAAAGAACTACATTTGGACTTCTAAATAAAAATTATTTTACAAGATTGTTTATCATATTTAATTTTATAACGAAAGGAAGTAAAACAAAACTTTGAATACAAAATTTATACCTATTAATAATAAATCTTTAATTTTTGTGGTATTTCAAAAATATTGATTACAAAATTAATAGTTTTCATTCTATTTTTTTTTAAGCTATTATAATATTAATAAATAATTACTATATAACTATAAATATAAAATACCGCAATAAATGGGTTTAAAGTAAACAAATTCCAACTGAATTTGAATCTAAATTTCTGCTAAAATTGTACTACACGTTTATATATATATCAGGGTTTTCCAACTTTAATCGACTTGTGATCGACCCCCAAGATTTTCTAGATTGTCACAATCGACCAAAAATAAAAAAGGTTGTCAATATAGCTGTGTATAATCTCGTTTTTAATAGTTATTTATTGTTTTTTTCTTAATATAATTTTTATATTCGTGGAAAGTACAAATATGTTTTCTGAAAAAACTTCAAAAATTTAAGAAAATGCGAAAAGGTGTCGCGATTGACACGAATTCATCTCGAGATCGACTGGTTGGCCACCCCTGATATATATAATAAGAGTGCATATTTTTAATAAATTTCGATTGTTAATAGTGTTAATACACAAAAAAATAATTAATAAAAAAAAATGACTAGTAAATAAACAAAATAAAAATTGAAACTCGCGAGAAAAAAAGTAATAACTAAGACCGATGGTCTACAATACATAGATAATATTATGTGAATATATGATAAATCATTCAGGGTTTTTGCTTAACTGCTGGCAGGTACGTAAACCAGTAGTAATCATCAACTCTTAACTACAACAACCGTCAATGAATCCGCACTTGGATTATTATCGCCAGTTATTTTTGTTTATACATAATTCACATGAGTTATGAAAAAAAATATAAAAAACATTTACATATCTGCTTATTCTTTATCAATCACCATTTACAGTCGCTAATGGTTCAACTGTAAGTTTCGCAAGTATTAATATTACTATATAGTTAGTGTAAATGATTATTATGCAATAGTAAAATCTAAAAATAAATGATACCTTTTATTGTATATACACTATATTATAAATATGTGACAAAATTATTTTGCCTCATAGTGAATGTAATATGTAGATATAATATAAAAATAGCAAAAGGTTTTTTTTGACCAAATTTGTTTATAAATAAAAAAATATGATAAATTTATACAAAACACTTGTTTTAAACTTCTATAATTATATAAAATAGTTACAATACATCAACTATCAAGTCTTAAAAAATCCACATGTACAATAACGTTTTAATTTTATTAATTTTGAATTAAAATATCTAATGAATCTGAGACATATTAGTATGCATAACCCTAAAACTACTATTATTATAAAATGGGAATTAAATTAAAACCACTGAATACTTACATTACAATATACTAGTTTATGCGGTGACTATGTGATTTATATCATTAATTTGAGCAACGGTATTTTAGTGAGATAAAAGTTTTCGAAAACTTAGAGAAAAGCTCTGATGGGTTACCTATATCAAATGTCAAAGCATCATCTGCCAACCGCAATACCGATCGCCTACCGACTTTATAAGTTTTCAAAGTAAACATCAAATTTTAATACCGTGAAAGTTTGAATAAGAAAACAATTCACAACCAAAAACTTAGTGGTGTAAAAACGTCCGGTTAATTTTCATTGTTCAAGTCAATAAATATATATTATTATCCAAACAAATGTGGAAAATTCCATTCGATTTTTTATTTCTATTTTTATTGGTGCACGCGTTTTCACGTTTTCAGATAGTTATGAATATTATTACTATTTATGGGAAGGTGAAGAAATCGTGGTACTTGTTTGCAACACATTTTAGATTTTCAAACATTTTCTGTAATGTTAAATATAAAATATTCCAAATGAAGTTATTTTATTCACAGTATTCGTGTGGTCGATTATATTATTATTGTGTAAATGAATAATATACGTATAACCGTAGGCTCATAAATCGCAAAATATTATGGCATAAAAATTCTGAATAAATAAATGTAAAAACACAGGAAAATAAGTTGGAGTAAAACGTCCAGAGATAGGTGCAGCTGGATGTATATTTATTTATATCAATAATGTACATTGGCGGTTATGACTATCATTGATCACATTTATCTTTGCGGTCTTCCTGTAGAATGTATCATAGGCGCCTACACCTGGTGTTTTCGGTACCTATAAGAAATGGGTGAAAATGTATGTTTTTAAATTTAATATTACATTCTGTGGTCACTGTATATATCATAACCACGCAAGTATATACACATACTATGTAGGTACATAAACTTATGCAAATCCTTTCAATTTATAATGGTCTGTAAATGTTATAGTCAGTTGCTTGTTATTCACCTACAAACAAATATTTGGCACGGCGATTATTACAAACGTCAAAATATTAATAGATATTCAAATTATTGTATTAATTTAATGTATTTAAGATAAGTTTATAAAGTGACTTCATATTATTTGTAATCTAATCTCTACGTTATATAATTTAATGAAAAACATAAAACTACAGTTGTCATATTCTTTTATATTTTTACATAATATTTAAATATACCAGGATAATTTATTTCATAAAATAAATGAAATCATAAATATAAGTATGTATTTGTTTTTCTAAAGATATATAAAATATTAATTTATAAATATTCAAATACTTAAATAGTATATATTATATTATAGTTAATACGTATAATCAAATAAGTATATAATTATCTATTTGTGTTTTTTTTTTTTAATTACGATGAAGTCAATGTATTACGATTTATGTTTATAAATAGTTAATACATAATATATTAGCTAATTAAATATTAAAAAATTAATGAAACAGTGAAGGAATTTAGGTAGGCTTGGTCGGTAGGTATACATGATAATAATAGCAAACAAAGCATTGGTAAAATGTTGGGTATATTATTGTTCTCCGTGTCGTACAAGTTGATCGACCTCATATTTCTGTTATAATATTATAATTTTATGTAAAACATTATTATTATTCACACAAAAGTAATAATATTAATTACAGTATAACTAGAGTAAAATAGTCTATAGACAATATATTATACAAATTAATATTGTTATAATATCACCATCTATTATTGTCTATTATAATAATAGTATTTCAACCCGAAACGATGTCGAAAATTCATTAGGCACGTATAGTAGGAAATAAAACTGATATTAAATTCCTAATAAAACTATGTGTAATGTTGTATTTCGTAACACAACAAACCTTGGCCGATTCTTGTAACCATCTCAATGTATCCGTCCAATCGTTTTCGAATTATTGTCAACAATTCGTTAAAAAATAATTGTCTTTATTAACAACGGCTTCAAGGAAATACCAGTAATACGTAGTAGGGGAGGGCAAACGAACATCAGTTTTTGCAATCGGTAATATAGCTCTTCGTCCGTTTTAATCATACAAACTGTAGACGGACTTTTAGTTAATTACGATTTACTATCCGAATATATTGTTATCGTGTCGCGGTCGTATTAGAGTTGTTGTTTCAACTTAAAAGAGAAACGAACGTGCACATACACACGCGCGCAACGTTGTGCGGGAAGAGGGAGAGTATAAAGTGGCGTTCTTGGACAGAAACAGATTGTTATCCTGCTCGTTGTATACCACCACCGATGTCGCTGCCGCCACTGAGCGGATATCGTCCGCAAGGGGATGAAAAAAAAATATATATATACACGCCGCCCTTTATATTTAGAAACGATTAGTCTTCGGACCTTTTAGTCACTTCCTTCATCCTCTGTTCCCCGACTCGTGGCGGGGCTCGTACGGCCACCGGAACAACGCACCGCAGCGGCGCACTGGCTGTTATCAATCATACCGGAAACAAACAACGATATCGAATGAGTGAAAAAAAAATCCCCCTTCTGATACCTCTACCCCAAAACAATCACCGCCGATGAGTCGGCCAGAATATTATAATGATAATAATATATTATTATTATTTTAAGCCTAAGGGACGTCGTTCATGAAGGTTTTAAAAAAATAAAAAATACAACAAACCACCGTCGATCTATCAAAAATAACATTTTTGTATTGGATATTCAGCGGAAAGTTTTGTACACCACACCATAAATGGCGTAAATTAATAGTTGAACACGTATTTTCTGTGAAAGTGTATAGAAATAAATTTCAGAAACTCGCTCCCCGGAGAGATTAAGACTATCATTAATAAAATGGACCGCAAAATTATAAAAATTAAATTCCTTAACTTTTGAAAAAAAAATGTTATAATATACTAACCACTTATAATTATATTTAATTAAATTAAATGTATATAGGTACCTCCTATTAAGTTAAAAAATTAAAATTCAGTTTATTTTTATACAATAGTAATGTAAAATATAACCTATACATTGTGATACGTAATTTTTAATTTTGGACAAAATTATTATAACAGCAATAAATTATAAGGATTACACTAACGTGTACTATTTTCTATTTGATATTAAACAATATACATTAGTATATAAATTTAAAAATACAATTATAGCTAAACTGTGTTTACTTAAAATATCTATATTTGGTTAAAATTAGTCGTTTGCATATGTTTTACTAATTTAATGGGAAATTCTTATAATAAGTAATTTAAAAATTAAATAGAGCCAACTAACAATAATGCATTGAAAGAACCTTTTTGAGTATTTATAATGATCACAAAAGCGTTATATAGGGAAAACATTGTATACCTCATTCTAACATAACACAAATATTATAAAATCAATAGCACAACCAGTCGACTCAGATTAGTCAGATCCCACAATAATCAAAAAATAAATAAAATGTACTGAATTATTTAAAAATTCAAATAAAAGACGTACATTTCACGTTTTTTCAAGTTTTTTTCAAAAACATAATTTCACTTTTTATTATTTATGTTTTTATATATCATATGTACCCTATATTAAATAAATAGATAATATTTTAATACGATGTTATTATCTACATATATGAAAAGTATGTGTGAATCATAAACATTATAAAATATAATAATAATGAAATAAGTAGGTAGGTACTGTATAAACGTCAAGTGTAAACAAATTTTCTAGAATACTAATATTAATTACTGTTTTGAAAAGGTAAGTAAAGGCACGGTCGTAAAAATTAATGAACATTTTCATAATTTTTATAGTTAATTTCACTATAAACTGTTTCTTTATACATAAATATTAATACAATTAAATACATTGCAATTATTATTTATAAGTTAAATTGATACATTTTAATTAATGTTGGATATATACATATTATACTCGTATTTTATTGTTTTAATATGTAGTTAAATTGTTCGATCCATAACTTTTTTTAAAGTATGCCATACTTGAATGTATTTTTTACATCATTAGCGTTTATAATTATAATCAATTTTTACGCTGTTATTTTTAATATTAGAGTAGATAATTGTCCTCTTTTAGACTTAATGTCATATTTAAAGATATACATATTCTTAATCTCAGAATTCATGCTTTATATATTTCAATATTTAAACAAGTCATGATATTTTTAAATTTGTTATTTTCTTAAATTATAAAATTCTCATAAATTCTTTCATTATTAAAATATAAAATGTCCTACGATAGAGAGGGGCATAACTATTTCTAAACCAATAATAGGCAAAGACTATAAACCCAGTCTTTGCCTTTAGTCATCGGTCCCTAAACTATTCTACGAATGGGTCAAAGGATGTTCTTGTTTTGCATAGACATTTTTCGTCAGGAAACTTCTAAAATGTAATTAAAAACCAATTTCAAATAATTATGGAGAATGTATACAAAACATGTCAAATTTCTAGTTGTTGACCTATTTTTCTTAGATATTTTTGTCATTGTATAGTGATGGACGATAGCGTTTAGGGAGAAATAATCGTGAACAACAGTGCGTAATGGCTGGAGGGCGATTTGAAAAATAACTTTACCAGAATAAAATATTATACATTTTACTAGATCCCTATAGAGGACTTCGGGCGTGGAGTGATGTCAACAAAATACCAAATTTTATTTGAATTCTGGTTGTAATAATTTTATAATAAAATAAAAAAAACTACCACAGAGTAGCGGCGTACCTATACATTGTTGTTGTTAAAATTATTATTTTTATTGAACCATAGTGTATAAACGAAAAATTTTGCTGCAATACATGACTATGTAGTTTTTTTTATTAAAAAATCGGTGGTGATTTAATTACAGCAGTGACAACTAGTAAACCGTTTGTCGTTAAACAGCTCACAATATAGTCGCATCGTGGCTTTTATAGAACTTTTATTTTAAACGAAAACAGAACTACTGATTTTCATGCTACAATTCGCATTATAATATAAGAGATTATAATTTATCCCAAATTATAATCGTAGATTTATCAAATATAATATTCATAGTTAGATCGGACGTTTCTTGTGATAATTTATTTCCTCAGTAGATTTTTAAGATTTTTAGAAAGAAAAAATGAGTGTAGTTAGTTTAGTCAATATTTTCGAAACGTTTTTGTTATTAGTTTATTACAAAACATCAACTTTTTTTTTTACAGTGGTTTTTAGGTTCATAATATTTTATTTAAGATTATTATGCTCGTATTATATTATTTATAATCAGTCAAAGATTATTTTTACAAGAAATAATCTCATATTATGGAATTAGATCCCAAGAAATTGTAGTGTCCGGTCCAGCTCATTGCTTTCGTTTTGTGGTATTCTTCATCTGTAATGGAACTAACCTATTGGATTGTTAAAAAACACCATAACTTTTCATATTGGACAAAAATATAAGCACTCGAGCATGTTTAAAAAAAGGCTCTAAAGATAACGATAAATAATAATAAACTACAGCTTGGAAAATAGTATTGTCATCTGCAGTGCAGTAATAAAAAGTGTCGTCGAGCTACAGTGTTTCTCAACCTGGGATCATCAACACAAAATATAATTTAATGCAAACAATATCAATAATAAATAAATATATCATCCTAATCCTAATCATTATTTCATGGCTAACATATAAACAATATGTATTTATGTATTACATTTAAAAAACTGCTATATATGTGTTTTAAGTTCCATAAGTATCGTAATCGTGTTTTAAGAATTTATTTGTTTAATGGTAATCTACAAATATATATTTAGCTAAAAAAAATTTAATTTTCATATGAATGGGAGGAGGGGTGGCTTGTCACACTATTAAAGAAAGTTGAGAAACACTGGTTTAGCCAATCAATAAGATTGTTCTAGAGTTCTAGACGACACGACTGCGGATATGTTCCACCTCATCTATGACCGTTCCTACCGAAAGGACGATGTATTCTGCACAAAACCACCACCAATTAAAATAATATACACTTACGTGTATCGCATACAGTGATAGACGTGTTAGTTTGGAGCATTATTTTCAGTGGTATTACTATGTCACCTACTCGCCTATCGTTCGCGTAAACAGGAATGCACCGGTGTTTAGATTTTTTTTCTGCCATTGTTTTATTTCATTCAAAAAATGCGACTATGTTATTTGAGCATTTAGCGTTATAAGCCTGAACATATATATTTCAATGGGTAAATATAAAAATACTAAACTGTATTTTACAATTATTTTAAAACTATGTACCTACAAGTATTTATTTACAAGCACTGTACTCATTGGAAATACGATAGTAAACTAAAAACACAACCTTTATCAGAGAATATATTTTACAAAAATAAATAAATAAATAACTTGAACGGTGTTCTCTATTACCGCGTTTCTCCAGTTATTTAGTGTATACATATTCGTATAATTTATACCGGAATATATTTTTTTAGCTATTGTTTTCATTTTTTAAGTTGTTAAAAGCTGACATTTAATACCCCTTGTAAATTATAAGCTTAACTGTTTTCCGACACCTTGAATTATTTTATTTTAGGAAAAAAAAACGAAGAGTTAACGAATTTGAAGAATAATCGTGCGTGGATTATAAGTGGTCTACATTTTCAAACATTTGGTAAATTATATACAGGCGCACAGACCAAGCCAAATGGTTTTTATATGTTACAGCAGTTGAATGAAAAACGTACGAAATTTATATAGTATAGTTTGGAAGTTCAGATCGTTTTGATTTGGCAGTTATATATCGTCAGTAGAACAATACAAATTTCAACAATTTAATTTTCACCTCACCCAACCAAACACTAACACAATGTATCAGTGTTGGTAACAAAACAAATCAGCATTGATTATTATTTTGCTAACAGAAGATTGACAACGTGAAAAAATCCATTTTTAAAATATAACTAAAACAAAAAAAAGCAAATAATATTTTAACATTATATAATTCATTAGACCTTACTAACGTATAGTAATATTAAGTACTTACTATAGCAAGAACATATACTTTTTGTATAATATGACGTACCGTACCGTTCTGTGATTATCATATTATAAATTGTTAGACGTGTTAGAAGTACGCATAAATATACAAAACATATTCAATAACATAAACAAAAAAAAACCTAAAAAATGATAATTCGTATTAATATACTTTACACCAATTATATATATATATATATTATATGTGTGTCGGCTTAAACAAAAATAATCAAACAACAGAATTATCGTTTGTTTTATTTAATCGATTTTCAATTGAAAAAGTTTTGTTAAACACTCATAATATTTTTTTCACAAGTTCAATAATAATAAAAACAATAGACAAATATCAAAATAAGGCTGACTAAAATAATTGACTGACTTAACTCACCTAGACATAACAAAGACGTGTAGTATAATATTAAATTTAAGAGTAATGATAAATCATAACATCTGAAAAATGATTCAAACCTCATTTTAACCAGCACTTATTAAAATCTCTTCAGATTTGTTGGATGTTTTTTTTTACGATTTGCTAAAACAATACAATTGAAGAAATCTAAAAAAGTCTTAAAAGTTTTGACTATATTAGATTTATTATTATCTATAATGTCATAATGAGTCTGAATAAAACTTCCGTTGAACACTCTTTCTACCCAAAAAAGTTTTCACAGAGAAATACAATGATAAAAATACATGAATATAAAACTAGTAAATTCCATACAATTTGATAAACATGATTAATTTAACCGTTGGATTATACATTTTTAAATAAAATAAAATAATAGCCAACAATCTATTTTTTACTAAATTCAAATTTAAACTTTAAAAGTATCGATTATACATGTCAAAATCAAAATGTATTCTCGATCAATAAAAATAAGACAGAAATATACCGTGTTACCACTATTGTCTTGACAATATTTCATTATAAAAAACACAGTCGGTTTTACACTACAAATTTTATACTCATAATTTAATTTTTAAAACAAGTATGAAAGTATGTACTGTTCTGTAGTACAGTAGATTTTGAGTAGGTCACTGTGATAGACACGAATATGTTAAATTTGAATTCAATGGTCTATCATCGTATACATAAAATGACTGAGCGGAGACAGTCTATTCATTGTAATATATCACTAAGTGTATTTATTTTAGTGTTATATTTTTTAATATTTATAGGCAGAGCATTTTATTTTCACTATACCTTATATATAGGGTATCCGGCTTAAATAAAAAAAAAAACAATCACGAATATAAAAATTGCGAATTTTAAGTAAGAGCCAAAATATAGTATATTTTTTTTAATACGGCATTAAAATAATTAAATAATAATAATGTATATTAAGATAACACATTGACGACGACCCGATACGATACATGGGTATACGTTTATTGCCTCAGAAATAACAGATAAACAAAAAATGATACCAATTTTAGAAATTAAAAACTGTAAAGTGGAACATTTAAGAATATATAAATTATATAATTTATTTATAAATTCCGCTATCATGATCACTTACTTAATTATTTTAAAATTCCCTATTTTTATATTCGCAATTATTAATTGGCGATTTTTACATTTATGGTTATTGATTTCGCTATTTTGTCCTAGACAAGGAAAATAATATAATAATATAGCTATTTATTATACTAGTAACTATATACATAGTTTTACTATAAGTAGAGTTTTATCGAAGGGCGAAGACGTTATTGTGTGTACGTGCACAATATAATAGTTAGTATCGATACAAGTTTTAAGTAATTTATTTTTATTTTAGTATTATAATAGGTTGATACCTTTTTTTTAGAAAAAATTAAATGTATTGTATTATTAGTATTTAATCATCAAAATAATCTATATTTATGCTATATTACATTAACTTGTAAAACTCAAAATTTAATATATTTCTGTAAATATCATAAAACAGTAGAAATATATTCATAGTTAAATAGTCAATAATATCTTGACAGTAATCAAAATAATATTATCGCGTATCGTTAAATTCAAATTAATATTATAATATGTATATTACGTAAAGGCTAGGAGTTTCTACAAATAGTGTTTTAAAATTATAACAAAATAATTAACATCGCTATATTTCATTGTTTAAAAAATTAATTAATTTCAAATTTGAACTTAGAATGTCTATAAAAAATAATTGCTTTTAAATAATCATTAGATTTTATGATTTTTCTTTGAAAATACATATGAGAAATCTTATAATAAATTTTCAAGACAATGTTTTTATGAATTTCTTACAATATTTTTGTGAATTTAATGATTTTTATTAAAAGTTTAACTTTAAATGTATATGAAAAAAGTGTGCTATTGTATTAACTTATGTGGGATCTTAAATTGAATATTCATTAGTTTTTAAATGATGAATAATTTTTTATCAACAGCTATGGAAAAAAAATAAAAATAAGAAATTGTCTATAAATACAAGTAGCTCGATTTTGAGATGTATTTTCGATATATTTTAATTGAAAATTGACAACGTATGAGGAACCTTATAATAAATTCTTATACAATAATACATTTTTTATCAGCAAATTTAGAATATCAATATCTTTAAACAATTTCCGTTTTTCCTTAATTATTTTTTTTTATGTTTTTCTCAGTTATTAATAACTTTTAAGTACTGAGAATTTTTATTTTTAATCCTTCTTAAGAACAAACTAGATTAATTTTTTTGTTAAAAATAACTCTCAAAGTTAAAAGTCTGATCATTTTTTTAACTATACCTATCGTGTATATATTATGTACAAAGTAACACACACAAACATTCACGACACGACGACGCACATCATTGTAAAATCAATACATTAATCACTCAGCTCAGAATCAAAAGTACAATAATAATACAGCAAAAAAAAAAAACAATACAATAAAAATATACTTTAAATCTTAGTCAATGTTGAGTAGTAAATAAATACAACAGGTAAAGATATAAGTACCAGAAACCAACTATAATTTCTGCATAAAACGTAGTCATTATTATAAGTACCTATAATAATACTCTTTATATTTTATAAACGCTATATAACTATTTTTATTATTACATTTAAACCTCATAAAAGCGTTTTGTTTTGTATAATATAAGTTGCCATGTCAGATTCGCCATAATGTCTATTGTATTTTAATTAAAAATAACTGCCTATTGTAGAAAGGTATGAGTAAAACAATAAAAAGCATAAAATGATTACTGATCCAATTGTTTGTATCATTTCAAATTAATTTCAGAAGCACTAGCCACAAATATGCGAAATTTTGTCTAGTTATTAGTTACATAATTATATAGTTACATTAGTTAAACACCATAATTATGACAAGCGATTGATAGTTGTCACAATATTTTAAACGTACGTATTATATGTATGCAATTATTTCCATCGTATAATATTTTAAAGAGTATTAAAACCGTTTGTTTTTAAGAAAAAATCCATGTTAGATACATAAATATTTAAACATAAAAAATAAGAATCCCGAGTAAACATGATTGAAAAATGGTTCTCTTTATTTTATAATAGCTCTACTTTCCACGCTTTAAGGTAGGTATTAGTTTCGTTAAAGTCTAACTATATTATCTGCATTTTGTACAAAATGATTAAATATTAACTCGTTAGATTTATGTTAGATTTTTAATTAATTTCCAAGTAGTAAATTCCAATTCATAATATTACTTTATATTTTTGCCAGTTTTAAAAATGTTCAAACAAAATTTCTTTACAAAGCAATAACTGCAGCTAATGGAATCGCAAAGATAATAAATATAAATACACATTACGCATTTTAAATGTACTCTTTTGTAGTAAACATTTTGATGTATTGTTTAATCTCCTGAAAATAAACATTAACATTGAAATGATCGATTACTTCTAATAACGCAGCTGAAAAAATCATAATCATTAAATAAACTGTGCATGTATATTATATAGTACTGGAATTTCTAGGCCCCTAAGGCCCTAATAATTTTTCTATTTTTCTTGTTTTTTTTTTTTTTTTTTTAATAATCAGTATAATATAATAATGTTTAATAAAATCAATTTCGTGCAATAATGAGTTAATCCCCCTACTTCACCACTCCAGTTTACAATATAAAGTATTTGATCAAACTACCTCGCCACGACCGTCAGCTGTTCGTGAACGCGAAGCACTGTTACCTTCCCTCGTCGGCCATCGGTGTTGTCGCCATACCACTGATGCGCGTCCGCAGTACATGTACGATATGTAAAAAAAAATCCTATTATAGTTTATAATATTATTGTATATCCGCAGTCCGCACCCACTACAAGCCCACTTTAGCACACTGTCCCACGACGCAGAGTCAACGGTTAAGTCGGTTAACATCTCGCCGTTGGACACGCCGGAGGTAGAGACATTTTATCAACGACTCGACCGGTCCTTAGCTCACGTATGACTATACGAGGTCAGCTCAGTGCTACAGCCTTGTTCTTTTACGGGTTTAACCAAACAAACGTGTGTTTTACATTTTTTTCCCGACATTTTTCTATTCGTTTCACAAGTTTTTCAACTTAGGGATGATGGGCTCAGTCAACCACATGACCCTAGGCAGCCATGTAAGTTTTTTTCTTAGCGAAGTAATCGTTTATCTTTCCTCTATATCTCCCGAAAAACCACATGTAAAAATTGTCTTTTTCCTCAAATACCAAATATCTAAAAAACATTTCTCCTTTCGTGTGTCTTATGCATTGCTATCCATATTATATCTTATTATTTTTCTAATGTAAAATTTCCCCTATTTATTTTTTTAAAAAATAATCTACACTTTTAAAAAACTATACCCAATTATTACCAACCTATATTTCTTATTTTACCAATTATTTTTTTCCTGGATTGTTTACCTTGCAGGTCATTGAGTAAATTTTCGTTTCCCTTGCTCAGTGTGTGCATAGTAAGCCCCTAAAAAGCCAAAACATCACAATATATAGTAAGAAAACGAATTGTCGAGATAAAAATTGTTTTACATTTAATTAAAGAATATTATTCAGGTCAATATTATACTTAAATTTTGTGTTACACGAATTACTTAGATCATGTATACTGCAGTTCAACATTAATATCGTGTCTGTGTTTTAAATGATTAAATGTTAAATGTATAATCAATGTATTTAAATAACGATAGTGAACAAAAATAACACTTGGTTTTTTTACTCAAAAAAATAAAAAAGATTTTTTTTTTATTTATTGATATTTTTCTAAAAAAAAATTAAAAGAATACCTTATAGTTCTTATCAATTATGCAAAATGCTTAAAGATAAAATGCTTAAACATTTTTGAACTTTGTTCATTCAATTATTAAAACAAATTGATATCCACGTAATTTTTAACTAAAAAACAATTTTATTTCAAAATAATTAATGATGAAAATAATTTAAATATAAATTATAAAATATAAAGTATTATATTTAACATTGACACGTCCTAATAAATTCAATAAAATAAATTCATCAATCATCATAAATTTATAATTTAAAATTAAAAAAAAATATATATACATCTTTTAAGGTACCAATAATATTATACATTTATACATAATAAATTTAACCATAGAATTTAGTTATGTAGTCTTACAATTTAATATCATTATTGGACAAGTCACTTCATTAAATTTATAAATTAAGTTAGGTAAATAAAGTTCATTAAAAATATTATTTTTTTATTAATAAAAGTTAACAATTTAATAAAGCACAACTACAATGAAAACTTATAATAGATACTTAAAAAAAAATGAATTATAATAAATTATAATTTATTCTTTGGTATAGAAATTTTCTTTCAAAATAAACGTTAATTTTGTAAATTTCATTTATTAAACTCGCAGTCACTGACCGTTAAGTCATTTTTTTTTTCAATAGTAAAATTATAACTAAATCTATGCAATCAGTTTTATCGTCACAAAATTATATCAATTAGTATGATATTATAAAAGAATATATTAGGAAAAAACCGTTCACTGCTTAGCCTTGTTCATTAATTGTTAGAAGTATATTTTACACAATGTTGACTGTTTATACTTAAAATAATTTATATGAGTCAGAATACAATTGATGCTAGTCTTCTCTACTATACTTTTGATTCAAATGTAAGTATATTGTTAAAAAGTCGTACACTGTCGACTAGCGCCAACATTTAAATAAGATTAGTTTTCCAGTCACTCGATTATATAAATAAGATAATAAATACGATAGTGACAATAGTGATATTATTTAATTTTGTTCGCGTGTCACATGTGTAAGCAGTTTACGCGTACAATTAACTATTAAGTAATATAATTCGGCGAGGGTTCACAATAACGTATTATTTGACGTAATATTACCTCCTTCGTATATACCAACCATAATAGTATATACTTAAAAATAATTCGATCATTTTTTCATGCAATTACTCGGTCCCTGAAACACAATATTATATTGCGCATTGTCGGAAATACTGATTCAATTAACACACACACATTCCGACATTCGGTTCATTTTAAAGTTTTACAGACACTCGTTTACTTCTATATATTTTGATCAAAGTTTTTTTTAAGTGAACGACACGTTTTATCATTCGTACACGACTGTCTATAACCCTTCACATATAAGAAACTGTTGCCTACTCGATCGATAGAAATACACGTAGCAACCTGTTCGGATTTTTTATTTACAATTTATATCCTCAAATATAACACCACGTATATACGCGTGCACGTACGGAACGTGCAATGGATACTGTCATGGTAATAAATATTCGAAGACATATTCTGTTTCCTCATATCTCACGTACGTAACATATTATTATAGTATACACAAGTATACTATGCACACGCAGACACATATATTATTATGAAGAGTAAACAATCGTTATCCAGAATTTCTGTGGGATATACTCTAGGTTGTATTTCGGGAGCTCTTAGATTTATCCTTCCCGCAAACATGAATAGGTAATGCCATGTCAGGTTAGATACACAAAAATAACAACATAATTATATAAAATTATTATTATTAATTATCATTACTAATAAGCAATACCATAATATTATATTATATTATATAGTAATAATGTGCTAAAAATAATACAAATAGATACATGGATTACAAATAGTAAATCGTTATTGATTGAGTATTCTTATAAATTATAATAATATAATTAAGTCTAAACATTCAACGTTTTGGGGTAAATAAGATACGGGAAAGGAAATAATATACAATTTTAGATACTTCTAATGAAAATTAGCTGCCAATATTTCGAGTAAACACAAGGATGAATTCACAAACGATAAAAATATTTATATTGCATTATATAGTAATAAACTAACAACAGCAATAACTATTACTATCACCGTTATCTACAATATTTTAGGCCACCCATCAACTACTAGATAACTCGAAATCAGGGCATAATCCTCTGAAAGAGAAGATGACTGCATTAAACTAGTCTTGGGACACCGGTTGACCAGTGGCACTGATGTATCAACAACTTTATGTTGCCAACTAGACATAATTAATTTAACCACTCACCACCTACTACACTATAAAATATGTACATCATAATCAGACGTGTACAAAATATATTATATATTTTTTGTGTAATATTTAGAACATCTATTTTAATATATCTACCTAAAAAACCCACCCACCCAAATATATTGTGTTGCGGTCGCAACACATAGATATAGGGATCGGTGCCACTGCGGATTACATTAAAATCCTGAATATAAGAGTTAACGCAAAGCTAGGTAGAAACTATTTGAAATAGCGTACTTACAAGCTACCTAGATAGTTTTTTTATCGAAACAAAAATCCTATTATACCTTTATTGGACCTAAACCGTCAGTAGCGGTGCTATAAAGGAAAAATGTAAAGATTTATAAAGTGTAATCGAATTTTATACCTCTAAGTAATCACTGTATGCACGGAAAATTCAAAATCAAATTTGAATAATATATTAATACAATACAATAATAATAATAATATTATGTTTGATCATATTATATAATGAAAATCGTTATTACAATAAATTGTTGTTGAAGTTATTAAGTATTTGAATTGTATTATAAATTATATGATTAAATCATAAATGGATTACTGCATGTGGATATTTCTTCAAAATATAAAATAGTATAATTAAAATGTTTTATTAGTTACTAAAAAATTGTTTAAAATATTTTTAATCCGCTTAAAAAAAACATATTTTTGAAAAACTGTGTACAGTAAAATCTCTCTATATGGACTTTATTAGACACAATCCTTTTTATAATTGAAAATGTCAATAGTCCCGGTTCAAATAATTGATAAATGAAATTAACTTCTCTAAAACGGAACCTCTATAAAATGGAAACAGACAATTTTCGTGACCCAATTAGTAAAAATACTTTGTGTAAAACCAAAAAATCGTAGAAAAAATGATAATTATGATAACAGAAAAATCAGCGATGAGTCAAAAATAAAGTATTTTAAAAATGCAATCTCATATTTAGAAAAATTACAAAAGTTTAGTCTATTAGAACTTCTAAAAAAGTTCGAGAATGTGCTGCCCTTAGTCACAAAAAGCAGTAAAATATTACAAACTCATTTTTTTAATTATACAACTATAATATCTTATATGTTTTTTTTTTTAGTTCTAAGTTTTAATATTTTAGAACATGTATTTACACAAAACTCATTTAAATGTTTATTCGTGTATTAAAATCATTTAGTATAAATTTACATTGTACGAAATATTTACTTAAAAAATAATTTTTTAACACATAATAAGTAGGTACATTCTTGAAACTTAATCTTTTTTCTACCTCTCTATAACAGCTAATTCTTTATAATGGAAAAATTTGTTGGTCCCAAACGATTCCGTTAAACAGAGGTTTTACTGTATTTCGTTGAAAAATTGTTGGTAAATAATACTGGTGTAATGTTTGAGATTAAGTAATACCGTAAAGTTCTTATATTTTTTTTATACACAATCATGAAAAAATACTTTTTCTCTTTGATGTTCTTACAGTATTAACTATCACAAGTATATATAACTCTTTAAAAACAGCAGAAAAACGAACTGAAAACTTTGGTTACATAATCAGTTTAATAGTTTTCAATTTTGACTGAAACAAGTAGAAAACGTCACGCAAAATGTATTGAATCGTTTACTGTGGAATAAAATAGTATTTTATTTAATCGTAAAATCGAACTAATGGATAAGCAATAATATAAATCCATTACACATTATTATTATTGTACATGCTGGACCAGGTCACGGTATATTATAATATACTGTATGTCTGTATGCATTTTACTTTTACATATCACGCGGTCGGTCACAGCTAGCAGAAATGAGATGGGAAAATGTCTGAACTCATATGCATACATATTATGTGAACAGCGAAACGGCATATTATTGTAAAGAAACTACTATTGTCGTCGACATCTCGTGTGTGCCCCAAAGGAGAATATATTATTAAAAATACCGAAACGTCGACTAGTAACGAATGAGGAAAACGTACGTTTTAGGATATTATTCCTATACGGCGGAATAGAGCATACAAAACAAAAGGCTAGATCACATATTACAGTGTGTCCACTGTACAAACATATTATATACCAGTTGATTATTGTCAACACGGATGGATATTAAAACAAAGGCGTGTCATGTGTGAAATGCTTAGATGAAAGAAAACCATCAAAATGTATTAATAACTTAGATAGTTTAACTATCATAGTTACTATATGAAGATCGCAGTTTTATTATTGTTATTAAACAAAATCGCACGCGTTAACACGCGCAAGAGTGCATATCGATAATAATTTTAGGTACTTTATAATTTATGGATAGTTATATTATAATATCTTACTAAGAGGTGATATTGAAGTCGATAAAGTGACTATATCTCGTCAAATAAACGAATATTAACTTGTATCACGCCTATGAATAATGTTCAACACGATCCAAAATCAACACAAAAATCATGCTAAATAATACATCGCACTGATAATTTTTTTCTTAATATTGATACAAATTGTTTACTTATAACATGTACAACCGAACTATTCAAAAATAACGTATGCGTGTAAGTATGTATTAGGAACAATGTGAACCTAGAGTATATTAAATAATTATGATGATAACGAACATAAATACGCCTGGTATTTAATAGTAAATATTCATTATCTCAAAAAGTATTAACATAGAGCGTATACAAAGACAATTTTTGAATTTCACGTCATTCCTCTTAAAAATTGAACACAATTTACACGAGTACTGACCAGCTGTGCACAAGATCGATCTCGCCCTCTTAGTAGATGATAAGAACAGTAGAGGCTAACTTTGTATACTTGCATAGGCTGATGAGTGATGGATGAGTATATTTTATAGATGGTAATGATGCTCCTTCTTTGCTCTCCCAATTAAATTTTAAATTGCCTTCTTATTTCACACGATCCTAAATTCCTTGAAGTGTACTCATTCATTCTAATAATAATCACGATTGCAACCATCTTTTGAAGAAGAATGCGCCCAGTACCACTGTCTAATTTTTATGACTACATTATTTTATTTTTAAGTTTACATTCTCACTTACTTAGTTAAGATAATTTATTATTAATGTAACTCCACTGTATAATGTATATTTATACATTTTTACCATATGTATACAAAATAACAAGAAATTAATTCCAGAAAGATTTAATATATTTCATGTTTTCAATTAAAAAAAATATTCTGAAAATAATTAATGAGTTAATGTCAAATTTACATTAATAATAAAAATATAATACGTTTTATCTTTATAGTTTTTATAGTATCTTATTGAAACTCTTAACTACTTTTTAAAATATAAACCTACACAACCAATGAATATTTTTCGGATAATAATATTATGTTAGTATTTAGATGAAACAATATTATAATTTATATATAATATTATTAAAAGAAATTATTACATAATATTATACTTATTTTATCACAATACAAAAATAGTTTAATAGTATACAATATCAAGTTATTTTACTTCTGTTGTAACATTATTATATAATATAATCATATTATTTAAACTTTTTATTAAACTTTATAAAATATATAGTTTTAAATTAACATCAATAAATATTCACAAAGTAATATCTTAAAAAAAAACAATTATAATTATGCTGCATATAATAATTGTTAATCGCGCGTTCTTAATTTGTATAATTAAAATAATTGTTTCACTAAACTAATAAGGAAATTGATTAAAATGTTTTACCTTCACTCTTCGTTTGTAGTACGTGTTTTCAAAAACACTAATTCACACATAAATATTAACGAAGTATGTTTAAACTTAATCAATTAATATATTTAAATTATAATCAAAAGAAAATTAAAATACTCATCTATAACGGTACTTAATTATGTATACATTCAATACTTGTATTATTTAGTTAAATTGAATTTATGATTAAAACCAAAGAACTTAAATTGGGAAAAAAAACAAAAACTATAAACGAGAGTTAATAAAACGAAAAATCAGAAAATATCATTAATCTATCAACGCGATAATAGTATCAAGCTTTATTAAACGTGTGTTGTAAATACTATGGTGAAAATATATAAAATAATGATTCGTATTTTAATTTTTTAATGTCTAATGCCTAAATTCAAAAAAAGCGTCTTACTTTGTATGAGATATTCAAATTTAAAACATTCAGATTTACTAAGCCCTATACTTTTATAAATTATTTAGTAATTGGAACTCCGAATTACATAATGTTAAAAGTAACTACTAGTTACAGGTGTGTAATATGACAAAATAAATAAACTATATGTATAGATACATAATATTTAACGGTGAGTGTGAAGTAGTCACCACAAATTATAATTATAATTAATTTTTGAAAAATTAACTATAGTAAGCTAATAAAATCCACTGTACGGTTAAAAACGAATTTCGTAAAATTAGTTTTGTATGTTTGTTTAGTTTTGTGTTAGATTAAATTGCAATATCTTATTATTCGTTTGCCGTGCTCGGTGTATTTGAAGTAGTTTGGGAAGATAAAAATATAATATTTTGAAAATAACTATGGTATTTTTACTGTCATCACTCTTCTCTAGTTATGTAACAAATTGTTCTTTGACTAATCGAAAATTGTAAATAAATTATTACGTTATGAAGTTCTTATAATAATACGTTAAAGATAAGTTCACAGTCGAAAGAGGGAGAGTCTTGGTAAGGTTCACTTTAAAATCACTAAAGCTGTTCTTCCCTTCCATTACACGCTAAATATAATACTTTTATACTCGGCAGAAAATGCTTTAGACTGAATATTTTTAGCTTATGGACACAATTTAAAACGGATTACATTTTGTTGCGAAATTTGATTAAAGATCGATTCAGACAAAGTTGTTTATCTTGTTATATTTACTGTAGTACTGTCATTGAATTTTCTTATATTTTAACAGGTTCTACTCGATATACGGAACAGTTTACTCTTGCAAAAATGATTATATTATTGTATATCTCAAATAATATTTAAATTAACGTACAATATTTCTATGGTAGTACCTATGCTAAAAAAATTGAATGCATACAATGATAGCACAAGAATTGAGCAGACAAATAAAAATATTCTATAACAATGTGTACATAAAATGTCATTAAAAACGAACTGTATGTACTAATTATGTACCACGTGTCTTATAACTACCGTAGGTTTTTTCTGAAATCACAATAGGCGTACATACTGAAGTACTGAAATAGAATAGAAAATAATACACACTACACGAAACTGATATACGAGTAATTATACTCACGTTGAGATTTCTTATATTCCCATAATATTATTTCTGTACTATTGAGCTATAAAGTTAAAAAACAAACAGATTATATTATTGTGATCGTAAAACACAATATACATATTATTATTTATGAGTATTATGTATGGTTAAATGAAGTCATTATTAATCTTTGTTGAGATCGTGTTGGACAGATTGTCACATTTACTGTTGTCTTCTTGAAAACGACACGCTCACAAAAACGTAGGTATATCTTAAAGATATTTATAAGATAGTTACGTATGTCGAACAAATGTATGTAAATTATAGATATATCTATATACACTCGTAAATTCGTGTTTGTTCGTAACGTACCTTTTATGAAGAAAAAATACAAACCTTAATTAGATTTTAACAGTCGAGTGTTATAAGAGACAAATGGTGACAAACTTAGTGGCTCGTAAAATGATAAACGATGATCGATGGCTGAATACTACTTTATATACAGTTTAAACGTCAAACGGCCGTAAACAATGTATCGAGCGAGTTTGGCTTGACATACCTTAACGTGTAAGTTTTCTATGGTTCTTATTTATATTTATAAGGCACATAATATTATATTCCAAGTTTATTATAATAGTGCACGACACTTCAAGGGCAAGGGCGAACGCAAATATATTGTTAGGCGATAATAACGCATAAAATGTTTACGCCACACGATTGTATCGAATGTATCGTAGATGGATCGACAAACTATGATATTACGACCCGTTGACGTTTTCAAATATTGACGATTAACAAATACTTCCTCGGTATGGTCGAACGCGTTGTTGTGTCCGATACCCGATACGAACTATCGTCGCATATACGTAATTGTACATCATCATAGGCATCAGTGACTAATACATCGTCCGAGATGGTGATGCTCTTGTATTGTTGTTAATTTTATCGAATCTGCGAGCCGATAATTGAATCATTTGAACAATATTATTATTATTATTATTATCATCATTTCTTTTTTTTTACAAAGTCACAATTGACATGCATATATTACTATGACAATGTTTATGTATGAATATTATTAAAAACACTACAGGGAAAAAACACTTCAATTTAGTATAATTTTTTTTATTTTATTTTTTTTTTTTTTTTGGTTTTCTATACACAATTTTATTATTACTCTAACAAAGGATATACGTTACGACTATTACCACTATAAAATGTAAATTAAAAGGTTCATAAATATTAATCACATATTATAATATGAAGGACGGAAAGAATACCGAAGAAACGGTTTACCTACTCGTTTTATAATTTTAAACATTCAAATGATTATTTTTTTTTAAAAACGTTAAAAAGTGACTTGACTCATTTTCTATACATTCAAAGTTGTTTACGACGTAGCTTTTTTCCATTATATCTACCGGTGTCTAGACACTAGCATAAAAATATTTAACATACAATTATATTTTAGCGTAACCGTTGGCAATAACATGTTTTTAAAATCTCCTTGTGTTTGAGAAAAAGATGTTGTTGGATAACATCAACTACGTACAAAGTTAATCCATCTTAACCAACAGTTCCCAAAAATAAAAGGATAATACAAAAACGGTACCTAAGTGGCAACTCGTATACTTGGACATGGCCAACGATAGATTTGACTATTCCTAATTCACTCGTTTGTAATAACCGAAATAATAACATAATTATCAGTCAGAAAAGAGTGACCGCAACCTAAGCAAACACGTATAAGGGTAGAAAAGCCGCATCGCCCTCTCGTCGACACTCAATACCGGAAGCGGACGTCGACCGTACTATGTCCATATAGTCACCACCATCAGCGTTTCCGGTGTCGCCATCTTCACTCGACTGTTGTGGGCCACCGGAACACCGGACACGCGCCGCGTCCGTCGAACGTGCCTCGCAGATGGCGCTAGCCGATATACTGTGCGACAACGACCGTAACCGCGTTCGTGGTCGGGCGGGTTTTCCACTCCCACTGCAACCTTAGACCGACCGAACGTTCGCGTTTACGAGAGACGGTGTGCTTGTACGTGCGTACCCGTGGTAACCCGTTAGTACTGTTAGTAGACGATGTAGATCAGATGTAAAAGCACTGTTAACGCTGTTGCCGCTGTTATTGTTGTTATTGTAGCGTCGATATCACACTAATAAACAATATAATTTTTATAATAATAGGCTAACAATCGTTTTATTTTTTGTTTGGTTTTGTTGTTATTTTTATAATACTATTCGATTATCGCAGTGAACGCGGTCCGCGTACATTTCCGAGTTTCCGTGCTGCACGTAACTACCAAAATATCGTTGACCATGCTCCCGTCGAAAGTCTGACGTTCGGTGGTATATTTATATACATACAACGGTTTTATAGTAAGTACACGCAAAGACGTATAATACAATTCACTTAACAAGTACATAAATAGCTATATATATATATATATATATCAAAATACTATCAATACACGCTCACGTCATTAGACCGAGTTTTACGATCGATACGGCGCCGCGCTAAAACCGAACTTTGCCATAGGAAACGCACACACGGCTGACGTACGGCCGAGTCAATGGCGAAA
Source organism: Rhopalosiphum maidis (assembly GCF_003676215.2). NCBI lineage: Eukaryota > Metazoa > Arthropoda > Insecta > Hemiptera > Aphididae > Rhopalosiphum > Rhopalosiphum maidis. The sequence continues at coordinate 66,489,170 of NC_040877.1, forward strand.
ACGAAGACCGATCATCGTTGATTGTGTTGTATTTTATATTTTCGTATAACAATAACTCAATGCCAGAGCATATGTATATAGTAGGTATTTACATTCGTATCGGTCGCATACAATAACATTATCATATCGATTCTGCGTGTACCCCCGCAAATTACGCAACAGTGAACAAACGAACAACAACAATAAATAATAATACTCGGGGGGCAGTATCGATTTTTGTAACCCTATACATTATTGTTGTAATACATGGTGTTTTAACTACGCGTGCATAATAAAATATTATGTTATCGTTGTTGTTATTATTCGTATTACTACTATTGTCGTTTCTTATTAATAGTGTGTGTGTGTGTGTGTGTGTGTAATGTATATGATACCTGAAGCACCTGCAGCCTTTCGATATTAGTATAATATTATAGGTAACGATCGCCCGCAGTGTATCTGTGATCTAATTTTCGAGGCCGATACACGTGTTGTGTTTGACCGTCAATTTTCGCGCCGACGTCATCGAACCACTCTGTAATATCATACAATCGCATAAGTTGACTTACGTGTATCGTTCCAAATCCCGCTTCATATTAATATCGAAGAAAACGTTTTGTCGTAGTCAAAATGTGTCGTGTATTGAATATTCTATGGATGTGCAATTTACAAATTAAAAGTTATGTCGCTTAAATTACCTACGTAGTTCAACTATTTCAAATAGCCATGTTTTCTGTTTTTAATTAAATTTAATAGATCCATAGGGGATATATTATATGAAGGGCGAAATCTACCCTTTTCACAATCAGATAAATAATAAATTGCATACCAGCAGAACTTGCTCAGAATAATATTGTCGGCCGGCAGAGATGTAATCGACGTAGATTCTGTGTGAGCTTTTGGCCATTTTTGTTTTATAGTTTAAAATTTTACGAAATAAGTGCGGACCATACAATGTTATCGTATCACTTAACAGTAACACATTTTGAACCTCTACTAAATGAATTTAACCGTTTGACAATCATATTTTATAATATTATTTATTAATTATCATATCTTAAAAACTGAATAACATATAATTTAAGGAATGAGTTTTTACAATACATTTTCTAAAAATAAGCGATTACTATTTAATAAATATTAATAGAGAATTGATTAGCACATCAGGTGAAGTCATGTCAGTTTAAAGCTGGTATACAGACATTATAAGACATGATAGGCCATCCAGTGACACGATCGTAATTAAAAATAATTAATTTTTCTATTAATTAACAATTCTATATTTACAACGACTACAATCAAAACAAAAACGAGAGATGAATAAAATATTTTCATCATAACTGCTTGAATTATAATTTATTTTATAACTTAAAATAAAATATTTATGATAGACGAAATGTAGTGCGTACGAGTATGTATGTTACTTATTCTTTGCATAGTAAAATATTTTAATTTACAACGTAAAACAATACATCATTTTTTTATCTTCTAAATTTGTTCGGTTGTAAAGGAAAAATAATTAATAACATTTAATTGTAAATTATAATATGGTAGAAAGATAATATTAATATTAAATAGAATAAAATAAAATATAATAGATTGTTTAACTATTTGATATAAAAATATTAAAAAAATAATATTTATAAGTAGCACAAATGTACAGCGTTATAAACAATATTTGAATGCGTTGATTTGTCAAATATTTTATTACGATTATTTCATGGTGAATTATATAACTATTATACAATTTGTATGTAGGTAGTAAGTTAATTAAATTAGCAGTTCAAGTATTAAATCGAGATATAAACAACAAGTTAATCTGTAACCACCACACGATATGTGTAGTACATGATACTACTAATTTGTTTTCAGTATGCAGTATGGGTACCTATAAAATGTTTGTTACAATTGTTTAAACGTCAATCTGGACAGGTAACTCAAAATATAGTAATCACCAAGACAGTTAAATAAAAAAAAATATTTTAACCTTTAATTATTTGAAACTTTTCAAAACACAGTTGTTCAGTTTCTAAAAAAGAAATATTTAATATAACAATAATTAACAAAAAATTATAATATTATCTCTAAAACTAAATTAGTTATAGTAATTTAAAGCTTTAAAATATGTTAGAACCTTTTTTTCGTTTTTCTGTAAAGTAGAATAAGTTGCTAACAACAAATAACCTTTTAAATTTCAAATAATAAATTATTATTATGCAACTAGTGTATTTTTATTATTATTATTGTTATTATCATTCATTACTATTAAATTGCGTTGGTCCTAATTATCGATAGATTGGACCCAAATGTCGGAGACAATTGAGATGACGAACTGTTTGTTTGTTAAAAGTCATCAATTATCTCTAGTGCATATAATAATAATAATAATAATAATAATAATGATTATAAAATGTTTTCTCTGTACTCAATAAAACCAGGTCTTCGAAATAAAAATGTATTGAAACAATAGTAACGAAATCGTATGAAGAGGTGGCAACAAAGAATATTACATAACATAACTGATTTCTTTTCATGCATGAATAGCGTGTTATCTATTAAAGTCACAGTAATATCCTGGCGAAAATATCCGTTTTTATATTACCTCTATTCTTAAAACACTACGGATACTTATAAACCAATTAAGATTTTATTTGTAACAAAGATGTTACCTGGTGAAACTATTTTTCTATATATAAATATGCCAATATAATAAAGTACAATAAATTATTCAGTCGTATATAACTGCAATCGATTAAATTATCAGATCAAGATAAAATTATAGGTACCTACCACACATAATATAGTAAATACCAGTGACAAGGTATTGATTATTGGACATTCAAAGTTGCTTTATTTAATAAATAAAAATTGAACTAAAAATAATCAATAACAATGTAAAACGTAGTATATAATTTTTTTTTTAAATCCAGACGATGTACATGTTGATGTCGATGGCCTTCTCTCATGTGATACGTTTTGTTATTGTCGATTTGGGTTAATTAACGTTTTTTCTTTCTTTTTACATTATTATCGTCTCGTATCTGGAATAATTAAACCACTGAAACTATAGATAATCAAACGACGAAAAACCTATCGTGGACAATATGTAATTTCTTATTATCTTCTATGTTGCGCGACAGTTTATACGCAAGTTTGTGTTGTACCTATTTAATATTTTAATATTAACTTTATTGCTCAATCAATAATCACTTATTTTTTAACGTGGAGCTGCAATGATAAGGGATCGTGGTCCAAATTATATAGTATGCGGCGTACGTATAAGATATATTGCTAATAGACCTATAAATGTATATCGATGAGAGCTCATCGAATTACAATTAAACTATTTCTATATATTTTTTAATAACCGCACAACCCACGACGATTGTTAATATATATATTAGTATACATATATTTATAAATTTAAACGACGAAAGCGTGTATTAAAAACACGGTCCATTTTAAGATTTGATTCTGCAACTGCTGTTTAGTCGGGAAATGTTCGTGCTATTTTTCGTCATCAAATCGTGATATTTAACCGATAAAATGCATAAAATAATATTATACATAAATTCCTCAAAATTTGCCGTATCTAATATATTTTATACTATAACATAAATTGGCCTTAAATAGCCGTCTCGAAATGTCGGTTGAAACTGTTTATAGTTTATGTCATATCATATTCCATTATACTTTCTACAAGACAAGTGTCGGAAAAATTGTCCCGTAAATATTTTTTATTAGATTAACACTCGATTTGTTTGCTATGTTGTTATTATTTGTATGAAATTACGATTTGTCATTTGCAAATTCGTATTGCTAAAATAGTATTTTTACAAATTATGTTTCTAAAATAATATTTAGGTAGAAAAAATAAAAAATACCATATTGACAGTAAAATAATCTAAATAAATAGAAAAAATTAAAAAATTACATATCTACTAAATGAATAATACTGTATTTGTGTGAATGTGTTTCTATTGAGAACGTTGTGATTCGTACACACAAAAGAAATAGGTTATGGCGCCCAGTCGGACTATGATGAAACGAAATATAAATCACGATCTTGTAATTAGGTGCACTAGGTCATGTTTTGCACGAAACGATAGTGTAAACATCGATTTTCGTTATTTTGTCCATACGAATGAATTTTGACTCCACGCCAGACATTTACACGCAGAGACAATGCCCTATAAAAAAAATAAAATCCAACTGGCAAAATTATGTTTTTTGAGTTTATGTTACATACGTAGTTTTCTACACATGACTATAATAGTGAGTACGACACAATACTGTATTGATATGTACGGTAGGTATCATGAGTAAATAGTAATTTAAACTAAAACAATGTGCACATGCGACGCGTGTTATGTCATATGTGTTTCGTAAAAATGTTGATGAAAACAAACTCCCAGGGATATTTTTAATATAATATTATACAATATAAATTTAAGAAAAAAAATCCAAACAATGGAACGGAAATTTAATTACCTAAAAATAAAGATTCGTGTGCCTGCGCTCGTCACGTACAATTTAGCCGCCAAATATCAAAATCTGTTTCATGCGGTTGGCGTTATTTATGCGTATATAGTATGTGTATATACATATATATAGTATCATAATTCATAATATTATAAAATTGATATATGCAATACGATTGATGCGACCTACTCCAATCATATATTTATATAAACAGCTAATAACATGCTGTAGGATACCAACTGAGCTATTACCTGTATTATTGCTGTGCTTACATTTTTTTTCGGAATATATCACACCTATGTGTAGGAAATGGATAAGAAAAAAAAATATATTATATCAACACGTACATCGTCGTATTACATTGTTGCGGTTACGACGACGGTTTTCCTTCTTAGTTTTTTTCCGCCCCGTGTCTTTGTTCGCAGGATACATATAAATATCTATATATCTATACATATATGTCTCTATTATTATTGTGGCAATAGAAGAGAACGGGAAGATTCTGCAGTTGTTTCATTAAACTATTATTATTATCATCATTATACGATGCGTACAACACGTCTTACGCGGAATCGTTTCACGGTGTGTTGGCGTTGGACAAAAATTGCACACAATTATAATGTTATAGGTATATTTCAACGTAAATAGCTGTCGTCACGATAATTTTACACCCCGATGACCACGTGGAACAAACTACATCTTTGCCGTCAGATCGTATCGACTGTTTTAGCATCGTGAAGAATATAATCGGTGTACCCATATAAATGCATATACAGGGTGATTCAATGAGCCGACTCACTCCGTTTTTTTTTTAATAATAATAATATGTACTTATTAAAAATCTGTTTTTTGAAATTTTTAAACATACTTGAAAACTGTATTTTTGATTTTTTTTACTATACATGGAGTTATTTTATTTATTTCGTTTGCCCTAACCTAACCTAACATGGAGTGTACTGTGATAATATACATTTTCGTTTCTATACGAGAACTACACTTAAATTAAACTATAAATTATTTAACAGATATTTTTTATTTTTTTTAAATTGGGATGTATCTAAATTTAAATTCAAACGAGTAGTTTCTGACTTATTAAACTTAATGTACCTATACTAAGGATATTATAATAGCCCATGGTAATTAAAAATCAAATAATCTATACTATATACTATAATTTCTGGCTTATTGAATCTCTTATCAATTTTTTTTTTTTATAAATATTAATAAATAAATATTGAATAATATTGAATTTAATGTTATGTGTATTGTATATAGGCATATATAATATATTAATCTTAGTATAGAACTATAGGTATACTCTTTAATAAGTCAGAAACTGTTTGTTCCAATTTTGATCACGTAATTGTTAAAAATGTTTAAAAAAAAATCATTTATTATAAAAATAGAAAATTTAAGTATTAACATGTTTCTCCGCCGTATCAATCAAAAGTTGGCATAACAGTAATCTATCATAAGCCATGACATGAGTACATAGGTATTACAAATAAACCTAATATAATTCGAATTCAGCACTACACAGTAGTTTTGATGTCGATGGATATAGTTTTCGTATATTTTTCTTGATATACTACAGATCACAGTTAAAAAAAATAAAAGATAGTTATCTTAGCACTTTTAGCAACACACATCCCTTAAAATAACCGAAGTAGGTATAACTATTGTATAAAAATAATACTCGACAATCGAGTAATTGAGCCGTTGCATAACGTACTACAATAAACGTTATATTATAGTGTGTGTTGCGTCCGAAATAAATGGAAGATTTTGACGATGATATTGATATTTGAATTTCTCTCTTATAATAGTATTATTATAATATTTTTCGATATTTTTTTACTTCCTCGGACACGCGCGGTGACATTTGGACAAGTCGTTTAACTAGTCATCTTGTAATATTAACTGCCAATTTAATTCGTACAAACGATTGGTGTCTTCTTCAGTTCTTCCTGTGTCATTAAGAATAATGTATCGTTTTTGTTTTGTTATTTTTTTTTTCGGAATCTTACTAAAATGACCACGGTAACCGAGCGTATAGGCCGGTTCCAATAACCACTACGATCGATGTCTTGTAACGGATATATTATATGTATAGAAAAAATAAAACGATTCCAGTCTATTGAATAACCGCTTCCGGCGGGCCTGTTATGGACGCGCGCGGAATCGTAGGGCAGAGCAACTACATAGTACATATATTATATTATTATCATCATCCACAAGCAGGAGTACGATAGCGCAGCACTCGGCAGCAGTGTGCGTCTGGTTTCTCTGCGCGCGCGATACCGCCGAGACTTTCCATTATTCTTCGTAATTTTTTTTTATGATTATTATTTATTTACGAGAAAAACAACAAAATAATATACTGTTATGTTCTCTTTTGCCCGTACAACGACTGCTGACACAGCTGGTATCGAGACCGGTTTGCTTGCGATCCGATAGAAAACAATAATATGCTTGCCTATAATAGGTATAGCAGTGTATAGGGTTAACGATACACGCTAACGATATGGAAAATTATTCTGTTGCCTCTTTCACGAGCACGTTTGCATTAGTTTTGATATATTTTTTTTTGTCATTTTCTACGTCGCGACTACGACAAACTTCGAGTGATTCAATTTCGACTTACCCAAAAAAATTGACATTTACGTATAACAAAAATATTGATTGAAAATTATATTAGTCTAGTACTCTTTTCTATAACAAGGAGGTGAAGTTTTTGTTATGTATTTGAGTGTTTTGAGTTGTCTATTATTATTTACAAATAAAATTTACATGACTAAATTAGAACTCTTAGACATATTTGAATTTGCTCCATTATATAGTATTATTATTTATATCCTCAGAAACAATTTAATTAAAAACCTGATTTTAATACGATCATAATAAGTTGAGTGCTTTGACAATATTTATAGTACTAGCTAGAAGTCATTAAATATTATGTACATAAATAACATATGCTTTATGCTTATAATATTTACATTTTTACTCGTCAGTGCAAATCCACAGTATATTCATATATACATATCATTATTATATGTTTATTATGTGTAATGTATACTGTATAATGAATAAAAAATCTAGGAATAAAATAACTTTCAAATCACTGGAAAGGAAAATAATTTCTTCCACTCAAAAATTATATCCATTATATTATTATTTTTGATTATTATGTTCAGTGTCAGTGTATATTAGTTTAAAATAATATATAGTTATATATTATATTGGTGCCTATAATATATAATAACACGGTTATTAAAATGACGCCGCGTATCTGTAAACGAAACGTATTCAGTTGCCGTCAAACAGAAAGTATCATAGCAACACAACGATGTAATAGAATAGATAGCGGAACGGTAAGCAACAATAACCTTGGCATTGATAATGACTAAAAATAATACTTTTGTATAATAATCAAAATTATTGTGCCACTTTTTTTTTAATTTCCATGCTATAGTATAAACTATATTAATTTTCCTAAACAACAAATTTAACTAGCATAACATTATAATATTTTATAATATACCTACTTGGTGAGACCTAACCGGTCTATGATGGAGTCCAGCAGATTGACTCGTATTTATAGTGTTACTAAACACCGGTCAATATCTAGTGAAGTACTAGAAAAAGGCAATAATTACAAACCGCTGTAACTATTCCTAAGTTACGCAACAGTTAATTTTGTTAGATATTTGTACAAATCAAATTGAATACTTAAATCACAACAAATGTTAACATGAATTCCACACCTTAGTCCGTCGAGTTAAGATGTTTTTGAATAAGTAGAATAATACATATATATATATACAAAATCTAATCTAATATTAATAATATTCAAGCTTCATAAACGCAAAACAGTACACGCCTATATTGATTTATATATCATTTGAGAAATCAATTTTCTTGCAAAAATACTAAACTCTTTGCAAAGGAGCAGTTCGTTTTAAGTTATTCATTTTTCCGTAAAAATCTGTACTTTTCTAGGACTTTTAATTCTTTATATACTAACGATAATTAACTTAAATTAGAAATGTTATTTTAAAACTATGACTACATGAAATGTAAATTGCAAGATGAGGTATTTCATCGTGAAAAAAATTTAAAAGTAAATATACTAAAAGTAAATATTATATTTATTTATTATAATATTATTATTTAAAGATGTAATTATAATACGATATATGTAATATGATATAATAATAATACATAATAAAATAAATAATTTTAAATATCATATCTCGCAATGTGTATTTCATAGTTTTTAAACATTTTAAAATTTCATCTCTGGGGGGTTTAATTATATTGGTCTATGCAAAAACCTAAACAATTGAATGCTGTTTGGAAAAAAAATGAATATTTCGAAAGAACATTGAGTTTTCGCGAAAAAGCTAATTTGTAATAATTATGTTCCTAAATAATATCATACTATTTTTTGATAGTATATCAAACTGTTTAAAGTTTAAAAACATTAATATAAGAGTACATTAAATCGTTAATATTGTGAAGGTAGATGAAAAAAATTGCAGTAATAATGGTTGAATTGAAATAACTTTTGCTTGAAGTTTGAAATCTAAATTTAATGAACGGGAATTTAAAATTTTAACCACCCTATAGGAATATTATATTATAACAGGTCTTGTATGTTTTACAAACAAAACGTTATTTTAATAATAATGCGTATACATACGTACCATCATTGTTGTTGTCCAAAATACGTAAATACAATTTATGCGACTATAATGATATAAAATAATGTATCTATACACCTGCATAAATTGCATACATTGATACATAGCAGCAATAACAGTTTCGTGTAATGGAAAACAGAATTAGAAAATTACAGACACAATAAAATAATAATAATAAAAATAATCTGCATCAAGTCCGTTTTGGCAATTAAGTGCAGTACGTCATTGTTACACTCAATGAATTCGGCCTAATAAAATAATATGCGAATGTATGGATACGTTTCGAACCCCGCAGAATTAATAATATTTAAAAAAAAAAAAAAATAAAATAATGCGGTTGTTTGTATCGTTTGGATTTTATTATTAACAGTTATAAAATAAATGTTATAATAGTCGTACACTGATGAAATGAGGTTTCTGGTAGAATAAAATAATGGTACTTTAATAATACCTATACTGGCTATACTATATACCCATTACTCACTCTACAGAAATAAATAATAGATATACGCTTATAATGTCATTCCAAAGGTTAAACACGATTTTTACTGCAATTTAAGTAATATACATTTTCTATTTATAGGTTACTGCAAACTACGTATATTTGATGTACACATTATTGTTTTAGGTTAATTTAAGTTATATGTATTTTATGGACATTGTTTGTAAAACTATGTTTTAATCTTAAACAGTTGCGTAATCACGGTTTTCGTACGACATGCAAAATTTAAAATCAATGTCCCTATAGCTTCCTATACATAACTGATTATTTACTAAAATATAAAAAACAGATTTTAAAATCAATGATTTGCATTTTTGTTTAAAGTCTGAAATATGAAATGTAAACACCGTTATGTTTTATAAACAATAATTATGATCGAATGTATAAACATAGAAATTGTAAAAATCATTGTAGTTTTTAACCTAAAATACATAGGTAAGTATATAGTTTGTAAGAACTTTCACGCAAAATTTGTTGAAACATATTAATTATAATTCATATAACTAACTTTTAAACGTTTGTGCAGGAATTTCATTTTTACCACAAAATATTTGTACATTTGCATTTTATTTATTTGTTTATGTTTTGTCGTACAATTATGATATTTATTTATTTTTATAGTAAGATTTCTGATGAAAATAACAAAAACACAATATAGCATATATCGCATGATAAAACCTCGGTCGACAATATTGCAGCAGTTGGCGCCTTCGTGGTCATAATAATAACTATAATTTCGACCATTATTATTATTGCGTATACTTAATATTATTATTATTGTTACGATAACGCGTTTAGTCGGGATAGTTGTCGAGTTTGACAATATTTATTATGTGGCTGTATATTATTGTATACGCGCGCGCCATGGTTACGTAATGATTCATTCTAATATCGCAGTCGTGAAAAAGTTGGCGCATAGCCCCCCGAAAATAAAAACTAATGGTTCGTACCATAGAACGCTCCTGCTTAACGAAGTGTCCAATCATTATTTTCGGTGGTTTTTTTAGAACGAGCGGATTTCGATAAATACGTGCCGCTTTGCATGTTATAGGTAAATACCGTGTAGATAAGCTCTAATTTACAATCGCATCATCTGCACGGTGAGGAGCAGCGTCTGTTCGTTCGTACGTATTACGTATACGATAATATATCCATCGACGAGTCGAACGCGTGAAAATGTTGCTAGCTCAATACACTTATAATAATATATAATATTATTTGTGCATGTCAGGTAGTCCAGTAATCCCAGTAATCATACATAAAATATAAAGCCCCATATAGATATATGTATTATATGCTTGTCATTATAATAATTTGTAACAAGTAATTAATCTACAGCACACATCCGACTACTGGTTCTGAAATACAGGTTTGCACGTCACAAATCATATATTATCGAGAATATTGCTACAAACTGCAATAATAAAATGGTCTGTCATTTACTCTGAAATAAAATCGGAAAATATAATTCTTATTGCGGTGGATAGCGTCTATAATAGTTGTGACTATAGGAATTTTTTTTTTTGTTTTTTCCGTGATGATTTTGCGGCGACACATCGGTAACCGTATTCGCGTGTTATGATACCGCGGTGTTTACAAAAGATTACGGAAAAAAGAAAGAACGAAAAAAATTTTTTACTGTACGGTACTTGCGTGTATCATTACTATTATTATTATTATTATTATTATTATTATTAGTTATTACTACGTGAACTGCAATGTAATAATAATTACAGTCGACCGGTTTCTCGTAAATGGTTTTAATTAAAACGCGTTAATGCACATAATAATAATATTATTATGGTACAGTGAAATTGCAACGATTATCAATTACGAGTTTTTTTTTCTTTTTTTAGCACATGTCTATGATAATACGTAAGTACGCTTATTATCCCGTGTATATTAAACTACCCATATTTAAATTGTATTTGTTATTATAAAACATCGCGCGTGTAGCTTGTAATAATATTACCATGTCCTCAGTCCAAACTTGGTGAAAACCCCCGTGTTTCGACCGCCACCTACAGAACGACAACGGAATATAATCATATTATAGTATGTAATCGACGTGATTCCGGTACACGATTTTCAGCCGATCGTAATTATTATTCATACATCGAGTTCCGTCGATATTTTGCATCGAACGTAACGTTATACGTATAGAAAGCCGTCCGAAGACCGGAGGAGCTGAAAATCGTTCGATACGTTGCAAAAATAACGGCGCCCGTAACAATATATACTTATATACTTTAGTATATTCCACAAGGAACGTTCGCATGAACAATGCATATTTCGGAAATATTCTCAGAGCCGTTGGAAATATTTCTTTGGGAAAAAAATTCAATTTATACGAACACGACAGTGCCTTTTATAGCTGGGGAAACTTTATTATATGGCACATCAATTTAAAATCTTATCTTTATGCTGACAACTGTCATTTAAATATACAAGTTGAATATTAGTCTTTTAGAAAAATATGTCATGTATAATTTATTTTTGTTTTTGGAATCATTGACCTATAATATTTTTGGGCATAACTTAAATTATAAATAATTAAACATACGAACAAAGTGTAAAAACAATTGAAAAATTATAATTTTCCTAAGAAACTTCCGGTTTAAGGAATACCTAACCTTATACTATACCTTTATACGTATTTACATAATAGGAATTACAATAAATTGCATTTAAAAAGCGTGCGTTTTTCGACTCCATCATTGATGGACGCTTGATCGCAAAATATTCATTAGGCCGGGTCGATACCAATTTTATTTTTCTTATGCCCAACAAACAGTTAATGTAATGTTCGATCGAAATGAATCCACTAACCTGCAGCGTATCTAATTGTATAATATATATATATATAGTATATTATATATATATATATAGGTAAACGTTCGAGTTTGAAGTAGACCGATATCGCCTGCATGATACGTTGGGTGGTAAAATCGAAACGATTGAAGGCAGCATCGTCATAATATAGTTTCATTCGGTAAAGCCTCTTTTTTGTACGAGGTACGATTATTTGTATATCGTTTGAATAATGATTTAAATAACGAGATGACATCGTTTTGGGTGACCAATTGTCGGTACTCGGTCGGGTCGAAGTATTTATGGTTGTTTTACAGAAACCCGCAAAACATGTATTTATTTATTTATTTTTATTTTTTTTTCAAGAAGATAATGGTCGCCACTGAACATGTTCATGTGGGAACCCATGAGTTTACAATTTTAAATATAAATTTATTAATATTAGTTGATATAAAATTAAATAATTACACTTTGCAATAAACATTTCTCACATTATTAAAATATCAATATAAATATTTATTTGTTCTTTATTTATATAATATAATATTTTAATTTAGTATTGTGTAAAAAATCGTCTGGGGTAAATAATACAATATTTGGCAACTAAAAAAAAAAAATAATTAATCAATAATAACTAATACAAGTAAATAATAAATTAATCACATACATTTATTATGAGTCTGTCTATAATTTATTCTTGTAGTAGCCAAAATATGATTTTTTTTTAAAGAAATTTCTAACGGTAATATATTGTAAAATTTTGGACCTATATATAAGTATGTAGATTGTGTTACATTTTGTACATAGTTGGTACTTACTACTTTTATATCAAATATTAACAATAGTAACGTATACTCGACAACAACATATCGGTTATCTGAGTTATCTCACAAGCACAGCCTAGCAAGTCAACCACTTTTAACTGCAGTCCTTTCAATGCCATTCATATTGAGTAAAAAAAAATCGTATGACACGACTCCACTTGCAGTGGCTGCAGCTTTCCTACATAAATACGTCAGCAGACGAATAGAACCGCTGACGCCACGGCCGTTACAAGTTACATAGAATATAATATTATAAGCTGTCTAATGTAACGAATATTAACAGTGTTTAAGACAAAATCATTAAGATAACAAACCGTATTTTATGCGATTTTTTTCCAATGAAGTTTTAAATATATCAATATTTGAATATATTTTTATTTTATTGATTTTTAATTAAAAATCACCAAACCTTAAAATAAAATATAAATTAATAATATTGAACAACATAGCAGGATTTACATTTAATTTTTATTAGGTACTTTTTAAAGTTTTAAATAAAATAAAATAATTTCTTGGTTATATTATTTAATAATTAATAAGTAATCGGGGTCAAATAGTGAATTTTAGCAGTCAATAAATTGTCCAAATCATTATAGTCGATAGTAGTAATAATATTAGTATGCATTTTATAGATATTAATAATTGAATTAAACAACATATAAGTACCTAACGGTTATTACCATCACAACCATATAAAATCAAGTTTATGTGGGTAATCTGCACGACTGCGCTGAAAATTTATTTTGTTTCGTTCATATCATTTAGCTGATTCCGAATTTTATTTATTTTTTTAATACTACAAAATAATAACAACGCTTTGTTTTCTCTGTATACTATAAGTAGTATACACTTCATATTTTATGTTATGCTCTTAGAACCGGCACAGTTATGTATATTTTTTTTAATAAATTAGGTGCGCGCGTTTCGTCTAAATCCGTTTTGACTTTCCGGTACTTTACTCCACATGGTGCTTACCTTTATAAAAAATAAAACAGTTTTTAAATTACAATATTATTATCATAATGAAATACACACACCGCTGTTGCGATTGTTTCATGATTTTCCCTCCAAATAATATAAATCAAAATCACTCACATGGCTGCAAAGAGCACACACGTTGCATTTCGATGAAACCAAAGTTTAGCATGTGTATTGTGTATCTATATATATAAATATTTAGTTTAAAAATAATTATATTATTTTCTTCTTTGTTTGGACCGACCTACATTCGTAACTTCGTTACACGAAATCGGTAAATAATAATTTACGAGTGAAGGGGAACGCGCCTGTGAGTGTGTGTAACGGTTCACGATTTTCAGCCAATGTTTTTAATATGGACCTTGGAAACAACGACCCATACACGGCATACGACGAGTCTTTCGCGAGATTAAAAATATAAACCAATCTTTACTGCGGAAAATCACCGATGTCTTCAGATAATTACAAATATTTGTGTCTTTTTCGTCACTCATGATATTTTGTATTATTCTAATATTGTAGTAGTTGTACGTCTATAACACGCCATCTGCACACAGAATAAATGTATGTCTATAAATGCGAGTATTATATAATATAGTATACACGAAATGATTTATAGTTTGATCGATTCGTGGAGAACTTCAATAATAATAATAATAACACGAGTAGAGCATTAAACTATCGATAATCTCTCAAAGGTGGAGGTGGATAATATATCGATTGATATCAAAATCATTTTTCGTTTATAATAAAATATTATCTTACCAATAATGATAATAATAAATATTGAATTTCAAATAACTGTGTTAAATTAATTTATTAATATTACCACCCACTTAAATACTTTCTTGTAATTGTACAAGAATTGTATGCGAATCGTCGCATGCCAGGAAAATATATCCATTATAATGTACAATACTATAGTGTATACTAACGTAAATAATAGGAAAATTCTTGTTAAATTTCGACAGCTTTATTTTCTTTTCAATTTTCAGAGACATATTGTCGTATTACTATTATTATATTGTTATATGATTTACTCGAGTGTTAACACCGATCGCCCACGAACATCTATCATCCTCAATTTCTCATCATACCTATATTATTTGATTTAACAATTCCTCACGCTTAACTGAAATCTAGGTCAAATCATTTTCCGAGATTAACATATTTTAGTGTTCTATATTTTTTTTCATTCATTTTCTACCATACAAATTTTTCTATTTTAAATTTTCACACACATAAATGATATTTCTCTGTCCAAGTTCGCTTAATTTATATAATACAAGCACAACGAAATCAAATTATTTACAAAAACAAAGTTTTATAATTTAGTGTTTTTTTTTTCTGTATAAATATTTCAATCCATTGAAGAAACCTTAAATACATAAATATAATTTTATTTACATTATTTTTGAACGTTTAATTTTGTTCTTTTTTTTATTATCATTATTTATTTAAGCTAATTATTAGGATGCTTTATATATATTTACGTGAGAATTTCTTTTCAGACCTCATTATGAAATATATTTTTTGTTTTGCATCGTTTTGATAAAATATTTTCTCGTTGTATACTAATATTACTGATAAAGTCTTTAAATTGTCATTTGTCGTATAGTTTCTCACGTTTATATTAAAAATAAACGAAATCATTATTCAACGAAAAAAATACATCTTCAACCAATGAGGCCAAGTTCTCTTAGTATATAATTTAAATAACATTATTTTATGTATCTAATAATAATACAATTAATAGTCAGGCACACAGGGTTAGAGAAAATCGGAAATGGCCAATTGTGGTCCGAATTCAGGTAAGCATATCGTGTCCCAAATAAAAGTATCCCGGTGGTTACGTCCTAACACATACAGTTTCAAAAATGAATGTATAAATAAAATATGATCTCAATACAATATCACGGAAAAATAATAAAATGCTGTAAATTGTACAGATGATTAAGCATAATATCAATTAGTAAATATAATATGATATTATTATGAAATTTAAAAATGCGTTTCTCATGGAACAATTTTGTATAAATTTACAATTAATAATTAATTAGGTACATATTATGTTTAAATAATTTAAAAAGGCATAAATAAAAATATTTGTATCCATTAAAGCGACATTTATCAATTTTTAAGTTTTTTCTTTTGAATTTAGATAACATTATGTTTAGCTTTTCTTTTGAATGTGCTCTCTATATATAAATATACAAATATGTAAGACGGAATCGGGATGTTAATTTAATTTCAAATATTTTGTATTATATAGGATCATGTGATTTTTATTAAAATAAGTCGTTTATATAACATGATGTTATACTATATAATAATTAAAAAAATTATAATATCAGTACTTTTATCATAATATTTGAATATGATATTATATATTCAAATTTAGTCTAAGATAAAATTAGAATAATTATTGGAATTTTTTTTTTTTGATCAAGACTAAAAGTTTATTTATTATTTTCAAGTTTGTTACATTCCCAAAAGAGCTCGTATAACAACAATATTTTTTATGTCTAATATCCCTGATATTCTTTATGCAATTTGTATTTAAGTAATTATAATCACTTTAAAAATGTACTATAATCTCGTAATTAGGAAGTTAAAAACATTATTATTATAATAAACAGTTGCATAAAAATAAGTGATTATTAATATTAGTATAAAATAATATTGTATTTGTACATTTAATTCGTTGAATGATAAAAGTAAGTTATATTATCCACAATGATAACTTCTTATCGTGGCGCTAGACCGAATATTACGCAATATATGTGAAACATAATACAGATTTTATTTTTCTAATATTACGAACACGCAGCGTTTTTCGCGTTTTATGCAATCCGGCAATCGAACATAATAATATTATTATTATGTGGTGGCGTCGCTGCACATGTATATACATATGGACCAGCTGTATTACCTAATACAACAGTACGCGACATTAAATCGATATAATATACGACATTATATTATTCGAATAAGTTTTCAGGTCAAGTAATCATTAATTTTCCAATTTCCTCTACGACTTACTTAAGACTGCTTACAATACACTATAATAATTATATTATTCGGGACATTGGGACATAATAGTTTAACAAGTACCAACGTGTTTCGTATCGGAAGACGAAAAATCGTGCATCGGCCGATTCGGCCGGAAGGCAAACACGCAGGAAAATAATATAATATACTACGACTGAGCTGTAGGTATAGTCATTTTTCTTTTAATTCTTTTCGGACACATTCGTAAAATCGTAAATCATATAGACACATTTATATTATGCACCGCTATATTTGTTTACGCGTAAGTATAGGTGGTATAATATAAAATTATAATAATATATAATACCTGTTATACATACCGTATACCGTATATATATATTTAGGTACACTTGACGTCTTGATGGTCGCATCGATTTAAATGTCAAGTCGTTAATATCCGGCCTGGCGTGTCCGTCTTGACCTAAATATATATTTTATGCATTCACGGTGTATGCATGTATTCCGATCCGTTTGTTGCCGCGATGTGCATGCACGACGATAATATTATTATAATACGCACACTGGGCTGACGTGTCCGAACGACTGAATTCGTGATCCACGATTGTCTGTTTAGATGCAATAGGCAAAATAGTAGAGTACAAATACGTAGGTACCAACTATAAATTGTACATTCGAGTCGCGTAACACTCGTGGGCCTAACATAAAAACTTTTTCACAGTCCTACATATTATTATAGTATGCTTTGCTTCAAAAAACACTCATTAATTGTATATTAGGTACAGTCAGATCTTTATAAAGGTGCAATTTTGTTTGCAACTGATATCTATTATATTTTTTTTATACGATAGTTTTTATCGAGTCTAAGTAAAATAAAATATTCTATAATAATCACATTATATATTTATGTGAGTATAATTACGAACTTTTATAAACTGACGTATACATTTTCGAAAAATTCCACTTATTTAGACCATCGATTTTTCATTTAATATGCGAGCTAAAATGACTGTGAAACAACTTAGTCTTAAATTATAATAACTAATATTATTATATTATATCATGCGATTCGATATCGATTTTCCTATTCTACATGACTGTATAATAATAATATTACATAGATGCGTTGTCCGACTGACGAGTTCGCTTTTTCTTATACGCCGGTGGACGTGGCACGTCGATTTCCATTAGACTTTCAAAGCCAATACCATGGGATTATATAATGCGTGCGACGAGTGTGGCTTTGAAAGTGTGTACCTATTATGTATAATAATATTATAAAATAATATATATACCGTCTGATGTGACCTTGAAATAACGACAATGAATAATTTTCTCTACGATATAACATAGACGATCATTCGTCCAATACGAAAAATAATACTATTAATACTATATACTTGTATATATATATGTGTGTGTGTGTGTGTGTAAAAAAAAGTCCCAGTAATTTGGACGGTCGAAAAAGAATTCCTGTTTTGTACACATTATACCATGAAGGCGGGATGGTTTTTTCTTTTCGTTTTGTGCACCATTAGTATAGATTGTTTCGGTTAGTTCCAATGCCATGGAAAAAAATAATAATAATAATAATAATAGCGCAATGCACTATAACGACGTATTGCCGCGCCACCGATGGAATTCGATTATAATAATCGTCGGCGTTTTATTTAGATCCAAAATCGACGTGAAAAAACATCACTTGAGAAACGTCGAAAGCGAACAAAAAATGTACCGTAAAAACAATATTACGGTCTCGCTTGGAAAAAATAAAATGCAGAAAACTCAAAATATTATCATCAAAAGGCAGTTCTGAAGACCTAGTTGATGAATCTACCTTAAAACTAGAACAACCGCTAATTTATTCAATAAAATATAGGGCGTATATTTGCATGTCATCGCAGTTATAGATGTTATAATTAAAGTTTCAAGGAACGTGACTAGGGCTAGGTAATAGTATTAGCAATATGATAACTAGCAACTATTCTTAACCTATTATACAAGTCGATATAAATTTAAAATTTCACAACATATTATTCTTTATTGAAGTTGAAATTTATAGTTAATTCTTATTATATTATTGTCCATCTATTTGTTGGTTTTTTAGCAAAATATATAAAGAGATTTAAAAAATGTATCTATTTATTTGACGTTTTATTCTATTAGGAAAGGTTTTTTTTTGAATACGTAATGTAGATATTAAATTTATAGTAACTTTAATAACAAAACAATTTTTGAGCTAAGTCCACTATGAAATTCAAAATTTGTCGTTACAGTTAGTTTTAATAATCACACAACTATATAATAAAATAAATTATTTAAATGCGATTTCCGTATGATTGTTATTAAACAATCAAAACACAGAATAATTGTAACTATACGTATGATAACACATTTATTTGTTGGTGTCTACAAATAATACTCTAAAGAGGTATTTTAATGTGACATTGTCCCTATTTTATGTGGCACTCTATTGTAGTAAATTTAAAGGGTCATTAAAGGATAATCATATTATAGCGCGAAGATCGTTCAGAAAATGTTGTTAATATATTATATAATAAAAGTATAATATCTATGTCTATCTATCGCATGTTGAAAAATATTTATCTATAATAAAATTATATCTATTGATAGTGTTAAAATTTACTTATAAAACTATAAGCAGAATAACACCCATTTTTTAAAAAAAAATCTCAAAATCGATCGAAAATTTGAATGTGATGATTTTCAATTAATATGATCTGCTCGTACTGCGATAATTTATATTATAACATTGATAATATATATTAATATTACGATATATAGTGCTGCGCAATAGTATTTTAATGTTATAGTGTAGGTAATAACGGTACGCTAGCACGCGTTTAACTGCGTTACGTCACTTATACGAGAAAACCTCTATACGGTTTGTCGGAGAGCGCGCGCGCGCTAATTCGACAAGACGTGGTCGTAGGTCGTATGACACTGCATTGCGGCTTATCGATTAACGAATGTTTGCTGTTACCGAGTCGTCCACATAAACGCAATACGGTGATAATAATAATAATATGTACAGTATACTATTACCTACCGTGTACACGCGCTATGGTCGTATACTCGAACAGCTGATGTTTATATCATTATTATGTGCGCGCGATCGACTATTATAGGAGTCTTAAAACGCATATATATTATCATATTTTCGTGGTTTCGTTACAGAATGGGCGCCTCAGAGGCACTGGAAGAATTTCCGCCGCCCGCGGTCCCGGACGACGGGTCTCCACGGCGGCGGGAACAGCAGCCGCAGGAGCAGAATCAGCAGCACGAAGACGGAAATGATGCACACGACGATGAAGACGTGTTGACCATCGAACAGGCTCGGACCGTGATAAAACAGCTGCGAGACAGATGCCGGTTCCAGACACACCAGACGCTGTTGTGGAGGAAAAAAGCCAAAATACAGGTACTATAATTATGGCGTACAATAATAATATGATAATCGGACACAAGAAAAAGGCTGTTTCTTAGGTCGCGGAAGTCACCCGCATATTATTTTGATTTTGTGGTGTTGCAGAGGAGTACGGGGAATAAAATTTGTCTCCGTGTTAACCGTTAGAAGTCTTGTTCGATATCCAACCGGGTTTATCGGTTTATTTACATATTAGATTATATATTGTTTTTTTAAACACTAAATATTAGACGAACCACGTAATTTCAACATAACTCTCATTTTATGCACTGGTGTATGCGTGATGATGTATTCATTAAGCAGATACCCAATAAACTGGTTAAAACACAATCGGTTACGTTAGTTGTTACTTGTCTTATGGCTAGTCGAATATATAATTTATAATATCGTTGCAACGTACGGTTAAGTCTAAAGATAAAAAATTGTAGAATAAGAAAAAGATTTAATTGCAGAAAAATAGTGAATTCTTAGTTTACAAATATTCACAAAAATCAACCTTTTCAGAAGTTCTCTTTCTTCCTAGTCTTAATATTACAATTAAACTATTATGATTCTCGAAAAAAATGAATAAAATTAATGTTGTTGTATGGCTTACAATGACTAAACTTGAAATTAAATTATACATATTTTACCATTTATTTATCCTCTCACGGGGTGGGAGAGCACTTCACCTTAACCCACCCTTGACACTGCTGACCAAAACTTTCGATTGTAAAATGAAATGGCATCAGCTGTGCTCAACCGTATGATACCACAGTCACTTGTAAGGCGGTGCGTGCAACTCGAACGGCAAATTGAAAACACATGATATTTATAGACATTAGAAATTATCGTTTTTACTTCACGAGTTGATTTCTTGTTCGACATAATATCTCGCGGCGTTTTATATACCGCGCTCATATTATTATAATATGTAATAACAGTCACCGGATAAAAATGCTCATGTCTCCCGCTCGCAATACACCGCCACCATTGCAAGTGGTAGCTAAAATAATCGCTGTGCACTGCTATTAGTAAAAACATTTTGCTTTAATGACTTGGCGAGGTGATCTATTTATTTGTGAAAAAATTTCGTCTTCATAATGATATATGTGTCATATCTCATAGCTAAGTCATTTATGAGTTAAGTGTATTAGTAAAGAACCAGCCGATTTGATTATTTTGATTTCCTTGAATCAAAGAGCCAGCTGAATTGTTGACTTATTGCAAAAACACCACATTGGTTTGACTCTTTATAACATTTAGTTATTGATAGTACACTATAATTTTTAATTTATTTATTACAACAAAACAAGTAATTCAATTATTTATTATAATAAACTATATAAAATATTAAATTTTACTTTCTATAATATTATAGTAAATACAGTCAATAAGTTCTTTATTATTTAAATAAATTTCCTCTTCTTTCTCACTATCTGCGCTAGGTTTAAATTTACTTGTATAAGTGTTTCGCTACTCCTTTAAGATATTTTTAATCTTAATTGATTGTAACATATTTTACGTAAATTAGTACTAGAAAGTCCAACTTTTGGGTCACCATCAAATTAAGTCCTTCGTAGGCTTATATTAATTTTACGGTGTTTAGATTTTGCCGTTATGTGGTTATTAAGCTATTCTTTAATTTCCCGTTGTACAATAATTTTATCATAATATTATTAATATATATATAATTAATATGACAATTAATAACGCATTGTTGTAATTATTAAAATGTATAACCCGATAGTTACGCAATTATTTAGATTCGTATTGAATTCATTGCAAATAAAAAAAAAAAAAAAAATTAAATAACATCTAACCACCGTCACGTTTGACCTGTAATCTCAATATGCATCGATGTATTCCGGAGTTTCACCACTACCCTATTTACTATAAACTATTATTGAACACAATGTTTGTTTAAAACTGGAAATGTTACTATTATTTTTCTTTTTTTTTTGGCACACCGCTGTCGAAGCAATCGCCAATCACTTTGCGGACCACTGTTCAGCGGTCTGTCGAGTGAAATGCGCGATCACCAAGCCGGGTGCTAGCGTTTAACCTCCACCGCGACAAGTTCAAGGCGGGCGCCACATTATTATTATAATACCAACAACTCTCAAGTTGTGTAAAAAATCGTGCCCACTTCCGAGGTCGTCGCTAAAATCGTAGGCGTCTGTTTAAACTATGAGAATAAGCGCCTATAGTGAATGTGTCTACTCTGCTATTATTACCAACATTAATAATATTGATTGATAATACTGTTATTGTTATTAGTGATTGACTGTATAATTATATTATAAATATTAGTATAAAATAACAATCCTGTAAATGTAGCTTAACTGTTTATTTTTTCAACGCTCTCGTGCTTAATAAAAACACAGTTTTCATCCACATTATTTTATTTTTTACCCATCGCTTCATATAATTAATTATAATTTATTATTGTAGTCAAAATAGAGACATTATTTTCGTTGAAATATTAAAACTAGTTGTGATGATCAGTACGAAAAATAATCGCTTGCAGGTACTTACACATAATTTGAAATAGAAAAATTACAAAATCGTTTATTATCTTAATGCAACGGTACTTTATGTGTATTATATTATTATCATTTATTATTATTATTATTGTTAGGCGTAATTGCGTTGTTATAATAATATATGAATCTGCCAAACTCGAATTACTTTTTTGTATTCTAAGAATATTTATACTTATATAGTATATATATGCATCAAAGCAATGAGTGTAGGACGTAAACATCAAGTATTATACGGACCGAAACGGCTGGCAACTGTACGATGTCGACGGTGTACCGTTAAAAACCCGCACACGACTACTGAGGAACAAAATAAAACGAAGAAGAAAATAAAAAAAAATAAACTCTTCAAAACGTAATTCAGATTCGTTACCCCGCGTTTTTCCCAGTTAATGTAAAAAAAAAAAAAATCTTCAAATAACCACTGAAATTGATTGAAGATCTAACGGGAAATCTTTAGTTGTTAATAACCGTAGTACTAATGATAATACTAATTATCGTGTCGATTTGACTGGTGCAACAGTAGTATTGGTTTGCACCATTGCCTTTTTCCATAACAATATGTCATTTCAATTGATTGTGTTTTCTTCGATTAATTTCCCTCTCCTGACCTATCGTCATTTAGTAGCGATGGCGTACACGTTGGTTTTCTCTTATCTCGTTAATTTTATTTTTTTTTCCATTTCATCCTAACCTTATGCGGTCGTTAATAATCCCGTTTATTACGCACATTACCTAACTTGGATACATCACAAATCGACTTGATTTACTTTTAAAATGTGTCCGTGGGTTTCCTGTTTTCTAACATGTTTTAAACAATAAGGTATTATTTTTTAATATTACCGTTTTTATTTTTTGCGAAATAATATGTTCTTACATAACGAGCGGACGAGTCAGGAGCGTACCACTAACATAATAGTATAGAATAAAAAGAAGATTCTCTCAAAACGACAAAACGTATTCTTACACAAATAAAATAAACAAGCCGCGTAATGATAACGATTTCCTTAATGCTGCACCTAAACAACCTTCTTGAACGGGTCACGTAACAGCAACGGAATGATATAAGTATAACTATTACTATTGATAAATATCAAACGTCATACGAGTTTAGTATAGGAAAATATTGATATATTTCATCGCCATCAGAGAGTTATAGTTCGAAATCCGAAGTCGTAAAACAAATAATACGTGGTGAGAGAAGTTTCGCTGATGATTGATATAATATTATACCCATAATATAATAAACATTAAACGCATTGCACGTATGTACAATATTATTACACCGTTTTAATGGCACTGCGGAAACTTAATTTACAATATTTAATATTTACTTTTCACTCGTATGTTGAACGATCACGATACGGCGCCGCGAGACCGGTAAATCGTTTAACGCGTTATTTCTCCGTAGTTTGACAACTGCTAAAATTCACATTACCTACCCCGGTTTAACATGGATTAATAGAACATTTACTACACACAAGTTACACGTAGTAATTTCTCAGAAATTAATCGAAAGATTATAGTATTTGTACAAATAATATTTTTCATACGATATCTCAAGATTTAATTTAACGTGTACGGTAATATATTATTCGAAAAAAAAAAACATTAAAATATAAGAAAAGGAAGACTTCTTGGTGTTTCCAAAAATATATATAGTTTCATGCAAGTTCAATTTAAGGTACAGGTGCATACAAATATCAATCATCAATGCAGAGATTATGGTTATAAATTAATGGGACACGAGTTAAACGGTTTTATGTATATCTCCAGCGTCGTATAAATACATATATAAATGAAATTGCTTGTTTGTAGGAATATTTCCAAGAGGAAGAGAAATACCTCCGAAATATTCCTCGTTCTTCGCAGTAACGTTCTTCGAGGAACGGGTATACGTATAGTGTAACACGCCATTTAGCGAAGGGAATGAAACTTTATTTTTCTCAATACTAAATTTTACCGTTGTTTTAGGAAGAACGGCTGAAGCAGATGAGTTCAGAGTACGGGTCCCGGCTGGAG
This sequence comes from Rhopalosiphum maidis, assembly GCF_003676215.2. Lineage (NCBI taxonomy): Eukaryota > Metazoa > Arthropoda > Insecta > Hemiptera > Aphididae > Rhopalosiphum > Rhopalosiphum maidis. The sequence goes on from NC_040877.1 coordinate 66,514,450, forward strand.
TCGTTGACTTCGGACCTGCTGTTGTTTGAGTCTCGGCTGAGCCGCAAGCAGCGGGCCATCAGCGAGCTGCTAGACCAGCGCGAGGCGATCATCGAGCGGCAACAGCACGCTATCAGGTGTTTGCACTCGAGGCTTGCCGACTTCGGCGTGACCGCATCGGTGCCAGGATGCTGTGGAGGTGGTGGCGTAGGCGGCGGTGGTGGTCCGACGTCCGACGACGGCAACGTGGACGACAGCGACAGCGCCGTGATCATGGAGGAGGACGAGTCGGGCAACAGCCAGGAAGACGCGTCCGAACAGTCATCGCATTCGCGGATGGACCGGCGGAGGACTTCGGTGACGTCGGCGTCGGACTGCTCGGCGGACGGTCGTCTGCCGACGGAAGACGGACGGGAGACGGACGGCCGAGGTGCCGAGAACGAGACTGCGACCACGTACAATCGGGTGATGAGCAACCACCGGTCGGTGACCAAACCGAAGGACGTCAAATACAAGCGCATCAATAAGGCCAAGTCCAAGTCTCTGGAAGAACTCCGGGGCCGACTGAAGAACTGGGTGGACCGCGGACAGCGCATGTCGCTCACAGTCGACCCCACGTACGGGTGACCGCGGTGGCCGGCCGTCTCGGGCCTTTTGGACAGACTGCGGCCAGCCCGGAAGACTGCGGCAGCGAAGACCTGCGACGAAGTGTGACTTGGCGCGGCACACTTGAACTAACTACCAAACGAATCGTATCGGCCTGCTTGGAAACAATATTATATAATATTATTATCGGGGCTGGAATTTTAATGCCTATATAGGAATCTCAGAAAATATTCTAAAAATTAAATGCAAAAATGCTTTAAAAATCTCAAAAAATACACTATAAAATATGTTTCAAAGTGTGTTTATTATCATTTAAAAAGTCATATAATGGAAATGCGTTGTACCATTATAATTTTTTTTTAGCATAAGAAGTGGTACAAAGTATACTTGATTTAGTTTAATTAGTAACGTCTAAAACATTTTTTCCAATTATGGAGCTACCATTTAAAACAATTGAAAAAAAAAATTATATTGCATCAAAATCTCAGCCCTAATCATAATTATTATCATACACTCGTTTCAGTATTAAGAAATAGCGATGTTTATCATACTAAACAAATATTTGTATTGTAGTCATTATTAATACTACGTAAAATCAGAACAGAAATCGTTTAAATAAATAATTATATTATATCAAGTACCTATGTATTAGGTAGTACATTTTGAATAACAACAATAATGTTTCTTTATAAATATAATTTGTCTAAGTTGGTCGACATTTTTCAATATGATTCTTTCCGATAATGTTTCAAACGTGTTTTGCACTATAGTTGGACCGTTTGACTATTTCGAAGACTATTTGTTTAGCCCATCCGTTATAATAAAGGTCGATGAGTGCGTTTGAAAAGTTAGACTTTACGTCTTAATACGTCAAAATATAAAATGTATTATACCTATTACCTATTATATTATCGGCTTTGGATGATTCGGAGTTCCTAACGCGCTACCACCCCTCGGCGACAACATGTCGCACAGGAAGTGATTTCATTATTACTAGTATAATAATTTTTATGTTTTATTGTTGTATTATGTCCACTATTATTGTTAAAATCGTTGAAATCTTACACGATTGTCATTTATATAATATACTATTATTTATAAAGTTATGCAACGCATACTCGTACATGTACAATGAAATAAATAATATTATACTTAATTTTCAACGATAAAGTGTACAATGATATTTAAATATAATTAATACGAATATAATATATTTGGAACATGTATATTATTACTTACGTTGCATATTTTTGTTTAATTTTGTTGCGTTTAAGTTTGCGTACACATTTAAGCACGTTATATTATTGTGTTCACGAAATATTTTATCATAAAATCATATAATTTATGTAATTTTGTATTTATATAAAGTATTGAACCCAAGTAATTATAGTTAATATTAAGTTTTAACGATGATGATTAAAATATAACTCAATGATATTAATATTATACAAATGCCCAATAATTGTAAGGTACTAATAAGTTTATTCTTATTCGAGCCAAAATCACTTTTTTTTAATTCTTAATAATATTATATGTAACTATATATATATATATATAGTATATACTCTTAACATACCTGTGTAACGACATAAAGCCGTCCAATATAGGTGCAATCTTTCTATTATTCAAAACAATAATATACTATTATTAACGCTAAAAGCTTATAACGTTCGAAAATTTTTATATTTATACTTAAAAAATACTAAAATTTATATATTTATATACATTATTATATTATACATAATGCTTTAATCAGTGTGATACTTGAGCTCTATTTTTGATTACCCATTAATGTAAAACATAACTTTTTTGTGTATATATGAACCAAAGATAAACATTATTTGTAATGTTTGAATACTTGTACAAAAAGTGGTCTTCAAAATGCTTCATACTCGTATATTATTAATTTATAATTTAAGATATTTATATTTATGCTCTATGGCTGACGTTCAAAATTTGCATTTTAATGAAGTTCAACAAATTATGTTATAAGCGAGTAAAATAATTTTTGTTTTTAAACACAATAAATTCAATATAAACAAGTCATATATTATCTAATTTTGAGGCTAAACATAATAAAAAATATTTATAAGCTAATACTTGTGTTTTATTATTTATTATTTATAATTAATTAGGATTATTTTAATGTCAAAGTGGTTGTCTAAGATTCAAGACATAAATTTAGTACCTAACCTAATCAGTACATACCTATATATTTTTTTCATTGCAATGTAAATTAAAGTTTAAATTTTAATAAAAATGATACTCACAAATATATACTTATATTTTTTCAACTAGGTACATGTGTACAATAAGTTCTTATAAAGTTTTGAAATATCCAAAATAAAATGCCTAACAAAAATACACATTTTAAGTTAGAATTTGATATATATTAAAAACTTACCTCCCAATGAACGTAGAATGCCTAATTAATATAATTATTGAAATTAAGTCTCTATAGAATATATGTTATTTGAAACAAATTCATATAACATCAAGCATGAAAGTATACTTTTTTATCAACAATATTAAAGAAAAACTTCAAATATTCGAAGTTAATATGTGATTATTATAAGCAAAATTCACAATTATTATTAAAATTAATGAAATCAAATCATATACAATAAATATTTAATACTTACTAACATCACATTCAACAATATATATAGTATATAATGTAAATATTAGATAAAATTATCAATGTTTATGTTTTTAAAACGTTTAAAAACTATGATAAATCATGAATCATCTAATTAAATTGATAATAGATATTCCTGAAATTATTATGTTAGTATCTTGAATTATCTTGATGAAAGAAATAGTATTGAATGTACAAATTATAGTTTGCTATTGTTTATTTGATAGTAAAATAACTTAAATTTTAAAATATCTTTTAAAGAAAATTTAAACGTGATAGATACCTATTAACAATATTAAAGTAAAAATTTAAGTTCAAACCTTTCTTGTTTAGAGTTTATTTTACAAATAAACAACTGAATAGACTCTTAGAATCATAAATTCGATTTGTGTTTGAATTGTATAAAGCTTCTACAATTTGCCTGATTTTCTTTAATTTTTGGCAATCAGTTAGTATGTAACAAGCATATTGCTATAGATATAGTTAACTCACGGTGCAATTAAGGCGTAAGGTATAAACTACCAATCTTTAGAAATTTAGGATACAGCAGACGTTCTCTAAAAGCGTTTTAACCGTAATATGTAATAATAATAACCCACCAGTAGGTACCAATAAATATGTTTGATGAGTATGATAAATATGTAAAGTAAGATTATGATTATTAAAAAAACATTGATAGATTATTATTGAAACAATACCAACATATGTAACTACGTAACACTAGTATATTAGTTCACAACGAAATCTTATAGGTGAAACATGATTAAAATTTATGAGTTATTATAACAAGAGTTTAGGTAATTACTAATAATAGCTAACACGTTACTGTTACTCCGTATTTGGAAGGTATTGCACATATTATTGTATAATATTGTCAACTAGCTACCTACCTGCCTACTAATCTGACAACGATTATCCTTAATAATTGCAAAACAACGTTGAATATATAAACTACACTAGTTACTAATAGTTATATAATTTATGACTTTATAGGTTACTCATAATCTTATTAGTAATTTATCTCAAACTGGAACTATAAAATAAACAACCTTTATAAATTATTTTTCACAAATATGTGTCATTCAAATTGTCTTAACAATAATATTAAAACAAACCAACGAAGTCTTTCTGTTGTATACCAAAGATATTTTGAATATACCTCGTAACTTCAATGGAAGTGTTGAATATGCAAATCAATAATAACCACTGCAACAAATATTATTCTGACCAGAGATGGTGTGTCAGCCTCTATTTATAATGACAATAATTTTATAATTTATTTATATAAGGTACTATGAGTTATGTTTATTTTTTTCAATTAGTAGTGTAGTTTAAACTAATTTCTTCCAAAAAAAAATCACATAAAATATTGTATAAAACTATTTTTTATTACAGTTTGTAATACTGTATTATAGTATAATAATATATCATATGAATATATTACTGTTATTATCTTATAAGACAATAACGTTGCACCACACAATGGTGTGAATAGATTTATCGTATACCTAATCAGATTAAAATTAGTATTAATATTTATTAAAATATGTTTTATACATTTTAGAAAGTATCAATGTTTATTTAAATAATAATAATTTACATAAAGATAATAAAGATTCAAGTCTAAACAATAAATAACTTTTCAATAACAATAAAAGAACTAAATTTATAAGAAAACATTTTTATTTTTTGTTAAAAATCAAATTTTGTCAATATTTTAGCTTAAAATATCTAAAAAATAATTATGAATATATTTTTTTTTGTACCAATACCTATTTAAAATTTCTATTAGAATAATTTATTTTGTATTAATTTTTCAAGTTTTTTTACTGAGAAAAATGTTTACATTCATAGAAAACAAACTCAAAGAATTAAAATGCATATAAATAAGTCTTATTTTTTTCAATTTCATTCAAAATATATTTCAAGTAATAATGGAATAAAGTTCTACGATCATTAATTTTTGTAGATCAACACAATAATAAAAATAATTTGAGGATAAATCGTTATTATACGTTTCTCAATGTAATTACAATTAATTTCAATTACAAAAGCTCATAAAAATGTATTTGGTTTTATGCTAAGATTATTTTTTTAAATTCTAGTAAAAGAATTTATGAGGAAATTCATTTCATTTTCAAGCTTATAAGTATTAATATAACATTTTGTTTCGCTTAAGACTTGTTAACTATCTGCAATAAAAAATTTAAGAACTTTTTCAAATACAAAAATTTATACATACACACACATCATTGATTGTTGTTAATCTAATATATTATCCCTCTATTCAAAACCTAAGACAATATTAAAATCATGTAGTTTTTCTTTTAAATTATATTTTTTCATTTGTTACAGAAAAAAAAAATTAAAAAAAAACGGAATATTTATATCAATATTAAGCTTCATAAATATAAAACTAAGTAGTATCGTTATATGAAAACTAAATTTTATATAAATATGTCAACAATAAAACAACAATTGTGTTAAAAATTTATATTTTTACATTTTTGTAAAAGATCATTATTACGTACAATTGATTGAATATTATAATCCACGAACTTCCCAACATATTATGGTTGCAATACTTTTATAATCAAAACATTTTTCATTTTTACTAAACAATTTTTAACAAATGTATGTTGTATAATATGTCTTACACTAAAACTAATTATTCTTTTTCGTCCATACGAAAAGTAGTGAAATCATTCAGTGACGTACCTAGGCTTTTCTTACAGTGAGGGGGATATTTTCACCCACTCTAAAATTAGAAAGTTACTTAGAAAAGTAACGTCACAGCTACAATAGTTTTATTATAGGAATAGAGCTATTTTATATTTGTAAAATATGGCATTGTAATACATAAATAAGAAATTTTTATTTATTTAAATAATATATTATAATGCATGTTTATAATACAATATACGGTCCGCGGGGGAGCGTCTCCATCACACAGGTACGGCACTGAAATTTTTCGTTATGTTTTTTATTTTCCAATAACAATATTATTTGACTGTTAATCGGTATTCGGTTTAAACGTCACGAAATGGTTTCAAAATATTATTATCACATATATGGTTAAATCGGTCACTACAAAAATGTCGATTGCAGCCACCGAGTGGAGAGCTGCAGCTATATTCATCCGAAGTTGGTCGGGTGAAGTTGACACGCTGCCGACCACTTCACCCGACTAACTTCGATTCTTCCGAACCACTCGTGTGGCATCGCGTGGCGACCGCTCAATGTTTTCACACAGAGATAACAAAAAAAAAAAAAAAAAAAACAGAAAATAATGCACTCCACACATCGTTCGAGCGGAAAAATCATTCCGCTTAGATATTTATTTTTTAATTCAAAAACTTGAGTTTATGACGTTAACACGTTATAATTTTAATGTTTGATTATTTGACGTCAACCACAGATTAAAATTATTTCAGTGCTTGGTTAAAATTAAACATAATAATAATTAAAATAATAATAATAATAATATAATATTTCGATTAGATCACAATGCACAAATTTATGCGCAATAATGATCGTGTAATAAAAGTCCAATATCGATAAACAACGCGTATATATATATATAAATATTATACATTTAAATATTCTCTCAACGCAATAAAAATTAAAAAAAAAAAACATTCAATAACTTAGTACTATAGGTATGTGCAGGTAAATAAAGTAAATAGGAAGGTAACTATATTTATAATGGCGGCCGTCTCATAGATAGGGTTCCGTCCAGTACTTGACGGCGGCCGGGTACGCAGACTTGCAGTCAAACGACGCCGACTTGGCTCGATTCCTGCTCTTCACGTCCTTGGGCTTCTGCACGTTCCTGTGCGACCCGTACGCGTTCCTGTTGGGCTGCACGGTGATAATGGACTTCTGGCTAAGTCCGGTCACTTCCAGGAACGACTCGTAGTTGACCCGGCCGGCGCAGCACGCGCCGTCGTCCCCGGCAGACCGCAGAAGGACAGCGGCCGCCGCTGCGGCCGTAACCGCCGCCGCCACGGACGACGAACCGTGCCGACCGTCGCCGGGTGGATACTCGAGCCCGTCCGCTTCGGGTCGGCCACAACCGTACTCCTTATCTAGGTCGCTGTCCTCGAACCGGAACTCTTCGAAGTTGTTCCGGGGATCCAGGTCGCTCAACGACACGGCGCAGCCACCGCCGCTACAAACGTCCGGTTCTGAGTCGGTCCTCACATTCAGCTCGGCAGCCGTCCTCAGGTCGGCGTCCGCGATATAGCTCCCGTTGTTTCCGCCGTTGTTGACCGACAGAGTCGGTGACCTCATCCTGTCTGCACTGCCGCCGTTGTGGTCCGCGCCCCGCGACTCCGACCCAGTCGCCGAACCAGAAGTCGTGGCCGCCGTGGTGCATATACTCTCAAACTTCCGGACCATCTGCGACACGCTGGGCGACGTTTCCGTGGACGCCGTGCTCGACGTGTCGTTCTCCGATTCGGTCGAGTCGCCGCACTGCTGCAGCAATAACGTCTCGACCGTCTTCACGATGTCCGTCTGTCCATCTTCGTCGGGTTCCGGTATGTGAGTCGTCTTGCCGAAGTGCACGGTTTTCGGCGACAGATACTTGTCCGCCTTCTTCAGGGCAGACGTAATCACCTTGCCATTTTGTTTCACCGAAGTTATTGCCTGCAAATCAATTCAAGACGTCAAAACGGCACGACTATACACGTAATATATATTTTTTTAATTTTAATAATTTCCAAATTATCAAAATGTATATCTTTATATCGCTTAACAAAAAGAGAAGTGAATATTAAATAATATTACTGTAATTTTGTAATTATTATAAATTAATTATATTTAATATTATTATAAACAATATATTAGTCATAATACGTTTTAATATTAATAATTGATTAATATGGTTACAGTGGAAATTGATTATAACGACATCGGCTATTACGTCACATTTATAACGCGATTAAAATATGTCAGTTCCAAATATTTTCCTATTATTTTAATGTTAAATAATAAAGTTGTAGTGTATGCTATAACAGTATAACGACGAAACTGATGTAATGTAACTGTATTATCATGAGATAATAAATATAATTATTTTTATTTCGTGATCGCGGATAAGGTTTATAATTTATCAGTAACCCGATAGGTATAATTTTATCATGAAAATATTAACAATTAAAATAATACGGTTGAGATGTATCGCCACGTATTTTACTTAAATTTATTTTAGTCAGTTTGTAAATGTCAAAATGATTAAACGGAAAATATTTAAAAATACATGTCTCATTATTATTGTACCTAGGCAATACATCAATTAAATAATGATCATTAATTTATTTATTTTATCATTATTATGTATGATACAGAAACATAATTTTTGATTAAAATACATTATAATTTGACCAGAATGTACGTTTATTTGTTTTTAGAAATAGCTACTTTCAATATGTTTTACCGCCTAAATAACAACAAATTTATTAGTCCCTTAAAAGTCTGTAACTGTATAATAACTGATTTCCGCTGTAATTAATAAAAATATAGATCAAGGTAAGCATAGACTCAGACTAATATTATACTTCAAAAACATAATTTTAATTAAATGTTTTTTCTCAGTTAATGCCATTCTTTTTATTTTTTTAATTTTATCAGAAAATAAATATCCTCGTGCAATTTGAGTCAATTCATTTGTGAAATTTATACCATCGTATATTTATAAAATATCGATAACAATTCATCAGAGAATATTTACGGGTGGGTAAAATTTCACGGTGGTATAGCCCCATTTATAGATTTACCAACTCCTGTTTAATTCTTTAGACACAAATCGAATAAACATTAAGGGTACCTAAGCGCAGATCGAAATATACTGAGTTCACACTACCCATGCAACAATTTACGATGTGAAGATTGTGTGGACGCAATAAATCTCATAGAAATAATTGTAATATACCTGGGAAAATATATTATTTTTTCAAGTTGGGAATATTTTCAAAAGTTGGTGTTTACGTTTGGGGAATAAAAGTTAGTGTTTTTAGAAATATCGATATACTTATTACACATCAGACCGCAGAACTGTGTATGCCAATTTAAGTACGATAGACGAATTTTATTTTCGATGTGTAATGACAAAATGTAATATTATAATGTACAGCTACGCAATACGCACAATCGTCCAGAAATAAATAAAATGTAATACGAACATTAGTTAATGAGATGATAGTTTGATCAAATATAAAAATGTAATGTCATTTTAAATATTATTGCTTAATAGTTATTAGTTTATTATGTTATTACATTGTCAAAAAAAAAAAACAAATTATACGCGAAACGTTCTATAATTGTATTATGTACAACTTACGGTTTGTTATGAGAACGTATCGAAAAATGTAATTTAAATATTAAAATTTACAATTATCGCGCCTATAAAAAAATGTTTTATACTAATTATAACGTATCATTGAACAGTATGGACGGAAATGAATACTTCCTAGCCTAGTTTAATAATTATTTTTATTGATAAGGAATAATTAGAACCTAACAAAATAAACTTTACAAAAGAATATTACCATTATTAATAAAATGGAATATTCCTCCAAAACAATATTTATATAATATTTAAATAAGTTTACCTCTTTAGAGACTTCATTATATGTGAACTCGTTTTTCGAGAAAATCGAGTTAGACACAACAAATAAGTTGTTATTGGGTGTTGGGTTTGGAAACGACGATATGTCATTGAGAGATAAGTCCGTAACAGTTTTACTGTACACGTTCTTATTAAAGTTTATATTGTTTGAATTTTTCTTAGTTCGCGTGTCAACCGGTAAGACATTTTTCCTCGGACCTTCCAATTTGGGTGGTATCGCTATGAGTTTTTCTGAATTGGACGAATCTCCATCGTTATTTTTTATGGATTCAGTTAAATGTGATTGTGAAGAGATAGATGTGATCAAGTCGGGCTTTGAAATCGAAATTTCCGTATCCTCACGCGTCTCATTTTTATGACAGTACTGCGCTAGACTCTGTCTCAATTTTGCAATTTCTATTTGTTGTTGCCTTATCACTGAGTCTCTCTCTCCTAATTGTCGTCTTATCTGCTGTTGTTCTTTTCTCAATTTAGACTCGAACACATACAGTGACCTCAAAACTTTGCCCAAATCGTTAAAATTCGAGCGTTGAAATTCTTTTAGCTGATTGTTTTTTTTGTCAACTTTCAGTGACAGTTCTGCCACTAGCTGATGTCTTTTTATAATTTGACTGGTCAATGCATTTTTTGTTCTTGAAAGTTCGTTTTTTAATCTGATTATTTCATTATCGATCTGAAACAGTAAAATAAAATAATTAAATATGATTATTGCTCATACATACAACACTAAAACTTAAGTTTTGTATTAAAAATCCTTATGATTAAATACATATATTTTAAAACGTTTTGGACGAGAAAAATTACTAACTATAAACAATGAATAGGTAGTTTTATTTATGAGTTGCGTGTATATTATAAGTACATAATATAAATGATTATTATTTTGTATTTAAGTCAATACAATTATGTTCTACTTTACTTTCTATTTTTTTGTCGTCTATGTATTATTTTGCATTAATATTAATATCTGAATTGAATTCATTTATTGATAACTAAGTAACGTTTGATTTATTAATATCTTGTGATTTCAAAGAACTATGCGCGCAATTAAGCTGTTGCCAAGAAAAATCTATATAAATTATTGTTATTTAATATTATTGAAAAATATAAAAATACGCTAACATAAATAAATAGTTACAAAGGTTTTCGTAATGTTCAAAACTATAAAAATATTTATTTAAATATTACATATATCATTATAAAATACATTATTATAAATATATTTGTGCAAAAGTATGCGCGTGTACCCTGCCTTTATAAACTACGATTTCTCATACAGTGGTAATAGTTGTATACACAGATAATTGCTTTCCTAGAAAACTTAAGAAGACAACGGATCGCATTCCGCACTCGCAAATACAATATTCTTTAGAACCGCGTTCTTATTAAAATAACAATCTCTATCAAACAATTATCTAACATGGGTTTTCCGCTGGCATTACATCTCGATTTTTACAATGACACAATGTATTCCGAATCGTTTGTAGGATATGTATATTATTTGGACTGTGACAAAACATCTGTGAATCATTATTTATTCTGAAAATCAATTACGATATTTTGTATGAATCATAATTTACACGTTAAACACATTGGGAATTATCAATTATACTCTTTTTGTGTTTATCTCCCGATGCTCTGTATGATAATGCGATTTAAGTTTCTCTATAAAAAAAAAAAAGTACAATAGTGTTCGGTGGTTTTCTTTCTAAGTTTTAAAATTAATCCCTTGAGATACATACCACATCGACCAGACCAATTCCATCTTAATACAATGTTTTTGCGGGCGATTGGTTGCCATTCCCTTTTAATACAAAGCCGTTTTTCAAATAATCTAAATTTATCGAGCAAATAAAATATATATAGATACCATTCTATAGTAATACGTATTAAATACACACAAAATAGTATGACACGCACACACGCACGTCACACACTGCGATAGTAACCGACATATTTATTAAGCTACAATGTACCGTGAACACACACATTTCAGGAATACGCGTATAGTAATGTAGATGTCAGTATTAAAGTAAAGTATAATATGATTCAATGTATTCGGTAGGTCCTATACCTCGTAAATTTGATTTCAACACGATTTAACCTTAAATAGCATAGTCCTTCGTTGAATAAGCAAATTTAAAATAAAATTGTATCATAACCGAAATGATATGATGGACCGGAGATTTGCGATAAACCATACTGCCGAACTATATATATATCATTAAAAGCAGAGGAAGCCGCTCTGTTGTACATAGTACATTTTGAGCGTTGTTAAATTTAAATTAAATTATAGCAATCGCATACGAAAAACGATTCTACACAGAGTAGAAAAAGCCTGTATTTCTAATGATATTATATTATTTAGTAATTAATTTTTTGTATTATAAAACCTATATGTAGTACATTAAGTTTGTCTATTTTTTTCTAAAAACATTGCTTCTATTATATTATTCATTATTATAGTATAATATCATAATATATATTTTTTAATAGCTTATTAGTCAATGTACTAATATATTAGGTATTTTCAATTGTAAAATGTAGCTATGTATAAAAGTAATATATACTTTAGCAAAAATTTTATAAGTCCGAATTATTAATATTTTTTTAATACAAAATAACTAAAATAATCTGAGAACATTTTCTTATTTATTTTATTTTATTTTTTCGTTTACATAGGCATCTAATTTTATAAAAATTAGAACTTCAAATGTCTTTAAAAAAGTTTTACACAATATATACTTTTGATATTTTTAGAACGCTGTAAGAACAACTTACAAAAAACCTTGTCATCGTTTTCCAAGTTTTTTTACATTCGACATTTTTTATTATCAATATTATAATGTTGAAATTTTCATTGTGAGTATAGAAAATAATAATTTAAGTTATAATGGGTTGTATCAAAGTTTTATACGATCAGTATTTTTTGAATTACAACGAAAATCATATTACGAGTACGGGGAATCGTTTTTTTACGACAAAAAATCATGGATTAAGATGTTTTTTTTTAATGCAATTAAACTAATAAAAACTTATAATGAATCTTGTATTTAATATTTAGACCTTAGATAAAACAATTGAGTTAAATTTTTAACTATAAAGTAATTTGCAAATGTTTGTTTGTTTTGATAAATTTCATCAAACTTTTAATTTTTAAACCTTATAAAAAATATTGTGCCTATTTTTTTTAAAATTATATTTTTTAATTTCCTATATAAATAACTAAAAAAGATTTTTGTATTATATGTTTAAGCTTTTTGACTTTGAAAAAGTAATTGTATTACTAATATTTATAAAAAAAAAAAAACTAAAAACTGTCAAAAATGTTGAATAGTTAGTATACAGGAAAATGTAGAGAATTGTTGGACATACTCTGTAAGTATGAATTCCCACAAACTAGATCTAATTTTCTGTCAGAAATCTCTGTCAATATTCAATATTTGTCTGGTATAAGTATTTTCAGATGCAAAATAAAATTACATCATTGTAAAATTAATAAATTCTTGTTTAACACAGTATCGAATATTTAAAAACTTATACAGATATATCATTGATTAACGAATACATTCGTGGCTATGCTCAAAAACTATATTAACATTGTTTTAACCTTTTTAATCTCATATCTTTCAGCAATATTCTGCCTACGAATAAATATTACTTCTGGGTTACTTGTAGTGTGTAGTGTAGATGCTGGGTTTTCGAGATCGGGTCGAGCGTAATACTACGTTACAATTATTATATTGTATAGTCTGTATCAAAAACCATTTTTTTTATTTTATATATAATATATAATTTACTGTAGTTTTATTTCTGCGAACGGTGGGACAATACAATTTTCTGATAAATTGCGTTTTCAACGAATCTCAAGCCATAATACCCAACTGGATAACTTGCCACACCAACGTCCGTTACCGAGAATTTATCTACTTGGGATAAACGATGACGATTTTGTGCAGCGGTTCGCGTTGAAACAGCATTTCAAACTCTGTTCCACCCATCCCACCAACATCACCAACAACTATTGCGTTTTTCAACGTTAAACGAATTCCAGAGTCGGGACGTGTCGGCTGTAGAATTTACCGGTACACAATAACTGCACTAGCAGCACGACTGTATTCGATATGAAAAAATAAAACGATGTTGATAAACACGAATAACCCGATCCCCTTGCAAAAGACTGCCCGTTTTAACCCTTTCGATTAAAATATTTTTTTTGTTCGCGAGTAGTCATGAATATGAAATTTGTATACTTTTTAATTATTAATTTATTATGCTTACAGTTTGGCAAATGTTATATTTTTTTAATTAATTTGAATAATATATCAAGGTACCTACCACTACTACTACAACTAAATTATGTCGGTACTGCGAAAACTCTACTTGAAATTATTTTTGAAAGTTACCTAGTTGTACCTAGAGTAGGTCAGTTACTAAAAGGTTTAAAGAATTCCGAATGATGGGTCAACGGAAGTGAGTAAACAAAATTTACGATAAAATATTATCAATTACTGACCGCGAAACAATAGACCGGCATCGAAATTCGATAAAGCCTTAAAGGTGGTGGAGACGAAGACGAAAACCCAATCGTATATTAAATAAAATACCGGCCCCATCGCCGTGCGTGTACCGTACAAAAGCGATAATCGTCGGTGAAAAACGGTAGGTAAAAGTTAAAAAACAAAAAAAAAAAAATCCAAAACTATTTTAGTCGTTCAGCAAATCGGCAGACATAATGAGATATTTTTACGTACAAATATATATATATATGTGTATATACGGCGGCGGGATGTTCGCTCAACGATTACGGGCAGATAGAAATCCATTTCCTGCGCACGTGTATACGACCAGTGTATATACGAAGTGAGTGTACATGGTACATAGAATTCGATCGCTGGAAAATAAATATTATCCACGTTATATAAAACCAACGCCATTGTTCTTGCCGTCATATTTTTGTAACCGATTGTTGTTATAGATTCGAAGAAAACGTTTCGTTGTACATCCTTTTGTTCCGCAAACTATAACGCGCATTTTCAGTAAGAAAAAAAAATTATTATAAACTAATACAATATGCTTATTACCTACGCCGTTTTCCTGAAAACGCAAATATTTAAACTATTCTTGTTATTAATTCGATATACGAAGTGTGTAAGATTCTCTAGCTAAATTTTATAATTTTTAAACAAATTTTGCATGCAAGGCGTTTAAATAGCATTGTCTTACAAGTGGTGGGATAGCAGACTAAACCCCAAAAGTTTATTTTAATAATTAATTTAATTATAGTTTTTGGATTTTGTACACACTACGCATGCTCTTCAGATAGGTTGTAGGTCTATCGAAATGTTCAAAAAAGTATTACGCTTGAAAATGTATAATAAAATAAAATAGGTTGATTTTCTATTAAAAAAAAAAAAAAAAAAAATAGTTATAGGAATAAGTATTTAAATATTTGAAAAATATAAAATATACTTAAAAATTCCAAAAATCAGAATCTAAATTAATTAATTACTAAAGAAATATGGGTGGTGAACATGCTTAGTTTTCTATAATCACTTGGTTAAAAAAAAATATATACAAAACAATTTTTTTTTTTTTTAAGGACATATAGTAATGGCCGCGTGATATATCTTCTAGGTTCTAAGTGACACTAAATGGCTTCCAAAAATTGTTTGTCGGTTTGGTTAAAATGAAAAATTAGTAATATTAAAAAAAAAAATAATATATTTTGTAATATAATATAATATTAATTTATGTATACCTAACAATATTAGTTTATTTAGTTTATTACATATGTTTTTTTTTTAATTGACAAATAATTTTAAATAGAGTAATTCATAATATAATATATATTCATATTATTCTCGTAAACCACAATGGTAATACAACATAATTTTTACACATTATTGAGCTTTTATAATATAATTTTATACTGTTTGACATATTTTCAATCAATCAAATTTGTTTTTATCAAATGTATTTAAAACTCGTATATATACATTAACTTTTACGTACTTTTTAAATTGTAGATTAAATACACGTTTGAATTTCACATCAATGAATATACCACAGTGTTTAAAATGGATATCGATAAAAATAAAGTCACTTAGATAGGGTATTATTGGTTTAAATTATTATACCTGTATCAATTTTAGAAATCGAAAGTGTCAGGCTAAATTTATTATAGATTACTCTTTTTACTACTTGTTTACTGTGGGCGCAAATGCGCATTTTACAAAATATGCCCATTTCAACTTAAGATATGTATATATATATATCAAATGACCCCATAAAAAATTCCTCAGCGCCCCACTGCTCTGAAATAAAAATGAATATAAATGTATAGTATTTGCAAAGTTTTACCTCAATAAGCACATGAGTTTAGCACACGATCTATTCAGTTGAATTTAAATCAATAATGTTGTTGTATTCAGTATGTATACTAATTACTAGGGTACGCAATGTTTATAATGTGCCCGTAAATGTTCGGAGGTACTTTTAAATAAAATAATTGTAAATACAAAATACTAGCTTCATTAATTAAACTGATCTTAGAAGTTTAACTATTTAAAACGAACAATAAAAAAGATAATGAAAATGGGTAACTCGCCACATATTAATATTATTACCCACTGTTAACTTGTACCGAAACTTAACTGAGGAAAAAATATTTACGATACAGTTTTTATATTATTTTTTATTAAGCTTCGGTAACTATAGCCATTAGCTGGGGGATATTTTTTTGTTGCCGTACCCTACTATGGTAGGTTTTAGGAACATGTTTTCTCGTATGTGGGACATGCCTTCGTTGCTAAGAATCCGGGCGATCGCCTATCCGAGGCGCTAACACACGACTGCAGCCAAACAGTATAGGCATGCACACCACGTTTAGGATACAATTCGTATTCAGACTGAAGTTCATTAATATGTATAACGCGCTAATATTGGTAATTTGTAGTGCCTATCTATCAAACTTTTCCGGGCATATTGCACATTATAGTTTTTATAGCTTATAATAAACGCTAATACCGTAAAAATGTATTAACATTTTTGATAGCGTATTAGCAATGTAATAACGATACATTTTCCAAATTATTGGGAATTATTTCCTAATGACTCAATTGTTTGCTGCCTGCTAAAACGATATCGATTTGAACGAAACTACAATATATATATATATAGGTATACAAGTTATGCTCTCATGCGCGCATGCGATTATATTTCTCGATAACTACAACGACGCGTATTTTTACCGATTTTAGCTGGAAATGAAAACGAGTGAGAATAAAATTATTAAAACAGTATCAAAAAAAAAAAAAAATAATAGGTACGTACTTACGTGTACTTAAATACGGATGCGTGTCGGAACAAGGTTCCGAAATTACACTATTGCCGTGTATCGGTCTACGAGTAATTTCTACAAAACCCGCAATGACGATGCATTACATATTATTATTTTATATACGTTTGTGTACATTGTTAAATCGAATTATTTAGAATTTCATTCAATTATTCGGATCACCGATTTTTCTTTTTAAATATATAACAATTTTGTTTTAATAATATACCACGAAGAATAAAATACGCAATAATAGGTATAATATAGCGAATTTCCCACGCGAGAAAACATTTACGCACTGTATCATTATAATAATATGCCGCTCGTACACGTGATACCTATAACAGTACGTCATAGATACAAAATATATCGAATTACGCGTATACTGAAATTTGTACACCCGATGTATTATAATGTCATATATTATTCAGGCACTTACACGTATATATTATAAACACAGTACCTATACATACACAAGGTAATTGTGTTGGTAAACAACAATTTTCTTGACAAGTGTATTAACGTTTTCGGAAATATTTTGTAGGTATAAATAATTTTAATATATTACAAAACGGAATTTTTGAAACTTTTAGTTTCTATTATTTTTTATCATTATAATTGTTTGATTCTTTTACGTTTTTGAATGAAAGCGTACATTTTTAATTTCATATTTCAAAGCAGAATATTTTTCTGGGAATCTCAATAAATAAAAAAGTACTTTTTTTATTATGACTGAAAGACGATAACAATAAAAAATAATTCTTTTCAAAAAATATGTTCTGTACACCTTTACACAGACAAATTCAACTTTCAAAATCGTAAAGAAATTGCACTTTTTGCCGTGGATATTTCGTAGTCAAATTGTCCGTATCATCACTATGGACGACGGACGCAAAAAAAAATAAACTGATTAGATAATACAATTATCACACTCGGATGAGTAGCATCTACGAAAAGTCACACAACCACGTCATCTCAATTCTACGTCTTCGTAGAAAATCAAAAAAAAAAAAAACAGTAGTGTTTTATAGCCGAAATACAGCAAACGTCAAAATAACGGCATTATACAAACCACACGATGACGGAATTATCATAACACAGCTAATATAGATAGGAAACCACTAATCAGTGCCGGTGTCATACGATTGTATTACCCTCTATAATGATATTATACTGTTGTACACCGTCCTATTGTTATCACAATATTAACAACGGTGTATAATTATTTTTATTATATGAGTTGATTGTAAGCTGCAGGATGTGTCGATGACGATAGGTACCTTCTAGAACGCGTAAACATCCTTTTAACAAGTCGAGGATGACACGCGAAAACGATACTGTTTGGTGCAGAAGATGCTCATCGTATTTCACGTGCTCGTACGTTGGACCGGCCGTTTTCGATAGATGGGGAATTTCACGAAGAGTCCATTATGGTATAATGTTTTAACAATGCGTACCAAGTAATATCTCATTATTTTTACATCTAACAATGAATTAATTCTAAGAACCATATCTTCAAATATTTAGAGTTCTATATCATTTAAGGTATCCTGTGGAGATTTATAAAATTATTATTGCTTCTGAAATATTAAAATTATTTATATACTAAAGATAATAATCCTTCAAGATGGTAAAATAAAATAGATTTAATATTTATTCTATACTATAGGTTAAATGTTAAATGTTCATAAATTATGAAATATTGATAGATAAATATTATTTACTATTATTATATCAAGTCGTCATACCATTATAGTCACCATTTCATCCAAATCTATTTATGGTGGGCTTATTCTTTGTACACAAGTCAAATAACAAAAACTACTCAAAAAAATAACTACTTGTTCGAATTTTTACTTTAGATATACATCAACATTTTCTTAACAAATTACAGTAAGAAAAAATGGATATTAAAAAAAAAGTTAATATTACTACGAGATACTCTTAAATATGGTATAAAAATTTAAATAATTGAAAAAAATGGCCATTGAGTAAATTACAATATTAAAAAAGCTCCATTATTAACGGAAAAAAATGGGGTTGATCATACTTAGTAAATTATTCTGTATATGAAATTACACTCAAAACGCCATTATAAATACCTGCGTCGTGTCGTTCTCTACCACGAATGATATTTTACTGTATGTACACGTTTTGAGTGAGTGGTCTCGTCGTTGTGGATGATTTGATATATCAGAGATATATTTGGCATATATAGTCGAAATGTAAGTTAAACTCATTCAAACAAATATAAAAAAAATCACCGATGTTTGTTAATAAATAAAATCGAAATCCGATAAAGTTATTCGTAGAATGTTTTTATGGTATAAACGAATTTATTACAAATGTGATTTAGGGATTAGGTCAGTATATATGTAATTGGATTTGACAATATTTGTGTCAGTATAACATTTCCTATTAGAATATTAATTGAAACAAGAAAATTAATTTATAGTTGTTTATCGAACAGATTATAAATAGTTTATTTTAATTTTCAAATAAAACGACATGCCATAAATTCAAAATCATTATTTTGTATTTTATAGTAAGAGTTAGTAATATTTATTATAAAGTATTAAACTTTTTTGAAATACAGCTAAACAGTTTCAAAGAGTTTCAAAGAGATATTAAAAAAAAAGATATTAGTTCAAATAAATTGATGGATCGAATTAATACTTGTTGGATCACGGCTTATTAGATAAAACAATAAATATCTTAGTTATATATGGTCCTCAATTCATTAGAAATTATACGACAATATGTTATTTATCGATTTACTATAATACATGTCAATTAAATACAGGTGAAAATAGTAGAAACTATTTGTTAAAAATAATATTTTATTCAAAGTGATTTACAAAGTATGCTTACCACCATATTTTTCTTTAATAATACATTTACTTAAATTGGTTTTCAAAATTGTTAAGTATAATAGCCAATAGGTACTTAAATACCATACATTCAAATGACAAATTCTTAGATTTTTTTTATACTATTAAAAAAAATGCGTCTTGTTGTGATACTCATACTTATTTTTGTTAAATAAGAAACACCCTTTTTTACTATACATTTTTAAACGCATATTTTTTTTTTAAATTATGATTCGTCTAAATCTATATTCAAAAGAGTTATTTCCAAGTTATTGAAATATAATAATAAAAGATAATATTTGCATTTACAAAAATTATAAATTATTAGTGAAACTTTAATCTAGTATTTATACTCGAACCGTTTAAAGAAATTATAAGATCTTTAATACATTAATTCAAAATATAAATGCATTTAATTTTCCAAAAATTATAGCCGTTATCAGATTATTAAATCGCTATAAATATATATTGTAAACCTATTATTATCGTAGATAATTATTATAAGTATATTTAATGAAGATTAATAACTAATAAACTACTCATTCACATTTCGATTTATGCTCATCAATATTTAAAAATAATCATCTGCTTAAAAATGTATAGTAAAATAGATAGGCACACGAGTATCACTGTATTGTATTTTAGGTATCTAGGGGTAATGTGTTAAATTTGAATTCAATAATGTATCATTATTAGAGCACGGATTTCTATGCAATTGCATATTTTTTTTCCTTTTAATATTTTTAGATTTTTGTCAGTTATCTCCACGAATCATCATAATTTGAAGCTGATGGTGAATTTTTTTTGCATATTTCTGCATATTTAAAGGTTATTGCATATTTTTGCATATTTTGGCAAAATTCAAAATTTATTGCATATTTAAGCGAAAATTTAAAAAAATGTAGAAAATAATATTTTGTCAAGTAGAAAAATTAAAACCAAATTTCATAGTCACTAAATAATAATTTATATATATATATTTTGTTATAAGATAAATAATCGATTACAACGTAAAAATTAATTCAGTTTTATTAGATGAAAACGTTCAGCTCGAAGATCAAAACCCGAAATACTAAGTTGCTTCAAATATGCCCCAATAACTTCGGTTGACGTCGAACGTTCGTTCTCAGTCTTTAAAAATATGTTAATCGATAAGGCGATAAACGACACAGCTTCACAGAAGAAAAACTTGAAATGCACATGATTATTCATTTTAATAATAAATAAAATTTTAAAAATAAATTAAGTTCAGAAAATTCCCTAATTTTTTTTTTATTAAGTATTTAAGTAATTAATTATTATAAGTTTTATTGTAAATTTTAAATAAATAAAAAATTCTTGCATATTTTTTTTACATATTTTCATAATTTTGACTGCATATTTTTTATATATTTTTATAATTTTTACTGCATATTATATGACATATTTCAATACTTTTAAGTGCATAAAAATCCGCGCTCTAATCATTATATACGAAATACGATTCTGAGCGTATATCAGTAGGTAAGTAAATATGTTTTTTGATATTTCTATTAAAATGATTTATTTTACTATTAGCATTGCGATAACTTGATTTGATTTTTGTGGAAAACATTGCATTTATTATATTATTGTTATGAACTTTTAATCATAATAACCCTTTACTCTAAAATAGTGTAAATAGGCTCATTGTATAAATAGGTTATACCTGAAAATTAATCTACATTATATTTTGAAAATACAATTCTATATATAGTAAAATGCATGATAAATGTAACAGTTTTAAGTTCCCACGAATAATGTTTATGAATCATAATATAATGATTAACATTGTTATTCATTATTAAAATACGAGTGTATAATTTCGTTTAAAATTCAAATTAAAATAAATGTAAAAATAATTGTGATAAATATTTCTAAGAAAAAATTTGAGTAAATATTTTAGTTTCAGCATGAACTACTTAATTGTATTTCATTTTTAAATTATAGTTTAGGTAATGGTTGTGTCTAAGAATTTTAACATTTTTATATAGGTATATGAATAACTAATGTGCGGTTTTTTAATTAAATTTTTAAGAACTATTTAAAAAATTAAACAAAATCAAAAATTTCAAATTTCAAATTTCAATAAATACCTGAAAAAAGAGTCAAAATATTTTGTAAATGTTATAATTTATTAAAAACGTCAAGCATCTATAGTTATTTGTTTTTGAATTACAGCGAAAATTTCCATTTTTCCTTAATTTTGTAATGTTTTTTTTCGATTATTTTCATAATTTCTTATTATGTTTTAACTTTTTTCTCTATAAAGTATAATTTAGTTCCAATTTTCTGTTAGAGGGTACTTAAAGTTAAAAATTGAATTATTCTCTAAAATACTTATCGTATAAATATATAATATATTTATACACAAAAAACACACATCATTATAAAATAAATACATTTATCACGCCACTCGAATCTAAAATATAGTTTTTATTTGAAAAAAATAAGTTTTTTATCTTTACATGACACTAATAAATTAAAAAGTATAAAAAAACCTAAATACTTGAGTATATAGTTCAAGTATATTTAAAAAAATTCAATATTTTAAATTTAAATAAAATAGACATAAATGCATAATATTAAAGAAAGCAATTGAAAATGTGTATGTCTGGCGAATCAATTTAATATAATATATATTATATTAAAAATAATAAAATAATATGAAATATGAGATCAATAAATCTATTTTGATTTATTCAATTATATATTATGATAAATATTTTTATGTCAAATAATTTGGTGACACAACAAAATAGCCAGCGCAAATATTAATTTAAAATTTAAACCTTGTCTATAAAAGATGCTTAGATATTAATACAATACAATTATTATTAACATTTATAGAACACAAAAAAATTAATTAAACAATGTTTAAATAAATATCAAAATATGTTTTTCGTCAAAAATTAATAAACTTATTATAATACCAAGTTATATGCTATTGATATTAAATATTTATTTTTATTAATTTCATCATCTCATTTAACAACAGCATTTAACGGCTCACTCAAATTTTTATATTTTCACCTTATTTTGATCGAGATACTCCAGCTATTTGCTATTCAATTTTAGTCTCCTGCAGACCTTGTTCTCGTTTTAACATATTACTTCTAATCGCAACTTTTATAATAAAGGTTAACATTCTGAATTATTATTTACTTCGAATAATTTATCACTGAATATTTTTGCAAAAATATTTTGTCGTGAAACCAATAATTTCCTTCTATATTATATTAATGTAACTATAAAGGATGTCTTATTGTCTGGAAATATCTTACCAAAATAATAAATAAAGTAATATAGCTTTAATAATGATTTATAAAATAAATCTAAAAAATATAAAAAACCCGTAGGTCAACATGACGTACTGTTATTTATAAACAAATAGTTTTTATAACTATTGCATTAACCATTAAGACATAAGAATATTGTTTTACGAGTTTAGTTAAGTTAAATTATGTCGTTAATATTTTATTTAAATATTCTACGTAACATATTATATTATTCTAAAAGTAAATTAAAATAGTTTATTTTTTATTTAAAACTCTAAGTATAATACTATAATAATATGCATATATAAGTATAAACGGCTTGCTGTTAGAATTAATACAACACTGTACCATAATTTAGTATTATATTATATTCATATTTTTCGACATTAAATCATTTTAAAATGTTAAATATTATTTTACATTTGAAAGAGAACGTTCAACGTTCTTGCATATTTTTTTATCATATACTTCGCAAATATTTGTTTAAGTTGAATATTCATAACACTCAGCATTATGTTAATTACTATTTTTTTTATTTTTTTTTTTTTTTGACAAAACATTAATTGTCCTTAGGTACGTATATTTTGTCACAAATACAATAAAATAATTTACGTTAATTATGATATAGTCAAAAATTCATAATGAACCGCGATTTGTGTATTAATTATTTTGTCTACTTATTTTGAGGGAAAGCTAAATTATTGTTTTATTACTACCACTATTTTAGTACTTATCATCTTTTCGCAAATTATTAATTAATAGTTTGAACATAACAAATAAAACTAAACAGCTGCAAAGAAACAAACAATTGCATAAAAAACTAAAAACAATAGGTACTCATTTAACGAAATTGCTAAAATAAGTTTACGATGAGCCATATACAACACCTGATAGATCATAATGTATATTCATTTATAAATATATATTGTAATATGTAGAATCGTTAGATCCTCTTGATAATCTATTTAAAACAAATAAGACACACAATTATTGTTTAAAACTCCTAATAAATGTACTGATGTCCTGAAATTAAAACTCCATACACCAATCGTTCTGTATACCCGGTATATAAAAGTTTTAAACCTTAAATTAGAAAAATAGCATCAAGACTCGACAACTAAATAGATTGATTTCGGTTTCGATGTTTCTAGTCAGTGGTAACAAATCGTCACAGGGAAATTATCGAAATTTGTAAAAGTGGTCGCGAGTCTATTGAGTTTACATTTTAGCATGTCACTAGACTGACGGAACAACCTGTCACATACGAATATAATTTCATAGTTATTTAGTACGAGTACGAATTTCGTAGATTAATATTAGTTATAGATGTATACATGTCTACGTACTGGTGAATGTAAACATAATTAGTTTACCCAATTGTGTTTTAAATATAGTGAAATATTGTTCATGATTAGTGCTTATAGGTACTCGAATAAATTTTAGTAGCATCGAAACCGTTGTAATTCATTCGCTATTCGCTTTGTAGTTTGTACAGGACGTACGTTACAAAAGTATCCCGCGAGTAGAACGTTAAAAGAAAATAACTAGACTGTACATAAAATATCGCTCATTGTCACGCGTTTTCATAACCGATTTCCACACACTGCACTATCAGTGTATTCACCATTGTGTAATATAATATAAATTATAATAAATAATAATTTCACCATAAAACAGTAATGTCTCCCGTTGTCGTTAAATTTTAATTTTAATGTTACAAATAAAAATTAGGCGATAATATGATCCATCATAAAATTATATTAATTTAAAAACAAAAACAGCTAGGAAAACAATTAAATGGATTTTTTTAGAGTCAACAACGATAAGACAAAAATCCTCACGTTTGATTTCAAGGTTACCAAACGTTGTAATCTTATATAATTATTATATACAAATTTATATTTGATTGTATTAATTGTAATGGTATTTTTAAAAACAATTCATATTTTCTAAAAAATGAATGAAAAACCTTATCCTAGATAATAGATAACATTAACAAAGCAACAGTGAGTTAGATAATAATAAAAAAAATATAATAATTTCATCAAAAAAATATCATAAAACATCATTACTGTAGTCACATTTTAACGTATCAGCTAATATATGGATGTATATTTTATAGTATTGGTAGTTAAATAATATATAGAATTTGTGTATTTTAATAATGCATGTGAGGTGCCAATACAAAATAATACAGTACAATGTTATAAAGTATAAACATTTCGATTTGCACTGTTAAATTAATAATAAGCAATTTCAATTTTATTTTATTAAGGTCAAAACAAAATTTCAAATAGTTAATAACCTACGCCATTTTTTAAAATTGTCGATAAATCCAACTGGTAACTACAATTTCCTAGAAAAGTCAGTATAACAAAGCTTATACTCCAGCACAGCATTGACATACTGGTAATGCAATAACGGTAATAATATTCAAATTAATATTGATTATAAAATTTGAAATCCTTTTAATACTTCAATAATAATTGATACAACAATATTATAAAATTTTCAAATATACAAGATATAATAACCAAAAAGCATAATATTAATTATTAATAACACAATCGTTTAATTTAATTACAATGAAAATTCCTGATAAATTGAGGTGTATATAAAGTATCAAAACAGCTTAACACCGAAAAAATTAAATTAAATTTGACTGTATTAAATGCTTTAGAATAATTTGATTTTACTGAACCAGATTGGCCTGACCTTAAAAAAAAAATGATCAGCTAAATGATAAAATTTAATTTTTTTGCATTGATAAATTAATAACTTATTTCAAAACTAAAGTAGTATAATAACTCAATGACATTGTATAATGCCTTATTAGCCGTTATGAATTAATTGTGAAGTTACAATAAGTTAAAATAACTAAACCAATATAAGTAAAAAAAACAAACTAACTAAAATTAAAAGTATATATATTATATAATATTCAAATGATATTATAGCGGAATACTATTATTTCTTAACAATAATTATTAATAATAGAAAAATCTTAAAAATCAAATAACTATTATTGGCTTTAATTAAAAATAATGTATTGATTGTAAGATAAGCTCACAATACTTACTATTTAGTTCTGTCACCTCAATTAGTGATAAAATTGCAAAGTTTTAAAATAACTATTGAACATTTGGTTTTTGTTATTTCCTTATTTATATACCTACACATTTTTTTTTAATTATAACAACATCAAATAAACTTTTTATTAATTAAATTTAAAATCTAAAATACCAATACATATACATTTATATAGGTTATAACTTATAAGTAACAGCTGACAATAATTGCAGTTTGTTTATAATTTATGAATAATTCCGATTCGTGGTAGTCTTTCTGAACAATGCAATCTGATTAAAATATAATATACATTTATAAGTGTAGTACCTACTCATTCATTAGTTATTGAGTAATTAACTAGACAGAAGGTGTATTTATCATTTATCAGTGTACTCGATATCTCTATAATGATTTCGAAACTATGAGCAATAAGTACTTACTACAAATTTGCATACATAAAAGTATACTATTCAATGATTTACCCATAAATGATATTTTAATCATTATGTAGGTATCTATTAGATATATCCATATGTTTTTACTATCTATAGTGGATATTTATTTTTCTTGCTAATAGATACAGTCAAGTTGAAATTAGTCATCTTTTAAATTTAAATGGGTAAAGTTTTGCAAAACAAACATTCAATCATTTAAATAAAACAATTTAATTTATGCAGCGAACAAATACTTATAGATACACGTCATAAAGCTGATCACGGTTAAAATTAAATTAGTTTTATTAAAAAAATTTACATTTTTTGACATTTTTGAATATCAATTTGTATTTATAATAGAGCAAAGAAAAATATTCACGAAACACACAAGGGAAATTTATTATATAAGCGATTAAGATCCATAAAGTTAAAACATTAAAAATAAATAAAAATTGTAAAAAGTAATTGGTACACGTAACCACGTAACCACGTGCTTAACATAAATAATTACGAATGATGCCAAAATCAGTTTCTAAATACAGTTATACATTCAGATAGTCTTCATTAGAATTTACAAATTATATAATATATATATATCACATAAAGTATAAACGATAGTATAGAACTAAATTAAATCAAGTAGTTAATCGTTTTTGAGTGAATTATATTAAAGATATCTGGTATATAGTGTAATATATACGTAGTTTAATTTGTAGGCACAGACCGCCACAGACTATATTACTGGCATAAACTTAACTAGTGCCATAATGTATATTGTGTCTAGCTTAAACTCAGGTAGATGGAAGTTTAAAGGCTTACCGAGTAATTGGCTTACAATTGCAGCGCACCAATATTATCAGCAGCCATAGCTATATATTATTATAAAGAACCTTGTTTTGTAAATAATACATTTAACTGGAACAAATTTGTAATAATTCTAAAATTTATTAAGGACAATTTCAAATCGAATTATTTATGTACTTGTTTGTACAGCAACCACGGCGCATATTACTACGTACAAGGCACAACGCACGTAAACTCTGAAGTATAAAACATTAATAGTTAATACGTATACGTATAATATAACATAAACCGATATAAACATAGGTACAACACACGTTTTATTGTTGCGTTTAAGCTCGTCGTGAAATACCTCTATAACACTGCAATATCCTATACGTGTCCTGTAAGTTTTATAATACGACTATAACAGCATTAGGTTAGGTTAGGTTAGGTATTGTTCATTAATACTACAGAGACTTTAAATACTTTACAATTAACTTACTATTTAATAATACAATGGTCCCGGTCAACAATAAAAAAATCCCAACCTAATTCAGTTTACATCCGGTTGAAATTCACCATTTATAAAACGTTAAATGAATATAAAACTGCATACAAATAATATGTAAAAAAAAAAAAAAAAGAGTATACACGACTAAATTGTATTTAAATCAAAAGCATTTTATTGGTTTAAAAAAAATTAGTGCGAATGAATGCAAGCAGGTTTAGTAATAATATAGTCGAGATCAAGTGTATATTTTATTCATTTCGACGTAAATAAAATATCTAATAAAGATTTCAATCGATTTTTATTACATTTTTTCAATACAATATAGATAGTTGTATGAAGTATAATAATATTATAGGGTATGGTAATCCAACTCGACTTTTCGTGCCGTAAAATGCGTATAAAATGTACGTACAACGATCCGCATTAGATTAAAACGTATGGATTCTTATAATTAAATGTCAACAATTCGATTTGTTGTCACTAGACTGGTTATTATATTGTGACATGGCGTTAAAACGAAACGTTACAAACAAATTCGTTAGTAACGTTTTAGCGGAACGCGGCATGAACTATTAAAATGCTTACTGTAGTAAAATAAAGTAGGTATGCGTTTAATATAAAGTGCTAATAACTATTATTCTCGTCGTCACGTGAGATTTTCGTGAGATTAAGAGTAGATACCTGCCTACACAATGAAATATATTATTACTATTATTAAAGTTCCGACGCGGAATAAGAAGAGTAGAAATTACATTGGGCGCACATGACCCTAATAAATTCGATCGGTGCTCACTTTCTTCTAAACACCTGCCGCAGTCATTGCTCTCGGAGCGCGGCGGAGAGTTTAAACCGCCTTATCAAATTCGTCGACTAGGCCGTTATCTCGGGGTGTTCGAAAATCGGGAAATTGCTGAATTTCCTTGATTTATAGATTTTTAAAAACCGAACGATCAAAACATAAATGCATTTAACACACCCGAGAGAAACTACACACAATTTCGGGTCCGATAGCGTAGGTAGGTACAATAACACGGACGTGTGCGGGTGGACGGTCGGGCCGGGCAAAAGAGAATCGCGTAAAACCTGTACCGCCGTTTCCTCCGGCGGCGGCGGCGGCGGTCTGGAATGCGCATGTATATATAATAATATACAATACGTGATATGAAACCGAACGGCATACCAGGGAATAACCGTCGTCGTATCCCAAACTCGACGAACAAACCGGAATCGACCTGAACGATAATAATATTCGAATCGGACGACGTCGTAACGTTCAATCGCGTTATCACACCCGTCGGTAAAATATAATGATATTGTATTACCGTTTCCGTTTGTCGTCTGGTCGGCGCGAGAAGAAATGCCCACACGCCCGTGATATTAAATTATGTATACTATTACAATATTGATTGTTCGAATTGTTGCGATACGAACGTACCAATTTTTCTTCTTCGATGTTCCGGCAACGCGCTGATAACACAACATAATGTAATTTTAAAAACATAACGAACTGCACGCCAATAATGAGACTACTGCGATTGGTAAACGAGGCCCTGGGAAACGTGTGTTTTTCGCGCACCTCCCCGTATGACGTTTTGACTATTGACTAATAAGTACTGGATCTGTTATCACTTTAAAACTATATTATTATTATATTGTACATGTATCGTCGTTATCCTACGCGTCGTCACGACGTACACGGACTGAACAACAGGTGGAACAGGTATACAACACGCGTTATCAGTCGTGGGGTCGCGGGTCGTCTGCAGTGGAATGCGACGTCGCGTCCGGGCGCGTTTTATCGTTTCTAAACGTAAACGCACGATGAGCAATCCTATCGTCCTTTACCTGACTTATGTCGGAGGCCGTGTCCATGTTTCGTCCGGACGCTCGATGGCAACACCATGAGTCATGACAACGTCTGCTGGGCGAATAACGATTGTTACGTACTGTTGCCGACGTAACGCGACTAAACGGACCGAAATTCGTCGAGAAAATCGGGTTGAATAAAAACGGACCAGCCGGCGGACACCTGTACGATATCGTTATTGTATTTTAATACCGAAGCCGGTCGCACTCGGTGCCCATGACGATATACCGGCCATACCACGATATTATACGCGCGCGAACCCGTACCGCGAGAATAAAGAAACGACGGACAGCGTCGTGTCGTGTTTTCGAACGCACTCGGCCGGTTGGTAGCGAGTGCCGACCGTACTACTACAGCGACTGCGATGCACACACTCACACACTCTCGGCCATAACCAGTCCATCTCGGCCGTTTGCACTCACACACGACGCCGGTCGGTATGTGTATACACGCGGGCGGTACGGTAGTGATATTCAGGCCATACCCACTCCACAATGCACACGATATTATATTATTATCATATACACAGATGTGTGTGTGTGTGTGTGTGCGCGCACGCGCGCGCGCGAGTGTGTGTGAGTGTGTGCAGTGTGTGTACACGAATAAATATTATAATAATAGTATATATGTATATTCCGCTTAACCCAAATATAATAGTTTTATACGCGCATTCGACCGCCGAAAATTTTGGAGCATTCCCCGACGGTGTTCCCCTCACGGATTCCGTGTACCTACATCGTGCACAATATTTATATTAGTCACCTGCGATATCATGCCAATTCAGATGATTTGACTTGCTAGTCGCTATGAGTTTATACCGTCAGTGTGACAGTGTGTATATGTGTGTGTGTATATCGTATGAGATATGAGTAACGGCCTTGATTCTTTTTTTTCAGCTCGAAGACTTGGCCGCAGAATCGATAATGTCATGTGACGGTTTGCCGGTAACACACATTGAAATATACATACTATACACAGGTATAGTAGGTAGGTAGGTACTTGAATCGTACGATCATTTATATTAACATAATATACGTGTATTCCCTGTGATGTAGTTGATCATTGTAATACGGATGGCTGTTAAATAACGGAAAATAAAAACCGCTAGATATTATACCGAAGTTTTTACCCAAGAATATGATGTGAGTAAATTTCAGTTCGACTTGAGAACGATTTCGTCCTCATCCTTTTACATGCTATACAGACAGACGTCTTTAGTGAACCTGCCTAACATATGCCTTTGTTTTAATAAAAGTATGAAGTGTATAAATAATACTTTAAAATTAGTAGACCACATAAAACACTATACTATAGGGGCCCCGTATAGCAAGTATACCTATCTAGTCAAATACTCAAATATATTTACATAAACTAACGGTTTAATCCGTGTACACACTTATTTCATTTGAAAAACACCTGCCAAACATTTTACAATTCCGGTATATTTTATAAGGATTAATATTTATTTTGTTTTTAAGAACTTATAGTATCATTAATATCATAGTACCAACTTATAAACTCCAGCTAATTTTGTTTTAAAATTGCCTTAATTATTGAGTACTAGTCATGTAGATTCTAAAAGGAGTGATATTAATTTTACGATAATATTTGTGTTAATGTTTTGCGTTTATGACATCACCATAACTTTATTTTCAACTTTAAGGGTAATTCTTAGTTTTAGACTTTTCAATGAAGATACCTCTATACCATCATTTTTAATTTTATAACTTGTAAGTTTGATAAATTAAAATAAGATCTCTCAAAATATGTTCTAGGTACTTCGTAGTACAAGTATAAGATTGCGTATAGTACGTAGTTTTTATAATAATTATTTAAAAACGTCAAAAATGCAAAACTCATTTTTTTATAAACGCGCACCTATTTATTCAATGGTGAAAAAAGTTCGTAATAGCAAAGTGACACCCACATTTATTTTTAATATAACTATATTTTTTAGTGTCTGTCGACTGTCATAAATAATATTTATATAGTTATTAGGTATATTAACATTAATTGAAAACAATTTATATTACCTTTCTCTTGCAGCTATTTTTTATTAGTTTAAACCAACTATTATGAAAAATACTGAGATTTTTCTATTTTTTCTTTTCCAATGTAACAATATCAGATCATTTTTTTACTAGAAACAATCATAAAAATTAAAGATTGAATTAAACATTCTTTCTTAAACGTAATACCAGGTACAAAAACATTATGAAACTTATATATCTGTACGCCCACAAAATATGAATATTTTTTTGGGATCGTGGTAAGTTTTTCTTTTTATCAATTCGATTATCAAAAATGCACAATGTTTTTTTATAATGCAAAAGAGATTTTTAGTTTTAATTTTTTTTTTTTTTTTTTAATATCTAAAATAGTATGCATTAAAATGGACACAATCCATACCTAACAAATATGTAAACTGTTTAAGGTTATGATTATTATAAGCCATATATTTTCATATAAGCTATGTATTATTTGAGTAATATCAATGAACCACACTCCAGTTGTTACAGTAAAACAATCTTTAATATTTCATTATTATATTAGAATAATAAAATATGCATGCCTAAATATTTAATAAATCGTTTTTTTATCAATGTCAATTATGTTTTAAATTATAATCGAAATATTGATACTTCATAATGATTTATTATTATAACTAGGTTGACATATAAAATAGAAACATTTTCAAATGGTAAACTACTGAAAACCACATTTAATGTTATTTATTTTATTTAAAACTTTAAAATGCATACAATATTTAAAAACTTAAATTTTTTTTTTTAAATAAATACAAAAATAATATTTTAATTATAATGTGTTTATGATTTAATATTATATTATATATCAATAGTTTAAGATTAAATTCCTTACTTTTTATTATGTATCACAATATACCGTAACCAAATCGTGTAAAATGAAAAATTGATTTTTGTTTTTTTAATTTCATTCTAATACTTATTATATTACATAATATATACATTATACGCACATAAATATTACTTTGTATTATATTTGAAGTAGGTACATCGTTTATTCAGTATGCATATGCGTTCTATAAATCTAAATTAAATCTTTATGGTCATAATCTGTGCTCGACAAATATAAATAACATAATATAATATAATATAATTTTGTATTCCGTCTTACATATTATATAATCAGTGATCACAATAATTTTAATATTATCTTTACACATCACGTCGTATTCTAATCGTAAGTAGAATGACAAATTGAAGAATCGTAATTTAATAAACTTGTATTATATTTGTATACCAAAATAAATAATCTACACAATTGTTAATCAGAATTTAATCTACACAAATACGCAATTTATATATTTTAGTTTTATAATTATAAAGTATTACGATTCATCAATCCATCATTATCGTGTACTGTATGCAGAGTCAAGGACATACTTGAACATAATTGCAATTTTATTGATTAGTAAGTATACTTTATTGAAGCATATAAATTGTATATAGAACAGTTATTAATTGAAAATTATAGGATATTTAGTTGGAATATAAAAAATATATAAAAAAATAAATATATATTTTTTAAAATAATTTGAAATTACATTATTTTTTCTTTGTTTAATTATATTGTAATATACATTTCAATAATTAATTTATTTATGCCTAGTTGGTTCTATAACTCACATTTGTTCTCTATTTGATATACCTATATTGAATCATGAAAACTCGCATTTAATAAAAAAAAAATGAAAGTCAGCATAATATCATGTCAGCATGGCCTAGTTTTTGAATATTATGATAAAATCAAAAAAAAAAAAAAAATTAAAGTTAATTATATTCAAAAATTGTTTTTAACTCGTGTACACTATAGTCTTACTTAAAATATTATTATTAACTAAAATTCTCGGTCTGTTTCTTTTTTATAATTAACGAAATCGGAATTAACTGGTCACAATGTCTGAATAATATATATTCACTTCCGCAATAGAACGCGTTAAGCGCGAAATTCATACTGTTATGCATCCCACGCACCTCTCCCACACTTACACTCCTTTTTAACCACACACGCAAAAAAAAAAAAAAGAAATAACAAAAAACTTAGAGGTTTGTAAATAGATATGTAAGTGACCATATAAATATTTATGTGATAAGCATATATTTAAGATGTAAACCACAGGCAATTGTTTGTTTTTAAATAAACGAAATTCTACCGTAATGGTCCGTGTAGAGAACGCGTATATAGGAGCTCTTTTCTTTTTTCATTACTCTACTAAATTCAAATTACCGAGTTACATAAACGTGGTACCTGGTATAAAATTGCTAGCTAATTATTATCTTTGTTTCATTTTAAACATCTACAATAAATAATGTAACGTCTGCAGCTATTCAATTTTAACGGAATTCAGTATTTGATTGATAACATACATTAATAGGCTATGTGCATTGATCACCCGCGGGCTACCGGAGGATAGCCTATGATTAAGATTTAACCTGTTATTTTACAGTTGACCTCAACACATCACCGGATATTGTCATAACGAACGATTTAAGACGTCTTTTAGGAATTTTCGAGTAAACGATCCGCAGCAAAAATAATTTCTTTTTGATATTAAGTATATATTATACACGATATAGCTAGTGCTGTGTGATGGAATTAATAATTTTTGACGGGCGTTCTATTCAAAAACCATGCAGTGATTCGAATAATGTAGTATAATAATTCATAAACAAAACTTTATTGTTGAAAAAATAATTTATTTTAATGTTCTAACCAAACTAATAGCCCGAAACATGAAAATATCTTAATTATATTCATTAATCTACAGAGATAGGTATTACATATTATTATTGTTCCTTTGCTTTTTTGTATAGATTAATAATATTAATAATAGCAACCCACAAAGCGCCCACGTAATATTTATTATTAAATAGGTACTTCTCTTTTGCTAGATATTATTATACTACGTCGACATTAAAGGAATTTAGGTTATTAAAATTATTATTATTATTATATTCTTACCAATAATGCGCTCGTTTAACTTTCAATTTTTAGGTCTCCAAACTCCATACGTGTTGATACAAATAAAACTGTACTGTGAAAGTTTGAAACGACTAAAAATATTTACTTCTATTAGTTTATATCACATATA
Organism: Rhopalosiphum maidis; assembly: GCF_003676215.2. Lineage (NCBI taxonomy): Eukaryota > Metazoa > Arthropoda > Insecta > Hemiptera > Aphididae > Rhopalosiphum > Rhopalosiphum maidis. The sequence continues at coordinate 66,549,607 of NC_040877.1, forward strand.
CTTCCTATACTTTTACCATCGTACTCACGTATAGTTATTTCATCTAGGATTATAATTAATCACAAAGTACAACTAAGAATTTTTTTGTTTTTTATTTTTTATTTTTATATAAATTTAAAGACATATTGTATAATCAATCTTTTTATTATTGAAGAACCGTAATTTTTAATACGTAGGTATCAATACCTATTTATTACAATGAATATTTAATGGTTGTCGTACATTCTATATAATGTCATACAATATGTGATAGTACTATGATTATTTCTAAACTCATTAATAATGTACTGAAATCAGTAGTTTAGATAAATTACAGAATCAAACTATACGAAATACGTATCTTATTATTTTATTTACATTTTACATGAATAAATATTGCATATAAGATAAGATAGGGAATATGATTTCTAATAATTACGTTTATATAATTTTCTTAAACTTTTCTTAAATGTATATACAATGTCGTAAAATATATAACAGTTTTAAAGGACTTTGTATACGATAAAATTAATCTGGACCAAAAAGAGAATATTTTTTGGTCTAAAATTTTTGTGAATATCGATTTAATAATAATATATCAATATGATATCATATATTTCTAGTCACAAAATAAATAGCGTCGGTGCCCAATTGTATTGAGCAATACAATCCAAATTCAATTCCCATAAATAAATTTAAATTGAGTTTGTTTTTGTTTTATGTGCACATTAAAAGCATATATACTATTATAATACTTGTTTTATACGGATATTATACCTAATATAAAAAAAATAATGCATAAAATAAATAAAATAATATATAAATATAAAAGAAACACCCAGTAGATATCTAATATGTTTAAGGGCCAACAAAACTGTTTTTTATATAACAAATTTGCATTAAAAGAAAAAAAATTAAAACTAAACGTAAGAAAAAGACAAAAAGATTATTCTACTCTTTTAAATGCAAAGGTTTTCAAAAGTTTAACTCTGAAAACAATGCAATATGGTAATCCTGGCCGACCACAAGCCCTGGAGTGTTTCCTACTTTCTGATATAGATATTTTATATATTTTTATATTGCTGCTACAGTCTTATAATTAGTATTGTAATTTTAAATAAAACAAAAGACAATATTTCAGGATTATTTTAGCAGTTATAGTGATAGTGACTAATTCAATTATCAGTTAATTTTAATGTTTATCGATTTTTTTTAATCTTTATGATAATAAATATACATTTTTTTTTGTATTTGGATATATTTTTTTTTTTTTTAAATCACAGGATTATAGTTTAAGACGCAATCGGGATAATGCAATTATCAAATATCACTAATAGTCATTTGAAGAAAAATACAAAAGTGTGGCATAAGGAAATTTAAAATTATTATTAAATACTTAATTTTAATTACAAAAACTACAATGCAACTTATATATATATTAAAACATTTTAGTCAATTATAAGTTATAACTTGTAAATATATATGCACTACTTATTGTTATAATATATTGTGTATTTATGCATTATAATATCTCTTTTATAAATAGATCGTGCGTATTTCTATGAATAATACAAAATACGTTTTACAAATCACAATGGAGAGCTAGCTTCTATAATACGATGGTGTATTGTATTTAAATAGAATAATGCGTATTAGTTTGTCTGAAGATGTTCTCTGATAAAACATTCATTACACAGATAACTCTCGAAATTGCTGCAATGATGTTATATCGGAATACAAAATAAATTCAAGAGGCTTTGAATTTAAAATTATAGGTAGAGGAAATAATAAAACATTTTATTTTTGAACTCAGAAGATTACAGGAGTTTACTTAAATAGTCTTGTACTCTAAAGGAATTAAATAAATGATAAGATAAAATCTAAGTGATATATTAATCAAACCAATATGTAAAAAATAAGATATGTAAAAACGTTTTCTTTTAAAAAAATAATTTTATAAAGCTTAATCCGATATATTGTTTGAAATATTTATGTTTTTAAATCATGGGCGAAAAAATGAATGTATTTTTCATTGATATTACAATATTTTTATAAAAATATAATTGTTTAACTATTATAAGAATTTGTATACACTGAATAAAACTATTTTATACTAACTAATAACTACTTATAGTAACTATTTATTTTTTCTGTATAACATGATGTGTGCTTGAATTTCTTTATTGAGTTTGATATTGGAAAACTATGTATACAAATATGTACCTACTATTTTTGTTTACTAGTTTTGTATATCTTTTTTGTTTATTTCAGAGATATTATAATACTGACATGTATTTTAAAATTAATGTAATTTATAAAAGTCGTATAATAAAAAAAATATTTTAAAAAATAAATACCTTTTTTCAAACAAGGTAACAACACTTTTTATTTTTTTAGAACACAGGTCGATACAAAATGCTTACAGTTTAATAATAATTAAAATCAAAGCTACATAGTATACGCAAAGGGATCTGCGTAAAAATTAATATTGAATAATAATTATTATTACGTATACAAATTTACGTAAAGTAAAAATTATCTTCTTCTATGTAAAATGATAATGTGAAATAAATATTGACATAATGATTTGATAGTTTTTATTATTTTAGTAACGGGTTGCATGTACAATGCATTATTTTTAGTTGATCAAAAGTAAAATACCATCAAAAAACAAAATTAGTGTTGTACATTCAAGAACAACACTTATAAATACTTTACATTTAATTTTTTTCTCATGAACAACGAAAATATTTAAATAATAAAAAAATAAAAAGAAACAAATATATAGGTATATTAAAAAAAAACTATTTATTCAATATTAAATTTTTTCGTGAATTTAAGTATTGAATTACTATACATATTGTATATTTGTAACAAAAACAATTAAAATCATTTTTAAAGTACTTACCTATATTTTGTCATTATTTATAAGTGCAATTGTTTAGATTTTATAGAGAATTAAATTCGGACTATAGACATTATTATTATTACTACTGAATGTTAAAATAATTACAAAGATTTTATAGCATTGTCACAATTAAAGTATTTGATACGTTTTAATTTCCGATAAATTAATTTTAATAGTTTATACATTTAGTATCATTAGAGAACATTAGCGTGGTATCAAAAAATATTTGAAAATAAAAACAGCGTACATCAGTGTTTTATTTCAATTGATGTAATGGTCCATAAAGAATCTAAAATATTATTTTGTTCAGTATAGCATTATATAACATGAATTTTATTTAATAAATCATGGTTTAATATTATATAAGTGCATATATACATGCATGATACATAGATAAATGCATACATACACTACATATAGTATCAATGTACTAAGCTAAAACAATAATTTCGTATTATTTTTAATATGATGGCTTATGATTAAAATATATTTATTAGTTAACATTGAAAAAATATATTAATTACATATACCAAGTATTATAGTATGTTACACGTAGAAAAAGTACAAGAATAGTTTTGATTATTATTGAGTTAATTGATAATGTCAAATTTCAGATCATTGATAATTTTATATTGTATAGAATTTTAGTATATTTATAAAATATATAAATTCCTATTAATTAAATATATATAAACATTTTATTAACACATAATTCATCTTTTATTTCCCTGTCGAACCATCACATGTGAGTAGAACGCGTAACATTATTTTTCTTAGTTAGAATTATTTCCTCTACATATAATTTACTTAATCCGTATAATACATGTAAAATTACAACGGCTTTGGCATATCAAATTATATAATTCGATTTTACTATTTTTTTTTTCATTTTCACTAAATCGGAAATACAAAAAGTAATATTATCAAATACTATCAAAATCACCAATTCAAATAAGACCCTAAACTTTTCAATCCAAAAATGTATGCCTATAATCCCCAAAGTTTCTTAATATGCCTCAAACGAATCAATTTACAATGACTTTCATGGTGGCATAGTGCTATATACCTACTAACAGTCAAAGAAACTATAATCCTACATTCCTCCACTATAAATTACCGTCCACCAAAATCAGGCTAATCCTGTTATAAATACTCTGTTTATACATATACTATTATAAGTTTCTCTCTCTCTCTCTCTCTCTCTCTCTCTTCAAGATAAATCCTATTTAAAATAATTAATTATATTACTTAAAAAAATCAGCTTATGTATATTAAATTGTTCGATGTAACTACCTAGTTAAACTAGTTATAGTATGTCATATCAAAACACTAAAATGATCGATTCTAAATTACTATACTTATTATTACGATTAATCTAGAACAATCTATACAATAAAATTAATAATATAGGCGTTTATTGATGCTGATATTGTAATATTATTTTATTGAATATCGATTAGGTTAGATTGGTTTTTATTAAATGTATTTTATATTTAAAAAAAAAATCCCTAAGATCAAAATTATTGACTTTTGTATAATTATCATTTTCGTAATATTGTACTATGACGAAATTGGTAAAAGAAAAATTAAATTTTTATTATTTTCCATAATAATAGCACAATGTTTTAATTCAATCATTGATCAAATATAATAACATAAATAGAAAACTGAAAGTGATACCGAATTTGTTTAAGACACTAATAAATGTGGTTAGATTCAAACAATGATTTGAGTTTATTGTATCAAAAAATAAAAACAAAACGTCCGCTTTCATATAGTAAGTTTATGAGGTTGAAAATTACTTGACGATATTTCACAAACAGTCAAGTATTCACCATATCTTTGGTATATATTATTTTAACCTTTGTTATTTGTTGAGAAATATAAAACTAGTATTGAAATTGTTTTCATTTATTTTATTAAAAACACGAAAATATTTTGATAATTACTAACATCCCGTATTTCCGTTCAATATATAATTTAAATAATATACGAGTATAGGAACTAAACCAGTGACGTTACACAAATTGTATTTAAAATTAAAATTATCTAAATTGAACACATGATTAGTATGTCCTTTATTTCCATATTAGGACATATTCATTTATAATGTATTTGAGTTCAATCATCGTAAAACGAAAGTGTCCGCACCATATATAAGCATGTAGGTATAGTCAATTTATCTCATATGAGATATTTGGCATCATGTCTATCATTTATTATTTTTGGTTTTCAAACAAAACACAACATCATGACCTACATTAGTCCGTGCCATTCGTTTAGAAATCAGCTAAAAAAACACAATACATATAGAAAAAATATATAGTTTTAACACATTAAATTAATCAACATGCTCCAACACCACTTACATAATGCATAGTTTGATAAGTAATATTACTTTTATTCATAAGTAGCTAAGTTATTATAAAAGCGCGACACTGAATAAATCAATAAATCAACAAATAAATTATATATATGAATCTATTTCTGCCTAGTGCTAAGTCTAAAATATGTATTTACCTCAATTGTTTTATTTTAATGAATACCATTAAACCATAATACTTTACCAAAGTACGTTCATTTAAGTTCTACTTATCTCGAACAAATGTCAAATAATTATTAGAGCCGCAAGTTGGCGACCCCTACTGTATGTTAAAGTTAAAATAGTACTTTAGAGAGAAATATATTTTGGAATTTCCCATAATACATTTAAAACAAAAATTCAACAAAAAATATTAATGACAATTTAAATAATAACTTATCACGATAAGCTCATTGGTTTAAAATTTTAAACAAAAATACGAAAATTTTAGCGAATACAATATCATAAATATTACTATAAAACTGTAGCAGTGATGGTATATTTATAATATACGACTGTGACATCAATAACGTTATACACAAATGTGATATTTATATTTTATAACAAACATAAATAATATATAATAACAATAGCTCTCCAGATGAACTGACTGATTTTTTCGTAGGCACAATAATTATTACAGAATTCACTACGAAATAAATTCTGTATATTTCGATGGTTTATAGTTTTAGACAGAGGTTGTATTATTATTATTGTTGTATTACCAAACTACCAAACACGAGACCGCCCGCACTCCGTCGCCGCCGTCACCGTGGTGCGAATAATATTTCACGCGAAAAACCCACTCGAGAGATAATTTGGTAAATATGTAAAATGCGGGAGTGTAAATTCAAATTTATACTAACGTTCTCAAACGAATTAACTAACGGGGCGACGCGATGATGTGACTCAATAGTCACATACAGGTAGGTACACTGACACCTATTGTGAACACGTCTTGTGAACCGGGACGCGGTAGGCACGCGACATAAACCGACTTCAGCAAGGCGGCAAACCACACGTGAGATTGAAATGAAAATTAAATAAATTGAAATCCCGATGTGTTTAATTTGCGTCTAATTACCAGAATGCCGGTGTGTGTCATGACGTAGGTATGCCATGCAATCGTGTATGGTCACGCCTTCACTAAATTATACGATGGACCAAAAACTACCAGAAAAAAAATATATAATAGAAAGAAAACAAAGTAACTATATAGGAACGTGAACTTGTATATGTCCTGAAACGTCAGGAAAAAAGTCCCCTTTGATGTTATTTGTTGAATAAAAACAAACATCGTTAGCTTTCAATACGTGCAAGTTATACGTACACAGTGAATAGCATTGAATCAAAAGGATACGAGTCCGATTAAAAAATAAATATAATAATTATAAAAGACCGCTACGAGAATTATATAGTGAAGAAAAAAAAATACAGTCCCTTATAATATTATTATATGATATCTGTACTCGGTAAACCAATTTCAGTCATGGTAATTTTTTTTTTTTTTTTAATTATAAATGAAAATTTCTAATAAAAAATACTACTACTACAAAATCGGTTGTACAATTTAAATATGAAGTGATAATAATAAACAACATAATTTTATACCACTATCATTATGGTGCAAAATATACAAAAAAACATGACATATAAATTTAAGGTTAAATGTTTCGATCAATATTGCTTAGTAATAATATCTGCACTAAGAGTTGAAGTTAAAGAAATTTAATATTTTATTTAAATTATTTTTTTAGGCTATTTAATATGGTTTTAGATTACATATTTCCCTTTAAAACTATGTTATGACTAGTATATCAAAAGTGTGTGTAGAAGTATTCGAATCCTATATAATATTCATTACAAATACTTGTTTTGAACTTGAAAACTTGTTTCTAAATCTACTATTGAACTATTGTGCAAATTTCCGAAGTTTTTGATTTTGTTCCTTTAAATAATTCTTAAATAATAATTGCTCAAGAAAATCTTGTATAAAAATTATTCAATCCAAAATGTTTGGTATCAAATTCTTATTAACAATAACCTTTAAACAATTTATTACGGTTTGAAGCCCGAGCCGAATAAAATACGAATAAAACATTCAAGAATACAAACAGCCACACTACAGGACAAGCTGCTTATATAGTTATATAAGTAGTAATTATACGAATTTTGTAAGTTGAACAGAGGTATTATTATGAACGCGAAACTCTCCTAAAAGACTAAAGATTATAGTTAATAACTAAAGTTCTATAATTATATAGATGACTATTGCATTATGCGATATATATAATTGAATATTTTATTATATTGGTGTGTTTTAGGTATATCAAACTTATTATTACTATAATCTACAACGCCATTTCTATTATGTTATATACTTAAATATTTTATGCACTACTATGGTGTTTACCTTCTTCAATAATATCTTATATAATATTATTATTTGTTACGGGAATCACATTTAATATTTTGTACCGTGTGATTTAAATTGAAAATATCAAATAATATAGGGTATTAGATTACAATTTGAAAATAATATTAAATATTAAATTTAATATTGTGCACTGCTAGCGAAAATACGAAAACATAGAATTTTTTAAAATTAAATTTTAACAACTAATCTGCGTGGCTTATGGTTCTTAGATTATTTAGTAGCTTAAATTTATGATCGTGAGTTGATACATTACGTTAGGGCCAGTTTTCAGGCCAATTTTCTTGATTTTTATTATTATTATTATTATCTTGAATCACACAAGGAACGTGCCAAAAACATATTTAATCGGAATTCTTTGCCTTCTTTGTGAAATGTATTTTATTTAATGAAATCTGGCGTTTGTTGTTCATCACAAACAATGCATTCGAAGGTTGAAATAATCGGTTTATAACTTAGGTGAAAATTGAACGTCGTTATATATTTTGATTATTATGGGAATTCTCCAAGTGAACGATTTTAGTGTATTTACAGTTTGCGCGTGTTCTATTGTGATTAAATAACACATATTAGTATATATTTTATATCCCTGCCATTAGTATTAAGTAAAAATGAAGCTTAATCCTAAAAATGTGTAGTTTTCATAGCAAAAAGATTGAAATAAGTAAAATCAATTTCAATCTATAATATTAAATTTGTAAAATTTTTAAAATTATTACAAAACATTAGAATTTAATTTGAAAATTATTTAAATTGTTTAACTGTGTAAGATTTTGAAAATAAGTGTAGTTGATGAATATGCAAAAGAATTCTTCCACCTCCTTAGGTATTTTAATATATTTAGTTGCTTAAACTGAACTTCTCAGAGACCACAGCCTGTCAAATATTTTAAATACTCAGTGTGGTTAAATTACTAAATTAATGTAAAACATCAAAATCGTGGAAATTCTTTTAAGTTTGCAAGCATTATATAAAGCATTGTATAACGAAATAACATTTTATTTTTGATTAGAAATATTTAATTAATTATTTTGTTATGTATCACATTTTTTTTTATTTTATAACCACAGTTAAATGTGTTTTTAAAATTATGATTTTATCATTTAAAATATTGTATTTAAGAAATTAAAAACAAATTTATTTAAACATCAATCTTAATATTTTAATATTAAATTCTGAACTTTTATTAAAAATTTTTACTAGAATATTAATAATAATGAATACTATCATCATCTTCATCGTTAATACATTCGCTTTTTTTAAGGAGAAGAAAAAAATAATTCATGAATTTATACTTAATAATAAGTATAGTGTAACATTTAAAGTACCTATATTCATAGTTACTTGATTTCTAAAACTTTAATAAAATTATTAACAATATATATATATATATGATTTAAACTTTATATATCATTTTATAAAACATAATCTATTATTTAAATAAAATTATTTTTAGAAATAATAATTACATTGAATACATGTAATTATTAGTGATACGATAAATTAAAAAAAAAACAAATATATTTCAATAATATTTCACTTTTATGATAATTAACTCTTTCTAAACAATTCATTCAAATATATATCAGATGGATTTTAGAAACAATATGTATGGTTTTTTTATTAATTTATACTGTAGTACATGAAATACACATTATATCAATAATGACGTGCTATATGACAATATGAGTATAATTATTAAATATTCAAAGTTATAACAATACTAATTATTTTATTGATCATTTTCATACGAATATATAAACTATGTATAACTAAAACTGCATTCTCAATACAGAGATCTCTATTTATTCTATTATAACTCTATTTTAAGATAAAAATTCAATAAAATAAACTCACAACTCAAATCCTTTTCAACAAAAATAGCATTCTGCACTGAATTATTATGGTAAAATTATTGATTAATGCTGAATTTTATGAATTTATCTAAATGTATACAGATATATCCAAAAATAGGAATATATTATCTAAACATTTTAAACTACTTAATTAGCCCTATTAACCCTTAAAATCCAACATAATCATAGTAAAAACCGGGGCAATCAAAGAGGCATAAATTTATATTAATATAACAATGGGCAACAATATTCTTATTATCAATGATTTTTTTTTTGAATATATATTTAGTACTGTAATCAACAAATCTCTGTTAAGAGATTTTCATGAATTTCGTATTATTATAACATCTAATACTGTTAAATGTATAAGGATCCCCATTTTCTACAATGTGTATTAATGAAAATGAAAAAGTCAGCTTAATACTACTGTTACGTGATAGGTAAGAATTAAAATATTGTCTATCTCTGATGCGGTGTAACAGCGACAGATTAATACTAAACAGGAGAATACAAAATAATTTAGATGTTAAATACTATTAGACGAGACTCTTGGTTAAATAGAGTACAATTCAACGTATATTTGAATAAAATGTTAATATAATACAAGTACATTACTTTACTGATGATCTGGTAGCAATACACGGATCAAGTGATGAAACGAGACTTCTTCAACACACGAATATGACTGAAAGATTATATTATTATAATTATCTTATATTTTGTTAAGTAATTAAAACATATTTATACCTATATGGTAGGACTCTGTGATAATACAGAATGAATGTACGATGACACATATGTCTAGCGTTCGAATATATATATTATAATATTAAAATATAAACACGGTAATGGTGTTTTACACCATATTGCTCTACCTATAACTTGTAAGTATATAACCGTATCAAGGCATAATTAAAAAAAAAATAAAGATTCTAATCACTACCAAAATATGGCAAGAAGTTTGGGATGAACTACTTACTACTTACTAACAAACTTGAATAATTAATAAATAATATAAATAAAGTGAAATCCTCAACTTATACATCTCGCCAGGCAGACATTATTACCATCAAAACTATAACTCAGTACACTATACACGTCATATACCTAATCATATTTTATGAAAAATCTTAATGCAGCCAATACAATAAACCTCTTGGCTCTTACAATCAAATGCATTGCTCTACATTGTTTAAAATTGACTTTGTCAAGTTTCATATTAAACTACACCTTATGCACAATAGAAGAAGCATTCTGAAAAACGAAATCCCACTTAATACATGGGAAACATGGGTTTTCCAAAATCATCGGTATCGATACCAAAATTAAATGTCTAATTAATTGTAAATAAATTGGACAAGTAGGTACCTCTTTGCTGTAAATTAGGTGTCAGGTGGGTCATTGTAATGGCTATGTTAAATTTAAATTCAATGTTTTATCATTGGATACAAATAAGGATTCTGAGTGGGGACGGTCTGTCAGCCTATATCATTGAGTATATTTTATGTTATTTTTTGATATTAGATAAAGTAATTAATTTTAAGAAATGTTGTCAAAATATTTGAATTTAAAGTGCTTATAAAAATAAATTATACGTATGTATTTTAAATATTTTTTTTACAATTATAAAAAAAACTTATGAAGAAATATATTAAATTTTCAAGCACTATTAATTAATAATTATTATACCAAAGTGGATAACTAAATTTGTAGAGAATGGAAAACATGGATAAATATTAATAACAAGATCGTGAGATTTAATAAAAAATTGTTCAAGAAACTGATTTTAAACTTCGAACTGTTATTATATTATGTTCTTTTGTAATGAATAATTTGTAATCATTATTATCAAATATATAAACAAGGTGATATTCTTCTAATTAAAAGGTATTGAATAGCTCGTCGTATTTAAATAGGATATTGTAATGGATAAGTGAAATTGTAAATTAAATTTAAAAAAAAATTAAAACAAATTAAATTATACGTGTAAAATATTCAAATTTAAAAGATATTTATAATGTATTTAAAATTCATATTGTTATTAGTAATTTATTTTTATCTTAGTCACACAGTGCATTGAACAAATTTTCGCCAAAATTGTCACTTATATAAATTATTTAATAATTATTAATTTATTTAATATCACATTATAATATATTATAAATTATAATTATTGTAATAAACTTATAAGTCATTATCACGTACTGTAGAATGGTGTGAATAGATTCATGGTACAATAATAGCTAAAAATTAATCTAAATATTTTTTAACTTTCTTCGTGAATATTCGAAGAAGAATTTATGCTTTTACCGTTACTTTTTCGTTTTTCGAATAATTGCAATATTAAAATATTCAATTTTATTGAAAACAAATTAAGTATATAATATCAAGTATTAATATATTATTAGTAAAATTATTAATCATGAGAAACAATCAAATGTTTTTAAAAATTAGCTTATTAACCAACTATATTATTATTAAATAAATAATATGTTATTTTGAATATGATTTATAATCTAGTAGTTAACATTTGTAAAGTTTTACTATTTAAAAGTAGTTTTAAAAGTATATTAATTGTTTTTTTTTTTTTTGTGAATCTGAATCACATATTGATTTTAAAATAATGTTTTTTCCACTGTGAACACTTTTTAGGGTTAAAAAAGTGCTACAAAAGTTTTTTGTAGCACCTTTGTAGATAAAAAATCTTATTTAGATTGCACTTTGAAGTAATTCTTTTTTGACTTTTTTGGTTATTTACCTACCTAAATTAATAAATAAAAACACTATTGATATTTGAAAACAGCAAACAAAGTGATAACATTTTAACGATTCAGCTCAAAATAGTTTTTTCAAATACAATATTATAGATTTCAAGTATATTATTATTAAAATAATTATTGTTTATTAATGCTGTTTTATACAGTTTATCGCTTATATACCAACTTAAATCGATACATACCAATCAGGTTCAAAATAGGTTCTTAAGTTTGGCTGGATTTAGGTTGAAGATTTAGAACACGATGCACAATTACGGACCTGTTAATCAGATATTCCAACACATGGTATTAATGTATTATATCAGAGACGTAAATCATTTGATCTCCGCTTTATCCAGGGTTTATTAGTCGGTTGTATTGATGACGCATCACGATTATTGCAGTAGCTCAACTTCCGCGTTCTGGATAATACCAGGTCTCAGGGACAGTTCTACTTACCCATTAGTCGAAGTCATTTATCAAAATCTGCCCTTCTAAATCGTTTGATGCCCATCGCAAATATACTCATGATTCATGTAGAGGTCCCATATAATAATTAATTTTCTGTAATCTTAATATTTAAGCTTAAGTCTTTAATTTTAATAATATATTAACTGTCTAGAACGTTAAAATGTTTACTTTTAAAAAGTTATTAGGCGTTAAAATAATATATATTATATTATGTAATAAACGAAAAAATACCTGTAAACCAAACTCCGCTAAAAATAGTAATCATAACAATGTTACAAATGTAAATATATGCTTTCGAATGTGTTATAATAAAAAAGTCAGACTTCTAACTTGTACAAAGATGAAAGTTTAAACCCTGGTAAACTATTTTTTGAATAATTTTGTAGGTATACATTTTGTTTTTGAGATAATCAATTGTAATTAATAATATGTTTTTGTAACGTCATTATAACAATCGATTGAAAATTAATCACAGATGTTATTTTAAGAGTTTTATTTTAATTTATCAAGATTACAAAAACGTCATTTGTGAACCATTTGTCTTTTATAAAATCTTGATAATTTCGATATAAGCTTAGCTCTGCACAAAATCGTTTTTCGGGCCAACAAATTGTAATTGCTTTAAATTTAAAGATACCCAAACCAATGACCAACTAAACTTTTATATTAAACTTGCTTAATTATAAGTTGATAATTTGAATAATATCTGAATTCAACATTTTTGAACGATTACAAACCAATGATATTATATCTACTGTATAGTATTATCATTATGTATTAATATATATGTTAAATATTATATTCTACATTATAAGGATTTATTAAAATATTTTAACAATAAAGAAACTTTAACACGGCGTTGTGAATAGGCTATCACATCATCAGTTCATATCTTTTTTACAGTCGCAGATAACTTAATAAGGAATAGATAGTAATAAATAATATTTTCTTAAAATTTTTGTTTAAAAATTATAATTTAATTTAAAATTGTACTGCATTAATATAATGGTCAAGTTCAGGTTAAAATAGCAATTATACACCAACCACACACTAGCTTACCTTTATAACGATTTTTAAGCCCTAAGCAATATTATAATTTTTAAATTAATTAAACATCGTCAGTTGAATTAAATCTGAATAATATATTTTTTAAATATAATGTATACAATGTTAAGTTCATTAAACTGTCATTTTTAGTAGTAAATTAAAAAATGATATAGTTACTAATTTACATTTTTAGAATTAACAAAAACAAAACAAAAATATTTGACACAAATAAATTTCCAATTAACATTTTTACTTTTGTATGTGTCACTTAAAAGAATACAAAATCATTTTTAAAGAATTTAGATTCAAATTTAAATGATTAGTACACGTATTGATAAAATACCTGGACATAGTATTTTAATTTAAAAGTATATTTTATTTTTATTTATTATCTACTATTATTTTAAAACAATTTATTTCCATTCACACATTGTTATATGAATCAATATCTAGAAATATATTTTAATAATACTTTAATACCTATATTAATACCGCTGACTACAATATTATTGTATTGACTGCTATGATTGATCACTTGGTTTTTATGCGTATTTATTATATAAGTATTTAAGTACAGAACCCCTAATGTATAGACCTATATTATAATTATATTTAACTGATATAAGATTTTGGCGTTTTTGGATGCAAAGAGTCCAATGAATGATGCATTTTAAAAAATATTTTTTTTTTTAAATTAATAGGTAACATCGTTTTTCTATGTTTTATGTTTCAAGTATTTGTATTATATTAAACGAATAATAGATTCTTTACTATGTATTATATTACCTTATTTTTATAATTACTATATTTTTGTATATTTAAAAAAAAAAAAAAATGATTTTGATTACAATATTTTAATAGCAAATTTTAGAACGTTATTTAGTATATTTAGTATCCTGTTCATTACAACAGCTGTCACGAGCTGTCATGTCATCTCTAATTAAATATAATACAATCAGTTTTTCAATTACATTTTTTTTCAATGACAATTGATAAAGTATATATTTATAGCATTGGCCTTTGGGTTTGAAAGCGAAAATTCAATTTGTAACCATGTCATAATTAGATTTGGTCTCATCTCCTTAATATTGTAGATATTTAGGATAGTGAATCCGTCCGATTGATTGAACTTTTTTTTTAAATGAATCAATAATAATTTTAATTTTATATTCCAATTATTATTAACATTTGTACAATAAAACGATAGTGAATGTTAACAATCATCAGAGTAATTTGTTTAATCATTATTACGTTGTATAGTATTTTCAATTCACATTAGGGAGAATTTTTACGTTCAACAATTGACAGTAACGTGCTATAGATTTTACGTATAATATTATCTTGATTATTTTAATGTACATTTTTATTTCCACGATTATTGGGCATTCGAGGTTCAGAATGCTAGAATTTTTTGCCTTTTAAATAGTGGAAGTTCAAGTGAATATTTGCTCATACTATTCCATTACAGTAGATTTCATAATTAATAATATACTTTGACATAAATACTCTTAATGATTTCATGACTAAGTACAATTAATAAGTTTATAAGCTGTTTTAAATGTCTAAAGAATTTTATAAAATATTCTTATGTGCGGAAATACACGTGACTAATAATTTACAATTGGTTTATATACAATTATTTATATATCACATAACTTAAAGAGTTTGAATTCTGGTAGCCAATTTGTGTTTGATTTTCAATCTAATTCAATTCTCTTACTGCATCAAATATTTTATATTCTACACGCTTCCGAGTATTGTACCTGCCATAAAATGTATTTATTCCTTTGACGCAGTCCGTATTATGTAAATTTTACATTCAATTTATGTAAATTTATATACCTACGTACATATTATACATATAATATATAAAATATATATATATTTTTAAATATTTATAGAGTGACCTATATTGTGTGATGTAAGTAATAGCTAAGTAAAACACATCTTCAAAAAAAAAAAAAAAATAGTGACTATTGTAAAATAAATGTACTATATAAATCCCCTGAACAATATGTACTTCTGATATTTCATAAAGATAAAAAAAATACCAAAATAAAAATATAAAATTCCTGTTTTCATTTATTGTTTATATTTTTACTACTAGTTATTTGCTAATTTATTATAAATATATAAATCAGAATTATTAATCAATTACTAAAATATTATTTAGTTGACTACTTTTGAGTTGATTTAAACTTTACTTTACAGGAATTAATATATATATATTGTTAAAGTTGGTTTTTACGAAAATTCCCAAGAATTTCTTACTCGGAGAAAGGCATAATTTATGGAAATTCACAGAGTACGTCGTATGGACGAGTTCATTTTTAAGAATTTAAAATAAAGATACAAAGAAATTAAAATGTATATTTTTAAAAGTATTTTTTTTTTAATAGAGAAATTTTTTTAATTTTAGATTATGCCATTTTAATATATAATTTATTATCATAGAGCAATAGTGTAGATATTGAAATAAATATTACTTGGTAAATCAAGTAAATGTTAATCATTCTAATATTTTATATTTATATATTATTATTGAACTTAGTTGGTTTCTTACAATCTTATATAATTCATGTTTATGATATATAGTTACTATAACACTGTTCTATACTGCCACTGAATGTCTATATAACTACAGAATAACTTTTTTATTGAATAACCACTGTAGAAACATCACGCGTGAATGTGATTATTTATCTGTAATCAATAATTAACAACAAATTATTTGTCTTGTCTTTTGATTTGACTAAATATTAAGAGACATTTTAAGTTTTCTAGTTGACATACATCATGGTTGTTTCCATAATCTATTATTTTTATTATAATGGTAATTATTGTACATTTAAAGATAAAACTATTAAAAGAAAATTACACTTTATTTTGTACATCGGTTAAAATGTAATTATGCATTTATATTTCGATAAAAATATGAATATTTAATATTTAAATAAATTATTCAAAACATAATGATCCATAATAATTACCATACAAATTTCGATATTCCGAGAAGAATTCCTACGATATTATGTTTCCGGAATGGTTAAACTCTATAAACAATTATAAATGTAAATATGTCAACATTTAAACACTTAAATAGTTAATTAATAATTTTGTATCGAATAATACTAGTTTATATCATATATTTTGATCATATTGGTTCTTAACCAGTTGTTCATGTTCTCCTTGGGGGTCTGTAGATATTTACTTGGAATATCCACGGGGTAGCTGTGAGTATTTTTTTAAATAACCTAAAAATACATTTGTTTGAAATTAATTCATATTATTTGATGAATGAAAATCATCGGCTATCAACCAATTTAAAATAGATTATCACAACTGTAGTCAAATTTGTAAATTTCATCAGAGCTAGAGCATTAAATCACCGCCTTTTCAAAGTACGAGTATTACGTCAAGAAATGGAATCTGAAAATAAAGTTCTTTTTTACTATACAAATATGTGTTGGCTTTCTAGAGGACAAGTTATGAATTGTCTGAATTTTGAGAAGAAATTTCTTATTTTTTAATAAGAAAAAAACAAAAAATAAAAAATAAATAGACAAAGCTTACTCACAAAATATTTGATAATATTAAGTTCATTCATAGATTGGCATATTTAACAGATTTTATTTAGTCATTTGAATGAAGAAAATATATCGATTCAATGATGAGAAGTGACAATTATTACAGACACGTCAGAAAAAAATAACGCATTTTTAAATAAAATTTCACTGCAGAAAAAAAGATAATACAAAATTGTTATATACAATTATTTAATTATAATCTGGTATTGTTTTATAATAACTTTTTTTTTATTAACAACTTAAAATAGGTATAGATATTTGATATAATTGTATTATTTTCCTTAGACCTTTGAATAGTATTTTATTACGTTTAACAAAGAAAAATGTTAATATTTACTACGTTAATTTAAAAAAAAAAATGTATTAGTTTTTAACGAAGAAGATAATAATATCACTTTTAAGGAGAAGCAATAAGTTATCAACTCAACTGACCTAATAAATCAATACCTACCTACATATTTAATACTTAAATATACCAATAAATTATTCAAAACTATTTTTCGCACAAAATTATCACAGTGCCTATCTACATAATCTTGGAAATTTCTAGTTTCTCAATATAACTTTGATCCCACTATTTAAGTTATTTTATTATGATTTATGAGTTATACCTAGTGGTCTTTGAAGTTAAGTGCTTGTAAAAATTGTTAATCGTCAATATATTTGAAATCGTTTGGAAAATGAAAATTAAAAAAGAATCAATTGTTAAAGAACTTTACATCAAGACACTATTTTTTCATACTTTTAAATTTATTTCTTAAAGTACTCTCGTTTTTCATTATTAACTTAAATTAAAAAAGGTTTTTTAATTTATTTATACATGAAGAAATTTTAAAAATACTGTCTAGACATAACATACAATTTTAAATATACTATAGTGACAAAGTCATGTAAAAATCAATTAGAAAGTAAAAGTATTTTATTTTTAAATAAAAATAATTTAAAAATTAATTTGAGAATTTGAACAGATGTTATTTTTTATATACTGTTTGGATTGACGAATATATAAATTTTACAATGATAATATATTTTTTCGTTGCCTTTTGTAGCAAAAAAATACTTCAATTATTTGGTGATTTATTATTTCAATTAGTATAAGTTTTTTGACTATTTAGAAAATAACTTAAGTTATTTTATAATCATATTGTATTGTTTTTCGGAAACAAAATATTATGATAGTTTTTATTTCTCTGTTATAGATTAAATTAAATATATAACTGTAGGCTGAATATGATTAATATCACAATGAATAATCGTCACTATAATGGAATGTTTGTCATTAATTGTACAAAAGAAATACAAACTAATTATTAATTGATTAAAGTTAATACAATTCTATAGAAATTAATGACTGACTAGTTGGAAGCACTTATCTAATAACTTTTAAATAAATACTTAACATACTTTACATATGAACGAAAATTTAAATACACCAATTTTATTTCTGAAACGGTAGAACTTAATTCTTTCTTTAATAGTAATAGTTTGGTAATGGTTAATTAAAAAAGTATATTTTTCATTTAAATTAATTGTTAGATTTACAATAATTCAAAAGAATTTCGTTCAATGCATTGTTTATTACATTGTAGACAAAACGATAGAATTGTTGTATTATAATGAGGAATTCGTTTCTATAATGTGGTTTTTCAGGTTTTTTCCATTTGGTTTCCAAAAAGTTTTCTAGACGTGATCCAAAATCTGAAAAAAGTAGTTAAATTTACATTACCAAAAAAAATCATGTTTATTTTAAGTTTAATTTTAGAAGTAACGAACCTATATAGATTTAATTTACATATTGAGTAGGTAATTGTGTATTATTATTTATTATACAATTTTGTACATAAACATACAATTTTTTTTTTCATTTAATTATTATTATTTATTTATTTATTTATTTATTTGATAAAATAAAATACTTATACCGAATGATTTTTTTTAAATATTTACTTTTTGATAAAATATATATTTTGAGTTTCAATATTTTAAATATTATTTGGTACAATTTAATTATATGATGGCCATATTCAAACAAATTTATAATTATATCTAAAATATCTAAATAAACTTAATTAACGTATTTTAAATGTTGATTCTGTTTGTTGTCGTGATTAAAAAAAATAACTTAACTTAACTTGCACTTATTAAATTATAAATATATTGAATGTTTTGAGGTCATAATATCCTGTGATACATATATTTTTGTGAAAATTTTGCTTCCATTCGGAAACATTAAGCTACAATATGTTGTAATTTTTATGTTTATGCATATATTTTATACTTATTCATTTTTATGATACTAATTTACATACGTATTTTTATATTTTTAATGTGCTCACAGTTTTAGATTAACATATAAACAATATATAGAAATGAGGTATTTGCATAAGTTAAATTAGAATTTATCAGTAATTTGACTTGTTATAAAATGAAAAGGTAAAAAAGATTATTTCAGATCAAATAAATAAATAAAAATTTAAAGAATATTTTTACTTTTACATTCTACATCGATAATTTCTTTGTAATATTAAAAATAACGGCGTAAAATGAATTATTCTGAACGTAATACTGTCATTATGATTAAACAGAGGCAACGCATATGCAAACTCAAAGTCCTTTTAAAACTTCCTAAAAAAATTGAATGTATGTTCTATAATAAAAATAAAAAAACTATTTACAAAGACTAAGTTTAAACTTTTAGTTTTTGCTCCCCCCTACCATATAAATGAGTTTAGGGACTCCCTTGGGCCGATGAAACGTCTGGCTTTCACGATTTACATACACTTATGTATTGTTTTGCGTGGTAACCATTAAGACATAACTATCAGATGTATTTACTATAGTAAGTATTAATAATACATATAATACGATATCGTTTCACAGCAATTAATACAAATATTTGTTTTAAATAAGTCGACCACAACAATCATTTAATTGGACCCACGTGTTCAATAACTAAATCGGCTGGCGTTAGAGTCAATTTTTGACCGTTGATCTATTTAATAAGTAATAAAATCTATTCATTTGTAAGTAAATTTCGTTTGATGTCGAACACAATATAATAATGATATGATCGTTTCGTTACATTAAACGCTTGGAACGCATACTGCATACATGATTAACTTAAAGAGAATCGTCAGTCGGCATTGCATTATGGTTATACAACTTGCTATAGACTCTGTAACATTCACGCTCAAGCTTAATTCCCTATAGATACGGAAAACTTATCCATTATGAATATAATACCGTCCCTGAATAGCTGATATTGTAATTAGTGTATATCCTCCTCACCCACCATCGTACGACCACGTTTCAACTCGTAAAATTTTAACTGAAACTGAGTGCATTAGTTGTGGTAGATATGCCTCGATAATTTTTTTCTTAAAACTTTACTAATAAATCAAGAGACGGACAGCATACTATTATATTCAAATTTTAATCACATTGAATAATGAAATCTTAGGAAAAATTCATCTCAATGATCTGCACAACGATAAACATAATATTATATACCTTGTAATTATCTACACATACGATTAAATAATATTATTTTATTATCATCCAATGAAATTGCTTTTAACAAAAATAATTCCGGCTATTCCTGGTTACACTTTACGAGCATTGAATGTAAATTCGTGTAATTTTATTATGTTTCAAGTTATTATTACATTCTAGTTGAGGGGAGTTAAATTCTATTGCATTACATAATAATTCAAGTAGGTTAAAATGATTATTAGGTCGCTGCATTGTTTAACGATAAACTCGATTTCAAACGACTGGAGAGTTCATACCCAATTAAAATGCAATATTGTATTATATTATATCTATGTTTTATAAAAAAAAATTTTATAATAATACAAAATATTTTTTATCTGATACTGAAATTATTCTCTGGTGGTTTTCTTAATTTAAATTTAACATAATATTTAATTAAATACGAGTTTAATCTTTCAAAATATAATTTTCATTAGGTCTTATATTATATTTCACTACTTTATCAGTTTAACATTGTCATACAATTATATTTTGTTGTTATAATTGATCTGCAGTAGTACATACCATTACAGTACATTTTATTTAATATTAATTAAGATTTTTTTATTTAAATTAGATCGCTACTTAATAAAAATTCTTACCTACTTATAATCCGACTCAACCCAATTAAAATTAATCTATCGATTTATCGCCCTTTAAAAACTCTTTCATCTTACAAAATATGATTTTTTTATATTCCAATTACAAAAAAAAAAAAAAAATAATTTTAGTTTATGAATTTACGGTGCTTTATCAATAAATTAAAAAACAAAATTTACATGAACTCTCATTATATTTATTTTTTCAGTGCACAACACACACACACACACACACACACACACACACATATATATATATATTATATGTTTATGCTTTAATGTTGTTTGTTCATATAATTTATAATAATTGCATTGTCAAGTTTTTCAGCAGTCAGTTGTGTCCAACTTTTATAATTCAAAAATTCGATTAGAATTTTTATACGAAATATTTCAAGTATAAATCAAGATTAATAAAAAGTGATTTTGTATTAGATAATTTTTACAGACATGAAATTCATGACATTCGAATGTACATCACTTAAATCCACTCAAGTTCAAAAAATCTAACTTCAACTTTAGGATCGGTCATTTTTAATTGTATGTAACTAGGTATTACACCGTTATGACTTATTTGTATTCTTTATTTACTGAGGTTTAAATTACGGAAATAATAAATACTCATCAATATGTATTTACATTGAATTCTTAATAGATTTTGAAACGACATTAAAATTATTTTACCAGACTATTACAAAAACGGACTATGAGGTATGCGATTCAGTATTATACAATGATAAATCAACAATAATAACAATAATGTAATATTTTCAAATGTTTAACAGTTCCATGGCTGATTGTATATTGAACCATCCCCGTGTATTACAGCACACTAGAACACCGTGGTCAGTGTTCCCTGGGTTATTGTATAACATTAATACGTACATTATGTTATAATTATTTTCACATATTAGGAATATTAGACTAATTCGTTTTTAGATTTATAAACTGTAATAGAGAATATTTATAATTAATATTTATAGACTATAGATATTAATAGAACTACTAGAAAAGAAGTACTTAACTATATCTTAGATACTTAAATTAAATACATTATATAAATGTTAAACTAAACTTTAATTTACCAATATTCATAAATATAAATTAAAAAGTTTTTATTTTCATGTTGTTTTGTTTACTTAATATACATTTGTTAAAAAAAAAAAAAATCATTGATTTGGTTTCATAGAACCATCATTATCATTATTATTATTATTATTATTATTTTTTTACGAGAATAATTTTCACTGAACTTTAAGCAATGTTAATTTTCTATAGCAGTACTTAAATAATTGATGTTTATGAAAATAAATTGTTTTATAGATAAACATACACAATTTGTAGACATAAATAATCAATACGTATTATTTTAAAAACCATCGAAGATGTTATTTTAAAAATCACATAATGTTATAATGATTAATAATACATTTATACACTTAAACAACTCTTTTGGCTTATCCAAAATTAATATACAAAACATATTATATTTATATGAACAATTCATATGTTACTCCTACTACACAATGTACATCGAATTTAAAACAAAAATTTACTGATAGAGTGTACAAATAAGTTAATAGTTACATAATATTTTAGTGTGATATTTTTTTTTTATCAAGTACATAGTTTAATAAAAAAATACCATAATATTTAAACCAAAAAAATAAATGTTTGCTTGACTTGTTTACTTTATTTTTTAACAAAATATTATGAAATATAATGTATAATATTTTAGTTAGATAAATGAGTATTGATACTAGAAATTCTATTATTCTATTTCATTTTAATTTTTAAATAATATTTTTGTATAAATAAATATTATTTTCTACATTTCTATTAATTATATATAATTCATTTAATAATTTAAAAATTATAGTTGATTACTCCATAAATGTAAAATAATATGACAAAATTGAATAGTACTATATTTTAACAAAGCCATCACAACTTTTAATTTTCTGCACGAATTTTAAAATGATAATAATAATCATAATAGTTGTATTATAATGATTATTATTTGATCTTCCAATATTTTTTCTTAATTATTAAATTCCCGGTTCGTCATAACAAGAAATTCGAGTAATTAATAAAAATAACATTTTACAATTTCCTATTTAAAAGCTGCGTTACTGCGATAAATCGGCTACTATTAAATTTACTGAGTAATATAATCTCATATACAATTTACCCATTTTAGGTAGTAATTTAAATTTCCCAACATTGCTGGTCATTTTAAATAATGGTTGGATTTTCTTCCTTTTAGCCTGTAATATATTATTTTGAGTATTATATAAACGATAAAATGTTCTTTTAAATGATTACAAATTAACTACTAAAAATGCGATATTATTTTCGGGTATCAAATTGTGTGCAATCTATTTTCGCCTGAATATTCATAGAGAGTATTATAATTGTATTATGTTTAACAATCATTTATCTCCAAACCAAAATATATATTATTGATGCTTTCATGCATTTTAGCAGTAAATCGCTTGCATTAAAATGCATAATATGTACTTTATTCTGAGTTTGCGTGTGAGTATGAATACAATATAATACACCGCATACCAACTACCGAATTCTCTATTATAAACACTGACGTAAGAATACGAATTTCACTACTGATTCGTTAATATGTGTGATAAATATTTGGTTACTAGGGTATAGATATTGTAAATACGTAATGTGTAATATTCGTGTATGTAATAATTGTAATTATAATTTATGTAAAATGATAACATTTATATATTATATTGGCATATATAAATTACCTATATTATAAGGTATTACTACCTAATATTATAATAGTTAGATAACAATTATATTATTTTATTTTTACAAACGGTTTGGTTACCCTTTTGTTGAATATTTTTTACAATCATATTGCTAATATTGATAGATCAAGTTGATTTTCAAATCGGCCAACGCTTAAGTATTAGTGGAAGCTATCTAAGTAATTTTATGTCACGTTCATTCGGTAATATTTACATATACGCACATAATATATTGTAGCACATACAGTGAATTTTTTTATGAACCTAATTTTGTTTCTGTAGATAAAATGGCCTCGTAAAATTAGTACGATCATTTATCCCATATTATTATCCTCGCATATTATCAAAACATGACAAGGTTCAAGGTATAACGCGTTATGATGAATAGCGAAGGACGTTGTTCACGTCAAAATTGGTATATCCATAGGGTTTTTTCTAAGCACGTACTGATTTCTATCGCGGTTACAAAATACGGACAAAAATGTTTTGAAATTATGACTTGGAATTTTTGTTTTAATTTCTCAACACAGTGGAAGTTGTTATTAAATGTATAAATCGGTTTTCGTGTGTATTAAAATTAACTGAACAATATAGTATGAATGCCTTCGAGTTGAACAGACTATTGGAACTTTGTTTATATTATATAGCCAATCATAAATTTCATATCGTAAAAATATATTATATTATGCGTATGCGTATGCCACATGCACATTTTATGCGATTCGTACATATTTTAACTGTGGTATATTAAAATGAGCAATGACCCGATTAATATCATAGTGTTTGTCTAAGAATAGTTACCATTTGTTATTACTTATCGCTGACTCAACATCAATAAACCAAAAAAAAAATTTTCTATTTTGTCCATATTCATTGCAACTGATTTCTTAGTATCCTAAAAAAGAACATAAGATGAATTAATATATTTTATTATTTACACGGTAAGCATTCTTTTTTTTATGTATTAAATATCAGTAATATTGAAAAAACGCAGTTTGATATGTGTTTAAGGCCCACGCTATGTTTCACCGTTTTCCTGTATTATATTAAATAATTCTTCAACCAAATTTAAAATATATTTATAAAACTCTCTGCAGTACACATAAACAAATAAAAATAACGAAATTAGAAATTTTACGTCACAAATAATGGAATTCTGTCCGTGTAAAAATATTAGTCAACCAAACAATTTTTTACGCGTGGAGCAATGAGTTACGCTAAAGTTTGCACTAGTTAGAGAATTTGACAGAGAAAGTGACAGAAGATTTTTTTCCTGTGTGTTTCAGTCAACCTTACGTTTTTATGAGATTAGATTTCAAAATTTTTCAAAACCTAGTAGAGTTTATATTATTCTTGGGCCATATATTCGAGTAACATTGTTCGTTTTGAGATCAACTGATCTTCGATTTCCTACCGGCCTAGTAGCTATTGTACTGTCAAATTAAATACAAATCAAATATTTTCAAACCTACTTTTTCTTTTGCAATGTATACATACTATTCCGTGGAATAGATTTTCGTCTTCCATTTTCAATATTCTGTCTACCCGACAAAAGGCATACACGTTTTGGGAAATTTTAAATCTTAACGGAAAAAAAAATACAACACTGTGTATAACACGGTTAGATCCAATATAAGTATAATAGTTGTATTATTAGTATGATATACACATATTGTGATCTCTGAACGTCCGTGTATTGCTTTTGAATGTACTATAGGATAGCTAGACGAATAGTATTTGGTTGCTAAAGAAATATTTACATATTTGTATATTCAAAATTATTCTATCCATTTAAATTGACGATAATAAAAGACATGCATTATACATATTATTATATTTATGTATTCAAAAAAGGCAATTTTTACCGTATTATAACACGAATTATCATGATTTTTTTGTATTAATTTTTATTACAATTGAAGTTTGAAACTTTGAAAACTATATTCATTTTTTGGTTATTTGAATTCACGAAAACGATGTTATTAAAATAACACTAAAAAATAAACAAAATTCTTTCTGTTAGAAAATTATTTAGAGTTTTTCTTTGTTGAATCCTTTCAATGCTAATAACATTTTAAAGTTTGCATAAATTTACTGCTTTTGTATGCACAGACTAGGCACTTAACGATTATAGAATTTATAATACTTTCATGTAATCACCATAGTGTGCATAGGAATTAAGTTTATCTTAAATATCATAATAAACGAATCAAATTAAATAATTATTTATGCGGTTTAGAGTAATTCTGTTTATTAATTACAAATACTTTTAATCTTAGTATACAGAATTATATTAACTTAAATATAATATTAATAATAAAACTATTACCTATTAGTTTTGTTCATTTTAAGAGTAGGTAATTGAGAATAAAATTAATGTCAAAATGTGTAATATCGCAATCTGAAAACCTTACGTTTTCGTATTGTATGATATTTTTAAATATAATTAATTTCATATTCCAAATATATTATTAACTTAAATATATTATGATAACCTATACAAATATTATTTATATCGTAACAAGTATTTTTCCTAAAGTGCAATATCATATTTTAGTTTTAATAAGAAATATATTTTATTTAAATTTTATTACAAAAGTATAATTCTTGTTATGTATTTTAATGTGATTTGTACAATATTATTAATTAATCGACTAACTAAATTCATATATACCATAGATCAAATTAAAACTATTTTAGAAGTACCAACATATAATTTTATAATCTTAAATACTTTTTTTTAGTTAAAAAAATAAATATAATATAATATAACTGATAAAATATTGTTGATTTATTTTCCTTCTCTCACATTGTCCAAGTCTAATACATTAATTATCAACTTATATATTTATTGTATCATATATTATGTATACAGATTGTAAAGTTCATTTATAAATAAATAATAACAATAAAAACTTGTAATTTTAATTAAGACAATTAAATTTCTCATTTTTTCTTATTTGTAAAAATTGTTCATTAAAGTTAAAATACTGATTTATTCATATTGTATTCCATGCTAGTAGTTCTAACATTATATTATTGTCGTCTAATATCGTAATTCAATTTATGGAATGATGTGAAATACATAATATCTGTATACGCTTCCATCGTCTTAAGTTCCGTATTGACATTTCAAGCACAATGATCTAATTTATTTATTAAGAGCTTCCAATCAATATGTGGCTTTTTCGACGACTATTGACAATGTCTCACAAATTAATTTAACGTACTAAAATTAAGTTAAAACTAACTCAATACTTTTTTTTTAGAAAACCACAACAATATAACCACTAACAAACTAGCTATATAAAAAATGACCGTTACAATGATAAATAAAATAATTATTTTATTTATGAATTACAAATAAATATAAACGAAAAAATCTTATAAAATTATTGATTTGATTTGATTTGATTCTACTTTTTATTTTCTAAGTAGTGTGATGAATAAATTGATTTTACAAAGATATGTGTGCGTTTTTTAAAATACATTTTTCGTATCTAAACACTAATATAGTGATTATATTGAAACGAATATTACCAAAAAATGTACGCGTTTACGCATTAATATAAAAGGATATTCACGTACGGCAAGTATAAAGTGTTTCGTTTTATTTTTTTCAACGACAACATTGCATTAAATCCTCAATTTTATGGTATGTCACGTAAGGATTGATTCGGTTAATTCACACGGGCATTTTAAAAATGTTAATCCTACTTTTTATGTAGATAGTTATAATATTATAATATTTAAATGTGATAAAAATGGCGAAAAATGTTTACTCAAATAATTGGAAGACGCGTGTATGAATAAAAAAAAATCACGTGCGCACATTTCTGCTGTGGAATATATATATATATATATATATATATATGGTATTCTGATAGTGTTATACTGTTATGTAAATAAATTATGTAAAAATATAGCAAAAACAGTACCGGAGACGTATAAAATCTGTAAATCCGACTTCCTCACGTGTCCAATTATACGAGAGGAGAGCTGCCGCAACTAAATTTATGTCGAGATCTGCACAATAGCACTTAATATTAAAAGGACCGTCCTAATGGACCATAAACGTATACGGCAACACTGACAGATTGAAGATTTGTTCGTCAGGACTCTTCTGCACAATCATCTTCCATTACTCGACACGCGACTTTTAAACGATACATGTATATTACACCAGAGGTACCTCTGCCGCAGTCTGCTCTTACTGTGTTGCTGGACGGGAGTGTGCGTTTCAGCGGTTATGAGCCAAAAAAATATTCGTTGTTTTTTTTTTCGGAAACTATATCGCGGTTCATCCGGAGTTCTTTATTAACCCACCGTGTATTGTATTTATTGGTGCTCTCCGTCACCGAAGTGTGACGGCTCGGACGGCTACGAAGAGATCATTCGGCCGATTAAAACACGTGCGTGCCCGGTAAACTGATGAGTTTGTATCCGAATTGATACTGGTAATGGACGCGTATTATAGTAATGAACACTCGGACACTTTTTCCGGTGACAATGGTGTACAAGAAACCGAAGAGTCGTTTAAACGACAGTTCGCTAAAAACCGAAAACGGAAATCGGACCGTTACATAACATTAATGGTCTTATGCTTTTTTTTCACGTGAGACACTGCTTTTTACACGCGAAATAATTTTTGAACCGTAGTCAGCCACGAAGATAAAAATATAAAAAAATCCACTACATTGCTCAGCGGACAACAGCGTTGAAGTTTTTTTGTCCTTATAAGAAACTTCATTTTGGAATAGGTGCATCCATCACGTGAGACCCAAACTCAGTGTAGTTAGGTATGATAGTAGTGAATAATTATTTTTACGATCACCAATCACCATAGAAAAGTTTGTTAATTATGTAATATCAAACATTTCAGCATTGTTTATGAAAATTATGTTATATACATTTTTAACATGATCTTCAATATATGTAGTACTCGTGATATATATTATATATATGTGTATGTATGGGATTTTTATCAAAATTATCAAGCCTCAAGAGGTGTAAAATAATTAAAGCATTATTGCATGTTCACAATTTTATAACGAAAACATGAAGTTTAAATTTTAGTACCAATCTATCTATACTTAAATTCATTTAAAATTTCTAGATAAATAATTAACTATTAAAAACTACTCGTAATATTATAAGTGCTTTAACATCGGTGTTGTTTGCCGTAATGGTATAGATGAGAATACAAAACATGTTCATAAAAATATAATATTTTATTAAACTGAGTCGTACACAATGAAAAAATAACACTCGTTATAAATGCATTTATTCGAATAAAATTGCAATTATAAATATGGAATTTTATACTTATAATATTAAAAATTCTAATTATATTAATAAATTAATTATTTTTTACTAATAATAAACAATAATGTTAATTTATCACGACTTTTACATAAGTTAAATTATATTAAATACAGACTATCTATACTCGGTATTATGTACAATACACATATTATATATTTATAATATATATATATTATATATCAAAAGTTTTGAATATTTTATTATTTTATTTTTAGTAAACTATATGAATTTTTTTATTTTCATAGTTGACACGAGGCATGTTGAAGTTATTAAACGACGCGTATTCAATGTAAATCAAAATCTGATGACATTTTAGTGAAATGCCGCGAGGAATGGCTCCTTTTCGTGCATGTCGTATTTATATTTTATTCTGAATATACTTAAGGGACGTATTACGAGCATTTGGGATGAGTAGAATAAAAGGAAATATTCGTCAGACGTCTATAAAATACACTTTGACAGCAAAATATTCTCATTTTGTGGCACGCCCGCAGACATAATATATTAACAGAATGTCGGTACCTACGACAGTACTCATTCTCGGCAAGCCATTAGAATCAATGCCAATTCAGATGAAAATACCTCAATACTTGTCCACTATACAATACAATAAATTACAAAATGCCTTGCAATCTAAGTAAGAAAAACGTAATAAGTATAAAATGTTATGTAACATTGAAATTTTATAATCTAATCTTCGGTCTTGTTGTATAATGGAATATATTATAATTTTAAGCAGCTATTGTATAAATAATTGAAATAATAATACACGTGTCGGTAGGAATTATTACGAGCATACTTTAAGTGTAAAAAAAAACGATTTGATTAACCTTTTAAAAACGATTCTAAGTAGAGCTCAGTATACTAAAAAGTGGTCGAGAATTTTTAAATGTCTTTGTCTTTATTTTATTGAGATTTTTTGTTTAAAAAATACTTAGAACATTTTGTATTTTTAGTTACTGTTTTTAAGATGTTGCTTACAACTATTTCAGGCGTGTATTGCATTATTCAAAAAATGTATATTTCGCTATTATGTGTGTATTGGGCAAGTTTAATCATAGCATAACATTTAAAATAATGAAGATATTCAAAAATAAGTATTTTATATAATTTATAGATGAAAAACAAGGGATTTTAATATATTTATTTGTATTTACTTATTAAATTATTTTACCTATTATTAAGTAAACGATAATAATAACATCTTAAGTTAATTCGAAACAATGTTCATTTGTAAATTCTACTGATGTTTTATATTTTATTTTTAACCATACATAAAGCATAATAACTTTCATAATTTTTAATAATTAAATTTTAATTATATCAGATTAAAATAATTAGGTACTTAAAAAATAATCAAACGTATAGAAAATGATATAACTATTAAATTAACCATTATTAATTATTGTTAAATTAAAACGTAATTGAATGTTTTAAAAATATGGGATAAACGTTATTACTTCCTTTATATTATAATTTAAGCTAAAATTTCAATTATTATTGCTATAATCACGAGTCTTTGTTACTTGAGTGATTGTATGTCATGATGTGGAATCTAGTAAATGGATACCTTCGGTCCTTATATACTTATATACTATGAATGGTGGTCTGATGTCTCAAGGGGTGAATTGTGTCAGACATCAATAAATCAACCTCATTAATCTTAAAACATTATTTATTTATTTTAGAAACTTTGGGCGAAAAGTATAAATTTAAGAAAAGCTTAACAATTGTATAATTTATAACGCAAAACACATTTAAAATATATCATACGAATATATATAAACAGAAGACATATTTTTTAAACAATTTAAATTATTTGGTTATTACTTTTTATAGTAAGTTATTATATTATTTTATTTAATCCATTTAATAATACTCATTTTATTCTATCGCATATAAGCATATAACTATAATGTGATCAAAAATACGCATCCAACTAGGAAAACAGAATAAAAATGTGCTATTAACAATATTGATGACTTAAATAACCACTACAAAATATTAATAACCCACCAACAACCGATTTACCTTATCGTATAGATCGATTGGTCGTAGTATATTGTAAATGGTACTTATGGATTCGACGCGCTAATAAAATTCGCGTATTTTTATCACATCTCTTTAGTTGGGTCAGAATATCAGATTATATAATACTATAAAATATACAACGACGAGTTGAAATACTAACTAAGACTGCACATAGTGTAATGGTTTGAAGTATCAAATCTATAATAAAATTCTAATAAAATTAACAGTAATGCGAGGATCTTACACTGCATTTATAGCATGCGTTATGTAGTCTCGTTGTTAAAAAAGGAAAAAAAAACGAATAAGTATAATAAAATATTATTATTGTTTGTATAATTAATATCATTGAAATTTCGGATTTTCAAAACTAAGTAATATTTATTATTTTATATTTACAAAAAAAAAAAAAATAATAAAATATAGATTTTTTTTATAATACACATTTATATACTATAATATATAAAAATGTTTATACACCTACATAATTAATTTTACCAGATTAAACTTAAAAACTATTAAATGGGTTTTGAATAATTTTTTTAAATTATTTCTTATGATTGTAGAAATAACGTAGGTTATTAAATAAATAATATCAACTGTATACGACTATGCGTTGCCTCGCGAAATGACTTTCTCGTGTATTCTAAATAAACGAACAAAGCATGGCACATGGTTAATATTTGTTTTAGTCAATGAAAAAAATAATATAGACAAATATGAATTACTTTCAATTGAAATCGATTTGTTTTCAAGGTTGGTAGTTTGTGTACAACACTTTACAAAAACTTTCGATCATTTCATTGTCGGAATTGATTTCCACGAACTCTATAATAATTGCCATCAATATTTCTATAAAATTTTGTTTTTCGTTTTATTAAACTTTATCATTAAATTACAACAACCATCGGTATTTCACTGATAGTTTAACTTTTGCATAATTCGTGTCACATAATTTCTTTGCAAATATCCTTTCCTAAAAATATAAGACTACTAACTCGATTACTCGGCTTATCCGGCGCAACGTATAGGCGATTTGGCTACATTGCTGCGTTAATATTATTATTAACAACATAATAATTATTTATTATTGTATTTACTATTATTGACGTGTTATAACTTTATAATATAATATTACATTTCTGTAGCTGATGTAAATTCAGTTTAAATGAGTATGTTTGGTACTGAAGTTTTTTTTTTAATATTCAAGTCATGTCTCATAACGTTGGTACCAATGATTTGTTGGTCTGACATATTTTTTTCGACGTAGAAAAGTTGTTGGAAGCTGAGTTTGAGCGTTTGGTAATCAGTCATCGCCAGTAAACATCAAAGCTGAATGAGCTTGATACTTGCTCTCCTGGTGTTTTTTGTATGTCAAGTAGAATTGCCTACAGTTGTTATTATTATAAATATATATAGACACGTAAAATATGATAATATAAAAAATATTATTATTATTATTAAAATGCTGTTGAACAAAAAATGTTTAATAAATAAAGTAGGTACCTTGTTTATCGGTACTATATATTATATATTAGTTATATTTAAATATAGACGTGTTTATTATAGTTTTTTATTGAAAATTAAATAATGTTTATAACATTTTGAGATAAATCTTTATAAATAAATATATTACCTGAGATAATTTTATTGGTGATATTATACAAGGCACATAACTTATTATGAAGGTAAAAAATGTACATGGCTAGTTATATCGAATTTAATTTTCAAGAAATTCTATATAAGAATACTTCGACAAAGTTAGAATCTGTTGTAAATTGTTTAGTTTAGAGTATAATGAAACTCATCAAGTTGAGGATCTTAGCAAAGAACTATGCTCAAACTATGATTAAGTAAAAATTTGAATAAAATATCATTATACACCTAAATTGTACACATATTAATAAATTGTTTAAAACAATTTCTACGATAACAACTTATGTAATATCATTTTTATATGAACACTAATACTTAGTTCATAAATTTATCTTTGAATTAAAATAATAAATATAAATATATAAATAATATAATATAATATAATACTTACACAATGTATATAATATATATATATTTATTGTTTTCTCAGTAATCATTGGATCATATTGCTAATTTTAGATCTGACAATATCGTAATGTGAATAGTATAATATTTAGTTATTTAATAATCAACTATAATATATCGTTCATAATTTCAATTAAATCTGGTGTTATTTTTTAGCCATACATAAGTGTTTCATTTGCACAATTTTAATCTATCACTCGATGAAATATTTATTTTTAATAATATTCTTTATTTAGTTTTGAAACTAGGTTTTTGGTAGTCGTAGAGAGTTAGTGGATGTCCACAGAGTACAATTTCATGCTGTTGGTGTTAATCATTCAGTTTTCCCAAAGGAGCCATCTATCTCCGTTGATGGTTGTGGTTTTCATTAATATTATTAAAAGTATCTGCCATTATCACATATCTAACCGATATTTAATGATGATCTTAAACTGTTCGTAAGAGTTACTACTGTTGTGAATTCACAATTAATATAATATTTTCATAGTACAATTGTTTGGTAGGATGGAAGTTTATTATTATTTATTAATACTAAATATCTATCTCTTGATTTTTTTTTTTTGTAATATAAAGGTTACCAATACTTTTTATTTGTAGTACATTTTTTGCAAGATTATGAGTTTTTAAAAAGTTCAATTTTCTATTAACTTTTTAACTATGCAGTACGTGTAAAATATGCAATTAAATACTTAATTTATGTTTTTCATTAGCCAGTAATGGGAATGTGTTAAATATATTGAAACATCCCACCCTAATCTCGTGTTCATGCAAAATAGAAATACCATAATATTTATGCTTTTAGATTTTTAAAAGTATTTTGTCATGTGGTTCTATTACATATTTTATCTTAAGAACAATAATATATTATGAAGATTGGTGATTAAAACGAAAAATGGAAAACCCTTAACCAAGCATATTTTAATGTATAATAAAAATACTACCATTAACAAATCCTGGATGCGAGCCCGATGCTAATGTGTACACTTATACAAATGAATCTGTATCTTTTCCCTAGGTATCCTACTATATGCATATATTTTTAATAAATTTATTTACAATGTGTTGAGATAAGAGGTATCATTAAATATTCCAGTGGGATGAGTGACCTTATATTAAAATGGGTTTTTTGAGGAATAAAAGAGAGTATTGAAATAAAAATGTTCTGATAAATTTAAAAATTGTAACCCTTTCAATACGTACAACTTAATTTTTTACTAATAGTAATACACTAGGTGTTTCTACAGATTCGGGTAGAGTATCTTTTACTGATTACAAAATTATCAATTATACTTAATATTTACGAATAACCTGTGTTTGACGAAATTTTAACTATGTTTAACTATACTCAAAAATCGAAATAAAATCTCCGATATTGTTACATAATTGTGTATAGATAGATAAGATAGGTATAAACAAACATTTATTTGTTTTCATATTATATAGTATAATTTTCAAAATAGTTGGACTCTTTTTGAGTAATTTAAAGATAGTTGATATTTTTCATTTTCTATATATTTTTTTAAAGAAATAACTATAACAATTTATTAATCAATAAATAAAAACTCTTGAAAATTTAATATAAGGTTCCTCATAAGTAGAAAATACTGGAATTAAAAAGACTATAAAATAAAATATAAGCATAATTATTTTTTATTTTCATTTAAAATTCAAATTTGGGCGTAAAATTATGTATTATAATAATTATTAAACATTATTAACACGGACTTATAACTTTCACGTATATTTTGAATTTTACTATAAGTAATTCTATTTAAAAAAAAAAATATAGATTAATTTCCAGATATTACTTATTTATACCTGTTCACAATTATTTACGGTAATAGAGTCAATAGAGTGTTAGCTTTTAAACTTAAAACAGTGATTAAATTTGGTTTAAACTATAAGTATATGTTTATATTATAATTAAATTTGAATATTATAAAAATTAAATTTGTTTGCATCAAATCAACCTACCATAATGCTAATAGTAATATAAATTACTTTAATAGTCAGCTGAAAAAAACATAATATTATGAAATATACTTAGTTATATAGGCTGACACTCTGATAGACCGTCTCAACTCAAAATCGATTTTCGTATACAATTATATCATTGAATTTAAACTTAACATATTCATTATAGTGACCCTCTCGACACTTATCGTACAACAGAGTGATACAAACTTGCCCGCTTTTCTTATTACAAATATTATAACATTGTTCCATCGTAATTTTACTGAGAAAATTCACATCGTCATCAATATGCCACGTGCTTATACTTTATTAAATCGTTGTTTCTTGAAGTGGAGATTTTATTGGATTTTTTTTGTATTTTTATCATCTCATTACATTTATTATAGCCCAAACATAAAATTAATAATATTTTTAGATTAAAAAAAATTATCACATATTTTTTTTTACTACGAACCTATTTTTATATCACAATTTAAGTCTACAGTCTTCTAGATTATTATTATGTTTACGAAAAAATGTTATAAAAATATGAAGAAAATGTTCAAACAACACGCTCGTTAAACTGCTGAATAATTTTAGTATTTTTCTTTGCTAAGACTATAAGAAACAAGTCTAATGATGACACGTAATACACAATAATTTACATCAAGATTTATGTTATTATATTTTTTGAAATGTGTTGTATACATTAAAACATAATAATATAGTTCATATAATATTACCTATATTATACATTTTAAACTCAATTCCAAAATTGGCGTTCGAAACATATTACGCATTTATTTGTAAAATATGTATGAAAACTTATTTAAATAATATTATGTATCGAGAATTGATATAATATCTTTATGTCACATCAGAAGAATGTATTTTGTAAAATCATTTATCTTGAAAATATATATTCATATGTATAAAGTGTTTATATACTGCTAATACAAAGTTCTCTACATATTATGAAAATAGCGTATAATAGTTATGCTGTATTACGTACAGTTGAAGTGTTTCGTTATGCCGTACATGGGAAATCTGCTCATAGCTTCTCTCAAGTCTTAATTGGTGTGCAAGTTAATCATCTGCTAATATTAGTTTGCTATGTATGTACACAGTAAACAATCATATCACAACACCTGTCTCAAAGGGAAAAATACAGGGAAATCCCAAACTTTAGAATGACTGAGTTTAAAAGTTTAAAGTTCAAAACTTATGAATGAAAATTAATTAAGTTCATCGTTTTTATTATACTTGAACTTTATTTTGGATAAAAATTTTGATTTACAATTAATAATTTTATTCTAATAGAAATAAAAGATTAGAAAAATAAATATTAACAATTGAATATAAAAAAATGCACTATCGCCAATAATTATAATTATATATATTTTAATTTCATTTTTAATTCGAAGCTACTTTTAGTTTTTACTTGTTATTGTTTCTTTATGATAACAATTATCTACACAATAATTATCATAAATTCACGTACAATTACAAACTGTAATTTACAATACTTATTTATATCATAGTTGAATAAGATTTTTCAACTGCGACTATCCAGTGGCTGTATATGCTGAAAACAAAAATACCTATAAAATGATAGGGGATATTAAAGTCAGTGCATATTTACCATGATTGTTACTTTTTTAGTTACATTGTTCACATCTTGCAATTTAGCCTGCATAGTGTATTTAAAGTTGCAAAGTTTACTTGATAAATAAATAAAAGATATAAAATAAAAATTGTTTTATTACTATTATTTATATTCATTTGTGTTCATATTCTATCTCAATTTTTTTTTCCATAATTAGTTTTAAGTAATGATTATCCTTTTCACTTTATATTATGGTAAATTACTAAAATATCTAATAAGATATAATTTGATAATATAAAATAGTGAAGTCTCGATGAATATTTAGTCAATTTAATATATAAAAATAAAAATTAACTTTTTAGTTAATTCGTATTTTAAACGAACTTTCCCAGGATTTAAATTCCAATTAAGAAGTATATAGCTAAACGTAATAATATTTATATTTTTAAGCAGTTAGAAATAGCTCAACATAAACTACAGAAAAATTAAATAGTAATAATAATAAAATAATAAATTTAATAATAATAAAATATCATTTAACAATTAAAACTGTAATAATACATGTTGGAACTTCATATTGAAAAATGAAAATATTATAAAGTCATATTGTCAATAAAATATAAATTATAAAATTATCGGTATACCATCTCGGTTTTTGCTTTCACTTCACAATCGTTTTCAAAACACAATGAAATAATGTATTTCGTTTGCCTTGGTTAAATTGAGTTTTCTGTAATATAAATTGTGATGCAATCTCACTTGAATGGTTTTTCTAGTATCCACTCATCTTGCACTAGTGGTACCACACACATATTATACAAGATAGTATTAATGTCAGGTAGTCTTTATTATAATAAAAGGTATCAATATTTTATCTTCTTGTATAAATAAAGATGTAGATACTTGTGCTTACCCGCAAAACAGTTTTGATGGAACGCCAATGATTTGAACCAAGTATTTGTATTATTAACCCAAAATACCTCGTTGATATAATATAGGAATTATATCTCAATAAATCCACAACATTTTATTTAAACAAATTATCAGTAAAAATACCAAGTCTTCGGGACTAATATTTGTTGAATAACAGTAATAAATAAATCGATTTCGTTAAATATAGCAATGCCATGTAAATTATAACTTGGTATTTTTTCTTTAAGCTCATGGAAAATAATGAAAAATTCTAGATTGAAAAAATCAACCAAGAAGGCTTAATACAATATTTAATAACATAATCACTCCTTGTACTAATGAAAATACTAGTATTTAATAATAATAATAAAAATAAATAAAAGTGTTTCAATTATTCAAATTATATGAAAATAAAATGTTAGTATTAATCCGAAGAACTTAAGAAAAACAATAACCATTATAACGTCTTACAAAGTACTAAATACTAAACGGACCACTTAAAATGTGGTTGCAGTAACTATTAACATTCCTCGTAGGAGTAATTACAAATTATATGTAATTTTAAACATTTCATGACACAAGTATTCAAATAAGCGTTGAAATGACTGTTGATCGTAAAACACAGCTGAACCAATTACGACATCGCTAGCAACACTAGACATTGACAGCATCTGTAGGTTTAATGTCCTATGACCACATTTTAGAAGGAGATTAAATTTTATGTTTTAAATGCATTAATTGGTCGTAAATAATTTTTAATAAACGTCATAGTTTCAACAATGTACTTAAATTACAAATTATGTTAATTTATTATTCTTATCATTGGTATAGTTAAGATTTGTTTTGGGCAAAACGCCCAACAACAACTACTGAAATACATTCATAATAGTTTAGATCAACACACATTATAATTGCTTTCACAAAGTTTTGTAGTATTAACATTTAACAAATTAAAGAAATATAAACAAAAATATAGAAATGTTTCTCAAAGTAAATAAAAAAATTTGGCTTTAGAAGAAACTGTTTAAAGTTGATTAAGAATTGAACTATTATAAGAGTAACCCACGGGCTACTCGTTGCAAAAGAAAAAACTCCTTTTTGTGAAATATGTAGTGTTATGCTAAAAATGAAACATATTCTCTTTCAAACAATATTAACCTACATTCACATTAATAATTCATATTAAATAAAATATGAAAATTTCAAATATTTTTTTTTAATTAACCTAACCAATAAATTAGATTTTAATAATGACCTAATTATCATTTATTAACTAAGTAATTTTAACCAACGGCCTCTGCTTTTTGAGTTTTTAGAAAGACCAATAAAAAAAAAATATATGTTGACATTTATATTGAAGCCTATAAACTTATAATACAATTTTTATTATAGCTTGTCACAAAATACAAGTTTCAAGTCTAAGATAATATATTTTAATTTTTATAATTGAATTTGTATAATAATAAAAAACATTTATCAAAATGAATATCGGTGGAGTTAAATTTAAAAAAAAATATTCTACTTTAAATATTTTTAAAACATATATTTCATAATTTATAAAATTGAATCTATGTTTACTATCTACTGTGATAACAATTATTTTAATTTTTATCAAATAATTACTATTATTGTATCCACTATGTATATCAAAGAATATTCAAGTACTAAAATACTTATATTTAAATAACATTGTATTTAAACAACTAGCATGTTTATGTTGTATATGTTGTATAATTAATTATACAATTGCAATTTTAGAAGATAATAAACAAATTACATATAATATAATATGTATAACTTTTTCAAATAAAATAAAAAATAAACTGAATTTATTAATAAAGCTTTAAAAAAAAAATGAATTTAATATATTATATTTCCATTAATATTTCATTAATTTCCGTCAGTCATATAAATCATTATATTTATACAATTTTAGTGTGTTGTATTTGGTATTTCTTAATCATTAATTTCCTTCAGTTTTTATTTCTATTTATAACAGTTTCCTTTCATATACATAGTACTATGACATATATAGAAAAACCTGACGAAGTATAAAATAACTTTTGTTCTTATCAATTTTTTTTTAATACAGAAAAATAATTTACAATTTAAAATATCCAAGTTTGTAATTTAAATTTTAGAAATATTTCACTAATAAAAACATTTATTAAGTCACGTAATTATTTTTTACAATTTTTTTCATAACATTATTTACGAAATTTTCAGACAAAAAAAACTCAAATTATTCATTATCTATATAATATTCATAATGTTTTTCATACGTTTAAATTTCTATTTTTATTTTTCAGGTATTTTTTTACACTATATATTTAATAAAATTAAAAATAATACATTTTTAAATTAAATTGTTACATGCTGTCAATATTTTCAAAAAGAAATTTTAATGTTAAACTTATTTTAAAGTAAAATCTAAAACTTGCAACCTAAAAACAATCATATACCTAGTACCTGTTTTAAAATAAACTTAAAATTGTTTCGGATATTCACTAAGTCTTCCTAATTAAACCAAATATATTAAACTCATTATGTATAACAGTAAACTAATTGTGTCGATTTAATTAATTGTATTACCCACATTATAGTTCGTCATTTAAGTGTTTTAAAATTTTGATTCGACGCAAAACTAGTATGAACTTTTAATTAAACCTTTTTTTATATACATAATTCTGAATTTTTATCAATCGTAGCTACAAGCCATAAATAATCATTTTTATAGATAGTAATAAAAAAATATTAACTTTTTAAGCTGTTACTTCGTTAACAAAATAATTGCCAAATTAATAGCGTAGATATCTTTTATAGCAGGAGTTTATATCATTACACTTCCACTTTTTTCTATTTTTATCATCAACAGTTTCTATTCTGATTGGTTTAGCGAACCAATTATAACTTAAATATTGTTCGTTGAAAACATTATGCAATAACTGATGAGATCTTCTCGACAGATTTTAATTATTTAATTTTATAGATTAAAGGGTCTGTATTCACTTTAAATTTTAGTGAACGCTATTTGGAAGTCAGCACTATTCACTCAATGACGTTTAAGTGTCAAAGAATCACTATAGAATCCTAATACTCCGTTTTATGAATGAGCTTATTGACCCGCACTTTTAATTTGGAATCTGGCATTCATTTTTGTAATTTCACTGTTTTCCGTATTTATATTGGAAAAGTTTGTCACAAAGCACTAAAAATTCCGGCGTTCGTCAAAAGAGTAGCAACCTATCCTAAACTTTCATGATCGTTAAAGTCCCTATTTATTGTTATCTTGCGGAGCATGTATTATAGAGGGTACTGCAATATGTGGTGTGATACTGGTGACTACTATCAGTTGTAGTGTGCCCGACGTAACTTCTTTAAACTTTGTTACCAACATTTTGAAAATAAATTGTCTACATCGTGATCTTATATCTGTACTTATAGACCAGCGGGACTAAATAAGTTGGCGGAACGTGGGCGTCTGACAATCTTTTTGTATTTTTGTATATTATGTTACTTTCGGGGCATCATCATATTCTATAATTTTGTCCAAGATTTTTATATGTTCTCTTTTCCACGTCAACACTACCCGAAAACTATATGTGAATTCCGAATAACTCGTTAACGTGATGTGTAGGTTTGACAAAAGGGGTATTGTCTCATTTGTTCTATACGAGCACTAATTAATTACAAAACTTTGAATTTAAATAATTATATTCAAGGTTGTAATTATAAACGAGCTTCATCGTTTATTATGATTATTTGAAATAATTTATTTCCTTTATTTTTGTTATAATAAAAAAAAATAATAAAAAATATTAAGTTGCGGTATTATTGTTTAACCATTTAAAAATGGCTTTTTGACAAAATTCGTAAAACATCGAAAATTTTCAAATTACTTTGTAGTTAGGTATTCTTAAAAAGTTTCTTTTTATATCTAAGTTTTAAAGATGTAATACAATATTCGTTTCAAAAGTTTACCATATAGTCACACTCATTTTTTATGAGCGTTTGAAGCTCAAATTTTTACGACATTGGATATTCGCAAGAAAAATAACTAGCCATTTCTCCTTTAACATTTTTTGTTATTATTTTATAACGATTCAAAAAAGTACAAAATTGTAGATACTTGGAATATTCAATAAATATTTAAATGATCATTTTCTATACATGATAATATTTTGAGTTATTTTTAGTTAATTGAAATTTCCATTTTTTTTTTTTTACTCTTTTGTAAAATATTATAAAATATTTTAAGTTTTGAAAACTTAATAAAACATTCTCATATGAGTTGTTATTTTTTTAGCTATACAAAAATATTTAAAATATATTGACACAATTTATTTTTATAAGTATTTGAAGTTTTAACTTTATAAGAAATGGTTATTAATGTGTAATCGTTTTTTCAACTTAAAATTTATTAATGTTCAATTTTTAGAGCTAATGATTGAAAATTTAAAAGAAGGTTTCTTATAAGTAATTCATACAAAAATCTATAAAAATATATAAGTATGATTTTTATTCTGTACATTTATAGTTCAAATTTGGACAAGATTATATATTTTATCAATGTCAATAATTTTGTTAAGTTCAAAAACATTATGTATGAGGACTTAATACTTTTATACATATATATATATATATATATATATTAAAATCATTGATTATATAGGGTGGACTAGGCAAGTTGGCAATGAAATGCTAATGATATAGCCGATTTAGGAATTTTCGGTGACTAAAATTGTATTTATATGTATAACAGCTGCCAATAGGTAGCGTTGTATGAATTATATTATTCTTATTAAGAAGTAGTTATAGTCATTTATATGTATACAGGATGTCCCACGAGGATTTACCCATTGCGATATCTCCTGAAATAATGGATTTACATAATAACATGGATTTTTAATAAGATTCACAGGAACAAGAAATACAAATATTTTATGTTTTAATTTATTTTAATGTTTTTGTAAAAAATTAAAAAAAATTTTTTTATTTAATTATTTTCAAAAAAATTTAAGATAGCCAATTTGTAGAGTTAATTTTTCTGAAAATAATAATGATGTTTCAACATTTTAAATTCA
Source organism: Rhopalosiphum maidis (assembly GCF_003676215.2). Classification (NCBI taxonomy): domain Eukaryota; kingdom Metazoa; phylum Arthropoda; class Insecta; order Hemiptera; family Aphididae; genus Rhopalosiphum; species Rhopalosiphum maidis. The sequence goes on from NC_040877.1 coordinate 66,592,880, forward strand.
TTAGTCACCTGATTTTTAATATTTTTTCTAGTTTTGAAAAAAACTGCGAATTATTTAATACGATAGTGTGGTATCATTGTATCAAACATGTGGCTCACGTGCTCGTACGGCTGCCGAACTAACCGGCCGGATTCTCGAAACTAGAAAAAAAATATTAAAAACCAGGAGATTACTGAAATTAAAATATTGAAACGTCAATATTTTCAGAAAAATGAACTTTAAAAAAGGGATAATTTAATAACGATATCGATATGTGATAACGATTTATGTTCTATAGCAAAATAATTGTACCAGAAATTCTATTTAAATTTCCCATTTCTTTTTAACAAATATTCTATTTTTAGAACGGAAATGATTATCTACCATCTTTTCCCCTCGAGACTACATTAATACACTGTATAAATACAATGACCTTGAATCTAGACACCCTCCGCGTTGCTCACCTGCCCACGAGAGGGTATCACCACATTTGCATCGTTTCTACACTAACGCTTCATAGTGACTGCATCATATTATGAATGGTTACCAAATATTAACATTGCATTGTTTATCTGTCTACTGTATAATCAATGATATTGTATGTTATTATAGGTAATGGAATTTTGAAAATATATAGATTAATTTATAAATAATATTTATTTATAGAACCTATTCATGCTGTTTACAATAAAGTGGTATTTACTAATAAATTAATAACAATAATAAAACATGGATATTATTATGATAATTAAATATTACCGATATTTATAAGTGCAATGTTTTCGTCAAAAATTAAATCATTCTACCTTAATACTAATAATATTATAAATTTCTTTAATAGCAATATCAAGAAACAAAATATTATTACGAAATTAACTTAGTGATATAAGTTAGCAGTCTCCGCTCGGATTCGTTTTTGGTATACAATTATATATTATTGATTTGAATTAAACATAATATCAATTAGCAGTGACCCATTCCACTGCTATTATACTGCAGAGCGGTAAACAATTTCCAACCTTTTTGTTGTTGTTTTATTTATGAAATACATTATTTATTTGAAAACAATATTTAATTTTGAAATAGATCGATTGTATATATAAATTTTACACGCATAACCTTTGTCAAAATTATTAAAAAAAAAAGTTTCTCAAAATGTTAACAATATTATTACTTTTTTCTCTCTATTGAAATGTTTGTTTCTAGTCGGTTATGGGACTTTCATAGATTTTTCATATACAATTTAAAGTCAAAAATGAATATTTTATTGTGACTAAAGCTACCTACTTGGTAGCAATTATTGTAAGGTACATAAATAGTTGTAGCCTTGTAGGTACATAAATTCAAAAATATAGGTCAGAACTGCAATGCAAAAAGTACATGTTCTTGTTTAATAATGTACATTATTTCTTCATTAAAACCAATTTAAAAAATAATTCAAAACAACTGGCATACAAAAACAAATTAAACATTTATGAGCAAAAAATATTATTTCATTTTTCTTGATTTTTATTATTGTGTATACAATTGTATTGGATATAATATATTTCTTATTTATATTTATTCGAATATTGTGTTTATTTTTTTAAATCGCTAGTTATTTGTCATTATAATATTCCATACGCTACGAACCAAAATCCACTAACCACTCACATTTTGCATATCCACATTCATTTTACATTTTCAGAATGCATATCATTGTGAATGTATGGTTTTTTAAATCGTATGATTGTTCTGAAGATTGTATTTAATTTTTGTTGTTTCTCGTAAGTACATTTTCAAATAAAATAAATACTAAAATACCTCTATTTTATTTCAGTTTATACATTTTTTTTCGTGTACATCTTAAGTTATAACAGATGTATACTTAATTAACTTTACTTTAATTCTTATTAATCATTCCATTTAATATTATATTATTGTTTATGTAAAGTATACAATTTAGGTTCGGTTAAGTGGGGTATTGTAGTTGGATAGTGTTTTACTCTTTTTTTTATTAATGATATATAATATATATATATAAATATTTATATTACACAATAAGTGAATTTAATGATACACGAGGAGAGAGAAAAAAATATAAAATCACAAGTGTCCAAGTGAAGAGTCCTCCGGTTGAAGGACTTTCTACACGGTTTCAGTAATTATTACTTAAGAGAGGTGAACGGTATGTGGACAACAGCAAGTATAGTTATGGGTGTTATTGTATTTGATGATCCTAATGCCACCGCCTTTTTAGCCTTTTTTTAGGGTTACCAGGTATATTTGTTGATGCGAGTCCTTTAATAAGGGAATTTCTGTGATTTTGTACATTAAGTTTAAATCGTTTGTAATACGCTTTAGCTGCATCATGGATAGTGAATATAGCAAGGTCGTTCTGTATGGAAAGGTTTGATACATAAAAAGGTGCTTTGGTTATAGCTTGGAGGGTTTTAGATTGAAATCGTTGGATTCGATTTACATTCGAGATTTTTGCAGTGACCCATAGTTGAATAGGTTTAATAGATCCAGAGTGGTTAAATAATATTATTTTTATTATATTCAAACATATTATACATAAGTTATATTATTTATAATAACTATTTCGATATTTTATCAAATCAAAAAAAAATTCTTCTATTACACCACTTTACAGCTAGATAATATTCATATACGTGTTTACATAAGTATAACGTTCAAAATCCTTTAAAAAATTAAATTAAAGGTTATTATTGATAGTATATAAAGCATTTTAAAACTGGAAAAGGTTTTATACTATGTGGAAAAGAAAGTAAACAAAATAATGAAATATTATATTCCTATGCGAGAAAAATAATATTTAGTATAATTAAATTTCGTTTATTCTATACCTTATTTTATTAATAAAAATAACTCTTAACAACATGAGCGTACGTGTTTCTTTCTTTTTTTTTTTGATTATGTTTATTATTGAAATGTTAAAATAATTTATTCTAAGAAACTGTTTTCTTTTTACACTTTAATGCATTAGATATTGCTTAAGGGCAAACTGTAGCTCGCACATAAAGTAAATTTACAAACAACGTTCTGGTTACCAAGAATTAAAATATTATATTCTACTCGTACTATTATTGTACGCGAGTAAAGGTTACCAGTTAAATAATCAAGAAAAATAAAGTATGAATAGTTTTAAATAGTACATAATTTATGTAATAATCGAACATAGTTATATTTTAATCGATTGTGCTTCTCCGATCATTACACACACACACACACACACACACACACATACGAACGCACAGACATTAATGAATTCAAACTAATTTGAACACGAAAATAAACAAAAATGTAATATAGTTTTTCACTCACGGTTTTATTTTATTTTTTTTTTTTTGAAATACATTTTATACGATACAATATCTCGACGCATATAAAACATCATGTCGAGATAAATTTTATAGCCGTCTGCGAATGATTGGCATTTACGTTTAACATGCATCCGCTTATTGTCATCGAGAACCAGCGATCGTTCGGAAATAATTGCGACGGTGCATCCGAATGTTTGCTGTAATGGCGGTAGTTCGACGCCGATTCAACTGCGTCATCGAAACTCTGTTTACGCAAAACTCTGTCGCGCAAATATTCCGGATATTGTCACTTGTCACATATTGTAGTCCTCCTACCCCCAGTCTGCCATCAGGGCAATCTGTCGTGGAGTTTGTGTTCAATCACTGGTAATGAATCGGTGCCGAACAAGTAAGTGACGCGAACACGGCTAATAAATTCGAATTACGCGCGGAACTCTATAGTCAACAGTGTGCATTACAATAATATGCATGTAGAATTTATCCGCGCGCGGTATTATGTGCGCGATCAGTTTGAACAACCAGCGTGTACCTTTTTCGATTTAATTGGTATTGTACACCGAACTTAATTGTATCCCTCGTCAAATCAGCCTAGCGAATATGCTTCAAAGAATAAAATTAAAAAAAAAAAAAATTATATAAATTACTACGGTAAAAATTAAATAAAAAATTGCCTTGTGGCTCTATAGTCTCATTATGTGTAATATGGAAAATATCGGATACTACTACACAAAAGTAGGTATACTTTATACCCTCAAAAAAATCATATTAAGCTAACCATCTAACTACCTACCTTTTTATTAATATCATCGATCGATAAGTGGATCGTCATTATCATAGTTAACAAAATATAATATGTTAGATTTTTGAGTATGAAACCATAATATTAATACAACGAGCCCTAAACTGGCAAACTATTAACGAACCTTTCATGGTCCTGAACGACTTAAACGTATCATATTATACCTAACCATCTGAATTACGGTGCTTTTGACGAACAAAAGACGATCTGAACAATAAGAAAGTTTTCTTTTTCACCGTTAGTATAATATTTCGTAAACATAAATTTCGTATGTTCTACTTACTCCGAGCTGAAAAGTTCCTATTCTGTTTTTTTTTTTACACAATATGGTAATAAGATGCGGTTTATAAATGGTTTGCTTCATTTACCACGTTTTTCCATATTTATCATTGACAAAAAAAAAAAAAGAATCCCCCCTCGTTCGACGACACTTGGCCGTTTAAATTTAATCATGAACCTTTTGACTATAATTCAACAACCACGCGCGGTATATATTATATATATTTTTTTTTAATCCCAAAACATCTAAGTGAAAACAGCGTGAAAAAAAACGGCTTCTGCCGTCATCTCCAGCGACCTGCAAGCTGTGTCGTCGTCGCCACCGTGACTGGCGGGTTCGTCGGCGAACCGTGATCACTGCATAACATTATAGATGAGGAGAAAGGGAGGCTTCGCGTATGTATGAGACAACCGTTCCCGCGGCTAATTCGCCCGTTTCGATACCCAAAACGGTCCCGCGTCGTTCTGTAACGCGCCGCCCTTCGACGGGTCCTTTTTAACGAATTCCCGCGTAGGCGGATCCTCGCGACGACAACAACGTGCACGACAACGACACTATATATAGTGATATGGACCACGGAGACCTAACCTAAGATGGTTGTTTCAATTTGTCGCGAGAAGTCCGCGGAGTAACACTGCGCTTTAAAAACCCTAATGCACGTCACATAGCTGCCCCTAACTCGACCCGTGCAATGCGAACCCATTGCTTACACCGCCGTTGATCTATAGACAAACGCACAGGTTCGAAGCGTGTTCAACGAGGTTGTGGTGTCGAGGGAAGAAGTTTTTACGTGTATTATTGGAGCAGGCAGTTGCAAACCGAAGGTGCTGTATAATGTGTATACACACACACACACACCATATATATGTCCATACGAAATATACGACGAAAATTGCCGCTGGCGCGTCCGCGAGTGCGCGTCGGTTTTTGCGCTCCCTACACATCGAAGCGCACACGCCCGAACGGACCGTTCAGTCTGACTTAGACCCACCGCGACCCACGACACGCCGCCCGTCACCGATCGGTCCGCCATCACGTGCTCGTCGAAGTTTTATCGGATAGGAGCGAAAAAAATAAAGATATAAATATTTTGTTTCAAGCCCCCAAAATTCTCGCGATACACGATAGACGTTATGCACGTATCATTACGTCGTTTTTAGCCGTATCGCAGGAACCAGAACAAACAAATAATAAAACGTATGTTATTCGAAACTTAGTGATTTTATTTGATCGCTAAACGAACGAGTGAATAACGATTGTCGCTGGTCGAAAGGTATATTATATTGTATTTTATTATGCTTATATTAAAAAGAAAACACGTTGGTGTAATAGTAAAATAATTTTCAATAAAACGCTTGGCGTCGATTTCGTATTTTTATCGCCGTCGAATAACGCTGTAATTAAACTACAACGCCCAATCGTCGTGTTTAATTGAGTATCGTAATTGGGATTTATCTATAAAACATTTTTATATTTTAAGAAATTAAGTTCGAGGAGTCAAATTCTCATACATCTGTGTGTTATTTACTGTACATTTCTATCGTTTTTGGGCAATTAGTTTATTTTAATTTATAATTGTTAAAACCATTTATATTATAAATACTTTATTATAGTATATACATATATTATAGTATAATATTAAATTTAAATCTAAATTTTGTTCACTAATCTAAATCCTTTAAAAACTTTTCATTTTGATCAATTATACTTTCTTAAAAAAAAATTACATACCTTTACAATTAAATATAAAAATTATACAATATTTACACTTCTTTAATATAAATAATTATTATTTTATTAACTAATAAAAGTATTTATAGTTTAAGCTGTACTAAAAAAAAGTGAATTATATACCTATATGTTTATTATTATTACTATTATTATCACCATCATCGTTATTACTTATTATGCGTGCTTTTTTGCGATTTTCAGTAGTTTAACGCAAAATATCACTGAAAAATTAATTTAAATTCATCAAATAAAAAAGTAATTATGAAATTTATAATTAACTGTTGTTTTATAAACATTATGATATAATATATTATTATTATTATAACTATTTAAATATAATCATGACAGGAATTTGAGAAATAAATATAATTAACGTTTAATTAAAAAGATAAAATACAAAATATTTTATTTTCTTTCAGTACAAAAAAAAATATTTAAAAAATTATTCTTAGCAATGATTGCTTGATTGCTTATCCAAAACAATATTATTTTCATGAATAATTTTAAAAAAAATCATCTAGCGTTGCTTATTTATGAATTATTTTTTAAAAATATTTTTTGATTGTTTTATATTTATCTATTAAAAATTTAAAAAATAAAATAATCAATCAAAAATACGTTTTTCAAATATTAGCTAATAATGTTTAAAATCAAAAAAATATAATGTCGCTGTTAAGTTGCGTCAGTTTGGATGTTTCTGATAATCGATCTGATGACATGGTAAAGTTACATAATTTCACCGTACATACTTATCGTTATTGTCATGCTTGATAATCTTCGTATTCATTCTATTACAACGTTTCTCAGAATGTAGCTGAAAATCATCAAATTTTGGATTGTTAATCAATATCATGTAGTTGAACATTTGTGTTTATTATAATAATAATATACTTTGGTAACGTTTACGATATTGTTCTCGCGGGTTTTAGACATAGTATCCACAAGACCGAGGATTGAATAGTCTAACAATGAAATGGTATGTATCACGATCACTGCTGTATGGACAACAAAACATCAATATTCTAGAATGCCACATCTTCTTCAGTAACACAGCCCGAAAACCCACAGACCTTTGTTTTGCCGACCATAATATTGCGTTTGGTTTTTGCCGAACACACGGATCACTATTTTCTTTGTACGAATCGGATCTGTCCGAGTCGAGTGATAATAATTGCTTTGCACATCTATCGATTTTTGTTCGTCAAAATAACGACCCAAGTAAAAGTAAGATAAAATCACTAAAAAATACATTTTTACAAATTGAAAATTATTATACCAACAGCAGAGCAATTATTAATAAAACTATTTGAAAAAATATATGGTTTATAACAGTAAACAAGTACAGAATGATAGTACATATCGTGGTATATTATAGACTATAGTTGATATATTTTAGAAGACACGATAAAAAATTGTGTTCTTATTGTTTTATATAATATATTTTCATGGCCCCATTACAATTTATTATATTCGTTTCATCATCAAAAACCGATAAATAAAATGTTGTTTTTTTTTAAATACTTTCAACCACACATACGTCTTCTATCCAAAATTATTTTAGAAAAATCGAAGGTCGCTATCTTTTGATTTATATTTTACTATGTACCATTACACAGGTACACACATATACACTCAACATTTTCACACTAACATAATTTTATTATAAACCAATACAATTACTATTATGCGCCTACGTATCCTTTGTTCAACATAATTAAATATAAATAAACATTATCTTTTAATGCATATATTATGTTGATTAAGCATTATATTTAATAACCACGCCAATAATAATAATTTAAATCTGTCAGTCATTCTACTCATTTGGTCAACACATCCATTTAGTTTAGTATCTATCTTTCCTTGAATTTAATACATTTTACAATTTTGTGTACAACGTTATATAATATTAAGTGCAAATAATGAATAATGGTTCACAATTAGACAAATAATCTTAGGAAATAACATTTTAATTGGAAAACAATATATATATATATATAAAAAAAACACGGAGTAATGACACATAATATTATTGTATACACATCATCTGAACAATAAACCTTTGAAGACGAAAAATTAAATTAAATTTATCTGGAACTCGCGCACAGTGTTTTTCACGAATTCATTATATCTCGACACACGTATAAACGTATAATACAATAATGATCCCAGAATGTTTCAGAATTTTGAGAATTTTCGATATCGACGCAATATGTAGAGTTATTGGTATCGGAATTTCTTCGATAACATTTCCTCGAGAGCAGCATTCGCTGTATAATAATATGTATACAATACTATGCATAACATAATATATTGTTCAGTGATCAAATTAAAGTATTCAACTTTATTAATACGCTTTCTTCTTCTTTCTTATCTTACGATGTTCAACTGCTCGGAGTCTTATCACTTTTATATCCGTTTTCTTCTCCTTTTTCCATTGTCGATCGTGTAAATCGTGTCATTGTAAAATTATTTTTGAAACTACCACTTCTTTGACTTTTGACACGTTGGATCCAAGTACTAATTGCGTTACCTAACAATTTTCTTTTTTTAAAGATGTTAAAATCATATAAATCTCTACTGATTCATTATTATTTAGAATTAAAGCATTAAAGAATTAATTTTTTATTAACATTAAATTTAATCTCCATTCTGGTTATATTACTAAAATACCAAATTTTCATTTTGAGTAATGATCAATTCAACAAATTATTTAATTTTAAAGTATATAAAAAAACTTTGTAATTCATATTTAAATTATTTTGAAATGTTTTAAAAGTCTTATAAATACTTAGTTTTTTTTTTTATACGACAAACCGGTTACTTATTGAATAGGTTTAAAGTATATAAGTACTATCAATATTATAAAATCTTAAAACTTATAGTATTAACTTATTTATTTAAATCTTATCAAATAATAAAACAAAGTTTATAAGTTAATAGTATTTTATATTATATAAATAATAAATATATATTCTTAAATATAAGTAAATGAAAATTATTGTCAATAACTAAACTTGGTATTTATGTATATATATATATACATTATTTTCATTATTTATCACTATCTTAAGAGTTAAGGAAATTTTCTTTTACTTATTACATGCATTGTTTTTATTAATATAAAACTATTAAATAACAATTAATATATCAAATTCACCTATAAGGTATGTTGTATAAAAAAAATTTTTAATTTCTGAAAAGTAATTTTGTTGTATAAGTACTTAGGTGTTCGTGTAAAATAATAACCCATAACAGTAAATGAAATAAGTTTAATACACTTTAAAAGAATATTAGTTGTGAGCTGAAGGTGTAACATTTTCATTTTAAAAGTGTCAATTTTTAGTACATGACACTTTTCAATTTCTCTCAAGTAATCAGACTACATAAAAAAATACCTAAAAATGTACTTTTCCTTCAATAATACAATATTTAAATACATTGTTGTATCTATATGATCTAAATATTTATACAATTGTATCCGAAAATTGATACAAATAGAATAAGATAAAATCATAGTTTATAAATATGTTATCGATAATATTATAGGTACTTAAATAATTCTGAGTATGCATTGTCGTTGTATGGTTAAACACTAGAAAAAATTATTCGCGTTGCTTAAATTTTTCATAAATAATACATATTTAGAAAAATAATAGTAATATTTACTTGGCAAACAGAATACTAATGGGGTGGTTATATATGTATAAATACATACGTTCGTACATAACACATAGTACTAATACATACCTACTCAATATGTTCACTCCATATTGGTTCATAGTACAATACTAAATGTAAACGAGTACTTATGTCTTCATACGATAAATAATATTTGCAAAGCTCTTTTCGAATGTTCAAAAATTTGATTTGATTAAATTACAATTTTTTATTAAACTAATGCATGCATCGTGCGTATTAGACGAAAAAAATCATAATGGAAAGTTCCATTTTTTAGCATATTATTATATAGCACAAACAAAATATACAGTGTAATTTTAAAGTAATTTGTAGTTGTGAAATATTGATCACGCGGCGTCATAGTTAGGCAATTAAGCACCATGCACGTGTATAATAACTTTATACGTTTACCTACCAGGATGTTCGATATTATAGTATAATAACAATACTTATATTATAAATAGCATTATGACATGTTGGATTGAATACAAAATAATTAATAATTTAATGATTTTGGTTTAATTTGAACTAGCCAAAGTCGATCAATTATTCCTAAAGATATTTTATAAAATTATGTTAAATATATTTATTAATTACTAAAATATATTATAGAATATACTTTTAACTTTTTTGTAAATATATTTTTATTATAATTATTAAATTATATTTGAATTTATTCTTGCCTTATTTTTATTATTTTAAAATTCAATACAAGTCGCATATTATGTTATTTATTTTCTCAGTTAGAATAAGAGTTACTGTTTCTTAGCTTATGTGTTGAAAGTCAACAACATTATAAAATATTTATATTTTCTGAAACGGCTATTACAATATTTTACTTCAAACTTATATAAAAAGCTATGTTTTTCTAAAAGAATAAATAACCGAGATATATAATATAACACATTATTATTGTATATAATAGTTATTTAATAAAAAAAAAGTTAATAATAACACATGTTAGGCGTGGAAATTATTATTTCCACTCAGTTGCAGCACCCCAGACTATTATTTCTAAGTTATTTTATCTGTGCATTATGTTAGTCGGATATACACTCAAATATTAAACCATTATAATAATATCACAATGCCCAATTATGTTAATTATTTTAAAATAAATACGTGAAGAGTATATTGTATAATGCTTTAAACAAAGATTTCCAGCTTACCGAAAAAAAAAGATGTAGTTATTTGTAAATACAGAAGTATATTCCATTTCAGTACATTCAAAAAGTATTAATATTAGAAACTGTATCCAAAAATAAAGCTGCTTACTAAATATGAGATATCGAAAAAATATGCATTCTATAGAACCATGGTTCAATATTGAAAACCATCATAATGGCTATTCATGAACATAAATTTATTTATTTGGAAAAATACTGTCAACAAATTGAGCAATATTTCGTCCATTTGCGTATAACTCGGTGTCATTTCGTTAATATAATTGAGTTACGATGTAAATAATATAATAATAATATCGCCGGAAAATCAAATATATTCTTTGGTGTATTTAAAAAATAAATAAAAGTAATAATAATAACAATAATAATTAAAATCTCATTAGTAAGTTTGCCAAAAATGGGATAACTGATACAATTTTTATATAGCCGAAGAATTCATGATTTATTACTTTTTTAAATAGAGGATTGTAACCTCGCTCAAAGCAATCCACCAAATATTGTATTGTTTTCTACTATTTACGGAATCTTTTTTTTTTTCATAGGACTTATATATTGTTAATAGTATTAATTCAATTATGAAAATTGTAAAACTTATTTTATATTAAAATTAAAATATTGTTTTGTGTTGTAAATGCATAAACGTGATAAGCAAACGCATTTTCCCGTATTTCTATACAGTACTTATTTATATAATATATTTAACGTATGAATAATACCTGTGGCCCACTGTATAAATTATTTTTAATTGTATAATTTAATTATACTGTCAACAATTCATAAAATGTGTATCAAAAATAATACAAAACTTGTGCACTAGTTGTTCATGAATATAATATGGGATCTTCATTACTTACAACTAAATTTCAAATTTAATATTAAAGTCATACTTAAAATTATTATTTAACTTCATATCAATTATATTTAATATACATAATATTGTAGATATGCCTCTATTATTTAATTTAAAATGTACTTTTATGTAATAATAACGCCTCATAAATTCATTAAACAACTTACTAGTGTACAAGTTTCGCATTATTTTTGGTACTAATTTTATGGATATTTTTTTTTTATTTTTTATTAAAAACAATCATCATACATAATAATATGTATTATATTAAATAAATTAATGTATATATATATTATTAATCTTAGATAAATCCATGATTAATTACATTTGAAAATAATTATAAATAAATAACTTTTAAAATATAAAGGTTAAACACAATAATTTCAAATGTTATAACTTTAAATTAGATACTAAGGTAAATTGTCTTTATTTTATAATTTTCTTTGAATTTGAAACTTATTTTCATTTTTATGAATGAAAATGAAACTTACGTTTCAAATAATTGTTGACCTTGACCACTTCTAATAGGATATTTATAAATGTAGTTAAAATCCTTTCACTGCATTCGATGTTTTAAATCAAAGTACACGAAATAATTTAAAATACATAATAAAAATATAACATGATTAAGTGTCAAAGACAGTTAATGAGTAACATTCAGCAACAAAAATCTAAAAAAAAAAATGTATTAAAGATTTCATTTTTCAAAAAAACACCCACATTCCTTATAATATTCAACTGAATTTTTTTTTTTTTTTTGGGGGGAGGGGGTCTAAAATGAGTAAATAAAAAGAACATTTTCCTCTGGATGCGTATTATTATTATATCCGTTTGTAATTATAAAGGTATTTCACAAGGGAAATATAGTAATATAGCATGTAGATAATGTGTTACTATAACAGTAATTAAATATGACCAACCTTACAATGTGAAACACCAAACATGTTGGTAAATTTGAACTATATCAAATATAATACACATTTACACGATATGGAATATACAATTACGTGAAATTAAAGTGCATTATACCTACCTATAGCAATCGCTTAATATTAAAATAATTGAATAATCATAAGACAAGTTCGTTTGTTAATAAATACTTTTCGAATAAATAATATCTAGGGTCCAGAAATTTATAACTTTCATTTACGCTTTTTATTTGTATTTCTTAGAGCAGTGGTCTTTAACTTATGGATTAGGATGGACTATATAATTAGATCACGATATACTTTTAATATTATTAAAAATAATATGTGATGTGGTGAAAATGTATTTCATTCAATTATGTGAAATCGATAAAATAATAATAATAATAATAAACGCAAATTAATAATTACATTTTTTTCAGTTTTTTTTACATACAGAAAAGTATTCACTAATCAGCATTCTTTAAAAAAAATAATAATAATATTTGAGTCACAAAAAAATAAAAATAAAATAATGATAAGTAAAATGGGTTAAGAGTACAATAAAGTCAATTATCACTGTCTAAAATGTTTCTCATTTAACTAAAAATGTGTTACCATAAAGTGTTAAGTGTTATTACAGATTACAAATTACAAATTTTTATTTTAGACTTTTCGAAATGTATGAGTTATTTTTTTATAATTTTGGGAAAATAAGTCATATTATTTTTTAATAACATGTAAAATTTAGAATTAAAATATTAATTCAATATTAGTAAAAATAGAAATATACTATTAATTTTGTTACATTTTATTTTTTAGTATAAATATTTTGATTTAGAAAAGTAAGTAGAAAAAATATTACTATATATCATATATCATTGTACATGAAAAACTATTTTGAGTGGAGATGGTCTGTGAGTCTATATTACCAAGTACATTTAATGACACGTATTTTTAATAACTGTAACTATTAAAGTCATTCGTTTTACTTATATTGAAGATTGATACAATTTTTCGAAATTATTGTATTTATTATGTTATTAACAATTAATTATTATAATAATATATATTTACATGACATTTTATCAACCTATATAACTCAAAATAAGTAAAAATAGGTTCATTATATAAATAAATATCTTAAAATAAATCGAAAATTCCATTATATAATAAACTTCATAACTATATATTAAACGTAAAAATTTTAAGTTCGTACAAAAAATGTTTTTAAGTCATAACAAAATAATTATTATCACCATAATTCGTCCAAATTTAAACTTTAAATATTTAAAAAATAATTTATTTTCTATATTTTTAGATCTTATGATTTTAGTAAAGAACTTAGTATAACAAATCTTAAATAACAATTTTAAGTCTTAGGAAAAAAAAATGTTTTTATGAATTTCTAACTACAAAATAATTTATTAATTTTCGAGACTTTCGAGGTTTTGACCAATTTTGTTAAAATTCAAAATTTAAAAATTTATAAACAAATAATGTGACTATAAATCATGATATTTTTTAATTGACTATTATATATATCGTATTCAATTTTAAAGGCTTTTTAACAATTTTTATCAAAAATAAAAAACAGAAATAAATTTTAGTTGAAAATCAGTTTAGCATAAAAACTATGAGTTTTCCTTAATTTTGTTTGGCTTTGCCAATTATAAACAAGTTTAGGTTAGATTTTTTAATTTTGGTCCTTTCAAAGTACAAACTAGTGAAATCAAAGCATTTTTTCGACAAATTATTGTATACTAGTACCTACGTAAAAAACATCATTGTAAATCAGTATATATAATATATTGCTTTTCTCAGAATCTTAAATGCAATGTTGGAATTATTTAAATCTAAATACATTTGTTTCTATTTAAACAAATTTACATAATATTATTAAAGTGATTTTAATTTTACAATTATAATTTAATTTAATTCACTCGATGTGTTATAGAATAAAGTCTTCACAAGTTTTGTGAAAACAGGTGTTCTTAGACAGTTAGAAATGATACTTACACAGACAGTTAACATCAGAATTCGTTGGCAAAGTAAAATTTTTAGCCACCATCACATATATCTGTATCAAAGCCCCAAAGTAATTTCATTTACACGAATTTAAAGTTTCAAAACTCAAGTATAACTTTATTATAACTACACTCGAAGGGTGAATAAAAAAATGTTATTGTCATATATGTATATTAAGCACAATCAATATTTTACACATTTAATAATTGTAAATTCCATCGTATGCATAAAGTAATAATAAATTTAAACCATAAGAGAAATATAAACTGAATGAAAACATAATAACATTTAGCAAATTAAATAATACATATAATACATATTGTGCGAATATTAAAGACAATAATAAAGTTCGTTACTTAATGTAAACAATTTGCAATGTTCTACGTTTTTAAGACGGAGACAACACATGCGGATGTGGTATCATCTTAAGATTTTGTGTGTAAAATAAATTAATTTTTCACTATTGTTTTTTCTGAAATAATATGAACATTGATAATGGTTTAAAAAAAATTGACAACTGATAAAAATAGTTGAACTTCAAAATAATTTATTCACATCTATTGTAAGTAGTGTAGATTTAAGTTTCAAATCAAAGTTTTTAGGCGCCCCCTATAACGAATAGAAAGGCTTATAAACTTTTAAGCTCAAACTCCTAATGTATATTGGACGAAATTCACGGGAGTGAAAATCCCATTATAGAATACGTATTCACAGATTTTAAAATATTTTATTATAAAACGCATTGTATATTATATTATTGTATATTTCGTTAAGAACAAATTAAATTCTATACTTCAAAACAGTTTATTTTTATTTTTTTATAAAGTCAAAAACGAGAGTAACATTTGATTGAAAATGATAGTATGTTACGTTGGTATCTGTTGTAATGAAACAAGAAGATATATCCTCATCAATAGTTAATTGTATTCGTCTATTACATAACATACATCATGACATTTATAACAAGGTTTTTCTGTAAATAGAATATACTATAATAGAAATATTAAACAAATATGCATGACGTCTTCTATTATTAAATGTCACATTTTTTTCATTACGGACATGATATCATGTATATTGTTTTTAATTGAAGTAGAAAAAAATATGAAAAAAATTCACGTTTGATTTCAATAAAATTCTTCAAAGACGTTGTTTACATTTGAGTTGGGTCAACGTAGAATATAAAATACATGTAAAATAAGCCGACCCTCAAAATAAAAGTTTGATACTTGATATTGGAGTTAATATGTAGTTTGAACTTACCTGCTTCTAGCTTTCTAGGTCGTTGACCTAACTCGAGGAAATAATTCGCATGTTCATCGCTCATCAATGCACCTTCTGACATTTCGGTCCGTGTATCGCGTTTCGTCTTTCGGTAAAAACCACACTAGCCAGTAGGCAAAAAAAAACAAAATTATCTTGAGATTACTAAAGTAGTCTATAAAAAAAAAAAACAATAATCATTTTGAAGATTTTATAAAAAACCACACCATATCTGTTACGATTGATTTTTTTCCGAACCATATAATTGATGAGTTTTGAGACTTGACTGTTGTACAATTATAGTCACACTCATATTGGTCTCTTCGTGTCGAGTTGACTTATTGAGAATCAACTAGTAAGTGAAAACTATTACTGTATATAGCTGTTGAGACTTTTGAACTGTAACAACTACTCAAAAACAAAGGTATACTAGGTATATTAATACATAAACAAATCCTACGCACCTACCAACTTGCTTACGCATAACCCTATTTTGGAATAAATACACTTCTTCGCACGTCACACGCGTTAACAAAATTCAAATTTCTCAAAATAAAGTATTATGAATAATACAAAAATATATTCCATGATTTGTTTTATTTTATTTTCAATGAGTCTATGGGCCTGGGCCCAAGACAAATGAGATACATAATATAGATAACAAATAAATAAATATAAATAGCAACAATTATAAAAGTTATTGATTTATCAATAACAAAAGATAATAATGCTTCAAATAATATTAACAATAACCCAGTTGAACAGATTTAAGGATAGTTGAAGGTGAGGGTCATCATTAGCAATTCGCATAAGATGGTTAATAGGACAATTAGCTAAATAATAAAGAATACAATGGAATTAAAAATGAGAGATTATATCTAGTGGGATGAGGCGGAACTTTAAAACTTACTTGAGAGAGAAGGGAAAAGATTTATGTACTCATAAGAAATTATGTCTCCAATAAAAACTTCCATATCCGAGAAGTCCATCATTATATAAAAATTCTGACCCTAAATATTTCCAAAACTCAATACTTAAATCAACCTCGTTAAACTACATTTCGATGAATACGGTGTTAATAACACATATTCAACGCCGCTTAAAATGTTGCCGACCGGAAGATCTTGTTATTTAATTATTATACGTAATGTATTGAGTTTACATAATATAATGTATTACTTGATTAATTTTTATTTATTTTCTATAAAATGTGTACAATATACTAAGTAGTATGAATAAAAATAAAAATATGAATATGTTCTTTAAAATTGGCTTGTAGTGGATCATTATGATGATCAATCATACGATTAATACTACAATTTTAAAATATTCTATATTTTACTACAATTTGTGTGTACAACGTAAATAATTTAACTAAAATTTATAAATTATTGTAATTGTCTATGCTAATCATTATTTAACTTATATTAATAATCCCATAACATAAGAAAAAAGATAAAAAATCTTTAAATATAAATACCAATGTATGTACATAATGTGTATACCACATGCATAATGGTCATTTGCTTTCAATACCTACACGATCCAGTAATCGACCTAGTGAAATATTTCTGTGTCGCTATCATCTCCTCCCTTTACTAACGTCTCTAACGTTTGAGCATTATCCAGTACTCGTAAGTTTTTAATCACCAATTTGACTAGTGAATTTTTTTTATTATTTCCTCACTAATTTTTATTTTATTTTGTATCGTGATAACGATGGGCCCTGAACCACATGGGCCCATCGTTATCACGATAGGTTAGGGCGGCAACCAGTTACTCAATTAACACAATAAAAATCTTTCATAAGGAGCGTTGAAAATACTTTCATACTTAAATTTTCAACTTTAATATGATTTATGGTACATAATCGGATCTAGTTGATAATTATTTAAGGTATAGTAAATTTCTAGTACATTTAAAAATAATCGAGTAATATGAACATTTTTACGGGAAACCAATTTTTACAAAATCAATTTTGTTGTATTTCAGAAATAAATAGCTGTAGAGGCTTGCATTTTTAACCAAATATTTAGATAAGTATTTTCTAGACTTGATATAATCCTCAAAATAATCTGGCATTTTATATCTATTTATAGTCGTTTTAAAATTCAAATTTTAGTTTTTTATTTATTTATGTATAAAACATTTATTTTTTTTACAACGTTCCTCGTTAGATATTCTCATTATAATTAAACAATATTGAAAAATAAAATCACATACTTTTTATAATCATATAAAATTCAATGTTCTACAAAGTTTATCATAATAAAGAAAATTTAAATATTATTTTGTAGTTAAAAATGTATAAGGTTTTCATTATAATAGATAATGCTTGAAAAATTAGTAAAATTTCCATCTTCTTCGTAAGTTTTTCTTACAAAAGCCTAAGGGGTTAGGTTAAGTTTGGTAAGAAGTCTGAAAAATTAAAAATACAAATGCGTAGATTTTTATATACACACTAATAAGTTCAATTTTTAAAAAATTGGCTATTTAAACAAGAAATAACAATCTCAGTTATTTTATTGTTGGTAAAAAAAAAAAAATGATATTCATAGGAATTTGCAATTATTTTTTTACTATACACAATGCAATTTTAAAAATATTTATATTGATTTATAACTATTTATACAATTATGCCATATGCAGGACATTCTGCGTATTTTTAGTATTGATATAAAAATTAATAACAGCTAATAATTTTATAAAAAAAATAATATGATAATTTATAGTACGACTATATGGTTGTATTTTTGTATTTGATAAACATTATTTAAAATATTTGTATCACTTAAAGTATTATAAACATATAATAAACTATC
Source organism: Rhopalosiphum maidis (assembly GCF_003676215.2). Classification (NCBI taxonomy): domain Eukaryota; kingdom Metazoa; phylum Arthropoda; class Insecta; order Hemiptera; family Aphididae; genus Rhopalosiphum; species Rhopalosiphum maidis. The sequence continues at coordinate 66,611,728 of NC_040877.1, forward strand.
TTAAGATACATTATAGTATGACAGACCGTCTCCGCTTAAAATAATTTTTGTATACAATGGCAATCATCAAATTCAAATTTAAAATATCCAAAGAGTATTAAATGTTGACGATGTATACTTGACAACTACAACTACATAGCAGATTGACTTCCTAATCCTAGAAATTGTTTTTTTAAAAAGAGCATTTTCGATCATTTAATTTAGATTTAATCATATATGAAAAAAATTCAATGAACCAAATTTATAACAAACGTTACTTAACTATAATATTTGATGAGTTAACGACTGATTAATTTGATTAAAAAAAAAAGAGGTTTTTCAATTTTATCTGAAAGAAGAAATAAAACGTCTATTATTTTACGTTAAAACCACATTAAAATAAATCGAATTTCAAACGCATGACTTCCTTGGTACTTATTCTTTGCAATTCGAGTGACAGAGTTTTGGCGGGATTGTTTGAGACCATTTATACAGACATTGATAAATTTTAATAAAATGAAATCACTATAATAAATTGTTTTACGGTTGGCCATCACGCTCAATTGGTTAATTTCAACTAGCTATATATTTTAATTTTATAATTTTATTACCTATATAGTAGTCCACTAAGTACCGGACATTAATTTTTCAATACATTATTGTATTCTAAAAATATATACTTTCTTACCCATATTTTTAATAAAACTGTTCTGTATGATAGTACATCTAAATAGTAACCATTGATCAATTTTAATTTTTCTAAAAATGCTGTAAATCAAGAATCACAACAAGGTATGTTAAATATGCAAGTATTTTGAAATGTTGATGTATGTAAAATTGTACGGAGTAATGTACACTGATATTTTACTAGGACATCAATGTCACTTCACTACTCTTTACAAACATAAAGCATACTTATAAATATGAATTTATATTAGTTTAATATTCGATAATAATATACGTTAATAAAGTATACAATTTGAAAATCCTGGGTTATTTTGTAAACAAAAATGTATTTATTTTAAAATAATAATATAGTGTTAGAAGTACATACTTAGAAAGTTTAAAATGTATAAAAATTTAAGTCATAAATATATTTTTTAAATATTTTTGATAAAAAAGAACAATTCAATATTCAATTTATTTATAATAAATCTATTTATTTTTCTTTATCTATTTTATGGATATATTGTACAGTTGTATCAATTTGAAATTATTTCAATTTTTATATACTTTTTTTTTTTTTATAAATTTATGATTTTATTTTTTTATATTCTCTATTTATTATTAATAATATTATTAATTAAATATAAACCATTACATTTGGGAACTTCTTCGTCGTATTAAATTATTAATATTTCCTTGCTAAATGACTATATATTTTTCAATTACCGCTAATTGAAGTAGTTATTTATTATTGATGAGTATTTTATATTATGTTATTACATATAGGACGTGAATAGAAAGTCTGTTTACCGTTATCAAACGCCATCAGCGTGAATGTGTACACAAAACGTCATATGATTAATGTACTATTAGGTAAAATGGTTTTAAAGCCTTAACATTCTAACTCAGAAATAAAAATACCTATTATAACGATTTTTATAAAATTATAACTTATTATTACTGTACTTTAAAATTGAATCGTCTAATTGGCGATAAATAGTACATAATATGCCAAGTTATGGATCTATACTTGTAGGACTGAAAAGTTTGATTAAGTTATGACTTCATAGCACTTATTTTTAAAACACGTTAAGATAATCAAAAATAAAAGTTTGCCAGTTTTCTTTTTAAACTATTTGGCGAGAATACATAATATAATTAATATTAAACGAAGAATCTATAATATCATACAGTCAGTTCGAAGGTTAAACCAATATACATAAATAATATCGCAACTCGATATTATGCATCACGATATAATAATTACAACAAGACTACAATAATATCATCGTTTCAAATTCATAAGTCATATATTATGTTATATTTTATGCCATATTTTGAAAAGCATTTGTGACAATTCTATACTTTTTTTCAAAGTACACTGTGTTAAAATTTTTGTTTAAATACTTAAAAAAAAAAATAATAGGGAAATTGGGTTATCGGCCTGCTCTACAATAGATATCTTCATTGAATAAGTAACTGTAATATGTGTATCAAATCTGAATTCAATGATAAAGTGTTACACATGGAAAACGATTCCGAGCAAAGATGGTCTGTCAACTTTCAGTCTACATTACTAAGTATATTTCATGATAATGCTTTTAATGCAATTTATTTTACTATTAATATTACATTTCGTGTAAGTATTTAATTACATTTGTTTTTTTTTAATTATTATTATTATTATGTTGAAATCAACATTACATTTATAATATAACTAATATTCAAATATTATTAGATAATATATTTATATCATTATTATTACAATTATTAACTTTGAGTCAATAAAAAAAATGTATTATAAAATAGGTTATTTAGGTAAAACCTTGTACTACATTTTTGAGATTTTTGATAAGGCAAAATTTATTTTATCAGTGTTTATATAATAAAGACCAAAACATTAAAAATCTACAATATCTATAAATAGCTCATAAAGAATCAAAATATTTTTATCTTTTTTTATGCATATATATTCCAATTTTTAATAAATGCACTATAAACTGATTCAATTATTGAAAAGTACCTTCTAGACACTTTACTACCAGAGTTATACCCAATCATTATTTAATTTATTTTTTAGATTATTTAAAAATAAGTGTACCTATTAAATTTACAAATTAACTATAAAATAAAAATTGTATAACAGTCTTGTGAAATCTAATATGAACTTATGTATGTATGTATTATAATTTGTTAATAAATAATAACTAACATCTTGTTAATAGTAAAAAAGGTAAATAAATGAGCATCGCTCAGCTCTACATTAGGTGTCGAGTGGTTCACTATAAAGAGGATGTTAAATTTAGATTAAATTATATATCATTGTATATAAAAAACAAATTTAGGCGGAAACGGTCTATCAACCTTTATTGCCAAGTGATATTTTCTTTTAATATAGGCTATAGCTATTAAAATAATTTATTTAACTTTTAATATTATAGAAGGTTTATATAATATTTTAGAAAATATTGCATTTATTATATTATACGTATTTATATAGTAATTATTATAATATTTATTTATACCATATTATTATATAAACTTATATAATATAACATTTAATAACATCTTTCTATACTTACCGTAAAACATTAAAAATAAATTCATAGTACCTATAAATAGATAATATTTTAGAATTAATCAAAAATATTATTGCATATAGTTAAACTCATAATAGTATTAAATACTCAATAGTTTATAAGTTCCAACTAATAATATTTTTAAATGCGATAAAATGCGAAAATTTATATTAACGTTATTTATTGTTTAAATAATTAATTTCGTCCAGATTCGAATTTACAATGTTTATAAAAAAAAATATTGTTCTTATACATGTTTTATATTTTTATGGTTTCAATAGAACAACTTATAAGAATCGTCTAGTATATTATTAAAACTTAGATACAAAAAGGAAAGGTTTTGTAAATTTTTAACTAAAAATAGTTTGTAATTATTTGCAATTTTGAGAAATTTCCTTAAAAATCTAACTTTAAATGCATATAAGCATATAAAAAAATAGTGCATATATTTTCAATATTTTATACAGTTATAAGAATTAATTTTGTGGGAACTTGTATTACATTTTTAAGAATTTCAACAAAAAAAATTGCTCAAACAGAGTTAAAAGTATTTTTAAATTTTATCGTTTAATGAAAATAATAATATAAACATCTTGTAAAAATATCAAGTAACTAACCTAACTTAACGAGTGAATAATAATGCGAGTAAATATTTTAACTTGAAATATTCATAAAAAATTAATTTGGCTTTCTGGTAGTATTTATTTTTCCAAATAAATGTTTAATTAACAACTAATAAAGAACGTTGTAATATATTTTTAAATTTTAGATTTTAAAATAAAAATGTTTATAAATGTTTTCAATACAAAATAATTTAATAATTTTTGCAATTTTTGTAAATTTTGTCAAAGTTCTAACTTTAAACGCTTATAAAAAATTTTTTGATTTAGATATTCGATATTTTTTTATCGAAAAATGAACAATTTATAAGGAGTTTTGTATTAATTTTTCAAGCAATTCCATCCAGTAAAAATATTTTATGTATGTAAGTAACTTAAAATTTGACTGAAATAGTTAAAATGAAAAATGATAATTCAAATATTTGTTGAAAATTGTAAGTATCTATGAGTATTCGTAATCCAATTTGGTATTCAAAACCATCCCCCATTTTTTGAAGCATTTTATCAAGAACTATTTGTGTACACATAATTAAATCAATACATTTATCGCTTCACTCAGAATCTAACATATAATATGTATATTATTTAAGTATAGTTTTTTAAAAAATAGTATAGGTTAATTAAATTTTTTAAATGATTTTTGTATATTTTTTGACCACCTTTAAATTCGTGCTCCAATCTTAACCTACTAGTAATACTTATAACATACTCAAATAGTTATTTTTATTGTAATATTTTTAGTGTGCTATATAAAATACATATTCATAAGTAGATACATAATTATATTTTAAAATTAACTTTTACAATTTGCCTATATTAAATGTAAGAATACATTTTTAATATCAAAAACAGTGTTTTAATAACTCACTGTGTTTTAAATTAGTTGAACAATTTTTAAATTAATCATATCAAAAAGAAAATTATTTTAAGTAATTATAAAACTTAACTTAACCAAATGATAATATATTAACATAATATAGTATATATATATATATATATATATATATCTGTCGTGTTATTGGTTTTACGTTATATTATAATTCTCTCGGGAAACGGGAATAGTTTTTGATAATCATTACTTCTATGTTTTTTTCATCTAATTCAAATTGGTCATAACGAAATTCACATACACATAAATATAATACTATTATTTTTGTTTAAATTGGTATGTTTATTAATACATACATTATTGAATAAAACTGAAAAAAAAATAATAAAAACCATTAATTATAATTCGATTTCAAATTTGGTTGGATGGATTAAGTTTTATGATAAAACGTTGTATTATATATTTATGTTAAAATATATGAAATTAAATAAATATTCGATTTAAAATACTTCAATATATATATAAAAAAAATATTTCTATGTGTAGTAAAATAAAAAACAAGATCAAACCATAGAATAATAATAATAAAAATAAAACGTTATATTAAATCATAACATTTTAAAAATATTTACAAAATATACGTCGTCGTTTAATCAAAAATGTGAAATAATTGGTTATGAAAAAAAAGACAAACACGAAAATATATCAATGAAAAATATTTCTAGGGACAATAACTTACCAAACACTTATACACTATAATATTATTTAACACTATATTTGTTGAAAATATTTTGAGTGAATTTAAGGTTTTACTCTCGATAAAATTCAAATATTTAATGATACAAGTTTCGTTTTTTGTTATTTGATTTGAAATACATAATATGCTAACAATAAATTTAAAATGTTTATTTTTCATATAGACAATTCAGATACTGATTATTGGTTAAAAATGAGGAATGAGAACTAGAATAACAAAAACAACTTTGTACACCAACATGAATGGTTACGTTTAAAGATAAATAATCTAGTAAAACGCTTGATATATTGTGATCTCATCAAAGAATTTTTTAACATCGATTTAAAGTTTATGTAGGTACTGCACATTCCTATATATTGTACCCTATTTTCTCAAGATTTTTAACAAAGGAAACTGCTATTTTGTGCATTAAGGCGTGTACTGAATTTAGAATGTATGCACACATATTTATCTTAAACATTTTAGTTTTATAATTTAACAAAAGAACTAGTAAAGTGTAAAATAAATGATAACTAACTAGTTAGTCATTGTACCGGTTAGTTTTGTATTGCTTAGTTTTAAAGGCATCTATATTCGTCGAATATAATTAAGTGATGTTTTTTAGATTATTTTGTATTTCATTGTGCATTAATACAATATAAATTACCTATAGAATAAAATGTTATGTGATTTACAGTGATACCTATCATAGTAATATTTTTCGAACCCAAACATTATATTTATATTTGTGAAAATAGACCTATCTTAGAAAAAAAAAACAATACATAGTTTTTATTTAATTTCTTATACTATTGACTATTGTAATACAGCTAATAATATTGTATCTCTATCTCACAATCAAACATTTTACAGAATAATTTTATATCATTTTTACGAACAATGGATAATATATTTTTATTTTTAAACAGAGAGACATGTTCAATATTTTAAAGTTGGAAAATAAGTAACGCGGTAGTATAGATAAATATTTTAAAGATAAACAAATATTCATACAAAATATTATATTGTTTTTAACTGGCGTCTTCGAAACGTAAATGTGACAATTCAATTTATAATAACGTTACAAATACATTTTATTATTTAAATTGAAAATATGCCTACATGTTTATAATCATTATATAGATCATGCTCAAAACAAAATTATTCGTAATTTATAGTTTGTGTAAACTGTGAGATTTCAATTGAAATTATAGATATTATAATACTATTATAATAAAATATATTTAATTTAAAATATAAAAAGAGAAAATTTATTTTTTTTATAATTATCTAGTTATCAATAGTTTTGATATTATATTATATTATAGAGGAAATTTTAAACTGTGTAAACATTATGAGATTGACTACTTATACAGTTATACTACTTACAGCTGCCTTAAACCAAACTATAAATTTCAATTTGTTCGATTAAATCTCAAAACCAAAAACTTTCTGTACTTATTTTTATTAAATAAGGCCATTCATCAAATGTATTAGTATTTCTCATTCTTGGGGAATAGAGGAATTGATTCTAAATATTTAAATTCATATTAATGTCTTTATGGTTATTCTAAAATTGTATCCAAAACTAATATTAATCAGTTTCTATTTTAAAATGGTATTCTAGATAAATATTATATTGTTTTTTTTTTTTTTTTTTAATATTTCAGGCAGCTTACTATTTTTAAGAAATATTAAATATTAAAAACACTAACGGTTTACTAAAACTGTCCCAATGTCTAAATGAGAAAAGTTATCGTAGTTTCGAAACAGGAAATTTAAATCTGTTTCCCTCAAACTATTGAATAAAAATTTAAGATACTTTCTGAAACACTTGGTTGATAATAATGAATAAAAATAATATAACCAGTGAAATATTTTTTGTTTATTTTGAAATCTTAACATTTAAGTTTTCTCAAGTTACTTTTAAATTCTCTTTGATTTCCTTTCTACATAAAACTTCTAATATGAATAAATTTAATTTAAATTCAAGAAATTAATAGATTATAAAAGTAGGTTGCTTATTAAGTTGAATCGTATTTTTTTTTTTATTTGTAAAAAATAATGAAAAAATACAGCTACTGTAAAAAAGCTAAATTACATTATGCAATATACATGTAAACATATAAAAATAAGTATAATTCCCTAACTTTTTTTAATGCTGAACGAAAAATTAGAAAAACTTTTAACACTGAATTAAAACTATTTTCAATCAATCTCCATTATTATCAAATTCATAATCACCTCACAACTGCAAAACCAAAATTTAAAATTGTTAATATATGAATATGTAATATATATATATATATATATATATATATTAACATGTCATCCAATTGCCAACGATGGTTTAAAAAACATGTTTATCAGTTAGTTCATAGAAATTTTTATACATTTTAAGACATAGAAAAAATGTTAATATTGTACTCAATAATAAAAAAATCACGGATTTTATCTAAATGAACGTCGAATTATGAATATTGACCTAATTTAAGTATAAAATAAGTATATTTCAATGGTTACATTTTTTTTTAAATAATGTTAATATTTTTAACTACAAAATACACTGTAAAAATATACTTAATAAAGTCCATGTCCATAATTTAATACAATAAATTTATAAATACTATATTATATTATAATTGCAAAATTATAATTTAATTTTAATATCATTATTTTAACTACATACTTCATCAATCAAATAACTTTATCTCGTAAATACAGTTTCAGAATAATGTATCAATTTTCATGTAAAAAAAAAAAATTATAAACTATACAAAGACAATTATATGACGATTTGTATGAGGATTTATTTTTTTTTTTTTAACACAGAAACTCACACAATTTTAGTATAGTTTAGTTCAGCTGATTTAATATGAAGTATATATAAATGCATATTTATAAATTAAATAAATCTAAAAAACGGTAATTAGGACACAACACATTTGTTAAAATTTTTTGTCATAATCACCAAATCACTCACTTTTCTTGACCCTGAACTATTTCCCTCAAATTCTGTGCTCCGAGATCTTTATTAGTTTTTTACAGTAAACATATTTAATATCACGGATTTGGTGTACATAGCATTTGAACGAGTCTTTCACAGTTATTAGTATTGAATACCAAATAGGTTACGAATAAAGTGCACATTATGTCGTGAATTAAATTTACAATGAGAATGTGATGCACGTATGAAATTCTAGAAAAGGCGTAAGTCATTCTTATATTATAAAGTATATTTTTATGGAAGTTAAGTAAAAAAAATAACATAAATAGCTGTAAATCTGAAAATACTATTGCAAGAGAAATAATATTAAGCAAGTACTTGGTTACATTAACCAACTACATCTCCCATTAATATTATTCGTACACGATATTAGTGTTTCTGTTGCGTTTATTACATTTTTTGTACATGAAATGTTGAGATTATATTTTAGTTGTATCCAGTGCAAATATAAGTTAAATAACGTCGTAAAAAAAAACCATACGATTAAAATCTTTTCGTAGGTAACAGTTAATAATCTTGATAAAAAGGAAAGCTACAAATAAATACAACGTGTCACCGGTAATGGTTTTTTTCACAATGTATATACTTAATATAACTAAGCATATTGAAACATACTAAACGAAACTTGTCTTTTTAAATCTTACAAGTAAATATATTTTTTTTAGTATATCTCGGACAAATAATATTATAATCGTTTTATAATTATGGTTATTTCTGAGGAGAGGCACAAAAGAACGAATAATATTTTCGCCGACGTCATACACTCGTATACTGATATTGTGCTATAATATCATGATTCATTTTTACCCTTAGGTTATGTCACAAGTAAAGAATTGAAAAAATTAATCAAAGAAACAACACTACTATTTTCATCGAAGCCCATATGAATGATAAAGTGCATTATCCAAATACTAAATAAGACATAGCAGATGTTAGATTCCTTCAACTCAGTATGCCAGTATATTATTATTAAGGTCAGGGTTTATATGTAATACAACACGTAAAATAATATGCAGTGACAGATGCATGCGAATACAAGACTATGGAATAAATCACTTATTATCAAATCACGTATGAGCATATTTATATTAATTAATAGTAATAGGTAGTAATAGAAAATTATTATCACTAAAAATTCACTTATTGAATCAAATTTAAATTTAAAAATTTAAAAATAATAATAATTATTATTAGTATGGCCTTGCATAAAATTATTTGAATAAAATATCATATAAAATCAAATCAATATATTATAATATTTTATAGGTAATTAATGATTTCGTGTACTATATTACATGGAAAAAAAACTGTAAATAATAGACATCGCCATACAACAATCGATATGAGATTTCAAAATATTTAAAATTCTAATGAAAATAGTATGCATTTTCTTAGAAGTATGCAAAAACATGCAAGTACACATATTAGCATTAAAAACATTATGAAATACTAAGATTTTATAAATATTTATAAATTTTATTTTTATTTAAACTCAGGCCCTTATTTATTTTATTATTGTCATTTTAAATAATTTGAAAAAAATATTTACCTATTAACATTATGTTTTATAAAATAAATACTCAATCTACTGTTTACAAAACTAAAGTGATAATAAATAGCAATTGTTTAATATAATTTAAAAATTATTTTATTAATATCTATGAAGTTTAATATATAGTAAAAAGTAATTTGTCTGAGCATTTATATTTTGAATATAATATTATAAAGAATGAGTATATACATAATAATTTAAAAATGATTATTTTCATAATTTTTTTTTAATCCTCTTCTTTGATTTAGTAACGACTTTCAAAAGATCTACGATGGTTTTTGAAATTATTTATATTATTGTTATCAAATTTTTTTCAAGTCTACAGGTCTTAGATAAAAATTGTTTATTGTATAAAACTGGAAAAAAAAATTCTAAAATAAACAATTTTCTATTTAAACCGACAAGAAAATTTAAACCCAGGTTCGAATGGTTCAATCTTGTATAGTAATCTATAATATTATTTCAGATAGACACTGTTAAACTATAACGCACCAATATTATATCATTTTCATTATATAATTTGTGTAAAATTTAAACATACTCAATCAGTCTGACACTCCACTGGCTGTATTATATTGTATTGTATTATTAATCGAATATGTTTTAACCATTCACATTACATTTGCAAACCATTAACTGTATTGGAGAATATTATTAACTCCGATGATAGATCAAAATACCAAATTCTCGGGAAGAATTTTGCCAATTCCGAATGAATAACATTGTTTCCATTTTTTACTGTTAGCTATACATAAAATATTATTATGTATTTTGATATTTTTCCGCAATGTAATAGGAATTTAATTATATCGTGCTCTTTTATAATAGGTAAAAAAAAACCGTTTGTAAAAAAATTATCAAAATAATTTTTGTAAGAATTAATTAACTTATTCTCAGTATATACATTAATAAAGTATTCACAAATAAATATTATGAATAACATTTTACTTCAAACATAATAATTGTAAAACTAATAATATATTCTTGACTTTGACTAGTGTATAAAAACATGAAGCATTTTTTTTTAATTTTCTAATATTTATATGTAAAATGGCAAACCATAAATTTTCAGTTGAATCTTTTATTTGAAATACATATCACCATGTTAACTGGAACATCAGTAAGATTAATTATAAGTGTACATAATCAAGGTATTTAGACGAAAACATAAAAAAATGCAGATTAATTATTGTGAGCTGTAACAACATGACAAGTTATATCATTTATAAATGTACCTTATAATTAATAAAAACTTGTTATAACAGTTGTAACTTGTTTCTACAAGTTAACGCCAACAGGCAATTACTAGGTGTTTGTAAACTCTAGAATTCGTTAATATTTTCTATATTATAAAATTCGTTACTACAATAATATATGAGCACAATAGTGTTATTCAAATTTTCTATCGTATTATAATTTTGAACGTGTAATATTAGTTTTAATTCTAGTACAATAATAATTAATTGTTAGTGCAGTAAAGTTATTAGAAACAAAAGTTGCTGATACGTTGTGTATATGTTGTACAATATATGGGTAAAGAGAAGTGCGGACGAAAGAAATTATTTAACTTAAAAGCTTTTCGCTGTTTAGAAAATTGCCTGGTAACTTTCGTCCGTGTTATGTAACATCAACTTAATTATGGGGTTGGTTCGCATAAATAAGTGAGAAGAGCGGGGTTGGAGAATAAAGCAAAAAATAAAATCGTCAATCTCGGAAAATAGCCTTTGCCATTTAAGTGAATTTATTAAATTATTCACGGGAGACATATTGTATGATTTTTGGGTGGAAAAAAAATCCATAACTTTAAAAACACCAAGTGATTCATTAAATTGTAAAAATTCAAAATAAAATATCATAGAAACTTACTAGCTTTTACAAATTAGTAAATTAAAAGGTTTTGTAGACACTTACTTTATATATTATAGATTAGATTAGGTTAATTTATTTGAAAATTAAAGAAAACAAATTTGTTTGTTGTTGGGAGTATTAAAGCAAAAAAAAAAATTAATATTTTACTCACAATAAATTATTATTATTGTAATGATTCTTCGATAATTATTCCTATACTATGGACATTAAATTTTCACGCTTTAATATCAATAATTAGTTTTAGATATTAACATTTCTCTAGTCAATAAATTTCAGTTATAATCTACACCAATTACAATCTACACGAGTTAATATATCTATATAAATACAAACATATTTAACGATTCTCGAGACCCCCCTGTCATTTTATATTTAATGGAATTTATCAAAAAGTTACTGGCTTCCTAATAATTTAAATCATTAATTGTTTATCATTATTAGCATTTATATATTTTTTCGTCTATACATATGAAATTTTTGTGTTAAATTATATATAATAAAAAAGCAAATAAAATAATAATAACGAATAATAATAATAATATTTTTTTAATATGTATATCTGATGACGATGATTTATTTGCCTATTCCCTATACTCTATGGAGTATTGATAATTTATTTCAAATGGAATGTAACATTTCACATTATTAAATAAAATGAAATCATCAGTAATTTAGGTATATTTCAACTGAATACATCAACAATACCTAATCTATCAAATGTATTAGCCAAGGCCCAAGTTAAATGGTGTATTATATGCTAAGTAAAACAAGTGAGATAAGAAGTGATGGACGATGGTTATGCAATGACGATTTGTTTTTTATTCTTATGTGAACAACTTTTCGTCCAGAAGACAGTAACAATTTGTATCTATAAATATTAATACTCTAGAGAAGTCGTTTTACGATTTTTTGGATATTTTTAATGAATTTTAAGAAAAAACTATCGATAACCGTTTGAAAAATTTTAACAGAATTTTATCTAGTTATTCAATTATTATTGCATATTTTCAAAAAAATAAATTATTATTAAGAAAATTTCAAAATGTACAAATGTACTCATAATATAGAAATTAATATCATAGTGACATTAATACAATTTTCATTATTTTTAATTTTTTTTTTAAGATTAATTTTCTCGTTTAATGTTAAATATACTGATTACATAGCTATAACATTAATAGGTATGTATAATGTTATATATGAAACCTTCGACAGAATTGTTGTATTGAATCCAATACTTATATTACTGTGACCTAAATCAATTATCACGTACACTCAAAACCTTTGTACTATACAGAAATTCGCATACCCGAATCACTTTTAAATACTTTTTTATATATATATATATATAATATATAAATTAAATAAATTAAATTAAGTTCAGTAAAAATTTAAAAATATTTTATAAAATGTATCGTCACTACGAATGATAATTAATATAAAATATATATTATATATAATAAAATATTTATTGTTACTATGGACTTATAAAGTGATAACAATGATTTCATATTTTATAATAATTGAAATTAATTTTAATGCTTTTTGATATTTTTATTTAAAGTCATGGTGTAATATATTATACAGTGTACACCTATATTAATATAAATTCTTTAAAATGGCCTTGCTTAAGTTAAGTATAAATCAATGATGAGTATTTCAAATGTTTCCTTATAAAAATGAATTTATATCTATAAAATGTATTAATAAATTTTAAGTATAAATAAAACTCAACTCGTTATATTTAATATAAACTATAAAATCTAGTAAATATTATTGTTATCTACAAAAAAAAAAGTGAATAAGTAGGTACCATTCTACTGTATAGTATATATGTCAAATGAGTCACAGTAATGGATGTGTTAAATGTGAATTCAATAATGTATCATTGTATAGAAAACTATTCTAAGCCAGAGCAATCAGTTACCTTTATCACTATAAGTGCATTTCATTATATCTTTTTTAATATTTCTGTTAGTAATTTAATTAACTATCGGAAAAAATTGCATTGAAATAAATGAAAAAAATATCGAAAATTTAACTTGTATATAAATCTCAAGAGAGTCAAAATATTTTTTAAAAATTATACCATATATAAAGTATATACAATGATAATTTAAACACTTGATAAAACATTTTTAAATTAATTTTAAAGTTTCAATCCGCTTTGTCAAAAATTAGTTTGACGTAAAAAGTTTTTCCTCAATTTTTTCCCAATTATTAAGAAAATGTTTATTTTTGACCCACAAGAGTACCAAATAGATTTAATTTTCTATCAAAAACTACCCCCAAAGTTTAAAATTGAAACAGTTTCACTACCCCAAAAGGTAATGACAAACACGAGACACACAAAAAAAATAATAATACTTATCATTGTAAAATCAATACATTCATTAGCTGAGAACCTAAGAAAATACGTATATGAATATTGTTAACTTTATCAATTCCTTGTTAATAGTTTTTATAAGATAATCATAGATATCTATGTATACTTAGTATTCAACAATATTTTAAATTTGTAATGCCTCAAAAAAAAAAAAAATAAATAATAATTAATATATTATTACTTTATAATCTCATGACACTGACAAATAGAAGTAGTTCATAAACTGTTATTTGTATTTGTATAGTTTCTATATCATTATTGTATAATTTTGGTTTATATGTCCGGTATGTATCGATGGAGACTCTTTGAAATTAATGTAATAAATCCAGTTATAGAATTGTTTTGTTCTTACGATATTTTCTCTTCGTCGTCGTCGTTACATATCAGCATTTATATAAAAACTATGAAAAACACGGCTTATATGGTTATTACTTGTAACGTTATATACATAAAACTTTTAAGGAAAAGATCTTTGATAACACAGAGATGTTCCAGATCCTATCGACGACTCACATACGCACTTATTTTAAATTAACGGGGAAATTAGGCCATAAATTGTGTACAGACATCAAATAGAATTATCGTACAACCAAGAAGAAGAGTAAACGTTTTCTCACATAATTTTGGATAAAGTATACAGATAAATATCAACCCTTCAGACATTTTCTTCTCATTTTGGGTTTATTTATTATGTATTTTTTTTCAAACTAACATACAAATAAATTAGATCTAATGACATTTAGCTATGTAAATATTATACTCAGTTCTGATATAACTTTAAGTAAATAATCATATATAAACAATACATTTTACACAAATTAAATGTTAAAAACAAACTTGTGTTGGGGATCACAATCGGTGTTAGTTGGACATTATTATTATAAATAGACAAAATATAAATAATTATGATACAAATTATTTTTGCCAATCAATAATTGACGCTATACATTATGTATATATTATTAATAATGTTAATACATAATATTAAGTAAACACATAGGTATTTAATAAATTGGATAAAAATTAAATATAAATGTAACAAATAATAACACATTATTATAACTAAATATTAATGCTGAAAGAAGCGGTAAAACTTTATTGTTTATTACAGCTCAAAACATGTATGTATTTTTCCCCAAAATAATTATAACTATTTTTCTCTTTTAATTTTTAAATTGTATTTTCCAACATAACAATTTAATAGGTTTTAATTAAAATACTTAATATATTTATATATATATTTTTTTTTATTAAAAAAATCTAACAATAATACTAGCTATTTTTGATAATAGAGTTTTGAATATCGTTTTCTATAATAGGGCTTCCTATTAGAATTTTTTACAAAAAAGGTCTGGATAAGTTCCATTACTATACTTTTGTGTATACGTATAATTGTATAGTGTACACATATAGGTTTTGACTTCTGAGCAAAGAGAGCTATATTAGTTTAAAATTGTTCTGTGTATATATTTTTTAACAAGAATATTAATATAGTTTTAAAATTGAATACAATAACGGTACCTGCAATAGGTCATTCAATTAAAAAAATTGTTAAAACAAAAAATAAATAAATAAACCCGTGTTTAATAATTACACCATATTTTTTTTGTATATATTATGAATTATTGCAAATTTTGTATTTTGGTTAACTGTTTTTTATGTAATCCAAATGCTAACCATTTATTTCAAATCCGAAATCCCACAAAAATAGGAAAAAAAAATGGTTAACATTTTTTTTAGAAACGTTTTAAAAAAAACACCATACCCACATGCGTTGTCTCTGTCTTAAATACATATTATGGCATAGAAAATTATCGTTTATTAGAACCCATTATGTATTGTTAGCTTTAAAGCTTTAATTTTAAAGTGAATTTACCAATTATAAAAGTTTAAGGTTAGAACATTTTTAGAGTTTTGGCATTAGATTGTTTTCAATGTTTGAGTTCTTAAGCAAGATATGAGTATATAAGTATTAGTAAAAGTATTAGTAATTTTAAAAACTCATATCCAGTTTAATAATTATAAACATTGATAATTGGTAAATTCATTCTATTATTAAAGCTATAACAACATATTAGGTTTTAATAAACGACAATTCTCTGTGATAATCGTTAATGTATGTAAGACGATGACAATGCATATGGAGGAAAAATGCAATACAAGGTTCCTCATAAGTTTTTTTACAAAAATATGTAATGCCAATAATACATTGTTATAGACATTTGAAATGAAAAAAAATTGATATTTAAACAAAAACTACCATTCTTTCTTTAAACATTTTTTCTTTTTTATTGCGATTAAATAAAGATTAATTGTAGGAACGTGAAACAATTTTCCATTGTGTACTTATATTAATATTTATTATTTTTATTTTTTATACACGATAAATTAGTTTACAAAATATTTAGACTAATTTTATATTATTTATACAAAGAACCCATTAACATTTATTATAATATATGTCAGTATTGACTTATAAGTTAGGTAATAACAATAATACACGATAAAACATTATGTAAAATGTGCACATTTTTCGAAAAAAACTGTTAAACTGACATGATTACTAATATAACAATAAATAGCTTATATAATTATCTTTGAAGTAGTAGTAGTTGGTATACCATTCCCATTTAGAACCGCTGTTAATATGCAATGGTTTTTCATTGATTTAAAATTTATCACATTTATTAAAGTGACCTAATCAACGACGAGATACGTTATAATTTATCTACAAAAAACTATGCTATGTCATTAAAATATAATAATTTTGTTTAATCTGTATACTTATGTATACCCTTTAGATCTTGATTTTTCAATTTTACTTCAAAAAAATCAAATATTTGAATTATGCAGTATTTTCACTTTTAATAATTATCTGAAATTATAATTTTTTTTTACTATCTTTATTTTGTTAAAACAGTGACCTTATAAAATATCTTTATATTTATACTCATATTATAGCTCCGTTAAAAACATAATTATATCATGTTACAGAATATTATAAAAAGACAATATTATTTTTATCATTAATGGTGGTAATTAAAATAAGTTGTACATATTTAATAGTCTTTTACTGCATTGATTAATATTTATTTAATTAAAAAACGTTGTAAAATTATATTAATGTATTTCCTTATTACTTTTTCGATTGCATATCATAAGTACATATAGTATTATGGTACAATAATGAGTTTCAATAGAAACAAAAAAACAAAAATAAATGTTATAGATACGGTTCATAACTGACAAGAGTATTATAATGTCGAGAAAAACAAACTCCTACGTCAATGGTCTAAAACAATCTACCTTACAGTTTAATAACGTATGAGAGAATGATATATTGTTTACTCCATCCATAACTTTATGAGGAAGTTTTTGAAATTCAAAACATAAACACTTACCCTTTGCTCTCTGAACGAACGAATCAACTTTATTGGTTAACTTTTAACTACATCAAAACACAATAAAGAAAAACAATTCTAACAATATATTTATATTACCAATGAATAAATTTCTAGAAAAGTGAAAACCATTTGCGTGTACAAATAGTAAAACTATCATATTCATCAGCACTAAAATAAGTGTGGAAATAATATTCTACAATAGTTATAAGTATAGCATTATAACTCAATGAATTGTAAATAAATTATACTTCAAGCAAAATTATTAATTATTTATCATATCATTAACTATGTGTACAAGTGATGAGTTAAAAGTAAAATAGTTAGTGTTTTTAAATATCTAAACAAATGATTAACATCATTTTAACTAATCATTGCTTGGTTAAATATATATATATAGCTTCAAGAATTAATTGAAAATTCAAAAAAAATTAAATGTGGTTTTTAACATTAATTTATGAATCAAAATAAAGTATAAAATTCACAACCATATTTTATGCTTATGTTTAACAATAAATTGAGATAAAATAATAATAATAATAATAATATATAAGCATATAGTTCAGTTTAATACAATAGTGTTTTATTTTTAATCACTATACAAATTGTTTAGAATATTTCCTTTGTGCTGTATCAAAATTACTTTGAACATGAACAATTTAAAAGTAATCCTTTTTTTTGCGTGTCAAATGAACCACACATTATTATATTTTGAGTAAACAATGGACTCTGCATAATGATTATTCAGTTCATCGAAATATGTACCAATATAACTTATATTATAACATCAGCTCCAATTAATAACTTCTAAAAATGATGTAAATAATTTGCCTTTAAATTTAATATATAATATCATATCATAAGTAATTGTATTGCATTATTATCTTAAAACTAATCGTCAACGGATCATTTATGAAAATAAATAATTACATATTTATTTATATTTGTTATTTAAAATATACACATTATGTTACTAAAAATCCAGTCTAGATGGTATATTTAAAGTAGTGAAAAAAAAAATGAATAAATCTAAAAATGTGAGCGCTTGAATGAAATAATCAATTTATAACTAGTTCAAAGCAATAAAATTATATTGTTTTGTAACTTTAATTGTCAACAAACTATGAGTTATAGTTATTAATTTATTATTTATTTAAAAATGCTTGATTGAATAATAATATTTTTAAAGAATTATAGGGAATTATACCTATAAACTTAAGATTGGAATATAAAAATGGTTAATGTATCAAAAAACACGAAAACCAAATATTTTGGAATTTTTTAATTGTCAGAATATCACAATACATCCAATTAAACGTCATCATTTTTTCGAGAAAGAAATAATAAAAGAAAAAATGTTAAGGTACAAATATATTTTATTACTTTGAGAGTAATATCAAATTTAACGGTTTGTTGCTTTTTTTTTCTTTCCATTACTATTATTATTTTTATATGTTTACGTCTGTTGTTAACGAAATAAAAAAAATTATATATTTATATCATATATAAAATTTATATATATATATCCAATTGATCCATGACATATGTCATGTATGAGGAATAAAATTCGTATACTTGTATAATATAGGGAAATATATCATTACCCGAAAAGTTTTATGAATACAGTTTAAGCTTTAGTAGCTGATTTTTAGATCATTGTAAGTGAAATATTGGTTTAATAGTATTATATTTTTAAATATAAAGTATATAATATATTCAATATTTCCCAAAAATAAGATTATTTTTATTTTTAACACGTTTAAATGTATAAGTACAATTTATTGTAATAACAATCTAATTGAATAATTGTTCAATTATCCAGATATCTTCACCCTCGTATATTGTATTAGTATGTACAGACTAAAGACGAGTCAGAAATAAAAACTTGTTATGTGTTTCATAAGAATTTTATATTTCAAGTTTTATTATAATGTGCGAATTCTCAAAATATATTTCTAACCACCGTGTAATCATCACGTATACTATATAATAATAATGTAATATAATGGTTTTATTTTGAATTGTATGACATTAAATTCTTCTAAAAACATTTAAGTGTTTACAATCTTAAGACTTGTTGAGTAGATATAAAAATAAATAAAATAAAAGTTGAATTCACATATAACATAATATATATATATATGTTATAATTATTTTACAATACTGGATGTAAAGGAATATATTCTTGCAAAAAGTTAATTTTACAGAAAACATAAACCACCGCTTTAATTGATTAAACGTACACTTGTTAGCTATACAAAGGGCGTTTTTTTAAATCTAAAAGAGGAGTTTAAGAAATGACAATAATTATTGTTAGGTTCTACTAGAGATAAACTGAACATATCAAAACGATTGGAACAAATTGCATTTTTTTTACTATACAGACATTAATTGAACATCAATTACGCTTGGTCGAAGAAAACAAGCTATCGTATTTTATCTGTACATTTTTAGAGAGTTCTATCCATGTTATACAAGCGAATATTGGTCCCAGCGGATTTTATTGTTCGACAAATAATATGATACGATACGGTCATTATCATCTAATGATGGTTGTCGATGGAAGATGTATTTTTTGAACGGAAACTTTTTTTTTCTCACTTTTCCGTTTATTGTCCCTTCAAAGAAAATGAAACGTCCGTATAACAATTATAAACAATTAACGAATATCTTGTGATACACAACATGTATCACATTTAATCAAACAATAAAAACACATTTAATAATATTGTAAAGAAAATGTTTCGTAAATCACAAATAATATTTTAACATTTTTATAATATGTAATACATAATAAAAGGAATAAAAAAAATTAATAACTATTTATAGGTCTAACAAAATAATTATTTGATATCGATACTACGTTATTAAATGAATATCAATTATTTTCCAATTTCCATACACTTTATTTTTAACACAAAAAATATATAAGTTATAAATTATAATAATTATTTTATATTAATCAATATATAATATTGTACCTTTCTTCTTCTTCATTGGAATCACAACTCTTCAAGAGTTTTTTCCGCCACCGACACCTCTTTCTACTCTTCTCGATTTTGTACTTTTCTTCCCAATCTGGTATCCCTAGTTTCTCTAAGTTCTGCTTTATTCCATATAATATTGTATTATTGAAGACAAAAATGGTTAGTAACAATTGGCTTTTAATAGATAAGAAAAAAATAAGAAGATTTTTACGTATAAGAATTTAATGCCCACGCACTATTATCACTTTATTCGATCAAATAAAAATGTATGCTAAAAAATATCAAATAATTTCAAATGTTGAATAAAATGTAATCATTGTTCTATTAAATTTTAATCAGTGTACTGGTAGGTGTAAATGTTGACCTATTTTAGATTATGTACTACATTATTTTTATTTATTAATTTTCAAATTATAAGAACAATATAAATAATCGTGAGACTGGTGAGTATACAAGAAATCGATTATAAAACATTGCGAATAATTTAAAAAATATTAATACTGACTTGAAATCGATGTGTCAACTAGGGGCTTCCGCTGACATACCTAGTAATCGAGGCGTTATTGTTGTTGGTGTTGAATATTCGAGATTCTACTCAAAGCTTATCTATTTTATCATATACCAATATCGCACTATCAAAAAAATAAGTTTTGGTTAATTAACCGATTAAATACAAATGTAGATCTTTAAACTATGAATTCTAACATAACAATTTACGCATATTTTTCAAAACAAAATAATGTTATAATGATAATACCGACTTATGTATAGCACATTTTTTCTATTGCAATAAATTCTGTTTTGGCAGGTATTTTTTATGTACAAATTAATGAGTTGATTTTGTGTAATGGATGGGTTACCTATACTTCATCCATCTAATTGAAAATTAATTATATTAAACGTATATATTATTTAAAAACCAATTTGTTATTATTTGCTAATTATTTACTGTTTGTTTTTTTTTAGTAGATCATATGAAGTGGCGTGCAAATATCACACCCGTAACACTTTTATTATATAATTTAATAGTTTTGAAATCTAAGAAAAACAATTTTATAAACAATGTATATTGGCATTATGTGCACATTGAATTTTTAGTTTAGTTTATGAAAAATTATTATAAAAATCAATACACGGTAGTAAAATTCCGAATAACATAAAAGCCCACTGCTATTGTTGTGACTTGCGATGACAAGGTGCCTTAAAAAGAAAATCATTTTATATTACTCGTATATTACATTATATTTATAGTTAGTAATAATATAAATGTAGATTTTTTGTTAAACCATTTTTTTATCCACACATACAATACATACTAGAAAATAAAAAACCCCTGTAATAACCTTGGTAACGATACGAAATACAATGTTGGTTAACAGTTGAGGCAGTATTTCCACTGATGAGATAATGTTGTTCGAGTTGAAAATTAATTTTGTTCTTGCGTTTTAAAAAGCTAAAGGCACATAGTGACAGCAATATTTAAACTTTTAAAATGAAAAATAACTAATTAATAATAAAAGTTAATAACATTTTAAATGGAAAAAATTAACAATTATATGTTATTGGTTAGTCATAAAATTGCTTTTAAAATGTTTTTAAATAATGATATTCAATGATGGAGTCGAATAAAAATTTAATACATACGTTAAAATCATATGAGTATCAAAATAGTTGTCAGCTTGTCTATAAAAGCAATAAAATAAATAGGTACATGACTAATTTTTAAATATTACTGGAATTGCAATTCAAATCTTTCATGAATGTAAAATTACCATGTTATACATTTTGGACATAACGTAGATGTGCTGGTTATAAATTAACCATAGGGACTTTAATTATATCAACTTAACGAACCAAACTTTCCTTGCTCTCCAAGTGCCTATATAGAAAATGTCGTAGTTAATCCTCGGTATTCATAGTGAGTAAAGTTGCATACGTCAATTGACCAACACCCAGGTGAGGTATGAAAATAAATACGTATCCTGAAACCAATATTATGTGATGTGTGTGTGTGTGTGTGTCCACTACTCACTACAACAGTGTAAAAAGGCAGTGACGTTATTATATTTAATATTAAATAATCGCATACTTAACGTATTCATAAAAAAATTTATCTAAAGAAATATGATTTACATTTAACTATTGTGAAAATATTTTTCAATTTCATGTTGTATTTACAAAAAAAAAACAATCAACTACAACATAATGAATGTTAAATTATATTTTTATGTGTTTTTTTTTTTTTATTTATTTAATAATAAGTTACTAAAGTATCAATATCAAAAACATTAGTAACCTTTGAAATTCTAAAAGAAAATATTAATTTTTATTCGCATTAAAAATAATATATAGCTACATATTTATAAATATACTGTGCGTGTTTAAAATAAAAAATGATAATGTATTTGGTTAAAAGGGATTGTAAAACTATTATTATTATTATTATTTTTAATAAAGTGTAAAAAAAAACCATAAATAAAAACAAAATACGTAGAAAAGTTTTAGATTTTACTTTAAAACGATAAAATCTTATGAATACATTAAAGTGAGCTATTATACGTTTTTGCCGTCTCTTAGAGTAATAAAAACTCGTCACTCTCATAATGGTATTATAACCATCCAAAATTCTGTTTATATTTTACTTCAATAAATAGGTATGTTGTATCTTACAAACATTTTATTTAAATACACAATTGAGAACTTTTTTTGAGATCTAAATATTAGATTTAATTAGTTTAAACCTTTTAGTTAGTATATTTAGTATATTTTTAATTATTTTAGGTAACAATATCGTAAAACCATAGGTCATCCAAGTTTTTCTAAGAACAATTAAAATAATGCTTTAAAATAATTGTTTTAAAAATCAAATTTTCTATTATATTTTTTTTATACATGCTCAAAATGAAAAAAAAATTTAATTCCCGTATTTAAAATACTGTATTCTAGAATTAAAATTTACATTTCATTTTGTGATTATCGTATTTTTTTTAATATAATAACAATGAATAAATAATAAAAATATTTATTATTAATGTAAGATAATTATCGATTTAATAATTTTATTTTTTAATTATTTTCTTATCTCATTACATTCACATTATTTTATTCGTATTTGAAATGCGAAAAATTTTATTTGACAAATAAATTAATTGGATATATTTTTTTATAATATTTTATTAATATAATACAAATTAATGATTTAAATTTATATTTATATATTATAACAATTTTTTTTTAAAATACATTTCTTGAAAGATATTAACTTTTATAACTGAATATACTCTACGTATTTATTAAAAAAAATATTTACGTTAATAATTTTTTCATTAGCATTCTTAAGATTTTTACTTTATTAATGATGGAATATAATATATTATAATTTGAAAAATCAGTATTTACTTTTAAAATAATCACTTTCAATGTACTTATTTTTATACCAACTATATATTTAAAACAGTTACCAAATCCCATTTTATTTACGAGATATATTTTATAAGATTATAACACTTTAAAACGATAACAGATAAACTTTTTGTAAACTGTTATATCTTATAAGATAATTAAACCTTTTATTTCAAATTAAGAATAGAATACTTTAATTAATTTTATATATACAACATTTTAATTAATTTCTGAGTTTGGATTACAATAATTATAATAATTATACATTGGACACAACGATAGATTGTTATAAACATTTTAATCTAGAACGTTAAAAAATATTGTTACACTGAACTCTAAATTAAAAAATAAATCTATTATTTTACTGTGTATGAAATATCTAGTTTTATAATTTACTTAATTTACAATTTTATTATTTTTTTTTACTTTTAAATTAGGATGTTTCTTAAAAAATGAAGGCGATATCTGATTCATTAAGTAAAAAGTTTTTAAGTTTAAACTATAGTAGTTGTAATATCAATAAACATTTATCTATCTGCATTATTCAGTTTTGTTTATAACTATAATTTTAATAAATACATATTTCCATTAATTGGTTGAATTTTAGGTTCAATGGTTATTGTGAAATGTTTCGATTATATTATTTTATTTTATTTCAAGTTCGTATTTTCTGTCAATTATTGATTCTATTATTAAAATCAGTTATTTTGCATTATTTTTATTCAATTAAGATTAATGGGTAACTTAAGAATATATTTTTATTTACTTGTGTTTGAATATAGGTAAGGCTTTTATATGCGATGTGTTGATTTAAAATAGAACTATCTGCGACACTTGATTTCTAATTGCCTTGTTAAGATACTTTAGACCTTCTAAATCCTATACAACCTTCATTATATAATCGTCGTGTTTCATGATTTGATCCTTTGGTTCATCTTATAAACTTTTTATTTTCAATAAAATGTATGTTTGATATAATTAAATACAAAGTAAATGGTTAATCTATCTACATATAGACACAACTTATAACACATATACACTTACTCTGAGAACCTGACGTAGGTTTTCTGTCATACATTTTTTTACGTGGTTATACCATCTTTCAACTCAAAAAATCTATATTATAATGCAATTCGTAATTGGTACTAAACGGTAAATATTAATAATGATTTAGTTTGATCGTCAACAATAATATCTACACTTATTTTAAAATCTCAAGTTAGAAATTACATTCTGTGTCATCTTTGTGTAAAATATATAATTAAACAGCTATTATTTAACATCTATAATGAGAGGGTATCATGATGAATATGCCAATAATATTACTTTTAACATTGTATGTAACTGTCACATAGGCTCAGATATTAAAGTATTATCTCATCAAAAGACTAAAAATTAAAATGTATTCATACTTCATATTAGAATTCCAGCTAGTTAAAATAATAACTATCAAAGTATGTTACAGAGATAAATTTTAGTCCTATAACATAAAATAAATACACAAAATTATGTTTTGGTTTTTAGTCAATTCTAAATTAAATATATATTTAAAAAAAAAAAAGAAATTCGCAGAGAAAAATGTATTATATATCTACTTAAATATTTTTATTTATAAACTATAAAAAAATTTACAAAAATAATTAATTATTCGAATTAAAACCTTTATTATTATTAACCCTTTTAAAAAGAAATATTTTTTATAATTAATTAATTTTTTTCTTCAATTTTATAATTATTTTTCAACCCTTTTTATAAAATTCATCCAATACAAATGTATAAGAAAAATAAATATTATACTATCCCGGTATCAATCAAGTCAAGTGACATTGAATCGAATCGTATTCCATATTGCTTGCTTAATCTCGTGGGACAATCTATCGAGAAATTGGACCTATAGAACTTTTGGAAAACCATAATGTGATTTCAAATGCCTGTAGGCAGAACTTTTAATTTAATTTACGTCATACACCTATTTATCTGCTTCTAAATTATTCAACATTTATTATCCTTATCACGTCATTATAAAAAATTTATAAAGGTTCATAAAATAAATTAAAACTTAATATCAGAACTATAACTATAAAAACAAAAAATTAAAAATACATATATTATAATAATTTAATATGTGACAACAATATAAGAAATAATTTAATTTTACATTTTCCTAATCAACATTGTTATGAAATAAAATGGTAACTATTGGTCTTTACAATTGATATTCTTTAATATCAATAAAAAAAAGTATGTATATATATTATTTTATCGTTTTTTTTTTTATTTAAAAATTGTTATGCTATTATCTTATTCAATTTTTTCCAGTATAATACACGATAATAAATTTAATTGGAGTTCATGATATAATATTTATACTATTTCATGTATTGCATACGTAAATTAAATAAATATTTTTCTCAATTTGTATTAGATATTATTTAAAATCCCAAGTTTAATTTGTACACTATAATTCATAAACACCCAATCCAATAAAAAAACCAATAACTACCTTCGTGGTTGTATTTAAAGGTATTTTAGGAATTTTATGTCAAGTATTATAGACACCCATAAAGTGACTTTTTTGATTATTTGATAAATTTTTAATTATTTTTTTTTTATTATTAAAAATTAAGCCTTTGCTGCTTATCCATTGCCTGGAATTTTATTTATATTTGCATGTAGTATGTTACTAAAATTATTACTTAAATTCTACTAAACATTTGTTTATGAGATTTTATCAATATTAATTTTTTTTATGAATAGAAGTGTATTTTTTATGAAGATACATCATCTTGGCCTAAGGACTGGTAGAGAAACTCAGTGATATTATACATATTTTTGTCTGCTCTTACTTGTATACATTCAATGTGTAAGTGTTTTACTATACACAGAACTCCACAGGTTGTGCAAATAGCTTATTCCACTTTGCTCATTAGATATGCATAAGTGAGTCGGGTATGGTATATTTTTAAACGCAATGTATGTATTCAGTCAGTGGTCACTATTGTATAGTTCCATTCCAACTTGGTCGATAGTGTTATTGAAGCTATAGTTAAATCAATGGCTGTTAGTGATCCATTTGTGTACTGATGTGTATTGAAATTTTGTCGTTTAGGAGGAATATATCATCCATTTCGAACAGTTTTTCTATTTATTGTCTCTCTCTTCTGTACGTTCACATTCTCATAATGAATTATGCCTATTAAATCACCTAATAAGATAAATGGATGCGAGAGTTGTTCGATTATATTTGCTAATAATTAGTCTGTGCCAAATTGTTGTTTGTTCAAATGGTTCAATATATATTATATATAAACATATTATAACAGATTGTAAATCTTTCTTTTAAATATATTGTTATCACAACTACTTCGAAAGTGGACTTAATGTTTAATATGTTGGTTGGGTAAGAATTATCTATTTATATTTTTGTCCCTCTGTTGACTCTTTTCTAAATTGTTTGATTATTTGTGTGACCTTTGTAATTTTTTAAAACTCCCATATGGTCAACAATAATATTTATTTCTTATAGACATACTCGTACAGCAATATGAACGCATTTGTGAACGAGTCTCTTCAAGTCATCAATTTTTTTATAAAGGCCATTTATGTTTTATTGTGTTATACTGTGTTTAGTGTTAATGGTATTTTGTGTAAAATTTTTCATTTTAATTGATTTTCCGTGTAGGTTGTTGTTATTTATATTATATATTTATGAGTATAGGAGTAGGGTATTTGTGCAAGTGAATGTTCGGGCGAGCGGATGTGTGTGATTATTCAGGTTTAATATATTTCAGTATCGGTGTCGATTCTTTCATTTACCTGCTTATCCATTGAATGCTAATGAGTGAGATAATCAAATTAATCGATTTTTCATGCTTTGTGATGTAATGGAAGGTCTTATCTGTTTTATAAAAATTAAGAGTTTCTAAGCATTAATATTATGTGTTTCACATATATCGGTTAGATCCATGTTTCCTTGTGTATTTATATTAAAATGTTTTTTAATTGTTCTATTCAATATAATTTTCGAAAACATTTTTGCAGAGTTTTAAATATCCATCTATTTTTTCTATGAATGTATTAATGTTTGTACTTGTTTTAGATTTCTCTATGGTTACATATTTTGAGGTCTTTGTGGACGTGAAGTTTTGTTCCTTGTTATGGACATCATGTATAATGTGTGGTAAGGTTGTTTTTATGATATTTTTTCTTTTATTTGTGTTACAAATATGGTATATTTGTTTCTGAAAAATAAAGTGTTGTCAGTGAAGAGGGTGTTATGGTTGATGATGCTGCTCTTTGAATTACATAATTATTTTTACCGTTAGTTATCGTATTGGCATTATTTAATTCTGTAGTTAAATTCAATTGTATTGTTGCGTTGTTTGATACTATACTATTTTCGTACATTAGATCTATAATATTATGTTCTGTATTTTTATGTGGTTGTTCGTAATGTTGAGTATTGTTTATTTGATCAAAAAGGAATTCGTAGGGGTTTTTGTGTCAAGTTTCTTTTAGATTTCCGGTTGGTTTTTTATGGTAGTTTGCAAGTATAGATCCGGGGTTGCTTTGCATATAAAAAATACTACTGAGTCATCGGAATAGAATACTCTGTGATTTGTATTGTCATAGTTGATCAACATTGAATCAAGTAATTTATTTAGATTTCCGGTTCCTATATACATTTGACGTTAAAAACTGAGTGTGAGGTTGAAACTTTCTATTAGGATACCTAATCTGAGACATGAAGTGTTACTGGTAGGTATAATATTTAATTTTTTTTGTTTATAATGATTTCATGAAGTATGGAAGTGCATACGTTTGATACAATAACTCTTTTGTCGGGGTCTAATTTTGATTGGTATGTTGTTACATCAATATCGGTACAGAGAAGTTGATATTTTGTTGGTTATGTTTTTTAAGAAGAAGAATATGCGATAGCAGTCGTTGGAAAGATGAGAGTTAAATATTGAAATACTTGATAGTTTTACAATTTTACAAACACATTTTTTTTTGGTTAATTTCATTAATTATATCAATGATTATATAGCTTGATCTTTTTCGTAAAATTGCTATTTTCTACCGTTATTGAGAATGATTTTTGTGTTTGGGGGGGAGTATTTTTCAGTAGAGGTGTAGGTGCTTTTAAATCACGTGCTCTAACTTTCGGGAGTTTTTTGTTATTGATTGATAGTGGAAAAAGTTGATTCAGTAGTTTCGCATATTTTTAATTGGTGAGCAGAGATGTTTTGAAGGGTGTTTTTGGGTTGAGGTTTCGTGGCCACGGGATAGAGGATTTCTTCCCTGTGTACATTTTATTATTTTATTATTGTGTACATACCTATTATACCAGTTTAATCGTATTCGTAGTGTTATCAGCGAAGCACTTTTAAACTAATTAAGTACAACTGATTAGGTTGAACATTATAGGTGAACTGAAAATTACGGTATCACACACATAATTATGTAATTTTGTTTATTAATTACTTATTTTTTAACACATTTTGTTAAACAAAAATATTCTAGGTATATCTAAGATAATTATCTTCATTTTGAAATAATTTTATTAAATACATTACATTTTTAATTGTATTAGTATTTGATACATTGTTTAACCATTAAATAATAAAGATACTTTTTTTTATGTAATTTTTATCATAGATAATAATTTTAATTTCTTAGTGTTTATATGTATGTTTCTAATTTATTTTAAGATATTTAACTTGGCTGTTATACAAAGTTCTGCAATACATACAAGCATAAAACAGCACGATATATTATCGGTATTTTCATTTTAACATAAACTGAGTATATTGCATGCAAATACACAATTAGTGTGTAGTTATTATTTTTTGAAAATATAAGGTTATTTATCGTATGAAGGTTGTTCTAAATAATTTGCATAACATTTTATTGTAAATTGCAATATAAGTAAAACGTAGGACCTACATTGTAGGTATAGTATGCAGTTCAAGAGCTATACAAATTGTATAATTAAAAAAAAAAACTTTTTGGTACTAAATTAAAATATAAAAAGCAGAAATAAAAAATATTCATTTTATTAATATTATATGATTAAAATTGTAAAACTCATAAAATACAATAAAAAAAATGTATTACAAAATAAACATCAATAATGTATATTTTTATTTAAATTATGGAAAAGTTAATTACTACTAATGTAATTAAACTTATTTTTATAGCTATTATAATTTCTAAAAAAAAATTATAAACTATTTAACAGACTAAATATATCTATGCAATTAATACGAAGGTGTTGCAATAAAATTTAAATAATAAAAGTAAACATTTATAATGTACATTTATTTTAATAGAAAATCATTGTAATTAAATATAATTTTTTTTACAATATTATCATCAATATTTTAATAAACGATTATAAAAACAATTTTATAATTATTTTAATGTAAATTAAAATGTACTTTAACAATATTTTAAATTTAAATAAACTATTACGATTTTAATCACTGTATGTTGGTGAGGTTGCTGCTTTTTCTGAATATTTATTAAATTCTTTGTATATTACTACATTGCATCTAATATATTATTATCTTTGTATTATATTTTTCATGATAGTTTTTAAAATATTTAATTTACATTTGTTTGATAATTTAAAAACCATCGTGAATATTATTCTAGAAATTGTAACAGACTAACAATTATAATACTATTGTAAATGCACTTTTAATCACAAACCTGCTGAGTGCTTAGATGTTTTTAAATATTCACTGAAGCCTAATATAAACCGTTTTTATCTAAATCCGTTAAAAGGCGCCGAAAATATAAATTTTAAGTCATACATATCACGCGTTTTCTTCAGAAAGTAATATAATATTCTCATATTAAATTCGTTGTTTAGCATGCACCAACACGCCAATGTACCGAAATTGCATACACAATGCTCCGTTTAATACCATTATAATACTCGTATATAGAATATAATAATAATATATTTTATAATAAGTAAATCGAGTACAATAACTTACTGTACTAAAAAAATTAAAAAGTAATTCAATTTCATTGAATATTAGAAGGTTAATGTATATTATTAGATATACATCACTATTAAAAATCTTAATCAAAACGAATGTGATTTATATTTATTTTAACATACCAACATATTATATTAATATCAGGTTAGTTATTGAATACGCCATTTGTTAATAATTAATGATATTTACGATTTAAAATATTTTTATACAAAATAAATATAATATTAAGTCATTTCAACTATTAATTATTATTTGCATTACATATAATTATTATACTAATAATTTGCGAAAATTGAATATCAACAATTGTTAGTTTTTAGTTTTTAACAACATACCTAATATAAATTGTTATTTTCACGTATGTTTCTTGTATGATAACATAAAACTTTTATAAAAATTAAAAACTAACTTTTTTCATTCATGAGAAAAAAAAATTAATAACTTTAACACATTAATATAATAGTCTAAACATATAGGTACACCAAAATACACTTAACGTTTTAAAAATAAATCATCTATGATTATAGTTTTTAAAAAATATGAAAATTTTAAAATTAGTTAAAATATACTGGTAGTTGTTTTATTTCACCATGATGTCTGTTTTCTGCTGTTTTTCAAAGTACCAAACTATGGATAAAGATATTTTAAAAAATAAACTTCATGTAGGTATAAAATATTGAACACGTACTATTCTTTTAGAACTCTTAGTATGTGACTTAATTTTTTCTAATTTCAATAATTTAAAAGTATTGAGTATAAGATAGACTTTTAAATGGATGGAGAAAAAATATTGTCTAATCTAATCGAAATTTAAAAACAAATGTAATACTGTGGGATGGATAAGGATGCATAAAGAATACATTCAAAAATTATTTAAATTAATTCTTCATAATGGTTAAAGGGAAAAAAAAGCTCCTTATTTTGATAGCAAATTATTTTAATATAAGATATTTTAATTTCTTTCTCTCTAACCCCATATAAACAACCACAAGTATAACCTTTTTAACTAGTCATAAAATTTAAACTATGGAATGGCAAATTATGGTAATATTTAATCAAATACAAATATTTAAATTTGGCTTTCAATTTATACAAAATTTTACCTTGAAATGAATTGAATTTGAACTCATAATTCACGACCATGAATGTATGAAGCAAAGAAAATTAAAAATATTTACTAAGGCTTTTCAATTTTTCCGAAATGTTTATAATATTATTAAGAGTTTTGAAAATTT
The DNA here is from genome assembly GCF_003676215.2 of Rhopalosiphum maidis. Classification (NCBI taxonomy): domain Eukaryota; kingdom Metazoa; phylum Arthropoda; class Insecta; order Hemiptera; family Aphididae; genus Rhopalosiphum; species Rhopalosiphum maidis. Next base: position 66,643,989 of record NC_040877.1, read on the forward strand.
GTTTTTAAAAATCTTATTACCATAATTTTAGTGTCTATACTTCTTAAATTTTTAAAAATATTTTTTATACATAAGTTTAAATCATTTGAAAACAGTATTTTTTATCATTTTAATTTTTTAAGTCCTTTACTATTTTAATTGATAACGTAATTTTTGCAATACAAATTAAAGCAAAATATTTTTTGGAGTATTTCCATGAATAAAAATTGAATTTCAAATGAGTAGTTAATTAGTTATAAGATTTTAAAGTTTTAATAAATGTAGTAGTTAGGCAGGAGTACCGAAAAAAATGTATGTTATTATTATTTTTTTTATCTACGTTCTTTACTTTGTTCATCGAAACTTAAAATATGTATTACTTATTAACAAATTAACTTATGATTCGAAATTCGATTTTCATTCCTATATATACTCCAAAAGTATTTTTATCTGGAATATGAAATTACAAATGACACTATTATTCAAAAAAAGAAAAATTTTAAAAATTATAATTTTTTTTTTTAAAACTTTGTTAATGGCATCAAGTTAAATAAACAAAATATTCTCAAACAAACTAAAAATTTTCAAAATAATAAATTTAGGCACTTAATTGAATCACTGATATATCAAATTTTTATTTTTTACGATGTAGCCATTCAGGCTCGTTTGAAACTTAAAATATTATGTTGAGCTATTTTATATTTTATCACTATGAAATGATTATCTGAAAAAAAAAACTATACACACGTCAATGGTAAACCAACACCTAAAAATTTAAAATACATTTTTCCTCATAAGTTCTAACACTATTTAATTTTTTTTTAATCTACTAATTATGTCCATTTTCATCTTTCAAAAATAATTAAATTAAAAATACAATTTCATAGTATTATTATATCACTATTCACTAGTGCTATAATACCTACAATTTCACAAAATAATATACTTTATTATTTTAAGCGTAGATTGATTAAAGAAAAGAAAATCTTATCATATTTCTGGGTTATAATGAAATTTCAAGTAGCGCCTGCATTATCATACAAAATAAATTATTGTTACTACTGGTTGAAAATAAATGACAAAATTAATTGATAATTAAAACAAAATTTTATAATATATATACATGTCATATTATGAATTCATTGGACGCATGCAGATTATCAGATTATGTAGATTTTGTGATTTACATGTTAATTTCCATATTCTTGAACTCATTTTCGCTACATAAATAAAATCGAACACGATTAAACTTTTTATTAATATCTCAATTTCTTTGATTTATCTTTTAATCAGTTATAGTTTTTATAATAATTCCACATACCAATAATCAAGTTGTACGCGAATATACATAAAATACCTCATATCTTAATTTCTATCTTAATTTAAACAAACAAACGAATGTAATTTTAAATTATATTCATATTTGGTATTTTTAAGGTATAACATCCTTATATTTTTATTAAATGATAATTAATAAAGTTTAATTACAATTTAATTATGTATAATCGTACAATATGAGCAAACTATTATAATTAATTAAATCATATTATGTATTGCATATTTTCAAAATTCTAAAAATATTATTTTGAAATGTATTTCAATCTATGGTGGAAAATACAAATTTAAAATATATACTTTTTATTAATGAATACAATACAAATATTAGACAAAAATAAACATTTATTTATTTAAACTAAAATAATTTTTCATTTTTATTTCAAATGTCTTCAATGGATACATCCTTTTAGCTTGAATATTACAGTTCATTATTACAAAAATACAATAATAATAATTTATTTCTAAACAGGTAATAAGCTTAAAATAAAATCAAAATTAAAACTAAGAGAAATCTTAGAAGTTGTGCATAATAATATTTTGCTTCAGATTGATAACTTTTATATAAATCATATCTAATTTATAGTATTGGATTATTTTTAAATGTTTTAAAATAATTTAATGTTACAAAAATACACAAATACAATTAACTTTAATATTTATAATTTTGTGCACTTAAAATTACCTTTATAATATTCTAAATGGGTTAAAATTAAGACTAAGTACGGCAAATAACGATCATAAGAGTATAAAGAAAATTTAAACTCATATGAAGTCAAGATGTATATGTGATTAAAAAACATTATGAACACTACTTCAAATAAAGCTTCCAATCATGTCATAATATATATCTAAATGATTAAAATATTTTTTCTAGTGATTAAAATTATAAGACATAGTATTTTATGAATTTATGATTATAACCTAATTAAATATACGCTATATATATTATGCTTATAATATTCTCATTCAAAAAACAATATTTGCAGATAATTAACAGTAAAAATTTATTTTGTATTTAACTATATGAAAACTATAATATGCATTATATATATATATATATATATAGATATTAAAATATAAAAATGGTAAACTCATATTGAATCATTCTCAATGTGAAATGTATTTTAGTAAAGTTAAATTTGGAAATATGATTATTCATCAGTGAGTTATATTAATATAAAATAATCAATACATGAATAGACAAGTACTGATAATTTATCTAATGAATACTATAGTAGGGTCAAGAGAACCAATTGTTTTGGTATTCTATGTTCTCAATTCTATAAATTCAATGGCGTTTACCGTTTATGTTAGTAAATTTTGTTTTACTTTGATAACAATATACCTATTAAGTATTATTCTTGATTTTCGTAATTTTGTGTTTTAGTTAATTATATCTAATATTTTAATTAAACAAATCAAAATTCCAACGAAACATTAACATTTCTATAAATCTTGAATATATAATATATTTATAATGCTTTCGGTATTATTACTTAAGGACAATATAATAATATACATGCTTAGTAATACGTATAAAATATTCACTATTAATAATATTATTTGGGTAATATATTATTTACAACTACAAACTCATCCTTCATTCCACAAGTTCGACAAAAGTTAGCGACATACACATATACATAATATATACATTAACATTATACAAGGTAATTCATCAAGCATGTTCAATCCTTTTTTTAGTTGTATTAATGAATTTATTTGAATTCTGATTTTTCTGGAATTTTTAAGTATGTATAAATATCAAGATTATTCATACCAATTAAGAACTATTCTTTAGAGACTAGTAACATAAACTTCATAGCAATTTTTACTTATTAAAATTTGTATACAAATTATATAATTTTTACATATAACTAAATACAAAATCATAATTTAAATTCTGCAAATATATCTATATTTTTTAAATTCAAAATTGGTAATAATCGTAATATTATATTATACTAATGGATAGATAATAATTAATAAAATAATAAGTAGATATAATATTTAGTTCAGTATTTATTATACTTGGGCATCTTTTACAAATTGTAATATCAATTTCAAATTATTATAGCCCTCATAAATTGGTAAATTTTAATTATTATTTCTTCAACAAATACTGTTTTACTTTTAATACTATGTTGTTCACTAACATTAATTATATAGTCAAATATAATCTATTATATATTACACTATTACTTGAAATTACCTTTTTCTACCGTGGTACTGGCTTTTTAAAAAAGTTTTTATTCAAATATTAATATGCGTACAAATATTTTCTTTGTACCATCAAAACTATTTGAGAATATTATATGTACTTCTTCTTATTTTTATGTTTTTTTTTTCAGATGAAATCGACAACCGTGCTTTACAGATACAATGATATCAGTCGTAAAAACGGTTTTTACAGCCTCAACATAAGACATGCGGCGATTACCGGAGCTATTTACACGTTGGTGAGTACAAATATACACTTAGTTATGGAGTTTTTTACGAAAAAAGATCTATATCAAAATGTTGTAGGTACCTTTTTTATGGTAAAGGTTTGGTGCACACCGATTTAGAAAAAAAAATGTACGATTTTACCATAATATCTTGTTTTCACTACATAACTTATATTTTTAGATTCCACCAATAACTTGCTTATACTTTATAAATTCACAAAGAAACACTATTATAAGTTATAATAATATTTATTATATTCTGTTATATTATTTTATGTTATTTTACTTATAACATTTACTTTAACCTTGGATATTTAAAATATAAATTATTTAATAGAAAATTATTCTACTCATAATGTATTGTCACTTGTCAGTAATTATTTATGTTTTATTTTAATGAGTTATATATTTTCCTTTGACTAAACAGTTTAAAGTTAAGTACAGTTGAAAATAGTATAGAAAGATAAATAAGCGGTTTATCTATATGAGTATTATGTAGCCCACAATGTCATATTATATTATAACATTATAATATTTTATAAAATAGAATAAATTCAAGTTTCAACAAACATTTTACCTTAGGTCAACCTTACGTACAATCAAAATTATATAAAACTCTGAACTGATGTGTAATGTAATCTCCAGACGGTTTCCTTTGGATATAAATCTACACACTATGTAAACATAGAAACACACAGTCCTCCAATATACAATTGTTTATAATAATAAATCGTATATTACTATATATATATATATATATATATACCGTGTCTCCCGAAAAACAGGGTACACTTAATCACTCATTTCCCTTTAAATATTTTTCATTTTTGTTTGCAGGACGTTTTAATAGATTAATGGATCTTAATTCTTATGACTTACAATTTTTTTTAACTCATACATTTTGCGCATGCGCAACACAAATTCATTTTTTTTGTTTTAAATGACAACCCCTATTTTGAATATCAATTTAGAATTAATTAACCTTTTTTAAGCAATTTTTATTTATCAACATGTATTTTAAATCCAAAATTGATAAAGTTAGAGCTAGATTTAACTTTAAAAAAAATGTTTTAAATTAATTTTTTTTTTTTAGTTGACGTATTTTTTCATTTTAAACACCATTTGATACATTATACATTTATTATTAGAGTAATAAATTATTTATTATCCATAGATAATTATTTTATTTTATTATTGTACGCATTATAAAATTATAGAAATTACATTACAATTTTAACGTCCCACAAACAGAATTTAAAAATACTCAAAGGGTAATGAGTGATAAAGTATGCCCTGTTTCCTGGGGGACACGGTATTATATACTTATATAATCGTATTTTACTATGTAAAATGCAACTTCTTATGATATTTTTTTAATAAGTTGACATTCTGCCAATTTAGAAGAAAATCTAAGGCCATTAAATTGTAATTATGTACTATGAACAATGTAAAACTTTTAATCCAATTACGTTCTTTCAGAATAACCACAATAATATTTGCAAAAATAAAATTTTCTAATATGTAGGTTTAAGGCAGGTCACAAATAAACGAGCATAACATATATAATTTTTGTATAGATATTACAATTAAAATCAATAATATATATTAGTTGAACAAACCAAACTTGCTTATTTGTTATCATATTTTCCACACTGATTTTTCTTTACAATTAAAATTAATATATATCTCTTAAACAACGATCTCTTAAATATACTAAATAGGCTCAAGTTCCAGTAGGTTTCACCAAGTTCCTAATGAAAAACGTTGCTTGATTCTGAAACTCCTGTTCTAAAAAAAGTATACAAGAAAATATATATTTTATTATTACTCTAAATCGTCATTATATTATTTGCAAATGTCATATATTACTCCGAATCTAAAATACACATAGTATTACGTTATAAAATAATAATATCGAAACGAAAACTTCAAAACAATTAAAATGATAGAATGAATTAGTAATTTAAAATAATTTGACAAAATTATGATTACAATATATCATACAATACAAGATTAGCTTTACTTAAAACAAGGTTTTTGTAATATAAGTAATGGATCAACATATTATCACAATATTACTCTGGTATTGCTATTGCACTATATAATTTAGTAACAAAAAAATTAACTTGAAAAATGTTAGTAGTTTTATTATTAATGTGTACGTAATAATAGTTTTAAGATTTGATACGTACCACAGTGGAATTAATTAATGTATTCTGATTAAATCATAAAAAAATCTGATTTTACAATTTTATATATACTTCTTCTGGTTGTTATAAGTGCATGTCAGCTATCTATTGTTTTTAATTAATTTTTAGCACTCACAATACATTTATATGTTGACTTTTTTATAATAACCGTTGGAATTGCCATTACATATGTCACATATTATTTTGAGGATTTCTCTTCTGGATTTAACACATGAAAAAGACGGATTACATATATTACGCTTTATGCAGCGTTATTAGATATCCAAAACATATTATGCCCATAAAATTGGCAATTTTTACATTGAACGATAATGACGGGAAATATGCAGAATCCTTTTAGAAAAAATATCTGATTCAATTACTAATGTTTATTATGGAAGCGGATGTAGTTTGTTACACATCGTAAATAAATACGCAGTAAAACGATTATTTGTTTTTGTTTTGTTCAATTGATTATCGACATCAGTACTGGTTGGAATTCTATATTTTAACAGAATAAATGGTGTATTTCTGCTTAAATTTCATTTCAGTAATTATTCTCGTAACTATTGTAGGACTGGTGGTATTATATTACTGTCTTAGAAATATACCTTTGTACATGCGACTATTATCAGAATGTGATAAATATAATTATGAAAAGACCGATGGTGATTCAAATGTAATTTTCTGTCTTAATATTATAATAAACTTAAAATTAATCAAATAATCAAATCAGTCATTCATGCATGAGATTTTCATATTAGTATAATCAATATTAGAGGTTATCACATTTAATCACTCATTATTTATATGATATGAACATAGTAATGAATATTACGATACGGTTATTATCAAGTGTACCCATAATATGATATCTTTATACACAAGTCAACCAAAAATAATGAGTACAACCTCTATATTCAATTTAAATTAGTTGCGGTATAATATGATACCTACATACATCAAAAAGTTAAAGATTTATTTTATTCTGGGGTTTAACCCTTTAAATGACAGATAACCATAAGCTATATTTTTTTTTTATAGATGTTGCAATCGCAATAAAATGACTTTTTTTTATAATCATTCATAAAAATAATTAGCAAATTAAAGTTTTGTACAAAAATTAAACACGATGTGTTACTGTGTTACTTTTAGACTACCAAGCGTAATTGAAAAAAATAGATACAAATTAAAATATTGAGTTATACGACAGTCCAAGATTACACTAACATGTTAACAATATAGGCTCCACTTTACAGGTATGCCACATGTCAGGATCTTATTTTGCTACACATACCTCAACTCACAATAATGTTATATTATAATTTGATAATTTGAACATAAAAGCAGTTAAATAAATATCAATATTTGAACAACAATATATTCTGAGTGGAATTCACTACTTCACACCACTATAGCGTTTGTAGTATTTACAATTTTAAATACTTACAAAAATAAAATGTACCTACTTGTCTTGCTGAATATTCAGATGTTTGAAATTCTACAGATGTATTAAAATGATAAAGATCTTTGAAACTAAAGTTGTAAAAACGATAAAATCAATTATATTACGTTACTAAAATTTGTCATGTTATTCATGGCATCGGTTTTTAATTACCACTATTTGATAATACAAATGTTGTGTTGAAATGTCAGCTTATTAATTAAAATAAGAGACTCCATAAATGTATTAATTCTAATTGTAATGCCATACAGTTTTCAAACCAAAAAAATTAAATTACTTAACAGAATATTGTTCTTCAATAAGATTTAAAAATAATTTCACATTAAGAAAAAAAAATACTGTAAATAATAACTACAATAACTATACGAAAAAACAAAACTCTATAATTGCATTTATAAATATATTTACGACATTATATCTGTTATTGAGAAATGTATTTTCATTTCATACAGCTGAAGTGATCACAAAATGCAATATATATCGTATCTATAAGAAAAGAGTAGACAAAATTCGTAAGGCTATAGCGACGTATAGCGAAAAAATCCATTTGCCAAAGTGTAATAGGTTTCCGTTGAGATTGGGAATCAAATAAATTCTATGAACGCTTATCATCAATACAGACAGACCCTCTTTTATACATATTTCCTTTGGATCTGACCACGCAATACAAAGACTTTATAATTGGATCCCTTCTACGCTCCACATTATTTTATACATCAACCATCTTATCATAATTTCCCCTCATTGATTTATAAAACACGAAAAATATATTATTTACTATTTAAAAAAATATATATGTGTGTGCAAAATATACGATTATTTATACAATTATTCAATGTAGGTACATACTTCACATTAATTATTTCGTATGGTATAGAAATAAATGTAAACATATAATATCTTAAATATTGAATAATATATATATATATATATATATATATATATTGTATACAATATACATAATAAAAAAATAAAGAGTGATTTTATGAACAGTAAAAACAGTAAATATTGATTATCTCAATAACCATTAATTTTTTGTAAAAAAATTCTTACATAATTTTAAAATAAGAGAATTTAAATTGAGATATGAATATTGTATACTATAACTTTTTAGAACTTAGGATCACATAATTAAAAATTTGAAAAGTCTATCTCAAGCGTCAAATTCAAATCTATTTTCAGAATTATTATTGCTTCACTCGATCAATCGATATTTCATCAATATTATAACACATCTAAATGAAAAATGTTGCTAATGTTTTAGATTCTAACATTTTAATCTAAAATTTAGACGATTAACAGAATACGAATACCATCCACTTACAATCCCCGAACTACCATTAGAAACATTTTAATAATAACCAATTTATTTAATTTATTTCAGTTATAAAATCAGATAGACAATAGACATAGTTTGTACCATTTCATCTGAAATGCATAATATATACAATTAGTAGCGATTAATAATATATGAAAATTACGTTCAAACAGTAATTCTTCAACACATAATTAATTAAATTATTATATTATTATGGGTATCATTTTCTAAAATATTAAAAATTTAATTAGTTTTAAAAAATGTCAACCAAAGAAAAATTTCTTTTCAATAATGTTCTATTGTTCCATTGTTTCATTAAAGTCATTGAGAATTCTTTTAAAAGCAAGTCACAAAATAGAATATATTAAAAATAAATAAAGTAAATAGTATTATCAGAGTAAAAATAAAAATAAATATAAATGCTAATTGTATAATAATCAAGAAAATAAAAAATGAACAAAGGCTGTCAATTAGTTATTGATTAAAGAATAAGTAAATGTAACGCTTAAATTCAGGAAGATAGAGTTCCTTTAACATTTTTTGTTATATTTTAAGAATAGGTAGTGCTAATTATTATTATCATTAAAACTGAAGTAATCTTACACACACACTAATTTTATAATTTTTATTTTGAAGAAGCGTGTTGAACAATATATATTTAAACTGTGCCTATGTCGGGAATATCAGCACGAGTATTGTCCTCCGCCTCACCAAGGGTTTTTGAACAATTCATTTAAACCAAAGTTTTAAAATAGCCCCAATAGAAATAGTTGAAGCCGTTAAAAGGAACTAAACTGGCGATTGCAATGACCACTGAAAATCGCCACTACGAGAGATGTGCCATTCTAAGAATTGTTTCCGCAAGAGATTCGTGGAACTTCGTGCCGTGTGAACCGTAGCGCCATGTGTTGCAACCACACATTGCACACATTCATTTCTTCGAGTGTAGGTAAAAATAACTCCTCAACCATGCTTACATAACGTTGAAAATCGACTGTAACTGTCCATTCGGCTCTTGTTCTCTTCAAAAATATGAGGGCTAATAATAACGCTGATTCAAGATTTTATATTACCGTATTAATACATTTTTAATAATATTATCCAACTATCTGTATATTATATAACAATAAATATAAATAATATGCATTATACGTATACACATATTTTATTTTTATTTTTAATAAAATAATATAGTCAACAAAAATATAATAATAGCGTACAAAAATAATCACGAAATTCGATATCGGTGAAAATAAGTTGGTTATAGCTTCATGTCGAACGGCAATCGTGATCCAATCGGAAATTTAATTAATAAAAATAGACATATTTTTGGAATCGTTTATTTATGTTTACCATTGATTTTATAATAATATACTAGTATATTATAAAGTCAATGATGTTTGCATTTCATTTGTATTATTACAATAATCGTTAACGTAATATATGTAATATTCTTATAAATAGAAAGAAAAAGTATTTACTCATGTCTTACAAGTTGATATTTTTGTTTTTATAAGATGCTTACAAAATCAGAAATTATTTGGTATTTTTTTTATTTTATTTTTTTTTATATGGTGACGACAGATGACCTTAATATAAGTAAGTACCATATTTTTAGTCTCTTTTTAATATTAAACATACATAATATTCAGTTTTATTGCTCGTATTAAATTCGTTTAAAAATTAATAGGTATATATATTTATTTCCAACATTTTTTATTGAATTTTTTAAAATGTATTAATATATTATTTACTGTTTATAATATAGTATACGCCATATTGTTAAATTTTAAATCTGCTGTTCTTCTATAGGAAACTTATCTCATGAATAATTATTATATTGTTTTTATGTTCAATTCCTCAAAAATTGAATTAAAGTAAGTTTTAAAGTTTCTTAACCTATTTTTATACAACTAATTTTAATTCATTTAACCTATTAATGAAATTTAAAATACATTTTTTACATTTTATTTTGTAAGTGTTTTAATTTTGATTTGGTCACTTTTAAAAGTTATTTTTATTTAAAAACTCAATTTATTTCTAGCTTTAAACTTTTTAAATTTTAATAAAAATCAAGTATTATTACATTTTATTGACAATACCATATCACTATATCAGTAACAAACCAAATAACAATAAACAATTATTCACGTACCTGTCTATTTTTTGCAACACCTCTTATACCTACTTACCGTATTAAAATTGAATACCTACGTGGTATGTACTAATGGATTGTTACAATACCATATTTCAGTTTCTTCGTTATTTTTAAAAAAACTGTAAACCTATTACCTAGAACAATAAGTACCTACCTATAATTAAATTATACATTAATTCTTTGAATTACCTATTTTAATCGAATGGTGCAGGTGTTTACCTATTTCTTAAATCAATACATTTTACAATAAATTCTTGTGTATTTTAAAATAACATTATCGAACATAGAGTGTAAACAATAAATCCACCAACCTCATGTACATGATTGGATCGTAATCCTCCGTAAACGGGTGACGCGGAAGTAATACTGGTCACAAATATACATGTATCCTAATGTTATGCAAAACCCATTTTGTCGTTATGTTAGACCAATGGAATATATCGGGTTTATCAGTTCGTGAGTAACGTAAACCATGTGGACGGCGGTCGTGGTATAAAGTCTGCTACCTCGACCACGGTTTAAATTCGGTGACCGCGATCCACATTGTACATGGTATACTTTGGAGCGCGGGTAACCACGATATTTTCCATCATCGGCTATTATTAATAGAAGAAGATTCCGCCGATCGTTATCTTTCCGCCATGCCGTCTGATTTTCAACGATTCCCGTGATCGAACAGTGTCCGCGAGTGCGTATTATTAATGGTGATATTGTGCAATGCCTAAACCAAATTCCGATGGAACAAGTCTTGTATCATACCTACTATGGTATTTATAAACAATGGTATATGTAATTTGCATTATCAGTGGAGCAATGTAATTTCTGATCGGACGAAACGCGTTACTCGTTTCCAGAGGATACGAGTACGAGTCAAGGGTAGCGGATCAAGGTAAGGTAAAGATACGTTACACGCATAATGCCACTTATATTATACACTTGTTCTTTGTAGGGATAAACAGTTATTTGTATACTTTTATGACGATTATTGGTATTGTTAACAGTGTATCATTATATTCATTTGTAGTTTTCAAGTTAAAACTTGGTAAAATAACCAAGTTATGCGCTATATCACGATTTTAAGAACAATACAATATTATATAAATATAAATATAACTATGGATTATCGTCGCTTTGTTTATTGTATTAATGCATTTATGATAACAATAATATAACGTTATACTCATACCCTATACAACATACACTACATATAAGTTTGTAAAGCTAAGCTTAACCAAAGCGGAATAGTTACGTTATGTGCTGTGGTTGTCCATTGATATTTAATGAATATAATATCAACTTAATATTAAAATATACAATTCAATAAAATATGTATGATTTAAGAACTGAAATGAAAGAAAAATTCAAAACAAGTTTGGTTATGGAATTTTGCAAATAGAATTATAGAATTATGCATAAAAAAAATACTTACAATAACTATAGGTCTATTATAAAAACTATTTTTATAAATATTATATTATTAATACTATAAACAAATTCAAAAAATAAAATAAAACAGTTACTTATTTATTTTAAATAAGCAATAAATATTTAATACATAATATATATATATATATATATTTAATATATAAAGGTAGAAAATAAATTCAAAGTTAAATCGTATGATTTTAATATAAGCTACAATCATAATAAGGGTTAAATAATTATTATATTATATTTATATTTATAAATAAAATTGCAAATATTTCCACACTTGAGAAAATATTAAGGCATATTTATGTTGGAGGGCCCTAAATATGTCACTGTATTAATGTATAATCTTTAAAAACAGTTAATAATATTTATTTTATAACATCAAACGAGAATATATTTTATACAAATTATATCGTTTTATCTTTTTGGTAAAAACTTTTAATTTTTATGACTACCTACCTAATAATAAATTAAGTATAGTAGAATGTAACTTACACCCCATACTAAGTTATGATAAAATACAAATTAACTTAAATAAAAATAAGAAAAATATTTATCTATTTTTTAATCCATAATAGTTTAACATTTCGATTGGTCATTCTGTTGATAGGAAACCGAGAATGTGGAAGTATAGGCTTTCGCTTATATTCTATAATCTACATCGTAGTTGTTAAGTCGATACACGAAATACAGACCGGACATAATCCGGAGTATGGTCATTATCTCCAATTCGAAAATAACCCATGGCTAGTAATAGCAGTTCTACCTTCCTAGTCATATCCTTTTAATCGCCTTTTGTGATAATCAGGAGATGCGAGTTTATCGGCTGTGGGCTATACGTACTTCAATTTGTTTGACCTACAGAGTAAAAAAATTGTTAGTATTTACAGGTAATCGAAATTAATTTGTAACAAAAAATGTATTGAATTCAAATGGCAATTAATTAAAAGACGATTTAGGAAATTGTTTACTATGAAACATTTAGAAGATTAAGCCACTAAAAATATTATCGAATAATAAGTATAACATAGTGCAAGACTTTTCTACCATTTAATATAGAATAATAATAAAACTATAAAATTACAGATACCTCAAGACATTATATTATATTATTACAAAACATAGTATTACAATAGAATTTTAATTTAATTAGAATAGCTACCCCCTAGTGTGCACTTAATAATATCAGTATTAGAATAAAGAAACAGAATACCTTATCATAGTCACTACGATGATCCCCATGATAAACTGACTAATATGCATCTATACTATGAATTCGTTTTTACCATTCCAAACATATTTTCATCCCACACTTTATTGACTATAAGAAAATCATTCTGTACTGAGTTCAGTGTACTCTGAGTATATTCATTTGATAAACATTCATCTTATTTCAATCTCAATATTGTATTTCTATGTGAAACAAACACTACTATATGACAGCAATTAAATATCAATTATAAACATAAATCTTAGTTGCTAATTAGTTCAACTAGTTGACTCGGCTAAACTGAATCTACATATAACTACTCTTTTGAGCAAGACTTGATGTATTGTATGAATATCATAACTCTCTCTAAAAGTTACTTTAAACTGTCAGCATAAGACTTTGGTTTTCTAAATAAAATGTGTCACTGAATCATCACATATACCAAAATATATAGTAATTTAGATTATCGAACTTTACTTTTTTTTTTTTATAGACACCTCTCGAAACAAGAATAATTTTTTTTGAAAGAAACTATTTTGTATATATTGACATTATATTATCTAGTCAAAACATTGATTGTACATGTGCACCTTTTGCATAAATGTACACAATATTATATACAGTCACATATAACATTCATCTACACGTGTAATAAAATACACCACGAACAGTAGTAGAATTAGTAAGGATGTATTAACCTGACACATAATACCGTCATAAAAGTGGATCATATAAGAGACCACCAGACTACGGGTCATTTAACACGAACATTGTATCAGACGCAACGAACGACATTTCCGTATTGCACATCATAAAAACCAAGATTTATTATTCTGTCATTTACGCTCAAAAATAATAAACATATAGTATGATATTATATATTAGCTACTCGCACTATTTTTTAACTTAATATATTTTCATTTTTATTTGTATTTTACTATACTCGACATAAAACTGTTTAAATCACAATTAATACTCCGTGGTTTGTCTAATATCATATTTTGTTTAAAAATAATCCCTATACTGGTTCATTAATGTGTACACTAAGTTACTATTGACAAGTGATGTATAATTTACATATCACCATTTACCCGAGTAGATATTTCGATTGTACCTAATAGTGTACATGCCAAAGTATATTATATAGATGTGTAATTTAGTAATTCAATATAAATCCAATGGGGAAAATATTTATCGCTAATATTATTAATTCCCTGTCTAGTCAACGTAGCTTTTGATGAAACCATACAGTACTATAATAATTATATATAAAACGATTGTCCATGACTAAGCCTAGTTAGTTGAACTATTGAATGGTAATGTATTATGTGTAACGCGCATTCAAACGATATTATAGTATTATGTTGTCATATTATACGTGTTTACAACGTATGAGTAGTTCAAGCACAGTCTAATCATTGTCCGTTAAGTAATCTTCAAAGCTTATATAATACTAAAATAGCTTATAATAGTATCTCATAGAAACTCGTCATTTGAATTTCGAGGCTACTGGCTTTTCATGGTTGTTACAGGTATTTAGGTACTTGATTTGGTTTATTTGTTTGATAAAATAAAATAAATTCTAAATAGTAAAACTAAAAAATATTTTTAATGGTAATTAATATGTATGTTTTAATTGATAGTGTTATCATTTTTTGTAGTTATAAGATGTTAACTTAAAACGCTACAATATTTTATAAAACTTATAATTCAAATGTATTATACCTAAATTCGACGATACTACATAATATTACGTGGATCTAAATGAAAAAAAGAATGATTCGAAATAAATATGTTAAATAATTGGTGTACAATCTTCATATCATTTTTATTGTTAGTATAATCTTCAGTTAACCCCTTATTAATACGAATATTTCGCCCAAAATTGGATAGATGCTAAAACCTCTACGTAGTTTCAAGATTTCAATAATCTTAATTTAACGATTAGAAACATTAAAAAATAAATAGATAATGATAACGCAACAGCGTTTACAATTATCACTTACATCTATTTTTTTATAACTACTTCGAGTATTAGGTACGTAAAATTAAATAATCTATTGTGCTGCAAAAATTTACTAAATTTATCACTAAAACTATCCAACCATTATTTATTCAGAAAGAAAACAAGATTATATACAAAGTGATTCAAGTGACTTCGTTTTCAATGACGCTAACCTTGACGTCTCAACACAACAAGCACCACAAAACAATAGCTATAAACGTGGTTAATCTTATGTTTATCAGTTCTCAAGAAAATTAAAACTCCTAATATTTATTTACCTAGCCTAATATAATCTCTGCAATGTTTTATAAAACTTTATCAAATTAAAAAAACACATTTGAAATAACCAAATATGCAAACCTCTATCCATGTCTATATTTATTAAAGTGTTATAGATTTCACATTTAAGTTTCAATTGTTCTTCGGCTAATTTAAATATCTAAGAGAACCCCCTAATCTTTACAGAAAAATTATCCATTTCTTAAATTAATAAAAAGCCAAATACCATGTATAATTATATTTTTAAATATATTTAGAACTCTATAATTTAAAACATATACAAAAATTGGAATCAACTTTATATTATTTAATAGATAAATAAATATACTTTTAACATATGCCAGTAAATATAGTGTGAATGTATCTCCATAAATTCTTAGATGTAACATATACTAACATATAATATTAAATTTCAAAATGTTGTTGAAAATGTTGTTACAAGCTTCCGTTGTTTATATTTTTAAAAAAATTATATTATACTTAGTTTTTTTTTTAAATTATGATAGTTAACTATAATTAAAATGCATTAACTATTATTTAAATATACTTTGTTTATAATATATTATATATTTTTAAATTTTGATTTTCAAACATTACTTGTAGATTTAATTTATTCACATTAATGCACTTATATAAATTTAAAAGGCGAAAGATTCCTGACTATGTCATTTCATTATGGAACTTCAAAGTACTTTAACATTTAGTTCAACGAAGATTAGCTTAGTGGGAGTCCATGGTAAATCATGCAACATCACATCGAGAGAAATAGCTATTAAGATCAGAGTAGAACCCAGAAAAAAATAAGACATAAAAATTATCAACAAAAACCCTAGGATGCCTTTGACATATAGTAATCTTTTTTAACAAAAATAAAAGCTGATGGACAGCTAATTTTTTTTTTAATAACGATAGTGATAAAAAAAAATTATTTTGAAATAATATAATAAGACTGAAAAACCAACACCAAACACTACATGTAATGTTATGAAATTATTTTAATTTAAAACACAACTTTTGTCACATTAAAAAAAAACTAATCCGAATAGTGTCTAGTATAATCAAAAATAATCAAAATTTTATTAAAAAACAATGACTTGTTTCCATTTTATCAGTATTTTCGGTCTCAAAAACCCACTAATAAATTTAAACATTATATCCATAAAATATAACCTGTATTCTATATTAACTGTCACTCCTAAATTTTTAAAGATTTTCCTTAAATCTGTAAAATACAATGTGTAGGAAATTTTAATATAAACATGTGATGAGAATTTCAACCATCTACAGCTATACTTTTTTGAATTGCAAAACAAAATAACAAAATTATTGATGAAAAATCATTTTTCTATAAGGGTATATCCAATTTCGTAAAAATTTAAACTTCAAATGCTCATATAAAATATTTTTGTAATTACTCGACACATTTTTCATAAAAATTCAACAATTACAACGTAGTATAAGGAACTATATGTTTTTGAATTATACCAAAAAAACAACATTTCTAAAACAGATTTTTTTTTAAATACTGGTTTTGAATGAAAATTCCCATGTTTTGTGTATTCTTTTTTCCTTAGCAATTTCGAGAAATAATAAGAATTTTTACTTTTGGAGAAGTTATTTTGGAATATTTTTAAAAATAAATTCGATGACTTATTATTGCTTTGAATAATAAAATAATAAATATTATTATCTTAAGTATTATATTTAAATTAATTAAATGAATAAAACAACTGATAATATGAGTACTTCAGTCTCCACAGCTTGCTGAATTATTCTTTAACAAGCAGCTTAATTTTTTACAGTAAGTAATGTGTTACTTTTTATTTTATTTATTTTTAATTATACTGTCTAAACTTAAATTATATAATTTAATTCTCAAATAAAACAAATCCAATTTTATTTTAAGTATTACATAACTACAATAATAAAATTTGTATGTGCCATGCACATAAAACATATTTATATTAACATTTACATTAGCATATTGAATAATCGGTTAAAGTTACCGAAACATCAATGTGTGCTCTTTATTTAATTAATTAACGTATATTATAATACATAAAACCATTTAGATGAATATATTTGGCGTTTTAATAAAACGTTTAACAATGAAATTTATAATAATGTATTACGTGTGGAATATTGGCTATTCAAATATATATTATAATGTGTCCATTAAAAACAGACATTTAAATGACATTTCATTCTGTTATTGATTTTAGTCGTTTTTCTTCGTGTTATTAAAATGTATATTTTCCACTCTGTCATAACCATAGTTATGTATGAATGGGTGGCATATTATATGAAAAATAAAATAATGCGCTATATAAAAAAAATTATAACACCAAGGTAAAAAATGCAATACATTCGTCACTTTACTTAGAATCTAAAAAAAATAGTGATGTACTTATGAATATTATATTACATTTGTTAACTTACATAATTATGTTCAATAGCATTCTTTACATTAAATTATTCAATAGCTGTAAATAATATGACTTATAATAACTAATGCTGTGTTTTATTTATAGGTAAAAATGTTTATATTTCTAGTTATATGATAGGTACATAATGAGTATATTAATATATTAAAACTATTTAAAAAATAATAAAAATACAAGTTAAACTAAAAAATAATTTTGAATTTTACATCAAACTCAAATTCAAATAGAAATGCAATTTTTCTTACAGTTAAAACTGTACTTGTTAGTCAAGAAGAAGAAATTCAATAAGTGTTCATAAATCAAAATCTCTTAGTTGACATATATTGAAGGTGTTAGACGTAACATAGTGTCGTGTAAGATATATACAGTGACATTGAGATCGATTCAAGTAATATATTTAATGTTATCAATCACCTTCGACAAGATTCAATACTATGAAATCTTTAGAATTTACTCAGAGCCGATTTCGAATCTTTCATGAGCAAACCTGTCAATTTTATTAGATAGTCTTGATTTTTTTATTATATAGTAGTTGTAACAAAAAAAATGCATATTATACTATAACTTAGTTATAGAAAAAAACAAATTGACATAATAAAATATTATTTTTTTATATATCTTAAATTTATTAAGACGTAAAACTTTATTTTATTTCGTATAGTATTAATAGTGTATTTATACATTGTCTATCATAACAAAAACACTATTATTATATTATAGTACTATAAAAGTGATTAATACAATTAATATTATCAATATTATACATTAGAAAATTTTTTTATATTTTAGATTGTTACCAAAGGTTTTATAACAATTGCTTATTGTTCTTTTGGAAAATACTTTAAAGGGTAGACAAAATTATTAAAGTAACAGCAAGTTCTTTTTTGTATTTAACTTAGAGTTCAGGTTGTATGTATTATAACAGTATTTCCTATTGTAAGACTTAACCCATTAAATCAAACAACCACCAACGGACCAAATAATACTCGAATTTTATTTTATAACAATAACTAATTTATGTTTTTATCTTTAATTATCATTAATTATCAAAAGTTATTAGAAATCACTGTGTTAGATACATAATGTATCATACATTGTGTTTATAATTAAGGACTTCATGATTTCAAAAATTTACAAAATTAAAAATAATAAAAAAATATGCAAAAAACTTCTTGTTTTTAATTAATTTTTTACAAAAAAAAAAAAAAATTTTATAAACACAATGATTTAATATTCATTTTAAATTCTAAGCATCCATGCATGTTGCTTAATCTTATTCTTTATAAATAAAGTATTATAAATACTTTTATAATCACTAGTTGTTGACAAAATACAATTCAATCAAATTAAAAGCTTCCATCTCTTTTTAACTATATTAAATGTTAATTCAGGGCCGTCCTTTGATGTGTGTGTGAGGGTGTCTACCGCCCCCCCCCCCATCCACTCATAATTTTTCAATATTTAGTCGGCAAATTTGACTATTGGTCAAAATTCTCCGAAATTCGACATGATCAGTATTTTAATTGTATTTTTATTATTTTCAAAAAGTATATGTAAAAAATGTCGATGACGGTAATATTACTAATACATCGAATTCCAAAAATGGAGGATCTACTATCAGTTTTTCGCGACTGTACAACCCGCGGGTATTCTATTCACTTATTCTTGATATTATAAAATATTATTTTATTATTGTGGCAAAGTGCGCTTTTTCAGTCGATAGTAAATTATTATCGTCTGACGTCTATTCGATTATTCGTCTTAAAGTGGTAACATTGTGTTCTGTAACTACTAGACATGAACTGTTTTCTATAATTTTATTATAATATAATTATATTTTCATATTTATGCTATTTTAATAATCATGATTCATAAATATTGACCATAAAAATTAAATATATTTCAGTAAACGAAAACCGATTAAATTAGAGTGCCTAGAATGTGATAAAACATTTGATAATAATTACAGGGGCTCATAACTACGTGTTATTAAAAATAATTTAAAATCATCTATAAATGATGATAGATTGGATTCCTGTAAGATTTTTATCGTGGAAGAAGATGTGGGTGATCAATTAGATACACACAAAATATACACAAAATAGCAACATTATGGGCAACTTTGAAAAACTGTAGAATTAATATCAATTGATGATCTTAAATTATTTTTCATAACTCGCATTATTTTTGTATGATAGCGTTAATGTACGAAATTCTGTACCTAATTCTATAAAATAGCTAATTATTTTATAGAATTACGGATAATTTGAGTTACTAGTAAGTATTGAATGAATCCATAAATACTTACTTAAACTATTATTACGTTATGTAATACTTATTGCATGTTTAAAAACTCTGTAATTTGAATTAATGCGAAAACTATATTGCATAATTTAAATAAATATATTTAAATAGAATATTTTTTTTGTCACCTATACGTATTGTTTGTAATTTATAAGACTTTGATAACTCACATGCCAAATTAAAAAAGTGTATGAAAATATATTCTCATTTTTATCCACACCGAAAAAAACGTTATGCTGGCAAAAATACAGTACAATAATATTTTAATGCTATTTAAACAATTTTGCTTTTGCCAGCTTATGAAAATCTCATGAGCCCAATGTCTCTTGTGTAACTCATTTAAATGCGTGAGTCATGTACATGCAAATTCCTTGAGCTGGATTTTCTTAAATCACTAAATTATTCATGCAGCGAGAAAATAAAACGTAGGAGACCCATTGATATAGTAGTAGTAGTAATACATACTACCATATTATAATAATATGTGGACGAGACTAGACATGTACACGTAAGCGCACAAGCACTCAGTAAGTACTTCACTACTTCATCGACCAATATTCTTTAATCCGTGATTATGCATAATTAAAAAACCCTGCAGAGTGCGTCTGTGTATAGATGTATAGACAAATTTACTACCCAACGCGCCGCCTGTATTACCATCCTTGGTACGTTCAACGGGTAATCATTACCGTCGTAATAATAATGTCATGAACCGTAAAATTTATCACATAATATATGATTCCCGAACACCTTACACATGTTACCGATCACACGCGTGAACAAAAAACAATACATATATAATAAACATTACACTATGAAATAAATATTCTAGTCATATTTTTGGCTTCTAACGATTACATATTGTTTTGAATTGATATGATTAGTACTGCATATGGTTAACAGTGTAATCGAAATGTATTCCGATTTAAATAATTTCATTCGAATTTTCCGTAAATATTTTTTGTTGAAACACAGCAGCGTCTACTAACGATTAGGGTATCAATAAAATATGTCCGGTTTTACTTAAGAATTTAAATTATAATGTAAGATTACTGGCATTGAATTTATCAAAAATTGTTCATATACCTATTAAAATTTAATAAATGTTATTCTCAATATTTTTTTTTTTTAATATTAGTGACAATTTAGATATTTTCAAAAAATACTTTTAACAAAAATTAATTAATAATATTCCTAAAAATGACTTAGGATAATATTAATAATCATTAACCATGACTATATGAATATAGAGACATTTATCAAAATGGTGTACTTATTTCAATGCAGTAAATAGTAAATTATTCAAAATTCAAAGATAATAAAGAGAAAATAAAGGGTAGCTATTTAAAAAAGTAAATTTCCATTTACAAAATTATTCTAAACTACTATCAAAAATTTCCGTTATTCTCGTAAATATTATAGTAAAAAAGTTATATGAAACTAAAAAAAAATAATCTCCTCCTCATATTTTCAAATAATTTAATAATTTTTTTATTAAAAGTATTCATACTTTTTCATTTTAATTCCACAAGAAAAAATGAATTTTATCAAAACATAACCGATTTTTTAAATTTATAAAAAACATAAATAAAATAAAACCTTTATGAAAACTGAATTTTTTTATATAAAAACAAGACAGTAAGTATAGTATATATATATATATATAAAAAACAAATAATTTCCTCGCTACGATCAGAATCCAACATTAAAGTTACCAAGAAAATAAGTTATTTCATTTCAAAATATTGATATTAATAATACATTAAATGAAATAAGAGTTTCGAAGAGAGTAAATATTTTTTTGAATTGTTGAAAATTTGAAGTTATTGGAAATATTGATAATGTATTGCGTATAATATTATATATAAGAATACTACATAGTTTATATACCTAGAATAGTATAAAAACGAAATACAGCTATCAGATGTCATAATACTTCAAATAAAATTAATAAATATTGAAACCCTAAAAATAATAATAATCGAAAAATATTTTACTTTGAAATACTATATAATATAATACTTTTACACCAAATTATAAAAATGTGTAGAATAATATGATTTCACACAATATACTATGATAAATATTCACAGCAAAACTATTTTATATATTTTTATTGGATGATATAATATGATAATAATAACAGACATTCTAGTATTATTTAGAAGAAATTAATCCATTATTCATAAATAGACATTGAATAGACAAATTCGTGGAAAAATAGATACGCATAATAAACATGTTTTTAAATAAAACATTGAGAATCTTATTTCATTACCTATTACATAATATTACAAACATGAATACATTATAATAAACAAACTGATTATTTTTATTATAGGTAGTTAAAAATCAAATTTCAGCTAAATTCGAAATTATTTTAAATTAAATTACTATGATATTTCAATGTAAATTAATTTTTTCATGATGAAGAGCACTAATGTTTGTATACTGCAGTAATGTCTTTGTAAATTATTATTTATTAAGCCAGACAATGGACTGTATTACACTAATTATGTATGTAAGACCATGAAAATAAAAAAAAAAATGGTATATTAACATTCAGATGTTATAAATCATATACTAAAAAATATACAATAACCGAGAATCCTAAAACTAAATTTAAACTCGAGTTAATAAAATGAAGGAGAACAAAATTATATTTCAAACTTTTCATTAAAATTAATTACGACCATTAGTACTTATACAATGTTATGATATAATTGAAGACCAATAGACAAATAAAAAAATTATACTTCTAACGTGGAAACATTTTTCAAATCCCATACACAAATAATTGTCATTGAAACTAAAAAATCTCCGATGTATCAAATGTACAATATTGTAGTTTTGGTCTCCTCGGATTTAAAAGCTATAATTTTATAATATTATATCCTATGTACTATCGCCTATAGGCTATCTCTATCGTATAATTAATGAAAAATAATAAATAAAACCTCGTATGTGTTACCTATGTGATTGTTTATGAAATACCTTCTATGCGATTAAACATTTATAATGTGACACCACTATCATTCAAAAATAACTCCTATCTATGTGACATAATTTACCTTATAATATGTAAGATTTTATATAATTTTAAAATTTTAAAATTTGTTTCTGTAGGTTATTAAAATTTTTTTTTATGTTATTGTGTGATCTATATTTGAATTTTAACACACAGTGTTTTTGTTTCAACCACGTAATGTTAAATTATGTCTACATTTTAATTTACAAAACCAGGACTAGAAAATATTTAAAATAAATAAACAAATATTATGTTATAGACTTATAATCTATGCGGTCCGTGTCGACCAACTTTATAACTAGGTTACAACGCTGTAATCTAAAATTAATAAAATAATTTAGACTGTAGTTTATCATTCTAGTTGTTTAAATAGATGTATTCTACATCAAAGTTAAAATTATGACATATTTCACAGTGTGTTTGTGACAATGAATATTTTACGATTATTATCATTATAATATATCCTATACTCTAGTAATCTAGTTCAGACGTTAAAAATATAAAGAATTAAGTATTCAACTGGCAATAGTGTAATTCAAACTGTGTAATTAACAAAGTGTAATTAGTAATTATATCAAATTTTAAGGCACTAAAGTAAAGTACCTTAATACTAAGGTATTATACCTACTATACATTTTTCTAGTTATTTTACAGCTAATTATATTATTTATTGACAAAACGAAAAATTAATAGCGATATCAAGTCTATTTTGTGAGTGGTTGAAATAATAATAATCCTTTCTTTAATACTATATATATATATTTAGCTTAACACCAAAAAATTAATGATAATTAACACATTGATGTTAATCAAAGTTATAATGATATCTATGTTGTAAAACATATAATCTCCAAATATTGCTATTATTCTCAGTTGATACACAATAATATTTATAAAATAAAACATGATCTATCCGAATAAACTATGATGATACTTGGATCAGTAATGTATATATAATACGTCATAGAGATTGCATTAACAGTATTATACAATTGTGATTACTGAAAAAAGTACTTTGACAGTACAATTATCTAAAAAAAAAAAATGTCTTTTAAAATTCGTATTTATATTACTTATACCACAAAGATTAATCGAGAATAATAATGTTCCACGCAGAATAAATGATGAAATATTATATGTATTAAAATTCATAATGTAACATAATTATCGTTCGTATAATATTTCTGTTTATAGAGATATAAAATATGTGCGTAGTTAGATGGACATAAATAACACCACAGTGTGCGGAAACCGTGACTTGAAGAAAATTTAATTGGTAGAATATATCACAGTAATGATAAACTATCAAATTAAAAACGTAATTTAATTTAGGTCCACATTTCAATTATTCCAAAACGAAGATGGAAACTATATTTTGCTTATTTTTTCATAACTATTGATATAAATTTCTTTTCTATTAACAAAGACTACAATCGGTAGTATGGCCAGAGTACTTGCAAACTATATTATGTATGGGTGCACGTTACGAATCTCACGTTGTGGACATCGTTGGCTGAACGAAACAGTTCACACCACAGTTTACCCGGTAGTAACAAAAAAAAAGTTAGATAATAATAATAATGTTATGTACCGTGTCAATGTTAGACAAAAGTTTGTGTTCAACAAATAACTTCCAAGACTTGGGAAACTCCATTTCCTCGCAGTGATATTTGGAAAATGTTCTCTAGAATTCCGCGTGGGTCATCATGCGTTTGTGGTTACGTTCGTTACATCTTAACGTCATCTACACAAATCGAAACCATCAAAACACGTACTCATATTGCCTGCTTTCGTATATAGATACAGCACATTTATAATATTGATATGCCTGTTTGGCTATTAATTTATTGTACATAAGAGAAAAATTGAATTGCACATCGTGACAAAATCGAGTAACGTGGAGTATTAAACACTGCTCAACACATAAATTATATGAGCAGTGTAGTGCCTTTCACACGTCATACCTATAATAGTACCCAAAAAATGACTTAATCAAAATCTAGCAATGACAAAAAAATTTATTTTAAAATGTAAGACAAAGTAGTTGATTTTATATTATATATACCTATCAAATTAGTATCAGCTACATTCTTTTTTAGATATTAATAGTTTTATGAATACATACTTCAAATATTTCAATAAATATTACGCTTATATCATATAATGTGTGGTAAAAATCAGTTTTTATTATTGTATTGTACTAGAAATTAAAAACAATTCATAATCTGTGCTTAGGTAATCGTATTTGTCAATTTAAAAATACCATATCAATATAGGCAAAGTTGAAAATATTTATGAAGTAATTAACATTTTAATATTGGCCAGAAATTTGTATTACTTAATTGGATCTTACTTCTTAGGTGATATAAATAAAATATCATATAATATTTTTTATACTTTAAGTTAATCCATTTTTCAATATTTTCCAACAATATAAATCAAAATAATTTTATTAATATTAGCTAAATCCTAAAATTAATTTCATATTCATAGAAAATAATATCTCAAATGGCAACATACAATACGTAATACGTAACATTATGCCTATACATACATCAGAGTACTGTTTTTTTTTTTAATGAGTCCTAAGATAAAAACTATCTGTTTAATTTTAACAAGAAAAATATTTTAAGGACACTTATTTTCCAACTATCTATAAAGTAAAATGAATGAAAAGTAACAAAATTAATACTTTTGTCAGAATTTAGAGTTATGCACTCTTTTTCACTTTATAAGTAACAAAAGCGTATCGTACAAATATTTTCCTTTTTATATATAAATAATATTTACTTCAAAGGCCATTAGTTATAAGCAGATTTGTAAAATATTTAGATAGTAATTGGCATAATTTTTGAACTATTGTTACAATTATATATTTTAACTTGGTTATACTTTATTGTACAAACTTTTTTCAATTATAATTAAATTGTAATGAGAATGGATTTTTTGGTCATAGTGTTGCATTCATTTTGCCTGATATAGTGATATATCATAAATACTCGTATTTAAGATGGCGAGAGGTTATTAGCGGTATTCTGTAATAAAGTGTTTGACTAAAGTATCATCCAACAAGTTGATTTGATAATAATTGGTCTGTGGTCATTATAAATCTATGAGATAATATCGTGTATATATATATATATTTAATAAGTCTGCTAATAATTGTTTTTTTTTTCATAATTATATATGTTTACACATTTATTGAATATTAATAAACTATAAAAAAAAAATTATTTTGTTTAGTAATGCACTTATAATATTGTATTTTATATATTATAGTCACAATACTTATGTAGCTAATACAAGGAGTTAACATTTAAATAACTTTTTTTATAGTTGGAATAAAAGTAATTTTATGTTATTTGGATTAGAATATAAGAAGATATATTTAATACTAAGATTATTGATGATTGTAATAATTTCCTTTACAAAGGAACTTATAATGCGATTACTCCTTTTTCCCAAATTCAAAACTCTGCTTATAAATTTTAATGTCATATAGGCTTATAAAGGTTTCCACTTCTGAAAAGACTACCAAAACATAGTAACTCTTTAAAAACTTCTATTTGAAATTATTTTAAAGCTAATTGATTTATTTTAGTTTTATCTATATAGTATGTTTCAACGAATTCAATAAAGCTTTATAAGTTATATTTATAACATCAATTTACATTTTTTTCGTACATATTAAGTAAAAGTGAGAATTTATAAAAATAATGATACAATATTTATATAATCTATATACATAATACATATTATCTAGGTAATACTCTAATAATAATGCATATTACACCCATTAAATTATTAAACATTATTTAAATTTCGGTTTTTA
The DNA here is from genome assembly GCF_003676215.2 of Rhopalosiphum maidis. Classification (NCBI taxonomy): domain Eukaryota; kingdom Metazoa; phylum Arthropoda; class Insecta; order Hemiptera; family Aphididae; genus Rhopalosiphum; species Rhopalosiphum maidis. The sequence goes on from NC_040877.1 coordinate 66,671,416, forward strand.
GAATTCTAAACTAATTGATAAAAAAATATCATTTTTTTAGCGAGAACGTATACGTTCATACATACACACACACGCACACACACTATCACAATATATATATATATATATATATATAATTTAAATTACTATTAAATTATTAAATAGGACATTATACTTTATTAAATAATATTAATATTTTATCTTTGAGTATGAAATTATATTATTTATAATAAATATTTAAATATACATTTATTTTATGTTTATAAATTTGGTGTGTTTCAGAATATTTCTGTATTAGTTGTACTAATATACAGTTGGATGATAAGTTCAAACATGAAAAATGCACTTCTGCTTCAAGATGTATTTTATGGTGAGTAAACGTAGTTCACTTAATAAAATGATATATATACATACATACATTTTAAATATTATTTACAACAAAATAAATATATCTCCATTTATAACATATGTAATTGGTAGTAAAATCTGATACTATAAGATTATAAATTTGAAAAAATTTGCCACTATTTAAAGTTTCACATATTATTTTCTTATTTAAAAATAATACTTACTTTTTTATCATATAATTCGGTACATCATTTAATAAAATACAACCATAAACTGATCATCATTAATAACTAAAAGCAAATTGCATAATATAATGTAATGAAGTGATATTATAATTTAATTTTAGATTTATTTGTTTATAACTTAGTTTAAGCCTTTATTAGACATCGTTATTTATTTTCAACGATTTATTTTTCATTTTGTAACTAAACTCAATCAAATAATAATTTTTTTTTAATTTATGTTGGCGTTGCATTACTATACATTTTCTTGCTCATTTATATTTTATAAACATGGATGGGTTATAACATTACTTATAACGAAAACGGAGAGCATCTTTTTGCTCTAATTTTCAATCAACTAAAATACCTCGTCTGCTATACCAGTATCATAAAAACGCCTCAGTGGTACCTACTGTATTTAATACTGTATCAAGCAGAAATGAATTAAATTATTCAGATTGTAATATAGTGAAGCCGTGTGATAAACTGAGGGTGAACTCTTAATGCGAAGTGAATTAAATGGCATGATAAAATATTTAAAACCTAAAATTGCTTGAGAACTTTTAGCACCGGAGCGAAAACTTGTTAGTCGCGGAAGCACTACTCCGTCTTTGCCAGGAAATCTAGAAAAAGATTAAACTCAATGTAGTTTCATTGGAAACTGTTTATTAGCTTGTTGTAATTTATAATGATATTACAAATTATACATAAACATAGATTTATAATATACAGTATATATCTACTTTAACTCCACTAATTCGGTTTATTAACCGACTTCTAAATAGTAAATACTACGCAAGTATACAAAGATTAAACGAATATAAACGCGTCAATTTTTCATCAACAGAGTTTACTATTAATAATAATAATTTTATCATAAATAGCATTATTTTGCTAGACGTTTTGGAGATCATTATCGTGAAAACATCTACTCAAAAATACGGAAACACTTATCTACAGTAATTTTTATCTGATCTTCTTTAATTTATGATAAATTAATATAAAAGTAAATCATTATAGTGCTATTTTTTTAATTTATTATATTATATAATATTTGCTTACTTTACGATTTAATAATTATAATATAGTATCGATAATTATGTCTTTAGTTTGAAATATAGTGTAGTATGATTTGTAAGGCCAAATAAGGATCTTATCTAGCAAAAAATTCATGCTAAATTTTTGCGCATATACTTATTATTTCATAGTTATGAATGACGTGCGTTAAGTACCAATATTCGATCTTTAAAGATTATTTAAAATGAAATATGATAAAAATATCACTGTAGTGAATATATCATTTACTAATGATTTTACAATAAAAACAAAAAACTTCCATTTTCTACAAAAAATATCTATCTCTTCGATCTATTATTTGAATTATGTATTCGACCACCTGCTATTCAAAAAATTGGTTTTTAATAAAAATAAATTATTGTTTTGTTAATATTTTGATTTTTATCGTACATTGAAATAAAATTATTGAAAAAAATATTCTTCTCTACAAAATTAACGCACCTTGTATTATGTTCAAGTAACTCTTATTACTGTATAGTATAGTTTATAATGTCAACTCATACGAGAATATCAAAATAGTGCGAATGCGTTAATTTTATGCAAAGTGCATGTTTAATATTATCAAATAGTTTCTTCGTTGCTAAATCTAAGCAATACACGTGTTCACTGAATTTTTGAACTAAACCTTGGAAAGAGAAAAGTTGAATCGAAAATATATTCGTTAGTAAATCTGGACCACTAAAATTATTATTGTAAGAAAAAATTTCGTTTTTACATGCTATCATTTCATATAATAAGACTTCTACATTTTTTAATACAAAGTTTTGAAGTTATTTTAAAAAATATCTAATATTTTCAAAACGTAATGGCATTACATAAATAAAGAAAATTGTACCGCAAAAGAAATGGTTACAAGTGAAGTCGTAGAATAAGGATACAATTTATTTTAGCAATATATTATGGTAAACTAAAACAAGATGTATTCGTTAACAATTATCAATGTTTATCTCAAGAAATTGTTATTTTCACTGACAACTAGTGCCAGCAAATACAAACTTAGTTAAGCAATAAATTTAATTCATGACATAGGGAGCGGTGATTAATAATACTATTTCAGGCCCTATAACAAAATTATAGAATTTTCCAAAATTTTTTCGAAAATTGAGTTTAGTAATTATATAAGCATTTTCTAGACGATACATAATTTTTTAAATAAAGCTCAATTTTTTGTTGAATTTACAAACATTTTAAAACGTTTAGTGGTTTTTCGACTAATTTATGATACATTTTTTTAATTATCAGGCAAAAACATTCTAAATGAGATACAAAAATCCTTATGTATTTTTTTCACAACAATCAAAAAATTTCAAAAACTTATGTTCACAGTTATATTTATAAAATTTAGAATTTCAAATGTTGACAAAAATAAATATTTTAATTAATTGTAAATCAAAAATAATATTCGTAGGGGACATACAAATTAAAAATATACAATGAATAATATTATCCTTCTAAACGTTATTAAATTGTAAGCTATTTATACAAAAAACTTATTCATACCTTTAACTAGTACGTCAATTATCGGTAAAATAAAATGACACAAATACGAAAAATAAATTAAATTGTATTGAGTTTATATTTAATTACTCAGGACAAAAATAATAACAATACACCATTATTTAAGCAAATAAAGCTTCACGAAATCGCTTAACTTATCATTAAAAAAAGCAAAACAGAAAAGTTGAAAAGCACCAAACCAGAGTATTTAAATGTTGGAGATTTGGCTGATATGTGTCAGTAATATATGCTTTGGCTTTCAAAGAAAGTTAAATTAGCTTACAGTTGTTGTCATCGAATAAGAAAAAGTTTATCTCCCCGAATAAGATGGATATGTCGTTAAATTAAAGGATTAATTGTTATTTAGTTATGATGAATAATTAAGCAATTTATTCAAAACATCAAATTGTATAAAATGTATTAAGTCTGAATTTTTTTTTTAAATTACTTCACTTTAATGATATAATGAATACATTCAAGATAATAAAATATGTAATTTTATTTCAAATTACAGTTATAATTTAAAAATGGATGTTGTTAACTGGTGAATGAATTGAGCCGGAAACAAGACCACTAATAAACTAATAATTTAAAATTATTAAAATATTATATTATTTTTAAATAGGTATTTAAGTGATTATTAATTTAAAAATATCAACAATCGACTAGGCTTACTGTGTAAACTATGCAAAATAAACATATCTTATTTTCTAGCTTATTAGAAGTGTGAAAAGAATGTATTTGTATTATTTGTATTATCTCATACTTTTGAAATGTTTATACACGACATTATAAATCATAAGCAATCACAATAATGATTATTCGTTCATAATAAATTAATAAACAATACATTAATGTAATACAGAATTTTCTCTTTTACAATTTTTGTACAATATATTTTTTGTATTATTTGTACAACCAAACAAGCAAAAAATTTACGATTAGATCATTATCATACATTTTGAATAGTTGACATTTAATCATGAAAAAATAGCTTATGCATATGTCCATCAAGTTGGCCTGGAACATTATATTAGGGCTATGTAATTGATATCAAAAATTTGCTAAAACTTGCTAGATTTTGCTAAAGCCACTATACTTTGCAAATCCACAGACAAACATGTCGGTGGTGCCATATTCATGGACGCGCCAACACATTGCACGAATTAAAAAAAAAATATGTAAAATTATTCAGCAGAAGTTGCTAGATTTTGATAGAACATTTTGGATTCTGTTAGAATCCCTGTCCCATAAAATAAAAAACATAATTAAGTGTAATCTTTTTAGTAAACAATTTTTTCTTTTTACAATTTTTATAATATTTTAACCAAAAGAATGCAAGATTTTTCAAATAACTATATCGTTTTCATCTTTACATAACCTTTGAATTCACATGGTATCGATAGGAACATTTCTTGTGTTTTTCATAATAATTATGTATTACAAGTTTTATACGAAAATTCGGTTTTCAACAATTTTATTCTAGCTGAAGCGTATATATTGTCTAATTTCACTGCACACATTTCAATATTAAAGAGACAATTGATAAAACTAAGTTTTCAGATCAATAAAAATTTAGAATAACAGGTCTGGTGCAATGTAATATTATTTTATTTTAAATATTTTATTGCATCATTATTATTCGGTCGCACAATGTATATAACGTATTTTATTATATTAAGTTGAAAATTTGCTATATAAGTGTATAATAGGCAAGTGCAATGGTTGAATCTAAAGGGACTATAATGACCCTTGCTCCCCTCCATACCCTATGACCACGAGCTTGATAAAATAGTGTTTAATAATTATTTATTATGGATAAAACAGGTGATGCTCGCCATTAGTGCGACGTATATCAATTACAGGATATGTAAGGCACGCGAAATATTTGTCGGTTCGTCTTTAATGAATGAATTGCTTAAACCATGTAATGTATGGTGCAGTTTATCCTGCTGACGTATCGGCGGAAGCAACGAAACTAATTGATTAAATTCGCTGGACCGCGTTTTGTATAACATTATATATGTACAGTGTACACACATAGTATATGTATTATACACATGACACGTATAGTACACACTATACAATCACTTCCACCCCCGCTACAACCCACCTTCCATAAGCTAGCCAACCGCTTCTATGTTATAAGATCGTATCACTATGAACTCTCCCCCAATCTTTCTTCCCCTCCTCATCTAAACACCACATCATCTCTGTCTATATCATACACATCACATATACATATACTTCTACCACATCCAAGCCTATGTAGCTATGTGGAACTCTCACTGTTTTTTTTTTTTTGGACATGATCGACACCGCAGCCGCCGCAAGTTGTTGTTCGGTAAACTTTTTTACACTCAGATGATAAGTAGTCGCCACAGGAGCGGCTAAATGCGTATTTTCGTTTCAATTTTTTTTTTAATGTATTAACGTGTACGTGTTCTTTCACACAGTAATTAAATCTAACACTATTAAAAGTTAACCGCCACCACTTCAAGTCATCACCAAAACTTTGGTCCAGAGAATAACTTTCGAAAAAAATCGCAACATGGCATAAAAGTTGAAGTTTTTGACACAATTTAATATAACCGTCGGAACAAAGTATATAAACTTATAAAAATGTGTTGAGTATTTTTTTATGACTTGCACTGGTATTTCATAAAAAAATCACTTAAGATAAAATGTTTAAAAAATCTAACATTGATTTATATTATTTCTCGATTAATTTTTTATTTTCAAATCAATCAAATAATTGTCAACTGTCAGCACTATAATTTGATTCTTAAACTGTATAAAAAATGTCAAATACCTCATGATGGCTATCAAATATTTTTTTTTATTATTATACAATGTTCATTTGTTTATAATTTAAAAAATAATAATACACTTTTATTTTAAAGTGGTCAACATTCATTAATCGTTCCTATTCATACAGATATCTATAGTCTATACTTGATTTAATATGTATTAGATAAATGGAATTAGATGAATTAATATATTACATAATTATGTTAAGACAGTTATCCATAATGTATGCTGGTTATAATTAATATCTTGTTTCCATTTTATCTGCTAAGTAATCTGCATAATTATTAATGAATTTCTGTAACCAATACCCAGAAGAATTGAATAATTTACTACTCAGCCGCTGTTTAGGACTTGAATCTCCAATTGTTATTAAAGTGGTACCCACTGCGTAATTTTTTATTATTATTTTATCGCTTAAACTTCAATTTAAAAATAATATGATTTAAATTCACTGAGCGATTTATTAATATAAGCTCAACAGTATTTTATACTTATGAGTTTTGTAAGATTTTTAAATCTGAATTGTTTTAAAAATGCAGAACTTTCATTATTTAATATTCTGTAACTAAAAATATTTAGGCAGGCTTGGAATGATTTTTATTTGAAAATAAATAAATAAAAATTGTATAATGTAATTTTAAATTAATATTGATCTCTTGTCACCATAGTATTTTAATTGACGTATACTATAGTTAATGGAACTGAATCTATACAATAGTATATAACCTTTGCATTATGTCATGATCAACTCCTACCGTCTGACCCTTTAGATAACTAACTCATCTTATACGCCGAGACCTACAATAAAATTATTCAGGTTACTATTTTATAAACGCTTATTCTGTTATATGGAAAGTTCACATTCACATTACTGTTAACTATCTTTGTAAACTATTACTTGCTATTACTTTTACTTGCTATACTTACTATTTTTTTAAACCTTCAACATAGGATTTACAATAAGATATAATAATATCTTTAGAATCTTGTAACAATAATGTTTGACATTTTATTGTAAAAATTCAAAACTCTTTAGAATATACATCCCAAATTGATCGGAATTGAGACATTCAATCGACTAAAACAAACAAATATTTGTTTAAATCTCCTCGACGTTAGCACTGCTTAAATAGGAAATACGGCACCAACACTCCAGTTTCATTCAAACAGTTGGAACAATATTATTTTCAAGATAGTATAACTCTTTTTATTAATCTCATCTTAGAGATATTAAATACGAGATGATCTGAAAAAGTATTCATGATTGAATTGAATAACATGAACGTATGAAATAAACAGAAACTATGTAATTTAAATTATGTTAATCAATTAATTTAATCGTATGGATCAAAAATAGTTGTGTTAAATATCATAGTATATTATATTTTTAATTCACAAAAAAAAGTTAACTTTAATAGTAATTTATCATGATGCTTCTTTCGATTTAACATAGAAGATAATAAAATAGAAGATATTAAAAAAATAAAAGCATGCAATCCATTTAGGGCTTACTGGTTCCCAAACTGTGAGAGGGCGTATAGGTACACATTGCTGGGGAGGCGCAAGCAGTTATTACGAAACTGGCTAATGAAAAATGTTGTCAACATTAACATCAATTATTAATTTCGTTATATATTTTTTTATTTACTATTGTTAATATTTTATACTAATTCATTACTATACTATTTCACCTTAATTGATTGTAACATTTTGTTATTTACTATTATTTATATTTTATAATTATTATCATCAATAAAAAAGTAGTCATTCCGAATATTGTATAGTTTATTTTTAAAGAATACAAAAAAAGTGATCGATTTTTTCAATTTATAGGAGGGGGAACGTGAGATTTTTGAAAATCTATAATGGGGGCGTAGAATAGAATAGCTTGGGAATCACTTATGTAGGTATTAATGTTATAACTAAATTTGCGTCAAGTTAAAAAAAAAAATAATACAATAGCCTGACCTCCTATATACAATTAATGGATGCCACGATCGAAACATTACTTATCAATGGGCCCTTTTCTATTGTTTCAAACTAATATTTCTTATTTTTTCGACCGTAACACGTACGTTTTAAGATTTACTACATGCCTTTTTCTTCATGGAATGTTTTAAAAAAATGTAATTGTAATACTAGTAAAACACAGTAGAATAACCACCTACTAATTACCAATAAAAATTCAACTTAGTTTAAAGAAAAACATGTTTTTACAAATTTTATTACAGACTTTCTAATTTTAGGTAATCCGTGTCATTAATTTTGTACTTTTATTTTAAATACAAATATAATGACAAGAGTTTAATTTGTACTAGACATTTTATGTAATAGCATAAACAATAAAATAAATTAATACATTAAATTCAAAATGTCCTTATCGTAAATCGTTTCTATTTTATAATAATAATAGCCGAATAAATTCTATTAAATTTACCATATTTCTACTTTACACTATACAATTATTTATATATAAAAAAAAATATAGGGATAGCATGAATTATAAGATTGCGTGTATTTAATTCAATAATTATCAGCCATAATACACTTTCAAATTAAAATTGTATAATTGTATATGTAAAATCTTACTATATTACATACCTATTATAGTATTACATATAAAGTATATTATTTATGTACATGTTTTTTTTATAATACAATTTTGAAAAATTTATTTTTTAGTATTCAAATATTCTTCATTCAAATTAATTCAATATTAAAACTTCATCATGGAATAAAAATTAATTCCAAACCATTAATATTATTATTCTTAAGCTTAATTTGTTAACACTTTATTTTTATTTGTATGCTTGATATGGACAACAATATTATACGTCATTATAACATAATAAATTATAATACATTATATAATATCTATATCTATATATAATATTAGCCAAATAAAACTATTTTAATACACATCCTAGTGAATATATTGTAATAATTTTATTTACAATATTTTTATTAGAAAATACTTAATTTGATAAAAATCATTATAAAAAATATATGTAGGGTGTATCATGAAGTTCTGACAAATGACATAATTTTTATTCTAATCAATACTTAAAAAAAATTTTTTCATGAAATTAACACTTGTAAAACACAAATAATATAAACTTTATTAAACTTATTTCAAAATAGCCATTTTATTAATCGAATATAAATTATATTTTAATTAAAAAAATAGTTTTAACGTTTACAGTATTTAATTTTACTGATTTAAGTCACCCGGAATCGATTTATGAACGTTTAAATATTCATTCAACTTTCTGTTACTGTGAAATTTCTTCAAAACCAAAATAGCAAAAACCAGTAGTCAAAACGAATTTTTTATCTGGATCTAACGATAATCTTATCCGAATACTGATAATAATATGTACAATTATTTAGATAAATCTGTAGTGGCCATATGACTGAAAAGTCATAGAGAATAAAGAAAATGGTTATCGTATTCGTTTTGACTACTGGTTTTTACTTTTGGTTTTAATAAACTATACAGTAGCAGAAAGTTAACGAATATTTAAATGTTTATCGCAAACGGATTTTACTCAAATTAAATACCGTAAACATTGAAAATATTTTTTTAAATATGTTAATAAATTGGCAAATTTGAATTTTTTCAAAATATTGAAATTAAATTTATAATTTTTTATTTTCTACATAAAAAAATAAAAATAAAAATATATTGATTATAACACAAGTTATTTCATTTGTCAGAAATTCGTGATACACTCTGTATAACAATTCGGTCTCCATTTGAAATTAATTGCTTTTATTCATAAGTTTTTATCTGTTTAAACATTAATATTTTATAATATGTTTCAGTCGAAAATGTCTCAATCTAATATTTATTGTTCATAAATTACAAACGAATTCAAATAAAAGAAAATTTATGTATTTCCTTTGAAAAAAAATATTAAAAATAGATTTACATTATTGGGAACAAAAAATAAAAATAATTGTAATTTTAATGAAAATAATTTTTGTTTACAAAACAAATAAATGTCATATTTTAACACATTTAAAATATAATAATAAAAAGTTGCACAAATACCTTTAAATGTAATAGCTATAATATATCTAAATTTATATTCGAAAATAATTTCTATGTGGAGAGAAGATTAGTCTCATACCCAATGTTAGTTTATTTTTATTTTAAAGTCGTCTGCTGCATTCACAATTGTCTTGAATTTGAAGCTTGATTAATCCAGGGAAAATAATAATTGTTACATATTTAAAGTACCTACCAGCTAATGATACAAATGTGTTACTATTACAATTATTATTATTAAATTAAACTAACGAATTTTTTTTTAATTTATTACAGGTGTTCAAATCGCATACTCTGCTGTAATTGGAACAAATTTATTCATCTTCGCTGCCAGTGTCATACTACTCCTTGGGATCGTCAAAGTAAATATTACTCATTTATACTCAGAACGTTTTATTTCGAAGGCAAACAATCCATATAACTTACAGACGCCATTATCAACAATTCAACATGACTTTTACAATGCTTTTCCCTTCGGTATCTTTTTCTTATTTTCATTTTGGTTTTTTTTTATTTATTATTTTCGTTTCTATTACAAATAAAATCAAGACCGAATACTAAAGGCAACATCCATTTTATTTACTTTTATTTTGAAAGAAGAAGTAAGCTACACTGTATGTGTGAAGACGTATTGAATTAAAAACGTATTCCGATTCGTTTTTATTGAGCGGACGATTGAATAAAACATTTATTACTTATTATTTAATACACAACTATATAAATACTCATAAAATATTAAACAACTCAAACAAAAATGTTGAAAACACATATAAATTATATTTATCTTTAATACCAATTTGAATATCATGTTTAAATTAACCACAATTTAAACATTAACTTAAATAAAGCACATTTAAATATCTAATAAAATTATTAAAATATTAAAATAACAAATAATTTTTGTTATTCTTAAACTGAAATATTAACCATATTATGTTTATTTTAATGATTTCAAAGGAGTAAGTACATAATTATACAATTTATATGCCATATTACTAACCCTCCTTAAAATATTTCATGACCGTATAGAAAACACATCATACTATACCCATAATATATAAAACATATTTTCAAATGTTTCAGCTCAAGGTATATCTCATTAACTAAAATTCAAATACTTGAAATTGTTTTTCAAATAATTGTACTAAATGACATATGGCTTATTACTAAGACATTTATGGTTATATACGTGTCTCTACCCAAGTAAATAATATGTAATTTGAATGGAATTTATCCAATTATCCAATAACATTTACTTACTTATGTCAATAATGATAAAAACCATGTTTATTCAGTTACTTAATTCCGTATTATATGATCCAAAATATTAAATGTTACATGCACAGCATAATTTATATAGAATTATAATTATATACATATTAACAGAGATAATCACTTACTTGAATTTAAATTTTTACATGTAATAGTCAATACTATTCAACTATATTGCCATAACATATCATTCACCTGTTCTTTAGTTTAAAAAATCCAATTAAATTCTAAACTAAATGTTACATACATTTATGACCGGATTCAACGCATTTAAACCCATGGGTGAAATACTTCTTAAGTCATCTTAAGAAATCTTAATTTTTAGATATTAAATAAAATTATAATTCGAACAATTACAGTTGGTACTCTAAGAAATTCTAGGAAATTCTCAGTCATGGAAACAGACCCGTTTGTGGAAAAACAAAAAAAAATAAAACATATATTTATAGAAGTAATATTTTTTAATTTCAAATTTGATGTATAATTTTTTTGATGATCTACAAACTAACAAGTCATTTCAATATTTTTATAATTGTTGAAACGTTTTTGTAAAACAAATACAGTTAGGAAATCGCATGCATGTAAATAATAGTTACTTAATATCCGTACCAGGATATTACCTATTCTATTATTCTGTGCCATGACGTATTAGTCGTTTTGACATTTCTGAATTTTTTTCATCTAAGTTTTACTTTCAACCTCATTTCAGTTTTATCTATGACATATATTTCTTAGAAATATTTGTTTAATAAGTTTTTTATGTGTGATACCCATTTATATCATATATCTCAATTACACAATAACTTCGTTAAATGTTCGAACGCTCAATCTTTCGTACACAAGACGTTTCAGACCATACTGGCCAGTTTACATTCAAACACATGGCCTTTGCACAAATGTCACAAACCATATTTGAACTGGTAACTCGTACCACCGAAATAATAAATACAAATAAAAAATCAAATAAATGCGAATGGTTCTGGTGTTATATAATTTATCAATGTTTATTAAACCGAGTTCTTAGTCTCATACACTCAAACGTATTTAATTTTTATAATAAGCAGTAACAATGACACTATTGCTATAGAACCACAGAATAACTGTTAAGTTATTTTAGGTTTTTTTAAAATTATAGTAATTGGATATGTATCAATTAAATTATCAACTAATAGTTTGCTTGAGAGAAATATAAATATAAATAATTTAAATATTTGCGATGCAGGTATATAAAATCTGAATGTTAAACTAGATATGTAACCATTGTAACCAGTAGAGCGTATTTTGTCTTTATATAAAAAGTTCTTATTTATGGCATTTAATATAACTTACTCATTTTTCAATATAATTAAGCTATTTTTAACAATAGAAGTATGTAAAATATTGTTTAAATTTGATCAAGTTGATATGAGTTTTCGGAAATTCAATAGAAGAGTTGTTTTTTAATGTTGGCTAACGCTGCAATATAAATTTGGATATGTTTTTTGTTAAAACCTATATAACAATGGATTTAAATTAATTGGTTATTTTCATTTTATTTTTAAATATCCAGGCAAATTAAATAAAATAGCGGAAAAAAATCAGGAAAGCTGAATTTTGGTATACATCTTTATTGAAGGATACTTAGTAACATACTAAAAGTCCCCAAAGATTTGATGACCGCTACCTCCACTAGAGCGCGCTTTGTGCAAGAAAAGTCAGTTTTTCTCAAATAACTCGGTTATTATTGAGATTATAAGAAAAATACCTACATACTATATTATAGAAGAAGTAATTACCTATAAAAAATGTATATACAATATATTTTGTCGGATCAATATTTACCTTGATAATCAGACATAAAATATTTTAGAATTGGTAATTTTTGTCTTATGGTGTCCGTAATTGTGACTAACACAGTTTCTTTCTTTGTATTAAATTTTTATAAATGAACAGTTTATTGTGTTATAATTATTATGACATTAATTTAAATGATACTGTTACAAATGCATAATTTATATAATTATTATCTAAACATAAAATAATTAAACAGTAATTAAAACATTATTTATTTATTAATTTAAACAAAACTTTATTTATAATATAATTATTTTAATTTTAATAAAATTTTACTCGTTTTTGAATACTAGTGGTAGGTGTATCATCATCACTGGAATGTACCTATTTGAATAACACGACATCGAAATAATTTATAATAACCGAGTTATTTGAGAAAAACTGATTTTTCTTGCACAAAGCGCGCTCTAGCAGAGGTAGCGGTCTTTGGGGACTTTTAGTATGTTACTAAATACCCTTCAATGAAAGTGTATAACCAAAATTCAGCTTTCCTGCTTTTTTTCCGCTATTTGTCAAAATTAAGTCTAATTTGCCTGGACTATTAAGCATAAGTAGTTTGTAATGATCAACAAACATAAATAATAAGAGTATAATGACTTTTTAAATTCAGCTGTTTTAAATACGTTTTTAGAATCATTTTATTACTACATTTAAAAATTAAACAATTAGAATAAATTAAATATTTTTTTGTTTTACACATGTGAGTTAACTATATGTTCATTTTTTAATAAAAAATTGAAATACGCCGTTAGATAACTTATTAATTAATGATATACTTGGTTTATTTATATTCTTATATTCTCAGCCAACCCAAAATATTATTGAAAATTCCTGCCAATTTATGTTCCCAAGAATAACTCAACTCTTTTAACGACAGATTAATGAGCAAAAAAGTAATTACAAAATATTCAAATATCACTTTATGTCAATATATGTATAGTTGTTTAAGTATTAAATGTGCTACCAATTATTAATTTCTAAACTCTGTTTTGCATCACCTTGTCAATACTCCAATAGCCTAATAATAGTTATTTAAATGTCCATTTATAATTTACTATTTTAATGAATACATTATGTATATAATATAATATAATATAATATAATAATGTTATTATTATAAATATTTTTTTTTATTAATTCATCTCCGTATCATATATCTCTTGATCACTTAAAAGAATTTTAAATATAACTGTTATAAAAAATATAATTTTTTTTTTTAATCAATGAAAATCTAAAAATTACAATACACGAGTTTATAATTATCACAATACAATGGTTATCCATCTCTTTTAAGCAGAGCTCGAGTTAGAGATAAAGAGTGTAACAATATTATATAATATAGGGTATAGTTCAGGGATCGGCAATTCATTTATATGGTAGTCCAGATATTTAAAAAAAAAAAATTCGAGGGCCAAAAAAATCTTAAACTTAATTTTTGTATTAAAAACACATTTTAAGACAAAGTATTTAATATTTAATTATTTAAAGTAATTACATTAAGTAAATACATTCATACAATAATAAAAAAATTGTATACTTAAGTTTAATGAGAAAAATTACATTTATTTTTTTTGAGCTAATAAACAGCGGTACACGATGGACGCTATCGAAATTTCAAAAAAATCATAAAGTAGATCACCCGACTCGGCCCGCAGCCGTGACTGCGGCATGTTCAACAACACAGATAATCATAAACCGTTATTATTGTCTCAGCGCCTAATGAAATCGATTTCAATATTAGTTTAATTTTTATTACGAAGGGAGGGGAAGTGATACATAAGTTGCCTCACTAAAAAAAAAAATACAACCAAAACCGCTACTGCTTTAACGAACGGAAAATTAATAAAATTTTTGGCAGTCCAGTTATTTCCCTTCTGCGGGCCGGACATGGCCCGCGGGCCGCCTATTGCCGACCCCTGGTATAATTTTATAATTGAAGTATTAATGATGATTCAAATATTATATATTTCTTATTAAAATTGAACTTGGCCTACTAGATATTATACAAAATTAAATTACTACTTTAGTAACAAAGAAAATAGGCGTTTAACTTAATATAATATAATATTCTAAGCACACGTTTTTCAAAATGATTATCAAACTCAAACAATACAAAATTGTCAAAATGTAGTAAATATTTTTAAAAATTAATCATTTAAATATTTATTATTACGTCGTTTATTTGTATTATTAATGTAATTTAAAATATCTGTACATAAAATATAAATTTCACTAAAAAACTATTTAAAATATTTATATAGTTACGTTTTCAAAAATAAATAATATAGAATACTACTTTTAGATTATTTCATATCCAACGTAGTAAATTACGAGATATCTTACAAAAATAAAATTTCAAAAGTAACGTTACCTTTATTAACTAAAATCACTATATTGATTAAATTTGTCACAAAACTGATGTTCTATTAATGCTCAATATTATTGTATTAGGTACGGCTAAATAATCATCATAGCCTTAAGTACTTATTGTAATTAATAACATTGAGATTATATATCACCACCTTTGTCGCTACGCCGTTACTACTTCGACATGGTTTAACTTTAATATTAACCCCAACATTACTATCTCGTCTTCGTCCAATTCTAACGCAACGACCCCAGTGATATATCAGCTTGTGCCCAACCTGGATCAGTGGTATGTTCGCCTTTTATTTTATTTTTCGTAAATGAGTCCCTTCATACATCAGTCTACGTCACAATGATACATTCCTACTCTTACATCGTATCAATGTACTACGTATATAATAAACTGCATTATTTTAACTAAAAATTCCTCATAAAGTTACAATCAATCTGTGTCATGCTTTCCACACTTATGTAAGACATTATTCGTTCTTCTTTCATTTACAAGACGATAATCAATCATAAACAAACTGTAAAACTTAACGCTTGTTTTCAATTTTATGTTAATTTTCCAAATCAGAGTTTTTACTACATCAATAGAATTTGCTACGATTTAATCTAAACTAGCTATATCAAGATTCAAGATATATTAAATTATTTTACTTAACAACAATAATAAGATTATAGCCCTGTCTAATATTTAAAAAAAAATATTATTTTATTAAATTATAATAAACACGAAAATTATTATACATAAATTAGTTCTAACTACATATGACACAGTGCTAAGATATTAAATTAACAAATTAAACCAGACACAAAAACCAGGTGGTTAAGAATTCATCACACATTGCTTACTTTACCCAGATATATTTCTAATCAAAATCTAAAAACAATTTTGCTAAGATCTTAAGCCAGTAAAACCCATAAATATAAAAAGTATTTAGAACTATACTAGATAATATTTACTAATGCGTTATTAAATTATTCAAAATAAAAAATGTTTTGATTATTCAATAAATAACAACTGTTTACATTAAATTAAATACTTATTTGATATTAAATTTATTTGACCACATTTCTACCAAGCAATCTATTTTGATATCTAAAATAGATATTTAATATATTTGTAGTTTATTATATTGGATACTAACTTATTTAATTCAAATTATTCTCCGATATCTTCAGTTATTTCCCTATGCTATGTATATATAACTTCGTAATTGATAAACTATAAAAAATGAAGTAATTAGTTAAATTTAATTTCAAATCTAGTCGTTTAAATATCATAAAAAATTCTCCATTTTATTTATTATACGATATAAAATTTAAAATGCTGGTGTTGTAAAAACCATACTTATTTTCAGTAAAATGCTTATAATTCTTAATTGCATTTTTATATTAATGTTTAAAATGTATAATATTTCGTCAAAATGACGCCTATGAGCTCTTGTTTTTTTAATAGTATGCTTACAATTCCAACTACAGACATGAGGTACTTGATTCAGTCCTTATGAAAATAAAATATAATTTTGATCGTATTTTATTTTATTTGAATTCAAATGACTTATACAATATTACATCATTTTTTAAAAATATGAGAAGTTAAAAGTAACCGTAATTAGCAGAGTAAAAATAGAATATCCGGTCGATGATAATACTTTAAGTATAATTTGTTACTAAAGTTTTGCTATATTTTCAATTTCTTTTTTTTAATGTTTTCTACTGGTCGTTAATTATATTTTGATAAGTTAATGTCACATCAGAGGTTTCAACGTGCTATAATAGGTTTCGTGACAAAATCTTGACGTTAATTATTTTCATGTCATCAAGGCAACCCTTTTCTCCGCCCAACAAACAAAAAACTCATATTCTCATCCGGGTAATAGTATGCAGTAATAAAAATTACATTTGTTTTATTAAACTAGTATTGAATTTCAAAAAATTTTTTTAAATTTTAGCATTTTATATTTTATGAGTGTGTTTGTGTGTGCGGTTTGAATGAAATATATAAAAGTATATCAAGTGCCATGACCTATGTTAAAATTAAAATATTTAGGCATAAAAAAATTTTTCGAACAATCCGTTCATCAGAATAATTGTGTTTTGATTTATCTCTAAATATTATTATTCAGTTTGTAAAAGTAAACACAATTTTCCAAGTGAAAATTTAAAATCAGTGGTTTTATAATCTAAGTGTATTTTACTAATTTTCTCTTTTTACTACACAATGTATATAAAATAAACCAATAGAATCCATCAATATATTGTATTATTTAAATACAAATATTGTATACTATAAACATTACACGATTATCCACATAACTGATTTAAAATTAAATACATTTTGTATTTTTTTAAGCAACAATAATAACATCAATTCCAACCATAACATAAGAATATTAATTATTTATTATTACTCATTGCTTCTAAAAACAATTTTTTTTCAAAAATATATATAAACTACTTTTAAACAACAAAATAACTCTTCACATATTATAATTTATAGTTATTAATAATATAATTTTTTTTTTTTTGTAGTATTCAATCCGTAGATTGGTCTACAATAAATTTTCTCTCCACGATTCTCTGTCTTGTGCTTTGTCTTTGAGTTGTTTGTACGAATCTATTCTTGCATCTTTGATTACTTGACTTATATAACACGTTCTTGGCCTACTTCTTCTGCATTTCCCTTCTATCATACCTTCCAGTATGAGGCTATGAAGTTCTCCATTATGTCTTAACGTATGACCAATCATATGTCATCGCCTTGATCTTAAATTATTTAGCAATGTTCTTTTCTCTTTGACCAAATCTAATACTTCTTCGTTCGTCTTCAATTCCGTACATTTTATTTTCTCCATTTTACGCCAACACCACATTTTAAAAGCTAGAGTGGTTTCATCTTTTTTGTTTAACGTTCATGTTTCAGAACCATATAATGCTGTACTCCATACGTATGTTTTAATTAAACGTTTTCTCATTCTTAGATCTACATTTTTTGATGTTAGTAATTTACTCTTACGTAGAAATGCCTTTTTTGCTTGCCCTATTCTACTTTTTATTTCCTTTTTCGACTTTCCCTCATTATCTATTATGCTTCCCAAATATTTAAATTGATTTATTTGTTCTATTCTGTTTCCTTTTAGGGATATATTAATATTTGGTTTATTTTGTTTACTACATACCATTACTTTTGTTTTTTCCGTATTTATATTTAATTTGAATTTTAGAAATATGTTATCCATTTCAATAAGTACTATTTGTAGATCGTTTTCAGATGTGGTGAGAAAAACTATATCATCTGCAAAGCGTATCATTGATATTAATATACCACCTATTACTACTCCTATCATTTGTTCTTCTAGCTTTTGTTTTATATCTCTCTTATCGCTTGTTCAACGTATACATTAAATAAAGGTGGTGACAGTGGGCATCCTTGTCTTACTCCTTTTTGTATATTAGCTGTCTTTGTTGTGGAGTTGATTTTAATTTCAACTTCTTGAATTTTATATATTGCATCTAGAATGTTTCTATCTTTAATGTCTATTCCAACATTGTCCATTATGTTAAATAGTATTTTCCAATTGACATTGTCAAAAGCTTTTTCTAAATCTACAAAAGCCATAAAGGTTTTCTTTTACCTATCTATTTGTTTTTCTAGTGTTATTCTTAAGCTTAGTATTGCTTCTCTGGTATCTTTGTTTTTTCGAAAACCATATTAATCATAATCTAGCTGTTCTTCAATTCTATTTCCAACTCTTTTACTTATAATAATATAATATTAAGTTACTAAATATTAGTAGATGTAAATAAAGGAAAAGAAGTATTTAAATATACATTTTTAAATGATTTACCTATAATTGTATGGTTTATAAAAATAACTTTATTTCACTCTCTGTTTCTGTCTCCTTTTATTATATTTCAATATAATGGATTTACCTATTTATTCAAACTCTTCTAACTAAAAAAAAAAAATCTAATAATATTTTATTCTTTACTTAAAATAATATTCATGACAAAAAATGCAACATTTTAAATACTTAAAACATAATATCCACGTAGTATTTTGAAACACAAATAAAATAAGTACACGCTAGTTCATTTTTAAGTTGTATTCATAAAATTAAATCAATAATTTAGCTGTCGAAAAATAAATCATTATTTTTAAATAAAAAATTTAACATGGTACACAAATCCAAGGTCATTATTATGATTCTCTTTTTCATAAACATTGAATACGTATATATTAACAATGTACGAATATATTTTATTTACCTATGTGATTATGATAAATTAATAATATACATGCACATATACTATAATAAAATATTATTCACTTTATGAATACCAAAGAGCTTAAATATTTTAAAAATTCGTCTACATTAATTCAAATAAAGTCACTTTGGAAATATAATATTTAACACTATATTCATCCTACAAACAAAAGGATTTACAAATAAGTAAAACAAATATATATTATATACTCTTTTATAAAATTGAACAACTCCTAAAAAAATATTGTGTAAACATTTAGTTTTACATTTTCAAAAATAAATTCTTCAGTGGTTCAAAACTTAAACCTTATTGTTCATTATTCAGGTAGAATGATGACACGATTTTAAGATTTTTAATTATGAAACATCATACTCTTCATTTATAAAAATTAATTATTATTCACATTAGGTACTTAATTAGGTAATTTACATTTAATTTAGTGTATATTTCAAATAAAAATATGTGTTAATTCTTATTAATCATCTGTGTTATCTAAAACATTACAATATAATTATAATTCACAAATATCATATTAGGACCATGTTATCTTGAATTCGAATTTAAATTAAATACATTATAATTATTATTTTTTCTTAAAGTTGCATGGAAAAATTTTGATCTAATACAGGTACAATACAATTATTACAAAAGCACTGACATAATTATAGGTACTTATAATTAATGGAAATCAGGTACAAACTTGTCTGTTATATCCTTGTTTTTATCCTTCGACATCATTGACTTTTTAATGTTTAATAATACCATTAACAAAAATATCACTATAAAATGTTACTCATTAATATTTTTATGAACATAAAATAAATATAATAGGTAAACTATTCTGATGGTCCGTAAAATAGATAATTATTTCTAAAAATTATCAATAATAGTAATAATTCATCAATTCGTCAATTATCGTTATAAGATTAAATTTCCATTGTCAATCAATTTTATAATATTCTTGTATTTATTGTTTATATTATTAATAAGATAATACATTTTTAAATATATAGATAACATTTATTTTATCCTCCCAAATCCACATAAAACCCAAAAACATTAAAATAGGTAAAGCAATAACAATAAAAGTAAATACATATATTAATATGTATAGAATTAGTCACTTATTTAAACTTGTTTGAATAATTATAATAGAATTGAAATAGTTAATGTAATCCTAAGAATAAAATAATTGCTAATGACAATCTAGATTAGTTTCAGATATATAAAATGTCATATTCTGTTGTGCTGTATAAATCTAAACCAAAACAAGTTAGAAGTTAGAAATTCATAAATCGTGTTGACCACAAACCATGAGAGGTTTTTAAGCCTTTGTACTTGTTTTTCTATAACGTTGAAACTACTGAAAATTGAAAAACTATTAATACAACAAAAATGGCTAAGTATGAATAAACAAATAAAATTACATTTTTATTTAGGATTTAAATTAGAATATAATATGTAAAATTATTTAAAGTCAATATTCATTATATCCCAGTTGATTACAAACAAAAACATTATTTGATTGTTAAGTAACATAAATTATACAAAAAAGTATGAAAATTAAGAAATATAGTCTAAAGAATAATAATAAGTATATATTAACGTCAAATTAAATTTAGCTTACAGCTAGTACTTTTAACGTCTTCGTAGTTTTTTAATTTTTATGATTGACAATATTCAAAACAGAAATTTAATTGATAAATCATTGTAAAACTTATTCTGTGTGGTTCGATTTTTTCCCTTCTATAATATTCTTAAATGTTTAATTTTTACTAACTGTACATGATAAGTGTTACAATTTTGATTATTCTTATTTATTCGAATCTTACTAAAATCTAGTATTTTCTTTTCAAATACCTATCTAAATTAACATTGTATACGAATTATAAATTCAAATTTATATTTATTTTATCTCCATTCTTGATCAAACAGTGTTCATCATAAAAGCTCATAAAATAATGAAAGTATAAAAACTAACTTTCTTTTACACGTTTCGAAGTAAGTAATAAATATAATGGTGAAACCTTAAAAATACTTTGTAAGTTATTATTAGTTGGTAGATCAAAATAAAATATGCAATTAAAATACAATCAATTTGTATGAATAAAGCAAAAACATCTTAATAACTGTGTAAACTTTTAAGTTCAATAAAATATATATTTTATAGAAAAAAATTCACAAAGCTTTTAGACCGGCTTTTAATCATACCAAAATAATGAAACGTAAATATATACAAAGTGATTCTTTTAACAATCGACATTCATTTTCTCAAAATGTACAAACAATTTATTTTAAAAATATTTTTTTACAAAATTTGAATTCATTACAAAACTGCATTTTTAAAAATATTTAATTTTACTATTTTGTATTTTTATCATATTTTTTATACTTAAATGACAATTTACATTTTGAATTTGATATTCCAAAGCAGAACATTTTTCTTAGAATTATTTTTAACAAGTAATTAATTATTTATAAGTATTTATTGTTTTGACGAATGACGATTATCATTAAGTGCCACGAGAGTTTCAAAATTTGTATGTACTAAATATTAATAATATTGTATCGATAATTAATATATTAGGTTCAACTAATATTAGCAGAACATGAAATTGAAAATGTAAATTTTCAATCTATATAGGTAAAAACTTTAAAAATATTACGAAATATGGTGTAAACTGCAGTAAAAGATTTAAAATTATGTAAGAAAAATATTTGTCAATACTATTTGACATGCCTAATGAGTAATGACTGTTCACTGTTAAACGATCACTCAGTATATGTATACATTTTGTACAGTATATCGTATATATGCCCTGTGTAAATGTTTAACGTATTTCCATTTAAGAAATTAAATGTAAAAAACAAAATAAATGAGCCATCTCTCGTTTATTTACTATGTATTAATTTATTGACCCGTAACGTAGTCGGTAAATTAGATTTACACATAACGTCGAGCATAAATAACACGACAGAACAAAGCAGTAATTAGCACACGAGAAAAGTAAAGAAGACAATAAATAAATTTACAATTACACGTGCCTATATAATATTATCCGAACTCGAAACGACTAAATCAATATTATGCGCGTCGATTACATACTCAAATATTGGTCACAGTAGGTAATTAAAAGGGTACACGGTATTTTAATGACTACTAACGTGTCAACATAATAAATGGATACAATCACAATGAAACGTATTCGTAGTGTTTCAGTTCAAAACTGACGATGACAATTTATTAATATATATTATTACACATTGACATTATTGCGGACGAAACTTCCAGCATTCGCGTGTTTATCTTGTACAATATATTAGCAAAATATTATTCTTAATTTCATGTAATATTTTAATACCAACACAAAACAAATGTTGTAGATTTTTTTTATAACCTGCAAAATTGAAATACTAACATAATAATTTTCAATAAAGCAAAATAATAAAAATAAAATAATATCACCACAAAATAAATATTATAATACATAAAATATAATTTCTACAGCTATACATTTTCAGTTGTAACTAAAAACGATTATGCGCTCCACTAGCTTTCGTGACTTGCTTTCGTCCTACTTAGAAACTTTAACATAATAATATGATATCACTATTTTCAGTATTGTTATGTATTAACCCAGTAAACACCCACGGGAAAGAACTTGGAGGAAAATATGTGGTATCATATATAATAAATCATACTATTTTAATTACAGGTATAATAGTATCTAAAATATATTTTGTAATCGTAACTTATTAAAAATTATACATGTTAAAGAAAAACGATTCGAAAGGCAGGGTACGGAAGATAAGTCAATGGTAAATGATCCTATTTTATAGGCAACCTTTTTTATTTAAATTATTAATAAGGTGATCTTATAACGGGTATTTTCTGATTAATACAGCTAAGGTTATTACTGAGGATAATACCTAATAATCAATTATAATAGGTTTACATATAATATATGGGTAACTTAAATAATTTAAAAACTTTAGAAATAATTATAAGGTTGTTAGAAAAAATATAAAATAAACCTTAAACATATTTTAAACTTTGTGTAAGACTATAACTATAAGATCTATAATAAATTAACAAATATAGATGCATTAACGTTATTTAAAAATAAACCGATTAACAATTTACAGTTAAAAAATATAGTCAATAAGTGTACTTAGAAATCCTGAAAATTTAAATTTAAATAAATGTATTAAAAAATGACAAAAGGGGAACGTGTGCATTCTAAGCAAAACATGCTACATATGTATTTATAGTCTGAGCTGCCGTACTCTCCTAACTCCCGTTATAAAGCTAACATGGCAAAACAAAGTGTATACTTTGCATTATTTACCATAATATGTTTAATACACCTATGTCCTATATATACAAAATATATACATTTCATACAATTATTCTGAAGCTCTAAAATTGTTTATCCTAATCCTATTAATTATTATGTTTGAAAATGTTTGAGTATGTCCTTTTAATATAAAAGCTATTTTTATTATTGTATAATATAAAACTTATATAACTTATAGCTATATTTTAAAATATTTATGGTAAATAAATAATTAATATAAGCTTACAGACATTTAACATTTTATAAGCCACTTTACTAATTGGGAAACTCACAGTTACGGTATATTTTATTAAGCAGTTCATAAATTAAATTAAATTTATTTTCAAAACTAATCACGCATACGGCCCTAAATTCACTTTTATAAAAATTATATTAAAAAAAAAGCGACGAAAACGTGAATTCTTTATTTAATACGCCGTTTAATCGATTTAATGAATCGAACGTTTATATTTTCAAGCCACAAAATTCTGAACCATTCACCATAACTGCATATATGTAAGTAGTGATCGTATGTATATTAAAGTAAAAACGGTTTCATAGAGATGAAATTATATTTTGTTGAAATCAAATAGCGATAATTACGTTTTTCTACAGGAACACACTATACAATATACATAATATTATTAGTTAATTATCCACTTCCCAAAAACAAAGGAACGTTGATTTTGAACGTGTGGACCGCCCAGCACGTCTTCTGTGAGCACGTGACATAACTTTTAAACCAATCATAAAAACACGAAACCGAAACGTGAGCTTCTAAAACACCTTAATATTTTCGTGGAATTTTGAATAAAAAGTAAACTTAATTTTTTTTTTCTGTAAAATAAAAACAAAATTCAAATTACAGATAAGATACTGAACGTTTAGTGATAACTGGATGTTAGAACTCTCGTATCGCTCCGCTTCTAATATCGGCCCAATGCCATTTTGTATGTTGTACTTTGAAATATGAATGCTAACATATTTGGTAAAACAATTATTCAGTTTAAAGTATTATGTTTTAAAATTTAAAATAACAATAAAAATGCTATAATTATTACTATGTATGAATAATGTATATGACCTACAAAGGCGTATGAAACTTTCTGAGCAATGCATCTAACCATAAAGATGTTTACAATTTTTTTTTTTTTTTTTTAATTAATGTTTAAATACACATCATTGTAAAACCAAGAATATTTAAATAAATTCATATTCTGGTTTCAGGAACGAATATCCCTAATCGTACCATGGATTGTCGGTCTCATAACTTTTATGGCACTCGAAGCGGTTGCCATTGTTTACTCGAACGTACTCAGAGACCATGTAAATAAGGTGAGTTGTAAACATAAACATGTTCATATAATATATATTATATACAATAAAATAATATAATATCAGAAGTAATATCTTACGGATTACTTGAGTTCTGCACAAAATAATATATTGATGTATTAATCAAACATTAAATAATTTATTGTTTCTAGAAATTTGACTCGTTCTGCAAAATTGAAGTAACATTTTACTTGATACGGGCAGTACTAAATGTAAGTAAATGCATTTAATATTTGTGAAAATTTAATTTACAAAATATTAATTATTTCATTATCACATAAAATAAATAAGTATAACCATTACATATCACCACTTTCCGTTTTCGTACAACTATAATAGCTAGGATGACTAAATAGTTTTTTTTTGCTAATTTAAATGTTTAGTCATTAAACATTAAGTAAGTCACGAAACTAGTTCTATTTAAGCCTTCTTGGGGAATTCCCAGAAACCGTGAGAGTGGCAAGGTTAGATATAAGGGGGATATACTATGACAAATAAGAAACTATCTAAGCTATGAAACTACATAACTATAATAATATTATGCACGGTGTGAGTTCGCAGTCATTTTACTATTGTTGTATTATTTAGATAACAAAAAATAAAATATTAATATCCTGGATTAATAATCATAAAACAACAGTAATAATTGTAGTTTGAAATACTAAAATTATTCGCATGATAAATTCGTATTTTGGAAAATACGTATTTATTGTTATTATTTTTGTACTAAAAATATACAAACAAAAAAAAAGTTGTTTCAAAAATAAAGTTTGTTAATGTTAAGAAAGACAAATATAGATTTATGTTTATATCATTCAAAAATAATGCATACGCTAAATATTCCATAGTAATATTCTCGGAAAACTACTTATGAATAAAAAAGAAGTACTTAAACTCATGAATTTTATTAATATGCTTTCCCTCCGACATTCACCACCGCTACAATAATTGTCATTTCACATTTGGCTTTATCTCAAATATAATAGTACTTCGCAATAAATGTATTTTTTATTACTTTAAACAATAATGTTCACACATAACGCAAAATAATGACTCTCCCAAAGTAGTAATTTACAGGAACCCGGACACTGTTTATGATACGTTCATACATGAATATAACTGCATTTTTTTTCTCGAAAAACCACAAAATTACCTTCATAACCCGACAATAGTAATAAATTTCAGTTCACCATTCCAACGCACTATATCTATCACTTTACAGTAAACCTACTCATAAATTAATAAAAAGAAAAATAATTTATATCTGTCTATTATTGATTGAACTCAATAAGTTTTCAATTAATTTTTTAATGGTTTGCGAAGAGTAGTAAAAGAGGATAGTTGAACGAATATTTCATTAGACTTTGACAGTTTTTTTCATTAAAATCGTAAATCTATTCTATTACAATAATATTTATTACTACTTTATTTATATTTTATTATATGATGTACCTTTTTGAATGTTTAAAAATGTGTTAATCGTCCTCATATAATGCATTCGTAAGAATTAATTTTTCGTCAAGTGCATTTTAATATAAACTATTAATATTAATTCCATGCACTTTAATCTCAGCTTGTTTTTTGTAAGTGATTTTTATTTAAGCAATGAAACTGTACTGTATGCAGACTATTATGCGTCATCCAGTAAAGTATTACGATGATAAAAGTGTGGGTCGATCACCTCGGGTGGTGCTTTTATAAGGATGACGCGTTTTGTATGCATATAATAATTATTAATTAACTCCTGTTGTATGATCTGAACTTATTTTCTAATAATATTATAAATTCATTTTTACAACACCAAACATTGATTTATTTGCATTAAATAATTTTATGATTTTATAAGTTATTAGATTGGTATTACTTTGTTATTTTTTATTTATATAATATATAATTAATTTTTCCGTAATAAGTTGTTGTTTATAATCAGAGATATGAACAAGGTACTTAAAAATCAATATTGTGATACTAAATACTTTTTTTTTAGAATATCGTAACACTAGAAACTAGACTGTACACGAACTGTGTGTGTGTTGAAAACATACAGACTGGGTAATATAAATTGCTACAATAAATACGAAACCACAAATGACTCTGCGAGTAAAAATAATGCGATTAAAGACTTCTTATATCTCGTAAATAGTTACAAGATTCGTAAAGCAAAACGATTATGAATATTCGACGATTACATAAATCGCATAGAACCGACTGAAAATATTAATTCTAATCATCACCCAAACAATAAAGAATATAAAAATATGCCTAAACTAAGTACTATTATTCCTAGTTATACAATTGTAAGTCCTTAGAAAACCAATTAAAATGTTAAAGAACATTTTAAATGTATCGAATATTTTTTGATGGAAAAATGTTATGAAACACTCAATACATTGGTTTGGCTGGTTACATACTTTCCATAGCTTGTATCTAAGATGCGTCTCAACCCTATTTATAAAAATTATGCTGTTGTCAAAAAATATAACTCTGGATCAGAAAATGACGTGTCTGAAAAAATGAAAAGTGAAAACAGGGGTGAGTGTAAGCAAAATTCAATGTATTATTGTCAAGTTGCATTTACGATTCTCTGTGACCCTATTACTTAATGAACACAAATTTAAACATAGAAAAATAATATTAATTTAATGCAATCATCACTGCCTCCATCACCGCCAACGTGGTAAAAAATAATAACAATATTTATGAACGCGCCCGCACATATTTCGCATACATACATACACCGGATAATTCTGAAAGAAAAATAAACGAGATAAAGATAAATGTTGGGTTTTCTGTTTTCATGACAGTTAAGAAATAGGGATAATTCCAAAAAGAAAATTTTGTATTCTTCATGAGGACGATAAATAACTTTGGTCCAAATCTCTTGGGCTACGAAGAAAAATATCCATTTTTCAAAACAATAGATTCGTCCCCGTGTAGTTATGCGCGTAATCATACAGTCATACATTACCTACAACATTAGTTTGTTGTTCGTCGTTATTCGCACCGCTGTCATCAACTTACCTATATGTGTACTTAGTCCACCACCTATCCATAAAATTTGTAACACGAATAATGGATATTTTTTCATTCAACTAATCGGTTTTTCATCGCTTAAAAACATCGACACACATAACTGATAATATTTAAACTTATTGAGATAGTGTGCTACCAAACAAAGTGTATCATATGTATAGGTATGCACTCCGTTATAATATTTTAATATCAGATCTTTTTATTATTGGTTTAAAGGTTATAAATCAAATATTTAATTCTTGAAGAAATATTAAGAGCCAGTAGTCATAGAGATAGGGGTGAACTCGAATTCGAATGGAAATTCATCATATTCTATCTGTACACAACCCCTTGAATTCCCCACTGGTTAATTTCCTTTGTCCTATAACTTTTACACATTTTATTGTGTATTATTATTCAATACAATTTATAAGTCACTAAAATAGCTACCATATTTTTAATTTAAAAATCTTGATATTTTCTACACTGTACATATCATAATATAATAATGACATAATATTACATTGGTGATCGTTGTTATTTGAAGCCTATTTTTATGATTCAGTGGTTTTCGTTCATCGCATAACGTGAAATCAATTAATAATATTATTTATCTATTTATTAATATTTGTTTGCTATTACAACTGTAACACGAAATCCTTAAGAGTATAATCAATTTAATCGATTATTCGATGTAACTAATATTATAACTAATCAACTTTGTTATTATTAGGTTCCCATGGCAACTTAGTCAGAAAAAAATGTATACTATCTCTAAAAATGACTAATTTTTATTTGAATTATTCTAGTTATTAATAAATAATAATACATACCTGCATAATAAATTAAATTGAGCTCTGATTTTACTTTTTTAACTCGCATATTTAAATTTATAATTAAACTCTTAAGTTTCTAATCTCTGGTCGATAATATTCACTAATAAAACGGTCAGATATACTGCAGATGTCAAAATAAACTTGAACAAAACGTACGTATACAAAAGTACGGGGGCAATTATTGAAAATAAATTCGAGTGATTAAGCCGCCCAACTAAGGGCACATAATGTAATAAATAATATTCCAAAAGAAAGAACATGTGTAGGATTTTAAATTTATCACCCTGCGCAGCGTACATAAGTGTTTGAGTTGTCGAGAGTATGTATAAGAGCTCACGCGTTCATATTATAATATTGTATTGTTACGTCTCCGTTAATTTATTGCACGTCGACGGCGTACATTTTAATTATTAATAATCTGGGCGCTTACGCCAAAAACGTTCTGTAAAAAACACACTGAGATGAAATCATTAGTAGAAACAATGTGGTGACGGAATGAACGGCTGAGATGTTGTGTGTTCCGTGTGTGTGCGACGCACGTTCCTAATGAACGGCGGGGCTTGCCGAAGGAGCAATATTCAGTGCACTAATCGACGGTGAATCGCGCGAGAATTGCGGCGCATAATATTGTTGAGTGTACGCGGAAATCACCCGAAAAGAACAATAAAGTCGCAAATATTATAATATTATTATATGGCGGTGGAATGAAAATGCGTGAGATTTAACTTGCAGAGCTAAACGGCGGCGCCGGCAAACATCATGTCTACACCAGACTCTGCTATTAATCAAACCGACTAAATTTCTAATCGGCCGCGTCGTATAGGTACTCGCACGGTATAATATATGCTGCAGTGGTAGCGTGTACCAAGGGGTATTTGGGGAATATTATGACTCTCCCTTAACTCCTCCCCCCTTAACATGTGTTACATATAAATTAATTTTTTGCTACTAAGTACAAATATATTACTATTATTAATATTATTTCTTTCATGCGTATATGATATATTATTAGTATGATATTCTCGATTGACTGATTGTTTTTATGAGATCGTTTTTTTTTTCATGTATATATTTATTACATTGACTATATTTTAATCCGCATATACTCGTAGTAATATAATTTATATTTTGGTGACACACCCTTTAATAAAATGATAGATGCGCCACTAGTACGTAGCACGCATGTATTTGTGCATCGTTTATACGTTCACATACACACATATACATAATATGAAGTTTTACAGTGCATTCGTGTAATTCTTAAAAAATAAGTGTTTTTCTATGGATAAACTAAACTGAAGTTAAGCTCACTGTAACGTTCAGGCGATCATTGCTAACACTGCTATCAGTATGGTTTTTCAATTGACTGTTTTTCTTACTTTTTTCTTTATTATCCCAATTTTTGTTATCGGCTTTTGTCTATCTTTATTTTATTATTCTATACTTAATACTTATGTATAACAATATTATTGTGTGTAATAATCTTCGACTGTTTCCATCATATTATAAGCATTGTATTGGCTCATTAGTTTATAATAATATGACTTTCGTCGATTGATGTGCACAATTACAGCGGTTTTTAGCCACAATTTAGTTGTTACGATTCCTGAAATTGTTTTTCTTAACAAACTTGTACGTGCAAGGAAAATTTCATTGGCATCTCTTGGCCTACATTGAATAACGTAAACAGCGCGCATTAATCCCATTTGGTAAAACAATAACAAACTTTTACTATAGAAAGAGAAAAAAAGTATATGTACGTCGTTAATTAAATACTTCTTGTCGTAAGACACAGAACGCTGCTTTTCAAAATCGCAAGTGGGGTTGGGAAATATAAAGGATTTCGTGGATTATTTTAAGTTCTACGAAATCGTTTGTTGTGTTTTTTTCATTATTATTCCCCTTATAATTAGACAAGTTTTTATTGTACCTTAAAGTGCATTTTTGCGTACAACATTTTATTTTTCGTGTAAGTACCCTATACACAACGAAGATGCTTAAAGTTATTGGTAATACCTTATTGTTTTTATTTTTTTTTTTTTCATGTAAATTTTGTTCCATCATTCAGACGTAAACAAATAGAAGCTGTATTTCAGTTACGCAACAACAGAGTAGACTATAGTTTATTGTTCATGAATTATGACAAAGCGTGAACTAAGTAAAATATTGAACAAAAAATACGAAAGCTGCATACTCGGTTTTCATGTCAACAAAAATTTTCCTACTTAAATTTGATAAATATACAAAAGAACATTATTTTTGTTGAATACCAAAAGAATGATTCTCGAAATAATTCAAACGTCAGTAAAATAGTTTTACCGTAAACACAAAACATAAATACA
The DNA here is from genome assembly GCF_003676215.2 of Rhopalosiphum maidis. Lineage (NCBI taxonomy): Eukaryota > Metazoa > Arthropoda > Insecta > Hemiptera > Aphididae > Rhopalosiphum > Rhopalosiphum maidis. The sequence continues at coordinate 66,703,009 of NC_040877.1, forward strand.
TATTTTTAATATTTAACGTCAAAAAATAAAGACCATTTAAAAAATACATTTTTGTTTAAATAATTTAAAAGTGCAAAAAAATAATACTTATATTAGTTATATTAATAAAAAAAATTAAGTATAATTGTGTACACATAATAATGAATACAATAATTCCACATTAACAATCCGACTAATTTATAATCTGTTATGAAATAGTTGTAAAATAATTTAATATTATTTAAAGTGTTTATGGTATAATAATTGTACACTATAAATATCAAATAAACAAACACAAATATTATAAGCATAAAAAAGAATATATTTAAGTTACCCACAAAATAAAGTTAAATCTGTTTGTATTACGCGAATTCAAAATTGTACAGTACAAACAAACATACTTGAGCTAAGGTTCTCTTCTGACACTGCATAAATATCTATACTACTTACAAAAAATATGCTTACCACCAACATAATGATAAACATTGAAACTCGGAACAAAGTTTTTTTTTACTCGAATCGAATTCATTATTTAAAAATCAAATCATTCAACTTTTTCCATTACTTGTGTAGATATTATATATACGATTTTTCATCATTAAATCTGTTTATAAAATCTGCACACCAGAGTTATTTTACATATTTAATTAAAAATTGAAATAAGATATTTATCATAATATTGACCGTTGCAAGATGCTAAGTCTACACATTATTATACAATATACCCAGTACACTCAAAAATAATGGATGGCCTACGCACATACATTGTGTTGTTTATATGTATTGTATATGTATGTGTGTGTGTGTGTGTGTGTGTGTGTGTGTGTGTGTGTGTGTGCGCGCGCGCGCGCGAATATACTAGACTACTAAAGCCAAATATATACCAGTTCCAATAAATTACTAGGTTTATAAATCAGGATGGATAAAAGAGTAATACTGAAACTCTATTTTAAACGCTACTCTACATTGATACGGACAACTTTGTCAGTATTTTCATTCGTGTTGGAGACATTAAAGATATCATATACCGTACACATGTATATGGTATATTAGTATCATGAATGGCGAAGCTTCCAAGGCTGAAATCGGACTGACAATAGAGCAGAATAGGATCGCAATAGATTTTACTCGATTTTATGGGTAACTTAAATATTATGTTCTTATTCTTATCATATACAAAATATTTGTGTTCAAATTTATTTGAGATTTATAATGTGGAATTATACTATAAAGTACTTTAAATAATAATAAAATTACTTTACAATCATTTCGTAATAGATAATAAGTCGAATTTTTTATGGTCTAAGTATCTACATTATAGATACGTTTTTCGTGCTTTGATTTTAGTGTTTATAAGTTTTGATAATAATCAAAAATTCGGTTAAACCATAAAAACTTTTAATTTTTTAAAAAACATTTTTGGTCGATGCAATAAATCAACTTGACTTCTTCGCTTTAATATGTGTGTCAGCAAAAAGTTCCTCGGTATGGATGACTCGTTTTAATAAACATGTAGTAAAATCCTTTACTCTGCAGAGCCTTTGCTATGATGGGAGATTTATGTAGGTAGATTTTGCTCGCTGATACACATATACTCACAGACTTTAATATATACATACAATCACGCCCTTTCACCTCCAACGTTCGATTTAATATGCCAGGTCATGAACAACGCAAAATAAAATATTATCAACGGTTCAACAAAAATATAATACAATATTGACAGCTAGGGATAAAATAATATTCGTTTAAGGCAGTGGTTACCAACTCAACACTAGGCGCGGACCACTTTTATAAATTTTTTATCATCATGGATCACGACCTGATTTCAACCAACCTTCTTTATTTACTTATTTTTCATACTTTTATAGTTTATAATTACTTGCTACAAAAAAAAAATTTTAATTTTTTCATTCGCAGACCACTTGAGATGAGTCCACCGACCACCAATTGGGAACCACTGGTTTAAGGGATACATTTTCATGACTGAAATTACACACAAAACAACAATGTTTAAATAATATAATTTCAAAAATAAAAAAATTCCACTGATCGAATGATCGACAAATAATCATTTAATACGAAAAAAATCCCAAGAGAATTCATAGTTCATTTAATATTCTCCGTAACATTGGAAACAAATTTAAGGGAAATTCGCCCTAAAACTATAAATAAATAGCTAGAGTCAAAACCAGCATACAAAAACCCGCTGACACCTGGTATTCAATTTAAGCTCTTTTTTTAAAAAATAATTGACGTACGTTTATTGTTCTTGGCGGTGTCACGACTGACGAAACCATATAATACATTGATGTGATATCGTTTTCAAAAATGTTTATAAAAAATGTATCGTCTCTGTACGCCGGTAGATATTGGCCGATTAAAGTTTCACTAACTGCACATTTTCACCAAGCTAACGATAACAATTCAATAATCGAAAATTTGTAAAATATTTACGAAAAATACAAATCACTAAAAATCGATTTTAATTTAATAATTTATCTCGTCGATTGACCATATTGTATATTGTTCCGTAGATGATTTTCCAAAACAATTGACCGAAAAATAATACAAAGCCATACATTTGTTATTTAATAAAGACCAAACGGTACCAATAACGTATTATAATATTGAACATTGCATTTAAGTGTTAGACTAGTATAACGTTATAATGCTATAAATTATACTCCGAATAATACAGACAAATATTTTTGGTTGATCTGTTATTTTATTTAACACAAAAAAACTATGCACGAAATTATATTAATTATAAAATCCAGTTCAACGATAAATCGTTTTTGTTTAAATTTTAGTTTTCAATTGAAATGTATATTATAATATACCTACATAAAAATTTATTTTTAATTTTTTTTTTTTTTTGAGCAGGTGTTGAGTCTATTAAGCGTAATAAAGTTCTACAATATGGTGCGATTGGGAGTAACGTGGAAAGGTCCAGAGACCATTGAACTGTGATGTAAAATTTCGGGACCAGGACGTTATCCCGGTTCCATATCTTCGGCAGAAGACACTGACACGACTCTATCCTCAAGCATGGATGATTTCTTATAATGAATACTAATAACTACTATAATGTAAATGTTGTTGTATATTTGTTTTGGTTAAATATAATTTTTAAAAACCCGTATTGATAAATAATAAATAAATTTTATTTTTACTTTGTGTTCAATGTTTTATTTTATATGTAACAGTTTTAATTTATCACAGATACAACAACGATCAACAATTTATATTATAAAATATGTTCGCTTGTGCGTAATAGAAGAGAACAAGGTAAAATTGCCAGCTTGTTAAAAAAATGTTTTAAAAATGCACAATGCATTATACCATAAGATAAATAAATTTGAAAAATGCGTTATAATTAAGTAAATATTATCACATCATTTTTTTATTTTAATTTCATATTTAAATTTCAATTTATTTATTCATACTTACCAGTATTACAGATTAATTAAATTATTTAATAATTATTTATTAACCATCAAACGGATGAAATAAGTAAATAATAAAATAACGAAAATATGACTAAAAACAGCGGTAAAATAAATAAATACACTTAATTAAGAAAGAAGTGTATACTTGTTAGAGGTACTTGATACAATATATTATAATGCACACAACGAAGTGTACCATTACGATAAATAATGACCCCGTGGGGAGAAAAATGTTTGGATTGCTCACAAATATTTTTCTAAATTTATCCTCTGGTATTTTTTCCTTTCCTGGCATTTCCTCAACTTCTTTTATCCTCTACATCTAACCTATATCACCCGCCTTTTGGTTTTCTTGTGTTTATTTTTTTTTTATACTCGAACATTTCAACCATCAGTAAATATCTTAGATTAGATATTTTTTGGCTGATCTAATCCTATTTATCTTAAAGATTTGGACGCGGTCTCTTAACACAATATTTTTATAGTTGAAAGATAAGTCATTATAATCCATTGTTGGACTATTTCTTCAATATTTTATATTATTATATATATTTTTTAAATTCTATACCCGACTGAACTTTAAGTTCAAAACTTTTCATTAATCCGAGTATGTACAAGCGAAACAAACATCATAATATAGAGTTTGAAATGTACAGTTATTGTATTCCTTTATTTATCGATAATCGGTTGTATAAAACAAATGACTTCAAAAAAATATGTTTACATGAGCCGCGTAAATAGACCGCAACGCACAATAATCAATTTATCATCATCGTTCACTGTCACGAAAATAATCCTTAAAGAGAAAAGAAAACCCCATTAAATTGGCAATTTTCATCAATAAAATTCCTATTTCGACCGGGTGGTGAACGAGAACAAAAGAAGAAATTGGTTAAGTGTGAAGAACGATAACAAGTCCCCAACAGATCTATTACGGGCGTTGATGATTAATGGCGTTTTTATTTTCTAAATAATTATAATGATTACACACGTCCGCATCGCCTGCGCTTGCAGCTTGGTTTCTTTTTTGTGATCATTGAGTCTATGAATATGACGACACCCGTGACGTTTCGCACCAACTTAAATGTACCGGCTAAAAGGCGACTTAAATTACAAATAATATATACTTACAATAATAGTTGTTTTCTTATAATAAAGCAACTGATTACTACGTGTAATTATTGACAAACAAAAATCGAGTGGTAATCGTTTATTGCGATAATTACGACCAAAAAATAATAGTGCGTTTGGACGACTATATCATTTATACCGTTTGAGCAAATTAAGTTGTTTTTGCTTATGTGAAAAATACTTATAACCTTCAATGCGCATGTGATTATATTTTGTTAATTTTTGACTATAAATTACCAAACTACATTATTATACTATACAAATAACATTTTAAAAGTTTAGAGTCCTATTATTAATATATCATTTATAAATTAAATGAATATATCGTATATGGTTTTATTTCATTATTTTCATAATTTTTTTCAAATGACACTGTGCATTATTATACAGTTTACTATAAATAGATTTCCCTATAAACCTATTCATATACGTATTCGCCCAAACAGATACATTTTGGGTCAATTCAAAAACACCTTCCTGCGTACGAGCGCGTACGTGCCTAATATACATGCACAGATAGGAGCGCGACCAGTCGTATAATAACAATGCTGTACGACGTGGGTATTATCATCGTGCCGTGTAACGTGACGTATAAAATACACCGCGCAAAAACGCAAAGGCTACCAAAGGTTCGACTATGATCACTCGATTTGCGGTGAATTCCGCGTTGGAGGATTTAACCTTCGGTCATTTTTTAATTAGGGTTATCGTGTACACATGTATACGTATATACGGTGTGAGTGGGCGGGTGGAATCTTGGTGGTACCTCACAATGCGCGCTATTGTGTGGAATGATTTTACTCGAGGGTTTCGCAACAATAGACGCGATGATATTGCGTTAGGTTTCAATGTATTATATAAGTACGTATATTATTACGCGCAAATAACGCGGCGTACCGACGACGTCCCGCTATGGAAAAGAGATAATTTCTTCTCGTCCATTTTGTTTTACCGTACGGTTTATCTGCGACGAATGGCCGAAATAATTCTGAATTGCATTTCCGCTCAGACCGTTGACGCGGCGCACAACAGCCCCAAACAGTTACTAGAAAAATCGAAAACCCACCACCTGTATTATTATACACCATACAGGTGTACACCGATAATAATATAATAATAATTGTTTCAATATATCACGTCGACGCTCACCGCCGATACGCCCGCGCCCCGCCACCCACGTCAATCCAATCGATCGTCATATTGTTATTTTTTTTTTTTTTTACCCACGAGCGTAACGTAATATATTACGAGTTACATAAAATATATTATATTCCACGTACGCCGCCGTATTATATAACACATTATTCGATAATGCGTAAAAACAATTCGCTTCCACTCGATATTATATTGTTTAGTGGTTTTAAAAAACAAACGACATCGCGGCAACGTAAAATATTTTGGACATTTGCGGTAGTCTGGCAATTTAATAGCAAACGACGATTAAACAATTATTCCCGCGGGTCTCGGTCTGTGTATGATACTTCGCTGAGTTTTTTTTTTTTTTTTACTCGTCATTCGCGCACAACGACGGTTGTACATGCGAATATCCGTTTACCGAACGAATTCGCGCGTATGGGTGATTTTATATGGCGACAAAATTTATAAAATTATAATTTTGTTAAAAGTTGTTTCAAACAGTGACTATACTACTACCGACGGCAAATAATTCGATTTTTCTGCTCCTGAAATATTATATCGTAATAATGAACAAGGATAAGACGCTATTCGTCTTTCTAGAAAATAGTACTCGTTGTTTAATCAGTTAACGCGGGTGGAAAATCGGTACTTTTGCGCCGCCGGCTGGTGACTTGACAAGCGATTGCATCTCGTTTTTCACACTCTCTACGTAGGAAAAAAATGTACAATTTACATGACGGATGTAATGAATCAAATTATAAAAGCTTATGCAAAGTCGGAGTTTGTACCAAATACTGATGACTTTCATATTGATTATATTTCTCGAACGTTACTTAAATTGAATAGAATTGAAAAAGCGCGTATGTATAATATAATATAGACGACAGATTTGTTATCACGCCTCGCGCCCTCGATCGTAAAAAAAAACTTATGTTTCAACAAATGGAACGAAATGTAATATAATTGTTCATTGCGGTCGGGTATACGAAGCGATACGCATTTATCACACGTTGACTTTTTCTGTTTTTGTTTAAGAAAATTAAACGCCAAGGTGATTTATGTTTATTCGCAATAAATTTCCAATTAACTTTTACATTCACAGTTCACTGTATACGTAACCATTCGAATCGCGTTTCGGTATTTTTGTTTGGTAATCGCTACAATATCATCAGTCCAGTTTTATTATTGCACGTGTATTATTCTCAGAGCTTATATATTGTGTATTAAAAAGCGCCTCGCTGATAGAATCCTTGAGGCGGCGGTAGTAAGAACAATATAACAATATCGCTTAAGACGAAACACAATTTTTAAAACGGTTAATTAATAATATTACGTATATGCAATGTAAAAAGGGCACGCAACGTTAAATTGCATCTGTGTATCCGTCATAGGCGAAAATCGAACAAGGGAGGGGGTGTATAAAGGAACTAAGCTGCCCAGAAGTTTTAAGTATGGGTCTTATCTCCACGCTGGACTCTTTCTAATAAAAATCGATATATTGTACTGAAATAAACTTATTACTATACGTTTATTATGTTATTTGCTTGGCTTTTTTTGTTTGAAAAAATATTAAATTAGTTGTAATTTAATTAATTTAATGACCTATAATAATTCTGGCATGGAATAATTTTAAAATGTTCAACATTAGGCACCTAATTGTTTTTGCGCATTTTTATGGTTAAATGCTAAATTGTTTAATCTGTAAGACTTTATAAGTTGTCTAGTTTTAATTAATAATTGCTAACGAAGCGCATGGCTTCAGTACTTAGTATAGTACAATACTACTTACTATAGGCATAATGGCTATCATAAGCTCAACCCCCATCCCACCAGTAATTACACCAATATTCCGTCTATGAGTTTATGTTTAGATAGATTTTAAGAACTTATATGTTTTTTCTTTTGGGTTACACGAATAGAACGTGAATAGAACTTTTCTCCAATAAGTTATTCGTATTTTTTTCCAATGTTGACATTATAAGTACACATGATCCATCTAATCTGTCTACCTATGTCCTATACACTGTACTTCTGACCCAAGTTTTTACACACCTTATTATATATATATATATAGGTACTAAATTACCTCACCGCGACCGCGGTACCAGAAGAATTATCTTAAAAATAAAGTATATAATGTATATGATATCGAAATATATTATCAAACATTATTCTATTTCAAAGAAAAATTCTAGTTGTTTCGGATAAATATTAAATATTTGTTTTCACTTCACGTTAACTATGTGTTTGATTTAAAATTATTTAAAGTTATTTATTATCGTTATCGTATACGGTTAATTCAATAGGTAAATCAAAGAGAAAAGAAAAATCCATTTTTGGAAATTTAAAAATATTACTGAAGTACTAAAATACTTATGAATACGCATTGTATTTACTTCTTTCGTAGAATATCAGTATTCAAAATTAATTATTTATTTATCTTATTCATAGTATGCGTGATTGTATAAAACACATAATTGTAAAAATCAACAAATTTATAGACAATACAATTTTTAATATTATTCTATTAACATAGTAATATTCATTGACCGTCTTTAAAATAATAAATACATTTTAAAATAATTTTCGTTAATATTTTAAACTTTCAAAAAGGGTTAAAAACTTTCAACCCTTGCCTTGAATATATATTAAACATGCATTTATAGTATAATTACGTTGAATATTAAATTGTTGTAGCATATTTTGTTCCAAATGAACACCTACAGGCGTGTACTTCGTTATATTTTAACTAATTACGGTTAATGGGCTCAAAGTGCCTATTTTTATATTTAATTAAAAATGACAAATTATTTGAAAAAGTTTATCCCTTTTATTCTATTGTTAGTAATTTAATATTAAAAATTAAGTCCTGTAAGTCTTAAAATTTAAGTTTAAAAAATACTTATTACTATTAAGTAGTAATAACTTTAATAGATTTATAAATATAAAATGTAATATCTATATTTCTAAATTATTTCCAGTTCGAGGGTATAGGTTATATTCGGTTCCATTATGAAAAAGAGTACAGCCCTATTGATTTACAACGGTAGTAGGTAATAGTAACAATTTTTATGACATAACATAAAATGCTTAAAAGTACTATGACAACTGTCAAGGTAAGAACTTAGTGTTTTTCATAACAAATTGTTATTTATTTCCTTTAAAACAAAAATGCAGATATTAAATATTATTACTTCACTGTAAATTATATATTTTTTATTTTATGTTGATCGTTTAAAGAAACATATAACATAATACAAAAATTTGAATCTACACAATGTTCAAAAAAGAACTAGAAAAAAAACAACAGGATTTAAAATGTATTTTTATTTTTCATATCACATAAAATAGTAAAAATAATTGTATCATTATAATCTAAAATAAAACAATTGTTTAAATTTAAATAAAAAAAAAAATCCCATTGTTAAAATTTCTTAGTGACATTATTATCTTATTTTTACCTCTGAGACCCGACGTATGGTATTGATAATTATACTGTTTTTTACGTATCAATATATTAAATTGTAAATGAATATAAGACTTCCATGAAAACACATGTTTATATATAATTTGTTAATTCATCTAATCAAATTAAAGTACGATCTGGATTATACAATGTATATAACTGAGTACGGGGTAGAAAGTCGGCAATTTACTAACGTTAATAATTTTCTTGTCTAGATTTTAAATTAATAAAAAAAAATATTGTTTTCAGAGAAACTCATTTTGAATTTGAATACTTCGATACAAAAAAATTATAATTATTTAATATATATATTCATTAAGTACGCTTACAAAAGGTTATTATACTTATTAAGGGTGCGCATCTACGGATGACTGGAATAAAATTATAATAGTGAAATATGTTAATTTACGCAAATATTCTATTTATGGCACTTTAATTCGTTTCAACCTTCACTCAAACACACAAAAACAAACAAACAAATCGAGATTAAAACACGAAATCGTTATTACCAGCGCCGTTCCAACATTTTCGTACTATTGTTCTATGCCCGGGTCGAGGGTGAATCTATATAGTAGATTCATGACAACTACCCCCTCGTGCAGTTTGAAAATGGCAGGTTTTGCAGCCGGCCTGAGGCTGACAAAAATCTCGCGATCCACGAGGGAAGGGAAAGTGGGAATGAATATCTATTACAAAAATCATATTACGTAAAGAAAATTTAAAAAAAAAACGCAGTTAGACCTCTCAGATCGAAACGAGGGTGCAGAAAAACGAAAAAAAAAAAAGCATCGAATCGTATTAGCAATCCGTCGAGTACAATTATTAAACTATGTATTCGCACGTACCTATTATTGTTATTATTATTTTATTATTATTATTATTATTTCAATACACGGAATCGAACGACTAACACAGTAGAGGTTATTATTGCAGTCAAGACGACACTCGAACCATACTGATGAGTTTAATTGATAAGTATGTAGCGAATGCCGAATACGCAACTATAAAGACCGTCGACGTCAAGAATAAATATTAGAAAACCACGTTCTAAGAATAAAATATTAAAATACCTACCATAAACGATAACTACGTGCGTCATAATGACAGTGAGGTCGTAATTTCCAGCAATTGTCGCAAAACATTTTTCCGCCATGCGAACGAAAAACATAACATTACAAATGTATTATAATACAACACGTCAACGCCTCCTATCTAGCTACGACTGTTATACGAACGAAACTTACACAACAAGTAAAAACGAAAAAACGTATTTTACTATTTTAAAAAGAAAAGTACACTTTTTGTAATGCTAATAATAATTAAAATAATAATATATATATTATATACTATAATATGACGTGCGGTACAAATCAATAAAATTGTCGAAATCTGTGGCCCTTCAAAGTATGCTGTCACGTACAACAGGCTCGGGTTAAGCGTAATGCGGACTAGTGCTTACGTCCACACGTGACCCCACTCAAATATACATATATATTAAAAATTTAAAACGGCAAAAATATCGTACTATCATAAAGTATTATGCGATTCAAACCGAGAAAAAACAACTTTTTTTCTACAAAATTATAATATAATTCGTAAAACCTATATACCTATACAGCTATAATGTACACAAGAACAGCGAGCTTTTTATGCAAGTCTTGTTTTACGGTTACTACTTTTATCCAACAGAATCTAATCGAAAGACCGCCGGATATCAAACACACAAATCGTATTCGATTTTGGTCGCTTTTGGTCGCTTTATTTCTCCGCGTTATTTCGCGCCGGTGGACTTTATGTACCGCAACGGACCGCTGTATAGTAGTACCGATCGACGCCGTCGAATTGCGAGGCCGCCGGTGATGTCAATCAATTACGTCCCCGGCAATCTTGGGTGGTTGGAAAACGTCGAATAAAATTCCAAAAACGTATCGACGCTACTATTGTCGATATCGATTAGACTACAACGACGTTTTCCTGCAGAATTCTATCGGCGCCCGACCGTGGACCATCATTAATAACAAAATCAGTAAAACAACTGTTTCACTAGTTTATCATTCAATATTACAATGTATGTATACACACGTCGTTTCAAATGACATTCTAAGGAGATTTTTTTTCAGCATAAGACGCGTTCGACTCCTCAGTCAATTATTGTGGTTTCAATAAAACGGTTTTATACGCTCAAGCTTTTAAATGTATTTTCAAAATCGTTTTGCTATTTTTTTTTCTCGTGTATAGTGATTCTTTGGGTTTTATTCGTTTTTCAAATATTTTTTATTCCGTGGTCTGAAGCAGAACATTTTTCTGAACATTTTACGATTCATAAATTTTGAATATATTGGACAGCTTTATTTTATTATTTATAGCCTTGTATAGGCATTTAAAGTACGGATGAACCGAGTAGTGGAACTGAAATTCGTGTGGTATTATAATACCCCGCGCTTGCTCTACACTTATTTCGAGAAAAAACTTTAAAAGCTTATAAATAATATAAGTACTATAAAATTGTTCGATAAAATACGAATGTTTCACATTAATAAAAAATCAACCCGTGCAATAAACTCTATAATCTTATTTTCCATTCCTGCTTATATACATGTATAATACACGAACGATCGAAACGATTGCGATCTTACCGGTTTTTTTTCCCCAGTGACTTTGTAATAGTTCAAAATAGTAATATTTATTGTGATATTAATACACGTAGAACGATATTATTCTATATAGCTAAAATATTTTTATTTATTTTTTCTACATTCTAACACGCCAGGGAATATGATGTGGACGACAACGCTCGTGCCGCGACGTTTTTAGGGATTAAAATAATATAACGTCGCTTAACCGTATTAGTATTATGTTTATTATTAATCGTAACGAGACGAAATCCCGGAGGAGCATTCCGTTACTGCTTAATACACGGGTACGCACGGAAATATGCGGAAAAATGAACGGCTTAAAAAAAACAAACATGTTCGCGAGTCTCGCTGCATTATTACGTATTCGGCCAATCGCACTCGAATGTATATTATTATTTCTACTTTTATTATAATATATATATATATATATATATATATATATTATACATAAATGTTATTAAATCATTCCCAGCCCGCCTGTTTTGACGCCACTGTATCAACAGAGAAACATAAAACATAAAACCGTTCGCGTTCAGAGGAGGCTGTTATTATTTTTTTTTCGCTTGCTCGCAAAATAAATAATATGATATACGCTATATTATATTATACGAATGTCGTTTAAATACCCTTGTGCATACGAATATAATATAAACTTTAATAATAAAACTATAATAACGATAAAAAATATTATAAATTATTATCATCGACTGATATCAATAATATTGTATAGGTACGTCCTCTAAAAACTTTAATACCGAATTCAAATAAGATAATCGTGCAATTTCCTAGTTCTAATATTTTAATGATTTTTTTGTAGTACCTATGTTTGAAAGTTTGAACTGCTTATTATATATATATTTTCTTTGCGCGTATTTTCTATCGTTCGTACATACCTATACTGATTACATCCCAAAAACTCGATGGAATCACTTTAAAATCGAGTCCTGCGGTGGTATTCCCAAAATGTAATAACCAAGAGAAAGATATTGTTAATAATCGTTTTGAAAATGAATTGCTCATAATATATAGTCTATAGTACTATTCTAAGTGATTACGTTATTATCAAACTACTTTTATAATAATAAAATGTCGTAATTTGTTAATTAAGCATTCTTAGTAAACCCCTATAACTGAACGGAAATTATCAGCATTTCATTATCAATACTTATAGTGCAAAATTATAATTCACAATCTCGAATGTGATATTATCGAATAGAAATAAGTTATTAAAAAGTACAACAATGCTACTCAATGTCGGACTCGTTTTACATTTTTTGTTTTGTTGTTTGACAGATTGCATTCAAACATAATTTAAAAAAGTGCATTCACTATAAATCATTATGATTTACATTCCCGGTTTGCAGGCGAAGAAATGTTAAAACAGATTTCAACTGTGAATAACCTATTTGTTCAAAAATTCGCTCGCAAGAGTGGACACAGCTTTTGAATTTAACGTCGAAATAATGTTTAAATCGGAAACGGGTGCAGAGTCGTTGTTTGGGTATAAAAGAGTCAACGATGCCTTTGATCAGGCGACAGACGAGCGGAATAACTGCTGCAGCTATTTCTGTTGCTGCTATTGCGGCGCCGGCATAGTGAATAAAAGGCTAAACGAACGGATTCGGCAATCTCCCATTAATTTCTGGGGAAAATTGGAAATCCACGCTCAACGGCGCTACGGCGTTTTGCTATACATATATATATATATATATTATACCCATATTCGTTTCGTGTAATTATTGTATCATTATGGTACGGTCGTTAAATCGTTTTTAAACAACGAGAACGGTTCGTACCTATATATCAGAGAGAGTGCCCCGTACGCATTATTATATGCGTCGTATTTGTACCGGTGCGACACTCTGCAGGTGTATCGCATACTACAACTGTTTATGTGTTCACATATTATGTAGATTCTATTTATTCAGGACGACGACGGTACGACAGAAATGTTAACCCAGATGGCGTCCGTCTGATAATTTATTGTAGAGGGCAGGCGGTCGTTTTCATCGTCTGCAGTGCTGCAGCTATCCACAGGAATATATTAATATCAGACATCGGCAGTGAACGCACATTTGGTACATAATTTACGCTAGAACAAAATGATTGAATTGTACGGATATGTCTACTGGCAGCAGCTATATTATCCTGTAATGTGTCTACCTATAATATATAGGCAGTATATTGTATATTTGTGGGTATGCAACTGCAGAAATAATACTCCGTTACGGCCGCATACGACGCCTGCAAGGTACGTCCGTGAATTAACAAACCATTTCGCCGGTTTTCTGATTGTTATTTATCACCTACCATAGCGCTCTATTATTTGTAGGTATCTGTATAGAATTTTATGGCTGTGTGCTGCTCCGCCCTAGTTAGTCCGGGACGATCGACGGGATCAATCTCGCTGGCATTGCGGATGACATCGTGGCGCCGACGGCACTCCGGTAGACCTCCACACGCGAGCTCGAGAAAAATATTTGACTCGACGTAGAATATTTCCACCGGTACGGTAGGTATATTGTGATATAATGTTATGTCGTACCTATACAGGTACCATAATATTATTATACGTAACAGAAAAGAGGCAGCCGTTTGTTTTTTTTTCCCCTCAGACGCGAGGGGAAACGCCCGCAGCTTCTCGCGCGTTACGCATACGATATTATGTACACGCCAATTCACTCGTTCGAAACCGACATGACAGCCTACATACTACCTATATGAGTATATATATATACGTAAAGGACGTATATCGTACACGTAACGAGAAGAATGTATATATATATATATATATTATATGATCTATGTACCTATATATATGTATATACATATTTCTCAAAAACGGAAACGGATTCCGCAGATGTTATTGTATACAGAGTGATATCGGTCGCCTTTCCGTTGACCGTTTTTACGTGGGCGCGTATACGTGGGGATAGATATCGAGAGGGATGGCTGATCGGGTAAAATCCGTTCTGACGCATTGACTCGAGCCCTTTAAAAAAATATATCAACCCTCGTCAACGCTTTGTTTATTTTTCTATTATTATATATTTACATAATCTATATGAATAAAATGTATAATTTTCTATATACATTATATGTATTATGTTAACGCGTCAATAACGTAATTATTTAGTCTGTTTTATTATGAATACTTAAAATTAGTAGATAATATCGCCATGGCCTATAAGCATTAACGCAGACAATATAGGCGATTTCGTAAAAATCAAACATTTGGTTAAGTAATACGTTTACAATTATGACTAGAAAATCGCCTTGATGTTGACTACTGTTAAACAATGTTGATAATTTTATATATTTTAAAATAATATATTATATTGAATACATATAATACTTTTATTTTTGTTAACATTTTTTCGAATTATTTAAATTAGGTTAAGAATTGAATATGCCGCTGCATCACTATGCACAGAAAAATCGGTCGACTATATGTTATGTTGTATAGTTGTATCAACGACAATGCATACCGGTCGAATAAATTGATTTTACAACGCAGACCCGTTTCTAATTGGACGTTCTTATCAAATATGGCTGAAAAATACCGGAATTATTGTCATCAAACTGGGAAACATTGCTAATAATGCATCATTGCCCGAAAACAGTATTTCCTAGGCAATATCGTGTATACAGTCTAATTTTATCAGATATCGTGTTTGAGTAGTAGATCATCAGCATAAATTTTTTAATTCGCGCATTTGACGATAGCAGTATAACATATTCGAAAAAAGATACATTGTTAACGACTTGGACTGTAAACGTTTCTTTTTTTCCTAGGCATTTGCAATTTCGCGGTGATGAGGTCATTTGCTACGCCTCCTACACTTGAGTCGATACTGCGAGTAAACTGTACTATCACTCGCCCTGTATATTAAAGCACACGTAGACGTTTCGTGCGTGGTGTATATAATACTGCAGGTGGATACGCGGGAACGTATAATATGGGTACGCGAACGTTTTTCTTATTTTTTTTTTTTTTCTTCTCTTCGGTGCCGTTGGCGTGTTACTATAATATATATTATTGTTAAATACACGATAAAAAGTATTTTGTTTTCGACGCACGTCGCTATTTTACGTACCTGCCAGAACCTCGAGAAAAGTCCCGGTGGGACCCTCCTACCCCATCCGCCAACCAATCACCCGATGACGTTTTAAGTGGCGTGAGTAGGCTATATGCAGAGACATAGTGTGTTTTTATTTATATTGTTGACGAGCATGAATAACGTCGTTGCTGCAGTTATTGGTGATGCAGCATTATAAACTAGACATTATATACTAGGTAGTAGATATACAGTTGTCCAACGACAATACTCATACTCTTCATTGCGATTATTATTGTTGTTGTAATAATTATTATTATCGTCTTAGTGTCTACAATGTACAATTTACATGTGACAATAGATTCCGAGATAAATTTTTTGTAAAAAGAGAGGGGCACAGACCACACAAAACGAAATCGCGCAAAATGTTCGTCGGACATACTATTATTGGGCCCCCACGATTCTAAATACTTTTCATAAGGTGTCTTTTTCCATTATACGTACGCCCCCCCCTTCTCATATCAACACTTCATTCTCTAGGCATTACATCTTTTTTTTGTTTTATGTTTATAGTACGAACAATGTTTAGGTTTCTAGTATTTGTAAATAGTATAATATCATTCAGTGTTATAATATTATTGAACACAATACTCGAAATAAAATAATATACAATTACAACTTTTAATTTTAAAAACGATTTATTTTCCAAGGAACCAAAACAATCAACGATTTATCGTTTTAAAATCATAAACGAAAAACAATACTACAGTGGTATAAAAACTAGAATTTATTCTTTCGCAACAAACTATAAAACTTTAGTAGTATACAGATAACTTTAAATCGACTAAAAAAATACAATAAAAGTGGGAACGATTTTAGCGAAGAGCAACAACAATTGTGTTTGAGACCGCCGACAGGGGTGAGGAGACGCCGAATACCCTCTTCGACGTCCTCCCCACTGCCGAATCCAACACTAAGTAAAACGACTGTTGGACCGCTGCAGTTGTTGTGAGTGTGCTGGATCGGCGATGGCAAAGGAAAATTCCCACGGCAAACCGATATATTAATATCGCCGAACGGTCTCTACTACAGCTGATGGCGTTTTATACAGTATCTCTGTAAAACGAAAAACCCGTTTTCGCCATTGAGTGCATTATAATAATATATAGTGTGATATATTAGTTCAATACGGTAGGATAATATGCGGGGTCGACGGGTTGATATGTGATTTCGTATTATCGCGGCCGACTATACGCATTTGGACTGTATACAGCGCACAATACTGAAATGCTAGATAATATTATTATTTATTATTATCTAGTGAACTGATGGATTTGAAGTTCTGTGTGAGACTTTTGTGGAATGACACGTGACGCTGTTTAGTTGGAATGACTGTCGTTTATAAAAAAATTTATTTTTTACTAGTCCCCTGGACATCATTACAGACAATTTGTATACTGTATGCGTATATATTATTTTATACAGAGATTGCTGATATTTATATTGTCACCATCGGCGATGAGCATATGTCTCGTTGATTTTCCACTGATTCGTTCCTTCGCGACTTACATCAGAAATAAAATAATAAAATAGAGTATAATAAATGTACTAGTTATTTTCTGTCCCGGACAATTAAAACAGTCTTAATATTTGTTTTTGGTTAGAGATACGCTGGATGAAAATCTGTACGAAATCTTTACTAGTCATAAACCGTTTATAATACCTATTAATTTCATTTTTTTAATGTTTTATACTTCAACTAATAAGTAATAATCTAATATTAATATAACAAATTAAATAATTATTAGTTTGATGTATTTCAATTATATAAGTATAATTACATATGACATTGGCTGCTTCTATGTAATATTTTTTTCCGGTAATTATCCTTAAAAGTATGATCACTATATGTCTATATGTTAAAACAATAATGATGTAAGTAAATTAATTTGAATATTAAAATAATTATGAACACACGGCGTTCTGAATAGACTATTTAGTTACACAACTGCCGTGGCTCCATTTTTCCCAACTTTTATAATAAATATCATGGTATATAAAAATACATTAAAATGTGTTACAAGTTAGATACAATTAGGATACAATTTATATTATACTTGTAGCAGCAGAATAATATTATATATAATAAAATACTTAATAACAATACATTTTTTTTAATTTATTGATATTTAATTTTAAATCTGTAAATAAATAATTATTTAATTTTATATAATTAATATTTAGACATTCGACATTTTCTTAAAAAATAACTGTTTAAAAATTTAACTGTGATATTTTGTTACAATTATCTGATTTGAAAAATTTCGATATTCCCGTTACTCGAAATATGAGAGTTGCATAATACTATTAAAATACTATTCTTAATCAAAGTACATAAATAAAATATATTATCTTCCTATCACGTAAATCTGTTTATCAGTTGTTTAAATAGTTTAATTGGTTATTTTTACAAGATTTCAAGTGTTAGCTCGTTTGTGAAATATGATAATTATCAAATCACTATTGTTTTATAAATTACTCGTTTACGAAAACATCATAATCCCTGGTATAATAATTGTCAGTATATCAGTCACGTAAGCCCATCATGAGAGTAAGAGTCATTTTATAATTTTTAAACAAATATTATACTGACATTTGACAAGTCTAAAAAAATAAACAGTAACATATTTTTGAAATATGGAACCTTTAAAATAAAAATGGTTGATAATCCTTGTATTAAAGTTCAAACTCATTTCTAGGGGTTGAACTATATAAATATGATCCGGGTCGAGCCTCCGGTATATTGACATAACCCAAACAAAATTAATATTTCTTTGAAGAAAACTCATTGATGCGTATACACGTTAATACCTTGTGCAATACGCTTTAATGCCGAACACAAACATTTCCGTTGCATTCTTTCAAATCTTTTACACCGCATCGTCCAAATTATAACAATGAGGTATAAGGAAGATATCTCAAAAGTTAAAATTCTATTCATCAGAGAGATGCTTTATTACGTCTAAATAAGCAATACAACGTAAGCATTATCGGTGTGATAAAGTATGTAATAGTAAATAATTCCACATTATAAATGTCGGCTTAGTTGTTAATCGTCGGTAAGCGTCTTTCAAATATGATGTAGCGAAAAATGAAGTCTTACAACGTTTACAGACTATTTAATATTTCATCAACATTGGACAAAAAATAAATATCACTGTCGTAATAATTTAATCTTCAACTACTAATTCCTATCATCTATAAACATTAAACATTTGGAAAAAGAACTGAAACTTACACGTGTGGTTTGATGCCTTTGGTTTTTCAAATATAAGACCTCCCTCCTATTTTCACTGTAAATTATTTAATTAATATATC
This sequence comes from Rhopalosiphum maidis, assembly GCF_003676215.2. NCBI lineage: Eukaryota > Metazoa > Arthropoda > Insecta > Hemiptera > Aphididae > Rhopalosiphum > Rhopalosiphum maidis. The sequence continues at coordinate 66,722,246 of NC_040877.1, forward strand.
TAATTAAAAATTCAAATGAGTAGTTTTTTAGATATTAAAATTTATGTACTAAGAATAATTGTCATTAAAAGTGGTTTTGCAAAAATTTGAAATATAATATGTAATATTTTGTCTAGTATTAGGGCCATTTTTACGAGTTATAAATGTTGATAGATTAATATTAATTAGGAACTAACATTTTAAAATCCCCTAATATCTTTCAAATTCGTGATCATGAACAAAGTTTAATATCTCAAAAACTGTTGGTTTGAATTTGTATTTTGATATGTCAACATTTATAGAACAATTATCCACTAAGTAATTTACAATAGAAAAGGGAGGTTCTAATTTTGAAAATAAATTTATATCTCCACATGACTCTTCTTATAAGTAGAACAAAAGGTCGCAATAATAATAATAAATAATAATATGGTCTTCTAGTATATAAAGTCCTATAAAATCGTAATTTGAATAACTGCATTGTTGAATGAAAAAATAGTGGTGAGCGTGTTTGGTGAATCGCCCTGTATGTAACTCCGTGCATTACCTATTATATGTATATAATAATTATACATTAAAGCGGAATTATCTTTCTATGTCCTTGATGATTTGAGGGTCACCTGCAAAATATTATTTGAATAGACGAAGAAACCGTACAGAAATGAAAAAGTTAGTTTACCTCTGGTATGGACCTTTACGTTTGTGAGTATAGGTAAGGTATCTAACGGGTGGCGCACGGCAGATGACGATGTGCATATATATTACGTACTCGTCTATGTTATGTACAAACTGTAAAAGTCGAACGTCGTGCGTTTTTCGCAATTTTTTCCACCCATTTTGTATTTGACGGCCAGACGTCTGCGTGCGTGTGTACCACGTGCCTTGTCGAGCGCAATGAAACGTTACGATAATACGACAACGAAAGGCCGCCTATATATGTGTGTACGCGAGTATACCTTTATAATACACCGCGGGTGGCTCGTACACGGCGGCAGACGCGTCTCAACGATTGGACGTGACGGCGTGCGCGCTCCAAAAACTATCGAACTATATACGATACAATATATTATTACTGGTACCTATACAGTATGTAATACGATAACGCAAAAGTCTCTCTCTCTTTCTCTCTCTCTCTCTCTGTCTCTTTCGCTGCCAAAGTGCACAAACGTGTATACTACGGAAATACGGGTAAAATAATTTTTCACGGTTTGTAAGAGACGACGAAGAAAATAAACATACAATAGACTTCCGTAATATTAAATGATAACCAACCTCATATCGTACGCCTACCTGTAACTTTTACATTATTACTATCGATGATGACGAGATATTGAGATATTGAAATTTTAGACAGTACCTATTTCTTGAAACCGTTCTTTTATTTTATTATTTTTTTTTTTTTTTTGGTCCGCCGATTTGGGGGTAACGGTCAGGACAAAAAATGACGAACTAAAGTTATAATTTATTATACGGACGCGGTGGGGCTGTGACGAAAATATAAGCGATAACATGCACTGCGGACGCACTTGGACAATTAAAAAGGTACGATTTTAAAATCAGGCGCACTTGAGGGACACTCGTTGTCACATAACCGTAGTATCATTCAACGCGTTGCCGCATAAAAAATGTATAATTTGGGATGTATTCTAACCCGTAGTTACCAGCCCCGTTCGTAAATTCAAGCGTCCGTGATCGGCGGTACCCGTTAAAAGACGAAATTATAGTATTAACTATTTAGTATATTATTATTATATAGCATTACAGCTCAATGACGTCTACAGGGACACCTACAAGTAATTATAGTAGTTTGGGCCCGTATATAGTATCACCACCTGGAACAATATATTATACTTCCAGTTCGTCTCTGATAAGGTTGTGTTTTGGATAAATAACATCTCACTCTGTCTATAAGTAATCGTATAAGAATAAAAAGCCACCGACGAAAAAGTCACGGATAAAAAGGCCATCGACAAAAAAGCCATGAAATAAAAAGTCCACGGGAATATACAGAATATCTCGTCACATTCGTCCCATTTTCAACTTTTTTATCGCCACTATATCCACCATCAACGTGGAATGTCCATCAAACAACCCTTGGTAATGAACATCAAACCAACAACCAAATAGAAAGATGGAACGATCGTTTTTCAAAATTAGTAGGTCACAATCACCCTTCTGTTTGGATACTAATTTTAAAAAATGAAATAAGAACTGTCTTCTGAAGAAACCAATTTTCAATAGAAAAGTCCAAAAATTAATTTAAACACGAAAGAAAAATTGTATAAAATATTATGTAGTGATGATTTAATGCAACGGACAATTAATGGATATTTGACAACAACTATTGCTTACATAATACGATTATTTTAATTATAATATTAACTTTTTAAATTGTTTTTTATTAATTATTATTATTTCTGTATACTTTTATAAGTCGTATTAAATTTGAAAATAAAGAATAATTCATTGTACAGAACTCTGTTAACCCAAAAATAAATCAGTGTCTTTTTGATCTGTTGTCTTTTTATCCTGTGATTTTTTTATCAGTGGCTTTTTTATTCACGTCTTTTTTCGGTGACTTTTTTTATCTTAGAATCGTAAGTACTATACCTATTACTAAGGTGAAGTTATTTCACGCACACATTTTGATATTATTTCTTAATAATAATGATTAATGATTATTATTTTAAGTTACGTCATTACGTATGTATATTTAGTTTGTATGATTTCGTAAAAAACGAATAATGTATAATATAAATAATAATACAACTATCCAATGTCATTGTGTATAATATATTATACCAATATTATTTATAAATAATACATGTATGTTATCTAATAGTTACCTATTACAATTTTAAATTATAAAATCTACGAGTTGAAATAATAATACATTACTAAATATCAATAACTATAAATATCGTACAATTCTTATACTATCACTTTAATTATAAACATTATTTCTGCATACAGTATATTATACTCAATGGTACATACATGACATCCTCTTGTTAAAAATTTATAAATACGCCCTGATTTATATCCCTAGTCTATTTACCCAATTCCACAGATTTGTGTCGATATAGCTTGTATACAGCAGTGGTTGTTGATGTAAGAAAACATGAATGTATTTTATATCAGGATTTAAAATTTTAAACACATATATATATATATATATATGTTAAATCATAATTACCCTTTGAAATCTTGTCCAGAACCAATTACAATTACTGAGTTTATGGAAACACTTCAATCCAATACAGTATCTTTAGCAACAAAATGGTAAAGTAATAATTCAATTCCCAGAAAAATAATTCAAACACTATTTGATGACATTCAATTTTTGAACTATTCGTTTTTGTGTAATTTGAAAACAATAATATTAGAAATAATAGATTTAAACCCGATTTATTTTAATGAAACAAATGAAACAAATGTCTGTCCTTTTACAATTAAGTGAAGATCCATATATTGTACCAATTTTTGGTTTAATCCTATCACTATGACTATTTATTGCTCAAGATGTTGATAACAAACCATTTATAGTAGGTATGCAATATGTTTGTTTGTAATTATTTTAATGAACATCTTAAATCGTATAATGTAACCTTAACAAATAAATTAGTATGTTGCTGTATTGAAAATTTAAATAGTGTACATTCAACTGTATGTGTAAAATTGAATGGTTTATATTATATACCTAAGTAGTAATGTTTTTTTTTAAATACCTGTTTTCAATATTATAAAATATAAATTTAATTTAGTTTCTATATATTGTATAACTAACAAATAATTATTATATTTTTTTTTTTGATTTCATAAATATTATAAATTATTATAAATATGTTAATAAAAACAATTTTTTTTACTTATTTTGTTTTTATTTACTTTTACTAAATATTTTACTGAATTATTTTAGAGCATTGACTATAATTGTATAATAAGGTATCTAAAATTGTATTTCTTAGTGCAACTATATATTTTAACCTAATTATTAATTATGGTAAATAACTAATTATGAGGTCAAATTGATAAACAATTGTAGTTATTTTACTTATATAATTCAGTTAGAATGCATTAAAACAATAGTCGTCTTAACTACACGAAATAGTTGAAATGTAACTAACCAATATTTAGTTGTGGTGACTATAATCTTCTAACTATAAAATAATAGTATCCGGAACTAAAAATATAGCTATTCTATAGGGAACTATAATTTACAGTTAATGTACCTAAAATTAAGTTAGATCAACCAAATATTTTTTTCCGTGTGTGCGTGACACCAATAGACGTATAAGATTATAAGCTACTTAACCTATCAGAACATAATTTTCTTTTTTTCTATGAATGACGATAAAAAACTTATCATATGCGGGGTCAAAATTCTTGAAAACTTAATACGAATTCCCACAAATTTGTTTTTATATTATCTGTATATAAAAATTATAAAAATTAAAAATACATAAATATAACTTTTTATATGTATTTTAAGTTAAAATATTTTTACAAAATTCATCAAAATCATGAAAAATTACAAACTACGAGTAGGTATTTTATAGTAAAATTTTATAAAATCTTCAAATTCTATAGGCTATGAAAAAACTATAGCTAAGGTTTGAAAATCTAATGCAATGTTCTTCCTAATTAGTTCATATTAATAATAAAAATCTAAGACATTATTATTTTTTATATGCAATCAAAAATATTATTCGTGGAGACTAAACTTTTACGTAGGTATATTATATTATATAGTTTAATTTTAAGATATTATCTTTTATCTATTCTTTATCTAAATGGAATTCCTAGTTTTCTTAAAATAGAGCTGGTCCGCGGCCTGTACAATATTATCGGAGTGGTGGTAAAAATAATGGGAAACACTTATTTAAACGATGAACCTATTCACACTGTTTTACAATATTTGCAATAAGGTTATTTTGTTTTTTGTTTTGTTAACTCAAAAGTTAATAACAACAATATAATATGGTATAAATATACATATGTTATTTAATAATTTGTTTATTATTATAATACTTAGAATATAATAAATGCAATGTTTTTGCAAAAATTGAATCAACCTCCCGTAATAGGTAATTATATCTAATAGTAAAATAAATTACTTTAATAACAATATCAAACCACATAATATCATAAGATGTACTTAGTGATATAAGCTGACAATATACGCTCAGAATCGTTTTTCGTTTATAGGTATGAATTTTATCACATTCATACAACAGCGACCCACTCAACACCTAATATATATATGTAGCAAAACGGTTTAAAAAATAAAAAATCCACTTTCCTAAATTTTTAATTTTTTTTAAATATTTTAAATATCATTGAATTATTACACATCCAAAAAAAGTTTGTTATAATTTTTACAACGCTACATTCTAAGAATACTGATTTAATTAATTTTTAGACTAGGGATTTTTCTTCCTGGTAAGGGTATTTTTTTACCGGGATTGTTTCCCCAACTACCGAGAATATTATTGTTACATGTGTGTGTGTGTGTGCGCGTGTGTGTGAATATCGCGAAGTGTACGTATAGGTGTATACATTATTATGTGTGCGGTATTTTTACAACGCGGTTGGAATTGTCTCGTCTAATCTGCCAGTCACGCGATCAAAGCGAATCGCTTTTCCCTACACTATAATATGCGTACTTGCCGTATTTTACCGTGTATATAATACGATATTATTTTATTCCGCGTATGTGCGTGTGCGTATTATGTACATTGTTCTGATGCCACGGTTTCCTCCGCTCGTCGACTGTACGCATTGTTATAAAATACGCACTGGAAACCAGTTATACCGATTCCGGCCCCTTTGGAGTCTTTTCGAGACGACGATGTGCATTATATAATATATTCTAGTGTATATAAATCACGAGAATATAGGATTTGTACACCGTATCCGGACTTAGGTACATAATAATATTGTTTAATGTTCTTATAATATATATTGTACCTACTTAAACCGCTGGAATTTCCAATAATGGGTAATAACTAATAAGTATACTAATGATGACCATTCCTCGTGGACCGGAGAGACGCATGCGATTAAAATCGTATATTTTTTCAACGGTTATTCGATTGGAACTAAATCCGATTAAAATCACTGCATATGGGCACTTATGCTATGTGTGTGCGAGATCAGAGACTTGCCTCTTTACTTTGTGCACACTCCTCTTACCCTCCCCCCCCACAGAATACAAGACCGGCTGAGTAATCGAGGTCAATTACTCAACTGAGATTTTTTGATATTACATGTAGATAGGTCATACGCATTTTAATTGTTGACGGCTCTATGCTAATAAAATGTCTACGATATTATACAACTTTAATCGAAAAATATTTTGTTTTTCTCTTCCCTTTGCATCTTCTTTGATCGTAGCCTGCAAATGATGGTTGTGAAAAGGTCACATTCGCGGAAAATTCGATAAAAACTAATTTAAGGTACATATATCATGGATAATTAGTTGCATTTGAAGTATGGCTTCGACCAGCAGAGTTCGAAATGGCCTCAGTTTCACGAGAATTTGATGTTCGCTTTGACTCTGTTGAAACGTTCTATACGGTTTCTTTGAAATAACTGTACGGTAATCAATGCAACAAAATAGAAAATAACTATTTACTCGCAGCCACATAAGACACACTACCCGCAACCGACTTTTAATGTATATAATTATATTGTATCATGTGTTATGACTTACGTTAAATGAAAAGCGGTTCTTTTTATCTACATTTTTAACGAACGAGTGTTCGCGACATTGGAAATTCTAAGGTCATCATTATAATGTTAATATTATAACATCATCAATATAATATATATATTGTACAGTTACTCCGTGAGAGAGGACTCATCGTCGGAAGATAAATATATAGAAAACGTCCAATGAATTTCGACCTACTGTTCGTATAATTTTGCATATATTAATACGTAATAGGACGGTCGCAGCCGTTTGAATTCCGGGCCATTACAATAGAGCGGCAGTACAGCCACAAATAGTCTTCGAGGTGTTTCATTTCGACACTGGGTGGTAGGTATCTTATTATAGGTGCAATTCAAACTCGTCCGACTACTTTTCAAATCGTATTTTACACACATACACACGCACGCACAAATCAAAATTATAATGTATTTATTGAATCGTCTTCGGGGGAGAACGACTTTAACTGTAATCCGTATTATGTGCACACCGCCCGACCGAGGAATATTGACGCGTATGGCCGGCTCTATATAATACCTGTTATAATAATATTATTGTATTCAAAATTCGTTTTTAAATCAATTTAATAAGAATACACTGATTTGAAACCGTTGCGGAGACACTGTGTCTGTGTGTACTCCACTCGACTATTTTCCATAATAATACAAATTACAATACACCACCAAACACCGTGAATGCCGGCAGCCGGCAAGTATAACTATTTTAATAAACCTCTATACGTGACCGATCTCCGGTGGTTAGGTTGTGCCGGTTGTGGTATAGGTAATAATATATTGTGTACTGCAATAATAATGTACCTCTACACAGTAATTAATTTATTAATCGCATCACGCTTCGCGTCTTATGTAATATATTATAATGTATGGTGAGCATTATTTTAGTGCCGAATATAATTTACAGAAAACGTACTCGTCGTCTCACACTAGCGGATGGACGGCGAGCATGCGAGCAGGGGGACACAAAATCTTAGTGGGGTGTTCTTGTGCGTATATATAATAATATACCTAATATTTTATGTGTGCCATTCCGGTTATCCCGATACGGGGCGGTGGGGCAGGTAGAAAACGGTATCGTCGCGTGTATAATAACATTATAATATTAAGAGGTGTACACAGACGCACGCACACACACACACACACACACACACACACACAAACACACACGAATACACATGCTCGAATAGGGGGTGCCTCACCTGCAGCCGTCGCCACCACCCTCCTGTAGTATTGCTGCGGTAGACGCGTATCTGCGAGGAAACAGTCTCACGGGCTGGCTTCATAGGTATAGTTTCGTATAATATATTATACATATATATGTGTGTGTGTACACACAATATAATACCTACGCCGACGGTCGCGCGAAGTTTCCCACAGTGTGTTCGTATACACCGATACACACAAGCGCGCGCGCACACATATATTATTATACACCCAGAACATATCGCAGGATATAATAATATACGTTTATGATTCACACAGGTGTTGTAGTAACTCGCGTATATATTGTTTCATGTACGGTCGCACCCTATGTCGTCAGGTCGCGCGGTCTAGGGCGCGTGGGACTCGACCGATTTTCAAAGGGGCAGTGGCGTTTTCACGCGCGGCACGGTCACACATATAATACGGGTACATATACCTAATTATTGTATAGATGTCGTGTGTATTAGTCACTATACATATGAACAGTCTCCAAAGCAAAAAAAAAATACAAATAATACAAATAATATTTCCGACATGTGAATTCGCGCGTTTCGGTGTCTGTGGGGGGAGAGGGGTTTATAGAGGATGACGAGAAAATTCAATTTCAATTGTTTTACAACAATGATGATGTTCTTATTTTTTTTTTTTTTTGTGCACTATGAAAAAAATTATTGTTAATAGTAAGAAGTAAGTATACTCGCATTACACTTTGGAGGTTATTTCTTGTAAATACCCCTCTCAGACTTTTTTTTTAATAAATATTTTTAGATATCAAAAGTACTACTAACATTTATTTATTGTTATTCATAAAGAGCACCCACCCACTTCTAAACCATAAGCATATCGACGTGTAATTGTTTCTCTAGGATTGCCATTACTCTTAGTATAGAAGAAAAAAATGTAATAAACTGTTGACTATTATTGAAGTATAATCACATTTAACATAATATATCAATTAATAGTTATAAATGATTGTAATAAGTAACAGTTGGGTGTTAACCATAAAACAATAACGGTATATTATATACTGCTAACTATTTGGTGGTAGCGTATAATAATATACAGTAGCCAATAAGTCAGTAACAGTATGCGAGAAGTTGATCAATTTTTTAATAAATCACAAAACATTTTAATTGGTAAAAATAAATTGTAGCATTTTAGCATGTAAATTTACCAGATCGATTACACATACATCTATGGTAAATATTTATATTGACGTTAAAAATTATTTTAACATTTGTAAAAAAAAAAAAAATATGTACATGGCCAAAACCATTCGTGAAGAAAATGAGAAAAAATTCTATAAAAATAAAAACAAACTACCTAAATAAATATAATACCTACATACGTAAATACGGTAAATGAGCCAGTTGCTTTGAATATAAAAGAAAACGGTTATTTACTTTAAACGTGCAAATATCGGTTTTAATAATTATTATTATCATTATTATCACTATAGGTGTAAGAATTAATTTGTACGCAAATTTCGCGTCTTGATTTTTTTAGTGAGTGGTAAGCATAAATAATTGGTTTTTTAAACGTTGCCTTTTTTTTTACGGAAAACTTTTTTTACTGAATAACATATTATTATATTTCATGCTTTTTACGTATATGATAATATACATGAGTGTATAATGCAAGTTGTGAATTGGACACGGTCTCGCGTTAATGATGATGTGTTTTAGATGATCAATCGATTTAGCAATGTGTCTGGTAGTTTTCAAAATATTTTATTTATTTTTTTATAAAATATTCTATACAATTATAAAAATGTATGATTTGACTTATACATACTTAAACTAAAAAATAATATTTTAACATGGGTTAATTAGTTGAAAAACATAAATCCAATTTAAACTATACAATCAATGTGTTAGAGTTTTACACTCCTTAAATTATATAGAAAATATAAGTGTATTTTATAGCAAGATAGAAATTATATTTAAAGGTTAAAAAAATAAGAATTTGAATAAATGAATTATTATTAAAGGAAAGGATGGGAATGCTGAATTATCCTGTACGTGGTATTATAAAAGGAAGATTGATAACAAATACTGAAGGTAAAGTAAGTACTTTTTACACCGCAATAATATTTGAGGTGTAATGTGTATCTACGAAGTCCTGACTACACATCGACATACTCGAAGTATGGAAAATTATAAACAAATATTCAACCGTACAGTAATCTAATAGGAAATAATAATAAAAAAAATTTGTTCATCAAATACGTAAGTCTTTGGAAAATTCAGACATAATAATTAGGTACTCTTTAATTGTGGCTATCCCTACCTACATATATTTTATTAGAAAACTACAAATAGACTGATTAAATGATTCTAACTAATCCCTCTGTTTCCTCCAAGCGTCTTTCATACAAAAAAAAATGATATTTTTAGTAGGTGTAAACATTTTTTTAAGTAATCGTGATACTTCGTTTAAAAAATGAAACAGAAAAAAAAAAGTAAGAATAATCGAATCACTGTGGTTATTATTGCATGCATATCGCGTGGTTAATGTTGACACTGGTACCGAAAGATAACCACAAAACATAATAATAACTATGTAGTATATTATGTATATATTGTATAATATTACAATTTACAACACCTACTGACCTACATATGTATATTTTATCGTACATTTTGTGTACCTTTAAACGTTTTACTTTGGTATTACCTTCGGGGGGGGGAGATGCTCATTATTATCATATTGTAAAAATAGAAACTACAGTTAAATCTCTATTAAAATTTCTATTATTCAAGCCCAGAATATATTCTTCAAAACTTATAAAAGTAGAGAGACCTAAACATTTTTAACTCAAAATCTAATTAAATCCTGAATGTTTATAAAACAGTTTTTAAATACATATAGAAGATTACTGATAATTTTTCACATAATTATCTATATTTTACTCGTTTAAAAGAAATATTAATTTAGTTATACCTAGGTTGAAAGCTGTATTTGGACAGAAGAATTTAAGTCTACTACTTCCATTTATTGAATATGTTATTTTATTTTTTTTTATCAAATTAATACACATTACTATAAAATTATTTTTTTCTATATTTTAAACTATTTATCGTTTTATAAGATTTTTACTATTATTTAAATAATTTAATTATATATCGATAAACTTAACTCTCATTTCTGGTTCAATCACCTTACAACTTAGAGATGATCCAACTATTTTAAATTTTTAATCTATACTTCTGTTGTCACTTATCGTTGGAAATAAAAATATTATTTTTATTTATGCAGTGCTCTGGAACGAAGAATAATATTAGTGAAGAACAAGCGTTTAAATATATTTTCGAATGTATTATCTAAAACGTCGATCACTCCTGCCCACGCATAAAACTTCTTAAATTTAAACCACAATCGTAATACTTTTACGAATAAACCCCGTAGGATAATGGTTGTCAATTTTTTCCCTCTGAAACTACTGATGGTTGAACACGGATTTCATTTCTGCCATCCGCGAACGACCATCCAAAGTTCAGTAAATTAATTAATGAATTTAATTAAAATAACCGATGGACTGAACCCCAGCTGCTTTACCACTGTACAATCTATTTACGCGACGTCCATACCCAATAATAGTCCTATGCTCCGAAAAGTGAAATGATTATGCGTTTGCCTGTGGCATTCTGTGTGACAATCTGATTGCGACTTGTGCGTGTTGACACGGGTACCCGGAAATTTTCCTAAAAGATCATTTCATGAAAACCAAAATCCTAAATCAATTTTGCCGAAGACCATTTTCTCGAAAACCCATTTGACGAAAACATAAATCCCGAATTAAATTTCTGTATTTAAAAATATCATTAAATTAAGTTATAAGTTATAGATAATACTATATAGCCATATATGTTTACAAATTGGGTACTGGGTAGGTAATATGTTGATTATACTACCTACTTAAGTTTTGAATTTATTGATCAACAATTACTTACCTTTTTTGTAAAACGTTTAAAATTATTTAAATTTTACAAAATGATAAGTGGTTAATTGTAGATTTACTATTATTCACGAAAATCCAATCGATCGCCTATTGACGAGATGTCATTATAAGGTATATACTTTCTTCAGTACCTTAAACCACCCTTCGCTAACTTAAAAATGTTTAGCATTGTTTACTACGACCTAAAATTATAAAACGACACGTTTTCGCTACAGTGCCGACATAATAAGTACGAAATAAAAGATACTCAACTAACGCCATTAATATAAACATTTCATAATACGTTTCGATATATCTATACACTTTAATAGTTACAAAAACTTATACACGATGCACCTATATAACCTATAATACTAACATTTAAAAATAAAGAAAATTAATTCGGGATTTAAGTTTTGCAAAACGTTTTTTTCTAGAAAAAGGATTCCGAAATATTGATTTTTGTAAAATGATCTTTCGGGCAAATGTGCAGTAATCGTTGACAAAATGTTAATCGATTGCAATAGGTAGGGACCAAGATATAATGTTTTTTATTATTATATTATTAAATATTAACAACATCGTTATACATGTACCTCTATTGCCTACACACAGCGCCGTGTAATACCGTATCTTTAAGATTATAGCCATAACCAAGTAGAAGACAATAATCAAAGCTATATTAAGACATAGTCAAGGCTTAGACAGGGACCGACCTGGTTGATTAGCTCACCAAAATTATAAAATAAAATCAAGTGGTTTGTCAATATTATCAATTTGAAAACATATATTGTTTTGATACCACGTGTTGTAAACAAGAAGACGCATTTTAATTCCAATCGATAATAAAAATTAATTTTAGAAAAGATGACATAATTAAATTTATAGTAAAAAAATGCGTATTGAGCCTCGTTGTATTTCTGATAAATTTCAGTGTATTCTCTAATAAAGTAAATGTAGTCAATTTAATTAAAACTAACATTAATTAATTTACTAAAGTTTAACGGTTATGCGGTTAGTTAAGTATTAAAGTATCACGAACACGGAACAATGAAATTTATATAATGCGATTTGACCAAGAAAATGATTAGAAAATTAAACACATTTATAAAAACTACAAGCAGCGGCGGCAACCTTTAAAATAATTTTATTTAAATAAAATACAAAGGGTCTTCCAAAAGAGTGGGTTTTTCGTATTATCAAAATCTGCAGGTGAAAAAAAACAACGCCTTATTCTACGTCAACGTAACAGAATTTAGCCAGTATTTGGTGAAAAGAGTTTCTTCACTTACTTGAGAAGTAATGTCCCATCTCCTTCATTATTTTGTATAAAATAATCCATTACACTTAAATTTTGAAAAATTATATTTTCAACAATTTGTTCCTCTTATAAATGACGTTGACAAACTATTTTAAAATTTAATATAATATCACACACATTAATATAAATATATAAGCTAGTACTACTTAATAACCACAATCAGTTTTATGGATTAAGTAAAAGTATTCATAAGTATTAAATACTTTGTTTTATTTTCTGAAAATATAATTGGAAAAATATTATTTCCCACTCCAATAATAATTGTATTCATTGTGGATGGACCAACAAAGGCAAAAAAAGAATCAACATAATGATAACTTTAGAAATATCTTTCTGAAGAGCAATAAACAATATGAATTCTGATAAACTAGTATATTATGTTACAATAACTACAAACCTGGAAAATAATAATCAAAGGTATTTGAGTAGAACTTGAAATATTTATATATATTTAATTTTTTTAACAGTGCCAAACGTAGAACTATGTGAACGGCCTATATGTTTGTAGTATAAACAATAAACAGCTTAAAATCAATTTAAATATAAATGTAGAATTATTGTGTATACAAAAAATGTACGAAAAATTCAGGTTCATGCAATTCATACTTTTTGAATGAATAACAAAGCAACAAAAACCCATTTAAATATCAAATTTTCTTACAAATAACTTAAAATTAGTTAAAATATTTTTAAATTCTTAATGTTTATCGAAATATATTCATCTCCCATCACCAACATAACTATTTATTGATATCATACAAATTTACAAAATACAATGCCAGCTGTATATTCAGAGCTTAGTATTTCTAAAATTATAAGTTCTATAAGAAGGTCACTAAAACAACTATAATAAATCAAAGTCAACCCATATAATATTGTGTTGTTTTTTTTTTATTTGATGTGGCAAAGTCATAATAATTTACATAACAAAATTTTGCAATGGTAATTTGTTAATAAAAATATGAATTTTCAATCTTATAAATTTTATATAAAAAAAATAATGATAAAATGTTATGCATGATAATATAATAATTTTATGAAATTAACATTTTCTTATTTCAACAAGTGCAGATATACCTGTTCTTCTAAACGGCAACAAATGAAAAACACAAATATTTTGAAATTATAAAATTAAATTAAAGTAAAAAAATAGTTTATAAATTTAAATGTATTTAGTAGAAAAAAAATAAATAATTATGAATGTAAAATTTTTTTATTCACGCATGATTCTTATGAACGTAAAATAAAAAAACATCTCCAGTTGTATGGTTCGTTTTGAACATTATTTTGTTCTTTCTAGCTTAAAAATAGATTGTTTAAAAAAGTGTCAAAAAATTTTTCATTTACTACAAAAAAATTAATAAAAAATTAATAATAATTAAAAAAAAAAAAATTGAAAACATAAATAAATAACGATAGAATCATGACTTGTCTTGAACATCAACCAACTTGAGTCTCTCTGACATTTCTTTTTGAGCAGTTTCTTCAGGCAATATTAAGTCTATGTACTCAATTTCAGAGACACTATGATATCTGAAATAATAAGAAAAAATTAAATTCCAATTTAATTAAAATATCTTAATTACTTTATGTAAATAACTTTACACAAAATACCAGGTACACATGAATCATATAACTTGTCTACAGTCTTTCAAAGATATAACATATTAATATTGATTCATTGATACTCATTATTATTTGTATTCTATGAAAAAGCTTTATGTGAAACTTGAAATTAAATTTAACTTTTGGTTTTGATTTAAAATAATATATGTAATAAAAAAGGAAACTATCAAGAATACATAAATATGTTTGATGGTTATCTGTTGGAAGTAGTTTGAGTAATGGGTATCTAATAATTTAATGTAAAATGATATATTTAATAAACATAAAAAAATAACCTAATTAAATATATTTAAAAATTCTATACATTTAGTAACAAAAAAACGCTTTCTATACTAATACAAAAAAATCACACATTAACATACCTGGCAGACTTGTACTTTGTCCGAATGGCAGATTGTTGGGAATGCGGAGCAGTTTTATAAGTTTGATTTAAATGTTTAAGAACAGGTATCAGATCATTTAAACTGTATTTAGTTAATTCAAACATGTTTTCAGGCCAAATAACTTCATAATTTAATATTAACCTAGCTAATGCAACAGCTCCACAGCCAATCAAAGAAGGTGTATAAGATAAGTAGGGATCAGCTTCTAGTAAACTCATTTCACCCAAATACTAAAACAAATTATTTGTTTTCATTATAATTAAATTATTCAGAAATAATATAACATAGATTGTACACAAGTCAAAACTTACCATTGCTAAGTACATAACTTTCAACGGAACATTACAATGAACACAAATGTGCGTTAAGAAAATAACAGTTGTGGGATTTGAGACATCAAACCCTAAAACTTTCAATATTAACTGTTCCATTTTAAGTACTTGTTTCTTTGTATAAGTATCGTCAGTTATATAAACAAATTCACTAACATCTGGAGGATAAATTTCTTCATATTTCCTATTAAAAAAAAAAAGTATATGAACAATCAATTTTACTAACAAATTAATATAAGAAAAAATTAAACTTACGATGCAACAAACATAGCAGCAGTACCCAACAATTGGAGTTTAGCACGGACCACAGACATTAAACTAAGAAAACGATCAATAAATGAAACTGCTAAGTACAGAGTTTCATTTTGTAGCTTGTATTCTTGGGCTACTTCAACCAACCAATCAACTAATATTGCTCTCATACTATATGTCACATCTGGCTGCCTTCTCATATATCCAGGTTTAGGGCGATGTAATTTCTATGAATCATTAAGATATTTGATAAGTTATTATATTTATAAAAACTGAATGACATATCCTCCATTACCTCAACATCCCTGAGATAGGAGTATAACTCGCATGTATAAGTATCTACATCACAACTTAACCTATGTGCAGTCAAAGAATGACTAGTACTTTTTATAGATTTGTCATGATCAACTGACATAGGTGAGTATACACTGCTTGAATCTGCTGATTCGTCAATATCTTTAGTATCTTTTTCATCTGTTTGCACTATATTTTTTACGGATGGTGGAACAATTTGGCTTACATCAGACAATGGTTTTCTTTTCTCTTTTAACTCTACCTTAGGTACAGTAACCTAATGAACAAAAAATATGAATAAATATATTAGAATGTAATAAAATACCTATCTTTTATTTATAAATTAGGTAACTAATTTAGGTTACCTTTGCTTCGCTGATATTAACTTCATTCTTGAGCAGTAATGGCTTTTGATTTTCCACATTGTTTCTTGACAAGTTTTCACTAGCAGCAGCTTTTTTAAATACTTGTGGATCTTCATGAATTGTAAATGGCACTGATGATTTAGTAGTAAAACCAAATTTACTGGTTCCTTGTGGCTAAAATGAAATGATACTATAAGTATAAGTACTACTATGCATTGTCTTATATTGTTTAACTGCAAGAAAATATATTCACCATTATCAGTGCCAATTAATATTTTTTTAATAATTATACTTAATTGTTGTTTTGTATTAACCAAAATTGTAGAATATTAAAATAATACTTAAAAGTTATCACCTACACATAAATCTCTACAGAAATACCTAATAGAATATTTTAACCTACTCGAGGGAAAATATATTTCACATTATCTTGTCTTAAGCACAAGTCAATAAATTTGAATAAAATCCACTACAATTATACTTAAATTAAATTATAACCAATAAGATTAGTAGTATTATGTTTGTAACTATTATGTAAATGACCAATACGTTTAGGATACACTTATCCCATTACATAATTAAGGTACTGAATAGAAATCTAGATAAGTACTTTAAAAAAAATATAGAATTTAAGCAATTATACTTGTCTTTTTAAAATTAAAATTTATATTTAATACTTTAAAAACTAAGTAAAATTTATTAAAAATATTATTCAGTAAGTACATTAATTAAAAATATATATTAGGTTATGTAATAATTAACCAATATTTTTCATAACATTTTAAGAATACACGTTTTTAAATATACATGTTAAATTTTAAGTAAATTTTAAAATCAATTACCAAATTAGATACTTATATATATGAATTTATAAAATATAAATAACTGTTAACTTATAATTGTATAGGTAAATAATGTAAATTAGAATATCTACAGTTTGATTTACAATAAAAATTATATATTGTACTCTTAGGTAGATACTTACTGATATTAATTATTTCTTTAAATTAATGAGACTAATTGCTAGCAACATACAGCTATGATTATCATGACATACTTACCTATTATAGTTATTGTATTTAAATAAGTATGCTACATGCATAATTCATTTATAAGTGGAACATTGAATCAAAGAATTGCCTAATTAATATATAAGAATATTATAGGAGAACTGTTTAATTTTAGTGTAGGTAGAATAGAATGGTGTAAATGATCAATTAAATTAATGAGAAAAATAAATGAAGCCGTTTGATTACTGACTAGGTAATTAATGCAGTATTGAGTACATACCACCTAATATCCATCAACCCAATTATCATATTAAAAATAAATCGATTACAAAGGAAATCCCGCAGAAAATTTTTCGTTATATTATATAGCAAATGCTTTGATTTATCAAAATGTTAAAAAGAGTAATCATAGTCAATGATTAAAAATAACATCGCCAACGTACAAGGCAAAAATACTACCTCTTTATCTACGATTCATTATCCTCGTAATTTATTATATTAAATGCAAAGTATGATTTAAGAAAAAACAATTAACTTAAAAATTGGAGATATCCACTAAGTACTATATAATTACACACCTTAGATTTCGGCTGCGGCTTTTTGGTGAAAGGTTGTTTGGCATTCAGCACCCCGAGCACCGACCGGCGTTTGGAGGGCTGCTGATCCCTCGGCGGCACGTTATTTTCCTTATTGCGCAAAACATTGTTGGCATTTTCTTGATCCCGAAAAACAGTAAACTCCATCTCTCGTCGTTCCGTTCGGTCACCGCGATGTGTAATAATGATATTCGATATTATTATTAAATGTCACGGATTATTACGGAGACTTTCGTGTCGATGGTACTGGTCGATTGTTGTCAAGCTTTGAAAGTCGTCATTCGGGAGCTAACGATATTCGATATGTTATAGGTAACAATATTTGTAATCGTGTTTGCAGTCGTAAAAAAAAAATACAAAATTCGCGACTTACAAATTTATAGGGGTAATAAATGTATAATGAACGCACTAATAGAGTTGAGCGAGTTATGAATAGGGAATCAAACTTACGTAACAAAATTATGTGTATTGGTGATATCCTAAACCGTGGCGATGACCGTTTTAATTGCGAAATAATCTATGAACAGCGGACCTATACCTAGTTACTAATAATTAACAATCAATAGTCCGTGGATTAGATGGAAGTCGTTTGAACGGACGCCGGGACTAAACGTTGCGCGACCCGACCGCCTGTAGTGAAAAAGACTCGCGATAAACAATTAACAAATGCTCGCAAAATCGTAACCGTTATTTTTTTAAACGACAGGTGCAGCTGAGGTGTTTGGCCGAGTCGGCTGACGACGCGTAATTGATGCGGTGTTACCGACCTACCAGTTACTGTCGGGTTGGTTACACTGTCGGCATCCTTATCGTCGATAACGAGGAAAGCGTTGTCCTGGACCGGCTGGATCTCATGCTTGAGGCTACAGGCTACAGGCTACTATCTCTTACAGGCCGGTCGACTGTCAGGTCCTCGAGTTGGTTGATTTAAGGCCAATCCACTACACGAACACACGGAAATCTAGTGGGACGTGTTTATAGTACTTTATACTGTTTCGCGTTTAAATTTGAACAATTTGAGTCTGGTAGACAAAAACATTTTTGCGAGATGAACTCTATCAAGAAGTGAGTACGATATTCCAATGATTAGCTTGACAAATGGTTCCTTACATACTTTACAAATGTAATTGAAAATACGTCCAAGTGTATTTGTTTTAATTTTTTTTCAGAAATATACAAGACACATATGCCAAAGAATACCTGGTAAGTTTATTTATATTCTATTAAATCGATTACTTATATCGTATACAATATATAATATGTTACAATTACGACAACATTATTTTAGGCACTTGATAAAAGAAATGATGGTAGGGAATTAATGAGCTTTCGAGATGCATCTCTAAATTTGAACACTATACATACAGCAGATGGATCAGCAGCAGTCAAAATTGGAAATACAGCTGTTGTTTGTGGCATTAAGGCAGTAAGTTGAATTATTTAATTATAACTAAGTTTTAAAATTTTATCAAGTATTTTTGCTTTTATAGGAACTAGGTGTTCCTAAATCTGAAACTCCAGATATTGGATATCTTTTAGTAAATGTTGAACTACCTAGTCTATGCTATAAAAAAATTCGACCTGGAATTCCATGTGATGAAGCAATGCAAATGACTAGTTTCTTGAACGAAGTGTGTAATAATTGTAAAATTCTAGACTTACAACAATTATGTATTTCTGTAGATAAATTAGTATGGATCTTGTCGTGTGATGTCTATTGTTTGAACTATGATGGATCTGTTTTAGATGCATGCTTAATAGCCTTGTTATCAGCATTAAAAACAGGTATATTAAAAAGTATTTAATACCAATGTTCTTTGATTAAATAATTAATTTTTTCTGTAGTTAAGATACCAGAAGTAAAATACAACAAAGAAACTGAAGAAACTATTGTCGTTGAAAATTACATTCCATTAAAAGTTAACAGTTTACCAGTATCATCAACCTTTGGAGTCTTTAATGAAAAATATATTTTAGCTGATCCAACTGAAGAAGAAGAGCAACTGTGTGTTAGTAAATTGACAGTTGTGACCAATGGTTCCTTATTATTTTCATTACACAAACCTGGTAAGCCACAAATGTATAAGTTTATTCAAATATTAAATGATTGAAAAATCATTTAAAATATGAAATAGGCAAAAAAATTATTTATTGACAATCTTAAATTTCCTCATCAAGAACACATTTTAATCGATATGTACTTTGGTAATTGCTAGGTAAATTAATTTCATTGATACGTCCAAAAATGATAATGAAGCTTATCCATTAAATGAACATTTTATTTATAAGATTGATGTCCTCACTAGCTTTTACGGATTTGTACTATAAATATGTATTTAACTTTTAAATATTTATATCAACTTTTTATAACGAAAAAAAGCATTGGCCTCAAATCTGAACCCTACTTATAAGTTATGAGGCGATATCATTTTTAAATTATAATAAAATACTCTTCATAGCAAAAGAATATAACTATTGTGCATTTGTGAATGACGCAGTTTCAAAACTAATACCGAGTTGCGTAAAAAATTTAGTGCCAATTACTCATGTTTAAGGGATCATTATTATATATTGATTTATTAAATATTTGCTAATTTCTCTTACAACTCAATATTAATTTCTTATAGGGATTGTAATACCATTAATTAAATATACAATAATATATTGTATATTTAATCAATGGTAATAGTTTATATTAACTATAATGACACAAGTTTCATAAATAAAATAAAATAGTTAGTTTATGTTTGCTTTAGTGCTTACTATGCAGAATTCCCACTACCTATAGTACAATGTAATTACACATTTATTCAAATGTATTCATATTAGATTGCATAAACAATCATTACATTTTAATGAATCAATAGTAAACTAATAATTCATTAAATTAATCAATGTTTTTGACATTAGTATGTTTGAAAATTGAATATACAATTGTTTATATTTTATATAATTGTCATATAATTTGATTGCTATTCAGTTGAATTTTGTTAATTTTGATGTTGAATACAACACTAAATATTTCTTAGGTCTAAATTTCTTCATCCCAGTTAGTGTTAAGTTAAATATTTTACTTGATATTGATTTTGACTTACATATTGATAGTTCATAAATAATCTTCATTTATATAATATATAAAAGCATAAAATATAATTTTATTGTTTATTTTTATTTTAGGAGGAGAATTCATAAAAGATGGTCAGATTCAAAATTGTATTAGACATGCTCAGAACAGAACAAATACAATTTATCAATTAATAAAAGCTGCACAATAAAATAATTGTTATTACATTATTATTTTTTAAACATATGTAATTTTATGCAATGTGCCTGTGCATATTTGTTATATTGTTATCACTCAAAAAATTTTTTTTTAATTTGAACTCATAGTATAAAACAAAATGTGTACCATTAAATAACTAAAAAATAGTTCTTATATTAATAATCTGAAAATAACTTTTGTATTAAAACTAGCTGTGAAGTTTTAATAGACTAACCATAATGCATTTTTGTGTGTATAGTCTTGATACTTAGTGAGATAGTGAGTCTTTTATTGGCCAGTTGTATAGACTCAACAGTTAACATTTGGTATCAAAAATGTTAATCTACATATTGTTTAAATCTGTAACTGATGGTTCAATAAAATTTTTTTAGAAAAAAAATTATATCACAGTTTACAATGATTGTCTAATCAAGGTATCTGGCGTGAACAATTGTTAAGTCTCAGTAATCACTTAAGGTCAGATTTATATGTTAGGATAATTTTTATTTTAAAAATATTATACCATTTATTGCAGTTCCTATAAAATGCAGTAAAAGGTAAAATACATTTGATAAATTTTTATATTATATCTTATAGATAAACATGTATATTATAGTAAACGTCTTTTTAAAATAAAATAATTGTATTTAAAGATGCAATTCTTCTAATTTAAACTAATAAAGAACAAATTATTTATATTTGTATTCATATTTAATTGCTTTAAAACATATTGAAGTTAAATAAAAATGTTAACAGAATGTTTTTAAATTCTAATTTATACAAATTATTAATTATTATAAAATTATATTGTATATTGTGTAGATATATTTTATACCTGTATGTACTAAGTGTAATGAATGTTATTGTTACTTTGATTATAACTATAAATAGATAAAATAGTCATTAAGAAAAAGTATACAAAAATACAAGTAATTTTAATTATTTTACAAAGCAAAATTAATTAATATATTATATATTAAATTACACAACTAATACTAATTAGTGATAAATAAAAATAAAATGATGTTCTTTGTTTCATACAGAAGAAATAAAATATGAAGTTATAAAAATAATTTATATATTTATGAGGTGCGTTTTCGTTTAGCAGCTTTGATATCTTCAGTATTTGAGAAAGAAGTATAATTTATTTCTTGAAATGAAACATCATTGTTCTACATAATAATAAATTAATTAATTATCAAGTAAATAATTATGTAATCTATATCATTACAATAAATTATTTAAACTAAACGTATTAATACTATATTAAATGGAAAACAAACCTTAGCAGCCAGCTACTGTGCACAGTATCAACAAGTATGTGTTACAATGTATATATGTGTTTTGTAACGATCAATCGTTTGGTGATAATATGACAATATTTGACAAAGATTGGTGTTAAGGTTCTTTTTTATATTGAATAAAGCATTAGATAATATTATCATCTTATGGTTTGTATAGTTAATGGAATATATATGTAATTAAACATTTATTCACTAATACCAGCTTAATTTAAAAAAATTAAATAATTAGGTATATTATACCTGATGTTGATTTTTGGACTCGTTTAATGATGCTGGATACAGTGTAATAACGGAATTTGGTAATGTAACCTAGAAAAATATACAAATAATAATATGAATGTATATATATATTAAATTATCATATTTATAAATTAAAACACCTAATACTGCATAATTCATAATGCATTGAAACCTTTTTATAATTATTTTCCTTCTGATTTTATAAATATCAAATTTCTATACCGAGATTTTAATATTAAAATGCATAATTTGGCATACCTAAGCATTACATTACCTATAATTTGTTTAACAAGTTAACTGGAGCTTAAAACAATTGAACACTTATGTAAATGGTACATGGTTAAATTTATAATTCTTAATCAAATAATTAAAGATAGATAAAATAAAAAAACTATTAAGTCAAAAATAAGCTCATTTGTGATTACCTAAGCCTATAAATATGCTTAAACTAATATTTTTAATTAAAACACAATTAAAATTATTGTATTATTGTTACAATTTTAAACAAAGAACTGGTTATAATTTTTTTAAAACCTATACACTGCTGAACTCTTAAGAATTATATTCTTGACAACTCTTAATTACAGTAGAATCTCGGTGATCTGGCTGTTTAATTATCCGATATGTCGGTAATCCGACTATATTAACCTATACATACCAATATGTATTTGTATATAAAGTTACTATCGTACACAATAAAACTAAGTAATATCAGATTAAATCCGAATAAACCTATAAAATATTTTATTTTTATTCAGTTAACGTTCAATAAGGTTATTAATTTTTTAATTTTTGAATAAGTAAAAATATGTTTTTATGTAAGCCCTCATTAATCCGGCAGTAGTGTGGTCGGATACCGAGATTTTACTGTAAAAATAACTTAAATTGTATATAATTATATATTTGCAAATCTAATAAAGAACAATAATCAATATGTTGGTTTTTTTTCTCAGAATTCTAATTATTTAAATATTTTTAAAATGACAGTTCAAAAAACAAATTTGCTAAAATATTTAGTTATTGAGTTGTGCACAAAAATCAATGTAAATACCATGTTCTATATATTCAATTATAAATCAATTTTACTGATTTTTTTTTTATTTCTATGGGGATAAGTCACAGATATTTTACTTTGGCAGAGATTAAGTAGCTCAGACATCTAAAATAAAAACTTCCCTCAACATATTATTCAAAACCACTTTGAATAGATTAAGGCAATTCATAATCTAAAAACAAATTATTTTAGCCTTAAAATGAAATAACGCAAGCTATTCTACATTTGAAAATAGTTAATTAATATATAGTTTCAGAATATTTTTTTTTGTACTATTGTCTTTAAATATTTTAATACATATAATATTATTGAAAAAAAAACATCAACATTTGAGTTAGTCCTAAACTAGATGTAAAGATATTTAGTGTAAATTATTATGATTAAAAAGATGTCAATATTTTTTTTTTTTAGTTTATATTTTCTATTAGTAAATTTGAATAATTATATAAACAACATACTTGTAAGTTAGGCAAACAATCTATATTTGTAGTTGAATTATCATCAACTTGTGTAGTCTCCTGATATGTAGTATTAGGATCATTTAGAAATGTTTCTTCAGTTATATCAGCTATTAGAGGCAATTTATCTTTGTTAATAGTGATTTCTGAACCTTTCAGACAAATTGAATTACGATGGACATGTTTTACAACTGTTATATTCGTCATTGCATCATCACGAGAACTTAATTCTGATTTATTATTATCTTTTACAAAATTGTACATAGGTGATCGACTGTTTATGCTCGTATTATCAAATAATGTTTCCAGTGAAATATCATTTTTTTCCAAACATTTTTTATGATCAGTTTTTAATTGTGTAACTGATTTAGATAGCACATTTTTGCTGCTTATACTATGATCTTTAAATTGTTGTACATTTTTGGATGCTAGTTGATAATCATTATTTAAAGTATCAGATGAAAAAATTGTTTTATATCTTGGTACAAATGACATTACAGTTGTAGTGCTTGGTACTGGTGATAATGCTGAACACTGTTCTAATGATACTACAGTAACATTATTTGATACTGATGGTATTATATTAGAAAAACTTGATACTAAAGGTACTTCTTTAGCTGAAAATGAATCTGCAGATACTGTGTTTGTCGACAATGATTCAACTTTACGCGGAATTGATTTTTTTGATTCAAAAGCTTGAACTCGTTTTTTCTTTTTTTGATCTGTATTAACTCCTGTAAAATTAAATATATTTTTTTTTCTTATAGTGAAACTCAAATTTAGCAGATACATTTTTACATTTTTTAATTAAATAATTCTTGAACAAATTATATTTCATTTTAATTTGATTCTCATCGAGCATTTGAAGTTTTTTTATTTTATAATACAATGGTACTTAGAAGATCTGTTAGTTTTTACTATAATAATAATAATTATTATTATTATAGTAAAATACAAGAATAATGAGAAAAATTAATATTTTAATTTATTTATTATGTATATTATGTACAATTTATTAAAATGTCATTTAAACTGATTAACCTATTAACATGTGAATTAATACAAATACATAAATATATAAAAATAAATAAAATTACCTAAATTTTTTGGTAATGTTTTTGAACTACCAAAATTAATATTTTTCTTCTTTGAATCCATCTATAAAAAAATATGTATAAATATATTTGAATAATGATAATCATTACTTACAAAACTAAATACTAAATAGTAAACAAAAACAACTACAACCAATTAAAAATTATAGCATAGTTGTAGCACTTAGTTCTCATTGTGACTACATATTTTTACAAATGACCTTCAACAAAAGGTAAATAATTCATTAAAATTAAAAAGGACATAATCTTTTATATGCTGAAACTTGCTTTAAAATTAAAATTAAAAATATAACTGATAATAGAACACAAATAAGATTCTTACATTTAAATTCTATAATAGGTTAATTTACTATAATATAAATGAAAAACACAAAATGAATTCTGTTTTATGTTTAAATGTAACCTCAGCCCTAACATTGAATCACTGAGATTGGTGCAACTAGGTCTAAAATATTAAGGGGTTTACAGGACCACAAATAAATACCTAATTTAATTTACTTCCTTTCATACTTTCCAAAAAATTAGGAGTATCGTCTGAATTATTTTCATATCAATAGTAACAACTGTACAAATACGGATAATTTTTTTGGTATGTCAAAAATTCTAAATAAGTTTTTTGTTCATTTTTAATTACCAAAATCAAACTAAAATATTGGACGGTGACTACCACAGTGCTGCTGCTCGATGCTGCGTGCCCACAAAATATTTATTAAATAAAAATATTTTTATTAAATTATATGTATATTGCAAAATAAACTGAAATTTATATTTATACAATTTACTTTTAAATAATTCTGTTATAATAATTCTCTATATCATAATATGATAATAGGATGCATAGGATGTATCTTACATCCTCACTATTTTATGCTTAAATTATTATTTAATCTTAAATAATCAAAAAAAATTGGGAGGGGAGCTAAATTATATTTTGAGAGGACTAAACCTGCCCCCCAAGTCTCCTCCCTAGTTGCGCCAATGACCACTGATAAGTTAATATTAACCTATTTTCTATTCTGTATACAGTACACTTTAATATAATTTGCTACAGTTAAATTAAATTAACTTATAATAATATTAAATTCAATGAATAAAATACTACATTACTTAATTGACATTATACAAGGTGATTCATTTACCATAAAACCATTTACCGAGTAGTTTATGAGTTATAGTGTTTAAAGTTTAGATACGCGGAGTGGAGTCGAACAGGGTTACCCCGCAAAATGTCTGTCCACTACTCCGCGCTTGTCTAAACTTTAAATAAGGATAACTCATTAACTACTCGCCCTAGATTTGAATTTTATGTATCAAAATACTCAAGAAATTATTCTACTTTAGAATATGAAATTAAAACTATGTTGTCATTCAAAAATGTAAAAAACTTAAAAAAATATATAAAGATAAAAATTATTTAAAAATATATAATAATTTTTTAATAAAAACTTTTTTTTTTTAACAACATTAAACTATGTAAAAAAATATTTTCAAAAACATGAATACTTTTTGAAATAATGAGTGTTTTATAGTAAATGAATAACCCTGTATAAATCTATTAAAAATGTTAATGATAATTTTACCTTTTTATTTACTTTTAATTTTTTTTTTGTTTCATCAGTCTTTTGTTGGTCAGGTTGATTTTTATGTATGTTTACTAACAATTCATCTAGCAACTAAAATTCAAACAAAATAATTGTTTTTAAATTAACATTAAAAATGAGATTTTTCTCCATTTTTGTTATGCTATATATACCTTACAAATATCTGTTGGACTAGGTTCATAAATATGATCATTCAACAATAATGGAACACACATAATAGATCGAGGCACTGATTTATCATCACTTTTATATCGCCGCACGGCTATAATATCAGGATTAACTTTTTGTTTAAGAATTTGTAATACCACATCAATATAGGCTTTTAACTTATTTGTTTCAAGATTTATCTTAAACCTGTAATCACAGAAATGTTGAAAATACTACCATTTAAATTATCTATTATAAATTGTTCACCTCATCTTCAGAGCATGTGGAACTTTTGAATTCATACACAATAACATAGAATATTCTCGAGTTTCAGTTATAACAAAAACGTATAATTTGATAAGTTTAAATGTTAGTATACGGAAATCAAACTTCCATAAAAGATGATGAACTATATTGTCACTTGCAGTATCCTCCTAAACAAAAATATGTATGAGATTCAAAAACTACAATATTAATTTAATTTTAATTAAACTAAGTATGCAAAATTCATTATAAAAATAAAAATAATTTTTTTAACTAACCATCAATTTTGAAGATGATTTTTGTGATTTATTCAACTTTGTTTTAGGTAATGTATCTTCTTGCGACTTATTTAATAAATCCATTTCAAATTTGGAAGAATCATTATTTATTACTTTTAGTGGGTTTAGTGTTATGGTTCGGCGACTTAACAATTGATGTTGTAACTGAACAGTTAAACCAGCAAGAGGTGACGGATCCATACACATGACTGGAAAGTTTAGTCTTATCAATTCACTCTCTATCTTTAATCTTCGTTCATATGAACAATGGGCAGGACTACATTGAGCAATTATTCGATTTAAATCACTCTGAATGGACTGAAAAATAATGGATGTTATCAAATAATTAATTTATAACTTATATAAAATACAATTTTTTTTTGTAAAAAACCAAACTTACCAAACTATGAGGATGCAATAAAATTCGATACACTCTTGTTAATTCATCAGCATGATACTTATTATGAATTTCTGCTATAACACGTCCGTTATAAAATAACATTGGTTCAGCTTTATCAAATAAATGCAATAAACTTGGTGGAAGTTGTTCTCTTTCCACAAATTCTAATATTGTATCTTCGGCGTAACTATAAAATGTTTCAACTGGTGGTTCATCCTTTTTCATAGTTATTTTAATTGAATAACCTATATCTACAGAGTACAAGGTAATCACAAAGACATTTGGATTAACCTCTGAAGGATCATCAAATAATTCATCCAGCAAACATGATGGGTATAAATACTGAAACAAATTAAGAATGAATGTAACATATTATTTTTATCATGTTATTTTATTTGTACATACTTTTTCAGGCCACTCTTTAGAATCAGCAAAAAAACATAATTTTTTTCTATGTATTTCGTGTAATTTATCAAATAAATTATACTTGACTTTTTTAGTCTTTTTTTTGCTTGGTTTTTCATCGATAACTAATGGTATATTATAACTAAATTCAGGCTCTAATTCAGTACATTCACGTTCTAATTGCAAAACTTCTTTATGGAGATCTTCTATTTCTAAATTTGGCTCAACAAACTCTTCTGGAAATTCTTTCATTTCCAATAACTGTTTTTCATCAACTTTTTGTTGTAAAGCTTCAATCATTTTTTGTTGTACTAAATCTTTATATTCTTCTTTTGTTTTTTGAAATTTGTCTTTTAGCTTATAAAACAATTTTTGCTGTTTATCATAAACAGGGTCATTTAATGTATTACCTTTTAACTGTTGTTCTTTGTCATACTCTAATTTTGAATTTTTATAAAACTCTTCTTGAAATGTTTTCATTTGTTGATGTAATTTTTCTTCTAACTGTTCTTGTTGTATTTTCAGTTTTAAAGGTATTTCGTCTAAATCTTGAATATTTTCTATTTCCAATGGTAATTGCAAATCTTCAAATTTCTGAGATTTATCATTATTACCTTTTTCATGTACATTTTCTTGTAATTTGTGTATACTATCAATATATTTTACTTGTCCTTCTTTATCAATCTTTTGATGTACTTCTCTATTACACTGTTTCATTTCTGTAGAACTAAATTCATCATCTGTAAAACTAATTTCGTTTTCCATAAAATCAGATTCTTCAATTGGACTAAGTTCTTCTACTGAAGAAGATTCAATAACTTCATAATCATCAACTATTTCAGTTACTATGTTAACATCTTCATTTAATTTTTCTATTTCTTCTTCACTGTCTTGTAACGACTGCCTATCAGAATCATCTGTATTTAATTCAGATTCTATTTGTAAGTTCCATTCCAAGTTTTCATTTACTTTGTCATCAAATCCTACAACATCTACATCAGAGTCTTCTTGTATTTCATTTTCATTTTCTATGGTAGACTTTTCTTGTACTGCTTTATCCTCAAATTTTTTCATTTCTATGTCAGATTCTTCTGGCATTTCTTCAAATGTGCAAGTGTTAACATTAGACCCTTCTTCAATTTCCTTAAATTTATTCATTTTATTATTAGATTCTTCTTGTTTTTCTTTCATTTTATCAATGCTCAAATCAGACCTTTCTTTAAGATTTTCATTAAATTTGGAATGATTAGGATCTATTGATATCTTACCATTAATTTTATCTAATTTGGTTGGAAAATAATTGTTAAGCAAATTTTCAATTCTTTGATAGAATGGTGCAGATTCTTGTTTAAATGAGAGAAGTAGTTTTTCTAAGAACTTTTCTTTGACTTCTTTTGAAAACATACTATTAAATTCATCATTATACTCTCTTTCTAATTCTTCATCATGCTCTTGATCCATGTCTAACTCTAATTGTTCAATTTCCTTTGTTATTTTTGCAATTCGTAATGCTAATAATTCGTCACATTCTTCTTCTTTTTCATTTATATTGTTCTTTAATTTTTCTTTATCTTGTAAATCAAATATAAGTGATTCGATTTCTTGTAGTATTCTTTTATGATTTTCATCCATATTTTCTTCATCATCATCTTGCTGTAGATCTTTAAAATCTTCTTTTCTATTTGTATTATAAAATAGTTCTTTGGTATTTTGAATTGATCCTGTATTTATTTTATCTTGGATATCTCTTTCAGTTTCTTGTGATTTATTTACTTCATCAAAATGTTGATCTTCTCCAAGCTCTTCATGCTGGTTTACATCAAATTTTTCAACTCCTATATCTAAATATAACTCTACTTCTGCACCAGGCATTGGTGGGGCTTCAATCAGTAATTGTATTTGTAATTCCTGTTTTTCTTTTTCAGACTCTTTAGTAAGTTCATCATTACATTCATATTCTTTATCTATAACAATTTTTGGCTGATCGTCTATATCGAAATTTTGCTGTTTCTTACTTAACTCATCTTGTTCTTCTCCAATTAATTCTTCTGCGCATTCTAACTTTTGTTGTACAATGTTATTTAATTCTTTTGGTAAGTCAATATTTAACTTATGGTGTTTATCCTCATAAGATTTATTTGCAACTTTTTTTTCAATCTCATGCTTTTTTGTATCAATTTTAACTGGTGAAATTTTGATAGATTTTTGTTGTATATCTTTATAAAAGTATTGTGGTATATCTTCTAGCTTTGATTTTTTTTCTAATTTCTGTTGTTTCCTATTTACTTTCTTAGTATATTGTTTATCATATTTCTCTTGCTTTTCTTCTATGTTCTGTTGTTTATTCACTTTAATTT
This sequence comes from Rhopalosiphum maidis, assembly GCF_003676215.2. Classification (NCBI taxonomy): domain Eukaryota; kingdom Metazoa; phylum Arthropoda; class Insecta; order Hemiptera; family Aphididae; genus Rhopalosiphum; species Rhopalosiphum maidis. The sequence goes on from NC_040877.1 coordinate 66,753,161, forward strand.
CTTTTTGTACTTCTTTTTCCCCGCTTTCAGCTTCTTCACTATCAGTTTCTCCCTCTTCAGTTTCTCCACTTTCTTCTTCTGAATTTTCTATGTTAACAGTACGTATATATGAATGACCAAGATTCAGCAATGCCTAAAAATTAAAATGTAATTTTTTAATACGGATTTTATTAATAAACATTGTTATCTATTCATTTATTGTAAATTAGGCAAATACATAATATTATAATTAATTAAATAAATAATTATTTAAGTTTTATTATTATTTAAAGATAAAAACTTACTCTAGCAATTCTTATTTGTTTATCAGCTAGATTTTCCATGATGACTCTAGCTGTAACATTAAATAAATATTATTAAGTATCTAAAATTTATAGATTTATTTTTATTTATATAGCATTAAAAAATTAAAGTCATTATTAACACTTAAGTTAAACACCATTAAATAATTGAGTTAAGAATATTTATCTTAAACATAGTATTATCATAATATATTAAAAAATATGGACAAGATACTACCTATAATCAATTTTTAGAGGATGTCTTAAGAATCTATGCCAAGGATTATAACTGATATTCTGTGGGGAGAAGACCGTCAATATTATTTTACTTCAATGCTAATTTTTATTTTCGTTATTTTTCTCTATGTAGACTCAGAATAACTTGGTAAACAAAACAATAAAATAAAAATAGAATTTTCTGGATGTAGAAAATGTTTTTTCAATTCATCCAGACCACATTAAAAACTAGTGGCCAACCCCTGGTCTATACTTGTAAAAAAATTAATAAAAAGTGAATTTCTATATTATCTGAGTACAAAGTTAGTATTTTGTTTTTCTTTCAAATATATAAATAATTATTTAAAAAAAAGCAATATTGACATTTTATGATTAAAATATGGTAATAATATATACTTGTGTTAACAAATGGATAAATTTTGAAGAACACTGATATAATATAGCAGTAGTTTTCAACCTTTTTAACCATGCAGCACACTTCATCTCCTACAATATTATTGTGACACACCAATTCATATAATATGTGAAGCATATTTTATATACCTACATACCTATATATAAACATATAAATACATACTAATAAAACTATTAATAGATTTTTCGCAGCTTCCACAACATATTGATTGAAAACGACTGATATATAGTATGAAATTTTTTAAAAAATAGTTATTTTCTTAGAAATATATACACATAGATATAAATGACATTCTAATTTTTGATAAGCTTATAAACTTAAAAAACAAAATGATAAATCTTTTTCAAGTTCATTAGTAACCATAGCTAGGTTTTCAGAAATACTTGAAATTTCAGAATTTTTTTTTCTTAATACATAACTATAACACAAATACTGAAAGAATATAGTTTTTTATGTTTCAATGAACTAAAAAAAAATCATTAAATTATCATAAAAAGGCATAGGTAGTATTACAACTTAATATTAAATTTTTAACTTATTTTAATTTAAAAAATATTTATTAAAACTGGAAATAAAAATGTGCTACTAAGTATTGAAAATTGTTATAAGTATGTTTATTTACTCATGTTATATTTTATATATGTACATTATAACCTGGTCAATATTTATAAATAATTATTCACGAAATTAGAAATGTCTAAACAATTTGTAATATTTGTTTGAATTACATCCATATTACCAATTACGTATACACATATAATATAATAAAAATAAAATTATGAGGTAAATCTTGATGGTTTTTTTTTATAATAAACCAACTGGATAGTTAAATTTCTACCAACAAAGCTCTACATAATTATCTGACGATGACTAATAATTCTAGAGAAATGTATGTATGTATTGGTCTCGTTGTTATTAAAAGAATACTTTATAAAAATAGTCATACATGCTACCCTATGTAATAATAAATAAAAAAATTAATTATTTGAAGAATTATTATAATTTTTTTTATCATAAAATTACTTGAAAAAATCTGTAAGTAGCGAGTGGAATGAATATTATACATTTTGGTAAAATAGTACAATTTATAATTATAATTATATCAATTTTTAAAGTGCATTATATAAAACTTATTTTATAATTTAATGGTAAAATAAATATAATTTTGTTTATAGACATCTATTTACTATTGTAATTTGTATTATATTTAATTAACAATTACCTATATTAAAGTTTTTACATCGGATAAACATTGAAGCTTTAAGAAGACATAATAATTTCTTTATGCATTTATATTATTTACTTATGTTTTGTTTTATTTCCCAAAAATCACTAATTTATATCTCTAAACCTGTAAAGTACTTTATGTATAATTGATATAACTTTGTTTTTAATTATTAAAAATGTATTTATTTACCATATTGAAAATTATAAATTTAACAAAATAGCTTGAAATAATTGAATAAATAATTAAGATAATTTATAATTACAAAACAAAACAATTTTAGTAATATTTTTAATAATATACAAGCTTATTAAAACATATTACAGTTTTCAAAACTGTCGTTATTATTTTAATGTTAAATTAGAACTAACATTTAATGCTGTATATCAGATATTATTTAAAAAGTTTCATTGAATTAATATGTTCTACATTATGAAATATGTATAGGTACGTTGTATGTAAAAGTTAAATTCAAGTAAGACAAAAAGCATTTTATTTTAATCAATTGGAAATAATTTACTGAGTGGCATGGATAATTGTCAATATATCGGGCTGAATTTAGTTCCCTCTCTACTGAACTATAACACTAATAATAAATTTTGTTCCATATAAACATTTCCAAGATTAACATTGAACCAGTGATTCACTAATTAAAATAACAAACATGAATCAAATTCAATATAATAATATGAACTTACCGTCGTATTTAGACCAGTGTGAAACGTACAAAAAGATGTCTAAGAAAAGAACTGGGAAGTTGATACTACAATTTGCCTATGATATAGGTACTTGAATTTAACCGGCAGGTAGTGAGACTACTGACTAGTGAGAGAAGCGAATAAAAATTTTAAAGGCTGTGTATTCAACTATGAAATTTACGGAAGTTAATACGTTATGCACTGTAGCATAGAACGAGGACCCGTTAATGCAAAAATGCAGGTACTTCTTTATCAGTGGTTATAATAATGCATTAATGTTCCATAATCCAGTCTTCGCTCATCATTCTTCAGTTAAACATAGAAAAGAAATAGAATATTTCCACGTCCTACTGATCGGTCAGTGATCATTATTCAATCCTGTCTTCAGAGTTCACTCTTCAATACGCTGTAATCACTAGTCGGCGGCTCTGAGCCCTGACAGATCCAGTAGCGAACAGTGGTCAATGATCAAAGTGGCCAGCCGCCGGCACTAAGAATTCAGACAATCAAGCCTGCAGTGGGGATTTTCTTTATATATTACATATCACTACATAAGTAAACAAATAGCCTTAGCGTGTGCGCCTGCGCATGTGCGTGAGACAACCAAAACAAACTATGGTACTGTCTTGTCACGATCTTGTACATGACAAAATAGAATAAATAGTTCAACCCTATTTATTTTTTAGTATTTTGTCATGATAAAGCAATTGTGTTTAATAAAAAATACTAAATATTGATAAAAAATTAAAAACCTTTATTATTGAGGACCAATGATAGATGGCAAACTACACTGTTGACAGGACACGCGCGGGGTTGTGCGTAGAAATTTTTATTTATTTTATAATTTTTTTATATCTATTCTAAAATATTGGATTTTGGATTTGGAATTATGAATGACCACTAGCATTCGAACCGCATTTCAGTCGTGCCGTAACCAATCTAATATAGTATTCAAATAGAACAGTGTATTACACTTTTATCTAACTAATAATTTTTAATAAATAATAAATTATAATATAATACAATAAATAATTGATAAATTAAAATTAAATGATTTTCAAAATATGAAAAAAACTAAAAAGAACAACATTTTTAAGAAACTTGTCAGCCAACCTCCTTGTGGTGTCTCTTGGATTACGCTATAGGCTGAATATTTGACTAAGTATTAAAAAAAATATATAATGATCCGGAAATCAACTCAACGGTATCGGTGTAGTGTATAAGTAAACGGATACCCGGGAATCAACTCGTAGGCAGCCACAAAAAAAAAAAAAATTATATCGACCTATACTTTTTTTGAATTATTAAAATTATTTAAATGCAAATTTAGGTCAATATAATTTTAATTATAATTATTATTGATCTGAATACATTATTAGAGTTATACCAAATGATTTATTCTCCAAAAAAGACTTATTCCGAGATTGAAAAACTAGAAAATACCATATTTTTGTTATTCGACAAATAAATCAGATTGAAAAACCGGAACTAAGACTTATTTTTAAAGTCTAATAAAATATACAAATTAGGTTGTTTATTTTTTTCGGTTATTTCTTATAGTTTTATACCTTAATTTGGTTTATTTTAACCATTGATGTTTAATAACAATGATTTGAATATACTAATTTATATATATATATTAAATAAATAAATCATTTTAAGAAAATACTTAATATTGATAATACAAATACTATTGCAAAGAAGGACCGAGGACATCCAACTGTGCTAATAAGTTATATCACTTGTGTTATACTTAACCACCTCAATATATATGGAGCACCTATATTGAGGATGCTGAACAATACTACTAATAAATGTATTTTAAATACTAGTTTTAAGCCATAACTATTAAGCTGCTAAAAGAATAATTAATATAACTAAATGATCATGATAGAACTATATAATTTATAAAATGTATGCATATTGTGTTTATAATTTCACATTATCACATTAGTATAATTTAAGTGATGCAAATACAAAAATGTGAAAAATGTTTTACTTTTTAATTCCAAATCAGTTTACGTATCAAATATCAATGGTAGATACTAGGTGCTACAACCTACAACTAGGTTATGTTTAAGAATATAAATGTATATTAGGACCAAAACTCTGAATAATTAATATTTATTATACACTTAACAAAATTAATAATACTAGTTAATAGTTATATTAAAATATATTAAATACAGTTTAATAAAATAAAGGAGTGAACAAATGAACAATTTTCAAAAATAATAATCATACTAAATTTTTTTGTGGAAATAGTTTAATTTTACAAGGTCAGTATGTAAAAAGACAATAATTATCATAATATTATGTTAAATAACAATATAAATTAGTCGTATCATATTTTTTCAACAAATAAATTTTTATAATCAGATTGAAAAAATATTTGTAACTAAGAATGAAGTTAATAATAATAACCAAAAGAATAAATTACAAATTATAAAGCAACTTTTTCATATAAATTACGTATATAACACTAGTAAAGAGAAAAATGTAAAAATAACAAACTATTACAAATAAAAATGATCAAGTACTTTATAACATCATAGTTAACTAAAATTGACTAATTTCCATAGAGATGTGTCATCATTTTGGAAATTTTTAAATAATATTTGGTTGGTGACTAGAAGATTTTCTATTTGTTGAGAAGTAACGTTTTTATCAATATTTTTAATATAGCTTACAACATTTTCAACACTTGTTCCAAACGGATGAATACTTAAATATATTGCAATATGACCTAAATACAATAAAATAATCATTTAATTAAACATATTTTTTAAAGATGGGCCAAATTTAAGTTTTCAAACTTTAACTTTTAACTAAGAACCATGCTTAGAGGTCATTATGGATTCATTAGATGGTAGGTTGTTAAATTCCTTCTGAGTATGGTTCTTAACTTGATAAAATATTAAATATAGATAATTAATAATATTTTTTTTAAGTTAAAATTTGTACCTACCAAGTAATTTTATTTGATGATCAGAAAAATGATTTGATCCACTGTTTGTTTCTTGTTTTTTATTGTTTAGTATTAACTGATTATCAATTAAACTTGAATTAGACTTTTGAGCATCAGAACATTTTTCAGTAAGAACATTTAACTCCTATTAAATAATAATTTAATTATGTTTAGAAATTATATATTATTTTAATAAATATTTCTTTTTACATAAAAAACGTATCAAGACAGATTTTAAAAATGTAAAACAAATATCCATTATATATTTAAACATTATTTTGAAGAAGGTACAAATTTGTATAAAGGATTCAATTATAAAATTAAATACTAAATACTAAATAATATGAATTACTAATCCCTACAAAATATTAAATTTGAAAAATATATTCATGAAAAGGTTTCAATGAAATTAATAGTTAAAAAAAATATATCATTATAAAAAAATACAAATACGAATCTTTGTAACTTGTACAGAACTAAAAAAATAAATAAAAACTTATTTAGTTTTAATAAAATATATATTAAGAAATATATACATTAATAATATATTTAAATAAAATGAATATTTGTTTTACTAAAAAGCAAAATCAATGTGAATATAAAATAATTATATAGGTATATTTACCTGTCGAGTAGAAAGTAGCTGTTGTTGTAGATAATTTATTTGAATATCTTTTTGATCAGAAGTTTGTAAACTAGCTTTCATCATTCCTATTTCATTTTTATAAGCTTCCAATTCACATTTTAGGTGATCATTTTCATCCTAACCAGAAAAGTAAGTAGGTACGTGTATTATGAATAGCAAATAATTAAATATCATAATTTATACACAGTATACATATAAAATGATTTATAATAAAATTCAAATAACCTGTAACTGTATAGGATCAGTTTTTGGTTTTGTCTTTTTCAAATTGCTTTCATCGTCAGATAGATCCATTTCATCTCCACCAATCATTTCATCTTCATCATCAATACCCAATTTGGATAGAGCCTAAATATGGAAAATAATTAATTAAATTGTATAAATATAAAATATTAGAAAAAAAAATTAATGGTTTTTATGTATATACTTTTGTTGTAGCAGGTACATTACAAATTTGTAGGTAAACATATTATATATTACGCGCGATCCCTAATTTCCACATCAATCATAAAAACTCAAGGTAAACAAATAAAATATAACACCTACCTAAATTATTTGGTACAATACAAATTCCTGTTAATTATACTCATAAAATATTACAGCACACAGTTGACATAGACATGCAATTGAAAAATGTTTTATATTTTATATTATCATGCATTAATATAAATAATAACTGCAAAGTAGTTGATTTCATCACTCAATAAAACAATAATGTTATAATAAGTAATAATACTTGTATTTGTTAAGCGATAACTATTATATAAGCAATGTATTATGATAGTTGAGTGTTTAGTATGAATTGTAAACAATTTCCATATTTCATTATAGATAGGCAGTATATATTTTAGCTAACTAAATTAAGCAAAAGCTATTTTATTTGTTTGTTTGTCTGTTTTAGTTAGCATAAAACCTACCATTGCCTGCTTCTTCCATGTCTCAATGTTCTTTCGCTGCGCCTTTGTGAAATGATCCCAAACCTTCTTGTGCGACGCAGAAGTAAACACTTTCTCGATCTGGGTGACTTTATACAAGGACAATAACACAGGCGGTTAACATATTAAGAAAAAAAAGAAGGTTTTTATGAATCAGATATATTTAGTTGTTACTAGTTGAATGTAAAATATTTTACGCCGTAGTATTGTAATTAATTTTGTTTAAAAATGAATATTTACACAGTAATAATTTACTAATAATTTATATCAATTAACTATATTTAAAAAAATTAATAACATACATCATAATTTTAACAATTCATGTAAAATGTATAGAAATTGTTTATTTTTTGGAAAAATTAAGATAGATTTTAATAATAAGAAAATTTGCTTAAAAAATAAAATAATTTTTGTCTTAAAGATGATACATTTTTATTATCTTATTTTTTTTAACTTTAATTTTATATTATAAGAATAATGTCTACATAATAAATAACTTACATGTCTTATAAAAAATAGTCATCATAGAGTAGAAAATTATAAGAATATTAGGGATAAAATAGGTTATTTAACAAATAATTAATTTTTCTTACCACCATTCAAAATACCTTAACATAAATAAAACCTTTGAACCCATATCATACTTACCTTTAATAATCGGGAAGTAAAATAATAGTTTCTGAAATATAAATAATTTTTTCAAATTATATGGAAAAGACTACAAAATGTAGTTCCAATTTCCAACATTCACAAACCTCAATTTAATAACTATAGTTATTTTGTGTCTTAATTATATCAATGTATTTATATTCATCATTAATTTTATATCATAGATGTACTAAATTGTTTTCTTCAGTCATAAGCAATACTAACCTTGACAAATGCACAATATGAAATCATAATATTTGTAATGTGAACCTTAAATATTTTAAGCTGAACCAAATAAAATAAAAACCAATTACCTGAATCTAATTATTATAAAAAAAAAAGAAAATTATGAAACCTGTCATGCAACTAAAAATAGCTCTTATTGTAATTATGTTTTGTTTTTTTTAGCATGTTACAGGCTATGTTATTTACTTTTTCTTCTTAGTTTTGACTCTTGTCATCAGTCGTCGTTCTAACAAGGCCAATGGTTAGAAGTTCTCTTATACCCGAAATATACTAGTATATTATTAAATAATTAAAGAATACTAAACTTACATTGTAATAAAATTGCTTGCATGCGGCGTTTAGTAAGGTCTTTCAGATTTTGTAGTTCTTCTTCAAATTGGTTTTTTTCTGATAGTAAACGCCGTACATGGGAATTGGTTGATTGAATTATTGAATAAAATATATTAACATTACGTTTGTTACAGTCTCCTCGTTCTAACCATGTAATGACTACTTGTACAGCATTTAAAAATGATGTATCAGCTATAAAATAATAAGCGTAAGTATTAATAACCAGAATTAATAGTAAAAATGTTAATCAATTATAAAATCTTATGCAGTAATTACCCTTAATTTCTTCACTAACAGATAAAGCTTTAGCTTCAGTAAAATGTGGTATTAAAGGAGGAGATGGAGGAGGATTTGACCGAGTTTGTTGTAAACGTCTTTCTTCACGCATTAAATGTCTTTTTTTCATTTCCCATTCATACTGATCATCACGGGCTTGGGCATAATCTACATGTAAACGTGATGCAGATACCAACTCTTGTCCTTTCATCACTAATCGATAACCTAAGTATAATAGGTATATAGTCATTAATATTTATACTTATAAAATGTAGTAGGTATGAATCTATTATATAATATATAATTAAAAAGAATCAATTAATGCAAATTAGTTATTTTACCTGAAAGTTCTAATGCAAGATCAACTGAACATTCATTCTCAAAACGTATATGACAAAATTTTCTATTACTTAAACGAATTGTTAATATTTCCCCATAATTGGTAAAAATTGATTTCATAATATCTTCAGTAATGCTGTCTGGTAAACCACCAACAAATACTGTTCGACAGCCTGGAGGCCTTTCTCTAGAAGTAGGCGTAGGTGCATTTGCAGGAGGTGGGTATAGTGTACACAGTTCTAATTGTATAATGCGTTTGTCTGTCTGGATTATATTCGAATCTGGTACTCTTGGTGTTGTATGATTAACAATCATTGAAGAAGGAGTTAGCATTCCACCCATGACACCATACTAGAAAAATTATACATGAAATAATTATTTCTAAAAGATGTAAATTTATACTAACTTGTCCCATAAACATTGCAGAATCCATAACATTTATTGGGTTAATTAAATTAAATGGGTTGAATTGAGGCATAATTTCATTCCATAGAGGAGATGTTCTAACTGGTACAGGAGGTTTATTGGAAGAAATATTTGCATCGATAGGCAGGTCTATTAGGGATGATGGTTTATCTCCATGTATATCAGTAAACTGTGCGTCACTGAAAATAATATTATAATAATTAGCTTATTATATAAGTTAAGATTAAACAGTTTGAGTAAAATAATTATAATTATGATTTATGGTACAAACCTTCTTAGATTTCTAGCTCGTTCAACTATTCGTTCCCATTGATCATCAGAATTAATTTTCTGGGTATCTGGTTGATCCCACCGTCCTCTCTTATTTTCATTAGGTCTATTCCGTTCATCTGCACTTGCAGATTCTGTAATTTTTCTACGAAAAACTGCATCATCTACAAAAATAAATAAAAAATAATAGTTATCATACATAACAGTAAAGAAGAAAGATGTTCTTACAATATGAAGACATTTTTCAATATACTACATGAAGTGTAGTGAAAGAATGCAATTTGTAGTAATCTATTGAAGGGCAAGTAAAGAAAATAATCATAGATGTTAATAAATAATAAATAATTTGAAAATTAATTTAATCCAGACGAAATTATGTGGGAATAAACACAAGAGAAAAAAATCGATAATTTATTAAAATAATTTTATAATTACAACTAATTCCTTAATCCTTATAAAATATAAATATCATAATAGACCATGTTAATATTGTATTGTAAGTTATCTAATAAGTATGCGCTACGATTTTCTGTGGCTCTGTCTAGTATCTATAATCATTTTTTGGACTCTATAGTTGTAGTCTAGTTACTATTTTCTGACATAGACATGATAGGTATATAACTTTACTATCAACATTTTTTTATCACATAGCATGGAGGAAAAAAAATTATAGATTAAGTGAAACATTTATTTTTTTATTTTGGAATTTTTACTATTAAATATTGTTAATTGTTGGATGTTGAAATAACATTAAAAAACCAATCGATTTCTCATTGTATTGTTAATGAACAAAAATATAAAATTATCAGAACAAACTTTATAATTAGGTACATTATTTGCTTGGATCTAAAATAACTGCTAATGCTATGGCCTATGAGTCTTACAATAATTATTTATTCAAATGATTCGAATCAGCATATATCTTGCTTTGTATAATTAAAGTAACAACACTTTTTATTTTTATTATTATTATTATTTTATTTTTTTTGTATATACCTATATACCTATTAGCTATCTCAATAATTACTTATTAATAATATTAAAATAATAGCACAGTAATAACCGAGATAGATATATTATGAGATAAAGCCAGCTTTCCAAATAAAAGTGATTACTATTAAAATTAAACTGTGTTAAATTATACTTAGGTGTGCGTACGGGGGTGTCAGAATGAGCAGCTGCCTCCTTGTGAACTTTGAGACCATTACATCTCACATCATTATTTATAGCGAAACAACCGTTTCACAGTCTCGTTTTTTTCGATTTAAATCTAAGTTCATGAGCATACAAATTTAAAAAAATTTGCGGCCAGTGCAAATTATCAAACAGACGGAACTTATACAATATAAGAACGTAAAACTGCCGCATACATATTATATTAATAAGAATATAATACATTTTATTTTTATTTTGCAATATTTCTATTGTTATTTCAGTTTCAAGACTTGCCTACAGTAGCATAACTATCCTCGTTAGCGCCTCGAGGCAAAATATTTTTTTGCTCTACCTAATATAAATTCAATTCTTTGTCTCTTCGACCTTTGTCGCATTAAAACTTTGCCGTCACTAAATGTATAGTTTTTTTTTTTATAAGATTAACAAAATCACATTTATATCACATTAAATATTTTGTTTCAAATTAAATAAAAATAAATTTATAATTATACCTACACAAAACCAATATTATTTTATTTATTATTTTGCGTCCCGAGGCAACTGTCTCTGTTGCCCCTACGGTAACTACGCTACTGCTTGCCTATAAGTTTTTAGTTGACCGGTTGACGCCCGATCTTTTTTAACAATTTTAATTACCCTTTGTATATAATGTTTTCTGATTTGGTTTTGTATAGTTTATATGTATGGGGAAAAGTATGGGCAATGGGTATTTTTAATTTCATACATTAGTATTTACTTAGTAAAGTATCTATTTCTTCTATAGGATTTTGCATAAGACAATAAGCTAAACAATTGATCACTGAACAGTACTAATGACTAATCTATACTAATTTATAAAATGATAGCGTTTGTTTGTATGTTCGGGATAAACTCCAAAAATACATATTCAATTGTGGTGCAGTTTTATAAAAATTAAAGAGGACATCACAGAGAAGGATATAGGCATACAATTAGTCCGATAAAGTTAATATAAAATTAATTATTAAAATAATTATAAATTGTATACCTAAATATATTATTGGGGCTCGCGGGTTTCCAGCTACCTGTAACTTGACCTTTTTTCTTTTGTATGTGTTTTATCGACGAGTAGATATGAATAATTGTTCTGAGACGTCTCTGTTTAGTTAGCAAAAATCACTCGAAGAGACGAGTTCTTTGGTATATGTCAGTGGTGGACTGGTGGCCCTGCAATATACGGGCGAACCGGTCGGTCGCCCAAGGCACCGGAAGCGCATTTGTAGGTGCTCAAAAAATTGTAAAAACTTATGATGTTTTAGTAAAAAAAAATTTTAAATAATGGTGTGTAATAATTACTTTTCTCTATAATAATAAATTGTTATATATTTAATCTATATTTTTAAAGGCGCCATAATATCTTGGGCCGGCACTGTATAATGTTTCGCTTATACTAAAATGTTAGTATGGAATTAATTATTTAATTAATCTATACTAATAAAGGACATCACAGAGAAGATTTTAGGTATACATTTAGTCCAATAAAGTTAATAAATAATTAGTTATTATTAATTAAAACTTGGGCAGAGCCGAGACGGGTATGCTAGTTTTATAACTAAAATGATTAAGTAATATTAATAAATCAAAATATAATATACATCAGAACTATATTAAAACAGTATTTAGGTAAATATATGTTAATATTTAATAAGTATTAGTAAAATAATCTTAACTAAATGTTAATTTACAATATTAAGTAAATAAATAATTCTGGTTCATTTAATATTAACTTACAATATTGATAATTGTAAAAAATGTATCCTTAATCACTACATAATATTTAATCAACATTTATATTTTTTAATGTTTAAAAATAAATATTTGCTTAATATTAATTAAATGATAGTTTGTTAATAGTTCATAAATAAATATTAAAGCAAATAAGTATAGTAGTGTAATTTAAAATAAATATATAACATTTAAGCTAAAGCAATAAAAACATTTAAAACATTAACTGAATTGAAGAAAGCTTAAATAAATACTTATAAGTTTATAACCTATAGTGTTAGTAATGCATTGGCGAAAAACCTACTAAGTCTATGTAGGTATATTTAATTATTTTTTATGAAACTTTTTTCGATGCTTTCTATTAAATCCATCACACATTATTATATATTTCTACACACTACAGTACATTTTTTAAATGAATCATTGATTGGGTCATGTTTTGTTAACACTTCAAAAGTTTCTTTTTTTCTTAATTTTGATTTTCGTAACTATTTCAATAGTAATGTCTAACTCTACTTCATTTTTGTCAATGAGACAATAAATTACTCTATTTTATTATTAGCTCCGCCTGCCACCCTTCAATAGTATCGGAGAACTCAGGCGACCGCTGTTTTCTGCGCTGCTGATCGACTACAAGCTGAACACTTTGACGTACGTGTCTTTAATCATGGTTTGTGCCAACCGGCAACCACATTATCTCGATGAATTAAAATTGACATAAATATATGACAACCTATTTGTGCAACTTACTGATCACTGCAGTAATGTACCTATTTTGCCTAACTATTCGCCGGATAACACTATGTGTGAAGTATGTAAAACAATATATTATTTGTATTTATATTTTATGTATAGGTACTTTATTTCATATTTATCAATGTTTACAATGATTTTCAGTGTAGTCTTTAACGTAGGTGGTAGGAACACTAAGTACTAAATATATTATTATTTTTTCGATTACAATAATAATAATAAATTAATAATAAACTTTAATATACATTATTTTTTTATTATTAAAATATCAATAATAACTGTGAAATCCATAATAAATTGTTTCTTATAATATTTTGAATTATTATTTTTCTCGTGCATATTATTTGATGGATAAATAAAGCCGGGCCGCATATTAATAATTGAAACTTCGTCGAGAATCTAAAATGTAATATTCATGAAACGGTCACACTGAATATTGCAATTTGAACCTTTTTATGTTTTATACAATAACCAGGGTTCCCGTTACGGTTATCAAATCATTTTAATTTTTTTTTAGTTCCGTGTAAATGTGCAATTCTGAAATTCTATTCTTTTGAGGTTATCATTCTATCTGTCTATATTTTCAATATTTGAATTTTGACTTTATTTGGTTTATAGTAAAATAAATTCAAATTCAAATATTTCTATTTAATTTTTCAACTGAGGTAAGATATTTTTCGTTAAGTTCTTATTTATATTTTTATCTGATGTTTATTTGTTGGTCACAGAATTTAAAAAAATGGATAAACCAGTAGTATTATCTCGAGTTTTGAAGGTTTTGGGTCGTACAGGATCGCAAGGTCAGTGTACACAGGTTAAAGTAGAGTTCATCGGCGAACAAAATCGACAAATCATTAGAAATGTTAAGGGACCTGTTCGTGAAGGGGATATTCTTACACTCCTCGAATCTGAAAGAGAAGCAAGAAGACTTAGATAATGTAAGTGTTATTTTATTTATTTAATCATTTTTCTTACATACCAGTCAAATACAAAAGAAATACATTTTGCCAATTTACAGCCTAACAAGTTTAACTCCAATGACTTGTTGGATACAAGCCTTGTAATTTCTAATGTATTTGTAAATACAATATAATTTATGCACCAATTTGCTTATACAATCACTACAATAAAAAAATAATATTTGGGTTGATCCCTAGTGGTTTGTAATACTGTTTGCTATTTGTTTCATTATATTTTATCTAATAATTTTGAAAAATAAGTCAAAAATGTAACAGTCTTATTACAGAACTTGGACATGCTCTACACATATATTCTTACAGCACAAAACATAATTAATGTTTTATTTTATTTTTTACTACAAATTATAACATCAATACATCATATTTAAGATTATAACTTCTAAAAGATAATTACTTTTAAAACGATTACTTTACAGTTTTACACTTATAACTTGAAAAAAGTATTTGGTGACCAACTTAAATGCACAAATGATTCACTATATATACTCTGTAGGCTTACAGTTGATTGACTTGGTGGGAGTAACAGTGTTCTGATCCCTGCTCAAAGAAAAATCGGTTACCACCTAGTATAAAGTTGATTAGTGTATACTTTGATCCCTTATACTTTCAATTTATACAACACTTCTAGACCTTAGTTCAATAATTATTACTTATAATTATACATTTAAATTATTTACACTGTTATATTTCAATATTGTCTATTGAACAGATTTTATTTTACCTACCTATTGGTTATTTAAAAGTATTTTTATTTTATTAACATATTCTAATATATTTTATAAATTAAACTTATATTTTAATTATTTTTTTTCAGGTTTTTAATGTGAGTATATATACAAATACAATATCTTGAACATGAATAAAAGATGATTAAAACTATGGAAACAAAAAAATGTAATTAACTTTACATTTGTACAATAAAATAAATATACGCATTAAAAATTGTTTTTATTTTTATAACCAGAAACCTAATAATTATTATAATTATAATATTTTATAACGCAATTTTTAATTAATTGCGCTCTAAGTATTATAGTTATACAGTAAGATAAAATCAAATGTTTCGAGCTGAGGATTTAGAAAAGTGGTTTTTCTATTGCAGCATTTTAGTCTAAATAAACATTGTCTATTTATTAAAAATAAATACTTAAAATTTATTTAAAATACTGTAAAACTTCGATAAGATGGAATCACTTGGTACCGCTTTGGTTTCCGTTTTACCAAAGTTCCGTCTTATTGAGATTTTACTGAATATGTTTTTAAGTTTTTGGAATAAACCTTGAAAATTTCCCAACACTAATTCTACAAGACACTGATTTAGAATATAAAATCTTTAATTTCTCAGAAAAGAAAATACTGACTAGATTTTGGCTGGTTTTGTACATCTTTTAATTATGACCACAATTAAAGATAAACCTTTAATATATATCTTTAATTGTGATTATGACTTTGTCGCTCAGTTGTGTTACATGTTTGAATAGTCATACTGTCACCTATAAGAAACATTGGCTTTTTACTTTGATAAAGATTTGGAAAATTAGGACTTACAATCATTGTATAGGCGTTGAGATGTGTAGAGTGGATATTTCATTTTAAAATGGAAAATGGTTTCAAATTGCTTAATTATCACCAGGGTTTAACTTAATTTTTTGTTAA
This sequence comes from Rhopalosiphum maidis, assembly GCF_003676215.2. Classification (NCBI taxonomy): domain Eukaryota; kingdom Metazoa; phylum Arthropoda; class Insecta; order Hemiptera; family Aphididae; genus Rhopalosiphum; species Rhopalosiphum maidis. The sequence goes on from NC_040877.1 coordinate 66,769,409, forward strand.
AAATGAATTCTCCTGCATATTTGAACACTTATTTTACTATTTTTCAAAGAATGCGCGGTGGACAAAAACCGGTTAAACATTTTGCACATCCTAAAGTAGCCGACCGATGGCAACTAATCAGAAAACAATTACTAATTTTGTGGTTGGGCTGCCAGAAATATTGATGTGCGTGCATTATCATTTGAAAAATAGTATAGTTTCAAATTTATTACAACTCTTAGTTGATGTTAGAGACAATGATTTTAGGCGAAAAAAATAAACCAAACATTTTTAAAATTTATTAAACCTTCTAAACTTACAATTTTATATTAATTTTAAAAGATATAAAAAAAATATTAACTAATTTATTATTTTATTTCAAATCCAGTATGAATTTTGATTCAATTGGTTTGATTTTTAAATTAAATTATTTGGCTTTTCGTTCAGTAGACCATAAGTTAGTTATACCATTAGAGAGTATAAATATATTATGGCATTTTTGTGAAAATTATATAAGCTAACTTATGGGTTAAATAATTTGTATAATACAATGTTAATTACATTTTACAAATATATATTTTTCTTTTAAATATACAATATTAATTGTAAACACAACAGAATAACATACCATTGAGTAATATTTTATTTGTTTTGAACAGATAAATCATAATCAAGCGGATGGTATATTTCAGATAACAATCTGTAGACATATGAAGGAGAATGGCCACCACTAAAAAATAAGAAAATACTTTAAACATGTAATTGATAGTATTTAAAGCAATAATTTTTATGACAGGAATTTACTTATTTGAAATGAATAGAGTGACATTTTCAGGAGGGACATAATCATATGTAGGATTATAAACATCAACTTTTGATATTACTGAATCTGAATAATTGAGAACACCAGCTGGTGAAACAAATTCATTGAATGCATCCTGGTTGTGTGAACATAAGTAGCGTGAACTCAATTTATACATTGGTGCTAAGACTATTACCTAAATGACCGATTTACCAAATCAGTAAAAAATAAATAAACTAAAAAAATATAATATTACCGGAACAGAGTAATGAGCTGCAGCTAAAGCAACAGCATGACAACCATTGAATGTTCTAAGACCTCCATTGGCCATAACAGAATCAACCCCAATAATTACTTTATTCACTCTAGACATAATGCCAAACATTGTAGAGTCTGGAATTAAAGTTGACTGAATTTTATGTTTGGAGAGATTTAGTGCTAATTGTCTACCCTAAAAACATACCATGTCCAATAAAATATTCTAGTTATTTAACAATTTAATATTAATTCACATGATTTAAGGGGGAACATTCTGTTATGAATACTTCAAAAATTCGATCTTTAGCAGCTTCTTTTAAAAACATTTCAACTTCAGATGATTTTCCAACAGTAAGAATAATTTCATTTGAATGAATATGTTCAAGCGCTTGTTTAGAAATATCTTCATTACTTAAAAAAAATATTAAGATTTAAACTTGATATACTATAACATATATAAAGATTCAAAACTTTTTTTCTTTTTTTACCTGGATTCTATCTCTATTTGAAATTCATCTAAATGTTCAAAAATTGATAATTTAAGTTCAGGGACAATGCTGTTATAGTCATCAACATCATCTTCAGATGTAACTATTTTATGTAATGAGTCTTGTACATCAATTTCTTCTTCAGAGCTCTGTTTTATTTTTCATAAAATAAATATTTCAAATTTATTATTTACAAAATGATATTTGTTTAAAATGAATAATATATAACTAGAAATTACTTTTCTGGCAGCAGTATATTCTTCTCGAACAATGTTTAATATACGTCGAATAATATTACCAACAATAAATTGTAGTGGTAATGCTGACGTGATTTGGAATCCATATTCTCTCAATTGATTTAGTAATTCTCTAAAAATGAAAAATAAATATATTAGCAGCAAATATTAACAAATATATATGTTTACAATGCTAAACAAGTTTTAAAAGAGCCCAATATTTTATTAATTAATGTAAACAATATTCTTTAATATGTGATTGTATGATATTTGTACTTATTCTTCTCTTGGATTGAATAATTAAGATTAAAGATAAAACACATAAAAATGTATTTAAAAATAATAAAGCTGTTATTAATTAAAAATATTACTTACATAGTTGTTGACCAATTGATTGTATCAATAAAATGTCTAAAAAGCTGAATAGTTTTTTCTGCAATTGCATAATTATTTTCCCATTTTCTAAAACATATTAAATAAATATGAAAAATTGAACATTAATTAATAAACTGAATTTGACTAAACTAAATAATGTTCACTATTACAGTTCTTAAATAGTTAACATTTAACACTTACTTTATTTTAAGGTTTGAAATGTAATTGTCTATTAACATTTCATGAGTTTTTCCATCTATGTCGAGCATTTTTTTTTTCTAAATAGACAAAAGATGAATTAAAATTATTTCAGATTAAATCTAAAATTTATCATACTTGAATGAACTTTTGCTATTTGTTCTAAGATTTAATTAATAAATACTAAAAAGAGTAAAAGTTGGTGTTTGATATAAATCTTCTATTAATATTCAATACACAGAATTAATAGAATTTATTTAATTCAAATGAAGTCTCATAAATACATTCAATTATGTAGTTAATCCAATAACAGTATTACAGTAACAATCTAATAAACCTAATAAATAATGATAGTGCTAGTATCATCAACTAAACCAATAAAAAATTAATATTGTTATTGTGTGATATTTTCAATTCTGTACTTTATAGTTCAACGCGTTGTGATATAAGCGAATCATATAACGACGCAGACCACCACACCACCTTGACAATTTGTCGATTGGTCACTGTTGATCAACTATTATCTACGCTACCTCAGAACAAAATATTAAATATTTTATGGCCGGGGCCATGTGTTTCAGCACATAATAAAAGCGACATACTTTTAATACTTAGATCATATGATCTAAGGTATGGTATGACCCCATAGATCTTATACTAGTATAAGTTCTATGTATGACCACAGAATATGTGACCGTGGTTATATATTCGTCGAATATATATTATCATAACTGCATTCTCCCTGGGAATATTCATGAGTGATAACTGAAATAAATATGCAATGAGTACATACGCATGCGTAAATAACTCGACTCAATAAAATAAATCATAGAAAACGAATAAGAAAGAAATTTAGAATTCTGTGCTTAAAATTGTTTACATCATAATTACAATGCGGCCGATGCGCTTTTATTTTAAAAAAAAATAGAGTATAAATTTATATTATATTATAATAATTGCTATAATATAGATTTTTCTACTCTATATAGTATGGGAATATAGGTATTTTGAGGATTAAGTTAGCGACATTTTATATATAGAAATATAGTGAGTCAGTCCATAGGTAGTAGACCTTAATTTTCTTAACTAATAACATTAATTATTATTTACTATAAAATATAATATACACGTTGTATAAATAAATAAAATATCTGTCATCTGTTTAGGTTATTATTATTATCAATTAATAATCAAGTTGTATTATGGTAAGGATAATTGATGAAACTATGTAACTTATAATATGACCTTGTAAGCTATATGTTCACCCCCTAGAATTTTGATAAAAGATTGGCAAATGTTGACAATATAATTTTTAAAAATAATTAAGTAGTCACCACAAATAAAGGCATACATAATCATATTAAAATAATTTATCTTAAGAGGTCACTTATTAGTTATTATATCAAATATAAAAATGTATATTCAAGTTTAAAGGTACAAAATTAAGGGATTTTATATAGAGGTATAAATAATATAACATTTATAGAAAATAATTAAAAAAGTTATTAACATGCTATGTTATATAAACAATTAATGAATATCAGACTAATTATGGTATGTTTGAACATGATACTTATACGTAAAAATGTATTTTTACTTAAACTTACATTTTTTTTAGCTTCTAATAAAACACTATTACAGCTAAATAATTATGGTATTTACATCAAAATATTAAATTAAGTTATAAGTTACAAATTATAATGTATCCCAAATTTCACAATTTCATTTTTAGTGAAATTAAATATTTATTTTCATGATGTCTTGATGACTTATGATAATTTATTTGGGTTCTATTTAATTACCCATAAGGCCATAACCTACCTAATTATAACCTAACAAATGTATACAAAATAAATACTTCATATTATATGAAATTAAAATGACTTACAAATAAAAAGTATAAAAATATATCATAATATATTAATATGTTATGCATAAATTAAAATATTAACATGAAATTTTTAAATTATTGCAAAAATTGAACAGTCACAATAACATTAATTGAACATAACAATACGTTCAATATTTTTTTATTAAATTTAATAAAATACCCAGTCACCCAAAAAACTTCTACACATTAGAAGATAAAATAAAACATCACCACTTGGTTCATAATACTCATAATAAATTATTTTATTTTATGATTTCTAAAATATATTCGTAGATATGAAATATTTTTTACAATAAACATAATATCTAAGTGAATATTGTAAATAAACCAGAATTTTATTTTCATACATTATTTACATTATTTATAACATAAAATACCAAGATAAAAATAATTAAAAAACTATACACGATGTACTATAAGTCTACAACAGGAAAAAATTGTTTGTTAGACTACACTGTTCAATATGGTTAATGAGGACATATTTAAATCCATTTTCCATAATTTATTGTATACATTCTGCTGAAGTGACTAACACTATTTCTTCAATTCATGCCATTGAAACATATCAAAGTTAGGTATTGAAAATATTTTTTTTTACATAATATGAAATCATTATGAAACAACATTTAAATAAATTATATTTTTCTGTTACACAAGACTACTTTATTACACAAAACATCACAATACTATTGCTCAAGACTATACAAATTTTCCACTATAATATTCACAGACAACATTATTTATTTTTAACAAATTAAGCTTAATTCTTTAAATAGAATTCTAAAATGCGTACAACGTTAAGTATATTAATATAAATATTAAAAAGCAAAGTTTTGTTACAATGATAAATTAAATTATGGAATAGTTTTTTATGTGCATAAAATGTTAAAATGTTATGTTAAATCAAACCTTCGCTTTCTATTCAGTCTTAGTAGTGACCCATATAATATTTAATAGATAAAAATTAAGTGTAAAATACTAAAATAATATAAACACATTTTTAATTTTTAAATGTGATTACTTTGTTAAAATCAGCAAGACTACTTTTAACTAACAAATTATGTATAGGAAAAAATAATAATATAGCAATAGATCATAATATGTAGTAGTCAATTTGAACAATGGAACATGGTGTTTGAACATAGTCTTATATAAAAGGAAAATATCAAATAAATGCATAATAATGAATATTTATTAGTATATAGTCAAATTAAAATTTTTTTATTACAATGCTTTTTTACTTAATAGGCATCTGAACACAAGTAAACTGGTCCCAAAGAGAGTTTAATAAGTTTTTGATACAGATTATACAGAATAATGCACATTTTAATGGTTTTATAACTGTTTGTTATTTATTAAGTTTTTCTCTTTTTTACCATATACAAATCATTTTAAATACTAATTTTTTATGTTGTTTAACATACTAAGTTATTATTTTTCCATTCCAGTTCTAGTTTTTCTATTTAAGAAAGTATACAAATATTTGATTCGCTTTTGCATTAGGCTCCACTTTGTTGGTCTAGCCAATGGATATACACCATATCGTAACATTTTTCTCTTTCTTAATAATATTTGAAATTCATTGCCTTTAACGCCTCTCAACCACGATGGTACATTGTATAGTACTCGGACAGGATGCACGGATTCATCTCCTAAAATATCAATGTAATCGTTTTGTCCAAAAAGAGCTCTGCGTTCATTCCAAACATCTTTAGGCCTATATATGGGCATTGGTAATTTATTCTTTTCATCAGCCGATCTTGGCAATAGCCCAGATTGGAGAATTTTATCATCATTATAACCATATCGTCGAATTAATGGTCGAGCACCTTGTTGGTCTTTCCAATATCGATGGCGAACTGGTTGTATATTAATTTTTGAACATGAAAATTTCAGCGTATTTACTAATGACTGCATAATTATTTATCTGGAATCAAAACATTAATAAACTAAACAAAGTATATAACTAACAATAATAATATTAGAAAAGTTTTCATGTATTAAATGTTTAAATGCATCGCAAATAATAAATATTAACATAGAAAAATATAACTCTTACATTGTGAATTCTTGTTCTGTTAAAGAAAATATATACTTAAATTTATCTATTTTAGAAGTTGATAATTTAAAAAACTTAAATAATTGAATAAATATTTAAGAAAACACGTTCTAAAATGTAATTAATTATGAATTATTTCATTCATATCTGTTTAATGTTTAAACATTAAATATTAAAATGTGATAAATTGATAAGAGAATATTGGTTACTATCAGATCACGGTTATCACCGTGTATCAGATATATTTTTTCCAAGACTGTGGTATCTTGTTCTGTGGTGGTATATATCAATATCATAGACATATAATATGTCTTGTACTCTTGTCTTGTCTAGTTTATAGTGACTTTATACTTTTATGGGTCTATGACTATTGTCTATAATTTAAAAATATAGACAATCTAGTCAATAATATATATATATATATATATTTTAATAAAATGATTTAATTTTGGAAAATACTATACTACTAGATTTGATTTGACTTATAATTAATCCTTTAACTAAATGCGATCAAATCAAGAGGTCCATTTTAAATTCAAATTGGTTTAAATAATTAGTATTTAAAGGGAAATAATGGTAACGCAGTTATGCTATCTCAGTTGCGATACCTACCACTAAAAATAGAAGAAAAAAAGTTATACTTAAAAATTATTTACCATAAATTATAAATATAATATAAATCTAAATTAATCTAACTATAAATTGTAGTCTAAAATTATTATAATTAATACTTATTGTTAGAACTGCTAATTAATACTTATCCATATCTGATAACACCTATGCTTCAATTAATATATACTATTAATGTTTAATTATATACCTAGTTAGATAGACTTCTAAAATGGTCATGAAAATTATTGCTTATTAGTCTTTAAGTTTAGTTATTATTTTATACCCATTCTTATTTATTACAGGCTAGATCTTATTAAATTATATATATATATATCATATATTATAAATATTATTCACTAAAACTAGTCAAATTATTCAATCATAAATAGCTAAGAAAGGAATTATTACTTTATTATAATAATAAAAAGTATTTATTTAACAAAATATTTAATAAAGATAGACTAAAAATATATTTTTTAAAAGTATTGTTATTAAAATGTATGTATTACCATAAGAATGTAAACAATCAATTGTTTCCATGGTGATATATCCACTATTACTCTACAGTTTACACATTACACAACCATAACAATAAGCCAACAATTATTAAATACAATAAAATGATTTAAATGTAGATAGTTATTGTTATTATATATTAAAACAGTAAAAAAGTACAAACAATTAATGTTAAAAAGTATTAAAAATTATATATCTTTCTTCAACATAGGTATAATAAGCAATGGACAAAGATCCAATGATTGAACTTACTGAATTTCATAATAATTTATATGGCCCTATATCAGATTCTAGAGAAAATTTAATTGAAGTAAGTTTAAATTTATTAAATTTCTTTTCTTTAACAAATATGATAATTAAGTAAAATGTATATTATCTATTACAATATTATTAATTATTATGATATCTAACAACTAACATAAATCGAAGTTTTGGATATATGTAGGTATATACATATGGTGATTAGACAAACTCTTTTTCATAGAACAGTACTTTTTTTTATGCATTATCCTAATTTCCTTGAGAATAATGTGAAGTACTTGGAGTTATACTCATTTTTTAAAAATATTATGGACTAATACAGTAATACATGTTAATGTTTTTTTTTTAAATTTGATCATTCATTAATATTTTATGGATTCTATCTAATGTATATTAAAACAAGATAGTATTTTGTCATTTTAGTATGCACCAAAGTTAAACATAATGCCTGGATCGATCAACATAATATAATTAAGTAATATCAAAGAACATTGCTATTAGCTATTAATAAATTAATAATATATGGTTGTAGTAGCATGGTTATTTCATATGTTATATGTTTATTAATGTACAATCACATTGCAGAATATAATAAGGCATAAAATAATAGTTAACAAACAATGTAGTTTTAAAAATGTTTACAATATTTTTAAATTATATAATTAAAATTTTTATTATTTTCAATAATCATACATTAAAATATTTCTCATATTTTTAATTTATTAAGTTTCAAAGTATTTCCATCATAAAGAAATACATCTAATAAATTGTCATAATATGAGGTTATACTTTAAAATAATTTGTTTTTTAGTTGATAAAATAGAAATAAAAATAATAGAGTAATTAGATAAAAAAAATTATTTATATAGATGATGTATAGACAAAATAGATAGATAGTATAAAATATACATAGGCCAATAATTATCCCAATGGACTGGTTTTCTTATGATAAAGGAACAAAGTATTAAAATGTACTTTACTTTGAATTTTTATATCAGATCACCATATATTTATATGCAAAAAAAAAAAACATTTGAAATTTTGATACAGAAATTCAATAAAATATGGTAATTCGTATAAACTATTATTATAATATATTAGATTCAATTTCTGATATATTTTGGTATTAAATAAATAAATTTTATTATTTTTTTACTGAAAAATATTTACAATATGTTTACCTACATTAAATACAATATGATTAAAGTTTTTAAGCATAAAAAAAATGTATGGATTTTACAATACAACAGTTTAATTTAAAAAATAGTTGATTGACACTACTTCTAATATTAATTTAGTTTTTGTTTTAAGATTTACTTATATATTTATTTAAGAAAGATAAATTTAATCATTAAGAAGGTTTATGGATCATTTAGCTTAAGCTGATAAATATATTTTATATCATAAAAACAGAAAATAATAATGTAAAAACAAAACTTATACAATTTCTGTCAATTGTGTTTCCGTTTTACAAAATTCATAAGGTATCTCTAGAACCTGAGACAAACTATCATCTGACCATCCAATGCACCCAAAGCTTACTTAATAATATAAATATTATTACTAAAAACATTTTATTGTACTAAATTCATTGCCTAGTACCCATTATTTACCTACCCATCAATTTTGGTCGCCTTTTGCCAATTGCATTAAAAAAGCCTACTTTGACTTGCCACTGCTTTAGGATATCAGACAAGTTATAAATATGTAATTTTACAATAGTCAGAAATTAGAAAAATATACTAATGATAATTAATTTTATGTAAATACAACTTTTTTGTTCTTAAAATTAAAATTATTTATTTTTCAGAAACCACCACAAATTAAACCAAGAAAAAAGAAATTATTAAGTATTAATGATACGCAGTCAATTGGATCTAGTTCCAGTAGTAGTGAGAGGTTCCTATTTTTTTTTATAAGCACTCTTTTAATAAATCATAAAATTCGTACTAATATATATGTATAAACAGTAAAGTATCTTAAGTCTATTAATGTCTAAAAATATACTCATTATAAATAGTTTTTTAAAACAATTAAAATCAAAATATAACACAAGTAACTTTAATAAATTAAAAAACAATAATTATTTATTTATAATACTATAGGTTGTTTATAATGTTAGGGTCACTTAAAAAAAAAAATTAAATTATGCTATGTTTAAATATCTTTTTTCACTGATTTAATAGTGGCAAATTTATATAAGTTTTAATATAGTTCCTATACTTTTTAAAAGTGGTCATATTATAAACCTTATCAGATTCAATATATATAATATCAATAAATTTGACATTTTTTCATGAATAATGATGATCTCAAATATTTCTTTTCTGTTCTAAATCAGTTAAATATGATAGTGATTAAACTCTTTAAAAAACAAATTATTTATAATCATTAATAACTATTTTTTATTTTTTGGACAATAAGTAATTAATATCTTTCCGCCTCTCAAAAGTTGCAGACTAAAACACCTAGATTAAAGTGGGGTTGTATGTAACTATAATTTAACTTAAAATAATGACAAACAACATTAATATTTTAAGCCATTGATTTATTCTAGAGTAATAATATTAGAGTTATAATATTTGATAACTAATAAGATATTAGTTTTTACAATATGTTTATTGTTTAATAAAAAAAGAAAATTGGGTAATTTTATACAGAAATGGCTCAGAATTATCATCAGTTAGCCACAATTCATCGCCGTTGTCACAAGGTTGGCAAAACCATAAAAGTAATTTCTGTAATACTATTATTATATGTAAATGAAGTGTAAAACATAATTTTAATTTATTTATTAAAACAATTTTTAAATAACAGATAACAGTGGGGTGCCTATGCCAGTACCTGTACCTCGTCCACGTTCAATATCAAGTACTAATGGATCTAGTGTAAGAAGTTTATCTGCTAATAGTCCAATATCACACAAGAGTAGTTTAAAAGACAGTCGATCAGTAACACCAGAAAGTGTATCCATTGAATTAAGTGACAGTGAAATCACTGACAATTCTAGCAGAATAGTGCCATCAAAGTATAATATAAAATCAATCAATTTTTGATTTCATTATTTTTAAGGAATATTTAGTTCTAAATAATTAATTAAAAAATATTTAGCTTTAAATTCATATTTACACATAAAAAATATAAATTAATCATTAAATGATTGATTATAATTAAATACCACATAATTTGAAGTTTTTAATAGTATAATTTCTAATATAATATATATTTGATTAGAGTTATAATGAAAGAAAATAAAGAAAAAAATGACATTGAGCTTACAGCTGCATTAAGTAATGATGCTTGTTTAAGCATTTATAATGCAGAAACAAGAAGTAATATTTTTTGGAGTTATTTTACAACAATTTTAATATACATTTTATAATAATACATTTTTAAATAAATATTTAGATGAAAATGAAAACATTAAATTAGAAATTTATATTCATCAAACAGATGTATTAAAAGTAGATACAAGAATAAGACATCCAAGTGTTATAATTTATATTATCGATACAACTACATGGGAATATCTAAAAATAAGCGATGCAAATGTAACAAATCAAGAAAAAACTTACATTAATCCAATTTTAACAAAAGAATTTGATTTTAAATTTCACAAGTAATATTTAATTATTAATATTTTAATTTAAATGCATTAAAAATAAACTTAAAATGTATGTCTAGAACAATAATACCAAACTGGGATGAAAAAGTGGTTTATACTGAACAATTTAAACATATCATAACAGAGAATACAGTAATATTATTTGAGATTGTAGATTTTACTGGAGGTATTCGACCTCTAGTATCAATGAATAATTGGCATAGAATAGCTTGGGCATTTATAAGACCAATTGGATCAAATGGAATTACAAATATAGGAAAACAAATAAGACTACAATTATATAAGCCTGGACCAAAGCCTAAGTCTTTTCACAAAAACTATCCAACAGTAAGTATCCATAAAATATAAACTATAAAATATAGTATAATTTATAAGTTAACTTGTGAAATAAATCAGTATGTATATATTTAGGTAATGTATTGGTTTAAAAAAGGAATACTAAAAAAATATCCAAGTACACTTTATATTAGTTTGAATAAAGTAAAACATTTTGGTGTAGCTGACAAGGTATCAGAACACAATCAACAAGAATTCATTTCTATTAAATCTAGTTCACAAAATGATCTTAATTCTGACTTAATCAATTCAAGCCAAGAAATGTTTCAAGTATAAATTTATTAAAATTTTAGGCTTCATTTATTGAGAAATAAATTAATAATATTAATTGTTTTAATAGGAATACAATATTAAGTGGAAACGTTTTCCTGGTCAAAAATGTAAAATACCAAATTCTGAAATAGTGAAACTTCAACCAAACTTAGAAGGATGCATGTATTTAAAATTTAGTTATGATGGTTTAAAACTAGCAGTTGCTACAGGAAAAAATATAAATATCTATTCAGTACCCGGATATAAATTGCTTAAGCAGTTAATTGGCCATCAAGGTATGTTATAATAGCACTTTATGAGTATATGGGCATTTCAACTTAGTGTTTACACATTATATATTATATAATATACATTTATCAAATCAAAATGTTCTTTTAATCCATTTAAAATTGTATAATTTTATTATGATTTATGAGTCTTATTCACCTAAATTAATGTTGGGCGATTGTAAATTCCACCAATTTACAGGTAGTCAATTTCAACATGTAAATTTCACCGATACTACAATTGTATGCCTAAAGACAGTATTATTTACACTTAAAAATCGTATTTTTTTTTATCAGGGTATACATATTTATTAGTATAGATTATAGATGAATACAAACTAAATAATTTATACTAGTTATAGTATTATTGGATTTAATGACCTAAACTAAATATCCAATTAAATGACTATATAATTAATATAAATTAATATAATATGTACGACGTATTTCTTAAAATTGGTTTAGATTCATCAAATTATATACCTACGATGATTTTTTTTTTTAATTCAAATTAATTTATAACAAGAATATTTTTTATGAATAACCTTATGTTACAAATTATATACATAATTTAATAGGGCTGACGGTATGACGATATGAGAACCGGTACCAATATTTAATATTGGAATACCGTTATATCGATGACTAAACGCGGATATGAAATACAAATTTTCAATTGTACGATATGTCGATATTACAAACGTCAAACAATACTTGATCAATCATCGGTATATATTGAAAAATAAAAAAATAAAGAGATCTTATCAATTAATGTTAGGCTATAAATAAAACACTATGTAAAATCTAAGATTTTGAATCATTAAAACATGAATATTTTTTTACTTAACTTACTCTTAGTTAAATGAAAAAAAAATATTATGTTTATATAATATAAGTATAATAATTTTAACTCTGTTATATTTTTTCAATATTATATTAAATATCAGTGATTGGAAAATCGTTTTATCAAAAAAAGGTAGTAAAATATTGTAATTGTAAAATTCATTTCACTTTGAAACTTTAATTATAATAATTACCTAACAATACAGTGATTCATTTATCATGAACTGTGCAACACCTATAAGCAAATGCAATAAATAAATAAATTAAAAAAATATATATATAGGTATTTCAAAAATAATTAACAATTAATGTTAATGGCTCCTATTGCTTAATAAATGATAATCATAGAAAAATGTAAAAAGTAGATAATATTATTATGTTTTTAAAGAATTTAAACATTAAAAAACAAATTAATAATTTCTTGAATTTTCTAGGATAGGTACTAGTATATTACCAGATCCGCGATAAAAGAATCACGCTATATAAATATAATGCATTTAGTATTATATCTATTACGATTTACGATCATTTTTTATATTTTGACAGGTTTAGTATATACATTAAGGTGGAGCAATGACAATAATAATTTATTAACAACTTCTTCCGATTATACTGCTTGTGTTTGGACACTAAAGAATTACAACCAAACAGACTTCCAAGTATGAATAATTAAATAAATATTACTATAAAAAATAAGTACTATAAAAATATATTTTTTTTAGATTCTTCCGCATCCGTCATATGTATATTGTGCTGAATATAATAACGCGGTTATAATAACTGGATGTTACGATAATATATTGCGATTATGGATTTCCACCCATAATAAATGGACATTGTGCCAAGAAATGGAATTTCACAAAGGTTTCATATCAAGTATTACTCTATTGGAAACTATAGTACTTTCGGCCGATAGCCATGGGTTAATTATCGAATGGACACTCGAAAATAGTAGGTAGGTTATAAAATTATATCAACATATAAATCGCTAATAAATTTGATAAAATTAGATAAATGAAAAATGCACGTGGACCATATAATTATGTATAATTTACACCTCCCACGAAATATTTTCAAAAAGCAATTTTTGAAAACATTGAGTAGATTAATTTGACATTTTTTATTTTTGGCCTTCATCAACAATTTACCCGTGCCCGTCGCTCGATAATTATATATATATATATATATATATAATGCATAAATATAATTTTAGACTTGAACTAAAAAGAATTATATCAGTACCCGAAATACGACAAGTCATAATAAGTAATATAATTTTACATCCAGCCGGTAAACGACTTCTAATTCAAACCAGAGATAGTATTTTACGAATGATGGATTTACATACAACAGCTATCATACAGTGGTTTAGGGTAAGTATTTAAGTCTACGCATATCTTGGTTCACTTTCACATTGGTCTTGAGAAATAAAAATGATAACTTTGATAGGGTGGTGTAAATAATAAAGTACAAACAGGATGTGTATTAAGTCCTTGTGGTAATCTTGTGTTTGGCTGTGGAGAAGATGGACTAGTTAATGTTTGGGAAGCGTATACTGCTAAACAATTGGCATTTTATACAAATCGTCAAGATTTAACAGCAGCCACTAGTAGCGCAGTAGATTACCATCCACATGATCATATGATAGTATTTGGAGTATATACTCCAAACAAAAATTCACCCATTTATGTTGCTCAATATAAAAAGTAAGTTATCTACTGTTTTATACATAATTAAGAGAAAATTTAATTATAAAACTATAAATTAATATAACATAATAAAATATATATTACAGAGAAAATGAAACGGACATAGGTTTGAGGTTTTTGATTCCAATAGAACATAAACAAAAAGTATTTGAATACATTAATCACCAGACAGCAGAATATGAATATTTAAATAAATTAAAAACAAAGGAACATGATAATCAACGCATGATGCCATTAGTCAATATAATAAAGAGGATGGATAATGTTTTAAATTCATTTAAAATAAAAGAATAATACAATGTATTCGCGAATTACTGCAGTATTACACTAATACCAATTAACAAATTAATAAAAATATGGCCAAAATATTTATTTTTTATAGCTTATTATATACTATATTTTTTATGTTGTTTTTTTTATCAAAATATTTAATGTTAACAAAAATTGTTTACAAATAAGTGTTTTAATCATTAATATATCTATATTTATCTATTTTAAACTAGATCAAAAACCTTGTGGAGTAATAGAATAATTACAGTGTATAATATACATATGAAAAACATCGAAAATACAAAAATCTGAATACCTACTATAAATATTCGAATATTTAAAAAATTTGAATATATATATATATGTATGTATTATGTATGAAAATTATATTGTGTAAAGTAAAATCATTGATTATAAACAGAAAAATATGGTAAATATAACAATTTAAGTAAAATTTAAAAATACTAACCAATAATATCTTTAGATTAGAACAAAATAACTAATATCGATATTATTCATTTAAATATCAAAATTTGAACTTCAAAAATTCATAAAATTATTTTGCTTACATATTTTTTTATATTTTTAGTTTTACTATGAAATACTTATGAGGAATCTTCAGAATCTTGTATACAAAATTTGAACCTTAGTTATAAAAATTGAAGATTTTATTAATTACAACACATTACCATGATTTAAAAAATTTATGTTAAATTTTGAACTTAAGATTCTTATAAAAAAAATTAGTGCCAATGTATTATTATTATTAAATTGCTGTAAAAGGAATTAATGAAGATGCTTTCAATACATCTTCAAGCTATTTGAATTGTTATCAAAAATAAAAAATAACTAAGCAAATTTGAAAATTTCATTGAGTTTAAATGATAATTAATGCAATGATGGAATGTTTCAAAATTTTACTTGTATCTTTGAACTTTAGAGTACACCAAACTACAAAAATAACTTGTGAATAAATGGTATTTTTCATTTAAATAATGTCAAAATATAAATTTCAGTTGCTCATAAATAATTATATATATAATGATATATTCTATCTTTTATTTTAATTTCTAAAAAATAAATTTAAGGTGAATATCGTATCAAAATTTAAAAATTTAGGTAGTAAGACCATTGACCAGTCTTCAACCTTTTTGGACTCACAACGCACTTTTTTAGGCCTACATTTTTTGTGACCCACGTAAGCTTTGCATAAAAACAAAAACCTAAAATTTCTTAAACCTTTATAGTGATATTTTATAATTATTATAACTGAATAAATAAAAATTATAATATAATATGATATTATATTATAGAATATAGATTGTATAAACTATATTTTCATATACATATTTGACATTTATTTCATTTATTAAACTTAATTTATTATTTAAAAAAAAAAACATATAGCAACACAATTTTAAAGCTTATGCGACACAAAAATAGGTCGTAATCCACCGGTTGAAGACCACTGCATTTAGATGATAAAACTAAAAATTGTATAAACATTTAATAATTTTTATAGACATGTACTACAAAATAATTTGCAACTTCTTATGAATTTCGTATAAATGTTAACGTTGAATGCTTTAAAAAAATTTTGTTTTTGAACTTTTATAGTTTGATATAGGTACTAATTGTTCTATACTTTGCCTTATCTTGAAATACATTCTTTTTATAAACTGTCTAAAACATGACTAATTATCATCATAATTCATAGTCTAGATTTATATCTAGAACATTTATCTAAATTCATCGACAATAACATCAGGTTCTTCCTTTTATGATTATTATATGAACGTTATAATAACCGATAAAAAAATTAGCATATTAAACATAGAAGTTTTGCCATAATCTTTAATTTTAGATAGTTAAATACTCAACGCTGTATGTCAATATAATCGGTGTCTTTATAAATAACATATACTGTGTTATAGTGTATACGATGTAAAAATAAATATTGACCTTTCAAATATTTAAATATATGTATGAGTTAATTTAGAATAAACGATATGTGTAAAAAAGTTATAAAAATTAAAATAAGCAAAAAAAAGCAATGTTACAGTAAATAAAAACTCTATAAAAAGCATAACAATAACTAACAAGTAATAGCAAAAAAAAAAAAAGCATTCATTATAATATTTTATCCTAGGTAAAATAAACTATAGTCGAATTCATAGCTATTGACATAGCTTCATATTCTAGACTTAGACTGATAGAAAAAAAGTAAACACCAACAAAATTCAAACTGGTTATAACAGTGATATTTTAGTAAATACATTTTTGAGTTGAACTTTAGTAGAAAGAAGATATCCATACCCAAAAAATTTCATCTTTCATAATCATTGTAGGAACTCGGGAACTTTGGAGCGATTGTTTAGATGTCGAATATTAGCAAATGTAGGTTTGACTGAGGTCTCAGAATCGTTTTATTTTATTATTGTGATGATTCATTATTATTTTTATAAATTTAATAATAAGTGAGTCAAACGTTTTTTTAATTATAAGTTTGTAATTTTTTATACCTATTTTATTTTGCGTAATTATGAAGTATTTCCGCAAACAAAAATTTGAAAACTTTATATATGTCCTATTATATACAGAAAATATGGTATTTTATTAATAGCTATTTTAATTTCTGGGATACACTAAAGTTAAAATATTTTTCGATAATATAGGTATGTTATATTTTATATAAGCTTTTGAGTTAATTTTTGTAAAAATGTATGTTTCAATGATCACTTAAGAATTCTGATGCCATTTAAGAGGACGTTATACCCACAGGTGTTGTTTCTGTCTTTCTAATGTAGATCATAGCAAATTTTCGTTCAGTAGAACACATTTTGTGATTTCAGTTTTGATATTAGGATCAATTTACCTATTATAAAACTTAAAGGTAATAATGTTATCTAGGGCATCTCATAGGCTTTTATTGGTATTTTAATTTTTAAGCGAGTTACAAGCATTTTAAAGTTTTAATATTCTACATAACCATAACTCACTTAAAAATTAAGATATCAATAAAAACCTATGAGATGCCCTAGATAACATTATTACCTTTAAGTTTTATAATAGGTAAATTTACTCAAATATTAAAACTAACATCACAAAATGTGTTCTGCTGAACGAAAATTTACTAATCTACATTAGTAAGACAAGACAGAGACAACATATGCGGGTATAACGTCCTCTTAATGCCAATATTTTATATCAGAAGTGCGTCAACATGTTTTTCAAGTAGAATTAATTGCATTATACCTGTTGTCGTAATTTCATTGTGCTCTCTTAAGTTTCTAAGTGGTTTTACAATTTATAAAAATATGTTATTTACGCCATTAAAGACGATATTTTTCTTCTTTTAGCATTTTATAAAATAATAATATTTATTTAATTTTTAATTGCAGAAAATAAATATAAATGCGAAATAAGTACAGCATAGTATATATAATTTTGTATTCAAATAAACTTTTTCTAAAAACGGATATTATGTATGTTATGACTTATGATGATTATTATTCAAGGTTTTTCCAAAAATACGATAATTCATTTCCTATAACAGGCCTTAATACACGCTATCCTCGTTTATGAATAAGTGGTAGGGCAACAAATATAATTAAATATCTGCACATAAAATGTATGATAAAGTTTAGGGGGGGAAACCAGAATAGATTTCTGTTCATTTTGTTTATTTGCTATCAATTTATTGCAAATGGTCGTTAGTCACGTTATACAAGTCAGCATACTAGTAGTGTCAGAGTGCTGTATATTAAATATTATACTACACACATATCAATAAATATAATTATATGTTATCATTGTTCTTGTACGAGTAACGAAAATAATAATATGCGTTGTATACATATCTGGAAAGCAATCGGTGCTTTGGTTTTTGTGAATTATTGTCAGGCACTTGAGCAAGGTACGTCGTGTGGAGAATATTTTTTAATTTCAAAATTATGTTAAAATTTTAATCAAAAAAATGAGCTTATAATTTCTAAGACATTTATCGAGTTTTATGTTTTACATCAATGAAATCTATAAATTATTATTATATTATATTACGACTATATTGTTGAACATAGACACATGTTATATGCATATACATAGCCATAGAGGTGATGCGAAAAGTATTATAGCTTATTATTACTCTATCCATTATACCTAACCTATAGGTATTTAATTTTGCAAGCTACATCGACACTCACCTTTTCCTAAGCAAAATTTGTAATATAACATACAAGTATAAAGTAACCGTGAATAGATTACTTAATAAATTTAAACACCGATAATAATTGGTTACTTTATTGAATTAATATTATGCATCGCGGTTAGAAAATTTAATAAATCACCCACTCCTAAATATTTGTACTGCATTAAAAATTGTAGGTACATAAACTCAAGCAGTCAAAAATCAAACCACCACTGTATATAAAAACAAAAGTATGTAGTTAATACATACATAATATATACAAAAGGAACTTATCGCTTATATATAAATTTCTCAATTTTGTAGTTTTCGCTTTAATATTATAAATATTCAATTAGGCATATCTTCCAAGTACATGCAACGTATACATATGGAATATAAATCTACAAAACATATAGTAGGATTTTAACCAATTATGGCGAATTCAAACTGAAATTCCTGATTCACTTTCCCGGTTTGATTTAAATTATAATATCCCTACATGTTTCATGCCAGTCATATTATGCGTATTAAATGATGTGAATAATTATTATAACCTTGCAAAATATTTTATTTTAAATTTAGATAATGTTAATATTGTACTTTAAACTAGGGTTTGTATTTATATAAAATATAAAAATAAATAATCAAAATACCTATATGTACATTATTAAAAATTAATGATTATATTAAAAAATATGAACGACGATGTTTAGAAGGTATCATGGTATAATTTGTTAAGAAAAAAATTTTAGTAACCGGGAAAAAATAAAATCAGTTTCACCATTTCCTGTAACATGTAAATTGTATATTTAGGATACAGTAATAGTTGTGAATTTTCGATACTTAGTTGCATACACACAGGAAATAAGCTTATATTTTATCTATTTGTTAGTGAGAGTTTAATGATAAATTTACTAAAATAATAAATTATTTTAACAGTTTATAATCGTTTATCATTAAATATTTTAACTTAAAATAAAAATAACTTTTAAAGTTTTTTTCATTGATTACAATCTTTTTAAACTAATAAACTATATATATCAAACAACTCCTATCAGTCCTATCTAATTAATCCAATTGCTTAAAATCTAAAATAACACTTAAGATACAGAGACATTGTCTCATTTCGTTCGTCTCGATAATTATAACTTCCAAGTAATATATTATATAAGCATATTATTAATTTTAATTTTAAAACAACAACCATCGCGTTCAAAGAAATATTTTCATCAGATCTCGGAACCTAAAAATGATTAAAGATTTGGTTTAATTAAAAGATGGTGGTTACTTTAAATATGCTCTTATATAAAATAAAATATGCGTTAAAATTAGTTCAAAAATTTACACATAAATAAAATAGTAATACCTGAAATGTTTCAGAACACATTTTAACTTTTTTACTGTCCTAATAACCGATAAAGGTTAAATATATAATTTAATTTTTATAAACAACCAAAAACATTAAATATTTTGAGAAAACATAATTAATCATGCATTATCTAGAGAGATCAATCTGTACTTAGACATTCATTTATCTTTATTATTAAGTGTTACCATAATAACCTTTATGTCTAAACTAATGAATATACTTATTATATATGCATACGCGGCCATTAACAGCATTCCAGTAGTTATAATTATTCTAGTTTATAGAACAACAAGTCCATTTATATGCTAATTGCGTTTAATATACATATATATAGGTAATAGATTTCATATTTTTTTCCTAAAAACGATTATAATATGTATTTATTAAATGACGTATACAGTATAAATACGTTACATTTGACTTTTATTTTTATCATACCTCATAATAAATAATTTGTCTGAAACCATTATCTAAAAGTCCATCAGATATTGTGTTAAATTTACCCAGAGATTAATTGGAGGTTACATTGATATGTACACTTGTTAGAGTTAATTTGCCTTCGTGTTCTAGGTAAACCCAAACTTCAGGAGTCTTTTTACTTATCAGTGAGTTGGTCCAATTTCCCCAAAAATGTCCTCCACAATAATAAATATGTGAATATGTCATTAGCGACCTTAGACAATATTAATCAATAACCATTAGTACTAATTACTAATAAGGCCACACTATTCTATCAAGTAAATAATATTCGCACATAATTTATTAATATATTATAATTTGTCAATTCTATGATATTTGTAATATATTACTGTTTTAAAAAAAAAGCAAATGGCGTTTATTTATATAATTAAAATTAGTACAGGAATATTTATTTTTTACAAGCCATGGATTAAGATAGACTTCTTTTATATATTAAATATTATAAACATAAAAATGTGTTTTTTTTATTCAAACTTTGAAATCATGTCAAATCTTGATAGGAATGACTTTTTTTTTTTGGGGGGGGGGGCTTAAGTTTTGATGGCTAATTATGACAACAAATTAAGTTTGTATTGTATTTCACATTTTTTTATTTTCAAAATGTAAGTGTTATAAGAGCGGCATTGCAAACGGTTAATGATTTTTTTAACTATCCTCCGTATTCTGGGCAGCGGGTTTATCATGGCATCACGCATATAAAATTGTATTTTCAATTAAATTAATTAAATTATTTAAATTATTGTCGTCCAACATTTAGGG
The DNA here is from genome assembly GCF_003676215.2 of Rhopalosiphum maidis. Taxonomy (NCBI): domain Eukaryota; kingdom Metazoa; phylum Arthropoda; class Insecta; order Hemiptera; family Aphididae; genus Rhopalosiphum; species Rhopalosiphum maidis. Next base: position 66,791,200 of record NC_040877.1, read on the forward strand.
GAAGGATGAGCCCGGAAGCCCCCCTTCTGACTACGGCATTGGGTGAGGTAGTGGGGTTGTGCAGAGCAGTAAGTTTTGTAAACGAATCTTTATATTTTTAGGTGTTTTTGGTAACTTAACTAGTATAACTATTACTATTACATTTTTTATTATTATTATAAATATAACAATTTACAATTTGTTTAATAGACAAACTTGATGGTGGTTAGGAATCAGAAGACGTGAGTGAGGGTAGTGGCGGTACTCCAAAGTATTATTACATACCTATTTAATACAACTATAAAAGAGTACCATTAGGATTACTTCTATTTCCCAGTAAACAGTTAGTGCCTATTAGGCGTGGATTTTAGGTTTATATATTATCTACGCGGAGGTATCGTGTGTCTAGGATTTATTTATAAACGGTTATAAGACTTAAAATGAAAAACTTATTCGATTTTCAAATTTTTTCATAGATTATTCATGCATGTCTTTGTACTAGGTATACTAGACTTTTTTGTAGTATATACTAAATGGCTAAATGCTACTCGTTTAGATGTCTATTGCCGTTTAGGATTTTAAATAATAAAAACCCAAACTTCAATTAATAACAATGGATGTAATTATATAGGTATTATAATTTTGATTAAATGTAAAATTGTACAAAACATTTCAAATGAAAAATATCAAACTTTATTTTATTTTGTCGAGAAAATATTTGAACATATTTATGATAATGTATAACAATTAATAATGCCTATTTGTCATCTGGTAATAGCATAGGTGACCAAAGGAGGACAAGTAATGGTATTTTCCTCTCCTTGGAATTCAAATATGATTTTGAAAATATTAATTGCATATATTGCATGTATTGCATTTTAGTATGTTCCTCTTGGTTCTGGATAACGTGATACATACCTAATTAAAGTTTTAATTCCCATTTCGTAATTTTAGATTCAAAATACTTGAAAATAGGTGACCAGTTTTGCTGTTCAGTAAACAATAAGACACAGCTATTGTTATTTCTATTCAAATCAAAACTTTAATTAGGTATGTATAAGTATTGTCAGGTTGAAATAGATATTTTATTATTGAAATGTGAAACAATTAATTTTTTTTTTTTGAATTATTATGAATTAAAATATAAAATGCCGATTATCAAAAAATTTTTAACTTTAGTTAAAAACTTCACTAATAATTAGATATTTACAAATTGTCATAAAAAAAAATCAGCGTTCCAATCGAGATTGATTAAATAATTACATTTATGTTTAGCTAGGTAACATAACTTATACTCTTAAAAATACAAAAATATAATTGGTTATAATTTGGTGGATTTTTATTCAATTTTAATACTATTTTTTTAAACTGTTTTAAAAAATATGATTAATAAAATGGCTATCTTAAAAATTTAGAAAACTTAGTTGCATAAAAAAATTTTATTGATCATTTTTGAAAAAAAAATTGAATACTATGCCATTTAATTCTGAATTGTCCCACTTATTAGTTATTATTTATTAAATTGATTTTCCACGGAGATACTAAGGGTAAATTTAGTGCCGACCTGAGATATTATGTCACCCCCGGCAAATTTTTAAAAGACGTTCTTAAAAATATAGCTTATACAACATTTTTATTGTTTTACACAATTTATTATTGTAGATGAATTTATTATTATAATACACTGTTATTATTTAAAAAAATTTTAAATATATAAAAAAGTCATAAGTTTTTACAATTTTTTGAGCAAATTAAAATACGCTTCCGGCGCCCCAATTCTAGAGGCGCCTCTCGGGGGGTGATACCTGTTTCCACCAAATGAGATCCACCTAACTTAATAACGTTATTTTTATATTCTGTTCTTTAAGTTTTAATTCATTAATTGAAAATGTCATATATTATATATGATATTATCAGGGCTCGGATATTATAGCACTAACAATAAATAAAATATGCGCTATAATATGACCTAAAAACGTGAAAAATAGCAAAAATAAAAATGTATTCTGTTCATAATTTAAAAAACTTATATTTATTAACTAAAGGTTATTTATGAATTAATAAGTACATTTATAATTAATTAAAAACTACTGTTTGTTTACATTTTTAATTACTGTTCGATAGGCCAATACGCCGGACTATTTAAAAATAAACTTTAATATGAACGAAAATGTGGTCTATTTTTCATATGTATTCAAAAAAAAAAAAAAATTTTAGATAATTTACAACATTTTTATAATTTTCATACCACATAATATAAACTAGATTTATGAAAATACAAAATCAAACGTTATAAAATAGTATTATACGAATACAAAAAATAGCACCAAAACTTGAAAAATAGCACTAAAAACCTAAAATACTTAAAATATGCAAAAAATAGCATTATAAAAATTCATATTTGGAGTCCCTGGTGCATAAAACAAATTTATAACTCACTCTACTATTTTTATGAGTATCCTATAATAATTAGCAAATGCTATAAAATCCAAGCCCTGGATATGATACTAATACAGTGATCTATATAATTTATTATTTACAGAACTTGGTGATGAATGTACAAACAAAAATGGTATTGTCGGATTTTGTCAATATAGAAGCAAATGTCTTAGAGATACTGATTTAGGAGCTATATGTAATTCTGAACAAACTATTATTTGCTGTGCTAAAAATGTTTTAAGAAACAAATATTTTGCTCTAAATAATGATCAAAAAGACGATCGATCAATACAACCCTCATTCAACTATAATCCTGTCAATCCTGACTTTTTTCATGCACCTGTATTACAACCAAATCCAATCACAAATATAAATTTTTTTGATTATCAAAAACAAAAAAATCCAAATTTTATAGGTAATGTCTTACATCAAAGTTTAAATACTATGGAATTTGTTGAAGACAGACCTTATCAAAACTATGAACAAGATGTAATTATAAGACCTAATAAAAATAGAACTACATCTATTAGACCCACAATTGAATATGGAATTTATAGCAGTAATAATAAACCAAATTCAAACAATGGAGATATGTTTAACAAAGACCAAACCACAAGCATACCTCAAAATTATTATAATTATCCTAATTATGAAACACAGAGACCTGTAAGTCAAAATAATAATAAATATCAAAGTTCTGTATCTCAAAGACCGAATTATAATCAATATGATAATCGACCATACCAAGGAGCATACCAAACAACTCAAAATAACAGGCCAAATTATTATACAACTCCCAAAAAACCACAGAATATTTATAGTTCAGGGAATAATGAAAACAATTCACAGCTTCCAAATAGTCAAATCAATCATAGTGGTGATGAAGGAAATAAGAGGCCTAATCAAAATCTTAATTACCATAAAACTAGTAGCAGTATATTGTTTCCTGATGATGTAGTTGACACAAAATTCACAACTACCACCAAAAAATATTATGGATATCAAAATAGCTTAAATGAAGATAGAAAACGCATCAGTCAAAAAAGTAAAATTAAAATTATGCTAGGAAACAGAATGTTAAGCATTAAATATTAAATTTTATCATAGAATGTGAAGAATATTCCAAACCACTGAGAACAACTGTTTCTGTATTGCCTCTTGCAATTGATACATTATCGAGACCAGTATCAATAGAAAAATGTGATTCAAAAGGTGTTGGATTAATTGTTGGTGGAGCTAAATCTGAATTAGGAGAATTTCCACATATGGTATAATGTGGCTGATAGAAAACAAGTTAAACATTTAATTACAATTATATAATTTATAGGTGGCAGTAGGTTTCCGCACAAGTTTTGGAAATCCATGGAATTGTGGTGGTACATTAATTAGTGAACAATTTGTATTAACAGCGGCTCATTGTACACATAGCACACTGTAAGTTGATAACTTCTTTAATTTAAAACTATCGACTAGCATTGAAAACAAAACAATACAAACTATTAAAAATATTGAATTTCTAGTTGCACAACCTTACTTTTCCTATAATATATATTTATATATATTTCAAAATATATGTTAAATAATAAATAATGTTTGACAGAGGTACTCCAGTACGAGTAAGATTGGGAGATCTGAATTTACAAAATGAAAACGATGGAGCTCATCCAGTAGAATTTTCGGTAGATGAAATCATTATACATCCTGATTATAATAAGACATCTAAGTATAATGATATTGCATTAATACGTTTGGATAACGCAGTTAAGTTTAATGACCATATTCGACCAGCTTGTCTTAACAATAATGAAAATATTGATTATTCTCATAAAGTTACTGCCACTGGATGGGGAAGCATTGAATATGGTAATTTAAGACACTCGATACTCAATATATGTATTATCAATTTATATTTTAAAAATGATGTTAAGTAATAGTTTATTTAATTTAGGTGATCGTTCTAGTGATCATTTATTAAAAGTAGACTTAGACTTAATAGATAATCGGCAGTGTAACAAATTATATGAAGCAGAAAGCAAAACAAGAACCCTAAGTAGAGGCATAATAGATTCAATGTTATGTGCTGGAGATTTGGCAGGAGGCCATGATACTTGTTTGGTTTGTTTAATTATGTTTTAAATTTAACAGAAGCAAATAAAATTTAAACAGAACACATATTTTTAATGATTAATTACTTACTATTTAGGGTGATTCTGGTGGACCACTTGTAGTAAGATCAGAGAAAAATGCATGTGTTTTCAACTTAATTGGGATAACATCATTTGGAAAATTTTGTGCAACAGAAAATTCACCAGGTGTATACACTAAAGTTTCAGCATTTTTACCTTGGATAGAACAAATTGTGTGGCCCTAAAAATGAGATAGCTTATGTATTATGATACATTCATATTTAATGATAACTTATTTTTTTTATATATTTTAAGATTTTTGTAAATATGAATAAGGCCCATTACTTCTTAAAGAATAAATAAAAATATATATATTGTCTTCTAATTGCAATGTTTCAAAATTATAGAAATATTTAATGTATTTTACTTTAATTTTGTTACATACCTACTATTTATCTAAAAACTATATACAAAACATTTATTATCACAAATATCAAAAAAGCTTAATTTGAGAAACACAATAAATGTATATCATTGTCTTTATTATTAATATCTAAGTTATTAATTTAACTACTGTTTGGACAGTTCTGTAAAACAGACACTCTTCTAAGTAGAAGAAAAAGATTGATATACCATTTTTAATCATCTAACTCTTTTCTATTCAAAATAGAGTAATACCACAGTGTATATAAAGTATAAATAATAATATAAATTAATCTAAATTCAATAAAAATTGTTTTTCTGTTGATTAAAAAGAAAAGTTTTTGTTCAAAATAAGAGATGCCCATAAGAAACACAGTTCAAAATGATAGGTATTTAACATAATTTATTATATATGCATCATAGTTCATATAATATCTTTACATAATGAATTTTAGTGTAATTCTAACATATGAACAATTTTTTTTTAAAGCACTTGATATTGAAAAAAAACAACTTTACATGACTCAACTCGGTTAAAAAATATAGTTTAAATGTGCACCTCAGTTTATAAAACAACATTGCTTTGCACAGAATGATAATAAAAGGAAGACAAAGTACCCACTCTTAGAAAAAACTATAGATACTTTTTCTCATAAATTATAACTATCAGTTATCAACCAGTATAAATCAATAACTGATTCATTTATGAAAAAAGCATTAACAGGATTTATATTACTAAACATAATATTACTTAATGATACAAATAATTATTATTTTCATAAATATATTGAACACTTACATTACATATTTAACTGTTTATAATAATAAAACACTTCAAATATATCATTTTTAGTTGGCCATATGAATCCATTTCCTATTGGTTTATGAGTTGAAGGAAATATAATATGTCTCCAATTTCTGTAAAAAGAAACATACATTTATTTTAATTTGTTATTAGTATGGACAAATTATTTATTGCACCAGATTATAAAATACAAAAGTAATTGATAAGGACTTCCTGAACCCTAATTTTTTAGTTAATTATTTTACTTTAAGAAACTGAATAATTAAAGCTAAAATTACAAAATTGATTATGCTGAATACAAATATGCTATTTTGTATGTTTTAATTAATGGTCCTTTTACACGTTTAATTTATGTAGTTTTATTTTTTTAAGTTTTTACTTTTTTGAATGACACATATAGTTTTAATTTCATATTCCATAGCAGAATAATTTCTTGAGTATTTTGATACATAAAATTCAAATCTAGGGCGAGTAGTTTATGAGTTATTCTTATTTAAAGTTTAGACAAGCGGATTAGTGGACAGACATTTTGCGGGGTAACCCCGTTCCACTCCACTCCACGTATCTAAACTTTAAATACTATAACTCATAAACTACTCGCCCTAAATTCGATTTTTATATATCAAAATATTAAGAAAATTATTTTGCTTTGGAATATGAAATTAAAACTATATGTTGTCACACAAAAAAGTAAAAAACTTAAAAAAATATAAGGATAAAAAATATTTGAAATATAATTTTTTAATAAAAACATTGTTTTTTTAACAACTTGAAACAATGTAAAAAAATATTTTTAAAAACATGAATACATTTTGAAATAATGAGTGTTTTATGATAAAAATATCACCCTGTATGGTCATCTTAACTTAAGGTTTACATGATTTTCTAATTGAAACAGTGTTTAAATTTACCTTCCACTATGAAGTCCGAGAAAGATAATCCAATTCATTTTTATACCATAATCATAAACATTAACATATTCAAAGTTTATAGCTGATAATCTTTCTGTTTCAAATTTATTTATATGCCCTTCAATACTTGTTTCACCATAACTTATTAATAGACCATGCCACGTAGTTAAAATAGCTAATGCAATAAATACTCCTGAAATAATTTATTGTATAAAATATAAATAATAACTAAAGTTGATTAAAAATTACCACAAGTTATAAAAGTTATAACCATAATACACCAAAATCTCCATTCTGCAACATAGTCAACTTCAATTTTGTGGTTTTCATATTCATCTTGAAATGTTAAAACCCAATCTGCCTAAATATTTAATAATAATATTTTGTATTTATATATTATATTTAGTCTAAATAATTAAGTTATCTTACTTTTGGTAAAGAAGTATTGATTTTAACTGGGTGTCCCACTGGATCCTCTTCTTTATAGAATACTTCTGTGAAAACTATATCAGCACCAAATGTAATCAAAAATAATGAACCTAATGTCATGTAAACCATGTAGAGAAAAAAGTAACGATGGTTATAAAATCCAACACAATTGTTTAACCAAGCTTGAGAATAAACTTAAGAAAAATATTTACATATAGTGTTTAAAATATCTATTATTAAATTATACAAATTGGTTACCTATTTTAAAATTAATAAAAATAAAAGTATTGAGAATATCTATAATCTAAAAGATTCACAAATATAGGAATCCAAATTTAAATTGTTTAGGACTTGAAATTTTCACTAAACTTACTATTTAAAAAAATTAAATCATATTGTATAAATTTACAAACAAATTAAACAGTATAATCATAATCTCAAGTAACACTTAGTATTTCGGGTAAATAACCTTGCATTGAAATGATTTTTTGATTGAACAGTGAAATGTAAAATACCTACACTTTGTGTAAAATTTTAAAATTATTCATATTTTCATATGTATCCACATGGTTTTTCAAAATTTTTAATTTACCTTTATCATCTAATTTTTTTATTTTAATTAAGTAATTTTATTTTTTCTTGTTCAATTTTATAAAATATTGATGCAAAACCTTTACCTTCTATTACAACAACTAGATTTTAAATTTATATTATTTAATTTTATGATACAAACCATAGGTATTGTTTTTATATTTTAGATCAGGGGTGTCTGATCTTTTATGAAGAATGGACCACATCATATGAGTAGAAATTATTGTGGGACATATTCATTTTAATATATTATATATTATATACAATTGATTTTTCACATTTTAAAATGAGGGCCACATTAATATAACATTTCATCACTAAGACATATCACTCACAAGATGAATATTTCATGTGGTTTTGTCCAATTTAATTTTCTTATGAATATTGACTTTGAGCCTAACTATTAATAGTTTTATAAAAATATTATTTATTATTAAATAATAAATAAGTGCATATTATTATAACATATTATTTGTTCTTTTATAAATGTGTACATATTTAAAACTTTTTAAGAGTATAACATTCTGACATTTAATTATTATTATTAGTAATAGTAATACTAAATATTGTTATTATTTTTATTAATGTAGTTTAATAAACACAACAAAATCATGTAAAAAAAGGGGTAGGTATAAGTTAATGAGTAACATTTTGCTGTACATTAGATGTTGAGTGAGTCACTATTATAGTTCTATTGAATTTGTACACAAAAACTGTTCTGAGTGTAAACTGTCTATCAACCTACATCACCTAGAGATAATCTGTTTTTGATATAGCTATTAAAGTTATTTATTTTACTTTTAGTATTATAGTAAGTAGGTTAATACAATTTTTTCTGGAAATATTGCATTTATTTTATTATTATTATTTAAATATTATAATAATAGATATTTATAATATATTATATTATCAACTTTTAAAACACAAAATGTAATAATATATTTCTATAAATACCGTAAAACAGTAAAAAAAAGATTTACAGAATCTATAAATAAATAAATAATATTTTGAAATAACTCAAAAATATTGTTTTTAAAATTTATATAATTTACATATTTCATAAAAATGTATGAGTTTCTAACTACAAAATAATTTTCTAGATTTTGTAATTTTTATAAATTTTGTTGAAATTTTAACTAAACGTCTATAAAAAATATTGTAATCATAGATTTTTGATATTTTTTATTAAGAAATTAGCAACTTATGATGATCTTTGTATTAAATTTTCTTAAAATTGTATTAAAAATATTGAAATTTTTTTTTTTTAAATTCGAATGACTGTTATTTAGTAAATTTATAGATCAAGTATTATGGATGTTATCAAATGAAAAAAATTGGAAAAAACATTTGGTCAATCCAAATTGTGTGCTTAAAATATGTGTTTAGTATAATATTAATTTAACAAATGCATGATATATATATAGCACATGTGCTACCAAGTGTTGACAATTTGAACAAATTATGTATTTTAGTATCCCTTGGATTCAACCAAAAACTTATTTTTATACAAAGTCATCTAGCTGAAATATATAGTGTTTTTCTGAAATTGTGATCACATTGTATATAGTTTAAATAAGTACTACTTAATAGACAATAGATTAAATTTTATAAATTGAGTTAAAATAATTTAAAAACATTAAGGATACGACAATGGTGATCCATTTTGAGAATACATTTGTTACAAATTGAACAATGATGTGTTCGGGGTGGCTTTGGAGAATCACACTTCTTACAAATGACTACATCATTATATATCAAACTGTTCTGAAAATGATGAAACAATTAATGTTCTTATTTATGAATTAGCTATCAAAAATAAAAACATTGTATACCAAAGTAGGAAAACCAGGTGGTGTAGTGACTCCCATATAATAATGAAATATAACATTTATTAATAACCAATTTCCAAATATTAACAAGAATACTGTTAAAAGTTTATTATTGTTCCACCAATATGGTATACCAATCCAGTAAGCTATGATTACAACAAATGTTGTTAATAAAATAACTAGAATAACCATAATCTAGAAAAATGGATTTTAATTAGATTGTATTATTAAAAATAAATAAACATTCATTTTTATAAGTACATTAATTATAACTTACTTTTCCTAAAATACTGGTATATTTATCAACAATCTTAAATAGGGGCTCCAGTAATAAATCACACGTATATTCATAATTTAAATTTTGAGTATATACATACGTAAAAAAATAATTTTTAAAACGGTACCATGATTTTTTAAATTTTGTTCTGAAAAATAATTCAAAATTAGGCAAACATTATTCCTTAATTTCTATAGTAAAATAATTTTTGATAGCAGTATAATACATTATAATTACTTTGTTTGCCTTAAAATAGACATACTAATTATTAATTAATAAATTACGCAACAAACGGAAGTTTAAAACTATATTATGTCATAAATGAATGAACTAGGTAGCTTAGTAAATTGGTAAGTAAATGTCAATTATTGTTATTGAAGTTAATTTTAAATCATTGATTGTTAGAATCAGATAAGAGTAGATAAACATAAATGATAAATTGTTTTTTAAAACATGGATTAAACGATACACGTCTTATCTTATCAATCGTAAAACGCGCATTTAAACTTTTAAATAAGAATGTTGATTAAAAAAAATTATTAAATTTAACTACAATAATTTATTAAGTTATTTGAGTTTTTCTTAAAAAATGTAATCGAATATTTTGTGATATATTTGTGCTCTTTCATAATGATTGTTACATTACTAATTTTTCTTTTAACAACCAGAAGCTTTTCATAAAAAAATGTAAAATACGTTTTTAAACTGATAAACAACTTTCTAGTAGGCACTATAGGAATTAGTAAAGTGAAAGTAGATATTTCATTTTATACCTGTGGGCTGTGGCACTGATGTGTAGGTGTAATTATTGTTATGTAACAGGTGTCTGGTACAAAGTCTATTTTTTTAGCTTTTACTTTAATCTCATGTTACCAAATTCTTAACATAATATTATATTACTATTATAGTATTATACATACATACATCATATACTTCAATTGTATTTTATTATATCCAACTATTTTCTCACATTAGTTGTTTAATGTGAATTGTAATAAAACTTATACCCAACATCCATATGGCAACAAAAAGCTCACAAAATGTTACTGGATATGTGGTGTTTATTTCATTATTATTTGATTTACTGGCATTCACCATGATATTACCTCTTTTTCCATCATTACTTGACTATTATAAACAAAATGACTCTGGAGGATTCTACCAATGGCTGGAACAACATATAAGTGTCTTTCAAAAAACTATTGGTGTACCAGATAAATTTAATGGAGTTTTATTTGGCGGTAAGTAATGTGATTAAATTTCAAATCACAATTTTAAACTAACATAAAATCGAATCATATAGGTATATTGGGTTCATTGTTTTCATTTTTACAATTTGCTTCTTCACCTATTCTTGGTGGAATAAGTGATGTTTATGGTCGCAAGCCAGTGATGATTATATGTTTGGTAAGTTTCATTTCATGCATTGATCTTATAATATTTTATATACATATTTATACTTAAAATAATACATATTTTAGGTAGGTATTTTATCTTCTTACATAATTTGGTCAAAAGCAACAACATTTTCTTTATTTGTTTGGTCACGTATTATTGGTGGTCTTAGTAAAGGCAATGTTAGTTTATCAATGGCTATTGTTACAGATGTATATGTACCAGAAAAACGTGGAAGAGGAATGGTAAATATATTTTTTCAGTTAATAACAATTTTCTATAAAAATTTTGAAGTTTTAAAAATAAATATGTATGAACGTCATCTTAAGCTTAAATGATAACAGTTAAATAAGTTACAAATTGTGTTGATATATATCTTAATATATTATTTTTACATTTTATTTTCAAAAAAATATATGAAATATTTTAATAATATTCTATTATATACATTATTATAACAATTTTATAAGAAACTTGTGTGATTCTGCATAATGACAGAATCAATAACTATTTGGTAAATTTTAAAAATAATATAAATTTATAGAATTTTAATTAGATGTTTGCGTATTATAAATTGCATGTTTTTGCATTGCAAAAGATATATTATTATAAATATAAAATGAAAATAATATGAAAATTACTTTTATTTTTGTTTAATTTTTACTTTGTTAGGCAATGATTGGAATAGCATTTTCAGTGGGATTCGTATTTGGTCCTATGATAGGAGCAGCATATGCTAAATGGTCTCATGGTCAAGAAGGGATCTGGTTCGTTCAACCTGCTTTACTTGCAGTTGTTTTGACTATTGTTAATATAATTTTCATAACATTCGCGTTTAACGAATCACTTCCAAAAGTAATGTATTCTTTTTTTATGTTTTAATTTGAAATGGTTTTTCAAAATTGTTGTATATATTGTTTTCTAGAAAAATAGAGCTTCTTCAGTTGCTGGAAAATTATCAGAAGCATTTACTTACATTAATGTAATAGATTTATTCAAATTTAAACTTTTAGATGGTGTTGTTCCATTTGAAGGTAATAGTTAGTAACTTAATAACTGCCATTTATATTCATTTGCACTCATATATATATATATATATATAGGTATATGTATTTATTTTGTTTTTTAATTTTTAGATATTAAGAAGTTACGTACTTTGGGTACTGTCTATTTTACATATTTATTCCTATATTCTGGTTTAGAATTTACATTAACATTTTTAACACATAACAAATTTGGTTATACATCAATGCAACAAGGTTGGATGTTTTTTGGTATTGGTATTACGATGGCTATTTTACAGGGTGGATGGATTCGACGAATACCTCCAGCACGTACAGCTAAAACTGCTACTTTGGTAACATTTAAAATTTTAATTAATTATCAATTTTAAATATTTTAGAAAATATTATTTTTTGTTGTAGGGACTTTTACTAATAGTTCCATCGTTCATATGTGTTGGAATGGCTGAATCTCCTCTTCTTTTGATTTTTGGTTTATTTCTTTATGCTGTTTGTAAGAAATAAATTATATATCGCCAGATGATTTAACTTTTTAATAAAATACATTTTATTTTTTAGCCACTTCTATTGTCGTTCCGTGTATGACTACATTAGCTTCACATTATGGATCTAATGCTCATAAAGGCAAAGCTATGGGTACATTCCGTTCTTTAGGTGCTTTAGCTAGAGCTGTTGGACCAGTTTTTGCTTCAATATGTTAGTTTTTATAATTTTTAAGTACTTTTTAATTTAAGTTATACTTAATTTTAATTATTTATTTGTATTTTAGTATATTGGTCTGTTGGCCCAAGGATTACATATTGCATTGGCGGAATTTTATTATTACAACCCTGGTTTTTGTTAAGAAAAACATTGAAGAACACTAAAGAAAAAATATAATTTACATATTTATTATATTATTGGTTTTTATCTTATTTTAAGTAAATTTATTTAAGTATATTTTTTGTAACATGTGTGCAAATCATGGCTGTATTAATATTATTCCCATTTTGGAAATATTAATTTCTAATGAAAAATGCTACCATAAATATTTTAAATTTAGATAAGATCATTATTAAAAACAATTGTATCATTCATTTTTTTAGTTAACAAATATTTGTTATTGAACCAAAGACTAAAAACAATAGTGGCATATATAAATGAAAATTATACAAAACTTATTGAATTAAATCTTAATTTTACTCACTTGGTTTTAAGATTTTATAAGCATAATTTTGAAGTTTGAACTGAATAGTAATATTTATTATTTATATTATCCTTTATGTTTCTAAAAATTAAACTAATGGTATAATGAACATTAAAATAATAATCAATTACAAATTTTAAAAATAAAACTTGTTTTCTCTAAATTTTTTGTTTTAATTTGATATTTAAGCTAAAGAGAAATGTCTAACATTCATATTAAGAATTACTAATTATTTACTCAATATTAGCACAAATCCAACTTCGGTTTCATTTATTGTCACTGTTAATACAATACCACATTCAGTAAGGACATTAACTTTATAAATTTTTGGAATTAATATATTTTATAATTTCAGCTTATTTAAGCTGAGTTGAAATAAAAATCCAAAATTCCATTTTCCCAAAGGGCCACTGTCAATACTATTCTAATTCCAACTGTACAATTTTTCCTTTCCATCATTAATAATATTCAAATTTATATTTTTTGTAGAAGTGATTGCTATAACAGTGACTGTCCGTCAATGTGTTAAAGAAGTTAAATTAAATATATAATGAGTATTTTAACCATGGCCAAAATCAATTAATAAATATAAAAATGATAAATTAATAATCATTAATTTTTGAAAAGAGATAATAATCATATACGTTTGTATCAAAATTATAATAAATTACTCTAAATAATTATTTAACATTTAAATAAGTAATTTTGTCCAAATTTGAACTTAAAATGTACAAAAAATAATTGTCTATTTGTATGTATACATTTTTTAGATTTTATAGTTCCAGTATAAACTACTTGTAAGAAATCTTGTATTCAATTTTCAAAACTTAGATATAAAACGAAAAGTTTTTATAAATTTATATTATAAAATAGTTGGTAATGTTTTGTGATTTTGACAAATTTTGACAAATTTTGTCAAAAATATATTTTTGTACACAATTTAAATTAGAATTTTAATAAAATTTAATAAATTATTGAAGTTAGAAATTCATATAAAAATTTTGTTTTTATACATAAGATTTAAAAATAGTTGATACTATTATTTGTTTTATAAATTCTGTTATATATTCTGTTTATTTTAGTTGTTCAATCTATTATGAAAAAAAAATTCTACCAGAAAGCAAAATAATTTTTTTAAGAGCATTTCAAATTCAAATATTTGCGACATTCAATATTTACCAATTCATCTGTAAAATATTTATTTCTTCTCAAACAATTTTTGATATTTTATTGTATTTAAAAAGAAAAAAAAAATAACTTGAAATTTTTACCAAATGTTTATATTATCATTTTCATTATGCTATTTAATTAATTAAATCAAATTTAAATTATTTAAACATTTTTACTCTTTTTGAGTTATATATAGACATGCTAAATCAGATTATAAGAATTATATCAATAAAGTTCAGTCCTGTATTAAAAAGAATCCAAAATATTTCTGGAAATTTATTAATAATTTAACCGACAATGAGGCTCTACCCCGTTCCCTTTCCTTAGCACAACTGTTGCCGATAATGGTACTGATATTGTTGAGCTCTTCAGTAAATACTTCTCTGATGCCTATCTTAATCCTTCTCAACCATTTAATTGCCCCTCTTTAATTTTAGATAGCTCTAATTTAAATTCTACTATAAATTTAAATAGTATTACTCTTACCAAACTTGATGTTTTTAATATGATTTCCAACTTAAAATTAAGTTCAACTACTGGCCCAGATGGCATACCTACTATTTTTCTCTATAACTTTAGATTTATCCTAACACCAGTACTAACCAATTTGTTTAATTTGTCTCTTAGTGAAGGTATATATCCGTCTCTTTGGAAAACGTAATTTATTTCACCTATTTAAAAAAAAGGTAATCATTCACTGATTTCAAAATCGCCCAATCTCTAAATTATCGTCAATCCCAAAATTATTTTCCCATTTAATTTCATCATAACTGAACAATTTTTATTCTTCATTCCTCGTAAGTAATCAATTTGGTTTTATGCCAAAACGTTCTGCTTGCAATAACTTGGCCATAACAAAAAACATAATACTTCACTCGTTTGAATCTAACGCACAAATTGATATAATCTACACCGATTTTTCCAAAGCCTTTGATCAAGTTAATTATTTAATTCTAATTAAAAAACTACAATCATTTGGTTTTTCTGGATACCTTCTTAATTGGTTTCAATATTTTCTTTCAGACCGATTTCAAATTGTTAAACACCTTAATATTAAATCTATGCGTTTCCAGTTCCTTCCTTCTGGCGTTCCTCAAGGTGACCACTTATCTACACTTGTTTATAATATTTTTATTAATGACCTCCCTAATGTCATTACCAATTCTAATATCCTTATGTTTGCTGACAATGCTAAATTAATAAAAATAATTAAAATTTAACAAGATGCGATTGATTTACAATCTGACATCAATAACTTACTTTCATGGTGTAATAAGAATCACTTATCTTTGAACATTGATAAATGTAAATTTATGCACTTTTATCTAGTAAAAAATCCAATTAACTATAATTATTCTATTTCCGCTTCTAATATTGAGCTTGTATCTTAGTTTAAGGATTTAGGCATTATTTTTGACTCTGAATTAAAATTCTCCACAAACACTGAAATGATAAAGAATAAGGCTATGCGGAACTTAGGTTTTATTAAGCGCACCTGTGGCTCATTCATATAGAATTTTCAAGGGAATAGGTTCCCTTGAAAATTTTATATTAATCCCTTGTTCGTTCCCATCTAGAATATTGCCCTCTTATTTAGATAAATAATACTCCAAAACAAAATTCTTCCCTAGAATCTGTTCAAAATAATTTTCTACGTTTCATTTCCTTTAAATTTAATATACACAGGCCTCCCCACGGTTCTTATAGTAACGTATTACATTTTCTATATCTTTTACCACTTAATGAACGTCAAATACTTCTACTTCCCAAATTTCTTAATAAATTATTATTAGGCCTTATTGATTGTCCGGAATCGTTATCATTGATTAATTTAAAAATAAATAACCTTAATATCAGAGATCCGAAATCATTTTACCCTCGATTTTCAAATAAAAATTATATTTTAAATTCCCCTGCTAATCTCCTCATGGTAGCTGATAACACTTACTCCTTTGATTTTATATAACTTATTGTCTATTATCTATATTATGTACCTTATCGCACTTTATAGTTTTCTTATTATATTCATTTAACACGTTGACTGCCATGCAGCCGCCAGCTGCCTCGAGAATATTTATTATTTGTATGCAAAGTTCATTTTTCAGTGTCATTATTAGAGTCCGGATTTATATTCCGTTAAAACGTTTGAAATATGATGTTTATATGCAGCTAATATTTATGAAATATTCTCAAAAATATTCTGAAAAATATTGATAATACTAACTAATAAGTAAAAAAAAAAAAAAATGCAATATGGTTATTGATTATGATTATGAATTTATAATTTATCATTATTTATGTTATTATATCTTATGTTACATAATTGTCTTATTTATGTTGAATATCCTTTAATATAATCCAATATTACGGAAATATGGTAAAATATTTTATAATATGTACCATAAACTAAAATATTCTCTGAAGTCAAAATATGCACTAATATGCAAAAAAAAACTTTTTGATAGATTTTACAGTTTATGAAATGCAAAGATTTTTTTCTTTTTAAAAATATAAATTCAAATTAATTTACGGCAGCCTGCGGCCGTATGGCCTCCTATGAATGATATGGTGCGGCAGCCGGCGGTTTAAAAATTATCAATACTTAATTATTTTTATACGGACGCCGGCGACCGCATGGCAGTCAACATTTTAAATACTATTAGTTTTATGTATAATTTTTGTTATAATGTTTTTTTCTTGTTTACTAATTTGTTAATATCTTATATGCACATATTCGAAATTGTAATAGGACTTACGTCCGTATATTTGAATAAATAAATATGTTTGAGAAATTTTCAATTATTTTTAATAACGCCAATAACATTTTTGATTTATTTTAAAATATTATTTATTTATAGCATCAAACGTACGTCGATCAAACGGTTTTCAAAGTTATTCGAATAAATACGTGTTTAAAAGTCGCAAGATGCAATGAAAGTGAAATACGTCAGACGGCAGCGGCGTTATTATTTAAAATGTACTGTTATATATTTATTAGTTTACTAAAAAATTACAGTCGACTCTATCCAATAGTTGCATGTATGTATATTTTATAACTCCACACAGGAAAAACATATTCTCATTTCTCAGTAATTCAGTATAATTTTATCAAAAAGTTTGGCCACCCCTGGAATCTAATGTAATCTATTTACTTTCTTTTTTCACTCATCAATGCCCAGACCGAACCGCTGGGTCTAGAGACTTGCACAGAGGTTCCTTAAGCAATGTAGGGGCGCACTAAGAAATGATTTTTCAAAACTCGACCTCTAAGGAGGTAAAAGGTTTTTTTTATATAAATTTAAATATATGTATTTTTTAATTGTATAATAATTATTTGTTATTTCTTCTAAGCGGTTGCTAGGATACTAAAAATATGTCTAATTACTTCAGATGTTTTTTTTTTTTATTTAATTTTTTTAAATTAATTTTATCGGACTAAATTTAAACCTATAACACTCACAGTCACAAAGAAGGTGACTTTCTATTGATAAAATAATTTTAAAAATCGGTTCAGTAGATCCAGACATTACCCCTAAAAACTTCTCTTTATATAATAGTATAGATATGCATATCCATATAAATTAAAACACTCACTCATCTAAATATAATCTAAATGTTTATTCAAAGAAAGAAAATAAGGTAAAACGTAAATAAATTTCTTATCAGCAGGCCAGATTAAGTATGTCCGCGGACCACCATTTGATGTCGCCTCATATAATATAATAACTCGTAAGCCTGATGTTGAATTATGATTTGACTGAGATTTAATAAAATATAATACCTAATAAAACTCTACAATTATTTATTTTTATTTTTATTGAACATGTTAATACATTTTTAATATTGTCATCTATTTTAAATAAACACAATAAACTAATAAATATTAAATATCACAGTAAAGAAAACACCTTTCAATTAATCTAATTTTTACATAAAATATAACATTCCTAAAATTATTTTGTAAGTTATTTCCAATAACTATTATACTTAACACTTATCATCATAAAGTGATGATAATGATCCAAAAGACATGTTAAATCCTGGTGGTTCCTCGAATTGCATACTAGTTGGATAATCAGAATTGTCACTATCGTGAATGTCAAATGGTAGTATTGCATGTTGAATTTGATTATCAGGCGATACTCCCTGTATTGAATAAATTTCCTTTAAGACTAACAAAATAGTGTCTTCGGATTCCCTAAAAAAATTAAAATATAAAATGATTAAAACTGTTTAAATTATGAATATAAAGAACTTAAAAAATAAAAAATAGCGACTATATTTAATTTTACATAGTTGTATCAAAATAATGTTTTTATGTGAGATTGAGTTTAGTTATTTAATTATAGTAGACTTTTAAAGTCTGAGGATAAATAAATAAAAAATAAATTATGCCTAATTGGACTAAATAGACCAGTGATCCTCAACCAGTATGCTGCAGAACACTAGGTTTTTGTGAAATGACCTTGGATGTGCCGCAAAATTATTAAAAATATAAATTGTTTATACATATTTTAGTATGTAGAGTGGTCAGGGATTTTTTTAAATCACCCAAGAGTGCTGTGAACAAAAACAGGTTGAGAACCATTGAATTAAATCCATAACAAAAAAAATTGTTGAGAAAGGGTTAACAATAAAAATGTTCAATTTAAACAATCAATGACAATGAACTAATATACTAATGGTTCTTAACGGGGGTGTTGAGCTTTTTCAAACTCGTAGTTATAAATAATACGACTTTTCAATATTATACAACAACACTACAAATAATTGAACGTGAAATTAAAATAGTTGTAATTAAATACACTATACAATGTCATACGGCATGTTATCTAATTAAATCTTACGTATCAATAGAAAACGTCTTGTTTATAATAGTGAATGAATAACTGATGAATAAATAAATATATATATATATATATAGGAAGTAAATTTGATTTTGTATGAGGGGGGCGTTAGTAGTTAGTTATTAGTTTATTACAATAAAGGGGCGCTGAACTAAAAAAGGTTAAGAACCACTGGAATATATTAATACACAAACTACATGTTGTTTATTAAACTCTAAAAGATACTATATTGGACAGTATAATAATACTTTTAATATGTTAAAATTTTTGTATCTAAAATAAAATAAATTTATCAAACAATGTGTACATTCATAATAAACATTCACGTACCAATAACATAAGTGACTGCCTACAGCAAATAAGTATTCATTGAAACTTTCAATTGGTGCTTCTTGTAAAACACAATCTACTCTATTTCCTTTATTAAGAATACCGGGTTTAATGTTAAGGTATTCAGAAGTTCTTTGAAATGCCTTTGAGTTACTTGTAGAATCTGCTTGTTGAGTTTGTGATTTCTGATCTAATTTCTAATGAAAATAACAATAAAATTAAATTTAATAAATTACAAATTATTAATCAATTATAGAATATTAGACATTTAGTGGAAGTGTGTCAAGAAATGAAAAATAATTTCAGAGCTAAAAATTAATGTTATATTTGCATATTTAATTATAAATTATAAACAGTTGTTAAAATATATCCACATCTTTAAGTATTTAAGCTCTATTTAAAATTGTTTAATATTTAGGACCAATTAAGTATAAATAAGAGTATTAAACTGAAAATATAAGATAAAATAAAATAAGATACTGTTCATGCAATATTATATATTGTATACCTTATCAAATCAAAACTAATATTAACCTATATTATACTTACTATCCTAGAGTCATATTCTATTGAACGACCTGAAGTTGCTTTAGAAAACATAGCCAATTGATAAACTGTATTCCACGTATTTTTTACAGAATTTACAAGATGTGTTTTTAAAGCAGCTCCCACATGTGCCATAGTATCTTTTAGTTCTAAATGTTTAAGATGTTATAATATAAATATACAAGAATGTCTAGAATACATTTATATTTAATTACCTAAATGCATCCTTTTGCGCCCTTTGTGATGTGGTACTTGGAAAGGAGGTATATTTTCAAAAGCCGTATTAATTAATGGTTCAATACGGTAGGCTACTGGGTCATACGGATGAAAAATATTAAGAAATCCTGGACAAGTTGGAAACTTAAAATTTTCTCCTAAACTTTCAATACCTCGTACTGTTACAAACATACCTGAATTATGCAATAAATAGTTTAAAACAAAGAAAAATAGTATTGAGCTGGTTATGGAGTATTCAAATATTAAACAATTTACCAATAGGTGAGCCAAAACCAAAAAAGTAATCAAGTTGGAATTTTAGCTGTGGATATGTGATATACGGTTGTCCAGTACCCGCTTTCCCTAATGTTACATATGATGCACCACGGCTTAATTTAGCTTTTTGCTCTTGAACAACCGATGCCACTGATGACTCCTGTTATAATAAAATAAAATATAAGATATAAATTATTTAAAAAATATACTATATTTCAAACTGAATTTATATTAGATAATTTATATATATTTATATTTTAAGTAGAGTGATGAATGTATTAATTTTACAAAGATGTATTTTTAAATTCAATAGTTAACTTACAGTTTGTTTTGTTGGACTTGGTGGTTGCTGATTACAAAGTAAATCAAATGAAATTAAAGATCCAAGACTATGACCACCTATTGAAACATGTCCGTTAAAATTTGGATTTCTTAATAGATACTGACTATACATTCGATTCATTTCATTTCCAACAGCATTTATTATAGTCTGAAATTATAAAACTGTACATAAATATAAAACATTTTTATTTTTATTTCAAATAAATCACTTGACAAAATGTGGGACTTGTATAAAACAAAACATCCAATATAGTGTCATTGCTAAAGTTCCTGAGACGTGGAATTGATGGCAATGTGATTCTTTTAAGCTTACAATCAATATCTTCACTATGCAGAGCTAAATGCCATGAAACTGGTAATACTTCAATTCTACCAATTTTTTCTGATTGGCACGATGTTTTAAAATGTGATTGTGTTAACTGAAGAGCTAAACTTCGAAAATCGTCCACTAAAAATGAATATACAATTAAAGAATATAAACTATCAATGTATGTGTAGATTCTTTTAGAAGTTTTTAAAGCCGGTTCCAGATGGAACTCATGACGGATTTTTTTTATCTATCCTTCCAATTATAAAATGCTATTATTATTTGGCATCCAAAAATAATGCAGACAATTTTGCCTCTATTAGGACCCGGCTTAAAATTGTAGTTTATAGTTTACTATTCAGATTTAATTAATTGTTATGTTTCTTTTATGAGAAATATGACTTACCAACTTCATAAATTGGTCTCATTTTTAAATCACAGTATGACCCAATTCCGTGTACAATAAATAATAAATGATCTACTTTTGATGGTTCATCACTAGGAATAACAAATTCTTCAAACCCTCGTTTGACTATGCATTGTTTTAATGAAGACTGTAAATTATTACTACAATTATTATTTTGTTTTAATTTGTATTAACTATTTTACTATATTTGCTGCTTGATCCATTTGATAACTTTGAGTTTCTTCGCTATTGTTTAAAAGTGTTATAGATACTCCATTATGGATTATAGCTGTAGGACTATGAAAAACTACTTCTTCGTAATTACCAACTGGAACTCTACGTCCCCATTCATTACTTTCCCAAGCTATTTTGTATTCTTCCTAAGTATAAATACAAAATAGTAATTTTGTTATTATTATATTTATAGGAAGTGATAATGTTTAGTTTAATTTAATTTAAATTAAATTACAAGCGAATTTGGCTAATTTGGCCTAAAGTACAGTAGTAAGTGTTAACAAATAGTATGGGTTCAGCAGAAGTAAGAAAGAATTAGGTAACACATATTAATGTTGGCGTAGGATAAAAAAGACTCCTTTGGACTCGCTCTATGGTAACAAAGTCTGAAGCTGGGTGAGGGTCCCATAGGATTAATCTGTATTCAAGCAGAGGTATAATATAACATTACCTCTAAAAGAGTAGCTGTGACTTCATCGTAAGGAATAAAATTAGATCCATTGCTATTACGAAGGAACCAAGAACAACGTCGTACATTAGTTGTATTATCAGACCAATAAACTGGTTTACGAATTCTTTGATTTAAGTAAACATCAAATCGACTACCATCTGTTGCTATAACTGATTCATTACATTGATCATCTAAAATAAATTTAATATAAAAACATTAAAAACAACTTTAAATAATATATTGAGTATAATCTTACTTAAAATAAAAGCTTTTTCGATTGCATCAGAATCTTTTTGACTAAATGGAACCCATTTATTTTTAACAGCATACTTGCAATAGAACCAATGCCATTTTATAGGTTCATAAGTATATAGTAATAAATCCTATAAAAAATTATTGTTATTTGTTTTATTAATAGTAATTTTATTTGTCCATTTTTTACTTCTGTTTGTGATGTAGATATATTTTCTGGAGCACTCATGGTTTTAAATGGTTTATTTAAAACCACATTAGATGTTTCCGTAACTGTCGAATAATTTTGGTTGTTTATAACATTACTAGTTAATGATGGTTCAGTGTTATCTGTTAACATAATTAAATTAATACAAATATGTTAGTTATATTTCTAAATGTTAAGATTAATTTTAAACTATAAAAACCATAGTATTTTGATTTATTATTTGTAACATTAATGTATAATAATAATATAATAACCTATAGGTGATGGAATGATGTTATGTTGAATATTTCCCAATATTTTTCTTGGTGGTACAATATGAGAATTATATTCATCAAAATTAGAAAATCCAGAACTACTATTTAAGTGTTGTTTAAGTTGTTCACCTGCAGTTCTTAAACATTTAGATTGAGATTCTTCCAAATTCACTTCACTAATATTTTGTTGTAAAAGAGAAAGAGTTAAAGATTCTTGGAACTGGTTAGTAGTATTCTTATCTAAAATCAAACAAAAATATTTGGTATATTTGTATGAGGAAAGATACATATTAAATATAGCCCATCGGAAACCTATCCTTTATAGATAAATATTTGAAACAGATAACAATTAATAGAAGTATTATATAAGCAAAAAATAAGTCTAAATATTCTTCAATAGCTATTGGTTCTGTATTATACTACTAAAGCATCATGTATTTACTAAATATGTTCTTACTTTATTGTGCAGTTCCATGTATTATTGCTAATAACTTAACAATCTTAACAGACTGGAAAAGATCAACTTTACAATGTATGAATAATTTTTTTGAAAATACAGGATTTTGGACAACACATGATACCTTTGTAACTATAATTGGTTTAGATGAAAAAGGAGGTATGTATATTCTATAATAAACTATGTTTAAAAACAAAAAATTAGGTAGTAGCTGTTTTTACTTTAACATAAAAATAGAAAAGAATAATATATGTATTATATAAATAATAAATACTAAATTAATACTAATTAAATAAATTGGATGTAGTAAATCATAGCAGAGAAATCTATAAATAAAAAACATGAAGCCATGTCATATAATGATAATAACTAAAATTTTAACATTTTTCCAACTATATTAAAACGAGTGTTATATTATAACTCAATAATAATAAAACTTTTTTTAGGTAGGGGTAGTTTTAGACTTTGTGAACATTCCTAAATATGACCTAGTAGTTAGTATATCATTATTTTTTTAACAAAGAAATTAATCATTTTATTTTACATAATT
This sequence comes from Rhopalosiphum maidis, assembly GCF_003676215.2. NCBI lineage: Eukaryota > Metazoa > Arthropoda > Insecta > Hemiptera > Aphididae > Rhopalosiphum > Rhopalosiphum maidis. The sequence continues at coordinate 66,815,458 of NC_040877.1, forward strand.
TGGAGGTTTTTAAATGTTAAGCTGTAAAGTATAAAATATTTTATTTAGAAACAATTTATTTTAGTATATTTGCTTGTGTTATCATATTGTATAAATTGACAAAAAAATAACTAATTTATTTACCTAATTGTTTACACTGTTTACAGGGTAATCGAAATAAAAATCCCTACTCTTCAATGTTTTAAAAGCTAATTACAAAATAATTTATAATTAATTAAAAACATATAGATTTTATTAAAAAAATATATCATTTATAAAACCAAATAAACCAATGTTACAACTCAAAATACATATTCTAAAAATTAAAATTTATATAAATTATATATTTTGTTTTATTAAAATCTATATTTTTTTAATTAATTATAAATAATTTTATAAATAGCTTTTACGTCTATAAAATAAATTTATTAACAATTATATTAAAATTATTGAATTTATCATTATTATAATCATTATTATTTTTATAATTTGACGTTTCAATCATTTCAAACAAGAAGTGAAGGGATTTTTTTCCGAGGATTTTTATTCCTGGATTCGTTTACAGTGGCATAAATTTTAAAATATGTGTTTAATAAATTACTTTTTAGAATACTATATGGTAACCAGTTTCAAATGAAAATATTTATTATTTGAAAAATGGGTATACGCAGACGCCTAAAGGTAAACAAATTTAGGAAATAATTGTCATTATCAAGAATTAAAAAATGAATATTAGTATAATCATGTTAAAAAAAAGATTGAGCAAGTGAGTATCGCTCTGCTGTATAGTAGAGGTAGAGAGTAGATCACTATAATGGATGTGTTAAATTTGAATGCAATGACAGGTATCATTGTATACGAAAATTGTATACGGATTCTGAACGGAGACGATTTGTCAGTCTAGGATATATCATATATTATAATTATATTACCTATATTATTTAAATTGTTAACAATTTTTCTCAACTACTAATGAAAGTTTCAGTTTTTACGACTTATAATTTTCAAATAACAACAAATATTTTAAATCGTTTTAGGATATATCGTTATTTTACGCGAATTCGTAATAAATTAAATTTCATGTGATCATAAAATATTTTCTATATTGACGCTGAGGTTTTTTTTTACAGTTATCTGAAGAAAAAATTATGGAGAACCTTGTATAGGGTTTTTTTACCTTAAATATAAATTACAAACATTTTATGAATTTTCAACTTCAAAATTCCTTGCAAATTTTCGCGATTTTGACATATTTTGTAAACATTTGAACATTAAATGCTTATGAACAAAAATTGTGACTAACGATTTTTGATTTTATTTTTACTACGAAAAGTACAACTTATAGTAAACCTTGTATTAACTGTTTAAGATTTTTTGGAAAGCCAAATTTTTTTTTTTTTATCGGCATTTCACGAAAAAAAATTTAGAAAAATCGTAAATAGATATAACGCTAATATAAAGACTTCGTAAAAATTTCAAGTATTTACAATGATTTGTTTTTGAGTTACAGCAAAATAAAAAAATTGATTTTGTCGAAAACTGGTTATGCGTGAAAATTCCGGTTTTTCCGTTACTTTTTTAGGGTTTTTCCTGGCGCTTTTGAAAACTACTGTAAATATTTTAGTTTTGACCATCCCTCCCCTTCATTTTCCTTTTCAAATCGGGGCTGAAGTTAAAAATCAAAATACTATTACTATTCCAAAACATTATGACACACAAATAATAATAATAATAATAATAATAATAATAAACACATATCATTGTAAAATCAATACATTCATCACTCCGTTTAGAATCTAAAACTTTAATAAAAAGGATTTAAACTTTGAATAATATCTATAAATATTACTGTGGCTTTTTGTATAAATGAGTCATTGTTTATTTTTTATGACATAGCAATATCCTGTGAACCTGTACACAACTTATCTAGAAAAATATGTTAGTTAGTATAATAACTAATACGTAATCAAAAACTTCCTGGATATATTTTATGTAGTGTAAAAGTGTTATACTCAATAGTCACATTTCCTGTTTACAGATAATGTGGTTCATAATATAGTTCTGAGAAATTTTAACAAATTGATGTCTCAGTACCATAAAACTGATAATCTACTGCAAGAACAAAGTCAAAAGTATTATTCTAGATTAATAGATACTCTGAATCATTCAAAGAATCAATTTTTATTGTTTGGTGAAAAATCAATGTTAAATAATGAAGAATTTTTTCTACAAAACTATACTAATGTAGCTTCAGCATATTAAAATGATAATTTATTGTTAAACTGATATTAATAATTATTTATTTCAGGTAGAAATAATATGGTGTAAAGATGGTAAATGTGAAAATTGTAAAGAAAACATGCCTAAACCATTAGCAATTGTGAATCAAGTTTCAGAAATTAAAACCATTGATGAACAAAATCAACCTAAAAGTAATTTAAACTAGTATAAAACTTAAAGATAACATCATTATTTAAAAGTAAAAAAATTACAAAACATTTCATACTTGAAAGTATAGAAAATAGATAACACAATAAGCATATTAATTAATCATTATTATTAGTAATTCTAGTTTGCTATATACATTAAAATGCTATCTCAGAAAAAAAAACACAAATTATTGACCTTTAAAATGTGATAGCATCTACATATAATATTAAAAGTTGCCATAACAACTGTTATGTAAGATTTAATGTGTTATCCATCATTTTATAGTTTATTAAAAATATAAAGGAATAATACATTTTTTACTATAGTATATTAATTGATTTTAAGTTAATTAAAATTTAAAATTAGTAAATAAAAATTATTCAATAATGCATTTAAAATTTACTAAAATAAATTTGTCTTATAATTCGATAAAGATAAGAATAAAATAAAAATGTTTGTTATTTAAATTTCTTTTAAATTCTGTTCTATAACTAAACTAGATCGTTTTTATGCTAAAAATTAGTCTAGAGAATGTCTTTGGTTATAATAATTATTAATAATCATTAACTACAGAATACAGATACAATTTTAGACAATGAAGGTCTGGTTAATTTAGTCAAATAAGTATTATATATTTATATACCATTTATATTATAAGAAATATGAAGTTGAAAATATAATGGTAGACTAATACAAATATATATATATATATTTTATTATACATACAATGTATCTTAAATAACATACATACATCAATAAACATTTTTTTTTGATAATATTTTTATTGTGTATGATTAATTACGAAAATATGATGGTTGATGACGTATAAGATAATAACCTTGACTAAAATGTGCTTATGCAATTTCCATTAAATGAAATTAATTAATAGGTAAACAATTAAATAATAATACGTTACTATTGGTATCTCTAAAGTTAATGTAATAACTTATAAATTACATTAAACAAACATTGAATTATAATATACATTATTATTACAATATATATAAATACCAACTAGTTACTGTCTGGGTTTAATTTTTATAAATTATGTTAATTTAAGGTGATTCTTTAGCAGTTTCCTCTTGTTTAATCAAAAAGTATTAATGTTTTGAAAAATATTTATTTTACGTAATCTGAAGCCAATAAAAATAACATTTTTTTAACATAATTTTTTGATTTGTTTTACTTTTTTGAATAACATTTAATATTCTGAGGAAAGCAATAAAATTATTGATTTCACAATGACAAATTTTTTATTTTTATTTTTTTGTTTGCCTGTTTCATCTTTTGGATCAGTAAAAACTTCAATATTTTTTATATTAAGAGGTGATTCTGGTGGAAAAATATTAATTTTTAATCAAAAACTGTGTTCAATAAAATCGATTTTCTTATTGTAATTCAAAAACAAATTACAGTAAACACGCTTGTATAGTTAGAATTTTTTTTAGGAGAATATTTAATCTTATATTTAAATATATTCATATTTTCATTTTAAGGGTGGTTTCTGGTAGTAAATTAGATTTAGTTGGTATTTTAAGGGGTCAAAAAAGCAAATTTCAAAACAAAAAAAGGTTAAATAATATTTATTTTGACACCATTATTTTTAAAATGTTAATTTAGGTAAGTATTTAAAATTGAACAGAAAAACAAATTGTATGACAGCCAAACAATAATTATACATCTACTTCTAAATAGGGAATAATCACTAATTCTTTGAATCAATTAATTCTAGAAATTATTTTTTTTTCCTGTTAGCTTTTATATTAGAGTAAATTAATCTACTAACAAACTTACTTAAATGTGTAAACATTCCATGTTCTATTAATGTATTTTACAATTTTTAAATTTTTTAGTGTTATTTACAATTTTAAATATTAATATTTAATAAATTATTCATCAATTCTTTAAAAATTAATAAATTATAAAAATCCAACAAGAAAAAAAAATAATGCTTTAACATTTAACATTATAATAAATCAATTCTTTATAATAAACCTAACAGTTAACACAATATTAGGACTTCTGTATGTTATACATTAGTAAGAGTAGTTATATAGTAACAATGCAACATCCTCTCAGTGTTATTAATTATTATAATTTATAGATAAAGCTTCTGATAAATCGTGGTCAGATGAAATGATAGATGGAGCTAAAAGTTTTAGATTGGAACTATCTCCTTACTCTGTTTTAACGGGGATTTCAGGAGAAACAGTTAAGTTATATTTCAGAATCATTCATAAAAGTTGGATGCCTTTGGAATATAATTTTCATTGTTATGATCAAATGGGTCTTATAAGATCAGTTTTACCTACAAGGTAAGTGATGTTATACTATGATAATTTATTGATATAATAATATTAATGCTGGATACTAGAATTTCAATTTAAAATATTGTTTGCCCAAAATATATACTAATTAAAATTAAAACTAACTGACTTTGTTATTTAAAATAATATACTTTAGAATTTTAATAACAAAATAAATTATCTTTAATTTATAATACACCTATAAAGTATGTTAATATTTATTTTTAGTGTAGTACTACCTCCAAATAGTCCACCATTTGATGTGATGGTAGTTTTAGAGGTAATGGGACCAGAAGGATCAACTGACCAAATTACATTTTCCGTTCTTCAACCAGAATTTGAAACTATAAAAATTAATTTTTACATTGGAAAACTAGTATGACCTAATAAAAATATATGTGTAATATATAAACTAATGAATAATTATTAATATAAATATTTTCAGACAGGAGATACTACACGTCCTACAATAGATTATATATTTAATGGGGATTGTCGTTTTGCAGATACTCCACATACTTGTGCGTCAGAAAAATGGAATATTGAAGTAACTATTCAAGATGAAAATTCAGGTGACTCTTTAAAAATAATAAAGGAATTTGAATTTTGTATCATATTTTATTATTTATTATTATTGGATAAGTTTTTTTTACTATTATTATTAGTATTTTTATTAAATAAGCTCAAAAGTTAAAGAGATTTATTCATCCTAAATAATTTAGGCATTGCATTTGAAAAACAATTTAATATTAAGCAGATAAACTAAATTCAAAATGAGTTTTAGAATAGAACGATAGATTTTGTGTTTATTTTTTAAAATTAGACTGTTTTTATTTTAGGATTAGCTATGATATCCTCAATCCCAAATAATATACGGTTCCGCAATGAGTTTAATATTGGGACCAAATTACCAGTAATTATATACTACACAGCAACATGTTGTTTTCCAAAATTTGAAATTATTGCCACAGATCTACGAGGCAATACTCATAAAAAAACAATAGATGCAGAAAAACGTAAGTATAATAATACTAAGAACTCAATTCATATTACTAGATACTGATTTTAACTTTAAAAATTATAAATTAATAATAACAAAGTGGTTCAGTTTGTTTGTATCTAATTTTCCTGGTACAGGTGTTTATTTAAAATTTTAATCAATTCACTTTTATATATACAATAGAATTAAATTATCATGAATTAAATTTTATGTTGCAGAATACTTAAATATTGCAGAGATTGCATTAATAGTTCTATCAGCAATAGTTTTATTACTTCTTATTTTATTTTTAATTTGGGGTATTATAAGATGTCAACGAAGAAAAAGAAGTCGTGATTTTTTATCAAGATAAAATACCTATAATTTATTAAAGGTAGGTTTATAAAATATTTACCTGTAGTATTAATTTTTGAATGTGAATTTTCATTAACAATATTGCTGGATGAAATATCATCTTTATTATCATTTATGTCAGACATTTTTAAATTTGTGGTATTTTATTAATTTAATTAAAATTGTACATTCAATAGAAATATTGTTATTCAAATTTGAACTATATAAGCACAAATTAATTATATAATTAAGATACACAGCAAGAAATAGGTATAAAAATAATTGTATGTATGTTTTCGAAGCAAATAAAGTATGAAATAATATTTTTATATTTCTTAAGTAGTTAAGACTATAGTTAATAGCAAGTAATGACGAATCACGAATGAGTTATGAATAATTTAATAATGTATCAATACTATTAATATTATTATTAATGTAATTACTGATTACAAAGTGAAAACACACGAATGAGTAATGAGTAATGGTAATGATAACAATAAGTCAATAAACACAATGTTATCTAAGCGAGTGTTGCAATATTTATTTTTTAAATCATCCTGCGATAGTCCGATTTTATCTTATCTTACTTGTCTTAACTCATGACTAATTTGTCATGACTTAACTTAATTATCATACGATATATTCTGTGATTTTATTTTTACTTTTCATCATAATATCAATAATATCATAGGCATAGACTTAACCTAGTCTATGACACTTATATAGTGGACTTATAATATATTTTAAGCTTTAAATTCGACCATTGGTTTTATTCATGGGATTTAGTGATTCACTGAATATTATAACACCAGTGATACCTCTCCAATAGAAAGTTAAGTTACCAGTTACCACGAGGACTGAGGACTAGAGACATTGTTTAAAAATTATTATAGCAGTAGTATAGGCCTAAGAGCCTTAAGCAATAGTGAGAAGATATTCTATATATTTTATATTACAGAATTTATTTTGTGATTATAATACTTAGGAGTTTAATTTTAAAATGTATAAATTTTAATCGTGGTGATCATACTCACATCCAAAATTTAAGATACCTAAGTATTACACTAGGTATCGCACTATCTAATAATGTTATAAATCGTGCTCGTGTCTCAAGCCAGAAATAATAAAGTAGTACCAGCTAAACTTTATAAACAAATAAACAATACTTATCCTAAAGCGTATACGTATCTGATAAAAAATAACAATACATTTCTTATGAGTTACGGCCTTACGGGCTTGTTTAGGTAGGTAAATACCTTGCAGCGACGCAGCATAACGTAAGCGTGTTGAAGTTGTGTACTTGCGTATATTTTGTTTGTTTGACATACATACTTGATTAGATTTTAATTTTTAACCACCACGGTGATCATTAATTATACATTAAGGATGAACTGACTAAATATTGTGCTAATAAACTATAAAATATAAATATAATAAATATTTACTGCCGCTATTATTAGGAGTATTAATTATATCAGGATTTAGGAGTAGAGACGCATATTACATAATATTATTATCTAGGTAAGTACTTACAGGTATCGTGAAAAACTGAAAAAATAACACTATTATGTGAAATTTTGCAAAATTAAAAAATTAGAAGACAAGTGAGGACAATGATTAATATTTAATTATTATATTAGTGTTTTTATGAATTAATAACTAAAAATATAAAATTAAATATTCCTCTTGGTGCTAAGCATGATTAAAGATATTACAATCTTTAATCGTGGTGTAGAGGAGTTATTTAAATCAGGAACTACTACAGTACTACATATAGTAGTCTGTGACTTAAATATTTCGAAAAAACCTACGTGAGTGGAACTATACATCGAATACATAAACAAAATTTCTATTTAATCTTATCATTCAATGTTTTCCAGCGATATTTTTTCCGGTAACATGAAATGTCCACCAGACAATCCAGACTACAACATTTGATAATAATGAAAAATATACTTCAATTTAAGAAAAAGATTATGAAACATTTATATTTTACATATTATTGTTTACATTTTAATATAAATGTATAATGGCCGTTTTTAAATCATACATATTACATATATATATATATATCATATGTGTTAGGTAGGTATATATCATTTTTAATGGTAATCGGTAAAAAATGACAGAAAAAACGACACGGCTATGAACGACAAGGTGAAAAATGTTATAGTTTTGATTAAAGTTATTAAAATAATTGCCGTCATAAATAAATTTGTTTTTAAATATACATAGAAATCTGAAAGCATGCTTGTTAAAATAAAAACTTTACAATTTATATAAATTTTTACACTTTTTTAACCCCTCCATCCTGAAATTAATTTTTATATACGCCACTGCCCACTGATCATAAGATGTTTCCGGTTTCGTCTGTAATATGTTATGCCTACATAATTTTGATGAACAAAGCTGCGACGATAATGATAGGTAATAATAGAGAACAGAGTACAGAGATCGGACTAATAACCAAACGGAGGAGTGACATAGGCGTAAATTGGGGAGGGGGGCTTAAAAAGGCTTAGCCTCTTACATTATTTTAAGTTTTTCAACAAATTTCAGGTAATTTATTAGAGAAAATTATAAAATGTACCTACTACGTAATTTCTAAATAGGATATGCGATAGGTATTTGTTATAATATGTACGTTTAAGGTTAATGTATCATGTATGGATTTTTCTATTGTGAATTTGTAATAAAATTAGAATGCTTGAACTATACGTTAATATTTTACAACGACAGCGATAACAGGTTATGTATACGCCGTTAAATAAATAATTTTGAAGTTTTTATATACATCTTATATAATAAATAATGCTATAATAAAATTGTAAAATGTTTATGTAGGGGTACGGGGGGGGGCGAAGCCCTCCGCCGCGGGCCTGTTCTGTTATTATTTTAGTCCCCCCCTCTTTTAACAAGCCAAATTTACAACTATACCAATACATGACATTTTAAAGTAAAAAGCATTTGACGTTTTTTACAACATTGTCTATATTTTACCCTTATCGCTTTTTACCGTATTGTTTTTTACCTGTCGTTTTTTTCCAAGATTCATTTTTTATACAGGCCATAGGGTTATTTATTAGGGGAATCAGACATATCAGTAAAAGGTGCATTGCGAAAATTAATATAGTTAATTATTTTATTATAGACTATAGTAACAGCCAACAGGCAACAGCATTGATTATTGAATAAACTAAAAATAGTCTATTGTATAATCAATGGTAATAGATAGAGTGCGAATTTGTTTATTTATTGAAACTATGTAAAAAAATGTTTTCAAAAATCATAATTACTTTTTGAAATAATGAATGTTTTATGATAAAAGAATCGCTGTATATTGTTTTTCTAAATTAATATAGTTGTATAAATTTTGTTTTATTCGACAGATGATAAAACAAATCACTATATAGATCAGTGTTCTAATTTATAATTTTAATTTTCGTTTAAAATATTATGTAAAATATTATACAAACAAAATATAAAAATTATTATGTGATATATTTTTTGTTTTTTAAGATTAAAAAAATAATATATAAAAATGAAACTACAAAATTTTTATGTTTGCAAGAATGTTTGAGGGGGCCTGATGGGCTTTTTGGGAGGCTAAGCCCCCTCAAGCTCCCCCGATTTCCGCCAATGAATATAACAATATAAAATGATTTGCATACAATGCAATTCACATTTAGGTAAGTAAATTTATTTTAGGATACATTTTTTATATAAATTGATTCCTATTTTTTTTTGATAGATTAAAACTACCTACAAAAAAAGAAGAAAAAATTAAGAAAAGTAAATAAATATTTATAGTTGGGTTCGATAATTTTTTTAAATTGTAAAATTTTTTTTTAATTGTAATAATTAAATGTTTAAAAAATAAATTTTTTTTGCTAATTTTTTTATCCATATTTTTTATTTGTCGCGCATATTTTAACATTTTAGAGCATATAGTTATGCATATTTAGGGTTTTTTTAGCACACATTTGGTTGGTTTTTACGCATATAATTCCGCGCTCTATATAGACTAATAGTGCTTGAATTGGAGAGTAGACGAGAAGCGCCTTTTTTTAGAAATATTTTTACGTCCTCTTTTAATTATATCCTAATTAAAACAATATTTAAATCTTCAGGTTTATATTTTTGCAGTATTATCCTTTTATTACTTTTATATTTCCAGCACTGATTAGTACCTACTTATAACAAACCTATCTCATGATTCATTTTTATTATTTTTTTATCGTCAAAATATTATTAGAATCATAATATTTTATTTCTGGATTTTTTTTTCATTTTGCCACTGAAGTGATTCAATAAATCGGGCAATGGTCCAACTTTCAAGACCTCAAATATCTCCTGCAGGCGATATAGGTACTGGTAATGTGATAAACTGATAAATTGCATAATTAAATCTGTTTACCTGTCTGTCTTAACCTAATAAAACTATATTTTTCAATGCTTTAGAACTCATCTTAATTCTTAATATTTAAATATTCAATGATATCTAAAACATTTTAATAAATACCTAGCTAGTTTTATTAATTTTTAATACTTTGTATGTACAAATTGCCTATTATACCTATTACCTAATATTATGATGTTATTACTTATTAGGTACATATACCTATACCTATATAATACAACTTATAACTTAAGTATCGTCAGTTTTCAGTATCAAAGTACCCACGATCTATCTATAAGTTATAAAATTGCAGTAAGTAGATAGATTTCATTTATTAATAACTATTATTATTTATTACAAAACCAATATAATATAAGTATTACAATAAATTATTAAAACTCGAAAACAATAATAAAGGTCGATATTTTATTAACAGATTATAGATTAGTAATGCAGTTATTATCAGATTATCTTACGCAACGTTTACAAAATACGTAGGTTAGATACATGACGATGACGTGTTGCCGTGTTGATAAAATATGTATTACGTAGGTACGTTTATAATAAATAATAATATAATAATTAATAAGCATTAAGCAAACACAAATAAAACTGGAAAATTCACTTTACTGTCTGTTGTAGAATGTAGGTTATTGTATGGAGTAGATTTCGATTTTTGTGTTTACCTTTACCAGTGCTCGATTTGGAGGGGCGCAGGGGGACGGAGTACCCCAAATAATTTTTCAGAAATTTTAGCGTACTCCTACTTTTATTTTTAAGGGGAACGCAGAGGACACTGCATCGTCTGAATCATTCTTAATTTTTATCAAAATGCACGTGATAAGATCATAATAATTTTTCTTATCATAGATTTAATATTTATTATTATTATTTAACTAATTAACTTAAATCATCACTACAAATTGTGCCACAAAACATTTGTTCCACATTGTATTTGTTCTAACTACTATTGAATCCTAGAATATACGTCTTATGATATATTATGGAACTATTTAAATAAATAGTTAAAATGAATTGTTTTTTATTTAGTTAGTCTTGAGTTTGTTATAATATTAGTTATAACTAAAATATACAATATAATATTTACAGTCATTTTTTTTTAGTTTGATTATTTATAAATATTTTTCATATGATTTAAAGAGGGGTATAGGGGGTGTGGATGCGTAGCCTCCACGGCTTAGTAACGTTTAACAAGTGATGGGGACGCTCTTTTTTTAAAAGTTAACAGTCTCCCTACTTTAATTTTGCCAAGTCGAGCACTGACCTTTACATCTATTCACTATTGTAGTTCTAATTGGTCACCAGTGGCGGCCATCCTTAAAAAATATAAATGTGGCGAAACATAAGAAGTAATATCAACCATCCTTAATAATATCCATCTATACTGAATAGTTATTTATTCAACATGTTAAAAAATAAAATAGTTACTATTATTATAGATACTATTAAAATATTCCAAAGTATTATTCTGTATTATTTGCATACGAAAAATTACATAGACCCCCCCTCCCAACAGGTTTTAATAGTTAGGTTATAATAGTGTTGGAAAGTAAATCAGTTATAAATAAACAACTACGATTTTTATTATTGTAAAGTACAGAATTACGGTGGTTTGTACGCGGAAACGCAAAAACAGAAAGTGCGTACCACAAAGGCGATTAAATCTATTTTCTTCTCAAAAACATGAAATAGATATACCTACATAAAAAAAATATCACCGTCAATTTCAAATATATTACTTTTATTCTATACCTTCGATAATATACTATGATTTTATGAATTATTTGTTGGCTGACCTATAGGCTATAGCTATAGCCGCTATATCTAGGTACATTTCTTTTTATTAAGTCTATAAATCGGATTATTTTTATCTTGGTTATATAAGATATTACACGCATTACTTGTCTTCCATATACCTAGGTACATATTTTTAAAAATAAATTACTTTTAAATAAAATATATAACTAAGAATTTCTTGGGAGTTTTTGAAAAAATATATAATTTATGATAATTATGTTATAACCAACTTAACCAAGACTCTGCATTTAAAAACTATTAAGTATGTATGCATATATGCACTAAAAACTGGCAAAATATGCTCTATAAATACTTAAAATATACTCTAATTTTTCAAAAATATGCCAAGAAAATTATTTAAATTTAACTTTTATTCTTATTAATTTTATAATTAAACAAAGAAATCAACGCGAATAAGAATAATACTCGAACACAAGCACGACACACGTTGGATCGCACCGAACTAAAAACAGTTGTCTAACGGTTTTTGTCATCAGTTAATCGTTATATACGAGTTGAATAGTTGATATAGGAAATTAATTTAATCTCGACTTCAATAGTACAATAGTCATTAATACACATTAAATACCCGACTAAAAATAAAATAGTACAAAAAAGTATTTAAACAAAAAAATTATTAAACAAATATGCAAAATAAGATTTGGTATTTGAACTACAAATAATTCAAAACAAATTTTGGTCGAATCCATTTTATTATACCATGTAACAAATAAAAAAACACGCAAATGCATAAAATTGGGCGTATGTAATTTGCGCCAAAAACAACCTAAAGAAAAAAATATTTATATTATTTGTGCCACATTTGAAAATTTATTTAGTAATTTGCGCCACATATAACTAAATAAAATGACATTATATATAATCTGCACCATTTTGTACCTTAAAAAATTGTTATTTTAAATAACTAAACAATTTTTTTACAAAATAACATATTATTGTATTTTTAATCATTAATCAATCAAGTTCATCTTAATATTAATATTAATAGTTCATCTTAAGTTATACATTTCTAAAAAATTATTATAAGTAATTAAAAAGAAGTATAATTCCAATGTAAACAATTCAGCCATATTATAGTTATAAATAAATGTATGTAAGTATACTTGAATTCCAACAATTGAAGTTAAAAGTGTGGCGTAGATTACTGAAATTAATTTTAGATGTGGTGCAAAATATATGTTATATTTTTGCGCAAATTACATACGTACTTAAATTTACCTATTGGTGGCGAAAATTACAGGTTATAAAATTGGCACAAAATACTATCTCTCATTAAATTTATAGCCTAGGTTATAACCTTACTAGAACAAGATAAGGATGTAATTTTGTAAAAAAGGTATAATTATAGTTTATAACTATATTTATCTATACGGGATATAATGGGTATATTTTAGTAATACTGTATTACTAAACTATAATTTATCAGGGAAGCTGATTATAATATCTTGTAATCAAAGGAATCAAACATGATTATTATGAATAATGATTAATTATTCAAATTGTATGAAATAATGTATTACAATTTAAAAATATTGAAATTACTAATTATCTATTATAACTATCAGTAAGACATTAAAGTATTTACCTATTGGCTACTTGAACTTTACAGTGAGTATTGAGTATGAATCAAAATTTAATTAATATGAATAAATTTATATAATTTTAAATATTGTTTTATGATATTATGTTAACAAATGTCATAGTTCTAAAAGTTAACAAATTTTATTTTCTTCTGAGTTTTAATATGTGATTTACTATAATTTAACTCTTTTGGCAATTCACTAAATTTTTTTGTTTATTATATTGTTAATAACTTACCAACATTTTTTTTGTATATATTATTAATTCATAATATTATCATATTATAATAATTATTATCTTTATAATATAAAACCATGTTTGATATTTGTATCATGAATTTAATTAAATTACTAAATAGGCCCCTAATAAATAGTTGGCTAGGTTTACAATTTCACAACATTATGTACTAATATTAATTTAAATATAATACAAAGTAATATGGTTATTTGATAAACAATAATTACAAATTTTGTTAAAGTTATTTACAATAGCTGTATTCAATTAATAGTAATTTAAATATAACAAAATCACAGTAAAAATTCTGAATTATTTAATTTTAAGTACAATACAAAATGGTAGTATAAAATTATATCTATGTATTTAAAAATGTACAATAATTATTTAAATTTATAATTTTAATATAATCTATTATTATACAGTAATTAATTTTTATATATATTTGATATACAAGTTTTAATTCTTGTTTTTTTAATATTTTTTTTGTTTTGTAAATATGTGCTTTAATAAAAAATTAACTAGATTTAACAATAAATTAGTTTTGTAAACAAAATAATAATTATAATAATAAATTAACAATACATTTTCAAGTAGAAAGTTATAAATAGTTTTGTAAAAACGATAAAAATGTAGCATCATAATGTTTTGTTGCATCCAAACTTCTTAAACTATGTCTTTCATTTGGGTAGATCTAGAAGTATAAATAAATTGTATTACATAATTTTAAATTATTAAAAAGAATTGAAATAGGTTTTTTTTAATGTTAGATTTTATAAATATTATGAAAACAAAAAAAACATAATGTTTTTCAAGTGTGTAAGTAATGGTTTTAAAACAAAAATTAGAAATAGCTTATAGAGTTAAATTGTATAATTTTATCAAAGATAATTTAAAGTTAATTGTTTAACCAAAATGTTTCCCAGAGCCAGAAAGGATTTCTCCCTCAAGGTTGCCCTTTTTGAAGGAAGTTTAAGAAAAGATCCTTACTAATATAATTCAAATTATAAAATATAGAACATTTATATAGTATTTAAAAAAAAAAATATATAAATCAAATATAATAAATTGTATGAGCTAAATCAATTAACAATAATAATAAGTTAATAAATTTAAATTAATAAAAAAATATTACAGTTTACAGTAGAATCTTAAATCTGGAAAAATGTCAGACCATGTTGCCTAGACTACTGAAAGTTTTATGAGAGTACTCCCATAACCAATACATTTTTATATTTAATTCTACAATCTATATTAAGCAGTTATGATAGAAAATTGTAAAAAACTACATAGTAGAATGTAAAAATAGGTGTCTAGAGAGGGAGCAAGTTAATAAAATAAAACAAATTTATCAGTGAAATCAGTAATTATAGCAGAAGAGTAAATAATATTTTTAACTTGAGGTTTAAACAAAAGACATAAGATAATCAACAAAACAAATATTTCATTTTTTTTTTTACCTACAATGTTTATACCTAATTGTTTAAAAAAAATTTTTTTAGCTATGATCATGGTATACACAATTGTATATGTAGACACGAAACATAAACTGAAGACTTATGTGACATAAATTATGTCCCTTTAAAATTTATATGTGATTACCAGTAAGTAGGTATGTCTTTATTTTATTCAAATGTGTAACCGCCTGGTTTATCTACTTTCACAACTGGTTACTACTTACAATTAATATATTAATATACCACCCAGACTACTAGGTTCATCAATCTAATTTTTACTACATAAATAAAAGCATTAAAATATAAAACATACCTGAAGTTGATAAGGTTTTCCATACTTTACAAGTGTGTTGATCAGTAAACTGGTATGAGAAAAATGAACATTTTCATCAATTAGTCCATGTATAATAAGTAATCTGTTCTCCCTGGAAAAATGGAAATTTGTAAAATAGTACTTTAACATATTTTGGAAAAACTTACTCATCTGGTAAACGACTGACATAACTTAAGACAGAACCATTCATGTATCCAGCAGAATTATATTGTGGCAAATCCATGTACCGTTCTGTGTACCCAGTATCATACATTGCCCACGATGTTACAGGTGCTCCAGCAATAGCTAACTGAAATAAGCACAATTAATTTATATACTATTTGATAAATAATTAATAAATGTTTATTATTCTATTTAATACACCATTTACTTTGAAAATATTTGAATAAGTAGCAAGTCCCATAAGACTTAGATACCCCCCATATGACCATCCATGTATCGCTAACCGATTCATATCTATATATCCTAGGTATTCAGCTAACCACTGAAGAACTTCTATTTGATCTGAAAGTTCTACAGTGCCCTTTAATCAGAAACAAAGTGTATTAATTATTTATAAAATATTGAAACATTAGAAATACTCACTAATCTTCCTTTTAAATGACTTTCAAAAATTAAACCTCTATGTCTTGAGCCTCGAGAATCGATTGCAATGACTACATAGCCTTGAGATGCTAACATATGCATTCTGATATGCCGTGCACCCTAAGACATTAACAAACATTTATTTAACTAATAATTATTAAAGCATTATATTTACCTTAAATGTATTAGTTACAAGTTGTACTTCAGGTCCACCATATACGTGAAGAATAGTAGGATATTTTTGACCGGGTACAAAATTATGGGGTTTGAATACCATAGCAAATAATACATCTCCAGAACTAATTTGGTGTGTAATTAAAGTAGGGCTCTGAAGAACACTATTAATTTCTGAAATTTTAAAAGAAATAATTATTAAAAAAAAAAACATTTTAACTCAAAATTTAAAAAATATTTACCAGAATTTTCAACTAAAAATCCAACTGATATTAAATGTATACCATCAATAGTCATATCATTATGTTCTATTCGAAAAACTTGACAAGAAGGAGGTTTTCTTATATTACTATAGACAGCCACACAAATTTCGCAATTCTGGATGAACAAGAACAATTATATAATAATATAGTTTTAAAACTAAATTTATATTGAAAAAGATATACTTTATTACCTTTTAATATAATTAACTCATTGTTTATTTATTTACCTTATCAATATCAATTTCATAAGAGTAGCCTGGTTTGGTAAGCAGTTTAATGTTTCCAGGGCTCTTTAATGATACTGCATATAAATGTTTTTCTAAAGGTGACTCTCTGACAGCCATAAAATACACTATTTGGTACTTTAAATCAACCCAAAGTCCTTTACCACATACTTCCCAGTTTCCACTGGTTAATGCTAGTTTAGACATCATCATGTTGTCTAATACATAGTTAAATGTAGAGTTAAAAAAAACCTATTAATATACTAATAAGATGATTCAATGTATTTACTTTCACTGGGATCTACATTCTGTATGCCGTTTTCGTGAGATACCTTTGTTATTATACTGGTGATTAAGTATAAATGTCGAAATCCTGTATCTTCTGTAGCCCAAATCATGGTTACTTCACTACTACTTGTAATGGGGAATATATATAAAAGATCATGAACCTATAATGTATAATTTAATATTTAAAAATGATATAGTGAAGCAATATAAAAATTTTATTTCATACATTGACCCAGACATTAGAAGTCTGTGAGTATATAACTTGAGGTGGAACAAAAGTTGAATTATGTGATGAATTTATTATATTAGAAGAAGAATGTTCAATAAAATTATCAATAGATAGAATCATCAATTCAAGCCTTTGTTGTCTTCGATCCAAAACTTGAAGCCATATTCTAAAACACAAGTTTAATCTTAGATTTTTAAAATATACATACATAAAAATGGTTTAAATATTTTAAAGTTTGTATTCAATATTTAAAATACATACATTAAGTATTTAAGTAAAATTAATGTAAAAATTACTTAACAATTTGTCAGAACAAATTATTTAATTATTTATGTTTCAATTATTCTTATTAAGTTGTACTAACAAATCATCATTAGGTGTCCATCCAACTCTAACTAAGTACTCCATCCAAGGAAACATATGGGCCAATGGATATTGAAGTTCCATATTTTTTATATTAATAATTTGACATTCTCCATCAAGTTGGAATTCTACTAGTTTTATATTAGACTTAGAATTAGCAGTACCAGCTCTAGGAAATCTATAAAAAATATGGTTACACTCTTCAACATGAAATAATTAAAGATATTGTTCAATTAGTAACTATCATACCTATATTGTTCAATTTCACCACTACCAGCTGAATTTGATGAGGGAAAATTGAATATTTTTACTTCACTTTCATCAACTTCTTCATATAAAATCCTGTAGACATTATCTTCTACATAGAATAAAATTAAAATTAAAATTATGGTAATTAAAAAGATAGAAATGCATAGTTTTTTTGTTCCTTTAGTAGGTTATTTTTTGAGTAATCAACAGTTAGCAGCAAAGATTGTGTTTAAATATTATTTTTATGAAATTGAAAAATGATATTACTATATCATTATTTGAAGTAATTTCAAACCATACTATAGTGTTATTTCTTAAAAAACTTTTTATAATTGTATATGCAAGGTTCTATTATTATAAACATCAAAACTAAGCAATTCAAAATCTAAAAATCTGAAGAATTTTTTTTATTAGTTATAAATTTACATTATCTACATTTTCAATAAAATAGATGATATTTTCATGGAAATTTACCTTTATGTTTTTTGGGTTGCCACCAATAACCATGATATCGATTAAATTCTTCTTGCATTACATAGGAAGGTACACCTGCTGCCAATGGATCATCTGATAAACACCGTCCGCCTTTATGAGCATAAGTCAATCTTTTGGTACTACCTAAAAACAAATAGATTTAAACAAATTTTAAATCAATACAAACATAATTAATTTACCTGTAGCTATATGAGTTACCCAAATATCAAAGTTACAAACATATGCAACAATATCAATATTATTTGGACAAATTTGAGGTGAAAGCTTAGCTCCAGAAGCATTTGTTCTTAATTCGGTTGGATATAATGAATTTGTCTATTAAATAAAATTTTAATATAATTCAATAATATAAACAAGTTTATGCAATTGCTTACTGAGTATTCATTATCATTACATTGAAATAATGTACTAGCAGCAGGGAAAACAATTCTACCAGATTCACTATTTATTTCATAGGACGTAATTCCAAATGTAGTTAATCGTTTTCTTTCAGATAATAGCTGTTCTTCTCGTGAATATCGACCACTCATTATCACACTTGGGAAATTAGATTCAATTAAAGGTTGCCATGGCAATTGACCAGCAACACTTTGATTTGGTAAATCAACATAGAGAAGAGTTTCAAATTCATTTACAGGAGCACTAAGAAAATAAACCCTTGTTTTTCCATTTTGTAACCGTCTAAACGACACATGCGAAATAGACATCACTGATACAGTAGAAAGACGATGACGAAAGTCACACACTGTTTGTCGAATTTCAGACCATGATTTTTTTGCTCCAGGGTTAGTTATTGATTGATGACCATTTTCTAAAGCATTATTATCACCGTCAGTTGTTTTTTTATTAATCGCAGGACTGCAGTTGCCCTGTTGGACAGTAAAAATAAATAAATAAATGTATTTTTAAATTTTAAGAAGTATAAAATTAATTTTTATAAAATAAACTAAGTGTAAATTTAAATAAATAATATAATAAATCTATGAAAATATATTTATAAATTATATAAATTTTGCATTCTCCAAATATATTTGATTTACCTGGTCGTTAGGTAACATAATGCACGGAAAATAATCGACGAATTAATTACAATGTACTTAGTATCATAACAAATAATTATAAAAATATGTTACACCATAACAAACGGATTTAAAATGAAAAATTAATTTTTTTCTAATTTATAAATTGGCAACAAAGCTACAAAGGCCTTTCACCATATTTAAGGTTAGATGTAGTGGGGAGGATCGGATCGTCATTCGCCGGTCGAAATAGAGTAGGCTAACTTACTGCTGTTAGTAGGATAGTGTTATCAATTATCAATTGTTTTTTTAATTTTTATATGTATGTAATTATTGAACGTAGGTATGTGATATAATCATTGATTATTGGCTATTCAGTTTAGTTAAAATTTATTCTGGGGACTGTGGTATTAATATTTTCCTTGCATTATTGTATGATAGTGAAGAGTGAAGACTAGAATTTTGCTAGTTTTCATGGTTTAATATACTTATTTGTACCTATACCTAGCCAAAATTCACGTTTATTATTAAAATTTAAAATCCTAATTTATAAGAGCAAGCATATAAATAATTAAATTATGATTTGTTACTATCGAGCGACGTGATGCGTATCTACTTCCAGGGTCGGCATTAGGGGGGTAAATTGGGGCATTTGTCTAGGGCCTCACGCATTCAAAGGCTTTGTGCTTTTAATTACATCAATGTCCTATAGCAAGGGGTCTTCAACTGGCGGACCGTGAACACTTTTTTACGGACCCTTATCCGCGGAATAAATTTTAAAATTTTTATAAAATAAATAAATAAAAACTATAAGTGTATGGGCCGGTTGCACAAAACTATATTGGTTCAATAAATAGGTATTGATAATTGGTCCAATAAATTGAGTTATTAAATCGATAAAAATTAAAATACGTTGCACAACGTCATAATACCTATCTCAATGAATCAATAATTTATAGGCCCGATTTTGGTCCAATAAGTTTTATCGGTTCAATAAAATAAAATTAATGAAAGTTTATCAACATAATAATAAGATTTTTGTTTTTTATTATTTTCGAATAAAATGTCAATTTGCATCATATAATTTTATATTCACAAATTTAATAAATATAATATATAATATAATAATATAAACAATGACTTATGCAACGATTTTTAATATTTATCCATCGATAAAATATTTTATTAAACCAATAGAACTTACGGAGTTAATAAATTATCGGATCAATAAAATAAATATTGAATATTTTTTGTGCAACTGGCAATATATCTATTATGATTTATTATAATTTGGTAAATGCATAAATAAATCAATAAATATAAATAGTAATTAAAAAAAAAAGTATAATGTATTTATTTATTAATCATTAAAACCGTTAAGAGTCGTGGCCAGTTTGGTAAGTTTCAAAACGGACCTCCATAAAAATTAGTTGGTGACCCCTTTCCTATATAGGCTATAGGTGACTATGGTAGTTATTGGTTAAATAAGTTTTGCCCAGTGTCTTACAAAAGGTAACGCCGTCCCTGCCTATTACCTACTATTAAAAAAAATAATATTATGGTAATATGATGAATAAGTTACCTATTAAATTATTATGATATTAATATTTGATACATATCAGTGCGATATGCATGAACTAAGATAATATTGTTTTGTCTTATTCATATTACGCTGTAACTTACTGGTAAAGTGGCAACAGAAGATACCTAAATGTCTTACTTGTCCATTTACGTAGTTTACAATTTCAAAACAAAATAATTAAATTACATAATTTTGAATATAGATTACATACAATAAAGATATTATAATAAAATCGAAAATAGGTAGATTAAAATAATATTATTTTATTATTAACACTAAATATGTAATGACCGCAAGTCTGCAAAGAAACATTATACAAATTGAAGTATCTAATTTTATTCACAGGATAGTTGATAGTCGATAAAAATATAAATTTACTCACAACAAACTATAAAGTTATGATGTTAATATAATGTGGCCTACCATCCGCATATTTAAAAAAAAAAAGATCGGATCATGGCTTGACCTTAACATGATGGGATAAACTTCGGCGCCACTAAGTTCCTGTTATGACTTATGATATTCAACTCTGAGGAAGTGAGAAACCACAACAATTTATTCTCACCTAAATATACTTCAATGCTTTCAATTAATGAATCCATATTAATATTACCTAATATGTATATAAAAAAGGGTTGACAAGTGGGTATCGCTCTGCTGTATAGTAGAGATGGAGAGTAGGTCACTATATATAATGAATGTGTTAAATTTGAATGCAATGACTGCAGGTATCATTGTATACGAAAAACAATTCTGAACGGATATGATTTTTCAGTCTAGAATGATTATAGTACTTAGTACTTAGTAGGATATATTATATTAATACCTATATTTAAATTGTTATATATCGTTATTTTATTCGATTTTGTGAAAAACTAATTTTTTAGGTTCATACAATTTTTTCTATATTGACGGTGGATGAGTTTTTTATTTACAGTTATTTGAAGAAAAAGTTATGGAAAACCTTGTGTTTGGTATTTTAACTTTATAGATATAAATTACAAACATTATTTGTATTTTCAACTTCAAAATTTCTTGCAAATTTTCAAAATTTTGACATAATATTTCGTAAACATTTGAACTTTAAATGATTATGAACAAAAATTTTGAAAAACGATTTTTGATTTTTTTTAATACGATAAGTATTACTTATATTAATTTGAAGTTTGAAATTTATTGAAGTTTTTTATGCTTTTACAACTTTGTATGTAATATATATATATATATATATATGTATCGTATACGATATAGCTATATATGCATAATGTATATAACTATATAAGCATATTACTAAATGAAATTATTTTTAAATTCTCGTAAATAATCAGAATCTATAATTATTGTTCTAACAAAAATCAATGAAATATTAAATTAATTAATAAGCGTATATATATAGATTATAATTTAAAAAAGGTGGGCAAATGGGTATCGCTGAATTGCTCTGCTGTATAGTAGAGGTGGAGAGTATAGGTCACTATAATGAATGTGTTAAATTTAAATGCAATGACAGATATCATTATTGTGTACAAAAAATGATTCTGAACGGAGATAATTTGTCAGCCTAGAATTAATTAGTAGGATATATTATATATTATATTATTACTTAATACTTATATTTAAATTGTAATATATCGTTATTTTACTCGATTTTGTAAAATACTTATAATAAACCTTGTATTAAATTTTAAAATTTTTTTGGAAAGCCATTTTTTTTATCGGCATTTCAAGAAAATTTTTTTAGAAAAATCAAAAAATTTCAATGGTCTATAAATAGTTAAAAAAATTCTAAACATTTGAAAATTTAATCGTTAATAGATAACGCTAATATAAACATTTTGCGAAAATTTCAAGTAATTACAATAATTTGTTTTTGAGTTACAGCAAAATCCAAAAATCGATATATTGTCGAAAAGTGGTTATGCGTAAAAATTTCTGTTTTCCTATTACTTTTTCAGAATTTTTATCGACGCTTTTGAAAACTACTTTTGACCTCCTAAAGTACCAACTAAATGAATTTTCCTTTTCAAAGAGGGATTGAAGTGAAAAATCAAAGCATTATTTCTACTCCAAAACGTGATGACACACAAAAATAAAAAAAACATACATCATTGTAAAATCAATACATTCACCACTCCGTTTAGAATCTAAAGTAGGTATACTCATCAATAAAGTTAAGATGGTACATTTAAGTACACATTTTAATTAACACATTTTTAAGTACTATAAGCTGCTTAGACTAAATATAATTAGTGAAAAATGAAAATAGTTTCGTAATTTTTCTTTGTATGAAAAATATGTATAAATCTGTATATTTTAAATAATTGAAATAATAGTTTACTTTAGACAATTTCGAATCGAAGTATTTTAATAAAATTATATATACGTTATTTTATCTTGTAGACTGAAATAATAAAATATATTAACGGATTATTACATAAAAAAATAAATATTTTTAAAGTTTTGAACTTTATGTATCATTTATTCGTATGCTGTCTGGACTTACGTACCTACGTACATTAAACCTACTACGATTCCTATGTATACATATGTTTATTAAGAGCTTTCGTAACTAAAAGTGTGATGACACTTTGACAAATACGTAATAATATGCTTTGAAGATTGAAATTATGTTACAATTTTTATAATAAAATAAATACGGCATTTTTTTTTTAATATAAATAAAATTTATATAATAATAATTCCGACAAAACATTAAAAATCACGGACTAAGATATATCTTAATCCGTGTTAAAAATCATTGTATCTGTCATTATCATTTAATATTATGTGGCAGCACTGTAACGTTCGTTGGCCCTCTCCTTCTTGTTTCCTTACAACATGACTACAAGAGTCTGCAGACTGGCAATGGCAGTCGTCAGATACCATAGTATACCTGCTCCATTTTGTTGTGCTGGTCGTTTGCAACAGTTTTGTCGTTCATTCCACTAAGTGATTTCAGTAGTTCGTCACCCGTTTTTAAATAAGTGTTGTATCTGTACACATTTTAGTGCGAAATTAAATTCACATATTATTTATGCATGCGTATAGAATAAATAATTAATTCGCGGGTTTGTGTGATATTCGTGATTACATGGTGACAATGATTAAGACTTCAATGTTATACTACACTCATATCAGGTACATACACATACCTTCATATATTATTATTACATGTTTTGAAAATATCAATTTTTATAAATTAATTACGTATTTAGTTTATTTTATTAATTCTACTATTAAATTAATTAAATTAGTATTAATAAAATATAAATATTTAAAATTATTTTGTTGAGTAGATATATTACGTATTTACTAAATACGCACTAGGTATAATACAATAATATATATTTTATGTATTATGTGCAAATATATATAAATATATATTTGTTTTCTAACATGTAAGTAAAGTTTTTATTGATAATTTTATTATGTTACCAATATAATGTTTAATAATGTATAGGTTATTTATAATGTAGGTTTTGCTTATTATTTTCTTGAATATTATAGACTTATATATAAATAGAAAATGTGCATTTCATTACCAAGATAATTTGATCGATTAAATTAGCTATACTATTTACATTTTTTAAACAAATCAAAATTATAAATTTGCAATTGAGATGGAGTGGTTATAGAGATACCTAATCGTCCTAATTTAACAATTCACTTTGCTCTTATTTGGGGTGAAATTTAGTACCTTCACCAGAGACTTATTATTTTCATTTGAAAATTAAAAATTTTTTAACATTTTTAAGCTTATTTAGATATTTTTAGATACCTACTTACCATTAAATATTGACTTTACAATGATGAGTTTTTTTTTCGGAACGGACATTTCCTACAGAGTATTATCTGCGGTTTAAATACAAATAGCTAGGATAATAATTATAACCAGTATATTGTCCCTCCTTTTCAATACATGGTTTATTTTTTTAATTTACTTTATAGTTTACCATTTATTAGGCATCATAGATTTTTTATCATATCATCGATATTTTCTATTCATAGAGCGATCGCGGTTAGCAATGCAAATAACCAGTTTCGACCTCAATATTTTGGTTTTTTTTTTCATTTATTTGGTGGCCTAACCATAGAGATTTTGTACAGTCCAATTGTTAATAAAAATCATTTCAAGAAGGCAATGTTCAGCGTATCACGGTGGTGGGTAGTTGGTTGTAAAGGTTCGAATTGATGGGTAAATCATTGTAAACCTTGTAGATATTCCTTAATTCTTATGTCCGATATTTTTCTATAATTTGTTCACAGCTTTCCGACAACTGTCTACCTAATGGCACGAGTTGAAACGACCCGAAATAAGTTTTTTATGTATTGTACTATCCTGTACTTAACTACTATATTTAGGTCTTAGGGTATATATTAAAAACTATAAATATTAGAATTCGTCAATCAAAAAGTGCTTCAAAAGTTAGATTTAAAATTTTGATTAAATATTATATGATTACTTTAGTTACCTTTTAATTGGCACATTAATAATAATAAAAATACTCACATTAATTTTTAGGGAATTGTGCTATAAGATGAGATAGTAGTTAATATAACTTAACATTATAATAAACTAAATAAACTATTAGTTAGTTGTTAATAGTATAGGCAAATAATTATTTGACGAAATGTTCCACTTGATAAAAAAGCTTATTTTATTGTCATAAAAAATAAAAGTTGTTAATGCTAATAAGACAAACTGTTAAATTTAATTTAAAATCTGAAAGAACTATTAAAATAATATTATTATTTTTATTTAAACGATTATCAATTAAATATCAAAGTTAAAAAGATAATCATTAACTAATAGCCATTAGGCATTAGGTTTAAACTATTAAATTTTTTTATATTTATATTATATAAGTATATTTACACAGATATTCAGTAAAACTATTTTTATCAATATAATATTATATTTTTATAATATAATAATGAAAAATAATTAATACTAATGGAAGATATATTATTAGTGTAACGTGTTTATTCGTTACAAAAGGTAATTATAACCAATAGAGAACGTCTGTTAAAATATCTAGCAAGTCCAGTCTTATCGGAATATTATATTTCTACTTATTTATATGAGTAAAATAATTTTTTTTAAGTCCAAAAGGATAATACCTATAATAAAATAAAATAAAAATAATAAAATATATACTTGAGTTATTTGTACGGAATCATTTCCAAGTGATGTCCACATAACAATCCGTAGTTGTATGTATTATAGGTAGTAAATGTTATGTTGGGCTCCCCGTTGAGTTTTAGACCGATAAGATTTCACCGGCACGTGGAGATTACTTGTATTTAATACAAGGACGTCCCTTGGCTTTTTGAATAATTCGGTTTTGAATTTTAAATTAAGGTAAAGATATGTCTGGAAACTATCACATATTGAACAGCACTAAACCATAAAATAAAATAAGAATTTAAAAATGTATAAAGAAAAAACAACAATGATGTATGCTAGAGGTTATTATACAGAAATATATAATGCTCCTTTCAAAATAAAAAATTATTTATTAATACAATATAGTATTTAGTAAACATATTATAATTAAAACCTAAACAAGACTAAAAAAATGTTAAATATATATTCTAAGACTGCAATGACTCAAACAAAATAATATATTCAATAAAAGGTAGATAATATTTAGTATTTTTTTGTAACTATGCAATATACACGTATTACGTAATTAACTCGTGTAAGTTATTTTTTTTTCTTTTGACAATATGTCAAAAATAATAGAAAATTATAACAATTAGCTAAAGATATTAAATAGTCATTTATTTGAGTGGTAACATCATATATACTGTAGATTTTCCTGGGACAAGTTAGTGATCGTATCAAAGTGTAACTGCTTGTTGTCATAGTTTTCATGGTAATTTATTTTATGACTATATTCAAAAATAATATATGTTTTTTTAATTAGATACATTAAATATTAAACTTATATTTTTATGGGAAATAAGTACACGTAATTTCGGTATTTGAACACATAAAAATTTAAGTAATATCATAATTGTATATAGTTTAATAATAAAAATGTATACATTTGTTTGAAAATTAAGTGAATTAAAGACAGTTTATATTTGATGTATAAAGGATTATTTTAGAAATAAAACTTTATGTCTGTACATAGTTATTGACGACAAAGATCCCAAAAATTAGGCTTAGATAATCCAATTTTTTTTTTATTTTAAGACATATGAACCATATATGTAATATTTTTGTATAATATTTCAATGTAAAAAATAATTGTTTTAAATTTCTTATTATTGTAATAAGAAAATAATTTAAATTGATTTTAGTTAAAATTGATTAATTATGAATATTATACTGTTTGTGGATTATCGATATGTTTTTCATTTCAACTCTTTTGGAAATTCTAAAAGTTCAAGTTTAACTTCTATTATCATGTTTTGGAGCAGTTAATTTCTTTAAGCTTTCACATTGATGGTTTCTAGTAGATTTAAAATATGATTTAGTTGGTACTTAACTTTAGAACTTAAAACAGAAAATTTCCAATACTCTTCTTAATAATTACTATTAGTAAAAAATAAAACAGCGAGACAATGAAAGCATTTACACTACAACACAACTTCAGTTTTTGACAAAATTTATTTTATTTTTATTATTTAAAAAATAATAAATTAAGATTTGAAGTTTTCACCAAATTGAAATTTTTAGACATGATATGATTTTTTTAAATTGTAGGCTCATTTTGATCTATTTATAGACATTTAAAATGTTGGCAATGATGAGTGTTTTTATTGATGTAGATAACATTTTTGTAAGCTTGAAAATTAAATACAACTACTATAAGTCTTTTTGTAAATGGATCTTGTTACTATTTTAAAATATTAAAAAAAAAAAACATTAACATTATTTTTTTTTATTAGAATTCAAATTTTTACCAAAATCTTTGAAATCACAAAAATTCACCAAATATTTTATAATAAAGTGGACATAATATCATCCACGCATACATAGCAAATTTTATGTTAAAAAGAACCCGTTTAAGTGTTTTATTCTATCATTTTTAATACGAGAACTTATTAGTTATTACAAGTTTTAAAAGTAAGAATATTTTTATGTGAAGTAATTCAAAAACTTTTTTTTTGGTATTTTAATTTTGAAACAAATTATGACTTACGTGTTTGAAAACTAAATTAAAAAAAAAAATGAGCGCATGCCTTCATGGTAAATCCGTATGGTACTATAGTAGATTATTTATTATTTATTATTGTCGATACCAGACAATTTTCACTTCACTAAGAAGTAATTTCCAAAGATTAATCAAGCCAAAATCAAAGGAAATATTATAGAAAATTGAATTTATTTGTAAACAACACAAAATGTATTTAAAAAATAAAACATCAGAAAATATACTTAAGTATTTGGCCATAGTTGGAAATAAGTATCGGGGATTTAAAATTTAATTTAAATATCATATTGAATGGAATTTGTCCACTTTTTGGAATTATTTACTTTTTTAGTTTGTGTTATTTATGTAAATTTAACGATATTTTTTTAATGCATGTATTCGTATTAGTATTTAAATATTAAAAATAACTATGATATAACTTAATATTTATTTAATAAAAAATTTGGCCTCGCCGCACCCAATTTCACGCGCAGTTGTACGCCTTTGAATAGTCAAAATCATGTATTTTGTTATTCTGGCACTGCGCACAATCGTACTCCATCGAAACAATTTTCGGTAATTTTCTGATACAACCCTTTATATTTATTATGTTAATTATAATATGCCAATAATTAATAAAATATATTTAAATACACAAATTATTTATTATATAAAATATTAAAATCAAAAATATATCTAAAATAGATTGTTTTGCTATACAGCAATCCGTAGTTTACGCTTAATCTTCAAAGTTCAAACAATTAAATAATCATTTTTATCAAGTTGCACGGGGATTGTATTGTACTTATAAATGTACATTGTAAAAATCATAAGAATAATAGTTAATCAATTGTTTAATCTTATAATTTTCGAAAAAAATTTTAAAAATTGTTTAATACGGATTTTTTACATAAAAACTTAAATTAAAATGTATTATCGTCCTGTGTCTTTTATTTGAAAAATTGGTTGACAGTACAAACTGGTTTTTATTTTATTTATATAATATTGTACCTATATATTTTATCAATAATGAATTGTTTGGAAATTTGAAAAAGAATCCAAGCTTATTCGATACTTTGTTACCATTCCCTATTTACGCACCTAGGGTAGTTATATAAATGGGATGTATAAATATGTTTAGAATACAATGTATAATAGATACATTATGTTTTTCAGGGGGAACTACGAGATTTAATGTTATTTTGACCTAGATTTATCATGACAAAAGTGAAGTTCATTGTATACCCTCGTTAAAGTCTTTGAAGTAGATTCTAAAATTTAAGCAAAGCAAGGAATGTGAACCTATTAGTTTTAAAATACAAATAATGGTTCTAATTTCTAATAGTTTCATATGATATTATATTCTGTATTCTGTACTTATATATTAAACATGTTTCCTTATCATACAATTGACAACTTGCCATCCTTGGTTTTTTCTCAGAAGTTACTTTAGTAAAAGTATTAATAAATAGTGAAGTTTCGTAAATGTATTTCAGTTATTTGTCGTAAGAAAAATTGTTGATCATTTGTTTAAAGATGACAAAAGAATTTAAAAATATATTGTAACTGTTTATATTTTATAGGTTGAATATAAAACTTAAAATTTGAAATTTGATTTTTATGCATTTAAAAATTGTATTTCAGATTCCTGATAGACTAAAGAGCGATGAATGTATTGGTAAATGTTGGTATATTTTGTACTTTTTAAATTTTCTATTTTTTTTTTAGTTTTCTTTAGATGATTTTTTTTTATTTTAGTCGAAATGCTTGAAAATCTAATAAACCGTTCTTAATATTTGTATGTTTCTTATATTAATAATATAATAATAAAAAATAATATCAAAAATACTTGACTGATTTTTTTTAAGAAGAGTTAAATTAATGTTGATTAAAAAAATTGGATATTTAAACAAAAATAGTAATTTTACTTTGGATTTAGTTATTTTATTGTTATTTAAAGTATATTAATTATAAGGACTGAGCTTTTCATTATTATTACATTTATTAGTGTTTTTTATAAACAAATAATTTTTTAAAACATTTAGACTAATTCCAAACCATCTGTGTCACGAACCCACTGGTCACTGTTCCTTGTAAAATACATCGGTATTTTTGGCTTATATATTTATAATATATGATATAATCAGTGGCGTATTTATATGCAGGCACTATAACTAATCTAATTGTTATATTTTTGTATTTAAAATATAATTAAAAATTGTTTTGTTTACATACCTAATTAAATTTTATTTTATCATAATTAAGGGCGGCAATATTCCACAGGCCTACAATCGGTAAATATTTAAATACGTCTCTGAATATAATTTTATAAGTTTTAAAACGTACAACTTATAATAATTATATTATGTCTTCGGTTTTTTTTTTAGTGAAAATTAACTTAATCTATCGTTATGCTTATAGTAAAATAAATAAATGATACAATATTCTTAAAAAATAGTGTCCAATGTTGTAATTTATCGCTAAATTTAAGTTTAATACATCTATAACACCAATACGAGTCTATGACTACATAGTGATCTACGTATATTAGTTTCACTTAATTGTGATGAGGTTTACTGGAAGCCTATTATACAGTAGAGTTATACTTTCTCAGTTTTTATTCAAACTGAAAAAATATAATAATTCATGAACCCGTTATTCAAATTAAAATTTTTAAGTTTTTTGTTATCATTATTGTTTAAATATATATTATATAACAGAATAGATTAAATTTAATCTATTCTGTGATTGTTATAGACAATTGATATAGCTTTACATCATTATCTACTTACTGATTTTACGCTGTGTTTTGCCGGCGACAAATTTAATTACTAATGGGAAAGCAATATATAAATTAAAAGATAGTAGTTTTTTGCAAGTTAATTATATTTAACATTTGTTTGAAAATAAAAAATAAAAAGTATTAATTAAAATTATAGTCTTTGTTTGTATAAACAAACAATAATTATCGTTTTTCGCGAGCCAACAACTTTGTGTAACTCTCTCTTTAAGATGCAAAATTTGAAAACTGGCTTTCAGGTGGGTTTTCATTGGGTATAGAATTACCTATTTACCAAATTTCAGAACCATAAGTGCGATCGAATTGGCTGTGGATAGCTTAAACAGACAAATTAATATAGATGATATCAAATTTGGAATTTTATTTGAAGGCTTATAATATATTCTAAAAACAATAATAATTTTTACATTTATTTATGTTTTGATTCATTAAAATAATTGTCAATGAACAATATACAGATCACATAATTTATAATCAACAACCTAAGTATGTTTTTGTATCGTTTTATACTATATATGTGCTGGACTAATATGCTAATTATTCTAGTTTTTACTAGAGTCAGAATTTTTTATATGTGTACAGCTCTAAAAAGGATAAAAATGTATAAAAATGTATTTTAAGACGTTCTAATTTTATTTTAATGTTTTAATATAACATAAACGTATCATTATTGATTATTAAGGATTACTACACCTAAGTTAAAAATGTATAAATATTATAAAGAAAAAAAAAAAGATAAAAATATGTAAAATTAAAAAAATTTCAACCTAATTTTTTTTGTAATGAAGATTAAATTTACAAAATATATTTATAAATTTAAAAGTATAATGAATTAAATCAAAAATGTTGAGATAAACCGATTGAACCACTTACTACGCATCTTTATAAGTTTTTTCTCTTTTTATTTTGTTTAAATGGCTGAAAGTTTTTTAGATTGATATGGCTTAAGGTAAGGAGTAGTCCCATATTAACGATATTGAAATCATGTGGTATAAAAGTAAATAATGTACCTTTAAATATTTCTTTAATAATACACTCATCTGATGTAGTACCTATCCATTTTGTAAAAACAACTTAAAATTAACCGCCGCCGCCAAAAAAAAAAAAAAAAAACTGACTTAAAGTGAAAATAAAATGTTTGTATTTTATTTTCAGCAATATGCAATGTGAACATAACTATTATACTTATTATAATACTTTGTTTGGATACTTACTGATAAAGGATATACAATAGTATACTCGTTATTAAAAGCTATTGTTTTAGTAGATAAAATAGAAAAGTTAGAATAGTAAAAATACATCGTACTATGTAGTTAATAAAGCTTATAAATAAGATGATATATGCTACATCTTTGCTAAGGAATAACGTTGTTTTTAAACATTATTTTCTTAATTTTCATATATATATAATAGATAGATAGATAGATATTCGTATTTAAATAGTATTGAACAAATAATGGTGGCTGTGCTAATTCGGTAGTTGATTTTAAAATGTGACTATAAATATGATTTTTTTTTTGTGATTTCCATGTGTATTTGTATATATTAATGATAGATACTTATAGAATTACAATACATAGTTTTACATAAGGTTTTAATGTTTTCAATACATTAGTTCTTAATTCGTCTAAGAAATAAAATGTACGGACTAGTTATTTTTTTTTTTGAGTATCGTCCCCTAAATTTATTTGCACCGGTTTTATATTCGAATAAAAAATCCAGATGAAAACCATATTATTATTATTATTAATAATAATAATAATACAAAGTGAGAGAAGTAGAAATAAAAATCAAAACCTAAGCGTGTATTTATGTTTTGATAGCCTGAAGCTCCTAGTGTCGAGATCGGATCGCGGGAAG
The DNA here is from genome assembly GCF_003676215.2 of Rhopalosiphum maidis. NCBI lineage: Eukaryota > Metazoa > Arthropoda > Insecta > Hemiptera > Aphididae > Rhopalosiphum > Rhopalosiphum maidis. The sequence continues at coordinate 66,848,626 of NC_040877.1, forward strand.
GCCTGCTGTAGTATGCTCATATGTATGTGCATACGCGCATAAAATAATCCATCATTCCAACATTCACAAGCGCACGCACGTACTCACACGCAACGCGCGCGCACTTACTCGTGGCGCGCGCGCTCACACACACACACACACACACACACACACACACACACACATACTCACACCCGTGGGCAGCCCGTCATTTTAACCTATGGAATGCCACTGCACCCAAACAACATTTTCGCCTGATCTCCATTCCCCCCCACTACCTTCATTCTTTAAACATCTTTTCTTCTTCGGAATAATTTTCGGAATTTTTATATTTTCAGCTTTTGTTAAATAAAAAAAAAAATTGATCTATTAAAATTATGAAACGATATTAAATAATATAGATATTATATAGGTACTTACTACAGATTACAGTAGTACTATAATCTCAACATTGAAAAAAAGAATTTTCTGTTCCTGATAGTTACAAACATTTTTCTTCTTGTCAACCGTATTTTGTATAATTGAATAATGATATGGCGTACGAATTATAATTATGATTTATTATACTCGTCGTGCGGCCCCTGGATTTACAAGATAATGGTGTGTGTGTTTGTGTGTGTGCATGTGTATGCGTGTGTATGCGAAAGAAAAAATGTACTGATAAATATCTCGAATCCTAAAGGTCTAATTATTAGTCAAGTACAGGTTGTTGTGATAAATTAATATTATGGACGCTGGGCCATAAGATATGCAAATATCCAGGCGCGTCTGCTGTCCGTGTTATAATAATGCGGTGTTTCTTTATAGCAATGTTAATATAGATTATAGGTAATGGTTTGTTACAGTCTGAATAATGGTAATTTATAATTTATAAACATTTAAGAATATAAAAAAAGTACAAATTTAATTTCCACGTAAACAATATGTCAACATAATATACGTATCTTATACCGATTATAATTTTAGATTGTATGATAATTATAAAAATATTAACAAAAACAATTTTTATTTTTTTTAATAGAACGAAGAATTTTAAAGTAGTTATCTTATACTTTTACAATATTGTTCCATTGTAATTTTAGTTGTTTTTAAACATATTTAAATAATATTATAAATGTATATTATTAAAAGTATTATACTATATAAAAGATAATTTTAGAAAAATATTAATAAGTAATATGGCAATTTCCGTGTATTTATGTATATATTGCGTAGGACAATCAAGTACATTTTATTGGCTATAAATTATACAGTAACAAGTACGAGTACTTCAAATTCAATTGTAAATCCTATTTAGTAATTAATTTTTACACTTGTTTTTTTTATTTTTAGATTACAATAAATTCCTACAATAATATATTATATTGTAATGGACAATTGGAATTGTACGGATGTGTGATTGATTACCCAGATGTCTAGCGCCAATCAGGTAATCATTTAATATATATTTATATAGTAAATTATAATCAATATTACGATCACCTTCACAATTATTTACCTGTAACTACGCATGGGCGTAAAAACCGGATGCTCGAGACTCGAGTAATATAACTGAATGCAGATGAGACCTGGTGAGGTTACAGTGAATGTCGTGTCTTTGGCTTTTGATCGATTTATCGCCAAACGTCACTCCATCTCGTTGCAATGTCTTTGTACCTATTTCTTATTTCTTATTCTATTATCCCGGTCTGTTTCACCGTTGTTAGATGTATCCGGAACAACACTATTCCGTAAATGCAAACTTGACCATGCATGTGGCATACTAAATTTTCTCTATAAGCCATCACTGCAAAAACACAGTATCCAGTGTATTGTATATAGAATAATTATATTTTAAAATGAATTAACTACCCATAATAATTTATCTAATATGTAATTCATAATTATTGGCTAAATTTATTTTGGTGTTAGCAACAATATATTTATTATTTTTGCTTTGATAAATCAATAAGTGCAATTAAAAATGTAATGTTTATTTTATGTATATATATTATGTCAACCTTTATCCATTGGGGACTTATGATATTGATTGCTTGCAATGTGATAACTCTATACTTCATTAATTATAATTATTATATGAAAAACTTTAGTAGCCAAATTTGTAGACAGTTCAAATAATAAATTGTAATAATATTCAGCGTCTGGTGCACAAAATGTATACTTGCAGGCACGTATACTGGGAGGTCACCCCCCCGAATATTTTCTATTAACGAGGAAAAAATGGTTTTATTATGTTGCGGCACAATCTGTATTACTAAATTTTGTAAGCCCCCGAAATTTTTTTTATGTACGTGCCTGTATACTTGTATAACATATATTTTAATATTCAAAGGTTAAGTAATAACCAATTACTAATAACTAATGTATAAAGTTGGCCGTCATTTATTCGTATTCATGCTAAAACACAAAACGTTTTACAGTTATCACAATTTAGATCATCTTGCTTCTGAGTTCTGACAAGTCGAAAACAAATGCTTATTGATGAATTTGTATGATACCGTGCATTGCCATGATCGGGACTTGGCTAACTCATCCTATAAATATATAGAAGTTAGTGTACCGTAGTCCGTAATAGCGTGCCAGAGACTGTTGATCTATGCAAGTTTTACGCATCGGTGGAATATACGTTCAACCGCTTATAATCTGAAAACTGTATGTATGAGAACGGAAATTTTTACAACCATAGAGTTCGACTCACTGCACGATACCGATCGCTCCTGTAGTTCTGCGTAGGATGACCACACTATCTTTTGAATCTCTGCACGAGCAACACTTTAAATAATAACGACAAACATAATAAAAAAAAATAAGAAAGAACATGTTGCTATTACATTGTGAACGCATTCCCTTCGGGTGTTTTACATTGTGTTAAAACTTTATTTTTTACTATTTTACGACTTTATGTTATTATTAATTTATTATGCTGCTCCGATTAATTTGGCGCACGTTAAACTTACATTCGTAGGTAGATGTTATCTTGACACACTGTGATTTGTAGTTTGGGTGGTCTTAGGTATTCCAATGAGTTAATGAGAAGAGCAAATCGCTTGAAGAAAAGGAGGAGTTTGAGAAATATAAAAGAACCATTGTTATTTGTATTGTGTAGGCGATACCTTATTTATTTTCGCCAAAATTTACGAATAAATGTCAAACATTTTTATGTATTTTAGTGATCAATCATGACATTTTTAACTTTCCATATCAAACATCGTTTTTTATAAAATTAAGTATTCAATGATGAAACTTATATACGGTATATGTCTTAACTATTAAATAAATTGCACAGTATATACTATATATATATATATATATATATATATATATATATATATGTACTTATTGTATACAAAATGATTGAAAAGTTAATAAATTTACTTTTGACCTAATATAATTACATTATTTTCACACATTAAATAACGATAAAATATAATATGTAAAACCTCCCAAGTTGTACGGCGTGTTTCTTTTTTCTTTTGGTAACATCGGAAATATGTTAAGTTGGTTCCAGTAACGGCAGGTAACATAAAAAAAACAACCATATGAACGAAATGACGAATGCATTCTGTTCTTGTCGTACATTGTATAGTACAACATAAAGAAACTTGTCAGCTAGAATTAATTCGATTCACTAAGAACCCCACTCGAAAGAACTGTATGATTTCAAATATCTCAAATAATACCTACGTTGTGCAAAAAAAACAAATATTTCTTTCGTTCTTTTACTCGTATTTCCCACAGAATTTACGACATTGGACGAGCTTTAGTAGGTATACAAAACCTAAACATTTTTTAATATGTTTAAAATAGATGAAATAACATTAATATTATTAAATGTATAATACATATATACATTCTATAGTATAAACTTTAACCTGAATAGAGTGAATACCTTGTATTTGATACTCAGCAAATAATATAGTTCTAATAAAAAATATATTAAATTATAATTTAATATATTAAGGTAGTTTTAATAATCACTATACATAGTACACGTATTAATTTATTAGATTTTATTTTAAGTACAACCTATACATATATCATAATTATGTATATGATCAATAACTAAGTATACTAAGTATATTACTATGTAATGTGCATACATAGATATTTACTAAATATTTTAATCATTATGCCAACATGGCAACATCCGGTCTAAGTTGTAACAATGATTGTTAATAATTGTTTTTTCTTAACTTCATAGTTCATAGTTAACAATAAGATGAAGTTTTGAGTATAGAACTTCGTAATTGAAGAGAACAATTGAAAATAGCGTAGCTAAGTCAAACGGTGAAGAAATATTTGATACCTGCAAGTACCGGGTACCTACTATTACTCGGGAATAAGAGAACGGAAAAAAATTCTTTAGAAGGGATCTTGGATTAGTCTCGCACATGTTTTCCGTATTAGTCACAAAGGTTCAGCCAACCATGTTGTGTTACAATAATTATGTATAGTATAAACTGTATAATATTTTTGTATATATTTATTATTTATAGTACATCATATACCCAGTAATGGTGAATTATACAACTGTAATTTCAGTTTTACTCTCAATTTTATAGATATTATTTGTTTTTTAGTTCAGCTAGTATTCTAGTCTCTACTATTATATGTCTTAAAATATTAATATTATAATATTGTGTGAATAATTCGTACTATTTATAATATATTAATATCATATAAATGTCACTAAAAAAGTAAAAAGCAATAATTGCTCTACTTGAAGTCGTGACTGCAACTATACGGCAATCGGGGGTATTCCTTTGAAAATAGGAAACTCACGTTCATTCACATGTTTCTTACATTATCTACCGTGTATGTATATATATATATATATATATATATCGTTAACTAGTTTATTGCAATCCAGTAGCCGTAATTTTTAACTCTGTCCGTCTCGCGACACATAATAAAAATCCAATCTTTACCCGTTGCGCATTAATTACTCTCTCATAATATATTCACCCATTAATTTGCTATCGACCGGGCATTTTCCATTGAGTGTACGTGTGTTCACGACCATTGAACTCAAAAAATCTTGACATGTTTTAAGTAAATAACCAGTTTACACACACGCACACTCGTGTGCGCGCGTTCACATACATACACACTTACACATTCACACACATAAGTGACTTGTTACTTAACAGCATTGCGATTACTAATGTGCAACTAGTAGCCACATATGGTAAATTACGTTTTCATGTATCCAAACTCTACTGTGGACCACCAAAATAGGAATGCGATGCAATTCTTTTAATGGCCCATAAGTTTTTCTCTCTTATTCCATTCAATATCAACTGTGTCTACGCGTCATTGTTGTTTTTCATTTTCTTTGTATGTGTTATTACTATTATTAGGTATTTTTTCTTAAATATATATAAATTTATTCGCCTTTAATACAGACTTTCCGACAAATTCCTAGTCTGCGGAATTCTATCCATACATGGTTTTGTCATAAAGGTACACTAAAAAACATTTTACCTCGAGATGTTATACAAAATAAATAATAATAAATACAACTATATACATATATATAATATGATGGTAAAAAATGAAGATTCGAGGAAATAAAATTGTATAAAGAATTTAGTTGTTGTAGAACATGTAAGGAATTTAGGTTAAGTATTATAGAATGTTGGAACTAGAAAGCAGAAGTTTTATTAATGTGCGTGTGTTTGTGTGATTTATTAAGAAGCCGGTGCACCCACCACCATTTTCTGTGAGAGAGAAAGCGAATCTTCACGTATGGAAATATGCAATAAACATTAAACAATTAAACATAATATAAACAAATTAAAACTGTTTTAAATAATTTGGTAGATTTAATTTAATAAAAAAATAATATTAATATTGTTTTATGAAAACTAGATATTATGTCTAAATTAAAATACATAGGTAGGTACGAAATATATATTATGTATGTTTAATATAAGATTATTTTTTTGACAAAGAGTGGAGTTGCATTTGAAAATCTGGTTTAATAATTTACACACCACTTATCGTATTGAATACCGGTTGTTTCTTTTTGGAGTATTAATAAACGGGGATAATTCTTTTAGAAACTGTTAAAAAAATTATTGTTAATAGTTCTTTAACGTTTGTGTTTGAAATATTTATATTTTTTAATACTAGACAATTACTATAAAATGTTGACATTTTAGCCACTGGCTATAATTATAACTATGTTTTTGGATGGGTTGACGTAGAGTACAATAAATGAATATATTAATAATTTTGAATTTAGTGAACTATTTCTGCTTAAAATTCACTTTGCGTGTCAAAAATTTAATCGAATTAAAAATAAAATAATAATCCTAATACATATATTTATTTATTTGTATTAAATCCTCATAATTTTTCATGTATAAAGTTACTATTTTTGTAAGGCCTATGGTTATTTTTTTTATTTAAAAAACTACTTGCTTTTATTTATTTTTTATTACAATTTGAGTGAGGAGTGACAGAAGGCTAAGGATAAATGTCGGCTTACTATCAGAATAGTCGTATGTTTGATCTAAATCTCAACCAAGCCATCATGTCAATGTTTCATAGTTATAAAATCCATTTGCATACTTAATAACACACTGCGTATTATATAGATTATTATAATAGGTAGTATACCTACATATTTTGTTTAGCAGTGGTGTGCACTGTGCATGGAAATATTAGAATAATACTACATGTTTAAAATTAAAGCATATTCAAGGCAGAGTAGGCCAGAAATCTTTGTCAAATTCTTCTTTTAAAAATATTATATTAGTAAAATAAAAGATATAATCAATTGTTTTAAAATGTATTAAATTATAGTTTGTTTTTTTAACTAGAGTAACATATTTTACCTATTCTACTGTTACAGTACATAATGGGATACACTTAAATTATGTTTCGAATGCATCCTTTAAAAAATGTATATTAATCATTTTATATAAAAGTAAAAACTCCTTTCAACTTTATATTATGACTATATATATTTATTTTAGTATTACGCAAAAGTTATATAATACTGCAGTTTCAACTATATAAAGTTCATATAAGTCAGAACTATATGCTTGTATATTTCGTAGATCGCAATGTTATTTAGGTGTTTATTTTGATCATTATTCTATTGTCTAAGTGATTCTATAATAAAATAGTTAATTATTATGATATGATTAGTTTTTATTTTGCATAAATTATAACACATTGAATATTCTGATATTTATTTATGGCTATTGGCTATTATTTGAATATATATTTGACTGTTTATATTGGTAGTTTTCTACGAATACTTAACTAAAACTAATATAATATATCAATATTAATTACCTAATCTATTTCTATCTAGTAAATATCCAATAGCTTAAACGATTTTATTTTTTTGGTACGTAGTAAAAAGTTTAATTCTATGTTGCAAGTTTATTTTATTAGAGTACTAATGATAATGATAATAATAAAACTAATATAATAATGGAATATTTATGCTTTACTCGTATTAAAACATTATGTTGTTAAAGTTGTTTTTGATTATTCATCACAACCAACGAGTAAAATCATACCTAAATGGCTAAATACAGTTGTATTTATTTAATAATTTACATTAAGTAAAAATAAACAAATTAAAATGTATAGATAATTTATTAAAAATAATACAACATACAAATAATATTTAAAATAATTTCTAGAATAATCCTAGAATAATTATTTTCAGAGTTATAATTAAAAGAACTGAAAGTTGTGCGCATTTGTAGTGTTTATTTTTGCGTTGTTGTAAATTGGTCAATTTTGGACTTAGAAAGTTGGTTAAACTACCAAAATTAATTTTAAAAAATAGGTGAAAATTAATAAATGGTTTCCATTTAAAAAAAAAAGTTGTACTGCGCATGTGTATGTCTAATTAAGTTAAAACAATTCATAGGCCATAAAAATGTGTATTTTTATGTCATAACAACCAATAAAAACACAAAATTCAAATTATAGCTAGGGCTCTATACAAAGATATTGAGTGTTTTCAATTAAAATTTACATGCTGTTTATTGTTTATACCAATATTGTATCACTGACTTAGTTTGTAATAGGTAGGAAAATAGGAACTGCAAGTCCTTGTATATTATAACATTGTAAAAATAGGTAGTTATTTGTAAAACCTATTATATTAGTAGAAACATTTGAAAATAAAAATAGTAAAAACAATAATATATTTTAATTATAATATTCCTAGCATATTTTTAAATTTAAATTTTAAAATATTGTTGTAGAACACAAGTAATAAACAAAAATTTTGCGTCATTTATATAAACTTTGATTAATTATTATTAAAAAAAAAAACAATTCCAAGGATATCCTTGATCACTATTGTCCATGCGATGTTTTATTATTTTATTTCATCAGCAGTAAGCCAGTAATTAATAAAGAATAATGTGTTTTTTTGTCGGGTTTTGTATTGGTAGAGATCTTTGAACCTGGCGAAAAATGAGTTTGGCCTTTAGGCACCTGCATTCTTTGGGTTGACTCCCTTGTGGTTGGCTCTCATTAGACCGAGTTGCCTCCGGTGGCACATACTCATGATATACATGAGTCGCTTTGCCACGATCGCCGTAGTCACGACAACGAGGATGGAAAAAAAAAGAAAACCCGTTCGCAATATTTCTTATTAAACAATCAATCTCAATTTTACCATCTACCACGTTTTTCATGTTATTTTTATTGTATGCAAAATGTGTTCCACTTTTCGCTGATATCCACCCACAAGCTAAATACTATTGATTGTTATAGGTGTTTTACATACTATACTATAGTGTATCACCATTATTAGTTATTATAAATTAGATACTTATTGATCAGAGATCAAAAAATGACATATATATTTAATATTTATAAAAGACAATAGAATAATGGATAGCAAACCACATGATGATTAAATAAACATAAAAATACTATCCTATCTATATTTATAGACTATATGATAGGTAGATAATATGTATTCTTAATATAAATATATTATTAAAATAAAAATACTAATGTATAATACCTAATAATTTAGCGTACTTAAGGGAATATAGATACTGATAGGTAATACATAATTAATACTTATAATATTATTTATTTTATATGACAGCGATTGTAACAAAAATTTATCACTCGCGTAAACGTCAAAATTTACATTAGTTTGGCATCAGAAATCAGAAATTTAATGGAATATTAACATTATATATTGTTAAGACTAGTACATGTATTATGTATAATATTATAGGTGATAATGTGGTACTTATTAAGAAATTGATGGAAGTCAATAGATTTGAAGATGTGATGGAATGTATGAGTATGATAAAAATTGTGATGGAGACATGAAGTGAAAGGATTTGAATACCCAGCTCTTAATAAGGGAATAACATTTATGTATCTTTAGAAATTAATCTTGATTTTGAATTATGATTCTTGTAAAATAATTAAATTAATTTTCTTCGTGTTTTATATTTATATTTAATTAGTACTTAAAAAAAGTTTAAAAATTAAACCAATTACATAATTTCAATAATAAAAAAATTATACTTTATATTTTTATTATTTTTAAATTAAACTTATTTAGTAAGGATTTCATTATTATATTATATTATAATAAATTGTATATATATATTATAAATTTTAATTTTAATAACTTCTTATTTTATATTTTTGATAATTTTTTATTTATACTTCAGAAACAAAAAGTTAAAAATTAAAATAATACAAGAATATAGTAATTGGTAAACATATAGTAAATTTAATGAGAATAAATATTTAGTTGGAAAGGTTTTTAAATGTTTTTACGTTTTGACAGTCAAATATTTTTTTTTACATGTTAATTTATGATAATATAATATATTTAAACTATGATCTATCTGTAAGAAAAATGATTTACGAGATCTAACAATTGTTGAGTAACTATATAATATTATGTAAGTACGATCGTTGTATGTATATTATAAGAATTCTTTATGACGCGGTTAGTTTCTGTACTAATATTTTGTACAGGTATTTATTTAAAATAACAGTATTTAATGTATTGTTATATTGAATTAAAGCAAGAAAATTCTTGTATGTAGGGAAAATAATTTTTGAATTCAGAAAGAAATATTGAAAAATGGTTAGTGTTTACTGTTTAATGTATACCTGTATTTACTTGTTCATATCATATTTTTTATTAGTATAATGTATAATTAAAAATGTATTAACATTTCAGTATGAAGAATACCTATATCTATTACTATTCCTCAATGTATTAGATAATCATTTTATACTTGTAACATCAACGGGTGATTGTTAACTCGATCCGGGTTTTTTCAGATAAAAATGATTGACATGTAAAGTCGGCTCGAATAAAAATAAACGTATAATTTTCTTTATTTTTGAGAACCATTTAGAATTACCCAGATGACACCATGAGGAGGCAATTCTCATTATCCTCCAAAAATTATTCTCATTTTCATATTATTATTCGTGGTGTAAAATGCATTATACAAATATAAAATTTTGTAAAAATGTAGATAAAATGTTTCAATGTTGGTTTTAATTTGAGTATTCAGTACAAAAAATATAAGTAACATGTACCTATTTATGTAAAACTGTAAGTGTAAAATAGTGTAAAAATATCAGTAAAATTGTAGTGTAATCATGTAAGGTTATAATATAAATCTATTTTTTAAAGTAAAAAGCTATATGTTCGACGTATTCACTTACCCATATTTCCTTACTTTTTATCTTGTAAGTGTCAAAATTATCGGACCGTATACAACCAACCTTTTTTGTTATCTTAAATTTCCGGGCCGAGTTTACAACAAAAAAGATATAACCATGGGCCCAGTTTACATTTGCTCACATCAATTACTAATTATTTAAAGGGTGTTTTATAACATCCGAGTAATGTAAATTGATTGCTCCTCTGTCACTCTATCCTCAAAAGCTATTACCATAACATAAGTATAGATATACTTTTATAAATTACATAAGTAAGTACTTATAAAGATGATATACAACTATTTAAATGTAAGAAAGATTCACCTAACATCCTAATTTGTATGCAATTCTACTTGACGGTTAGGCGACACCGGTATTTTACATATTTTATACAGCTTTTCTCACACCAGTAATTTACGAAATAATATTCGTAATATTTATCTTAGAAAGTCGATAGAAAACGGTCAACTGATGAACCATACAATTTATTATATTAACATAGTTTAAGATTATATGAATAAAATATCCCTTGCAACTACATATAATATGCAATTCAATTTTTATTCAATTATGACTATTATTCAATTCAATTACATTTGAATTGTTTTAAAATCTTGTTAAATCTGTTATTCATATAGGTTATAAATTAAAATAAAATAATATAGTGATAGTCAGATGATAATATGCTAAATTTAATTTAATAAATAAATATGTTTAAAACAAAATACATTACTCTCAAGATCAATATATAATAATACATTTTTTCGTATTATATCGCGCTATAAACTATTATATTATTTAGTATAATGTAGGATAACCTGAAGTACTTATATATACAGTGAAAATATCGAGGCAAGTGACAGATATAATTCAACTTTTTCTATAATTACTTTAATAATATACTGACCATCTTTTAGAAAAAAGTTTCGTGTATTTGAATAAATAAATAAATAAATAAAATATTCGTATTAAATCAAAATCTTTCCATAGAAAAAAAAACTAACGAGTATTTAAATTGTTTAATTTTTACAGGCGAACGTTGAGAGTGAAGTATGACGCACGCGGGCCGTTTATCGCCCGTAATATGCCCGTTAGCAAAGCTGGGACGGTCGTCTCCTGGTTCTCTGGAGTTTACACCGTCCGTTCGAAACGCGCCGTTTCACCACCCGTACACGGTGCTAGAAGCCGAGACTAGCTTCACGTACAGCTCGACATTACGGTGCAGTTCGCCGTGTTTGGACCAAGGTTACCACACGTTAGTGACCGGCGGTGGTGTCGGCGATTGTGCCAATCTGCCACTGCACTCTACAGCCACCAAGCACCGGCGGTCGCAGTCGCGGACGGTCATCGGTTCGAACTTCGATCGGCTTCGAGATGAGTTGGTGCTCAAGGTATTCTCGTACCTCAACAGCGCGGACCTTTGCGCGTGCGCGGCTGTGTGCCACAGATGGGAGAACCTCGCGTGGGAGCCTGTTCTGTGGCGGACGATCGCGCTGTGCGGCGAGAACACCTGCGGCGACAAGGCGGTCAGGTGCGTGTTGCGCCGGCTGTGCGGTCGTACCAGAACTGGCGCGTGTCCCGAGGTGCAGAGGTTGTTCCTTAGTGACGGCACCAAGATATCCGACAAGGGATTGACGGCGTTGGCAAGGCGGTGTCCCGAGCTCACGCACGTCCAGCTCCACGGCAGTCCGAACATCACTAACGCGGCCATATCCGAGTTGGTCGCCCGCTGCCCCAACTTACAGCACCTGGACGTCACCGGCAAGTGGCACCATTAATATTATTAAACCTATTATTCATATTACCATAGACTATGTTGAGGGGGCGCACACATTATAAATAGTCACGCGATTATTTTACAAAAGTTTTTCTACGATTTTCTAAGCCAACAATATCTATACATATAGATAATATAGTCACAGTCTGTTAATAACTTACATTTAAGTAATCATACATTATATTATAATTTGTAATAATAGTGACTTATCGTGTGCACCTTATATTGACGTGTAGAATAATTTATTATGTGCTATATAATAATATAATATATTGTTATATGCTTGACGCTCCGATAAATGAGTATTCCTCGAGAAACGGTCATCATGTCCGTCCAGAGGTGATCAAGCTTATTGTTTTGCCACCGAACATCATGTTATTGCAATATGCACTTGCGAACGACGACGCGCGACGTCAAAAGGGTTGGTTATATAAATCGCGCTTACCGTGGAAGTAAATATACCTAGGGTCCTCAAATGCATAGTTTGTCCAAAAGGTTCCAAAAACAAAAAGAGTAAGAAATTCGTCCTTCGTCCACTTTATACACACAAATATTTTAAATGTCAGTTAACAGTTATATTTATGTTTGAATGACTTAGTGTAATTGTATCTGCACACAAACGTTCGTTGGCCGTATACGCCTACACATGTGTCGATAAGTATTCAGACGACGATGCATTTCATCCAAACGCAGCGGCAGTTTTTATAACTAACTACTCGTATTTTTAAGTATAATAAACCATAATGTGTTTATAAAACATTAAAGCAAAATTCAATGATAACCTACCAAAATATTATTACTGTTATTGTATCTATAAATATTACCATTGGTTATAAATAGTAATTATAAATGAATAATTAAGCCCTCCTGAACCTCCTCCATCTATGTTTATACGGTCATGAGGTTTACAGATAGCACTTATAGACTCGAAAATGGTGCGATCTCCAATTAAAATGCAAAATTCGCCGTGAGTAGGTATCGTAAAAAATATTATGATCGAATTGCTTCGGCCGTGCTACAACAGTCAGACCCACGGGTTTAGTGTAAAATTTCAATGACCAGTGGGTTTCATTGATTTATGTTTCGGCACTTAGTTAGTGCCACTAACTTTCTGAACACATCTGGTCCTCGAATTTTTTAGCGATATTCTATATACCTATCAAATACGATCCTCCATATGCCGATAACCGTGGCAACTGGTAAACTCAATAATCAGATGAGATGGCTGCCATAACCGAAAGTTTCGTAGATCTACAGTCAAAAGCGTCTTGCTTTTTAGTGTTTAAAATGTTTGAATAACTGTTTATCACACGTGTCTGTATTGAACATATACTAGTATACTACCTAATATCAATAATAAAATAATTTAATAGAGTAATGGCAATCGAAATTTTGGCCTAACTTTTTTTAAATTTAAATTATAATGAAATAACTCAGCATTTGTGCGCTTTACTACATATAAACACTATACGAAACAAAAATAACTATTTTATAACAATAAATACAATTAAATTAAAAATAAATATGTATTTATATATAATGAATTAACGGTTTTATTAAAATAATTTAATTTTCCTTTATAATTGGTCTTAATGGATTGCAATTTTTGCGCTGGTTGTATAAAGTTATTTTTTTCAAAACTTAGATTTTTGTATTAAATATATAGTTCATGATATTATGAAATATTAAATTTACTTACTTATTTCGCAGCCTATAAGTATATTAAAATATGTAAAAATAAAAATATTGTTCTGCACTGCCTTCCTTCTTATAATATTTAAGTATATAACCATCGTCTATCAATCAAAATGAGTAAATTATAACTGTATAGGAACTAGGAAGTATTTTTAACGTATAATATGTAATATATTATGTATAGATTATAACTGTGCAGACGGAATAACATTTGTTGCTTTATTTCGAAACGTATGATGGAAATCATTTATTATTGCGGTATCGACCATCGGTGTGTATAAGTTATTTCCTGCCAATCGTTTTCGTGTATAATATAGATAAATGTTATAATATTAAGATATGAAATCTCGTATATTAAATTTTAAGCTGCAGCGTTGGATGGTAATAATAGTACTTATGTATATATAGACATGTCGAGTGAGTAAACGTGCGTAGACACTAATTTATGGGCGTTTCATGAGTGATATCAAGACATTTATAGGGTTTCTTTAGGGCTTATTTCTGATACCATATAGTTAAACAACTTTAGGGCTTAAAGATTTGTTCAAGTATGTAGACACGCTTAAGGGTATAGGTCATCTGACATTTTTTAGGTTTTAATATACTCTTATCATACATCCTTTAATGAATTGATTACTATTTAGGTACTAGGATTCCGATTATTATTGTTAGTTTGCCTGTATACAACTGTACAAATGCGTTATGTTTAAAATCATTTCCAGAAGGTAAAAAATACTTAATTAGTATACGAGTATATACTATATACAAATTACAAAGGAAAAAGTATGTTGTTAAAATAATAAAATGTTAAACAACGTATGTTTGAATTTAAGAATTGTGGCTTACAATATTTGAATAAACATGACTTCCTACCAAAAATAATGTAGGCTGTATTTTTTACAGTGGGAATTTAATATAGTATAGTAGTAATTTCGGGTTAAAATTCAGTAAGTACATGGAAATGTATGAATTATTCATCGTGTAAGGTGTAACTAGAGTCTATATTTAATGTATTTTTGGTAAATTTCAAACTTAACCTGTTCCAAAATTATCTGTATTTAATACATTGTTGTTGTTAACTTAATGTGGTCTGAAGCCTAAGATACTATAATATAATACATTAAATACATTTAAAAACGGAAAATATATTACAAGTGAACAATTATTTTTTAAGAGGACGCTACACCCGCATGTGTTATCTCCGTCTTGCATATGTACAACATAACAAATTTGAGTTCAGTAGAACCCATTATGTGTTGTTAGCTTTAATATTTACTTATCATATAAGTTAAAATATTATCAATGATTTAGTTTAGAATTTTTTTAGATATTTTAATTCTTAATTTTATATAGTCATGCAAGTTTGCAAGTTTGTCATGCTATATGCATGTAAGACAAATACAGCAAATGCTGGTGTTGCGTCCTCTTAAAGATAAAAAAGTATCTTGTAAAAACATATATTATATGATGCAAATAATGTTATGAATTTATAAATATCATAAATAATAAGAACTATATAGTGTTAACCATGGACAAAAATAACTTAGTCCGTGGTGTTAACGGAGACCTACAAAATGTATAAATTAAAAAAGTATAAATATAATTAAATAGATGAATAGAAATAAAAATCTACAGGAATTACAATATTTAAGTCTTTGAGTGGGAATAGTGGGATAATAGGGGTGACAATTATTTACAGTTAAAATAGCCCTCGGGCGAAAAATTCTTAAATACGGCCTCGTCTTCATTTATATATGCTTATATATAAGGTATATTATGTATATTATGTATTTCGTGCAATCGTGTATGAAATATATACGTTACATATTATATCAAATGAAGTTGTATAATATTAAATATTAGCTGAAAAACTCGTCGAGTATACAAATTATATTAAATAATTGGTTTTATAAAATGTATAATATTATTCTATTATAGTTGGTTTTCTGATAAATTTTTACAGCGTTATTAAAATAATAGTAATAAAAAAAACTAACAAAATATGGTCACAGCTAAATACACAATAATTAATGACATCTTTTAGCACTGTGAACATATAGTATATTATATCCATCACATGTATATATAATGTAAATTACCAAGTATATGTATACATAATATATTATACATTTTCTCAAAATGTCATTCGGTAATTAAACTCAAGAAGAACTACAGCGGTATAAACATTTGGTTGGTCATTGACAAATGATTATAATTTATATAATACATAATACGCACAGCCGATAGCGGCCAAGGACTCTTATAGACGTGCGGACAGCTACATATACAACATATAAACACACACACACCATACGAGACACGCATAATATAATATATTATTATATATATACTTACCGACTATACAATACTATATTCCTTTGTGGATCGATTTCGTAGAAAACTACACACACACACATATGCACACGCTCATGGCATATGTACTATCTATATATTATATTTAGATAGGTAGGTACTAGGTAGATACATTGTACGTGTGTATAAATTGTATAAATAAATTCTCTTCCTCTGCAGTGATGTCTCGGTGTATGCCAAGGGAAAAAATGTCCTAGCACCGCCACATTAGGACGCTTTTTTCTATTTATTTATCCTGCACGCGTGTTTATCTTACCGGCTGTTACCTATACCGAGATTATCCTGCCACTAGCTAGTATATACTGCTCATATGGCGAATAACGCTCGCACGAGGAATTCGTTATTGACCAGTACCTACTTACAACATACTATATATATTGTATATAATACAGACGCTGCTAACGTTAAAGTCGTTTAGAATTTAGAGATGGTCATCCGCTGTAAGCTAGTATTATTTATATGTATCTATGAAGTTCATATAGTGCCAAAACAGTTTAACCAATAAGATAAATGTTTGTTTAACTTAAAAAAAAATATTATGTAATATTATGTATATTATAATAATATTTTGAAACCGAATTCTCCCAGTCTTTTAATAACAAAAACAATTGTTTGCTATATATGATAACACATAATTTGTTGTTTTGTACCTACTGGCATTTTTAAATGATAAATCAGATAAATTCAATATCTACTGAAGTGTCCAAAAAATCGTATAATAATTGGTTTGTGGCCTTGTAGGTTAAGCAGTTGTTCTGGGTCTTAATAGGTACATGTGGAAATGTCATATTGGAGATATTATAATTGGATAGTCTATAAAATAATGATACGTGAAAAAAAAAAAGAAAAAATTGGCACAATTTACAGGGTACTTTAACCTGTCAAGATTTTCGATATACTATTAATTAAAGCTTTGCATATGAATCATTTATTCGGTTTACGAGTTTTGGATGTAGTAAGAAAATTCAGGTTTTTAGAGTTAATGAGCTTTTCTGGTTACGGTTAAATATAAATTTATTTGGGTTAATTACAGTTAATTCTTGTGTTAAAAAAAAACCAATATTTTATAACAATTACTATGAAATTTTCAATGCAAATTAAAAGTAGTAATTAGATGTTATTTTTAAAGTAAATATAATAAAAAAAATCATATTAAATTAATACTTAATATTAATCAGCCCATATTTTAATTTTTAAGGTCTACGGTCTGTTAGGCGCAAGTGCATGACATGTGATATTGAGGAAGTTTTTAGGAAGTTATATTTTAGAATGCTGAATTTTAGAATACCAAGTTTTAGAAACACCATGTTTTAGAAAATATAACTTTTCAATTTCAATTTTTAGAAATATATTTTTTTTTCTGTTTACTCGTATATAAAATGTTTTATAATGTAATAATTGTTAATACTTAAGATTATTAGAAATAGCTCTCATAAATTCATCTAATTATTATAGTTGGAATCATCCCGGGGCGGATCCAGACCAAGATAACAGGAGGGGGGGCGATTTTTAAACGGCACACATTAATTTTAATAAAGTATTTATTTAGGTACATACATATGTTACATTCCACAGTCTCGTACAGAACAAAAAAAATATTTTTTATAATAGTAATAACAGTATAATAGTAATAAAAAATATATCACTATAATTTTGTTACCCTTGAAGTATAATTATGTCAAAAACTAAAATTAGGGACTTAAACTATTTTTTTTTTTTAGAGAACGGGGAGACCCCCTCCCCAATCGCCCCCCTCTGGATCCGCCACTAGTCAATCATCAACTATTCGTTTACATATTTGCAATAAGTTCTCTAAAATTATCTTGAATACTCTATTTGAAATCAACGGTTCGATTGTTGCTCTAGTTTCATGTTTTTTTTTTTTAATTTTGGAGATAAATACTAAAACAACATTTAACATTTTTTTAAAACACAGATTTTCTAAGTTTCATATTCTAAAATATAGATTTTCTAAATCTTGTCATTCTAAAACTCAGCATTCTAAAATATGATTTTCAAAAACAAGCACCCAAATCTGACGTGTAAAACTTATTGTTATTTTAGTTTTAATTCTGTTCAAGTGTGTACACGAATATAATTTTAAAAATAAACCATAGATAAATTAATTTTTAACAACAAT
Source organism: Rhopalosiphum maidis (assembly GCF_003676215.2). Taxonomy (NCBI): domain Eukaryota; kingdom Metazoa; phylum Arthropoda; class Insecta; order Hemiptera; family Aphididae; genus Rhopalosiphum; species Rhopalosiphum maidis. The sequence goes on from NC_040877.1 coordinate 66,867,285, forward strand.
ACTGTTGACTGATTAACGAGAATGATTATGAAACTGGTTTGTTTTCCAATTTGACGGCAAAGGAAAAAAATTAACGGACGATATCTTTAAAAATCGTGAAAGTGAAAGATATTACGAAGTATTAATTAATTTACATTTAATAAACAATTACATTAAAGTTTCGTGAGTATTATACTGAAAAAAATTGCCATTCTTTCCTAATAAGTTAGAACACACTATATTTTTGTTTCGGTTATTTTTTATTAAGAAAGTTAGACTTGGACAACATAATTATTATTATTGAACGTTAAGAAATAGAATAAAATAATAATCTAGGTTTTCTTTGATTGTTAATTACAAAATAATAAATATACCATAACGTCCATAACTTTAAGTTTTAACTAACGTAACAAAAATTAACATTTCTTATTAGTTACACAAAATTAATGAATACTTAACACATTTAAGTTTTAACAATAAAATACATAATTTGATGATACATTAAAATTTAAAGTATAATGATTATTTTATATATTTCGTATCAAATATATTATTGGTTCTTGCAGTCATGATTTTTTCTTGCGTGTAACTTATTGTGACATAATGTTAATCTGAAAATATACATTTTAGTCCAGAAAAAAACGTTTAACAAACACTTATAAGCTATTTTATTAATAAATTATTATTAAATATCATAAAATGGGGTGAATAGAAGCAAATTTGTGAGTTATTAATTTTATGCCCCCTCCCCCATTATTATGTGTTACAAATTTAAATTTATAATGCTTGTCGTCATTAGTAATTATTTCATTTAATTTTAAAATAATAATTCAACATTCTGTATTATTTTCTTCAAACAAGCAAAACATGCTAACTATTATCCTAGTGAAAAACATACATATAAATTAATATGCCACTGAATATTTTTACATGATTTAATAATTCGGATTTCAGGTTATTTCAAGTGTTAATTTTTCAATCAATATTGTATAATATTCAGGTTTTAAGTTACGCAATTTATTTGAGTTAATTCGGGTATCGGATTTCGGGTTACGTTCAGGTGTAAAGCCCTGTCAAAAAAGGTCTATTATAAGTACACCACTGGTAAATTATTGCTATAACACAAGTATTTACCAATTTAAAATAATAACTCAAATATGAAATAAGTAATGTTTAATAATAGGTATAGGACGTAGGTGTACTTACTGCAAATATATATATATATATATACTTTTGAACATTTAGTGGACGTAAGACTTTAATGTGTGTCCATTTGGACACAAAAAACATCCTTAAAAAATGGTCTCACAGTGTGGCTTCTCTCAGAAGACGGTTTTACGAAGGACCGTATTATTTATAAAGTTATAACAGATAGATTTAGTTATAATAATATATTATTATACATATTTATACATCAGTATAAATTCTGTCGTTCCGTTCCGGAAATTATATCGTCACCCCATAACCCGTACTCGTTTGCAGATTATACATTTATACGACTCGGAAATAGTATGTAATATTATAAATAATTGTTGTTACCTATAATGTTGTCGCGCCGACGCCCGATAGCCGATGCTGCAGCTATTCTATTCTTGAGTGCTGTAGTGGTACTGCTATTGCATATAACATTATAACCTATACAACTGCATTGACAATTGACATTTTAAGCTGTACATAATTGTTTTATGTGGTATAAACCATCAAATGATGTGTGTAATATATTTAAGTACCTACCTTATATTATAGTAACCAGAATGGCTGCACCTAGTACACTATACTGCATTACTGTTAGACACACAATCTGTACCAATATTGTTAACGATATCGTATACGTTCATTTATCATAAATCTTAATGATTTTTATCTTTTTTTATTGTTTAAACTGAGTATCCACGGTATATATATTCGTCCATTCCCGCCCACCTAAATTCTTTATTGTCTTTGGCTCTCCATCTCCTGCCACAACTTTAAATTTGATGGAAATTTTAACTCAACTTTTAAAAAATAAAATATTTACACGGATGATTTAAATTATTAGTAGAATTATGAGTAGAAATTAGAAAAATCAAAAAACCTATTACAATTTAAAAATCATGATACATTTTAATGATAATATGAAATTCAATTTTCACATTATTTTAGTTAAAATAACTGAAATTTGTCTTTGTCTTTATAACTTTTTAATTGTATTTAAATTAATTTCGTTTAAGAAAATCAAAGAAAAATTTACTTCTCCTATTTTTGATGGAGATAAAAGACATTTTCCCACGGTATATTTTCAATGATATAGAGGTTTCTTCATTTTTTTTTTTTTTAAATAAAATTATTTTTTTTTGTTTTAATGTGTAGTAAAATTAATTGAAATAAATATTTATTCCAACATAAAAATGCTACAAACCTATATATTATATTAAGATCGTACTATGTACTAAACTACCTGTTATGGGTTTATACTTTATTTACGTATATCGATATTAATAATTATTATACTAATAATTAATATTGTATAATGCAAAAATAATAATAATATGAAGTGTACATTTTTGCATATGTCATATATTACAGTATTACACATTATAACCATATTAAAATAAGCCAGTAATACTAGCCTAAGGCTATACGTACCGCTACCAACTGTGTATATAAACTACATATTCTGGTTCTGTACTATGGATATATACATTAATGATTTTTTTAAAATCATGTTTCAAAAATATTGTTTGGAAATAAAATTAGTTTACTGCAGGGAAAAGCATACCGGTGAGACTGCATTTTGTATACTATGATGTTGACAAATCGCAATGCAAAAAAATATTACATCATATTTATTATGCGTACATACGTCGCATTTATTAATTATTATAATATGTATTGTGTAAAGTAATTTGCTAAGACGGTTTTTTTCCGGAACACTGTAGGGCGTTTAGTTTTCAAAGACTACACATTGCAGTAAATCTTGAATTTCAACCATTCGACGAGTTTCAGACATTAGCGACGATTTTACATCTCATCTATAATCGTATACGTGTAATATAGATGTGTTTTAAAATTTCAAGAAATCATAATTCGTAATGTGTATAACTGACCGTGAAGCAATGCAAATCATATTGGCGCGCGGCGGCGGTAGTTTATAACGATAATAATATACAGTTGTTCCCGTCATCGTACTTGCATACATGCACACACCCACACGACGTTAACTATAATATGAAATGCGAATAAAACTAAAAGGGCGTGGTAAATCCAGTTGTCTCGAGATATGATATCCCTGAGAATATTTTTTAAGGGGCTGTCAGTCATGTCCATATAATATCTTTGAGTTTCCGACTATTATGCAAATAAGTTTTTATTTTGCAAATTATTATTTATTTACATTATATCTGATATTTTTGGTTTGCTTATGTGAATATTTAAATTTATTAAAAATAAAAATAATTTTCAAACGATTATAATTGCAGGGTAGGTATGACAAATCATTTCGTATATATTACTTTAGGCATACAATTAAACATTTTTTGATTTGTCTTGTGGGAAGTGGGGAAAAATATAAAGTACATACTATGTATAGTGTACTTATATAGATGGATAGAACGCGGAATACCTATAGGCTATAAGTAATAAAATATTGTAAAATAGGTAAGGTTGCCAAATTTTGATTATATTCTACTTAAAAACTTCTGAAATATAGGTATAGACGTTCACGAGATTATACGATGTAATAGGTTATAACTTATAAATAATATTCTATAAGAATAATATGAATACATATATGCAGTATGTACATTGTACAAAAAATGTTTGATTGAAAATACCAAATTTACCAGTATTATAAAAAAAAATTATCAACGTTTATACAATCTTTTATACAATAATCATGGTTCAATAGCTAACTAAAGTAGTATACATTTACTATAAAAAGAGAACAGGGTATGATAAAAAATATCTGGTAAATATATTACCAAAAAAAAGGACTTCATTTTACCAAAAAATTATAATACATTTATAATTATTATGCACTTACAAATTATATAGGTACCAATAATTTAAAATATGCACTAAAAAAAATCAAATAAATCGTTTTTTACTATTGCCACTTACTATCCGTAATATTAAACAAAAACAGACGTAATAAATAATTTGATTAACTTTATATTCTATTTTAATAGTATTATTTGAAATACAGAGTCATTTTTAAGAAGAAAAAAGTTTTTATATAGTCTTTATGATAAATTTTCTACGGTTTAATATATAATTGTTAATCTTGACTTATGAACAACACGTACCGAATGCTTGACTTTATATTCATTTTCAAAATATGCTTTTAAAATCAAAAATATTATTTTTAAGCCCAAAAACTACAAAATATACAAATATGTTCACTAAAAATTATTTGTTAAGATTATTTGTTTACAAAATGTGTAAATTGTATTTTGTACTACTAAGCATACGAAGTCAACCAAACAAAATAAGCAAATGCGTGAAAATCTATATATTGCCTATATGGCTATATGTATTTTTAATTTGTATTACTTCTTCTCAAGTACCGATATATATTGTATATACATTAAACCTTTTTAGTGTATGTATGAAAAATGAAATTCAGTCATATTATTATTTTTTTTTAAATAATTTAAAATATAAACAGAATTTGTTCAAAATAAATATTTGCTTCCTAATTAGTTCTATAAATTAAACGTAACATGTCTAATAAATAATTAATATTAGGTACCTAAAGGTATAATTCATTTTTAACCGTGAAATGTATCTTATTTTAGGTTGTGTTAAGGTAAGCACCGTTGGAGTGTATAGTCGTCCGGAGCCATCGCTGAGACTGTGCCTGCAGTATTTGGACTTAACTGACTGCCAGCTTGTCGACGATGCAAATCTATGTGTGATCGTTAGTAATTGTCCACAACTAGCCTACTTGTACCTACGGCGTTGCACTAAAGTAACAGGTAATGACATAATGCATACATTTCAAAACATTCAATAGCTACTAATTAAAAGTTCTACCTTCATGCTTATAACAATTTTGTTTGATTTAATCCACAAGTCATTGGCATATTATACCTACTTTATTATGATCATGTGTGGGTATATTTGTTATATACAAATAAATTTTGGTACCATTTAAATATAAATTATAAGGTCTCTATTTTGTAATTATTGTTGTAAATCCCTTTAGTTATTATTATGTCATTACTTTTTATAATTATATTATTGTAGATTTATTATAATATAAGTATGTAATTGTATTGCAACTAAGCGAATGGCGAATACAACGTGTAGGTTTATATTATTTATAAACTATTTTTTTTTCAATTTAATATTCATATTGAATTCGTTCAGTGAAGCTTATTATCTTTTTGAAGATTAAATAAAAATAAATGCTTACATAGTTAAGAAATTAATCATACGATAATATTTTATATGGTATATTTGGTTATTTATATATCATATATTGTATATGTAGACAATAATAATATATCATTTAGAGTTGAGAAAGGTAAAACATTTTCCATTCAGATTTTGTCTCATCCTGGAAAATGTGGAATTCCAGTTATTCACATTGCGTTCATACTTGGGTAAATACTCCACAAATAAGAATTGCTCTGTGGATCCGGTTTTAATTCATTAAGACGCTTTTTTATTTGTCAAGAACGTGTATATATATATATAGGTATAATGATTATAATGCCGTATATATATGCACTATAACTATTTTATTGCAGTGTCTCTTCAATTCTAAAATAAAAATAAATCGATGCAAATTTAATAACAAATACAGTTCCCGCACGTGTATATAGTATTATAGTATATGTAATATGTATAATATATATTATAATAAGTTAGTTTACTTTTATCAATACTTCAGTTCTCGGCTGTCACATAATTCTCCACTTGACTGTAGAGATTACGAGTCAATGATTGTCTACCTAATTAGTTAAACATACATATTATACTTATAATATACAATTAAAGAATAGAAAATCTAGATACATTAGGTTTGTTTGGATTACGTCCATAATAATAGGCTTGGAAAATATGTGGGCTATAAAGTATATAGCCTATATAATGATGTGAAAATTATATTATTTAATATTTTATAATTTGTAAAAGTTGCCAGAGTTTAATACTGGATTCAATATTAGAACTACCTATATGGCTATATATATATATGTGTGTACTTTACACTTTTGTAAAAATATCATCTTTAAGAATAATATCATCCTAGCTTAATATAATTAAGTTTAATAATATATTTTAATAACTTAGAAACTACTCGTTTGAATTTAATTTAGATATATCAACATATTCAACAAGGAAATTGCTTTATAGTTAACAATAAAAAAGGCTGGTTTTCGATTAAAAATATTATTCTCAAATATAGCCAAAGCCAGTATAAACACCTACTTAGGATATGTATTAATTCATTATTAAAGGGAAAAACTGGAGTGAACATGCTTGGTGAATCACCTTATGTTAATATTATGTACAATATTTCAAAATATACATAATTTTAAAATATTTAATATTTCATTGTCACGTGACGTTTATATTATTTCCAGACGCCGGTATCAAGTTCGTGCCGAGTTTCTGTTCGGCGCTGAAGGAACTAAGCGTGTCAGACTGTCACCAGGTGACCGATTTTGGGCTTTACGAGCTAGCTAAATTGGGCGCGCTACTGCGGTACCTGTCGGTGGCCAAGTGCGATCAGGTGAGCGATGCGGGGTTGAAGGTGATAGCGCGCCGATGTTACAAACTGCGGTATCTGAACGTGCGCGGCTGCGAGGCGGTCAGCGACGATGCCATCACGGTGCTAGCGCGGTCGTGCGCCCGGCTCCGCGCGCTTGACATCGGCAAGTGCGATGTGAGTGACGCGGGCCTCCGGGCGCTGGCCGAGAGCTGTCCCAACCTGAAGAAGCTCAGCCTCCGCAACTGTGACCTGGTAACCGACCGTGGCATACAGCTGATTGCGTACTATTGTCGGGGGTTGCAGCAGCTCAACATACAAGACTGTCAGATATCCGCGGACGGGTACAAGGCCGTGAAGAAGTACTGCAAGCGGTGCATCATCGAACACACCAATCCCGGTTTCTTCTGAACGGCCACGTTGTATATACTTAGGTGGTATGCTGAGTGATCCATTTAACGTAAGGCAGTCATAATTGAAACTTCTATTAACGTTTATGAAAATATTATTTTTCCCATAATTTTAAGTCGTTCAAAAAAAATTATATTCATATCATTTTCCATCGTTATCGTTTTAAATGAAAACATACATTTTCATGTTCCGAAATATAATTTTATTCCGAATATTTCATCTATAAAGATCAATTTTTGAGCGAGTAGTTTATTAGTTATAAGTACGATTAGATAAGTAGAATAGTGGACACTCCGTTCATCTAAACTTTAAATACTTATTAGATCACATTACTTACTGGCAACTGTTGTATACTTACTAAACTTTACTAACTTATAAACTATACTCGTTCTAAATTTGATTTTTGTATATTTAAGTACTCTAAGAAATAATTTGCTTTGAAATAAAGAATTAAGAATGAATGTTGTGTTATAGTATTAAGAAAGTTTAAAAAAAAATTCAAAGTATTAATAATTTTTGAAATAATGAGCATTTTAAAACAGATGGATCAACCTTCAACCGATATTCTTGGGTCGTATACGGCGTCGCGGTTCGGTAACATATTATATGACGTGTGTAAGTGTCTCATAATGAATAGAATAATTATAAAATTTCTAAAAAGTAATACGTGAGTCGGCGTGGGATGGATACGATAATTATAAAGTGATAAATTTAATATTATTAACGTATAGTTACAACTTGCAAATAGTCTGAATTATCTAGGACCCTTTGAGGGTCAGGTTACTCGTGCAATATAATAAAACCTATCGACTAACAAATACTGTAAGACGAAAAAATTATTTTAAATTTAAATTTTTCTCTTTTTTTGCATTTATGGCAGCGAATATTATATCAATATTAAATTTTAAATCATCGTCACCTACGCCGATACGTTCATATTATTTAGTTAACCATTTATTTAAATGACGATCAAACCTTATCAGTTATCGCTGACACTGCCCATATACATAACTATTAAATATATATTATTAAATCAACATATAATTATTATGATATCATTATTATTTATTAAACTCTCCTGATAGGAGGTACCTATGAAAAAAAACTTATACACAAATCGTAAGTTTGTAGTTTTTTTTTTAAAAAATTCTAATTTCTTTATCAATTGTGCACCTATATCTAATATCGATGTGATTGATGTCTCAGTTATAACTCTTATTTCTTAACATAGGTACCAAAAATAAATTGAATTGACTTTCTAACTTCTATTTCATGTTTTCAGAGATTAAATATTTTCTATGATCCCATAAATTTTCAAATTATTGTAATTATTATTTATTTTCTAAGGAGATTGTTCGTAAAAATCCACGTTTTGCAAATCCAGTAACTTTTATTTTAATAATTATTACCTGCCGCATGGCTGTACAATAATCATATAAGTAGTAATTTGTTACTATTGATTAACTTAATCTAATTAGTTATCATCAAATACTACTTTAAAATTCAAATCATAATATGCATTTATATTTACATAATCGTAAAAATAAGTAAAAATAAAAAAAAATTGATTTATCAAGATATTGCATGTTACCACAAAAAAAATTATAAATTTATTTGACCGAGAATTATAATTAACCATCAGGGTGTTTCAAAATCATATTAACTGATAAACTACACTAAAATTAAATGTACATATATGTCTGTATAAAATGTATAAATTAAATGTTGAAGTATGGTTATCAATTGATATTGTAACATATTATTGTAATATTATTAATCTTTATTTTCAATCATAACTAAAGTGCCATCTAATTTGTCTAAATGTTGCCATTCGACTTTCGAAAAGAAAAATACACTACTTATTATTTTAATAGTATTTTATTAGACGACTGTGTTTATTTATAAGTCTGATCACAATTTAAAACTTTTATAGTTTATATATTATAATGTTGTCTGGTTAGAATTTAAATTATTATACTGTAAGTGCTTCGTTATGTAATGAAGTATTCATTTTAAAATAGAATACATTATATAAATATGTGTAAAAAAATTTTTGATAATGTACAAAACTGCTTGTATACATTTTAAATAATTGTATGTTTATAATAACAAAGTTTCAACTGTTTTTGTTTTAATTTTATTGTTGTTATTGCAATTTATATTGTGTTATTTCTTGTACAAAATGTCAAAATAAATCCTATCCAAAATCACAATTCCTAATATTTTACTGATTTAATAGGTACATTGAATGCTTGGTATAAAGCAGAGGTGCCAAACTCGCGGGACACATGAGGCCCGCAAGGGGTATTTTGTGTGGCTCGTTACAAATTTATAAATCATTTTTTTTTCATTAGTTGATACTGATCATTGTACTTTTATATTTGGTGGCCCACTCGGAGATGATTATCTACCAAAGTGGCACGCCGAACAAAAAAGGTTGGGCATCACTTGTATATAAGTTTTTAATCATTTCATTCAAAAACTCATTACACAGTGTGAATAATCAAGTTTTGGCATATTACCACATGTCTTATAGAACATATTTGTCAAAATCAAATCAAAATATTCATTTATTATTTTTAATAGTAAAACTTTATTAAAAAAATATTAACGTTTTTTGTAAATACAAGGTTTTAATTCTAATACAGGTAGTTTCTTTTTTAATGCTGTTTTACTTATATCTTGAATTTTTTTAAAGTCCATAAAGACGAACATTTCAATTGTCTGATCTAGTTTTGTTTTTTCAAATCCATATTTAGCCAAACTATCAATAAAGGTATTAATATTATCAAATCGGCTTTCAACTTCAGCTATTTTCATCAAACCTCTAAAAACAAAACAAAATATTGTATATTTATATAGTATAATGTTTTATGTATTAAATCAAAAAAGTAGTAAGACTTAAAATTTAAACTGTATGTATACTCAAATTCAAGTTAAGAAAACTTCAGTGGTAACTACTTTTTGTTAGAAGGGGTGAAGCAATACCAGTTATTTACTCCCACATAGTCAAACATCTATATATGTCCATGTAATGTAGTTACACCCCTGTGTATAAAACAGTCCTTGGCCACCAAGCAAAATTTGCATCAAGTATACATAATACCATACAGAATAATACATTTAATACAAATCTCTTTTTTTTACAATATCAATATTCAAAACATGTATCGTCATATTATACTAATTTTTAATTACCCAGTTTTCAAAACCCTATTGGCTTCTTTGATAAATGATTGTAAGTTTGTACCCATCAGAGAGAGACAAAAAACTGCAATGTCAACAGATCCATTGGCTAAGCTAGTATGAGCCATATCACCAGCAGTTACATACTGATTGACTGCAACCAAATCAAATGAATGAACTTTTACTTTAGGAAATGTCCTAGCAAGTTTTGCATCACCACAACCAAAATCTGCAACTACAACAGGTGAATTGGTATTGGAATTCTTCAAACTACAAATTAAAAACAATTTTACTTAGAAAATGAATTAAAAAATGTAATTATTACAAGGCACTTAAGTAAATGTAGCTTACATTGGTTTGATTTGTTTAATTATAACACTTAGCGGTTTTACTGGCCATTGAATAACTTGTTGCATATAACCATTATGATAGGCTTTGAATGCACTTGGTTCTTTTTTAAAATATAGCAAAGCTTCTTCACTGCTAGATGAATAAAATTGTTCATTTAAATATCTGAAAAATGTTTTTAATGTAAATACATAAAATATATTAAATAATCAACTATTTACATACAATTATTAATAAGATAAAATCTTTAACACTTATATACCTGAATCTTGCACCTTTCAGTTTATCTTTCATCCTCTTAATAAAGGACACAGGTGTTTTGTCTCCATCGACCTTTTTCTGTTCTTTGTATAAACTAGGAGTAGAACTTTCAGGTGCACCTTTGTAACTTATATTTGTTAATTTTGTTAAATTATCATTTACGATAGGTTGAGTTGATTCCACCTTAGCTTTAGGTTTGTTTTTTTCATTTTTTAGACCAACTTCAATCAATGCTTTTTTTGATATCTTCTTCTTTTTACCTTTTTTTTCTGTTAAACGTTTTATTTTGTTTCTTTTAATTTTATGTGTCTTACTGATAGCAGAAATGGCTTTAGCAACATTTTTTTTGTTTTTAACTTTCATTGTAATAATAATATGTTTTTATTAACACGTATTGTTATCACTACTTTGCTGAATATCTAATTGCTGTTGAGCAATATCAGAGAGAGCAGCTTGTATTTGTTCAAGAAGAAGTTCACCTTTTCTAACTACTTCTTCCAAACGTTCAGCAGCTAACTGATTATCTTGTTCTAATCTCCTCAAACTTGCAACCTAAAAAAAATTGTTATATTTAAATTAATAGGTGTACTAATATTTTCTTTGTAATTCCTATACATCAACAGTTCTCAAACTGCGATACATACAATTAGTACTGAAAATCAATAAATTATCTGTAACAGATCTAATATTATATTATAAATGTATTGACATTATGAATAGTTCTATTTTTAATCAATGATATAACCAATAACACAAATGGTATGTGATACGTGAATAAAAAGTTTGAAAACTTCTACCATACATACTTGCAAATCTGTAGAAGTATCGTCGTTAGGCAGTGATTCAATTAATGCGTCAATATCTTTAGCACAACGAGTTATTAGTGAAGAAAATAAGCTTGTATAATCTAAAACAATTAACCATCAATACTTCATCAAATTTTAAAGTGATTCAAAACACCAATGTATATATATATATATGTATTACCTTCTTGTTGTTGTGGTGTTTGAGAACCGTTTCGGTCAAAGTTAGAAAACTTAGATGGTAAAGCACACTGTTGTAAAATGCCAATGCTGTTGCAGAAGTTATCTGCTTGCTGTAAAATTGTTATTAGTTATTAAGTTCATAATTGAAAATTAAAATATATACAAAAATACACAGTAAGTATTCATAATTTATAGGTTATTTATTGTGTCTTAAATGATTTAAATTAATCAAATATACCTTGACTAAGTTGACTATACTTAAAATACTGTCTGGTGACACTAAAGGTAGAAGACACTACTACATACTCTGTATTTCACCAAGCATAAGAATCAAACCATATACATAAGATAGTTCAAAGCGAATATAATAAATAATGGCTAAATATTAAATTATACATAAAAATTGTTATTTGACAATGTAAACTGTGAGGCCGTATTATAATGACATTTGATATATAGAATACACACTGATTTTATGAAATATATATATCAGTATAAAAATTGTCATGATTAGAGTCTAAAGGGGACTATGTACGTCATTAATTTCCTATGGCAATCTGTATAAATTGAAACCATTTAAAAAATGATCATACAGATTTTGAGTAACTACATTTGCATTACCCAGCACAAATTCTAACTGTAAAACATTTTAAAAATCGACTTGTTGAGAGTTAATCAATAAAGCCATTTATTTAATCATTATGTGTGTAATTAATTAAACGTCAACTGGCTCATTCTAGTTCATTCAAACGATTATTTATATTGGTACACATAATAGATTCTTAACCACACAGTAAGCTGGTATGCTAATAAATTGTCTATCGTTCGCACTTGGTCAATTTTTACTGTAGCTTACTTGATTAACAATGTCTTGGAGTTGGGTGAGACGATCGGCCATTTAGACGACGACAGCGATCAGTAATGTTCTCGACCGGAAACCGGACAAAAGACACTTCACAAACAATGATAGACACCAAAGATCACACGAACTACGAAGACTGTAGACAGAAAGACACGCGCTCGTTGCGACACGGGACTACGGTAGAATGATGAAAAAAAAAAAATAGTGGGTGATAACAGCGTCGGCGAATTACAAAGAGGTTCCGTCCGCGTCATGTGATTTCAACGTCTACGGGCTAGGCGATCCGTGTCGCCGCGCCGTGCGGTGCCGTTTTCCGAAAAACGCCGATAACGCACGACGAGCTCTGAGCGGCGTAATTTTTTTTCATTTTCTTATTTCGTCCACTTTGACTGGTATTTCGCTAGACCAAAATTTTTACGCCAATTACAACAGTAACAGTAAACAAAACGACGACGGGACTCTCGTAATAATTACCGTCCGCTCTTTTGCCCGGCGGTTTTCATGTCGAGTTTGACCGGCCGCGGACATTAACGTCGCCTCCGCCGCTGTGACAAGTCGAACGCGCCCCAACGGTACTCGAATCCGGGGAACAGGAACCACCGGACCACAGCGGCGGCATTGGACAGGGGACACCACCGGGGAGGAAACGGGTAAGACGGGAATAGTGTTAATGAAAAAACGCATGTCGCCCACCGGCCACTTCTACTCGGCGGCGTAACTCCGGGGGCGCGCACGTTGTGTCGCATCACTCGTTTCCGTCGGCGACAGTCTCACGCGTTATCACCTCACCGGGAACGTAGCACACGCACCGCCTGGTATCATCTCTCTCTCACGCGGTCGCCTGCCCGGAACGTATTCTGCGAACGTGCGTGCGTGTGCCCCCCGCCCCCGCCGGTGGAGCTGTCTACTGGACGGTGGTCGGTTTCTGTGCCGTTTTGTCCGTTGGTGCCATTTGGGGCCATTTGGCATTTAATCGCGACCGGTGGCCCGTGGGAGGTACGTGGACGTCTCGGCGATATATTTTTTTCTCGTGTCGCCGTCTCGTCTTTCACACGCTTGCACGTCCTGTCGCCGCCCACTCCGACTAAAAGTACAATAACGATAATATCGTTATTAATAATAATATGTCCCAACACCCCACCTACCTGCTTATCGACCCCATCCGCTTGTGTTGTTCGGTGTTTTTAATGGTTCTGTTTTGACACGATTTTTTCACGCCGACAGGACTGATCGTACGAAAAACGAAAACCGCAGAAAACGCCACTCAGGACCATCAGGAACCATGGAAAAGGGTGACAAGAAAAACAACGATTGTTACTTTTACTACTATTCGACTTGCATGAAGGTTGGTTTTTGTTTTACAGAAGTCATTGGTAAATGTCACAAACTAGCAACTGCTTTCTAGTTTAAAAAAATGTCCCCGTCATTATTAAATCTAAACAGATCAAATACTAAGTAATTTTGAAAAATTTCAATGTTATGGTAGAAGAAATATTATATTCTGTATTAAATTTAAAACAAAATTCAATTAAATATTTTAAAAAATTTAGAAATAATTACTATGCCCATGTGAATTTTTATCTATAAATTCAATATATTTCATATTTTAAATATAAGTTTTGCTTAACAAATTGTGAAAAGCAATATGAATATATACAACTATTATAAATATATCCAGTGGGTGTTTTCGGTGTTAAAAGACACCCCCCTCGGCTGTATTTATATGAAAAATATAATATTTATAATATAGGATTACAATAATTTGGTTGTGGTAAAATATGTTCAATTATGCCATATTTACACACTACCACGATTTAAGATAAACTTTAATATTGTATGGAGTGTGAATTCCTTCACAAGTTACACTTTATTACAAAAAAAAAAACCTTGGTTATGCCACTAAATGTATCTAAATTGAATAATATTGTCAAATCTAGTAACTTACTTTTGATTAGAAAATAAAATACCATATGGTATTTGTCTAAAAAATCTAGTTTTTTATTATATTATTATTAAAATTTGAATAACTATTATATTATCTAAAATACATTTATCTTGTGTATAATTTTATAGGGAGACAAATGCCCATTTCGCCATGAACCACAAGCATTAGGATGTGAAATGGTATGTAGTTTTTGGCAAAACGGGAAGTGTGAAAATGATCATTGTACATTACGCCACATGGAATTGAAGGTAATTACTTATTAGATTCATATAATAGATTTAATATAATATTTTCTTTAATACTTCTTAAATTAATTTTTATAAGCACAAATATATAAAATAAGTTTTTAATCGTCTATTGTCCATTAATGTTTTAATAATTTCCTATAAGTCTCTTTTCTATTACACAATTTTGTAAGATAATGTATATCCTTTATTTATTTGATTGTAGAAAAACCGAAAAGCAATACCATGTTATTGGGAAAAACAACCAACTGGATGTCGTAAGCCATATTGTGCGTTTTTACATACCAAAACCCGAGATCCATCTCAAGATGCAGGTATGCCCGAATTACCCTGAACTATAGTATATTGTTAATTAATTTTATGAAAATTAAATATATAATTTAAATTGAATATATGTATTGATTACATTGAACATCAGACACTTTACTGATCCTGTTAATAAAAATTTAAATCCATTCATTATTATTTTAGTTAATTATTCATTTATCATAACTAAGGTCCGGATTTATTTGTTTTTACATAATATTATTACCGAGTATAACATGCAGCCTTACAAAAGTAAGAATTGTGTACTATTCATTAGACACCGAATTCACAGGAAAAGATTTTTTTGTATGTTTGAAAATATTTTATTCTATGATATCAGTTATAGAATATTTAGTCTATTTTGAAAAAAAAATGTCGACTTCTTATAACTTCAATTAAAAGATACCCAAAAAAAATTGTTTGGATCATTTACAGCAAATGGATTTAATAATTATTACAATAATTTTTTTTTGTATCATTTTGATTAAAAAAATAAAACGCAGTGATAGTACCACAGAATAACCAAAAGGCAGGCTCACTTTTCTAGTATTACATGGGTTCTTAGTGAGAATAGATTTGCTTTATCTGTTGGTCAATCGGTAAAGATAATAATACAATACAACTTATTTATGTATAAATGTTGTACTAGACCCAAAATTTAACCGATTTTCGAATTCTTATTAAATGAGCCTTCTGGTTATTCTGTGATTATTTATCCATACTGATAAAAACAAAATATTTGTTTATCAAATATTCAAAATCCAAATACTTTGTTTTAATATTACGTTGCATTTAAGATTTTAAATTGAACAGAATAAAAAACTAGTCATAAATTAAATTATCAATAATTCCATTACAAAAGTGTATAATTAGATGTTTAATGAATAATTTAAAAATAAAATAGTAAAAATATGTGTTTTTTTACACAATTTCGCATATTTTTGAATATTTTTAAGATAATATAGACAGAATATTTGCAGCTTTTTTTTAGAGAGAATAAGCATCATATTTTAAGCATATTTAGAGAATATAAATCCAGACTAATCATAACATATTAAAGGTACACATTTTGATAACTAAGTTTGAAATAATGTATTACTCAAAATTGTTAATATTATATTAAATTAGAAGGTAGAAAATTAAAAAGGTTAACCAAGTATAAAATATATATTCAATATTTTCCAATAGGATTTATGGATTAATGTTAAATTCTTTATCACCATAATTAATAAAAAAAAAAATACCAATTTGTATTATTTAATGTTTACTAGGGGCTATTGCAATCGCAGCTAACACCATGGCTATTGAAAATAGTTTTCGCATAAACCCAATGGCTGGTGTCGCACTTACTGCTGGTCCTGAAGCTGCATTGCGACAACGTTATGACCAGCCATTACGAATGAATTGACAACCAATGAACGCAAGTACGGCATCTACTGTTTATGGCAGTTCTGTCGTCACACTGCCATACGTATTCAACAATAATCAATCCACTGCTGCCATGTTTCTTGATCATTGCAACTTTAATGCGTTTATATAAAGTTCAATAATGGTATTGAAAACACATTCTCAGTTCTGAAGAATTTAAAAAAAATACCTTATCCTAGAAATTTTCATATTCTTGGTTAGGTACAAGGCAGAACTGTTTCACTCAAAAAATGCAATATTCAACAACTTAAGGCCGAAGCTTGTTTATTTATTTATCTTTGTTTTTCTATCTGAACATTTTATTTTTATTTTAAACTATTGTTATTATTTATTTTATTTTTAAGTAATTTTTAATGAACATCATGTTTTTTCTGCACTGTAGTTCATAATATAAAAAACGTGTTGCATAATTCTACGTTTATTCAGCTCAATTTCTATTAATCTGGTTACATTCTAAATGCTTTGAGAGAAGTCATGAATTAATGCTTTTTTTTTATCTTGTTATTTATATTAATAACTATTTATGAATAGAAAATTATAGTTTTTGTTTTGTTTAAAAATTATCTAAATAGTATTAAAAATGTAAAAACTAAATTTATATATACAATTCATATATTATTATGACAATGAATTAGACGTGTCTAGTCTATGCACACTTAATATTATGAAACTGAATATAATGAAAAAAGAAAATAATTACCAGTAATATAAGTTGTTATTAAATAGTTTAGTTTATGTTATTTATTTATAACTTTTTTTCCATTATTGTTCACTATTCTTGGGATAATGTAGTAGATCCAGTATTATCTGTGAAAAATGTGTATATTTTTTTGCTCAGTTCTGGTCCAATACGACGATTGGAAGCTAGTGGACCAAATCCACGGCGGACCTAAAATTTGTATTCATATTAATTAATTTTTTTTGATTTCTAATTTAAATGCAAATATACCTTATGCTATTTTAATATTTTAAATGAACTTACTGGAATATCCTGTAGCAATGTTTCTCCTTCTAATCTTGAGCTGCAGTTATCATATGCCTAGATAAAAAATGTAATATTAACTATTATTCATAAATACACAAAATAATGGATATTAAATGCATTAAAAACAAATATTTTTTTTTAATTGTGTCTTTATATAATGAAAATGTTTGTAAAACATAATATATATAACATTAATAAATAATAATTTGTTTTTTGCTTACTTCTAACAATGCAATAGGTGACCCATATACTGTTGCTATTGCTTCACTTGTCTCGAGACCACATAGTGGAAATTGCGATAGCATTTGTCTCCATAGTTGAGTTAAACCTGTGCCATTTTTGTCAACTGTTACACAATTTTTTGTATGACCAGATGCATACCAATCACATCCTCTTGTTCTTCTTTGTATTTATTTAATCTTAAAAAAAATAATGTTGATTTCATAAAAACTAAACTTATCAAATTTAGAAATTTTAACTACCCGCTTAAAAAAAAAAAAAACTTAATTACTTGTATGGTTTCTGTGCAATAGATTTTGTTAAATAAAGAACTGCCAAACCTATATCATTCTTATTTTCAACAAAACGAAATGAAACTTGACAACTTAACATCATCTGTTCAAGGCTATTCAGCATATCGGGCCTATCAAAATATTCAAGTTTAATAATTACACAAATTTGCACAATATCTGTCAAATACATACCCAGAAACCTTTCCGTTTTTTTTAGATTTTATTTTTCTATAACAAAATGAATGAAAAACGTTTAAAAAAATAATATATAAACAGAGGAATTATTTTATTTAATCAATGTTTCATGGTAGTAAATATAATATGAAAATAACATACTTCAGTTGATCAGTAGTACTATATATAATGATTGAAAGTTGTGTTTTATATAATTTAATATCATTTATTTTGTTTAACAATTCATATGATGTAATGAGGTTTTTGACATAATCAAATTCCCAAATTAATAACATAAAATTTTCATCCTCACTAACAGTATCAGACTAAAAAAATTAAAATTTAATTAAATGTATATAACAATTTCATAATTATTAGTTAATAGGTAGTTATATACCAATGTCTATGTTAATTTTGTGTTTTAGATTCCAAATAATAAAAAAAAAATATATTTATTGAAATTCATAATGATGAGTATTTTTTTTACCAGAAACTTAAATAATAATCTATGTTCAAAGCTTTTTATTACTTACTATACATCTTGACCATGTTATTGAATTTAATACAGTTGAATATGACTCAGTTTTATAATTTGCGTCCGTAGATTCTATTTCAGATATTATTTTCTCAGTATATTCATGATTCATCAAATTCATATCAATGTGAACAGTAATATACTAAAATAATGCAATACAAAATATTTATTAAACAAATTAAAAAAATATACAATAAGTAAATAAATACATACATACCTTCATACATTCCTTTGGACTTAAACGTTTTAATTCTTCAGCTAATCTCTTTTTTGCATCTTTTCTAGCCTTTTCTTCCTTTTTTCTTTCTTCAATTTCTTCTTTTGTTGAACGCTTTTTCCGTTTTGGTTCTATCTAGAATATTAAAAACATACCCTTGATTAAAATTTAAAACCAATAATGCAAAAGTTCTATTAAAGGAAAAAGTAATTTTTAAATAATCTTTATTTATTTTTAACTGATTTAAATACCTTTTCAGTTGCTTCTTCATTGTTTGTAGTAGTGTTCATACCTGGTTCTGTCCTCTGTTTATGATAAAAACAAAAAATGTTTAATTCCATCTTTTTTGTATACCAAATTAAAATGTTATTAAAAATTTTATTGGTAATTTTGCATTAAATACTAGATTATATTTAAAACGTTGACTATGTACTGGTTAACTAATTGGCATCATGAGAATTGTTCAGCAACACATTTGTCCAATATATATTAAATGTAAATTATTTATTATTACCTGATTATTATTTAGTGTGATTAAAAACATGTGTTAAAATATGTATTCATATGCCATTTGGACGTAAAACTAGGCTTGCCATTTTTCCCGGTGTCCTGGCCGGTCATTAAGTTTGTCCTGGTTAATAGAAGCTGAGAGAAAATAGCTTTAATATTGTATTATTTAATAATGAAACAGAATAATATTGTACACTGTACATTTATATGATTATCTTAAATTATGTTATTTACAAAAGGGCATATTGAATAACTTTTTTTTAGATAACATAATTTCCCGGTTTGATTATTTCAAAATCTGGCAACCCTACCTATGATCATATAAGATCAGTTTCTTTTTATTATTTAAAAAAAAAAGACATACGCACTAAGTCGAAACCGCAAAAATACATACACAGTCAACATATTTTAAAATATACCTACAATTAACAAGTAGTAATTATTTTTTTTTAAATAGTATAAAATAAAATATTTTATCTTATTTTTGAGTGATTTTTTTTTGTAACTTATAGACTATTTTTACTCTTATATAATTTTTAATAAATATTTTATACTCACAGGTATACAATTATTTGATTTGGAGTGTTCGACCAACATAGAAAAATGATTTTTATTAATCTGAACATCTTCCTGCACATAGTCGCTGTGATGTAAAGCTATTTTTGGAGATACCAATTTTTTTCGTTTTTGCTAAAAAGAACGCTTAATTAGTAACAATTCGACATCAACGATCATTATACGAAATTCATTAAATTCAAATCGTACACGTTGAATAACTTGTTGAAAAAATTCAGGTTCCTCTGAAGCTGACAAACAATCTTTATCTTTGCACAAAGTTTCATTTACTCGGCCATCATCGATTATAGAAATATCCGAATCCGATATCGTATACGTATTATAATAATCTTCATTCATGTTATTGTCAAACAATTGAATAATGTAAGTAACAAAATAATATGATGAACTAGTAACTACGACCTCTCAGTCTAATAGTCGAATGACGAATTCAAATTTCAAAATTTATAGAAATTGATAAGTATTATCTTTATTTTAATTTACGCGCCATTTTTAGAGGTCATATGATAATATTTAATAAAATTGATAAAAGTATAAAGTATAATATAATATTATATTTATATATTTATATTAATTTAATACACTATACAGGGTCCGGCAAAAAGACCTCCCTAATTTAGAAAAAGCGCTGTGTGAGTTGTGGTAGTAGTACAACAGTAGAGAAGGTATCGATGGATATAAGTAGATGTAATGGGAAGGAACAAAATTTTATTTAAAAATTAATTAAAAAAATAAGCGCGAGAAAAAGTTAATAACAATTAACAAGCACACACAATGGGTAATGGGACACCTTTACTTGTATTACATACTTAAATAATTAAAAATCAATTAAACCTACTTATCCAAAATTCTTTAAAATATTTTTTTTAAATTACCTATTTTATATTATATAGGTACAATAATTATACATATTGATGTCTAAAATGTTCTATGATATGATAATTTTCCCATAAAGTAAGTTCCTTAATCGGCTTAATCTCACCATCATAAAAACACTTGACTATACTCTCAAATATCTAAAAATAATAACTGAAAATGCAAGTTTATACGACTGTACTAGGTATTCCTTTTGCTCAAGGACGCCGGGGGGGGGGGGCAAAGGGGCCATTGCTCTTACTAGAAATTATTTAAAACTATTGTTAATTTAATGTCACGCATATTAATTATAACATAATTTTATTGAGATCCATTTGAGAAGTATGACATAATGTTATTTATTTTCTATTTATGGGTTATGCTATTTTAGAATGAAGGCACTAGAAATATATTAAAATTTAAAATAACCTTTTTGATTTGGTTTTAGAATTTTGATATTGCCACGGATGGGATTTTATCCTGCGGGTGGGCTTGCTTTTGCTACTGTCAGTACGTCACTTACCTTATTGGCATAACCCTATTGACTCCAGCAACCCAGCGCTTGAATTGGTAAGTACGGAGCGAGACGGAGCTCCTCTACAATTTTTTTTTTGCGTGCTCCAACTCTATTTTTCCACTATAATAATTAATGGGGGGATGGCACAAATTAATATTCAATATAATTTTTATTAAAATTTACATAAATTATTTAACGAATTTTACGATTTTTAATATCAAAAACAATAATTATTAATTTTGTTATCTATTTAGTTTATTGAATACATTATGTATATGTTTATTATATTTTTTTCTACGCTAAGATGTAACAAGTAGCCACGTAGGTATTATTTTAAAAATATATTATACTTGGGATTTAAATATATGTGTAATTGAAAGTGGTAGCCGGTAGGTATTTAAAATATAATTAAGGTTGGTAAGAAAGGATATGATGGGGGCAAAGCCTCCCACGGGTCTGTGTTAAATAATTGTGCACTTGAAAGTTTAAAATGCCGTTTTTAAATCATTGAATTGAGTTCCTCTACTAAATTTTTCCCAATTCGAGCACTGCTTGACCTTAAACTTCGTTGGCTACCTCATATAAGTATATAACATCCCTTACTGCCTTTACTTCTCGTTAGTCTAATTTCCTTAGGACCGTGTCTAACACGTGGTGGTGATCACATCTATCTACTAGATAGTCTCCTATAACCATATATAACGCTCGGTGCTCAATCATACGTTCAAAATTAGACTAGATTACTGATTAGGTACATTCTTTTCGACTCAGCTTCTTATGCTAATTGGAAACAATAAGCTCTAAACATCGTCTCAGAACCATAATGGGGTATGTTAGATTTAATCCTGGTTTGGCTAATGACGTTGAGACCACTTGTAGTCCATTTAATATCAGTTGACGGAAAATTAATTTAAAATTGCCAAATTTTGAATTTTTTTATATAAACCGTTAAAAATAATACAATAATATTAAAGTTATTTTCTTTTAGATTTCGCTTTAGTGTAATCTATATTTCGACGTAAGTTCGACCAACCAATAGTCAACGTATGATCAACGTAGAATAAACGAGTTTTTATAACGAAAAATGTACGAATAAACATACCTATTGTCAACGTAAAATCAACCTATTCAACGTATATTATACCATTATTATACGAATAACAACTACGTATATACATATACCAAAGTCCAGAGTTATCCTTATTATACACGTAGATTATACGTGCTATGTTAGACTATGTTTACTGGGATGCAATTTCCCACTATGATCAATATTTTTTAAAATTATCTTAACCTTAATTTTCTCAATTTCATGATCATCTATATCGACCGCTTAGTTGTTCTTTATCATCAATCTCCCCCTCCGTCCTCTTGGTATACCTACCACATAATGATTTGCTATTTACAAAGCCCTTTTGTTTATTTCAATTTTAGCCCCTAGTAATTATTTAATAGCCTCTCATTCTATTTCGTGTTTACAATCCCTAGAATAGTAGAATCTAATACTTTTAATTCTAAACTATCTCCTCGTTTTTCATATAATATCATAAATAAATTAACTCAATCATTCAAATCATTTAATTCAACTCTTGTGGATCCCTCGTCACGTTGACATAAATGTTAATGAAGTGGCTGACAAGCTAGCCAAATCTTCTTTCAAAACAATTTTACCTTCCTTCGCTCAATTACCTTGGATTGATGTTATCTCTATTTTACGTTGTGACACTTTCAAACTTTGATCCAACTACTATAATAACCTGCTGGTCAGTTTTCTGTTTCAACTGACTCCATTTAGGCTGCTTAGGTTATTCACTTCAACAGTTCTACCCGATCACGCCTATTAACCTCTGATTAACTACCAGTCTTTCAAAAAGGAATACAAAGCTTGAATTCCATTTTCTTGAGAGAAAACTGGAGTTCTAAGATAGGTACTTTTTAGAAAATTATGATCAAGAATGAAAAAAATGAATACATTTTTAATTGTAGTTGTTATTAAGAGTTTAAAATGTTATTTTATTAAATTAATACTTTAAAGAATATGCTATTTTATTGATTCGTAGAATATTTTAATCATTCATAAAAAAAAACACAAAACAATAAATAAAAACAAAATTGATTATTTATTTTACCATATTTTTAATTTAAAATATAAAAATTATTACAATACAGATATAATATTTTATTTAATCCCATTTACAGTAGATAATATTAATTTAATTTAGTTCAAGAATAATTTTAAGTAGTTATTAGTCAATTGAACAATAAACATGTTGCTTTTCACTAAAAATAAAGAACTTGATTTGAATAATACATTTTTAAAGCACTGAATATGACAAATTTCAGCACAAACATAATATAATAAATATATTATTTTTAATATTTAAAAACAATATAAGTTAAAACATATTTAAATATACTGACATTAAATCAAATACCATTTACTAGAAAAAAAACAAAATACAAAGTAAAAAAACTAATATAGTATCTTTAAATATTAAAAAATATATAAATAAAAACATTGAATTCAAACATAATAATTAATAAGTAACAATATTTTAAATAAGTTTAGAAAATATTATAAACAATTGTTATGAATAAAATGTTTATCTTAAATAATTTACCTTAACACTTGAGTATAAAATGTATAAGGAAATGTATTTTATAGCTTATAGATATTAAGTTTGATCATTAATTTTGTACTTTTACCTATGTTTTGTCAAAATACTATATCATGATCAATAATATAAAAATCATTAAAAATTTACGAAAGTAAGATAAAAACCTTAAATTCAATACAAAATATAAATTGAAATTATTCAATAATAAAATTATAATGCCAAAATAATTGAATTGTTAGATTTAATTTTACTTATGTAAGGAATTTTGCATTGATTAGATAAATGTTATAGATTTTATATTTTACAATAATTTATTTTATATAACATATCTACAATAAAGAGACTGACAGTGTAAGCATATAAAATGTCATGAGTGTTTATTATTGAAATAATTTTAAGTTAATTACAGGGTAACCAATTTAAGTTATAAAACTTGTGAAATTTTGTAAAGCGTTGAATAAACAATAAAATATAACGAGTGAAAATGTATGTAATATCAATATTTGTTCCTATTAAGATAAGCATATGTTGATAAATAATTAACTATTATGAAATGATAGCAATAAGAATTCAGCTTTCATTTGTTGGTTCAGGATTAATGATTACTTGAATTACATAACTTGGAAGAATTCTTGCTTCATCTATATGTAATTTATCACCCAACAGCTTACCACCAAAAAACCATCTTTGATGTAAAGGTTCAATGCCTTGTTTAGCCTAGAAAACAAAAATAAATAAAACTTTTTCACTAATATTTTAAAATTAAGTTATACATTAAATTTAAATAATTTAAACAATTCAAAATGTTTTTGTTCTTTTTAAAATCACCCATAAACAAAAAATGATTTTATACTTAAGTGCTCAATAGTTTTATTTTAAATGTATAAATATTGATCGCTTGACCAACTAACTATAGATAGGAACATTAATTTGATTTTTCAAATTAGTATTTTAAAATAATAAGATAAATTTACATCTTTTAAAAAAATAAAATAAAATACTCTAAATTACTTACTTGCAATTTCTTTTTAGCCTGTGCTATTGTATCTCTTGTCATGAGTGGCATTTTTATATCTTGACAATTGGATGATAGGCGGAGTTTTAACATAATTTCAGAACCTTCATCTGAGGATTCTATGCAATAAAAATTAATTTAAAAAAATACTTATACAAGCTCAGTGCTAGTAACTAAGTATAGTTTATAACAATTTAACTATAATAATTATAAATACAATTTAGTTGATTTTTACCTGTTTGATCAATTGGAGAATCTCTTCCGCTCCCTTCTTTCACTATATTTATAGGATAAGAAAGACAGTATACTGGAACTTGGTATCGTGTTCCTAGCTCATCATAGCACTCAGTTAGAAATCCTAGCAACAGAAAAATGACATATTATATTGTTATATTGGAACATATGACACAAACAAAATGTGAACAACTTCAAACATTAAACATTTAGCATTTAGTAGCACTTAATCTTATTGTTAATTTTACTGGAAGTAAAGATGAGTTAAGCTATAGGTATATAATTCATACTTTTGTACTTTTAACTATGTCTTCATAATATAAGGAGATAACTGATAATTTAATTATTTTATATACATGTAAGCTAATCAATTGAATAAGGGTTTTGCACTAAAGATTTTTTTTTAGTGTTGAAAGAAAATTTGAGGATTTTGCTTAAGTATAGTAAATGGTATGTTAAGAACAATTCATTTAACTATGTTGTTTTTGAATTAAAGTGAACTGACCTATTCATAAAATTCAAAATAAAACATATAATTCAGGGCCAAAGGTTCTATTAGATTTTTTTCTGTTTCAATTTTAAAGCAAATTATGAGCGTTAAAATATGTACAATTTAAAAAATTTAAAGTCCTCAGAAATTAAATTTAAATGGAAAAATAAAAACTACAAGGAGTTTCTATGGACTTTCTATAGACTTTCTAATAGTTCAAATACATATATTTATGTAATAACATTAAAAATGTTTGTGAAATAAAAAGTTGATTTAAAACTGAAAACCTTTTCATGTCAAATATTTTGTTTGTATAATAATTAATATTTTTTTTTATTTTTTTTTTACATGGACAATGTCCAATTTCCAATATAATATAATAATGATAATAATTGACAATTAACAATTTGACATTTTTGAATAAATCGATATGTATAGTACTAATTAATACAATAATACTAAAGATATTATTTGATTCTTATCAAATATAAATGGTTTTAATATGTATTAATTGTTTTTTATTATCATGTTTAGATACATACAATAAATTATTTATAAACATAAAAAACAAAATTATTCATCATTATTATTTATCAGAATGTAAAACTGCATCAACTGACTGACACAAAACAGTTTCAACATCCTATTTTTTCCACTACTTATTCAGTTAAAAAAATACATACTTATCAATTTGGTAATTAAACATTTGCAATTTTATAGTTTAGTTACTTTGGGTATTTTAATTTTATGAATACTGAATAAAATGGATTTTATATTTTTTGGGGTTAATTTTGGTGCAAACAGAGGAGGATTCAGAAAATAATTTTTTAATAGATTTTTATTGACTGATAAAAATGCTTTCTTGGATAGATTTTATAGTTTATACCTAATAGATCACTCATTTTAGACAACATTTATTTTATAAACATATTTAAATATTCGATAGAAAGTTTTGATTAAATTATAAAATTACAATGATAGTGTAACAATATTAGAATTGTCACATTTTATTTTACTTAAACTGGGACAATTATTTTTGTATAAATTTCAAGAGAAATATCTTATCATGTAGTTAACAATCTGTTTTATCATCATAATTTTCTATGACCGGAATACCACACACAATAGTCAACTGAACCCTAATAGTTCATTTTTTAAGGATATTTAGAGCTTTAATTTACATAATTTTTCTATAATTTTTTTAGAGCTTTAAAATCAAAATTTTAGTTATCAACCGTCACCAAGGAAAAAAAAAAATTTTAAAATGGATTTTTCCAATTACTCAAATAATAAGCTTGATTATTTTATTAGACAAATATTATTTTTCTACTAGAAATTGTTCATAAATTATTAAAGTTAAATCACGGGACAATTAGTTGTTTCAAAAAACTTTATCGGAGCACTGGGACACTATATTCAAAACTCTTACAGTACCAACTAAATTAGGATGTATACTAAACTATATGAAACCTAATTGTATCAAATTTAATAAAAAAATAACTAAATAGGATAATTTGCATTTATGTTCTACAAATTAAAATGTCAAAATAATAATAATACAACTAAAATATTAATAGTATTTACTGTTTTAAAACTAGGTTACAACATTTTATAGAATATTGTATCTGGTTCAATTTAAATGTCATGATCAACTTTTAAAGATAAACCTAATATTTCAATTCCCATTATTTTTCAACTATATATTACATTTTTTCAAATTAAAAAATTCTGTTTCCATTTATGTTGTCTAATTTTTAAATTTTACTCAGCTAAAATTAACTGAATTTAGTTCTATTGAAACCAATAAGTTTTTAGAAATAACCAGTCAGATTTCCCATTAGGAAGAGTATAGCTAGCTTCCTAGGGCAGTAAATTATGTAGTGCTTAAGTTTTAATTTTTTTTTATAATATAATTTTATATTACACATTTATAATTTTGTTTTTATGAAGGTTCATAAAAATTATCATGGTAGATTTTCATTAAAATTTGGTGAACAATCCATTAACATTTTTCTAAAGTACGCAAAATCACTAAAAATGAGAAAAAATAGTCTGGACATTAATTGTTCATTCATCATGAAGTTTAATATACCAACTGCCTAGATGTTGTAATCAGTTGCATAATTTTGATTTTTACTTTGACACTTAGAAGAAACTAAATTGTTTTTATAATAATAATATTATAATCTTAATGAACAGTAAATTTAAGATTTGTTAAAAAGAATTTTCTTAAGGTATTTAATTAAAACGTATTTGAAACATATCATTAAATAAATATAAACATTATAGAACTGTTTACCATTAGGAACTGAAATGTTAGCGCCATCCAATATAGCTTGTGCCAATTGAAAATCAGTCGTTTCAGCAGCTGCAGTAGCTGCTCTTAATGCATCCCATATTTCTTTACGTCCTTCAAATGCTGGAGCTGTATCCCAAAATTCATCTCGTTTGCTCCTCAACTGACCTTCAGTTAAGGGAACATCAGATTTCCAACGGATAGTTTCATGGCATAATGGATGATTTTTTCTATTAGTACCTACAAGAAAAATTAAATTTACAAAATTGCATTTTAAACGATAAATTATTTATAATCTTAAAGATAATTGTAACTTAATTAGAAAAAAGTTAATTAAGGGGGAATATAATAATATTTAAAAAAGTGAACAAAGAAAAACAAGTGAAAAAATTATAATTAAAAATACAAATTATAAATTACAAACGCTTATAATTTATTTTTAGTACCAAACATTAATAATTGATGTATTGCATTTATTAATTATATCACATGCAATTATTTTATTGAAGGAGATGAATGTGTTATTAGAATGATGGTGGATACAGGAGATACAGGATAATATTGTTGATTGAGGATACTAATCACTAATTTACAGTATCTACAGAATTCAGACTACAACAATTTTCTAGATTTTAGTATATAATAAGAATTACTAGGAGATTATCCATGAAGTGATCTCCAAACTTATGAAGAATTTCAAGAAACTAGTACTACTATGGTAGGTATTAAAATATTTTTTTTTCTTTTTAAGCATGACAGATAACTAAGAATACACCCTTTTTAAAATATTAAATAAAAATGTTGTAAGAACAATGAAGACATTTTAATCATTTAAATAATATATATATATATATATATAAATACGTACATACTAGGTATATATATATACATATATTATAATACCAATTGCAATTTGCAGTTTATACTAATACCTACACTTAATCAAGTGAAATTTTACAAGACTACAATACAGAGACAGACAAATAATAATCTACCAGAACTCGGGCGAGATCCATTGTCCGAGGATGCATTCCTTCCCCTGCGATTTCTTTGTAAACCTAAACAGCCTCCCATATTGTTCGAACAAGCCTCGGATTCATGGCAACCTTACATTTATATTGAGCTAGTCGACGTTCTTAGAATATAATATTAATTTCCAATAGTAAATTTTTGAAGAATGTACAACGTTCAAGAAATATAAATCACACGGAAAATAATAATTAAGTAAAAAATAGAAAACAATAAAATTTTGTAGAAAATGAAAAAACAAATAATTATCAAACATTCAAGCCCTGATAAAAATTAATACATTCATCATGGAAATCATGTTCTTTACTTACTCCATGAATGAATGTGATATATGTGTTAAAGCATTTATCAGTTATCAGTTATCACCAAATTATACAGTATTATGATCGGTCGGGCGGTCGGCGGTAAATAGTAGTGTAGATTGTAAAATACTATACTCTAATACGGTATGCACGCACATTGCACATTTTTTGGTAAAATTTCTCAAAATCATTTAACTAATAATACAATTTCATCTTCAAAACTTTAAAATGACGTATGTATTGAACGAAATGTTGGATGTTGTAAAAAATGGGAATGGTATTGATTCTACCTGTGAAGTAGTTAGCAAAGGTAATACAAAATTAAGTACAATTTAAATATACGATTTGAAATATAAAATAATATTTTATAAATATTACTGAAGATAGTAGTAAGCCGTTATAAAATTATTAAAATAATTATTTAAACATATTATACCACAATTAATATTATAGGAAAATAGTAAACTAACCAATTTAAATCAAATGTTTGAATTGTCACTGTAATTAATTAATTACAAATATTTATATATATATTGTGTTAATTTTAATTAAAAATATCAATTCATATTCCACTTATTTAATATTTTTTTTTCTATTTTAGAAAACAAAAAATATTTTATTAAATTTATTCATTGTGTTATATTTTTAATAAATATATTATTATCTTTAAATATTTTAACTGATACAAAATTATTTTATTATAATAATACACTAATTTGAAAACTATAAAAAAAAATGTTTATTAAGTACCTATTAACTCCGTAGTACTACCAGTACTTATAATATGTTTAAAAATAAATGTTCACTTGAATTAAGTACAGCTATTTAAAAAAACAAATGTTTAAACATTATTATTATTTTTAGAAATATTAGATAAAGATTAACTTTTCTTCAATTTGTTGAGAGTTTGGAAGAAATTTTGACTTCTACAGATAAAGACATTCGCCTAAATGGAGTTAAGGCATTTGTAACAGTTTTAAAGAAATTGCCTTTGGATTTTTTTATACCAGAAGAGTTGGATTACATAAGTCAATTTTTGTGTGAACGTTTGATTGATCATCATTCATTTGTACCAATTGTTTTGATTGGAATTGAATATACTGTAAGACTATAATATTAACTGTATTATTTTAAATATAATTTAATTTAAATTTATTTAACATAATTTAGGTGCAAATGAAAAATATTAGCAAACAAATGATTGTAAGGTATTTTAATACAATCATGCCTCATTTTCATTGTCAATCACAACTTCAAAATGATCGAAATACATTCTATTGTATATTACAGTATATATTTTTGAATCGCTTAGATGGTAATATCAAGTATCTACTAATTAAAAACTTAACTTTTTTAAAATATTAATTTTATAACAATATTTCTACTGAACACATAATTTATTAAATTTCATAAGTAAGATAATTTTCATACATTTTTATTATACTGAATAATGTGAATTCTGATAATCCAATTTGATTTGAATATGAAATTTCTCTTCTAATTTAGTAGAAATAAGAAATAAAAAATGTTATAAGACTAATAAATATTCCACTATAATTATATTGTCAACTAAAATATCCATGATTATTATTTTTTAGATTTACG
Source organism: Rhopalosiphum maidis (assembly GCF_003676215.2). Lineage (NCBI taxonomy): Eukaryota > Metazoa > Arthropoda > Insecta > Hemiptera > Aphididae > Rhopalosiphum > Rhopalosiphum maidis. The sequence goes on from NC_040877.1 coordinate 66,898,406, forward strand.
TTTTATGGGACCAGATTTCTTATATTGTGTTATTTCTTCAATGGATGGTGAACGAGATCCTAATAATTTAATACTGCTTTTTAGAATGTTACCTCAATTTTTAAGAAATTTTCCATTAGGTCATTTAGCAGAAGAAACTTTTGATGTTATTGCCTGTTATTTTCCTATAGATTTCTATGAAGTAAAAATTAAAATTTTTATTTATAATATTGACTTAATACAACTTTTAATTATAATTTTGTTTACAGACAGAAGAAAGTAAAATAACTAGAGATGAATTAGCAACTAACTTATCTCGATGTCTTACTTGTGTAGAAGAATTTGCTGATTTTTGTATTCCTTTGGCTTTGCAAAAATTAGAAGCTAGTTTGAAAGTTGCAAAATTAGATTCATTGCACTTATTGGTAAAAAATTATTATAATTTAATTTTTAATAACCAATTATAATATTAATTATAATTGTTGTTAACTTTTCATTCATATATTTTATAATATTTCAGTAGTAATATCAATTATTATACTTCATGTGTTTTTCAATTTATTTTTAAAAATTTTGAATAATTGTAACATAATTTAAAGTGTAAAATTTGTATTTCAAATTTTTATTTTGGCCCAAAAATTATATCATGTATTAATAGGCCTTGAATAATTTTTAAATTTAATTTATACATATATTAAAAATTAATGCATTTTATTATTTTAGAAATTATGTTGTGAGAACTTTGATCCTATAAAAATAAAATTTCACATTGAAGAAATATGGCGTATTTTAAAAATGATAATAATGACAGATACTGATGATTCATCAGATGAAGTTAGGGAAGCTGCTATTGGTGTTTTAACTGCTTTATTATATTCACTTACCATTATTAAAGGAGACAATGAACAAGAACAACTATCAAGTTTCTTAGATATTATTCTTAAAAGTTTGTATTTCTGAAACTTAGTTATTAATGTTTTTATTTAATTATTTGGTTTTATTAGGTTCTAATAGATTTTTATTGGACACTCAAGCAACTCTATTTATACCTTCAATAAAACTGCTTTGTAGCGTTGGAAAAACTTCAAATTATGCTTGTCTTAAGATAGCAAATAAAGTAAATTTAATTCATAATTTTATTTTTAAATAAAATGCTAAGTGTAACTGCATAGTTGTTGATAATTTATTTGTAAATAATACAGGTGTATTTAATCCTACTTGATAAAAGTGATGCAACACGATCAGAAATTGTAAGAATCATAGAAGCTATGGGATTAATTACAAATATGTGTTTAGAAATGTGTATCGATTTATCATGTAAGTTACTAAATAACTTATCAATAATTTTTTAATATGCTTCAATATTTTTTTACTGCACAAGTTAAATCTTAATTATATCATTAGAATATATTTTATTTATAGGTTTACAATTTTTACTTAAGTTTATAATATAAATATTCCACTGATGAGTTTTGGTATAATATTTTTAATAATATTGAAGAAACATATTATTTGTTTATTACTCCACTAGTTTAAATTTCATCAGCTAACATTTTTATTCTTGCAACTCTTTTTTTTATTTATTTTAAGCAATTTCTATGTTTGTCTAATTTATCGAAACTTGAATATTTAAATAAACTTTTATTTTGAATTAAATTATTAAAAATAAAATTATGACTTTATTTTTAGCTATACCAGGTCTAGAAAAAAGATGGGAAGAAATATGTTGTTACTTTTTACTTTATGCTCAAAACGAATTGCCAGAAATAAAAATTTCTGCTTTGAAAGCATTAAAAATATCAACTAAAATACTAACTAATTCTCAACGTCAGAATTATTACTGTATTATAATAACGTTAATAAAATCTGATATAACAGATTCTATTAGAAAAGAAACATTATCTTGTTTTAAAGAAGCAGCAAAATATTTTAAAGAGGAAATAAATAGAGAAATCATACAATTTAACTTAAACATTTTAAATGGTAATTAATTTTTAAAACAATTCAACATAATAAATAGATTTGAATATTTTATGTACACTTTTGCTAGTAATTTTATAAAATATATGCTTTTTCATTGTTGTTTTTAGAGTCTAATGATATTATATTAAAATCAAAGTGGTTAAATGCATTATGTTGTTTGGGAAATGAAGAATATTTTTTTACATTAATTAGCGACATTTTAAGTGCTAATTTGTCTGTAAAACAAGCAGAAACTGAGATGACTCTTAAATGCTTAAGGTTGGAAAACTAGATTTATAAACATATTTTGTTTATTATATGTTATACAACTTTTTGACATAATTATTTTTTTTATTTTATTTTTATTTCAGAGATCTTGTTAAAAATATTGAAAATATTAACTTGTTACGTCATTTTGCTTTAAAAGACGGACTCTTAAACTTCATTTTAACAACTTGGATCAATGGTATCAAGAACTGTACTAATTTCAATATTTTTAGAAACGAAATTGTTTTAGAAGATGTTTCGTTTGTTATTAATTCTGTTGTTAAAGTGATCAATACCAGGTAACTTTTATTATTGTTTTAATATATTTTCAAACCTGAATTATTGTAGTAACCATAAGTTGTTGTACCATGTAATGTTAACCATTATTGTAGTAACACTTATCTTTTGTTGTTTTCTTATAAAATAATTTAATGAGGTGATTAAATTACAATTTATATTACTTTATTTACAATTATCATCTATCATACACATAATATGGTTACTTATTATATCCTGTCTAGTTTCCAATGAGAGAATATGTCGCTACCTAATGAAAATCTATTCTTTGCATCCCCATGCAATACCCTGTTACTAAGAACAGTTCCGCCACGGTGGGGTGTTATTTGGAGATGTGTAGAATTGACGTAGTCTTCTGCTGAACAGAGTATAGCATTAACTTATTCATTTTTTAGTAAATTAACGTTTATGTCATGTTTCTGAAAACATAGCACTGTGTATGTTTTAGCAAAAGCTTACCATCTCAGATTATTCTTATCTGAGAAAGAGTACATTAACTAAAAGAAATACATTTAAATCTTATTTATTTAGGTTTCTATCATAAATATAAAATTCAGTGGCGTTATTTCAATTTTAAAATAAGTAACTTAAAAAATAAACCGTTTATCATGATTATTTATAATTACCAATATCTCTCTCATATCCACATGCAACATGGATAAAACGTTTTCACTTAAAATTGTGTTTTATAAGTAAAATTATCTATTACAAAAATTATAGAGAATAATATTTTTGAGAGAATGACATATCAGTTTTATATTTTATTTGTTAATTGATTTTGTATTCAATTTTCAAAATAAAAAAAAATTTTAATTTAAATGATGTTTAAATTGTTTTGAGACAATATTTAGATAAATCAATATATCATTATCTCAAAAATATTATTTGCTATCATTTTTGTAATGGGTTATCTCTAAGATTACTCAAAAACTAAAATAAAAAATGATTTTGTGTAAATGTGTTTTATCTATGTTGCGCATAGATACATACATTCTCCTAATAACTGATATTATTGTTGTATTGTACATGCAACAACAAAATTGTCTGTTTCTTTTACACAATACACACTGACTAACATCTATATCTCCATTTGTTTACACTCTGTTCAGCAAAAGAATACAGGTCACGGAAATTTACGTATCTCCGTGAGACATCCTGCCATATTGAAACCAGTCTTAATGACGGGATATCATGTGGAATACAGAAGAACCGATTTTTGTAGAACTGTAATGTATTCTTTTGTTGCACTGGGTATACTTATATAAAAATGCATTCCATTATTTCATCTATTAATTATTAATAAATTTTATAGTTTATCAAAAATTAAGAATTTCGGTAAATATTTGTCATGAATTATTATTATTATTATTATTTAACTATGAATTAATCACTGATGATAGGGACTAATTTTTATTTTAATGGCCAATAAATAGATTTTATCTTTATTCGCTGTATTAATTTATTTTTTTTATTATTTATATAAGTCCATACAAAATTGAATAAAGTAAAATAATTAAAATAAATAAAATATTGTAAGAAAAAATGTAATTGTTTAGTATAACAAGGGTAAATCATTTTTTATGACATATTTAACATATTTTTAATTTTTTGATGAACAAGTGCATATTTTTAAATATATATTTCATGATTTTTTGACATAATTGATCATGGCCAATAATGTGGACCTGGCAGCCGACCAAAAGCTACTTTTAATACTGATGTTGGGAAAATGCATACTCTCGCTTCCCCCCAAATGATGCCACTTATTAAGTTACCGCATATTTTTTTTTAATTATCTATGGAATTTAAATTTATTGATTCAATTACGTACAGTAATAAGTGGTTATGTTAATGTTGACATTTTTATTGAAATGCACGCCCAAGGGTATTGTTTCAATAATATTAACAATATGTAAATGTTTGATTTTAGTGAACAACTTCAAATACTTAATCAATTCAGCCAATATTTCAATGAAATTTTGAATACAAAATTAAATTATAAAACACTTTCTGATATACAACAAGGCATACATTCATATATGGTAATTAATGGTTTTAAATTTGGAAATAAAATTGTTATTAATTTATTGTTCCACTTAATTTATCTGTAGTAAAAAAAATATTATTCAAATTGAGGAATTTTAATTTAACAACTTATCTGTATTTTATAAATGTGTTTTATTTCATTAAATTATATTTGTGTTTATAATCATTATTAACAAATAATTAAATCATTAAAATAACAATTAAGATCATTGCAAAAAAAGATTAAACTAAGCAATTTTATATACTGTCACATTTAAGCACATTATAATTGGGTTATTAAAGTAATAACATTACTTTTATACATATAACAGTATTTAGAACAGTAAACTTCTAATGTTTTTTAAATATTAATCACATTTATGTCTTAAAAATTCTAATTTTTTCAGGTTATTTTATTAGAAAGTATTCTAAATTCATTAAATAAAAATATCGAACTGAAAAATGTGACTTTATTAATTGAAAATTGTATTGAATTATCAACATATTCTGAAAATTCAATGTGTAGTTTATCTGCTTCGCGATTAACAGCAACATTAATTAATAAATATATTGATGGTACGTTTATTAATAATTATATACTATAATATAAAACTATAAAAACTGTTTATTTTCTTACGTTTTCATTTGTAGGTGATGAAAACAATTTCATAATTGATAAATTGAAATTCAATTTAGAAAATTATTTAAATGTATCAAGCATGTATATCAATAATGTTATAAATCAAATATCATGGATCACTAAGTCTTTATCTATTAAAGGTCATGGAAAAATGCTACAATGGATTGACTGGGTATTAAAAAATAATAATTATTTAATTGATTGTATAACTGATGTTTACTAAATAAAATATTTTTAGTCATTGAATTTATTAGCAGATCCTTTGTATGGAAAAATTATGACACAGTGTTTTAAAATGTTAACACAAACAGATGATGGCTATCTGAATAAAGAGTGTTTTTGTTCAGTTAAGTTAGTACTTTATATAATTTATTTTAATAATTCTATTAATATGTATTATCTCTCTCAAGTTGACTCTTATGTCATTTTAAATTCACTGTCTGAATGTTTTGTAATCTCATATAATATATTTATGTTTGTATACATAATTAATTTTTTTATTAGTAAAATATTAGGTTGAAATAATTTTTTTTTAAAGATTGCATATATTATATAATAATAACTGTTATTATAATAGTATATCATATTTTGTTGTTTTTAACTTATTACTCATTAGTAAACAGAGTTTGGCATCATTTGAATAACATTTTATTTAGATGATTATTTGATAATATTTTATTTGAATAAAAAAATATTCTAATTATTATCTGGATAATATTTTGCCCAACTCTGTTAGTCGATACCCATTATACACGTATTACAAAATGACAATAATAGATTTATGTTATAGATGACTTAAAATTAGTCTTTTAAAAAAGTTTTATTTTTCATTTGAACTAGCCTAATTATAAATATAAAAAATTTTTTACCATGTGTTTTTGATACTTTGAAAGTAAGAACTTGATAAATCTATTTTTATATGACCTAGATAAATATTTTTATAATTATTTGTTGAAACATTTAAAATGTCTATAAACTTAGTCTAAATATTTTCAAAATTTAAGTAATAGTGAAATAATTCTATTTTCTACAATTTTTTTTAATTACTTATAAATAATTAAAATTGTTTAACATCTAAATTTGTTGACATAATAACTCCATTCCTTATAAAAAAGAAATTGTACCCATATATTTTTTCATATATATAAATTGTTAAATTATTTTCTTTTAGATTATTATATAAGCAAAGAATATTCTGTTATGTTATTGAACCACTCATATCCAAGTATAATACAATGCCTGAACCTATTAAAGAAAATTATCTCATTAGTATTTTATACCAAATGGATGGCAACACATATGTGACACTTTCACCATATTTTTCTAAGGTAATCTTAAAGATCTTTAATATTTATTCATGATTGCTAATATTATTACTGTTAAGACTTATAAAAAAGTTTATTAAATAAATTATGTCTTTACATTAAATTCTATTAATTTCAATTTATGAATAATACTTTAGTGGATGCAATTGTTTACACATGAATTATTTATTTATTATGTTTATTAAACAATTTAACTGTTGCAGATATTACCTCTGTTACTTCAACTTTTATCTCCAGAACAAGATTATGTTTTACAGTCGTTGAAAACTTTTTGTAATCTTTTAGAATCCAAGACTCCAGTATTAGAAGATTATTTACAATCTTTTGTTCCAAAATTGCTAAATCTATCTCAAAGTTCAAAGTTTATGAATATAAGAATAGTAGCTTTACAATGTCTTTATAATTGCTGTGACTATTCTTTAATTAAACTTCTACCTTTAAAAAGACAGGTATTAATCCAGAAAAATTAAAATACATTATATTTAGATTATAAATTATGCTTATTTTTAGGTGATTTTTGAGTTGACAAAATGCTTAGATGACAAAAAACGATTGGTTCGGAAAGAAGTAGTTAGAACAAAATCTCGATGGTTGTCTATAGATGTATTGAATGATGATGATTAACATTTAACACATTTAGTTCTTTGTTTTTTTTATAAATTTTGTCATGAAATGTATAATTTTCAAATTGTTAAATTTAATATCACCATTAGATATATTTTTAATTAATTGCCAAATATTGATATGAGTTTTCAAATAAAATGTACTTAAAATTGGTATAGATAATCACTAAATATAACTAGATTTGTTAAAGTAATAAGTTTAAAAATTCTATAAAATTTACAGTATGATAGTCAGAGTACTAGCTAAGATTTGGTGAGACTGACCCAGACCAGGGGGGCTTCGCTTAATTGCGGCCCAAAGTAACCTTTTAAGCTTTTCACCTATCCCGATTGGCCCGTAATAGGTATGAAATTATTTTAGTGGTTATCAAAAACGATTAAATCTGATACATATTTTGACATAAATTTAACTATCGATTATAAACGATTAACTCAATCACCAATATTTAGTATGGTAATTCAGTGTTGCTATAGATTTAGTTTCTATACAACCTTAAACAGCTAAAATACAAGTATTTTGTGATTATTTTGAAAACACCAAACCAAGACATCATAATGATAAACTTTTTTTTTTTGCTCTTATATAGTAAAGTTTTATCTATGGAAATAATTAAATCCTTTTTTTATTTACAAATTTATTAGCTAATTTATTTTTTTTTTACATTAACTTACTACTGTTGTTACTACTTATTACTTATACTAATATTGATACTTTTTGTTTAAATGAATTTTTTAATACATTTATATTATTTTTCATTTTTTTTAAAAAATTGTAACAAGTTAAAGAAAAATTGATTTTAGACATCATTAGCCATTTACCGGGACAAACTTAATGACCCGCCGAGACACCAAGATATGCCATTAAAACCGGGAGGAATAGAAATCCTACCTATGTAGATGTTATTATTTATATTAATAATGTACTTTTTATTTAGAATATGCGCAAAGTAGTCATGCTATGTATTAATATAAATCATAAATATAGGCCAAGTTTGGGTTATTCAAGACAGATCAGTGGCATACAGAACTTTTTCTTTGTGTGGGGAAAAATTAATTTTTCACCCACCCACCACGACAATATATTTAAATTTATTGGTAGATATTAAGTAGACCTATTCATATTTAATAGATATTTAATCATTTACATTTTATAAGTTCTAGAAGAAATTCTACAATTAAATGCTTGTTATTATCACTATTTACAATTAAATTAATTTACTTAGGTATATAAATATAATAAACTGCAATTTAAGTTTTAATAAAATAGATAATATAAATGGAAATATCTGTAGGTATTAAGATTACTGTTTGTTGGGTATTTGTTTTTTAATTTTTATCGATCAAATTTGAATTCAAATTATGTAAAACCATTAGTTTGTTAATACATTGAAGACAATAATTAAAAAAAATTGATTGAATATTCAAACATCAATACATAATTTGAAACTAAGTAAAAAGTTTATGTGTAAAAAATGTAAAATGGCGCAAACTTACTAAATGGCCAGGAACACTATAATGGACCTCGTTACAGCTCTGCTTTTTACTGTTGATAGATTAATACATTAAAAATGTAATGAAATTATAAAATATTTAAGATTAGTACACAAACAAAAATTAAATAAATCCTCATTTATGACACGTAATCTTTAATTTAAAAACTTATAAAAAAAAATTTAAATGATAATTGATGCTTAGCATATTTTATTGGTAAATACCACGGTTTAAGGTTTATCTTTAATCGTAGTAAATACTATGACAAAGTACATAGGTATAATTAGGTAAGTACATAAAACAATTTAGTCACTGGTCACTGCATTTCAACCACTCCAAGTCTATGACATGTAGTTTTTTTGGAGAAGGACGGTGGGTTAAGTTCACAACTTACAAAGCTGAAATTGTCTGAGTGATTTGCAAATGTAATTTTGTCAATATGAATAAAATATTTAAGGTTGAACTGTTGAAGTTAACAACTGATGCGAGACCTGCATGATTGTTTTTTCAGTATTTGCTTCGGAAAGAGTTTTCCTTAGAAGCAGAGTTTAGGTACCTACATCTTTATTCCAAACTTCTTAGTTATCTATTATTAACCTAATGAATCTATAACAGTTTAGATAAGAATCAATTTAATAAATTGAAGTTAATATTATTAACTTAATAATAATATTATGTTCAAAATGGTAATAAAATTTAAATACCTACCATCTTTGTAATGAATTAGGTACTACCTATAACAATTATTATAGGGTAAAAAATAAAAATAAGATACAAAATTATAGATTAACTAGTTAATACAGCGATTCCCAACGGCCAACCCATAGGCTGTGAACTATATTAGTACATTACTAACGTATATATTTAAAATAATATTATATACCTTATAAATTAATATATATATATATAGGTTTGCTATTAGTCATTAGAGGGCCTCAAAGATTTTTACAAAATGGGTGGTCAGCAAAAAGTTTGAGAGCCGCTGAGTTAATAAGTCTATGTTTATAAATAATTATAATATGAAATATAAATAATATATTGTTTTACATAGGTACTTTCCGTCAACACATTATGTTGCATTGTTGCCCGGCGTATAGTATAGGCAAATACATTACTGCAACGTACGCTGTCGATAATAAATTTTAATTCTTCGCAAAAATCCTATTCATCAAGACTTTAGAGGATGTGGTTGTAACTTGTAGCCCGCCGCTTATTCTTGAGCACCAGTTTTTACACATGAGTTTACTACTGTTACTGAGTATTATAGCTCTAGGTAACAGGAATTAATGTATGAATATGATTATATAAAATACAAGAATATCTGAAAATTCTGAATAACACAAAAAAACTGTCAGTCTAACTTTAAAATTAAAAACGTTCAAATTAAAACAAAATTAACAAAAAATCATCACATTAATTTCAATTATCAAAATTTAAGTAAAGGTACAACTAAAAATAAAGTATTAGCTATTTATATATATATATATATACATATATAATTTAAAGTAGAATCTGTTGAAGAGCTATGTGTGATTTATATCACATTTTTTCTAACTATCCATCACTTTAATCTTCGTTTAAAACTTTAAAAGTATTGTTGGTTTTTTAATTTAGTTTTAATGTAGGACATGTAGATAATTACATTTTCAGTTGTATTTTTTATGTACCTACGAACCTACGATATATTATAAATTATTTATAACGATCGTTTATTTTTTATTTATTTATTTATATAAATAGTTGAAATTGTTGAGCTGTATTAATTTAGATATTGGAAGCTATTTAAAAAACTAGAGTAAATTTCAGGGGTTACTAGACTTAGTTTTACACAAAACCAGTTCCTTTTTGACAAAATCGATTTTGTTTTTTTATTGTAATTCAAAAACAAAGAACGTTGATACTTGATACCCGAAACTTTCACCAAATGTTTATAAACTATTTTCTATACATATATTTTTTTTTTATTTGGTGGCGGCCGGGGGGAGTAGAATAGTATTTTGTGACCAAGACCATTAATATTCGTATATATAATTTTTATTTTAATCCTTAAGGTCTTTAATCAATTAATTCTTTGGAATTTGAGGATGGTAGTACGAGATGCTATCACAATAATGTCACGTAATAATCCCAAAAAATAAAATTATGCTTGTCGAAAGGCATGAGTGTTTATTGTACACGTGTGTGAAACAATTGAAATAAAACGGAAAGTCGCGCATTGGTGTTTAGCCACCCGAGTATGAGTCGGCGATCGCATTATCGCATGTACGAAAAAGGTAGCCACCGGCCGGTAGACGCCGACTAGACAGCGATGTCGTGATTGCTGACGACTGGCGGTGTGAGAGATAAAGGTATTACAATAGACAAATTACGCGACTCGGACGCGGATAACTGATTACATAAATATATACCATAGACATGTGTAAATGTATATTTACAGGTCTATGATAATATATACAAGTAATAATAATAATAATATTGTGGGTGCAAGGTGAATATATATGATATATCCACTGATTAAATATATATATTTAATCAGTGGATATATCTATATAGCCACTTTGTGTGGGTGGTTGACGATTGTGGGTTGCCTTGATAAGATAATGATTAACACGAACTTTACTATATAGCGTAGTATTTCTTAGCTTATCATGATAATTATATATTTTATCATGTTAACTTTTGTGATTAACTAACCAGCTTTAATTATACATAGATAGGGTATTTTATTTATCTTATTATTTAATGTTAGATAATTAGATTAATTTAATGATTTAATTTCATTCATAAGTTTACGAGTAACGAGTAACGACTAACAAGTCGCCGCTCATGAAGTCATAACTGAGTGACTATGTCTGGCAAAAACGATTAAGTAATAATTATTTAACATTAAAATATTAAATATTGACATTGTTTAAACTTCAGTATCCACTTAGAAAATTGACTATTGAAGTATAAAGTAATTGAACACCGTACCTGTGGATTTTTTAGTTTCTACTGTTGGACATTTGGTATTTGTTTCCCAATTTATTTACAATCAAATCGTAATTTTTTAATAAGTTTTTAATTTCGTATGATTGGAATTTTTACAATATGAGCTATACATATGTTAAATTTTAATATATTACCTAATTCTATAATTGTATACATTTTAAACTTGTAATTTTCATATTAACTATTTCAGCTGTTAGTATCAATTCATAATTTATTGAATCTAAACAATGTTTTTTTAATTATTATTGTTATTCTTATTATATGTTTGGATAATGTTTAATCAATTTCAGAATATTTATAATATATACATTCAACTTTGCAAAAAAAATTAAATTATTTTTTGACATATCAAGAATTTTCTTGGTTACAATGTATGACTACGAATATGGTGATCTGTGTTTTGATGAAGATAAAATGTAAGTTTAAATAGTTGCTTAATCGTGATATTTTTACCTCAACTTTTATGATTTCTTTAGGGGTATGAAAGTGACTTCCGGTGTTGTAACAATCAATAAGGACCCAACAACCAACCTTATAGGAATAACAATAGGTGGAGGACCACCTCACTGCCCTTGTATATATGTTATACAGGTATGAATATAAATTACTTCACTTCACTAGCAATTACCGATTGGTCATGTATTTAATTTTAGCCATTAATCTAATATACTTGTTATGTGAGTGATATTATCTTAGGTATCTGACAATTCACCGGCTGCATTAGATGGTACACTTGAAAGCGGTGATGAGCTTTTAGCTATTAATAATGAATGTGTACGAGGACATACCAAGCTACAAGTAGCAAAAATGATACAATCAAGTGTGGTGAGTTTAATAATTTTACTTTTTTATACAGAACTAAAGTTTTTATTTATTTGTTTATAAGGACCGAGTTATTTTAAAATACAACAAATTACATGCTGATGCCCGTCAAGGTAAAACTTTGGATATTGTATTAAAAAAAGTTAAACATAGACTAGTTGAACGTATGTCTGCTACTACTGCTGATTCTTTGGGTATGTCTCGTGCCATACTGGTCAATGATAGTCTTGTTAAACGTTTGCAACAGCTGGATGACATGGAACAATCATATCGTCACTTGGTTGATCATACGGAACGCGTGCTCCGTGCATTTTATGCTTTGACTCAATGTTTTAAAGGTACTCTTAAATTACAATATTTTTAGAATCATTTAATTAAAGTTATTTTATCAAGATGCTATGAATTGTATTATCATTATCCATTTAAATTTTTTGTAGAATTTGGGGACACATTTGCAGAAATAGGTGCTAGAGAACCACAGCCTAGAGCTAGTGAAGCTTTAGTGCGCTTTGCTGAATATCACAGACGAATGGAGCGTCAAGGCCTTATGCTAATCAAAGCTCTAAAACCTGTAAGTATAAAAAAGTTTACATTGTTATTTTAATTATAATTTATAGTTCTGGAATAGATATCTAGGTCATTTGGCACATACTTGAATAAAGCTATTCCAGACACCAAGCAAACAATACGCAAGTACGCTGATGTGAAATTTGAATATTTATCTTATTGCTTAAAAGTTAAAGAGTTAGATGATGAAGAGATAACATATTGTTCAGCTGATGAACCTTTATATCGCATTGAAACAGGAAATTATGAATACAGGTATAACAAATAATATTAATTTGAGTGTACCTATAGATATGGACTGAAGTATATTGATTCAAAAAATCTTTGTAGTAAATCTATAATTATGTTCTTTTGTATAGGCTTGTACTGAGATGCCGACAGTTGGCAAGAAAACGATTTGCTGCTCTCAGAGAAGATGTTTTGGCCAAAATTGAACTATTAGAAAATAAACATGTGCATGACGTTGTAGGTCAATTGCATGCAATTGCTTCACATATGGCTAGTTACAATCGTGAAATAAGTTGGATGATGCTAGGAGGTAACAATGTTAGTGAACCACCACTCTTTCCTATTGAGATGGATTTGACATGTACTGCATTTCAATATAAATCTGTCCAACCAGTTAGTGAACATAACCAAGACGATTTTAATGATGTATGAAAAATATTTGTTTTATTGAAATTAACCAATTTATTACATATATATTAATTATTAATTTAAATTATAGGAAAGTATACACAATCAAGTTGACAATCCAAGAGTGTACAGAGATGTGCCACCACTACTTAAAAATAATGATTCTGTTTCTGCTTTGACAGAATTATCTCAACTATGTTTGGATACAGATGACACAGATAATGAAAATCATACATCATCTTCTCCATTGCTTTTAGACTTAAAATAATTTTCTTTTAATATATTAGAGAATTTTTTATTTTTATCTATTAATCATTCCTATTCATTTGTATGCATAAAATACGCTTTGTACTAGTCACTTATAATGTATACAATTATCACGCCTATCTTATTCAATAAAAAAAAGAAATACTAAATTTCTAATTTTAATTATTATCACTAGGGATGGGTTAAATCAGCTTTTTGATTATTATTTCTACTACTTATACGTTTCACAATACTGTGGTAAAAATGTTATTGAAATAAATATTAGCATTATGTGATATATTTTTTTTTGCATGTCCAAACAAAATATTAAAATAAGAGAGTAAAACAGTTTTAAAGGAAATTACAAATTTAAGTCTACATTTAACTCTAAACTTGGAATATACATTGTACATAACTTATACATAGAAAATTGTCCTCTTATTGAAGGCTGAGCTATATTTTCATTGGAGTCAAACAAAAACCAAATTTATCGTAATAATAAATCTATATTGTTATTTTTTTAAATAAAAATAAAATAACAAAATTAACATCGCATAATCAGATAAGTTATTCTGTTAACATGTTTTCTATGTTTACAATTCATTACATTTAACAATTAAATGGATAATTAAAATTGATTAATAATATATTTGGAGTATAGGGAGCAATTAATACAATAAATAACATTAACAACATTTTAAGGAAAAATATTGTATTTTATTAAAAATAATCAAAAATGAACATTAACATGTCTTTAAACTAAAATCATTAATATCAAATAGTTGAAATTTAGATGTACCACTTCCACCAACAGCCACCAAAAATGGATTATCTGCACATCCATCTAGACTGTGTAAAGCACCAGAAAATTCTCTTATTTTAATTAAGTGTTTATTTTCTCTATCCCATACTTTTAAGGTTTCGTCTGTTGAAGAACTAACAATAAATTTCTCCCAGACATAGATTCCAGTGACTTCGTTCTCATGACCTTTATACTTCCATAATGGTTTATTAGCTCGACAATCATAGCACATGAGTTTACCTCTATCAGTACCAATGTAACACAAGAATCCATTAGATGGATCCCAATGAACTTTTTCTACTTTACCTTTAATATCCCAATTTTTATATGTATCATATGTGCGACAATCATAAACATAAAAATCTGAAGAACCAACAGCAAGCGTTTGTGATTCAAATGGATGCCATTTAAGTGATTGGACGTGATCTCCAAAATTTTCCATTCTTGTATGAGGTTCATTTGTTTCTAAATCCCAAAGTAAAATAGTCTCATCTACTGAACCACTGGCAAGTATATGAGGTAGATGTTCATTCCATGCTATATCTAAAATAGCATCAGTATGACCATAATTTTTTTCAGGATTTTTTTTCTTTTTTCTACCCAATCTGTAAATGTTAAAGAAATAGTTAATAATTAATATTTAAATATTTTATTTTGTAACGTTATAATTACCTAAATGTTGGTTCTAAGCATCCAATCAAATCTAAATCCCACACTTCTATTGTAGCAGACATGGATCCTAAGGCACAGAAATTCCCAACAGAGCCAAACCATTCCAAGCATAGTGGTGGATGTTTCAAAATGATGTCGTGATGAATGTAAAAATCTTTGTCATTACCATTGTAAACATAGACTTCAAGTGAGCATTCAGTTTTCTTAACATTGCCTACCAACACCAGATTGTCGTCAGGCTTGAGGATTTCATCGAGTTTGTCACTATCAGTATCGGAATCATTAAAATCAGTATTATTATAAACGGCCAGACCACCGATGGACATGGCTCCTGACATATCCATTTCTTCTTCGTCATAATTATCTAAGCCGTAGTCTTTTTTGTCGCTTTTACTTAACTCTTTTTCTTTGGGTTTGATTTCTGTTAGTTCTTTTAATTCTTGTTGTGATAATTTTATCGTATTTTGATGCAACGAAACACCTTGTTTCACCCATTTTACACATGGAATAAAACTTGTCATTGTTTAAATGTTTAATAACGATTCTATTTAATACTTAAATAATAAATATTATTTATTTATCATTGGATAACACAGACTGAAACACGTGTGGCTGAATCAGAATCACTCAATATTATAGTGATAGTGAATATCATGATGAAGTTAATAGGTATATCAGCAAAATGCATAAATTGGTTCACAGTGCGCATTCCCACTACATTTTATACTTTCCGAGTACTCGTGGTTCTCAACATTACATTGTTTGATGGTAATATTGATAACAAATATTATGATCACGGACTTAGATTATAATTTAATAACCACAGCCAAGATATCATGACAAATTATTGACAAAATAGATCAATTATTTATTATTGCAATTTACGTACTATAATACAGATAGTTGTAATTTGCTATTGAAAATATATTTAATTAAAAAAAAAATTGATTATTTCTATTTTCAATTGTGTTTTGCATTATTTTAACTACTATTCCTATTTCTTGACTTTATTTTACATACCTACATTCTGATATTAATATAATTAGTTTATAGTTGTGAATAAATATTTTTATTAATATAGTTTCCGAGAAACATGTTTGTGAATTTGTAAATTGTTCGAGTGATAGTAGGAAAAACAAAATCTTAAAGCCACATTCATTACATAGATTCCTAAAAAATGTAGGATTATTATAATTAAAGATATATTATATTCTTATGTAATTATATAATATATTGGTGATTATAATTTATAGGCATTTGTGGCAGTTTCAATCTCAAACGGGAATTTAATCCAAAACCAATTAAATTTTGATACAGTTAGGTATCATTTTATATATAGTATCTTAGCAATTCATTTTGTGTATATTGAAAATGGTTCATTTTCGTAATTTTAATTATAGCTGTAGTTTGCTCACATAATTTGTTTTCGTATTATTATACAAACGGAGTTAATTGCAGTTAAGCTACCACGTGAATTTTTCGATTTTGTTTTTTGAAACAAATGTATATCAACAAGTTAAAAACAATGTACGAATTAAGATATCTTAATTCGTGGAACAACGATGCAAAAACGAATTTGTGCAAATCATTATTTTGGAAGTTATATCCTTTGGAAGTTTGCGATTTTACGTTTTTACGTACGCGGATGATGGATGACGCTGTACTTTACTATCGCGCGCCGCGTTTAAAACGAATTTTTATTTTACATATCTTAACAAATTATGTATGATGGTGAAATGACTGAAATCATAACACGATCGACTGCCCTGTAGGACCAGGGCTAGGTGGTCATAGTAACGTGTTGACTACTTTTCTTATTTTACTAGTAGATTAGAATTACCTGTTAGGTTATTGATTGCCTGAAGTGCAGGTATGCGCCCCCCAGGTCGGCTATTTTAGCCCCGAAGGGTTAGGGAGCCCCTATCAACTCGAGGTCCGGAAAACCTAGTCTCGCGACCGGAATCGCGGTAAACGAAGGAAGCCATTATCTATAGATACTTGACATTTAACTATTAATAGGTTTTTGACTGAAATCATTTAGCTAGAGTCACAGATATATAAAAATGTATTTTTATATATATGTGGCTAGAATATACCTACTAGAGTAGAGATACCTATACGTAATCACAGAATATTGAGAGTTATGATAATTACAATTTAATTTGTGTTTTTCTACCCGATATTTTAAGTTAGGTAATAATTTATTTACCTTATTTAATATAATTTTAAGCTTAATTGTATTACTCATTACTCACAGAATACGTTATCGTCGTTATCTAGTGTTTATACTTACCTGTATGATGTAAATTTTTCGATTTATTAAAAAAAAAAAAAAAATAGAAAACTTATAGACGCGGCGCACAGCAGTAAAGTCTACGTTGTGCACATGTGTACAAACGCAAAATCGGAAACTAGCTAATAATGATTTGAGCAAATTTATTTTTGCAACTCGTTGAAATACATTAACATTTATTTCAAAGAAAAAACAAATCGGAAAAATCGCGTGTTAGCTAAACTGCAATTTTTTCGAAGAACAAAAGTGGCTGATAAATTAAAGTCAAATGCAATTCCTCTGAAGTAAAAATGATAATATTAAATATTTCTTAAGAAAATTGATTTATTTATTATTTAATTATTTCATTAATTTTTATTAAACTACTTTTGAATCTATAATCTAATCATTAATCATACAATAAAAACTCTATTCGGAATGAGATTAGACCTCGGCGGCCAACTGTAAATTGTACAACAAATTGTTTGATTTTGATTTTGTTGTAATTTTTTACAAAGTATGTCACAGTATTTATGCATATATCATCAGTCTTGTTAAGAATACTTTTTAAATGTATTCATAATACGTATTTAAATACTTTATAAAAATATTCAAAATACTTAAACAAATACTTTTTTTTCAATTCGATAAATTTTATGTTGAAATATTAATTTTTATTAATAATTAATATTTAATTAACATTATTTGCAAATACATGGGTATTTAAACTTATTTAAAAATGTTTGAGTTAATAAATATAATACTTTTATAGGTATGATTTATTAGACAATTACTTTTACAGTATTTGTCACAAGGTTGTAAATGAAAAAAAAATTCGGAATGGTCCAACATTTTTTAAAATTGGTAATTAGAATTTAGAGTAAAACAATAGGATGAAAAAAGAGTATTTAGTATTGTAGAACAAAAATAAAAATAAAAAGTATCTAAAATACAAAAAAAGTATTTAAATACATGTATTTGAAATATTTGAATACTAACAAGACTGACTCCCCTTCCTTGACCACTTTTCTTATTTATGCCACTACACAGTTGACAAACAAAAAAACAATTGTCCAGTATCTGTGACTGAAATGTTGGTTTCACTTTTAATGTGACGAGTTGGTTCGACAGCATTACGATTACCAATCAAAAAACTATACTAATTTCCGAAGTAGACACAGGTGCTTCAGCGTGACTATGATCACAAATTCACAATAACCACGTTTAATGTCTATCACTGTTACAAGATTTAATAACCGACCCAAAACTGGAGAAATCAATATTAAATGGGAAATAAGATAATAAGAAGTTATTTACGAATGATATCTTTCTTGCTTAAGCCTTCATATCATAATCAATACAAAAAACTTTGTTGACAAAGAACGGCTGTGATGCCACTGTGGTGTCAGAAACTATAATCGAGGTGTGGAAATCAATAATAATTGTGTAAAACACACAATGATAGAAATCATTAAAATTTTCGAGAGACTAATATTAGACTAATACCCTATCTCTTTTTTCATTTACAAAAACCATTTAATTTTTCTATTTTTATTTATGAATTGTTTATTCTAGTTTAAAGTATTGCTCTAAGAACTAAAATATATAAATTAAACAAGTCCCTCTCCCCTGACTACGATCTATGGAAACACTAAAGTAAAAACTATGAAATTTCTATGAAAATATGGATTACAGCCTTCAGGCTGCAGACCTGCAGTACTTAAAAGAACGAAGTTGTGAATCGTCTTATGTAGTAGTAGAATGCATGTAGATACTCGTATGTATACACTGTAGCTTCACTATGCGTCTATGCTCTATTGCTCTGAGTTGATTCAAGCATTTGTGACCTGTGTCAGTAATTTATAATTTCTTGTACAGAGCTTCCAATTTAGAGTTATAACTACAATACTTCCTATCAGTGGCGGCTCGTGGGTTTTTAATGAAGTAGTGCACATCCAAAAAAAATATAACCAATATAATATATATATATATATATATATATATATATATATATATATATTATAAATTGTATTAAATAATATTGTTTACAAATTTTAGTTATTTACAAATTACTTTTTCTTTTGCTTATACCTATTTTTACAAGTGTCAAGTACCTATAATAATAGTAAATACATAATAATAATAATAGTAATAATACATTTTCAAGTAAAAAACTATGACAAAGTAGATACAAATTATTATATTTCAGGTACATATTTATATGTTAAATCGATTCTCCTCTCTTTTTTTTCTGCAAATCTGTTTATTACTTCTTCGTTGAAGTTTGGAATGTTGTTGATCATCCGTTTTTCGATCGATAACATAGCTAGTGCTGTAAGTCGATCTTCTGTCATTGAATTTCTCAAAAATGTTTTAATACGTTTCAATGTAGAAAACGACCTTTCGGCTTCAGCTGTAGTCATTGGAATAGTTGAAATTATTTTTAAAAGTTTGTAGCTTTCAGAAAATATATGTATTAAATTATTTTCAATTATAAATTTCAATAAATGAACTGATGAATTGATATCACGGAAATCGGTTCTTTTGTAGAACAGTTGTAGTTCAGTTTTAAGTTTAGTAACATCCAAAAAAGGATATGCTTCAATTGTTTTATTAAAATGGTCACCTGGGAAGTTATTTTCGTACATAAGAAATTTGGTAGATAAAAATAGGTGCGAAGCATTTAAGTGGTTTTTATAATCAAACCGTTCTTTAACGTTGACAATAAAAATGTCACATACTTCTTTTGCAGCGATTTTTCTTGTTTCAATAGTATCATCATGTTTTCGTTTTTTCGTTGGATGATTTTGAGAAGTTTCAAAGATGTTATCAATATTCTGTCTTTCTTTTAATATATTTTCTTCGAACCGAAAAATTGCCTTTGAAAGTTCTACAGGATCCATAGTTGGTTTTTGTAGTTGATTATATAAAATATCAACATGAGGCATTAAAGAATGAAACACTCTTAACCAAAATATAAATCTATCGTCAATTAACATCCGATGCAAAGCTCCAGCTTGATTAATTGCTATGGTTTGATTGAATGTTGATTCAATTTCTTTCATACATTCAATTAACGACTCAAGATTCTCATACACAGTATTTACTATTCGACTTTTAAAATTCCATCTAGTATTAGATGATCGAGGAACTCTGTGTTTAAAAATTTTATCTAAAACCGTAACCCGCTGCGGACTGTTGGAAAAAAAATTGGTTATATCAGTTAGGTTTGAAAAAAAAATTCTTATCTCATGATTTTGTGAAGTTGGTTGAATTAAAATTAAATTAAGCTGATGAGCATAACAATGTATGAAATGTGCATTTTTATAGCTATTGTTTATTATTTTTTGTACACCATTGAGATGTCCACTCATCACGTTTGCGCCGTCGTAACTGACAAATCAACATATCTGGTGACTCTAGGACTTTTTCCAAATTAAATATTATACATTCAGACAACGATTTCGCATCGTGTCCAGTAGGATTGAAAAATCCCCAAAATCTTTCTACTGGTGTTCCATCCGATAGTAAATATCTAAATATTATTGACAATTGAAACTGAGCAGATACGTCAGTTGTTTCGTCAGCCATTACAGAAATATATTCTGTTTGTTTTATTTCATTTTTAATTCTTTGTTGACATACAGCTAAACAACATTCTAGTAAATCATTTTGGATTGATTTGGATAAACCTTTAAATACCGAAGAGTTCTCAATATGACATTTTAGTACCGAATCTAACTCTGAACTAAAGTTTATAAGACCTCGAAATACGCCGGGATTCTCTGAATTTGATTTTTCATCGTGACCTCGGAGTGCAAGCTCAAATGCTCCACAAAATTTAATACAATTTATGATTTTATTCAATATATAACGATTATGACTTATTTTTTCATTGTATTGTTTGATATTCAACCGATATGCACTAGAAAGTTGTTGTCTTATGTCTTGTTTCCCTAATAGTTTTAAATTTAATTGAGAATTTATGTGTGTCATTGATTTTTCGTGTGTTTTGATTTTAGAAGTTAAATGAATTAAATCGTTTATTCCATTCTTTACCCAAGCGGCATCATTAGATTTTTGACCAAAAAGTAGACAGGGAAAACAATACAAACGATTTGTTTCTGAACAACCACAAATCCAGTCATTAGTTTTATATATATCATTTTTAAATTGTCTTACATAATCTCTCGTTTTACATTTAGTAATTTGTTTAATATTTAAATCTGGAGTAGGCCTACCTTTATTTTTTATTTCCATCTTTTTCTCCAACGAGATTGATGAAAAATTACATTGCAGTATTAATTGCTGTACTGAGTTCATTTTAAAAATTGAAAACAAATACACGAGTAATAATATATTAATATACGTTAATGTCGGTCGTCGATAATAAACAGAAACACGATGGTCACGATTAATAATGTTTTGAATTTCCGATAATGATCGACTAGCTAATATTATCAGCTGATAATCGAAATAATATAATAAATTAATGAGAGTAAAAATAAACTATAATAACATAATAATGCCGATGCCGACGCTCAGCGACGCGGCGACGTCGAAAATAATTCGCTGAAAATAATTTAATTGGTTATGTGCACACAAACAAATGTGCACACCAACTCCATTACAACGCGGGCTGCGTGTATCGACTTGCTTCAATTTTTACACTGTACAAATGTGCACAATGATTGTGTGCACAACTGCACTACTATAATAATACACGCCGATACCGTTCCGTCGCGGACAGCCATTTAGCAGTCGAAATAACCCAATCCAAATATTAAACATAAATACATAATATTATAATATTATTATTTTCATAATACTCTGAATTTATATTTTTATATTTTGAAAATAATTCTTATTACATTACAGGTACTTAGTTGTATTATTATGATTTGTTTTCAATTTTTCTTGAGTTTAGGTAGGTAGTGCACGTGCACTTGTGCACATACACACGAGCCGCCACTGCTTCCTATTAAATAAATAGGAGTTAATTAAAAAGTAAAGAAATAAAGATAGACACATATTTTGATAAAACTTAAAAATGTAAGGAATATTTCAATTTTTTTTTAAATAAGTCTAGAATGATACATTATGATTATATTATATTTATAATTTGAATAAGCACTGTTGTTTACACGATAAACTAATAAAGTAATAACTATAGTTTTATGGTAAATTAATCAGAGAGTGATGATAAAATACAAAAAATTTAAAAACAATTAATGTATTCTTTAAAATCTGTAATATAATATATATTTAAGTTTCACGCGCGTGCACGCTTTAAAACCAGTTGAATAAATTTAGTTTTGGCAAAGATGTACCATACTTGATCATCGCTTATAAAGGATTATTGCATACTTCATTTGACTTATCAATTTTAGTAAATTGCTTGGAAACACCAAAATAACCAGTATATTTGATGGTATTCGGTTCCGTATCGTTATGGTAATGTCCTCCTTGATCACGATCAGTATGCAGATGGAAATGTTGAAGTCTTAAATTCAAACCCTAAGAAAAGTGAAAAATATTTTCAATACATATATAATACAGCCGTACAAAATAATTTTTAAAATTACGGGATCGTGAGAAACGATGCATCCAACACCCACCAACGGAGGGGATAATTCAATATAATGTAAAAAATTGTTTAGCTCTTTTTCTGATTTTAAAGGTATTTTCACCAAGCTTGGCTTAACGACATGAACTTTCACTTTACCATTTTCAATGAGTATCACTCCACCAATCGCTATATTTATACAAGTAAAAAACAAATTAATAATATTCAAAAATTCGTAGTTATTAGTTACAATCTAAGCAGTAAAAATATATATTCCTGTAGTGAATGTACCTAGAATTACCTACTTATTATAATAGCATTAAAATTATTGTTAACCCGTACCAATTATTTCATCCCCGAAATGTTTCTTTAACGCTTCTCTAATGCACGTGCTAAAACTTAACGGTCCTTTTCTTACTTCGCACACAATTTTTAAAACCTAAAAAAAAAAACGTTTATATTAAGATCATTAAGGTTACCTGCCTTACATATAATATACTATATACTATAATCGTACAAATTCATACTAATTACGTATTAATTATACATAGTAAAATATTGATTATTTTTAGAAGTGATGGGGGGCAGTGTAATGCACGTTTTATATAACAGTATCGGGAACTCTATGAAACGTTATTATTATTATGCAGATTTGATCATGCGCAAGTAAAGTAACTTGTTCAACGTGAAAATAAAAAATTATTTATATTATATTATGTATTAATACTCGCAAAAAATCGGTTAGTATATTAATTTATTATATAATTATAACTAATACGTCTTTCTTAGATATTGTTAAATGTTTTGAGCGTATTTGGTAAATTGCCATTATATCGTATAAATACGGAGAAACTCTAAGATAATTAAATCCATGATAATAATTTATTTTAAAACCCTATAAGGTTTGGATATACTTTTAATATATAATATGTATATACTATATATATATTATACTATAATGATATATATTTTATTATTATAATATTATACACATATTATTAACATAAACTTCGCCATAAAAGAAAATCAGGTAACAGTATAAAATTAATACCTATAATATATTATTATAAAAAGTTTTATAATTTTTATAATAATAATTGTCCACATTAAATAATAGTTAGATACCTATGTGTAATATGCTAAAAAATATATAAAATTTTTATTTTTGTCCGGCTCGCGAACTCTTACTAATTCCGAATTCGTGATTATGGCCCGAGAATCCAAAAAGGTTACAGCCGACCACTGGATTAGACTATTAGACTAATTTAATAGACAAACTTATTTTTCTCAAAAAACGATTACGTAACTTTTTAAAATCCAAAATTAAATTATTGTAACAATAATAATATAAATTATAAAATTTTTTTTAAATTACAGAGCTTTAAATAGATTATATTTTTAACATACCTTTAAAAAATATATAAATCTCTAATTAATGACAAATGTATTCGGGTACTTAAATATACAAGCTTATACACATGGAATTTTAGTATAATCACTTCAAACTAATACACATGTTACATGCATAAGAACTACACGAATTGCACGTGTAATAAGGACCACTAGTTACAAGTAGTTTTTACTTTGATTAGGTACTTATGATTTACCTATAGCTAAAATGTTAGTAGGTTCTTAAATATATTTTGTAATTACCTCTCCTCTAAAGCCGTTACTAGTGAAGAAATTTGCCAAAAATGAAAACCTCGTTTCGTCGTCCGGTAACGACTTATGATAACACTCTGCGACATCTTCAGACTTCGTCATGTGAACGTGTGTTCCATTTTTAACTCGATCACCAATCATTGTAACATTTTCCACGCTCTTTATTATAAATTATAAACGTCATGAAATAATACATATTAAGTACATATTTTCATTACTTTGATAGACAATTATTTAATTTTTTTTTTGTTCATACTTAAAATTTATAAAACAAGCTTTAGTTTTTTTTTTTGACATATTTAACTTGATTCAAATGACCCCAATAACCTAAACCTTTTTTCTATTCACAATAATTAATAATATAACATCTCAATGAAAACAAATGGTTTTAATAAATTATATAAATAATAACAGTAATAACACATAATATAGTTTTAATCACCTAAACCACCTAAAATCTAACATAATTAACATTTTAGATAAATATACATTTACATGGTAAATAATGTATCAGGTAGGTATAATATTTAACAGGTAGTGGTGATTTATTTTATGAAATATTATTTTATGTATATCAATACAGGGGCGTCATTTCACATTTTTTCATGGGATGCAAAACCAATATTGAAAATCTAAAGTAATACCAGTCACTCACATGGTCGAGTCATTCCATGAATTTTTTTAACATATTTTTTGTGTAAATGTAGATTATTTCATAGAAATTATAGTATAAAACAAAATAAATAACAATAATTTTGTTCATGGTATGCATTTGCACACCTTTGCATCTCACAAATGACGCCACTGTATCAATATATAATATGCATTATACATGCTCACTTGCCTTTATTAAATTTTGAGTTTAGAAATATTGAGTATATTTAAACTCCAGTTTTCATACTATTTATTAAGTCTTGATACAAACTTTATTCAAATGAGAATCATAATTTTTACTTTAAATTATTAAGTACATGTTTTTTAAATGTTGATGTAGGTGTAAATATAAATACAAATCCAACTATAGCAATTTTTGAATTGTTATATGCATTTAAGGATTAAAGTCTATACATATGGGTTAATGATATTGAAAATTGTATTAAGTAATTGCCAATTAGAATAAATTATTAGAATATTATATTCGTAAAAATTGTATGTGAATACTGAATATAAATAGTATAATAAATTATAACTAATAAGTGTAGCAGTATAACTAGTATAAGCAGTCTAAGTCTATAGACATAATAGAATATTATTTCTATTTGTTACTTGATATAAAACTATTATTAAGGATTATTATCATTAGTACATAATAAAGTTTAATATATCACAGAAGCCACATGTTTGAGTTTTGATTTAAATATGTACCTATACCTATATTTACCTATATAATTATTTTTAAAATGTATGGGCTTTAGAGTTAACAGTTAACAAGAGTGTTTGTAATTTGAAAAAAATGCATCGACACGTGACAGTTCTTAATAGCAAAACAAGTTAAAGTATGAAAAAATGTTCATTATATATTTATATTTAAAAAAATTAGCAATTAGAATTTTAATAAATACACACATTATGTAAGTAGGTATTAAATGATAAAAGGAGGAGGAGCAGGCAAAGTTAATTAATCTATATAGTGCGCGCGATATACTTGCTTCACTATCGACTCCAAAATATGGATAAGGGCCACCACAAGCTCCAATGATAACCAAAGGATCGGACCCAGTAATTTGTTTTAAATCTTTGACGTCGTACAATTTTTCTCGCTTTATTGAAGGTATTAAATTAGTGATATCACCAATGTCAAATACGTTTTCGTCGCCATTTAGTCCTACATAGTAATAAAATAATATATACATACATGATACATATACTATACAATATACATATATTTACACCTTACACCCAATATCCCAATGATTACATATTACATAATCAATATACAAATAGGCAGTGCTCGACTTGACAAAATTAAAGTAGGGGACTCTGTTAACTTTAAAATAAAGAACGTCCCCATCACTTGTTAAACGTTACTACGCCCCCACACCTCCTATATCCCTCTTTAAATCATATGAAAAATATTTATAAATAATAAATTTAAAAAAAAATTACTGTAAATATTATATTGTATATTTTAGTTATAACTAATATAATAACAAACTCAAAACTAACTAAATAAAAAACAATTCATTTTAACTATTTATTTAAATAGTTCCATAATTTATCTCATAAGACGTATATTCTAGGATGCAATATAGTAGTTAGAACAAATATAATGTGGAACAAATATTTTGTGGCATAATTTGTAGTGATGATTAAAGATAATTAGTTAAATAATAATAATAAATATCTTAATAATTATTAAATCTATGGTAAGAAAAATTATTATGATGTTATCACGTGCATTTTGATAACAATTCAGAATGATGCAGTGTCCCCTGCGTTCCCCTTAAAAATAAAAGTAGGGGTACGCTAAAATTTCTGAAAAATTAGTTGGAGTACTCCGTTCTCCTGCGTCCCCCCCAAATCAAGCACTGCAAATAAGTAGTATAACCAATATATAGGTGTATATTTATGCTTACCTTCGGAGGTTAAGTTAAACGGTGGTTGAGTTAAATCTGGACATTGAACTACTTCTGCACTAGCATTTTCAAAATTGTCTAATAATTCAGGCAATATGGCTGAAATTGTAAAACCAACATGTGAATTGTCATTGCATTGTTAATATCATGAAATTGTAAGTATAGATACGTATATAGTTATCTTTATAGTAAGATGTTTAAATTGAACAGTTCAATAATTCATAAAAACGCAATGTATTATCAAAAACTACTACCTAATAGAGTAATACATACTTACATTAGATATATTTTATACACTTATACATTACTGAATACTTGTATGAGTATAACCCATATAAGATATGACTATGGACTATGGTTAATTATTTGTAAATGTTAATTTTATTAACGCACCTAACTATTTAAAAACTGAATTTTTAACTATGCTTATTTGTATATAGATGCAGTGGAGCGGTATATATTAGGTATACGTATCTATAGCATCTTATATAAGTTTTTTATTTAATTGCCTTGGTAGTTACTAGTAAGCACAAATAATATTTACATATTTTAAATCCAATATAAATGTTTTATATAATATTATGAAAACGTCTTTTATTGTTTAAATATCTAATTTCGTTGGATTTTTTTTATTTAAAACATCGATAAAATTAATCGGTGCAAGATTTTTTGTTATACTGTATAAATTGTTTATAAGAAACATTGCATTACATTTTCAATACTTTATACTTAAGTATTAAGAATTTAGTCAATATTTCAGCTTCAAATGCTTATAAATATAAATTGTGCATACTGCATATTATTATATATCTTTAATATTTTTAAATACCATAACTATATAATAACAAATCACAAGAATCATTGTATTATATTTTTTTATAGACATTTTAGTACCTATAGGAAATACTAAAATCCTATAGGATGTTTATAAATATGGACCCGCCGTTTTTCCCGAATAGTATTTTGCCCGAAAATCCGAAAACCCAAAACCTTTTTTACCGACGGTTATTGTTCCCGAAATAAAATAATTAAAAAAAATTTTTATTTACTGGCTTATTTTCTATGTATTATATTTTATACCTATATAAGATAAAGATAGTATTTACGAAAAAGTATGGGTATTTTACATTTATTGCAATTTATCGTCATTATGACATATGTATAATATATATATACTATTACTATCTTTGCCACACGAACATTTAATTGATTTGTATTTTACTCTTATATCAGCGCGTGCTAGTGATACTGTTATTATGATTATTATCGTTTGTATATCTCGAAAAGTGCTATAAAGCTTAGATATATAGTATATATCTATTGGGCGTATTATATCAACGCAAACAAATTTTGTCGATATCAGCG
The DNA here is from genome assembly GCF_003676215.2 of Rhopalosiphum maidis. Taxonomy (NCBI): domain Eukaryota; kingdom Metazoa; phylum Arthropoda; class Insecta; order Hemiptera; family Aphididae; genus Rhopalosiphum; species Rhopalosiphum maidis. Next base: position 66,927,192 of record NC_040877.1, read on the forward strand.
ACGACTTATCGAATAGGTGTTCGTTATGCTCACGCACAACATATTTAACATAGTTACGTAACATAACTTGTCGCATATTTATCCACAGTGTCCATTGTAACCTATGGATAGTTATGCGCACATCGATCGTCGCTAATATAAAAACATCAACCTTACCTTTACTCTGCTCTCGGTGAGTTCTAAAAAGAACAAGCTGATGTTGAGATAATGATCTTAGAGCTGAGTCTAGGGCGAAAAGTGAGAGCTCAGCCAAAAAGAAAATGGCAAGACTTTCAGATGCGAATTATGGCCATTACTGCTTATTTTAATGCATATCAAGAATTAGATTTTCTGAAGGCAATCGCGCATAAGGCATAATATTGTTTTGTGAAATTATTTTGTATTTTGCTTTTTGTTTAATATTGGTCAATTTATATGTTTCACTATTCACTACGATATTACTTCAATTAATTAATTCTTATAATTTATACGTATTATAATTTATAGATTTTAAAATATTAAATTATTAAATTACCGCAATTCTTATATTATTATTAATTAATTGTATTAATCTATTTTTATTTTTATATGTATTATAATTTATACTCGGATTTTCGGGTTAAATATCGGTAACCTATAAATATACCTCAGTCAAAATATTTTGAAAATTAAAAACGGGTCTTCCTTAATTTTTTGTTTATTTTTCCTAGTTATTTTGAAATATATTAAGAATTTTTTATTATTGACACCCCAGAATATAAACTGAATCCAATTTGCTACTAGAAACTATCTTTAAAATTAAAAACCGTAGCAATTTAGTAATTATAAAAATAAAAAAGTTATAAGAAAAAAAATAACCTAACATAAATCGTTGTATTATGTATTGATCTTATTGATTCATTACTCCGCTCAGAATCTAAAAATAATATCTTAATGCATAACATATTTATTAATTTGGTCCGTAAGTTTAATTCCCGAATTTTTTGTAAGTTTTTCCTTTATTCCCAAGTGACCAATTATTATGTTTAATAAATGTAAATATAATTATATAGGTAATTATAATACATTTTAATAAGATGGCTAAATAATAATAAATAGGTATCGTTTATTTTCATTTTTAAAATCTGACCACTTTTATTCTAGACTGTAGTCTTGCCTACCTTAATTATAAGCAATAATACTGAAATACTATAATAAGTACCTTTAACAATGCATCTTAGAGGCGGTGTGTTTAGTTTGATGCGCACTATGGGCAATTCATTCATGTTTAAGACACTTGGAAAATTGCAATTCTCGGTTGCCATTTCAGAGAAATTATTATTTATTTTTAGAAATGGAACAAAAAACTATGAATAATAATAATAATTCACGATCTAAAACGATTAGCGTAAACCACGTGCATAAATGTTTGCATTTACGTTAGCCACCTGACTGCAACATGATTACGAACGTTTTTATCACCTTTTTATAACACGATTGTGAACGAATGTTGCTTATCAAAGAATATGTTTTTTTAGCCGAACAACGAACGATTACGAACGTCTTACTTTTTAGGCTACGTCGCTACTCGCTAAGTATAATTGCTGAATATGTTTTATTTTGTTCGGGGATTCAGTAAAAACATTTTTTTTTTTTTTAAATAAAAACTCTTCGATATATTAATACGTTATATTATAGCTATACATTATAAACTAAAATAAAATGATACAAAGTTATAGGTAGTGTTTCAATTGTTTAAAATGTTGATTAAAAAAATGTTCGGGATATAAATGTTATTAATAAATACCGTTACTTAATGTATTATAATACGTTACAATCTGAAATAAATAAATAAAAAAAAAAATACAAAATAATAGTTTTTCTATATTTTATTCTTTTTTTAAATTTTTTCCTTAGTATGAATTTCCGGTTTTTTGTATAAATATAAAATAAGATCTTTGTAGATTTTATAATCATTGTAATTTATTTATAGGTACCTACGTTATTTTTGATAGAATTTATTATTGTCAAAGTTTGTGCTTGTATTTTTTTTAAAACTGAAATAACTGCATGTGTTGGAGAATGGGGGTTATAAAACTGACCAATGTAAGTTCTATAAAAGCTCTTCGGCCCATTGGTAGTTCTAAAAATGTGTACAAATAATATTAAATCCATTTATTATATAAATATAACTGAATAATAAATACTGACTATAAATATAAATCTAGCAACTCCGTACGAAAAAAGGCAGGTAAACATGTTCGAAATCGTTTTATCACCCAGCCACCTATTATACAACAAGCACTATGTAGGAGATATCTTCTCTACATCGTGACTACAAGTCTACAAGTTTTTGATATATTTTATGATATAAATATCAAGCTACACCGGCGGTGGACAATGATCTTAAAGTACACCTTTAGGTAGTTAATATTACGTAATCATCTGTCGTAACGCTTATACAAAAAACATGGTAAGAAAAGGTGATTGATGAGTACATAATCGTAATTAATAATTATGCTATATACACACTTCTTTGTTTATCTGTAAGTGCCACGATTAAAAGGACGTCATACTCGCATGTGTTGCCTCTGACTTACTAATGTAGGTCATCATACTACATTTTCGTTCAGCAGAACATATTTTGTGATGTTATCTTTAACATAGGAGTACATTTACCTATTATCAAATTTAAAGGTAAGGATGCTACCTAGTACCTAGAAAATAACATATGCTTTTATTGATATTATTATTTTAAAGTGTGTTATAGCTATCAGTTATGTAAAATATTACAATTTTAAAACGTTTATAACTTACTTTAAATTGATAATATCAACAAAAGCATATGCCATTTTCTAGATAATATTCATACCTTTAAATTTGATACTGGTAAATTTACTTTCAATATTAAAGCTATTACATCACAAAATGTACGTTAATGAGACGGAGACAACATATTTACATATGCGGGTATGGAGTACTCTTAAAGATATATCTTGTTGCGTATCGGGATTGGTAAATGTGTCCCAAATGACCTTACCTCGGTAAATTGTGTCTCAGAAAAAAAAATATGTGTGTGGTTTTTATGATATTATGTTCTAAAAAATAGTAGTATACCTAGTATAAATAATTAAAAATTGAGTCCTGGAAAAATATGTTAGTACGTATAAATATCATGTTTAAATGATATACATTTAACAAATTCTAATCTAACAATATTATTAGTATACAAGTATTTCGTCATTTGTTCCCTTAAGTATTTTTTTTACCGAGTGTAATTTTATTTTTCTGTATTGTACTTTGTAATTTAATATGTGTCTCAGACTGTACTTGTAATAATATGTCCACAAAAAATAATTATTTTTAAGTAAATTGTATAAAACATAAATACAAAATATAAAAGTTTTATGGTTTTAATATTTTAGACTTAGTTGCGCCAAAGATTTATAGCTGGGGCCCAACTTACCTATTGGCTGTTATTTTTTTATAGCCGGGACCCAATTTACCTATTACCATTTTATACTCGGCTCTCAACTTACCGCTTTCTAAATGAATACAAAATGTCGCGGACTCAATTTACCATGGCGTATACTTATAGATTAACGATTAACACATGATACGTATGGTAATCGGTCAAAAAGTCTAGGGGCAAAATGTCCGTTTTAAAAAAAGTTGGACAAAAAGTCCGGATTCAGTTTTTATAGTCGGACAAAAAGTCTAAAAATACAAAATATTTCATATAATTAATATTTATTTTAAAAATTTAAAAATGTTTGTGACATTTTTCTATTTTCTTATTTTCATTTATAATTATATAATTTATTACAACATATTAGTAAAACCATATCTATATAACCATATCATATATGTAACTAAATACATTTTAACAAACAATAAATATTTTTTTATTTATGAACACGTCAATCTAAACTAAAACTAAAAAAAAAATAGTACATTATAATCTAGTGCAGTGTTTTTCAACCTGTGCGTCGCCGGTCATTATTAAGGGAGCCGCGTTCGCAATAGAAACTAAAAATACAATTTCCGCGCACCAATACATATTACATTTTGGGTGTGTGAGACAGATCGGCCGTCGATAACCGTGTTTGCGATATCGAGTAATAGCATATTTCGATTACTATTTACATTTATTTGATGATATAATGCAACAAAAACAAGCACAGCCGTCCCATTAAAAATAAAGTTAGATTAAAATTATTATAAATAATTTAAATTTGTTTATTTTTAAATATTCGTATGGGAGCCGTACATTTTATTTCAAAATCAAAAGGAGCCGTGGACCCGAAAAGGTTGACAACCACTGATCTAGTGGATTTCCGTTATATTTTTGTTAGTTATACAAAAATATAATAATATGTGTACATTTTTAAATTTTTAAAATAAATATTAATTAGGTATATAAACTATTTTGTATTTTCGGATTTTTTGTCCGACTATAAAAATTGAATCGGGACTTTTTGTCCAACTTTTTTTAATGCAGACTTTTTATCCGCGATTCGCAGGTATACAGTTTTTATTTTATTTTTTTGATAAATGAGACATGAGTCAGAGACATAATACACTTGTATAACACAATATTATACAATTAAACAATTTACATCACTATTTATACCACAAACCTATTCACACCATTCTACAGTGAGACAATATTGGTTCAAAAGTTAATAACAATAATAAATTATAAAATATATAGATACTATAGTAATAATTTAATATTGATGATATTGCATTTATTAAATTTATGAATGTAACGTTTTCTTTTATTATAATTTATAAAATATACTTAGTAATATAGCCTCGATTGATCTTTACTGAGAATCGTTTTTTTTATACAATATATTTTAATCATTAAATTAAAATATGTGTTCATAACGTAATTCACCCAATAATGAGTTACACTCAACTCCTACCATATGGCATAAAGATTACCTACCTACTTTTTTATTTTTGATACTATGACCAAAATATGTTTTATAATTTTTTCTCCATGTTTTAGTATGTTAATATACTTATACTCTTCATTTAATTAAAATTTATTACCGTGCTAAAAAAGGTCTTAAACTCATGATAGGGTCCTAGTTAAAATTTGGAAAATATAATTTGAAAGCTAGGTATTAATTCGTATTATTGATGGTAAATTAATTTTTTTATGATTGTTAACCACATGCATAAAATCTAAATAAACGGATGAAGATAAAATTATTTTTCCATTAGTAGTTACCATAACACTTCAAAAAGTTTCATATTAAAGAAAAAACAAAGGTATATTTCTACTTTACAGGACATCTTTTTTTTGCAATTTTTGTAATTGAAATATATGTAGTTAAGTACGCTGAAAACGATGGTGAAGTCAGAATTGGCGCTCGGACATAGTTAAGAAGTTACATTTTAAAGTTGCACTACTATAAATGTCAAACAATAGGTTAGGTCATCCGTTAGGTTACCCATTATGTTGGCTTAGGTCTACATTTACCCAACTTTCCCCCCCTAGGTGGACTATTTTCATCACCTGGGGGGTTAGGGGGCCGAGCCACCAACCGAGAGGACCGTAGGACCTCGAGTTCGGCGATCGGAGCCGGCAGGCGTAGGGAGCAACTACACGTATTATTTAATACTACAAAATTCAAAAGATTGTAAATTGCCATATTAAAAAGTTATTTTGTTTAATTATGTTTCGTAAAATAAAATAAAAAGTTTATTTTAATCGAGGTTTGAACGGGAGATATTTGGTTAAATTTACCGGAAAGTTACCACTGTGCCAAGTTACCACAGAAGTTCAATTTGAATTTTTTTAAGCAAAATGGGTATTTAAGGATTATAGTATAAATATAAAACTTCAATTAGTTATAACTTTGAAAGTAAGTTCGTGCCCCAAATTCTGATTTCACCATCATTTTTTTCGTCAAAAATATGACAAGGTCCCCCCAAAAACTTACCAAAAAAAGGGATGTCCCGTAAAGTAGAAATGTTCCAAAACAAATTAATGTCAGTCAGATTATAAATAGCACTTATTCAATTATACCTCAGATTAACCTTTTACAATAATGGATTATATTAGTATATTTTATAATTTGTATTTCAAACAATTCTCAAAAATAAAAGTGATTCAGTTTTGAACTACCATTATGCAAATACAGTGGCGTACGCAGAATTTTTTTAAGGGGGTGTCATATTTCTCTAACACCCTCCCTTGTGTAAGCCACTGTGCAAATACATAAGGGTATAATATAAATAACTTCAAAAGTTTCAAATTGGTTACAATGAATTTAAAAGCCAATAAAGATAATAAAATCATTCTTTTATAAAAAAAATTATAATACAATAAAATTCTATATAACCATTGAATGTAGAATAGACTAGTGATCTTCAACTTTTTTGGACTCACGACCCACGTAAGCTTTGTAAAAAAGCTAAAATTGCTTAATGCTTTGCAATAGTACTATTAAAACTGAATACAATACAACAATTTTAAACTGTTTTTTCATTTATTAAGTTTAATAATTAAAAAATATTTTTTTACCGTATACAATTTTATTAATTTTATTTTTATTTTAAAAAGAAGACTTATCGGCATCTATTTTTGAGCTTACGCGACCCACCGATTGAAGACCACTGGAATAGATTATTTGATTATAGACTTTTCTGTGATCAATGATATAACAAAATATGTTTGAGGACCAAACCAAATTTGTTCTCTATTTAATGAATTTTTCCCTTTTGTAATATGAAAGTTTCTATGTACTATAATATTTATATTTTACTTTACAAAATTCACAAAAAAAGCTGCCTTTTAACTATTTTTTTAATTTTTAGAATATTAAAAAAAAATAGAAATGGAATGTATCATTTCTTTAATAAAATAATAATGTAATAAATGTTGCATATTTTATTGTGAAAAAAGTAACATTGACTAACAAAATATGAATAATGAATATTAATAGGTGCAATATAATCATTTTTACATACATTTTATTTATTCCTAAATTAATAATATATTATAATACCATAGTATTAAAACTGTTTTATATAATATTGCACTTAACATAAATAAATTTTTTTAAGCTTATTTTAAAAAAAAATACATTTTTTTAGTTAGTATCTTTTTTAATATATTATAATTTAAATAAAAATAAGCTGATGTACAAGGAATTATATTTTTCTTTAATATAACATACAATTTTTTTCAAATTAATAAAATTATTTTATAACAATACATAATAAATTATGATTTATGAATAATACATTTATTATTTAACATTGCATTTCTAACATAAAACATTTTTTACACAGGCACTTTTTTAAATTTTCCTTCACCAAAAAGCCATAAACATAATCGGTCCATTATATAAGAACCAAAGTAATCTGAAATAAGTACAGTAATTAAAATAACTCGGAATTCATGAGGAAACTGAACAATTTCAAATTGCTCATTAAGTCCTTGCAAAGTACCCATACTTAAAAACAATATTACCATAATTGTTCCTACTGTACTGTACAGCAATGGCTTATTTTCTATTAAATTTTCCATGAATGGTCGTCCTCGATAATTGACTGAAAAAGTACAAATTTGCAATGCCATGGAAATAATAAATACTGCACTGTTCACTACATTAGGTTTAAATTCGTCTACATCTGTTTCTGCAGAATCCAAATTTGTATTATTTGATAACAAACTGTCATTTGAAAATGGCAAAGTAGTATTCACAGGATCACTTTCAGCATACACACTAGCTTCTTGGACTAAGAATACTAAACTACAAAAGTGTATAATAAATTGTAATAATACAGTTGAAATTGTGTAGATGTTGAATATATTTGGCAGTGGTCTCTGTTTGGATAAAACTTTTAAAGGTCTTGACCTTGAAATAAATAAAAATGAAGCAGCTAACAATAATCCTTGTAATGTAGCTTGAGAATCACTAAATTTTATACCCTTAACATAAAGTACAGACTGACTATAAGCAGCAATAAGAGCATTCAGTGCTAATATTTTAAACATTTGAAGTGTAGTAACTAAAGTACAACGACCTTGTTTAATTACATGACATACACAAGTTACAGATGAAAATTTACTTGTAAAAGGAGCAGCAATACTAGCGTCTCCTGACTTCACCACAGTCACAGATTCTTCATCTATTTCTTTCATTAGTCTTTTCATTTGATCACCTACATTTTCTCCTGGTTTTCTTGACTTATTGGCAAACATATCTTTTTTTAATTTTATCTTTTCTTTACCTCTAGCAAGTATAGCAATACCAACATGTGCATGTTTCAAGGCGCCAACATCATTAGTACCGTCTCCACACATCAAAGTACAATAACCTAATTCTTTTAATGTTATTATAATAAATTCTTTTTCTTTGGGAGCCACTCTAGCAAACACACATACATGTAGGTATAATTTTTTTTAATATATCTTTGTGATTTTGATTTAGAAAATTTAATCCATCTCCTGTCAAACATAAATCATATGAATCGACTAATTCTTTAATACTACTATTTAATGGGACTTGAATTTTGTAACTATCACTTATCCAACACCATGTTTTGTTGGTTTCTGAAAGTGTCAATATGATATGACTTGCAGATCTTGTAAAATTTAATTCATTAGCTACATAACATGCAGTCAATGCATTATCTCCAGTTATCATAGTTACCATGTGGGACGAGTTCAGAAGTTCTTTAATAACATTCTCTGAATCTTGTTTTAATGGACACGAAACCACAACAAACCCAACAAAATTTAAATCACATTCCAAGTCTTCTCTCTTTAAATTTTTTAAATCATTTGGAATGGCAGTCATTTCTTTTCTAGCAAGCGCTAATACTCGAGCTCCTCGACCAGCTAGTTCAAGATATGTACTGTCATAATTATTAGGAATATTTAATAACATTGACTTCAGCACTTCGGGGGCACCTTTGACACTTGCTATATGTATAACTTTATTTGCTGTTTTTGTACATTTATAAGCTGCTAATACAGACATTCTTTTTAAAGATGAAGAAAAATAAAATCTGTTCAATATCTTTAATGGTGGTATCTTTGATTTCTTTGGTACAATAAAATCATTCTTGGTTAAAATCCAATTTATTGCGTTCAAAGAGGCTTTTTCAACAGGATCCCCAACTAATGTATCTTCTAGTTGGACCAATGAGTGACAAGAAGCTAAAACTTGAATGGTATGTTCAGGGGCTTCATTCATTGGAATCATATCTTTTTCAACACCAGCTATACCTTCAACAATTAAAGCATCTTTGGTTAAAGTACCAGTTTTATCAAAACAGCATATTTCTACTTTGCCAGCAAATGGAATTCTAAAAGGTTCAGTACAATATATTCCAAGTTTGGATAAGGATAAAATTGACGAATTAACAGCCAATGATAATTCAACAGGCAGTTCCGGAGGTATAACAGAAGTGAGGATAAGTGTACATTCAAGGAATAACTTGTAACGGCTCCTATTTGGATCTTCAGTGCCTTTAATCCACAAATAGTAAGCTGCAGCAATTGCAAAAATTAACAAAAATAAAATAAATGCTAAAGTTTCCATGTTATTTGCAGTGACATGCTTGACACCAAATAATATTGTTTGTAGTAGATTACCTTGTGATGTATTGAAACCTGTTCGTAACACATAAGCAATACATCCATTATCTGGAGGGGAACGCACACTTGATGATATTTTCATAGGAGAAGTATGTTGAACTACTTTTGTACCACTAAATAAAATATGCAGTTTCTTATCAGATTCAAAATCTAAGTTTCTACTAGCAATCGGTAATATTTTCAATAGATTCTTTCATCTGTGGAATAGATTCACCAGTCAATAAGCTTTCATCAACGATACATGAACCTCTTAAGAGTAATAAATCACAAGGAACAGTTTGATCATTATTGGTTCTTGTAATAGATACAATATCGCCAGGTGTAAGTTCGTCACTTAATAAAAATTGCCATTTTTTATTGCGATACACATGCAAATGAATTGGTTTGTTACCCATATTCCTGATTTCTTCCATGTTACGTAATTGTTGCTTGACTAAAGTGCATTCAAATAGTACCAACATTGCTAAGGTAAACAAAGAATAGTACCAATACTTATCAAAGCACCACAACGCAATACAAAATACTTGAAACACAAAAAAAGGAGCTGTTGCTCTTTCTATAAATAAATCATTAAACTTTGGTAATTGTATATTAAGGCGATTTCGACCATATAATTGTATAGCTCTAGATAACTGTTCATCACTATTGTAGCCTTTACAATTTCCATATTGTTCTATTGTATTAGCAATTGGAAATTCTAAAGAATTGAAACATTTCTTGTCATCATTCCATATATATTTGATTTCTTGGTACCTAAACCATGTAACAGTCTTCAGGTCTTGGTCTTGGAATGTGTTTAACATCACTAATTCGGTAAATCCATTATTAGGAGTGGGTAATACTTTGACCAAGGCAGCTTCCTCTGGGGAAGTGACACGTCGACATGACAATAGACATCTAAATGATACAGACCAGTAACAACTTAATGAACACAATATTTGGGCAACACCGATGGCAAAAATACCAGCAAAAAAGAAATCTAGCAGATTGTCGGTGAAATAACAAGCGGACGACCACGAGATGTAAAGGACAACAAATGGAAAGATGGCTCCGTGAAATGCAACATGTCGGGGTACGTATAGAGACACTGAGTCAATCAGATTGTCAATGGCCATTGTTGCGTCGTTTGAAGTGGAAAAAAATAAAATAGAACAATTAACGATTAACTATTGATACTGATTACCAAATAACAACGGTACCTTGGAGGCGTCAGAACTGGGGCGGATGGTTCACGTCCGAAGTGACTGGACGGTTGGCCATTATAGTGCAGTGGGCACAGAATGAGCGCAAATTGGTTGGCGATCAAATACTATGTACTGAATACTGATGATAACAACAAAAAAGGCGTACTGATGTCCGACCGACGGCGGTCTTATTGACTCAATGTGATGATCGTCGATTCGTTTTTACTCTATCTGGAACGCTTGATGACGAAACCGGACCGGCAACAAGTAGATAGTTCATCAGCGTACCAGTAGTCGTGAACTATCGTCATTGTTCAGTAACTTCAATCAGGAAAAACATTACCTATATATTTTGATTAAAACGAATAATAATTATTGTAATACTTGACAAGTGGTCGAAAATTAATAAACAAGCAAGCAAAATAGTAATTTACTATTATATTTATAAATTTATAATAAATTATTAAATTAATATTGCTAAACCGCTTACCGACTACTGTTAAGTGCTTACGCCGACGATAAGTGATAGGATTGATAGGAGATAGCGGAACGGGAGAGATGTTTAAGAATCTTAACCTAAATAAACGGTGTTGCCAATGCGCCAACGACAAACAATGACAAACGGCCGTGAAATCACAGAACATAAGATATAATTCCATGATGACGAACTTGCTGGATATAATTATTTTCTTTTTCATTCATGCGTTTGTTTTTCTCCCGCAAGCAGGTTGCACCGTATCACGTTACGCCCGACGGCGATTGGTCAAAATTTGATTTAACGTGAATATAACGGTTCTGCTTCTGAACAATTGTCGATTGCCGATAAAAACATGTAAACTACTGAATCGTAATTTACCGAATTTGTGATTTCGTGATCACCATCATTTTTCATTATTACAATATTGTCAATAATACTAATGCGTTATTATTTTGTTATTAGCTATTTAAATATTTATTATTTACATTTTCGTTGAAGGCAGTTCTTGCGCTTTTACATGCTTACTATTTGTAATTTAAATTAATTATTATTTATTACCATCGTATACTAGTATTATTATTATTATTATAATTTATACTAATACTGGTTGTGATTGTTTTTACATACCTTTTATTATTTTCATCAGCTTTTTTACAGTCAATTTGATATTTTATTTGTGAACTTATTTTCTTAACATAAGTTTCATATCTTTGTTTACTTATGTCAATGTAACTTAAAATTACACAATTATTTTGAATACGCGGTATAATTAAATTTATATTTTTATTTTGTATGTAGTTCACTGTTATTACATCACAATATTGACAAACACCTACTATGACTACAAAAAAGTGAGTTTTTTTTTCATATTTAAAATCTAAAAAATAAGGTACATATTTATATTTTTAATATTAATTATTACTATTATCATAAGTGTTTGGATAATGTATGATTGTTTATGAAGTACAATTTACCCATGGTCTATGACAGATAGGTTTCTTATAACAAAGTGAATGTCATAACATTTTATTAATTTGTACAACAAATTTTTATGTAATTACTAGGAATTCTTATGATATGATTAAAAAAAAAACTACCTACGTTTCTTTATATCATTTAGACTTGATATCTAATTGTAATTGTTGGCTACTGGATTTAATGTGTTAAATAAAGGTACCTACTGTTCATTTTTCATAATCTTAAAATAACTTATTTTATGATGTTTTTTTAATTAAACTACTAAACAACATAAATTGTTACGTTTAGTTCAGGTATTTATTGCTAATCTATAACTAATTTAGGTTCTACACAAATATCCAAATTTTAAAGAAATAAAGTAGTACTTAATTTGACTAGTAAATATCAAATATATATAACTAACTATATATTATTTATAATATTTACACAATAATAATTACCCATTATAATAATTAACATTATGTAATTCAGTGTATTTGTAAAATTAAAATGTTTGTTTTACCAGATCTCAATTAATTATGAAGGAAAACAGAATTCCAATAGGAAAGAAAAAAGAAAATATAAAAAAAAGTAAGTTATCCCTATTTACTGCTAAGTACGATAATGTATTTATATTTAACATATTATATTATATTTATTAATTTATGTTACAAATGATAGGTTAACTGTACAAATATTTAACCATTTGCTATCTATTACCATCATTTTCCAATGCTTAAATACTTTTTGCTTTTGAAATTATATTGAAATTTTAAAACTTAAGTATAAAAAAAACATTTTAAATAATTAAAAACAAAATTATACAAGAATAATGCCAGGACAACTAGATAAATAGTACCTAAGCAAAATACAATTTTAGCTTTCTATAATAGGTCAAACCATCTATACTCTATTTTTTTTGTATGGCCCAATATAATACTATTTCATGTATTTTTATAATAACATCAATATATGATAAAATAACCATTAAAGATGTAATATTATTACTTATACTCTGTTTTAAGTTTAATTATGATAGATACCTATATAAAATTAAAATCATCTTTATTTGTAATTGTCAAATGGTAACAGTTGTTTGTATTTATAATATTATTTTCATTTTTCTTGTTGACTAGAAATTAAATGTTTTGCATTTATTTTAATTTTATTTTTAATCAAAGATTGTATAAATGCTTTTACTGTTTAATGAAGTACATACAGCTTCATTCCAAAATATTCATTAAGAAATTTAATAATCATATTTGTTGAACGTTTAATGTTTCTAGTATTTTTGAAATAGTTTATATTTTTAATTTACTAAATAAGTTCATGTTAAAATTACATAAATACTATTAATTGAAATCTGTATTATTTTAAAAAATTATTTCTTTTACACAAAAATTTAAATTCTAAATAAATATATCATATTTAACCAAGAATTAATGTTGTCATTCACTCTTAATGTAATTATAATTTTGTCAATATAGTTGTAATTAATTTTGTAGCTACTGTTGTTGTTTCACTATTCTGTCATTTACACTTACTATAAGTTACAATTTACTCTGACTTAATATGACAGTAATATAATAATATGGCAGACAACATTACTTAAAGAGCAATAATAATTTAAGTGATTTTTTAATTGATCATTTTAGATGAGGAGTCAAAGTTGGTTATAGATAATGTGATTTCAAAAACAAAGACAAAGACAATAAAGACAACCAAAATATCTAAGAAAACAAATAAACCCAATGAATGTAAACCTCTTAAACTTGTTAACATCAATGTTGAATCTACTGATACATCATTAACGAAACCAATTAAAAACCCAAGAGTTCTTCTTAGTACAATTAAAGAATTGAAAGAATTTGAAGAAAAATCCAATACTAAAACGATACTAAATAAAATAAAAATTGTAGAAGATAATGCTCCAACATCGACTGAAAATGTAAATAATTTACAAGAGGAAATTGATATGGACAATTTTAATAACACAATTGATGAAATGAAACCAGTAGTCCCTGAAATTGTGCTGAGTCCTTTTGTTTGTACAACACGTGGCCATAAATGGAAACCAAGTCCTCGCAAACCTCCAAAATTATCTGAGTTGTATGATAAATATGAAGATAACAATGTTGCTGATAATTATAGGTATACTTTTTTGTTTAAAATATTTTCTAGTTGTATACATGAATTCTTGAAAAATATTTTGAAAATAATGTTTATACATTTAGATGAGTGTTAATTAGTTTTTTTTTTTTAAGTTTAGTTGTAAATATTTATGTATTAATGTTATAGGAAAAAGCTGGACAGTAAAACTATTGAACTACAAAATAAAGTTAAATATTGGGCAGAATTATCTTCTGAAAATAGCAATGATGTTCCACAAGTAAATTATTTGTTTGATTAAAATTGTCAACTAATTAAATTACTAACTAAATAAGTATATGCTTTAGAAATATTATTTGAACGTATTGGTTAAAATCAAATAAATGTGTTTTGTAATTTATTAAAAATATTGTCAAACTCTAGAACTTAAATCAAGTTATAATTATATAAAATTACTAGCATGTATATTTTATTTTAGTTTATCAAAGATGAAATAGATGTTGTATGTGGACAAACAAAACTTTTGACAACTGACAAATTTATGCAAATGCGTTCTCTGATAAATGAATTTGATAATAAATCTGGGGCAATGCTTATAACCACGGATGATTTAGATGGATTTTGGGATATGTTATTGTTACAAGTAATTATAACCTTAATATTATGTTATAATTAAAGATCAGATTTTTGTGCAGCTAATACCTAAAAAATGTGCAAAATCGTGCAAAAACAACATTTTCATTATAGGTACTACAAATTTTATTTTTAATACTACTTTTTTTTATAATATTATTATTTATTAGTTGTGGCATTAAATATCATATTAAAATATAAAATTAAAATAAACTGACATTAAAATATTTGATTAAAATTTATAATCATGTACATTTTTAAGTGTTTTTTGGTAAAATTATGTCTTTTGTTACTTAATATGTTTTTTAACTGTGAAAACACGTTTTAAGTTGACACTTGTTATCGAGCATTGTTTGTAGCAGCTTATATAGTAGTATCTTCTTTTAAATCTATGACATTTCTATTTATTGAATCGTTGTATAGTTTTAAAATATTGTATTTGGGATTTTTATCAAATACTGATTTGAATTTTTCATAGAGTGTTTGTTCCTTTTCATTCTCAATTGTCCTAAGTCCACCTTCTTACTGTTTCAACTATATCTATTTGATAATTTAAAGTAGAATTTTGTTTTTCAAGTTTTGTAATTGAATTTGGCAACTGGGACAAATGTGATAAATGATAAATCAGATATATATATATATAATAAATGTAGTATTTAAAATGAATTTTACTTTTTTGACTGATTGGGCATCATCTTTTATATTAATAGATATCAATTCTTTAAATTAAGAAAAAATACAAAAATACAATTTTATAAAAAAAAAACCTGAAACGTGCAATTTTGTGCAACATAAACCTTTTTTTAAAATTAATCTACATCTGTTGATTTAGATTTGTATTTTGATTCTATAGAATTTAGAACACACCATAAAAAGATGGAATTGCACGGGAATCCGGTCTTTAGTTATAATGTAATCAATATTTTATTAATGTAAAATATTTTTTTCAATGTATATATATATGTATTAGGTTGAAAAATTAGAAGGTCAATTTAGTCAACTTGCCATATTGAAAAAAAACAATTGGGCACCATTAAAACCGATTGCTAAAAAAGTAATTAACAAACAACCCGCATTAATTAAACGTCCAGTAGTAAAATCAAAATTTGCTGATTTTATTAAAAGTAAGTTTGGATAATTTAGAATGGTTTTATTTTTTTTATATATAAATATTTATGTTTATTGTTTTTATATTAATATATTGATAATATTACTATTTTTTTTTCAGCCCAAAAATCAAAGGAAGAGAAAGCTACTTTTAATGAAAAAAATGATTCGAATAATTCAAAGTTTAATGAAATGAAATTGTCTAATAACACTTGTCGTATGTTTTTTAATTTATTATATATAACAAATTAAATCTTTGACTGGTCAAAATTGTCTAATATGTATTTAAAATTTCTATTTATAGTTATTTCTAGCACTCCAACTTCTTCAAATCAGAAAAATGTAAGTTTTACCCCCGTGCTATTGAAAACTATGGAGTTGTCATATGTAGCCCGTAGGTCAGGCATGACACCAATAGTGTTAGGTACGCCACATGTATCTCCACTAAAACCAGCATTGAAAAAGGCTGAAAATGAGAAAGGCACCAAGCGGAAGAACATACACTTTGAATCTCCTAAAAAAATTGTTAATGGATTTGTAACACCTGAAAACTCGTGCAATGGTAAAATAATAAAATATCATTAATTATAATATTTTTAATTATTGTAGATTGTAAAGTATGTTTGTACAATATTGATATTTTTATTAAATACATATTTTTAGAAGATATTAAACCCAAAACCATTCAAAACAGAGTTGTCACTCCACATACTAATAAAAAAACTAAGGTAAGCGAGAACAACAATGTCAAATCTCGGTACAAGCCCACTGAAACATCAGTTTCTAACCAAATTGGAAATAAAACTAACATAAAAAGTACTCTCAAACCTCAGTCAGAAATGAAGAAGACTGTAACTAAAACGTCGGCTGATATGGATGGCAAATCACCAATAAGACGTTCTTCTAGACTGGCCAATAAACCTTCAAAAAATTACAAATGTTAGTAAATAAGTATGATTTTTGTATGAATCCTTTTTTTATTTGATAAGTTAACAGTGTTGAAATTTAAAACATATTATCAACAAGTAAAACACCTAGTAATCAGGATTTTTGACTAAAATGAAAATGATTAACTTGTATTGTATTTTATTCAAGTGTTTTATTCTGATTTTTTTTATTTACTCATCAAACATTTATTTATTTTAAAACAAATGTGTGGTTATAAAATGTTTACTTTATTTATTATTTTATTATTTTACTTAAAATATACTTATTCTCATGGATTTCTTGACATAATGTTTTTGTACATTTTCTGATGTTTTAGCATTTCCAAATACACCAAAAATTTCCTTTTATGATATCTGTAAATATATTAAACATACATATTATGTTGTCATTGACAGCATTTTAAATTTGATTTATAATGTGTGTAATATTAAATTTCTAGTTAAATATCTCAAGAGATGTGATGTCTTCATAATTATATAGCTTATTTATATATTTATATAATCTGGTGGATAGTTGAATTTTCTTAAATATTAAGATATGCAAAATTTAGTTTCTGGAACGTGGGTGATCTATATTATATAGACAGTGCTCGAATTTGCAAAAAATTAAAGTAGCGGAACTCTGCTTTTAAGAAAACAGCGTTTCCATCACATTTTATTTGTTGATAAGCTACTATACTATACTTATATTTTTTTTAAATCACTGTCATTGTTATGAGTTTATGATCAATGTTATTTAGCTATTAATTACGATTGTATTTTATAACAACATAGAAACGTAGAATAATTATATCTACAATTGTATTAAAATAATTATTTTTTAAATTAAAAGAATGAAATATTTAACGAGATAAATTAATTTTGTGGAGTTAACGAATGCAAACAGTTAGCTGACTGTTTACTGATATAGTCATATCGATACGGATACTACTAGAGGAATAGGTTATGGTATTACAATTCTCCCTTCTGGTAGACGGCTTATATATTTTAAATCAATAACCCCCTCATCCGTTAAAAATGTTTTGTGTCCGCTTTAGAGTGGTGTGGTAACCAAGACTTCAATGGCAGAATCATATTTTTAGGAGTATTTTAAACTTAGATGGGAGTTATATCAACGTTTGACATACGATTATGTAAATCATCTGAAGGTATATTCCTAAATAGGTATCGATTTGTACTCACGCCTGCAAATCCAATGAAGGGTGTACGGTGCGCGCGTCGCTGGCCATTAACGCAATGGCGTCTCTGAGTGACGATGACCACGGACGGAGTTCAGTCGGTGACTTGGACGATGTCGACGCGGCAGCGGCCAACATGGCTGAACCGATCAGGACAGGGTCGTCTTCCGTAGAAGTACGTACAGGTAGCGCGGTGACATTGGCCTGACACTGTAAAAACACCCGATTTTGACTGAGTCCTCCGCACATGAGGATCTCTCGGACGTTTAATGATCCTCCGCTCTTCTCCTCCATCGATTCTATGATGTGCCTGGTACCATACTTAACCGAAATATACAACATTAATTAATGCAGTGTTGTAACATTTATCTTCTTGGTAAATTTTTTTTGGGGGGGTTTTAGAAATCTAGTTTTTGTTTTTGGATAATTTTATAATAGGAGGGTGAAATCACAAAAATTAGCATAACCAGTTAAATACGTTATTAATAATAAGATAGCTAATACCAAGTTATATTGTAAGTACCTATATATTATTATATTGTTTAAAATGTATTCCTATTATATATTAATTATATTATTATTTATTATACTTACACAGAGTGCCTGTATTGTTGCCAGATAAATAAGTGCCAAGTTTTCTTGGTCCACGGATAACGTTAACCCAACCATCTAACACAATACATAAATATGACATATTTACATTGAGTATAAAGTAAAGTAGATAAAGTAGATGCAAGGGCGGATCCAGCGTGTATTTACAGTTGGGGCACTTAATAAGAAAAATTATATAATATAGACATAGCCCCCTATAAAAAAAAAAATATGTGATAAAAATGTATGTTTATTATTATTATTTTTCCAACGGAGGTGGCACTTGCCCCCAGTGCCCCCCCCCCCCGGGATCCGCCCTTGAGTAGATGATAGGTAACGAATATGCACTATGCATGGTAGGTTAAAACGGTGACCGGTCAATATATCTTCGACAAAATATCTCAGATTTAAAATATTTCCAGTTCAAAATATCTCCTGTTAAAAATATCTTTAATGCAAAATAAAGAATATATTATTGGTAAAAAATATATTATTAAATTACATTTTATAATAATACTGATATCTAAAATTAATAAGCTAACCGAAATAAGTACATTTTCTAGTAATAATGTTTACTTAATATTACTATAATATTTTGTTTAAATAAGATAAGGTGTATTCAAATTATGACTCATGAAAAAATTTATTTTTATTTTTTGGGCATTGACACCAAAAAGGTTGCTGACCCCTGCCATAAAATTAAATTAAATTATAATTTGGCATATATTATTAAATTGTAATATTAATTTTGTGATAAGTTTTTATTTTCTATTTTTGTGGCAAATATTATTGTATACACGTAAAAATCACTGTATTATGATTACAATAACATATTTTTGACTAGAGATATTTTGACCTGGAACCGGTTAAAACGCGCATTTTATGCATATAAAAAAAAAGTTAAATGTTTAAAATTAAGTCATTTGAATTAAAATACATAATATAGTAGGCATAGTATTTGTCTATTATACGTATAGTTCTACCTCTCGTAAAGTAATTTTACCCTCCCGGCCTCCCTACTTACACTCACTAGTACACTACATATGAAGTGTCTCAAACACGTAAATTTCACTTCACGCAACTAACTCGCTGGCCTACTAGTATCATCAGGAATGCGAATTAAAGTAAAATACGTTTATAAATATAAAGCAATGATTTTATCTGCGTCCCAGTACCCTGATTATTCATGCAGGCTTTGTCAGCACAACAGAATACTGCCAATTATTATTATTTTTTTTAATGTGGACATATATAAACATATGTACCTTGTCAACCATCTACTCATTACAATGATATTCCATTTATATTTTATAACATATCTATTAGATTACATTACCTAGCACTTAGCAGTACCAATCTACACGAGAAATTAATATCAGGATACAAATACAAATTAATTATTCATGTATAAACATTATGTATTTAATACACATTTTATCAACATTAGAGTTGACGATAGTTTTTAGAGTAACATGACTAAACATAATAATTAATGCAATAAAACAATTATTATTGTTGTCGTTGTGACTGGTTTTCAAAGTTTAAGCATTTATTATTGATACTGTCATAGTGTTGTATAATATATTCTCAATCCTGTCATTAAATAATACTTTTTCGAGAATTTCCAAACTTCACATTTTATAATTAATATTTTAAACTAAATTATTTATAAATAATGTAGAGTATTTTTCATTAAATGTGTCGTGTGCGATTTAACAACGAAATAAAAAATTGTTTGCGTGCTGTTAAAATAAATTCAACGTGCAGTTGTGGCACTCTTGCTAAATGGGTTCGCTATCCTGCTATATATTATTTATTGATTAGCATATTACGCTGTATTAGTCTTACAAATGTAAAACACAGACAATTTACTCTTAGAAGTTTCCGTTTAGTTTGGTTACGTCAATATATAACCAGTGAATTGAGCTATATTATCAAACTTAAAGGTAATACATTATTATATTTCTATGTAAGCACTAAGCTGTAAGCACCTACTTATTACGTGGCTTATTTTTTACGATGTATACACAGATAATGATTTTACTTTTAAATTTAATAATAGATTAATTTGCAGTAATTTTCACATTAAAATTAAAATTACGATGGTAAATGTGAACTGCTGATCATAAATTTGACGTGTTTTGCACTTGTAAGATGGAGACAACAAATATGGCGTTTTCTTAAAAGCATGTGCGTACCGTTCCTTTTAGCGAGGGATCCGCCACGGGCGATCGGTTGCCATGAAAGTCAGGATACACGTGAAAGTCTTCAGTCAGCGTATCGATCGCATCCAAACCTCTGTCTGTAGCCATTTTTATGAGTAATTCGTTCAGGAAATCTTCCGCTCTTCTACAGATGTATATAATTATACTTAATATTTCGATGATAAAAATTGTATTATTAGATAAAAATAAATTTAAAAACTTTAATTACAAAACCGGTTATTTGCACTCTGTATGTTGTATAATATTGTAAGTAACATTAAAAATTTTTTCACCTAGTAAAACAAATTTTGCTTCTACCCTTTTTAATTTTAGAATATATATCCTATTGACTATTTTTTTATTTTTTTGTTTAACAAACCAAGTTTACGTATAGCTTGCAGCGACAGAAGGGTGTCCCAATAAAATTTACGAAGTCAAATAAGTAATAACATAATATATTGTGATTTTTTAATATCCGATTACTAAATACTAATAGAGGTAAATGTTAATATTTGGATAAATATTAAAATAAATTGAAATTGACTATTCAACAATAATTAGATTAATATATTAAATTGTAAAACATAGTAGTGAATACTGAATGAACTAATTTATTTACCTATTTTATAAATTCGATTTAATAATATTATTTTACATTTATCCATCAGGACCACTCCCCCTATTAATTAACTAACCACGGTACAATTGCATCCATATTGCATCCTTCACAATAAGGCCCTGCTGAGATTATGTGTAAGTATACAATATATTATATCTTTATATATTTTTAGGGTTGGGAGACTTGTAGTTTTTTCATATTTGTTTATAGTATAAGGTTGCGAAGAGCTATGATTAATGTTCAAGTGATCTACATAAATACGTGTTTTATAACATTTAAACATTATACTGAATTTTAACTTCACAGTTATTTTCAAGTTTTAATTTACCTAATTAAGTTTTTCAAAACATTATTAAAAAATAAAAATATTATCATTTATTATATTTTTATTTCGAATTTTCAATTAAATATATTTAGAGAATGTATAGGTAGTTCTTATTTTTTTAAGTACTTAAAGTGCATTTATAATTTTTTATTTTTAAGCATTAAAAGTCTTCAACCCTATGTATGCATTTACTATGTCATAATAAATAATAATATATAGCTATGCATAGCGGTACTACCGATACTTACACACCATCCGTAATGTTCAGATGTTTGGCGGCCGGATGAGTGCTAATCACGTGATCTATAAGCTTGCCCGTAGCTGATTGCCCACCTTCCAGAAGCCACAGACCCGGTACCATGGCACCGTAGTACGGTCCCCAGACGCCATCCACGAACACTTCTTCGTCGCTGAGCAACATGTGACAAGTCGAGGTACCTCCAATCATCACTACAGAGTCATCAGCATAAACATAGGTAGATATATAATATTATATAACATAGCAAAGAAAAAGAAAAATAGCACAGCATAAAATAACATGGGTAATGGGTATTATAATTCCTATACAGTTTAGTCTGTACCTATATACTTAATTAGACTACTGTAGATCTTTATTATGATAGATAGTTGTTTTATCTATCGAACAGTGAAATGTTTAGATACGTGTGACATAGGGTTGATAATAGAAATTATGAACTTAGCTTTGATGTACAATTATATTAATTATTAAATAAATATTTATATTTTTTTTCTCAACATTTTCGATTGAAATTTCATAATTTGATATTATGTTTTATACACACAATCCGAATTTTTTTTTTATTTTTAAAAATATATATATTGTAGTAAGTACCTATATAATCTTTAATCAGCTAATATTTAAATTTATAGACTAAATAACGCGTATAGATTAGGCGTAAATTACATAACTTGGATCGAAAATCGCGATAATTATTAGTACGTATATAATACTTACCTAATCGGTGCCTAAAGTCTGTTGAATTCTTTGACCCAACTCCGATCATTCCCAGTCCTCCAGCGTGTGCGTCAATCAACGATGTGGCTACTGGAGTTCCGACGACTAGTCCCATTTCTCGGGCTGCGTTCTCGGTTAGTCCGTTGCCGCAAGGTCGTCCTGGCTCAAATATTTCGTTGCCTATTAAAAAAAGATAAGGTGTTGATTTAAAAGCGTAATGACTGTCTTGGTATAGTCGCTAGAGTAAAAGCCGACAATTTAAAAGAGTGTTGCTAACCTATCGCCGACCAATTGTCTTGACTCAAGTCATCCAGACCAATTTCTTCGAAATACGAACGATCCCAATAACCGCACAACGACTGTTCTGCACAGTACGTCCATTTGCAGACGACCGTACACAGTGATCTGTAAATAATGATGAAACCATCTTATTTTATACAGCAAGTCATCAATGAGTGATGACCGATATTTACTATTTTACTAGCATAATACACAGGTTATTCGAAATGATTCATTTGATTTAAAATGACATACATTTTTAGTTTTAAGATTTAAAGTAATATACTCATAATATGACAAACTATCATCGTGATGCACTTTGTTGTCTATTAAAATATAATGCCACTTACGTGATTCAATATTTTCGTTGTTCAATTATTTTATTTATTTTTTAATACTTGTTATTTGCAGACTACATGCTGTTTTTTTTATACTTTAATAGCTGTGCACTTCGTTACCCATATTGAAAATCACCTTTTAAATAGGATGTTTCAAAACTTATTTCATCATTTACTGATATTGTAAACATTGTTAGCCCCTGACCTACCGTGTCGCATCACCAGTTCACCCTATTTAATAGTGACTATTACTTTGTTTTCGCTTAGCGTCCTTTCTAACTTATTTTATTTTTGCTTGGCTCCTAAGGATCGTAGGGTAGTGTTAAATTGCCTATAAACTTCATCAAGAATTGGGTTATCAGATCAAAAAAAATTTTGAATTCCACAAGTATAGTTCCAGAGATTAGCGTATTTAGACAAACAAACAAACTTTTAAGCTTTATTATATTATTATACGTATATCAGAAATACAATTATAATACCATATTGGGAACTGATGTTATAGTCTATAAGATATATTATACATGCAATGGTTTTCAACCTTATTGGACTCGCAACCCATTTTAGTTATTATTTATTTTTTCAATTCATATAAAAAAAATCTTATTGATACTGGTTTATATGTGCAGTAAAAATAATAAATAGATCAAATTTGAATTAATTATAAATTATAATTATTATGTTAGTATTGTGATTCAAGCCATATAATCAATCATCGCTTTCATTGTTCTATTTGTAATATACCTACTATGAATTATATTATGAATATAAAATATTAGCATCTTGTATATTTTATTTGTTACAATCGAATGAAATATATTTTAATTACCTATTAAAAGTATATTATAGTCTCTGACTTATTTTTGAAGTTTACGTGATCTATACTTGGGTCGCAACTCAACGGTTGAAAACCACTGTTTTGTAATACATTATTTACACCAACCTGGAGACAGCATTTGTGGCTTTCCAAGTAAGGAAGTCGGGCAAATCAAAGAACCTACCCACTTTTTGCCAAAATGTGTTTTTTGGTAGATTATTTTTTAGCCAAAGGAGTTTTGGCGTTTCCATTTCTAACGATATTTTACCTCCTACATAGTTCAATACTCGATGATTTGTTGTATTAATGAAATCCGCTTCCTTTTTGGCCCTATGGTCCATCCATAGTATTACATTTTGTTCTCGTTCACCTTTAATCATATATTTATATACTTATAAATGTAACTGTAACACGATATTATAATAACTTGTCGTTGGTTAGAAATTAAGTTTTAAACGTTTTTTGATATTTTAAATTATTTTTACGATTTATCTATTAGTTTAGTTTGAGACTATCTATTTAAGTCAGTGATTTTTTAAGGAATTTTTACTGGGCGACAAAAAATAAAATTTCAAAATAGTCAACTATAGTATTTTAATAGTATTATAGATTTATTTTATGCTTGCCCAGTTTTTAAAAATAGAGTTATGTAGAGAACAAAATATTTTCACTGGGCGAAATTTGTGTCGTCTAATTTACTAGTTTAAAAAAGCACCCCTTTAAGTGCGCTAATATTGCACATATATACGCGAACTATAACTTAACTTTGGACATAAAATGTTTTATCAATAGTTTTGTTGATACTTGATACCACATAGAAAAAACTTTTTATTTTGTATTTTTCAACAAATGTATTTACATGTGTTAAATAATTATCCTCTGTAATAATAAGGTTGATAAATTGGTAAGAAAATATATTATCTTTATATGAAAGCTCGTATTTTAATTCAAAAAACTCAAGTGTTCAAATCTATCCTTTATTTTTCTAAAGTCGTTTTATCACATAAATAATACGTAAAATAAATGTGTGTCCTAAGTTATAACAAATAAAAGGTAACTTCGGACATTATATACCTTAAACATCCATATTAAGTTATCAGAATTGAACATTTTTTAATGTTTATTTTGTTAAGTGTATTGCCACCTAAAAATATACATAGGAATAATTTAAATTAAACTATAAATACATTTTTTATGAGTAAAATAGTTTAAAAATCGTACGAACTTATGCCATATGGCATATGTGATATGCCTAAATTATTTTTATACCTACAGATTACAAGTTTATTTAACATTAGGATTAATAAATTAGTTTTAAATATTGATTAAGTGTTTGTAATTATATTTTTATTATTATATTACATTAATAATTAATGTAAATATGCTGTTATGCTAATTGCTAAGTATTAATAATTGATGTTTATCATATTAACCTCTCATATTGTTAAATAATATATAGTTAGAGTAATTAGTTAATATTATTTCATATTATTTTTTCTAGGGGGGGAGGAAATATAGTTAAACTGATAAGAAGTTTACGACAGATGAGTTATCAGTTTATTGAATTTGAATTTACACTGATATCGTGTCCTAGCATGTCGATAGTATTATGGTAAATATTACGACAATTAATGATTTTTAGGAAGTCTTTGTAGAAAAATATTGAAAAAATGAAATGCAAATAAAATAAAATAAGAACAATTTTGCAGATGTAATTTTAAGTTGTTGGAAGTTGAAATATTAAGTTAGATGTTTTGAGAGACGTTAGTATACTAAGATTAAATCTTCCGAATGGGTTTTTTTTGTCTTTGTTTATTTTCTAAATTATAAGCAAATCATTTTTAATTATGTAAAAAAATATTTTCAAATGTTAATACTTTTCAAGAAATTGTATGTCTAAAATCCTTTGAAATAATCATCCTGTATAAATAGTTCTATTTATTTTTATACTATTTAATAGGAGATAAATCACAAATTATTATATGTAATTTATATTATTTTAAAATTATTATTTTCCCGTTTTCAAAAATAATTCCTAATTACGCCACTATATAGCTAATTTATAAATTTAAATTTATGACAGTTAATAACAAAAAATTCTTACCATTTTTGCTGACTGATAATGGTAGTCCATCGCTGTCCACGACTACTAGAGAACACGTAGCATCAAATCCGATTCCTCTGACCGCTTCCGATGGTATTCCTTCAGTCACTTTCTATATTATGGCATTTTGTATATATATATAAAGTTTAAAATATTTATTATGTAAGTATATGGCATATGGATATGGTATTGGTATTCCTATTTTTACTAATATTGCACTTATAAGCCAACAAAATTAAGAGAAAAATTATGGTTCTCACTCAGACAGAAGCTTCTGCGCGTTAAAGAAACTAATATTTAAAAAAAAAAAAGAAGAGATGTAAAGATGTTATGGTTAACAGTAATATCAGTTATGTTGATTTAAACATTTTTATACAATGACACATACATAAATTTAATAACAATAATGAGTGTATTGTGTACTAAAGGAGATTGTCATAATATTATCATCTATTATTTTCATATAAATTATATATATAGTCACGTTGTAAAGTGATGGACAGTTCTCGTTCCTTACCCGTACAACTTTACAGCAACTACGCCATATGTCTTCGGACGATTGTTGATAAAAGTTTTCTTCAGGATTCCATGTTTGAATACTGTTGGTAGATTTTTTTAAAATTCTACCAGCATTATCTACTAATGCCGCCCGAACACTTCCTGTCCCGACGTCCACTCCAATGAAATACATATTGTTCTAAGACTGAGAAAATAAATAGCTTTAGATAAAATAATAATAACAAACCTGCAGTGTTAAACAAATGATCTATTATGTTATAAATTTATAATATTAATAGTAACTAGCAATAAATTTGAAAATATTTTTTACACATACGTTGGTAAATGGTAGGAAAGCACGTCAAATACTATAAACTTTCGATTCAAAATGTGAATGCATTAATGACCATAGCATATAATGTTAAACATGATCTTTGCCTAAAGAATAAACTAGAATATCCGGTTGAGAGGTTGATTATAAAATAAGGTAAATGAGATATACGTATACCTTCTATACATAGATAATATATATAAACTATAATCTATATATTTTATATATAGGTTATAAAATCGTACACAATATTAATAATTTTAAGAAAAGAATTCTGACTTATGAACGTACGATTACATTATATTATTAATTTACCTAAACAAAATTCATTACTTAAAAGCATATATAGATATTATTTAAAATAATTATTTTTATTTTATGGTTTTTTAAGATTTTCTTTTTTTTTTTTATGACAGCATACGTTTTTAAATTTTTTATTTCAAAATTCAAAATATTTTGTTTTATAAAACTTGAACTTTAGACGAGTAGTTTATAGTGTACTCCAAAAAAATGTTGGTTCATATGACTCATCAAACTTTTGAATAGGTACTTGTAAGGTAATATTATAATTAACTAATCGTCCAATATTTTTTTTTTGGACATTTATTGAAATATCCCAAATAAAAATATAAAATTAAAAATGTACATCGTCAAAAAAATTTTTTTAAAAAATAATAACGATAAAAAGTTATAAAATATGTATTTAATTAAAAAAAATATTTATAAAAACATTAATAGATTTTGAAATAATGAGTGTTATACTTTGAAAAATATATAACTTGAATGTTAAAATATTATACAGATGCTACTACCTGTTTAGAATTTTACTACGAAGCAGCCAGTATGATTGTATACATGTATTAGGTAAGTACATGTATTTTTATGGCATAACACGGTGTCAATTAATTATTACGTGGTAAAAAGAAATGTGTACGAAGACCACTGATAAGTAAAAATAACACGAAGAATCATGCGAATAATATTTGGCGATACTGCCAATATAAATCCTAATTTATCGTTGATAGAAAGACTCGATATAAGACGATTCTAATATCATACAATGACTTACATTTAATTGTAAAATGTATATTAAGTAATTTAATATTTGTTAATTTTACTTAAGTAAAAGTATTCAAATACTTTTTACTTAAATTTGTATTTTAAATATTTTTTAAAAGAGCATTTGAAAATAATAATTTTCTTATTTTAAATACTTTCTCCAAGTATTTGTATTAAAATCAAACATTAATTTTAAATTACTTTTTTCTTTTTAGTAAAAACTTATTATTTTTAATTAAATTAAAATAAAATATTCTATAAATAAATAATGAATAAATGCATAAAAATCATAAAATATTAGAAATTGGCTAGTATTTATAAACATTGTTTAAAATGTACAGATAATCATTTTCAGTCGAAAACAATAAATTTAATTTAAGATACCTACCTAAAGTATAGTAGATTCTTAAACTTACTAGGTATGAGTATAATGATAAAATTGAAAATACGTTTATAGAGATAAATCATTAACATTTATAACGGTTATTCTCACGGTTAAAGTTTTTTTTTTTTTGTGGTTTATACTTAATCGAACTTACAAATTGAAATTTATTTAGCTTCTCCCTACGATGCGGTAAAATTTTAAACAAATTAAATGCTAAAAATCAAAATTGATTTTAAGTAAAAATTAAAATTTAAGTATTTTCAAATATTTATAAATACTTTTATTAAATTGGTATCTGTATTTGTATTACGTTTTGTAGCACTTTTTATTAAAAAAAACACGTATTTTAAATTTTTAAATTCTTCTTTAACGCGCGTTACAAAATACAGAACTTTTAAAACACCTCTACATCTATGTTCTGTTGATTTAAAATCAGTGCCAAACACTAAAAATATAATCAAGTTTAAGTATTCATGTTATACCAAAATAAAAATCGAATCAATTGACATTCATCTCAATATTAAAACTACCAAATTTATATGACCACATCATAGCATACTACAACAATTACTAGATGCGTTGAAGACCACCGAACTAATACACTTGTAGTTTGTACCCAAAGTTGTGACATCCACACAGAATAGTAAGGGATGATATAATTTTATCGATTTAGTATTACAACGAAGTTAATAATTACTTAAATTTATTTAGTAATATGTAATTTCTATGGTAAAAACAATACAATTTAAATATTAAAAATATAAATAATTTTTCTAATTGTTGGCTGATATTTGTGGATAAATAGGGTTTATGCAGTTATCGAAACTTCAGAAAAAAGATAATAATTTATTATAAGGCATTGAAGGTAACATGAAACTAAATTATTTAAAATTTAAATCGCGATAAATTTACTAAAACTTAATGTATACAAAAAAGAATTGAGCAACTAAATAATATGTAATGGCTTTGTTTGTCATAGAATGTTCATTATAGAGTGTATATTACGGCCAGATGATACCCCACGCATAATTTGTGATAATTTTAAATTTGAATGACATTTATAGTTAAAACATATTATTAATATCTGGGGAAGTCGCTCTACTCAGCATGAGCGTTTGTCATCGTTAAGTAGGGCACTAGTTGTTGTGATGTGATACATTTGAATTCAGTGATAAATCATTGTATAGGTACGATGAAAGCTTATTTTGTGTGGAGATAAATTGTCTATGATATTCTATATTTATATTACTGTTACTGATTTATTTTTATATATATTTTTTTATATTAGTAGGTACTACGATAAGTTTAAATCATTTTTAAATAACTTATAAATCAATATCAACGTATCGAAGAACGATGTGAATAGGTTCTTAATAAGCTTATATTTGCATAGAGTTTGCATATTTTTCAATTATCATTAAAAACATAGTTAAGTAAATTATCAAGTGTAAATATATGAATATATTATTAATAAGGGCATAATTGAAAATTATTTATAATTAAGTTTTACAATTTTCTAAAGAAAAACTTAATTTTAAATAGATATTCTGGACTTGAACTATTAGTATGATGGGTTTATTCAAAGAAAATAAATATTTTAAAATTAGTGCTTGTATATTTCGCACCGATTTCTTGCATTGTTACTTATCGATACATCGCAAACGTGATTAAAAAATAAATAAATCAGAAAATAAAAATTTTAATAAACAATATATAATTTTAGCAATTTTGCAAATATTATCTAGATATTAAAACAAATAGATTTTTATTTGATACTATATATATTTTTTTTAATGTATATTTAGTGGTTCTTTAGGACATAAATGCATGAAATATGCATATTTCAAGGTTTTTTAGGGTATAAAGCCTTATAATTTATTTAACTTCATTACATTTTGTTTTTTATATTATACTATTAAATGTATTAAATAATTATTGTTTATAATAATGCTTATTACAGAGAAGATGATCTTGTTATAAAATGTATTTAATCGAAAATTGAAATTAAATAGTATGACAATCTCTAAAAGTATTTATTTTACTTTTCGAAATAATAATATCAATAGAATATAGATAGTATGTATACATTTATAAAAATAATAATTGTTTATAGTGTTTATACTATATGAGAGGTATCTTGTATCTATATAAATACATCATTGTATACTTAATTCTTTTATCGATTGGATAATATATAATAGTTATTACTAAATTTTCAAACACTAAATAGCAGCTATATTCTATATATACTTATGCACAATTTCTTTAGACAAATATTTTGAATTTTGAAAAGAGATTACGGATAATAATACAAATATTATTTTCTAAATATAGTGGTTTATTATTTGCATATTTTAAAATTATAGTTTATAAAACTGAATAAAATTGAGTTATAATAAAAATCAAGAACTAAATCGATATGTAAATATAGCATTTTAGATTCTGAGCTTAGCGCGAAGAATGTACTGATTTTATAATGTGTGTGTTTTTTATTTTTTGTCTATCATCTTTTGAGACGGTACAAGTGTTTTAAATTTCAAAAATGGGAGTGATTTCTGGGTTTTTTTTATAATTCTCATGTTAGCATGAGAATTATAATGAATTGAGGCAATTTATCGAAAACCAATATATAGTGATAAACTTTTTTCATCTTTAAATAAAATTGAATGATTTACAACAAATGCAGCGATCACCCACAAAAACATTAAACAAAAATAATTAATATTCTTAGTTTCTAAGCAGAGCTATAAATATATTGATTTTACAATTATGTTTTTTATATGATGTACAATTGTACACGATAAGTAAGTCACAAGTTGTTGATAATATGTTTTGATTTTTAAAAATGAAGGTGGTTTTTGGATACAAATTTGGAACTAATTTTTATTTTAGAGGGGTGCAACTTAAAAATTCTCAATAATTATTTTTATAATCGAAAAAAACAAACACAAAAAATTAATGAATAACGGGAAGTTCTACAAAAACCCAACTTGTTCTTAAAAATGAAGAACCGAAGCTATTTGGAATTCCGACATTAAAAATATTTATAAATGTCGATTAAAGATTATTTTCTGGGTAGAAAACTGTTTGAAAATTTAATATAAAGCTTCTTATAAGCTGTTAATTTCTCAATTAAAAGATAACGAAAATATACAGACATAATATTTTTTATATTATGCATTTTAATAAAGATTTTCAAAATTGTAAACTATTTTGTCATTAGATGCTCATAAAAACTTTTCTTTTTATATCTAATTTAATACAAGATTCCTTATAAAGTAGTTCACAATGAAACCATAAAATCTAAAAGATGATTTTTATTAAAACAATAAAAACGACATAAATTATTTTGTTCTAATTAAAAAATATTATTCGTGGAACCTAAAACTTCTACGTATATTAAATTATTATGAATTTTACTATACGTAATGACATTTTAAATTTATTTTAAGATGTTATGTGTTTATACTATGAATTTATTAATATTACTGTTTTATGGTGTTTACAAAAATATGTTATTAAATTTTGATTTCTATAATATGGTAAAATTGTATACTATTAAAATAATTAAATATTAATCATATAATAAATTCAATATTTTTGAAAAAAATTATATCAACCTACCACAATACTAAAAATAAAATAAATAACTAATAGCTAGGTAGGTATATAAAAAAATAACATATGAAATATACTTAGTCATATAGATTGACAGACGTCTCCAAACAGAATTGTTTTTTGTTTATAATGATATATATGCATTTATAACGATTACAACTATATAGATAAATAAAAAAAACAGTCTTTACGATTAATACATAGTAAGACAATGATACATAATTGAACTCAAATTTAACACACTAATAATTGTGACCTATTCGACACCTAATGTACAGCAGAGTGCACTTGCCTACCTTTTTATTGTTCATGAGTAGGAGCTTAGAAAAATTCCTTATAAATTGGAAAAAATGCAATATTTGACATTTTTCAAGTTTTTAGTTATATACGCAGTACACACATAATCAACGAATTGTTTATGATGAGCGTCGATGATTCTGGCTTATCACACGTCAGCCACCCATACATATTACGTACAATGACACAAAATTGTTTAATTGTTTAGTACTTTTAAAAATAAATTCTTACGTGTACAGTTAATGTCAAGTACATATATATTATATAATACATATCTGTAAGTATCTACGCAACAACATTATGAGTAATAACAAATTGTGTTTAAAAAAAAATGTATCAGATTTCTAACCTTTATACGTCAATTAAACTTAAGATATGTGGTAATTTTTCCCATCCAAATCTATAACATTTATTGCAATTGTTTCAAAATTTTTGTTTCTAAAACTTGACATAAGCTATCATTTTAAACAAAATATTATCGTACATCACCTAGTCCTCCTGCCTACCAAAACCACGTTGAATAGGTTTGCATTGTTGAAGGGTGTTTCAAATAGTTCAATGCGACTTTTACCAGATGTGTTAGTAATTTTTCTAATTTTCTCAATTATTATTTTTTTTTTGTTTTGTTACAAAAGCAAGTATATAATAAGGTATTTAAACGGTTTACTTTTTTTCCCCAAATATATATTTTCCAACTATTTAAACAAAGCATATGTTTAAACACTTGTGCAATACTCTTTTACAAGTATAAAACCTAGTGATTTTTTATCAAAAGTTTGTTCAAACAAATATATCGTCGTGTCGCACAGGATAGCGATTATTTACAGCATGGGACGTTACCAATTATATGTGGCCGTCATGGCAATAGCTAGCTTAGCCGCAGTACAGGTAAAAACTAACTAAAAAATTATACAGGGTGATTCGCTAAGTATATTCATTGATATATTTTTCTTTAATAACGAGCTATCAAATTCTGATGTTTGAAATGTTGAAATTAAATTAACTTATTTTTAAATACTTGGATTTTTTTTTATTCTTTTTAAGGAGTGTTTTGTGGCAATAAAAAAATTACATTTTTAAAAAATAATATTGATATATTTAAATTGAAATTCGAATGAGTAGTTTTTGAGGCATTTAATGTTGTTTTTTTAATGTTTAAGGATAATAGCATAATGCATAAATAGGTCACATTAAATTAGTTTTGGAAGATATGGGGGTTATAATAATGATTTGAAAACTATAGTAAATACTAAATAGTATGTCAGTATTTTATA
Organism: Rhopalosiphum maidis; assembly: GCF_003676215.2. Classification (NCBI taxonomy): domain Eukaryota; kingdom Metazoa; phylum Arthropoda; class Insecta; order Hemiptera; family Aphididae; genus Rhopalosiphum; species Rhopalosiphum maidis. Next base: position 66,961,086 of record NC_040877.1, read on the forward strand.
TCATTCAAAAATTGTTTAAACTTAATATTAATATATTATATGCCATATATGTAAATTTAATTATTATAAACATAATTAATTTTAAATATTGTATATATTGTATAGTTTTCTAAAATGACTATCATATTTAGTACCTTTATACATTTTAATAACTCAGATATCAGAATCTACTAATTTAAACTTTTACTTAGATTATATAATAAGATTATCAAAAAAATCATCTGCTATTGTTCACAGTAAAAAAAGTTGGTTCACCACTGTACAATCCATAAATTATGTAATAAATCTAAGTATTTAATAATAATATAGCCCTTAATTATCTATTTAGGTACCTACTTAAAAGTTTTAAAAATCGGAATTTGAATTAATTAATTACTAAAGCAAAAATAGTAGTGAACAATGTATACTCAATGAATTACTCTGTTCGTATTATAATTAAATATCATAGGACTAAAATATTGTTTGCTGGAATACATATTGAATATCAATATTCTACTTAAAATATGGTCATGGGTCGACGAACGCGGAATGTATCGCATGCCAGACATTTCCTGTACAGTGTACACTTTATGACGATGTAGCAATGTGTACTATAAATCGTTATCGATAATAACGAATAGTTTTTTTTTAATAAAATCTATCGAATAGGGTGTAATATATTATTTAAAATGGGTAATCAACCAAACGAACTGCATAGTTTGGAGGAGAGAGGAACGTATATAATTGGGACACAACGTTTCAATTTATTAAATTTAGTATTGCATCAAATACATTTTTATTTGGTTCTATAAAACATGTCTGTATATGTAAATTGCGCATCAGTTAAAATTTTAATTTTAGAACTATACTTTTATTTTTTACTACATTTTGATAAACTTTCCGTGTTTTGTACAATAAACATTATAAAGTTGGTTAAATTAACGATGTGTTTAGTATTCGACATTCGTGTTTTATTTAAAAAACCGCTTTTTATTCGTCTACCAATCGTTGTACAACGGTCCTGTTGAATATTCATCGATACACTAGTAAACATTGATACTGATGAATGTATACATAATATGCTTAAAAACGACGATCTGATATGGCCACGCCTGTAATATACGTAGGTATTTTATACACGAAAATACGCAACGTGAAATAAAATTCGTAAGCTTTTTTTTTTATTTCAATAAAACTTCTAATTACTTTACAGTTAGAATAATTGGTGCAAATAGAAGGTAGGCCTGAGGAGAACTTAATTCCTCCTTTCAATTTTAGTCAAGTCCTCACTATGACTAAGTAAATATAATTTTTTTCCTATAATTTTTGAATAAAACCCAATAGAAATTATTGAAAAAAACGACTTAAAGCGTTGTTTTTAAAGTATAGTATAAGTATGTCCAATAATAAGTGATACCTAATAAACACCGGTGATAAGAATTGTTGTTTTTCAAAAATCAATATTATTATTTATTAGAACACTTGCAATTACTGCGCCCAGAAAATAAAATCTTGGACATATCAGATACATGATTTAAGTTATAATTTCAACAATAGGTATATATCCTATCTTCTTAAATATTCACAGCTAGAACATGATTGGAGGTAGGGGAATTAGCCAATGGGTATCATTCTGACTGGATTAATATGTACTTGTAATCATATACGCGATGTCAGAGAACTATTTTGTATAATATACGTGAGTACCTATATTTTATGTTCAAGTATATATATTATGTTTGCATAGAAAGCTAGTGCTGACGAGTATGCCGACTATTCCGCTGACGAACAATACGATGAGCCGAAAGAGATGTCCGAATCAAAAATAGAGCACCATCAGTGTGAAGAATACAAATCGAAGATTTGGAACCAGGCATTTAGCAATCCATCGGCTATGCAGTTGATGGAAGTAGTGTTTCAAACAAGTAAAGAATTGGGCACCAATGAAGTGTGCTCAGATACAATTCGAGTCATTTCTAATTTCGTCAATGTGATGGCCACTAACCAGAATGCTCACTACTCGGTGGGTATGTTGGGCAAGATGCTGTCGTTCATTTTGAGAGAGGTGGACGTGACGTCGAATAAGTTCGTAGAGACAAAGGGCGTGTTCGAACGCATCGCGAAAAATGATAAGATCCGCGACTATATCAAGAATTCCACCTCCCGAGCCATCGACTTGCTCAAGATACCAGTGATTAGAAGCCGACTAGTCAGAGTAGTGAAAGCTTTCGAGAGTCTGATTAAACCATCCAGAAACTAACAAAGGGCCAAGCAGAGGATTAATGGACTAGTAAAATTTCTAATAAACATGTCCATATAATAGACTAGTGATATTTATGTATAATTATATGTATACATTAAATGTACATTTACTTAAAAAAATCTAACATATAATCTCACCCTCAGTCGTTTTAATTTTTTTATATACAATACCACACATTAGGTATTTGATTCACCACTCACCTTTATCCTTGAAATAAATATTTTCGTTATCACTATTATTTTTTTTCTTAATATACTCAGCTGATTAATACATAATATATTATTTATTTGTCCTGAAAAAATTCCTTGATTTACCTGTGATATTTAACGATATTTAAATGTGTTTACGGCGATCGCGAACCTAATGTGCAACAAAAACACGTTTTACTATATATCGAAAATGGACTATCATCATAATATTATTAACAAGAATATTTGGAGACTGATAAGACAAGACGAAAACAATTTAAACGATTGAATAGTGAATACTAAATAAAATAAGTACACTTTATAGGTCATATTAATAGCAATATTATTATCACTATGTTTGGCTGAAGCATCGGGTACTTAAAATAAATGGCGTATAAACCCAGAAATTTGTTATGAATGGGGGAGATTCCAACTATCAATAATTAATTTTTTTTATTTGGTCTCCTGCACAGAAAAGTGTAGTTTACTCATAATTTATAAACATGTTTTATTTACCTATTAAGCAAAAATCTAGTAAATGTATGTAATAAATAATATTTTAGTGGGTAGTATTAAAATAAACGATAATATTTTGATAATTTATTATATTTAGGTACACTAAAATTAATAATTGTTAAAAACTTAAAAGTACCTGTTAAAAACTAACATCTAATAAGTCAATAGTAAGCAATGAATTATAAATAAAAAAATGCAAAAAATATCACGGCTATAGATACAGGTATTATAATTTTAAATATAATGATTCGTTAAAAGTATGTTGTACTTGATTGTGTTTCGGTGTATACTAACGAATAATATAACAAATTTTACGTTCAAAATAATATAGTTTATTTTGCTATTTTTAATGTTACATTTACCTATTATAACATTATTAACATTTAATGATTAGAATATCTATAGGTATCAACGTATTTTTTTTTTATATGTTCATTTAAAAACGAATTATATGAGCATTTTAAAATGGTAAATTTATAATATTATTATATCATTTTATGCATTACATGATTTCCTTATTAGACTAAATTGTATGAGAATGAAATTTTTTTTTTTTTTTTTATTAATTAATCCACGACAACAAAGGCCATTGGATGGTTTTTTATTCATTTGTAGAGTGGAGGAACGGTAAGTTGAAACACGTTTTTTTTTGTATATGTGGCAAGGATTTGTCACTAAAATCCCGGGTGGTCATCCATCCGGGAGCTAGCAACACCGGCCGATACGTACACTCAGAGCGTTTCCGCAGTTGAGTGTACGATCGCACCACACCAAGCCACATGATGATGAAAAAATTGTTTTACGCTGAAACTTGAAATTTCGTTTGAAACCTACCGGCCCCCCGAGCACAACTCTGCCAACAGTTAGTCCAGAAGATGAATAGTTTAGATAGTGCATATATTCTCCATTAATCCATAACGTCAACACATAGAAGTATTTATTTAGGATTCATACTACGACAGTTTTAAAAGGACGTTACATATGTTATCTCCGCGTTTCACGGAGTATAACATGGCAAATTTGTGTTCTGCAGTTACAATTTTGTGTTGTTAATTTTAATATTAGAAAGAATTAATAAATTATCAAACTATTCAAACTTAAAAGTAAAAATATTATTTAGGATATCTCACATAGGTTTTTGATTGATAGTAAATTTTAAAGCGGATTTTGAGTACTTATTTTATTAAAACCGTGATGTCTAACACGTAATTATAAATTTATAACTCATTTTAAAATATAAATATCCATATAATTTTATGAGGCACTCTAAATAATATTTATTTAGTAAAGTTTGATGAATGGTTAATTCACTCTAACATGAAATTTTAACTGCAGTAGATAGTGATGACCTTAAGTCTTTAACGGCCGATAACCAATATAAATCGGTGGTGATCGAATCATTGAAAGTGTAAAACGTCGATATATTTGTTTCACTAGTATTACACAAGTTATTATCCTCGGATATTATGTATTTAAACTCTAATCGTGTTATCGTAGGTTTACTACATATACTATTACGTGCTATCAAGTTACAATCAACCATATGGAAGACAATTACGCTAGGCGATAAACTATAAATTAATTATACGATAACGCACAATATGTATACAAGTTGTATAAGTGTTATAACAACACATTATCTATATGATTTATTTATCCATTAAATCAGTTCTATTTAAACTGTTAAACTTAAAATTTAAATTTGATTTTTGCAGATTATAGTTATAGTTTAGTAGGAAAACTACGGCAGTACATGTTATTTAACTTGTTCGTACGCTATTTCCATAAAATAGAATAATTGTATAACGTATTTCGATTATATCATAACATAAAATATACATTTACGTTAATAATAAATCTTAGGGACTGTTAATGCACATTAAATCTATAAGAAATCAAGTCAAATTTGTATTTTCAAACAATATATGATTAATAATTAAAAAGTATCACATAGGTAATATAACATATTCTATTAAAATATTTTTGTAATAAATTATTTTAATATTGAGATATTCAGATACAGAATAATAAAAATATAAAATAATATGATTAAGTAATGTTTGTTTTAAAATTTGCATATAATATTCAAACTATAACAGCTTTACGTGCAGCATAGAGTATAAATTATAGACAATACTTATGAAAATAGATAATTATATAATTATTTACATTTAGCTTAACTATAAATTATTAAACACTTTAAAAAGTATAAATAAAAAATAAAAATATTTACTTACAATAACACAATTATAACCGTAATAATATCGTATTACAAAATACCGTGAGGGTCGATGTACAGGTACGTTGATGGTTAATGACACTGCAGAGTAAGAACAATTGTACTATACATTCACAAGCAGTGTATGCAAAAACAACTGACTTTCAATCAAATCACTGCTGACAAACTTAAAAAACTGCTATTTGGCCTGATAAGAGTTAAATGGTACAGTTCAATGTCCGATAAAAATATGAAGCACAACTAAATATTTAGACGTTCGTGTAATCAATAATAATCACTGAATTAATTTATTATTGCCATTATCATTTTTGTTATTTTTTCATGAGCATTTGAAGTATAATTGTTTGTATTTACACGGAAAGCTTAATTACAGGATCATTCATAAAAATCATAAGTCTGGTATGTGAATTCCGTACATATATAAAATATTTTTAATTTTACCTTCATACTAATTGGAATTTTAGTTCATAGCTATGTCTTACGTAATATGTTCACAGAAGACAGAAAGCGTTAACATAAAATAACTTTATCTTCAAACGATTATATTTGTTATAAATTTATAACTCAACAACATAGAAGTTAAAAAAAACAATTTGCACTAATTTCAAGCTATATTTAGTATTTATATTATAAATCTTATTATACATTTTTGTAGTATAGATATAGTAATAATTAATGATATAATAGATACGTTATTTTTGGCAAAAATTAGTTTCAAATATTCTTAGAAATAGAGGTTGACACAATGACACACCGTTTTTAGCTCAAAATTAATTTGCTCATGAAATGGAATAAACATTAAATTCAAATATTACCCATTCATTAATTGAGTCAATATTATATATTATGTAATATAAAATAATAAAAAGTGCAATTTTACTATTACATTACTTTTGTTCAATAATAGTAAAGCTATAGAACGTCGGACGAGTGGCAACGAATACAAAATACATTTTATTTCTTTAATGAAAATGTTATGATTATATTGTGATGTGATGTAATAATAAACAATAATAATATATCAATATTTCATACAAAATATATAATAATTTAATAATTACCTATTGCTCCGTTAGCTTCTGTCTTCAAATACAGTCATATATAGTCATTTATTGAAAAAATAAAACAAAAATTATAATTCAAATATTTTAAATGCATATAAATGGTTTAAAACTAGTTTTGATATTAATTTTTATGACAGTTTCATTTTGTATAGAAAATTATAAAGTAACAGTAGAATGTTTCAAGTTTCTATTATTCGTATATATTTTGAATTGCAACAAAATTATTAACATTGTTTTTAAGAGAACTTCGTTTTACATTTAAATATTCAATGTTCTTAAAATTTGAATATCGATCACTCGCATAAAAAAAATGTTTTAGCCTTTTAAGAAAAAATTTCGATTTAAAGAGTTTTTAAAACGTGTGTACGTAATATATTATAGTTTTTAATTATTATATAGTTATATATAGTATATACATATAAATACATGTGTATTCTTATTATTTAAAAATTATGATTAAAATGTGGTTAATAATTTTCACATACGATATCACCGTAGGTACACGCTTAACTGATCGATTGCAACATTCGCAACTGATAATACCGAATGTAATGAAAATAAACCGAATGAAAAATACAATAATATACATAATAAACGCGATTAGGCTAAATTACCAAAACGCACAAGTATATTAGACAAATTATTATAAAAATTATTAATCATTACCTGTCTATAATCGGAATTTAGAATGTTATCTACTCAAGTTATCTATAGTTTTTCTTTCGAGTACCTAATCGAGGTTTTCGCAAGGGAATAGCATTTATTTTGACTTATCGAGGTTCCACTACATTTTCTAACTTTTCACTCACAAATAAATATTTTTATTTAACTTATATATATTGAAAAAGAGGAAATTTCAAATATTTAGACATAAATTCTAATTAATTTTTTTATATCATATTTACAAAATTCCTATATAAATATTAGGTGAAAAATGTAAGTCTAGAAGTATTCGTTTTTAATTAAACAAAAATAAATAAATAAAATTGGATTTGTCAAAAACTTCATTGTTTATTATTTAGACATTAAATTTGTGATAGTTATTAAAAAAATATCAAGGTAATTTAAGATTATAGACTTCTTATGAATATAGTGAAAATAAATTATTAAATAGGTATACAGATAATACTATTGATTATAAATAAGTATTTAGAATCAATGTTAATATTAACTAATTCAATGGCATTGGCATTGCTAGTGTAGGGTATTTCTATATTGATGACAGTCGGTACATCACATTATGTATACTCATACAGTTAAACAATTATGTTTCATTTCCATTTTTCAACATACAAAATTAGGCTACTCTCGAATAATATATTTATATAGGTGTGACAGAATTATGGTATAAGTAATTAAACAAAATTATAAAGACATAAAAGCTACAGGTCAACATAATATGCGTAATATTTATTTTCTTAATGATAACAATTTAAAACTGCATAAAATCATTGATTTTATCTTCACCGGAAAAAATGTTATTGGTTTATATACAAGTATTTATTAATTTATTTTTTAATTAAAAAACAAAAATTAAATATATGTTTTGTAAATACTATTTAAAATTTATACTTGCATAGCACAATAAGTAAGATTTAACAAAAATGATTTTAATGCATAAAAAGTATCTTTATTTAATTTTTTTTTAATTATTTTAATTAATGATAGTTTGGCAAATTATAGATTACTGATTACTTCATCTATAATTTCATTGCATATTGATATTTTATCAAAATAAAATGTATATTTTAGTAGATTATATTATATGTAAATCCTAGTCTCGAATAGTCGTCAATTATTACTTTGTACGATTACTTGTAAGACATCTAACCGGACTTAAGGGTGTGAAATAAGTCGTATTATTTGTTTAATTTACATATATATATATGTGTGTGTGTGTGTGTGTGTGTACGAATACATATACAAAAAGAATAAGGTTTTATTGAAATTATACATATATGTATATGTACTGCATACACACATACACAAACACACACATACTCGCTATACTCGCGTCATTTCCAAGTCACCTAGACAACAGGCGCGTTTGATTAATGAACTAACAACCCCTGCACATGTTGAAAGGATTAAATCCAACGACGTCTGGTCTTTTTTTCCTATTCAATAAAGTAATAATCGTCGAAAATCCGATGGGACTGCTGACATTTTATTGTGATGTGTCGACATGACCATATAAAAATAATAACAACAATAATATATTCATGTGCTTACACACACGAAAATAATATTAAAATATGAAAACCCCTAACCGAAACCTAACCGATTACTATGTTATTTTTTCGTGTAACATAAAAAGGCAATAACGAACAAGTATTATCATAAGCATAAGCACGTATGGTATTCGATTATTACAAAGAATGTTCATTAGATTGAGTATCAGCTATTCCAATCTCATGTCTAACTAATGTTATGTTGTGGTCTTATGGAAATGGTTAATTAATTTCAGAGACACTGGTAAATTAATAACAAACAATAATGACTAAAAAAAAAAAAAAAAATGTAATCAAGACTTGGAGTATCTAAATATCCAACATATAGATTTGTCTGAATAATGCAATTACCTGCCGTATGCACCTCAAATTGGAAGACACAACAGATAATAAATTAATTATTTATTAATAATAAAATGTACAACTATGATATAGTATATCCCTCTCCCTTTCTAAAAAACTAAACAAAACAATAAAGACCATATAATTTAAATATGGCAAAGGTCATAAGGGTTGCAACATTAAGAAAAGAATCAATTACTTTTATCTATCATAAACAGTAACATGAATTAAATTTTCATTTCTTAACCTTTTAATTTTGCTTTGTTTGTGACTACTTCATGTTCTTTAATGGAAAAAGGAATTTCTATAAATAACTACAACACATCTATTTTATGATTGAAGTATATTACTACACATTGATATTATAAGACGTAAAATGCGAGAGTATGTGTGTAACAAGTATGATCTCAGCAATACACAGTATATATTGTATTTTTATGTCGTGTGTTGTTTATATATAGCTAGGTGGTTGATTCAATAGTGCAATTTTATTTATTCGATTATTGGTGTTACTACTGTTACTTATCAGAAATGTGTCATCACAAATTATAAAAAAATGCATTTACTTTTGTATTACACGGATACAAATTAAATATATCATAATGTGTTTGTATTCTGTAATTTTCATTTTGTCATTGACTTATAAATTATGTATTATATAATTGCGTTATACTATTAGTATAAAATATATTCATTTCATACAAATTTACAAATTATAATATAATATTCGTATATACGTGTGTATGTGTGTATATGTGTGTGTGACTAATTTTCGCATCAAACATTTCTCGACAAATAATGATCTAGTGGGGTTGTAAGCGCCCGGCAATGCACGAAATAGATTCGGGCAGTTGTATTGGTGGTGGGCGACGCGACCTTGGCGCGAAGTTAAAGGAAGTCGTTATGATGGTGGAAGAAAAAATATAAGGAAGAATGCGCTAGTGTACAAATGTCTGTACAACTTGAATCTTGGTATACGATATATAACGACGGTGCGCCTCCAGAGTCGTCTTATAGTCCGTCTTGCTCTCAGTGCGGTTTACGTACGATCGACGGCACGCGCGAAGAACGGTACCTACCTACCTATGTTCACATTTCCGATGGATTTTCGTGCGGTCTCAAAGAATACGAACAAACCGTAACCAACGAGTATTTACGTATCGAATGCGGACGAGCGTGAAAAACGTGCACGTATTAGACGCTTAACGAGTGAGTACAAACTATATTGTATACATATTTATAGCCACAAAGGTGTAACTATAAATTATAATATACAAAGAATATATAACGTCATTGTATTTCTTTCTCTTCGGAACAATTATACGAAATTCGTTTTTTTTTTTTTTTATTGTTAAAATTTAACTCTTACATATTTACTACCCGATGCAAATTATTTCCATCCCATTCACGCAAAACAACCGATCGTATATACGCGCGTATATAAATAATAAATTTTACTCTTTTGCCGAACAGTAGAAAACGTGTATATAGAAACGGTTCACGAGGCCTGTGCACAACGAGATTAGCACATCGCGCGATTATCTGTATGTCTAGCTGTCTAGGTAAATAATACATATTGTAATTAGGTATGAGTTGTAACACGTCCAGTAGCGCCAGGACTATAGTCGCTCACGACGTGTGTGTATACTAGCTATATATATATATATATATATATATATATACGTCAGACAGCAATAATAATTATTAATGTCTCAAGGTCTTGTACGCGCTTATCTCGTGGCTTACAATTCGTTTTTTATGTGTTGTTCTTGTACTGACGGTTTTAAGTTACCTATTGGTACAACCAATAATAGTGTAAAAAATTGATAAGTACTTACTACAACAGAAAAAAAAACGCACGTGTTTAATCGCCTAATTTGTATTTAAGCTCACGCACGCGCGACGATGACGACGGTTCTTCGACGTGATAACGCGTATGAATGATATTAATATTATGTCTACGAACGTCACGTCGCGTAATCCCGCGTGCAACCCGTTTAATTGACACTTGACGACTGGCTAGTAAATTCTAAATTAATTCCGGTTGTGACGGCGGACAGCTACCGCACCGTCACGCGTCGCGTCGCATATTGTTACGTCTTGTAGTACGAGTACTCGAATTTTAAAGATGTGTCATACGTGTATTATTGGAACTTCATCTTCGGGAAAGGGGTATTCATTTTTTAAGCATGAACCAAATCAAAAGGCTTTGTTTTCGTATACACATGGGTGCTATTGTAATGTATAAGAAACACAATATTTTTGTTTCTAATTATTAACTTATCTACAGATCATCTTTTTGATTTATAATATAAAAATATATTATTTTCCATTTTAATGAATTTTGGATGACATCTTCGATTGCATTTTTATTTTTCTATGAATATTTAGTAACTTCAAACCAGGGTTGTCTTCAGTATAAGGGTTTACCAAAAAAAAAAAAAAAACTACCAAGTAGATAATAATCGCGTGGTGATTGTTCCATCGTTCCCCATAAATATGTGCCTTAAACGGATCTAGGGAGACTCGGGGGCTAAGAAGAACTCTACCAAATATAAAATTAACCTCACAAAACTCACACTGTGCTCTATAATTTCAGTAATATATTTATAAGCCTTCAACTATGTTTATAAAGCTACGTTTATGAATGTACAATAACAATTTAGTCATTTAGTTTTAAAATGTTTAAGCTTGTCATTAGATTTTTAACAATGTTTTCCGATTAGAATTTAACTAAAAAATAAAAATTAAATATAGTCGACTCGCGGTTGTGATCATCTATACTATAGTTATTATAGAAACACCAGAGAAATGTTTACATTATCGCATTGATATATTAAACATATGGGTATGGCTTCGGATCTTCAATAAACATACAAATAACGAAGGGAGAAACGAAGGTTCTCTCACGCACAGAAACTTCTGAGCGACAAAGAAACCAACAATTTAAGTAAGAGAGAAACGAGATGTAACAGTATTGCGGTTAACAATGGTACCAGTTGTGTTGGCTTATAGATTTTTCTACAATGTCACATACATTAGTTTAATATCAATGTATTATCTTAACTTCAGAATATTGCTCAAAGTATCTACGTGCAACACGATTTTTTGGAATACGTATACATGCAAATGTAAACAAAATTTTTTGTTTATTGATTATTTACCAATTAAGTATTGTATTTGATTTATTTAAGCTTTATCAAAGGCTTATCTTTGTATTTTAATTGGTTAATAAAATTATTATTGTAAATTATATGAAGGTATTTTAATGAATCCAAAAATAATTTATATAAACACATGACATATTTGGAAGTATACTAAAAATGATTAAGATTAGGTATTAGTGACATTATACAAATATAAAATATGTAGGTAAGTTTGGTATAAAGATATAATATTATTATTCCTATCCGAGAATGTATATTTTTATAAAATATTTCAATTATGAATGTCTGGTCAAAAAAGTATAATGCTTATACAGTATTTTATAGAACATAAACTATTTATAGTTTAATATAATAATAAATTCATTAATATCATATTGTAATATGTTTAATTTTAATTATTAATTAATTTATATAAGCGCATTACCAATTATTACTAATTTTAATACTTCATAAATTTGGAATTTAATCGACTTTGCTATTCTTTTTTTGGGCGCTAGTCGTTTCCACCAAAATGAAAAGGTTTGATTTTCGTTTCCGTCAAATCTATTTCTACCTTTCTGTTTAAATTATAGTTTGAGAACCATTTAGAGTTACCCAAGAGCTACCACGAGGAGGCGGTTATCATTGACCCCCAAGAAATTGTTTAAATTAATTTTCATTTAAGTTCAACATTTTGAATTTAAATTAAATTTATACCCATCGATCATTTTTTACCACATTTACTAGTTATAAATTCCATTACAAAAAAAAATATACAAATTTCAATAAATATGTATATTATTGGAGATTCACACAGCAGCTACCATCGTAATACTCGTAATTTCGTCATTGTTTTCACAGTACTCACAGATCCGATCACAGAACTCCGATCCCGATAACACAGACACCACACACTATCTAGACGAGATATAGGTTTGTTCAATTTATGTATTTTTTTAATTTTAATAGATAGGAATTACTACGCGTAAAATCAATTATCCTCAACAACAAATGGTTTATTTCGAATCTCTACATACATCGATGATCGATAGCATTGCAAATAAACTAGGGATTCTCAAACTCCATCTCAATAATATTGGTAGAAATAAATTTGGTGGAAACGAAAATTGCACTTTTTTCGTTCGGGCGGAAATTATGACCGCCCGTTTTTTTTACTGAGGAATATACAATCCAAGTAACAGGGTAGAATTTTGTAGATGGTAGAATCAATAAATTATTTTAAAACCACTTGTATTGGCAGAATTGAAATACATTTGACTAGTTAAGTGGAATTTTTAGAAACGTCCATTTGAAATATAATATTTCAATAAATTATATAAGACTACTTAAGCCGAATTCAAGTTATACTGTGTTGTGTTTTGTTACATATTTATAACACTTAAACTTACAAAATGTTGGTAACACGTTATCTATACGACTATACAGAATGAACATATTGAACACACTTGACACGGTATAGTACTACAGGCTATTGTGTCAACCTTTGTAAATATTTACTGAATTTTTTTAATACATTATGACAGTTTAGTGATAATATACATTTAAAAGCAAGAAACTTGTGTCAAAAGTTGGAAGTTTAATAAATAAATACAAATTAAAATGGGTTATTAGCGTGTTATGGCTTGTGTGATGTGTTATGTTTCATTTAACTAATTAAAAATTAGTAGTAAAGACAATATATAGTCGAAATGTGTAATATCATGTGGTATTTATTTCGAATTTAATGTTTCCGTGAGTTAATAACTGTTTTGTTTAACCACTAACTAGAATAAATGTGAACATAATTATTTTTCGTATTTAATTTTTTTTTAGTAATACGCTGTGAACGGGTAAATAAGTATATAGTATAATACTCGGATAGAAAATATTTTTAACGGATAAATACTATTTTGGATTTATTTAGTTAAAGTTTTGCAAAAATGGGTTTTTAGTTTTGTTCAAAATAGGTTCTTATCGTAGTAGCAGAAAAACGTAATTTAATCGTAACACGTTTAAATGTTTAATAAAAATAAATGTTTATAATAATAAATAATAATAATAACAAATATTACAATACATTTATACATAATAATCAATAATATCATTATTATATACATGAAAGCGAATTACGTACCTGTATAATCATTCTTATCGTAATTTCATACTGACCTCTCTTTATAATTGCGTACCAAACGAATGTTCATGATTTTTTTTTTATGTCGGTTTCAATCCAATTAACAATATATTTTACATTAACCATGTTTAACTTTGATGTGCGTCAGCGTATAGTGCTAAAACCGCTTAAATAATTGTTATTATTCGCAGGTATGGTGCTACAGAAGAAATATTGGACCAAAATCGAAGGTGCCTGTTGCATATTAGTCGCATGCATCACGGCCCTGATTAAACTTGTGTTGAAGTTCATCATTGGGACTTATTTGGATTTAAAAAATCAGCCCGGTAAGTCTAATTAGTTTTAATATTGGCGAGTTATATATGTGAATCTATTTCTTTGTAATTTTTTTATTTTTTTTAAAAAAAATAAGACTTATTTCACCTTATCTATAGCTAAGGGTTTATTGTAAAAACGTTGTTTAATATTATCGAGTTACTGTAATGCTGCTGTGTAGATGCAATTAACTTGAGTTTTAGCTGTAGGTATATTTTCACATAAAAACAAGTACATTTTTAATAATTTAATTACAATATTTAATTTGTATACTTTTAGATTGGTTTATGGGTTTATAAATTGTAATGAAATTATTTGTAATTTAAATTTAGTGTGTACTTATTTACTATACTTTTTATGTAAGTTTCAACCAAATATTTTCTGACAGTGTCGTTAATAAATAATAAATGGTTAAAAATATCATGTTTCTTTAAGAACTTTATAGATAATAAAAAGATTTCCTTGTTTATTGTTTGTTCATGAACATTTTTTCAATGGTTCTTGACATTGAAAACATTTCAATATTGTAGCCCATTTCGATAACATTGTTTATAAACATTGATGCACCTAAGTCATGTCCGAAGTCAAGCAATAACTTACACCATTCTGAAGTCATAATAAGGCATAAGCTATATTAATGTTTGGTAAGACACAATTTATCACTAATTGTAATATAAATATATTATATTTATATGCTATATCTATATGTACTAAAATAGAATTTTTCATTTTTCGAAAATATTATTGGCAATTTTTCATTTCAGTAAAATGATCATATTTTATATTTAAGAAACTCAATAAGGTTAGTTATGAATAAAATCAATCAACTTTATTAAAAATAATCCATGTTAAAGTACAATTATGATTCTTAAAAAACGATATTTTCAATTATTCTCCAATTCAAGGTTTTTTCAATTCTACTTACGCTCATTTGTAACAAAGTAATTAAATAAATGACGACCAAATAATATTTTCTAAGTTTATTTAGTATCTTAAATATGTGTATATTTATAGATTATACATGGATCTTAGTTAAGAAACACTTAAGCAGTTAAGCTAGACTAGTTAGAGATTGTTAATAATATAGAATTTTTGGAAATGGATCCGCTATGTATCTAGACGTCTGATATTTCGGGTTCAGTGGACCTTTAATTGTGGTATATTTCTGAGTGAAGAAGACAGGTATAGAATTTGCATTTATTTCTAAGGAAAACTTATATTTATTTTTATACAATATTATATTTATATTATTATTCTCGTAATCTCAATTTAGTAGGTTAAACTAATTTTGCATCAATGCATCACGAACATTATCTAGACCTAATTTTTTTTCTCAAACAAATAAATTTATATCATCTAATTAAAATAAATAAATAAATAATGTCATTTAATTTTAAATTTTAACTTATTGTAAAATATCATACAACTAATAACATTTGTTGCTGATGTTTATATCGGATCAATAAAAAAATAGAAATTAAATCAGAAAGGTTGTCAAATAACTGTGCTATTAATATAGTAGGTACTTTATTTATTTATTTTTTAATAAAATAAACTGAAATATATTAATTAAAAATGATAAAAATGTACAATTTTGAATCGATTTTAATGAAATAAGTATAACTACAAATAATGCTGTATGATAAATTTATTAATGATTTAACTATCTTAGTACTCTACGTCATAGGTATCTATAAATTATAATTGATATATATATATACAATAAACATATAAAAATGTACCTATATATTATATATCTTAAATCCGATTAACTAAATAATAATAGTAATTATTATTGTATCAACTGGCAAGGGTGATTTTATAGGGGTATGCAGCGCTCCTCACTATGGTAATTAAACCCTTGATAATCTGAATCTATGCTCTATGTGTGTAATATTAAATTGTATGTAAAATACAATTGTATTATATTGGTAAATATTGTATACAAATAATGTTTACAATATAAACGATTACTATAATAATAAAACAAATATTATTAGAAAATAATAATTTGACTGTTATGATTTAACTATGGCTACAAAACTAATTTGGAGCTTAGTAGGTGTATACAATTATGCGTATGTTTATGTGTCTAATTAATAATACTACAAAATGTATCACAATTTCGTTTCTTATTGTCGGGGTGCCGCAAATTGAGCGATTTCTACATTCATGCCTCCTGATTTCTTAACTCCATCAAATTTGCATACGCATTGTTTATTTTACGGATTGAAATTTCTCATATTTTAAATAAATTATAATAATAAAAAAAATTAATAAACCTTGTATTTACAAATTATAATATATTATTATTACGCGAGTATATAACTATTCTTATGAACGTTATGGTCAAATTATCACATTTTATAAAAGTCATAAATCATAATGTATACTGCATAGTCGTAATAAATATTGTTCCTATATATATGCCTTTTTGTACTTGAATAATGAATATTAGGTGTATATACAGAATTAAGTATGACTATAGTTTATAGCGAAAATAATGAAACTTATTTATAGTTCACATAGTTAAGTGTTAAAATAAACTGAGATGTGACAATATTTTCATATCAGACAATAGAGCCAGTTTTAAATTAATATAATAGACGTTTTGGTTTTTGGATCGAGAAAGATTTTTTTGTACAAGGTCAAGGGCTTTATTGCTCGTGTCAATGACATAAATAATTATTTTTTTCAGATGCTCAGCGAAAAATTTATAAAACAGTTGCGGATATTCCAGGACCAAGGTCGTTGCCTGTATTTGGAACCAGATGGATCTATTGGAAATTTGGTTTGTATAAACTGAATGCCGTACATTTAGCATACAAAGGTAAATACGACTACGTACTATAACAATAAAGCGTAGTATAAACACAATAATATGGTTATTTAATTTAGGGCCCACACACGATACACAGTTATATAATCCACATGTTATTGAAGGGAAAAAATTATTATGTATAAAATTAATGTTATATGTACATACAAGTAATGAAATCATAATTTAATACGAATCTTTATGATGATAAAAAATAAGTTTTTATTTAAAATGAAGTAGCAAATTTAAATTCGATTGGTGTACAATGTAATTATCTTATAGTCTTTATTTCCAAATTATTATCTTTAATATTTATATAATACTGTATACACTGAGTTAATTACACACTGTTAATTATTCGAATAATTAATTGAAATTATTTTATATTTAAATGAATAAAATTGCACAGGTTAATCAAAAGCAGTTTAGTTTAAATTAGTAACAACTACAGAATAAATATTCTAAGTTAATGAATAAAAATAATTTAATTCACGTTACTATAATAATTGTTTTGTTTGTACATTTGGTTTATAGTTTTAAATTAAGCACAAAAGACTAATAAATTAGCAGTGGCATGCTTGTAGCCGAACCATATCATCAGGTGGTGCAAAACCAAATTTAGTAGGAGATATTATAAAAAAATATATTAATACTATTTTTAATTTATTTATACAGCTGTATTAGCTGTACATTTCTATATGAAATCCATTAATAACAATGTTATCATAACTCAATATTAATAATACTTTTAAAAAAATAGTTAATTTTGAACATTTTTTGAGGGCTTGCAATAAGAATCTTTTTTTAAATACAAAATAAATAATAAAAATTACGTTAAAGTTTACGCGATTAAATATGTAAATGTTGAATATTTTTTGAAGATTTATCAATGTTTTTTAAATGAATACATCTAAAATTTTCTATTATTTTGCTTGTTAGAATCCATCAAATATTAATGATGCGTCAAAATTTAAGTTTTCAGTCCATTTGGACTCAAACGCCAAAAAAAACAGAGTTAGAAAGCTAGTTATGTTTCATTGATTATCTTTGAGGATTTTCAAGTCGGGTTAAGCAGGAAAATTTCGATTCACAAACTGCTGAGCTACATTCAAATACTTCAACTGTTGCTCTAATTTCAAACACAGCTTTGAATGCTTTTCGTTGTAGTTGTAGATAAAGTTCTAACAAAATATCTAATAACTAAGTAATGTTTCTATTGCCAAATAAATTATCAATAGATAAAATGCGTACCTATTACCTACTGAACCGTTACAGTGTATTTTATACATTTAATACTAACTGTTGGAATACTCATTGCATTATATAAATCGGATAACATCAATAATCACTAATCAGTTTGTTAATAATTTTATAGACATGTTTATCCGGTATGGAGATATTATTTGCGAAGAAGCATTGTGGAACATACCAATTATAAGTGTCAAAGATAGAGATTTTATCGAAAGAGTGCTTCGGCATAGCGGAAAGTACCCTATCCGGCCTCCAAATGAAGTAACGGCGAATTACAGAAAGTCCCGCCCGGATCGCTACACAAATACAGGACTTGTAAATGAGTATGTACTTTTGAATATTGATAAAATTGCTCTCATGGTACTTAATTTTAAATATGAGAATTTGGATTCGTAGCTAAAGTTTATACAATAAGTTTAAAAATGTGCTTGAAAATTGATTTTATATTAAGTATTCAATACGAGTATTAATAATTATTTATATTAATAAATATAAACTGAATGGTAATTATTTAGGTATGTCGTGAGAATTGTATTATGTAAATTCATAAGAGTCATATATAATATTTATTTTATATTAAATAATCTACTAATAATCACAAGTATGTACACGTGTTACAGACAAGGTGAAGTTTGGGCAATGTTAAGAAATAAATTAACACCAGAACTTACTAGTCCTAGAACAATACGACGTTTCTTGCCAGAAGTTAATCAGCTAGCAGACGATTTTATCAACCTGATTTCCCAAGCTAGAGACACCAATAACGAGGTCAAAATATTTGAATCGTATTGTAACAGAATGGGATTGGAAAGTATGTTTAATCGAATAGTGGTGGTAGTCGTCATTAAATAAACAATTTAATCGATTTCCACGATTTGTTGTCCATCATAGGCACGTGTACGTTGATTTTGGGCAGGAGATTCGGATTCTTAGACGGAGACATTAGCGAAACGGCTACGCGTCTGGCAGATTCAGTGACCAGTCAGTTCCGGGCATCTCAAGAAGCGTTTTATGGGCTACCCCTCTGGAAATTAATACCGACAAAGGCGTACAAGGAATTCGTAGCGAGTGAAGACGCTTTATACGAGCAAGTACAACTTGTAGAAAAGCTAAAAATATACAATCCGAATAAACGTTCTTAATTGTTCGAATTTAGAATCGTGTCTGAAATCGTAGACTCAGCACTGATCGATGAGGAACAGTCTTGCACAGACGTACGCAGCGTGTTCGTATCTATACTGCAGGCGTCAGAGCTGGACAACAGAGACAAAAAAGCCGCGATTATCGATTACATCGCCGCTGGAATAAAAACAGTAATATATCATCATATGGGGTACTATTTACGACCATATTTTATAAGCAAACGATAATTTTATGTAATGAATAATAATAGTTTATTTCGTGTGCAGTAGAGTGCAGACATAAATAATAAAGAATATAATACTAGAATTCTAACAAACGGCGAAACAAAAACAATGTATTATAGTGTTAAACCAGTGTAACTCGAACCGTAACGAGCACACGTAACTCCTCCAGGAATGAAAAAGTAGAAAAAAAAAATCTAGGTACGATAAAATATACAGTATATTTCGGTTATTGTGATTACGTCTTAACAGTCATTGGTTATAATTAAATTATATATATATATTATTTATTCATAATATTTATATCATTTAAATCGCAATAACTTTCTTTTAAACTGCTCATTTTGAGACGAAATGTATGGACGAAAATGTTTTCCACTAAGCACTGACTTTTCCGTTTATCATCAATTATAAATATTTATAATATTACCATTGACACAAATAAAGGTGGGGTTTGGAGAATTTAGACCCTCGAAAACTAAGTCAAGTCTTCCCAAATCGAATCACCATCAAGCAAATATAATTTTTTCAATGATTTGAAATTAAATCTAATACAAGTTATTTAAAAAAATATATATTTAAAATTTTGATTTTGTGGTACAGTATTTTTTATAGGTAAATAGGTAATATTGATACAAACTATCCGAACTATTAATTTTCTTTATAAAATATAGAAAGAAAATAATATGACCTGGCTATATAACATTTTATTACAAACATGTGTGTTTGTTAGTTACTCCATTTTATTTAATAGTTTGATTCATATAATAGTTAGGTATTGAATATTTTAATGTAAATTACTTATGTAATGTATCATACATTATGTATATAAGTAATCATTTTTATTTGGGTGTCAATAACGATAATTGATGATGTGGGTGTTACTCCTTACATTTTTTAAAATTAATTTAATAGATGACTTAATTCCTGAAAAAATATTGGGACTATTCTTATTGATTATCATTACTATTATGGTTTTATATTATGAAGATACGTAATATATATATATATCCGATATTTAAAAAAAATAGCTGCATACTAGTTGCGGTCATGGTTGATTTTTTAAATAAGCACATATAAGATATATTAGTAATAGCCACGCTAATTGTAGATAATATATGAGTTGCAGTCACGGTAGACTAAACTTTAAGCTTTTACAGTTATATTGAAATTAATTAAAATATTCAGAATTAAAATTACATATTAGTATCTGCTTAGTAATGAGTATAATTATAACGAGTACCTACTACCTACAAAATTTAATTTGAAATTTGAAAGACCACAGTTTTTAAGTAGTCTAATCTGGAAATTCTTTTTCTATGTACAAGTTCCATGCTTTTACACCGTCACCGTATTTTGTTACGATAATTATAATGCTTAACTTCAGCTGAGCTCAATCGTTGTTATTTTTGAAATATAAAAATACTATATAATTTAGAAATATTTATTTATTTTACACTTTTAACCCATTACTGAGGTCTAAAAGCGCAAAACGAATTTACGTTTTTGGTCTATCGAAAAATAGACTTGTGCTTTTGAATTTCACCGAGATCAATAATTGAATGACTGCATTCAGTAGGTAACCTTTTTTTCGAGTGACCGCAATTAGTATGTAACCTTTTTGTTGGTTGACCGGAGCTAGTACGTAATTTTTAATTTTGACCACAATTAGTAAACACCAAAAATAATAAAAACTGTTTGTTCATATCCACTTTCAGCAAATACTACAATTGCTATTTGAATTTATAAACACATAAAATAGTAAAATTGCGTGTTTGAAACTAAATATAACTAGGGTTTTAATTTTAAAGTATATGCTCTTTTATATGAGATAGAAATCTAATTTTTATACATAAATTATTTTAATGTAATTTTGATTCCAAATAAACCAATTTTTTTTTCCAATTATTTCTGCTGTGGCATTTTAATATGTTTATTGTGCTATAAATTTTATTAATAAAAAAATTTAATTTAATTAACAATAAATATAAAAATATGCTTCTTAGTTCTTAGCTATGTGTGACAGTAAGTACAATTCTCAACCTACTTGTATGTCAAACACGAAATACTGACTTACGGTTATTGATTTCGTTTATCGGTTTGGTTATGAAATGTATTAACTATAATTCTAATCTTATCAATAGATAGACAACGTGCAGTACTTACTCGGTACTCCTATATGTACTTCTATAACATGAAACTTTTCAACACGTAAAAGTGAAAATTTTTACTTCAATCATTTTTACAATAATTAAGTAGTACGTCAGATTTTAATGCCGATGTATGTTCAACATTAGATTCATATATTTCAATGAATAAATTTAATAATAAACATTTTTGCAAATCGTTAACAAAATATTTCAAAAAATCTATTCCTACGATATGAATAGACGTTAAGACAAGGATATTTTGATTCGTGCTGCCAAATACACTGGCAAAAATTCGTGCAACAAACGATTAAAAAATATGGAGATCTATTATTTATAGATAAAACCATGGACTCCGTACGTCGTAATATTGCACAAATAATATAATGGGCACATTAAAACCACGAAATTCAAGTAATATGTTTGTTGTTCACACATCTGGTGATTATATAAAAGCACTTTATCCAAAACGTATACATGTGAATTGTTTTACTTGCTATTCATTTTTAAAATAAATGTACATTTTTTTGTTTTTTTTTTCAAACAATTGTATGTGGTTTTTGTTATTTATTGTGCTTTAAAATCCGAGCCCTACTTATTTTAATTAATTAAAGCAGGGTATATCTTTAGTTTACTGAGTTGTAATGCGAACATTTTGAAAATATTCATAACACTTATAATATATTAATATTTTTCATATGTTTGACGTATTGATGTATAACGTCATATATTTCATAGACATAGCTTAAATTAGTATTCTTAAAATATGTTTTCTATATTTAAGAAACCCTGTGCCCTTAAACGAATGGCTTTGTGCATTTACATTTATATAATATTGACGATAATTCATACCAAGTGAATCAATAATTATAAAAATTTAATCAAGTTTTGTACATACGTTTTGTAGCTGGGAAACACTCTGGTGTTTTTATTGTACTTGGTCGCCAAACATCCGGATGTGCAAGAAAAGATATACAATGAAATATCACTATTGGCTCCGGCAGGTACACCCATTACTGCTGAACATTTACACAAGGCCACATATTTGCACGCGTGTATATCCGAAGCTCACAGGTAAAATCGTGTTAATATTATTATATAAATTAATTGATCATGGACGTTTATTGATTTGTTTTGAATTCTCCAGACTTCTACCCACCGCTCCGTGTATTGCAAGAGTTTTGGAATCGGAAGTCAATTATGAAAATTACCGATTACCGTCAGGGGTAATTATTATAGTGACATATTTTTGTAGAATTTATTATATTATATATGAATACTTAAATTTTTTTTTATTTCAGACTGTCGTGTTATTGCATACGGGATTAGCGTGTTTGGACGATAAAAATTTCAAAGACGCGACTTCGTACAAACCGGAAAGGTGGTTGGACGATTTGACGAAAAAATCACCGTTCTTGGTGGCACCGTTCGGTTGTGGCAAACGAATGTGTCCGGGGAAGCGATTTATAGAATTAGAACTTCAAATTGTCTTAGCAAAGGTTAGCAAAGAATATTTACACCAAGTTAAAAATAACAACTAATAAATTATAATTTTATTTTAAAGATGGTCAAACAATTTCATATCGACTTTAAGGGACAACTGAAAACTGAATTTGAATTTCTTTTGACACCCAGCAACGCAAATTTTATTCTACGAAATAGAAATTGTTGATGTTTTAATATAATTTATTAACCTTAATAATATATAGTACCTGCATAGTTATATTAAATAATAATTAATATTATGACATTAAAATATTTATTTTATTATACTGCTATAAAGTTGACATATCATATTATATATTTTTTAATTCTTGATTATTTATTCATATATATAATTATGTATTATATAAACTATACATTTGTGTTCGTGTGTGTTTTTATAATCATTATAATAAAAATACATATTTGTATAAACGTTAATTAATTAATTTTCATCTCCACCTTCAAATATACGCAAGCAGTTTCTGTCTTTAATAATCCTGTGTTAGTTCTATAGTTAATACTGAATTCCCATTCATAATGTATATATATGTTACGGTATATAACGTTAAAAGAAAAATAACGTTACTCGTCGGCCATTAACATTATTTACATACAAATGTGGAAATTATCGTTATTTTCTAGCGAATAATGTTAATAATCAACTACACGGGTAACTATTGCTTTATAGCATATTATATGCACGTGAATTTCAAATAACATTTATTGAAAAATGATGTAAGAATTTTTAAAAAGAGCAACAATGTATTGTTATTATTATAATTTATTTATTTGTACAAGTTGTACTTCCGTGACATTTACTGTTATAACTTTTCAGTTCCGTGACTGGCATAACGTTTATTCTAACAACCAGTCTTGCAATGGCAGCGCTGGTACCCGTGAGGGCCCACAACAGAACTATTACCAAATAGTCAACCGTCCATCGGCTAATTTAATAACATTGTCCATGTCTAACAGATTTCTTCGCAAGAAACTATTCCTTCTTATTAATTTAAAAGTTCTACTAACACACACGTGTGTATGTCAATAACCGTTTTAAATTGGTACATACGATGACAGCTGTACACATACTATATATTTTTCATTAGGTATGATGTTTTAAAATATTACTTAACCAATTTATTCGGGATGCACAAACCTGTGAGGGCATTTGTATTTATTATGCGACCCCCAATTACGCCACTAGGTAAGTACCTTATTTGTGTATAAAATAATATTAATTTACTCACGAATTATACATTTTAAAAAATTAGTTTAGCGGGCATCTTATCATTGTTCGTAGTATTTCTATTTTATAATCAAAATTTCCAATTCCTTACAATTATTAACATTGCTTACTAAAAAATAAAAACAATTTCCATATTTATAGGAAAATAATGATATTTTTCGATTCAACGTCATTTAGCGTAACATATACATGTGTTATTGAATGATTTTAAATTTATATTTGTATTTCCTTATCAAATTCATATTGTTATAAATTATAATTCGTAATATAGTTATATACTTAAACATTAACAATGTTTTATATTCATTGCTCAATGATATTATTAAAGTATCAAAATAATATGAGTTCAATTAATTAAAACTATAATTTATGTTAATACTTTCTATTTACCCTTTATATAATTATTGCTTATAAAATACAAATACAATAATAAAACTATAAAACAATAAGTTATTGTATCAAAGAATTATCTGTATCGTTCACTGATAAATAAAATGTTATCCATAGAATTATAATTCAATCATCATATTCCTTAATTATCTTTTATAATTTAATACTTATATAATTTTTATTAAATATATTATGATAAAATACAATATAGGTAAGTAATGAATATTTTATGTATTTCTATATAATACAATACAAATAAATATATATAATTAAGCCACTTGGGGCTTTATTCTTCTTCACTTTGCTCTCACCAAACACCTGAAAGATTTAACTCTGTAATCCAAGTAGGTTATCCCCATTTTTTAAATTTAAAATATTAAAAAATAAAAATATATATGCAAAATAACTTATAAAAATGATTTTTAAACAATAAAGAGTTATAAGTATTTATTTAAAAAAATAAAACCGATCTATTTGCTTCCGCTTAATAACCTCTGCCTTTTGGTA
The DNA here is from genome assembly GCF_003676215.2 of Rhopalosiphum maidis. Taxonomy (NCBI): domain Eukaryota; kingdom Metazoa; phylum Arthropoda; class Insecta; order Hemiptera; family Aphididae; genus Rhopalosiphum; species Rhopalosiphum maidis. The sequence continues at coordinate 66,986,711 of NC_040877.1, forward strand.
TGTAACCAACAAAAATTTCCACAAAGACCTAAATCTATCAACCTTCAATGCCCTGGCAAAATCTCATTACATAAAATATTATTCAAAGCTCTACTCGTATTCCAATCCGTTATTTAAATTAAAAAAGCAATTGTTTTAGGACCTGTTAAAAGCATAATATTACTAACTTAAATTTGGCAACTGGCACCATTAATGGCCCTTATTCCTATTCTAATTTTAAACATCATTGTCAAATTTGTCATCAGACTTATTTACTATACTTTGTATGTATAGATTGTAAAAAAAAAATCTTAAAAAAAAGTATTTATTTATTGGTTACTATAATGGCAAATACAAAATGTATTAATTAATACTTGTGTAATATTAATATCTAAAATTGGTAATATATATCATTATTCATTAGGTATTCATATTTCATAATAATACAATATCAACTGTAATAAATTATTATAAATAACATTTATAATGTAAAATAATCTTTCTGTTACGATTTACTATTAATAGGTATAATTTATTTCATCATTTTTAAAACTAATTTACTTCTAATGACAACCTAGTAGCTATTTAATAATAATCAATTTGTACAATTTAAGATCTAATGAGTGAATATAGATTAAATAATTTAACTTTCATCTAACTAAATGTTATACAAATATTATGATAACAATTTAATTTGTTAATTTGTTACAGTAGTCGTGTGTCTATGCAAAAGACGGAAGGTATAATATAGTAAACTATTATTCACGCGGTCTGTAATTTGGTACATTTTATTCAACAATTTAATCAAAATCATTTATTATAGAATCCTTAAACAAACCTTATTGAATTGTTTATTCACCATCAAGGAGGTTTACGTTACATAAAAACGGATAATTGTAATAGACAATAGTTCATTCGTTCGTTTTAAAGAAAAACCATAGTTATCGAGCATTTACCGTTCTCTCTGCTTCTGCCGCGCCGCGTGTTTCTCTATTAGCCGTTTTCAATCACTGTTCGCGAAAGTGCAAAGTATTGTGCAGGTCAACGGTATATCGGCGAAACAAATCTCGTAAACGCATATAATTGCGATTTTTATCACTTTGGGTCCGAAAAAAAAAGTTTCGTATTTCCTGCGTAAATTATGAGCTGTGTATTGTATTTGCTTTATAATTAAACAATGAACATGGTGTTGACCTTCGGGATCAATTATTTATAGCACATAAATACGATTATATATTTGGAACTATATAGCATTAGCTCATCTAAGTTCTCAAGTCCCTTAACTGTTAGACAAACTCGTGCAAATTTACTTTTCATGTTTTATCAAAGGACTTTGTTGGAGAGTTATTAATGAACTAGAATTTTTATGTGAAAAATGTTCCTTCCATTGCCGTCAATATTACCAATTTACCATGTATCCACACGATTATGATTTAAATTACTAAAATATCTGTGGTTATAAAAAATACATACCTAATAATATACTATAGTGAACCATTTAATATTTTTCATAAGTATACAATTTTACCGCAGTCATAAAATACATACAATTTTAAATAATACGAGTACACTACGAATTCCCTATTTTATATTACATACATTATTCTCGTTTTATTATAAATTCGATGAAAACAACAACTATAGTAGGGCATGTGTTCATACAACCCTACGTCTAACATAAAGCGCTTTTTCCCCAATCATCATAAAGAGAATAAATCAACAACAGTATAGCAGACGAAGGGTGCATTGTATACATACTAGGGAAACATTCCGAGCCGTCGAGCGTTTGCCGGAACATGTATAGTTTGAATAGTTTTCATTTACACTATGGTTCTTTTTTATACACTTTACCTAAAACAAAGAGGACTCATTTAAATTATTATGAATTGTTAAAATCGATTCGATTCATAACATATATAATATATACACCACTACAGTAAGTGCTATAGCACTGCCGCCATAATGAGTACTTATGTATATCTATAACTATAGATATTAATTATGAAGTAAATTTTTTAAGATTGTTATACTTTTATCTAAGTATTCAAATATTTATAGGTAATTCATATATTTGCATTTTTTAAGTTTTAAGTATCATTAACGTAACCACAACAAGATCTCGGAAATGATATGAGTTAAAATTGGTTAAATGTAAATGTGAGTCTTAATACTAGTCTTAATTTATCGTACATAAAGTTATAAACTTAACCAAATTACATTAAAGAAATGGCAACATTCTAGTTAGTTAATAGGTAAGTAAATTTTATTACACCGTGAAAGCTAAATAGAATATGCCATTAACATACCTATTTAATTTAATAATAATATAAAGACTGTAGAAGTACATACATGCTATACTTGGGTCAAATATTTCATAGCTTATAAAAACATTTTAAACATTTACAAAAATTAATTTTGTGATTGTGTGACTTAATTGTTCCGCTTAATTAAAAAAATTACTTTATTTTTAGGTTTTTAATCATTTTCATATATTTTAAATTATTAATAGAAACAGATAGACATGCTTTCCAAAAAATGTTATCTATGACTTTATTTATGTTGCAATCGTTCAAGTTTCTTATACGTATGTTAATTATAGCATACTACCTTTTAAGATATTAAAAATAAATAACCTATCGGCTATCTTAAATATTGATCAAAACTTAAGCATGATTTTATTCCAAATGTGGTGCATATAATAAAAATATATCAAATTTTTGTGCTAACACTAATTGTCTATTAAATTCTGCTCCAATAGTAGAGAACTTCCATGGTAACAATTAAAAAGATTATAAGAGTCTCGTAAGTGAAGGATCATTTATTTTAAAGTTGTAGAATACTTTTTATAGAAAGTTAATGAAAGTATAAACAGAACGTTTAAATATTATTTATTAACAGCAAACAGTTTGCTGTTTATGTTGTTTATTTTAACGCATTATTCTTCTTAGAATGTGTTTAATTATTAAACCACGCAGAGATACAGATTGTAAAATCATCTGATATAAAAAATTTAAAAATAATAATATATAATATTTAAACAAATTATATTACTAGTAGACAGTAGCATTTAATTATAATGAAGTACTAAATTCTTTTTATTTAATTCTTACAACTGATTATAAAAATACTACGTGTTTTTAAACAGAAATAATGAAACACTAAGATAGTTTAAATTATATTTAATTTATAGACAATTTATTTTTCTGAAGTATTGCTGTTGTAGGGTTTCATCATTGAGCGATCGACCTACTTAATTTTTACTTACTATATTAGATATAACATATAAATTATTATTATTATTAACAGCTTGTAATTACAGTAGGTTCTTGTTATGTGTTTCAATATCAAGTTTTATTAAAATCCTTAAAATTTTTTTAAAAATTGGTGAAAAATTTGAATTCTTAAAATGAATAGTTTGAGAATACTAATACTAGGTACATACGTATCAATAAACTATAATAATGAATAAATTTATTTATTTACAGTCACAGTAAATACAGATCATTACAGTTTGTTTAATATTGTTTTTGTAAGAATGAAAAAATTATTTATAAAAACATTTAATTTACGCTTATTTTCCATTTCACTATATTTTATATGAATGACTACAATTATTGACTACTAACGCGTGAAATCACGATCACTATAGATACTGAATATACTATTTAATTTTTTGTTCTGAACGTAATAAAAATATTATTTGTGTATTAGAGATAACGAAAATGATTAATTTTATTACGAGTTATCTCGAGAGCAAATCGGTATTAAGTGTAATGGTAGTTTCAAGGGGATTTCAATATAGTTCAAGATAACGAAAAGAAATAGCGAGGTTCGACATAATAAGAGTCTACTGTATTATACTGATGGTTATAGGTAATGATCTATTAAACTATTATTATAGTATGCATAATTTATAACTTTTGTTTTAAAAATATGATTAGTATGGATTAATAATTCGGTATTTATTATACACTTTAACAATATTATACACGTAGTGGTTTATCTATAATTAATACGATTATGGTTAATACTTACGTAATTAAATTTTAAATGTAGTAAAACTAAAAAAAAAATGAATAATACGCTGAACCCTAAAAAGATAGTTTAGGTGTACTATTTATAAATTAATTAATTTATAAGTACCCGTATATAATATGATATTTTATGTTTATATAATATACATATTACACATATCGATTTACTCGAAAAGTGTTTTTAATACTATACATTTTAAATTGTAGGTTATAACTTTATAAGTGATAAATATCATAGATTTTATATTCAATAGTTTAGCTTTAAACTTTACTTTTAGTGTTAAAAAAAAATAATAATTTTGTCTAATATATTTTTTTAAATTAAATGTTCGTGCTTGAACATTTTTAATTTATTATATTTGAAAAATTTAATATTTTCTCCATAAATTTAAAATATAATAAATAACATTAAATGATAAAATAAAACTAATCAGTAATCGATACAAAAAATACTTTCAAAGCATTTTTAAAAGACTATGTATTAGATTATAATATGCTTTCACACTGTAAAAAAAATATAACATATACATACAATAAATAATATACAATATACATTTTAGTATATTAGGTGAATATAAATTTATTATAGGTATATTATATGTTATTTATTAACACCATACGTATTTAACGTATGATGCATAATGAATAGTGATTATAATGTAGATTTACAATGTTTATTGTATATATAATATATTAGATTATATTTGTATCTGGTATCTTGTATGTTTATTTCATAGTTACTAGTTGTACTTATTAATATAATTGTATTCATTTTTACAAGCAATGCAACATTTTATCAACTGCCCAATGCCTTTTTAAAAATAATATTAATATTTTTTATTAAATTACCATGGTGAGAAATATTAATTATTAATTTTAACGAAATTTTTATTGCAAAGTTCCGACACGTGCAAACCCATACCTCATCCTAAACATTTATACCCATCTTAGTTATACTATATCATGTTCTTCGATATTATTGAATCCAAGATTTTCAAGGAAAATGTTGTGATGAAAAATCACATAGTCCGAATAATTCTATTAACCGAATAAAACGTAATTTAAAATGATTTATTTATTTACCTATTTATTTTCATTTTTAATCTGCTGTTAAAAATCATTTCAGCTTTCATTATCATCTAAAATCTAAATAGAATAAAACAATTTTTTTCAAGAAAAATCTACAATTCCATTTATTCATCTGTTATATCATTTCATTATCACAATTTAAAATATGCATTATCTAAACTGTAGGTTTTGTATATGGATATGATACAATGTATGCAAATGTGCATAGGCAAGGAATACAATTGTACCTATACGATGCGAAATTATACTAAAGAATAAAAATAAAATTACTTAGAATGCCATATCAACGCTACATGGGATAACTTTACGTCGAATCGTACTTATAAAAACCAATAGGCCTAATAATCTGCATCCTAAATCCAAAAAAACAATCCTTAAAGTATCAACAATTGAAATTTGTTTCCAATTTACATGGTACAGGCAAAGGCGCATAGCCGTACAAGTTAGGCCTAACGTGATTTCAATTTTCAACAATATATGATACACGATACGTAGATATACCTAAACCCACGGCTAAATATATTTAGCCATGCCTAAGCCTACGCGTGTTATTGTGATGCAATAATGGATTTGAATCATTATTTGTTTGACTGTTTGACGTTTATCATATTTTAGTCTAAATATTGATTCGTAAGCAATAGATTTTAAAAAAGCAAACAGTTATTATAATAGTACGTTGTACTTCGATCTTTTAAGGTGAAAAAGATGGGCCCATTCGATTGGTTTTTTTTAAAACACAGACATTTAATAGTAAACAAATATAATTAGTACCGTGCACACAAAAAATCAAATTTCTTGGCACCAGCGCGTTGCGTCTCGTCCGCCGGTGTGGGCCTCAAACGAGACGTTTAAAATCAAAATCATATAATTATTTTCGATTTTCCAACATATTACCCCGTATCTATTCGGTATTATAATAATATACTATTAAAACGGCGTGCGACCAACGGGCTCGAAGGAGTTTTGTTGTAAATCGAACGCCGCCGTGCCACGCGCCCGCATGACGTCACCACTATACACAATACGCGATAAACAAAAATAAAATAATATCGTGGAAACGGCGGCGCGCGACGGAATCGCGAGTTTCGCGGTAACTCATTTTCGACGTTTTTATCCAGTCGGAGCGGCGCGCACTGCGCATGGGCCGCCGCCGGCTGGATAACGGTGCGAGGGATGACGGCGCGGGAGGAGAGGGGTGGGGTGGTGGAGTTCCGCGGAGTGGCGGCTGCGATTATATTGCGGGGTGGCTGTGTGGTGGCGGTGTGGAGGCCCTTATAGATTTTGCCCTGGACGAGTGGCGCCCGCGCGTTATCCGCCGTCGTCCCTGCGCGCGCGAAACTTTCTTCCCACCGCTGCCCCGCCGTCGCTCGCGTGCGTGTGCGCGTGCATTAGCGTTGTCGTCGTCGTCGTCGTCGTCCACCGCCGTCGTCGCCGTACAGCACACGCACACGCAAAGCGAACCGAAGCGCACCACGGTCACGGCGACGACGTTCACGGGGACGACCGCGCGTCGGTTGCAGCACCAGCGACGGCGGACAGCATCTCCACCACCGACGGCCGCGCCGACCGACAGTGGCACTTGCGTGACTCTTCGCGGCCATGGATTTCCGGGCGGGCGCTCATCTCGGACCCGGTTCGGCTATTGCGCCGTGCGACGATGATAGTAATAAAAATAACAATAATAATAATACGTCTATGCGGTACCATCCGACGACTTGTGTGCGGACTGCTCGGACGAGATGAGAAAATTAAAAAAAAACGGACAATCCGGAGAATTTTTCGAGGTATTTATTTTCGCGTTCAGAGATGCGATCATCGCGCAATCATGCGTTTAATGTATAGTATAATACAATATTATTGTAGTGTTAATTATGCCGACGAAACGTTGCCATTCGAGTTCTGAACGCGATAAGTCGCGGTGTAACACGCTCATTGAGTGCGAGGACCTCGCATTACGTGCGATTATGTCGTACCCGTGCCGAAATAGTATTATCAATTATCATTAATATTTAGGGCGCGGATTTTTCATTCGAATTCGTGACTTATTATTTAACGCAGATATTTTATTATGTTTGATTAAACCCGAGCACGTTTCATAACACTCCGGGTAAAATAAAACTTGTTTGATTAGTTGTTACTCGTTGCCGCATGATATTTTTGAGTTTTTCGTACTTAATATATATATATATATTTACACAGGCATTTTGAAAATAATCAGGACTGTGGGTAATCGCGCCTATAGATTAAATAACAATTTTCGAAATCATCATGTATAATATGTAATCTAGTACTTCAGTGACTTATCTATATAGTTGTTCTTGTTAGTTCGTTTGTTTTTCTATTAATTTATCTTGTTTATCTGTCGGTTTATATTATTTGTTCTGTTAATATAATTATTAATTATAATTTTAAAACTAATATTAAATAGGTAAAAACTTTTTATTAAATATGTCATGTATTAATAATTTATTTTGACAAAAATAGCAACATAGATATTTACACAGTATATGAATTTTTTATTACATAAGAGTCCGTGCCCTTATTATTAATATTATCATAATAATATAATTATTTCACGTGAGCTTCTAACTGTATAAGGTGTAGTGCCAATAGTTACACGACACTATAACATACTATTATTATAAATTATATTGCACCGGTTTTTCAAACACAACGACCCTCATATTTCATCAACTATTAATGCATAATAATTTCACATCAGACACCACTATACAAATACGATACTTTAGTATTATATCTGTATTTGTGTTGGGACATATTTTTGGATTTTTTAAATATTTGGATAGTCGGAATGTGATACCCGAATGATTCAAATTGAAAAATCCAAATAGTTAAATAGTTATGAGACTTTGAGATTTACGCATTGCAATATCTGAATAGTAGGTAAATATCTGATTATATCCGAATCGTACGATTATCCGAATATATCCAAATAGTATGGTTATCCGAATACTTGGATTATGGATATCCGAATTAATTATTATACTGATTTTAATAAAACCTAAGTATCCGGATAATTTTAACACTAATCTGTATCTTATGAGAAATAACACTATTATTTGTTATATTCGGACATCGTAATCGCGATAGCAAAAACAGCATAACAGAGTATATGCACTTTTTAGAGCAACATGGTCGGCATGACATTTATATTTTTTACGCTTACTTAAGCGTATGAACTTGTTGGTTAATTTTGTTCACTCCTATAGATTTATATTTATATATAGTAGTATAAATACATAATAATACATAATAATATATATCTTAAATCTATTTGAATTTAAATACATGCAATGTTAGCGAGAAGAACAGTCGAACATTATAGTTATAGCTTTATAACATTTAGATATGATTTATATTATAGAAATAAAATTAGGAGAATTTTTGTCGGATAATTTTTATAAATTACTAAAGACTAATTGCTTATTATCAGGGATTTAAAAGTTTTTTTATTTATTGGAAAACATACAATCTGTAAGTTTTATTTTACAATAAGCATGTTTTATATTTTAATTAATGATATGAATGACTTGATTAAAAGAATTAGGTTTCCAGTAGAAATATTTTGAATTCAAAATTATAGGTAAAAGTAAAATAATCATGAAGATTAAAAATTTTCAAAAATGTCGGTAAAAAATAAAAATAAATAATAATTAAAAATAATTTATTTCATAGGTTCTTTTTAATCATATTATTCCGATCATACATAATTAATTTTAGTATAAATAATTGAAATTATTCTCCGCGCATCAATATATAATGATTCTTATTGACGCAAACTAATTAATATAAATTATGGAAACAATAAAGATAGAATTACCGAATTTTATGACTAAAATATAAGATATAAATAAAAGATTCAAAATAATGAAGTTCATGGCTATAATTAATTCCGTATAATAAATTTATGTATACAGGATAGATTCACCACACATGCTCACTCCCTTTTATTCTTTAAAAATTCATTCGTTTAAATTCTAATTTTTGTAATTTTTAAGTAAGTAAGCTACATCTGTATTTTGACCATGTTTACAAGTACTTATTTTTCATACCAAAAATAGGTAAATTTTGTTTTTATAACTTTATAAAATACAAACCTTTTTCAAGTACAAATTACATTTTCTATTGTAAATTATTATTGTTACACAAATGATTTTTAAAATATTGTGTATATTGTTTTATCATATCATTATATTATTATAGGTACATATTAATTATTATTAATTATATATAATTAGTAATTATAAATCGGAATTTAAACTGGTGTTTTCAGATTCATTGTTAAACTGTGTCTATGTTATAAGGATAAAAGTGTGTATTATGCCCAATTGAATTAAAGATTTGACGGTTAAGATTATTTAGAAATAATGGTAGGTAGTTACTAATTAATATAAATTTATTAGTTATTATGTTTATAAACATTGTATAGAAACTAGGAACAAAATTTATTTTTAGATTATTTAAAAGAAATATTACGATACACATATACACATACAGTCATACTGATATAAATATAATTGTAAATAATTTAGATCTGTTCCAATAACAAAAAAGTTTCCCGGAAAGTAACATTCCCTTTTTATAAGCGATTAAAGTTAAATTTTTACGACATTGAATATTCACCAGTAAAATTAAAATGATTAATAATTAATGATTTATTTTCCATACATTTTTGATGATTTTATGTAATTTAAAAATAAATAACAAAAATATTTTAACTCTATTATATTTGGGCTATTTGTATATATATATATATATATGTATATAAATATATGATTTTTTTTTTATAAATATGGATGAAAAAAAATTGTAAATTGAGTACAAGATTCATCATACGTTAATTATATATCAATTAAATAATATATATTTACAATATTTTGTATTGTCGTTTTTAAAATCGTCCAAATTATGTTTTAATGAAAAATGTACAAAGTGGTCAATTTATATTGCTTAGACTTAAATTTTGAATACAAAGTTCCTTATAAATTATAATCAATAAATCTAAAAAAAAAAATTTAAGTATAGTTTCTAATTTTAAGACATTTTAAGTTAAAATTATTATGAAATTAGATATTTAAACGAAGAATGATGATTCTGTTGTAATTTAAAAATATTATTCGTAGGTACTGAAAACTTTTAACGTAAATTATTATACATTTACTTGATTATATAATTAACCTTTTTGACAAACTAATGTTTGTATTACTTATATTACTAATAATTTACTTTAATAAAATTATGAATATTAAAAATCGTCTTCACTTGGAATCATTTTTCGTATGTAATGACTAATGATAAACCATTAAACTCAAAACACATCTTATTATAATGACCTACTCAATATAACAAAATACACTCGGTCATACTTTACAGTACAGCGGTTAGGTACCTACTTTTCAACTTTTCAATTCTATATCAAATATATTAATTAAAAAGTTAATTTATTTATTATCTACATTATTAGCAATAACTTATTAGTTTCTACTCTTTGTATTAAAAATATAATATAAGTCATGTCATACTGCGAAAATTTTTATTTTTATTTATTGATACAATATAGCTTTTAATATTTTAATAATTTATATCATAGTATAACAGATGTTATTTATTATAATTTTTTCATACCTTTCCATATTTTCGATATTTTATTATGGTATTTGTATTAAATACATTTATTATGTATAATTACTTTTCTATACATTTCGGGATTCTTGATAAATGTTTAGTAAAACGGATATTTCATGAAAATAATCATTACCGTAAATAAATATATTTATTTTAATTCTATATTTACATTTTTATTCTAGATAAGTCAATAAAACTTATAATCCATAACTAATAACCTTCAAACGTTTGATAAAAAATATCAAATCCCTCTCAATTTTTACAGTTATATATGTATATTGTATGTTTGAAGTTAACAGTGGTAATAATTTTTTAGTGATACAGTTTTAAGCAATTTTGTTGTTTTTTATGAGTTTATTTATAATGTAAATTTATAAAAATATAATGTTATCTCTCCTAACGTAACTTCAAGTAGAAATATAACATTATACATTTTAATTATAGATATATATTTTTAATTTTTTTTTGTTTGTATTGATGAGTTATGTATAGTTATGTAAAACAAGTTATTATAGTCTTCGAGTGAAAATGATATTTTTCGAACACTATTCGTATGCTGAATTGGCGTTATGCCATAGAATATTTAAAAAAAATAAGCAGGAACAATGCATAATAAACGAGACTGCCATACCTACTGACATAAATTTAGGAAAAAAAATTTTGAGTGAAATTTATTGACTATTTTATTTAACAAATACCTTCTCATTAGTCATTATAATGTATTGTATGTTTCTATCTAATATTTATACAAATGTGATTCATCACTCCATAAGTCCATACTCCATTAACTAACTATTTTTAAAACGATTCACGTGACTCAAATATACTAATTTTAATTATATATATATTACACAGTCAAACACTGAATAGAACCTTTAAATGACTATTTTAAACGGCAATGTAAATGGTATATACGTTGAGAATGCATTACTTTAAATAAAAATAACTTAACACATTAGATACAGTATTGCGTGGTTTGATAGTCTATAAAAGATAAAAAATGTAAGCAAATATTTTCATAGGCACTATATAAAATAATATTATAAATAAAAAATAGATATCATCGTTTTTTTATTTGAAAATAGGATAATATTATTCATGTATATTGCATGTATATAATATATAACATAATGTAAAATGCAATGTTTCAGAAAAGTGTCGATTATTTAAGATTATAATAGAAAATATGACGGGTCGGCAGATACGTCGTTTGCTGTACGGACTGCTGATTTTAGCATTATTTGTCATTGTTATACACAGTGGCCGTACTGCATATTGGCTAGCCAAAGATGAACATTACTTAGAACGGCCGCACCTCTCCGCCGAGGACCAGCTAGATTACAACGAACAACAGGTAGTTTGAACAATTTCCTGTATTACAACACTAACAACAATTGTGGAAACATTGGTATAACTATTAACTATATAGCTATACACTTGTAATCTGCACCCATAGAAATAGTTCACTAAACTTTTTACGATTTTACTATTATTACTATATAGTTATCAAAGAAATTTACATATTAAAATATGTACAGTACAATTCGCTTAATTGGGACACATTGGGCGGTGACCTATTTGTCCTCATTATCCGACTGTCCGATTAACCGAATAACTAATAACGGATACATTCATTCGGGACTTTGCCAATCTGTCTCTATTAAGCGGTTGTTCTCTTTATGCGGTGTCCCAAATAAGCGGATTCTACTGTAAATAAAACTTTTTTAGTCAATCATAATTTTTTTTTATTTCTTGTTTTATTTCACTAAATATCTTAAAAAAATTTTAGTCTATAAATAAATTTTTAGAAATGTATGCTGCTATAATTTATTAATTACCCAAGCATCAATAATGAAAATAATATTGTTAATATTATAAAATATTGTAACGTGTATAAAAAGTCTTCTTTCTTATGATAAATACCTATAATATATAAGTACCTACCATACATTTTTTTTTTTTTTTTTACTAGCTAAATTGAATATGTCTATTTTGAGTGTTATTGATTTAGAGTAATATAAACTTACAGAACCTTCAATATTTGGAATCCCCAATTCAATCTTTAACATACAGTTCTTTAATGATGGAACCGAATGAAATTTCAAAATCACAATTACCATGGTATTTTAAAGGTAAAAATTTAATTTTCTAATAAATATAAAAACTGACAGATTACAGCATTACATAACTTATATAGTGCTGGAAATTGTCATAATGATTGATGTAAATATGTAAATTTTATGAACCAAACTAATAGCAAACAAATAATTGTAATTTTTTTAACCAACTAATAATATAATATGTTTCGTCTTTACTTTATCAGATGGCTTACTAAGACCAAGCAGAGCTAAAACACATATTAAGACTGGACAAAGAATTACACAGGTGTGGCCTAAAGAACAAAAAACCGATGACCGTATTGAAAACCAACTAATGTTTATACCACCTAATTATCGATACGACGATGAACCAATGAAAACGATTTTACTTTTCAATGGTTTAAGTAATTGGATGGTAGAAGATGGACAGAATGTATTTATCTCAAAACAATGTCCGGTTAATAGATGCACAATTACTTCGAAAAAGTCAGAAGCTTCAAACGTGGACGCAATTTTATTTCGTGATCATTTTTCACATCCCGGTCACAGAAAAACTGGTAAACAAGTAAGATCAACAGTTTATTATACTTTAAAACCAACTACAATAAAAATTAATTGTGCGTATGTAAGACGTGCAGTTAACTGCAATAATTGTTGGTTAATATTATATATCTTACATCACGTAATCAACCTTTTACGGCTTCCAATCAATGGTAGTAATTACCTACATAATATTGTAGTAACGTTCATAATACATTTTGAATTGTTTATATAGGTGTACTATGTATAACTATAATATTATTATATTATAAAAAAATATTTGTATAATAGTTTACAATTTTTACATTACAGGTATGGATTTTATATTTTCTCGAGTCACCATACCATACAGAACTTATCACTTACAACGATGTGTTCAACTGGACAGCGACATACAGACACGATAGTGACATCGTCACGCCATATGAACGATGGGCGTACTACGATCCGTCAGTGACACAAGTTGAACGATTAGAACGGAATTACGCGTTTAACAAAACGAAACAAGTGGCATGGTTTGTATCAAACTGTGGTGCCAAAAACGGCAGATTACAATACGCTAGAGAATTGGCCAAATATATATCAGTAGATGTGTATGGCGTGTGCGGACAATTCAAGTGCCCTAGATCAGATAAGTGTTTTCAAATGTTGGAACATGATTACAAATTTTATTTGGCTTTCGAGAATTCAAATTGTTTCGATTACGTGACCGAAAAGTTCTTCGTCAATGGCCTCCAGTAAGTCAATAACTAAATAATTTACAGTTTAATTAATCACGTTTAGTGACTAATTATAACTTCTTATGTCGTTCAAATGCACCGTATAATGCGTAAAGATGTACAGTGTATAGTATTTTTGTAAAAAACAGTGTGATAAGCTTTAGTTTTGAACGAAACAATAACAACTATCAATATTTTGTTACCCGTCTTCCATTACTTTATGAAGTGATTTTTAACGATATCACAACTAATTATTGGCGACATTGGCGTAAATAATTAGGAGAGGGAGAGGGAGATGTGATCTGTTAGAGTTGTTAAGTATCACTCGAATGTATATAATCGTATTTATATATCGTATTTCACATACCGTGTATATTTATGCATAGCGAAAATATATGTATTTAATAAAATATAAATTACTATACACTATACTCATCTGTTTGATATCGCCATCACTTAGGTTGTGTCTACAGTAGGATAGTAAGACGCAATATACTTATATCACTGATATGAAGTAGGTAATAAAAAACAAAATTGTCAAAAGAGAAAAGATAATTAAGTTTAACTGTTTAACTATTTTAGTAAGCAACTTCAAAATTAAGTGTACCTATTGGTTGTAGGTATATGTTTTATTATAATACATAATAAGTATAAATTATATATTATTATTTATTATTTGGGGTTTTATTTTTTCCATTATGCCTACCCTATTTTTTTATACATAAACTAGGTTTTTTACACGGATCTACCCTCTACCTTTGTATTTCAACAAAACAAGAGTTATGCGTACACTGTTATCGCTGATATTATACAAATAGACAAGGAAAGAACGATATACGAAAATATATTATTATATATTAAGATGTATTTATAATACAACGAAATACTATGTGAATATCTATATGGTTTGAATAAATAATGAAATTGTTTGGTGCAGACACAACGTTTTGCCGGTCGTGATGGGCGGGCGCCGAGAGGACTACGAGCGGATAGCGCCTAAACGGTCGTATGTGCACGTGGACGATTACGAGTCACCCAAGCGATTGGCCGAATACCTGCGGCGGTTGGACGCCGACGACGACCTGTACAACGAGTACTTCCGGTGGAAGGGCACCGGCGAGTTTATCGACACAAAGTTCTTCTGCCGGCTGTGCGCCATGCTGCACGACGACGGCGCGCCGGCCAAGCACTACCGGAACATCAACGACTGGTGGCGCGGCCCGGGCGTCTGCAACAACGCTATGCCGTGGCGGCGGTTCATCGAGTCGTCCGCTGATGCCGACGAACCGCACTCGGCAGTCAACGGCGATTAGCGTTTACCAAGGGCGGCGGCCGCAGCGCTCGACTACATCACAGGTCGTCAGCGTCGTCGGCGCCGCCGCCGCATCGTTGGCGGCTCGTCGCCGTCACCGGACGTCGACTTTTGGCGACCCGGCGGCGCCGCTCGAAAGACGGCACAGCCGCTACCGCCGTCGCGTCCAAACGTCCGGAAACAGCCGTCGGCACCGCTGTCACCGCCGCCGCCACACGTGCGCATGTCGAGCGCTTCGCGAAGACGCCGGAGGGGCCGCCGGAAGAACTTTCGGGACGGGCCTCGGCCTGTACACCGTCGTGCATAGACGACTCATCGTTTTGGACTCGACTGTAAACGCGACGTTTGACCCGCGGCGTTGTGTCTATTAAATTATTAATCATTATATATTATATTGTATAATAATTTGTATTCGCCGAAACCGATATTGTCCACTGCCAACCCGACGCAAAAAGTAATATGCGGACTGTATAAGCCGAGTACTTTCATTTACGGTCTCCGCATGTGGTGCAGCTGTCGTCAACTAATAAATAAATAAGTCAACTGTAAGCGGTTGTGTGGGTCGATCCGACTTGATCCGATTCGCGGCTGTCGACGGCGTCTCGATCAATCGACTACCCGCTCCCCCATCAGTCACATGACATAATATTGTAGAAAACAATGAATTTTTTTTTGTACATATAATATATTATTGATTTCCCAGAGTGTACGACAGTGTTGTTATCAATATACACAGACTTTTTCCCGATTTACTGCACGTCCGTCGGTACACAAATATTACATTCACAATAATTGAAATGTTTAAATGCCTAATAAATATAATATTATTCCATAATTGACTTTAGTAGTTACGTAACCTTGTCAAAAAGCGAAAAAGTACAAATTCGTTATATTATAAAAATATAAATACTCGTTCATTAAAATTGAGGACAATTTGTCAAACATCAAGTATTCTAATATAATATAGTAAATATTGTTTACTTTAAATGTACAGTGGATTTCAGTGATTAAATGTGCTATTATTATATTATAATATACGAGTGTCATAAAAATGTCTTCCGCTGGAATGATATTATTTAAATTCTACAATTATTATATTTATAATGTATCTTTATACATATTTTAATATCGACTGAATTATATAGACATATTAAATTTATTTATTTGCCGATGTAAAAACTGTTTTCCATAACACTGTTATGCATAAAACTATTCTCGATATTATTTAGACAATTGTATCGATATATACACATAGTATTATTACTATTATTGTTTGTTAAGTAGTATTTTTTTAAGTATTACATTGTAACGCCTAGGTTTCATTGTTATTAAATACTATATTGCACAATATATTATTTTATACCTCCTGTGATAACAAAGTGATATTTTTTTATTTACGTTATTAGGCGCAAATGTATATAAAATATTTCTCAAGTGCTTGTATTTATACATATGATATAATATAACTTAATAATATATATAAAAAATAACACATTTTGTGTATAAAGATTACTAAAGAATTACTTAAGCATCATTTTCTCATGAATATTTGCGCCTATTCGATTTTATTTAAAATTACATTATAGTAAATTAGCTTTAAGTTTAGTGTTATAAAGTTAAATATTAGAAAGGACTTTTCAAACGGTGCTGAAGCACATATTGGATTTTTTTAATGATTTTATGTTAAAAAATTGTTACAAATAAATAAATAAATTTTGCCTAATAATTGCATTGAAAATAAATGTATAATTGTATTTATAAATTATTTTATTGTGTGCCTATATTTATCAATAGATAATAAAATTATTTTGTAGAGTTATAACTATATTTATTTATTATCGATAAATTGTAAATAGCAATTTTATAAAATTATCATATTAAGGAAATACGATATTGAATATGGTCATTGTATTATAATTTATAACCTTATAAACGGTGGATTAAGTGCACAACAATATTACACAAATATAGTTTTTGCGTTCAGGATTCTGTATAGTTTATGCACAAGGCTTAAGCAGCGCTAAGAGCTGTGATCACTGCCGTAAGACAGTAAGAATTTAATTCTAAGACGTAATAAGCAGCAAAATCTCCTCGAAGAACAACATTTTCCATTTCAACTCATTAATTTAAGAAACTATAGTAGATCCATGTAATCGTATTCGACACATTTAACTTATTCTCACCTAAATAGAGCTTTGCAGTATGATAGTATTTGTTTTAAGTTTTCCAAATGTCAGAGAAAACATAATGAAATTCCTTAGTTTAAAGCGGACAAGAAGACAAAGATATCACTTGCACCCTTGCCTGATATACAGGAAGTCAATATAGTCTCCACTCGTCACTTTTAAATCAATTACTTTTGGTGAGTTATTATTGTTTCCTAATTTCTGAGTTGCTTATTAAATTTATCAGTATTAAAATTATAACTTAATTAAACATGCATGCCAAATTTTCAACCGGTAGGTATAACTATACTAACTATAGAATCAAGAAGAAGAAATATACAATAGATAACAAAAATCTTGTACTCAGGTGTACTTAAACGATGTATCGTTACAAAAGTTATACCAACATATAAGAGGCAAAAATATGTGTTATTCATATGAAAAACGGTTGGTTAATCAACAAAGCAAGAGAATAAACAATTCGCATTAAAAAAACAACTTTAATTTTCGTGTTGAAATGATTTTATTTAAATGTACACGAAAATGAGAAAAGTAATGCAATTACGGACGTGAAATCTAAACAAAGTTAAATTATATGTATCTATGTATAAATATATACGTATCACTATGATGGCATCATTGTATTATGTACAATATATACATTAAACAATAAATATAAACCAATAATGAATTCAAATGGCAAAATGCCAACAATAATAATATTAAGTACCTAATATTAATCAATAATAAAGTGCATAGGAAATGAGTATTTTTTATGTGAAAAGTAAATTATCATAAGGTTTTTATTAATTTATTACTGATTAGTTAAAAGTCATACAATTTATGATGCACTTACTTTGTGTTTTATGGTATCAGTATGATTCAATTCTCAATTGTACTACCAACATGGCCTTAATATATTATACTCGTACTAGTCGTACTGTATATGTCTGTATACACAATACAAGTAAATTTTGGTTTAGAATACGCAATAAAAATTAGCTAATGTATAAACAAAGAATTGGAAGCAATCAAATCATAATTAAATCAACAAGTCACCGGTCAATTATTTCATAAAAATATAAATTGATACATTCATAATAGACAAAAACTAAAAATAATAATAGTCATAATGTAGGTATTATAAAGACATGTAGTCTAATGCAATATTATTCCTAAAAAAAGTATTGGCAATAATTAGAGTAAATAAAAATATACGATAATAGTATGACACTTTTAATTTCACTGGGCACACATTATTTTTTAAGCATTCATTAAAATATATTATCATACAAAATTTAAAAAATCTGATAACTGCAGTCTACAAGTTTAATAGAATATCTATTTTAAAAATGTATTGAAAAAACTAAAACATCTATAATAATATTTTAGTTCAATTTTTCATGCAAACCTATGAAATATGAAACTGTAGTTAAAAACAAAAAACTAATGTGATATGTTATTGTATTATATATTTTATATATGACATTAAAAATATAAATTACTCTATAATGTATCTACTATCTATATGATATAGGTATCTTTACATAGTATACACTATACATTATACTGCATTTGTGTTTAAATTTTTCAATTCAAACTTTAAAACAGTTGTCTAAACATATAGGTATACAACTGTAATATATATATTATAAATGTTGGTTTTAAAAATTGTAGATACTTATTAGTTGTTAAACATTAAAATATAGTGTTTATTAAATATCAAAAATTAACCACTTTTTACAGATTTTTAAGGATTTTCAACTCCATTTATTTCTATCCTAGAAAAAAAATTAAAAATTAAATTAATTCCAATTATGTTATATAGGTTGTAGAATTAAAAAAAATATATATTATATTATTGTTTGTTGAGACAAATATATATATTTGTATATATATTATTTATTTATATTATTGTCTGGCATAATTCTAGAACATTAAAACCTTAAGAGAAGAGTAGACACAAAAAACACATAATGTATCAGAGAATACATCATTTACTAAACGGATTGTTGATCCTTATGTTATTTATCATTGTTGTTTATGGTATCATTACAGCGTTTTGCCCATTTAAGAATAGACATTGTTCGACACAACCATACAAATATGAGACGAAATTGATAACTCAAACAAATCATGATGATGAACAGGTAGTATATAAATTGTAATAGATACTTAAAAAAAAAATAAATAATTTACTAACTTTTTCTTTTATCTCTTCTAATTTTTTCTCAATCCAATTACTGATCATAAATAACTATTATGTGCAAAATATATTATAATCTAATTGAAATAATTAAATTATAATACATTTAAATTTATTTTTTAATACATTTTAAATGTAACACATAACTTAAAAAATATAAAATTATGAAACAACGTTTCGTCTTCAAATTTTGTCTGAAATAAAAAATAAAGTAATATAAATGTATATTTTCTATTGATCAAATCATATTTTGGAAATTACAGATTGTGGAAACTTTAAAGTCTTCAATTCTAAATGAAAATGCCAATCGTGTAATAAAATGGAACACATTTGAGAAATCACGTTTAGCGACCTTACCATGGTATTTCAAAGGTTAATACTATATTCTAATATTTCAATATTTTATAAACTATAACAATACATTTAATAAGCACAATAGGTATATTTAATTCATACTTGAGTATTACCTGATCATTCTATACAGTGGCATAAATAACGTTGATAGAATAAATAATACATTATATGATATGATATAAACATATCAGGTTAGGGTAAAATATAATAATAATTAACTACATTTAATATTAATTACGATTGATCTGATTATTAAATCAAATTACATGATATTCAAGGTAAAATATTTCTTATTATGTTGAAATTAAATTTGATTTACATGTATAAACATTACAAACAATTAGCAAATTAATTTTGTTAGATGGAACTCAAATGCCTAATAAAGCGGAAATAGACCCTATAACAGGAATTAGAATTTCACGATTATGGCCTGAAGAAAAAATTAACAGCGATCGTGTAGAAGAACAACTAATGTTTATACCGCCTAATTATCAATATGAAAATGCACCAATAAAAAAGATTTTACTATACAACGGTATAAGCAACTGGATGGTAGATGAAGGGCAAAGTGAATTTCTTTCAAACGATTGTCCAGTGAATAGATGCACAATTTCAACTAATATAAGATTCATTACTATAATGGATGCAGTTATATTTCGAGAGAAGTTTTCTGATCCATTCTATGAAATCGGATTTAAAAAGACCAGTAAACAGGTATGATAAGAAATGTTTATGTTATACTTAATTACTTTGATAATAGTCTATTTTAAATTTTATATGTTGTATGGAAAAAATTTCATTCAAAAGATTTTAAAAAATGTATATTAAATGTAAATGTTTCTCAACAGATATGGATTTTCTTCTTTCTCCAGTCAGCGTATTATTCAAGATTTAATATAAGAAATAATATGATTAACTGGATAGCTACATATCGACACGACAGTGACATTGTCATGCCTTACGCACGATGGGCATATTTTAATCCTTCAGTGACTCAAGTTGATCAGTTAAATAGGAATTATTCTCTAAACAAAACGAAACAAGTGGCGATGATAGTTTCTAATTGTAATACTAACAACAAAAGATTATTATATGCTAAAGAATTGGGCAAATATATATCTGTTGATATATATGGTGAATGTGAAGGATTGAAAAATACTAAATCCAATAACTTTTTACAAATACTAAAACAGGATTATAAATTCTATTTGGCATTTGAGAATTCAAATTGTATCGATTATGTGACTGAAAAGTTTTTCATAGATGGACTTCAGTAAGCTTTTAACTTTCTTAATAATATATATTTAACAGTGAATTTATAAACAAACTATTACACTATTACTTTAATGTGTTTTATATTAATTACTAACACAATTATCAAAATATGTTTCTACACAATTATTACTATTTTAAAATAATTGATAAATCGTACTTTTGAAAACTCGAGGGAGCACTTAACAACATATAACTTATATATTAATTTAAAAAACACTTCTTTCTTAACGCTTTTATAATAATTTCGAGAAATAGTTTTTAATAATTTACTAAACACAAATTTCATAGCATTAAACATTTAAAACTGATTTTAAAATAAAAGTCACTCTGTCACTGTATTTATGCCTCTGGTCAGTGACTACCTATGAATATTATGTATAATATGTCCACGACTTTCTGTACAAACAGTCTGTTATAATGTACAAGTGCTTTGAAGGCATGAACTATTACAAATCTATCATAATAATTATCGATAGTACTAAAAATATTGTTACGATATAATTATCAGGTATAAACGGTTGACAGGTACGATGTTCTGCCGGTCGTGATGGGCGGACGTCGAGAGGACTACGAGCGGATAGCGCCTAAACGGTCGTATGTGCACGTGGACGATTACGAGTCACCCAAGCGATTGGCCGAGTACCTGCGGCGGTTGGACGCCGACGACGACCTGTACAACGAGTACTTCCGGTGGAAGGGCACCGGCGAGTTTATCGACACAAAGTTCTTCTGTCGGCTGTGTGCGATGCTGCACGACGATAGTGCACCGGCCAAGCACTACCGTGATGTGAACCGTTGGTGGCGGAAACCTGGCGTGTGTGACCATTCGATGAAGTGGCTGAAACCGCTTCCGGTCGAATAACTAGGTTTCGAGTGACCAAAGATTAGCTACGGCGCTTGCACTTAGAAGAATTTTTGTGGTCGCTTATCACTCTCCTGCGTCACAACTGTCACCATCGCCACGAGCAAGC
Organism: Rhopalosiphum maidis; assembly: GCF_003676215.2. Classification (NCBI taxonomy): domain Eukaryota; kingdom Metazoa; phylum Arthropoda; class Insecta; order Hemiptera; family Aphididae; genus Rhopalosiphum; species Rhopalosiphum maidis. The sequence goes on from NC_040877.1 coordinate 67,009,100, forward strand.
TCTGAATATATCATGCGTAGGACACTACATCGATAGACGTAGACACAACTTGAGCATTTTTTTTTTTTTATGAGGGAGTTAGAACTATATTGTCAATATTATGTTAAATATACAATATGATACGTTACTACTTAGTAATAAAAAATATAAAATATTAACTGTATACTTAGTTATGTCATTTCGGTTTTTTAGTTTTTGTTGCCAATAGTATCAAAATAATTTCAGTTAATTTCTAAATCGTAATTTAAGTTATAGCAATTATAGTAATAGAATATAGTATACATGAAATTCGATATAAATGCAAGCTACTAGAAATGCAATTTATAGATATTTTTTTAAGTTTTTATGGGAAGTTATCAGTTTTTATGCCTTTAAAAAAAAAACATAAAAAAAAAAAATAGGTTTATTGCTCATTAAACTTGCTGTTATTATTAAATACATAAATTATATTTTATATTTTACTATATTTGTATTCTACTCGTGTAAAAAAACTCCTATACTCACTCGACTGTTTTTAAAACAATTGTTTAAACATACGTTGTTTCATAAAAAAATATTTTGGTCCCATTGTACATTATGTTATTGGTCCTACCTATTTAGTTTATATTGAATAATGAAAAACATATTTTTGAAATTTTTACGAATTTCCGAAACTAAAACTTAATTATTATTATTATCTATTATTAATTCTTAAAATGTTTTAAATAACCTTTAATAAGTATTAACTGTACAGAAATAACAATTAAACGTTTTTGACCATTATGAGTGTAACTCATTTCATTAGTTGTATTAAAATATCAGTGGTTATAATAAATAAAAAATAAATTTAAGTTTAGATAAGAAGTGTACAAAATATATCATGACAAACCGACTATTACGTCTTCTACTAATTCTAGTGTTGTGTGTCTCTGTTTTATATAATAGTATCTTTGCGGTGTATTGGATAATTAAGAGAACATACGATATATCGTATAACACGGAGAAGTTAGAGCAATCAGATGCGTACAATGAACCGAATGTAAATAATATTTTGGGTAATCAGAATCAACAGGTAAATTATAGATTCTTATTGTTTTAATATTTGTGTATTAAATTGTAAATGTTTCTTAATTTTAATAAAAAAAAATTATAAAAAATAGGATTCATTGAATATTTCATTTGAATCAGAAAAATTAAGTATTTAAATTAGCCATCCGTAAATTTTGTTGAGTAATTTAGTAATAAAGTTATATTATAATAAAATCAAACATGCTTTAATTTTATATGATATAAAATAAGCAGTGAAAGGGGTTTTATTGATTCCGCGTTTTTCATATAAATTCCGTCGTCTATCGATTCCGCCCAATATTTGTCTTATATTGATTCTGCCGGTTATTTGTTTATGTTGATTTTATCAGCCAACCTAACCTAACCAATGTATTATATAACAGTATATGTATAATGTATAGTATTTTTTTAAATTAACAATATAGGTAGAAGGTACACCCGGTGGCCAGTTTACCATAATTTGTTTTTACATATTTAAATTTTAAATAAAAACAATTCAACCATTGTCATCCACGACGGAAAATAAAACACAATCATATAGTATAATATATAATCATGACAAAAAAGTAATTAAATGCGAGTACAATGTACAATTTGTTAAAATAGTAAATAAAATAATATAAATCAATTAGGTGCCTATACTGAACAGATTTTTCACAATTTGAATAATTTGATGACAATATCGATTATTTGAACACAAAGTATATTGAACAATATTTAAGATTATGATCAGTAAGATTTTTACTTACTTTTATTTTTAACAATATCAATGTACCTGCCTACATGTAATAAAATATGTTTCTTTTCAATACAATTTTTATAGATTATATTGATATACTCATATGAAAACATTGAAAACCGACGCGATAATATGTGATAACGACGTATATCATATACATATTAATATGTTAGATACAGATCGACAGTTCAAAGTTTAAGTTGTATGTTCATGTAATGTTTTACGTTTTACTTCAGATATCTAATTTTGTTACGAGTGAACTGTAAATTACTTTTATTTTTAATAGTAGTATAATACCTATGTGTAAAAAATGTAACATTTTGTTATTATTAAAAAATTATAATATTACAAATATTCAGCGAATTGATAACAACAGAATCAATATGTAAAAAAATTCGGCAGAGGTCATTTCGGTACAATTGATATACGCCCCCAATGGAATACTTAGAATTGAACTTTGGAAAGGGGGATTAATTTTTAAATAAGCAATTTACATGACCAAAAATATTTATCTCATAAGAAACTAATTCTTCCTAAAAAAAATCGAGGTGGTTATCCTCTTATACAAAAAAATATCAATATTTAAGATTCAACCAAATAATATACAACCTATAAACAAATCGATTATTTTATATACCACCAGCGTTTCCAATATAAGTGAGTCAAATATCTAAAATAGGAGACTATTGAAAACACCTTTTTATAAAAAAAATGCATGTGGGAGCATTTGAAAGTGACCAAAATTAAAAATATTATAATAAAAATTAAAAAAACAAAAAACAACTGAAAAGTAACGGGCTTAATAGTTTATAATTAAACATTACAAATTATAAGAAATATGAATATAATAATTTGCATTTTTTTTTTTTATAACAAGATTCAAAGCTAATATTAATTTAATGCACAACAATCTAAAAAATCTAAAATATATATTTTATTTTTGAATCTTTCATAATCAACGAATTTAAATTTATAAATATGAAATAACATTAATCAAAATTATACAGAACCATCCATATTTTTCGGAGTCAATTATAACCGTTACGCCTTATTACAAAGAAATGGAATGGAATGAAATTGCGAACCCGCCTCTACCATGGTATTTCAAAGGTAATCATAATTCATAACAATAAATATGGTTGTAGGTATAAATATTATTATATTATGCGAGCCGTGTACATATTGTATAACTTTCGGAAGTAAATGGCTAATTTATACGACTATAATATAATATAATATTTAATATTTAGTTAATCATAATATTCTGTTTTATATTTCACATAACGTATTATTATAACTATTTAAAATGAATATTTTCGTCTTCTAATATTGTAGGCATATGGTATATTATTATACAAACAAGTACTAAAAATTACAAAATATTGTAATGCATCATTATTTTTTTTTTTTCAGATGGTACAATAAGACCGGCCAAAGCTCCATCAAACACTAGATTTAATCTTTCACAAGTGTGGCCCAAGAAACAAATAAATGGCGATCGAGTGGAAGAACAACTAATGTTTATGCCATCAAATTACGAGTATAATAATGCACCGATCAAGTCAATTTTATTATTCAACAATGTTAACGAATGGATGGTTGATAGCGGGCAAAACGAATTTATTTCAAAAGATTGCCCAGTAAATAGATGCACAATTACTACGGACAAATCAAAAAGCTCAAATATAGATTCAATTTTATTCCGAAATGAATTCTCACGTCCAGGTCATATAAAAGCCGATAAACAAGTAAGATCAAACATTTAAACAGTGCTGGAACTATGATTTTTTCAGAATTTTTCAAAAACAGTTGATTAATATAATAATTTAATTCCTAAATTAAAACAGTTAGTAGCTATATGAATAAAAGGAAAACTTTTGGTTGTAAACATTCATTTAATGAAATAACAAAAATAGTGTTGCTGGCGGTTTTATTGTCGTGTAGATATTATAAACATTAACCCATGGAGGGGGAGTCGATACAAAATCGGTGGAATTTATATACGCCGATCAAAATTATTAATTATATAAATATACTCGTATTAATATATTAACCAAGAAAAATTTAACAAATTCGATGATTTTGACAAGAATTAACCAATGCAGTAAAACTATATTAAATAACTATATTTATTATATTATAGGTAGGTATACTAATAGAATATTAAATTGTTTATAATAATAATATAAATGTATTATTATAATATATCAAGGCTAACATATATTCTACATTTAGAATTGTTTTTTTAATTTAATCCATCTAATACCTACTCAATAACAAAATGTATTAGACACCTATTATACAGCAAACTAATTACCCTATTTTTAGTTTATGTTCTATGTATATATAGAAAATATATATATGTAGAATAGAAGAGGTCGGGAACCTCTGATATACAGTCAAGTTGCAATAACTCGAAAAACTTGACAACTCAAATTTTTTTTTATTCTCCTAAGTATATATATAAATTAATATAAATTCGAGTTAGATATTTCGAAGCGAATTTTTATCTCCCTTCAATTTCGAGTTATCGCGACTCGACTGTAATAATAAAATAAAAAATACAAAATACATATAAATAATATAATACTTAACTTATACCATATACTATCTCCAATGATAATTTGAAATTGTTATGTTTATTTTTATATTGTCGTTTTTATATGCACGGTATATGATATCATAAATTGTACACCTCCGGTGCACATCAGAAAACACTTGGATTATTGGACGCAATAAAATTTTGTTCGGTACCATAATGATCGATGTTGACGATTGCCTGTTATAGACATAGTTTTTTATTTGTTATTTTTATTTGATTGGAACCATTGAGGAGTCTTGATCCCGAATTCAGACATTCGGGCATTCGGCATTAAACTGTAATGTCTTTTCAGTGGATCATCAAAATAACTAGTTGCTACATCGATATGTTGATAGGGCTTATATCGATTATTGAAACTATCTAGCCAACATCTTTTACTGTTGAATCTTATCGGTGTGAATAGATTCGTGATATAATTATGGTATATATAAGCAATATAAATAAACTACAAAATATAATTAGTTATATGTATGATAACCGACTTCTATCAGAATCTTTTTTGTATACAATGACGAAGTACACTCAACAGTCGACATCTATAATCTATAAACTGTATACAGGCACTGTAATGTGTTTACCTACTTTCCCTCTTTTTAATATGTTTGTGTGCTCCACAGGTATGGATTTTATTTATTGTCGAGTCTGCATACTATACAGAACTTAACGTTGGTCATGATTTAATCAATTGGACTGCTACATATCGACATGATAGTGATATCGTTACGCCTTATCAACGATGGGCTTACTACGACCCGTCCGTAACTCAAATTGAACAATTTAATCGAAATTATGCACAAGATAAAACGAAACAATTGGCGATAATTATCACAGATTGTAAAACTAATTATTATGACAGAGAACTATTTTATGCTACAGAGTTGAGCAAATATAATATATCTGTAGATGTATATGGTAAATGTGGTGAATTTAAAAATATCGAATCTAATACTTTTCTTCAAATGCTGGATCAGGATTATAAGTTTTATTTGGCTTTCGAGAATTCAAATTGTATTGATTACGTGACTGATAAGTTTTTCGTCAACGGACTTCAGTAAATACGTATATAATCATTACTTAATATATATACATATTTTTTCGCAGTATGAATATACAATTGTTAAATTATATAACTAAAGTATTATTATTTTAACGTTTAATGCTAGGTATATAATCGATATACTTAAATTAAATTTTGATACATTTCGTTTATTATAAATAAATTGATTATCTGCAATTATTGATAATTATTATAATATACAACAGGAATATGTGTACACTATTGGTGTATAATTCAATTTCGCATCTGCAGGCATAACGCACTGCCGGTTGTGATGGGTGGACGCCGAGAGGACTACGAGCGGATGGCGCCTAAACATTCATACGTGCACGTAGACGACTACGAGTCGCCCAGGCGGCTGGCCGAGTACCTACGACGGTTGGACGCCGACGACGACTTGTACAACGAGTACTTCCGGTGGAAGGGCGCCGGCGAGTTTATCGATACAAAGTTCTTCTGTCGGCTGTGCGCGATGTTGCATGATGACGGCGCGCCGGCCAAAAGTTATCGAAACTTTGACAACTGGTGGCGTGGCCCGGGTGTTTGCGATGATGATGGACCGGAGATACCTACTCAATTACCGCCACCGCCGTTAGCGATTAATGACATAGAAGAAGAATGACGTAAGTGGGAGTGCTGACGACGTTATCAAACTCGTATTTGTACTCATTATTTACCATATTCTATTGTATACTCTTGTATACTCTCTCTTGACTCTTCAATATGTAAGTCTAAAGTATCATCAACACTTGAGCGTACGTTTCTCTGACCCTACCATACCCCTGCCTACACTTACATATTCAAATTATTACAAATTTTAGTCAAATTAGTATGCAATTTCAGGCATATATTTACGGGATCAATTTTGTAATTTTAACGCTATTTAATTATTCGTAAAACCAAAAATTTACTAACGTATTTGGAGGAACATTGCTCCACCAAATTTTTTTCTCGTGTCAATTTATACACATATGATGATTAACATGAATTTCAAATTTGCACGACCAAACCCCATAATTACATATTATCACCACCTTATATAAAATCCATTGAAACTCGTATTATTTAACTTAAGTGTAGAGCTAGAGAAATTTCGGATTTGTTCATGCAAATTTATCAAACATATATTTCTCCCTATTTCAACGGTAAACGGATAGTTAGTACTATCCATTGTTTAAGTTGCATATCGCGGACACTTTGTACAGTATGTAAACGGTGATGTTTTTATTTTGCATGTTTTTGCATACTTTGGATAAAATTCATATTATTGCATTTATTAAATAAAATTATATTATTACGAAAAATGCATGTTTTATAGTATATTTCGTAATTAATACTTATAATTTAATACTAATATTAGGTATTTAATTCTAGCCCTGCTGATTGAAGTATAAAACTTGGTTTTTTTTATCAAACATAAATTTTCAAATTTTTCAAACATAAAATTAAAAATATTTTCACTATTGAATGTGAAGTATAAGTTTTATTTCTTAATTATAATTATAATAATAATATTAATAATATTAAGATAAACAGCCAATCACTGATGTATTTCAATAAATAAATATTATTTTTGTGTTTATCTTATAACAATTTAAATGCATATTTTTGTATATTTTAGTAAATAAAATGCATATTTTACAATTTTTTATCGCATACAAATCCTAGCCCTGATAATTACTATAATTATTATTTATGTATGTTAACATTGTTAACTACCTGTGTTTTGTAATAACAAATTATGTCTAACATTTCATGTCTCAACATTTTTTTTACCTGTAATAATACAAACTGTCTGCGATTTTCATTTTTTCCGGGTGACCGTACAAAGTGTCCTGCAACCATTTCAACTTGTTTCGAAAAGTTTTTATTTTATTCATAATCTAAAGCCTGCACATTACGAAAATAGTCGTGCAAATACAAATTATATTATAATATTTTGAATATTGTAGAGGAGATGAGGTAAATAATTATATCTGTACATCACTTTTGAACGTCTTTTGCAATTATAACACTAGGGGCGGGTTGGAATGCAGCCTGTTGATATACAGCCGTAGTAAGTATATTATATTGGTATAGTAATATATAATCATAGACCGTTCAAATCATATTCATCAACCTTTTACATTGTAAATTTAAACTTAATTAAACGTTGTCAATTTTGTAATTATAGAAACAAACCTTGTATACAAATAAAATTGTTAAAAAAATATTCTACTAATAGAATCTATAAAATAAAATTAGTGTTTTCATAATAAATAAATTATGAGTGCATGAGCGTACAGTGTTGACATTTTAGAATTTTCTAAAAATATGTATTTTGGAACTTAATTCCTTTAATCTTCCAAAAATCCCATTTAAAACTGACTAATCTGAGGTTATCCAACTGAAATATTCAATGTTACCTCTTAGCGTGAACACTAATAGTCTATAAACCTACATGGCTACATATTATTACATAGCTACTATTTAATATTTATTATTTACAAGTACTTTCTAAACGCTTCAATTTTCTCACCGGCCGTAACTCAGCGCTTTTAACTTTTGCGTTTTGTCTCACAATTGTTCTTATTATTTACCATAGCTACATGTCTACAACTGCAATAATGGCACTATAGAAAAAAACGGTATAATGCGTCACAGATCACAACAATATCCAATAATTAAACAATTATAATTAATCGATAATGTGAAATGACAATAATGTGCAATTATATATAGGTTGATATATAGAAAATAATATTATTGTTATACAAATATACAATAACAAAAGGATTTTACAAACCTATTTACATTTATGGTATCTATTTAGCATAATTATAGTACATCTACATATGTACACAAATTGTAAATAAAATATTAAAAAAATACCTATTTAAAATAGGTAACCTTTGTAGAAGACCTTTTTATACCTATATTACAAGAAATGTATTAAAAAAATAACTACTTTTACTCAATAAAACATACTTAGTAATTTTTCTGATATTTCGGAGAGAGGGGAAGTTGAATAACTAAAATCCCAACTTGTATATACGCGGTTGATTATTATTAATATTCATATATTAAGGTTGGTGATTGCTACAATTTAGACGTTTAAAACTTTAAAAGAAATGGTTTTTTTATTTTTTCAGACTTAAGCGTTAACGTAGGAAGATGAACGATTAGTGACTCGTCTTTGGATAATATATCTATACGTATGACGAGGTTAAAAAATCAACATTCAATAGTTGCTTAATTGCCATCACATGCGTCGGTGTCGCTGCAGCACAATTCGTTTGTGCCGTTAGTGGTACACTCGTGAAGTTATTTAACATTGGTAACACGTTACTTACATGTTGAATATACATATATTATTTCAACTCGAGCCACACACTGTAAAAACTTAAATACGATCACAAAATAAAATGATATACCTACTTAGTTAAATTTTTAATTCGAGATATTATAATTTATAAACAGTCAAATTGTTTAAAACATTTGCATATAATCTGATTATATTATATCTGTGGAAAAAATCGCACAACTAAACAAGTCATAAAATCCTATTATTCGTTAGAAGTATTCGTCTTAAACAAATGTCACCACAAATATTATCGTACTGTTTTCAGTACTCATTATTACCTTGTTAATGAAAATTAACAATATGAAAAATTAAATAATAATATATTATGCGATGTTTTTATAAAAAATTAATTTAAACTATGAACTACAATATTGCTAATAGAAAAATAAATTATATAACATATCGTATACATATAGGTATTAATGTGCCACTTTATCTTCAATCGTTAACTCGCTACAAAGCTATAAAGCTGAAAAACATAAAAAACACCCAATAAAATGTGTTTTAATTTTTATAGTGAATTAACTATATTCCGTTTTCAAATTTAATTTTATTAATTTTTGTCCAAAAATAGAAAATCTTTGAAATAATCAAATATTTATAAATTTTTTCAACAACAAGCTCCACGACATTGGTGTCTACAAACTTAACTCAATATATCTTTATTTAATTTTTGTTATGATATTGTGTAACAACCTTGTGTGGCTGTGTTATTAGTTGTACTGTTAAATCACATAAATTTCACACGTTCAATTATGTTTCAATCATAGGCGCAATTTGGGGTACTCAAAACCGAAAACCCTCAAATGTCATATTAGTATCCTCTCAAATTTTTAATAGCTTTTTTATTGATTATATTATGATAATTCCGGGAGTATTTTTTCATCTCAGTTTACTGTTAGTAGAACAGATAAATAAAATTAAGAATTAATTTCTTTTGATATTATTTGACGATGGAGAAAATGTTTTTAAATTGATTCTTTATACACGGAAAGTTGTTATGAAGGAGCGATTCCTAATGATTGTGTTTCCAAAGTCAAAACATTTAAGCATACTATGTATAGCATTTCTATCATTTAATTTAGTCCAATTTATATCTATAATGCACTAGCTAATTCAGATGATACAATACCATTTGGTCTGATATTAAATTTCTTTTTTTTAGGTTTATTTTCTACGTATTTTTCGTAAGATTGAGAACTTATTTCGTTTCAGTTTAATTTGGTTCTTTTACACAATTTGAATTAGACAACCTTTCGATTTCTTATTTTCTTACCTTCTTCCTTTTATTTTTTTTAGGTTCTCTACGTTTCTATGTTAATACTCAATTTGTGTCAATTGAAACTATGTACTACCTTTCTCTGTCAGGGTTATTAAAAATTGTTTGTCTTCCAAAATTGATTGAACTCAACATGAACGAAATGAATAATTCAAATTTAAAGTTATTAAAGTGACTTACACCTCAATACGACTAAAACGAGTTACAGACGTACAGTGTATCTACTACCTAATACCACCTAATACCTATATACTCAAAATTTTCAACTTAAAACGTACCATACGGATTACCACAGTTGAGAGAGTTCGCCACTCCACCCCCCCCCCCCGAAAAAAAAAATAAATGACTTCAATAATTGTTTGACTAGTATGACCATGATGACAGTACATAAACTAGAGTGTGACCAACAATACCTAAAAAATGTTTGACGCAAGATTGATAATAGTTTTTAAGAGAATAATAAACATTAAACACAGATAATAGCCGCGGTTTGATTTAAACTATAATATAGCTAGTAGGTATATAGTTACAATTAGTTAGTAGTTTTAACTAATGTCTACTGTCTAGTTAACATGTCTATAGTTTTTAATTGCCTATATTTGAAATATTATTGAAATTGAGTTTTGACATAACTCAAATTTTTATTATTTATATTAATTATTAAAGTACGTTTGTAAACTCTTGTATCTATTGTAACTTGTAAGTATTAACAGATATGATAAATATTATTATTGTTAGCCATGTATCATTAAACTATCACCATTTTAAAATGAAAAAATAAATCAATTTAATTATTTAGATTAATTTAATATGGAACATAGATTTTCAACGTATGAAACTATTAGTGCAAAAGCATGCCCTATTTACATTAAATTGAAGTTTCAACAAGTTAAGCGAAGACAAGAAACTTTAGAGATACAAAAACAGTAAGTAAAGAATTAAATTGTTTGTAGTTGATAATATTATAGTATGATAGTACCTGTAAATAGTTAAGTGATGAACTAGTAAGAATTAAGTAAAAGTGAGATATATACCATTATTTAACTCAACTGTAGCTTACTGATCACATTAAATTTCTATAATATGAATATAAATTATTGTGCATTATTCTAATTTGTATTAAAACCCTATATTAGCAGTATATATTATTATTTATTTGAATTATGTTAAAAAGAATATCTCTTGGATACTTTTCTGAATAAAAAAAATACCAAACTCAAAATTTTTTCATAACTAGTCATATTATTTGATGATGTTTTGGATTAAAATATGTATATATAAATGCATTTGTAATTATATTTTAATAATAACCTTGAACTCGATTAAATAGAAATACAACACATTTTTTATTATCAAACTTTCCAAATAGAAATAGGTGTCAAAAACTAAAAGCTAATCGTAATCCTTAAAAATGAAATAAAATTTTTATTTTTTAAGTTAAATTTATAATAATAATACACAACAAAATACAAATAAAAGAGTCTAGAATTGTAAGGTAGTGTTGTTGAGTATCTCTTTCAATTAAGCCGTCCAGCCCTGTAATGAATTATCTCTATTACTTATTTAGTTATTATATAATTTAATATAGATTGTATATTCTTGTTGTCTTTAAAAAAAATATAATATAAACAGTATTCTTGTCATATGCAGTTTACGCCACAACTATGGTAATTTCCAACGATTCAACGATGATATAACAATTGAGCTTTATCTTAACAGTAACTCCTTACTTCTATATTAATAATAATATAATGCTATAATTAAATTGGGTTTAGCAATAATCAATTTACAGATGTTAAATCATATTGTACCTATTTTTTAATTTTTAGTACAAATTGGCATAGATTGTAGTAAATATTTTTTAATTATTTTGCTATAGGTATAATATTATTACATTTTTTTTTTTTTTTTTAATCTAGGATAAAATTGTAAAATGTATTATTAAATATATTTTAATTCTTCATTTATATATTTATTTGTATTTTAATTAAGTATAAAAAATTATAAAGTTTATAGCAGACCATGTATTATTACGACATAAAGAAACATGTTTAGGAGACATAAACTACATAATATGTAGGTATATTCATATTGTGACATGCAGAAATGTATGATAGATCGCATATAACAAAAATACATATAAACTGTATAATACAGTGTAAAAAAACAAAAAAAAAATGATTTTTAATTTATATTGTATTTGCTTCAAATAAATTGTTTGTTTTAAGCAATACATGAATTTACTCCTTTATTATTATAGTGAAGTCTTAAAAATCTTATAAATATGGGACTATAATACTGCCAAATCATCAAAAGCATTGGATTGTAATATATTAAATATTAGCATGGTTTAGATGAATAAAATAATAATTTATAAATAAATGATTTAAAAACGATGATTTATTATTAAACAATGTAATTTTTGAAAATGTTATGTTATGTTTTGGTATTTTAGGGTCATTTTTAAAGTCATTTTTTGATGTTTTTAAGTAATTTTCATACTTTATTGTGCATTTTTTTAAAGATTTTTAGGTCATCAAATTCGGAGCCCTAATTATAAATTAAATTGGACAATACTATTATAAGTAAATTAAATAGTACAATTGAAAAAATGTTCATTAAATTTTATTTTCTGTCAATATTGTAATTAAGTACGCAGTTATGGTATACCTATATATTGTATTAAAACATTTTTTAGGTGTTGATTACTTGCATAAATAACTTCATTCAGTAGCTAGGGCTTCAGTCCCCCCACATCTCAAACGCTATTTGCGCCTGTGTGTAGATGCAATTAATATCACCAACATTTAAAAAATGTTATAGAAAGATTCAATTTTATTGAATTATTAAAAGAATAATTCAAAAATAAAATTATATTTAGATATGATAAAAATATACTAAATTACTAATAGTGTTGGACAGACAATACCAGAATGGCAGAATATAAAGACTACAGTAACATATTACACAATACACATTGTTATGACAGATAAAAAACAAATTCATACATAATTTTTGTGTATATACAAATACACAACATTATAATAATAATATTGATAGACAGAGTAAGTACTCTACTTCATATATTGTTATTTTGACCACAATTAATGAATACCTAATTTATTTTATAATAGTTACCATACTGGTCTTAAGATTTAATAATTTTCTATTATTTAATTGATTAATACATATTAATTTGTATATACCTAAAATATGTAATTCTTGAGACTAATGGTTTTAAGTCAAACTTTTAACCAAGTTCACTAAAAATTAAATTAGTAAAAGCATTTATTATAAATACTATATATATAATTACAATCAATGGTAATAGATACTCAATACTGTTATTAAAATAATAACTATGATATACTTTAATACTATAATATTTTTAACAATTGTGTGGTTGTTTAATTATATATATTATCTATCACTGAGTTAATGAAATAAATGTAATTTACTTATATTATATAATATATATATAGTATTTTGATAGGTAATGTAAAAAAAATTCTAGTATCGACTTTTATTTTGAGTTTCCAATCTGTGCTTTTTGAGTTATTGGCACCTACTTTTTAAAAAAATACTTTAATTGTTAGAATAGTACCCCAAGTATGTCATTATGTTGGTTTTGTTTTTGTGGATTTTAACTCATAACGTAAACCACATGATATATTAATATTATAATATTATATTTTCTAGTTTTCTACTATGCTCTAATCAAGATAATATAATAATATGTCTTTATAAGGCACTGTGATAGATATTATCTATAGCTGTATTATTATGTATTATTATTGGTCTATGTTGATTGTTGATACAGGTATAATGATATATATAGATTTTAGACTTGGGAATTCCTACTCGTAAGATAACACAATTTTTGTACAATAGTTCATTCTGTTCATAGTCACCAGACATCTCTGTACAGTGTACCTAGTCCTAGTGCTTACTTTGAATTTTGTATTTGCTAATTTAATAGTTATACTGCTTACAGTTAACTAATATAGCCTCTTGAAAACAGGTAGTTAAATCTACCTGTCTCCGTATCATGGCTATGTTTATTGTTTAGTCAAATTCTTAAGCTTTTAGTTTACAGTTATTACGTGTTATATTAAAGTCAAGTCTTTAAAAGTATACAATAATAATATACTGTAGTCAATACTAAAATTACTTACTACTGATAATCAATTAAAATGGGAACATCAGTATTAAAATATTTTATTGAAATCATTAAAAATCTTGATTCAATTGTACTCATGTAAGTTTATTGATTTACTTCTTGATTAGCATTCAAAATCGCATTTTGATTTTAGTTTGAACATCGAATTTGTTGTTGTTTTAACTATTAGTTTAATGAAGTTGTGTAGGTATATAAATTATTATATTTTTTGTTTCTTACATAATTACCTAATTTGTTTTCAAGTCAATTTTTAACAAAAAAAAGTATTTTACTCAGCATTTTTAAATTAAAAACTGAGGAAGATGCTTATTGCTTTCCTAATACTTTTATAGTTTTTAATTGTTTTTTTTTTTGTTATTGAGTTCCTAGATCACTGTAAAGTCAAAATATTTTAAAAACTTATAATTTAAGTATTGGTAAAATGGTGAAAAGTTTTATATCTCTTTTATAGATAATACTGATCGGTATTCCTAAATTATTATTATTATTTTTTTTTAGAAAACGTGATCAACAAATTAATGAAAGAAGAAATATTAAAAATGATGCTGATAATACTTTTATGGTATGTTGTTTCATTCAAAATAAGATTTAACAAATTTATAACATTATCAAAATAAATGTTAAGTAAAGCTATATATAAGTATTGTTTAGGTGTATAAAATGTATACCCTAAAATAAAATCATAATATTTTTAGTCTAGATTAGTTATAGCTCAAAAAGTTTAAATTTATTTTTAAATCACATGAGTAAAACCTAATAAATAGCTTTTTCTACTATCAACATTTATAATACAAATTAGGAGGTTAGGTATAAACATTATTATTACAAAATACCTATTAAAGTTTTTTTTATTAATATTAAATACCATTAATATAAAGAATTACTTTTGTTAATAATTTTTGATTTTAAACAACATCATTAATTAATCAATAATTGTAGAATGCATCTATACAATTATAACAACTGTCAAAATCATTTCAATATTATATTTTATTTTCTGTATAAATAATATTCATTATTAAAATATAGATAGTATAACATTTTTGTGAATACATGCATATGAGAAAATATTAAATATTATAAAACTATTTAATAATATTTAGTGTACAAAATTAGATGCAATTTAAATTAGTATTTTATATTGACATTCTTTTTTTAACATAATATAAAATTAATAACTATAGGAAATCGACGAAAGAAAAAATGGAACAGTGGTGCCAAGTAATGAAGCATATGAACTTGCAACATCTATGATGTATTCAGAATGGATGCTTGAAACACCTGAAGACATTGATAGTTGGATTGCAGTATTATGTCCAGAAGGAAAACGATGTTGTGTTATTGCTCAAGATGTATTATACTTAACAAGTTTATAAAATGATTATTTGCAAAGAAAAAAATACAGTTGGTAAAATTTAAATTGTTTATTTTGATTTTAGAACAAAACAAAAACAGTTAACAAATTTGGAACTACACTCAACAATTTTCCATCATTATTTCCTTATGGATGCCGTGTATCAAATAATTGTCCATCTCATCGTAAACGTACAGTTTTAGACTGTGTATATAGTTTCAAGTTAAAAAAATATTATGTTTTGGATATTATTGAGTGGATGGGTGTGCCATATACAGATTTTGATGTATGTTAAATTTTTAATAGTAATTAAACTTTAATTTAACCAAATAATATCATTAAATGCCTGTATTTTTATTGTAGGCTGAATTTAGATTTTACTTTATACAGAGTAAACTTAGTGAAATACCAGGTATCAATGAAAAATCAACGACAAATTTTTATCCGTTTGAAGTAAAGATATTTAATATTTTAAAATATAATAGACCAACTATTATATTATGATTGTAAATGTTTAATTTAGCTTGCTCCACGAATGGTTACTAGAGATTTGTACCAGCATCTTTTGGAAAAATGTCAATTTTTCCCTGATAATATTGAATTAGATGGTATTAACTTTTACTATCCAGAAAGTTTGTACACTTCGGGTGAAACACCATTAGTGCTTTGGCTGAAACCGTTCATGATACCTGATGTCTTACAAAAGCCAGTCAATGATCAGTTAGCACAATTACATAGACCGCCTAATTATGTTAACGTATTTGAATACAGTCAAAGCTTGAAAAAGAAAAATAGAAAATTTAAGAAGAAGAAGAATTCTATTTCCAATAATGATAAAATGGAAGTAGAACATTTAGTTGAGGTTAGTAGTATATACATTTTTTTTTTATTTGTAAACAATAATTTAATTAATAATGAATCCATTAATTAATACAATTTAATAATTAATGTCAAGGGGACACCAAATAATAAAAAAAAGTCTAAATTTATGAAATAACTTTGTATACACGTGTTGTCTCTATCTCCTCATTACACACATACCATGGAAAATATGAATATTGGAATTTTATTCATAATTAATTTCTGAGCAAATTGATTTATTATTGAAATTGAAATTGTTGAGGATAATAAACTATACTTAAATGAGGAGTATAGTCGTAATTATAAGTATTTAATAAACATATTTTTTCTAATTCATAAAATTTGTTTTAAAATAAAATAATGAAATGAAACTATTGAAACTTCTTTACTTAAACATAGTTTATATTCTACTAATAATTAGTAAAAAATTTTCTAATGTATACACTGTAGTAAGAATTTGGTATGTTAATTAAGTACATTACACTTGTGTTAGTTAGAGATAACACGCGCAATTCAACTTTTTTTAATAAACCATTTTACATGAGTAAGAATCAATCGGAATCGTATATTAATACAGAGTTAAAAGACAACCTGGCGGTGACCAGTTTTTGTCAGGCAACACCCATTTACACTGCCCCCCAGTAAATCAAGCTGACCAAGTTATCTTTTTAATTTGATTAGAGTATATTTAAAAACTACATTTTTTTCACAAAGAGAAAAACATTTACTGTTCAATGCAGTTTTTGTTTTATATATATATATATTATTATTATTATCATCATCATCATCATCACTGAATAGATTTAATTGATTCTGTGTCAATATCTTAAAGGAAAATTAAGGATTTCCCTCAAAATTTATTTTTGGTACGGCATACTTTGTAAACTTCCCTCGAATATTAACCACTCCCCTCCCTCCCTTAATTATTCCTATATACACCACTGGTACTGCCGTAGGACAAATTATTTTGAATTAGTATTTAGTGTCATTAAATTTCCCATCAATCCCTTTTAAAATCAAATATGGGAACATTGAAAACTAATTATGTTGCATGTTGTTTATAAACAGGTAGAAATGGATAAAGATCCTGTCGTTGAAAATGAAATTTGTATGGAAAACTGACGATTGATATTTGAACCAATATAATGTGATATTATGCATGTTTAAGAATTGTTATTAACTTATTATTCAAATTTAAAAATAAAACTATTAGTTAATTAAAAATTATTCATATTAATTTATTTGCAAGTATAAAAAATGGATAAATTTAATTATGCCATAAATAATATTTATAAATGCGTATCTGATGATTATTGGGTATCTTAAAGTCCTTGCTCTTGTCAACACCAACCATTCTGATCTCCATATGCACATAATAGAAGACACGTCCATTCATTTCATAGTTGTTACCAACTTGCTTTTCTCACCACTAAATCACCAGAATTCGCTTGTAAGTATTTAATTGCAAGAGCTAACTATACCTAAGAATCCTTCCTATCATTTTAAAAGAAAATGACGCAGTGATTATTGTAGCTCATATCTATAGCTATGTCTTGATGATTTTCTAGTGGCCACTGATAAAAATATTTACATAAACAAAACTAACAAAAAACAAAAGTATTAATAATTGAATGTTGTTGATTTTATTTGAAGTTGGCATTTTTACTAATGTAACATATTATATTGTTATTTAAATTTTAGCTCTTAAGGTGTCACTTATTTGGAAAAAAAACAATGCCAAATACAGCTTAAGGTACTTTTAAATTCTCTAATTTTTATTTTATTCACGAATAACAAAAAAAAAAAACCAATTTAACTTTTAAAACAAATATATTAGTATTTAGCTACAACTGGAACACTTAATTTAAATGTAATTTCATCGTTGCAATCTCATCTGTTATTTCATAATTAAACTGATATTTATTTATTTATTAGTTGTAAATGGGTATGAACCTTTTAGCAAAAGATAGAGATATCATAAATAGATATAACTCAAATCTGATTGATTACAATATTATACACAATTCAAAAATAACAAACAAAAAAAAGATATATAATAAACTACAATAAGTATATAAAACAGTAAATAAATAAATTATGTATTACAGTGTAGTATTAAGCCATAATAAAAATTTGATTTAAAAACTTCACAAGATAAAAAGAAAAAATCAACAAAGTTTACTATTTTATTTGTTTACATTAATACTCGTGTAAAATATGATGCTGAGCTATAATTAGAGGTAAAAAATTGTACAAAAAATAATTTATTTAACCTGAAGTCGATCTGACTCGTATAAAGGCCAACCATTGATATTAACTCAGGGCAATCTACGATACCATTAAGTAAATCATATAAAAACATTAGATCGCTGAATTTTCTTTTAAGTTCAAAAGATGTAATACCTAGCTGGGTATATTGCAGAATATATGAGTCCCTATAGTCTATTCCAAATGAGATCAGCCTTGCATGGCGACCAGTTTTCGTCAGGCTCCTTCACCTAGTAGTTGTTTGACTGCAGCTCTACCAGCGGAGGAAGCCACATCCATGCGCACAACTCAGCTGCCGAAAGCTGATCTTATTGGGAATGGACTATAGATAGAGCAATATTTAATTTGAAAAATATAGATGTAGTATACTTATAATGGACACTTTCTTATAGATCAATAGAGGCAGTATAATTAGAGGATCAAATTCAAGCTTAGATCTAATGAGAGAAAAATTTAACAATTTTAAAGTCTTAAGTATTTCTATTTATAAACTTAAATTGTATATTTCAATATACAGTCAAATAACATTCTATAGGTGCATTAAAGCACCTATAGAGCTTAAAATTTAAGCTACGATATAAATTATAAGTTTTCTATATGCAAGTTATGGGCTGGCATTTCGAAACATGTTTGTCAGCTCTGCCATTTTGAGATTTGACTGAACTAGATTTTAAAATAAATATAAATGTATAAAAAATAATTATGTCATTTTGTGACATTACAGATTAAGTTAGGTATATAATTTATTTCAATTAAACTTATTTAATAATAATAAAATGTAAGTTAAAAATAAATGTATCCATTTTAACTAAATATATTTTGATTAAAAAATAATTAAAATAAATTTGTCATTAATTCATACTCAGATAAATTTTTTCATCAAAGAAAATTAAACATATTTATTTTTATTACAAAACATGAACAATATCAATATGTATTTTCTTAGTTTTTTTTAGTTTTTATACAACAAAATTTTCTCCACAATTTTTTTCCTACATACCACAATATTACAGTTATAATTATTCTCATGATGATTACCAAAAACAAACCATCAATTAGTAGAAATTCGTACCAAGTCAATTGGCCAGCAGCTGTTTTCAAATGATGAGCCCCATTGTACCGTAGTACATACTCAATCCAGTAAATAGCTTTATTTAATGATTTTAATGGTTGATCATGAAATGTTTGTGATAGTTCTGTTGCTTTTTGTTTAAACCTTTAAATATTGGTTAATTTTTTTAAGTATTACAATAATGAAATATGATTTAGAATTAAGTTTATATAAACTTACGATTTGTCATTCAATATTTTATATAAAGCTATTTCAAATAAATCTTCAGTAAATTCACTGTATTTAATTCGAATTGCAGCACCTCTATTCTGCATTACTAATGAGTTATGTAACTGATCTCCAAACACTGATATAGCTAACATTGGCACTCCAAAATATATAGCTTCTTCAGTACTGTGTATGCCTCCATGAGTAATAAATAATACACAATTAGGATGGCCTAAAATATCAACTTGTGGAAACCATTTTCTAACGATTATATTTGGCGGAAAGTCTATTTTAGTATCTGATTCCCACTTAAATAATACTTTTGGTTTAATCTTGCCAAGTTGTCTAATAATAATTTTAAATTCATTTTCGGGTAATTGTGTTAGTTTGAGTACTGAACCAAAACTGAAGTATACGACTCCATCAGGAGCGTTATTCATAATATCCTGAAGATCCTAATGAATCATGATATAGTTATAGTTAATACTTATTAATATGAATAAATAAATATAATTTTACTTCTGGGAGTGAAGATGCAGGTTTGAGGTGCATTCCAGCTACATCTATGTATGAAGGGACAAGAGGTCTTGATGTTCCAACAGAAAAGTGTGTGTTAATCAATGTCAGTGAAATATTTTTTAGCATGTTCTCCATTGACGGTCGTGTTTCCCAACCAGTATAGTTGAAATATTTATCCATTAAATCCCTTTGCTTTGGAAAGTAGAAAAATGAACCTAAAGCTGTATGCATAAATGATAATACGGTATTTGTCAAACGTTCCATGAAAGACATATTGTCACAGAATCCAGAGTTGACATCTGGAATATATGATCCATCATATGGATTACGATGCCATTGTGCTACACCAGCATTCGGAATAGATGGAAATAATTGTACAACAGGTGCATTGAATTTATGCCCAAGAGCTACAAAACACTCGTGATAAAAATTTTCGAATAAAACTAAATCAAAATTAAGTCCTTCTGAATGAATCAATTTCTGAACAGATGGTTTGTTTAATATTGTTTCTGTAAATTTTGGCCAAATAAACCAAGATCTGAATGGAACTAAAATTGGTTTGAAATTTTTAGCTACACTGAATGGATTGAAACCTATTAAACAAATTTAAATTATTATCAGTAAAACTAGATTATATCATAGTATAAGAATTATTATTTCAACTTTTTTTAAATATTATAATTGTACAATATCGAATTATGTTTATTACTTACCCATTACGAGATCTTCATCCTCGACTTGAATATGATGGTAAGATGATGGTGGATTTTTCATAGGGAATGGTGATAAAACAGTCATGTTATGACCTTTTTCTGCTAATTCTTTTAACAACGGCTCAAACGCTCCATAGTGGCTGCGTGCTTTGCTTGGTAAAAAGGCTAATATATTAGATGTTAAACCATTGTTCACTGATATTAAAATACCAATCATCAAAACTACACTGTTCATCGTGAACAATTCTCACCAACTTGAAGTTAAGGTAATAATTTATTTATTTAATATCTATAAAAGAAGAATAAAATAAAAATAACCATGTTTTTGTACATTTATATACATAAGTACTTATAATAATGATCAATAAAATGCATTATTATTTTACTGGACTGCTTGCTATCACTATCAATATAATAGTTTTATGGTAATAAGTTAATACTTACCTAATAAATTAATTTTATTTGTTAAATATATATATCTCTTATATAATATAACTAATAAGTACCTTCCTACCACTAAACTATGTATAATGTATTTGTTATTAAATAAAATATTATTAATTGTTACCCATACAAACTTTGATTGTAAAATTATTTAATTGCAGTTATTTATTTGATATGTGGTACATCAATGATCAGTGAACCAGTCTGTTATGCAACATAAACATATCTGAATCCTATGTTTATAATTTAGACATCATAAAATAACAACATTTTAGAAGGTCACCTGGTCATCTGACATCTATACACATGATAAATATATTGTGGTTTTATACTAATAGGAAACAAAGAATGCATAAAAGTGGGTGATTCTTCAAGCATTATCACCCATTTTTTCCTTTTAATAATAAATGTATTCAAATTCTGATTTTTGGAATTTTTAAATGTACTAAAGGTCTATATTTCAATTTATTATTTTATATCATATAACATGTAAGGAATGTCATGTAGCAACATAAATTTATTTTTCAAATGAAAACCAAATTTTTTTTATTGTAACTATTAAGTAGACGATTTTTTTTTTTGAACATGTTGGTGGTATATAATATAATATAATATAATATAACTAAATAACAATAAAAAAAGTATTTTCTAAGTTATTAAAATGTAGGTACTAGGTATACAGGGTAATTCTTTTATCATAAAACACTCATTGTTTCAAAAAGTATTCTGTTTTTGAAAACTTTTTACATAATTTTAAGTTGTTAAAAAAACAACGTTTTTATTAAAAAATTATATTTTTAAATACTTTTTAACCTTATGTTTTTTTAAGTTTTTTACTTTTTTGAATGACGACATATTTTTTTCATATTCCAAAGCAGAATAATTTTCTGAGTAATTTGATACATAAAAATCGAATTTAGGGTGAGTAGTTTATTAGTTATAAGTATTTAAAGCATAGATGCGCGGAGTGGAGTAATATAGGGTTACCCCGCAAAATAAACAAAATAAACGTCCACTACTCCGCTTGTGTAAACTTTAAATCTATTCTGTGATTTTACATAAAAAATTAAAATTATAATAATTACATTTGAATTATTGAGTAATATGATATATTTAAATATATAAAATGATCTAAGAATATACGTTATCTTCATATACTGAACTTAGAAACAGTTTTTATTCTAATTTTTGATAAGAAAATCATTTCAGTTATTAACGTTCCTAGATTCATTCTTTTACTTTTTTACAAGTTTCAAAAACGTGTCGTCTTAAGCTTTTTGGACTTAAAAGAAATTTTTTTGTAGTTTCTTCATCTCAGTTTTCAAATCAAATCTTAAAAGTAAGTATAACATTTAATAATCAAATGAAATAAGACGGTGGCGTGCGTATCTAGAGGAGAGAACCCCTGGTGTCTGCGTCTGGTCATTTACCGACATTAAGTGATCGAGGCCTTAAGAGTTGTAAAGACCTGGGTCAGAGACCCGTATTATATTTATTATTAGGTATCAAAAAAAAAAAAAAAAATACAAAAATACAAAAATAATAATTTTCTAAATTATGTAATTACAAGTACGTTATACCCTGTGTACCTAACTTAACCTGTACTCGTACTATGCATTGTATGTTGACTCTATCTAGATTCTAGATGATAATTACTAGCTTCAAAATTATGTAATAAAAATCTTAAATGAGGCTTTTAATAATATTCATATATTTAAATTTGCTAATAGGTTAAATCAGTATTCATTTTAACAAAAAAATACAGTGTAAAAGGGATTCTTCTGAAAATACAATTTGCTTTATTATGCAATATTGAGCATAAATATGGGGATAACATTTTGTTAATAATACAATTTCTTGTGTTAAGTTAATACATATATACATATATAATGTAGTTTATAACATTGCATTTGTGAGTACAGATGATTAATAATAAGGTTGGTCAAACCCATTAAAATTGTTATTTTTATAATTTAAAAGTAAATAATTAGATTTTGTAATAAACAATAATTGAATAATTTAGGTAATAGCCATCTATTATTACATACTTTCATATGATGTTATTATGTTAAGATTATTTTATTTTATTTTAGTTTTATAAAAACAAATTGAACTAATATCTATCTCTTTGTTTCTACTTATCATGTTTGGAGGAGTCTAAATAAAAAAGGGATTTTTAAAATCTGTATGTGCCAACTACAGTTCAGGACTGCGTGGCTTTGATAGGGGAAGATAAATTCTTGTAGAAATAAACTCCTTCACTTTAAAAAATAGTTAATAACCTAAGTATTTACTTCCATAACATTAGATTATATTTCTTATAAACCTAATTTTTTTTTTCTAGATAAAATGGCGTTGGAGATTTTAGCTCAAGAAAAAGTGTGGCTCGATAAATCAAAATATGCTGATGCAGAACGTGTGTTTTATGAAAAACAGTCAAAGGTAAATGATATTTTTTAGTATTTTAATCAATATAATACATCTATTTTTGTATTATAATCATCTAATATTCAATCGCCTAAAATTAATTAATTTTTTGTTTAATTTTACTAATATTGGGTTATTGCTTTTAAATATTTTTGTTTTTCATTAATATTTTATTGGTGTATTTGGTTACAGTTATTATAATTGTCTATACTGGAAGACACTACATATATAAAAAGCTTGTTTATATTTTTTTTAAATCATACTATTAACCTAATTTATGTTGAGTTGGCTGCTTTATATGTATTAAGTTTTATAACTAATTCTGTTATTATAATCAACTTTTAGAATAAGGTGAAAAAAACTTAATTGTGGTGCTAAATCATATGGTACAACAATATTAGTAAGTGCATGCTTTAAAATTGTCGAGCGTATCAATGAGACCACAAATACATAGCAAGACACTGGGCACTTACTACTTGGCCACACTGCAAAGCCTGGAATACATTTTTTTTTTTTTTGCTTTTACTTATTAAATTACATTTCTAACAAAAATTTGAGTCAGTTAATTATAATTTTCTCTTGCTGTGTTCTTTATAATTTAACTAACTTATTCTATGTTTATTAAGTCAATATTACCCCTATGATCCTATTTTCAAAACTAGTTATTTTATCATCAGTAGTAAATTAAGACAAATAATGATTTAAATATTGGGGTTTTAAACGCTGTTCAACTTAAAACTCCAGGGAATCAAATATATAAATTTTTTCAAGTTAAAATTATAATTTGATTATGACCAGTTTTCGTTTAAACTGAAGTCGAGCTACATTCACATCCGTAGAAGTCGACCATTTGTATGACTACCATGACTAAATGGTATAGTTTATCCATTTTTAGACATGAGTTAACTGCTGAGTTGTCTTAACATGACTAGAGTATTATTTGCAGTGTAACTAAAATCTGTAATCTTGTTTTTTTACACGAACAAAATGTCCTAAAACCTGGGTTTTACTTATAAATTACAAGTACTAATAAAATATTAATTTATTAAGTCCCTAGTCTCCTCTTATTTATCTAAATGCTTGGTCATATACACAAGTTTAAAAAAAAAAATCTCATCTGACTTTGGAAATTAAAACTAAACTTTAAATTATAACTAAAAACTCAAATATATATTTTAGTAGTTTGTTTTGAAAAAAAAAAAAATTTATCAATGTTTTTAAGAATGGGACTTATTTTAAGTTAATATAGTAGGTTTAAATACATATTTTTATAATAATTAATGCAATATTTTTGAAAAATAATTATACCGACCTATCATAATACTAAAAGTAAAATTAATTTCTTTGCTATATCAAAAAACATATGATTAAATATACTTGATGGTATAGGCTTCTGATCAATTGTCTCCGCTCAGAATCGTTTTTTTATATACAGCTATGTATCATTAAATTCAAATTTAACACATCCGTAACAGTGTCCCACTCAACAACTTAAATATGGCAAAATGGTACTCACTACCAACCTTTATTAATTTTTTTTTATAAAATCACGTCATTTTACCATCATTGTGTTGATATATATTGCTAGGCTAGTGGTGAAGTGATAACAAATAAGTACAAAGTACCATAATACTTATAGTTATATTATTACCTTTATTATTTATTAAGAACTAATCACTAACATTAAAATTTTATTCCTGATAAAAATAAAAAATCTTTAAATATTAAGTGTATAATAATATTATGTTAAGTTGTATCGAGTTTGTCTAGTTGAAATAGTTTAAATAAATAAAGTTTCTATTAGCATTGTAGAAAGTAAAGTTGTTCTGTTTTTTTGTTTTGAGATTGTAAATATTTGTAGATTAACTAATACATTCTAAATTTAAAATAATTTTCATAACACTTATATTAAAGTATATTATCAAATTAATTTTACATATATATATACATTTTCAGTTAGAAGAATAGGATTAGTGATCATATTTATAATTAAAACTTAAATATATGTTGAAAGATATAAGTACCTACAACTTTATAATAATTTATGCTAATTTAATTATTTTATATGTAGTAGAATATTGGTTTTATTTTAATAGAATACCGGTTGTGAGGCCCCTGGCAAGAAAGTGCTGTTAGCTGAGATTGAAAAGGCTCGTCAAATTTTGCACGAGAAAGTTCTAAATGTAAGACAAACTCGTTAAAAATATAAATTATTCATACATATGGCTAAACTAACATTTCAGAATAATATCATATCATTGTATATAAGATTATAATTTAGCATTTAAGAGAGATTTTATTTCTGAATATTTTTAAATATCACAAAAATGTTTAATAACATAATATTTGATTCTTAAAAATATACTTTGTACAAATATTAGTTTTATTGGGATTTAAACTTCATTAATCATTTAATCACTTCATAACATTATGAAGTGCATAATAATATGTAGTTATAAAATATAATATATAACATCAATAAAATTAACTTGACTTATGGTAATTTCAAAGAAGCATACATTTATTTATATTCTTATTGAACTAGTTGTAGTTATATATTATATTTTTTACTAAATAAAAATAATGTTTGACATTTTGCTATGGATTTTAAGTTTAAAATATAAAAAATATTTTTGTTAAAAGTATATTCAGACAAATACCATTGAATAAAATCTCTCACAATTTTTATGGCTTTTTTTTTCAATTACATTGTTAAAAAAGTAATAATTCTGGATTTATATATAAATTACTTTTTATTTATTTAGATTGGTGAATATGAATCATCTGTCATTTGTTCAAGGGATACAGAAAGTTCCAATGCAATTAATGGTAATTAATCAAAATTTTAGTTTTAGATTTAAATATATGTTTTTATTTAAAATTATTAATATTAATGATTTTGAACTATATTATAGCCATTGCTGATTTGAAAAATGCTTTTCAAAAGTTGGAAGTTCGTGTTAGTGTATTGGAAGGAAAATCTCCAAGTGTAAGTATTTCTTAAATTAAATATAATTATAACTAATTAAATTTGAAGTAAAAATTATGAAAGAATTTAAAATTAATTTGTTAGATCAATTTAGTAAACTATAATTCCATAAAACAAGCTTATAACAAAATTAAAATAAAATAATTAAGGATTTCTACTGTTGTCTTGTAATATTGTTTTAAATTTGACTTAATAGAACACTACTCTCACTTGGGTTTTTTTTGTCTTTTTAATATACAACATAGAAAATTTGTGTTTTGTTATCTTTAATATAGTAGTAAATTTACCTATTATCAAAGTTAAATGTAAGACCATAGCATAAAAAAATATATACTTACAATAAACAATACTAATATTGCTATGTAGTTGTCAGATGATTTTAAACCCAAATATATGATATGAAATAATTGAAATCTAGAAGTGTTTAAAATAACCATGTTATCATAATATTTATTTAAATAATTCCGTAGATAAATGAAAGGACTCTAAGTCAATTATACTTTACATGAGTTTAAGTAAAGAAAACTCCATGTCAAGTATAGCTGTATGTGGTTGTGA
This sequence comes from Rhopalosiphum maidis, assembly GCF_003676215.2. NCBI lineage: Eukaryota > Metazoa > Arthropoda > Insecta > Hemiptera > Aphididae > Rhopalosiphum > Rhopalosiphum maidis. Next base: position 67,036,759 of record NC_040877.1, read on the forward strand.
ACATGTCAATATTATTATTTTATATTCATACTGATCATATAAAATTTTTGTTTCAGAGTTCTTCAAGTAATTCAAGTTCATTGAATCAAGGTATTTAAATAATATTATTTAGTTTTATATGTTGTATATTATAGATATAATTTTGTTTTTGTATTTAGATATTGAACAATTACAAAGTCTTATGGCACAGTTAGAAGCTCGTGTTACATCATTAGAAACTAAAAAAACAGCACAGTCTTCTTCTAAACCAGAAGAAAAGGAAACACCAAAAAAAAATGATGAAGAAGACGATGATGTTGATTTGTTTGGATCAGATTCTGAAGTAAATATTTAACATTGATGAGTTAAAATAATTTTAAGTATTGTTTTTTATATAATCATATTTGGGTAGCTTCTCATTTAAATGAAAATAAAACTCACAGTTTTCATTGCATGATATAGAATAATATTGTCTAGAATGTATTGTTAGGTCAGATTTTAGTTTTAGTTTCATAATAAATTAATAACTAAATTTTAAAATGTCTATGTATTCAATTTAAAGTTGTATAATAGTGTACATTTTTAAGAGTACAACTTTATTTACAATGTATGTGAAAATTACAAGAACCATAAATTGTACTTATAGAAACAAAATTGAACACTCTGATTATAATATTCCAATTTTAAAAGTTAAAATCAGTATTATATTTTAAGAACAAATTATTATTTCAGAAAACTCCCCCAACATCTATTTGATAGAGTACACTTAATTTAATATTTAGATATGACTGTCTTGTTCATTCTAAAGATAAGAGTTGGAAAAAAAAAGTTATATATTATTTATATTCTGAGTTAGGTTGATATTTATAAAATCTAAATTTATGATTTTACTGTATTTCTACTTTGTGTGATGGATATAGTATAATTATTATATTAAAATAATTTTTAGGAAGAATCTGAAGAGGCAGCCAAACTTAAAGCCCAGAGGGTAGCTGAATATTCAGCTCGAAAATCTAAGAGTAAGCATTTATATATACAGAGTGATTACGTTATTGAACAACACTAATTTTAAAATCTATTAATATTTTTAATAAAAATGTTAGATGATTTCTAGTTAAAAAAAAAACAATACTTTTTATTGTTATAATTATAATTTTTTTAAAAGAAAATATGTTCTTAATTTTATATTCTGAAGCAGAATATTTTTTTAGAGTATTTAAATACTTAAAATTGATATTTAGATAAGCAGTTTATGAATTTAAAGTTAAGGTTAGCAGAGTGGAGAGGTATGATACTCATCCAAATGATTTCCAGTGGAGGCCAACATGAATGGTTTCGCAGGCCACTTATAATGGTCTAAATATAATGATACCAAGAGCTAATATTTAAAATAATAATATATTATATTATAATAAGCAAATTTTAATTTAATAAATAAGACATGAGCCGCATCTGAAGATAATGAGAACCTTATGCGGCTCGCAAGCTGCAAGTTGGCCATCTCTTTGATAGTCTATTTCTTTGTTTACCTAAACTTAAAATATTTATAGCTCAAACTGCTCATCTGAATTTTAATTTTTATGTATCGAAATTCTCTGAAAAATATTCTACTTCAGAATATAAAATAAAAAAATTTATGTTGTCATTCAAAAAAGTAAAAATCTTAAAATGTATATTTTTATAAGGAATGTTTGTTTATTTCAATTGGAAATTAAGTCAAAAATTTTTTTTAAAAAAAAACATTAATAGATGTTGAAATAATAGGTGTTTGATAAATGAACTGCTTAGTATATTATTAATCAATATTAAATTTCTAATATATTTTAAAAATTTTAGAACCCACTCTTGTTGCAAAGTCAAACATCATATTGGACGTTAAGCCATGGGACGATGAAACTGATATGAAGGAGTTAGAAAAGGCAGTGCGCCAAGTTGCTACTGACGGTTTACTATGGGGAGCATGTAAGTTAAATATATACATTTTTATTAATCATAATTTCTAAAAATTCTCTTATCTCCAGAAATTATCAATTCTTATTTTTAAATCATCTTAAAAATTCTATATTTTTAAAAAAAATTAAGTATTTTATTATTCTGAATTTCATAATGTTAATACTAAATCAAAATATGATAAATTAATTTTTTACTTTTTTGACTACCAGTATGTCAAATGGTAACTGCATACAGTTATTTTTATGTTCTTATTGTTAAAATACAAAATTTTATTTTTTAATTAATCGTTAAAAAAGAATTCATACTACTACCGTGATTATTAAAATATCAAATAATTTTAAAAACCACTAAGACTATTTTATGAGTATTTTGTGTCTTAAAAAATGAATACAAAATATATACTACCTTTGTGGTGTAAGTCTTATTATAAATCTTTATGATTATTTTATTACTTGCCTATGATCTCAAATAAATTATAATATTAGCCATAAATTTAAATTTAAAAAAAGAAAGTTTTAAGTATAGGGACTATTGTTTAACTTTAGTTTACATTGTAATAAGACAATAAGTTGTTAATATATTATATTTGGCAATAGTTATCATATATAGAAAAACGTTATTGTTTTAGATAAGAGTTTAGTTTAAGCCACGATTTAAGATAGTATGGTTGCCTGACGATCTATGATAAGAACGTTTTAAACGTCAACCAAATTCAATAACTAGAACAGTTGGAATATTGTACACTAGTGCTTGCGAAATGATGTGTACCGATTATGATTTAAGAATAGTAGCCCGCCAGCACGGTATTTTAGCTTATAGGCTATAGCCACTATTTCATTCAAGCGCTAGTAGTGCATTTTCCAGTTGTTTTTAATAGTGATTTCGGTAGACACTTTATAATGATTTGTCGGGCAACTATACTATCTTAAATTGTGGTTTAAACTATGAAGTATGTTTCTTAATTTTTTTTTCAATTAGAGGGATAAATTTCCAGTTTTTAAAGGTTTGGTACAAAAGTTTGATCCTACCATAAAAATTATTGATAGCAACACATTAGTAAATAGTTTTAATTTAATTAAGTTAATAATTAATCATATTAAAATATTTTATTTGAGGATAGAACTTTTATTTATTTATCATATGGCTAGGAAAGTACTTTAACACTTGTTATAGAATTTACAAATTTGTTAGTAAATTTTAACATACTTTCTTATGTTATCCAAATTATGATAAATATATGTATAAAATAGATACAATAAAAATACATAAAACAATGTAACTACTTATTAATTAGTTGCAGTAGGTACTTACTAAATTATTAAAATATTGTGTTTGTTATCTCAAACTTTAAAAATGTGTTTCACATAATTAAATTTATTATTTTAGCTAAGCTGGTTCCATTAGCTTATGGAATACATAAGCTTCAAATCAGTTGTGTTGTTGAAGATGAAAAAGTATCAATTGATTGGTTACAAGAAACATTACAAGAAATTGAAGATTTTGTACGTATTATACTTTTCATCATAGGCGCAATTTGAGTTTTAAATTTGAGGGCTATTATAATTTGTATATATGTACTGTGTGTATGCTCCCTGAGATATATAAAGGTGGAATGGGATATATTAATAACCATTTTGGGAGCTTAACCCCCAAGCCCCCTCAAACTGCGCTTATGCTTTTTATACTACATTAGTGATGTGTTATAAACCATTTGATTTAAACCTAAATTAACTCAGTGTTTGATTTGTTTCTATAATCAAACTTATATAAATTTGACTAAGTTTGTTTTCAAGAATGATAATCAATTATTTGTTTTACTATTATTGTTATCTTATTAATTAACGTGTTGAGTGCTTCTTAGTTCTCGACACACATGACTAATTGTCAACATCGAACGGCTCTACTAATAAAACTAACTAATTAAATATATAGAAAAATGGAAACATGGCTTTGACAACTAAGTGAATTATAAAGCTGTGAAGATGTCTATAAAATGTGTTGTGTTAATAAATGTTCATGGAAACAATGTCACAATTGTCTTTTACCTGTCAATCAAGGAATTTGGCATCTGAAATAAAAGTTTTAATTTTTAAACTATTTTCTGGTTAAATATACAATTTTAATAGCTGAGTTTAGTTTGGGTTCAAATAAAACATTTAAAGTTTAATTTAGTTTAAATTAAAAATGTTTGGATTAGATTTTGTTTGATTTTGTTCAAACATTATGGTTTATAACATCACTAGTTTAGTTATATTCAAGTTATAGTGTTACAGTATCTTGTTTTATTATTTCTACTACAATTTTTTTATTTTTTTTAGATTCAAAGTGTTGACATAGCAGCTTTCAACAAAATTTAAAATTGGAAATTATTTTGATTTACTCAATACACTTAAGATGAAATAATAAAAAATTGTGAAACATAAATAATCATTATTTGTATTTTTTTCAAACCATTTGATTTAAATATGAAATCTGATTTTGATATCTATGTATAACGTTGTTAAGTTAATATTAATTAATATATTAATATTAATACTTAATAAATATGAAACATTTTATCTAATACATTATTCAAATTAAATTTGAAAAGTTATTCAATTACTTTTTAGTAAGAAATAACTTTATAATAATTATGTAACAAACAAATAAATATTATACAAGTAAACTATAATCATTAATTGCCAAAAAATATTGGTTTAAATAGTGCATTATTATATTGGCATAATTTAAACAAATTATTACTTATTACTTTTGTTACCTACTTTACTACTCAACACTACCTAACTGGCTATTATAAATTACAAAAAATGATACATATATCCTGATCATTTTGAAAAAAATTACTTAAATGCTGTTGATTCCAAATCACTAGTCATTCTTAATGCTGTTTTTATTGAATATTTAAGTAATTAATTTATCAAATTCAACAGTCTAAATGTGTAAGCAACAGGGACATCAATACATAATATCTGTACCTATTTGTAAAATATTAATATAATGAATTATAATATAACAAAAATATATATTGTTCACTATATAAATTAATTAGAAAGTCAGTAACTGAAATTCGAAATATAACGCAGACATTGTAGTACAATTTTTCAATGTAATATTATATGACTAATAGCCACAAATATCATTTAAAAAAGAATAAGTACATATATTTTGAAGCATATTTGTACTATTATAAATTAACAAATGCATGCATATTTATTATTACTTTTTAAGTTCATCTAGTACCGATTCCTAACTCATCTATTATACTAATAAAACTGCACTACAGTCTACAACACCTGCATTATATTTCGAATTACAGCTACTGACTTTCCAATTAATTCATATATGTATACACAACACGTTGCATTATAAATACATTTTATATTTCAAATTTTTAAATCAACTTGTAAGCGATTTACTTGATATCGTGCCAACCAAAAAATCAAGAGACTAAAATTGTTGAAAGTAAATTTAACTTTATTACAATTTACAGATAAAGACGTATTCTCAATGTTTTTCTCTGGGACAGGGGTTTAGGAAACAAAATTACACACGTGTAATGTTTGGCAGGTTTTTTCTTCAGATTGAATTTTTATTTAGACTGCCTTTTCTATAAAATCAATTTAGTGATTTTAGGTATATTTTATGAATAACTACATTTTTATTTACATCAAACATCTTTTCTCTTTCGTTAAAAAATATTGAATAGTTATTTAATACATAATTGGTCCAATATAGCTTTCGGTTTTGATATTCATTGTACTATAATTTCGATTTGTAATTTTGTTTTAACAGCAGGTTCAATTATAACTAAATAGAGTTTATTCAGCAATAAAACCTGGGCTACATAATGAAAATACTTTAGCGATATCTATGTATTTTATAAATCTTCAGCAGCTTACAAATTTATGAGAAAAAATAATATTATTTTACCAAGTGTAACATTTTATAAATGGCTTAAAGCCCTACGATACACTACAGATTTTATTCCAGAATGCATGACTCAATTGAAAATTATGTGTAAAACTATGTCATTACAAGAAAGAAAATGTCTAGTAATGATAGATGGAATGTCAATTAAATATTGTTTAAAATCAAAATTTCTTGGTATGTTTCCATCACGAACGTTCTAGCTCTGCGACTGGTTATTTCAGGATCTAAAATATACCGGTTTTGTTGATCCGTTTAAAACTTCGGCCGATACTTGCATAGGTATGCACTCAGATGCAGTTCCTTCAGTTGCACTAAATGTAATGTACATATTTGGCATCGAACAATATGGTTTCCTTGTTGGACCTACGAAGTCACCTCTTGCCACATCCGGTTCGGTCGGACCCACAGAGGCTAGCCGTGCCGATGCCGATGACGACAATCGGATTTCCATTCCATCACCGGCACCACACATCACTGGCCACTGCAATATTTAGCATTGATGCTGCATATATTCTCGCTGTCAAACCTGAAAAATCTCTATTTACTTTTTCGGTCTGATCGCATGCGGATGGTTTGACTGACACCGACAGCATTGCCTACTCGGTCCCCAGCAGACGCCGTTCGGATCCTAACGTTGGATGTAATATTATTTTGCATAATAATGTAGTATAATATATATAGTTTAACGATAAATGTATGCTTAATACTTTAATAACAGAATATGTTATTCGACGTATTCTTCGTAATAGCAACACGCCAATACCGTAGCAATAATAAACTGTGCGACAGAAACGAATATTATGTATTTCAACACAATATACATATAGATATAGTTGTCAATAGCAGTAGCCAGCAATAGATGTTTATACAATTTATTTGTATATTTGTTTCTAAATGTACAAAAAAAGCATATTTAATTTAAATATAACAGTCAAACTCAAAATAATATAACTTAAGTCTAAAAACTCTTTAAAGTAATTAATACTATTTTATATATTAATAAATAATAATGATCTACAATTTGTTTATTTACTTACACATTTGTAACATTAAATTATAAGGGGGAGGAAACGGAGGGGCAAAATCAAATGTTGGGGGGCATTTGTCCACGCTTTCCCCGTGTAGTGCCACCTCTGGATGCAACACATGCATGCCCAATACAACGCACGTGACGCTTCGCCACACTATCGCGGTAAAACGTCGCCGGTGGTTTCTAGGGGTGTTGCACCCGGATCAAGACAATAACTGACAAGTTCGCCAAAACTCACCACATCTTTAGTCTGCAAGACTTCGTGTACCACAATTTCGGCGTCGTCTCGCGGCCCGCCTTCATCATTTTCTGGCTTTCCTTTTTCGGAATTTTCGTCGGTTTGCAGCAGTGATTCGGACGATGTCTCTCCTAACCTTATTATTAGCTTGAAACTAGAGGGAACTTAGTGGAGTCTTAGACCCCCAAAATGTATTTTATTCCCTCACATTTTATTGGTTATTTAAAATTTAATAATAATTAAAGTATAAGATAGTGAGATGCATCTTATATTCTTATGCAATATTATGTAGAGAATTATATTATTATAATAGAATTATTCAAAAGTAAATTGCATAAATAAAAAATATTTAAAGATTATTTTGCAAATTTGCAATATGTAATTTAATAAATATTATGCGGGTATGTAGCAGCAACCAGCGACCAGTGGTGGTCACCATCCAATATTTTAGTTTTTAATGATTAAAAATGGACAAAAAAAAAACTTATTTAGTATTTTTAATATACCGAAAAAAGTATCCGTACTCCTACAGTAGTTGTTATTATTGAAATAAAATAATCAGACGATCCACCTAATTTTTTGAAAATCATAAAAGTCTTCCTAATATCTTAGACTTAGTTGCGTCAATTACACGGGCCCGTTTATTTTCCAAACACTATTATTATTATTTATTGATAGTTGTAGTAATTGTAATATTATAATAATTCATCGAATATTTTGATTCTTATTATACTAGTTTTAAACTTTTAGGTGGTCTTTTTTATTTTATTTTTTTATATACTATTATATTTCATTCAATTTAACTCTAAGAACACATTTTTCCAATAATAAAAATATTGACTATGACCAGGCGACGAGCAGACAGCAGTACACATATTATTACTCGTATTATTATAATGTAATTATGCTATAATTTAATAAATACTGCTAGTATATTTTATAATATTATGTATATTTTATTACCATGACCCAAACAATTATTTTTTTATTTAACATATTAAAATAAGATATTCGTAAAAGTGAATATATGATTAATAACAACATTTATGACACCCCAATTCTATTTGAATAAACACTTAATGTTGGTACATACATTATAATACACACATTAGATTTTTATAAAACAAATTATGGAACAAATGCAGTTTAGTTCTTGCACGATTTTTTTGATTTTTTTCTTTCTAAAATGTATGTTTTAAAGTACTTAATTCAAAAGTCTAATTCAAAAATTCTTGCAGATCATTATTTTGGAAGTTATATCTTTCCAAAGTTTACGTATTAGATTGTTGCCTCTTGGCTCTTATTAATTTTTTTTGTTGCTTATTATAATATTAGTATTAGTAGTTTTGAAGAAAAATTTAGATTATACTTAGATTATTATATTTAACGATTTTTAAAAGGCAATACAACTAATAAATAATAATGTTTCATTTTCGTGAATAAATCCTTCATAATAATAAAAAAAATTAACACAATATCACAACTCGATATCATAATATTCCAGTGGTTTGTTTTGTTATACAAATCAACTATTTTATACAAATAGTTGAATGATATACCATCTCATTTCTTCTTCAATGAACTCCATTTTCAATAGTTTATTTGTTTTTATGTTTGCAAGAGTCGAAAATCCTTGTTCACATAAATATTACGTCGAAAAATTCAGTAATACTTTTTGAGTATTTTTGCGAATTTTAGCGTGCATTTTTTACCATGAACCTAAAATTCATTTAATGGAACATTTTTGTATTTTTATAAAAGAGTTCGATTTTTTCGTATTTTAGTGAATTCTTCTTCTTCAAGGCTGAATTCAATTAAACTCATATTATAGTCTAGTCTGTGATATTACTAATAGCGCTATATTTTTAATGAAATCGTTTTATCTTAACAAATATATTTCAAATAATTTCACAGCACCCTAAATTTAAAGTTCGCGACACTGGTTGGGAACATCTTGTTAAACTAAACAAAATGTTTTGAGTTAGGCATTTTTTTTATGTATAGCCAGTCTTATATTTAAATGGTCCTCCACTAGATGAATAGGAACCAATAAATTACTTATATTAGTAGTGGTTTCATCTTTTATGCATTTCATTCAATATTTCAATTAGATGTTGTATATTAAAAATGTATATATTCGAGTGAAGCGTCAAACGATAAACAATTAGAAATTCGTTTAGTATGTGACCTACCGATCGAAAATCGAGTTTAGTAAGTGACCTACCAAAACCATTACCACAAAATAACGAAACTAATTTACAAAGGGGCGTATACAAGAGGGTTTTAGGGGTTCAACTCCCCCTGAAATGTATAGTTGGTACGGGCATTGATTTTGATAGTATAGTTAATTGGAATATAAGAATGGAAATTATTTTTTTAATTCCCTTTGAAATTAATTTACGCCACTGATAATTTATGCCATAAATGTCATGGTGAAACAAAAATGTAGGTACACGAGGAAAAAAATGGCTACAGGTGAAATTCCAGAAATCAGCACTATACGATGTATCACATGTTCATGGGAAATTGGGGAGTATTAAAAACTATAATTCTACGAAAAATGCATGGAACATCAGCTGAAATGTTGCAACGTCATTTAATTGAGACATGGTACCGATCTATTAACAGGCAAGATACAATTTTTTTAATTTTTTAAGTGATATACAAAAAGTGTATTGCCAAAAATAATTTTATGACATTTTTTTACACTGATATTTTAATGACTGATATTGAATGTAATACGTAATCTACATGTAATAATAAAATAACTTAATTATTTTATGATTTTTAATATGACTGCTTTTTAATTATTTATATACGCATACAAAACGAATATCCTATACGGCGGGTCACGCGTTCGGTAGGTCACATACTAAACGAATACCAACAATTTTTTTAACTTAAATGATTAGATTATATTATTGACAATATAGACACTTAAAGATTAGGTTTAACCTAACCTAAGACTTCCTAACTGGCAGCCGCGTCAAGAAGGCATATGTCGACCCATGAATATTTTTAGCAATACCACGGAATAGATCAAATACACCACTGGCTATTCCCAATTAACTAAATCTAAAAATAGCACATTTAATAAGTGACTTGTGATCATATCATTATTTTGCGCTGACATCCTCTTAAAGATAATATCTTAAATCATGTTTGTGATTGGGACTGTTGGAGTTAACCGTCGTACTCAATTACACGACACACGGTAGTTTCTTCACAAAATAGTAAATACCAATGTCCAATATTGCCATTGGTTGTTTTATAAGAGTGATATTAATTCTAGTCGACTTTTAGTCGGTCATTTTTGTGTGCTCAAAGCTCGTTAAAGTATTTTGTTTTTATTACGTTTTATTACTGTTTTAGTCAATCACGCTATCGTTTATGGCAAATTGTGTATTTCGCATGGTTACCATTCTTCAGTCATCAGTCCGGTAGACATTAACAATTAACATCAAAGACTAATAAGACCAAACAACTTGTTGTCAACAAGAAGTAACAGATATTTATTGATAATGTTAATTTTTATTTTTTCCCGAAAATTATATTCCGTTTGATTTCATCTGTAAGTATTACATTTGTATTAATAATCATAACAAAATAAGTGTAATGTAATAAATTATAATTAGTATGGTTGTATTATTTTTGTGTTGGAAATTTTGAAACACGTCAATTGTTTATTATTCAATTGTTTAAATCTCATATGTAATATGTACCTACATAGTAGTAATAGTACTTAAAATTAAAATAAATTATGTATGTAGCGATGTTTAATAAAAATGATATATTTAGGTTAGGTATACACATTTTGATTGTTTCACTGGCAAAAAGATAAATATTTAAATATTAATCTTTTTTCTGTGTAATATACAAACAAATGGTACATTAGTTCATTAGTATACACTATGCATCTTATTCTTATTTTGTGCTTATTATTTATGTCTTTATATATTTAAGGCAGTCATATATTTTTATTCACGAGTAGGTTGTGATTTAATGGGGATGAGCTGGAACCTGCAATGCAGTGAATACTAATTTTTAGACTTTTATAACTACATTTTAATTTTGTCTCTTTGTTTTGATGTTGGTATTATTATAAGTATTTGATATTTTGTGTTATTACAATGAAATAGTAAATGGCTAATTTTTATAGATTATAATTATTATTGTATAAAATAATGATAATCTTATTACCTACCTTTGTTTAGAATTTAGAAGTGTTAGGGCCATATTTAACGGTTATTCTTAATTCAAATTATGAAGTGAATAGTGATTTATCTTCATTATTGAATTTGAAATTTGAAAAAAAAATATCACGCTCCACAGGTTTTACTATCTGATAGCTTATAGTGTTATTGGATGAATTGGAAAAGCTATATTTTGTCAGAATGTTGATTTATATTTTGTATTTATATATATTTGGTAAACTTCTCTATTGTTTCTCATTGTGTATTCTAAATTTTCTATTATTTTATCAATGATCATAGTCCATAGATAGTATTCAAAACAGCATAGTATTTTTCTTTTTACTATTATCAATTTTTCTTTATTGCCTTTCATAACTGACCACGTTTTGCAATTGTATGATAGAAATGGTCGAAGATAACTAGAGTACAATATTGATTGCATTTTTATAAGATAATAATTTAAACTTATAATTTCCCTAGTGTAAAATATACTTAATTAGTTAAAATAAAATGTTTAGCTTTATCTCAGTATGCGTATTTTTTGTATTTATATTAATTTCTAAATATTTAGTCAGTTACAGTGTGAAAATTGTAATTGTCGACTATTATGTATTAGGTCTGGTATGTTTCTAGTTCTTCTGTATATGACCCTATGGTTAATTTTCCATTTATATACTTAGGTGTTGTGATCAGTGAGTGGCATAGCCAGGGGTGTTTTTGGTGTGAAACCACCTCCCTTCGACCATATTTATATCAAAAATATAATAATGTTTATAATATAGGAATACAATCATTTGGTCGTGGTAAAATGTATTCACTATTCTGTTATGCTATATTTACACATTACTATGGTTTAAGCTACACTTTATCTTAAATAGTGCATACAGTGTTGTATTATTTTACTCATGTAGATAATATTTACACTACACCATCATATTATGTAATTTATATTATTGTTAACAATACTATTATTATTTATATTTTAAATATATTTGTAAAAAAGAAAAAAAATTATTTTAAATAAATATTTAGAAGTTAAACGTATATTATAATTTAAACAATTTATGAGTACATTTCAGAGAGTGTGAAAGTCTTCACTAGTTACATTTTATTACAACCCCTCTCCCCCCCCAAAAAAAAAAGAATTCTGGCCTTGATAAAGTTTGTTATTCTACTAATAATTTCCGTATGTGACTTACCAACTACCATGATATTATCCTCTATATAAGCAAGTAATATCTCGTTGCCTAGTAATTAAATATCCCGACAAACTGGTACAGTAATTTTAACTTTCTCCATTGCCAAGTTAAATAAATTTAGAGTTATTATATATTTAAAAGTATAGATAATAATAATAATGTATTATTAATCATATATTTTAATTAGCATATCTTGACTAATTATTCAATATCAACATTTCCATTTTAATAATTTAAATTTTAATTTGTAGGATGTTTATTATAGCCACAAAGCTTTGGAAAGCAGTTGTTATAATCCTTGGTTATATTGCTGGTGTGATGCCGTCTTTTAATGTTATTTCATTGACATTACTTATGAACATGTGAAGTATTGAAAACATAACTACTAGACAATTTTTATTCACTTGTTACCTGTATTTATCTACATGGTAAAAATTAAACTTCTGCACAAGTTGGTATATTTTCATCATTTTCAAGATAAAGTCAAGTATCAATTAAGTACTTTTATTGGGAATCTTTTTATTATATACATCTATAAACACAGCCACATTGTTATGTGTTAAGAAAGTTATGAAAAATTGATGAATTCCCAAGTCAATCACTGAATATGTCTAATTGTGAAGATTGTTTTATATGTAACACAATTGTTCAAATAGATTTATACAATGATATTAGTAAATTATTGGAAAAAGTTGAGCAGTTTGATAAGATAGACTCAAAATGTAATTCAAATCAGTATAAAAAAATAAATAAATTTGAGTGTCTTGTGTGTTTTTTTAAAACACACGAATTTAATAATTGGAAATGTCATATTATGTCATTATCTCATATGACAAATTGTCACAAAATTGAAAATCTGTATTCATACGTTTGTCAATATAGAAAATGTAAACTATTATTGTATGGACCCCAAAAGACTTTAATTAAACATAATATGGACACACATTCATTTAATGGTGATGTTTCTAGTATTTCAATTTTAATGGCCGAAGTAATGAAACGATATCTTGCAGCCAATCTAAAACCTTTATACTTCTGTTCTCATTGTAGAAAATTTACAGAAACACCAATTCATACTGATGTTGAATTATCGAACAAAACATTAAAAATTCCTATTGAATATTATTGCAGGTTTTGTAGGGTTACATTTTTATCTAACCATGACATGATTGATTATCATTTTTTAAGTGTAGAGCATATGACAATCAAGTGCTTTGATGAATTATGCTCAAAAACTAAGATAAACTCAAAACAAAAGACATTATTGGAACTATTAAAAGATACAAAAAATAGTTATAAAATGAAGAAAAAGGAAAATACAGAAATAAAAAGTTTTAGTATATATAACATACAAACCATAATACCAAATATAATGCAAAATATTCCAGTATCTCAAGAATATTATGATATCAAAAGTGAATACACACAAAATGTAGAATTAAATAAAAGTAAGTTTTATTTACAGTTAATTATTTTAACAGTAAACACTTATGGTCTTGAAAGTATTAACATTTTTGAAAATAAATTTTTTACATTTTTCATGATTTGAATTTATTATAAAACTACATTTTTAAAAAAATTATTTTAATTTTACAATTTTTTTATTGTTTTTATATTATAAATAAATTTTAATAATTTCTTATTTAAAAGCAAAATATTTTTTTGAAACCCCAAAAAAAGGAACAAGTTATTAATTAGTTAAAGTAAGTGAATATTTAAAATGAAGATAAAGTTTAAAAAAGGTTAATATTTTTTGAGATATAAGTGTTCACTATTTAAAGAATTACATAATAAATACAATGAACATTATTTGCTAGTGGTGTAATAATTTATAATTTAGAAATTATTATTTAAATTAAGTTGGAAAATATAGATCTATAATGTTTGATTTTAGGTCAAAAAAATCTTAGTATTGATGAAACAACATTCTTGGGCAATGGACAAACAGTTAAGGTATTAATATAATTTTATAAATTGTGTTTAGTGTATATTTTTAAACGAAGAGAATTACCATATTCTTATTATATTTTAAAAATCAACGCTTAACTTTATTTTTTATAAAATGTATTGAAATTTCAATTTTAATCATATCTTTCTGATTGAATTATTTTGTTACATTATTACATTTTATTACCTACTACCTACATAGGTGCATTTAAATTGGTTATAAGTGTTAATGTATTTAGTAAACTTTGGCAAACATGCTGATTCTGAGCATCTCTATGCAATTTCCTGTCGTAATAGAACTAGGTATTGATGGCAATGTGTTGTATGAGAATGTGTAGAACCGATTTTTGTTGAGTTACAATATGTTCTCTTGCTAGACAGAGTATAGTAATAGTTTTAATATTTTTGGTCAAGCGTGGAAATTAATTTAATTAATTGAAATAAAGGTATCACATTTATTTACTTTTCAGAAGCCTCTTCTAAACAATAATTTCCTTGAAAAATTGAATGATGATGTACAAAAAACCTGTGACAAATCTAATGAAAATATGAAGTTATCAAATCACAGTAAACACCGACCACAATACAGAAATTATTTCAAACATAAAATTAATTTATTGAAAAAATTGAGACAACATGAAGATCTTATCATGAAAACTTTGTCATACTATTGTGATGTATGTGATTTTATAACTGTAGAAAAGTATGTCTGGGATAAACACAATCAATCAGAGCATTCTGTAGATACATCAATAACTTACTGTTCTACGTGCTCTATGTTTGTTGGTGAAAATTACCAGGAACACAACCATACATTAGAACACAGTATTTCTTTGAACTTGTTGCAATTATTACAACCAGGAGAAGTATTAAAGGATAAAACTTCATTAATAAAATTGGTTGAAAGTGGTTCATCAGTTATAACTTCTATAAACCTAGAACAAAAAGAAAAAATTGAGTTAAACAGTTTTGAAGGTAATAATACAAAAAAAGAAATAATAATATTAGTCAAGAAGTTTCTTATATTTTATTAACTTTAATTGTCTATATTGTTAGATAATAAGCATTGTTTAAAATAACACTACATTTTTTATACATTTGTTTTTAAAATTTAAATTTATTATGATTGGAATCAACGTTTGTGTCTTTCTGGTAAATAAAAAATAAAAATCCATATACATTCAAAACAGGTGTTAGGAAACGCTGTACTAATGTAGTCTAATTTAATTTAAAGTTTAGTTGACATGAGTTATTTTCCTATTTGTCTAATTGGTGCTGACATATAGTAAAGTGTGAATTACTCAAATTAGCCTGTTAGTCATACTATGATCAATGAACAACTGCACTTAATTAATATTTTCTATTCAAACTAATTTTCTTTTTTAAGTATTTAAGAGCTGATAAACTTTTTAACAAATGATTATAATTTATTTAATATGATTAGAAGTTTATTTCCAAAATTATTTATAGAATAATATGAGCGCATGATATATTCATTTTAAGTATTAATCAACACAATTTATCTTATTAATAATACTTGATTGTCTTAAATTATTATTTGATAATATTTTTTTATTATGTTTTATAAACATAATCATAATTCATTATATTGATTTGTCTAATATAATTGAAAATTTAAATAAAATAAAATTCTAAATTTATATTGAGCCATTATGATTGATAAGACCAAAATGATATAACTAATGGCATAATTTACTATAACTAAGACTGGTTAACAATTTTTAAAAGATAAATTTTTTTGGAACTAGTTAATTTTGATTTATATTTGTTATAGAATCTAAAGATAATAGCAAAAACAATGATTGTTCTTTATTGAAAGAATCGAGTATAAATAAGGATAATCCAATGATTATGGAGGATGGTATATTGTTATTTGATAAATCTGAGAGTATATATGAACAAGAACAGGATGAGGCAAATATCTCAAATGTATTAATTTTATTTATTCACTTATTATTTGTTGTTGTACTATTAATTATGTGCATAATTTTATTATTTAAGGCAACAAAACTGATTCATAAAAAAATCGCAACATCAAATAATCAGTTAAACACATTGATAACTATTCCGTGTCAAGAAAATGTACTCGAGAAGGAGATGCCTGAAAAAATTGATCTTGTAAACGTGTTGACTGATGATTTGGTAAATAATTATATTTTTTATTTTACTAAAGAAGTATAAACAAAAATTCTATTTCAACCCTCAAACAAAAACAAAAAGATGAATTAAATATAAAGCTTGTACTATTTATATTTTAAAGGTTTAAGAAAGACATTATTAAATGAATGAGGATTAGTATAGGATAAGTTGGAACTTAGAAATATAATTTGTTTTGAAGATGAGTTAATAGTCGAAAGAACAGGATTGTTGATTAATATATTGGAGAAGACATAGTTGAGACTGATTAAACCCAAATTTGAATAATGGATTACGTAGCAAATTATGTCATTATAAATTATTAGTGTATGGCACAGTCTGAAACTATAGGTGAATCTGTTTAATGGGACAATTTTTTTAAAAAATTAGTGAAGGATTTTGAAGAATTTTCCATTTAAACTGTGTTTATGAGTTTCATACCAATATTACACCATACCAAAATTAAATTTTGATACTAATTATTAATTAATATTATACAATTTTTAATTTTAACAGAATTTTGAATACAAAAAAAATGGTAAACTTGATGAAGATCAGCTATATGGAGAGTATGTTATACAAAGGCTTAAAAACATTAAAGATATAACTATTAAACAACATGTCAAACTCGAGATAGATAATATATTTTATACTAAAATGAAACAAATGTCACTTTAGAATATAAAATAATATGTCCATTCAATGTAACAAGTTTTTAAATTTCTATTTATAACTTTTTTTTTAAACAATGTTATGATTTATAATACAAAAACAAGAGTTGAATAATTTATGTTTATTTAAAAATATATTAATTTAATTAACCATTCAATTTAAAAACATTATGATTATAAGATTACAATAAAAAGCATTAATTGTGGGTTTTTTAAATAAATTATTATTATTATTATTATTTATAGAAATAATTGTTCTATTCATTGCAATGGACAGACAAACTTTAAAAGTTTAAACTAGTCATATTCACATTAATTGTGTACAAATCTATGAAGTATAATAGGTACTCAATATAGTACAGTGTTCTTTTGACATACCTACTATATAAACCACAATGGGTCAAAACCATGATGTTTTATAGTTAACCATCTACCATCAGGGAATGGAACTGGATATATGGTGTTGTTATTAGGAATTTGTTGCCGATTTTGTTGAAATTTGAGAGGGAGATATTAATTTTTAAATTATATATATAATTTAGTATACATGTTTTAATTTCCTTTAAGTATTAAAAAGTTAAATTAGTCATGTGTCAGTATACTATACAAAGCTTTACGGTTTATGAAAATGGCTTGATCTAGTTTGTTTAGAAATTGGTTGGTGTCCTCTAATTTCCTTGACTGATTAATGAAAAATATCTCATCAACCTATTTATGGTTAAATTGGGAAGTCATCCTTGATATTAATTATAGCAAGGATTGTTAATATTTGATTAGGTACGAAGTACCTAATATGTATATTACTATAATAGTAATATGAACTCTGACTAACTTTTTTTTAATTTAACTAATGAACCAAAATGAATTAGCAATTATTTATTTTAGGTAATAATAATATTGTATATTATATGTATCTAATACACATTTTTAAATGTTTTTCTTGATAATAGTGATACATTTTTTTTTTTAACAAAACAAAAAAACGATTTATTTTTTATTTTTAGAAATTAATTTAACTATCTATCTAATGGTTTGCTAACATAATACGTCAAATTGGAAATTATTTTCATATCATAAATTATTCTGACTAGTGAGTACCGTCGACGCACCATAAAAATGCAACACCAGGTTAAAAATTTCAAAAATTAATAGTTACAAAAACAATTAAAATATAATTGTTTCTACCAGACTGAAGTTGTTTATAATACTTAAAAAAAACTCATTCTGGGCGTATTAACTATTGACTCTATGACAAATGGTAGACACAATATATACGATGTACCTACCTACCTATGTGACGCGCACACGTGTTACATGTAGGTATATATTTTAACTATTGCCATTTTATTGTCTTGAGCCGTTTAATATCGCATTTTATTTTATTTCTTAGCCATGGCTCACAAGCTCACACAAATAATGTTATAAGGACGCAACCGGTTTCCCGCAATGGCTGCTATGTCCGAATAACGATGCCAATGAATTCCACACACTCCGCGCCCTATTATAACCACCTAATCTAACCGTCGCATGTTTAAGTATGTAAGTACCTATATACTCGCACACTTGGCACAGACTTGCAGTCGGCGACCTTGGCCGGTAGATATATAGAAAAGAAGATGTATAAAAAAATTTTTTTTTTAAATCCATTATAATTAACTGGCATGGATCGATGAAAAAAAGAGTATAATACATATATTATTTAAAATACACATTATTTGCCGAACGATGTAATGCGACTCGATTTTCATTGTCCGTTTCTACGGGTTTATAGTTATTAATTTATTATGTCATACGTATATAAATGTATAATATAGGTTGGTACGTAAAGAATATTGACATTTTATGGGAGTAGACGTTTTTTCTTTTATACCATCTTGTATGTTTGGAAAATACAGGGTGCTGATTTGATGCGTATCAACAGTGGAAATCAGCCGTCGACTTAAAAAGTTATAGCTATTTAACGTAGATTGTAGTAGGTTGCCCACATTTAGCTTCCTAGAATATAATATTTTCTCACATTGTAAACAGTTTATATCTACCATAGTTCAGGGGTCACCAATTAATATTTTTGAAGGGCCACATTAGGAATCTGAAATTTTTTTGCGGGCCATCAAAATTCTAAGTATATATTTATATAATTTAAAAACTAATAATATTTAACAAAAAATAATAATTTATAACAATAACACATATTTTAATGTCGTAGTATGTGTTATTTATTCTTTGTCTGCGGGTCGGATAAAATTTGTTCGCGGACCGCTATTAGGTGGTGACCAATGCCATAGTCCATAATATATATTAGGCTTACGTTTTCATTTATATTTTATTCTTTTTATATTTTAAGAATTTGGTTGCTATTGAATATTAATTTTTTGATGAAATAAAACGTTCAATGAAAAATCAAATTTATTTTTTGTTTTTATTTTTTATGAGCTCGACTTTTATGGTTTGAAAACATTGATTTCGATCAGGCGTTTTAGATAGGCAAATTAACCGTACATTTTATAATTATTGTAAAGTTCAAATCGTTTGCTTTTTTGGATATGGCATGAACCTTGTAAATATTTTTTTTACACAATATTATTATGTAACAACTAATGATTAATAATATCAGTTTGCCATTAATTCAACTATATTGACTATGTGTAGCTTATACAAGTTCGAAAATAATGTAAATATGTTTTTGTATATTGTTTGGAATACATTTAGATTTGATTAATATATTCTAATATTATATTTTATACAGATAATTTTTATTTATTATGACATTATGTAATATCTAATTATAATATTTATTTTAATAATTTATATGTCGCTAAATACCACACATAGCTTATTAATATATACCTAACGTTATCATAATATTTACACGAAAAACATAATAATTTCGAAACATTTTTTAAAATTCGAACTAAATTTCTACTATATAGCAATAAAGATCATTGAGACAAATATTCACAAGTTATTGTAATCAATATTACAGATAGAAAATGTAGAATTCTATAGACTTAAAAGTTGTATTTTGAATCTTATAAGTTATAATGTAGATGCTAATAGTCATAACTATAAATAGGTAGGCATACCATTATCCATTTGCAGTTTATACGTACATTATTTTATCTTAAATCGGGTTACGGCGTTACATAATTAAGTTATAAAAATATGAAACTTTATGATTTTATTACTATATTGTCTATATTGCTATAAAATACCTTACTTAGTTACTTGTTTAATTGTATTTGTAATATATTGTTAATTGTTACGCACACTTAAAACTGCTATTAATCCTTTTGTTAGATCTTATATACTAATATCTGTTTTAAATCTACCTCAATATAAATGTAGTACCGAGTCCTTAATTGTATTTTCATAAGTTTATTTTATCTATAATCTACTGTGCATATTTTCAATTATTTAAATAAAAATAGATATGCACAAGCCAAATTATATTGTCTTCATAAGTCTTAAATATTATTTACTGTTATTCATTTGATTTATCTATGGTAAAATTATTTAAATTTCGTTTCAAATCAAATTTCTATATGCCTAAATATAATATTATGTATTATTTATAATGTTTTTTCGTGACTATTAAAACTTTTGAACTATTTACAGGTACCAGTATGTAGGTAGGTAGATAATATAATAAAATTTATTTTAATGTGTTAAAATTATAAAAATAACTAATGGTTCCTTTGTTTGAGCGATACTTATTTTGCAACCATAAAATTTGTATCCAAGGTAAACTTCAAGTGAAATCGGTATCGTCATTAAAGCATCTTTTATTTTTTGGCTGATGTAATTTATTATGAAATCTACTATTAAATAATGTGTTTTTCGATTAGTAAAGTTTTTTAACATTTCTAGTATAACACCGAAAACCAGTTTTGATTATGGAAAAATGTGTCAATTCTTGGATAGTTCCCATGAGTTAAGTGAATTACACACTTATTCAGCCATTATATTATTATGTCTGCGATTGTGAATCGCCCGGTTTTTCTGGTTTTGGATTGAGAATCTAAAGAGCACTGCCAAGGATTATGTTATAAACTATTACTTTAGAAGATGGTCTTGTAATCGTTGGCAGATTTTTTTCCTGATTTGACTTTTTTTTTTTATTATTTTGTCGTTTTATGTTTTGAAATATTATTATTATAGAATACGTTGTGTGTTATACACAATAATAATAAGGTTAAGATTTTAACAAATAAATTTGAAAGTCCCATTTGTTATACAAATTGTTTTTATTTTCAAACTTAAACTCTACATAATGACATACATATTACACATGGTAAACAAAAATAATATGTTCGCTTGGATATACATAGGTCGATATACACCGTGCCTACATGTACCAAACGAGTACACACATAAAGAAGTGACGACAGAAACGTCAACTATGAGAGACATTTCTTTATAGCGTTCGTCGGGAAAGATAAAAAAAAAAAAGGAAAAGGAAAGAAAAGGAAAAAAAAAAGTTCAATTGAGTTCGAATTTTGGGTATTTGATCAAAAGAAGATTTGAAAAAAAACCAATCATCAAAACGATGAAATTCGAACCGAATTGTAGAATTTTTTTTCTTTTATTTTTCTTATTCTTTTTTTAAGACGAGGGAAGGAAGAAGTGGTAGAGGTTCGATTATTTGATGCTTGCACAAATAAACGTCCGGCAGTTGTTGAATTCGTTGATTTCGTCATAATATATATCATCTAGTACCGTTTGGCTCCGTTGATTGGGAAACCCCTCTCGTCGTATTGACCGGCATCGGCGGCGGCGTTCTTGTAGGCCAATTCGTTGGCACGGACCAACGCTTCTGGGAGTGGTGGTGGTGTGGGCAAATGTGCTCCCTTGGCGACGAAACCGTTTTCAGCGTCGGAGTAGTATTCTACTTGGTAGACAACGCCGTCTGGGCCGGTGTACAAGTAGTATCCTTGGGCAACTTGTCCCTCGGCTTCGGTGCCTGGGTTCTTCAAGTATCCGGATTCGCCGGCTGAGATTCCGTTTCCGGTCTGGTAGCTGCGAACAATAGGATACGGATGATACGGGCGCGTTAGATTAAATTGTATAACTATTATTGATAACGACGATAATTTAATAATTAAAACGTATACATAAAACGTTCATCAATTACATGTCATTGTTTGTTTTATTGGCGTTCGGCGAGGAACAGAATATAGTTTTGTATACTGCGACTGCCATTTTACTGATCTATTATGTGCACTGTATATGTACTCACCTGTATTGGTAAGATCCGTCGAGGTTGAGTTCTTGTGTCTGGGCAATGATCGGGATGGGGGTTGTGTTGGCGGTGGTCGGGGCGTAGTAAGCACCTTGTGGGGCGCCGAAGACAGCGCAGGCCGAAGCCAAAACGACAAATGCAGCCTGTAAAATATGATTTCGGTATTATAGCGGATATAGTTTTTTTTGTCTTATCGTGGGTCTAAAGGTGGTAGTAACGTTTATTGAATTTGAAATTGTTTATTGAAAATCGTTATGTGGAATTGATCGTAAATCGTGATTGCAATTAAAACATTTAACACGTATATAATATAATATATTATGGGCTGTATGGAATTGGAAAACACTACTATCGTACAAATCTATTGCGTGTTCTCTTATAACATATCAGTACACTGAATGATACTTAGAGATACATATGTATTTATAATATTATGCAAAATAGATTTAGGATAATTTTGACGTTGGCCGTTTTCGTGTAGGAAAGAGCCCGCGGTCGACGCTTCAAACCGAACGTTATACCGCAGTATTAAAAGCGGTAGGTATATACTCGTGTATAAAATATAATCGTGGATATTGCTCGATAATTACGAGTGGACGCGCTGAAGTGTGTGTGTTACGTGTTTTGAAACTATTTTCCCCGTCGCGATCGTGCAGCTCGGCTCGGCGTAGGCATAATATAATAATTTTATTATTTGTATTATTATTGTTGTTTTGATCGCCACCGCGGCTCATAAAAACGCATTGTCACGGCACATTATTTTTTTTTAAGCTCTTAGCGTTTTCTTTACACGCACAATTTCTACGTCGCAACTGCACCGATGTGTGTAGTTAGAACCGCGTCGCGTATATGTCCCGTAAATGATTCCGTGTATAGGAATCCGAGGTACGGGCGAAAAACTTAGTTCCCGGATGAAACCACCGCCGGTCTCACACGTTCGGCACATGTCTGTATGTAATAATTTGTAAAGTACGTGGAAGCATATATTATCACGCGGTAAAAAAATAACTGAACGACTGTTTAAACGAAGACAAAAAAAAAATAACGATGTTTTTCGTGTCTTAACTGCGGGTTTCGAACTAAGCAGATACTTTATGATGTGTAAAAAATAAATATAATATAGTATAATACTCACGGTGTGGAACATGGTGAGTTTTTGGGTTTTGTTGGTGTTGTTGGTTGTCTTGAGTAAAGCGAACTGTTGTCGGACGGACTTGAGAGCGCACACAATTGTCTGTTGGCTGTCGCTAAACTGTTAAATACTCGAATTCCCCACCCCGGCGCGATGTGGCTGGATAAACGGTGCAGGTATCGCACTAGATTAAAAACGTATACGTACAGTGCACGTCTGGACGAACGAGTGAGAGACAGACACAGAGAGAGAGAGTGATGGTGTGCGTATGTGTGTTGATGAGTGTGAGAGAGAAAATAGGAACCGCAACACGAATAAGAAAAGAGAAAAAAAAGGGGAAAGACGAAAAATAAAGATAGCCACCGCCGATATCTTTCCCCTTCGAATTCACGTCGGTGGCGGGAGGATGAGCAGGAGGAGGTTGAGCGCGGGATGGTGTCGGATTTTACGCGCGCGTGCGATAACCCGAAGCGTCGTCGAGGAGGGGCCACCCGATGACCTTAAGGATGAAATAATAATAATGGAAAAAAAAAAAATCATAACCCGAGCGTGGGCCGCGTGCTAAGTGTTGCGCAACTATATCACGACGGCGGCGGCGTCGATGATGATACCTACAAACATTGCTCGTATATTATGACGGATGGAGATGACCGGTCGAGCGACAACTCTTCTTGCTGCCGTTTTCGTATGTACGCGTCGGCGGCGTTTATTACTACAATATTATTATTATCATCGTCATCGTCATCTGGTGCGCTATATCCACGACGGCGGTGATGGCTGTTGCACGGTCGCGGTATCCGGAGCTCTTCGCGCACAACACCGGCCGATCGAAACAGTGCATACGTGTACCTGCGTCCCGCTAAGCCGTACGTGGATTTCTATAATAACATAAACGACTGCCAAACACAATTATATATTTTGTTGGGACGACGACAGGAGACGTATAATTTTGTCTGTTTTTTTTTTTTTTTTGATTTTTTTCCACTAAGTGTACTTGGTTTTTTACGTGCACTGTCTGCAGTTGTATTCTTTTCCGCGACGTCGTTTTATAAAGTATAATACATTCTATACATACCAAAGTCTTGTATATAGATTAAAATTTGTCGTTTATTTTCCATTTTTGTTTTCTCGCAGTTCTTTTTATTGATTTCTTTTTTGTTCGTATTACATCGTATATTATACGATACTATATCATATACGCGAAACACAGCACGTGTGTTTGAATATTGGCCGCTGTAATGTAGACGATCAAGCAGTTCGGAAACCGAGACAAGTATACAATATGTACAGAGTGCATAATGCATTCAATCATTTATCATTGTGTCGGGTTTTTTGATTTTTCGTAAACCGTCAATACGTAGGTACAACCATATTGGGGTAACCTTAATAGTTTTTTCGTTTCTGTATACATTTAATACTTTTTAAACATTGCATTCATTTTACGTTGATTCTATTGCTTCACGTGTAACGATAAGCCGATAAGGTATAGTGTTTACACTGATACTTTACAATAGATAGAGCTGATGAGAGATGTTAACATACCGTAAACGTAACCTCTAGATGTATATGTTATTTTTACATAAATGTAATTAGCGAAAGACGTGAATGTATGTACTTGGATTTTAAATTTTAATTCGTTTGGTTTTCATACAGTGTGCACTGTGGGTAGATACTATTTATACTTGTGAATTCTGATCACTGATCATAAAACAAACCGACAAGACGTATAATACGTTTTGTTTTTATTTGTTATTATTTATTAGGTAAACGGTAAATTATAAGTTTATAGAAAGAATAGTAATAAATAATATTGATTAATCTTAAGTCTGAATATAAATAACTAATAAATTAATTTTCTAGAAGTTAGGTATTATTAGGTAATAATTTGATTATAGACCATCTAATTATTTAACGTTATATTTTTTCAAGAGTAATATTTTTAATTATATTACGTTGTTTCAATAGTAAAATGTAATTGTTTAATATCTGCAAGCATTAGATACAGATTTACAATACAAAAGGTAAATGATACAAATTATGTAGGTACAATATATGATTGTGTACAGAAATTAATTTCTATTATGGCTAATTAGGGAAGATTTTATCAATACCTATTTGTATTTTGTTTTAATTTAATTCAACTACAATAACGCTAATTAAACTAAAACTTTGTATGCATTTTTAAATATAATGAAAAACAAGTATTAGTAAAAATAGATAAGTACCATGTTAGCAACAAAACATTTACCACTGTTTAGTTAATCAAGTTCAGATGATTTTTAAGATTTAAAGATACTCTATGTGTTCATGCAGTGGGTCACTCAACTCCTGTTTCTCACATTTTGTAGATAGTTATTCATTTAATTTATGTAATCAAGATTCAAGATGTTTTTTACATTTCCAGACATCGAAAGACCTTAAATTAATCTTAATCACACAGAATTCGCATTAGGTAGTAATAACAAGTTTTTGGTAATATATTTTGCAATTCCAATTGAATCGGACCATCTTCGATACAATGATTATGTAATGAAATAATTTGTTTTTCATATACTTGTACAGGTTTAACATATACCGACCCGATGTGTAAATGTATTATTGGTAAGTATCTTTCTATTGGCGTGATCGTGTACAATTTTGTTTAATAAATAAACATTGGTAAGAAAATTAGCAATTATTATTCGGTATTCATATTTTATACTTTATTACGATATTTGTAGATATACTACTGAGTACTGGTACTAGTAATATTAAACATGTAATATATTAATTGTATAGAATATGATCATTAATAGGTACTTATATTATATTTTTTATCGTATAATCATACAAAAAAATTTACAATTAAATTGTTATAAATTAAAGAACATAATCAATGATAATTTGATTTTTGTTGCTTTATAATGTTTTATAAAAGCTTATTCAAACCTGATATATAAATAATAAAGTATAATATATATATATATATATATATCGATTATCTTTATTACCAATTTAATTTAAGAAATAAAACTTGAAATAAAAATATATATATGTCTCACTATTTTGAATATTAAATTTATAGAATATTATGCAATTTCCAAAATTTATTTAAAAAAAAAAATGTTGACCTAAAAACTTGTCAGAAAAATGCAGAAGAAATCGATCGAACGGCAAATCGAATATAGTATTATTATTAATGGTAAATGGCAGGTCGAATGCTGCAGGGCAGGTCATTCGGAATGATGTGAACGTCATTCCTTAATGCAGAAGCCCAATATTACGAATGTTGCAAACAGTTTGAATAGTTATTTTGAAAGGTTTTTTTTTATTTAATATACAATTTATATTTAGTATACACTTATTTACTTCGTGTCATATATTTAAATTGAACGCATACTATTATAGTTACCTATATCGTGGTTCTAGGTTGAATTTTCAATCGCTGGATTATTAGAACTAATATTTATCGTATTTTTATATTTCATTTAGTTATAACGTTATAAGCTTGTATGTATGTAATAAATGTACCATCGTTTATAATATTATGTAGACATGGCCTATTAGCATTAATACGCGTCAATAAATATTATCTACCCACTGAAATTGCTTTGCTAAATGTCAGGGTGAAAATTGGATATTTCAGAATTGTTGTAAATTTATTTCTTATGCAATAAATTTTTTTATTTTGACCTATTATGGTTATATCAGTTGACTGACTTGAAATATTATATTTCATAGATAAAAATATAATTTATTTAGATGCCTTAGCATAGAAGTATTCAAGTAATACTATGGTTATTATTTATAACTAATACCAACAAAACTACTTTAGACACATTTTTAAATATTTCTTTACTAGGTTTTAATTATAAATTAGGCATATATAGATATTAAATATATTATGATAGTACATAACTAATGTTATATAATTATTAATTGATAATTGATTTTGTATTCAAAATAATTGATATTGTTTTATTTGTTTGCTGCTTCACGCGATGATACATTATTGATTTTTCACTCATATCCTAACTTCTAACTTTAACGTTGTATTAAATGGTATTATTCTATTATCTATGTTTAAATATAAATTACAAGTCAACAAACATAATGCGTGTAAATTTTAAACAAAATATATACTAAGCTAGAATATGCTTGAAGAACCACCCTGTATAATATTTACGAATATATACGTAACATTATTAACTATACTCAGTGATATTTTCAAAATATTAGTGAAATCTACCGTATTACTGATAATAAGAAAATGAAAATATCTTTAGAAAAAGAGGTTGGTGGTCTTTGTTTAGAAAATGTTTTCGTATACAATGATATATCATTGAATTAAAATTAAACACAATATCCACTACTTATTCAATAACGATGCACTCTTAAAACCTACTATACAGCAGAGCAAGTTCCATGGTTTGTTTTATGTATGATATTACTTTAGAGTGTATTGAAATAGTAAACTAAACTAAATTTCTCTATTAAATATGTGTAGCATACGTGTTAAATGTATTTCAATATACATATCGTATTTACAACGACAAAAGTGTAATATTATAATATTATAAAAATAAGTGAGGCTATTATTAAAGTTTTTATGATAATTATGTTACCTACTGTATAATTACATAAAAAATAACTATTACAAATAGTACTCATCATGCTTAAATACTCAAATGTTTATTTTCGCCGGTCGTTTATAGTAGGTACTGATATATAGAATAAATATTATATATAATTTTCATCTACGCAAGATTTATATTAAGTGATACCATAAATATAGATAGTACCTATATGGCTATCGATTTATAATAAATATAGTACCTAACGTTAACAAGTAACGGCAATATGTTATTAACTACAGAATAGTGTATCGACTATAATTATATAGGTATTTGATAATTTTTATTTTTCATACAAGTGTTTCGACAACTTTTATGTAAACTAATAGTTTATATAAGATAGTTTATAACTTGGTTATAAATTATTATAATTTGTACGTATCTGAATTTTTTTGAGGTATTTTATTTCTCCTTTTACAATATATAATTTAATTTAATGTACACAAGACAAATATCAGTTTGTAATATAAAACAAGTACTTATACTCTATAGATTTAACGCATATAAAATGTAATATAATGTTTTATTATATACACAGACTGCACCAATAAAGGGTGAGTTAAAATGAATCATAAATTTTAAGGTAATATTATCTATAATCATCAATTATGTATTGTATAATGTATATAATAATATAATATGATCAGACGTAATAAGCGACATAGTAATAACCATAAAATTGTAAAAAAATTTCGAAATATTGTTTAGAATTTATTTGGGTAGTTTCAGGTTTGAGAAACTTTTAAATGTCATCCAAGTTAACAATTACCTATTTAATTAAGATTACATAAGTATTGGTACACATGGAAGTATAGTTATTTATTATTATAATTATCTACTATAGATAACTGTACGAGTATAATACACATCATTTTCTTAATTTAAGATTGAATTAAATAAAAAAAAAAATAAGTAAAAGTGTTTTATCGAGGTGAGTGATAAGTGCGATAGCTGTTGATAACTGCATTGGCTTTATAGAACAAGTGAACAATATTATTTTATTAATTTATTGTATCTATATTATTCATATCAATGTGGTTGTTTCTTGTTTCCGTTAAATATAATAACAATTACAGTATTATTAATAGGTACCTATGTTTAATAATTATAATTTATGTAAGCTTATAACACTTTTTTAATCGTTTTTCACGTAGGTATAGTTTATTTTGAGCGGCTGGGGCATAATCGCTAATCACTTTTACAATATTCAAGTATATCTATTTTGTTGTTACATAATATTTAGGTATAATAAATTAGTTTGAACTCGGGACCACGAGAATGGAAATATACTAACCGGTCTAACACGCAATCTCAACTAAATTTCGGCGATTTTGAGATGTTTTATTTTTTAATTACCTAGTTAATATAATTGTATTGTTAAACGCGTATTGAGCAATACCGTCTAGCTAATAACGTAATTCTTATTTAAAGCTAAAATGTTTTTGGTAAGATATACTGTAGGTACCAGTTAGCTTGCGAATAGGTACTAAATAATAAACTTTTTTTTTATGTATATATAGATACAAATAAATTTTAGACATAACAACACATAGTGTCAATAGACAATTCAATGTAATTACCCATGTACATTTTCTATATTTCATATATTCTCACTCTGTGGTATGACTAAAGGCCTGTACGTCTGTTTGTCACTCTGACGCAATCAAGAAAAAATATATACATATCGTCTTGCTTCAGACTCAGTCATGCACACCAACTCAGTGGATTAGTAGGGTCGTATGCGCTAATCATTTTCTATACATATGTCCAATTAATAACACATAAATCAGTCGCTCGTATAATAAAGCGAGTAATTTGAAATTGTAGCTATTAAAACCACGAGTATGTAAACATAATACTATAGGAATTATATAGGAAGGCCTAGAGCGTTATATTATGCTCGAGCAGCGGACAATTAAAGTGACTTCATCACCGGTATGGTACACATTCGTCGTTACAGATGATATTATTGTATTTGCCCCGGGATTGGATTTATATTACCATTATCATTATTATTATTATTTAAATATTGTCTTGATATGATTGAAAGGTTTAAAAGGAATAGAATTATTATGCTTTCGCTGTAAATTTCTAATTTTTATATTTTTTTTCGCAACACGTGCCCGCCCATCTGTTCGTAATACGACCTGGTATTTAAAGCGCGCGGCCGATTATATTATTGCAACTAACGGATGTGTCTGCACGAACTTCGTGACATTCTTGTGGATTAAAAAATATATGTATTTGGATTTTGGCTGCATCAATTCGGTTGTATCGGTCGTAGATACTTCAATGATATATAAAGATTATAATTTTATAAAGCAATATAAAATCTTAATAAACATTAAACAATCACTTCGCATGTCTATAATGCCACGTGATTATTTTTACAAAAATATTTAAGGCTATTAAAACTATTTCCACAGTTATTCACAAGTAATAATTATAGCTACCTAAATGGTATAAAATATTAGATATAATAATTGTATTAAGAATATATTCTTACTTAAACAGTTGCGTTTATAAATTTAAAATAGATAAGTTAGATAATATTATGATTTTAATAATTATATTAATAATACTTTATAATAAAACCAAAATAATAATACTTTATAGGTCCGATAATATTGTATTATATTACATTAACATAATATATTCATGGTGAAATCAAATGTCTGAACTTACAATGGTATCTTTGTAATACGAATATTTATATAGACAAATAGACACATTGGACATTTTTAACTATTTAAGATATTATGTTTATTTTATATAGTAATTTTTTGGTAATTTTTAGATTAATTCTCGGAACATCTGGTGTTAAAATTACAATTTTATTTTTTTGTTAAAATTAATCATTATAGTTTAACGATTACATTGTATTTTTTTATAATTAAGCTAGAAAATTACTTATTTTTTTTTTATAAAAAGTATGGTTTGTTCGTGTAGTCTTTGCCGTCAAGTCCCAGTAAAACATATAGG
Organism: Rhopalosiphum maidis; assembly: GCF_003676215.2. Lineage (NCBI taxonomy): Eukaryota > Metazoa > Arthropoda > Insecta > Hemiptera > Aphididae > Rhopalosiphum > Rhopalosiphum maidis. The sequence continues at coordinate 67,068,022 of NC_040877.1, forward strand.
TTTTGGGATATTTTATTGGTTTTTGTCTTGTATCCTAATTCTTGGGTAGAAATTCTGAGCTCTGCATTCTATCAAAATAATATATTCATTATGTCTTATTGTCGCCGGATCATCACAGAAAGTTAAACATATTTTTTCTTCTTCTTGATTCATTAATCAACGTAGGGTGAAATGTTTCTAGTCTTATTCTGATTTAGTGTACCTATCATAGTTTATTTCGTCTAATTCATGATAGTGGTTTTATTAACAACGAAAATGATCGTTTTGATATGATAATATTATTAATTTATTTAAGCACAAAAGAATCTTTCATATTATTAGGTATATTGACGTATTGTCTTAATTTAATTGAGACTAATTATAATAGATATTCATAAATACGGTTGACAATAGATTTCATAATGTACAAGTTTAACAATATTGATACTTATTAAATTACTTTTTTGATTGATTAAACAAAGACGTTTTAATTTTTTTACAATGAAAATTCTTATAATCTTGTATACGATATAAATAATTTTATTTAAAACATAATATAAATAATAGCTGTAAAACATCATAATATCAACGGACAAAAGTAATATGAGACTAGTAATCAAAACCACATTGTAAAGATAATCTTATTGCATTCTGTGGTTTTTTCAGAACACGCGCGAAAGCGATTTTCGCAATACCTACCTATTTCCATTAAATAGGCACCTATGATATCATCATACACATTTTCGATTAGTAGGTAGGTAGGTATAGAACATTTTATGTTGTATTAAACTTGTAATTACTAATTTGGCAAATTCATTATTAGATGTTCATACATTTTACATTTTTAATGCATTAACAAAAAATAAATAGGTATGTACATCTAAAGCTCGTTTACTTGTTGCAGTAACTCTCTTTCGGTAGATGCTTTATTATTTTTCATTCTAATATTTTATAATTTATCCGGCCTAACTTTGGTTATGTACCTTTAGGATTCTCTATAAACAACGATGTAAATATACATTAAAATACCTGTATATTTGGGTATGGGTATATGTTGGGTATAATTCAAGTATAAAGTAAATTTAATAATCTTTACGTTAATTATAGGTATTTATATTTTATTGATACTGCAATTATAAAACTTTTGAATTTCAACGATTTTTTTTATCTTTTTAGCGAAGTATTATTAATATTACATTCGTTGATCATTACAAATTTATTTTATGCCAATTTAAACACTGGTAAAATAATTAAATATTTTTATTACACCAATGTTTTAAAAATATGTCATTGAAATAAACAATGATGAAAACATGATACACTTAGGAAGGTTATAATTTCATTTACATGCGTATTAGCGTGTTAATTTAATATATGTACTTAAAAATAGTACCATTTTAGTATAGGTATAATAGCATATGTCAGTTTTTTTTTCAAAAATAGTATTTAAATAAGAAATTAATTAGTATAAATAAATATGATCATTGAAATAATTAATTTTTTTATTTTTATTTCGTACTAAAATAATTATATAGGTAAATCGTTTATAAGTATTTTTATTGATAGGAAATTTTACTGAAGAAAATTTACATAGATTTTAATGAATATTTTATTATGGTTATTAATTAATCTAATTATTAACTCAAAATACTCAAATTTTATATGTATATAATACTTTTATGTTCATATATAGTATCTAATATTTATATCTGTTATAAAGAAGCAGAAAAACAAAGAAAAATATGTTACTCTATTGGATATATGCTCAGTATTCAGTGATTTTCATTTTCGATAAAATGACGTTTTCAAGCAAATTCGTTTCTGACACAATATGTTTCAAAGTAATATTTCTCTATAAAAATACTGATCGAAGCAGATGATCTTCATCCAATTGGTTGTATGCATTAAAAAAAAAATACGTCATCAATCATGTTAAAATATTTAAATATCTAATGATACAAAAACCCTTAATTATTTTTGTGATTAAATTATAGTTTTTAAAATAATAAAACATATAATTAAAAGAAACGTTTACTTATAATGTCATTATCATTGATTGCCGTTGTAAATTATTGTAAGGGCGTATACGGTATTAATTTATTATTATTTTTGATAAAATAATTTAAATAATCTTAAATTCTTAATAACATACCTACGTAATGTCATATAAATTCACTTCTGAAATTACTTTTTAAAATACACGACTGCATGAGTCATCAATTCATCATTGAAGTGAGAAACTAATATTAACAACACAAATAAATGTGGAGTGTATCAGAAAGTACTGCCATTACTCATTAATTATTGTTAAATATTTGTAGATAGGTATTTAAATATTTTACTCTAGACGTTTTTTGTCAAGACCTGCATTAGAGTCATAGGAATTTTAAATTATAGATTCGTTTTACTTATGTAAACAATACACATTTAAATGTATCTTTAAATTATAAATCTTTACGAACAATAATTATCATTATCAAGTGAACTAAATCATAAAAAGTATAAACTGTAAATGCTTGGGATATTTTAGATGGGTGAGGACTAATTATGATTAAAATCAATGTAATTATACTATAAATTAACTTTTAAGTACTAAATGTTATGTAGATATCCTCTGGATTTGTTTAGCGATAAACTTCCTTTTAATTGTTTTACTTAAGTTAAAAAAAAAATATCCAGAAAAATCCAGCTAATAGCTTATTAATTGAATCATTAACACCATGTCACCATCTAAATTTGATTTTAAAATACGTGTACCTACTCTACGAGCGTGATCTTGATTTCGGCGTGTTAATGAATTAACATCCAATTACGTATAAAATTATGTCAAATGCCCAGAGACGTATAGTGTATTTATAATATTGTATGTTATTATCTTATTGATTAAATGATTGATATCGTAATTATTTAAATATTAAAATGTATGCTCAGTAAATAAAAGTGGAACCAATCCCTGCTATATACATAATTACTTATTTTAAAATTTAAATAAACTGATAACTGTGGAGCATATTTTGCAATCATATAACATAATATTTATTACGAAGCTTGGGGGGTTTGCAGGATATTAAAAAAGGTGTTTATACAGAAATTAGTCATCGGACAATGAACAAAAAACATAATTCAATTTAAAAGTTTTTTATATAAAGAAAAGTATTTAAATATATTATTTTTTAATTTAAACATTTACGTTATGAAAATATAAAATTAAAATTATCAAAAGACACAAGTACTATAAGTAGGCATAGGTAAATCTATGTAAATTCCAAAAATAAAATATATATCAAATAAAAGCTTTGTATAATATTTATGAAAAATCAAGTTAGTAATGTAGAAAAGTTGATAGCCGTGAGCAATTTGATTACCTTGGTTCCTAAAATTATGTTGTTAGCAATATAATCGTTAAATTTTTTAGTATAAGTGAATCTCGTTTGTTTATGAAGCGTTAAGAATTTTACCTTGTGATAGGATTTACTTCCGTCCTAACATTTATTTAAATAATTAATCTAATATATGATATATATCAATCGTTTAATTATTATATTTTTTTAAGAACTAGATGTATTTTAGTATATTAATATTTATAATGCCATATAGGCAGTATAGACTATAGATACACAGCCACTATTATACTACTTGATTAGTATAATATCTTAAAACAACAACAATATTAAAGTGCTAATTATTATTCGCTAGTTGTGTAAGTATTCTACTTAAAATATAAAAAAAATGTTTATGTATTGCGAGTAAGATTATCGTAATCGGATTTATTTGTAATATGTGTATTATAGGTAATTAAGATGACTATTATTTAATATTTTTTGACATTTATTTGCAATTAATTTGGTATATATTAATATATAATTGGTTATTTAAGCGTATACAAAACCGGTTTAAGGTGTATAAACGATATGATATGATAAAAGGTTTAAATTAAATTAATTTATTTAAAAATATTAATTAAATCGAAAAAGTATTAAAGCTCAATAACACTTAGGTTTTTGTCAATGGTTTTTTTTAAAGTATTCTCAAATTAAAAAAAAGTTATAACTTTTATGATATAACAATTTAATACATTTGTTATTGTGTACTGCATTACTCAATAAGTTGCATTATGAACTAAGTTTAGGTATATGGTTATATGGACAAGATTGTGTATTTATCAATAAAATATAATCAAGTGATTTGTCGAGTATTAATAATAATGAGTATCTTTTTATCTACTAGAATTCGATCCAACGAATCCTGTAATCTATTAATTTTATTATTGGAGATGGTGGGTTATGAATTATGATGGTGTTTCTCATATGCATTAGCATAATTTTATTTACTGTTAAAATAGTTTTACATCCAAAACGATTTGTGTTTTTTTTTCTGAGAAATCTCAAGGCAATGACTATAATATGACGGAGAAACAATTATACATTTTATTTATCGCTATTATATGCATTTTGTAAAATGGGTAATGGTTTATCTATATAAGTTAATAAATTACGTTCACTTTGCATTCATGTCGAAACTGCTTTAGTCGGCTTTCCGTTTAAAAACGAAAAGCCTTATTCTTTCCAAAACGTACCGCCAAAGCTCATACTCTTATATATTACATAGTTGTATAATGTATGATTTGTTCGCAGAATTTATGTTATGCGCTCTATACACTGACGCAAATCGGTATGATTTTATTCATCAAATTTGCATAATAATGTAATAATAATAATTTTCGGGCTGGTATTCAGACTATTTCCACATAGGTTTTTATTTAATTTGTCAAAGAGAGAGAATCTAAAAAAAAAAAAATCAAAATACCAGTATATCTATGCTATACAAAGTACCTTCGTCTTGTGTTAATTTGAAAATAGTTCTTAGAGTAACGTTGTAGAATATAGTAGTTTACATTCATTAAAAAAATAATAATAATAATAATAATAGAATATTCTGAAAAAAATATTTTTTTATCTTATATGATTTGTAAAAATTAGCGAAAGCTTAGGTATTTAGAATTTTTTAATCTACAAAAGTGAAGTTTACCTAATGTAACTTAAGAATTATTAAATGAGAGTATTTATTCACTAAGTTCTAATTTAGTTTTCGTAATGAAATTAATAGTAGTTTTATTATTTACATTCAACTGTACAATTTATTGTATTATAGTAAATTCATACATGATATTATTAGTATATATTTTATAATAGAAAATAGAAATGAAAAAATATCATTTATGAATGTATTTTTTAATATTTTGGTTCAAGTTTTGTATTTAATTTTAAAAAACAAAAAACAAAAAAAAGAATACGTAACGATTTTAAGTGTAATATTATACTAAATTTAATATAATATTATTAAAATATAATTTTTAAAAACTAACTTCCAGCAGACGTGCTGTTGTAAATAATACAAAAGTTTTGTATACTCGCTTTTTTTTACTTATATTATAGATTAAATAGTTCTAGTGTTAATATATAATAGTTATATTTACTGCTTACATACATAAATATAATTACTATTAGTTAATAATAATTCGGTATACAAACGTGTATGGCATACTGGGATATTAGTTATTATTTTCTTTTCTCAATAACGGTTACCTATATAAATGTCTTGTTTAATATTTACCATTATCCATTTATATTATAATATGTGTTATATTATGATTATACAATAATACTATTACACATTATAAATTATTATTTATTACCTTTTTATTACTATACAGTATAAATTATAAATACTATTTATTTACTTGTTTTACATATTTTGTATACGTTTGTATTTACATAAATCATTTTTATAATTATAATAGCAGTGCTCGATTTGGGAAGGGGATTGCAGGGGGACGGAGTACCCCAACTATTTTTTCAGAAATTTTAGCGTACCCCTACTTTTATTTTTAAGAGGAACGCTGGGGACACTGCATCGTCTGCATCATTCTTAATTTTTATCAAAATGCACGTGGTAACATCATAATAATTTTTCTTACTATAGATTTAATAATTATTAAAATATTTATTATTATTATTTAACTAATTATCTTAAATCATCAGTACAAATAGTGCCACAAAATATTTGTTCCACATTTATTTGTTCTAACTACTATTGTATCCTAGAATATACGTCTTATGATAAATTATGGAACTATTAAATTAATAGATAAAATGAATTGTTTTTTTATTTAGTTAGTTTTGAGTTTGTTATAATATTAGTTATAACTAAAATATACAATATAATATTTACAGTAATTTTTTTTTAGTTTAATTATTTATAAATATTTTTCATATGATTTAAAGAGGGGTATAGGGGGTGTGAGGCGTAGCCCTCACGGCTTAGTAACGTTTAAAAAGTGATGGGGACGCTCTTTTTTTAAAAGTTAACAGAGTCCACCTACTTTAATTTTGCCAAGTCGAGCACTGTATAATAGTATTTAGAAATAGTGCAAAAAACGTTGATAGTATCATTTAGTAGATACCAATTTATAATTTTATAACGTACATAAAATTATAAATAGGCATCTTGATATTAATATGATTATTAATTTATTTTTTAACTTCACGTGAAAATAAAGTTTAATAATTCATAGGTTACCGTATATCATGGGAAAAATTAACTTGATAAGTTAAAAGTTATTTCTAAAAAAAGTATAAAATTATCTAACTTACTTAAAATTAACTTAACTTTTCAACTTATTATTTTCCCAACCTTGAAAACATATATACATTAAAATTTATTAATGTTGTATAAATAAACAAATACATTATGAGGTGAATACGGGCTCTGCAACTAAGTGTAATTTGATTTTTAAACACAAAATATGTCTATCAATATTAAGTTCATTAATGAATAATTATTTAGAGGAGACCTCGAGATAGCTGGTCAAAGGTTAAAAATGTATATAAAAAAATCAATTCTGAGCAGAGACGTCTGTCAGCCTATAATCTATAAATCATTAAGTACAATCCATAATATGTTTTTTGATATTTATACTAAAGTAATTTATTTTACTATTAGTATTATGGTAGGTTGATTTAATTTTTACCAAAAAAATTGCATTTACTTTGCTAACCTTACCGTAAAATAGTGTGAATAAATTCATGGTATAAATAAATAATATTTATATTATACGTAAAAGTTTCAAGTCCTCAAGAATAATATTGAAGTATAATAATAAAATTTTTAATATCGTTATTCATCATTTAAATATGTAATTTCATTCAAATTTGAATTTCAAATATCTATAAAAAATGATGATGTATAATATATGTTTTTGATTGTGGTGTAAAATAAGTATGACCAGAAGAATTTTAAAATTTTTGTATACATTTAGAACGATAGAATAGTATTTTTTAAATAGATATAAGAATAATTTACAGAGAATTTTGAATCACATTTTCAAAAATTTTTATTCAACGAATAATTTTTTATAGTATTTTATATAAAAAAATAAAAAAATTTAACATATGTCATGCCTACTGCTTAGTTTAAAAAGAGTCAAAATATTTAGAAAATTATTATATGTATAAGAAATGCAAATATAAAAAATGGTTATCGTATAATCTATACACATCAGAAAGTAGATAAATTGTATGATTTAGATACCATGATATAACGATATTTCGATGGGATAGTTATCACTAAATAACACCGTGTACGTATATTTCCTGACCAAGGAATTAAAATACTATTCGAATAATCTGGATATCTAAATCCGAATCATATGATTGATAAAATCCTAATTATCCGAATAATCTAAATAATCCAGAGATTTTAAGCTTGTTACTTAATTATTTAAAATTTAAATTTTGTTACTTCATTTATAAGCTAACCAATATTATTCATATACTATATATTTTAATTTATATTTCTGAGATTCTACGAAAATTTGTAAACTGAACTGAATTACTAACACCAGTAATAACTTACAAGGGATAAGTCATCTACTTTTCATACATTGTTAATTTTTTCATATATTGTAATTATTTTGTATTGGTTAAAAAGTAATCTTAACTGTGTATATATCCTATGAATAAATTTGTCAGTATAACCAATATATTTTTCCTGGTTATTTCATAATTATACTGAAATCAATATTTTATAAAAATCCGAATAAAAATTTGAATTAATCAGTTAATACAAAGAGTATTAATAATAATTAAATGAATTTATTCATACAGGTATCTTTTAAGTACTTAAAACGATAAAAGAAATAATTTATGTAATATTTTCCAGCATAACAAATTTTTCCTTATAGAACAAAAAATAATAATTAACATTAAATACGTATTTAAAATATTTTTTTAAATGTAAAGATTTTACATTTTTAGATTATTAGTATGATAATTATTGAATTATAAATTATAATAATCTATACCTACCTAATATTTTAAGATTGTGTATATGTTTGAATGCGCTAAACTCAGAAACTATTGGACCGATTTCATTAAAAGTTACATCAATAGATTTTTGAAACTCAAAAGACCTGAGTTTTTCACTCGTGAACTCTGTTTTGGCTCATGAAATTCGAATAATTTTTTATTTTTATTTAATATGGTTGCCATTAGTTATAGAAATAAAGATGAGAATTATTGTTATAGACTGCCCGAACTGTCAGTCAATGGATTTTTTTTTTTGAAAAAGAAAATATTATTTAACTGATTGTTTGTTTTTTTCAAAAGTATTAAAAAATCCAATATCTTTATGTTAGATAATAGATAGTAGCTTAAAAACTCAATAACTACTCGATAAAATTTGAAGAAAGTTTCAAAAAAATGTTCTGAGAGATATTAGTAAAATTTAGAGAAAAGTTTGAAGAATTACAATCAAAAATTGGCCAAGTGCTCCAATCCTCTAAAAGTCATCTCATTTGAATTAATTCACAAAGCAGGATACATCGATGCTGATTTGCTTGTAAATTGAGGTACACTAAAACTGAGATACAGTAATCAGTAATATAGCGCTATATTTTATGTTTGTTCATTTAGGTTATACACCAAGTTTATAGATAAGTTTGAACGTATTTCAAACTTTGTCTAAAGGTCATACAAAATTAATTTTGATTTAAATTTTTTGCAACTTAGGTCGTTGACTTACTTTAAGCTGTAACAGACCAAAAATTATTTAAAAAAGTATAAAAAGTTTAGATATATGTATAGATTACTAGCTTATTTAATAATATTAATTTAAAAGGAATTCTTATTGAAATCCATTAAAAAAGATCAGATTGGATGCTGATGTTTGGATTACTATGCTTACCTCAGAATATATCTGTAGTGTTTTAAGACTATAAACTTAACTCATGAAAATAATAAATAATTAATGAATAAAAACTTTAAATATTAATGATATAGTTGTAATGATAAATTTAATATTAAATATTTTGTATAGGTAGTTGTAAATTACAACTGCCGCTGAGACTAAGTAAATATATTTAGGTATATAAATATATGTAAATTTATAATATGAGAATGTTTTATTTACTGAGTATAATAATATGTGTTAATTATAAAAAGATGCGATAATGTATTGTTTAGTATGGAACAAGAATGATTACTAAACAGAATTGATAGTAGATATATTACGTACATAGGAATTTATAGAACAACTTAACATTTTTGAAACTTACCTCTTAAACTAAAAATTAAAAAATATTTTGAGAATTTAATAAGATATTAACTATCAAGTTTTTTAAATAATCTATTTTTATTTCTTGATATAATTTATAGTGATCGAGTTAATTAAATCATTTATTCGTTTAAATGTTATAAATATTATATGATTTATACGCACATATTATTATATCAACTCAATATAGTATTAATTTAAATATTTTAAACACGTGTTCAATACTATTGAAATAAAAGGTTGTGCTATTAATATTTTGAATTTTTACTATAATATATCCATTATGGTGTAATCTGAATGTTATTATAATTTTAGTTAGTTGTCCCATCCGTAGAAAATATGTTTCATTGTTGATACACATTCTATTCAATTTCCATCCATCGAATTTGTATAATCTAATTTTATTCTTCGATGTATTTAATGCCTCTTTTTGATTAATATATGAATCACATTTGGTCCAAAATTTTTAATTTTTTTGATTGAATTGTATTTAATATCTGTGTATTGTAGTTTATATTTTAATTATATAATATAAATAATACATTTAGATTAACGTTACATAAAGTAGGTAGTTATTTGATAATTTTTACACATAGCACTATAACAGTATTTCATTTTTAATATTTTATTCTGGGTTAAATGAATATTTACATTGACATTCTTAAAATAATTTTTTTCATTATCTTTTTCTGTAAAAACTTTTTTTGTGTAGAGTGCTTTGAATAATATTTATCGTCTTTATACACCAACTAAATACCATAGAAAATAGATGGTAGATCATCCAAGGAGATCATTGTATTTGGATTCTGTCAGTAGTTTTTATAACCGTAATGAAAAACTACCTTTGATTTGATAAAAGTAAAACAATATAAAAATATTTACAACTATGGATATTTTAAGCAAACTACGTTCGAAATATTTTCTGAATGCTAAGATTCAGTGTTTTGAAATATACACACTATGTAATACCACAATTCATACATTATAACACACTTATATTCTACGCTTAGCCACCGAGGTATATTATAGAAGGTATATTTTCTGCTTGTATTCTTAATATACTTTATATTTTTGCTTAGTATTATCAATTTTGTAGTTTCTTGCTGTTGAGGTAAACACTTTTTAACTTATTTTAAACGAATGTTAATAATGACTATTTCAAATGATTTTTTTTCTTATAACTGGTTACAATTTGAGTGAAGAATATAATTAGTGGTAGTTGTTTTTTATTGAACAATATAAATTGTATACAAAATTATGTTCATAAATGCTTTTACCTACACATACATTTTCTTATAGGTAATTCATTTATCAATTTTTCTTAGTAGCACTATACATAATAATAATATTATTAATAATAAAAGCAACAATAATAATAAGATTTCAAATGAAAATATAGTTTAACTCTTCCTTCCAGACTCTCGCAGCACTACCTTCTAACTATAAAATATTATGAAAAAGTCTATTTAGTTTTATGATTTGTCATGCTCTGATATATGAAATTCATATACTACTAAGAATGTTTCGTAAGGAACACAATACAAATTGGTCACATAACTATTACTATAATAGTGTATAGTTAACGAGTATTGGCGTTTAATTTCAGTAGGTATTATAACATACAAAACTCCATTTTTGGAAATATAAAGAGTAATGAGTAAAATTGAAAACGTCTCTTGCCGGTTTAACTACTTTCATCATTATTATTTGTCTTGTAAAAACTACTTTGTGTGCCAAAAATTATGGTATCATAACGATTTTTTGTAAATACTTTGACACAACTTTATTTGAGAATTATTATATATGTGGATTAAATATTAGCATCCTAGAATATGAACCGAAAAATATAAATGTATTTTTTTATACAATATTTAAACGACATGAATTATGAATACGTATTTATAAGTCATTATGTAACGATCTACCTTTACATTTTATAAAATATGCATCTTCTCTCGTTTGAATAATTTCTCTTTTTGTTGTACTTTATCTATAATACGTTGGATTTTAGTCGAGTTGTATTTAATTCTTTTGTTTTTTTATTTGTTACAATATTTGGACATGATTTTATTTTATAAAAATACAATTTTAATTTTATGTAGAAATACTATTGCAATCAATAATCATTGCATAGGTTGTAGAATTAGTATAAATATTTGAACAAACGAAAAAATCCATAGTAGTTGCAACCTCGTTAAATTGAAATAAATATTTATTTTTCTTGATTTGTCTATGCCGATAAATTTAGCCAGTCACTGAAATCTATTCAGTATTATGATAATCGTTGTTCATAAAAAAACCTAGTACCTACTAAGTACAATAATGGTTTAATCATGCTGACCTAGTGATCCCGGAAATGAAGGGTTTAAAATGTAGTAATTTTTACATTTCGTATTTCTAGATCAATGCTTTAATAAACTGGTAAAATGTGTACAAATAAACAAAATACTTGTATAAATTTTAAGTGACAATATTTTGACATAATATTTTAGTGAAAGTAATGAAATCCTACAAAAAGTTAACTTCTGCATAATCATGATACTGTAATGATACTGTTAGTAATATTCACCAACAAATACGAGAAAAACTGCTTAATCTCAACTCGCCAACGCATATTATAGCAAGCATGTATTAATAATATATGTTTTTGTGTCACAAACCTAAAAAGATTGTTACGAAAACATAAAGTTTAAAAAAAAAGTTAATTGTATTTGACAAGAAGGCGTTTCTATGCAATCGGGATAACGACATGTATCGAATACCTGACCAATGGTAAAAATGGTCATTAAAACGTGTACAAAACTATCATTGACACTTCATAAGTTTGAAGTAACCACTTTAATAAACTTATTTTTAAAATAGTATTAACTTTTATAATTAGCCATCTATATTATTTAACTAATTTTTAAAATAGTTAACATTGACGAACATCGAATCATTATATTATATTATGGAATAGGTAATTGAATACACATTCGTGATTTATACTCTTGACAATTTGAGATAATATTGTAATAATAATGAGAGAAATTTATATTTGTGTTTTCTCAATATGTAGTATGAAAAATAAACAATACATAATATTAAATTTAGAAAATTTTCAATATTTCTAATATAGTAAATGTATTCTTTTTGTATAATTTATCGAACAATATGAGTGCGTAATGATATAATAAAGCCTCGCGAAATGTATATAGACAATGCACTTCTACACAAAACTTAATTTACCGATATTATGCTCGGTGTTTGGTACGCAGTCATTAGCTATGCTTCCTCGTCCCACGCTCCTTTCTCCTCTTATTTTATTTGCCGCCGCCACCACCGTTCAAATCGAATATGTCATAAATCATCGTCAGCTACTCACAATATTTGGAAAGGAGGATTGACAGAGTTATACAGGTGGGAGAATAAACCGACTGGCGATAACACTGTCGTGCATATAATATGGACACGAGTGTAGGGAGAGGATAAACGGACGTCGAAGAAAGCTAGGTGAAGATCGAATCTGTACACCTGCCTTTTAACGTCGCATTGAGTATAATAATAATATTTACGATGCATAAAATTGTAATTATTATAATAAAATTTGGTTTATATAACAAAAATGATTCACTGGCAATACACTATTGTTCCGTCCGAAAGTCCTCGATGATATACTCTCCGATAAATGTATGTGTAATATATTATTATTATTATTATTACTATTGAACTGTTTATAATATCAAACCGGAAAGTGTAACAGTGTAGGCTATCCGAATAGTGAGGGGAATCACTATTGCTTTTAACAATGATCGTTACATAATAAACACGTCTGTGATAGTAAGGTCTTGTAGAAGATTCAGTATAAATTAAACGTAAATAATCATAATAATATAATATTGTAGACAAGAAACGTGAACTATAATCGGTTCTTATAAAATACAAAGTATTATTAATATTTATTAAGCTTTGCAGAGGTAAGATGCCAAGATTAATGGATCAAACAAATCAAGGGCGACTACAATTTAGGAATTTTTTATGGAAATACTAAATATAATATTTTTTATACGAATGGCGTCATTTAAATTAATATTGATGCTAATCTCAGGTTTTTGGATAAAAATTATTGGATTTATAGTTTTATTTATATATATTTATATATCTTGTCTTAACTGATATTCTTTAAATAACAAATATATTATAGGTATTAGTACTGTTAAAATAATTATATTAAAAAAAATAAAAAATAAAATACTCAATTCCTAGGTATTGAAGATAATATTACGAAAATCAAGTATTTCTAAAGTAATTTTCAACAACAAATTATATAAAAGTGTTGTATTTATATTTATTAAAAATATATGATTTTTAATAAACCTTAATAAAGTAAAATGATGAATCTTATTTTTAATATTTTATTCATGTGATGATACAATATAGTATTGTCTTTTAATTATACTAGAATACACATAGTTATCGAAACTTATAACATTAGTTTTGCCATTCTATATTACTTATAATACAATAATGTCAAAACTGGTTAATTTTATATAAAAGCTGTGTTTATAGTAAATGTAGTCAAATAATTTTTTGTACAACTATAAATCTTATAAGCGTTTTAACTAATTTTAAAACGGTTGACTTCAGAAATAAATTTAAATTTTTAGAGCTATATATTGGATTATAAGATGTGATGTTTTATTATAATATTATGTCCACGTAAATCACAGCCATCTTTAATACATAATAATTCAATGTTGCCACGCTTTTACCATTACTATATGATTAATGCGTATAATACTATAATGGACGATACACAGTTAAGATAATTTACATACGGAGGTATTAAGGAATAATAAGTAAGATTAATTAAATAGAAAACTGCAGTATCTGTACTCTCCTTTTATTTTAAAGAACGCAGTTTTAGAAATTATATACATATAAATATATGTGTTTTAAAAAATAGAAATGTGTTTATATTGTAATATTAAATGTTTAAATCTTGTTCCCCTTTATAAACTGTTTGGTATTTAATTTATTTAAGCTCTAAAACAATCATGAATTGTATATTTAAAATAAAAGGTCGGAACTTAGTAAATTATTGATTTTTTTCTAAAAAAGTTTATTTACAGTAGGTATAATATGGCCAGTCCCCTCGGGTTGATTGTTCACAATGAATCTGATTTATTTGCTTAATAAAATTTTGTTTGTATGAAAATTACTATTACATTTAAAAATAATTACCATTCATCATATATTAAACATTATTGAACTTCTGTTTTGAAAAAGAAAACGAACTGTATAGTAATTAGATTTATATAAGTATAAGTACATTTTAAAATGTGAGTTGTTTATATATAATTAAATAAGATGCATTAGAAAAAAGATGTACACTATGAAGCAATGGTAATTGTGTCCAGTTTTCGTCTGAGAGCTTTGTTTTATAATAATACACTATCTAGTGTATTACTGTATTATTAACTTGATCACATAGAAAAAATATTTTATGAAGTAGTATTTTAATATCATGTACCTGTATTTAGTTATTTGTTCAATACTATATAGATGATTGATGACTTCCACATTTCTGAATTATTTTATTTTAATCGCTTCAACTAAACGTTCTTGAAGTTTATCTCATTATAAACGATGATTACAGTAGCAGTGTGTTGTAACATATAAAATCTACAATTTATGTATAATAAATTGTGATTCCCTAAGTTTAATGTAAAATGTACCTAATTTATACTAATAATAATTTTATTATATTCAATATTTTAAGATAAATCGGTGAAAAAATGAAGCTGGTAATGCCTGTGGTATTGGAACTAAAGTAGATGGGTACCTAATAATTTTGTTAAATGGCATTGTATAAAATTATGTGTGGTTTTGCAAAATAATAAAAATAAGTGATGGATTCTACAACCCGAGGCGATCGGTTAAACATATTAAATAAAGTGAATTTTGTACAATTTTTGTGTCTTCGTAGATTTTATGCCAGTTTTAATGAATACAATAACTTGTACACAAATAATGACGAATAGATTATATAACATTTAAGCGCTTTGATTACCAAATACGATCGTTCGATCTTGACTTCAGAATGTAGTTTTCCCTGGTAAATGATGAATCGTTAAAATAGATGATACTATATTACTAATATAGGTAGATGTACACGTATATTCAATTTACAATCTTATCGGATCGCGAAGGACAAACATTTTGATAAACGTCAAGGATGGCCCGTTTTAACATCTTTTACTTAAGCATTTTTCTTTTAATAATATTTTTCTAAATGTTAGTATATACAATCTAGTTTTTGATTCAAATTTATGCATATTGTTTTTTAGAAAATAAACCCACTATCTATTAAACAATGATATATAATAAAATAATTTCTATTTAAAATATGTAAATCAATATACACCTTCATTAATATTGTAATTGGTTTATTATTATAATATAAATAGAAAATTAATAATAAAATCTTCTATGATAACAAAGCTATGACATAACATTATTACATTATGAATATTATACATTATTATAATGAAAAATACGATTAACTTATATATTGCATTGCCGATAATGTATATTAACATGTTTTTCATTACTTATAATTAAACCTTTAATATGATTAAGTAAATTTGAGTCATAATATTTTCCCGTAAAATTGACTTTATATTTATTTAGATAAATAATAAAAAATTTTATGTTTATGTTCATTTAAGTATTGTAAATTTAAATTTCCATTTCACTTTTGTTATTATTTAAATAATTGAATATTATTCTTTGTAGATATAATTGTGTGGTTACACATAAATTGCGTCTCGAAATAAAAAAATTGATAAGTAGGTACACGAATTGCGTCTAGCTTTATCTAAACGATTACACGAGTTGCGTCCGGTTTTATTTAAACGATTACATAAATTGCGTTCGGGTTTTTAAATTTGTAAGTAAGTGAAGTTGATTCAAAATTTGTGTATGGAACTATTAAAAGTCCATAGCTTGAAAAATAATAATTTTTTTTATTTCCTAATAAAAATATAAATACTTTAAGTTATAACATTTACATATCTCAAATCTGAATTTCTAAAAAATAATATCAATTTTTCACTTAAATTAATATTTGCTGAATTTGAAAAGATAATTTGCTCATCTTTAATAATTGTGTGGCTAAGAAAGTTCGTGAAAATTCAAATGGTTGGTTTAAGTTAAAAACACAAAAAAAAGTTAAGTTTTTCATTCAAGTTTTGACCAGTTTTTTAATTTTATATTTATAACTTTTTTATTATTTTTTATTTTAATTATTATATTATACTCCTGTAATTCAAACCTACACGTTTTCATTTTACTTACTTTTAATTGCAGAACAACGACAAAAATAACTATTTTTAACCTACCAAGTCATAATTTGCTATTGACAGTTGGGACGCTATTCGTGTAGTCGTTAAATATCACCAGCATACAACTCGTGTGCAGTGATTTGTGTATCGTTTCAAGATCAACATTTCGATAGGTAAGTTGCACGTCTAGAGTTTGAATCTCTGCATTAGTTAAAATAGTAAATCGATACTTTTACAAACTTCTCAAGTCTCTGCCAAGATTATATATTTATATTCTTTTTATTTTTATATTGTTAACGTTAACTATATTTTAGTATCCATTTAAATTTGCTTAAGATATAAAATATTTTTAATTTAAATTATTTAAATAATATATTATGCAATAATAATTAACAATAGGCATGTAAAAATTAAATTCAATCAATATTTGACCTAGTGCAATGTGCAACTGTATTGCAAATTGCAATAAATAATAAATACATTTTTATTAAACTAATAATGATGTTTTAATGACACGGAGAGGGAAGGTTTATTATATAAAATATAGCGGGAGTTATAAAAAACGTGATTCAATAATTTATAAAAATAAATAGCAGTATGACTGGTTTATTGACATAACAAATGTAGCCGACCTGGGAACTATTTAAAATTAGATTTATTGATTTACACCATCGTAAATGTAAAACGCTTTGTCCATATTATTATCTTGCGCTATGATGGTAACTAAGATTTTATTTTTGAAATCAACGAAAACTAATACTCAGTAATTTTTAAATAAATAACACAGTCATTGTTTGTAAAGAGATTTTCACTTATTAAAATTTGAGGTATTAAAAATGGCATAAAAATTTTAAGTTTCAGTAACTAGTTTATTTTAAACTCTGAACGTATCGGTGAACATAATATTGTTTTACAATGGTGTATGTTTTATTTATGTTAGGACATCCACCTTTAGGAGCAGAAACAAATAGCTCTTATTTTAAACTTCAAAACTTTGAAGGTGGTTTTTGGATTTTAAAATTAATTAATTTTTTTTTTTTTTTAAGAAAATTTTTTAGTGATTTTCAAAATAATCACGAGGAAAAAAATAAAATTCTGGAGAAATGGGTATATTTATTAGTTTCGAAAAAATCAATTTTGTTTTTGTTGTAATTTTAAATGATATATCAATGAATTAAAATTTAACTTGTCAGATTTCACATCAATTACAGTGACCTACTCAATGACGAAGTTTACTCAAAACTTATAAATATAATATTAGATAGCGACTTATTCTATTATTTTTTTTTATAATATTCGCTATTTAAAAATTTAATTCGAATATTTTTTAGAAATTGGACTAATAATATTTTTCAATAATATCACTAATATCATATCGTTTTATATGTATGTATTTTTTAAAGAATATTGAAATAATTATTGATATGGACTAGAAAATTGTTTTTAAGATTCAGATTTTCAATTCTGATAATAAGTATTGCTTATCATTTTGAAAAATCAAGTTTAAGATATATTTAAGATATTTTTTCTTATCATCATAAATTAATTTCTGGACTAAGAATTTATGAACTCTCTAAACATAAAATTGTAACAGGTATATATCGTAAAAATGTGTATAAAAATTAAAGAGTTATGTGCATCGATGTTGGCTTTAAATAAGATAATGCAATCATCGTAATATTTATGATATTTATACCCAAGTCGTACTGAAATCTATGTTATTTTGTTGAGAAATAAAATGGTACATAGGTAATAAGTACTATTCTTAAAAATAATACCGTTAAATATAGACTGTAGATACTAGCAAAAAATAACACAATATGTATAATAAGTATATTTTTATTAAAAAAATCAATATAAAATTAATAATATATATAAAATCGAGCAATTGTATGCAACATTTTCTACAGCATACTTCCATAGAATAAAAAAGGATAAATAACAAATAACAAATCAAAGTTTTTTAAAAATGAATTTAAATTAAAGTGAAAATAAATAATGACAGTTTACATGACATTAATAGTTATAAGACTTAAGCATAAGCGGGTAATTTGATGAATTGATACATAGACGATTGCTCAAACACGTAGGAGACGTGTGGGTGAATGATGTTAGAGCTGTATTGGACGTTTACTTAATTTTGTTGTAAGCTGGTTCTGGTGTGGATGGCTGGGTGGCAAGGAATTGGAGCAACTTGGCGATTGCTGGCGGTAAAGGTGGTGGTGTGGGTAGATGATCACCAACAGGCACGAATCCCTGAGGACCAGCGACGTATTTGACGCTGATCGGTGTACCATCTGGAGCGGTGTATGAGTAGCCACCTTCAACATTCAGGGCTGACTGGTTGGGATCTTGAGCTGGCTGCACATAACCACTTTCTTGGGCTTGGATTCCATTGCCGGTTTCGTATCTGTTGATAAGATTTTCGTTGTTTAACATTTATATGCTCTATACTCTTTCCGTGTTTACCATTAAAATAATACGATTTTTGATTTTTCAAAATTAATGTTTTAGTAGAATAACAGACTGAAATATATTACTTTTGGCGTTATTTCATACAATTTATCTGAGATGATGAATAAATAGTGAACAGTGACATTAACCACAACTAAGTATAAACAAGGTCGTCAAAATTGAAGACATGCCCTAAGGGAAACTGTCCACAAATTGACTGGTTATTCGTGAAACTCATTAGATGAACATCATGGGCCAAGGTATCCAAGTTTTATTACTATCTACGTCTAATGTAATACCAAACATTTTTTTTCAGAATTTTTTGCTATAAATTCATATTTTAAACTAATTATTAAATAAATTAAACAATGTTATTTAAACCATTGGTGACTGGCGATTGATAATATTATATTATTAACTCCACTTTTAAAAATATTATGATCATATATTTAAGTTGTATGGACTATGGACTCATATTATTCAAATTATTGTATATTTTTATCTTTATACACTTATTTACGATATTTCATTCAGAAACGTTGTACAACCTTGAGTTGAACTACGGTTCAACACACATTGATGCAACTGGAATGTTTATAATACATTCATAAGCGAGAGTATAATTTCCGGAGGTATGTTATTACGTTTTATGTTCTGGATATATTCGTTACCGTTTACCGGAGTTTTGTTACATCATTGTTACAATAACAATGGCCTCAATCAAAGTGGGTGGCCGAATCAACGAAAGCATCTACTTAAAGAGACTATACGCGAAAAAGCGCTGGCCGAGTTTTTGAGGTCAATGAAATTAAACCCATTTGTATGCAATATGATGATTAGTGCAATCTCTCGTGAGATACAGTGACACGCCTCGAGTTTAATACGTAACACTTACTTCCCAGTCGAAAAATAATTGTATTTTAGAATTCTTTAAATGAAATAGTACAAAATCGGAAAAAATTCATATGTTTGGATCAAGAAAATTAACAATTTTAGTGTTATTGAAATCACACGAATCATTCATTTAAACATAGCGATTCTTCCATAAGTATTCTATATAATTAATATTATATTATTTTAATTCTATACACCATGTATGACCATATATTACACAGTTTATGTTTAATATACTACAATTATATTCAAAACAATTTACCAAACGGTAATATATATTGTAAAATTATTATTATATAATAAGTGATAGAGTAGTAGGTTAAATTAATTTAAGATTAAAACATAAAATTTGAAATTATCAATCCGATTTTCTGGTACCGAAAAGTTCCAATGAATCGTGCAATAAAGTATCACGGTCAAGTCAAGACAGCTAGATTCTTCGATTAAATACGATTATTTGAAACATCAAACAGGTTGTTTAAAAAAAAAAAAAAAAATTATTCGAATATCGATTAGTGATTTAAGTATTTGATTAAGTTCTTGGCAACTGATGTATTTTGAATGACGTCTCATTAATTTTCATAGTTTAATAGAGGTAAACGCTTCTCGCGGTACGCGTAATATAACGCGCAATTCGTATACAGTTTCATGGTCGTCATATCAATGGGAGAATTGGTTAGTCCTTGCTGGTTGCTACACCGTCCACGTGACCTAACCGCGGCTCTATTGGGTGACTGATCCACGAATATTCGTGATAAGCTATCACCCAAAGAGGTGTGTCTGATACACGATCCTAAATCCTAATCATTTGAAAATTGGCACATCGACAGTGCTGCTAAAGAAACGTGTGAGCAAATGATGAACTATTGGTGGGTCAACTAATTGACGGATTGACGGCGGCGATTGGGTCAAACGGCTTCGAGTCAAACCCCGGAGACTTTCTCGACTCTTTACCTCTCGTAATATTATACTTATTACACACACACACACATACATAAAAATACATTCATATAATTTATATATAACAAATATATATATATGTATTATTATTATTATTATAATTATTCTTTTTGTTGTTATTGTTATTCATGCACTTCTTTCGCTTTATGTAATTGTGTAACGTGACAGAGTTAAGTAAGATTATTATAACCCATGATTGAGCACAAAATCCAAACTATCGTCGTCTGTGGCGTCTCTGGTTATCGGCTTATCATTATAATACAGGAGATCTAAACGATTATTATCCGGACGAGTTTCAGGTATTGTGGTCAGATGTTCTATGGAGAATAATTGTGTTTATGCAACTTTGATTGTTGTGTTTTTTTTAATAGCAAACTACTCATTATATATAAAAATAATAATAAACATAAATAAATAATAACGAAAAGTAAACATATTTAGGTTCATTTTCGATTGTCATGATAGACATCGGGTAATATTTTGGTGTTTTTTTTTTGTGCAAAAAGTAATAAAATATTAAATGGAAATTACGTCATTCAAGCGGATAAAGAATATAACATTTTCGGAATATTCTAATATTGTTATCAAAGTTTACAATGTAAACGACTACGGATGAGTATATATTTATAAATAAGATATATTTTTAAAAACTACGATTCCACAGTGCAATAGTAGGTATGACCTGAAATATCTATAAATAATTGTACTTAAATAATTTAAATATTAAAATATAGAATGTTTGTTTATTGTGATGGAAATCTCTTGAAATTCGTTATGTTAATATAGGCAAGTAATTATTATTTATAATTCAAATAACAAGTTCCTATAATAAGTATTTTTAATAAGTATCATAATATCAGTCAATTATTAGACTGTCTACTGCATCTAAAAATGTAAAACTATCATAAGTTAAATAGTATTACCAGTGTAAGAATTGGTTGTAAAAAAATTACCATCCCAACCAGCAATCAGCAAAAAAAAAAAAAAAACGCTAAATGATACATATGATACATAATACGAAGAATTTATCAAAAATTAAATTTTTTTAACAATTCCTTAAAATTACGAAGGACATTATTATTATATATCATTCGATAAGTTAAATTATCTAGGAAAGACATAATTTACCATGTTTCAAGTTAATTCATGTAAATATTATAATTATTTATATACATTTAATTTTTGAATGATAACTTTGATAGATGAGCCTATAATTAAATTACGTTTGGCATTGTTGTTATAATTAAATGAATACTGTGTTTTCTTATAATTTTAATATTTAAGTATAAAATATAATTATTGAACAATTTTTAAATTAAACATGATTCAATTCGTTAAATATGAATATAAATAATAAAAACAAGTTGTAATTAATAAGTCAATTAATTAGTTATATGATATTATATGTCCGTACTTCAGTTTAATGCTTAGTATTTTTGAGTTTTATTATTATTAAAAGTATCAAGTAGAAACATGAACTCAGTTAAAAACATTGAATTTATTGTTTCAATAATTTTGCATTTCATTTTTTAGCATATGTTTTATATTATGTAACATTTGCTAGTATTTTGCAAAATAATTAAAAAAATAGCAATTTTATACACTACAATCTGTAAGTTATATCCATAAAAGGGCATATCAAAGACTCAACATTCAACGCCTACATATATTATTACATTTTATAAATATTGGCATGATTTTATTAAGATTTATAAATAGATTTTTAAAATTATTAAATTTTAAATTTCAATTAATACTAATATTTTAAATAAATCATTTTAATTTGCTAGCATTACGGAATTGGTCAAACAAATAATAAAGTGTAAAGAAAATCAGCTTATAATAAATAATAGTTTATCGAATAGTTTAAATAAACTATTTCTAAAAAGTTAAAATAAATATGATTCTTTAACTATTTTTAACTATTATTATAATATTATGATTAATTAAAACCATAGAACTTAGTTTTTTTTATTTCAAAGAAGTGTATAGTATAATATAACTTACTGTACTCGTACGAATAGTAGTATATATACATCGATAATTATTTAAGGGCCAGGATTACAATAATATAGATAAATAAAAACATTAGATTTATCATTACATTTCATTATCATTTTTACTAATTAAAAGATAATTTAAATAATGAATAGCTTTAAATATTAAGCTTTAATATTGAGTTTTAAAATATGTTAGTTTCTAATTAGTAAAACGCTTAAATAAATAATAGTTAAAACTTAAAAGTGTAAAAATTATGTTGATAATTACTAAAAAAATTATAAAATGTATCTACTGTAACTAGAAAATAAAAAAAAGTTAGAAATTTACTTCTTTAAATATTAAAAATCGAATTGTTTTTAAAATATATTATGTACAAAGCATTATATTTTGTGTACATAAGTGGCCTTAAATTGCCTATTCAATGCGCCGGCCATTCGTTTATAATTTAGATATTAGATTTTACTGTTTTAAAACTCGTGATTATCTAATTTTTTTATATACCGACTTAAAACTCACCAAAATATTATTTTAATATTATTAACTGTAATTATATAAAACATTCAATTTATAATGGAATAACACACAATGATATGAGCATTGATATTTTAAATTTTGTTACCTGATTAAAATAAATAAATTTAAATTAGCACACAAATTAAACTTTGTGAATAAATAAAATAAATAATATTATATATGTAATGAATTGCTTAAAGATTTATTTTTATGGTATATACTTGAAGTATATTGCTTTGATACTTATTCAAAAACTTTGA
Source organism: Rhopalosiphum maidis (assembly GCF_003676215.2). Classification (NCBI taxonomy): domain Eukaryota; kingdom Metazoa; phylum Arthropoda; class Insecta; order Hemiptera; family Aphididae; genus Rhopalosiphum; species Rhopalosiphum maidis. The sequence continues at coordinate 67,092,020 of NC_040877.1, forward strand.
TTAACTATAAAATAGACGAATTATATATTTTTTCAAATTTTGAATAATTGTATCGTCTTCTCTAATTGCAATAAACATACGCGTATACGCATAAATATACAGGAAGACTATTGGAATTATAGCGAAGGATCAAGGCTGATACGTTCAAGGATATCGAAGTGGTGTATAGCTATAAAGTTATGGCGTGTATGCGAAGGACGTGATGAACAGACACGATACGATAAATCGTTTTAATGTGAGCCAATAGCGAAAAGGAAAAGATTAAAATACATAGAATGACTACCGATTGACAGTAAAAGGCAGCATTCTACCAAACAACGAGGAACGCCATGTCCCAGATAAGGCGCGGCAGTTGACCGTTGACACCAAGCCGCGACGGTCGTGTTCAACGTGTGCCAGTTATATCATCGCCAGGCCAACGGGTGTTTAATGTAACCGACAATTACTTGTATTGTATTGCTATTGTTTTTAAGACTTATAACCATCGATTAAATTATAGTTGTTAGGCTATGACAAAAAAATAATTACTCCATACGTTAGGTATGATAGCTAGCAAAATCGTTGTTAACAACGATGACTTTCAATGTGAAATTATTGATAATGAACGTTGTTGAGTTTATATAATATTTTGTATTATGTAGTCGTAGTTATGTCATCACGCGTCTCCCTTGTTGAAATATTAGGGACGGTGGCAGTGGTCATCCTATTAGGTCAGAGGCCAAAGAGTCGTTAATGCCATTGGGTCAAGGAATAATGTGTGTACATAGATATCATAAGCGCAATACTAGTTTGAAGTTTCAATCTTTATTTTATTAGCATTTTTAAGCACTCTACAAACATTTGAGTTTCGTTGCCAACAAAATGTATCATTTTATACTTTTATAGGCATCGTGAAGTATGACACAACAAATATCTTAATGTCATACAGTGATAATATTATTTACTGCTTAATACTGGTTATAGTGTTTACTAGTGTTTTTAACTATTGGTAGAAAGATAATTTCTGAAAATAAATAACTATCTTAAAACTACGAAATTATAGAAATATATATGAACTTTCGGCTATACTAATATAATGGTATAGAATCATATAACTAAATTTTTTCAGATTTATAATCAATATTTTGTCAATATTTTATATTTTAAGCTGTAAGTTGTAGAATATGACATATCAATACGGTTGATAAAAGAATGATAACAACTTAAAACAATTTTTTTACATTAATCAAATTTATTAGTTGGTAAATGAAAATCGATATTCAATTGATGGTTTGTGAAAAAAATAGTAGATCTGTTTAAGATTTAATAACTTAAGAAAAATAAACCCTTTTTGTTTTATATTTCAAGTATACTTACGCCCATTTATAAGATCCATCAAAATTGACACCATCGTTTTCATATCGGACGATGGGGATAGGAGTTGTGGGCTGATATTGTTGACAGCTGACTAGACTGACCAACATACAGCTTACTACTGCGATTGTCTGAAAAATTAATTCATACATGAATAAACGTATTATTATAAAGCTGAATTTAACTATTATAATTGAGTTTTTGCGTAAAGGAAGAAGATTGTTTTTTTTTTTTTAAAGAATTATAACTTGGAATATCAATAATTAGGGCTAAACTAAAATTTATTTAAATAGTAAGGCACAAATTTATGTATATGATAAATGATAATAAATTATCGATGTTTGGAAATAAGTTCAAAGCTGAAATCTGATATTATAGAATCTTAGATGTTAATATCCGTACAATTTATTTTAGTTTTTAATATAAAACTGTGTTTTGTGATAAGTATAAAAATAAAATAGAAGAATGTAAATTAATTTTCGAGTGTACCTATTAAAATAGTCTGTATAATAGTGATTAATGAATTATCTACATGTAAAAGCTAAAAGTAAATCGATTACGTACGAGGACATAATAAGTTGTTATCTGTTGTTGTTGAATCCAAAATGATAATATGACATTAGTTGTAGAACCATTTTTAAAGTAATTTTTCAATCATACGTGATACGTTTACTATTTTAATCGTATAATATGCCAAATAACAAGTAATGTTCAAATATTTAGAAACGTTATGATCCGTGTATCTGTGTAACTGTGCTTGTATAAAGAGTTATAGTCATATTAGATTATAACTCTTATTCATTGTGCATATAACTTTGTGTAATTATTTGAAATTATCAAACAAGTATACCATATTATATAAATATTAAATTCTTTAAACCAACATAAAATCTGATTGAATTAAATGAAGTTATTTTTTTGTTTGCTTATAAGATCTTTTAAAAAGAAAAAACCTATTTTCTAGGACCGGACTAATAATGTTTTTGATAATGGTAAGTTGGTGTGATGTTACTAAAACTTTAAACTAGTACGACGATTACTTAACAACAAGATTTTTCATTAAATATATCATAATGTTTAATTATTGCATAACGGGTATCTGCATATGCACCCCCGTACACGTTTAGAATTTGTATATATATTATAATTACACTACAATGTACTTATTTTACTATTATATTCGTTGAAAATTATACAAACTACTCCTTGCCGAGCACGATTGCGGCGTCTGTTATGATACCATAAAATAAAACATATCGGAACTTATACGATGAGATGTAATAGGTACTTACCAATTGCATGATGACTTCTTGTAGCTGACGAAGAACTATAATAATATTATTATATTTTTTGTATGTGTACGGAGTCGTTGAGATTGTGCTTGGTACTTTCGCTGTCGAACACAATTCGCACCGTTCCTTGTAGGATGATGTCCACGTTTTTCGTCGGTACCGCCGATCGTCGTTGTATTTATATGCGCCCGCAGACGCTCGAGCGGAGTCCCTCCCCCTACTACGATAAAAATGGGGGGCGCCTTGGGGTTTACGCGACGAATAGACATAAAACTATCTATATGTACACGTTCGTACAGCAGGCTGACCTTTTTCCCGATGCGGCGATCCCCTTTATCAATCAAACGAAATCGCGTTATCACGCAATATACACACTCCATCCACCACGCCGTAACAGTATTGTAATACCGACGTACGCGTCGTAACGGCCGTGCGCATGCGCACAATAATAATATATTATTTTATACATTATGACCGGCCTATAATACCTATCATATAATATGTGACTACAGGTCAGACCTCGTACGTTAAAATGTATAATATTTTGTAGATTTTAAATATTGCTTAGTCAATAATACTGTAATGTTTGTAATTCTAGGGGTCCTGGACTATGTCTTGTTTAATTTAGATTCATTTTTTTTCAAATATTTTCAATTTAATTATTTATTACACACGTTTAATATTGTGCATTTGTATCATGTTATTTTTTATTTAATGCAAAAATTTTTTTCCGACATCAGTATAATATCAGATTTCACATGATATTATTATTTATACGTACTCTTTAAGAAATAAAATAAAATATTACGGTAAAAATTAAACAAAGGATAAATTATAAAAATATAAAAATAATTATTTGAGGAGTTAATTTTACATAAACGCAGAATATATATATACTTAATTCAATTAGTTGGTTAGTTGGATTTTTAAAGAGACTAAATTTTTTTTAAATTTTTATAGTAATGTATTTTGTCAATTTTCATGATTCAATTTTAATTTTGAATCAATTGTTTATTAACTGAAGTAATTAGAATTTATCGGAATATTATAGAAACTGTATAAGAAATAATTTATTCTACAATTCATTAAAGTATAATCATATTGTTTGACCAAATTAATTCTTTCATATGATTTTAAAATTACGTAATTACGTTTTTGATTTAAAATATTGATATGTTTTAAACTTATGCAGAAGAACACATAACAGATTTTCTTTTTTGTATTTTTGTATTTATGATATATAATATATATATATATATATATATATATATATTAACAGTTATTAAATATTTACATAAGAATGATTAATAATTATTGATTAATACTGATAGTGTCTATTGTGGAGATGTGGCGTAAAATAGCATTTATTACTTTGGTTACCGACATCAAAAATATTATGTATGCCGACAGTTTTGATTGCAGAAAAATATTTATTTTAATATACTTGTAGTTATCAAGATATTTAGAATAACGATATTATATAATTAATTTTTAATCGATAATAATTTTAAAAGACATCGTAATTCAATGATTATGCTAATTTTGACGTATCTCAATTATATAAATAACACATCCTTGAATATCAGCATTGTCACAATAATTTATTATATTTTTGGAATATGACATTAAATAAAAACAATCAATTAAACATGTCATAAAAATAGTTTGTCGTTTGAAGTACACAAACTAGTAGTAACACTAGTAACAACTAACATATTAATAAAACATATATAATTTTGCTATTATACATTTATTATTCTAGTACGAAAGAGTTTATAGGATTTATTTTATTATTAATGCTATCACTAAGGCACAGGTAATTCAACGCACAATAATTTATTAATATGATTGAAGTATTATTGGTTGCATTTTGAGACGGCTACTCTAGTCATTTTAATTAGAAAATAATGAAAACTATAATAATTCTACAGTCTAAAGAGTATATTATATTTGTATAAGTCATTTTTACCACTTTTTTTTTTATCACCCTTGGTAGTATTATTGACGTATGAGATATATTTAACAACTCTAAATTTATCAATGTTTATAAGTATTTAAAAAATTATAATGAAATGAAAAACTTAAAAATGAGGATAGTAATACTGTTAGGATATACCTGCATGTTTTATGTAACTGTCAGGTGCCATTATTCTATTCATAAAATCATATTTAATGCACATTAAACAACTTGCACATGTATTAATTTGTAGACAAAGTAATATAATATAACAGACTAAATAGGTACCCGGTACCTATAACATGGGTTATTTTTTCATAATATTTGATCTAGTAAAATAATATAAAATATAATATTTAAGTAAAAAAACGTTGTCATTGCAGATTGCAGTGGATTAATCAAAAATCAAATTATTGTGATATAAATATATAATAGACAATTTAAAAGTTACATATTATAGTGATATAAAATTAAATTATCGTCCTATTGCAGCCTTTATATAGCGTTTAGCGTTTAAATATTTTTCAAAAGCACACTATTATTTTTAATTTTGTTATCGTGCTGTAGGTAGATTTTTCGTGATCATCTGTCGTGTATAATAATTCATTCCCGCGTTCAATTGACCACTACGAGCTTTAGATCCGGACAATACGACTTAAAAACGACGACAAGTATTTTTTTAGTCTTCTCTTTTTAATTGTGACTTATCCGATTGGCACGTCCGTTCCGTTCTCTACGTACGCTTTCGCGAGCTCTGTATAATAGTCGTCATCGCTGATGATGCAAGATTTAAAAGTGCCACGCGTTCTTCATCGCAGTCGTGTGTGATTTATTATAATTTTAATAACAATAATCTTATGCATTCGTAGTATAGGAAGCCTCCCTCCCTACTGCTCCTATATCATTTCACTATTCGCATAGTAGCTGTGGCCCGTGGTTGCCGCGCTCACGCGTTACGATAATATGATAATGTAAATTGTACTGCATTATAGTAGCAAGAGATTTGTATCTATCTTTTATATATATATATATAATGAATATACGATCTTGTCTTCACTGCAAATTTATTAATTTCATTATCACACGGAATGTCCAATTAATATAAGTTTTGTATAATATACATTATACTAAGCGTAGTATGTTCAGAGTTTGTGTATAACGAGTTCTTGGTTGGATTTATGATTATTATGGATTTGAAAAAATTTACCGTTGTGTAAAACATAATACTATATTTGTATACGCGCGACTTCATTGTTTTTTATTTTGAAAACGGAAAAGTCACGATTTAGAATGTTATTTTATATTTATATTTTCATCGATAATACCACATATTGAACATAATTTATTGACTTCAGTATAGTATAATATGCTTATGTTACGAAAACATCAACCGAAAACCAGTGTATAAGAGTGTGCAAAATTATAGTTTGTACTTGTTAGATAACTGCAATTATTACTCTAGATAAATATTAGGTTGTAGGTATCTACAACCTATTAAATAAAATACACGAATATTAGTTACAAAAAGACTTTGTTGAGAAAGAGAGAATAAGAGAATATAATTTCATATAAATAGTTAATTACATATTATATAATCTAATTCAATAATTCTCTAATAAAAGATAAAAAATTAAAAAAATAAATAATAAATAATAATACTTAATTGTAATTATAATTTTATATAAATTTGTTTTGTACACATGCCTATTTTTGAAAATAAAATGATTTAATAGTTATTACTTATTAGATATTAATAAATATTATTTTAAACTTCCAAAAGATTCAGTGAAAATAAAAATAAATAATTTGTCTGATTATGTTCTTGAAATGTTGAGACCTTAAACCGTATGAACTGTTCAATTGCACATATTTTCGTTAAATACTTAATTATATATAAATATATGTTGTAGGTAGGTACAAATTTTTCTTTATATCTATTAGGTACCTGTACATTGTAAAGTTTTCTGAATTATCATTATTTTATTAAAAATATAATACAACATTTACAATACATACATAATTAAAAATACAATTAAAAAATTCGTTAACGATATATAATAACTATAGATCTATAGTTATAAACACAAGTGTCTACATCTACAGATATCATAGATAGGATCTTATAATTATTGCAGTATATGTATGTTTTTTGTTTCAAACAAAAAAAAAACAATTTGTGTAATAAAAAAATGTAATCTACTATCATACATTACAGATTAAAACCAAAATAATAATGAACAATGATTTACAGTTTAAATACAATTACATATTAAGGTACACAACCCAATAAAATGTAACGAATACTGAAGTATACATATATATATATATTATTGTTTCTACAAATTATATTTACTTTAAAAAAATATATTGTACATTGTGAATACATTTTGAACCTTATTAATTATTGTCTTTTTTTATCTTTTTAATTTTTGTACGACATGATATTTTATTTATATTTCTTAGGCCTTTATCGTGTACTTTAACTTTAACCTAATGGGAATTCGAACTAGATAAGATCAAATATTATAAACGACTTTCACTTTGAACATTTTTAAATGTTGACCTTTCTGTACTATGTTTCACGATGACAATATTACATAGGTTACTTTGGTATATAAATTATATATATGTATATTATATATTTATATATAAGTATAAACTTCGAATGTACAACTATAAATAAAACTACTTAACAATTGAGGGTGTTTCATATATAACTGTGAATATGCAACAAAAAGTTTCCTACAGTTTTTAAAACAACAATTAAAAAAAAAAAAAAGTTGAAAATTATTGTTGAGTAATAGAATATGTTTATGTTAATATATTCTAAGATAAATTTACAAACTATATTTAAAATGTAGCAACTTAAATCAAAACGTATTTTCATTAGTGATGCTATTATTTATTAAACTTAGTTATATAGTAATAGTGCAATTGTGTAATATCCGCCTAAATCAATGATAGTTATCAAAAATTAAAATACATGGAATTTTAAATTATTCATTTAGTAATTCACATAAGATTTTTTCGGAAGGATCGTGCTAATAATAACGTTTCCAACATTTTATAATATTGATACAAAGAGAGTAGAGCATTTTATAGAAATACATTTTCACATGGAAGACATTTCTGGTTTGTACCCTTTAATTCCTTCTTACAATATATACATAAGTTACAATTATATACACTTATATCGGTCTATTATTAGTAGTCACAAATATTTAATACATAATATTAAGTAAGTATATAACCGTATTTTCTATTAATATCTGTGCAAATCAATAGAGCTTTGAAAACAAATGATAGCGCATTCGTTATGGAATTTAATCTTTGAAATGAATGGAATTTTTAGAAACAGTGCTAATATTATCGATGGATGTACAAATAAATAAGTAAAGCATGCTTGAAGTCGTTATTATACCTACCTTTATTACCTACCGTTATTTATTTATTATGGGTAAGCTTGGAAAACCTTTTTTAAAAAATGTATGAAAGTTATTGGCGGCAATTATTGTTAGTATTATTCTAAAATAAGTACACTTGTATAGTTGATCATCGCGCATCATAATAATACCGTTGTGTAGTGGCAATAGTTTATTTATTATTGTTAAGCCGCTTTTAGGATTTACGAGGTTCGGGGCAAAATATCATTGAGTGGACCCACTAGTTTTCATCCTCTACCTAAATATTTAAATATGAATAAAACTTTGTATAATAATTTTTTGTTTTCACAACAACGGACAATTAAATAAATTTATGCATTTTATTATTCAATTAAATGAATTATATTTACAAACGAAAAAAGTAAAATACAAACAAAACAATTTAAACAAAATTATTTTTTTCTCGGTTTTTGCTCTGAAAATTTTACAATTAAAACACTTAAACACCATAATTTAAATTTTCAATTGTAATAATGGCCAGATTAGAAAGTCTCTCTTGAATCATGGTAGTACGGAAATAATTGTTTATAATTTTTAATTTCTTTCGGCACTAGTTGTAGTTATTGGCATTGTAAGCATTATTCTCAAAGCTATAGAAATATTAGGAAATTAGTTTCAGGATATATTCAAAACATTAAGCTATACCAATAAACTTTTCTTTCTCATTTAGAATGTAACAAAATAATTTTATTTCACTCATACTTTAAGGTTTATGAGTTTACTAAACAAATCAATACTATATAACCATCTATGTCTTGACTATTAGCATCTGTCAGTAATATGACTTAAGGTTATATCTATCATACAAGATTCAAAAAACTATAATTATTCGAGCGCTGAGCTAATTGTTGAAATCTTCCATTTTTACAAATCGAATAATAATATTAAATTATAATACATTTTATCATAATAATAATAATAATAATATGGCATAATTTTTTTTGCAACTTAAAGTTAAAAAAAAAGTTTGACTTACAAGTGCGAGGCCTCTACATTATTTGGGGCTGTTGGCATGAGCCCCGAAAACCTCCCATTAAGAGTGGCTCTGATTATTGTATTGATTTAATTTATAATATTAAAATATTTATAAACGGCCTTTAAGCAATAATATAGCTGTATTATCTAATTGTATATGGTTTAAGGAAATATTTTGAGGCGCGAATAAGCTGTCATTTAAATGCAAAGATACAATTATTCAACTTAATAAGATTTTTTGTGTAGCGATTAATTGTATTAAACTAAATCAGCTAATTTAGCCATAGCAGATAATTTCTAGGAAAACATAATTAAAACAATAGGAAAAAGGAAAACTATCAAACTTCACCACGGATTGCTAACAATCCATTTTTTAAGGAGTTCTATACGTTATAAATGATCATTAGGTAGTTTGTGCACATGTCACGCGTGAAAACGTCTTTTTTAACTAATGGTGTGTAGTTTTGGTCTATACCACCGATTGATGTTTCATTACTTTATTAGACAAGATTTCATACACGATGGACAACATATGAATGCGTGTTTTTAGTTTTGTGTGAAATGAAATTCTGTATATGGTCTATACCAATAGAAAACATTCGAATGCTCCGTGTCCACCTCCATAGTAATTTTATTTTTTTAAGTGGCCTTTCACCTTTATACTAGATTTATTGTTATATAATGATAATACCCCCTGTATTATCCACTTCAAAATTAAAATAACACTAAGCCTAATTTTGAAATTCAAAAAACAGTCCTACTTCCTGAAAAGCAAAATTACACCGAGTGTTCAGAAATACAGATTCGAAGTAAGACATTTTGGTAAAAAATCTTTTCGAAAAGCAATGTGCCATGATGGTCGTTAATTCGTTCCGATAAATACTGAGACTTACTTTAAAACACAACCAAACCGTGTTTAAAGACGTGTTCGAAATTCCCAACGGCGCGCGCAGACGGCAGGAGCGAGGGCATTCACGCATCGTCGCGTCATGTGCGTTGGCACGCGGTTGTGGCTGCAACGTACAAGCACGACACGCCGAAAACACGGTCGCGGCCGGCTGGGCCCCTGGTAAGCGACGGGCTTATTATGTGGAAATTTTCACGTCTCACGCGCATCGAGGGTTTCCCGCGCGGTCCGTGCATGGGACCCGGTTCGACAAACGTCGAGTATCGCATGAAATTGTCTGATGTGACATTTTTTTTGGACCAGGCGCGTGGCAAGCCGCCGGCCCGGCGGAACGAGGCACATGCGTTCCTGATACTTTGACGTCGAGTTCGCTCCCCAATTCCTTCTGACTTCGCTCTCGCTCTCGGCAGATTTTTTCGTCACGCCTCATATCGCTGCGACGCAAACTCAACTCGGCATAGAATTAATGTTATTGCTCCGTTACACACTATCGTTGTACGGAATACCATAATTATTATTATTATTTCAATATGCGATCATCGCGATCCCCCTGTATCGACTATATTATGTTTTCGATGCGCACCGAAATGAATATTTATTTGCTGCATCACAATAACTACGCAACAATATATACGGACAAATTATTATTTATCATTTGCTAAATAGTTAAGACGTATGTGTGCCATGATTTTTTTTTCATCGTTTTTTAACTGTTTTTATTTCGAGCCACCACGACTTGCGCGACGTCGACGTGTCCGCGGGGCATATTTTCATATATTATTATTTATGGGCATTGATCGCCGGGCATCACCTCAATTACTCCTCAAATTGCACCGTTATGTATATTATTATACACACGTACATCATGCCGTGTAATTAGTGATTAATGATTATTATAATGCTTAATCGTCGTTTTGACGTCAACGATCATTTCTCGTGTTTGAATTACAGACTTAATATTTTGCAACGTTTTCGAGTAAACGGCATAACCCTTGTGACGATAACGAGCCACGCTGACACTGCGTCAGTGAGTCTGGACAACACACGATTAATTCCACAAGGCCGCTAAAGTCTGAACACGACATATGTGTAGAATCTTAAGAGGACGATGTCGTACTTGCGTGCGTTGTCTCAGTCTTTGCATTATAAATTTTACGACCATAAGAATATTTTATTCGGTTATTTTTAATATCAGTGTGAACGGACTTACTTAGTTATCAAGTTTAAAAGTAAGTAGGTATATTATTATAAAGTTATACTTATGATACTTGAATTTTGAAACTGTAGTTATGAGCACTTTTATATTTACATAGCTTTAAATTAACTTGACCATATTCCACATTCCACATGAATAACTTGTTTATTAACTACTAACTGTTTAGTATACAGGTTTAGGTTTAGCAAGTAATTAAATGTTTTACGTTTTCCTCATCAGGTTTGAGTTTCATAAGTAACTACCTATTAGTATTAAGTATTAAGTATTAACCATTGATTAAATATACATAAAATAAAAATATTAAAAAGTTTTTTTTTATTTATGTTTTAAAGATTTAAATTCTTTATAGGATATAGCGTCAAAAAAAGAACCTTCAGACCTGGTCCCGCACCACTGCACCAGGTACATATCGGTGGGTGACCTCAGAGTGAGGGTGAAGGTTATTCTTTACAGACGTCATATCCTACAAACAATTTAAATGTAGGTACTAACTACTAATTTTAATAATAAACATTTTTAATATAGTACAAATCGTAGTAAAATAATAAAATAAAAACTTTATATATTAATATTTTAACCAAAAAATCTGATATCGAATCTCGAGTGTCAACAAATGAATTATCCTAAGCTTAATTGCTTAATATACTTGACTTATAAGTATGTATGTCGATAGTTTTAAACGACTGATTGTGTAAAATCTTTGCATTTATTAGCTGAACATTAAACTTTATTTTCTAAACTAATAGTTTAATATATAGGTTTGATTTCAATATGGTTTTAGTAAATTGAAATATTTATGTAAATTATAGTATCAAATTAATGCGTACTTGAGAAATATGCCTGCTATATTAATATTCGTTTTATCTTACCACAAGAGGTCAATGTAAACGTCCTTTGTGGAAAGTGACTTGTTGCGTAGACATTTTATTTTGAGTTCAGCGTTGATATTATGCAGCTATTATACATATTATACATACCATACAGTAAAAGTAATTTTATTTATTAGTATTTAAATTGAAAGATTCCAACCTAGACCTGTTTATAAATAATTTTGTAAGAACTAATAGGTATTTAAATTAAATTTAATCATACATTTCATAAAATATAAATACCTATACCTATTATTATTTAATTTACAAATAATCTAAAATAATTACTTTACATTTATTTATTGCGCATGTGTAACTTAACATGTAGGTATAAAATTATAAAATATACCACGCTATCATAATTCATAATTAGTAATATAATAAAATATTAGTAATTACCTATTATAAATTTATTATATTTTATAATAATCAGATATATCATATATCATACATAATATTATATTCTACAATACTTATATATTTATAGATTAATAATAACTTTTGATTATTAATATTAATTTAAAAACGACACAACTGTCGTCTATAATAGTACCTATACAACAAAAGTAATATATTAATATTATATAATATGTTAGGTACCTATATTATAATGTATATTTTATATAAGAGGTGATTTAGTGAAACACTTATTATTTAGGAAAATACTAACATTTTTTAAAGTATTTCTATAACATCATTTTAAATTGGTAAAAATATTTTTGAAAAAATTTCATTAAAATAGTCAATTTTTTTCTTATAATTGTCACGGCCACCTGTTGACGTTTTTTAAATAAAAAACTAATTTTACGTCTTTTTAAGAGTGCGGGCAGATTGATAGACTTCTACAAATATACTAGAAAGTTTAAGAGACAATCGTTTTATCTTTTAAAACAATAATAGTTTCGATAATCTTAAAATGTATTACTACCAAATTCATTGAAAAACCGTTTTTTTAAAAATACTATATTTTAAGCATTATCTGTATGAAGGAATTAGTTTTGACTTTTGAAATTTTATAGTTACGACTAGGTGTTTAACCTATTTAGGTTAGGCATATAATAACGTAAAAAAGTCGATTTTTTTCTTATAACGGCCACGGCTATCTGTTGATGGTTTCATCAATAATAAACCAATTTTTTGTATTTTTATGAGTGTAGTCTGGTTGTGAAACTTCTACAAATAGGCTAGAATGTATAATTAACGTTGTCCTTTATATTTTAAAGAAATATAGATTATTGGAGTAATGGCTAATATATTCTATTAATTTATTACTATTGTAATTTGTATTGCATATCTTAAATAGAAAGTAAATTATTAATAAATGTACCCCCTGTCCTCCTATGGATTCAAACGGTTGCCATGTCACCAACTTTGAGCATAAGACTAAAATAATTTTAGATGAAAATATTTTAAATTATACATGTAAAATAACTCTCTCGCATAAAAGAGAAAATATATAATGGTATAATATTTCGATAACTTATTTTGTTTTTAATAATATACAAATTAATGAATAATAATTTATGATTAAGCATGACAAAAATAATATTTTAATATCGTGAACTACCTTTATTATATGTACTATTTTGCACTATATGTGTACAAAATATTATTAAAACTATATATATCTAGGTACTCTAATCTACCTAATATATGATATTTTTATTTTTTAATGTAGTCCGAGTGAAAAATATTGATATGCCTTTAAGTCTCTGTACGTCTTTGATATCGTTTATTGGCGCGTAATGAGTAATAATTATTAATTCCACTGCGCGCTGATTGCACGAACAGGGGAACAGCGATACTCAATTTAAAATATTATACAACCCATAAGAATTTGGAAAGGGAGTATTCGATTTGAAATTTTAATAATTTAATATTACTCAATTTACATGCATTATCAATGACTATGATGTGATAATGAATCGTTATACTGCTGACCATTAAACACTTTTAAAAGAGGTTTAACACAGCTGTTTAAGTAAACGAAAGTGCTATAACATTTGATTATCGCTGGTAGGTATATGATAATATGTAAGCAACCAAACGACCTATACAATACTAAGTGTTTTCAAATTTTCAATATCAGATTTGTTATTATTTTATCAATATGCATTGCAAAGCGTCCATAAATACATTCAACATTCGTAAATAGTTCTAGAACAGCATGGTATTATTATATAGTTGATTAGAATAACTTTACATTTTTTTTTAATTGCGGGTAGTAACTAGAAGGCACTCTAAACTCTAATATAATTTATGTCTATTTCTAATAATAAGTTAATCACGAATATTATTACTGTTTACGGCAATTTTATTACTTTGACCGGGCCATTGGGCAATGTAATATTAAGTAAAGAACCGTCGTTGTATTGTGAGTTGTGACGCGTCTAGACTATTATGTTATAGTCTATTTTATTGTAGACGTCGACCAGCGAGCGCGCGCGCGCGCTACTGCTTGCTGCAATCCTGTTATCGAATTAGTTCAAAGCCGGTTGTACGGTACCGCGGCGAACCAGCAAAGAGAGTCTTTTTTCACCGTCACTATTATTTTTGTATAAATATTGTTAAAATAATATTATCTCATCGTCGTCCCACGCACGACGATCGCTTACACCTGTAAAAAATCCAAAAATATCACGTTTTTCACGTTACGTACGGCCGCCGGCGATAATAAACAATCGATCGTTAAACGTTTACAGCGCATCGTTACTGTCGGTGCCTACTCGGTCGTTACTATTATGGTATATTACAATAACAATAATAATATTATGTCGCTATTACATTGTTATTGCACCGTATCTTTGACGGCCGGCCATAATAATAACAGTATGACCTGTCGGGCGGCAGAAACTTTCGAAAACCCGGAGCCGGCCGATGGGGCCCTGTTACGCGTTCGGTCCGGTTTGGCCTCGGCGCCGGTCGAGACGCGTTTCCCGGTCGTGCGCGACGGTCGACGGTCGCCCAACGCGGAAGCAAGCGCCTCCGCGCGCGCGAGAATAGATAACTCGCCGCCGCCGGTGTGCACTCGCTCCGTTAGGTTGTCTATTGGCCACCAGGGGATCATGAAGTACCGGTCGCCGCTTTCAGAGCGCACGCCGGATCGCTGGCGTTGCGTGTCCAGCGTTCACCACGGCGTCCGATACCGGGACACGAGCCGACACGACACATGTGCTGGCCCCACACCTAACAACATCGTTAAACGCGTACGATTTCGCACCGCGGTATGAGATCGACGTATGTTATATTATTATCGCATCGGTACATACCACACGCGGCGATTTTCGCCCGGTGGCGGTGGATACGCAAGTCGCGGGTTGACACGGATGTCGACTGACGTGGTGGGTCGGCCCGGCGGCTGGTTAGGCGTGGGCGGAGGAATAACGCCGTTTTCGATAACTTACACCGCGGCTACCGATAGTCGAAAATCTGTTTTTGCTCGTGCGATTCAAAAGGTAAAAGTGATAGGTAGGTTTTATTATCACACCGTAATGTCTCTCCTATAGTGTAAATCTGACTGATTTGAATCGAGCATTCGTCTTATCAAGTTGACGATAAATGATATATTTCTATGAAATGAAAACATAATTTTTTTTTAATTATATACACCTACGACCTACTTCCTACGCATCAAAAATCAAGATTAATCGTTTTAATTAGTTTTTTTGATTTATGTATTAACTGAAGAAGTCAAATGTATTAAGCTTAACAGTCATAAGCCGCATGCGCGATAAGCACTAAATTTAATTCCATTACAATTATAAAGTTTCCCCTAAAAGTTTATTTTCAGGAGCAAAAATCCACCCACATGATTCATTTCTCATATAAACCTGTACGCCCCTGTTATGGTGTACCGGATAAATGTGAATTTTATAAAAAAAAAAAAAATCGATTTTACATAATATAGCTCCAGGTGTACATGGTTATATCGGTATTGTGTGTACAAACTTTAAACCGTTTAATAATTCTCACGAGACAGAGGTGACGATGAATTTTTTTCCCATCACTGTAATGCTATATAATATATAGGTGTTATAGGTATTATTTGTTGCCCCTTTCGCCTCGAAAACAGTTTATGTGAATGCAGAGGCACACTGGTATAAGGCACATAATGCATACTATTGGTTCCAACGCTTTAGAAATTCGCATTATATAGCTTGTTATATTTTTACTTATGTAAACCTTAATCAATTACCTATTTCAGGTTAAGATCGATTTTAAACACTATTATAATACTATTGCCTAGCTGAATCGCGTGTTGTTATTTTTAGTCTTACGAAAATATAAAAAACATATGTTGATAATATGCTTACAGCAAACGCGTTATGTATTCTCCATATTTATTAATTATTATTTCTTTTTTATTTTCATAATTATAAAACGAGGAAATATTACAAACTACAGTATAAAAATATTCCGTGATCCTAACTAATATATCATGATTAATAACCTTGTTCAGTCGTTCGCCTAATTATTGTACGTATTATCATTTAATAATATAATTTTTCTACAATACACATGGGACGCTATCTTATTTTTAAATAAAACACAAAATACTGAGAGTAAGTATAATATATTATGTACTATATGTAGGTAAATGTACCCAGCTGTATATTTTATCGTCCTTGAAATTTTGTACATATTTATAATGCGCAATTAATAATAGTTACTATGTAATTAGTAATTAGTAAAAAAGTACTATATTTACAATTAAATATGAATTTTAAATCAATTAAGATTAAAAAAAATGGTGTTTTATTCTGTTCAATATGAAAATGCTATATTCGTCCATCGTCCATGCAATAACAATGTTATTGTAAAATAATATCTATAATTACATTAGAAAAAATTATTAATACCTACCTACCTTCTAAGAAAATGAAATCCACTAACTATATTTGAAGATATTATATTTGTTCTTTTTACATTTATGTAATATTTTCATATTATTTATCAGTTTTCAACACGAACTAAGCTTAACTCATCTTATACACGTTATTGTTTACACAATTTTACTTCGTCGTTGTGGGACACTGGTAATGAACGTGACCTATTAGCTATTGGTATACAAAATAAATGTCCAGTTAATTATTATGTAACCTACTCAACATTTCAGGTTTAGTACGTGACCTAAATTTTACAAGCTTAATAAAATAATATCGTTATGGTTGGGGAAAATTGTGTTGATATGAATTATGATTTATGAACTTATCCTGTGTTTCTCTACATAATAATTTAAAAAGAAAATTGTATCATTGAGTTTAGATGATTAGTTTCGAAGAAAACCTTACATAAAAAACAAGTTTAGATAACTGGAATCAATGACAATATTGTTAATTTGAATTTGTAGTTTGACCGGCAAAAAAAGTTAACGATACAGGTAAATCACGTATAACAGATGGGGAGTTTGGATTATTAGTTATAATATATAAAATATAAATGTGTAACAGTCAATGTTTAATGATACTGACAGAATATTTAACATACTTAAACATAGATAGGTCACCAATCCATCAATTTGCGAATACCTCATATCAGTAAGTAATATAAGTATCCAAGCAAAGTTTTCGAAAATAACACATACATAAAATTATATAAAATTAAAAATATGTAAAACGGCTAGCAATAGGTTTCTCCAGCCTACAAATCGATTTTAATATTTAACTTTTTCAATTTTTGTCTATCCTAGAAATAACGGAAATTTTTGAAAATGTTCTTATGAATAGAATGTATACTTTATTCTAATGAACATTTAAGCTTAAACTTAAAATTCGAACGGAAATCATTCTCATGTAAAATGACGTAAAATTAAAAAGTACATCAAAAAGGCCTACAACAGATCTTTTTAATCCTTACATACATCAACCCCACGGTCAGCCACCATCAATAAAACATATGAATATTTTGAAAATTATTTTTTTGCTAATTAAATGGATGTCATATTTCGGTATTATCCCCATAATTCGCTTAAATATAATATGATTACTTATTAAATAACATACCTCCCCCCAGAATGGATCCATTTTTTTTTTTACAAGTGTATAATTTATTAATAATATTATCTAAAGTAGATATCGGGCTGATCAAAATATAGCGGATAAAAATGGTTGTAAATGTATGATATTTAATAGTTGAATATAATATGCATCAGGATTTAAACGTTATTCAAGCTGATACAGATTAAACCTTTCACCTATGCAGTCATTTACAAAGGAATTGACACGATATAGAGTGGATGTGTCCTCCATGAATTCGTGCTTTCCTATGCGGACTGCATTTTATAGTGCACAACTTTATCAAACAAATATGTGTCTATAGGAAGATGAAGAAAATAATTAAAAACAATTTTATCAAGTTGAGCAGTTAGTTCGTGACTTTTAATCCTAATACGTAGGCTAGAACGGTAACGATTATACGTGGGGATTTGTTGTCGCTCGTGCGAAGAAAATATCTATGTACTCGCTATGGGTACATGCAGCACGCCCGCACATGATGTTATTTCCCATTATTCTTTTTATAAACCGATTATTCATTTCAAATGGCATTTTACATTGCATATCCGTAACCTTGTAACGATTACTGTAATGATTGGGTGTCGGAGCATCCCGTTTATGATAATAACAATGCAGATCAATAGATTTTCACGAACGTGTTCACTGCCTCGACTAGCCAAAAAAACATAAGGCAAATCGGCCAAGGACGAATTGAGCTTATGGTATAGGACCTAATAGCATAAAATATATACAATATATCAATACCTTAATTTTCAGTTGACCACAATAATAATAAAATTAAAATCAATTAATTAATATTGTTATGCACTCCAATAATAAATAAATTAAAATATTCAATCGTGTAACTAGGTCGGTTAAAATTATAAATTTAATTGCCAAAATTATTGAGACTCTATGTTTGCACGGCTTAATATTTCATAAATTAAAATGTTATGATAAGTATTATTTACAGTTTTTAACTTATTAGTATCAACAAATTGTACTATTTATAGAGGCCTTCTTCTTATTATAATCCCAAAGCCTCCAATACTTGTCTATAAATTATTTTGTTTTTTTATTTTACTGGCATAAGAACGAAATGTCAAGGACATTTATTATAATTATTATTTTTCATTTATCTAAACTATTGGATATTGGTTGCATCATGAAAAGTTCGAATAACAACATTTCGAGATTTCAAATTAAAATTTTAATAAACCAATTATTTGTTAAATTGCGATGCGTACTTTAATAAATTGAAATACAGTGAATTTTTTTCACTGCAATTAAGTTATAAAGTTGATGTTTATACCATTTTGTAAATAGTTTGTATAAAATGTTTAATATCATATTTTTTATATATATTTAAATAGCCAATATTTAATAGGTGTATTATTCACTTATAAGTAATAAGTAATAACTATTTTATTTTAATAATTTCTTTAAACCTATAATAAAATTGAAAACTGAAATCAAAATTACATATAAAATATTAATAAACAGGTACAGGTACCTAATTTTATAAAAAAAAAATGTTAAGTGTCCTGTTGAGAACCATAATAATAAGTTGTTTTTATTATTAGACAATTTTAAAATGCGATTTAATCATTTTATATTTAATATTGAGTACTTTTATAACTTCTTAGTCATCAATTCAGGAATTTTTGTTTTGATGCTAATATATTTAAAAATTCAGATATATTTTTCAATATAAGTAACATTTTACTTATGATGGATGTAGTAATGTACCTACGAGTATATTTAAAAACACAATTTTTATTTTTTTATGATTCTTTTATTAAAGAACACCCACAAATAATTTTTACATATTTTTTTATCGTTAAAAATAACATTTTAGTTATACAATATTTTTTTTTATTACTATCAGTTTTAAAATGGTTTATAGTTTTATAATGAGTATACTCAGAAAATGTCGGTACTTAATAAATACAAATCAAAGTTCACATGATAAGTTAATTAGTTATAACACTTATAGCTATATACTTGATTATATTAACTATCAAACAATATACTACTCCAAATTTTGAACCCTTTATGTCGAAGAACTCTGATTTATTCTACATTTTGAATAAGAAATTAAAAATATGTTTTATTTAAAAAATTATAAAAATTGATAACGAATGTTTTAATTAAAAACTAAAGATTAATTCAGAGTTGTGATCAGGATTATTCATAGCACTATTTACGATATTATGTTTTGTACTAGGTAATTAAACATGACAATGTTTATATCAATTGCAGCATAAAATTGCGCATTGGTTTCGAAAACACCTGTGATTTTGTGCATTTTAGCGGTTAGCAACGTATTATAATATAATATTATATTGACATCCTTGCTTGCTCCCACACTGTGTGACTATCACTCATCGCGGTTGTGCAGTGTACATTACTTACATGGCGCCACATAAATAGTGTTTTTAAACCTATCCAAAGACTACTGGTCGCTATACCCAAAACTCATTGCAACGACTATATAGTTATTGGGTGGCTGCAATTATATTATTACATCGTAAGGTTATTATAATATGCATTGGGCGGAGCAGTTCCCCTATATAGCCTTGACCTCTCGATTATTATATTATACACCGGAGGCAACAGACTACACGCATATTTAAGTGTATACACATTTTTTTTTCATTTCATATATGTAGTATATACAATTACACTTTCACCCGCGCTTGACTGACGCGCTTCTTCGATGGAATAAGAAGGAAAAAAAATCGTCTATTGCTTCATTCGTATTATATTGAATTCCGCGCGTTTACACACGATTGCAGACGATATTACATTCTGTTTTCTGGCGCAGTCACATATAAACGTAAACAATTTTGAGATTTTTTTTAATAACAAACGATTAGGGAGTAGAATCGTGTCTTGGCTGTCTGGTTTTAAGGGTTATTAAAGATTTGCTGAAATGCTGAATCGTTTCCGAAATCACTACAGTGCGTAGTCGTGAATATAAACGATTGATTATATACACAATATGTTATATTATGTAGTCAGTAAGGTTCAGGATGGTACTGAACGTATGAACAAAATCAAGATTATGCAATAAATATTATAAATCTTTAACAAATGAATATTATAATGCAACAATATTCTAGTTATATTAAAATTAATGTTTGAAAAAATCTCAAATTTGTTAGGAATAGATTTAAGAATGTAAATATTTTTTTTTTTTATGTATTTTTAATTTATGCGAAACTAATAACTGCAGTATATTGTACGAGTACCTAATTACTAATAGTAAATTATTAATACAAATACAATAATACATAAATATATAATATATTTAAACGAATAACTACTTGTGCTTTAACATGCGCATAATATAAAGAAATATACTTATATCATCTTTCATTATTTTTAGCTCCGAGAACGTTACCTAATAGATCTGACGCATAAATTTAATTTTATTTCATCGTGAATATGATTAAAATAATGAATATATTTAAAGAAGCTACAGCTAGGTATAAGTTACATTATACACGCACTTCCAAACTCATATAATAATAATATAGATAGATAGATATATAGACGAAACGCATAAACAACATTTCTATACAAGTAGATATTAATAAATCTTTCGGATATTAATATAATAATATTATAATTGATGAAAAACTATAAGACATTGTTCAGTTACGTAGTCACGCCATATAAAATAAAATAATGCCGTTCAGTCGTTCACACAGTAATCTATCACTTTTAATTGAGTATAATACACTTACCTCAGGGGCGCATCGTGTTCTTTGTATTATTATTGATGCATTATATCATGTTCTCAACACACGCCGAGCGATTTACATACAGCAGTTTCCAAAGCTGGCGTAAACCATTTGTTGTGACAAGTAATTGCATGCGTTTGATCCGTCGATGTTTCGAGGAAATGCATCATAGTTTTATAACCATATTGATAATAGTAGTACTGTTTAACTCGTTTATTACTCGTATAGAGGTGTATCATAACGCAAATAAGCATATTGCAATTACTTTTACAAACTATCTATAACTATTTAATAAAACGCGTGTATCGTGACCATAACGTTTTATGATTTTGAAATTTATCCCTTTTAAGTTTTAACATCAGCTGAACATTGTATAAGCTTTCCATATATAACACAATAGCTAACATTAAACTATCCAAGTTATCAAGTATTATTCATTAATCACTATATACTAGTATTTAATAATTTTCATTGGTTATTTAGAAAATATGTAAAACACATAAATTCACCAAAATTATTTTTATTAAATGCTAAATATTATTGAAATACAATTTTATGGTTTTTAGTTTTTTATTCACGTAGTTAAAGTTATAAAACAAGATTTATGTGAGAATTAATGTATATCCTCGGGGTTCTTGAATATTTCTATATTTCTCTCAAAACTTATCTAATAATTTAAATTTTATGTTAACTATTTTATAATATAACGTGTATTTGTATTATTGGTTTTTACATCTTCTCAACTAGTTTTTAAAATTAAAATTTTTTTTTTTTTTTTTGAAAATTTAGAAAAATAATAGTTATTTTAAATTGGTTTCAATATTTATATTCAGTAACTTGTAATGATGGGCATGGTAATGTTTTTAAATTTTATTACTGCTTTAAAAAAATTGATAATTCTTATTTAATTATTTTAATTCTCATATACTGTATAGGTACGTTTTTGTTTGTTTAATTTCAAAATGTTAAAAATATCTAAATTACATATTTTAATACATTCTTGTCAATTAATATAATATTTTCATGATGAATTAAAATATATATATTTTTTTCACACATTTAATTCAAAGTAAAAATTGTGTTTATACCTATAAGACATTTTGCATTTTAAAGCGTCTTTGTTATATTCTAACATCGAACGTTAATTTATTTTTTATATTTTGTAGAATAAGTTAAATATAATATATCTAATAAATGCATAATAAGTATATGTAAAATAAAAAAAAATATGTAAAAACTAAGAAAAAGAAGTATAAGGTTATACGATTAAGAGATAAATTATAAGATACTCTATTTTAATCTATTCAAAATCAAAAATAATTTAACGAATAAAAGGTTAATACATTATTATGAAATATACATTTTTTTGATTTTTAAGATTTGGTTACCAAATAATCTTATTTATAATAATACAACTTTATACATATTATTATGTAAATGTAAAAAAATTTATTAATTTAGATATTGATTGTTGATGTTTTTATTTACAGAAATACAAGATATTCATAAAGATTTTATGATTAATACCATTATACCAATACTATGATGCACAGATACAAATGTCAAATACCTATGAAATTCAGTGTCAGATTATCAATTAATCATATTTTAGATAGTATCTACGGTGGGTTTTGAAATTTTATTATCAAAAGTCAACAAATGTAGAAGGAATATACATTTAATAAAAACTATACTTACTTTTTGAGTATACTTAGTACTATTTAATGATTTTTTTATTTTAATTTTGATATATACCTAATTTAGTAATATTATAATGATACTCAAAGTCAATAATAATGAAGTATTTTTGTAGATAATATTATATTATTATTTTTCATTTAGTTAAATAAACATGTATATTTTTCTAGAACTGTTATAACAATAAAATCGTAATATTAATTTTTGTAGAAATCACTATTACTTCGAATACCTAATAATGTTTGATAACACAGTAAAAAGTCGATATTATATTATGTAAATCACTATTTTTTTTTTGTATTTATATAACTAATGGAGATTGTATTTATTAAAAAAATTAATCATACATCTTATTTTTCTACAGAAGTTTTTATACTATTTTTATCTAATATCTTCTATATTATTGTAGAGTATACTTTTATACCTAAAATAAGCCTTATAGAAACATGTATTTAATGCGTGATCGTAAAATTATTTTTAACGTTGTTGCAATTGTTGTTTACTAAATACAAACAATAAAAGGTTTTACAGCATATATAACAGATTCAAGGACATTCAGTTATAAAGGAACTATACAAGAACTATACTTTTACGAACAAACTAACCTAATTGAAAACGATTTACAAGCATAAAATCATAAAAATGCTTATAAATAATAACGAATTTCAGACCATAAAACTCTAGAAACGTTAAATCAGTGGATCTATAAGCTCTAAGACTTAAATTAGCATATATATATATATATAAGTATATTTATGTATGGTCTTAGTTCTTACTGTTTATATTATGTTTTATTCTATTGCTCGCCTTATAACCTTATACTTTTAACTTTTAAAATATTTCTCTGTATTAAAATATTAACGGTGTCTACTTGCGTATTAATATTTTGTTGAAGTATATATTATGTTAAACAGAATATATTTTTTCTAACAGACTTTAAAGAACATGTTATTAATTTTTAATGAATTATTCAATGATTACGATATTTTATATTTTAATTAAATTTATATTGACATAGGTAGCCAGGTAGGTTACGTGAACAACTATAATGCAATTTAAAGTTTAAAATGCTTCATTTCTTCAACATTACAAAATAATAAATTATGTTTGTATAAAATTTTCATATATTATTAGTATTCTGTAATATTTTTATATACGTTCTTGTTGAAAAAAATACTTCAAAATAGTACCTAATTATTTATTATTTATTGAGTAAAGACAATGGTAAAGTACTAATTATTTTTTCTTTAAATGTTTCTTGTTCCTACATCCATTAAGCTTTTAAATAAAAGCAATTATTATCATAGAAATATTATAGTAAATTTGATAAACCAATATAAAAAATGTAAAAATGTACACGAAATGTCTTATTAGTTGTCAATAAAATTATGTTATTTTTCTTAAGCATAGCGCCGTAATAAAAATGAATATATTCTACCAAATATACATACCAGTAATCTTTTTTTATCTCTTAATATTTATACTAAATGGTTCTTTTCATAATATTTAAATTTATAGTAAATCTATTATAATAAAACGTCTCGAATAATTTAACGTAACCTAACTTTCCAATCACATCGTTAACTATGTTTATTTTAGATTTGTAAATATTTAATTTTATAATATATCTATTAATAACCAGGGATAATAATAATGATAAATAATAGAGTACCTATATAAAAATTATATAAATATTACTTACCCATTGATTATCAAATATCTTCGATTATCAATTATCTTCTTAGAATTTAATGTATTTTAGGGTTGAGGACGTTGAGGTCACATAATATATGCAATATTTTAAGATATATACCTTATCATTACCAACCTTTTGCACAATCACTTTTTGATGAGTAAATGTTTATCGTTTACTATGAAAACTATATTAATAAATAAAACCAAAGGTTAATAATTATTAATAAACTATATGTTATAAGTATTTATATAATCCTGTTAAAATGCTTAATTTTTCATAAGTATTACAACTTCACAAGAATTTTATAATGTTTATAATTACGAAAATCAATCATCAATCATCATTATACGTTGTTGAACTATTTGACAATTGGGTCAGACTTGCTCATAACATTATTTCCTAACCAAATCTACGGTTAAATACGTAGGTGTTCATTTAGATCATATCGGTTTTAAAAATTGATCAATCAATGCAAAAAATTAAAATTTAAGTATACACTAGGTACATACGATAATACCTGCATGGCTACATACTATAGTTGAATCTCATTTCGACGTATACCTAATCAATCACTACGTATATTCTTCAAAAATATCATAAACATTATTTTAATATTGACATAGAACATATTTATAGGTACATCATACATGAAACCATAGATTTTAAATGCAAATCATTATTTATTAATGTTTATTTTAGATATTTAAGCAAAGCATTGAGTAAATTTGTATAATATTGATTATTTTTTTTCCAACAAATATCATAACATATCTATCAATTGAAAATAAAAATTATATGATACTTCGGGTAGATTAATTTTCGATTTTTCCAATAAATATAATGAAACATAAAAAAAACATGCAGTATGTAAGATTTTCTGAGCTTTAATAAATTATGATCACAATTGCCTATAATATTAGTATATAATTGATGATACAAAAGTACGTGACGTATTTTATATTTATCTGTTTATCATATTGGTACAATATTGAATATAATATATATTGCACCTGTGATAAATATATAAAGGTAGCCCCGTTGCTCTTTGGTACTGCTCTGATTATGTATATTAAGTGTCGAGTGTGTCACTTTTATGGATGTGTGTTTTGAATTCAATAATATATTATTGTACACGAAAAATGATTCTGAGCGGATTCTGTTAGCCCATATCATAAACTATAATATTTCATAGCATGATATTTTGATAAACAAACCTATCAAAATAATTTATTTTTGTTTTTATATTACGGTAGATTGATATATTTTTTCCTAAAATATTTTATTTATTATATTATTAGTGTTAAATCATTATAATAATTTGATATACCTACGTAAAAGTTTTAAGTTTCTACGAATAATATATTTAAATTATAACAAAATAATTACCATCGTTATTTATTGTTTAAATAAGTTCAAATTTGAATTTAAAATATTTATATTTTCATATCTATAATTTTAGATTTCATGTTTCCGGTATGAATTACTTATGAAGAATCTTTTATTAAATTTTTAAAACTTATATATAAAACGAAAAGTTCTTATGCATTTCTAACTATAAAATAATTTCTGATTTTGCCAAATGTTGTCAAAATTCAAACTTCAAATGCATATAAAAAAAGTTGTGCCTATATAATTTTAATATTTTTATACAGATAAAAGAACGACTTATGTGGGATATTGAATTACATTTTAAAGAATTTTAGCCCAATGAATACTTTTGTAACAACATTTGAAAAAAAAAAATTAAAAAAAATTAAACATTTTGTATGCCTATAAATAGCTCATAGAAATTTAAAATATTTTGAAAATTAGACCATAAATCAGTGGTTTTCAACCTGAGGGTCGCGAATGATAGGTTCACCAAAAATAATAGACAAAATGATTTTTCTATATTATTTAAAAGTAAAATAAAGAAATAATTTTTCTTTTTTTCTTTATCTATAGTCTATACAATAACATGCCGAAGAGCGTAATCTTAGCTCAAGTTCATTAACACGAATAACAAGTTAAATTGTACATTTTTTAAATTTTATTTATGTATTTGACATTTAAATATATTGTGAATGCTTAACAATGCGTTTTAAAATAATGTTTTATAAATTAATGAAATTATTAAGTATAAATTAATCAGAATTGTATACCATATAATTATTTTATCAGTAAAACAACTTTTTTTTAAGGGGGTTGCATTAAAAAAAAAATAAAAAATGAAGAGGTCGCAATCCAAAAAAAGTTGAAAATCACTGTCATAAATAGAAAATAATAATATAAGTACTTGGTGAAAATTTCAAGTGTCTGAATTAAAACAAAATAAAGAAATCAATTTAGTCAAAATCAGGCTTAGTGTAAAAATTCATGATTTTCCTAAATTTTTCATTTGTTTTCCTTGATTATAAAAAAAGCACTGAACATTTTTAATTTTGATTTCTTCGAAGTACAAATGACTAAATTCAATTTGCTATTCAAAATCACTTTCAAAGTTTAAAATCAAAACATTTTTTCAACAATTTATTATGTAATCTATACTCGTGCTAAAAAAAACATTATTGTAAAATCAATACAACCATCGTTCCACATAAAATCAAAAATAAAAGTTTTCTTTGATAATAATAATGAAAAACCTTTACATATGTTTACATGTACATAAATTGTAATAAGTATATATGTACGAAAATAAATTTAATTACTATAGTGATTACAGTTGCAATCGCTTGAATCGTTTGATACGATATTACGATGATAAAAGTAAAATTTTGTCCTCCATACAATGTAATAAGTAGGGCCAGGAAGTTCATGCATTAAAAAATATCAAAATATCCATACTATATGGAAAATATGAACAATTTTAATATAGTATAATTTGTTATAATTTCTTCAAGAATTGAAATTTACAACTAAAGATTTTGACAAGTTTTCAAATACAAACGAACGGTGATTATCAACCCGACCAAGCAATGACCTTTAATTTTAATCAAGTTTTTATTTTTATATTATCAACTTTTTTATAATGACATATTTTTCAACAAATACATTTTGAAATAGACCCAGTCTGATATTTTCATGAAATATTAATAATAGTAAAAAAAAAATAATAACACAAGTATAACGCAATTTTATTTTAAAATATGCACATTCTTTTTAAAAAACCTCAAAATATGTGAAAATATGCACACTAAAACTTCATTTTTGAACTCATTAGATTGTGATTCAAATTTTTAGCTTTTCCAGCAACTTTTTGATGCATTCAGTAAAAACATGCAATTGCTAGAACTTCTGGACCCTAGACTAATAAGTAATAAAATATGGTTATTTATTTAATCGCCGCGTGGATTAATAATATTACTTTATACTTTTTAGTTTTTACGTTTGACAGATGTTTCATTTATCAATTCATTAGTATTTAATATTCTTGTAGATATATATTTGTACTTGTTGATTTCATATTTCTATATTTTACTTTTTTGCAAGAATCTTTTGACTTTTATCACCCTCAAAGACTGATAAATATAGTCGAAAAATAAATGAGAATTAGCTATGAGCAGGTAAATTGTTACGAGAACAATATTATGTTACGTGCAATTTACGGTTTTTCAAATCAAAATATTAAAATCTAAAGAATCTTATCAAACGATGACGCGACGTTGTTGAAAAATTATCTACTCTCTCGGTACACAACCACGGTGATAACACGTACAACTGCGTACAACTCTTGTTTTTTTTTATTCTTATTTTATTTTTGTCTGTAGGTCACGGCATAGCAATAATTGTAAGTCGTCAGATGTACTAGGGTTCCATACATTTCCTCCAATCGTCCGACGGCGACCCGCTGCTGCTGAGAATAGTGCGTGTGCCACTGCAGTGACGTTGTCGTGGTGTATGAAGTAAACACTACTACATAGGCTCGTCTGTGTGTATGGACCGGCACATCACACACACACACACTTGTGGCTGTTTCCGCACACATGTTCGTGTTTCCACACACGAACGTGGGTTTTCAGTGTTTATACACACATATCGACACGGTTATACTTTTAGTCCGCACTACCGGTTACCAGGGTACCATGCTTAACGCTGCAAATCGAGCAGTATAACGTAGGAAAGTATGCAATGTCATATTCATTGAGTCTATTGTACACGGCGCTTCACCAATATGGAATAACATTTTTTCAAAAAATTCTGTTTTTAAGGTATCAATTCATTTTGATTCACGATAGTATTTATGATAAATGGGAATGATATTATTTACCACAATAATACATTATTTTAATGATTATGATAAAGCAATTAGAGTGAAAAACCTTGAAGTCGAGCAGAAATAAAAATAAAATACTTACTGCACTTCTTAAAGTTGTAACGCTTAAGTACGTAATAGTGCATTGCATACGGATGGCATTATATCCACGAGCTAAGTAAAGACAATTTATTTTGGTATCCGCTGCCTTATAGATTTGTACATTAAAATTCTGGATGTAGCCAAACACCGTTCCGCTCATTTTGGTTATAAAAAATGATATCATAATACTTTAGCAATGTTATATTTTTGTATAAATTTACTTTTGTTGTAATGGGTAGCCAGGTAGTATTGAGTTTTCTCACTTACCTAAGTAAATTTATGTAACACGTTTCACGTTTTTATACCATTGTTTTATTCATTCCACTTACTTAAACATAACTGTAAGTTTCACAGTAATTTATAAAGTTAGTGTACAATATTTTAGTGTTATGAACGTAAAATACATTTTACATAGGTTAGATGGTATTTAATAATATGTACCATGTACGGTATTCTGTAAAACCACTTATACGTGATAATCTTATTTTTCAACAAAACGTGTTAACAACAGTACTACTCTTTACAATCCTGGTATAAATAATTACATTTCTTAATGCTAATTACATTTTGTTGTTACAATGTTATTAAATTAATCAGTGACGTTACTTACTTAATTAAATACAATTTTTTTACACACAATCAAAGTCCAATCACGGGTACACTGACATTATTTACATAGGTAATATTAGATAAATGAATATTTATCAATGCATTAATAATTAATAGATAATATTTTTATAATATTTTTTTATAATTTATTATATAATTGATAATATTTTTATACGAGTTTATTATTCTAGACTGTATATAGTTTCTATTATTTTTGTACATAAAACAATTAGTTTATTACCAAAAAATTATTTAGAAAAAAAATATCTGATATTATAATTAAAAGTGTATTTAAATATTTAACCACATTGTACTTATTATATAATGGTATATCGATAAAACAAATTTTACATATAAACTGAATTATTCTTTTGCTAGTTACCATATAAAACCAGTCGGTCTTAATATCGTATAGAAGATACCCATAGCCTATGTATTATATTAAAATTTATAAGTAAAATATAACCTGATCTATGTTGGCAAAAAATTCAAATGTTTATGCAATAAGACAATGTATAAAACGATCGTCGATAATTCATAATAATTATTTATTGTTTGTATACTGATTGATAGGATTACTATCAATAATTACTGTGTGAACCACAATCATATAGAAACGTTATGGAAACAATTGCATTTTGTTATATAGTGTCCCGCGAGGATTTACCCATTGCGAAATCTCCTGAAATAATGTAGATATCATAATTCTGGTTTTTTAATAAGATTCACAGGGACAAGAACTACAAATATTTCATGTTTAAATTTATTTTATGTTTTGGTAAAAAGTTAAAAATTGTATTTTTTTTTTTATTTAATTATTAAAAAAAAAATGAAGATAACCATTTTGTAGAGTTATTTTTCTGAAAATATTGACGTTTTAACATTTTAATTTCATCGATTTCCTGATTTTTAATATTTTTCCTAGTTTTGAAAAAACTGCGGATTGTTCACCTTTTTTTACTAAATTCAAAGTAAACAAAATACATTTGTTTTATCTATTTATTATAATTATTATAATATAACCGTATTTAATAAAACTAGGTATAACTAAAATGTACAAATCGATATTTTGTACAATAGTTATTAACTTTATTTAAAAATTTAACAATGTTGAAGAAATAAAATATGACGTTTATTGCGGGCCACACAGAAACCTGTTCGCCAGCCGTACGAGCACGCGAGGTACATGTTTGATACAATGATACCACACTATCGTATTAAATAATTCGCAGTTTTTTCAAAACTAGAAAATATATTAAAAATCAGGAAATCGATGAAATTAAAATGTTAAAACGTCAATATTTTTAGAAAAAAAAACTCTACAAAATGGTTATTTTCATTTTTTTTTAAATAATTAAATAAAAAATATATTTTTTAACTTTTTTACCAAAACATAAAACATGAATATTTGTAGTTCTTGTCCCTATGAATCTTATTAAAAAACCAGAATTATGATATCTTTATTATTTCAGGAGATATCGCAGTGGGTAAATCCTCGTAGGACACCTGTATATACTACGATTATGCCAATATTGAAAAATAATAAAAACATAACATTTTTAAACACACGATACTCGTAAATATGTTATTAAATATGGTTCATTACGTAAATATATTAATAACGTTATACATTTGCAACTTATTTGTAAACTGTATTATAGCCCGTACACTTTGCAAAACAGATTCCCTGTCTTATGAATTCTCATAATATTATATTCTGTTTCGGTTGTCTAAATTTTTATAATGAAGTCTTATAACGAATAGCTTTCATAAATATCTGTTATCAAATCATTTATTTAAAATTAAATTGTATTAAAACACACGAAGTTTCATAGTTCCGTGCAATGTGACAAAAAAGATAAAAAAAAAAACATCCACGAGAGGATAATATTAAAAATATAGTTTTGAAATAATCATTCTATAGTGACATATCTGAGTTAGGAAAAATTTAACCCTTACAATTTACTAATTATTACGTTTATATTTATTATATAAATACTTACCTTATAATTCGTTTTGCTTTAAAAAAGTTATTTATACAATAGAACAAAAATATTATGAATAATTGACAATTATAAATAAATAATGAGACTTATGATTATTATTTAAGGTTGACTTAACATTTGTTAACTTACGGTTTATTTTTCATCATTTAGAATATGTTATATAGGTACATTAACAATTCCTTGCTGTAGAATTGTTTGACTATACAACTATTAATTATTGTTAAAATATTACTTATTACTTAATATCATGTAGTATGTGTGTATAAAATATAAAAGAACAATAATTATATAATAAATGCAATTTGCTTAGAAACTGGCGTGGTATGACATAACCTTATTATTAGTGTGATAAATAAAATAAATCGACACACATTAAAATATGACACGAGTGTTTTTAAGTTATAACAGTTATAATGAATAATAGTGAAGTAATATTCTAGTACCTTATTTTGACATATTATTTGTATGGTTCACTATCAATATTTGTATTTTTTTATAAAAAAAATATAATAAAATAAAAAATAATATAATATAATATATATATTTTTTTTGAATAGAAAAATACAATTAGATATTATAGTATTATTCACAAGCTTATAATAAAGGTTCGAAGAGTTATAATCGCATACAAAATAGATATTTTTTTTTCTTATAAGTTTTTTTTTATAATTAGCCAATTTTTAGCAAATATGTAAATTATTGAGCTGAATTATTATACATATAAATCCTCAGTAGATTATATTATTATTTATTAAAATCATTTTGTTTTTTTTAATTCGATAAAATATAATTGTATATTTTATTAGAGAGAATAAATTATTTAAATTAATTATATACACTTAGATACATTATAAATATGTATGCATTTTCTTTTATAATACTATATTTTTATTATTTAATTTTATTGAAAGTCAATTTAGTCATAAAAAGAATATTAACTCTTAAATCTTTATTTATTAATTCACCTTTTCATACTACTCTATTAATACTATATGTATTTTAGGTTTAATATGATATTACTGAGTGGTTTATGTATTAATATATATTTATATATATATATATATATATATATAATTGTAAATAATATAGTACCTACCTATGTAAAATATACATACATATTTTTGAACATTTGTAATGTTATTATCATTTTTATTTTTAAAGAACATAAATATAATATTTAATGTCATTCCATGTACAATAAACTAGTATAATAATTTTTCTTGAAATTTCAAAAAATTCTAAGAACTATTTATCATAATATAAATATTACTGACCTTCCTTATATTGCAGCTACCCTTTATAAACTTGTTTGACTTCAATAACTAAATTCTCGATACAAATCCTATAAAATAAAAACTATAGTCCATAATAGCTATACCAGATTGGACATAGGTATTATGTAGCACATTGATACAATATATTCACTACAGTCTGTAAAGGCAATTTTTAAATACAATAGTTACTTAATTTTTACAAATGGTAATAGTTTTCACGTCATCTAGGCTAACTGTATATCATTATCCATTATTGTATATCACTAGAGCGCGGATTTATGTGCATTAAAAACTGACTAAATATACACTTAAAATCTTAAATATGCATAAATAAATGCACTAAAATGTTAAAATATGTATGAAAAATAAAAATATGCCTAAAAATTAGCAAAAAAATGTATTTTTTAAACATATAATTAATACAATATATTTAGAAAACTATGGAACCCTAATATAGATACTTATCTATTTTTTAAATTTTTTTTGTCACTTTCATCAGATCATCTTGGTATACGTATTTTATTTTTTCGATTTAAGAGCATATTTTGGAAAACCATTTATACCTACAAGTATACCTATTAATTTTTTTGATTTTAATCGAAACTTTAAAAATATAATACTTTTTTCTTAAATTATAATAGACAATAGTATGTATTTCAAAAATAACAAAAAAAAACATCGAAATATGCGCTAAAAGATGAATTATGCAATTAAAATTGTGAAATAAACCCTTAAAATAGAAAAATGTTAAAATATGCACTAAAAAGTTTTATTTCTTAAATTGTTATTATGTCATGAAACAAATGTTGTGCTCACTTTGCATATCATACGAACAACCAGAATAAATATGCAAATGCATACAAATAACAAATCCACGATATACTTATTGTGATTCTTATATAGATTATAAATATAATTTTGTTTGATAAAAAAATGTATAAGCCTATAAAAAGGCTTGTTGTAATTCAAAAACTGTTGGTCATGGGTACTTGAAATAGTTGAAATATGTTACTTCTACTTAAACTATAAGTTTGTATAGACGCGCTCTTTACACAATGACATTTTAAAAATACATTGATTTATTTTCAGATATTTATAGTCTTTTGAAATGTTGGTTGTTTTATTTTATCTTCTATAAATATTGATGTATAATTTAAGCTTAAAAATGTATGACGCAAAATGTTTTTTATATACATTTGAACACAGGTAATCTACCATTCATCAGTCAGCAGAGAGACTTACTTAGACTTTTAAATAATAATTTTTAGTACATTCCTATTTTTTATTTAAATATTAAATTTTAATTACTTTAAATAATGCATAAAGTAACTATTCAGTTGAATGAGTATTAATTACACATCAATAGTAATAAATATTTTGACAGCATATTAAGACGTAAATGTAAATGTAGTGCCTTAAAAAATATGTTTCACGTCACCTAATTTACATATATATATGTTTAATGTGTTGCATTCACATCGGGTGCAAGAAATTTTAATTATCAATTCCTAATTAATAACAAGTAAGCTAAAATAACAATACTTAGGATAAAATTATTATAAATACTGGTTAATTTAATACCTAAATTCACGAAGATCAAGTACAATGTAACACACAGCACATAAATGGTACATTAAGTTTATGTTTTGTTGATACTTATTTTTATGTTCCTATATCAGATAGAAGTCGAACCGTTTGCAAACAAAACAAATTAACTGTGAGCAATATTATATACTATACTATATTATATTGAAATAGTGAACAATTCATAAGCAGTGTGGTGTTTCCAGTTAGTTATTCTAGGTTAGGACTACTCGTAAACGACAAGGTAGATTTATTTGTAGGTGATTACACATTTTTTTTATATTTACGTTTGGAGTGACGAGTGACAAATAATCGTATGTAAATATACGGAGTATACCAAAATAATTTTTTCTAGTTATTCTCAGTTATTGTAACTTGTAAGAACTCAAAAAGGACAATGAGCATTGGTCCCCATTATCGATTTTTGACTACTATATAAAAATATATGGGTGTGTTGCAAAAAGTTTAGCTATTTTTAAGAACTATTAACTAGATATAAGTATGAAGTATTAAATATTTTTTAGATGATAGAGAAGTGGGTATACATTTTGCACGTTTGCTACCGTTTTGCGTTTTCATTCCACTCAACCAAATTTAAATACTTATTAGTTATGAGTAGGAAATAATTAATAACTTGTTTGAAATTTAATGTTTATACATTAAAATATTTAGAAAAATATTCCATTGCGGAATATAAAATTAAAAAATAAAAATATGTCCGTAAAAAAATTAAGAAACTTAAAAATAAATAATAAAAATAAATTTACAATATCGTAATATATACCGTCATTACGATAGCCAAATTATTCAATACAATACTTATTGACTTAAAATTATATAAACCAAATAAACCAAAAAGAAATTCAAAAAACGTTAGTATCTACTTAAAAAAATATATATAAGTGTTTTAGTGTTTTACATTTAAAAGAATCTTCTCGTGTACTTAAAATACATAACTATTACATTGTAATATATCCCCCTTAAAACAGATAACTGGTTTCGAGAACATTTTTTATTGTCGTCCACTGTTCATCCGTTCACATACTTCATCTTAAGATATCGTTTGTGATATAATACATACCAAATAATATTGTGCCATAAAATATTACTATCATAGCAGCTGAGTGTGTACCCAAATGACCCAATGTCATTACGTATCGTTGTCGTCTAACGGTTCGGAGCGGTAGGACAACAGTTTTCGGGCGGCGCGCCTGATAGTTGCATGAGGCCCTGGTAGGTAAACTTGTACGGTCTCGTGAAATTGTCGTTCAATGATGTTTGTTCTCACGGTCGCCGCCAGCCGAAATGCCTCCCGCGGCGCGGTCACGTCCGTTTGCGTGGTCGTGACTTGCCGTCCGACCGTACGACGTCAGGTCCGGCTGCGGGCCTGGTACAGTTGGGGCTACGTTTAATCCTGCGTCATCCTATAGTCGTCGGCTGACAGCCGCAACAGCCGCAACAGCCGCCAGCCGAGAGCCTCCCCCGGCCGCGCCCCTGCCGCGAACAGACACGGGCCGCTACTATAAAACCGCAGTAGCGTAATTAGAGTGTCCACCTACGTAATTGGTTTCTTTTCTTTTTTTTTATTTATAATATGATAAAAAACCGACGATCGGCATTAAATGAAATAAAAAACGAAATTGATGAAAATATTACTGATCAGTTTTGTAAAACAATCACTAAATCAATTTTGTAGAACGCCCTAGGTAAAGGTTTTATGCAAAACCAGTTATCGACCAAATCGATTTTGTTATTTTTGTTGTAATTCAAGGTTCTATTATCATTTTAGTATACGATTTTATTTTCAAAATATTTTTATTCTTTTTGATGAGATTATTATACTTTAAAGACTTCACTTGACATTTTCGATTGTTCTTCATGTAAACATAAACGTCGATAAATAATTGTTCACTCTGTCTAAAAGCTTGACATTCCTCATAGGTTATTACTAAAAGTATTTAAAAACATTAAAAATGCACAGGCACGAATAGTAGTGAAATATAACCGTGCAAGTACACAATATATTTAAAAGAACCTACATTTTTGCACATAAGTATGAAATGTAGTACTGATAAGAGACGAAAAATAGCTGTAGGTACTAATTAGCAAGTATTCCAGATTTGACACAAACTTACCTTGAAGAATAAAATGGATACATAAGATTATAGGAGTATTATGATATAATTTCAACGCAACCTCAATGATATGTTAACGGTATTCAATACACAAAATGTAATTGGACAAAGACAGAGAATTTATAATATGTCATTAAATCGTATGCTACACTACTGCATATTTTATTGGTTTGATTTGGCTAGAGTATAAGATATGATATAACATAATATTTCGACGTAAATATTGAAACATCGAACGTCATCATGGTTTTAACTTAAGTACGTATTAAATTTACAAATTATCGAGAAATTTAAGAAAATTAAGTCATTTTAACAAACACGTTAACTACGTTTAGTCATGTTGATATCGTGCAGTTTTTAAATTACAACATTATTTTTTTTTTACTAATTATTAATGTCCACCGTTGCCACTTTTGAATACATAATCTTAGTCTATAAATAGTTTTTTTTAGGAAATTGTTAATTTATTCACTTTTTATTGTTTTCCAGAAGATCATGCTAATAGATTTTTCATTAGAGTCATCTACAATAAACTCGTCCCACTGTCGCCGTTTAAGTAGTTTAATAGTTTATAATGGTCCTGGTATAGTGATTGTGATACCCAAATATAAAACAATATAAAGGCTGTGATTCTTGCGCTGACTAACGAAACAGACTTAAGCATTGTACTTAAAGGGAATCCATATATTATTTGATATTATGTTGATTTTACTGTTTTATCATCGTATTTACATACAAAGATCTTTATGTACACAGACCTACTTCGAAACTCGACTATAGTAACGTCCCACGTGGTCTACGATATCGTTGTAAAGGTGTTACCATTATTTTTTTTTATACATCTGTTGCGGTCGGCGTATTATTATTTTTTAATAGCTGACAGAAATAATTTTGTTGCTTAGTGTGCGCGCGTATGTGTAGGTATATTATATAGTTGTTGGCATAATATGCAATTATTGCATCGTCTTAGTATTAAATATATACGTATGTTGTTTCGTGATTTAATAATACTATGTACATATACGAATAGCGAACGCCTCCTGTATCGGCCTCTTAGATTACTATTAGAGCCGTGCTCATTTTTTTTTTTTTTTTTTTTTGGTGACATACATACACGGTACTACGCACTATATACTAATGTGACATCACAGATCTGTTAGAACCACGGGGGATTTACTGGATTTAGAGCTCCTAGTAGATTCTGCAGTTAAATTTTATAGTTTGTTTTTCATCGATTTCAAATTTATACAATTATTATTAATACAAAAACATACATAACAATTACAACATGGTTCCTGCCATTTGTCTATTATTTTTTTTTTTTAATATTTTTCTATGCTACAATTGGATATAATACGTTTATTTGATTATAGCAAGTCAATATAGACAGTAATAAATTGTTATATAATTTCAAAATCATATTTAAATATCTGTTATATAAGCATAGTTGAACACACGTATGGTCGATTTTTATTGTCTTTTATTAAATACAAAAAGAGTGGATACAAGCTTCTTTGGTGAATCGTTATGATGAACCGATTATACGTACATTAACCTTCGTTCGAGGAAAAAAACGAATAAACTATTTATTCTGTCCAAGTACCTTGCCGCGACGGCATATCACTGATTTATGCCGAAATTGGCTACTTTTCAATTTTTGTGTATTATAATGGTTGGATTTTTTATAAAAATCATCTTATTTGTATTCTGTGCGCAATGTATGCATAATTTTTGTATTTGACTACAACATAATATAAGGACTACTAAAGTACATAATATATTAATGTAGGTATTATAATTATAATATTATATTTTTTATTCAAGAAGAAAAATGCGTGCGGTAGTAAGTATAAATTATAATTTTAACTAAATATGTAAAGGTAAATTTGCGATACTATGGAAATACAAAAAGTTCTAATCG
Organism: Rhopalosiphum maidis; assembly: GCF_003676215.2. Classification (NCBI taxonomy): domain Eukaryota; kingdom Metazoa; phylum Arthropoda; class Insecta; order Hemiptera; family Aphididae; genus Rhopalosiphum; species Rhopalosiphum maidis. Next base: position 67,131,030 of record NC_040877.1, read on the forward strand.
ATAACAATCTATTTGATAATCATAAATAAATAGATAAATTTACTATTAAATATTGAATTGATTCGTCGTAAGACCGTATGTTATGTTTAAATATTGATTTCCTTCAATGCCAAATATCTAATTAAGTGTGAAATTTAATAGATTTAAAACACAATTGTTTTATTTATAGTGCTATACTTATATCCATATCGATTCAAAATAATATAAAGTACAACCATTATCGTGCTAAGAAGACATTATTTGCACGACTGCACATCGTGTCTATATTTGCCGGACGTTTCAATCGCCTTGAAATAATGATAGAGACGAGTCAATTGTGTTGGTTATAAAATATGTTTGCCGGCGGCATGCACTCGACGACCACTATATTATAAACCTTCTTATGCCATCATTTATTATAGAGCGGTACCTATATAGTTACGTATTATGTACGCGTACCTTGCCTACATACATTGTTGAAAGTGATCGGAAATCGTATAACCAGAAAACCTTCTCCTCTCACTTTTAGATTCTGAGCTAAGAATCAATGAATGTATTATTTTTGTTCTGTATATCTGATGACACCATTAAGACTTTAGTAAAATTGCCTCAATCTTTAATTTTGAGAGTATTTCACTAGTTCTTGATAGCTAATTTTATCTAGTTGGTACTTGGTAAAAAGTAAAAAATTCTCAGTACATACTTCTCAAAATAAGAATTAAAAACAAATTAAGGGAAAATGTCAATTTTAAATTGATCACAGTTTTCTATTTTATTTTTATTTTTTGGTAATTAATAAAATGTTATTGTTATTTTAATCGCATAAGTTTGAAATATTCAATTATTATTTAAATTTTTCTAATTTTTGATTAATTTTTATCAAATTAAATAGTTTTCTCTAGAGCCGACATAGTTCACTGCTTTTATCAACGCATAATATCGGTAATTCTTAAAATACAATTATTAACGCTTTAGTGATTACCTATATTTTTTTAATCATTAATATTATAGCTATGTTTATTGTTTATGCTTATAAGCAATTAAATACTTAAACTATAATGTATTTGTTAAACATATTTAAGACTTTAAGTTTCAGTGGATCTTACACGATATGATTTTTTAACATAATTTTGTCCTTGATATTGGGATAATATTAAAAGAATGGTTTTATTTGTTATTCGAGATTTTTAACAAGATGACAAAACAAGTTAAACCAGTTATTTTGAACATCATTATAGCTATTAGTGCTATCACCAAAATCTACTTTCATTTAATTCAGAATTTATTTTGCTAATAAATTATTAGGTACCTATAATTTATTAACTAGATCATTATTTCTAATTAATATAGGTACAATAGGTATATAGGTAAAATAATGTTAATGACTATAAAAAAGATATGAACTAAACAGTAAACACTTGTACCTAGCATATCTGATTTTTAATTATTAAAGTTGTTAATTTCATTTGAATCGGTTTTATGATATCACAATCATTTTATTGACTATATTCATTTTAGACTTCAAAAAAAAAAAAAGAATGCTCTAAATATATAGTTTTATAAGAGCTTTGTCCTAAAGTGCTGAAGGCCTAAAGGTAACAGCAATTTAAGCAACCGAATAAATGTATAGTAAAATGCACATTGACAAATTCAGATTTCCAAAAATTGTTTGTACTCAGAGTTTAATGTGACACAAAATGGCAAGGTAGTAAAGGTAGTATACTATGATTTAAATTTTATTTTATGCAACAAGTGGACAGAGAAAATTGTATATTTAATATCCAGCTACCTACAATCATATAACATTACCAATTTACCACCAAGTTTAGTGTCCTCAGGTCCCCTGTAATATAATATAATGTAATATTATTTATAATTTTGATATTTTTTTTTTTTTGTATAGCACAGCTTCTGTTGTTCTATTTTTATTTTTCCTCTGTTCAATTAAGTAATTAAAACAATATATACAAGTAGGTACCATTATATATATAAAATATTGCATTCATTGTTTAACGATTTCCAAGTAATTGTAATATGCAAACTTGATTATAGAGTTTTAGGAACTAAAAAAAATTAAATCGTTTTGTTTCCAAATTATGTTGGTTAACTATATTTATTCTATTATTACAAGTTGAGTTATGTTAATAATGTATTTATTAATAAATAAGCTTGGTATACAATGGAAATAATTACCTATAGATATAATGATATAATATATTATTTTGCATTGAGAACAGTTATTAAAACGTTTTTATAAAAATAACAAGAAACATAAATACACGATAATACTGACAATAACTAATCTTTTAGATATATTCTAATTAAAACACACTTTTAAGCTAGTTAGGTAGATATAGTGGTGACCTTTGGTAGCGTAATGTAATAAGCTGCACAGGTGTTATGTAAAGGTGAATATTCTATTATAAAGTACATTAATGCATAATCTTGCATTTGATTAATGTTAGATTGCAAATATTCCACCTTGCTAATTAATGAATTTAGTTTTTATAATATATGATTAGATATTATAAAACCAAGTTTTTTGATGTTGTCTATATACAGTATGCTAGTATACAACATCACTAACGAGAAACCAAATACTATACTTAATAAATTAGTAAGTGATTGTATTTCATAAGACATAAATAATTTAAATCATGTAAACATTATAAGAGTATGACAATATCTTATCATTAATATTTTTTAAGCATAAATTTACATATTTATATGCATACTTTTTTTTAGTTAATTATTATTAACAAATAAGCTAAGAACATATAAATAAAGAATCATATCACATATTTCAATGAATTTCAATATTTTTCGAGTAAACTAAAATAATTAATTGTTTATGAATAATTATTTTTAGTCTAAATGGAATGGCTAATAAATAAGATGAAAATATTATTCAAATTAAAAATGATAAATTTTCTGTGCATTTATAACTACAAAATAACACAGCGACAATAAAATATCTAAGTGGTTTAACTAGCTGTATCGAAGAATGTTTCCGAAATTTTGATACAAATATGTCTGGGTTCTATATCTATATAATTGTAAGATAGAGATTAGAAAAATGTGTGTACAGGCACGTTTACAGTAATAAATTATATTATATTTTTCTTTACTCTTTGGTTAAAATAAAAGCTATAAACTAACATAAGAATGCTTTTTAAATGTTTTCATAAATATACGCATTAATATATCGATTTGAATTACATAATAATATGGCAGAAATTTAATAGGTACCCATCATATATTAATATTATACTATATTGTAGGTATACTGTTTATATAGATCTGTTAGTAAGTGTATATAATTATTATTTAAAATTAACGGTTATTCAAAAATGGTAGTTAGTCGCCGCCGCCGTCACCTCCGCCGTCGCCTCCACCATCACCTCCGTAGTCACCTCCATCGCCACCGCCATAGCAATCACCGTCGCCGTCACCGCCATAACAATCACCGTCGCCGTCACCGCCAAAACAACCGCAACTGCCGTAGCTGTCTCGACGATCATCGTTATGATAACTACTAACGTAATTAGAATCGCCAACGGGGTAGGTGTTTGTGCCGTAATAATTACTGTCGCCAGTGGTATGATTTTGGCGACGATATTTGCGATGGTTATTGTATCTACTATTGCCGTAAGTACCATCGTCATAAGTACTATCGTTGTAAATACCATCGCCGTAAGTATCATCGCCGTAAGTACTATCCTTTTCTACTTCACTACTTCCGCACCCACACATGTTTTCCGTGTATCGCTATAACAAAAAACTTACCCAGTTGACAATAATTTATTTGTTGTAAAAACTTAATACATTTTTATGTTATTTAAAAACCATAAGTTTTCAATATTTCACTACTTAATAGAATGCGCGCGTGTGTGGGTATGAGAGAAAAGAGTTAGAGAGTTCTTTTATCTTTTATAAGGAGTGCTACCTCCACAGCCTCTACTTTATATTTTTAATGTTATAATCTTTTTTGTTTATGTTACCGCAGCGGTAATTATCAAATTCACGCATCAGTGATTGAATATCACTAATACTATACTACATTACTACAGCAAAAAACCTCACTACAATCATTATTACTTTAATGTAAATATGATATGATATAATGTGTTATAATTGTAATATTATTAGAAAACATACAACTTTTTTTTAGTTAGGATAGTTATATGGTAAGAAAAAAGAGTTCTAAGAAAAACTGTTGAACCTGCCAATATCCCAAAAAAACGTAATTTATACATTTTCAGAAACAAAATAATGAAATAATAGACCAAAAGAAATTAGCAAACAATATTTTTAAATATAGAATAAATCTTATTTATTTTATTTTAAATAAAATAAAAATATAATATTATTAGTTAGAAAATTTAAGTGCTTATAAAAATGCTTCATTTACTTAATCAGTAGATCGTCTGATTATTTATATAATATTGTTATTTTATGTATCTTAATATTAATATAATGATAAATAGTATTTAAAATCATTGATAATACTATTGAGTTTGTTAATTACTAAATATTATTATAAATAAAAAAAAATTATAAATATATCGATTAAATATTATTAATATTATGTACTTACTTACAATTAAGTTAGTTGTTTAGTGAAGTTTTGAAGGTTGATATATAATATTAACTTAAATAATAATAAATTATTGAATAGTGACGGACTAATAGGTCATGACATTATACATACGACATATTATCCATACGTATCGTGCCTATGTAAGGAACTCCATTGCAAGTAATACTAATAATTTTGTAAAACGGGTTTACACTAGGCCTGAGTATTTGAAATATTTGACTCATGAGTAATGTGTTACCAACCGGCAACCACCAACAGACGTTAAGACACCGCAGACCGTAGAGCAAACAAGAGTTTAGGAATATTTATTAGCAACAAATACACATTTTAATAATTATGTGAGCAATGTATACGATTTGTGACATTGATTTTTCGTAATTCCGATTTCAATAACTTATTCTTAAATATTACCAGAAAAAAACAGCCCAGAAATAACAGTGCGGCCACGTCCAACGCTTACACATTTTAAGTATTCATCTGTTGTATTATCATTAGTGAGCATTTTTACTGCTGCTGACCGACCAATGACTGCACACCCGACGACGATATGCATGTATAAAATGTATTCTATTCCAAACAACGATTGTACAGGGTGATTCACTAAACATGATCATCCATTTATTTCCATTGATTCTTTTAACTATTTATTTATCAATTTTTAATTATAGAAGTTTTGGTGTACACAAATAGGTACCATATTTTCATTTTGTTATACTACGAGTATTTCAATATCCCGTAGTGGTGGTACAAACTTCATTTTTTTTTTTTTTAAAGAAACAGAATTTTTACTATACATTTTTAAATAGGAGATTTATATGAAAAGTTGATAGATCTAAATCGAAATTCGAATGATTTTCTGAGTTATTAAAATTCATATACTAATGATAAGTCCTTAAAAATGGTTTAACAAAAGTGAAAAATTAGATGTAATATACCTATATTAATAATATATATATAATATGTAGGTAATTAATAATTAAGTATTAATTATACTTAGACCATTTTTACAAATTTTAAAGTATTAATAGATTTATATTAAATACAATAATTTCAATTAGTTACCATGCTAATACATTATACAATATACATGGTACTATTAATTATTATCAGTACTAATTAATAGTATTGTAAATGATATATTTTAGACAGTCATCAATATTAATTTTATTTCCATATTTAGTATATGTAGAATTTAGATGTATTTTATATGAAATATATTTTGGCAATCAAGTATTAGATAAAACCAGCGAAACAATACCATGTGAGGTGACATTAAATTAATATTATTTAATACCACACGCGCTGCATGCAGGGCAGTTCCGCAGTTGTTAAGAAATTCAACAAGAGGACAAAAGCGTAAGTGTGACTAGACGACGATCATAACATTAGTTAAGTGTTTTATTTTAGATTTGATTTTATATCAATAAAAGTGTTTCTGACCAAAAACTATATTTGAGTTGTATTATAAACATATGATGTTTATACTTTAAACGGAACAATAACAGATATAATACGTACTTCGAGTAAAATAATTTACTTAAACTAAATTTCATTGTGGTCTAATAAAAGCGCAAAACAGATAAGTGTATGTCATCGTACCTCATAAAGACGAATACGCTAATCCAATTAGTTTTGTGGTCATTAGCTTGGAGTGTGTAATAGGAAAACGATCATTAGTGCGTATTACTTAATACAGGTGATGATACGACAAAACAAAATGTTAAATAGCTCAAAGCCTATTCGAATATTTCGATTGAAATACATACAAATTTTCAAAAAAGTCACATCATTCATAATTTACAAAAAAAAAAGAAAACTTTTATTTGACAAAAGAAGTTAATAATAAAGCAGATTAATTCTTATTTGACAAAAAATGGTTCTTATAAATGTACTGAAAAATTACGAAATTTTTATTCTCTATAATTTAAAGTCATAAACAACTTTCTAAAGACAGTTATTTTTATTCATAACTTTTGCAGATTGATTTTTAAAAAAGATTTTATATAAAATTTAGATATAACATTGTAATAAAATATTTTGTACGGAACTAGATCCCAAAGATTCATTCCATAATCCACAGAAAAGTGGATTTGGTTAACCAAATGCGGTTATCCCTTTTCTAAATTCAACCAGAACGATCTATAGTCACAACTTTACAGATAATATTACTTAATTACTATGTTTGAATACCGTATCATTCGTATCTATGATTGTACGATTGTACATTCATACCCGATTCGGAAAGAATCTTTTGGATAACCTTCTTAGTTAAAGAGCAAAGAATTGAATAAGACATTTCTAATTAATTCAAGTATAATACAGAGATATAATAATATAGGAGAAGCTTAAGAGAAAAAATAAAAATAATAATGTGTCCCAGGGCCAGATTTAGGAGAGGGCTGAATGGGCTTCAGCCCAGAGGCCCCCACAAATTCGGGGACCCACATTTATATGATATCTAAATTAGGATAAAGGAAAAATATTATGATGATATTACTTATACTAGTTATACTCGATTTAATTGTTTTTTATAATTATTTATTATTAAATAAGTAGTTAATTGTTACTACTACTATTACTATATATGATAATAAGTGTTATTTAATAAGTAAAAAAAATATATTTCCTTGTTTATGTATAAGGGGCCTGCATAATGCATTTCGTACGGGGGCCACCATATACCTAAATCCGCTCCTGATGTGCCCCCCCCCCCAGTTATAATTTGTAAACATTATAATTATTTTTTTTAAATATAATTATATTTTCCACCAACCCATCTGGTACGTCATGTAAAGATTTTATAATAAATTATTATTATTATAAATCATACGGCGCTATCTGTGATAATAATTACATGTGAATATAATGTACATTATACGGAAAACACTTATGTCTGGCGCTTAGCATAGGCAATCTAACGTACGTATTGGCGCGGCCGATGTCGTGATAAGGTAAGCATTTTGGTTTTAATATAAAGTGTATACTGTATTACTCGTAACACAAAAGAGACAGTACAATAGCCATTGGTTTTAGATGTTTAGCTATCTAGGACGTTGCCCCATGTACACTATGTAGAAACGATGTAACATTAGAGCAGTAGAGTGAATGGAGAAGTCCTTAAGGAATGTATCTTAAACCTTAATTACTCAATTTTATTAATTCTGTTTACCTAACGTATATTATAGTTTTCTGCTTATATTATTTATTATACCTGTATGTTTTATGTTATATTTGAAATATTTTTGTGTTATTTCAAATAACAAATAACTTATTTATTAAAATTATGCAATTCAGTATATTAGTTAGTGTGTTGCTCAGCATTTTATACGCCAAATACACAAATAATATAAATCCTGAACACAGTGTAGGTTATACACCTACGTTTGCCGAAAAATCTATACAAAAATGTTGCATATCTCTTCTTTACATAATCATAGTACATGGCTTATGTCAGTTGCCAGTGATTTGTTGTTTCAAGCCAACGTAATATTAGTAAAAAAATATAATTATAATAAGGGGAAACTGTGTAAAAAATCGTTTATTGTTACTATGATAATATTGTAAATCAAATGATGTTTATACAATTTAATATCACTAAGCATTTCGTCATTTAATTAGGACCACTTTTCCTATGTTTATTATAACTATAAGCAACCATTAAAAATATGTGATACCAACACACGACTGCGATATGAGTTATACCTATTATAAATTTTTTTTTTATTTATTTAAAAACAAATATACAGTTTTACATCAATTGTACATTTGAATTATCTATCTTCTGTAAGCTAGGCTTGTGGCGAAGATAGAAAGTTATAAACTGATACATATATTTAAGAATAAAATTAAAACAATATTATTGCGTAATTATCCAATACAAAAAGAGAGAAAATGAAAAATAAAATATAATAAAGTTAACCTAAGTTACATTTAAAGATATATGTAGCCATTCATCAATTAATTTTTTAGCATTATTATGTTTGTAATTGATATTAACATTCTTCTTTATAGAAAAAAGCATAGAATTATAATAATATATAGGACCAAGATAACAATACCAGTAGCTTAGAATGCATATCTTTATTATATATTAAATAAATTTATTACTGTACTCATAGTCGCAATTAGGGGGACGCTTAGCGTGTATTAGCACTCCCAATTTTAAAATTAACTCCCTCAAATATTTTTTTTATTATATCACATTCATCAGCGATTCAACGTTATGCCTGGAAAATGAAGAGCTTAAGTACCCTCATTTTTAATAATTAAAATTGCGTCTATGACTGTACTGATCTAATTACAAATATATTTCATCAAATATTAAATAACTAATATCTAAATTTTTAGTATGGCGTTTTTTCTTTATATTTTTTTCTGCCATAAATATAGTTTTCTATAATGTTCTGTCATTATTTTATAATGCAAATTAGTAGTATTTAACCGATCGATTATTTTACGTTGCTCATCAATTATAAAGTTCTTGTCGACCTCTTCGCAATCAGGATCCATTTCTAACATTTTCGTAAATATATTTCTGCGTTCTTCGTTTTTGATAGCAGTGTATAATTTTATAAATTCACGTACCATAAAAGTAACGCAAATACCTACGGTGATAAACAGTATGCCTTGTTATAAATATTTTATTAAGAACAAAAATTTATTTTTACTCACATAAAATATATATAGATAATAAATCCATATTGTAAAATTGTTGTTTACAAATAGTAGTAAACTGAAAATAAAATATTAAAGATAATTAATAACGTTGCTAGTCAACATATTTAATTACTCACCATCTAATTTAATTGTTTTATTTTATCGTAAAATATTATAGTTCAACAATTAACCGTGATTATAATATTATGATCAATAAGCTAATTAAAAAATTATAAATAGATTTTGAATGAATAATGTTATTTAGTTATATTAAAAAGTCAAAGATGAGTTTTGTATGCAATCTATGATAATTAAGTATTTTTTCTGTAGGAAATGAGTAATAATCGAAGAGAAATTTCAAATTAAAAAAAGAATATTTGTAATAATATAAGAGAGACAGGAAATGGTCCTTTACCCCCCTCTTTCAATGACCACTGTTTCCGAGAATAACTTTAAATGAAAACAAAACCTTTGTTTTTTTTCCATACATGGTTGTACATGATATATTTTCAAGTATCTACAGCTTTCGTCTTCTAGTATATTAATTTCAAATCTAAAATAACTGTATATTTTAAATTTAAATATCATCATATTCATATAACATGTGTTAATATTATAAAATATTATTTAATGGAGAATATTGAAATAAAATTTAATATTATATTATAGTTATATAATATATTATGGTTTTAATTTATTTATACCTAAAACAGATTAAGTTGAAATTTAAATTTCTAATTCATTATATTAGCTATGGTCATACAATACTGTAATGCTACGTCATATTCATTATTCATTTTATCTTAAGTAGAGCATTTCTGCTAGTATTTCTCAGCGTAATTTTTAGATTATTTTTTATTACAACCAAAATACGATCTTACAAATAAAAACCAATACATATATTCACATTCACACATAACTTCATTATATATTATATATATATAAATGCTAAGAATTGTATAAATATGCATAACAAAAAAAATCGATTTTAAGTGAATTTGGAACACATATAATTGTACTCAAACTTAAATCATAATCAAATTGTTAAAAAATGTTTTAGTCATTTTATTTTTATTAAACTGTGGTCTATGGTAGTTGAATTATAGTTGATAAACTGAAAAAAAGGTTGTTATCAATGTATTTTCTATAATTATGAATATCAACAAAATTCTGTGTAAAAAATCTAACTAAATCTGTATCTTATCAGTATTTTGGTTATAAAATTATATAGATGGTTTTATGGTAATGAGTATAAAACTAAAATGATTCGAGTATCAATAATAATATATTCGTTATTTATAACATAATTTTTTTTTCAGTGAAGATAGCACAAGGCCGAAACAGCGTAAACAACAAGAGTTATATACTTATATTATACATAACTCATCACATGCATTCAGGTCGCCCGCACCTCTCGTTATGTCATTCGCCTACGAGGCCCACGTTAAACGATTGATATACAATAATAATATAATATTATGTGAGATTATTATTACCGTGAACACATAATTCGATACCATACGACGTCGGCGGTGTTTTAGTACCTGTACATGTACCCGCGCGTTGACTTCATTTAGTAATGTTCATAAAAATCAGACACGGAATTACGGAATAATAGTAATCATCTGGACTGGTTCATCACGCTGCAAGCACGTCGTATTAAACTATTAATCACATTTAGTATAAAAACATTATTTATTGATTGTATATGTACTATTTATAAATAATATTCAATAGTTATTATAGACTTATAGTAGATAGGTATATGTCATAATATGTCTCTAACCATATAACGATTCATTCCGATCACAAATTTAAAAACGTTTATAAAGAATCTATTAACTACTAACTAGTTTGCGCTTTTATAGTTGGTAGTTAAGATTCCCATCAACTTGCAAAAAATGTCACAGTCCCCACAATTCCCGGTAAACTTTTAAAACGTATCGAACGTAAATGGTGTCGTGATTTACAATGCTAGTTAAAAAATACAAATTGAATACATTATTCAAATGACTAAATAAATCATTCTGAGAGTGTCATTAATGGATGTGAGTTTCACTCCTCACAGTTTGTCTAATTGTTTAAATATATAAATATAATAAGTATTTAGACTTCAATGTCTGATGTACTTTACTCGTATCCAATATACTTATTATGCCTTTAGATATACATGTATACTTCTTGTGAAAAAATAAAGGTAGATTTATCAGAATGCTGTTGTTAGATACGAGTCCATGTATAAATGTCCTTAACATAAATGTATATTTTATTTTCATAATAATTGCACTCTTTTAATATTATTTACTCGTATATACCTACTCAAACACTGATACTTATTGTAATTATTATTACTATTTACTATAATTCTTATTCAATTGTCTCTTATTCCAATACGCCCGCCTCGGCCGTAGCGTTCAATATTATTATTGGTCTTCCGATCGTCGTAGTACGTCGTAATTACGTTCGTATTACGAATATAACTAAATATATATATGCGTGTTGTGTGTGTGTGTATGTGTATGTGTATGTGTATTTTAAAGTGTTTACTCTAACCACATTATTAAGCTTATAGATATATCCATGCACACATACATGCATCATATTATGTAGGGACGCAGACACGCAGTCTTTTAAAACACACCCAAGGACGACGTCGTCCAGCTCCGTTTGTTAGATCTTCCGATAAATTACCATAATGTCGATCCGAATTACAATTTTATCATTTTAAACATTGAATCTTCATACTTTGAAGATCACAATTTAATAATATATATATATATATATAAAAATTAATATACTGTATAATCATTAGACTATTTAGTTTAGCTTGAAAATCTAAATGTTATGCAACTGTTATGTTGTTCGACTAGTATTGGCCAATTCCGGTTTGGTCACCGAGAGTCATCCTCGATTGGGTTATTGGTCAATCTCTGTTGTATTATAATAATCATACTGATGTTTAAGCATATTTTTTTTTAAACAAATACTACTTTTTTTCTTTAATGTGGTAAAAAAATATTAAATAATCTGAATACCTTAAATACAACGCCTGTATAATAGAGCTAAACGATTTTTGCAACAAGGACTTCGCGGCAGGAACGTGTCCAATAACGTTTAACCTTCATTTATTTAATAGTCTTATCACATATAGGTACATTAATTTACTCTTCATAATATACCTATACAATTGAGATCAAGAAACAATATTTATTTTTCATGATATTATCAATGCATACAATTTAGGGATTATTTCATATACCTAAATATTTAAAATATTGCATAAATAAATTTGCATAAATAATATTATTAAATATTGAAAATGTTAATAAATGTACTTGTACAAAATAATTTTATTTTATAAATATATATACATTATTTTATTTATTTATATTAATTATTTATTGATTATTATTACTAAATACGTTTTAAAATAGTATAACGCATTTTGTATTTCTTGTTATAACGCTTAAATTTGAAGCAAAATATTTATTTACTGTCGTTTAGTAATTAATATTTTAAATAGTATTTATAATATTACTTTATAAATATGTAATGTAATTTTAAATAAGAAAATTAATTATTAATTTGTATAGCTTGTATTAACATATAGGTATAAATATAAAAATTTAGGTACTTACTTTATTTATAATTGTTGACATCTTAAAGGACATCTTAATTAATACATTATGTTGGTAAGCATTGTTATTTATTATTCTATTAAATCATAATAATTAGATATATTAAATTATTTTTGAAAAATATAACTTTGTACATATTATTTGATTTCAATAAATACAAATTGATAATGAGCTGATTAAGTATAATTGTAGGTAATATTTGTTAATAAACAGTATGCACTCGTATATATTACAAAGTTTAATGGCAATAATTATTGTTGATTAAATATGATGCCAATTATTTTTATGGAACTTAAATTACTATTATAATACATAATATTTTAATAAGTATCTCTTTTCTCAACTTAAATATTGAAATATCTTATGGGACTTATTCAATAAAATTACTATAGTGACCTGTTGACCCGAATTATTATGTTAAGTAATGGCCTGGATATGTTTGATTACATATAAGTATAAGTAATAATTTATATAATTTTCTTTATTACTAGAAAACGACAATCTATGATTATCGTATACGATCACATATTAATTTAAATTTCTGGATTAATTAATTTTTATTTATTGAAAAAACTCAAAAAAGACGTAGACATTACATTTATAGATTATTATTTTAATAAACCAATAAAAAATAATTAGTAATATAATAAACCATTATAAAAAATCTATCCACTGCAATGTATTTCAATCGAAAATTAAAGCAAATATTATATAGATAAATACATAACACTAATTTATTTATTATATATATGTATAAGCATAGATAGGTTTAATTATATACATGATATTTTAACTATATGTACTATTACTAGGTATATTAATATAACTAATTTTAGCAGTTTTTGATGTAAAGTATTACTTTTTCGTGTCTTTATTTTTCGTATCAAGTTATCGACTACATACATGGTTTTTAATTTAAACGTGGATATTGTACTTTATATTTTCACTTTTAATGAGCTTTTAGCGGCTAAAAAGAAATCGACCAAAAGTTAAAGATTATGGTTTTCCTTTCGTAAAAACGTGTTATTAAATTAATTTATATATATATATATATATATATAAATTATACATCGATATCGGAGATATATACTTACGTAGTTTCATGTTTGTATTCTGTGACCTCACTATACATATATGATATATAGGTACTGAATACATAAAACGTTAATTTACATTCTTATTCCTTTCGTTTTCATAATAATTTTACTAATATATAGTAATATACTATTATGTAGAATGTATAATAAATGCACATAATATTTAGCTATATATAGGTACCTAGACTAAAATATAATTAGTGGTTGATTTATTATGTGTTATTTAGCTGCATTAAAATGGTAATCCATCTCATCATAATATGTAAATACAATTATTATAATATTGTACTTCATTTTTTAATGTGAAAAAATACCAATAAATATTTGATAAAAAAAAAAATACAAACGGTTCTTTATTGTATATAAGCTTTCTATTGAAAAATTTATTAAAATTATAAAACCAGCGAACTGGATTGGAATAGTTTTTTTTTTATTACGCAACAATGTAATGTATAGGATAACTTTTTAAAAAGAAATTGCAGAGTACAAAGATCAAAAAAATTTTAATTTAAAATATGTATTAACTTATTTATAGTACTATATATAATTTAATTTATTATAATATATATATAAATATAAATCAATATATTTTACAATATTATATTTTATTTTTTTATTTCTTATATATTTTTTATTCAGTAATTATTGTTAGATACATTTGTTTTTATAATGGTTTATATTTTACATTGATGAAATTAACATAAATAATAATTTTAAATGGCAATATATTATATTTTAAATATTTTCCATACGCATTATAATTAATTTCTGATCCTGTAAAAATTATTATTTAAATAGAGACTTTACTTTATACTATTATATTTTAATATTGAGATAGGATATTAATGTGTATGTAGCAAAGCTACAACGATTCTACTCATCTATCTTACTATATAATAATACAAAGTAACAATTCCAATATTATACTTAAAATTTCCATGAGAATTGATAAAATAATAATTAGATGTTTTAGTAAGTAATAAAATATTATACGATACATTTATATGGTAATGGGTACTGAGCACAACATGCAATTTGGTATCAGATATATTATTATGTAATTAAACAACCGAGGTAACAATACATAATCAGTTTATTGAAAAGTTATTTAATAAATAAATGTATAGGACATTGGTGCATAACATAACATGCATACATATACATGACTATCTAAATAAGGCACGAAATACGAGTTGAATCATATATTCATATTTATATCACTATTTACTATCATATCTACTATCAGCTATTGCTATATTATAATTTAATAAGCAAAAAAAAAAAAACTCGGCATTTACATTAAATTTATCTCCTATTAATGAGTAGTTCGTTGACTCGTCATACAATTTGAATACAGGTACCGGTCCGCAAAGCTTAAACGCTTACACGTCGTTGTGTTTCAATGCGTGAATAAATCTGTGTAAAAATTATAATATAAAACGATAACATTCAGTTGTAATTCACACCAGTCACGGTACATTTAATATTATGTTAATTTTGTTGATATATCAATTTTAATATTATAAACTTGTGGGGCTATATTAATATGAATTTTTTTTTTTTTTTTATTGTAAACGAGTTCAGACATTCATTCTTAAAGTGAAGTTTTGACCAAGTATACCTTGAGAATGAAAACTGGTATCGGTGAAGATTTTATCTGGTAGAGAAGTTTATTGTAAAGAGGATTATAATGCTCAGACATACGATACTCTGCCGATCCAGTGCAATACTAATTTACTTTTTTTTTTCCGTTCTAGATTTTTGTTACTCCTGTGGTATCATATCGATAATATCCATATGTCTTGTGTGGTCTAAAATACATGATATGGCTTCCTATGTGTCTACAGTATTTTAGTATAATATCTACACTACTACGAACAACGTATTTTACTGAAAATGAATAATTTCGGAATTACCGAACACTATTGAATCTATATAACACATTAAGAAGAAAAAAAATAATTGTTTATTTAAAAATCAATATTTTTTTGTGAATCTAAACTTTATTCATTAATCAATATTTAGACAGTCATAAAATATTATACTAAGTTTTTAGGATAAGGTTTTCTTTATTTTTTATTTTGAAAGTTTTCGCCTTTAATTATTGTTTACAATTATTATGGAATAGACATAAAATATTAAAACATGAAAAAATGGGTAGTATATTGGTATCTTTTAGAGAGAAATGTTTATTTAAAAATATATTTAAATTTACTTGTATGAACACAACTACTGGACTGAACATTATTTCTGATAAATTTAAAGATTCTATTTAGAGTATATTTTCTACTAATTTTAGAATTAGTCTATAATTCTATAATTAATAAAATCTAAACCAATCATATAGTTAACGAAAAAATTACTCGGGCTTAGTAATATTGTATTGTATTTATTTTTATATAAATACTACCAGTAAATATTAATACAAATTGTAAATCGTATTACATATTTATAATATTATATTACCGTATTTATATGTCAAGTATTGAAAACTTAATATTGTATGTTATTGGTATAGCAAGAAAGCATTAAAAACTACCTTTGTTATTATAAAGTGATTATTATAATATGGTATTTTATTTATATTTTCCTATCGAATAATAACTTGACAATTTATATTATACATTTTAGAATCTTAAAAAAAAATAAAAATAAACAAAGAAAAAACTTCTCAAAAAACTGTTAAGAGTAAAAAGTTTTATAAATTATACATATATATAGTTCTTATAATTATTATATATTTATTAATTATTAATAAAAACTGAGTATAATAAGCGGTAGACCTATTTATAATGTGACAAGATAAAGTTACTTTTTGAACCATTTTTTCATTCACGTAAATGAATATATGAGAGTATGGTATACATAATAATGAAGTTACTACAAAAAATATTACATATAATAATTATTAAAGTCGCTATTCAAATTATACATTTATTAAGATTCTATCAGAATGAAAACAGAGTGTAAATTTCCTACAGCCTACAATATAATAACTGTAATATATACCTAAAATATACATAATTTAACTGATATTGTATCATTATTTATTGATAAATCTTAATACATATTATAGTTTGTATTACTTAGATCGTAAATTTAAAATTATAATATTATAATAACTTCTTAAAGGTTTTTTGCAAAATACCATATCATTATAAATGTTCATACAAATGCAATTATATAAAATACAGTATTTTTACATCACTGGATACTAAAAATTACGTATTTAAATAATATTAAGCTCACAAATGATAACGGACTTGGTGTGTATTTTTATTTTATTTATATAACTGGAAATCAATTCAAAATTTAAATACTTAATTAATTTTATACGAGAACATTATAGTGTATAATTGGCTATTATGATTTATGATTACAGTACAAGTACTCGTAAAATTACATATTTTTTTTTTCTAATTTATAATAATAATATGGGTATAATAAAGCAGTTTTTTCCTTAAATTTATTATTGTAATATGAACTTTAATAAAATAATCTAAAATGTATGTTATAAATATATAATAACAATCTACGAATAATTTGATATTATATTAAGTATTTTACATAATTCATACAATTTTAGAGTGATCTATGAAATAAATTAACTAAACACGCAAACTATTTTATATTTGATGGTACCAAAATCACGCGTTAATTTAACAAACAGGTTTTATATTTTTTTGGCTAAAGTGCTAGTTTAAATTCTACGAATATACAATTATTATAACCAATCATAAAATTTTTTTTTTCTTTTTATAGTATCATTCATGTTTATTACAAAAATATTAGTCCATCTAAGTAATTTATCTAAAAACGTATACAAAAATCTATTATTATTGTTTCAGTGTTAACTATTGACTATAATAGCGTATTTAGCATTCATTTTCTTGGGATTGGATATTATTATCTTAATACATGATGATGATTATATATAGTATATACGCATAGAATTTAAACTGGCACAACATATGGGTATATCTTTATATCTACCAAATACACTTATGTTTGATGTATACAATTTACAATAAGACTGTGTGGTGAGTTTGAAATACACAGATTTTAAACTCTTAGGTGAAAAGTTTTATGAATAAAATTATGTTCATATTTTGATTATATAGGTATATTAAAATTATTCGTACTACCAACTATAGTAACAACTCTATTTTTTAATATACGTTAGTGATGTTTTTAATACCTTTTTGACTTTTTAAATGTATATTATTACAGTTTTTCGAATACGTAATTGAAAAATTATAATAAAGAACGATATATATCTATACGAATGAGGTTTGAAGAATTTTAGCATACTATATATTATATATAATATACATAATTATTTAATACCATGAAGGGGCTTCAATGATGGTAGGTATAAACTTTATATATATATAAGATTAATTGATTGTTAACGCTTATACTTGTTATAGCTACTGCGTTAAAAATTTGGACATTCCTACTAATTATCATCTGCGTGATAGTCAATATTATTCTTTCCTACAACTTATCAGTTAAAATCAGCTATCAAATATAATGCATTAGACAGTAGTCAGTAGACAAATGGTTTATCTATGTTGTTTGCCATTAAATGACGAAGTCTGTTAATCACTTAGTACATTTTTATGTAGTTAAAACATTCTAAGAGTCTTAGTTAACTCAAAGCCTTCCAATCCATAATATGCGCTAATGCATCTGCCCCAGATACATTCAACAACTTATTCTTTTTATATCATTTTAGTAATATAAACATCATAATAATATCTCATAAATGCTTCTGATTGCTTTTCCAAACTGCATAAGGATGAACATTGTTACAGTCTTCATAAATATTACTTCAGCTAAATAGTATTATAAAATCATGAATACAATATTAATCTATACTTACATAATAGAAAAGTTTGTTCAAACTCACTAATTTCTGGATATACCGATCAGATTTACCACGGGCGTGGGCAGGCAAAGCGATGCGATGGGTTGAGGGCCGACAATGTCTACAATTTCAGAAGTCCTATACAACAACCGTATTTTTTTACAGGTAACAAAGCGCACAGGGACAGGTATAAAGGCATAAAGAGAAAGCCGTGTTGACTATGAATGACAAATATTAAATAATGAATTGAATATTGAACAATGATTGGGTTGTACAAGAGACATAACCAATAGCAATGAAGATTTAATAATTTATTTATTTCAAATTTATTTTAACTTTGAAGAAATTAATAAAAATAATAGGTACTTACTAATAAAAGCATAATAGTGCTAATAGAAGATAATATTGAAGTTAGTAATTTTTTTAATTTTTTTGTATACTCTATAGCCTATACACTATATAATTTTTTTTTTTTGTAAATTTTAACTTTAATATAATAGTAATACTTGAATATAGCCCAATCTTAGAAATCTAGACATTTGGAACCCAAGTACTATGAATGTATAAACATAGGTATTGGTAGCTTTTTTTTTTTAATAATCGTTAATTACGAAATACCTACTATTATTAAAAAATGAATTACATATGTTCCATTACATTATGTCTAAAATATTGAAAAAAAATTGTTTAAATGATTAAATATTAATAAATGTACCATCATATATTCATATAAGATATTATGTAGTAGTTTATTTTATAATTTCAATACAATTTTGTATCATCACACGATTCTTGATTTATCTAAAATAGGAAAATCACAAAAATAAGTGAGGTAACATGACCTTTTGGATAATTAAGCGACTAAATGATCGATATGGTATTGTGTTTATTTATTATTATCTTCATAGTTAGTTATTGTAGGAAATTTTAAGTGAGGATAACCATACAGATAAAGTTTTTACATGAAGAACAAATGGAGTAAGAAAAAATTACACAAAATTTAACTTCAAGTTTTTATATTTTTATGTTTTTTTGTTACATCCAACATAACTGAATTGTGTAAAGTAAATTTGTCCTTATTCGTCGTTCTGATACGAATAAAGAAAATCACTGTAAACACAATACTTGCAATGATAAAAAATGTGCATAATTTTGCACACGGTTTCTTATAGCTAATGGTATACGTGTTTGGGCCGTGTCAGCATACATGATTAATGCAGGCTAAGTTTACTTCTTTTTGGAGTCTTCTGATTTCTGTGGATGGGCGGCGTTGAATTCCAAGGACTTGGCGATTTCTGAGGGGATGGTCGGGACGACGTTTCCGGCTGCGTGGTAACCGGTCTCATCGGCGTAGTATTTGACTTCGACTGGGGCACCGTCGTCACCGATGTAGGCATATGAACCTTCAATTACTTGAGCGGCGTTTTCGCTTCCAGCGTTCTTTACGTATCCGGCGGCCTGTGCGGCGATACCGTTCTCGGTTTCGAATCTAAAACACGTACAAATGTATTGCGTTTAAAAACAATATATTTTTTGTGTGTGACGTGTGGTGCATTTGTATTTCTCTCTTTAATTCACCATTTGGATTGTTGCATAAAATTGTTCCAATATCATATAATTATTTATAATACTAACCCGTATTTGAAGTTACCGTCAACGTTCACTTCTTGCGATTGTCTGACAATAGCTGGCAATTTGTTGTCTACGGTTTTGAACACTTGTGGAACAACCTTGGGGGCAACTGGTACAGGTGCAATGATTGGGGCCGGGGTGACGGCACTGACTGTGGGGTAGACAGCGGGGGCGCCTGGGTAGAAACCACGGTTATTGTAACCTGTGTGAAAATAATAATTTTTAAGAAATTTGAAAATGTAGGACTCTGTGATTTAGATAAACGAATAGTAAATGAAGTCAAACCTTGGTATCCTGGGTAGTAACCTTGGTAACCAGATTGGTATCCTGGGTAGTAACCCTGGTAACCTTGGTATCCTGGGTAGTACGATTGTTGTCCTGGGTAGTATCCGTTACGGAATCCGAAGTTGTAACCTTGGTAGCCTTGGTAACCTTGGTATCCTGGGTAGTATGCTTGTTGACCTGGGTAGTAGGCCTGGTTGGCTGGGAATCCACTGTAAGGGAAAGCTTTGACAGCTTCCTTAGGTGTGGCTGCAGACACTGCTGCGATGACAGCTACTAGCACTACCTAAAGACATAGGTACAAACAAATTGTAATAAAGTACTGAGAATGGATTTTTACATATAATTATTATAGTGTTGTAGTTTTACTGTAAACATTTTTAAGTAACAAAAGATACGTATTTGGTTAAAATGTGAGACAACTTAAGAGTTCACCTAAAACTTAAATTACTAAGATATCAAATACATTTTCAGTAAACAACCATCTTTTTGTAAAGTATAAAACAAAAAAAATCAAGACTAAATTATAATACTTGTATTAGCATGTGTATTACTTTTACACTAATAATAAATTTAACTTAAAAATGTTCAAGTAGTTAAAAATTAAATTTGTTTTATAGTTTTATTAATTTAATTATAATTTGATAATATACAGTGTCCCGCGAGGATTTACCCATTGCGATATCTCTTGAAATAATAGAGATATCATAATTCTGGTTTTTTAATAAGATTCACAGGGACAAGAACTACAAATATTTCATGCTCAAATTTATTTTATGTTTTGGTAAAAAGTTAAAAAATGTATTTTTTTTATTTAATTATTTAAAAAAAAAAAATGAAAATAGCCATTTTGTAGAGTTTTTTTTTCTGAAAATAGCCATTTTGTAGAGTATTTTTTCTGAAAATATTGACGTTTTAACATTTTAATTTCATTGATTTCCTGATTTTTAATATTTTTCCTAGTTTCGAAAAAACTGCGGACAAAACACCTTTTTTTACTAAATTCAAAGTAAACAAAATATATTTGTTTTATCTATTTATTATAATTATTACAATATAACCGTATTTAATAAAACTAGGTATAACAAAAATGTATAAATCGATATTTTGTACAATAGTTATTAACTTTATTTAAAAATTTAAAAATTTTGAAGAAATAAAATATGACGTTTATTGCGAGCCACAATTGAAACCCGTTCGCCAGCCGTACGAGCATGCGAGGTACATGTTTGATACAATAATACCACTATAGCACTATCGTATTAAATAATTCGCAGTTTTTTCGAAACTAGAAAAAATATTAAAAATTAGGAAATCGATGAAATTAAAATATTAAAACGTCAATATTTTCAGAAAAAAAACTCTACAAAATGGTTATCTTCATTTTTTTTTTAAATAATTAAATAAAAAATATATTTTTTAAATTTTTTACCAAAACATAAAAATAAATTAAAACATAAAATATTTGTAGTTCTTGTCCCTGTGAATCTTATTAAAAAACCAGAATTATGATATCTCCATTATTTCAGGAGATATCGCTATGGGTTAATCCTCGCGGGACACCCTGTATACTATGTTTAATATTTACACGTAAAAGTATTTTGTTTATACGATGTATTTTTATGATGATAGAATATAAAGCAAATATCGTATAATAATAAGATAAATAAAATTCAAAAAATATGCAAGTGTTTGATTTTAGTCATTATTTTCTTTAAATTAAACTGTTTTTAAATTGAAACCGCAATACAGAAGATTTTATATTTACTTGAATAAAATAATAAATCGCTAATATTGATATTTGATTATTTTACTCACCAAGAATTTCATGATGATTTTTTCGAACGTTTACCGTGATCAGAAAATTGCCGTATGTTGGGATGTGGACAGATGACACAACTGATGCAGAATGAGCATCCCGATGAGGTATATATACTAATATTTTGGCGCAGGTTCATGCAAAATACCTTGAACTTGACATTTAAAAAAATAAAGTATCTCCCTTTTTTTCTGCGAATAAATTATTTGATTTTTTTATACACGTCTTGTTCAATGTACACTTATACACATATATGTAGATTTGTAGATTATTGGATGAAGAAGACCGGTTTGCGATTTTTTTTTAAATGTTACTGCGCTCCAGACAGAAAATAAGTGGAACTGGTATTTACAATTTTTTTTTCATTATTATTATTAGATTTTAAAATCGATGGCTATTTTTGATGTTACACTACGGACGATTTAAAATATCAATCGATATAATGAAAAATAAGAAAAATGTTTTATTCCCACAGAAGCCATATGTAAAATTAGTCTATTTCACATAAATATTATATGGTTGATAGGTACCACGATGAAAAATATTATGAATTATGCGATGAGTCTTAACGATGGTTACGAATCGTTATAGAAACGTGAAGGAAATTGGATAGGTTCCAATTCAATTTTTTTGTCTGATTTAAAGAAATTTTATATGGATATCAACATACTTGATTTAACATTGTGTTCTATTCAAAAATACAAAATCTGTACACGTACAATAAAAACGTGATACCGTTAAAATGATATATAATGTACCTATATATATATATATATAGTATTATATTATTATATATAAATTTTATCATATAACTAACAGTAATAGGTATGTATAGTTCTTATTTCTATTTTATTTTTCTACATGCGATAAAAAATAAAACATACATATTTCAATTCTGCATTGAACATTTTATATTGGTAATGTATTGCTAAAATAAATTTAATAAATTATTTTGAAATTTTATAATA
The DNA here is from genome assembly GCF_003676215.2 of Rhopalosiphum maidis. Classification (NCBI taxonomy): domain Eukaryota; kingdom Metazoa; phylum Arthropoda; class Insecta; order Hemiptera; family Aphididae; genus Rhopalosiphum; species Rhopalosiphum maidis. The sequence goes on from NC_040877.1 coordinate 67,154,571, forward strand.
AAAAAAAATATTTTTAATAACTCACTTAATAATTCATAACTCATAAATATATAACAATTGGAAATACTTCGCATCCTTTATTTAATGATTAATACAATAAGTCTAATATATGGTGTATCATTATTTATTATTATCTAGACTTTCAAACATATATTGCTATAATATTATATAGCTAGATTAGATATACCCATTAGATTTTGATAATAATGTAAGTCTATAACACATAAACTATTTTATTTCAGTAGACATACGTATTTATTTTATTTAATTAATAAAATTCATAATATTTTTTAAAAATACGTATACGATACATACGATAAAACATTTTTGACATGATAAAACACTAAAAATATTTATGTAAGGTTGTTTGAAATATATTTTTATTTTATAGTTCGCTAAAATTGAATTGATTAATTATAGGCTAATAAAACTAAATTATGCTTAAGAAATCATTAGCTAATTATTTATTCATTATATTTTTAACGATTGTTTAAACAACTCATCAATAGTGAATTATCATACTAAAGGTATTCATTAAACAAAAATTAGAATCTGAAAATGGTAAATCCTTGCGATAATTACAACGGATTTTATAAGTGCTTAATATATTACAGCGTCGAAAAACCAGTTGATAAAAAATATTAATGCTCTTCAGTGTCAGTCTGTCGGGGGTTGTAATTATAGACTACAACAGTAAGTGCAAGTTTAATGTGTAACTTTATAAGGATATGTTTTGTGAAATACTGAATGTCAAAATATATTATACTTATACTTTGTAATTTAACTTGACTTAGTTATAATAGTACTTTTATTAAACAACTTTACTCACATAACATATAATATATAATATGATATTATGTTCTTCAAATAGTAAAACTATAGAGTAAACATACCATCAACTATCAACTATCAAGTATTAAATATTCAAATAAATCATAACATTTATTGTTATTTCTAAATAACTAAGAATATTTTAATTCTTTAAATTATTTTTATTAGTTTGTTTCTTACAATTCCCAAGTATGCTTCATTAATGTTTTACTCACACTGTCTTATTTTTAACAGTTTAAAATTTAAATAAGGATTTTAATTTAAGAGCTTTCAAAATACTATTAAATAAAAACTTAAAATTATTTAATATTATTGATTTTACATAATATATTTAAATTGTTAACAAAAAACTCGTTTTATGCAATTTAAACTGAAAACAACGAATAAAAAAAAAAATCATATACTTGTAACTGGTTATCAATTACTGATCAAGTAATTTGATCAGTAAATTTTACAACATATTATTTACACAATTTTTACTACGTTATTTAAGACAATATTTTACACGAAATCTAGTTGTATTGTCATTTATCATAGTGAATATATTTATTTTAAAATACTAAACTTTGAACTGTACGATTTTAATAATAATAATTCTAGGAGTGAGGATATAAAAATCCCAAATTATAAATGCACTTATGCACTTGAAAATTTAAGCTCCAAACAAATATATTCAATGTTCGATACTTAAAATAAAATTATAATAAATTTCAATTTTAAAAAATTAATTTAATAACCACTGGAAAAATTAATTTCTTTCTTCGTTTTTTACATTGTAAATTATAGTACATGTAACGAATCTACTTTATAAGAACGCGTGATTATCTTGTGGTAGTATATTATGACAGTTAACTAAAGATGGCTTCTTAGACACGGTGCGTGTTATCCACTTAAATAAGTATACAATATTGCATTACAAAATTATTGTTTTCATAATTTTATTTAGTGAAACTCATTCGACATCATTAACTTCACTTAACTATTCGAAAATCGCAAAATACATTTTTAATCGAAGAAATTTGAATATGCATTTATATGAAGTATTGACAGAATAAGCAAAGTAAAACTTTAAATATTGCTTCCTAGTATTCTAAAACATATCAATAGACCACTCACATTTTATGCAACCTTTCTTAATAAATATGAAAACAATTAGAAATCTTTAGCCCAGATAATAACTTTCAGTTTGGGACCTGCTGAAGAAATTATACTACAGTTAATGAAGAATGAAGATAAAATACTGAAAATTTGTAGGTAATTGTTTCAACGAGTATGATTACTTTTTACTTTAAAAATCTTTAGTCATTTGTTTGGATTTAATACAGATATTGAATCAAGTGTCCGGGTGTAAAGGTTTTTTTTTAACACTTCTCTTCAATAAAACCAGTCCAGACAATGATAAAAATACCTTTAATCAAGGTTATGTGACATAGAAGAATCCTGTTTAGATACAAAAGCAACATGATTTGATTACTGGTTGAGACTGTTAATACTTAAGAGCGACATGAAAATCGAATTATAACCCTGAATGTAAGCGTGAAGACATGTCATATGTCACGTATATAATATGCCATACTAAATGTATTACATTAAAATACATTTTAAATTATAAATAAAAATCATATGACTTGTTAAAAATATTCTTACCATGTAGTATGAAGGAAAATATATGTTTTCATACATTTTTTTTATAATTTCAATTCTTTAAATATACCAATATTTTAAATTTATATACTAAAAATTATAGATAAAAACAGAATAATAAATAAAACTTGTTACAAAAGAAAATTGAATTTATTCAAATAACGATGATAATATGCCTACTACTGCTATCAATTATTCGTGTAATTAGACATTTATAAGATGTCTGTGGATTGAATTAAAAATTTATTATAATAAATCTTTTAAACCTAATAGGTATTAACTATTTTTACAAAATGTGTATACTTTTTACTTTCTAACTAACGGTAATATAAGACATTTTATAATTATGTTAAATATAGATTACAATTTATAAAAGTTAATAAATTTATTAAATTTAAAATTTTATTTTTATAATAAATTACTTTTGAGTCACAGAGAACATAATAAACTATAATAATATATATTAAATTAAAAATCAATTAAAAAATTAGAAAATATATTTTGCTTATAATTTATGCTACATTTTTAGTATACAATTATTCTATAAGTTAGTAAATTGTATAACTTAAAAAAAAAAATGAACGTCATTATTACAGCGTCTTACTGTTAAGGTATATACTAAAATATGTTAAATATTCGTAAAATAATTGAGTAAATGTATGCATTGCAATATTAATAGTATCTATTTATCATTCAAAGATCAAGCTTCACTAAAATTACGAATATAATAATTTAGGCAATAATTTTTAAAGTAAATTAATCTTAAAATATTGGATACAATGAGTAAATGCTTAACTAATTTGAATATCTACGTCCTACAGAGGTATGATATGAAAGTGTTTATTAATGTAAAACCATAAATTATTATATACTTATATTATATAAGTATATAACTACTGTATCATACCTAATAATTAATATGCATAAATGCAAAATACATATATTATTGCAAACATTAAATATCTGTTGTATACATATAAAAAAATAGATGAATATCTAAATGTTTTTTAATATAAATTTAAAGTTTAGTCAATATATTAATTTAGATAGGAAAATATAGATACCGATTGTTTGGGACTTGCCACGTGTCGATGCAAAATAGTCCTGCAAGTGTTTCTTATCAATTTGAAAGTAATAATCAGGGTGTGAATGATTTAAATGCAAAAAGATTTTTTTTATAATGCGACAAACATTACATTCAAAATTATTTTTATACAATATAAAAGAATCAAAGAACCAAAGAATCTAATAATAAAAGTTGTATTCTACATTTTTTTTTTTCGGTATCAAATATTAAAAACGTATCCGCGCGATCGATTGACACGCCATTACGTCACTGTATACAAAGGAAAATATTATCTCAATTTAACCAACAGAAGATTAGATCTAAAAGTAAGTAGACAATTTATTGATGACCCACAATAATATTTAAGTATAAAATTATTTTATGATCGGTGATTAAAAAACGATAATAGATAATTTTAATCTTTTGATTAAATATTTATTTTTTCAATAATAAATGTATATATAAAACATTTTTTTAGGAAATTTATAGAAAATTACATTAATTTTATTTATAGTTTTTTTTTGTATTTTATACAGCATTAAATCTATTACTATTTATATATTTGCTACTTGAAACTTGTTAAGCATTCTTCAACCAAATGATTTTTTTCAAAAAATAATATAATAATAAAAAGATGGAACTGTCATTGTTAGAATAATATATAGAGTTATAATAATTTATATTGTATTCGAATGATAAGTATATAATAATAGAAATTAATATGAGAAAACTGAATTCTGAATTTTAAAAATACTATTTATCCTTATATACCTATATATCCTTATATATATAAAAGAACAGGCCATTTTTATGTACTAATTTTGTGACGACGTTATTTAACTTTTTTCCAATTTTTTTTTTTCACAGAGTTGTTCCAAATAGATGTCTTAAGTGTCGCACGTCGCTTGATTTTCAAAATTTTGATTTTAAAGGGTTGAAATCGGTGAAAATAAATTTTTACATGTAATTTGTATATTTAAATTCATATAATAACATAACAGTCGGCCGATAACGGGAATACGGTACGGCACGGCGTTCGGAGGGTTTCCAGCTACCTGCAACCTGACCTTTTTTTGTGTGTGTATTTTATCAGCATGTAGATATGAATTATTCCGATGAGTAAAACACCGGTCACCAATTAGTTCAATTATATAAATTATAAAATAAATGTTTTTCGTCTTTAAAACACAACAATGTGTGTTCAGTGTTGATTTAAGAATTTCATTTCGATAAAACAAAAACTGCACACGGGCGAAGCCGGGTGATTCAGCAAGTAAATTATAAATCACCATTATAAATTTAAAAAAATACAATGTAATGATATTAAGTAAAGAATACTCAATAATAATTAACACAATGTTATAAATAATAATTTAGTTACTTAACATTTTAAAAATATGTGATTTGATGAAATCCATGATATTTTTTTATAGGTATATCAAATTTAATGTAAACACATGACAATATTATTTTATTGGCATATAATATCAGTCCATTAAATTCTTATCATAATATTATTTTAAGTATTAAAATTTAAACACGGAGCTAATTGAATATTTTACTGTATGTAAAAATGAATATATTTTATTGAACTGAATTATCGTTTGCAGACCGGTTATTTACTATTATTGCAGTAAAAAGTATTCGTTTTAATAATAACAACAATAATAATAAAAACAAAAATTTTATTGATGAAATTGAAATTATAAAACAAATTATCTCTTTTAACTTTACATTTTTTAAATGTTTTTGTTTCCAAAATGTTTGTTATTTATTGCTCAATTTTAAAGCTTTCAAGAGTTAACAGATTTTAAAATATATCTAAAAAAAATTGAAATACTTCGTGTATAAAACTACGTAGGTAGGTGTTATTTGTTTAAAAAAAAAAGAGAAAATTTTTTTATTTCTTTTTGTTATGCCTAGTCTAAAATGCACAGTCGATGAACAGTGAACTCGTATAAAATCCATGGTAAATGACAATAAAGTCATCAATCGCTCTATGTGATGTTAACATGTATCTCTATATATATGATTATTATTATAATTAATAGCTATATTTTCTTGTGACTATTTTGGGCGATTTATTTCATTTTTAATAGTTTAACAGAGAAATAATTTAAGAATTTCCATAATTGAAGTAAAGCCTTAGACAATTAGTATATTCGATATTTATGTTCATGTCTTCATGAATATCTACGTGTTAAATACCTAATATGACGTAATCTACAAACGTACGATTTTTTTCATCATATTCTTTTATATTACTAATGTAATATTAATATGAGACAAGATACCTTGTGCCTATCTATTGAGAACAACATAAGAATATAATATTAGCTGTAAGTATTATTGGTATATCCAATATGGAATAATTGTAACTTATAAATTGTAAATGCTTATATTATAAACTTATTTAATATTTTAATAATTCATTACCCATTCCCTGTTTCCCTGATTTTATAACTCTAACTACGATTTTTTTTGTAGCTATTAATACTAGTAGGAACTCTTAGTTAAGTGTTTGAAGTGTTTCTCATATGATCACAAATCATCAAGTCTTTATTGGCATATACATATATTATATTTATCGAATTGTTCTATACTATAATTTGTCTTTGAAATGTCAATATAAAGACTATCGCTTTTCACGTCAACATATTACGTCAACATGACCTATGGTTAATATTACTATATTAGAACTAAAATATATATACAAAATATTTGTTCAATAAATCACTATTTAAACGTACGACATTAATTATTTATGGTATTCGTATAATGTATATACCTCGTATAGAAGTTATTATGTATTAAATAAAAAACTATATCATTATACATATATTAGGTAGATAATTGTAAAAAGACCAAAAAATCAACTTTTGTAAAAGAAAATAAATAACAAATCTGTGGCTATCCGAAAGCAAATAGGTAGTTTACAAAAACAATTTTTTCGAAAAAGTATATATAAATGATCTTTTTAAAATACATAACTCTAAATATAACTCTCAATATAAAAATTTAAAAATATATTTATATTCGACCGAATTATATTATACGATTATTTGAATTTTTAAAATGTATTCTAAAGTGACTATAATATTAAAAATGTAATAGATAATATTACACTAGTTTAACCAATTATTATTAGCATAGTATATAATATGATATTATTTTTTTGTAATAGCTTATTAAGCACAGGTACAGTTTAATATATGTATAATCATTGAAAAAATAGATATTACAAATTTAGAAGATACATCTTCACTTTTTTATACAACAAAATAAAACGTTGTAAAATGTATTACTTATGTATTTTTCATCAAAAAGTAGTATACCTAATATACATATAATACTTATATAATATACATAATTGAGTATCGTCATATTTCATGGAAACGAGTTTTCAATATATTATAAATGTATAAAGATGATGTACTTACTACATGTAATGAATTCAATACCTTAAACTAAAATCCATAAAAATATAGTACCTATTACAACTATTAAAAATGCTTTACAAGAAATAACACAATTTTTGAATGATTAAAAATGAATTATTATTAGACCTTCATATTTAATTTGAAACTATATAATATTCTTATTACTTGGTGTTTTTCTATTTGACGTCAAAGTTAAATAAATCACCTGTCTTTAAAATGGATTCATAATAGAATAGGTACATACTAAATGTACGAGTTTTTCAGTGTTTGTAATTAGAATTAGACTAATATATAAACAAAGGTATAGTTTTTTAATTATTACTAAGATAAGTTTCAGTGTACAATAACTAAACACAAGTATCTAGTTTAATTTAATATTATCTATTGATTTACCAATGGTGATATTTCTCATTTAATTTCTGATTCAATATTACATGTCATTTTTTTTTAGCATTAGAACTTTGACATTTTTACTTAAAAATTATGTTTCAAATTATGTTACAAATTATTAGGTAAAGAATTTGTAAGTTTTTGTAACCATGAATTTAGAATTTGTTACTTAATTTTTAACTACCCTAAAACAGTTTGTATTTCCTGATGTCAGGGCAAGCCAAACCAACCCCTAAAAGCTACGCCAGAAAAAAAGGAACTTGAAAATTCAAACTGATACTACGAATGTATATGCTGGAATTTTCAATTATTTGTAACAACAAATTCGTAATTTATAATACTTTAATTCTTTTAAAAATATTTCATTTCTAGGTGCCAGGATAATTGCATTCAATACCCATATCGGAAAACAATTTAGGTGTAGTAAGAAAATTAAGTTACTATAATCGTGAAAAATCTGTTCCTAATTACATTTTGGTTGATTCAAGTGCTGAAGTGCGCTTACTGTTTTCAGGAGGTTAGTAATTTGTTGTTAAAAAAATTAATGAATTGTGGTCATCACCTCATACTAGTTTTAAGTCTGTAAGTACATTTTTTCTGAAATGGGTGCTAAGATGGTGAATTTTACCCTAGCACCAGGGTTGAAAAACTACTTAGTTAGAAGAGGGAGGAGTAGACATTTCTAAAAGTTCTAAATTTGTAGTTACAAAGAATTTCAAAGTCCTTACTAATTTAAAACAGATGTTTCAAGAAAAAATGTTATAGTTGTGGTCCCAGAGTAAGTGACCATTTATATACATCCCAAGTTTTTTAATTTACACGAGTCTATGTTGATTGTGGCCTTACTCGTTTTACTGATCATTAAATAATTAAGAGTTATAAAATAACCCTTGAACAACAAATATATAATCTTTAAGTATTGACGTTATCAACCAGTATTATAACTACGAATATTAATTATAATACTAATAATTAATAAAAAGTCACTTAATAAATCTTAATGAATGTTACATGTATCATGTGAACTGTTTCATTTTCTGTTTTATCATAGAAAAATAAACAAAGAGTTGTAACTTTAATTATATACAGTGGCGTATTTTGAATTTTTTTTTTTTTGTTTGGGGGGAGGGGTGTCCAGATAATATAGGTATATACTTATTTGTTAATTGGTAGGAATATTTCTGTTTTTACATCTACTACCACAAAGATCATAATATTCTCATCAAATATTGTAATGAAACATTTTTATTTATTTAATTAAAAATAGTAATTTTTATGTAATTTGAATCATACAGGTATAAAATACTTACTGTAAACATAATTATTACAAAGTATTTTGTTTGTTAAATTCGATATCAGTGATGCTATAAGAATAATAGTTTTATAAATAATTAAAAATATAATAGGATAATAATTACATTATTTAAAATTAAATTTATTTTCCTTCCTAATTAGTTTATTACTTTATATATATAAAAAAAAAATTAATATTTAATGTCAATAAATTTTGAAGGGAATTTGGTAAACAATAATATGTGATGCGTTATTAACTAATTTAAAATTAGTTTATGACTTTATATAATATTAAATTAGTCAAAAAAACGAACCACATATTATTGTTTATTATTATTAATCCCCTTCAAAATTTAACGACATTAAATATTAAATTTTTTTTTTTGGTTTGGAGGGTGTCCACGATGTCTGGACACCCACTCCCCCCCCCAAAAAAAATACGCTACTGATTATATAAACATTATTATAACTCATATTGTTGATTAGATTATCAAATTAATAACGAATCGCAGTAAATAATTTTATACAAAAGTTATAAGCCTAATTAATTGAAAATAACTAGGAAATCACTCTACTCTCTATTATGTATAGTAAGTTACATTAATTTGTAAGATAACTGTAATGGTTCTAATGGTTCTACAGAATTTTAATTCATTAATAAATCATTGTTTACAAAAAACGATTCTGATTGGATACCGTATATCATCCTCTATTCCAAGGATATGTTGTAATTTATTTATAATATTACTTTTATTTTTCTATCAGTAATATACTAGAATATACTAATATGATATTCGCAGATACAATTTTAACGGAAAACTTTGCGTATACTAATAAATAGTGATCATAATATTATATTATTGTAATTAAATAATATTTTAATATTGATATATAACTTAACGGTTTGGCTCAGCGTGAATAGTTTAAAATTAGCAAAATATTTTAAAATTGCATTATGTACCTATACTATAAATAAGAACACACGTAATAGTGAAAGTTCCAAGTTTAAATTTTATTAAAATATGAACTTGAAATGACTATAAAAAAATATTCATTATGTATATTATACATTTATGATATTTTTTAAAATATGTAAGAATAACTAATGAACTAAAAGTTTTATTCAATTTACAAGCTTTTACTATTCAAATTTTAAAATATTTCAAGTATAAATTTTGAATTTAATAAAATAATAAAATTTATTTGTAGAAAATTGGTTTTGCATAAACAATCCTATTTTTATACTTCTTTTTTTTATTACCCAATTATTTTTAAAGTAAGTGGAATTTTTAAAGTATAACTTCCCAAAGAATCAATTAGATCCAAATTGTTACCAAAACTATCATCAAAATTTATGACTGACATATTTCTATAACTTTAAAAGGTGATGACGAACACAAAAATAAATATATTTAAATAAATACATTTAAAAAAACATATTATAAAAAACAATAAATTCATCGACTCGTGTAGAATCTAAAAAATATTTTGACCTTCATGAAAATTTACTGGAAACTTAAACGTACTGCAATTATAAATAAAATATATATATTTTTTTTTTTACTAGTATGATAATAATATCTTATATAACAACCTATCAATATGTAATATTGACAAATAATTATAAAATTTAAAAAGTAATAAGATCTTATGTGAAATCATCGAAAATCAAAGACAGTTTATTTATTATTTTAATCATACAATCTATGCATTAGTGATACAGTAAGCAAAGTGTTAATACTACTAATAGAATATTAAAATTATGTGTTCCTTTATTGACAAAACCATTCTGTGATAGCACTATATGTATATAGTAGCACCTTTACTAAGTTAAGTGATAAAATTACTTGACCACTGGTGCTTGAATTTTCTTGCAAGATTTCCAGATTTATCATATCTGTATTAACTATACAGTGTACCTTATTTATGTCATTACATAGTATACATTCATTAAATATAAATTATTTATTATAGTTTTTAACTTAGGTAAAAATGTATAAAACTTCTGTTCCTCAAAAAACAAATTGAAATTTTATTTCGTGTTCATAGATATTAAACATAATTTATTTTAGATATTTATGGTTATTTTTAACTATTTGAATAATGTAATCAAAGTATATATTTAATAGGTATTTAATAATTTTTAGTAAGTTGTTAATAAAATGATTATGCAGTGTATTAGCATAATTTAATAAATCACAAATCGTTTTTTTAAAAATGAAACCGAAACCTGTAAATCCAGTCTTTTAATTTTTTATAGGTACTGAAGCACGCGAATAAGTTAATTAAATCCGATTTAAAATTGTATCTATTATATATAAGCAGCTTATCCTGAGTTTTGACTGACAAAGGTATGTTATAGGTAGAACCTAGTATAAGAAGTCATGTTTACGTAGTGTAAATACTATGTACATGATTCATTGTATAGTATAATATTTTTAATTTTGAACAATTTTAGGGAAAAATTAATTGTATATATTACATAATTATATTTAAAATATAAACAGTATTTATATATTTTATATTGGGTTTCAAAATATAGTTTCTTTGTTGTTTTTCTCTAATCGCCTTTTGAGCAGAAAATGCGTATGTTTTGCAATTTAGATTTTTTAATCAACTCACAACTGTAATAAATTATAATATTTATTTATTATAAACAATATGTTATACGAAAATATTTTATTCAAAGAATTTATTAAATATATTAAATTATTTTAAAATATTTATATTTTTTATGTTACAAAGTTACACAATAGTATCTCTAATTATTAGCTTTGGTATATACAATCAAATATAATTGATATGTTTTTTATTATCTAAATACATATTTGATGCTGTACCTGAGATATATATTTATATATTACATTACTGTCATTGTCTTAATAATTGTAAGCAAGAGTGAAAATGTTTCCAAATTAAATACGCGACCTTGGAAATCATGACAATACAACAATTGACAATATATTGATTATAATTTCATGTTTATTCCCATTATACTATATTTACATAATAATGCATTACATTTTCAGAAGTCGGCAAGGAATATAATAGTAAATGGTGTATTTACTATGTTCAATATTTATTCATTCATATAAATAGAAATTTTGTCATTTTTCCAATTTTAAATTTTATTATTGTATTTTTTACCGTTTAAAGATATTATTTTAATAGATGTTGAAATGTATTTTTACTGAAGGAGTTAGTCAGAGCTGTATATTTAGGACTTTTGCGAAGGAAGAAAAACTTAAATTTTTGATAGCCTAGTACTAAATGTTAACAATAATTTATTATTATTAACTTCTTCTCGTTCTTTATTAGGGAGATCTGTTACAAAGTTGAACAGTAAACTTAATTGATAAAATAATAACAATAATAAACGTAATAAACTATAATAAAATTTGATATTTGTTAAAATTAGAGATAAAAAAAATATTATTTTCTTATTTTAATACAAAGCATTTCAATAACCTTGTCTACGTATATTTATACGAGAAAATTGGTACCACGAAGGCCTACTTATTTAGTACTACGAAATATTATTTTAACTTAACAAACTGATTAAATAATAAGTATATAACCATACATTTTTAAGTAATGGTAGTACGTACGTGTACAATGTGGAAACAAAAAAAAATCACGCAGAATCCATCCTCTATATTATCCAAGGAAATACGCCAATAGATCTTACACCTATGTGTATACATTTGTAGGTATTTAAACAAATAAATCATTTATCACACAATTTTAATTTCTATTGTGTTTTTATTGACTTTAAACCTTTATAGCGGCATCAAAATAACAGAATTCTGTTCTCTAATAATGACTTGTCAAAGAAGAAATAGCAACTTTTCATTTGAAATTAACATGTAGAATACTGTTAAAAAATAAACTGAAAAAATTCTAATACAATTGTGAGAATAAATTAAGAGTGATAATAATATTATGTATATGTATATAATTATGTATAGAGGTATAATAATAATAATAATTATTATTATTTTAATATACCAAAATGTTTAAACTGAAAGTAAAAGCAACTTATTTTAGATTAATCATAGCAAAAAAAATTATTCAAAAATCATAATTTTATCGGTTCTCATTGTACATATTATATTATAGTATAATATTGACAATAATTTATAAAAATTAAATAGAAAATTTATACTAAGAGCGCCATCTTACTATAATAAAAAAGACTAAATCCTATTTAAAAAATGATTAAATGCCATTTTTATTTCTGGTTTCTGTATTTTACAAAGTTACAACAATTTTTATTTATTTTGTTTTCATCTTTGATAATTATAACTTATAAGAAGATAATAGATATATTATAAACATTAGTAAATAGTAATACCATATTTATTCAACAAACTTGTACATTTTTACCATTTTTTAACTATTATTTTACCACCCAGTTTGTGTTATAACTCCGCTTTTAAAGATGTAATTTAATTATTATATGCATATTACGTATAGTTGAATGACAATAAATAATTAAAGATTGACTATATATAATTAGAATATATATTTTACTAGCTGACCTGCACTGCAATTGCAAGGAAGTGATTATGCTATTGCTTTAATTTAGTATAAAAAAATTAGACATTTTTTTTTAAGAATGTAATTCCGATGAGTGTACAACTCGTTAACCATTACACTCCATCATAAGATGTAGAGCATAAGTTTTACGTTGTCGGTGCCGTGTCCAAAAATCGACGCAACATAGCTAATATATATTATTAATTCTTATAATATAATTCATTTTCAAACACAAAATAAATATATTTTACCTTTTTTAATACTAATTATTAATTTTATATTCTATTTTTATTTTTTATGAAAATCAAAGTATAGGTATTTCATAATGTTAACAGAAATCAGATACACGTTATACATGTTATTTTGGTTTCTTATCTAACAAATTTTTGATTTGAAGTTTTTGAATGAAGTTCCGATCTATTAGCCAAAATTTATAACAACGGCAACACTATGTTATAAATAATTCATATTATAAGTCATATATGACATTAGCTAGTTTATAGCTTATATGACATGTAAATATGTAATCAACTACAATATATTTAAAAAATTTGTTTAACGCTACCTATTGGGTGTAATTTAAATTACTTATAAATTATTATTTGTCATCACTAAGAACAATCTTTGAAATACTCGTTAAAATCGTTCAAATAGATTTTTAATCTAATTACTTATAGTATAAATGGTACATAAAACGGTTTTTTTCTCCAGAAAATTTCATTTTTTTGTAAAATTATATATTAATATGATATTAAAAAACATTAAATAACCTTGAAGATTGACAACAGGTATCTAACTATTTAAGTAGGTACGTTTGAAAAAACATTTACGTTTTATTTGATAATTTCAATGTAATGATATCAATGAATTTAATATATAACTTTACGTAACGATAACGGTATATAATAATCATAAATATTATTAGTCTATAAATATCTATTAAATTTGTTTATATACTACTTGGTATATATGATTATTAAAGAGCTAAAATAAAAATTTTAGATCAAGCTTAAGTTATAAGTTCTGAGGAGAGAACATTTTTTGGTCATTAAACCCTTTAAGGTAATTGTAAATTAGCCATTGCAGTGTGTTTAACTACTAATTATTGTTGGTTTTTTTTTTAGAATTTTCATGATATTATTTTTAGAACAGAAATGAAATAAAAACACTTTTGATTTGTTTCTAAAAAACATATTTTATTATATATATACGTGCGTTCATGTCTACAAACGCAGACGATAGTAAATAGATAGTAACATAATTACATAATAATGAATTTACAATGAATAGTATAGGTGCAGTACACAATAATGGTAATACGATGCAGAGTATCTTATAAAATGTAAGGGGTGAGATGAAGATTGAAATAAGTGAAAAGATTTAAATAAAATCAGTTTAGGACAAAAGAAACGGGACGGTCCTCAGGAGGTGTTAACGATGGCGTTATTTACTGGTACACTGGTTCGGGTGTGCTGGGCAGAGAGGCCAATAATCTGAGAGACTCTTGGATTTCGACTGGGATTGGTGGTGGAGTGGGCAGATGGGCACCGACTGGTCTGTAACCGTTCTCGTCCGAGATGTAACCGGTTGAGATGACCGAACCGTCTGGGGCTACGTAGGAACCAGCGCCCTGGACCACTGAGATCGGGGTACCATCAGGACCGGCCTTCAGGTAACCGACTTCTTCTTGTTTGATGCCATTATCAGTTTCGAACCTGCAACGATTTATTTCATCGTAAAGTATTACTATAATAAATAATATATATATGTGTGTGTGTGTGTAAATTAATTATTTACATTTATTTAATTATTATTGTGCACCCACACAACACACGTGCTGTTACGCAATAACCGCACGAGCATACACCGAGTTTTAGATCGGAATTATCGGAACATTGCAGTCTACTAATAATAATTGTACGTTTTCGGTGAAAGTCAGGGCACTCCGTGATTTAAGACTGAGATACATAAATCACATACAAATCGAATGTTGCGAAACGAGAAAAAGGAACGATCGGTTTGGAAATGTATATTATAAATAAGCGCGAAAGGCTGAAAGAGAAACGAGTACCTGTTTTGCCTACTCCGAACGCCTTTTTTACATTAATATCGCAGTTTACACAACCATGTAATACATAGAATTTTATTACATATAATTAATTCATAAATAAAATTCTATAATATTATGATACCCGGGGGTGTACACTTGCCCTTAATTACTTTGATTGTTCATGTAAATTACAGTTATCTTCTCATAAAGCATGTTTACAGACACCATCGAATATATGCGGTATCATTCGTTTTCCCTACTACATGACATAATATTATATAACTACATAATTATATACAACTACGTGTTTGATCTTAAGTACATCTTCTAGTGTAATATACACACTACACGTATGTACGTTCTGTAAACGAAATTTTGTTTTAATGAATTGCAATATAGACCTAAGGCGGTTTGCTGAGTCATTGCAGAGATAACTGTAACCTCGTTACATAAACGGTGTACCAAACTAAAAAATTTAGAACATCGTAATATTTGGATTCGTGTACATGGTATTATTCGATTTAACAACGTGTATTTTATGAAATGTAATATAATATGTGTAATTGATATCTAAATTATATATGCCATCGAATTATGTTTCCTGAAAAAACGTTGATATACTGTAGATATTATGATCTATCATCCAATTGTTTTGCTAGTCGTGAACGATTGTTATAAAATATAATATAATCTATCAGTGATTTTTTTATGAAACAACATATTTCAAATCGTCGGGTACACCTGACAAAGTGTTCAAAATGAAACTGAAACTTGAGATTAAATCTACTGGTCCAAGAATAGTTCGTCTATCATTTAGCTCTTATATTTATCATGTTTATAGCTGGGACATAAATACACGCAAAAGTATCATATATTAAAGTAGTTGTGACGATGTGGTCGAATAATATTAATGCAATATAAACATTTGAAGACATGTCCGACAAAATACTAACTCAAAATAATTACTAAGAGATCGGCAACTAAAAATAAAATAAATAAAGTTAATTATTGTATACTTGTTCTTGAAGGTTCCATCGTAGTTGACTTCTTTTTCTTGGGTTAAGATGACGGCCCTAGATTCGGGGCCTTGTGCAGGGTAGGCGTTGACCACAGCGGCCAACAGCAACGAAGAAAGGACCAATGTGACCTGTTGATAACATGCCAAATGTACCGTTTCGTATTCAAAACATACTGGTAAGAAGTCGTCGAGACTTCATATGAAAAAAAAACTTTTAAATTCTTACCTGCATTTTGGTAGTTTGTCGTCTGGATGTTGTACAGTGTTCTACTGAGTATTGTACTGTGCGTAATGTCTGAGGATTATGATGAAGCTGTCTTATATATATATACCTATGTGAATCTACACACTGTAATAATGATGGGGGTATTATACCTGTTTAGAATTTACCATAATAGTGGAGGCGGTACCTAATATCGAGATGGAAAGGTCGTTATGTCAGTGGGTTATGAAAGCGGTCCGACGACATTTATTTTAGCACAGGCGCGCTATGGGAGATTGTGGTAAACACGTTTGGAAGAGATACGAATATACACGCGTATACACGCGTACAATCACACACGCTCACACTTACACACATCACATACACGTATATTTAAAATAATAAAAGTGTTGGATAGAATAACTAATAAGGGATTAGTTAAATGTGGCTATACGTTCGACATAGGAACAATGTGACCATGAAAAATAATTGAGCCAAAACGTTTTTAGTACCTACAGTTTCTTAAAAAAAATTACGTTTTTATTTAAAACACATACATTTCAAACACCTATTTTATAAACGCAGTATAATAGCTATTTCTGAAAATTGGTTGTTATATACCTATATTTCATAAAATAAATTTTACAATGATTATTATTACGACAGTAAAATAAAATATATATTTAAATTTCAGCAAAATATTTACTTGATTTATGTATTCAAGAATATACGATAGATATAGTGTATAAGTATAGATAAAGAACAACAATATTTTTACTAGATATTTCAAAACTTAAATACCTATATAATTTCACGAAATAGTCCTTCACAAATATATATCAATGTATACTTATATAGTAACAGCCAAAAGAAATTATTTAAAAACATATATAGTTAAAAGTTGAAAGTTTGTTAAAAAAAAAGTTATGTAATTAAGTTATTAAGCAAGAAACTAAATTAAAAATAACTATCTATAATTTGAATAACCAATCGTTCTATGAAATTATTATTTTTAATATGTAGAACAGTTGCAGATACTCGTTTTAGATTTATTAATGTTGAATATCAATTGATATCAGGGTATATTTTACTATTGAGTACTAGTTACTAGTTATTACATTTAATCTTTTAGGTTTGTATCATATACTGTTAACTTATAAACTTACTTATTTTGCATTTCAATGAGTTATTGATGTTTAATTTATATACAAATTATAGAATTTACCTAGTTGCTATACGCTGTATTATATTAGAATATTAAATTACCTTTTATTAATATTAATTTGTTATTTTACATCTCACAATGAAATATAAAATTTATATCTTGAACATACATAATGTACTATATTTCTTATTATTATAAATTTATCAATGCGCATCGAGTACATTGTCGTTAAAAAAAGATATTTTATAGAATTACATATAATTATTTAAATAATAAAACACTTTTAAAACAACTATAATTATTAGAAAATTGTGTAATGTGATACCGAGTTTTCGCCCAATTGTAATTGTTTTTAAAACCATTTTTTTTAATCTGATGAAATTAATTAAAAATTAAATATGATATTAATAACATATTTAATATCCATATATATATAATAAATAGGTATTATATTTATTGTTTTAATTGAATTTATATTTAATTTAATTACATTTTGAACTCAAAAATAAACATTTTTATTCGTGTTATTTTAACAATTGATTGGTATAGCATACAGTTTATATACAGTTATTAGTTTAATTTATCTAAAACTGTATTAAAAGTTAAATTTAGAAGAGATATTATAATTGTTTGTTTTAATAAAATAGCTATTATTATAAAAGGAAATAGGTATGGTAAATACCTATACTGAGCGAATCATTTAACAATTAACACTCATTATTTAGAATAATATTAACGTTTTTTGAAATACATTTTTTACATAATTTTAATTCATTAAAAAACAAAATTTTCATAATTGTTTTGTTTAATTTTTTGTACTGTTTTGTGTGATAACAAATATTTTTACTTTTATATCGCAAAACAAAATATTTATTTGATAATTCTGATAAAAAAAAAAAAAAATTTGCTTTAAAATATAAAATTAAAAATATATTTTGTCCTTTGAAAAAGTAAAAACAATAAAGTTAGTATTTAATATATACGTGTATATTTTAAATGTTGTTAGTAATAAATGATTTGAGTTGTATAAAATAGTATTTGAAAAAAACGTTTTATTTTTTGATATAATTACCATTCAAAGAATCCAGCTTGCTTATAATTATTTTTAATCACTAGTTTTTAATATAAATAATCATATTGATTTTTAATAATAGATAGCACTGAACGTAAATATAGCTTGAAATATTTAGTTTACTGTTTTTATTTGTTTTTGTATAATAGGTTAGGTTAGTATTATATATTATATTTTTTAAATAACAATTACTATATAATAGAACATAGGTATTTTATTATTTATTTTAAAGTTTCTGTGAAAATATAAAAATAATAATTATACATATGGATCCTTTATAGAAACTGAATATATCAATAGCTACTATGTAAATTTATGATAACTTACTTTAAAAATTTAATATTCAAAATTAATATAGTTTCTTTTAAAATCTTCCGTGACAAATATCCATCTATTATGATAAATATATAATATATATATTCTATAATTATATTTTATGTACCCGTGTCACATATTATTCATTCATTTTAATGTATATTCATACTTGATTAGATATAATGCATAAAAATATTGTGATGATTATAGAAGCAATAAAAATAAAATATTACTTATACGTTATTTTCTTTAATAAACATTTATACTAATAATTATAGATAATTCATAGTTTTATTTTATCAATAAATTATTTTTTATTAGGTAGCTTAACCAAACAAAGAATACAAATATCTATAATTCAATAGATGTGTCATTGTTTACTAAGTACGGTTAAATAAAATTTAATATGACACTACGCCTAAATTATAATATAAATTTATCATATTATACACGACTACAAGTTTAATTTTGTCAGCTGATAAAAAAACCTTGATTAGTATTGTATTTACATATTATTATAATAATATGTGTTACGAAAGTATAATATTATATTGGGCGATATAAACGCACGACTGAAATGGTAACAATTATTATCATATTATGCCTTAGTGTCTTGGGTTTGTCGCGGATGACACTTCTTTTCTTCTTCTTATAGGTGTGCCCACGACAAGGACGATTTAACACTCGAGTTAATTTATACAAGATTACATAAGTCAAGCAGCAACTACTAGATCAATATGAGCAAACAATGCTGATTAGTTGATTTGAAGACACGCATGCATGTAAAAAGAAAGGTGGTTGTGTATATTGTGTGTCATATATACAAGGCGTTATTTATACAAAAATAAATTTTTATTTAAATACAAAAATAAAAATTATATGAAAATATTATAAATTATTTGAATTTAAATTATTGAAATCATAACTTTATTTAATAAGCCGATGTACCGGGAGACTTTTTGTAAGCTGATGCACTTTGGCTTTGGTAACCTTGTGGTGACTTGTACAATTGGCTGGCGGAGGAAGATTGTCCATAGGATTGTTCATTAGCTTCCGCGCCATATCCAGATGGGCCCTGTGGTTTCTGATAGCTCGGCTGTTTTGGAGCAAAAGTAGATGATTGTCCGTAAGAGCTAGGTCCAGACGTTTGTCCATAAGATCCAGGAGCATTTGTTTGTCCATAAGATCCAGGGGCAGGTGTCTGACCATAAGCTCCTGATTCTTGTCCATATGAAGATGAAGCACCATTTTGTCCATAAGTTGACTGTTGTTGTTGATATGCTTGTTGTGCAGCTTCTTCGGCAGCATTCTGTTCCAACGATTGAAGAATTTCAGCGGGTATTGGTGGTGGTGTAGGCAAATGAGAGCCCTTTGGAACAAATCCATTTTCATCAGCAGTGTAAGTTACTGTAATAAGTTTTCCATCTTCTCCCGGATAGCTGAAAGATCCATAGACAGATTGAATTCCTTCTGGGCCACCTGGCTTAAGTTGACCATATTCTGATACCGAAATACCATTGCCAGTTTCGTAACTAAAAAATATTTATGTTATTAAATATTTATTATTTAGTATTATGTTTAAAATATTACCTGTATGAGTAAGAGCCATCACCAAGATTTGGTTGGTTGGACTGAGATAGAATAGGAATAACTTCGGCGGGTCCAGCAACATTTCCTGGCGCAAAAGCGTTATATCCATTACTAGCTGGGTTATAAGCATCGGCAGGTGCACTAACGGGAGTACTTGGTCTCCTAACATTTTCGTATTCAGATCCAGATTTTTGGTATAATGAAGACGATACAGGCTTCGAACGAGAACGTTGGCCATATGATGATTGAGAGGATTGTGATTGGTATTGTGATGACGGTGCAGATGATTGGTATGATGGCGCAGCAGTCGATTTTGAACCATACGATGCTGGTGAAGGTTGATAGCTGGATTTTGCGCTTTGTGAATATGTTTGTGCAGCTGGTGTTGATTGATAAGAAGAAGCAGCAGCGTTAGATTGGTAAGATGCAGCGCCAGACTGGTAATTAGATTGTCCAGCTTGAGAGTATAATTGTGAATTTAGAGATGCAGATTGGTAAGACCCAGAACTAGATGGGTAATTAGATTGTGCGCCTTGAGAGAATGCTGGTGATGCTGGAGCCGATTGGTATGAACTAGCACCAGATTGATAACCAGACTGGGCATTTTGCGAATATGATGGTGCAGCTGGCGCAGATTGATAAGATCCAGCGCTAGATTGGTAGCCAGACTGTCCAACTTTTGAGTATTGGGAGCTTGCTGGAGTAGACTGATAAGAAGCGGCGCTGGACTGGTAGCCAGACTGTGCGCCAGATCCTGCGCCAGATTGATAACCAGAGAATGCATTAGTCTTGTATGCAGGTGCTGAAGTTGATTGTTGATACGATCCAGAAGTGGATTGATATCCAGTAGCTCCACTACCTTGATATCCAGCTGGAGATCCAGATGAGTAAGCTGAAACTTCTGAAGGGTATTTTTGGTAACCACCAAAATTTCCTTGATAAGGTGAAGAAGGAGAAGATGGTGTAGTCGGAGATCCATAACCAGAAGACGTTTCAGATTCATAACCTTGCGGATGAGCCGCCGCAAAAGCGACAAATGCAATAAATAAAAACTGAAAAATAATAATTAATACAAAATAAAATATATTTTAGTACAATATATTTAGTTTAATAACAAAAACAAAATATATGGACACATTATACATAAATTAGTTTTAAAAATCTATATGTCTCATATAACCTTATAAAAATTTATATTTACATTAATTAAAATTAAATTAAATTTTGATACGTGAGAAATTCTAAATATTTGTAATTTAAAATCGTTATCAATAGACAAGAACAATGTTTGAAACTTAAACAATTTATATATTCTAGTGTTGCAAATTTATTGTTGATAATCAGAAAGTAACAAGCAAAGTTAGTTGTTGTTTTTTTTAAATATATTATATACCTTAAACGTATTCGATATTATTAATAATTAAATTATTTACGAATAAAAAAAAAATTGGATTAAAAACAAATTCTTATATAATAGTTCTATATTAAAAATTACTTATTTTTTTAAATAGTTCTATCTGTAAATATCTTATATATTGTTTTAGTAGCTAGTGTTAATGGCTGAGTTAAGAAACTACCATTCAATAAACAATACCATCATTTGGTTTAAATAAAAAACATATTAACTTATTTATACGATTATGATTTCACCAAACTGTAGCTATAAAAAATAATTACAGAGAAATAAATAATTGAATCTAGGTTCTAAACGCCTTTTAATATTATGAGTAAGATAATAAAATGTATATATATATATATATATAAAATATGCTTAAAATAGAAAATAAATTATTGTTATAGTCGACAAATATATTTTTTTTTGTAAAAAAAATAGTAATACAATTTAAATTAATAGTATTTAAGTTAAATAATAGGATTAGGAAATAAAAATTTTTATGAGTATATTTTTGAAAGGTTAAATTTTTAATAAATTATTTTCGTATACAAATTGAACATTATATTTTATTCCAACAGCTATATTATTTAAATAAATTATAATTAAAATAAAAAAAACTCTATGCGTTTCAAATTCATTAAATTGTGTAAATACTCTAATGGATGAATCTAAATTTTACTAAAACAAAAACAGCACAATTTATTTTTATTTTCATTCCAGAAATTCTATACATTTTAAAAGAAATAACTCGTTAGAAATATTATCTTTGATTAAACTAAATTTTTTAAACATGTTAATCGGTTTAAATACATTAATTTAAAAGAATATATGATAAAGTTTATGTCTGCGCATACAGTTAAATTACATACAATTTGTTGAAAGGTTTTTTTTTCCAACAAAGTAATACATGCGTTATAAGACGATATTACAAAAATTATTTTTTAAAAACTCGAATTTTACACCATTAAAATTATAACACAAAATCAATTCGTTCAATATAACTATTTTATTCTAGTAAAATACTACTGCATACTGTGAAACTGTACGAGCAGGTACTACCAACTATAAAGTTCCGCAAGACGTGCAGCGTACGTATTAAATATAGCAAACGAACGATAAAAAATATTTCGTTTATTTAATTTGTATTAACGAGAACCACGAACGCAACATTATTAAATTAATAATTATCATATGTTTGAAAATACGTGTTATGAGCTAAGTAATAGCTGCTGTGTAGGCGTCCAATGCCTACCTACGTATATTATACTGTAATAAATTTAATAGCTTACCATCTTCATGTTGTTGGTGCGAAATAGCGTGTATGGCGTATGTATTCGGAGTCGTAAGTCTCTGAAAACCAATAGACGACGATAACTGAACTGACGATGGATCGGTATCCGACGTCTATATATACGATGATGCGTCGGGACGATTGCCGAATAGCTCGTACGTTTTGCGCGTGAAGGAGGTGTTCAGCGGCGGCAGTGGCGCTGCCCCTACCCCGGCGACGCCCTGTGGCCAATCCGATTTTGACTTGAAAAGAGTAATGTAATTTTTTTTTATTACGATTATTATTATGATTATTTTTTATGACGTGCCGCCGACACGACGATGTCGGGCAAAGACTAATTAGAACGGCCGCCGTGTGTATGACAGGTGTAGGACGATATAGTATAATATAATATGCATACCAATACCGCATAATATTCTGCCTTGATCATCCGATTGATCAATGGGTATGCCTGTCGACGACAATTCATATATGACCCAGTTCGATGCTGCTCACGATGATGACACCAGGCCATTTTTTTATGATTTACACGTACACTACACACCGCGCGCGTGCTAAAGGATTGCCTCGGCCGTGGATAATCATAATATGATCGTCGACGCCTTCCGACAACGCCAATGTGATCGATAATACGTTCAGTCGTATACTTCTCGGCTTGGTGTTTCGGAACATGGCTCAAATCGTCTAATATTATCGAAAATCGGTTTTCATATCGATTCGGCGACCCACGCATATCTCGTCCAGTGTCCACAGTCCATGTTGATCTGAACGCACGCACAAAAATTGACTTAATTTGTACATAATTCGTTAATCGAAACCAGGAAAACCAGAATGTTGTTGATTGAAAAAACATTTTTATTTCGATTAGAGCTGAATTTATCGACTTTTTATGAGGTAAAAAACCAGTGATTTACCTAATTACCAACAACTGCTAACTTATTTATTCTCTTCTTTGATGAACGGTAACATAATATAATAATATTATTCGCTTTTGTTTTCATTAAAAATTCAGAAATTGATACATTAAGACATCAAACGCGCGCTTATTAATTTGACAAGAGATGTTGATGTTTTGTTTTTTTGCAAAAGTATCTTTATGTTATTATTCATTATGCAGTGGGGTATAATACTAGTGTATTATTGTGTATAATATATATATATATATAAGAACAATATTGAATTAGAAGGATAATTGAAATAAAAATGCAATATTCTTGCATATTGATGACTCTTCTATAAACTTATTTCCATTCGAATGAATCTGATTTCAAATAAGTGCATTTGAAAAACCGGTTAGGTACATTAGTTATTAAATCTGAGATATCAATGTGTGATAATCGGTAATATGGAAATGATGATTTAGTAAAATAATATTATATTATATTATTGTATTGAAACGGTAGATTCCAGTTAAATAGGCATTGTTCTGGTCGAAATATTCGGTCTGAATCTTGTACATTAAAACGATTCATTTCCACCCATTAAACAAACAAAAAATACATTTTATGGAAATTAACTATAAATTAATAAAGTGAATACATTATAGATAATATTATATTATGCCATACTATATTATACGAAAAAAATATGATTGGTGTCATAAACACAAGCATTGCTCACATACATAGCAATCAATAAGTTCTTCGAAACAACTATTATATATAATGGCTATAGACTGTCATATTAACAGTTGGTGATTATCCTAATGATACTACTATACACGCAGTACTAACGTCTTTCAATTAAGCTCGTAAATAAATGGAAACTACAAAAGTTAATTATTATCATCGACAGAGCAAAAGCAAACGATATTAACCGACACTGTAATTATTAAGCCGAACAATACAGATAATAATGCATGATTCAAATTGAAATAACAAATGCAGTGATTTTTTTCAAAACATTTACTTTAACAAAAATATAATGTTTAATCATGGCTATTATTAAAACAATAGTATAAATGTAATAATAATATAGTCGTGGCTTTCAATTGTTGAGCCCTCAATTCGCCTCATTCATATCAGTAAATTGTTGGGTATACATTTTGAGAAAAATTCATAACATTTGAAAAATGATACTCAGTGGAGTATAATTGTATATGTTTGTTACACCTTCAAAATATTACATATTCATTAGATTTTTTTACTTTTAAATTGTAATGCCACTTTTAAAACACACTCCTGACCTAAAAATATTTATTGAAAAGTAAGAAATGCTCAACTAAAAATATAATATAAAAGATCTGTATTATAATTTCAAAAACAAACTATTAGTATACCTTGATATAAAGAAATGTAGCGTATTTTACAAATATTTATAAATTTAATTGTAAACTTAATAGAAATATTTAAAAAATTAATTGCTTATTGTTTTTATTGTAATGTTTTAGGTTAATTTAAAGATTTAAAAAACATCAATTACATAAACATATATTTTTTCAAATTATCAATAACCGACAATTTCACATAGATACATATTTTATTATAGATGCATATTTTATTTTCAAATGCATCATTATCTATCAATAATATTACTCATTCTTCCGGCACAATGAGCGTGAGCAATGGCAATTATATCGATGATTATCAGTTATCACTAATATAAAAGCTTAAGGATAACATTGAACAAATATTACACGTATGATAAGTACTCAAATTACACCGTAAATTTATTGATGATGTAATATTACTTATAGTTTATTATATACATGCATGGTTTTAATTGTTTAAAATAAAAAGGAATTCCGATATAGGAAACGCATTGAGATAGCGAAGCGAGTTCTAAAATCTTTCAAGATAAAATTATGTTCTACGATTATTATAAAAGCATAGTCAATTTGAACATAAATCATTTCGAAAGTTACCTTCAAATATCCTGTGGTCAATTAATCAATAATATATCAATCATTAAGATGATACGTTTATAAGGTTAAAAGTTTTAGTGCAGAAATGTATTTTTTCATGTCAACTCGATATAGATGGTTTACCGTGAAAAGTCGTGACATAAAAAAAAATGAATCATTAATATACACTTATAGAATTATTCTCGATCTATCCTCAATCATTACCGTTCTCTGCAATAAATCGAAGGTTTTAATTTTTAACGTTTTATACTTTTACGAATTAAACACAATTTAACACGTAAGTACAACTTAAAACACACTTTACACGACAAATCGGTTACAACCGTTTTGTATTATAATACACATATATACTCAAGTACAACAATATAACCAACTTATTATTATTTGTAAATTAACTTATTTTTAATTTAAAAAACACGTATTATTTCGAATTTGTATTTGTTAATATATTGTTATAATCAAAATATTAACGTTTAAAATATAAATACATGAAAACATTGAAAATATGTATTTTTTAAATAGCAGTACTGATACGTGGTTATAAAACAATACATTGATGATGAATGTATAACAATTCACTCTACAATTACTTATTCAACACAAACGTCTAAAGTGCAAGAGGTCATACTATAACATTATTTATACTCTATTATTAAATATTATTTACCTAAAACTTATATGAACCTTGAATAATGTTACCAAATTAAGCCAATTATTAAGGATTGTTATCTGATTTGTAAGATCATATTTCCACATTAAATCTTCCCAACAAAACGTAAAAACTATGTATAAACAAAAATTTGATTTTTATTAGATTCGATTATTAAATAAAAATAAATGAATAATAAAAAGTATGTAGACAATTGGGTGCCGTTCTGTTGTACCTATATATTAGGTACCGAGTGGGTTACTATTATGGGAGTGTTAAACTGAATTCAATGATGTATCATTGTGTGCGAAAAAGATTCTTAGCAAAAATGGTCTCTCAGAGTATCAGCCTACATCATTATGTTTATTTCGTGACGTGTTTTTTTGATACAGCTATTAAAGTTATTTATTTAACTTTTAGTATTACGGTATGTTTGCTAATATATTTTTTCCGAAAATATTGCATTTATTATATTGATAGTATTAATTATTATAATTTATAATAATACATATTTATACCATGTATCAACTTATAGAACTCAAAATTAAATAACATCTTTCTGTAAATACAGTTAAACAGTACAAATAGATTCATGGTATAATTTTATAATATCTTAAAATAAATCAAAAATGTCATTGCGTATAATAAAATTCATAAAAATATTATGTTCGTAAAAGTTTTAAATTCCCACGAATAATGTTTTCAAATTATAACAAAATAATTAACATCGTTATTTATCGTTTAAATAAATAATTTCGTCAAAATTCATACTTCAAATGTATACATTTATAAAAAAAAATCTGCATATGTATTTTTAATATTTTTACAAAGATATAAAAATAATTTTGTGAAATCTTATATTACATTTTCAAGAATTTTGATACAGTGGATAATTTTACTATGTTAATTTACAAACTATATGTAAACAGAATAAAAAATATTATTAAAAGTACGAAACTTGATGAATTATTTACCTTTTACCTAAAAATATTAATTAACAATAAGACTTAAATTATATGTAAAACACGGGACAAGTTCATTGAGTAGTTACATTTAGTACAGTGAAATGATAATCTTTCCCCGTCATTAACGTAGACTTCAATATAATAATGTGCGTACTATTTGTATAGATTACTCATTCGGCACCGGGATATTTCCGTATAATTATGATGTAACTATCGCAAGTATACTGAATCAGCTATTGTTTAAAATCGTGTTTCACAATGCATTTAAAATTTTTAATGAATAAAATAATCTGTAAAATCATTATGGAATTCTGACATCAGTGGAAAAGCTGGGTAAATGATTATACAACTCTTAATAATTATATTTCGTTGTAAAACTGCAAGCTTTATATACTTAAACACTATAAAATAACTTTATACTAAGACGTATTTATTACTTGAAGAAATTACTTTTTATGAATATTCATCGACAGCAGTCGACTTGCACTGTCAATTTTAACTAAATATATTTTTATGATAGTTCATTGTCATCAACTACATTTCTCCTAGCAGAATATAATAGCAATAAAATTTTAAGTATGAATTAACGAATATTTCATATTTTTATGATAATATGTAAAAATGACAATCTATTCATAATAGTAAGTGTTGACATATTTCAGCATTGTAATTTGTAAAATAATCAATCAAACAAACAAAGAAATTATGAAAGACGTTAAACAATTTTTAAAATGATTTCTTGATGCAATTGCATTACTATGTTAATGAAAAAAATCAATAGGTTAGTATTTATGATTTGAAAGAAAATAAAACTAAGATCCTTACTGATTAGAAAGTATTAAAATTTAATATTCACCTAAATTAATTATAAGAATAATAACAATCTCCTCTTAAAAATAAAAAACATAAACAATTTATTATTCAACTCTTTAAGTTCACCAAAATCAAGTATATAAGTATAATAATATTATAAATATGCGATAGTTTAAAAAGAACTGTTTCTATTATGAAATTTTGAGAATTTAAAATTATCTAAATTCAAATCTAACTAAATAGATCAACTCTATATAAAACCTTGTAGAAATAAATTCAATGTTATAATATACTTTCATAAAGAATATATAATTTTAAAAAGTTATTTTACATTTAAAATTAATAACACTTATAAAACTATAAAAAGGAATAAATATAATCCATTTAATTATTTAGGACAATGAAAATACATCAATTTCTGAAATTGCTTCAAAGTTTTTGGTAGCAAATTGGATTTAGTTGCCACTTTGGGGATTCAATTTTCAAGTGATTTTCTTAATAATCAGAAAACAAAATAAAACAGTAATATTCAGGCTAAACTAGTTTTTAACAAAAATAATTTTTTTTATTTTGTTATATTTCAAAAATTAATAACTGTAAACACTTGAAATTTTTACCTAGTATTTAAATTAACATTTTCTATACATGATAGTATAATTTTCAAATAATTTTAACTTTATTAATATAGACAATTGAGTCTTTTTTTTATAATTTTATTCTTTATAGGTCGTTATTGATAACATTTTTAAAAAAAGTTGAGTGTAAATCTATAAACATTTTTAAAGACGTTTGTAGTTCACGAAAATAAGCAAATTATTTTATAATACAAAATTCATTGAATTTTTAATATTTATACAAAAAATTTAATAGGAAGTTTCTTATAAGTTTTTAACCTTAATTAAAAAAAAAAAAATGTTGGCCAGAACGTAAAATTTGAGTATTTGAAGTTCAAATATTTACGACAATAATCACCCATAAAATACGAGTAACATTTCTCTTCAAATTGTTTTTGAAATTTTATTTCTTTTCAAAAACGAATAATTGTAGATACTTGAAATTGTTACTAAATATTCATATAATCATTTTCTATACATCATACAATTTTAAAAATATTTAACTCTTTATAAATCTATTTATGAATATTTGTAATACTCATTTCTATATAAATGTAAATTAAAAGTTTTTCGTAGGGACCGTAGGGTCAAATTCTTGAAGCTAAATACAAGATTGTCAAGATCCCATATAAGTTTTTTTTATAAAAATATTTGGAAACACAGTCACATTTTTTTTCTATAGGTATGTTGTAATAAACATTTTTTCATACAATATTCAATTTATTTAGGTATAGGGTTTGAGATTTTAATATAATATTCCACAAGAGTAGTTTATACTGGAACTAAAAAATCTAAAAAATATACAAAAATAATATTTTTATATTTCAATAAATTTGTACAAAATTATGTATTTAACAATGGATAATAACATTCATAATTTTTTTATAATTTTAAAAAATTATTCACAGGGATTTGAAATTAATTTTATTTTATGCAAAGATATTTTTAAAATGCATAATTTAATTTTAAGATATACCTGTTTATACCGAAAACCTATTCATGCTGATTTACGGCAGGTGGTGTTAACTAGAAAATTAATAACAATAATATAATATTATGTTACACATTATATATAAAATTATTATTATAGTTAAATATTAATAATATAATAAATACAATGTTTTCGGAAAAAAATAAATAACCGTAATAATTTTTAGTAAAATAAACTACTTTGATAGCAATATCTAAAAACATATTATAAAATGTATACTAAGTAATATAGACTTAGTCTCCGCCCAGAATCATTTTTCTTTTACAATGATGTATCATTTTATTCACATTTAATACAACCATTACAGTGATCCACTCGACACCTAATGAGCAACAAAGTGGTACCCACCTGCCTAACATTTATTTAAAACTTAAATTCCAGTAAAAAATATATGCATAATGCATATATATATATATATCATAGCTATAATACAATCAATGATAAAAATTTAATTGTTTTCGATCGTTAACATTATTATATTGTGTTCCACGAAAAATGATCATAATTCACAAATAGTTCATAACCATCAGTAATATAAAGTAATATTAGAAAATATTTGTATATAATATATTATATTATACAACATTTAATTAAACATTAACCAACTTTCAGTTCATTAAATCGATGGTTTTATTTTATTGGCACGACGACGTAACGTCATATTTATTTAACGAACCATCTCTAGATTGCGATCAACGACCACTTTCAAAACCGATGTTATGCGCGAGTTTTATTTAAATAAGTGCTTGTAAATTTGTTTTTATGTGAAAATACAGTTGGTGTTTGGTACACAGGTACATTAAAACTAAAAACAAAAAACTTATGAGCAAAATTCCATCTTAGCGAGTAAATCGTTTCAACTCGATTAATAATAATGCGCATAAAAAAAAAACACATGTAACAAACTTTGTTATATTATATATATAGCTACTGTCTAGTAGGATGAGGGTGTAGGATGTATTTAAATAATAACGATATCAAAAATCCGTTTATTAATTGCTATTGATATTATTTATTTTACTCAGTCAGTCGTTTAATACCAGACGAGCTTCCTGCGGTGCACTGTGATCATCACGTACAGGCACGCGATATGTATTATCATTAACTACACCATTAAAAAAAAAAAAATAATACATTATAGACTTAGACGTCTTTCTCTCTCGCCCGGACCCACAGCGCGTTGATAGTACTATATATACGACTACCGCCGAGGCCGGATAATTGCCGTAGTCGTCATTCATTGCAATATTGCGGTGTTTTAATTAGACGGTAGCCTCACGTTAAAATATATTTGCGCATCAGTGCAAATTAGGTTGGGCTTAGATGGGAGCTTTATCCCCATTCCCAATCAATCAATAAATTATTATATAATTTAACCAACTGTCCTGCGGCTGTGCACGCGCCGTTAAAAAAATAATTATATCTAATAAGGTACCTATTTAGTGGAGGTTTAAGGATAGTTAATATTGAACAATTTATCTATTATACTGATAGATCGTTATAATTTACAATCACTAATTTAAGATGATTTTTATGGTATCTAACAGGAAAATCGATTTATAATTGTAGTTTAAATTAATAATAAGATATATTTCAAAGTACCTTCACCGGAAAGTCTCTTAAGTACGTTATTCAAACAATTTTAATCACTGCAATTACTTACACTTTTTGTTTTTCTCTTAGGAGATGACAGACTGTGGATTATATTACGAAGAAAAAAATCAAACATTTACCGCTTCTAAAAGTCATTAAAAAACTGTTTAAAAATACCTATCTAGAGCAGTCTTGTGAGCAATGTGGAAGATGCATCACGGGCAAAACTATGAATCTCAGTTTTTCGTAAAAAAATAAAAACGATGGGGTTCAAGCCCACGTGTATTTGATGTCATATTCGCGCCTGCAATAAGTAGGTATATACGCTGAGAAATAAAACAATTATCACAATTGGTTGAATTTCAAACGTCATTATAATGTTACATCGGTCAACCCACTGCAGCGGGTTGCAACCGAGGCGGATAATAGAAAAAAATAAATCGTTTAGCGATTATTGCTCTGTATAATTATAGCGTACACGGTGGAGGAGTATAACGGACCGGTGTTTTAATAAATTGTGCTGTTCGTCTTGTGAAACACCATCGATCATCACGCGCGCCGCGTATCGGCCCCAGAAAAATTTATTAGCGAATACGCCGAACAAGCCGCCACTCGAAAATCAGAATTCAGAACAAGTACGAGCGCGCGCGCAACACGGTCCGTTGCGTGACATCGATAAGCCGTCTCTCATTGTGATGACGATAAAAAATAAAATTAAATCACTGTTTGGTACGTGTGAGTGATTACTCTCATAGTGCATAATAATAGTAGTAATAATAATTGTAATAATATATAGCAACTATCAAGAGAACTGGTTTTTTTTTTATTTTATTATTATTATTCTGAAGGTGTCGAATGCACGAACCCCATACGTGCGTGACGTAATATTATAATAAATAAGTCATCTCCAAGTGCATAGTAAATTGGGTTTCGCTATAGTCGTATATATAGCGTATCTGACGGTACTCCGTGGTACATATTACGTTAAGCCTAATAGGTACACTACACGTCAATGGAAAAAAAAAATGTATTAAAAGTCGTGCGAACAGTACGGCACGGGACCAGTATAGGTACTCCATTTATTATAATATCGTCCCGACAAAACGCAGTACAGTAACCAATCGAGGCAACTCAAAAGTCGTTTATTTTTTGGTTACACCCACCACACGTGATTTCTAATAGGTAGTAAAAGTTACGTCGTTGACCATGCGCTATAGTGTTTATTTATTTATTTTTATATATATAATAATATATAATGTGGTAAGATTGGATGTAAAATACTATATTATCGTTTAACATTGTGCAAAATCTAAACCATCTCAAGGCACAGGCCTTAATCATATGACTACAACACTATAATGTTCTGATGGTGCGATTTGATATGGTTGTTTTGAAGATTTTTAAATCGTCGTTCAAAGTCGTCAGAAACTTCGTTATTGCCCTGGCGCCTGGCCTTGTGCGTCATTTCATTCCGTACATACATAATACACCTATTACTGGATGGTTTTATTAAAAGTAAATTCGCAATAACACAAAAATTATTGACGTTATTGATTTTATATATATATATTTTTTAAAGCCGTCACAAGTCGTATTATATTTTACTATTTCTTATGGTTTTTACTTTTTTCAACATCAGCTTATTTTATTATTATCATAGAACTAAGTAGAATATTTTTCTGAGAATTTCTATATTCAAGATGATTCACCAAGTATGTTCATGTAACTTCAATTTTATTTTGTAAAAATTAATTAAAATTTTATTTTTTGAATTTTTAACATACCTACTACAAGTCCATTATTTTAGATACCAAGCTGAGCGATTTTACTATTTTTTGTGTGTTTAACAAAAAATACTTGAAATTTAATACAGGATTTCTCATAAGTTTTTTATTTACCAATAAAAAAATATATATCAGTAAATTCAATATTTTTGTATAAGCATTTAAGTATTTAATTTAGATAAAATTCATAATTCATCTTGAACATTTTCAAATTAGTTTATAAAAAAATGTTCGTTTCATATCTAAAACTTAAAAATGTAATAAAAGATTTTTCATAAATTTTTCTGCCTATAGTATTTTGATAAAATTATATCTTTAAACTATAAATAAATATGTTAATTTTTATGTTATGATTTGTGTTTTCGAGGAAACTTAAAAGCCATATGTAGCTTTTAAATTTTACTTTATGCCATGACATTTTTAAAAGATGTATATTCATTTTAAGATATTACCTATTTATACCATGAGATGAACCTATTCTCACTATTTTATGGTAAGGTGGTATTAACTCTTATACTTACTTACATAGATAAACAGTCAGTCTCCGCTCAGAATCGTTTTTCATGTACAATGATACAATTGAATTCAAATTCATCACATCCATTACAGTTACCTACTCGACATCTACTGTACAACAGTCAATAAAGTGGCACCTACTTGCCAACTTTTTTTTTTTGTTCTATTAGCTGCATACTATTATAGCTTATCAATCGATTACTATAGAGTTATATATTTTTACCTTTTAAAGAGTATCTTATGATGAATGGTGATTCCAATTTCTTTATTTCTTTTTCTTTTTAAAATAATAATTTCTCTTTTTTTTGTAAAACGTTAACCATAAAAGTTATTTTTTGAGTAATGTAGTATCTAAATCGAAATTCAAACAAGTAATTTTTGAATTATTTCACTTTGTATACCTAAGAATAATAGATTCATATAACTGTGGACTTAGAAAATATAGGGACTATAAATGTTTACTTTTAGTAATGAATATTAATCTATTAATGTTTTATAACTTGTAAAAGTTATAGGTAAGTACAAGTATAATAGTTACTAAATAGTAAATCCCATATTACATCTGTTTTTTAAAAACAATTTTTGAGGACCATTATCCTTAGGACATAATATACATCAAAATATTATACTTATATAGCTATATACTTCAATGTGGATAAGTTATTTACACATAATTAATATCTTAAACTCGTACCAATGTTAATTCAAATACAACAATATTTTCAAAAATATCATAAGCTTACCAATTTTCAATACAAAAATTTAATTTTTATTTGAAAAAATAAAGTTTAAAATGTTATATCACCAAAGGGCACCCCTTAATTGATATTAAAATATAAATAAATAATAAATGTAAATGTGGTCCCGAAGTATACTAAAAAATTCCAAAAATCAAAATTTGAATAATTTCATTATTAAAGGTTAAATGCTCATCCCCATGCTAAATTAAAAGCGTAATTGATTTGTTATAAGTGTATAAGGTTATTTAGATGAGAGGAGTTGCAAACCAACATTTTCGAAGTTTCTCGGTCAAAAATGATTACAAACTAAATAAATAATGACAGTAAAAAATTTAATTTATCGATTTTTAAAACGGTTTTTTTTAATGAATACAAATCATATGAAAAAAAAATGTTTTTATATTAAACGTTAATTTTTGCGATTAAGAAGGTTGAAAGAAAGGTCATGTTTATTATATATACTTTATAGCCCAATATAGGTTCACTGTTCACCCACTGTGATTATGATAAGTAATTCGTGCTAATCAATGATTAACAAAGTGGAAATAATAATAAAATAATATTATACAATTAACGGGCACACCTTAGGTAGGTACCTACATCTTAGAAAGGCATCATGCCCACTCCATTAAGTCTGCACATTTTTTTCACTCGGATGTCTGTTATTATATGTGCTTGTCATCAACACGTTGCGTAGCAGGTAAGTATATATAAAAGAGATCGATGCAAATATTCAAGTACCCATTGATCACGCGTGAAGTGATCGAATTTATTGATTTAAGTTAAATTTCTATTTTCACACGAATAAATGAGACAACATTCGTCGTCTAAATCATATACGCACACAATACTGTACAACTTATCAATATTACATTTACTTATATTATAGGTACCTATTATAGTATAATTATATGTTGTTGTACTATATCGTCCGCTAAAAGTTGATGTGCGAAAAAAAATGGGGAACAAAGATCTTAAGATAAGCGATGAGGTTCTACCACGTGTTGGTGAACTTCCTGACGACTAGTACTTGGGTGGTCCAAGTGTTCGCTGCATAGGGGGCATCTGAAAGAACCGTCCTTGCTGGTTATTCGGCATGTACCACATCTGTTGTGGCTCTATGCTGAACTGACGTACAGGTCCGGGACGTTGCTGCTGGTTGAAGGGCGGTTGCTGTACCATCGGCCTAGAGTTGAACTGATTCAGTTGCATCTGCTGCTGCTGCTGCTGCTGCTGCTGTTGTGGATATCCTCCGGGCACAAGTCTTTGCAGCACCGGCACCACTCTTGGCTGAGTCTGTACGGCCTGGGGCACCGTCTGTAAGACGGGCACGACAGACGGCGCAACCGATCTGGGTGGTTCGAACCTCTGCATAACGGACGGTTGTGGTGCTGGTCGCGACTGCAGTCTCGGGTAGGCGGGTTGCAGTTCCGGGACGGATTGACCGCGGGACTGTTGATAATAGTCTTGGATAGTGCCGGCCGGCGGGCCCTGCGGTTGGTCGGCCGTCGCGACGGACGCGCCGACGATCGTCTCCACCGGCTTTTCGGTCGGCTCTCTGCCCACGAACAATACGTTCTGCGACTGTTCTGCCACGTCGCTGACTGCTTGACCCGCGCCAACTTGCTCGATACTTGGTGGCACTTGTGGCTGCTCCGACTGTAGTTGGGGCTGCTCCGACCGCACTAGAGGCTTCTCCGATACTGTTTTACCCTGTTCCTCCAAGAACACTTGTCTACCTTCAATCGACGAATCGGAATTGAGCGTCTTGAACTGCGGCCGGGCAAAGGCGGTGGTTTGAGCGACGTTCTTGAATGCCAAATTTTTGGGCAGGTTTGACGCCGCCGGCGGACTTACAGGCAGATGTGCACCGTACGCTCGGAACCCTTCTACTCCCGCGGTGTACGTCACCTCTATCGGTACGCCTTCGGGCGATACGTACTTGTACGAGCCGACCACCGAATTTGCTTCGTTTTCCGTTCCTTTGTTCAACATAACTCCACGTTCTTCCGCGAAAATTCCATTTCCGGTTTCATATCTGCATATAGAAAAAAAAATATATATATATACATAAATAAATTATGCATGTAGGTATAAACGAACACGAATGATATTATAAAAGACTATTAAACGCTGTACGAATAATATGCAACTCTGACGACATTCACGCAAGAATAAAATACTCAACACGTTTACAATTATTACATGTATATGTGATAATAGATATTTCGCAGCCTCGCGGATACAAATACATAGATAACTGAGTTAAGATACATTTACATGCGACAAAAAAAAAAATTGATATTTTTTTAGTGAAGATAGAGTATCTCCTGACTTCTGCTATAATAGTATGAATTAAATATACTATACTATACTACTGTACCTAGTATTCGATAAAAACTCGTTTCAAATATGTCTCATTAATTTTATAGACACTTTTGTTATAAATAACCAAGATTATAGGCTAAGTCTCAAAAATATTGCCAAGGTAGTAAGTACATAACATTTATTATACTTCGTAAGTAGGTACACTCGTACACTTCAATCATGCTTATATTTGACTCACTAACGTGTTTTCTAGTTTACTAGATTTAAAATAATATTTAGATACAATAACTAATATATTATATAGGTAATTACAACCTATATAAACGACGCAGTGGTTCAAAATTTAAGTTACAGGGTCAAAATGAAAATCTTGACTTAAAATTAAAAATAAAACTATCGACGCACAAAAATATAAATTGTATATTATGATTTTTGAGTATGTAAATTATGTATTTTATTTTTCTAGATATTTTGTGGACAAAAATAATAATAAAAAAATACAGTAGTAATGTATAATATAATGCAGCATATACTATTTTTATAGTGAATAACTATTGAACAATGTACGTACATAATTATTCATCACCATTATTACTTATCTGATCATTCTCTTCGTATATCATAAGAAGTTGTTTACTTTTTCAGGTAATTTTATATGTTTTATTGTGGCTATTTTCATTTTTATATTTGTGGAAGTTAGAATTCCAGAATAACACTATACGCATATACCAATGTCCAATTAACACACGTGCGCGTACAAACAATATTGTAAGTAGTCAATTATTTATAATTAAAAAAAAAAAACAAGAAATATTAATTCTGATTTTATCATTTGAATTTAACGTAAAAGGACGATAAGTTTGATTTTGATCAATTTTATCCAAGAAAGAAATTATTTAAATGTATATATTACCTTAAATTTCTATAAAAATATTAAATTAATAATTTACTGTAAAAAATCAATATTAGTAGATTAAAATTGAATAAAAACATTAAGTACATTAATTAAATTAACAAATCACACAAGTTCACACAAATAATCAAAGTCTTGATTTGTATAATATGTGGGTACAAAAATTGTATACTTGGAGTTTGTATGTTATAAGTTTATAACTAAAACCCAAATTTAAATTCCCTTAAAAACCATACAAATATGCTCTAAAAAAATAGCCAAAGATAACTTAACAAAATACATTTCACTACATAAACGATCTTAAAAAAATACCCTATAATTTATTTTTTATGCAATTTAGTGATTTATAAATATGGTGTAACTTTATTTTATTAAAAAAAAAGCTGACTAATTATTCGTTACTTGTCCAAGTACGAGTCAAGATCTAGAGTCTATAATAATGATAAGATAAAAATTGAACCGAATGATTGACAATGTGCATGGAAAAACCTGATAAACCTATGAAACTAAAACAACTTAAATACAGATCATTAAATAATATTTTGAATAGGCTAAATTGGTATAGGTAGTATATCGAACAAATATGCATTAAAAACCAATAAAATGACTCGATAGTGCTACAAAATGTGAAATAAAATATTCAGCTTTGAAGCACCCGTTACATAAAACGAATTATGTATTTGGAAAGCATTGTCTAAAATCAACCAAAAAATGATGCATTTTGCATTAAAATCCGGGCCTTAGTTATAACCTTTGGGCAATTGATTTATCATAATTTCATTATTTAATTATTCACATCGGTAAAATAAGCAAAATTAAGAATGGTTATAATTTTTCAAACATGTTCTCCAATCTATTCGCTCTTTTTTATTTATATATTCTATATGCTCAACTGATAAGTGATAAGTAATATTAAATCTAAATCCTGTAATTTATAAGATATTTTCATGCTATCTACTCAAATAATAGCTAGGCATCGTTATTACACGGAATTTAATTAATATTACTACTTAATAAAAATAAATTGATTTAAACTTATACACATTTATAATAAAACTGAGTACAAAATATATTATATGGCAATATGTATATAGTAGTAATAGATTTCAAGGTTGAAAAATTTTTACTATGAAAAATATGTTTTACAATAAATTGTTAAGTTATTCTTTTTCCTGTTATCATAATATTACGAAAATTTTATTATAATTCATAAATAACTAATATTAGCTAATTTGATTTATCCTAAATCGTAATCATAAAATCCCACGATAAAAAGACAATTATTCCTCATTCATTTCCAGCTATACGATTCTTCAACACTCATATTTTTAATGTTTGTTTCGCCTAATCAACCGTAACCTCTAAATTGTACAACACGTTATTATTACATCTAATTTCCCACGCCGTCGTAATTTTCTAGTGATACATAATGATTTTAAAAATTCCAAGATCTGTATACATGCTTTTGCAATTTGAATTCATTTTTTTTAAGATTTTAAAATAGTATACTATTTTTATAGAAAAATAATTAATGAACAATATTGTTAATATTCATATTTGTATGACTTCTTGTACACATTTTATGTTTTTTCTAACATATTTATAATACTTTAAATTGTAAACTATAAGTTTGATAAAAAATAATATATACAATAAAGTAAAGTAAAAATTGTTTTTTGTCCAATTTAATAACATATATAAAATAGAAAAAAAGAATGTAGACATTTTTACTGTCGCTATAACACCATCAGAACCCATGTAAACTTATATTTTTATAATGTTCAACAAGCAGCAAACCAAATAAATTGAATAAAATTAGTACAGGGCCAAGAAAAATTGCATCTTTTTTACTTATTAACCATGGTGTATATAAAAACATATAATTAATATTGAAATCTCACTTGAAGTTATAATCACCGTCCAATGAATTTTCTCTAGCATAGAGGTATATAGGTACAAAATCTGGCTTTAATTCATTAGCTACTTGCTGTTGAGAATTTTTAGCAGGTGAAGAATTCAATGTCTGTGGTTTTTGTTTTAATGGATCAGCTGCTGCTACTGACAAACACGTCACGAGCAAACTCATCAAGGTATATTTCTGAAAGTAAATTAAACTCTAAAATGAGTGTTATACATACAATTAATATAATGTACAATAAACATATAGCACGATTATGAACCAACTATTATTATTTATTAGTTACACCCATATGACTTAAATTTTTAAACATTATGTCGGACGTTAGATAATCCTGTAAAAAAATGGTATACTTATTACATTGTTACAGTAAACAAGTTGAAACTTAAAATTAACTATGAGTTTAAAATAAATTCAGTAAAATGTTTGTTAGTGTTGGTTATGATATAAATTATACTATTATTTATATAAATATTTATAATTTTAAGAATTACGCACGAATAAAAATAATAATTCGATACTTTATTGTATTTTGCTTCATCAATATCATAATTTATTTGTGTAGTAAAAATTAAGAATATTGTAATATTAAATGATGAAAAAGACTTAAATAATACAATGCAACTCTTAATCATTGTTTAGAAAATAAATTATTAGTAATTTTTACGTAAAATGTCCAAACGAAAATCAAAAACACATTTTACTGATTAAGATAATATTAATAAACATAAAATTGTAAAGGTTAAAAAATATAACTCACCAGAATCTCCATAGTTTTTGTATTATATTTTAGAACCACTTTAGGACTGTGAGAGAAAGATTATTGTTTTTACTTTCTTCTGCTCAAGCCTATTTATGTAAACTCATGGCCAAGGTTAGGTTACAAGTTCATGTTACATCCGAGTACCTGGAATAGGTAGGGTAGAACCACTTCCTTCGATGAATACTTAGGCCTATCGCGATGCATTATTTTAGCCGAAAGAAGTAGGAAATTAATACAGAAACGTGTGGGTATTATGCAATAACTATGCAGCCGCATCCAACCGAAAGGTTAACGACATTCAATTATTGTTGCCCACAAGACG
Organism: Rhopalosiphum maidis; assembly: GCF_003676215.2. Lineage (NCBI taxonomy): Eukaryota > Metazoa > Arthropoda > Insecta > Hemiptera > Aphididae > Rhopalosiphum > Rhopalosiphum maidis. Next base: position 67,195,645 of record NC_040877.1, read on the forward strand.
CCGAAATCATATATCTTAATCCTGCGGCGATTATTATAAGAAAGAACTGGTAATCGTCGACGATCCACTGTACGTACCACGTCAGTTTTGAGTGTTTTATTTGATATATAGGTACCTACGCTTACGATAATGCAGGCACAGGTACATTGCAGTAAATTATTGTTGTACACGAAACACGCCAGTTTTTTAATTAATATTTAAGACGTATCCACAATGTTTGTCTTAGCATTAAATCAATTACTTTTACTTTGTATGTTTCGTAAATAATGCACAATAGTGCATGGCTCTCAATTGTTGATATCCACCATCTGATAACAATAATATTATACTTTTCGGCAATTTTCGAAATCCAACGTAATAATAAATATATATATATATATATATATATATTACCTGATCTTGTGTAATGTTGAATCGTTTGTTTACAAAATTTAACGTTTAGGATTAATAGCCTCAAGCGTCGATCTACAATTATAGAAATCGTATCGTAATATCCACTTACTAAAACATTTTTTTTTCTTTTTTATTACCACGAACACATACGTTACGTTAAAACTCACTCCTATCATAATCATCACCGTCGTTTATGTTCTTAGAAGAAGTACCGCATATTTAAAATAACGTGACGACCTGATTTGCTTAATATAGTGACGATGCAAAACGAATATACTTTATTACACATCTATTTTATTATTATTATATTCGTTGCATTAAAATTGATAAATTTCAAAATGATTTTATACATAGACTCACAATACCTTCATATTATTATTCAATTAAATTATTATTTTATTTTGATTTTTACATTCAAAAACAATTTTTTGTATAATATTTTAATAGTCAGAAGCTATAAGAAGAATAACGATTTTTCAACTATACATTTAGCTAAACATACTTATTAATTATTCATGATAAATAATAAGGATGATACGAATTTATTATCGAAAGTAGTACATATACAGCTATACCTATCTATATTATACTGTGCTAAAGTAAACTACGTTTACTTAGTTTTCAACGTAGAATACTTATTAATCATTGTTTCTATTGTATTTTTTTTTAATGTACCAACAATACAATGTTATAATATGATGTTTCTAAACAAACGTCGTAAAATCTAAATCATAATAGACAAGTTTTCGAAATTTATAACACATTAAAACGTTAATTAAATACAAATGTAAATATTTTATACTGAATTATAAAAACTGTCTCGTTCGGCTTAAAAAAAACCACACAGAGGCGTATTTTTGGTAGAACAGACGTATAAGGTTTGGTAAGTTCCCACACACACGTAACCGGTTACTTATAAAAATATGTAAGTTCTGTCAAGAAAAACCTAATAGGTGCGTTAGTTCTTATATACCAGGGATAGCCAAATTGCGGTTTTCATCTTATTTATAAAATTAAATTTTGCTTGTACGAATTTTTTTGATACACATTAAATTTATAAAAAAATATATCAAATTATACAAAATGTATCTATAAACAAGTTGACGCTTGGTATCATTATATTTGTCCGTGTGCCCCGCGAACATTTTTATGTTGGCTGCCACTGTTTTATACGAACGTCGAACACAAATACGTAAGTTCCTACACGAAAATAAAATAAAATATGCATTACATTCTGTACTGTACAAGCAGTAAATAATAATATCATAATAACACTATAACATAATCAAAAGTATTTAGACGTAAGAAAATAGTTTTTTATACAAAAAAAAATAATTATACCTCACAAACTGCATTTAAGTTGTCAATCCTAAATTTGAATAAAGTGAGAGAGAAATTTGTTTTGGTGTCGAAAATTTGTCATTTTCGTGTAAAAATATCATTTAAGTTGTTTTTAACTAATGTATGAACGTACGCGGTACACGTCTGGCTAAATTATATCTGCTATATAATATCGTATGGGAACTTACATTGCACAGCGATATTCACATTTTGCAATCCTTACCTAGTTTTTTAAAAGAAGTTATAAAGTAATCGAACAATCAAATTAGAATATTTTTAAACTAACTATATATTAAAGTGGGTCTGTTTAAATTGCTATCAAGCTGAGAGACAGTAAATATGGTTAAATAGTAATATACGTATATAAACTCTAAATTGATATGTATTTAATAATTATTTTATTAAAAAAAAAAATCTATTTGATATCATAATATTTATCTATTTAATTATCTCTCGTTCAATAAAATCAAAAACACTAAAAATGATAATATAAAAAATATATTTATTTATTATTAATATCTACTTATTACCAATAATATCTAATGTTTGGTTTAAGCTTATCCATTTTTTAAATACAATTTGAGCTAGAGTAAATATAAATTAGAACAATTTCTTTTGACGTTGGTTCTTATATATTTGATTTTTTTTTTCCGTTGCAATAAAATAATTATGAAACGTAGTTTCATACTATAGCAGTTGGAAGTGGTCGGACCTCTTCAAATCCACTACACAATGTATTTTACTGACTATTGACATTAAGAAGTTTAACAATAGATACATGACAAGAGACACGAGTAATACTTAAGCCAGTGTCAATAACTGAACAAATATACATTATAACTATGTACTTTATAGTATATGTATGATATAACTGTGTCTGTTAGGATAATATTATACTGTATACTCTATATCAGTGGTGGTCAAATTGTGGCTCGCGGTCTTATTTACAAAAACCAAAATTTTAATTTTTTTTGCATACATTTATATAAAAAAAAAAAAATGTTTTATTATTATTATTATATAATTTCATATTTCGTAATTTGATATGCTTATCGGATATTAGCTACCTTTATTAATTTTGTGGTATAAAAGTACAGATTAGATAATTTGGCTCTTGATATAATTGCATTAATATATGTGGCTCGCGTACATAGTCCATGTTGGCCACCCCTGCTCTATAGTCTATAGGTTGCAACTATAAGATATATATCTACATACTCGTATTATAGAATCGTAGTTATTTATACAGTTATCCTGTATCCTAAATCATTTGATATAAAATTATTATTTTTAACTAGTTTTTTAATAAAACGCAATGTATATATTTATAAACCATGAAAAAGTATTTAAAAAATTTACTTTAAAGAAAATATTGATTTAATTTTAAAAGTGTAAGTTTAATTCGTGACAGTCAAATTACAACAAATAATTCAATTTCATCATTATACTTATTGTATTAGATGTAGTGTTAGGCAATACATTAGATAGGTACCTATATAATTTTCAACAAAAGTAAATTCTTCATAAGTAAATGATTGTCTGACGGGCCAATGACGAAATGAGTTTGTAATAATTGAATTTTGTATATATTAATACAAAATATATGTTTAGCAATAAAATTTAAATTGTAAACGAAGTCTGCTTTATTTCTCGAAATATTATCTCAAGATAATAAGAAATATTATTTACATATTATAATAAGATTAAAAGATAAAACCTAGCTAGGTCTCAAACCTACCTAGGATTTTAATGATTCCCATCATAGATAATATTTTCTGAAGAAAATAGTTTCGAGTCAAGCTCAGGTTATATAACAATAATATTATGGATATTAAAAACACTAAATTACCTATATGCGCAACAATTGTTTGCCCCCTTGACGTGTAACTTCGATAAACCCCCTAATTTAGGACCACGCATATTCGACGTGTAATAATGGTATAATGGTAATTTTATGACGTTATGCACCTATGAGCGTGTATAATACATAAATATATTTATAGGTAAAAATTAAAATGAACGTTGCCGTTGTCCTTGAGATCTTCTGTAAAATAATAATAATAATAATCAAATCACATAATCGGATCGAGAAAAACTATAATATAATATATAATATACAGACTACGTCCGTGTCTTTCGTTTGTGTAGGTACTTTCAAGTAGTGTTTGGACAGCCTACGCGCGTTCATAACATTATTATTATATTATTATTGACGAACACTGACTGCGCTGCCACCTTATGACGCAACGGACGGCGGGGGAGAATAACTTGGGTTACACGGGTGCACGACAGATGATGTTTACGCATATTACCACGTCGATTATTATTAATTTAGACTTTGAATAAGTACGACTAATTACCGTCCATTTTTTATCACGTAATACATGACATACCTATACCTATATTCTATATAGACAGACTAACATTTTATAATGTGTACTGTATATCGCCTACGTGGTTATTACAGCATCCACTATAATGCTGTCTATAGATAGGTACTCAAAAACTAAACGTCGATGGTCGAAATCCCAAAAATAGTCGAGACACGTCCAGTCTTCCGTCATACAGCAGCTGCAGTCTCGCAGTGCAATATTATTATGCACCCGATGTACAAACAGAGAACATCGACCGCTGGGTTGTTGAATTCTGCTACGCCGAACATCTATCACCCGCGAGTTTCTTATAAGAATTATGCAAACTGCAAATAAAATATACACCATACTCTTATTATTATTCAAAAATCTAGAATTAGTATTTTGCTGCGAGTGAACAATAATAACGTTACTATTATACATCTAATATTCGTATTCGAATCGCGAAACGCATACAATCCATTAATGTTTCGACAGTTAGGTATAAATTATAAACGTATTTTGAGTGGCATCTTTAATATATTTTATGAGTAGGCGTTCAAAATACATCCGAATCATAACTGTTTTTGATGCAGTTAAAATCTCTTTAATAGTTTAACCACACAGTATAATATTATATCAACTAAATCGAATTTTTCGTTTCACATTTAAAACTAATGCCTATACCAGTTAAAATTGGAACTACTACCTACATAATTATATCTAAATCGAAATCATCCTCATGGTCGTGGTGTTCTAAATACGAATTTTAATAAAGATATACAAGGATACACTTTAAATTATAATATAAACGATGCGTAACACACCTACCTGTAAACTAATCATAACTAAAGACGTTTTGAAATAATAAACAAAAATTAAAAAAATAAATATAGATATAGAATGATTAGCTTAGAGATTAACGCTTAACCAAATCTATAAGTTCAAATTAAAAATACAAGTTACATAAATCATAATATTTATATTAAAAGTTATGTTTATGATATATATTGACATATTGTATAATATTTATCAACACTTAGTAAAATGATTTTAAGACTGAACAATTTTATTATCTAATGCATATAGATAATATGTAGATTTTAGATACTAGATATTATGTAGTGTGTAGTTCATCTTAACACAATAATGAACAATATAAAATAATAAACTTGTAATAAAAAAGAAACTTTCTAACATTGTTATACATATAAACAAGTATTGAATTATAACAACCATAAAACACTCAAATTGTAAATTTATAAAAAATAATATATTGAATCATGTGTAATAATTTATATAAACAACCGCAGAATATCCTGAAGATCTATAATATGACTTAACTATAAAAAATATAAATAATAATAATAAACTGATATCAAAAGTTATATACCTATATACTTTGTATATTAAAATATATGATAAGAACATTAAATGGGGCAACAAAATTAAAATGAACAGAACATGCAAAATATTATATTAATTCACTGCGAAAGCTATATTTTTTCCATTATACCATAATACTAAAAAAATAGCTGTAATAGCCAATACAGAATTTCACCATCGTGGCCTATAATTTAAAATAACTGTGTTAATATAATATAATAAATTATCATATGAAAATAAATGTTCACAAAAACAAGTATATGTACCTAGTTTAATAATTATTCATATGCAAATACAAATAGCATAATATAATATACGAGTTTGTTAAATTATGTAAACGCGTTAAACGTCAAACTTTATAGACTGCTGCAATCAATAATTGTGACTTAATTTATCCTAAATTTAAATCCATCCTCTTTTACTTATCATTTTCATCAATGTAGTATAAACGAGGCATATTTAAGCATAAATTGTGAAATGGAATGCGCAGAGAGCGACAGCTGCAGGGTATCTGATGGTTTCATATTATTATAAATAAAATACTAATAATCACAATACTCGCTGCTTGATAGTTACTGGACGTTGTTGATATAATATTATAAATATATTTATATATATAATCATTTTGAATATGTAAGGAAAAAAACTACAAATATTAGTACACTAATTGTAAGGCTGTAACAATGTAATTATACTACCACAATGTTTTTTCGTGTAATGTATCATTGTATCAATTTTAACTATTGAAAAAATAAAGTTGATTAGTAAATCTTAAAGTAAATCGTGACTATATGTATATTTTAAGTATTTTTTAATGCCAATATATTATTACGACTAATATAGTTAAATTTTTACAATAATGAGCGTATTAACTTTTAATTTTGAAAAGATACAAACAATTTAGCATTAATAATATTTAAGCTTTAAATAAATAAACATATTTTTAAAACTCTAAGTCTTAAATATTAAAACTCAACACATAATATAATATAGGACCATGAATATATTTTGATGGTTCTAAAACACATTTAATATTATTACATCGTTTTTTATAAAAAATAACAGTAACCTAGAAATTTGGAAAAAATTTAAAAAAAAAATAATAACACTTATTTTTAGCCACTTTTTGAGAAACGAACGCTGCTTAGAACCATTTTTAAAATACTAAACCGCCAAACCACTAAATATACGGCCCTGCAAGTAATTTATATTAGTATAACCATTATAATTAGTAGATATAGGGATTAAAAATTAAAAATATATATTTATCAATTAAAACATAAGTAGTAGATTACTCATGTTTATGAATTTTACTTTTAAAAATATAAATTATCGTTAACGGTAATGTATTTATAAGCTTCTGTTAATTTAATAAATATTAATTTTCAATCACACATTGGTCGTAATTTTTTTAAACTTATAATAAAAATGAATAATCATGAATTAACCAACCATGGACCACGATAGTCATAGATTCATGTGTATTTAATAATATTAATTATTAGTGTTATTTGTTAAGTATAAATACGGTTATTAAATTTATGGATTAACCATTACCATAGTGCCTAACTATAACTTAAAACAAATACAAATTGATTTTTTTTTCTTTTTTGAAACAGCTGCATTAGGTCACTAAAAGTGTGTTTGTGTATAATATCCAAGTAAACACAATAATGATACATGTATTAAACACTAATAAGACATAATTCTTTAGCTGTATAAGTTGTAGGTATTACTATTAAATATTACGCATGATCACATATACGTATAATGTCGGTATTTTAATCGTATCATTCCTATCCAACTTGCATAATATGTTCAATATTATATTATTCTATAGATCTATATCTATCAAATAAATGCCGTTGAAATTGGTATTTTAAATCTATGTAAATCTCCGTTGCCGTTATTTAACTACCTAATTTAAATAATGTCATCATCAAGTTGAATAGTCATGATACATTTTATTTAAACTTATCGTAATAACAACGGACATACGTATAGTTAACCACATGTGCACATCGATAAAATGTTTTAACAGTTGTAATCTATATTCAAATATGAACTCAACTCGTCATGTTCTAAACTAAAACTTACGTATTATATATAGGTACACATAATCACACAATATGTAGCTATATAAAAAAAAGAGTAATATTAATGGGAATAAACTCATAATTACAAACATGTTTCACATAACACTAAATAACGTTAAAGCTTCGAAACTACGTAATAACTATATGTTATTTATCGTCTACGTTGAGACACTGCTACCGCGATAACATCGGTGGCATATTTTTTATTCGCCCGAAGATAATATTTTATAGTATTTCAGCGTTCAAATCTCTGCTTTGAATTTATCATGGTTAATAAAGTCATATCATAAATACGTAGCTATAACATGATTAAATTATGTGACGATTAGGGAGGAGTAGAGCATTGACAAACAATTTGCCATACATAATTGTAGGAGCTCAACCTTGATATTTTTGAGGGGGCTTTGGTCAATTCTAGGATAAAGTATGTTTTAATGAGTACAACGGATATACGTTACTCGATTTGTACTATGTTTTGTTTTAACGTTTTTTTTAATGAAATTATTGTTCTAATATAAAACCACAGCAAACATTATAATTTGACCAGTCACAGTTTTATTATATTATAAGATAATCTATACACAATTCCTCTTTTTCGTAATGCGGTAGTTTTTTAACCACATTATTTTAAAATCGGTACAGATAGACCAGTGTGCGATGCACGACAACATTGAAGAGTACACTAAACACTATATAATATATAATTATATATACATACTAAATATAACATAGACGAAATCTGAGCGTATTTCAGTTCACGTAATCTATAGGTTATAGGTATATACATATATTATATTCCAGCGTGTCTGCTGGATGCTGGAAAAAACGATTTAGTCTATTTGAAGGTCAATTCGTGAAGATTATCTATCCAGCCCCATGATATATTATATATATATGTGTGTGTGTGTGTGTGTATAATGTACATACGATATTATTACTTTTTCAGTATTTAAATATAACGTATATAGTATATATATATATATATATATATATACGTCATCGCGCGGCTCTGACCGTCGTGCAAACTGCAGTTAAAAATGTTTAATCATCAGATATGGCGTGCACGGTTTAGCCTGGTAGAAACACACGAGTGTACAATGTACATATTAACATACGATATTATACACAATATATCATTAAAAAAAAAAATAAGAAGAAGAATATCCGTTCTGACAATACATGTACCGGTCGGTTTAAAAACAAAAAACCGGCCTAGCCCGAATTTTATTATTTGATAAAAAAAAAAAAAAAATACTGCGCGAGCATTAGGTATCCAACGATACATAAAGAAAAAAAAATGTAAGCTTCTATAAAAAGCAAAAGTAAATCAATCCGGTTACGTTCGCCTACGCTGTACGCGCGTTGTATGTATACTTATATATTATTATGTATTACGTTATGCATGTCCGACCGTACACACCGCAGCCGTTATAGGAGTGATTAATTTATATCCGCTCTTCCCGCACGCACAAAACCGAATCAAACAGAGTAGATCGTTTAAGTTTAGTAGCATGTCGTACAGCATTATAATACAGCCGACGAACAAAATCGAACCAAATAAATAAACACGCATTATACTATATATACTACATATTATTGTGTTCGATCGAGTCCACTATACCGTACCCATAAATATTGCAGAAGAACGTGACATCGTGTGCGCGCTGTACCAATACACGAGTACGTACAAATACTTGGGAATTCAAAACTTAGCTATAGTAGTATTAGTAGTATTAATATAAACTACTGCAGACTACCTATATTATTGCCGACAGAAAATTCGATTCACTATACGTTATCGGTGTATACATTGCTGCAATACGGACACTACGGCTGAAAAAAACATACTAACCAAGAGCTCGAATACAACGTGACGATACTGCATATAATATAATATATTATAATATGCGTGTGTGTGTGTGTGTGTGTGTGTGTGTACTATTTGTAGTACTCTAAAGTAGCGATAAAACCATTATAGGTAGGATGCATAGAATTTTACAGGACGTATATAATATGCTGAAAAATTAACTACATCATAAAATTAAAAATCGAGCAATGACAATAAATATGAAATACCAAGGACTAAGGTTGTGAATTTTCACAGAGTTTTGCATAGTACGTAGTATAATATGTGGTAAATACCTTCCTATATTTCAAAACTTATAATAATATACTGCAATAGTAAAGTTAACATAAGTACCTACTTTTGATAACAATTGTAAATAAATTCATACAAATTTACTGAATTTCTATTACAAAAATAAGTATATATATTATTTTTCAATTTAATCGTGATTAATCAGCTACTTTATCTTTTTGTAAAATTATGGACATTTTTAATGTAACCAAAATAATAATTTATTTAAAAAAAAATAATCTTACACTTATTTCAATATTTTACATTTACTGAAAAATTTAATATTGCTGATGTGGTAAAAATACATTTATTAATTATAATCAACATTTTTGAAAAACAAATATTGCTCGATATAATGTACTAGGTTTAATTACAAAATTCAAATAATGTTGTTGATACTTAATAATAAAATGTATTGTTGTATTTTTATTACTTAGCAATTATCATTTTCACCGTTTCAAATAAATTGTATAAGTATATGTTATATGCTTGTATATAAAAACTCCACTTAACATGCTTGTTCTATTTATATTTGTATAAAATACTATTAAACCTAAGTATTTATAAAAAATCTGATATTTTTTGATTCAAGTAAAATATTTAACTATTTAAATTATGTATAATTTAATGTTTTTATTATTTGTTAAAGGTTTATTTTAAAAAAAATCTATTGTATATTATTATATATTAACTACAACAAACATTATGATAATTGTTTTTAATTCTTTAATATTTCATTTTTTAAGAGTTTTTTTAATAAAAAAATACATTAATCAATCTTATTTTTTCTAAAGTAATTATGAAATAATAAATTATACATACACATAACACATATATGAAATATAAAGAACTAAGAATTATGATTTTAGTTCAAGAATCAAAATCAAAATTCCTGTTTAAATCTAATTTACAATTTACAAAAAGATTTTCATGATATTATAGTTACATACATTTACAATTTAGAGATATAACCTACTTATCTATGTGTAAAATCGTTCTGTTCGAAACGCTTCTGAAAATGTAATATAATAAGTCATAAAATAACTAAATTAATATATTAATAACTATTTTGTAATGTTTTACCGTGCAATTCTGATCGTGATTCCAATATTACGCCGTGAACTACCTTGGTGTCATATAAAATATAGTATATACTACATGTAGAATAATAAGTCAATCAATTCAAAGATGTTGAAATTAAATAATTACAATAATATTATATATAATTTTAATATTTTTTTATATATAGCCATACATACCTTCCCATTATAGACTATGTAATAAGAATATGCAATATTTAAAATACTATATTGTTCTAAATAAACTGTATTTTTCTAAATATATTATTAGACTATTCCAATTTAATTGAAATAAATTAGCAATAAATACCTCTGAACAAATAATAATAATGATATAACAGCATTCAAGTATAATGTTTACAGTATAAAATTAAATTACGAATAAAACATTACATACAATATGCTATAATACATTTTTATCTAAAATTACCAGTTAGTTTATACCCTATTCAATTTATATAAATATTTATTCTTCTATAATTTAATTATATATTTTTATGGTAATAATAATAACTCGTATAATGGAAAATAATATGAACAATTATCCATTGCTCCTAAAATTATTTGGGTTATAACTATTTAAGATGATATTTGAGATGAAATGAGAATTAATGCATGTGAATAATTTGGTAATGCATCTTTTTTAGAGTCTGTGAGTTTTAGTTAATCAAATTATTATCAATATACGAAAAATATTGTAATTTTTATAACAAGCCATATTAAAATTTAGATTGGTAATTTTAGTAGGAACTTGTTAATAACTTCTTGAAACCCCTATATATGTTTGTAAAAATAAAATCTTAAAAGATCATCTAGTCAAAACTTTAAACTTTTTACAATCTTGCTAATACAATTTTTTTCTTTTTAAACAACTATTTTATGAAAAGTAAATAATATTGAAAAAAATTAGATTAATTTATATCTAAATTATAGATTCTTTATTTGTTATACGTTTTTACAGTCTAGACTAATTATTTATAAGTTTTTTACCTAAAATCTGTATAAACAAAAGAAAATCGATTTATTTAATATTTTTTTTTTATTTTATTATTATTTAAAAAATATAGAAAATTCAAAATCTATGTATATGATATAAATGTATTAATAATGTGCAATAGGTATATTAGCATGATAGAAGAGGACATCAATTGATACTACTTTAAATATGTATAAATATATGATATAAATTCTGGTCTATCCTATGAACACATAGTTTATTTTTACATAAAATAAATTCATGACCAATATATTATACTATATTATGAAGTAACAATAGAATAAATAATAGGTTCACTACCAGGCACATTTCTTTTTTCAGTAGAAATTTTTTATTAATTCTAGCACGATAAATATAAAGCACTAAATAATAACAACAATTACCTTCACCTATAAGCTGAGCTTAATTATAAAATAAAAATTATAGTCTATAGTATTAAAAGAACACTAAAAAGAACATTAAATTTTACGGAAATGAAAATAACAGCATGTGTTTTATTTAGCGGAGTGGTGCAAACACAAAGCCTACAACAAAGTATTAAAATCAATATGTATAGTATATAGAATTTGATAAATTTAACAATGTTCAATCGAATATTGAAAACACGAATTGTAACTACTTACTGTACCTACTTACAGTCATAATCACAGCTGAACTAGTCACCTAACGACCTAACAGTAGACAAACAGTTTTTGTTAATGACAAACAGTTACATTAATTAGTATAGTATATGTCTGACCACACACTAATAAATAATTAATCACTAATTATATAAATGTATAGTATTGGAATTTGCAACTTGGAGTAATTTGTAGGTACAATCGTCAAGATGAATGAAATAAAAATAATGAACGTACAGATTCGTCATGTTTACCTATTAAGTCAGTAATATTTAAGCCATTCGTTTTATCTCATATTATAATTTTCTGTTTTCACATTTCTGTACGATTTGCAATTAGCATTCCAGTACACGCATTAACGATGTCGTCGCTTACAACTTATAACGTTTAAAAAAAATCTACTATTCGACCGGTTATCAACTATTTATCCCATTAAGTTATCTATACATTATAATTAAAATCATATTAACTGAATGTGTTATATTATTTGTTGCGGAATTTTCAGTATATTTAACAATTTGAACGATATTATATCATAACAAAGTATGTATATATCATATTGCACAAAATAACGTTTATTTATTTTTATAATTTCGATGCATTAAAGTGACTATTTAAGTAAATTTATTGAAAATGTTATGAAACAAGTAAAATAAGCGACATATTACTATTACAGTTACTAAAAAAACTATGATCAATCATGATTACCACACAAAAGCTAAAATCATCTAAATTAAGAACCAACAAGTGTTGAGCGATTTTATTTGTATTTCCTCTTCACAACGGCCTGCTTTAACGTAATTTATTGATTAACTTACAATATTATAATTAAATAAATTATATTTTGGACTGAACGGTCTTTTTTATACATTTCATACACAATTGAATTGTGAAAAAATTGTACTGGAATAAATACGTCTATAAATAATATTGTTCAATGAAAAATAATAATAACAGCAAAGACTCAGTAAAAATAACATTTAAGAGATATTTTACTTTTTATTTTAATTTTATTGATCCATATTTGACCAAATTAGGAATAAATAATTATAGACCGTAGTTTGAAATTTTGAACTTTTGAACTTTTATATTTTCTGTACAACTTTTGTACGGCTTTTAATAAACGATTGACATAATCTACTGTTTTTATCTTATAAACGTACAGCAACCATAGAAAATGTTTATGTCCAACTGTCCAAGACTCAGAAAAATACGTATATTTAGTTATAATTATTAAAATAGTTTTTGCTACCTACTTATAAACCTATTACGTATAGGTATATTCCATCATTTATTATGAATGGTTTAAGTAATTTTGTAAATTTTTGACAAAATATTTTTTAACGATCAAATTATGCGTAAACTATAATAACCTACTACATAAAAATGAACGCCACAGCACATGTATTGCACGACGTATAAAACGCTCAGTTTTCTAGTTTTTTTTATTAGTTTTTTTTTTTTTTTATCCTGGTTGGACGGAAATTCCGAAATGCACATTTTTTATAATGTACATATATATACGATTTACTAATGACGCCTACGTCGTGATCGAAAAAAAAACGCGCTATGCGATAATGTCGGTTATATACACTGCGCATACGAATGCCAGCAGACTGCACTATAGTCGCCAACCATAAGGCCGCCGCCGGGGTACATTAGATTAATGGTTTTTCCCGCTAGTCTCACACGACAAGGCCACTATCCGCACCACTAAATCCGTGACTCTCGTGTCAAATTTGGATGGTATACAAAAGAAAAATAAGTGAATAAATAAAAATATATTGCCAGTGTAACCGATTTATCTACTGCGGACCGTGAAATGTTATTAAATATTATGCATTTATACTAATAGGACCTGCAATACCATAAAGCTGGACGTTGGCATTAGGGACATTATGGTACTTACTTTATGATTGCTTAAATTGTTTTAAGCTTTTATCATTATTTAAAATGCACGGATTTGTTTCGTAAAAATTAAATATTGCTGCTGTATATAGTACCTACCGCCTATTAATGCCTATCATATGACTTTATAATACATTATATATTAATCAATTCTTATGTTATTATGAATATTTTTATAATTTTAAAGTTTACCTGAAAAAGTATATTAATATATGTATAATAATTAATAATAAATTGTAATTTGTAATAGGTACCTACGTAAAATATACCGATTAAGAATTACTGTATTTTTCTGATGAAGCAATAAATGTATTAATTTAAGGTTTTACTTTATTTTTGTATATGTTTGTCATCAATTATCTTTTTTTTATTAATATTTATTAAGATATATTTAAAATTTATTTTTTAAGACAATAAGTAAGTAGGTTACATTGTTACAACTGTTATAAGGTTATATATTTTATAGCACTTGAATAGTTTGTGGCGAACATTATTCACTAACAACAGTAATAACACCTCAAAAGCTAAATTAAAAACCATAGTTTTGAATAATAAAAATGTTTGTACCATTTAAAGAGTCCCCTGTGACGATACAATCTTCTGTTATTTAAATGATAACCACCCTATTTTACTTTAAATTATACAGCAGATTATTTTTTTTGAAAAATATGTTGATGTTTCTATAAATCAAAATTCGAACAAGCAGTTTCAAGTTTTTAAACATTGTGTACTAAGGTTAATACATAATACGCTTAAAGCTTAAACTGTACACGTATATAATTACATAATATGTAATATTTATTTGTTTATATTTACAATAAAAAATATTCAACATCTTTAAATTCCAAATCCATGATTGAATGGCAACGATACAGCAAGCTGACGACGAAAATGAACGGAAACGGTCCGAATGACGAACGACTGAAAATCACCAAACGACGAAACAAAGTTAAATAATAGATAAATAAGAGAGGGTAGGTATTATTGGCTTTTTAATTGATTTAAAAATAATAATAACTATATTTTACTATGATAATTTTATAATTTATAATTTATTGCCTAAATATAACTAGTCTAATAAGAATATAAAGAACATGTCTAAACAAATATTCAATTTACCTTTATTTTAGTTTTATATAATATAACCCCTAGGACTAGAGTACTGGGATAGTATAATGGACTGTTGTATTTAGTATGGTACTTACATAAAGATTTATAAGTCGAAAGCTTGTTTGAATTTTAATGTTATAATGTATCTAATTTAGAATCAAAATTCAAAATAATCAAAAAAATCTGCTGAATAATTTTAAGTAGAAAGGAGGTTGTCGGTATGAAAAATGGTATCGCCATAAGATACTATATTTTTGTACTTTGGTACAAAAATCTTAAATAGGTATTCGAAAAAATAAGTTCTTAAGAATGTTTATTTGAAAATTCCAATTATCAGATTTTGAATAATTACATGACTAAAGAAAAAAAGTAGATAAATATGTTTGGTGAATCACCCTCTGTAACAAATTAAAGTTATACGTTATACATATATTAATGTACCTAGCCGTATAGACTGACAGACTTTCTACGCTTAGAATCGTTTTATAAATTAAATTAATTATTATATAATTTATTTAAGTAATAAGTAATTCGTAAATAATTTAATAATATATTATCTATTAATCAATGTATTTTCTACCCACATTAAAATCTTTATAATATTTATATAATAATTAATAATTATTAAGTATAAAATATACAATTTATTATATAGATTATAATATCGATAATATTATTAAGTAATTATTAGATATTTATAATGAATGTGATAATATAATTTTTATTATGAAACATATGGTGCTATCTATTCTATAGTTATAGTTATTTACAATATACAACAGACAGAATATATCTTGTACTCGGAGCTTGGCATAGGCAATTTAAAGTACGTATACCCATCAAATAAGAAACCTTTCCAATTTACACGTCAAAACTCATAATAAATTTAAGCCTCGTAGTAATAGCTAGCGTAAAAGCCTTAATATTATAATATATTAAAATAACTTTAATAAAGTCCTATTAGGACTTAAATATAGTGAATAATATATTTAAAGTTTAAACAATTATTGTTTCCTTAGCAAATAAAAATTTAGCCAGCGTTAACCTTTTTTGTTGTAAACTTGGCCTGTAATGAATATGTAAGGTGATAAATAGCACTTAATGAAAACATGAATTTAAAGCGTGGTCCTACACTTGTAAATAATTAAAATTTCGATTTTATAGTTTTGGCCACGATTATTTTTTTAATTTCTTTCATGCACAACTATATACACACTATTCATCTCATTCGTTATATAAAAAAAAATAGTCATCAACAAATTTAAAAATAAAATTTTGAAAATAACAACGTCGAAGTAGAATTATAGTCGATAATGATGGACGCAGGACACGTGTACATTATGTAGGCGTATTGCATTTTATTAACAGATTGAGTACATATTTAATAATTACAATTTTTTAAACAAATAAATGCACTTACCTATATTTTATATTATTTTACAATTTTTATTTATGCAAAAATATTTTTATTGAACAATGAGAACCGCTTTCTATAGAAAAAAAAAAGTAAACGTTAATTTTACTGACTATTATAAAACTACTTATAATATTATGATTTACGATAAAATACTTTCTTTCAATCTAAACGGAGTTTTAAAACGATAACTACACGATTACATGTACATGAAATCAGTGTTCTATGTTTTTTATAGCGAAAAATTTATTTACTCATCAGTCATAATTTTATAACGGCTCATAAATTTATTCATATTTTTTGAATTGTTTAATATTACGATAATACCATATACTATGTGCAATCTACTATATTGTGACTGCGTCTCTGCCCATCGTCTATCTATATCGTACACCTAGTTACTATATTTTAAAATTTTTATTCCATGATACTATTTTAGAATTTACCTTACTTTCGAAATTTATTGTATACTTTCGTGAACAGGGTCCCAGACGCTGTTTATAATGTTTGCATCGTTCGACGATTTTTCATTCATCGCACGCACGTTTGTTTGTGCATTATGCAAATGTCACGCCGGTGCGCAGTGCATAACAAACAAGGTACTTTATCAGACTTTAGTAATCGTCTTTATGCTTTTTATTATTTCCCTATAAGCTATAGCTATATTACGATAATATGATAATAGTTTAAAATAATATATCATTAATCATTGTTTTAAAGGTTAAAATTAAATATAGAAGTTTAGTATAATAAAATTTATAAATGTATTAATTAATAATTATATGGGATTGCTTTTTATTTAGTATAAATTCATATTATTAAAAATTAAATGTTTTTTGGATTTACGTTTAATTTTCAATAGGATTATATGTCATACTCATAATAGTACAGTGATAGCATGTAAAAAACAAATAACAATGACAAAACATCTCTAAACTACAATTACTTAAATAAAACAAACGTACATGGATTTAAATAAAACGGAAGGCCCGTTTCACGTGGGCGCGTATCGTACGCGCGCGTTTTCGGTTACAATGGTTGAATACATACGCGCCACTCAGACTATGGAGCGTATGAACTCAATCAAATAAAACCAGAAACGTACGCACTTAACAATATTAATCTCCGTCAGCTCTGGTTCGTACCGCCGACATAATCTGAATAATCACTAATAACGGGCGCGTCGATAGAGAAAGAAAGACCAACTTCCTCCACCGATACGAATATAGTCAACAACAGCCTTCTAACCGTGATCACAGAGCAGGAGGCTACCCAACCCTAACGGAAGACAAATAAAATAGTTTATCAACAGATCGTAAGGGACGGCGCGAACGCAGTCCCAGCTACCAAAAATTATGCGTCCGAGGTATCCACATTAGGGATACTCGCAGGGGTCAACCCAATCGGTGTGCAATGACCGGGCCTCACCCTGGAGGAACCGCCTAATTGATCACGGTTGACCTCCACGCCAGGTAAGTATGCTCGATCCGACCGACGGCAGACTTTATATGCCATTCAGTGTCCTACCGACGTGTGCAGCGCGCCAAAAAACCCGTCAACCGTTTTCACATTGAAACCTTGATCACCTACCCGGTACCCCTTTTCAATACTTTCAGTGTTTAGTTTCTAACGCCCAAATGTTTAGAGCCCATTTCTAGGGCTCAAAGTACGCATATCTGGGCCACTTTCTGTCGGCCGCCGATCAGTTTCAAACGATTACCAACAGGCGCGCCATCTAACGGCTGATTTTCGCAACGAAAAATCTGCCACTAAACGCTTAACGGTTATTAAATCCGCCACAACAGTCCACTTAACTTGACAAATCGTAAAACCCTAATACTTGATATTGTACGATGGCGCTACGACCACGTTTTTTCAATTTGAAACGAATTTCCACGTACCTAGACAAGTCACTACAAAAGTTATCTGTCATTAGAGCTACTCGTGCCGTTTGCATAGAATACTTACACGATAATATTAATATTTGATGTGACAGTGTTAATGACCGCACACATAATAATATGTATTATAACAACAATATTATTACAATTTGTTATTAAATCTGTGAAAATCATAACAATTGTTTTTAAAAATAATTTTCTAAGTTTTCCAATACTTCACGTACACTGTGTAGCTATCTAGCGGCAACATAGGAAATCATAATCCAAGTAAAACGTTTTTTTTTATTATATTTTCCATCAAAGAAATCTGTTTTGTCAACGAGAAACGTTCATTATTTTATTAACATTTAGCTGATAGCCTTAACTGAAATTAATTTACATTTCCCACTTAGGTTGAAATCAAATAAAACTCGTATATTTCAGACGTTTCAGTATTCAGCGTAATAAACTAATATTAATATTAATAAAAATCAAAAGAATGAAGAATATTATTCTTCACGGTTAATATGATAATTCTTATAAAAGTAATTCTTGAAATTAAATTATAATTGTAGTTTGAAAGATAATTAAAATGAGATCTAGAAATTAAATTTAATGACATTCTCAAATATACTTTCAATTTCATAATACTTCCCCGCTCATAACATGTACCTACAAAATATCCAACGCGATAATACTGCCTTGTAATTCTATTATCTAACACTTTATAATTATCAAATACACATTTTTATTTTTTAAGTTACTCGATCATATTAATCATCACAAGTTGACAATTTTATAATATTTACAATAACGAGGAAAATGTTATATGTTGCCAATCAACCATAATGCAAAAAACTGCAAATATAGGAGTGCTGAACCATCACTGTTAATGGGGGGGGGGGGGACAAGATTTTTGGTAACATAATGCTTGTCAATTATTATTGTATTTTTAAAGATGATTTATTAATGTCAACCATGAATCAACATTATCTTTTTTTTTTAATTTTGTGAGAAATACTTAAACTGTATAATCATGTATAATATTGGGTAATAAAATAAAATTAATAGTATGCATGGCGCATGCATCCCACAATTTAGTTAATGTAAAATATGGTTTTGTTTTATTATAAATACGTAACATAATTAATATTTTTATAAAAAAACAAAAAGTGATAATTGAGGAAAAAACAGATAAATCCTTTAATCCATGTCTGTTCAAATTCAATGCATTTTTTTTAAATGTGTACAAAACATAGATAAACCAATGGAGTGTTCAGTATTTTTCAATGAACTCAACATTTTAAAAAGTATAACTTTCAAAAAAAAAATATAAATATAATAATAAATTATAAAACAAACATATTCACTGCAAAAATGTTAAAAAGTAGACTTGTCTGACTTTTGCAGCAAAACCTACGGTTAGAGATAATTGATAATGATTTATAAAAACAAAATTCACTGAACAAGTCGTCGTCGGTTTCAAAAATGTCTACTAATGATTAATAACACACTATTTAAACTTTAAATAAGTATGATATGATATGGATAAGTATTGAAATATTAGAACGTGTAAACCGTAATCATGTAATCGAAAACGTCACGTTAGCAACGATCTCGCGGACTAATAACGAGACCTGTGATCGACGAGCGGCCGTCCGGAGCTCGACGAACGCGGCCGGTAGATAGCGCCGACAGACGCAATCGTTTTGGGACGCGTGCGGCCGACAGGCCGTGGCCGTCGTTCCGGCCACGGGAAACGAACTCGGCGTGTGGCCAACATCCTGGACTATGTAGAGCTATGTCGAAAACACGTCTCGGACGGCAATTTTCGGACCGAAAACCGTCCGCCTTGCACTGCATTGCGGTCGGTGCACCGGGCGCTTCCACAACGGTCGCGCGGAAGCCTGCCGTCATAAGTACGACGCTCATACACCCGCGCGGCATACTTACTTGGCGTCGAGGTTAACCGTGATCAACGAGGCGGTTCCTCCAGGACGAGACTTGCCCATTGCACACCGGGCTGGTTGACCCCTGCGAGTATTCCTAATGCGAATACCTCGGACGCGTAATTTTTGGTAGCGGGGATCGCGTTCGCGCGTCCCACCTAATCTCTAATGTGAAAATTCAAAATAAAAAAAATATAGACAACTGGTACGTTTATGTATGATGTTTAGCTTATTATAATACATTGCATTACAGTGTTTATGTCACATGAGCAATTAGTCATTGGTACAAATTGACTTCAGCATACGTTATTCTTTTTCGTTACCGGAATATTTATTTATATTTGAGAATAGTTAATACTTTGATGGTATCTTCCGTATCTGCTCAAAGCATACAACGTAAATATATTCAATAAAAATTTCTTGAAATCGCTGTAGATAATTATATGAAAAAAAAAAAAAAACGATTTACTTAAGTTAGAAATATTAAACTTATAGGTTACAGACAATATGTTAAACTAAAAAAGTTAATATAGAGTAAAAATCTAATTTAACTCTGTTAAAATTAAGTTTATTTATTTATTTTTAATTACCATCTAGGTAACACTAACATCACATATACCTAGGTAGTGAATTCTTATTATAAAACTGTCAATGTGTTAACAAATTTAAAATAATAAATTATTTTTTATACTAATCCTACTAATTGCACTATCTACATTTAGCTGCAGTGGGATTTAAAGTAATTACATATGTTTGGTTTTTGTCAACTAAATTATTAAATTAAAGGATATATATATATACATAATTACTTCAATAATTCAATGTATAAACAGTAATTTAACAAAAAATGAATAAGTTATAATTACAGTTAAAGATATGTATAAAAATGATATTAACTTCAGAGGACGGTGTTGTCCAGACTGTCCAGTATTTGTATTATATTTCTAGCCTCAAACAATGTAAACAAATTTTATTGACATAAAAACCATTTTATTTTTGAAACTAAGAGAAAATCGCTTATTACAAAAATTATAGAGAAT
Source organism: Rhopalosiphum maidis (assembly GCF_003676215.2). Classification (NCBI taxonomy): domain Eukaryota; kingdom Metazoa; phylum Arthropoda; class Insecta; order Hemiptera; family Aphididae; genus Rhopalosiphum; species Rhopalosiphum maidis. The sequence continues at coordinate 67,217,346 of NC_040877.1, forward strand.
AATAATAATAATAATTTTGTGAGTAAACCTCATCAATCAATTTTTAAATAATTTAATAATGATTTAAATTTTCAAAAAAATTTTCTTGAATATTAAGACATAAAACTGATACATTAAGACTTCAAAAATATTATATTCTATGATTTTACTTTAAGAATACAAAAAAATCATAAAAAACGATTTTTCATGATTTCAAGAATATGTTTTATCAATATTTCACAGTTATATTTAACAATTAGAATTTTGTCATCAATTATTGCAAAAATAAAAATTGTAATCAAGTAAAGAAATATTAAATTGTATTTAAATACTTAAAAATTTTGTTACACAGAAAAAAATGTGTAAACACTTATTTGTAGTGAAAAATGTGTAAACACTTACTTGTAGATATACATAATTTATGACAACAATAGTTTTAAATTACATATAATAATTAAAAGTAGTATTTTAAATATTAACATGGCTATACATGTATATTACTGAACATTGTATAAAGTGAATATATTATGACACTTATGGTTAATATAGTTTTTTGAATATTACTTATAAGTCCTTTATTATACCAAGGAAAGATAAAACCTCAGCTCGAGAATTACATCTAATATAAATATATACATTATATTATACTGAGAATTATTAAAACTTAAGGTCAAAGAAATATATAGTATGTATTAAAAAAATAATAATTAACTGTATCTATATTAACACATAAAATATTTTCTGGCTCTTTTTCAAACACATAGCTTTAAGCATTATTGTCCATGAACTGTACATCTGACATGAGATAAATTGTTTCAGGCAGAGGTTTTGGTTGAGGTGATAAAAGAGTTAACATTTGTCGTGAGGTATCAACATTTGTTCTAGTGAAATAGAAAAAAATGTATCAAGACATTATACTATATAGAATGTTTCTTATTTTTAAACAGTACTTACACACAGACAAAACCTGCCACACTAGTTCTAACAACGTCTTCTTCTACAGTTGTACTGAAACTGAGAGCTAATATATGATGCATCATATTTGGTCCTATAAAAATTTTAAAAAACATTTAAAAAAAGTTAAATTAAGTGAAGTTTAAATGCAATGCACACAATTATTTTGATATTTACCAGGAGTAACAGGTTCAAGTTTTGTCTCTAAATCAGTTTTTTGCATGTCTAATGGCATCAACGTATTTGGAATGGGCGGCGCTCCAATTCTATATACTTTTATATCGGAAAACCTTACTTCACAGGTGTGTGGATGAAGTACATTCCTAGGACTACCGTAAAAGAATTCTCGAATACGTGCCTCTCTACCTTCCAACCTAAATTTGTTACTTCTTTCAACTACCTAATTATAAAATAATATCATAATTTTATTTTAATACATACTAAAATCATTTTTATTAGTTCATAATGTTCATATATAATAATATGAAAAGTTTAATTAAATTAAATAAATTTAATACAGTTAATGATAAATTAAATTTTATAAAATGGTAATCATTAAACTAAATTAGTTTTGATCTTTAACATAGTAATATTAATGTAGGTATTAAAAGTATGATTTAATTATTAGATTATTTATGAGTCAATAAGGAACTTTTTATAATTTGATTTGATAAGTTTTAATTATACAATATAGAATTAGTGTTGCATATTTGTATACTGTATGTTCAAAAACTTTAAAAATATTTTAATTACTGTATACATATTTTAATACCTACATAGAGCAATAACATTGCTGCCCAACAAAACTTAGGCATATAAAAGAGATCTACGTGTCACGGGAAGTACAAATATTAAATGCATGAACCTTATTGACACTATATTTACAAAAATTAATAGGTATTATTATTTTTTTTTATTGTGTGTCACAAAGTATGAATATGTGTATGTGTCACAAATTTTTAATAGTGTGTCGCCACAATACAAAGGTTGAGAAACACTGGTATAGATAGTCGCAATCAACCGATAAGTACCTAATAATTTCATTGATTTTACTTACTCCACCACTTTTTGGTAAAAGTACAACTTTGACAAATGTTGGCATATCTCTTACTAGTTCATTATATAATCGTTCTTGATCTAGCACAAGAATAACTTCAACTTCAAAAGCAAGTGCAATATGAGTCAAATGCTGGTAACCTTTGCCTTTTACCCAACCACATGTGTTAATTATTAATCCAGAACAGTTAACTGCAAAAATAAAATATAATACATAAATTAAAAATATATTCTATATTTACTATCACAAGAGTATTAAATATAGAAAGAAAGAGAAAAAAAACATTAAAAATTTTAAAAATTATTTATCAACTAAAATTAGTAATTACTATTTAATATTTTAATCTATAGTTGACAAAATCTATTAATTTTTTAAGTGCAATACATTCAATACAATTATAATGAAATACAAAACAATTATAAATAAAACTTTAAGGAAATCTCTAAATTGATATTTGAAAACCCACTAATTTTAAGCAAGTATTAAATAAAAAAAGATTAAAATAAAATAGCGTAACAAAAAATAATTAATAAAAATATACTAGAGTATTGATTTTTGCTAATATGAAAAATACAATAAATTATTATTCAGTTATTGAATATGCCAAATGAATCAGCTATATAATTTTAATTGATTGTATTTATAAAGACAAAGTAACATTGTTAATTTCTTTTTAAATTTATAAATCATAAAAATCAATAATAAGTCAAATTGTATATGTGCTATTCTATTCTTGATGCTTATTAGTTATTAATTATTATTATCCTTCAATTATAATTATAAATTAGCTAATATCATGAAAAAAAAAATTTAATAAAAACTATACCCTTTACTTAGTATATATTCACAAAATGCAGTGTGGTGTTGAATTCATTTTGTAAGTAATATTGAGGAATTACAATTAAGCCAATATTCGATAAATTCCATACCAAACTCATATCTTTTTAAAATATTCTTTCTAACTACATACAATGAATGTAAATGAAATAAATATAACATTTAAAAATTCAAATAATTTATAATAGATAAAAATTACTTCTAGGATTATCCTCCATTCGTTGATGAATAACTTCTGCCATACGAGATACTAAAGTGTTGTATAGCGTTGAATTAATACTCATGTTTGTATGTCCATAATGATAAACTAGTGGAGCTGCTTGGGAGAAACTTTCTTCTACTTCAGCTGGCCTTTCAACCATGACTGCTCCTACAAATTATTATTCACATTAGAACTAATGCCAACTTTAATGAAATTAAAATCAATACCAACCAATTGTTCCTGGAACTGATATTTGTCCCTGACCTGGGTCCAAGTCTACATAGATGGGTCTACGGCCAAGAGAATTCATCCGTGCACTATAGTTTAGTAGTATTCTACAGAGAGTAGATTTACCCACATCAGTCGGTCCAACTACCATTGTAACAGGACCTCTAACCTTTTCTTTTTCTGATTTTACTCGTAGTTGTTCTAATGACGCATGGCAATTTAAATAAAACATCTAAAAGATAAATCATGCTTAAAATTTGTACACAATTACCAATAGATAATAATTCAGACATTCATAACTATAATAATAATTAATTATTTGATTTAACTCTAGCAAACTCTTTTATTAGTTTATCAATTAAATTGTATTCATCCAATTGATTAGTACTAAAATATATTAGTTATTTTTATTTTCAAAGATTATTTTAAGGTTTAAACTTTTAAAGGAAGCTAAAAATAAATAGCTAAAATCAATTATTTAACAACCAAATATTGAATTATAGACTTCTGTTTATAAATATATAATATTTTATATTATTTTAGACATTTAGATATGCGTTTTAAACTATAAGAATTTATCCAAAAAATTTTTTTATTTTATCTTACAGCAATCCTTTTATATTATTTAATTCGTGAACACTAAAAACATTTGAATACGTTTTTTTTATATTGAAGAATTTAAAGTTTAAAAAATTCCTTTAAGAATAAGTATACGATTTGTTTACTTTGACTGACCTAGGTGTAACATAACAAATTTACATTAAGCACAACCAATCAAGTATTAGCTTTTATTGAAATTAATTGATCTTTCACGCATACAAAATTTTAAAAAAATTAAACAAATACAGATAATGAAATACTTAATGAAATTTAAAGAAACTCTACTAGGTTTTAATATTAAATTAAAAAGTTAATTTATAAACATACATAAACATCATATTATATAATATAAAAATAAATAATAAATAACAAAAATAAGAAAGTATATTATATAAATGTAATTTTATTATTATTATTACCATTGGTGTCTCTTTAGATATATAACTAATTCCTTTTTTTCCTCGTAACTTTAATGAACATCCTTGCCATGTGAACACCGCAATTTTTGCTCCAAAATAAAATGTATACGATTTACCTTTTACTAATTCTGTTCCAAAAATTTCAGCTAGCCCAGTTTTCAACTAAAAAAATTAAAAAAATCACCATATATTATTTACCTAAGTAAAACAAATAACAGAGTATATTTTAGTGTTTCTACATTTTTTGTTACATTTTAGACATGTTTAATATATTATGCATAAATGATTCAGGATTTTCACACTTGGTGTAAAAATCAAAAATATTTAAAACAAATATATTTCTCAATTATTATTAACTACATATTCTATTTAAATTTTAAAATTCATATTATTTTTTAAAAATACAATTAATAACAAAATATGTTAGGTATTTAACAATAATATGATTATTTTAAAACTTTTTTAGTTACTATAAATCCTTTTATTTGGATAATTATCAAAATATTATATCACTTTATATAATAATTCACATAAATATAATATAATACAATACCATACTACCATAATATACAATATATTAAAATTTAAAATTAATATATATAAAGTTGTGAACATTTTTATTTATACTACTACCTCACATTAAAATCAGGTATCGGTACCAAGTGTTATTATTGACAATGAATAGCCTTATTAATCAGTAAATACTACATTTATATTTAAAACTAAAGGTGGTACTTACTTCTAATACAACTGTTTCGTTTTTGTTTTCGACTTCAAATCGAAGTTCATTGTCAGGTTCCAATTGGAACTCCTGATCTTCAATTTGAACCTCTACGCTCTCTGACATGATTAAAATGTATGTTTATTCAATATTTATACAAAGCACTGAAAACACACCGAGAAAAATTTAAGTATAATAAGAAAATAAACAACTCGATATGGTCTAATCGGAATATTCTTCTGAATGGAAACAATATACAATATGTTATATTATTAAAACAATTGTTGTCATCTAACAAAAATTGATTCATTATTTATTTCAAAAATAGACTTACAGTTAATGCGATCATAACATAAAATAATTTGAGATTTAACTATCGTATGCACTCTGAAGATAGCGTAAAACGAATAAATTGAAAAACTTTATTTGTCATCAAAATTCAAAGTTTAAACAGAAGTTGAAAAGCATGTACAACTTACTATTGTACTTCTATCACTATCAATAAATATTAAACTTGTTATCACTTATCAATTATTAACGTCAAGCGTGTTTTATTTACTTACCGACATAGACCTCATACCTGGTATATGTGTATGCTTACCGAACGGTTAAAATGACGCATTATCTTTTCTGATGGCGGAAATTAATGATTTTCAAATTTAATAAAATTATTTATTACTTAAGTACCTAGTAAATAATTATGGGAAATTTGAAAATTATTAAAGATATTTATTATTTTTCTATGCAGTTTATATCAACCTTATATTTCAATTGATCGTCTTTTTCCAAGCTAAATTGATTTTTTACGCTGATCAATTAACGATCATATGATTGTATATCATATATATATACATATTATATACCTAAATATGCTAGATATGAGTGTAATAAAAATACCACAAGTAAAAAATTTGAAATTCTGATTTCCAATTTAATAAATACTAATTAAAACATCAAATTTTTTGATAATCTATTACACCAATACACCAGTGGTTTCAACCTTTTTAATTGTGCGTACCATCAATTTTATGAAAAAATCTTTGTAGCACACTAATAACAAATATTGTATATATATATTTATGTATATAAAATATACAACATTTTTATTTTAAATATATACATTATTAATGTTAATATTAATATTAAATAGACCACAGCCCAGTTCTACGCTACCATTGCCCAGGGAAAGGGAATCGCTTTAATGCCTGGGCTAAGCCCACCCAGTTTTTTATGTTAGTGTCAATAATCAATACTAGTGGTGTAGGGGCAAAGCCCTACGTGACGCTGGTATTAATTTAGCCTACCCAGAAATAAAGCTCTAGTTGCACCTATGTATACCTACCAACATTTTAATTTATAGCTGAATACTTGATGTATGGATTCTTATTTGTATTTAAAAAAGTAAATACATAAAAAGAATATTTTTCCTCTACCTAATGATTTTAGTTCCTACTTTGTTGTACCTACCTAAATAAAAAAATAATGATAGTAAAGACTTAAAAGTTTAAACTGCTTAGTAATATATATATATATATATATTTATTATTTTAATATTACATTTTTTAAATATTTAGACCAAAAGAATAACAAAAGCTACTCTATTTAATTGATTTTTATCTGTGTACTGTATAGACATAAAGGTTTTTATTATATAATAGAAAATAAAAATAATAATAACTCAATGTACTGATTATTGCTCAAGTCTTTTACTAACTAATTTAAAAATTAACAAAGTTATATAAAATAACTAAGTAGATGTTTTGAATATATTCTATAAAACTATAATATTCATTCCATTGAAAGTAAACAAATAATGAATAATATAACATATTTAACAGGACTTTAAATTTTATAATTGGACAAATAAAGGTAAATATAAAAACAAATAAACATAAATAAGCCACATTTTGTATTATAAATAATAAACACGCCAGGAATATTTAAAAAAATTATGCATCAGTCAAAGCTGCAACTCCAGGTAAGACTTTTCCTAAAAAAAAAAAAAATTATTAATAAATTATATTATAATATTATTATAATTATAATCATTTATTATATTTCAAAAATATTATTAATGGTTTTGGAAAATCCTTTATCGCATAATTTGAAGAAATCATTATAAAACAATATATTTAAAATAACACTTTTTTGAATAGTGGCATACATTTTTAATTTTAAATTCACAAATAGAATATTTTTCTACAAATTTCAATACATAAAAATTAATTATTTAAAAAGAAATTTGTATGTCTTAAGAGTGTATAATATAAAAACAAAGTATAGCAGTTTCAATTTTGTTTAGTAACCTAATAATAGAGTAAATAAGTGAACTGACCAATTATCAAACTAAAAGGTAAGAACACCACTTTGTAGTCTCGTGAGTTTCTTAGAATATTATAATTTTCAAGTAATTTCTTAGTTTTAAAATAATTTGATACAAAAATTCTTATAACTTTTAAAAAATTAAAATTTGATAAAAATTCCATAATAAATACAGAAAATGTTTATACCACTTCAATACTAATACTTCCCAAACAAAAAATTGAAAATGCTGAATACAAATTAGTTATTTTGTATAAATTTGTAAAACAAAAACAACATATACAGATCTTAATGATGTGTGTCCTTTTAATTAGTCATATATAAATATAATACATTAGTTAGACAAGTTTAGTTGGGAGGAGTAATTCCCGCCTCACACCATTCTGTGTATCTTAACTTTAAATACTAAGTAATTTATAGTTCAAAATTCAATTTGTATACATTAAAATTCTCAAAAATATATTCTTTAGAATAGGAAATTAAACTTGCATGTTTTCAAACATCATGTTTTATAATAATATAATCACAAACTGATCTTTCATTTCCAGTTATGTATATTTTTAATAATCTTAACAAAACTTACCTTCAAGTAGTTCAAGACTTGCACCACCGCCAGTGCTAACATGGCTTATTTGACTCTCGGTTCCCCATTTAGCTGCACAAGTTGCAGTATCACCACCTCCAATTATTGTAACAGTTCCATTTTTAGTTGCCTTAACAACATCGTCCATTAAAGCTTTAGTTCCAAATGCAAATTTATCAAACTCAAAAACTCCAGCAGGCCTAATAAAAAAATTAATTTATAAACACATGTAGAGAAACCAATAAGCTGTTACATTTTTTATTAAATTCATAAAAAAAAAAAAAAAATATTAAAATCTTAAGAAATCAGTTTCTTAATTTAAAATTTAACCTAATATTAAATTCTTAATAATTTCTTACCCATTCCATACAATGACCTTAGCACGAGCAATAGGTTCAGAAAACAATTTCCTAGATTCTGGTCCACAGTCCAAACCCATCCAACCTTCAGGGATTCCTTCTTCAACAGTTGCAGAACTAGTATTAGCATTTTCATCAAATTTATCAGCAGTGACAAAATCAACTGGCAAATGAATTTTAACATTGCGAGCATTAGCTTTATCTAATAATTTTCCAACAATTTTGGCTCCAGCTTCATCATATAAAGAATCACCAATCTAGAATACATTTTGAAATAATTAAAAAATATTTTTAATACTTTAATTTTATTATATTTACTTTCATGCCCTTTGACTCTTTCAAGAAAGTATAAGCCATACCTCCTCCAATAATCATTTCATCAACTTTATCTAAAAGATTCTCAATCAGTTGAATCTTATCAGCAACTTTAGCTCCACCCAAGATAGCTAAGAAAGGCCTATAATGTAACAAACATATCTAATGATTTCATTATATATTACAATAAGCAATTTAATTTATTCATTTATAAAGACATATTACAAATAAATAATAACATATACTAATATTTAAGAGTGGGATGAAAAAAAAATTTTAATTCAATACCTTTCAGGATTATCCAAAGCCTTAGCAAAATAAGTGAGCTCTTTGTTCAACAAGATGCCGGCAGCACGCTTTTCAAAACCTTCACCCATCATAGAACTGTGAGCTCTGTGTGCAGTACCAAAAGCATCATTGACATACACATCTCCCAATTTCTGTAATGACTCTCTGAATTTTTTCACATCTTCTTTGTCAGCTTTAGTTTTTTCTCCAGCAGCATTTACACCTTTTCCTTCTTCTTCAATATGGAATCGAAGATTCTCCAGAAGAAATATTGAACCAGGAGCAGGATCTGCACAAGCCTTTTCTACTTCTGGGCCAACACAGTCAGACAAAAATGTAACATTCCTAAAATAATAAGTGTAATGTATAATTATTTAAAAATATAATTCATAAATAATTATTTACTTTTTATCTTTATTTATATAATCAAAACATTCTTTCATAATTGAGGATAAGGATTTGTTTCTAAAAGGAATGAAGGAAAATAAAGAATTAAAGACAACATAAGAATTAATTATAAAGTATAAGTTTATAACCTTTAACTATAAGAAAGTTGAAAATAATAAAACAATAAAAAAAAATATGCTATATTCATTTTTTTCAAGTCTATATTACTATAATTTGAGGTTTTTTTAACCTAATATGCCAGTGTTTCCCAATCTATGGTTCACAATTTGCGATGTTCATAAACTAACTAGGCAACTATCTTGACAATAATATAAAAACCTAAGCAATTTTTTATTTTTAATAGGGAGTCACACACCCAACAAACAGTAAATTTGTGGGTAGCCATTACAAAAAGGTTGGGAAATACTGTCATACGCTATAAATCTTATTAAAAAATGTAATATTATATGTTGAATTTTTAACCGCATTTTAGAATTGGTTTAACATAAAATATATAACACTGATTAAATAGCTCATTTTCAATATTTTTATATATATACAAACAAAAACACTATTGAAGATGATTTACTTATTAAGAAGTTTCTGGAGTTCTTCGGCAACTGGCTTCATTGAGTACTTTGAATTTGGTAATCCATCTGGACGTCCAAGATGAGACATGAGAACTAAAGATTTTGCACCATTTTCAAGGACATAATTGATGCTATCTAATGCAGCGACAATACGTTGGTTGTTGGTTATTTTTCCATCCTTTAATGGAACATTAAAATCAACTCTGAAATATAAAAAAATAATTTTATTACTTAGTTTTAACCATTATTAACCTTATAAGATAAATTATACTTAAATGATATTCTTTTATAAATGTGCATTATAAGAAAAAATTATTTTTTCAAGATATATTATAGGTAGACTTGAGATATTTTTATATTGCACACCTCCTTTAAATAGTACCTGTGTTGGAGGTGTTAAGATTAATAAATGTGTAGATTTCTGAATATTAGTTTACATTTTAGGTAATATCCATTTTGGAATGAATTGATCTTTTATTAAACTCAAAGGTTAGAACATACAAGTATTTTCTTGTGGTTATTAATATGATATTTTAAAATGCTTGATTAAAACTTTCAATATCATAAAAATTCACGATAAAACACAAATAATGTTCTTAATTTTAAATTTGATCATACATCAATTCACTAATATTAAAGCTTATTAAAGTTATTACACAAAATTGGATTTACCGAACATAAATCTGGTATGTTTGAAGACTATAAGACAACACATGTGGGTGTGGCATTTTTTGAATACAAAATTAATTTTAATTTGCATATTTCTGCTTTAACATTTTAATAATGTATATTTAAGCCTTAAGCAATGAGTATTTTATTATATAAATTAGATAATTACTATTTGAGATTACTAATCACTAAAAGTGACTTCATATTATGTAGTAAATGTTTGCAACATTAGTAAATAGCAAATACAATGAATTAGTTTAAAATTAAACACAAATCATTTCAGAAAACATTGGCTATGAGTGAAAAATATTTTAATGGTTTGTTTTATTTGTTATTAAATTAATAATAAATCACCAATTGCATACATAGAAATACCATTTAAATCATCTACTAAAATGTCACTAAAATTAAAGTTTACTGAAAATCGAAATAGATATTGTGTGAATTAGTTATTCAATTGGTTTTTAATAATCATTAATAGTTATAATTTAGAGGTACCTAGATATACATCATTGTGTTACATCCATATTTGATTAGATTATATATTTATAAATTAAGTTTTAGGTTATCCAGACTAGACATCAACCTATGCTACTTTTAATATTGCTATATAATAGCCTTATAACAAATGATTTAATTATAATCTGTTGTATTAAGTATAATTTTTTTAAGTAATCTCCAATCTGTTAAGTTACAGAGATTGATCACGTAGAAACAAACTGAAAAATGAAAAGTTTTTAATTTAAATTAATAAATAAATAATGATAAATTGGAAAAAAAGAAAATAATTGGTAGGTATTAGTTATTTGACCTTTCATATCAAGACACAATAATATTATTAACATTCGATGGTTTGACTTCAAAACATGACTTGTTTTCAACATCAAATGGCAAGTACACTATTTGTCATTTAACAAGTCATCTTACTACAGACATTCATATAATAAACGTGCCTAGCAAATTATATTTACCTGATCAAAACCCGTTTGTTTGCTACTTCTAAACTCTTGATGCTTAATTTGTTAAGTGCCATTGTTAGTTGTATAAACAACGAACCAATTATCAATCAAAATTGAAAAATGTTGAATACGAGAAAACGAGGAAGGTACTCGAGGTCTCGAAGGGCGAGTGTGTAGACGAAAAATGAAGAAAATTGAAATTGTTTAACTACCTATATTATAGTGTCGGCTTTATGTAAATGGGATGAAACTACAAAAGTTTAAAATCGATAAATTTTTCTTATCATTTGCCCTTGACAAACCGTGACGGACAATCGCGGAGTCTTTGGACACGAGTGTTTATTATTTAATAACAACGGAACAAACTCTTACGATGAAGTACTTCAATGATGAATTAAATCAAATATTTTTGATTTTTATAAACACTGTCAAACAGTAAAACAATATTAGTTGTTAATTAGTTTCAAATTTTCTATTACTAAATTATTCCTATTTTCCACCGGCTGTCAGGCTCTTCATTATATCGATTATCGGTAGGTAATTGCAGATTCGCCCGATAAAACTAAAAGCCGCTGAAAAATCGATTGTGCTTCACGTCGTAATTATTTTACTTAAATTTAAATTAAACTTTTTACAATTTGTATTTTTCTAAAACCGTTAATAATACCTCAGATTAAAATTAATTAATATAATAAATAGTATAAACACTATAAACTATAGTTCAAGACAAATGAAACGCAGAAATTATCTAAAAATAAGTTATCGATAGATGGCCATATTAATGACCATAGATAATAAATCTAAATGATTATAATATTTCTTTGATGATAACCGCTGTGTGTTATCTATTAGTTTTGACTTTCAAGGTCTTAACTATAATTGAAGTTTAAAAGTTCTTCGAAAGCAGCCTGGAGGAAACAAGCTGACAACCGAATAGGATACCGCAAATAACTGCAGTAACCTCTAAGTATTAAATGCTTCTCCGTAATTCAACTTTTAACTTTTTGCTTAAGTAATTAAATAGATTTGATATGCTTCATAAACTGTTCATATTTGCTAAACCATATTATTCTGGTTACAGCCCTATCAAAGTTCACAAACAATTATTTGCGCTCGCCGTTCAACAAAACAAATTGTTTAATTTAAAATTCTCAACAACTTGCTGTGAAATGGCCCAAAAAACCGCTTTATTCATTGTAGCAGAAGGTAGTGAAGAACTTGAATTAGTCGCACCCGTTGACATCCTTCGCCGTGCTAATGTAATATTGCTCAAATAATTAAATTTATAAATAAAAAGTTGAAGTAATTCGTTTTTAAATTTATATAGGTACTATATTATCTAACACACAAACTTATTATTTAATTATTATTGATAGCAGAACTAATGAAAGATAATAATAAATCATAATATAATCCTTATTTAATAAAATATTCAAGTATATACTATTCTTTTTATAAAGGTGGCTGTTACAATTGCTGATGTAGCTGATTCTGAATATGTGAAGACTAAATCAAATCTACTGATTAAAACTGATGCTAAATTGGGAGATGTAAAAAATAAAATATTTGATGCTGTTGTTATACCCGGTGGTCCATCATATAAGACATTAGCTTCTGTAAGTTTTAAGTTTTTTCAATCAAATTAAAATATTAAATCTTATAATGACTGATGGAATATTTAGTTTCAATAAGGTTCAGCTTGAATAAGGTAATTTGCTTTTAAAAAAATTGCACTGTTGAAAATATTTCCTATCTTTTATAAATATTACATTAGGTATAATCATTTTATTACTGTACTAAAAGCATTGATCATATTTTCCAAGTGGTTTTAATATTAAAAGTGCAATTACAAAGACACAAAAAAGACTTTATATGTTTATTATTTAGATATTTTCTATACATGTAGTTAATAATACATTTCTTATAATATTAGAATTAAAGAAGTTTGTGTATCTGTAGTCAATGATGTCCAATACTTAAGTTTAGAAGACTTGTTATAACATTTATTTTTAATTTTCAGGCTGATGTAGTTGGACAAATTTTACTTGCACATGAAAAATCTGATAAAGTCATTTCTGCTATTTGTGCTGGTGATGCTCTACAAAATAATTTATATTATACTTGATACTTCTATTCATATTATTATTATTATATATGACAGATATGAGATAACTATTAAAATAATAACCATAACATTTACAGCTCCATTTGTGTTATTCAAACACGGAATTGCTAAAGGAAAATCATTGACATCTTATCCAACTGTTAAGAGTGAAATAGAGGGTTCTTACCAATACAAAGAAGAGAGTACAGTAGTTGATGGTAAGATTAAAATATTTTACACAGCTTAACAAGTTTAGTTTAATACCAACCTCCTATAAAAAATGAAATAGTAATAAAGACCTGTTGGCCGTTACCTTTTAATAGTGAATTATTTTTATGGCTATCTTGTATGCACTTTGTTTTTACCACTCAACAAGTATATTTAGATTTTAGACAATATATTTTTGTAAAAGTGGTTTAATGTTGAACAAAATCTTATAAATAAATAATATATTATTAAAAATTAATCTACTACTAAGAATTAATTAACTATTCGTTATCGTTTCGTTATTCGTTCCATTATTGTTAATAATTAGAAACATAAAAATAAGTAAAAAAAATAGAAATAAAATAAATATTAAAATACTTGTACCATGTCTCTCTAAAATTTATTAAATGTGTCATTTTTATTTATAATTTATATATATAATTGTAGTATTATATTATAATATTATACCTTGGAAGCAAATTTAGAGCTGTACCACACATTTTTCATAATTTTTAACCTCAGAGGATGCCATGAACTATCAATCCTAAGTATGTGCCTTTGATATCAGATCTAAGTAATTTTTGCTATGATTTACAACATCGTGATTGTACCAGTGGTCCAAAAGTCCATTATATACCTTGACCAGCTATCATAATGTATTGTAGACCCATCAATAACCTCATTTTGTATAATTTTATATCATGTTGTTTTGTCTCTTTTTTTGGACAACAAAATTTCTTCCTTAGTTATTCTCATACAAGCTGACATTGGCGCAACTTAGCTCTCCACCCCCTCCCCAAATGTTGTTGGTTATTTAAGATTAAATAATAATTTAAGCATAAAATAGTGACAAGATAGACATTTTTAATAGATAATTATTTATTCATAGAATTAATACAATATAAAGTAACAAAATATTTGATTTTTAATTTCTTAGGATTTTTCAATGATTGTGTTTAGGACGAAATGTCTTAAACATAATAATTGATTATTCTTATCAGCTATTCCAAAAAATATGCATTAGTCTTAATTCCATATTCCACACTGTTCTATAATATCTAACCATTTTTGTTAAATTAATTTATGTTCATCCTAGACAAGTTTATATTATATAAACTAATGTTGTATTATTGTATTATTATTTTATTTTTTTACAATGTGTTTGGTATTTATTTGTATGTGTTATATTTGTGAGAATATCTATTATAGGACTTTTTTTCATATAATTTTAAAAATTGATGCATTTTTGACAAGTTAATGTTTTTTTTCTTATATTGCAGGAAATTTGGTTACCAGTCGTGGACCTGCTACAGCTGTTGAATTTGGATTAACTCTAGTAGAAGTATTACTTGGTAATGAAGAAAAAGTCAAAGTTGCTAAAGGCATTCTTTATCCTCTTTGAAATATGATTATTTTTTTTCTAATATCTGTATAAAGAGAAAAAATAAAATTGAACAGTTTTTATAAAACAGAAAGCTATACACTAATCACGTTTTATCTTAACGAAATATTTGATACTGTATTAATAATATGTCAACATACTACCATAGTATTATTTATTATAAAAATTTTGATTGAATTTTATCTATTTGTTTAATAAAATAATAAATGCTTTTATAAAGAACAAGTAATATTAATAATATAGACAATAATTAATAATTGTATTGAAGCAATTCAAATGTTTAAGTAAAATGCAATGGCAGAGTGGTTTGTTTTTGTCATAATAAAAATTAAATATTGGGTTATGGAATAGAATAAATCAACATCAGATATGAGAAAGTGCTTTAAAGTTAATATGAGACAATTAAGTAAAAGAATCAATTTTACCATTTAGCACTTTTTTAATTAATGTTAAATTAGTTTTATGCCTATTATTGACTACAGAAACTATGTGTAGATGTGCCAACATACAGGTGAGTACCTAATCATGAAAGGAAAGAAACCTATTTTATGAATATAACTTGCAAACCTCAAAAAGTGTATGTTGGGCTCTTAAACTTACTAGAAATCCATAGCTGTAGTAGTGTCCCCATAGGACAGAGCCATATTCTAATACTTGTCTGTCAAATACACAATATAACGGTTTTACCAAATTGTTGTTTAAATTCAGTTATCCTGATTGACGGTTGTGTCTAAACATACATTGGTTACCAAAATAACATATTTATGTGTAAATAAAATAAGATAATAAAAATGTAAAATAATTTAATTTTTTACACATCATATACAAATATCAATTTTTAGTTTAGAAAATTATTATTACAGTCAACTCATAAGTCATAATAGTTTATTTGTGTATACATCTTTTATAGAACAAATCAATAATTTATTTCATTATCTTAATGGTTATCATATTACACATGTCACAATGTCACATGGTCAAATTAATTTAAAGATACAAGTACAATAAATATTGCTTATTTGTATACGCATAACATGAATATAGTTTTTGACTTCTGATCGGGATATCTATACATTTTAATAGGAAAAACATAATTTTTTGGATAAAATTACAACAATGTAATAATTGTGGTATAACATCGAATAGATTAAAACAAATTATTTTAAATAAGTGAAATAATATTTATTAGTAATTAAAAATGGTATATATAATAATATATAATCGTGCACGATACATATGTACATAGGTATACCAATGTTGTTTTCTGTTGCAGTTTCTTTGTAGTTTAATTAAATACGTGTTCTTTTTTGATACAATGCAATGCAGATTGCCATTTTTCAGATCGAAATATTTCTTTGGAGACAGATTGAAAGTGAGACCTATAGTCACGTAATAATGTATAGATACCTACAAAGTTAAATTCAAAATAATAATAATAAAATTACCATTTTAATGTTATAGGTCAATTTTTACAACTCATTTTTTATATACTCAAAATTAGGTATTTTTTGTTAGAAATGATGGAACTTATCGGCTGTCTTGTCATTAATAGACTAGAAAGAGTCAAATATTATTAGCCTGATTGAATTCGTTTTAATATATTTGCATTAAATTACGTAAGACGCAATTCGGATATTTATTTAGTTTTAATAACCATTGAAAATATTGTTTTTTACTAAATTTAAACGGCCAATAATCGGGATATGAAAAAAGAAAAAAAGCCATTTAGGGCCGCATTCGTGAGACCCCAATATAAAGCATTCAGAGCCTCAGAGATGTTGACAATTAAAACTCATTTATAGATACTCGTATAATCAAACCCAAGGTTCTGTCTAAGTGCCTTGCAGCAGGCACTTTCAATATGCAGTTTAGGACTAGGTAACTATTAAGTGTATGAGCAAGGATAAATCCTAGATCACAGACTGAACGGTTAAGAGATGAAGTAGAATTATTATTGATGAAGTACGAAAATTTAAATGAGTTTGTTTGATACAGGTAAAGGTCATGTATATGATGTAAATGATAAAATTAAATTCTTAGCTTAAAATATTATAGTCTCAAGTCTGTACTTCAGTCATTCTGAAGGAAGATATTATCAGTTACTCATTTTTCAGTGGCTTGGCTAGGATATTTTTTCGGGGAGGGTTAATCAATTTTTGTAAAGTACAATTTAAGAATTTTGTAGTAATTTTCATTGACCATTAAAAATTAAAATAATTTTTAAATTTTCTTGATTACTCGAGTGAGCTACAGCCCGCGGCCCCGCCCTCAGCCCTCCCCCTGGCTATGCCACTGTCATTTTTTTCTTACCAAAACAGGGTTAAGCTAAATTTAACATGTACATTTTTTAATAGATAATAACATATAGGTAATAGTATTATATATTGTGAGGAAATGATTATTTTTGAAAAAAAGACAGGTCTTCATAATTTGCTAAAGTTTCATTATATGCCCGGTGAATCGTTTAGTAAATAGTTATTACTTATTAAACTTATTGAGAAATTTAGCAGTATGGAACAGGCGCGGATCCAGAACATATTTTCGGAAAAAGGTTATTGGTGCGGAAATCACACCACACTGCACAAACCGATACTCTCATCTGTATGACTATTTAATATAAAGTATATATATTATATATAGATACTTACTGCTTATTGCTTAATATACCAAATGCTTGACAGCATAATATATTAACATATATTAGGTATATTCATGATAGTGTTAACTTGGATTCTGTGCAAAATACAAAAGATTATCGATCCATTAGTACCTATTATTAGAACGGAACTACAGCAGTCAATAATAGTGACAAGTAGCGAAAAAGAACAAAAAAAAATATCCTTATTTGTTATATCGACATCCGTGGGAATACAGTGCGTATGGATTATGGAATTTCGGTTGACCGATTATGTTGCATTGCTGCTGTTGCAGGTCAAAAGCAGATTTCCGGGTATCTATATATTATGGTTTTGTCACGAGATCGACGATTGCCCCTTTTTTTATTATTCTTTTTTGATATAGTTTTTACAAATGGGTTGTGCAGACTGCAGATTGTCACAAACTTGAAGCCACCTAAGATGGTATTGCCATTCATCAATTGTGCCGAGGAGTCCCTTCTGTCGAATTTAGGTGATATATATATATATATAAGTATTTGAATTTTACGCTTGCACACCGCAGAATTAATGCATCATATTACACGCATTATGTACGGTGAATACCTAACCTATTATATGCATATATATATATATAATATATCTATGTGTGTGTGTGTGTGTGTGTAAACTCACGTCAAGACTTGTTTTGTCAATTCGCCGGGCCAACCATTTTTACACAACCCACGTCGGTCCCTCACAGTAGGAATCGTTTTGTTCGTTTAGTTTATTATTAATGATTATATTTACGTTTTCCCTTTCACATATAATATTATTTAGGTA
The DNA here is from genome assembly GCF_003676215.2 of Rhopalosiphum maidis. Taxonomy (NCBI): domain Eukaryota; kingdom Metazoa; phylum Arthropoda; class Insecta; order Hemiptera; family Aphididae; genus Rhopalosiphum; species Rhopalosiphum maidis. Next base: position 67,235,965 of record NC_040877.1, read on the forward strand.
CGTGTAAAATATTCCAATAGTGTGACCTTTGTATAAACTATACCATGTGCAGTACCTAGTTTATTTGTATCCAGTTTTAAATATATATATTATATATATGCTAATAGAAAAAAACTTTAAATTAAGTTTTAAACTTGAAGAGTATCCGTATATATTATATAATTATAATTATAGGTACACAGTATCTAAATAAAATGTAAGAAAGTGCTTACGCTCAGAAGGCGCAGAACTGCAAAAGTATGTACAACCATGTTAATAATACAAAACGATCATAATATAAAATCAAATTTTAAAACCTTCCATTTGTATGTATTTATTTAATACAGTATATGCTATAGACTTAAAAATCAAATTGTAGTGTATATAGTGTTAATATAATGTGTTAAAATGAAACAGAAAATAGAATATTATAACTTTTTAAATTGACCACCCGCAAACATCACGTTACAAAAAAAAAAAATTCATTTCATCCAATTGCTGGTAATCCATCCAAGAGGTTAGGTTTAAGGTAAGGTTAAAGAGAAATTGATGCCGTGATCTATTCACTACATAATCACCGTTGTCTAAAACTCTATACCTATAAAAATATTGCCAGTCGACAGCTTTTTCAATGTTAAACCGTTTTTGTAAATGCCATTTATACGTTTATATTGTAGGTGTTTATAATTTGTAAAGACTACAGATTATGCAAATAAAATAAAGAACGTTAAAAAAAAATCTTTTTAAATTGTTTGATTACTACAACTATATCATTGTAGTTATTATGTAGTATATTTTTAAATATAATAGAAACTTGCATTAAATTCTAAATATCAGTATATCGTATATCACATATATTATATCATAAATGGATTTAAGACATCTTTGACATGGTCAAAAACATTTTATGAATACAACATATTAACGTGATTTATATTTATCACACTTAAGTTAGTTTATATTTAACTAAGTTATCAAAGATAAAATAAAACTATTCTTATTAAGAGGACACCCGCAATCTGCATATTATGTTATGTATATTGTATATCTGTTTTACAAACGCACAACATGGCAAGTTTTCATTCGATAGAACCAATTTTGTATGATTACTGTATAGCTTAAATAATAAATATTAAAGTGAAATGACTTTTATCGAACTTAAAGATAAGAACATAATATGTAAATCTGTATTCTATCATCGATTTTTTACGGTATTATTTTTTTAATAAAAAAATTTCCATTCAAAAACTATGTGTTTCATTAATTACTTGCTTACCTAGTTGCCTATACTGAGTATTATGACTCCTTTTTTTTATATGGCAGTAACATTTATAATCTAATATATCAATAAAGTTCAATTTAAACACTCCCCACTGGGATCGGTATCTTATCCTAAGTCCTAAAAAAGCAACAAAGGAAAATATTTGTGTCCGCGCAATTCACATGTCTCTATATTTATTTATGTCATCAGGTCCTTCACTAGCATTATTGTTATCGGTTACCAAACTATCATTGTACTTTATTCGCAATTTCAGTAGAATACATACACCGATACAAAAATTGTCAATTATTACACCGTATGAACGCAGCCGTTAGGTAGATACATGATGATGGTATGTATATAGTATATTATTATGTATATATTATGCGAATTGTACGCGATAAGTCGAACACAGTTTTTCACTTACATTTTAAAACTTCTCGAATCCGCCTGCAGTAATAATACACCGGCTCGAGTGCTTAAAAATCAGTTGATATATTTTTACATAATATATTGTGTATTGCTGAGTACCCACAAGTCACATTGTAGATATATGTATATCTACAAATAAATTATCTACTACAATTTGAATGATATAATATCATTATAATTATACTACTTGCATAACGTACAACGACGATTTATATGAATTTATAGATACTTATATCAATGTAAAAATATACAACAATATAATGGCTTACAACACATAATACAATATAGCGACCGAGAAATTAATTATCTCTTTGCGATTCGTGTATACCTGCAGAATTTAAGTTATAATATAAAATGTATACATACAGTTGGATATATTAACGCACCGCGTGCTGTATGCGTGTGTGCATCAGTGGCGTACGCAGAATCCGTTCATGGGAAGGGAGGGGGGTAATATTTATAATATATACATAAACATTTTTTTTCCATAAAATAAATCATTATAGGTACATAGGTTTTACTTATGGGGGAGGATTAAACCCCTCTCGGCACGCCACTGCGGCGTGTATGTATTATAATGTATACCTGTACATAATAATACACTAATTATTGCTCTTCACGAGACGGCAACAAAATATATAAGCTGCGCATTTAACCTACGTAATAATTAATATAAAAAAAAATAATAACAACAGCGACGATGATACGGTTGTACTCGGCGGCAGCAGTGGCTCAGTCGTGACGGGTCTTGCCTCGGGGCCCGGGGCTCGCGCTCCGCCGCGTGACTGGCAATGAACTTTCCGCCGGAGAGGAGCTTTCCCACGGCCGCCGACCGTGCCCGCCGTCGCTGCCTGCGCCCGTCAGTGAGACCGGAAGGTGGTGCTCCGCCTCCCGCGCAACCATCGCACATATTGGTAGCCAACGCTCCTCCTAATAATATACACGCCGACGATATTATAATATTGTGTGCGAGCGAGCGCCGTTCACACGCATGCCGCCGCCCGCGCTCTAAGCCCGTCATGCGGTAATGTGCGCGCAACGAATCTATCTTATGATATATATATATATATATATATATATATGTATAGGTATATGGTATATACTCGTCAGAATCGTTAGATATTTGTTATATTATGTGTGATGATCTGTTCCGAAAGGCATTATATATGTGTCTACATTATAATATAATGTGTACTATTGCTGCAGTTATACTTAAACTTGTACATGACGTAACTATACGTGTAAGACGTATACTTATATATTATCGTGCAGTCATATGCAAGGTACGTATATAAACAGATGAAGTGCCCGCGTACCTACGTACTTTGTGCGGTGTCTGCAGCGGTAGTATTTCATGTATACCGATCGGATCTCTACGAGTAAAAATCATTTTTTTTTTTTTTTGTGTACATATAGTTATGTAAAAATAAAAACAAATTTATGAATTTATGAAACCTGCAGCGAGAAACCACACCTCCGACAGTCCGATTCCCATGCATGATGCATTAACAATCGCGGGAATTATATAATACAGAATACATCAGGGAAACTATCTTAGTGCAACGCGTTGCATATACTTGCATCGAATTAACTATACATTATGTATCAGCCATTTAGGTAATATATTATAGCCATAGACACCGTCAGGATATTTGTTTATAGGGAGTGCATAGTGCACGTTGATTTCTAAATAATGTTTAAGTATGTTGAAATATTATTTTCAATTTAAATTATTATTTCAATTACAAACAATAAATAGTTTTATTTTAATGCTACAAAGTAATGCGAGCTATATTTATTGAAAATTCAATGAAAATATATAAATGAGAAAATAAAACCTAACGCTTCTCCTATGGTTACCTATTATTAAAAAAATTAGTATTTTGTTGGTAATTAAGTAAAATAAAATATTTTTTCTACCGTTCAATTTTTTATTTTTTGAAAAGCGAGTCAAAAAGTGTATCCCCTTGCACCCTCTTCGCGGTGCCTGTGTATAAATAGGTATACGGTACATCGTTATAAACAAATCTGCACACAACCGAGACTGGTTCAGACAAACACGATCCGTTTTAGTTTTAGTTATAAGCATATCATTATTACTGAAAAAACGGCGTATTTAAATACATTGATTTTTCATGCTGAGCTACTTATATAAGTTGATTTGAACTCTTAGGACATTCATAGTCGCTTCACGCTTGTCGGTCGTCAGTATTCATACAGTATAGTATAGGTTGTAAGAAACGCCCCGTGGATAAACAACAATTCATTGTTCGAACTTATATGCATAAGAATAATATGACATTACTACATTAGCGCCTGAATAGGAAGTATTAGGTATCATTAGTACAATTAGGAGGGTGGGGATAATGCTTTCTGGTATTTTGCACCTGTGAAATGTGTATTAATTATCAGCTAAATATTAGCAGTTGTTAAAAATTATGGGTACTGTTTTAAAACAAATTGAGTCGATTATATATTTTTATTTTATTAATTTGTTTTATTATTTGATTTGGACGATACGTACGAACTAGATTTTGACAATATGCTAGGTTTGTTTAGCAATAACTAATATCATAAAAACATATCTATATGATGTAAATATATAAGAAACATGAATATGCAATGCTTTGTTGGGGGAGGCTGTTATATAATGATAATAATAATAAATAAAAATATATTACTCTTTTTACTTTTTCACCATCCTACATTTTTTATTCTAATCGCGTCTTAGGTATAGTATATACATTTATGCTATTTTTATTTGTCTGATTAATATACCTATTTGGCTATTTAGATACCTACCTACTGTTTAGTGAACAGTAAAGAATGAATGATTTTTCCTGTATCACGTTTTCTTCGATAATTGAACGTTGATCGTGCAGGTATTTATGTAGGTATTATGTACATAAACAGAAATATATTACTACCCCTAACTATGAAAGGGTGGCTACTAGTTGCGTCCCGCGGTAAAAATTTCTTCCGAACTGCAGCCCGAGTTTTATTGGGGTACATACGAATTGCAGCCCGAGTTTTTTTGGGTTACATATGAATTGCGGCCCGAAATTTAAATTTAAATTAATTGAAATATGTAAATTAAATTAAAATTAAGAAAGGCTTCTTTTTCCTAATTTCCTCCACATTTTTATACAGACAGTTCGTCTGTAGCATCAGTAGATACTGCAAGTAAGTTAAAAATGATGTTTTGTTTTTTTTTTAAATGTAAACATATATGATATTTATTGAAATTAAAAACATAACTTATAAATTATAAATATAATTTAGTAAAATTCGTATCATTCGTAGGTATTATGGCACTGGTAAAAACTCGTATGATAGTGTTTGTATAAATTCAAGTTTGTCAATTTGGTTTTCTTCTAACGTTCTAACCGTTTCATAGCATTTCTAATAAATATTTCTTTTTCAATTATATTTTTTAAGTGAATGCTTCTTAATTTTATATAGGTATCCTTTTATTTCAGAACATCGATGAATATAAAACTATTAGGATGAGCGCTATAAAACAAAGCGTTGAATTTCGAATAATCTAGAATTTAAAAAAACTTGGGCCACAACTCGTCTGTACCCAAAATAAACTCGGGCCGCAATTCAGATCAAACATTTTTTCGTTGATATCTCCGGGACGCAACTAGTATGCAGCCCTATGAAAACATTATCAATTTTTAATGGCAATATTAATTGGTTTATTATAATATTATAATATATTTATGCACATACAGTATACCAACGCGTAATATATAATATACACAATAAACGTTTAGTAATAATATTTATTTTTGTATACCTAGTAATTTTGGTAACTAATATAATTAATTTGTAATTATTTAACGTTATTGTATAGAAAATAACGCTGATCCATCGACGAATACAATACACGATTCATTTTCGTATACCAAACAGTAAGTAATAAACTTTGCTATAATAATAGTAATTTATTTTATCAAAGAATAAATAAAAAATTATTATAATATGTTTATACTGTTATGTTATAGCCTATAGGTTATGGCTATGGCTTATGGATATACTATATTATAATTTATTAGCAGTTATGATCTAAAGATAAATATTTGAACAATTTTTTTATGACGCGAGAATTTTCAAAGTTCCAAATTCATCGTAAAAATTACGTGATTTGTAAAAAAATAATACGTTGTATGTTGATAAATCAATACTCACTTAACCTATTTGTGTAACCTATTATCTAATAACGAATCCATTTATAAAACTTTTATTTTGTATTTTTTTTTTACTTTAATTTTTTAGATCATGTTTTGCCTTTTTAGGTCATATTTTCTTTTTTAAGTTCATTTTCCAGTATTTTTAATTAAACCTCGTCAATCTTTAAAAACCTTTAAAAAAAATGTTTCAGCCGTTTCAGGCCAATAGCATTATTAAAGAATCAATCAAAATTCAAATAAAATCAACTTATAAATAATGTATTCAATAAATAAATTTAAATGTAATATTAATATAAATGTTAAATTAAAAACCATTTTAAGTGCATTTTATACCATAATTTTTGGCATTTTAAATGCAATTTTTATGGTTTTTTAGTGCATTAAATTCACAGACCTATTCATATTTATTAATATAATAGATTATGATATAGGTACCTTTGGACAATGAAAATTTAAAGAAGATACAATTTTTGTGGTGTGATTGACTGATATTATTTTATTAAAATAAATTATAATATTTCTAAGTACCTATCTATATTAAGTGTGTCTACATAAGCACATTAATAGTTACGTTATGTTCATGATTTGTCTGTATATTATTCTGATTGTTTTATGCGTCGAGTCACAACGGAACGTGTGAACGTTGCCTGAGCCGTGATGGCGCGTGTTTTGCGATTCTGTGACCAGAAGCAAAGATGGTGATCGTAAAATACTTAAGCGCGCAACATCTATACTATAATTTGTACTTTGTAGTACCGCGTCATTTATCTCTACCAAAAATGCAGTAAATAATCCAAAACGTGCAAATAGCCTTCGAATGAATGTGTCTGCCTGCAGGCTTGAAATGCGATCGATTTTTATTATACAATATATTATAAAATATAATAGCCAAGTCCTATTAATATAACATTTATAATATATATAAATATAGAATTTTGCTGCGCGTATAATAGTTATACTCGTATAATAATATGGGTGTACAATAAATTACTGTCAGTTTTTTTTTCGGATTCAATTATTGACATACGTTTCTAAATAATGAATATATATCATCGAATTCATGTACATTCCACTCCCCCCCCTGCATTGATGAATTCGTCGGACTAAAATAGATTTTTTTATCGTATACTTTTGGAAAACAAACTTTTTAATCTTCACTAGGCCACCCTTATTTTTTATTTTATTATTTTTTTTTTTTAATGTTTTTAACTACTAACTGGTATATAATATCATTATAAAAGTCAGGATTTAATTCAGATAAACGATTATAAAAGTTGAGGCTCAACTTTTAAATATTTTCAAAATTGTGTCTTTTTGAGGGGAGGCTCAATTTGAATGCACTGAGTTGTGTATAGCTACAAATAAATAATATAAATGTACCTATATAATAATGTGTATTTGTACATCGAAATCATTCATCATAATTTCTAAGATGAAAATTATCTTTGGAAATAACCAAATTTTGTACATTTCTATACATTTATGGTTTTTCTGTATGCTAAATAGCAATATCAGGATCGTTGGGTACACGTTAAAAACCTTACGGTGTAACGCCTGATAGTTGTTTTAAATTACTTTATATAGGGTATTAAAGAAAAAACACCGACTCAACATTGGAAAGTCATAAAAATAATCGTATTAATGATGAATACGTGTGAAACGCGGTAACACTCATAATATACTCGTATGAGTATTTCAAGACACATGCGTAATTGTAGACGGGACGCCAAAAAATTGTCAACGTTGAAAGAAATTATGATAATATGATATTATTACTAACCATAATATGTGTATATATGTGTGTACCTACATTAATAAAACTGTTGTTGCTTGTTGATATTGTGCGGTTTAAACTTCAAAGTATGTTTTTAACAATGGAGAAAACACCCGACTGAGGTCAATGAGTCGTCGCACAATATAATGTGACTGCAACAGGTAACTCACGGTTTTTTTTTTGTGGGTTATGAGGTCGCGAGACAAATTTTCAAGAATGGTTAGGATCTCCCGCACACTAATGACGTTTGCTTATGTATGTAGTTTATTTAGAGGTTTAAAATCTTTTTGACCTGTTGTAGTTCTTTTCAGGTTTGTAGTTTAACAGTAACAACGTCAATAACGTGCGTGTAATTGAAATCAGAGTAACAAAGCATGCTGTATATACAATATACATATTATCTTCTATTGGAAGAAATGATACGTGTTTAGTGATATATGTTAGTTTATTATCTATAGCCGTGGTGTTTATCCATATGCTATTGAAGAGAAATCTCGTAGAATCAAACATTCACTTTATACCTACAGTTAGTTACAGTCGTCTGCTCATCTACAAGTGAATTATATATTATAACAACCCATTTAATTCACATTGAATTCACCTATACTGTATAGGCTCTATACATATAAACTCCTTAACACAACATTACGACAACTTAATTAACTTGTTCGTATTGAACATTTATAATATGGTATCATATATATATATATTATTTTGTTTACTGTTTTACTCCAATATCCGTTTAAATCATTTGTATCATCTAAATTATCTTAAATAACTCGATATTTTAAAGTTGTTAGATATGTGAATGACCCTATATATGATATATTATGATTGTTAAATCTGCTCTGCTTCAACTTTCAATATATAAATTATAATATACATAAAAATATGATGACCCGAGACAGTATAATATAGAAAATATTGGGTATTATATATTATATTATGTTTTATAATATCATATGGGAATAATACTCACTTTTGACTGATAAAATACAAGATGTTAAGACAAAATATCGAACAATCAATGTTTAAAATGTATTAAAACATACCCTGCAATTAACAACTAAACAAGAACGTATAAACATTTTGACAAAATATCATTAAGTACCATTCAATATAATATAATATTCTATAATATGTGAAATAACGTAGTATTCTTAGTTGGGTTTACGTCACTTTGATAGAAGTCCGACTTTGCGACGCATCAACTATCTTCGCGGCCGTAACGCATACATATATCGTGGACAAATTCAAAGGAATCAAAACTCATGATAAAAATATACAAATCATTTAACATACTGAAAAGTGAAAATGAAAAATTACGTATTTGGTTTACCTACGTTTCACATATTATTTTTGTAAACAAGGACAGTATGTTATGATATGTATCACGGTCGATGTATTGTCATTATATTTTGTGCAGCACGTGGACCACACCGTAGCAGTCGTGTCTTGTGCGACATGACGTATACATGTGCTCCCCTCCCCTGGGAAATCCATCGTTTTGGCGGTTTGAATTCCTTCGTGATCGTATACTATAATATTTGTTATATTATTATGATATATGTGTCATGTGTGAATAAAGTGAATACATATCATATTATATGAATAATGAATATATATATTTATCTACGTACTTACATATATTATTTTATACGCACATACATACATATTTTTGTGTACACCCCCCCGCTCCCCTTATCATCCTTAACGCCAATACACACTTGCTCGCAACGATTTATTTAATTTTTTTTCCAACCCGTTGTTTTCCCATTGTTCCGGAATTAATGACTCATACACAATATACGCGAGAGACCCATCGTGTTGGTCCGACACACCGTGCGGAGATCCGATAGGAAGATATGATTTTTCGTGCTCCGTCCGTAAACGGAAACGTTGCCCTCTGCCCCCTTAACGAGTCACTCTCATTATATTATACGTATATAATATATAATACAACAATATATTATTATTATGTTTGTATACAACGCTTGCGTACACGTATATATATATATATACGTATATGTATGTAGGTAGTGGCTGCGCACAATATACATATATGTGACAATATAATATGTATACGATTCTCATTATAGATTATAAACCGACCGAGCGGTGAATGTTTTTATTTCTCTCTCCTCCACCGCTGCGCTCTGGAGTCTGGACCGACGGGAGGATGACTCGTCAAAGACGTGGTTATACCCTATCACTCGCGTCTATTAGTAAATATACATTTTTCGCGTCTTGTCGCATGACATACATTACACAGTCAATATGCAGACCAAAAGGAACGCGTTCAGATCAACTATAGTTTTAGATTACAACAGAAGTCAATCAAAACGTGCGTTGTAGTCTTATCAGTTTATAGAAAATTTAACGTTCTATAAGGTAGGTCGTAGGAACTTTATCTGCAGTTTCTGCGATTTAAGAGCACATATGACATACCAGTATCATAATTTGAAAAATCAAAAATTTAAATGAAACTAGCTTGTGAAATTTACATGTGCATAATATATTCCTAATACACAACTATATACACTGTATAGACAGACAGGGCGATGTTTTGGTTGTTCAAATATCCCCAGAAATAATTGAGTTTTTGTTTAGTTATTTACTTATTCAATTTGTATGTTAATTTTGTTATATCAATGGTTATATTTAAAAAAGTATTATAAGTATACCTAATTTTCATACATTTTTTTTATATTATTATAAAAAATAAGTTCTATTTTTGAATAACACTCCCAAAACTTTTTTCTTCATACAACCCTGTGTATAGCCGTGCAGCGTATACCATCAGACGAGACACGAAACTCAAATATTTATATACTAAGGCTTCGGATATTTAAAAAAAATATTATCGAGGCATATGAGTAAATATATTTAAAAAATAAACAGCTCCATAAAATGTTTGCAATATTATTATTAAATATTACGAGAGGATAATGGACATTAAAATACATAACTGCAGAAAAATTACTCTTCTCGCGTATATCTACCGGTAATCGTCCGGCAATAAACGACTAAGGTAAAAAATGGCAAGGTGAAAAACGTTAATTTTGGTTAAAAGTTATTAAAATAATTGCCGTTATAAATAAAATTATTTTTAAAAATTATATAGAAATTTGAAAGCACACTTGTTGAAATAAACTTTAAATTTATATTAATTTTCGCACTTTAGATTTTGATTTAGTGATGTTATAATACCTCTATTTATTAAATAAGTAATAATATGTAAGTTGTGTGGGCCGCGATAAACCAAATTATATCGTTTAAAATGTACCTAATCGTAAGACGTTCGTTGGGTATATTGTATATTACGAAAAAAAAAATAGAAATATAAGAATGTGACAGTAGTACCTGATTCGAGGCTAAACTTCGATCTAAAATGATGCTGTGATTGTCAGTTCACGGCGTATTACTAAAGCATCATTTATTTCTGGTTACGAGCCAAACAAATACAGAATATAACATTATAATCCATGGTATCATAGTCAATAATAATAGAATATTTAAAAAAGTAATATGGTATTAAGTATTAACCCCTGAAAAATGAATCTAAATGATAAAGAAAAGTGTTATAATAAGTTTTTAGAGTTAAGTAGTTAACTTAATAGTGCGCGTTTACCTCAGACTGACAATGGATGAATTTTGATAACATAAATTGATGAATATAATCCTAATATACCTCCATCAATTATTAATAATTTTACATTTTAAATTTATAACTTTATAATTTCGTATTAAAAAAAATGACATGCTCAAACATTTTAATTATAGTTAGGTAACTAAAATTTAATTTTTTTAGTTTTATAGATTGATTTTAATAAAAATACGATTTGAAAGACTGCAAATTCACCACAGCTATAATGTGATAATTACATTTTATGATTATTGAAATAAGATTGTTATGTTATTTAAAGACTATTATCTAGTTCTAGTAAAAAGTAATTATTATTAATATTAATATATAACACAGGGATACCTATACTAGCGTTTTTAAGGTAAATCATTACCTTTATTATATTTATGAAAAATGTATTTCTCTGCTTAGTATTACATTTTTATTTTCACATGTAAACAATGTGTTGATCGAATTACTAGTTAGTAATAGTAAAATATCGCCTTAAATGTGTATAATATATTATTGTGTAGACGTGTAGTTCAGGCATAAAGTTTTCATTTCGTGAAAATCACAGCATGTACTATGTAGTAATTATTACTAATTGTGTGATGTGAATAAAACGATTTCGTTTTCGTAAATCGGACAATAACGCGATGCATGCGGATGCAACATATTATAATAATTATTGCTCTCTCCTCTGCTATAATGTCTACAATGTATCCGTCATCCGAAATAGGTACCCATTGGCTATTATATATATTATATTATATCCAATAGTCTATAGTTAATATATATAGTAGTTATAGTACACTAGTACAGTAATACATGCATACATAATATAATAATTTATAAATACATGTATTTATAAATGTAATTTTATAATATACAATACTTATGTAATATATATGTATTGGCATACCGACCGCGACAATGGAATGCGCCGACAAAGGGCAAAAGGATACTTCTATATATATTATTATAATATTGAACATATATAGAGGTGACCCTGCGGTGATGACACGCGGTTGTACTGGTGCGCCTATATATACACATAATATTATATATTGTATACTATAATATAGGTGTACCTGTAATAAGTAAGTACACCTTTAATCTTTATATAGAAAAATACAATACGATGTGTGGTCTATATCGTCGTCGTCATTCGTCGTCATATCGTTGCGGTCTCTCGACGTGAATTATTATTATTATTATTGTTATTACTTTTATTATGTCATCATCATACGATATATTGTTGTGTGCAGCGTGTCCGAAAAATCCTTGCCGGACGTTTCGTGTGGTGGCGATGACGTCCGCCGCGTATCTATGTATAACATAATATAATAATAATAATATGTGTATGCGTTGACAATGAATAATCGACGTTTATCCCCATACACACACACACACACACACACAATTACACGTGCGATCGCGGAATATTACATGATGTAAAATATCAACCACGTAATATAACCTGGTATAGTATAATACGATGTCTGTCGTAAAATAATCTGTAAAAGAGACGCTTGGGGAATTGTCAGCACTCCAGAATTAATACATAGAACGATTACAACGACGACTTGTTATAATACAGGAGTAGTTACCCACCTCATGCATGGCTAAATAATATTATATAATATATGATGTTAGGATGTGACGTTTCCTGTTATATATATAAATATGCACATTATTTAGATGGCACTTGTACGCCTGTAAGCAACATAATCGCAGAGAATACAGTCCTCCCGAGTTATAACTGAAACGGCATTGTCCCATTGTCATTTGTGAATATGAATATTCTAGTATTCTACGGAGTAATGGTATATCAGGAAGTTATACATAAATAATTTTATAGGCATTCGCGCAATATGCGATCTACCGCACAGCAGACATTTATATTAATTAACTTGAGATCTACCATATAATTTTTTTTTTACAACTTTACATATTATCGTTTGTTATTATTATTTATTATTAATTATTATTTATTTACAATTATATATAGAACATAATATAATATTAGATATTGAGTGAAGTAGTACGAAGATACCCCGCAAAATATTAGTCTACTACTCCGCTCACCTAAACTTTAAATAAGTACTTATAACTCATAACCAGGGCTCGGGATTTTTAGCACTTAAAATCATTAAAATAAGCGCTTTTGTAAGCGCTTAAAAACATAATAATAAACACTCAAAGTATTTGAGACTTAAATCTGAGAAAAAATATTTAATAAAAAAAACTTTTTTTTTACATGATAAAGTAGGTACTAGACATAATTTGTAACTGTGCTAAAAATAATATAATTAAATATTACAAAAAATATTGAAACAAAATGATTGGAAAAATTTCTAACTGAAAATCAAAAAAAAAAAAAAATACATTTTTATATTATAAAAAAATCAAAATTCACTTTCGAGACATTTTGCCTTATATAAAGTAGAAAAACTGGTCAAAAAAGCAAAAATAATCACAAAAACTGGAAATGATCATCTTTTTAAAAAGTAGTTGAAAAAAGAAAAAAAAGCACTTTCAAATTTTATAATCGAAAGTGTTATAATACGACATACACTTCCATAGCACTCTGCTACATTTTAGGTCAATCCAATGCTTTAAGTCCCGAACTCTGCTCAATTTTTTTTAATTAAATTATTATTTATGGTTTCTATTGGTTTACAACTGATTTGAATAATTATTTGTTTATATGAAACATTATATTTTGTTATATTGTAAGAAAAATAAAGTTGATACTAATATGTTTATATGCACATACATTTACCCAAAAATTCTGGAGGGGGGGCTGAAACATGTTTGCATTTGTTTTTACAAAACAATCAGTGCCGAACTTAAGTGTTTCAACGCCCCAAGGCAGCTACTAAAGAAGGTGTTTTTTTTTTTGGTACTTAACCGGGGGTTTGAGTCCCCGGAAGGTAAGGAGTAAGGACCTCTAACCGCCTAGTTTTCCGAGGCGGAAGTTCTGCACTGAAAACAATACAAATAACATTTGTCGGAATGGTTAATACATTTTTGAAGTAATATTATTAATAAAAGTTATTAACAATATTTAAGGACATAGCGCATAGTTAATACGCGAAGTGATTGTACTGATTTATAGGTCAGATATTAAGAAAATAATTTAAACTCTCGCAAGTCGCTATGCACAATCTGCATATATGGACATGTGTTTTTATAACAATTAATATATTATTATATACACACTTTGCTGTACATGTATAATATTCATACATCTCTCTTATCTCTATACTGAATTTAAGAATATTAAATTTTATTTTCATAGTTTATAATATTTCTTATAGATGAATACCTAGATATACGCACACGCATGTCGCATAATATAATACATATAGCTATTACAATATATTAAATCCCTTCTAGTTATTTAATCATTTTCATCAATGTTTTATTATTCTTAGGACTATTTGATCAAGTTTTTATCAATATTACCACGTGCAGTGCATTATATTATTTTAAAAAGGTTCTCACCGTGTGGTACTACATATAAACTTAATTTTATTGAGATTCAGTTCCCAGGTCCAATACATGACCCTATATATCAGTGGTTTTAAAACTTGTATTATACACGGCACACCGTACACTTCAAAAAATGTTCACGGCATACTGACCTTTTTTGTAGATGAACAAAATTGTTTAGAATTAATTATAATTATATATACATTTAATAAGAAATATGTGATTGACGGGCTAACAAATAATTTTAATTCTTGGACGAATAGTTGACACATACCCGCATTTTCTTTTATCACAACTCAATGCAATCGGTAATTTATAGAAAAACCGCGGCACAGTTAGCGGATACTCGTGGTACACCAGTGTGCCACGGCACCCAGTTTAAAAACCACTGCTATATATCATGTCTTCAAACATACACTGCAGTCGTTATAAAATAGTGATTAGAAAAAAAGGTTTTTCCAGCTTTTATATCGTTCTTGGCTTCTAGCGTGTGTTAGAAGTTGATAAACAACGAACATTATACAACCAAATATCTTAAAAACAGGTTTCTTTGAGTGCCAAAATTGTAATTTTATTACTGGTTATAATCGTGATGGCTATTATCCATAATATAATATGTAAAAGTACTAAATATATACTTCTAATTATAATACAGCTCTTTAACAGTTATTTATCGAATTGGATTATTCAAATAACTAATATTATTTGCCTACATGAATATGCAATTATTACTACTCATTGCATTTTGTAGTTATTTTAATTTATAATTTTAATGTAGTATAATATGTTGCATTATATAATTTTACATTTATATTATGTTCTAAATTAGTAATTACAATTATTTTATTGTCGAATAAATATTTAAAAAAATTATTATACAAGGATAAAATCACGATAATTGATAGTTGTTGATTAAAAATACAAAGAATAAATTCAAGTTTGATTTGTTTTTATTTATGTTTATTGTTTGATACAGTAAATCGTAAATGTATAATGTTAAAAAAATAAAAAATAAAATAGATAAACTAACAAATATATAAATAGATTAATAATTGTTAGTTATATGCATATTTATGATCATAAAAAAACAAAAAAAAACAAATGACTGATAAATATTTTTTTTCGTTTATATAGAGCTAAAGAGTGGACAGAACAAATTGAGATATGTTTGAATGTATATGACATATAGTGTGGGTTTTTAATTCGATAGCTAGTAGAATAGTAGTACAAACCACAAAATAAAATTATCATCAGATATTATGGCTGAGAATTATTTCCTTACAAATTATAATATGTTTATTACTTTTAAGTACTTAATCTATAAGCGTACAAAAATATTTAATTAAAATGATTTATGTAGAAACGAAATAATGATTTGACGACCAACGAGAAAAATAATAATGAAACATTATATACTAGGTATATAATATATAGCATGTATACACCTTCAAACATAAAACGATTAATGATATATATTCTATAATATGCGTGTCTTCAACGAGGAAATTATATTTGTATGTATAAATTACTAACAAGGTAATGTATCATCATAATTTTTTTTAACTATTTTTTACTTAAATAAAAAAACATCATACCTAAATACCTAATAATTAGGTACAATTTACTCAATTATATACATAATTATAACTTGCATAATAATAGTTATAACTAATAATAAATGTATACACACACACATTAAACATAGAATTGAAACAATTTTTTATGATAATTGTAATAGATGGTTTTCGTTTTTATAAATTAAATAAAATTAAGTCTAACATTGATTCAAAAAATATGATTAATCATGAGAAACTATAATAATTAATATTGTATTATTACTAAAAGATATATTACATATATTGTATATGTACATAAAAATATAATTATAGCTTATTTAATATTTGAGAAAATATTCACTTTTTAAATTAATGACATTTTGTTATTGATTTACTATTTTAGCTTTCCAATCTCCTTAGGCGGCATGCCAAATACTTTCAACTCGATCTTTGTAGAACTTATCATTATTTATATTATTTATTTCTAATAGAATAAATTAATAACGTGTAAAATGCGTGGTCGTCATTAATATTATTTTAATACATTTTTTATAAAACTTTTATGATTTTACTAAATTATAAATAACGAATTGTAGTTCATATATATGGTACACTAAACTGTAAATTATTGCAGTTGCATAAAGCTTTCTGTAAATGTTTTTAATGTAGAAACACATTAAATTAAAAAAAATATGTTAATAATTTATTTATTTTCAGTTTTCACTATTCATATGACCTTTTTTCGGGTGTAAAATCTGAAATCCGCAATTTAATAATAATAAAAAAAAAAACCACAGAAGTTCTGATCGTAAGTTTTAACGAAAATTTATCGAATCAGTGACATTTTTTTAAAATTATAAATTAAAAATAAACATTTTACAAGTTTCGAATTTTTATTAATAGATTTTAGATTTTTGGATAGGAAATTTGAATCACTTTATTTTATCAAATATACATTTCACTTTTCAAAGTCAATGTATATTGTACTTGTCACTTTGTTCTTTTTAACCTTCCTAAATCTTTAACCAATAATTATGGTTTAAATAAACCACTATACGACGCTTTAAATTTATAGCCAATTTTTGTCGTCTCCTATTTTTCTATTTCAAGATTATAAATTATATAACGATTAATATCGTGTATTGTTTTTTAAAATTATCCTACATTATATTTTGATTATAATGTTAATTAGATGTATAAATTGTAAATTTGGTACATGCTCGTATTGTATTATAAAAATTAAATATTTTCTTTAAATGTATTATAATATTATACACTATAATGCTACATTCATTATATACTTATATCAAACGTCTCGCAGTCTTTGTTTATTATTAATTATGACTTATAACTTATATCTATAGTTATTAAATTCTATGAATTACAGTATGACCTATGTGTTTACAGTAAACTTGTCCAAACTAAAATTATTTTTGAAAAGTATAATAAATGATTACAATGAAACCAATATTGCGTTTTAATAAAGTACACAGTAAAAATATTACTTATTTATATTTAGGATAAAATAACTATTTATATATTTTTTTAAATTGGTAGGTACTGAAATATAGGTATATATATATATATATATATAAGTATATACTATAATATATATATTAATGGGGAATGTGAGGTCTGACTTCAATGGCCTTTTTCTTTTTCATCAAGTCCTATGCTCAGGAACGTCAAACGATATACAAAATATGCATGTGGTCAAAAATCATAAATTCTAAAAAAGACAATAAAATATATCAATATATGTAATGTTTCTTATCAAAAAATTAAAAATATAATTAAGTGTTCTTTATATACTTAATACAGTATATTATTATTATATACAAAAAAATAGGTATAATTACTAATAACTAATAAGTAATAGTTAGCCATCAAATATTCGGTCGAGTATACACGATATGAACAGTCGTAAATCATATTTTCAATAATATTATAAAAGTTTGAACTTTAAAAATAGTGTTGTTGCCATAAAAGACAATAATATGATTGGGAGTTTGATTGGGGCACAAGTTTAAAGATAGTATAGATTGGAGGAGGATTTATAACTTAATTTACATCTAAAATTATGTTTTCATACTCTAATGGCCTTTTTGGCATTATAAATATTTGAAAGTCTATTTTTGTACATAGAAATAAAGGTGCAGGACTGCAGGATCATATTCAGATGGGAAGTTGGGTGGGCTGTAGCATATGGACCAGTGAATTTAGGGCCCCAACAGTTTTTAAATAATATACAACTACGATACCTAATTATAGAAAAATATACTTATTAATTTTATTAAAATATATTAATGCGATTATATCAAAAGCCAATTATCTAATCTGTACTTTTATACCACAAAAATAATAAAGATAGCTAATATCCGATAAACATATCAAATTACGAAATATGAAATTATAAAATAATAATAATAAAAACATTTTTTTTATTTTATAAAATAAATGTATACAAAAAAAATAAAAATTTTGGTTTTTGTAAATAAGTTTGCGAGCCGCATACGTCGATAAAGAGAGCCGCGATTTGGCCACCCCTAGTTATAGAGCAATAAAGTTTGAAATTAGGAAAATACGAGTTATAAAATGATTATTTACACTTATTTAGTATCTATATGTTATTATAACGGTTACGATTACGGTTACGGTTAGTACTTTAAGACGGCAGACCTCTGATTTTTGCTTTTTCTACTGATTATCACATTAGTTCTACACTTTAAGAACATTATGTAAGTAGGATGAAGAGAATTTCTTCCTACTAATTTATGCAACGGATTATGGACTTCGAAAATTATATGTATGCATTGTACTGCATTTTGAGTACAACCAAAATTGTTTAAATTAAATAGTACTAAGCTCACTAAAAATCATAAATGTATTACGGGTTTATAGACTATTTTACATGTTGTGTATTGAGGACGGTGAACTAAGAAAAAACAAAATAATGTAATATTTTATATACAGAAAAAATGTATGTGATACCTATAAAAAAAATAGTACCTATAGTTATATTACCGGTCAAATTTGAATGGGGTACACGTTTGAATAATGCTATATATGCAGAACAACGTCATCGATTAACGTATTGCCGAATTCATGCATTCAGCAGAAAAAAGTACGCCTAATTCATGAAATTAGTTATCAAATTATGCCGATTTCATTAACTTTATATCCAATTGCCGATCTGACATAATCGGCAACGACGTACACTGGTCAGGTATGGGTATAGCCGTATTATAGGTAAGGTACAGGTTATACATTATAATACAATATTATTTTTATTTTTACTTTCTCGATTTTTACACATATTACAATGTATTAATTATATATATGTATATTGCTGTTACACCTCTTACTGCTGTTTGTACCTAACCTTTCATTTTTTTAGGTTGAAATCTGCATTACTTTGATTCACCGACAAGGATACGCAATCGTGGGTATTTTACCCGTATCAAAGATGTCAAGGGCGGCTTTAATTAGATTTTAAGATGTTTTCCCTGAATTCGTATGTATATGCTGCACAAAATTTCAATAACACAATTATGGTACATGGGTAACATATAAAAATAAATAAATAAAATAAAATAAAATAAAAAATAAATTATTTCTCTAGATATTTTATAAATTGATAAATACAATTTCAACCTCCAGTTTTTTTTTTGTTTTTGATCTCAGTTTCTATATAAAAATTTGAAAATTATTTAATGACGTATATATTTTGAACACATTGAATTATACTAAAAAACATTGTAATATAGTATATATAAAGATACATTTAAACGGTGACATATTATAATATTTAGTATAATATATATTGTATTATATGAATGTATTGAATCCCAGAATAAAAATCCCCAAATCAACTATTTAAAAAATTATATAATTATAATAATATAATATAATATTAGTTAGTTAATTATAATATATATAATTGTAGTAAAATTATAGTCAGATTCGGTTCAGTCGGTTCGTTTTCTTATATTGTTAGACACAGCTGTCAAAAAGTCCCCAATGCTTAATTTATCTTCACTTCGTCTTGTAACTGCTCTTTCAAGCGGCTGTTTGCTAGCTATTTGATTTAGTCCTCTTTTTGTATGTCTAATTGATCACCTAAAGCATCCAATGCTAACTGTGCTCGATCGGCGTTAATTTCATTTTTAATTTTCCTAACAAGTTTCTACTATAAGTACTGCCCGTCTGCGTAAATGAACATATTGAACATATTTATTATCAGTATTATTTGCTGCTGGAAACATTAATAACAATATAACGTGAACAATCAAAATATATGTACACGTGAGTATGTGACGGTTTGAAATACTTGAATACTCACAAATAAAATAAAATAAAATGAGATGACCAACCGGTTAAAAAAAAAAAAACGGTATAAATAAATCATGATAATTATTTTATCCAAAAACTTACAAATATTTTATAGTAATTAGTAAATATACCTATAATTTTGAATTGCGATTGAAAAAGTCACAACGATTGCGATGTGCAATCACCTGTTTCGCGATATGTGCGAATGGGTGTCGCGGCTCACCGATAGATTTAGCCGATATAGGGATGCACGCGTGATGTGTAATTTATTTAGATCATAATATTATATTTTTAACACAATATAAAAAACTCAATAGTATACTCGTACACGTTTGAGTGGTCACTTTTCATAATATTATTATAGTACAAATACTAAACACTTATAATATTGTCTAACATTCTTACATGATACTTCATACACATTTTGGTGTGGCGTTCTCGACTTGTCATAAGCATCTAAGTACATATAATATAGTCCAAAAATCCTTCCTATTATTAGAATATAGGCCCATTCATTTCATAGAGTGGATTCGTCTGCGCTCGTGTGATCCTTTCTTTTCGGTTTACCTGTTCCAAAGGACGAGGAGCGGTACAAAAAAAAAAAAGAAAAAAGAAAAAAAGTTGTTACAATAGCAGCCGTGCTTCGAAATCGACCTAGATGACCGCCACCGTAGTCATATTTTATACAAATAGGCGGTGTACCGCCCGTCATTCGGAGGGCTAAATTATTTTACGACCGTGATGACGACGACGACACGGATACACGGAGTCATATAATATGAATAATACCCCTGCATTACATAATATAATATATATATATATATATATATTTACTGTAAATAGTTATACTTACACACAACAGTATTATACACACAGCGGCGTATACTCTGATTTCACGGGGTCCCCATTGAATTCTTGTTAACGCCGCCGGATCCGTTTTAAGTATATGTATATATACACGGCAAGAGAGAGGTGTGATGTTATGTAGGTATAAAGAGTGAAAAACTAAAAATGCATCTCATACATAATATATTATTTAGTAATATACGCGTGTGTCTAAACACACACACAACCCACACCACCGCTATTGATAGGTGTATAGTTGTATACAAGTATAAATACAACAACATTATAAAAACGTTTCACCCCGAGGGCCATAAATTTGACGTCCGGCCTACTAACGAGCGACCGCCAAAGGAATTTCGGGAGATCTATTATACATACGCGACGCCACGCGCGGGGTAGAAGAAAACAAAACGAGACGAAAAAACGGTCATTCCTTTTTTCCTCTGTCTGAGCCTCCTCGTTTCGGTTGTTAAAAAAACGAGAGCGTATCCATCCCCTGCCCATTCCCGGGAAAGATGTTTTTCTACTCTTCTCTGTGTGTAGGGGTATATATACTATATATATATACACACACGCTCTCTGTTGTCCGACTTGGGGTAGTCATATACATATAACGCGCCATGTATAGGTCCGTTGACCGTTGTATAGGTATATAATATTATATTATGTACGTGTAATATACTTTTTCGCCCCAAAAGAAGCCGCCCCGACGACCGTTGCGTAAATTATCTTTTCAACGTCCTTGTACCATTGTGCGGTGCCATTGTACGCGAGCGCGCGCGCACATACTTCACACACAGACACATTCACATGGCCCGGCGCTTTCGCCGTTAAAAGGTTTTATGACTTCCTTTTATAATACACGAGCATAATATGCGCCTGTGTGTATTGGATGTGTGGTCACACGGGCCGAAAACGTGACATTTGAAGTCTTTATATATATTATGTATTATATTGTCGTTTTCTCGCGAGTGTACACAGATTTTAAAATTCGTTTCGGCGCGGCACAACTACATACGATTTTGAACGTTCTTATAATATATGACGTGATTCTGTTTAAATTACATTATATCTATGGGACCCACAATACTTATCGTTATATTGTACAACAACCTCAGACGACCCGACGGTTTTCAACCGAGAAGTATGTGAGTTTTCCGACTAGACCCGATGACGTGTCTTATATTATTATTATTATTGCTATTACTCGGAACATAATAATAATGGATATCCGAAAATGTCTACTTACCGAGACGGATCAATGAAGTATAATGTGGTGACATTGTCGTTATGTTTTTAGTAATCCGAACGACGTTGAATCTCAATAAGGTTTTGTTTCTCAGCATCGGTTCCGTACGGTGATGGTTTATGTCGGTAAACTTCTGAAGATTTTCAATTGTTAGGCTATTATAATTTATAGGTTCAAAATTGTCACACAATGATGTAGTATTAAACAGTCAAAAATCGAATTGATTTTCTTTTTTTGACGGCTGCAAAAGAAATAACTAGAACACCCGTTGTAGAAATCTATAACCATTAACCATAAATAATCGGTATATTATATATCTCTAGACATTTTATGTATGGTGTTGGATTTCTAATTTATAAACAAATATAATTACATTTTGTTGGTATTTTTTTTTAAAATATAAATATTAATTTAAAATTTTGAACAGTAAAGGGGGTAAATGTAACAGATCTGAAACAGTGACAAATTGAAAGTCGGATCCTAATTTATATTATGTAAAATAAATTTTAATAGAATATTAACAGTTACAGCATTTAGGCGAAATAAAAAATAAAGGGGAAAATCTCGTCAGCATCTCAATAATAAATGGTAATTTGAGTTTACATAGCGTCAAGCTCTTCAAACGGATAATACTTTCGTCGAAATATTAAAAAACTAAACATGTAAGTTTATATGTTTAGTATATTTTGTAGCCGTGCGGATTCTGATTTGGTGATCTACAATAGTTACAATGTGTCTATAAACAGCGATGTATATTATTATTGTAGTTCATTGATTTCAATAATGAATGTTTGTGCCGTTTGTGGTGTATCTCACCCTGCAGGTGACAGCAGCAGACTAATAATTATTGTGTGCGGTGTAGGGAAACGCCGGTAGCTGTTCGAATATGTGGCCACTGGCCAATATATATAAATGAACATGAATCAAACACATTTTCTTTATAATATACTTATAATATGTATAGCACAAGGATTAAGGGCATGGCGAGTGTACAATACTTCTATTGTGCACATCACACACACACACATATATATATATATATACGTAGGTATACTGCAGAATAAAGGCGCAGTAAATAATATACTTCTATGTATAATATACACTTGATATGAGGGTTTATAAATTTGTGTGAAATTTAAACGATTTTATGAGAGTGCAACACCACATAAATCAAATGTCCGGTAAATGATATTAGCTTTGTATATAATACGAATCGAGTCTGCCACATGACGTGCTGTGCGTAAAATAGGATTGTGCGTGTTATTAGCCCTCGTACAGTGCGGTGTATAATATGTAAGCTGGCGAACACACACACAGAAGGGACCTGCAAAAATGTCAATCAAATGGTTACCTAAAAAAAACCTGTATACCCATATCCCACACGCATTATTATTTGGGGCTATTAAAAAATCATCGACTACCGACACCATTGTGTACAGTAGTGGACTGGGGGATCCGTATTTTTCTTTTTATTTATTTTTCGGCAGCACGCGAAAATAATAACGCTATACGCTGTATACTCGCACAGCGTGCATGCCGCATACGTTCATTCGGTCGGGTTTGGACTGCAGGAATCCAAAAGGGGCAATGGCGAGTGGTTGGTAAAAAAAAAAATATTATTCGGAAAAAGAAATAAAAAGAAAAAAAAACGATCACAACATATACCACCTATGTACATTGTACATATTATAATAAGCTATATAAACGTACGTTTACAGATGCTTACCTGAAAATAAATACGTACACGTTTGGACGACTTGTGTACAGGAATCGGACATATTATATTGTAGTGGTCGTTCACCGCCGAATCATTCATCAGTGTCGTCCCGAGTTCACGCGACAACGATATATAATAGGTACTTTATATTACAGTATATAAATAGGTACTGGCTACTATAATATTATTTGTGCTATTGTTCAGATGCGGATTTTTTTAACGGAAATGGGTCGGGGTATGTCTGTCTCGACTTCTAAATATTTCATACTATGGTTGACCTCTATTTCTTTTAGTTAAAAAAAATATTACCGTGGTCCGTAAGTATATATATTGTACATCATCATAATTATTATTTAAACACCGCATATACATAGTGAGTTATTATTACGTCTTATTAGTTATTAGGTTATACAGCATACTCTCCTCCTAGAGATGTAGAGGTATTAGATTAGATTTAGTAGTTATTCTTTTGGTTAAAATATATGTTTGTTTTTGTGTTGCTATTTGCTTAAATTTATGTAACTATATATAGTATCAAAAAAGGAATTTACAAATTTAGAATTTTGAAATTAGGTACCTATAATGGCTATGTTATACATTCTGGTGGTCCTCTGGTATAGATAAAGGATAAGGAAAAGAAAATTATATACATGAAATATAGTTTTTAACAATTTTTTTCAATATATTATTATTTATTTATATTTATATTGTACATATTTTTAATTTACTTTTTAATATAATTTTTGATAATGTAGTGGGGATAAATTTAAAAAACTGATTATGTTGACTTGTTAATATACTATATTTTTTAACATTTGTAATTATTAATATTAACATATATATTATATACTTAATATTTAGGTATTATATAACTTATTTTTACAATATATACTTTATGTGTATAATAATGAAATAGTAAAATGATTTTAGTAATAAATCGTTCTGCAGTACTTATTCCTTTATGTATTAGGTATCACTTATAAGTTATTAGTTTATTACCATGTATGTACTCTGGAATTTATATGTTCAAATTAACGCACGTACAGTACCACTGCCAATATGATATATATAAATTATTATTTTTATTATTGTTATTATATACTTCCGTGACAAGTAAGTCGGTCGATGATCGTTTTGTCAACCGTGAGTGGCAAGCTTTCCAGAAAATGAAAAACCCACCTCCGTCACATCACCGTTACACACTATACTACGCACAAAACGTACGTGTCTATCTTTGTAACGATAATTACTTGTTGTGTCAACAGTCTGAAGTAGAGCGCTGTCGTTACAATTGCGTATACGCGTTTACTAAACCCGTTAAAAATAGAAATAAGAATTATATTTTTTTCTAATATATTTTTGAGTTGTGTTGTATGTAGCAGAATAAAAATTTCCAGTAAAAAACCTCTATCCTTAGGGAAAAAATCCAGATTAAAAAAAAATAATAATCTAAAAAATATTTATTTGTAATTAAACATGATTTTTTTCCATAACATTTTGGGGATTTTAACATAGATATTTTTAGGCTGAGTTCAATAATGTTAAAATTTGTCCATGTTAACTGCGCACAATATATAATATAGAAGGAAAATCGATGTTGTAAGAAAATGTTATTTCCTAAAACGGTTTTCGTCAAATAATATTTATTATCCACGCTCACGTTCATTCCGACGACAAATGCGTAGGCAGATAAGTATACAATGTGTACCTACAGACTTCCGGCCAGATAAAACTATAGGTAATTATCCATAATGAAATACTTTACAGTTTACACTGTGGATTTCCGATTTAGTGAATTTATGTGAAAATATATAATTATAGATAGTTAAAAGTTTCATACTTTTATGTGATGCATATATTATATTCGTATTATAGTGGTACACTTGAACCTAAAAATATAATATTTATGTATTTATAATACATAACTAAGTTATAACTAAGTCGTATTTTGTAAAAACAATTTTTTCAAGTTCTGAACCTATTGGATATATTTCTGCAGACTAATAGAAATCAAATACCTATATGGCAACAATTCATAGGCGGAAATTTGGTTGAATTTTTAGGGGGGCTATAATAATCCAATGTATA
This sequence comes from Rhopalosiphum maidis, assembly GCF_003676215.2. Lineage (NCBI taxonomy): Eukaryota > Metazoa > Arthropoda > Insecta > Hemiptera > Aphididae > Rhopalosiphum > Rhopalosiphum maidis. The sequence goes on from NC_040877.1 coordinate 67,262,518, forward strand.
CTTTAAAGTGATTCTGTGCTCCCTGTCTATCCACAAGTATAACATATTACCTTCGATCTTTTTGGAGTCTATTGAAATACTTGGAGGTTAAGCCTCTCTAAGTCCCTTCGATGTCCACCTATGAACGATTACGTTTTTAACTTTGATACTAATTAGTAATGATTATTGATTACTGACTAACTCTATATAATAATATACGTATTGTATTTATGATTTAATGAAGTAGTTTTAGTCTTGTACAGTTGTACTATTCTTATATCAAAAATCGGAATATTACATACCTTATATATATATATTACATAGATATAATATTCGCAACACGTAATTGAATAACATTAGCGACCGCTGGTGCCCGCATTGCTTATAGATTTTCACTTTCCAGACATCCCTAACTATAATATAGCTTTTAAATATAACTTTGATTATTTTGCTAACTGCCGATGATTAAATAATATCGATGTTGTATTATACTGCGATGTCGATGTGTACACGAGTATAGATACGCACCATATCAACATCAGCACGCACGAGACTACGAAAACAGTTAATTTGCTTGGCACAATATTATATCAACGAAGGTGAATTTAGAACACGGGGAAACACGACGATAATAATAAGCCTTGTAAAGTATTAAAGTACAAGGTAATTAAACATTGATTATGAAAGCAATCGATGTAACAACAATTTTTACCAGGAGGACATTACAACACACAAATTGATAATGTTTGCCGTTTGGAAATATCTATTATAGTGTATCCATTTTAATATAAACATAATTAATTTACCAAATAATAATAATAAAACGATTAAACGACTGCATAGAAATGTTTTAGCTCATATACATACGTATATACGCGCAGTCTAATAATAAATTCAGGATTTTCGTTGTGTGCTTAATTTAAAACCAATTTGAATTATCGCCTAAAGAAAAATATGTTAACACTAAACGATAAACATAAATTATACTTGTCATTTTTGTTTTTTTTTCAAATATATTTTAACATTTTAAAGTATTAGTGCAAATTATTAGTTTATTAAACTAAAATCAAGTAATAATGGCGCCTATAAATTATACTGTAATAAGCCGACTACGGTAATATAAAAAATTCAAAATACTCATATAAACAATATAATTCAATAATTGGTGTAATACGTACACAATTAAACAAATGTTTATTTGAATATTATTGTATTGTGAATTGTAATACATATATATATACCTATTACCTATTATACGTGCACTATATGCAATTAAGTGTTTATTATTCTATGTATTGTATTTGAAGTTCGAATTCGCTACGCATATATTTGAATAAGATGTGTTTTTAAGTATAGTGTTTAGGGTCGTTTTTGATGTAAATAAATATTTTTTAGTTTATACGAATATTATGTTGGTAACAGAACCAAAAGTTTTAGGTAATCTACTTAAAAAAGTTACAAAACTATAAAAATTATTAAATTTTTTAATGAATTGTTATATTATATACACTGAAATATTACTAATATTAAAACGTTAAGATTACCTACCTATATAGGTTAGCTGGTGCCGCCAATCGGGTAAGACATATTTTTGTGAATAGTTAGCATCGTAAACAAAAATTCTATTACATATTATGGCAAATCTTAATGGGAAGTTCATACAATAAGTATAATAATATAATGAAGTGTAATATAATGAAACTACAATAATGAAATAAAATTATACACCTGATGGCCGATACTAGTTTATATTGGCGATTTATATTATAAATAGTGGTTTTATTGCAGAAATAATAAAAATTAATTTTACAAAGTACCTATCCATTTACATTTTGCCTATCTTCTACCAAAGCCACAGACGGAATAATTTATTATGGTATTTATAAATCAAATAAAATCATATATTATTATTTTTATAAAAAAACATAATTTCTCTTAACTATAAAAACTGTACATATGTGATTATACTATAAAACATAATATGAAGATAAAAAACAGCCCATTGCATAGATATACCATAATTTAACAAAACATTCTGAATAAAATTGATATTTTGACAACACCATGTCTATTTGTGATTTTTGTTCTTTTACAAAACGATAGTATAATAACTTTGTTCATATACATGACGAATGACACGATTTATGTCACGAACATGCTGTGAATACTAGCTATAACCAGACGGCAGACAATTATACTGTGCTATGTACAATACAAGAAAATATAAAAATATAAACCTATTACCTAATCTTCAGAATTTAAAATAAAAGTATTAATATTGGTACTGACATTTTTCGTATTTCGGGGAAAAACGGCAATAGATACGGGTGGCGTTGTTCGATAATATAAGTTATCGTCGGCAAATCGTTTATAAAAACTAATGACATAAATATCTATATGATATATATTATATTAAACAAAACCGACAGAATTCGTATTTACAAGATTTTATTATTAATTATAAAATAATATGCCTATAACAATATAGGCGTTCACCGGATCAATTTTATGCTGTTAGCTTTAATATTAGATTATAATTAGTCCTATTATCAAACTTGAAGAGGAGGACGTTATATTCGTATATGTGTTGTCTTTGTCTTACTAATGTAGATCATAGCAAATTTTCGTTCAGCAGAACACAATTTGTGAAGTTAGCTTTAACATTACAATAAATTTATCTGTTATTAAGTTTAAAGTTAAGAATATATTATCTACAAAATACCATATGCTTTTATTGATATTATCGTTTTAAAGTGAGTTATGATTTTTTTAAAGTTGTAATATTTTACATAGCTATAACTCACTTTAAAATGATAATAACAATAAAAGCATTATGACATTTTCTTGATAATATTTTTACCTTTAAATTTGATAAAAGGCAAATTTACTCTAATATTAAAGCTAACATCACAAAATGTGTGTTCTGCTGAACGCAAATTTGCTATGATCTACATTAGTAAGATAGAGATAACACATGCGGGTATAACGTCCTCTTAAATAATAATATTATCTCGATCATTTCATGAGCCTTGATATTTTAATTTTAAAGTGAGTTATATTTTTGTAAAATATTAAACATTTAAAATACTCGTAATTCGTTTTTTATGACGTCCTCTGCCGTATAGTCTTTGATAACGTAGATATTATTATAATGTATATTTTTAAGTTGGTGTATGCAAATTATTATAATAAATTGAGTTTCATTCAATTTTTCAATTATAAAAAAGCCACTAAAAAATGCATTATTGTCTACTACAGCTCTACCAAGTACAAGGTTAATGTGATATTTGAAAATATGCTCGAGTTGTTCAAACTGTTGTATATGTCACGTGCTTCATTAGTAACGATATTATTGTAATTTATATTAAGACGTATTATATAATGGTATATAATAAAAATAATCATCAAGATAAACGCGTATTGACCGAAAATCCGGTAGAGCAGTTATATACGGGCGTACTCGATTCACTTCTAAATATACCTATACGGCTATACCTATTATTATTACAGTCTTCATCGTGACTTATTCCAAGATACCGCATTCTCAACTTGTTCAGTCTGATACTGCGATGTTGACCTTCACGTTAATCTTTTATAATATATCGTTTAATATAATATTCAAGTGTATAATTTAAATATTTTATTACATATTGTTTAATATATTTATAGGTTGGTTATAGATACTATACAAGAAAAAAATATAGACATTTATGATATAATATAGTATAATATTCATATGATTCTACAATTTTTCAAACAGCAAGTATTATATATAAGTAAGTCGTTTTATATTATTTTAAATATTTTCATTTACTACTTATTTACATATATATTAACTGCTTATGGCTATAATAACAAAAATTTTATGCAGAAATACCTATACATATAAATACTTTTTATCTAATATCCATATATACTGTGTAGTAGGTAGTTAGCTATAGTGAGATATATATCTAAATACGTTTTCTATAATACGCGATGATATGACCATAGAATTCAAATTTATCACATTCAGTTATGTACTTGCCCACTTTATAATTTCATATTCGAAAGATTAATATATTTTTATGTACAAAATTCAAATTTGAACGAGTAAGTTGTTAATTAGTTTAGGTGCAAGCAGTGGTGTAGTCGTAAATATTTTTTTGGGTATACACCTAAATTGAGAAATATGTAATGCGTGGGGGGCTCTGCCCCCCCACACCCCCGTATACTAATTAACTTAAATTTATCTATTATTATAAATATATTTAAATACATAATAATTAATAATTCCATTATAGCAAATGTATTTATTTATAATTTAAAAATTTTTCCACTTTGTTTTTCTAATGGCTCCACTTTCCTTGAACAGTTATCATCGGCCGATCTGTGCTGCAACAGCCAGCTTATAATTCCAACATATTTGGTTGGGTTTCATATACTAAGAGATGGCCCATTTATATTGATAAACATACGATTTGTTGTATTTTTTATCGTCAATTTGGATCTTAGATCTGAACATATTATGTTCATTAAACATTAAACTAAATCCCCGTTCACATTCTGCTGTAGTAACTAGCAATGTTTTTATAAGTATATTTAATTCCTGTATTTCTTCATTCATTATATTATCACGAATAAAGTTTCTCATTCCTTGTACTAGTACAGATGTATTTAATAAAAATCTACGTCTCAATTGTTGTATTTAATTTTCCTCGTGTCTTATACCTTTATACCATATTTCCGTCGTCATAATTCATAATATCAATTTAATTTTAAATATTTGTTTTAACGTTTTGACAATCTTAAATTTTCCTATTTCTTATTATTTTGTAATTCATTATTCCAGGTACACCAATTCTCTTGGGAGTTTTGAGAATAAAAAAAAAAGTAATTAGAAATGTTCAAATTATAAGTATATTATTAATAAATCGTGGTAATATGGTTATCCTTCAAAAAGCTACGACCGCATACCCGCGTATTTGTATTATTTTCTTTTCTATACGCATTTAAGAATTTCAGCGTTTTGGGTACACCCGCGTATACCCTCCACTACACTACGGGGTGCAAGTGCTTAAAGTTCAATTGAGCAAATGATCAATATTGCATATTTGTATCATCGTATATTACCTATATTTATGTGTCTTACGTATATCAAGTATAACATTTTTTTTTATATTTTGACGTGATCAATGATGAGAGACTGAAATCCTCTTAGCCTTCGAGTACACCACTAAAGAGGTGCAAGCTAGTTAGAATTATGGGGAGGGGGGTAAAACGAAAGTATTTAGTAATATAAGTGTATTGATGTATGCTTATTGTTCTGTCCGAAAATTGACTAGTCAGTTTCCCATTTGCCTACCAAATTAAGGGTGTACTGACCGCCTGCTCCCTTAGATTTGCGCCTCTGTACCACTACTATTATACAGTATGCGTGTCTATGTTATAATATATACATGTATATATTATCTATCGCAACAGGTATAGACTCGAATAGATAAAACGAGCTTAGGACAACCGAAATAAATTTAAACATAGCTAGTCATCAGCCCCACCCAGTCGATTTATTATTATAAGAATTAATAATAATAATTCGAGAGCGGCGTCGTGTTGTTTACATCACTTGTATGGTATATATTGTAATATACACAAGTCATCTAATACTGCGTAGCGTATAATATTATTATAATTTATTCGGTATTTATTATTATTATTGTACTACGCGCATTTTCGGAGTTTATGGTGTACATAAAATATAAGTCCGTGCGGAGCCCGCGCCGTCGTAACCGCGGTATCCTCTTGGTAGCCGCCCGGGGAAAAACCGGTCGGCCACCGTTGAGGCGGCGGCGTCGTCGGAGGCAACAACTGGCGTTCATAATAAGGGTAGGGCGGCAGGAGAAGAAACAATCAAGCGACACAAGCGGTCGTCGTCTCCGCTGCGTCCGCGCCTCGCGCGTACGTTTACGACGTTCGCGGGTGTGCGTGGTGGCGCGCCCAGTGGCCAACCAGAACGCTAACGGGCGTGGCCTGCGCCGGCTTCCGTGCGTTTCCCACGGCACCCATTGGGTCCCCGGCCGCGGCTGCTCGCGCCCATGCACCCGCCGCCGCCGACTCTATCGGGTAGCGCACCCGGGGAGAAGCCGAACGCGCGCGCCGATCCGGTGCGGTGTACTACTACTACCGCCGCCGTCGTCGTCGTCGTCGTCGTCGTCGTTGAATATAACAACGCTGCCGCCGCGCCCGGTTGTTACCGTCTCCGTCCTCGTCGCTGCTGCTGCTGCTGCTGCTGCTGTTGCCGCCGCCGCCGCTCCTGCTGTTGTTGTTGCCGCCGCCGCCGAACGTGCACACACACACACACACATACACGTACGCGCGCGCACGTTACACGCACTCGCGACCGTCGCCGTGTGGTGAGACCGCTTCTGACTTTCGTGTGCTACAGTCCAGTGAGTTCCGCAATAATCACCACTTACTGCGGTCGTCTTCTTCTTCGTCGTCGTCGTCGTCGTAGTCGTCGTAGTCGTTGTCGTCGTCCTCTGATATAATATAGTGCATCTATATTACTATAATATTTTTAAATAATATATTTATTATATGTACCTATTCGCGTAACGGTGTGCACAGTGTATAATACACGCGAGCCTTGTAAGTATTAAATATTTTATTTCGAAATTAAATTTTTTTTTCTCGCACTTATTCTTTGTTTTTTTTAACTCGTCCGCGCGATTACGATTTTTTCGTGTCCCTACGTAACCTATTTAATAATATATATATACTATATGAGACGTGTAAGGTGCCTGTAACAATAGGCATAAAATATTATCCTACCTAATACCCATTGTACAATATTGTACACACGAACGCGGTTACAATAGTGTTGTGCATATGTCTTGTAAACGTGTGATGTACGCGGCCAACTAGGTCTTGTCAACCCGTTGATTACGGTTGGTGCACGCGAAATGCGTCGTAATGGACTACCGGTGTTCGACGGCCGACCAAACGCGTAACTGCGGTAGTAGTTTACCGGTGGTGGGGACGAATTAATGGCGGCCACCGCGGCTACCGGTGTTCGGTCGGCTACCGGACTCCGCCTATACCCCTTTACTCTTCGCCTCCGCATGATCGCTTTCCACCACGCACAACATCCGCAGCCGTCGGACACGCACGAAACCGCTCCTCTCGGGTCGGAAAATTTTCTAACGTTCATAACAATATTGGTATAAACTAAATTATATTATATACACATTTTATAATTGTGTTGATTATTTTTCCTCGTCGCGGTCGGTTTAATCTCGCGCGCGATATCCGTTCTCGTCGGGGTAGTTAATTCACATATGAACATTGTCTTCCGTTTGTTGGTTATTGTCTGCAGGTATTATAGTGTTATTTCTCTTATAGGCGAACCCATAACTTAACGTAACGCCTTTCGCATGGTTTACGATCTATTCCACACCATTTCGGCACATATATCCGTAAACTTAAATTAATATCCACCGCTGGCGATTACATGTCCGTTGGTGTATGGCGTTAGATTATTATTGTTGTACCTCTTTCATTTTTTTCGTCGAATTTTTTGTTGGCTATCTGTTTTATATACATTAATATTTTTTCATCATATCACCGTGGGTGTTGAAATTTACCACACTTGTGCTTGCAAACGGTATTTATACGTTACACATATTTTTTTTTCTCAGTTTATTTTCCTATCTGTATCAGTTGTCTTTCCCGCGGTCAAAGCTCCCTTTTTGTAGAGCGCCTTGAATTACACCTGTGCCGCAACAAGTCGGTCATCACTGCAGTACGTGGTCCGCTGCAGGTAGGCGGCGCGTCATTGCGGTGCATATACATACGTAATTGTCGGCACGTCTGTCTGATTTCGCAAACTCCTACTCAAAATCCTTGAACGCCACTCGGCTATTGTTATCGTCCATATATTGTATTGTGTAGTATTTAGTTTTTTTTTTGACGCACGTGTAACAGCCGAAAACCCATTGGTAATAAATAATAATAATATATAATAATATTGTAATAATATGTTAGTACAATGTAAAATAATATAAATACAATGACTTTCATTTTGCTCATGTGTTGTTTTTGCAGCGTTTTGTTGTCGTCATTGTTGCCATCATCATAACATAATCCGTAGCCGCCTGCAATAGTTATACGCCGCGCACGTATAGATCACTGCACGTGTTGACTATTGGAAACCGATCTGAAAACCACACGCCATAAATATTATTACAATTGTGTATTGCCCATCTGGGTAACCTTCTCGTCCCGTCCCCAACGCGACGATCGAGACTCGGCCTGAGTCTTCGCCGTCATCAGACGTCCGTTATATCGTATAATCAGCTCGTGGAGCGCCAGGGGAGAACGCTGCAGCGGCTCGACCATGTACGCGGTAATACAGCTAGACTCGGAGAACCACAGACTCCGACCCAAGCGGGTCAAAATGGAGTTTGTGTGCAAATACTGCAACCGGACGTTCAACAAACACTATTCATTGCTTATACACGAACGCAACCATCTGCCGACGGTCAACTACCGGTGCGAGATGTGCTACAAGTCGTTCAAAAGGCAGGACAGCCTGCAACAACACAGGTCAGTGTCGAAATCGCATTGAGTCCCTGTAAATCATATATATATATATATATTATAGTACCTACCTATAATACACACATTATTTGTATATATTTATTTAAAAACTATCACTATACTATACCACTGCTATTACTATACTATACTTATATAACTCTATATATACTATATTATTTATATGTATATACTTACTGTATACTACTTCTCATTGGTACTGCTGTGTACATAAATAAATTGTCGTCGTCAATGTCGGATTTGGGGTTGTGAAAGCCACCTACTTCTTCCAGAATTTGTATGAATTTTTTTCACAGTTGAAAAATTCTTTTGAATTTCGAACTTGTGGATTTAATAATATATATGTTATTATATATTATATTGCTAATCACGGTTGCTGTCGCCAAAAGACCATCTTCATGACCTGGAATCCGTGGATGACGAGAAAATATTTCTACTTATACCTTTGTTATATATTTTGTTACATAAAACAATGTTATTATATATTAATACAAAATGAATTTTTAACTCAATTTTTGGAGTCAAGCGTAAAACCAATACATTAATTAACTATAAACCTACTTATATAATAAGGTTATAATCACTAAAATTCTATTAACATTTGCTTTGAAGTATAAAAAATAAAACATGTTTGATGACTACGAAAAATAAGAATACGCACGGTATTCAGAATCTATGCACAATATTTCTCTTGATAATAATTTGGGACTAACTGACATTCAACGAAATTGACTTCAAAAATTAGTTGCGTTCATTTTGTTTACTTATACTTCCTAAATATATATATTATACAACATATAACTATATTCTTAGAGTATAATTACATAAATACAAATATTCAGTGATGTTATATACAAACTCCGTGTATGGTATTGCTATATTACTACGGTGGTTGATTTTATTATTACTATATAAGTCTGTGTTCTAAGTATAGGCAATCTTTTCACTTATTTCAATTCTTATTCTATATATTATTATACTCTTGTATTTTCACGTTCTATAGTTATTACCGTTTTAAAACACGTCGACACATTGCCTGTTAAATTATTTTTCCTATTAAGATATTAATTTGATTTAATATCTTAATATATTAACAATAACAAATAATTAAATTAAATTAAAAAAAAATACACTTAAATAAATAAAACAAAATAAAAACAACCATTCTTGTCTGTTATTAACATTGGGTTTTGGATTTTTCGCTATTTTTTATTTTTTTTTATAGATGTGGCCACTCAAGGTGAACTACGGATTCTTCAAGACAACCCTTATTTATAAAATCTACCTATCTAAAATAAATAAAATCTATTATAGGCCATCTTTCTTACTGTATATTGTAAGCCATACTATTTTATTCTTCTTTACTTTAATAGTTTCAAATGTAAAAAAAAAAAAAAATAAAACAAAAGAATTCGGTTCATAATTTACCTATATTCACGTTATTAATATAATAATACGGCATGGTCGCTTGTTTTACTAATACCGGTTTGAGGTCACATCTCACATAGACTTATTTCTATCTTATACTTATGAATGATCTCTCTTAAAATCAATTCTCATTAATCTAATTATGATCTAATTGTGTGTACTATATACCACATATAATTATCAAATGTTATTCTTCAATGTTTTTTAATTTTTTTATTTAATTTTAATTTTTCTCTCGGACTTCTTTTGTTTATGGTTTTTATTTTTCCAATACAGATCAACTCATAGTCCAAATTACAGAGCTGGGTACGCATTGCAGCTTTGAAAAAATTGTGATATGCTAAATTATTGGCAAATTGTTGTAATGAAGTAAATGTAGATAGACAGACATTAACTAGGTAGTTGTTAAGTTGTAGTACTAATAAGATTATAATTTTGAGCAGACTGGTCAATTTTTTTACTTTTTGAATAAAAAATAATATGTAGTTTTGAAAAAACTCAAGTACAATTTTTGAATTTACTATTTTTAAATGTAAATCAATTAATAATTTATTAACAATGTATGTTATTTTAAGTTATATAAAGGTCGTACAAATCAATATTATATTCCTAATATTTTTATTGTAAGACGTTAATAAAATAATGAGACATACTTATACCAATGTATAATGTATTTTGTAGAATAGCTTATTTATACGATATCCGAATATAAAAGCTATTCACAAAATAATTCTTCAATCAAAATTTTTCTTTGAATGTTCCTTAATAATTTCTTACTTGAAATTCGCAAGTTTGGCAAATTACAATATAAGAAATACCTTTTGAAATGTTTAATGTTCTAAAAAAGTGGGATTGTCCTACAGTAAAAAATATTACCATTTAATAAGATAAAAAATATGTGTTATTGTTTTTTTTCTTATACGTATTTATATATATATATATATAATTTGATTATAATTATATATGAACTAATATGGTTTGAAATTTTGTAAATATGTAACCAGTTATTGTTAGACATTATTAGATATATTAAAGTTTTAATTTGTCTGTATCATATGTGTTGATAAAAAAAAAAAATATATATATAATTTATTTGTAAATGATAAACGATGTTGTCAATTTGATTTTTTTATCCTTAGGTATACATCTTTTTGTATGCCAATATTTATAATTATTTTATCTATTACAATTGGTTTAATCCTATTTCGGATTATCTGTTTCTATGTATTTGTATATAAATTCATTATTAATTGTAGTAACTTTTAAATGTTTATGTTACAAAGTTAACAACATTTTCTGATTGTTTTATCTAGGCATCTTTTGTTAACTATAATAACTTGAGCTGGAGTTATTAACTCATACAATTAAGTTATATAGTATGTATAACTATTAATTAATATATATAATATATACGAAGATGTAGATGGAGAAAAAATTTAAAACACTAATTAATGTGTGTAGTAGACAAAAAGAGTGGAACTTGTTCTGCTATTTTGAAATTTTGAGTGTACCTCGTAATTGTGTATAGGTAACTGTAATGGATAAATTACCATTGAAAGCAATAACAAACCAATAAACATATATATTTAATACAACAATTTTAACCCGAGATTCGGTGTACTATACAACATTTATACAACAATTCGGTCTAACATAATTATCTTAAAATTAAACTATAGCATTATTAACGTTTTTAGTTGTTTTATTGTAAATGACAACGTGATTTATAATAATTGTTTTTAATTTAATCGATCAATCAATTACATTATCTTGAACGAAATTTAAAGATTCACAAAAAATGCTTTTCTTATAAAATATTAACAAATTTACAATATTATAGTCAAAATGTGCATACGTACAATCACTATCATAGATTTCAGTATTAGCTCTTTGGTTGGGTAGAGTATAGAGTTATTATGAAAGAATACAAGTATTAAAAATCAAAATGATTTTTAATAAAAAATATTGAGTCTGAAATTTCGGGTGATTAAGATTAAAACCACGAGGTATTTCTCACATATAATATTGATATTAATAGCGTAACCTATTGAGAAATACTACTATATATTTGTATTTTTCAATTAGTGTTAAGTATATTATATTATACGGTACTCTATGTACCAAATATATTTTTAGATAAAATAAAAAAAATTACAATGTCTAAAATGGATTTTATAAACTATCAAAGGTAAGTGAATATTATTTTTATTATACAATGTATTTTACTATCACATTTATTTTATTTAGACATTTAGATATTTTATTAAAGTTATTATTATTACTTCGTTGATGTGACATACAATTATGAATTTAGTACTGATGACGTCATACTTGAAATAGATAGTATACCTAGTGTGTTATATCAATTACAATTTACCAGTTGTCACCCTCACGATTTTAGACAAATATTATTTGTTAATTTTACTTCTTATATAAATATAGTTGAGTGGTTGAAATTAATTTTTTTTAATTATATTTGTATAAGTATAGCCGGTACATACAAAATAATAGTTAAAAGATAAATTGAATAGTAGTTTTACAACAATGTGACTTGATTGTGTTGTAAAAGCGTTCTTTTTCGAAAGTTTTTTGATATTTTTTTTATTAGTCATCATTCAAATAAAGAATAATATGTTAATCAAATAATTTGTATTGAAATAGAAACTTGCTAACAATTAAGAACAGTTTTAACATTGTTATAATTATTTTAAACGATCTTATAAATATTTAGAAATAAATGTTGATAATTTTATACAGCGTCGTTTAACAATGCTTATAAGCGTGTGATTTCATAGTTGAATTTTATGTTGTCATTCATTATGTATAATAATATCATGATTAAATTAACCAGTTATAACACATTAGAGCTAGATATAGGAGTATATCAATCTCAAATTCCTATTCATTGAATAGTATATTACTACCTTAAAAAACTATTTATTATTTGCGTCAATAATTTTGGAATTTTTGTGTACTACATAGTGTATATACATTCATAATTGATCAGTATTTCCATATAACTGTTTATGATGGTATGAACGTGCCTACACTATTCTTATAAAGAATTATAAATTATATTTAAAATTATTTTTTCTCGTTATTATTTTTCTTAATTATTTCTTAATAATCAAATGATTCTTTTCTAGCAAATAAGGTGTCTTCTGACATAAGAAATAAAAAGATATCTAAAATCAATACATTAATTGCTTCGTTCATAATTAAAAAAAAGTATTTATAACCATTGGTATAACTTAATGTCTTAATCTATGTGCTAAATGAGTTTTCAAAAATCTTTTAATAAAATAATAAATGATAAAATGTCAGATCTTATTGCAATAACTTATACCTGTTAATACATCTACAATTTTCGTAATGTTTTCAAATGCTGCAGGCATACTAGGTATACTGTTTAAATATATAAATATAATATTTTTTTAGTACGTTAAAAAATTAAAATAATTACCAATTCCTTGTAGGTATAAATATATAATACAATAATATTATGGTCAGTAGTCAAATATATTCAAATGATTTCGTCACCCTTGTTACTTATACAAGTAATAGTTATAGGTAGGTACCTACATATTATGTGCACATATAAATATCCATGTTATGGGGAGGTGATAATAATTGTTCAAATATTGAATATACGGTCAAATCATTGGATGCATGGAAACTCGGTTTGACGGATATTCTCACGAGTATTTATGAATATTAATGAAGAGATAATTGTCATTGGTGTACATAATAAACATTCACATGTTTATGTTTGTCTACTTTGTCATAATATAATATACGTTCAGATTGCCCATAAATATGGACGAGTGCAATTATAATACGAAGAAATTATTGTTAAAAAAAATGTAAGACCAATCTACTACTGCGGCGTATAAAATTTGTATTAAATGTGCGTGTTCTTATGGAAGTCTGCTCCGCAAGTCTGCAATAACGCATGTAGTATATTATACTATATAGGGAGTAGATACCATATTTTTAGCTTTATTAATGTAATTATTATAAAAAAATTGATTCTGGAATGAAACTTGTAAAAATCATTTTTTTTTAAATTTTTAATGCTCATTGAAAAAGATTGCACGTTTACCAAGTTTTAGTATCCTTGGGTTTTGGCTAGTTAATACGTAACAACTGCACAATACGAGTATAACTGAAAAGTATTATATGCACTCAAAATGTGGTAAGTATGATGTGCAAAGAAAATGTGTTTATATACTCTATATGCACAAATATTTGTAAAAAATACATTAAAAAAGGTTAGTCATAACAACATTTTCATCTTAGGTTACAGATCAGATTTAGTTAAGTCGATGAACAAGTACATATTTTTATACATATTTGTACACAGCTTTGAGAAATCAATGAGAAATTAATTTTTAATAATTTCGATTACGTTATCATATACATGGTTAATCAATAATTGACAATATACTATATTTTTTTTTTGAATAGGTAATAATTAAAAATTCATATTTCTAGAATGAAGATTTGAAATGATTTAATTATTTACTAAAATAGTACAAAATGTACACATTATATACACCTATGACTTATTAATATGCCTCAACTCTCTAAATATGCAATTATATGTAAAAGTAAAATAAAATTTGGTTCGTGTAATCAGTTCGATTTGAGATGTAGAAATTTTATTATTTCTTAATATAGTGCATACACTTATTATGAATATAAAAATGCACATGATTTTGGTATCTTCTGATAAGCTGATAAGTACATACAGACCTTGTAAATTTAAATAATAAGTCTCGATACCAAAAGTTCTACAAAAAAGAAACAGAAATATAGCTTTTTCTTAGGTTAATTGAGTTTTAAATTATTTTGAATCACTAAAGACTGAAATATAAGTGTGAAACTCTTAAACGTGGTTATAGTTATATAATTAACAGTTATCGGCAACTGATTTCAAACAATACTAAAAATAAGTATAAATTATTATAGAACTAACACCTATCTTTTACACAAAGCAAACAAGAAGTACATTATTGACATAATATTCATGTATTTCACATGTAGTAATTTGGTACTTGGAGTTCAGACAGTATATCGTATAGCGTATACTATAACATATAACACGTATATTTGTACATATAATATGGTTGGCGACTGCGCATACGGCAAACACCTATAATCTATGTATAAAACCACTAAAAGATATTTTTAATAGTAATATAGTGAATATTGAATAGTAAAGTTTTGTGTTCATCGTCAAACTAATATCTCGAAAGTAGGAAGTTATCAATTTCATTTTAGCATTTAAACAATAATAAAATAAATTGTATGTGTAGGTTGAACTGGTTGAAGAAACACCGTTTACCAAACGTGAAACAATTATTTTGATAAAATTAAAAAATAAACTGAAAATCATCAATTTCAACTTCAACTCAGAGTACCACAACTAGATTTAATTTGCTACCAAAAACTTCTAAGTTGATGATCAGAGCTTTTTTTCTAGTTGAATGTTTAGGCTACAGCATTATGTTATCTTTGCTGAGCGTCTGAGCACAATACGTAGTTTTATGAGAGTGAAAACCGTGGATAATTCAATAGAGATTTTTGTTTAACTATTTGAGAATATTTCAGTGGTCATAGAGACTGTAAGACTTAAGTTCCTTAATCATATTTATAGTTTTATAAATTGTAAGGAAAGAATACTTACATATTTTAATTTTAATTTTCAATTATTATTATTCTAATTTATATTTTAAAAAATTTCAATTTTCGATAACCGGTATGTTTTTGTTATTTCATAATAATTAAAAAAAAAAAATTAATTATTTCACATTTTAATAATATCTATCTCGACCTGACAATTACTAATACCTACATACTTATATAAATAAAGTTTTGATTTGAATAGAAATAACAATTATAGATGTGTCTTATTGTTTACTGAACAGCGAAACGGGTTACCTATTTTTAAGTGTTTTAATTATCGTGAAGTGAACCTTAAACTATGATGAAATGGGAATAAAAACTTTAATTTGACTAATATAAGTATTGTCAGGCTAAAATAGTTATTTTATTATTGAAATGTAAAACAATTAGTTTTTTGTTGAATTATTATGAGTTGACATACAAAATACCAGTTATCGAAAAATGAAAATTTTTAATCCTAACTGAAAACTTTACTTATAATTAGATATTTATAGATTGTCATAAAAAAATCAGCGTTCAAATCGAGATTGGTTAAATCATCCAATTCGTGTTTTGATAGGTAACATGACTATTATTCTTAGAAATTCAAAAACATAATTGGCTCAAAATTGGTTGATTTTTATTCAATTTTAATATTTTTTTATGATAAAAAAAATGATTATCTTAAAAATTTAAAAAAACTTATCACAAAATAATTTATTGTTCGATAATTTTTGAGTGTTTGAAAACATAACTAATCTCATGTCATTCAAAATTTCCCTACTTATTACTGTAAAATACCGACTTAAATATATTGATTTTCCACGGAGATACTATTAGGATGATGCGGCAGTTTTGGGACAAACTGTATATATATAAATATATTCATCTAATAATAACAGCTGTTTGACAACATATTAATATTGTTTTCTTCATTTTCCAAGATGGTGTTATTCTTGTTTCTTGCAGATCCAACACTATTGTTAATTTAACATGCTCGGTAATTATGTAACCTCGGGGCTTGTTTTCTGGAATTAATAAAATTAATTACAACTCTGAAATTGTGTTTAAATGTGTATAATTATGATTGTTAATAGTCGTAATACTGTAAATTATTGCTTTATACATTATGGTATAATACAATTATATCACTGTATGTGAATGCGTAAAAAAATTAGGTTTTTGGACGTTTTACAACCTGTAAACGAGTTTTTTTTATATGTATACACTTTAAAAGCGTGCCACCGGGCACGAATTACGATGCGTCGATGCATCTTGTGGTATAAATGTATAATAATATTAAGTGCTAATACTGGAATTGGGTGGGCCAGTGGTTCGGTTATTTTTGTACATTTAAAGCGTAATCAGCTATAGTATAATAACGCGAGGTGTTTTAAAAACGATAATAACAATCATCAATATAGGTTGGAAAAACGATTTTTAACGTCGGACTTTTGGGAGAAAATTCCAATTTTCAATCGACAAAGAGCCTACTTAATTCTGCATCATCGTATATACTAAGGTCTGTGATAAGTACCATTTAACGATAGTTAAAACTATCTTATAAAATATTAGTATATTATATTTATAAAATAATTGCTACAATTTATTGTGTTAAAAATTAAAATCATGAAATTTCCATAAGTTCTAGTTGGTGTCTGTCGTACAGACTATACCAAAGTGTCTTGGCCGTGTTCGCCTTTACTTAATCATTTGAGGATTGCTCTTCTCAGCACGCAAAGCTACATTTTAAGGAATTTGTTCGGAAATCATAAGACATATTAAATGCAAACATCTATTTAGCCAATAATCGTGTTGCCACGAAACACGCACATTCTACTCGGCACCTCCATAATAATAGGTATGTTAAATGCAACTTGAAAGCGCAGCGTGGTGAACGTCATATTGTACACACAGGCACATATTATACACAATTTGCAATCGTAGTGATCGATGTTATTGTAATCTGCAGTGTTGTGCGGTTACTGCCGAGGTGGCGTTGGCATACGCATAATATGTATAGGAACTATCACTGATTGTTATAAATATTACTTATAATCGATGTCACTAGGTATCTATACAATTTGGTACGTTCTACGTAGGTATCAATAATATATTATTATAATTTATAATATATAGTTTAATAATGCACACCATACGGAATGATAAAAGAAAAATACGCCCCGCACATTAAAATCTGGACGTGCATTAATAATTTATTATATATATTATGCATAAGTGCTATACATACGTAATATTATAATGAACTATATTATATTGTAACACACCGACGGACGACCGATCGCCCGCCGAACTCGCAACTATAATAATAATTGTGACCGTATCGCCGCGGTTGACATCCCACACGGTGGCGTATGAAAATATTATTATGATGACTTTTGTCGTGTTTAAATGAATTTTAATCGAAAGCGCAACAATATAACATTATAATAAAATAACTATAAAACAACGCAGACGGCCGCGCGATATGGGTAGGTACCTATATAATGTGCGACGGATATACATAGGAATACCCTTTCATGATGCACATCATACACCGCGTGCGTGTAATGTTATGTATAGGTACCTGCAAGTAAACGCATACCATACAGGTAATATGGGAACACGACCGGGCGGCGCTCGCGCGGTGTATATGGGTATACCGGTACGACGTTTAGCATAGGCGTGACGCCGTTACACGAAAACCCCTTATTAATTTTTTACATTATTCATTAAGTCGAGACCACAACAATACGCGGAGGATATATAATGAGTGTGTGCGTCTGTGTTTGTGTGGCTCAGATTTACGTATATAGGAAATAGGCGTTTATTATTATGTTTATCCTATATATTTTATATACAGAACGTCGTGCCGGTTAATGATACGTCTCTACGCGTGGTAATGCGTGGGTGCGACCGGCGAGTACACGCATTACAATAATACGCGGTGTGCGAGAGAGATAGAAATATAAAGAGAGAGAGAGAGTGTGTGATGGCTAGAAATAGAAAAAGAGAGAGATAGAGAGAGCAGCGAGAGAGAGAGAAGCGGTCAGAAATTAAATATAATATTATTATAGAATTAAAAACAGTACGCGCTCATTAATATGCAAAACCCAAAATCCGGTTTGTACGTCGTCCGGTTTCCGGTGATGCGAATGTTATATACATATATACGTTTCCGTGTACGATACAGGCCGTGGTATATTATACGCGCGCTCACCCGTCCAGATATCGCCGCGGTAACTCAAATATTGACGGTTTATTTTAATTTTATGTTTTTCGGTTATCTCTCTTATTCATACACCAGTAATAATTATATTATTAGATATTATACATATTTATATTTACTCCATTCATGCTACACTACACACTTCTCCGGAGGCTATTAACTCGTCAATGATCTCACGCGGCGTTTCGCGGATACTCTATACTTGCCTACGCGTATATTAGAAGTACGTTTAATGGATACGTACGCGCGCGTACATGCGATTGCGTCAACGGCGGGCGTGCGATACACATGTATACGATGTGTACTGTGAATCATATCATTATACTCAGCCGCGGCAGACTCATCTGGGCGGAAGTCGTGGCGGGTAAAACCTGAAATATTGCCTTTTTTCACGTAGGTTTAAATGAGTACGATTCGTGATGCATCACAAATTCGGTGTGCTGTATTGTATACGAATAAAAAAATTCTACAGCAAACCGGAAAGGGCGCACAAAGTACCTATATATATATATATGAATATGACGAACCGCTACGTTATGCTGTATGGAAAAAAACTGTTTTGACTTTCACATCGCAAAAATACGTTTTAGAGATTATTTTAAGTATTAAATTTCGACTGAGTTTTTGGCACAAACCTATAATACCAGCGAGTCACGATAACTCGAAATCGAAGGGAGATAAAAATACGCTTCGAGATATGTATTATTCGAGACATCTAACTTGGATTTATATTAATTTACACATAATTTATACTTCTAGGCCAATAAAAAAAAAATCGAGTTGTCAAGTTTTCGAGTATATATAGTAACGCGTACAGTTCTATACAAGTAACGTTTACTCCGCTATGAAAAACCCTTCGATTTACAATTAGCTGTAACTTATAAGTAGGTTATGCTAGACTAAATGAAAAAAACGCATTTTCATCAGGGTCGAGATTGTGGAAAAACTACATTCGCGGTCGAATATACACTTTGTGCAGTGCCGAGTCCCTGTCGAGCGTTTTAAAACTGATGTATGTTGTATAGGCATGTATACTACTTATTATAATTTATAATCATTGTGTGTGTATAAAGTATATGGTCCGAGGCAATGTTATAAAACGAACATTTATTATTTTTTAAATAGGTAACAATTAAGGCATCACATCATTACAAGCACATATATAATATACAGATATATATATTACATTAGTAGTGCACTATACATTATACAGTAATCATATTATATACTATACCGTTTACGTCTGTTTTGTAATAAGACTATTTTTATTTTCGTTTAGAAAATAAATGAAGTGCTGACACCTAATATCAGCCGTGGGAACGTGTTCGGGAAATGGGCAAAAGCCGATTGATGATGTTGTAAAATCAAAAAAAAAAAAAAAGAAAAAGAAATTCGAAAGAAATAGTAGTCTCCAACCTTCGGCATTGTAATGTAATATATCATACACAATACAAAACCATAAATATCGGTTTTGAACCATTAAGTGGACGGCCCGATGAAATGTATATATTTATTGTGATATAGCGCAGTGCATATATAGGTAGTTACCTACCCGAATATAAAAAAAAAAATAAATGACACAACACTACGCTACGCGGCGGTCGCTTGCTGTTAATGGGTTTTTAGGAAATACACACACGGGCGTGATTGACACTTGTCCGAATCAAATGCATTAATGATGCACACACGCACCTAAATGCGTTTTGTTACCTATACTTACTGTGTAAGCATTTACGCGTGTGAAGCAATAATTTGAAACAAAACAACAGCACACACGACTGTATATGAATATAATAGGAGGTATACCCGTCGCCCATAACATAATATTTGTATAATATATATATATTAATATATTATATTGCCACGTTTGATAAACGCAAGAAGAATAAGAGCAATAGTTACGAATTCGAGGATTCGGTATGGAACGCATATCTATTTATTTCTGATTAAGTATTTGAGTATACGTGTATACGTGTATACGCTGTATATAATGCATATGTCGTGTAGCATTTCATCTGGAGGATTTGACCATTTTACACAGTAGTTATGTGTATCACATCTTCCTACCTAACCTGATGCACTCTGTATATTTATATGTATACTGCAAAATATTAAAATACCATACACGTATTTCGGTTTCTTTGTCAGATAAAACCTTGAATTAGTCAATCGTCGTTGATGATGATTACTTTGTAACCGAAACACGCGTGTGCCATTTTATTTGCATTTACAATTTGTACGTATATAAGTTGCGTATAAATTGAGTAATTATTTTTAACTCAATGATTCAGTTTTGACAAATGGTTATTGTGAGTAAGAATGTGACGTTTTATGAGTCACGTGGGATAATAATATACAAGCAGTTTCTGGCATGGAGTTATCCAGAATTTTAGAACGATTGTATAAAAAGTGCTGTACCTAATTGTATAACAGTTTTTATTATCGATTGTGTAAAAAATACTAATGATAGTATGACAATCAGCAAGTAGTATTATATAATATTGGTATAGCTCACATCATTTATATATTTTATTTTATGATACAAATTTAATATTAAAATACTTTACAGTTTGTTGGATTAACTAATTTGTTTTAAATGTTTAAAATTTATTTATTTCTAATTAAATCATCTATTAACATACGAAAAATAATATGAATGTATAATTTATTTTATCTGCGAGAATGAGTGTTTAATACGATTTAAAAAAGGCATGTATCTATTTATTTAATTTAGGTGTTTACATTTTATCATGATTTTAATACGGTAAATACCAAAATGTGATGTTTCAATATTAACATAATCGTTTAAGTGTAAATATTTAAATTTGTTCAATTCTAGTTGGATATGCTGGTTTATTTTTTTAAATAAAATATATCTACAGCTTTTTATTTATGCAAAATATTTATAATATTTTGAAATATTGTGAGGTTTTTACCATGTAACATTAAAATAAATATTATGATTCAATTTTTCATAATGTACTATTAGTATTTTGTTCTTGAATACTTTACTTTAATATTTTGTTAAATTATATGAATAAATCTATACCTTGTTAAGAATTATCAATATAGTTATATTAATTTTTACTGTGACACGAATCTTAGTTATACACTTTGACACCTGCGTTTTTGGTCTTGTTAACTGTTGATACTTGACTCTATATAGTGTTATCGGATCAAATACATCGTGTGCATTTGAACGAATGCATTTTAATTACATTATGTTAACACAAATCCATGATTTTTAAATCGACTAGATAACTTAAGTAAATATTTTGATTTATGAATTCTGATATCAAGAAAAAATAATTGATTTATAGGCACATAAATTATAAATATTCAATAGTCTCAACTATAAAATATTACTAGAACAAAATTATATAGTGGTAAGTATTTTGTTTAATTTTGTAAATACACTTAAACATAGTCATGAAGTACCTATACATAATTAGATTTAACAAATAATAATGCTACTTAACTACCTACACTCGCTTAGATTTGCACCCAAACTCAGTTGAGTTATTTATTAATTTTTATTTCTAAAACAAATCATTGTTGTATTATATTGAAATTTGAAGTAATTTAGAAGTTCCTCGTGGATGAAACATTCAATTTTTTCTATCTATTTGAATTTTACACTGTGTTTATATAGAGGCTTTTAATTATTTGTATATTTAAGGTAAAGCGTAGGTACTTACCTATATAACATATATATATATATATATTTCTATAATTAATAATTATTACGTTTCTAGATTCAATATCATAATCGGGTGTATAAATGAATAATTAATTTACGGATGACAAAACATTGGGATAAAAGAATGCGATTTGGTATCCATAAAAAAAATACTTTTCACGGCGAGTTTCCATACACTCACAGGTAAGAAAATGTAGCGTCACGTCATATACTCAATGTATAATATATATTATACTACGAGTATTTATTCAGCATTCCCCGGGCGAATTACAGTCGCACGATGATATACTAATACACAGGACTTTAGAGTAATTTTCACGTGGAAAGCTTTTGTTGGCCTATCGCTTACATACAATGGTGATGTAATATTTATAACTAACACCGCCAGGACCGTATTCATATAAACGGTTTGGTATACGCTCGCTCGGCGCTACAGCAAAAGCAATACAAATATATAATGCCTATATGTATATATATATGTATATTGCACATTATTGTACATATATAATATATATTATTATTTTTATTATTAGGTATACATACGATAACAATAACAATATAACGCCGAGCTCAGGCGTTTTTTCTTTATTTATTTTTCGTCGTCGTATTATAATATATTATATACGCATTATATGTATAATATATATATATATATATATATATATTATAAGTTGCCCGTAGAGAAATATGATACCGAGCGCTTCTCATATGCCGCTGTATACGCATATACGTTCTGTTTGTGTGCGTGTGTGTATAGGTATGTATATACGATCACAGGCCATATAATAAACAGCGCGGGGGAAAAAAAATCTAATAAAATACACTCTCGCGAGCCTGGTGCAGAGAGACTATGTAATATTATGTATAGGTACGTTGGAAATAGATCAAAGAAGACGTTTATCGGACAAACCGGCCAACCAGGACCGCATTCTTCTTCAACACACACACACACACATACACACACACACACACACACACACACACACACACACACACACACACACACACACACACATTCACACGGTTTGCCATTTTTTCCCCATCCGCTTCGCCCGCACCACTACCCGGTGAGAGCTTCGCATTTTACTGTACGCTCGCGCTCGCGTTTGAGCCCGTCACAGCGTTTGTATAGGTACACTCATTTGTGGTTACAATATAATCTTAGGTGTAATGTACGGTTACAACAGACCAATTAAATTATTATAATTATTTTTATTTGATACAGAGCAAGAGCGAAAATAATATACAGATTGATTTAACAAATATGCTCACCCCTATTTTTTCCATTAATAATGCATCTATTTACTTTGGTACTAGGAATTTTAAATATATATTTGAAGTAAAGACTAATTTTAAAATTCTTGAAATTTTTTTTCTGCTTAAAGAATGTTCTATGCCTTTATGGTGATACAAGCTTCAGTTTTTTAAATGAGAACCCCTTTTTTGCTGTTAATTATTTTCTGGATAACTTTTGAAAAATCTAGGTGTACCTTATTTAAAATTTAAACGAGTAGAATACACAATAAAAGTAATTGAAAATGGTTTACAATAATATTAAATTAACGTAATATTAGATCTATAATGTTTATTATACTTGGAATATTTTTACAAAGTATTAAAGATGTTGATAGATATTAATTATTAAAATTTTTATGTTGTTATAACCATGTATATATATACCCAAACATTTGTTATCACGCAGAACCTTATTATACGTCGTTTATTAAATCAAACAACTCAAAAATTAGTCGTTTGAATTTTGATTTGATAGATCAAAATTTTCAGGAAAATTATTTGCTAAGTAATTTACTGAATAGAAAAGGGAGCTTTTATTCGAAAAGTTGAAGTTTGTATTTATACGGGAGACTGGACACTTCTTATGAAGTAATAAAAAAAATCTCAAAAAATGGAAAAATCAAATTTTGAATTACTGCAATATTAAAGAAGAAAAAGAGGGCACGTAAGCATGTTTAGTGATTTACTCTGTATATTGTGTGTATCCACGTGCAAAATGATAATAGTATTATCTACATAGAGTTTACCACACCCGCGGCTGTCACTCCAGTATAGTTCAGTATAATGCATTATGACATACATATATGTATGTACAGCCGTACAGAGATGGAAAATCTGAGATCAGAAGTATACTCTTTGTCTTTGACTTTGATTGAGTTCTTTTATTTTGAAAATGTGTATAATATATTTACAAAAACTTTAGTTTGCAATAATATATTTCATAATGTATATAATAAAATATACCTATATAACATAAAACGTTATTTTTGTTTCAATATTTAACCTTATACACGTCATATATATAGGTAAGTGTATATACTAAACTGGCATAACCAATAAGCTTAATTTTAATGCAGGTACTTATATATGCTACGAGTAAGATCCAAAAACGGGTAGTGTATATATTTACAGGGTATCAAATATATAAATATATCAAATATGTGAACTTTATATTTTATTCATATGAAATATGAATTGTGTAATCCATAAATTATCTACCTTAAAATAAATATGTGTAATGTATATACATCATGGGTGGATATAGTGGTCCTAAACGGGGGGAAGGGGCAATTTGTTAGTTATCAACTAAAAAAAGGTCATCTTATCTATTTCAAATTAAAACTTTGTTGGAATATATGATACTTTATTTTGTGAACGGGGGGGGGGGACAATTGCCCCATTTCTCCCCCTTGTATCCGCCTTTGATATATACATCACCCAATTAGTTTATAAATTAACCGATGTGCTATGGATAAAAATAATAAAGTATATTCGTATTATACTTTCGAAATATATGTATAATGTCAGTTTAGGTACAACACGACGAATACGTACCGAAACACTTCAAATTACGTAGGTTCTCTTTATTTTAATACCTAATCCATATTAACATTTTTTAAAAAATATATATTTTTTATTGTTATGTCTATTTTTTTAAATTTCTTACTTTTTTGAATTTTGAATTATATATATTGAAATAGAATATTTTTCAAATTATTTTGGTTTATTATAATAATCGAAATTTAGACAAGTACCTAGTCTACAAGTGTTATAACTTATAAGTAATTACAGTTTTGATAATAAAAGCGGAGTATAGTAAACAAACATTTTGCGGGGTATTTCCGTATAACTCACCACTCCGCTGAACAACATTTTAAATTTTGAAGTACCTATAAATCATAGAATATTGATTTTTATGTATCCTAAATAATCCAAAAATTCTTCTATTTCAGAATATCTGAATATGTAATTATTTATTAGACGATTATTTAATTATTAATTAAATTATATTTGAATAATTTTATTATTTCATTAAAATTTAAAAATGTAGTTCTATTATTCACCAAAACAATTTGTGTTTGGGTGACGTGTATAATTTTGGAGAATTTCCCCAGCTTTGCATTCACATTTATCATTTATTTGTTAAGCATTTACTTTTACATAGACATTTTTAAAACCTTGACCACCAGAAAAATATTGTACATTAATTATTTTACTCAAAAAAATGTTATGGCTATAAAGTCTAAAATATATCTATTATTGAGGTGTGTTTTATCAAAAATAATTATCTACAATAGTTATTTTATCAAAGTATGTACTTTTACTTAGTCGTAGGTCATGCACAAATTAGGTATCCTGGTATAATTTACGAAATAATATTTTTATCTATATTATTAAATAAATGCTTACTGAGGTATAGTTCACCTTACCCGGATACATTATACCTAATCCGACTTTCATACTTTATTCATAACATATTATACAAAATACAATTTAATTGAAATTTCTAAAATATAGAATAGGGGAATTGTCTCATCGCGTTCCTTCAAAACCGCATACGAGTCATATGACCTGTATGTCACGTGGAATTAAAATATAAACCATTAACTTATTTTACTTTAAGTTATAAAAAATCAATCGACCATTCTGATATATTTATTTTGATACTTTATTAATTCGGCATGCGATAATAGTATATTATTTTTATTTTATAATATCTTATTACATATTATTATTTTCAAATCATGGTTTTTTTTTTTATAAAGTATTATTTTATGTTGACACACGTAGGTTCATGGTTTACAATTTTTTTAAGACACGAAAGTATAGGCAAAGTATATAGACACCAGTGGTTTCCCATCACTGTCGTCACGGGGTTCGTGTGCATATACGTATATCATATAGTCAGAATTATAATATCATGTGACTTGATAATAATAATACAACGCTTTCGTATACTTATTTGTTTTATCGTCATATTATTATATATTATTTAATATTTATTCTTAATGTTGCATGGCGGCGGCGGTGAATTGGATGATGTCTCTCACCAATACTGACACGAGAGAATTTCAGGGGGAAATAAAAAATAAAATAAAAAACGCGCGTGGGCTCCTCTTTGAGGTCCGTGAGAACGGACGGACGCGGACGTTAACGGGTGGCGGTGAGCCGCGGAGCTCGTCGTATCATCTCGCGCGAGCCGTACATATACATGTACATGTATACTGGTATATATGCCGTGCGCGGCGGCCGCGTTCACGGGATGGGAAACACTCGGCGGCGGGAATTCGCCCGGAGCGCTCGGAGATCGAGAGGCAGACAAGAAATTGATTATGTCATCATTGCGCCGGTTTGTGGGCGGAATACTACGCGCGCGCGCGTGTATAATAGGAGTATATAATATTATATACGAATATAATTTTATCCGTTTTGTACGTAATTTTTTCTGTTTTCTTATAATAATCCGCGACCGACACCCGTGTTATACACAACCTACCTATACGTATATATAGTATAATATACTCGTTCACGCTGGTACCGCCGCGAATTAGCAGAGCTGCATATTTTATACACCGCAGTTGTACCCGTTAAGAATGGCGTAATTCGGACTGACTTGTATCGTGTATAGCGTATACGCAGTGTATATGAAGGTATATATTTGATAGGTATCTACACAAAGATGACGAAATCATCCGATCGGAGTTCGAGACGAAATATAATATTTATTTGTGTCCACTGCCTATGCTATTATATTAAATATATAATGAATGTAGTCATCGAATGTTATATGAATATTTTAATGTTATTTTTTTTTTTGCCGCTGTTTGCACAATCGAATCTTTTCGGCGGGTGACGAGAGGTCCGAATCGATGAGTGTAGTACATAATAAATCAGAAAACGCTATTCTTCGCCGGGAACCGCAACTAAAAGTATGATGGTGTAATTTGTATATTATACGTTATAGCGACCTAAAATTTTGAATACCAAGCAGAATCTGCTTACTCCATCCTATTTATCTTTTAGCAGTACAGTTATGATTTTATTAAATTTTTAGATTACTTTCAGACTATCAGGTGAATAAAGCTTATTAATGTATCATTAATTTAGGAAATTTTAGCCAAAAATGGTGTGTGCTATGGCTATAAAATGTTCTTTTTCAAATGAATGTATACAGAGGGGACCTTTCTGTTTTTGTTACTGATAACTGTTAAACAAAAAATTTTACTGAAAATATTTATCCATCTAATTCAAAAATTGAACGTGTAGTTTCTGAGTAATTGAATTGCATGTACCTACCAAAAATAATAACGGTTTTTCAATTTTTTCATCAAATATAATAGCAGATAGATACCTACGCTATAAATATAAGAAATTTACAATCTACAACTGCTAATTAGGTACTAAACATTTTTAAAAATAGAAATTTTTATATTAAAAGAAAAAATAAAGGTGAGAATTACCCGTAATAATACTGTATGTTTAAATATTTTTTTCATGTAGCTTGGTGTTTTTTTACTTGAAGTACGCCATACGCGGTCATATCGCGCCCAAGTAGTTTTTTGTAAAGTGATAAAGACTTATGTGAGCTGTATCGTTATTATTATATTGTCATCATCATCATCATCATCATCATTATTATTATTGTTATTTTGCTTTTCTTTTTCATCGCGATGGGGCGATGGTCGTCGCGCTCCTAATCGCGTGTTAATTACCGAGATTAATTACAACAATAATATAATGTGATTAATTGACGAGCCGCACATCCAGTTCTCAATAATATACAGATTTTTCCATCATAATATAGTCCGTAATAAATTCTGACGTACCTATATAGTGTTTCTACTTGTAGTAATAGTATGTATGATATATGTTATATGTAGCATGCATACACTGTTCGGCGAGACAGTTATAATCGCTTATAATTTATCATTACCAGTTTAATATCTTGCTGAAGACCCGTTTGTCAAAAATATAGAACTTGATATAATAATACTTCGAACCCAGTTTCTGATGCAAAATATATATATATATAATAAAATAATTAAAATTATAACATTACGATCTTCAATTCAATAAGCTTTCAAATTTTTATTTTTTTGATATTTTTCGTACTTGTTTGAGTAACACTTTAAAAGTTAAGAAGTATTTTGTTTGGGTATGAATACTATTTCAAAAACCGTTAACAATGTAGGTACATATAATAGATTCACAATAAAAGGTTTTTCCTCAATGAATAAATCAAAAACTTCAGGAATGTTATGACCTTTTAGTCAGAAAAACATGTACAAAAACACCGTAAAATTTATGGGTGTTTGGTTTATACAGTTAACAAGTGAATAGTGATTTAATATTCTCGGTATATTGAGGTTTGACCTTTTTCAAATAGAATTGTAAATCCATTTTAGTAGATCATGTACTTAAAAAAAGGTATATGTTTCAATTTATGGGTATGTTATACGTAATATATGTTATGTTATGTTATGTTAATAATGTAATGTGTATGGTATTGGTATGTTTTATGTGTAGTAAAATGTAAAAATATAAGTTTAAAAGTAGGTATAATCTATAAAAAAAAATAGAAGTAAAAATTCAACTAAAAATGTTATAAAATTTTAAGTTTAAAATGTATTGATACATAATTGATTTGTTTTAAAACAACACAACATACATAAGTAATAAAATTAATGAATTAAAAATTTTAACTTTAAAGTGTACACTGTATTTAAACAATCTTCATTTATCATATTTACTTAATTACTTAATACTTAAATGGTTACTTGATAAATCATGTATTATTCACTTTTCTTTTTTTATGGATTATAAAATAATAATGGCTAATTAATTATAAGTGACCCAAAACTATTTTTAATTTACTGTAATGTTTTACTAGATAGTCATGCAAAAATGCTAATAGAAATAAAGTAAAACGATTCTTAGTAAAAATATTAATCTAATAATTTATACATTATATGAAAATATTTAAATTGTCACTACAACTTTTCGGGATTTAAGAACAATGTAGAAATTAAAAACGAACAAATAGAAGCATCATACGAGTAAAAATGGCTCTCATTGACCATTGTATTATAATTTATAAGTAACAAAATGTATTTAAAATACAGAGTCCCTTTATGTTTAACAAAAATATCAAATTTTCTGGTTGTTTTTTGTCCGTTTGAATACTCATAAAATTTGCGGGTACGTGTTCGTATCAAAGAGCATGACTAATGTCATATATGTTGATTTCGAGCACTTAGCCTTAGATGGATAATAAAAATTCACAAAATTTAAATACCTATACTCTGACTTGTAATTCTCACTCTTTTCGTTCTACGAGGGACATGAACGGAGATACTTGACACAAGAAGCCGTGGAAGGTTTAACGTCTAAATTATTGCCAGGACGAAGTCATTAAAAGACACCTTGGTGTTTTTTTTGTCTGTCCTGTAGTATCCACGGTGATAATGTTTTTTCATTTTTTTTCAACCCCGCTTTACGACGTCATCGTCTCGGTTTTTATGATAATTACATTATACGGATATAGCGACACTCAAATGTGCAGAATAACTCAATGTAAATTGCCAAGTAGACTAATTCCATGACCGTCACTAAAATGCGCTGTGTTTTTAGTTTTGCAATCGTCCATACAATATTTTGTCATTTGTTATGACCAAAACGTACTAATACATAATAGAAGAATGAAAACGATTTTCAATTCATAGAGAATACTCGTATAATAAATATTATTCACAATGTCTGAATTCCCTAAAAAAAATTGAAATTCATAGATCCTAACTTGTTATTTTTAATTGGAATCTTATTTATACATTTTAAAACAATAATTTTACTTATTTACGTAGGTCGCATTTGTTAGAAGGCTCGTATGTATACGATTGATGTTCAATAATTTTTAAAAAACGTATCTTATAATAATATTTGATGTTGTTAAAATAATTTTAATTATAGATCTAATTTTAGTAATTCATACACATAGAAGTAAAATATGAAATAACAATATAAATAATGTAATAATATATAATATTGACAAATTACATAGTATATATTTTTATTAATTATGATAAATTCTTATATTGTATAGTAGTCGCATAAAATTCCCATAAATTATATTTGACTTGTTTTATTATTAAGTATTTAGGTCAAGTATGTATATTAAAAAGTATTTATTTTCTTTAATAATAACAAATACGTATCACAATATGTAAATATATTTATACAATTATTAATATAAAATATTTGAGAATTTCAATATAAATCCATTTAAAATATAAAAATAATAATATCTATTTATTCAAATCTGCAATAGGTGTTATGGAACGAATTTGTAATGGAATTCTACCATTAAAGTGTATTAATATTAGTTTATTATCTTTTTAAAATCATAAAATTTACAAAATTTAAGTGTTTCTTGGTCAGGTTAAGTTGGGACAGTTAGGTTAGGTTAGTATCTGTTTCGAAATTACAGATGACCTAGAATTTGATTTACGTTTTTATTAGTTTTTTTAATGGGATTATGCGTTTTACTCAACCAATGAACCACGGGTCTTTAAGTAAAAAATATTTATTGACCAGATTGGAAATAGTGTGAAACTTGTGAGCTGATAGCAGCACACTATAGTGATGCAATTGATTTATAGTCGTGTGTGTTTGTGGTTTTTTAGTTTTATGTCATTATAGGATTCGGTTACTTTGAAATGTAATAAGAGAAGATAACCGAAGGCCATAACCAATATATCTTCCATAAAATACAATCTAACAGAATAATACATAGATTTACTTCCTTTATACTGTGTTATTAGAAAGGTCATATAATATCCTAGATGCCTCCTGTTTTTATCGTAAAAAAAATATTATTTACGTATGATTTGGATTTTCCCTAAACCAATTCTGACCCTGATTTTAAATGATCTGGTTGTGTTTATACTTAATTGATTTTATCTTGAAATTTAATGATGATAATATATTGTAGGAACGAATTTAATATACCTACATTAAATTCATATTTATTTTAAAATTATCATACAAGTTATCATAAACATCTTTTAAATGATTTAATTTAGTTTTCAATAATATCGTTTTAAGATAGTGAAAAAATATTGTTTCTATTTCAGAACGTATACCTTTTTAGGTATGGTGTATGTTTCATAGGTAAGTCATAACTTGTAATGTCATAAGCCATAAACTCATAAACAATAATAATTGAATATTAAATTCATGTTTCCATAATTTTTTCAATATTTAACAATCAAGAAGACTGTAAAAACTAATGTATAATGTATATTATGTACGTGTATATATGTATATAGGTTCAAAAAATACATCAAAATAATTAATTTGAATACAATTTTTAAAACCATTAATATAGTTTTGAAAATATTTTATAGCACTACTTACAAGAATACGTCATTAAAGTATATAATAAAACTATTTCAGGAGGTTTTACACATGTAATTCAAGTTGAGTGTTGGAAATTAGAGTTCGCTTGAATTATTATTATAATTTGAATTAAACAGCAAAAAAAAAGAAAACATGAACATTGTCTTATTATTATAATGTCTATTGATATTATTAATATTATTTTGCAGAACATAGACGACTAGCATATTAAATAACAAAAATAAATAGGTACTTGAATTATATTTAATTTTGTTTAGTTGTAGTTGATGACATTTCGTACTATATAATAAAAACTTAGGGAAAAATATAGTTTTATAATATAATAATATCATACAATATTATGGACGTAATATATATATTTTTCTAAGTGGTTTAGTTAAAAGTGATTTTTTCCACAGCGTATGGACATTAATCATTTTCTTTACTATAAGATTTTATATTTGACGCTGCAAGAATAATTATGAGATATATGATAGCGCATTCAAATTATCTTATACTTAAACATTTCACGTACTTTGCGCTCTTACAACCGGCAGATCGTTTGTATCTATGTAAAGAACTTGTTTGTTATAGACGAAAACACGGTAGGAACGGCAGCGCACAGTTTATATACATATTATGCAGTGCTATGTTCCCGCTGTGTGAAATTATGTGATTAGAGCAGTAATTCAGTAACACGAAGAAGGACATAGGACTAGTGAGTGGCACACGCGGGCACGTACTTACCTATATATCAAATAATATATCATACTATATTATGTTATATTGTGGTAGCAACGGGCATTTTTGAGTTTACGCCGACATCACGTATATTATCATAATCATACAT
The DNA here is from genome assembly GCF_003676215.2 of Rhopalosiphum maidis. Lineage (NCBI taxonomy): Eukaryota > Metazoa > Arthropoda > Insecta > Hemiptera > Aphididae > Rhopalosiphum > Rhopalosiphum maidis. The sequence continues at coordinate 67,295,656 of NC_040877.1, forward strand.
TCATATTATCTACTGCATGATGGTGCTTATTAATACTATATTATACATAGTACGTTATAAAATGGCCATCCGTATTATTATGCTCTAGCAGTTAATCTTATAACCACTTTTGTACTGGGCACCTGTTGCAGTTTTGCATTCTTGCCTTTCAAGAGATCGAAAAAAAATCGAATAAACAGATTTACGTTTATCAGAGTTATTCCTCGATAAATTGACTATTATACTCCAGGCTTATTATATTATTACATAATTATCGTCTAAGAGTATCGCTACATACAAGTATGCAGAGAAAAGTTGGTTATGCAAAGTAGTGCGAAAACTCATAACACGCCATTTGGTATTCAATATTTATACTACACTTACGTACAAATAATTATAGACAGAATGGCCAAATTTTGATTGAAATGCAATGGAATGTCTACTTTGTGATTATGTAGCGTTATGTATTATATTCGATAACATATGAAACAGTTTTATGTAAATCATTATCTTTCGCAACCTGCTACGAGCCCACGAGTAGATAAATTTGCATACATTTAAAAAAAAATATATTTTGTTTGGTTAATTGTATATATTCCACTTAGAGTATTCACTACTATCATTGATTGTATGGCTTTTTATACAAAATTATTTTTATATGTCCAACACAAAATATGATAAAGCTTACCACACATTAGGCCAAATTTTATCTGATTTAAGCAATGAATAAATTGGATTATTATTATTTTAATTATCGATTATTTTTAATAAATACTTATATGAATTAATAAATAATTTAATAATAAAAACAAAGTCATATTATTTTAAATATTTTACAATGTAATCTTTATAGTTTTTAAACTATTGAAATTATATGGTCAAAATATAAAAATTTCTCAGTATTATTGGTAGGTATATTGTTATTAATAAAACTAATATTGTATAGTATTGATTTTAACTATTGTCATTTAAACAACAAGGTTGTGTAAAATCAATAATGGATTTTAGCAAAAATACTTTTTGTCGCCAAAATTAACTATCTGTTTTAAAAACAATTCATATATATTGTGATGGAAAAAATATATTTATGATGATAATTGATTTTGTGCCATTGATTATGCTGATAATACAACTATTATCAATCTAATAAAGAGATCTTGTCGGTTCTATATCAACAAGAATTTTATCAACCTAACATATTAAAATGTTATCTCTATGAATGTGATTTTTTTCAATGAACATTGCATAAAAATAGAATATTGAGTTAGATTCGGTTAAATGTTTAAGAATAAATATAAAAATTATGTGTGACAGATAAACTTAAACCTATATTATATATTATACATAACTTATACCTTCGATTTCATATTTCTGGACGATAAGCGATGGCCATAATAATAAAGGTAAGTCGATCCTACAAAGTTTTTCGATCGTTCAAAAGACAGGACTATCTTGCGAATGGAAGATTTAGATTTCTTGGATTATTGTTGCAGTATGTGATGGTTCAATAGTTAAAGTAAGGTTAAGTTAAGTTAGGATTCGTAACAACTATATATTTTTATCATCAAGACTTAGTGCTTAATCATTTAATTCCTGATACGTACATAGGTACTTTAAAATGTTATACACATAACCAAATATATAATATAATTACTTATCTTGGTCTCAAGCTTTATTAACAGGTAGTCGGCATCTTTCTGCCAATTATTACCTTTAAAAAATTGTAGGTCGATAAACCAATTGTGCTTTTTTAAAATCATACCAAGTGGTTAATTGGCAGACACTGGTAATTTAAATAACTACAACAAACTAAATAAGGAAACTTGTTAGTTAGTTATAAATATAATAAATACATAGTTTTTTCAAATTTAATTATTTTCAATTATTATCTTTTGTCAATTATTTTAGTTATTTTAAAATTCAAAAATTCCATCAACAAAATAGCATTTTATCACAATTAGTAAATAATAAATTGATCTGCAATAAATAAATCTCCAACATATTGTGTACAGATCGTTTATATGTAAGTCGATATTGATTAGATTAGATTGAACAACAATATTTTCATACAAGGAGGTACAATAATTTGAATGCAAACGCAATATTGATGTATTTTAAACCGCGGTTAAATAAGGAGTGAAATTGATATACTGACTCTAAACTATAAAATATTGTCTTGTGCGTAATTGGCACGGTGTAAGTTTTATATTATAATCTTCATGTTTTCGTTTTTTCCTGACATTCGGTTTGGTCGGTCTATACCTATAGGTATGTGGCAATAACCCAACCATTCTGCGCGTCATGGGAAAATCGGAAGTAAGCAATACAAATCATAAATCATGTAATATTAGATATATACTATTTCGCCACACAAGCATGTACATAAGAAATATATCAAAGAGGACGGGGAAGAGGAAAATAAGGCTTATATTAAAAAAATAAAACCACGTATACGATACTTATAAATATCAATATCTAATACACTACAGAAAATAAGTGTTCGAAGTTCGAATATAGGCGTATATATATATATATGTCCCACTTGCAGCGAGCATCAATTATATTGTATGAAGTATATTATATATATCTAATCCGAAAAGCTACAGTTGGTCATCGCGTGCCTGCAACGTCTAGGAATGCGCGCGGTACACTGTTGTAGACGATCTGAAGTCCAAGTACACCGCATTGCAGCGTCTGGTAAACGGGTACTTATGTATATATTATATACATAAGGTATATGGGGCTGTTACAACATTGAATATTGGATATTATGATGGATATACACGGTACATACACACACACACACACACATATATATATATATAATATACGCGGGTGAAACCAGATCCGCGTCATCCCGCGCACAGTGCCGTCGTCACCGCCGCTCGAAGCACACACACACACACACACACACATTTATATATATATATAATAATATACGAAGTATAATAGTATCGTGTCGGTGCGCGTTCTCCGATTCGCTTGGCCACGTCAAACGTGTTCAAAATTTGTGATCGGTCCATTTTATCGGGTTCGATCTCTCTGGAACACGGTAACCAATTAATATTAAACAAATAGCTATATACGCGCAGTCTCGGGCGTAGGTATATACATATATGAGTACAACACTGGTCGTCGTCGTCGTCGTCATCGTCGTCGTAGTCGTCGTCGTCGTCGTTGTTTTGTTGCCGGGGTCCGGCGGTGGAGATGATTATCTGGGACACGAACGAACGGGGCCCGAAACCCCTGACGGTCACGTCTACGATTACATTTCTTGCGGTATATTTCACCGGATAACCATCTGCATATATATATATATATACACGCGTTGGACATCCGTATGGCTGCCAGACGCGCAAACGGTTCGTACCAAAACAGTATATAATATTATAAATACGCATTATTCAGTGATGGCAGTGGTGGCGGCGGACGGTAGAGGTTATTTTATTTCTTTCGGTTTTTTCAACTTATTTTTTTTTACGTTCCAACGAGGCTACTGTGCTGCAGGTATTATAGGGCCCGTGCTGATGTATACGTATTATATACCTGTGATATATAGACGGTGTCGTCTACCTCGTGTGAATACTGTGAATTGTATATATATATATATATATGAACAATTCCCACCCACGAGACAAAAAAACCAAAATAATATCCCTCCGTAGTCGTCCGCCGCTGGATGAATGGGGTAATAAGAAAATGCAAGAATAATATAGATGCTGTTACCTACATAAGCATTTCATTCAATCGTATACCTGTTACACACACATACGATAATACGAAACACAGTTCACAGTATACCGCGCATGGGTATATTACAAACATTAGTTTCATTTTTGAGGATTTTTATTAGAAATACATGATTTATATATATAATATGATATAATAAGTCAACTCGATGAAAGTATACGATAATTAAAATAATATCAAGTGGTTAAGTAATAATTAATAATTATAATAGCTTAGAATGTATCCAAGTTCGAAACGTATATATGCATAAAATATGCGTATGATTACTTTAAATTATTAATTCATATTAATATATTTTCTGATTAAAAAATTGTAAAAATTCTGTAACGGATAACATTTATTAATTCAAAAGTGGATACGAGTTTAAAATTAGAGGATTTGAATAAAGATACATATTATAGTTTTTATGAAATCATTTGTTAGGTTTTTTTCCTAAGAATATTGACCAAAAATCCATTTTAATTTTCACAAACGTTTATGTTTTAAGCACTCTTTCAAATTTATAATTTATGAGGCAGCAATACGTATTTTTTTAATATAACCTTTGGAAATTCAAAAAACGTGTTCTTTAAATTTCCAATAGTTTATGGTCTTAAATTTCACTTGGATGGGCTATAAAATTTACTATAAGGAAAATGTCCTTGTTATAGGATGTTATTGTAGTACATATGACTTATTTTTTAATATTTAAATTATTTTTTATTTAGTTTTTAATTATTCTACAACATTTTTTCACTGGTGGATTTGTGATTTTAAGACTTGAATAACTGCAGCAAATATGATTTCAAATTTAATCTTTTTGCAATTTACTGTGGTATTTAAAGAATTTTTGTTTTAGAAATGTGATTATTATCTTAAACTAATATTGTATACTATAAATATCATCTTATTATACCTATGGATATTTTTTTTAATGCAGTATAATCAATATAATCATAAAGTATAGTTAAATTTGTTTTTAAACATTTTATGATACGCCTATAAATAGTAATTACATACGTACAACTAATTTTAGGCTAATAAAATTGTTATTAAGTGTATGATACTCTGTTACAGAACAAAATAAAATATGAAATTAAAAATAATTACTATAATTATTAAAAAACAGATTATCTCATGAAAGTATTTTTGAAGTTATGAATACGATGACTGTTTAAAAATGAGTGGTCATCTGAGTGTACGTTAACAATGTAGTGAGACCCCAGGGAGTAATAATTGAAAATTATTTAATTTTGCCTTGTCATTTGTTTTTGATTCAACATAATCTCATTCTTTGATCGAATGTGAATTTTATCATCTTTGACTATACGATTGACAACAATATGAAAAAAAAAACCGGAGCAGTTACTCTGCTGTATAGTAAGTTTCGAGTGTACCTAGTCATTGAGCTACAGATTAGTTTATTGAACGTTTTAAATTTGAATTAAAAGATAATCATTTCATTTAAACAAAAAAAAACGATTCTTAGCGAATTTGGTGTAACAATCTCTAAGGATATATTATAATTTAATAATTAATTCATTTAGTTCTTAATAAGACGTTATGTTCAGCTAATTTTTGTAAAAATATTGCATATTGTATTATGTACTATTTTTATTAACTTACAAGTCAATACCGACGTACAATAGAATAGTATAACCATTGTTTAAATATTTTGGAAATGTTTCAAGTCCTAATGATACTTTAAAATCATCGAAATCAGATCGGGCTTATAATATTTATATTTTCATGTTTCTGCATGTTTCTGCAGTTATTTAATCAATTTATTAAAAATTGGTTTTACTAAAACATTCTACTTTTACTCCATAAAAGTATGATTAAGATCTGATTTTTCTTCTAAAACCACCCAGTTGAAAGTTGAAGTATTCTTACTGTTACTAAATATGACGTTGAACCCGTACTCCTCAAAAAAAAAACTTATTTTATTGTAAAACCATTACTCGGCTCAGAATCTAAAATAATTATAATTAATTAATATTTTAAGTTGTTGTTATGGTATCATCAAAAACGTTTATAGTTGTATTTAATTATCTTTATTTTTGGAAGAATCATCAAAATTATTCGTCAAGAATAATAACAATAATGATCAAGCATACCTAATACAATGAATTAAAAATAAAATATGTCGTGAGTTTACAATAACATAGTATCCAATAGTAAACGCCCTGTAAAAAACATATAATATATAAACTGTTATCATCGTTCATTCCTATTAAAATTAAAATATAATATAATATTGCGCACGTTTATATATAGGCGGTCGCCATTTGATGTATGTCATTATGACACATTTATTGGTAGGTACAATATTAAGTTATTAATGTACGAATATTACCTATAATTTTGTTGCCTCACGCCGTACGTGTTCTATACAGAATAAGAGCATCTCGTCTTTATCGTCAAAGACCACTGTGTAGGCTGTACATAAGAGGTGTACTCGCTATCGTACAATCGACCGCGATTATAATATATAATATTCAAGTACTCGGTAGCGATCACGTGACTGACGAGTTACACCGGCGGCGGCGTCCATTATTTTCGATTAGTGTTTCTGCCGCCGATGCAGTAGGACGTAGCTAACGGTCCGAGGTACCTACCTACTACTATAATACATATATATATATATATATATATTATATATATTATATATATACCCATGGTCGTCGTCGTCGGGATGAGGATGGGGAACATCGCCGGAAAAAAAAACCAGTAGCAACCGCCAATAGGATTACCACGGATTGTGTCGAGAGGCGGTCGCGTGATTAATAATAATAATAATAATAATAATGATAATAATATATTCTTTCGTGTGCGCGTTATCATGTGTTGCGCAGAGCGACGCACGCGTACTACATATTATACACGTAGTAATTATATTATATTATATACATGTGCGTACTTCATATTATACGGTAGGCGTTTTATTGTAATTGGTCCGGTGCTGCAGTGCTCGCGTTTCATCGCGCCGGCCATGTAATAATAATAACGATGATAATATGATATACGTTAGTGATAAATAATCGATTCATCATCGGGCCTCGTCGATCTTACGATATTGTTTAATAATAATATTTATTACGATGTAGACGATGAGGTGATGAGGGTACAATATTATAATGTTTTAATAATATGTACGTTGTACACTAATATACAGCATAGGTACCGTCGTGTGAATACGATGTGATGCAGTTAACGCGTGTACGCATCTACGGTGTACGGGCTGTGTATACATATGATATTGTTATTATTATGATCGTTTGCGACCCCGTAACACTGGCGGCAAATAGAATCCAATTTGCCCGTTAATTGGACTGGGCGACGACAGCGGCCCGAGGCGTCTGTGCGGCGGGTAATACGGTATCGTTTTATCCTAATATATATATATATCTTCTACTGTGTGCAGGTTTAGACGTTATAAACGTATATACATTTAGTATTTATTAAAGTACGAGTATATTAGTTATTGTTACCAGGGCCATATTTATACGCAAAGACATTATGGGTATTTCTCCAGGACCCATGTCGAATAGGGGCCCAAATACTAGATTTAATTATTTTAATTGATCCTTTAATTTAATTTAAAATTTATAATAATAGGCCCATTTATTATTTTGTCCGGGGCCTCAAAAATCCTAAATCAGGCACTGATCGTTACCTAATATATGTATTATTATTATTATCATAGCTGGAGTTTATGTACCTACAATTTATGACTCCGGCGCGTTCTCGCATCAACATAGTAATATAACATATATAAGTACATGTATTAATATTAAAAATTCAAGTTATTATAATTCAAAGGTATTCATAGTCATACACCCATAAAATATCTTCGATACCTTAATAGGACGTCGTACATGTTTTGTCTCCGCTATATCAATGCATAGCATAAAATGTAGTTCCAATTTTGCATGGTAATTAATATTAGAGTGAATTGACCTATTAACAAACTTAAAGATAAGAACCTTATATATATATGTGTGTGTGTGTTCTTATGTTGGTTTTCAATGATATATTTTTAATTTTTAAGCAAGTTGTGAATATTTTTAAATATTGATACATCATATACTATATACACGTATTAAAAATTAAAATATCGTAAAAACGTTAGAACACTGCAGATATATTCAAGTTTGGCAAAATAACAATTATTCACTTTAGTATTAAAGCTAATAACAAAAAATTAAAACAATTTAGAGTAAATTTCGATGCATTATACATAAATAAATCTTGGACCACACAATAAGTGGATACGATGTCTGTTCAATTAACGGTAATTGAAAGTGATAAATATAAGCAATTTCAATATGGATTATATAGAAAGATATAGCTGTAGCGCCAAATTTAATTGTTGCATGATTTATATATAGTTATGTATATCGATTTAGCCGCTACACTGTGTAAGAAATATGATATGTTTAAATACAGTATTACCCTTTCACTAACTTTCACTATTTCGCAAATAAAAAATTAATGGTTTATTTTTTAAATTTTAGATTAAATGAGACATAAAATAAGTATGAATTATAATTTAAAGAAAACTGACTAACTTCATCTGTATTTATACTCATATAGTTCATATAATAGTTCATTTTTAAAAATGTTTACAGAATAATATGGGTAGGTACTTAAATATAATTAATATTGTAGAACGGAAAAAGATAATACAGATTCATTAATGTATATAAAGTACAACTATTAAATATTTTATTTTATAAATGAACAGTAATATTTGAGAGTGAAATATTATAATTATATATCTAAACGAATAATGCGTGCAGCACGGACAACGAGGATAGCTGTATAAGAATGTTGAGGAGTAGGTATGATAAACTTATTTGGAATGACAAGGGTAGATAGGTTATAAGATAATAAAAAATATTTTTTGAGAGAAAGTGAAGGAATGACCCCATTCTACACGACTGAATAGAGTGGTTCAAGTTTATTTTGACTTCCGGGGAAACAAAAAAATATTTACTTTTCGAAGGACGACGACCAATAATATTGTTTGGATAATAATCCGCGTTGTTAATATAGATAAGCAATATATAACTATATATAAGTGTAACTAATAAAATACCAAACTGATTGGTGATCGGCTTATATATATATATATATATATGTACTTACTCCTTTTATGGTTATTAATAACTTATTTGAGATTGAGATATCCATCTATGCGTATAATATCATGTTATTTAATATTCTAGTTAAAGTGTTATATTTTTTCCTCGTCGATATTATTGGAACACGAAAACAAATTATTTCCTAATAATATGTTGTAGAACCAAAGGTTCCAATAGGATTTCTGATAGCACAACGAACACGTAGTTATCACGGGAAATGATGCGAAATTGACGTCACCTATACACATAGTATTTTGGCGTGACTGTCAAGTGCGCATACTCATGTGTACATAATAAATATCATACATAATATGAGATGCTAGTTAAAAAGTCGTAAAAGAAACGGTCGGACTACTTAAAAAGATCGTATATATTTTATTCGAATACGAAATGTCGCGTATATGTGTGTGCGTAATCTTGATCAACCGTCGGACAATCCCCCTGACAATGGTGTTGCGTGCGCGTACGTGTGTGTGCACATGTACGTGTGTGTGTGTCATCTGGATCGCAATAAAAAAACAAAATATATAAATATATACATAAAACATACATGTATAATAATAAAAACGCACACGCGGTCCTGGATAACTGGTTTAGCACGGTGTAATGTATGGCTTGTTGAGTGGATTGAATCATCGCGCGCGGAGGGACCGAAACCTCCGGTTCAGGTGGCGGCGATGTTATCGTCACATGCAGGTGGCCACCCACCTTAACAATTTGTATCGGCTGACACCTCGACGACCGAGCCGTATATACATATTTATACACATCTACACGCACACACAAGGGGTCTCCTCTCTTGTTTTCATATAATATATGTTTATGTGTATGTATATACAACGTAATAATATGTATGTATAAGGTATATATTATATACATCTTATCCGCGTCGCAGTGCGCGGGTCCACTTAAACCTGCCGTAGACGATAATAATAATTATTGCTATATTGGCCGGGGGAAACGAAACTCGTCCGTAATTAATTACCCGACCCCGAAAAAAGGACCGGCTAATGGTCGTAAACATGTTACGTTTGGTGGTCCATTCGATGTGTGTGCCAGCTAGTGGTATACCTATGTATTGTATCTACCTACCTAATAATAATAATATAATACACCTAGTATAATATATACGTACGTGTATATAATATGGTAATCGGTCGAAAAGTCCGAGGACATAAAGTCCAATTTGAAAAAAGTTCCAATTAATTTATTTTATGTCACACAAAAAGTTCAAAAATACAAATTATAATTGATTCAAAAAATTTACTTATTTATAGTTACTGTAATTGTATAGGTATATAATCAAATGCAATGTCGTATCAAATATACATAATATTTTGTTCTTGAACTTTTTGTCCGACAATAAAAAAATGAATACAAATTTGTCAGGGAATCGTATAGCTTGGTAGATAGGTACTTTCCCAAATTGTTTGTGTGATATTTATACTTGTGACAAATTACCTAATGAATAAAAAAATGAATATTACGATCATAGGCGCCGCCAGGAATTTTATCAGGGTAGTGCATCGTGCAAGTAGGTATACGTTAATTTCTAAATAATGCTTTTATACGTAATAATAATAGTTAAATATGTAATATAATATAATATAATGTAGATAATTATGCAAAATAAAATAGTTTCAATACCATTAATTTTTTTAATTTAATTTAATTTTTTGTAAAGCCAGGGGGGTACAAGTGCACCCCCTTGCACCCCCCTCGCGGCGCCCAACGAATGTTTTCTGATTAATGCAAAAATATTTTATATACCTAATATATAGTAATATGTACGGTAGACATAATAAAAAAAAATCGTGTGTTGTCGTGAGTTCATGGCAATGGGGGTTATATTTTTAATTCTTTTGAACATAGTACAGAATATTTTATACGAGGTGGACAAATGTTCGTATTATCTACTGGTTTCCATATAGTTGGATTTTAATATTTTACAATTGCACTTTGACGGATATTATAACTAAATATATTCAGATTGATATGTTTGAAGTATAATATATGCAGCTACGTCATTTAAAACCAAGTAGATGAAATGACCTAACCTAAGAAGAAAAAATATTGCGATCAGTTTTCATGTGTTTTAAATTCCCATTACTTTAATACGGATTATATATTTATATTTAAATAGTTAAATGATTATATAAGTATTGGTTTAATTAATTTTTTTTTTTTTAATATACATCAATACGATATTTTATTGTTTTAAACCAGATATCACCAATTCGAGGATACATAATACTATATTATAAACGCTACAATCCGGGAATCAATGCCGCAGACGTTCAGCTGTTCAAGAACCAATTAGGAATTATCATCGTATATTTATATGGCATAGTAGGTAAACATATGGTTAAACGGTGATATTCGTGTATAAATAACGCGTCATATTGTATGTATAATATACTCGTACCTACCTACAGGAAACGAATCCGCGGCGGGATACTTGTCAAAAACCTGGTTAACACGTTCGCCTCGGCTCGGCGCGACGGCAGCGGTGGTCGGTGGTTGCATATAATTCCGAATACCATTAAACATGGCGCGCAGCGACGGTGGCCAGTAGGTACCTATCTATACATAATATAATAATACGTCATATAGGTGCACATTATAGTACACTATACATAATAATATATATATATATATATATATATATATGTGTATATAGCGATAATACGATACAATGGCGTGGTGACGTCCGCGGGGCGTGTAGGACGACTTTTGCGGATTAGTGTCACGTTGAAATTATAATAATAATATAATATATCGTATAATATATTAATTAATCGGCTGTGGAGTGTAAATAAGAAGCCGGGCGTTTTCGGTGCATTAATTGTGATGTTTTGAAATGCTCGCGTCAAGCGAACGCGCCGCAGGTCCTGTCGACGTCACCGGGACGCGAACGTGTTATTACATTATATTACGTTACATTATACGCACTATTGAGTGTGTGTGTGTCGACAACCTGTTATGGTCGTGCGCGTATATGAAATGTGTGTCCGTGTAGAGCTACTCTCCGAGTCATTGATTGATTATCGTTTTTCGTGGATTTTCTCATTTATTTACTTATTGACAGATTATTTTTTCGCGAATTCAACACTTGGCTATTTATATTTGTACGACAATCGAACAATACACTGTCGGAAACGCGTATAAACATTATATTATAATAACCGCCAGTGGTGTTTGGATGAGTCACGTGTACATAATACATAATAATAATATAATGTACGCGTCTTTGTATGTGCTATAACGTAAAACGTTTGCACGCGAGGACGAGCACGAGGACGCTGCATCGCATTCGCTTCTGCCGATGATGTCAATTTCGTTGTTTACCACGGCGACCGTATCGATCGATCATCGTGCGGCGCGCGAGAACGAATGAATGGTGTTATATACAATGTATTATACGTGTACAGAATGTAGTAACATTTGGTAGACAGGACGGTGTACCACGCGAGATAATTCTTTTAAAGGTAAACATTCATTTTAAAGTTTTAACGTTTGAGGAAATACTAGCTGTTTTTTGCTATATGACTTAGTCATTACTAAACAATATTTTCGATAAAAAGGTTCTGTGACGTATGACAGCTGCATACATTTTTCATAATATTTCATGTTTCCAAGCAGAATATTATTTTTCTAAGAATTTAAGTATATAAAAATCGTATTTCGGATGAATATAAAAAACTAATAATGTGTAGTAGGTACTAATAATTACTATTATCTATTTATAGTGTTTGTCCAGTGTAGTGAAGTGGTAAATAAGAATTCTCTGCAAAAGTTGCACTAATAATTATTGTCGTTAACATTTTTGATTTTGTGAAATTTAAAAAAGTAAAAAAGTGTAAAAATTGATCTCTAAAAATTATTAAAAATATTTTTTTATCATAATTTAAAATTATTTAAAAAGAATATTTTCAAAATTATTAAAACTTTTTGAAAAAATGTAATCTGCTTACATGGGTACCTATTATAAAAAAATCATTCTGTAGTCTGATTTATTGTATACACATTGATATAATATATTATATTTTATATAAAGACTGTGAATTTGTTCGTTGTTTGTTGAACGTCGGGATAAGGTGACGACCTGATCACCTTGAAAATATATCATGAAATTATTATGTTTTATTTGTTTGCAAACTTTTCAGGACATTTGATTTCAACGGTTTAGGATGATTGAAGAGTTAATAATGTTACACTCATCATATTTTTTATTTATATTTTAATAATTATACTCATGTAGTACGATGATGAAATTTTGAATTAAAATACACATGGTCAACGCCAGTTAATTGAGAAAGTGTTGGTTGTATTTTAATTAAATTTGTCAGCCATATATTCAATGCATGTACGTTTTACATGGGAATCTGTTTAACAGATAACCATTAGTTACAGACTGCGAATATATAATTTATAACAATATAGGATATATATAACAAGTAGTTAGTGTTAATTTATAATGGATGTTGGTTGCATTACACTGAGATCTCATCTTGTTCTTATAGAAGTTTAACGGTCCAACTTGATAGACGTACATAAATTGTCTATTAATAATAATATATTATATATTCAGTATTGTAATAGATTTTATATATGTTATGTTGCTGCATACTTATTTAGCAAATTCTGATTAAAATATTACAAATGAAAAATGTAATATAAATATTGATAAGTTATACTTAGACTACGTTTTAGTAATAAACTAAATATTATTAGGAAATCATTGTATAATACCTAGTTTATGAGCGGAACTGTTGAATGGATTTGTTTTACAACGTTTTTTATTATTATATCTTTTGCAACAGTAAAAATGTTTTAACCGAAAACTTTGAGGGTGCATATTAGTAGGAATTTGGATTTAGTTAGAACTTTGGAAGGTTGAAGTAGAGAATTAAAGATAAAATTTCTCAATATTCTCACAATAATTTAAAAAAAAAAAAAAAAACGGAAATATGAAAATATTTACAAACGGAAATATGAAAATATTTACACAAGACCAGTTTTTTACATATGTTTTTTGTAATTAAAAATAAATAACCGCAGGAATTTGAATTTTTTAACAAATATTAATTAAAAAATTTTCAAGACATAATTTTAAATATATTTATGCTCTGTAAAGATATTAGATTTACACGATTTTTGGTTATTTTTTTATTTATGTTTGGTAACATTTTTTTTTGTATAGCTGATAAAATCTGAAAACTGAGTCCAAGGTTCCTTATAATATGTTTTTATAAATGTTTTTTAGGGGTGCTCTTAGTACCCCCAGTGAGAAAAGTAGCATTCAAATAACATATGTGGTTAAAATTAATAATTATTTTGATAATAATTTTATTGGAGCCATTATTCAAAGTTTGATTAAACAATTCATAGAATGGTGATAAACTGATGAAGTTGCTCATTATAATAGAATTTTTTCCATAATCATAATTTTTATAAAATTAATTGAAAAAATAGTGACTCCAGTGCTCTAGTTTTATTATTAAAATTGCTAACCTGGGTTTTTCTAATAAAATTTTTTAATTTTATCAAAAATTCGTGGCCAACATTTTCTTTATAGTCATTTAAATATCTAATTTTGATTGTATTAGGTATTGTATTATACTATAATTTGTAATTTAAAAAAAATAATTTTTTTATTATTATTTATACTATTAGCATAAACTATGATAGCTCGATATTGAACTTGAAACTTATTGAACATTTTTGCCATTAAGTACGTGTATTATTATTTTCAATATACAATGACATTTAAAAATATTTAGACTAATATTAAGTTATTATTTTTACAACAAGTCAACGAACCTATCTATGTAAAATATTTTAATAATAAAATTGAATTTAATTTAATTGTAAATATAAACTTATGTGTTAACACATACATTATAGTAATCAACCAAAGATCACGATACACTACATAACAAAGTGGCTTCCCTGGTTTTTAGTAAATAATAATTATATTTTAATCTGTACATGAAGTAAAACAGTATGCACTCTACGTGTTTAAATATAATAGGCATAATGTGATAAAACTGTAAATCCACAAATAGTTTGTCCTGAAACTATATAATTAAATTTCAACCACGCCTCCATCTTCTTTTCAAGGTTATATAATTCAGCTTTATAACTAAGAAAACAGTAGATTTTAATTTTTAGATAATAGCTAAAACACAAGTAAATTATTTTTTACCGTGCTAATACGTTTGAAAGCATTAAAATTTAGTTTTATAATATAAAAAAAAATGTGCAAATATACCAACATTGAAGTTTTTCACTCATTCAATCCAAAAATTTTTTCACTGCAGAAAAATGAATATGTCATTGTCAAAATCAATTTATTTTTTGTTCTTAGTTCAATAATATAATATAAATAAAATATATATTCTGTACTTATGGATATCGTTAAACTAAATATTCGAGAGTAAGTCAATTTTGTTTTTCATTATTGTGAAAATTTAAATTTATTAGATATATTATTTGTTATTAATACTGTGTCTAATCTACTTAGATTTTAAAATTGTATATAACTAAACTAAATACATGATGTATGTATATATCTATATAATATATACTATTTGACGGAGAGCATAGATTTTTCTAGTTTCTAGTTCCTCTTACATTAAATTAAATTATAATATACGATAATGGTAAAAATGTGTTTTAGTTCTTATTAAAAGAATAATAATTAATCAACCCTATTTTATCTGTACCAACGTTACATATTAGACTTATATATACACTTTTTACATCAAATATAATATAATTCATTTATATCTTAGATAATAATATACATATTTATAATTATATCAATAATAATATTTAATATTGTTATATATGTTTTTGAGTATTTTCGTATCCAATACCAAACTTGCTATAATAT
This sequence comes from Rhopalosiphum maidis, assembly GCF_003676215.2. Taxonomy (NCBI): domain Eukaryota; kingdom Metazoa; phylum Arthropoda; class Insecta; order Hemiptera; family Aphididae; genus Rhopalosiphum; species Rhopalosiphum maidis. The sequence goes on from NC_040877.1 coordinate 67,311,409, forward strand.
TATACATATTATATTACATATTACGTATATATATATACTGGCAACTTGTAACTGTTTTTCATTCAAAGGCGCATCGACCATGTTGAACTTAACTGTTTAATATTTATTGTATTTTATTTAATTGCAGTTTTGTGGATAGGTTGAGGGGAAGTAATGTTAACGCGCCGCCCCTATTGTTGCGGTTCAAAAAGGAAAAATAAGTATTGTGGATATATGTATACTTCAGTGATAGGTATAGAAACACGTGACGACGACGTTCATACGTCTTTGTCGTGACTTAATTATCTTGTAATTTATAACTTTATTGTGAAAACCATACATGTCTGCAGGCTGTACAGTGGTACACTTAATTATATTACGTTTAGCAAGTGCGATTCTAATGAGGCTATTCAACATTATTGTATACATTTTTACCATGTGTAACATACGAAAGTTATGACGATTAAATAAATAAATAAATGTATGAATTATAATTATTGAGAATATAATTTGCATGAAAACGTCATTACAATATATAATAATAGATTTATAATATTGTATTTGATATTACTTATACTTTAATTTTTGTTCCGTCCATTAAAAAAATGGATAATATACTACATTAAAAACATATTTATCGTTATTTTTATTTATTAGCTTCGTTAATATTTTACTGTAATAAATAGAGTTTAATATACGATGCGAAATCGCGAGGTCGTAAAACATGGGATTAGTTTTTCGGTTTCTATAAAAAAAAAATTAACATTTCGTCTATATATACTTTCTAGATTGCAATAGTATGAACATATGGTCTAAAAAAACTAAACGTGGGGAGTATTATAATTAATAATATGTTATATTCATAAAAAACGAAATTCTATTGTTAATTTCCAAACTGCGATGGTCGAAGAGTGTAAAAACTGCGGCAATAATAAGTTTCTTTCTGTTAGAAAAACGTAAAACATGCGTTTAAATCATTATAGTGTTCGAAGTAAAGGAAAATTTGGCCTTTATGTAATCGAATTCAGGTGCACAACCACCGCCGCGGTTAATGACCTAGCTATTATGACGGCCCCGCTGAGTAGCATCTAGTGTATGCAGTTGCGGCGAACTGGAATGAGAGAGATAGAGACAGAGACACATATATATATATATATAAACACACAATATTGAGCTTGTAAATGTTTTTTTTTTTCATTTTCTTTTTCGAACGACAGTCGTAAACGAGATTCAAATGAATCGGCATATTATTATTGGGTCGGCCACGATGCGGGGGTGTGCGTTGTTTGTTTAAGAGACCCGCGTATGATATACAATAATATAGGGCGTTGACACCCACCGCCGCCATCCAGACTAGTGATGAATAACTATATATTATAATATATTATATACACTGCGTTTATATTGCGTTATTGCTTGTGCGATAATACGTATAATTAATATCAGTATTCGATGTGGTTGTAATTATTTCAAGTATATATATATATATATATATACTAATATATATTATTATTATGAAACGTACCAGTTATACGGTGGTATGACCATTGAATAGAAACTATGGCCGCCCCAGTTTCAGTCCATCATATTGAGAATGAATCTATTCTGTGGTAATATGTTTAGTTTAATTTGTACATAAATGAAAAAATTTAACAGTTTCAACCCTTAGAATCAACTCCCTCTCTAACTAGCCATTTCTTATGTTTGTTTGTTAGCATTATTTGACGACGAAAGACGTATTTTGTTAGCTTATGATTATTTAAATAATTTTTTATCAAATTTTACCACAGAACTAATAATACCATTCTAATTTAATCTATTTTCTGTGGTATAAAACCATTTTCGTTGTCACTGGACGGACTATATACTGGACTTTATATTGTAACTTGTGGGTAATATTTTTATTAATCTTTCACGATACGCTACAAACTTACTAATATATTATCTAGACTTTTTATATTATTTTTCGTGTGTTCCAGTCTCGTAATAATTTGTATCTATATTCTTTAATTGTTATTAATAATATAATGTAATATGGATGAACTCAAAATGAAAAACAAATTAAATAATACTATATATTTGATATAATTAGTAAAATACTTGGCGATAATAACTCATCTTTAACCATTGATCAGAGTAGTTTCAAAGACTAAAGAATAAGTGAGCATAAGAGATCGTAACCTAACCTAACCGTGGATACGATTTTTGGGGCGCCGACTATTATATATTCTGACAATAGCCAAGAATTTGTTAATAAATCATTAATACATTTAAATCTAACAATAAGCGTCTATAGTTGTAAAATGGCAAACCTCTTCATATGCAAAGTCAAAAATAACGATAGATAGAAAAAGCTATAACAACGATATATCAAAAACATGCTAGTAATACGTGGGAACCAAAAAAAAAATTTGGACTTAAGAGGTAAAATTTATACAATTTTAAAAAAACCATGCATTATTATGTATTATTATTATTTTGTATTATTTAATTATTTATCTTACATTTTATTCAATAATTATATGAAGTGGAAAGTCTTCTTATGAAAGAACATTTAGGCGCAGAGCAAAAGTTAAGTTATACAATTAATAGACATTCTACTATTGTAGTAAATAAAATTCATAATTTAATCATCAAAAAAAAAAGATATTGAAAAATAATAGAACAGTCTAAGAACAATAAAAACAGAAAAGATAGGTTTTTTTTTAACACGATTAATAATATTATTGTGATGAGAAATCGTTTGGTGTCGAGAAATGTTTTCTTAAACACGAGTTTACACGATCAGAGCTTGTACCATGTAAAGATATTTTACTTGGTCTCAAAAGTCTACTTAAATTTTTCGGATAAAAATTGATAATAATTCAAAAAATAATAGGCTATAATATTCTTGTGGATACACAGAGTCACAGACTGTCAAAGATGTCAATCGTCTGAAGTTTAAAACGAATATTTGTACTTGCCAAGAAGTTTGAAGTTACATAATATGAAATACCATAACTCTTTATAGCACGTGAGAATAATAAGTAATTTTTATACTATTATTTTGTATTATTGCTCAATAATATACAATAATTCAATAGACATATAATAACTTATTAATAATATAATAATAAGTAATTTGTTATTATTTGAACAAAATAATAATATAATAATATAGATTCTCGTATATAATGTGATCATTATAATATAATTTATAATTGTTCTTACTAAAATGTAAATACAATTTAATACAACATTAACTGCGATATTGTTTAAAATTAATGTAAATCTTTAGTAAATAACGCGTTATAGTAACCTTTCAAATTATTCACAAAGTTAACCATTGGATGGAAAAAAAATAACACAAAATTTAGCTTAATCTACTATGTGTTACTATGAGATTTTTTAATAAATGATAATAATGATAAATGTATTATTTATTGTTTAAAATATATAGAATAAAATGCAATGCTGTAGTCTATGAAACAAAAACCTACTGGACCGATTTTTATGAATGTTTTTAACGATTGTTCTCAGAGGTATCAGGAAAGTTTAGACAGTAGTTTTAACTACGTTCGGAAATATACCATCATGTACAGATTTGCTACAGATGGATTGCCCATCTCAGTTGAATTAGATGATGTACGCCGATGCCAATTTATCTGCAAAATGAGGTTTTGTGCACTAAAACCGAGATACACCGATATGGCTCCGTATTTTGTGTTTGTTAATTTTTCCTTGGCGAAATCGGAATACACAGCTAGCATATATATATACTGTCGCAGTGACCTCGTTTGACGATCGCGTAGTGCACATCATCCGCTGTAGCGGGCGCACAGCGATCTATTGATCCCCCTTCCCCAGTGGGGCCATGCCCAATAGTTCACCGCACGCGTATAACTCGTTTCTTCCTATATATAGATTGTACAGTACTACACTATTACCTACCTACAACTCACCATCGCCGATCAACTGCGACTGCATGTATTACTCAGTCAGCTGTGTGTGTGTGTGTGGAATGCGGAATCTCGTTGAGCACGTAATATATATTTTCGGCACCCAATTTGACTCGGCTCGATTAATTACCGGGCGGTGAGGAGGTATAATACAATACGAGTATGTACCTACATAATATATTATAATATAATATACGCTCAGTGCGAGCGCGTGCGCATTTCGCGCCGGAACCAGTTTTTTAGTGCCGGCAAACCGACAAATTTATCTCGGAGCGAAAAACAGAATATCTCCCCTTCCACAACCATCCTCATATCGTCTTATACTACCCGAACAACGCGCGCTCGGGTAACAACAAACTGAATTATTAAAAAACGTACGAAATTTCAAAATAATTATAGAATAGTTTAATAATACAATATAATGTTTATATACTATGTAAAAATAATAATTGTAGACGATTAATATTATTATTATTGTACGCACCACACCGGTTGTTTTGAAGAGGATACAGTCACCGCCGTCGCGGCCGCATTCCATATCCAGTGCTCGTGGTCAACTTTTCATAATTTTATTATTATTATTATTTATTATATTTATACAGAAGGAACAAAAGTTATTTTTAAGCGTCAACACACGCGCGCCCGCGTTTTTATAATCGCCATTTAATTCCTTTAGTGTACATATTATTATAATAATATACACCCGCAGAGCAACCGTACGACATAATCTGAAACATAATCCGGTAGTCGAGTCGTATCGGAATCGGTATTTTTTTTTTGTAATATTCTCGTATATGTTTTGTCATGCTCTTGCTTCACAAAAGGATTATATATGAACGTATAGAAATAGTGGCACAGCCAGTTATGCTGACAGCCCAGAACGGGTTTTTTTGTTTTTTTTTTTAACGCCGCGACTGCGTCGGCGTATCCGCGAAACCTTCACCCGACTGTATATACATACAGTAGATATAACAATATTATAGTTATGCATTGATATTGAAAAAAAAAATTGTTCAACTTCAGCTACTATTGTACACCGGGAACAATAAATTATTCGATTAATAATAAACCCATCAGTGTTAATATTTAATTTGATTGTCCGAACTCCGAATACGAATAGCCGCACGCACCTGCAGCCGGTGTAATTGAATCCGAAGAGTTACGACGTCACTCCATTTAATGAAATGTTAAATCAATGTTTGTTTTGGTATTTTACACATAGTGTTTAGTCAAGGTAAAAAAATAATATGGTTAAAAAAATACACAATTTCGTTGTGTCGTGTGGCGTGCGGCGTGCACATGTTGAAGTTTTATGACGTAAAATATGATATATGTAATAAATTATAGATATAAAGTGTTTTTAATTATATGTCTTTTCAGTTAGATAATAATTTTTAAGTATATATAAATGCTAATCAGATCAAATAATTAATAATTTTAATTTTACATTTAACAATAATTAAATTGAGGTATATTATATATTATGAAATTTTTTTATTTGATTTTAACTTGTATAGACGTACAGTTGCAAGTTGTACTTGTGTAAAATAATTACTGATATTTATGCGAGTACAAAATGTAATCAGTTATACCATATTAATAATTACTGATGTGTCAAAACGTATAAAACTTAATATTAATATTAAACATAAAGTTTTGGTAAAAATAATAAATTATATAATCGTATTTTAAATTAAATGAAACTCATAACGATATGAAAAATTCTTAAACAATAATATTATTACATTTTATAAGATAATTTTAAATACGATAAAAATTAAAAATACATATTGTATTTATGAATAGATTTTATTATTTTTTTAAATGTGTATAAATACTGGAAAATAAAAGCATTTTAGTTTTTCTCAAATATAATATCTACTTATATATTTTGAAAGCTACACGCACAATATTCAACAAAATGTACAGACAAAACGTTAAACGAATGTTTTGGCGAAACTCCAAAAACTGCAGATTCCCCAATATGGACAAAATACGGTGTTGTAAGCAGGCATTGAATTACGATTGTATAAAGGTTTCCCTCGGTTTAAGAGGTTTAAGACGTTGATTATTTATTTGTTTAAATATTGGTATTGAAGGTAATATATAAGACCAGTGAGTATTCAAATGTACCGAACTTCACTAAGAATTCGATTATCTCATCGATGATCACGTATAATTTATCTAATTTTCATACGAATGAAAAATCCCGAATATATTATACTATGCAGTTCATATATTATAATATTATATTATATATAGGTATTGCATTTTGCATGCATATTCGGTGTAAATTGTATTACTATACGTACGAGTATACACCCATAAGACAGCGCGCATTCATGTTTCTAGTTCATGTGACGGGTTGCAAAAACAAACAACTATAGGCATTAAACGTATACATAATAATATAATATTATATAGATTATATAGGATGGAGGAAATATAACGCTGCTTCGCTGCACCGTCTATATGTACCACTTCGGTATACACGTGCCACGTGGACATACCTGTCTGTCAACATAATATTTTTGTTTAAGTATAACATCTTATATCGGTATCAATGAGAATAAATATCATTGTTATCGATTATTTGATGATTTTTGTTAATTATTGCAGGATTGATCAATATAGCAATGCACGAATTAAATCATATAAATGTAAATTGTTATAGTAACTAAATAACAAAAGACAATATTGACTTTTAAAATAATTTTTCAGTTCATTGTTCTGAGATATTTTTTATCTATATTTTATTGAATGAGTACCTACAAAGTCGTAGCTAATATTTGTTATTATATTATCAATATTGTATTTCAATTTTAATAGTTTATTCTTTAAACATCTTTAATCTTGGACCTATGTAGGTATATTATATTTTTATACTTAGATTATATTATTAATTTATTACGTATATGGAAAATTATGAATTTGATTAAAACATATGTTATTGTTTTATTTGTGCTTGGTAATATATTACAAAATATCGTTTGAAATCAACTTATTTGTTGGAGACATTGTGTGTATTCGTTTTTGCGCGTGTATGTGTGAGCACACGCACGTCTGTACGCGTTTACACAAAAATAATTTACGTTCTTCTTGGATTTATTTATCGTTTTATTTACGCAATTTTCTTTGTGGTCTCACGGATATGTGAGAGTACTGTTCAGGATATTTACTCCGGCATTCGATATCGGTAGTCGAAACGAGCCAATTTTAGTCCGTTGTCGTTTCGAAATTCGAAAAATGCAGACATAGTCGTTATATAGGAGCGTCGGCTACACCGGGCGAGGACGCAAAATAAATAAATAATAATAATAAAAAAAAACCAAAGGTTATCGGGCGAGCATATGCGAACAGACGGGGCAATATCGGTTTACCGGGCGCGTGAATTATATCCATTATAATTACAAGCCACAAATCAGCAGCGTCTCACTAGAGGGACGGACGAACGAACGGTTTTCACAAGGACCGGCTGTGGATGATAAATCGATTGCCGCCGTTTGAGTGGATAACGTCAAAATTGTTAACATTTTTGTTTTTTTTCTACAATTTTTATACATCCAATATAGTATCGCACATTCTAAAGGTCTGAGTCGTATATACAACGCAGTATAAGTATTTACGATTCTCCACGACTCGACAGCGGCAACAAAAACATTTATATAATACATCTATAGACTATATGATATCATTTGTATATATATATATGTATTTATAATGCGTTTCTTAACCCAGCGATAAAAAATCATCAGGCTAAGTTCATAAAGCACGTTTGTGCTTAGTATACCTAGTACGTATATAACTAATTATGTATTAAAGGGTAAACATTTCCAATTCTCACAATACTAATACTTTTAAATTTTCGTATAATATATTAAATATTTATAAAATGCGTTAGTACTTTATAAATAGGAAATTATTGAATAATGTTCTAACTGGCAGGGATTCTTGAAATTTTTTTCGAGTAGATAATATATTTAATAAAATGATATCTATTTTATGGATCAATCACGTGCTATTAGAGTTATACACAAAAACGTATATTAATTTATAATTATTATATAGGTATATAGGCCCCATCTATGTAATATAAACTGTATACTCTTTTTTTCATTGTTTGATGACGGAATTCTAATTCTAATTATAATACTTATATGTATAAGCAAATAATAAGTATTAACAATAACAATATTAATCATAAAACATGTATTTTATTTTCCATACCATAACGTTTACGTAGTCTTTTGTGTATCACTAGTGGTACGAGTACTATACCTTAAAATCCTTTGTACCTACTAGCTAATGAGTAAATACATTAATAGCTAATGGGGTGAGATACTATTTACCTTATTTTCGTTATAGACATACAAGAAGACAAAATATTACATGATTGGCTTCATAACAATTTTATAAATTAATTATAAGATATACCTATAGTGTAAGATTTCAAAATTTGTAAAAACAAAACATATGAAACAAAAATTAATAAAAAAACTAAAAGATTTCAAAATAAAAGCTATACCTATACTAGTTTACTCGTACATCATAAATAATAATGCATAATAAAAAATAAATTATATAGCATATTATGTAACGCATGTATCTAATACATTTAACAGTACAGTGATAATAATGTAAATACCAAGAAATCGGTAAATCAAAAATCAAAATGAATGAAATAATCGATTTCTCGGTACCGCTCAAAATTCATTAAACCTTTGAATATCACATCTTCATATTGTTATCTGGGGGGTCTTCTGTATAGGTTTTCTTGTAAAGGACTCCAAACGCCGGTCCGGTATATTATTATTTCGTTAAATTGTTGCACGGAGGAGGCGGTTCACACGTCAATTACATTGTATAAACGTGTTTGTAATGGATCGGCAAATCACATATTTCAGTTATTTGAGTATACGTATTGAGAGATTGCGTTTTAAAGGATGACCGTGGACATTGCAAAACCATTTGACCAGGGGCGATGATTGATTTTTATATAATACGGTACAAGCAGTGGCCGAGACTAATCGTATAATAAACTTAATCTACGGGTGCAAAATTATGGACAATCACTGTTGTCTTTACATTAGCTGCTGTGGTGCGTAAAATAATACCACTCTTCGACCTCCATACGTATTGCATAACTATTAATAGTAATGAACACCACATTATTTGAGTTGTGACCGAAGTAATTATGTTTGTATATATTTCTATTCTGAAAATGTCACTTATATATTACATTATATAAATGTTTGAAATAGGTAAAAAAAAAGCTTCTGTCAAAATACTTTGACTGAGAAAATAATTTTTCTCTGTATAGTTATAGTAAAATGTCTTCAGTGCAATCCGACAACGAATTTTGATGTATCGTGTAAGTAATTGAGAGATTATTAAAAATATGAATGCGTTATTGCGTTCATTCAATTTATTGCCGTTTGTGGTATTCCATCGAGTCATCTCGAATTCTCGAAATGAATTTTTATTTTTTTTTCCGATACCAATACGACAAACGGAATGATTATTTCATTGTCCATGCGGTACCTGCGTGCACTGATTTATAAATAATAGTTGTAAACCTATTACCGATACACCACGAGCTGGTTGACCTATACATGGATATAATACACATCGTATAGTACATCTAACCCAAAAATCTTGATTATTATTTTTCCTTAACCTTATACATACCTTATACATCATAACGGTACAACAAGCGGTGCTTAGTTAAAAGGGTTTTTGTACACACAAACGTTAAATACTTATAGGTTGCGCCGGTGTAGTTTTAATTGAAGGTTTTCCGGTGTAAACCTGCACCCGGCCCTCACATTATATTACACGCACACACGCGCTACACACAGACGTCATGTATACGCAGTCAATTTCTCACCTCCTTCGGCGGTACCCTCTTCTTTACGTACCTATGTATATTCTATACCTATACGTCTTGTAATACGCACATGTTCTATTCTAGTGGCGGCGGCGATGGCAGTGGATTACGACGATTGCGAAGCGGCATTTTTATTTTACGATCCGTATAGCTTTACAATCGGGCCAGTTGACGAAGTCGTAAAATATGTCACAATAATGAGGGTGCCCGTCGAACGGGATTTACGATCCGGACACTCGTAAACCGTATTGCAACAATAACAACATTTTTGAATGAAACTCAGCGACTCGATTCTCGAATTTGATGATGATGATGATTTGTTATTGAGGGACCGGCGGCGACGTATAGCAGTTCAGTACATTATAATAAAATAATATTATATTATATGTATCGTGCATACTGCATATAAGGTAGTGCGCAGTTGGTCTCGGGTCAAATGCTTTTTGTATAGGTACCTACACCAATACACCATATTATACACGCGTAAAAACATAATTATTATATTTACATATAATATACAATATTAAATATGCCAGTTTCATTATTATAATTTCATATTTATTAACATCTTTTCGTACAAATCCTTTTCTTAGGCCGAATTTTTCTACTTGCGCATTATAATTTCTTATTTCAGTTTGGTTTTTTTCTATAGATATCTCATACATATACTTAGCCAGGCTATCCATAATAAACGCGTATATACAATTGATACCTATTATCTGGTACCTACTTAAATATTTATTTTACTGTTTACATCCAATATACCGTTAATTATTTTAATATGTCGTCTCAATATTAATATTACCCTTTAGAATGACTGAACATTTTGGCATAATATGGGCTTTCTTATATCCACGGGCAGCAATGATGGGCAGTGGTTGTTATGGCGAAGGCAATCATTTTTAGTAAAAAATAAATAGTCCATCTGGGCAAGTGAATTTGTTTTTACCTGGTGACAAGTTTTTAGTTTTTTCAACCCCTTTAGGGTGCCTAATACATAAATTTCGTTTTGGCTCTCAAAAAAAAATAATTAGTTACAAAAATAAAATAAAAAAATTGGTATAGACTAGTAGTCAACCAACTATTGCTATCTCTTGCCGTCCTTTACTTTGGGATTTTATTTAAATAAAATCAAATAATATTTGATTTATTATTTGTTTTCTAATTTTATTAATTTATAAATTAATTTACCTATATACCTGTTTTATAATATATATACATTGATAATGTATACTGGTAAATGATAAATGTATATAATTACTAAAAATTTGTTCAAACAGACTATATTATGAAAACCAATAGACTTACCTGCTAAGACGTTGTAACGAAGTAAAATATTTATTTCATTTAAAATTTAATTTTTAAACGCATTATATTATTTTTGGCGGATATAAACATTTTTTATTAAAATATTAGAGTATAGTTTAGCCCATTTAAATATGTTTATCCACACATTATTTCAACTTATGTATTATTATAGGTATAAAATAATTAGAGTATAAGTTTAATCTACAATCTACAAATTATTTGATACTTATATCAATCATTTTGATTGTTATAGATATTTTAATTAATAACCCATAATTCTTCTTGTACCTACCGCGGTTATCTACTAATCTATAACCAAGGTACCGATACATGATTTCTCTCAATTGCGTATATTAGTTGTTTTTTTTCTTCGTCTCGTAGTACATGATTATATGATCGTCGTACAATAATACACATTCAGGTAGGTATTACCTTAATTGGGACGCGTTAGACTACAGCAGACAGTATAATTGGATGACAAATCGGTCGGCGTTTTTTAAACGAAAACACAAACGGACGGATTATAAACCGCCCGGACGATACATATACAAATTATATTTATATGTGTACAGTGTACCACTGTTGAATATTATAATGTTATGCGATGCTCTATGTGCGGGCCGCGTGTTAGCGCGCGACCAGACAACGGGATCGGGTTACTCTCATTTATAATAAAAACGAAGGGAAACGAATATTATTAAAATAAATAGAACTCTGCGCGAGGAGTTGACAATTTTAAAGGTCATCGTTGCGGTTAACATTTCAAACGGTTTCTCAGTACTTGATTTATTTGGTCACTGACGAGCACATAATATTATTTTCCCGGGGCATTTGTCATAGTGGACATATTGGTGCCTTATTATTCAGTATCAAAATATTAAATATTCGAGAAGTTACATATTTGTATTTGCCGATACTGAAGTAAATCGAAAAGAAACACTTATTAACATGTATGCATATCGTAAACAGTTTTTATTCATTGTGTATTGTATATTGTGTGTGAAACAAATAACATTATTTTTATTGCAATGTCCATAAAAACACAATAGTATAACATTATTATAAATGTGCATGTATTTTATGAGAGTAATTAATAAATTACCTTTAAAGTTGTCATTTTAGTTATTATTTTAGATCTATTAATCAATTAATACATTACTACGCTTATTAATTTATGTATAAAAACTTTTATTATAAACATTTCAGGTATTATTATTTATTAGGTTTTACCTTATCTACTTCACTATTTAATTTGATTACTTATAACTTAACATCGCGTCGATATTTAAATCAATACTATTTTGTCCATATATTATAATAATAAATAATAATTATTTAAATAATTTTAAATATAAATTGAACCTATTTAAACTTATAACTTATAAGTTTATAACAGTATTTCACTTTTCACTTTTCCTCCAATGATTAATAAATGCAGATCGATTAAAATTTTTCGCAATTTAACAAGTTCTTTGAATACCTATAGGTATAATAAACAACTATGATTATATGTTTTATTTTATTGGAGCGTAGGTTGTGGGAATATCAATTTAATTTTTAAATTTATCTACTATTGTTTTGACAGTAAGTCAATTATATATTATATCAATATATTATTTTTAATTAATAGTATGATATTTCATTGTTCATACACCTTAGCCTAAAATATTGACAAGCGCAATCGCGTGAAATAGGTTGAAAATAATTAAAATTTTTGTTTAAAATAATATCTTAATAATTCTGCAACATTTAATATTTAATTATTTCAATTTTTATTGTTTTAATAAATATTTTATTTATAAATTATATGTTTATTATTTATATTATAATATATGCTATTATGCTAAGGCTAAAGGAAACCAGTACTATTTTAAACCTTAAATTGTAGTTTAACATACCAGTTGTCAGACGAGGATATAATGAATAATAATAATTTAATTCAAAAATTAAATATTAGATATTTACTAAGTCATTTTTCAAAGTAATTATTAATTTGTTAGTGTATTTTTGGATGCGTATTATCGCAAATACATAATTATAATAATTACATTAAATATAATAAGTACAGCGTGGATTTTTATGCACTAAAATGTATCAAAATATGCCATATTAATATATTATAATATGCAGTCAAAATCGTAAACATTGCATCAAATATGAAAATATGCAATAAATATGCAAGAAAATTTTAATTATTTATATAACAAATTTTTACAATATTAATAGATATATTAATATTGGTACTTATATTTAAATATTGTAAAAAAAGGTATAATAAATTTAAAAATTAATATAATTTTTTATATTTTATTTATTATTAAAATGAATAAACATAGTTATTTCTAATTTTTTTCAATGAAGCTGTGACTTATTCTGACAAAATTACAACATATTTTTAAATACAGATGAGAACGATCGTTTGACGTCAACCGAAGTGGTTGGGACATATTTAAAGCAATTATATATATAGTTAAATAGTAATAGCTAGCTTACATTTTTTTTTATTTCATCAATTATTAAAATGCTTTCATATAATGTCATATTTTAAGTTTCTATATTATAATTTCTTTATTGCTATCACTAAAAATTGAAAATTATTGTGCATAAAATATATTAAATTTATTTCAAAAAAAAATATTTTATACTTTACTTTACACAACGTATGTTAAAAATTATAAGAAACATTGATTGCGTTCATTGATGTAAGAAATACAATAAACTGCGATATAAGAAAATACGGTAGATACAAAGATACAATGAAAAAACTGTTGGAAGTAGAGAATTGTAAAAAAAGTTGTAAATTCAGAATCAACAGTTAAAAGATAAAAATTCATTAGCGATAAAACTTTTGAAAAAAAGCAATACCTAATATATAAACTACTTTTAATTACTAACTTTTAGCTGCTAAAATCTAAACGGCTAAATCTGTCTTGAAAATTCTTTTGTCTACAAATATAATTATTTTTTTCTTTAGCTTAGTTGCAATTATTTTTAAATGTTGAAAAATTTCTTTTGTTAGGTTCAATTCTCATAAATGTTTATTCTGTTTATTGATCTTACAAATATAATAATCATTTTCTCGTTGGAGTTTTTTTATTTTCTTGTTTTTAACAATTAACTCTTCATTTGCTAAGGAATTTTTATCTTTTAATTGTTGATTCTGAATTAACAACCTTTTTTTACTATTCTCTACTTCTAACAGTTTTTGCATTGTATCTACTCTATTTTCAATATTAAATATATCGCAATTTATTGTATTTCTTACATCACTGAACGCAATCTTTGTTTCATATAATTTCTCACATACGGTATTAAATTTAGCAGAAAGTTTTTCCTGTTCAAATTCCGAATTTGTTTCGGGTCGTTTCATCGAATTTAGATGTTCAGTTGTACATTTACAGTTCACCTCAAATCGACTATTCATATTAATTTTCGTGCGTAAATTACAATTTTCCTCTTCAATAGATTTCAAGTTTGTATTTAATTTCTTAACTAAGTCATTTTTTTTCTTTATTTCTTCCTAAAAACAGTTAGCAGATGATAATTTTATAATTTTCTGTATAATTTACTATGGTTTAATTAGATATATTATAATTTATAAAATATGATTGGCATATTAAGGTTGTTTCTTTGACCTAACTCGTAAAATTATTTATGTATAATCTACATATTATATCAATCATTTTATAACTATAGGTAATGAATTAGTATAAGTATAGTATTTGATTCATTTAAAAAATCAATACTAAATAGAAGCTTAAAAATTAAAATTAATAGCCGTAAGTTGTTACGGCTATAAATTAGTCGCTGTTTATTACTAAACATAAGTTTTTACATAAAAATAAATTACCTAATCACGATTATTAATTATTCTATAATTTACTATTTATCTAGTTACTATAATAAAGTAATACATTATTGAAACAATACATGTCCATATAAAATAAGTCGAAAACATACTTATTATCCATAATTATAATTCGATGTAAGCATTAAAAAAATTCAAATATATGATAAAATTAAAATGTACTTATTTAATTACTTTATAGCTGCTCAATTCATCAAAGGTACATTTTTGAAGTTCTTTCGTTTTCTTTAATTTGGCTATAAGTATATTTTCATTCAATTTTAGCGAGTTGTTCTGAGTAATGATTTCATTTGTTAATTTACATTGTTCGTTATATTTATCCTCCCAATAGCATATCTATTAAAAAAATATTAAGTATTTTTTAAGATTTTATTTAACCATACACGCAGTTATCTTACAAATTGTTCCGACTCTGAACCGTTTGAACACATTATTAATAAATTTATACTTTTTTATAAGTTATAAATTATGATAAATATTAGAAAATATAAGTTATACATTTTTGTTTATAGCAACTGTATGTTATAGCAATATCAGAGATGTTTATTTAGTAAAAATATAAATTAAATTATCTGTTTTTGTATTTTGATATGTTTATTAAATACTCATCAGTAAAAATTGTTATTTTCAATATTTTATTATAATTCAAATTTAAAAAAATATGTAATTCATTGTTTTGCGTATTTTTGTGATGCGGATTTGTAATACTTTAAAAATGCTAAATGATAGGTAATTAGACATTGATACTTTTATGTTCATTTTTCGAATTACCTATACTATAGCAGCTTTAAAAAAATAAAACTGTTCATGTGCAATTATTAAAAAAGCATTTGTTATTTTGTTTTAATTGAAACTATAATATAAAATCTTAAATGATAATTTAAATCAATTATTGATTTTATTATAAAACTATAATAAGCTAATAAGCCTGTACAGTGTATATTTGGTTTATTTCAATACAATTTATATTAACAAACGGAAATACATACAATATATACTGACTGGTGAGTGGTGACCCATCTTAAAGACTATTATATAATTAAAAAATGATAAGTATTAGAGTAAGCTCAGAATTTTTCTGTCTGTTGATATAACGTAGCAGTTTATTATTATTATTTTTTTAAATTTAAAATGAAGTATTATTAATAAGTATTATATAGTAGTTATTAATAATACTTAGCTTACTCTAAGTATTATATAGTAGTTACTATATAGCTATTAAGAATTTAAATAAACTAAAATGTCAAATGTCAAATTGTCAAACTCGAAACCAGATAGCGCTCTAAGTACACACCTAATCGACACGAATAATTATGCATATCTATGGCGTTATTAATTATGTATTCAGATAATTATAACTTATTTTTCAATTACTATAAAATGAAAGCATAAATTACTATTACCTAGTTATTTTGACAAATTACCCACTTGGGCGTTTGTGTTACATTGTGTATGATTAAGTCAATGTTTTGTTGTTTTAATTTTCAGTTTATTAAGATTTTAAATATATATATACATTGTGATTAGTACTGCTCATAATGCAGTGCTGTAATGTATCTATGGGTTCATATTTACATATTTAAGATATAGTATCTAGATATTAACTATCTATGTAGCTCTATCTATAGATACTTTTCAAAAAAATAAATCTATATCTGCATTTTAGATACAAAATATTGTGTATCTTAATAGATGTATCTAAGATACTTTTTAAGTTACAGTAATTATTATATTATAGTTTAATACAAATATACTGAGAATTTGAATTTCCCAGATGGTCAGATGGATAATATTTATTTCTTATTTTATATTTAATAGGCTATTTAACCTATATTTTATTGTTAAGCTATGATGTATAATTAATTTATAACTATTATCAATTATATTTGAAAAATAATATAAAAATTATAGTTTTTAAAATCATGTATTTTTATTTAGTAACCTCATATTTTAAAATATTGAATCTTTCTAAAAAAGATATCTGTATCTAATTACTCTTTAAAGTAAAGTATCTGTATTTGTATTTAGATACTAATCGAAAGTATTTTACTAAAGCACTGTTGATATATGATGGGTTATTTTCCAGATTTCTTTGTAGGTAAAGATGTACATTGTTAAACTGAAAAAAATTGATTCAAGTGAATGCAAAAATTGATAAAGAATATGATATATAACCTATATTAGCTATTAAAATCTTTGCCATTCTTAAACAGATTCGAACAATATAATTCTGTATGACTATTTTTAAATATGAAAACATCCACCTCTGATTACATAATAATATATAATATAACTATAACTCTAGTACCTATTAATGTTATTTTATTATATTACTAATATATCTATTAAATGTATCATTTGCCAACTAATGGTTATATTTTATGCTATATTTTTGTTCACCTAGCTATATTATATTATTATATATAATAATGAATAACTATCAAATTGAAATTTTATAAATACTTTATTATTTTATATATATTTGTTTTTTTTTTTATATATAGCAGTAAACTAATTTTGTTAATAATTTGAATAAATAATTGTTTTTATGTTTATTAATTCCTCTATAAATTTTCTTCTTTGAACAAGCTACTGTGAGTTGAGAATGGTTAAAGTCGATAAAGATTTACAAATTAAATAACGTTTTAAAAGTAAGAATAATATTTATAAGAAAATATTCATTATTTTAGTTTGACTAGTTTTTAATTAATTTTTTAATTACTTTATTAATACATTAAATACCGACACCAAAATTTAATTTCACAGGTATTATAATATAAATTTAAAAGATGTAGGTTGTAGTTTTTAATAAATATTATTTACTTGTTGGTGTTATAAGTTATGATTGTTATGAGTTAGGTAATTATATTATGCTTCTATAGTTATTAAAATACTGCATATAAGAACAGTTTATAATATATAAAATATTTGGTTTACACTATGTGTTACTTAGAAAAACTTAACTCTTTATTATTATTATTATTATTTAAAAAAATATATATCACAAGCAACATTAATTTAAATTTTAAATAATTTCAAAATATATTGTTTTTAAATTTGAAAATGAATATGTTACGGGGTCATCAATAACCGGTTATATAAACAAAGATTTCTGAAATTAATAGTTGATGGTGCAAAAAAATGTAACTATATGGATGTGTTAATGTAGAAATGTTTATTTACACGCAATTACCTACGCAATGATAATTATTAAACATAGGTATATTAATAAATAATTTTCGTTGTTGGAGAGAATTATTTATACGTAGAAATTTTAATAATCTAGATTTAGATGTTGACTGAACATATATTTTTCAAAAGCTGTCAACAACTAGAATGTAGCAAAAGAAAGTAAAAAAAGAACAAGAATAAATAAAGAGAGGACATAAATTGTAAAAAGATAAATAAATCTAGCCGATGTAAATACCTATTATTATATATTTTTTAGAAAATAATTCTTGGTACGAACAAAGATAATTAACTAAAAAATAAACCAATTAACTTAGACAACTTGCGTTATATGATAATATATATATAAAATAAAATATACAAATAACTTTGATTCAACTTAATTACATAAATCGTTTTGTCTTAAACTTAAATTATAAAAATTAAAATATTAGAATGTAATGTGTTTTGAAAACAATATTTTTACTGTAAATAAATATATACGTATTATTTTATATTTATAAATGAGAAAACCTTTTATATTTAGAATATTAATGAAATAAAAATATGTTATTTATTAAAAAGTGGAAACATCACTAATGTTTGAGAACACACTAAAATACATTCATACAGATATTATCTAGATGCAGCCGATACGGGTATAAATATATACATTTAAAACTACTGAAGTTAAAGTAAGGAACCCATTTGAAAAGTTTCACGAGAACAAGTCTGCAGCAGCGGTGACGTTGTAGTATAGGTATACTTTTACGATAAAAATCAATTTATGTAGATCATATGCGTTGAATATTAATAATGCATGAACACAATACGGACATTTGAAACGATTACCACCTACCACATACATTTTTCTTCCGTTTTCGTAATATTTTATATTGTAGGTAGGGGAATGAATAGGCATACAAACCCGCCGTCGTTTTCGATTATTCAACGTGTAGGCATCATTATTATTATTATTATTATTATTATTATTACACCAATCATATGCGGTTCGAGTTAGTTAGTCGGTACGTAATATTATTGCGTTCCGTTTTTAATGAAATAAATGCGTGTGTAGTCATATATAATATATTCGTATACTCTTAGAAAAACATTATCATGTATACAGCTGCTGCAGCGTCTGTCCTAAAAGTGTTGTATCCTATGCCCGGCCCGGAGATTGTTAATTTTAAAACAACGTTTCTACGCGCGCAAGGTATATCACTCATAGACAACGCCTATGCGTAAATACGTATGTATACTACACGCGCCGTATCCGTTTATAACACGTTTTTCAGTGTTGTGCTCGAGTTCCCGACCGCGCGCGCTCGTCAACCGAGCAACACGTCTCCCGCGGTGGGTCGAGTCGGTGATTGGTGGTGGAGTGGTGGCGGTGTGCACCATGCGGCGGCGGCGATAAGTTTCACCCGACTAATCGAGTTTGCGCGTCGTCGGGACACGATAATTAATATAAGTTTATCCGGCCGGCCGGTCCGTTGACACTTGATAAAGTAGCGGTTTATCACCGCCGCCGCCGCCGCCGTCGCCGCAACGACTTGTTGTTTGGCGTTATTATTATTAAAAAAAAAATAATACGTTTATACATATTACACTATATACCGCGTACACGGTTATACTGTTATGGTATGAATGGTATGATAATAATATATACCCAACACGAATGTGCGCGTATACGTTGCCCCGGCCGAAGACAGCAGGTAGCTGATGGGGACGCCCGCTGACACGCGTGCTCGTGGTGATGATGATGATAATAATAATATTATGTCCACCGCGGCCGAAACGACACATCGAATTATTACAATATTATACTATATATACGTGCGTGCCTTGGTATATTGTACACACGCACTAATATACTATAAAATATTGGTACACGCGTACTGCGGGCAGTTGTCTCAACGCGCGCCGCGTGCAGTTTGTCTCCGTCGACGACTATCGGCTTCTATATTTAATTTTTTTTTTTTTCAAACAGTATGAGTATTTTGTTACTACAGAACATTTTGATGTCGAAATAAAAATATGTTTGAACACTTGAACTACGTAAGCTCTTCTTCTCTTCTTTCTCCACCAGCTGTAAATAGGGGCGCCACCAAAGTTTATTGTTTATTTACACCTCCTTAAGAGGGACGGATTGATAGAATAGTTGTATGCATTTTAAACTTACAAAATGTCGGAAATTGATTTAGAAAATTTATAAAAAATTAAGAATATTAAACGTTTATACAAAAGAAAAATATTAATGTATTTTCGATATTTTTAAATTGCTGTTAAAGATCAACCTACGAAGAACTCCATGTTCAAGATTTCTTATACTCACAAACAAAAATATAAAAAAATAAAAATAAACTTACAATTTTAAAAGTCTATAAATAATTAAAAAATTGTCCAAAATAACTATACATTTTATTTTTTATATATCTATATAAGATGCAATTACAAATACTTTTCGAAAATTTAAAGTCAATAGTATAATTCAATTTTTAAATTTTACAATAAAACATGGAACTGGTTTTACGGTTTTATTGTAATGCTTTTTTCTTTTCCGTTTATTTAGAAAAATAATTATTTTCAATACTTTTTCCTTAAATACAAATTATATCTAATTTTTTACCAGAAACTTCTTAGGAAGTTGAAAATTGATTTACTTTTCGACTATAAAAATAATCTTCAAACACAGTAATAAAATTAAAAACAAGCCATTGTAAAACTATATAATATAATTACAATAGTAAAATATATTTATCATACCGCTCAAAACTTAAAATACGCGACAATTTAATATGAAACTATACCTAATAACTATATAATACTATCCCTTATCACTACCTTTACTTACACTAACTACTTATTTTCATGTTCTTTTTCGAGCTCCCTCGCCTTCAACATTTATTTTCATAAACAAAAAAGTAATAAAAAAAAAAAAATTGTTGTATTGGATTCACTGAGATCACTTTAGCTTGTATCTATAAACTTATACCTGCCTATACCTGTATGTTATATATGCGGTCGTTCTCTAATTAACCTATCACATTATCTCTGATGTATAATGTATATGTATACTGAATCTTTTAAATTTTAAATACGCCTTTTAGATTTATCGACTTGTCGCTTCGTCGCGTATTTATTGCCAATATTTTCGCCCCGTTAAAAGTTATTATTATTATTATATACTCACTTGCTCGTCGTAAATTTAATTTAGTGGTTTTTATTTTTTGTCGTTTTCTTTATATTTCATAAAATTACCACAAGCCGTGAAAATCCGCCGATTTTACGACATTGCACACACGCAATACCTATTATTTATATATCTTATGCCGCCGATTGGAAAGATAATAAATATCGGTCGTCTCCGCAGCCACACAGTCAACATGCAGCTAGCATATAATATATACGCAATCGGATACGCATTGCGGTCATCGAATTGTCTTTGTATACCTAAGTATTTCCCAAAAATATTATCACACACCTAAATAGGTAGTAGGTGTATTCGTAATATACCTTGTAGGCTGTGCATCTAATATTGATGTATAAACGTTAATTTTCAAGAGTTGTAAGTTTTTCTTTAACGAATGTCAATAAAATATAAACCAATTATATATTCGAGATCATTCTTATTTTTTTCTTTTTGAACCTGTCTCGATTTCGATTTCAATTTCAGTTTTTAACGATTCGTTTGACATATTCGCCTTGGTCTCTCATCCCTTATTTGCATAGATCGAATTTCGAATGTTTCGTGCAAAGTTATCCTGAGAAATAAATGTAATAGTATTATAGCGGACCGGTTTCTAGCGAGAACCATTTGGAAACCGTTTTTAAATGAGTAGCCGGTACCTATATATATATGTTTTTTATTGGTGGGAACATATCCAATCAACGTGACAACTAGTGATTGGACCCCCCGTCGTGGACATTGAATTATAATAATAATTATAATTACTACTCAAGTACACTGCAGTATCTAAATGTGTACGAGAGGTATCCTATACCTATATGTATGTATATAAGAATAAAGAATAACAATAAATGTCCAATTAATATACGCGCGTATAAGCTCGTCTTTAGGTAAATGACGAATGTCTACATGGATTCTATGGATTCTTTGTTTTGGTCTCTAATATATTTATATAGGTATATATAGATGTATAAATATGGATTATAAGACTCGCATATAGACACACTATATATGAAAATACGTTATAAGTATACAACTGTAAATTCAGTGAGAAGACATTATTGAAACGGAGAAGGAGAAAACATATTACAAAACAAAATTAAATTTATTCATAGCTAATAAATAAATTTAAAAATCAATAACGTGCTTTTGATAAATATTTTATAATGAATATGAATTCGGTAATCTGGAATAAAAAACTAAATAAGACTACTGTATAAGACGTATACTTATTACTTCAGCACTATTAGTACTGATGTTGATATAATGTACTTTAAACGTATAAATTGTATCTTTTCGAGAGTCAATACCAACGAATAGGCTATACATTATATCATTATAATGTATAATCGTTGTGAGTTTTGATTTTATTTTTATTTTTATTCGTTTATTCTGATAATATGAGTCTGGAAAACATGTACCTGGATGTGTAAAGCTGCAACGACATTTTAACACAAACGAATGGAAGAATGTCAGATCTCCAATATATACAAAACTCGTACGTCCTTGACTTGTAGAACCCATAAGATTTGAAAAAAAAACCGTATAAGAATAAATTTAATACACAAGACCAATAGTATACATACGTTTGTATAACATAACACGTAAACAGACATAATTCTTCGTTGGTAGTAGGTGATAAGTCGAATTCACAAAAATCGAATAAATCCTTATATAACTGTATTCGACTAATTTTTATTTTTTAACAGCTAAGCATGTATAATATATATACTTTACGCTCCTCGTGTTTGTATGTATAATAGACGATCGATAAATAACCATATATATATATAGGTATACATTATACCTATATAATCGACTGGCTTAGCTCTTTCAACATTAATACGTCAATATTGCTACAGTGTACCTATACATAATAATATATAGTTATGAACAAAATATCATACGCGTCGAAAATGTTCCGATGAAATTGTAGGTATATAATACAGTTTATGTAATATGTATAATATATACTATATAATATATTTCTGTGCAATATGTATATACATTATAATGTCATTCCGGTGGATCTCGGACGTTTCATGTTGTATATAGTTATATATAAGAGTAAATATTTTTTTAGAGAATTCTCAATAATACTGCACACACACACACACACACACACACGCACACATGCGTGCATATTATATCTGCTGCATATGATATGTGCGCGAGTTCTCCCGTCTTGTACGTCGGTATATTTTATTCTTATTTTTTTTTGTTTTTTTATGCGTTCTCGAAAACAACAGCGTGGGCCCGGTGTCACGTACCTCGCCGTAGCGCCGTGTGCAGTCCTGCTGGCGGATAATGCACCATATAGTATATAATATATATAAACTATATAGTCTTTGTATTTTTTTTTAAGCTTATTAAAATGTAATGTATTTTACAACGCGGCCATGTCGTCGACATGACTACGTCTAGTCTAAGTGATTTAAACAGCCTATACATATTATACTTTCAGCCACGATCACAGCTGTATATACCAGATACCTGTACATAATATATGTACCTATTATGTATATTATTGTATATATGTATATGTATATATGACATAGGCGCAACGAGTGTAATGTGTTTGTACGGCGGTGTGTAGTACTGGCGATACCTCATGCAGAACAATATAAAATTATATAAGTTGCTCATTTTATTATTATATCACAGAAACGACTTTTTTACAAGAGGCGAAGAAAAAATGAGCGATCGAACTTCGTTCTCCTTTTAGGAAAATAGTAAGTACTTACCATATTTCCACTGACACGAATCCGCGGAGGAACATTTTCGTTATTAATATATATTATATAGTTATAGTCGTAGTATATTATACAGCGGTCGCGTGTATTTATGACGTATATAAACATATAGTCAATATATATATATACGTGTTAGGTACAATAATACACGTTTGGCTATTGTGTAGACGGTAACATAACATTGCCGTTGTCAATGATAATGTTGCAACTCTGGCTCTTATACCTACATTTATATAATATAAATTTATATATAATAATATTAATGTGTATGTGTACTGTGTAGTACGACTATACAATAATACGCATTTTATTATATAATATGAGGGATTTCGGGAAAAAGTATCGACGCCTCGGTTGCATCAATCACGTTTTGTGTGATCAATTCCGACAGATATTGAACGATTTGCCTTTTCAATACTTTTTTTCCATTCTGTTCGATCGTTTTTATATTTTTTTTTTCTTTTCAGGTCCACACCGGACATAATTTATGATCCGACGACAAGGGTTTGGTGGTTATTAACTTTTCATCAATAACGCCTGCACCAAATATATAAGCATTTATATAGGTATATATAATATATATATTATATATATTATGTGTTTGTGTGTATGTGTATGAGTGTGTGTATCTATACACATATCCATAAACAAATCGCTGTGTTGTGGTTTTTCGGCGCTTTTCGATAGATCTCTTTGCGTGTACTACGTTAAAAAACCACATTTTTAAATTTCATACGAGTTCTGCATAGATCGCGGTTCCATGTCCAAACGACCAACGGACAAGTGGTTATTACCGCATCAGGTAACCCGCAAATGTATTATTCTATAAGGTCGTTTATATTCGAATAAATTAGAGAAAAATATACGCATTATTACTCATTGGTTACGACAATATACTTTATAGCTATAATGACTATATATTTATATATATGTACGTATAGAAGACATATACTATTATTATTTTATGTGATAAATTAATATTATTGATTATTTTTGCATATTATTATTTTCGTATTTGTTATATTCAGTTATTTAATAATAATTATAGTATTCACGTAGGTAATTAATAATATTTTTGTGTTGAAAAATTATTTCTATATAAAATATGTGTTATGCTATATTATATAGACTATAAGTAGGTTTTCGTTTATGTGTATTCTATAATACATAATATAAATTTATACTAAGATTTTGGTTATAATTTATACAATAATATAATATACATAAGACATAACCGTTTTTAAATAATACATATCATTATAAGTTTGTTTTTATCATTTAAAATATAGGAAGCAACCTTGAATATAGTACAGTTACAGACTACAGTGTGATTAACAATTGAAGCCTGGAATGGGAACTTTGGGAGAAATTTTTTTTTTAGAAACAGATGAGACATATATAGAATTTATGAAGGTTTTCGGAGAGTTTCCAAAATGTATGGGTGAACGGATTGTGTAGTGTTAAGTTAAATTGGATTAAGACACGAAAGGTTAATATAATATCTATAAATATATATTCAGGAATACATAGAGAAGATATGAAAATAGATCTGGAGTTGAGAGAACAATGTGAGTAGTAGATTTTAAAACGATGGGGAATACTCGAAAAAAAAATATTGTTAGCTATGATGATATAAATATAATGTAGATTCAACTTAATTATATAAGTATACGAATATTATGAACATATAAAAACAAAATGAAAAAAAAATAAATATTTTTTTTGTTAAAATATTCAGTTTGCGTATAAGATAAACCGTTCTTATAGAGACACCTTGACACTGCGTCCTTTTAATTTTATCCTGCCTATATATGTTAATATAATATGATATGAGTATATTATGACGATTGTACCTAATAAAATAAAAAATATATATTAAATAATTAACAAACTAAAATTAATGATGGATAATAATTACATTTTTAATCATAAAAATAGATAGTATTATGATTAACTATTTCACGAATTAGTTTTTTTTAGTAAAA
This sequence comes from Rhopalosiphum maidis, assembly GCF_003676215.2. NCBI lineage: Eukaryota > Metazoa > Arthropoda > Insecta > Hemiptera > Aphididae > Rhopalosiphum > Rhopalosiphum maidis. The sequence continues at coordinate 67,337,488 of NC_040877.1, forward strand.
TTTGACAAATCATCATAATCCTTATAAGTTTTATAAAGTGTAATGAATATCTATTTTTAATTTTTTAATTATATAGATGTAATATTTATAATCTTCAACCATCAATTATAATCTTAAGATTTTCCCAACACTTTAAATATTCTCTATCACAATTGAATTATTTATGCATATTTAAAATGCTTTTATTTCTGTTACCTTATTAATAAGCTAAGTCGGAGTTTTGGAACTTTGACTAGTGTACACTTGTTTATATATATATGTATTATATAAACACAATATTATATACCTATATGAAATCCGAATGGTCATCGGAATAAAAGTCATCCGGAATCTCATCTGTCGTACGTTCAACAATTGTAACACCACATGTCCACATCGTATGATATATTATTTAAAACCATTGCAGCAATCCACGTCCGGAAACTGCGGTTTCTTCTACGCGATCATTTAGATATATTATAATATTATACTATAACTATAATATCATCACGTTTACATATTGTTATAGCGGTTGTTCGTTCCATATCGCATACATACCATCGTCATCGCAGAATATAAAAAGATGTATAGTGCGGCGCGCGCGTACACACATACGCATACATACACGTGTATTATACATACATAATATATAGACTATAGAAGAGGTGTTGACTGACACGGGACCGAAAAAGGCGCGGGCGGTTGAGTGATTAGCTCATTGTCGTCGAGTCCACGTCCAAACAAGCGGACTATACGTGTTATTATTACAATAAACAATGAACGAATACATATATACATATATATATATGTGTGTGTGTGTGTGTGTGTGTGTATGTGTGTGTGAGTGTGTTAGAGCGAGTGAGAGAGATCCAACAACGGATATAGACGAATGAACGGATACATAGAAACCGCAATCGGTGTAAGGGAATAACCATCATACCGCGGAGAGGTGAATCGTCGGGTTAATTAAAGGAGGAGAATAATGTTATATTATTATTATATTTTTGTTTCCTCGACTATACACACTCTATACCCCCGCCTAGATACGCTATACCACTATTTTATACCACCACGTCGTCGTCACCACGCCGACTGGAGTTTATGAATGAAACCCAATGACGTCATGTGCTCGATGTGTGCACGCTACGCGTATACAGGTAAAAAAACGCGTAGGTGGCGGCGTGCCGGTAATTCATCTTTGACCCCGGACATCAATATAAGACATTCCGCGAGTAAGGTACGTATGCGTACAATAATAAAAAATAATATTATAATATAATAATAATAGTACCGAACCGTTGAACACGCTGGATGCTGACGCCGCATGGGCGAGGACCAAAAGCACGCGTTGCTCGCACAAAGCGCCCATTGTCTTCGGTCCATTGAAGCCTCCGCCGCCGCTGTATACGTGTATATTATATCATTATGGTGTATGTGTTTGTGTGGCGCGTATGAGCGATCGAACGAACCAGCGACGAAGACGGAGACAAGACAATTGAACTTGATTTTTGACGATTCGGCGGAGCTTGATAAACACTGCGGCAATTATAATACAATATAGTATATATATATATGAGTGGGTCAGAATAATCCGAAAGGCTGTCCCACGTTTTTAAGCCACAGCATGAGCGATCACAAAATTTCGGGTCTGACAATAAACGGAATATACATAATTACCGCGAGCCTCTTAACCGTTCCAATAGGTCACTGTTGTATGTTATATACGTATAGGTTATGTCCCACCATAAGATAAGTATTTTTTTAGGCTATTAATTATTTTTTATGTGTAAAATTATTTCTCATATTATTTTATACTTAGAACTTTTAAGCGTTGAGATGTGTATGTAATTTATTTATAAATATGTCTTATAGTCAATACTCAATACATAGACCGGTAACTCATTGGGTGCTAGATTAGGATGAATAGTGGAACAATATTTATACACAAAAACGGGATAATCGGATAAATGATTTGGGTTCAACTTTAAAAATCTTACAAAATTGTAAGCTGATTTTTATGTTTATATTGATATTTTAAAGTTAATGTTTGCCTGTTGTATAAGGCAAATGATCACCTTTGTTGAGGATGGGGAATCAATATTACACTGTTGTAGTAGTTAAATGGGATGATTGAAGAGAAATATTTATAATTCTTAAGATAATATGATTCATATCTAATTTTGAAAAACAAATATATTAATAAAATTATAGTGTGTCATAAATTTTAAAGAAAATTGTTTTCATAATTTTAAATTAAACTTCTACTAACTCGTTTGCTAAAAAAGTATATATATATATATATTTTTAAGGAGTTTAGTACCAAAGATGTGTTTAGGATTTTGTACAGAAGGGATATATATTTATTCAGAGTTCATTAATCTTTTCGTAATAATGATTTATATGGTTTTTTAAACTGCTACGATACATTTCACAAATTTATGAAATGATTTTTATATTTATATTATAATTTATAAAGCTTATAAATTAAACAATTTACTTTTATTATTATGCGCAAAACGAAATTTATAAATAGTTTAATTGACGACATTACGGCCTACGGGGAAAATATATATATCAATAAATAGACTATGTGTTCCAAAACCTTGCCATCAGTTGCCAAATACAACATTGTTAGAAAGACTTGTCTTTTCTTGATATAGAGAGTATAGACACGTGCACAAAAATAAAATTCAGATGGGGAGATATTTATAAAACAATTTAGGTACAATTTACAATAATATAATATATATTTTTGTATTTTCGAGGGGGGGGGGGTAAACCCGTGCATACATTAGTATAATATGACAAGACTTAAAGTGTATGCCTAAGAAACATGTTATCTTTTTCTAAAAATGTTGTTATTTTTATTTTTGAATTTTTTTTTTATTCTCTCGTTATTAACGGGGATAACTTATGGACTAAGTGGTATGTTATGTCTATGATAGGCTTATCATTAGAATGTTAAAAGCTATAGAAGTGGTGGATAAATTAGTGGATTTTCTCGGTATATCTATTATTATAGTGTTGGTAAAACTGTAATCATTGCGGTTTCCAATATTCGTTTAATTTCATCTAGTTTTTGCAACGTCCTTTACCACAACCACGGTAAATCGCAGTTTTCCAGTCTTTCATGACTATTTGATCTACAGACAGATCTATTGACTTATTATTTTTATAGTATATGGTTTGTTCAACCACCCTTTCGTTCTTTGAATTCATAACGGAAGTTTACATAATATACAATTTTATTTTTCAACATTTTTCTGTTCTCCGAGCTGCATTATTGCGATATTGATGTGTCCGCAGCGGTTTTTGTCGTTTTCGTTAATACAAATTTTTACCCGGTAAACTTCTGAATCACTATATTCGTCTGCTTATATACAAATATACAATCACACTATTATACATGGACAATGATATAACCATCAGTGGTGTAATGATGTATTTAAGATTTTGTTTTGGAGATTTGATATGTATTTATCCTTAACTCACTAAATCGAGGAGGCTCCGTCACCTTCATTTCGAAGTTTTTTATATTGTGATAATGACATAACATTATAATTTCATCATTATTAAAAGCAAAAATGGTCCTTAAATCTAAATAAACCAGTAAGCTGAGAAGAATAAAATTTTTCTTTTCATGAATAATATTTTAATTTTTAGACTCTGTGCGTTACATTTAAAATGTCAACTAAAAATGTCACCGTAAACGTGAATCCAGATCAGGTTAGTTTAGTTTGTAGTTAAAATATTATTATAGTTTTAAGATGATTGAAAATATAATTTGGTCGTAAACAATTTATCGTCTTCAACCAAATAATATTATTAGCATAATATGTATGGTTAGATAGTACCTATTATCGTGATCACACGAATTGATACGTAGAATAATTTTATTAAAAAATAATTATTAGATATAGTTTATATTTTGAAAAGATTTATACGTTTTTCTGCACAAAACCATGTACTTATATGTACGTATATACAATATAATTGATCGGACTTTGTTTTATTGGTAGTCTTACATAAATCACACGGAAATGTCAACGATATATGCATTTATTGGTAATAAATCTAACGAATGTATCTTATTGAAATACTCTTCCATATGAAATATGATACGGACGTCATCAGTATGGATATAATAATATTAATACGTAGATGACTACATAATAGGTAGACAACTATATGATATTAATATATTATATAATATGGCGCACACAAAAGATGATAAAAATGCAATGGTAATATGGTATGATACATTGATACGCTGTATACCCATAATCGTATAGACTTAGGTATATGTACAGCCGTAAGGTGGTAAAATATTTATAGGGATGCAATTGTTTTAAACACGGTTATTTCGTTACTTTTGTCAAGCAAAAATCAACAGATAAAAATAATTATAAAAACTATACGTATTATTTATATGCATGAAATTAAAAATAAAAATAAATAATTATGTTCTTTGTTACAACATCCGTCATTAATTTAGTCGAACTCACTCGTACTGTATATAATATGTACGCAGCTGATAATATTATATATTATTAATTATGAAACCGGTAGGTACACGTGGCACGGTACCTATTTAATATTATGTGTATTATTTAATTGTTATTATTTTTTTTTCTATTCAATTATCACCCGTATGTATAATACCTTTATGGTATTTTTCACGCGTTTACAGGCAACGCCCACTATGTATTATTATGTCTTGTACATATTTTGAAAATTACTCTTATAGGACATGGGCCCATTAAAATGCATATTGTATTAGGCATACCTATTAATCGATAGAATATAATATTATATCATGAAATATATAATTTGGTGATTAATAAGACAGTATACAGTAGATATATACATTTGTAGACACGTAAGCTGGGTTGGTTTCCGACTGTCCTGTTATACAACAATATTATAATATTATAATATGGTATATGGTCGTATTTAGGAGAGGTAAACAAGGGGGTGTTGCCCTGCATTTGCTAATTTTGAGTGAGTAGCTAATAATTTTTAAATTTTAATTGTTTTAATCCTCTCATAACTTTATTCACTTATCTCCTAAAATTAATAATATTATATTATATATATTTTAGATTCTAAACACTTCGTTCTGATAAATGAATTGGTTTTACAACGATATGTGTGTGTGTGTTTTTTTTTTCGGTCCAATTTTCAACTAAATTCATAAACTGTTTAATACTCACACCTAAGGTTTTAAAATTAAATACAATGTTCATTATGAGTTTTATAGCCTTTATTAAAAATAAAAATTATACTAGAAAATAAAAGACCTTTTTTATGAACGTTTGAAATTCATAATTTTTACAACATTTCATACTCCTAACCCGTAAAATAACTATTTGTCCTCAAACAATTAATGTTATTTTATTGTAATTTAAAAACAAATAATTCTAGATACTTATAGACATAAAAATGTTTAACTGTTTTATTTAGTTTTTTTTTTTTAATTGTTGATGTAAATTTATTTGCTGGATTTAAATTCTTAAAAATTTAATATAAGATCCTCACATGCGTTATTCTTATATCTGCATAAAAATATTAAAAATACAGTCACATTTTTGCTTTATAATGCATTTGAAGTTGAAATGTTTACAGAATTACGAAAATTTACATACTACAAGTATTATGTAGTAAACAATTTATTAAAAATATTTAATTTTTGTAGCAAAATTCTATAAAAAAAATATTTTTTTCCCACAATTAGTTCATACTGGAACCAAAACAATCTAAATAATATATAAACATTATTATTTTTTATTGATTTAAAATTTAACTCGCATGAAATTATATATTTAAACGATGAAACGGTTTTTTTTTTATTAAATTATTAAATATGGCTCTGTTTGTATGCCATATGAGACAACGAAAAATACAACTTTATATCGTACTTTAACTGTTCTTCAAATTTCATTAGAGGAAGAGCGGTTATCTTATATATACAATAAACGTATAATGTACACACCTAATATATTATAATACAATAAGTACAACTAGTCACTCGTTAAATTATACTTGATTATAACATAATATAATATAGTATTAATAAATTAATACAACACAAGTATCGATTTTGAATTTTTATTCCTTATGAAATCGTTGTTTTTACTATTTGTGTGTATATGTGAATGATGAGTTATCTGCGACGCACTCAGTGGTTAAATTAAAATACCGTTGATCGTTAAGCAATTGGACATTGGCTATTATATTTATTAGTTTATTATTAAATTGTGGAAGATGACGAGAACTAGCAACTCTGAAGTGAATTGCATTCGAAACTACTTTTATTATTATTATTTTTTTTCATTTAACACTTTTTATAATATTTAATATAAAATTTAAATAATGCCTGTAGATAATGAAATATTATTATTGATAGTTTGTTAGGTTTTGTGTTTATTGAATATTATGTTTACATTCTAATATGAATCAATAATATTATAAATAGTAATAAAATAAAACCGCTGAAAAAATTTTGACATATAAAATAGTATTTCTAATAAATAAACTTAAAGATTTTTTCGCAAACAATTTGTTTTTTACCTTTTTTTTAATATTGTCTTAACAATAAAATTTGCTAGTTACTGTGCTAATTTTATTTTTTTAGCAGTGATCTTTGAATTAATTTCACTAATAGGTTATTATACATTTGTATGATTTTCTCAGACAGTCTAACTCTAACTTATTGGAAAAGTTGTTTTAATCTTTCGTTTTGTTAGTTTTTGGGTATTTATTTTCCAATATAATATTTTACACTACGACAGTTCAGAAACTAGTATATTATACGTCAAATATCAGATCTTAATGTTTCATTACGGTTTTATATTATATTTTTAAACCCATACTAAAGTTTATTATTTTACCCTCAATGTTAATACTATGTTTTTTGTTATGACTTATGAGTGTGTGCGTCTGTAAATAATTTAAGTTCTTCATTTTTTAAAATTCTTTCTCGGATAACATAGATTCATTTAATGTATATATATTATTAATTTTTAATAAGTAACATAACATCTGTTGTATAAATGAAATTTGTGTTGGCTAATGTATTACATATTTTAGTCGTTTAAATTGCTTTGGTACTAGTACAAAATTTACTTTTGTGTTACACGATGATACTGTTTCAACTTTTCTCAGATTGTTATCAGCAGAAAAAAAACTATTTGGAGAATAAAAATCAAAATATTGTAACAATCGATAATAACGATGTACCTATTATTTAATGACTATTGACTAATGAACATTGATAACTGTCGAGTAAAAATTAGATAAAACGATAAATAATAGTATGTAATTTATGTGTAACTATGTAATACAATTTAAAAAATCTAAAAAAAATGTCTAATAGGGCTATAAATGTATAGTATTTTGGTTGGTTGGGTATGTCTTTGTAAATTTATAAATAAAGTACATATATATCAATAAAATTCATTAATATTTTAAAATTGTATAAACCTGTATATTATAGTTAATCAAATACTATTCAATTAGCGAACATTAGGAATTAGGATTTAACATATTTTCCTTAAGAATTTCATATTTATTTGTATGCAATATGCTTTAAGTATAAAAATATTATATAATATTGCAATATGTAATAAACTAATAAGAATTTGTTTAAATAAATGTATTGCTATGATTATAAAAATGAGAATATACAAAGCCAATAGGTAAAGGAAATTGAGAAAACATTGTTATATCTGACCACCTTGTGCTTATTTATAACAAAACATTAAATAATTCATCCATTCAAATCCATTAATATGCGATGATAAAATATATGTATATAATAAAATTACCATATGGTCCTAATGTACTTTGTTCTTAATTTGAACATACGGATTTCTTGTTCGTATATGTAATCTCCTATCCGTTCTATGTAAGTTTAGTTTAACAGTGTGCGTATTTCTGTGGTACCTCGTATAGCTTTATACTTACATAATATTATAATCCTATTTAAGCGGGACGTAGGGGGTTAGGTACTCCTCCATTAATGACCACGTAAGGTGTATAAACAAAAGAATGAATGGATACCGGCTTTCACAATGGCAACGTGTAATATGTATAGGGTACTGTGTAAATGTATAAATAATACCGTAAAAACTTTTGTACACGCGTTATTCACTCTATGAATGTGTAAAAAAAACTTAAATAATAATAATAATAAAAACAACAACAATTGTAAAAAGGTATATAATACGAATATGTGTGATCCATGGGAGGTCCGTTTTTATGTGGTCCCGACTCAATGGAAACATGGCACATTAGCTGGTGACACGTCCGCATCATGCTACAGACAACCGGGTAGGCATAAATCACCGATTGCGTGCATATATATCACGCGTTGGAGATCTAAATCCTGTACAATATCCATATATGTGTACATAAAATAGAAAGATCAAAGATATAATATAATATAGAGATATATACAGACTAAGTCGTAAGTTATAATGTAATAGATGATATGCAGTAGAAAGCTTGTTGAAATTTTCTGAAAACTAAATCACCCCTGTTATAAATTTATATATTTTAACAATAATAATACGATTATTAAATGTTATGATACGTGCACTGTTATTATAATTACTATTTTAACCTATAAGTATTGTATTGTTGGTTCGAGTCAGTTACACGGTCTTGATAAAGTACTATTTTCTGTTCATTTTTTAAATATTTGTTAAGTTATGTTAAGTTATATACTTGATATTTAACATTGTAATAATATTAACAAAACAACTTTAACTTTTTTTAAAGATTGAATGAATTTTAATTTGTATACAAACAACATTTATTCAAGTAGGTCCATTATTTTAATTATTCACAAATATTTCAATTACTTTCTTATGCAAATGTTTACGGTAATTTTCTTCAATATTTAATCGTATAATTATACAACTGAAGTTTATTTATAATGCGATGTACCTAATGGTCGTTTTTGTTCGTTAATATGTAGGTATAATATACTATTATTAATGTTATGCTTATGATAATCTGTTTGTTGGATTTTTAGACTGTTCATATTTATGAGCTATTCGCATACTTTTTAAATAATTTGTATTTTAATGACTTTTTTAAAGATTGGATTAATAAAAAAAAAACGTAGAATTTATTTTTCTTTACAAAATACAGTGTACCTAATATAAGTATAATATGATGAATCATCACAATATACATACAAATATGAAATTCAAAATATAAAATGAAAAATGTGTATAAATATTTTTTAAATGCATAAATGTGAATACTAATTGTTATAAAATGTTAATCCGATTTTTTTGACATTGTTATACTGATATATGATTTTATGTTTTTAAATATTGTGTGATAATAAATCACCTATCAACACCTACTCTCGTTCCACATAGTTTACAAAATAAAAAAAATTCATCAGTATAAAATATATCTATTCCTAAATCGGTTAATTATACCGAACCTTAATATTAATCGACTAATATGACTATTATTTGATATTTTAGACATTTTTAAACTCGTGAACTAATACAACGTATTTGAAAAAAATCATTCAATTATGAATATGTAAGTTCATAAATATTAACACGGCAGAAATTATAATCACGATACGCTAACGTTATACACGTATTGATTTTGTCAAGATGTTATTAAGTTTCTAATTGTAATTTTGTCCAATAGAAATCGTAAGATTTAACGTCAATATAAACTATTTTCAAAATTTTTTTGAACGTTATACAAACACAAAATTAGTTAAAAAAATTATGATCATAATATAAACTTAAAAAATCTGATAAATGCATTAATATGCTGTACAATAATTAATTACCCATGCTCTCTTTTTTAAATATACAAAAAATAAACAAAATAAAATGTATTTAAATTATTTAATTTACGAAATCAATTTTCATCTAATTTACCCTAATGATGACACTTAATATATATTGTAATTTGAATTGATAATCACACTTGTCATTTGGTTACATTTTCACAGACTTCTTTTAAACGCTAACTTAAACCTAACCTAACCAGTGATATTTCTGAGCTATAACCTTCAATTGCTATGTATCTATATATTTTACTATTGTTATTAGGTATTTATTATTGAATTAAATGGCTTGAAAAATGTTTACCTAGTTTATTATTATTGAAATTTATTATGTTTCTTTTGCTTCTTTTATTCAAGTTTTATCTCATCATCTGTGATTTTAAATTTGTTGTAATTAGTTATTAAGATAATTCCCAATTTTTTTACTATCTAGTATCTATAGTATCTATTTTAAATATATTTATACGTGGACATAATAATACGGAACATTATATAATATATGTATATATGCTGTATTAAAAATACATTATTATAATATATGTATGCGTACATTAAAGCAAAATTTTTTTATGTTTGCCACAAATTTACTGGACGATTTAATTTGTATCGAAAACGTCTGTCATTCCATCACATAGTCGTATATGACTTGAACTAAGGTACGCTGAGTTCATCGAGTGGGTTGCCACCCGTGTGGGCCCAGCCGCGTGTTGCTACACGCTGACTGTGATGGTACACGCTACGAGGACGTTCTCCTCTTTTAAACTGCATAAATATTCAAATCACGCAGTAACCTATTATATGCGCGTGCAGCGGATGTGCAATTTGAAATGATTACCATTTTCCACACCTGTGTTAGCTCATTTGCAGGTACAACACACGTACGTAAATTATGACTGTAAATATATTATATGAGCAAGGATAGGGTGGACACAGGCAGAAGGGGATGTAGATAAGTATTGCGAATGCGTGTATACGTCTTAATTTACTCTGGCACGTGTACGACAGATAAACTTCATTTGCTTTTTCGCGATACAGGTTTTGTCTTAGTTATATTGTCCAGTTTTAAGTTACTAATATAACGTTTGTATACCTTAGCAAATAACGACATGGTTATATGTATTCTATATTATAAATTACATATATTATCCGCGAAACAGTATTTTCTCAAATTTATTTATCAGGTATATTATTCGTTAAACGATTAATATTATTTACCTATTATACTATAAATTACGAATAAGTATTGAATTAAAATAACTATAAAAAATAAAATATTATACAATAACTTAATATCATTATAATATAGTAGTTTAGAAAGATATAATATTTTTATAAATCATTGGGTAGAATCTTAATGAAAACTATAATAACTTGAGATAAAATAAACTAATTTTTTTTTAATAAGCATATAAGATGCACTATATTTCTATACATTTTAATGAAATATGTTGACCGAACTTAATTTTTTTTATGAAGTAACAAATAAAAAAAACAGGAGTTTAACATTTAAATTAACAGTCCATGTAAATAAACAATATTAGAAAATAATATATTCGGTAGGTATTCTAATATTTAAGTCACATCGTAAAACATAAAACTTAGGTATTCAACATTTTTTTTTTATTTTGATGTTTAATATTATGTACTATTATACATTGCATTTATTGATTGTTATATTTCATAAAAAAAAATTTTAAATATGATAAAATATTAAAATATTATTTAATAAAAAAATACCTCTTCATGGTCTATTTACATATTCCATAATATTATGGCAAATGTAAACAATAATTATTATTTAATTTTAATGTTATAATCAAAATAGAACTTTTAAATAACGATAAATTTAAATTAAAGATTTAGGTGCATATTTTTTATAATAGAAATTAAGAAGCTAAATTAAATTTTTTGGTTAGAAAACATTTTGTGTTATGTAATACCTTCACATAGTATTTAAACAATATTACCGAAACTACTAAGTTTAACACTGTACAAAGATAATATTATGTAAAACGGCAAAACAAACTAAACGTCACGTATTTCTCCTTTAACTTATTTAAACAATATTCATGGTACTTGATAGTTGTTAATCTATTTCCTTAATAAAAAGGGTGAAGAACAAACCGCAATGTATTGTTTAGGAACTTAACTGTCAAAAAGTTAAATGCGCCGCATTTTCTCAGAAGGTCAGTGTTTGATAATGAATATAACAATATCATTGTTGCCCGAAGGTAGATCATTTAACGGTGTTACGCGCACCGGTGATGGAAATGACTGTTGACTGATGATGATGCTAAGGGGTTGAAAATAAAGGCTACCTTTTAACAGGGGTTCTTATATATACCCCGCTGACAGGCACTTATAATGATCCCTTTGACGTTCAAAACACCGGGTCGTCCGACAAATGGCTTCCTGCTGAGAATTCATCGTAACCCTTTTCTTCTTGGTATTTGTATTCAACCCGCCAAAGTATATATTTGTACGTAATTTTGTATGGAACAACCATTATCAATAAAGAGACCAAACAGAATGCATTTTGACTATGTTATATTTTTCTGTCCTCTAAATCTTTGTTCGTCGTATATTTAAAGTGGTTTGTAATTATTTATACGCGTATAGGGATATCCTCCTACTAGTTTGCTAGTTTGCATGCTTATAATATCTAAAATAATAAATAATATCTCCCCGCCCGATTCACTGTAATAATGTACAATTCATTCGGTTAATCGTAGTAAATAACACGTATTCACAGACTCACGGTTATATATTATAATGATCTCATGGTCTAAGCATTTTTCGCCTAATCAATGGATTTTTTATTACCATAATTTTGCCGACAATTTGTTTTTTTTATCTGATCGGGACATTATGGAATTTAAACGTGCGTTCATAATATTTTTAATTTTTAATTTAATATTCTCATGTTACTCGTTTTAGCCCGTCGGCATATTTGTTGTTAAAGGCGCTTCATGCAAAGCCCGCACCGTTTTGAGCATGCACACAAATACCAATTATAACAGTTGATTGCAATCTTCAAGTATTTTTCCCTCACTTAAGCTCAAAAGACCAAAATATTTGCTGAACTATATATTTATAATTTATATATATATATGTACATACATAATACAAATATACTTACATTGTATAATGCTCAAAGTAATATAATTTATAATTCTTTATAAGATTTCATATCAATAGTCAACAGAGTGCTACTATTATACGTTTAAAAAGAAAAAATTAAAAATTGAGTATAATTAAATTAATATAATAGTAATAATAAACATCGGTTATATATTATATAAAACAAATAATATTTTATTTTAAATAGTTATTTGTGTATGATTTGTTTCTATTTAATCGTAGATTTAATCAATAAGCAGCCAATTACATTTATTAAATTGGAATTCAATTTAGATAAACTTATTATTTGTTTATTTGGGTTAATTTAATAAAAAAATAATTACTCGTTAAGTTTAAATTAACGTATCAAACAATTTGAACAATTATATTCTGTGTGAGTTTGAACGAAAAACCTTTAAATTTTAAGAATTTTTAAGTTATAATGTGATCATCTGACTTAAGATGACGCTATAGTAGAATTTGTCATTTCTATCATTTTACACGTAATAATAACTGAATAGCAAAATATTGGTATCCTTATTTTCAACATTATGCATTTTACAGGGTCAACATTAATTTAAATATATTTACATAAACTATATTTATTGATACTGCAAAAAATAATCCTGTGAAAAAATAACTACGGAACAAATAAGAGACTGTGCAAAATGTACACTGCAAAATATAGGAGAGTCCAAAACAGTACAATTTTTAAAATTGAAAACCGTTCAAAAAATATTAAAAATCTTATGTAAATGGTTAAATACTAATTAAATTTATGTGGGCTCATTTAACAAAAAAATAAACTTAAGTTTAAGAAAACGATCATGAAATATTAATATTATAAGTATATCATTTTTTTTTACATTTTATTAAAATTGTAAATAAATTTATATTGACTAAAAAAATTTTCAAATGTTTTTAAATGATACATTTCGTGACATTTACATTTCGTGAATATCAGTACGATAGGTGCACATCATTTTTATTATAGGATTATTTTTTCAGGATTTTTTTTCTGTGACTAAATTTCCAGGGTTATTAACTAGGAGAATCATATTTATTATTATACACTCAACAAGATCTAGGTCATTGCGCACTCTTGAACGCAATTCTAATTAATAGTTAAATTAATATTCATTAATTTTTTTAAAGTCGGTGTTCTAAATCTTATTCCGTTTATTGTATACCTATTACAATTTACAATTAACATTCAATTTTTTTTCGAGAGAAGAAAAAAAGTAGTAGATATGTGCAGGCTATAAAATTTGTACAATACCATAACATCATCGGTATGACTACAATATTATTACTTATTAGTTATCACTTATCACTATTATGTACGTATACCATTGTAATACTTATGTACTCTTGTCGCACAGGCATCGCGTTATTATGGGTACAAACATATTATATTGTGTGATGTACGAAGAATAAGCATTGTCGTCGAAACAGCGGTCGCATTTCCCCATTTTTGTCACCACTACTCACCACCGTCGACGGCGTGACCGCGCGGACATTATAATGACCGTCACCGCGGCGTCGTCGTCGGCGGTGGCGTACAAGACAAATTACACGTGAGCGCACCTCCTGCGGTTTACGGTCGACAAATCCATTCACACGCCACCGCCACCGCCTCCTTCCGGCCCTTATTGTCGTAGTCTTTTTATTTCGTATTTGCGGTGTAAATACCAATCTATTATCGTAGTTAAAATATGATAATATTATTATTCCATGTCGTACGACGTCGTCATCATATTATTATTATTTCGTGTCTCGCTGCAGTCGCCTCTAAACGGTGCTATCGCAGCGATGTAATGCATCCCGAGGGAATATTATCTTATATTGTAATAATGCACATAAATCACATGCCCGGAATGTTCTCGACAAGGGGAATTTATCGCGGACCCGTTTTTATGATGTGTTGGACTCGAGTTATGGCATTTGTGTATACATAGCACAGCCAGCACGGAAAACTTCATGTTGCCTGTTTGGCTATAGGTATAACCGTTAAATAATATAAACGACTTATATACGATGAGTATACGTGTATTGTGTATACGCACTGTATATTAGACTCAGTGACACGATGGGCATATTATAAAATCTAAATGAACACTTATCAGGAGTTTTGAAAAACAAATAGTTGGTGACTAGTAAGAAGTTCATGTTATGTCTTATGATTTTTAGTAGTCCCTAATATTTTAAGAATACAATTCGTACAATTTGTACATTAGTCAAACTTATATAATATGGGAAGCGTTTAGGTATATTACTTACTATACTACTAAAGCGTATACCCATACATTATTATAATATATTATATGCATTTCATAAAATTTAAAAAAGCAATGACCGTCTTTCAAACAATAACAAATCTTTATAGTTGGTAGTATTATTATTTTTTATTATGAGGAAAATACCTAATTTAAGTAGATATTTTTAAATTTTTTTTTTTAATAATTTTTGAATTAAAAATTATCATTGTTGAATATTCAATAAATACATTTATAATTAAAAAAAAATCCATAAATAAATTAAAATAATGTATGTAATAAATAAATCATAATAACTAAATAACTGCTATACCTATTAGCTTCATATTTTACAGTTTTAGAAAATATACACTTATACTTGATATTATTCACCACTCGAAAAATTGAATACTTCTTCTAAAAATAAATATCAGTATTTTACCTTGAAATCAATATATTTATTATAGTGTCATCATTCCGTAATATGCACACCAACGCAGAATGACAGGCTGAATGACGATAGAATTTGTGGTTTAAAAGTAATTATTATTTGCTTAATTTATTTATATATTCATAGTAGCTAGAGTAAAAATATATTTCATCAATCCAATAGAAAAAAAACTGTTTGATAAATAACCGTATCTACCAGCGACGTTATAGAATATTATATTACTTAAACAGTTGGTTAGAATATTTTTCTAAGAGCATTGTGCACATATTTGCAGTAATATCAATATGCTTACATAATATGTATACCGAAGCACCTATTATATATTATAATATATATATATATATATATATATATGTGTGTGTGTGTGTGTGTGTGTGTATGCATAACGGGGTTGCTTAGGGGTTGTTGGAGATTTTGTTATTCTTTATTGTGTATACATATTATATACGTCGTCCTCTTAGACCTAGTATGGCAGCATACATATTATATGATGAATGTATATTGGATACCAATCCCTGTGTCAACATAAATAATGGCATGTTTATCACGTACGCAAAAAAGAAATTATTTGAAAGGAGTGTTGCGAAAAAAATAAACAAATACCTCACACGATGCGACGAGAGTATATATACATATTCTTTCCACATTTTTGTGCACATTTACCCGCACCCCGTTCAAATTCCATTCACAACGATATATTATATAATTACGTAGACTGGCGAAAAAAGGTTTTTGTTTTTAAAAAAAAAAAAAACGTGTTTTTTTAAGCCAGAATTGTAAATGTTGTTTGACACACTATACAAAATAACTCGTAAGTCTTTAAATTAAAACGATATAATAGTCAGTAACCAGACACTTCTACGTATATAAAACTATAAAACCGTTCATTCATATTTCTTTGTATTCTATCACTAACCGTTTTCCTGATAATTTTGATTTTAAAATTAATAAAAAACACTACGACAATGGCGTATGTGATTTTGTTTTAACAAAACCTGATTTTTGTATTTTGTGTCACAGTTAAAGTTACCCATTAAAATAACGACAATAGAAAAATACTCATTTGAATATACATTTTTTTCACACTTAATTTTAAATATAAATTAATATTTAACAGAATAGAATATCATATATGGTATACTATAATGTTTAGTTTTTAGAATTAATCTATGTAGCTCAAATATTCATATTAAATTGATAATCTTTTAAATTAAAATGTTCAACTAAAATAATTTACGTAGTATGTTAGGTCCAGCCGTCTAGGTAGATGATCCTTAAAATTTAGATTATTTAGAATCAATATAATACAAATATAAAAAAATAACTAAAATGTTTTATCTAATGCCTGGAGCCAAATGCCCTTGACAAGTTTCACATGTCGAATATATTTTGATAACCTTGGAAACCATTATTGGTCCTAACATATGTTTTTATTTATTTTACCTATTATGGCTTCTTGTTCATTAAAAATACATTTTTTATCTCGTAACTGCATTATAGTATTGTGCATATTGTATTTTATTCATTGATATTTCAATTTTTTTTTTGTATGCACCATTTTTTATACGATATTTATTATTTATATTTCAACAAAAAATAAGTTAATCTACATCTTACTTCTAACTTCAAGAATTTGTATTCATTTTATTTTAAACCAAATATGTTTTTCAAAAATAAATTTAACCCGGCTTAAATTAAATTTAAGTTATATAAACATAGAATCCATGTTAAAACCAGATTTAAATTTGTTAATATGAGTATACGTACTTACAGATGTAAAGTTCAAAAAGTTCCAAATAATAATGGTGTTGAATAATATGCAAATTTAAGTTTAATTATGAATTAAAAAATCTCGAATGAAACGTAAAAATCTCAAACATAGTGCTGAACTGTTAAATATTCATATGTGTATTGCTACAATAGTAAATTACTGAGTAAATAGGTAACTCCTTAAATAATTTCATTTAAAATATGTTTGATCTTTTTTTTAAATGAACAAATCCTTTTCAAAATAATCGATTCTTTGCCATACGTACCTATGTCATGTTACTACATAAATTCTTGACTAGATATTACAGTAAAATTGTCTAAATGCTTCTTCAATATTTATAAAAAAGTTTAAATCTTTGTTTTTATAATAGTTTTGTCTATACATTTAACTTTATAAAAAATACAATAGATGATATTAAATATTCACCTTAAAATGATGATGTTAGATACTTGGATAATTTAATTAAATAACTATGTCTTTGTTTATATATCAATGTTATTTTACAATTATATAGTGTCTCAGTAGGTTAAGATAGTAATATGCTATCATAGTATAAGTAAATTGGGCCAGAATGTATTTTGTTTTTTTTCTTTTCTAACACGTTTTAATCCCATTGAGTTATTTGGATTTTACTACCAAATCAGTATATGTTAAAATAATAATTTTAAAGTTCTGATAAAAAATTTACGTGCAAATGCATTTGGCATTGATAATATTCATAGTATAACTATATATTATATTTAACTATCTTACACTCAAAAATCATTCTGTGAGTAAATGTATAGTAGTTAATGTTAAAAAAAAATATTCGTTTAAAATATTAAATTTTACTTTGAACTATTCTGCTATTAAGTTACACAGTAACGTATATCGGTAATTTTAACATTCAATGATTTTATAATTTTAAATATCCATAGCTAAAGCACACTCTATACATTTTAAACAATATTAATTAGTAGGTACAATTTGATTAATTGATGATGTTATAATATATTCTATTTTATGTTAAAAACATTATTGCCAGTGTAATATAGTCAATAATCATCACTCATCTCATATCGATTTAATATAATTAATTTAAATTTTTATTTTATATAATTTAGTTAATTTTATTTTGTATGCGTTTATTATTCAAATTTAGTAAATATAAAACTTAAAGATACGATAATATATAACATAAAGATAATTTTTTAACAATATATTCAATAATCTATTGAATTATTTACGATTCGTTTACCTTTACACTATATATACTCCTCGTATAGCAGACTATAACCTGCTATATTATAATATACCTACTAGCACAGTAGTCTTATAACAACATATATTATTAAAATATTGTTTAAGTTCATAACAAATGCGATGCTGTTTTAATTAATATTAATTAAAAAAAAAAAACAACAACTTGTTCGTTCGCTTGTAATTTATTCGTATACATGGTATTGCGGTTACGATATAATACTGGTATTGGTACAGTGTTAAATGTTTTTCTGTTGGTTAGAAGCAAATTATCTATCGAATCATATGTTTTTCACAGTAATAATTATGTATATAGATGTATTACATTACTGTACAAACGGCCAACGCTTATTTATTATGGATCAGATAATAAAAACACGTGCACAACTGTTAAATCGATGTCTTGTAATTTATTGAGTGCTGTTAGATGAGGAATCGTTTGTCGTGATTAATTTTGCATTATCGAATGTTTTTAAACTACTCGCGAGTACAATGAATGAATCCGGAATAATGGCACAATGCCTGATTATGGAATGGCTATTGGGATACATTAAACATTTGCTATCATTCATGGTGTGTAACAATTATTTTTGAATCTATTAACATATAAAAATATTGTGTGTTGTTTAGATTTAGCTGTCAGTAGTTAAATGATTATGAATTTATAATAAATGAACAATATTTTGAATAATCTTATTGAAAAAATTAGAATTTTCTGCCGTAAACCAAAAAATATTAATACGCATGACTGTTTCTGCAAAAGTGCAAATATTATTACCAATTATGTTACATACCAATATTTGGCACATTTTTCCATCCATATTATGAAAAGCTGATACGCTTTTAAAGTGTAAAACAGTATAAATTAACATCGAGAAACTTAAAAAGTTTTTTGACATTATTGGTTAAAACCAGTGATTTGAGAATGTATTTACTATTTTTACCTTAATTTTCATTAGGTTTTCCGTTTAAAAACATCATTCGACCCGTTTACACAAACAATAAACATAGTTGCAATAAAAATGTATTTTGTGTCTTAAGAAAGTTAATGTTAAATAATTCTATTTTTAATTAACTCATGCCATTTAATATTTACCATAATACAACTTATAATTATATTAATAATATTTGACTATACTACACGTATAATACTATATAAATAATAATCATTTAAATGTTTTATTTAGATAATTAGATTATCAATATATTAATATACTATATATTTTTATGATATTGAATAATGATTTTCTACGTACTTAATACTCTCCACAGTTTTGGTACCTGCATGTAAGCATTGTAAGCTATTTGCACACATGACGTCTATAGGATTTAATTGATATACATTATGTTTATCAATTGTTTTAAGGTTAGGTATAATATTATACTACACTTTAAAGCACGGATATAGATATAAATATAGATAGTATCTATATCCGTGCTTTAAATTAATATGCACTCATATATTATAGATACTTCTTCAATATATATCTCAGATTTATTTTCTGTCTTATTAGAGAAATGTTGGTGTATAATTGCTAAAATCAAGCGAATAACATTATATCATATATGATACTAAAACAAGCAATTAACATTTAATATTAATAAAAATTGAGTTTATAAACATTTTTTTGATACATATTTCTGAATAATTCCTACTCAATAGTTTGATAAGCAGTTATAAACATTAATTGGTTATCATAGTATACCTACCCTACTACCATAATTAATGAAACTAATAGGATTTTCATCGGGTTAAAGAAAAATATCTTAAAAAATCATAATAATAAATTATATAAATCGTTTATTATGTATACAACTTACAAATTAGTATTATAGGAGTTTTTTCTCTAACAAATTGCAAATATAACATGAATATATTATATATGTACACATATTACAGTACAACAACAAAGACGGGCGGTTACTATACCGTAATAATGTATTTAAACAACATATAATTTATGACATGCGTGTCATTTAGCGAGTAAAGTAATTACAAATCACGTAAAAATAATAATAATCATAATATAATAATTAAATATAAACAGCAAGAACGAGGGGATAGTATAATATATACATATCAGTCCGCGCAGAGTAACGGAAACAGGAAGACATGGTTAGGTAATCCTTTAGGCACATATATATATATACCTTTTGACAAATAAAAATGAATAATATTATATGGGTACTCATCATTCGTGCGTTATTGTAATATCATAATATTTTCGCGTACTTGGTTGCCCACGTATAATTTAAAAATAGAAAAACTCAATATCGTGGTATTCACTGCGGTGGGCCGGGGGAGGGTGGGATGGATTAGCGTTTTTTTTAAATTTATTTTTTCTTTCTTTCGAAATGAGATCAGCGGCCACAGTCATCCACAGCTGCTACGGTATCATTGTTGCGTCCGTGCGCGTCGGCGATGACCGTGGCTGATTGCAGTTCGGTTGTTGCATACGCCAGCTGAATTGACGCCGCGGATACAGGCGACAAGTTGTGCGTGAGGCTGTGCCGGCGCAAGTCGCAGTTCCGGCGAAACACTTTACTGCACGTCGGACAGTTGTATGGTTTGATATCGGTGTGCGTCAACAGATGCGTCTTCAGGTTAGACCGCTGGTTGAAGCTCCGGCTACACACCGGACACTTGTGCGGCGACTCTTCCAGGTGAAGGATCTTGTGTACGGCTAACGTACGCGACTGACAAAACCCTTTGCCACACTCCAGGCACTTGAATGGTTTCTCCTTGGAGTGAATGTACCTGCGGACATTAAAAACACACACGCCGGTTGATATAATAATACATGATAATTTATAAATTTACAATGATAATGTGCGCTAGGTTGTGATGTACATGTAGAAAATTATGTATAAGTACGGCATGTCAATATACTTATGGTTGCGATTTTATTAAATTGCTTATCCTTATAAATGTTGGACGCGCGCGCGCGCGCGCGTGTGTGTATATACATATGTAGTCTTAGACGTAGCATAGTTGTATTTAATTTTATTGCATACTTAAGCGTTTTAAAATTCTCGTGCGGATTTCAAATACCAAATTATATTTTGTATTGTTTTGCGTTTTGCGTACTTTGAGAATTGTACTAATAGTTTATTACATACGTCTTGGACGATGATGTAGCGTAGTGATTAAAACAGTAGTGTTGCAACGTTGCAAGCACTATTTTAATTCTTGTTTAATTGTTTAAAATGTTACCTCTTACCTCTTAAAGTTATAATATATACCTAGGTATGTACTGATCACAACTCAAATAAGTTATTAGTTCTAAAGTTTAGTTATTATATCACAATCATAGTCATAATCAGAACATTTTTTGGGAGAAGGGCTTTATGAAATATTTTAAAAAATATATTAAATTTACGTTAATTTACATAATTTGAGCAAATTTTGGAAGAGTTAAACACTTACCCCTCCCCAGATAAATTAATATTGTATTAAAATCAGCAACATCAAAATATATTTATGAGCTTTTGAATCTTTTTTTATTTGGTTATCCGCGAAGGCTTTAATAATTTAATACATAGGTAGTTACATTTTCTATATTATAATACAATACTTCTAAATAAGTTATAATTACTTTATCATTAGATTACTATATCGTACATATTATATTGTTGCACAGGGTGAACTGAAAAAAAAATACGTCAGTGTATCTTAATTTTTATTTAAAGCCTTCCCCTATCCAATATATAGCTAGTTTGTGTCATTGAAAGGTTGTTTTGGTTGATTAAGGTAATGTGGTCATTGAAAAAATTTTCATTAGGGATATCGGTACAAATGCTATACATATTAAACATAATATATTCTGAGGTCGTTCTTCAATCCCGTAATCTCTATGGTAAGACGAAATGTTTAATCATACACTACAATATGATGTATAACAGTATCAGTATTTTACGAATTTATCAATTTATTTTTTTTGCGTGTTTGCGCCTGGTTTATTGTTTTTATTATTGATTATTGAAAATAAAACGAATCGTCACTAGATTCTATGGTAGTAATTTTGATTTTTTTATCCTAATAGTAGAAATACGAGTTGTGGTTCTATTGAGCTTTCTAATCGATATCGTACAGACACAGAGGAACCCAAGGAACTGTATAGTATATAAATTACGTGTTTGCCTTTACATAGCTGTGAACGTTTGACCCGCAGCGACTCGCACGAATATTATCCGAATTCGCCGACACGTTTTGCGATAACGACTAACACCCACCTTATAATATTAATTTTGCTTTTCACGCGTGCGCGACGACAAGCCGACCTAGTATCGTATTATTATTGTACGAGACGAATTGCCTGTATTTATCTACACGAGTGGAATGATCTCTGTTTAATGTAAAAGTTACCTTTTCCAACGCTCACGAATGAAAGCGACCCAATTACATTCATTGACGTCTCAACACTCTCAACAGAAAAACTTAATTATTTTCAAACGAAATTTGTCGTCACTTCTCTTATCTCTATGCATTTATTGATAAATCTTGTACATAATCGTTGTGTTGCGCCCACGATGTAGAGAAGATATCTTCTCTAAATCGTGGCTGTGGCATTGTAAATGGGGACTGTACTACCATGCACTGTATATTTGTATTGCGATTATGATTACGTTTATGATTATGTATTATGTATGTATCGCATACTTCGAGGAATGATCAATCAGTTATCATGCAAAGTAGAATATACTATACAGATGATAAAACCGAAAATACATTAACGCACCTACTATTTAGTCAAATCTTATTTTATTTTAGTGTACATGAATTTTTAACATAGCCACATATCCACATAGGTTTGGGTCATAAGTAAAATGGTTTATTTTTTTTTAACTATTTAAATATAAAATCACTTATAAAAATGTTAAAATAACATGTAGAATAGAATATTATAATATCGATAATTAGTCATCTATAAATAGTACTGATTAGATATTCGCACTACGAGTATTACGTCCACAACATGGTTGCCCCGTGTGGTTTCAAAGGTGGAAAGGTGCGGCATCCTTACTGTATTGTTTATATATATTTATGTATATATGTGTGTATATGTATGCGTCTATGAATTATTATTACCGGTATCTATACAGACTTCAAGGCGATCGAAGATCGCAATCGCAAACATATTATTATCCAGCTGTATACACCAACGAGGCAATAGAATATTTTTTG
The DNA here is from genome assembly GCF_003676215.2 of Rhopalosiphum maidis. Classification (NCBI taxonomy): domain Eukaryota; kingdom Metazoa; phylum Arthropoda; class Insecta; order Hemiptera; family Aphididae; genus Rhopalosiphum; species Rhopalosiphum maidis. Next base: position 67,361,314 of record NC_040877.1, read on the forward strand.
AATAAACCAACTCGATCAGTTTATTATATACATAATATATTGTATGTAGTGTTGTGGTATTTTTTTTACCTTTGGTACATTCCGCATTTATATCGAATATTACCACGCGCAGTGCGTTCACTTATTCTCATATTTCCTCCCAATTATGTTTATCTTTACGATTTTTGTGCAATAAAACTAGTTATACAGCTTTTTTTATTTGCCTTTATTGGGCCGCCAAAATAATGTTTAATTTAATTACGTTGTTTTTTAATTAATTTGTGTAACGTTTGCATTAAAAAAAATGGTTTAAAAAATTAAAACTAAAAAAAAATTATTTATGTATTTTTTATAAAGAATGTTAATCATAACATCTGTTACAGATTTAAAAATTGCATGTTGAATAAATAATTTAAGTATTTCAGCGATTAATAGGCTATATTGATTATCAATTAATTTAGCCGTAAACATTTTATACTTTAATAGTTAGATCTAAATGTGTAATCACTATACAGCTTGTACAATTGAAATATGTTACGTGACTTCTAAACATTCTTAACTGTTAAATTCCAAAAATAATTCGTATTAAAAAGGTTGTTTGACCAAGTGACAATATTAATGTGGGCGATAATATAATTTTATAAATATTGTGAAATATTGCATTGTTGGTAGTTGTCAGTTGTCATCTAAAAAAATATTCGAACCGGTTCCACTTAAGTTTTTATTTTTTATCTTCGGTAAACTAGTCTTGACAAATCCAGTCGTTTGCGCTTGTAACGTATTTATAATTTATAACACATCTCTGTTTCTCCAACACCTTGTCAGAAACACTCTTCACCTCGACTTTTTATCAACCCAAGACACTGTTAAAAATTATTTCAGACGAATAACGATAGTCTACGACTTTGACTCGCGTTTTCTCGTCACTCTGTATATATTATTTTGCGCCATTCAATCAGCTGTCAACAATGAATTTTCATAAAAATTCGTTTACGAATGTTTACCGGTACGTTAATCATTTGTTATTGTTATTACAATGGCTGACCGCAGTTTTGCACTTGATTTACAATTTTGCGGTCTCTAATTATTATTATCATCATTCGTGACGTGTTTAATGCTTATAAGCACGCCGTATGTATTATGTATTATATAAAATGTAATATATAAAAGAGGCGTTCGGTCAGGAACCAAATGGATTTTTAACGACTAGACAGTTTATATGTATGTACATCGAAACGACCGATATTATATTGTCTGCAATAAACAATGTTAAAAAGTATTGCAAAGCGATAGTGGTAGGCGTTATACACAGTGCAGAAATTTTATTTTTACTTTTAACTGATAGTTTGGAGACAAGATGTTTACTAAAGTAGTTTTTTGTAAAAAAAAATTTATGATTTTACTTTAAATTTAGTCTTTTTTTTTGTTTGGCAATTTTATTATTCTCGTAGTGATAACATGGTAGCTATATAATGGATCACCGGTGTAAACCAAATACGCTCGACTTTCTTACGAGTAATACCGTGCAACAATATTAAAATATTATGTACAATTTTGTTTAGGATGAGCCGTGAAAATATAGTTTTAAAAAATCCCATTGTGCGCCGGTCAAAAGCCACAGAATATACAAAGTGTATTTTTATTGTGCAATCGGTTTTTAATGGACTGCAGCGCGGCCCTGCAGTGCGGCGTCGGCGACGGCACACGACACGCATACAATAACATAATGAAGCCATTAAAAGGTATATACTGCAGTCGCGGTCTCTTCGTAGGGGTGTACTAGTACTATACATTCCTCTTCATACCACCGCCCCGTGTTCGGCAGATAGGTTCTTCGGTGTATAATAATAATAATAACAATAATAATATTATGTACCTACGCGCATGGCACTTGACCTTTTCATTCCCACGACGGATGACGCGCGGGGACACGTTGAAGGTGATAAATGGACGAGGATTACATATTATTATTAAATATATTATACAAAAGCGGCTTGCAAGTCATATTACTCACGTCGTCACAGACCATTGTTATACACACACACACACATTCATATACATTATAATAGCGGGCATATATTTTTATGTTATGTACTATGTTAATATTATGTACAATTATTATCGTACGTGTATAATGTATCATGATAATAGACACGATGGTAGGTTCGTGTATATGTATCTACCTGTATAACACGCTCGAGCATTTCAGATCGCGACCAGCACAACCGCCTATAGGTTGTGGAAACGACGGAGCAATATTGCGATATTTATTTTTCAATCCAGAGATGAAAAATACGCCAAAGGATTTTTTTTAATAAAATTTTTATTACTATTGTGATCATGGCAGACATCCAAATGTGCGGAGCGCGAGGAGAAAAAAAGGATATTATAATAAAAACCACGCACACACGATTAAGTTTTTATTTTTTACTTCTCTTTCACTCACTCTGCTCTCTCTTGCTCCCGCACTCTCCAAGCATATAAAATTGAGTGCTGCTTATACGATCGTAAATACGGCGCACGCGCAAGCCGGTTATTTGATCGACTCGACGGCGGCGGCGACGATGGTGTGCATTACCCCTGCGAGACGTGACGTGCTCCTCCGCCAACGCGAATTTTTTCCTCTTAGCGCGCGCGAGCTCGTGACCAAAACGCGCGGCGGCGACGTAAGATAGACAGTGACATTATATATATATATATATAATATATATAGGTATAATATATACGGCGTCCCTCTCCACTGTCCACCGCCGACCTACCAACGAAATCCTCTCTCGGTGACAAATTTATTGCGCGCTCGCGCCACACATCCGTTTTACTGTCTAATAAAAACGCTAACCTAACGACGACGTTAAAACAATTTTATGATAATACGACGACGAGTCGTGTGTGCGTGTATGCTTACTCGCGGATCGTTTGTTTTCCGACACACTGCAGACTGGTTTTCGAAGCCAAACCGACATGTCTCCTTTCTATGGCCATCCGTATTATTATATTATAGGAGGCACATAATATTATATCTATTTATATAATATTAGAATAATATAATAATATACATCATATGTGTATTAATTAGTACTGTGTACATTATAATATTAATGTTATGAATGATATAGGTAGTTACCGCGTTTCGAAGGGTTCGTATTCTTCTAAAAGTATTTTCATTGTGGTACGTCCTCGGCAAGTTTGCCTTAAAAATATATATACTTTATCGGCGATTTTTGAAACGCGGAATGCAGACGTCCAAAGGTTTATGACAAATTGAAATACTTTTGTACAACGTGAAACTGATATGATTTATAATCGCGTTATTACTAGACCGAATTTTGACGTTTTATAATAATGCGTATACCGCACCTACAATCAATAGCATTACGATAGTCGAAAAAGTTTCGATAATATTATATTAAAGCGTTCATCTCTGAAAGGATCGAAAAAATCGTTTGTTCGTTTAACGTTTATTATACGAGTGTATAGGACTTTTATTTAATTTCTAGTTTAGTTTTAGCACCGTGAACATGATAAACTTAAATCGTTAAGCAAACGTTCGTTGTATTACCGGGATATATATGGTACATATGTAACGACCGCTGCAAATACGATGAGTTGTATAATAATATTATGTAAATCGACTTATAGTTAACGAATCGGATTATCATATTATACCCACGCGGTTCAGTGATGTATTTTATTTTTGGTAACCGTAGAGCCAATATTAATATACGAATTAAAAAACTCCGAGAAATTTATACAAAACGAATTGGATTTTTTATTTTCAATTTTGTCTTGTTTTACGCTTATGTGTAATATATTATATTATATACCCTTTATCAGTTACGTACATGTAAAAACTAAACCATATCCGTGGTGCAATTTTAATTATTAACTTCCACACAGCTCCACTATATAATATAACCACTTACAATGAAGTTTTTGGTATAAAATGTGTATGATATAATATCAAGAGTTGATATTTTGGTTTAAGAATAATTATTATACCATACGTCATATTATTTTATTATGATGAGATTTGAAAACATATTCGAAAATCCTATCCAAGAATGTTTGTATGTACCTTTAATACCTTTTTTTCTGTTTAACTGACATTAAAAGCACATATATTTTAATGTATCAATAGGTAATACTTAGCAATTGTATTATTTAATACATACAAATAAATAATTCATAATTTTATAATATTAATATAGATTTAGATAAAAACCCCCTCCGAAAATATTTCCTACCTACGCCCATGATACTTGGACATTTAATTAACATTAAACATATAATCATAATATATATTGTTGAGGTGGGCATCTCTGTGACTATATTTCAAAGTTAATTTGACTAGTCTTACTTGTAGAAATCGTGTTAAAATTAATGTGTAAGTGATAGTGAACAACACTATATCTTGTATAGTTGTGTCGAATTAATTAATATTATGATGCATAGTAAAATCAAATGTCCTATACATTGTATGGATATTTTTCGTTTTCAGACTTTATAATATGTACAATGTACATGATATGTAGGTTTAACTCTATTTTATAATATTTATCACTCTAATCATACCTACATTATTTCATAATATACTACATATACAAACTATAATGCATGCAATAATACTGCTATATTGTGACACAAAATAGATGAAAAAACATTTCATGTAAATAGTTTTAAAACTGTAAACAACATATAATGATGTTATAATGATGATTGAACAGTAGAACAGCTATACCTATACCATCGGAGTTTTCTCACATTTTTCTTTCTTGAAAACATTCTTGCTGAGAAATAAAAATTCTTTTCGATTTCCCGAAAACCGTTTTCGTAAGCGTAACATAATACGACGTGCGGCTATTAAACTGTCGACCCAAGAAGACGGTGGACGATTAAAATCGTGTATCGCGCAAATGATCGGGGGACCTGTGCATATAGATCTGTTGCGGAGAGAGAATCGTCGTAAAAGAAGCGCGGGTAATCCGATACGCGGGCGCACGCGGGTCGGAGTGAGTTTTTTTTATACCGCATATTATGTACCTACTTCAGACCGCTTTTGGTGTATCCCGTAAATTATTATTTGAAAATAAATGATAATATCTTTTTAACTCGATAACCGTCGCTGTTAGTAACACACACTCACTCACACCATAAGTATATTACACACAAGCATAAGTGAGTAGACACATACACACACGCGCATGCATACACCACCCCAATAATATTGTTATATACCACTCACGGGTAGTAACGATACGATCCAGTCGAAGTGGGAAGGCGGTCACCATAAACGAAGACTAAATGACAACAGTCGTAAACACGGCGATCGCGAACGGTGTAGAAAATATATTATTATTCGTAGATACAACTGTAATAATATCAATAAATAAATAAGATCCCAAAATTAATATGTTTCTCTAAATTACTATTCTTCGACATCCAAATGTTTAATAATATAATAATATTATCCATGAAATATTGAGTGTTGGCCTATTGGGTAAAACGTTGGTATATTAAAATATAGTGTCAATACAACGGTATAATGCCGACAAGGTTTTTAAATTTGATCTGAATAAGTACGATATAAGTACAGTTATAATATGGACAAGCCATGCCTTTAATTATTGCAATATAATATTATTGTATATTATATCTTTTGGCGGTACAGACCGCATTATTAGAATATATTTTTTATTAAGACGGGATCTACCTATAAATGCGAGTAATATATTAATAATAATATATAGGTACACACGTACACCTATCCGCATAATATATATAATATGAAATATGGCGTAAGACTTTTCTGCTAGTCACTCGGGTTAAAGGGTTTCCCCTACAATTTAAGCTCTCTTTAGCTCTTATATACATACGTATGTACATTACACCGCGGGCACAGGTAATTAATTAAATGCGACGTACGTACTACGTACAACACGATTTCCGATTGATTGATATGTATGTAAGTTATTTGTACTACATGGGTAGAGTTTAATCGTGGGTCTCGGAATTGTATAATATTATTAATTAATATAATATTTAGAAATCGTTATTCTGACTAATTCGCTTTCGTTCGTAGGTATTGTAATATTAATACGCATGACTCTTGTTACCGTCCTCAATGCATTATTCGCGTGTGCAGTATTCCCATAATATCTACTTGCAAAATGTCAAAACTAGATCAGAATATGAAGGGAAGAGATTCCACAACCCTTGAATTCAACCATTGCCGCCCGATAACACATGGCTAAATTTTAAAATGTAATCAATTTAAAAAAATTGTCAATATACCTAAAGTTCAATCCGTATCGATATTATATTAAATAGTTATTGCTTATTAGGTTCACCACTGTATAAATTATATACTAAGACTTAAGGAACATAGAAATTTAGATGTTTTTTTTTATTTGCAACGTACAAATTAGTCTATTGATCAAGTGATAACAGTTCTGAAAATAGATATGAATTTATCTATTAGAGAGTTGAAATTGACTTTTTCAAATTTTTGTCTAAAAATTTAAATACGTCAATAAAATCTCGTTGATTACATAGTGTTCTATTATACTACACATAATGTTATTATATTTACTATAATTATTCACTCGAAAGTATTTTTTTTATGCTTTATACCCTTGTACCATCAATAGGAATTGGTCATAGGACCTGCAGATTTAGTCTAACTACAGACCCGAAACAAACAGACAAGTTTTTATTGTGGAATTATCGTGCAAAATAAATATAAACTTATAATGGTAAATAAATACCTCCTTTTATAGGTGAATACATAGTTTTTGATGTTAGATAATAAAATACGCATAACATATCACAGCATATCCATAACAATAATCGCGTTTACTACATATTTCGGATAAAAAGTATATGCATTTAATTCCGTACAGCTGTTGTACATATATGATATATATGTACAATATTTAAGTCGTGAAAATCTATGAGATATTTACCTGTGATCCCTGAGATGGTCTTGTCTCCTGAAAGCTTTTTTACAAATATCGCACGAGTAAGGCCGCTCGTCCGTGTGGGTGCGCTCATGTATGAGCAGGTTGTATGACTTGGTGAAGTGTCTGTTGCAGAACCGACAAATGAACTGTTTCTTGGGCCTCGGGATGGGCCCGTTGTTGTTGTCCTGATGTTGGTGCAGGTGTCGCGAGGCGTCGATAGGTTCGTCGACGGTGTCTGCAGTGACCGAGACCGGAGTATCCTCGTCGACGATCGTCGTGGTGCAGACGGCAGCAGCGGTCAACGAGGCGGACAGCCTGTTAGCTCTGGGAGACAGACTGGACAGCTCTTTGGAGAACGCCGGTAGACGTCCTCCCCTGCTCGCGGCCACGACGATGGCGGCCGTAGCAGCGGCTTTAGCTGCAACTCCGCTGGCGTCCAAAGGCGTCTGTCTCTCGTCGTGGTCGTCGTCGTCATCGTCGAGGTAATCGTCTTCAGCGTCCAACGAGGACGGATTTTCACACTTGACGCCGTCGTCGTCGTCGTCTTCGTCATCCAACACTTCATGCACGACCACCACACTGCCAGTAGCGTGCGCCCGGTCCACGGTAACTGCGGTCACCGCGGGTTGACGGGGAACGGCGGTCAGTCGCTGCAGCGTGATGTACGATTCGAGGGCCTGCAGGTTGAGTGCCGCCGCTACCGGCGAGTCGGGTGGCAGTAGCGCGGCCTGCTGCAGCGACGACACGAACGTGGTCTGCAGTGACAGGGCGACGTTTTGTAGCGATCTCTGCAAAAGTTGTCCCATGGCCACGTCGTCTTTATTGTTGTTGTTGTTGTTGTTGTTGTTAGACGACGGAGATTGCTGTTGTTGTTGCTGCTGCTGCTGCTGCTTTTGCTGTTGTTGACGGTGGTGGTGCGCCTGTTGCACCGCCGACGAAGAGTGCATCACGCTTGGGGTGGGGGTGCAAGCAGTCTTAACAGAGTGACACTCACCGGGTGGGGGAGGCGGGGCAGGGGTGCCCCGGAAACGGTTTTTCCGCGAGCAGCACGAATAATTCAATACGCAACCGCCGTAATATTATATATGAATATAATACTCGTAATAACACTATAATAATATATTCGAGCGGGCTTACCTCTACGGTGGACGTGCTATATATTGACAAAGCGTTTCTTCCGGTCCGGAAACGACGGTGCTATTATAACGGTCGGGTGTCGCTCAGCGGTGATATTGGGCGACGGCGTCAAACGTCGTTTCCTTCGTCGTTGTTGTCGTCGTCGCAGGCAGAGACAGTAGTAATAATAACAATAACAACAATAATAATAATAATAATAATAATCTAACCTACGTAAGTGCAATATAACACACACACGCTGCAGTGGTGCCGGCCGTCGTCGGTGACTGCGGGCGACTACTACTACTACTTCTACTACTCTTTTCCCCACTACGCGCGCGCGCGCGCTACACACACTCGGGTACGCACGCGACGCGAACACGCGCGTGCGCGCGCCCGCCGCCCGAGATCGGTTCGGTTCGGGTTTTTCGTCTTCTTTTAATTTTTTCTTTTCTTTTTATTCGATAGAGTATTATTTTCGTTGCTTTTTCTGCGCGGCCGTCCGTCCGTCTGTCTCCCACTCGGCCACACGGCGCGGCGGGCGACCGCCTACAACTGGCCGACGCTGCGGACGGTGCGGCCGGCTGACTGACCACCGGTACCGGTACGTAATTCTCCACGTGGACATTATCATCTATATTACGAATACGATATCCGGACAGACACAGAGGTGTTGGGACGCGATCCGAATACCGAACACACGATATTCCAATAACATCATTAAAGGGTATACAAATAAAATTAGGATACCTGCGCAGAATAATACACTACGTATTATTATGTTATGAATGATGTTTTATTATTCATAATTAATTTAATTTGTATTTATCATCTCTTCGAATACGGAATTTTCTATATATTTTATAGAAATGTTTTATATTTTTATTTTAATATTTTCTAAATATTCAAAATTCGATTCATCGACGGCAATGGTTCGAAAACAAATACTCGCAAAACTCATAAAAAATTGTCACCGTTCGGACGACGACGACTTCTTTTAAAAACGTGACACGCACAAGCTCTTTTTCCCCAATTTATTCACCTCACATCATTCACGATCTTGTCGTGTTAACGATTGTACAGCCAAAGTAATTTATTTTATTTTTTGTCGATCATTATATATATATATATATATATATACTTACTTGGATTGTCCATACGATTATGATTTTTGCAGTCGATTTTTAAAATATTTGTTATCACTTTCTGGAAGCTAGGTTAATAAAAAATCTAATTTAACATTTTGTTGTAGTTACCTCGCAGGCCAGTGGAGTCTGCAATATCATTTAACGTAAATAAATGAGTTAATAGATTTTTATTACATATATGTGAATTATTATTAATAAGTTTTTTTAATTCGGAGCCAAAAAAATTAATTTATTTGTATTCAAATTATTCATTAAAATCATCTAGATTATAAAAATATGATTTTCACACATCTTTAAATAATATTATTTGTTCTAGCCGTAAATTTATCGATATTATTTTATCATGTACAGTATTTTCAACGCTTTTTTCATATTATTAAACTGACAGTATCCGCGATTAGATAAAATTATTTTAGGTAGTTGGTACTTATAATGTTCATATTATGATCTTGCGTTCAGACTATAGCATTTTCCTAAACGTAACAAAATGATTAGCTATCTATGGTGAACTGGATAACGAGTATTTAGGACTATCTGTGATATGAATATAAAAATCAAGTATATATAAAAAAAAAAACTTATCCAATAATTATAAATGTTTTGTTTTTCCATATATTAATAAATGGTTGTTGCAAATGACTTCAAAATTTTTGTTTTGCTCAATTAGGTACGCTTTACCTTATACAAATTCTGTAATAGTTAACTAAGAATCAAAATAAAAGATAGGTACACAATAAGTATATTGCAATGGTAGTGATTTGCGCATAAAATGAAAATATCAACGATAATTAACAGAGCGTTGCACGTATTTGTTTCACTCTATTGCCATCCTTTATCACTCGCAAATAACAGCCGTCCTGAAGATGAGTATAAACAATAAACTTATAGCACCATTCGACAATATTTCCATCCATTTCAGAAAATAATAATTGCCGGTTATGTGTATATAAAGACAATACCGATGGCCGTTCACATAGCGTACTCTGAGCTATACAGGGATCATCGTCGTCATCACGGACGAAACCCATGGTTATTATTACACTCAAATACACACACATATATATTTATATGTATAAACCCAAATCACCCCTTGCACACATAGATGTGTGTATGTATGTGTGTATGTGCACAGACGAGTGTGCCACAGCAGTATAATATTATATTATTGACAGGTGTATTCTTTTTATATCCCGTCAGTATAAACCCTCCGGGGTCTTGGAGATGTATTTTAGTAAGTATATATATGTTTAATATTTTATGTATAATATGTTTTCGATTAATTTTGGCATATCACGCTATATTATGCTCGTAGACGGTACACTATTGAGGTACAGGCTTTAGTACCCAAAGTGTGGCCGTGTGCACGTGTACACGTAAACGGCGGTAAGCATGGAGTGTACTTAACCGTATCATAATATCGGCATATTATATAACATTAATATATGATACACACGTATTAAGTACCCAAATCATTGTGGTCAAGGCGCCTGTATTATTATATAATATTGTATTAAAACGTTTAGTCGGGCAATGATTATTTCCTATACTATGTTATACAGGGTGATTCACCAAGTATACCCAGTCACCTTTTTTTCTCCTTTAATGTATTTATGTATTCTAATTTTAATTTTTGGAATTTTAAAATATGTATTTAGATGTTAGATACCATATTTTCAAACTTCTCGAAATTGTTTGTGCTATAGAGATATCCTGTGGGATACAAATTTTGGTTTTTCAAATGAACTCTCCCCTACTCACCTATTTTACTCTGAATTATTTAGTAAATAATTTTTTGAAAATTGTGATAAACGAGATGTAATACCTTTTTCAAAATTTAAACGAGTAGTTTCTAAAGTTTCTTAGCTCTTAAAATTTCTAAACTAAGGATAATAGTCCTTAAGAATGATTTTATAATAATATACATAAAATAGATGTAATATTGGATCTATTATTTAATCTTCTTTGATAACCCATATTATTATGTATTTATATTATCTATAGAATACAAAATTAAATAGGTAACTTAAAAACTAGTCATTAAAATTTAATTTTGTTACACCAAAATGTTTAGAAAATGTTGTCGCTATAAATAATCAAAAGCAGAACAGGGAGGTTCTCATTTGAAAAACAGAAAGTTATATTTTCACAAAAAATTCTAAAATCAAAATTTAATAACTGCAATAATTGCAGTATTATTGAACTGAGAATGCTCGATGAATCACCCTATATATGATTCGAAACAAAATAGTTATTGGAGATGCACAATAATAATTACATAGTAAACGTATTTTATACAGACGCAATTATTTATTTAATTTACCGTTATTAAATATAAATATATTCTCGATACGTGCGTATTATATTATTATAAGGTATAGTCACTATACTTATTCAGACACAGGTCTATATGCGTATATAGGCATATTCGACATATTATCTTTATTCTGTTCTGAAACAGACAACCAGACTAACCCTTAAATGCAGGTATATGTATATCCATTATCTACCAAAATCATTTACTATATATTTCTGTAATATATTATAAAGATAGGAATGTAAGTCATACGACTGTATTCAGTTTATGATGTTTTAATGCTTATGTATAGTTAATATTTGTATACTTAATAACGGTCAACATTACCTGCGTATTTTTAAATAATCAAAACCTTAAAAAAAAAAAAAAAAAAACAATAATGTTTGAGATTTTAACATTTTACCCAGGTATATAATAAACTAATTTTCATTTTCAAACGTAGTATATCTAAAACGGCTAAAATTTTTTTAACTTATAATGTTATAGTTGATTATTACTGCAAAACTGTATATATGTATGAATTCCAAACGCATAAACATATTCATTATAATATTGTTTATTCATTTGTTAAAAATGATAGTATTTATTATTGATTGAATTCTAACAAAATGTGAATAAAATCGTACCTTTCTATCTCGATGTACTTCAACCAGTTCAGCCCAACAACCACTACATTTGTGGATTATTATGTTATTATAATTTTATACATTCAAACAAATACTGAATCGCTATAGCGGCTAGTTTAATGTATATTATTATTTATATAATATTATTTTCACACACTGTACAATATAATAATATCCTCAACCGATGCTTTAATATTATATATATATAGGAAATATACACATTATTTCCTGTACCATAGTAATATACTACACAGTCCGTTTGGTCGGCGGCACAAAAGCGATCAGATCGATGTATTCATATATAATACCGTGTATACGGTGCACGCATACAAATGTTCACACACACACACATGTTTATCCACTCGGCGGCGGTTATTTTATATACCTATATCGTGGGTACGGTACACGCGGAGCTGTTTTGCAGCCGCCGACGACGACTTGCACGATTTATTGGCGTGATGTCTGATGCAGCGCAAGGCGCCTTTTTGTTTTTATTTTACTTTTTAACATTTATACTCCGTTCTTATATATATATATATATATGTATATATATGCAAACGTCTCACTCGACGCACTGTGAATAGGCATATTATATGTATAAATGTATAATATAGGTACATAATGTATATACCTTCACCAGTGTACTTATATATATACCTGTATAAACCGTGCTGGACTTTGAGTAAATTATCCATCGCGTTCTGAGACTCGCGTGTGTGCAGGCAGACTATTATAATAATAATAATAATAATAATAATAATGGTAATAATAATGATAAAAATAATAATATGGTCGACAACAGGCGTGAAAAACACCTAGCATGAGCATACATATAATATATACTATATGTATATGTACATATGTGGTTTATTTACACACATAATATACTATTATAAATATCTTCAATATGTATCGCATTTCGTTTTCTCGCCATCGCAGTCTCCAATTGGACGTATATTCACAATGGTTTATGATAAATCTAAAACCTATCGTATAATCGATTGAGTGATTTTAGGAATAATTACTTTAGCATGTAGATTTTATTTCATAGAATTTAATAACGTAACATGCCTTTTTTCCCTTGTAAATCACTACATGAGGACTGAACTGTTTTCATATTGCTTAGCCCAAACGTAACATGCCTAGTAGAACTTTATTGCGCGGTATATAAACGTGAGATAAATTTTGGAAATTTATTGTTTACTGTGGGTTCTTGAACCAGTTGAATAACCCAGACTAATATAGTCTAGTCATTCAGGTCAAATGAAGAAAATATGCACAACATTAATTATTCATAATATTATGGTGATTAGTTCTGTCTCTAACTTGTTGCGAATACTGCGTTTGAAGTTTATACTCATTATTTCAAAAATAAATAAATACTGTATATACTATATACTTTAATGATTATCTGTCACGGCAATACACGTAAGACGTAACTTTTGCACTATAATATGTATAAAACGTTTATTTAACGCCGACTTCTTGGACATTTATACAGGGTACACATATTACGTATATTACTAATATTACTAATATTACTAATAGTATTCATGATATTTATATAAGCTTAGCTAGATTGAAGATTTTGCAGACTTTCCGTAATTTTAATATTTACGACCCAAACAATTTTAAATTAAAAAAAGTATACAAATGGATACAGCTCTGAATTGTATATATTACGTATAGTAAATTTCATAATAATAATATATAGGTACATTAAAGTTCTAAAGATTAATTTTTTTAAATTATAACAAACTTGAACTTAAAATGTATATAAAAAATAATTGTCATTACATATTTTTTAATTTTTATGACTTGAGTATCAAATACTTATATTAATCTTAAGTTAAAATTTCAAAACTTAGATAGGAAAATAAAAATTTTCATGAACAAAATAATTTGTAGAGTTTGGAAATTTTGACAAATTTTATCGAAATTCTAACTTTATAAACGGTTAAAAAACTATTGCTACTATATCTTTTCGATATTATTTAATTGTAAAATCATTAACTTATGAGGAACTTATAGTATTAAATTTTCAAAAATTTTTAGTTAAAATTGCAAATTTCTAACTTAAAAAAAGTGAAAATATTTTTAAAATGATCACATTAGGTGAAAATTCCAAGTATCTAATGTTTTTAGTTTTCGAGTTATATTCAAAAAAAACTAAATCAATTTTGTCAAAAATTGGGTTTGTATAATAATTCCCGATTTTCTTTAACTTCTTTTTTTTCCCGATAATTAAATGAGATACTAGTAATGTTTAATTTTGATCTTTAATTTAAAGTACAATCTAGATCCAATTATTTATCTAAAACTACTATCAAAGTTAAAATTTGAAGCATTTTATAGGCAATCCACTGAGTCTGTAAGTATAAATCATAGTATCATAAATATATATAGGTTTTTTTAAATTATTATACTCCAGTATTACATATTATGTGACCGTCATCGTAAGCGCACACTTGTTAGTATACTTCTCACCTGTTCGACGATTAGTATAAGTACGTGCGGATATTATAATATACAGATACCTGTATCATATTTAAGATACGATTGGATTTTTAGAAATAAAAGCAAACAATTTTTCCAAAATATTATCAACCGATTTAACTAAGAGAAAGTGCTGCACCTACACATGCGTGTAACACTGTAACATATATAATATGACCAGTGAAAAAATACGACGAGCGCGTGCTCAAGCACTTTATACACATAATATATAATATATATATATATATATATAGGTACTCAAACACTTTTCATCGACCGAATGACTAATTACGATCATTAAAATAACTTAAATATTACGACAGAACATTTTCCGTGTAAACTACTCCAGAAAAACGTATAAAGTGTTCTGAAACACGACGATTTATCGACTTCTAATCCGAACGAACGAAAACCGGTTTTGGCCATCCACCCGCCGAAATCTAGCCAACTCGACTATATCTATTTTGTTTTTCAGAGAACTATATTATTATGTACATACAGACGAGTGCGCGTATCACAATATTATTGTATAAAAATTATTTTATCATACATTATAATATTATATGTTGTGGATATTATGAACTATGATGATATTGTTTGAATTATGTCATGCAGGGATGAATTCATCCTTGAAATAACTCACGTTAATGAATAAAAATCGGTTGAGTTTTAATGAAATCCATTGCGCGCATCATCATTATCGCGAGCCAACAATTACGGATTTATATCAAACCTCGGAGATATGAGAAAAGGGTGATGTGCAATTACACTGTGTTATTTAATCGATATGTCCATTAATCTGGCAGAAAAATTCAGAATTGTAATTTCAAATAAAATCATCTGTACCGTATATTATATCTGTAATATCTTAACCGAAATCGATTGTGCAGTGTTTTAGGTATTCAAATTTAAGCCAGGACAAAACTGCATGCTATAATAAAACTAACAACACAGTATTCTTCACATGTAATATTATACGTAATAATTATTAAATGCTCATTACTCGGGCTAATGTGTTTTAAACTTACGTTTTTATAAACATCTATTTTGATAGAAATCATTATTAATTTAATTACCCAAAATCTTTTGTTTTATAAGTATTTTATTTATTTATATCTTATTTATTACTTGTAATTTGTATACTATAATAATCCATCGTATATAGACGGTTACTTTGATTAAAAAAATCACCTGTATAGTGATTTTTTTTTTAAAACGGCTATTTTCCTAATATGATTTTTATTTTTTATATACCATACAGCCTATATAATATTTGTGTTATAACATGTTTGTATTATAGAAGTATATAATACGGTTAATTAGATATAACTCGAAACCGTTGAAAAATATATATTTCTCAAACAGCGCCCATTCATTATTATTTTTCCAGTGCGTAGGTAAGTGAACTACAAATTTTATCAAGCAAATGGTGTCATTATTTTTTAAATTTCATAATATGTCTGTTCAATCTTGAAATAATTCCTTACCAAAACTTCAATAAAAACCTTGCTGTGCCTTGCTTAATCGTACAATTTGATAATGATCGAGTGGGTACCTTTGGATACATCCTACAATCACCTCACCTGCAGGATATACTATATGGACTCCCGTTTTTTTACCGACTATATATTGCAGTATATTATAGCAGAACTGATCAGAAATTCTTTTGCGTTTCAATTTAATCGATGCAGTGAGTTTTTATTTATTTTTCCTGCACCGTAATTTACCATCGGCATTGTACGTAATATCTACCAACATTTTGATTGTTTATAGATTATAGGTATCGTGTTTTATATAGTATTGCTTTTTATTATTATTATTATTATTAAAATATGTTAAGGTATGAACATCTACCTATACTGTCATAGTTAGGACAAAAATGAACCTAATAAAAAATAAATTAAGACTTTTTGTGTTAGAAATAATACTCGTAACTTAAAAAGAATTTATATTAGTCTAAAAATTTAAATTTTACATCGTATATGAAATTTAAAAAAATGTAATTGATTAAAATTACCAACAAAATAAAAATAAGTTATAAGTGATAAAATATTGTAAACATGTATAATACGTTATTATGCAGTGTTGTCTTCAAGCATACTAGAACATAATATTTTCGAAATCAATCACAGCGCCAATGTTATATATTAAGTATATACTACTTAAATAAATATGATTTACATTACTCACGATGTCTGTCATATAGGCTATATAGCACGCGACGTATGGTAATTACACGTATGTCCGCTGTAAATGTCCTGGTCTATAGTATGCAACTGTTAGGTGATTAATGAAACGGTTGTTATGAAAAATGATTATGATTAAAAATATTATCCCGCAATGTTCGTAAATATAATGGTGGTTACTGCAGTGGCTACCAGTCGTATAGGATCGATTTCTTGCAGTAGGAGTGGCTCACGTCAAAATAATATTGTAATCTTTATTATCCGTTGTCAACACCCCGTTCGATTACCATTTGTTTTGGAACAGGCCCGTTCCATCGATGCGCGCACAGTACGTCCTATACCTCATCATTGCATGACAAACGGGCAGCCGCATACATATTAATATATGAATAGGTATCTATATTATATTAGTCCCATATAAAATATCCGGCAAAACTCGCCGACAGATTATTAAACCGTCGATATTGATCGTTTATCGTTACGATATGCATAACTTATATTATTATTATGATTTAAAATATGACTCTAAACTCTGTATACACGCTAAAGGATGCAATATATTATACACATACTGATATAACTTACACAATATGTTTATTGGGGAATTCAATTTTTAAATTCGTTTGGGATTTAAATTACGCGTGTCTTAACCAAAATATATAAACATCGTATGTTTGCAGTGTGTAATATATATTTTTTATAATGTTCTATTCACAAAATATAATATGTACACGCGCCCACACTGATATTGCAGTCGTATAACTTTTTGATTTAACCTTGACGATATTGTATAGTTTGGACAATAACTTTATAAAATAAACTGCACACATTATATACACACCACACGGATACCCATACGACCATACAAGTATAGTATGTATCGTATAGAAGTATATATATCATGATCATAAAATATAATATAATTTGTACACGCAGAGTTCTTAAGACGGAAAAAATTATAAAAAATATACTTATAAGAATTATGTCGTTTACGCAGTCTAGAATAATATGACATTATGGCGTATAGTTATATTTAAGTATTTTATAGTGTTCTATAGTACCTAAATATGTTTTTAATCGTTGAGTAGCTATTATATTTTATTTGAAAATTAATTAAACAAATTTGTATTAGATATAAAATGCCTAACCAAAAGCAATGTAGCTAGTGTTTGTATATATAACATATATTTATAGATGAATGACAACATAATATTATGGGGCCATCGACATATGTATATATTTTAGTATACCTACCTTTAATCATGGTTATCTAGTAAAATAATAGTAATATATATATTGACATATGTTGATTATATTATACTCTAGTTATATTACCTCACCTCATCCAGGAAAAAATGAAAACATTTAGAATACCCTATGTGTTTAGGTATAAGTGTACATCACCAGTTTACAGGCAAATCGTAGTCTTTTTAACTCGTTCTGTGAACTAATTTTACTTATATGGGTAATTCATCTATAGTTACTTGACACTTGGTCCCAACAATAGTTTCTATTGAGATATATATATATCTAAGAACAATTTTTGAAATTGAGTTTATAAAATACGATCATATACGAACAATTTATTTTAGTCATTTTTTGTAATCAATGGCAACTTATAGGAGTTTATATTTACAAAACTTGTTTAAGCGAAGTTATAAACATTCTCTATAAATCTCAAGGAATATATGCACGTGTTTATAATTTAGCTCTAATTAGTTCAATAGTCTCCAAGTCAAGTCTGCAGTTCACCTCATCCAAACATACATTTATTTACATAAAAAAAAAATATATATCGTAAATTCGTGGTCACCTATAATTACATTTTTCCATGAAAAATTATCTGTTTTATGAAACAGTAATGATTTTCCTTGCACTTAATGAAATATAAAAATATGAATTTTTTTTTCATTAAATAAATTATATTTGAATCTTACTCTGTATTATTGTTGATAGTTTGGACATCTACTAATTTTACGAGTAGACGAAAATATGCAGCTAACGAGATTGTGCGAATATGCGTAGAAACATATTAAACCGGCTCATACTCAATTTTCTCGTGATTCATCACATTTATGGTTGAAACTAAACGAGAATACATATACATACACACATTTTAATATAAATACGTATATACCAATTGAAATAATCAAAAAGTATTAGTAAATAAAATATTTATTTTATAAGTGCATAACAGTAAGAGGCAAGATAATATTATTTTTTACGTGATTTTACTATTTCCTATTGCTTATATCTTTCTTGATCGATGATGAGTGATGACTATATGACTACCATCAAAATAATATACGTGCATGTCCATCATAACATTATGGGTTGGCTATAAATTTTTCTAATTTACAATTTAGATCAACAGGCTAAATTCACTTTAATTTACGTGTTGGTATTAGAGATAGGCACAACCGAATAATTAGGATAATCGACTAATAGTTTTATTTTACTCTATAAAACTGACTAATAGTTGGTTACAATTTCTATGACCAACCAACAACAAACAGCTAAATGACTATCGAAAACAACTAACAACTAATACTTATTGGCAAACGACTAATGACTGGCAAAAACCGACTAACGACTAATGTCTATCGAAAAACGACGACAATCGAATAAATTAGTTCAATTATGATGTTATGAGTTTGTGACAAAAAATAAATATTCTTTCTTAAGTTTCATTAAGATAATTTATAAATATTTAATGTGATATTTTTACAAGGACAAAATAATATTCCAAGTATTTTTTACAGCAATTAAATATCATATATTTCAACCAAATACAATAAGACAATATCTATACAACTTCTATTAAATATTTGATACATACAAGTTAAAAGTTGGTTTTAAATTTTTATTTAAAAATATAAGAATGTATAAATAAATTTCTTTTTGTATTTAATATTTCCCCTGCCTTTGAAAATACTCTTTAATAAGGAATAGAGGGGGCCGGAATAATAGAATATTTCATTGCAATCTCAAATAATGGGTCCAATAATATTTTATGCTAATAATTCTCTGTCAAATGTGTTGGTTGTTCATTTTGATCTAGGTACTGAAAAATAATATATCTTAATTCGTGGCTTATGACTAATAGAAATGGATAATGGGTATAAACTATAAATAGGTACTATACATTATAAAACTATGAACATATTTATTTTTTATTATCATTCGATATCGGTGTATTATTCGTCAGTTAGATTTTTGTTCGTTATTCGTTAGTTGGTTTTGTTATTCGTCAGTTGGTTTTATTATTTGTTAGTTGGTTTTAATAATTAGTTACTTTAATAACCGACTTATTTACTTATTGTTTACTACCGATCAAGTCGTTAGTCGGTTGTGCCCATCTCTAGTAGGTATGTTCTTCATCTCAAATACGGCTTAAACGCAGTTGTCCACATGATCTTATTAGTTAATTACCATATTTTAAGTTAATACTTATTATTATTATACATCTTGGTTAAAATTTTTCTTCTCCACACTATTATCATTATTATTATTATTTATAGTGTCTAACCAACTTTATGTTCAGTCTATTTAGATATTATTACTATTGTCATTTATTATAATTTAAATATTATCATGTTAAATAGCCATACATTTACTTATTCATATTTATCTATCTATGTATATATATATAAATGAAAAGATAGATAGCCTATATAGACTATTATTGTTTCATTTCATTATTAAGAAAAAAAATATGATATACCAACATACCATATTAACTGTGCCCAATGTCTGCGGTGCGTACCCATAAAAACGAATATATAATACGATTAATCACATTATTTAATATTATCATATATATAATATGATTAGTGGTAGAAGCCGAGCGCCGTATAGCCGACGAAATGTGCTTTTCGATGACGATTACCGTGTCCATAATAATAATAATAATAATAACAATACTATGGATAACGGTACGAAGGGACCATATTTTTTTCGGCTGCCGTGTATTATATATACATAATCATAGTACAATCATATATATATATATATATATATACATGCTGCGTGGTATCATTGTGTGTATACATATATACACGATATCGCGCGCATGCTATAATGTAATATTATAATAATATACGCATCCGAATCGATTATACGCCGTCAGCAGCTCCAAAAATAAAACGAAAACGATGAGGACCCCGCGCATACAATATCGCGTGTGTATGTGCGTGCGTGTGCAATAGATGTTTGCGGCGTGTCAAGATTTATTGGTCGGTGCTTGTAAAACGGTCCTACCGAACACAATATTGTCGCTCTCCACATGACGTCAGTCGGGGTTTTTAATAATGGAATCGTACGACGAGGTTAAAAAAATAAATTCGGTACAAGAACAATGAACTGACGAATTTTTTCTTATATCCCATACGCACATAATGTACCTACAACAGCATACACTCCGCCGGAGTGGGACCGCCTCCACGGCTATACGGATAGCTTCGCGCATCATTTTTCACGTGTCAGATCCTATCAAGGTATTAAAACGTTATTATTGTACGTGGTCAAATATTAATAACGTCGGCGCGCGCGGTGTGCATTCCAACGGACAGCATTCTCGTGCGCCGGACAGCTATACGGCGGGGCCGTGTCAAT
The DNA here is from genome assembly GCF_003676215.2 of Rhopalosiphum maidis. Classification (NCBI taxonomy): domain Eukaryota; kingdom Metazoa; phylum Arthropoda; class Insecta; order Hemiptera; family Aphididae; genus Rhopalosiphum; species Rhopalosiphum maidis. The sequence continues at coordinate 67,382,752 of NC_040877.1, forward strand.
ACATGACTGATAGGGTAAAAACGAAAAACAATCCGTGATCTACATATACACATACCTACTACAATAATAACACAAGTCCATATCAAAACACTGAACGCGTGCGTTTCAAAATAATATATAATAATATTAGGATAATGTCATGACGTTATAATATAGGACCTGTCTCTATTACACTGCGATATCGGGTTTAGGAAACGACCGCGGCTGCAGCAGCTGTCCATAACTAATCCGGCTGTATATTTATATGCGGTATAGGTACGACGATCAAAACGTACCTAGTAAAATGCGGACCCCGAAGCAAATCAAAAAATAGTTTTATCATTCTGGATATTCGTTTAAATCTATTCGAGTATATTATAATAATATACCTATGTATTTAAATAAACATTGTCCAGTAAGAGAACATGCCGTGGCCCGAAAAAATCGGCTCTTCTGTATATCCTTGCGTGATATCCTGTCATAGAAGCACAAACAAAAAAATCACATAATATTTAGTATTTTATTATACAAATAGTTTTTAGTAAGTAGCCCTATAAATAACACCAGCAATGTAAGATAGGTATAATAATATTACTAGTTAGATTATTGCATGTAACTCAATAATCGCTTTATCACAATCTCTCGCCTATGTTTACAAGACGTATGTATGAGTTTTCGGAACGAATAAAATAAAACCCATCATTGTCCGCATAATAAAATTGTGTACCTAAATCACTAAATAAGCATATTTTTTTCACTGTAATAATTATTAGTTATTTCTACTATACCCATTCCCGCGTGCTTACAGTATTGTAACCACGCGAAACGGCACGACGGATATTATAATGCCGATTTAATGTATCCCGAACAAACGAGTCGAACAAGCGATTTCATTAGCTATGACAAATACTATTTGTTTCACTTGGATAGTTATACTCGTATTCCCTACGTGGACCCATAATATACAAATAATTGATCGTATATAGTTAGGTACAACGTGTCACTGTCCCAATGGTGTTTGACTGTTTGACTGGTTTGTTGGTTGGTTGATGACACATACTGCACCGACCGGATTTTCGTATAGTAATCACTCAAGTGGGATGTTGGTTAATCGGAGCTGATTACATCGTTTTTAGTAATTTAACCGAACCGATAGGTCCGTTAAAGGTGTCATCTTATCATCTATTCGCTGCGGTGAAAAACCCATCATACTAGAACGTGCATTACATATAATACTATACCTACAATCATAAAAATCCGACCATCTATCGAATGTAGTTTAATATATAATATACAAATATCTATGTGTGTGTTATGTAAATTTTACAGATTAATAATAGTCTAATACGATTATTTATGTATCGTGCAAGGTGATTCTTTTAATAGAGAAAACTCAATAGTTTTTACCTAGTTCAATGCACTTATATTGTATATTGTATGTTATACCACTGGTTATACTGTGCATCTGTATATAAATATAGGTATATATTGAAAAACGTTTTCTTATAAAGAGCTCAACAATTAAATGTTTACATATTTAAATAATAAATGTCAATAAAAGTACTTACGCGATTTATAAACCATATTATATTAAGAATAGTACATTGTAGTTTTTTACGTGATGAATCCATTAATGAAGTTAAAAAAAAATATGAATATTTACGTAAAAGCACGTGCTTTTTATTATTTATAATCATTCAAATCGTCGTTTACGTTCTCGTACTGCACGAGTGCATATTATAATATTATGTACCATTGATTATAAATACTAATATAAATATATGTATAAAAAAGACGTTAATTCTTTTTATCATCGATTGTTTTCTTTTCATTAAGATCAGATGATTACATGCATTAATAAATAACATTGAACAATAAATAATGAATAATGCGCTCCTCTAGCGTTTGTAAACAATAAGTAAAAACAATATTATTGTAATTAAATTGTTATGTATTTTACTTATATTAAGCCGTACAAAATGTGCGTTTAACTATTGAACTTTTGAACTTGCATAAACAATTTTAATACTGTGGACTTGTATTTTTTAAATTTTATTTTCACATTATGCTTTTAAAGACAAAATTATTAAAATTGTTTTTTTACAATAAGGCATACCTATAAATATAAAGTTTATCTGATTTTATTCAGATGTTCGTGATTATTTTTAAACTAACACTTAATGTAAAAATAAATAAATACAACATAAAATATATATCTAAATACATAATAATCATAATTAATTGTAATCCCACAAATATTTTCACTTTTTTTTTTAACTATTTCTCGGGTCGATAATAAGAATTATACATTATGTTAAGTTATTCATCAATAGTGGAGGTTCAAACTCATGCATCTTCACCTACCTGATTATATCCATGAACCTGATTGGGCGAAAAAATAGGAAATTATCGTGATTTGTATACAAATTGCTGAAATGAAATAATTATAAATTAATCTGTATTCACTCGCAATGTAAGTTTTATTGAAATTAAAATTTTAAAATACATCATAGTTGTAAGAACTGTTTGCATTAATTTGACTACGATTAAATTCACTAAAATGACATCAATAATTAATGCTTACCGAGATCGTACCTAGTGGGGAGGTTCAACCTCAATATGTATACCGAGTAATTTGAACCTTTTTGCTTGGCGCCTGTTACATTCAAATTATAATTACTTCCGTGGTGTTCTTTTTGAATTAATTGTTGAACAAATTGTAGTGTTTGGTTCATTTTTATTAATTTCGTCGAAATATGACATATACTTTTGTGTAATACAATTTATCTTGTTTTTAAACAGTTCATGGATACAATCATTTTGTGTATTATTATAAAATTGCTTGTTAGATAAATTGCAACACAAAACGTTTGGGGATTTTGAGTTATTGTTTTCACGATTATCTTCATCATTATTCTGACAACATGGACTGGTATCATTTATATCAGAAGACATGTTTTCTCTGTCTAAGACTTTACATTTTACATGTTTTTCAATACATGATTTATACATTTTCTCGCATATTCTACTATTGTCATGTTTTCTATGATTGGATACTTTTTCTAACTTTTCACTCAAAATTTGAGGTGTTGATTGTTTTACACAAACACAATTGCATGAATAGTCTAATTTTGATAACTGACTCATTTGATTCTCTTTGCATAAGATGTCCTCGATTTCTTTTAAAAGATTGCAAACTTTATTTAATCTAACTTTTATTTCTTTTGATATCTGTCTATTGTTCATCTTTCTGAATCTAAAAACTCAAAACCAAAATTAGTAAGTTAGTGTTAACTAAAAGCAATGTTTTTTTTTTCAATTGCATTAGTAATATTATTTTATATTTTGTTTAGTAAACCTAAACTAGGTAAGTATTTAAATTTAATAACGAAATAACATGAACTACTTGTGTTGTAATAAAGTAAAAAAATTTAAAATTGTAGTCTAATTTGTTTTGTTTGTTTATTTAAGGTTGCCATAGTAGGTTATGTTATGACTAGCCACTTATTATATTTTTCAGATGTCAAGTGTCTTAAGAGATTTTAATCTAAAAATAGCAAAGTTCATATTTCGTAAATATAATTATTGCGTAGGTGTATCTATATGGCAGAAAATTAGTTGTATATTACAGCGATTTGTATACGTACCATGGTATTATGTAGCATTAGACTATCGTAAAATTGTATAAAGTAAAATAAGTAATAAAAGTTTATGTCATCATAAATATACAATTATTTTGATTATTAGTTTTAGCTATTGGTAACTAATAAATAATAATATATCATACGTGTATACATAATATTAAATTATGTATATCCCATGAGTTAACTTGCATCAAGTTGCTTGTATATAAAAACGACCACTCAAAAATCACAAGAAAATGCATATTATTTTATATTACTACAGTGGTGTACTAAATAATAATAATAATAATAATATTATTATTATGTCTATATATATTATTATTGAGAGCGGAAATCGTAAATTTCTTACAACCGATTGTGTATAATCTTATATACCTATATACAGCTATTAAATGTGCTTACGTGTATATTTATATTTGATTATTACAATATAACTATTATTTGGTATTTTAAGTAACTACGGCTCTAGGGCTCGGGTAATTTAGGTAATTGTCATTACCCTGTGTACACAGGATCGGTTAGTTGGGTTGGGTAAACACAGCACCTCATGTCCGTGGGAACTGTCGTCGAAAAGACAAAATTAACACGTTTTCGCCGTTCATCTTTAAATAATAATACTTTTACGACGTTTCGGGCAAATATTGATTTCCAGTTTGCTGACATTGAACAAACGACAGATAAGTCGGTCTTCAACACCAAAGAAACGTTTCCTATGTATTTATTATATATTTCGATTTTTTTTCGTGTTATAATAAGTTAAGCCGTAAAATAACCGAATAAACGTATCTATTATTCATTAATAACAAACAAAACACTTCAATTACAATTCAAATTGATAATATGCAATTTTTATATTATGAATATCGAACAATGATAATCGTAATTATTATTTTCTTTCGAAATTGTACACCATTGTCTCTCTTTCTGATTTTTACCCATTAAGGCTCTATAGTCTGCATTATATGAAAAACATGTTAAATTTAGCGTATATAATTAAATAAGTAATTCAAACTGTAACTGTATACATTTTTTATTACCTAGATAAATGAGTACCTGTTTGTGTCGCTATATACCTGGTATTTAAAATCTTTTTATGCCATAAACTATAGATACTATAATCTGTAATGAAACATCGAATACAGTGATATATTATAATACGTAGTAGTTGCGAGTAGTTGTGATAAAATAATAATGACAATTATTTGTCAATACGAGCAATAAGTTTTAACCACTGTAATACAGAATGACAATAATAATAAATTAATTATATAAGTACCTATAATAACTAGTAAGTTCTAAGGAAGTACCTACATGATATATAATAATGTAGGTACCAGTTCATATAGGTACATAGGTACGTTCGACCAAGCGCTATTAAAGTGGTGAATGTGTACTTAGATTGCACTATTACAACGAACGACGATGTGAATCTGTTGATTTTATAAAACCTAGTGAATTTTGACTATTTTGTATAATTTTTTTTTTTTGTTTAATTTGTAAGTGATTATATATGTTGATATTCGCTCTGTATATACCAGTTATTAGCTCGTTTTCAATACTTCATTTTAAAATAATTCAACTTCTTTGGTACGTGAAATGATTCGTCGTGACATCTTAAACGGAAACATAATATAACAGTATAATAAACTTTAAAAATTACAACGGTTATATTGAAATATACACCGATTACATAGTGGTAGATTTTTGCAAGCCCTCCTGTAGCAGCTTTTACCGTTGTCCGATTCTATATGTTGTCACATCGACGATTGATACATAGATAATAGTGATAATACCTACAATCATAGGTACAATGTAATATTATACATTTATGAAAGTGACGACGTGCCTTATTTACTTGTCGTCATGCCATACCTATGCGCGGCTTAGGCAGCGGCACATAGGGGGTCTCATAATAATATTATAATATTATATACGTGACAAATGGCTGCCAAACTGGTCTCGCTCGTCGCGCGCGCGCGCGTATTATTATTATTATTATTATTATTATACACGTTATATCCACTGGAGACTGCATTCCGACCGGGTCCGCGAATAATATGTCACGTATATGTGTGTAAGTGTCTCTTTGTGCGTGTGCTAAACGTATCATGTGATGTGTGTATGTGTGTGACGTGTGTGGTGCTATAGTGCAACTCGAGTGCATAATATTATTATCGCATTATCATGTAGTGGTTTAGGTAAATATTATAATATTATTAAAATAATATGCTACGGCGTACGATGATTTAAAACGTTTAATGCGTACATATACACTGTGCATGTGCATATTATACGATATATATACCGTGCACAGTATTTGTCATCGTTACAATACTATGTACCGCCCGCAAACGTCTATAACTTTTGTTTATTATTATATTATTATCACTATTAGTATCATTTCTCGCCCACCGCACCCTATACAGCGTGTCGTATACGTAGATACTTACCACCGGGCACCGACCGCAAGCCGGTCCTCCGTCCGTATTGCGTACACGTGAGTTATAAGACTAATAGTGTAGTCTATATAATAATAGCTGCTATGTGTGGGCAAAATCGTCACGGCCACCGCGTGTGTCATACTACTGGACCCACACGCAAAAGTGCGGCGAGGTCCGTGTCGTTAGATATTTTTTAATCGGTTATTTTCGCCCGTTACAGCGCAACAACATTATAACAGCCACAGACGCGATTATTCATGCGCGCGCCGGCGTTGTCTAAATATTTGGATCGCGTGATCCGAGAGAAAAGCCGGCGGTGTATACAATATACCGCGTATGTGTGTGTATGTGCGTATAAAATAAAAATAATAATAAATAAATGTCGCGATCACGATATGGGTACTACGCACATGTTATATATACCTATACAGTCTCACTACCGCCGCGATTTTTTTTTTTTTTTTTTTATTGGCCACCGTCACGCGTTCATATTATAATATAATATATGTGCTCTTATGATATATTTGTATTATTACCTACTTACACTGTAGTTCTACACGTGTACATACATACGCGATAATAATAATAATATATGTTTCACGCACAAGGCTACCGGAAAGGGCCACGCGGGACGTCGCCACTTCTGATGGGTTTATCGTCCTACAACGGCGGCGACGACCACACGACGGACGATGCAGGTCTCAGAATATATAATAATATAGGTAGGTCGCGCCGACACGCGAAACCCGCTGCAAATCACACTGCCGAATAGGACTGCGTCACGAGAGGTTTTCTGTTCGAGAGCCAAATATACATTTACCGTTTATACATTTTAATGATCCAGTGTTCACCGTTTTCATTTAGATCGCGTTCCATGACGTATGGTCACGCTTATATTATAAAATAATATGTTTACTACGAACAGAACCGCGAAATGCGGTAGGTACCTATACATATTATAGTTTTTTTTTCTTCAAACTGTTCTACTCGCAAACTGCCTCAATGTTATACCTATGCACGATTAGTATTATATTGAGAGGAAAACATAATATATTGTGCAACCTACACACTTTAATATACTTCTATACATACCTGCCACATTATATAATTTATACACTGCTTATTCATAAAATACTACTGAACACAACTCTTCGGTATTTTGTTTCTAACTATAATTTGCATTATTAGCAGCTATTTTCTAAGACGCGATATTGTACATGATAAAATATGCTTGTATGATAATTTTCTGTCCACAAAATTATTTTGGCATGGTCTGCATAATATTCTAAATAAATTTAGTGTAGTGCGGACATATTATATGCGTATACTTTATTTGTAATATTTCGACTTCCCGGCTGTATAATATAAGTATTATAATACATAATATATGATTTACCGTGCTATTTATATTCTTGAAATTGACAATAATATATGTTCATGTTACTTTTTTTAGCTCTGTAAAATATTTTTATCAACTCTATATTGGTGACTCCTGATTGGTTCCACGTATCCGAGTACGTATTCACTGATTTATTTTATAAATTATATTTTTGCTCTTCTCGAGCTGTATCGCTATGATATATAAACCGTTTTAAATTATTGCTTCCAAATAATATATATTTGTACTGTGATTTATTACAAAATAATAAACCAGTTTAACACCTATCCAATATTCTGAACGTGATCAGTGACGTCACATATGCTACAACTCAAAGTCACTCGATTATCACTTAGGTAATCGAAACATTAATAACAATAAAACGGTCCCTTTACGAGCCAATCATTCTTGTAGCGGAAAGCATTGGCGATGTCGGTTCTTTGTATCAGCAGCAGCGTGCGCGTGTATTTATAGTATGTACCTATACCTATTATTATTAAGTTTACGTAGTAGCGGTTTCGATTTTACATTGTAAACACGCGAATTATTGGGGGGGAAATGTTGCAAACGTTCCAAACGCCATCGGCGGCGTTTATGAGGTATCCGTAGACCAGACAGTGGAAGAATTCAAAAAACATTTAATCATCGAACTGCCAACCATTACGGCAGTTTTGCCACCCGCCGACAAAGAACCGGCCAAAAACACTTCTTCATCATCATCGTCGTCGTCGTCGTCGTCATCGGGGAAACATTAGACGGTTTATTAGTTCTGTTAAACACCGGTCCCTCGCGGCATAACCACAACCATCGTATAAATACCGATTCAGACCGATGAGCGCTTCTACAGTAGCAGGGCGTGTCCGCGCGGGCAGACGAAGGGCCGCGAGAGACCCGCAAAGACCCCTGTGGTCACCCGGCTGTGCGCTCCCCGCTGGTTCTCTAATTAGCTTTTTTTTCCCGTCCGCTCTGACGGCCAAGAAAAAAAGCAAGCGACTTCTTCAATTGGCAACACAACACGTATCTATAGGTAATAATATAATATAACACATAACCCCTCGAACGTCATTTACCGCGGTCCCAAGCGTGCCCATTAATCATAAGATATGCCTTTCAGTTTTTTTCTCTAAAACATCCTCAATTTGGTTACGTGTACAAGGCGGCGGTGCATATAAGCACATTATGCTAATTCGATAATAACGCACATAACCCTATATATATTTATGCATACATAGTACACACTCACCGCGTGGCGCCCGAAAACCATATGTTTCGCACCCGTCGTCGTCGAAGATGAGAGCATTTCGCCGTCATCATCCAGTCGCTTCAGCAGCGGCAGCAGCTAGAGAGAGAATCCTGCCACGTATTCTGTCTGCTTCGGCGGTGACGTCGTGTTCATTTATCTTGAAGCACGTACCTTATACATAAACCGCATACAGTTAGGTTGGTAGGCAGTGCGTACACAATATATGTGTATAAATGGCCCGCGCAATACACCTCGCTTACATCGACACAATGGGACCACTAATTTCCGATTGTTTTGATAAGCGATCGATCGACCGACTGGTGATGCATATTGTACAACAATTTATATACATCAAATAACGCGCACGTATTAGGATATACGAGAAATAACGACTTGTGGCAGATTGAACAGCAGGCTATCTGACTGGTACAATAAGAAATAAAAAAGTATAAAAAGAAAAACACACGAGTACGTCGTATCGGGACGGGTTCACAATTTCTAACCCCCGTCATAACTGTTGCCATTGGGTCAATATTTCAGGCTGAGAATTTTTTTTGCCAAGCCAAAAATTAACAAGGTTTGAATTCTATTTTCTAATTTAGTAAAACAATAATTTGTTCAGAAGTAATTTAAAAATATAATAATAATGAAGCACCTCTTGCTTATTATTTAAAAAACATTTTCAATATTTAATATAGATATAAATGGATAACGTCGGTTTCGCCCGAATTACAAATAAACGTCATTCATTTTTCTGTCAGTTATAAATTATAAAATTTTAAAGTTTGGGATATGTAGTTAAATAATAAATGTATAAACATACAACTATTTAAATCATTACGCATGATTTTTTCATGTTATTATATAAGTACAATAACATTATAAAGATATTGATTAAATCGTTCAAAAAAATTACCAAGACAAAATATGTGATAGTTAAAAATACACTTGATTCTTTCATAATATTATTATATTATCGATTATTATGATACTTAAAATCACACGAGCAGATAAACCATATACTTATTTATGCATTATATGTATTATAACTTATAATGTTTATATTTTATGTTATTTCATTACGTAAACAATATTTTTAATTCCTGAAATATTATCGGACCATATAATCTATATTATTGAAACGAGTCACCGGGAATCGGGATTTGTCTCTGTGTACCGCCAGGCCAGTCCATCTCTGGCTGTTGCGCGGGCGACAGACTCCAGTCAGCTAGTCAACGCGGTAATTAATCTTATAAGTTATAATGTATAGGTGTATAGACAATATTATCGTGCCACAGGCGCACGGCTGTGTCGGCTAAACTAACTTAGGTAAATTTTTTGATTTGTTCAGGGAATTGCCTTGATCAACGACGATATATTATATTATTGTATCGGCGTATCGCTATATAATATACATTATACGTTTATAACATATTGTTCGGCAAGTTATCGTGGCACATAATAATATATTGTGTCTTCCGGGATCGTGTATGCAAGTCGATATACGTATATATTGTTACGCGAGTGGTTTCGACTTCGGGGCGACAAACAATATATTGCCGTTGCGTGTTCAAACGGACTGGTTTTTGTGTGTAAATTTTTAAATCTTATATTTAATTTGTCACAACTATGCTTATCTCAACAGTAGATATATAAAAATAACAGTTTTCGAATTTAAATATCCATATAGTATATAATATGTATAATATGTATATATATATATATATATATATATACACATATAAATATTCAAAAGAGATCCAACGAAAAATAATTATGAACATTGAACACTATAAATATTATAATATATTCCTTAAATTAGTGTATGTTTTTCAAATTTCGTTGTAACTTGTAGACAACATTGATTTACATTGCACGTCTTATAAAAATCTTGATGTGATAAAGATAAGACCCGAAAAAAAAATCAAACGGTCAGTGTAACTACGCTAACCCGTAGGTCCACAGAGGATTTATTACAGGTCAAACACCCTAATAATTCGGTAAGACTGTACTAATATGTCGACGTATTTATTATAATTGATATGGCTGCAGTCTATCTACAAGTTACTGGTATTACGTAACAAGACGAGTTTAAGTATTATGTTTTTGACAAGTTATATACATTTGAATAAAATCTAAATGCTGAAATTTTAACTAGATGTCTACATACATGCATCTATAAAAATAGTCGTTAATTTTCTATTATTTATTAAAAAAAACTAAACCAATATGCTAATACAATGAATGTAATAAGACGTCAATACCATACTTTATCGATCGTTTTTATCCCTTATTAATTATTATATATTATTAATTTCCTAATTGTTCATCGATTAGCTTTTTAATTGCTTCATGTAATATATTATTTCATCGTGTATATTGTCTTAACTATATAATATGTGTATTCATTTGGAACGGATTTCTACTTTCTTCGTTCATTGTACAAGTATTCTACACATATCTTATATCTATACATGTCGTGACAATACGCGTAACAACGTTTATTGTGGAGAATATAGTGCGTGATCAGCGTTAGGTGTTATAATAATATGATATATGCACAAGATAATTGAATTAATATGCGTCTTTTAGTTATAAACATATTATGTAGATCAAAAGTTGACGATGGTTATAGTATCATGGTCACATATCGATCGTCCAGTAGACCCATAAATTACCGTGTTCATTATAACATTTTCCAATTATTCGGAGCGTCGGTTACCGGCTCACCGGGGGGCCTTCGAGGAGCCTGAGGCCACTGGAACTCTACATACTCGTATAATATGTATGTGTGTATATTGTTTTTATTTTCGTGTTATTTTTTCATTTTAATCGTATATCTGTTCGAAAACCCATGATTTATCACGAGGCTCCGATTTACATTGTTTCTCCGCAACATTATCTACACGGGCGAATACGTCTTGTATGTTTTGATTCCCCAGCCTCCGGGCGTACTATATACCATAAGTCAATTGACTCGAAGGAAAAAAATGAAATAAAATTATTATTATTATTATTATTACGAAAGGGAGATTAATATGACACTTTGGCATCCGTAAAAACTCGTCATTCCCACGATCTACTACGAAATATATCGTATAGTTATTATAATGCTATGGAATTTCAAAAATGGTTATAGCGTGAAAATAATAATATTATAATATGTACGTTATAATATATACATAGTAGTAAGAAATAATATGCGCGTATGTTACACGGTCGAATTCAATAAATATAAAACATGTTCACTACATATTCGGCATTCCAACTGGGATCAATATACCTATACCTTTGTACTTTTTATGTTTTTATCTTACACACACATATATATATGTATTGTTTACAAAAAAAAAATTAATTATTTGGTACACTATCATTTGATAACAATAATACCTACAATATCAATACAGGTGTACAAAATCACGCGTGAGTGTAAAGTAAAACGCATTAAATTGCAAACGACAGCAGTAGACTCACCAGCCGTACCGGCCGATACATCTATATAGGTACCTATAAAATTCATATTGTTATCGTTCTGGTATAATAAAAATGTAGGTTCATTAATATCCATACGTAATACATTTATGATATTTCGCAATACCGTATGTGGCGCTGATCTTCTTCGTCAAAAATCCGATATTATTTCGTTTGTGCAAAATAGAATGTTCTTATACATATACAATATACCTACCTAGCTATTACCTTTTGCCTATCTACATACAATTAAAGTATTATGCATATCGTTCGCTTGAAAAAATAATTTGTAATTTGAAAATGAAATTTCGAGAATATTGCCCTACGGCGGCACAGAACGAAACAAAAAATAAAAGAAATAAAAACGAAGACGTAAAAACAAACAGCTTGTCTCGTGAGAAGTTTGCGGCAGACTATCGAAGATATGTATAGGTACCTCCTATGTGTAACTAATGAACGTGCGCCCCGTTGTGTTTAATGATCTATACAGAGAGGGTGCCCCTATTAAAAGGCGGCTACCGCCACCCGGAGCCCTTTTTGTCTTCTTTATATGATCCGTTTAATATCCAATGAATATTTTAAAAGAATAGACGAAAAGATCGCGGGGGCGCGAGGATGGTTGAAAAAATGTTAAATCACGTTGGAATGTTGATTAAAACGCATAATATTTGGAGGGCAGCGTTTGGTATGTACTTATATTATTATATGCTGTGTTATCGTAGTTTTAGTGTACATGCGCAATTGTGACAGCATTATTAACAAGCGTCTATAAAATTAATGATGACTAATTTTTTTCTCCAACATAACTATACACCTACCTAATGTGCGATCAATGGTCTCGCAAGTCGTAGTTTAATACACGATTAGGTTCATTATTGTATTAGTACGGCACGTGCGTTAAAGGAATGCTCGTATTACAATATAACTTTGTAATAATTATGCAGATCGAATCAAAGTATAGAAACCTGCGCTTCACGCGATCAAACACAAGATTACACATGTTATCAGTTCAAATTACTCACTACATACATATTATATCATTCATCAATATCGATTGAAATATTATAAATGATAACGAAATGTGTTATGTGGAAATTTTCTGCATGGGACGTGAAATTAACCGCATTATTACGTTTTTTCATTAACTAAATACCCCGTGCGACGATATTTTTCATTACTAACTGCGTGTAAATCTCACTTCCACTTGCATGATATAGAGAATTTAAAATAATATAATAACAAAAAGGAACGAAAAAATCAAAATAAATTTCTTATAAAATATACAGCAGTAGTATAGAATAAAATGTATATCATTATATTGAATCGTATACTGTGAGAGTGCATCAGTACAATGTCACAAACATGAAATCAATTTTATTTAAATTTAAATGCATAACAATAGCTTAAAGTTCACAAATTATATAGTTAAGTATTTTAAAAGTTATTATGTATGTATATTTTGTTTTTACTTGCCGTATTTTGTATAATTATAAAAAAAAATAATTATTGTCGTTGAATTTTGTATATAAAAAAAAAGTAAAAACGATTATTATTTCGTATAATTTTATAGTCGGACGATATATTATAATATATGGTATAGGTTCAATATATCTTTGGTCCCCGGATACATTATCCAGCTTGACTGCCCCACACAGTTTGAACTCAGAACTTGATCATTGTGTTTATACTTTATTATTGTGTTACGCAATATACCTACATTTAAACACATGCCTCATTTTACTGAGCAAACGTGCGGGTCTCGGGGAGCCGATTATTTTTGAATTATTCTAAGACTACAATATATTTTGTATAATATTACCTATATATAAACGTATATTATGATTTATAATATATTTGTTAATGCTAGTCAATCCTATCTTCAAACGATGCGCACTAATATTTGCATTTCGACTGTCATACACGCACGTTTATCAACGACCGTTTAAGTCTCCGTGTTCTTGGCACCACCACCGCTGCCGTCGTTTCACCGTGCTGTACGTCGTTTATTATTACGTATGTAATAATAACATACACAGTTCTATGTATACATGCAACTCCGTGCACTGCGGAGTTTCTCTTGCCGTCCCCGGTGGACCACCCTGGATAAATTTAATTAACAATGTCGTCATAAATATATACGGTACATAGGTATATTTTAAGAGGAAAATATACACAGTTTTCGTCGCAATATGACGTCTAATGACGTGTGTTTTTTTCTGTTCTTACTCACGATGAATATTCAATATATGGATAGCCAACGGATTAAAATTGAAATCCACGGCGAGGCTGCTGCACTAGTGATCATTATATTAGCACCAGTTTAGGTGACACGTTTATAGGCTCCTGCTGTCCCGCCCGGAACCTCCCGGCGTTCACACTAATAACGTTTTAACGAGGTAGCTACCAAAACGCGCGCAGATTCGGAGAATCTTTATTATTATTTTATATTTTACAACAGCTCCATATTACAATAAACATGTCATAAAAATCGTATATAATGCAATGCGGATGCCTTCTCGCATGTGCCCGAATTGCGTTTTTATTGAATGCCGCCGCCGACCAGAAGTCGTTTTTCTACATTGTCCTCGGAGTTTTTCTTTGTTTTTTTTTTTTTTTTTTTTTTTTTTTTTTAATGAAATATATACCAACGATTTACGATCATTGTGTTCATTTTGGGTTTTCAACAACCCAATATCATAAAATATCATAAATTTTACGATTTATACTTCATGTAGTCGAGGTGCTGCTGCAGGTATATCATCGCATACCGAGTAAAACGCACTAAAGAGATACCAAAATTACACTGATGGTTGCAGGATATCACTTACATAAACATATATCCCAACCTATACCATTTCATTATTATTAAGAATGCGTAGATTATTGTTTTAGAAACGTATTTGTAAAAATATTAATTAGATGTTGTACATAAACATTTTATAGTATTGGTATTATTTTCTATATCATAAACAAACGGTACTATTAACGATTTTATTTATTAGAAAAAAACCATAAATTTGTTTGACCAGTGAAAAATGACTATAAAAATAACATATATCATTGTTTAGTTATTTGTTTTTACGCTTTAGTTTAGCCCTTACCCAACATTTTAAACCTTGTGCGTATTATATATATACAAGCAATATTAAATTGTGGTTTACTATATTATATGTTCTCTACTGAGAATTGCCTAAAGATGCCGATAACCACAGATTTGCGGTGTGAATGTCATAAAAGGGAATTTTATACATACCATTTTTATGCCAGTTCAATTTTTATTGCTTATAAAAACACCAAACATTCGAAGAGAAAAACGAAGTTTTCACAACAAAACGATTCTGCGAACCTATACGAGTGAGTATTACATATTATATACATATTGTTTAGAAAGTCTAAATTATTTAGGCTTACGCGATTATTAGTTCATATTTGTATATATTATTAAAACATAATTTATTAGTAGTTATTTACCTACTGAAAAGTAAATGTATTTCAGTAGGTATTTACATTTAGGTTTGATATACCTGCGTAATATAATATAAATAATAAATGCATACAGTTTTACTTTTTAATTTCGTTTTAACTATATACAGGTGCAATATACATGTATAGGTAATTCTACATATTATAATTCATCTTGACGATACATACGCATTATATGCAACAGCGCTGTACCCTTTGACGTATTTATATATTTTAATGCATTATATAAGTAGCGTCCAAAACAACTTTGGAGTGCAGTTATAATATTTTTATTTCCGTGTACATTATTATTATACAGTGTACACACACGCACATAATGCATACGCGCGCGCGCGCGCTGATATTTGTATACTATATGCAGTATGCACTATACTATACCATTATAGGTATGTTTATATGCCACACATACAGCGCATAACATACGCATGCCTATAAAGAAATCGCCGATACGACCAAGCGAGCGGATTTATTGAACGTGGTTTGACAATATTTGATATAAAACCGAGTATTTACAACGTCTGCGGCGGCGACTGCGATCTCGGGCCGGAATGAATCAATGAGCTTCCGATGGGGATTTATGGGCCCACGATGGCGTCTCTCACATTCGTATATACGCGTATTACATATAGGCTACAGGTACCTCGTGTACTTATATCATATAAGCGCACGTTCGGTGCACCGCTGACGACGACAAGCTTTGCATACAATTGGTATTTTTATGATTTATTCCTTACGACCGATAATATAATAATGGTTATTCTTTTATTTCTCATGTTATCGGGAGTTTATATATTATTATTATTATTCTCGTGGGCGTCAGACGCGAATACGAGGAGCAACAACCTCGAAAAGAAACGCACTCGTTTTGCAAGCGGATGCGAAACGCGTTCAGTCCTCCTCGGCCGCGTACCTACATACCTATATATTTTTATGGGTAAAAATACGTACATTGCGGCATATATAATTCGCAAAATAGCATATTATATTATGTCGACAGGTTTATATTATATTATACCTCCGTATGTATATTTGTGTGTTTATATAAGTACTATATATATTATATTTACCTAACAACCGCCGCGACACCGTGAGCATTGTTCCAAATGCCGACTAAATCGAGCTGCTTCGTGTAAAATCGTGTATTATGTGTGTGTGTGTGTGTGTGCTGTGCAAAACTAAAGTTATAAAGAGCTTTATGAATTTTTATCTCAATACCGATACAAATTGAAAAAAAATATTTATTATTTTTTAAACTTATAGGTACTTATATAGTATTTACGCGTACTCTTTAAATAAAAACTAATCAGAACTTTGCTGTGCATAATTCGATATTTTTTCTTGCATAATATTTCATATAATTTATACACCACAATTGTGAACTGATATTATTACATATTTATCCGTTACTTGGATGATGTTAACACATCGCTAGCACATCGCACTTGAAATAGGAATACACAACAACGCAACAAATATTCTGTTTGTGAGTAAGTGATAATTCATACCATAACGACGTCGTTGAATAAAATAAATGTCTATGCGTGTAACTAAAGAAAACGTTCCCACACATCGACAGCAATAATTTAACTTTATTGCGATAAAACATAAAATAATATACATTTTTGTATATATATATATATATATATATATATGTGTGTGTGTGTGTGTGTATATATATGCATTTAAAATCGAATATTGATAAATAATATTCTGTCAAATACGTGTAGTATCTATGAGTTGGATAGCATGTAATATGATTATATGAATAATCATAATAATATATCCACGTACATAATAATTTTGTTTTTGAGTTTTTAAAATCGACATTTTTTTAAATTACAATTGATTTAAACATCATAATCAGTACAAACTAGACTATTTACGTTTAAATCTCAGTAGGCATAGTATATTATGTATAATATAAGTGACAAGTATACTCGAACATTTCATTTTAATATGTCACTAATATTATACAATATATTATATCGTTGATAAAATATTTAAATCTCTATTTTAAACCTAATAACGTTATAACCTTGTTTTTTTAAATGTGTATATTAAGTAAGATCTAATATGTGTATTATGTTTATATGTAAATTATGCTGTATTGTATAGTCACTATAGTATACTATAGTGTATAATATATAGGTATCACAGTAATGAATTAGAAATGATGCAGCAACATAATATTACGGGTATAATAGATTCGGTATATTATATTAGAGTAAAATAATTCGTATAATTTAATATTACAACTGTGATCCCAATTTATTCAAAATAATATATTGCAATATATTTTTGAAAAATCTGATTTTTTTTGCTAGTATAAAATCAAAATACATAAACGTTATTTGATTTTTGATTTTAACGGACGATTATAATGTTATCACGTATAAATTATTAACGATCGATTTTCGTGAGCGTGCTAATAACTGTATGCATACAACATAATATACGCATCATATGCTGTCCCTTTGATCGGATAATATAACAAAACTATATGATATGATCTCGCGAACCCTTTGATCTGTCACCGTTACTCTACGGTGTACGCAAATTATAGTATATTTACAAATAAAAAAAGAATCAACTATAAGAACGATAAAATAAAAAATTGCTTTTGATAACGTCGAAAGATAACGCGCGATTGAATAAATAAAAACGAATTTTGTATAACATAACAATACGCGCTACGCGTATATTATCCATTCGTTCGGGGCGAAACAGTCGCGCGAACTATCGCGTCGCAGTCACTATCATCATCAACTACCCGCTGCTCCGCATTGTTTGTTTTTCATTATTTTCCGATCGCCGGGTGCGCGTTTACGGTCTCGTTAACGACGGATAGTATGCGTACGCGCCTACAGTATTTTATACTGCACATTGTACGGGTGTACCTATATTCTCCTATATATATATATATATACGTATATACACAAATAGTCACGTTTAAAAAATGATTTACCAAGAGAAAGAGCTGAAAAAAAGTAATAACAACACTCCGGTGTCGTCGCGCGCCGGGGGCGTGTTCCGGGGAAATATTATTATATAATATTATGTAGGGCACGCGTTCGGTCGATCGCGAACAGATGGCCAACGTGTGCGTATATATGTATAGGTGTATAATATGTGTGTGTGTAGGTATAATGTGCGCGTTATACCCACACGGACCGTCGAAATTACAGTGATTTGTAAAGACCGAGTAGCGCGTGTACTAGTGTGTGTGTATGTGTGTGTGTGTGTGTGTGTATGAATGCGTCTCAGAACGAGAAAATTATACGAGCGTGGTGCATGTATAGGTATACGCATATGATAATAATGACATTCCGATACGATCGCGTGCCTGTCGGCCGTAACACTAATATAATATATATACTCATTAATATTATAACTATACACGTGCGTATGTTTGCGTGTAACTCGGAAGCTCTCCATTGCAATGGTAACCGCCTCAGCCCCGAGGTTATAGGAGCAACTAGAGAGTATCACCTCAATCGCCTCCGCCACGGTCCAATTATATTATTACATTATTATAGATACCTTATATGCGGTCCGTCATCTGCGGACTGCGGGTCGGACGATGAGCTTCAGTACACTATGTAATGAAAAAAAAAACCAATGCTGTTGGTGTATTATTCACTCGAACGAAAGACCGATACGATTCCGTTTATGAAATCGGTGGCGATTGGAAATAATTACACGTACAATTTGACGGAATTTGCTCCTAAATACGCGTCGTATCTCTACATAACAAATGCTCATCAATACATTATGACTGTGTATATAATGCTCAGTAGATACGTATAAACTTGTGTAGTGGACATAATATAATACAATGAGCTCCAACAACTTTTTTCTATAACCACGTCATTGACCGTATTACTTATTTAGTTAAATATTAAACACATTAAGTACTTGGAATTATTGTGTTGTCTAGTCGAAACTAAATTAATTTCACTTGCGTAATAATAATAATGTGTAAACGATATTGTATTACCAACACGGGTAGTACGATGATACCTGAAAATAAATTTTCCACCAAAACGTATTTCAAGCACGTATTTCGTTTCAAGTCGATGACCCAAGTGTACCCGTCGTGCGTACCTTTATATACGACTGTGTTATTTTAAATGTCCCGCGAAACGGCCGTATATTTACGATATCATTAAATCATAATATGTGTGTTATATGTGGCTTAGTCCCGGCTGCGATCTGTGGAAATCCAGGTCGTATAATATAATACTACACGTTACACCGACCGCGATGGCCGTATGTACTATAATATGTACATAAATTTACTCCTCATATAGATTCCGTACTTACGTCCGTATACATACACATGTGTGTGCACTTTCTAGTCGTCAAATTGTGAACCTATGTATGCAAATAAAATACGACCAGTAAGCGCTCTCATAATAGAATTGTTCGCTATGCGCATATATAGGTGTATTATGCATATATATATATATAGTATAAATATATTGGTTAAGCGGTATATATGTATATAGGCGTATCGCTACAGAGCTGCCCCCGAGGCTACCGATAAAATATCTGGGACGAGTCGGCGAGAGAATATAATATTATATAGCCTCATGACAAACGCAAACGATAAACAAAATAATGAACAGTTTCAGTTTTATTATGTATCTATATACCAAAAAAAAAAAAAATAATAATAATAATAGAAGTAATAATAATAGTATATAACTGCGGTTATAAACGCGGTGTAACAACCACGTTACTCCGCATTGTATATCATAATATGCGTCTGCGATAGTGTAATGTAATGGCATATTAAATGTACAAGACATGTATAGAGATGAACGAGATCGCATTATATTGTATACACGTATGTACGTATTATGTATATTCTTTTTCATTTTAATATATATCATGGAGCGAGTTCATCGTGACTGCACAATAATAATATAACCGTTTGCCATAAACCATTGAACAAATTAATATAATATTAATATGATGTATGTAATGAATAATGATTTTTAAATTTTAATTAAATAATTACAAGAAAATTATGGTTTTCTCATTACAGCTAGACGTATATATTATAATAGGTGTATCTGTATATCGTTGAACACCGTGCGAGCGAGAGAAGCATAGTATCCATAATTGGCGGAATTGCAGAGAGCCGCCAACATAGGTCAGAGGTGTATAATAATAAAGTAAAAAGCGATTTTTATAATCGTAAACCGAGATAATATATCGTTACCATAGTTTTAAATTTAAAATAGAAGACGTCTTATAGGTTGATGCAGAATCAACCATAACCAGTGATTTTAAAGAGGAATTTAAAACGATCCTATGCGCTTCTTCCAATTTTATTAGTGTATCATAGAATCATTTAGGAATGGTATGATTGGAATCGAATGTTTTTGCGGACATAGAGTCTGCGAAAAGTTGCTCACACGTTTAACCTGTCTACCTTCATTAGCCACGAATCCGATAAATACGTAGTACGTATACAAAAAATATTTGACGCATACTATTAGATATTACACACCAGAATGTTACAAACTATAATAATATAACACAACTGTCGTTATACATGTCGATAATGTCAAATTAAGTCGTGAAATCAAATAGAAATCAATGGATACGCGAATATAAAAATGTTGTCCAATTTATTTATTAATATACAATATACATATTTTATATTCAAAATTATTAGCACCGGTTTTATTTTTAGTCAACCGCTTAAATATGTCAACGAAAATAAAAACGTTTACGATTTTACGATTATAATATTACCTATACATACATAGCATTTTTGACACGATGATCCTAATCCTTTAATTATTTCAATTCAAAAACTAAAATAATAACATTGAGTTAATATCTTATATAATATAATTTTTACACTGCAGTATAGTAATGTAAAAATCCGTTAAAATTGATAATATCATCGGAACGTTTATATATATATATAAATTGTGTTATTTTATTAGTTATAGTCGTTTATATAATCGTTCCTGTTGTTATAATAGGTTTCACAGGTTTATAATATAATTAATTTTTATTAATGTTATAGATAGGCGCTCTATACGTTATAAAACGTTAATAATCTTTTATTCGTCATTGACTACCTGCTGATCAGTTAAATCAAATCTTTATTGTTAAGTCTTTAAGGAATTTCTCTTCCGTATGTTTATAATACACACGAGATTAATGAAAACAATAACGTACTTACAACACATTAATTAGTAAATAATAGCTTAGCTTAAGTATATATAATATATATATATATATGTATATTTTTTGTTATAAGAACCATTAAAATTTACAATATTATGGTTCTAATAGTGATGGATGTACGTGATATATGTGATTTAAAAGTACCTGCACAGCAGTTTGAACAATGTTTGAATAACAATTTATATGTTTTCTCTCTTCTTCCCACGTATGTTATTGCTAATTTTTTTGATGGTAACTTACAGTGTTTTTATAGCCGACACATAAAATCATTTTGGCATTATTGCGGCGGCAGTGATTTAAAAACGGATAAAAATTAGTATTGAATATAGTATAGCCAGTGGAACGAGACTACGCGACCCGGTTTAAAACACATTATATATATATATGTAATATAATTTATACGTTTACGCTCTTATACAGGTATAAACATCGTGTTATTTTAATTCAATAAATAAAATATACATATAGGTACATAGGTATGTGTTTATTTCAAAGTGCGCAATGTATATAGGTATACAGCAGGTTACGTGCGTGTAATCTGCAAGGCCAACAAAAAATAAAAAAAAAAAATAAAATAAATGAGTACAGTGGTGGAGATCAATGCAGCAGTGTATTATACATACGCAATACACATGTACGTTGATTGTATGTACCTATGTGGATGTATTGTCGATGTGGATAACAATGATAATAATATGATGGTCATGTTGGAAATGGAACGCGGCGCAGTCATCAACCGTGTAATGGGTTAGGACATCGGGGTTATTCTTTTTTTCCTTTTTTTATTAGTATTTAGATTCTTACGATGAACTCATAAAATTCAGAGAAGCGAATATGGTTTTATGATAGGTCACAGCCGTGAAGGGGGGACGCGAGAGGAGAAACGTATATATATATGAGAACAGTCTATAGGAAATGTTATGTATAGGCACCTTATATTTGTCGAGCTTTAACCGCCACTAATATTTGGGAAGATCCCCCATTATTATTATTATTATTGTTATTATATTACTATAATCGTCATCGTTAATGGTGTCTCCCAGTTTGTCTTCGGCTGCTCATCGAAGGTACTCGTGTATGTGGGTATATGTGTTGTTGTACAGGTGGTCCACGCGTACAAGAACGTCGAGACCCCCGCGGATTGCCGTTTGATCGACTGGGTGTCATTAATATACATATTTTCTTTTTTCATAATGATTCGGACGCGCGAGACAGGCACAGA
The DNA here is from genome assembly GCF_003676215.2 of Rhopalosiphum maidis. Lineage (NCBI taxonomy): Eukaryota > Metazoa > Arthropoda > Insecta > Hemiptera > Aphididae > Rhopalosiphum > Rhopalosiphum maidis. The sequence goes on from NC_040877.1 coordinate 67,405,826, forward strand.
GAGAGAGAGAGAGAGAGAGTATAAGAAATTAACCATCGTCTCGTCGGCTGCACCCGGTGGACGATTAAACGCGGCAATAAAACCAAAAGGAATTCGGTTCACCGTATACGCACGGTGCACACGTATATACGTTATATTGTTTTGTACATGGGTACTGCATACATACTTCATATTATATATCAAATTCACGATAAACCACCCATCAGCATCGCGACTGCAGATATTATATGCGTATACCTTTCACATACATATATAATATGTACGAATGCACACTGCAAAAATGCACGCAAATGTATATTACATATGATATATATATATATACGGCACGACTGAGCAATTAAAAAAAAAAATGTTTACAACCTATGGACGCCATTGTTGTAAGTATATATTATTATTATATAATACAAATGCGCACGCCGAACATCTCGTTAGTGTACGGCAATAATATACAGGCTGCATATATTACATTATTACCGGACGAGGCGAGAGACACACATATAATATTTTACTATTATATACATATGTACCTATATTCTTTCATATTATTATATTAATATGCCATTTATACTACATTACTTGTTATTGTATAAAAGCGACGAAATCGTTATTATTACATTACACCGGGACACATCCGGATGATGTGCATAATATAACAATATTATTATTCTCGACCATAAAATAGTATGCATAGAGATACGATACATGTTCATTATTATCGTCGCGAACATTATGTCTGTATAATATTATTATTGTATAAGTACCGTGCAGTTGTTGGCGTCAACGTTTTTGCAGGATAAATACGGGCAACGTTTCAGACCATCGTGGTTGTAAAACACGGTTGTAATTGTATATAATATGCGTACCTATAGGCTAAAGTAGTGTAATGAATAGGTGTATACTGTACCTAATGTAGACTGCGTGCCAAATACGATATTCTAAATCGCTAGGTGTATGTCCGTATTAAACGTTTATGGTGTGTAATTAGCATATGGCAATAAACCGATATAATATATTATATTATATCATATTTATATGTATTATGTATGAGTATAAACACTATAAGCAATCCGCATAAAAATAATGCTTCGAGAGATTTTGATTTCGTTTACACTTGTTATTCAAATCGTTGTCGAACACGTTGTTAATTATTGTAAACTTTACGTCTTAACTGACGAACGAGATGACAGACCAAACCTATTAAATAAAAACATGTGTATTACTAGTTTTAATCGAAGAATCAATATTGATGGCAAATTGGGTATAAGATATGATCGTGAGTTGCAAGACTTTAAAACGATAATATATATATATATATATATATATGATATAATTCTATATCTACAGTATATGCGAATGCATCATTAAAATTAGCCTTGTGGTATTGCAATTTCTCAAAAAAACTTCTTACTGATCATTAAATGTACAATAATAAATAATAATACGATACGACTATCGAGCCTATCGCTGTATTCTCCCGATGATCAAATATGTTTACAAATATGCTAATATTGTGGTATCGAATCAGTATAATTATACCAGACACTGTGTCACATTGGTGATCCGACCAAAAGCGGTTAGATAAGTGTTTTGAAACGAATATAGGTTTATCTTTTTCTATTTACAAGATCATACACTAAATTATATTATTGTGTTCGTCCTGACTCTTACAGTGGTACCTCTCTGTCGATCGTCGTATATACGGATATATTATATCTACTGACGTCTTCAAGAATTTTAATGTCTGTACTCTGTTGTGTACAAACTCTGACTTCGAATACTATTGTGATTGATGTAATACATGTAAAGGAAGTAACAAAAAACTAAAAAAAAAGCTTATATCATATTATTATTTCTGTATTGCGCGACTACTTATTCACACCCTCGCCCGAATCTGTGCAGACGAGGGGCGACTGCAACTGCAACAGACGTATCTGTATATACTATATGTCGAGGTGTATGATGGCGGAGATTGGAGAGGTTTGAGTTTCAGTAATATATTTATCGGTCGCTAAGTACCTATATATATTATATATTGTCACAAGGGTGAGGGTGCACAAGAGATAATTGTCGCCACCCACGGCGAATGTCAATGGCAGTTAGTTGCGGACGACGACTCGGTTAACGTATAATATATATATATATATATATATATATAGGTATATGTATACAGTATATATGCACGCCAAACGAGTTTTGCCCCTTTTCGCGTACCTACGCGGTGATTTTGTTACGACAGCGCATCGTTCTAGTGGATTTTATTATTATTTTTTTTATTTTAAATAATTTTTAAGCTGCTAGATACTCGTATAATATAGGAGGCAATTCAACCGGCAAACATTTATATTAATAAATAAAAAACTATACATTTAACGCAGTAAAGTATTTTCGATAACTATATTCTACATTTACGGGGACTGTGTATATATTATAAATTATATTAGACGAATTTATTTGGCTACAACGACCGACTTGAACTGGCGCACCTCATTAATACACGTGTTTGTACACATTACATAATATTATACACAGTACACACGTATGATACACTGTCATATATATAATATGCACAAAGCACATCTACACCAGAAGGCAGAGACACAACAATAACAATAAAATTTAATAATAATCGTGTTACCGTATTGTGCATATAAAATATACTACACGCAATCGTCGTACGATGCTATGACTCCCTGCTGAAGTCATAATAGTATTATATACGACGACAACGACAACCGACGACTTCACCTACAGCGTTGCTGCAGCTCGCGGAAAATTAAGCGAGTTCTATTCATCACGCGTAATAACAATAATTTATTATAATATATTAATATAATAATTAATATGTTCGGTTAAAACATACAATTTTTATCATAGGTATATTTTCTATGCATTATATTAGAATTACATGTGCGCTCATCGACGAGTACCTACAGTGACCTACGTCAGTCGTTCGTGATTCGACAATACAAATCAATATTATCTATATAGTCTTATAATATACTTCGAGAGGTATTTAGGAGGGGGTGAGCGAATAGTTGGGGGCCATAGCTCCTACTTAAACTTTAACTTAGAACAATTATTGGGAGTCACACTCCATCACTCCTAACCTGCTACCATTACAATTTTAGATTCTAAGCGGAGCAAAGAATGTATTGGTTTTACAACTTCATTTTTTTTTATTTATTTATGTATGTCGTATTGTGATACTAATGTGAATATATATTCCAAATAAGCCAATTATATAGAGATGGATTTAAAAAGAATTATATTCATACACTATTATTTCGCCGTATTTTAATAAATTAATTAGGTACTATTATACATTTACTTACTTACAGGTAATATGAAAATAATTATAAAAAAAAACTAGTTATTGAAGGAGGGCTAAGATTGTAATGTTCTTCACTGAATGAGTGTGTACTGTCGCCCCAGGCGGCAAATTATTTAGGGACTTAGAAGCGGTAGCATTACTGTGCAATATAGCAGCTTCCTCAATTTAAAACCATTAGAGTTAATGTTCAAAAGATATGGACAATTTATCTATCACAATTTTTTTTATAAAATATAATCTAATTATTATTATTATGATTAATATAGGTTTTCATTAAAAGTATATAATTATTTTATATAATTTAAAAAACAATATATATACTTGTACAAATATACAAATTTAAAATTTATAGATTTTAGACAATATTAGTTATTACTTTATTACTATTTACTTATGACTAAGACAACTAAAGATTTTACATTATGTATATATCAAATATTGAGTGTATTGAGTGTTCTTCAAAGCTATTGCATGTATGCCAATAGTAATCTGCAGTGACATATTTTTTTTTGTAGGGGGACATCATACTTTACCTAGGGAATCAAAACTCTATATACGCTGCTGTACAATAGCCCGGTCAATAGGTATACTCAAATACTCAATACATCATAGCACAAGCACCTATGCAGTGTGTTCTGTGTGTATAGATGGCGCCTCCACTCCTGCACAAAATAATAATTATTGTTACAAGTAGGATTGAGATTTCAATGTACTTTGTGTTTTTTTTCTAAAAATAGCTATGCTATGTTCATTTTATAACATTAACGTTTCATATATTTTTTAATCAGAATAAGGTTTTGTTTTTAGTTTTTAATTTTATTTAAATGTTGATGTCATTTTTTTTGTATAACATTTTAAGGTTTTTAAAGCGTTAGACACTGAAATCTGGTTTTTTTAATTTTATTGTAAGATTAATAAATAGGTACTTATTGGAATAACACTAAACGTACTTATAAATCTTCCACCTAATCGAATATTATTGATTGTAATTTTTCGAACAGATAAGTATGACGTAAAATCGAGATTATGAGTGGTAACGGAAGATTTAATGAAAATAATTTCTTTTTCAGACTAAAAGTTCACGTAGAAGACTTGAAATTTAAAGTCCCAGAAACCTTTTTTTTTAATTTAATAAAAAATATATTTGAATTCAAAACTTGTTTAAAATAAGTATTAGATTACCAGCCTTAATAAATATAAGTTTATAACTAAAAAAATATAAGTATATTACATTACAAATACATGTCACTTTCTCGAGAATATATGCAATAACATAAATCACATGATATTATAAACGTAAGTTTTATAAGCAATTTGTTTAGTATTCATCAGCATACTGTCAAAAATAATTTGATTAAATGCCACCAAATTGACTATAATATAATTAATGTGGTGTGGTAGGTATTTAAGTATTTTATAAATCAATTGGCATGGATTTTAAATTTTTAACACAAGATTAAATTATATTTACATTATATAATATTTTAAATAAGATATATTTACAAATTCACGGCCATATAATATTTAATATATCATATTATATAACACATTCATATGTGATATTTTGACTAGAGTATATCGACGAATACAATAATAATATTAAAAAATTTTAATAATATTGTGTCAGTGACACGCTATAATATTCAAACAGCTCCTTCGCATGAATATAACATATTATGTATAATATGTTTATTGTATATTATAAATTGTTATTTTTATGTACAGTGTCTCACCACTGTATTTATATAATATATATATATATATACATATATTTGACTGCTCATTGCCAGTCAAGTTTTGTATACAGTGCCAAATAAATTTAACGACTCTAATCTAAAATACCTACAGGTATATGCGACATTTGAATAATCGACGCGCGATTTTGTTTTCTCCCTCTCTACCTGTATAACTCTCCTGCTGAGATTTTTATATACGTACATTGACAGACTTCTAGTTACTACCGGTAAAAACTAAAAATTATTAAATTATGATATTATATATTATGTTATCCTATGCAGCTATATGCACCTAAATGATATGCATTAGAAACGAACGAAATAATTAATTAAACGTTACATATGCTTCTTAAAAACTCAAACAAGACTCGAATTCGATGGAGTATAAAAAAACTATATTAGAAAATACACTCGTATTTCATAATATTATACATTTATAGGTACTCTTACCTAATTACCTACTATGTAAGTGTCTATTACAAATACGAGTAGTTCATTTTTGAACTAATATTAAACAAAATACTAAAAACGCAAACCCAAAGATAAACTTCTGTTATAGATAATCGTAAGTAAGTTGCTTATAATTTTTATATTGGCTAAAATATGTGTGCTTATCTATTCCTTATAGTTCATAAGAATTCAAAAATTAAAATTGATTCACAAAAACAAAACACATTACATTACAAAGTTATAATAATAAAATTTCAAAATACTATCTGTAGTGTGTGTTCAACGGTTACACAAGACGCTTACATATTTAAAGCAAATACGTTATTTTTTACTATTATAATTTATAAACTCGTTTTGGTATAAGTAGGTAAGTAGTATCTACACTTGCAATACGAACGCAACCAAAATCGGTATTGTGTATTGTTTATAAGCGTGGAGATTTATATACGTTTCAGTGCGGTCATATAGGGTTTAGCTACAGCACATCGATATTACTATTATTATTATTATTACAATACATCGGTCTAATTTACCAGATTAACCGAAAAACATTCGGAATGTAATCATTAATATAATCATTATTATTATAGTTTTCGGGTTAGCCGTTTATGTAGGTATAATACGCAGCCGTCATTTCCCATAACTATACGGATGATAATAATATGTAAGCTTGCGCCAGTTATTATCGACTTTCCCACGAAACGTTACCGTCCCGTTCTCGGGGATCGGCATACCGAAGACGGTACGTGAAGACGTTCGGAAGCCAATTACAGACATTGGCCTATTATTACGCACTATTACAGAAATGCCAATTCGTATCTGGTGATAACCGTGTGAAGTCTCATCCGTACGGTTTTCAGAACAATAATTATCATTAAAGTATGTACATATTATAGGATCCAAGCTATACGACATACATCGATATTGAGTATAGGTAATAAATAAGGTATACTGTTTAAACTAATTTATACAATTTGACAACAAATATCCAAAAGTGTAATATTATATTCAATCGATTATTTAAATACTTAGGTAATTTTAGTTATAAATTATAATCATGAGTCGCTTATAATGTAAGTTGCATGGTTGTTATTTCATTAAATCAACGTTTAGAACCTCAGTAAAATCGTATATGTACTTATTCATAAAAATATAAATTATTTCTCATAGTAATAGTAATATCAAAAATGCGTAAAAATATATTTTATATCATAAAAATAAATTAGGTATACATAATATATATAAATACATATGTCATACACACATATTAATTTTTAGTATTTTTTACCGTCATAAATAGTTTGCAATTTACTGATGCAAAAAATGTAAATAGTTATTTTTATTGCGTCAGCAATATATATACGTAAATATAATAAGAAATACTTAAACGTATAAAACAAAATCTGTATAAGATAACATAAAACAGTGGTATATTGTGTTACATTTAAATGCAACGATTATACCATTAAAAAAACGGCCATGAACGGCGCCGAAAGTCGTAAAAAGACAACGCAATATAAAACCAATATAGCTTCCTCGTTCCGCTCGTATTATGAATTTATTCCTATAAATAAAGACAAACGATCACCAATCGGAACATCGCTCCTGCTTTCTGTGTAGCTTTTTGTTCATTATTTTCACTGCAACGGCGAATGTTCCCTCCCACTTTATTGCCCATTATTATCTACAAGGGCCATTGTGTTATAGTACAAAAAGTATTCATATATATTATATTATAATACTCCTCCTTTGTTCGTGCCGATTGCAACCCGTGTAGACCTTCGTTAACTATTGTATTGTAATGCAATATTTTTTAAACATTACTTGTGTCCGTAACGTAGTCAGGATTTTGATTGGGGACGACTTAACTAAGGATCCCTTATAAGTGTGTTATGCTGTTATCAAGGGTATACTCGTATATAATTTTAAACTTTTCAAGCATACTTCATGTAAATTATAATTTGAATACATATGATAAGGTCTTACGCGTAATACGATCAAATAGGTCTGAAAACATTTTTAAATTATTCTGATTATAGCCCTCCCAGTCCCCAAGGATACGTCATAATTCTACATTACATTAAGTACGGTAAAAAGCCAACATAAAAATCTACATCACGTGTTTCAAATTATATTTATACATCCAAGATAATTTTATAGATTCTCGATTATATAGCTAGCAAGTTTTATAGTGAAGCAATCTTCAAACACGATGCTTAATGTTATACAATATTTTACAGAGAACCCAACTTAGCTTGCGGCCTGAATAATGTAAATATTATGTATCATCGTTACATAATACAAACAAAAAATATTCTAAAACTTTCAAAGGAATAAGGAAATCTTATTTATATGACATCACTTTGTTTTATGCTTTTAAACAAAGAACAATTTGAACTTTGAGCGATCTTATAGAATCACTCGAAAAGTTTCATTTCTTTATGAAACTCATAGTTAAAGTATTTACAAGTTACAACATAATTTTGTTAAGAGTTTAAGACTTGGAAACATAAAACACGGAATGGATATAAAATTAAAATTTGTCTGTATATTCTTTCCTGTAAAAAATCTTAATTTAATGTTTGTATACATATTAGCGGATTTATTTTGATAAGAAAATTAAAATATTTCATTATAAACTGTATAACGATAATATGTAAACAAATATTTAAATATAAATATAGAAAACCCAAAAAACTGAAATGGGAATTTTTATTGTTCCTGCAGTTTGAACTTATTAAATTGTTTTATAATTTTTCAAATTCAAATATACATATACCAGTACTGAATATTGTTTTCTTAAATAAATGTACGTGAAGCGTGGTTTACAATTTTTAACAATATATTGACCATTTTAGGTAACTAACCTCTGTTTAGAATCGATTATCAAATGCAATGATTCATCATTGCTTTCAAATTAAAAATAATAACATATGATCCGGGCTTATACCGAGGTTATAGCCAATAAGTCTCTGTTTCATGCCCATTTACGATATAACTATATACTTATACACTATTATTAACAGACCCTTGATATTTATTATTCCATATGTATAATATGTTACTGCGAGATGTAAATTATATATATGTATATATGGCGCGTTTAAAAAAAAACTAATAATTTTGGTTGTACTATCAGTGGCCTATTTAAATGTTTGTCTTAGTAGGAGGGTGTATTTATTCACAGCTCAATGAGTCGTAAGATATTCCTCAACTATAAGGTGCAAATGTCATTATTCAATATATCGGTTTGTATCAGTATAAAGCTGGAAATTTAAACTAAAAATATAGTGCTTATAATAATATATTTAAGTTTAGACAACATCAAACAATAAAAATACAGACGGATGTTCCTAATGTAAGGTATTGGCATTAAAATATACAAATATTTATTATATATTTAGATAAAATACTGAATAGCTAGTAGAGAATATTACAACAGATACTTATTTGTTAATACATTAATATTTAAACAAGGCATATCAAGGAAACATTTTCTTTCGTAATTATAACCTATAGGTACTAATATTATTATAAATTGATTACCTACCTTATATTACAAAATATATATAGGTACTATAATGCATTTTTTTCGCACTATACATTTACAATATAATATAATATGTCAATATATTTTTGAGCAGATGTGTTTACATTTTATAGCTTTATATATCAGCTACTCGGTACTCGGTATGAGGGTGTTACGTGAAGACAATATAGAATAAACTGAAGCCGCCAGCCAGAGTAACTATACGTTTTATAGTTATACCCACCATAAACGGTTTTTGTCACATTTTATAATTTTCTACACGAACGCCTTTTCTACTTAAACGGTTTTGGCTGGAATAGACGTTTTAGCGTAAGACTACTTACAACCTCTTCAATTCGTGCCAACTATTATATGCTGCAGCTGTCTCGGCAGTCGTAGTATATCTAAGACACACTATGTATATGTGTGCATTACACGCTATATAAACAATTATCTATTGTGTATTTACGGTTTTCATTAATGAAATATCAAGGAATAAAAATTAATTAAAAAATATGATTTAAAGAAGAAAATAATATTGACGATAACAAGAAGAGAACTAGAATTTGTATTCTGAAAAACAGACTTGAGAATATTGATGGGCAATGAATATAAACACTATACTATATGGTAACTATATTATATATTTAATGATAATAATAAATTTTATTCACGGATATAAATTTCAATTAAACAATAAAATAATTTGACTGTAACGGTAAATTTAAGGGCTTGAGAAGTTCAGAACAATTAGTAATATTATGTAAATTTAAATAAAAATCTAGCTGAACTGAATATAGCGGATTTCACAGTAATATTACACGCGCAATACATTTACAAGACTAAATTCGAATAATGTACGAATATTTTAATGGATATAATTTAATATAATATGTATATGCATATATATTAAACCGTTTAGATAAATTTAATTAAGTAAAAACACCCCGGGGTACACGTGCGTGATGTACGCTGGTATAGATGTACACGACTCGTGGAATTATCAAAAAAAAAAAAAAAAAAACCACTCGTCTTGTTATAAACGTAATAATAATATAGCAATAATAACATTAAAAGCCATGTAATTAGTTTCACGTCCGTCGACTGCGTTCGTCGGAGGATTTATATAGATTTAAACCGAAACGCCATTCGCTGTGTATATAGCGCGTATTCGATCAGTGTACGGCGGCAATAATTCACACGGCAATATCCATCTGGTTATAATTACGATTTGTGCCCAGGATACCAATAATTCAAAGGGGGAAGAAAAAATCGCACACCGTCTTCTATATCATATCATCCTATCCGCCTATGTGTCTGTGCGCGTTCGAGCACGCGTATTATATCCGAATCTATATGTATATATATATATATATTATACGAAATAAACGCGCACACAAAAGAAGAATCGTATCGGTTAAATTTTTTAAACGTTGTTAATATTATATCGGACACAAAAAAAAATATTATATTTATTTGCGTGTATATCTGTGTGTGTGTGTGTGGGTACTTTGTAATTATAAAACCGTTTTTGAGTTTTGTTCTACCGTTTTCAGACGGTATTTTCGTCTAACCGGCAATTATTATTTAGAGACCGCAGTGTTCGTATTGTTGTTATAATTACAGACGACGTAAATTTTAGAGGCGAAATATGAAGGTTTTATTAAGGATCAGACGACGAAAAAACATATAAATATAAATATGTTTTTTTTTTTTTTAATAATAATAAAAACACCCTGTTTATAAATATGTGCAGCACCGGTTCATTGTATGATAAACTGTGCACCGCGCACGATGTTGCTGAATTCAGAAAACTGTTTTGTAACAGTGTCCGGTTTGCCGTCTTGTTTTCCGCACTATAAGTAATATTAAGTACGTGTTTACATATAATATACTTTATACACATATAAACAGCAGCCGTAGAACTGTAGAAACTGAATTATTAAAAACCTAAAAGCAATTTTTCAAAAAATAATCAGTTGTATTAAATTAACGATAGTGTTGTTATTCTATAACACATTCAATAGTCTGTGTAGGTAAGCACTCGTATTTATATTTTATATGTTCTATATTTGGGTACATACTCTCTATGCGGGATATTATTTACCATTATAATTGATCTATATGACTATATGGTTACTTATCAATATATTAATATATTATATATTTATATCCAATATAATATTGGTATTTTACTATACGAATGTTTTTATTTAATGGTTGTTACTGTAGGCAAAGGAAAATAAGATAATAATTGATTTTCAATTTCCTTACGGTTCATGCGATGTATTTGAAGATTTGTTCTCCGGAAATTTAATATAATATTATATTATTTTTTACTGTTACTCATATAATATGATTATATCTATTTATATATAGAAAGAATCAGATTTTTAAACACGAATAGAATTAGAATAAATTTTTAAAATTTAAACATGTTCTTCATAACACCTTTGCTTATAATATCTCACAGATCTATAAATAAATGTTAATATTTAAATTCAGTTTTTCTTTGATGTTTCTTTCTGACCTCAGTGGCACATTTTTACACAAATTTAATGTTGTTTTTTATTAATAATTGTGCATAATATATTAAATATTAATATCACTTGTTTTCATCTAAATAATATTATTTATGAAATTATAGGTAGTCAAGTATTGAGTCTTTTCGTGATTATTATTCATTTATACCAAGAATTATATTAACATAATTTTATTAACTCGTTTAAATGCATACATGAGTGCTCGTCGAACACAACTATAATAATAATAATAATAATAATAATAATATTCTGCTCATTTTATGGTATTTTATGTAACGTCCGGTTATGATATTCATTCTTAACTAATGTTCTTATATGATATAAATAAAAAATAACTTATGTAAATCATTCAAATATAGGTATTTAAAATGCACAAAACTTATATAAATACTGATAATTTAACTTCTGTGCATCAATGTATTACTTATAGATTTCAAATAAAATTACATTGCCTATGCCGGTGGAGGTGAAATATGCATATTATATGAGTTCAGAGTTCTACTATACATAGTTTCAACTGTTTCAAGATTTATCATATGATTATTTCAGAATATTAGAGAAAACAGATGAAAACTTTATAAAATCAGCGTAATGTTATGTAAAGATAGGTAATCTATATTATAATACCTAAATTTTATTATGAAGCTACTTTCATAATTTTTTTTTGTCATTATTTTTTTATGTTATAATATACTAATCTGCTCCATAAATACACCAAAGTATACAAAAAAATAACCCAGTCAAAATGTCTATCATAAAACTGATTTTTTTTTTGAATAATAACCTCGAAAGGCTAAACTGCTATTATTATCATTCTATTAATCTATGCTTTTAACACTATAAATATCATTTATCATAATTTAGTTTAGGGATTCGAAGCCTTTTAGTTTAAAAAGCCCATTTTTCAAATTATTGCAAAATCATGAATCGCTTATAATCGTTTATATTTTATTAGTCTCAATATTGATTAATACTCTAAAGGGTCACAGGTCTTTGACCCATTGGCCATTGCTATAGTTACAACAACAAATTTTCATTAATGAAATTTCTGTGCATTAACGTAACAATATCACTAAATGTTTTGCTCACTGCCTCTTTAATGTCTCACATGCTTTGAAAATATTATAATATGGATTTAAAACTGCACCCCAGCAACGCGTGTTACGCTATGACGCACTGACTACAATCCATATATTTGAAAAATTCGTTTTCAGAGTTCTGACCACAATGACTGTATTATAACTGTCACTGAAGTGCTCGATGTTTTTTCTATAAAAATAATTGATAACTATGTAATTTATCACGCAGAATTTAATATTTTTAAATTGACCGCAAAAAAACTATATATTAAAATGATTTCTCTTCATACAGTAGTCAGAAAGCACTAATAATTAAAAAAAAAAATAAAATAATAATATTAATTAGAAAAAAGTTTTGGCCGGCAACATAAACGATAAACACTTAACACTGTATAAATATATAATATTATTAACTGGTTCGTAAGAAATTCGCACTTCTACCATCACGTCCACTGCAGATCGCCATTCATCATCGCCACCATCAGAATCAACATAAAATAATTTTATATACATTACAAATTACAATTCATAATTTATACCATGTAGGTATACCATGCATGATCTCGACCACACTGATTATAATATAAGTCGACGTCACGAATCGTCCGCCATTTTCTATGTATTGTATTCTATTGTATTTCACTACTATTTCTATATATATATATATACGCGACGATGGTTTTACACACTAGTGGAGTATATATAATAATAATAATAATATGATATAGGTAGGTATAATGACAACGTTTATGAATAATATTATAATTTCTTTCCCTCGCCGTCGCGACAACACAATGGCGGCGGCGGATCGAGCGTGTCCAAATTCGACGTGTCATTGTTTCGGCTGCGTGAGGGGGCCGAACGGAAGGGGGACGAAAACGGAGGTGTTCGTTCCGAGTGTGTTATTTGTCGGCTTTTCAATACTGTCGTGCAGGCCATATTGTGTGCGTACCGCGTCTCCCCCTCCCCTCTCGCGATCATCAGCCCCACGTGACCCTTGGCGTCACAACACCGTGTCCTTAACGAAAATCACGGACACCGATTATGTTCTATACATATATATATATCATACAGGCGTTTTAGACAAATTATACGGCCCGTATAGGTTATGTATAGGTGTGTCGGTGTGTGTGACGACGTGTTAACATCACCGAGCATATTTTATTTATTTATTTTATTTTATTGTAAACCGTAAACTACATGTTATTATTTTGGGTAAATAATACGCGTTATAGTATGCAGGAAAACGGTTGAATACTGTAACATTGTCCGCAAGTACCCACATATTGTGTTTATATATTATACAGTATACATAGACCCGTTTGTGAATAGCTAATGTATGTCTGTACAGTATTGTCGTGTACGGACGTGCGCGCGCACAGTTCGTGGTACACACATCACCTAACGCGTAACGTAAGTCCTGTACTCTTAATAAGGGCCACACAATATCGAGTAAAGGTATTTGAATGTGTCGTCGGTACAATATCGCATTTATATGACATACCCGACACTAGTGGCACTATATGCCGTACGCCTGTACATAGCACCGCGTAAGTGTGAAACTTTATCAACGCCCAATAGATAGATTTGTTGTGTCGACTGTGGTGATACTCCGAGTGATACAGATCCGAAAAAGTTTTTATTAAACAAGGAAGCTGGCGATACCTATTGCTGGTGATACCTGTTACTGGTGTTTCCAAGTAATTTTCATTTTTTGTAATCTTTAATTTGTGATTTTACATTTCTACATATTATGTGTAGTGAAGATTTAACTTCACGTGATCTCATATTCATTTGGATCGGTGTTTACTTAAATACAATACACTTGCAATGATGGAAGACGTGTACTTAACTGGTGTAAGCCGAAACATGATTTTGTGCAAACTCGTTTTGTGAAACTTTTTCTGTTGAAGTATTACTCATATTGCAATAGCCCCACCATTTTATGTAAAATATTGTAGTGAGCCGTAACATATTATTAACCAGTATATGACGATCAATTTATGCCAAAAATAGGGCTCGTGTATGCTTGCAGCAACGTTAACCATTTCTAGTCAGTATTTCAGATTTGACAGACTTCGTACAGATATTTTTCACAAAAGAACCAACACACGGCAACACGCATCATAATAGTCATCAATTACACCATTTATTAACAACGATGTTCACAACATAATATGCGTGCAGCATAATGATGCACATGCAAGCGCGACATTCATAATATTACCATTATATATATATATATATATTATCGTATGCTATTGTGTGCGACGACGTAAACGGTCGTCTAAATAAAGAGCTGGTTCCCATACACAAGTGTGCAATGCAAATGCCAAAATCGGAAAATTATAAAAAAAATAATAACAAAAACAAAAAATAAAATAAAAACGAGTAGGCGCGGCCGCGATTTTATTAATAACACACTTGACCGCAGTTTCCCACCTCCTCCTCCTTCTCTTACACGGCTCCTCCTTCGTCGGTTTTTTTTTTTTTCTCTCTCTCCGTAGATAATATATAGCTGAACTATCTTCTGTTACGACGTTTTCGCCCCCTCGAGTTGTTTTTCCCCGCTCGGTGGCGTATATATTTCACTACAGATATGCGCATACAAACACGCACACGCACACGTCGCGCCTTATAATTACGCGGTTACCCATCATTTGTGTGTGTGTGTGTGTGTGTACATATACATCACGCGTACACTGAGAGCGCGCGCTCGCGGTATCCATATAGTTCTCACGCCCAGGCGCCTACATCGTAGTAAATAATAATATATACATATATACTAATAACAATAATAATGATAGTAATACTCGTGTACGATGAACACACGAAGTTCTCACACGCACCACCTACGCCGCCCTCGTCCCGCAACACGTTTATTCGTTTCGTGTGTTTTTTTATTTTATCCGTTTTAGTTTTTTCTCCAGTCCATCATCATAATATAATACATATATTTCGTCGTCCGCGTGATATTTTGTGCGCGCCCGTTACACGAATCCGCCATGCCTCCGTATATGTGCGGTACGTATTGTAACAATATGTGTACCACCGACCGTGTCGTTGTTATTATAACATTAATGCCAGTACGATACAACGGGACGAGCGCGATTTCAATGAACGATATTTGAGCACGCTACTTATGTTACGCGTACGTGTTGTACGCAGCTAGATATAAGCCCCACAGCGCACAATTCTATCGATAATGGTTTTGTTAACGAATTTAAAAATCGATTTTCGTTTTTAATGTACACACCCGAAATGAGCGAAGAAAATGATTATCATTCTGCGTATTTAAGTTATTTTTGCAACCGCAGTGTGCTTACATAATACATGAACTACTCGTGTGTAAACCATAACGGTGCCGTATGATACACACATATAAGTTACCGGCTGCAGTACTTTGAATTTTCATCCTTCCGGAGTCTACTGCAATACGTACAGCAATTTAGGACGCGTAATAAAATATTTTGAGATTTCCATAGTGGAGACATTGTCTTGCCATTTTTCAACTTGTATTTAAACTCCAACATCCGTCAAATCATAAAAGTATTGCATAGGAATATTTGTGTACATTTCTTAAGATAATACTGTTCTTTTACTTATATTTTATCACTCCAACAATCCATCAAATCGTATGATGCGGTTGGTCAACGAGAGCACCATTTATCATAGCTTATAGTATTATAAATTAGTTATTACTAATTGTATTATATTTATTCTATCTCACCTATTGTTTATATTATTATTGAATTATTATAATGTCTTAACTTATATGTGTTATTTCATATTTGTATTAATTATTTAAATTGTAAATTGTTCTACGTTTTAAATTGTTGTAAAGGGCTCCGTCCGTTAATCTAAATATAAATAATGTTGCTCGTTTTTTGTAAGAGGGGGAGGGGAGTCGGAATGGCACCGGTCGGCAATCGTATCGGTTCGGTTGCGTAAGTAGCAAAAACAGCATCGACAATGCTGACCCTAACGGTCATTTTTTTTTTTTTTTTTGTTAACTTATCTGGTTGTCCGAAGTTTTTCGTTTTTCGCCGAAACGCAACACACAACATAATAATATTATAACAAAAAACAATCGTAACCGACCTACGAAAATCTGCTGCTACACTATAATATGTAATTATAATAATAATTATGTTTTTATCGTTTCGCGTAATAATAATTACAGGCTACTTGCTATGTTCCACGAAATGTATAATTAAAAAAACTGAAAATAAAATGGGTCCAAAAAAGAAATCGAGTCGCCGCCGTGACCTTTATATTATTGTTATTCCAATGTAATAATATATAACGGCGATAATGATAAACCGTTTGGCCAAAATAGCAAAATCACGGCTTATTAATTATATATGCAAGTCGGGTTAGCGCACGCGTTTGTACAATTGTGACGCCTTCTATTTTCTTTTTTACTGTAAGATTTATTGTATTTTTGTTTTATATTTAGGTAGATACACGAACTCATGAGTACCTACATAATATTATCATGATTACTGTTTGTAAAATGTTTCTCCTCGAACCGGCAACGGGTATGCATCCAAATGTACAAGAATGCCGTGCCGTTTTCTGTACCACGTATTCACGTTCCTACATCGTCTACATCGGTGTTGAACAGTAATGCAGTATCCAAATAAAAAACTGCCGTGTCTTCATCCACTGTCGACAAATTAAAGTATAATTAATTAATTATTATTTTATATATTTACCTCGTTTATTATATACATAATTATACGGCATTGATGGAAGTATAAATAAATAATTTCTTTTAATTTTATGCAATTTTTTACGTTTATAATATCTATAATTTAATTGTACCCACATTTATTTGAACTATTTACATTTAGGTACATCAACACATTTTATAATATTTTAATGTGACCGTGATATATGGTTAAATATATATTTTAGATATTGAAAGATATTAATGATAAAATTAAAATATATAATATATTATAATTATTATTTTGAATTTTTTTTCGCTTTTCGAATTCAAATTCTTTACACAGTACTCGCTCTTTAATTGACATCAGCTGTGTTTCCAGTTAAAACATAATTTAAGCTAAACAATGCTCCGTATGGCCATACGGGTTAATACAACATACATATCAATATGTACATAGTACATACTATTATACACGGCCATAATTTGAACTTTTTAGACAATAGGTCTTTATTTTAATTTTTCTATAAACATAAAAATATAATTTTATGTTCATAAGTATTTGGATGGGTTGAAAATTGAAATGGCAATGTTAAATCAGTTTAATTAACAACAAATACTATTATAGTATCATTAATATTCCATTTAATTTACTTATTACTAATTAGAAGAGATCAGGAGATATGTTAAATATCTATAAGACACCGTGTATTGTGTAGATATTTTTACGAAACCACGATTTTTGCAAAAATTAATATTTTTTTAAGACTAATTTGGAAATTTACTGTCATTTCAAATAACTGTTTTGGGCGCAGCTTACAATTACATTTTCTACTGGCGATAAAGAAAAAGAGGCGCAGTTTACATTTTACATGTTTGTCCTCATTAATAATAGTGAACTCGAGCGCAATTTATGGAATTTCCAGTGACCACTTGGCAGCTTTTAATATCAATCTACATACTATATTAGTTATATACGCATATACTATATATTATATATGATTCAATAAAAATAATACATACGGGCTAAATTTATAGAGGATTTAGCAAACCTTTAGTGTGTTTTATAGAATATTATTATGTATATTTAGTTTTACAAAACAACTAAACTGGTATGAGGTATTAAAAATCACTTGACCTGGGATGTGATATGTATTTTGATCAAAAACTTAAATTAAAAATTAGCACTTCTACAAATTTATTGCAACTCATAAACTCGGATTGGATAACATTTTTTATTACTTTGTTATTTTATTAGCCGTTAAACTATCCATATTATTGCCTAAACATAATAAAACACTCGTAAATGGATAGACAACTAAAATATAAAATATATTTAGGAACAATCAATGAAATAAAATTCTTATTTTTATGTACCTATATTATTGATGAATTAAAATACAAGCCATAATTCTAAATAACAACTTTATAATATATTTAGGCAATTACCTATATGAGTAAATTTAATACATTGTACATAATATATATATATATATATATAATATGTGTGTGTGTTTTCTGGAACCGATCTTACTAATAAATTGTGATTAAGTAATAGGTACTACAATCTATATAACATGTATCAACGCATCCAAAATAAAAATTTAATTGAGGTATATCATATCGTATATTATTATATATTATAGGTACATAATGTAAAGTTGAATATGTATATTTTCTGAATTAATTTAAAATGTTTTCCCTGCCCTTTTTTTTACAGTGTTTTGTAAATTTATTACACTAAAAAATTTTTATTTGAAAAAAGTTATAAAATAACCATTATAATATTACAAAATACTTTTTATTTTCAGTGTTTTAATTATTGTAGAAAGAACAGCATCTTCATTAAGGAGTAAAATATTGGCAATTGCAATACATATATTTACTCAACCCTTTATTTATAGTATAACTAAATTTATTTATCATTTTCTGAAATAGATAAATCTTACAAACTCAATTAATTGTTTAAAATAAAGTATTTGCTTAATGATGAATTGGTGTTCTAAACCTGGTTAGTAGCGTATAAAATATTTATTATTTATACAATTTTTAGTTCATATATTTTAAGATTTATTATAATTTAATGTAATACTTTTTGTTTTGATTGGTACTCATAAATCATAATAATTAATACAAAATATACCTATTCATTATAATATAAGATATGTATAGTATGCATGATATGTTTAAAATCATATTTACAAATACTATAGCATATATACATATTATATATTGAAGTAATAGTTTTTGTTTTATTTATAAACATTTAAACTTTATATGTTGACAAAATTCGTAAAAATCACCAAACATTTGCAAATTGTTTTGCAGCTGAAAATGTATAAAAATGTTTAATTTTTAATTTCTCATAAGTAGTTTATACTGAAACCAAAGATTTTTATTTATAGACATTTGAAATTTGAAAATTGTTTAATTTTCTTTCTTTACCTAAATGTTCTAAACCATTGACAGTTATTCGCAAAAAAATATTTTAATTTTCGTAAAAATTCTTTGAAATTGTATACAAGATCCATATAAGTTGTTCTTTTATCTTATACAGATACAATAAATATATCGGCGCAATATTTTTTTATATATATCTAAAGTTTATATTTTGGCAATATTCGTTAAGACACCGATAATTTTAATCTACGAGTATTTTGTAGTAAAAATATACAAAATCTTCAATTTTTAGGGATTGAAGATTTCAAAAAAATGTTTTTCATAAGTTAATATATCGGAAACAAAAATCTAAAAAATATACTGGCATAATTATTTTTTCTAGATAAGTTTAGAACAAAATTATATATTCAAACGATGAATTAGGATGTTAATTATATATTGTTATAATTCAAAAACATTATGCATTTCATATTTTACTATACGTGAAATATTATACATTTTATTATGCACAACAATATTTTCAAAATATTTAGATTAATTTTAAGATATTACCTAGGTATTTATAGTTTTGTACCATGAATCAAATCAAATAGTTTTGAATTTTTACAGTTAAGTGATATTGGCTCATGATTTATAATAACAATAATATATGGTATAAATCTACTAATAATATATACCTAAAAATGTTTTCAGGAAAAAAAAATCATTTTTATTTTTAATAACTTATTTATACAAAATGTGTTATAAATCAACGTGTACATCAAAACAAAATCCATTAAAAATCATTAACCGGACAATAAGACTTATTGACAGTGTATTTATGACATCGCACCTGCTTGATGAATTTAAAGCCATCGAAAATAGATGATTATTTTTTTCATACTTTAAAATATTCGTGTTTTTTTTTTTTTTTACTTTAGCAATATACTATAATATTATATTGTCTGCTGTAATTTGTAACTGTAGCCTTTATAGGTATAACAAATTTATTTTTGTTCTACGTTATGACTAAGTGAACTAACAGTTTTAAATTTACTCGATTGGATATGAATACATTAAAAACAATTGAAGGGAATTTTAAGTCTGTGCAACGTCAATGGTAATAGATAATAATATATTTTATATTATGTAACCATACCTTTGATCTTAACTCAGAGTCGTTACAATATTCGGCGTTTCCTCGTCAATTGACGTAACTCAACGATTTTTCTCGAATATACGTTTTTTAAAACAAGTTAGCTAACACTCAAACAACAGTTGTGTGGAATCTAGAAGTCTGTCCTTCGCCCTCGTACCGCAATAAAAATAAATCTCGTCTTCGCGCCGTCACGTTCCTGTCATTTTATCAGTTTGTTTTATTATTTTTATTATATATATATATATATATATATAGAACGTAATAGTTGTAGTAGGTACCTAGTAACAGAATTCGTTGTGTAATCGGGTCCACTGAACTGAGGCGGGCGCGAGATAGATTAAAATCTATATTGGCTTGGGACGTGCGCGGGTTTTTGTTTTCGAACCGCCGCGGGGTGGTCCTCGTTTGTCTTTTGCGGCAGCCGTCGAGCAGAAGAACCGTACCGGACTGAGCCCGATGGATGTAGTATATTATATTATTTTGTCGTCGCGATAACAGTGCTGCGACCGACACGGAATTTATGTTAACGCTCGGCGGCGGCCGTAGTACAATATTATTATAAATTATGTTATTATATACGTGCGCGCAAGCGGCGTCGTGTGTGGCGGCGATGGCGATAATATGGCGACACATTCGACCGACGACGTATAGCAATAAAAAAAAAAAAAAAAAAAAAAGTGTAAACGTCTCCTCCGGAGAATAGGCGAAACGTCATACCATACGACGCAATTCAATTATCTATAGTGGTTTATGCTACGTCTATATATAATATACGATAGACCTATCATGCATTATATTCATTCGTATTTACTACTAAATCGACTAACCCGTCTAGTACGCGTCATTAACGGTACAAACAGTGACTTAATCAACGCCTTCCAACACAAAGTCCCGTCCTATACGCGCCCTGTGCACTAGACGCATAGTATATACACTACAGGCATATCGCATATCATTATTCGTTATAATAATATGCAGGCGCCACTCGATACGCAATATCCGCACAATTATCTGCAAACAATCAAGTCGCACTTTTGTCGCAATTCGTTAAATTATAATACATTAAACGAATTGTTATTTCGCTTTGTTCAATTCCACACAATAAATCATTAAGTTATCACGTCAAGTGCAATGTGATGTGCACGTGTCTTGAGTAAAAAGTTAAAATTGAACAACCCGCGAAACTTGGTTTTTCCGAGAAAAAAATCGATATATATATATATTATAACGACGTCTTACCCAAGTACCGTGGGCAGTTCGCGTTTTACCCGTGCATTCTAAAGGTTTGCTCTTGACTTTGACCGTAGTGTTATAAAACAAAGCTCTTTTACTCAAGAATTGTGATCCCAAACATGTTTTATATCAAACGTTTCAATCGATTCAATTATCTGATTTATGAATCAAAGTCAAAAATTACTTTTGATGTTGATTTATATTCTTGGCAAAAAAAATCACTAACCTATAATGCCTACATTTTTTTGGTGTCATTTCGTCTCCATTACATCAAGAGGTCAAGTTTATTGAGTTGATGAAGGTAGTTTTGTCCCTTAGGGGCCAAACTGTTACATTTACTTATATACTTTAACAACGCTATAATCGTAATATAATTTGGTCCATATATACTACATTTAATAATATTATGTTTTACATTGACAATGTACTTTTTATTTCAACGATCTGTCAATAGTTTTTTTTTTTTAATTATCGATTGTGGGACATATGTCCGTGTGGCTATCGTATATTTAATAATAAAAAATCAATCACATTCATTTTAAATGGCCTATTAAAAACTTAAAATGCAATGTATTAAAAATATTTAAATAAATTCTAAAAAAAATTAACTGGTTTTGATGAAAAATGGTCAGCTATAGAAAAACTATATAAAAAAAGAAATAACATCTAATACAATAGAGTTATTTTTAATCCTAATGATTGTTCTACAGATCAAATCATTGAACCACTCGTAATTATAACTAAAAAAATACATACAACTTTAAAAAATAACATTTCTTTAAATTTAACACACAAAATAATAAACGGAAGAACCAGGATCGCAGCTTCAAATAGTTTCGGCGGCAGAATAGACCGTACTGTTATGACGAGTCGCAATCGACAGACACGTATATCGAGTCCAACGAGACTGTTTAATATGATACTACTTCAGTCATAAATAAGAATAAATAAGAATTTTTATATTAGCCGATCACGATGTAACCATTGATTTCGCATAAGTTCCTGATACGAATTTAGCTGCTATGATTTCCGGTGACAAAAAAACTAAACAATATTAATAATAAAACCAAGTATCAACATACCTAATATAATGTATATTACATATATTTTGTGCTTATCATTTTGGATTACCTATAATCTATATGATCTCAACTACGTAATATTTTGGATTAACACTCGACCGCCGTCTTACGTAGATGGCTGGACATAAGTACAGGGTAAGGTGTCAACGCCGAAATATTCCAATTAAATTACAATCTATAGTAAAATTACTTAAAACCCTAATTTCAATAACAATTACTCAAAATTAAATACCATACTGTTCATCTAAAAATCCCTCTTCAAACCGATTTGTACGTAGGTACGTCTTCCAGTTATAGGCACACTAATATTTCTTAAGTAAATAAATACAGCATATTGATAAGTCAAAACATATACCTCTAAAGAAAACTACCAATTTCCTTACTGTATACGTATCCAATCACACTTCACAGAAACTTAAATTTAAAAACCAAACAAGAAAGAGGTAAAAAATTACAATAAGTGGGTTTCATTCACTTTAATACTTTATAGTCTATATACCTACTATTATAATAGTAATTTTTGGTAATCTCCTTAGATGCCAAAGAGGGAAATTCTAAATCAGAAATAGTATAAATACCTACTTATTAAATTAACCATCCCAAATAATGAGATCTATGATGTATCTCGAATTCCCGATACTATTTTTCATTTCATTAAAATTCTCATTTAAACATGCAATTATTTATTTTTAAATAGTAAACATCACTTATATTAAATCAAATTAAATTATTAAGTTAATTCATATTCAGTAGTTTCGAAGAGAATTCGGTCATAGTAACCTACGTACCTAATGTATATATTATTAACTGGAAAACTTATGTTTGTAGGGGTGATCGTAGTTAATAATACCTAGATTGCCACCATTTTTTAAGACAGTTACTTTTTTTTATCCTATATAATAATCTATTCACCTTTGAATTACCATATTATATTACTTCTTGCTTATTATCGTAGTTTATTATATAATAATATTATTTAATATATAATTTAATATGTATAATAACGTTTTTATATAGTATTATAATAAAAACCGTTTTTATTTTTACTTATTTATATAAAACACGAAAAGTAGAACTTACTCCGTGGATCATATTTCAGAGGCAACTTAAGTAGAGGAGGGCTAGCTTAAATGATTTAATAAATGATCAATAATTGTTTATATATATAGGTATAAACTTAATTTATTTATTATCAAACGTATCATTTAAAATACAAGTAATGATTATTTATTCATGATATTAATGGGTACCGAGTTATGTAATGATTAATGAATAATGCTGAGCGTAACATGATAATAATAATAAACTTATTATTAAGGTATTTGCATCTGAATTACCACTAAATGTAAATAAAATTAACATATTCAATTAAACTGTTGATGTTTATATAAATATTGTAAAATTTATTTGAACAAATTAATGTAAATCTTACGAACATTAGTATATTTTTAATATTAAATAACACATTAAAGTGTACCTACATTTACATGTAAAAGAAAAACGTAAGTTCAAGAATTTTTATTATTAAATTATACAAACGTACAATATTACAAAGTGGCAAAACGATTTCAACGTAATTTGTTTATATTTTTTTAAACTTATAGATAATCAATCCATATAATTAACATAATATGATATATATATTGTATATACAAGACATATTAAATAACTGAAGAAATATAAAAATTAATAAAATAATTTTATATATTTACATTAATTATAAAATAAAATTTGAAAATTACTCTAAAATAGAAATTTCTTAGAGCATCGACATTAATAGAATTTTAGCACGTATGGTAATGAAACCTAGGTTCAAATAACTTCATCTCTAGTTTGTTCAATATGATTACAATAGTTTAGAGATATTAATGTTGGCAATTTAAAATCCATCCATGAATTGTTTTTGCAATTAACCGTTCATCAAAACGATCTGGCGGTAACAAGTCTTAAAAATAATTAAACGGACGTTCTACCGATATAATAATATTATATTATCATTGGTCGCGGAAACACATCGTACATTACGTATATTTTAATGCATTTTCAATTCGCTAGCCATGCTCGTGGATTGTCCCGTCCGCATCCATCCGTTCCTTGTTATGTGTGTTATGTACTTTATGTTTATGCTGTGTGGCTTCGGTATACATACAAATTATTATACGCGGCGGGGTGGTCGATCGGTCGTCGTGATATATACTGTGAACACCACGTTTATATATAAGTATAATCATATCATATGATGTGTATATTATATAAATGTTAATGTATATATATATATATATACATATAATATTAAGCGTAAAAACCGTACAGTTCATATAGGTACTTACTACCTATACACCACACCGGTGTCGGCCGTCGGGGTGTGGCGAAGAAAAAAGCGCGTTTATATTATTATTGCTGTATATATAATATTATTATAATGTAATATTATGTTTGTTTCTTGCCCCTTCCCGCGTCTCACCGTCACAATCGACACGTCGGGTCTCGAAACCGGTGTTTTGTCACCTGCGCGCACCGGTGTGTGGGCCTCCTTATCACATCAACCTCGGCTCCCGGACCATAAATCCCCCGGGCCCCGAGAACTATCTCCATCGTAACGCAACCGCGATATATACTTACTTAAATTGTATATTTGAACGTATATATATATATATACTATAATATAGCTATTATTATAGTGTGCCGGGGGACACATCGTCTCGTCGTTTCGTCAATGAATGAATGAATGAACACCAAATAATAACTCAAGTGCGCGCGCACGTGCAAGCAGCAGTGGCCCATTCCGATACACGGACGCGCGTATTGCAGTACTTATGGTATATTATTATTTATTATTGTGCGATAACCATCGAATTCCTTCGAGGATGTGGCTGTTGACGGGTTCCCATATACATTGGAGGACCATAACACATAAAAATATATATTTTATATGATACAATGCCCAACGCCCAAAGGTCAATACAAGTATGTGACACTAAATGCTTTTGAAGTGAAGACGTATGGTGATATTTTAATCATCGATATTTAAAATCTTCAACATCCGTAAAATAACTGATTATTGCTCGATCCTTGATAGCATTTGTTTGCTTTTTTCAAACAATACGACATACCTAACCTATATCAATCAAAAATTAACGTTGTTTTTTAAAAATATTTATTTAATTTATTTAACGATTATAATATATTATATGGTTCGACGTTCATACAGTAGATTGACACATAGAAAATGATATTGATTAACCAAAATATAGGACATCCAATGAAATGCAATAACAAAAACATTTATGGTGCCACGTATGTCTACGCATAATCACCTTTGTCCTATATCAATTACGAGTGAATTACGTAAATTTCTATTTCTATAAATGCATAATCGTTTTAAAGTTTTCATTCTCCCGATACTAATATCAATTGTGCAAATAATAGGTACCTATATAGTTGGCTATAGTATAAGCGAGGTACGAAGAAATCCTGATCATAAAAATATTGCGCCAAACGAAACGCCAAAAACAGCAAGCTATCGTAATTATTGGTCCCACGTATAAAAACTATATGCATACCTATATAATATATTATAAATGATTATACGTTTCATTCCCTTTCTTTTTTGTTCGTACCAATAAACACAGTGTTTTCCAAGCAAATGATTTCCAGACGTTATCCACGATCGAATAAGCGCAGTGTACATAATATAACGTCGTCTTTGGCGACGATCGCTCGCTCACATTATTATTCGACCGCGTTCAAAAAAAAAAAAAATAACATCGACCACATTATGTACTAAGATAATACGCGTCTATAATGTACATAATAATTATTATCAATAAAATATGTATTGTATTATGATTGTCGTGTTCTGGCTGCCTCGCAGACGTGCAATAATTATCGAGCGCGGATCTTTCCTTTTTCGGGGCCCTATTAAATAGTTATGGCCTTCAAACCGAATCACATACGAACATCAAACCCGACAATACGCCACCGGGATAAAAAAAAAAAGATAAAATAAAATAAAACAATAATAATAAAGTCCGAGATTAATTGAGTGGTATATATATATATATATAATACACATAAACTATGTCTACGCATATAACATGATCACGGTGGTCGGGCTACACATTGTTTTAGATGTGTAGTATTGGAAACCTCGAAAACATTTACGACATTATTATATTATATTAATATGATTACAATGTATGTATGTATATAAATGCATACATTACGTTTGAAATCAACACACGACGTGCCACACGCGCTGTTCGAACAAATGACACAAACCTCTTATATGGGTGTCGGGTGCTATATATGTATATATATTATAATATAAGCACTTAACTATATTATAATGTAAACTTGTTTGCCGCGACATTGTCGACACCCACGATTTTTCCAGAACGTATAAACATTTGTGATGTTAAATCGATCGGGACATCGTCACACGTATGTACATTATAATAATATATTGTATAGGTATTCTAAGGTATACGTATTTATTTTCTCTTTCAAGTTCTCGATTGTTACAGATTTTAACGTCGCCGCTTGCATTAAAAAGAAAAAACGCGGCCGCAACAGTGTACAGTGTAACAACGAGAACTGGATTTAGAACTCAAAACACTGATGGTATTATATTATTGTGTTATCGGTGTGGAAAATTCTATACTAGGTTGACTTACTCTGAAAATCACGTAAGAAAAAAAACGAGAATTTATTATTCAGTACGTCGAACACCGTGGAAAATAAATTAATTTCAATGGTCGCGAAGGTTGAATCCTAACAACTTCATTATTTAGATTACAGGATATATATATATTATTTCATCTACGAGTATTTACATTTTTTAAATATCGATATTTTTTCAGTATCGAGTTATTTTTATAATATATGTATATTATAGTTTATTAAATCCACTGCAGAAACAATAAATCGCAATTAAAATACCTATACTCTGTGGACTGCGATATAGGTGTGCCCATAATGTGCGCCGTGTGCCGTGCTTTAGGGGGCGTAATTGTATTATTCCAACAACTTTAACAAAATCTTAATGTTAGCCATTAGTCATTAGTGCCATAACCACTTTGCCAAGACGCACGGTAGAGCAATTTTTCAATCGCGGATGATTGTCAGACGACGAAAGCCGATTAAATCAAGTGGTCTGTACGAACCAGATGAAAATCAGTCACTGCACGCGTACGAGAGGTTATTCTTGATTAGACTGAATGCTCATATAAAATTATAACTTTTGACAAAATAGATAAATATGAATAATAGAAAATATTATTTTGATAAAATGTTATATGAGTAATAAGTTAGATATCATATTAATATATTATAGTTTACTATCACTAAATTAATATTAACATAAAAGACCATATAATAAAATAAAATACACACATAAATATTTTTAACTATAAATTTATAAAACTACAACTATTTCTATATGTAGAAAACTAAAGATAGGTTCGATCATATATAAAAAATACTTATTGTTTTGATAAAATATTTTGGGATTTTATAAATTCATATTATGTACAAAATATTTTAACCTGCCATTCAACGAATCGGTGATCAATTCTTTTAATATTCTTATTAAATTCGTATCATCTTTATAATTTTTTAGAAAAGCCTACAAGCCATTAGATCGTCAAGTTTATAAATATAGCTATCATATAGTGGAAGCGAGGTATGTATAAAAATGAAAATAAAAATTGGTTTAAGGGTTGTTAAATCTAGCAGAGTTTCGTCCAAATAAATGGTATTATGAAATGCTAAAAGTTTATATTGAAAAATTTTAAAATACAATATGTTTAATTAAGTAAAGAGATAGGAAAAGAAAAAATGATAAAATAATGTTACATTAGCAAAATTCGATTTTTCCGATAAACGGATAGAGCTGAAATTGTAAAACAACTTTTTTCTAGTTAGAAATTCGCAGGAATCGAATATTAAAATATATTTTCGTAAAAAATAGTACAGTTTTGAATTTAAGCAATATGTGAGGGTATCATAACGTAACCTATAAATTATATTATCTCAGACTAATAACGCAATGAAAATCCTTCTACAACAAACTAAACATTAGAATAAAAAATTTACGAAATACAAATTAGTTTTTAATAGTAATGAACGTTTGTATTTGAGTATGATATCGATATGTGTGTAATAATGACAACTACTGATCAATCAGACAACGATAAGTGTGAAAAATTATGTCACTGCAACGTTCAAGGATATACAACACATGTTTGTCGATAACATCTATGGTTTTGGGCTAAATCGATAAACATCGAGCATGAAAATTATTTCATTAACTGACCTAGACCAAACCTTATTACAAATTAAAAACAACCCCTGCAGGGTAATATATATATATATATTTAAAGTACCTACCTATTGTTAGTACTAGTGATTACCACACCAACAATTACGTTTTAAACCCTTCTGAGTTAAAATATGAGTGTTAGTCGACTATAACCCTTCATAGCCGGCCGAACAGCGTGGTCATAAATTTTCACTTTGCTTCATTTTAAATATAGGTCTAGTCATATGAATTTGTAGTTAGATCATTAGTGTGATAATATTTAAGGGCGTTGTTTTCAAGGAGCATTATATGTGGCGATTTCTTTTACCTGATCGTTTAGATGTCGATCGTTATCATTGTGTTAGTGAACATTAGTGTTGTAAGCACTATGAGCGTGTGTATTCTTCTTAATCACTATGCTGCAGACGTCACCATAATAATTGCGAAATGACAAGTCATATTTTTAGTATTTGCGCTAAATTTTAGATACAAATATGAGCATAATGCACGACAAAACCAAGTTTAAAATGAAATACTTAGCTGATATAGAAATGCATTATGTCATATTCAACCGGTAACCCTATTTACATTGAATCATTTGGTTTTTGTGAGTCGTCCAAATAAATTATACGTTTATTATGTACGATATATATGTATAAAGTCGACCGAACAACTGCATCAGCAGCGAGTAATCTTTTAGCAAATTATTGGCAAAAATAATACACTATAGTATCATAATATTGTCTATACCGGGGCCGGTTGTATAGTATCTTTGTGCGGATAACATTTAATCACATCGTTAATTACTATGATATAATGTTTTACAAGGTACAATACGGAACTATTAAAACAGCCGTTGGCGGTCGCCACACATAATATACATATCGTATTGTACACACGAGCGTTGTGAACCGGCGCGCTCGTGTTTATAGCAATACACTGCATTTTATCGATGCCTACGTTTTACAAAACGTTTCGTGCGATAAAGATTTTTAAATGCGTGTGCCGGTCAAGTCTTACCGGCAGATATAATCACAAGCGCGTGGAAAATACGCATAATGCGCGGATGGACGATGCATTTTTTTTAGCTTGGACTCGCGTTGTGGATTTACACACACACACACACACACACATACCTCTAACCGATATATACCTTTATATATATGCGTGTGTGTGGTGTGCTGCGGTCGGTTTTGACATGTCGGGGGGGACGTGAAGTATGTGTGTGTGTATATATATATACGCGGAGCACGAGGTGGCGGCGCGGACAGATGCCGAGACGTGCTCACGACGGCGATATTGTTATTATACATATTATAATACTCGTGTATATATATTATTTCATAATAATCGAGTAAAAGAAAGAGAAAAAAAAAATAAATCCGTAAAGATAGGTCCCCGCCGATGGGCGTTGTGTGTGACCATTACCGATCATTACCATTAAGCGGCGGCGCGGTCCACGTGATGTTTGTAGTACGGCGGCGGTTCCAGGTGTACCATGGGAGAGTCCTGGGGGCAACGGGCTAACGATCCCCGCCACTGCCGGGCCGTGCGACGACGACGACGACGACGACGACGACGGCGGCGGACGACGGCGACGACTGTTTTATGTACGACGGCGGCAACAAGTGGCGTGCCGTGGATTTCTCGGCAGTCGCGGACCGCGTACACACA
The DNA here is from genome assembly GCF_003676215.2 of Rhopalosiphum maidis. NCBI lineage: Eukaryota > Metazoa > Arthropoda > Insecta > Hemiptera > Aphididae > Rhopalosiphum > Rhopalosiphum maidis. Next base: position 67,436,994 of record NC_040877.1, read on the forward strand.
CACCATCACATCATGACCCCGGCCCGGGTCCTCGGGCTCCGTTCCAAACACCGCTGCGTACACTATGGGAACGAAAGATTTTTTTCCATCCTTCTCCACCCCCACCGACCGTCGTCTCGGTTGATTTTTTTCACAGAGACGTTTTACGATTCAGAATATAATAATGTACATAACCAACCGTATTACTATAGTTTCGTATAATGTATAATTATATATTTATGTATATATGAAAAAAAAATAAATAAACAATAGTACAGGACGCAGGCAGAACCGTTCTGGCCGTCGACGGTAAATATTGTTGTCCACAACGCGTTTCGTTTGCACATTTCTTCCGAGATTTCACCGGAAGATATTATTATTATTATTATGCTATCGTTTCGAGTGCAACGCTATAAAGCATAACATTAAATCGGTAAACGCGCGATTGTCGAGCCTTCATATATATATATATACTGTAAAAGAGAGGCCGGTCGAGCAAATGACAATCCGTCCGAGATTTATGGCTCGGGAGACGTTCATTTTCGCCATTATTCCGACCGCGATCGTTCGCCCGGATAACGATATCGCAATAACGCTATTATCATTATATATATTATGTAAATGTACGCCGCGCGGGCAGGCGGCGTCTAGTGGTCATATTATACTCGTATCATAGCTATGTGCGTGCGTTCGGATGACGGGATTCCGCCGAGAATGACCATTTCTTTTCGTCCTTGCCAGACCGGTCTTATCATAATATTGCGTATATTATAAAGATCCCGAACGTCTAAAACGTCTGCGCAGCCGACGAAAAAGCTGCCGCACCGTCGAATCGACGGTTGATAAATAAATGATAAAATGTGACCTTTATAATACCATCATTATTATAACGACGTGATTTTACTTACGCACCGAGTCGCCAAAGCACAACATGTTATGATAAAACTTACTAACGCGTTATAATGAATAACATCTGTTCGCGGACAAAAACGACCCCGTTATCCTTGCGCGTCATTCGAAAACGTTGTTTCTATTCGTTTTATATTCGCTCGTTCGACCGTCGTCCCCGTTGGTCCGTCGTGTCGGGTGTTCTTTACGAGTGTTTCATTTTCGTTCGAACGGTTTCGATAACCGGTCCGCCCAGTGTATCGTGAAATAGGCAACTAATATTGCTTACTCGTCCGCGTTCGAGTTTCGCTTGGAATTATTACACCGCAAGGGACACGGCGACGACTAACCGTTCTCGGATAGACCCTATTTATTTTTATTCCGGATGATTGCAGTTATAGCTCAGTTATGCCCATTATCCTTGAAAACGAATTACGTCCCGAATTGACGAAATACAATATTCATGTTTCACTTTATTGCGACGGGAGAACCAAGCCAACATCCGTAGAACAAATATATTTATAACTTAATTAATTGCTCGATTAATTTGAATGCCGTCATATTTACGAAAATAAAAACAATTAGATACTTTCAATAATAATAAAAGTTTAAATTTGACCACCCATTCGTCGTAGTGTTTCATATGTTTTAACCAATATTGACAATATTGTCACAGTCATCAACAACTCGTTCTTTCAAGTTGTATAAATGTTGATGTGGTTAACTATGAACATTAAATAGTTATTCGTTGAAGTCCGTGTACTAGACAATTATATAATGATTAATTGAGTATTGAATTATCACGGTAAAATCATTTTAAACACATATACATACACAATACACATGTATATACATTTGACATAGTTATGTCGTATGTATATATATACTTACCGTGTATACAAATTTAAAAACAAAACGTCAAATAGGTATATTGAAAATAGGTTAAACTTACAGCTATTTGATAAACTATTATTGGTAAACCAATTATGCATACATAATTATTTTAATTAATCATTTTAAAGATCACGCTCGACAGAATAAACGCACCTAAACTATTAAAAAAAGTTTATTCACCTAATTATGTTTAGGGTGCAATATATACCAAAAATATGAAATCTATGTTAATGCCATTATACCTACTACGTAATAGGCACTAAATGTCAGTACCGTAGAAAATATGGAGTTCATTAGGCATAATAAAATACTTAAACAAATGTATGTAAATTGGGTATTTAGAATTTAATATTTTGACCTGTATATTTATACTTATTAGTTTTTATGTACGAGTATGCCTCTATAGTGTATATTCTATTAAAATGTCATTTTTTCAGTATATTTAATTTAATTAATAATTCACGTAGAGTTATAAGTATTGTATAATTATAATACACAGATTATAGGTACTCAATATTATAGTTAAAACATTATAAAATATTAGAGTTTATAATTTTGTGTTAACTCAATTATCGTGGTTATAATTCTTGAATTCAATGTTGGACTTGTAAACGTTTATTTATTTTATACCATATATCAGGATATTTTGAAGAAATTCAAACAGGTTGGCACAGGGGATTGGCACGAATACCTTACAAAGTAATAGGCTTACATTAACAAGTACCAACATATAAGCACTACAGCAAGACCGGACTGCATCAGTGGGAAGAAGAAAAATCAAATAGTAAAACGTGCAGTATTCATTTATTATAACACACAGCAGACGTTCAATAATATAAATTTGTACGGGTAAACACTTGAATCGCCAACGTGCTATTATATAAGGGGTGGGTCACATCATCATTCACATCGTTCCGAAACACAACAGTACAACACTATAATATTATTCCTGTCGAAAAATGAATATTCAACGAGAGTCCATTATAATATTATTATGTGCGAGTATACACTTGACATATATATATGTACCAGCGAGCACAATAATCGAGTAATTTACGTCAATGCCGTGGAAACGCATTTCGCCGTTTTTCGTCGCGTGCGTTGGTCGAAATACGTTACGCGACTCATCTGCAGCGGCTTGTTTGCTCTCGTTTATCCTTCGAAACAATAGGCGATAGTTATGCTGCCGCCGGACCGCGAAATACTATTCACTCACTATAATAATATTATAATATGTACAATATACATATTATATATATATATATTACAGTGGCCTTACGATAGAGGCGTCTCGTCGCACGCGTTAAATATAATAATGTGTAGCCCACTTAATTTATTTAAGGAACACATACACATAATATTTTGCATTGACTGCAGATTCGTGCGCACACTCAGCTCATCAAGCGATGTGCTTTGGTTGGTTGTAAGCAATAATAAGTAATATTATATTAATAAACTGTATTACGCTCGTATCTACATTAAATTGGTTCGATCGTTATCATCCTTAATGTATTCAGAAATGTACATTATTCTACCGAGAATTAATGAGTAGTAGTTCGTGGTTGGAAAATAGGTTTATATATGGAGTAACAAAATGTATGTTTACTAAATCTGAAGAAAAGTCAAAATAATGTATTTTTTTCATAATGTTTAGATGAATAAGTTTTTTGCCAGATGTATAAACATCGTTTTTCTAAAATAAATAAATTCAATGATTTATTCACATTACAATTAATAATTGTTATGGTCGTCCATCAAATACGCTTCTAATCCGATTTTATCGGATTAATAAACAATATAATAACAAGTGAGGAAAAAACGGAAAAACCAACAAACTCTTAACGGTCAGGAATTCGACAATGCATAATAAATTTGAAAAATATAAATCTTCGCGATTACTATTTCACAATCATCGGTGATAATGTAATGCCGAAACAATTATTAAAATTGTTGATGCGCATAATCACCGGATCGGAACGCATCGCCTCACATCGTCATCGTATCTAAAAATGTAAGGAACACAAATCGCGCGAACACCCGCAGACGAGATCACGCGCGGGCGCGGTGTGTAATAACTGGCGCAACAGATACATATTATAATAACGTGAGCGGCGGGCCACTTAGAAAGCCGTTTAAACTGTTTAAAGTGTGTGTGTGTGTGTGTGTGAGTGTGTGTACACTGACCGCGGTGATTTACCGTGAGAATTTTACGACCCAGGAGATAAACTCTTCTACTTGTGCTTCTGGCGTTTCATAAATAACGTTATTGATCCAACCGTATAGCTGCAAGTCGAGTATTATTATATTATACACATCGTCAGTCCCACACACAGGCTTAATGCGGCCGGCACGTGATTTGTCCGCGTTCGATCTCTTTTTCTTCCCATCTATCTTTCCTTCTCTATCTCTCGTTCTCCGTCTCACCACCAATAACTATTTTTAAGTCTTACCCTCTCTGTCTCTCGTGTCCTTTTCAATGGTCACGTCGATCCGGTGACCCTCGAACCTTTATCGGCGAAGTAATTATACGTGCGGACTGCGCGTTCGCCTAACCGCCACCACTTATACTCATTATATATTACTTTATATGGTACATATAAAATATTATAATATGGTACCGGAAACGACGTCAACAGCGATCAGCCATCCACATATTCCTCGACCTGATGTTTTTATACTTTTCAAAATCTAATTCTTTGAAGCTAAACATTTTTGTTTCATTTTATGACATACCCAACAAATAATTATTTCTGCTATTGTTGTGGTGTAAATATAAGATCAGTAATCACTGTACATTAAACATATAATATAGTTAAATGTATAGACATATCAAATTGTCGTTTTTTTTCTTAATACAATTATTTATATCAGTTGTTATAGGTATACTATAATATATGCGTATATCAAATGAATAATTTAAGAAGAATTTCTAGAACTTATAATTAATTTTATTGAACGTCTAAATTAGATTTAAATGTCAAATCATGAGATTGTTCATATCTATTCCAGATACCTACAACCTCCAGAATTTACAATTTATATATATATATAATTTATTTATATAATCACACATTTCAACGCTTTTTAAATCAACTCTAAAATAATTAATAAAATAGATTCAGTTTATTGTAAAATTTTGTCGACAAATTTAAATTAAAAGTGTTACGAATTTGTTTTGAATCTGGCAAATATTTTATTGTGAATTATTTTCAGAAAAAAAAAAGTTTTATTCTCTTCAATTTACAAAAGGTTTCAAATATATTATATAATATATCTACCTATATTAAATTACAGAAATAAAATATAATATATAGTATATAACGATGTTATTTAATAACTATATAAAATGTATAATGTATAAATAATATAGGTTTCCGCAATACCGAAAAGACTTCTGTACGGATTAAATTGCAGGTCAGAGGAATTGTATAAATAAAAAAAAGATCTCGTTTCATTGCAAACCCTTAAAAAAGGACGAATATTTTTTTTAGCTGCAATTTAAGTATAGTCTTCGAGGACATTGATGATCGGCAGCATACTCTAAATCCAATGGACTTTAAAAAAAAACAATTAAGAAAATTACATGGGTTCTCTCCACTCCCATATTGAGTATAAACCTGTCACGTGAATATAACCTCTGCCTACTGTTTTTGCACACATTTTATTTGTTTCGATTACCTGCGGCGTATTATTGTATAGGTTGCCTACCTGTAACGTAGTAATTTTGCGGTTTTATTGTTATACGACCTGCTGGCTGCTGCAGATATTTATTATACGGTTACACAATTTAATATTCCTCTGTTATTATTTTTTTAAAACCACTCGTTAGTGACATTGTCAAAACAATACATGTGACTGGCGTGATTAACAGTGTTCATTATAAAAATTGGTTGTTTTTTTTATAATTAACTAATAAATGATTAAAGTTTAAAAATGACCATACAATATGTATGGATAGTAGATATTATACAAAACTTATAATTTCAAATTATAACATGACTATGTATTTTATTTTGTTTTTTTAAGTTCGGTAATTGGAATAATTTTAAATCATACAGGTTCATCAGTTACTTAAAAGGGGGATTGGTCTTACCAACAAATCTCAGTACAACAGTAACAAATCCATCTGCCTTTATCATTAGTTATATTTCTTAGGTAGACTGTATATTTACTAAAAATGGAAAAACTTATATTTGCTTGACCGGAACACTATGCTAATATAAACAAAAGAGGCAGTATAAATACTTTTAATATTTTAAGCAGCTGCATGCATAGAATTGTAAGTCTTAGTTTAGGTTTAATTGATTTTAATTTAACTGCATACTCCACCGCAAGCTTCTATGATTTGGCCAGGCGCGTATGCTAAAAAAAAATTCGGGGGGTTTACAAAATTTAGCAATACAAATTGTGCCACAACATAATAAAATAATTTTTTCCTCGTTACTCGAAATTATTTCGGGAGGGGGGGGGTTGAACCGCCAAAAAACCCCTCTGTATACACGCTTGGATTTGGTCTAAGCGTGTTAAGTGGTAAAAAAAAGTAGTGACTATTTTTAGTGTAACATGAAATAAGATGTATTATTGTTATGTATTAATGTCGCACAATTATTAGTCCATGTTAATAGTATTATATGCTTATTTAAAATTTATAATAGCTGATTTATAGTATAATAAAATAATACAAATTACAATTTTTGGGGATTAGAACATTTTTCAAACAACAAGTTTGAACACATCATTTATACAAAATATTAATCATCGATATGAGATGTGTTGTTTGTAATATGTGCCCTAAAGCTATCTAAAACACCTGTAGAAGTGTAACCCGTATAGTTTTGGTAGCAAGCATACCTATTAAGTACCCGAGGCTACAGCGAATTTCAGGAAGCCACAAAAACCCCAAATACATATTTTGATTTACAACCTTTATTTTAGAATCATTACAGTGGCTACTAACTGCAAAATACTCATCGGTATTAAAAATAATTTCTTTATTACAAAATTCTTATTATTCGTATATTTATTTATAGTTTAAAAAATTAAGAAAAAGTTTAGTATTTTTAAAGCATTAAAATTTTTTAAAAATAATAGCTTATTTAAAACTTATCTAAACACAATCATAATTTTTTTTTTAAATTATTATTGAATTGTCTTTTTAGAATTATCAAATGACTTTCGGTAAAGATAAATTTTGTTTGTTTTATAGTTTTGTACATTAAATCTCAGTTTAATACACCGGTATCAAGATTATCCAATGTAATCGGGGATCAAATGATTTGAATTCGTTACGGATCAGACTGGATAAATCGAATCCTGCAGATGTGTTTGTAATATGTTTGCATGTAGTATAGAACGTGACGTAGAATTTTAAGTCTGCAATATTGATTAGATATACCATGTACCAATGTTCTACCTGGTAGAATGTACCACGCGCCTACCCATTACAGATCTAACGCCCCATACACAGGTGTATAAAAATGTAATAGAATATTTAGAATCTTAGGCAAACGAGTAATAATTTTTTAAAAGAGATTGCACTATTGGCTCTCGTCTCATATCCCGAAATTTGGTAGCGACCCACTGGTGGTTAAACACCGCCGCCTCGGGGCACAGACTATGGAGTATACCTATTACAGTACAAATATATACCTCCTGAAAACGAAAAATATATATCGTATAGATATCATAGCGTTTTAAAAGTAGCGATTGCGACGAACCGCGTTGTCCGCGTAAGAATTGACGACAAGTCCGTTGTTGCCGGCCGCGTCGCACTGTTCGTGCGTGCGCGTGCAGCGGCAGTATTCCGTGCCGACTTGTAATAATGTAACTATACCGACGACGGCCGCACTCCAATAAGACCCGACCCGCCGCGGACGCACGAAAACAAGCGCACATCGCCGCTCGGAGTGATGTCGCCATCGAATCCAAAGCTCACCGTGCACGCGCGCGTTCGTGTGGGATGCGGTGTGTGTTGCGGCCGCAGTCGCGGGACCGTGAGCGCGGGCGGTGCACACGGACACCGCCGCCGTCGAGTCGTCTCGACGGCGGGGCGGCGGAGATCGGCGGTCGAGGGTTCAAAGGGGTTGCGCGCTTCGGCGGCGGCTGCAGTCGCGCCCCCCGAAACGGTCTAATTGGCGGTTAGGCAACGGTGGTTGGCGCCGTCGGCCCGGCCCGAGGTCTCCAGTCGCACGCACACACACACACACAACCGTACGCGCGTGTGTGTTTCTTTTTGGTTTTTTTTACATCGGCACTGCGCACGACTCGCGGACCAGCTATTACGCCGCCGTCGTTTATTAGGGCTATACATGTATACGCTCTACACACGCGCGCGCGCACACCGAAAACATCATCCCGCGACCGTGTGATGATCGCGTATACAACGTCTTTGGCGGCGGTCCGGTACCCGTACGGGCAGGTACGTTGTACGCATATGTACGCGCGTGCACCGCCGTTGCGTCTCGGACGACGCCCCCGTGTAAACGGGACGCTTTCTCACGGGACGCGCAACGTCTAATTTCGTGCGGGGCTTTATTAAAACGATAAAGACGCTGGACGGAACGCCCTCGACGCGTACTACGATGTGATGCGTGTACACGGGACGCGGCGCGTCTGAGACTTTTTTTTTCACGCGCCCCATACCCTGCCCGACCTCGTACCGTATCACTGCGACGAAAACGAGACTGACAAACCGTTTTCCACGGCAGACCGTCTACCGCCCCCGCCCCGGCGGTATCACCGCGAGTGTTTAAACGACGGGCGGTCTCCAACGAGATCGGTTTTCGCGTCGTCGGCTTATCAACTCGTTTTCCGAGCAAATCGACTCCAGTGGCGGTTTTGGTTGTATTTTTTTAGCGAGGCGAATTGTGTATAACCCCCCCCCCTCCCCCACTATCGTAACAAAAATTAAACAGTAAGAATGGAATTCAAAAATATAGAAAATTGCTATAATATAATATAATTTTAATTAATTATATTGTGACATGCACATATGTATTACAACAATAACAATTGATTGTTTATTTTTTCGTTGAACGTGCCGCACTGCCGCAGTACCATTAGCCGTGGCTGCGGGTTGACACTGACTATTATAGTAAATCTATTTTCAGTACGCAGAGGCGATGACAGAACGTGCCTCACTATGATTATTGCGCATGCGTAGTTCTACTTAATCAACCAGTCGCGTGCATTCGCGTGCATACGCGTTGTGTGCGCAATTTGTGTACACAAGTACAAAATCAGAGGCGGCGTAAAACGGTGCCTCTCTGACGTCATTTGAAATACGCTGAAATACCGTCGTTCGTTTACGTACTAATTGTTTCGTGCATTTCTTATCGGCTTATCGATATTTTTGATAATATACACGGAATGATAGGTACAATAAAATAATAAATAATAATTCAAATTAAAGTGAACCAAGAAGTTCACATTTTGAGTATTATTTTATATTTACCACAACATTTTAGATGAGGCGCCGCCTCACTTGCCTCACCCCCAAAACCGCCACTGATCGACTCTGAGTGGAAACAATTACATCGATAACACTTCTAACGTTACTGTTTGTTTATCGCGTAGACCCCGGTCTATCGTTAACATACGATAGGATTCTAATTGAAATCGAATTGTGTTTATTTTTTTTTGGGAAATCTCAATCCGGTAAGGCACTGCACTACCGTTAATTCTACGTGGCCCAAATCATCTGTTTGTTGATAAGCGTCGTTCGCGGGGAATACGTTGCAGTAGATGTTGTACAAAGGCCCCGTGACACCCTATCCTCTCGATGTCGACCCTATTCGCATATAATTAAAGAATTAAACTGTGATGGGATATATGAATATGAATGCGTACAGAGATAATAACCATTTTAATTTTCCATCAACGAATATTTAAGCTAAGATTTGCACTAGACACTGGTCTGGTTACTGGCGAGTCGTCGTGTATGGTAAATACGGAAATCGAGTTTAGGGGACACGTACGAGAGTCGAGGGCACAGCACTAGACACGCCGCATATAATGTGCATACTGCATGTATATATATATATATTATTATGTGAATGTTATGTGGTGTACTCGCTAATGATAAACGATTTTTGACTTTGGTCTGGACTTTTTTGGTAAGTCGAAAACAGTCTTGCCGAGGTGGAATATATCACGGTATGCAAACCTTGAAACTGTACGGTGAAATATTTAAACACACACAATATATAATACAAACATGTATCTACTTACCGCGAACGTTATTATTACACCTATAACGCCATCGGCTATTTGCTGCTTTTTGTTATTAAATTATTCGGTTTTTGCAAAGTGACTATTATAATAATACACTATATTATAAACACTAAACAGGCTATAGAAAATAATGTACTACAGACACTACGACCGTGTGCAACGTACATGATATATTATGTCGTTGCAACTATTATATTGTAGCTTATATATTCAACTCTATATGCCTTGTTGTAGATATTAAGTATATAATTCAAACTCAACGTATTATTATTGAATGGTAGTTTTGATAATAATATATAATATCGTAGGAAATCAAAATATTTCACTTAAGAGGTAACGACTGTTATTGCCACTACTATTAGGTATCGGCTGTAATATATTTTAATATATATATATATATATTTTTCGAGTTCAATAAGTATATAGTAAATCAAAACAGTTACACGTGATTTAATACCATGTTTAAATTATCTCAAAGACTATATAATATATATATATTATAAGCCATTGCTCACGATCAAATATGTTTAGTAAACAATTATTTGAAACAATTAACGTCGGTATACACTATACGTAATATTTAGAAAAAAAAGGATATTAATAATAATTAATAATTGTGCACTATATAGCTTGTACTCAAGTCTTAAAGGCCTGTTGTGCATGACCACACTGTGTGCTAAGAGCCGACTATAATATAACAACAATACTAAAACTACACGACTTAAATACTGCTTTGATGATTAACACGGTACGATGGGTACGTATATCAAGCGATAAAATCATATAACGTATACGTATAACGATATTATTATCTTATCATTTTTTTTTTTTTTTAATTTAACAAGATCCACTATTAATCTATAAAACTATCATTTTTAATTTTTTTTTCTTTTGTTTTGTGAATTATAGCAGTGGTTTTTGTAGACACGGAGGGCGTTAAAAATGAAAAGGTCGGCTAATCTCTTTGTAACAAAACATTGTATACAAGCATTAAGTTGGGGTTTTATGAGGAGGCGTATATAGTACCTAAAATGTAACCCATCCCATTAATGTGTGGCAAACGTCAATAAAGACTGATAACAAAATGATACAATATATAAAAATAAATCAGAATTAAATTAAGGTGTATATTTGATTAGGATTTGCATAAGATTTAGGTATTTTGAATGACCTGCGTTTATGTACTTTATAATATATGCGCTCGTTTAACAATATCATATAGAAAATAACTATTATACGACAATTAACTCTAAGTACTCATAACTTTAGATAACTTTAAACTCTGAGAAAAGTATAATGAACGTATTGGTTGGACACAATGTATTCGTGTATGTATGCCTGTCGCCGCCATTAAAAAACAGTTCAAATGGTTCGAATTTCAACTTCGAGGGAAGTAATACATTACTCATTAACTGTAGACTTTTAATTTTTAAAATGTATAAATGATACATTTTTTTTTTATTAATAAAAAAATTAAAAATATATATAACAATTTTATATGTTTTTATAAACGGGGGATTTGTTTTGGGCCACAATACATTATTCTAACCTTATTACTGATGGCAATATATATAGGTTGATAATCCGTCTACTTTTCGAAATGTGACAAACTTTTAAAATAAATTAACACGATAACGCGTGAGAGTCGCACACTTCGTGTATCGTGTATGTGAACAATTACATACTTATAAGCGTTCCGTGATTTTTTTTTTATGTTGTACGTTTATTATGATTTTATGATAATGTAAAAATAATCGTTTGGGTTTTTAAATCTTACTCGGACCCACTACGGCATCATTGGGGGTAGTATTATACTATTATACGCCCCTACAGATGTTACATACAGGGTTGCTGCAAGGCATAATATTACCTTTTATATAATATACCCACCGTATATCACGCAGTGAATGTGATACGACCCGAATGTGAATCCGTTCTATCTCTTATGCATATGTTTATGGTTTATTATCATACGATTTCGATCGATTATTTAGGTACAATATCTACTATTATACCTATTATTGAAAATACTATTGTGGCGTTATTTCCGACGATAGTGCGGTGGCTCTCAATGACAACCACAAACAACAAACTGCAGATGATGATGTCCCTCGGTTATTACACATTATCATTGAGCATTAAGCATAGATATAGATATGAACAATAAATAATGATTTATAATTTAATATTAAATACCCACAAACATCTATATCTATTATATATAATACAATAATTATTTGATTGTTGCAATACAAAACGGTTCAACTTAGAATCGTATATTATTTTCCCAGAGTGTTTATCAGTTACCGATATACGGCGTCAGTTATAGCACGATCATGCAGATAATTATATCATTATTGGTTAATTCACGAGTGTGTTTATCATAGCTACTACGTACGATTATACAATAATTTATAATATAATAATATATATCAAGCGTGAGCATGGGTATAATAAAAATAAATTATAAGTAAAAAATGTTGCGTCTTACGATTTAATCGAGGCACCGATGAGGCATGCCTTGATCACCAATGATAAATTAATACGCATTATAAACTAATAATAGATCATAAAGATGCGCTATAATTTAATAGGGCCAATATCGTGGAAACTGTTTTAATGAAATGTCAATACTATAATATGATTTTAGACGGTTGTCTACATAAAAAATGTTATGATTAATATAATATGTATATAATTATATAGGGCACAAGTTCAGTTTCAAAATAGGGCTGCCAAATTTTTAAGCAGGAAAATTGTTTCAATCACCAGACAAGATAGGGCAACGTTCCTTTATACATTTTAGTATCCTTTCATATTTTAAAAAAATACCCTACACTCTAAAAAAACGTAAAATAAATAAATAATAAATTTTTCTAGAAAAACCCGTCAACAGATGGCTGTGGCCACTATAAAAATAAAATAAAATAAAATAAATTATTTTATTGTTTTCTTATGCACATATATTGATTCGGCAATATTAGTAATACTAATCGTGTATGTGAAGTTTCGAAATTTAAAACTTACTGCTTCAATATACAATAGGTAGAAGAAATTGGACAATAAATTACAGCTTGGAGAATTTTGGTGATTATTTATTTCGTTGTATATTTTATAAAGTACAAAATAACTTTTTCGACAATTAATGTCAATAAATTATATTAACACTGAGAAAATAGTAATGCTTTTTAAAAACTATCGTTTTTTTTATTTTCATTGCTTATTCTTAAATATACAATGTTTTCTACTGTTGGTTATTGTAACATAGTATAGTGAGAACATCGGAATAGACTGTTCCATTTAGATTGTATTTATATTATGCATTGGAATTATACGCGTAAATATAGTTTCAATCGGGTTTTAAAAAAAATTATAGTCGATGGTATGTAATAGTTTAACAAGCTGGTCGTTCCACGTGTATTCAATTTGTACTTTTCAGTTTTCACAAATACTCTGCAATTCAAATACCTAAATAATCTCCCGATTTACTCGAGAAAATCACCTACGCCCCGAGTACCTATATAGATAACGTGTTATGGCAAACACTTTATGAATTTCTTTTCCATTTTGAAGGAAAAGGTCAACATCGTTAATCAAAAATTTGTTTCGATTGTTTTGTTCGTGCGCGAATAAAATATCCTGTTAGTAACATAATATATAATACTACAATATTGTCAAGTCTCCGCAATCGTTTGTACGTTATATTGACCGGCGGCGGTGGTGGATCGCACGTCAGCGGTTGTGTTATTTCGTGTATTATTTTTTTCTCACGCCGCCTAGGTTCCGTGACCGAGCGCCGGTCGCAGGAATCTCGGGTACTCGCGATTTTCGTTTCGTTTTGATAGGTTTTTTTTTTTCGTATAATTACTATAGATATTAGCATTCGCTTTCGTCGTGAACGCCTTCCGCCGAAAACGGATGGCGAAACCCGATCAGAATCGCGCAGATAAATACCTGCAGCCGGTGCCGTGTAATAATAATACAACACGAGCATTCTAATATGCATATATATTATTGCTATTATTGTGGGCCACGCGTTCCTTCGTGGTTCCGCCGCGGGAGACAAACCCGCCCGTCCGATAATAAATACATAATAATTTTCGCTTTATTTCTCACCGTATCGCGCACATAAACCGATAGGCATGCACACTGTGATTTGGTGCCGGCTATTTTTATAGGTACGAACACTGTGCTCGCCAGTCTTATTTATATTATTATAATATGATATGCACACAAGACGAGCGCACGACCGGTTTCGCACGCTTCGACGATAATGCGCTGCACTCATCATAATATTATACATATTATTATAGTGGCGTGCTGATGAGACTTTTGCAATCGCCTCGGAAAAAAATTGGGTGTGCATGTGCGTGCAAAGTGGGTTGATGGATTTTTAAGTATCTATTTTTTACAATATCGAATAGGTTCGATTTTGTGCTACGAACGCCTCTTATTACAAAAAATAAACGACCATCGGCGGATTCATTGTACGGCTGTAGTAGAGTCTGAAAAAAGTTCTGAATGTTATTATTGCAGTCCACTTACATACTATACGTCTATACGGTCTACGCGCAGTAAGTTATACCATGCACAGTATAAATTAAATTTACCGCACTTGTGACGAGAGCAATGTCGTAGATCATTTGCAGCAGATATTATTATTTTTAACCGATGGGTAGATATAATATGGTAGGTATATCGTTCATAATATACATATATTTATGCTAATTGCTAAGCAATGCTATAATTAATAGACTTTTGACCCAATGCCACTCATCATCGGATCCACAGATGAACACTCGACTTAAGGAAAAATATAAATAAACAAAATATAAATAATTTAATAATGTATACAACAATTTATACCCTCTATATCGTGCGTGGTGGTCAACGAGACGCAGTCGTAAATCCTTCATTTGCGTACAGAGATGCCTAATTCACATGTCGGTTTAGATATATCGAAAAATTATACGCGTTTTTCATTTTAAAGTGGTTTGACGAGTAAATAATTCTATAATATTTATCTCTGCCGACCGAAATCGGTTAAATAGTTTATATGGAAAGATATCATATTATGAGTATTTGCCCGGCGGCAACATAACAACAATACGTTCACACACACACGAACGTATTATAAATAATAAAATATTATCCGTAAACGTAAACCCAACTCACTGCTATACATATATTGACATTTTAAATGATTTTTAAGTCGTAGTAACCCCTACCTAGTTCAAATATTATATTATTTTGTGTTTAGTGTTATACCATATAGATCCCATATTCGATTAGTTATACCAGGTGTGAGCTGTAAGGTCTTGCTAAAAGGTGTAACAAAATTTGCAAAATCATCATTTAATTAAAAATTAAACTTATATAACACAACCTGTAGTAATTATTAGAGCAGGTGGTACTGTCATTATAACTGCATGGTTTATTGGAAATATTTATAGATCTTATAAATAAAAGTAGGTTAATAATATATGAATATTGTTGACGTCAAAGACTTATAGATAATTAATAATAATAAAAAATATTGTTTATGGAATTCCTCAAATTATAAATATTTACACAACATATTATATTGTTTTTATAATATTGCTTTTCAGGTGTAATTTAAAATTTAGTTCTGAGTTCATAGTTATTATAACATATCCTTGAAACCAAACTTTTTAGATTTTTTTTTATACAAATAAATACACAAGGTAACTTTATAATAATTGTTTTCAATGACTGATGAAGATAAATTTGACGATTTAAAGTATTGTTTGTCTACTATTCAAACCTAACCTAACAAGGGTGGTTTTTTGAGATAAATGATTAATTTGACAAATATATAGTCATTTAGTTTTGGTGAAATATGTAACTTCAACACCTTAATAAATTTACATCTGATGATCACTCTTAGGTAGGAAAATTATGTTGTCTATTGACAGCCATTAACAAACATTAACTATTAAATATTATCATTATAATTTGGTTTGCGTATATTGTAAACTGTAATTATAGGTTTTTTTGCCAGCTAAAATTGTTATCAAAGATATACGTTTAATTGATTTCGTCTGGGTATTTATATAATCGCTTTTTTTCTTTGACATAAGACAATAATTGAACATTAATAACGACATTTATTAAAAATTGAGTCACTAAACGGTAATCATTGTTTAAACAATATTGTAACTTAGTAAAAATAAATAATATTATATAACAGGTATTCATAACACAGCTACAAAAAGTGTAACCAAATGGCATAGATAATGAATATTTATACACTATTATTTATTTCTACTGTATTTACTATTTAAGATAAGAATTGCCAAATGCTGAATCCTGCGAAGTACTTAGAAGTTTCAACATTTTTGGAATTTTATTTCGTATAAGTGCTGAAGAATAATTCGTCCAAAACCGTTATAAATATATATTTATTAATAATAAATAATAATCTAAAATTTTATTAACACCGATTTAAAGAATATATGATTTTATATTCGTATATACATACATACAAAGATATTGCATTGCGCATATAATGTTTGCTGTCCAGTGTCAAATAAATTGTTCAGCGAAATATTATTTTAATACATTGAAACTATAAAATCACATAGAGAAAAAAATTATAATTACAACTCATAAATTGTAATATTTATATTTAAAAAAAAAATATATTGTATACTATATTAAAACCTATAAAAGTTTAACAAAGTAAATAAATAATTATTACTAAATGTGATATAATCAAAGCTAAGAATACGTATAGTCTAATGAAACTATACATGATTGAAGTCTACAGGTTTAAACGACAAAAACAACGGTCTACAAGGATATTGACAATAGCTTAACAAAATACGTTAATATGATGAAAATAATTTCGCTTTTGCTCCGGAACAAACACAAGTGTAAAATGCCGCCGGATTTAATTTATGACCTTATATGACAAACACGCAGAATAATAATTACAGTTAAGCAAACTCAAACAGTCGTCGAGTGGACATAATACATACTTTATGACTAAAAATTAAAAACAATTTACTAGGTACATTTATTATGTATTATTAGTATTATTTACATATTGAATAACTATCACGCATTTGGCAGTGAAATAGATTGTTGATTACATGAATAATTTTGAGTCTATCCCGATGAAAACGTTTTTTAAATGCTAATTAGTAATTTAAAAACTAATCAAAGAAGTTAAGGTTAATTTCTTTATTTTTAATGTAGATTATGTTATATAAATCTGTCTAAGTCTGATCTAAATATATTTAAAGTAGAATATTAAAAAAACACATTGTATTAACTTATAGTGAATATCTAACTAATGTACAAATTAATACCTAACATACTTATTTAAAATTCATATATATTTTTTATATCGTTAAACATGCTTCACATAATAAACTTCATACGTAGTCAGAATAGGTACCGGGCGTACCAGCTCTTGCGAATTTTTACTTTTCACTTTTCAATTTGTATTTATCTATAATGTTGACCTATACGTAGTTTATTTATGCGATGGCTAAAAATTGAAACAGAAATACATAATCGATAAACAGTTTGACTAATCTGGTAATTTAATTTTTTTTATAAATGGTATAAATCCTGGTATAACAACTATTGTGATTTATATAAACACGTATTAAAAGTAATAATAATATGGCATATAGCCAGAAAATTGAACTAATTGAACTGTCAAAATTTGAATCTCGTATATGTATATATGATAAGCATAATTATCACATTTGTTTGAGACTTTGACGTTTGGGAAACATTAAGCTTTAAGGTTTTGGATTTTACATTTAACGTGTTCAATTATAAATGGCTATATTAGAAAAACTGTACTTATTATTAAAATTATTTACTGGAAAAGAAACTACGCTTTATAGTTACAACATATAATATAGCCATCGTATGCCCATATTATGTGTATAGTATTTTGTATATTATCTAGAAGGCGCACGCGTAAAAAGTCACAATGTCTTATTACGACCAATGTTTTGGGGATTTTTTTTTATTTTCCTTTTTGTAGATATATTTACCGCTTCGACACAGTGTTTAGGTGAAATTATTGGTCTCTCGCAGGGCGTGAGATACACGAACGAGCACGCGGGAGAGTGACTAATTCGATTTTGTTGTGTATAATACAGCCGCGTGTGTGTATGTGTGTGTACGGGACGATAAGGAAATTTCACGCGATTATACCATTGCAACCAAGTAAAGTGCATCGCGTATAGTACTATACAGGGAAGTAAAAAAAAAAAAAAATGAGAAAAAAATTGTTAAGACCGTATAATATGGTGTACGCACACATCACGCTGCACCGACGTGGGAAAGGGTCACCAAACTCTACGTGAACCCGGAACGGCGACAAATCCTTTACCAACGCACACCAACACAAAAGACTCGCCAGTCTCACGTTTGAGTGTGTATGTGTGTGATTTACAGCAGTACACAAGAGTATATTTTTTTCTTCCTGGTGGACGTCACATTGTTTGACCACATTTCCCTGTTCCTGGCCCAAAACAAATCCACAATATAAAGACGATAATATAACGTTTACGCGTACACACGCATGTATGGCTTATATATATATATATGTATATTCGAGGGGATCCCATTTGTCTCGACGTTACCCATATATGTATATTATATTTAGGTACTAAATATCTATAACAAAGTAATATAATATATAATATCCCGTCGTCGATACGGTTATTAACGGCAAACGACCGAAAGAGAAAAAATGTATTCTACTTTTTTTGAAGTTAAAAAAAAAACGAGCATTAGCTATACGCGTTTGAGCGTTATTTCACTTTCGTTTGATAAAAAATTTACTAGATTTTTTTTTCAACCCTGAACGTTTGACAATAATATATACTTTTTCCGTCCGTTATACTTATACACCGTAATATAATATTAGGTACGCATATACGATACGACGAAATAACTGCAGTTTCACTTTTATCCATAAAATACAGTTTTGTCGCGCGTGCAAGAAAAAAAACAATTGACGGTAATAGTAATGTATTATATTTTACGGTATATATACAAAACTGTTATTTTCCTTTCCACCCCGTCTATTATGTAGAGGTAACAACGCGTACAGTAATAATATACGTCGTCGTCGTCACCGAATTAGAAAAAAAGAATAAAAATCTCTTCAAGTACAACCATTGCATATAGATAGGTAGTAGGTACATCGTACACGATACTTATGTGTCTATTTCCAATGTTTATTATTCAGTGTATTGTAATTACACGCAATATTTATTCAATATATAATAGCAGTAGGTATATTATACTGTTTACAACCGATATAAAATTTTAATACGGTAAAAAGACGTGTCAGTGATAGAAATATGAATAAATGTGGCTAAATATTTTAGTCAATGTAATGGTTTTATAGTTTTGTCTGCAAGTGTTTTGTTGTACTGAAAAGAAAATATAATTCGAACGAGAGATAAATATGTCAACGCCTAAAAAATAAAGAAGATCTGTAGTACCAATAGACTTTATTAACTTTAGTATTTATATTATTTCAAAACAAACAATAATTGTATTGTTTCATGATAATGATCTACTACGTTTTTATACTCAGTATTTTACGCCTTTTAATATTATCTAAAGTTGTTTTAGTGCTGCATAATTAATAATTAAATTGCACCAATAATACCACCATAGATATACTTTATTTACCTATATATTGTAAAAGACATAATTTCAAATATAAAGGTATAATAATAATACCTATTAATTTTGTTCTATCTATTAAAATATAATTATAATAAGCTTGTTAAACAAATTATATACATATATATTGACTAATCAGAAACTTCTTATCAAAAGAATCCCATTCACATTTTAAAAGTTTTAAAACCGATTTTCCAATGGCGGTTATCGTTAGCACTGGCCATTAACCACTAACCAGTAACCGACAAGTATAAAAGTAGTAATTACATATGTGTGTAAAGCAGCGTTTCCCAAAGTGTGTTCTATCAAGGGTTCCGCCAAATGTATATGTGATTATTGAGACAATTATTTTATATTTTTTTTTAAAAAGGGGGTTCCAGTGAAACACAAGCTATTTTTAAAGGGTGCCGTGGTCGTAAAAGTTTGGGAACCGCTGGTGTAAAGCATTTGCACTAGAAGATTTAATCTTTCCGAAATTACATTTTGTTGGACCTTTGAAAATGGGAAAGACAAAAAATCGAAGGAGCGAGCGAGCAACAATAGTATACGTATATACTAACTATTAGACATTTTATTGTGCATACATTTTAACATGCCAAAAAAATACCGGAAAATAATGAATGCGTGAGTCATCTGATCCTCGTTTAATTATTCAATATAATATAACAATTCAATTTTTCCTAAACTCAATTCCACAATATATATTTTAGCAGGTATGGCCGTATGGGTAAATTATAATTTACAAGTCCACTTTTAGTATGACTTTATGCTGCGTTTATACCGCAAAACAAATTGAATATGTATAACACAGGTCAAAAATGCCACACACCGTCAAATGATGTATATATTTCCGAGTATACCCCTAATACAATTGTATTTAAGATCCAACCGCTATACACTTTATGATAAACGCCGCTTGTATTAAAGGCGTACGTGCGGCGAACTAGTTCTTTGAGTCACCTTTTATGTTTGCCGCTCAGTATCATTTTCCTTTTAGACAATAATAGTGAGTATTCTGGAAAACGAACAACTCTCCTATGTCATTTATACAATATACATTATGTAAGTAGGTGCATACTCATTTAATCGTATATTATTATATACATGTTTTCATAATATTATATCAAACGTAATCCACTGCTGCAATAGTAAACATATAAATGTAATATAATATGTAATAGTAATACAGAGTGTTCCGCCTTGTTTATATCCTCAAACAATCGTACATTTTCCTGGTCGTTGATCGTGCCGCAGTGTGTTTCTTCAAAGAATTACCAAATAGAAACCCAACAGAGAATCCGAAATGGCTGTTTACGCTAAACGCACTCATATGGTACCATATAATAAGTAAACGTAGCTGCATGATAAAATTACTGCATGCATATATATTGTACAGTGTTTACAAATTTTCTTGGATTTTTTTAAAAAGATGAACTTGAAAACGAAAATAAACAAGTTAGTGTTTTAAAAAAAAGTTTCTACATTATTTTTAAGTCAATTGGTATTACAGTTGAACATTTTAACTTTAATTTGTTACCCTGAAAAATTCCTATGAATAACAAAATATATTGAACGAATATTATCTCTCTAAATTGTTTTCTGCAGCGAATGTGATGATTATACTATTGCAGTATTGCACAATCGCACCAATAATGATTTAAAATTGAAAGAAATAGGTATCGGTTTCAATTATTCCTATTTGTCATTTACTTGCCATGGGTGTCTTACCGTTAGGTTTTTAGCTTTCTAGTTTGTTAATTTTTATAAAAACAATAAACGTAAGTATCCATTACTTACAATATTCATATACCTAGACAAACGTATAAAATAGGTAATATTAATCTATATAATATTATGTTTATTAATCTTATATTTTTATAATAATTATTATTGTTCGTACAATAATATTGTTATCAATGTGTTAGAACTTATAATTGGTTGAATATTATTTTTTTTATAAATTATACTAAAATGATATAACACAAGTTAAACATAATTATTGATTATTATTTTACAATTTTCGTTTTTTCTTCTTTTTTGTTGTTAATTAATAATTTGTTTATTTCAAATGTATCAATACACCATTTATTTTAATTTGACTAATTTTAGTTATTCCTCTAATCAATAAAAAAGAACATTACTATAAAGATAAATTGTATCACATGGGTGATGGATGCAATTTATATTAGATAGAACATATTATTAACTATTTTTTTTTTGAACTGAGAGAAGATTTCCCAATTATTTTTTATAAAGTAATGTTTCCTTGTTCGTTTTGAGTAATTTTCATTAATTTAAGTTTTTGGTGGTACCAGGATCATATTATATATTTACTTACACTATACAGTATACACATTATACCTATATATATATATATACTATAAAAAGAATTATGTATATGTAAGAAGAAAATTAACAGTGAACTATATTTTATTATACTATAAGTCTATAGTATTTTAGGAATGTATAGCCATGTAGAAAAAAAGTCCAAATAAAAAAATTGTCAGAAGAAAACAATATTTTAGACAAAAAATTATTTTAGTAAATAAGTATTAAGTATATTAAGTAAAGCTAACTTAACTATTATATTATGTAAAATAATTTATAAATATAGTGTTGAAAACTGCATAAATACAAAATATTTATTACACATTATCAACTGTCATGTAAATAATAACGTAAATCTACTAATATTAACTAATAGACTTAAGAGTTTTAACTTACTCTAGTTAAATAAAGACATTAAAGTTAATCAATTAACTAATTAAAAACAATTTAATACCTATCATTCTTTACCGATGTTATATCTTACTACACATTACTATTGTCTTATACATAATACACAAATATATAGATGTAATATGTATTAAGTATTTATGAAGCATCATTTTTTTAATTTTTTTTGTAGTGATTGAGTTTTTTTTATTAAGCTTTTTTTTCTAGAATTTTTCTTTCAAATCCCATATCATAGATAGGTACTGTATAAAACATAATTATTTATTTATTAACAATTAATTTAAGTTAGCGACACAAACGACTTGGTTATTATAACAAATTGGTAAAATTATCAAATTGGTCTGTGATAAAAGATAAATTCAGAACAGATGATATAAAACTATTTAAGCATATCACTTCGAGGTTTCCTTCGTCCTAGTAGAATACAAACAAAATCCACAGCGATCATTCCGACAATGGCCAACTATATATATATATATATATATATTGGATATATACAGCGCATTTATATTATGTCATTGTATATGCATAATAACAATGTAATCCTTTCAGTCTCTGTGTAGTTTTATTTATAATATTTACATATAAAATACTACATTTAGACATATCACACATATATAGTATACATACTATATATTATTTATTTATTACAATATTATATACAAATTATAAATAATATCATTATTCATTAACATATTAATGAAAATAAATGAATATATATATAACACACATTTTACTTATATATTATTGTGACTGCCAGACTGACTGCATCGGCGGCGATGCACTCGGCTCGACCGCTACATTATTATTGCAGCTGATCGCCATCGGAGCTGTAACAGCAGCTGCCACTGCTGTTTTATTTTGATACAACACATCACTTATCATCTTAACTATAAGCACGCTATTCCTTTATTTACATAGGTATGTCATTTATATAATATGTAATTATTCATCGTCCACCGGTATAAAAATAATGCAGAAGTAATGCACATATTATGCATATATATACCTATGTTCCTGTAGTATTTATACTATTTGCCGCGAGTGGTATGCAGTAGTGATACTATAAGCTACATCAAAAGTGTGTTATGGTGCGGGAGGTGGCGGCACGACGTGAGGGCGTCGACCAAAGATGAAAATGCATACATACATTATAACAGGTATATTATATAGGTGTACACTGTGTACGTATAATCAATACGCTGGTAGGTATATATAATACAATTCCGCGTGTGCGCATGTATAATATTCAATTCAATTATAAAAACAGGCATCCTAAACACCGGTAGCGACGAGCACGTGACCGTAATATATAATATACATCAGACGCGATGGAAGACGGCTGCGGCGATGAGGAAGAGTGAACGCGAGAGGGGGTGGGAGGTATAAATCACGCAACGGATATATATATGTGTGTGTGTGTGTGTGTGTACCTACCGTATGCTTATATTAAATCTAATTAAGGCGCTGGCGATGTGTACAGGTATAATAGGTATACACAGGAACAACTGCTGCTACATCAGCTACCGTGTTCGGCTCGAGGACATGATACATTATATACATATTGGTATATAATACATTTATATATTTCGTGATAGCTAACTCGGATGTTAATGATGCCGGTGGTCTATTTACCTCTGTGTAGGTAGCTTAATATTAAATCATATAAGTTTATATTATACGCACGCGTGCGTCGCCCGCTGTCGCGGTCGGTCGGTATACACATAATTTGGTACTTACGTCGTCGCCACCTGCTCCGGCTCGTTTTTTTTTTTCCATTTGCGAACATCTGTTTCGTGTGATATCACATTAAATATATTACATATACCCCTTAACTTTTAATACGATGATTATATTATATTATACAGGTTGAAAGGAATATCACATATTATTTATATTTTGGGCATCGTATCGCACGCAATTATAGTCGATCCACCAAGTATTTAATAGGTGTATATATACAATATATGTATGCGACATGTGTATATATAGTAACAATAAAAATAATAATATTTATTTATATATATATATATAGGTATATTTTATAATACAATTTACACGAGTTTATTTTCAAAACATCTTTGGTAAAAACAATTTTAAAATAAAATGTCATAGTAATAAACAAAAAATATGATTGCATTATCGGCTTATATAATATAATAATAATATGAAAAAAAAATCAAAATAATCATTTTAATACCTCATCAGATCATAATCTGAAAAGGTTTACATCTAAATTATCTGTATTGCGTGGTAAAATAATAACAAAAAATAAATATTTTTAATCCTTAAAAGTGTAAACATATAATAATAATAATAATAATAGATTAATAGGTACATACCTAATACCTATAGTATATTATACAAAAGGATGATATGAATCTATTATCTACATAATATATATATATATATATATTATAATATGCAAATGTCATTTCAAAAAGACGTGTTACATTCATGGCATTGTGGAGTAGGCATATATAAAAATGTTATCCAGGCGAAGAATCGATGGGCGGTAAAATAGTAATGATAAATCTTCATTATTTGTATAATATGTGTATATAAATCAGAAATAAATATAAGCCACGATACAACATAGACTTCTACAATATTATATGTAATGTACCAAACATTTATAATAATCAATATTGTATCGATTCTTTGTAGTCACGTATTATATCAATAATAATAATAATAAAATAGTCTTTCACCTTCTTCCAACTTCACATACGCAATTGAGATCAAAATAATCGAGGGGTTAAAAAACAAACAATATAACTGTCTATTGCGTACATGCAGATTTACTGCAAGTTCAATATAGAGTTTATGGAGAAGTCTGTGATCATTTTGGGCCTACGTACGTTGCCGGCGGCGTCCCGTTGTTGCTGTTGGTGTAGAACAGTCGTGTCCAGGCACATAGAATTCCTGTTGCTTCGATGACTGGACAACGTCCTGGACTGACAGAAACCTTTGCCGCACACTGGACACCTGAATGGTTTTTCCTTGACGTGTATGTACCTGCAAAAATAGTATACATTAATGTATCTATACTATTAAAAAAATAGGTAATTTGGTAGCGTTCTATCGAAAGAAGGAGAAAAAATAAAATAAAATATAAGGATCAGTTCCGCGGAGTTAATATTTTTATTTAATATCGGTATACTTTACACCGATATCTGGTCGTTTTATGAACAAATCGGTCGAAGCATAAATAAACAGCATTTTCAATAAAATTGAACTACCCACCCATACTTATTCTAGGTTTAATAAAATATGGGCTACAGCAGCTTCGACTGCATACTCCATAATACGCGTATAAGTATATATAATACATTGGCAATCGAGTTACGTTAGATCGTGTCATCGTCGATTATAATATAACCGCGGTTAAGGTAGGTAATATTACAAATCGTACATATTATATTGTCATCACTGTTTATATACCTGTGATCTCTCAAGTGATCCTGTCTGCGGAACGCCTTGCCGCACACATCGCACGGGTAAGGCCGTTCGTCGGTGTGTGTGCGCTCGTGTATGAGCAGGTTGTACGACTTGCTGAACTCGCGCTGACAGTACGTGCAGATGTACCGTTTCTTCGGCCGTGAAGACGTGGAGGACTGGGACGTCGTAGTCGGCGGTGATGGCTGTGATCCCGTCGTGCAGATTGTCGTCGGCTTCCGGCCGGCCGACGGACCGATGCCGCAGATGGCCGGCACGGCGGACGGACGGTAAGTGGCGACGGCGCCTCGGCCCCTGCCAGAACGAGCGGCCGCGGCCCTGTTCATGTGGTAGTAGTTGACCAACACGTTGCGCCACTGATCGGAGTCCCGCCAGAACGTGGCCGGGTTCAGCCATGCGGTGAGCGCGGCCGCGCTGGCCACCGCAGACGCGGCCACCGGCCGGCCACCGTTGATGCAGACGCGGCGCGGGTGGTCGTCGGCCGACAGTGACATTTGTGGCGGCGGCGGGCGGCGGCGGCGGCGTGTCCGGCCGCTCAACGTCCACTATCGCCTCTTCGTCCGTGCTGGTCGCGTCGTCCGATTTGCCACAGCCGCCGTACGAACGCGACGACGACGACGGCGACGACGACGAAACGACGCTGCCGTACTGCTGCCTGGACACCAGATTCATGTCCCGCTGTCCCACGGTATAGGTTAAGCGGCAACGCGGCGATCTGACGAAAAAATCGTGATTAATTTTATTTATTTAACGGGCGTGATGCCCGCGCGAGTTTAACAACAACATTAGCAACACAGAAAAAACCCAAATCATAATTGACTACATTATATAGATACCACAACAATTAATTATATTATACAATTTATAATGATATAATTACAAACCCCCCCCCCCCAAAAAAAAAGTGAGGTACTCAATAGTCATTAACCAAACGCATCGTGCGATCTATGACGGCTTGTTCCTCCCATAATTAGTGTTATAACAACTTATGAACGATATAAAAAGAGGAGTATAATATGTGTTGTTAAACTAAAAAATAGGTACTTAAAAGTTTATTTTATAGATTTTCTTTCTTTATAAAATAAACTTTAATGTATACAAAATAAAAAGCTTTAACTCTAGAAAAAGAATAACAGGAAAAGGATCATCAATCGCGGGGGTCACCAGTACGTAAATTATAGAAGACAATATTATTTTCGATATTATATTATACTACCTATAGAAGTCGGTACACATGATGCGCATAACGTGTAGGTAAGCCTGTTATAGACCGACGCGCGACGTTTTTATACTAAATATATATTCAATATTCTTGACGACGGATATAATTCTCCCAGTTACTAAGTTTTTTTGTCGAGTTTTTACAGTTACAAGTTATTATATTATGCACGTAACTTATACAATAATATGCACTGTAAACAACAATTTGGTGATTTTTTTTTTTTTAGCGGTACATATATAGGATTTCAACAAAAATAATAGAGGTACACCGCTGTTCAGGATGTGATGAACAAGTCGCATTTTTCGTGTAACGTTATATTGCTATAAGCATACGGTCACAACTCTATAATAATATATGTAAGGAACGAGGAAACGGCGATTTTTTTCGATTTTTTTCCCCTCGTAAAAAGTGGCAAGACGTCGAGCGTAAAAACGAAAAAAAAAACGTATACAACTACTCGACGAGGATCGAACTCGTTGACAGCCATTATTATATATATACATTGTATACACGTGTAATCCTTTTCACGCCGGCACAATAGGACCGTATTAAGTATAAATCACTATGAGCTCTTTTCATCGTTCACTTTAAAGCGTATAGGTACCTAATGACATATAATATGTACACCCAAACCTAATATATATATATGTGTGTGTGTGTGCGTGTACAGTAGACTCAATAATTCGAAATTCAGAGGAAAATTCAATGTACAATAGGTATATGATGTGCACTGCACATTTACAACGTTGTATGGGTGTCGGATATATTATATTATTATTTATGTAGACGTTTGATACTTCACCTTTTCGTCGAACGGGCCATAATCAATTATGATTAAATATGATTGTAATTTGACATTACGATAGTGTCGTTTAAAAAGGTCGGACAACGGCGAAAATACGTACAGGTAGTCGTCTACATGTGTGGTATATTGGCACCCATAAATCAACCTATTTAGAACTAATTGTAGTATATGTACCTATTGTACCTATAGGTATATGAAAGAAAAAAACGTTGTTCCCTTTCGTTGGTTGAATGAATAATGGGTACCTACAACGCGATTTCACCTATTCGCATGACAATAATACCGATTATATTGCTACGATAACAATGCACAACTAAATAATTAAAGTGCATAACGCGAGTGCAATAATATTTACAGTATTACATATAATATCAATAATATGGTGCATTGTGATGTTTTTATAATATATTATTAATATATTTACCTATTGTATTCTATATACGTGTGGGCGTATGTACAATAACGAGTACGCGAGTTGCGTGCCGTGTAGTACGCGCAAGTGGCGAGCCCGCGAATTTAAAACGCGGCGACACCGTATCATACAATTGTCGTATAGTTTATTGTAATAATATCGAAATATTAACCGTAACCGAATTATTATAATAATATTTTCAATAATACGTTGTCCGTCGGTCGTCCACTATAGTCCCGACCGTGTGTGTGGATGGTGTACGTGTTGACGACACGTCCGGTGCACGCTGCAACTGGAGCAACGGTGGCGGCGGCGCGAATACGTTGACGACAACGTCGGTGGCGTCGGTGGCTGCGGCAGCGGCGGTACGTTTGAGGGAGCTGACGGCGCGCGGGGCACTGATGCGGCGGCGGCGGCGGCGGCGGCAGTGGCGCGCGAGAGCAGCTGCCGCCGCCGCGCGCCGCGTGTGTTGCGCGCCCGGACCACTCCCTGCCGCGCGGTAGGCGGCGACACCCGTCCGCGCCCGCAGCCAGCCATTGGTGCGACGCGCGGCCGGTTTAACGTTTTACCGCCGCAGCTCCTACTACGACCGTCATCAAATCCTGGCCACCGCCGCCGCTGACGATCCTGCGGGGTCACGCTCGCCGGTGTACAATATTATGTACCGTTGCTGCCGCTGCTTCTGCCGCTGCCGTCGCTTCTGCTGCCGTCGCCGCCGCCGCCGCTGTAGGGTTTTCTACGCGTACGATATACGAAACGACCGTACCCGCTCAATCTCTCTATCTTTCACACGCTCTCGGCGGCCAAATCGATGACCGCGATTATTACGATATAGAAATGGGCTCTATTCGTACGGTCTTACGCACGTTGCTATACGATCGAATATATATATGCAAATGTTGCAAATAAATAGAAATAATATTTAAGTGCCATGATAATCGACAAACGGGTATAATTTATATTATAGTGTTTGAATGGCGTGTAGTGGTGCATCCGCGTCTGGGCCAATCGTTTTCGAAACGACTTGACCCGATTTTCACGGGCCGCGGATAGAGGATTTGCCACAAGAACTGTATATTTAATATGTTATACGTTTCATCCAGAAATTCGATCTCAATAAATTTGGCACTCGAATTAATTTTGTTTTTAAGTACAAAAATCAAATGTTTTGTTCGTTGATTTTTGCTATTACATAAGGATGTGAGGAAGAAACACCGACAGTTTATTGTAGTACATAATTCAATTTACTAGCCACAGCCAAAATTTTCTCTTTGAAAATATCATTTTATCCGCTTATTACTTTTTAAGTTTACGATCTACATAGAGACGACTGGCGGTGGTGGGTTCATACAGGTGCACACTATACACGTCTATGCATAAACTGTAACCAGCTATTATTATTACTTACGAATATGTATAATATAGCGTTAGATTATCATTGTTCATTTAATAAGATATTGTATTATGCGCAAAACGTAATATTCATCATAGCTGCAGTTGTATAATAACATTCGCAAAATGTACCTACTCATTCTTGCAGGCTTAATGCAGAGTCCGTGGTATTTTGATGTGGTTAGTGATGATGAAAAAAAATAATACGAAAATTAACGAAACATTTTAAACTCTAGAGCAGTTGGCTAATCTACGCATCTCGTCGGCCGCGGCATACCTACTGCGTGCTACTATTTTGTAAGCAGCGCAGTTTTAATTTTAAGTCATTTTTATGATCTATGATTCCATTACTTCTTAATGCATGTGGTGTAGTGTATGTTTGTCGTGCGACCTTTGCGTAAGATTCCAAACACGTATATCCGATGACAAAAATGTAAAAAACGAAATCCGAATAGTACATATTTAGTATAAAACAGTATATAGCGCACGTTATGCTCTGCAATCAGCATTTTTAATTTGACCGTTCGATTTATATTGAGCCAATATGAGAAACATTTTAAGCTATTTCTTAACTCTGCAGCGGACAGTCGGTATTTATAAGTTGTATTATATACGATAATTATATACTCCTACCGAATATGTCGTGTGTATGCATTATATCTGCTTTTTTGTTTATTGACGATATAGTTAAATGTTGTAAATATATACGATAAATCGTTCTTATACATAACATTATTTTCTGTAGAAGAAATAGATAACAAAAATGTGTATAGATAACCAAAGTAAATAGATGTGAAGACTGAGATAAATTATAAATTAACCGCTTCAAAAAAATAAGAGTATATGCAATAAAAAATCGAGGTGTGCGGACATGCCATTTTTATTTCCGAAGTATATGTACAGTTCATATGAACTTTTTCAATCAATCGTACACTCGATAGTCGAATTTATCTATAATATAAGAATGTATGGCAATTATAAAACAATTTTGACTTTCGACTCGAATATAGCGAAACTGTTATTATTTTTTGTGTTCTCGTTTTTACAAAATGCACCATAAAGAAATAAACACTAAACTGTCTTATGTTAATTTGGGTTGGAAGCTGTGGAAAGCCGCAGTAAAATCTGTAAATACTCATAGGTGACCGTGGTTGTGTTTATTTTGTAGTTGTTTTGTAAATAAATTGACCGAGAAACTGTGCGTCTTGTGGCTGTGTACGTGGTCATATTATAATATAGGCAATGGGCGGCCTATATTTTTTTGGCAAAGAATTACTGAGACCATATTTTTTCTTTAAAGATCGACTTCCATAAAAAAAAAATTATATTATTATTTATTGGAGTACCTTTTACCTATAATTATTAAAAAAACATACTTGTATAATAAATAATAAAATTAACGTATTTTTTTGTTTATGGTGCAGAAGTGACACATTGCATATAATTATCAAGTTAATCATAATCTGGAGAATAGTCGCTGATTGCTAAACGAAGACGCTATTCTAAATGGTCATTGAAAAGTGTGGCTCGGTATTCAGATTCAATCATTTTTATGTGAGAAAATGTTGTTTATTCATACAAATATGTCGACAACAAATAGGTTATCGACGGTTATCGAATTTAATCGACGCTGAGCATATGATAAAATTGACTAAAAATAAAGTCTACATAACTACATGATCGATTTTTAAATCGTACGAGATTGACGACCTTTCCTGATATAAGCTGTATTATACATTAAATGTTATAAGTGGTTGGAAATTGCGCCTTAAATACGTTAAATATAAATTAAAACAGTTATGAATAGTTTCAAATGCTCCCAAAAGCCCTAGTATTATAATACATATATTTTCCTATAGTAATTAATATAGTTACATATCTGCAAGTATATCATTTACATAATAATTTTAATACATCATATAAAATTATAAACATAGTTTATACACAGTAAGTACCCATTAATCAAATCCGCATAGTTCTCATTTGAATAAAAACAATATTATAATAACCAACTATACATTAATAGTAACTGTAATTCTATGTACTTTATAATATAAATATAATGCATTTTACATCGATTTATTAATTATTTATTATTATACGTGCAAAGCGTTGTCTTCTTTAGACTGACTCAATGACTATATCATAAAGTAATACCAATTATTTTTCTATACAAATCTACCAAACCTACTGAACAGTTTTAATAAATACTATATTAATATATTTCGATATTGAATAATACGTATTTATAGCTACTATACGTCATAACAATAACTTATAAATTATAATATATATATACAAAATAACATTAATGATAATTCAAAACTTTAATTTGAGCATAATGCGAAGATAATTATTAGAACCCATGTACAAGGATCTAAAATACTACATATATATATATATATATATATATATATATAGTGTCACAACATCTTACTCGAATTTAACATACGACGAGATTAAACTAATTTATACAAATATCTCTTGTAATGACAAGTTGCAGTTGTGTGATACTTATAGTATGAATATTTGTTACTGTAGTAATTGTAACTTCACAATTCATTATTATCGAAAAGAAGCTGTTAGTTATTCTTATTTAATTACCTTGTTATTTAATTATAATATTATTTATATAAATTATATATCATCGACTATTAATATTTCTTATTAGTTATTCATCATATTACAATTTATACAACAGTAGTGTATAAACTATCTAATAATTTTCCGATTCACCAAAGAACTATATTTATTTTAAAATAATGAATATTAATTGAAATCCGTCAATTAAATATGAATATTATCAATTTGAATAAATCATACTGTTTTCTTTAACCCGACATTCATTAGTATTATAAATTAAGTATGATAGGAACATATTATATAGATATAAATCTAATATAAGTTTTGTTATAAAATATTTTAACTCAATGCAAATACGTTTCAACAAATGAAATAATAATTGTATATAGGAAAAATTATAATGTGTTGTAAACTGATAATAATAGGCAATTGTATATTAAACACGTATGTTATTGGATATATTTAATATATCCAAATTGTATAACTCATCTATTTTATAAAATTTAATAAATATCATCTCAGTACCTCATAAGACTCATTACCTATACGGCTATACAATATTGGTACATGAAGATAAAAACATAATATGTGTTTATCATTTTATGGATTTTCGAAAATTTCAATTTCAATTTCAATTTATTCAATAATAAATAAGAATTTGAAATAAAATTATATTCTAGTCGTAAATATTAATTTCTGTTATTTACATTTTTGTCAAGTGCTTCTCTTCATCCCAAAATAGCGTGTGTACCATAGACAAAAAATTAGTTGAGTAACACTATAATAATACATTAAAACGCGTATAATATAAAGACAAAAATACACATTATGACATACAAATATACAACAATATACATCTAATACGAATTACGATGTTCACACTATATGTATACCTAAGTAATTTAGGTATCTACGCTGCGCGAGGTAGAGTTGAAATATTAGCGCAATTTAGAGCGGTAATTATGATGAATGCGATGTCCGCCTATATAACAATGTAGCTTAATTTATACACTTACTCGTAGGTCGTATGCACACTGTGTACAAAGTTATATAACCAAACCCATTAGCCATTGCGCGTGTTTCACCTTTTAAATTTGCTCAAAAGTAAAAAAAAAAAAAATAATGGTAAAATAATAGCAACTATATGAGTGGTGTGTACACGCGTATTCTACACGTAACTACACGCAAATTACAGGTATAACTATTTGCGAAACCGGAAGAGAAAGCAATAATAATAACATATTTGAATCAATGATAAATGTAAATATAGTGAATATCCAACATTTCTGTGGCGTAGGGCGTAGGCAGTATAAGCCATAAGTCGGATGAGACGATCAAGGAAGCTAAAAAGCCTTTTCTGTCAGCAATGGCTTATTCATCAGCACGAGGACATAATAATAAATTAATAATGTAATACAAATACTATAAATCTTGACGTTTGGATCAAATTATCGTCTGAAAACATTCGATAATCTTCCTAACAGAGCGACCGTTAATATTATGATCACACGTGGCTAGTGTACAGCGTGATATTATTTATGGACGCGTTTATTACTTAATATTTAATAAACATAATTTAAATTCGTTAAAGCAATAAGTTTCTACTATTTATAATTCATAACTCGTATCGTGTCATGCTTACACAAATTTTTGATCAACCGATATTATACGTCATCCGTTCGATACTTGTAAATCAGATTTTTAAATAAAACTATAATAATTTAATGTGTGTTTTCCGTCTTAATAATATCACGGGTATATTCTTTGGAATATGTATATCACATTATAGAAGTACGATTTCTCCAGAACACCGGGAGTCTGAACAATATTATTTAAAATAAGGTTTGAGTAAAACGCATATGTATTACTTGTTCTCCCTGTCATATCGAATAATATCCATCTTCCTACATCGGTATAATACAACGTCAGGACGATATATTTTTCATCGCGCGTTCGTGAATAATAATAACACATATAATATTATTATAACAATTTGTTTCTTAAATTTTCACTACGGCAGACTTAAATACAATATTTTAGCCTTTAGGTACGCTGCGCCCATGTAGTCATTATAATATTATTGTCCTGCACATGACAAGCGGTCACAATATATATTATATTATTATAATCGTTGTTATTATTCTACTATTATGGTATTGTCTTACGACTGGAACAATTTCGTCGCCGCATCCAAATCATGACTTTTGATGCGTTATATTACATTATATCGTTTCCATTGTTTATCCACACACACATGTAATATACATATATATATATATGTTATAAAATATAATATATGCATCACGTACGAGTTTGTTTACACGTATTATAATATTATTGTATACTTACGTCATACTCGCTGGAGGGCTGTACCATTGTATGGAGCGTATTTTTATTTTATTTAATAACAGCTCCGGGCAGGTTTTTTTTTAATTACAGGCTTGAGCCGGGGATGACACTCACACACACATACACACAAGCGGAGGCGTAAAACCGTATCATTAAACCAAAAACCGTATATATATATATAAAGCCCGTCTCGTCGCGCCCTGACAATATAATATAAAAACCCGCCGCGTATGTATAGGGATGATTTTTATTATTATTTCCCTTTTACACGTATATAATATATATATATATATATATATATATGTATATTGTCCTAATCGTAAGTACGCTACACCGCCTCACGCTCGGGGTATATAGGCGTGCGGGAACCGACAGAAATTTCACGGATCTTAACGCCGCCGACGCCGATGTTCGCGACCAATGGGCGCCGCGTCCGCAAGAACCCACCCTCGCCGCCTCCACTGATTTCAACCCTTATCGGCTGCAGCGGTGGCGGTGGCGGTGGCCCACGGCGGCGCAATCGTCAGTCACCCGACAACGGACCACCGCTCACCATCGACCGTCGACAATCGCATCCCCTAGCTGCCAACCGCACAATATATCCATCTACGTTCTACGCCATAATATAATTATTTTCTATTATACGTTCGCTGTTGAAAATCGTTTGGAATATATTACATATACACTTATACAGACGCCGGCCGAGTAAAGTGCTGTAACACAATATCCTGACCAAGAGACTAAGGTAAATTGTTATGATTTATTTTTTTTTGCTTTTTAATTCTCAACCTTCTTTATTATTTCGAAAATTTTTAATTTTTGTCGAATTACATTAATGAATAACATTTATTAACTTTTCGTCATTCGCAAATAAATCCACATTGCGATAATATAATACTATTTTACCTATTCCGGAGTTAAATTAAACATGCATACTTTTTATTAAAGGTACAAATGACATTTATTAAATTGTATACAAAAATTATAAGCTACAATATGGTTATTTAGAAATAAAAAAATATTTTTTAAATAAAATCTATACAATTTAAATTGCTTACGATAGTGATTCTCAACCGGTATGACATAGACCGAATGTATAGCTAAGTACTTATGACTTATATTACATTTTATACATTGATAT
The DNA here is from genome assembly GCF_003676215.2 of Rhopalosiphum maidis. Lineage (NCBI taxonomy): Eukaryota > Metazoa > Arthropoda > Insecta > Hemiptera > Aphididae > Rhopalosiphum > Rhopalosiphum maidis. The sequence continues at coordinate 67,472,773 of NC_040877.1, forward strand.
ATGCTTATTTTATCGAGTTATTAATGATTATAAAATAAAATATTATCAGCAACAATAACAGAAATTTACATTAAACTTATACAATATGCTTGTGGTAAAAAAAAATATATAACTATTCGATAATACACTTCAATAATAAAATACCTCCTGTTCGACTATACTTATACTTACATCGTTTTTTTTTTTCTCAAGTCTAAAACGTTTTACTGTGGTAATAGCTATACCATACACTTATTAAATTAAATGTATTTTTCACCCAACTTAAATAATACCTAATAATCGAATTTGAGTAAATATACGTTATGTGCGATTTTATAATGGACCCGATTATACCTACTAGTTCGTCTTTCTATGTGTCCGAGGTCTATATAATGCGTAAAATGTACAGTTACCCGCCTATATAATATCGAATGGGAAACCGATAATCAAATTAAACTGCAGGACCCAAAAATATAACCCTATGTATTATATATACATACAAAATGTGAGTCACTGCTACTATTCTACTGAACGCACAATCGTTTAAAATAAAACACTTACCTATGTCATATATAATAACCCAGTAATGAAACTCCTCCCGGTGTTTTCGGGGCCATCCCGCTGCAGCCGCGGCACATCTATATCGTCATTATATTACACAGGTACAGTGTATATCCTGTTCCTATATGCTCATTTTCGTTCACGGCCATTCACCAACTAAACATTAAATTATACATAATTAGTGCTTAGTGCATAGATACATCCACTAATTAACCTTAAATTTTAAAACTATCATGACTTAATCAATAATTCAACTAAAAAGTATTTAGGTAGATACATAAATCAGCTTTATCCGGGATTATCATAAAAAAAACAAAAATATTCATAAAACATTTTAGCTGATAATTGAAGCAATAAATAAAACCATAATAACGTGTACCTATATTTTGTTGAACAGTAATCATTTTCAAAGATCGTAATTAAAAAATATTGCATTATTAGTATAATAAAGTTATTAACGGTAGTATACTACCATGTTTATAAACAAGCCAATGAGCCACCTTATATGTTAACGAAACAATTACGAGTTACGTATATATCGTGAAATGATATTAAATAGTAGCCTATGTAAATAGCATTGTTTAGCACCTATGTCTATAATATATAATATACCTACAAAATTGTATAATATTTTCAATATTAACTTTAAGTCTAGGACTTTAAGACCATCCCTCCAAGTAATGATTTCTCATCCATTAATCTCTACCATATGTTGCTATGCCTTTCACTGCAGTAATTCTACCTTCCATGTATCTCTAACATAGAATATATTTGTATCCAATAATTTCAACGCTTTTCAATAGCCGCTTCATATTCTTACCAAATCCATTTCAATGGTCATTCCAATTGACCGAAAATTATTTTGAATTATGTTCGTGTTATATTTATTTATAGTATGCACGCATCAGTAAAATGGAATAACCCCTACTCATTTTTTAACATGTGTCATTCAACTTTCCGACTTAACAATTTTCTAATCGATGTGTTGACGATTTTACAGACGAATACCACCACCATGATGGCCACCGGAGATTCGATGAAGTTCGCCGCCGCCCGATTCGGTGGCACCGGCGGTCTGCTGGATTGCAACTTCCCATCGTTGTACGTGGATGCGGTCTGGGCGAGATTCCGGCGGCATCCGAGCGCGTTCGCTGGCGGCCAGATAGAGAGCTACGCCAGGGCTGTGGCTTTGTCCAGGAACGTCCAGAAACAGATGGCTGCGATCACGGCAACCACGCCGGGCGGCAAGCCCAAAAAACGGTACATTTGCACGTATTGCGACCGAGAGTTCAGCAAGTCATACAACCTGCTCATACACGTCAGGACTCACACGGATGAGCGTCCGTACCCATGTGACGTATGTGGCAAGGCGTTCCGCAGGCAGGACCACCTCAGAGATCACAAGTAATTATATAAAACAGTTATTTCTTGTAGACATTAGTAAAATTAAATTTAACTTGTGAAAAATTACTTTTTTTTATAAATTCACTGGACATCGGTAAATAATAAATACTTATCTATCCCTCAGTAACTCAAATATCAACCTTCTTAAACGTATAAGGAGTACTAAAATCTTATTCCTATACACTCGTATATATATATTTTACTGTTGTCTGTTTATATAGTTATATTATATAATACAACCAAAATTTCATTGCTCGTATAATACAGTTCTAATACAGTCCACTGTTTTTAGTTTAATATTGCACTCATACTACTCATATGTACATTACACAATTGATATCAACTTGCAGTTGTATATTATATAGGTCAAAATTTAAATGTTTTTATTTTCAAACTCAAATCGTGTGCTCATTCATTCTATAGATATTTAATATGCATGGATGAATCAATGATTGTTTTTCACGAAACACGTAACGAGACCAAAAAAAAAAAAACATATCTTATAAAATGTAGTTATCGGAATACTTATAACATATTAATTTAATTAAATATCAGACAGTTTGAATTAAAAATAATTTAAAATTGTTATTATAGATTGTGTTTCTTGTTTTAAATTTTAAATTTTTCAACGTTTCAACTTGTTTTTATAGATACGTTCATATGAAGGATAAACCGTTTTCTTGTGAATCATGTGGCAAAGGCTTCTGTCAAATGCGCACGTTGATCAGCCACCGGAAGAACGCTCAATGTCAATGGTACCAATACCAACGGCATCAGGCGATGGCCACGCAGATTTCCTCCGCCGCAACCTCGGGTACTGTTGCCGCCGCAGCGGCTGCGGTAGCGTCTCCCGAAACGGTCCGAAACGCCAACCTTACCGATTTTAGTATCAAAACCTTACTGGGAATTAGCGACGATCAATAACATAGTAGGTAGTAGTACCTATATACATAATACACCTATCCGGCTTAGTTGGTTTACCATATTTATCGCTCTTTTTCATAAGGTGAAATGTACAAAAATAATTACGTAAATACAAAATATTGAATTGTATTATCATTACTAACTATTATTATATTGTTGTTATTATTATGTTATTATTATATGTCATGTATATAGTATAATTAATGTATTATATTTTTTACGAATAAATTGTTTAATATTGCACAACGCGTTTATTACTGTTGCAAAACCAAAATCTACATATACGTACATATATATTTATATATTATATACATAATACATTATAGTATAATATTATGCACAGCATAGACGAGGAGTGTTATTTTCTCGCGCTCCGTCCAGTTTGAAGAGGGCCTACAATTTATTTAACATATCGTATCGATTAATGGTGTGTGTGAGTGGTTGTATTAGGTATTTAGGTGTGAAACGACATCGAACACCACACGCGGTTCTCGGGACCTCCTCTGAGTTACCCAAGTAAGTACTACATAATATATAATAATATACCTAGTGTTCTATTGCACCGGATACGCATTAGCATATTATTGCAGGCGCTACGTAGAATATAACATATTCAAATAAAAATAATATTTACAACAGTAGCCAGAGCTATAATATACACGTCAATTGCCGTCTCACCACTTGTGCGAACGTTAGCGTTCTTGTTTAAAATCGTATATTATGGTCTTTTGATAATATATTGTATTACAATATCATATGTGATATTATATCGGTTCATTTGTATCCGTCAGATTCCAGCGACATATATTTTTCTTATTAATGTAACTAGAAAATATAATTACTATATCCGAGGCCTGAGATCGATAAGTGTTATTGTACCTAATATTCAGTGTTTTTTGAATTGCATAATATAAAGATAAAAAAAATAAAAATGTTGTTGCAGTGTCGATTGGTGTAAATGTTATAAAATGCGAATTACTTATACTCGAAGATCATTACGATAAGTATAATTTCTAAATTTTAATTATATTTGGTAGCCGGGTAAAGGCAGAGCCATAAAAAATATATGTATATTGTATAGTCGTATAATAAATATATATAAACTTGGGGTTCGGAAGTCATAGAAGTTGCATATTATTCTCTATGCTCTTGATTTATAGCAGACCAAGTTAGAAATTCGAGTTAAATAATGTTGAGTTTAAAAATTGAAAATTAAAAAATGTAATTTCGTCGAATTTAAAGAAAAAAGTGCATATTTTTAGATTTTTGTATGCATATCATGCATATTTAATATTTTCTAAAAAACTTCACCAATAATGAAAATATATTTTTTTCAGTTTAATAAAATATTAATATGACAAATGCGAACCGATTACGTACAATATTTTAGTTTTCAATAATACAATTTTTCTTATATAGTTTCTTATATTTTTTTGTATTACAATAGTCAAAAAGTAATAACAACATTATAATGTGTTTTTTAATAATGAAATTTGAATAATTTTTTGCATATTTTGCCTTTTTAGCTCCTTTAACTTCCGAAATCTATGTATAATATAGGGTAAGATGTAAGACGCACTCTGTAACATTTATGTTTATTCAAAAAGTGTAACAAAAATTATCTGTGTTGCGCTAAAAAAAATACAATTACCTACTACGGTAGATTTTATGATTCAGTGTAAAATAATTGTACCTATATAACGGCAATTTTTTCGTTTATCGACGATTTTTCTAGCAGACTTGGGCTATTAACGGTTTTCGTTTACATTTTATAAAAATATAACAATTATACATTACAAATCATATTATATATTAGGGGTAGGTACCTCCTACTCGTATATAGCTAAGGTTACTTTTTTGTAATATAGTTACGTGTTTAAAGGTACCCTGCAAAACGATGAGATTATAGTGATGATGTTTAGTCGGTTGCACACGGCAGGTAAAAGCCCGGTAGGACGGTTACATTGTGTAAACGCGTATAGGTTTCCTACCTACACTATTAATTATTATATATAATAATAATACTGACGGTCGAACGTAAGGCGTAATAACATAGAGCGACGGACGGGACGACTGTAATAAACTGGCGAGCTTGTGGAAAATCGTAAAACGCCCTATTATAATACGCATCAATATTACTGCAGTTCGGTCGTCCTCTATAATAATGTTAAACCCGTCATCGGAGATATTATTACGCACATCAAAATAACAACGAACATATTTACAGCTGCACCATGGGTCCATGAGAAGTACCTATTTCGTTTTATTATAATAATAATATATTAAATTATAATATGTATGTGCAATTACTGCGTTTAGAAAAATATACAAAATAATGTAACTTAATATTAAGATTCCCGTCTTTGGCGTATTTAATATATTAAGTTACAACCTACTGAGGGTGTAGGGATATAGGTGCAAGATGATTCACCAAGTATGCTCATTGCTCACCCTCGTTTTTCCTCAATAATGCAGTTATTTAAAACCTGCTACTTAGAATTTTTAAATATAATAACGATAAACAATATTTTAAAATTCTTAAGATTTTTTTATAGTACTTAACGATTTGTAGATGTAAAAACTTATTTTTTTAAATGCATGTTTTTACCTTTCTACAATAAATTAATTAGCTAATACATTTTTTTGTAAATGTTGATACATCAAAATCAAAATTTGAACGAATAGTTTTTTGAGCCATTTAATTTTGGTACTAAGAAAAAATATATAGTTCTAAAATGATGAGTTTGAAAAATATGAGGTTTATTATGGGGATTTGAGAATATTAGTTGTACTTTATTTATCTCGTTGTATAAATTAAATCTATTATTTCAACATTTGTCGAAAGTCGAACTTAAAGTACCTATAGTATATAACTTTACAAGCTATAGATATATTATATATTATATTAATATAATAATACTTAATACCTAATTATTTATTATAACTATTATTTTCTTTAGCGTACCTAGTTTGTGACTAGGTTTATTTATTTATTTATTTATTCATAGATTTTTAGGATTAAAATTTCAATAAATTTTTATACAATATTATTATTAACGGATAAGTAAATAAATATTTAATGTTAAAGAACTGTGTATAATAACCAATACTGTAACTTCCATATTTTTCAGTACGACCGGTAGTACTCAAATTAACTTACTGAAATATCAGATTTTATAGAATAAATTTAAAAAAATGTATAAGAATGTGAAGTTTAAGATAAATTTCTTTTTTAAAAACTAATTATCAACTTTCCTATAACGCTATTTATTATTATTATTCAATATTGAATACCTATAGATGTATTATATACGAAACTTATAGTGTAAAGTAATAAGTATTGTAAGAAAATTAATTTTTCTACCAATTCGTGATAAAAGAATATCGCTGATATTTTAGATACCACAAAATAAAAAAAAAAATATGTTGACACAATATTATGTTATTTAATTTAGTTAAGTTTGTTCGATCGTGATACAGCCCACCGCCGCCAAGTTTGGCTTACGGAATTTACAATGTATATATTGTATATACGCAAACAGATTATTTCAAACGACAATGTGTCGATGTAGACGTGATTATTTATTATTATAATTTACTATTAAAATGTTATGCGGCATATGATACCAGTTTCGGTACTAAAACTAAATGTCGATTTTAAACGATGCTGTGGCTGTCAAGTGCAATAGGCCGCGATTCGAGTCTAGTGCAGGCCATGATCGTCACATATTGTTCTAATTTCGTGATTGCAACAGTCGTTGTCACAGTTTATTTTCCTGCTCTAATAAATAAAAAATAATTAAAATATTGTTAATAAATTAATATGATACAAATATACTATAATATTAAGCATAATAATTTAAGTTAAATTTAAGTGGGTAGAATAAGTTGTAGAAGTTATAAATAAGCCCTTAATAAATATGAGTACTTGGAATCGCTAATAATGAATCTAAAATCAAATTTGACGTTTCCGTTAAATGTTGTATTTCAGTAGGCACACAAAGTGAACGACCACATTGTGAAAAAAATTACACGATATTTAATTGGAGTAGTGACCACTTTGTGATATATTTTCGAACTTCACAAAGTGTAAAAATCTGTTTCCATTTCATGAAATGTTCATATTTTCATGAAAAGATCGATTTCACAAAGTGGCTACGACATATATAGGTATAAGCGCCTAAATGCATTAATTTTAAATAAGTTTTTAAAAATATTTAACGAGTAGTATACTAGCTTGTATAATTATCACGTGACTACTTTATAAAGATTTTATTTGGATTTTATAAAACTATATAAATATAATATATATATATTATATTATTATATGTACACTATGTACACTTATATACTCGATGCGCAACTTCAATAAATTGTAAATAACGGTCATAGAAATTTCCTGGTATGAAATTAATTCGAATTAAATTGTTTTATTAGCTATCTGACGAATCATACTTCTCAGATTATGTTTTCGCATTATATATTCTTAATTCAAACTTCGACCCATCGGGGATTAAACAGGAAATCCAAATGGTTAACAACCAAGGACAACAAACCGAGATGAAGCCTATACCGATTAACACAGAAGTATGAAACGCTGAAATAATTAAATTTAAAAAAACTTACACAGTGGGATGATAATTTAAAATATCATGCTATTGTACAATCTACATTATACTATGTATGATTTTAATCGTTATGATAAATGGGTTGACAATTGCTATTACTATTTTATGATTTGTGATATAATGTTGAAATTTTGAATTCATAATAATTGTATTGTAAAAATGATACATTATTAAAATATAATATAATGTTTATAAAAACGCGTGGATAAATCTTAAAGCACATAATATTATAATATATCAATGCATCAGTAGACTATTGAAGTATTGAATATAGTGACGCAAACATGTATACATATTGTGATAGTAACAATAATATTAATATAACGTCCGTAGCCCTCCTCAATTATAATATTATTATGTAGGTACCGGCCACCGGGTTATCGCATAATAAGTGCGCACAGTAGAGTCTTGATTTGATATTCCGGCATTACGGCGGCGCTGTACTATATTATATAATATTATATTATTTCCCGATACGATACAACGTGTCAACGCGATGAATATTGTGCTCTGGCGGTTCTGTTATTTATTTTATTTTTTTCTTCGTGTCGGTTTATTTTTCGTCGGATGTTGTTTTTTGTGTCGTCAATCGTCTGTCGTTCAGTCGTTGGTTCACTAAATTATAGAGGTTATCTTCATATTATACCGACCGTGCTCCTGCCGCCTGTCACGACGTGTATTATTTATCTCCTCTATAAAATATTGTTATATAAATATTATATAAATTATATGTATAGGTACAATTATTAACGATTTAAGTGTGTATGATAACATAAAAGGAAAAAAAAATCAAAATTTAATTGTCGCCGGTCTGATATTCTTATTATCGTCGTCCGTGCCGTCACTCGTCGTCCAGACAATAATAATTCGTCACGGCAGCCCGCGACGGCGTCCCGCGAGCGTACACAAATGTTACAATCCTATTATAATATATTTATATTACATACGTATTGGATTTAGGGACTATATACACATTGTATATTAAACATAATATCTAATTTATCGACCATAAACACCCAAACATGGTTGTCAGACCTGATGAGGTTCGGACGGCAGAAGGTGAAAGAAAAATTCAAAAAACACCGTCACGGTCCTTCACGTCCTACATATAATGTATATATATATATATATTTATATTATATGCAAGTACGTGCATATACGTGTGTACATGTGGTGGTGTGTACTCTTTGCGTTTAAACCCTTTGAAGCGATTTATTTTTTTGTGTTGCCCATGACCCCGTTTCGATAGATATTTTGTCGCGTGTTAGTCCGTTCACGGTCCGCGACGCTGCTGCAGTAGATATAATATGATATTATTTGTATTCATACAACATGTACCGCGTGTTATAAAAAGTAATAGAGTAATACGAATTCGGACACGGTGAAATGAAAAACATAAACGCAATAACGAGCACTATAATATATAAGAACAGGTAATAAAATAATAAAGAAGCATAAACAGAATAAAACAACAACAAAATGTAATAAACTTCGCCTATATAGTCATTATCATAGTATACTTAATATGAAAATTATCTGAAATCTTTTTAGAAAATGTATTTTATTTAATCGGTTATATTTCTAACTAAAAGAAATGGACAATAATATAATTATTACGTTGGAGATGCAGTGACTGTGATTGCAAGTTTGATTGTTATAATGCTTTAATCAATATTTGACATTTATATATTCACAAAAAAAAAGACATAAATAAAAAAATATAAATTTTACTGTTAAAGAAACGCCATAAACACCTGTTGGGTGTATTCACAAATATTGTTTTCAACCTGTTTTTAAAGTGCAAAGTAATGCAGAGAATTTCAGAAACAGAACAGACTTGTATGTAATAATGTGCGTAGTAAGTTATTTTTTCCTAATAATAAAAATTTCGATAATGTAAATATATTTTTTGGGATAAGTCTTAAAAATCTAGTTTTTAATCTTACATATAATTTATGTATAACCAATATGTAGGAATAATTTATAATTTCCAAAATTTCATACGCATATTCACGAAAAAAATGTCGAATAATTGAAATTCGACTATAATAAAAGGACCATTGACACTTGTATGTATTATTCAAATATTTTTAATTTTACACACGAGAGTCGTCTTAATATTTGGAACCTGAACCTATACAAGCTATAAATATTTCAAATCCTGAATTTCCATAGTAGTTATAAAGAAAAATCTTGCATTATCAGATTAAGTTATTAAATGTTAGGAATTCTTATTAGGTGCGTGCTGTTATGTAGTATGACCAAAACTGCAATTTAAGTGTCTAATTAGTTTATGATTATAATTTAACAAAAGGAGATCTACTTACCTACATAAACATATTTTTAAGGCTCTGATTTTTAACTATACATTAAAAAAAAATTGTTTACCAATACTCGTACATCCATCGATCCGCTTAAAATTGAAAACTAACAAATGCTTTGCAATGATGATAAGCGGCAATAAGCTTACAATGGGTTTTTTACTGCGCGGGAATTTATAGCTCGATCGCCCAAAGGCGTTTATACAAGCCTGATAGCCAAATGTACCTACGAATATAGTAGTCGATTATAAAAACGTTATACTTATTAATAATCACATCATCATTCGTAATAATTCTCGCTCCTATATTATATAATTTACACACACACGCGCATAGATATTTAGGACCACGCGGTCGTTTAGTTTTCCCACGCCCACGCGTGGGTATAATATTTATAGTTTAACTATTATATTTTTTTCCTATCGGTCTTCGGCGAAGAGAGTCTCTTAGACTCTTGCTATATAGTACTTTATAATACCTATGTATAGAGAGTCACTATTATAGAAATCGCCGTTATCATTATAGTAATAGCCCATAGGTAATAATTATTATTTTATTGTTATTACTTATTAGATGTTATTATTTTGTTATGGATAATACGATATAATATACGTTTGTTCGGTAGGTAGATATAAAAACGCGTACGATATTTACGACGCAGTGTGTAAACGTACCTATATCGAATGCGTGCTAGTAAATCTTCGACGTATGTTATCGTTATGTATACTAACGTCACATAAGCTGTGCTTATGAATATTGTTCTTGATTAAATAAATACTAGTGACAAACACGATGGTAATGATATAATGTATATACAGTAGACGCCGCTTATAAGACTCACGGATATAATAAGGTTCAGTCGTTTATTAGACTCAAAATTGTCTGGAACGGTCCGGACGTATCAAAATACATTAAAAAAAAAATCGGTTATGATTCAAATTTCGTAAAATAAATAGTAGAAAATAAAACTTTTTTGGTTATAATTTAGAAATAAATTGGTTTGAAAAATTAAATAATATTCGTGTTGAATATTTCTAGTTTCTGTTGGTACCTTAAAACGTATAATAATTTTTATCACAGATAAAAGTTCACATTTATCGCAACGATTATCGTTATTATATTTTCGGAATATTAGAATAAAATAAAAAACAAACTAAAATTACAACTTTTTTTCATAGTTTTTTTTTATCAGGATTATTAAATTTATTCAATAATAAGTATGTAATATGTAATATGTGTTAAAGTATTAAAATTAAAGCAAAATATGTAGTAAAATAAAATTTATAAATACGTGGTTAATTTTTTTTTCCACTTCGCCTATAAGATTCATTCAGTTATAAGACTCACTTTGTGCTGGTCCCAATGTGAGTCTAATAAACGGCGTCTACAGTAATAGCTATATGAAATCCGTTTGCTGATCACAAGTGTGAACGGATATAGATGCTCACCTAATAGGTAAACTATACATGTCCTGCAAATTAATTTATTAATTAATTTTATAATTATGTATATTATTTTTTTTTATCTATACTGTGCAAGATTGTTGATTAAATGTGTACATTAAACCTATTCTTTTCATATAACCGAGTGTGTCTACAATTAAATGTATTTCATACTGTAGTAAAAGCAGTTACTGCAGTAAAAGAGCTAAATTGTCAAATTGTGTTGAGATAAAATACGCAACGAAAATAAATTAAATTAGTCACATGCTATCTTCTTTCAAAACGTGTACTTTCATTTGCAATAATTGCAAAAATGTCAAGTACAAAAACTAGTGATATTGTGTATGATGAATTGACACGAATGCAAATACATTGTACCTCGTATACATACCTTATTATACACAATATTGCAGTAAATTCTGCAAAAACTTAAACATTATAAAATGTTTCACTATAAAATGTATTTATAATCCTACCCTAAAATTCAATTTCATTAACTATAAAAAATATTTTATTAAATAGATACATTCTAAATTTCAATGACCTTTTGGAACAGTAAAATGGTTTCATCTTCAATATTAATTTAATAATAGGTACGTACCGTTTATTTTTAAGTTCAATATTTGACATCCCAAGTACTTGGTTAACAAGCTATATTAATGGTTTATAAAATAATCTATAGCTTTGTTGGAACAGAGAGGGGAGAGTACAGAAATCTAATTAACCAGAAACAATATACGATGTCGATAAACGGTTGCTTGTGATTTTTCAGTTAATTGAACGCACGGCAAACGGCGTAATACAATGTCGTAGTACTTTATGTTTATATATATATATTTATGTACATTCACTCTTATATATCACTCAGCCTCGAGGTATGTCGCCGTGGTTTATATAACATTATGAATACAGCAAATTCAATAGTATACATAGTAAATGTTGACGACGGTGTACTCACCTAACCTCTCCATCACTCTATCTACCTTTCTCTCTCGCTATATATATATATATATTTACTCGGTTAAAGGGGCTCTAAACTTTTGACTTTACAGCGCACATCAAAGCGAAACGCCTCCGGTTGCGTAGTTGGTTTTCAACATGCAAATCCACCATCGAGTTTGAGTAAATATCATACATATATATATACTATGTATATTGTATATTATTGTGTAGGCGTATCAGCGCCAAAATATTGCCTTTGGGCGACTACGCAGAAATCCATTACGCAGAGGCTGTTGCCGTTAGGCGTATAATGTTAAAATGACTTTAGCGGCGCCAACCACCCTCACCCCTCATTCAGCAAATCCGGCAAATACTGGATAGTCTTATATATTCTATATGTATATATATACATAATATAGGTGCGCGCAATCTTTCCGTGGATTGTATTTTATGCTATTTACCCTTTGTGACTGTATGGCTCGATCAACATAAAAATAACATATTTTACGCGAATAGTATATAATAGTAATATTTCTATTGTTATATTTTATGATACAAAGTTTCAGTATAGAGTAAATTTGAATCTTTGAAAGTATGTATATAAAAAAATCATTTTCTAAAGCATGATTAATAATTCGATCCGTGACGTTTGACAGCTGACTGCGGTCATTAGAAATATTCGATTTATATCATCACCTGTATATCACTACCTAGGCACCTAGCAATAATTGCATAAGTGTATTAAGCACTTACATGTAATTAAAAATCCAGATTATACAATCTCTCATAAACCGTATTATAATACATATTTGTATTAAGAAATGTTTATCAAATATCAATATTACGATATGCATTGGTACGGCTTCTAATAAGTCATATATATGAGCATAAATAGTATAATTATACAATGTTTGCACAGATATTATACACTTTGTATGCGACGATATTATCGTATTTTCATACTTGGACTTCACCAAATTATAAATAACAATAATTAACATTAATATTAATGATATTAATATACTATTGAAATTGGTTCGAGTCACTGATGGGCGATGAAACACTGAACTCTGCAGTTGTTCATAGACCGCATCTTCATGAAGTTTGTACCAACATTATGCATTGTCTCGCATTAATGCTTAGATTTTATAATACACGATTAGTTGTATAACAAAAATAATGATTTGTTTTAAAATCGTATGACTATAATACTGTTAAATCAACTATTGCGTTCTATGCATAGAAACGCATAAATAATACATTCAGATCACTTACCGTGTCAAACACAATTCTAAATTTGCACAATACACTATGGCAGATTTAGCAGGATGCTTCATCGCCACCGGCAGTAACGATGTTCTGTAAGTACTATTTTTGTTTCCATTATTTGACATTTCATAATAGTTTGATTCAATTACTATTATTACCAAACTTAAAACTAATAAATAATAATATCAATAATACATTTGCTCTACAGTTTTATCATTTCAGTTTTCTTCATTATTAAATTTGTTTAACGTATTTTTATTATGAAAAAGACACATATTTTATTCGAATACTAGGTTTTATATAGATCTTAATAGAACAATAATACAATATACATAAATAAAAATCGATATAATACAATTAATTAAATAATTTTATGTATAATATATTATTATTAATTATTATATTATTATATTAATATAATATACTAACGATAAACTATTAATCAATCACAAATATATAATCAAAACGAATGTTTCACATAAAGGTATGCTATTAATTTACTAAAATATAATAATCATTTATTAAAAAATATTTTTTTTAGTAGTTTAAATATTATATTGTATTTATGATGTCTAATTTGAGACATGAAAATCGAAATCTAATACGACGTTCAGTATTATCTAATAATAGACTATAATATGTGTGTATTAATTTTGAAAATAAAAAATAAATCCTCATAATTAGTCTTAATCTTAAATATAGTATTATCAATCATAATTATTGATTATAAGTACGACTATATAGTATCTAAGTATTATAATAATTTAATATTTAATCAATCGCATTTTATAAAATATTGAATTCGAGTTTACAATTAATGATAAATTAATTAAGAAAGTTTTAATAAAGAAATATGCCAATATACCTATAAACATATAAACTATAAACTATAAATAATTTAATGTCTTGTTTCTTCTAATTTTGTTTAACTATTTAATACTTTAAGGTGTACTTGGTATGATGGTATACCATAATATTATGTAGTTTTTGTGTTTTACCTGTCGATAAAAATATAATACCTATTTGCTTTTTTACTTTTATATTTAAACCAAAATAATTATTGAAACTATATTATTAGTTATTACTTATTACACTCTATCCAATATATAGGCATACAGCTGGTACTACCTTAAGCTAAATATACCTAATCTGTTACATAGTTATATTTAATTTTAAACATAATGGCATTATGTGCATAACGAAGAATAAATTACTCATTATAAATGAAGTGCAAAACAACTGGACAACTTTTCATGCAACCCGGCAAGTCATCCAGCATGGACAATCACTAAACGTTTTAACGAATCAATAATATGTAAATAAGCTAATATAATTTAGTGTTCCGTGACTGATCCATTAAATTAATACAATTTTCATGTATTTTTATATTTAAATGCCGCGACAGTGTCGTTGTTACGATAAATGATTTTAAAATATAAAATCATTCTTTGTTTTAAATGCTTAGTTAAATGTTAATATATTACTTATAAAATTTTTTTATCTTATAGTTATTTATTGATTTTTTTTCCTTGATTTGTAGTTATCTATAATTAAAAATGTTTAATTTTATATGTTTTCATATTTATTATAGCCCGAGAATTCTTTTAGATGATGTGTCATTAATATATATATATAGGAAAATTCTCCGAGTATGGTCATCCAAATCTTTTATTTAATAATAAACTTAAGTTAATTTTAAATTTTTAAATTTTTATGTACCTATATAGACATATAGTTATATTAACTTTATTTTCAAATATTCGACATTTTTAAACCATTTAAGAAATGCTCTGTGGTGTGGTAGTACAAACTTCTTTTTTTCAAATAGACACTATTACCTATAGATTACTGTATAATATATAATATAATTACTAATTATTACATACTTTTATTATTAATAATTTACTAATAAACCACCTAACCTACGTTTTTCAGCTTCTCTGCTTAATTAAAATAATAATAAAAAATAATAATAATAATACATATAATAAATTTTTTTTTTTTTGTATGTAGATAACTATAGTTATATAGTCGAGTAGTGGCAACGCTCTTGTTTTTTAGTCAATATTATAAACTATTAAAAAAATCAAGCTATTTGCACTTATGCTAATTACCTACACAAATTACGTTATATTATCTGCTGAAATAGTAAATCTCATGTGTATTTAAATAATATGTTATAAATTATATTCTGTTTGAATCAAATTATTGGTACTGTAAATGTAAAATGAATTCTAATTTCTTGCAGCGATTACAAATTATTATCTATTTTACTTTTTGAATTTATTTAAGCATTAAAATAATAATAATATGTATAATTCACTTAACCAACTGCTTTCAAACATGTTTCGTTTTACTTTAATAATATATACTTACTATGAATAAAGAAAATACTTATTATATAAAATGAAATAACATTAAAGACTATTAAACTATTTAAATTCTAAGCTAAATGAATATGTACTTGAAAAACAATTAACTTTCAGTTTTCAAAACTATACTAATATACAATTATGCTTAAATAAGTAGCTCGAATTTCGTACACGAATATATTATACATATTAAAATATAATTTTACTGATAAATTATTTAAGTTAGTCATATAATAATAATTTCACCAATATTCTTAAACATATTGTATTATTATTAATTGAAGAAAACATCCAACATAATTAATAATGATAAATATTATGTACATGCGTTTATTTTGTGAATTATGTTGCATTAAAATACTTTTAAATTTTAGGAGCCATCACATCGCACATGAAGAAATATCGACGAAAAATGTGCACCTAAATATCAAAAAACTATCGACACGTATAAAAAATAAATTGATTCCTAAGGCTTATTTAGCAAGATTCACAGACAACTATTATATTAACCGGGTAAAACATCCAACTTTTTAAACATTTCAATATAATAATTATTACCTAATGTCAATATCACGTCTATTAAACGTGATATATTTTATACATAATAATATATATATAATGTAATGTTTGATATTTTTTTTTTACAATGCTATTAAAAATAATTAATTGAGTGTAAATGATGGATTTATGTGACATATACTATGATGTGCTTTTTGTCATTTAAATTTAACATGAATAACATTTAAGACAAATAATTTTACTAATATTGACATTTTTTATTTCATTCGCAAAAGTCCTTAATCACCAGTAGACGTGTTGCAGTTATTGCATCGTGGGCAGGTTAATATCTATCGTGCACAATATTTATATATCTTGCATAAAAACGTATAGTTATCATATAATATATAACCATGTCGACGGTCGAGTGTGTGGCGTGGAAGTGGAACATATATTTCACGTGTGGTCTTCGGTCGAGGTGGCGTTAATTACGTAAACACTGTCCCTTTCAAACGATTTAAAAAAAAAAAGTCGACCGTATAAATTACGAATAATAGGCAGGTACCTCCTACATATAGTAAGCTTAAACTCTGTATACCGAATAGTTTATACACAATGCATATTATACAATAACAATATATATATATATATATATATAGCTGTAGTAATAATAATGATGCAGCTGTCTAATAAAAACACCAAGTACCTATACAGTATACAGGGTAGGTACTTAGTGGATCGTCAATCGACTGTCATATTATTATTATTCTACACGTCTCGTCGTCGTGTGTCGTATACATGCGCAGTCAAGTGCGCGATCATAATAATATATAAGAAGAAGTGGCCTTATCGTGGCGTCGAATACACACCTAATCGTATACGTCTTGTCGAAACCTCTCGGCCCGGTCACGTGTGGTTATCATCCCCGCAGTCACAATAATAATATCAATAATAGTTATAATACACGCATGGTATACGTGTAACATATACATCACCTCATTCACCTCTATACAACATATGTGTTTACTGTGTGATATATATATATATTGTTTTTCGACCAGGCCGTCGCGCGAAGGGATCGCGACGGACTTATTACGGTCTTCTTTATTAATACATGTATATATATATATATATTCGTGCGTTATACTATAAATATCGCGCGTGTTCTGGTGCGTGAAAACCGACACGTTTTTATTTTACTTTTTTGTTCGTGCCTAGTAAGGCGCAGGGTCCCGAGTAGGTAGGTAGGCATACATGATATAATATGTGTATATAAGAAATATTTGCCGAAAACGTTCTAATTCTCAGTCCCGTACATTGCAAGTGTATACACATATATACCTAAGTATCGTGTGGGTGTAGCGTGTAGGTTTATGCGCGGACGGGTCATACATAACGATCTAGTGGACAAAAGTACCCCACACCATGATGAGGCGTTAAGAAAATAAATCGATATCATATATATATACATAATATATGTTTATACTGAAAATGAGGATAAACAAACAACCGTTTACCAGTTTTTTTTTTTTCGGCACTTGAACGCATTCTTGCATGTGTAGTGGTTCGAATCGCCGCCGTTGATATAAAAATGTTTATTCTACTATATATTATATAATATACTGCAGTGTACTATACGATAATATTTTAATACATTGTCATCATATTTTATAGAATATATCTATCAATTGTTTTTAATTTTTTTCGTCCTTCCACTTCAACCAATATATAATTATAGGTGCACTAAGATATATTATATATTACGCTGGCGTGTATACAATCGTTTAATACGCCCGTGTGTAAATTTCGATTTTACGGCCAGTGTTATGACTAAAAAAAAAAGATAAATTATTTAGTATTCTAAGAGCGTCCTTATAAGAAGTGTATATTATATGTGTATATTTTTAGGTGATTTCCGTCAAAACATCGTAATTTATCCTTTCCGTTATTTACTGAATAGAGGTCTAACCAAAATACACTCAATTTAGGTTCTTAAAAAAAAAACAATATTTTCCTAGATGGCATTCAAAATACCTAATCATGAATCTTATATAAAATATATATTTAAACGATTTAAATTATGAACCATAAAACTTACTATAATCTATATTAAACGTACTTAACTGCATGTATTGTATATGGTATTGTAAATGTATAACTTTGTACAATTTATTATAGTATAATATGAATTAGAATTTAAAACCGACGGCTCAAATAAGCTAGGTATATTTTTCTTAATTTTGTATTTCAACATTTCGTATACAAAAATTTTAAACTCGTATACAATACTTTATAATAATTAATATACTATGATAAAGATTGACATATTATTGTTTAAACGTCATACGAACACAACGTAATGTACATATTTTTTTTTATAAAAGTTCATTTACCTTTGCTCTCCTATTTCAAAGGTTAAGGATAACAAATTAAACGAATTATCACAGTTTTTTTCGTCATAGATAATATAATTTTTACTCAATATTTTTTTTTCATATTAAGTTGAGAATTATACATTCTAGATAGTGCAATGTCCCATTAGAAGTTATGATAATTAGTATGGATAGAGTAAAAAAAAAAATATTAATAATATACACATTACAAATTTACTGAGAATGTACATATTAAAACAATTTAACTGTTTTTTTCACTATAAATAATTGTGATTAAAATAATTATAATATTCATATAACCTCGCTAGCCGATATAATAATTATTTATGTATTATCACTGAATTAAAAAATAAATCTCTGTGGTCTCTAAAGCTTATAACAATTGTTGGTATATAAAAATATGATTTTTATCATAAATATAGAAATATTGTTCATAATAGCTCAAAAGTTGTAAACAATTGTCACATATTATGTACCTATACACAGTATACATGCTTCATAAAAATATAATTTAGTATGTTTTAGGCGACTTACAATCTAAATATTTAACAAGAACTTTTTATAAAACCTAATACTTATGAATTCCATTAATGACGTACAAAAGCTATCCCTATACATATTTTTTCAATTTCCTGAATTTTAACACAAAAACTTTTAACTTTACTAAGCACACTTATTTTACTACCTAATACCAATATTTGCAGACTATATACTACTTATTTGAATAAAAATATTCGAAAACCAATCCTCTACCTAAAAAAATTATGTATAATAAACAATGTACCTATATAAAATACAGATTTCACCTATTGACCTATTGCAGGTATAAGTATATAATTATTGTTTATATTATACTTATTAATTATTAATAATAATAATTTATTTTGTAATCCATAGCATTGGTAAATAATGCTATTGAATTATTTTTAATTCGTAGACATTTCTTAAATTATTTCTTTATGTTTTTTATTATATTACCTTATTATAGTACCTACATTTATCTCTATGACAATTGACAATGTATAATATTATGTATTTAATATCTACGCAGCTGCAAAATATATTGCAGCTATACTATTATAAGTATAAATTACATAATAATATTATAATAATAAGTATACTGTTGTATATTATATTTATTATTTATACATAGCCAGGCCCAGGTCTAAGCCAGCAAATTTTTACTAAATGTTTTCTTTTTCTTTTTTTAGGTATTTAATATTTCTTTATGTTTATTTGTAAGATATCACCCAACATTATACAATAATACTTGTATGCATTGTCACCGCACCGTTTGACAAATAGAATTTGTCAGATAAAGAACTAACATCATTCGGTATCAATAGTCCTTCTTATCTATGATACTGATAATATAAAATCATGTTATTTCTTATTACTATACATTTTAGAAAAATTTGATATTGTTAATAAGAAGCTGCAATCAGTAAATGATAATTTGGGAATATTTGTTGAGTTGTATGGATCTCTAGACTATTAAATATCTAGAATTAGAGATAATTACCTATGAAGTTTATGATAAAAGAGCAAATCAAATGTGTAGCAAATCACAACATACAAAAGATAAAAAAAAAAATTATTAAAAGAAAGCTTAATTTCAACGAAACCGATAATGAAATTACCCTTATAATACAGCATTATCCTAGCACACTGAAGAATCATTTACCAACGAATATCGTCATTTCTGTGATCATGTTTGATAAAAATCTGATGACCAAAAAAAGCTTTTGAACTGTGTAAAATTTATTACAAAGATAACTCAATAGATGTATATACATTATACAAATGTCACTACTGCGATACGTATTTTTTTTTTTATGTACTTTTGCAACGAATTGTTCAGCTGAACGTTCTTTTTCAGAGTTAGCCAGCTAGGCAGTATCAAATCATATTTACGTTTAACTACAAATACAGAGAGATTAAATACAACGTTTATTTAGTTTTTTACACATCGAGTTAAAATGCTTTATAATATAAATTATGATAGTACAATAAACGAATTTGCTTCTAAAAAAAGTTCGCTGTAAAACTTTGTACACTATGTTATTTTTAAAAAAAAATGTAGGTACTTATTTTATTTGTGATTTTGTTTAGAGACTTAAATTATTTCAATACTTATACTTCCAATTTAATTCAATTACATTTTTCCTATTAATTTTTTTTTCAATATATTAAAGCAAATTATCAATAATTTAAATTTACGTTGTTTTTATAGTTTGAGAGGATGGAGTGGAAGGAGGAAATGGTGGCAAATTATATTGAGATCAATGTCGGCATTTGTATTAAATCCGGGCTTGTAAATAATAGCTTCATTTACTTAATAATTATTTACTAAGAAGCTTTTTATTTACGGAGACTTTTCCAGAACTATTTTATCAGAATCCTAAATTAATTTATTATTGTTAATAATATATAACGTAGATGGGATGATTGTAAGAAAATCCAATATCAACTAATTGTTTCGTCAAACTCAATTTAGTCATATTATCAGTCGGATATCAGCTATTAGTATAGTTTTTGATATATAAAATTAAACTGTTTAACTCCCGATGTTAGTGTTATTAAACCATTCTGGTTGGAAATTGACTCATACCTAATGAATAATGGCTAATACAGTATTGGATATCCTAACCCTAACTTAATATAGTTGTAAATTGATGTCAAAACTTAGCTTTTTAAGCCGTTTTGGTGCTGCAGTGTATCCAACATATAATGTGTTAGCCTTTAGGAAACTGTGTATAAAATATTTTTTGTGTAATAATTAATGCTTAACTGTATTTATTAGTTAAAGTTGCTAACATGTATGTTTTAAAAAAACAAATTTTTATGGTAACTGATCATTTTACAGTTAATTTATCTGTATAACCAATTTCCATCATGTTTCATGTACTTATCACTCTTAACAACGATAGTAATAATATATTTATATATATATATATGTACCTACCACATCCACAGCCATCGACATGACTCTTAGATGGTGAATATGACTAACAACTTATCAGCATTGTTCATTCTGATATATAAATATCACAACCGTGTATTTTAGTCTTTAAATTCTGATATTATGAGTGAAGTATGAGTTATAATAATATTATGATATTTTACAAGTTGTTCATTTTACAGTTTTAAGTGTTCTGCAATATTATGTATACTTTTATTATAGTTTCTTTTTGCGTTAAGACAAATTACTGACAATGAAATATGGATGAAACATTTTTTAACAAATATCAACAAGATGTTTGATTAGAAAAATAATAATATACTTAATACTAAATATCAGAAAACACCAATATATATGCAGTGCTTCTGTGAATGTGACAAGACAAGCATTTTACATATGATCTTTCAATTTTTGCCGTATAGGTATATTCTAACCGGATTTTTGTTGTTTTATTAAACTAATGTGGAAATTAGGTTATATCGTTATCGGGAATGAAATCTTAACGGCAGTGAGGGAGGTGGTGAGTTGTAGAAGGGCAAGTGCACTGTGGATTTGCTATCTAATAATATATAATACAGTAGAGGAACCACCTCATCGCCACTACTAGGGGATTAGGGCCAAATTTTATAGCCGAAGGTAATAAAGTAGCCCTCCTGCCTGATGTTTGCTTTTAATCTGGACCTTGGGTACGTCATCGATTAAGACAATAAACCGTTCGAGATACTGCTGCACCGCGTATGTCCTATAAGTTTATATATATATATATATATTATATATATTAAACATTTATATAAAAACATGTCGTCGTCGCCACCGCTCATCCTCTACAACGAAAACGCAGTGTTTGTTTTCTTACTCATCCGCAACCGGAACGCGTCTTTTTTTCCTTACAATTAATTAATAAAATATAAAACCGTGTTTGGTACTTAATCAGGCTGCACCAATGTTTTTCTTACACATTTACGATTGGTCAACATAAACATTTATATATATATATATATATATATATACGTATAATACAAGCGTGCATACAGTATATATAAATGACTTTCGGACGTACACTAAACGAAAGTCAACAGCAGGAAGTCGTATAATCTATTTTAATCTTCAAAATAAAATATTAATATTATTAACGGTCGCACTTGAACATTTCATCGCTTGTGATAAAAGAAACCATTATCAGCACATCAAAATTATATTTTTATTATAATAATGTAAATAAGACTAATAGTATTATATCTTATGAAATCTTATATTTTCATATCATTATATACGATACCATAACTTTTGTAATATTATTTTTTAAATACCATTATTCCCGTTTATATGAGCATAAAAAAACATTATCCAAGGCTATTCTGACTTTAAAATACATTTTTTGAAGTAATTTTTTCTCAGTGGTATATAATTTTAAATTTTAAATTACACGTGATTTGAAAAAAAAACGAACAGGACTTAAATTAAAATATATTTATTTTATAGGTACATATGTATGTATATGTGAATTTATAATTCTTATTACTACGAAGCATAGCGTTATAGCACTCGATCATAATTAATTTCGTAATTAATTAAAAATTAATATTTAATACCATTTAAATTGTATTATATAATATGTTTGTTTTTTTCATCTGTAAACAATTTAGAAAATACAAAAATATTTAGAATTTATTTTTACCTATTTATTAACTAATTTTAACGTTTTTAATATTGATTTAGTATTTACTCAACGTTTATCTATTTACATTATGTTTTAATGAAAATTAAATAAATAAATATAAATATTTTTTTTATCCAAATAACATCGTAGGTCATCAGTTTAAATTATATTTACAGTATACGTTTAGCTTAAATTAAATATATGTTTCTTTTAGAAAGTCAGTACTAACTTATAACTTATATTTGATTGGAGATCTGGTTTTAATGTTTCTTTTATCTATTTTGGTAATATATTATTATACATTTCCATTTAATAATGTTTTAAACAATCTATTTCAAATAATTTCTATACATTTTTCGTTTTTTAAAAAAAGTTAAAATTTTGATTATAAAATACATCTTTATAAAACAATCAGTGTTATTATTATTTGGTATGCACCCGATCAAGATTTATCGACAAATACCGCATATAAAATACATACTTTTTTAATGAATTGACTTTCATTGATCACTGATCGTTGAATTATCGTCCATCACTGTCCCCGACGTTTGTTTGTGTACAATAACAAAATTAAAATAATAACATTATATGGATAAATCCAGCGCACATGTAAATGTCGCTCCACAGGGATAGCTTTTCTATTGTACGATAATGTGCATTATTGTGTATACACACGGTGTATTAATATATAAACATATTATGTAATATACACGTAAACACTACGTCGACAGTAGAAAAGTAACAGTGCGCCTTAGTGTCATTCCTCCCCGGGGAGGGCAAAAACCAACCTTGAATTTGTTCTACTGACCCTTATATTATGTATACACCGTATTATGTGTACGTCATTAGGTCATTTATATATATATTTATGTATATACGCACAAAAACAGACCTTCAAACGAAAGTGATCCGTTGCAGTATAAACGCATAAAATATCATGGGCAAGACGATTGAAGGTTTCGCGTCATCTCAGTTTCATATCATATATTATACATTTATACAAACGAATTCTGAACTCAAGGGCGTACATCAATCCCTTATTTTTATCGACCGTACGATAATTGGTTCAAGGATTATTATACGTAACCGATCCAAGGACATTTATTATGGGCATATCGAATACGTGTATGTATCATCATATTATCATTTTATCATGTCACATTATTATTATCTATTTATTTGTTGTTGATATTATATATCATATAATATTATCTGTTGTAAACGCCCCATTTATATGCATAATATATAAATATGTATTCAGCAAACCCTTGTACGACTACAGTTATCTTGAGTGCGCACAATGCGCTAGTAGTACGTGCAACATTGTCAATTAATTTATTGTACGCCATGTGTGTATCACATACGTTATAATGCTATATAATAATATATGACTATTAAAAGTAAAAATATTTTATAATAAAAACAATATATATAATTTATTAAAGTAAAAATATTATATTCTCTGTAAGTAATTGGATATAATATGTTTGAAATATCATAAATACTGCAGATATTTTGTCTGTTTAAATTTAAGTGTATGCTTAAGAAATTTAAGATTTTAACACTATTATAAATATCTAATGTGATATTTTATTGGTATTTTTAATGCAACTTATTAGTTATTTTATTACTAAGGATATTATAATAAATTTTAAATCGAGTCTTCCGCTTATGAATACCTAAATAATATTGAAATGAATTTTTAATTATTATATTATTTATATTCTGAATTCATGATTATTTAAATAAAATGTATGTTTACAAACTATATGTTTTTCAATTATTCTATAATTATTCTAATATATATATTATAATAATATTGTCATAGGTATGTGTGAAAGTAAAATAATTAAATTTAATATTTATATAATTTTGTCCTTGCGCCTAAACAGCCATGTCTAAATAACTTGACGTCCAAATAGCTGCGTTCATTTGTCCCTGTTCGTAACAATATATAACTATCATTTATATGGTTTATTTATACAAGTAACAAGTTCCATGTAAGTGGCAATAGTATTAGTAACAACTAGATTATATCACTATTTTTTGATATAATATTTAATAATGTGCTCTCGTAAGAAAATAAATTATAAAAAGTGGTATTTAATTAAAACTATAATTTACACAATTTGAAAAACTTTTATTATATGTATATGTTAACAAAACATTAACGCACTATTAAAAAAACAAAACATCAGCTATAAACAAATAATCTAATAAAGCACATCATAGAATCCACGCAAAAGTAATACCTACAGTAAATAAGGAAAATTACCAAAGTCATTGTTTAATGTATGTATTCACGGTGTGCAATTGCATCACATTTGGTCACGGTCAGACAGTTAAATTGGTTAAATAATAATTTATGCATAGGTATATCATGAAATGAAACAAAATTTAATAAATTGAGACCACCAATCACAAGTCGTACGTGTAAAAGACGTATACGATTAATAAAGTGTAAAAATGTGTGGGATTTCATTTAATGAATATAAATAATATAATATTAAAGAATTCGGTTTATTAAAATAAGAATATATACAATTTTACACGTGTAATAACAAATAAAAATAAATGCATTTACAAAATATTTATCGGCTTTAAGTTGTATAGCTTCTGTAGTTGCGTTTGAGTCACGTAAATCATAGGCGTGATTTCTCGTTTTGTTTTAAAAAAGGCTATTTTTCATAACTTTATAGAACAAAAAACACATTTTTTACTTGATTCGATTTAGTTAATATGATTTTATTTAAAATCAGCCAATATTATTTTTTACAAGTGAATATTCTGGTTTGAAAGAAATTTAAAAACGTGCATATGGTTATTTTTCTCCAAAACAGCATAATAATAGACGTACTTCAGTATAGCTGTGCTTAATCATCATTTTATAAAGGTATTATTACTCAATACTTTTGGCAATTTCAGTACGATTCTTTCACTTTAATTCTATACAATTTAGCGACCGTTTATATATATATAATATATAATGTTATTACACTGGCCGTCTGGCATAATGCACATGGCTGTATAGAAAGTTTATGATAGTTAACTATAGATAGTTAGATATTTTAGTATTTTACTTATGTTCATTGGGACAAAATGTATTATAAAAATAAAATTTCTCATAGCCATTATAATATATTACCTTTTTAAATAATTAATATCTAATTTTGTAAATAAGCCATATATATTGTTTATTAATATTATTATCAAAGTTATTAGTTGCATTGTATTTTTAGGTACGTCACTGTTCACGATCCACTTTAGACAAAATAGGATCGAATCGAATTACATAATATGAAAACACGTTTATGCATGCATCTTCTTCAATATAGTTTTCATAGCAAAATCATTTTAATGAATTAAATTGAAGATAATTAGCACACATCAGTCATTTATTGTAGGGTGCAATATTTTGGAAAGTTCAACATTATTTTGTTTGATATTTTCGATTCACCTAGAGCCGCAGTCCAGATTCGCTAAAAAATTTAAATTTGAGTTTTTAGATTCATACTATGACTATAATAAATAAAAAATATCTTAATTCTTAAGCATATACATATTCATAAATTCAAATATGATTACTTCTGGTCATTTCGTTACTCGTTTGTCCAAATTAAATCTCATGTACGTAATTATATCAGTTTTAGGAATTGATATATTATTTAATGTAAAATTTGAACACCTTGGAAATTTACTCATAAAAATGCCATACATATCGATTTATTTTAATTTATTTTATGTATAACTTACCTATTCTCATACCAATTTGATATGAGACTGAGTCACGCCTGTACATTTGACGAAGTATTTAAAAGACCTTTGATCAATTCGATTTAAATTAAATTGTGTAAACTAATGTGGTAAAATTTTTTTATTCATTTTTAACCAATAAACAATAGTTCATTATTACACAAAATATAATTTAAAATTTAAATAATTACTTACAAGTTATTAGTTTATTTATTTCCTATTATTTTCTATAGGTATGATATAAGCTTATGTTTAAATAAACATTAAACATTGATATTAAAAATTTATAAATACAATATAAATAAAAGTCAAAGAATAAAAAAATCACCTCCAATGTATATTCGAATATCATACGTTTCATCGTTTCAATCATAGTGAGAATTTATTATTTCAAATAAAAACTAAACGCGGCAATCCCCGCGTGTTTATATGTCGTTATGTAGTTGTCGCTAAGCACTCAAAGCTTGTTTGCTGGTATCAAACTGTTGATTACTATGACTTTTGTCAAATCTAGTTCTAGTGTATTTATGATAACATTTGCAAATATCTTTCGAGAGATGTTAATGAAGATGTATTTTTTGTTCGGCTATTAATTGGTTTGTATCGAATTCAACTTATTTTTTCATTTACCATAAATTATAATATACTGAAATGAATTCTGTTAAATGAACATTTTCCATATTGTGTGTTTTTAAAAGACAAAGACAACACATGCGGGTATAACGTCCTCTTAATTTATTATTATAGCCTTGGTATTATTGATTGTAGAATATACTCTATTTTAAAATAAATTCTATAGTTTACAAAACATCAAGACTAGCTTCCAAGTTGAAATACAAACAAAGGCTTCATTGTCAGTTAGCTAAAATAAATAATCCATAATTTATTGATGGTTTTTACATATTTTATAAAAAACCTATAATTATTTATTATTATATAATATATTATATACATTATTATTTTGATAATTTGGTATTAATTATTAATTAATTGGTTATTATTAATAGGTAATTTAAACCAAAATTATCAGTTTTATTATATGATATTAATTGCTTATTGATAATTTTATTGGATTGAACGAACAATACTTGTATATTCATCCAGTTATTCAAATTTTTTCGTATATTATAATAATGAGCATAAAAAATCGGTTTATCCCTGAGCCCCCCTAAGTAAAACCTAAACATGCTATAGAATAGGCCCTAGGCCCTGTATATAACGTTTAGCGCATAATATCCCCTGTATTTTCAATAGGTGTGTTCGTATGGACATCGAATATATTGTAGTTACAAATAAAAGCATATTAATACAACATGTACACAAAAATAATACGAATAAAGAATTATAGGTCGATATTAGTAAGACAATAGCTAAGCTCGTTAAAATTATAATTATATTTGTAATTTTGTGACGTACGGAGAATTGAGACGAGAACGCCACAATAATGGGGCGTGCATTTTAAAATCGGCCTTGGTGGAAGCATTATTTTAATGAAAAATAAAATACTGTAAATAGGTACATATTTATGAAACTATACTCGTATACAGTGGTTCTCTTAATAATTTAATATTATATCGCTTATTTAGTTTACCTCGAAGTGTGTATGATTTAAACAATTATATATATATATGTATATCATAATATCTATATTGTATACTATCTACCTATAATATGCTAATTACAAATTAAAATTTGCATTATAATTTGTTAAATATCAATTCGGTCAAATCCAATCTTATTCTGGGTCCTTTAAATCTAAAAGCGATAAATAACTTAAATTTGCCAAAGATATAAAACATTTGAATCATACGAGTAAAATCATTGAAAAAATTTAAATCATCATAATAAGTTTAGTTAATAATAATTATTGATAGCAACAGATAGCGCTGAATCCCTTTATTGTAATAAGATGCTCTCATACGTAGTAGAATTATTTTTGTCATGGGTCGTTGTCACGCACTACAATGCGGCTAGATAATAAGTTAGTAACTGTTTTAAGTACTCAACTTACAAAAATGAATTGAGTTTAAAAAAAATTATGTAGATAGATTAAATTTGAATTTTCAAAATGTTTTTCTTAGTTAAATTAAATACCTAAGTGTGCAAAATAAATAAATATCAAAATTTTTTAATAAAAGCACAATTTTTCTGCAAAAATTATACCAACTATAGTAACTTCCTATTACCTATATATTATACATATTATATACATACTGTAAAATGTCCACTAATAGTTTCTTTATTTTAGTCATATCCAATAATTTATAATAATAAATTATTACATTAATACAATGCATATATGATAGCTAATAGCTGCGATACTACAACACTATATAATTAAAGGGTTTTACACGATGATTTTGACGTCGCGGTATCTTTCGATGGCGGTTTTGGTGGCTTCGTACGTGTGTCTTGCGCTTCAGGATAGCAATCTACCTCAGCGAGACGATGTGGCAGCAGGCGATAGCCCCGCAGCTTCGTACTTGCCAGCCTATGCAATACCCGACGGGTCACCGGTGGACCCGTGCGTGACATGCAGACCTCGCCGAACCACGCACAATTGTCGACGAAACACTTTGGACAGGTGTCCGAGTCGATCCAGCTCGACCTGCAGCACCACGAAACGATGCAGTTCCCAATCTGCACGGGTCCGATCTACGAAAACGAAACGCCTCTATTCCTCGTCATCTCCTCGTCCTGCTTCCTTCTCATCCATCACCGAAAACACCATGAAACTCAACAATGCTTCTTCTATCCATGCCAAACCAAACCAGACTGGATCGAAACGTTTTATTTCCAAATCGTCATGATGATAAACTATAGTTACCTACAAGGCTACAACTGAATACATCCTTTATATTCTATACATTATTTAATACATTACATGACGTATACCTGTATTTAAATTATTATTTTAATAATATATATCAATAATCATACCCATGTGTGTAAGAAATGTGCAAGTATTTTTTTTTAAGCGGTTAGGTATATAATCTTATAAATAACAATTTTCATTTAACATAATCTACAAAAATTGCATCAAATATTGATCAATAATCGATATTGCAGAGGTTCTTATAGCAGCTACAAATGCTACGATGCCACATACTACCTATTGTACAATTGTACATGCAATAAATGCATGTATGCAGAATATCTCAATATATAGGGGTCGAAGTATAAAACGCAACAAATACATGTATTTTTTATTATTTTAACCATATAATATAATAATGTAATAGTATCCAAATTTAATATGATAAATAATAATTGTGTTCCTAATAGAGTTTAAAGTTATTTAAAGGTTTTTTTTTAAAGTTATATAAAATTTACAGTTTATACAAAAAAAAATTAGTTTAAGACAATTTCCTAATTATCCCACTGCAGTGCCACGTGTCTAACAAAAAGTGTAATGCAGGACCGACATGTTATTGGAAATTTCACAGTTTTACTCTTTTGAGAAGCACTAAGCAGTTATGAACATTAATGTCATAATTTGCATCGTATCTCTTATTACATAAACATTCAACAAGTAGCAATTCAGTGACTCAGTAGTGTCATCTATTTTTTATATGTATAGACAAAATAATCTTAAATTAATTTTATAAATATTAAAAATGATTTTAAATGTTTTATCATACTCTGAATTTTCCATTGAAATACTATTAAATTGTGAATACCATTATGTGAGAATGTGACCATTGTGGTAGCGTACTCTTGCTTGTAGGTAGTCATCACGAGTGCGTGAATTAGAACATAATTTGACCAAGAGATCGCGCCTTATAAACCATTTCAAAATGAAAGGTGACATGGTGTTAAAATAACACCAGTAAAAAGAAAATAATTGATACATTTAGTTTCGAATATTTACGCTGCTATAAGTTGTTCTTTTCAATATTTTACTTGAAGTTTAAAAGTATGTTTTATATTTTGTGCTTGGACTTATACATGGACTCTATTTTTCCAAAAAATACTTTTGTATAATGTTTATTTGCAAGACACATACAAAATTTAGGACTACATTTTAAAACACTTATAATTGCGATTATCAGTAAATTTAATATAACTGACTGCGTAAAAAGAACTATGTTATGAGAATTTTCGGGTCGAAAAAGTAAGTTTTCGACTCTGAATCTTGGCACCCATATTTAGGTATGTTTAAATCAATAAAATCACATACAATTATTAAAAAAGTAAACATAGTATTTTTACTTATACGCTACAGCCACCTATGGACACTTTTTTTCCTAAAAAAACTAATTATACGTCATTTCATGTATGATGTTTATTTGCGAGACGCATACAAATAGATCACAACGATCAACCAAACTTCAGACTACATTTTATAACAATTATAAGTACGACAATCTTTAATGGTTTGTATAATAAATAATCAATACAAACAATGTATGTCAATCATTTTATTGTTTAAATCAACTGATTAGTTTAGATAAGTATTAATTATTACAAAACAGTGATTTGTTACATTTTTCAACTTCTTTTACAATAAATCCACCATGTACATCTATATCCTCAATGAAAGCTTCTAAATTAAATTCAACATGTTTTATGCTACTTGAAGACTTGTGTAATCTTTGACCATTGACATTAGTTACCTACAAATTAAAAATAATTATTTTAATATGAAAAAATTTTCATGAATAAAAAAATATTTCAGCATTTACCTTGAATTCAATTTTATTAAATACATTAGGTTTAAAAACAACTCCTATCACATTGCCTCCATATGTATCGTGGAAAAATAATGCATACTCTGAGTAACTTTCCTAAAATTAATTAACCATATTTTTGGTATTTATTATTTAATAAAAACATTGATAAAATTTTATAATAACAGTATACACATACCCTTAGGACATTTAGTAACTCTTGAATTGGATTTAACCCGACAATTGGTATTTTTTCTTTATCTTCGGGTGGTTCTAATGAGTAAATTTTCGCCATTTTGGCATCAACTGCCATATGTCTAAGAGGATTCATTATGTTCCTTAGCTTTATTATTATATCATATTTATCTAACGAAGGTCTAAATATTTGCTATTCAATATAAAACAAAGATTAAATAGCAATTAAATATTTATTTTATTTTTGTAATTTATCTAATTAATAGTTACTTTTAAATTTTCTACAGTGCCATTCTTTAATAAACTTTCTTCAGCTATATCTAAAGCCTTTCTAGACAAATGCATAAGACGAGCAAGTATTGTAAATGAAGGACCTTCTTTTGTCCATGAAGTACCATCTAAGTCATAAGGTGTAACTAGTAACATTGCAGGTCTAGAAGAATTTTTTTGTTGGCTAGCAATAGAACATTCCAATGATGAAATATGATCTTCTAGATTAATAAAATGGATTATTAATTACTATAATGTTAAAATTGTGTTAATATAAAGTAATTTATTACTTGGAATATCATTGTTGAAATTGATAACAATAAATTCTCTAAACCAATCAGTTGTTGCTAATTTACGTAAAAAGTGCAGCAAACCAATAGTTGGTTGACAGGTTACTTTAAATGGCTCGGGCTGTAAGAAATAGCTAGCCACTAACAATTCAATACACATATCTGGGAAATGAAAATTATCAATTAACTGACTTCTCAGCCATCGTTTAGCTAAACAACAAGTTGGTCCATACGATGGATATTGAACACTAAGGCTAAAAACAAATAATTTAAATTACTTTATAAAAAATAATTAAAAAATTAAACAAAGGTAAATTATAAATACCCATGCAATGAGCTTGTTAACGTAGGCAATTGCACCATTGATCTCTCTAAATTCAAGGATTCTTCAGTATCTCTATATCGGATCATACCATCTGGCATTACTTCTTTTTTAATAAGTGATACTTCGCCAGGATAATAAATACGAAAACGGAAAACAAAACCATTCTAGAAGTAAAACATAAATTATCAATTATAATCATTAATCAATATGAACAATATGAATTAAAATTAGTTTTGGAACATACTTTCATGATATCTATATGATTAACAAATGGCTGACAAGTTAAATTACAATCCTTATGTAACCTTGCAGCTAGATTTATGTAAAAAGCTGTAATCATTCTTCTTACAGCGTTTAGTTCATTGGGCCATTTTCCACTGGATGCAAATTGTAATATACCTAAATTTAAAATAGTTTAAAAAGAGTTATAATTAGTGCAGATGTACACACCTTCAATTGGTTCGACAAATCCAGGAGCTATTTTCATTTCCTCATCTGTCGGTGCTAATATACAATTTCCTTTAGTCTTCCTTTGTTTTTTATTGTCGACATGAGTTCTAGATAATGGTGGTATAACATCAGCATATCTCAATACAGGTGATATTCCTTGTACTGAACTCACAGTTAAAGGTAATCCTTCAAGTTGACGAATTAATTTTCCTACATCATTAAAATTATCAATACAACACAAACTTGCTGCTTCTCCAGTACCATAATCAAATCCAATTGGTACTATCTAAAATTAAAAAAAAAAAAAAATTATAATTAATCTTAAAAGTATATTATATTATATATGAAAAAAAATAAAACAATTATTTATAGATCAAATCAATACTTAGAGAATTTAAACAGTAACAAGTTACAGTTTTACTTTATGTACATTTTGTTCTTATATAAAGTATACTAAATAATTAAACATAAATACTAACCAAAATTTGGCAGTAAAATGTATAATGCATGGACTTAATTTAAATAATAATTTTAATGTTATAATAAGTAAGCAAAAAATATTTTTGTTTAAAATATCAACAAGCATTAAACCCCCTCTAATTTCTACCAATACTAACATAAGGTCCAATTAATAGAAATAATGCGATTTTTGCAGTATGAAATTAGAAGAGTTATATATAAATGTTGATAATATGATAATGTATACTCACAAATGGATTCTCTAAAACTGATTCTGCTTGATCGGCAATATAAATAAATTGTTCTGAAGATATTGATAATTTATGTAAAAATACATAATTCACAATATCTCTAATTATACAACGCTTTTTACTTATAGCTGCTTTACTATCAGCCCATACAACTGCTTCACAAACATCTCCATCTTTAAAACGTCTTAATTGAGATTTTTCGCCCCAAAATGAGCGAAACTCTTTAGCCTACAATTCATTACATACAATAAATAATATTTGAATTAATGCAAATTTTAGTACTTTACAAATTATTACCTCAGGCAAATTTGCAATTGGACCACGTTCAACTACTGAATTTGCTTTTTGAAAATTTAACTTTAAACCAATTAAAAAATTACTAAACGGTTCTTGAGTTTTTCCAATAACAACAGAGTCTTGAAAAACATTAAAACACATTTCAGTTATACGATCACCAAGACTGGAAAGTAATAATGGTTCTATAATTTTCTGGAATTGCAAGGCTAAATCTTCCCTCAAATCCAATTTCAATTTTGTATCACTGTGTTGACTAACTATATCCTTTATTACCTTTATGTCATTGAAACTAAAATAAAGTATAATTATAATTATTGAATATATATTAAAAAACATCTATAAGGGTGTATAACTACCTGACAAGATGATCAAATTGTTGGAGAAATGAAGCTTTAGTTAAAAACAGACATGGGAATGAATTCATGTCCGAGTTATCTAACATTTCAACAGCAAAATTACATTCATTTTTAATCTGTAAAAATATTTAAATAATATTAATTATTAAAAATAAATATAATTTTAAAATTTAACTTACATGAATGTAGTTAGATTTAAAAACATTGGCACACAAATTCAAGTATCCCGAAGAATCAACAAATACAACTTGAAATGTAGAATGGAAATCAGACATTAAAGGTAATTTTACATCTTTTTTGCTTTCATTATCCGCTAAAGTAATACCATCAGTATGCCAATTAGATTGTCCTAAAAAAATAGTAATACATTTTAAATTATATTGTTAAAGTTATTTAAAAAAGGTAACATACCAAAATTTAGCCAAACATTCCTTATTATTTGATAGCTACTCATAAATTTGTTTATTTTATGCTTTTTAAACAAATAAACTACATACATTGACAATATATAGTTAGTGACATTTCCAACCCCCTAAAAGTGAAATAATATAATTAAATATTTAAATTATTAACAATATGTATAAACAAAAACACTCACTCCAAGGTTTTTTTGAGCAATCCAAATTTTTAATAAAATCAGAGCGTCTTGAACATTTTGATTGATTTCAATTATTTCTTTTAGCAAAATGTCGTTTATATCCATTACCAAATCTTGCAAAACTAGTGAATTGTAATAGGGTGTTGAATATTTTTTTGAATCTATAATACAAATATTTAAACTATATTTATAACTATTGATCTTTTAAAATAAAAAATATATATATTCAAATTACCATAATTCTCTACACCTGTATTAAAATACCATTGACAATTAATATTGTTAGTATTTGGAGAAAATTTATGTAAACTGTAAATATCTTTTTCGGGAACAACTCGTAAACAAAAACAGCATTTTTTACCCAATGTACCAATTGGTTTTACAATAAGTGAAGGTAAATAATATGAATGACTTCCAAAAGAAAACTGTACATCATCATTATCAATCAAAAATGGTATTTTCATTAATTCTTTGGCAAGGCAGTGCAAATAAAAAGCCTTTTTGCGTAAATATTTTTCATCAGCGTAGTCTTTTTTATGGAAAAATGTCTAAATAAATCATTAACATTAAAACAATTAATAATTTCCTTTTAAAATATAAAGTTAGTTATACTTACTTTTCCCATTACAATTGAAATATCAACTTTAATTAATGGCATTATGGATGTTCCTAAAGAATGGGAACCTACAATTTTTACAGAACACGGCTTAGTAAAACGAAAAGTTCCGTCTGTATTATTTTGAGGGTTTAGATGAAATGGTGTACTTATTTCAGATACATTCATATTTGACAATAATTCCTGAAAAGAAACATAACTAAATATTATTTAAGATTAAAATTAACTACAGAGAAATTTAAAGAATTTTCACAATTTATTTTCTTAACATATCGGTCTTCCAAATTATAGTTAGATAGATAATTTTTGAACTAAACTTACTATAAGTTCTTCATAAAAAAATGTGTAAATAATATCGAAATTTTAAAAATAAGAATTTGAATATTACACTAAAAAAAATAGAGTGATTTTTTTTCAATTTAAAATACCAAGTATCTAAATTATAAATTAAAATTAAACAAAATATTAGTTTATTTTCTAATTTTTTTTCAATGAATACATTTTACATTGAATATTAGAAAACTAATTTTATTTTATTTCAATACAAGCATTGGATACTTTGGTAGAGATGAATTAGATTATAATAAATATATTATTATACTATGATTAATTGGAATTTTTAAAAATGTAAATAGTAACATTCAGTCAGCTCAGCATCAAAACAATAAAATTAGTATAATGATGGTAAGGAAAAAAAATTAATTGTAGATTTTTAAACTATATTTAAACATGCAATAAAATTTGGATACCTCTTTAGTCAAAGGTACCTACTGAAAAAACTTAATAAGTGCTTTGACTAGTGATAAGTATAACTCAGTATGTCAATAGTTAGTGGAATATAATAGTTTAGTACACATTTTAATAGGTAATAGCTATACAGAAAATGTACTTTTTTATAATCTGTAGTGTCCATATCTTGTAACACAGCTATGCTAAACTTATCAAACCATTCTTGGATTTTGTCTAAAGTAGTTTGTTTTGGTTTCACTTCTTTTAACATTTCGTCAATTTGCAAGCGAAACATATTTGACAAAAAAAGGTTTTCAGTTTCCCGGAGCTTATTCAACTCTTCTGCCGTGGGTGGTTTAATCCTTTTTCCACCGTCAAGGTTTTGTTTCTTTTTACGCTTCTTGCCACATTCATCGCCGGTAGTCGGATCCATCATTGGAACCATGTCCAAAGTCATAGTGAAAAAGTCAACAACTTTGTATCATAGAACAATATTGTAAAGTATTATGTAGACGATCTGTTTGAGACGTTTAACAGTTAGTGCACGTGCACGTGTTTAATCGAGTCTTCCGCAGTAGTTTCGTTGATAACCGTAGTTCTAGATAACAAACGTAAATAAATAAAATAAAAAATGTTTATAAAACGATAACAGTCGATGGCAGTGCACAGGGCAGGCAATGTTCCGGCAACGATAGTGCGCAGTTAGTGTAAACCTCTTTGGCAACGATTTTCTGCCAAGATACAACCCCACCATTTCGTCGTTATCACAAATCACAATCACCATCTCCCGAAATCGCGTTGAATTCGGAGAATTATTATTATTATTTTTTTTCAATAAGCGCCCGTATTCGCCAACAGGTAGACGTCGTTATCGTGCGCGATCGTTTTCCTCCGTCTCCGTCGCCGAACATTTTTATTCCAAATTTATTATTATTTTATCGTGTTTGTTGTTGTTTCATTGTCAACGACGTTAAGTGCAATTATACAATATATCATTAATCGACAGTTCGCCTCCGTCGTTTTATTGGTTTTTTTTTATGATCGTTCGACATGTTAACTGTGCTGCTGTCGTTGCAAGTGCGTGCCAATGGTTCCGATATTTCGTCTGGGCTTTTGGTTTTCGTGACGATATAATGTCACGAATGTTACGCGATACGTAGTATATTATTATAATAATAAATCAATTCGCGTGGTTTATATTAAAGAATATTTTTTCACTGTTCCTCTTAAGTAGCGATTTCCCGCGTGAGCCCGCAGTGATTAGAAAATGTCTATTATATTATATCAATTGCGCATCACGTCATGTAAATGTAATGCCCGCGTTTTATTGAAATTTTGTTGATGTACCGGCGAACGTGTAACAGCTACCGCGCTGCTGCTTTTCGTCCTCGAACGAGTAAAGTGCCGTTTTTGACGGCCTGAACGATTGTTGACCCCCCCTCCCCGGTAAACGATCAAACGCCACATCGTTGTGGACAATGGCGAACCCAAGAAAGTTTAGCGAAAAGATTGCTTTGCACAATCAAAAACAAGCAGAAGAAACGGCTGCTTTCGAGAAAATTATGCGTGAAGTTTCTGACGCCACTAATGTTAAGGTATGATGGCATGATGTTAGTATATACCACAACTGATGTTTGTTTTTTACTTATCCCTCGAATTCACCAACGAAATGTGAATCTAAGCATGTTCACATTTATACCTATACTTTACAGGAACCATCCAACTAACTACAAGTTCATAAATTTCACCTGAAAAAATAAAAATAAATAATTACCATCATTGTTTGACTCCAAAGTTCAAATTATTCATTTTCCACTGTTTTATTACATTTGGAACCCAAGATATTTTAATTATTATTCAAAACCTATTAGGTAACTTAACCAAAAATTAATAATAATTAAAATTGTCTAAATTTATTTAGTCTATTCAAATGTGTTGGTTTATTAATTTACTATTTTGTTAAAAATTAATTATTTATAATCTATCATATATTACATACATTTTTTAATAGTCTATTCATTGCTTATGAAGCTTTAGTTTGTTCTGTTTAATTAGTATCTATTTAAAATGTTGTATTTGAATCCTATTAAAGAATTATGTTTTTATCTTATATCTTTATTCATTTATTATTTACAAATATTGTTGTAAACTTTCATACAATATAGATAAACAAATGAAAAGGTAACTGAAAGTATAAAATATTTATGTTTATTATGTACCTACCTAAATGTTTATAAGTTATAATCAATGGAATAATTTATACAAGAATTTATACTTAAATGTAGGTTTTCTTATAACAACAGTAATAATGTTTATACTTATTATTATTATTATTAGGTAATATATAAACTATACTTGATTCTATATTCCTTGTCTCTTAACAAGTTGACAATAAATTGGTCTACCATTAAAGCTATAATTATGTAATCTATAATATGAATAAATATTATGTAATGTAGGTTTGTAAGTTTGTAAACAAACGTGTAAATAATTTTTATCTGTCATTTATTTTAAGTTATTATAACTTGTTCATTCCTGTTTTAAATGATTATTCATTTTATTATTTGAATAATTAGTTTTATGTACAAATTATGTTTAATGAAAAATTATTTTCAACTTATTTAAGTGGATTTTTTCTTAAAAATCAATATGAAATAGGAATTAGAAATATCTTCTGTATATGTACACTTATTATAGGTTTTTTAATATTATGAAAATACAATTTTTAAATTTTTTAAATATCATTTATTTAATATTTAAGTATACATATTTTCAGATAGGTATATTGAAAAATAAATATTGACAAATTTATAATGTGATAAAAAGTAAAAAGTAAAGGTGTGTCATAGTCACACTAGTTCAAGGAAAACATTTTTATTTACTTATTTAAGCTACTAAGTTTCAGTTGGAAGTAAGTAACTCATCAAGAAAATCATCAGTACCTATGAAAAAAAAATGCTACTTAAAGTATGACAAAAATTGTTAATATTATATGATGAGTAAATAATTTAAGAAATATACTCATGTCAGTAAATTCTCAAAAATCATATTTAAAAAAAAAATAAACTACTTGACTTAGATAAATCTTTTTAATCATCAAAACTGTTCTTATAATCAGATTCACAAATTGGCTGTTTTGAATTTATCCAAACATTTTAAATCAAATTTTAATTTTTTTATTTTCAGTACTAAAAAATAAACAACAAAAAATTAATAATAAATAAAAAAAAAAAATTGAAAATATTAATTAGAACAAAATTTATTCCAAAAGTCAGTTCTATCTGTTATACCTTGTATACCTACTTATATTATGTATTTAAAAATATCTAAACAATTTGAATCAAAAGTATTAGGTATATAAAATATTAGAATACCTCTTCTTATGTTTATATTTTATACAAGGTATAAATTTTTTGCTTAAAGTTAAATTTGCTTTACTTAAATTCAACACAATATAGAATATAATAAAAATATTTTTCATATTATTATAAATATTAACATAAGGTTTGTTTTGTTAGTGCCTCTAATTAAAGTTGGTAACAGTTTTGCACGTGTGTGGTAGTTTTGTAGTTCTAAGTGGTCGGTGGACTAAGCTTTTTGTCATTTAATCGCTGTTTAATTGTTGTTTAATTTTGTACGAAACTGATTTGTAATGAGTAGGTACAACAATAAATAGTCCTACAAATCAAAAAAATATAAACTGTATCTGACATTTTTGAAGACAAAATGATGCATGTTACTTTTCTGTCTATGGCTTAGAATTTAATGTGCATTGCTTAACTATGAAAAACATGCATTATTCATAAAATTTAAAGATTTAGGTTGGTGTCCTGTGAAAAGTATAATTTTATATGACAACAAAAATGGTTTACTTTTATCATTGTTTAAGCTGGATCATTTTTGGTCATAGCAATGGCTAAGTATATTAATGAAGTAGTATTTATCTTATATATTTTATAGGTAACAAAAATAAGTAGCAAACATGTATATTGGCTAATTAATTTCAATGTTTACCTGATTTATATGAATATCGATAATTAATTATAAGTCTTCAATGACAAATTATTAATTTTTCTTTATTTATAAAAACAGTATCTACTTTCATTTTCCGTTTAAAATTGTCCCAAGATTGTTGTATGCATAATTTTTACTAGAATCTGTTTGCAAATTAATGTATAATAATAAAGTTTATAACTTTAGAAATTTATAATTCATACTAAATGAATAGTGAGGAATAAATGTTTGTTATCTATTTTTAGATGACACTATTCAACTCCTTCAGTTTAAACTTTGAATCGTTTTATTTGTAATAAATAAAAAAGTATGTACTTAATTTAATATAAAAAATTATTAATATGTAGGTATCTTCCTATTTAAATTAGGTAATATTAAAACTGTAAATTTATACTTTAAATCAAAAATAAATATATTTAATAAGAATTGGGATAATTGAAAAATTTCAATTGGGTATTAAACAATATGAAATACTATATGATTATAAAAGTTTAAAAAGTATATATATAAATATAAATATTTATTGAAATATAGTTAATTTACATTATTTTTTATTTATATATTTATTCTACCTTGAAGATACCTATTTAATACTGGTTGAAGAATTGTAGTAAATATTTGTCATGTATTATTTAATTTAAGAATCGTAGAATTTCAAATCAATTGTAAAATGAATGAACTGTATTTGAATCATTAAATAAAATCTCTCACGTCATACATGACTTATGCTTTGGATTATATACATTTTTTAGTTAACAAGTTCCACTTTAACAATCCAATATATTCCCAAGTGATTTCTACTTGTTAATGATTTACTTGCTATATTATCCAATTACCCAAGTAGATAATAGGTATAACATAATATTAGGAATTATAATATGTATAAACGTAAAAGTAAATTTTAGGAATTATATTTATCTAATAAAAGTATTGTATGCTTCTGTTATTTAAAAACTGAAGTAGTTACTTACCTGCTATGTCATAAAATTTTGCATGTCAAATGAATGTAACATAGTATAGTTGCCAGTATATTGACTGTCAAGGTAAACATTAAAACAGTACAAATGTAAAATAAAAATAAATAACTGCTGTTTGAATAAAATAATTATATAGTTAGGAATCTGTTACATACATTAACTTACATACCTACCTATTTAATATTATAATCAACGATTCTGTAAAATTACTTTAAAATATTAATTTAAAAACTTAAATGTTACATTAAAACAAGCTATATATGATATTGGCGTTTTGTTATTGCATAAAAAATTTGTTAATATTTTTGTTTTTATATATTATATTTAGTGTTGTACAAACCTTAAATGAAAATTACTTTTTGAAATAGATATAACAAAAAACTGTAAAATTGACTGCAAAACAGTATACAATAATAGCAAATGATGACAATTTTATTGTATTTAATTTAGAAAATACTATAATTCCAAAAATGTTTATATAATTATATATAAAAAAAAAAGCGTCTCTTAAAATAGTTTTTTAAATAATTCTAAGGGTTAGGAACTCATTACTAATGGTGTATCTGCAAATTTATTTAGATAGTCTAATATTAGTCTGTGATAAATGACACAAACTTACAATTAAAGAATTTACTAATAAAAACTATCCATAATCTACTCGTATATGCAAATCTAACCACGTTATAATTTATAGTCGAATGAGATAACTATAATCATTGATTTAAATTTTTTAGTGCTATAAATAAAACCAAGACTCGTGTTTTTAACATTTTTTTTTAATTCACAATTATTATTGTTTTTTATTTTTACAGGTAAATAACCTAAGTACCTATTACATTAGTTTTAGCATAGATAGGTTTATTATTTAACTA
The DNA here is from genome assembly GCF_003676215.2 of Rhopalosiphum maidis. Lineage (NCBI taxonomy): Eukaryota > Metazoa > Arthropoda > Insecta > Hemiptera > Aphididae > Rhopalosiphum > Rhopalosiphum maidis. The sequence continues at coordinate 67,515,250 of NC_040877.1, forward strand.
GCTACACATCATAGTTTATGAAACTGTTATAGATTATAACATTTTTTAGACAATTGGTGTTTTAACTATATTTTAATAAAAAAAATTATAAATATGCAGTATACCATACTTGATAAGTTTTGTTCATATTATATTTTTGCATAATACCTGTAATACAAAAATAAAACCAACTAATAATAAATGCTGAGTTAACACTAATTTTATAAATTACCAAACCAATAAGGTTTATTATATTCTTGAAATATATACATTATACTATCTATAAAATATAAATTTATGTTTTATTTGTGTATTGATGATGGTAATGTGTTTCAATCATTATACTAATAAATAACAAACACAACATTTTAATCAAAAATATGAGTACCTATAATAACTTAGATTAGGTAATACATATTAATTTATATAATTTGTTATTTTAAAAACCAATGTCCAGTATAAGTTGAACATTGAAGTTTATCTACTTATAAAATTCTGTATTAAAAATTAATACTTGACCGATTTGTCTAACAAGCAAAAATGTATAAACGTTGTTGTTGTTTTTTTTAATGGTATTTACATACAACTTAACTTGATGCAAAATTTTCCAAAGTTAATAATTAATTATAATTATATTTGATTAATTCATACAAATTATGTGTAAATGTTATACTCCATGATTTTTTTTTTTTTAAATATACAATCAATACATCTAATAAAATACCAAGGATGAGACTTCTCTATATAGCAGATGTTGAGTATAACTTGTCATTGAGTAGGTCAGTGTAATGGGTGTATTAAATCAAATTTCAATGATAAATCGTTGCATACTGAAAAACTAGTATAAAGTTTCCATTTTGAATGACAACAAATAACAAAAAAAAAATTTTAAATAACTAGTTATTATACGTTCAATTATCTAATTTGATCAAAATTTGAACTTTAAACGCTTATAAAAAAGAAAATTATAACTGTTTTTAAATTATTGTAAGAACAACTTATAAAAAACCTTGTATTAAATTTCCAATCTTTTTACTCACTCACAAAAATTTCATACATAAATCAAAAAAAAAGTTGACAATTTCAACTATGTATTAATTACACAAAAATAGAGCTAATTTTTGTAGATTATCGGTATCATAGAATGCTTAATAATAAAGCTATAATAAGCTAATAATTTGCTTTAATAAAAAAATACTTATAAATGTTTCTTCAAAGTTCCAACTATATCCTATTTTCTACCTTTCTTAAAGATGAGTATTGAAATTTTTTATTTTTAAGGGCATTTTATACACTAAGCACATCATTGGAAAATAAGTATATTTATCTTAGTGTCTTAAAATGACTCCATTAATATCATGATTTGTTTAGCTTTTCATAAGTCAGGTTTCTATTTCCGTGTCATGTAAAAAATAAATAAAATTTATATTTTTTTAGGTAACGTATTACCGAATTTTGTTTACCTATAAAACATAGACAGGACACGGTGTAAAGTAAACCCGGTTTCAATTATAAAAATCCTGCATAATATAGTGATATTATATTCACCGCTTTTATCATATTTTAATTGTAGTGTCAATACAATTAATTTTGTATTTTAGCTGTATTTAAATAAGTTAATTTATATATTATATGCGATATATGCAGTATAATAGTTAAATATAATAGGTACCTATGTTCTAATAGAATATGATTCTATGACAAATGGATCAGGTTCAGTTAATTCTAAACGATTTTCGTGTTTTCTCAAGGCTAATACATTAGTAAATTGTACGTGCTATAGAGAAATTATTTTATACGATTTCTATAGTTCCTTTTACAGAACATGATAATAAATAAAAACATTGTTATTATTATCGTTAGCAACATGCTAGTTAATGAGCTAATAAAAACATTTGTTTTTTAGTTATTGCTTCTGTGAGTATTTAGCAGGTAATTTTTTTCGTAATGTGCGTATATGTTATTCAACAAGATTATTGAATGACGTTTTGGATCAAGCTGATCAATGATAATAAACTAATAGGTACACATAAACGTGTCGAATGTGCAGTAGGTATATTATACAGAGCGCGAGAATAATCCTTATTTGATAACTAAAATAAAAAGTACTTGATTATTCATTAAAATAAGTATTCTCGTTATAGTCTTAATAAGTCTATTTATTAAAAATGTAAAGATAACATTTTTTACTAAAATTTTTAACAAGCTGATACAATTTTAGGTATAAAAAAACATTTTAGATATTTAGTTATTTGTATTCACTATTTCAGCCTCAGTATTGTAGGCATCAAAAATCCAAATGTTCTATTCAATTATTGGAGCAGTATATTAATGTTAAGTAATGCTTATCGAGTATTTTATTTAACTTGCGTACCTATTATACTATTTATACTATGTTTAGTCCCCGATGTATGTATTTGGCCGATTCCTTCTAAATACGGTCAAAGATCAAACAATTTCATCACAATTGATAATATTTAAATTCCGTTTTGTTTTTGTTAACGCTATGTGTTTTATTATACATTTTTGATTAAATTAATTTTGGTACTGTTTGTTTTAATTAGTTTTCAAGTGTACCTATGGCTTAAGTCATGAAGACAGTAGATAAGTTATTTTACAAGTATTGAAATATAGCAATAATATTTTCAAAAAGAAAAAAAAATATTTTACTTTTGTCCTTATTCACAAAAATCCATAACTAATGCATTTTATACACATTATTGCACTTGAATAAATATACATAATAGTGTTACAATTGATCTGTTTTAACTAATATATATAGGTACATAAATACCTTCTGCAACCTCGACACTATTGGTGGGACAATGACGTCATATATACATATTACTTGATGTACCAATAAATATTTTTTTCATCAATTTCGAATTAATATTTTTAATCAAATAATCTACAGTTCTATCCAATTATAAATTTGATTTTCATGTTAAAATAATTTTGATTGACGTTTATTAAAATGTTCTAAAAACCATTAATAATTAAAGGTACTATGTTTTCCCGTATGAATTTAGACTACGAAGTTAAAAATTCAAAATTGTATTAATGTACTGTACTACCGTCTACCTTCGTAGTTATAAATGACATTATTTTGAAAAATTTTGAATTTTCCAATATTATAAATTTTTTATCCAAAAATTATATAGATATTAAGATACTATTTAATATTTAAAAAAAAAAATACATTAATCAATCATAAGTCATAACCATTCAAAAATAAATAGTTTATTTTGGTTCATAAATTTTAAGTGACCCTATAGATGAACCTAACTTTGTGCTAAAATTGCCAATGTTCCTACTAAGTATAAGCTTAAAAAACGTTTAGTTTTTAATTTTATTACAATTCTAAAATTGTAGATACAACTTAATGTATGTTATGGATTTAACTATAAATCGAGTTAAGATACCAAATATGATGTATAAGGTGCCCAAATGCTGTGCATAGTGTATAAGAAAAAGTAAACATGTAGGTATTATGTAGTAAATTTACCCGACTATGAAAAATATATCAATCATAATTTACATAAATTATTAATTTATAAATAGTGCACTTAGTTATATACCTAGTCGTAAATAGCGAGGGAAATACTCAGTTTCTGCAGCGGGGTCTAGAATAAATGATTACCTGTTATAGAAACTTGTCTCTTTCCGCTCATCTCAGCACAGGATAGTGATGTGATATATTACTTAATTGAAATGTTAATGCGATAACCATCTAGTTAGAAAAAAGATTTATAATAAAAATTGATTATTTAAAACGATGTTACAAATTAAATATTCAGAGAATAATCTGTATTCAATTTTTTTCAAATTTGATAATAATTTATTACGGAAAATCCTGCATACAACTATTTTGTCGCTTCAATATTTTCAGAAATAGAAAAAAAAACATAATATTATAAAATCAATAGCTAACCATAGACATTTGTTGTATATGTACAACTCTTAAATTCTAGAATTTCACAGGAATTATTCTAGATTACAATATCAAATAACATATGAAAATTATTTCAATGAATTTTTCATACTAATTTATATATGTTTTTAATATGTTCTACTTTTAGTAAATTTCAAAAAAATCAAAGAATGCAAAAATAAATTGTATTATTAATCAAAATATTTTCCGATATCTGCCTACATGCACATTTAAAATACACGCATTTTCTGTATAAAATAATATTGTACTACAAATGTAATATAGTGACCAATCTATATTATAAATGTATAACAAATGTATGATAATTCAACATCTCAACTAATAATTTTAATCCTAAATAATATGTTAGTAATTATGTTATGAATAAAGAATTTCAATAAAATGGATGCTTAGCATGTTATTTTTAATTTAAGATTGATTTTATGATAACAATTCTGTTGGTTAATTGTTTCATATTATATCTAATATAAACTTTAAAAAATGGTAATAATTTCACTTGAGATACAAATAAAAGTTTATATATATATTTAATATATAAATGATAATATAAGGGATAAAAATATGAAAACTATTAATAGGTAATAACTAATAACCATGTTTTACATCAATAAACACTTAAGTTGTTACTTATTATTATTCTATAATAATTACTTTATTATGTCAACAAGTAACCTAGCTGTAAACTAAAATAAATCTATTGTAAAGTAGCTAATAAGCACGTATATTAGTATAATTAATTTAGCTAAGCAACTACATTACAAGTTGTTGTATGTGAAAGAATATTATATTTTTATAAATAATTCTACAATTTTAGACTTATAATATATTAACATTTAACATATATGTTATTACGTTAAAGATACTTCTGAAGAAGTACTAAACTTCATCTATTCACTGTACAACGGTGTATGATTATCTTATACCTAGTCCTGAATAACCGGATATCATTAATTTTCAAGGCCCTAATCCAAGGTGAAAAACGAAAATCATAGGTGTTCAGCTAAGTACTATTACACATTAACAAGACTGTATATTATTATATTAAATATGCCACAATCGAGAGATTTTCTCTGCGAACCGGTTGTATTGGTCGTAATTCGCTAATATTAAACAATACAATTAACTAAAAATTACTATTTTTTCTTTGTTTTTGAAATGGTTCTTAATGTATGTATAAATTCAGAAATAATTTCATTTACCTAGTTCAATATCAATATGATTAGTAAATGGTATGCAAGATGCAATATTACAATTATACTACCTGTATATTTTGATGAAATATAATTATTTTGACTTTAAAATTGTTCTTTTTTTTCCTAGGTAAAAGATCATCTAATCGTAACTATTCTTATTTATATCTTTAATATAATTGAGATTTTAAACACATAATTTTATTATTTTTCTATAATATTCGATTTTTCCTTTAACATGAAGGTCATTCTTCATATTTTGTTGATATTGGCATCATATACTTAATTGTCAATGCATTTAAAAACAAAATTACTCAAGAATAACTAGTAAAATTTAACATTCCTATAGTTTTAAATCGTATTTAATCACAGATTTAAATCGGGCTTGCAACCGTTATCGTTACAATAACCAAAGTAGTAATAAAATGTAACACTTTAAAAGATACACAATATTTCAAAATTACATGAAATCAAATATCATTAAATATGAAATATAATAGATCGTATTTTCGTCATTCGTTTAATAAAAATTACATCATCAAACTTAATATATTATACCTATACCTAATTAATAGTTGTAATTAGGGCAAAATATTTTTCGAACTGTAGTTATATATTTAAAGCGTGCGTTGCGTTTTTATTTTATAAAATTTTTGTGCTAATATATTATGTTACTGTATAAGAAAAAATGAAATTTCTACATGATTTTTTTTACCATTATTAATATCGATGAGATCTTGCGGGATTGTAAATATAAGGGTAATAATTTTAGATGTGTGAGGTAAAACATATTATATTATCTATTCTACTATAACTTTTTTCTTTTTTAAAAACTACTTCTATACGCTACACGGAAATAGTATGGTTATAATTTTACGTCCTTGAAAACAAATATTTTCGCATAGAAAACAATCCAATATATAAAAAACTTTTTTTTTAAATTATTTTCAAATCATAATAATTTTAAAAATAATTTTTTTTTTTTTTTTGGTAGGAGGTTATTTTTATGAAATCCTAAAAACCTTTCTTATGGTTTATATTTTTACGTTACGTTAAACAACTTTTTAGAAGACTTAGAGTTTCAGTTACTCTATTCAATCCTATTGTAAATGACAAAATTTCAATAGATACAAATATTTGAATAGTATTATTGCTTAATAATGAAGTTTTAGGAATCAAATTGTTTTGTTTTAACAATTCCTCTCATAAAATCCCTTTCTTATCTATATTTTAAGGAGGTTAGTATTCAACGAAATTATTGATTTTTTTTCTAATCCTTAGTGAAAAAATCTCCTTAAATTATTTCTTCAAAAGACACTACTACATACTATACCTATGTATAGTTTTTTCAATATTTTAAAACTACAATTTCAATAATATCTTATCTTGAGTGGCCCGCCCATAAAGGAAGTAATTCTCGTTGTTTTAATAATTTATTTAAAATTTATTTTGCAGATAATATTTTGTTTATTATTTATTAAAATAATTATTAAACACTTACTTAACTTTATTAGTTATTATTTATCTAGATTCACAGTACTTATGTTGCCGACCTATAGTGGCCTATGGCTAGTTTTATTTCAATTATTATTATTTATTAACCTAACATTATAGTACACATAAAATATGTATTAAATAAGTTTAGAAACTAGAATTGCCACATAAAATGTCTAATTTATCAATAAAATAATAAAAATATTTTCTATTACATATTTTATAATACCTATATGGTATAATAACTAAATAAGACTACATTAATAATTAAATTATTAACCTTAGAAAAAGCTGGAAAATATAACTTTTATGGAATTTTCAATTCTTAATGTAAGTCATGTTATAAACAAATATTATTTAAGAAAGAAATTAACTTATTATTTTATGGTACTTATCTTTATTTCACGGTAAATATTGTAAAAAAATATATATATTAATATATATTTGTTTAGTATAGTAATTTTAAATAGGATTAGAAATATAATTTTTTAGCTAATATGTAAATTAAATTAAGGTTGAAAATATTTTTAAAAAAAGTTGATTATTTCTATTTAATAAAGATACAATGTTAATATTTTTTGTATGCTATATAATGTAAGAAATGGGCTTAGAAAATGCGTCATGAGTTCATGACATCTTTAGTCATCACCATGTATATATACATATAGTTACTAAACAAATAGACAATTTTAAAACGACTAAATAATAAGGTCTCATCCTTTAAAGAATTCCATAAGTCTTGTTACAATGTTTCATCCGTAGGTACTAAGTTTCACGCATAACAAAATACGTTGTGGATACTTCTTATTGTTCATTAATTTCGGGTATGTCGAAAACGTTGAACGAAAAACATTTTTAATCACGTAGAATATGAAACTAAGTGTGATAACTGATAAGATAATCTTTGCGTTTTATTTAAAATAGTCAGTAAAACGTGGGTAGCACGTATATTTTTTATTATATCTTATCTAGACTGATTATAATTAATTATTGTTTTTAAATATAATAGTTTTCTTACCGGAACTTTTTGGGTAGATTTTCTTACTGCACAATAAATTATAATAATCAAAATTCACCAATTATATATCTATCGTCGTATTTTCTAATGATAAATTTTACATTTGAATTAAAACCATTTTAAAGACAATATTTAAAATCATTTTTATACAACGATATTTTACAATGATAATGTTACTAGATAAGTAGGTATATACTTATATGTAAAGTTAAGCCAGTTACAGAGTTTAGACAGTTGAAAAAAAATTATCATAGTAGGTATTGTGGTATTTATGATTCAAATACAACGTGGTTTATCTTATTACAAATGTATACATAATATACATATTATCAATTGTCGGATTAATAATATTTTCCTATTTTGTTATACATAGTAAAAGTGACGTCCAGATTATAATTTCAAAAACACCACCCTTCTACATGTAGATATCCCATAAAACACTAATAAGTTCGTCAACCCATCCTTACTGCTAACATTCCATTCAGTCGGGGCCACCGAACTATTTCAGTAATTAATTAGTTAATTATCCTTGTGCCCCTTTTTAGGAAATTTTCTAGGGATCAGATTTTTTTTCAAAATTCAAATTAGATAGTTGGATAAACATAAGTATTGCTTAACGCAACATATTAAACCCTATCATTGATGAAATGGTTTTCTTTATGAAATATCAATAATACAGTTTTATTTTGTCTTTTTAGTTATTATATTATATAGTCTACGTTTTTGACAATTATAAATTATTGAATATTGAATATTATCGTGGTGTCGAAGTGCGAAAAAATTATGATAAAATTATCCAAAATTCTACGTAGACATTTTTTATCACTAGTATCGACGTGGTATAGCAGAATTGAGCAGTGGCTATTACTGTTTATACATAGTTGTTAGTTAATTACCTCGTTGAATGTTTAATATTTTCGTGATTACTAATTATTCATTGTTTAGTTAGCACAGCTAATATTGCTACCAATGTTATTATTTTAATACTGAAGACTAAAAGTAACATTATTATAACACCAATATCATGCATTTGAATAACCTTGGTTGGTCGTATTTACTAACATTTTGCAAATCTCGGTGATTATTTTATTATATATTATCGTATTATTATGATTGAAGGGGCCCCCACATTAATTTGCCCCTGACCCTGAAAACTATATGGGACGTATTTGCTAACACCCTCGACCCTTCTTTTCAACTGTATGAGAGCTACCAAAACTTATATATTTCAATATGTCAATATTTCATTTCGTTACTGATTATATATATTATGGATATGCCTAATAATATAATATATTAACCTCGTGTGTTTGATTACACTAAACTACAATCAGTATTTAATATTTATAATACATATTACATGTACATTATCTTCTCCAATTGATATTTTTGGGAACGCCAACTAGTGATTTATTAAATATCCGTTAATGTATAAACAACCAGTCACTAATCTCACTATACTCGGAAAATGTATCCCTTGTAAACGCGTTTGTCTTGGGTATATGAATATAACATGTATATATTATAAGACTATTATATATCATTAATTATCAACGTTATTTCTATAACTATCGATAGTAAAAAGTACCAACTTTTACTTTTTAGAATTTATAGTTATATATATTTTTTTTTATTTTTAGTATTCTAGTTTATAAATAGTATTTGTGTAATTACTAGTTAACCGGTAGTGATATTAGTGATATTATGCATATTCAACCTAATTATGTCATGTTTAAACTTAAATCAAACTATTCGTAACTTTGAAAATAAAATATAATATTTTATACAACTATTTGAAAATACTTTTCTGAAGTTATCAATTGTTTTTATATTTTAATTGTAATCAAATAAATACACCAAAACAATTCACACCAATAATTTTTATTGTATGAAACTAAAATTATGTTGAATTGAAATTTGAAAACAACTATAGTATTTAATAACCAATAAACAAATTAGTTTTGAACTGTGGTATCCAATTTTGCCCATTGATGTATCGTGAAATAATTTCGTTGATAAAATGTTCCAATTTCATTCATGTAGTGGGTTCACGGAGGCCTATTCAATATTTCGCGTTTCTGGACCGGCCGGGATCACTTTGTTGAGCCTGCGTCATGGCCTACATTCATGTTTTAAGTTGGGCTTTCGTGCCATTGACAACTTCGCCTTGCAACTATACAACTGGGACTCTGAATTCTTTTCTTTCGCACCTGTTATACCTTTTTCATTTCCATATACTTTTACATTTTAATAAATACCTAAACGCCCGATTCTTGTCTGTAGTTGTATTTCAATATGCATATATATAATAATCATTGCATTTTATAATTACTATTTTGGTGTTTATAATTAAGTAACTGCCGTCAATATATATAACATATATGATAAAATTCTAGTAATTTTGTTTCGCAATGTAATGACTATTTTTAATAACACAAAACCACATTATTTTTATTATTTACGTGATGTTTGCTTTCATTTTTTTATTGGATCATATACGAGTTTTTTATGTATAATGCAGTATTTTAGTTTATTATTTTAATATACTTAATATGTATTATCAAACAAGTATAATTGATAATTATATTGCCTAAACCTTTGTAAATTAATTATACAAATTACCATAGAATGCAATTGATTATGTTTAAACGTTATTCATCAATTATTATTAAATGACGTGTATTATACTTGTTGCGAACATGTGTGTCCATTGGCCGCTGCAAGCATTTTTATTACATTTTGCAATTTGCTGCAGTACTGTGTATATACGTCCCATCCGGCGGACATCGGCAGTTCACTCTGCAGCATACTAATCGATAACCTACTGTGTAACACTATCTATTATAAAACTATTTTTCGTCCAACAATGTATTTATAGGAGATTTAGATCTTTGTGTCAACTTTTTGTATAGAAATATTTGAGTAGGTAGGTGCATGGTTTAAATAATATATAGTGCCATGCGACACACTATAGCTACCATTATCGCTTTTGCCACGTACTCAATGATAAAACTATAAAATTAAATTGAAATAATAAACAAGCTAGTGTTTTATTAGGTACCTACTCGAGACGAAAAATTTGTATTTATATTATACATTATGCAGTCATCGTAATATAATCAAATTCTTAAGCATTTATATTACGTTACGCAAATATTAATATACAAGAATTAGGTATATCAACAAATTCGAGTACCTAATTGTTAAAAATGAATATTATCAAACAAGTTTTTAATATTTTAGTATTTATGGAAATTATAATAAAACAATGGTAAAACTGTTATTATCGTATTAAAATAACTAATAATTATGAATTCAAATACCTATTAAAGTATGAATTGTGCAATTTCATGGTGTAGAGGTAAACACTAAACTAATGAATTTAAAAAATGAGAATAATATAATATAAATCAATGATTATTTACAGTTTTTACTTAGAGGTTCAATTTTTAATTTAAAAAAAAAACAATCAATCATAATTCATAATATTGTATTAAAGCTGTGTCGTTTTCGAAATTGTGTCATGAATGAGGTTTTTATAAATGAATATAATAATAACATCAAAATATGCCAATTCATTAATGTACTGTATTATTTGAATTAATGGATAACAGTTAAAAGGTACTTAAAGCTATTATTTAATTATTTATTTCCTACAAGTGCTTAAACGAAAAATAGTGTAAAGCCCCAATAATCAAATCTGTAATTTTATTATATATTATTCAACATCCGAAAACCCAAAATAAACGGATTTCAGTACAGATATAGTGTCTGTATTGCAAGATACGACTAAAAACTAGACACACGACGATGCAGCAATAGCGGTACATGAGTTAACAAAAAATACGATTCTGTAAAATAAACTGACTACGACGCTATCGATCGTCATGCGCACACAATAATAATATATAATGGACTATATTTCACAAATAATAACAATAACGTAACAGTAAAAATATAATCAATAATATTAAAATAAGTCGCAATTAATAATATTGTGTTATAATAGTATATCAATCCGGCGGAGAAAACGTTCATTATTTGTGAACGACGAGCGCGAATTCCGTCCGGGGCACGCGCGTCTTGTATAACAGGGTAGGTGTAACGCTTATTCTTTTTGCAACAACAACAACAACAATAAACATAACGTCATAGTCGCGTACATAACAATATATTCTAATAGATCGCTCGTACGTACGTCCGCGTCGTCGTTCATGTTTGCGCGTAATACATTTCCTACCAATCATTGTTGTTAGTAAAGTTGTTACGCAATGCGTACTATACAATTTATTAAAAAAAATTATGCGTTCGAAATAATGGCTACACGGCGTTATCTCGCCAAACGTATTTATCCCGAAAGAAATCGCTAATACGGAGGGAACAGGCCTGGTAGGTTTTATTTTATTTTTTTTCCCCGCTAGTTTGTTTTTCGTCCTTCCTCTAACCGGCACCGTTTCCGCGCGTTGGCACGTGGCCCGCGGTGCCCTACTTCCGGAGTGCCGCCGTCGGTGCATTTTCTGCGGAGACGGCGACGGAGACGGACAGCATTCGCGCGCGCGCGCCCGTCGGCAGTGTGAGCGGCTGTGGCGACACGCGCGCGCACGCACGCACGCACGCATCACACAGGTCTGTTCGGTAATCGCGACGGCGGCGGTGGATGACCTACTTGTGATCACGCGTCCGCATAGAACGCAACTTTGCTTGCCTACACCACAATCAATATCGCAAGGGACGCGACGCACGCGAAACCCGCCTACTCCACCACCGCCACCGATTTTACGCGCCGCCGACGGATTCGTGATACCTAAAATAAATACCACAAAAAAAAAAAACAAAATATTAAATAATTATCGGCGATCGACATAATATAATTTATTAATTAATATATTTTAATGTACGTATATTATAATAATAATTTTGATGCGTGTTAAACTATAAAACTCGGTTACCTTATGTTAATAAAGGAATAAACTTTTTAAACAAATATATTACATTATTATTATTATTATTATAAAATAATATTAAGTTATGTATAGTAATAGTCTATACCTATACCTCGTCACGTGAAAATAAAATATCGTCTCAATATGTATATAATATTATATTAGTATGCATCGGTACCTACGGAAATTGTTTGGTATGTGGCAGAAGTGATGATGTGTGTGTGAAATGAGCCCATCCCCCTACTTTGTCTAAATTATACCGGACAACCAACTTACGATTACTTATAAATTACGTTGTACAACTTTGGTGTAGTTAGTATAAAGTGGAGGGGTTAACTTCACATACATGAAGTGATTTCTTGGTTTTCATCTGAAAATAAAAGATTTTTATCAACCTATTATCTTACGATCTTTTCTAAAAAAAATTCTTGTCACTCCAAAAACGTCAAAATACTCAAGATTAAATAAATTATAAGTGACTTCGTAACAGCTTTTTATTTTTTTTTAAAAAAGGTTTTATTATACATCATTGTTGATGGCAAGCAATTGATGAATATATTTTCGTTTTAATTTTTTTTTTTAGTACGAAAATACGTTTGAACACTATAATAATTTTAATTAACCACCATACCAATACCTTAGTTTTATTTTCTATGGTTTGAACCAGTTGTTACTACTTTAAAATAGCGAATTATACAATTAAAATAAAACTAATAAAAGTATATGTATTATAATCTATATGGCATGTAAGTTATAATAGTATATGCTATATTTAATCATAATAGATACATTTATAAACCTAGTATTCATGATAAAACTGTATAAAATTCCAAAACTCAAGTTTAATATTTTCTAATGTGAACTTAATCTAGCAAAAAATATTTAAGACTATGAATTAGAAAGTTGTACTTTATATGCCTTATAATAACATCTCAATTTATGTTGGGATTGGTTTTGTCAATTCTATTAAAATTTAATCAGCGCTAAAAATATATAAAATCTGAATTAATGTTGCGAATTTGTATTTAAAACGTGATATAGATAGCCACTTGAGTGTACAAATTTACTTTGATTACTATAGTGTGTGTTGGGAATAAAACAAAATAAATCTAGGTAACCCCTTAACCCTTCTTTGCAGATTGCAAGTGTATACGCAACGTACTGATTTCATTATTTAAAATTGACAGTTTAATCCTTAGAACGTCTCATAATACCGGTTGCGTAATAACAAAGAACAATTGTGAAAATTAAATTGGATTTATTTTAAATGAATTTATAAAATATTAATTAGAAAACATATTTACGGATTTCGCGATTTATTTTTCTATTCAAACTTTAAATTTATATTCTCGTTGCTCGACTTTAAATTATAGTAAGTACATAGTTATTAGAATGTTTTTATTATTATAATAAATTTATATCATAGTAGTTCCTTGGTCATACTACTTCAAAAACTATATAAAAACATTGTGATTTTAGATCCGCGACTAATGCAACAGCTAGCAATTGTTTAAAAAAAAATCACCCTGCATCGTTTTTCTATTTATTAACTAAGCTTATATGATGTGTCTGAAATTACGAAATTATAAACAATTTTTATACAATTTTATAATATTTATTATTTATTTATAATGAAAGCTACATATTTTTTGTAATTTTTACTATACATTTGCATATACGTACTGCTCACTAAAATAGAGGTTGTGGTGTAGTAATGATACACCTGTGTGGCTGTATATCGCTTTTACAACTAACGTAAATATTTAGATAAATAAATAGAAATACTATTCCTTGTTGGTTTTGGCCAATGTAATTTACTTTAGAAATACTGTGTTAATAGATAATTTCTATTAAATCGTTTAATCCATTCAAATAACAAAATAAAATATCAAAAATAATGTAAATATTACGTTGATTAGTGTAATTATTGTATTACCTAACTAAGATACCGCGCCAAAATCAGTGATAGTTCTTACCTAGTTTATAATAATAATGACGTTTATAAAGTATCATTCTAACATATTTTAATATAGCAGTTTATAAATGAAAATAAGAAGAGTTTTGGTACAGGTAGAAAAAAGTTCGAGGTGGAGAATTATATAATTATTTTTTTTTTTATTGACTATTACTACACTACTGTCTACTACATTAATACATAATGCATTATGTATAGATTATAGAGCCACTTTTTCTGATTTGGAGGTTTATCCCTCATAATCCTATTCATTCTGATAGGGTGGTAAAGTGCGCTTGCTAAAGTTTTCTCTTCGCCTCCAAATAACTTAACACGGTGCTGATTAATTCTATTTGGTATAATGCCAATATAAACATCATATAATGTCATAAGCTACGTATTTTGAATATGCACTTTTTTAGTGCAATATTTATAATCAGATGAGCTTTTATTTAGACAAAATTATCTTTATTATAGCTTATAATTTATAAGTATGTATATATATTTTAAGGTATTTATTAAAATAATAGTTTAACGTTTTTGCACCATAATTGGATATTTATTAATTAAGCGTAATAAATTTATATTTTAATATTTTTGTTGTTTTTTTTATTATCATTATAGTCTATATGTAGTGTACACGCACAGAATACCATTTTCAAGTATATAATTTCAACATAAAACGTACCCGCCTGTATATTACTATTTACCCTTGTCAATTGTCATATAAAATGAGATAAATAACCATTGATAAAACTTTAAAACGTTATTAATTTAATGTACTTAAATATAATATAATTTACTTAGTAATTAAACGTATTATTAAATAAAAAATAATTAAGTACGATTAATGACTAGTGTCATTAAAATTATTATTGAACATCAGTTAATGGAAATATGCATTTACATTAAGATATTTAATAAAATAACTAATACAAAACTTACATTTTCACTAAGTAATCTAACTTAACTTATCTCTCAAAAACAAATTATTAAAATGTTAATAGGAAGCTTAACTTCAATCGTGATCATTATTACTTATTACTTAGTAAATTCTCTTAGTTATCAATAATTTTTATGTTCAAATTGCGTATTAAATCTAAATATAGACCCACTGGCCAAATACTTAATATATACACACTTACGAAAAATTATGAAAATCTGAAATCTGGACAAAGTTATACTATATGTTAACATTGCTAATTCCATACTCAATATTGCTAATACTGACCGCGAATAAGCTAAAATGTTTCAAAAATAATTTACTACACTTCTTTCTTTCCTTTCTTCCTTTACATTATTTTTTATAAATTATTATAATTATAATAATAATAATTATATAATACATTACTTACAGTTGATGGCTAATGGTTGTGAAGAAGTGGTTGTTAATCCAAACCAACAAATCCGAGGTCGATCAGTCGGTTACAGAGAGCGTGGCCGTAGTGTTGGTTCAGTAGGTCCAATGCGATCAGAAAAACGATCATCTGATAAGTCACCCTACTCTAGCGGTCCTTATTTATCACCTCCTCCTCCTGATACCAGCTGGAGGCGTACTCATTCAGATTCAGCTTTACATCAGAGTGTGTCGCAAAGCAGTTCTACTGAATCATTGGCTCATTTACACAGTCCTGGATCTCAGCGCAGAAGTAAGCACTTGGATTATGTTACTATCTTTATTTTTACGTATAAATGATATATAATACGTATAATGTATATAATCTGTATTGTTTAATACCGTATGAATATACGCTAAAAGTAACTAACATGGCATAACACAGTGGCGGATCCAGAAGGGGGCGATTGGGCGATCGCCCCCTCCCCCCCCCGTTCTCTCAAAAAAAAATAGTTTAAGTCCTTGATTTTAATTTTTGACGTAATTATACTTCAAAGATAACAAAATTATAGTGATATATTTTGTTATTACTATTATCTACTATAAAAAAATATTTTTTTTGTTCTGTAAGATACTAAGGAAAGTAACATATGTATGTACCTAAATAAATACTTTATCAAAATTAATGTGTGCCCTTTAAAAATCGCCCCCCCCTCTGTTATCTTAGTCTGGATCCGCCCCTGGCATAACAATAAACATAGTGAGCCTACGTTGTTTTTTGTTAAATTTTTAGACCAAAATATTTAACATCGAGAGAGTATAGTCAGTATAGGGAATGCATTCCCGTGGAAATTCAAATACTGTATAAAAAATGTACATTATAGTGATTAGTATATGAGGCGAATCTCAATTAGTTTTGATTAAATTTAAAACTCGGCTTAGTAAACCAATTTTCCATACAGTCAAGATGATTTTGCAGATTTATTAAGAAAGTGAGAGGATCGTTGTTAATGGAAATATTGTTTCGCCATCAGCGTAATTAACTATTCGTGTATTAAGAGTGATTTATTAATTAGAAATAAAAATGTTGTATATTATACGGGATAAAATTCCGCCATAAGAAACACCGGAGTTAATAGCTAATATTTCAAAGTGTGTACATTTGAAAGTGATGTTCTGAGAGATAAGATCTCATAATGAAGTAGTAAATAGGTAGAAAAAATCTTTTAAGCTTTTAAAATTTCTTAAAATACATATGTACAGTATAATTTATTTTCGATTGAATGAGAAAACACACATCGAATAGGGCATCAAACAGCACATTACTTTTCTATAGTGATGAGTAATATACATACGTATAAGAATTAACCTTTCAAGTATTACAAACAATTATGCCAATATAAAATTTATTGACTTTCTCAGTATATAATTAAGGGTTTATGTATTCGAATTTCGTATAAAAATTAAAAATTGACGTTAGTGAACGTAGAAACTAGAAATATACACAATATAAACAAAAAAAAACTAATTTTTTTCACTTTTTAAATATGAAAGTTATTTAAGTATCTATAATGGACAATTTTACCGCGAGACTGACTTTTTACTCTTAATAATAAATTCACTAATACTTTTAAATTTTGTTTTATTTAGCGTTAATTGATAATCAGCAGTATGATAAGAAAAGGTACTTATCAACATCGCCGGATAAAAGACCTAGGTCTTGCTGTGACGTACCTAGAGTTCCTGGAATTCAGTAAGGCATTATTTTTTAATCTATCGGGAATAGATCACATTTTTACTATGAATTTTTCCAGCGTTTTTACTACTCAACAAGAACCAGGCGTTGTTCAAATACCTATTGGTAACAATACTGGTTCATTACCAGACCTCACTAACTTTCAGTTTTCTCAGCCAATCCATGCTCCTCTTGATCAGGATGACCAGTATAACTTATCATCTCCTTATAATAGCAACGTAAGATCAATATTATACTATTATTGTTTGTTCTTTTTATTTCCTTTTTAGCATATTTAATACTAACTACATCCATATAAAATTAACAATTTAGATCTTTAAATACATAAATTAAGGAAAACCGAATTCCTTGATAGTATGTGACTAGATTAGATGGTTGTTTCAGCAGAGTCCACTAACAACAGATGGTTGTAGTCCACAAGGTTCTCAAGGCTCTCAAGGTACTCCGAGCCAGAGTCCAAGTGTCCTATCCCCAGTATCAATTAACAGCCGTACACCACCTACACGGTTTTCATTTACAAGTTCACCACCACCTGATTCTCCTAATCAAACTACCTTGGTCACTTGTGACATTGTGTTACCAGTGAGTTTTCTTCAGAAAATTTCATCCCGAATAGATTTTATGACATTTTTCATTTTCTGTTTTGTAGATTGATTGCTTTAGTTATTTCTTGTAGCCAAAATGTAATATACGCAATTAATGCATTTAAACCTTACCAAATATTTATAAAAAGTATTTATTCGTTTTATTTCTCTTTGTTTTTCAAAATTAGAGTTATTTATAGTTCATATATACAAAAATGTATCTTGTCCTTAAATTTCATAATTTTTTTTTCCAATGGTTATTGCTAGTTTTTTTTTTTTTTTTAATGCATGGTTTTACAACATTTTATCAATTTTGCACCATTTATTGAAGAGGATGTTAACACACTATTTGTTTTCTCTCTAACCCAACACAGCACATAGACAATTTGTACTTAACTAATCTTATGTTAGTTATAATATTAAAGTAAATTTACCTATTATCAAAACTTAAAGTTAAGGATATTACCTATAAAATGTTGGTTTTCAACAATATTTCAATTTTAATACGAGCTATGAATATGTAAAATGTTACAATCTCTCTTTATTATTGAAATATTGTTAACATCCAACTTAAGAAGACATATAATGACCTTAGGTTTATATTTGATGATAGATCAATTCACCCCAATTTTAAATTTAACAACACAAAGTCAGTTATAGTAAATGTAAATTTGCTATGTTGTGCATGAGTTGAGAAAAAAATCAAATAATGTGCTGACATCCTGACAGTTATATAAAATATAATAAGCGTAAGTTTTTGCTTTGCAACTAATTTTTCTTTTATCTATTAAGTATTATTTAGATATTTGATTATTTATTTTAAGTACCTTGATATGATTGCAGAATCACCTTAGTGTTCCTTACTTTATGAACCATAGGTTACAACGCACATGTAAGGTTAGTTGCACGCAATTTAATTAATTTAATTTTTTCTTTTATACAATATATACCTAGTACCTTTTTTGTGTATCATATATGTTTGTTTATATTATTTGTTTTGCTTACAAACTTAAAATGACTGCCTGTATTTGCACAATAATAGACAGAACAATTTATGCACATTTAAAAATGTGTTTAGTATGATTAATTTTATAAACTTGTTTCTTATAGGGATTTACTGTTGACAATAGTCCAGGAAATGGTAATTCTGGAGAGAACTGCAATAATAACATAAAAATGCAAATATTAGGTCAAAATTCAAATATGAACTGTGTGACTGGCCAAATCAATGGCATAAAAATGAACCCTGTACAAACAGTTATGTATCAGCATATTCCATTGTCACCAGCACAACAACAAACTCACCAGTCGTGTGGTATTGTTAATGGCCAAACTGAAATAAATTCCTCGCATGTAAGTTATCATGTCAATACAATTAACATATAATATAATACTATTTCTGTTATAATTTCAGTTAAACATAGGAAATTCCCAACTTAACAATATAAACACTTTAGGATCATATAGAAATCAACAATCCAACAGGCCAAGTCCACAATCATCTCCAGGACTTACAATTCAAGTATGTGTATTATTATTTTTTTAGTTTAGGTAAGTAATATATAAAGTTTAATATTTAAGTATTAAACTTAACTAAATTATTTAGTGTCTTAGACTCTTAGGAGTGTATATTCCAAGTTTAACTCAATTTTTTGGGTTTTTATAGTTCAGCTTTAATTTTCAGAATGTCTTATTCTATTTAAAACAGAGTAATATAATGATAAACAAAATTTTTGTTTTAACGATATATATGGTAATCGGTCAAAGTATCCAGATTTGTACAGACTTTATTTTCTACTAAAATTAGCTCAGATATTAAATTAAAAAATTAATTCAACATGATATAATGTATTACTAAAAGTAAAATTAATTAAATTAATAGCAATAATATCGCAAAATTTGCTTCACAAACATTTGTGGTTATAGTAAGACTATAAAATAAAATATGAGTTAAAGTGTAAAATAATTAAATTATGTAAATTAGATATTAGTGAACTAGTTGAACTATTTTCTAAAAATTTTTGTTTTTTTTTTATAAAATAATTCGATGATATAAATCGTTAACATTAAGAATAGCGTTTAAAGACTATGGAATACTACCATCAATTTTTTTCTCACAGAGATGTTTTAATTTATTTTTTATCTGCGGTGGTCCAATAGTACTCAATTTATAACTTTAGTTTTGTCTGCTGCATTTTCATGTCACATATTTTAATTTTTTTACTATTATAGCTTTCTAATTAGCTCAATTAGGGAGAAATTTCTAAATGCAAATTTCAAATCACAAAATTTGTGTATCTTTTTATTTAAAAAAAAAATATTCTCTCTGCTTATTTTATATTATTATATATATATATATATATATATTATTAGATAATATTTGAGCTAATTTTTATTAGAAAATGTAAATTAAAATAAAGTTATATTATTTGGGCTTATCAACATTTTAAATTGTTTGTGTTTATTTATAAAAACATTTTACTAAATTTTTAAATTAGGATATTTTGTTTGTAGTTTTTTTTTACCTAGATATGGTTATAACACAATAAAATTAAGCAAGCAAGGCCCCCATAAAATTTAGTTTTAGTTGAATAAAGCCCTATCAATTAAATCTTGAGACGCACTATATGCATTTTTTCTTTAGATATTCTACTTACCAACATTGTTATTTCTTAGTATCACTTTAATATCTAATATCATTATTATCATTATTAACTATAAATTCACGCATTCCTATCATAAATATTCTCAGTGGGTAGTTCTATTATTTCTTTAGTTTTTACATATTGTTACTCAAGAAAATGCTTGCTTATAGCTATGAGTTTATGACCAATTATATTATATGATAGACCAATGATTACTACCAACCTACTCCATACAGTCTACCTATGATTCTCAAAGGTCTAGAATGTGACCCAAGCTACATTTTTAAAATCAAACATAATTATCAATTGTAAATTACAACTATGAAATTCCAAGTGCACTTTACTGATACCTGAATTAATTTATTTTAAATTATTTTATAACATAACTATGTTATATGTAAATAAGCATTTGTAGAATTTATATTTATACTAATAATTATTTATATCATGTATATTGTGTATATTATATAATAAGTTTTTATTATTTTAGTATGGAAGTTCCAGTCCATTATGTGGAAGTCCGCAGAGCCCATCCTCACCTAGTAATTCTTCTGTTAGTAGCACTAATCAACATCAAAACTATCAAACGCAAAAAGATTTTTATACAAATCTGACACAAACCAACAATCTTCAACACCATTTTGAAAATTTCTCTATGGTAAGCCACTAAATTAAAATATTTTATGCAGTAGCTATTTAGTATTAACAAACCATAAGTATTTTTATATGATATAAATCAAATAAATTATCTAAATATTCTAAAACAGTTGTTTTTAAACTACTGATGAAGAATTTAAATTTGTTAATTGATTATAATTTATTTCGGTTTATGCTTATAATAATAAAGGATATGATGGTAAGTAAAAAAAAAAAAAATGTTTTTCCTTCTTATAATCAACTTAAAATATGTTACAAAAATGGTTGTTACCAGTGGTCATATTTTTTTGTTAAAAATAACTAATAAGTAATAACTCTAAATCCCAAAGTCTAGATCTAAGTTTATTAATATAATTAGTTTTCAAATTTTGTGTTTTGTTTTATTTTGAATGTTCAATACAATGTAATACCTATTGATTCTGACAAGTTCAATCTTGAATTTTATAGTACATTTCTTTTAGATTTTTTAGTAAATATTTTGGACAAAAATCATATAATAGGTTCAAAAGTTAGTAATTGTAATTGGTAAATATCTTGTGGAAAAGTAATCCTTATTGGCTGACACACTATATTTTGGGTCAAGGGATAATAGTCCCACTGTACCATTCTTTATATACATATAGTATTTCGGAAATAGGGGTTGTCAAAGATCGGTGAAAAGATTTTACAATAGTATATTTGATCAGAAAAAGCTTTATTATAATTACTATAAGATTATATTGTAATTACTGTTTTCATATTTAAGTTGGATTTCTTTAGGGTCGTGATTTTAAGGTTTAATTTGATATATAAATTAGTTATTAAAAAGTTATTTATTATTTATTTAAGTTTGATTTCTTAGCAGACCCTTTATTTAGATTCTTTAAGCTCAAATTTGTTTTAACAAGAGCTTGTTTAGTTAGTTTTGTTTAGAATGTTGATTTTGATATTAACTAAAAAAAAAGTATTTAAAGACAGGGATTTAATGTAAATTTATTGATATATATCTGATAGGTCCTGGTCCATATTAGTCTTTAATTGAAGTTAACTTTGCTTAGTACAATTTTTGGTTGAGTGCATGTGTGATCTGACTAATAATCTTTTACCTTAAATATTTTATTGATTTATAAATTATAAATTAATATTTATATTAATAGCTTAATGGATGGAAATATATATTTTCATCTGTCAATATTTATTTTGTGAATTACTAAAATTCAAAAAGTTAAAAAATAAAAATAATTTAATTTAAATATGTTCTTATGTAACAATTATGAAATAAATGCACAATATTAAAATTTGTATTCAAATACCATTAGAATTGCTTTAATTTAAATATCAAACAGTTAATTGTATTTTGGTTCCGCTATCATAAAGCTGGACTGGAATCAGGTGATGCAATCGCTAAAAGATTCAAATCCATCAGCTTGGATAACTGCCCAAATCCAGGTAAAATGGTCAAAAATAGATTGTAAAATGTATACCTTATAATATAGTTATATGGTACACATTATATTTTCTAGTTACTTATCAATAACAAAAAATAAGGGTTGTTGTAGTAGGTAAATTTTATATCTATTGTATATATATTGTTATATACTAATTTTCATCTTAGATAACTGCATGTCTATTGATAATTATATAAATTATTTTACAGTTACTGAAATCCTATTTAAAAACAAATTGAACTTAGTTGTTTTATTTATTTGTTTTTGATTAGCTTGATAGTCCTGTATCCACAGGATTGGAGTACATGGGTTCTCCGACTAACACATACTTGCAACAGGTAATTCAGTACATATATTTATAAATTTATGTATATTATTATTAGCCTGGATACTTATTTATTATTTTTTAGACTGAAGACTATGTAAATTCAGAAATGACAGCTGATATGGGATATTTTAGCACTTCGCCATCCCAGTCTCTTCAATTTCCCAACCAGACTCATACAACACCTAATACTCCTTCCAGTATTCCTGACATAATACTTACAGGTAATTATTTGTATTATTAATATTCTTTACTTAGACTCAGATTTTTAGTGAAGTTTATCTCAAATAATTAAATTATTTCAATTATTTATTGGATTAATAAAAAAATAATAATAAATATACCTAATATAGAACTTAAATATCTTTAATATTAGATTCTAACTCACTGTGTAGTTTCACTCTTGTATGTTCAACTATATTTCTGACTTTTAATATGTAGAATTAAATTAACCAAGTAATTAATAAGGTTTGCATTAGTAGCACAAATATCTATCACATAGTAAAATAGTTAGCTATAAAAATAAATTCCTAGCGTCAACAAAAAAAAATATTACAGTTTAACACTAGCTTATCAAATAATAGCAAAAAAATACATGATCAAATATACTCTATTAAAGTTATTTTAAGAGATAGTTATCTCTGTGGGGTTGACAAATGAGTAATGTCTGATTGCCGCCCAACAAAAACTGGTTGTAGCTGAAGTCTACACTCATTTTAAATAGAGTATAATCAAAAAAAACTTTCACAGTTTATACTGTAATTTCTTTATTTTACATCAGTAATTGATAAATTAATTTGAAACTAAAAACTGTTAAAGTAATATATCACTATATTTTAAATAAATTAATATATTTTGCATTTGTTTTATGTAGATTTTTCTAATGGAGATCAATTAGATAACCAAAATGATTTTGTGAAAGAATTAAATTCCACAAATGCATTTGATGCCGATTTCTTCACCACTGAAGAAAGCATTAGGCAGGGTCTGGTTGATCAAATTGACCTAGATCACTTGGAACATTTACAAATGTTAGCTGAACCAATCAATGATGAATCATCTAACAATGATCACAATCGTCACTTTCAAATGTAACTTATTATATTGACATTTTTTATTCTTTTTTTTTATCTGTGATTAATTGATAATATATATCCTTAGAATTGGATAGTAATAGTTATTATTTTTATTACACAAAAGTGCCAGAACATTTTGATTATAACTAAGCTGTTGTAATTTTTTTTCTTGCTATTTTCTTTTTTCAGTGCCAAAGACTTAAATTTATACTTTTTTCTTATTACATTAAATTTGTATTGTTTTTTATGTAGTTACCATCCGATATTCTAATCATCATTGCATTTTATAATTAATATTATACCTTTTTCATATTTCTGGATTTTTTTATAATTATATTATAATAATGTACTGCACAAATTTAAATATCCTTAGCTGCCGAATCACAATTTTAGAACCTATGGTGCATATATTGTAAGATTAATATGACAAATATGTATTTTTTATACAGTATATATTTAATACTTAATTATAATATAATGTTAATAAGTTCCCTCTCCCACCCTTAATTGTTTTTGTAATATAATTTTTTTTTTTTTTTATTAATAAAATATTAAATTTTAAAATTAAAAGACAATGTTCAATTAAATTAAAAGATCTCGTGTTAGATGTATTTTTATTAATATTATTCTATGTGTACATACATATATACATACATACATACATACATACATACATACATACAACATACATATATCTATATTATATTATACATAAATATGCACACAAATATATATACATATATATATTACATGTATGTATGTATGTATTTAAGTATGTATATAATATAATATATGTGTGTGCGTGTAATAATTTGTTTAAGCCTTTCCATGGCAAATTTGGTATGCGTGTTTATAATTGTGTTCGTTTAAATGTGCCTTTTAATTTTTATTTTTTAAAATTTTACTCAAAATGAATGTTGAAATTAATGAAAAACAATTATCATTATATATATATATAATATATATATATAACATATGTATAGTTATATATATATATGTGTAATATGTATCTTATATATGAGAAAAATATTAAATCTCAAATTTAATTAAAAATATTGGATGTTATAGAATAAATTTAGGTAAATTTGTTCTTTATTTAAAATTATATTTTCTTTCGGTTTATAAACCATGTATATTTTTCCCAGCAAATCGAGTAATAATATATTTCTTTACTAAAGACTTAGTAATGTTATTCATAAATTTTTAACTTTGCTCTTATTTCAATAGATTTATTTTAGAATAAAAATAAATAAATACTTAGTTATCATTTGTAAATATTTGTACAACATGATTGTACATATTTATTATGTTAATTGGTTAGGTAAAGTATTTGGAACTCTGTAATGTCTTACTTATAATATTTATTATTACATATTTTATGTATAAAGATCATAAATAAAATATATATCATTTGTATTGAAACATTAAACTACCATTCACATTTTAAAATTATAGCTTTATATATATCCTAAATAATTAATATTTCGAACAAGATGCAACATTATTACAAAATTATTCGAACAATTACAAATAGTATATAACTAAAAAATACAAACATAAAAGAGTTCTAAATCCTTTATTTAGTTATTTAATTAGCAACGTTAAAAATTTTTAATGAATAAGAATCCCTACTTACTTGTTTTACAATTTTTTATAATTATTCAAAAAATAAAGTTTAGGATTAATGTAAATTTGGAATTTTTATTGTTCATTAAAAGATAAACAAAATCAATTCTTAGCTTTTTGATTTTGTTGTTTTATATAGTGTTGATGTGCAAAAACTATGTTAGTTGAACATTTCATGAATGGAGTTGTTTTCATTTCTGTACTTACTAAATACTAAATACTAGTCAATAAAAATCAATACAATTTAAATCCTGTTTTTTTTTTTTTTTTTTTTGTGAATTTTTTATTATATGAAGTGTTTATTTGTTATAATTGTCTTAAAAAAATATATTTATAATGTTAAAAACTTAAAGAAAAATATTGTAAAATAATTAAATTGAATTAGATCAGTGTTTCTCAAATGGTAGTATAATTTTGGCCCCAAAAGAATCAATAAGACATTAATTTGTGAGTAAATGTTTAATTTGAAGTATTCTTGTGCAAGAACGTCTTGCCACTTAGATGGTTTTTTTCTGAAAATAATAAGACTGTTGACTTTATGGGGTAATTTTAAGATCATTTTTCCTTTAGGTTTTTTAAATAGTAAAATCCCTTAGTACACATGATATACGTATAAATAAAAATAAAATGTCTTCAAATTAAAATTGAATCACAGGGTTTTCGTTCGGAAACACGCCAAACGTCGTGGTGCCAAAGATCAATTGAGAAACGCTTAGAAGTTATTGACAACACTAGTCAAATTTACCTTGTACTTTTTTTTTTTTTTTACGTAGGTAATTGATTGATAAATAATGAAAACCTTATTTGTACATTGTCATTTTTTTACTATTAAATTAATTTTTAATTCTTTAAACTTACATAGTCAATAATACATTGGTGGTATTTTTATTACTATTACTATTATTATTATTATTGCGGTTGTGGTCTTTCCGCATACATTATTTTCCATAACCCCCGTTGTTGTTGCTACTGCTGCCATAGCTGCCGTAACCGTGTCCACCGTGTACGGCGTAGTTGGAGTAGTCGACCTGTGTGCTCGGCTGGCTAGCCGGTGGACATCCGGACGGCAGCGATGCTGGTTTGACAACGGGCGCGGGCTGTTCGTTGTATCCGCCGAAACTGGCCTGAGCGTACGCCGAATAGCCATTAGTCTGTTGACCGTATGCCGGGTAACTAGACGTTTGAGGTCCGTACGCGGGGTAACTGGACGTTTGAGGTCCGTACGCAGGGTAACTGGCAGTTTGAGGGCCGTACGCCGGGTAGCTAGACGTTTGAGGACCGTACGCCGGATAGCTCACGCTGAGCTGGGGCTGGGGCGGTGACGGCCGCGGCTGTGGCTGATGTTGATATTGCCCGCCGTAATAAATGTACTGTGTTTGGCCGGTCGGTGCAGCAGGTGCGCCCACTCCGTGTTTAAGCATCATTTTTTTCGCTATCAAATGGCTGGCGAATGGCTCTAAAAACGCTTCTGTGCCAACTGGTATTTCGCTGATCGCAATCATAGCTACAGCAGCCTACGAGATACACAAATAATTAAACATTATATAATTTACTGCCGCAGTTGATAACATCGTTTCGATTCCAATACTCCCAAACCTCTTGAGGAATAATTGACCATATACCGATTCGTATTTCAATATACCTACTCAATAATAATCAATAGATTCATTTAATATTTTAGATGTTTACACAGTCCACATTCGTTTACAGAACAAGCTATTTCCTAAATCACCATTTATTTATAACAACATAATATTTTATGAATATTGCCTTTAAGTCTACAATGCTGGTTTAAGGCTACTTAACTTTCTGTAACCTCTACTATACATATGTCTATATGACTAAAAAGTAAGAGTAATCGACTGGTGAAGTGTAGCCGTACAGGTAGGTACATAAAAGAGTGCAGTTATTGTAGCAGTCTCCTGAGGAAATACCATGGCCCTATATAGAATCATTATTAGCTATGTAGTTAGGCACCTAAATTATTATATACATAATAAACGAGCGACGCGGAAGTGATGCGAATGCTGTTCCCGAGATCGTAGGTTCCGAAACGAAAAATAAATTCCATATCTGAGTCTCGCAAGTCACAACATATATTTTTTTGTTAACGAATTACGTTTCAATGAAATTACTGATACACTTGTTATGTTCAAATGATAAAATAAGGGAGTACAAGTTAATAAGTTATATTTCAATGGAAAAAGAAGAGTACACTAGTCGTATCCTAAAGAAGTCGATTTTTTAAAAATAGATTCATTCAAATGTTTGCCTATATAAGTACGTAATTATTATTTTAGATTAAATTAGCGAAGCGATGAATATATTAATTTTTACAATGACGTGTGTATTGTATTTTCACTGTCATCTTCTTTTATGACCGTAAAAATGCTTTGAATTTTAACAGTGGGGATGGTTTCCAGTTAGGCTAGTTTAGCAAATTTATTCTAGTTCTTTAGGTGTCGAAAGTAAAAATACACAACACCTTAAAAATTTAAAAGTAACAACAAAAAATTAAAGAAACCGAGAATTTTTACTTAAAACCAGTGTTTAGAAAGATTGATTTTGTTTTTGGATGTAACTTCAAATTGAAAAAACCATAGATATTTGAAATGTTTATGTTATTATTTTTTCTAAATATTTTAATTCATAGACATTGTAAACATTTGCAATTTTTTCTACAAATGTTAATAAAAAACATTTTCAGGATCAAAAAGCTTGAAATGAATTATAAGATTCAGGACTAACTTATTTAAACTAATTAAAAATACTAAAGATGCATAGGCATGTTTTTTATTTTTATAAGCATATACATATGAAATTCTCTCCTCGATGATGACTGACAACGAGGTTCAGAATGTAGAGGGTAGTTAGATACATTGGTACATACAATTCATCTTCAGGGAGCTGGAAAGATTTCTATAAGACCCGTTCATATTTGTGATGGAATTCAAAGAATATTTATAGGTAGGTAGTACATTAGTGTAATAAGTTAGGTGACTATTTATTTATAGAGCCTTTCAATTCAAACATTCTCATAAATGTATCTTATAATAATAATGTTTAAATCACAAAATAATAAGCACTTGTTATGTAATTACTCCAGTTAAGTACTAGTCCGTCTTCCTGATAAATTAGTATATATCTAGATACTTCGAGTGAGAGAGGAAAATATCTTTGGAATAATAGGAGTAAGTATAGAAGTATAGTATATATAATCTATAGGTACCTAATAATATAATAATAATCTAAATAAAATAAGTAGATATATTGTAAAATATACTCACGACGCAAAAGACGAACACTCTGGTGGTCTTGTCCATCTTGTACGAGTTTGCGCGATTGAGTCTGTTGGCGAAAGAAAATCACAGGCACCGGATCGTCGCGCTTATATAGTGCACGGACTGCACACGCCAAGTAGGTATACCTACCGGAATTATGTCCAAGTATAATATCTATATATCCGCCAGCGAGAGTATCTCTATGTATATAATATATCGTTCACGCTATAACATATGCCTATACCTACGCATATTTTGTGTATATAATAGGCATAGGCTTATAGGAGGCGCACTAACCTTGACCCTGCGGCCGAAGACGGTTTTTTTTTTTTGGGCAGTTCAACAAACCCGGCATAAAACCAGATTCCTATCGACGTTACGAAATCGCCGACTTATTATATATAATATATATATGTGCACATAATGTATTACGATATACTGCAGCATTATTATCGTGGCGACGGATGCGGCTGTGTGCGTTTTCCCATTTCCTGCGATTAGGCACGAATGCGTTTTTCGTGCATTTCACACGACACTCGGACAACAGGTTTCTATAAACCGACCCGTCCGACTACACCACAGGTTGTATTATATTGTTACTTGTTGGGTACCTTGATAAACGACTACACATAATGAATATATTTTATATTATAACATGTACAATATAATATTATACCTATAACATTAATATAATGTATGTATACCTAAAACCGACCAAGCCGATATGATGCTCATCCCGCGGCCCGGACGTTGTCGCTGCAGCCAGCCTGTCGCACTGACCCGATCACGATTTCAAACCACTTGCGCATAAAATAATATCATATTATTACTGTGCATAATATGTAATTATCGGTTCTGCTAGTAAAATATTATTGTATCCTTATATAGTACATATAATAATATATTATATTTAAATAGATAGCAAGTATACCTACCTACCTACCTATCGAACTACCAATACATTTTATACATCAACGGTCGTCCGGATTTCAATTATGTAACTGATGGGTAGGTAGGAAATATTATTTAATGCTTTATGCGTGTGTATAAAGTGATTTTTCCATTTAGTATTAAATTTATTCTAAGTTATATACTATTTAATATTTTTACATTACCCAATAGATCTTGTGCCTAATACCCAATTATATATTTATAATAATTATACATAATACATTATTGTACCTAAATCATTGAAAATACTTGAAATCAAATGTATTAGGTAGGTACTTGGAACATTATTTATGTACATATTATAGCTATACGATAATAGATTATATTATTTTTATGTCTAATAAACGTGTTAAATAAAAATAATTATAGCAACCGCCACCACTATACACGCTAAATACCCTAGATAGATTCACCTCTGTAGAAGACGCAGAAGAGTATATTATGTTGAAGGCTCCTATAATTTTCCTTTTATTGTAGTCAAGCCAAATGGATGCGATACAAACGACCTGATGCGATACAAACGTCTTTTTTAAATACATTTTTGTTTAATAGACGATTTTTCAAATTGTTGACGTAGTGTCGTAGTAACAAGTCGAAATTTGAACGAATATTTTATAATTTGTCGAATTGTACGTACTAAGGAATAAGAATAATAATTCACGAAGAAGATCAATTGTAAATTTAGGTTTTAAATGATAAAGATAATATTATAAGGGTATCATGATTTGAAAATGTAGTAGTTTATATTAATCAAACAACATTTTATAATTTGCAAAATTTGGCTTGAGTGTGAATGTAATGTAAATATATCTATAATAATTAATATATGTACTAGACTATATACCTAAACATTAAATTTATTCCATATTTTATACATGCCAAGCTTATGTTTATTAATGGTTGTTGGGTACTTAAAGTAGTAAAGTTATATGCAGTTTGAAAATCAATAGGTAGATGACAGAACTTATTTTGTTGATTTTTTTTTAATAATTAATTGACTAAGAAACTGTGCTAATGACTAGATTAATAAATTATCCATTTAGCCAGGATTTCGTGGACATCTCCTCATGATTTTTAATACATTTTATAGTTTGAACAAAATGGTGATGAAACACAAGATTAGGATTGCGCAACTCAAAAAAAAAAAAAATCTTTAGTTTATTACACAATAATACAATATGCATTTCACCTATAGATAACTGGATTATAACTCGTGAAGACTGCACCGCTGCAACATTGAGCCATTTGGACTTTGATGGTGATAGATGATAATCCAGCCTCGTATGCTATAGAATATAGAATTCAATATTAGTATTAAATTAAATCATTTACAGACTACTAATAAATAATAATATAATAGATACCAATATATCATTTTGTAGGTACGCCGTAGATAATCTATAGCTTAAACAGTACCTAGTTAAAACTTTTAATCAACATTATAGTATTTAGTGACATGGATTACTAATTTACCGGCGATTGTAAATTGCGCCCATAGTACAGGTAAACACAAAATCACACATGTAAACTGCGCCCGAGTTTTTATCAAGTATATAAAGGTGACATGTAAACTGCACCATGATAAAATTTTAAAAATGAAGAACTATATTTTTACTTTTGTAAAAATATTTAAAATCACAATGTTAATGAAAATAAAATGTCAAAACGTCAAAATGTATTTATTAAGAAAAATTATCTTTACAAAATGGCTCTTTGATTTCTTTTCTTAAATATGGTTCTAGTCTTTTAGACCTTCTAGCCATGTCTAATTATGTCTATCAAAATGTCCTTGTTTTAATATCTCAAAAAAATAATTTCTAATACCAAAATATCCCCGAAAAATATTCCATGACAAATTCGGTATATTGAATAGATTATGGTTTTGAAACCCCAGAAAATGTGTATGTATAAACCAAACCAATGTACAACCGTAGGTATACACGTTTTACCGCAATATCCTCAGTAGTCACACTGCCCAATACACTCGCAATTGGTGATCACGAAAATGGAGAATCAGGCGGGAGAAAACTAAAGAAAACTGTCGACGTCTACTGTTTTTCTTTAAGGCTACAATTGGCGGTCAATCTTTGGAAAACGTGGTAGTTACCGAAATTCTACTCCACTTCCGTTCTTTGCTTCGTTTTTTATAATGCAGGATTTTTTGTTGGAATTTTCTCGACATTAATATTTATTTGTATCACTCATCATCACTCATCAATCTTCATCACCCAAAAATAATTTAATGGTAATGACTAATGAATATTTAAATTAGTAATCCACTGTAAACATAAAAATATACATTTAGTATACATAGTATGGCTAGTTCTCGTTTATTTTTAAAACGGCTAATATAAACATCGCGTGCTGACGATGCCTTCAAATAATGACAGCCGACTTCGACCAGTACGACGATTTGAATTATACATATTTACTAAGCATTTAGTATTCTACATTACTTAGCTGTCTAACTGTCTTTACAGCTTTTAATAAAATTCGATCACAATTCAGTATATCAAAATGACAAGATAGGTACTTAAGTTTGTAAAAAATCATTTGCGAACAAGACAACTAATGCAATGAAATTTAGAAATCAGAACTACCGCATCAGATTAGATATGATCGGACGAATAATCTGATGATATTTAACTCAACTAGAACACTAAACAATATTGATAGTTAGGTAATTTTTTAAACAAATTATAGTAGATTCAACTTAAATTAACTAAAGTCTACTTAAGTACACTAAATATATATTAATTCAATAATGTATTAATTTTGTGTCATTGTGATAATTATTATTGTATTATTATTTTAATGTTTGTGATGTATAGAGTGTAGGTACAATGGTAGTACTGTAGTATTTAAATCATGTAAACGTCAAAATTTTAAAATCTATTTTCAGGCAGTGACATATTACGTATATTTGATTTTGTTTTAGGGACTGAGGGTACTAAAATAAGTATACACTAATACCTATTATCTAAACTGATAAAACTGTATAACATGTAATATGCAGGTACTTAAAAAAAAATTAGATATGTATATGCATGACTTAGGTAGAAAAAACTTTATTAAGAAATAATAAATTTTCCCTAATAACAGTGTATTCATACAAATTACTCGAATCATGAGGAGAGGGTCGATTGCTGCAACCCCATCTCCAAATACGCTCTCTACCCATTAATTTATGAGTAATTTTCATGGTTAAAATATATAAATAAGCTTCTAGAACTGAAGATCATTTACTTATTTATAAACAATTTGACTTATTTTTGTATTCATATATATTATATATATTATAATATATGGTGCAATTGGATTGAATTTTTAGCGGGCCGTATACCGTTGACGTACGTCGTACCTATAGTTAAAATGTTTGAGATCATTAAATTTTAATAAGTAGAACTGGTAAAATATGTAATTACACAAACACGCACATATTTTATGATACCTATACTATATATAATGTATTACCTAATGCCTACACAACGGCTGATATATTAAAATATATACCTAGGTAGACACAGTTGTCTAAAATTGTATAAATTAGTTTGAAACTAGAGAGGAATCATAATCTATAATATTATAGTGGTGGAGTAGTCCCCTCCCCATCATATGGTTTAATACAACTAAACCTATGCCCTTTAGCGTTACATCATCATTCTTATATTATGCAAATGAAGATATACGTATATCTACGAATATAATATAACGTACAGCTTATAATGATCATATATACCTAGTATAATATAATATTCACGTTTGATCATT
Organism: Rhopalosiphum maidis; assembly: GCF_003676215.2. NCBI lineage: Eukaryota > Metazoa > Arthropoda > Insecta > Hemiptera > Aphididae > Rhopalosiphum > Rhopalosiphum maidis. The sequence goes on from NC_040877.1 coordinate 67,549,215, forward strand.
AAGGTATAAATGTAAAATGAAATAAATGTTCACACGAATAAATCGAATTTCCCTTATTGAGTTGTAGATTTTAAGTATTTTAATTTATATATGGTGATAAATAAAAAGATACTGAAATAATCACGATTTATAAATCAATTATCGAACGTAAAAAGTAAACATAAATATAAATAAAGTAATATCGTACAAATCGTATAAAGTAATAAAGTAAATATCTAAACCGGGGATGACAAATCCATGGCACGTCTGAAATGGCAAAAAATAAAAATATTATATCATATTTTATTTTTAATAATTAATAACGAGACCACAATGTAAATACTTTTTCATTATCATCATCAAATGTACATTAAAAAAAAAAATACATTAAACAAATTAATAAGTACCATGTATAAAGTATAATGTCAAATTGTTAAATACTAGTACTTTCTTACGAGTATATAAGTATATTAAATAACTTATTTGATTACTAACAAAATACAATAAATAGTAAATAGGTACTAAATACATTTCAATTAACACATTCTTTTACACTTTTTCTTATTTATATATTTAATAAAAAAATCGTGCAGTTTTTGACACGTCACGTTAGAAAATATTTGCCACCCCTGGTCTAAACCAATATGTATTATGTTTTACTTGATTAAATTACTCGTAATTATATAATTATACGAACTTTCAATTTAATATCCTAATGTATCCAATATCCACAGCTAACATGGGTCATAAATATATACAATATACCGCGAATAAACTATAAAATATTTACTCATACAATTATACTAGGTAATATGTAAAAATTACATGTGTGAATAGCAGTATCAATTTCATAATCATAATGTATTGTTAACATAAACGTAAAAATTAAATAAAATTAAAAATAACTGTATTATTTACAAAAACATTTTTATAAAGTTATAAACAAAATTAATGTCGACACTGTACATAACGCTGTACTTACAAAATTATATTATTTTATTATTTATAAGTTCAATATTTATCACTACTTAGTATTTTATAAAAGCATATTTTACACTCTTGTAAAAATTACCAAATTAAAGTTTCACTCTAAGCTCTTTGCGTTATAGTAAATATCAATATTAGGTTTAGGTCTACTACATAGGTTATAATAGCTTTATCGGTGGAGATGTGAATTTAATGCACTATAACAACTGTTAAATAAGCATTATATAATAATGCTTTTAATTCACTTATGTGTTAAACATGGGGAAATCGCTCTTTGCTATATAGTTGATTTCGAATCTATCTTGTTATTAAGTAGATTATTAATGGAGTGAAAAGAATGAATACGATTTTAATTCAACGATAAATCATTGCATAAATACGAAACACTTCTGAGTGAATATGGTATTATGGTTTAATGGTTTTTATTTCTAAAAATATTTTACAGCTTATGTATAGAACTATATAACTAGTTTATTTTTCTATTAGTATTTCGGTATATGATTAAACTAATTTATAAATATTATAATATTAAAATAAATTGTATATTATTTTTATAAATATAAATAGTTTAAAATTTGTCTAAATGTTTTTAAAAATTTAATTGTGTTTATTAGAAAATAATAATATTCGAAATGGCACAAATAGTTTCAAATCTCAATATCAATAATATTTTTTTGAACACAACAAGATAACTTAAGAAGAATTAAATTCGTTATTTTAAATTTCGTTGAATGTTGAATTTCAAAATACGTATACAAAAAATTTTACATATGCGTGCATTTTCGTTAGATTAATAAAGACAGCGAACAACTTATGAGGAATCATATATACAATTTAAAATCTCTAGATATTAAATTTAATATATTAATTATAACTACGAAATGGTCGAAATCATTAAGAAATTGTATACAATATTTAAATACAAACAAATTACACGATCAGAAATAAATTAATGTCTCAAACGTTAAATAATATAACCATACTATTTCTTACAATTTATTATTATTGTACCTTTAGTTTTATTGTCATAATACAAAATTGTTTTTGATGATAGCTATTAAGTAGTTTAAAAATCGAACTCAGAATTATGTTTTACACTAATTCTTTAGCTTAATTTAATTTTTTTTTTCTGTTAGTGGATAATAATTTATTCGTCAATAATTGAGCTCCACTTGAGTAGTTTTTTGACTACGATTTATCATCACTTTAAAATCTAAGATGAACACACCTCTAACAGACTCGTTCAAGAGAAGGGGACCTATTCAAAACCTATTACACGTGCGATGAGCGTTTTTTTTTAATTTTTTTTTTTTTTATATAGATATAGGTACCACATTTTCGATTTAAATTAAAAAAAAAAACGTATGCAACTATTCTTTTTATTTTATCAAATAATCGTTAATTTATTTTACTGACATTTCTATTTGTAATAGTATTATATGTATTATACATTATTATACATATGAAACCTACTTTGTTTCATAAGTTATAACTAATTTAAAAAAACAAATTTACTGTGTTATAAAGATAAATTATGATATTGAAATAAAAATTAATATAACCGGTTAATATTTGTGTAAACGATAAACATTTTAATATTTTATTTATGTTAAATGTTATGTTTTATACTATTTTAAAACCATGTCTATTATGTACCTATTAAACTAAATATAATATATAATTACGATACATCCGAAATGCATGCCATATAAATAAACATAAATTGTAATGTCCAAATTGCATGCTTCTCGTGCTTCATCAACTCTTAGAGGAATCTGTCCCGCCGAATACAAGTTTATCCGTATTTATCATGCACTTAAGTGCACAACTTAAACTTGATTTTTGATTTTTTGATTTTTAATTATCAGTTTAATTAAACAGTGTTTTAATTATAATAGAATTGTTTGACATTTCTATTTAATAAAACAAGAATGTTTAATATAAACTATCTTTTTAAAAAATAAAATATTATCAGGCTGAAATAAGAATTATTAATTACGTTACCTATTTATGTGAAACTATTAGCAACACAAGCATTCAGTTAATTTGAAATTATATGAAATTGTTCATAAAATATTATTCATCTATTTAACTTGCGTAGAATTCCTAAGCAAAGTCTTTAAAAAATGGATATAAACCAAAATGTTGTGAAGAAAATTAACTTTTTTGTCTAAAAAAATGTTTGTATTGCTTAATTCATATATTTATATCCCCCTCCTCCCATCAATATTTTCTAGCACGGGCCCTGCCGGAGCGACGATGCAAGTTGTTAATAAATAATGTTGCATGCATAATCGATATTTTTATTTCCGTTGTATTATTTAATTATTATATGACCAACACGTACTGTATAAAAAACAACGAACCATTATTATGTTCTTTACAACAACTTGTGATACCCATGTCTATACACGTACAGATACGTGTAAACGTGACAATTTATTTAAATCAATTTTTATCTATCATTATATTATTTATAGCAGATTTTAACTATAATGATTGAGGTGTTTGAAAAAAAACCGATATCAGTATAATATATTAGTTAATATACATATATATATGCATATGTATATACAATAATAATACAAGTATTGTCAGTATTGAATATATCAAGTACAATAGTGAAATACAAATAATAACCATAGAAATATAAGAGTAATAAAATATATATAATAAAAAAATGATCCTAGGTATGGATTTTATATAAAAAGTGGCTATGACATTATTTAAGGTACATACGTTGATTTATCGAGTCATCAATTTTTCATAAAATGATCGTTTGTGCTGTTTGTGGTCGTTTTCCAAGTCCAGCTTGTTCATTGTGGACTCAGTTAATAGTTCCTTGTCCGGAAATAGCCGTTTGATATATTTTTCAAATTCATCCATCTCTTCTCCAAACGTTCCCCGAATTTTTTGGTTCATACCATTTTCATGACGTAATTCTTCCTCCAGTTTGATACTTTTTTCAAATGCATCGTCCATTTTTTGGTTCATACCATTTTCATGACGTAGTTCCTCCTTCGGATAATTCGGATAATCCAGTTTGAATTTTTGTTCAATTTCATCGTACGTTACTAGACTTTTTTGATTCATACTATTGTTATGACGTATTAGGGAATTTCTGAGTATGGCTAATAAAATAAAGCATGTCAACATGCCACAAACTCTAAATCCAGTAACCTCGAACAACATTTTTAGAATTCAAATGTTACTTAACAGTTTCAATGTAGTTGACTGAATATTTGACTGGAATTGATTTGAGAACAGTTACTGCACAGATTAGTGGTGAACATACGTCAATAATAATGATTATAATAGTCCCGGTGGTATAACTGCAAGTTAACACGTCTAATGCCCCGCACATTTGCCTTGTCGTTACCGTATCGCAGCAAGGAATTTCTGCCCGGTCGACTACACGTCGACATCGGCCTACTTTATTATTATTTTTATAAATAGTTATGCATACATTCGGCTACAATTTGTCATATCTTTCTATTACACCGTATACAATATACATTATTATCAATGTAGAACCTATACACAGGGCCGGATTTAGTGGGAGAGTGTAACACCCCCCTTAGATACTTGGTTCATTTTAATTGGAAAATTTGTCATTTTTACATAATAGTCACCAAGTCGGGAATTACGTTTTATGATTATATATGAATATTCAAATATTATTTATTATAATATTTAATATAATAGATAATAATAACTTAAAATAAAGCAAAATAGGTAATAAAAATATTTTTATAAAATACAAAATATTTGATTTGATAGTTGATGCTTGTACTTATAGATTACTATCTGCCTGCTGCTGATCAGCAACATAAACAACTAAACATAGAAAAATTCTGGACCCAATTCACAACAAAGGAATCCGTCTGGCAATTGGAGCCTTTAGGACAAGCCCAATCGATAGCATTCTAAACTACGCCGAAGAATTATCCCTTCAATTTCAAAGAGACCAAGACACACTAACATACATCACTTAAAGGAAAAGCACAATCAACCATATACGATACAAAACCATATTTAACAGGAAACAAAAAAAATCCCTCGATACGAGACCTATTCACAAAATTACAACAATCAATGGACGTACACACCTCAGTTGTAAACAAAATTACATTTCAAGCATTTCCCCCCTGGAAATAGGAACTAAAACTTAATACAGAACTTCCTAAATTTCAATAAAAATGAATCAAATCATGGCATAATTAAGTACTCAGTTCCAAAACACAACTCAACACTCATTCTCTAATCACACTAAAATATATACAGACGCATTCAAATCCGAACATGGGGTAGGCTTTGCAGTAGTTAAAGACGACACAATCATTCAACACAAACTACCAAAAATAACCAGCATATTCTCTGCCGAAAACTACGTCATATTTGAAGGGGTACATCTCGCTAGTACTTTAGAAACAAACAATATACTAATAATCAGCGACTCCCTCACTCCTCAGCACCCTACTAGCACTTAAAAACACATCTCCAAAAAAAATGAAATAACCTCAAACATCCAATCATGCTTAGTCCAATCAAAAAAAAACATTGAGTTCATGTGGGTCCCATCCCACACCGGAATCATAGGAAATTAAAAAACAGACAAATATGCCGACCAGGCAACGAAAACCATGCCTAACCCTACAATAAACAACATATCCACCATCGACATCAAAAACTCTATTAATCAAAAAATCCTATCATCCTGGCAAAATCACTGGACTCAATACCATCGTCTAACAAACTTAAAAACATTAAAAAATGGAACACTCCCCCAAACTTCAACCGACGCCAAGATATTGTAATCACCCGCACCAGAATCGGACATTCTTTCCCCACTCATTCATACCTAATCAGTAAAGAACACCAACCAATATGCGAATCCTGCCACACCGTATTGACCATCAAGCACATAATGGAAGAGTGCTCTCAATATTCCCAAATTCGTACCGACCTCAACATGCCACCTACCTTAGCTGAAGCACTCGGCGAAAATCAAACACACAAAATATTAACAGTTTTAAACACCACAAATATCATTAAAAAGTTTTAACTTGTAAAGCATGTATATATTATGTAACAACTAATTTTAAGGAAAATACTATGTAATAACTCAATATCAGGCTAATAACCCTAGTCGTTGAAGCCGTTTTCTTTAAAAAAAAAAAAAAAAAAAGTCGACACTTTATGATCTTTATGATTTAAACTATACACCATCATCAACTCATTTTGTGTATACCACGTATATTAAATAATATTTTTTCCACGCAGCTGGTGATTTATATATAGATACAACTACAAATTACAGAAAGTTTCAATTCGTCGAAACTTATTAAAGAAAAGTCAGATTCAAATTTGATTTATTGAATTATTTATAAAGTTATAGTCGCTGTTGTATTTTTATAGAATATACCTAATATTATAATTTTTATTATATTGTTTTACTTTGTTAACATCCAATACGTCTGGCCCATGCACAACATAGATAAAACGCATTTATGCAGATACAGAATCATTTTTTTTTTTGTTTTTGAGTACCTAATCTTAGTGTAAATTCACTCATTACAAAAACGATATAAAATAATATTTTTAAGGGTATGACATATCGGTTTGTCTAAATATTGTCTCAAACAATTTAAACATTATTAAAAATCTACATTTTTTTTTTTTTTTGAGTGTCGAATATAAAATAAAATAACAATAAAATATAAAACCGATATATTATTCCTTCAAAAATATTATCCTCTTTAATTTTTGTAAAAAGGGATTTAACTCTAAAATTTCTCAAATCTTAAAAATATTAGGTGAACGTATTTATCTATGTTGCGAGTGAGTCTGAGTGAAAAAACAAATATTGCACTAACTATCTTCTTAAGAAGGCGCTACTGCACCGGCATGTGTTGAATGTTAACTCTGTTTTACATACACGTAACATATACAATTTCACGTTCAGTATAATATATTTCACTCTATTATTTTTAAAATTAGAGTTAACTGATCAATAATGTACATACAATTAGTGAATAATTTAAAGTTAAGATTATTATCTAAGGCATTTCGGAGTGTTTTATTGATATTTTAAATGTAAAACAATTTATGTTAATTTGAAAATCTACAAAAAGATTACCTACAATTTTAAAATACTAACTTTCATCAAAATTAAAATATCAATAAAACTTTCCAGTATGCCCGGATAATAATTTTATCTATAAATTTTACAATATATAAATTTACTCTAGTTTTAAAATAACATAATTAAATGGACTATTTATTCTGATTATTGAATTATTTTGAACGCAAAATTGTCAATGTTACTTGCGTATGAGATAGTCGACAGAGATAACACATGCGAATTTTTTTTAGATTTTAGAATGTAGTCATTTATACCTCCCTCCATCAATATTTGTGCTAGCGCCGGCACCGGACGTGACAACTTGACAGCAATAATATAAACTGTTTTGACAAATTGTATAAAATCCACATATTTTATTTACTCAGTAGGTACCGAGGGTGAAGCTGTTAACAAAATAACATTATTACATAGCAGATTAATTATTCTACTGCAAATTCTTATTATACTTCAATAAAATTAATTTTTCATAATTATAAAAATACTGTAGTCTGTGTTTATCAAACAAACCAATAAGGCTTAATCAGTATTCATTTTACATACAAATATACAAATTTTTAAAAGAATAATCTACTAAATAATTTACAGTAAAAAAGGGGTTCTCATTAAGTTATTTGAGAAACAAAAGTTTTTGACACTCATTAAGAAAATAAAACATTTTAGATTAGTACCTATTCTTATTTAAAATTTTAATTTTTTTTAGAATTTTGATCTATTTACCTTTTATATATACTTATATAATTAAAAAGCTTAACAATTTTATACACGGTTCTAAATTAGTTGTTCTTACAGCAATCTAAAAAATATCAATACATATGCATATCGAATTCAAATGTTGACAAAATTAAAAAAATTGAATATTTTAATGAAAAATATTATATTTATTAATAATTAGGTACTTATAATTATTAATAATTAGGTACTTATAATTTATAATTATAATAAAATTTATTCTTGTAATCTATAAAATATTATTTTCAAAAATAAAATATAAATGTGCTCTGGTAAATTTATTGTGTCAGTAAAAGTTACATATTTTTTTTCAATTATATTTATATATTCTTGGTTCTTACATACAACATATACCTATATAAAATGGTATACTTAGCATTAGCATTTTAAGAGAACAATACAAAGAATCAATACCTACCTTCATGTTATACTGTTATTTGTTACGCATTTGTAAGACTAGAGACAAAAGTATAAACGCCCCTTCAGGGCTTCAGCCTTCTTAAAAACTAAAGAATTTAAATTTACGAAACCAAAATAGTAGTAGATATATCACTATAATAGTATAACATAAACCTACCAAAACAAATAAATCTCAAGTTTCCAACATTGATCATGTAAACTGTAAAGGTATTGTATAAAACATTAATGATAGTATATCTTTCAGACGATATTTTAAAAATGAAAAAATGTTTTTGTACCTTTAAATTCTGTAAATACAACATTTTGTAAATGTGAGTTTGTATAAAAAGTGTACCATCATAATAATATACTATACTACGTAAGTGCTAACGTACTGCAACTCTCGCAGGTCAGCTATTATCAAAAGCATTATTTTATTGAAGAAAACAATATTTATGAATAAAATATGTAATTATATAACATCCAAAAGTGTGTATAGGTACACACTACCTTTTTTTTTTAATGTTTAGTCTTTATTTGTATACAGACAAAAATGAATAAACGTAGGATTTGAACAATACATTTGTACATTTTGACATTTTGTGATTTGTATATGTATTAATAGTAATGTAGTGGTCCGTGATTTTTGTACACAAAAATATAATCATAAATCGCACCATATGTGTCTACTTTGTACGTACCCACAGACGTTAACAATTATTGTGGGTACTTATGTACATTTCATCGCAAAATTCCGGCTTTGTACCAGAATATTTTTATAGTACCTAAATTATATTATTTTATCTATATAAACATCGTATATACCATTAACTCACACATACAAACATACATACAATGGCGTTCATTTTTAACACATATAATTATTGTCCTCATGTCAAATATAATTACGTATCTACCAATATAAATAATATTTACCGTGACTGCAACAATAATATACGTCTTTCCATTACGTAAATTAAGTCGATTATCATGTCCAACGCCGATGCGTATAAATAATATCGGCACATATTAAGCGCATTTAGTACGTATCTATCTAAGCACAAAACGGTATTCTAAAATTCAGCCAAAAGGATAAGCCAATAATAGAATGTATAGGTACGCTGCAACACTATATAAACCATATATAATATTTTGTATTTTGTTAGAATTTACAATCTGCAAGATTATAAGTTAAACAAATTACCACATCGCCTGCATTTTTCAATTCAAAATAATAAATATAAGTATGATATAAATTTAATTATCGAGACATACAACATTTTTATATACCTACTCACATACGACATTTTAGTGTACATAAGTATAGATGTTTTAGACTTTAGAATTTATAGAATTAATACTGTTTTTTTGACGTAGATAGTTATTACTTATCATAGCATTTTAGGGGAAAAATATGGATTTAGTATTTTATATTAACATATATAGGCACCTAATATGCTGAATATGATATTTATATATAAAAAGTTTAATCAATTTTATACGATCACGTCTTTTGAGCCAAAGTCATGCCTTGAAAGGAGAAGGTTTTGAGGGTTCAATTATAACCGTTGTAATTAGAAATTTTACGTTCATATTTCCTTATTGTGGATAATAGTGCATGTATTTTTTTATTTTAGTGCATCCATTCACACTTCATAGCCCGCCTAATTATAACGTAATACATAACTGCAGTTTACACCGTAGGGCGTAGACGTATAATAAGTCTTATGTGTTATGGTCAGGGCTCGGAAGTTATAGCACTAAAAAAATTAATTTTTAGCGCTTAAATATGTCCATAAAAACATAAATATCAGCGCTGTAAATAGCACTAAAAATTGGAAAATATGCAAAATAAAATTTTCAACAAATTTTTTTAATGTATGAAATTTAGCATATGTTTAATATTACAGATTTTTAATGTTTTTCGTAGAATATGATGGTAGGTATCGACAGGAATACGACTGCAGCACGATAACACAACGAATCCCATGATAGTGCGACAGTACGATGTAATCGACACGGTTTTAAAATAAAACAATTTGTTTTCGTTCACATATTCGTAGGCGGCTGTTTGGTAGGTTAACTAAATTTAGTTTTTAAAAATACGCCCATAAACAACATTTAGTAACTCCAAATTAGCAAAACAGCAGTAAAAACCGTGAATATGCAAAAAATAGCAAAATAAAATTTCGTGTATGACATCAGAGAAGTGTGAAACATATTTGTATCTTACTTTGGATGTCTTCGGACGAACCAAGAAAAATATGCATTTGCTATAAGCTTCCGAGCCCTGGTCGTGGTTTATACACAAACCGTACGCACTTCGGATGCATATATTTATTATCATATAGGCACTATAAATTCTCAATCATTAGGTATGCCTTTATAGATATGCAATGCAATTAATATAATGACGAGCAATAACTTAAGAGCCGATGAACGTTTTTCAGAGAGGCGATCGTCAACAAGAGTTACGTAGTACATTATCATCACATATTACACATCATTACCTACGTCGAAAACAACATCGGACGTACAATGAAACGTAGTGCCGCTGCAGTGATGGCGGCGGTCGCGTTATTGCAGGCGGCCGGCGGTCTGTCGATGCGACGCCGGCTGCGGGACCTGGCGCTAGACGACGAGGCTCACCGGACCCGACTTGCCCGTCTGGCCGGGTCCGTTAACAAGATAATCGACGAGTACCTGGGCACTAGGTCGGTAGTGATGTTCGCGGACGAGGTGAGCCGCAGCGATCTGGGCCAGCGGCTGCTGGTCGACATGGGCCACCCCAGGCTGCTGGTGCAGTCGTCGGCGGCCACAGACGCGCGGCTGGCCAACGGGCTGGTCGTGTACCTGCAACGCGGCCAGGCCCGGCACCGGGACGGCCGGTCCACAGATTACGATACGGTGCTGGGCCGGCTGCCGTCCAGCGATCACTCGCGGCACATGGTGCTGTGGGACGGCGCACGGGGGCCGGGCGACCGCGTCGATCTGCACCGCATCCAGATGCTGTTCGAGGCGTTCTGGCACCATCAGCTCGTCGACGTGGCCGTCCTGGTGCCAATGTACACCGGCAGCATACGCGTGTATGCGTTCAACCCGTACACCGGGTCACGGTGCAACGGAGCTGGTCCGCCGATCATGGTGAACGTCTGGAGCAGCTCGGCGGACGCTTTCATCAGGGCCGACAGAGTGTTCGGCATGGACAACAAGCTGAAAGACTTGCACAAGTATAATCATATTATATTATGTAAATTATAATAATCGCTATTATTGGCTGTTATTACAGTCAAGTGTCAAGAACTCGAGAATCTCGAATTATGTGTACGGGTATCGTTCGAGTTCTATGACATCGAAAACCACTTACTAATTGCTATTTACAATTCAATAGGCAAGAAAAAACTTGTACTCTTTCATACATTTTATGAAAACTATTCCAAAGTTCCGTATTTTTATCGCGCTATATTATTGCCAGAAATCAATGAAATTGTCCACATTTGGACTTAGTTCATTTTAAATAAATATGAATATAATACTTATAAATATTCATCAAATCGTATTGAAATTATTTAAACTCTATTCTATAGCATACATCAAATTAGAGTTCAAAACAATAATACGATCCTTATCCTTATATTATATTATATTATATCCTTATATATATAATAGAACAGGCCATTTTTATATACCCATTTTGAACCCATTTAACTTTTTTCCAATTTTTTTTTCACAGAGTTGTTCCAAATACCTGTCTAAGTGTCGCCACGTCGCCCGATTTTCAAAATTTTGATTTTAAAGGGTTGAAATCGGCGGTGAAAATAAATTTTTCTAAAATATTTAAGCTTTATTTTACACATGTGGTTACAAATTTAAATATTATATAGTGTACACTTGAAAAACATTCTTCTTTTCGACAACGCTTCCACAGCGTTTTACACTTAAAAGGAGTTTTTCCGAGCAACGCCGGGTAATTCAGCTAGTACAATATAAATGGCTGACAAAGTAACTATCAGAGTACTGGAAGACGGAATTGTAGTTTTATTAGTGACAGTTATATTTTTACAATAATTTATTTACGATTTTTGGAAAGATAAAATTGTCTATGGTGCCTCCCTATTGTATTGTACACAAATACAGAATGAACCGTTGTATACACTATGCAGCCATACAGGCAGTGGTAGATATAGGATTATTTTTGGTAGGAAGGGAATCAAAATGTTTTATATTATCATGTCCTTTTGTAAACACAATATTTAGGATTTTATTTTAGGCCTTATACATACATAATATAACTGGTGGCAGGCCACTCGGTCCCCTTGAATCCACCATTATATTAGGTTATAGGTTAGGTAAATCTTAGTAAATAATTGCATTATTTATTGCACTATCTTTTTATATTTAATCAGCTTTTAAATTTTAATTAAACAAATGCTCTTTAAGACAATTATACATTTTTTTAATGATTTACTTTGCTCCAAAATCTATTAATTAATATATGCCTTTTTAAATCCTATAGTACATTTATCCTATATAATCTTACTTAATACCTATATCTTGTAGTCTCTTTTATAGTAATAACTAATATTTTCTAAAATGCTTTAAAAAATAATTATATAGGCATAAATTAGGTATGCGCTATACACGAGTATTTCGATAAGTTTATTTTTGAAATAATAGTTTGTTTGCTGTTAAAATAATTGCTATATTATGTATAAATGTATAATATTTTAATACAGGATTCTCCAACCTTTTTTACGGAGGACCAAATCTAAGATAGTAAGATGCGTTTTTTCATTGAGGGCAAATATTTTTTGAGGAAAAAGAAAGTAACGAAATTGAAGAATAGATAAGATTCAATATTACAAATACCTAATGCTATTAGGATAATGGCACCTAAGATACCAAAATTGTAAATACGCCTCTGGGTACATACTTTACAGTAAAAATGGTTTAATAATTATAAATTTTATAAAATATTTACTCATTTAACACAAACTACAATTAATATTTTTCTTCAACATTTTAGAATTTTCTACATAATTTTATAATTATTAACATCATAGTCCATCGCTAAAATATGTATTCGTACAAATTTGAACTTTAAATATCTATATTTTAATAATACAGAATAATTGTGCTTATATACAGTGTGATCACGATTTAAGGTACCACTAAATATCTTAGCTGAATGACTTTGTATTGAAGTAAATATTTTAGAAGGCCTAGGAGGTACTTAAATACACATTTATTTATGATTTTCAAATTTTTTACATTTTTGATGTGCCCATACGCGATAGTGCAATACAACGCATTTTTTTACATGGAAACACTATTTTTTTTTTTACATATTCGGATAGATTATTTTTTAAAACGTATTTTGTGTAAAAAGTTTTTTTCTATTTATAAAATTGACAAGTTGGAGAAGTCACTATTGTAATTCTATTATAGCAGTCATCTAAACAAAAATTATCACATACTCAAGTTATCCATCCGGATGACATACGATAATGTTACATTATTATTTGTAAACAGATAAGGTAAATTAAACATTTATTTTATTATTTCCAGTGGTTATAAAATATAATTAAAAATTTCGTTAAACACGAACTATGCATTAACTCAAATGGTAACATCTCTAACTTAATCAATTTTGTAAATAGAAATAATAATAATCTATCCGAGTACGTAAAAACAAAATAGTTTTAAACCAGTTATTTTAAAAAATACTAAACTTTTTTTAATTTTCGGCTCTTTTTCCCACAAAATACCAATTACATCTAATTTGCTAACAGAAATCAACCATAAAGTTTAAAATTAAAGCACTTTTATTGTCCCAAAAGGCGATGAATTGAATTTCTCGATTAACGAGAAAATAACACATCATAATAAAATCAATACATTTATCAATCAACCGTAAAATTTCAAAATATAGGTATATACATTGTACATTTCATTAATTTCATGTATTTTCCAAATTAATTTATTAATACACTTTTATACATTCCACACTTCATGCGACAATCCTCCATGTATGATATATGTTTGTAGTTGGGTTATGTACTTTATTCTATATAGTTAATTAAATATAAAATGGGTTAAGTATAACAATAATATACCTCTAGTTAATATTTTATTTGAGTTCATTTATCTTAAATTTTTGATGAGCTGAATCCTTGTTTAATAATTTAATTGTTGTTTTAAAGTGCACACCTTCCAATAGGAATGTAGAAATGTAGGATTAGTAAAATCTATATCAAATATAATCGTATGTATACCTAAAGCGTGCTTAGTGCCTACCAACATATTAAGGATAGATAATAAAAATATTTTCCTATTATTATTATTCAGATGTCCGTTGAAATGCTTGGGCATACACAGGCCACCCGTGTCAACGGTAGTACAAACTGAGAAAGGCTTCCAACTTTCGGGGTCAGGTTTGCGCATCATCAATTTCATGCAGGAGTATATGAACTTCACCGGTATCGTGACCATGGCCATAGGACATTCGGGGGTGCATTTCATCTCCGAGACAGCCTTATCGGACAACGATAGTTCACCGGTGAGCGTGAAGGTGAAACATAGAAAGGCGGACTTGGCGTTCGGTCGATTCACGAGAATTTTCGACAGCGAATCCGACGTGGAATTTATCAAGGAAGACCAGATGGATTGTTTCACGTGGGGCTTGCCCAGCGGAATTGGTCACGATCCGACGCTGTGGATCAACTACGTGGCGGAATTTTCACTAGTCATCTGGATATTAATCATACTGAGCATAGTATTGGCGTTCGGCGTAGTCGTCGCACTCTCGCAGCTCACGTCCACGCTGCAACGGCCGGCGGATACGGTCCCGTGGAGTCCGTTATTCATTCTGTTCTACACGTACGGTACGTTCATCGGCGCTCCCATAAAAGTCACCCCCAAATCGTGCGCACTACAAGTGTTCCTGTCCAACTGGTTGCTGTACTGTCTGGTGGTGACGAGCGCGTACCAGGCGTATTTGGGTAGTCTTATAACTATACCACAAACGACGCCCGAAATCAACGATCAGCGTACGTTATTGAGGACCAGCTTGAACTTAGTAGGCAGACAAGATATGTACTATTTGATCAACTCGTCGGCAGGCTCTAGCAACGATTTCAGAGAGTTGGTCGATCGCTATCAGATACTACCTCCCGAAGACTTCGGCCACTTCATCCAGAGGATATTATTGAAAAGAGACACAGCCGTCCTGGCATCCAAACGTGAACTGATATTTTACGCGCAAAGGTACAAGACCATATTTAACGACTCGAGACACCTACACGTCTTGCCTACATGCACAATCGAATCATACTCGTCGACATTTATGCTGCGAAAGGGATCGCCGTTTCGGCATAGAATTAGCACCATTATGTCACGACTTTCAGAAACGGGAATTATGCAGCAATGGGACAGGGAAAACCTTAAAGAAGAACTGGTGCACAATATTGTGTTTACCGAAGACACGATTCTTTCTATGTCACAATCTTTAGGGGCATTTGTGGTTTTATTTTTTGGTTTGTTTTTGGGCTTCTGTGCGTTTATTGGCGAAATTGTTGTGTTCCTTATAAATACATTTTACATAAGGCATACAAAACAATTCGTGTTCATAAACTAACTAAAAAACATAACAAACTAGATTAATCCTACAATGAATAACAACATGTTTGAAATCAATAATACAAAATTAGCTGTACTATAGCTGTATAATTTATTAATTTAATTAATAAACATTTTATATTAGATTCTGCTGACAAATAAATTGCAAGCTAACAATGATCCTATGAATAAAAACAAAAATGTATTCAATTAGAGAATGTCACATTATGTTGATGTATTATTAAAGTCTACATGGGACCGTAAACTCTCTGAGGCATAAGCTAAAAGGGTTTGAGCAGCTTGCTGTGTTGCTAAATAATCTCGAGTTTCGTTCATCCAATCATCTGCTATTATTTTAGCACCTCCCTTCAATAAATACATGTACTGCAAGGCCTGATAATAATTGTCTCGTTCTATCCAATATCTAAAAAAAAAAAAGTTTAAATTACACAATGTATATTATTATTGAATAATATCTAAAATTACCTGGCTCGTTGGAGAATATCAATATTGTTCAATTCATTAACATTAATAGGTGCATTGTTTAGTTCTTCTTCAGAAATTGGTACAGGGGACTTAAAGGTGAAAATTGTAAAAACAAATGATGTTACCAAATCAAATAGTTTCACATTGGTAGCTGGTACTAAAGCCATGTGAAAAGCCTTATCTTCAACATTAAGAAATCTGTCCTTTAATGTTTCTTCTGTATAAATACCTCGAGTTAACACTCTTTCAGGTATTGTATTCAACAATTCTTTAATTATTTTATGGTTTTCTAAATTAAAATAGTACAAAAATAGAACAACATAGTTTTTTACTTTGTTTCAAAATATTCATACATACCACCTCCCGAATTTTTAATATTATTTACTAAATCTTGTAAAGGTATTAATTCATGTTTTGAATCATTTTGATAAGCATCAATCGCTGAAAACAATGACTGGCAGGCTTTCCATAAGTAAAATGATTGGTTAAGTTTTTCTCGTTTTTTTGAATGCTCTGAAACAATGAAGTAAATTTTAATAATCACATAATAAGTGTCTTTAAAACTGATTAGTTACAACAAATTGAAATAGTTTGTTTTGTACTTATTTCAAGTTTTATTAAAATAATAAAGAACTTTATGAAGTATACTTAATTACAACAATATTATTAAAATAACATATTTTATATTGTTTATGTAAGTGATATTTATAAAATAATTAAAGGATATTTCATAATAATGTTTATTTAAGAATATAAGTAAACACAAAATAGTCTAAATTAAACATTTAATTATTTGAATATTTTTTTGAAGAAAAAAAACTAATTTTCATATTGATACCTATTATATAAAATGTTTCAGTATTTAAAAATACAAAAATTAAATTAAGATAGTACAATCAAGAAGTATCATTAAGTGTTATTGTATTGATGAGGTTTAACAGATACAGTTATGAACTAAGTACCTTTTACTGCATCATTTATGCCATTCATAACAGCAATCATGTTCGACACTTGTTCCTTATATTTAAGCTTCTCAATTTCAGCTTTCTCAGAGTATTCTAAATTTACACGGCGTTCAACTTCCTTTTCAGCTAAATTGGCAGCTTCTTTTAAATGATCCATGTGCACTTCAGTTTGAAATCTCAATTGTTCCTTGAATTTCGCCTCACTATTTGCCTTTGATCCAAAGCTCTAAAGAAAAAATTAATTAATTAAATACTATCATATTATTAAGAAACTTCTTACTTCATTGATAAAATTATTCATATGCCTTCTACGATTTTTTTCCACTTGAAATCCTAAAACTTTATCGATGGCTTCAGGTTTATCATTTTTTAATGCATGAACAACATCATTTACTTGTTCTTCGCCAATTAACTAAAGAAATAAATAATAACCTAATGAGGTATAATTAATTGAAATATTGAAACATTTAACACTGTAGTTATTTGTATAACTTTATTTCAAAGTGTTACTGACATGTTTAACTTTTCTCTAGTATAATTTTCTGATCATAATTTGTATAAAAAATTCAAATAATTAGCACGGTGTCTAGCAAAAATGTGCATTATCATTCAAAATATAATATATACAAAAAAAAAAATAAATATTAATAAAATAAAATAATTTATAAATTTACTTCTTGTTTAAACAATTCATTTTGATAAAACATTAATTTTTGAGTTATGTAATCAACAAACACTTTAAATTCAGCATCAGTCAACTTCAAATTTTTATCATCGAGTCTTACATGAGGAAATAATGATTGTAACTCTTCCTAAGAAAATTAACAATGCAATCATTAAAAACAGTATATCAGTTAGAACAATAATATCAATCATTATAATAACAAAAATTTAGAAAATTGATAACTTACTGAGAATTGTTTTCTAATATTCATAACTTGTCCATTATATTTATTAAATAATAATAAGTCTTCTTTTTCAGTTTCAAAATTCTTTTCCAATGTTTTAATCTCCATTTTTAATTTCATAATATTATTTTTAATAGTTTCTTTTTCTTCATTTTTAGAATCATCCAATGAATATAGCATTTGATCTAAACGCTTTCTAATTTATCACAAAACAAATAAAATGTTAATAAATATAACACTAAAATTATTACAAAATTACCTAGCTTCGTGAGCATTTACTCTAGCACTTTGAAAGAGTTCATCCTTTTCCAAACTGGCTTTTTGTAATTTTTTCAAAATAATAGTATTGTGTTTATGAGAAACATTATTAACAGTTCCATTTGCTAGTTCATAATAGTCTACAAATAAAGTTTCATAAAGAATAAAACTTATTAAATTAATAGAAATAAAAATAATATTAATACAAACAAAATATTGCATTGTTAATCTAGTATTCTAAACAGTTTTTATTTAGTTATTTAAAATAGCTTTACAAAGAAAAAATAAACTGCTTTCCAAAAATGTTCAAAAGATCATCAAGAGTAAGAATAATGAAAGTATTTGTCATATTGAACAAATAACCTGGTATTTTCTTAAATAATTAAAATGCAATAATATTATTAACTCACTTTTTAATGCATCCAATGCTTCAGAATAAGAATTTGAAACTTCATTAATTATTAAAGTTGCTTCACTTTTAATTTTTGTAAAGTTCGATGTATCTTTTTCAGTATTAATTCCTAAAATGTTTTTTTTTTCAGTTAATTCCTTTTCTAGTTAAAAAATGTTTATGTAAATATAAAATGTAAATTAATAGTTATATGAAATAATAAATACAATTTGTTTAAACAATTTCTATTATAAGTTACCTAATGGTTTATCTGTTTTTGTGGAATTTGTTTGCGATTCTTTTGATTCAAGTTTCGAAGGTGTTGATTTTATAACATTAACATTATGTTTATTAATTGGAAGATCTTGTCTAAAATGAATAACCATTCAAATTAATACAGAATATTATACACACATTTTTAATTTATTCAAAATTCTATAAGAAAACCTAACATCAATATTTTTATGTAAATTATCTACAAATAAAGTAGATTCAACTGGGATTAAAATATATTTCTAATATAAAAGTAGCAAATTTAAAAAGAGATACATGTTTCTATAGCTTAGTTTTCACAAATATAATATATATTTATCTTTATTTTTAATCATAAATTAACCTTACTAAGAATTATGATTTGTTTTTAGTTCTGCATAATATAAACACTAATTTGTTTATTAAAAATACTCACTTGGGTTTTAAATTATTTGGTATATTATTTATGACTTTATCTTCAAATAGTAATAGTTTTAAAAGTTCATCTGAACCATATACATTAGTTTTTAACCACTGTCTAAATTTTGTATCATATTTAGCATAAACAACAATGGAACTAAATCCAAAAATTAGTGATCCAAATGCATATTTTCCTACATTTGATTTTCTGCCAACAAAAATTAAAATCTGTAAACTATAAAATTAAACAAGGTGTCTATAATGTGATGTTAGCATACCCAGAACTCGAGGAATCCACATGAACATATCTATAGCACAATGCTGTTTTATGTGCTAAAGACTTCCCAAATTGAAGTTTAACACCAGATGAAATCTGTAAAGAAAAAATATAAAATTTTAATATTAGATACACTATAGTACCTTGTTTAATTTTAGGAATACTTACTTTTGAACACCGTTGCAAATTTAACATGTTTAGTGACCTAAAACCTTTTTAAATTAATTAATTATTCTAGTGGTTGACACTCTTTCATTTATCTAAACAATGTTAATGACAAATTGACAAACATGAAATGAATAATAATAAACGGCAATCAGCTTAGAGCAATTGTAAATTTACTCGACCGTCGACCAATCGACCAACTTAGGTGCCTTTTTTAAAGTTGATAACACAATATAAACTGATAATTGATAGATCGACAAGACCCCAAGGACATTAAATTTCAAATTCAAGATTTCAAATTTCAGATTCGAGATAGTGTATTATCCACAAATCACAATTAAAATAATGATAACATACAGATTATTATTTTATTAATGTCTTTAACGATAATGTTGGCAGACTTCGATTTTTCATTAAGGTAGCACTGCTTATCATTGAAAAATTGTAAACAAAACACAACTTCTTGTATTCTTTAATACAGCTTAGCTAGTTTACCGACTTTTTGAAAGACGTATTTTATACTTTTTATGTTTAATTCCGAAATATTTTTATCTAACACATATTTTTAATAAGTTTAAACTTAATTTAAGATCTCTAATTATGTTAGATACAGGTAATTAATATGATAAATACTTGAGAATCCATTATAATAATTGGTTAATTATAATTTTTAGACAATGAAAATGAATATAAGAGACTAATGACGGGCACTATGAAAACTCAAAAACATAATCTTCGTACACGGTTTTGCCAAAAAGTACTAACATCTATTGTAACCTATTAAAAAACACCATGTTTATCAAACAAGTAATTATTCACGGTTTCAAGAGTTACCGTGAACAAACAGTTGTTGAGCCATTTGACAAGAGACACAATGTTGTTGTTGGCCGAAATGGCTCGGGAAAAAGTAATTTTTTTTATGCTATTCAGTTTGTGCTCAGTGATGAGTTTTCTCATCTTCGACCAGAACAACGCCAAGCATTGTTACATGAAGGTACTGGACCTAAAGTTAATTCTGCTTATGTGGAAATCATTTTTGACAATACAGACAATCGACTACCAATTGACAAGGAAGAGGTAGTATTAAGAAGGGTTATTGGTGTTAAAAAAGACCAATATTTTTTGAATAAAAAAATGGTACCAAGAAGTGATGTTACTAATTTACTAGAATCTGCTGGATTTTCTCATTCAAATCCTTATTATATAGTTAAGCAAGGTAAAATTAATCAAATGGCAACATCCCCTGATTCACATAGACTCAAGTTATTAAGAGAAGTAGCTGGTACTCGTGTTTATGATGAACGAAAAGAAGAATCAATTGAGATATTAAAAGACACTCAGACAAAATTAGATAAAATAGTAGAATTTATAAAAACTATTGAAGATCGTTTAAGTACATTGGAAGAAGAAAAGGAAGAATTAAAAGAATATCAAATATGGGATAAAAAAAGAAGAACTTTAGAATATTGTATTCATGATAGAGAGCTTAAAGAAACTCAAAGAAAATTAGAAGAATTAGATAGCCGAATGAGTAATGTTGATGAAGAACAAAAACGTCTTACTGCAAAAGTTAAAGAAGCAGCACACGAAGCTAAAAAATCAACCAAACACTTGCGCGATGCCAAACGCCTAGTACACAGTGTCAAAGAAGACAAAGATACTTTAAATTTAGAACAACAGGAATTGATTAAACAAAAAACCAAATTAGATTTTACAATTAAAGATCTTACTGATGAAGTGCAAGGTGATAATAATTCTAGAGAAAGGGCTGTCAGAGAATTAGAAAAATTACAAGAAACTATTAAAACAAAAGAATCAGACTTGCAAGAAATAAAACCTAAATATGAAGCTCAAAAGAAAAAAGAAGAAAGTTGTACTAGAGAACTTGGACTTAAGGAACAAAAACGTAAGGAATTATATGCTAAACAAGGACGTGGAAGTCAATTTGCATCCAAGGAAGATAGAGATCAATGGATTCAAAAAGAATTAAAATCTTTAACTAAACAAATTAAAGATAAAACTGATCATAAAGAAAAATTAACAGAAGATTTAAAAAAAGATGCTGAACGTTTATTAGAACTTGAGAATTTGGTTCATAGTAACTCAACTGAATTAGAAAAACAAAGAACTGCGATCGATGAATATAATAAACGATACTATGAATTGAAAAAAAACAAGGACCAATATCACAGTCAAAGAAATGAATTATGGCGTAAAGAGAATACATTGCAACATACTTATTCAACATTAAAAGAAGAATTAGGTAAAGCTGATCAGTTACTTCGAAGTATGGCTGGTAAAGCAATTTTAAATGGAAGAGATAGTGTACGTAAAGTCTTAGAAATTTTTAAAGAACGTGGTGGATCTCAAGCCAATCTTGCTAAACAATATTATGGCCAAGTAATTGAAAATTTTGATTGTGATGAAAGCATACAGACTGCTGTTGAAGTGACTGCTGGTGGAAGAATGTTTAATCATATTGTTGATTCTGATAAGATTGGAACACAAATCTTAAAAGAAATAAATAATCAGAATTTACCTGGTGAAGTAACATTTATGCCTCTCAATAGGTTAACTACCAGGACAATAAAATATCCACAATCCAAAGATGCCATTCCAATGGTAAATAAATTGAATTATGAATCTCATTTAGATAAAGCTATGAGATTTATTTTTGGCAAGACTCTGATATGTCGGAATTTAGAAATAGCTACGAGTATATCTAAGCAAAGTATGTTAGATTGTATTACAATTGATGGAGATCAAGTATCATCAAGTGGTACGCTTACAGGGGGTTATTTTAAAAATGTCCGATCCAAATTAGAAATCCAAAAGCAACGTAATGAATTAATGAGTCAAATAAAAGAATCCGAAGAGCAGTTAACTGTACTTAGAACACAATTAAATGACGTTGAAGGGAATGTTAACTTAGTCATGGCAGATATGCAAAAAACTGAAACTAAGAACAGTAAAGCTAAAGGAAATTTTGACAAATTAAAAGGAGATATCAGACTTATTAAAGAAGAAATGGTTGGAATTGAAAGATATAGAGTGACAAAAGAAAGATTACTTGTAACTGCGTCTTCAAATTTAGAAGCTATGCAAACTACAAGATCTGGTCTTGAATCTGAATTACACCAAGAACTTATGGCACAATTATCTGTCACTGATCAAAAAGAAATGGATAAACTCAATAACGACATTAAACAATTGACACAAGAGAATAAAACTGCATTTTCAATGCGTATGAAATTAGAAGCAGACAAGAACAAATTAGAAAATCTATTAACTAACAATTTGATTCGTCGTAGAGATGAATTATTACAAGCATTACAAGAAATATCTGTTGAAGAACGTAAACGTACATTAGAAAGTAGTAGGTTAGAATTAAATGCTATAGAAAAAAAGTTAGACACAATTAATATAGATATGAAAAATATTGATACCAAAGTACATGAAGCGGTTAAAAGACAAAAGAAATGCCAAGAAGAATTGGACAAGTGGAAAATTCAAGAAAAAGAAGCTCAGGATAAACTTGAAAATGAATCTAAAGATCTTTGTAAAGTATCTTCTAAGCAAGAAATGTTACGTAAAAAATTAGAAGAATCAGAATCTAAAATCAATGATCTTGGAGCTTTACCCAATACTGATCTGGTTACTAAATATATGTCTTATTCTTCAAAAAATTTATTTAAAGAGTTAGAAAAGGCTAATAGTCACTTAAAACGTTTTAGTCATGTCAACAAAAAAGCGTTGGATCAGTTTATAAATTTTTCAGAACAAAAAGAAAAACTTGTTTCAAGAAAACAAGAACTTGACCGTGGTTATGAAAAAATAGAACAACTTATGAATGTCTTAGAACAACGGAAATGCGATGCAATACAATCAACATTTAAACAAGTATCCAAATATTTTTCTTATGTATTTTCCAAACTTGTACCTGCTGGTCATGCAAAACTAGTCATGAAAACTGTCGGGGGTGAAGAATCAACAACAATTAATATGCGAGATGAGACCAGCGTTGGTAACTATTCTGGCGTCATGATCAAAGTGTCATTTGTTGGACAAGGAGGTGAAATGCGGGAAATGAATCAACTATCAGGTGGTCAAAAATCTCTTGTAGCATTAGGTTTAATATTTGCTATTCAAAAGTGTGACCCTGCTCCGTTCTACTTGTTTGATGAAATTGACCAAGCATTAGATCCTCAACACAGGAAATCTGTTGCTGATATGATACATGAAATGTCTTCAGAAGCACAGTTCATTACTACAACGTTTAGGCCAGAGTTGCTGCAACATGCGCATAAGTTTTATGGTGTTAAGTTCCGTAATAAAGTAAGCCATGTAGAATGTGTTACCAGGGAGGATGCTCATGATTTTGTGGAAGATGATACAACTCACGGGTAATAGATTATTATTATATAAGCTTCATCTCAAAAGTTTAAATTGTGTAAAAAATACAAATTTTAATATTTAATCAAGCTGTTTAAATTAAATCACATCAAAACTAATTTTAGTCTAGCCATTGTTGTCCATATTGTTTGAATCATATGTAGTGTATCTACCTAAAACATTAAGTGAGTATTTTTTATTTATAGTGATTATAGATATTAATGTATTTTCAGCATATTACATTAAGTTACATTAAAATTCTACCAAATATTAAGAAACACATGTTAACAATTCATGTCCAATACCTATTAGATATAAGATAATGACTCGCACTTTTCATTGAATATATGTATTGTTTTACGTATTAACTAGATTACTAAACTATTAGCATAATCACTATTTTATTGGAAGGTAATGGAATTTCTTTTACAGTTTTATTCCACCATAGCACTACACATAACAAACATATTTGCTAATCAGTAACCATCAATCGTACTAACGTAGTAGAATCTTGATAGTTGAAATCCAAAGAGATAAAAACAAATTGTAATTATCGAAATATATTTCATATTATTGTACAAGATTTTTTTTTTTTAATTATCGCAATTCAACATTGATTTTAAAATTGAATTTTTGTTTTTTACTTACCTCTTAATGATAAGATACCTAATAAATATATTATTACAGTGAGTAGTTTTTATAATATGCTGTAAATTTATTGAGGAATTTATTAACTTTAAACAATAGACACACAATTGTATAATATTAACATTAACCAACATTGAATTATTGTAATTTTTGTAACAATTTTGACATATATTATTAAGTTTGCAACTTTATATACTATAATTATGAATAGTTAATTATAATTCTTAAAATGTAATTGATTTATTTTCCAGATAGATATTAGTTTAGTAATGTATAGCATCAAATCGAGATACTTGGCTTAAAGTTGTTAAATTTTATTTTTATTTTCCATATGATTAAATTTTACAGGAATTCAACTCACAAAAGAACCTTAATATCAAAATATTTCATTTAAATAACATTAAGTTTGCTATAAAACATCCTTTAATTGAAATATTTTTATAATAAATACAATTTCATGTTGAATTGTTTTTATTTTAAAATACTATTATGTTTTTAGAACGCCCTTTTGGATGCAATATTCATTTTAAATCTTATAAATTATAATATTTTAACATAAATTATTATTAATAAATATTAGAATTGGTTTTAATATTTATATGATAAAAAATGTATACTGGACAAGTATTACATATTAATTTTTACAATTATACATGGCTAATGGTCAAGTTGTCAAAGCAAAATAAAGATCTATTAAAAATTTATAATAATTTGAAAATGTGATCAATAAAATATTTTTAATTTAATTTTTTTGTTTTATCGTTGTTTAATATATGATATTTTTCAATTTAAGTTTGTTTTAATTTGAAATATTTTGATAAACATTTTTGTTAATTATTGCGATTGATATTTGTCATAAAAATGATCAAAATTATAAATAATTATTGTAAGAATTAATTTTTATTTTAAAATACAGTTATATTATTACAATGTTGCTACTTTTAAGTAAATTAATTTCTTTGCAAAAATTAAATTTTGAATTTTTTATTCTTGGATGTGAACATTTATATATTAACCTATGTAAAATACTTTGAATATAGTTTTAATTAAAATTGTGTTGTTTTTTTTTTCAATGAAATATCTAATGGTAGAGAAATAAGATTTGAGATTTGAAATAAAAATCACACAAAATGTTTACAAAAACAAATATTGTTATACAATATACACATTATATTATACTCAATAACAGAGTTTTAAATTAAACATAACAAAATATCTAACCCCATATTCCAAAACTATCTTTTATTGTATCTTTGTTATCTCTTCTTTGGCGATTTACAGCACTAGCTTCGCCTTTAGCAAGATTTCGATGTCTTACTGCAGCTCTTTCTCGTTTTGCTAATGCTTTTTTCACTCTATCCCTAATTACTTCTGGCGGTATAGTTGTAGCTGTTGACATACTTCGAACACTATGTATATCTGAATAACATACTTTTGATGATGCAACACTTTCACAATCATCATTTTCACTTAATGATACATATTCTTCAGATTCTGATTTTACATTATCTGGCTTTTCTTGAGCTGGTGGGACAGTAGAGTTACCAAGAACCGTCGAAGATTCTTCTTTCATTAATTCAGCTACTCGTTCTGCTAAATGTTCCACTTCCTCTTTTTCATTTTCATAAAAATCACTTTCTTCTCCTGATCCTTCTTCAATATTATCTACCATACCCAATTCGTGCAATAAAAATTGGTCCATATTTTTTGTAAAACCACTAGCTGATACTTCTACATCTAAAAATTCTTCTCGACTATTGAAATGAAAATTATAAATTCAAAGTAAATAGAAAATATAGAACATATAAAATAATTTTTATTTAATTTTAAACATTACTTACACAATATCTTCAAATGTTGGATATAAATGGCTTTCATAGTTAAATCTTTTTTTGAAAAATTCTCTAATGCATTTAACATCTCTATCAAAATACCTAGAATAAAAATTAAAGTTGAATTAATTTTTTAAGATTTTGACAATATATTGTTATGTTTTGTTTTAATATCAACCATTATTAAGTTAAATAAGAAATCAATTACTAATAATTAGACTGTGTTTTCCAAATATTCATTCTATCGTGTACATTATGTACGCGAATATGTATAAAATTAAATAATAAATTATATGTATATACATATAGCAGTGTTGATTGATTATCTACATATAAATTATTCGTACACTACATATTTTTTGAAAAAAAATATATTTCTAAATGTTATGTTTAAATTAATATTAATAATAGGTACATACTTAAAAATACATACATATCTTTATTATACTATACTTACACTTTATAAATACAGTATGAATATTTCATTTTAAATTATATTTAACATTTAAATTTGTGTTCATTTTATACTTATAATAATTGTTTAATTATCTACACTCCCATCAGTCCCTATTAGTGTAGAATGTAGACATTTTTCTATATGATTTTATTTATATGACTCTTCTTGTGCACCATTGATACTTAAATATATCAGTTACATACAACCTAAGGATCTATAATTAAACCTAAAATGTGACACATATTTTTCACATTGTACGCAATGATCAATGAAAGATTAACATGTAACTGATGTAAATTACCGTATTAAAACATACAACCATAGCAAAACAAAGCTTGTAAACCATTTATTTTATGTTAATTCAAAATGACAACCTTAAATTTTATAAATCTTTAATAAAAGCCACATTTAAGGAATGACACTTAAATATGATGATAATTAATTAAAGTAAATAAATGGGTCAAAAGCAAAAAAAAAATATCAGTACTTTTCAAAATAACCGAGAAAAAAAATGAAGGAGAACTGGAATTTTACTTAAAATCCATTTTTTAAAGTAAAAAATCAATAAAATCTTTGTACAGCTTAAGTTTTAAAATAGTTCATAATTTAACTAAAGATTTACACACAATTATTTTTTTTATAGAAATTTGAAGTTTAGATCTGAACAATATTAATTATTTTGTTATAATTCAAAAAAATTATTTATAGGGAATTACAACATCTTATACAGTTATGCATAAGATGAGATGCATAAATGAATAATAGATGAAAAACTTCTATACTCACATTTCAGCATTAACATGAGTAACTGAAACCATTTGTGGGAAATCAATTACGATTGGTTTTTCCTCATCATTAATCATTATATTAAATTCATTGAAATCACTGTGTATAACTCCATGTTGAGCAAAACGAACAATTAGATTCATGAGATCGTCATACAAATTTTCTACATTATCAACTTCATAAAGACGACATCTAAATCATTTAAAAAATAAAAACTTGGTTTAAAAAAAAAAAATTATGGTAAATTCCTAATATTTAAGTATAGAAAAGAAAAATACTCACAATGGATGTCCATTTACTAATTCCATAAGCACACAATGACGATTGACATCAATTGGTTTTGGAACAGGAAAATCTCTCTTTGATAATGCTTCCATGTAAGCATACTCTTTTGTAGCTGAAATCCTTGACAAATACAGCCAGCCAGCCTTGTGGCGATGTGCATGGTAATCTCGTTTTTCTTTTAAATTACGAAAACATGTTCTCCCTAATCTAAATAATGACAAAGAAATACATAATATAAAGTCACATTTTAAATAATGAAAGTTAAATATTCAAAAATACCTATGTAATTTTAAGCATATTGGTTTATCTTCAGGATCAGCAACAACATAAATATTTGATTCTTTACCAACACCAATCTGATTACCAAATGATGATATAAGTTGACGCGAAGTAAGTGTTTTCAGTGCCAAATAGTCATAACCAGTATTAGTTAATCTATAGCCATCATCTAAATAACAAATATATTTTCTTTTTAGTTTTTATTAACATTATAGATATTATTATTTATGTATAATACTACAATATAGAAAATATTGTTTTATAAATATTTGAGGTTTAATTAATGGTATGAGAACATAAGCTGATAATACATTAACAACTTTTAAAATAATTTAAGTCATAATAAACTCATAAAGAAATAATATTTAGACTCACAAATATAGGTTGTAATTCAATATGTGACCTACTCAGGTGCGGACTGGTAAAAAAGGGCACAAAATACATACTATATAATTTAAAGGGCAAATAACATAAATGTTTGAGAAAAATGTATATTAATAAAGTAATGTATAAAAAAAAACTGCTCAAACTGATTAACCTATTTCTTTAATGGCCACGTAAATGTATTCTTTATAATTGTTATTAATATTTTACAAATAATAGATCTACCTACAACTTTATTAGAAGATTGTAACTTTCGCCTTCAAAATTCACATTAATTTTAAGTAGAGTAATTAAGGTACATTTATTTATACTAATAGGGGAAATTATATTTTAGGGCAAGGGATGCTGTACCATCCCAGCCAGTCTGCATCTACCTACTAATTAAATTTTCAACAATTTCAGATAAAATTATTATCAGTGGCATATTTTGAGCTATTTTTTGTGAAATGTCCAAAATATTTCTAAATGATCTTGACGAATTCGAATAATTCCTGGATATTCCAAATAAACTGTAAACTTACCTTAAAAACATACCACAAAAAGTATTATCGAATAAAATTAATTTCAATTTTGTAATTTGAATATAAATACTCGCATTTTGATAGTCATGAACTCATGGAAAAAATACTAATAGATTAAAAAATAAAAACAATTTTCATTTATATTAATTTAAATGACAATTGCAACAGTCCATTAAGTTAAAAGTATATAATTAAACCGGTATAGTTTTAGGAGCATTAAATGTCAATGAAATATCCAAGCCAGTTTAAATAACCATGGATTACACTAACATACCAGACAGTAAACCAGCAACAGTTTTGAATACACAAAAATTAGTTGTTACGTGTTACTTAAATAAAATCTGAGAACAATATAAAAACTAATGGTGCTTTTTCTTTGTTCACAAGAGATCTTCAGAAAGAAAGGTGACATTCCTTACATCAAACTAAAGAAGCAATTTTTGAATATTTTCTTCAATACCGTAAATTGATATTTATAAAAGTAATAAGATGGGTCAAATTTCAATAATTCACATAATTTACATTCAACTTTGATTGTAAGTCATAAATTAGACCACTCAATCACCAAATACAAATTGCATCTAAAGATTCTTAAATTAATTTATTACACTAAATTTTTAATTTCTTTAGAAATTCTTATTGATTGTATTTTCTTAAGCTTCCCGAGGTTATTAAAAAATAAGATTTCTAATTTTTAACCACTGCTTAGTTGCTTTTGTGAATCAACATCAATAAAACAAACCAAAATACTTACAATGCTTTCCTCTTTCATATGACAATAGTCTATGTTTACAAAGTTCCTTTAAGATTTTGTGTACACCACCATGATGTAGATTAGCAATTGAAGCAGCCAATGAAGCTGGAACTAGTTCATGGTTTTTCATTCCCATTTCAATCTGTTTAGTATGCATATTAACATGATAACTATATATTTCCACTCAAATGTTTAACAAACATATTTTTAAATTGAATCATACTTACAGCAGTCAAAACTCTAAAGTCTTCGCGAGTCAAGTAACGGAGCATAGTCACGTTTAACTTCCCCATAATTAAAATTATTCGTACTAAAATATCACGAGTTTGCCTTTAGTGCCTTTTCCTTTTTGCAATTAGATGATATTGTTATGGAAATCGTATATTTATATTATTAATGGTATCCACTTAGTTTTTATTATTATTTGTAAACGAGTAATGTATAGGTACATACAACATAACTACAATTAAACAACTGTGAAACGTGAATACTAAATATGATATGCAGTCTTCGTTTTGTATGAGCGCAAAACCGCAAAGAATAAAGATCGTGGTCTGAAACGTGAATATTATCAACTATTCTAATCACAAGTCATAACATGAAAAATTAATAGTTTTTAAAAACATAACCTTAAAATGTAGTTTGAAGTTTACTACAATAGTTAAGATAACAATGTTTATGCGTTATTAGTAAACCTAATAAAGTAAAAAAAGACCTAATAAAGTAAACCTAATATTTATTATTTTTTAACCGTTAAAGACAAAAGTCTATATGTACAACAGTGCTTTGTAATTTACCAGTGCTCAATTTTGTAAAAAAAAAACAATAATAATGCCGTATGCTAATC
This sequence comes from Rhopalosiphum maidis, assembly GCF_003676215.2. Classification (NCBI taxonomy): domain Eukaryota; kingdom Metazoa; phylum Arthropoda; class Insecta; order Hemiptera; family Aphididae; genus Rhopalosiphum; species Rhopalosiphum maidis. Next base: position 67,580,378 of record NC_040877.1, read on the forward strand.
AACCTTCCGTGCACATATCTGAACTGACTACTGACTCAATTAAATTTCAAATTGAAGATACCGATCTAAGCGTTGCGAATAGTTTACGTAGAGTTTTCATCGCCGAAACGCCGACATTAGCCATCGATTGGGTACAGCTGGATTCTAATTCTACAGTGTTAAGTGACGAGTTTATAGCATCCCGTATTGGTCTCATACCATTGACATCAGATGAAATAGTCGACCGCCTACAGTACTCCAGAGATTGCACATGCTCAGACTTCTGTCACGACTGCAGTGTTGAATTCAACCTAAATGTAAAATGTTCAGAGGAGATGACAAGACATGTAACTACTGCAGATTTGGTAAGCAATAATCCACGTGTAGTACCGGTTACTTCAAGGAACCAAGATAGTGATATTAATGAATATGGAGAAAAAGATGATATACTTATTGTTAAATTACGTAAAGGACAAGAATTAAAAATTAGAGCATTTGCTAAAAAGGGATTTGGCAAAGAGCATGCTAAATGGAATCCAACTACAGGTGTAAGCTTTGAATATGACCCAGACAACACAATGCGACATACATTGTTCCCTAAGCCAGATGAATGGCCTAAAAGTGAATATTCAGAACTCAATGAGGATCAGCATGAAGGACAATACAACTGGAGAGCAAAACCTAATAAGTTTTTCTTCAATGTAGAAAGCTGTGGATCATTAAAGCCTGAAAATATTGTTCTAATGGGAGTTGCTGCGCTTAAAAATAAATTATCAAATCTTCAAACACAATTCACACAAGAAATGGATGCACTCGCTATAAATTAATTTTAATGAATATGTATAGATTTAATTGTTTTTAGTGCTTACTACTCTCAAAAAAAAAAAAACCTTAATATAATGATATGTAATACTTATATTTTTAAAGTTAACATTAATTAAAATTTAAAATAAATAATGATTTATCTACCTATATATAGTTTATTTTATTATTTTTGAATGTTTGTAACATGTATGATAAATCTATTCAAAATACTATAGTAAGATAAAAGATAATATTTACTAAGATATAGCCATTATTAAAGTACTTTCATATTTGCTAACAGCAGAATGTAATTAGTAACTGCTCATTAATAATTGAGGTAAAATGAAATGGCACTAAATATTTAAGTATAATATTATGTACATAAAAAATAAATTCCAAATACCCCTAAATAAAATAAATCATTAAATTTAAAACTAAAAGCTTATATTATATTTTCCATCTTGAAAGCCCCTCTCCCACTTCATAAAAAGAAATTTTAAAACATCATAACATCAAAGATTTTCAACTTGAGGGTGGTTTTTAATAGAAAATTTAATCTAGTAGGTAATTAGGGAAGTCAACATTAAATAGTATTCTTAGTAATAATATCCTAGTAATTTTCAAAATAATCCACAGTAACAAAATTAAATTAGAGAAAATGGAAATTATACAGGGGCGTGTTTACAGGGTAGGCCGACTAGACCCGGGCCTGCCAATTTTTACTTGGGTCCGAGGAAAAAAAATGTTCAAAATGTCTATGGTAAACTCGTCCGTGTTTTTTACAGATAAAAATGATTGACGTGTAAAGTCGGCCCAAATAAAAATAAACCTACAATTTTCTTATAATATATTTGAGAACCATTTAGAATTACCCAGAGAACACCATAAGGAGGCCATTCTCATTATCCTTCAAAAATTATTTTCATATTATTATTCATGTTATAGAATTCGTGATACAAATATAAAATTTTGTAAAAATGTAGATAAAATGTTTCAATACTGGATTTAATTTAAGTATTCAGTACAAAAAATATAAGTGAAATATATTTATATAAAATTGTAAGTGTAAAAATATAAGTAAAATGTATTGTAGTGTAAAAGTGTAATACATAATGTAAGGTTATAATATAAATCTATTTTTTTAAAGTAAAACCATATGTTCAACGTATTCACTTTCCGATATTTCCTTTATTTTATATTTTGTTAGTGTCAAAATTATCGGACCGAGATTTACAACCTAGGTACCTATTTTAATACCTAAAATGTCCGGACCAAACCTGCAGGAGTATTTTTAATATGTTTATAAATACAATAATACAAAGTAGTAATCCACTATACTAAGTATCTACCTATATCATTATAGCTTTGTCTTTTACGAGGTTGTTTACCGAGTAAATTTTTCAAGCTACTAAGCTTTATTAGTTTTCCATCAGCTATAAATGAAAAAAAAAATAAAAAATATAAATATATTAAAAATTCCTGTTAATAAAAAATATTTTCTTTTAGATTAAATATTTATATAATAATTTTACAAATAATGTAAAAAATGTCCTATACGTATTACTTACCTATATAGTTGTAGATACTATAGTTATTATTATAAGTACCTACGTGACATAGAATTAATTTAAAAAAAATATAAACCTATTAAAAATTCTTGTTAAAAATAGTAGATTTGTTTACAAATCATATTATAATAACTACGTGGTCCTATTCTTCTGCCGGCTGTCTTAAATAATGACCTTAGTCATACTATCACAGTCCACAGACTTCTATAGGTGAACCCTCGTAGAGTAATAATAAAGTACCTAGTATCAATACAAATATAGCTTATAATTATTATTTGTAAATAAATATTTTGAACATTTCATAGATATAAAATAATAATAAATCAATAAATGTAATGAAAAAAGTTGGTATCGCTTTGCTGTATATAGTAGAGATGGGGAGTAGACTACTATAATGGATGTGTTAAATTTGAATGCATTAACAGGTATCATTGTATACGAAAAACGATTCCGAACGGAGATGATTTGTAAGTCTAGGATAATTAGTAGGATATATTATATTATTACCTATATCATAGATTAAATTCACACAGTGTGTATTTAATCTGTGCCTATATTTAAATGGTAATATATCATAATTTTACTAGATTTCATAATAAAATAAATTTCATACGCTCATAAAATGTTTTCTATATTGACGCTGGGGTTTTTTTTTACAGTTATTTGAACCTTAGATATGTATTATAAAAATTTTATGAATTTTCAATTTCAAAATTCCTTACAAATTTTCGCGATTTTGACATATTTTGTAAGCATTTGAACTTTTAATGCTTATAAACAAAAATTGTGACTATCGATTTTTGATTTTTTTTACTACAATAAGAATAACTTATAATAAACCCTGAATTAAATTTTAAAGAGTTTTTGAAAGCCAAATTTTTTTTATCGGCATTTCAAGAAAAAAAATTTAGAAAAATCGAAAATTTCAATGGTCTATAAATAGTTTAAAAAAATTGTAAATATTTTGAAAATGTAATCGTAAATAGATAAATATTATATACAATAAAAACATTTAGTGAAAATTTCAAGTATTTACAATTATTCATTTTTGAGTTACAGCAAAATCAAAAAATCGATTTTGTCGAAAAGTAGTTATGCGTAAAAACTCCCGTTTTTCTATTATTTTCTCAAGGTTTTTCCTGACGCTTTTGAAAACTACTGGAAATTTGACCCCCTAAAGTACTAACTAGATTCAATTTCCTTTTCAAAGAGGGGCTGAAGTCAAAAATCAAAGTATCATTGTAAAATCAATATATTCATCACTCCGTTCATAATCTAAAAGTTTATTTAATTACAAAAAAATAACTAAAATCATTAATTTTTGGTAAATTTATTCAACCATTATGTCGACCAAAATTATGCAAAATGATTTATTGTATTTTAGAATTTTTTTGGTTTCTGTAAATACAATTTATAAGGAATCTATTTTATAAGATTTATAAAATAACTTTGACTGAAATTTTTATGACTGACAAAATTTAGCGAATGAATTGATTTTTTAATGATTCATTTTTTATGTCAGAAAACACTTTTTAAAATAAAAAAAAAATGCTTAGGTTTTCAATGTCAATATAGTGACTAGTTGGTACTACGATCTGTAAAAAGTAAAAATTCCCAGTACTTACTTTTTTAATTATTGGGGAAAAAACAAAAAGAACTAGGTAAAAAAGCTCGGAAGTACTTTACTAAAATCAATTTTCGATACTATTGAATTTCTAATAAATTGTATAGATTTTATTCATAACCTAATACATAAAACTATCATATATAGTCATATAGATACTTGAAATTTACATCAAATGTAGGATTCTCTGATTCTCAACATATTACATTGTTATGACTAGAATAAAAAAAAAGTTGAATGTAATTTTACGTTTTTTTTATACTGGACATATGATGTTTAAATTTTAAAGAAATTACGCGAAAAAACAATTTCTCATCAAGTTTGTTGAAATTAGAAAAAAGCGAATAGCTGTGTGGAATACACTTGAAATTTCATGTATTTTTATATTAGTGAAACATCTCATATATGCTATATATTTTCTAGTAATACATTTTAAATTTTAAATGTTATCATATTAATGTGGAGTACATTTTTAACAGACACAGATCAATATAAATTACTAAGAATATGAAGGAGAAAACGTAGATAACTCGCATCACAAATACGAATCGAGGAACATATAAAAATTAAAAATATTCTAAGAAAATCAATCTCTCTAATTATTTTTATATTATATACCTACTTACCACTTGGCTTAATAAAAAATTAGGTACATATTTTACATTATACATGTATTTTTATTGCATAGCATCATCATTTTTTTTTTAATACGAGTACAGAAGATTACTTTTTAGGATCAGAAAATTATGTATTGCTTATTGGCTTCATATTGATTGTATGGAAATGGAATGTAAAATTTCTAACAATTAACATCACATTTTATATATATTGACATATTTTTAAAATAAAATTATTAATGATTTAACATGCTTAACATAGCAATATAAAGTATTATATGGAATATGTTATATTGTTATAGATTAACTACATAGTCTACACATTATGATACATATATATATATATGTTAAATCAGGGACTATATAGCTAAATATTATAGACAGTATCATTTAAAATGCAATTAAAACATATTATCAGTTATGTAAATTATTGTAATATAGTTAAATCAAAGATAATAATTATTTATATATATATATACTACAACCTGTGGTCATGTCAATAAAAATAAATATAACTAGAATACAATTCAATAGCCATCTAAATTTAACTACGGATTATATAAGTATATAGGCATAGTTAACCATTGATTAATAGGTGGTATACTACGAATGTCTACCGTGTAGATAACCATGGTATTATTATATATAATAATGTACTTATTACTCAGTTATTCAGATCAGTTTCAAATGTTATGTATGAAATAATATTCTTGAAAAGAATAATATGGAATTAACATTTTAGAATTATGCATTCTTTGAACCAAGTTTTTATGTGGCCCAGTTGTGTTCGATAAGATAGGGATAAATAAATATAAACACGTTCTTACATAAAATTATACTTAGCTACATGATTTTTTTTATATGTTTATCCAATTATCCATTACTCAATTATGTAGTCACATGTATAGGATGTACTTTGTAGATAATATAATATATACAACTAAAATAGAATATTTTTTATTCAAGTGATATTTTTACCATAGATTATCGTATGTATAAACTATATAGGTACGGGTAACTATATATATATAATACATAGGGTGATTCATGCCAATTAAAGCTCCACTTTATCCTTTAATAATGAAGTTATTACAAATCCATTTTTTGGAATTTTAAGTAATTTTATACAAGGATCATATTTTTAATCATTTAGATTTTTAATAACATTTAGGTAAGGAGAATTCTGTGGCGATTCAAAATTTTATTTTAACGAGAACAACATTTCTTTTACTGTAAATTGTACAATACATCTTTTGAACATTTTGATGTATCTAAATTTTAAAACAAAATTCAAATAAACAAAATGTGAGTAATTAAAAAGTATATAAGATCTAAACATTTGTTTATTAGACGTCATTGGGTCATAATAAAACCAATAAATACAATACATAACACTATTTAGCACTCTGTTTAGAATTTAAAAGAAGTTCGTACCAGAACAATCCTAAACGGTATAAAAATCTAAATATAAAAATATGGTCCTTTTTTAATTCAGTCAAAAAACTTGAAAATTTAATACAAGATACCATATGGCACTATGGCACAGTGTTTTGTTATATTCAATAATTACCTTCAACTAAAGTTTATTCAATACTCATTAAATAATAATATAATATAATGTAGCTACGTTTAAATGGCTCAGCCATATTCTACTCCTTTGACTTTTTCCTTTTATTTTTTCACTTTCTCTCGATCCATCCATCTTGAGGAAACTTAGTGTAACCTCAAAAATATTCTGTTTAAATGTCCTTCCTCCTACGTATTTGTCTTCAATCTTCATCCGAAGCCTTATTGGATATATTACCATTCTCCTACTAAATGCTCATATCTCCATGTTATTTTTTCTTTAATTTTATACTATAGAGGCTAATAAAAATATATATGTAATTATATTATTTATAGTTAGAAAGTACATCTTTAATATTAGTTATGTTCTTAATGCTCTTATATTTTTAATTTTCGAGATAACTAAAAATTAAAATGTTCTTTATAATGATACAGTTATATATCATCTTTTGGCTCCTATTCCAATAATAGTGGTATATTGCTTCTAACCTAAATCCTGAAACAGCATTTTTTAACTCTAAAGTTATCTTAACCAACCACAAAGTTGGATCTTAAAATGGAGATTAAAAATGAATGAATCGAAATTCTTCTACATAACCATTAAATATTAAACCCTCGTGATAGGAATCCGGTCTATAACAACAGTAATACCTATGTACCACTATACTAGCTGAATAGCCCGTAAAATATCTTGGAATGTATCTACTATCTATACATAGTCTAAAATCTAGGAAGTCGACTCACATCATAGCAACTTACATTAAAATTAAAATAATTATAATTTTAAATGTTTAAATATTTACATCATAGACTTCATCAATTACGTTCCCTATAAAAATATATAATACCTATCACTGTAAAAAATATTTATATATAAACTATACTTATCCTACTTTTGGTTTCTTATGAAATCCAATTTTGGGGAACATTCAAAAACTCAAATTTAAAAATTATATTATTTTTACAATCAATATCCTTCAGAACAATAATTAATTCACCTTGGTATGTTAGTAATTGAACCTTCCATAATGATCCGTACAACTTGGAACATTAGTGCATCGTGCATGGTTCTCATAATTATTTATTATTAATAAAAAAAATTCTACCAATACCAAATCACTGAAAATGGTTTTTAAAAATTTAAAAATATCATTATTATATATATATATATATATATGACTATATTATATTTCAAGATCTTTAAATATAGTAGGTATAATACATATAGGTTCTATATAATATATAGAACCTAAATATATATAATATATTTATTCATATTATGAATATATAATTTAAGCAGTGCCATCCCAAAAGAATGGTCTTCGGCGGAGAAGGTTTATTAAATTCTCAACTCCATAATATAAACACCAACCAACGCAGTCATCCATTATATATATATATATAAGCACCTACTATATGTTTTCTATAACTTCCATACTTACTGATTAGTGATTAAATTGATATAAACTTATAAAACTGTACTAATTACGTTTTTATAACTGTACTTATAAAAATAAATAATAATATGTAACAAATAAAAAGATTAAATATGTCAGTATAGAGATTGGTTGGTATATGGAATAAGCATACTGAAAATAAAGTGGTCAATCAACTGGATTCCTAGAATCTGTAATTTGTTATTTAGTTTATTTTTCTTTGTGAAACTGTAATTGATCTAAAAATTAACTGAAATTATATTTTTGATGAGTTTTAAATAATGTCAGTCATTATTAGCCAATGCTACGATCATGAATCATGATAATAGCTATACAGACACCTGGCACACACAATATTACCTATATGGAGCTAAAATGCTAAAGATAGTAATTAATAGGTACCACATAATATTTTATCTACAATAAGCAATAATAGTATTATTTATTTTTCAATCTATTAGTAATAAATTTCTTTATAACTGTAGTCTGTGACGTATAGTTACTTTTTGAAAAAGTTATAGAATTCGAAATTGTATTAATTTTATTTTGTCCCGTGACGACTTTAATTTAACAAGTAACACGTGCGTACAAGTGTATAAGTGTTGTTATGTACATACTAATGTTTTTATGGACTATCTCACCTATAAATTTACAAATAAAATATAATATGAAATGTCTAAAATCAATAAAAAAATTTATTATTTATTTCTATAGTAACTCCAGATATTAACATATCAAGAACTATGACTATTTCCCTTTCGAATGGTCCATTCGTTTATATTATTAAAAGAAAATATATAGTGTCACGACTTATTATAGTAAAAGTTCATAAATTAAAATGTTACTAATGAGTGATCCTACTATTTAAAATTATTCATGTAAAATTCAATAATTAACAAAAAATATGCTTATTAATTATTATATATTATAATAAAATAATGTACATAGATTATAGCGTAAAAAATAAATTAATAAAAAGATTAAAAAAAAAAACAGAATACAATAATGTTCTTTTACAATAAATTAAAAATATAAATGAGTAGATAATGGCTTATATTTAATATATTATGATCATTTTTTAGGTATTTGCTTATTATTAAAAAACATTATTTTTTTAAAAAAAATTAAAAATACATTTTTTATTTTGCATTTTAAATAGGCTTCTAATTTTGTGATGTCAATGTAATATATTAAGTAAATTGAATTTAAAATTTATAACTTGTTATTTAAAATTACAAGATTAAATCATCAATATTTTTTAGACTATTCATGCCAGTTCATGCAATGAGTTTCATGCTTTCATCAGTTTCATCGTTTATAATTTGAGTTATGCTAGTTATGTATACATAGGTAACTAAGCTAGAACTCACCAATATGATGATATATATTATATATTTTTTAAAGTTCTAAGTTCTAAGCTTATTATTGATTTTACAATATGAGAATTTTATTTGTTTTTGTTTATTACCGTAGCTTGAAGCAGAAAAATTGCTTCAATCTTCAACATTATCGACGGTTGCTGGTAAAATGTTTAATTTAAATTAAACTCTTCTTTATAATTGGAAAAATAACGGGAAACAACCAACAAGAATATTCTTCCGTAACACCAGTTTTGATCAATTGATTTTTTTCTCATGATTGTAATTTATTAAAAAAGAAATAATTGTAGACACCTAAAATGTTCATATAGAATATATTTTATATTAATAGTTAGGAAACACAATATAATTTTAAAAGTATAGATATGGTCTGATTTTGAGTTACCTATTTATTTATATAATTTAATTAATTTGATACTTGAAATTTGAAAAACGTTTTCTTCTATATTTTTTTATTTATGTTTATTATAATATATATTTGTCTTAAAAAAAAAGCTTAAATATTTAATATGAATTTTTATAAGTCGTTTTATAGAAGCTTTAAAATATTAAAAATAGTAAATAGTAAATACACTATTTATTTTTCATATACGTTATAAGTTAAAATTTTCATAGATTTAAAACTTTTCACAATTGTGAATTTATTTTTTAAATAAAATAAAATAATTCAAAATATTTAGCTTAATTTTAAACGATCTGTCTATTATTTTATACTACGAATATATTCAAAGTTTTACATCAATCTATACATTTAATGGTATATGTATGTATAATATGTATATACCATTCTTAATTTGTGCGTATGATGTTATTGGTAAACATAAAGTAGTTCAACTTACTAAATTATAAGAAAATATTTTAATATAATAATATAATTTCATACAACATAGAAAAAATATTATTGAAAATAGATATTGACAATTGATATCCTACAATTTATCATTGAATTAAATTTTAATACAATATTATCTATTATCTATTAGGTAGTGTAGTCTGTGATTTACTCAATTACGAGCTACATTTGAAATTCACTATGGACTATAGTAGTCATACTTTACTCTCTTTATTGTAGTTTTTTTTTTATTCGTTATTTCAGTAGCGCAATTCGAAATCATGTTTCCAGAGCCCAGAATGTTATATATATACATTTTTAAACTTAAAACTGCGATATTTGAAAGAATAAATAGGGCATTTACCCCATTTGAAAGTGAAGATCAGTGACAATAACCATTAATGCCACTTAGCTAGGTGCCGTAAATAAATAGTATGCTTGTATGTTGTATAACTAAATAAGTATAATTTAATTATTACTAGGCAGTTGACACTTTTTTATCGTATATGTATGCATTCATATTATAATTTAAATTGTATATAGTAGTCAATGTCAATAGAGAATGGAATGTAATATATTATTTTTATATTTCATAATATAATTAGGTATTTTAATTTCATATCTTTAAATGCATTGGTTATGTTGTACATGATTTACACGATATAATTGATTTTTAAATTTGTTATTTGAATTCTAATGCACGGCAAGCATTATTTTTTATTAGAAACGTTTTAAATAACGTACCTGTTATTAAATACTATATTGGTATTAATGGTTTAATAATTAATGTGTAACATAATATGAATATTGCTTGTATTTTTTTGGTTTTTTTGTACTGTCAGCCTACTCATTTTTCACTAGCGAAGTAGCAAATAAAGATAAGTATGACGTTATTACTACTTATTAGCACTATTTAGCAGGTACCGAGTAATTATTTTAATATTTATGAACAGCAGTATTTTTTAGTATAAAGATTAAATCGACCTATTTATGACTTCGAGTTCACAAATATACACGATGCCTGCGAGTATTGCTAATATCGGCATGATATCCTGCGAAATATCGAATTAAATTGTCGCCGAACGCTGATTAATATTTTTTTATTTTTATACTGCGTCTCCGTATTTAGTAACCGTATAATAAATATTAATGTGTTGTGCGCTCTTCAGTCCCCACAAAAATATATTTAGCACCAATATAATTGCTGTTTGCTGCGCAACGCTTAAATTAGTAACATTAAAATTGAAAATTTTGTTTACTTTAAATTATAAAAAAAAGAAAACAGCAGTATAAATGAGTAAGTTTGTTGAAAGTTGTTACGTCATGTTAATTCAATTATATATTATCTACTAAAATAATACTACTCTAACATAATATTATTGTTCAAATACTAAAATAGTCAAGTCCAATACAACAAAAATAAAAATGTATTAAATTTTCAATCCCTCCTATTTTTTTACCTACTAAAAAATTTACTAGGTAAAAAATGTAATCTCCGATCAGCTCTATTTTGTTCTCAGGTAGGTGTTGGTAAATGATTACCACTCGCAACTATAAATAAGTGCACATTGTTATAATTACAGCTACAGTCTTAGATACACAACTGGTGGACGACACGTTGCCCGCACACTTGCAAACCTTATTATCGTCTAAGACCGTGGTGGTATTATTAATAATTGTAGTTGTAGTGAGTTGTTGTATCACGGTCTAGCCGTTTGTGATTAAATTGTGAATCACTGCGGTCGAAATCTTGCTATCGTCTTTGGGAGTTCCGAGATAACCTCAATCATTGAAAATGCCTTTTTTCAATTTTTTAGAAACACTGAAATACTGAATTCCGTATCTAATATCCGTTTGTAAATTGGTTGCATACATGCACTTGAACTGCACATGTAGTTGTAGGTATACATCCAGATAACTTTCCCGACACTCAGCAGAGTCGACAGTTCTGATAAATTTATTGCCACCGTTGGTCGGCAATTCGGGTGTGTGCGTTCGTTAATATTTTTTTTGTGAACAATTGATTTGAATTTAGTCTAAATGTAACGTAAAGTATTCTTCTGCGATGGTGGTGGCCGTTGGAGTTGGGCCTGTTTCCAAGTGATGTCAAAGACAACAAATAGAAAAATCTTAGTTCGGTGAAAATACTTTAATAGATTAATATGGATCAGTACAGTGCTAAGGCGCTGATTATTGCCTTGTCAATAGTTTCGAGACTAATTTTTGGTTTCACACCCCTACTTGTATCCAGAAAACTATTAACCAACAAATCTACAGATTCGCTGACATCAAATACAGTAAGTATTAATAAAAATAATTGCGAATTAGTGTATTGTTTGAAATTTATGTTTCAGCTGGAGTATCTAGTTTCATTATGTTTAAGTTTGGGCGGAGGTGTGTTGCTAGCTACCTGTTTTGCTCATTTGATACCGGAAGTGAGGGAGAGCCTCATCGGACATTTACCGGAACACTATCAACATTATCCACTTACTGAACTGGTTGTTTGTATGGGTTTTTTTCTTGTCTACTTTGTTGAAGAATCTGTAAAGCACTTTGTTAAAAAACATAAAAAACGTAGTAAAGCAAAAACTACACGACACTGTGATAGACTATTACAATGGACCAATAGTCAGTTGACAGCAGTCAAGTCTGCTGATGATGTTAATTCTGTTAGTGTAGATCAAGGAACAGGAACTCCAGATTGCCAAATTGAACAAAATAATAATGAAATGTCTCATGTACATAATTTAAGAAGTCTGTTAGTTGTACTAGCATTATCATTTCATTCAGTTATGGAAGGACTAGCTATTGGCTTGGAAGAAAATATGGAAAATATGGGTTTCCTATTTTTAGCAGTCTCTATTCATGAATGTACTATATTATTTTGTATTGGCATAAAATTAGTAACTTCATGCTCGTCTTTGACAAATATCATCTTAAATATTGTTGTTCTTACCCTGGTATCGCCTTTTGGTAAGTTAAAACAATTTTTATTTATACTTAATTAATAATTTATTATTATCTCATTTCATTTATTAAATTCAATCAAATCAAAGTAATTAGTAGTATTTCTATTACATTGTTAATATAAATGAAATAACTATGTTTATTTAATAGGTATGGAATATAAATATGTTTTTCCATTTAAATATATGTTGGTGAAGTAATCCCAAAGTAGTGGAATATAGGTTATACTATAGTGTGAGCCTAGTAATTATTACTAGTATTAGTAGTCCTTAAAAAATAGTTCCTCAAATATTATGTAAATTGTTTATTTATGATTCTTGAGGTATATAATAAAAATGCAATGGCTTTATACAATAATGATTTTTTATCAACACCTTCAGTTTAGACAATAATTAAAGTTTTATGTTTAATCGTGTTCTAATCATTTTTTATAGACAATTTTATTTATTTTTGAGGTGTTTTAAAGGTGATTTTTTAATTTTCTCAGTTAATATTTCATAATTTTACTTAGCATAAATATGCTAAAATATGCAGTAAGCAAGTTAACGCATATTTATTTAGAATACCTTATTGTTAATTATATAAAATTGAGTTGATAGAAATTACAAAAGTAAAATAGTATCATTCTTCATATTTAATCTAATTATAAAATATATTTTGTTTTTAATATAGATGACCAAATTATGAATATAAAATGTTTTGTGCAATGTTAAAAATAGTTTTATAACACTGATATCTGTGTACTTTATGCATAATTTACATTTATTGCGATTTCATTTTTGCTAAATAATAACAATTACATCATAAATTAAATTTGTATTCATTATGGTAGGTGAATTAAATAACTTTCTAAATATATTAGTTTTAGTAATATTTTATGTAATTGATTTTATACGGCCTTGTAAACAGTATTTATTATGTATTTACTACTATTCTTGATTTCTTATCCGAGTTTCGTTTTAAATTTCTTTACTTATATGTAAGATAGAATTTTATAAGGCCATGACGGCCATTACCTTACATTGTATATGTATACTAAATACCACAAGCTTAAGGAAATTAAATTAAATTAAATTTTAACATAGGTAATCATTATACTAATATCTCCTATCTTAATTTCTCCAATGAGCATTTGATTTTAAAACATTCCTATTATTTTAGCATTTTATTTCAAACATTTATAAATAAATTATATTTTTTAAATACTTTTAATAACTTAATAATATATTTTAGGTATATTATTGGGATTGTTATTAACATTGAATACATATGATTTGGATCAAAATTATCATATAATTGGAAATGCAACTTTACAAGGCTTAGCTGCTGGTACAATCCTATATGTTACATTTTTTGAAGTGTTAGATCGAGAAAGAAAAAAAGATACAGCGCCTGGTTTGCTCAAGTTACTATTAACCATGATTGGGTTCTTCTTTATGGTTATGTTAGAAATGTTTGGTAATAAAAGACTAACTTACACTATTAATTTAACAAGTATTAAAATGAGTTTTAATTACAGGTGGACATACCCATAAAGAATTCGACCATTTGAGCCATGAACATAACAACTGCTCTACAATAACACCTCATATTCATAGACCTTAACATGGATTTCTATTGATCATTTCAGATGTATTTGTTACCAGTTGTCCAGATATTGAAATAATAATAATTCTGTACTCCTTAAACAAAAAACACAGTTTGCTTGTGTAATTTTATGAAAGCCCAAAAAATACTTCTGAAATGAATTTCACTCAATTACTCGCCTGGCATTAAGATTAAATTAAGTTGGTAACAAGAATCATTTTTAACGATCTTCCATTACATTAATTTTATAAATATAAATATAATATATCAAATAATATTCCATTATGGATTATTATTTTTATTTTGACGAAATGTGAACTTCATACAATTTATTATACATAATATGTATTTGACTTTAAATTAGTCTTAACTTTGTTTTAGTGTTCCTTATAATTAACTGAAACAACTATGAATTTAGTTTGTAATATTTTTTAGTTAGGTAGTTTAGTTTCAATATTTTTATATTATTTTGGGTCATGTTACAACTGTATACTTTTAAACTAATTATTTATTTACATTGTAAAAATTATTTGTATCAAAAAAAAAACTTTTGTCAATTGAAACTTAACAAAATTGATTCTTAAATGAACTCAAAATATTTTGTTAAAACTCTAATACATGGAATGAACATTATTACTTATTTGTTCAGTATTTTTTGTTTAATAAATGTTGTAAATCATAAATCTGTTAAATTTTACTTGTAACATTTTGTTATCAGAATCAAGGAAATTTTATGGTAGATACCATACCAATAAACTTTTTTTTTTAAATTAATGTTTTATTAATTATTTGTTAACTCCATATCCTTAATTAAATTATATAATTATGTTTATATTTTTTGCTAATAATCTCTTTTAAGATTTTTTAAATTCAATGTAATAAGTAATAACAAAGTATCCTTGCAGATGTTTTAATTGAACTTTATGTAGTCTTAAAATATTTCGTTATTTGTTTAATAAAATCATAGAACCACTTGATTAGTTTATAATGGTGTCTAAACGTTTCAATAATATTTTAAAAGTCTCGATTTCAAATTTATTCAAATTTCAAGTAAATTACTTAACATGGAGACTGATAATTCAAAGCCAACTAACTATAATAAATTTAAGTATAAATATATTACTAATTGTGTAGTTATGATTGTTATGAATGTTGAAGATATATTTTAATAATTTTTAATAAACGTCAATAATATTATACTTCATAAAATTTCTATGAGCTAAACTTTTATATTACTTTAATGGTCTATAACTAATAATAACTTTATTTTTGCTCAAATATATATAATAGATAGACTAAAGATTTATTGATCCAACACTTCCTCTATAAGCTCAGCTTGTGTTGGGAAAGTTGAGTTCTAAGCAAAATTGTTCAATATATTAAAATTATACAATATAGGATTTAAATTTTAATACAATTTTCTAACTGCAATTACAATTATTAACATTTTGAAGTAAAATTATTTTTGAAAGAAATGTAAAGTAAAAGAATTTAAACATATTTCTTAGTGTTTATTAACTTTTTAATTTGGTGTAAGCCTTGCATGAAATTGTTTTGTAGTAAAAATATTTTTTGGAATAATAGTTTTAGTTTAAATAAGTAATCACAAAGATTAATTGAATAGCTTTAGTAATTTCATAATTTTTTTAAACAACAATTGGTTTCATCTTTGAAGATCAAAATCATCAAAAGATCTCAATCAAGTTGAATAAAACCGATAATTAGGCCCCCAACAAAACACAATTACAACTGCCATATGTACCTACTTATTTAATGTAATATTTATATAAGCTTATTAAAACTGGTCACTTACACAATATATATGGTAAGTTGATTTATCTAATAGTTAAAATATACAATGTTTTAAAAATAGATTTAATTTTACTATGAAAAATTGTTAAAAATTATATTCATTATATTTTAAAATTTAAAAACAATTACAAAGAAACATGAAGAAACTGGAAATATGCTGGACTAAAGTTTGTGTTTAAATGTCATTAGTTGTACTTAAAAATAAACATAATTCCATTGTAAAATCCAATGGTTAATAGATCAAATATACGTTGGGTATAATAAATGAGATAGCAACATGTTAATAAATATTATTTAATTATTCAAAATTATGTAGTAAGAAATCTAAATGTAAAGATATTTTAGTTACAAGAATATAGTATAATTCCATTTACAAAATTGTTTTGTCGTGTTCTTCAGCTTTTAAATGATTGATTGCATTTATAGTCCATGCATCTTTGACTCCTTCTGTATATTCTCTAATAAACCTATAGTTTAACACAAATATATTACTCTTTAATTCTTTTTGTATGTCTACAATTTCTTCAGATCTTTTTTTGATCTCTTCTAAATTATGAATTGCGTGATAGCACATAGTTATTTCAACAAAACGCCGGTCTTTAACTAGAAAATAAAAATTTGTTAATATACAAGGTTGTAGGTAAATTATTATGTTTTTATTTTAATAGTATGTATGAATTAATCTAATTCAAATCACACTTACACTTTGAGTCATTAATAATATCTAACTGTACTGGTAAAAATAAGTACATGTCATCGTTATCAAATGCCATGTCTTTTATTTCATTGTCACTGAGATCTGATATTATTGATTTCACCTGTTCCAGCACATCGTTAGTGACTAGCCCCTGTAATGTGGAGAAGTCACGTTTGGAAATGCAATTAGACACTACTTCAACAGCCTAAAAAAACAACAAAGTTGTAAATAGATACTTTTATGCTTGGTTTCATAAATTGAAGTTTCACAGATTTTAATAACTAGCTAATGTAAGCATTATTGTTCATTTGTTTAGTCTACATTTGATTAATATTCTATTACATTGTTACCAAACATAATAATAGGTATAATATAACATATAATCAACGATTTAAGTATAATTGAGTTAATACAAAAGAATTTCTATGAATAATTCATTTTTGAATATGACTGGACTGTGTACCTCATTTGTTATATGAGCCTAAATATCACTCTTTTTACTTAAGGTATGAAATTGTTAGATAAAAAAATAATAAATTGGTTTATTACTTGTTCAGAAATACTTGTCCCATTAAACTTCAATGTTTCTAATTGTTTAACCATACTTTAAACATGGTTTTCTAGCATTCAAATTATAAGTAAATTAAACTAATTAGTTGTAACATAGATCTGTTATCTCTATTGATAATTTTAATTTATAGCTATAAAATTAATTAAATTTAAGTTTATTGATTAGATAATTTATCAAATAAACATTATTATTATAAAATAATTGAGTTTATATTTAATACATTATACGTATTTAAAAATACAAGCTGTTTACTATATATATATATATATATATTTGGGATTTGCTCATATAAAATATTGGTAATAAAAAATAAATGTAACTACAAAAACCTATAATGGGCAATGGCAAAATATACCTTTCGGGAGTTTTTGGAGAATTCTCCAAGACTGAAATCTTTGTCGAATTGTGGTTTGATTATTAGATATGAATATAGTAGAGCTTTGAAGGACTTAAACATGTTTGGCCAAATGATTGGTGGAAATTCTGGTACTTCCGGGAATGGCCTGTAATTCTTATTGCAGTAATGCCGGTGGATGTCTATCAACATCGTACAATTGTTGCTGTTGGGTCGCAAAAATGACGACTGTTGTGGTTGCTTTTTGTCATGTTGAACTCCGATGCTGTTTGTGTTGTGGCTAAACAATTTGGCACCGAAAGAACTATTGTTCAACGCACTGATTGCGTCAACATTCAGCGATCTATTCAGGTCATGTAAGAGTGAACCCGATAAAAATTTTTTACATAGAATTGTTGAATACATTGTTATACTCATTATATTATATTTGCGTGTATGAGTATACAATTTAGACAATTTTTAAATGAAACACAACATTAGGAAGAAGGAAAATATACATATTATAGTTATTATGGTGGTTACACACAGATAAACGATAACGCAAAACGCACAGACTAGTAATAAAAATAATAAATAATGATAATAGATTATAACTGATATCGTGGCCAAAAATATATTTAGCCCTCTTAAAATCTAGATAAAACTATATTTAGCAAGCTGTGGATTAATTTAAGACCGTGCCGTGGACCACGAATTAAGATAAATATAGATAATAATTAGGAATAATTAGATTTATGTATATTAATATATATTCATGTACATATATCATATATCTATGTATATATTTACCTGTGGAAATAAATTCCTTATTATCAGCTATGCCCTATAAGAATATACTTTATCAAACGGACGATAATACTATCTTTTATCATAGATTTGTGAATTTTATTATTTGTTATTTTTCGCATGTATATTTTGTATTTTTATGTACTATTTACTATTTAGTATTAATATTGTTCTGTGGTATTAATTAAGTATAGTTAGTATTTAGTACTCGCCATTCACTTTTTTCTACTTTTATTGTTGAATGCTGGAGTTTACTGTGTGGATATCGTCGTAAACTTATTAAATGATTATTTTCGTTTTTACAAACCATATTTTGTAATCGTTGTACTGTTGCAATCGAAACTCAAAAGTTGTCATACCGTTCTTACGTATCAGTCTTTACTCACATTCATTATTTCTATAGAAATAACAGTAATACTTAAGTATGACTTCAATAGAAGTGAAGGAAGTGATCGAGCACCCTATAAAATTGAGAGGTACATCAAACAATCAGGAAACTTTTAAATGATAATATGAACAATTGTTTTGCATTTGATCTTTAGTAATGCGCCTCGGTAAGCCGGTTATGTTTAACTCGAAGGTGGTCACGTGTGATTCAAAAGATTTACCAGGAACTGTGTTGAATACACAATTAAAAAATGATGTGACTACATTAGCTGACGCAGAAACATTGGCAGCTGGGTCATTTCTATTGGTTCCTAATGTCCTAGAGTAAGTTTTGAAAAGTTTGATAATTAATCAATTTTTAGATGTGTGTATTGATATTTTTAGAAATTTGTATCTTGGCGAAACATTTCTGTGTTATATTTATTTAAAGAATGAAAGTTCTCAAACAGTCTATGATATTATCTTAAAAGCAGAAATAGATACTGCAACATCACATATACCGATTCTAGGACCAAAAGCTTTTCCTAAGTTGGACCCATATGCTTCTATTGATGTTATTGTAAAGCACGAAGTTAAAGAACACGGTAGTGTCAAGTAAGAATTGTGCTGAAATGAATTTAGAATATCATTAATATATAAATATGTGCATTTTTTAGTAAATTGATTTGTCAAGTGGAATATGATAGGAAACATTCGTTTGAAACAATATTCAGCTATAGGGTTCCAAAACCTTTAGATCTTAAAACAAAATTCTACAATACTGTAGTAAGTATCTTAGCAATTGTTAGATTTCAATAAATTGTAAATGTACAAATTATAAAAGTATACATAATTTAAAATAATGTTAATATTTTAATTTTAGACTGATGAAGTTTACTTAGAAGTTCAAGTCCAAAATATTATGTCGACTCCAATCTCATTAGAAAAATTTATCTTGGAGTCATCAGTAGGATATAATGGTAATTTTAAATTATTATTTTTTTTGTTAATAAATATTTTAATTTACTTTTTTTAACTATAGTTATTTCAATGAATCATTTACTTGAAAGCTCTGATAATAAATCTATTTTTGGTGATATGGATATACTGGATGTTAAAGAAACACGGCAATATATGTATAGATTAAGCTTAGATCAAACTGCTGAAAAAAATCCTGTAAGAACAAATAATCTTGGCAAGTTAGATATTTTATGGCGGTCTAATATGGGAACTAAAGGTCAAATACAATCCAGTCCTTTAGTTAGACAGGTAATTAATTGGTTTATATTAATTATTTTAATAATATTGAATGTTCATAATTAAATTGAATATATATATTTATATATATTATACAAAAAATAACAACTGTTATTAAATTATATATGTACTGTTAATAGTATAATACTAGTTAGACCTTATTAAAATATGTTGGTAGATTCCAGAATTAGATGACATAACATTTTCCATAACATATTTGCCCGATATGGTTTTTTGTGAAGAACAATTTGACTTCACATGCTCAATAAAAAATAACAGGTAATTTATAAACAAACAAATTCAACCAATAACTTGTCACTATAAAAACTGATTGCAACATTACTTATTGTTCAATAATTTGGGAATTTTTAGCTATGGACAATAAATATCGGTATTTATATTTAATAATTTACACATTTTATTTCAGAAACCGTGACATGCAGCTTGTTGTTGAAGTCAGTGACGAAGAAGATAGTAATCTTGCTTGGACTATGATTTCTGGCATACAGTTAAGACTTTTACCACCATATGCAACAATCAAAACAGTATTCTCGATGGTAGCGTTAAATCATGGCTTACAAGTATGATTTTACTCTTGAATGAAATTTAAAAATACTTTTTCATGTTCTTTATTTTTTAGGTTATATCAGGTATTAAACTAAAAGAATTAATACTGAACCGTACATATTCATACAATAACTTTGGCCATGTATTTGTTACTCAAAATGTTAGTTAACCTTTTAATGCTAGTTTTTACTAGTTTCTGTGATATTTTTTTAAATATAAAATAATTTATTAAATAATATTGACCTTAATCTTATAATAGTTAATACTTGTTTTCCATAATAATTTATTATATATTTTGTTCACTTATAAGTAATAAGTATCTTAAAATATTATACTCATTTTAAAATAATCAAATAAAAACATGTAATAAAATATTTTATTTATGAATATATATTTGTATTATATTATACTCAACATTGTTTTGATCAGGTCTATTTTAAAATAAATATTAAAAATAAAACATTTTTTGATTTTTAAAATGGATTAACTAACATTTATTCTATTAAAAATCAAGTATTTAACGTGTTCAATGCACATAAAATTATTAAATAAAAAATTGTAAGTAATAATCAGTACCAAATACCATAATAATAATAATAATAATAATACTAGATGGTTATTTGAAAAATATTGAGCGTTTTCATTTCCTAAGAATAAGCATGCAATTAGTCGTTCTCTTTTCGTGTTCAAAATAATAAAAATAATTCCCTACCCGTAATAAATAATGTTATTATGAAATATGCATCTTTGGAACCAATTCGTAAGGAACACTGAAATACACAGTTCAGCAGAAAGATACTCAAAATAAGTATATATCACAGATTACAATATAGGTTTTGTTTGCTTCGGTTTATGGCAAAATATGGCATGTACCAAAGTTATCAGGTGGCTAATCAATACGATTATGGTCAACATAAGTATACCGATGTACTGGAGTATTGTTGCAATGCAAATGATTGTCCGTCAAGCCATCGCATCTAAACGATACTTAACCCGCCATAACTTCACTGTTCCATCACTGTAAATATCAAATAATGACTGGTTACAACTTATAAGTTCAATATACCAACTAACGAACACACATAACATGCAAAGCATCATGCATATAACGGATGAAGTTTTCAAAATAATGAATACAATTACAATATATTAATAGTAGGTATGTACATATAGAACATTTTTAATTTATTATATATTTTAATAAATTCGCTTAACTGTACAATTATTGTTTAATCTTTGGTTATTAATTATTATCAACTCAGGTTAGATCATGGTATAATGTTAACATACATGTTAATTGTGTTTATAAATATATAAACATACATGTTTAAATATCTGTGCGTGTCTTACAAATAATGAATAGACAAACTAAAAACATTAAAACTTATAAGGTGGACTTGGAAACTTAATACAAAAAGACAATAATTTTTTCTTTATTAAAGATTAACGACTACATTTACAAAAATATTTCTATTCAATAAAAAAATACAGAAGGAAGTCATTTTATTATTAATGATATTTTGTAAATTTAGTCATTTACCTAGAATAAACAAAAAAATTAATAATTCATTAGTAGTTTAGTCAAGTTAACATTTAATTATTATACACACTTATTGATGATTAACATGAGTAGATAACTGTACTAATTATTTATAGTAAAAAACATAAAAAGTATGCATATTGTTTTTTTAGGAAGACATAATTTTTATACCAAAAAGAATCAAAAATAAGAATTAGTATTGAATTTTAAAATCTTAACAAGATGATTAATAGTTTTAATTTAATATAATAGGCCTATAGCAAAAATTATATATTAAAAATAATTAGATAAAATATCTAATTTTTGTCTAAAAGAAATAACTACAGTAATAAAAAAATAAAAAAAGGTAAATACGTGAAAGACAAATGAACACATAAAATATCAGGTGGTTAGGTGTAAGGTGGGAAAAGTTACCTCAAATAACAATACTTATCAGTGGTGTGATGAGTCTAAAAATATTTTTTATCAATCACCTATTTGTTACTTAAATCCTTTTAAAAGTGATTAGTTATACATTTCTTATTTAAGAATAGGTATATACACATTTTAACATGATATATTTTTGATATTCCACCACCAAAGTTAGATAAATAAAATATGAATATATGATAACAAAAAATAAAATTTTACAACTAAAACAAATTTAACATTAAATAAATATTGAATAATGAAACAATAACAACAATAATAAATAAAATAATTAGCTTTCATGCAAAATAAAAAACCATATTCAGAAAGCCCAAAAACTAACTAATAAAATAAATTTTAATCTAATAACAATTAAAATATTTGAGCAAATAAAATAAGAAAATAAATAATTAAAAAAACTAATTAACTATAAAATAATGTTATAACCGCGTTTATAGATGAACCCCATACATAATGTTTTCAAGAGTTAAAATATTCACATGTCCAGGTTGAACATACGTCCTGTTGACATTGTCATAGCTGTTGGAAACGAGATATTTTGAGCCACTCGCCACATCTTCACTTCTCCACGGCTGAAATCATCGCATACACACACCACATGCAAAACTGTCCCTCCACCATACCACCGCTACATATGTATATACTAATATAATGAGAATTAACACATACTGAGCTGCAGTAAAGACATGCGTTGAATTTGTGGCAATGGCATTAATTGGAGAATCGTGTGCTTTCATCTCTCCAAGAAGTGAGCAAGACGTCTCTGACCACATTTTCAAAGATCCACTACGACACACACTCAATAATATTGGATGATCAGGAACAACAGCCAATCCGCAGATCCAATCTTTATGAGCATTATTTATTGACTAAAAAAAAAAATATTATTTATTAATAAATAATAATAATTATGAAAAATGATGGAAAAATGATTTACAGTAACTAATTCTTGTTTGTCAAGGTCCCATTTCTTAATAGCATAATCTCTTGAACCAGAAAATAGTATTTCATTATGTATTGCAAGTGTTTGTATTCCATCATAATGAGGGGGTTCGAGATTAACAGTAGGATTATACGTTCCAACAGCCTCCTCATCAACTTCAAACATCTTAATGTAATGGTCTTTAGATCCGGTAACTATAATATCCTTGTTGTCAAACCGACCCACTGCTAAACACATAACAGCAGCTGTGTGACCACTACTCAATTTTCCTCGAACTGTAAACCTTAAAACCAAAATGATTATTATTCTCAACTTCTCAAACCAGTTTTAAAAATAACTATTACTTTCTCATATCCCAAATTTTCACTTTGTCACCAGATGCCATGTATAATGTTCGTCCATAATTATTTAGTGCAATATCATTCAATAAAATTTCTCCAACTGGAATTTGTGATGACATTACTGATCCATTGTTAACAATACCAGATGAGCTATAACATTAAATTAATAATTAGATAATCACACCATTTTAGTATTGAAAAAAATTTTTTAATCAGTATTTATAAAAATCAAAAACATAGTTAGAGGTCTAATAATCAATTATTCATTTAGCCCAGTTAAATAAAAAAAAATAAGCTTCAGCTCAGAAAAAATACATTTAAAAGTTTTACATATGTCCTTAAAACATTGTTATAAGCAATACATGAAAAGTCCCAACCAATATAACAGAAGCTTCAAAGGTTATTGGACCTTAGAAAGTCAAATGTCACAAAAACAACCTTTTTGTAAATATCTTGTTTTATGAAAGTTTTACAATAAAATATTTAAACAAAAATTATAGAAAAAAAAAATATGATTTTTTATTAAAAACAAATTACTATTTGCAATTATTTTACTATATATTGATTGCACAATAAAAAATTTTTTCAGAAAAATTTACACATTCATGTATTTTATGTTATATTTCTTAATTATTTTTAATATATTGACTACAGAACCACATTCTATTTTAAATGCCATTTTATAGTGATATAAATTAAATTTTTTATATTTATTGCATAACAATATTTGAAATTGTTTTAAATGTAAGTATATAGATAATAATATGACTACCGCGTCCATAAAAACACTTATATACATTGTGGACACCAGCAACCACGTAACAGTTAATGTATTAACATAAACATCATGTTGTATTTAATAAAATATCCTTAGACTATAATACTAAAAACTTTCACAAGGAACATTTACATTTAATCTATAAACATACTTTCCTTATTTTTAGTTTAATGTTTACTAGTATTACCTGAGAGTCTTAATGCATTTTGACAATCTCATATCCCAAACTCTTACATATGAAGAGGTTACACTAAATACAAGTTGTGCATATTCATCATATTTTATTGCAACAACACTATTTGGGTGACCAGCTAATGTTTGAATTTCTTTACCACTGTTTAGATCCCAAATTTTTACAGTCTTATCTAATAAAAATAAAATAAATTAAAACTAAATATTAGTAATTTACATAAATAATTTAATAACTAACCTTTAGAGGCACTAAACAGCATGTCATCAGTAGCATAAACTGCAAGAACTGCTCTAGAATGACCTTCTGTGATATGTGTACATACCAAAGGAGTTTTCAATGAAGTCTAAAATGATAAAGAAAATTCTAAGATACACATATGGGTACACTAAAATTAATACTTACTTTTCCTTGATATGGTTGTATTACACCTTTAGAACGCTGTTGTTCATTAGGTTGAGTAGTACTGGATGTAAGGCGAGAAAAAACATTTTCATCACGACTGATTGCTCGACGATAAGTAGGTGGTGAATTTGGAGGGCTTTTGTTTAGTCGATCCCTGTTAGGTTGAAAAATAAGCACCAACACCAACGAGTTAGTATAGTTAATTTATTTATGAGATTTATAAAGCATAATAAATAATTTTAGTTAATTTATTGAATTTAAATATAAAAAAAAAAAAACGTTGGTAAAAAATATATTAGGATTTTAAAAAGTTAATAGTTAGTAGGAGCACTCACATTGAACCAGGTTTGCCTAGTAAGTTTGTATTGGGAGAAATTATAAAAGTTCCTCGCCTAATGGGACGAGGTGATACGGATTCTTGTCTTTCAATTTGTTTTCGGCCCATTACTGGTGATGGTTTAAATTTATCAGGTCTGAAATACATTTGTATTACATAATGAATATAGTCTCAAAGTTAGGTATTAGAATACTAGATATGCAATATACCTTAAGAAAGAAGAAGCACTTGGCACACGTACGAGAGGTACTCGTTGTTGGTCTACATTTTTGGAGGCATAAAGAAGTTCTTGTGCTTGAGCAGGTCTGCGTCTATGTTTACTTGCCCCAATATCATTTTTGGAATGTGTACTACTTCTGAGATCATAATTAAACAAAATATTATTGATTTAATAATAATCAATAACTTGATATTTTTTCTTAAATTAATTTAAAACAATTATATAAACTAATATAATAAACGTATT
Source organism: Rhopalosiphum maidis (assembly GCF_003676215.2). NCBI lineage: Eukaryota > Metazoa > Arthropoda > Insecta > Hemiptera > Aphididae > Rhopalosiphum > Rhopalosiphum maidis. The sequence goes on from NC_040877.1 coordinate 67,606,577, forward strand.
AATTGTTGAAATTATTTTTATGTTTATTTATTATATAATGTTGTTAAATATATCACATTATTTCAATTCTTAATATTAAAAGCATAATAAATTAACTAGTTTTTTACTTTAGAAATAAAATAAGTAGTTATGGATTTTTGCTTTAAAAGTAAGAACCAGAATTTATAAATTTTTAGCCAATTTAATATTAGCATATTCCTAGTAATTAAAGTTAGTTATTTACTTACGCCATATCTGAAGGGGAGGTAGAACGTGATGAAGATGAAGAACTCACTACAGATCTTATATCTCTATCACTACTGGTAGTCATACTTATAGGCATTTCATTAATACGTTCTCGACTGGACAACATGTGTTCTATTAACTGTCTTTGTATTTCGTTTTCTTTTTCAAGCTAAAAATAATAATATTTTTTAAAATTCAAAATAATTGGAAAAAAGTTTTCATTAATATAAAAGAATACTTATGCTTAAATAATTAAGTTATGCATCAATTGAATTTACTAATAGTATTAAATAAAGACACTTATTTTTTTCTATTAATTTTCTCACTAAATACTTATCATTTATTTTTATTAAAATGGTCTAGTTTCGACGTTATATTATGTTTAAATAGCCTAAGCCCCATTTTAATACAAGAAATATGTAATCACAATATTACATTGTTTTATGTGACAGTACAATAATGTAACTGAAAATAAAATATATTAAATTATCTATTGTTAACATTTTACCCGGGTCTCAAGTTGATCACATTAAGCAGCTCACACTCTATTAATAATTAAAGATAAAATATATTAACAAATGTAGTTAAGTTTCTGTACCAACTGTAATCAATATTTGTTTATCAATGCATTTATAAACACTAATTGTAACAATAATGTTAGGTAATATCCATTGTAACAGAATTAATCTGGCATTTAAATTTTTAATTTTATTCAATCATAAAATTAGAAAAAAAAATTTTAATAATAAATTTATTAAATAATTACTTGTTGCATTTTAGTTTCTAATTCTTTCAAATTTATATCTCTCTGGGCTGCCAGACAAGAATTATGTAAAGACATTTGAAAAAGTTTGTCCAATACATAAATAGCATCAGGTAGATTATTCACATGGCCATTTAACTCCAAACTTTCAGTAACAGTCTGTAATACATAATAATATTTATACAATATATTGATAAAAATAACCATTAAAAAGTAAGTAAAATAAAATAAAAACCTTAGAATCTTCAATTTGCAATATATTCTCTTGAAGTTCTTTTATACTTTCATCTACATAATCTAAATTAGCTCTGATTGCTTCAATTTCGTCTTCAAAATCACGATGTAAATTACTATCACGAGGTTGTTGTACATGAGCTTCAGCTAATTTTTTTAGTTTGAAATCTAAATCTGAGTGTAGTTTTTTTCGCTCTTGCAGTAATCTAAAATTAAAATATAATTTTTACATAAAATTAAAATAATAAATAAATAGTTTACCTTTCCATGTTTTTTTCTAAAGAATATAATGTCTGTTTATTAAGTGTTAAAGCAGATATATTCTTTTCTAAATTGAGCCATGTTTGTTTGGAACTCTTGCGATTAGCTTGAGTGCCCACTGCACCTTTGCGATTATTATTGATAGCTCTTGCTGCACGACGAAGTGCAGTTACTTCTTCTTGTTTTCTTTTTAATACTGCATCACGAACACGGGATTTTGATTCAAGATTTCTCATTCTAATTTCTGCTCTTCTAGACTCTTTTCTCAGTTGAGCTATTTCTTTAGCTTTTTTCATTTCTGCCTCATGATGTCTAGTTGTTTCTTCTTTTATTTTATTCATTAATTTTACTTTAGTGCGTTTCATATCATTTACTTCATATTTAAGTGTTCGTACTTGATTTTCATACTGAGATTGATCTCTTAGAAGTTTAGCATGTTCTTTTTTAGCAGATTGTAAGGATTTTAATTCTTTCTGCATGGTACCAAGTCTACGTTCATAATCATCCTTTACTTTTTTTACTTTTTCAGATGGATTATTATTATTATTACCTAAATATTAAAAAATATATATATTACTAGAAATTCATTTAAATAATAAAAGAAATTGTTTAGTTACCAAGAGAAGAAAGAACTGTATCTCTTTCATCTTGAGTTAATTTAATTTTTGTTTGTAACTGTTGAAGTTTGTCTTCATAATGTTGTCGTAAATTAGCTAATCTACGCTGTGATAACTCTAACTCTTCAATAAGCTTTTGCTTTAAATTAATTTCAGATGTTAAATTTGCTAATTCTTGACTGTATTGGCTGTCTACACTTGCTCTCTCATTTTCATCATCAGATGAGTTGTCTTCGCTATCTGAAAAATAAAGAAACATAAAATAATAATAATAATAACAACATTTAAATCTGTAACTAAATGAAACTATTAATTTATTACAATAATTTTTTTTTAACTTAAATAATAAGATAATACCATCAGAGATTGAAGGTTCGCTTTCTGTTTCTTGAGACTTCACAGAAATTAATCGTTGTAGTGTTTGTTTTTCATTTTCCAACTCTTGTTTTGCTTTTGCAATTAATTCTTTTGAACTGTATTCCTCGTTAGGAAAACTCGCATAAGTTTTTATAGCTGAAGAAGTATTCTTACGTAGTTGACCACACATATGTTCTGATTCTAGTAATTTTGCTCGTAACTCTTCAATTTCTTTTAAATAACCTTGTATAACATCAGTCATATTAGATTCTATACCAGCATCTGTGTTTAACCAGACTCCAGTTGCCTTTTCAGCTAATAATTGTGTATTTTTAGTAGTTAAAACATCAATAGTTTCTTGCATAGCTTTTATACGAGTTCTCATATTAGTTAATTCAGTCTGCAACATTGTATTCTCAAGATATGTATCATTTACACATTCTTCCCCATTTTCATTTACAGTTCTTTTACCCTAAATAATTTTACATGAAATCAACAATAGTAGTAGTAACATTTATAGTAAAAACTAGAATTGTGAAATTATAAATTACCTGCTTATATTCCATAATATCAAGTTGCAATTGTTGTATTTCTTGTCGTAGAAGTTGAATAGTTCTTGATGATTTATCTTGGTTAATTACCACCTTGTTTTGAATATTACGTGCCCGATTGGCATATTTTAAAGTATTCAGTGTTTCCATGAAATCTCTGTCACTTGGTGAAACACATGCAATCATTACAGTACGACTATTACCTCCCAAAGAGTCTTGAAGTAATCTTGTTAGTTTTGAGTCTCTATAAGGCACATGGAGAGCTTTTCTAGACCTATCTCCTAATGCTGATATAACATTTCCTAATGCTAATAAACCACAGTTAATTGATATCCCTTCTTTGGCTCTATCTCCAGTAGCACCAGTCCGTTTCAATCTTTCTGAACCAGCCAAGTCAACAAAATGAAATTTAGCAGTGAGAGTTTCAAATTCACCAGGATTTTGATTACTAGTAGAGTTTGTGCTACAATCTTCTAAAGTAGATTCAGTACCTTCATCCTAAAAGAAATATGTTTAAATGTTTTAAATAAGATCTTAAATGTACCTATACTGAGTATTTTTATCAAACAACTCTCATTATTTCAAAACTATTATCTTTTTTGAATGACAGTATATATTTTTAATTTTGTGTTTATAAATAGAATATATTTTTCAGTATTTTGATAGATAAAAATTTAAATTTGAACAAGTAGTTTATGAGTTACAAGTATTTAAAGTTTAAGTAATTGGATAAGTAGACCCAATTCGTGGGTATCCTTGTACCACTTTATTCCACTCGTCAAAATGTTTTCTTAATTGGTAGTCAAGAAAAAAAGTGTTTTTAAACATGTTAAAAAGATTCCATACTACTGTTTAGAAAAAAATATAGATCTAAATGCGCTCAAATGTACTGACTCAAGTTTTATTCTAACATAATATTGAAAACATATTTAAATTTTGTGAAGTCTATTTTGCATCCTGATAGCGAATGGATGTAAATAATAGATCTTAACAAATTATTTTATTTTTGTAAAAAGAAAGTCTCACTTAAAATTTAGAAAAAAAAACATTGTAATTTTAAAATCAATGTTTTAAAATTATAACTAATATATTTGAAAATATATTCATCTATTCATTCCAAGCTTGGAATTTCCTTAATAGATTTTAAAATAATGAGTTTTGTTCAATAAAATAATCACTCTGTATATAATACAACACACATACCTCATGTTTAACAAATCGCTTTTGTTGAATGTTAATAGTGAAGACTGCATGACTTCTTGATGATTGTGAATTCATAGCGGTTGCTGCAGTCGTACGAGATAAAGCTCCTTGACGTAAATTAGACAATGCTTCAGAAGCTGAATTTATAGGTTTCCATGATACACCAGTTACATAAATATTATGTTGCATATCTTCATGAATACGAATACCACTTTTATTCTAAACAAAATATAAAACTATTAAAATAGTTATTACGATTGATTGATTACAATTAATTTACTTTAGCTATAGAATAGTCATTGGCGGTATCAAATAAATCAATTATTTCTTCATTGTATAGCTCTAAAAATTGTGCAGTAACAGTAAAATGAGGAGAAGGATCTCCAATATCCAATGATTGTTGTTTTATTGATTGTATTCCATCAAATAGTTGATGTATAGCTCGTGGAATGATGCCTATGGCGGACGGATCTGTGTCATCAATATTCTCCAAGTCAAAACCTGTGCCCATCGTATATGTTTTACCAGATCCAGTCTAAATAATAAAATAGTTTGTTTTCAATATTTGAAATATTTCAACGTACACAGGTTATTTTATTATTTACCTGGCCATATGCAAGGACTGTTGCATTATATCCTTGTAGAGCACCAGCAACAAGGCTAGATGCACAGTTTTCATATAAAGTTTGTTGATTTTCGTGTGTATCAAATACAAAATCATAGGTAAATGATTTATCTGAACCTAAAGTCACTTGTGGTTCACCAGGGGTTACATTTGTACAAATACGACAGCCATCAATCACTTCACGTGCAATTTGTGGACGTATTCTATAAAATATTATCTAATCAGCATATAGAAATATAGGATATGAAAAATGTGTCATAAAGAGAAAGTTCAAACAAAGCGAGTATAATAAAATTTATACAATGTACATAGTACATATACATATATTGAGTATATGTATATTATCATATACTCAATGTAAGCTAATTAAATGAAAACTATTGTTATTTGTTCTAGTTTCAACAAAATAATGACCTCTGTTGATGCAAAAACAAAATATAAACAAAACAGAAATTAACTATCCAGCTATCACCATATATGGAAAAACCACTTGTTCCCCCACATGAAAAATTCATTTTTTTTGCCACTCCTTGTCATTCATAGAGATGGGCATTGTCGGATTCTGTCATAAATTATGAAGGCCATGTAACCCATTACGGATTTATTATATACCATATTAATAGATATTATAGAAATCAAAGACAGTGACCGAAGGCCAATATATAGTTAACACCTGCAATATTTCAGATATCACATTACCTTTACTCAATATAATTGCACATAGGTACAGCAGAACTAATGAACAAACTTAAGTATTTTTGAAAGTAAAATGTTTATAAAATTTATTTCTCACCTGACGGCTACTTTCACGGACAATTCGTCCTCTGAAAACGACATTATAACCGAAAAATAAAAAATAATCACGCACTGGAACGTCAATGGTCAATAACGAGAAAAATAATAATAATTATGACGATGATGTAGTAGGTACATTCAGCTGACCATCAGGAAACAAACTACGTTAATATTAAACACACAATGTACGTTCGAAGCCGGACAGCAACAATTGATTCCGGTCCATTATTGAAACGCATGAAGTCATTTTTGAGTATCGAGTAATAATAAATAATAATTAGTTACTGGTCAGTGGTGACGACAGCACGTCATGGTGATAAAAAAAAAAAAAAAGTCCGTTTAACTAATAACTGGACGGCAGGACAGGTACCTACAACAATAGTATAGCAAGATACTATGATAATAATATTAAATATATAAATATAATAAAATAAAATTGTGTTCCGCGGACGATCGCGAGGTACGGTGCGCGACTATCAGACGACTGCAGCTGCGGCGCTGTCGCCTTCCGTTGTCGGTCACGGCACGCTGATAACGGAAAAAACAATAACAAAAATAACCGTACCAAGTAGATAGGTGAGATCGGAAGTTGGCTTATAGTATACTTGTCCATGTGTTACAGTTATTTATCTGGTGGGAAGTTGTAGTGGGATTTCTATATAGTATATGACTATATTATAGTGTTCAATATTCATACTTTAAGTACCGATCGAAGCAGTGAATACATTGACTTTACAATGTTTTTTTTGTGTCATTGAAGGAGCTTTCTAGAATAGAAAATATGTTTTAATTTTAAACTTCAATACATTTTCTCATAGTAAAGTGATTCTATTAAGTGCTTAGGGGGATAAACGTTTCCTACTAATTATTTTTTTAATAATTGAAAAAAATAAAATTGAGAATTTTTTATTGTATTTATTTATTTATTTAATTTTATTATGTTGTAGGTAATTCGGAAAAGAATCATCGTGGTAACTTGAGATTTTCACAAAAAAATTGGATTTGGATTTTCTATCCACTGTATCACTGTATGATTATAAAAATATGAAGTTTTTTGAATTATTTATAGACAAATTAATTAAATTCTCTATAAATTTTGATCAAAAAGCTTAATACAAGGTAACTCAAAAGTTATTATAACTAGAATTAAAATAAAAGGAAATATAACCACTTTTTTGTAAAATGTTTAAAGTACAATTAATGTGTTAAATTTTAATTAAATGATAAATTGATGCTTACATTCTGATTGAAGACGTTTTTCAGTCTATCTATAGTAATAGACAATAGTCAATGAGTAAATTTATGCTTTACAAGTCTTTTTGATATATTTTAGATTTTGAACGGAGTGATGAATGTACATATTTTACAATGATGTATTTTTTTCATTTTTTATTTTATTTTTGTAATTATCATCACGTTTTAGAATAGTAATAAGTAAGTGCTTTGATTTTTGACTTCAACGTTGTTTCTAAAAGAAAATTGAATCTAGTCGGTACTTTGGTGGATCAAAACTATTTTTAAAAGCGTCAAGTAAATCCCTAATGGAAAAGCGGGAATTTTTCTCATAATCAGTTTTTGACAAAATCGATTTTTTGATTTTGCTGTAACTCAAAAATGAATAATTGTAAATACTTGAAATGTTCACCAAATGTTTATATTGTATATAATGTTTATTTATTTACGATTAAATTTTCAAAATATTTACAATTTTTTTAAATTATTTATAGACCATTGAAATTTTCGAATTTTCTAAAATTTTTTCTTGAAATGCCGATAAAAAAAATTTGGCTTTCAAAAACTCTTTAAAATTTAATTCAAGGTTTATTAGGTTTATTATAAGTTATTCTCATTGTAGTAAAAAAAATCAAAAATCATTAGTCACAAATTTTGTTTATAAACATTAAAAGTTCAAATGTTTACAAAATATGTCAAAATCGCGAAAATTCGCAAGGAATTTTGAAGTTGAAAATTTATAAAATGTTTGTGATATAAATATACCAAAGGTTAAAAAACCCAAAACAAAGTTATCTATAAGTTTTCCTTTAAGTAACTGTAAAAAAAAATTATTCTAGCGTCAATATAGAAAAATTTTACGTATATTACCCCAGCACCCCTCACATACAATTTTCATCATTTTTTTTCACTAATATTTAGTATGCAATTAGTATGAATTTGTATGACCATTTTTCAAAAAACAGGTGAAACGTTTCCCCTCCCTCCACCAGAACCGATGGTGTCAGGGTGATTTTTTCGATCCCATCATTTAGTACGTAATTTGTATGAATTTGAATGCCCAATTTCGAAATTCTTACGACCTTCCGTCTAAGTACTAACAGTGTTCCAAAGATTTGGGCATTTCCCTAGCACCCCCCAAACGAGAATCGATGGCGTCAGGGTAATACTGTCTCATCTATATATTGCAATAGTGTAATGATTATTATTCACTGTGTGCACTATGCTGCAGGCCGCAGGGTTGTGTAAAAAATGTATTAAATATTTTAGTTTTTGAAAGCCTGAATTATTTAAAACATAAAATTAAAGAAAATCTACTTATTTTTGGTAGCCGCAATAAGCCATAAGGTAACGGAATTTTCGCTGATTATTCAAAAAGTACTGAAAATTTTTCAATTGCATTCTTCCAAAAATTCCAACTAAATTCAATTTGTTATCGAAAAATTCCATTGAAATTAATGACAACCTTTGATAGTCACAAAAACCATACAAATTTGCAATTTATTTTGAAATTAAAAATATATAAACTTGTGTGACTTCAATTGCGAGGACACAAGTCGCCGTCTACTGTACAAAACATATCGGTTATTTGCCCATCACTTATTTTAACTGTACAGTTAAACAACACCAGAACACCATTTAAGTTTTAAAAAAGGGCTATCTAATTTTTTCTCCACCAGACCACAATAATAACTGAAATTTATTATTGTTTTAAAATATTAGGCCATGGTCCCTTGAACTTTCTAGCATATTTTTATATTAGTTTTTTTTTTTTTTGAAAAAACTGTCAACAGGTGACTGTGAGCCCAATAAGAAAAAAAAATTGAAATTTTTACATTTTTATGTGCGTGTATTCTTTTGGTTACATACCTATAAACGTGGATGTGAAGTTCCGAAATTTAATATTTACCTACTCCTTCACCCAAATAACGCATAAAATGCGTTTTTTTCAAAAAATACGGTTTTTTGAGACCTTTTGTAGAAATTTTTTGATTATTCAATAATTATTGAAACTAGTTGTTTTAAAAATTTAAGCGACGGTCCCTTAAACGTTCAGCATATTTGTAGAAGTCAAAAAAATAACCTACACTTTTAAAACGTAAAATCAGTTTTTTTGTAAAAACCATCAACAATTAGGCGGCTGTGGGTAATATCTAAACGTAGATATATAAAGTTTCAAAATTCCAAATGTATACTCATTTGAAAGACATAATATATAGTAAGTTGTTCTTATTTTTAATCATAATAGGTTTATCAAAAATGTCATTTGTTATTGAATAAATTCAAAAAATTACCTATTTACCTATATATTAAAATATTAAATGATTATTTAAAAATTAAAATCGATAATATCCTTATCCTTAGTTCTTTTACCTATTGTGATTTATTTCATATGGAAGTCAAACTATTTTTTATTTAACACTGATATTTATTTAATTTGCATAGACTTTTATAACATTATGTGTGAATTTTCAAATATTTTCATAGTGTGCATAGAAAATACAACTCAAAGAGTAAATATTTCAAACGATTTATGATTTATTATTATTTATTCAATATAATTTAAAAGTATATTATACTTATGCAGTTATGCAGTTATGCGTATATATTGTATTTTCTATGCACACTATGAAATTATTTGAAAATTCACACATAGTGTTATGAAAGTCTATGCAAATTAAATAATTATCAGTTGTAAATAAAAAATAGTTTGACTTCCATATGAAATAAATCACAATAGGTAAAAGAACTAAGGATAAGGATATTATCGATTTTAATTTTTAAATAATCATTTAATATTTTAATATATAGGTAAATAGGTAATTTTTTGAATTTATTCAATAACAAATGACATTTTTGATAAACCTATTATGATTAAAAATAAGAACAACTTACTATATATTATGTCTTTCAAATGAGTATACATTTGGAATTTTGAAACTTCATATATCCACTTTTAGATATTACCCACAGCCGCCTAGTTGTTGATGGACGGAGACCAAAACGTCTCCGCCGCCTCCGTCGCAACGATAAGTCGTCGCCTGCGCCGCCGTCTGATGCATACACGGGTACCGCCGGGGCGGGATCGTCGCCGGCGTCGGTACCGCTAGCCGTTAGCCGTCGTCAATTATATACTTTTAGATAGTCTTTCTCACGTTTTTATTTAATATTTTACTCTTTTCAATCGCTATACATATAGAAACATTTTTCCATTAAAAAAATTTATTGTTTTCAATAATTGAACTTATTTTTATATGATGACAAATTAGCGTTACATAGTTTTTTACGGTGACTATAGGGCAAATTTTTTCCGCAAATAATTTTTTACCTCATTCATTTCACTTTGTTACTTATCAAAATTGTTTATACCATTTTGTACGCTTTTTTATTTATCAAAATATATTATATCTACTGTTAGCCCAGATGGCAAATATTTTTCTGAAAATAATTTTTTGTTTCATACATTTACACCGTTATTTCTTATCAAGATGTATTGCATTATCGTTAACTCTTACGGCAAGTTTTTTTCTAAAATTAACTTTTGTTTCATTTGTTTAAACTTTTTTATAATCAAAATTTATAATGTTGTTAGCCGTTTAGACAAGCTTTTTTTATTTAAACATCTTGATTTTTTTTTATATATTAATTATTATATACCTTGATTGGTTTATTGATATTAAAATATGAATAAATTGAAAATTACTGTTTTATTTTTTATTTGTGAGTATATAAATCAATTATTTAAAATTAACGACTTATAAAATCGTTAAAATATTTTCAAAGCTTTTTGCAAGAGAAATTTATAATAAGAGACAGCAAAATAGGTTCAACAATGAGTAGTTAGAGCTATAAAAAAGAACACTACTTGTAAGAATACGCTGGGAAGACTATTAGATAAATAAGCAACTAGATTTAGCAGTACTAGTAGTAGAATAATAATAATATGATGGATGAACAGGAATTTGCACAATGATCATAAGAATCAAGAATCCCTTTTTCCGAAATGTAGGTGTATAATACACTTATATATGGCATAATTGAAATAAATTGGTATTAAGTCATATAAGATTTAAGGTCTATAAATACATTGTACTCAACTTCAAACTGTATAAATTATATTGTGGTAAGTAACGCATCTCTAGTGCTATAGTTTCAACTTTCAGGTAACAGCTTTTAAATCGTTTGTTGTCCCTAATGTAGTAATGTCCTTTAATGTGAAACTGCGATGTTTTATAATTTTGTTGTATTAATAGTACTTTTTATTCGTAAATCATATATTTTATCATTTTACTACAACATAATTATAATAAATTTTATTTTAATAATTCATGTAGATAATAAGTTGATATTTTAAAATTTTTAAATCGTTTTCTGGATTCGGTAACGAGCCTATAACCCAAGAGTCCCAAACGACCCAAACTGATCACCGGCCACCGCATGTTTGAACTCTTATCGTTTTGTGATAATATTGGCTTATTTGGTAACCATACTATACCGTGTTCTGTATTCAATAGTGATATTTTGTAGAATCTAAAATTCTAGAATAGATAGTAGTATCTTAAAAAATTCGATTTCGTTAAAGAAAAATTATTCAAGCTGTTGACAAGTAATTAATAGGTAAGATATTCGATTTATATTCTTTGGTAATAATTTATGAATTAATCGGTAGTAAAACTTTTATAACAATACATATTTATATGTACTACAGTCGAGTCGCGATAACTCGAAGTCGAATGGAGGTATAAATTTGCTACGAAATATATATGTGTATTATTCAAGATATCTAACCCGAATTTATATTAATTAAAATATAATTTCTATTTCGAGTTATTGCAACTTGACTGTATTTTTTTATAGTAAGTTTATTTAATAAATGTCAATTAAATACTAGGATGTTGTATTTCTAGTGGCTAATTATTAGAACTTACAGCTTATTATAAATTATAATTGATTGTGTTATATTTTAGTACGTTCTATAAACTATATTTGTCTAGGATTTAACTAAATTTTTTTTCTGAGTTTATTTTATTAATATAATTTTTTTTTTTAATTTACAGAAATTAGTTTTATAATTTATTAATACTTTGGCATTACTTATTAATTATTACAGTGGGTACTAAGAAGATTAATTTAAAAATATCGAGTTTCTTACATTTTAATTTTTTTTTTTTAGAAAGTCAAACTATGGAGGTAGAAACTTTATGCTCTAAATTAAAAGGTGAACGTCCACCTGTTGAAATAATTGAACATAAATCAAGAAAACGAACAAACCAAATTCAAAAAACCAATTATTTAAAGTCTAATACTTCAAATTCAAAAATTGATGAAAAAGTTAATTTAAGGAAATTACAAAATGAAATACTTAAATTTACAACTCATTTTGATGCAAGAAATACTAAAGCAAAAGAACAGCTTGCTATTAAATTGGGAGCAAAACCTAGAAAAAAGGAAAATTTAAATTATAAGCAATTAAAAGAAAAATTAAAGCAAGAAACTGAAGCAAAAAAAAATCAAGAACAGCTTTTTCAATTACCAAAAACAATGGTAAGGACATCAAAAACTCATAAAAGATTAAATACAAAAAAAAAAAAGTCACAATCTACTGATATAATTAAAAATTATGGAACAATAAAAAATAAAAAATAAAATATTTACATTTTAAACTTTTACATATTATTAAATAAACATTGTTATATAGTGAAAATTTGTTAATTTTTTTAAAATTTGGAAATTAAAAAACAATATTCCATCAAAAATATTTTCATAAAAATATTATTTTGTATTGTACTTTTTTAAAATCAATTATATACAATTTTAGTATTATATTAAAACCTAAGGACTTTCTATCTTTGTGTAATTTATCTAAATTTTAGTAGATTAAAAAAATCGTATTTTAATGAGATAGGTAACAAATAAAACACTGATGATCAAATATTGAAAAATGTTACAATAACCTAAATGGACAGTATGTAAAATAAAAAATATTTTTTATTTCCAGATTATGTTTACAATCTGTATGACTTAGATGCTTAGTATATTAACATATTAACATACATGAGGAAATTTTAAGGATGTTCTATGTTATTGACATTTTGAAAAAAAATAATGAAACTTAATAGTTCAGTAAAAATGAGAAAAAAACTTATTTTACTTCTCATATGTATAAAAAATAAAAATGTTTTTATCAGACGTATTTGTAACAAATATCCACCTATAATTTACTATGTTTAGAATTTGTTTATTTCATAAGAAATCATCAAATATAAATAAGTATAAATCAATTAAAATTCTTAAAATTGAAGATCTGCTATTATTAAATATTAGAGTGATTAGCATACATCATACTGGTAAATTAAGAATTTTTCTGATGGGATAATTTTAACGTAATTCACATAATATATGACAAATATAGGTCCAGATCAAGGTTTTAAGGTATTAGCAGAGTAGGTTACAGCCTTCAAAACTGTAATTGACACAGATTTAGAGATAGCATGTTTTATGTTAGCACGATTTTATGAAACTGATAGATGATAGATTAGATTGTATCCATCTCTAAAATCATGTAATTGTTGTTCTTTTAACATTAAATTGTTTACATCAGTTGGACTTAAATGGACTATAATATGGTGACCATACAATTTTTGAATTTCGTTATACATATATAAATCTCAAGTAATTTTATTTATTTTACTTGTTGCTGATGTATATTCAAGAAGTTAAAATATTATTTTATCATTTATTCGAGTTGAATAATGATGGGTATTTGCATGTATATTGAAAAATATAAGAAGTTAATACAAAAATAATTATCTTATATACACAAATAAAATACTAAATAAATATTTTCACAGAGGATTAGTAAAATAGGAAAATTATGCAATAGAATAATATTGTTGATACATGAATACCACGATTTAAGATAGTATATATCTTTAATCGCGATGTATATTAAACAATGTGTGTTTTGCTTCTTAGCACTTATATTCATATTTACTAGACCAACAAATATTACATAAAATGGTGTTATTATTTATTGCATTATGAAATATTCTGATATTCAGAGGTAACATTTCAAATATTACATTTACATTTATACGTTTTGTTATCAACTATTAATTAAGGATATCAAACTATCCATTAGATTGCTAACAAATTCATGTTGACTATCATTTTCTGGTAATAAAGTTATTACAGTTTGTACTAATTCTAAAGTTTCTTTTAATAATGATTTTTCAACATCTATTGTCACCTGAAATTAATAATTAGCATGTCATTTAAATTTAAATATTTAGTTTTTCATATTGTAAAACTCACTGGACTTTTAAGCCAAGAAACAATTTCTGGGCTAAAGTGTACAATTTTGTCATGAAAGTCTAAATCACTAATGCATACTTCAAATTGCAATCTATGTTTGATTACATTCATTAAATTTTCTATAAGATTTTCTTTATTGTGAACAATTGGTATAATCTATAAAATAAATTATATATTATGAGTATATTATTAATTCAAATAAAAAGAAACTCAATTTTTTACTTCTTCAGCTAAACGATCGTGTCCTTTACTATACAGTGAAACAACTTGGCATATTCTAAGATCATCTAAATTTAGTTGCCAATCAAAAGCTAATTGAAATATTTTACTTGTCCAAAACATGCACTCCTTACTTTCAAATTCATATTGACCATCCTAAAACAGTTTCATTGTTTATAGTTAAAATTGAATCAAAAAGAAAAAAATTAAACTAAGCTTGGTTTTATTTTAATGTGGTATTATTAAAACTTGAATAATTATTCATATATTATTTGATTTTTCACAATATATTTATTATTATATTAATAACTAAATGTCAACTTTAATTATTTGTACAGTTAATCGTGTAAATGTCAACACATATATACCTCACAATCTTTTTGTATAAGGCAAACTGCTGAATTAATAGAATTAATTAGAAAATTAGTTTTTGATTTTTTAACTTTAGTTCTTGGTGTTTCTTGATTGAAGGTGTTTTGATTCAAATTAGAAATATCAATCTCGTGTACCTATAAAAGATAGCCTTATTAATAAACGAAAAATAAATAATTGTTCAATACTAACTTACATTACAGTCAAACAGACTGTTTAGTGGTTTATTAATGTGTAATGAAAATTTAGCCATTATATGAAATGTCCTAACAAATTGATGAGTCAAAAAAAGAGTTTCTTGATCAGGATTCGGTTTATTTAAAGCTATTTGAACAATAGTAAGTTTATGTTGGTTATTGTTTTTCCAATTTTCCCAAAAAAAATCATGTTTTATTTCAGCAAGTTCAACTTCTTCAGCTGATAAAGATGCCTGAAATATTATAACTTAATTATCATTAAAGGAAATATAATATTAATAATTTATATTATTATTGTCAACCTTAATAATGATGTCAAAAAAATGTTCACATAAATCGAAAAATTTGACGATACATTGATCTGACATCCCAACATCTTGGATACATAACTTATCTTTAGGAATTTTTCCGACACGATCAATAAGCCTTACAGCTGATAAAAAAACAGGTGCTATGTGTGTAGACCACACTAAATTACACATGTCTAAAAATGTAATTAGAACATACTAGTTATAATACTAATCACAATCCTAAATCATAGACAAATATACTTGCTTTCTCTTGTATGAAAACATGGTATTGTATCAGCAACGTCTAAAGCTGTTTTAAGTGGTCTAAGATCAGCAACACAATTTTTCCAAGCAGATGAATATTCCCAAAAAATATTACTTAATAATGTATTCCCATTCAAACTGTATGGAAAACAAGTTTTGAGACGTTTTAATGTGTCTAATATTTCTTTTTCTGCCATATTTAATGCTTTAACTTCAATTGCTTTATCTGTATCTATAACAAGTCCTTCTTGAATACCCATAATTCCTTTATTTTGATTTGATTGTTTAGTTTTTTTTTTATCAAAGTCTATTAAATATTCATCAATCACTAAAGTAGGATCTAGGCCTATACCAGCTAACCATTTACTAACAAGTGTAGACACTCCACCTAAAAAAATAATTATGATATGAGATAATGACGTAATTAAGGAATTTTAACTATTATAATAATATATTACAACTAATAAACATAATATTAGTAATTAATAATATTACCACGTCCAAGTTTTAGTAAATCTGTTAGTGTAATAGACGAGTACTCATATTTTAAACAGTGAAAAGGTCCAACTGGTTCTTTTGAACAATATTTTAATGTTGCATTGAGATGACACAATTGTTCAAGTCTTTCTATTAATAAATTCCATTGATAGTCATCATCAGAAATACATTCCCATTCATTATTAACATTGACTATAAATATAAATTTTAAAAATAACAAAAATATTAAAAGCAACCCTTTTGACTCTTACTCAAATAATTATGCTACTGCACATCAATACAATAACCAACCTGTTTTTTTACTAGATGCAATAGTTTTACATATTATAGCTCCAGTTAAACAAGCAAATGTATTCGAACTATTTGAAAACTGATCTTGGGTTATTTTCCAATCAAATTTAATTTCTAAAAAATAAAAATAAATATTTTGTAATTATTAAATTCCTGTGATTTATAATGTAAACTCATACCATTTGAATTACAAATAGTATCAATTGTTCTGTGAAAATTTAACATTTCTGTTACAATTGTTAAGGTGAGAGGTTTTGATAACCAATATTTAACAGCTAAATATACCATATCTGGTAATTGAATACCACTAGCTATCCATGCAGAATTCCATTCTCCAATATCATTATCAAAACGCATAATAGGTTCAAAAATATGTTTACCTATAGAAAATATTTTTTTAAATGTATAATTGTAAAAATATATACAAATAATAGGTAAATCTTACATAATTCGTCGACATTTTTATCAATGTTTAGAGACACATTTTCACCAGTTGTATTAAAATAAGATAGTAATTCAATTAAATTCAAGGATTTAATGTCATCATAGAACATCACTACAGTTTTTTTTTTTGGTTCTATAGGAAGTAAAGAAATAATTCTATCCATATCCTGATCGGTTAAACGAAGCGTTTTAGACAATTCCTTTAAAAAAGTGAGTATGAATACATGTAATTATACTCAATACAGTATTATTCTTGTATACTTGTATTTTAGCTTCAGCTGATAAAGATGATGCTTGGAAACGATGCTTTTCTTGAAAATTGGACAAAAATGTTAAAAACATTATAAGTTTTAAATGATTATCCGTATTTTTTAATAAATTTTCATTATAATTTTGAGATTCACTTTGTTCTAAAATTAAATTAAAATTACTATATATTTTTGAATATTTAAATTGTTTGACAACATTTTACTTTTTTCTTTTAAATTTGCTTGAAAGCTTTTTAAAAATGTAACCAAAGTTTCTTGTGTAATACTTTTACTGGTTGTAATATAATCAAACGCCTGTTGCCTTACTTTATCAGTCATTAAATTATTGACTAATTTCACAACTTCTTCACAGAGTATTTCATTATTAACATGTTCACTTTTACATAATGATTTGAATGTTTTAAATGTATACATATCTTGAGAAAGTTGACTATTAGAGCAACTAAAAATATTCAATACAAATTTAAAAATATTAATATTATGTGATGTGTATGTCAAATATTTTAGTAAATAGTATACCTTTCTATACAATGATAAGGTACATTAATTTCTGTAATATTTTCTGTTTCATCTATAAAATAACAGCGATAATTAGCATTGTATATGTTCATTCTTGATGTACTTAGAGCTCCAAACAAACCAAAATTTGTGTAAAATAGTCTAAAACAGAAATAAAATTAATAAAACATTGAATCAATGACCTAAAAAGTTTGTTGTAGAGCATACCTTCCAGTTTTAGAAACTTTGGACACTGATATTTTTTCATAGTTGTGCATTGACCATACTTCTAGTACTTCTCTATTAGGTATAAACATCACTAAAAATAATGCTTGTTTAGAACTAGAACTTTTATTTTCATTGACAACAAGCCAGCCAAATTGAACATCTTTATATCCATCCCATGTTCTAAATATTCAAAACAATTATTGTTAACATATTATAAATTATTAATTAACCACAAACCTAAATTACCGTATTATTCCTCCAGCATTGACCTCAAAAAGTGTTACTTTTTCCAAATTATCAGAGATCACTCCTATGGATAATTGAGGACTTAATTCAATTTTCAAAGCTTCACATTCCATTTCATTGAGACTAAAACTAATAATTAATTTGATATTTTAATATGTTAATTATTAATATTGTACAGAATAATTTATATTTTATTTTAGTTTAGTTATTACCGACATCCAAGCTGTTCAGGTTGTTCTTGTGTATCAGGAGTTTCATTTAATGATAAATTATAAGACAACCAGCAACTAAAATTACAAATATACAGTTAATCAATTTATAAATTTGTTATGAGATTATGAAATTCTTACGGTAATGTTTGTATAAAAGAAGATTTCAACTTATTTGTGACTGCTTTGGTTATATTCCCAAAAGTGGGTTGAGCATGTCCCCCAATTGTATAATGAATTGCTAAGTAAGGTTCATGACCAGCAGCTATAATTTGAGTCATTTGTGGTATACAATTTTGTTTATCACCACTAATACCTTTGCAGATATTGGCTGCTACTATATGTTGAAAACTAGTAATATCATATCTTGGCCCAATAGCAGCGTCATTTATCTTTTTCTGAACATCAAAAGCCCACTTTTTATATGTTAATGGAGAGATACTTATATCACCCGTGCGTTTTGCTTGAACTAAAATATTAATAATACCCATTAATACATAAAATTTTATTTTAATAATATACTTTTTCTATAATTGTTTTAATCATTTCAACTAAGTTTTATACACAAATTTTACTTATTTGTGGTGATTATAAATATCCAATATTTTCAATTTAATTTAAATAAGAATAATAATAATAAAAAGATTATAACACTTATTTTTATACTTACTTTTAGCTAATTGATTTTTACAAGACCTTAAACTATTAATAAAAATTGTGCCATCAACTGTACACATAACTTCACTATATAATATTGCAATTTCTTCAGGTTGCTCTACAGTTGGAGGATTAATTTTAGCAGGCTGATGACTTTGACACCTTAATTTCAAAACAGCACTATTATGGAATAATTGTGATAGTAATAGGTCTCCATCCTTATAAACAAAATAGATTATTTATTATTTGATAAAAATGAATTAAAAATATAAATTAATTGAGAATTACTTCAGTATAAAATTTGACGAATCCGTTAGAAAATCCAATGGCAATGCAAAACCAATCAGGACTACAATGAGTTGACAGTTTTGTATCAATTGCTGCAATCGGTAAACATACAACGGATGTAATTTGTTCACTGAAATATTATAAAATATATTATTATATTAATGAATACAAAATAATAATAATTATTCATTTTTTTTTTTAAATAATTATATAAAATATATTAAAGACTTTATAAACATAAATGTAACATACTTATTTGGTTGGGTAATGTCATTACGACAAATTGTTTGAAAAGTCTGGCTAATAATATTATCATTGGTAGAACTGGAAAACCACTTAGCTATAAAATTAAAAATAGTGGAAAATATTTAATTTTAATTTTTACATATCTACTAACAAATATATACAAAAATAATATACTTACGTGTAAAGGTAATTATTTTATTGTCATATCCAAATACTACGATTTCACCTCCAGGAGATACACAATTTATGGTGTCATTGAAAACATCTACTAAAAAATTTTAATTTAATTTTTAACTTTGTTATGTCAATAATTATTTTTATATGTTTATCATATAATTACCTTTTGTATCATTAGAACCAAATAAATAAGCTTTAATTTTTGATTGATCGATAGCTTTAGCAAATACTTTAAGCTGAACCGACATGTTGAAACCTTAATGAAGAAATCGTTAGACATCTATACTTGCATAATTAAACATAATAAAGGCACATATTATTTATATTGAAACAGTATTAATAGAACAAAGTAGCATTTTAAAAGCAAGTAATATTATTAAAAAAAATTAAAATAAAACATCTCAATATGCAATTTCAATATTTATTATTTCATTTATTTCCATTGTAAATTGTTATTTATTTTGGTTTGATATCTATAAAATAGTATCTACAGTTGATTCTATCACAATGATAATACAGCAGAGTGGGTTAAACCGTTGTGTGATAATAGTACTACGCAGTAGTGCAGAACGCACAATGTAGTAGGTAAGTTAAGAGTACGTTATATGTTGCGTCACATTTTGTTGTCTTCGTTTTACGACGTAAAACTTAGTTAATTTGTGTTCAGCGGAATCAATTTGATGTTGTTAGCTTTAGTATTAGAGTCAATTTACCTATTATCAAAGTTAAAAGTAATAATATTATCTTGGGTATCTTCAGGGCCGCTTAGGCTTTGCAGGAGCCTTAAGGGCACTCCGAACTTAAGGGGCCCTTTTAGTAGGCCTACACAAGTTGAATAAAAACATCAAAAGCTTATTTGATTATTTAGGTCTCCATTTGGCCGGGGCCCCAAAAGAATAGGGTAACGACGGAACTGGGTTTCTCATAGGATTTTATTGATATTTTAATTTTTGAGTGAGTTAGGTACGAACATTTTAAAGTTTTAATAGGTATTTTACATAACTATAACTCACTTAAAAATTAAAATATTAATAAAAACCTACGAGATGCCCCAGATAATATTATTATCTTTAAGTTTGATAATAGGTAAATTGACTAATATTAAATATAATAGGTAGCATAAAATTGATTCCGTTCAACGCAAATTTGCTGTTTTACATTCGTAAGACGGTGACAAAGACAACACACGCGGGTGGACGTTACACGTTAATGTGCATTGATAATTGATATTTAATCTGCCTAGACTTCGTCCAAAAATGATTTATTCTCTCTTACTGACCCGCGTTTAATATATTATGTATCCAGTGGCGTGGTGAACAAAAATTGTTTAGAGGCAAAGAAAAATATACCATCAAGGACCCACCACCACTACAGACTCAAAAAATGGCATGGGGCAGTTAACATAAATTGATATATAACTAATGCATAATAATATTATACAACTATATACAATTATATTTCAGATCATTATTGACTACTCCGATGGTCGTTATAACCGCACACTTTTATATACATTAATTCCGCATAGTTTTCCCAAAATCAAACCATTTGATACCACACATACTGTTATGTATCACTGTCATAGGTGGAGCTAGGGGAGGGCTTTGAGGGCTAATCTCCCCAAGTTTTTAGTTGTCCCCCACCTCAAATGTAAATCTTAATTATGTACCTACAGTTTTGTATAATTATTCACAAATATTATAATTATGTATCATTAAAGATCATAATAACTGTAATTTTTATTTTACTTACAATTTAAAATATTATTTAACAAAACAGTTATTTCTTCTACATCAGTTTTTTTTATTTTACAGTTTATTTTTGTAGTTGTAGTAATATATATTGCAATACATTAATACATTTTAGTTTATTTATTCATATGTATTTCAATATTTGTATTGAAATATAATTAGTTGCCACATTCTGAACGCTGGCTGATTTTTATTTTTTTGTTTTCACAATAAGTAAACAAGATTAGGGCCCCTCAACTAAATTTATCAAGCTTAGATTACGAGCAATGAGCATTGTATCCAGAGCTGTGCCGTTAAGATTTGGCGCCCAGGGTAAAATTAAAAATATTCACCCCTATTTTATTTATCATTATGCATTTCAATTTTTTTGGCCCCCTTTAAAACATGCGCCCGGGGTACATGCCTCCTAGGCCTCCCCCACGGCATGGCTCTGATTGTATCAATAACGTACACGTTTATTTGAAATTATATTGCTGTTTTGATTTTAGTCGTACACCAGCTATAATATTTAATCAAATACATAAGAATATTTGAAAACATTAGGATGTAAATTTATTGGTATCATGAAAAATAATCCAAAATCAGATTTTGTAAAATTAAAAAAAAAATATAGGGCAAGTGGGGATAATGATTAATTCAATTATTACAATAGTAATTTATAAATTAATAATTAAAAATATAAAATTTAAGAGAATACTCTCGGTGCCGACGCCGAGAAGTTATTTAAATATTTTTAAGACACCTACGTGAGTACCGAGTAAAACTATACATTGAATACATAAGCAAAAAACTCTAAGTTTTACCACTCGATGTTATCCAGCGATGTTACTTTTTTCGGGGACTTAATTTTCAGGGTTATTTATTAGGGGAATCACATTTATTCTAATCTCAGTTTTATCTACTATACATCTTTATTTCATCTTATTATATATTGAATTGTTTTTAATCAATATTAAAATTAAAAGATCTTATAAATTGAATTATTTTTATAACAATTTGTTTAATAACATAAATATTTAATTTTTAACTGTTAATTAATTGTGTGTAGTTGTGAATTATTGACCTTCCAAATTTACCTTTTTAACAATAAAAAAAAAATTGTGCGGTATTGAACGGTCTACAATCTGTAATTATGAATGATAAGTGTGTGGTTTTAAACGACGCACACCATAGATTTTCGATATTTTTTAGTTGAAAAATTAGCAATGTATGAGAAACTATTTTTAAAATTGTCAATAATTTCTACCCAGAAAATAATTTTTAATCGATATTTAAAATAGACGCTAAAAATATTGGAAATATCTTATGTTTTGAACATTTTAAGTAGGTATATGTTCTCTATAATTATTTATTTTTGAGTTACATCAAAAAACCAAAATCGATCTTGTTAAAAATTTGATTTGTGTAAAAATTTCTGTTTTTCCTTAATTTTCTGTGTGTTTTTCCGATTATAAAACTAAGTACGGGTAATTTTTGAGTTTGACCTTTCCGAAGTACAAACTATAACCGATTCGATATCCAAAACCATTCTTTTTTTTTGAAAATCGAAGCATTTTATCGTCAATAACTTATCGTCTACTTATCTGTCTTATCCACAAAAAAAAAAAAATAGATAAAATACATCATAGTAAAAATAAAACCAATACATTTATCGGTCCGCTCTAAAAAGTAGGACTTCACTTTAAAGACTAAATTTATCAAATCAATTATATTTTTCATTAATAATTAGTAAGTATAACCAGTATTTCAAGTATTATTAACTTATTAATTAACTTACGTTGTTACTTTGTTAGCAAGTAGCATATATTTTTCTTTATCAGTACAAGGGATTAGGGAACACTATCTACTTAATACTATAATGTAACTATATAATATAGGGAACTTAGTTATTTTATTTAATATTATTTTGTTTCTTAACAAAGGATAATAAGTAATGAAATATTACCTTCGATTTTTGGGGGTCTATTGAAATACTTGGGGGCTAAGCCCCCCTAAGCCCCTCCACCCGATGTCCGCCAATGCCTTTTGCACATCTTATTATAGCTATATTACCAAATTAATAAATTATGTATAATTAAACGCGGTAGTAATTATAATTGCCAATTATTATTTATTAGAACTAAAAACTGTAGACTTATTACAAATTTATGTACTTCTGTAAGTAATTATGTAGAATATTGTAAATTATAATCAATAAATAAATTATATTTTATTTTTTTTTCTTAGAAGAATTGATATTTTTAGTTTTAAAAATATATTTAATCATCATTACTATTAAAAATATACCTATAGCAGTTGTGCTAATAATTACAAAACAAACGTCTACTAGGAAATATTGATTGAAATTTAATTCAACACTACTACTCGTAAGGTAATTAGCCCCGCCATGACGGAGAACATATTCAATCCAATATATCGCCCGGTCCATTGGTCTTGGATGGATATCTTTAAATATTTCACTTCGTATCTTCGAGTTTTCTTTGAATCTAAAACGCATAATAAATTATCATTATTTATATAATGTATTATTTTGTAAATATATTTACCTATGTCATTACACATATTATTTAAATTATATTTACTTTGGGTTTATAAGAACTTCATTTATGGCAGATAACATGGATTTTTCATTCAAATCAACATGATCTACCATTTTCCCGATGCCATTGCGTTCAGCTAATTTCATGTTCATGTGTTGGTCGCCAAAGAAAGGAATGCCAACAATTGGCAACGCGTTATAGGTAGCTTCTTCGAGGCTGTGTACACCACCGTGTGTGATGAATAGACGAACATTTGGGTGACCTATTCAATAAATATTATAATAAATATGTTAAAATTAATCGGTATCAGTGACCAGTGTATAATGAAAATTTTAGATTAGTCATAAATACCTACCCAAAATATCGGGTTGCGGGAACCAATCGCTAACCATAATATGACTGGGCAATTGTGGCAGATTTTTTGAATTCCACTTCCACATTACTTTTTGTTTCACTTTCTTTAAAACGTTTATGAAAATTTCTATAGTTGAATTTGGTAACTTTGATGGATCCACAATAGTACCAAAACTAAAATATATAACTCCGTTCTCCGCTGATTCAACGAACTCCAAAAATTTCTAAAAAAATAATTTTTAACTAGGTATAGTACCTATATATATATATATAAAGTTATAAAAACATAGTATGATAATAGTAAAATGTCTGTACTCCGGTTAATGGTTTTGGTTCGTTCACATGAAGTCCTGCAATTTCAATTGTACCAGGCAGATAGGGTCTTGTCACACCAATACTGTAATGCGAATTGATTAATGACACTGACACGTTTCTCAACATATCTTCAATGCAAGGCCTAGATTCATAACCTTTATACTTAAAGTATTTATTCATGATATTTTTGTGAAAAGGTAAATAATAAAGATCTTCCAAAAATAATTGATACATTCCAATGACAGTGTTTTTGAACCGTTCATAGAACGACATTTGATCTGTTACTCTGGTTCGTTGATCAAGTATGTATGAAAATGTAGATGGTTCACCAATCCATTTACTATTGGATGGCCACAACATCGAAACGCCTAAATTAATAACTGGTGCTTTGTATTTATGGCCTAGTGTGATTGTGTATTCTTGGCAAAATGAGAAAACCATTACTAGATCAAATGTGTAATCCTCGGATAGAATGAAATTTTGCATTTCTGGTTTGGAAACTATTTTTGGAGCTATAAATGTAGACATATACCACATACCAGGTATTACTGTTAAAAAACCATGACTAGCCAACTCCATTGGATCGATACCTAAACCACATAATATTTTTATACCTATATTAAAATTATTTTGCAATATATATGTATATATATTACAATATTACACGTTTTATATTGTTTGTTATTTGAAATAATTATTCACTTACCTTTTAAAATACTTTCATCTACTGGAATTGGAATGTCTGTGTAGTTTGCCAACGGTGTCTTCATTGGAAACATGCTAACTACTGTAAGATTATGTCCTCTATTAACAAGTTCTATGAATAATGGTTGAAATCCACTAAAGTGACTTTTAAACGGCATTGGTGCAAAAACAAGTATATTAGCACTTTGTGCAGCAGTGATTAAGGTAAGAAATTTAAAAATCCATATGATAAAATTATAATTTTTCATTTTAACTAGCTTTATGTGAATAATTTCAGACTGTTTTTTTTGTTGATCTGCTATTTGTTTCAAAAATATTTACCTTTAATCAAACAGAATAAACATTATAATAATAGCACATTGAAAAATCATATTTGTAATTATTATCTTATAATTTTAATATTAAATAAAAATATTTTTTTAAATTCATATTTCATATTTTTCAATTTAAGAAAAAATTAAATAACTGTACAAAATTATAATTTATTTTAATTTGCACTAACAACTAACCGGTGGGCGGTGAGTGACGTAAAAAAAAAAATCTAGTTGTGTTATTTCAATACCATCTGTTGATAGGCGGGGATCCAAAATATATTTACGGAGGGGGGGCAATACCATGTGCGTATCGTATTTTATCGGCTGCCAAAAACAGATATTCTAAAATTTACCCGTGTGACAGAGTCTACAGAGGGGGCATGGCCCCTTGCTCCCCCTTGGATCCATGCCTGGCTGTTGATTAAACTTGTAACCGTCAAAACAGTTAGTTATTATTATTAAAGTTTAACTTTTTGTTATTTTTTTTGTTACATGTTTCTTGCTATATTATGGTTTATGCAACTGAACAATAAGCTTAATTATTAGCAAAATAATGACATGAAACAACAGAGAGAATAGTAAAGAACCCTACTATAGTAAAAGTCCTTAAAAATAACACTAAAATAATGTTGAAATAATGTAGTCATTAACTATAGGTACTATATTGACATATTGTTATTGTATATTTATATGATACTATTACACCGATCATCGACTGACGACTATAGTATTAATAAAAATACAATTTTAATTTAGAAATAAATAAGACAGTTTACTTAGTATAGCAATCAAACATTATGATATAATCACGCCATTCTTAGTTCTTACTTTGATTATTATCGTGAAATTGTGTAATAAATTAATAATTTGTAAATTTAAAATTTAAATCCATGCATAATATTTAATAATAATCTTGAAGTATTTACACGTGGAATATAATTTAACAAATAAAGGATTCTGAATTAAAGGGAATCAGTAAGCCAGATACACGTACCTGTATATTAAAGAAACCAAACTCCCGCACGAGTAAAAATCATTTATAACGTAAATTAACTGACATCTTACATTTATGACGATTTCTATAGAATTGTTAATACCGGCTACGAAAACTCAAGGTTCAATATAATTTGATAATAACTATTTAGTAAAAAGTAACAGGTAGTGGAAACTAGCATATAAAAAGAAGATAGCGATATAATAGGTTGGTAATAGTCAGTCGAGGCGGCAGATCTAACTATATGCTATATAGTAATATTAACATAGTATAATCAACAGAAAACCTTCAAAATCTTGAACTTTAAAATTTATCTAACAAGAGGCCACTCGTGTATAGTATTGAAAACTATACATTTTAAAACACTTAACCACTCGAGATTCACTTCTTATCAGTTTTCGGAAGTTTACTTAAAAAAGGAACTCGTTCACGATCACGTTTGTGTTTTTTCAAACGAACGCGTTTACGTTTACGTTCTTTAAAAAATGAACGCGTTCATGGGTCGTTTATTTAATTTTTTTAATTTTTTTTTATGAATTGTTAATCTGCAGTAAATATGAAAACCCATAAGCATATACGACTCAAACCAAAAATAAAAATACAATTTAGACTTTAGACTTTAGAGCATATATACAATTTATAAAGTATCTGAATTATATTTTTAATATCTGACATGTAGTTTGAGTTACAATCAAATAAATATCATAGGAATTATAATGGTAAAACACATATTTTATACATATATTTATTAAATGATAAATAAATTGAACGTCTTAAAAATCGATCAAATTTATTAAAAATATAAACGTCTTTCACGTTCACGTTCTATTTGAAAAAACGAATGACATTCACATACCGATCACTAAAATATGAATGTGAACACATGAACAACGTTCTTTCCAAACACTGCTTCTTATTTTGGTATTAAAATATTAAACTATCAAAGTAATGAAAAAACTGATTTACCATACAAACATAATATGTAAAAATAGATAATATTATACTATAAGGTATGTATGTGGACTAAAGTAAGATGGAGCGATAGATACCTAGCTATTACATATTCAATTTATTTTTCATATATTTTGTAAGATATGTATTGCTTATTATATAATTATATATCACAACGTAATAGATAATTGATTTGATTGTACTTGAATTTCTTCTGATATTATTCAAGCTCTACATACTAATTAGTAGTTGTGTGATGACTCTACAGTCTACACTAAATAGACGCATAGCCTACTAAATGACAAATAATTAAATAATGGCTTTACCTCTGCGAGTTTTTTGTTAACTCAAGAAAAAGTATTTTATCCCATAATATGGGCTTTGTCAATTATAACCAGGACTGTTTTCAGAGCACTAGAGCAGGACAAGACAACATTTCAATTCTAAGAAGAGCGTAAATTTCACTACCAGTTATTATGTAATAATTTCTTTCACGTAATATATGAAAAATATTTATTAAATTTAACAAGTTACTAATAGTACATTCTCGCTCTATTTTTATCGTATAAAAATTATTTAGGTTAAAGCTGTTAGAGCACAAAATTTGAAATATTTACAATTTATTATACACGGAATATCTTAAGAGGACGTCTCACCCACATGTGTTGTCTCCGTCTTACACACGTACGACATGGTAAATTTTCGTTCACAAGTTTCAATAGTGTGCTTTTAGTTTTAATATTAGAGTGAATTCACTTATTATCAAACTTTTAGGCAAGAACATTATCTGTGTTCCCTCATGGGTTATTTACGATATTTTAATTTTTAAGTGAATTATGAGCATTTTAAAATATTTAATAATTTCATACTCATAACTCACCATGTTGGTGAGACGTCCTTTTAATATCTATATATTATACGTATTATTTATATGTATGATAATATTACTAATATTATCGTTAAATAGGTAGGTATGTGTGTATTTATAGCATAATTGTACCTATATGATTATATGAAATGCACGTGGCTTGTCAGTTGTCAAATGCATATATCCAAATTTTTTTTTGAGGGGGGAGGGCGCAAATGCAGCGGTTTGCCACTTCGGCAGGGGCGCCACCAAACCTCAATACGGTTCTGATTAAAACACATTTAATATTTTCAAATTTTTCTTGAAATTGGAACTCAAAGAGACCATTGTTATTTAATGCTTTTATAATATTATTTAAGCAAGTATTTTTAAGGCCAGTTGTATAATTTACAAAAATAAAATATAGTATCCCAATTGGTGGTCCATGTGTTGATCTTAGGGGGTCCGTGGTTATGTAATAAGTACTGAAGTGCATAGGCGTTTGCAGAGCTGAATTTCGGGGGGTGCCTACAATTTTTTCGGGCCCTTTTCTTAATTTGTATATGTCTTAACAAGACATGTACATATTTTAATAACTTAAAATGCCTGAATAAACATTACTTAAATTATATCACATTAATCAGTAGTATTACTACTACCAAGTTAAATAATATTTCATTAGATAGTTGGATCTAAAATCTATTTTCAAGATAATTGCAATGTATTTTATTTATTATTTTTACTTTTGTAGTCAATAACATCTAACTGTTATAATAATAATAAGTTGTACCACGCAAATTTAAAATATTTTAAGTTGTATTATTTTTTTTATCTTAAAACATAATTTTTTACAACATATTTCAGAAAAAATATAATGTTTATTGTAGTAACACTAGTTGAAATACGGACCCATATATATGCTATAGGACTTAAATTTATTATAATATAGTAGGTATACGTTTTTAATTATTTATTTAGAAATATTCCAATAAAAATATCTGGCACCGCACTGTCTACTCGGAAACATAATATTGTTTGAATTTTTGATAAACATTTACTTACTCAAAAACGTATACGTTTGGAATTTTAACTTTCAGTAAATATAATTTTGGAATCATATTTATATTTGGAAACGTGTTTTGTTGGAATAGTATTAACTTAGAAAGTTAGAAAAGTATTTTGTCAGAAAAGTATTAATTTGGAACTGTAGGTAATAAAATAGCCAATAGGAGGTATAATGAAATCAATAGAAGATAATATACATTTTGAACGAAATATTTCCTGTATCCCATAGATTTACATTTCTGAGCAAATATACGATTCCGATTCTCGACAAAATATCGTTTAATATATATTATTGCAGTTTCAACAGCATAATTATTTAATATGTTTTCATAAGAAAACAATTGATAAAAATAAATTTCCGATACAATTGGTTTTAAAATAATGATATGCAGTGTAATATTTTAATACAATTTATGAGTAATTTTCACTACAATAAAATAACATGACCAAATTAAACATATAATTGGTATCAGTAATATAAATAATACGTCAAACAAAAAATACTGTACATCATTTAACCCTATTGAGTCACTTTTTAGATGTCCAGCTCCTCCATTCTGAATAACATACTCGATCCAGTAGACAGCTCGATCTAAAGGTTTCATAGGCTCATCTCTGTAGATGCTACTCTGGATGTCTACATTCTTTTTAAACCTATAATTAAAGAACGTTAAACAACTTTATAACACAGGATGGTATAAATGATAAAATAAATTAAATTATTTTCAGTGCTTACGTTGGATTTGACAATACTTCTTTGATGGAATTTACAAACGATTCTTCAGTCATTTTTAAAAAATCTACTACTTTACCATAACCCTTTCTCTCTACAAATTTCATGTTTAAAAACTGATCAGCAAAAAATGGTACAGCAACTATAGGTTTTGCGTAATAAACGGTTTCTTCTAAGCTATGTAGTCCTCCGTGAGTAATGAAAAGTTTGACGTTTGGATGAGCTGTATAGATAGGTGTACATAAATGTTAAAATATGTGAAAATAAAATTGTATTATTTTGTAAGAGGTACTGAGGTAGTATTTTCTGCATGTATCTCTTGACAAAAGCATTTTCGCAGAATAATTCTGAGAATTCAGCCATCTCAAAAACCATTGCTTAGATAATTTTAAATAAAAAGTATAAGTAAATCAAACAAAAAAAATGGTTGATCTGGTTGCTCGTATCAAGTATATGGGATAGTAATTAATAAATACCTATACTTGAATAGTTGGGTTGTATTGTATTGATATATTTACCTAAAATATCACTTTGAGGAAACCACGAACCAGTCATAACATTTTGAGATAATTTAACTGTAGAATTTGGTACCCATTTTAGTATTACTTTTTGTTTTAATTTTTCAATTGCGCCAAGAAAGATATTCAATTTTTCTCGAGGTAGGTGATTTAAGTTAATCACCGAGCCAAAACTGAAATAAATTACTCCATGCTCTGCTGAATCTACAAAAGTTTGAAGATCCTAAAACAAAATAGAATACAACGCATTGTATATACATTTTTAAATTTTATTTTCAAGAAGCTGATATATTTTATTTTATTATGTGCTTATATAGTAGATATAGGTGTACAGTTTTGATAAACCAGCAAGGCTACAAAAATTAAAGAAAAACTAGTTATATAAAATAGACAGCACATAATACGAATATGTAATTCTTTATTATTCATCATTATATTATTATCTAAAACACTTATAGTTGTATAATCAAAAAATCTGTAATACATTAAATTATGTGAGTAGTCACCTACATAGGTGACTACTCACATAATATAGTAAGAACTGTTTACTTATAGTAATTATATTATTTATTTTGAATTGGAATTGAATTTAAAAATTTTAAACACTATTTAATGATAATATAATTACAGACTATTTGAATTAATAGTATGTAGTCTATAGTCTATAAAGATCACAAAAAAAAGTTTTTTTTTTTTTAATGTGATTGAAAAAAATTATTAATTGAATCAAATATTAATTAAAAATTATATTCCGAGAGCTCTTTAAATCTAAATAAAATAAACCGTAATAATTTCCTTCTGTTGGATTTATTTATTTTCCGTCAGTAATAGCTCTTGGGCTTTGTTTTTTAACCTAACCCACGCGTATACTGATCGGGTTTGCGACCCGTATCTGTATTGATTAAGCGTGATCTTGCCTATCGCGTCGTAACGTTATGGCATTTTATATAGTGCTGGGATAAAATCCAACTTTGCATCGAAACGTTCAGCGGCATCGGAGAAAGCCCAGAATCAAGCCGTGGTCCACGGAAACGCTCATTAATGCTGAGTAAAGCCCAACACTGCACGGGGCATCTATTACCTATTGGTACTATCGGTAAAACCCAATGTCACGCGGAGACGTCTGGCGTCGATTCTCGGTAATTGTTGTTGACGTCTATGATCGCTCTAACTATTAAGCCTTTTTATTCTTCTGGTGCTTCCTTGATTGATTATGATTTATAACTACCTAGTTTGCATTAGTAACTCAATATACGAACCGTTTTTGCTCATCCCGACAATTGACTTTGTTACGTGCATAACAATATTACGATATAATAATCATTTATCGTTATTAACGAATGGTCATCAAGAATAAATCGTTAGGGAAAGTTTGCACATGCTGTGTTTTATTGTAATCGGTGCATGGCATCGGCCAGACCAGCGTTCCACATAATGCGTATATCAATATAGTGATATAAACAAATTTCCATTTTTCTATCACAAAAATAATTTTACAACTCTAAACAAAATAATAAATATAATCACATATTGAATATTGGTACCCAATAATAAAATAGGTACACTTAATATTTGATTAAATATATAACGTTTTAATATTTTAGTACCTACCTATTAACAAAATATATGAAATAACAATGAAATGAATACAATTTTAAATTATAAACAATTTGAATGAATGAACTCTGTACAGCCGTACGGATGTTATTATTAAATATAATAGCATAATATACAATTGTTTTCTTGTGTTAATTGTTGAACATTTGAAGCAGACCATAGAATACAAAATAATATAAAATCTGTCAAAATAAACTACATGAGTGTATATTTCTTTTTAAATCGAATTTATACGTTATAAAATATAATGTATTGTTTGGTAACCAAACGGCAAACATAAATGTGATTTAGTATCTATTCTTTGCTGGCCACTCAAATAATAAAAAGGTTTAATACCTTTTCAAAAAATGACAGCAACATCCGTTGAATACTGATATTGTGGTCACGCACACGTTCACGCGCGCACTGCATACACACACGTATATGTACACACTTTTGTACTATTTATTATACGTGTGCACTGTTCACGCACGAATATTATGGGTGTGAGAATCATTGTTATTAATCATTTTTTGACCGCAGGCACTTGGTATATTGTAAACCCACCGACGTCAAACGCCGTTCGCGACGATCGCCATGCTAGGATACACTGTCTCCAGAAAGCTCATACATATGCAACGAATATTGACCGAAAACCAAGTAATAACTAGTATCTAACTATATAAAGAATTATAAAATGACATGATGAAGTATGGTGAATTTTACACAAAAAAAAAAACACATTTCGAGTGTCGAGGACAAATTAATTTATACCTAATACGACAAAAGTAGCTTGTGGTCTTCTGATCTATATAGTTGGAAACGACGAACGACTAAGAAAAAGAAGAAAAATGTATACGGTACATCTAATGCTATCTCAGTGCCTATAACTTAGTTATACTAAATTAATTATACTTACACCAGACAGAGATTTGGACTCTTTGATATGCATACCACCTACATCAATAACACCAGGAAGATATGGTCTGGATACACCGATCGCATAATGAGCGTTGACTAGTGTTAAGGATACATTATTCAACATATCTTCAAGTGAAGGCCTAGATTCCCATCCTTTGTATATGAAGTGTGTATCCATTATTTCTTTCATTTTAGGTAAATACAAATAATTTTCTACATACAGTTGCATCATCCCAGTAATGGTGTTTTTTAATCGTTGAGTGAAACTCATATCGCTCGTTGTTCCCAAAAGGGTGTTCGGTATGTAAGAGAACGTGGAAGGGATGTGCAGCCATTTGCTAACACTGCTCCACATCATGGCAGGCACCATATTAATAACAGGGGCGTTGAATTTATGGCCCAAGGCCACAGTATATTCTTGACAACACGATTCTATTATAATTAAATCGAACGAGTCAGAATTTGTTCGGAGGAAGTCCACCATTGATTTATGTGTCAAGACTTTGGACAATTCTAAGCCAAGGTCCCATACCGACAAAACCGACGTCACAAAGTTCGTGTTCATTATATCCATAACATTTCTTTCTAAAATAAATTAGTTATAAATATCATCAATGTCAAATCCAGAAAATTGGACGCTTAGGACTAATAAAAATGAAGCACCCTTACATAGTATTATAGCTACGGGGGTCAATATTTTTTTTATACTTAAAAACCCTTATACCAATAGCGCCCTGGTAAAGGATAATATTTTAATATATACTTTCCCCCCTAGATCCGGCACAGAATATTATTACTGTATTCGAAGGGCTCTATACAAGGACTAGTCCGTTTTTTCTAAAGTCGGTATATAAATTAAGAAAAAGTTTTACGAATATAGAGTATTTATTTACCTAATTAGTATAATATTTTTACCAGAACGAGACAATTTCAATAACCCGTACAAATATGAATTTGGAACTGTATGATTTTATGTCCGAAAATGGTCGATGCAATCGTATTTAAATAAATAAGACTAAGTTTCAGAAAATTAGAATAAATAATATTATTATTTTTTGAATAGAAAAAAGAATAGTAAGTGTGTACACTTCTGGTAAAAAAACAAGATAATTTCAATAATTTGAAAGCTATTATGATAAGATTTCATCTTAAATAAATTATAAAAATCAAATCACCTATGAGTTAATATAACTTTATTTTTTAGTATGGTCTAATTTATTTAAATATATTTTAACATCAATTCTATTGTGAACTCGATATTTTTTAAAAAGTTTTTAAATATAGAATTGCTTGGTTTTCGAATGGCTTTTATTATTATTTATTTGTTAAACATTTGGTCCATTTTTTTTTAATAATATAAATTAAATTAATAAAAGTAAAATAATATTGTAATACTAATATATATATATATATATATAAAACACTTAAACATTTAATTTAGAAAAATGTTTAAATGCTTATTATTGGATAAGGGCGGTAATCCCTTTTAACTACCCCCATAAATATGACCCTGGCTCAAAGAAATAATGGATATTTCATAATGCAGATAATTTATAGTTTATTATATTAGGTCATATATTATTTTTGATTTTTGGTAGTAAATATCTTTCTAACTTTTTTTATTAGTAATATTAGTATAATACCTATAGATTATTTGGCTTATGATGATTTATATACCTATTATAGACTTTAATTTATATTAAGCAAATCAGTGTGCAAGATTTCTTTATGGAGGCGGTTATGAAGAAAAATACTTTAGGAATCTTTCAAAAGTAAACTTCCTTTTAATAATAATTCTATAAAACCAATAACCGTTAATAATCCAAATTCAAAAAAGGCAATGGAAGATAGAACACCCAATTTTTTGCACACGGGTTATCTGATATAGACCTATACTCATAAGATATTTCAATTTTCATTAAATATTTTAGAATTATGTACCTAATAAATAATATAAACAAAAATACTACTATTTGGCGTTTTTTAAATTAAAAACCGAAATATAAAAATTTATTTTTAATCTAGATGTGTATAGGTACCTATTTCAATAATTTGTACCGAATTAGAATTCAAATATGTTATTTAACGGTTAACAAACCAGGTTCTTTGATAAAAAATGGTCCAATGTCTGTGTAGTTGGCAATCTGGCGATTTTGAGGAAATGAACTGACTATGGTTACGTTGTGTCCTCTGTGAGTCAACTCTTCAAACAACGGTTGAAATCCATGAATATGGCTTTTAAACGGCATCGGCATAAACACTAAAATATTCGAAGCTCTTGTGATGGCGATTACAGCACACAAAATTGTACAAAGAAATATGTTTGGCAACATTTTAAATATAAAAATTCAAAAACGTAGTTTAAAATTAATAATATAATATTATTATAGTACGATTAATGGTGAGAAAAATTTAAGTTTTTTTTATATAGGTATAGGCCACAGGACGCACAAAGCATATATATATCATCTATACAGTTTATATATATCTATGTATAAATGATATTCTAACGAAATTATTAATAATTGAATTATATAGATTTTGGTTAACTTATATAAGTAGGTAATCTATGTACCGTGACCTATAGTATTATAGTCGATTAGATTATTTTCATTACTGCATCATATTAATGCTATATATAGGACCAATTAAAATAAGCAAACTGCAGTGGTCTTCAAACTATGAGCCGCATAAGATTAGGTCGCAATAGCCGATAAGTCTATTGTTTAAAATTTAAAAAAATCCATATTTATATATATTTTATTTAATATTATAATATATTATGTATGTTATAAGTTTGACACAAAAAAATTATTTTATATGACATTGGATAAAATAATTTTCGAGTAAACCGTAGGTACTATATTTTATATTTGTAGAAGATAAGTTTGGTACTTAAAGCTATAGCGTTGTCAAGCATTAAAATAATGTAAGTGTTCACCAGGCCTTAATCAATAAAAGATCTAATTATTTATCTATAAATTCTATGAATTATTTTTATAAAAGTCGAGATGGAATATTTTGTGTAAAAACAGCCATGCTCATATATCTCATTAATTTTTGTTTGTATTATTTAGTGAACTTTTTTTTTGTATCATTACATATACCTAATAAAATATAAATATTAAATATTACCTATTAGGCATTTTGAACTATTTTGACTAATATCTAAAGCTGACATGGGTCGCAAAAATACATGGTAAGAAAATTGGGTCGCAAGTCAAAAAGATTGAAGACCACTGCCGTATAGTATACAGGATGATTCTTTTATCAAACAACACTCATTTTTTCAAAAAGTATTAATGTTTTTGAAAATATTTTTTTACATAGTTTCAAGTTGTTAAAAAATAACGTTTTTATTAAAAATTTATGTTTTTAAATATTTTTTATCCTTATAATTTTTTAAGTTTTTTTACTTTTTTGAATGACAACATAGTGTTTTAATTTTATATTCCAAGGCAGAATAATTTTCTGAGTATTTTGATACATAAAATTCGAATTTAGGATGAGTAGTTTATGAGTTATACTTATTTAAAGTTTAGACAAGCGGAGTAGTAGACAAACATTTTGAGGGGTAACCCCGTAGTACCACTCCACTCCGCGCAACTAAACTTTAAATACGTATAACTCATAAACTATTCGCCCTACACTGTACACGATAATTAGTTGAAAAACATTTTTCTATCTTCACATACAAAAACAAAATTATACCTATTCGACACCTACTGTATCTATAGCAGCGCGGAACCTATCGGCTCACTTTTTTCCTTTAATTAATTTAGTTATGAATTTATTTGAATTCTTATACAATATACTCAGTGATGACGCTAAGGGGGGGGGGGCACTCCGTTCAAATGTCCGAGGTCCCATGTCTACTTATTTTATGATTATTATTAAGTATTTAACCATCTATAGTTTCATAATCATCAAGGCCCCGCCCCCCAAAAAAAATATTGCTCAGGGCTCCAAAATACGTAGTGTCGTCACTGAATATACTTAAAGTGCCTATTTAAGGAGTAAGGACTTGTTTTCAAATTCTTGAGATTTATCTATTGCCAAAATAGCAATACAATAAACTTCTGTTATTTAAATGAGCTCTTTATGAATATTGATTGATTAATATTAACCACGCCTCTGTATCTTTCAAACAATTATTGTAAACCTGATTTTTAGTTTAAAAAGTTAATTAATTTCAACACTAGGTATTCGTTTGAGTTTTGAAGTGATATACACCTATACATTTTCGGAAAAAATATTAACTAAATAATTTATTAGGTATTTAAATATTTCACCACGTACCTATACAACTTGTCGCACGCATAATATTTATCATAATTGCTTCATAATATTTTCACACCGTTTACTGATATCTTAAAATTAATTTTTTAGTCGGTATCTATTTATTAAATTACGACATGGCATTTTTGATATGATGGGTAAAGTTGAACAATATATTATAAGGATTATATAGGCGTAAACTGTAAAAAGAAAATACAAGGACTTTGCTGAAACTTGAAAGATTAAAAAACAAGTGTGATGAGTGATGACTATCAAAGTAGAATTACAGAGCATCATTTAAAAATCACAACCCATAATTTTAGTTAAATGTTTAATTATTTATATTATATGATAATTTATTGTAATATTATTATTTTTAGATAGTATACAAATGTATATGCAAAAACTAATTTATATTTTTTAATTAATTTGCCACGACGAATTGTATTGGGTAACCGTGGTAAATTGTTGTCGGTGAATAATAGTCGTTTGGTGAATTATCACGCGGTGACTTTTTCACGATCCAATTTACTATTATATAGTTATTATTACACTAAATTTTTCTTTAATAGAAAAAGAGGATTCTCATTAGAAAATACAAAAGTTTATATCAATATGCATTACCTATAGGATACTCTTTAAGTAATACAACAAATAATAGAAATTAAAAAAATATGGTCTTTAATAGTATTTTCAAAAATTCCAAAAAATCAAATTTTGAACAATTGTATTATCGAAGAAGAAAAATAAGGTGGGTATAATAAGCATGCTCGATAAATCAGTGTGTATTATAGTATATACGTTCCCTTAAAAACTTTAAGGTAACTGGAAGCATTATAAATTGTATAAAAAGTTTTTTGAACAATATAAATTTATATTTTGAAATCGTTTTAAGTATACTTGTAACATTTGGTTGCTCAATTCAAGGTGGAATTCGCAGAGTTCGGATAGTTGTTTTTTATCATTAAACTTTATAGTAGATAAATAAAATATAAATATTAGTATTTTGTTGTTAGTAGATAACCTAGCCACCTAGATACCGCTATATAAACTCAATATGGACTATGGCTCTCAACTGCGTACCTACTACCTAATTAATTTTATTTTAAATATATTTATGATATTTGTTGCTTGTTGATAACGTTCTAGCTAGATTCTAGATATATAAAGTGAAATATAGTTATACATTTATACATATCCAATAATTTATTAGAGTTTTTAAAAACAGGTTAGATGACAAAAAAAAATTCTAAATAAAGAAGTATTTCCAAATTTATACAAGTTGATGCAATTTGCATTAACCACACCTCCCGTCAGTTCTGCAACATGCGAACAAAGTTTTTCCTTGATGAGACAGTTGGAAAATTGGTTGCGAAGCAACATGTTACAACAATGCTTTTATGTATTTATGTATGCAATACATAAATAAGTATTTTGTTTTTTTTTTACGTTAAGATTTTTGGTAAAAATAATATTTAAAAGATGGGGAAAAATATGTATAATTTCAATATGATATTATATATTAGGTATATTTACTTCAAGAATTAAAATTTACAACTTTAGGGATTTTGAATATTTTGATAGATTTTCAATTACAAATGAGCTGAAATGACTGTCGCAAAAAATGTATTTAAAACTGTGTATTATGATCAAGTATTAGGTGATCCACAAGTAAATAGCAAGTATCATAAATGAGGCAGCTTTTCCAAATTTATACCAACTTTTGGTGTTACATTCATAAGCGGAAATTTGGTGAAATGTCTGGGGGGGGTCTAAGCTCATTACACCTATATAATGCTAAGAACTGTACTTTAAACTTCTGGGGAGATTAGTACCCTCAAGCCCCCCCTATTTCCGCCTATGGTTGCATTTACTTAGCTAATAAGTAGTGTTACTTTTAAAAGGTCGTTTTCTGTGACGAGGCAAGTCAAAACATGGTTAAGATCTACTGTCTAACCTGTTACAAGAACGGTTTTTAAATTTATCCATTATTACCATATTATAGGTTAACAAATGTGTAACAGTAATTCATTTATAAGAAACTAGTGAAATACTAGTGGTTATTGTGTACAATTTTGAATGAGTATCCCATTTTCATAATTGGCTGACATTTCTCAAGATAATATCACATGTATAAAAAAACCACATTATTGTAAATCTAATGTTTATCTCTTAGTTCAAAATTTAAAATGTATTGTGATGTGTCTTATGGGATATTTTAAATTCATAGTTTTGTTAAGGGGGCCGGAACTCACTCAGAATTTTAACCCTAGTTGCGCTTATAAGTCACATTCAAGACAGAATTGTCTAATTTTGGCTTCAGATCTTAATTTGTACATGACTTGACTTAGATTCTGAACAGAATTACTGATTTTGTTTTTATTTGTGGTGTTAAACATATTTTGGAGCAATAAAAATGATTCAATTCCCAACTTAAGAGTGTGGTTTAATATTAAATTGAATTTATTTTGGTACTTTAGGGGGAGGAAATAAGCATTTTTACATATGTGTTTAGACAATTCGATTTCGTTTCAATATACTGATTTTTCAGTATATATTTTATTAGTATCATTTGATAAGAATTAACTAATATATCACGTGACGGCAAATTTTTTTAATCGAATAGGATTACTTGCTAAAAACTTTATTTTTATTTATTTATAATATTTGCCTATTTTTAATTTCATATTACTTTAATAAAAATAAATATTCTCTGTCCTGCGATAGAATGCACAGATTCTGCTCAACCCCCTACGTTACTCTGCTATCAAAACTGATTTGCCTATGGCTGGGTCAATTGGGAATACTTAGAAAAACTGATTTTAGTCAGTTTTATTGTGCGTTCTCTCGCTGGAAAGTTTAGTATTGCTCTACAATTAATATTTAAGTATTGTAAAATATCAAATTTGTGGTTAAATATTTATATTATGTGTACCTATGTTTAATTTCTAAGGCCTACAAACAACTAGCAAAGTTTAAAGCAGTATACTAGGATATTAAAGGTATAAAAGAATTGATAAGAATATAGTAATGTATTACCTCTACCAACTAAGAAGTTGGAGAAATTTATTATACATTTCAGACCGGTTTGAGAATTTACATCAGAAATAACACTAAAAATATGAAAATAAAAATCTAAAAATTGAATATTATCACCATTATTTAAGTCAATACATAATCAAGTCAATAATAACAAACTTATTTTATCTTAAACAATTTCTAAAATAATCTTTTTTATGACCAAAAAAAAAAAATAAATAAAAAAAAATAAAGACGGTGCATTAAAAATGTATGCAATTTTTTACAGGTTTACATATAAATTCAATGAATAAATAGTAATTATTATGTACAGAGTAAAAATTATTACTAGTGGTATTTAATCAAATGCAAAACTGTTTTAAATATTGAAACTGAGATGCTATTTAAAATGCTTGTGTGTAGACTTATCAGGTAATAAATTGTGCGCAACCAAAACTTCTATTGGTGTTTATATAGCGCAAATGGATTTGTTCACTTGTCAACCAATTAAAATAGAAAACAAAATTAAAAAAAATCTCCTAGTTATATTGTTCTGGTAAGACATAAGAAATGTCGTCCCAAGGATGACGGTAGAGCCCTTGTTTTAATCTCTTCTGATCCATAAAATGTCCTAAAATAAAGAAAAAAATTGAATATAAAATA
Organism: Rhopalosiphum maidis; assembly: GCF_003676215.2. NCBI lineage: Eukaryota > Metazoa > Arthropoda > Insecta > Hemiptera > Aphididae > Rhopalosiphum > Rhopalosiphum maidis. The sequence continues at coordinate 67,647,711 of NC_040877.1, forward strand.
AAAAATGTTATTATCTTCTTAAGAGGATGTTAGCGCAATGTGTTTTTTTCTCTGGCAACACAGACAAAACCCTTTAGCACAAAATAATTTTTTTTTAATTTACGTTTTTGATAATCTTAGGGTAAAATTACCAATTATAAAAATTATAGAGAATAATACTTTTGAAGGTATTACGTAATGATATTATCTTAATACAATAAAATATCCATTTAAATATACAATTTTTTAATTTAAGTTAAAAAATAACAAAGTAGAATATTGATAAATGAATGTATTTTATCTGTGATGTGGGTGTTTAAGAGAGAAAACAAATACTGCGCTGGCATTCTTTTAAAGTATCTTTTATTATATTATGATATATTACTAACCAATAAATCCAATACTTCTTCCAAGTACAAATAAACTGTTAATTGAGCCCATATCAATATACTCTTGGGCTTCTTCACGTGTAAAACTTCCACTATGTCTCAATAAGTCACAGAATGATACAGCAATACATCCATCAACATTCAATATAAGATTGGGTTTTTTGGATGTAGTGATTTTTTCTACCTCAAGAGCATAGTTCAATAATGGAGTGGCTGGGAAGTTTTCCAAAACAAATTCTTTTATGATCTTTACTCTCATGTCTGGATTATTGATCTTAAAATAAAATTATCCATGATTAATATAACATTTATATTTATTAGGAAAATTAATGGCTTACCGATTTTACACGATGACCAATACCCATGATGAGTGATCCTTTTTTACGCATTTGGTTCACAAACTCCATTGGAATCAAACCAGAGTCATATGCTTCAGTAAATTGTTTAGCAGCTCCATCCAAAGCACCACCAAATCTGTCTCCAATCGTCAATAATCCAGAAACCAGAGATGAAACTAGATCTTTACCAGCTCTTGCACAGACAATAGTATTGTGAGCACCAGATACAGCTGGTCCGTGATCAGCAGTTACCATAAGACACATTTCAAAGAATTTGCACACATATGGCGGCAAAGAACGTTGGAACCACAAAAGTGATATAACTCCTCCAATACCCATATCTGCCTTAAGAACATCACTAATTGGCATACCAGCATACAATAACTCTTGTCCACGTTCATCACAAATACTAGTCATAAATGAAGCTGGTTTACGAATAAGGCCAAGTTCACGTGCCCAAGAGTAGTCCATGGGAACAGTTGGTGGTGGTAATTCAGCTTGAGGAATGATAACACCTTCTTTCACTAATTTCTTATAAACATCATGAATAATATCACCCAAAAAGTCAAATGAAGTTGGTACAAATGCACCAGCCTCACGGAGGCTGGCATTTTTGGTAGTAGCTGTTTCTTGATCAGAGTTGGCACATGAACCAGCATGACCAAATTGAACTTCAGATGTAAACATACCTGATAAAAATAAATATGGTTTTTTAACATATTTTTATTTATACCTGAATTATATGGTGCTTGACGTGCAACAGGGAGATAAAGAAAAACTATAGATTTTTGTTTAACAAATACTGACAAATTATAGACTGGTATAAAATAACAGTTTTCAAAGAACTAATCAAAACTTATTGCACATGTATAAATAAGTATAAGTATATGACAGTTTTTAGCCATTAAATGGTAGGAATGGACAGGTTATATCTAGTGAGCAGAAGACCAATTTACATAGTTATAAAAAATTAAATCATAGACCTTGGTTAAGATAGTACGATTTAGTAGAAAAAGATTAAAAAGAAAATCAATGCAATGCTGAAAATAGAAACAGTGTTTAATATAGAGAAGAAAAGATCATAATAGATTGGCATGGGTTGTAAACAGATTGTTTTAATCCTATGAAGAAGTATTTAAGCTTACTGGCACAAGTTCCAATACACCAGGCCACAAGTGGTTTTGTGATTTTCTTTTGAGTCAAGGCTTCGCAAACCTCATATTCTTCAACTCCTCCAACTTCACCCAACAGTACAATCATTTTAATTTCTGGGTCTGCTTGATATCGCATGATGTGATCCATAAATGTAGTGCCAGGATAACGGTCACCGCCAATAGCTACACCTTCGTATACACCATCAGTTGTTCTTGAGATTATGTTATTTAACTCATTTGACATACCACCAGATCGAGAGACATATGCAACACTATAAATACAATTTAAATATAATTATTAATTTAGTCTAGATAATTTAAAATTTTTAAAGTTGTAAAGAATTGCCTTAAAAGTTGAAACATTACCTTCCTGCTCTATATAATTTGGAATGTAAAATATTGTCCATCATACCACCAGTGTTACCAATCTTAAAACCACCCGGTTTTAATCCACCAACAGTGGCAGGTCCGATAACAGTAACTTTCTTTTCATTGGCCAATAATATTAATTTTCTTGTCATATTTTCAGGAATACCTTCAGCAATAATAGCAATAGTTCTGATCTATATAATTTACATTAATATTAATTATTAATTAATGTTAACTATAAAGATACTAAAACCATTGTGTTTCAGTCTTACTTGAGGATAATTAAGAGTTTCAATTGTACTGTCATAAGCAGATCGTAAAGATGCAAAGTTTACTAAGACATCGGCATTTTGATGCTTCAACATGGCATCTTCCATTCTTTTGTAAACTAAATTACAAATAAACGTTTGATTAGATATATCAAATACATACAAAGATATCACTTACCCGGAATTAAAACTTCTTTATGTCCCCAGTAAAATTTCAATTTATGATCACCGGTGAATGGATATACAAGGCATGCAACAGACGGTTCATGTCTTCGGCAAACAAAATCAAAATCAAGCATACTCTGCAAAATAAAATAAGTTCATTGTATTTTAATTAAATAAGACTTCTTTTAAACAAAGACTATGCATTAAAAGATGAACAAAAATAAAATATGATAATTATTATTTACCTGTACAGCTCTAGTTTGCATTCCCCAAACAATAGCCCTAGTATTGCTTCCAAATAAAGGCTTAACAGAAGGGGCTGTCAAAGTTAACTTAGGTCGTACAGATGATGCTACTGTTGGACTTGTTGCACCACCTTTAGATCCATCAACAACTTCTTGTTTCGCATTCACAGAATTTGAGTCCTAAACATTTTATTTTTTATTTTTTAATACCAACAAATAACTTAATTATAGGCAAGTGTATTACCTGTCCACCAGGTAAGAGAAAATTGGCAGTAACAGACTCTTGTTCAGTTTCTTTTGGTATTGGTTTTTTACCCAGAGCATACCCAACAATAGCTGTCATGTGGGTTTCTGGACCAAATACATAAATGGGAATACGTAAAGTCTTTCCTACTTCTCTTATAATTCTCAGACCTTCTTGGTAGTTGGGACCAGCACGACGAACGTATATTGTGATATTGTGATCTAAAATTTTAGTCTGGTATTCTGTCAAAGCTGTGACGATACCTTTGAATGTTGCTGCTACATTGGTGAAATTGGCAATACCACCTCCAGTAATTAAAACTTTGCCATCAGGATGTTTTTCTTGAGTCATCAAACCCAAAATTGTTTTTGCATACTCATAAGTTTGTTGTTCTGATGGAGCACCACTGTATTCTCCATAATTGGCCAATTCGCTAGCACCACCATAATCACAAATGGTATCAGCATAAATAACAGAGGCACCACCACCAGCAACCATTGTCCAGATACGTCCTTTTTTATTTAAGATTGTTAACTAAATAAAACAAAAATCAATTTGAAATTATAAGAAAAATCTTAACAAGTTAAAATGATTATAACCAAAAATACTAAATTGTATTGTTGTTTTTATAATTTACTTTAAGAGAAGCTCCACTTTTAGCATCTAAATCTGCAATGTAAGCTTCTTCTGGGAAGGCATCCCGTCCAAATGGTGGTGGGTATTCTATTTCACCCCAAGATGAACGACAAATAAAATCAGCAGTGGAATCAACTTTTGCAGCCAAATCCAAAATGTATATAGCACTATCTGTTACTACCAATGGGTTGATTTCCAAATATGTGAAGTAAAGGTTGACATACATTTTGTATAAAGCAACTATAAATGTTGCAATGGTTCTAAAATATATGATACATTTATAAATTTTATAAATGTATTAGATGTAATTTTAAAATATATTTACTTTTGTTTGGCTGGGCTGACTTTGGTCAATAGCTTTTCTAAGATTTGTTCCTCAGTTACATTTTGTCCAATTGGTACTTCAAGTTTTAATGCTTTAGCATCAACATCTCCAATGTCTACACCACCTTCATGATGGAAGAGAATTGTATCAGCGTGGCGATGAGAGTAAATACATACATATGCTTCTTCTTCCTACACATAACAATTCATTAGAAATATTAATTTATTTCAAGTAAATAAGCATATTTATACACACATCTTTGTGAGGAATGAATGGTTCAATGATGAAATTTTTCAGTTTTCCATTGGCACGACCAATTTGTTGGTCTTTACCTAAACGCTCTAGAATCCACTGTTTAGCTTCAGAATAGTTAGTTTTTACTTTAATCAAGCCTAATTTACCACGACGTTTTATTAACTGATCAGGTTTTGCAACTAAGCTCTAAAAATAATAAAATGATAATTAACTATTATTAATATTAATTAAAAATAAAATATTTAATATTAATACTTCAGTTTTAAGCCATGGGTTATCCAGTACGAGGTCTTCCCATTTAGTGTTTTCATTAACCGAAGCAAACCGGCATTTCACAGCAGATGTTAAGGGGGCTAAATTTCTGTTTATGATATCTTTACCGGTTGCTTCACTTATTGCTTTGGCTGACATTATGAATCAACTGAAATATAAAATATAGATAATAAGTAAATTACATAAATAATTATAATAATATTATAAAATTTTTACAAATTTAGTTATTAATTAATAAAGTTTTTGATTTTATTTTCATGTGCAATATACAATTTACATGGCTTAATACTATATAAATATATGGGTAAAGATTAAACATAAGATATAATATGATAATAAATATTGCAGATAAAGAAGATTTATTGATAACACTCCTTTTCTAAAATATACTTTATTATTTTTTTTTAAATTTTATAACTGATCACAATTATACCACTTTTAAATCAAGTCTCTTGGAGAATTATCCAATAATGTAGCAGAGGCCAATTTTTTGATTGATAAATAATTTAAATTAAAAAAATATTAAAACATTAAATCTAAGTACAACATTTAAACAAAAAAAGTCTGATCAATTTATAAGTGAGTATTGAGCAATTTATTCTATCAATCTCTATAATATTAAAAAAATATGGGCATTTATAAAAAATATAGATAACATAGGGGTCATTAAAGGTCAACTTCATTTATAAGTAAACTTGAACGACCTTAAATATTATAAATTATTCGTAAAAATATCAGACATATAATATATATATATATATATAAGAAGCAAAGCACATGGAGAACAACTTAAATAAAAATAGTTTTTATTATAATTAAAATGTAAAATTATTCTGTAAATCAAGAGAGAATATCAAAAATTTGTATTCATCATTGATTCTTTATATTTATTTTATATATTAAATTTATACCTACAGTTACATAATGATTTGTAGTTGAAACAAGGATAAATCATGTATGACGTGTAGGTTTGGTTATATATATTGCCACAAATTAATGAACATAATATATTAGGTTATTACTAAATATATCAATTCAATTGTATGCTTAATTGGTTAATTAACAACTCGTTAAAAATAATACGAATGGAACGTGCTTTAAAAATAAATATTAAAACAATATTTATGTAGTTTCCACAATTTTATATTATTTATTGCTACATTTTATAATACTGTTTCAAATGAGTGAATATAAAATGTATTTATTAACACAATAATGTATGTATTGTAATATAAAATAATATAATATAATATTTCATATAATGAAATTCTTGCTAAAGTAATTGATTGACACAAATTATGTGATCTTCACATAGATATATTGTAGGTAATTTTAATATTATCAAAATATAAAATAATACATTTCTATAGATACAGATAATATGGTTTGCATTAATAGCTTGGTATTTGAAATAATATTTATTTACATTTATTATTCATTTAAAAATATATTCTCTTATTATAAATGTAATTTATAAAAATGCTTTAAAAATTAATTTCCTATATTTTTTTATTTAATGAATATTATTAGAACTACTTTTAGTAATAATTTCATAATTTAAAATTTCTATTTTTAGAAATACCAAAACATGGCTAAAACCAGTTTTTTAAAATTATTAATTTGGTTATTATATAATACTTTCTCACAATTTACTTATGAATTGAAGAACATCAAAATATGAGAATATTTACTGTGGCAATTTTTAAAACTTACGATTTGTACAAAAATACATAATACAGGTTTATAAAAAAATATATTATAATAAACTATGAAAAATTGAAGCCATATTAATTTCAAGAAAATATTATCAATGAAAAATTATAATCAAAACGTAAACATTGTAGATACCTAATTGTAATTCTACTGTTATACTTAGTATAATCAAATATCAATTACTACTTTTAGTTATAGTTCTTAAAAGTAGAAATGACTCAGTCATGTACTCATGTTCACTAATCTTAAAAGCACACAGGTTTTTTGGATTCTTCGTATTTATTTTATATTTTCAATTATTATTTCAATACATATTATTTTTTTTAAATTACTAAAATCAGAAAAAGTATCTACGTTATGGTTTAAACATACTAACTTAAAATTACTGAAAAAAAAAATGTTAACATTGATTTAATTAAACAGAATAAGTGTTATTAAACTAAAATAATATAATATCTAAATAAGAAAAATATTTTTATAAAAAGCAAATTACCGTCAGTACAGTGTTTAGGTTGATATATGGGCCGATGCCGATCAGCGGAGATCGTTATAATTTATAAACTGTGTTATTAATAAAACACAGTATAAAGTTAGTATTTAATAATGATTCACGACAATGTAGTATACCATGAGGCGGACAGTGAACACCGTCGATGGCGCGAACACGACTGACATGATCGGAGAAAGTTATTAAGCTCGCCCTTTCTTACGTGACCAAGGTCGTAACAATATCCAAACCAATATTATAACCTATTGACTTAGACCGGTATAGATAATAATGATTAAGACTGAGAAGCCTGTTTTGTTGGGTCAATTGATCATAAAAAAGCTGTCGATAGCAAATCTTCGGGTAAAAAAATAAAACATTTATATTCAACTCGGAATGATCTTAAAATTTTTATTTAAGAAAATAATAATTAAAGTTGCGTTATTTTTGCACATAAATAACTCTTATAATAGAAAAAATGATTCTAATAACAATAAAACGTGACTCAGTATTAATAATTGTAAAAATGTATACTTAAATTTACTTAAGATTTTAGATAAGCGAATATTTTTTTAATTATATTTATTAATATAGTTTTAATGTATGAGCAAGTTTCTAACTTCTATAAGCCTATTAATAAGATATACTTATTTACTTTATTCGAACTAGGTGTCGCAGCTAGCACTTACTTAATTAGTTTTAATAGTAATATGATTATTTTATCACACATAAGCATTAAGCAGTATATACTGTGTACGATAATAAAAACGAACGTGAGAATGCAAGATCAAAATAACAGCATTTTAATATCTGTTGAAATAAAAATCAATGTTTTTAATGATAGGTACCTATAATAGAATTCATACCTATTTGAAAAAAATTGAAAATGTTAAGAATAGTTGAAAAACACTCGTGATTCAAATTGAGATAACTAGAATATTAAAATGTACGGATAAGTTTTAATTAATACATACATAATATAGGTACGTTTTTAATAAAAACTGAACTAAGAAAATAAATTGAATATAGTATCTGAAAGAATAATTTCTAGTATATAGCAATATTTACCTAAGTTCTATACTTATAAATCATTTAAAATTGTATTAATTCAAAACTATTCTATAATTGTTTGATTTTTAAACATTTTTTTTTTTTTAAAGTGTAATTACTACATTACATTTTTATTGTATAAACAATTTTACAGATAGTATGTTTATTAACGAAAAATAAATATTTTGTATTTGTGTGTTAGACGTGTTGCGTGTTTATTTAGGTAATAGGTACAAAGGCCAACTACCACTAAGACTAAGTTGCTTGCAATTAATAGCTGAAGGTTGTCTTCATAATTCAAAATTAGACTAGAATTAATATAATACTATAAAGTAGTATATCGAAGAGTACAAATAGGACGTAGGTATATTGTTTCGTATTATCAAACCAAATTTTAAATCTGAAATAAAACTAGTCATGTAATAATATGTAGTATTACAAGTTTTTCCACAAGTAAGAATCTGGTTAGACTTAACTTATAAATAAGCAGGAAACTAATAACATGCATGTACTAGATACTTTTCTTTCGACCTTGTTGAAAGACAAGGTCATATTTTTCATAAGTTGTAAAAATACCAAATTTTTAAATATTGTCTTGGAAGAAACGTAAAAATATTAGACGCTAAGAAAACTTCAAGTTTAAGCTATATATTAATCGTAAATACCTACTTCGCATACCTCACGTAGACATTTAAGTATATACATATTTAATATATATGATTTAAATACAGGAAAATAAATTACTATATTTCAATATTAACATAATGTTTTTAAAGCAATTTTGGTAAAATTAAGTTAGTTATTTAACTAAATCAAATAAATACTACATTTATTATTTATTTAATTGTAAATTTTTGCCAATTAAGACACTTATTTTTGACAAAATCAAATGTATTCTATACATAGGCAATACGTTAATGATTAATGGATACCTAATTAATGAAGAAGTGTTATTAAAATTATTTTCCTAAGAAAATCTCTTACTGATTTCACTTAAGTTATATATACAGCGATAAAAGTGAAAGTAAAACGTGTCAACATGATAAAATAAACAATATGATGTAAGGACAGGGGAGAAAACACGGATTAACGAATTACCTATTTTTGTATATTTGTCGCTATAGACATTGATATCGAATAATAATAAAAGACTTATTAACTGTTCAGAAATACAATATTATTTCAGGCGAAAAACTAACAAATGTATGTATACCGAATCAATAATAAGGTCAACACAAATAAACGAGTACAAACATACCATTACCATTGAGGTTATACTATAGTTTCATTATACTATTAAAAACTCAAAATAATAAAACTTTATAATACATAATATTTAATAATTAATAAGTAATAACCAATTCAAAAACTCATAAATGTATAATTAGTCGGCAGCAAACAAAAAGTTTATTTATTTTAAATGTCGATGTGTTTAAAGTACAAGTGTGAGAAATAGATACTTATAAATGAACTAAAGTTACTCCAAGGACTCCTTGACATTGATAAACCCTAACCCTGCTGGTATCAGTATTAGTCCGTAAATTCGTATTTATAATGTATGGACGCATATTACTATCTGACGTATTATTGATATTATACATAATAATTAAACTATTTACGAACCACAAGTCCACAAGGTACGTGTGAAACATATATACCCAGTGAATAATGTTGTGATGTAACTTGGCTACGGACGACTTTTTTCCCATATTACAATATTATAAATATAATTGTAAGCCAGTTCAGATGTATGTTTTGTCGTAGTAATAAAATAAGTAATAACCAAATTAATTTGTACTTAATGAATTAAAATAATATTATAATTAATGTAATGCTTGTGTTTTAAATTTAACATAAATACGTAAATAATATTTACATTGACGTTTATTTTTAATCAAATAGAAATAAATTGAATTTTAATATTAACTACAAATATATTGTACAAGTGTAATTTGTATAATTACAAATTTCAAAAAATTATTATTTTTCGCTAAATTATAATCTAAATAACAGATAAAAATAGTTTTGTTAATAAGGATGATATAAACTCGCATTAGAATAATTTTACCAAAACACTGTATTTAGTATTTAGAGTAATCAAGTTATTACTTTATTCATTCATAAGAAGTACACTTTCGAGAGGACCGGCTTAGTTCTTAATTACATTTTTAGTAAAATAAAATTAATTTTAACGTAAATCGTAATGTAATCATTATTTACATTATTTAAATTAAACTTAATAGAATAATAATTATAATTAATTATTAATTAGATATCGGAATTAAGAAGATCCAAATCATGTAATATTTGATTTAAATAAAACAATTTCGGAAAAGGTAATATATTCAGAGACGTTTTTAGGAAAGGGCCAGGGGGGATTGAGTCTCGGGCAATTAATTTTTAAGGGAAGTAAATTTTGGATTTTGCAGAGTATTTTGATATAATACGATTAATACGGTATGCGTTTTTTTCTTATCTGGGGTTAGGTTAGGTTTTTTTAGTTTTAAATTCCTAAATACGTCTGATTATATTAGATTCTTCGCAGCGCAAGCAAAACGTAATTTAATAATAAATATTTAAAACAATTTTAAGCAGTCTACTGTAGTTTATAAGACCTCAGTATACAAGTATTACAGTAATATAAAAATTTTCATAATAACAATTTAATCGTAAAATTTAAAAATTCAAGATATTGAGTGAAAATTACAATACTTTATGTACAACAATCTTTAAAGGTTTTAAATGTAAAAATAATATCTTTCCTACTCACAAATAAAGACTAAGGTAAGACAATTAATTATGATAATAAATTGATTTAGGTATTAGGAAGTTTTTTTTTTTTAAGTAAGTTCTGAGAAGTTTTGTATTGTAATATTTTACGTAGGTACTATCTTAAAACATTAAGTATAGCTTGTTTAAAAAAATTAAAGATTATAAAAAACTAATAAATGAACACGAATAATGTTCGTACAATAAATAAACAATTAATACATATAAATTTAATAGTAAGTCAATTTATTTTAAAATTTATGCTAATAACACAAAATTAGTTGTATTGAACACAAATTTGCTTGTATGACGGAAAGAACAATAAATGGTGGGTGTTGCATCTTCTTAAAATTGTAACTTTTAACTTTCAAAATTTAAAAAATAGTACTTTTGAAACCTTAAAATAAGCTTCAATATATTTGTTAAATATAACATGTAAAATAATGCAATAAGCCTTCTATCGACAAAATTATTTGAAAAGTTAAAAATTCCATCAAACATGTGTTAACACATTTCCTATTATCAATAGAGGCATATACGCTGAAGTATATCAAATACCGCTATAAAAATGTTTTGAGCTCGAAATTATAACAGATATATGGCTAATACAGGAAACAGCAGCCAAAAAGGACATAATATATTTTTCTTAATTTAAAAGAATTGAATAGTTTTGCAAATTAATTATAAGCATCGCATTAAATTTAATTATCTTGTTATTCATTCAATAAACGCCCCCTCCAAAAAAAAAAAACTCTGCCGGAGTAACGTACGCTAAAATATAGTTTATTATTTGACATAAAATAGGTATGAATTTTAGTTTAAACTAAAATAATAATTAATAGGTAAAACTGTTTATTATAAATTTAATAATATTTTTTTGTAGATTTTGAGTGAAACGATAAATATTTGAATTAATTATTGATATTACAAAGATGATATTTATTTTTGTCTGTTAACATTTTTTGGAACAGAACACATCCTCCAATCTCCAACTTTAGGGATGGTTTCTGCCTTTCTGGTAGAAAATTGGATCTAGTAAGTATAATTTAAAGGGAGGGGAATAAAATTAAAATAAAATTTCAAGTATTATTTTAATAACTAGGAAAAATAACAAAAAGTATAGGAAAAGTGGGAATAATATTAATGTAATACCGTATTTTGACAAATTCGAAATTATATTGGGTGATTATTTTATCGAACATTCATTGTTTAAAAATCTAATAACTTTATATTTTGAAATAATTCAATACATAAAATTCGAAATTTGATGAATAGTTTATGATTTATAAGTATTTAAAGTTTACGTTAATTGAGTGGAGAGGAACGGGATACATCGCAAAATATTGGTCTTACAAAAAAAATAAATATCTGTTTACATAAACTTTTAATACTGGTAACCAGGGCCAGATTGGTCTGGCGAACTACCGAGTATGATTCGGTGGGTCGCTCAAAATATGGGCCGGATTTGAATGTTTGGTCGTATTATTTTTATGATAAATTAGTAGGTACAAACATTGGTAGAAAATATAATTAATTTGAATAATTTAAACCGACATTTTATCTAATTCAACGTTGCTTGTAACTCATAAACTAGTCGTCCGAATTTTGATTTTTATATATCGAAATAATCACACCATTATAATATACAGCACATCGGAATTGATTTAAGTAAACATCAATTAACTGATATTAATATTACACTAATTCTGAGTTACTATATAAGATATGACATATACGATATTTTTTGTATAAAATTAGATCAAATTTCGATTTATTGAATTAGTAGTAGGTATAAAATAATAAATATATTATAAAATACCTTTAGAAAAATAGGGTTTTTCAGTTTTCGTCACTGCTCAAGATAGTTTTTCATGTATCTAAAATGATTTATCATTGAATTCGTACATTACCTATCCTTTACAGTGACCTACTCAATAATAATACAAACTTAAAACTAACACAATAAAGCAGTTTCCTGAAATTTTTTCTAGTTAAAATTTGGTACATTATGACTTTTATTCTTATATAATTTGAATTATGTGTAATCAGATAAAAAAAAGAATCGAGATATTACGAAGATGTCATACAAAAAACAGCAAATCATTATGTACCCAGACAAAAAATTGAAAACTAATGACATATTGGGAGGTAGGTATTTATTTTTATTTTTTATTCAGCATTGTGTGCAAAAAATCGAAAAATTATTTTTAACATTTGTCGGAAAAGTGGAAAAACGAAATAAAATGTGTATCTTTCCTAATAAAAATTGAAGGGAGGACACTAAATAATGACACTAAAGGATTTTTGGAACAGCTTTGTCATAGCATCAAAAAGGCTTGGCCTTGTATAAAGATAAGAATATGTTTATTGTGAAGGGTTTTTGATGTGTTATAGATGTTTAAATTATAAATAACTTTAATTTTGATAAATATGTATGAATTATTTATTTCTTTAACATAAAGGATTAGTTTATTATTGAACACACTTAGTGCTATATAAACAAGTTATTATAATATTATAATAAAGAAATATCACTGTGAATAAATGAGAAAATTGTTTTTATAGATGAATGTGAAACTGTTTAATTTATATTTATTATTTAAATATAGGTAAATATTTTTATTTAAAAGTTAAACATGTTTGGTTTAACAAATGACAAACCAGAAAGTTTTATATTTGCTTAATTAAATAAAATCACAATTATCATACACAAGGAGGATCACACAAGGGATACTAATTTTACAATTCAAATTAGTAACCTCTATAATTATATACTGTATATTATAATAGACAGTCAAAAATTGGTGAAGAATTTGCAATATTTATATGTTGCAATAAGTTACATTGTCTTAGACAGAAAAATTAAAATAAATTAATAATAAAAACTGTCTTATTTGTATAAACAAAATAAATAATAATAATAAAATACTTTTTTATTTGAATGCGCTAGATAATGATATATTTATGTTAAATAAGATTATAGCAGATATACATAAACAAATAATATTACTGTCTAATATCTATAATTATATATTTAAACCAAGGGATAAAATGGGGTTAAAATTTGACTCACCTCGAGACCCTAAAAAATATACATAAAAATACATTATAAAATATATAAAAAAAATATTAGTTTATAATTTTATTTTACAATGTAAGTATATAAAAATTAGGAAACATTTTAAATTGTATACTATTTTTATATTATAAGTATATGAATATATGATTCAAAATCAGTTACCATCAAAGAAACATAGTTACAAATCATGTTTCTATATGTAGGTAATATTACAAAATAGAATCAACAAATTATAGAGATTCAATAAAACTGGGAATAATGCAAAATTATATTTATTTTTTTTTTTAATGTTTGTTATCTGAATCAGATTCTATACTTAGAATACTGACCTAGAGATTATAAAAAAAAAATGCAAAATCTTAGCATTCATTATTGTCTATTTAATACATAACCCTAGTACCAAGGGAGGTAAATTAAATTTACCATTTAAAAATCAAGAAAATAAAATTGGAATCCAGAATACTGTAAATATTTTAATGTATATTTTATCATTAAATATTATCATTTAAAAAATATGTAATGTTTATACTTAATAAATTGTTAAGTATTGCATTATAAATAAATCTATGATATTCATATCATATATTTAATTTAAATACCTATCCAAATTTCTTATTCTTTTTTTCAAAATAAAAAATTATTTACAATCTATTCTACGAGGCATAAGTAACAAATTAGAAAATAAAAAAAATACACAACAATGATATACATGAGGAGAGGGAGGCTATCTAGTGATAAACCATTTATTAGATTCATTTTTGCAAACTATTTATAAATGGTTAGTTGACCATGTTAATCATTCAATACATTTTGACATAATTTTCTTTTAAGATAATTTGTGGGATTTCCAAGAAGTGAGTTGGATGCAAGTTTAGCAATTAAAGAGCAAATATTTAATTTAGAATGGCATTTTTTATAATGTTTTGTGGCTAATTGGTTTACTGGTTCTACTTTTAAGTGTGAAATTGGATACAAACCATGGTGCAGAAGAGTGATGAATTGGGAGATTCAAAACTTGCAGGGCACGTACTTGGGATAGTTTTGCACAACCCAGATTTTGATTGCATAGGTCTAAATAGGGATTTGTAGATTGTAATTTTTATGTGAAAAGCTAATTTTGATTTTAGAATTATACAAAATAAATTAAGTCTACAATTTAAGGTTTTTCTTTTAGATTTAATATGAAAACCCCAAATCAATCTTTTATCAAGTATAATATTGAGATATTTAACTTCCGAGGTTTTAACTTTCTAAACTCATAGTATGTTCAATGTTCATACAGATTGTACTAAAAAGTAAAATATATTTTGATGTTGAAGTCTAATATAATATTGTGACATCAAATTCATATTATAATATAGGTCATTATTATGTTTATTAGATATCTAAATAATTATATTGATATAATATAAAATGGAATTATACTTCATATCATGAGGACAGTAATGAGTCTTGCATCTGCCGCCATCAATAGCACTCTCATTTTTTAACGCCTGGCGACTACTACAATGATTATAAAGCGGTGGGAGATGCGCATTGACCGACAAAAGAATGTGTATCATCTTCTCTCGTGAAACGGAGTAGGTATAGTAATGTGTTATATCTATTATTGTCATATAATCACTCTTCAACAATGACTATCCTAATACTTTTAATATTCCTGCCTTATACTTGATCATAAATCCCATAATTTAGTACCCACCTACCAAGTATCTATAGATCAGGGGGGAAGGGCTAGGTAAATTGGGTCTGTGATAATTTGTACACATTTTGAAAGTGGTAAGTTGAGTGCTGGACATAAAAAGTTAGTAGGTAGTTTGGGTTTTGGTTATAAACCATCAGTCTAAAATGTTAATACCTTATATTAATAAAACAGTTTAAACATAGAAAAAAAGCAATTTTTTAAAATATTGTTTTGGTTTGCCATTTTCAACACCTGAAGAAGTTGGCAAATGATGAATGTTTTGTAGAAGATTTAATAGTTATACAACCAAATGGCAAGCAGATACAGATATTTGGAATTATAAACTAGACACTTATATCTCAACTGATACTACATTTTTTCTAAATATTTGGTCCGAATTGGCAGTTACTACAACAAATAGTTGTGAATCATATCATGCTGTATTAAACCAATGCTTTTACAGCCCTCATCCTAATACTTTTAATTTTGTTAACGGACTATAAGAAGTACAGTCAGAAACTCATATAAAATTACGAAGCACAAAAAAAAAAGAATTATGCTTGATAAAGTATAACACTTAAGGGAATGATTGATAAAATATACTATAAATATGATAACCCGATTTGAAATTGTTTAATCTTTGTCATTTAAGATTTTACCAAGAACATGATATAATAAAAATCACATAATAATTTTTAATTTATATCATTTATACAATATTTATACCATGATTATAAAATTTGAAGTATTATATTAAACATACATTTTTTTCGGGACTCAATTTACCAATCTCGGATCAGAAGTTGCCAAATGGCATCCTGTGAACAAATTTTATTCAGCCCATAAACAAGAAAAACAAGTAATCATTACTTAAAATTTTATAATATCAAAATGTTAAAAATTTGTACTTTGAATTTTTTTAGCCCAAAAAAAAAAAAGATTTCTCATGGGGCTTTTCTAAAATATTATTTGGTGACTCCTGCTATAGTAGTTTTACACAACTACTATTAGTATATTATATTGTTTATAATAATATAAAAGGTGTACAACACGATATTGCATATGGTCCATATTAAGTTCATGGTATTGTATACATTTTAAGGTAAACACACTGTTGCATGTTTTAAATTTTATGCAAGTTATTGAATCTTGTATAGGATGTTTTAACATATTATAACTGTATTAAAAATATTAAAATGTATTGATTTTTCTTTAACTATTTGTTTTTATCATAATTAGAATAATGTAATTTTGTTATACATTTATTTAATGGTGAAATACCTCCAAGACACATTTTAAAAACAAATTAGATATATTCCTTGATTTAATAACTTAGTTTACAGAAATATATTATGTCTTGTCTGTTAGAACTAATTTTTATCTTTATTCTCATCATATCATAAATAATTAATATTATACAAAGCTTGATATACATTAAAATACCATTCAAACACCAAATTCTAATCACTAAATTCTTATAATATTTGTGTAAATAGTGTATAATATAATCTATTTGTCTTAAGATAATACATAGTAGTACATAACACAAGTCAAAATTGTGAACAGAAGTCTTTAAATATGATCAAATTTTTATTGATCCCATCTTCTAAATAATTAGTTATTGCTGAATGACTAAGCGCTTCAATAAAAATTATACAATGTTTTAAGATATATCACAATATACAATAAGCTAATAATTTTTTTTATTTGTATAATCATGCAATAGTAGCAATGCATGGATTATATTTAAACGGACGGGGATAATAGTCACCCAATTAAGTGAGGCCAAGAAACCCAAGGGTGGGAGTTAATCGAGACGTCTATACATTAAAAATTATAATACAAGAATGTAAATAATATAAAAATACCATCGTCACACGTCGGTAGCAATAAAACGATCATCATTCGTACATTAATATAATAACGACACGATCAATAAACGCATAATACAATATACCTAGGTGTTATGTAAAATAACAATTATTAACGACAATTTGAAAGAACAGTAATAATAATATAATATAATATTATGTATAACGTAATAAAATGCTTACATTGCGAACAATAATAACTGTAGATGTAGTATCTCGTCGTCGTGTGCGCGCGTTATTCGTACCTCTTTGATGCGGGCGTATTACAACACTGTAATGACAGACGACAATAATATAATATAATCGTGTTTCGTCTAACCGGCAGTTTAAAGCGAAACGAATGTCTTTTGAATTATATTTTGCTCTTGGGAAAAATTGGCGACGGCGATTCAAAAACGACTGATGTATTATAACTATTATTATTATTATTAGTCGATGTGACGTATGGGAAGAACAACCCGAACGGGAGCGATAATGAATTTTCGGTATTCGATAAAAAGAATATAATACGAACGAGCAATGGTGATTTAAGCAATTGGTTAACTCATTGCCGGAACTGGTTGACAAGACAACTACGACAACTCACGCCATCGTAACGGGAAATGTGGCAGATAAATTGGCCACAGTGGTTGTTATCATGGTGGACAGTTGACAGTGCATGGAACGTAGCCTAGTTGCCCCCGGTCTTGGGCACACTGTGATCTGACGGACGAATCGTTTTAGGGGGTTTTCACTTCATCAGTTTTCCGTTTTGAGACTTAAATCATTAATCTTAAAATTTATAATATGAGTACGATATACCGAACACGTACATGCTACGTCGGTCGTCGAGAATAATTGCTTATAAGTACTATCAAGTTATTATCTATTGATGATTATTAATTTTCTGATATCTTATGCGATGGCAATATGGCATTGAAACGATTGTATTAGGTCCATCCAAATCCCTAAATCAGCAATATTCAAATTATTTCTATTTATAGAGGCCCTAAGTATATTATGAATTTATGAACCATTATTAAATAACGTTTATCCAATAGGTATATCAGTAAGAAATATAGTAGTAATTTTTTGATATTAAGTCTTGTGACATCGACTTCTGAACGGCTCGCTTAGGAAATTATTACTTGCAACCATGATTAATAATATAATATGTATTTTGTTTATAATTGTATTTGCAATTAACTATTAGGGTAGATACTAGGTATATAGTTTTATTAACAGTTGCATGTTGCATTAGAAAATGGTTTATGGTAATAGTTTAGTACAAAGGTTGACTGTATTATATTCCCAAATTTATCGGGAAGTGTATTTTTTAAGAATTTATATTTTATCATGAATTATAATAAAATAAAAAAAATATGTTTTGTCCAATATCGGTAATATCCTGTCTTGTCCTTATTTTGGAGGTCGCAGCCAATATATTATCTAACCTGTGCGGCCGGTATCTCTTGGTTTAACACAAATGATGTACGTCATAATATACCATTACTCATTACGTATTGTACATTTATTAGTTCAACAAACGCCCGTCAAAGGTGAATAAGGCAAACGCCAAACAGTGGTAAACTAGTAGTCTATTTCATTAAAAACACACGCTTTAAAAGACCTCAATATTTATCAAGTAGTTTCTAACGAAATCTCATTTACAACACGTAGTAATTATACGTTATGCTTACTATGACGTGTAACATTTAATTCGTATTTAAAACGATATGCTAATCGCAAACCGTTATTGTCTTGTAGAAAACGATTATGAGTAATTCATAAGCAACAAAAACTCTTATGTGTGCAGGAAATACATTATTTTTTTTTACAATCTATAAGTAGAGGGGAGTTTTATAGATGAACCACTGTTTAACAAAACTGTATATTGATAATCGTTAATTTAAAGCAAGATTTCTGATAAATTATTTTATAAGACATTTTTATTAAATTATATTTTATATATATTTAATATTAAATTGATTAACTCTGAGATAAATAAAAGCATCAATTTAGAGTAAAAATAATTATTTTAATATTTGTTCAAATTAAAAATAGTATGTAGAGCATTAAATGAAACAGAAAGTTTAAATAGTTATTATTTTTTATGCATTTTAAAAATTGTTATTTGAGATTTTACACGAATGAATAAGTATAAAACTTGGTAGAATTATGACGTAATTATACATAGTTAAACATTATTAATCTTAAAATAAAAATTACTGTAAAATAAAAATTTTGAATAAAAAACAAATATCAAAGAACATTTTCAAAGTCAAAGTAAAAATGCAATAAAATAAACATTTGTAATAAAATAAAAACAACTTTGATTTAATATATTTGTAAAAATATAAGTGATATCACTAATAAATTACACTAGGACCCCAGTAGGTATAGACAATTGATTTTATTATGATGTTAATCATAGGTGCAATTTGAGTTTTAATTTGGAGGGGGGGCTATTATAATTTGCATGTATGTACTGTGTATGCTCTCTGAAATATATAAAGGTGGAAGGGGATATATACAAACCATTTGGGGGGGGGGGGCTATGATTGATTTTGAGGAGGCTTAGCCCCCCAAGCCCTTTTCAAATTTTGCTCATATTGTTTATTCTAAGTTTTAATTATAATTTCTAAGCAGTACAATAATTATTTGAGTTTAAAATTGTATGATCATTAAAATCCTGATCAAATATTTCATCAATAATTTTAACTGATTTTAATATATCATCTATAAATGGCCTTTTGAAATGATCTACTGTTAGTATTGTTTTTATCAAATTGTTGACATTCTAAAATAACATAAAAAAAAAAAAAAAACATTTATAATATTACAAAATATAACAAAGAGAATAATTTTAAAGTAGTGTTATTTATAAAAATTATTACTTCGTTAGAATTTGGAGGAAAATATATTTTTCCACTAATCACAGCCAAAGCAACAGAATCTCCTCGTTCATAAACCAAGTCAAAAGGTGATTTTTTATAAAGCATTGCATACAGTAAACATCCTAAGGACTAAAAACATTAAAGATAAAAATAATTAGTATAATATTAAAAAACTAAATAAAAATATATATTCATAATTTTATTTAATTAAATCTTTAAATGTACTTCAATAATGTTTTATTTAAGTTAAATTTAACTTGTACCTTAATTTTAATTTATAAGAGTTAAAAAAATATTTATAATAAAAATTAACTATAAAATATCTATATTTTTCGAGGCAACATACAATATTGTCAATGTCATACAAATACACTCACATTAGTTATAATCACGGTATATACTGTGGTTATAATATTATGTAAATATGAAATATGTATAAAAAAATAATTGTTATTTGATTTATATAAACAATACAAGTTTATTTAATGGTTTTTTTATTTAAATGGACACCTAATAAAATAATTATTAAATTTATTAGTCACAAGATTTTTTAATGAAACAATTATTGTTATTATATCATATAATTTAATGACAGTAAAAATATAAGAACAAAATTTTAGTTAAGACAGTGCTGAGTGTATTACATAATACAATTAATATAATTATTGATAACTACAATTTACTATTTATTAGAACCAATAAATAATTATTTAGACACAAATAAAACAGTAAATTCAATATTTTAAAAACATTAATTGTTGAGTTAAATTTGAAGTAAAATTAATTCAACCTTCAATAATTTATACTAAAAATAAAATATTTGTTATATAGACTAATAGACTATCTCGACTCATAATTTTTCTTTATATTTATCACATTCATTTCAGTTATTTATTATTACAATGACAAGCTATAGAGGTGCTGGAGCGCGTGATGTACCCAACTCGCCATATGGTGAACTCACACGTTTTCATATGCGTTCCATGCACATTAATCACAACTGTAAACCTTAATTTTTAATTATCAATTTAAGTTATACACTTAATCTCTACTGTACGGATAATCAGTTAACTACTTCTTTCTTTTTTTTTTTTATAATTATTAATATACAATATAACACAATTATTATTGCTGACGGGTTATATTCTTATATTGGGAAATAATTATAACTATCACTTGTTCAGCAAAAATGCTGCCAGTTTCAATGGTAACATTTAATGTTATTCCAAGATTTAGTGGTGGATAATAAGCTATATAATATAAGAGTATTGAAATTAGTTTCATCAAATTGTATTCTATGCAACCAAATGTTACATCACTGTATGTTTTGCCTCCTCTCAATATTTAATCTCTGATTCATCACCATACAATTCAATTATGTCAATTTTAAAGCTAAATCTATTTGAGAAATTAAAGATAATTCTTAAAATATATTAGAGCATTTTAAGAATACATTTTAGAAAAAAAGTTTACTAGGATTTTGTGCTTACAAAATAATAATTTAGAATATTTTAATATGTTGAACCGTTGAAGTATTATCTATGAATTTAATTACTTTTTTATGAGTACAAATGTATATTACTTTGTTCTTACCCAGACATCAATACGTTCATCAATAACAGAATTAATATCTATATTAAACAATTCTGGAGCTCTATATGTCATTGAACATCTTTCATTAACTTCATCCAAAAGTTCTTGTGCTTCTTTTTTTGAAGTCACTGTTATTCTGGCAGGAGCAGCAGATCCTACAAAATATATTCTTTAAAATAATATTTAAATTGTATTTTAATAGTTTAACAACCTCTCAAATGAAGTAGTCACCTAAGTCAATTATTACTGGTTCATTATTATCATTAAATAATATATTTGCAGGTTTTATATCTCTATGCGAATAAGATAGATCATGAAATGTTTTCACACTCAAACAAATCAATCGAAAATGTTTTAATATATATTTCAAATCCATATGATAATGAGGTTTAACTAAATTGTCATGTAATGATCCATTCTAGACAAGTTAAATAATAAAAATATATTTTATACGTGATCTACACAATTTTTAAATTAATTATACCTAAGTAGGTAACTACTTACTTTGTAATAAGGTAATAACATAAGAAATGTATCCGTTGGGGTTTTTGAAAATTCTAACGATTTTTCAATCATTTCACATCCAATTAAATTAAGGATATATTTGTTTCCACTGCTTTGTAAAAGTTGATGGATCTTGGCTTCATTCCAAGCATTCTCACGGTCTTTTTGATCATGGCATAAAATACATTTCAATACAAATTTTATATTATCAATATTTTTTACAAGGAATACTGAACTAAAGCCACTGAAAAATATTTAAAAATAAACATTAATATTATCATATTAAAATACAAAGAATAGATTAAAATATACATGTTGGGTATACACTAAACTTGGATTGAAAATGATTCACACTCAATGACAATTGTGACATTATGATAAATTAATAAAAATAATTTATTTAAAAACTAGTGATATAGAATAAGAATAGCCTATAAGTATTAATACAGTTGTATCATGGTTAAATATTTGAAGAAATGTATATCCATTAAAATTTACTTAACACACCTGATACTTAAATATCATAAAAATTGAATCACATAACTCACAATGAATTTATTTTTTAAAATAATACTTAATAATTTTTTTATTCTATCAAAAAATTGCAATGATATAAAATAGTAGTAAAAAAAATAAATTATTGTTGTTGTCCTATATAATATATGTCAGTCAATTAATATTTAAAGTTCTAATGTGTATGAACAGCTCAAATTATTTAATGACCATACTATAGATCAAGATCAAATCATGTACATTTAATAAAATTACCCTTGTCCAATTTGATCAAGCACATAATACTTGTTATCCTGTATTGTGACATGTTGTTTTTCACAGGCACAGCCCATGATTAGTTAATGGTTTGGAGTTTATTCAGTGATAGTTAAACGGCATCAATTATTTTAATACATAAAACATTAAACGAAAAATAAAATCAACTAACTAAAACGCATAGGTAATAATATTAGTAAGTGTCACCAAATCGAATTGATGATGAATAATGAATATAATTATCTTGCGATTTTTAGTTTATAAAGAACAATAGATCAATATGAATTTAAAATTATCTATAAGCTACGTTGCTTAATTTTAATCTATTTTACGTTTAATAAATAAATTGTTGGCAAGGTGGATTGAATCCACATTGATTGTAGGTATCTAATTTATCACTTTATCATAGCTACCGTGATAATAAATATTATCTTTATTCGCGATAAAATGGAGTTGATACTATATAGATGGATTTACAACGAAAATGACAAGTACAATCTTAGAAGAATGTCATAGTAATATAGTCATAGTGGATTATTTAATATTATAGAAGTGACACCAAAGTCAATTGATATCTATACATCACGATTGAAGATTAACTAGTATAGGCTACGAATATTATTCGTGTATAACTAGTATAGGATACGAATATTATTCGTGTATAACTACTTGAAGATACATTATAATATACATCTCATGATTAATTATATAAGATTTATCATGATTATTTTTAATTACCTATCTTAATAAATTGTGTTTTTAAACATTATCAATAACAAAAAATTTTGGTCCAACAACTTGAGTTTACCTGCAAGATCGACAGTTGTCCGCTTCAACAAACTCCGCGTGGGTTTTTCACTCCTACCAGATTATGCTTGGCCTCTTCTAAAAAGTGTCTGTGACCTTCAATATTTACTTTCTCATTTTCCGTCCTTAGATAACCGCGACCGCCGACCATACGTCCCGCTTTTGAGCTTTGTGTTCCGCTGTCTCCAAAGAACCCAAAAATGTTCCGTTTTGAAAAAAAGTCATAACCGAAAACATGTTGGTGAGTATACCGCAGACGTATAATGTACGTCTGTACACTGATATACATTATACAATATACACATACATTTTATACTGTAAACAGTGTACACTCTCATAGGAAATAGTTTATAGTCTCGAGATAAAAATAAATAACTAATTGTCGTAGGTAATTGAAGTCATTATTTCGGATTTGTGGATCCAAAAATTATAAAAAAAACGACCGGAATAATTAATAAGTTATTACCTATGTAACATTTGTGTGTGTTTTTGTTTTGTCATTTTTATATAATAAAAAGGCACTGTGTTTACTATATTTATAGTGTTGTAATTTTACGCAAAAAATATTTTGATTTTCCTATTAAAATTTACAAGTTACCCACTTTGAAACTTCCCGAGCACAATAATTTTACCGGCCCAGTTAATTTAGCTAGATATTTTAGCAAGCGGCCTGTGTATCATAATAATCTTGCGGCCTACCGCGGTAGCTCGCCGGCCCAATCCGAGTCCGATCACGTTACACTAGACTCTAAACTCCTAATTTTGCTCAATATACCTCTCAACAGTCTCAACCTTTCCTTCATTTTTAACACTAATTTGGAAATTGTCATCAACAAAATAATCAACTTTATTTTGGAAACTGTTTTTGTTATCTAGCAATGTTACTTTTTCTGTTATATTGTTTGTTGAATTGTTTATTATTTGTGTTTAGTCAAGTAAATTATGCAACTTTCGAGCTAAATAATATTGAACAGAAAACTAATTAAAAAAAAAACCTTATCAATTGATTAAAGATTGAAATGTATACACTAGTGTTAGAAACACCAACAGGAGCGCGTCTGACCGATGAACACTAAATACTCATAATTCATTATAACATAAAAAAATACGATCCACGCAATGTTGTACAGCTATAAACAAACATTAAATATACATTTAACTGACTTTATGAATTTATGAATTAGACAACAGATACTTTTTTTTATAATATTGTAAATCCATCTTGAATGAGACAGCTGTCAATTAGTTACATTTTTTCTGGAGTAGTGACAGTAGTGTTCATTTGGTATATTGTGTATATATATAAATATATAAGTGGGTATATAACTCAATATTAATAATAGAAAACTTAGAAATCATATTATTTTGTGTTTGAAATAGGAATTAGAATATAAATTAGATTAAACATTACATTAGATTTATTACACTATATTTATAAGTATGTTTTTAAGTTTTAGTTTTTATAATAGTAAACTTATAAAGTTATAAGGCACGCTATACATTTAATAACTACAGTAGTATTTCTTAGAAGAAAATAGGCAATAGTTAAAAAATAATTTAATATAAAATTATAGATAGGTAGTTATTTTAATTTTATAT
The DNA here is from genome assembly GCF_003676215.2 of Rhopalosiphum maidis. Classification (NCBI taxonomy): domain Eukaryota; kingdom Metazoa; phylum Arthropoda; class Insecta; order Hemiptera; family Aphididae; genus Rhopalosiphum; species Rhopalosiphum maidis. The sequence continues at coordinate 67,673,152 of NC_040877.1, forward strand.
TTAAATTAGTTAAATATTTTATTATTTCATTGATTTAGTATAAGTATTTTGGCCTTTAGGCTTTAAGCTAATATTATAATAGAAAAACAATATTAATCAACTCCTATTAAAAAATGTCCTAACAAACTGTCATTATCAATGGAACAGGTACCTATAGAAAAACAGCAATGAAAATTGTATGCCATGATGTTTATAATATTATAATCGTTTAATTTTAAAATAGGTCAATAGACAATAATCCCTACCTATTTTTCGTATTATTTCATCTATTCTACAATTAAAAATTATAGTTATAACCTATAATTTGAAAAAAATAATTTAATTAGATTGAAATACTAATTTAATAACCAAGTACCAACCTTATTGTTGATGTTCAAATAAAAATAATAATAAAAAAAATTAATTAGAAGCATACGCCCAAAATCCCATAGTACTCGCCTAAACAGTTGAAAAATCACTTACCAACATGCATATTATGTTGCACAACTTGAATAATGTATATAATAATTAACATTATAACTTCTTACTCAGTGCTTTGCATATAAATAATACAAACTAAAAACCCATAAGGATATACAAATTATAAATTTTCATGCACCTATTGTAAATTATTTAATATTTATTTTAACTTTGAATATTATTTGAAATCGATTTTTTGATTAATAGTTGAAATATATGTATATAATAAATAATAATAATTGAAATTATTTGTAATTTAATTATATATGTTACATCTTTTAATCGTTATGTGTATATTGTTTATTATACAATGCACACTGTATAGGCATGGGTATATATTAAATATTTCTTTTTGATAATATATTATAATTTACAGTATTTTATTTCATATATGTATATTATATAATAATAATATATAATGAATAAGACTTTTAAAAATTATTTAAAACTATTGATATATCGTATACCGTACAACGTACATATTAGTATTAATTGTATTTTTAAAATTAATAACTAAAAATTTATAATTTATAATAGAATAAATCTATTATTCTATATTTAATTAATTTTAAATTAATAAAACAATACAATTATTCTTTTGTATGTAATTTTGTTGTGCGATTATAATTGTGCTTATGATTTTATGAAGAGCGAAGAGTTAAAACTTAAATGAATAACGGTTTATAATATTCAAAATAATATAGAAATAAAAATGTTTTTCTAGTTATTTATAAGTTATTATAAAAAATATAAACTTATATAATAAAGAAAGAGATAGAAGCTACTGATTAAAAGTATTTTTTTTCTCACGCTTCAAAGAGTTAAAAACGTGATACATATTTTATATGACACGTGCTTATATGTACTTACTACCTAGTATAGTATAATAATATATATATTATATCTTATATTATATTAAATGCAGCTAGTATAAATACTCCTTATATAATTTATTAATAATAAGTTATTATAAATAGAAATATAGAATAAAACAAATTGCTGAAGTGCTTAAGTATAATTTTAATACGGTACCTTATTTACAAATGTCTACCTACTTTTTAATATTTAGATAAAAGCTTTATTTAAGCATAGTTAATTTTAAATTTTCAATTATATAATAATATATTAAATTGTTAAATTCGTGATAAATTATTCACAGTTTTGTTTCTTTTGAATATAGAAATATATACCCTTTACGAAAAATTGCGTATATAATAAGCATATTATGTTATGGTTCTTAATACAATACATATTATACATTTTCATAGTATAATATATATGTATAAATTATATAGGTATACATACTCTATTAAAAATCTTAAATAAAACAAATTATACCTACAAATAATGTGGTATAAATTTATAATAGTTAATAAGCAATTTTGATAATAATTATAAGAGGCGTGGGTGGTGTGAAGAAGAAGTTATCCATTAATAATGCACTAATACTTCTGTATTTAATTATTTGTTTATTAGTTAGTTTAATAAATCACGATTTTAGTTGTGTTTTAGCCAGGGTTTAGGAGAGTTGTCTTTATCATTTCACTGGGGCCATATTTTTTTTATTAAAGGGTTGGTGTTTGAGATTAATTTGGAAATTGGAATGTAAAATAACTGTAATAAATTTTAACAAGGCTATTAACACTCATAATTTGTAAGTACTTGCAGTCTAATGATATGTTAGTTAAATACCACGGGACACAATTGCATAAGTAATAACACTAAGCGATATATTTTAGAAAGTTTGAATTGGGTAGATATTCCATATAGTTTGGCTTGACATTATCATTTGTATAGGTACCATATGATCAAACTGATTTGATCACGTCTTTGTACAGGTATAGTATACCTATGGTTCCGTGATTTAATTTAGACTTAAATAGGGACAAAAAATATGTATTTTAGTGTTGGCTATTTTCTTCTTGGTTTAAAGGTTTCTAGGTTTATTTAGTATTTATAATTATTGTAAGTTATTTTAATTAATTTTTTATTAGAATATTTATGTGATCAAGTATAATTTAATTTTTATAGATTAGGGGGAAAGGTAATTCGAATTAATTATTTTTGTTGGCTTTTATTTGATAATTTTTTTTTAATGATTCAGACTGTTGTATACTAATATTCTTATTTTTCTAAAGTATAATAGATTGTGTTATTGGAAAATTTTGTAAATTAAAAAGTTATCTAAATAAATTATTAAACATAGTTTTAGAAAAACCTAATTTATTATAAAATATAGATATTCAAACATTAAACAATCCATTAACAGCGCCAGCGGGAGGTTTTGCGGGTTCCGGGGTATATTTTATCACGGAGTCTTGGAAATGTTTTATTGTGAAGTCAAACAATTTTTTCTCGGAAAAATCTCTCTCTAGTACTCGTATGAGTATATACATAATATAATACATTTTTTCAATTTTATATAACTTGTGTCACATGATAAGGATGTGCAAAATCGTCGTGTTTCCTAATTGAATAATGTGAAAATTTAAAATTTTACATTACAATATTATAATAAAGATTAAAAAAAAAAACAATTTAAATTTATAAAACATAACGTTTCCGAATTTAAGTTTTATTTTATCACTGTTTCTTTTTCATTTTAATATCGTCACTTTTAGTTCAGTAAACATCACTAGAAATATTACGCATCTACCTGTAACAAGAAATGGCAGGTACATAATGTAAACACATTATCGTGCCTTAAGAAATTTTGTCTTACTAATAGCGTAATGACTAATGTGATTTGAATTTAAAAATAAATATTTCTTTGTGCTAGTTTTCCCTTTCCGTTCAATAAAAAATATTTAGTATTTTTTTTTAATGACCATTATAATTAAGATACAAAATATTTATTTATTGATAATTACTTTGATCACTTTACAACGATCTTAGCATAATATACTTTATGTTTATATTTGAAGCATGGTTAAATTTTAGTTAAATTTTTACAAAACCAAAAGAGAATAAACCTTAATAGTAAAATTCCCTTTGGTAAATTTTAAATAGCACTATATGTTTATTTTTATAGAACTTATAATATGATGAATTGTTACCTACTGCAACAATAGCCAATAAAGGTAATATTATAATATAATATTTAATGATATTTTATTTAAAAAAATATATAATATTATTTTCTAATAAAATTAATTTCTGATTTTAAAACATAAACCGATTAGTTTTTAAGAAATAAAAAATATCTTAACAGAAAATAGGTATCAATACATACTGTTATGATAATCTTTAAAATAAGAATCCATAGAATAAATCATTAAAAAAAAATAATCTATCGAATTCATCAATGTAAACTTTTTTCTTAATTTTTTCCATTTATAGACTTACGGATTTTTTCTTTTTTTTGGTGGTGGACGAAGGGTAATAAGCTTCTTCGAATCCCCTCTCTCCAATTATCACTTATATACCACTTATTACATTATATTAATATTATATGTACTACTATAAATATTTCTATTCTTCTGACGATTATAGACTTAAATCGTAAGATTAAATGCTTTTGCTAACCAGCTTTTGCGCGTGGAGTATATACATCTATACGGTGGTACCTTGGTGTACATAATGGTGTATATGGTATAATATTATATACCATATAATATACTCTTATCCGCACAAACCGTTTGGTCGACTTGTGATGCAAAGAGACAAATTTATGTGCATATACAACACACACACATACACACATATACATATATACGTTCGAAACAGAGGCGAGTTTGCCGGTTTTGTTCGCGAAAACTTTGAAGGAGTCCGCGCGGTAAGGACAAGCGGATCTGTGGCGGTGGCGGTGTGGAAGGACGGTGGCGGACCAACACCGCCGCGGAAGGACACACAGTCGAACAATAATTATCTCCTCGAAGGCATCTCCGTTGTCCGACTGTGTATGTGTGTGTGTGTGTGTGTGTATTGTACCTCTACGCGGACTTTATGTATACATAAATCAATACCCTAGACCGCGGCCGGATGACGGGCGGTGGATAGTGGCGGTGGTGGTCGTCGTTGAAGGAGTCGGAAGGGATCTACTGTTGGGAGCTTAGTGTGCACGGGTGCGCGCGTGTGTTGTGTTTAAGCACGCGTGTGTGTGCGCGCGTGTACTCCGCGCCACCTCGACCGTGTGCGTCGTTGTAATTTGCATTTCACTTCCTCTTCGTCGTCGCCGTCGTCTCCATCCCATTGTTGTGTGTCCGTCCATCCGTTTGCCTTGTCCATATGCATGTAAGACGGCGGCGGCGGTACTAGCCCGGCCAAACTACCCTTCTCAAGGATCTCCTCGGACATCGGTTTCTCATCCTCCTTATCCTCGACCCTTTCCTCTTCCTCGTGCTCGCCCGCCGCTGCCACCACACTGTCCAGTTTCTCTCACCAAAGTCCCTCGGGGGCCCCTAACAACGAACACCTCCCACCCGTCACAACTGAACACGACGTACACCCCCGTTCGCCCACGCTGCAGGTTAACCACCCCGGACGCCTATAGTCATCATCGTCCTCGTCGGTATTACACCATGCGCGCAGAGTCCCATCGCAGATAACATATCGTGAATAATAACCAGGCGGCCTCCACTTCCTCGTCTATCGCCGCTAATTCCCGTTCCGGCACAGGCCCCTTTATTATAATATATATTTATACACGTAGGTTATATAATATACAAGTAGTAGTGGTATAATGTTAGTCGTCTCTGAAGGTGCCCGCGCCAACTTCTGTACAAAGTCCGTTACATTGCGTCAGGTTTATTATAGTATAATATATTGTTATACACTATGTATATATTGGTCTATACCGTATGATAACGTGCATAATATGCAGTCGAATTCGCCAACGTGCTTTCATATCATATCTTATATAATTTAATATTATAAATAATTTTTAATAACACCAAGTAGCAACGTCCAAGTAACACGTGTTTAGAATTCGTAATATATATTTAAAGTCGGTATATTAATATAGTACAAAATACTGTTATCGAAAGTTAATAATATTCATTAATCATTCAAAAGGAAAAAATAAAATTAAGTCAGTAAACATTGGTTATTAATATAATTAGTTAATAATTTTTATATTACAATACTATACTTATTGATTATAAAACGTATTTTTATCTTTATCTATGATTTAAACAAAACTAATTGCTTTCTGAAAATTTTTTCACATTTTGTAATTCGTTTATATACAAATAGATGTCGCTGTAATGACTAACGAGGTATTTTTTTTATTCGCGATGAATATTACATTATAAAGTTAGGCTGTTAATTAATATAATATATCTATAAATCATACTTGTCTAATTGTTTTCTAAAAATTGATTATTTCGACAAAATTTGATTTAGTAATATTGTATTTAAGTGTAATACACTAAATAAACTCTTTGGTATTTAAATGTAGATCCTGTGCATTTAAGAATAATTGGGTGTATCGCATTTCAAGCATACAACAATATTTTAAATGCTAAGCTAAAAAAGAGACATACAAACTTATAGTGTTCATAATAATTTCGATTTAATATTCAAGTAGAGAATTAGTGTAAAAATGTAGTCCTCATTCGGTTGATTGAATATAATGTTTTATGTGTATTTTTGGTTTGTTTTTGCATACTAAAGTGTAGATATACATACTAATTATTGGTGTATAGTTGTCAGTTATCTAATGGATAAAAAAGTTGGAAGTTGGCTATTATGCTTAAAGAGACGTGGCAAAGCAATGGTTTGACGAAATGTGTATTGACCTGGTGTCAAACAGTTAATTGTCTGGATTCAATCGTAACACGGGGAAATGGTAATCAAATATAATATCGGTAATCATTGCCATAAAAATAATCGCACCTAAAAGTGGTTTAAAGTTAGTATATTATTCGCAGGTTAGATAATAGGTAAAAATACGATTTAATAATCTAACAGCAATCAATTATTAATGATGATTGAACACCCTATGTTTTTTAAATAATAACCATGTTTACTATATGTGTACATATTATGTATATAGTGAAAACTTATTTTAAATATTTTGTTACGTAGATTGTAAGTCACTTAAAAATCGCTTTTAAATAAGTATTTATATATAATATATGTATATTTTCAAACAATAAAATCAGAAGATTTAAGAGATACTGGTAAAAATAACTCACGACCGTGGTGTAGCTAAATAGTATAATCAGAACGCCGCATAATCATAGTTTAATTATTGGAAAATGGTATTAACACCGGTATAATAAATGAGAAAAGTCACTTTTAAATCGTGAATTCAGTTTATTATTATTTATCTATATATTTTTATGTGTTATTGGTGATTGGGGGTTCAAAAAACTTTAGCCACTGTAAATACCTAATAATCAGTTGTTATAGAGTTAAGCGATTGATTATACCAAAATATGAAAATAAGATGACACATTGTTTTAAGCCGGATTAGAATTTAAATTGTTAAATTGTTAATTATTGTATTTTGTAAATTTGCGTTATTTGGAACAAATCTGTTAAGTACATAAACATAATACTTATATTTTCTACTGAAAATAATATTATGTATATATATATATATATATATATAATCTATTAATATTTTTTACATATCATTACCGAATAAAAATATAGATTTATTGATATTGGTACTAAAATATTTTATATTAATAGGGTGTAATAGTAACTATTTTAAAAATAGAAATGATTAAGTAAAGATATTGTTCAATTTAAATATTATGAAAAAAAAAATAGGAAAGTAAATTGCTTTACTAATTTTTCACATCAAAATTGATAAGTCATTCTAATGGATTTGTTAAATTGAAATCTAATGAAAAATCATTGCACACTATATAACCTTTATGTTACTATATACTAAATATATTTTATTATATATTTATTGATTTATATTATAGTAATTTATTTTTTTATCAGTTATATTTAATGTTCATTTAATTTTTTGCGAAAACATTAATTTTATTACATTTTTAATTATTAGAATATCATAGTATATTTCAATTATATAAATCTTAAATAATTGTTATAACTTTTGAATCAAAATCGAAGTATAGAACAGTATGAATAGATTTACGGTAAAAACAGACAATAATATAAAATTAATTTAAAGGTACTGAAAATATTATTGCGTTAAGTAAAATATAATAATGTACAGAAAAATTTCAAGGCTTCAATTACAATATTTTTAAATTACAAAAAAATAACTAAAACCGTTATTCATTGTTTGAAATTTAAATATCTAATTTTGTCAAAATTTAAACTTCAGATATTCATTAAATAATATATTAGTGGAATTACTTTTGACTATTTTATATTACTCTTGCAAGAACAACTTATATTGAATCTTGTACTTAATTTTCAAGCTTTTTAAACAAAACAACAAAAATTGAATCATACATAAATTGAAAATTGAAAAGCTCTATAAATAGCATAAAAAGAGTCAACATTTTTTGAAAATTATTTTATTTCTAATAAATGTTTATATGAATATTTAGTAAATATTTCAAGTCTCTACAGTCATTCATTTTTTTGTTACAAGAATAAAACAAAATTAATTTGATCAAAAACTGGTTATGCATAAAAATTCCGTTTTTCCTTAATTGTTTTCATTTTGTCCCTATTTTTTTGAAAAATGCTAACTAGATAAAATTTGTTATCAGAAACTATTTCTAAAGACAAATGTCAAAGCATTTGTTTTACTCAAAAATGTGAAGATAGACAAATATATATAAATATATAGATAAATATTTAGAAATTAAATGATTACATTTTCAAGAAATCAATTTAATGTTTTTTTTTTTTAACAATATTGACGGTATATTATCATTGTTATAATTTTATTCGTTTTGGTTTTTGGGTAAATATAAAATTAGTTAATTATTTATTATTTATCGTTATCCTAGAATTGCGACTAGAGTGAGAAAGCTGTTTATAATTTATTATAAATAATAAGTTATGTTGTATGGTATAATAATACAAGTTTAGACACATGCCATTTAAAATATGTAATAATATATTTTTACAATATTTTTAAGCAAACTTGACACATTGATTAAATTAATTGTAACCTGCTCGAGCTGTTTCTATTACATAACAAGAAAAAATCTCCACTCAGAATTGTATAAATTATGCTCCATAACTTACAAATTTAATTACAACACTGAAACTTTAATACATCCGTTTCCAGTGGCTTACCCGTAGTTGTAGTATAAATGAAATGTTTCTGGTTTTTAAGTTATTAGTATTTTTTATGAATGTAAAAAATATTTTGAAGTTATATGTTTTATATTATAGTCATTATCATGGTAATTAATAATTGGAGCGATATCTGATCACAATTTACTACTATACAGAGTATACATTCTGTCATAAGTTAAGAACCCATTATCTATTGAAAATTCCTGACCAACCTTATAAAACAATAAGAATATTATAATATAAGTAAATCATTCTATGTTTAAAGTTTATTTGACTGTATTTAATTTTATCTAATAGGAAAAATACAATAAAAAGTTGTCTATACTAGATTATTTATATGGACAAGTTAAAATTGGTATGACTTAATTAAATGTGTAGTAACAATAATGTGCATGATTATAATATACTAATACTTTTGTAAATCCAGATTAGGTATAAGAGAGTATCTAATATAAATTGTTCAAAAACGATTATTAGACGGACAATTTGATTTAAATTCCATTTATTATAGTTTGACTGGTTATATTATGATTTGCAGATATTCTAACATAAATTAATATAATGGTACTTAAATTGATTACGAATTATTCTAAGTAGAATATTAATTATATAGTTTTTTCTTACTTAATAATGCAGAATTATTTTAGAAATGCGTATACTCGAATGGATTCATACATATTGAAACGTGAAATAATATTAGTGCATATTTTCTTGACGTTAAATATTATAATTGTCGTGATACAGAAGTTGATTGCACTATTAAAGTGAGTGTTTTTAAACAATTGTAAGATAATATTTATTTATTTTTTATTTTTTGTTTGATCGACTCTATATAGCTTGATTCCTTGATGATTATACCTTTTTTTCCATACGAATGTGGTATTTTACGTCAACTACAATCACAATATAAGCCATTGTTAGACACATAAAATATGAGCAGTTTAATTGTCTGAAGAAATATTAGTGACTCGAAGTTCTTTTATACAATTTTCAATGGATATCTGTCCATACTTAAAAGTATGCTTTTCAAAATATATTCCGTCCAGGGTGAATTGATTAAATACTATTAAAAAAATATTTAGAAAGCTATTCTTGTTTAAATTACATATTTTTCGGATCTTGTTATTCAAAGTTTGTACTTCGAATGTTTACGAATAGTTTTGTTACTTATTTACAATATATAACGTGTTTACCTTTAATTAAATGTATGACGTCATTATACTCTAATATTAAGTTAAGTTATAATATTACAATATTATAATATTTATTTATTGTTTTAAAGCAAGTTATACTTATCGGTTACCGTAGTTCAGAATTATATTTTCTGAAGTTTTGATAAAAAAGTTAGTATTCAAAGATTAATTATAAAAATATTATAAAATAACAAAAAAGATGTTTTTTCAGTAATTTTACAATAGAAAAGCCAATTTATGTCCATTTGAGAGTTTTGGTTGAATTACTATATATGTTATTGTAAGTTCTTCACGAAGACTTCTATATGCTAATATTGTTAATTTTTTAATGTGAAATTAAATTACTTGAATTTTTTTTATTCTTAACATTTATTTTAACTTGATATATTCTTACATATCCATTGTTATTGTTTCTTTCATTCACAAGCATTTTTGCTTACTATTTTGTACATTCACAGTTTATAGATTAGGTATTTTTCTTATAAGCTATTTTTTATTTAAACTAAGTATTTATATTTAACATTATTTATTTAAAACAACGAACAACCAATGTTAAGTATCATATTATATAGATATATAATGTTAAATAAGTTGTTGATTAGATATCTGTTATAGATTCTGATAGTCATATTTGTAAGGTTTATATCAATAATTAGTATTATTAATATATACATAAGCACATTGAAAAATTGAAACGATCACGACCAAAGTCTTAAAGCTTCAAGATTAAATTATATTTTTATTTAAATTACAAAATATCCTGTTTATTACTTTTTTAGTTTTTTAAAACTTTTCACTGTGAATAATTACAAAAAAATAGCCGTTGTAATTGAAATGTTTGTAAAAGAAATTCATAATTATTAAGTATAGTAAGTTTGAAATTATACATAATATGTGTAATAGTAAATTTAAGGATTTGTAATTAAAAATTGTAATTTTATAAATAAAAAACGGTAAAAACTAAACCACAGTTCATAAGACAGAAAATAACATAATATGATGAAATGAATATTTTTTAAATTTAAATATCCTTTATTATAAAATCAATTTAGTTTTTCGTTATAGTGATAGTAGATTTTTGATAAAAATTATCTGTATATTAAATTGTGTTTTATACAATCAAAAATATAATAATTTTCTTCTGCATATCGTTGGACGATGGTTGAGGATAATGCTTGTTATTACTATTAGGTATATTTACGCTTTATAATATTATTATGACTACCTACTGTACACGGATTGAAGATTTATGGGATTTTATAATATTGTTTTTCACGAATAAAATGTGTTTCTGTAAATAACAAAAAACAAAATGATTATATGAATTTCCTATACATACTGTTACTTTATCTATTTTATGATAATATTAATATATTTCATACATATTTTTGTTATGATTTTCGTTTACGACGACGTAGCTATACCATACAGCAATATCTATTTGGATTCCATAATAGGTATATAAATAATGGAAATTTGTTTCATCGTTTTCGCAAGGGCTCTTTGGTTTGTGTTTGTGTGTGTGTCGTGATCAACATCATCTGTGGTGGTGTTTTTAGGGCTTATTATATCTATACGTTATCGTAACTATTTAGGCGTGTAAGTAGTACTAGGAACTATTCTCGATGGACCATTTTGTGAAAACAACAACAACAACAACAACAACAACGATAACGATAATAACAATCATAATTATAATAATAAATAATCAAAGACTTAGGGCTGTTTTAAAACATATTTTTTTATTGTACCTAAGCGCGATTTTTCCCTTTGCGTGTACCTATGATGCCGAAATCTTAACGTCGAGTTATCTGTTTTTTTTTTCTTACAAATATAAATATGACGTTATGTCAAAGAAAATACTACGAAGGCGGCGGCGGTGGCAGTAGTGGCGGTAGAGAATAAAAGAGCTTTGCGCCAGAGCTGACGGGCGAAAAAGAGAAATGACGCTTTCTTTGCATGCACGGCCAACGACTAAATAGCGCATACGCGGCGCGGGAGGGAAATTAATTATATTTGGATTTCGAACGGGCGCCGCCGCCGCGCTCACTACTCCTCCGCCGCCGCTGCCGCGGTCCGTCACCCGCTTGTGGAATGGAAATTAAGAATAAGCGAGAGCAGTGCGAGGGTCTTGATGAGCGGCCATATTTTCTTTTCCGTCACCGCCGCCGCCTTCGCTTTTACTCTTTTTTTTTCTTTAACTATACACGCGCGCACACGAAGATCTCGCCCGAAAGAAAATTCCTCTCCTCTTCATTCCCTTTCCCCTCCTCAGCCACCACGTTTCATCCTCTCCTCCTCCGATGGTTTGTTATACACACACACACACATATATATATATACATTTCCCCTTCGTTGTTTAAAAAAAAAAAAAAACAAAAAAAAAATAAAAATAAAAACTACTCGCCCCGCGAATTACGTGTGCCGCCGCTGCCACTATATATACATTCTTCGCATTATACGAACGCGCCATCCTGCACCACCCACACCCAGCTGTGTGTCCGCTACCCATCGACGACATCGTCGCGAGGGAGAGAAAAAACACACACACACACACACACACACACACACACACATACATACAATGGACCCCGCGGCGTCTCACGATAATAATAATTATTGCCACTACACGTGCCACCGGTTCGCCGCCAACGTTGAATATTCATACAGTCGCGCGTAAGACGATGATATGTATATATATATATATATAATTATACACTGTATAACACCACACACACACACACACACATATAAGTATACTTCGGATACGCTTTGCGGTCTTCAGACCGAAGGGATCGAATACGGCCACCGCGGTCTAACCGACCCAATAAAATCATTTCGGTATCGTTTTCTCCTGCCCGAGAAGTTATAATATTTTATGTAGGCAGGTAGGCGTCTTTATGCAGTGTATAAGCGCGATCAAGTCCCGGTCGTATTGTATAGACCTTTTTACACGGGACTTGCGGTAATCAGCCGTAACAAAAGTTAAATCTGCATTAAACTACCGGCGGGACGCGATCAGATCGGCCGCACTAAATTCTTAGTTTTTTTCTTTAAAATTTATATTTATAAAAACTATTGAACGTTAGACTATTTAATAGTTTAATTAGTCAGATAGATGAAAATGTGTATATAATACCTAATTATGTTGTATTTTGAAAATTGTTATACGTAGAACAATATAACTTAAGCACCTTTTCGTTTTCATACACTTGTATGGGTTTAAATAATTTCATCTGATTTTTCCCATTTTAAGTATTCAAATTTAATATTTATAATGTTGCTTATATTGTAAATATTATACAACACGGAAATTGGGACTCGTGTTTATTTTATTAATAATTACTTCAATTTATTCGTGATTAACTTTTTATAGTGTACCATTAATCACACGAGATTTTAAACAATTCGATAAATTAAATAAATACCTCTGTTTTTATTCACGGTTGATTAATTTCTGGAAATATTTTTTTAAATATTTCACAATAGGAAAATATAATTTTTAATTTTAATTATAAATAATATGTAGGCACCTAGTGGTTATTAATTACTATTTAATTTTAAACGTTGGTTTATTTATATTCATAATATCAGTTAAAAATAAATATTTTGTAAAAAATTAAAATTTAAAACAAATTGTATAGTAATTAATATCTAATTAGGACTTAAATATAATAAGAATTTATCTTTTGAGTGATTTTATTTCAACTTTACCTTGATAAGCTTTCCTCTTACAACTATTATAATAATTGTCTTATCAAATATATTTTTATTTTATGAATATACCAATAAATTATCTCTTAACATTTTTATTGTCAAAATCAGTGTTAAAAACATTATATTTTATTTAAACTTTTTGTCGTGAGTAATTTTTATGGAAAATAATTTAAAAATATTAAATGTAATTTTTAATTACTTTAGTTAATACAATTTCTTACATAAGTTATAAAATAAATAAATAGTACTGCTTAAAATATAATTTTAACTTAATAGTGTATAACATAAATTTAGACTGTATAGATGTTTACAATAGGATAGATGTATAGTTATTATCTTTTATCTTGGAAAATTAAAATATTAGTGAGTTGGGTTTAAAAAGATTGGCGTGTAACTCTCGAGCCGCAGGTTGGAGACCTGGGTTTAGTATTGACTATAGATTCTCAATAGACTAGTATGAAAATAGTATAATATTTAATAAAAATTTAAATAAATTAAAAACATTGACTCACTTAAAATAAAAAACCTGATAGTCATTATACATTATTTGTGTTACTGCAATACGTAATCTATTAGAAACATTGACTAACTACTGATTTTTTCAGGGTTACAGGTAATACAATTAATAAGGTTTATAGTCATAATACGTATTAAAAATAATATGACTAAACAAAATAATGCTTAAAATAATATTTATTATATTTTAGTGGAATAGTTAGAAATATTGGTACCTAAATTGTCATCAATTTTTTTTCCATATTATAAAATATTCTTAAAATACAAAATAATTACAAAATAAAAGTTTTGTTTTTAAGTTGTTGAATGTATGAAGTGAATGTATTAGGACATTCAGAATAAATATGCGATTTGCATTTATATCTGTGCCTTAATTATAACATACTACTCAAAAAAAAAAAAAAAATGACCTTACTTGAAAATAGATATATGATTTCAAAAAGTAATTTTGCCCTTTCAAAAATGTCATAATGGTATTATGGTATTTAGTATATTATTATTGTTTTACGAATTTGTTCTGCTGACGACCGGAAAAGTCCAATGGATAATCGCAGTATAAATGTTGTTGGCATTAATTTTGGAAAATCCCTTCAAACTATCACTATAATATTTAAGTTTATAATATTATTATTTCTTACACGAAGACGGCTCAATGTCATCATATTGTAACGTTATCGTAATCACAGACTGTCTGAAATATATATCACGAACATTACTCGTTGTGCGTGTTTACTGCCGGATTCTAATCACTATCCGCAGAAGGAGACGTGGCACTATACTTTTCGCGTACTGGACGAACACACACACACATATTGTTTATGGGCACGAAGTACTGGTATTTATGTGCTACCCACATATATTGGACAAAGGGTGACACACGCAGTTTTTTTTTATTTTTTTACATCAGTATAAGTAGGGTAAATGAGTAAGTTACCTTAAGTATAGGCAAGTATATATATATATATACTTATTTTACTATAAAAAAATATAGACGACGATGCCGCAGACACCAGTGCGCAGGTTGCTTCACATGTGCGTTATCTTCGGGGTAATAAAACCGAAACCCGGGGCACTCGTAAACCGATAGCCGTGCCGACTTGGGTACCTACGCCATTTAATATAATTAAAAATATATGCTTACATATTATCGTGTATATAATATCTTTAGAGTGATTCGCGCACAGGCGGCCAAACAGCTAAAACGGCGACGCGGCGGCGACGGTGACCGCGCCCAGAAACACGAGAATGTGATTTCCAAAATTATTGCTCGCATGACTGAAACAACTAAAGAAAACCTTACAGTTTACTTATATATATATATATATATATACATATACATGTACCTATGTATTTCAGTTATTATATTATACTTATGTAGTAATATGATACGTATATTTGTATATAGATATATTCATATATTCTGTCGAAGAAATTAAAATTCAGTGATTATAAAAGAACCCATGTTTTTAAAGCAATAAACTAATAACTAATTTGTTTTATATAAATTATATAGTTATAATATATTAAAGGTTTAAACGTACTATATATATTATATTATAATAATGATATAGAGATTCGCCGAGTTGTGCTTGAATAAGTTTTACATTTAGTTTTTTTTATGCAAATATATGTAAGTATTTGATTATTTTCCATCAAAATCTGAATTTTATACTTGGGTAATGTGTACGTGCATAAATTCATTTTGAGTAATTAAAAATAAAATGCTATTTATTCACGAGGCTCTTATAATATTTGTAAATACAGAGTGCATGGTAATATAAGAGCTGTAAGAAAAAAAAGTCGTTTTTTTCTACATCAAAAACTTTGATTGTGTGTTTTTGTAATAGGAATTTTAGTGTGTGCCTATAAACCCTGTACTAAAAAGTATCAAAGAGTTTCTTGAAAAATAATTAAATGAAAATGTTTATCTTATAGAAAGGGTAATTTTTTCAAATCTTTATCCTTCAAAAAATACCCATGAATAAAAACACTGAAAAAGTTAAATTTGTCATAATATTACCCACTTAATTATTACCTAATTAAAATGTTTAATATATATAAATAATATAATAAATATTTATTAAATTAATAAATATTAATTTTTATATTTTTATGCTATTAATTATTACAAAATATATATATTTTTATTCTAAAAACATTTATTCTAAAAAAAAAATTGAACCATTGCTATTTTTAAATTTGGAAATTTATTTCATATTATTTGGAGTTTAAAGGTAAGTAATTATTAATGAATATTATGTTAAATATTTAATTTAGGTACACATTTCACTTTTTTTTTAAAAATTTTTTTTTAAATGTCAAAAAAGTATTAAAGAATATATTTTCAAAAAAATTTATATTTTTGGTAGCTTTCTAGGTACCTAATAATTTTATAGTGAAGATCATCAACCACAACTGATACATGTAAAAGTATATACTATTTAAATAATTGTATATTATACAGTGTAAATTTTTAATATGAAATTATGTGTATAAATGTCAATTATAATTTGTTTTTTCAATGTTTATCATTTATCAATATCATATATGCATAGGCGGAGATTTGATTGAATTTTAGGGAGGGGGCTTAAATATTTCTTTGCAAAATAAGCCATGGGGGCTTTGCCCTCACACCCCCTTACTAATATTAATATATACAGGGGATGCCATTTATAAGACTCACGGATATAAGGTTCAGTCGCTTATTGGACTCAACATCGTCTGAAACGATCCAAACGTATCCAAATACATTATAAAAAAGTTCGGTTATAAGACTCACCACTTCGTTTATAAGACTCAAATTTTGTAAGAAATAAACATTTTTGGTTAAAATTACATATTTTTGGGTTATTTCTGGTTTCAATTCATGCTTTTCAATGTGTGTATTTACAACAAATTTTATCACATTTTTTGCAATTATTTTTATTGTAATATGAGTACGAGAAATATATTTTCGAAATATTAATACTCAACTCAAACCAAAATTACAATTTTTTTTCATAAACAATAAGTATATCATACATCCTTTATAACTTTTTATTAATATGTAATAATTTTTCTAATATGTATACCTATGTATTATAATTTTAATTTTTTTATTAGAATTTTTAAATGTATTAAATAATAGATATGTAATATGTAATATTATATGTATTAAAGTAAATTAAAATTAAAGAAAAATAAATTGTAAAATAAAATTCATAAATATGTAATTCAATTTTTTTTTCCCACTTCGCCTGTAAGATTCATTCGGTTATAAGACTCACTTTGTGCTGGTCCCAAAGTGAGTATTATAAGCAGCGTCCACTGAATAACCTCCAATACGCGTTAACTATACTAAATAACTAACTAATAATTACCAACTAAAAAGAAAACCTATTAAAAAAGCAATTTTTCAATCTGTCGCGACTATAGTAGGTACAATATGTTGTAATAATTATTATATTGATTAAATTTCGGAAAAAAAAATATTTTGTAAAGTTCCAAGATTTTGGCAGTTCTTGTAAAATAAATCCGACGTCCGGCCGGCCACATGACTTTGAAAAATGTTCAATAATTTTTTTTTTTTTTTTTGGGGGGGGGGGGGGGGGGGTTAAGACCCCCCAAACCCCCCCCCCCAATTACCGGCTTATATCAACACTATTTCATTTATGTGACGTAGGCGGTCGATGCTTTAATCAGTCTGTGTAGTACCATTCTACATTTTTAGTATGCGATCAATTTTAACTCTGAAATAAATAAATAATTTTTCATTATCATTATGTTTTTTTTTTTTATTATACAGAAACGTTAATTTAAATATCTCGATTTTCTTTTTTAATGAATACTTTTGTGTATATTCAGGTCAATTTGCATATTTTTAATGCATATTCGGAGTTTTTTTGTTCATAAAGCCTACAGTCTATTGCCTTAAAGTATATTGTAAATAGTAATATTTAATTACAATTTTAAATAGACATAATTTAATACCTAGTAATTAATTTATAATAATTATATTTATTAATTAATAAATAATAATTTTGTTAGTTTTCTTTATGATCTTTAAATATTTAAATACATTAAAGACACTGCCACAAACATTTTTTCAATATTGTATTTATTATTGTTCTCTGTAAAAAATAAATAAATTATAATATCGATAGATAAATGAATCAAAATAGAAGTTGGTAAATAATTACAGTTACAATGGTTATTTCATGAAGTTAAATATTCATTGCCGGACACTTATTGACAGAGCGTCTCGGACTTAACTGGGTCTGCGGTGTTAGCACTCAATTCGTCAGCATTTGTATTGTTTGTACGTCGATATTGTTGTAATGGGGTTTTCTGTCTTGACCCTTGTTGGGTATAAGACAAACGACTGAAATGGAGAAATGTACACATACAACTAATTCCTCGCATAATGAACGGTTTTCGTACATATATTATTTAAAACGTATCAACCCATTTATTATTATTGTCATTATTCATTACTAGTACATAACAATACATCTGGAAAAAATTAGTACATCAGACTACGAAGAAGTTATAGAAATAATAATTATTTAAGTATAATTATTATACTAGTAACTTTTTTTCCTCTGTTTTTAGTATTAATTTTAGAATTTGTAACTACACAATATAAAATTATTCAAATTAATTTTTAATAAGTTAGCTAATTAATAAGAAAAATAAGATTATGAAGTATACTATAGGATTAACAATCCTTAAGAAAAATTTTTATTTTGGATAGTTTAAAAACATAAATGTCAGGACTTTCGTGATAAAAGATATATACAAGTAGGCTTTTAACGATATATCTTTAATTATTGAAATAATTTTGTACTTGAATTGTATGTACTAATCTGCAGTGATTACAATATATATTATATATACATAATTTATAATGAAAGCTGGCTGCTATTTTACACGCTACTACTTAATCAATCTAAAATGAATATTATGGGTAGCTACTATAGTTGCATTGTGTAGAAAATATGAGTCAAACACGATTGTATATGACTGCCACTATATGACAATATACATAAAATATCACACAATTGCTGAAAAATATAGTTGATCTTTGTTGAGTTGTAGCCATCGATTATCATAACAATTGTTGTGATTTTTTTTTAACAAAAAATTATTACTATGACACTGCTAAAGCGTTGTTTGATGCTATTTTTTATGATTATTAATTTGTTAACTTGTAATTGTCCTTTTTAAACGATTAGTAATTATAACATATAGATATGTTATATTATGGCATATTATAACGTATAAGTATAAATTTATCTTAAAATCTATAATAAAATCTTAAAACGATAAGTATTAATAATCTGACCACAACTTGGATATGACGTAAAAATACCCAGGCCGATATTTGGAATAGAGCTTATTTTGTAGTTATCTTTGGGACGCGCAACTAGAATTCTGTAGGTCAGATCGGTTCAAATACCTTAAATTATAAATCCTTTTGAAATAAATGAGTCGATGTCTATGCTATATTGTATTTTAAGTCGGAAACGGATGTGTTGGACCGGAACGTACCGGAAAAAATATCTTGTCGAGAATAATGTCTATACGAATTCTAAAACGCGTTTTGATCCATATCGCTACAATAATAAAACGATAGTAAATACGATTCTGGGGATAATGATTTCTTATTTCGGTATAAAAAGTATATAATTTGCTATTTCGTTAGTAAACGTGTGCATGTAGAATTACCTACTAAATACACTTTTTGAGTATATAAAAAATATGATTTCTACACACAAGTGTTATATTAATATTTGATATTAAAAATAAGTACAGTAATAAAAAAAAATACAATTGAAATATTTACGACGTGTAGTCAATTGCAATGAGTTGGTTGAAAATTCCAGTTTGTCAAACGCATAAATGCACAATAGAATAAACAATTAATAAATACATATGTACTCTGATATCCGCAAATCGTAATGTCCGGCATATTGCGATCGAGCGAATCCGGAGAATATTTTTTCAATCTGCACGCTTCGTATTAAACATCGGCCAAGAACTTGGTTATTGTCTAGTCCGACTGCCTCGAAAATTGCAGTCGATTATTAATTTCTATTCAAGCTCATTTTCAAATCCGTCGCTGATCTAGCAGAATTCGGTTTCGGATCTTCAACACGCGTTGCCCTTATATAAAATAAATAAAATACGAATTCATTGCGCATCTTTCAAAGCGCACCAAGTCCGAATTCCGGGGACTTTTTTTCGATATAGTCTGAAAGAGAGTGCAGCAAACTCCTCTCGGGATACATCGACTCTCCGATGATTACGAGTGTATAGCGTTTAGCCGAGTCGTGGCGTAGCACGCGGGCTCGTGTGGTGGTCGCCGAAGTGTTTACGAAAGTTTTGCCGCGCGACGTGTAGGCGCGGAGAGGTGGCTGGCGTGTGCGTACACATGTACGTGCACACGGTGAACGAGTACAACGAGGGAATTGTTGGGGTAAAATGACGGTCGCGGTAACGTGTGCCGACGTATATACGTATGTGTTATACCGCTCGGCGGGTGTGAGGAACGCGCGGGAAAACGCACGGAAAGCCACTAACGCCGCGTATCGTACGCATCACACACACACACACATAGGTGCGCAATACGTATATATCGGAGCGGAAAATGCGTATGTACGATGACGGCGGCGGTGGCGACACACACACACTCGCGTGGCGGGAAACTCCCGTTTTCTTCCTATATATATACACACACACACACACACCCCGAAGTTCACCCGTTTTCCCGCACACACCGCCATCGTCGAGCCGTCTCTCCGACAAGGGTTTCCACACACAAACGCACACCGCCGCACCGTCTCGCACTCGATAATATTGTGTCTGCCCGCGGTATTTCCTTTTTGTGTCTGCCGACGTACGCACACACGCGCGCACACATGAGATTCCGTAATTCGTTCCGCTCGCCGTGCACATGCACACAGTACGTACGATATTATATATACACACGCGCGCGCACACACACACACACACACACACGCATAACGCCCTCACGCCCCACTCCCCCGCAGACTCTTCTCCGCCGACGCCTTCACACACGCATACGTGCGCGCGCGTGTGTGTGTGTGCACTCTCTTTCACACCTGTTTGTATGAATGAACGCCGCCGCCGCAGACTACGACGATACATATATTGTTATACACATAATATTATTTTGTGAATGAAACTCACGATCATCGTCGTGTTTTCCGAGTGTTCACGTAAAACATTATTATGTTACCTGCCCACTATATATATATAAAGCGTGTACGTATATGTATGTGTGTGTGTATATATGTGTTTTTTTTTTTTTTTTTAATATCACGTTAGAAATATTTTTCTGATGATAAAATAAAATATAAAAACGTCCGTGACGGACACGAGGTCCCCCTCTCCCGCCTATCCACTGACCATTTCATCGAGATTATCGAGATTTCCGAGCGGAAACCTTGAACCGAATGTTCACACGAGTCCGCTCCGTAGAGACGGACAACGCACACTCGTTTTTATCGATGGAATACATAATTTTTTTGAGTTTTTTCCCGTATTTTCTTCATATTATTATTATATATGCTCTCATTTCATCACTCGGTCTCTCCTTTTATCCAAGCTCTTTTCTCTGTTCGTCTTATACGTTTTTCTTCTCGACGGCGGAATTGCGATAACGGATTCGTGTTATTACACAAATATTATACACACCAAATTGTGCCCCGTTTTGTATGCGATGATTGTTTTTTTTTTTTTTTTTGTATTAAACTCCTCCGCATTACAAATATTTTACTGTTTGTATTCAAAACATTTCTGTACAATGATCTATTTGGTTGGACAGCAATTAAATCATAACATATCATACGTTTTCTTAAAAAATAATTATCGTAATTTCTAATTTATCATTATAGTCACTTAATTATCTGAATTTTAAGTGTGAGTTTTACTTACATTATGATAGTTTATGATTTTACGAAATACTCGTACATATATTTAATTAAGTTAGAATCTTTTTTGGCGATGTCACACGATGTTTAATGGTTTTTGTTAGAATATAAAATTAATATAAAGGAGGCAAATGTTGTTATATTAGTGTACAATATTTTTTTAAGAAATTAATAATTCTCTACACACTCACAATATATATTTTTAGTAAACGTAAGTATAACGTAATATCTTCATAAATCATGATTGTATTCAACGATATTATAATCAGCTTGAAGTTGATGTGATCCAATTTTCATGAAGCTATACATACACAATGAATTATTTACCTATACACTTTAGAAAATTAAACAGATTAATCCAATGAACTCTGATGAACCTTGCCAACGATCTTAGTAGAATTATAAAGTCAAAATAATTGTTGTAGTATGTCGGATGGATAATTATTTTGGTCTGGTTGAAGGCGCCACAATACGCATTAGTCCACAATTCAGACTCTCGTGTGCGTGTATATGGTACGTGTTTTTTTATTTTATTATTCGAGAACTATGTTTATCTGTATGGAAAAAAAATCTAAAAACAAAACAATAATAATATGGAAAGAAATCGTAGAAAAACGACGATTACCTGTAATCGTCTTTTCTTGTTTTATCTCTATCTCGGAGAAACATTAAAACATTAAATACTTACATTATCACAATAAAATACATACATACACACACGATACAACTACTTACTTACCTATTATTTTGCAAACATAGCCGTGGACATAATTTTATAGGCTATGCGCATCAGTGCAACGTTTATATTTTGTATTAAATATAAAACTCGTAAAAAGATTATAGTGTCGAAATTAATATACGTACTAATATTAAGAGAGAAACATTGACGTAAAATGTAATTGAGTATGAATTTACACATATTACGTATGAGCTTTAGTCGATGAATGGTGTTAATTATAAACAATAAATGTTGTACGAGATAGTTGCAAATTTTTTTCATTATTTTAGAATAAAAGAATAAAACATAGGTACTTACTATTCAATGCATTAATAATTATTTTATTTACTTGTTAATAGTAATAAATTATGATGTTTAATATACTTGCATAGTAAAATATAAATGATTATAAAGCAAAGAATTATGTATGAGTTATAAATGAAAATAATAGTTTAATTTAGGCGTAAATTAATGGATAGGATTTTTGAACTTTGGTAAATGGGATAGTTAAAATATATATCTTGAAAAAAATTGTTTTATTATTTGAAGGAATTATACTCGTTTTATTAAATATTTAAATGCATACAAAATCAACCATCAGTTTCTTCCAAGTACAATTTTGTAAATAATACGTAAAATTTAAAATAAAATACTAATAAAACTAAAGAATTAATAACGTTTTGGATAGAAACTGGTAATGCTTTAATTGTTTTAGTTGTTTTAGTATACACCAGTTACAGTTGTTATTATATAATAATTTACTTTAATACGTTTATTTTGATTTAATGTACGTATTGTAATTTATAATTGAATACTGATCATAATTTAATAGGTACTAAATTAATTCTGTAAAACATAAAATGTATATTATACTCAAAATTCAAATGAAAAGATTGGTCATTGAAGTGAAGTATTATTATTCGATGGGAATTTATTATATATCTTTAAAATGCATGATGTACAAGCCCATTAAAAACTAACCAAGCTGTTTAAGTGATGATGACAAATTGACAACCGATAAGTAAAGTCCATCATAAGATCAAAATTTACAAATTTCAATAATAAATATATATTATACATAAATTTCTAAAATGTATTAGATTTTGTACTTTAGTATTCAGTAATATAACTAAAATTAAATTATTCGAGTTGAATAGGATTATAGTCTATTATAATAAAACAGTACCAATAAGCACTTTTCAAATTTGGAACACTGTTCATAAATTCTGAACTATGTTAACTATTTTAGGTCCTGAGTTATATTTTAATGTTTATTGAAATGTATTGGAGTTGATTTTAAATAATTTTACTTAAGTTTAATACGAAACTTCTATTTAAATGTATGATTTATTTTTCAATTTTTTGTACATAACACACATTAGGTACGCAGTTAAAACTTTAAGAAGAACTGCAAATAACAAGTAAAAAATTGGTAATGCATGAATAATACATTAATACCCCATGGTAATGGTAGATAAAAAACAGCGATTTTTAAACTTTACTTACGTACATTTAGCACTTTATTTGCATTGGGTTGTTTTTAATACTAGTTGAAAATATGAAAAATGTAGTTTCAAATAATGAATTATACTTGAGAAATATATTATTATAGGCATGTTATATGACTTGTGGTGTATTAGATGTATTTTGAAATGCACATAAATACGATGTATAATATATGTATGTTCAATTACCACCCGCCACGGGGCTAATCCGCTTTGCTAAAATGAATTTTCGGGATAAAACAATATAACATATATAATATAATATATAAGAGCTTGGGCCAGTGTGCGCGAGGAGGGTGAGTTCCGTTTGCTACGAATTCCATGGAATTACGAGACCGGAATAAGGAAACGAAAGACTTAAGGGGGTGGATGTGGTGGACGAACAATGGACCGGTCAGCCGTTGCGGCAAAGAAAGGGGTCACCCTCATCCCCATGCAAGTATAATAATAGTAATAGTAATAATAATAATAATAATATAATTACGGTTGGCCTAGTTCCGGGGGAGCGTAGAAAGCGGAATTTTAATATTCGTTTTACAAGGAATACGCCTGTGGCCTCTCTTTTGTTGTTTGTAACAAGACAAACGTTTTATTTGGTGGCCACCGCGGATGTAATATTTATGAGGCCACTGGCAACGGATACTAAATAAGTCGCGTCCGGCAGAAATGACCGGATGTGCTGCAATTAAATGCTTGTACTTATTACGTAACCCCTCATCGATTCTTACATCCGATATTTAGGTTCCTATTTTAGTTTACCCTAATTTGATTTCTATATAATTTTATTACTACCTGTATAGTGTATACCCTAATAGCGACATGCAATATAAGACTATAAGACCAAAACATCCAAATGCTTTAAGTTTTGTTTTAACCATCACAATTATTTCGACGATAAACATAATTTAATATAGAGTGTACAATGTACATAGTATATAATTTTTGAAAATTCGAATCTTATACACATACCAAACGGTGAATATACGTAGTATGATTAGCTATTGTGTTTGAGTTTAAAACCTTTATGTAGAGTCAAATACGAAGAAAATACATGATTTATATAATATTCACTAATCACTGAATGATCAAAAAGATTTCTTAAGACAGGCATTCGAAAACATTTGAAGTATATAGATAATACATAATATTGTATTATTGTCTAATGTTTATATATGCACTCTTATATTTGTAAATTTCCTATCAGTACAATATAGAGATTAATGTCTCTAACTATTTTAACTGTAAAAAGTACATAGTTTAAGCTCCCATAAATTATATTGTTATTTGTTTCATGCTTAATGCAAACCATTGTTAAATCAAATTAATACATTCATGGATTTTCATAAATAAATATTAATCGCATTCAAGTTTCAACTAGGTATATTAATGAATTACTTATAAATGATTACGAGGTTTATATTACTTATCTATATCTATGTCCTACGTAGTTATTATAATTATTTATCAAACGCTGAGAACATGGTACTTTTTTTTAGTTAATTAACTTATGTAACGGTATATTTATTTTATGTTGTCAAAAACTCCCGCAAGGAGTTATTTTATATATAAAATGTGTAACTTGAAGTCTTGTAAAATGAATAAAAACATTTTTTGACATTATTACTATTATCCTTACACTGTGTATTAGTTGAGAAAAATGAATGTTGTTTTTCTTTACTAGTACGAAAAAAGTAGGGACATAATGTTATATTTTCAAGACGCTTGGTCTGAGGTTTATCAACAGAAGGTTTGTTTTTAATATTGTAGTGAATTGATTTATTTTACATTATTTACACTCCTCCTTCAAAGACATTTTTTGATATTTAAATTTTTAAGCAACTTATGAGTATTTTGAAATGTTAAAACGTATGTCATCATTAACCAAAATCCTTATGTAAATGTTTACATTTTTTTAATTTTTAATATTCACTAATTTAGAATGTGTATGTCGACATTAATGATTGTCAGCGAATATTCGCAGAAACAAATATAACACATGCGCAGATATGACAACCCGTAAATTATACATGGTCACATAGACAATTTAACCACATACCAAGACAACGAAATATAATATAAATTATAAATTTATTAAAATTTTATAATTTAACTTATTATAAGTAATTAATATTTATGTAAATGTATTGGTCATTCATATAAAATTTTTACATCAATATTAATGCAAGCAAAAATGGTACAATAACAGAGAAATTAACTAAAAAAAAAAAACTAAGAACATTTTCAAAAAGCTATAGGCGTTGTAGCTGATTGCTCCTTAAAGGCTATAATGTATCTTTTTTTTTAAGTTAGTATAGAATTACTGAACATTTTTATATTTTAAGATAGAAAGTAAACTTTAAGATATATTTTCTATAGTAATATTAAGGGTATACAAAAAATATATCATATTTATTTTTGAATAAAAGACATTTCTATGAACAGTTAAATGTATGGTATGTTATAATTTAATTTACATAATGACAGTTTATTATTCCAACGATAAATTCGACTTACGAGTATGATGTAATACAATATTTAAGTAGTTAACTTTAAAAATATATTTATATGGAAATAATTATTTATAATAGTACAAAGTCAATGGCAATTTGTATGGTCTAATATATTCCATCTTATAAAACATGTTAAGTCGACTGAACTGCGCCTACTACAAGAAGTTTTACTTTCATCGTCATCAAAATCCGCGATATTAACTAAAAACATAACCAAGTTTTTCATACGTATGTATTGTAAAATTTAATTTAAATTAAATTGTGCTGTAAAAACGAGTAAAGTTTAAAACAATTAAATTATTATTGTTAATAATAATAATTATAAAAAAGTTACAATGTATAAATTAAATTAAATTTTCACCACACAGTAAACTTTTTAAAACGGTTTTACAAACCTTTTTAAATCTCAAAGAAACGTACACTAATCGTGTCGGTACCTACACTGATTTGTACACTGTTATATACGCGTAATAATATTATTATTTTTTTTTTTATGTAATATTGAAAAACTTTACAGAATCAATCATACTTAAGTAGGTACTTATAAAACATCGATGGAAATAAAAAAAACACACCTTTTCTATGAATATCATGTTCATGCCTATGAAATATATCTATTACCTATACGTGCGTGTATCGTGTAACCTGTAGTATCGACGAATCTATAATAAAATAAATATATAAATACATATATATATATATATATATATATAACAGATGTCGATTTGGTATAAAATATAAATAGGTGTACATCCTGTGTGAAATATTGTGTTACATTGCGTAGGCGTATTTTTTAGCCGACTGTAAAAACAGAGTATAGTCCGTACAGACATATATAATAAGACATACATATACATATATATATATATATATATATATTATATTTCTACTACTTATGCTATTGAAATACCTACTTCACGAGATATGTAAATAAAAAAAAAATAAATACATTTTATGAGCAAAATCATCTTCCATGACAATAAACAACCTATATCTATCACGGTGACTCGTAATAATTTTTTAGTGTTTTGATGTATTATATTATACCTACGGCTCAGTATGTTTTTTGATTTTTTTTCCGTCTCTTTGGACGCAATCAAATACACAATACGGTGTTGTTTATCAATTATTCAAATTATCGTCTACGATTTATTTTATGTAAACCGTTACTGCGAGTAGGTATATAGTATATTATCGACTTAACGAAAATCTCTGGTTGAAATGATATATATTATAGTATTATAATATTGATGTGCAGTAGTTTCGTATAAATTATTTAAAAAAACAGTTACAGGGTTTGAATTCGCATTTTTATCTTATTTTTTGTGGCATATCCTTATGCAATCTTATAAGAGCTTCTAACATTCTGTCGAATGTTTTTTCAAAGTAAATCCTCATGAATAATAACAACTATTTAAGTATGTTCAATAGTTGAAAAATAACAAAATTATTTATTTCGTTGTTTACGAACAGCGTAGGCTTCTTTTCTTCCATATTATTATTCATCGTCACTTGTACATTTGTCTTTTTAGATTTAAGAATAAAATTCAAAGAGCAATATTTTTCTTTTTTGTTCCATATTCTTTTTCCAACTAAATTAAACTCCTTCCGTTGGGAAAGCGACACTTCATGTCGTAACTCTCAAAGACATCTGGACTAATTCAAATTTACCGGATT
Source organism: Rhopalosiphum maidis (assembly GCF_003676215.2). NCBI lineage: Eukaryota > Metazoa > Arthropoda > Insecta > Hemiptera > Aphididae > Rhopalosiphum > Rhopalosiphum maidis. The sequence goes on from NC_040877.1 coordinate 67,701,562, forward strand.
GCTGTGAATAAAATTACATTTTATTAAGTTATGCGCTCGTTTTGAAATAGATTTATCGAATGCTTTTAATGAATGAAAAAATAAATAAAAAGAGAGAAAATTTACCTTTATGTCATTGCTGATTACTGATTAAGTATACGTTAAATTATTAACTAGAAGTGAAAAATATCATAACAGACAGCATGTAGGTAGTAGGTACATATAATATCATACCTTTTTTTTATTAATTGTTGAATTCGTATATTGGAAAAAAACTAGTATAAGAGTTGTTATTAATAAGTGTAAGTATTGATAGACCAAGGACGTTATCGTTTATATTATTATAGTTGTTTCATTTATTTTGTTATCTACTTTGCGGTAGTGGCTTTGCTATTCGTCGTTTATAGTGTCTTATAATAATGGTATAATATATTGCTTTGGCGCTTTGCACGCCAGATGATTTTGCAGGTCGCAGGAGTCGTTATCAGTTGTATCAACTATCGATAAATTTATTCGACTGTCGATTCTTTCTTTGCTTCAGTTCATTATTGTAATGTTACACGGGATATGAAATTGTTCAATTAAATTACGTAGTCGATATAAATTACACATAATACTGTCTTCGTATAATACAATGCATTATTTTTTGTTTGTAAATAAAAACAAATAAAAACAGAATTGGTGCCGTTTATTTTGTTTATTTATTGTATTTCTCTAAATTGTTTAAAATTATTTATTTCTTACTAAAAAAGTTGAAGTTTTCTGTTTCAAAAACGTTTTATTTTTATTTTTGAAAGTGAAGGTGATAAAAATTAAAAATAAACACATTTTTGTCGATCTAAAATTTAATAAAACCTTAACACGTCCCCTTGTATTTATTTTTAATTGCGATAGTTTTGAGACGATTGCATAATATTCCTAAATAAAATACAATTATTTAAGACATGAACCAAATTATAAAATATATAGTTTCGAAACATTGCGAGTTAGAATAATGTATCATCTAGCTATGAAAATATGCATCAATATAGGTATAAAGAAATTAAAAACATTTATTTTGAAAAGATTGAATGCTATAAATCTTATTTTTTATACCATAAAAATCATAAAAATATTTGACAAAAAAAAAATTAATGATTAAGTGGGTATTAATAAATGTAATAATAAATTGTTATAGGAACTATTATGTAGGTATGCTCCACAATAATATAATACATTTTAGAATAAATAATAAATATATTAGTCAATAATATGATTTTCACTAGTGGTGTCGTAAAATGTTAATTATACATTTAAAAGCTATAATATTTAAAATTTGCATAATCATAAAAATGTACTGTTAAATACCATAGAATGTGATTTATGACCTAAATTTCTTTAGTAATTACAACCACGGTAAACTATTAACATTATAATGTTTGAATTTCTATAAATTATGAATAGATTATTAGATTTTAATTAAATTTTGTTTTATATAGTATATGTTGTATTTGTGTTGAACGTAATTTTTAATCTTTGATCAATTCTGTATTTTTTAATTGTTTCCGAGAATATTTATTTTTACCGACACAAAAATAGTTAATGAATTAAAATTTTTTGAATAAATTAACAGTTAAAAATGTTTTGAGTAAAGAATAGAGTTAAAAATATTTTGTTTGTGTATAACGTATGTTAAAAATATTTTTTCTATGAAAATCTAAAGATATAAAAAGTTTACAGAGTGTATAAACTTAGATAGTTACTGAATTTCACAACTTTTGAAATAAGAAAATTGAAAAAAAAAAATGACTAGAATGGACACTTTGATAGGATGGTGTTGGACACTCGTACCGATTATATAGTTATATATACACGTATACGCTAACATTGAATAGAGGTAGTGATGTGTTATTAAATTTTGAACTAATAATAAATTGCTTACTGAATTTAAAAATGTATAATAATATGTAAAACTAGGTGACATATTTTAATAAAAAAGGTTGTTTCAACTAAATTATTTTTTATAATTTTCCATATTTTTTCTATTACTTACGATTACCAATAAAATAAAATAATTAAATTTTCAAATTAACAAATATCTTACTGATAGGAACATTATTAAGTACTTTATCTATTACAAATAAAAATCAATAGCATTATCATTTTAATTTAATCATATTTATGGTTTCATCCAAAATTTAAAATTGTTTTACGTTAGTCTTATATAAGTCAGACTTTATTTTAAGGCTTACAAATTAGTAATTATTTACTACCATTAAACTATTTTCAAGAGATTGTACGATAAACTGTATGGATCTAAATAACGCAATGAATGAAAATATTGAATTTCATATTTATATTTATAGTTTTAAATACTTCTTTGAAAATCAAATGAGACCAAAAACTATATATAACACATTGTTGAAGTATTTTGGTATCGTTTGAATTTTTTTTAGTACATGTGTGGTAATAATAAAAAAAATTAAAGTCAATAGTTTTGAGTGATTAATTAAAAAAATGTACTTACGACAATTGTATAAAAATAATAAGCTTCCAACTTGGCATCGACTCTATTATATAAAGTTCGTGCGAGTTGAATTAATTGACTCTGAAATAGGTTTCCTTTATTTTTCAAAGTTATTCTATAAAAGATAATTAACGGTAAAAAAACTAAAAATGAAAAAAAAAGTTTGATATCCTTTTTAATTGTACATAAAAAAAAACAAGTTTTCTATACTATAATATTATATTATTATTACTCACCGTCAATATTACATTTCGATTGTATACTCTATATTAGTAGGTGATTTCTAATGAAAATATAATAATAATAGAATATGGTAGAGAATTAATAATGAAAAGTGGAAAAAACCACGGATATAATGTATAATATTTTAACATATGTGCAACTCGTGAATCATGCTAGGATGTTAGGTACATTATGGTTGGGGGGAGGGGGGTTGGTTAAGACGAGTCCGTCGGCGAGAGAACGGGTGGTAAAAAAATGCTCACGGGCAGAATAACTAATTAGCTGGGCGTGGTCGACGTTGAGGTGTGTGTATGTGTGTGTTAGGAAGGGAGTGGAGGAGAGGGTACACACCAGTGGCGATGGTAAAAGAGAGTTTCGTTCGTTTGCCGTCATCATCAAAGAAATCGATGGAGGTCTTGCACAGTTAATGAGTATATAGCGGACCCGGGGAAAAAGAAACAGACAGAGGGTGTTTAAAAGACGCGGGAGACTAAAAAACACAAAGTAAATATATATGTATATGTACACGTAAATACGCGCGTGGACGACGACGGTGACGATGGAGGCGGCGGTGGCGGTGGTACCAGTGTATATACATGACGGAGAGTGGATAGCGGGCGACGGCCCCGGCGGGGCCATACGTGGAGGAAGTTAGGGGACGTGAATATTGATGAGTGCGCGCACCCCGGACTTCGGCTTACCTCCACCGATGCCGCCGCCGCCGCCACCTTCCCTTCCGGTGTTTCTCCTCCAGCCGTCACCCTATCACCGGGTGGTTTCCGCCCGCCCCTGATATGCTGTCGCTATATATGCAGCACTCTTCCACAGTCGTTGCGGAATCTTATTATCTGGAGTATACGTATATACAATATAATATATACGCGAGAAGAAAGAAAGAAAGAAAGAGACCGCCGCGCGCCGTTGTTGAGTGAGAGAAACGACGGACGGACGGACGGACGATGGCGCAGAGAGACGGAGATAAAAAATAGTGCGAAAAAGAGAAAGAATTAGCAGAGACCCGGCGCGCGCTGTGTGGACCACGGCGGCGAGTGGAGAGATGAACGAGGCAGAGAAAAATGTGAAGTGTTTTAATAAGTAGAGACAAGAAAACGTTTATGTGCTGCGTGTGTATTGGAAACAAAGGGGTGTTCTCTCGATCTCTGCCTTAAAACTTTTCTTATATATATATTTTTTTTTTGTTTTTGCCATCGTATAAGAACGACTCGACGAAAAATAACACTCTCTTCCACCCCTCCCGATCACTATTCGAACTCACGCCGGTCCCGCGTCTCGCCGTCCTCGTCGAATCGCACTCATTGTAATCAACGTGTATATATATCAACGCATACTTTTCCATCGATCATTATTTTACGCCACCGCCCGTTGTCGTACTTAAAAAAACATTTTCACTACTCTCATTCTCTCGATCTCTCTCTCTCTCTCTCTCTCTCGGAAGCGAGACGCTTAAGAACATAACATATATATTATATATACGTACACACTCACACATACAAACATACATATATATTTTATATATACACTCTCTTGCACAGTAAAGATGATCAATCGTGTCGTTAAATTTACGTTCGTTGAATATTGCTGCAAGTGTGACGTGGTATAAAACAAAATGAGAAACGCTTTCAAAAGTGTTAAAACTTTTTAATTTGTTTGGTTTTTAGGTACATTCGATCTTCTCCTTTTTTCTAAACAATTTTATGCAAGTTATAATAATTTACTCGATATTTTAATAAACGTTAAGACTTTGTTTTTATTTTTTTTTCTATTGACGCATAGTGTAGAATTCATAATCGTTAATTATCTAATAAACTTTTGTCTTTTGTGAATTTATTGATTTGACTTGAAACTATAAATGTGCATATGTTCTACAGCGAAATATTTACAAACAAAGAAGGAATTCTTTACTACTTCAATTTAAACTTTTACGAAGACTTGCGTACATGGAAAACAAATATACGATGTTTAATATTAACAGCTGTAGCTGTTATATATTTTATATCTCATAATGTATAAGCTATTCATTATAAAGTAATAAATTAATAATTTGATGTTTTTTTTTTAAAGATTTAATACAATTTTACATTTTAAGCTATGTTTCTTGAAAAAACTTCTTTATCAAAATATTATACTTGTGGACTACTGTGCTATTAAATAGAAAAATTATAAATATTTTAATATGCGTGTACTTATAATCGAAATATTTATTTTAAGTAAAAAAAAAATAATAGTTATAAGATTTTAACTATTGATATTTCTTATTGATATTAATTAATAGTAATTTTAATTTTGTAAATATCAATTGTTAATTATTTTTATTGATCCAAACTTAAGACAGCCGGTGTTGATTTATTATGAATATTGTGTTCAATGACATTATACTATATTGTTTTTTCTGTTGAACACTTGTTTAATCATCCAAAATAATAATATTATACTTAAATACATTATGAAATAAGTAATAACGTTAACAGGTATTTTAAAATAAAGAGTTTTTCTACTAAAACAAACCTCATCAAGGTACCAACAACTTTGATTATATTTTATATATTAATAAATTTATATAATTAAAGTTATGTATCTTTTAAACATAAAAACAATACATTTTGAGGAGATAGAAGATCTGTGTAATAATTTATTAATCATACGCTACGGGTCATAATTAAAATTCAATAAGAAAAATAATGGCGTGACTGGCAAAGTAGAACATTTACATGGAATTGACTAATAAGAAAATTACTTCACATATATTATTTAATACTTTTGGAAAATAATTAACGGATTTATATATCAACGTGTGACGACCATCCAGTTTTAGTAATCGTATGTATACTGTTTACTTTTATTTTATTTTTTTTAAATTCTTTAAAGCAAAAATATTATGAACTTGTAAAATTAAATGCGAACAAATTTATCGAGGATAATCTGATGATATTGCAACACATTGTACCTAATCTTTCTTTTTTTATAATAAAACATTTAACATTACTATTAATTCGATAAACTAAAAATAAACAAAGGCGATAAACAATAAACATATTAGGATAATTTATAGTTGTTAAGAATTTTCTCGCATGATATGAATAAAATAATTATTTTTATCATCTCAAAGATATTTTATGAGAACATTTGAACGTTACACAACACCCGAAATGTAATAATTAAGGAATAGATTTAAATGCTCTAAAAATCTAGAATAATATTTTAAAAAAAATACGATTTAATGCACTCGTAATGGATATTTTTTAAAAAAGATTTACTAAAAAAATGCTCATAAAATTATTTTTAACATTGAAAAAATTTGACTAATTATATGAATTTTTATTCTTAGGTACTAATTATTTGTATTATTTTCATCATCTTCTAGTTATCCTATCTTTTTTACTATTATATTTACTATATTTACTTATTTCCAAAAAATAAACATACAATTTGGATAGATACATTTGTTATATTTTCATCTTGTGTTTCATAATAGCAATGTATAATCAGGTACTGCTTAATTTTTATCCAATTCCTGTATAAAAATGATTTAAAAACATAGAAAATGCATTAAAACTGTCAAAAAATGCAAAATAAGAGTTACATTTTTAATTCTATGATGCATGAAATGAACTTTGTGCGTGGAAAGTAATGTTTTTGGACCTTCAGAAAAAATGCAATTTTAATTTAAATCCGTTCTCTAGTAATAACATATATATATTTTCTTTTAAATTTGTTATCTTTACATTATACCGATGTAGTGATTTTATATTTTACATTGAAAATGAAAAATTGTTGTTTTAAAATCACAATAATAAAATAGATAATAAATCGCCTCGTGAAAGTTGTGATTTGGTATACAATATCATGTATATATATATATGACATATGTATTACCAATAAATATCATATTATATAATACATAAAAATCTGTTTTAAACTCGGGACGTAATCCACGGTCATCAGCTTTCAAACGAATTGGATTAGGTGATAGATGTCGAAAGGATTTGAAAACGAAATTGTGTGGGGTGGTGAAATACGGCGTGTAAGAGGTTCCCGCAAGATTACGGTTATTGACGATATTGGTATATGGGCGCGTAAAGGCTCCCTAAAGGTAAATGTCAATCATAAGTCATAACTCACTCAGCAAACACCAATATAGAATAATTTTTTTATCCTGTTACAGCTGTATTTTTTTATAATTTTATAGCAGTATTATTTTATCATCAATATACCGTAATAATATGCAAGAGGTACGTTGCCGTAGCGTCGCAATTATATAAACGAAACCACGCTATTCGCCTTATACATAATAAAACATTGGACCATTGTGTTTGTAGATTGTGGAAACAAGTTCTCCTTTTATAAATTTTCTACCATGTTGTCGCTCGGGTGGTGGTACAGTATCAATATTATTTTAGTCAATAAGAAACCTAACATATTTTAATTAGATTTATATTATTTTATTTTTCAAATCAAGAGAACTAAGTAGTTACTGCTACAGTGTATATTGTAACTAAATGAAAATGTAATTATTTTTGCAAACGTTGATAATATAATTTTAACATTCGTGACCATACTACCTTAAAACAGTATGGATATTGTAGATGGAATAGATAACGATAGAAAGATCTAAGAAAAAATACACTATACTAATATATTTACGTGCGATTACAAAGTAAAGTCGGTAGACTATTATCTATTAGTTAATATAAATTATGTCTGTATATGTAAAAACAAAAATTATTTATGTTGGTCAATATAATATATTACGCGAGTGACAATTAACAATTACTATAATTTTCTGTGTAAAGTGAGCTACTTTTAAGTTTTAAAAAGCAATTAAGTTACTTTACTCGTAACTCAAATACAATTGTAATGAAATTACTTCAATTTACAAGAAAAAATAGTACTCTGGTGGTTCTCTAATTTCTTATTAAACGTCAATCGACATACAACGCAAGAAGGAAATTGTGTACCATATAAGTATAATTTGAACAAGATGTCGAAAAAAAATTAAAATTATTTGGAGAACAGTTAATTGTACAAAGTAGGTAGGTACAGTGAAAATAAATATATTGTCAGAAATACTGAATTATGATTAGTTCAAACATAAAATAATATTATATTTCCATTATAGATATTTATAGTTCTTATCTTATTATTTTTTCCGATTAATTGAATTTGTTATTTTGACGAGTAGTAATTCTATTTTAAGAATTATTTAAATAATTTTTATTACATTTTCGTTACTTGGAAAGTATTTCAACGAAAATATGTAATGCATTATAAATAAATTAACGCAAGTATAGTAATGTGTTACTTTTGGTACGTGTGTACTCAATAGTCAATACAAATAATTTGTAGGATTATAAAAATGCATATTATGTAGTTGAATTATGATAATTCGAAGTTGAAAGGGGTTAAAAAAATTGTTGAGATAAAATGTATCATTTTAGGATTATTAATTTGAATTTATTAAAATTAAGTAAAAACTTTGAGTAATATAATGAAGTAAAATTTTAAAAGTTGTATGTGTATGTAAATTACAATAAAAATATGTAATCAACAAATCAATATGACTTTTAAGAAAATTGTGAAAACAAAATTAAATAAGATACAGTATTATTATTAGAGAAATACTTGGCTATTATTTTAACGTTTTGACCGTCGAAAATTTTAACTCTAATTTATCTATATTATAACTTTCAATATTCACTAGTATATTATTATTTATATTTTGACTTTCGATAGATTTAACAATTTGCCTAACACTTTGTAATTATAGCGTTGTAGCTTTATTCAAATTTCAATTACTACTACTCAATATATTTATACTCATAAATTAAACATTATAATATTGTTGATTGTAGAATACTAGAATATGTTTGAAATTTAGTTTGTTGATTGATATCAAGTTTATTTGCACACAATTTGAAAATTATTTCAACCATCATTATTTCTAACTGCTATATCCAGATAATAATATATTTTGACTTAAATATTAATCATTATAACAGTAGTATCTTTGAATTAACAAGACTTGTAATGTTATGAGTGTTATGATTGTTGTGAGAATTTATAAAAGAATAGAAAAAAATTAAGTTTTCTAGCTTATCGAGTTTCGAGTTATCGTTTATCGGTTGTATATTATATTATACATCTAGGGCTAATACGTATAATTAATTACATAATTTTTAAAATAATTAAAGGTTTTAATGAAAATAAAACGATTAGTTATGTTTATGTTTTATCTATATAAAATATACAATAACGTCAACATTAATTTCATAATAGGTAATAAGAATTTCGTATAATATCATGTCCTTTATATAGGTTATAATGTAGGTATACCTACAATTATAATATTATGTAATATAGGTTTTAAATTTATTACCATTTGAATAAAATTCATACTTTTTAGTGTACAAATAAGTTGTAAGTACCGTATTCGTACAAGTTAAAACTTTCGTTCATTAACTTTTGAATGATAAGATTTATTCAAAGATAAAGGTTTATTTATTGGGGTTTAAATTTATACATAAAAAAAAACTGAATTTCTGCTTTAAAAATATAGCATTATATAATGTATATACATTCTTGAATATTATAATTTATTACCTTAGACTGGATATGAAAAAAAATAATTCATAATATTATAATCACTTAAACATTGCTATAAAAATGATAGTTACCTATAATATAATATTGATTTAATTATCAACTTATTAGCAAAAATTTCAAATCATCACACATTTTTTCAACGTTATTACTTATTAGTATACTATAATCACTATACCTGTAATATTAATATTTTATGAATAGAAGATTGTTAATATACAAGTTGTATTAGAAAGACCTATTAATTAAATAATTTTTATTCTAACCAATATTTTTTAATTTTTATATAATTAACAGATTAGTATTTTTTGAAAAGAAAATACATTTATACAATTTAATCACCTTTTTTTGGAAAAATGTATAATATTCAATTTGTTAATCTATTTTGTAAAACAATTTTAATATTAAAAACGGTTGTTTAAATCTAGTGGTCTAGTTTTTAAAATTCTTAAGTATCAATATGGGGAGTACATTAATTTGAAACGTAATAACATTTTTCAAAATATTATTTTCGAAAGTTTTCAGACATAAGTAAATCTTAAATTATTTATTATCCATATAATGTTCATATATTTTTTTTTCATAATACATTTAAGTTGTATACATTTTTCATTTTTGTTTGTTAGGTCTTTTTGCTACATTCTGTGTACCTACATATATATTCTATAGTATTAATATTTTTTTACTACAACAACTTCCCCTTGAACTATAAGTGTTTATGTTTTAAATGTTTTGATTGGGTATAAAAAAGCTTTAAAGTTGTTGTAATCCTAAAGAATAAGTAGTAAAAACTGTTGGACAATGGAGCGAAGTATGTTTAAAACGAAAATGTCACTTTATCGTTAATCGTATTACCTGTGGTTATAATTATGTTTATTTGAGTAATTAACGTTACCTAGTTAATTACGCATACTTAAATACTTAAGGTAGTAGATACATATTAAGGATAACATTTTATTTTATATTTTAATCTAGAACTGTAGAAATATAATTTTTATTTGTTTGTTTGGCCATTATAATATATAATGTCATATTGTTATTCTACCAAATACAAAAGTTTTAAAACCATAAAATTAACTAAAAATTAATAAGTAACAAGAATTTATATTATTTAAATAGTATTTTATATCTATAACTTTTATTTTAAATAAAAAACTACAATGTATACCTAATATTATACGGAGTCAGTTGTATTTATAGGAAATTTATTGATTATATTGTTATTTAACATTTAATATGTATATAATGTAAACAAATATAATGCCACTAGATCATATTATTTGTATTAAATTAAAATTAAATTTTCAGCTGTTATTTTAATTATTTTAAATTTCAACTTCCAATAAATAAATGCGTATAAAATATAATTTAGTATCCTATTTATAATTTGTTGGTACTTATTTATTTTGAATAAATTAGTTAATAGAATGCTTTTTATATAATAAGTAAATAAATAAATATGTATATATGTTACATTAAATTAGTAGTTTGTGAAATGAATATTATTATGAAATGGTTATCTAAATAATAAAATTTAACAAAATACGCATTATGGACATTCAGTTCATGACATGGATGAATATTATAAATGTTTATTTTGTATGAAATGATTTATAAACCAATTATTATTCGACAATATTGTATTATGATTTAATATTTAAATCATAGCAGACAATGTTATAGCTATTTTTGTATGATAATTTCAAATCTAGAATAGATTAAAATCAATAAATATATGATTATCGATGTATTTTATTTTGTAGTTATTTACTTATTTATATTATAATAAATAATAATAAATTAAATTATATATATATTTATATATTTAAATAAATATCATTTTTGCTCTATAATTCGAGATTATTACTTTATTTCCACACGATTTTAGTAATTTAAATATTAAAATTTGTTTTGGCTTTGATCACAAATTGGCAATTACTTACTTACCATTATTGTCAAAGTTTCAAGAACTATAAAATCAATTAGGTATTTCATTAGTACTACTCTGTTCGAAGTTTGTGGGAAATGCGTTGACTGAAAGAACATACATAATTCAACTTATTTCCTTAAAAAAACTATTTTTTCGTAATTAAAAGTTTGATAATGCGAATTTTAAAATTCTAGGTATATTATTTTTATAATATTTAAGTTATTCCGTTGAGCTTATAATATAATTTAATTTAATTCTTAAACCCTATAGTGATGAGTAAAAGACACTATTATAAAGATACTACTAATATTTATGTAAATATTTGTTGGTATACATTATCCCAGTATCATCATTATATTAATATATACTTTTATTCAAAATAATATAATTTAATAATAATAAAGTAATAATTTATAATTAATAAAATATTTATCGTTTTATTTCTTTTGAAATTAATATTATAAACGTGAATAATATTTGAAATTTTAATTAATGCTTTTAAAGTCTTGACATACTTGAATACATAACCATAACATAATTTTATTCATAATTATACTGTTTTATTAAACACTTTTTAAGCATGTATGATTAAACTAATAATATGCATACATATTAGAGTCAAGAGTCGTTATTAATTTCTTTAATACAATACAATTACAGGGAATTTAACTTCAACTTAACAAATTCGCCCCATTTGCGTCAATGTATTTAGTATTGCGTAAATTGTATTACTATACACCGTTAAATGCTATTTGAAATCATATTATTAATATTACAACTAAATAGTTTGATCAATAGGTATAATACCTATTGTATTAATACAAATTTAACTATTTTCTTTAATTCTCATATAATTTATTTATCAAATATCAGTCTATGCTAATGAGAGTCATTTATTAATAACGACAAAAAAAATAGTTATACATTTTATTATATTTTACTTATTTTTAGTCTATTGTATCTTTTATTTTTATGAAAAGTATTATAAATTGTGTGAGCAATATTTAAGTCAGATATTCAAAAATATAACTTTAATAGCTTAAATTAAAGCGTTTATATAAGAAAATAATACTTCGTTGTTAGTAAAGTAACCGATTTGTTATTAAATTTTAATGTATAATATTATTTAAAAAAAAATACTTAACAAAAATGAGGAAAAAAATAAACCACAAACAATGTTACAGTTTATAATTTAGTATTCAGAATCTATTCAGCATTTATTTTTATTTACCATCCCTAGATATACCTGTTGCCACCCTTCTTGGAAGTAGCGAGGACGCACGTCATCATATCTTTTTATTTTTGAGTATCCTCGCACAAAATAAAAACCATTTTTCAAGCCACTCCTTGTTTTAATCTAGGAAGAAAAATAAAATATATACGATTAAGAAAAATATATTTGCTTAGGGTTTCGATTATCGAGACTCTTTTTTATAACAAGTAAAAATAAATAATAATGTAAGAATTATAAAAAAAAATATACCGAATTTATATATTAATACTCTGTTTAACTATTTTAATGACTGAACTTAATAATAATAAAAATAATATAATATGCATCATATAATACATACCATAAAAATAAACTATTTTATAAGCCAATAATAACTTAACATAGTTTTAAAAATAGAAATTTGTTCATGCCAAAAATATTATAAGTATTAAGTACATTATTTTGAGTTTTATTGTTATTTTATTATGAATGTATACTTAATAATGATTTTTATAATATTTCAGTATTTTCTTTCAACATTACACTACATACTCCATGGTCAAAAATTGAAATATACACGTACAAGTAACAAATCGCTTATACATAGAAAAAGTTATTGAAAATATTAATTTATTTAACTTAAAACTTTTGTTTTCATGTATATAGATAAATTATATATTGGATATAAATTAATATTTAACTACATATTGCTAAAAATTAGAAAGTTGGAATTTGTGTTTTAGATGTTAATCAGTAATCAAAAAAGGGGCTTTGATTTCGAATTGGTGAGTTACATATCTCGTACATATCTTTTTTATAACAGAACACAATACTAAATAATATTTACTTAAAATTCTGTCAATAAAATTATAAAAGAGCTTTGTAAGCAATTAGATTATTATTTTAATTCCAATAATTAAGCCTGGTTCATATTATTAAGAAATGTACGCATGCGAATTCCGATCGTAAAATTATATTTTGTTATAATTGTCACTCAAAAGCTTGATTTCTAGACTTGATTTTTATCGACATTTGTTTTACATGTAATAGAAATATGTAGGGTGTGTGTAATGATTTTCATGTTGCCTCGAAATGAAGGTCAAAGAGTAATTACGAACAAAGTTATAATAGTACCAAGCAACGGTGAAATAGGTAACATAATTTATCAGATATGAAAATACATACTTAATGTCACACTAAACTATAATATACTAATATGTTATTAAATATAGAGACAATCTTCGAATTATGACAATTATTAATTGAATTCATAAATAGTATCATCTTAAATTAATGTAATAATTGTTAATTATAATAGGTCTTATAAGTTATAAAATTTGAAAATCATGTCATAATTAATTAAAATATTAAGCGAGTTAGACTTTATTTTTATGTTTGTGTTTCGATTTCATTAAAGTATAGTGTCACATTTTTTAGACACACGTAAATAGTGTAAAAGTCATTGTGTAATTTATAATATATTAGCGGTGGTTTATATTTTTGAACTTAAAATTTACCATATTATACATAGATAAAATATGATATATTTTGAATATATTCCGAGGTAAATTCGGTAAGATGGTTTATGTCAACTTATACTAAAAACATGTACTTACTCGCAAAAATAAAAGTTTAACACTGGGGGTTGTTTTTATTCATTGTCGTCGGACGATTTTTCCTTATTTGCTTTAGTATTTCAGTCGATATTATTATTATTATTATTATCATTATTAATGTGGTGCCGAATAAATCATCCGTACCGTAAGACGATGGTTATGGTTAGCGGTGGGTGGTAGCACCAGGGTATTATATAAGCCCACTCCGCATTCTTCAAGATTCCACATGCCGTTGTCATCGAATTCTTAATGACTGGCGACGGAGTGATAGCAAAGGCGGCTCGCCAAGACGAAAAAAACACCACCACCGTTGCTAAAATATAAATAAATAATAATAAAAACACACTACTACGTTAGACAAGGTGGGAGCAAAAGTGTAAAGAAAAAAGAAAGCAGAGAGAAGGAGAGAGATGAGAAAAAACATTAGGGCTGAGACAAAAGGGGTCCCCCAAGTCCGTTACATACATTATTGTTAATATAGGCTAATCCCCTCCTCTATGCCACCATACCGTCCAAACCTACCAGCGACCGTAGACGAAGACATGTGCTTTTAAAAGTTCTTTCTCTCTCGGTTTTTTTTTTTTTTTTTATTTCCTTGCATAATTCCTTTCCTTCATTATACTCGTCTTGGATGAGCGTTTTTTCCTCCCTTCCTCTTACCTCTTACCCGTCACTAGCGCACACGTTCACCTCCACCACTCTGCCACTACCATTACTACCACCACTATCGCAGCCACTCACTCCATCGCAGCTACCGCCACACCACCGTCGCCGTGCCACATCGGCAACGGCCCTCGTTCGGGCAAAGTCTCACATGCGCGCAAATGAAATCGATTAAAAAAGCCTGGCCCGGGGAGAGAATATTTTCTCGTCAAGGTGGAGTAGGGGAATTATTTCGTAATGCCTGGCGACGGTGGATGGTGGCGTGGCGGAGCGGTCCGCGGAGAACGGGAACGACTGCGGAGGGTTCATTTAGAACTTTTTTTTTCTTATTTCATTTTATTTTCTTCACATGAACGCAGTAAAGTTTTTGCCAGGTCTTAATAAACCATTCGCCTTCGGGCTGTATGCGGGAATATAGTAATAATAACGATATAATACGATAACAAGCGGTTTTAAGTTTCCTTTTGTTTTTTAGAAGAAAAACGGCTTTACCCGTCTCTTCCTCGTTCTCTATTTACCCCGTCCTCAAACCTACGCACCAGTCCACTGGTTGGTATAAGGGTAGTCATAACGGTTAAACTTATTGCGATTTTAAGGGACGTAAACGAGGACCGTTTTCATAAAAGTCAAATGTCCAAATTTACATCGTTAAATGTAACAACGGCCACCAACGATTAAAGCTTAAAATATCACATTTAACGTATATGAATCAGAGAGTTCGAAGTCAATGGGTTTATTTTTTATTTTTAAAGTACCTTAATGAGTCTTAGTAGTTTTATTTATCAAGAGCGAATGCAATGCTGAAATATTCAATTCGTAGCACGTTCCGAGTATGAGAAATACATTCAATTAATAAAAAAAAAATGTTTTTTTTTTCATTCATATTCATGATTTATAATACATTTTTGTACTATCAGAACAATTTAATAAAAATATTACAGGATTTTCATGAATAATCTATATGAAAAACTTACCTTGGAGTTTAAGGTTTAGATATAAAAATTAAATTTAAACATAAATACGGAATAAATCAAACCATATAATGAATTCAAATAACTATGTTCTATTTTAATATTGTAGAAAATCCAATTTTTCAAAATATATCTAATTATTTAAATTAATAAATTTAAATAAAAACAGTTTGGCGTAAATTTGTCTAATATTTCATTGTATTACAGTAATAATTATAAACTATTTTTTTGATTTGAACACATTAAACTTCAAATAAATTAATGTGTATGTTTATTGGCTTATTACTTAGGTAATATTAGGTATAACGTATAAATGGATATTGTATATAGTTAATTGTATTCTGGTTTTGACATTAATTTAAAATAAGTATAGTCGACCGAAATCTAAAGAAAAAGAAAAATTGTAATTAAATCTCTTATGACATTTTCATAAATGATTTTATTGAGTTGTAAAAATATTACTCAATAATATGTTTTAAATATACCTTTATAAATCGCAAACATTTAGAACAATGTTATGGATAAACTCATAGGTTATAACTTGCTAATAACTGTAGGTATTAATATAATTTTTAATGTAGGTAAGTAATAGCTAAAAATGCAATTATGATAGTTATTTTTGGAACCTATATAATATTATGTCCTACCTGTTCAAATATTGCAAACATTTAGTCTTATAATGTAAAAACCCTATTCGATTTAACATTTTTTTCCACTTCAATTCCCCCTTTTGAAAGTTAGATGTTTACCCTTCTAGATTATAAAATCATCGGGCAAATAAAATCTAAAGCTTATATTTCGGCATTTTACTACAATTGAGGGGGTGATTTTTTTTTTAAGAGTCGAGAAGTGAAGACGTCAAAACAATATTTTTTATGGACAAGTTTGATATATTTATTAATGTGTGACATTGGATTATATTTATTTGATTTTATCCTTTAATATGTGATTTATTTTATAAACGCTATTGGCGAATGGTGATAGAAAAACCCAATTCAAACACTCTATTAATTATTGGACTGTCGTATTAATTTATTAAATCAAAACATTATTATATTTTATTAATTGTTTTTTGAATTTGCCATAATATAGGGATACAATAACCCAGTATATTATATTCATTCGGACACTTCCGATATATACAACATAATTATGTTATATCCTTATTCCTCGTCATACATCAAGGGGGTATCCACGTAGCCAACATCAACTATAATAATAACATATCTACTTGACGCACAGATCTGCAGTGTAGAGTATTATTATATAGTCACAATAGTGATGCGAGCGGATGAAAAACGGACGGATCATCGTGTGACTCGCAGACAGTTCCGGCGATAATAGGGCGATAATAAAACTACATATAATAACTGTAAGAAGTATGTACACAGACTCAACGAAGTCACCGCTTAATAGGTTAACGTGGCCGGCCCAAGTCGTTACAGGGGATTCCATAGATGACTTCGTGTGCGCTTAAAATTATTATTATTATGCATTATAATGAATAGTTGGTGTTGGGCGCAGAAAGTTTGACGGACTATTTAGTATTTACCGTGCAGTGCCATTGTGTGGTACAAATGAAACTTACATATCGTGACGTTTTCGATTAAATTGACCAGCACGCGTACGTTATTATTACAACAACCGGTACAGGAGAGTGTTGCTGACGGGTTGTATGGTTTCTCCGAGCAAATGGTCAGCCGATGTTTTTATATTTGTTTTTCACTATTATCACACACATTGTCACCGCACGTAGAACATCGTCGCATGATTACGTAGAAAACAAAAATAAAAACATGTGCCCATTGTACTATACGAACAGTATACCTATATTATTGAGCCGAGTCGAGTTACTACACATATATAATATGCATTAAGTCGTAGAAACGCTAACTCGTGGCATAATGATGTGTCGAACCAATCGTTGCATATTTTATCGTGTATAATATTTTAGATTCATATCTATTTTTCATAATAAGTGATTTTGCAACAAAGGTATAGGGTTTGGGGAGGGGAGGGGATATATCGGTTAGTGGTCAGCGGGATTACCGGTGATGCTAGTCACCGATATTTTATAAAACTATCACGTTTTATTGTTTTGAGGTATGGTACACCCGTACGTACATCTATTAACACTATTTAGTTTAATAAATAATGATATTATCGCAGTATAACATTTTTACGATCTTTATGGTTAATTTAAGTGTAGATAAACAATATAAAATAAATACGAACTATGTTTTTGTACTCCAATTAATTATTTACATTTTATTATTAAAATTAAAGTAACTTTGTGAAAAATTTACGAACAAGAAAGATATTACAATTTACAAGTCAAAATAATGGGATAATAATAGTAATTTTAAATTTAAAAGTAAAAAAATCTTATTCTTATGAATTTAACATTTAGTAAAAATGTTGCTAACAATTAATGTTTTAATTTTCAGTAGAACTTTTATTAAATTATTATACCAGATATAGTTTATTTCTTGCTTATAGGTACCGATATTTCTATATTCTCCACAACCTCTTAAAAGTTTTCTACATCTATTTCTTTAGTAAATTCTAAACGTATAATAATTCTTACCATAAAAAAAAAATCATAACTTTGATTATTAGATAAAGTTGAATAAAAACATCTTTAATTTATTGACTTTAAAGCCACAAAAAATTATTTCGTGTTTATCTTTCATTAATATAAATGTATATTAATAAAATAATATGTGTGGATTTTAATATTTAAAACAACTGTTTTTAATTTAAGTACGGCATTACGTTTCTATTACACCTTAATAATTTAAAAAATCTAAAAATCTTTACAAATCTTAGTGAGTCATTAATTATTATTAAAACTATACATTTAAAGAACAGTCATTTTTTTTTTTAATTATCCAACAATCGTATTTTTCAGATTTCTTCGAATCACTGAATTTTTTGATTGATGAGGAGCTGTAAATGCAATGTTAGTTACTCATATGTAGGTATTTATTAATGTATATATTTCAATAAATTAATGTTCAATAGATTTATTTCACAATAAATAACTTTTAAAATGGTCTATAAGATAATATAAACATATATCTAAATAATTTATGATAATGATAAATTTTACATAACCGTTTAGAATTTAAATTGGTTAAGTTAACTGTTCATTTGATTAACCATTTTCTTAACTTTATCTGTTTGGATTGTGCTCAGCAATTCGAAAGTTTAGTTTTTTAACTTTTCAATTATTACCACCTACACATTGTCGTCTGAATTATTATTAATTTAATTTTGAACTCCATTTTAATAAACCAAAGAATGGGTAGGTAAACGTAATTTAAAAATTTAAATATTTATTTTTCATCTATAATAAATCAATTACCGACCAATATTAAATAAAAAACTAATTATTACTTTTTTCATATAGAGTATTATTTTAATGTATTACTATGCTATTGTTTTACTATTTGATTATGATATTACACTTGTTACTAAGATTTTGTCACCAATTAAACCTTAAATTACTCGTTGCACGTTTTACTGTATTAAACGCATATGAATATTCATCTTCCAGAGTTCACGAGTTTTGGTTTAACAAAAGTTTAAATATATTATAGATATTGATTTATAATTACTTATCGGTTATTATTAGTTACGCATTAGGATGCTTGACCTTCATCATTACTCTTTCTAAAATTTTCCATTAATATTATAAAAGTTTCTAATAAGTTGCATTTTTGATTTTATTGCATTGTTAATTAAATAACTAATAAACACAATTACAAAATCTCGCTATGACAAACCTATAGTATTGTATATTAAGACCCAATAAATCGAGAAGGTAATGTAATTTTTCTGATTTTTTTTACCACAAAAATAACAGTGATCTCACTTTTTAAATTCAACCTTTTACGATACTATGGTGCTACATTAAGTTTATAACATAATGATAGAATGTTCGATATAAGACGTGGAGTTTTAAACAAAGATAACAAAAATGTCCTATATTTAGACTTTATTTATTTATTACTATAATACTGGCTGGGGCCCAATTTAGATACCTATAATTCACAAATACAGAGATAGGTAGCTGTTAGCACACACACACACACACACACACACACACACACACACACACACACACATATATATATATATAGTAATCAAAATAGCGACGGTTAACTGAAATAAAAGGGATGGAAATTCGTATCATTATTTTGATAGACTGGATGCGTACGTAGTTAGCGATATATTTATAGGTGAATGAAAAGGTTATTAAGACAATGAGTAGAAAGAAGGAACCTTAAAATGTATAATATGGTATAGAAGTTTAGAGGAGTTAATAATAAGTCAATATTACTATTGGCTTACGACTATTATCTCAAGTCAAAACAATTAATAATTAAAATAATACATAAAATACACACGTTATTAAAATAAAAAATATCAGTAGTTATACATTAATAGATGGGAGGAGGAAAGATGTTTTCAATAATGGTGTTCTTATGGCTGCGTTATCAAAAATATTAAAATTTATCAATTTTATATTGATTTTTTTCAATAAATTTATATTTATTCTCCAGTAATTACGTCACATTTTAAAATTAGAGGCTTAAAATAGGACACGTTATGTATAACTATAAAGTAAAACAGTTATTTTGTTTTTATAAAGGTATAATACATATATCTAATATATATGGATTATAATATACCAAAACGGATATTCTTGATATGCCTGGATGAAATAAGAAAGACCGCAGCCTCGAGGTATAATAAATAAATGTGAAAAAATAGAAATCGTAACGATTAATGGCGCACTACATGTCCAATGGAGTGATACAGATAATAGCATGAAGTTTTGTCATGACGTCCGACATAAGAGTAGTTCGATCAAAACGCGTAAACCCGTTACCTATGTATTGCAGTGATTCTTTAGTTAAACTTGATGCTCAAAGTACTTACATTTTATGTAAGTGTGTTACAGAGATAAAAAATCCAATCAACGTGTCTCCAAGTCGTATTTGCCGAGATATTATAATGTTCTTTTCCTTTGCACGGCTATTTAGAATACGAATACTAATTACTGTAATTATTCTAAACGTTAGGTTAACAATATATTGCGTGATTTATGGTGTGAATAGTACATAATATACAATTTCAGTACTGCACTTATGTTGGACAACACTATTTATTATATTATATGCTTATTAAAATTCCGCTTTAATTCAAACAACGTACTTACCTATATTATTATAATCATTGGTGCACATGATTCTCAAAGTGCAATTTAATAGTGACATGCAAAAACACCAATCCAATGCTTGGGCAAGTGATTTTATTTTACCGGTTTCAATTCACGTGCGTTGCAGTACTCTCACTTGATAGGTATGTCGGATATATAGTAGTACAAATACTTAAGTATACATGTCGTAATATTCATCCAATATACTTTATCGTAATATTATTTACGTACAAAGTTTTGATGTTATTATAACATATATAATATTGTTTCAAGTAAGAATTAAGTTTTTTTGGGCAATAATGAAAGGTATCCAATCCACAATATGGTCCACACTACAGTTTATTACGTTTTAAATTTATTATTTTTAATGTACATAAATCAAAAGCAAATACTTATGAAATCAAACGGGATGTATTCAAATAATAGAAATAAGAATGTAGGTATTAGTTGACTTGACATTATTACACTTAAGATTATTATGTTAAATACATTTTTGTTAATGTTGTTTACGTTTCATAGAAATAAGAAACGGTATTGAAAAATTATTGAGTTGAAATCTTACATAATTTGTTTATAATTAAATATAATATTGATATGAACAACGAACTTATTTTCTTACCGTAGAAAACGTAGTCTACTAAACTTGTTTTAATATGAACGAAGTTCGCTTGTGTTGGTGAATGGTGTTAATTTCAAAAAAATATGTGCAACTACCCAAATATTTTAGTTTTTCAGCGGAGTGATGTACTTAATAATTTTACAATGATGCATTTTTTTTTTGCCTGATTGGACGGTGGGTAGTCAATAAAATGCTTTGATTTTCTAATTTGAGGACGGTTTTTAATAGAAAATTAGGTTTTGTTAGTCAAAATTAAAAATCTACAGTACATATTTTTATGATCGGAAAAAACAAACAAAAATGTAATGAAAAACGAGAATTTTTACGCTAAACCAATTTTTGATTAAATTAATTACTTAATTTTGTTATAATTCTAAAACAAATTACGAGAAAAACTTGAAATTTTACAAAGTGTATGTATTATTATTTTACGCTTTATATGGTATAACTTTAAAAATATTTTGACGTTTTTTTTTGATTTTATTTTTTATAAATGTTGATAAAAAGTGTATGAATAGATAAAAGAGTTTGAAAATTTAATGTAAAGTTCTGAAAAAAAACAATCATGTCCTAATAAAAAAATATTGAATCTTTAATTTGTATTGCTAATGTTTGAAAATTGTATGTAATATCCCCATAAGTATTTCATACTGGAACTAAAAATTCTAAAAAAATATATAAATGCAATTTTTTTATAGATATTTGAATAAAACTATATATTTCAACTTTGAATAATGATGTTAATTATTTTATTAATTCTATCTTTTTTATCGATTTTTTTTAACAACTTTTGCGGCAATAGCCATTAGTTACATTGTAATTATATGTTAACAATGATGGTAGTTATAACTAAAAATAAATTATGTCAGAAAAATTGTTTTTTGATTTGAATATTGCATTTTTAAATGTTTTATAGAAATTATTTGATTTTAAAAACTTTATAACCAGATTGGTTAGATCTGGGTTTGGTCTAAATTTTTAACAATAGAGAGTTCTTTGACGATAATAAAATAATGAATTTAAGTCCAATATTTTTTTAGTTTAAGAAGTAATACAGAATTATTT
This sequence comes from Rhopalosiphum maidis, assembly GCF_003676215.2. NCBI lineage: Eukaryota > Metazoa > Arthropoda > Insecta > Hemiptera > Aphididae > Rhopalosiphum > Rhopalosiphum maidis. Next base: position 67,724,191 of record NC_040877.1, read on the forward strand.
CAGTTATAAGAGTTTGGCGTAGTTATGTATAGAGATTTAATAGTTTAAAGGAAACAGTCCTAAAACGGAAACCTCATGAGAGAAGACCACTATAGGTGGACTAAAATATAGGTAGATAAACAAGGTCGAAAAGAATCTAATGGAAACTTCAATATACGAAGCATCAGCAATTAGCATATAAGATAGAAATTTATGAAGAAGGTATGTGTTATGCTAATTGACCTCAATGGATTTCGAAAAACTAAAGAGTAAGAAGTATACCAAATCTTAACAACAAGAATATTACATTTATTTAAGCTACAATTTAAAATGATTTAAGGAAATATTATGCGTAAATTGAACCAAATATTCAAATGAAATATTGTATGTAACTGACATTTAAGGAAATGAAAAAGTATGATATTTGTTTGATATCAGTTATCTAAATGATTATTTGTATAATTGGGCATGGAAGTGTACTCATAGATATCCGATATGTAAATTAATTTCAAACAGAGCGTACAACATCTTAGGGAACAAAATATTTTTGTTTATTGATTCAGGATACATACAAACTTGCACTCAACGAATATTAATGAAAATAAACTATTTGTTGGTAAAAATAAATAAAAGTAATAAAAAGAGATTTTATTCAACGTATTATTTTTAAAAGCTAAAGCTGTATTTTAAATTTATATATATAATGTATAATACATTTTAACGTTAACCTGCTTTGATGATCAATAATGTTTCAAACGATTCGATGGATATCTAGTTGTATTGTTTGTTTGTATCCAGTTATATTACAAATTATAATTAATAAAGAATCACTTGCATATTAATGGAATAGCATTAACAAAATGAAAAACAGATAGGTAGTGTTTATTAGTTGTGTATTAATTCTCAGCTACAGTTATGTTTAATACAATCGTATTAAAAATTAGTACCATTAAATGTTATGTAATACTATAGCATTATTATGTATTACACTGATAGGCAACTAATTTTATGAGATTAACCGAGAAAGATCTTTAGTATTATTTGTATGTATATTAAATCTAATTGTTTAAATTAAAATACCTTTTAATATTACATCCAGTAATTCAGTAATCTGCAATTTCAAAAAAGTAATAAATTATTTATAATAAACAATATATTGCAAAACATTTGTACTTATTTTTTTTTTGGCGGAGGAGGGGCTTACTACAATTTAATAAAATCGACTACCCTTCATAAAATTACACGAGATGAGAAACTAATTAACACTTGATATCGGCGATAGTTAATGATGTGTTTTTTGTGTAAACGTTTCGGCGAGGTAATGCTATTCGTTTTTTATGGTAACAAAACGACCGCGACTGTGACTATAGGTGACGACGGAGGAGGAGTAGTCCGAGGCGACGGAATGCGTACGGTTTTCGCCACGAAAACGACGCGCGGGGTGTGATGGTGGGCAGCACCACAAGGGCAGGTCGTTGTCGATATTTTCAGCCACAGCTGTAAGTAATCGAATAATGACGACGATAATATTTTCTCCCGTTGACAAAACCCGTGGATGGCGATAAAACAATGAGTCGGGGCGAGGAAAACGCCGGGGAAAAAAATCATATTAGTTATAGCAGTGTGAAATAATGTAGAACAAAAAAAAAAAAAATAATAATAAAAAAACAAAAAACACCAATACTTACGAATGTTATGTCGGCCACGGAGGAGGTGGCGGAGACAGACGGGAGCTATACGAGGGGGGAAAAACAGAAAAAACGGAGCGGTAGGTACCTATGCTAGCTGTTTTTCTGATCGGTCCTTGGGATATGTTCGGATGGGAAATAGAACTAATTGCAATGTCCGTGGCCAATCAATGGGAACTCTCATTAATGGATGAACCGCGCGCGCGCGCACTTGTCATCGTCGTCTATTCGTCACCGACGACGCTGTGTACACACATATACCTATAAAATATATATATATATATACCGATATATAGTTATATACATATATAGGTACTCGTAGACGATATTAATGTATATGCCGCTGTTATGCTTCTAACAAACGAGCGAGACAAAAATGCATTTTGTGTATATATATGTATGTTCACCTCCGGCGATTCGGTTCATTCACACTAATAGTAGCCAAAAAACGGTCGTGTATATTATATATTATAGGCTGACTGAAGTTTGTATATAAGTATATACGTAGTTATACGCTATACAGGTAAGTATATAAATTAAACGTCTAAAATCGAAGTATTTCAGAAAAAAAATACTCACGCATACTCGAGGCATCGGGATTTATGAGGGAGACCCGAGTGACGGTTGGACATTATTTGGCGAATTAATCATAATTATTTTGTTTATATCTACTTGCTGTTAAATTGCAAATCGTAGTGGTAATGGAAATGGTGTCAACACAGCATATTAAGATGCGTGAGTTAATTTCTCGCTTATAGCTATCGGTAATAGTTTATTAATAAACATATATACCCATACGGATATTGCGATATGTAAGTACGGCTATGAATTGATTTCCAATTATTGAGTCGGTTCTCGGATAACATGCAAATTCGTTGAGTTGAACTTTATTTATAATAATAAAATTATGTTAAAGTTAACTAGTAAGTTTTAATCAACAGATATAGGATTGTCTAGAATATCTTGGTAATGTTAGACATAAATTTAGTCAGATGATATATACACGATAACTTACAGATAATAAACTATATACTCCTATGCCAATACTATACTAATAATAAAATTGGTATATAATAATAATAGTCGTGGTCAATACCAAATAATTGTAATAATTTAGTTACATATTTAAATTTACTTAGTTTATAGATTGGTTAATTTCAATCTTCTAAAAACGGTTAAGTATTTTCTCAATAATGCAAGTTTATGTTTAAATTTCAAATTAATTGATTGTGGTTTTATAAATTTTATATAAATTTCAACCAAATATTTTCAAACTTGAATTTATAATGTATATATATATATATTATTAAAGTTCGTTATGTCTGTAACATTAATCAGGAAGGTAATTATTTATAATAAATATTCATTTAGTCTGATATTTTTCTTTGTATCAACTCTTATGATATGATGGATCATATTATATTTATGTTATAATTAATGTTTATATTATTGTCAACAATAACAATACTATTTTACTTCATAATTTATCAATTAGATATATTTACTTGTTTTTATTTTTTTTTTTAACAAATATTATATCAATCATTAAATATTTAGAAAAAGTTAAAAGTTAAACCATAAATAACCATAAATAACCAATAAATGGTTACAACTGAAAGTTTTCATAGGAATAATATATTATTATTTAATATTTATACTATTTTACGCTTATCAAAATATTTTTTATCCCCTTATACGATTTTCTCGCGTATCACCACAAGAAGACGTCATAACGTAAATACCACATAAAAGACACTTGACATGGTAGACGGTAATTCAAAAAATTTGAGGGGTTAATAATAATAAAAAACATAAATAAACACGTGTTTCTTCTTAAAAAATAACTGATGCTATATTGTGAACAAAAAAAGAAGTATTATCATCCAATGCAGTATTTTATTATTAATAATATAACAATAATAACAACAAAAAAACCATATTATTTTGAGGCAATTATTTTCATTGACGTGTAATACCGTTAACAATGAAAACCTCGTTATAGGAATATTTTATATCAGAGATTTTAAAGTAAAACTTTTTATGTTTTTCATCACTAACACTTTTACATCATAATTGCATTTTACTACTGTTAAAATAATTGCTGTTTTTCTAAATAAGTCGTTAACATCAAACGTTTTAAATAGAAAAAAAACATTTTAAACATATTATATTTATTTAAATCACTTTTAACAAAAACCAACAATAATATTAAATGTAATTGCTTGTTAAGGACCTGAATTTGTCGTATTTATTATTGTAATATTAGAAATATTTTTTATAATATTTGTAATATTGTTGAGTATGAACAGCATAGTTATTAGTACCTATTTTGTGATTAGTGACAAAAAAATATTTTCTTAATGTCGAATAAATCCGGTTTTATTTTTTTTTTTTTTTTGGGGGTATTTATAAACTGTGATCTTTACTAAGGTACTTATTTTTTTCTTTACTTTAATTAGTTAGGTAAATCGTAGTTTATTTATTTTATATGAAAATTATTTTCATGCAAACTATAATGCTTTGTTTAAATTTATAATATTTCAAAGGGATGTGTGCCAGGTATTATTTTGGATAAAAAAAACTGAATAACAAAAAAGTTGAAAGAATGAAAGTGCTTTTCTACCTTTGCTATTGATCAACGATCTTAATCAAAGTTCATTATTCACTGTATGTAATAAATAGAGTTGAGTATATACTGATTATATTATATTTTATAAGATAAGATAAATAATTAATGTGTGTAACTGTGTAAGTCGATTCAAATTACTCCTATACTAAACAGTTTTGAAAATTATTCATATTCTAAGTACCATTATGTTATTCATTATTGTATATATTATGTGATCGTCATTTGTAAGTGATATCAAAATAATGAAAGTGCAATTCATTTTGAAGTATTAATTTATATTATATTAATACCATTATATTTTAAAACGTCATAATATCTATTATGACGTCAATTATATTTGTAATTAAGGGTCTTCGTGAGTAGTACATTGAGATTTGGATGCCTGAAAAAGTACAAACAACTTGTACGTTGTATTTATATTTCCAAATTAATTTAAAATCAATGGGTATTGTAAAAGAAAATAATTTAGTTGACAACCTTTACAAGTTTTAATTAATATTGTAATAGTATATGTAATAAAATATTATTTTATAAACTAAACAACAATATACTTAATTAAAACAATATATATCATAATGACTGTATAATAACGGAAAAAAAAATAAATTTATACCATACTATAAAATTATGTTGTATACACGAAATTGTATTATTATTTTATTCTTAAAAAATGTTGAATTGTTTTCTTTTGTTTATCTATATTATAATCTAATAATAAATATCACAATAAATCTCATGTGTTAAATGTTAAAACGTATGTTTCTATGAGTTACATCTAAACTATTTTAATGATAACTCAAAACACTATTTAACATTGTTTAAAACGAAATTTGAATTGGGTGGGACATGTTGTATTTAGTTAGCATTTTTTATGAATATTAAAACATTAAATATTTGATAATCAAAGAACTTATTCTTATAACTATTAATTTTTGTACACTTACTTTAAAATTGTTTTTTTATTATTATTTTTCACGGTTATTATAGAATCCAAGTATTTTAGAAAAGTTTTTCGAATTCTGCAATTATTGCCTCAATAATGTTTTAACAGCTTTTTCAACTTTTTTGGTAAAATATTAAAAATTAATTATATCTCCTAAATTCATTCAAACATTACTTGTTCTTTTTTACATAGTTAATAAAATAATTTTCCATTCAGACACATTAACCTACATTTTAGTTCGCAGAATGCAGTATAGTTTTATGAGCCCATGTTTTATTTTATTGTTCATAACATTGTATATACATAATAGTTATACCTGATAGAGTAAACACATCAAAGCATTGGTGCGTTTACTTTAAAAAAATAATCTTATGCATATAAATTTACCAAAAACTATATTATAACTTGGTAAGTAGTACCATAATGCGAATAATTGCGCAAGAAAATAAATAACTTCATCACATAACATGTTAGTTAGTCTTAAATCATCATAATGTAATGTATACATTCGTGTAATACATACATTCAGATTCAATGCATTCGTTATTTATTTGTGACGTATAGGCACATAGCCATGTATAAAAGTTACAGTGAGTGTTATTCAAAATCGTTATCGCTGGACAAGAGCTTGCTAAAGATATCAAAGATAAGTCACCCGCCCTCGTTTCAATGAAGTTTGTACACCATTAATTTTTTTGTTTCCCGACTTCAATTCAACTCCCCACAAAAGGCGAAGGGATCTACAGTTCCAAATGGATATCCGTGTGAACACGATATTACGTCTGCGTACGCGTTATGAACGCATCCCCTAAAAAGCATTGTGTTTGTGTCTTCAAACCACTTTTTGATAAAAGCCATAATATTTGTCTTAGTAAGTAATTTTTTTTTCAACAGTTTAGAACGATAAGTTATTATCTACAATGAGAATACTGCAATAGTCATATTATACGAGTACCCATTAGTTTAGACTAATCAAAATTTCTATAACATAAATTCTACGTAAGTACTGATTGTCGTACTTCATATATTTTGAATGATGAATGTTGTAGTTTTGACTTTAGTTGCCACAGTAATTAATGTATGATTTAGACATTGACTTTACTCATGCATTCCTAAACCGACGATTGCGTGGATTAAAGTAACAAACTAAATTTAATTAATGAAATATTTATTTTATTTTTATAAGAACGCGGGTTTTTTGAACTTTGAACTGTAATCACACCATTATGATTTCGTAATATTCAGTCGATCAATAAATCAAAGCTTTTAAGCTTGTCGAGGGATAATCCTATTTCAATATAATAATACAGTAAAATCCCGTTACAACGAACTTCAGGGGACCGAATTTTTTTTCGTTATAACGGAAATTTCGTTGTAACGAAAATTCGAATAAGCTTTTTATAAGCCCTGCTTTTTGGCAGGGGACTTCTATGACTATCGTTATAACAGGATTTTTCGTTGTATTGATATTCGCTGTAACGGGAATTTACTGTATAACAAATCAACTGACTATAATACATTATGATAAACGGCTAAAAATTGTTATGCCAATCCCGTCATCTACCTAATATATTAGTAATATTATATTTTTATTAGGCAAGTACATTATATTATCCGTAATAGTAGTAGGTAATTGATTAAACTTTACTGGTTTACACTGTTTAAAATATACCTACTTGTATTGTAGCTAATCGTATACATTTTTTCGGATTACATATACAGACGCTACACGAATAATGGCTATATCGGCCGAGTATCGAATCGATAAATCGACGTGACAAACAATAATATCCGTAGAAAGTATGTGTACCTATACGTATAACATAAGTACCCGGTTTCCCGAGGTTTGAATGATTTTCAGTAACAATTTATGTAGTTATTGGTAGGCACTCGCGTTATACGATGTACATTTGCAGTAAGCGTGCGGCAATTATGGGTTTTCCGCGCGACCGCTGAACTTTCCCATCACAAAACGCAAAACGATCGTAGTATAGGGTACACGGCTATTATTATAATATTATAATATGTACATTATACACGAAGCGGTCCATCATCGGCGGAGGTCGTCCTACATTGTTTGTACATAATGTTATATCCGCGGCGGCGCATGCATGGCATGATGATGATACGGCGCGGTGCATTGCATATGCCACATATATGACGGTGTATTATGGTATGGATGTACGGGCATTTATTACGACGTACGTTACGATGTGGTACAGGTATACGTAAATAAAACTGGTTGCTAGAACGAATAATAATAATAAATAAAAAAAAAAAACCAACAGCTACATAAAATTGTATAAATCTTATTGCGATGATCATTGTCGGTTTATGCGCACACGCACACATATAACATAACTGGCGGGTAATCGGGTAATATACGTACGAAATGAAATAAAAAACGTGCAAGCCCTTAATCGAAACTGGTCTAGTTGTGTTTGCCGGCGGTTTGGGTCTCATGTTGTTCGCATAACATACGTTGCACACACACACACACACACAAACTTATAAATATAAATATTGTAGTATGCACACACACACGAGAAGTCGTCCACATGAGATGCACACGCAGAAAGACGGACGGCGGCAGTAATAATAACATAGGCGCACATATTATATATACAATACGAGAGCACAGCGCCGAGTACTCGTCGTGACTCGGTCGGCACTAAACATCGATTAGACGCAATTATTTACAATTATGATGTCTCGCAATCACGAAGATCGTGTGTGATTGTTTGCTGTGTATGTGCGTAGTTATATATTATACATGTCGATCTACCGCCATGATCAATTTCGTTTTAAAGCCCAATCGACCGCTATCTTTATCGTTTCGTACGCGGGACAGGCGCACAAACCTTTTTCACATTATCATCTATACATAACCAATGCGTACGTATAATAAATATACAGTAATTCTCTATCACAGCGCCGTCGCCGGCACAATTATTTGCCAATCCGATGATTATTATGGTGGCGGTGGCGCGTAGATTCGATTTCCCACGATGTGTGTCCGTTAGCGCAATGCCAATCGACCAGAGAAACATCATATACTCACATTTAATGATATAGGCAGGTACATCATATAGTCTTATCGTTTTGTCCGCTGTTCTATTTCGAACGATATTTCGTTTTGTGCCAAAGTGAAAGTAACAAAAGTATATTATGAACCGCTTTTTTATCATTATGATTTTTTTTTTTTTACTCGTTCGATTTTTAATCCGTCTCACACGCTTATCCTCTTGCCCACACGATACGCTCTATCTCTGTGTTTGGTGACCTTAAGGCCATCAATTGGACCAAACCTTCTCAACTTTTTTCCGTTCAAAATGTTTTAAGTCTTAACTAAATAATAACCATTATTCATACTAAATTACATAAACATCTCAAACGGTCACTATTCTGTACAATCATTATCACAATTTAATACTTTTGTTTAACATATTACATCCTACTAATTGATTATTTTGTTTTAATTTTTATCTGTGAAACCTATGACTTATTAAATGGATTTTTCTCAACCACAGAAAGTGACAGTTAAGTGGCCATAGAGTAAAAGAAATAGTGGAATGCTCCTGAACATGCCACGTGCAATGAATAATCTGAAAATTAGTATGTTTCATTAAAAAATTACATATTTTTGTCTATTGTAAAACTATTGTTTAAACATTCTTCAATTGTAAAACAAAATTTAAGAGTAAATTCTAATTAAAAAAAATATTTTAAATGAATTTACATGAATAAGTGAATAATTATGGCCGTATTTCAAACGGAATATTTTATTCTAGTCTCTAGCTCCATAAACTAATTAGAATAATAAAATATGATGCTAGAAATATTTATCGTTGTTTAATATAAACAAAGAAACTAGGAGCTTATAAAATTGTTAATATAGGTAGGCAAATTACATTGATGAAAATTAACACTACTACATGAGGTACTTAATATTTTAATATTGAAAGGCATTTTCAAGTGATTTATTATAAATAGAGGTAGGAATTATATGCATTAAAAAACTATAAAATGTACCACTTAAACAAAATATGCTGACCATAGGCATTTAAAATACAATCAGGATAGTCAATAAACGATAAATATTAACAAAATCGGACATTTTTGTATATAAAAAAATTAATTAAGAAAATAAGGACCAATGATAATAAAAAATAATCATTAAATGAATTACGTAATAATAATTTTTATAAATTTAATAATACGATCCAAACAATTTCAAAATAAAAAATTAGGTAGTAATCTTTAAAATATACAAAAAATATAAATAGTGAAAATAGTATATTTTTAATATCAAATAAATTCAATGGATTTTTATTTCACTTAGCTATACCTAACCTATACTGTAGACCTAAATAAAAAATATGAAACATGCTATAATTCCTACAATATTTTAACTCTAATTACTTCTTAGTTTATAGTTTTATATTTCTAACCGCTAGGTTGTTTGATTGTTTAACAATAATTTAATCTAGATGCGTCGTTTAGAACAGTAGAAATTTATTAAAATATTATTTTTCTATTATTTGTATATCTAAAAATCAATTAATAACAAAAATATCAGTTATAAATACATATTTTTTTAAATACCAATCTATCATTTTTTTAACCATGCAAAACATGCCCATTATGTTTATCATTAGACTATCTTGACAATTAACTACAATATATTAATATTAATGATATTATTTTATTAAGAGATATATTTCATATTTTATAAAATATAAATATATTAGGTATATTAAATTAAAAGGTTGTTCAATAGAAAAGCAAATTAAGTTGTAAAAATCATATTATTTGATTTATTAGGTAGGTATTCGTTAGTTTGAAATGTTATAATCAAAATTCATTTTGTGAAATCAATTTACCGTTGGTTTTCTGGTTAAAAGCTTATATTGTTTTTACAAAAAACAAATTTTAAATGCACATGGTATGGGTATATATATACGAAATCATTGTTTTTTCAATAGTAGAAAATTATATACCTGAAAATAGATAGATATATTAGTCGTGCACAACAATTGTTTAGATACAGTGTTATTGGACAATAATCAAAATTCTATTTAAGATTCGTCACGAATATTGAAACTGTAGTAATCGTAGAGATATTTTTATTTTGTTGGTGAGTGTATAGTGTACAATGTACATATATCTATATTTATACTTATATCGAATACTGCATAATATTCAGAATGAGGATTTTAATTTATAAATAAAACATTTCTAAATTGAAGAACGTCAGTGGTAAGAAAATACAACGAGCAACGTATATAATATATATATATATATTTAAACCTTTAAAAACCTAGTTGCAGTGGTGGTAGTGGTAGCACGGTGGTGGCAGGGTCGTCGCGCCGAAGCCATTAATTGAACTTTTAAAAAATGCAAAAATCAATAGTTCTTAAAGCCGATGAGGTTGTTTTTTCCACTCACCCTTGCCGCCGCCACCGCCTCCGGTTTTTGTTTTAGTGCACCGGCGACGGTTCGTTCTGCTTCCTTTTTTTCTCCGTCTCCATTCCCCATCTGTGGTAGCCCCCTCGCTACACACACCGGCCGTTCATCACCCTCACCGTGCACTTCTATCGCTCATATATGCGTATGTAAATATTCGCCAAGCGCCTAGTAATAAAGTTCAAGGAAAGAGAGCCGGCAGTGTGGGCAGCTGGGCGTGTGCGCACGTGTGTGAGTATATATATGAATGAATGTTAGATGTTTGGGACGACAGGGGTGTAAAAAAAAAAAAAATAAAAGGGAGAAAAACGAAATACGCACGCACAAACACACACACAAAAAAAATTAAAAAAAGCACCATGGCAACCAAGACGTGTTTTTTCTACAGCATAAAAGAACCCAAGGGGTTGCCTTTAATTTCGCTTTAATCAGACGGTTTGCAATTAGCATCAAGAAGGAAGAGGCACGCATGATAAGGAAGGGCAGAAAAAAGAGAACGTCGGCAGGCGTGTGCGCCGGTTGCGGAGCGAGTGTGCGGTGGTGCGGAGGGACCCCAGTTTTTTACACATTCGCTCGTTTCCCCACCCCACCTGCTTCCGTTCATTCTTCTCTTGCTTTCTCTCATTTATATACCCTCCTTCATTTCGGTCGGCCAGATTTTAACGATTTTAAAGAAGAAGCGGCGGCAGTAAGAAGTATAAAATAAAAAAGTACGAGAGACACGCGCGCGCATACATTCTCCCACACACACATACATATGCACGCACGCGCAAAGCCCACACACATACACGTACACTAAAAGAATGAGGTAAGGGTTAGTTTTTAAACCCTTCTTTAGCGTTTACAGCAGAGAAAAAGAAAGATAAAGACACAAATATTTCGTGTGGGTGGGAGAGAGGTGAGAGTGAGAGACTGACGGTGAAAGAGTGGGATAAGGTATATACAAGAGTAAAATAAAGAGGGGTTGATGAGTGGTATATGTGTGGGTGTGAGTGTGTGTATGTGTGTGTGGAGAAGAAAGCAAGGATGAAAAAACCACCTACCCGTTAGCCTGCACACTGATGCTATATACGCGTGCTATCTCATCACCGCCGTCCACTTTCTTGGGAATTTCTTTATTCATTTTCTTAGCTCGCATAATATCTCTCATGTATGCAAAACAGCAGCCCGAGGCAAGGGAAGCAGGAGGCGGATGAGGCGAAGAATTTCTTTTGAAAAACCGACGGACGTGAGCGTAGGGGTGGAAAGCTTGTGGATTGTGTAGAGGTGGAGGGGTGGCGGGGTTGCAACTTTTGCGTCCGTTTTTTAATGGCAAAGTCGTGTTAATGAATAAAAGTTTATTTCCATATATACATAAGAAAAAGAGGCGAATGAGCAATTGTGCTATGCACCCTCGCCACCCCGTTGCCTTATAACACACACACACACTTACACTCGCGTGCTAAACTCGTTCCACCACTACCGTACAACTCGCGTTCGTTCTCTTTCTGTTTACGTTGGCGACTTATTAGATTGCCAACTGGGTTGACAGTGAAAAATAAGAGTAGCTCATTAATTATTGCGAGAGCAAGGAATTGGTAGACAGCAGCCCGCGCGCGTAGTGTTTTGTAGCGGATAGAGAGACGGCGACGATGACGACGGTGGCAGAGGAGTGACCGAGAGAGTATGAGTGAGAGAAAGAGAGAGAGCAGTAGTATTGCCATTTTTAAGATTTAATTAAAACGTGCGATTTTTGGCATTCGTTATGACACATAAATAAGGAAACTTTTAGCCGAGAAGGGGATACTGATTCCTGTTAATTTTTCATTTGCCAATACACAGAGAAAAACTTCTCTTCTGTTCCGCTTCAGCCGCCACCACCCAAGCAAAGACATCAAATGTTCGCCGCTACTGTAGCGTCCCATAGAAATTCGCCCACACTATTGTCAATGTCCCCATTATAATAATCCCGGTTGAATATCTCAGTCTTTCTGTATAGGGTAACGCACCACCACCACCGCTGATGGTTATTGCGAGACATTATCATTTTGTAAAAGAAACTATACACGTCAGACTCGAGAAGTCAAAAACGCATTTTGAATAATTACTGTCAAAACCAATGTTAACGTAATTTATATGTATATATATTTTATTTATACGTTTTGAATTTCTAAAATAAAAACCATAATTAGACAGATACACGTACCAACAGCAATTATTATCTATCTAGAAAGACACTTTAGTATAAAAGCAAAATAAAACTTAGATACAGAGTTTTAATTTAATATTAAATTAATGTATTTTCAATCAAATAACATTTAAACAATTTCTTTTTTAACTGGTGGTGACAGGCCATTATTAAAAAAGTCTTGGAATTTGTTTAAAAATAATAAACTAATTAATATTAATCAATAGTATATGGATGAATACAATTAAAAAAATAACATATTTTTATTGTAGGTTTATTGGTTTATAATATTATGAAGATATTGAGTCCGGAAAGTTGCATATTATTTTAATGTTTCCATAAGTGCATTTAGTTAAAATATATTTTACTGTTGTAAGAATTCTGCATTAAATTTGTATGTAGAATATAACATCTATTTATTATTGTTTCGTAAATACAAAGTACTTTATTTAATTTTATATCTGTTTTTTAAATATATTTAATAAGCATAAAACAGTATTTAATAATAATTATTGTTTTATTCAGACAATTGAAAATTTATCAAATAATGATTTATTATGTCATATTTTAAATGTTGCCATTCCGGCTATCTCGTTAATAATTTTTAAAATTATAATGTTTTATTTCTGTTTAAATACCTATTAGTTATTTTTTTCTCTCTTGGGTTTTTTATGAATAGGTATACATGTTTAGTACGCAATATTAAACGTTACGTTATTTTATTTTAAAATATAATTGAAAAAGTTATTTTCGAGAATAAACACTTGATAAAATTAGTCGGTACGAAAATATGATAAGACTTTTACCGTTTACGTTTCAATACAAATATTTAAATATGGATAAAAACATGTATGTTTAAGCCTCACGTTGAACACAATATAACGTTACGTTATGCGCATAATAAAAGCGTAAGGTATAGTACGTACCTGACTACCTGAGATTAAAAAAAATAAATAAATAAGCTTACGGGATTAAATTTTAAAATAAGAAATGAATCCGGTCTATTCTTAAGCGTGCACTACTATAATAACCACTATTATCCGGATTGACCTAGATTAAAAAAAATGTAATCTGCACACCTACAACAGTGCGAACCACTTTGTATTGTACTATTATCTTTGTTCATCTCGAAACCTAATTATCCACCTGTAAAAACAAACTCGTGCACGCACATAGGTGCACACACACAGTACTATTACCCATACGCATTATTATTTAGTCTGTGAGCTTTGCAATTGTCGATCAACCGGATGGATATTCCGAAACATTTAGTACCGACTGGATTATTTATTAATTTCGTATCCTAGCAAATTGGTTAGTTTGGGCTTATAACTAGAACAATTGAGTTTTAATTAGAACACGCACACGATGATAATTTATCTAAGATTATTTTACAAAATAAGAGTTAATAATTTTGTTTTTATGTATGGAAAACTGTTTACAAAACGTTTTTTTAGTCTAAGAATATCTGTCTTAAAAGATAATAAGACAATTTTATAAATTAGAAATATTCTTATAAATGATTTTTTTTTTTTTAAAGCATATTTGCTTACATTGTTAAATGTATTTTGTTTATTCCGTTACATGCAGTCTCTTGTTGTGTTAGCTTAGTCTTTATATGTTTTTTGTTATAATAACACAATAATTTAGTACTATTTTTAGAAATGTACAAATATATCTAAATATATGTATATGTATTATAATATTATATATGTGTAATAGTAGGAAAACAGTATAAATTATTATTTTAAAAATAAATATTATAAACTATTAAAATAAAATATTTATAACTATATTTTATTATTGATCCATAAAAAAAACCAGTATTATCTCAATCGCCCACATAGAAAATTGCTCAAATAAATATAATATAAGTTATAAAATATTTTTTTGTTTGATTTAATATTTTTGAGGTTATTAAATCATCAAACACAATCATCTACAGTTATATTAGGTATATTAAGCTGGGACACATTTTGTGATCTCATTGGGGTGCATAGACTGGATTTCTTTTCCTATAGTGAGCACAATGTACCTACACAAGACTAAGTAATATTATTACTTGTTATATTGGATTATGAAATTTACTTATCGTATTTCAATTTTTCTGTAGTTATAACATTTATAAGTATGATTGTATCATAATTTATTATGATTCTATTTTAAATTAGTATAAAAATATTGATAAATATTGCATCATATACACAATAACTGTTAAATATTATATTAATTATAATAATAAAAGTGATAACTGTAATGTTTAATTAATAATCCATAAATTAATTTCCTATTGTTTTACCTAGATACTTTAATTTTTTTATTAAATAAATTAAATACCTACCAGTGAAGCTATTAATAAGGCAAATACAATTTAAAACATCGAATTACAACAGTATATTTAAAATATTTAAATAGATTGAATTCAAAAACAATATTTTTCCACGATAAGTTAAGTGAAAATTTTATTTTATTTTCATAATTATGTTTTTATATATTATATAAGTTGTAAGATTTCATTAAATTTTACATCACAATATTGAACATCGATTTAAATGAGAATTCATAAAGGTAATTTAATATTTATTAAATTCAAATTATTTTTTATTTGTAATCACTGCTGAATAACTTACTACAATGTGTAAAATATTTTAGTTATACTAATAACCTTATTTAAACATAGTATATTTTGATTTACCTAACTTAACCTGATATTTATAAAATATAGAATTTATTATGTTTTTTATTAAAAAATAAAATAATATATTAGTATAGTATGTAAATTAATAAAATATAGGAACAGAATTTAATGTAATTTAATTTTATAAAATAATCGCCAGTAAGTACTATAGAAGAACTAACATTTTTTTTTTTATGGTGCAAACTCTTAGTTCCGCTATTTCAAGTTTAATTATGTTTTACTATATAAGTTTTTTTTTTAATATTAGGAATTGAATTTAATCAGTGATGTAATTTACAGGATATAATATGTATAAAAATACATATCATCGTTTAGCGAGCAAAGTGATTGAATTTTAATTTATTAATTATAGGATAATCAGCGTTATAAGTGATAAACAAAGATGTAAAAGACCACTGCATCCAACAACTACAATTACAACTATTTTTTTAAAATATTTATCGATATTTTAACCTAATAATCAATATATAGATATGCTATTTATTCAATGATAGGTACCTAGTTTTAAAATAATGCCACAAGAGAAAAATAAATTTAATTTACTTTTCATAATAAATTATAGTAAATGTACTATAATTAATGCTTTCAATTAACTTATTTTATTATTTTAACCGCTATTATCCTAAGACTTTTTGAAACACCAATAGTATTTTGTTATTTTTCTCCTATACTTCATAGTTTTATAATTTATAAGGTTACATCTAGACCAAAAACTTGTTATTAAAAGTATTAATTTATAATTTTTATTTTAAGTGCAATTTTATGAGTTTATAATCCGTTTTTAAAACATTGAAATAATATATTCTAATAGCAAATAAAAAATTATAAAAAGCTTTTGTATTGCAGTTTCATTTCTTTACTTATGGCTTGGGCACTTGGTAAACGCTTTGTCGATGTTTAGTATCAACTAACAAGTATGAACGTGTATGATTAACTTAACATTTTGAAATAACTCTTAAAATAATAAATAACAAAGTTAAAATATTTACTTGGTAGGTACTTGAAACTTTTGAAATAATTTTATCTTCTTTCACTAAAAAACAATAATAATATAAACAAAAACTTTGAAAAAAACATTATAGCCAATTCATTTTTTGCTTCGTTTAGAATTCATAATAATGAATAATCGTTACCTACCTCAACATTTTATATAAACTAATTAAAATTTTAGATTTTGGTTACTATTATAATTATAGATGTGTTAAATTTGATTTTAATGATGTATTATTATATATGAAAAACGATCCTGAGTGGAAACGGTTTATCAGCCGAAAATATAATATATATTTTTTATATTATTAGTATTTAATTATTATAATAAATAGTAATATATACTTATACCATATTATATCAACTTATATAACTCAAAAGTCAAAATTTAACAAAATCTTTTCTGTAAATACCTTAAAATAGTACAAATTGATTCATAGTAAATGTAAAAAGGTAATATTTTAAAATAAATAAAAAATGTTATTATGTATAATAAAATGCATGACATAAAATACATAAAAGTTTAAGTTTCTATGAATAATGTTTTTAAATTATAACAAAATAATCAAAGTATCGTTATGTATCGTTTAAATAAGTAATTTCGTCCTAATTGGAACTTGAAATTTCTATAAAAAAATAATTGTTATTTATGGTTTAAGTATGAACTATTTATGAAGAATTTTGAATTCAATTTTTAATAGTTGAAATTATTTAAGTTTATTAAAAATTTAATTTGCGTAAAAATTTCCATTTTTCCTTAATTGTTTGTTGGTTTTTTCCGATTACGAGTATGAAAATTAGTAGGCACTCCGAAATTTTATGTTTGATATTTCTAAAATAAAAACTAGATCCAATTTGATATTCAAAACTATTCTAATTTTTGAAAATCGAATCATTTTATCGAAAACTTATCATTTACTCATCTACGTGAAAAAAATCCTGATCGTTTGTAAAACAAATACTTTCATCATTCCACTCAGATTCATAACATATTTTGTAGAAATTATTTTTGACCATCATTTTACTAAAAATATTAATAGCAAAATTTATAAAAAATGTTGTATGTTATTATACTTAAGAGAGTTTCGACCATTTCGGGTTTATATAGTTCTTAAGTTAGTAATGTTCCAGAGTTACGGTATCTGTAAATGTTGAAACTTGGTCCGTATGAATTTAGAACTAATATTTTGTACTCGTAGTTGAATTTTGATCACAGATTAGCAATTTATATCGATAATTGTCTTGTTTAAAGGTATTTAATTAATAAAGCGTTTAGGGAATATGCTTTTGTCGTTTTGTAATAACCATTAATGGACACTCGGTTATTAATTATTTATAGCTGAGTGTCCGTTAATGATAGATTACGACCCTGACTTGCGCTGAGGAGATCGCTAAAAGCGAGCGACTAGACTAGTGTGCAAATTAAGATAATTCGATAAGCGAAAATTAACTTGAAAAATAAAAAAACCACACCGTGGGTCAATGCTCACGGTGAAATGGGACATTTTTTTACTTTGATAAACTGCATGGGTCTGCAAATTCAATTTTCAAACACCGCCTGAGTGATTTTATAAGGTGTTTAAACATGCATAATTTTCTATACTCATTAATCTTTCTTACAATATTCTTAAGATTGTACCATATTTTAGATCCTCTCATCGTACAACATAATGTAATAATAATTCTAATTTAATGGTCGTGATGTTTTTTCACTCTGCTGGAATAGCAAAAATTGCAGTTTCCCGCACCTCTGACCGCTGTTTTATATGTACATTTTATACAATACACTTTGTGGCCTCAGCATTCATTACATTGTTTTATCATACCTTTCATTCATAACAAAAATAACAACGGTAACGAAGACATCATCATTATCATCATCATCATAATCATCATTGTCGCTGTCATCATCTCATCTCCCATACGTATAATAATATCTTAAATCAACCATTCCTTCTCTTTTGGTGCACCGAAGTTAAAAATATGATATAATATTATACGCTAGCTGGTATTCACTTATAATTTCCAGAATTTATCATATTGTGCGCACTAAAATTAATTTACATAATATTATAATCGACATATTGTATGATTTTCATTAAGTGCAGTACGATTTAAATCATATATTGTTTGTTTCTTTTTTTCTTACACCATTATAATATTTATTATTAAAACATATTATAATTAGATCAAAACCATAACGTGTTAAAACTTAGAATATTTATAAAAAATAAAAATGCATTAAAAAGAAACTGATGCGAACAGCCATTATATTATTATAATTATTATGCCATGTATGATAATTATATTATAAAGAATACGAATAGAATAAACCTATAGTTAGAAATATTTAAGAACAAAACTTTCGCATATTTTTCCCATTATTTGATTATAATAATAATGTGTGTATTTAACAACATTTTTTTTATAGCAGAATGTTTTTGATAGCCAGTTAGCAGCTAGATTGGAAGAGTTAAAAGTAAAAAATTTACAGTACTTTTAAAAATAAAACAATTTAGAAAAATTGAGAACATTTATATTAAGTATACCATTTTTGATGATATTTGTATACTTGGAATTTTCATCAAATATTTATATTAGCATTTTTTTAGATGTGTTATACTTTTTTAAATATATTAGTTCTTTTTGAGATACTCTTGGATATTTAAACGATTTACATTTTTTAGTTTATTTTTTCGATATAGGTATACATATACTTATTTATATATAGGAACATGCCTACACATAAGTTATAAAATGTTTTTTTTTTTTATAATTCAGCATTAAATCCTTTTATGAATAGTTACTTAAAATAAATTGTTTTGTTGCTTTAGTAACAACTATGATGTATCGCATAGAAACAAATAAAATGTATTTCACATGATAAATTAAAAACTGTTATCATTACAAATGTTATCAAAAAAATACATAACGATTATACATTTTTACATTTATTTGCATTTTTATTCGTCTTACAATTTTTTTTAAAGAACATTGTGTTTGATTTATTATTAATATAATTTGTACCTTTTGTTGTTTGTGAAGTGTTTATGAAGAGAGCACTTTCTAGGTTCAATTAACACTTAAATTATTATGCATAATAATAATATACTTATTGTACCTACAAATTTTTATAAATATCATTGTTAATCTGTGTAATGGTAAAATGAAACCGCATTAAAAAAAAAAAAAGTCAAATGGATTACAAAACTTGACTAATAAATTAAATACTGTATAATAAACATTATTTTTATACTATTAAATGTCTTATGATTAAATTATCATACTAATATGAGTAGATGGTTACGTAATATTTAGTTTAAGTTAATTTTTTTATTTAATTAATGTTAAGTGTTAATTAAATTAAGGTTCAGAAAAACCTAGTACTTAATCACTGAATAATATTGTAGTTGTAATTTAAGACCATATAAATAAGCTATAAGGTCGTTTAAGTAGTCGTGTCGAATGTTGTAAATATGTATGCTACCATAGGTGAATTAAATATGTTGATAAAAAAAAATCTCTATTATAGTTAATTGACAGAAATCACACACGCATGCAGTAAATCGTAATGTAATTTGTAGCCAACTGCTGTCTGGGGAATGACAGTAGACTGAACATAAATCCGTCAAATTCAGAAGTCTACAGTCAGCAGATTCTTGTAACATTTTTTTTTTTTATCTGTAATTAGTATTTAAATATATTAAAAAATATATAAATATATAATTTTTTTATCAATTGTATTATTATACATACTAATTATAATTTAACAATTAAATCAGTATTATGTATATATCAAAAAAATTAAATAATGTAAAAAAGTTAAATTTACTGATTCTAAGAACATTATTTAGTGTAGGTAGAAGGTACAATGTTGTATTTTGTTTGCATTTACTTGGAAAATTGAAATATATCATTTAGGTTTTTTAAACAGTTTTTTTATTGATTCAATAAAGGGATGAAAATTCCATTTAATGTGAATTATGTAAGTGAACAGTTGTGTGTGTTTTGGATTACTAAATACTAACTAGTTGGATTTTATGTTTAATCCAATGACATTATTATATACTAAATTCTATTTTATTAATTTTGATTTGTTTATTACATACCATCATTAATTATAATAATAACTCATTGATTGAAGTGACCATCTAGATTCATTATCTTTTACTGAAAGTAGACTAAATAGGTAGTCTATAGCTCAGTACCAGTGACAGTATCAGTACCATGTGATGGCATATTTTTTTTTATATATTAATTATTTTATTAGGGCGTAAAATTATAGTATCATAGTAAAAACTCTTTATAACGAAACTCGTCACAACGAAAAACTATGTAACGTAAATATTACATTATAATGGTTGGTTTGATTTATAATTTATATTATATAATTCTTATATCCTCTTTACTACGAAAATTCTATAACGTAAGAAATCTCTTGGTCCCTTCAAATTCGTTATAGAGAGTTTTCACTGTATTTCGTTCTGTATATCAGAGATGGTAAAACTATAATAATAAGTCTGAGCTCTCATATTTTATTCTGTTGATAATAATTCTTGTAATTTAATACTAAATAAGACTCTGAATCGGGAGAGTGCAGATATTTTCTACTTTCAAGTAAGAATACTGTTTCAATTAGATTTATTAGTTAACACGTTCTCAGGAATTATTCAACAATCGAGTATCTAACCATTTAAATAAGATAAATAAAAATTGAGTTATACGTACCTAATTTCATTCTCCGATCTAGTAGGTATATCATGAAACATGAACGTCATGATCTCATTTGATGAAAATACGGTACATATGTTATGTATTTATTACTATTATTATTTCGATTTATAAGAGATATACGTTTGGGGTAGATACACCACAATTATAATGATCAAATATACTTACTTTATTTTTCAAGAGATTGTATGTTTTGGTTACACGTGAGAGAAGGGACTGCTGGAAAATACTCATCGAGTTATTTATATAATAATAATAATAAGTAAAATAAATGCATACATTTATAAATCAAGTACGATCCTTAAGATTTATTACAAAACTTGCGTCGCTTGTTGCGACGGGTACCTCTTACGAGAGCTCTTGCTTGGTGCAGCCTGGTTAAGTAAAGTCTGTTTGTAGGGCAAATAATTATTGTCATATACACGTTATACGCGTTAATGGGTATTCGAATATATTTGTATTTTTCTCAACATAGATATTCACAATAATTAAATTTGGAAATGATTTAATGAGTAAGATTGTTTATTATACGGGGAGACCGATAACATTTAAACCTAAAATAAAAACAAGCGTTTTTTCAATATATTCCGTTTTATTTTTCAACAGGTCTTTTTCCAAGTCGATAATATTTTTCAACGATAACCTAACCTCTTTAATTATTTGAATTAATAGTTTGTTTTTAGCTCTATAAAGTAACTATTTCAAACGATAAAAAATCCCTATCTCCCAATCAAATTTTGAGTTTACGAAACATGAAAAAATTATTGCAAGCCATGCAGATGTAGTAAATATGGTAATCAACTAATTTAAATTTAAATTTTTGCCATGGCAACCATCGAAGTGTAAGCAGGTGCATAATCTCGGTGGAACAAAACTTTCTACTGTAAGCTTAACAAGTAATGATATGTAACACAATCCTGTAACTATTAAACTTTTTTGAGATGGTCAATGAACATAATTCTGTAACTATCCCAAAACACAATCGCCATCATCTTGCTAGCTGACGACATTGTGTTTGTTTTCTTTGAAGCAGATTCATTGTTTGACGTTTGCTGTTTCGATGGATCTTTTGTCTCAGGAGTAGGTATAGTGACGGATCCGAGTTTCATTAAAAGTAATAAATCGGCGTGAAAAATCTAATTCAATTCTGTGAAACCGGACTAATATTATTTCAGAAACATGTTCATTCGATTGTGGTTTAGGTTTAAGTTGAGCAATCGTGGAATTGTACACACATCACATAGATAGTCTACGCTACAAGCTCAAATGTTCAGTCAATAATTACACGATAAACATGTTTTTTTTCGATATTTCTATAGACTCTGCTATTTTTCTCGCTCCGATCTGTTAGTTATCCAACACAATTATAAGTGAATTTTATGGATGTTATTAGTGATAGTCACCGATATTGCGGTGCATGTTCTATGTGTTCATTTTTAAACAAGTTGGTACAACTACGTTTAAATTAAGTTCCGGCGATTTTCCACAGTATAAAAAAATTATGATTTACAATATCCATAAGCAGCGTCCTTAAACTTGCACGATATTCGATATTTTTAATTTAAAATAAGTTGATATTGTATGATACAAATTACTAGCTATAAATCAACGATGAATATTCATATAATCATCACGCGTACATACGATGACATGTCTATAATATCTTTACTCATATTATTAATCTATCTTTATTAAACTAACATGGTTTTTATGTCGAATAAAATCCTCAGGTGCTACGCTTATCACTGTCTAACTTTAATAAATCGAATTTTAATAATATAATAATAATTTTATAGTGCTTTTGATGTGACGATGATCGACATCAGTACTCACCCCACAGTATATCTATAAATTTGACTTTTTAAGTAGTGGTTAAAACGTTTATAGACACCCTTCGCACAAAAAAACCATCACTTTTACGAAAGATAAAAGAGGGTGAAGAGCACCAACCACAGCAATATAATATAGAAATAATAAAATAATGTATATATACAGGTATAGATAAATAGAGAACCCACTTGCGGTCGGTTCAATGCAAATGAAAAAAAGAAAAAAATATTATTTGTATACAGGGTAGTTCATTTTTCAATTAACAATCATTATTTTGAAGTGTATAATTATTTTCAAAATGTTTTTTTTTTTATCGATTTACATATAGACAATAATATACATTGGTACAACGATAAAACCACCAAAAACTGTTGTCTTTTACACTACTACACATATTTTTAAGTATTGCGTGGTCTGAAAAAGAATACTTTTTTTTAAAATGTTCATGTTTAAAATATTTTAACGAAAATTGAACGAACAGTCTATGTTAATAAACACCTATAAAAGTTTAAACGAGCAAAGTTTATAGTGCGCTATACAGATTTTGTGGGGAACCACTCGGCTTATCACTTCCCCTATTATCCGAAACGTAGGTAATAGCTCGTAAATAAATTAAAAATAAAAACAAACTATCGCTTCGATATTTGTTAATTGGACACGGTAAAATGTTCATAAAAATGCCGATTACATAAAACAAAAACATAACAATTATTTTAAGAAGTCGTTTAGAAATAAGTTATAGTCGATAGGCATATCGCATGTACAGCATCGTAATATCTCGTATCAGTCGTATCGCGTTTACGGTACAAACGACTCCGGTGTCGAATAACGTAAGAATTGACGCACGCAGCTGTATACCAAACAATACTATAGGTAGGTAAATATCCAGTCGTGTATCATTATGATATGGCAATCAAATAAACACTTTAATATAATAATTATTATATTACATATTATTATGTCCACAGTCGGTACGTCAACGTTTCCCAAAATCAGTTTTCCGACCGCCGTTGTTTTCATCACGTGTATTATCACAATATCGTGATATTATTGTTATTGCAGTCGTCACAACGCATTACGTCCGCGGTATAAAAATCGCGTTTTCGACATCATGTGATTTCCCACTGTGGCACGGGATTAACATCACTTCGTGGAGACGGTCAACCGATTTATAGTCCTAAACGCGACCTCGCAACGAACATCTACAATCCGCATCCAAGATATTCTAAACTAATCAATAGAATTTAACTTCTCAAATATAACACCCAGGCAATGTCTTATGAACGTAACATTAACTATTAAAAATTTGTTATCAAAATTCATATCCAAGGGATTTCCAATAAAGGATGTACACTTCCACTGTAACGTCTCATAGAAATCCTACCGAGCATTACACTGTTACCCCTATATAATTTTCCACTCGTCTTCGCAGCACTCCCATCATACGCGGTGTACGCGCGTTCGGCGCATACGCGATATACTATTACATACACTGCACAATATATTCGTACATACACATAATATCTTAGGCGTGCGCCGCGTGTGTATTATGTACATTATTATACTTTTACGGTTATACACTGTGTTATTGCGTACGTCTCGTACACTCCGCGCGCGTCTCTCTCTCTCTCTCTCTCTCTTTTTCGCGGTGTTCGCCGCCGCCGCCGCCGCCACGGATTTTCCCCGCACACATGCACACACGCCGAACGCGCACGCCCGCCTCCCATCAGCGGAATTCGATAACACACCCAATCGCGTCGACGTGCATCGCATATGTTCGGCGCGAATGTATGAAAGCGAGTACGAATACAAAAATGTATTCCGTGTGTGTGCGCGAACGGCGTGCGCGCGCACGACCGCGTGTGTATTACGTGTGCGCCGATAGACTACATGATACATATTATGTATTATATATCACGCTATACGCGCTTTACACGTGTTTGCGGCGTCACGTTTGCACACGCCGCGGGTATATGCATAGATGATGCGACACCGCGTTCTACGGTGTGCACGAGCGCGTTCGGGCACCGGCCCGGGACGAGTGGTACGAAAGTTTCGGCCCGCGCCCACGGTGAACGGCGTATAACATTATGTTTTCATCGTTATTTATTGTGCCTATTTAATGCGTTGTCGGCGTACCGCGCCGCGGTTAAAACGCTCCTTCCTGTTTTTTCTAGAACGGGCACTGCGTTGATGTATAGTCTAACCGTATAGGCACCTACGTTCCATCGATTCGGGACGATATTAAAACGCTGAACAATTTTACGTCGTACATATTATATCATTTGTGTTACGCTTTAGCTTGATGATAAAAGTAATCTTGACGATGATATTCGCCAGGTTTGGTGAATTAAATTAAACCGATAAGTTACCAACGATTTTGTATTATTGATGGCTGAATTATGGTCAGTAATCGGGTCATTGTTTGAACATCATTTTTTAACGAGATAAATGGCATTAATATGTAGGCCAGCAGTTGTATGTACATAACAAAAATGTGATACTTATATCATAGGTATTACACAGAATAGTTATTACGATTCGAAAACAAGACGGGTGGGTACTATAAGGAAGATATGTGACCTAATGTTTGACAGCAACTTAAACACATATGGGACAAATGCAAAAATTTAGAATAAAAAGAAAACACTAAAAATGTTTAAGGATCCGTTGATTCTGTTTTTGGGAGAATTATGCGAAAAACAGAAACTACGAATCAATCGGTGACAAAATACCCAAGTGAAGATCAAGATAGAGGTGGATAAATGGGATAAAAAAATATTTAGTTACTGGTGACGGTAATGGGTAAAATCATTACGTAGTCAATTTTAAAACTAAATAAAAAATATAGTATGCATTCTACATATTTGTATTTTCATTGGTCTAGTAAAAGTTAAGTCAGGTTAGGCTAATATAGTTGTATAGTTACTAATTTACTAAGTTAAGCATTAAGTTGATTGTATAATAGCTTGGTCGATATTATTATTTCCGAAACTGATTGTAGAATATACTTTATCAAACATAAATACTTACAAGTAACAACTAAAATCTAAATTCTAAACGCAAATTATGTTTATTGTACTTTGACCGCTAACATTGACCAATATAGTGCGTATATACATTATATATTTTGTCTTCAACTAACACGATCGCAACGAACCAATGGTGGCAAATAACAACACTTATACTTGTACTGATGTTGCCGATGACGCTAACGATAATACATATGCATTAAATGTATATATATGTAGATTCTTAATGCAAGCGTAGTCGTCGAGGTCCTCGTCGTCCGCTTATATATCATTCGACGTCGAGCATTTATCAATGTCGACCGGAGAACGGATGACCCACCCGTACACCGTTTCGCTTTTCGCCGAGAAGTCCACGCTGTAAATAACAATATTACAATATTACTAATATACATAGGTACAAATAGTATAGGTACTGCGTGCGGATATTATTATAACCATACACAAATTATTATAACCTTTTCGACGGTTCACGGGCTTAAACTCGTGCTCAGTACACATACATAAACATTTATACTTATAAACAGCACAGCCTGCGGGCATTGACCCGATGATGGTCCCGACGGGATTTCAGGTATTTTGTCGACCGAAATGATACGACCACCCACATATTTTTTGTTTCCAGGCACATAGGTGCAATACATTTTGCTGCAGGGTTGACGTGCGCATCACGATCTCCAATATTGTATTACACGCACACGATCTCTATACATGGAAACATTGGAAACTATACATAGACGGATTGTAGCACGTGTAGAGATGCTTTGTGTTACTTTCATAATATAATAGATAACTAGAATAATCGTCGTTTAACGGTAGGGATTGTCAATAATTGTTACTTAAGGTATATTTTTATATGCACATATATTTAAAAAATAAAAGCACGGTATTCCAATTTCCACGCAATATTGAGTTTTTATATTATTTCGTACCCGTAACTCGTAAGTAAAATGCAAGTTATTTTATAAGCTTCTCGATAGCACAAAATCTTCCTTATGTTTAGAATAATTCCAAATTCTATAGAATAAATTATAATATATATCATTTATATAAAGTAAATAAATTATATTAAAAAAATGACGATTACAATATTACTGTATTTACTTATAATTTATTTATAAGCACTGTAGATTATATAATATGCTTGTGTAGAACTCGACGGGTAGTGAAGTCATTCATCATTTTATTGACGATACCACGAGCGCGTGCGCGTACTGACATATGATTGCTTACGGCGTTTTAAAATTTCTGGTTCATATAGCTCACGACTTTACGGCCAAATTAAATTTCCAAACCAACTATTGCTCCCGCAGATGAAAGTTAAAAGTCCTAAAACGGGTAGTGCCCCAGGGACAGTTATCTGGGATAAATAGTGTATTATTATAAATTATAATTATAATATATAATAAAGGAGAGACAATTTTATAGTCGACGATAGTACCTAAGTTTTGCTTATAAAATGCACACGTAAAATGAAAATGTCAAATTTATAGTACTAAAGTCCTTTTATATAATACCTATATTATTGTATTATACGAGTTGTAGTTTGCTTTTTCATTGGCTATTCGATTTGAAAGAATGCGTGCTTTGACTTGTTTTGTGGTTTAGTTGTATAACAATTTGTATATAATATGTATATCATTATTGTTGTTATTGTTATTATTATTATTTATATACGCGTTACGTATTATACTTTATAAGTATATACGTTGAATACTGCAGACTGCAGCAGTACGCCAAACAATAAGAGAAAAATGGCGAGAGCGTTGTTTTTAGGAGAAGCATAATTAAAAACGTCACCTCGTGAAACGAAAATCCAATTACCGTACTATTACGTAGCCGAAAAACGCTGTAACAGAAATTGTAATTCAATTAAAAAACGAATAACTTTGAGTAGAGTAAATAAAACAATGTTTTTGGGAATACTCGAATAAACAGCACTCGGGGAAAATAACACAAAAATTACGAAGAAAAAAAACCTTTTTTAACAGCTCGTCTGTTTCGGAACAATACGTTGACGACTGAAAGCAAAAATTACGACGCTGACTCAAAATGTACCGTCAATTATGTTTGTCTATAATTTAAAAGATGATAAACATTCATTAAAAACGAATTTAATAAGCACAAAATAAATAATAAAACTAACGTGAATATAATAATGTTCCATTTTCAACCGATCAAAAAATAGTATAAAGTACTTATACGGAAATAATATATAAGTGGTACCATATATTATTTAATATACTAAATTTAAGACAATATATATATATTATAGTGTGGTCGATATACTATTTAAATACATAGACACTTTTTAAATACGTAGCCGATTGCTGCAATGTTTTTTTTTTTTTAATTTCTATCCCTATAAACGAGAATAACATATTTCATATTTAAATAAGAATGATTATCTCTAATAATCGCGTTAAATATTACACACACCGATGTGGTTGTTTCACAGTTTATATATAATGTGTATACGAGTATAACTGTACAGACATTTTAATTGTACACCAGAGACTGCAATTCATCAATGACAAACCTGGACCACGGCCATTAAGATCCCAAGAAATATTTCCATTTCCCATCCAACTAACCATTAAGTGTAAGTAGGCTAAGCACAGGGTTCCATCATTGTTATGTTGTTGCTTTTTCCGCCTATAGAAAACTTTTAGCAACGGTTAAGAATACATTTATTAGTTTGACAAAACATAAAAAAAAACAAAAACAAAAATAAACAACTATCACGTTGTAGAATTTTTATTAAATTTTTATTTAGATTTTTCACACCTCTAATAATTTATTCATTAACACTTTCATCCAAACACGTTTTGAGCATATACATAATAGAGGTTAGATTAGATAGGCATGCGGTTTAGAGGCGTTTGTAAACAAAAGGTATTAGGTTTTCATTAAACGCATATTATAAAATCGCGTGACATAAAACAGCACTTCACTTTAAATTAAAAATAAAATTGCATTGCGATGTAATTACTGTGTCGTTACTGTTATTTTTTATGCTAAATAATGCCACTAAACAGATTCAAAGAGATTTAAAAACTAATATAATAGAAAAATGTAAATTATGTAAATGGTTTTAAAATCGTATTAATATTTTTATAGTTTAAACCAGATATTTATATATATATATATGTAATGGTTGTGCATTCTTAAGAAGAAAACAATTTATTTAGTATATAAAAAATAGAGTTTAAATAAAAACATTAAATACATAATTATGTAAAAAATATTATTTATATTAACTATAATATTAATAAATTCGAGTTAAAATTATTATAGTGTGAAGTAAACAGGAAACAAAATCAAAATATAACGTTTAAAATAAGTTTTTATTACGTTTTTACTTTTTTATTGGAATTTTATCCATTTAAACTTATCAAGTAAATTTTAAATTGAGTGGACGTATGATACGGTATGATTATAATATTTGCTAGTGTCGATTGTACATAAAATTGCTTAAAAACTATAGATTTTAAAATATAAATAAATACATTTTTAATTGCATTATTATTTTACCTGACAGTTTGATTACATAATAAACGATATAATTATTTAATATTATAACTATTTTATTAGTATTGTAGAATATACACACAGTGCTTATAAAAAAGTGACATTTAAAGAAATTATTTTATAATTTTATTTTTTAGGTAAATCGTATTATAATAACTATTTTCTAATCAAAATTAATTTCTTTAGCGATTATTTAAAAAAAAAATTTGCAATTTGCTACCTTAACACTTTTTTGTTGAAAAACTAAAATTTTCTAAGAAAAATAACGATCAATGATTTATTTTAATTAAATTTTCCGGTATACTTTATACATGGTATATTATATCACAACGACGTGTCTGCGTGTCCATTTTCCGACCGGAAATACGTAAAATGATATATTATAGTCCCCTCTCCTAAAAAATGAGGTGATATTAGGATGGTTATTGGCCTAATTGGACTATAAAAAATAATGTGGTGATTGAACAGAAAATTTTAAAATGTTATGAATAACAATGTAAGTTTTTAATTTCATAATCTGAATCAAAATATTTTTTACAGTTCTTCGATACATATATCAAAATCGAATTTACAATGAGTATAGTTAATTAGCTATGTTTATTATAATATATAAGAATTTAATATTTTGGTAGTGAAGTAGAGTAACATTGAAGTATCCCTGTTAATATGTTTGTTCACCTCTATTCCACTAATTTAAATTTTAAATTCTATACTATACGTCTGAAATGTGAGTTATTGGTGATAAAAGTAGGTATAACAATTAACAAAATATATTTTACTTAGAGATAGAAAATTAAAAATATATATACATATTGGCAACCAAAAGAGTAAAAACTTAAAAAATAATAATGGACATTTTTTAGAAATACATTTATGTATATTATGTTATTTTACAACTCACCTTGTATACCTAAATTATACTACCGTCTATGTTCAATGTGTACGCATTACAACTGTGTTATAATATCAAATGTACACTATTAAATGTATATTTATTTAAAACTCAGGACATAATAATATCGTCGAGTTATTTTTTACGTGATGTAACATCGTCGTATAGTATTATTATTACCTATGTAGATCATATAGGTGTGTGTGTGTGTGTGTGTGTGTGATGCATATCACTCGTTCTCACTGAAATATTGTACGTTGCACGTATTAATATTACAGAATACATTTTCTATTTTTTTAATTTACGTTTAAATCATCAGCTTATTAATAATTAACAAAACAAAATATTACAATTTAAGTGATTTTAAAAGTGTTGAATTACTCTGAAAAACGATTACTTTAAATTATATACAATTTTATTTCCGAGCTAATTTCTTTTTAAAACTAGAAAGTTTTATTAAAGTTTGTTCTTTTTCTTAACTTTCTAACTTTAAACTTGTAAAAATTAGCATATTAATAACTTATTGATTTAGATCGGAGATTCTCAATTTCCATAACAGAGGTTTATACAGACTCAGGTACCTGTTACTACATTTTACTTTATTGTATTGTCGTATTTGAGTACATGAGTAATACGAGCTATAGTCACAAATTATTTCTTAAGAACCATCAAAAATTGTTTATTATTTTAGTTACTAAGTAACTATTATTTAAATTTTTCTTAATATAAAAAGTATTCGATGAACAAAGGATCTGAATTCAAAAATGAAAAACTACATTATTAAATTCTATTTATAAATATATGTTACAGGCAAAGTGAGAAGTTGGGTAGTGGTACAGTAGTACAGTACTCAATTATTAGATTTGGGCACTGTAAATTAAATATTGAAAATATAAAAATATAAAACTTGAAATAGACGCCTCAAATATTAGTTACTTATTAATAGTTTTTAAAATATCTATTATCCACCGAATCACTTTTAAGTACCTACTATATTAATGAAGAATTATTACGTATTATTATTTAAATGTGGTTTGAAATGAATAAAATTTATATTATTGTCTATTAAATCATAGTTAATAATAGTTTTATCTTAGCTAATTATTAACAGAATATAATGTTAGGTGCATAGTATTATGTAATTTTTTGTTTATTATTATATATAATATATACACCACTATTATAATTTATGACACTTTAAGTAACAAAGTAAATAAAAAAATTAAAAAAAAAGTAACATAGTCGACTAGATTTTTTGAATTTTCACCGGTTGATCTTACTTAATGTATTGCAAATAAAACATCATATCTTTGGCCATTTAATTTTGTAACTTTTCTTACCACTTTCTTTAAAAAAAACTTGTGCTGGTGGTACCTCATTAATCTAGATAAATATCTTTTGCATATCGTGAATTAGTTCTGATTATTCCAATGCACATATATCTTATAAGTAGTAGTATCCGATGAATATATTATGTATGTATAGGTAATTGTTACATAACATGAAATTAATTTGATAACAAAGTGTGCAGTAGGTAATAGGTATACACTTTTCTTTGGCACTATCGTACAATGCCCGGTCAATGTAGGAAACATTGAAGTATTTTCTTATATTGCCCAAAATTTTCGTACATTAACACACATACATACTATGCACATAAATATATATATATATATATATATATATATATATATAATATCTGTATTATAAAATGGCAGATAGTCATCTAACCCTCATTACTCTCAATTAAAACGAGGTAATGCGAGTTTGAGTGATTTGTTGTATAATCTAAGTTAAATTTTTGTGGTAACATTAAAGAAAGGATCTCCTTTTTTTTAACACAGTAAAAATATTTTATTTTGCTAAATTGTTAAAAGTATATAAAATGTATCGATTATTATTATTATACCAGAAACTATTTAATTATTAAAGTTGATATTATAAAAGTCTTAAAATGTAAACATATCGCTTGAGCTCTTGATTTATCATTTGATAAATCATTATCATAATATTGCTATAATACTCAAAAGTCTACACACACGTGTACGTATATCTGTGATCGAATTATAGAGATCTAATAAGACGCGATGAATATTATATGATACAAAGATTTATACTATAGGTACTATAATTATTACGGTTTACAAGTCGTGCAGAAGTCTATGATACCTCACGTGAAATTAAGTGATTGTTATTTCCGTATAAATAGGAATAATAATGGAATTAAAGAATCTGTCTGCGAATTACAGTGAAAACCCCCATTTGCTATTTAAATTTTATTTACTCGATTCGATCGTTTTTACCGACTCTCAGTAAAGTTACCAAGCATATATTCTTAGAAAATATTTCCATTTAACGCGTTTAGTATGGTTGCAGTCATAGCAATGATGATTGTTTACCATTGGACATTTGAGACCATAATATAAAATTCAGTCACCTAATATCTAAATCACACATATTATAATCATCGTTACAGTGATCATCAGTTATTAGTTAATTACATATCGAATTCAAAACGTACCGAACAAAAAAAAAATGATTAATTAAATTATAAAAAGCGATTTATCGGACAGGTCCTGTATAAAAGACGCATTATATTGTAGTTATTGTCGAGTGGAGATATTATAATAATATTACATCTGCACACGAAATACGTGTGATTTATGTAAGGTACGAATAGCGATTCGAATATTATTATTACATAATACATCACATCGCATGGCTGTGGTTGTAGGTAAGTTTGGTGGGTGTGTGTGTGTGTGTGTTTTCGTGCTATACCGTTGCGCAATAGGTGTTAGCACACGGGCTATAGGAGAACGAGAGGAGGCGGCAGAGTAAAGGAAGAAGACGCGAATAAGAAGCAGACGAATATAACGACAAAAAGAAAAAAAAGAGAATAACACCGCGCGATAATTTAACATCGACGGCGTGCGATATTGTTTTTTCGTATATACGCCCGCAGACTGCGTGGCGGCCACACCACTCGCCGTGTATATAACACGGCGAAAAGCGCGAAAAACGGAACGGAAACGAAAAGCGGGCCGGGAAGAACGCGGCGCGAGATTTCGGGCCGCGGGACGGGCGACGCGGCGGAGAGAAAAAAAGAACGTCGTCGCGGACCGCGGCGCGTCAAGTCGGATGGGCGGCTGTGGCGCGAGTCGGGCGGATGTGACGGGCGTCGTCGTCGGGCGATCCCGCTGTGTGTGCGCGCGCGGTGACGGCGAGGTGGCTGGTTGTACGGTGAGGGGACGGTTTCGCGGAGGGGACGGAGGGGAAACGCCGCGCACGAGAATATATGCGGTCAGCGCGCGCCGCGCGTACGTGTGTGCGCGCGAGAGCTCGTATTTCCTTTGCCCCCCCCTCATCACAACAACGCACTCCCCCCCCCATACGAACACACCCGACCGTTATCGTAGACGCCCCCCCTCGAGCGAACGGCGCACACACCCAACAGCGGTGTATACGTGTGAGCGTCGTCCGCTTCGTATACAATAATATACGTGTGTGTACGTGTTCGACGGCGGCGGCGGCGATGATAATAATAATAATAATAATAATAATAATAATAATAATAATATAATATATATAAATGTGCGCGCGCTCGCCTCCCGCCCGCCGGGCCCGCCAGTGTGCCGAGCGTGTGCGCGTGTTTTTCCCGCCACGGCGCGCAACCGTCCGTACGACGACCGAGGCGTACCGCCGATCGCGCCGTCGCCGCCCACGCCGGGCCCGCCGGCCAACTGCAGCGGCAGAGTCCCCGGACGAGCCGCCCGCCCGGCCGAGCCTCGTTCCCCCCCCACGTCCCCCCCTTGCGGCACAGACACGCGCGCACACGCCGCCCGCCCGGTCGCCGCTGAAAGCTCGCCGCCCCGCTCGATTCGCCAGGCGCGATGTATATACACGCTTATATCGCGTACGACGATCGCGCGCGACTCGGACGAGACGCCGCGGCGTACGTGTGCTCGTTTTTGGTTTTTTTTTGTTTTTTCTTTCACCATCCGGTTTTCCGTTTGCGTGTTTCCGGTTGTTGTCGACCGAAGACGTCTCGCCCCGAGACATGACGCGAAAAGATTACTTACTATATCGCGCTTTTTTTTTTTTTTCAGGTAAAAACCTGCATTTCGAACACAGTACGTCATACGATATGAATATCGTAATGATATTATATAGTTACGATGCGTAAAATAAATAATAAAAGTCTAAGAAAATCGCGTTATAAAGAATTATGTGTTATACCTACTATAATAGAGCTATAGATATAGGATTCGTACAAATCGTACGTTCTCCATATTATTTTCACTTCGTATTTATCTAAAAACTATGAAATAAATGCCGTTTTAAATAAGCCAACGATAAACAGTAATAACAACAACATTTAAGTGGAAGTAAATAATTAGACGAAAAACGATAATCTAATGGTTTAAGTAAAGGAAAACGATGAATCCAATACGTTAGCTCGTTTTATAATATTACCTATAGTTATTATGACCGTATCCATTCGGTACACACAATGCACTCGTATAACTAATATAATATTTATAAAATAAAGTAGACTTATGGCCAGTTGGTCCGCAATCCACGATATCATGATATTACAATACCATTCATTTAAATATAAAACTAAAAACGGTGCCGGTTGCGGAAACTATTATAATTTATTATTGTATCTACTTAACTATATATTATACCGATGGGCAATTGCATGATGTTTTGCGTCCAACAGCTAGAAACTAGATTATATTAAATATTTAAAAATGTTTGATCCGTTAGATGTATACAATGAGTTAATTTTGCGGAAAATATCCTGTCCTGTTCCTGTATATTCGTATATTATCGTGTACAATGATTTTTTAGCTCCAAATTCTATGTCTATATTGTTTGGTTGGGAAGGGAGGGGGTAAACGTCTGTATATCGCACGCATAATAATTCCGATTGTGACGGTAAAGTATATATAACTCAATTCAAGTAATATATTATAAGCCCAACGTCATGGTAGTTATATAACATCAGACAATATGATGTACGAATGTTTCATCGCGAGCGGCTATTTCCTGACCTGACTCCTAACTCCTTTCCCCTCCCATCGAAGAAACTCTTATACAACTCGCGAAACGACCACCCTAGCGCGCGGCGACCGACAGTCACATAACACTATAATAATAACTTTATTATTATCATCATCATCATCATTATTATTGTTATTATACACTGTTTTTGGCACGTAATCATCGTATTGGCTGTAAAAACGTTGTTTATTGTAATAATTTAATAAAAGGATATACGCTGATTAATTTTTCTTCTTTTTTATTTTACCTTAACTGCAGTGAGTATTCATCTTTTTTATTTTTGATATTAAACGATCTAAATTCATATTTTACAAAAATATGAGACTATATAATTATGTTCTGCAATCAATCTCGTTCGTGTATTCTATTGAAGTGACCACTGTTTTCAGATATTTTAGTTTTTTTATTGATGAATTATTAAACAGTTTTAAACTGAAAGTTGTTGAAACATGATTTTGTAAATAATTCCGAAGAAACTAAATTTGTATAAAATTTTATAACTATTTTTGTGGACAACGACTAAAATGCATTTTATTATTTTTATGTCCATATTTGTATTCAATAGTCTGCCTTTTAAATTTTTTCTTTTTTTCAGACACAAAGTAGTTTTGAGAAAACTTTTTATAAATTAATAAATAATATTTTTTTTTATTTAAACATGTATTGAATGTTATATTTTAGATTTTTTTTATTTCAAATATTCACAGTATTTTGTTTTTGAAAACGTTGAATCAAATTTCCCGAAAATGAAATAACTTGATCCGATTATGACTTCCGTGTTAAAATTCATCGAAAAACGTAAATTTTATGATTTTGAATAACGATAACATAAACATATTATACAAATCAGAAAAGTCAAAATGAACAATATTATTTCAATTTTATAAAATAATTAAATATTAGTAAAAAATGTATTAAGTTTTTAAATAAATGAGAATCTTTATTAATAAAACAAAATAAACTTTTTTATTACTATTGAAACTTTGAAAAAAATGAGTAGATCACCTCTGAAATAAATACAGGAGTAAAATAAAATAAAATAACAATAACAAAATTATTAAAATATTATATAATAGGTGGTCATTATTATAAGTACTATATATAAATCGATATACCATTATTTTTTTATGATTTTAAACTCTAATAACTAATTATTAAAATAATTTATCAAAGTTATAAGTACTTAAGTTATTAAGCAAGATATAATAAATAAATGGGTATAAACATCGTCATTAATTTTGAGTTTTGTTTTCGTTTCAAGAAATTAAAAAATAAATATTAAATCTAAATATTTTGATGTATAAATAAAAACTAATACAAACCGCATGGGAATCTGTGTTCTTTGTTTTTACTATACATCTGAATTGGACTTTTGAAATTAAGTGACTCCGCTCTGACGCCACCCCTCTCAATTCAAGCACCTTGTAGTTATAGCGAAGACAAGTACCAAATAAGAGGAAGTTAACACATGGCCGAAAGGAACTTTTTCTTTGTCCGTTATATAATATCACAGTTAATGCTCATCGTCCTTCCACCTACGTCCTACACATAATATGTAAGTCATTTTAAGTTGTCGTTTATAGCTTATGGTATGCGAATTATCGTTCGTGAAGTTTAAACTAAACTTTTAACCATAAAATGAATTGATTCCCATTCATCGCGTTTATCACCCTTTGGTTTTTAAGTACTCACCATCATTTATAACTGATAGCTGATACTAACAGAAAATATTATAAACGTATTAAGAATTTAAAGTTTTATTTAGGATATAATATAACCTTTATTATAGGTACACCATTAGATGGCAAAAACAGTACACGATACGTCGGCATAGGTAATATATAGGTAAACAAATTATAATTTGGGATAAATATTACTATTTATATTAATTTCGTACTTATTAACTATAATATAATAGGCAATTTCATCGTGACCATCTTAAATATTATGAATATATGTATATATTTTTTTTATTTACCTATATCAATTCACGTGTGATTAATTATTTAAGAAACACAGAGTTGCACCTGCAACGTTACAACATACAGCTATATAGTGCTATTGGAATTGTATTACATTACGTACCATAGGCACTACAGTATTACTGCATTTGTATATTACTATTATATGATCTGTGGTTAAGACCATGGTACCTATGACCTATCTACTTACACATAAGCAGTACGATATATTGCGATATATCTATTTAAATGTATAGGTACTCCGTACTCGTAGAGTGTACATAAAAAACAAATCACCGAACAAATAATTGCGTGACGATTACCAGCACCGTTGAAAATAATATTTTTCGTCACGCGCGAATGCGACGCTCTGCGGTAGACAAAGGTCACACGGCTGAACGTCGTATAAAAGATCTACGCGAACTACGAAGATATCTGCTATAACCTACGGATAAAAATTACGAGCGAGCACATGAAACATATAATACTATGACTTATGTCTGTGTATTATGTATATATATATAAATACATAAAAAATATAATTTTAAAAGTTTTAAAAATAGTTGTATGTGTATTACAACTGCATCGAAAATAAGCTTACATATATTTGTGGACCAAAAAATACCGTTTTTTGTGTTTTAATTTAGTATATTATAATGTTTGTTAGTTTTTTTTTTGCTGTTTTAGTAAGTCAGTGAAGTCTTGAATGTGACTTGAACGTTTTTATTTTCAAAGTAAAACTACATTAAATAGGTTTGGAAAATTTAAAATTTAAATAAATAATAATAAATATATATAACCATTTTTAAGAGAAAATTCTGTACGTTAATTTTAAAATATTTTCGATTTAAACAAAAATTCGATGTGAAATGTTGAACCTTATTGAATAGTATAATTGTAGTAGTATATTACACGTTGGTTAAGTGTATGAATAAAAATGTTATATTTCAACATTTTACTTTATGAAAAAGTTCTTAAGTAGCTTTTTAATTCTTACTAGTATATTTAATCTATGATATTATGTAGATTCTTATTAATTTGAACTATTTAGGTTAACTTTTGAAATATAAATGAGACTATGTATTAATGAATAGTAATTGTTGTGAAATTAATAAAAAAATAGTATAATTTTTGCTATGCATAATTGGTTTTTAAAGAAATATAACTCTATTACAGTTATAAACTATAAATTCGTGGTCTTTTACATATAAGAAAGTTAATAATTAATGAAAAAACCATTATCTCTGATACCATTGATACTAAAGTTTTTCACGAGTAGGTATTATCAACATTTGAACGCAAAAAGAGATGTCAAAGATTCAAGATTCGACTGTTTCAGATGAGGAATCTGACTGAGGTCTTATGATCGTTTTTATTATGTAGTTTTTTCTTTTATACAAGTAGGTACATCATTAGGATACATTTTTACGAAATAATGTACAGCTGTTCAGTGTTCATATATATCAAGTTGATTTAATAAAGTGTGTCATTATTTTGTTTCATAGAAATGTTTTATACAGATTTTTTTTTATCAAATAGTGTGTTAGTAATTTTGTATTCTTGTAAGTAATACACATTAAATCAAATCAATAAAAATAATATGCTTTTTTACGATTTTCAGAGAAATACATATTAAGTTGTAATTATAATGTATTTATGAAAAAGGGAGTAAGTCCTATCAAAGTACATGCAGTAGATCTTAAGTCATGATGTAAAAGGACTCAAGTAACAAGAAGTAAGAATTGGAATACATCATTAATTATTAGTTTTTGTGAAAAATTAAATTCGTGTTTAATAGAAGAATAATAATAAATGTATTAAATATTAATACGAAATTTAAAAATATCAAAAAGACAAAAAATTATAAGTTTTGTGTGTTCTTTGAAAAGTAGAAATTTTTGACTTAAGCCCTTTCTCTCGAAAGCTGTCTTTTTGTATTTCAGATAGTATTGATAGTATGTTAAATATAATAGTTAGTAATATGTATTATAAAATATTATACTTCAAACTGAAATATAGTATATTCGTATGTATATCTGCAGGTATTACGTATACCTGGTGGCAGATACACACAAATCAAAAATAATTTGTTAGATTTTCAATTTAATCAACCCAATACCAAATAAGTGTTCAATTACTTAGAACAACCTATTGAACACAATTTATCTAAAAATATAGAGAAACGAACGGTTGAGTTGTTTGTGCATGTGAGCGTCATCGGTTTCAACCCATTGAGGATAGGTCGACAGCGGCAAGTGTTGATTTCAGAATATCATTATACCAACTATGTCCTCGAGCCATCTTGTAGCAGTGTTGGACATAAATCCGATACTATTTTAACGATATCGTGTTTCTCCGGAACTCATCACACCCAAATATTACTTCGACAAAGGATGACCAGAAATAATAATAATAAATACGATGACCGTCCTGCAAGTTGATTATATTATGATACCTATAATATGTATAGTGTATACTTACTCATCTAGACATAATATCGGCTATGTTATCAGCAAATAAAATTATCTTCAATCAACCCTTAGGGATATAAATCAAATGTCGTTATTTTTTCTTATTTGATATTATTTTTGCTACTGGTCGTTTTTTGTAATCCGAGAATGTTATTTTACACAAAAAATGGGATTGATCAATGACAAAAATTCATAGTTTTTTGGTTTTTATCACATATATTATACTCAATATTATAATATAGTTACATTGTTTTTTATAATTCCAATTTTATTAATGTAATTTAATAAATGCTTGGTATACCATTCATGTAGTTTTGCATACCCAAGCACGTGTGATGTAATTTTTAGTCAAATAACAAAGTCAAATAAAAATAATAAAAATAATATGTGGCATATAATATCTTCGGTTAAAAACCAAATGGCCAATGAGTTAATAAAAATAAATAATTAATAATCAAGAATATGAGAAAATGTTATGTAAAATAGAAGCGCATTTTACTTGTAGTTAATGATTTAAATCACTTCAAAGTAAATACTGATTTTAATATAAAATAAGTAAAAAGGAATTTTGAACTTAAGAATTTCCTATAGGAAGTTAAAATACATCGTTTACTTTTATAGAAACATTTTTCAATCAAAACAGTGTATATCCGCGTGTGTGTTAGTGTGCTTTCAGACTTCAGTAACCATTTCAAAAACTGCATACCTATTATTACAATACCTCTAAAAAAAATGTTTTAACAA
Source organism: Rhopalosiphum maidis (assembly GCF_003676215.2). Taxonomy (NCBI): domain Eukaryota; kingdom Metazoa; phylum Arthropoda; class Insecta; order Hemiptera; family Aphididae; genus Rhopalosiphum; species Rhopalosiphum maidis. Next base: position 67,765,007 of record NC_040877.1, read on the forward strand.
AATAGTTACAAGCAACAATAACAAAAAAATTCCTTGTACTTATATACAAAAATATGTAGTTTACATATTTGTATAATGGATTATTATTTTATTAATTTGACATGAATAAAATTAAATATAAATTATTATATCTATAATGTATTATAAATTACAATATTACAAATTAAATTGACTTATTTAAAATTCAGTTTAGGAAATTTCTTGACTATTAATTGACAAAAACCATGAAAATGCAACTATGATATTCAAAATTAAATATTAATCTCTAAGTTAAAAATATTTAATGTAAAATCAATATACTAGAATTGTTAAATTTATTAAGTGTTAAAAAAACATTTCAATATCATATGTGCAAAACATAGGAATAATGAAATTATTTTTTTTAAAACCATATTAGCATATCTACGCGATTAAATAATAAATATTATGGTCCTATATTTGTTACATGAAAATATTATACTTAAAAACGCTGTTGAAGGTGTCATACGTGTTTTTCAACGAGCATATTCAATTTAATATTTTAAAACAATTTTGCATAAATAACAGTCATAATTCAATTGCAATTTAAAAGGGTTTACTGGGAGTTTATGTTAAGTTTCATTGGTTTGAAGTTAATCATGTGAACTTTCAAACCTTGGCTGCTTCGTGAATAGTCTTTTTTTAATAGTTATGTAAAGGTCTAAAGATAAAATGAATTACTCAACCGTAATGACGTTTACGGAGGGGAGAACCTATTCAGTTTGAATGTTGCAGTCCAACTGCAGCTGCCGGTAATGCAGGTATATCATACTATATGGATATTATATTATACAACTATAAATATATACTTATCTTATGAAAACAATTTTTTTTTTGTAAACATTTTTTTTTAAAGGTAATCCACTTTATATTAAATATGGCGATAGTCAATAATTAATAAAATATATTTTGTGTTTACATTAGGATTAATAATAAACACAGTTATTTAGTATAAATAATGGATTTTTGTTATGATAATAACTATACAGTCCATATTTTATCGTATAAACTATCGACAAAATAGTTGCATAATTTGTTCAAAAATAAAACGATTGCAAATATAATTAATTAAAATATCAACTGGTACTTAAGTGGTAGTTGAAAGTATTTATTACATTTGTATGCATGATGTGACCCTTACGCATAACGTTGATAGTTTGGTAGGTCGTTTTCACTGCTATATTGCAATGGTAAACATTAAGTAAACATTTGTCACTCCTTAAGAAAGCAAACAACCGCCAACAAGGCGTGATGTTTACAAACGATGAGTTATGTTTATTCCTTAATTTTTTCGTTAAAATTTTAATCTCATACCTACTTGAAAACTGTTATCTTATTTCAAACCCGTTGACAGAAAAAAATATTTACTACATGTATGTACTTATGTGAAGTAATAATATATTATGTAAAATTAAACAATACATTAATTAGGACATATTATTAAATATACGTTATTATTTATTTATTTACTGTGGCATTGTAGATATTTTCTTTACACCCACATTTAAAAACAGTAAAAAAATGGATTTTGTTATCAGGTTGTACTAAATGCATAGAATGTAATACTTGTATCAAAAATAAAATAGTATAATCAATATTATTCATAATATTATAAAATATTTTCTAGACGATAATTTTACCTTCATAAAGAGTAAAACTTTTTTTGGTAATATTAACACTAACTAAAAATACATAATATTATTCTATAAAAGTTGTATAAAAGTGTCAAGAGTATTAATAAAAAAAATATAAATAACTATAAGTATGTATAATATATTATGAAATAAGGTTAGGGTATTTTATTACAAATGTCAGATTTTTTTTGGTAGGATGAATTATAATATCATTCTACCACAAACTATGGGCGTATACCTATAGCTACTTTTAAAAATAATTAATATGAGCTCACCTTGTTTGTTAGATGAATTGTTGCTGTGAGCTTTTGTTTAATCAATCGACAAGAATGTAAAACAATAATTTTAAAGGGACAACTCCATTTCTTTTTTTATAATCTTACTTAAATCTTAAACTTTTGAATCAATTTCAAAATAATAAGTGATTAAAATTAAGGATACATCGCCGTTCGTCTACAATTGTTAACTGTTTAGTAAAATAAGCGAAAAAGGGTTTCTACAGAATATGCTGTTATGATTCGTGGGAAAGTCATCAATAGTTTGTTGGTGATTTCGCCGACTGCGACTAAACTAACAAAATAATTAAATTTACCTGTGATATACATACTCATATCATTTAAAAAAAAAATGTTGTTGATTCTTTATTCAAAAGGAAACAAAACAATAGATAAAAAAAAATTGAATTTTCAGGAATATCAGTTTAGTTACAAACATACAAATCGCCTGTAACTGTTGTTAGTTCGAGCTAAATTATTCACGAAATAAAACGAACTCAAAAGCATCATTTCAACATTAATTAGACGACTTCGTGGCTAGCGGGCGACAACGGCCAGTAAGCGTATTATAATAATATAACGTTCGATCCGCACGGGTTCTACGCGTAAAAATTAAAAATTAGGAGAGCAATGCATTTTTCTAAGCTTACAATTGTGTCGCGAGCAAAATGGGTTCGACCTAATAAAATGAACAAACTGAAAACTAGAAAAGTCCATCGAATCGTACAGTCGTCGTGCACACGTTTAATCGTACATAGATGTAATAATATTATAACGTATATAATATATAATATCACACGAATTGAACAAGGCCCGCGATGGCATTCCTCGTGGTATTGCGGCAGTTTCCTTGTGGGAATTTCCGTGGCGGCGGCCAAATTACAATCGAACGTTATACTATTAATAATAATGCAAGCGGACCGACCGAATGGCGTCACGTACGACGACGACGTAGATCTCGTAAGCCGCGGACGCCGCGTCTTCGTCCTGCTCCTCCGCCCGGCAGGTATAAGTGTACATTATAATATGTATTATACACTCGTACGACTCCTCTGCCGCACGCTCGGGGATGATTTTTGGGGGGGGGGGTTGGCGGGGCGGGTAGAGTGGTCCTCCGCTCGGGGATCGAGACACGGTAGTGATCTTCTCGCCAACGCGTATATATATATATATATATTCATTATACGCTATGTGTGAGCGTGCATATCGTATATTATAATATTATAATATCGTGTGCTATGCGGCGCACTGTGTAATGCGTACCACTATACAGTATAAACCGCCGCGGCGCGCGTAGGTACCCATACAATAATAATACAATAATGTACAGCAATAGTAATAATAACGATAATAATAATACGCAATTACTGATACGCACGGAATAATGATCAACACCGCCGCCGCGGTTGCCAATATATGCATGTATACATTAATATACCGCACAATACGTATGCGCGTTATACTTATACGTGTAGGACATCCGGACTTACACTCACGCACAATGGTATATTGTCTGTATACGTACGCCGTGTACATAACGACCACCACCGTGTCCCGCGTAAAATATGTTATAAATTACATTATTATTGTGCTATTGTATAATGATAGAGACGAGACGCGTCGATCGCGGTTTTTTGTGCGTGTGCGTGCGAGGGCGTGTGTATGTCGGCACCGCGCTGACGGGGCCAGTGCGTTATTTTTTAATTAAATCAAAACACGTTAAGGCCTGCATAATAGGAGGATAACACTTCCGCGGCGGTCAAGGCGTACGCCGCCGTGCGCGTAATTAACCGCGTGGTAACCGGTAATCACGGAGATGGTGAGAGATGAAGAGAGAGAGAGAGAGAGAAAGATCGAGAGAGTGTGAGAGAGGGAGCGATGTATTCGACAGTAGATCGAGACAGAGCTCTACTATACCACCGCCACCGCTCTTATTGCGATACAGTAATGTACTGCACGGTGCACATGCACGCACGCCTAACATCACGCCTAATATTACGACGTGCGCCGCCCGAACGCCACGAAAAAATTGACTAGGAACGTACAACAAAAGATCACGGATATAACAATAAAACGTGTGATTGCATTATATTATCTCCCCGTAAGCCCGTCGGGAATTTGAATAGCCCGTATAACTTTAACTTAGACCAGTGGCGTAAGCGATAGAGGGTCACGTCGGAGAAAACAAAAGTATAAATAAACGAGTAAGTAATACATTTGCCAATGCCCCGACTTTTAGATTAGGAACATTTTAGGGCCGGTCCAGATCAATATACCTACGAAGTCACCAGTGACATTAATTAATATTCAATTATTTGTGAATACGTCACTGTTGAATCCGTTATAGGTGTCTATAATAACACTGCATTGGATAATAATATGGCACAAATTGTCGTGTCCGGGTGTTTCATATTATATTATTATTAAATCTCTGACGAGAAATCAAGAACGGAAAATGTTATGCTTAGGTTGGGTTCTCGACTACTGTCGTGTCCAGAGCTCGGTCTAACTCTGGGACTATGCTGATAGATCATAATTAGTGAATAATACGACTATATAATTATAACGGCTAATCAAAACACGGTAGATGGCGAAGTGGCTGTGAACTCAGCTTTAAAGTTGATAAGCTAGAGATTTAAATAAACACATACCATTAATATCTATTATATTTTAATGTTTGATCATCAAAATTCATAGTTATTAAAATATTATGAATGCATCTTATACGCTATTTTTGTATCACAAATCATTTTGTACATAAATATATACTTAAGAATGGATCTTATATAATAATAATTCCGTATACGTTGAAATACTTAATAGTTAATAATACATTAATAAATACGTTTACCTATTATATTCAATGATTTAATTAACTCGTACGTTATAGCATTTAGTTATTAATTTACGTATGCTTTTGTTAATTCATATTTTATTCATTTTTTATTATTATTATAAAATGTATTATCAGTTTTCTAAATATTCAATATAATTTTCAAGTATCTATTATGATAATAAGTAATTCATATACAAAGTCCGTTTATCCATAAAACTTCATAAGTGACATATTATGAAAGGTTATTGGTAAGTATCTGCTACCCTGTAATAGTTATACATATTGTCTGTATGTTTCTTTTTATATTATTTTTACTGAAAATTTGTAACACATTTACGTTGACGCCATTTTTTAGGGATTTTCTCACTAAGTGACAGTTAAATCGTGATGAATATCATATAACTTGAGAAGTGAATAATTATTATTGTTCGGCTGCAATGGTACGTGCAGGTGTGTCATGTAGGTATGAGTATTCCCAACGACGGTTATCTTGATATATCCATGAAGGGAAATCAATGTTTAAAAAGATAAAATAAAATAATAATTATAGCTATTTATAAAGGCCACGGTTTTAGGTCAAATAATATGCTTGTTACTTTAATCTGCATTATTAAACTGATAAATATTATACTAAGTCAAAAGTTGGATTGGGATTTCATTGTTACGTGTTTTTTTTTTAAATTTAATTATAAATAAATATTGCATATAATGAGAAATTTGATATTGATTTAAATTCCGCTAACTACTATATGTATATGATATTTTGAATCATATCTGTTGTAGCTTCGCAGGAATTTCAAGTTTGAAGCGGGTGGTTGAATAAAATAATAATAATTCCATATTCATATTATTGTATTTCGAGATGGGCATATCAAAAAAAAAAAATGTTTTAAATATAAATTTTTCATTTCTTTTGCAATCGCCTGTGGTTTTATTCAAGTACCTACATAACGGACATAATAATATAAATCACTCGTCAGAGCATTGCGTGTAAATATTGACGATTATTGATAGCCCATACTATGAACGCGTAACGCGGTTCACAGAGTATGCATATATAAATGTATAACACTATATATTATAATATCGACGAAGTGCAGTGAAAAAAGGAAGAGCGTGAATAATCTAAGGCGTTTATCATTTCGAATAGTTTGTTTGACATTATTCACGCATTTTTAAACGTGGGTACCTAGTCGAACGGAAACGCGGAAGCGCAGCCGTTAGGGGAGCAAACCGATTGACATTGGAGTTAATCATTATCTACCTACAACGCACAGTGCACTATAAAATGTCATAACAAACTCGTCCTATACGTACTGTACGCATCGCATACTATTATGACGTATTGGATATCAAATATACGTATATACATCTACCTAGCTTTCGCGATTATACCGTATAGGAAGGTTTTTTCGTTTCCCCCGCGAGTAATTTATTTTGTTATGCAGTTATAGTTACGTTAACGAGGCTGATTGCATTAGGATTTCTATTTATTAACGATTGGAAAGCAATTTCGTAGCCTTTAATAACATTACATGCCCCCTCGATAGGAATTAATCTAGTAACGATCAGTGACGCTCGATTGGGAATTGACCTGGAAAGGTCAGTCATCTTGGACCAACGCTTACATATCACAATGATTGCTTTGTATAAGCATGCGCGAAAACACGTATACAAAACGTTTGTATACGCGGTGTCCGCCTTGAATAACTACGTTTAACATCAATATGTTTAACTGTGAAAACTTAACGGTTTTCGTTGTTCAGCGTTATAATTATATCTATACACAGGGTATCTCGTTTAATATTTATCTACGTCTATACATTGATTTTTTCCGTATTAATGTAAAATATGTTTATACAACATGGTTTTAGAAAATTATATTATCGTATAAGAGTGCCATAATTATTATAGTTGATAGTTCTATTTTTATTTTTGATGTCCAAATTACGCAGTCAGCTACTGAATTGATAATTGTGTAAACGTTTTAAAAGATTGAAATGTTGAATTATAAATTTGCATTATAAGCATACAATTAGTATAACGCGGGTTTTAATTTTTTGGCAAGGAACGGTGGGTAGATGAGTATACATACAGTATAGACAAACATATTATATTAATATATGGGAAGTAGGTAGGCTTCAGACTCGTCTTGTAGTACTATAAGAGCACAGGTATGTATATTATGTACGGATAAGAAAACTAAGGTTAAACACCCTGCTGTACACCTACGTTTGGACGATCAAACCGAGTCGTATACTCGTTAGTTGCGTGTGTGTTTAAGTATATTTCTAAAGTAACATGTTAACAATGACATTACTGTCATCAGTGTTTAAAGTTGAATAATACTTATTCCACTTGATGTACTAATAATTGCTTTGTGCAGCGCTACACAGAATAATATACAATATAATATGTGCAGTAGCGTCTGATGTTTATGATGAGCGATGATGCAGCTATAAAAAACATATGTTTGGAGTGCGATGCCGTACGAATGAATAGATATGTATGTTTGACGTGTGAGTGATTAATGGTTCGAATGTTATAATATTATAATCGGTTTATTAAAATATTATTATATACGTATATTGTATATACGTCTATTATTAATATATCGTGAACGTGTACGGCCGGTGCCGTTCGGTTATCATACACCTATTATAGGCATAATACTCCATAATATAGTTTACGATATAATATTACTAATGCTATACTTACACCATCATAATATCGACGACCTCGTGTTCAATCGTGTTCCAAAATGCAATAATATCATCGTTAATGGGATGATTGGTTGTGGAAGGGATGGGGTTGCAGATACCGGGGTCGGTGCAAAGGAGAAATCGTCTATGAACGAAATGGAGACATAATAATGTATCGATACAACGCATATTGTTATAAAAATATATTACGATAAAGTACATATATATATATATATATAGATATAGGTACATGTACATAACTGCACTCTGCAGTTAATACGACATAACGGTTTGCAGAATAGAGAAAATTAAAAGCTTTTAGAATTTCATTGGCACGATCGGGATCTAAACACTACCTATTTCTGTCATATAAAATTTGCAATCATTGTTGCTAATTCAATCAAACAAACTTTATTGTTTCTAATCTATTTATAGAGGTTTACAAGTATATCGTATCATATGTGTGTTTACTATTTATTTGCTGTATATCAATTTTATATAATCCATATATCTGCAGTAAGTCACTCATTCTAATGGCCGTTGAAGCTGCCGAGAGTTATTTCGAATAGTAATATAAAACTATTATTGTTATAACTGTTATAAACGTGCTTAAAAACTTTACATTTTTCCTATATGGTATAAATAATGGAGTCGAGAAATTTATACAGCTTTTGTTGGCTGCGTTGGGTCATTTCGAACGTTTTTTGATGATTGATAAACTAATATTCAATTCGTAACAATATTTGATTTATTTACATTAAGTCACAAAGGTGATGCCTACAGGTTTTTATGTATACTTGTATTTTAAAACCTTTCTAATGAATACCGTACGGCGTACACGTATTGTATGTTTTTATTTCGTTCCGTTTTAGTTCTCAGACGTTCGTATCCGTCAGCCATTTAGATGAACATTTTACCATCCATCCGTTTATTTCTATCACGCTATTGTTCTATAGTATTATATACCTACAATGTAGCCTGTAGGTTGGTACGCGTAATTGATTATTGTTTTTAATCGTTCACTGTAAGTTGTGGTGTTGGTACAGTTCAAAAAAAGGATGAAATAATTAAATAGGTTACAATGTCTCACATATTACACTATTATGTACAGTGGACACATACATCTGTAGTTTATTTGAATATAAATGTTTTTATTTTAATTTGACCATTGCGAATACGATAATTACAGTAAGTAGGTATGTACCTAATATTTAATATAATACATTATTTATGATTTATTTTTGTATTTAAATATTTTATAGTTCGTCTAAAGAAGCTATTTTTGTTTATATTTAACATCAATTTATTATTAATTAATTACTTTGAATACTTTTATTTTTTTATTACTCTTTTTTTAAAGAATTTCGGTATTTAATTACTTGTTAATTAGTACACAATAATCGATATTTCATGGCTGAAGTAGCGTGTTAAAGTTATTACTTCGGCGCTGAGTTAATTACAGCATTCCCTATGCATGTGAATTGTATATATAATAGTATATGTATACATTAAACACCCTCGACTGACATATATGAACAAGGAATACGTCATATATTCATGAACAATATTGTTTAGGTGAATTTATCTTTACTAATGATTTGTTTACTCGAATTGTGTTTACTAATTTATGGGATTGCCTAATTATTATTTTATTAAATAGAATTGAATATTTATAATTATGTTATAGTATGGCTATCGTTTTGTTCACATTTTATATCAAATACAATTTGGAATAAATTGATCGTCAGAATTTTTTTTTTGATGTTTATATTTAAAACAGTTTAATCAAGTTTTTGAAAGTTGTTAGAAGTAAATTATTTACAAGACAACCAACTTAAATTGAAATTAAATGAGTAGGATCGTCGAAAGATTAACCTTTTACTCTTTTAAGATTGTTTTTAATGGTTATAAAATCATTAAAAAATATGAAAATATATTTAAAACTCTTTTTTTTTTACTATTATGAATAAAATACTAAATTTCATTTACAAACAGTTTCAATATTTGACTCTTAATCTATTTAAGATATTTTTAGAAAAAATAATAGCTCACAAAGTTATGTTACATCGTACTATTTGTACTTAAAAGTGTAATTTATCTATATTTAATTTTATAGTACAATTAATGTACATAATCTACTATAATATCGTATGTTAGTTTTCGTTTGTATTAGTAACTGGGTTAATTTAAAAGTGAAAAAAATGTGCAGAATAGCTTTATTTTATTATATAGTAATACTAATAAATAAAACAAAACATTTTTAAAACAGGTTTCTAGTAAATTAACTGTTTTTGATTTGTTATATTTTATATAACTATAGTTCATATTTAAATACAAACATTTATACTATATAATATTGAACAGTTAAAACCGTAAATTTGTGTAGAAAAATTACAAAAATTTAATGTCGGTTCTTTACAAATCCAATTCATGAGCATTGAGCAATGATAATTAGTAGAATTACCAATACGGTAACAATGTTTTTTATTATTATTACTATTATTATTATTTTTTTTTTTTAATATTCTTAATGTGCATTTTGAACCCCTAGCTGTTTACATAATATACTATTGTTGAAATGCAGGAAACGCACTAAATACAATTCATTTTATATGATAATATAATTTCTGGTTTTAATCTCCAACCATACATTATTTGTGAGTAATGGTTGCAGTGTATTTTATTACACACAGTTTCGCACAAAGACTTAATTTATTATTTGAAAAAAATATGAACTATGGTTTGAAAAATTACTTTTATGTATGTTTTATACTACTTTAAGAAAGTACAATATACTATACAGAAAATATAATATAATTTATTAAATATATAATTTCACATTTTTACGTTTATAATTTTCAAGATTAATTGTGTTTCTATTATGATTAAAAAAAAAAACATTATTTATTAGCAAATTTTTTAGAATTCATACTGATACCGAACATGCTTACTAATTGATAATAACAATTTAGTAAATATTAAAAATGAAAAAATAGTGTTAGATATTAAAGATAAATTAAATCATTATAATTATTGAAAATAACACTAGTTAACGAAATTCATATTTTGAATTAAATAATGGTTTGTAAAATTAAATAAGAATAAAAATTATCTTACAATATAAGTTTAGAAAACACATTAACTATGATATGAGTGTACCACTATTAAAATTAAAACTAATGCATCATTTTCACGTTAATTATTTGAATTAAAATCATTGGTTTTGAGTTTTAATATCTTTAATCTAGTAATATATCTTTAATATATGTAGGTTTACCAACGTGGAAACGTGACTATGTTATGTTTTCAATATCGTATATTCATATGTTATATGTATAATACATTAATCAACAGTTGATATACGACAAATAGGTATCTCGGGTTTCAGGTTTGTATTCGCGTTGCTTCAATTTCGAGTTGTCGATGTTCTTACGCATTGTTCTTATAATTTTCTAAGTTTTGCATTTAGGGAGACTGATATGCAACGGACCGTTTTACATACTTTGTGTGTATGTGTACATAATATTGAATAATATATTTTAGATTACTGTGCGGAAAATATGAGTTCTAGTTATTGGCCTACTTACTATAATATAATATGGTGTCAAAGGTACGAACAACTGTAGAAATATTCCAGTATTAGACAGGTCGCAGGGAACGTCTTTACAATTTAATCTAACTTATAGTTTATTGTGTTTTAATTAGGCTGTGGAGAACACAACAGACCGTGGGATTTTTGAGGTTCTAGGCGATTTTAACACGAAACACCGTCGCGCTGTTGTGTTGGATAATTTATTGTTTTATTAAAATATCATTGAACTGCAAGCACGCCGAATAGACTAAAAAGTCGGAAGCAATGCAAAGGACGTAGGGATGGTATACTTAACCCAAATGAAAAATACTGGTCATAGTCAAGCGGAGGCATTCACGACAAAGGGATCGCGCCAGCTTCAGGAATAGGCATCCGGATCTAACGTAGGCAATACGGTGAAACAACTGAGACGGCCTATAGTTGGTGTGGATTGTGCTGATTGCACGCGGCATTTTATCGTACGTCGACCGACCTATGTAGTCGGATAGTGTAGGGCAGCGTTGTACTTACGGTGTTGTCGGTGGAACGTGTGAGTAATAAACTAGTAAAGGGTTTATTTAGCTAACAAATTATTTATTTTGAATAATATTAATTTTGTTTCATCGTAACATTTACATAAGTCGTTAGTAAAGGCTGCAGGTATTCGTATATTACAAATAACATATCATAAATTATAATATACATACAATACGTATGTATATTGTACAGGTCTCGATGTATGAGCAATAAGTTGAACACTGCAGTTCGTGACCTTCTGGTGAAATGTACATATATGGTTATTATTGTTTCAAAGAATATTGAATAGCTATTTGGTTGTTGTATGATAATAATATACCAATTCGATGAACGACTTAATATTTTATGTTTACTCAACCCAACATAATATCTCATTAATATATAATAAATGATACACATTATATATATACACTATATATACCTATAATTTTCTCTTTGTTTCATTGAACATTATGTTTAATATTAAGACATGATCAATTCACATATACATTTGAGTAAAACATTTATATGCAGCGATTGACTGTATTTTCAGTAAGCCGTGCACCCTTGACATAATTTATCGGACTCCGTGTAATATTAATTCACTGCTCATACCTATACGTTGCGTGATATTTTTCTGTCGGCTTTTGAGCTCAAATTTTTCAACAAATATTCAAAAAAACTGCTTTTATTATTATTTTTATAATTTAGAGGTTGTAATACGTTATAGTGCGTGATATTTTCAGTTTTTACTTCCCAATGACACTATACTTTGTAGCATATACTCAGAATCATCGTATCCCTAATAAAGTATTTTTTACCTTAGATAAATTGTCTTCTTGGCGGAAACAATATATTAATTCTATGTAGTGGAGAAACGTGTACAATGTAACGGTAATGAAACAGAAACTTATGAAAAAAAAAAAAACTGAAAAAATTTGGAAAAAAGATAACTATGAAAAAACAGTATACGGATAGGACATGTACTCAGGGACAGAAATGTGGAAGGACTGTCATTAAAGCGAATATGGAAAGGAAAATTTGTATGAAAAACCGCGTATAAATATACATATAATAATATTATGATCGAAAAATAATATAAATATAGAACACCAGGAATGTGTGTGGTTTGTATCAACAAATAAACAAATATAGATAAATATAGGTAAATGAGAGAGATCGAGTAAACGAGTGATCAAGATTCTTCTTACGAGTTTCTAAAGTTAATCGATGTGGTCAGGTCTGGTTAAAGCGCGCAGATGAGGAGAAGCTATTTTCTGGGCGCTATATTTACTACTTCCGTTTAACTCGTACCGGCGTTTAGTAAGTCGGGAAGTAATTATAGGTTAAACATCTATCGCTGTTAAAATAACCTCTTGAACATCGGTCAGTAAACATACATGCACGTATAAAATATTATCATGGTGTCTCCGGAGGGTTTTTTGAGTTTTCGATATCGTGTCCGGACGACGACGACCGACAAAACGAGGTGGACGCAATATCATGAGGGGTCTGTCCGGTTTTTCGGCTGCTCTATTCGCTCCGTCGTCGTCGGCGTGTACAACTGTCCGTACACTATACGTAATATACACTCGACGCGCCCTAGCGCCGCGAAGTCACGCCACTTGGATTTCAGACGGGGAGGGAAAAAGAAAGTCGCAGACGACGTTGTTTAACAATAAAAATATTACCCGACACGGTATACATTAATATTACGATATTATAAATATCGTATTATAGGCGATGTACGATATTTGCGCGTAACGTTATTACGTTTGTGTGTAGTGTTAGAGTTTTTAACGGCATTAACCGCGTACTATACGTGTTTAATAATATTATATGCACAGCGATCACGTATATATACCTACATGCATATAATTATAATGTTTTTATAACGTATATATGATATATGCAGGCGAACGGACAGCGACAGGAGGAGTCCGAGCCAAGGCGGTGGTCGTATTGTGTTATGTAAAATATAACATGTTATAATATTATATAGACTGCACACGCGGGTGCGCGATCGCAATAATAATAATAAAAAAAACACCATTTTTTTCTTTTGTGTATACCTATATATCATATTATTATTATATATATATATATACAGTCTTTTTCGCTCGTATACACACACACACACACATAATATAAATATATACCTACCTATATGACGTTCGGCCCCTCGTACGGAGTAGTTTCGTGTACATATAAAAGTCGTCGACGTATACGTTTATAACGTATTATAATGTGTTATACCTATATACATGATATTGTGTGCACGGGTAGTCCACACACGCGCACGCACACACGCACGGTTGCACGCAAATGCATTATTTAATATCGTGTTCTGCAATATATACCTACGTCGTACATAATAATAATAATAATAATAATAATAATAGTAGTAGTAGTAGTAGTAGTAGTAGTACGTATACTCGCTGCAGTGTATAATATACATAATACGATATTGTGCATACATAAAACTGATAATAATAAGCGGCCGAGTGGTAACAACGATGGGGTATTCCATATGGCGGCGCGCTCGGGCTCGCGTATACGGCGGAGCAGACGACGACGGACGTTGACATGTCGTGACGATCGCCGTCGCGGACCACCCAGCGTATATTAATTAAGGTCCGGCTTAAACGACCGGTGGTGGTATATGTGTGCTCCGACCTATATAAAGGTACCTATAAATAATAATATCGTATATACATACGTATGTGTATATTATTATACGCGCGGTCGTGTTGCGTAAACGTAGTTACACAAGTATAATATAGTACCGAACTTAATTTCTTTTTTTAGATTCTGAGCGGACCGACGAACGTATTGGTTTTGCATTGATGTACGCGCGCGTGTGTATGTGTGTGTGTGTTTTCTTTGTACTCGAAGACACTTTTTTATTATAAAAGTGCACCGATCATCATGTTGATAACCACAAAGCAGTTTTAATAATAGAATATAAATAAAAAAAAACTATTAATGTAAAAATTAAACATTAGCAGGTTGTATCGTGTGAAATAGTAGTTATGAACAATTAAATTTTAAGCGATTTGTTTTTGATAGTAGCAGTATAAATATTAAATAAAACACCCTTAAAAATATACGCAGTGTTGACACGACCGTTTTCGCTCAGAACCGTTTTACATTGTATTTAATGATGATTTATCGTCGAATTCAAATTTAACACATCCTTAATGTGACCCGCTCAATGACGACGTACACTCGATACCTACAATTTTACGGAAAAAGGATTACTCACAAGCCTTCTTTATTTTAAGATTACATTTTATACTCTTGTTATGTTGTCATTACTCGTTTATTATTATTTTCTACTATCCCAACGACGGCCGAGAAGCTGCGTGTGCATTATGATTTAGAGCTGTTTTTTAAGTTAACATTTTTGTTCTAAGCAACAAATTGTTTAAACTATTACTACACAATATTTAGTATGTATTATGTACACGTATTGTACACGCCACGGTGGTTTCTGTATTTAATTTTTACCCCACGTTTCACACGTGGGTGGCATGCGTACCAATTGATTACCATAGATCATGATTTGTTTTTATATATACGTTGTATTTCTACTTGTATTAATTAAAAATTATGATTATAATATACCTCTTAAATATTATTGTGTTATATATATTAACACATGATAATAGATATGTTAAGACTACGACTAACAAAAATCATATGAGACTATAAAGTCTATCCATTTATTTTATATGCATTATATAATATTCTCAATAGTTTTAAATACAAGTAGATATAGCCGGGCTATATCATAAAGGTATTAAGTAAATGCAATTTATCAATTTTTTTTTTTGGCTTATTTAAATATTTCTAATATCTATTTTTTATACTCGTGTTGTATAACCGATTCATAAATCGATATACCCGCCAAAAGATACAATTTATTTATTTATATACCGGAAGACAATTGTCAATTACCTGGATTGGTACTATAGTATTAACACCTTTATGTGTTATTCACATAATATGTGATCTGCGTGGCCATATAACCATATAAGCCACTCGCAATATTACATCCATAATATATGCGTGTATTATGCCTGAATACGATTAACCCAGTGTCTTAGTCATAATATTATGATTTGGTTAAGGTGGTGATACGAGTGTGTTGTATGTGGATTGAGTTATCAATAGCCAGTGATTTGGGCGTTGAAAAGTATGCCAAACTATCAAAGTCAGCCATAACTAATTATTCATGACACGAAATACAACCAATCTCCACTGCAGTACCGGTCAATCGTAAATTAATTTAATAAACGATATTTTGGTAGGCTGTCACAGCGATTTACTTATGGTTATTTAAATTTTATTTCAAGAATATAACGATCTAATTGAAAATAAAAACGTATATAATTGAATGGTTTATATTATTTTAAGTATAATATACAAAAATGCAGTGGTGACGTGGTATGTCCAAATAAAAAAACAGTATATTATATCATAATTTCACGGCATGTACATTATATACGTAGTCAGCGATGAAGCAAGATACTAGAAAAAGTTTTGAGATACATCAATTTTTAGATTGAGGTAAAATATACCAGATATATTTCTTAAATAATTTTAATAGTAAGCAAAGTCATTAACCCTAAACCAAACCCTCTTGCCATCTTAATACAGACTTGCTTATACCTAAATGAACTACATATACCTAAAAAATTATCCGCAAAAAATTATCCAAAAAATATTAATTGTAGTGATTGTACTATGCACTAATAAACTTCGAAATACATAATATTTTTAACGTATTTTACGATTAATTTTGCAATATCATATACTTAGTGAAAATACACGAGACAGATTTAAAACTTATTTGAATAGATTATCATTATTATTTTAAATCGTATAAAAATGTATCTTCATTTTGACTAGTATCAGTAGTATCTTTTCACAAGAAATACGAAATCCACTAAAGAAAACAGTATTAATAGATATAATAAACTGATTTAATTACCATTAATAGTTTTTATTAAAGTATTAAAAAGATAAATAAACAAATTTATTAGATATAATATTATTTTCATGTTTGTAGTTTTGAACACAATATTTTTTTCATTGTAAATAAAATATTCATATTTTATTATTTGTTTTCTGTACATTCTATAGGTGGTCGTGATTAGTATGTGTTGTGTTGCATGTGTTTTCATGACCTATAGTGTTGTACTGGGTTAACGATGATAAAAACAATAATTTTTATTTTATTTCAGAAGATAAAAATACCGATTTTTTATTTGTCATCGTTTGAGTTTTATCTACTATATTATTGATCAATGATGAAGGAGGAAATAACCAAGTTTAAAATGTTTGTTACGCGCCTATCCTATACTGAATTATATTCATAATATTACATACGCATAATTTACCTAATATCATAGCGTATTTATGAAGTTTTCACCAATGATGGGAAACACTGTTTTCAAGTGTTAAGAAAACACATACATCTTTTATATTCAAATGTATGAATTTCCAAAACGAATTAATATATATTATAACGGGATTTTTATAATATTATTTTACCAATGTTAAAAAAGCAACCCATTAAAACGGACAGATGGACGGTCGAGGCTCCACGGTGTGGGAATGTAATTTTACAATCGCCGTTGCTGCGTACGCGAAAACTCGCCCCCAATGAAATATCGCTTCATACATATATAATACAAGTGACGTCTTAATACTAGCTCGTCCGGGACTTACATTGGAGTAGCGCGATTTAATTTCATCTTTTTTTAGGATGAGATGTATAACCGTGAGATATGACGGCACGAGCGAGTGAGAATAAGTGAGGGGAGGTTGTTAAAAAAAATGAATTTCATGCCAAACGACGTCTTTTGATTAATTAACGGGCTGGGTCTCCTTTTTGAGCTCGGAGAAAATTTATATATATATATATGTTATAATACTCGACTAACGCCTTTAGTTTGCTTATTCAGCGGAATTAAACGCTTAAATTAGATGTCGTATCCCGAAGAATAAAAAAAAAAAGATTAAAGAATAATTGAATGCGTACAAGCATAAAACTTTCCGTTTTATTCCGTACAAAAATCTAATAACTCGGAAACAATCCTTTCTTGTCGACGTCAGGAAATGGTTACTCAAATTTGTAATTTTAATTTTCCGGTATAAATAATAGTAGTATAGAATGCAAACATGTCTGACCGCTGTACCTATGAACATGAGAACATAGTATATAAAGTAATACAGATATATAAGTGATATTACTGATAAAAACGGCAAAAAGTTCGGAAATTGTTTTTATGATATTATATTTATTTATTTATTTATTCAAATATACGAACGTAAGTCCTATTACAATTTTGAATATATGCACATAAGATATTAACAAATTAGTAAACAAGAAAAAAAAATATTATAACAAAAAATATACATACAACTAATAGTATTTAAATGAATATAATAAGAAAACTATAAAGTGCGATAAGGTATATAATAAAGATAATAGACAATAAGTTATATAAAATCAAAGGGGTAAGTGTTACCAGCTACCATAAAGAGATTAGAAGGGGAATTTAAAATTTAATTTTTATTTAAAAATTGAGGGTAAAATGGTTTCAGATCTCTGGTCTCAAGGTTATTTTTTTTTTAATTAATCAATGATAACAATTCCAGACAATCAATAAGGCCTAATAATAATTTATTAAGAAATTTGGAAAGTAGAAGTATTCGACGTTCATTAAGTGGTAAAAGATATAAAAAATGTAATACGTTATTATAAGAACTGTGGGGACGCCTGTATATATTAAATTTATATGAAATGAAACGTAGAAAATTATTTTGAACAGATTCTAGGGGAGAATTTTGTTTTGAAGTATTATTTATCCAAATAAGAGGGCAGTATTCTAGATGGGAACGAACAAGGGAGCAATATAGAATTTTCAAGGGAATAGGATCTATGAATGAGCCACAGGTGCACTTAATAAAACCTAAGTTACGCATAGCCTTATTCTTTATCATTTCAGTGTGTGAGGAAAAATTTAATTTAGAGTCAAAAATAATGCCTAAATCCTTAAACTGAGATACAAGCTCAATATTAGAAACGGAAATAGAATAATTATAGTTAATTGGATTTTTTATTAGATAAAAGTGCATAAATTTACATTTATCAACGTTCAAAGATAGGTGATTCTTATTACACCATGAAAGTAAGTAATATGTAATTGAAACAGATTATTGACAACAATAATTTAAGCTGTAGACACATTGAAACAAATTATGTTACGCGTTAAATTTAACAGTTATTATTTTGTTGAAAAGTTTTTTTCTTTTCAAAACTCAATTTTTTGAAATATTTTTTTCTTGTTTCCTTTGACCTTACCTTATAAAAATCGAATATGTTTATTCAATGTTATTTACTTACGTATATACTTCATTATGTTCGATTATTGTTATGAATCTATGTATGCATTTATTAGCTTATTTTTTTTTTTTGGTTCTATAGGAAATATATTTTATATTCAAAAACTAAAATACAATCAGTAATATATTTATAAAATAAGCACCTATGGTGTTTTTAAGGTTATATAAATACGTTAACTTATAACTAAAACATTTTTTCTATATAACTTAGTAGTCATTCCATATATTATAATAAGATGCCAATATCCCATATTTTCTACTCTAACTACCTTCGTTAATTTGAATTTGTTGTATATGTATTAAATAAGTTTCTACTTTTTGGACATTTTTTATTTTATATATTTAAATAATATTGTACACTTTACTACTTTAGTATTATATATGTATATATATATACAATAAAACGTATTATAACAATTTATCAAGTTCTTAAAAAATATCAATTACTTTTTTAAAGAAAGTATTAATTTTATTAATTTATTATTTTGATGTCTCAAATTGTATAAATTGCATAAATATTTGTAAAAAGAATTATGATTTGTGATGGTTTAAAATTATAATAGAAAATTAATATTTCTATTAATAAAGTAAAATAATGCTTTCATATTATATCTGCGTTCAATTACCGTTGAAGCTATTATATTAAAATTGTATTATATATTTATATTTTTGTACCCTTGTACCTAGCGATAAATTGAATATATCAATCCATTTTTTCTTTTTTCTTAGTAGTCGATAAAACACTTAAATATTAATAGAAAAGTTATGTAGCTAACTTAATTCAATCTAACCTAGATAGATATGAACCAATCTCAAAAAAATTATGAAAATAATACTATACCTTGATATTTTTTTATTCATTAAATTTCTTACATGATCAAAGAGTTTTCATACATAGAGAATTTTATGAATCTAAATATTTTATACTACCATAACTCACAAAACATTTATTTGTTAATAATATAATGGTTTAAAATGGTTAAGGATTATCAATTTTTTTTGTGATAGGTTTATGCGTTGCATTTTAATTGTTACCTATTTTTGAAATTAAACTAAATAAAAGAGATTTTGTATTATTTTCGATTATCTGATAATACAGCGGTTCCCGACCTTTTTAGTTGTGAGGACTACTAATCTTGTAAAAAACTCTCTGAGGCTCACTAATGATTAATAGCACACCTATATACGTGTATATATAATATGTATAATATTATCAGGTGTTTAATAAAATATATAATAATATTAGTTTTAAATAAATGAATACATTATAAATATGAATATTATATGGTCCATGGCCCAGTTCTACGCTGCCTACGGCCCATGGGTTTGAAACCGCTGTGATAATATAACCATTCATCATTAACACATGCAATCATATTTTAAGAAAACAATATTATATATTTTTGTATATTTTATTTCGTAACATCGATATCTTATATTTTAGATTTTTTTATTGTAAGGTAACTTTGTGGATGTTTATGCTGATTCAAGAAAAATAAATGTATATATTTGTTTAATATATTTTGATGAATCGATCATTTGTACGAATTATATTTTAAGTATATTAAACTCGAGTATTATGAAAATAATATTAAAAATTAGAGCAAATTATTAGACGACTATTATTGACTATGATATAAACGCTGTGCAGGTCGGTGCTACTACAGATTTTTAAAAACATATAACAATATATACTATCGGTATGAACCGTTATCAAAAAACGCGTGGGTAATAGAACACGCGGTGGATCGGAAAAATTCGGTCGTAAACCACTTAGGTATAAACAATGATACATGTAATGATCGTAATGACGATTATACACCGATCGATTATTACGAATCATTGATTTCGCACAGTTCGTTAAAACGCGTCGCAGTTTCTCAGAGTATATTTCTGGACAAATAAATTTGGTGTACAATTCGTAATTTGTACACAGACAGCTCGTCGGTCGCGTCGTGTATAATATTATGTACAGTATAAATTCAGCGGCGGACTGCGTAACTGAACGGTTGACCCACGCGCATTATTATACACTTCCACTCGGACACTGTAATTGGCCTTTTGCGCCGAATAGTGGACCGAGGGGACAATGGATGACCGCCTCCGCGTGAGTGTGTATATATATATATATATATATATATACACATTATGTAGGTACCTTTATAATATTATCCATATTCTCTCTGTACAATATTATATTGGAATTTTCCGTCATTTATCAACCTGCGCTTGATTTTTCATTATAGCACCGCTGTCCCAGTAGTAAAACGTAAAAATTATTATTTGTTATATTATACTATGCATTATACTCGACATCATAAAATACAGTTTTGGACGTGTACAATAATATGACGACGTACCTTTTACCGTTCTCCACTTATCCAGAACTTTATTTTTTTCTAAGTGATTGGTGGAGGAGAGGGCTATAAAAACTTTATAACAGATGACTGACGTCCTTAGATTTATTTATTGAGTTCTGAAAACCTTCGTGCTTTTTCTTCGCTCATAGCCCGCACCACGATATTATATTATTACAGTGTTAAGACAATGTCACAACTTTGAACACACAGTGGCTTATTTATTTCTTATTAAATTTACTGTAGCTATGATTACCATATCCACGTGTTAAAACGAATCATTGGTAGTAATAGTGATGTGTAGTGGACGGGGGAGGGGGTGTGTGGAGAGAAATACACAATTTACTCGTTTCCCTTTGATCTATCACTGTGCCGTATATACACGCAGTGCAATAATAGACAGACGATTTTTCCTGATGTCGCCGAGAAAACCGTGAGAGACTGCGTACGCAAATAATTACGTTCGGAGTAAAACGGAACGATAGGGAATGAAAATATAACATAATGAAAAAAAAAATAATACACCGAAAATGTCTATTATTTATGTATACAACACATAATGACAAACAATTGGCTCAGAACGAATGAAGTTTACGGCAGCGGCGACGGTGATGATGATGACTAATCGTGTTTTGGTCAACGAACCGAATAACTGTCAAACTTAACCCGGTTCAATACGCAATTTCCGAATTATTTTTATACCATATACATTTCTCCGTTCCGACGACGACAACGACGACATTGTCGACGTGTGCGTTTCTATTCTATTTTACCCCTTTCCGTACTCCTCTATTATCGTTATTCATTTATTATTGCTTTTTATTATTATTATTTCGTTTAGTTCGGTTGACCTGGCTTTGCCACTGCCGCCACCGGTATTGAATTCATATGCAGTATAAACATCTGTAATAACACCTGTCGCATAGAATCTCTACCGTTGTCATTACTTAACTACGCTAGATCGATGACATCGATGATACTCACACCGTGTATCGAATCGTTCAAATGGGCTTATTATACTATTATGCATACACATTATATTATCTGTTATACATAATATATTATGATAACGATTATTAATATCTATGGTGTTGTAAGAAGCAATATGGCTTTTTTTTTTATGTTCTCTAATCTGTCAAAATAATCATACCCATTCTGTATTGTAGCAATAAATAAGTTTATGATCATTTTTTTTTTTTTTTTTTTTTTTTATCAAATTAGTACTATGGTTATTACTTTTATTTAAACAATTACGCTGCACAAAATATACCTTGTCTTAATAATAAGATGCGCTTTTTTCGATATACTCGGAGTTTAAACATTAATTTATAATGTCAACTAAAATAACTTAGTATTTATTTATAATACACTTACAAATTTATGATTGTCAATAAAATCAGTTGTTTTTTTTTTTATTTGTATTTCAAATACATAATTCAATTAAAACTTATGTTATTCATATTTATTCATTTACGCCGTAACTATATAACAAATAAATGTTAAACAGGTATACGTGTCCGATAATATAAATAATAAAAAATGACTGAGAAAAATACAACGCGTTAACCAAAGTCTGTCACATGTATATTATAGGACACCTTTAATACATTTTGAACAATTTTAAAAACCAAATTTAACTATTTAATTTAAAGTTAAATGTTATTGTGTAAACCAATATAATGTGTAGTTCTTTATTTGATATAGTTGACAAATAAATAAAATATATGTATATAATTTATTATTTTTAATTATAAAGTAACAACAGTTTTAGACATTTTAAATAGTTACTGTGATAACTATGTTAATAATATATTCCGCCCTTCAAGTATTTCGTGAATTAATTATTATTTTAGAATTATGTTATTCTTTTATACTTATGGAATATATTTCTGATTGATGTAGCCGCATTAATGCTGGCTGTCTGCGTTTATGAATTTGAATAATTTAGATGCTTTCCAAGTCAGAGATTCACTTAAGTAGTTTGATATGTCTGCAAAACTTATGGCACTTTCATATACCAAATGTTACTTGAAACTATGCATGTCAGATAAAATGTCATCACTAATGCGTTCGAAAGTTATATTCATAGTTAAATTTATTTTATCTTCATTATAATCAATAGTTCTTCAAGGTATTAATTAATAGGTTAAAAAAAAGTTTATATTATTTATTTATTTATTATTTACAGAGCATTTTATTTTGTGTAAATTGGTTTATTTTTTGTTCTACATTTTCAAGTTGTGATGTTGGCAAGTTGAGCTATATGTGAAGAGGCGTTGCGCATAGATACCGCATTCAGAACAATTTGTCGGTGGACAAATTCCATTACCCGAGGAATATGTTTCAGATAGAAATGCTTGCAAAGTGTGAGAAACTGCGGGGGAAAGGATAAGATGGACAAAGGGGTGGAGCTGTTAAACATTGTAATTAACGTAGCGTTTACCTTTTGTGCTCGGAGATAATGGTAAAGGGAATTAAACCAGAGGGTTATCGGTGAAGTCGTGCCTGAGACTGGAGACTAGTATAGTGCGGAGGGGTCTGGTGGTGCCAAGAAAGGGTTGAAGTAGCGGTCTAGGGAATCGGCTAACGTTGATGAAACAGTCTTGAAGGTCCGAATTTCACTAAAGGACG
Source organism: Rhopalosiphum maidis (assembly GCF_003676215.2). Lineage (NCBI taxonomy): Eukaryota > Metazoa > Arthropoda > Insecta > Hemiptera > Aphididae > Rhopalosiphum > Rhopalosiphum maidis. Next base: position 67,788,963 of record NC_040877.1, read on the forward strand.
AGAGTGTGGTGGCGATGGTGGGCATTCTCCAGGTTCTATTATATCGATTGTCCGGTCCCTGTATATGACGGTTGGTAGGTAGGTAGGTAGGTAGAGAAGTAGAGAGATAGCCGTGTGGTCCCCTTCCACTCACCACCCATCCAAACCGTATTAATTGGGGCGTCCCTGGACGTCTTGAGAAATGCCCAGGCAATCGGACCCGAGCAATTTTGCTCTCCCCCCCTACTCTCAACAAACCATATTCACCCACTCGCAATCATCCCATCTCTCTCTCCTTTGCGGCTTTAACCCGTCACACGTCCAAGACATTGTTATGTATGCAATAATTCCGGAGGGTTGGTTGACCGGAGTAAGACGGAGAAATACAGAGAGAGTAAGAGAAATAGTGGCGAAGTGATGAGCGGGGGAGCGGGAGCAGTTTATATAGGGATGGAAATGACAACGGGCCGAACTTAGCCCACTCCTCCACCCCACAACCACGACTACCCTTCCAGAAAACCATTGTCTTGGAGAAACCTACCCTGTCTCCTGCCCTTTACAGTCGGTTTTGAATATATTATTAGGATAGAGATGGACGCACACCCTTCGTTGCATCCTGTTGTCCGTTTAAACACACGCACACACATTTGTGCTCTCTCTCATACACCACTCTCTTTCGTCCCATCTATATCTCACTCTCATTTGCTTATCTACAGCCAACGAGGCCTGGACGAAATGTCGATCCCTAGGCACGTCTAACAACGTTATGTTATAAGATATACTGCACCGACAGTTGTTCTCCTCTCCCCATCTTCATTGGTGACAAACATATTTTGATGTGCTGTTTCTCTGCAATTGCCACCCGGTCGTTTGTTGTGCCAGTTTTATGACGATAATGGTGACCAATTATGCAGTATACTAACCAAAATCGTGTATAGTGCACGTTGTAATACGATTTTGTTTTATGTGTATAGAACAATTCATCATATCCATATAAATGACACACTATCTTACTATAATAATTTATTTATTATGAATTATTGGGGGATCGAATTTATGATTATTAGATAATAGAAATTACAACAGAGTTTAAATTTAAATTGATGTATATATACATGGTATAGAGATTTACAGTTGGTATATTTTTTATTTTTACAACAGCTATAATAATAATAGAGTCAACAAATGATTAACAAATTACGCAATAAATCTATTCAAAAACTAAAAAGAGAAAAGAATATACCATTTAGAAAATAAATAATTATTTGATTTAAATGGTATTGGTATAAAATCTCTCTTATATATTTAATATTGCACAGTACACAGTTGAAACTTATAAAATGCGTTAAAATGTATTATTCTACAATGATAAATAGAAGACAGTGTCATGAATGTAGGACGTTTTTCAAATTATTATTAAATATATTTTAAAACAATAGGCATACTAAAATTTTAAAAACATAACACTTTTAATAAATTAAAGTAAATTTAATTTTATAAAAATAAACATATATATTGTATTTTTAAAATTTATTATATTTTTTTTAAAGTTATAAATACATTTTTATTAAATTAACAAAAACTAAAATAGCACCTTTTCCAATTATAATATGACCATCCATAATATCAAATGCAATATTCTTACTCGATATTTATAATAACATTTGTATTTAAAAGAAAAAATTATCGTTTTAATCAAATTCATCGGAAAAGAAACGAAGTCTAATAAACTACATAGAACGTCAAATCTTTAAAAGTATTTTAAATTATAGTTGAAAATACATTTTTTACAGTGGCAAAAATATGTTGAGTTATGCTTAAATCATGAAAACGCCTAGTATTAAAAATTCTAGAAGGGAAAAATATTAAAATAAGTGTTTTTTTAAGAGATTGATAAAAATATTTCTTTAAGTATATATACAATTTGAAAGTATTAATTTGATACTTCGTAAAATAATAAGCAGATTAAATATAATAAAAAAAATGCATATACAATTTTGTATTTTAATTATCAGTTAAAAATATATTTTGTGTTCCATTTATTTGATTATTAATACATTTTAGTATAGGTATTATATTAAATGTATTCAATATAAACGATTATAAAACTATTAAAAAAAAAAAAAAAAAAAAAAAAAAAGGAATAATAAAATAATTTAGAAATTAAACATTTTTTTCTTTTAAATGATTCTTAGAAGATCATTCATAATTATTGCACATACAAATTCTAACTCGATCAGAATAATTTAGTATAATTAAAAATTTTAATATTTCTTTAAAATAATGATTGAAATTCCAGTGTTTCATTTATTTACGCCAGTAAATTATAAGATGTATATATTTGAGAAATTTTCTATAAATTCAACAATAAATATTTTAAGGAATAACTTTTTTTGGAGGATGTAGACAGCACTGATGGCAAAATCGTGTTAATAACAATTGCTAGTCAAATAATGTTTCAATTGTAAAATGTTGTTATAAATTGATTAAAATTTTAGAATAACCACTATTTTGATTTATTTTTATAAAATATGAATAAATATGCTGAATAGGTATGAAATAAAAATGTTATGTTTACAGGTCTAAGGTATTATATGTAGTAAATTATTAACTATACTGTTAAGAATATTATAATAATAATAAATTACAATTTTCTTATACAAAGGCGAATCACTGAGGAAATGCATCATCCTCATTTTTTTTAATAACGGATTTTTAAATATACATAAAGAATTAAATACCGTTGTATTTTCAAATTTTTGAAATTATTTGCACGATTTAAGAAATGTCTTGTGGTGATGAAATCTTCTATTTTTTTGTATGAAAACCTTTTTTACTTTAAATTATTTAATGAATCATACTTTTGAAAATGTTGATGTTCGAATAACTAATTCAAAATTTGAACGAATAATATCAGTTATTATAATGTTTATGCTAAAGATAATAATAGTTCTTCAAATGGCTTTATAATAAGTATAAAAATAAAATACATTTAATATCAGATTTAGTATTTATTAGGATTTATTATTTATTTATTTGGAGCATTTTATAATAGATGTTTATTAATAGATTAATATTGATTACTTTCAAATCACTATGACCCTCTATGTATTTCAAACGCATTACATCGTGGATTCTATTATCCTTAGTACACAAAGTTAAATAACTTAAAAGCTACTCGTTTGAGTTCTCAAGAATTTAACAATATGGTCTAAGTAAATTTAAAAACTCCATTAGTCAAAATTTAAATAAATTCATTATTGAAGAAAAAAGTGGGCGAGCATACTTAGTCATCAATAATTGGTATATCAACAACGCGTTGAAAAATAATAATTTGAACTTGCAGCATTATTGTTTTAGACTTTTAAAACATTTTTTCTTTATTATAAAAACATATTTGAATTTGATTTAATAGAGAAGAGTGTGGTTTTTACCTTTTTTTTTTTATCAAAAAATATATAAGGTTAGTTCTAAGTTTTATGAACCATTTTACATATTAGATATTGTATATATTGTATAATATATTATGGTTCTTAGAAAAAGATGATTTTTCAATTTTTTATTAGTACTTTTTTCAAGTATAATTAAAAAGCATCGAACAAGAATAACTACGATAAATATTGAACAAATTTTAAGAAGTGTAGATTTAACTGTAACCTATTTAAAATCGTTTATCAAATGTGCCAACGATTTATCATTGTTTGAAAATGTATATCAATAAAATATAATAATACAACTGCCCTGTTCCAAGTTGAAAAATATTTAACGAAACCCATATTTGATATCAGGTCCTGTCTTCCTTTTTTTTTTATACTTTTTATTTCACATATTTTGTGTTTACGTCACATATTTTCTTGTCTTAACATTACCATAATTGTTTTATTTTTATTATGGGTATATTAATAGTAACTGCCATGAATCATGATAATACAAATAACTGTTATTTAAATACTACGGTAATGTAATTAATAGGTTAGTACATATTAATTCAACTGTGACCCAAGAAACCTTCACGTACATTTTTTTAAACTGTGCCTAATTTAATAGTTAAATGTTAAAATGCAATTATAATTGCTTGTTTTCTAATTCTAAAGACAATTCGAATGTCAAAGGTGGATTAGACGTATGTTCTTATTAATTTTGTTGATTAGCAAATTACAAAATCAATAATAAGCATGTATAACTGTACACATATCATAATTTGAATAATGTTGGTTTCAGTAGTTTTACATTAAATCATAACATGTTGAATTCAAAAATAAAATGTTACCAACATATTTGAAATTAAATAGCAATTACAACTAATATTTTTAAAGCTCATTAATTTGTATGGTTATTTTATCCATTCAATGGTATTCAAATGTCTACAAATAGTGTGAAATGTGAATATAATAGCGAACAAGATCACTATGTTATATTGTTGTTGAAAACGTATAACTTCATCTAATTGTTCAATAATGGGACATAAAAAACAACTACTCTCGCCTTGTATACGTTATTCACAGTAATTAAACAATATAATATTATGATAGACCTGATATCAGTTGGTCTCAAATCTCGATCGATTTCAAGATAAGTATTGCGTTGCATGATATCGTGTTCTGAGCATTATAGTACGATTGAAATTTATTATTTTATTTATAGCAGTTCAATAAGACTATGGTATTGTTATTTAAAAAAAAAAAAAAAAAAAAACACTTGGTTGGGCGCTCGTAATTGGAATTTTCGATAACCGTCGACTGTATGGAATCACAGAAGGTATCTACTCGCAGAAAGGATTGTTTTTAAAATACGACGGCCCCGACATGCAATAAGAAATAATGAGCACCGTCTTCGGTCCATCTATCGATCGGCCGTTGCAAAATGTCAGTTATTCGGCGATACCGGCGGCAGCGGTGTCGTAATGCAATAGTCGGTACTCATACAATCTCATGTACCTACCCGGCGGTAAATCCCGACAGAACGCACGCATATATAGCTATACGGAATTTCGGGAAGTCTAAAACTCTGGCCATTTGTTGTCGGGGAGGTGTGGTGGTCAGATAACTGCGGGGGTTCTAAGCCGTCGGGTGAGATGCGTATATACATGTACACACACACACACACACACACATATATATATATACTTACGAAAAGTCCGACGAGGGATGCTAAAATCAACGGCAAGACAGTAATATGGAGAATAACAAACGGACGATCGCGTGTCCGAGACCCTCGTACGGGCCGCAGACTCCGCAACCACTGGATACGTATTCAAAGTGCAGTTCAGACGTGTGTAGTCCTGTGGTTTGCATGTACAATTTTAGCCGTCGATTGTTATAGGCATTATTACTGCATAACGATTGGAGTAAGTGCTGCTGTTGTAGTAGGTTATCTGCAGAAGGATTCGGAGATTTCGCGTATCAGCGGATCGCAATAAACGCATCATTATAATGTACCGTTTGTTTCTTATAATAATAATAATAATAATAATAATAATAGCAATAATAGCATAATATAGGTATAATCACACACACACACGCACGCACACAACAGCCGCGATATCGGAGTTTGCGCTGCTGCAGTATATCATAGTATTTATATTGTAAGTATATAAAACGTAAAAACACACATATTATAATGTGCATGCGTTGTGTATGTGTGTATATTATGGGTGTTGCAATGTTATTACCGCGTCCAAAGTGTTTGAAACCGGATCGTGGGAATGCGCGCAGGGTAAACAATATTGTAATATATATAACACGTTAATAATAATGATATTGACTGGTCGTGATGCCACAAATCAAACCGTTATGCATCGGGTTAATTGCTCTCCACGCGTCGTGTGTATGCGTCGTTATATATTGTATAGGTATACATGTATAATACGTATACCTATGTAACGATATAATAAATGTTCCTTGTCGTTGTGTAACTCAACCTTTCTTTTCTTTTTTTCCTTTTTTTCCTATTCCCATTTTTTGCCCGTTTACCGTGTATTATGTTCTCGTCGACATGTACCGCGGTGTACGCACGCACGAGAGCCATCTCACGTGTACACACATGATTCACACGATGTTTGCACGTGCGTGTGTCGTATGTGGGTACACTGTGCGTCAGTATTTAGCGGGACGAGGAGACTGAACCGTGTACGTTTGTCGTGATCCGTCGGCAAATTCACTGTGTGTTTTATGCGATTATCATAATGCATATTAAGTATCTGCTTACCGGTACCGCTAAACGATTGCGACCGGATTGGGTTTCGCGTATGAAAAGAATATAGCGATATGTGTGTGTGTGTGTGTGAAGCCGAACGCACGGAGTATGTGGTTGAACAATAATAATAACGCTCGAACGGTTCCCGTCGCCGGACGATCGATATTCCGTGGATCATAACGATTGAACACAATCGTCACATAAAATAATAGGTATCCGACGTGAAAAAATATAGAGGCGATAATCGACCGTATTAAAGAGAAAACGCATATCGTATCGATATGACTTACTCCTATTATACTTTTTTTTCCAGATCCTGTTATTATTTGATCGTTTAAAATACTATATACTGCTCCGGTTTGCTGTTGTACAATGTTATTGAGATTTGCACGAAGCTTTTACGGTCTTTTACGCGTCCACTGCGCATCTGTAGGTTTACCTATCGCGCCGATTCGAGCGATACAAAATCTTCAGATAATATCTCCGGTGGGCACAATAACTCTGTCGAATCCTTATCAGTGCTAAAAATCAAAGAGCACCACATTATGTGCAACGCTTTAACACGAATAAGTTGAGGCAATACACCGTTTGAATGTTATCATAATAACGACGATATAAAATCAAAGATTAACGTTACGAATTTACTGGTAAACATATTAAGTCCAATGTTCGTTGTTCTCGTGCATAACATGTCGACGATAAGACACTAACAACATTATTGTTATCGTTCCGACAATTTTCATGTCCCATCAGTTAAATAATATGTATTATGTCAAAATATGTACCTACACATTTTTTCAATCCCGTCAATGTACCCAAACTGCTATAAAAGATAATTTCAAATACATAACATGAGAAAATACGAAATGATTTTCATCTACACAAATTCACATAGTCTAAACGTGTATTTTAATACACAATGAAAAATAAAAATATACGCCTTTTTTTCTACTCGGGTAAAATAAATATGTCTTGCATGTGAATAAAAGTATATTCAAATAATTATTAATGTATCAAAAGTAACTTCAGGGAAAAGATTGTGAAATTATAATAGTTATAGGTATCTATATTGGATATTTATATATAGTTGTTTATATATTACAAAACATAACACAAATATACTTTAAATTATAAAGTAAAATTCAACTTTCATTCTAGATAAATTGTGATTGATTCTTTTAAACTTCTCAATTCGGTTCTGTTGTTTTGTATTATGAACTTATAGATATTTTTTTCATAACATACTAAATAAACAAAATCTTAATATTAAATTGAAAAATGGCAGTTTATTTGTTCAATTTTAAAATTATATTTATCACACTTTAAAGTTTATTAACACGATACAACACACTTACAATAAAAACTTAAAATAATTGAAAAATCACCGGAATGTAGCATTAACGAAATTAAAATCGAGTTGAAAAAAAAACAATTCTGCCGAGGAAGAGGTCTAGAGGTTAAACAAATTAATTTCACTGAGGTGACCTAAACGACAAAAGGGCAAATCGTGTTATAACAGCGTGTGAGATTCTTACGGAATTACTATTTAAACGATGTCATAAAATATTGGAGTGGCAATAAAAACAACTGTGAGAATGCAAACACTTTTTATTCGGTAGGTACAATATATATTTATATCATTTAAAAAAATTGTGTCCATTACAATTTCTTGTAAGATCTTATTTTTATTATTTATTATTGATTGATTAAATAACATGATCTTAATGTTACTTAACAGCTTTTTATTCACTTTTAATTATTTTCATTATTGACTATTTGAAGTTACATTGATCAATCTAAAGAGGTTATAATAAATTGAAATAATAACTGTTTGTGTTCCTTTATACATTTTAAGTTATTTCCATAATATTATAATATATGTATAATAATACGGTTGTGCTAATGCGCATTATTATTCTAACACTAGAAAATCTATTAAGGTTAAAAAAATTGACTAGTAGCCAAATACTTAATTTGTACATAAGTTTTAATGTTCTGAGTTTGTAGTGATAGTTTACCAATAAAATACTGTATAATACTAAAATATGTATGTAATATTCAAACCTTTTAAAATATTATAATAACATCATCATCGAAAAATAACTAATATATTATGTTCCTTCACAACTAACCATACACTATAGAGATCTAAAAATGATGACAGTTCACGATGAAGTTTTATGTAAGGTTTCAAAAAACTACGCCGCTAAAATTCATCATAATTTTCTATTCTGTGGAATTCTCTAAGACAAGACACATAATGTGCAAAATACTGTCACGGTTTTCTTAACGGTTAAAATAATATTATGAGTATAACGAAATGTAACAAAATAATTAATCGTAATAAGAAATTTCATCAATGGGCGACTTTTATTCAATAGATCCATATGTATTTTTATTTTTATTTTTATCACATTGGATTATTCTTCTCTTCAGAACATTGATTATGATAGTACTTCATAGAAAGACATTAAATTAAAAATACATAGTATATATGGCATTATAGATTATGATTTTTATGTAAAATAGAAATTGGTAAATTAAATTATAAGCTAAAGAAGTACTGAATAATTCAAAATTTAAATTAAAAAGTCAAATTATGCAGTCCAATATTATAATGATGAATTGATGAGGACAAGTGATACATTTGTAAAATTATTAATTAAACGTACAAAAACTTTTAGATTTATTTAACTTCTAAACAACTTTAATTATTGACTTTATAGTTTATTGTATATTAAACGGGAAAAGGCGACCCATTTGGGGAATCCTTACCCGTGTATGAATTTTCGGCTAGTTAGACTACAACTGTTATAATTTTAAATTATACTTTACTATAGTATATAGTTTTATAATATCAAGTGTATACATTATATCTTGTTTATTTTGAAAAAATAAACATTGAGAATTTGACCATTAATTATTATTATTATTATTATTTGACATTTGACAACAAAATATTACCAAATACTTTTTTACGGATTTGTGTTTTTTATGCATTATAAAAATTTCTTGAAGTGTAAAAATAATATAAAAAAAGGAGTATCAAGGTGAGATTCATCTCTTATATCCCCTATATTCTCCCCACAATAGTAACCGAGCTACAGTATATCAGTCAATCAATTTCTCACCTCTATTGTACTTTGTACGTGGGTCTTTTTTTTACTCTCACTTCATGGTTAACAGTTATGTTTATCCCTCTTTTTTGATCAGACAGCAATGGGTGATCTGTGTGAATATTAATATACCTACTCTAAAAGTGTCTTGAACATAGGACCACGATTTTTTTGTATAAAAGTTTTATATTTTTAAATACATTTATTTTCCTATACCAACTAGTACATTATATTAACAGATTTTGGCATTCCAATAAGCGCTGAGGTTATAAATTATACTTTTACGAGAATTAATATCTATGAGCTAAACTGTGTAAAATTATGTATTTATACCAAAGTAGTAATAAGTATAATGAATAATAGTTATCATGTAGACATTACATTTTTACTATATACTTATATGACGTGTCCAATCAAATACCTGTTGATATTCCATCAATTTGTATGAAGATGACTTCGTTCCTAATACATATAAAATAAAGAAAGTTATAATTATTGTTATGGCATATAACGTGAAGCATAGTAGATTTTAAGATAAATTCAGGCACAATGGTTTTGATGAAATTGATTAATACTAAATGTGTTCAAGGTCGAAAAAAAAATATGAATAGTTCTTTGATGTCGACGAACTATTATACTGTAAACAATAATTAAAGAACAATTAAAATTATAAACATTTTAACTACAAACTACGGTGTATTGATTTATCAATGAGGCTTAAGAAAAAGTATGTGTTAGTATTAGACGATATAATGAGCTGTTAACTTTACTTTCAAGTTAGATTAGATATAAATCATATAACACATATAGAATATTATATATGGTTCAATTAGAAAATCATTTAAATGTTCACAAAACACGTGTTCCTAGAAGGTTATATTACAAAATTGTATATTTTGGTTTAGTTAACAGTAATTAATTTCACTCAACTGTTAAAATAATGATCGTTTAAGTTCGTAGTTTTTTTTATAACCTATAAGCTGAATGATAGCCTTGACCACACCTTGACGGAGGACCATAAACTACATTATATCATTTAAAAGCTAATTAGAAATCTATGGAATGCATTCTCAATCATGTGTGTAATTTAATATTATATGCAGATAAGTACTTATTTTTGTTTTGGATTTGAAACTAAATTCACTATTTAACGGATTATTATTATTATTTTTTTTTTTTTATGTATGCATAATGTATAATAGCACAAAAAGCTTATACTGTAGATTTAAATTTAGGTCATTTATGTTCATTTATACTGAAATCAAATGCGTATACCAATTACAGCTCGTCTCGCACTTGTTTTTTATTTTTTTCCGTTACTTACTCTAATCCTGAACCTCTTGTCTTGAGAACGTATTCCGCCAAACGTGTATTTATCCGTTTATGATAATTTCACGTAGAACGTATACACAGTTTAACTGCACGTCATTATATCTTCTTCTTCTTCTTCTTCATATTATTATTATTATTATCATTACTATTATCATCATCAGATATTTGTTTTAATATTTTCGAGACGTGCACGCACGCTACACCACACGACCGTTGCAATCATCGGTGGCGACCGCAAGGCGTTATTTAATAATATACTATTTATGTACATAATATGCGCTACGTATAATAGCCGAATAGGCGAACCTATACAGATTGGTAATAGGTAGTGCGGACAGCACATAATATCTATACAATGTGGGGCCCGTTGTGTTTTAAAATCAATATTATAATATCGGTTACGTGGGCGTGTGTCTTTGTGCACGCGGATACCGCGATTATGTTTATTATTATTTTCTTTTCTTTTTTTTTTTTTTGTTTACAATAACACAAACACACACACACGCACGCACACATCAGTAGACAAACGTAATTTGGATAAGGTGTTGACGGGGAGTCGTCTGTGTGAAAAATACTGACAACGCCCTGCAGCGCTCTGGGATTATTAATAATTATTACCCGTGATTACCTCTCGGTCAGACGTCACCCCGCCGCCGTAGTTCCGTTTCACGCCATCGCATACAAATATATATGTGTGTGCGTTTGTTCTTTACGGGGGAGTTATAGTAATCCTACCCCCTCCCCCTCAATACACCAAATGGATACGATCCTACAACAATGGGAAAAACGCACGAGAAACATAATTAATAAAAATGCAAATCGATATGCCACTGACGGCGTTTTTTTTTTTTTTTGGACGTGTTGTGCCACCGATGAAACTCACGCAGAGACAAATAGCCGACCATTTTCGAACGGAGCTTTACTTCCTTACACTTCCCTACCTCCTCAACAGCAACGCGCACTTCGCCATAGACCTTGCAACCCCTCGTCCCTGCAACCGACATCGAAGACCCCCGAGAGATATTTATATACGTCGGCTTAAAAACAACGTCTTGCGGGTTTTTCTTTTTCACACCTACTATGTATAAAGTAGTAGTATTAATTATTTTTTAGAAAGTACGGATGGTGGTTGTGGCGGCGGGGGAAGGGGGTGAGTTCCTCGAAATCAATACGGTCGCCATCGTTGACGATGCACATCAAACACGGAGAACTTGTATTAATATCATTCACTCAATGATGTATAGTGAAAAATTATAAAATTTGAAAATTGTAATAACAGTTATTGGTTTTTTTTTTTTGTTTCAGCTGTTCTCAACACTTCTCACAACAATTAATATTTCAGTAGAAGAAAAATTATGTTTTCTAATACAATTGGAGTTTAGCATTGTAGTTTTTATTAATTGTTGATTATTATAATAACGTCGAAAAACAATTAATCGAAATATATTTAACTATAACTTGATAGAATAATAATATAAACAATTTAACACACAATTAGAATTTAATTTTCATCATTCGTTTAATATTTATATCAAATCAATCAAATAATGTATAATTTATTATACTCGTATTTTATTGAAATGAGTATATCAAAAAAAGGTGTGACATGACAATTAGCTAAATAAGAGTCAAAAAATAAGATTTTTGGAAGAATAAATTATATAGTAGTTATGAATTAAACAGTTTGTCTTGTATACCTACTTTCCTACTGAAGTAAATTGTAAATTCTAAATATAACTATCACATTATCTAATGCATAACTATTCAAATGATGATTAATGTCATAGTAAGTATTAAGTTTATTATTTTATATAGTTTCTGCCGATCTATTTATACCACCTCTTATATGAATTATAACTATGTTTATGTAAATAATAATAATCGGAAAAAACCCACGCAATAGGAAAACAGACCAAATTATTAATAACATCATGCTATCATACGTCATTACTAGGAGCCATATAAATAGGAGTACCGAGTAGAATTCTCGACGTATACTTCAGAGTATAGTCACAGATCTAGCTTTATCATTACACTAATACTAGACTGATGGTTGTTGTGGACTTTCAACTTCGCCGTGAGTACACAGCCATTTTCAGCTAGTTATTTAAAGTTTAACGATTAGGTATTTTTGTGTTTAATAAATTACTATAGATATAAGTGTTCTTTTTTTTATACCTGTCTTCTCCTAAAACGTCTCGAGCTCGTTCTGACATGCTACGTCGTATAAATATAATTAATTGTCGTAACGATCGTCAACCACCTACCTGAACGGCGACTACTGTACACTACTCAAATCAGCGTATGATCAATTTAGTCAAAAACTGAACAACTTAATCGAGCTGCAATGTCGTTTGAACTATATTGTTATCAATTTAAGAAATTAGTATGGATGAGAGAATTTGTGTTGGACCAAATTTACATTGATAGTTGATACAGATGTATGAATATATAATATTAATTATAACGTATTGTTATTTTTATCATTTAGCCCACATACATTTTGCAAATAAACCGTATGCTACAACTATAATAAAATAAAACTGTATTTATTAGATTTTAATCTTTCTGAATACGGAAACAAAGTTAAATTTATGAATTTATAAATCTATAACTACTTTTATAATATTATAATATGATTCAATAAAAATATTTGTAAATATCAAATTTAGGTATACTAAGCAATTTTAAAACAATCATGACGGATTTATCATTTATGATGAATAGAAAACTTAAAATATAGTTCAATATTTTATGGAATATTTATCTATTTATTAAATACGTGCATTGATATTGACGTATTGTAGGTGACAGGTGTATACTTTATGAAGTGGAAATCAATCAATTTTAAGGTACATCAGTTTTAACTGAAAATGTATCGTTCACACGCAACTCTACTATAAAATAAATTTACAGTAATATGTAAGTTGTATTCAGAATTATTTATATATTCTACTTTTAATCGTTTGAACCTATCATTACAGTAAAATGGAATTGTAATTTAATACCGTTAAAAGTAAAACTATTAAGTTGGAGCAAGAAAATGGAACTTGATACAGGATATTATAATAGTCATTGGAAACTTTCCTAATTTGTAATTGGTTTTATTTTGTTATTACAATATTTATTCAAAAATAGCTTATTAACACAAATTTTCAATGTAGTTTGGGACGCCTAAATAAACTCTTCGTGTATTTTGTTAATTAAGTACTTACTATATTAGTTATATTAGCCCATAGTTAATTTGCAATGTATACTTATTAGCAAATAACAACGACACAGCGAGTAAATAATTAGTAATAATAAATGTGTCTTTAATACAATTATTTATTCACAATTCACAGTGATCGTACATACACACACACATAATTTGAATATAAAATAATTTCAATAACCAAAAATTATTTAAACTTTGTAGGCACATTTATAATTTTGTATTAGGTACACATATATTCAAATGTGTAAAGTTGTATGATGTTTTTGGTGAGACGGTTGAAAACTATATATTTATTATGTGAACATCATGTACCTACCTCTCACTAAAAACTATTAAATCTCGTGTTAAAAACCATACTTTGTAATTTTGATGCTATGCGATTAATTGTATCTTAAATCGAATAAATCTTATACTAAGCGTAAACATTTACCACATTATATATAATAATAATAAAAAAAAAACGTAAAACTCAATAACGCCACTGAATAATGGCGTCGTCGACGTTTCCTATTTAGTTTTAACATGTTTAACGGAACGTATTATAAACTCTACTTTTTTTCTCGATCTATTTGTATATATATATAATACAATATATAACTATATATATATAATATATTTTTGTTCACTACTTCTTCTTTCTCGAATACTAGAAACGCGCATTGCTCGTGTATTAAAATATATATGAACAAGAAAGAATGAAAGAACACGAAAAGAGAAAAATTTTTTAATGAAAACGAAGAAAATAAAAAAACACCGCATGGGGACTTGAAAACGGAGGAAAATCAATAAACAAGAATCACAGTGGGAAACGAGAGTTTAATTAATGTGAATTCATCCTTGGAGGAGCAACCCGGTGACGGCGATGCCGATTTTTACAGACGTCAACTCACACAGTTCACTAAACTCAGGCCATTCATGCGTGCCCGCGTACCTAAATACTGAAAACACATAACCTCGTTTTTGATACTTACAGGGTCGCCAGCCGACGCAGAAACTTCACGGGGCGCACTCGTGTTATTCGTCGGCGAATCACCGCTGCAGTATAACATAATATAATATAATACGATATTATTATACAGACGTGTATAATATCTATAACCTCTTCACGTTAACCTTCACGACCGCTGTGGCAGAAACCAACCAAGACCGATCGCAACGGATTGTCATCAAAGAAACAATCCACGTGTGCGTACGTTATTATTCTAACGCGCTATCGTATTATTATTATTATTATTATTATTATTATTATTACTATACGTAAGCAGATAAATTGTACCTAAAACTCTGCTATTTGGTGACAAAAATTAAACTACGAATGATCGCCTATGCCGTGGCCTCAGAATCGAAATACATAATATATTATAGTATGTATAACATAAGGTAATACATTTTTGACTCGAAAAGTACGATTATAGAATTCTTTAAAAAATATATAATATATTATACAATAATATTGTATTGAAATCGTATTTTGATAAAATTACAGAACTACTTCATCAACCTATATTGGGGACGACAAACGCGATTAAATGATAATAAATATACAAAAATAATAATTTTTTCGTTAAATTCCTTTAAATTAATTTTTCTTATAGAAAATATCTTATTGACATTTTTAATGAAATAAATTTATTTTTATCAATATTGTATCCAAGACTTTTTAACTAATAGATAAGAATATAAATCATGATATGTTTATTTTATTTAACAATATGTAGTGTTATAAATATCTAATAACTAAATGTATAAGCTATATTTTCAAAATGTTTTTTACAAATAGATAAATTTAAATTATAATAGTTATTAAGTGCAACTATTGGTCAAACCAGCTAAACTTGTTACTTGAGTAGTAAGCTCACGTAATGAGTGTAATGAGTATAGACACCAAAAAACACAAAATCATTTTAAGTCCATAATCATGCAATAAATATAATTGAATGCTTTTATTAAATTGCCGTGTGCTAAGAGTCATACACTACGGATGCTGACACACTCCCCCCTTTCACGGTGTTGACGACTTTCTTATATATTACACACATTCTGTTATCTCAATTTGTTTGCTTAATTGATCTAATTCTTAGTTAAAATATAAGAGTATGATAACAATTACAATTATTTATAACACTTATCGTAAATAATCAAAAGTAATAATAATAATAATAACTATTAACTTCCCAGTTACTAAATAAATAGATTTTAAATATTGTTTTGCATTGACTATATTTGTCATACGAATACGAAAACTATAATGAATATTAAATAACATATTTATTTTGCTAGTTAACTCATGTAAAGAATTCATTAATTTAATGAAAGGCCTCTTCGTCTAACTGACATGACATAACCAAGATATTGTCAATTACTTAGAAATAATTTATTAATAATTGATAACATATTTTGTATATTTGATTTCATTAACAAAAATTATTGTTAAGTTAATTTAACTATAGAATTTGAAATATTTAAAATAATGTATTATTCTTTATATAATACATTCTTTATAAGTATTTCAAATATTTAAATCAAAAATAAATTAGTCTTATAAAAATAATCACTTATTAGCTTGATTGGGTGAACATTTTTTAATAAGTAAAAACGTTTATCAACAATAATTAATTATATTAAACCAACACTGTCTGATTATATTTTTTGTCTGCTTACTGCTTATGAATGAATCACCTGTTTATTGTTCTATTTAATCTATGAGAAACGCAGGTGGTCTACCATGCGATCATATATACCATTATCATTATAACTTTTTAAGAAGAACTAATGTGTATGTAAATATATATTGAATAGTGATTCAGTTAATTATGTTTATAAAAAAAAATTAGACATACGTTATTGTTGTCCTTAATAATTAGTTCAACCACCTACATAATAGATGTGTCTTAATAGTTATATAATGTACATTGGTAAAAGTTTAATATACTTTGATAGGTACCTTATTTCTCTGAAATATTTATAGCGCGTTTTAAAATTAAATACTTAATTTAATTTATTTAAATTTTATCTAATATATTGCATATTATAATATAATTAAACTGTTGGATTTAAGTTTATATTATTTAACATTAACTTTTCATATAATGGATTATTAATTTACATTCTATCATCCTACATATAGTAGGTAATAGGTAAATTTGATTTTTATTTTCATTAAGCAAAATTAATTTTATAATGCTTAAATAAAAAAAAAAATGTTCTTTGTTCAAAACTAAATTTTTTGACACATATTATATTTTTTATCGTCGCAATAATGATTCTAAATTATTGTTTTGTAAAAATTATTCCAAATAAAAGAACTGAAAACAATTATGTAAACATTCGTATTATGCCATTATACGTCTTTACAAATACTTATCATTAAACATAATCCATATTGTGTTCAAATTAGCGTGTACACTGATATATCACGACTTACACGACAAAAGTGCATAGTATGATGTAGGTACCTACTTTCACCGAAATGCCTCGTGTATAAATGTTAATGTCCCATTATACTGTAACTCACCGCGAATAAAATATTATAGTCTAGAACTTGGGAACTCCGTGACCGATGCCGTCATTAACAACTCTAATTTAAAGTTTTACGGAGTTTTAAATAAGGTTATCTTTTGGGTGGTTTTTTTTTAAATTAAGAATATTTAGAAGGCGAAATAAAATGATCGAAATTAAAAAACAAAAACTTCCTCGCAAAGAAATATTAATGAGAAAAACCATGTAATTTTTCTATTAGACAGTTTTTAATTTCCTTAAGCTATTCTTTTCCTTAACTCTTACAAGTTATTGCAACCCTTTCAATTACATACACTATAATAGGGCATCAACACAAGCACAATTATACACCTAGTCTTTTTTTTTTAAATATATTAATCTGACACATGCGATTTGTGTCGAAATTCATGACCATTACAATATGCAGTCATCGTGTTACCATGTTACCGTTTTGTGTTTGGTTCACACGCATACTATATTATCATTTATCATGTGTTTAATAAATAGTGAACATAATATTCATGTAAAATTAAAAATGAGCATCGAGTCGATTTACAGTTGTAGATAGGTACTTAAAACAACAAGCTCGTGACATTGTTTTTTGTAATGATGTACAACTGCATATGAATAATATGATCGATGGTTTAAAATGTGTGCGAATGTGCGATGGTGCGATGCATACGAATGAGTGAATTTGCGGGGTAACTTGAAGTTGTCAGGTCATCAGTATCGAGGGATATGCATTTATGGTAATCATTGAGATGAAGTAAAATATATTGTTGTTGCTGTTAAGTAATAGGGCATCAAGTTTTTGATAGCTTAACATGAGTAATCTGCTAGCTATATGTACTACAAATAATTCAAGCAAGATTAAAGTTCCATTAACCTAGTAAAAGTCTTGTATGAAATTTTCAATGATAATGTTATTACAATATATTTTAATCATATTTGATTAATTTCATATGATGTTTTCAGATTGATTTCAACTTTTTATTTACACGATATGGAAATATTTATAATGTATTAAACTCATCATCTGTTAACATTTAGTTATATGTTAGGTTATATAGTACCGTACCTACTACTAATATTGTAATCTGAAACTTTGTGCTAAGTTTCTTGAAAACGTTCAACAAGTCATGTTATTTTATTGAAACAATATCAGTTACACAGATACCTTTTAAAGTCTGAAAATGTTGTTTATTTTATTTATGAATTAATACAGTGAAACTTCCATATACCTAACGTCCATTTTATGAAATTTTCTGTTTAATGAAATATTTATAAAAACTATGAGTTTCATTGTTCATTCCTCCATTTTACAAATTTTTTTTGTTACTTATTCGACTTAGTTGCATGGAAGTTTCACTGTATTTTACAATAAATGCTCAGCTATTATTTTGTATGTATAATGTTTCAAATAATGTAAAGTTCACTATTTGATAATTTATATTAAAATTAAGTTGCAACATGTTTATACCTCAACAGTTATTATAGGTAGTATTATTATTATCTAAGTTCTAGAAATAGAAATCTAAATATACAATTACAAAATATAAATATTGTTTAATACAATCGACCATGAATAATAATCCAATTAATTACCTATAAATTATTAATTGTTATAATTAAATACCTATGCACTATTTGTGAATATGTATAAAAACGTTAACAACTCAATAATAAAACGATTTGATGTTCGATCAACGGATTTCTCTAGACTCCTCTGCACCTACTCCGTAGGAGGCAACGGGGCATATAATATTATGTGATACGTTATCGTATCCCAGTTATCGCGTGTTTATAAAATGTTGACTGATGTTACTATTATTTTTCTTTATTCGTCTTACATTTACGTTTGGTACGTGAACAATTTTGTTCGACAATTTTTCGTTTTGGTTTCTTATAACCATTAGGATTTTTTGCTCGAGAGAGAACATTTTTTAGTTAAACTCACATACGCAAATAAACAATGATTTATTGACTTTCACCCATATTATACCCTATATGCAGACATTTTATTGTAATAATTGCAACTTTGAAGACAAACCCTATATGGGAGGAGGTGGTGCGATATGTATGTGTGTGTGTGTGTGTGTGTGATTCCGTTTCGAGTTGCATATATTATTATTAGATATAGCGTGCTCGGGGTGATTAGTTACCTACGTTTTGATTATTAGCGGGCACGAGCGTGTGAGGTGCAAGGCACAACCTTGCTCTGCCGCCGCCCTTACACACACACACGTATGTACGTACACGGCGTGCCCACCATTATTCACAGACACACACACGCAAGCACACTTACATTTAAACACACACGTAGGTACATTATAATCATAATGTATGCATGCACAAAAGTTATTACCCGTTTTTCGTTGCTGCCGAATAGTCCGGACACGATAATTCTGAGGTTTGTTTTTCGCATTTTGGTGTGCTAACACGCATCGTATATACCGCAAGACGGTCGTTACGCATTCCTCGTGTATTATGGGAAGTTTAAAATATACATACATATATACTTATCTCCGCAGCCAAATCTGTTATAATGATTTTTCCGAAGCTTCGCTATCTGTCGTACGTGACAACTTCTAAAGTAGCTTTTATTATTTTTTTGTTGCATAAAGAACGTGTGTAAACACGTTTAAAACTAGACTCGAATTTCAATGTCTAAATCTCACTCACAGATTTTATCTTTCTCCATTCGAACGACAACGATTACTCGCTGCTACTTACTATACTCACATATCTAATACACGTGTATACAATATATATTATAATACATAAGTTTGTTGTTAATGAATAAAAATTATTAATTATACATAATATTATACTATTATAGAAAAACAAGAAGCATTTAGAAGTTAAAATAAGTATTTAATAAAAAAAAATTGTAGCTTTATTGAAAATAGTCCTCGATTTACATAACTATAAAATTTAGTGGGTGCGTTTTTAATATTTAATTGCCAGTCCAAAGAGCTTAAATTAAAATTTTATTTAAAAAAAATTAAGATAAATTATAAAAAACTAAAAATTAAATCATATATGTGTATAACACTTAATTAGGTTGTTTTTTTTTTTTGAATAAATCTAAAACCCAATAATTAACATTTAGATTATTATATATTTACATCATATTATTGATAATTTTATAAGGTTATACTATTTTTATGAATTTAATCTATTTAACTAATAAAAAACGAAATATATACCTAAATAATATTCAAATAAACATTAATAAATAATAAATATAAAAATAACAAATAGATATAGAAATAATACAAATTTATTTGTCGCAATAACGCAACAATCTATCGTTGATGAACAAAGTAACGTTTGTTTCCTATTGTTTTGTTTATTAAATCATTTTAGGATCTTCAAAAGGTTACGTTCAAATTAAAAGATATGTTCATCAAATACAACTTAAGCTAAAAGCATCGCATTTTGAAGCATTATTGGCTAGTAGTTGGTAATTTTTAAAGTAACTGGGAATTTAGAAATATATCTAAAAATATACAGTAACTAAATCTAGACGTTTTAATTATAATAATTTATGTATTTCAATTTATAACTTTGAATCGTCATAAAGGGTAGCGAGAAATATGACGTTTCAAATGAATAAAAAGCAATTTTAAAATTGTAAATATACTCTATGATAATCGTGATAAGGATTCTGAAGTATTAATAATAACTATTACAAGGTAACGAACATTTTTCGCTAATAAATTGTAAACCATGAAATGTTTAATCTTAAACGATTTCGTTTATTTTAAGTGTCATATATATATATATATCTACATCATATACAGCCAAGGTTAGGAATGACAGTAATTCACGCATTCAAACAAATACTTGAATCGTTTAAAATGAATTAAAATAATAATAATCACATCGAAAAATATTTTTTTAAGAATACATTAAAATCAACGAATATTGTGTTTTTCGCTGCATTATTAATTGCCCCAATATTTTGTAGCTGATTATATATTTTTAATTATTAGCATATTATATTTAAATTATATAAACTTGTTAACAGCAGAGCTTCTCTGTCACTTCTCGGATACGCTTAAATTCGTGATTGTATTCATGATAGTAAATTATTACACCAACCACAAAATGAACACTGGTTTTAATGATTTTTTATGAGATGTTATTTAACACTAATTTAATAAATAATTAATGTTTTGATTAAATAAAAATCTAAACAAAACAATGTAAAACATTAATACCTAATTAATTATATATATTAATATACAAATCTAGCTAAATGAAAAAAAAGATGGAACATATTATCTAGTTTATGTAACAACACCAACCTTAAATGTTTCTCCCAAAAAAATGTCGATAGGATAATACCTAATAATAACCCAATCCATTATATTATATAATATTATGTAAAAATGTACATAGTACTATTATGTAAACTGTATCTATTTGATTAAAATTTTAAATTTAACTATGAATTATGATTTTAGCTACTTTCATATTTTTATTTTTATGGTGTTAATTGTTTCTAAATAGAATTTATAAATTATGACAAAAAAAATATTTTGTTAGGAATCAGGATATAAAACTTAAATAGCTCAATTCTTTCGGAACACGTAGTAGTATAATAAATTGTAAGTTTAATTCTCATTTAATTGTTAATATCATATATTCTTAACCAATTGACATTTATAGTAATGTTAATAACTATTTTACGGGAATTCGAATGGCGGCGCACGTCTAACACCTAGCAAAAAAACTCAGAGAAAACAAAAATATTACCACATATTGACCAAAACCCTATTCATTCAATCGCGAAGATAAAGTAAAATTAAACAGACTG
Organism: Rhopalosiphum maidis; assembly: GCF_003676215.2. Taxonomy (NCBI): domain Eukaryota; kingdom Metazoa; phylum Arthropoda; class Insecta; order Hemiptera; family Aphididae; genus Rhopalosiphum; species Rhopalosiphum maidis. The sequence goes on from NC_040877.1 coordinate 67,811,125, forward strand.
CATATAGGACATCTTATGACAAAGGAAGAACCAATACAGTATCATATCTGCGAAGAACTCTTTACAGTCAAACACTTCCTTCTGCACTGTCGAAACCATATGGAAACCAGAAGTTGCTTAGAGATACTAAATAACCGCTTCTAAGCTCTGAGCCCAATTGAAGATAACAGTAAAAAAAAATATTTTACTTCTCAAACTTATTGATTTGTATCACTCAATCTAAGAAAACCAATGTATTAATTCATATGTCGTAACGTTTGATTTTTATTTTTTTGTAAGCTAAAAATCTAAGTTGTTGATGCTGTACCAAGGATAAAAATTATATATTATATAAAATATATAGTAACTGTTCACAAAAAAAATGTATTATTTCATATTTTTCAAGGTGGTTTTTCTTTTATAAATTGTGGTAGTAATACAAATATTTTAAAGTTTTAAGTCCAAAAGTAATTCCCCTAATTGTATATTTTATTAAACTATAAATATAAATTATTTATAAAAAATACTATCAAAATTAAATTTATATTTATATTGAAATTTAGACGAGCTGATTTCTTAGGTATTGGAATTCGATTTAGACAAGTTTAGGTACATGGTATAATATTGTGTAAAATCTAAAATTGCATAAATTATAGAAATAAATAATAAAAAAAAAATGTAAAGTTACTTCAATTTTAAACATAAAATATGGACCTCATATTATAAAATATGGATAAGTTTATTGTGCATTCCATTATAAATATCTACATTACATTCTTATCATGTATATAAAATTTCAAGTGTTTGGAATTAAATGAATTTACCTAAATTTGTTTGGCTTCACCGTTTTCCATATAAAAACACCAAATATTTTTCCTGACCAACTATTCTTATTTTGTACCATCTCATATAATATCATGGGAATGACATAATTAATGAAAGGTTGTTTGACTATTGTCTAGAAATTGAACGTAAATTCATAATTAACTTATACTCAATAGTGATAATTACTATTAACAAGTACTATTAACCTAACTTTAATACATAAAAAAAAAATAATCAGTAATAAAAGTAAATGTTTTTCTTTTTTTAAACTAGAAATTAGAATAAGTATAGAAAATACAGAAAATGGAGTATTCAACTATAAAATTAATTCGTGTCAACTATGATAGAGCAATAACAATATTTCAGGTGGGGTGATTGAAAATGATTTTATGCATCCATCTATATACGTAGAAAAAATAATTGTGGCTTTAGGAGAGGAACACGGAAAAGATCACCACCGTCACGAGACGGTAAAACGGGTCAGTGGAAAAATTCAAAGAAATCCGTGTGACATTTAACAATACCGTGATGTCGTTTTAATTCACTTCCCGTGAATACTCGGGAAAGACGCTAATATTGTATATACACACGATACACATTTTATAGGTACTAATGAAAGTCACTTCCGGCTTAAAACGAGCCTGTGTAGGTACATGTGGTTCTTCTGCTTGTACAGCAATTTTTACCGCATTACCTGTTGCTGCAGTGTGAACCGCGGCAATCATACAAACTTGTAGGTATGTGCATTGTATGTGCGCGTGTGCGTGTGTCGACGCTTCCTCCCGACTCGTGTCATTATATGTTTTTGAATTTTCCTCTCCTCTTTCCGTTTGTTTTTTCCCTCGATTTTCGTACACACGAATATTATCATTACAGAAACGTGTTGTGTGATGTCCGCGACCCATAGGTATATGTATAATATAAACTATACATGTATAGGTATGTACCTACCTACGCGGCTGACAACAGCAAATATATCTACGTAATCACTGTGGCGCAGCGGTATATTATAGCGGCGGCAGTGGCAATGATATTACTGTATCATATATTTTTCTCTGCACAGTACCGTAGTTTGGCCGTTTAACCTCCCCATTCATAATGGGCTATTATAACGCAGTGTATGTCTTCCTATACGTCGGCGTACCGTGTTTTCGGTATGTGTAAAAATATAATAATTACCACCCGGTAATCATATATACGAACACAGTCTTTAAACATGGGTTATTTATACATTTACGGTGTTGTACTTATTTATACATAACATGACTGTCTCGCGTGATCGAAGCGATCAATAAGCTCCTCTAACACACACACACACACACACACACACACACGTTTCCTGTTTATAATTCCCTGTGACCTAACTCGCCCGCTCCCGACGACAATCGTGCTAATGGTTAGTCGTTTTGTCTGTTGCCCCCACAACCCGCCGTATGAGGTAGTAAGTTCAACCCTATACAACTCTCCCGCAACAAACGTCACACACGGCCCTCTTGGCTGACGTTTGATTATTCTGATATATGCGCGATAAGGGGGGGGGCACAGCACAAGGTTAACGGACAAACTGTATATATGCGAATAATATATGGACGCGTAAGAGTTTTAGTGTTCTTTGTAACGCACGCCTGCACGCTATGAATTAGGTCTAGTGTGTACACTGAGGAACTGAGCCTATAATATTATAGTTTGTAAACTAGTCTACCTATACAGTTTATGAATATCTACTTAATATATGTAATAGAAATTGTTTAAAAATATTATTACCAATTAATAATTAACATTACCTTGAACTAAAGTGTACGTATAACCACATTATTGGAAATTCGTGTTTACGGCACAAGGTTTTTTTGGGGGTTTTAGGTCAGTAGGTATATTTTTAATTGATATTAAATTACAAAAATGTACCCATTATAAAGTGAAAATGCATCCAAAGTCCATAAATACATTCTAAAAATAAGTCATATTTTCATTCATGAAATTAATCAAAACATTTAATTAAATTAAATGTTATATTTTTATGTAATACGTTTTATAAATAAAATACATCAAGTAATACATTATTTTTAAGTAATTATTTTTTTTTAATATAGCACTCATTTTAAAATGGTACATCTTAAAAAATAAACAGACATTCTTAAAATGATTACTATAAAAGAAAAAAAGACATATTTTTAAGTCTTATTCATTGAACAATACATTTTATTTAGTGAACCATTCAAATTCTTTACACATAAATTCACTTTCATTACTTCTTAAAATTTGAATGAAGAAAAATGCACTATAAGTCTCTAAAAGATATAAAAAGATTGATCGCCTGAACAAATTTAAATTTTAAAAACAGAGATTTAGACAATTTATTTTGTTCTTTTAAGTTTTCGTGTTTATAAATATATATTTATTATGTATACTTAAATTAATTATCAATACATTTCAGTTTTATATTAGAAAATCACATAATATATAATAAAATTAATAATTTAAAACCATACACCATACTCCATACACAAAGTGCAATACATTTATTACATGTTTTGTGGTTATAACACTATATTATAAAATAGTATATCTAGTATAAAATTATGTTATTTTTAATTTTTTATACAGATACGAGTAGTAAATAGTAATTGTATTATAAAAACAACATTGATTTTTATGAATATACGAGTATATTTAATTATAAATAAGAAGTTAAGTAGGAAAATATTTGAGTTTTCTTTGAAATCGAGGAAGTTACAATATATTGAAAGTTATAATACTGTAATAAAATATAATAATATCATAACTTTCTTTAATCTAATACTAGAAAGTAAAAAGATACCTAAGCTCTCATTGAACACCCTAGAACTTCTTATAGAAATAGTATATTCATAAAAAACTTAAAAATAAATATTTCGATACTCAATAGTCATGACTCTAATTATTTGTTTTATTAATTGCTGTTATTTTGTTATATTTAATAGATACATTTATTTTCATTCATATGGACGTGTATTTTTGAAGTTAATATTTTATATCTAAGTACTTATCATTTTTTGAATAATAAATAGATAAATCCAATATCTAATAATATAAATATATGTAAATAATTATTAATATAACCACGGTATAACTTTATGTAGTATAAAACAAATACTGTTTGGTTCTACAATTTGAGTTGATTATTTTGTATATGTGTAGATTCTGCATTGTAGAACTTTGTCTAGACATGTTCAGTGTTCACGTTTAAACGTGATTTGTTTTCTAAATGCATTTTTAATTACGTTCTTAATAGATTATTATCTGAAATTAATTGTGTTGTATGTAACTGGTTATTTATTAGTGGGAGTACTTGTTAAAAGTGCATTCTTAATTTTAATAATTGTATATGTGTTTTCAGTGTTAATCTGAATGCATTGCTTATCTCCTAAATTAATATATTATAAATCGAGTTCAAAAAAAAAAAAAAATAAATAAATATATTTTAAAATATTTATGATAAGCTAATGAAATGGTTAATTTAAATCTCGAATAAAAGCCTGGGCAGTCGATATAGTATGTTATATTTATAGGTGACAACTGCCAAGAGCCGTGCCTCGTCATCGACTAGACCAATTTAATGATTATAACGGACAAGTAGAATTTTAATTCAATGATTAAACATTACGTACGATGAAAAACGATTTTGAGCTGAGATGGTTTATATTTCTTATGATATTTTATTTTATAATTGTATATTGATTTACTAACATAGTTAAACTTATTTTTGGCAAAAATAATTCGTATAAATTATTTTTATGTATTATATAGTATTATTTCATATAATATAGCTGTTATTAATTTTGTAATAATTTGAACTTTAAGAATGTCTAGAAAAAAAAATTGTTTATTTTATGTATTTTTGATTTGCTTTAAAAACAATGTATTGCTTACGATGAAATGTGTTTAAAACTTAAAAGCTTCAACCATACATATTTTAAACAAATTGCATAGAAAAAAAAATAAAAAGTCAAACATTTAAAATTTCTATAAATTACTCCACAAATTATAATCATTTAAAAATATTATTTATGTCTAAAAAATGTTAAAAATAAAAAATAGTGAAGATTTAAAATATCTATGGATATGTATTGTTGTATTACAACCAAATAAATTTATCTTTTATAACATTTAAAAGTAATTAAGGTGTACAATAAATACTATAGGATGATAAAATGAATCCAGATATTCGTTGTTGAAAATCAAAAATCAATTTTAAAATCGATTAATATAATTAAATTAGATAAGTTCGGAAATAATTTATGAGTACCTATTTAATATTTGTTGTTGACCATTGATAAATGCCTGATATACACAACAGTATTTAATCAACAATTAAGAGAAGTAGCCAAGTGTACCTTATTATTACTGAAAAGATTAAAATCATTGAATGTTATCATATTTTAAAAACTCAAATATATTATCGTAAAAATAATAAAATAACCTTCATTTTTACCATATTCAAACATTGTGTCGTTGAATTAAATTTTTGATTCTCATAAGCTTTTGTTTTGGGCTCAGATTTCCTTCTTATCGCTTATCAGTCATCTTCATACTTCGATTTGTGCTTCTTCTATTATAAAATATTACAAATAAAAGTAGTATTTATTTTTACCTTCATAATATTATTGTAATAAAATTTACATTTATACATAATTTCCATATTTCCTTACTTTATTTTGTTCATATTCAGACAGTTTTTATGATTTTTTATGGTAATCTTATTATTTCAATTTTACAGCCAAGCAATGTATCACATTTATATTGGATTTTAATAGAAATAATGAAATCATAACAGCAAAATACTCGCATCCAACTAAATTATTTGTGATTTGTACACTTGAACTCTGTTGGCGTTATTTTCCACACTTCCACACCATAATATAATGATTCAAAAACGACTATTGCAGAAGTCTATTGAGAAACCAAATCGGTAGCGGCAATGGTAGTGTATCACGTCGTATAATAAAACGGCTTATTATACGATTATTATACACTTCGGGCTGGTCCTGTTAATCGTTCGTAACATTAGGTGAACTCGGCGGTTTTCATCGATACACGAGCGGGACGTGCATTAAAAACGGGGGCGATGAAAGGACCGATGTAATTTGTACAATTTTCGTAGCAGGTCAACGCAACCGTTGTCGTTAGTTTCCGGTACCCACCTGTACAGTATAAGACGGGTGCGGTCACGTTACCGATTCGGGGAAGAATAATAATTGGAAGACAATAATGAAATGGCAATAATAATCTGCGACCACAAACGTTTTATTTCGTAACAGTCCACCGTGTAAGTCGGAGGAATTGCTCACGTACGCGAATGAGAATCAGCCCGACACGGCTATGTTGTATTAAATAGCTGTAGTGCGAACCGAACGTAAGCGAATGCACGAGAGGGTGCACTAAACGGTCGTGTAATGAGTGGTTGGCACGGGTGGACGGAGGTGTGTGTGGTATTTGTAGTGTGAAGAAATCAGGTCGGACTATTCAAACCCATCTAATACCGACGAGGTACGGTGCGCGCGAGAGAATAATATGCGTACTATACAAGACGGAGAAATGGAAGAGGAGACGATAAAAAAAAAAAAAAGAAATAATAATAATAATATAATATGTATACGCTATATATACACACTTGAGTACTGGCCATATAGCAAATAACACCGGACATCTATATATTTTCTTTTCATGTGCACCGGATCGTGTGTGTGTGTGTGTTTGTGTGTAATTTATCGGAGCCCCCCGAACAACGGTATCTCACGACTTCACGATCTTCATTACTCGTTCGCTCACGAGCAAATTTCCGACGGGTATTAACTATTGTTTCACGTCAACTAAGTATAAAAATCCACGTATATTTATATGTGTATGTGTGTGTACGAATTGAGACGGTTGTTTTTATCTCCGGGTTTATAATATAGTTACTCTCTTTTTTTATTTCTCTCTCGGTTTTTTTTTTTTTTTTTTTGGCCTCAAGTCGTCGTCTTAAATGTTGTTTTTTACGCGCATATAAAAATAAAAACGTGTGTAAAACTGCGCGTACTGATCCTCGGTCAACCGTGACTCAATATTATGTATGTTTTAATTTTCCCACATGTCGCTCTAACGGTCACCGATTAAACTATCAAAAACGTGAAAAGGTCCACCATCGGAAGAAACTGATCGCATAAATTTAAAACGACTTGACAATACACTTTACTCATACCGCGAGTATTACACTGCTTTCTTCTAAATCAAATGAAAAAATAAATGAAAATTCAAGTCAGTGCTTCAATAAAATATACGAAAAGTATTATTGTTGTTTCAGTTAAATTTATGTAAAATTGTACTCTTAATATTATTATGTATTCTTATTCATAAAAAATAAAACATACTCTTATTAATAATGTATTTTTCAAGTCACTTCGATGATTTTTGATTTAATATTAGTGCTAATTTTGTTCAATATGATATTTTATAATAATTAATAATCAATTACTAATAAATGAGTAGGTATCTATGTATTACATTAGGTGTACATTTAATACATAAAATTAAATTTTTTAATAGTGAGGGAAAATAAGAAGAAAAATTTTTGAAAAATTAATTAATTTACTTGTCGATTTCTGTTAATCCATTATGTATTTATTATATATTATACAGAGTGTTCCAATTTCAAAAATATCGATAAGTTTATTGATTCTTATAATATGATAACTATTAGTTTCAATTTTTGTAAGACAAAAATAAATTAGATAAATATAGATATTTTAATCTTTAACATTAAATAATTTAAGACTGTTTGGAACATATTATATTTTTATTATAAACAAATTAAACCAACTATTCCTAACTGTGAATAGTAAGAATATAATATTATATATTTAAAGTATATAAAAAGAGTTTGAATATAACATGTATAAAATAATTGCGTATGCAGATCACATACACATTCGAGCGTTGTCATAATATAATATGGAAATTCAGGGGGTCATGATAGTTGGTGGTAATAACACGGTTGCTCGGGTTTCGCCTTCCTAATAATTCATGGTCTCGGCAGTGTACACCTATTATCATAAACCTGATGTATGTATGTACTAATATATGTGTGAGTGTGTGTGTGTGTGTACGTTCAAACAAACAAAACGATTTCTTCGGGCTGATAGTGACGTTTTAATTTTTACCCTAAATGATTACAGTGTACAAGCGCTCTGGTACATGCGAACGGATACATAAGCGCGCAATGTACTGGATAATGCGTAATATATGTGTGCACGGTAGCACACACATATACAAAAAAAAAAAAAAAAACAATATATATATATATAGAATAACAAATAATCATAAAGATGATATCGCGACGGAAAACAATTGGTGAACGGGAAAATAAAAAACCACGAGTAAAATTTATTCATAAATGCGCGTCCGCTGCGGGTCGATTTTTGCCCGGGCAAATTGACCGTGTCGATCTATTGCCGTCGTCGTGTCTTGTAGTGAAACTGACGAACCTACGTCGTATTATAATATTATTATAATGTTGCGTTTCGTACATGTGCGCGTGATAATATTATAATAATACGTGTACATAATATTATTATTATTGCTCACTGTTTTTGTACTCTCTTGTGCCCACGCTGTATACGTATATAGGTACGCAGTTGATTGTTATATGTAGATGACTATTGCATATACGTAAGCCACGCTAAAACAGTCGTCCAGTGTCCACTACATAAACGTTTCCGTCTGCTGTATAATAATATTATGCGTAACACGAATCGGATTGTATTCGAGAAAATTATACACGTCGCTGCAGGTGTGTAATGGGCACATGGTCGTATCAATCGGATAATGGCACACGATATAATATTGTATATGATGTATATTGTATACTGTACATCGAATATTGTATAATATATATACAAGGTGATACAAAATTTATGTAACAGCCATTTAATCATATTAGAAATATTCAGAATAATATAAAAAATGTTTAATACAAAAGTTTTTTTATTTAGAAATATTTAAACTGAATTTTTATATTTTTTTTCAATTTTTAAAGGTAGTTTTATAGGTCAACTTTAAAAATTCAAATAATAATTCATACCTTTTTTTTAATCATAATGTGGAAAATTTTTTTTTGGAGTATTTCAATACATAAAAATTGAATTTTGAAAGATTACCTAGTTTTATTAGTTATTAGTATTTAAAGTTTAGGTGAGCGGAGTAGTTAGTAGATCAATATTTTATGGGTTATTGATGTATTTATCATGACCGACAATGTCTAAATCATTTATTTTGTGTACATTTTCTTAAAATATCTTGTATCAAAATACATTTTATTCGGATATTAAATTAAATTTTTATACATAAATTGTTAAAAAAAATTCTGGGAAAAAAATTTCAATATATTATTGTATTGTGCTTCTATACTTAATTTTTTATTGGTGATAAAAAAAAAATATATCCATTACATGTTTTCACTCATTTAAAGATTTGTATGATAATTGTATCAAAATCCAAAACTAAGTTGTTATACTATCATTACATTATGTATTATATCATCCAAGATACGGCAGTTACGAATCTGATATTCTGTCCTCGATCAGTATATTTTGATTTTCTGGATTAATAAATTTGCTAAGTCGATATAATGATATATTTATTAAATTCATAAATCCATAACTTATAAATATTTTACGGTTTTTTTAATAAATAACCTATTATAAGATTTAAAGTATCTATCTTAATAGTATTAATGATTATTTAACTAAACATAGGTACCTAATGTAGTATATAATGCGTATCATCCATTTTTACTATTTAATTGTGTTTATATTTAAAAATTAAAAAACAAATATTTTACCCTAAAGCATTGAAAAACAGTAAAATAACGATGATGGAATTATTGAAAAAGGTATGAATGTTTTATGGATAAAAACAAATATAACCCCTCCCTTCTTTATAAGATTTCCCATAGAAAATAAGCTCGGCTTACGGGATTTACTCTATTGTCTTTCTTATAATATGATATGATCCAATAATTTATAACGACAAAATTTCATATTATTATGAAAAGTCTTGCTCGAACATAAACGATATACAACCATAGACTATAAATCCTCATACAAGCATGAGCGCGTACCATAAAAATTAACTACGATACGGGCTTACTTCATAAATTATACTTATTCTGTAGATAATATTAGATGTTATAAATAAAAATTTTGAAAAAAAAGTATAAATAGAAGTAATTTTTATAATAGGAAAATATAAATTATATGTTGGGTACTAATTAAAATAAACAATCACTAAACTAATAATGTTTATGAAATATAAATAAAACCCTCAGTTTTTTTATTCAAAAAAATCATATTCAATTATACAAGTATTTTAATCCACAAAAAAATAAAAATAAAAATAATTAATGATAAACAATGATGAGATGATTAGACTAAGAGATGTTCTTAGATATTTCTTACAGAAAAGTATTGAAAATTTCAATATTTCAAGTATTATATAATATAGCACTTGAACGTAATATATTATCATATTATTATATTTTTTTGAAAACAAATAAGTAAAATTATTTTACACGGTGTTTTATTTTTTGTTAATAGTTAATAGATTATATTTATAAAATCTTTTATTTTTCCAAAAATTCCTTTCTGATATAGAAAACATTAAATTAATCCGATAAAAATCTAAGAACATAAAAATAATGTTATTAACTTTTATAAGTTAATTATTTTTCTTTTTAGTTTTTAATTTTATTGTAGGCAACTAGAAACCTTTAAATTATTTCTAATAATGTACTACTTATGTACTTTATACTTAAATAAATTGCAGAGATTTAATTATCTGTTTTTCACGATTTAAATTTGTATATTCAAGTATAGTTAACTGATACTTAAATAAAAAAAAATGTATATAAATAAAAGAAGATAAAATTTCAGTGTCTTATAATGTTTTGTATTACCTTTTATAGTTATTATTTTTATAATTTATATAATAATAGAATAATCTTAAGTTATAACAAAAACTTAATACAAGTATTTAATTATAAGCTTATGAATATTGCAATTTATTTTTCTATTTATTATATTATTGCTTATTTATTTTGAGAAGGTTATACGCTTCAAAAAGTAAAATAATAATAAATTACCACCTTTTTACGAATTAATAATTTAAAATTTTATTTTCTATTTTAAGCTATATTGTTTTTATTTTAAGTATTATAACAACACTAATAAAATAATAGATATAATTTATATACTGGTACTTAATTATTATAAACGTATTAAAAACATCCATACTTCCCTTACAGACCATATAAATATCAATTTTTAACAGTGAAAATTATTTTTTGTATGTTATAAAACTAAAATACAATTAAACTAAGTAAAACAAACACATTTTTTTTATTAAGAAATATCATATCCCTCGGGACATAGTGCTTTTCAGTTCGTTGTTACATGATCAGTGTATAATCACGATATTAATAAAAAAGAAAGTTTTCCAACAAAATTACAACGTTTGTTGAAAAAAATTAAATCATGAATGTAAAATATATGATCATATAAAAAGTACCATCCAGGTAATAGTCCCCTATTATACCCTTAGGACTATAACTATACTGGTCCCCATATATACTAAGCATTTAAGTCCAAAGTAATTTTTAAAGCACATTCAATCCATTTTTATGATTAAATTATTAAAATTGTCAAACATACATATAAAATTCATTATCTATGGACCATTTTTAAAAATATAATTTGAAGTTTTTAAGCAATAATAATTGTATACTTTACGTTTAGATATTATATAATATTATTTAAATTTCATTATCGATTTTTTTTTTTTTTTTAGTTGTTTATAAAAAAAAATTGTAGTGAATTTTATATTTACACCGATGTTTAACGATTTTTAGTTATTTTAATGTAATTAAAAAATATTGTTCGTAATAACTTGAAACTTTTACATAGGTATATTATTGTATTTTATATTACACACAATGACATTTTTACAACTTTCAAATTAATTTTATGCTATTGTTTATTTATACCATGAACCTATATGCCGTTATACGATTACTCGATACTGACGCATAAACAACAATAATATATGACGGGAATATAAACTATTAAAATAATTAAATATTAAAAAAATAATTCAATTTACCGTAGGTATCACGATTAGTTAAATAAATTACTGTAATAGAAATAGAAATATTAAATATATCATAAAATATACTTACTATAATATATGATGACAGACCATCTTCGCTCAGAATCACTTTTTCGTATGTATAGTGATTTATCATTTGATTTAAAATATGAAATACACGCTAATGCACTGTAATCAGTGAATTACCCAATGAAAACGTTCACCTGACACCCAGTGTTTATTAAAGTGGTTATCTACTTCCTCCTTTTTTAACTACTGATTTATTTTGAAAACTATTTTAATTGGTTTATGGCTATTTTTTTATATAATAATCAAAGATGATTTTTCCCATGAATCCAATTTAAATTATATTCAAGTTTGATGGCCAGATTTTTTTTCAAAAAAATAACCAAATTTATGATTTTTATATAAGTTAAATTTTTGACATATACCTATATATATATCGTGAAGAGTTAAATTTCAATCACTTTTATTAAAAATAATTTAACTCATAACTAGCTCTTGTTTTAGGTTTAGTATAAGAAAAATTAAAATCGATTAGGTAGTCACTATAGTTTTATGGATACAGGTAATATTATGTAAGCATAATTTTAAATATTTTTCACTGAATACATTAATACAAGTAAGTATTAACTATTAAGATAGTATTAAACTATTAATCATTAAATTTATAATATTAAAACTATTTTTTTTTTGTTTAGAAAATTTTAAATCTTATTTAAATTTATAAAGTTATTGTATATCATAAAAGATAGTTTTAAGACACAATTAAGTAAGAGTTATAAGTTTATTTTAACAGGTAATAAACTAATAACAATTATCTAAAAACTCTATTATGAAGTGTAAATTGGTAAGATTCATCAATCTATCACTGTGCTAACATTTTAATGAGTTAGATACATAAATATTATACTATAAACAATTCAGAACACGTGATAGTTTGACATTATTGTCACTAATTTTAGAAAGATGCAACAAGTACGTACATAATTTGTACGACTATTAGTGCTTAATTTCATTGTCTTTTCGCACAATACAAATTACTGTGGACTAGAATACCTGTTAAATTTATGATTGTATTTAAACACTCAAAATAATTTGAGATTGTCTAGTAGTTTTTGCAATACATTACTGTTTTCATCCCACGACTAGCATGTGAAATTAAAAACGTTCCATCACGCCAAACCACATGTTATTATACTGACATCGGTGATCAGCGATGGCGTTGTTTCGATTTCATGTCTGGTCACTCATTTTTAGCGGCTCCACTGATGTGTAAAAATATTATAATAACTGCTATGGTTTGATCATTGGCAATGATTTTACACAGTTTTTTAATGTTTTAAGGTACAATTAATGTTTTATGGAAAAATCTTTCACATAGACAAATCAATATTTTTAAGATCATACTTATAAATATCCATAAAAATATTTAGGGAAATATTCAAGTATCTACAGTTATTTATTTTTTAATTAGACAAAAAACAAAATCAATCTTTTCAAAAACCACGGATTTTTCGTAAATATTCCGTTGTTTTTATTTTTTCAGTTGTTCCCAATCATTTTTAAAAGTAATGTGATTCTTTTACTTATTACTACTAGACCCGATTTTCTACCTATACGCATCATCACTCAGAAATCAGAATCTAAAATTATCTTTAATATTAATTTTTTTTTTTGTTATGTCAGTAAGATAAGTTTTTAATTTTCTTCAGTTTCATTTTAATTTAAGACACAATAAAATATAGTTTATATATGTAATAAGTCCATGATAATTATTATTACGCTAACATTTCTGTCACTTTTTTGACATTAGTAATTTTTAATTAAAAATATAATTTAAAAATTGTACGACTGCAAGTCTCATTAAAAACTATTGATTCAACTTAAAAACGGGAAATACAATGAACGTTATAAAAATACTACGTTCTCCATCGTTGTTTGAAAATAAACTTTTTGACTTGTTTTTAAATGAAGACTAAGAAACTGTAAAGAATAAGCCACAATATGCGAGTTTTTACTACTAGAATTTTCATTTTTCAATCTGTTGCACAACTCCGATTTACATAAATATTTAGAGTGCACGTACTTACTAGCTGCCACTTCTATGAACAAATTATAATATTAACAATAATGATATCATATTATAAAATTACTTGATTATATCATATTGTTTATAATTTTATAATGATTCGATTGTTAATCAATTGGAGGTTGGTAATATTTAATTGTTATTGATTATTATTAAGTAGTGTATTTCTTTGAGTACATAATATTATACAACTAATTTATTCACGGAGAATAAATCATTTAAGCCGGGAGCCATATACGAATAAGCGATAATATTTATGTTCATTATTATCGTTAAACAATGTATAATGATAGAAATCTAAGATATTAAATAATATTGACTAATACTGCTATTGGATTCATTATGTTGTTTTAATTTTTGAATGGCTTTTGTAACTTTATTTCTTTAATACATTTTTAAACTCGGCTATGAGAATATTCACTGTTATAATTATATCGAAAGGTTTGTTTGAAAAAAATTTCAAATTTGGAATGATTCTCAGATATGTTGTAGATAAACAACTAAGTAACGAAGCTGATTGCAGATATTTATATTACATGATGATAATTTAAAAACAACTTTTCAAGTACTTTTTACGTGTTACTAGTGTTACTTTGTTTTCCATATTAAATTATATTCTCACCAATTTATAGATAATTGCAGTTTACACTAATCGGTGAACTGATCCATAAAAAAACTAATTAAGTTAAATAAAATCTATTCGATAAACAAAAAATGCATATTTTTAAATTTTTATTAGCAATTAATATAATATTTATTAGGTACCTGAAATTCTTTGATAAACATATTAACATGTTGAGATTAATTAGATAATTTTAGATAATAAATATATATTTTTAAATATTGATTAACCCATATCGACTGTAATAATAAATGCATCACATTGAAATAATAGATATTTAATTAAAAAACACAGAAAAGATCAAAATCAAAATACATCAATTTAAATTATTTGCATTATTTATTGTTCTAGACTAGTTTGGTTAATTAGTAGTTATAGTGTTTTTGATGTTTATACATAATATGTTAAGTATAAGAAATGATATGATTTCTTGGAGGTTAGAACTTTTTAACTAACTCAGAATATATCTAAATAATTTTTAAATTAAATCTAAATATTCCAATTAATTATAATCATTATAATATAATGGCATGCTTATTTAGTTATTAATATGTTACTTTTATACTAAACAGTAGATCGGTGTATACGATGTGGTAATGAATTTAATTAGATTTTCTACCATTAAAATAATATTTAATAGTAGGTAATTTATTATAGATAAAAGATTTCGAAAAAAATGTTTTTAAATTATAGTTATAATAAATAAATATAGGAGCTGATATAGTAGTAAACATATTATTTATAGCCAAAATTATTAATTTATCAGTATACAACAAAATAATCGGGGAAAAAATGGAATATTTACGCTAAACTAATCTTAAACAAGACCTATTTTATTATTTTTTTTTAAAATTAAAATTAAATAACCATTATACACTTGATATTTTTTACAAATGTTATTAGATGCATTTTTAAGACACAATAACATATTTTTAAAGCTATTTATATACACATTTAAGTTTATTTACTTTTTAAAAGTATAACATTTATGATTTTTTTTTTATTTTGTTATTATTCAAAAAATATTAAACGTAGAAAATTGAAACATTCCATTATTACTTGAATTCTCATTTCCTATACACAATTAAATATTCAAAATATTTAAACTAGTTTTAAGCTATTTGTAAGTATAATTTTAAATTTCCTTTTATTATGCGTTTAGATAAAAACGTAAATGCTCGTTTAAATAGCTTGCAATTTAATACATTGATCCTTATGATTTTTTTTTAATCAGTGTTTAAAAATATTGATATTACATTAGCATAAAATTTGTATGAGTATTTTAAATTTAAAATCGTGAACATTTGTGAATTATTGTAAATAATTATAAGTAGATTATTGTTATTTTTTATGTTAAGCTCAAGAAATTAAAATAAAATTATTTATGAATTGTTTTTAAAGCAATCTAAAAATAATAACAAAAATATTAATATAGTTATATTATAATATGATATAGGTAATAACTATTTATACTATAATAACACATATTTTCAATTGAAACACTATAAATTTATTAGGTACAATCCACAAGGCCGTCAGCGGCTTTAGGTTTTCGTGAGGACCACGTTCACTGCCCTCAACAACATAATCGCATCTCCTTGGTCTGTCCGTCCGTCCACAATCATTTCCGGTCTGTCCCCAGAAAAATATCCGTCCTATTCCCAGTGAAAGTTGTCGCTATATACATGCCAACATGCTTTATACAACAAGTATTCATTTTCCACACACAGAAACATAGAATCCAGTCGTGAGACCCCGCGAGTGAGTGTATGTCCAAGTCGCGTGGGTTTGATTGATCGGACGATCTTCTCGCGTGATCTCCCCCGACGACGGCGGTCGCCCATTGTCTCCCTCGCCCTTCTCCTCCAGAGTGACCTATCTGATATTCGGTCGCTCTAAATGGTCTGACGTGCAGGACAGATATTGATAACAATCAAAACTCCCTCCTATACCCCGCTCCCCCCAAACTAAACAATAAACATCGACACTCTACGGTAGGGCATTCAAGTTTGGACACTTGTGAGCGTATTGCAAATTGTAGTAACTTGCAAGCATTACAATAAATACATCAATAAAACTTGCTTAAATGTATTACGAAATAACAAAAATAATAACGAAGCAGAAGAAATAGTACAAAATGAATCAAACCGTTACAATTGATACCGTCAATTTGATAATTGATATACAGATATTTCCAAATTAATAACACTAATTAACCAGTACCTAACTATAATATAATACACACACGCACACACACACATATATATATACGGTTTTATATTTCTTACTTATATTTATATTTACTTTATTTCTATAAACACGTATCTGTTATATTTCTTCGTTATATTATAATATATTTATACGCATTCGATGTATAATTATTATACATACATATATTATATAAATATAATTTAAATTCATATTATATTCAATAAGATTTGTATTTAAAATTTAAATTTTAAATCGATAGTTGGTCTATAATATAGATATAGAATATATTATGCTCATTTGTTTTCGACGAATTAGCCTACAATGATCAAATAAACACATATTCATATTACACATCGTATGATAAAAAAAATTATTCGGCGCATTGATGTATTATGACTTTATAGCCTATAGGTACCGATCGATAATCAACTATATTATAATATGTAGGTCATAGTTGAAGTATAAATTACCCTATCGATATTATTGGTCTTCACTCTTCATCGATGTAAAATATATACAGACCAGGTATAACAGTTATTATACTATTATTAGTTACACAACTATTATGATTTATAATCAAGCTGTAATCTTTCACAAAAACGTAACTTATTTTTTTTTCAACATTATAACTGAGGTTAATTTTTACATCAGTTTCATGTAGACTCTAGATTTTAGAGTAGGTATATTATAATAATAGACATTTAATATATTAAGTGGTATTAAATGAAATTACGCACCTTACAACTTGGTAAGTTTGAATTTTATGTTTTGTAAGATATTAAAAATATACCCCGATAGTATCATTATATATACGTATTACATAGCTAATTTATAAATATATTATATACACTTAAGACTTAATCACGATATTAAATTAACAATTTTATCCGTCTGTGGATATTAAGTATAAAATATTAAGAGACAAACTTACTATGGTTATTTCATTTTGAGATGTTAGTATAATTACGTTAAATATTTATACAACACCTCTACTTTTATCACCAGCGTTGAAGTTCCTTAAAATATAAAAAAAAAACAAAAAAATCTTATAATACCAAAAATACCTATAATGAAGTGATAAATGACAATTAATAACTATCTGGTGTACAATTTTTAGTGTGCACTTTTATTTTAAAATAATTTTACGGAATATAATTAAATATAAAAATTATTTCGCAAAGTAAAGCATACTAATTATAATTAATATATATAAATTACAATATTTCTAGATCCTAGATGTCATTGATTTGAATTAATACATTAAGTTCAATTGTTTTGTTCGTATCAAAATTAAGTTGATATTTAAAATGACAATCAATTATAATCAGTATTATTTACGACTACAAATAATTGCTTGATATGTTTACACACTATATAGGTACCTAATACAATCAGAATATACATTATATCTTACATACAAGACGTATCAATTCTTTAAAGTACATTGAGTGATTCGTAAAAAATATTTAAAAATTAGTTAAAATTGCAATTACTACCGATCGTTATTATCGTCACGAGAACATAATATTTTTTTTTGTTTGTTTTTCATCTCTCCTCCTCACTATTTACACACAAGCATACATATTAACAATGCTCATAACCTCAACGTTTTCAATCATTGAGACGGCTTGCCAGCAGTGGAGGTTACATGTGTCGGGGCCGTGTAGGCGATGGAGTACGACGACGACAACGCAACGGGGTTAAACAATGCGGTACATACGTGGAGGACAAAACGAGATGGATAGACGATAAAAGATTTATACGTATAGCCGGGGAGGTGGAAATAAATAATAATAAAAAAAAAATAACTTAGTGCCAGGAAAAATCATACAGGTAATGCGACAGTAATTTACTCACTACACAGGTAGGTGTACAAGGTACTACACTATTACTATAACTACTACTAATACTACTACTACTACTACTACTACTACCACTACTACTACTACTACTACACTACTACTACTACTACTACTACTATTATTATTATAATATAATATTGATACTCACACACAGACACTGCCGTCGCCGCCGTCGCCGTCGCTGGTTATTGAATGGAAGGAGGAGAACACCGTAAAAGAAGAACGAGCCCGGCGATCGGGTGGGATCCAATCTTCAATGTATGCAACAGTTTCGCGTTCGCCACCGGGTGTATCAGGTTGCACGTGCTAATGAGACATGGTAAAACGTGACACTTGTCACACGTTGACGAAAAAAACCCGCATTTATTATTAACTTCACTATCATAATAACATAATGTTAATCTTGTAATTTTTTTTTTCTTTACATTTTTCATTCATATTATTTCCTTACGCTGCTAAACAGAAAATTGTACTCGTTGCTGTTACCGTCGTTTCAATCGGACAAAACAGATAATACAATTTTTTTTTTCGCGCGCTATTTCCGCAATTTTCAAAAAAAATATTTTATTATGTATATCGGACGGTCCGGCGGCGGATAAACGAATAAACTGCACCAGTATAACGTGATACAATTGGAGTACCGAGGAATAGCCGAAATTATTACAAAGGTCAGTGTCTAATATATTAATTAATTATAATAGAGAATTTACATAGACGATTTAAATGATAACGAACAATCCTTGTTTTTAACGGCACCCCGCTAAGTCACAGTGTATCTGTGTGTGATACATCGCCCATCGGTACAGATATATGTGATGATATTGTCCTGTTCAATTTGTTGTAATCGACACTATGAATTAATAAATTATGCAAGTATGTACAGTTACAGTGAAACAGTTATAAGAAATCCACAAAAAATGTATACGTCAATAATTATTACTTAAAACAATATTTCAATAATAAATAAATTACTGATTTACATTTCTTCCGTATCAGTATTGTAATAATATAATATTATAAATCAAATTAAAATAAAAACAATTATAATACACAAAAGTATTATAAACTATTAGATATCATACAAGTCGGGTAGTATTTACATTTAATTACCTTGCACTTACATACTTACAAACTTATAAGTTATAAGTTATAACTAATACATTTTTTTCATTTTTTTTTATGAGAGGTTTAGTGGGTTTTGGTTTACAATAATAATTATTAAAATAATTAGATTTAAAAAGTGAATTAAATTATACATTTTTATTTTAACATTTCATAAATTTTTAAATTTTTTTAATTAATTGAAGAAAATTAATTTATACATAAATAAACTAGAGGTTTTATTTTAACGTCAACATTATTGTACAATATTAAATGTTATTATTTTTATTAGATATAAAGTAGACACAGAATTTAGTTTTATATTAGGCTAATTGATTTAATTATTTAAAACAAAATATTATGTATAATGATGGAAATCTGTTTTATTTTATATACTTATTAAATAATTCTTCCATTGTGATTTTGGATAAATTATAACAACATTAAAAAAAAAATACTTGGAATTTATTTATTTAGAATAATTATATATTTAAATATATAAAAATATTCTGTATAATTATATTTATAACTATTAGTACTAGTCACTAGAACTATTCAAATCATGTGATTTAATTTACTTTTGATTAAAATTTTAACATGATTATTGCCTTTATGCTAATATATTATGTTAAATTATACATGATTTCATCGGTATACGCTATATACGCATATATATCTATAAAGCTATCAATAAATTTTATGAATTATCCTTGCATGTTGTTTTAATTTTTTTTCTCTTCTATTTTAGTTAATTGTACTAATATAAATCATTGATACCCCGAAATCCAACTTTTATCATACTTATATCTATAATAAATTGAGAAATAATTGCATGTATAGTTCGAATAATAATTATTTCTGTTTCAGACTTTCTAATTATTCTGAATCCCTAATTTACTTGCATTTTGAGATGATTATAGTTATAAACTAATATAAAGTAATTAAGATTTCGTATTGAACCTTAAATTTATAAATTTTAAAAATAAAAATCATTAGAAAATTAATTATTACTTTAAATTATTACACAAAAATAAGTATACGAGTGGAATCATCCATTTGTTTTTAAAAAAAATAATTCATCTTGGGTACAACCCATCTGCGCCAAAATAAAAAAGGTTAATAGTTTTTCTAACTGCCCAAATTTATCTATGTTGTACAGTGATTTTACATGATAATAATCAATTAAATATTTTAAATATATAAATATTGTTATAATAGATAAAACTGTTCTCAATTGACTGTCAATAATACAATTTTTCAAATTATAGACTATTATAACAATGAATAATACCTACAGATTTTTAAAAAAAATTATAATAAATTAACATATTTTTTTATTCAAATACATTTTTTTCAAAATAATAATTATCAACAATCACACTTTTATGTTTTTTAAAACAATCTAATCTTTATTATAGTTAAATAAAATTATTTTTCCGTATTTATAACACGTCAATTTTTGTTTTTATAATAATGTATTACATTTAAAGTTTTTTTATTATATTTTAACTTGTGAATTTTTTGGATGGTTGGGAATACTGTTAATACTAGCTAATATTGCTTTTAATATAAACATTTATTTGATCTAATTTAATTAAAATTTTTAAAAATGTAAAATATTAGGATGTGAATTATAAAATAAATTGTTCATTGATGTGAACATTAAAGGATTCCTAGTTATTGGTGGTTTAAAGTTTTAGTCATACGTACATATACGTTATATCGTACATATATCATAAGCAATAGAATGTTAAAAATAAAAATGTATAACGTAGGTAAATTTAATGCGAATTGGCAATGGGAAAAACCGTATCTTTTTATTTTTGGCGCAAAAGGTAGTTAATATTATTTTACTACCCTCATTGTAGTTGTTTGACATAGCGGGCGATATATACTGTATCAAGTCTAAACTATCTTATAAAGTCTAAATTTTATTATAAACATAATAGGTTTCCAAAATGCCAAAGTAGCTCTTTTTTCGCGTAAAAAATAAAACTTTGTCCACGCTCTTTATTCGGTTTTTATCTACCTACATTATACATTCATATGTATATTACGTCGATATTGACATTATTGTCATGATTCTTAACTAGTAAAGTATTGAAATACGATTAGTGTTAAATTATTTTCAATATTATCGAAATTAATCTAAATTCTAAGGTATTTTTTCATTTGTTATTAACAAATTATTTTAAATTAACTCGATATGTGAATATATAAATCATTAATTTCGTTCAAATTACATTGTTTCTTATTTTAATATAATATTCTAAATTTCTAACGTAAAAATAAATTCTTCACGTACATTCAATTTAATTGTTTTACGTTTCAGTCTTGTATACCTACATGGCTATATACTGTATTGTATAAGTCACAACGAATATTAAGCAATGATAACTATTGTTGTTGTATCGATCGATGATGTATCTATCTAGTATCTACACTATAATATTAATATGCCTAATAGTGTGTATACTATATATTTATTTAAGTTAATGTTTTAAGAGGTAATTGATTTATATCAAAATATTATTTTACACTTAGTAAATATGTGTAAAAGGTTATCGCAGTTAGTATCAATAAATTATAATGTATAATAACCCGTTTCTTGTGATACACAATATAATATGGTTCGTCTTCGTTTTATTTCGCACGTTGTAAAAGATACTTTTTACGGCTTTTAGCATTCAATGATAATATACATACAATGTATACCGAATACGAGCTATATCACGATAATATTATAAATTATGATCAAATGCCAACACAATTCAGATATATAGATAGTTTAAGATAGTAATTAATGACACGCGGTACTCACACACATTATACATATACGTACTACATAGATAGTCATTTGATCAACGTGGTTGTGATTGTGTCTCTTACTTTCATCTAAAAGCCGTACCTTTACACTGTAGTATAATATTATATTCGCTTTTATTTCCTTTTTATTATTATTTCCTATTGCAGTGCAACAACGCTAACTATTTTTGACTTCCTAAAAAAATAATAAAAATTTGATATAATTTCTGGAAAGTTAATTTACTATAGATATTTACATCTTAACCAAATCCAAATATATATATGTAATTGTTTTTCTTGACTTGAAAGTGTGTAGTGCTTCCGATGCCTTAAGGTATACTATAGACTTTTTATTTTTAGAATGGCCCTGGTATTTTATATGTTTATTTTAGTTCTTTTACTATAATCTAGAGATCAGTTATTAAAAATCGATGATACATATTATTTGGTTCATTCATCGGATAAAAAAAAAATTACTTAAAGAGGTAGTTGTTTAAAAATTTTTTGTTTATCAGTACTTTTTTAGAGGATAGATAATGGGGGATATTTAGGTATCTACGTTAAAAAATATTGTATACAAGATTCATACTAGCCAAAATTATTTTTGAACTATAGATCTACCCGTTAATGTGTTTTATTTTAACTTAACTTTTTTTTTTTATTACTATATTTATTTATAAATATTGATATACATTTTAGACGGTGATTAAATAATTAAATGGTTCTATTTCGTTTTAAATCAACTTCATATTATTTATAACATTTTATAATACTTGATATTTTTATTTTATATTGAAATTAATTACTTTCTTTGTCCAGATACTAGTGATAACGCTTATATTTTTAAGACTTGCATTTTATTTGAATACATCCATTACTATATTACTATTACGTAACTTTTTTTTTTATTTTCTTATTGCATTTGTGTTTTTAATATTATCAAAATAAAAAATATTTAACGTCTTCTTACAAAGTGCTAAATGGCATCAATATTCAATTGAAAAATAAAATATTTGTAATAAAAATAGTTATGTAATTTTAGATTTTTAACTGCAGAGTAATGAATGTATTGATTATATAATGATGTGGGTTTTGAAAATTAAATCTGTTTTTGTCTTTGAAAACAGTTCTTAATAGTAGATAAAATGTGTTCTTTTTTTTTTTGGTAAAAAATGAATCTAAATAGTTTGTACTTGGAACGAGGTTGACAAAATATTCCTTAGAATTTAACAAAATAATCTAATCGGGGTGAAAAATGGAAATATTTACGCAAAACCAGTTTTTAATAAGATAGCTTTCGTTTTTTGTAACTTAAAAATAAATAACTTTATCATAGACTTGACATTTTCAATAAATGTTTTTAATAATATTTACAAGAAACGAAAAAAATTATAAATATCTAAGATTGAATACGTTTATTAAAGTTATGGATCATTAACTTTTTGTTTTGAATAAAACATAAAAATGTAATACAGTTGTTTTTAAAGCAACCCAAAAATATTGAAAAATACGTCACATATTTTTAAAAGCAAATTAAGTTTAAATGTTGATAAAATGTAATAAAGTTATGAAAACGTACAAACCATTTTGTTGTTAAAAATACCTAACAATTTTAATTTTGATACCTTAATACCTTAGAAATTAAAAATAACATACAAGATTCCTTATAAATTTATTTTACTAAAATGTAAAAAAAGTTTAGCGTAAAGCCACCTATATTTTTAAAGATCATTAGAAATTCAAATTTTGACAACATATTTGAACATATAACCTATATAGGTCATATAATATATACTTCTAAAGCGTCTTCTTATTGTTTTGTTATTCTTAAAAAAAATATTTGTTTAGAAACTTTTTAATTATTCTACTATTATTTAAATAATCATTTTATAATGCATCTTCTATTATACAATGGAATATATAAGTTATTTAGACTTATTTATAAATCTATTAATAATAAATAATACTTATAATTATGCTTTTGAGATATTATAAGTATATAGGCGTCATACTGACTTTTTAATAATAGTTTTATTATAAAAAATGTGTTAGTGAAGTTTAATAAACAAAATTTAATATTTTAAATTAATAAAATTGAATATTAAAAAAAAAAAAAAAAAAATGTTTATAAATGATTGAACACTTCATTTTTTCATATATGTTTATTAAATTTATTATTATTTTTTTTTTTTTTTAGGAGAAATTATTTTATTTTAAATATTTAAAATATTTTTTAACGGTATATTTATGAAAAAATAAATATATAAAAAACAATAGCAGGTATTCCTAGGTAAAAATACATAATGTTATTTAAACATAAACAAATTCAAATAAATATTCTGAAAATTGTTGTGTTTTATGTTTAAAGAATAATATAATAATACTTTTGAAAATGTAGTAAAAATCTCATTATACTTGATTTAAAAAAAAACATATGTTTCCAGAAAAAAAAATAATGATTCATTGTTTTGCCGTGTAATATACATAGGTATGTAGTATACGTAGCTCATTTATTTGTGCCGGAAATGCGTATGTGTCTTGATGGTTATTTAATTGGAGGGTAGCTTTTATATTTGAGTATCACGTTAAAAAATATCACGAAATAACACTTGATTTACATTATGCCATTATGTTGACATTAAACAATTTTTCAATTTTAAATAACATCCATATTTCATAGAAAATTCGTCACGATTTTTAAAGTTTGCACTTTACAACTATTATAATAATCTAATGGGTAGGTACTGTGCATTATAAAATTCACCAGTGTTCGTTCATTGATAGTGTTAAAATATAAAATATATAATAGATTTCATAAAAACGTTCGATTGCTTATTTTTTTTAAACTTTTAACTGAAATTCTTTTATCACTTTTTTAACAATTACATTAAAAATTATTGATTTAAAATTAAACCACGTTCAATTTAAAATTTATTAAAATTCTATATGAAACATTCTGTGCTCTTAAATTATGAAACCAATAGCTCCTTCACTTTGCTTAGAATTAAAAATATATTTTTACAAAGAAAAAAAACGTTTAAGTATTTAATATTTTATTTTTACTTTAAATATTTCTGATATTTTTATCTATCTAATTTCTCAGTAATATTTATATATTTTTTATAAAATATTGAAACGATAATATATCATTTTACGATTGGTTATTATAAAATTATATATAAGCATAATTTAATGTTATATATTTAAATAATTAAATGATGGAAACGATATTCAAACTTTAAGATTTGTACGCAGTTATAGTAAAGCTATAAGAATTCATAATTAATACCGTTTGAAACCAATATTTGTTTTCTTAATGGAATTTAAAGGTTTTTATAATTTAGATGGAGATGTGACTACTCTGAGATTTTTAATTTAGTTATAATTTTATAAAATAAATTTATAATTTGAATTAAATAATAAACTACTAAAAATAGTTAAAAAATTGTTATCTTTTACAACAAATAAAGTTATAAGTATTATAACAAAAAAACATTTGATTTGTTATTCATAACATTATAATAAACAATCCTTAAGACAAAGTATCCAATTATTTGTTATAAATTTATATATTATCTGTTTATTATAATATAGATAATACATTATACATAGTACATTGATGAACGTAAATAATTCTTCAAAAAATATTTATTATTTCGGGTTAATTGGTAACTATTAGTTAAATT
Source organism: Rhopalosiphum maidis (assembly GCF_003676215.2). Lineage (NCBI taxonomy): Eukaryota > Metazoa > Arthropoda > Insecta > Hemiptera > Aphididae > Rhopalosiphum > Rhopalosiphum maidis. The sequence continues at coordinate 67,837,486 of NC_040877.1, forward strand.
ATAGTGAGCTAAAAAACTAAATTTAAAACTAAAAATCGGAAGGCCACATTTTTATCGTCTCTTCAATGTGGTAGGCTATATACTTCTGCTGCAGCAACGTTATCACATATCATGTTTACGGTAACCTAAACGTACAGCGGAAACGATTTTTCGACGTTTCTTCATAACCGCCGACTACGCCGCCGGTCTCTTTTGTCCGTAACAAGCCCACGGCCGGCTAAGTGGTTTCCCCGGATAATATCAATGGACAAGGCGTGTGTATGTGTGTGTGTGTGTGTGTGTGTGTGTCGCCGCCGCGCCGTAGAATGTGTACGTGAGTTGTTATATATACGAACCTGTGTGTTTCGGTATCACTTTTGTCATGGTCCGTATACATGAATGAATTCCGTTGCGTCGTGTGGTAGGACGGTGGAGGACGAGAAGCTGTGGAGGAGTGTATGGCACAAGGGGAATGACGGGACGTAGGGGGTCCCGAGGGGGGATGGAAGGAGAGGGCAGGCCGAGGAATGAATGAAGTCGGAATCCATAGTCGCGGCGTGCATGCATGGAGCGATTTCACACTCGGTTTGTGTGTGGCAGCCCAGCCGTATCGGTACATCAATGGATCCGACACCGGATGCATCATTGATCTCTCATCGTGAAGAAAACTGTCCGGAAAACTCGCTGTACTTATACGTTAACACAAACACATATATACATACACGCACACGCGCACGCACGCACATTCGAGCCACGACCACTTCTTCGGTACACGAAAATATTTCTCAAAAACTAAAATTATAATATACATCGTTCCAATATACGCTATAACACTCTATAACCAATAATAATATTTTTCGTTTATAATGTTATTTTTTCGTATCCACCAACAGTTCACGGACCAAAAGCCGATACTCATCTTTATTCATTATAATACTATACTCGTACTGCACGTTTACCGTGCCTGCAACGGATATCGAACTGCTAATTTAGTTTATGTGATTACATAAACAATAAACATGTTTGTTCGATATAATAATATGTTATGTTTAAATTCTAGTCATTCAATTTAAACCGTATACCACTACGTTACGTACAATATTGAAAAATTAATTTGTATTAACAATCTAAACATTATCTTTATTCCAACTTCGGTCGCCTCGGTATAGGTTGAAGGATTATCTTGTGATACTGAATTAAAAAACAATAATAAATTATCAAATTCAAATAATTGAACGTAGATAAAACTATTATATTTTAAAGAAGTTCTTGTTCATACTTTTGTAAACAAAATGTAGACGAATTATTATTATAATGATAAATTTAATTTGTTTTATCGACTTAAAAAAAAAAAAAAATGTTATAAATATAATGTTGGTTTCCCAATGTTTTTGAAAATCATATTTTGTTAGACTTTGTACTAAATTATAATACTACAACAATAAAGGTATACTTAATATTTAGATAGCATAATCCGCACCAAAATTAGTTCCAATGTTATGCACGCAAAACTTGGGTGGTAATACTACAACTAGGAATATTATGTATAGATTTTATACATGAAGACTTATGAATACTAAATAGACATAGTATCGGGCATTTAATTCGGAATATTTAAGAATCTAATTAAACGTTTCTAATAATTATCAATAATTATTAAAAGGATGCCACACCCAAATGTGTTTTCCCCGTGTTATAAACATACAGCAGTGACATTTTGCGTTCGATATAATCAATTTTATGTTGTTATAACTAATATTATAGTGAATTGATTTATGATAACATTTAAATGTAAGAATATTATCTGTGTTCTTTCGTTGATTTTTAAGGATAATTTAATTTTTAAACGAGTAATGAGCATTTTTATTTTAAATATTTAACATATTCATAACTTGCTTAAATATTTAAATATCATGAGAAACTAACAAGAAACCACAGATAATGTTCTTTACTTTAAGTTTAAAAATAGGTTAATTCATTCTAGTCTCTAAGCGCACAAAATTAATTCTGCTGAACACAAATTGTAGATGTTCTACGTTTGTAAGACAAAGACAATACATCCGCATTTGTAATGTCCTGCTCTTAAATATTATTAAATATTTTGAATAATAATGAATTAATATAATTTTTAAGAATTTCAATATATAAAAAACAAATATCAGACAAATAATTTAATAGAGTAGATTGGTTAAAAGTTCGTTTATTTACAAATATCTAGAATATGAAATTAATTCTTATATTAAGATTCAAAAAAGTAATAAACTTAAGAAGTGGTAATAATATAAAATACGTTTTTTTTCTTAAATATTTTATAACTTTATATAAATTTAATATTATTTATCATCCTAATTAATTTATATTTTATAGACAAAAATGTATATAAAACTATACTTTTTTGTCAGTATGATGTTTATCAGCTCTTTTACGACATATTACGTTAGTCACTATGTTTGACATAATTCTCAAACTTTTCAAATTGTGAATATTATATTTTTTTATAGAGTAGCCGAAAAATTGTTAATGATGTGAATACCCTTAGGTAATTTAGAGTCATTCGGGTCGGCTCTTTTCACAAATATTAATTACATATGTATACTTATATTTAAAGACTATTGGTATATTAACTTGTGAATTTATGATGGTTGTAAGAAAGAATTGTTGTATTGATAAACTTCTCAGATAGGTAACGCTGATAATTAAAATGTGATTTTAGTTCAAATTTTTCAGTATGAATATTTCATAGGTCCGTATATATTTGATCATGATTAGGTATTTTTACAAAACAAATACAATGCAATACAATGAAACATACTTTTCACATAATTATTACTGTGTGTGATTATGAACCAATAATATTCATACATATATATATATATATATTATATGTGAATTAATTCAAGTTTAGTGATTTATCATTTACCAAAATGTAAATATATACACATTTTAATTTGTTGTTAAACTTATTACTGTTTGATAATTTTATGTTAAATCAATACTTATGCTTTATTAATAAATGCTAACAAATTCAATATTTTATAAAATTGTACCATAGTTATAAAATGCAAAAATAATAATAAAATATGACGATCAAAAAATTATTAGATAATATGTATTGTTTTAAAATTAATATTTTAAAATGCTAATATAGTTTTAAAAAAAAAAATAGATTTACGTTTAAAAAAATATCACACGATTTATAATAATTATTGTATGTTATTTATTTATTCGTGATATGCTATGATAATTATTGATTTGAATAATAAAAATATATTATATAAATCAAACGATATTATTACGGTAAAGTAATATATATATTATTTTCTTAGAAGGTGTAATGTATATATATATATATATATATCCGTATTAAATATTAATTTCTACACGTTTCAGAATTTATAATTAAAATTAATCACATAAGTACCAATGATAAATTCAATTTATATTATAATTCTACGCACGGCGTATAATAATATGATATCATGTGAGGACATCATAAACTCAACATAAAGATTCAGTCGATATCACAATACACGAGAAACGTGTTATAACCGTAAAATAACATTGTATGTTTACGACGTATACCGATTACGTATGATAATTATTATTATTATTATATTGTATTTTGAAATAATCGTTTTAACGAAAATCAATATAACATTATAGACTCGTAATAATATCGCGTGAGACGCGATCAGTCGGCGTGAGATATAATATAATATTGCGTGTTTGTAGAACGGCGGACAACCCATTTCACCAATCCATTTTAATAATCCGACAATACGTTCCATACCACCGCCGACTCCACTGCCGCAACAACGTCTTCCCCGGTGTACTTTACTTGCATGACTTGCCACACGACTACTCCGGACAGCGGGAGAGGCGACCACGGCGGTGTGTAGACATGTGATGATAATTTAGATTGCTCACAAGACGCTTTATTGTGTTAGTAATTTTGGTGACGGATCGGTTCTGTTCTGCTCTCTCTCTCTCTCTCTCTCTCTTTCTCTCTCTCTCTCTTTCATACTAACTCTCTATCGTATATTGCCACGTCGTGAATATTATACCGTTGCAGTATGTCTGTGCATAATTGCTTATAGGGGATTAAATGCACGATCTGCCCTCGGAGTGTAGTGTATGTGCGGCTGAATCGCGCGTCCGGGGTGGGTGGACGGTGGTTGTGGCGGCGGCGGCGGCGACGTGTACGGATGTCGGTGGGGTAGTGGGGGGTGCACACCGCCACCCGCTCGAAGGGATATAAGAAAAATAAGAGAGAAAATAATTAAAAAATATAAATTAAACGTCGTATTTACATACTCGGTTAAATCTCCGGGACGCATGTATATATAAGAAGCGTGCATGATTGCCAAGAGAAATGAGTTCGTTAAGAAAACTGCGGGCCAATGGGCGCGGGGCGGCCGGGAGATTCGATGGCAGAAAGATCGCGCGACGAGGGGATATGGAAATCCTTATTTTAAAAAGGGTTTGGAAAAACTTCGGCACGCAGGGGTGAACGGCGAAAGACGGAGAGAATTTTAATTTCACTTGAGAATGAAGAGAAAACATTTTAACAGAAATAAGAAGGCAACGGTGGCGTACGGGCAGCGAGCGTCAGCGGTGGAGTGTCGGCCGAGGCGACGGAAGGGAGGGACGGTGGTGGAAATTAGAAACGAGAAAACTGCGAGGGTAAATGATGGGACCCGTCACAGACCGCCCGGCACGAATATAAAATCTTAAAACCCTCTCTTTTTCATTCTCTTTCTCTCTCTGTCTTCCCCTTCTCACTCTCTCTTCCTGGGCAGCCCCGTCTCACTCTTTCGTATTCTTTCTCTTTTTCTTCTGTTTGGCCCAACGACCCCCCTAAAACCCCAGCTCCTCGCTCGCTTCCTTGCTTCCTGGAAGTATAATATGTACATGGGGCACCAAAGTTCTTAATAATGCGTACACCGGGCACACGGATCTTTTATTTCTTTGTCTCGACTTGCATCCACCACCCTCATTCACGTAATATATATATATATAATATACGGTTTAATTAGCTTTTAAAACACTCGATGAATATTCTTCGTGGCTCTAATATATTTCAACTCTTCTCCCCCCACCCTTTTCCATTTAAATGAAATCCATTAATACAGCCTTTACGATGTGACCACCAATATTGTTCGTCCGACCCGCGACCACTACGAAAGATATTCGATCTTTATACCTAGTTGTGGTAACGAATACATTATGTGTAATCAAATAACGATAGCTATCGAATGTTTTTGTTTTTTAATCTTCTACAAAACAACTTCAAATGCGTCTTTTTAATAATATTATGTGTAACGAAGTAAACTTACGTTCAACCGGTATGGGAAAAATAACACGGTATATGATTAAGCCATTGACTTGCGTTGTTTTTCAACTCTGGACAGTTAACTCAAATATTATGTAACTGGGAATAATTTAGTAAGAAAAAAAATGTAATTGCTCTTATTATAATTTATTGGACATTTGGACCGATTTCATTATGGTTTCTTCAGTTCAATATAACTATATATTTAGTTTTTAATATTGTTTATGTAAATGAAAACAATCGATTTCAAGCGCATTCTCGGTATACATGAATAACGTATGATTTATATATACGTTGCATACACGATTAACATTTGAGAAACGAAGATCGTTCATGGTTTTTGATTTTCCGTCCGCGTGTGTGTTGAAGCATGTATAAGAGCATGACCGATAGATACAAAGCCACTACCTACAGTATATGAGCACTTATTAATTCTGTTGTTGATACGTATATTATATGAAGGGAAAAAAATGTGCTCGTATTATGTATTGCCCGAGTACACAAAGAATAATAGGTCTTGTGTTATTCGAGATAACTAGACTACGATTCGGAAACGAACAAGTATGTAAAGAGGCCCTTGGCTGTATATTATACTAACATAATACAATATAGCATAGTCAACAGCGATGGTGTAACGTGTTTTGTTTGCAGCGGTGTTATAATAATATGCCTTAGCCCTTAATAATTGTTATTACACGCTATAATACAGGTAGTCATCATCGATTAGTTAAGTGGTCGAACTTCAGGCTATAATTTAATATCGATAATGTTCGATAGAATCCGGATAATTCCAAACTTGAGGGCATAGAAAAAAAATATTGAATTTATCAAGAAACGAATAACACATGACTCGAAAGTTATGGAATATTTCACGGAGTTTGTCGAATTATAGTGTATACCTAAAAGAATTTATTTTTGTCACCAAAATAATATACTTAACAGTTTTCAAATAAATTTCACAGTTTAAATTAAACGAAATTATTATGTTGTATATGATAAAGTAGCTCGTGTAAATTTAGTATGTAAGTAGCAAACACCCTAATTAGTAATTAAAATAACAACAACACAACTCTGAGATTTTCATAATCTGTCATTTATTTGTATATTTAAATATTATAAATTTACTTTTACAGTGGCTGATGTAATTTAAAATTAATTTCCTTATTCATTTATTTTGTATATTATTATATCGGATCGTTCGAAATTTCCCTTTAATTTAATAACACTATAGTAGCCTTAATGCAGGTTACAACGTATTGAAAACAAAAACATCTAAACATTTCATTGCTGTTTGTAGTATTGGCGAATTATTTACATTAATTTACAATAACATAATTGTATGCGTGTTCCGGTAACAATAATTTAATCAGATTTAAATATAAATACTGGATACTTTGTAATCCACAACTTAGTGTAATATATAAGTGTCGAGCTTTGATGAAAGGTAAAAAAACTAATTCGGTTTTGTTTTACAATAATAATATAGTATGAAGAATATTGTTCCTAATCTAACCTCCGTCCACTTGAATAATACTGCTGCCCTAATAATTAAAAATACATATTACATGCATTCCAGTCGTATCGTATTCACCGCGCAGTCAATTCCGACAAACGCCTGTATATGTACAACATAATATTATATTATTATACTTCAATACTTAATACAATATTGTTATTACCACTAACCACCATATAATAATAATAATAATAATAATGATAATAATGTAATATGTTTATGGTTTACACTGTTTACAGCGTACTTATAATAATATGTAAGTACTCTAAAGCTGGTAAACTCGCACGTTTTTCTCTTTATACGTATGAAAACGGGTCGCCGAATAAATATTGTTTCGGAGAGCCCATAAACCTGTGGTAAGCAACCGCGTAACCTGTTTAACCCGACTTGGATCGTGGTATAGTTAATGTGCCGCATAAAATAAACACGATCGTGCTATGATAACGTTTGTTTAGAGCTCAAATATGTAGTTAAAAGTACAATATATACTGTAGGTAATGGTATCTGCGCATACCTATTGGAGACGTTCTTAATTATGTTTTAATTCGCATTTGTTTACGAACGTTGTATCATTATTATTATCGAACTAATAAAGGTAAAAAAAAAAATATTAAAATAAAAGTTATAAATTACCATTGTTTATGCAAATACGACGAAATTATGCTATTATTCAGGAACCTATTATGCTTGTGTACGATTCGAATATGTTCAGTCTTATTTTAGCATGTTCGATCGATGTCAATGCATTATTTATAAAAAACGGTGTATTAACTGAGGTTAATCCACTTATTTTTTTTTACACAAAAAGGCATCTTTTTATCAACAACATGATCATCCTACAAAATATAAAATGATTTACTGTTCTCTAATATAATTTAGCATAGAATTATATTGTTTGCCAAAATAAAAATAACTCATGAATAATACTATTATATTTAAGGCACCTAATAATATAATAAATAAATATCGTATTCTATAAGTACCTATATAGTTGAGTTTTTTTAAAAACTATTTTTGACATAATTTGGTGATTTACATAATATTATAAATTATAAATGTATACATTGGCTATAGTCAATTCATAACAATAATTAATGATAAAAAACGATAATGGTACGGTGTGGCCGTGTCAACTATTTATTACATAGATAATCTAACATAATTGGCTTATCGTATAAAAATGTAAATTTAAAGTTATAAAAAATAGACAAACGATTTAAAAAATAAAATAATTTGAGACATTTAAATTTTTTACAGTTCGTACTACTGCGAATTCACACTATAAATTATAAACTGGAACTAAAACAGGTTGATGGAAAATTAATCTTCAACTAATAATGTTAATTTAACAATTTTATTTATGCAAGTGTACAGATAACTTTAAAATGCTGTAAGAATTTGAAACATGAAAAAAATTAACTGCAGTTATTAACAGCGTTATTCAAATAATTTATTGTTTTCTGTATTTTAAAAAACCATTTTTAAACTATGCATTATTTAATTTTTAGTGTAATATTATAAAGGGCGTACTGAGGTAAAACATTGAAAAAAGGACTAACAAATGTAGGGTTTTAATTTTATGAACAAAAATGTATTTCCATATTTATTATTTAGTAAATATCTTTAAGAGAGCTTTGGAATGTTTTTTTTTTTTTTTTTAGGATATGATCTGTCTCTCCAATCTGTCCTTTGATTAATCTATTATGCTGATGATACCAATAATTATAATGGTTATTTTTGATAACCACAACAAAACATGTAACACCTAATATATTTAGTCCGCAATAATCTGTGTAGTTTGCAATATGTTTAATACCTTATACGTAATTTAAAAAACATATTTTTTGTGGTTTGAGCTTCATTAAATTTATACATTTTCTCCTTTAATTTATCTATTATGCATAACAGTTTTTGTAATTTTACGTAACATGTATAACACAATGACATGATCTTCCACGCTTGTTGGTTAAATTACATAGGAACTGCAATTAGTGTGTGTTTTTCAATTAACTCGAAACGTAATCGATCTAAATCGATCAATATAGTTTAAAATATAATATTACGTAAATATTATGTTATATGATTTATTACAATATGCAATAGGTATATGTATATTTATTTTTAAAATTGCTCTTGTAATTTGTCAGTATCGTACAATCGTAACTACACGGTGATTATCAATCTGTATTATCTTTATTATTGTGTAGGTACATACCTATATTTTAAGCTATTTTCTAAACTTGTTAATGCGGATATGCGGTGAATATATTGAAAAATAAAAATAGTACTATAGCATAATTAAATTTGTAACATTTGAAAATATATCACTAAGAAATTAAAGATATGTATTAAAACTATACTTAGTTAAATATTTTTAAAAACATTATAATATTCTAACAGTTTTTAAAAAAAAATGTAGAATTTTTTTTTAGTTAATCTATTTATACAAACCCACAGTCTACAGAAGTACAATTCAACTTCATTATCGTTCATTTAGCAACAAAACAATCAATTTCAACAAAATTAAATCATAAAAATATAAAAAAAAATAGTAGGAATGTTGTCGGACGAAATGACAACATATTCGATAAGGTTGGCTGATCGCGATTAATAATTCGACCAGATTATTCACCCACACGTTTCTATTATTCATCGATCATATGAACAAACCGATACAGTCTCTTTTTTTACTTTGTCTGTTTTATTAAATAATGATTTAGAGAATCCTTAGACTTTCTGAGACGTTCAATTTGACGAGTGCTTACGTCCATTAGAGTAGGCGGATGGGTGTGTATATAGTATTATTTTCAAAAATATTTTAAGTGAGTGTTTTTTTTTTTTTTATTTTGACATAACTACTTGGGAAATATATATGATCAACTATACTACACATGTGTATGTGTGATGTGCTCATATCATTATACGTACGTCGCATTTTCCATCACGATTTTGACAATTTCCTTCAGTTTTTTCCACTATTTATACATTTTTTTCTGCTCGCCGTCGTCTGTTCGTTTCGTTGCGGTAAGATCATATGAACCGGAGAACTGACGTGTGACCATCCAGTGCCGTTTCCTTGCCACAATGTCACGCTTCCAAACTATATCGGTGATTCCAAAATAACCGTCACATCCTCCGTCCGTGGGCATATAATAGTAATAAATAATATATATATATATAGGAAAATGACTGGTGGGGAAATAAAAGTGCGAGGTGAATGAAAAAAAAATAATAATAAAAATAAAAAAACCTAAGAATAAAATCGCTATTGTTAACACCTTTGATCTGTTCTCTGCTGGCTAATTAGCCCAAGCCATTATGTTTTTTCCGCGCAAACACACAAACACACACAGACACACACACACACACTCTACACTGGGACCGCACACACAGGAAATCTTCGGATACCTCCCCGCCGCTGCCACTACGCAAGTGGTCTCATTGTTGTTAAATATAATATAATAATATTATATATTATCGTCGTTGTGTAGGTATATAACAATACTAATATCGTCGGGTGATTCTGCGCCGATCGCTACTTGTTGTTGAGCCCCGGGTGATGAGAAAACATCACGTTACGGGTTCTCCTATGTTATTATCAGTAAAAATTAGTGTTATTATTTTCTTTCTTTTGTTTCGTCACTCACTATGGATGCGAGATTTTGACTCTCGAGTCTCAATGACACGTATAATACTTCGACAGCATCTTCTTTACTCCTTTAATGGAAACAGATGACTAAAATGCATTATTGTCATTTGTCAACTGAAGATCGTCGCGAAACACGTGTAACTTAACTAGAAAAACCATTTATGGAATACTGTACGTTCCTAATATTTTGGATAACTGAACAAGGACGAAAATTCTACAAAAATTGATAGATAAAATGGTTAAAAGAATAATTTTATAAACTTTTTGTTGTTGTTTTTATATTTATATTTTATACCATAACCTATAATGACAAATTATAAAAAAATGTTCTATGATTTAATTATGCGAAATAGAATTAATAGTATTCAATAATAAATTATAATATATTTTATTTATTGAAATTGATGTATTTTTGTTTAAATTATTAATATCGAATACCACTGGATTTTCACTTCGTTTGCATATATTCAAAAAGTTTTTAAAATGTTTGCAACTCAGTTTTTATTCAAACTATATTTTATTATGAAACCAAAGAGACCGACATAATTATGTAACAATATTAATATGTTTTTTATGGAGCGAACGATTCAAGTCGGAAACACGCATATATTCTACAATGTAATATGCTTACATACATATTATTATATACAGGTGTATATATATATTATAATAATTGGCCGTTTTGATAAATCCATTTCGTGGCAAAGAATAATATACGCGTACACGAATAACAAAAATAACAACAACAACAACAACAATATAAACGACATCGAGTAAATGTCCATACTTCCACCAAGCCTCTGATTTAGAAATAACCGTCACATCCTCTTCGCTGCTGTGCACTGTGCGGCTAAGTGAGAGCATGGGCCATTGTTAACACGTTTGGCCTATACCACGTCGGTCGGTAATAATTAACGGGAATCCCAATTATACGTTTTTGTACCATCTCTGTGCAGATGGGAAACCGCACAATTAGGGGACAGTCGAAATCTGTTGTCTGTTGGTCTCCTCCGCGGCACAGGACTAACGCAGTCACGCCATTGTCGACCGTATTCGCGTCTATACACCGAGCGCAGACCGAACGGCCCGTCGACGATTCACATGTTATTATTATCTGACGCAATAAACGCTGTTCGCGGGTGAGGCACCGCCGATCACGAACACAATCCGATACATCCTCTCTCCGTCGTCATAATCTTTGAAACTGTTGTCAGCGGACCGAGGAAACAATCAAACAGACTGATCGTCTTATCTACATACTGATATTATATATTTATAATATAATAACTTTTATACTTGAACAATGTACATAATATTTTTTATTCGGTATTAGATATATTTAGTAATGCATCATGATAAATATCGTGTTGTAGTTGAGATATTAATATTATTGTACGACGCAAACACAGAACTCTCAATAATTTCGGCGATGGTTGGTTGTTTGTTTGCCGAACGGTACTGCGTGTTGTACTATACGGTGCACCTTCGTATACGTTTAATATGTATAGTACATTCATCGGTACAACCGGCGGCATATCTTTTGTAATGATTATGGTATGACGTACCATACCAATATTATGTTAGTGAATATATATATATCAAAAGCGCATGTGTAATGTATTAGTACGTGTGTATATACATATGATATTAAATGAAACGATATGACATCACGCAGGTCGTACACTGCAATAATACGACACTGAGTCCACCGAGTCCAGAAAAGGGTGCCTGTGGTGTATAAATTAGCGATCGAATAAAATCTGAAATCGTGTTCGGGGAATATTCTATACCTTGTACTATAATATATCTGCGCACTGAATGTTACATAAAGCGTATTCATATATAACATATACCATAGCACGGTGTGTGTGTGTGTGTGTGTGTGTGTATATATGAACTTCCTTTGTACATTCAGATATATTGTATATAGTATGTGGGTAGGTAGTGAAAAACGGGACTGGTCGTTTGGTGCTGTAGCGCACTCATGATGTATATAGGTACACATAGTGTGGTTGTTATATCGTCCATGCATACGCCATACACGCGGCGTTTGATAACTGTATGGTTTTTCGTGCGTTATTGTTTCGTGTGAAACAAAACGAAAAAAAAAATGCCCTCCACGACGCATATCCGGCCACGGGTTGGCATGTCGAACAAAACGTGCATGTGTGTTTTCAGAGAAACATTATCGATCCCCGGCCATCCCCGGTCCGTTTCCCTCATGTAGATTAGTTGGGCCCAAAGTTAAATTTCGTTATTACACACGAACACATTATAAAGGATATACGTATACGTTCACAATCGCGTGAGCAAGTTTAGGGGTTTCTGCGTCACACACATAAGACATTAGTACCCTACCACCTACTCACCCCCTACCCTTACCATGACACACCCCGGCCATACACGTCCTCCCGCCTCATCCACACCTCAACCCCGGACCCCGTGTTAGTACGAGCAATATCTCCTCTCTCTCCGCCGTCCGCCAACTCTCTTCGGCCGACCCCACCTCGCGTCGTTGCCGGACATACACACAGAGACTTAAGAATAAATGTCGGCCACAAGCCAACACACACAAACACGCACGTCTCCCTTTTGCATGCGTGTGCACACACATACAAACATTTATATTCGTATACATTATGTATATACTACACGTATATGTACACACACACACACACACACACACATATATATAGTATATATATACATATTATATACGTGTATGTGAACGTGTGCGAGTATGTGTATGAATATCGATTAAGCACGAGAAAGGACGGCTTCATGTGGTCGGTAGGCCCGTGTGTCCCTTTTAGTCTTCTCCTCGGCGTCTCCCGCACCCGCCACCGTACCGCACCACACTACCCCTTTAATTAATTACTCGCAAAAGCTCGGGGGACCAAAGACAACAGGAGGGACATACGCGGGCGGTGGCCGACGTTTCTCGGACAGTAGCTAAGAAAACCGACTATGGTGATAATAATGATAAAGTTCGGTCCAAACGTTCTGCGTGCAGTGTTGCAGTCAGGGTAGATAACCTTAGTGTCATTAGTGTAACAATAGCCCAGTTAATTGTCACCGGCAGAGCGTTTGAAATGCGTATGGGGACTATCATATATACAATATATATACACACGCCGTTATCCAACGAGAGGATTTGACAAATTCACTGAAATTCACCTTACGGTTGATGAAGTGTACGTTTTTTTTGTTTGTTTGTTTACAAGTGCCTTTACCTTTCTCGGGCGTAAGATATTCGTGTGCAAGTAAATTGGAGTATAAAGGCATATCTTGTTACACGACAAACACTCGGTTTTCACTATGGAAGATAATAAGTTCCTTTTTTTAATGAAAAGTCGTTGCGTATTATTTTTTTTGTATACATCTTGAAATGATAGAAAGGGCCTAAATTTGTTTTCCTTTATAATTCTGAAATACACTAAGGAAACCTTTATAATATGTCTAAAAGTAAAATTAAACTTGTCGCCATTAAGTATTATTTAAACTTGTATTCTACAAAGTAATATAATAATCTTTATTGATTTTTGTGATAATTTGTCTATATTTCAATCCATTTAAGTAAATTTTTTTGTTTTTTACAATTTGAATACATTTGAATTTAGTAAATATTATACAATATACGTATAATTTTTATTTTTATTTTAAATTTGTTTACCATAGAATCGTATTGCATAATAATACACGACATCCTTGTCATTAATATATTTAGTATTTACATATTATACACATTAGTTTTTATAACCATAAATCTTATTGTTAATAATATATAATTGTTTGATATCATATTAATTAATTATTGTTCTGTGTTGCGGTAATAAATTATATAAATAGATAACTTAACTACACTATACCTAATAAATGTAAGACCTTCTTTAATATACCTAAGCATTGGATAGTATTGTATCGTTGTATAGTATGTTTATAATTTATAAATGTTTAAAATAAACAAAATACAGTTTGATTAATTGTTTGGCCTAAGCGATGAATTTCATTCGATACCACGATTTCTGATATAATCCAATAATGATCTGTAACTAAATATTAATGTTCGGTGAATTTTTCAAATGTATACAGGAAGCATGCTCCGTTTTCAGACTTTCTCCCGAGGCTATACCTAATGTTCAACAAATGATACTTACCATATTCTTTTTACTATAATAATCACTAGCCCATAGATGATTGTTTCTTTTTTACTTAGTAGACTTTCTTTTTAAAATCTCTTAACACGTCCATATCAAATACGAAAACCGCTGTTATCTTACTTATTTAGCTGTGAAAAAATTGCATAATTTATTTTGATAGTTTTATCCATACGACCGAGTATACTCATGCCCTCAACTATACTCTACACTTGAATTATTGGTACCGATGACGAAGAACATCAATGACAATTAATCGTTTAAAAAGAAATATTTTCCAACTTCGGTTAAAGCTTAAAGTTGAGAATACATAAAAAAAATAATCAAAAATAATACTAAAATTAAATTATTTTAAACATAATACAATAATTGACCTTTGAAAATTACATTTTTATGGTTTCTGATAGTTTATTAACAAAATATTAATGAATACATACTCGTATATCCATTTTTCCACTATCCTCTGTAAACACACAATACATAGGTCGTAGCCCATGGAAGGGTGAAATTTTTATTCGTATGAAACATTGGAATTGGAATGATACTAAAGTTATGATACTATAAAAAACTATAGTGATAAAATAATTTAAATTTCTCCACGTTTGTACATTATTCTTTTAAATTATGCAGTGATTCGGTTAAATACTTGTTTTACAACTGTATTATATGGGTACAATAGCAATTCTATGAAAACCATTAATAATAGATTAATTTCGTACACACATACATTTTATTTTACATTTAAATTATAAAGTTATCAGCACCTATGGACATTAATAAATAATAACAATAAGCTACGTTAACATTTACATATAATATTCCTATACACACGATAAAATAAATGTATTATACACATAAAAAATAAGTTTAACAATAGTTAATAGTGCCTAACTATTAATTATTATGTTAAAGTACAAGGTATTTTAATAAATTAAACTGTTGTTGAAAATCTATTGAGATTACGTGACGAGCATTAAAAACAAAACAAAACCCATCGCAGTATTTTTCGACATATTACTGGGGGCCTCAGAATAACAATCAAGACCGATGAAGAACCACAAAGTATCGCGCACAATATAGTATAATACTCGTATTGTCTACCGTACATAATATTATAAGATACCGACATAATTGAGCGTTGAGTTTGCCAGCCAAATGATTCGCCTTCTGGATATTTGATTCGCATTTTACCTCCCACGTCAAGTTATTATTTTTAATATGTTTTCACTTATTTTTTTTTCATTATTCCCGTCTTTATTCGTGTCGACCTGTCATCGTTGAAAAATCGAATAAAACCACGAATACCGTGGTAAAAAAAAGACACCGCCTCGGGAGACGGACATCTCTCATACGAAGTCAATTACCGAATTATCATGCTCCTGGTGTTTAAATGATTAATGTGTACTCTATGGTCGGCACGGTCGCGGTGGGTTGGAAGAAAAAAAAACGAAAAAGACGGGAAAACATTAAGTATCTTACCCACCGGATGCAAATTACCTCCAAGACGTCGTCATTAGACCACGATTTTTTCCGTGCGATAGGATATATCATAAAGACGCCTTTTTTATTTTTCCTAGCTGCGTTTTGTTTCTATGTGTGTGCGCGGACGTGTGCGTGTGATCACACTGGTGTCAGTGTGTATGTGCCATCATTAGTCTTCGATCTACCTGAGCGTGACAATGTTTCCAGGGTCGAAAAGAGACCTGACGTGAACACCGTGTACACTTCCGACGAGTGTATTATGATGCATTAAAAGTGCCGGTATACGCAGAGACGCTGTATGCACACATAGGTACCACACTACCACGACTACCGTCAACCGCCGAAGTACACGACATTTGTTTGCTGAACAATTTATTAGTTTATTATTATTTTTTTCAATGTTGTTGACTTATTGATTTATCCCGCTGCAGGTGAACCTTATGACCGTATAGTATTAAACGTTTATTAATCACCTGCGCCACTATAATATGTTACACCTTACACCGTTAATTTATTTTATCATCGTAATATTGTTGATTGTCATTTGTATTAATACTCTGAAAAATAGAATTTTAGGAATATTTACTTATATTCTACATGTGACATCGATGTTTATCAATGGCTATTAGTCGGTAATAGGTACCGTCGTACATATTCTAAGTTATGACACGATTAATAATATACTTGTAGTATATAATAATTATGTTCAGGTTTTTTCACACCTCTGATCATGATGTGACACACACATTATGACTGCAGTGTTTAAGAGAACCAAAAATTAAGGACTTATTAATATATTCATCATAAAAAATAATTCGCTATATATTGAATTGTTGAGTCCGATGAAAGTGATTTTTCTTGCTGGTATATCTACCTAAAAATCAGAGGATTAATGATAAGGAAATCACGTTGCGATGTAAAATGGATAGAAAACTCTTCTAAAATATTTTCAGTGAATTCCAATATTCGAAATATTTACGTACCTATGCGCATGCCGCGTGCTGCGTATAAACACTATAAACGTAAAATGATTAGTTAATTTTTACTAAGTTAGGTACACGAATGAAAAAAAAAAGTAATGTTGGTATCCAACTATTTAAATAATATATTGTTTTGGGACACGTTGTAATTTTATATCTACCACAATAATATGCGTAAGTTTTCAATGAACTATACTAATTTTGACACGTTTATAAATCTGAAATAGTTGACAATTTATTTTATGAATAGGAGTTTTGTGTTTTCCCATTGTATTTTACATACGTTTATTAGTATTTTTTTTTGAATGGTAAAGGGGTAGAAGAATGGACCGTTATATTTAAAATCACGAAGACGTCGCATTATTGCACAAAGAATATTATACTTTATAGGTACCTACATAATATTATAGTACTTATTCCGATTTTACTATTTTTTTAGTTTTTTTTTTTATCTACGTAAAAATATTGTACTCATACCGATTACTATTTTGTCGGACGGCTATTGATATCAACAATTGTCCGGTTCGCGGGATCGTCTAACGTACGAGGTAAGCGTCAGTGTAAATTATATAAAAGCAATACAGATAGAAAATACTAACGGAATGGATTATCATAGTGTTACTGTAGTTAGTCTCGCGGCCACATTATCGTCTAAATTACACATAGGTTTATGGAACCCGACACTAGTGTATTTCACCATAAATGTGATTTTCTGATCTTAGAAAAAAAACAACTACTAACTACCGAACAAATGTATATTTCACGAACATTACACCAACATTAGAATATTATAGGCGTTTTTCCTTGAAAAAAAAATGGACCTTCTACTCACTCGTTTATGACATTTATTGGTCAAACCTAAGCCTATTTAGTCACGTAAATATATATGATATTATGTAAGTGATGTGAACATCATAAATTATAAGCGAAAAGTTAATTCTTGAAGTGATTTGTCATCGCTTTTGTCTATGTAGGTATGTAATTTTATATAATCAAAAAAAAAAAAATCGTTTTTTCTCTCTTTTTCATCCTTCGCACAGAATTACCTATTACCTATTACACATAAACAGGATTATAATATGTGCCGGCGTGACAGGAAAAAAAAAACATAAACAGTGACGTCTACTAGTCAAAACATTAACGTCTCTTTTTTTTTCTACCTCTATACGCCTTGTACCGCGTGTCATATATAATATTGTTGTTTCTTTTCTTCCATCAGCTGGTAATGACCGCCGCCCTCATCACGTTTTTATATTAAGTGCAATGATACGTCATGACTCATGACCGAATGGCAAAAATCACACAGGCCCGTTCAAACACAGCCTATAGATGATATTGTTGTATATAGAACAAAATTCTGGCTAATGATCGGTTAAAAATTAGATAAAAAAAAGTATTAACATGAAAAGAAATACGAGTAGAACGAGATTCGTAATAATTATTATTATACGAAACGTTTTTATACTGACCTCAATCCGAATGAATCTCGTGATGTATATTTTATACAATGCAGCTCAAACGATCATTGTACTACTATTTCGTTGATACTTATAATTTCGGATTTAAATGTAGATTATAAACATCGTGGTTACTGGTTTCAAACATATTATGTATTGTATTATAAAATGTACTATAACACACGCATAAAAATAATATGCAGTCGGTCCGAGCAGTCTATCCGTCTTGATTTTTGTCGTTGTTTTTATTTAATGTTAGTGATTTAAGTAAACAGTTTTATTGACGTGATGGTCAGCGGCAACCATTTAATAATACCATTTTTGATATATTAGATTAGTGAAACTATTGTTAAAATTATGGTACTTATATAAGTACCTATAGTACTTGTATTTAATCTTGGATTTATCGATTAGAGGTACTTAACCATATATTAACCGTACGGAAGTTTGAATTTTCATAGGTCATTGGTTCTGTTTCTATTTATAGAAACTAAATGTCAAAATACTATTAGCATGTAAAAAAAAAAAACTATAAGATTTAGCAAATTCTGAAGTTATTTTTAAAAAAAAGTGATTTCTTCATACTTTACAATATTTTTTTTTTTTTTTACTTGATTATACTTGAGTGAATTCATAATTTATGGTTATTTTTTTATTTATTTTATGGTTTTTAAGTTGTTAAAATATGTGATGCTATAAATATATAATAATATGTTTTCTGAAATCTTATACAACCACCTACACAATAATCAAGTCTACATAGATTTCGTAAATAGACATAATTAGTATGAAAATATGTCATAATACGCGAGAGAAAGAGATTCTTTATGGTTTTTATTATTCTGCGGGTTGGTTAATTTAATGGTGGTAATATTATATTATTTAAGTTTTAACTAAAATTTTAGTATTTAGAGTGTGTTTAATTAGTACTATAGCGATATATTAAAAAATCATAAATTATACGATTCAACTCATAATATTAATGATTTTTTTTTTTTGATTTTATTGATTTTATTATAATTGATTTTGAACGATCCTAGGTTGCTATTTGTTTGAAAAACAATATTATTTTTTTTATTAAATCAAAATTATAAATAATACGTACACGAATTTTTAAAATGTACACCACTCGATTTATTAAGATAAAAACCCCTAACTTTTCACCGAGCATAACATATGTATACTAAAAACGAACGAACGAGTGTAGATATAAATATAATATACCAAGTCTACAGAAGCAGGACACGAAGATTTATGCCCACGCGCGTTTATTAACCCCTTGTTTGTCTTTTGACTCGTTTCGACATATATGACATAATATTATGTTTATATATATATATATATATATATATTATAGTTATATACCTGATATTATATCATGACACACCGATATTAAAACCACAACTCTTTCGGAAGCGTTATGTTTGTCGCTCTATATTTTTACCCTCGAAAAGATACTATACCTACATGATATTATAATAATAATATATGAAAGTCGAATTTTCTGGTTTATTTACGTATAATAAGAAGATCTATAAAAATTATTATTTACAATAATTACGATGATAATAAAAATATAACAATCCATAAATGCGTATCGGTATAGTCACTGTTCGGTGCTATATTGGTGTTGGAGCGGTAGGGCTGCAGTAAAGGCGGTGTTAGTGGTTGCGCCGTGGACTTTGCGGTGTGTATTATATATATATATATTATGGGGGAAACGAATCCATCCCCTTGCGAAAACGTGAATGACCACTTAACAAGCTGTTGGGGTCGTAAAACCCTGTTTGGAACTAAATGCATCCTTTTTTCTTTCTTTTTTTTGCCCTTTTTATCCAGGTCAGTAGGCCGCCAAGGTCCATTAAAAAAAAAATGTTCTCTCCCCAAATCTATACTACATAGATCACTATGGCTCAAGGTCATATTCACTAGCTTTTTCGGTTTTATTAACTGCACCCATGGCGTGTGCGCGAGAGAGCAAAGTACATTGACACCCCTGCACACAATGCGTGCAGAGCGTAATTGGTCCACTGGCAGCCTGTAACGTAAATGGATCAATTACGGAAATGCGTCAGATGTAAATGCGAATGTTTGGCAAACTGCTGATGGGCAGAGTAATATCCGGAAGTTCCGAATAGGGTTGAACGTACCGGGTGGACCGTGGCATACGCGAATCTACGAAAATGCGTATACATATAGGATATACATCGACGCGTAATCTACCAAAGTAATTTAGTTGAAGCCAAGACGTTCAAATAATTACATCCAATCACTTGTACATTTCAAATTAACAAACAGTTTTATGCGTGCATGCCTAAAATTCCAATAATGGTACACAAATGTGACTCTACAATTGATGTAATTTTTCTTTCTCGCCGCTAAATACCACGTGTATTACTTCTTAACAACGCCGGTAATCAATTATTCATAAAATTAAGAACATTTGAATAAATGCATAGTGACATTATTTTTCAATTTTAATATAACAATAAACTTCGTCAAAGTCAAAATTACAAATTTATTTTGATTTTGTTTTTAAATATGTGTATACAATTAATGGCTTAGTGTACAGTGCACATAATATCCGTAACATACTAACATATTACTTTCATATTATAAAATGATAAAAAAAAAACTATATACTTTTCAGAAAACGTTTAAAGAATTGTAGTATAACTTCATTTTAGTTAAAATAACTTCGTTTTAGAGTTATTTTAATTATAATTTTTAATAATAATTAAACTACTTTTAGACTGATTTACAAATTTAGAACTAATTAATATGTCCAATGAATTAACAATGGCTTTAATTTAATAATTTATTGTTTTGTTGATTATTTGTATTTTATAAATGTAAACTCATTGAGTTATTATTTTATTATTATTATTATTTCAAATAAATATATTATCAGCTAATTTAAACAAATTATAAGTCCATAAGAGTATTTTAAAGAAATCAATTTAATAAAAATACGCAATTAAAATGTTTTCCTTGAAATAGATATTCAAATATGAAAATTAAATACGTATACAATTTACAATTGAAATTTTAACTGATATAATAATATGATATCACGAATCACGAATAGTAATTAGTGATGTTAAAATTTAAGGTTTAGGAAATATGATTACTTCGTAAAAATACTTGTATTTTAGAAATATTTAATTCAATTGTTTTGTATTTATTATTATTATTTATTTATTTGCTACTGATTGTATGTAACGTATATATTAATATCAATTTTCAGAACGCACATATTATCTTTATTATACAATATGCAATATCATATATGATTATGGGATTTAATTTGAACATCAGCAACATTGCAGACTTACGTGATGTATTATTTGCCAACGGTATGGAAATTGCATCCCACTCTCGTCTGTTATTATCATTACCATTATTATTGGTTATTTTCATATATATTTTTTTTTCGTATTACGAATGTGCGTTATTATAAAATACACCGTCGCATCGCTACGGAGAGGCAGAGTGCGGCGATGAGGCTTTAACACACGAACTGCACAGTGGGTTTTTTTAGGGCTAAATAAGAAAGGGGGTTCGGTAACAAATGAGAAGAATATAATAAGAAATGGCGGGGTGGAAAAAAAGGGGAAGAGGAAACAGAGTTCGGACCTGTGCAGCGCGGAAAATAGAATGTGCGGTGCAGGTCGGGGGAGGTAGAAAGACAATGCACACACACACACACACACACACACGTGCGCGCGTACTTACACCGACACACGCGCACGCTAGCGAACGCACGCACACATTTACACACACACACATATTATACACCCTCGTCGACTTATAATTTGCCCAACCGCGCTACCCTCTCACACACCCCTCTAGTCATCATAACACTTCACCCCCGTTAGTTTTACTTTTACTTTTTTTTTTTTTTAATGTAAAAAAAAAGATCAATATTATCATCTTTTTAAAGGCTACACGCACCCCCACACACCCAGCCCGATTTTAAGAAATCGTTATAATCACGTTTCGCGAGAGAACCCCGTGAGTGGTGGGTTCGATGGGCGAGAGGGGTGGTGTGGGCAAAAATGTGGTCGCGTAGGGGGAGAGTATTGATATTTAGCGTTATTAAGAATACTAAAAACTCTGCGCGTAAAAGTGTACTTTCGCGATTCGTCGGCTGTGCGCCCACATTAATGTATAATAATATTATTTCACACGACACAAAACCTCAAAACCTTGCCGTTCGGTCGCGGTGGGACAAAAAGATGGTTTCGCATTGTGTTTGCGCCACGGGTATTTCGGAACGGCTAGCTAATGCCGTATGATGATTGATGGTGATCTGGTAAATAGACGCGTGTACGTATTATAGTCATCTGATCTCGCTGTGTGTATAATTAAAAACCGGACGAATTTACAAATTATATGCACCAAAGATATTATTATGTTGTTATTAATAATAATAAAAAATAACAAAAAAAAACATCAAATGTACACAAATATTAATAGGCTCGAGGTCAGTGCTCAATTGTTCAATAGTATATATGAGTATAATATATTAGTCCATTTCTGTTTGCGTTCTCGTCTCGTTGTACAACGAGTTGGGTAATAAGATAATGTATATGAAAAAGGTATGATTACACCAACGCATAAGTTTTGTACTCTGCACTATATGTATATTATGTGTTCAACATATTATGTATAATGTATCCGTGTACACATATATCTCATATATTCACAAAAATACAATATATCTACTACTATGCGTATAATTCTAATATGATATATTTAGTCACATTTCTAATATTCGATCCTTCAAAATTGAATGATTTTAATGTGCATGTAGGTAGATATGCCTACACTATATTATAATACATGCTGTGTACTCTATATTATTTTAAACAAACAACAATTATTTGATAATGTTAGGTATGGAGAAATAATAAGTATCTATGGATATGAGATTAAATTTCAACCTATTTTTATTATCATCGTGTAGTGTTACGGCTAGGGCCAGTACTGCCATAAATTCCCAGAGAATGGGCTACGAGAATGGGAGCTTTCTCGGGAATATAAAAATTATAACCTATATTGTTTCATATCTTTTTTTATAATAATAGTCACTTTATAATTTTGAATTAAAATATTTAATTTTAATAGAGACAATAAGATATCCAAGTAAATAAAGTAAATGTGTATCATTCTAATATTATATTATTTAACTACAATTAACTTTCAACCTGATGTTTGAAATTGTAAGTAAGAAATTCTGTATAAATTGTATATGTAGGTATGGACCGGTGTTATGTTTTTAAAATGTATTATTGAGATAAACTACAATGCTGTGTCTCTTTATAGCCACTGAATATAGAATAACTAATATTGTAAAGTATTGTTTCTGTGACAAGTACCACGTGGATGTTGATGTATACAATTTATTAAATAACTTCAAATTGTTGTTCAATTCAATTTAATATTTTACAAAATATTATAATATAGACTATACATTTTCCGTTTTTCTATGATCGCATTATTTAATAGCAACTCTGCATATTTTTATATAATTAAGAGGTCAAACAAAATTCAATATAATTGTAAACGTTGTGTACCATTGCATACCAACAAAAATATTATCTAAAATTCCCAAAGTTCAACAAAAGAAATATTAATAAAATATCATTACTAACAAGGATTTTAATTTTAAATAATCAACCCAAAGACATTGTTAACGTTTGGCCTAGATAATATTAAAAGTAAAAGGAAAAATTAGATATTTAAATACTTATGTGTTAGAATTTTGAATTATAAGGTATACTCTTCGGCGTATAGTAAATCAAAGTTAATATTTTAACATAATTCAATTATTATTATTATTAATAGTAGTATTTTTGTTTTATCATAAGCAATACCATATTATAACATAACATTCCAATTAAATTCACGGGCATAAATACACAACGAACTCATAAATATAAAAAAATGTAATATTTGTTTTGTTTTATTTTTATTAATTTTTGATTAATTAAAAGAAAATTTTAATTTAATTTGTTTTTAACTTAAAATAAATTAACTTAGCATTGAATTTGATTTAAAAATTTGAATACCTAATTGTAGTAACTATTGGTGCATTAGTTAACATAATGAATATGAATCAATAAATATACTAATTGTTTTTTGTGGATCCCTTAAAATTACCGTGAATTCACCCCAAGTTAAGTTATCGGAAATTGCATAACCCTAATCCTTAGTTATATTTCTAACGTAATAAATAAAATACCTGAGAATTTTTAGTCTGAGTTAATAGTTTATTATACAATTTATACAGATGACAAATGATGTGACGATATTTTTTCAAACGAAATTTACAAATTAGTTGATTATACCTTTGGCCAAAATGATAGTAGAAGTATTATAAGTACTTGTATATTGTTCATTTTACGAATGGTACAAACTTTTTACGTAGTAACATATACGCGGGAAGTTATTCATATTGAAATAATTTAATAGTATATTATTTATAGGTACCTAATTTATTATTACCTATATAGTATAATATATTACTATAATAATTACTTTAGTTTATTAATATAATATAACTATTATAATTACCGACTGTATCAATTATCAACCAAATATTTTAGAAAAGTCCGAAATAATGATCAGATATTATGCATTTTATAACAAATTATCAACTATGAATTTTAAAAATTACTATATTTATATAATATTATATATTAAGAGAATTAAATGTCTTCATGTTTAATAATAATCCATAATGTTCAAAATATGATTGAAAAAATAAATTAAATTATAATCAGCTTTATAGATAATGATGTATAAATGTATATATGTATAATGCACCAATGTATACATTGACTAAAGAAAAACTTGAGAAAGTTCCTTAATCCGTCTTGTCTTTAATGGTACTTTAACAATATTCGAAAAAAATAAAATAATATAAAAATTCAGTCGAAGTAAAATAATCATCTATACCGAAATTAATTTATACTTTTTGCTGCTGTTAAATAATAATACATTATATTATATTGAAAAAAAAATAATAATAATAATTAAACTAAAAGGTAATGCATTTTAATAGTTCACAAAATGTATTATTATATTAAAAATACGGCTCAATTAAAATTCTTTTGTTCGTAGAGACACAATTTTAAATGTCATATTATAAAGGATACAGCCTATCATGCTTACCCCTCAAGGCCTCAACTAAGGAAAGTTACCAACTATAGGGACTGAATTATATCCAACCCATTTAGTGATTATTATCATATTCATTTTACATTTTGTATTTTATTTACAATCATTAGTTTTTATCTGGTTAATTGTTTGTTGAATATTGTGAAACCATATGAATATAATCTATTATATACTTAGCCCCTCCCCAACAGCTAAGCCTATGATTGTTCGAGTCGATTAGTTGAAATAATCACCATGCATACAATTTCGACACTACATCATATACTAAGAGTATATTATTCAAAATGTTTTTACAAAAATAATTAATTAGTTACCTTGGTTAATAGCTGTGTTTGAAAATAAAATGTTCATTCATAGTTTTTTAGTTATTTTAACACTACATTAAAAAAAAAAAAAAAATCATAAATCAACAATTTTTTACAATGGCAACTTCTGAAGGTCCAAGTTTTACATCGTTAAAATCTACAAATATCTGTAGATTTTTTATTTTCCACACATCCCTATTTTCGTGTTTGATGTTTTCTACGACGACCGCTCTAGTAAAACGGTAAATATTCGTTGACCGTTGCCATGTCCGCATGAATAATAATATTATTTTCAATCATCACGCTTAAATACATTTATGAACAACAGTTTGAATTCAAACTCTTCAACTGTCATAACAATACATATATTACCTATATATGACTATGATTTTTTTTCTGTTTACTACATAGGAAAGAACTTAAATCAATGATAAGTCTTCTGTTATATCTCCTCGCTAATAATCTTCTTTCAAACCTTTTATGTAACAAAACTGAAATTTAATAATATTACGGCCAACCCTCTTTTCATCCTGACCGGGACCACTTAGTTAAGTGAATAACACGCACAAGTTTCATCAATGGATGGATTCTTCGTACAAGTCAAAATAACCACCTATACTCGACACGTCACTCTCGCTATTGTAAAGCTTTTATTTATAGAATTTGAAGTGCATTTATGGTTAACATAAAATAAAAATGACATGTACATTTTTAAACGAGCACAAACGAAATTTCGTAAGTGACATAATTATTGTGTTAAAGTCTATCCATTTTTCACCAAAATTAATAATTGAAATTAAAATTTCCAATTCTATAAATAACGATTATAACGTACCTCCTATGTATATTTAAACGATTTTTAGTCTCTTAGTATAATACAACAAGTGGTCGTGAAATTGGCATACGCAAACCTCGATAATTGATTATTATTTTAGATCTACGCCTAAGCGCTATACCGGTCTGCAGCAATAGGGGACTTATCCAGACAAAAACTTCAACACTTCTGTTGTTGTCCCCGCGACCTCTCTTTCTCCATATTATCATCATTATTATTATTATCATTATTATTATCATTGCAATCTAAAGACCACGGGTTCTCGGGTACGTCGCGGGTCGCGCTCAAAAGTTCAGCTCGGTCCAACTACGATGGACATTTCCCGACATTTCGTGTTTCGTGGTTAATCAGAACGGCTATTCAACGGCCGATCGGAATACGGTAAAAAAGGCACACGACACACGGCCGAAGACGTCTGAAACCGCGTGAGAACGGTCTGTTGGTAAACGACGATGCGCTGACGACAACGCGCCATGATGACGTCGCGTATAAATATTGCTGCGGGTGATGGTTACGCAGCGGTCATGGAGTTATTATGATCTTCCACGAAGATCGCCGGACATGCGGACGCGGCACATCTCCATAGGCGGCGGTGCGCCGAATGAAGCGGTCGGTTCAACCGCAGTGGGGCGCGTGCAACTCGCGGTCCAAGCGCGAAATCACGACGGCCACCGGCGGGCGCGGGTTGCACGGCCCGACGCGCGCCGGCACGCGGACACGCCGCGTCCCGGGACGGATGGCGTCCACCGCGAAATATTAAAATATCGCCGCGACGAGTGCAGGTGGACGGACCGAATGAATGCGCTTTTATCGTTTATCATAACAATACCGTTGTTTGTATCATCTTCTATCGTCGTCGTCGGCGCATTTAGACGGACGGCCGCGGCGGCGGGTCAGCCAACCCTTCAAGACGTTTCGAAGCGCTCGCGGGGACGCCGCCGTAGTGCCGAGTCGACCGCCGCCGAGACGACGGCGTTAGTGGCGTGCGTGGCGAGGCGGCGGTGGCGTGACGTGTGAAGGGCGACGTGGAACCGGCGGGGGCGGGTTAGCGATGCGGCGTCGTCGGCGGCGGTGAACGGCGAGTCGCGGGATGAGGAGGTTGCCGCGGAGGAGTAGGAGGAGGAGGAGGGCGGTCGCATGCAAATACACGCGCGCACACACACACGCACACGCTCACTCGGTCGGTCGGTCGGTCGGCACACGCACACGCATACAACTAGTTATGTTAAAACCATCACATGCCGCTGCCCTCGGCACACGCTAACGTGCGTCTTCCGCGGACGGAGGTGTTTTACTGTTCGCTCGTACACGCGTCGCGTTCATTCTTCACTTCTCCTCAACGTTACTTTTTCACACGTCCCGTACACATTATTACTACTATTATTATTATTATTATTATTATTATTATTATTATTAATATTCTCCTCATCAATTACTATCATCGTCGACATCGTTATTATTATTATTATAATAATTGTTATTAATATTATTATCGTCGTCGTCGTCGTCGTCGTCGTCGTCGTCGTCGTCGTTGGTAGATACGACGCGAAACAACAATATTTTGAAAATCGCGAGTGTATGTGTGTGTGGGTGGGTGTAGGGTGCACCGTACGCTCCGCCGACGAAAATGTTGCGCGGACAATGTTCGATTGGCCGGCGGTCAGCGGGTTGACCGTTTGAATTCGATTCGTTTTCGGTTTCTCGTTTTTTCGTACCTAACCGCGACCCGCCGAAACGGTTTTGCAAATTTCCGTCGTGTTATCGTTTTCTCCTCACACCGACGACGCCGGTCCAAAATGATCGATCGACGACCCGATCTGGAAGTGATCGACGTATCTCAGAACGGGGTAAGATCCTATATAACTATTGTCGTTACTGTAGTAGTTTGATTTTTCTCCAACGTCGCCGTAGTACACTTTTTTCCAATGATGATAATATGACGTGTATTTTGGTTTTTTACGTAACTCAACGGGAAACTTATAATGCCGCGTAAAACCTTTTTGTTGGCATCTCACAACCGTTTTAGATCGCTTATAAAATATTTGAAGAAAATACGATAATATCGTAGTGTTTTCACTAATACGAAAACATATTATAAACATTTTTACCTGTAATATTGTATTTAAACCAATAATTTAACGAACAACAACAACACGTCATTATCTTATTTATCCGTAAACACGGCCAACGAGTGTGTTTACTTAAATCGTAATTAAAATCATATTAAGTACACTATGTTCACTCATACGTATTTAGAAATTTTATTAAAAAAAAAAAAAAAAAATCGTGATTATAATATAATCCATGTTACATTGTTATGATGTGCATACATGCATTTTGAAAATTGAAATTGATAATAATTTATGGAATATGAATATTGGCTGTTGGTTTAATCGCAATAATAAAAGTTAAAACAAATACGAACAAAAAAATAATAACACTAATAAAAAAACCGATATCCATGCTGCGTAATAAATACTATAGCGTTTATAGACGTATAAGTATAGTACATGCGGGTGAGTGTAAAAATAAAGCGCTGGGAACTTCCCGCCAAAAAAAGGCTATCGCCGCGGTATACACATTTGAAATGCATGTGTAAAATACCATTTTTTATTACAGTTTACAATTTACATCCGGAAATTATTTCGTCCAGGTACTGAGGGTATCGGCTGTTATTCTATACCTATTCTTTTATATCATCAGTTTTTAATAACTGAAACAAATCAAATATGATTTAAAATTTAAATATGATACATCGACAAACTGACAAAATAAACTCCACGCTCTGTGTACAATGTACATAATATAATGTAGGTAAGAACATATTCTATAATGTAATACGATACAATATTAATATACAAGTGTATACCCAATACCTATGCAACATTATAATTTTTACGCATTATTATTAATTATTATGACTTGAACAATAATAACAGAATGTTTAATTTATCTAAGTTCTACAATTTATAAGCTACTATAATATTGTATTTGATATTTTAATAGAAAAAAAAGTATTATTTTAATATTTCATGTTTTTATGTATTTGCATTATAAATTGTTCAAACCGACAAACCGTTGTTCATACAAAATTTATTAAAATTATTATTTTTTTGCAAAATATATTTAATTTGTTTTTAAATGTATATCGTCCGATTTTTTTTTCAATTAATTAATATAGTTACTTTAAGTTTATACAGCTATACATATAGACAGTAATTAAATATGAAATTTATAATATATTTATTTAAACGGTTGTTCGTGTTGTTTGGTTAACCGTACATGGCGTTATTATAATATTACTCGTAGATCACAATTTATTTCAAATAATTTAAAACATTTAATTAACACGTTGATCTATTTAAAGTACTATATAATAAAAATACTAATTCATATTTGTGTGATACATTTAAACATAGTATATTTTGAAA
The DNA here is from genome assembly GCF_003676215.2 of Rhopalosiphum maidis. NCBI lineage: Eukaryota > Metazoa > Arthropoda > Insecta > Hemiptera > Aphididae > Rhopalosiphum > Rhopalosiphum maidis. The sequence continues at coordinate 67,867,794 of NC_040877.1, forward strand.
AGTCAAAAATCAGATGTGATAAATGATATGTTTAATTTTATTTAATATATTCCGTGTCACTGATTAATAGAAAAAATATCAAACTTTAAGTAAGGTTAACCGTCACTTACTCATTGTTCTAAAACCTGTTTTAAACACGTAATGAAATTATTTACACGTTTAAATATTATTTAAAATATCATGAATTTACATATTTACACGAAATCCCTGTTTTTTTTTGAGAATAGATATACGTTTTTCTGTTTTGTATTGACTATTTTCGAGAGAGTTCAACGAGAAAATTCCACCAGGATTAAAATTCTATGTACTTCAATACTAAAATTGGCATAATTAACAACATTCTCAAATGCGCAGATACATAATATTTAAATGGAATAATATATAATTATTAGAAATGCTTTGCTATAATAGTTATGAATTGAATGATAAATAAAAATAAAAATAATGAAACTTAAAGAATAATAAAAAAAAAAAAACCGTAAATGTCCGTCATTATTTATTTATTTATTTATTTATTTTGTCCGTCGTTACTTAAATCGAATTTGAGAAGATATACACCTATAATAATACTAATGAGAAAGTTGTCTAGTATAGTTATTGGTCTACGTTGATGTATCGTAATCAAACATTGTGATAATTTAGTATAATATAATGTAATAATAATATTATACATAATATACTTTATAGTAAGTATGCTATATTATTATCATTTATTATCATTAATATTGATGAAAAATATTACGTCTTGAAAATGTAATTTTGACTTACCGGGGGAATTTGCCGAATTCACATTATTTTTTCATTTATGTTTAATACGTAATCATACAAATACAACATATTTTAAAACGAATGCAACATCTGTCTACAATATTGTGTGCAATGAATAGATCGAACATAATATTTATTAAATATTACTATAATAAATTTGTTGCGAAGTCTCCGACGAAATAATCTGAAATACATATGACAAACGTGTGTAATAATTGGAAAACTACTTTCTTTCTATTGTATAGAACATTTATCAACCTATCCTACACCCATTAATTTTTATAAATCAAATTAATTAATTTTTAATAATTATTATCAATTATCTGTGTATAATATATGTCCAACATAATACATATACTTTCGGCGCATTTGCCGTATATGAATCATAATATAATAATCACCGTACTGTGAATATATGTTAAAGTATATGAAAATTTCAAAGGTATTAAACCAATAACATAATGCTAACAATGCTAACTGTCTTTAAATACTGTTGTACCGTATATCAGGCAACGAAATATCGCACATACACCAATAAAGACACACATTTAAGATTTTAGAACATTTTCTCATTGGCCCATGTCAAACTCGCGTGTTGACGATTAACATTCAAAACACGTATGGTAGTGATGATCTCGGTGGATCGTGTACATGAAATTTCCACTGAGGTCATCTTAGCAGATGTCCTATTCCTTCAATCGTCGGTTATCATTCAATCTCAATAAACGGTATTTTATTAACTTTTCGAGGATCTGATGGTGGATGGGAAGTAAAACTGAGACCTAATAGGCGGGATTTTAACGGGCAGTTGACTTTTAAATAACTCACTGGTACACCTTGCTATATAATTTATTGACTATCAATTAATTGTGGATGACCATCCGACAATCGTGTAATAATATAATCGTGTTATCAAATGGTGATTAGCGACTGCGATTACAATGTCCATGTATCGGCGGTTGATTTTGCGCAAGTTGAACTGTTTGGTGGGCAGTATATGGGAAGAGGTGATTCGTACTTGAGCGTGAGAAGAAAAAGGGCGCGGCGAGGTGGGGACAAAAAAAGGAAAATAGGAAAAAATGAAAGAAAACGGAGAATCGAGGGGATGTGGCCGAACGTGCGCGCGCGCCGCCAGTCGAATGGGTGGGTGTTACTCGGGAATATACGAGGAAAAAATTGGGCGGGGGTGCGGCGTGGCGGGCTCTGGGCTAGGTGAGTCGAAGAGCCGTAAGTGCTGGGTAGGAGGGCGGGTGGTAAACCGAAATAAGTACAAGTAAAAGAGAAAACGAAAAAGAGCTCGCTCGCATTTTAATAGCTTTCATTAGTGCGACCAGATATTATTATCCTAACGCCACCAGCTCCCCTTCGTACGTTCACCACATCGATATTCATATACATCGTGTATATATATATATATATACACATAAAGACGTACTTTTGGTAAAATCACGGCGGAGGTGGTGAAATGTGACCAGAATCGGAAAAAAAACTGAAATCAAAAATGAACGACGCCTTCTTGCACGCGAGTGTGGCGATGACGTGACTGTCATTCGGCGTAAATGTACATGGGCCATATTTAGAAATTTATCGCTCAGGATAAAAAAAATACATAATTGTATATATATGAAAAAAATGTCTTAAAAAATAATTTTCATTATAAAATGAACTTTGATTCTATTCCTAGGTTGTAACTTTTTAAATTACATTATTATAATTAAGGGTGGTTTAAATAATTTTTAATGTTTATTACAACATATGATGGGCATTCATACTAATATTATAAATTACGGTTAGATACAAGTTACAGTATATAAAAATATCAACTGTGAAAAATAAGTCAAATAAGTTGTGAGAGAATTAAAACAATGAAATTAAAAAATATATATTTAGCCACCCCCTTGCAATAGCCTCTTTAAATGCAGTTACCACCTTCCCTAAATACGACTTTTCGATTTCGTATTTACTGTTTAGTATATACCACCATCATCAACTCGTGTCACGTGCTCAACAAAAACAATCAAAACAACTAATGGCAATAGTCTTCAGTACGTGTAGTACACCTGCATGGTTCGTCCCATAACTATAAAGTCGTATTGCCGACCACGCAACAGGTTTTCAACTTCCTCCGTGGTTGGGCCGCTTTGCCGGTGACCAACGTGACGGACACCTCCGACCAGGTAAGTAGCCGGTAAACGCATATATAATATCGCGATTACGGTCGGTATGTGGATTGATATGGTATACGGTATATGATAGCATAATTATCGGGTTGCGCGATGCATTTGTAGTGTGATGCGAATCTCGTAAATTTACCGTGTACATTTTTACCAATAATAGGTAAATTAACAAAAAAAAATTAATCATTTTATATTTGTATTGCCTTTTTTTACATAATATCGTAACAAAATTGTTTACACTATAAATCAATTTTTTATAAAAATGTAACAATTTTACATTTTTACCATACATTAAATTTGGTAAATTTACCAGCACAATTATTTGGTATACCAAAATTAATTTATAAATTACCAAAAATTTGATTCACGGCCATCATTCGACTTAAACTTATAAGCTAAACACACTATAGGTATAATGTGAAGTGGCATTTTTTTTTTCCAAAAGCCAATTACTTACTGTATGGCAGGGTTCAAAATAATATATTTTCAATAGCACGATTAAATAAAAACTAATACATAGATGTAAATAAACTACGCAACAGGTAGTTGAAAATTCTAACAACTCTAATTCACCGTAACAATTTCACATCAAATTAAATAAGAAATTCGATTTCCTGTAAAATGTAGAAAAAATGACTAAAATATTCAGATTGAACCGCACTTTATACACTTAAACACTATAATGGTTTTAATCCCGTTTGTCTGGTTTATTTTGAAAAACGCCTCGATGAATAGCCTTAAAATTAAACAGACACATATGTTATAATAAAATTATTAGTTTATAATCAGATTAGAAAAATACAATTGTTTTCAAACATATTATAATAATAGATAATCGTGTGCAAACATATTTTAGACCCCTTCACGGCGTCTTGGTATGCGTAATTGCAGTTAGTAATGTTTCCAGATCGATTGTTTACCCACATATTAGCACCATTCTTTATCATCATATCTACTCTAATATAACGTAATGTATTGTAATAATATTTTTATAGTGTGATATTATAATGCTACGATATTATTATACCAGTGTGCGACGTACGTACAGAGTACGTAATAATGATGTATATACCGCGTAATAATGATACATATAAATATAATGGACGCGATGGTCATATCACCGGGTTGAGGGCTCGGCGTTTCGAGAAGAATTCGAAAAGACTTGGAGTAAAAAAAAATGTATATTAAAATTCGGATATACGTCGGATCTACTGAAAAACGGTTATAAGAGTCGATGAATGAAATCCGGTTTTCAAATTGAATAATAGCATAGTATACGCGCATAAAATAATATGATATTTTATTTACAGTAAACCACTGTGTATCGTTTAACAATATTGTAACATACATTTGTATACATAATATTATAATATATTTTCCGCGGTATTTTGGCATGTACCATTTTTACATTAAAAAACGCCTAAGTAACCGCGACAGGGTAGATATATTCTGCAATGAAGTGTGCATAAGCTCTTTAATTTATATTCCAATGATACTCGCTTTTCCAAACTAACCGAGTACAAAACCAACCAGCGGTTCGTGAAACTTCTCGCAGTACAATATTTATTACGTTCGCCTAATATGTTTCATTTGATTTTCTGCAACACTGAACGCTCGGGTATATTTGTTTTTTTTTCCGTCTTATTTTTGTTTTGTTTTTTTTGTATTTTTTTGGTGACTCGTTAGTAATTAGACATTATTTCCATGGGAAACAAAACGAATTAATGCTTAAGCGATGAATCGTTTTAGAGCAAATAGTTTAGTTTGATATACTTAATAATGTTAAACTGCGATAAAACAGTATTTCACACTAGAAAAAAATAAATTAAATTGTTAAACACGTATATATATATATACTGGTTTACTGAAAATAAACTTATTCAATAGTTGATGTGTAAGAATCAAAAATAACATTCATTTTCTAAACAACTATTCTTAAAATATTGCCCAAATAATATAAACTTGGGGCTCCTGCCTTCACCAAAAATAGAAACTATCCACTTACAGTACAACCAAACTCTAAATAAATTATGTTTATTATTATATTATATTAAGTGTATGAACTTGTCTAATTATACATGCCTGGTAAAATATTTTGAATTTATAAGTTCATAATGTAAAATAAAAACCAAAATGGTATAAATATTTATCTAAATACTATATTGCATTCAAATTTTAAAAATCTATTTGACATATTATTATAATGATATAATTTAGCGATTAAATTAAATTTAATTAAAATTTTATAGTAGTTAGTGTATAGATATAGTTTTTATTTTATGAGTGTGAATACTTGGTAGTTATCCACTTTTGTGTTTTACAAATTCATGTATTACTATAAAGATAATAGAAACCTTGGAAATGATTTTCACGGCAAAAAAGGGAAATCGTATGAACACTTGGTATACTGTTTTCCGTAGACTGTAAGTCATATTATAATGTCTCATGGAGAATCGGTGTATAGTATTCTGCAAACACACATATATACATAAGTATATATTTTATAGGTACACACTTATAATCATTTGGCATTGAATATGTGTCTTGAAGTAAATTATTAGTTACAAATTATAGCCTGTCCTCGATAAAAATGCATATATGTTTTTATGATTAATCGATATTAATAATGACTTTTAAATAAAATGTTTATACTTTAAAATTTCATGAAAGAAATTTATTTATTAATTAGATATTTTTTTCATATAAAATCTGAGTTATACCGTCTAAATTGCATATACAATCCGTGTTTATATGTGTATAGGTATAAAATACTTTAATATCAATAAATTAGTATTATTAAAATGTTTCATTAATTACTTTATAATCTATAAGTTATAATATAATAACATAAACTAAAATGTGAGCCTAGTGATTTGAATGAGTTTTTTGTATACAATTACGTACAATAATTTTGTTTAATTTATGAAAAACTGAATCCTCAATTGAGCCACTAATCTTTATCAACAGTTAGTTATAACCCAAAACACAACTTCTCAGATCCATTTTTTCTTTTGTCAGTTTAAGTGGTATTAGACTATTTTTTAATATTATATATATTTATATGCAATATAATACATTTTTACCCACATTACCTTAATTTACCTAATTACATTACAATAATTATTATGTGTTAAAAACTATTTGAATTCGATTAAATTGTATCTAATTTTAATTACTATTTTCTTAAGATATATTTTTATATAATAACAGAATTTATAAAAAAATGAATCTTAAGTAAAAAAATCTAGTTTAAAAAACACGAACAATTTAAGGTTGTAGCATAATAAAACAAAATTACATACAGTACAATTGACGGAACTTACATCTCTATTAATAAAAACTGTCTAGTTTAAAGCTTAATAATATATGAAAGTAAATGCAACACGTTTAAATCGTGTCTTGCTGTTAATTTGTTAGTAGCCCAAACATTACAGAGGCAAACAGTAAATATTTAGTCTTTACTCCTTAGGTATAGGTGAATGAAATGTGACTTAATTTATTACCGACCGCTCTTTAAAACTAGAAGGAGTAAACTCATAATACTACGATGAAGACTTAACTATAATAATTATGATTAAAATCACAATATTAAATTCTCAAAAAAAAAAAAAAAATAATTAATTAACAATACAAAACATGTAACAACAAAAAACAACAAGAAATAACACAATATATTTTTATTACACGTGTACTAATCTAAAAATCGTACTTTTATAAAAAACTTGTATTTTTTATTAAATTGCTTAAAAATTAATATTGCAGTGTAAATTAATTTAAATTATATATTATTTATTACACAAATCAATAGTAAATCCTTTGTCAAAAACATATTTTTTTATTTGTAAATAATTATAACTTACAATTAATTGTAGTATATTATAATATTCTACCAACCCACTATACAATTATATAAAGTAAATTTATCATGTTTGAGATAGTACTTTTATTAATTTTCAATGTATAGATAGTCATTACTTGTATTGTACATAATAAATTAGAATAATAATTGCAGATAACAAATAAATCATAATTCATTATCGACAACAATGTATTATGGTACGTATAATAAATATCGTGTACCTTGCAATAAAATATTTCATGCAATGTATAATATCAATTGATATTTGTATTTTATATTTATTAAAGAACAATCATTGGCATAATTTCTGGTTATTGGGGATGAAGCTAATAATTAACATTTTTTTTTTTCAATTAAACTTTAGAAACTTTGGCTCTTGGCTATGAGATTTTTGTTACGATAGTTGCAGTATAGAACAGTTAGGTTTTTAGAACACGTATTCGTATATGTGGGATATGGTTTCATCGCTAAAACCAGAGTGGTCACCAATCCGAGAGCTAACAACGACGGACGGAGCTTAACCACAGCGCCATTCAAGTGGCTGTGTTCAAACGCTATAACCACTGACCACAGTCCACAGTTTATATTTTTATTCATTAAGTTATGATTATGTTATTATAATTTTATAATCAATATTCTACATAATACACAGACAAACTATAACTACCTAAAATAAAAATGTATAAAATTCTAAACAATTTTCCAGTTTTTTTCCTAAGGATTGAACATTGTCTTAACACAAGGTTATGATTTGTATTTTTTGCAATTTGGCGTATGAAATTGTTTGGTTACTGACTACAGTAAAAGCTTATTTATATGTTTATTATTATCGTTATACTTTATAACATGATGTATTATGTAAAATATGTTTGAGACAGATACGTATATTAATAAATCAGATGAAGTGTTCCATATTTATTTTGTGTGTGTGTGTGTGTGTGTGTGTGTGTGTGTGTATATTATTATACTGTTTTGAATTGTTTTATTTTTATTTTATTTAAGCCCAACGACAGGTATCGCGTTACGTTACTGTTATAGAACCTACAAGCCTATATAATGTAATATGGTTTGTAATTCGCGTTTACATTGAATGCCGATAAAAACATACGATTCTCGAATATTATATAAAGTATAGTACCTTTTATAAAAAAAAACTATAGGTAGGAAGGTAACTAAAAAAATGATTACATATAAAACCACTGTGTGGGATATGTCGAATTTTCGTCATTGTCCGTGTACCTACCTAAATATCAAATGTCACCTTTACGTTTGTTCATATAAATCGTATTCAATGCACTTATATGTTTTTGTAGAACACCATGTTAGTGTGCACAAATTAAACCGTGATCGTAGTATTAGTTATTAATTAATATTACACTGTATGTAAAGTACTACACAGGAACGTTACTGCGATTAAAAGTAAGCGTCTAACCGTCATCCCTCCTCCCGTCGACATGCGATTATCGATATGTTTTTTCTATGAAACGTTATATTATCCCATGCATACGTGATATGGGCGAAGGGGACGCACTAATCGTTGGAAAACGATCCAAAGAATGAAATTGTTTTTTACTCAGACGTCTTAATCTGTCGACTTATTGTCGTCATCGTCGGACGCGTGGCGGAAAATAAAATATATAATACCTGTGCTAGGTGGCTACTGTACCTGTTTTATATTTATTTACACTGGTCGACGGGTTATTGGTATCGACCAAACCGACTGCACTCGTTCGTATAATATGTAAATCAATTGCATGCATTACGGACGGTAGAAGACAAACGTAATGCATATAGTGGCTGTACGAGAATTGATCACTAATCGTTCGCACATACAATAACATATCTAATGCCTAATGTATAATATGCAGTTGAGTAATAATAGTATGCAGTATGCACCTACGGCAAGGTCTGTAACATTTTGCGTGACAAAAATTATAGAGGGGAGGGGAGAATTGCGTTTCATCACACACCTCTGTTACGAATGGAGTTTTTATTACATGAAAACAATATTAAAATCAGTATTTATCGACTACCTTCTATTGATGAAAAATCTGTTCTTCCCCGTCATCCGTTTTCGGAAAACCCGAATGATCAAAGTTCACAACACTGTCACGTGAAATGAACAACCATAACATGAATATCGACTACTGTTATACACCTGTACCGAGATAGATCCGTATATAATATAATATTTTAGTAATATTTCTCGTTTTTTCTCGCACTCTTCGCATTGCAGACCACTCGTGTGCATTTTTTAATAATAATAATAATATACACACCTTATATCGGTTGCACTTTATAATATTATATGTACATCGTTATCGCATGAGTGCATATTACGCACTATATAATAATAATAATATATTGTAGTGTGGAATTCGCATTACCGTGATGCCATGATATCGGCATGGCATGTATTATTATGTAATATATAGACATAAAATAGTGTATGAATATTGCATATATTATAAGTTATAACAATGTGTACGTAAACATTGTCGCCGATGAGACGGGTGAGCGGTTGTATTTTTTTCTTTTTACACGCGACGAAATTATTGTGACAATACAATAGAAGATTTGAAGAATTCATGAAACAGGGTCTGATGTTGTGTACGTTTTAAAGGAACAGTGCTATGTGTATCACGAGAAATCTCATCTAATTACGGACACCTCCCAATAACGTACACCTCACAATATTGGAAAACACTAGCTCACCGATAGATTTGCATTGCACACGAGTGTCCAATATCATATTGTATCGAAGGGTTTCATTGTACAGTGTACACGATATTTTATTCCCTCCTCGGCGAACGACCAATAACAATAATAATAATAATAATAATAATAATAATAATAATAATAATAATAATTACATATGAAAATAATCTTGCATATATTATATTGTCATTTGTCTTCACGTGGGGATTTTATATAATTAGGAGTATTTACAACCTGTCCGTCTTGTGAGTACGTTATTATAATATAATATTACGTATTATGTATTGGCTATTATTACTCTCGTTTCCAGCGAAACTATATGTTGTGTAATAGGGAAATATTCGAAATAATATGATTGTTGCGTAATATTATATGTGTATTACGATCGGTTGGTTCTTAGTAATAATACGCCTACGAATAAGAATAACTATTACCATACGTTTTGAATTGACTAAAATGAGAACACTCTCGTCGCCAGGGAAAATGACTTACTGTTAAAATTTCATTTAATTGTCATTTTAATTTACTTTGCATTTACTTGATTAAGCATAATAATATATTGCGCTTTGTGGAACAGATATTATAACAATTGATTTATAATTTTATAATAATGTTACACATGTTACGAACATAACTGCCGCGTAAACGAGAATATTGCTCCAGAGCCTCATAGTTTAGTAAAATTACGGTTTGTCGTCATATTGTCATATTAAAAATGTTTATTTCAGTGAATTCTATGAGTTAATACAGCTACCTTGATATTTTTCGTTGCCAGTTATTTCTACAAATAACAAAATGATATAGTTGTACTTGAAATATTAATCAAATCAAAACTATTTTATGTCATAAATTTTTATAAATATTGGCCTTTGGGTCATTATTCATTCATCTGATTTTAATCATATAGGTATAATATGTCATTATGTTATTTTAAAGTAATGATATTACGTTGAAAAAATCTGAAGCTTACTGAAATGTCTTAAATTATATTCATATTGATGTATGTAAGATTATCTGATTCCTTATATTTTCCTTCTTTCCTAGATAAATTATTTATATAATACACCTCTGCACGTTCAATATTTTAACTAAATTTGATTTTTAGTCAATAAAATTACTTGAAACTTGTGTACGAAAAGTCAAAAAAAACAAACTATGCATTATAATATCTATATATTTTTCATTTGACACAGGACTTAAAAATTGTGAATTGTGTTCAAACGAATGACAGCCATTTAAGTTTTATTTATTATTGTTCTAAAATAAAGAAATCTGATTTATCGTGTTTTTAATGTCGAGTTTACCGTCATTACAAACTATTCACATAAAGTTTTTTTTTCTTAAAAAGACTTAGGTCATAAAATTTACGACGGCGTCATTTTTAATGTACTTTTCGCCCTTTCGAGCCATACTTTGTCATTATACAGTTTAGGCCCCCTTTTCTAATGTAAATGACACTATTTTCTTTTTAACATATACCTATTCATTTTGATTTTTGTCGTTTCGAAGATAACATATTTTCATATTGCATGCATTCTATTTCAATCAACCATGCCAGTGTCATTAACCATAAATAATCTAAAATATTGTACACAATTATTATTTTGAACTTAATATGATGAAACGTCGTGATTTTATTAAAAATAAAATATTTTTAACTTGATTACAATTTTTTTTTTCAACTTATGTTCCTCTAATATACCGAAATTATATATAATCATTTTAATATATAATTTTACTATATACCTTTTGGTCGGAAAAGCAAATATTATTACTTTAATAAAGCCCAATCAAATGAAAATTAAATCTTGGCTATTTCAATTGAAAGTTGTTTTCTAACAATATTTTATTTTTTTTCTCCCTGCAGTTGTTAACGGATATGGACACGCCGCAGTACAGCCTTCGGTGGAACAATCACCTGGTCCACATGATGGACGCCATCGAAGTACTCCTGCAAAACGAAACTCTCGTGGACGTCACGCTGGTTTGTGAAAAGACTCAGTTTAAAGCCCACAAAGTCGTCTTATCCGCTTGCAGGTACCTACCCGAATTTATACTCAACTTTTATCTCGGGAATTTAATTTTATATTTTTTAATTATATCGTATGTTTTTCTAGTCCATATTTTCAAAGGCTATTCTCTGAAACCCCGTGCAAACATCCTGTGATCGTGCTTAAGGACCTTCCCGACTGGGAGATGAGAGCTATCATACATTTCATGTACAAAGGGGAGATTAACGTTGGCCAAGAACAGTTGCCGTTGTTGCTACAAGCTGCTGAAACGCTACAAGTACGTAAACATTATATATTATTATTAGTGCCATTCGGTATCCGGGAAGACCTAAATATTATATATGCGATGACAAATTATCGGACGTTAACTCCTCACGGTATCGATGACCATATTTTTTCACTAGCATAACATTTCATTTATAACTAAACCTTAAGAGGATTATAAATTAAGATATAATGTATCGATCCTGCGGTATGTGTAGAAGTTTGATTTTAGTTTGCGGTTGAACAACTATAAATTTACAACGCATTAATTTGTAACGTTAATAATATTATTAAAGTAATACAAAAAATTGATTAACACGATAAAATGTATTTTTTTTTTTTTTGGAAAATTCATTAATATCTACCAAAAAGTTTAAGGGTTTATTTAGTAATAAGTTATAATATGTTTAACTATGATGGAATTTTGTTTTGTAGACATTTGACGGATACAGGGTTTTGATGTTTGTAAGATTTTATCCAAAATAAAATAAGTTCAAGAAGTTTTGAGTTAAAAGTAGATACAAACTATGATTCAATAGATTTCATTTATCATCCTGTCATATTTTAGCTATGGTTAAATAAATAATGTACACTATATAATAATCAATAATACAGTCATTACTCCTTTAGGAGTATACATATTAAATATACATACACTTCAGCCATTGTATTGTGTTAGACTGGTTATTATACACCTTGAAGTTACACTTCGAGAATCTTCTTTCTTTAGACAAATATAAACGTAAAAAAAAAATCAAAAAAAAAAATACATAGTGAAAGGTGTCCACTAAAAAATGTACTTATTTCAAAAATTGAATTCCGTAATGACCTTTGTCATTGTTAGAATGGATAAAACAGATTATTAAGAAAAAAATTGGTCGATTGCCAACTTTTGTAAATGGGTAGAGCCACAACAGTACGACCCATCATATAATATCCTCATTGCCATTGACCACGTCAACTCGTACAATATTATAAACGATTGTAACTTATGTACGCTGATGGGGCACGGGCGATGAGGCCTCTGCCGACGGGTGGGTCGTAGATCGCATTTGCTAATCGCTTTCACTGTATCTTGTGATTGTTAGATCCGCGGACTGGCCCACACTGAGCGCATTCCGTTGTTTGTCGATTCGCCCACTTCGTCGTCGACGACGCCCACAGACGTCCAACCACCACCGTCGCAACAGCAACAGCAGCCACCGCTTCCGTCGTCTCATCATCACGGCTCAAGCGGTCATCATCACCATCACCATCACCATTCCAGCCGGGGCCACAGTCCCGGTGGCAAATCAGGCTCGTCCGCCGGCCACGAGCTGATGAACGGACAGAGTTCACCGGGCAAAGGTCACCATCACCACCATCACCACCACAGGCACCGGACCGCCGACTCGCCGCAGAGTCCGCGCAACAAGTCACAGCCACCGCCGCCGCACCACGCGCTCGCGCTCCCGCCGCCGCCGCCACCACACCACCGCGACGGATCCGCTGGCCGCATGTCGCCGACCACCCGGATGTTCTTCCAAGCTGCCGCGGCCGCTGCGGCCGCAGCTGCGGCCAATCCGTACGATCCTTCGCACATCCGTCTGCCACAAATACAGCACATGCCGCCCATCACGTTCAACGACAGGAATTGCCCGTCGCCGACGCCTCGCAGGAAACAGGTAAGTCATATTTTAGATTTGATATTACAATAATGATTACCTATGACTATAATGTTCGTTTCGTTTATATTTACTTTCCGTTACCAACCGATCGAACGTTACTATTTGAATAAAAAGAGACGTTTTTAATAATATCACGTTTACCTAGTTGTCAACGACAACATTGAACATACTACTGCATACTTTACCTTAAAATAAATCGCTTATAACAAAATTATTATGTGCATATTTAGGCTAGACCCAGGCGAAGATCAGGCGAAGCGATTGGTCCACAAGATTTGAGCAAAGCACCTTCTCCGTCAAACTTCAGTAACAATGTCGCCGAAAATTTGTCAATGAAAAAATCACCAAACAATGAAAATGTCAATAACGAAAACATGCCGACAAATTTAAGTTGTAACAATAAAAGGCCGGATAGGACACCGTCACCGTCGACAGTGAGTTTTCAAATATAATATCTCATTAATTTAAATAGATGGTACTTATATATATTATTATATTATACAATTATAATACTAATTGATATTTTTTTTTTGTTAAAAAAAATAATGACTAGATAATTTTTTCATTTAGTTATTCAAATATCATGATTGTACATTAAAAAATAATAAAATAATAATTAATAAAAATAGTTATTGCTATTATTTTTACAATTTATTGTGTTAACTAAATTATATTTCTTTTTTTACACATTTACATATTATTTAATAAAACACGTCATAATTGGCAGTATTTATTTTTTGTACTTTTAGTTTTATAACGAGATGTTTTTTTTCTTTTAGAAACAAATGAAGGTTGAAGTAGAAGAATCAGAAATGATTGGAGACTTGGGACAAAGTCTGCCGGTAGAGTTGACTGCCAACAGTGGCAATAACCCAAACGTAAACAACAATAACAATAATAATAACCAGTCGAGTAACAAAAAGAACCACCACCATCACCACCATCATCATCTCAACCACCAACAACAACATCAGAGGCATCCGGATTTCCCTTATTACGGACCGGATCCCATGAGCATACCACTTAATCCACACGTAAGTTCACGTCTTCGCTACTTATATTTTGTTTTATACGTATTTTTATTTATTTTTTCACCCCTCTTTACCACGGGGACTCGTCGTTACTGTTTAGTTTATTTTGGAAATTAAAGTCTTTGGAAATATTATTAATGTCAACCAAAGTAACAATGATATTTTTGGTTGCATTAAAATTTTAATATACATAGAATATAAAATAAATATTATTAATCCCTTGGCAGTTGACAGTAACTAAAACGTAGATACGACAAAGATTTTAGTCTAAAAACATTATTTTTTTTTTTTTTTTTTGTGAAATATTTTGAATAGTATTTATAATAGTCATTACATGGTTAACATATATGATTTTAATTTATAAAAAAACAAAAATGCATAACTTTAAGTCATAAACAAAATCGAAATGGTCAGTTTCATTTACGTATCCAAATTAAATACATTAATGAGCTTTTAAGTTATATACATAATATACATTGGTAAAAATTTAGTTTGTCTACCATAATATTACCATAAACGAAATTAAATTGGATAAAATAGTACATATATATATATATATATATTTTTTTTTTTATAGGATCCGCACTTTGAGAACTCGTTGTTTCCTCCTTTTGGACCGTTGTCATCGCTATCTCTACAAGGACCTCCTCACAGTAAGTTTGAATATGTATACTTTGAGTTAATAAATATAATGTTAGAGAATATAAAATTTTGCTTCTGTGTATGTATCTATGAGATACAGCATACCAAGTAATTACGTTCCATGTGTTTTTTCTTAGGCTCTATAGTACTTTGTTTTTTATAACAATATATCATACTATTTTTTGTTTGGAATTCATTATTTTAAAAGTGCACTCATCACATATGAATTTTCTTATTATGAAGTATCATATATTATAATTTATTTAAAACTTTTTTGCAGACGCAAGTAAATAATTTTAACAATTATTAGAACAATCAAATGTTTCATCAATTTTTTTTTTTGTAATTCGTTTTAATTTTATCGAGTTCATGAAGCTAATACTATTTTATTTTTGTTTTCTATTATAGTGTTTCCAATAGATGCCCAGTTTGGTAAGATTAAAAGAAAAAATATTTCATTACGTATTACATGTTTAGTAAAAACATGTAACTTTGATCATTCAAAGAGTTATTTTGGAACTAAAATATAAAAAAAAATCATTCAATTATTTAAAGGCGTTTAAGATAGACAAATTATATTCTTTTATGTAGTAGTGTTTGAAATAGAAGGAACAAAATTTGTTTCATACTTATTATTGTGTTTTCTACCTATATTAATAATAATAATAATAATAATATTACCATAGTAATAAACTCATTGTTTAAAAATGTAATTTCAACACCATACAGTAGATGAAGTTACATAATTAATCAGTTATTATATTCCTATACATTATACATATGATAATAATTACAAACTTACAACATAATCTTGAAAAAATCTATTAATATTTTAATGTTAGTTTTGGAGTTGTATTAATTATTTATATATTATTTTATGAGTTTAAAAAGTTTGAAAAAAAAATTAAAATTTATCTGTTGAAATCAATTAAATTTTTTTTGATTAGTGAAGCAATATAATGCACTAGGAATTAATAAATTATAAAGTTGCAAATAAATATTTTGTTAAGCAATGTCTTGGAAATATAAGTTTTTATAATACATCGTTTCATGTATTAAATCATAACATTTACATAATAATAATAATAATAATATTATACCCTGCAATAAAAATTTGGTCAATTAATATAACAACAATATAATATGGAATTATTATTAATCGACTTCGACAATTATAAAAATGATGATTGTTTTTAACTCATTCTATAACATAGTACAACAAATCGAGGAAATGATTCTAGTGATTCCAATATAACGGCACTTAAAATACTTAATTAAAATTGTAGATAATATGCATTTATTTATTTATGCATGGGTATACAATCATTTTTTTCTAATAAGATTGATGTTCATAACAGGTTTATTTCCCGGTTTGGACGGCTGCAGGAACCCGCTACTAAATGAACTGATCGAACCAAGATTTGACAATCCACCACCGAGTAAAAAGAAAAGTAAGTGAAATAACTATGGGCAATGATTTATAGTACAGCATTTCAAATTTGTTCATTTTTTTCATAATTTTCTTCCTTGCAGAGAAAATGTTCCCGGTAGGACGTCCCAAAGGCCAGCACAGCGCTCCGCGCGGAGGCCCACCCAGGTCGTGGACGAACGCCGAACTCACAGAAGCGTTGCAGCACGTGTG
Organism: Rhopalosiphum maidis; assembly: GCF_003676215.2. Lineage (NCBI taxonomy): Eukaryota > Metazoa > Arthropoda > Insecta > Hemiptera > Aphididae > Rhopalosiphum > Rhopalosiphum maidis. Next base: position 67,884,574 of record NC_040877.1, read on the forward strand.
GAACAAGAAGATGACTACGTCGCAGGCTTCCAGGATCTTTGGTATACCGTACAACAGTCTGCTCATGTACGTGCGTGGCAAGTACGGCAAATCACTAAAACTAGAGCAGTTGAAAAAAGAGTGTTTCGGCGACATAAACGGTCCGCTGGACTTGTTGCACTTCGGGTCCATATCGAACAACAACAACAGTAGCAACAAGAACAATAACAACAACAACAACAGCAGCAACAGCAACAACAACAACAGCAGCGGCGGCAACAACGGCCAGTCAAACGGTACTGGTAATAGCAACAACGGACCGACACTGCAGCCGTGCAACCCGCCGTCGGAACCCGTCGACTTGATGTTGGGCCCTCCTGGGTTCAACCCACCCGCGTTCCCGGCACCCAACTTCTTCCCGGACTTCGGGTCCACCTTCCCGATGGGCATAGACATGATACACCTGATGCACCAGCAACAGCAGCAGATGTCGTCGCTGTCGGCGGCCGACAAACACCAGTACTTGGGACTGCAAGACATGATCGGTGGTCAGCCGCTGCAGTCGTCCGTCGTGCTGGACTACGCGATGAAGTCTCCGGCCGCCAGTCGCAGCAACTCGGAACCACCGACGACGGGCGGCGAGGGCGACGGAGACGGCGACGTCGATGGTGATGGCGACGGCGACTGCGACGATGACGACGGGGCCGACGATTGCGGCGTCGACGACGAGGAAGAGGACGACGATGACGACGACGTGGTGGCCATGGACTTCTCCAAGGCCGGTGACGTTGGCGGCGGTGACGTTGCTAGCGGTGACGTTGCCGGCGGCAGCGTTGGCGGCGGTGCCGGTGCCGGTGACGAGGACGATGGAGTCGACGACGAGGAGGACGACGACGACGACGACGAAAGACTGAGTCCGGAAGCGGATGACAAGGACAAGGAGCAAGACTGACACGGGGTGTTTAGGGACTACGCGCTGGCGGCGTTCGACGCGGTGCTCCGAACCTAATTTTTCTGCAGCAGTGTTTTTCTTCACCGAGTGTACTTCCTGCACCGAGAAATACGCACACGCTAGTCATATACAAGCGCGTGTCCCTTGTCCACCACGTGGTCCTCGTCACAGGCATTCGGCTAAATCGCCGCTCCTTTCCCCCCGCCCAACCATTTGCGTGCATGCCCCCCAACCACCGATCCTAATCCTGTCGGACCCCCCTTCTCATCGCCCTTAGTCGTAATTCATATTATGTCTATATTATAATATTATATATAAAAAATAATAATAATAATAATAATTATATAATCATTCGGTCGAATCGTACGGCCGTGGTTCATAATCGCGCGTGTAATATAATACTCGTTTTTAGTGATAAGGGATTGAAATAAAATAAAAATAACGAAAAAAAAATGTAAACAAAACTATTACAGCTAGTGAATACAAAGAAACGTGTAAATTAGATTTTAAAACAAATTGATCGTGTACATATTTATGAGTGATCGTCGTATCGTTATTAAAAAAAAAAAAAAAAACTATATTATTTTAGACCAAAACGTAGCCATTTTAAAGATAAATTATTGTTCCGAAACAATAGAATTTCGTCTCAGCCCGATAAACAAATCAAAACGATACAATTACCTAATATACAGCCGAACACATTATGGTGTCTACATACAGTTCCTAAGTTTTAGTTACAGTAATTTTATTTTATTTTATTAGATATTAATCATGTGTATACTTCTGTGAAACTGTGATTCCTATACACACATGTTGGCTTTAAGTTTTACTGAATTTCGTACGTTTTTAAGAGATAAAACAAGTTTACCTCGAAATCAGCAAGAAAAAACGACAAAATATAATATACAATATTGTTCCTCGTATATAAAGCCACTAAAATACATATTTTTTTTTATAGTTCCTGTTCGTTCGCCATTTTGTTTTTTTTTTTTTAATTTTCTGAGCCATAAAACACAAACGTTTGAAAATTGTTGTGATTAATGGGATGTAATATTACCAGTAATTTGGTTATTGAAGTAGGTAATATTATTTATCCAACGAAATTACATTTACAACTTTACGTGTCTCCAACAAGCGGTCGGTCAAACTTTAACAACAGCTTTCATTAATATTATCATCATCATCACTATTACAGTAATAATATTATAACTGTAACAATCCAAATAAGCGAATAATATAAGAGTTTACGTGAGATGGTGCGTAATACCTATTTCAAAGGTATTATTACATGGCAAACGTTTATTTTAATTTTAATTCTTGCAATAGTTCTAATAGGATTTTAAACTTAACTATAGAGAAATACACTCGTCACTCATGCAGGGTAATCATGAAACATTTATAATACAATACAGGTACCTCTATATTCATAATAAAAATAATAATAGTAATAAATATCAGGAACGATAATTCTATTATACGATTATTATTCACACAAATACACCTCAAACCAAAAAGTTCATTATTTATAGTATTTAATATAATTTAAAATATAATAGTCTGTTATATAAATACACTTATGTGTAAATAATAATAAAAAAAAAACTAATAATGTGTGTTAATTGAGTGCAATGTATTACTTTCACGGTGATTTATTTGTTACCTTTTATTTATAATAAAATAGTAAATGTCTTAAGTTTATATTTCTTAAGTTCCAGCAAAGCTTATTATTCTGTTTTATTTCCTAAGGCTGTGTTTCTACTCCGTTTCATATATTTCAAATGTACAAACAAATAAATAATACGTCATATTATAATATTATGTTATAACCATACTACATTTAAAATATCTCTACGGATAATATAGATTATTATACATTTTTATAATACAATAATGGTGCAGCATCTCAGGGCATTAACTAGATGTACCAATTTTCGTTAGATAATAATTATTCTATAAATACAACATATTATATATATATTATAATTAAATCACATAACGTCCGATAGTTTATAACCTATTTTAAATGTGTTTTTTTCGTCTGTTTTTATCATGTATGTGTAAATTAATTGAACAAAAAATTGTATTGTTAATATTATAGAAAGTAGACGTTTAGGTTAAAAGTAAATTATGAAAAATACTGTTTTCTTTTATCTTAATTTTTATTTTGCGAGTGTGTTATTATTTGTATTATTATTTTATTTTATTTTTTGGTAATAGCGTCATTTTTTATGACCTTGTTAAGTTGATTTTTTTTTTTTTTTTTGGTATTGGTTCCTGTTATAATTTTATGATTTATCCTTTTAAGAATTATTATTATGATTATTTAATTGTTTTTAGTAGTATTTTTTTTTGTCCTGAAACTCTCATCGAGTAAATATACAAATTATGTTATTAGGTTTAATCAATTAATGTAATTTAATTTTATAATTATTGATTAATTTACTTATTATTATCATTATAATTATTATTATTATTATTATTATTAATTATTATTATTATTATTATTATTATTATTACTATTATTATTATAATGATTATTATTATTATTGTGGGAATCGAAAAGTTGATGAATGAATGTCGTTGAAAACGAAAAATTATAAGATGTTATACGATTCGTAAACAAAATAATAATTACAAAAAAAAAAAAATAAATAAATAAACGAAAAAAAATAATAAAATAATAAAAATATATCAATTAAAATTTATGTTTTTTTGATTTGGTTTTTAACTACGATAAAACATTACGATTTTAAGTGTACAAACCGCTTGTATATTTTGCTAACTTTGTTCATTCAACGAATAACATTCCAAAAGTCATATTCGTTCATCAGAATATTATTCTTTATATATTTGGTTTTTTAAATAGGTCAGACATTTATTAAATGGAAATATCTTAAAAGTTGAATTGAGTTAAGTTTTTGATCCAATAAAAATCTTGACAAGGTCAGACATAAAAATGTGGATGATATATTTTTTGAAATAATGAATGTATTGTCATACGATGATAATATAGGCAATTTTGTGTATATCCATATATTAGTAGGAAGAAATATAAATAAATGATCTTGACACGCCCGGTAATGTTAATTGATAACTCAGTGTTTATTTTTATCTATTATTAAAATCTCAGTCAACACGATTTCAATTTTAAATTATTAAATATTGTATTTTTTTCCATGAAATGGAATTATTAAAATAAAATACATAATATAAATTATGTGTACATATTTACAATTTACATGGTGATAATAGGTACGAAACATAACTATCTACAATCTACTTATTACAGACATGGTCGGCTCAAAAAACAAGTAAAGTTTGTGGTCTTCCGTCCCTGATTTACATAGAGTTATTTTCGGTATTTTAATTGTTCTTGAAACGTGGTTTTAAAAATGAATTTTATATACTGATTACAATATTATGACGTACTTAAACGCCTTAAACTGGGGTGTTGACCAATTTCGGAAAATTTTAATATTGTTGTGTGGGTCTAAATATAGAGTGACATTAAGACATTACTATACTATAACAATGATACGGTTAGAATAATTAAGATTTCGAGATGCCACCAACTTGTGTTCTATGATAAATTTATATTAATTATTTTTTTTATATCACAACGAATAATTGTAGGTAAAAAAATATTTGCCATACGATACCATATTAACACGATTACAAACTGTTATTAAATTAGGTAGTATATTTAAAAACGTTTAGAATACCTATCTAGATATATTTCTATATAAAACAAATTATATTTAAAATAAATTTAAACAGATTTTTAATGTCCATAGAACAACAATTAAATGCCATCAGTCGTAACTTATGGTCGTGCAGTGTAAGTTGCTCCATCAATAAACCAATATGTTTTAAATTTAAATTCATGTCTGGTTTACGTTTCTTTCTCAATCGACCTGAACGAATTGTTTACACTTAATCATAGCGATTTCTTTGTATCTTTATTATTATTAAGTAACAATACATTAACGATGGCCTGGCGGCAGTTGAACAAACATCAAAATCTCACGGTTTGTGTTACTTGGGGCTGATTATGTAATAGGATGGGTCGAACGTTACGTAAAACGCAGGGCAGTACATATAATACACACAAACCGTTAAATTGTACATTGTATATATGGGATGTCGGTTAGCGTGTAATGGAATCAATAGTGTACCATTATGGGGAGTAATAGAATTGAAAACCTATAAGCCCTGTAATACTGGCTGGTTTTGTCGAACATAACACAGGAACCCTAAACGAATTGTTTCTGTTAAAATAATAATAGCAATGAAATATCTTGACAATAATAATTTCCACTCAGCCCGGCAGACACATTAGGTGGTCATTTCATATTCTTGAACGCAAACGGTCGAGGTGATGGTTTTTCAAAGGATGATACGCTATAACAAACGGGTGTGATGAAATGGGCCAAGTGTGTCTCAGTATTGTGTTAGAGAAGTGTCTGTCGTAGGGGGGGGATGAATACAGATAGAAAAGGCTGATAAGAGAACCGAAACTAAATATATTTAAGAGCCTTGCGCGCTCAAGTCTCACCAAACACGGATTTCGAGTTAGATGTTTACCTTAGTTACTAAATCGTATTCCGGTTGACAATGATGGTCGCTGGTTGTTTTTGTATGTCTATCACATAATATATACGTAAACGCCAAAGAATACCAAAAGATTTTGAATATTTGGTTTTATTGATTTCCATGCGAATCCATTTAAAATATTTTCAATATTTGCATTAAATTTCAACCGATGTTTAGTTTAAATACCTATTTGTAAAGTTTAGTCAGTATTCAATAGTCAGTAGTCACAATATTATTGGGTGACAGTATGCGTATTATTATTTTTTTTTTTTTTATCGTAGCTCGTTATAAATTTCATAGTAAATAATTATTTCAGAAGTTAACTCGAGAGACTATTTTTTCACTATTAACAAATAAAACTTAAGTTTAAAAACAAAATAGGTAATTGAATTTTATAGTTTTTCTTGGTCCTTTAAAGATTTTAACTACTCAATGATTGTGATATTATTTTTCCTACAATTTAAATAATTTAAAATAAAATAATATGAACTCGTATGTACAAATTTTGTTTTAAATTAATATTTGTGTATACAATTGTGAAGATACTATCACAATACATGGTAAATTTGAAAATTTGATAAACAATTTAGAATTTAAAATTGTAAAATTAAAAAATACTATTTACTTGACTTGAAATTTAATAGTATAGTTTTAAAACAATAATATCTAGAGATATATAAGTTCTATTTGTATACATTCGTTGTGATTATTTATGAATAATTAGCTTAGTATTTGCTTTATTACATGTGTCCATTTTCATTTTAAACGATATACCTGATAGTTATTAATATATTATAAAAATATGAATTGAATTATTCATTAATAACTGCTGATAGTAATATTTTTTTACTATAAATATTAAAATTAATTACATGAACCATTTCTCACTGCAGAATATACAATTCATCATAATTATTAAAGAATCAGATCATACGAATAAGCAATACTGAATAGTTGAATTACTCACCATTTATTGCACGTTACAGTTCATTACATTATATTTTTTATGTAGCAATTTGTTCAACGATACGATACCATCCTATAGCTACCATAGGTTAACATAATAGTTAACAATTCTCACAATTCTTCTGAAGATGGTTAAACGAAAAATATAAATCTCTTTTAAAATTGCATAAAATATAGGAAAAATTGAAATTTTCATGCAACATTTGTTTTTAAATAACTATAAACTTGAAAATATCACTGAATATTTGTATACCACTTTTTTTATTCTAGAAATTATATATTCCAAAAATATTTTGTTTTTTGTTTTTTTTTATTTGCCTTTTATTTTATTTTAACTTTTAGTTTGTTTTCAATAAATTTTAATAACATAATTTATTTTTCTTGATCATTAACTTTGAAAATGTAATACATTACATAGGAAAACAATTTTAATAGTTAATTGAAGCACACATTTTTATGAAATTTAGATAAATTTATTTTTGTTACAGTAATTTATTTTTATTCCGTTATGAATAAAAAAATATTTTTCATATCTAGAGTTTTGAGATTCAAAACTTTTTGTGATTACGTAGTAGTTATATACTCATATTATTATTTTTTATACATAAAATAAAACTGACTTAAAATTTAAACTAATTTTAACCTATTTATACTATGAATTTAATCACACTGTTCAACAAGTTCTACGTTGATATTGAGTAATGAGTTTATAACAATAGTGTATAATATAATAATTTAATAATAATAATAAATAATTGAATTCAAATTTAATACACCCATCACGGTGACCTACTCAATGATGATGTACTCAAAAACATACAACAGAGTGACTTCTCGGTTTTTTATTTGTTTACTTTATAGTTTATAGTTTTTACAAACGATTTATAATTTTAACTGTTGGTGCAGAGAGTTTCATTAACTGATAAAAATGCATATTATAATACATTACTTGTAATTAATAATTTGATAGACTTCTACTATCGTTTTCAATTTGTTTAAATATTTTAATCATTAATTTATTATCTTTAAAACTATGTAAAAATAAAAATAAATACAAATTCATTGAACCTTATTAAATTAATAAAATCCCGTTTAAACGAAAAAAAAAGTGCATATCTATTTCTTAACGAGTTCAAAATTAGTTATCAATACAATTATTATCTTTGTGTTACAAAACCAAAACCGCGTTCACAGTTTTACTAAGATCAATTACTAATCACTATATATTTTTTATGGATAATAAACTGATTATAAAATTGTATGAATATTTTTTTTAGGGAATGTTATAATGGATTTTATTATGTATTATATTTTTTTTTCAAATTTATTATTAATAACTTTAAACTGCTGTTAAGGCTTTTTATTTATTAATTATACTAAAATATACCATGAGATGCCTTGAATATATTATGTTGCTTTGTATAATAATTTATTTTAATAATAGGTGGTATAGGTAGTTATAGCTTTTAAAACCACCCTAAAGCTATTTATAGTTGATAATGGTTGATTGTCTTAGCATACCATTCAATAATATCTGAGTGACAAAGATAACAAATGTTGATATGAAATCTTCTTAGTAGAGTTGTTTGTTTAATCCAATAAATAATTGGTATAATATAGGCTTTATTTTCTACATTTGGACACAATCAAAGTCATTATTTAACTCATTTCATATTGATATTCTATAAGATAGTATTAAAATATTAACATAATTATAGGATTGTCATCATATTATTACGATAATAGTATCATCTATATCAAGTTAATTATACGAGTTATGAAATAAGGATTTTAGGGACTAGTAGCAAGTATAATTACTATTCTTAGTGTTTAATTCAAACATGAATTACATACAACTTTAACATTCCAATCAACAAACGGATGAATGGTATTTTTAGTCGCATAATCGCCCTGTAAAACGAGTATTCTATAAATCAACGCAACTGAACGCTGGCTTTGTCAAATTATATGGCTGCCGGTTTTCCTCCTCTTTGTGGTCCTCTTAATTTTGCTAAATAAATCAATGCCAAGTAGATACATTTTTTTCTTATTAAATCGTTAATGATTTCATTCCTTTTTTTCTCTCCACCAAAGTCTATATATACCATCTGCTCCCTGTCTATATGTCTATATACCTACGTATAATAGATATGTGTTTCGCAAAAAAGTTATTTTTGTTCAACTCTTCATATAATTCAGTATATTTCAGTATCTTTTTTTTAATTTCTCTCTATTACATTCGCCACTTAACCATAACTAGTGATACACAGGGATGGGACGTGCAATTCGGGTTCGACGAACTAAAAGAAGGTTTTTTAAAAAATGCATTGTGCACACTACTGAGAGTACAGAGAGAGAAAACAAGAGAAAAAGAGAGAGACCACCAAGGCGCGCCATCAGCAACAATAACTAATTATTCGATGGTTGATTTATGACACCGGAGTGGTTTTTACATGGGGACAAACTAGAATGAAGCATATACGCTTGTTTATATATATATATATATATATATATATATATATATATAAACACATATTATATATATATATTGTATACATGTGTATGTGTAATATATAAAAATATATAATGCACAAGAGTGTACGCATAAACGTTTATTGGACAAGCTAAACGTATGTGTTATAAATTGGTTTTTTCTCGTCATCTGTACGCATACACGCAGGCGGTCGAGAACGCAAAAATTGCGCACTAAACCATCAGCTTGGTCATTTGTATCAAGTGAACTCAGAGGTCAATGTTGTAATACCTCATTAAGATGAAATTGATAGAAATCTCGTCGTTAGAGTGCCGACAAATAATACTGTAAATATTCCTGGGATATGCCTGCAATGCACTATACTGTCTTCTCTTCGTGAAAAATGAAGAGCACAATCGCATAAGATGCAATGCTTAAAAATATTTGCTATTTAAAATTTAACGGCTTAACTTAAAATAAATATTATTTTTTTCTTCGATTGGTTTTGAAAAATTATTGTTATAGAATTCAGTATATTGGTAAATAAGTTATATTTTATTAAAAAAAACTAAATAAACTAACACGAATACATTATTCATCAAATTGCATTTATTTTTAAAACATTTTTTTTTCTTTTAGTGTCTGAGTAGTTTATTTTATCGATTACAGGCTATTGACTTCTGTTGATATGTTTGATTAGATTTATTCATTTCATAATGACTATACTAGCTGCATATAAGTTATATTATATGGGAATCAATCTATAAAAATGATACAGTAAAACTGTTGTTTCTTATACAAACGTGATGTAATCTAAAAATCGTGGATAGTACCTATACATAATTGAACTGTATAAATATAAATTGAACTTTTTATATTCTTAATGATCAAAAAAAAAAAAACAATATGGATATTATCAATCAAGCTTACACACTAACCATTAAATAACAAACAATGTTATGGTACAATCCTGCAGGCCGAAATAATTAAGAAGAAAAAACGTAGGTATTGACACAAACACCTAACTAATAGGCAATAACTATATTATAACCAGACTACCAGACTAAAATTTCCTTCATGGAAATAATCATATAAGTAATGTTTCTAATTATTACACTTATAATCTAACATTCTATGACAACCGAATGTCACAAATAACACACAAAAAAAAGATATTGAAATTAATATAATTATATATTTCAGAATAAATCAGACTAGCTCTAGGCCCGGACAGATCAATCAAAAAAATAATAGATCATTATTCATTATGCATAGACGCTGATCCTTATAACATTAGTATCGAACAAAAAAAAAAAACTGTAGGTAATGTATAATAATGAAATGATTGTAGTTTAATCAATTTATAGATTACATAAGTAATAATATTATATACAAATCGATCTTCATATTAACTTAACAATATTTATAAATTAAAATTGTATTTGAAATTTGTATGATATAATATTGTTATATATGTAACTCATTAGTATTATTATGGGTATTTTTTTTTTTTTTTACTCAATTCGATCATTTTAATCGTATTAGTTTTTAATTCTTTGAAATTTTTGAAATCTGTTTTTAAACGATTAAACGTTAGTCAAAAATATTTATTAGTTTTAAGTATTTAAGTACGCAAATATTAACAATTTAACATATTTTTAATTAATACCATATTAGGTCTACACAGAATAATTTTCAAATTCAATCTATTTTAAATAGATATTGGTCTGTGTTCACAATGTTATTCTCATAAACCCGAAGTTTTTATGTCCTCACTCAACCAACCAGTTTAGAATGTAGTCATTTTTGGTGGAACATAAACCTTGAAAATAAAACAATTGGGCACGTAGCATAATTTCAAGTATGTACTTAGTTTTTGTCTTATTTGTGACAACGGTGGTGATGCGGATAAGGAATCTACTCAATATAGACGTTTTAAATCAAAAAATATGTGTGTGTGTGTGTGTGTGTGTGTGTGTGTGTGTTTGACATTTGGGAACCAGTATCAAAACTATTCTCAAAGTATAATATTACAAAATATTTATGAATATTCACTTACACAATAATTCAAACGGGTTTTTACTCGGTGAATTACAATACGTTGCAGCTTATATGATATTTGGATTTTCGAAATCGAAAATCTAGAAAAAAAATGTATGTGCTAAGTAATTTAAGATTTTAAAAATTTACATTTAATATAATTTGCATATAATGTGATGTAGTGTTCAATAATAATTGATTAGATTAATTAAACATATATTTATTCATCCATATTAACCAATGATTTTAATATTATTATAATATTTATATTTCACATTATCATGACAATATTATAATGACTACCTAGTGTTATTACAATTTAAGTATTCTGTGGGCTAGCAATTTGGACCACTAGATGGCAGCAGATGAAATAATTGTTGATTATACGTAATGTTGTACAACTATTTTTAATTGATATTGGATTTGTAGTAAATAATTAATTTTTTTGCGTATATTATTTACTTGATCACCCAACCTTTTTTCAATTAAAATAGTAGACCCGGAAAAGCCTTTCATTGCTAGAATAAGCTAGGCCCAAAGACGTTACCATGTTAAATTTATGTTTTGTTTCATGCTATTAGCATATACATTTATAATTAATATTTTGAACATTTAAAAGTATACTTCAAGTAATATTACGAAACTACTCACTGAGGAAGACCATGTAACGTTAATATATCATCTCACCCCATCAAGGTACTACCTATGTATATAATATATTTATTAAATTATTTTTTTATTTACTGTATTGTGTTTGAAAGCCTTAAACCTTTCAACGGCATTGCTAGTAACGATAATAGTAAATCCTCAATAAAGTTTTAAAGATTAAAAGTAACTTAATTTCTAATTAATAATTTAACACTAACTTAAAATATTAAGCTGATCAGTGATCAACGATTATAGTTAAAGTAGCTTTTCATACAACTACTGTAAAACTTTAACAATCGGTAAAATAATTTGAGTGCATATTTTGTATTTAAAACCATATATTCATCTTATCGAATTAAATTTAATATTTAAAATAAATAATAGTATTTAAATAATTTTTTATAGTCAAAAAAGCACATAATAACATTAAAGAAAAAAATGTTTAAATAAAATATAATTTGAATTTTTAAAAAAATACTACCTAAAGTCTTTAAGTTTTTAATTACAAATTAAAGACTATAGTTGCTTAGAATGTAATGCTTAATTGTTTTATATATTAATTATACAATATCTATGATTATATATTAAAACAAAATTAATGTTTGTTTATCAAAAATAATTTCTTATTATATTTTAACAGATTTTATTAATATGTGCAAGTAATATAATAATAATTTATTATATTAATCATTTATAATACTAGTATGATAATCTTGTGTAATTAGGTAGGTATGTAAATTAATAAATACTTTAAATACCTGTTTGTTTATGTTTAGTTTTTCTAATCGAAATATTTTCTTAATATTTTAAATTGATTAACCTGATCAATATTAATTAATCATATATTAGTAATTGTATACCTACTTATAAATTTAAATATTCTGAAGTTAAAAATAATATTTTTAAAAATTCGTTTTTAAATTTCTTCCCCCATTATTTCTAAAAAATTAAACAATATAAAAAACTAAGAAAATAAGTATAATAATACTTATTTTTATCCAAACACAATATAATTGTAAGTAACAATTATTCACAAGGGTGGATTAAGAAGTATGAGGCGCTAAGAACTATTAGCAATTTTTTGATTTGTTTTTATCGTTTTTACGAAGAATTTTCTTAGATCTTCTGCAGATCTTATAAGGGCGTTATTTTAGTTTTTCCGATTTGTGAGCTTTTAGACAGTCCAACAGCATTTCACCTGGCCTTTAATATGTCTAATTGTAGAAATGTAAATATTCTCTCATCCCCTTTTATAAATTTCAATTATTACTTATATCAACTATACCGCAATGTACTTTTAAAATAACTAGCAATTGAAAGAATTGAAATAATATAAGCAATAAAAGCCTGTTGTTAAAACAATTCAACTATTATTAAGAAAATAAGGCATATACAGTTTTAAAGAGAACATTCAAATTCGTTAATTTCGCTTTAATTTACTGTTATTTAAACTGACACTATCAATAAAATAATTATTAATAGTACATAAAAGTACAAGCGTTGGCAGCATGATACAATAATATAGCCATATAGGTATACATAATAACAGCTGATAACTGGTAAAATATTATAATATTATTTAATTTCATGATTTACTAGTGATAAGCTAATAATAATTAATCTATTCGATTATACATTAAATATATTAACTAATATTCTTATAATCTTATCATATGTATATACAATATATATAATGATATATTAATAATTTTAAGCGCATAATGGATAATAAATGGAAAGCAAATTTTCAATATTTTTTATAGTTAGTATAGTGACGTCACATACCTTACTTTCCGCTAAACTAGCATACTCTGATAGTTCCTCTAAATTATACATTTCAACAATAATATGATAAAGCATAGAAACTAATATAATTTAACTTACATTATTACCTAAATTATAATTAAAATTATATATTTTTTATTTTATTTCTATAGTAAAATGTGTTCTACTTTTGTAGAAATTATTTAAAACTATAAAATAAAGTATACCGACATGCCGATATTGCTATAAAAATAGATAAATAATAAAATAATTTAAGAACTGCTATAAATACAAAAATAATATCATTTTCTTAATGATTTATTGTTTAAAAATATGTCGTTAAATTTAATATATAGGATTATACGTCCAATTTCTTAAGAGTTATTTTTATAGCATTTGAGTGCGGGATAATTATATTTTATGCTTTAGTTTCTATAGGTAGGTACTTACAATTACTATTTTACTAATTTTTAACAATAAAGTATATTCAACATTGTGTTTGTGTTAATTTATATTTAACCTATAATAAGTTATTATTTTTTAAGGTTATTCTATTTCAAACACATGGTCGATTACTTCTAGTGATTAAATAACTTATTTTAGTTGTCACAGATATGATCAATAAATGTTACTCAATCATCAAATACATGTAAATAATGCTATTATTTTATAATTTATGTTATGTTAACAGTAACTTTTAATTTTAAGTGCCAATTAAATAAACTTGTCAAAATAACCAGCAAAAAAAAAAAAAACAACAACTGTCGCCATATTAATGAATAGTGATATTATATATATTATATATACTTCTCCCACATACGTTCTTCTAATTTAATAACAGGGTACATAAATTTTTTTCACACTTCAATATTATACATTTTATATCAGTTGAACTGAAAAACAAATTGTATTTACTGGCCTATAGACCTATTGCAGAATGCTAGCAGACGAAAGAGATCAGTCTCACTGCTTTAAAATATTTTCTATTTATATTTATATTTTATCAAATCAAATGTAATACATTTTTTTAAATTGCAAAAAAGATATTTATAAGAAATTTAATTAAAAAATTGTTATTGACTGTTATAAATTATAAGTTATAACTAATAAGACTACCTAATTATTATTTTAATGATAATACGTTACTATTGATTAAGCGTGTATTCTTAAGCTATATAAAAACATTAAAAACTGTTCAATACTAATACTTAGTTTTTTATGAAATCAATTTGGCGTTGTTGTATAAAATAATTTGCATATCATCATATTTTATCACATAATTCACATGTGAATTTATACATTCCATATTATCCATAGAACTTGAAGCATAAAATAAAAAATGTTATGGTACTCTAACCAATATTGTCTCAAGTTTTTGTCTCAGTTGATTCCAGGATGATTTTTTTTTTTAAAGAGAGAAAATTATTACGTACGCACCAAATGAGTAAACATAATGTCTGGTGAACCGTATCACCGAATGACATAAATCACTTCTGAATTCTGATGTATTCGCACAATAGGGAGAACAATAGGACGACCCGTGATGCTGATGCTTCCTAGAAACCATAACCAGTACACCGAATAGTTATCATAATTCATAAACATATTACAATGAAATTTCCATGATTATTTAGGTTGCACAGGGTTGGGTTGAGCAAGTCTTACTGCAGAGACCACATTAATAATAATAATAATAAAAAAACATCTAATAGATTCTCGTGTAAAATATAATATTTAACGGGTTATATTTTGTATGGTATAGGCGATCGGTATCTACTAGTTATGAGACGTTTGAAAACGGTTAGTTTTAATATTCTTGTTAGGCTGCCTCATCAAAATATTGAGTTGGGTAGGTCTCGTATGTTATTTTGTTTTTCAAATAATACGCATAATAGTTATAGCTACTCTCGACCAATTTTATTGTTTTTAGATAATAATAGAAAATTAGATATACAACTGTGGATTACTATTTTTTTTTTTTATGTACTAGAAATGTAGACATTTTTAAATACTAAAAGAGTATTGTTAAATAACCTTCTTAAGTCAATTTCTGTAACCATAAATATTCGTTACTACGGTCAATATTTAACAAAATTGTCTTGCCAAATTTATAGATAATTAATATTTTTATCTAAATGATATTTTTAATCGTAAAAAAACAATTGGTAACTGCTGTATCCTGTTGATGAATAATTGTTAGCTATACTTGTCGATTGTCGTATTTTAACTGAACTCGCCAGGTCAAAAACACTTTACGAGTAAGATGCTGATATTTGTATGAAATGGTAGTCAGATTTCATTATTGAATATTAATTTTAGTATATTATTACTTTTACTATAAACTGCGATGTATTTGTTGCTTTTTTGATCAAAAACATATCACTAATGCTTCTGAAATAGCTAAAGTTCTATAGTTTTTTCTTAAAATTGTTACACATCAAAGTTATAATTAATCATAACTATTTAAATAATACCGTTCCTGAATTTTATAATTTATATTAAGGAATCCATTACAATTATCATATTTTTAGCTACAATCATAAACTCATAACAATTTTATTACACCATAAATAAACATATTATTCAATACAGTTCTAGGCAATTAAATAAAATTGGTTATTAACGATTTATTTTATTAAATAATTACATTAACTTTTAAGTCATCCGTTTAAAATAGTTTTTATAGTTAATAAGTAACCACGTGTACTTTTATAAAATAATTATGGGAAGTATAATAATTTATATAAAATCAACTATTTTAACACGATTACATTTTTATATTATTAGTATTAATTTATGGAACTTAATATCATTGTAACATACTATTAAATACTTACTTACTATACATACTGCTAAAAAATTTATACTGCAGTCTGCAATAAATAATTTGATCATATTAAAATTACTATGATTCGTTAAAGCAAAATAGTTTATTTATGTACCTAACTTGTTTGTTCTCATTTATATGATATTTATTAATTACAGTTTCTTCGTGCTTTATATAGAAATAAGATATTAGTGTAATATAAGTGTTGTAAAACCTTGCCTGTATATAATTTAAGATTAGGTAATAACAATAAAAATTGTTAATATTTTATTCAGTCAAATTACAAAAAATATTTATTACGTCTTATGTTCCTTGTTATCATCTAAATACATTATTTTGACTTTAAATAATAATTATAAACGTATCAAATAAATATATTCAGTGTGCTTTAATTATATCTACATATAAAAAAATTATCTAAACAATACATTAACTGCTGTTTTATTTGATAATATTTGTTGGTCACCTATATAATACTTTTCGTATTTATTAAAAGAATTTATATCATAAATTGACATTCACAGCACACTATTAATTTACCGTTTTATTATAAAATATTTTCTCAGGAAAAAAATATAAGAATTGAAGTTAACCGAAACTGGTTTTCAATACTTTTTCCTCATATTTTAAATAATCTTCTAACTTTTTTTCTCACAACATTATCATATGAATCATACAACCCCGATTTTCTTAATAATTTTCACACGACTGTTTGAATTGTCTTTAAAGGATAATGCATAATACAAATATATGATTATTACAACTTTTAAAAAAATATATTAATGTCACTATATAATACATATATTTAATATTGTTATTATATTTTTTCCGAAAAATAAAAATATAGAGATGAACCAATAATAATAAATATTTACATATCCATTATTACCATTATTACATAAATAAAAACTTATATTTGCACAATTCACATAAGACACTAAATGTTGATATGAGCATATTACATCATAGCTCTAACAAGTTTGGGGACAAAAGAGCTTTTTATTTTCATTAAATGTAGATTTTTTTTATACACTTCGCCATGATACCATAAGGATAATATTAAATTTATGTATAATGAAGTACAACTATGCCGGTCACGAGTACTGGATTTGCTATCGCACAGATCTTCAAAGACATACATTGTTGTGCATTGGCCCCTCCATCGATCCCAACTTCGCTAACATTATTTTTTTTAAAGTAGGTAGGTAAAGATTACATAAAAATATAATTTACGTCATAGTAAACCACCCCAAGTATATGTATTTTTTTTTTTTTTGAATATAGGCTATTTATAATTTTAAAAACTTTATAAATGTATTATATTATCAAAATGTAAGTTATTTTATTTTTTTTATAAATTATAATTTAAAATGTCTGTAAAAATTATTACAAAATTTGAATTCATAGATATCTTTTATACACGGATATATAATTTGTCTATCAAGGTTATTACTGCTTATCCTTGCAATAGTATAAACAAATTTAATTCATCTCACAAAAAGATAAGTTATGTACATAGTGGTCTAGTGCATCCATTATTATACATAATATAATTGTAAAATTATAATCTGCAGTAATTTAAATTCTGATTTTATTTTATAATATTCGTATTATATTTTTATTATCATATTAAATAATATTATACATGATGTGCCTAAAAATAGTTACCTTTTTTTTTCCTTTTGAACCTACGACGTCGCGGGAACTGTTTTGCATTGCCTCCGTGAATTAGAAATAGTATACTCTATAAAATCTAGATTCTAGATTTAAAAAAAAATATTAAAATATTACTAATATACTCAAGAGTCTAGATTTAAAAAAAAATATTAAAATATTACTAATATACTCAAGAGTCTAGAGTATATTAGTAATATTTTTCTTACATATTTTTTTAAGTTGTTTTCAAAATTCAAATATTTATGTAATAGACATAATTTTTTTTTTATCTGATAAAATATGCTCATTATACTTTAACACATCTTGAATTAAACCAAACTAAAAATCTGTAGTAAACAATTACATTATATTTTTAGTTTTATGAAATTTAATATTAAATAAGTGTAAACTAAGCTTAACTTAAAATTGTTTTTCAAATACAGTGATTTTATCATCACAAGATGTTTGAAAATTGAATAATACACTTTGCCATCATCCTATTCCGAGGTGGATAACAAAAAGTACTCATATAAGAATAAGTAGAATATAAGCAACAGTCTGTACTTAGTAAACCTATCGACTACCTAAATATTTTATTTTATTTCTTCGAGTCAATTGCATTTTTAAGAAAACCGAAATTAAAAACTGTGAAAAGATGTAACGCACTTGTTTTTTTTTATTATTATTATCAAAGAGCGTTACCTACTTAAAATAGTTTGTTTTCATTATTATTTAATGGTTTATTGTTTATCTCATATTTTATAATACAAGCCATAGACAAAAATAATTCGAATAAAACTACAGCAATTTAAATAATTTAAATTTTTTTTTTTTTTTTTTTAATTAACAATGCGAATATAAGGTTCATTGCTTTAAAAATTTTAGTTAATTTTATTGTTTTAAGTATCTTTTTATTTATAAATACATTTTTAATATACATGAAAATTATTAATAAATAGTTTTTATTATTTATATTTTATAACCTTACCCTATTTATTGCGATTTTAAAGCTGCAAATGATATTATATTATATTAATATACTTACTATTATAATTTATAACCACCTATGCAACTTTTAAGAAAGTCCATAGGCATTTTCAAAACAATAAAATATGACGCAATTAACGACTATTATTTCAATCGATTAATGCTGAAGAACCGTAATGGATCTTCAGTCTTGATTATAGTATCTTAAATGTTTCAAATCATTTTATCATAACGCCAGTAGGTACCTAACACAATAATATGCCTTGTTTTTCAACTCTGGAAGACTAGAGGGCACTATGTTATAACGGCCGTGATCAATATAATTAGACCCGATTTGCCGCTACTTATAATGATCAATGAATAAAACACCTATTGCGAGTAGTGAATTTGAATAACACCCAATTTATTATTATTGGGTTCGTTTTTTACATTCTCTCTTTTGCGCGCTCTTCCATATTACCCGAGCACCAAGGTCTTGATCTTATGTAACCTAAGGGCTCTATCGATCTGAAGACGGGTTAAACGGACGTATAATTAGTGTATAGAATTCGCATTAAGTTTTATTAGATTGTGCGGCTCCGCGCAGAGAGATAGTTAACCAAAAAGGAGGATACCAAAGTGAACGAGAGAGACAGAGTAAGGGTGATTGGATGGACAGCCGGTTCTATGATAATCACACTATAATAAAAATATATTGAGTGCACTAACTTCCTGAAGCTATTGGGTTCACAATATAACTAGTTTTTTATTTGAAATATACAGTACACGCGAGTTTCTGCGGGTTTTCCATATTCTTTTATTTTACTTATTTATTTATGGTTTTTTCTTTTTTTGCTAGTATGGCTGGTCTTCCAAAATGTAGTATTGGAATACATGCACCCCAGACATTATGAGTAAACCGGTTCATCGTATTTGGCTTACTAGATCCACATGTCTATGTAGACCAATGTACGGTTTTTGTTATTGTAATCTTTTTTTTTTGTAAGAATAACTGTCCAAATTTGTTTATATTACCTATAAACTCCCAAAAGAAATGTTTTCGAAAATTTTTTAAAATAGAAAGTCTATTACTATTTTGCTTAAACGCAGAATAATTGTTCTTCTGTCCCACAATGTGAGTATTCACTATAATATACATTCTTGTTATTTTCTTATACGTAAAATCAGTCTCTACATCTGATATTACATAGTAATCAATCTGTGTATATAAAAAAAAATGTTTTCATCGATAAACGTAGTGTAATAGAAAAATACGACGTTGTAGATTTCTTAAATTTCACGCGGAAATGGTTTATTTTTTCTGTGTATTTTACAATTCATTATTGCGTTTTTATGATCAATGAATTTACTGATTATAGCTTAACAAAAAATATACTATTCAGTTTCAGATGATTTTAAAGTTTTATTATTCTTATTATAAATTAAAATTTGTTTAGATATCTATAATTGCATAATAATATTAATCATATTAAACATATAAATTATACTATAAAGTTAAAACGTTTCTATAGTATATAAAATATATAATTAGATAAGTTATATTACGTAAATATTATATTGGATTAATATTTGATTTCCATTTATATTTCATTGCCGATTACTATGACTAATTATTACAATAAAACTGAATAACATATTTTGTTTAAATTAAAACTGTCCAGTAATTGGAAAAAGCTAAGTTCTTAACTAGGTTTAAAAATCTCACTAGGCATAATTAAATATAACTTTTTTCTACTACATTTACTTTTTAGGTTAGTTATAGTAATTTCTTCACTGTAAAAATAAATTATCATGTGTTATACTGTTATTATAATTTACAATTTTGATTATAAAATTTAATTGTTTTTATTCAATTAAATATGGTTCAGATTAAAAATGTATTGTTTATGTATTATTCTTTGACAATAATATGTGCAAGATAGTTCATCGTTATATTTCGTAATATCTTATTGTTTCACATGACTATCGATCTGTTGAAATTTGACATTGTATTATTAATGATATTCTATAATATCATCATAATTTTTGTTAGTTAAGCAAATATTTTACCGATCAATTTTCGTTCGTCAATATGTTTAATGTATAATAATATATTTAATTTTCTAAATTCTTATGAATTCTTTCATCGTTAATCTTATATTTTAATATTATTCAACTAATATCTGAAACAATATTTCGATTGTGTTAGTTGTTATAATTGTGTAAGATAATTTATTATCAAAACTTTAATTTACTTCAAGTAAAATAATAATAATTATTATTATATTTATAAACGAGATTTTATTTTATAAAGATATTATATACTAATAGTTTAGAATTCTTAATACTTAATAACTAATTAACGTAATACAATAATTTGTATTACAAATAGGTAATACATAACTGCATGTCGGTATGTGTAACAATTCATTACATACATAGTGTTAAAAATATAAAAATTATGATTTTTTAAATTTAACAGTATTTTAAAATTATTATTATTATGAATTAAATTGAATGGTTAATTTTTTTTTTTGTAATTATTTAAACGATTGATTGAATAATATACTAAAATATAAGATCTGCAAGTGCTGAATTGTTTGTAATATGGGAAGTAAAAATTAATATGTTACTTATATAAATAATTATTAATTTATCTGTCTGATTCAAATTATGTAATTTTTATCTGCCAACTATACGGCTGCATGCTTACAAAAGGTTTTCTAAAAAAAATTAATGAAAGCAAATGTATTTGTCTGCACAAAAAAAGCAAACGTATTTGTCTGCACAAAAAAATTCAAACTAAGAACAACTTTTCTAGTATAAGATTTCAAAAATAAGAAAAAAAAAATACAATACGTGAAAGTAAATATTTTAATTACAAAATTAATTTATACATTTGATTACAAATTGTTGTAATAATATGTAAAGTAAGGTCATTACTGGAGTAAGTTGCATCACGAAATTCACTTTTAACATAAATTGTGTCCCGGGTATTATTTTAAATATATATAAATTGCATTCTGGTTAATTGTTTGATATATGTAAATTATGAATATTTTTTTTATCAATAAAATATCTCTATTATAATATAGTGAATATTATTACTACGACGTTTAGTTTAATTTTAATTTTAAATTATGAAATCTAAATTTGTAGCCGCTAATAAATTTTAGGTTTTTTATTTTTTTCTATTCATTACGTTAATTTTGATATACCTACGAGCATTTAATAGAATCGCAATCGACAAATAAACAACTTTATTAATAAAATGGAATTTAATGCTCGATTATTAACACATTTTGAGCTATATTCTTAAAATTTATTTCAACAAAGGATTTTCAGTACAACGCAATTTGCGTATGAACGCAATTAATAGCAGGGGACGCAACTGACATCATAATTATTATGATTTTACTTATTGTATAATATATATATATATATATATATATTTGTTATTATGGCAAACATTAGGTATGTTATAAATACTTTTTATTCAAACACAACTTATACTATCTCCAATTTATCATACACATAGTTCAAAGATATTTGTTCATAATATTTTAATACCCATTCGTCAATAAACAATTTTTAGGAATACTTAAATTAACTTAATAACCATATTTTCAAATTCTTGAAATTTTACTTAACAAGATTAATCGTTATTAATTACTAAAATCTTCATATTAATTTATCTACAAGATCAATTATTATGGATTTATTGTATACTTAGTATAAATATTTTAATAACTGAATAACTTCTTTCGAATTTTAAATTAAATTCATAACATTTTTTCTAAATATTTTACTAGATAATTTTCAGTAATGAGTGCTCTCATTTGAAAAGTAGACTTAAATATGTCTAAAAAACAATCTTAAAATAGTACAAAAAAATCTTAGAAATTTATAAATATGGTCTTAAAATAAAAAAAAATTTAAAAATCTACAACGTCAAAAAACTCCCATATCCATTAAGAAAAATACAGGTTTTTTTCATTATAAAAGTTTATTGCTGAATGTAGAGGGTAACTATAATTTTCCAATTATTAAAATACCTGTATTATATTGTATAATATATATTTGAATATAAGTATTTTGTGTTACTCTTTTAGTTCATATTATGATTTTTAGTGCACTACTGTACTTTATTATAATTTTAGTTTTTTTTTTTTAACAATTTTTATTGCAAGTGTATTTTATTAGGCATCGAAAATTGTATACAGCTGTAGTTCATAATATTTATTTGCTGTAAGGTTATTGACCCCTTCACTGAAGGATATTACTGTACCTACCTATATGGTGTACATTAAACATTTTGCATAAAATTATGGGCATTATACGCTGAGTTGTTAGAATATTATCGATACAAAATCCGTCGCTGAATGATTAGGTTAGGTCGACTTTTTCAATTATACTAGTATATATTTACAAAATAATACACCATTATTATTTTGTCAATATTTGAAATCAATATGGGTTACTATATATTATTGCGAACCAGTTTGTTCAAATTTCGTGGACCGGATTTGATTCGGCGGTAGTGGCAGTGGCCGGCCGTTTGCCAATATACTTACAGTATAGGTCCTACACTAACACGAGTATTTCCTTCTGTCGAAAGTCATCATCAAAACCGTTTATACGCATTTAGTATCGGACGTCTATCACTACCGTGCGGATCATGGCTGAGATATTGCGTAAACAGAGTTAACATGCGCTAATAATAATTATTATCCACAAGTGCATAAAATTTATAAAATATATTTTAATATGAATAAATCGTGCGAAATAGTTCTTAATTAAACGGCTTGATCTATTGACATCTATTAATAAAGGTAATGTAAGAAATCCACGTTAAGCCGCGTTTAACTATAACCCGTTTGAATATAGCGATAGAACAACAATATTCATACTGTGCAACTCGTCAGTTACAGTGCCGATTTAATCGTGATTTATTTACATACGAGTTAATTCTGCGGTTTCTTGGTTACCGTATACGTGTTTAGGTAAAGTTTCAGCAGCACGTTGATTAAAAATCTTCAGCTGTTGGACTCGAGCGTATAGTGTGGTGGTCACGTCAATGACGGCAATGCCTATCACGATGACGAGGGCGGAAGGGGTACACGGGAATTAATAAGAGAGAGAGAGAGAGAGGGGGGGGGGAGAAGGAGAGAGTGAGTGTGAGAGAGTGGCAAAGAGAGATAAATTCCCATGCTACTCAGGCGCCACACACGTTACTCATTGCGGATTCTGCACCAATATCGTGAGTTCTACAAAAAAAAAAAAAAAATCTTATATATATTATTATTATTGTGCGTGCGCGCGTGCGATTTGCGAGTGTGTGTTTTGTGTGTGTATGTGTGTGTTTGAATGTGTATATGCATGTCTAACAACAAAAGGCCGGTAAAGCACTCGGTCTGCATTCCGTGTGCACAAGTCGAAGAGACAAATTGAATTATCATATAGGTACGCACCGCATTTATAGCCTCCAGGGGTCAAGGAATATTTACCCTGACACTAAAGAATAGCGCACAGTTTTCCTTTCACGATAATGCAGTAATAATAATAGCAACGGAAAAAAATACGGCGATGAAAAAATAATAGGAAAAAGAAATGAGAAGGAATAATAATAATAATAATAATAATAATAATAATAATAATATAAAAAGGTATGAGAAAAAAATAAAGCAACATGGCGCATGCGTGATAGGCGGTTTGGGGGGTGGGCATATGGTGGATTGTCTCTAAACAGGAGTAGAGGAGAGCATATGCGACAGTCCAGACTCCAGTTTGGATTTTATAAGGGCTCGGTTCCGTCGCACCAGCGCCGGTAGCTGCTACTTGAACGCTGTCGTAAAAGTATTGTTATAATTCCGTCGAACTATTTATTATTTATATTTAATTTGTAATTGTGTCATTAATATTTATATTTAAATATATACATTTTTAATAAATAAAAAAATAACCGTGCATTCTACGAAATCATTATTTAATCGAACATAATAATTAAAACCGTTTCGAATCAATAACATTAATGGTGACTGTTTCCTACGACGTAAAATTCAACAAAACCGAGTAAGTACACCAAGTAAATTGTTGTATATTAATAATTTTTTTAATGTATAATATGTCATAATATTATGCGTTGTGCTCTCGTCGACTACGGATTTTTTTTTCCTTGCACGCTGTTAGATCGTTATACAATAACCAATCAGTGCACGTCACCCCATCGAGTCATCGCTTGTTTAGGCAAAGCTCCAAAATATTCGGCGACGAATTCCGCGAGGGGATGAGACGACGCATTTAGATTAAGATACACGTGTGTTTTCTTATCTGGTCCTCCAGTCTTATTGCATTACGCGTGCCCTATTCGATGCATTGTTTTTCTTATTTTTTTTTGTTTTTTTTTTTTTTAATACCATACACTAAAAATAGATTTTCCGCTGTCCGATGAAATGAGTAATTGGCTCCGTGTCACTACAATTCACAATTGTTCATATAATAAAAAATAAGATGACGGTGAGCACGGGACGACGTATTTAATTTGTATTGTCTCCCAAACGATGTTTAAAGTTTTAAAATATACTTTATATATATATTAAAATCAAAGTGTAATTTCTTGAGTTTCAGTAATGTAAAAATTTATATTTCATATTCATAGCTGCTAAAATAGTCATTTTTTAACTGCCGTAAATAAATTAAAATAAATTCTTTATAATATTTGGTTTTGGTGATAGCACAAAAATGTTATATTGTATTATTTAACTGACACACAATAAATATACCTATGGCTATATATATATATCATTTATATCCTTTTAAAAAGGTGAATCAAAACAACCCTCTTTCAACCATTGTTGTAGATTCCGTGGTAAAATTTTTTTTCAATTCTTCAGCCTAATCCCACGTCGTGTAATTCCTTTAGATATTTCATTCGATCATGTTATACTAATAATACTTTATAAGCTGTTTTCTTCAGTCGTACCATAGTTGCATCAGGCATATATTTTTTGTTATTTATAAAAATATAGGTACGTTTTTATAACAAAGTTATATTATGTACATTTATTACAATCAATTAATTCTATAGCTCAAGTCTCAAGTGACATAAACAAATTGGTTGAATAATATTATGTTACATATTATAAACGATTAAAGTAATAATTTGTAGCCAATAGCATAATTATGATGAGTACCTGTATAGATTAAAAAAAACCGGAGACTTACACCTATAGGCGTTTTTATTATTGCTATTTTTAATGTTTGTAAAAAACTGCCTTGTCCGTTGTAGATAATTTTAACATTAAAACTTGAGAAATTTATGTAATTCTTTAAATGTTTAGAACAAAAATGTTTGTGTTTTTTGTCACTTGATATCCATTAATTTATTTCACAAAAGAATAAAAAGATCACTATACTTGGGATATATAAAAAAAAATCATATAACTACATAGTACGCAAATGTTATAATCAAAATGATGCAAATTCGGCAATATTCACTCATGAGAAGGGTTTCATGCTGCGATTTTATCGTGTATTTACTGATTTTGTCAGAATTGCAAAATATCACATCACAAAAAAATCTACCTAAAAAAACGGGAACTAAATCTCCCGGTGTAGACTTACACGTGTGTGTGCTCGTGCACGAGCGTGTGTGTATATACATGTGAGTGCATGTACGTGTGTGTGGTATGTGTATGCCATTATTGACTAGTACATTTTTTTTTCGAAACAGTGGCTTCCCTTTCTAACTTCCAGGTTCTGTTTTTTCCAATACTGTTTTTTCTTTATTATTATTTTTTTATGTTTTTTATGTAAATAAACTTGTTCGTGTCGTCTTTGTCTGTTTTTTCTTTCATTTTACGTGTTCTCTTCGTGTAAAATTAGCGACCAGTTGAAATTCGAACCCGTAATATCTAGATCTCCCGTCCACTGCTCGTTTCGCTCCTCGCCTATGGAAAAATACCCCACGAGAGGTGCATTGTTCTTCTTTCGTAAAAAGAAACCTCCTCTACACTCCCACTACACATAATCCGTTAAGAGGGATGACTAAGTACTGAATAAGAGGTAAATATATATATATATATGTTAATATGAAAAGCTGTTCATCGTTTTTGTTACATTTCAATACATGTGTATTTTGATTCTTTTTTTTTAATGCTTGTTTTTTGTGATATTTAGGCGATGCTAGTGCGGTTATGGTTGGCGGTATTAATGGCCGAGTTGTTAACGGTGATCGCCTTCAAACCGCTGGAGGCTAATTTAACACGCGATGGACCTATAACGAAATCAATGCTTGTTATACCTCATGATTTCGATCACATTGTGCCAGTAACCAAATCTCGAACAAAGTAAGCGTTTTTGTTTATTTATTTATTTTTTACAACTTTTTTACTTATACTATTTAGTAAACATTAAATATCTACATTTATAATAATTTATAAAATAGTATTATATAGTATTATATCTAATAATAAATAGTATTTTATTATATCCATACTTAATTTGTTAACATTTAATCATAAGACCGTAATGTGTATTAAAATATAATACACGTATTGTAATTAAATTATCAACACAGAATAATTAATATAAAAAGTTCACAAATAATTTCTTTATCATGTGTGAATTATTCTTATTATTATTGAATAATAACCAAGTTTGATAATATTATAAAACGTTTAATATCTTGTTTATTATTATAAATTTATATAACATGAAGTGATTCAATAATTTTTACAATTTTCCTTTTTTTTGATTAATCACCAGTCTAAATATTGATTTTTTTTTTATATTAATGAAATACATTATTTAGAATAAATATTAAAACGTATCATTTATTTAATAAGTGTACGTTTTTGTAAATAATTTTTAAATTTTAATTGGCTTACTTAATAATTTAGATTAATAAATACCTAACGATAAAATCATGAAGATTAAAATATTAAAGAATTAAACATAAAAATAATTCGATTAATATAGTAGGATCTCCCACTCTAATCACGTTTGTACCAATATTCCGTTAGTACATTTATTTTTTTATCTATATTTTTGAAAAATAATTATTATATTAGAATGCAGCCAGAGCAGAGACCTAGAATACAATTATTATTTAAGATATATTTAGTTTAAAATTTATTATTTCAGTATAAAGGTATACGATATAATATTAGAATCAGAGTAAACAAAATAATAAGAACATTTAATGGATAAAAAACAAATATTTTAAATTCGTATATAATTTTCATTATGAATTTACGATATTGTATAACTTGAAAAACTTCACAAATTTAATGTATGATTCTTTTTTCTTTTCTTTTATTATTTTCCGATTGCATAATAAATAGACAATTTTTATAATTACTTGTATTCCATATTGTCACATAATTGTGTTTTATCCCTTCATTATTTCTTCTTGGGAGGTAAGTCCTTTAAAATAATTATATATTTGTAACTTAATATCAAATGTATATTCATGATAAAAACATCAGATATTTTATTTTCAAATATTACCAAACAACTTGAATAACCAAATAATAATTCACACATCTTGAGTGATATGAAAGCAATTTATTTACATGATCAATTTAGAATAAAAGTAGATAAATATACAAATATATGATGTATAAATTATACTTGTATAAATATATTATATTACATGTCTTATACACAGATATAAAATGGCATGACTATATATACACGAGAAAATTTGTTTTTATAATTATATAGCTTCAGAAAATATTTTTCTCTATCTATAATTGTCTGCTCTTATGTTTGTATTTTTGATTTTTTTGTGCCTAGTTTTAAATAAATCCACTTTTTCAAAATGCGTGTACTAAAAGTTAAAATAATGTTAATAACTACAGTGGACACACGTAAAGCTATTTAATAATAAGTATTAATCAATTATCGATGAAAAAAAAAATGTAAAAATATTATAACTGAATCACGAAAAGACCTTATAAATATATATATAATATAATATATAAAATTATAAATAATAAATATATAATAGGTTGAATTACGGTACTACGTAATATGCATAAATAGTTCCATGAATTGTTTCATCTATAAATTATTGTTGAAGTTTAAAGTGAGGCTATTCGGAAACGGGAATATAATAACATGTGTGGTTACGCCAATAAGATCGCTTTATCGTTTTGGGTACCTAGTTTAAATTATGCAACATCTACCTACACCTAATTGGACTATCCAGCTTTTATCATAAATTAATTTTATTTAAAAAAAAATAGATTTTTTACATATATATATATTTATTACCACATAGTGTGCAGTTAGTAGGTAAATGCATTTATTCGATCTAGACTATGGAAGATAGATTTACATAAATTATTTGATTAAAATGTATTATCATATTACAATATTTTTAAATGCTTATATTTTATAATACCCAAACACAATATTAAACTTATTTTCAATTAGAAATTTTTTAAGAAATATATATTAATTTCACACAAAATTAATAAATAATTATATTATACATATTCGTATATACTATGTTTAATGTAATTAAGTATTCAATACATTAACTATTTTCTACTGATGATGATAAAATTACTATTTTTTTTTTTTTAATTTCACTTTGTTTAGTTTTTCAAAGCTATGGAATTTGAAAATAAATCTACATGATATGATTTATTGTTATCAAAATAACTGAAGAAATATATAGTATTAATTTCAATAATTTTTAAGGTATTTTATGCAGGTGATATCATTTCAATTTTAAGTTAGACTCTACAAAAAATAGTGTTTAGTTTTTGATGTATTATATTTTCGAACCGAGTTATCAGTTGTTTATTATAATCCCTGAAATCACGTAACAATAATAGAATAATAAATTAATTTTTACAATATTTGAAAGATGATATAAATTTATATTTTATTGTTGAACTATATTAAATAAATACGTAATGCAGTGACAATGCAAATATTTTATTGTTTTAATAATGCGCACTAGTCTTAAAATTGTATATTTTTTCAAAGTTTAATAATTTATAAATCACAATGAGAGTATTTTTAAATATGAAATGCATAAAAAAATAATTTAACCTTGAAAATCATGGTCTACAACTCTATAGGTAGCCGACCGCCATAAATAAATAAATTTCTTGTCAAGTGAATTTTTTTCACTATTTAAAAAAAAAAATGCCCGTTAGACATACTATAATTATTATAAAAAATAACATAGTATTTGTGGCCAATATTGTTCACATGTTACAATTAATAACAATATATGCGATAACCAAGTCGATCAGTTTATACGTATGCTATTCTCTACAGGGATTTTTTGCAGTCTATATAGCCAGATGTTGATGTTTAAATAATAATTCAACAATAATTAAAATATTTAAAAACATTCTAAATATAAAAACTTCAACTTTAAACTTATTTAAATAAAACAATTTTGGGTAGTATAATAATTACATTTAAGTTTAAATATCAAATAATATAGAGTAGGTACTATGTACCCGCATTATTGTATTATATCCCTATAAAATGAATTTCTCAATTGTAAGATATTGTTAACATAGAGAAATTAATCATAACATACTATTTTATCTTACTTTAAAATACACAGTTAAACACCTATCAGTATTAACGTGTATTTTTCTCTTCTGAAAATAAATATATTTAAATAGGTTCTATATTTCAATTATGTGCATGGTTAAAAGTTAAAACGCTATAAAATATGTTATATTTTGAAATGTTTAGACTATAATTCTTACATATAATTATTTAGAAAAAAATATATAATCACCATTATTAAATACTACTTTAAACGTTTAACGATAAAATTATCGAAAACTGTTTAAAGAGTTTAGCTGAAAATACAATCACCGATCGGTCCCAGACGTCAATGTCCTCAACAATAGTTTCTTATAATAAATCTTAATAATATAATATGAAGAGTTTCTGTTATTTTTTCAATACGAAACACGAACACGTGAGAGTCAAAAGTCTGTATAATAGAAACAAATATTATAATACTTTATGCAAACAACGGTAATTCTTCTTTATTTTTATAATTTTTTTTATTTAGAATTGCCGAATTTAATGTCTGTTGGCAAAGTAGTGGTGTGGGCCCGGTGCACCGAATTATACGTATACTACCGGTACCGCAACCGGTTATGCGCATTGATCAGAAATTTTGCACAGGTGGTGCATTGATAACGCGAACCGGATACCACACGCATAATAATAATAATAATAATATGACGTCGTTTAAATATTATAAAAAAGAAAGAAGGAAAGAAAAATAACGAAAAAAATAAATAATAGAACTGCTATAACAATCCGAAGCCGTTGTGCTCGCAAGTAGCATTGACAAACTACGTAACTACTTGCACTCTGCAGCGGTTTGACCTTTAACATCGACATTTACGATAACAACAATGCAATTATATACTTCCTCGTGATTTCGTACAATGTCCGCATTATTTTATACACGCGAATGTGGATATATATTAGATATAGCCAAAATTAGCCTTGGCCCAGATAAAAAAAAAAAGAAGAAGAAGAAGAAAAAAACCATAGTCTAGACACTCAGAATTCCGTATCCGAGTGGAATCTAAATGCTTATAATGCGTTTGCGCATAATAATGTACCTACGTTGCACATATGTGTAGTAGTGTACACGCTCGTCGAGCTAACATTATAATTAGAAAGATATTTTTCACGACAATTTTTCGCATCCTCTCATCACTCTCACGCTTTCACCTGTCCAGCTCATTTTTTTCTTTTTAGGTTTAACATGCAAATCGTATACTTACACATGCGTAATACAAATGTTCCTCATTATTTTTTTTTGTTGCTATCTGTAGGTATTATAGTTAGGTATACGTAATTTTTTTGATTGATTATGTTATTGTCATTATAACAAAAAGAACATTTTATACATCTCATGTATATAAAAATAACTATAACAGAAATATGTTTCCAAAATAATTGTCATGATTTATTTAAGTTAAAATAATAATAACAACATTGTTAATCAATTACAATAGTTTTCATATAATATAAGGTAGTTGAAACAATTTAAAATTAAATTTTTACTTTTTTTTAAGATAAATTAAGTATAAAACAACAAACACGATATGGTCCAAATTGAAATAGCGTATTTAAATGACATTATACCTATGCCACTGATGCTTACCGTTTAGTACTCAGAACAATACGTTTATTTTTGTGCGATCTCAGACCGGAATTCCAAGTCACTGCCAACGATCATCAATTACGACCGTACTTATTATAATAACCGACAACCCTTTGATGTTACGGGTGGTCTTTTGCTACAATACAGTTGTTAAATAGCATTTGAAATAAAGGTGTGTTTTTTTAATAGGTTTCACATTTTGATACCCCAAGACTCCGACCGAAATCTGTCCGTGACCGTCACGCCGTCATGCAACTCCGTGCTCAACTGGGACTTGAAGTTTATACCTTTAACACGATTTAACCAAACAGTTGTCATATTATGTAAGTTTTAATTGAGCGGAACATCTGCTGGAAATTAATCAAGTCGATTCTTGTAACTATTATTGTATTATTTACACATATTTTAATATGCTCTAGGGAATAATAATAAGTCGAGTGATATAGGAAGGTTACTCATAGAATACACGGGTGTATCCATACCTGTGACATATGACCACGGCAAAGCGAATAGAGGTCTTTACGTCATATCAGCCCAAACGGAAACGGGTGACGATTCAAATGTTATGTTTTACGTTGGGCTAAAACAAAAATCACAAAAAAAGCAATTCGGCTACCGTCCAAATGGAATAAGGATCAAAAAAGGTGGTCAAAAAATTTATTTAAGATGGAATCTAAGGTAGATTTAAATGAATTTATACCATACACATATGAAACTGTCTACAATTAATATATTTAATGTATAGCCATATAGATCATCATTTAATGAAGTACAGCCTTGTAGTCAGTTCATCAAAAATATACACGACGATTTGCGAAGCTGAACATCGTTTGGAAGAAAAACAAAAAACAAATTTTTCTTATTCTGATGATGATTTACGAATTGACGATAGATTAGAGGTAAATTAAAAGTTGATTATCTTATAAAATAAAACGCTTACCTAAATTATTGACATAAGTTACAATATATATATAGCTTAAGAATCATTTAAAATTAAAATCATTAATTATTTAATTATCATCTCATTGATCATTATGATACAATTTTAAATTATATACAAATACAATATTTATTTTATGGGAACTCAGTTTAAAGTTATTTTATTATTTATAATGGCAAACGGCAAACGCTCTTAGAATACACAGATTAAAATGTTGTAAATTAAATGTACATAATAGTTTATTTAGTTAATATGTGATACACACTATTATATTATGTTAGTTTGTAAATTATAATATCATTTAATTTTGACACAATGGTAATAACTAAGATTTTTACAGTTAGGCAATCTAAAAAATAATAAAAAACGTTAAATTAATATAATATTAAAACATATAATGTACGTATAACTCGATTAATTTCGTATTTCATAGAAATTAGAATTTAGAATATGTATTTATTTTACTACCGATAGGTATTATATTAAATATTATATAAGTATTTCGAACGATTGTTAATATTAATCAAAATTATGGTTTGACCGTAAATTACTAAAATAAAAAATAAATGTTGATTTATTTAAATTAGTCAAATTAATTTTTTGCTCTAACTCACTTTTCTATCTACTCTAATATCTGAAATAATTAAACACCAATCTTAACACATATACCTATATTTATATCACAAATGCTCTGTTTTAATTTAGATACATCATCTGGGATTTAACACAAGCTATACATTGAATAATTTAATTTATGATGAAACGTACTATTTTACTGTATTTGTATTGCATGGACCTCATATAGCTACACATCATGCCAACGCTACATACAAATTTCAAAAGTCCAAACCCATTGGATTAAAAGATGCAAAGCCCAGAATGATCAACCTGAGGGCTCAAAATGGAAAAGCATCCTTCAGGTACAAGGTTGGTGGGCTGTTTACTTGTTGTGGGAAACACGTTTTATCTTATTTGTGCGAATTATTACGGTTATTATTTTAGGTAGGAAATAATAGGCAGTTGGAAAAAGATGGCCCTCCTAATACATTATATTGGTACGTCATGCCATGCGATGGGGTGGTATACGTTGAAATTCGTTGTCGAAAAACGTTATTAATAAATAAAAGAGTTTTTGGTTACGAGAAATTTATCTTAAATAACACTAAGATTGGAGAAAGATACGTGTTAAAAGTGGAATCCGTGTCTGTAGACGAGACTCAACGCATCAGATCAATTGAGGTTGGTGTGTAGAATAGGTTCTTTACAATAATAATAATTATTTAATAACCTTACTTAAAATACTATTGTAAAAATTATGTCGTTTTTGAAATAGGTAATGGCCACCGTACGACCAACGATGATTCAAATGCCAGACATGCCGAGTGATCTAAGTATCCAACAATATGTCGAACCGGATGATTGCCAATCAGTAAAGATCGGCTGGTTATCAGCCAACTCATTGACTGATTTAAAATATTGCGTGTACGTACAGGAGAATAGTAACAGCTTAGAAAGTTTAGATTTTTCAGTAAAGCCAGATCAGTGCAAAGTCCGTTATGGCAAAATTAGGAGGAGTGATACATCTAATAATTATCGGACGAAAACTCGATGCTACATTGGAGAAAAAGGGTACGTAAATTGTATTATAGTTATTTATTTTGTATGTAGGACTCTTTTATATTAATTTTATTTTATTTTTGTCGAGCTCAGGATAGTTTTAGTAGAAAAGATACTCAAGCTTAAACCATTAACAACCTACACAATTCAAGTTACAGTTACTAAACCAAGAGGAAGAACATTATCGTACGATTTACTAAGGTTGGACACAAACTCGTGTGGGTTAAACTAAAAGACTATTTGCAACACTTTTGCTGAAAATCAACAAAAGCTATTCATCCATCATTATTGACAAAAATGTTGTCGATCGGCATATTCGTTTCGTTATCTTCTTCATCCTGTAAATTGTAATCCTTCATAGTATTATTACGTTTAAATACTTTATATCGTAACTATTTTGTAGATTTTATTATTGTTACTATTAATTTTTATTATCTATATTTATTGAAAATAAAATTGACTTCCAAGAACTTACTCGGTATTGTGGTACTGTGACGTTAAAAAATAACAATGTAAAGCTAAAAGGAATGTGGAACGCCCCATTAAGAAAAAAAAACATCTGGCGTTTTCGGAACCTCTACAGCTAGTTTTTATACATACAGAAAAGTTATTAAACAGGTACAATTCATTTCAAAAATACTGAAATAAAATTACATTTAGTAGTTTAAGGGAGGATATAATATATAATAATAATAATATATATTCGTGTTTATATGTATATATACACACATACATATTAGAACATACCAATAAGGCGTTGATGAGTTGGAAAAATAAAACATTAAGATAGCTAGGTACCTACCTTAGAGCATATTATTAGGTACCATGCTGATAGGGTAATCATGTCAGAATTATGCTTAAGGAATTCGAGTCCATTAAATTTGGGGAACTGTTGCTGACGTTGCTGTATAAGGAACATTACATAATATTATATTAAGGGTTAGTGAACCCGAGGTGAGTGGTGGAGAACAACCTTCGGTTAATTTAATGAGTTCCAGATTTTTTTTTCAGTTTTACAAGGGTTGGTTATAATAACACCGTCGGATTCACCTTTATTTTCAATGGAGTTTATATAAGATACATCTCATATGCGTTATATAACCTTTTGTTAACAATATAAACTGTACGCATCTCACATTATTAACAATGTGTTCATTATTTTATTATATTGTGTGGAAGTTTACTTTTTTTTTCTATGAAGATATTTACAATTAACTAATAAAAAATATCTATTGAATTTTAGTTGTTGTACGTACATTTTTGTTAGTATAAAATATTATTTAAATAAAAAATAATAAATCAATTATTTTTTTTAATTATTGTCTTACAAAACCCAATATTATAATAATGATTATTATTTAACGCAATTACCAACATTTAATTAATTAAATATCATATTCACAAGTGAAGCTAGGATGCCAATGACCGTGAATAAAATTAATTTAAACATACATTTGAAAAGTTAAAATATGCAATAATTATATGCCATTAAATAATAAAAAAAAAATTTAACAATAATATACAAAAAAAGTAAGAGTTACGTTAAACATATTTAAGATTATTAATTACGATTAATATTATGATAATTATCTTAGATCTTAAACACAAAGTATATATTATTTTGAAATGTTAAACATATTTTCAATAATAGTTTTAAGTGTTGAACAAAGTAATAGTATACCTATTTAGATGCTGGGTACACATAAATTTAAAAAGACAAGTTAATAGACTTAAACTAATTATATAATTATTTAGTGTAATGAAATATTATGATTGATATTTTTTAATTTTACTATATTTTTGACACCAAACAAGTTGAATTATGCAGTTTATTACACTTATAAGTACATTTTATATTTTTAGTTTTGAATTCCTATTATTTAACTCTAGCTATAATCTATTATACACTTTATTAATTATTTACTTGTTTTTTACATTTAATAATATAATTTTTAAACTAAAACATTGGATCTTTCATTATTTTTACTAAAAAAAAACATTTTAATACAAAAATTAAGGCGAAGTTAATATAACAATTTTATACGGGCATGTGAATTATAATTAATTTATTCTAAAATTTTAATAAAGGCAATAAAAGCTATATTGTTTAATAGTTGAATTATAATATAGTAAAAAGTAATAAAATTAAGTTCGGAAATCAATATTTTAGATTCAAGTGAATCTAATAATAAATAATTAAAATAAATTATAGTCAACTGTGCACTGTAATACTAGTAATTGATCAATTATTAAAAAAATAGTCATACTTGTAAATACTTAAATTTATAGAAATATTTGAAAATAATTAATAAATGATACTATTATATATATTTAGTTAATTTGATTATTTGGTTATTAGCATATTTATATAGGTTTAACACCTTGATATCTATTTATGGTTGTGAGATTCTCGTTTAATGATTTTGTAACAAGATGTACTGTAGGTCTTGGGAGAAATTATGTACTATTGTCTATTATAGCCTATTGGTATATAATCTGAGTTGGCAAAGATTTATTGGTTGTGCCATCTCCTTACATTTTATACTTTGCCCCTTTGTTTTAGCTGTAATTTATTGTAGATATATTATAATACATTTATTATTTTTAATTCAAATATGCCAAAATATTATTTTTCTGTATGCATTTTATACCATTACTATAATAATCGATTAGTCATTAAAATATTTGTGTTGTATATGTATACATAAAGCTATAAGTAAGTAGTAATTACAGATTATTATAATATGTAACTTTATAAAATTTTATAAAATTTCAAGGATTGTATACCCATATAACAATATCTGTATAGGATAAAATATTTAAAATATTATAGTATTTACAATTTTACATGTATATTCTTACAGCGGGCGAGTGCGCATATTTTGCAGGATAATAATTTTAGTTTTATTGACATAATAACTTTTATCTGAGTGGCCTGATTACAGGTGTTCTCCCTATTCTATGATGACGTATATTTCAATAATATTTAACAAGACAAGTGCTATATTTTCATACGTATTTTTCACATTACATTATTATCAATGTTTCTTTCAATGAACTCCACACAGAATACATACGCAATAAATAGGATCCAGCATGTCGTGATAACTGCACCAAACTTTTACTACTATTTTTCAACTAATTTACAACGTTTTGATCCTCGTAATTACACCAGATTCAAGTTTTTTAAGTCAGTGTCATAGATTCACACATAATAATTAATGATGGATATATTTTTATCCACCATCTTAGTCTGTAATAATAATAGACAACTGCGTGTAGTGTAATGATGACATCATGGAAATTAATATAAAATATTCAATACCTACCCATAAATTAACCAAAGGAATTTATCATTCAATTTATCGAAAGTGGTTGCGCTAGATCGCAAGTTTTGCGAGTTAAAATTTGTGCCCTTTCTCCTATAAACGTATAAAGATACGATATTAATTTTTAATAATACATTTATTGTTGCAAATCACTGTTAAGTATAATTAATTGTGGTTTTTGTAGTCTTGTGGAGGACGACCACGGAAGGATTAATTAATGTTGATTTAACATTTTATCACGGTACCAGTGGATTGTTTTTTGACGAAAACGATCTAGGTAATAATAATAATTAACTATTTGCACCATAATATATTGTATGAATTCGTAATTTTGGTATATTTTTCATAGATTATTGTTACCAACGAAAAATTTATTTTCTGAATGGATGAAAAATGCACTTGACTTTTTGTGTATTTATATTTTAACGATATGAATATTTATAATAAAAATAATTCGAACTTCAACTAATTTCATACTTATTCCATTATTTGCCATAAATTATTTTTAACTTTGATATTTATATTATTTTATCGAGTATAATGGGCGGTATTGATATATCTTTTCTAATTTTATATTATAAATAAATGAAAAAGGAAAAATGATTAAATGGATTATTTATTTAGTTAGTTCATTTGATTTGATATCAATGAGTAATTCTAATAAAATATAGATTAGAGAATATTAGGTGCCTATAAGGCTTTTTTGAATTAAAAAAATATGATTTACCAAGGTAACGGAAATCGCGTTTTTGCGAACGTACACTATGGTGGGTATACCTATAATAATATAAATAAGTTAGCTAAGCTATTTAACGTATGTATAGTTTATTAATATTTATCGGCTATATTCTGTATTATAACATATCGTAGTTGAATTTTAATTCTGTTTTTTGAATTAATAACCAATTCATAGTGACTATATTTAGTTTTGCATATTAAATCCCGATAAAAACACACGGAATATATTAACGAATTGGAAAAGATAATATTATGTACAGAATTCGTGAACGCATAAAATTTAAGTTTGTCTAATAAATATTAAATAATATACTTCATGACCGTCGAGATGTATTGATAATACGTGTAATAATAATAATAATAATAATAATCAGTCGATTCGAAAATATTACTTTATCTATTTACTTCGTATTCGATCTGAACATAAATGCAAAATGCATAGTATATATAGGTAGATAATATATAATGTTAAAAAACACGATCATATGTGTAAGTATATTTTATTTATCTATCGTGGAATATATACTATATTTTTGTCATCCAATAAAGTGATTATAATGTTCAACATAATAAAAACATTTAGAAGTTGATAATGTCTGGAAGTGTACTCTGCGCTCAATGAGGTTATATGCATTTCTTAAATGTAATAATATTGATTATTTTTTTTATTATTATTATTATGATTATTGGTATACCGCAGAAAGCAAAACGTTCAAACCTACGAAGCGTAAACCTGAGTATCACTACCGGATGTAACGTTGAAGTCAGCAATTTTAGTCATGACATTGACATTGGTATACTATACAGATGGTAGACGGGTGTTTCTTTTTCTTTCTTATTTCTTTCTTTTTTTTTTTTTTCATGTTGTTGTTATTAATATTTCTGCGAACCCGCAAACAGTAAATCGCGAATGTCAGGATAATAATTTGGGAGGCGATAGTATTTTGCGTAGGTATAAAATTATTTATTAGATTATTTTCGTCGATTTCTAAAAACACGTCTAGACCTCAGAGGTGTATATTATTGTATATTTGTATTATGTCTAGGTTTGACGACGATAAACGGACAAATGACACAGGCGCCATTATTTTAATTATTAAGATATTATGTTGTCGCGAAGTAATGTAACCGTTCATTTATAAACTTAAAATAGTAATCAAAAATCGATAATCAATGATTTCCGTTACTCGTAGAGTCATGGATCAATATTATATATTTTTCGATCCATTATGTTGAAAATAAAATATTTTTATTATTATTATTAATATTTTTAATTTAACTATACATTATTATTTATAATACCGATTATCTACCGATTTTTGGTTGTACTTTAAAAAATGTTTTAAAACTTTATTTTTGTTTGACATATTAAATTTAATGTCTCAAGTATATATTTAAAATGTATCAAAAAGTACTATCTTATGATTTTTGGTGTAAAATTTATTTTGTTGTCAGTATGCGATATTTTTATAATGTATTATTATTATACATTATCAAATAATTAGTTAAAATATTTAAGTTGAGTATGATAATAATTTCTATTTTACCGTATTATATTGCACCCATACAATCTAACACTACAATCTAATAATTCAGAAAGCTTCAAAATCAATTAATTAACAGGTGAATACCATTAACAATTATACAATTTTATATAAACAATTACAATTAATTTAAATAAAATATAAATTCAGATCGATCTATATTTCCGTGGACGAACTACAGCTAATAACTATTGTTGTATAACAACGATTCAAAAATCGCTTTACATTAAATCATCAAGCAACTGATTTTATTCTAAAGAATATTATGTTGTTTACTTTTTACATAATATATATATAATTTTAATGTTTATTATATACTTCCTTTAAACTCTTTAGGATAATATTTATCACTGGGTTGTCGCAGATGATTTATAAACGTGCGTCGCATACTAAACCTAATACTTATGTACATAGGTAATCTTGTCTCTAAGTGCCTATCATGTTCCACGATGATATACTAAATATGGCTATACCTATGCGGTTTGTAGAAATACACGTGCAAAAGTCATCTGGATGAAGTGGCTATATAGACACAATTGTACTATATTCTACTCTACCCACTTACTATTTAAATACACCGCACATGTGCACCATATTTTTATACGGCGAATAGACAGCCGACATGCCGTCGTAGTTAAAATATATTATGCACATTATAGTGTCTCACCATATTTATGTTAGCAAGTCAATAACTTTTTATAATTAATATTTTTTAAATACTTATCACTGCTGTAATAGCGAGTAGAGAGCCATACGATTCGTATATTGCAGTGCCTAATTCATAGAAAAATATAGTTTCACTCACTAAAGCCGAAATTAAAGAAATTAAAATCGTTTCACGTCTCTTAAAACTTCTAGATAAAAATTTAATATTTTAAAAGTATACGACGACTGATTGCCATCAAATATTCAATTAGCTCACTATATTTTTTGAAATTTCGGTGGGTGCGTACGCACACGCGAGAACACACACAGTGTAAGTATACAGGGTGACTCGTTTAGCATATTCGCGCAAACATTTGTTATCTTTTTATAATGCATATATTTCAAATATTTTTTTTTTAGAATTTTCTAGTTAACTTCAAAACTAAATTTTCAAATAGATATTTTCAAACCTTAAGTGAGTGTACTATGGTGAAACAGCCTTTTTTTAAAATGATCATCACCCTTTTCAAATTGTAAGCAACATAATACTTTTGTAAACTTCATTTAAATTGAGACAAAGGTTTTACATAATCAACTATAAAATAGATAAAATATTTAGTCTATTATTATATTAATATTTAGCGGTCAATTTTTACAAAATTAAAACTTTTTCCTAAATTTAAATCTCACTTATTGTTCAGACTTAGTTACTGAAGCATAAATTATCAAATTAAAAAAAAAAAAAATTTAAAAACTATATTATTTATTTGATGTATGAAACTATTAAAGAAATCACGGTCCCCGTATTGTATTTCAAGCCTATCATCTATAGTAACATTAGTAACTATAGTATAAGGACATCAAGTTTAATAACTCAGAAATAATTCGTTTGAATTTCATTTGAGATGCTTCAAAGTTTCCAAAAAAAAAAAAATCATCTGTTTAACAATATAATCATATACTGAATACACTGCAGTTAAAATGTGTTTCATATGAAAAAATAAATACATTTTTATATCTTGTCACTCTTCAAAAATGTTAATCTAGTCTAAAGATTTTAATACATATTGTGGTCTCTCTGAGTATGAACTCTCTATTATAGACACCTAAAAATGCCAATATTCAGAATCTCAATAATCACTATACTTACTACGAAGTATTCAATACTCGGCGCATCACTCTGTATAATAATATACGTGTGATTTGCAATGTCCTGCATTTAACGTACCTATTTTACGTTTCACCGTGATGACGACGGCGCGTCGGAGGACCGGCCCCTGCAAACGTTTATTATATTTTCAATCGTCGTTCGTATTCGCGATATGTATGATTCCATAATAACTGTAAACATTTAGTAGGCGATAATAATATTATAATGTTCTACTCTCGAATATTTGCAATGATATTTATTCGTGATTATATTTAAGTACCACGATCGCGCGTTACATTATAAAAAAGCTGCCCCGCTAACCACGCTAAGAACATAGAAACGCGTGCAAGAAGGATATAAATATTGCTTTATTTACTAGAATTATAGTACCTGCGTACGTGTTTAATATATTCGTATTATGCGAATAGTATAATAATATTATTGTAATTGATACGGTTTTATAGGAATAACAAACTGTTTTTCTCTCGTCCTCGTACTTGCCCGTTCCCAAAGGTAGTAACCTTATTGCAAATTTACATCGTGGATACGCATGCATAAACATTATACCAGCAACATACATATACGGTGTTAATGAGTAGCAAGTACACTTCACATTA
This sequence comes from Rhopalosiphum maidis, assembly GCF_003676215.2. Lineage (NCBI taxonomy): Eukaryota > Metazoa > Arthropoda > Insecta > Hemiptera > Aphididae > Rhopalosiphum > Rhopalosiphum maidis. The sequence goes on from NC_040877.1 coordinate 67,927,189, forward strand.
CATATCAATTAGAGTTATTATTTATATGCAAAATGCAATTCGCACATGTATTGTTAATATATATATATATATATATATATATATATATCACATAGGTACAAGTGATTAACATATTAACTATGTACAATATTCTGAAATTACGAATTAATGAGAATTGATATTTTTTATTAGTTCATAGATTTCATTGATTATATTCCGAAGCGTATTCAATTAATCCGTCTATTTTTAGTTTCAAATCATCACTAATCATGCACTTATCCTTTAAGCTTTTAAGGAAAATAATGATTAATGAACTATACGCTTTAATTTCAACACAATAAATAATTTATAAATATTTTAGAATAAGTTAATATAACACAATATATAACTATATTAAGTATGTACACATATAACAATATTATGACCTAATATAATTATAGCACGAGACTGTATTCATATTTTGCTTATGAATCTAGGTAACTCAGTGGTGTTTGTAAATACTATGCGTAGTATGCACTTAGTGTAAATAGTTTTATATGATGCCATGAACGGCCTTTAAATAACTCTTTTGATGGCCTTTTGAATTAATTCGATTTCGACGTTATATGAAATAATCGAATATACTGCTCACTTTCGCTCTTCTTTTTCTTTTCACCGCTTTCCTGTTGCTCTTGTAAAACGTTTTGAGCGTAGGCCCTAGAACACCGGTCAAATAGTTATGCATTGCTTTACATTTCTTTTCACTGTTTACGTCGTTAGACGCTCCCCAAATGATCACACCGGACGCGTCGTTTTTCTTTGGTATTGAAAACGAATTCATCAGATCAGTCTGAAAATAATAAAATCGAATAAAAAAGTGATAAGTGATAAATTTGGTATTATTTTGATGTCGTCTTCGAGCGTTTGACTACCCTGAAGTGACAAATCATAAATTAACGTCTTATTTGTTGAAGAGGAACAGGAATTCAAAACGTTAATATCTGTACTACATGTTGTATTTATTTTCTGTGAACTATCGCTTGAAGATGAGTTGATAATGGCTTTACTACAATATATTTACTTTATTAAAATTATAATAATTAAATTGTTCTTTATAAAATGCATACAACTTAAGTTAAATGGTACTATTAATTTACTGTGATTGCAATACAAACAAAATTTCTAAAGAGAAAATAAACAATATAATCTTTAGTTTTCAATTTTTCATTAAAAAAACCATCCTTTTCGCCACATGAATTCAATACCACGGCTAACCAACGGCTGTGGTCTTAGAAGATACAATGTGATTATGACCCGTAATAAAAAATAACTTCATAAAATATAATTCAAGGGGATGTAAAAAAATACACAGGGTTACTCACTTTAAAATAATACAACCATTTCCCAAAAATTAACTTAATTTTAATTATATAATACTACAAATACATATAAAGACTAATATTACTACTTAATAAAAATCGTATAATATGTGAAATACAACGCCGGCTTCTTCTTTGGTTATTCATATTATATTTTGTATTAGTTTCTGAGTTGAAGCGTAGAATATATTGTATTTATTTTAAATTTTACCTTTTTTATATTATAAATGAAAAAAAGTTCTTTTCTTAATTTATTATTTTATTAAATTACAATTAAATATATTAACTGATTTTCGAATTTTTTTTCACAGAGGCTATATTATCACACCTTTGAGTTTCGAAAAAAATAACGACAAAAAACGTACGTCTTTATGATGCTATTTAGTTTTCGCTATACCTATTTCATTTAATAAAAATCAAAATATTGTTATCAATTTGGACTTATAATATTAAAAGTTATTACAATAGAAATATTACTTATTACATTTTAGTTGCTATTACCGTTTATAAAGTCAAAATTAAATTTATCAGCGTCATAAAGTTGTATTTAATTTAGTATTTACCAAACAATACCACTAAATGTGTAATCACTTGTAAAATATAATACGTTGAAAATGTCTTTTATTATAATATTTTAAATATTGTTAAAATTTTTATTAAATTGCCTATATAAAACCCCTTAAAATATGTATGTATGAGGCATTTAACAAAATTCAATTATTATAATTATTAATATTATGTTTATTTTCGTGTTAGATTTGTTAGTGAAAACAATTCAACAACTATTAAGTTATAATTAACATGAGTATGTTATAATATATTTTCATCTTGATAGAAAATTAATTTAAAGCAAAATAATGTATTGAATTAATATTCATATATTTTTTTTTTTATATAAATAAATTTATTACTCTCTTAATAATACCTATAATAACATCGGTTTTGATAAAAATTTATTTTTATGGTTTGTCTTTGGGAAAATGCTTTTTGTTTCAATATTTCATATATGATTGAGAAATAATTATGAAAAAAAATATTTTACAAGATTCACAGATGTATTCAGAAAAATAACAAATACTGGAATAAAACTACTGAAATTGTTTACAATAGTTGTTTAAGAATATATGAATTATTAAAATATTTTGAAATAGTTATACACTTCTTACTTAAGTGGTCTACTCAACACGACATGGACATATTATTCACGTGCCAAGTGTGTTCGATCTTTTTATTATTAATGTTTTTAAAAATATTATCCTTATTTCATTGCGAAATGTGAAGTTGTTAAATAATGAATGCGACCCGATATGGACTCGTTGGTTGTTGAATATCAGAATAAATAACGAAAATGCGTTTAATGTCATTATTTGTAATTTGTATGCATATTTAACATTATAATTTAATATAATTTATTCTCTAGATCAAATATTTATTTTTATTTAAATATTTTTTTAAATTTCATCTTGATTAAATTATATTAAACTTTATTTACCTTTTTTTGATAAATTGTAAATTATAAGATTGTATCCTGAAATTATAATTACCTTCTCTACAAATTGTTTTGTGTCATAGTATTTAATCCATGTGTATGGATAAACAAATTTTTTTGAACTGCTCATTTTCTCTACGCGTATTGCTTCCACCATTCTGCCTTGCATAAACTTAGATCTCTTTTCTGAACTCATATTTTCGTATTTGAAATATAAAGATGGATAAATAGCTGTACTTTCTTCAAATAACCATTTTGATCTATACGAAAATAAATATTACATTTATTAAGTAACATAAAATTGTACGTTATTTTACATTTTTCTCCAATTGGGTATAATAATATTAATTCGTATTTAAGTTAAAGTACGTATTGTTAGATGAAAAAAACTAAATTTAATTATTAAGTTACAAGGTACCAATGACTAAAATTAATTTATTAATAATAATAAAAAAAACCTTTTAGAGATTAAATGTTAGTATATAATATAATTTTAAACCGTTAACACTTATTATCTTAACAAGTATTAATGTTTATAAAATATTGTTTATTCATATAATTTTAATTTATTATAAAACAAATTCTTTATTAAATATTACGTACATTATCAATATTTTTTTTTATCGTTTTTATCATCTTTGTTTTTTTTTTTACTTTTTTTGAATGATATCATGCAACTTACATTATTTAAGTACTCAAAAGAATTTTTTTTTTAAATCGTTTAACAATTAAAAGCTAATTAAATTGTTAAAAGAATAATTCTCTGTTTAAAAAGCAAACTAATCACAGAAGTAATCATAAAAAAAAAAACCGATTCAGTCAACCGATGCTGGCCGGTTCGGACTTCGGAAAGCAGAAAACTGGTCCATCATAATATCTCAATTAGATTGTGTAATTGATTTATTATAGACTTGACAAAAAAATTTGTTGCCTGGACTTTTTGTCTTCCGGACTTTAATAGAAATTACTTACACTTGGATTAAGTCAATATACAAATAATTCATTTAAGGAATAAATTATTAATGTAAGGTTCTATACATTTTATAGCAGCTCAATGTTTTTAAATATATTATATACTTACATTAATTATATTTATTTTTTAAAAATGTACCTATCTATATTATTTTTTTGGGGTTCACAAAATTCCGACTGCGTATTGGTTATACGTGCAATTTATTAGCCGATATCATTAATAACAGTTTTTACTTAACCGTAAATTGTAAATACAAAATCAACTAAAATTTAACCATTTAATCTTGGACTATATTTCAATATTTTAAGTTATTTCAATATTCTAACTTGTAGCGTAATAATTTAGAATAAATATTTGTTTTTAGTATTTATTGCTTTTAATTATTTGGTTTTAAAAATATTTTAATTTACTTACAATGATTCTTTAAGCTACAATAAATAAATATTACTTTTTGGTAAGTATATTTAGATTTTTAATAACAGTAACTACTACGAGTAGTTCAATATCGCCTATTATTGCACGCACTTATTATAGTAGTTTATGAAACATTTTTACGAGTTAATAGTCAATGGTATATAATTTTCATAATTAATAAGAAATTATTGTATCTATTGTAAAAAATAAAAGAAAAAGGATATCTTTAATTTAATGAAAAACTTGGTTGTAACATGATATTTTCAGTTTGAAAAAAATAAATTAATTTTTATTAAATACTATCATCGTAACCATAATAATTATAGCAATAAGTAAGAATGCATGTTATTATTAATAACAATTATGGTGATTATAAAATGTGTGCATTGAACTATTTTACTTTATTTATCGGTTAATTTAATTATTCTTGTAATTTTACTGCAATACATTTATTATTTAAAAATTCAACTATACACCTTAAGTGCATTGCACGTAAATTTAATAATTTAGATTTACCGTTTGAACCGGCTATTGAAGGAAAATTATACTGTAATTTAGTAAGATCCTCTGATTATCATTTTAAGTTTAAAATGGCCCATTTAAATAGTTTTCTGTTTTGCCTAATCTCCCCTTCTGTTTCTACATCATCGATTATATATCATAGTGCACATCTAATTTTGTTAAATCTCTTTCACCGCTACGTCATACCACAACTGATGTGGTTTAATTCTAGATATTTTTTTCATTAAATAACTTACTTTATCCGTTTTAGATATCCACCTGCTCCTAATAGATGTTTTGACTATTCACAACATTTTATTAATCACATTAATAAATCTTTCCAAGTCCATTCACTATCAATTTTTCTAAATATATCACTTTCAAAATATGTTAGCGTTTGACGTTTGTTCACTAATCACTAAATAATCTTTCATTTATATGGAATGGGAATAGATATTATATTATACACTGACGCACTTTGTACACCTCGACAATGTGGCTTTAAAATAGTCTATTTTATATACATATTACAAATTAATGTCACAGTGTGCTACTTAAATTTCATTGTGCATTTTTCTTTTCATTTATTTCAACTTGGCAACTTTCAAATAATTTAAATTTCTCACTTATCTAATGAATAAACTCCGATTATACTGAGATTATTAATTGTAAATATATAATACACTATTATTCGAAACATATCTTAGTAGGTACAAAGAAATATTATTTGTTTAAATACCATTATTTATTCTCTATAAACATGATGTAATAACAATATGTTTGTGCATTTTAGAGTAGAATACGGAGGATATTGAATTTATAACTACTATGCACAATATACATTTTGTTTAATATTGTATTTAGATTTCTGTTGTTAAAAAATTACTCTAAAAATGAAACATATTTATCCCTATAAATTAAACTTATAAGACTATGTAAGGCTGGTAAGTTTTTTATTATAAATTTAGGTGTAATGAAATGTAATATATTATACGATATTATTTACCTGGATATTCTAATCGATAGTTAAGAATGATAATTTTATTAATAATTTAATGGATTTATCATTTATGAGATTTATTGGAGAAAATAATGTTTTAATAAATTAATATTATATAATTTGTAGTTTTGTACATTACTTTTCATTATTCTTCATTACATTTGATGAACATTTTGCTTGATCATTCTTTGGTGTGTAGTTGTAACAAAATGGATATCCATAATATCCCCAATTAGCATTTGGTCTTAATGACTTTGCAACTTGGAGAGTTCGTTTAAGGAACTGTGTAGCTGCTTTTTCAAATTTTCTCGAAGCCTAAAAAATGTTTTGAACACATGAATTGAGGTAGCAAAAATATGTATAGAAAATATAAGTTGTTTTATGCACTATAAAAAAAGAATGAAGACTTTCAAATCAAAGTCAACGCTTAATTAAAAGTGCTTATGATCGAAATAGTGGGTTAAATATATGTATATATATATATATATATTAACAGAAAAGACGGTCTTTTGTATAGTAGATTTGTAATGTACCATAATTTTGAAAATCATAGAGTAGGAATTGCATTATTTTATTACAAAATATTAACTATATTCAGATTCAATTTGATCCATTAATCTATATGCACGAAATACTATATAAAGTAACTTGATACTTTAGTTTTAAATTATAATATTTTTATTGAGAAATTGCATTATATTTTCTAAACGTTTCTATCATATTTTTTTAGTCAACAATGTTGACAAAATTTGTGTTTTATTCTATAGCGATAATAATAGTGATAACGATAACAAGCTACGTTCAGAAATTTAAATGTCATCTAATACATTTTAAATATAATTATTCCCAAAATAAAATATAGCAAGATAAAAACTTCGAAATTATTTTATTAAGGTTATAAAGATAAATATACCTCTCTTTGGAGATCTTCTTTTTGCCAATACGGATGGTTATATTTCTCAATTTCCATGGAATAATCTTTGTATGGCGATAATGATCCAAAATTTTCTTCATACATAGGACGCCAGTGTTCAAAATCAATAATAGCTAACCCTAAACATTAGTATTATTTACTTAGTAAGTAAATTTTATAATTTTTAAGTTTTTACTACTGTTAAATAAATGTATAACTATTTCTTTAATGTTATACTAAATTATTATTCAATATAACTTTACTATTATTTTATTTCATTACTTATTGGATAATGTTGACACGACTATGGCGGTAGGTGCTTGGTGGGTCCACGGTGAGCCGGTCAGGATAAAAAAACAACGCGAATTTCACTATTTGTATGATGTATATTTATTGATGACGAACAACGGTACACAATAGTTGTTAGTTGTCAAATGTCACTATGTCAGGTTGTGATGACATAAAAGAGAATATACAATTATGCTTTACGCGGTCTTACGACTAGGAGGCGTTGTCACCGTTGTCGGTAAGACGGTTCACGGAAGAGCGCGAGACGCCCGGAGGCCGGTACTCGTCCAGACCTACTTGTCTCCCGTCCCACCATGTACCTTTGCGGCGTGGGAGAGAGTACTTTGTATTGGCGACCGTTGCGTACCGTGTCAATTTGTAATATGTGAAGAAGAATAATTTTTAATACGTATTGTTTAAATAATTACATTATAATAATATATTCGTATCGTACATATAATAAGATTGATAGTTAGGGCATTATAGATGAGTATTGTTTTGAATAATTCGTTATTTATATAATTATTTTAATATAATTAATTTTATTAATTCAAATCTTATTATATAATTTCTTGTTAATAAATTTGAAAAAAATTTAATAATATAGTTATAAGATATAAGTAATTGGTACGTATTATGCGAAATTTCGTTTTTCATAATAATAAATATTTGCTTATCGTTATTATTTATTTTCTCAGTGATTACTTACCCGAAAAACTTGGGTCCGGTACTAGCTTAGTGACTATGTCTCTAGTAAATATTTCCAGATGCTTGGTAAGGTTGCCTTCGTGGGGCACACCACCGTTCCTAATCATATGATTGCTCCGCGAACCCCCACCTTCCATGAGAGCCGGAAACAGTCCCGGATCGTACAGCAAACTGATCTTATCACCGCGAAAGTTATCGTCGATGTTCTGCTGTATGCCCCATTCGGCCACTTCGTTGAATTTGTACCCAAACTTGTGACATTGAAACGTGGGCACGTTCCAATATACACGGAACTCATCCAACACGTCGTTGTACTCGTCTGCTTCGTCTATCGTCGATGTATAGTCATCGTCGTACTTGGGATACAAAATTCCCCTGTACGTACTATCGTCAAACAACCTATATGCATATAAAAATATAGTAAAGTAATTTTATTTGCATTCTATTCTCATTCACCCGGGTAACGAAATCAAGAATACAGGATGATTCTTTTATCAAATAACACTCATTATTTCAAAAAGTATTATTGTTTTTGAAAATATTTTTTTACATAGTTTCAAGTTGTTAAAAAACAACGTTTTTATAAAAAATTTATATTTTTTATCCTTATAATTTTTTAAGTTTTTTACTTTTTTGAATAACAACATAGTGTTTTAATTTTATATTCCAAAGCAGAATAATTTTCTCAGTTTTTTGATACAAAAAATTCGAATTTAGGTTGAGTAATTTATGAATTATACTTATTTAAAGTTTAGACAAGCGGAGTAGTGGACAAACATTTTGCGGGGTAACCCCGTATTACTCCACTCCACGCAACTAAACTTTAAATACGTATAACTCATAAACTACTCGCCTTAAATTCGATTTTTATGTATCTCCACAACTCCTCATACTCAACAAATTATCCTGTTTTGGAATATGAAATTAAAACACTATGTTGTCATTCAAAACAGTAAAAAACTTAAAAAATTATAAGGATAAATAATATTTAAAAATATAATTTTTTAGTAAAAACGTTGTTTTTTTTAACAATTTGAAACTATATAAAAAAATATTTTCAAAAACATTAATACTTTTTGAAATAATGAGTTTTGTCTGATAAAAGAATCACTCTGCATATTACGTAACACAATGGACAAAATACAGACACCACGACGTTTTAATGAATTAAAAAGACCTAGTTTTAATTTTTAAAGAAAATTCTAAGGTTTATATAATATAAAGTAGACGATGGATTTTTAATACTAATCTATTGAAGGGTATTAAATGACCTGTTTTATCTTGTAATATTGTATTGTACTATATTACTATATCGAATAAGACTTTGAATGAACTTTATATTTTTCTTTTAATTATATAATAAAAAAGTTAATAAATATGATATACAAAATCTTAGGTAATGATTTGAAAAAAATTTAAAATGTTAAAATGTTGTTAACATTACTCAATGTATTTTATTACAAAAAAAAATTATAGTATCTACCTTTAATAAACATACGAAATTTATTATAAAATTAGAAACGATTAACAAACAATATTGTCAATAATTACTCAATATACATTTTAAAAATGTGCAATATTGTCAGGCAACAATATTTTTTATATTTTTAACTTTTGTGATTTTTTATTGTAAAACTATATGGCGATACCTGCTTATTATTTTTTGGTTTTGAGTTTTTATTAATAAGTTATATTAAAAATAATTGTTTATTTATTACATTTAAATAATCAAACGTAGACGTTAGTCACGTTATGATTTATTCCAAAATAAGTGAAATAATCTAATGATTTGAACTACATATTTGGAAAAGATGAATATTTAACGTTGAATATGATCTTACCGTAAAATTTTAAATTTAAATACTGTTACAAGAACCTATTTCATAAGACTTATTGATTTCAAACATCATATTCATGGGTATAGAGCCAATCCACGTGTTGCATAAAAATTAACTACAAAGTAAGTATTTTTTTTTATAGTTGTAGAGTAATATTTAACATATTTATAAATTGAGAATGAATTATAGGAATTACTAAAAGATAATTTTTAGCCTATGAATTAAAGTAATTCATTTCTAAACTAACATATTATGTATTATTTTATATACACCTACTGTTATACTATAAAAACAATGTAAAATATAATATTTATCATTGTGGAATAGTACCTAATATATATATATATAAATTATATTATTATTTATTATGTCATAGAAATATTGAATACGTGATGTGTCAGGATTCAAGGTGAACCCTATCATTTGAATAGAAATAATATTCCTTAGATCCAAAAAGTGAGGATAATAATATATATTATGATATCTTCAATAAATTAATGAAACGAATTCAAAAAGGTTTTATAGCATTTTTAAAATATTTATAATGTAATATTATGTATACTGATTTAGTGTTTTTAACAAATAACTTATTTATAACTTTAATACATTTTATTTTATAATAATTTTACATTTTTCGAAATATTTATGAAGTAATTTATATTTGAAAAATATTATTAGATCGTTACAACTATATTATTAATTAAAATGAAAAACTAAAACTAAACTGTATACATTTTTTATTATAATGTAAGATAATAATATTTCATTTAATTATTACACAATATTATATAACAAATAATGTTGTAATAATATAATATAATAAATAACTGTAACAATTATTTAATGAATTTTCGTATTAAAAAAAACCGTATTCTGCAATTCTAATATGTAATTTTATCTAGGTACTAAAAAAAAAAAAAAATACTAAACCATGGACGCGGCGTTAAATTATTGTTCCGCTTGAGATGTAAAGATTCCAAAGAAAATTAAATAATATCAACAACCAAACTATTATATGATACACCCACCCTAAAATGTTTATATCTATAATATTGTGTTTAATTAAATGTATTTATTTTTGAATAAAACATAATATTATGTTTACTTTAAAATATTTTAGTTATTAATTTACGGTCAAATATTCTTAAAGCTAGCAATATAGTTTTGTTATTTTCGTCTTTAGAACAATCATGTATTAACAGTAATATATGATGAATGATGTTCCTACCTATAATAAATTTAAAACTTAATTAGTATTATAAGTTATGACATTTTCTTTTATTACTAACAGGACGTTGTACCCCAGTTAGGTTAGGTCATATAGGTTAGGCCCCCCAGAATGGTTTATAACTTTGAAACCCACTCAAATTTTACGTGAGTAAGAGATACTCTTAATAATTCTTGATTAAGGAATTATATAGTATTTTATTTAATATTTTAATTTTTAATTTGGGGCGTAAATGTAAATATGTGTGTATATTTATACTTTTTAATAATAGTCAGTACTTTGTAAATAGATATGTAAAAATAAATAACATTTTTATTACGAGTAAATTAACTGTTGAAATACGTTATAACGGGAAAAAATGTTTTCGCCAATTAATATGCATAATATAAAGTCTGCTGATATACCTACGTAATATAATTATTAATTTCATATAAAACGAAATAATGTGTTTGTCTTTAATTATTTAATTTCGTGATTGGCTGAAATTCTGACAATTAATAGAAATGCCATCGGAAACCTAGTAGGCATTGAAGAAGAAACATGAGAATTTTACACAGTGTATATGGCGGCACTCCCAGTGAAAGTGTGCACGATTTTAAGTAATTAGTAAGGAAATTGTACATTGCGAATTCTGACTCTCACGCATCTCATTGTGTTCATGAACTTGACGAGGTCAGGTCGTAGAGTGTGAACCATAAATATAAAATTATGTGGTCAATATTTTTACTTGGCATGTATTTTTATCGTCGTTTTTAGGGATTATAACGTGCCATATGCGTGGTTGTTGTGACTCCTAAATATAATTTTGTAATTTACACACACGTATTATACATGCAAATCATAATATGAATATTTTTTCAATACTTATTATAAAATATCGCAGAAGCTTGTGATATTGTATAAAATGAAAACAAAATTTTACAACTTGTATACCTACATTAAACGGTGAAAGTAAGTACGGACTGCGAAGTGTAGGCACATACAAAAATATGTTAATAGTTGTTAATAAAAATTTGTAATAACAGTATGTTATATTTTATATTGGATGTTATTAGTTTTAAATATTTAGCAGTTAATACTATAATTAAAAGTTACACCTTGCACACTTCCTGTTTTCCCGCGGATACGTCATTTTGTGTACTGTGGTAATGTAGATTGTAGCATAGTCCGAAGTATTTTGTTCTTTCGTGACATTATTAAATAATAGCTGATAATTTTGCCCACAACCCATTAATCTGACCCAGTTCCGTTTAAATAAAGCTTTATTTTGTCATCGTATTATCAATCTTATGCGTGATATAATTTGTAATGTTGACACTTATTGCCAGGCTTTATCATTTAACAAGTATGTATTATTATTATTATTATCATTTATAATATTATTAAAATAAACAAATTCTGCCAAAAAACCAAATTTTTTATATAGTATTACGCTTTCTGGCAAATACCCAGTCCTTACTCCTTAATCCGTTACTCTACTAAGATAAGTTTTTATATAAAGACTTTCTATATACCTACAATTAGTTATTCTTAGCAATTTCATAAAGAAAATTATATATTTAATTAGATATTTATCTTAATATAGGTCTCCTATAAAAAGTAACGGTACTTATATTTATAGTTAAAAAATTTACAAATTATCGATTACTTGAAATATTCTAAAGGAAAAAGTAATATTAATTAATATAGAATTAAATTATGCGTACGTTTTGCAGTGAACACAATTTATTTATTTAACAAAAAAAATAATAACTCTGTAGCTAAAACAATTTTTTGTTTGTATTAAATGTTCAAAAATAGTTAATAAACTTAAGTAATAACCATTATATTGCATTGGTATGGTTAATAAATTATCTAAATTAAAACAGTATTAATTATTGAAGAAAACCAGAAAAACAACAAAAAGAATTACAATTTTTTTGCATTAAATATTTATTTGTATGTAAAAATTTATATGGTAATTACTACTTTCGGACGTTTTTCACTTCAGGTTAGATACTTCTAAAATTAATTAACCATAAAATAAAATATAAACTATGAATACATAATAAAAATGCAAATAATTAACAATATTAACTACAACAATTTTTGTGATATTGAACAATTGTTAACAACATAATTTTTTGGTTTATTTTGGTGATTAGCAATAAGTTGTACAACATATTAATATCGTATAGTATAAAACGTATAAATAATGTTGGTATATTAAATTAATTATGTAAATACTCATAATAATAGGTGGTTTATCTGGTTACATCAATACATCGTGAATAGTATTATAAATGGGCGCACCTTAGTCGGTAACATAGTACCTAATTAATCAACTATTAAACTGTTAATAGTCTTAACATTTTTAATTATTTTCTATTGAATCTAACATTTAAAAGAATAAAATATCTCATATTTCTATTATCTACTAAAATATACAAAAAAATTAATTTTATACGACTTATAAAACAAATAATGAATAGGTTAACCTAACTAATGCGTCCACAGTCACATATATAAAATAAATGGACTTTTCATACACATGAATTTATTTTTATGATAAAATCTTTTTTTAAGTATTTAAAATATATTTATATAATATTTACAGTATTTTTATCAACAAGTTCATAAATAACATTATAATATAGAACTTGGTAAAATTAAAAATAAATTATTATTTGCTACATCTTTTTATACATTATCCATAGGTTAGGTTGTTTTTTTATTTATATTACAAATATTATTGTATATTGTATATAAACATTAAACATAGTTAGTGCCTATGTAACTTTTTAATAATATAATACCTACTCTTAAGTTTACTATTCAAGTTCTCAGGGTTTTCCAAACATACACATAAGTACAAAATTTCCACTGTTTTAAGTTCTAACACCTATAAAAGTTTTCCGAAAATATATTATTATTTATTATTTAAACGCTACTTGTCGATTATAGCATCTTGGTGACTCAGTTATAATATAGTTAAAATTTTTTGAAGTAATTTTTAATTTATTCTCACTGTTTATGTATGTATGTATATATATATATATGAAATTTATAGACATAATGATTTTTGTTACCATGAAATACTGAAGGACCTGGTGGACGGGACGTGCACAAGAAGAATCAGTAGCGAACACAAGACGGCGGCGGCGGCGACTGGTTCGGGTACCTGCGACGGCCGTAGGAGACGCTTCGACCATGAGCGGCAGCGCGTCATTTCCAGAAGACGTTATGCAACTAAACGCACACTTTTCCGTCTCGATTCGTCTATTAAAAACACACTCTTTCAAGTTCCCCCTCCCCCTTCTCCTTAGATATCACCCACATCACACGGTAAGTTTATAATGTATAATATAGTTATATTATTACGAATGTTAAAACAAATATAACATAGGTACGTTGCCGTACGTATACACCTAGGTACAGAATATAAATATTATACAGTTACACTATACATATATTTAGTATATAAATTATAAACGATATTTTATACCTCTTATGTTATAGTCATCACTAGCCGTCGTATAATATAGCTATATAATCGTCTTGTATGTCGAGTCTTGACGACAGTATTATAGGTACCTACGACCGTTCGGTCGTATAAACCTCGACGATCACAGCAGTCTCGAACAGCCAGATCTGAAGCTAAACATGGATTAGTATACCAACATTGCATGCCTACTATAGATACTAATATTTAACGTTAACATTGAACAGTGCTAAGTTATATTATAGGTAAATAATGTTATACAAATTTCACAACGCGCGAGTTTCAATAATACTAACTAATACAGTTTAATACGTTTTTAGCTATAATGCGCTCGCGGATAACATGTTATAGTTACAGGTTGACTATAAAACAATGTAAATAAGAGCAATATTGTTTTTATATTACGTATAGGTACACAGTGGTTACAAACACGCTCACGGGCTGGTGTTAATCGTCGGTTGTCAGCGTTTGTAATGTGTCCATAACATTAAGATTGCATACAATAACATAATATAATGGCAGTTATTGTAGATCTTTTTGACCGTGAAAAGTTGTATTGAAACGATTTACCTGTTATGAGTAATATTTTTGTTTGTTTGTTTTTAAATTGCTGATTTGATTCACTATAAACTTTAAGTTATACAATACATTATTACATTATTAGTATAATGCCTTATTTTATAATATTAAGTATATTAACTACTATAACTGGATGAAATTAAAGAGAGTTTGTATGATGTGGACTTTGGATGTTGCAAGATTTGACACGCTCGGAAATTCCCGGGAATATTTATTCCCAAAAATACCAACAACTGTGAAAATGTAAAATTTTTGAAGTTATTATCTTTTGTTATAAATTTATAATAGGCAGTCACACATCTTGTTTTATGATTTTTTACATGAATATAGTTATATTACTTATTTTATAATAAATTTAAAATTTATCATAAAATCCTGTACTATATTATATTATAATTTAGGATAGTTATTGGTCATTACTCATTATAATCATTATATTATGCAGTATTAATATTTTTAACATTAATAAAGTAATTGTGTTCATAGTAAGTAGTAATAATAGTATATTAGGTACCTATTAACCTATTTATAAACTACTTGATTACTAAGAAAAGATTTTTAAATATGTTTTATATTCTGAAGAGTGTGAGGAAACTATAATATATATATATATATATATAAAACAATTTAATAAAAAGTCAAACAAATACTTTGTTGATTATTCAATGTTATTGCTAACACTAGGAGCGCCAATCAATTATTTAAATGACATACATCTAGTTGTAGTTGTGGGTTTGCCATATTTCATTTTACTTGAATTAAGACAAACATTATTGTATAATTTGTATAGATAAAATCTTAGCACTCCTTCAGGGCCAATCATTAGTTTTAACACTCTATTTTTTTTATAAGTTCCACAGTTTCACACACAATGGTTAGCACTCTATGACTTATATTTATAAAGTAAAAACTAACTCACTTACAAATTGGAATGAATAACCGACAAATTTAACAATTAGCGTAATAAATTTCAACGAAAATAATCGTAAGGGAACGGGAAAAGACAATGTATGTGTATTCATCAATAATTGTCGTCTCTAAGATATCAAATAATTTCATCGTATAGATTTTGTCAGTCAATCGATAATTAATCAACTTATCTTTCATCTAACAGAACAATATTATTTTTTTTTTTTTTACTAGACATGTTAAGTAATTATTTAAATAAATAACTATTATTGAAGTTTCGGGAGAAATTTGAATTCCAAAACACTTTATTTACAACCAGGACAATATAATAAAAAATCGGTAAGTCCTGACTAAATCAGGGCGTATGGAAATCCTTATTTATTTGTCAGCTCCCCGTTAATTGTATATACTCACTAGTTACTGTGGATGCCGACATACAGTTAAACATTTTTCCTCGAGTTTCAAATATTTTAGATGTGGTTATAGTGATCGACATGATCCGTTTTTTAAAGTTTATCGCAATGTCCCGAAAATGTTTATTAGGATTATCTCAGAAATATGTCTGGCTTTATTTACAAATAAGCATTCTAATAATGGCAAATTATTCAACATGTCGTGCTAAAATAACATAACTAACATTTACATTTTACTACCTCAAAGCAAAAATCTTCTTTAAAGTGGTCAGTTTTTAATTTTCCAATAATGCGTTTTATTTATAGTTACTTATAGCTTCGCTATAAGTATCTATGTATAAAAACAACGACATAAATTTCAAATGGTGCAAATAATAATTATTACAAATTATATTTAACTTCTATGAGATATTTTGCAAGTAAAATATTTATTTAATTTCAAATATTTATGTTTTTAGACTAAATTATCTAATTTCACGAAACATTTATAAAATTAAATTACTATACACAATTATTATAGGTCGTAAACCTACGTAATTCGTTGATAAATTATCTTAATGCTTAGTAATCAAAACCCAACTTGCTTTGTTTCTATTTGCGTCGAATTCTACATAAATATTTATTCTTAAAAGTTAAGACTTATTCAAGTCAACGAACCTAAATAATTTTGTTGCCAAAAGAAAAAGCTTAAAACATATATTCTTATTATTTGGACAAGTCCTCTTAGATATTCCTCGGCGTAAACAAATTGTAATAAAGTTATAATAACAATGATAAATTGTATCAGCTACGTTCAAGTCGTTCAACGTACTACATAATATATAAATCTAAGCTAATATTTTATGTTTTTCTGCAGAGTTCGTGTTGTTAAATTACGATGTGATGAGTAACAACTCGATTATAAATATTTACAATGGCGAACACATGCTGTTCGTCCAATTTCACCCGTCTACGATTTTGGACCACACACACCTACTATAATATTGTTTTTCAAGGTCGTTTCCTGTTTACAATATTTCGAAGGACTTTCAATTTTTATATTACTTATTACACTTATGTTGTCAAATGCTTTATCATATATCTATTGTTAAATAGATGCACTTTGTGTATTGCAATTAATTACCTTGCTAGCTGTTGTTTTTAGTTGACCTAATTTTTCGTTATCAACCGAGTTTTATAATTCGTCCATTTATTCACACGAAACAATAGCCAATAGGTGCATAATATATTTCATTATTCACTTTGGTTGATATCACACAAATTTATGTTATCACAACACTAATTTGTGAACATTGAATTATATGAATTTGCTAATGCTAATGCTAATAATAATAATAATAACAAAACCGTTTTAACTTAATGATGTTTATTAGGTGTCACAGTTTAAGTATAGATATATTCAATTATCATATAGGTTATTGTTATAGGTACTTTCCTATCACACATTTACATGTAAATAACACACTTCAAATGTTTTCAAATTATGTTCAGTGCAAACATAAGTAAGCAAATATGTTGTACCTTGACGTTAGTTATAACTCGTGTGGTTTATGCAATTTTTTCATACAATATTTAGCTTGCATTAGAATCGATTTTTAAAAGTATTTTAATAAGTATCAGGTATATTTACCCGCAGATATGAGTAAATTTAAAATTATTCAATATATTTAAAAAATCAGATAGGTATATAATATAACTGGTATAAATTATAAGTTACTCTTAAATAGTGTATTTTTTTTACAAGTTAAATCAAAAATTCTAAAAATATTATTTTCATTAAGTTATTAGTTTTTTATTATTTGAAGAACAAATGTAAATGAAAATACAAATTACAATGTAACGATTATAACGCATTAATCAAAAAAAGAAACCAAGGGAGTTTTGCAAAACACCAATATAATTTATTATAATATAATATCTAATAATTAATATTATAATATATTTAATATATTATTATAACTAACAATTAATGTTATTTAATATACCTACTGACGTACCGATGAAGCCACGTAGGTATCGTGTGAATAGTGTGAATAGGATCGTCATGGCATAAATAACTTAAAATTAATCTAAATATTTTTTAAATTTCATTATGTATTGTAGGTACACAACTATATAATAATATACCTATTTAGTGACAACATTTTTCTTTCAACATTAACCCTACAAATACATATTTTTTTTCTACAAAAAAATCGATGACTAAAATCTTTATTTTTTGTTTAAATAGGTAGGTATTCAATTTAATAGAAATTTCACTTGATATTATGTTGATAAAAAATTGTACCTATAATATATTTATTTATTGTTGAGATTTTTAGGTTTCTGTAAGAAGGAACAATTTATAATATTTTTAATTTTTTTCTAAACGATAGGAAATAAATAGGAGTAGGTAGTAGATTACTGCAATAAAATAATTTTAATGATTATATTATTTGGTCCCATCATGTTAAAATTAAATATATTTTATTTTAATGTTTAAACATGACGAATCTATCCATAAAAAACACATTCTATTCATTATTTCAATTTTCAATATTTTGTATTTTTGTGACTGACGTCGTTTCTCAAATAGGTGGTTGGTGGTTCAATTAGGTATAGTTTATAGTGTTTACTGTTTATAATAGTTAATTATAAAAAACGTACCAACTTCTTGTTTATCGTTATAGGTATCATTATTAATTACTTATTTTGTATTTTTGTTGTTTAATGCCTTCAACTTGCAATAATTAGTTATTTGTTAATAACAGTTATTGAGTATTGTTTTTTTTTTCGTGAAAAAAATTTCAATATTGATATTATTAGGTTTAGGTATGTTATTATGACGTCAAATAGATTTTAGTTTGCATTTATTAAATTGTATTCGTCTCGCACTGTAATAGCACGTGCACATCATAATTGTTATCAAAATATGATAAGAGAACGATAACATATTATCATAATAAATCTATTACTTATCTATTATGACCATTATAATATTTTATATATTTTTGAGTATATGAAATAATGTTAGTACCTAAGTAAGTTTAATGATTATTAGTTATAGTTTATTGTAAAATTTTTTCATATAATAAATATTAATGTAGTGTTTTCACTGAGATGACATCTGTTAAGCCTTTGCAATTGACTTTAGCCATCATGAAACCTCATGTGGTGTCCTGTCCATTTTCTTTACTCGTAAGTGTTCTTAAAATGTTATATTTATATACACCATTTTGTTTTAACATGATATTCTTAGTTAAGTTAATATTTATTGCATCTGTTATAACTTACATTAACCAAAGACAAATATTCTAGTACCCTTTGTACCTAATATGGCTATGTTGTATATTCTGGTCCTCACGGAAAGTAAATCATTCGCGCATGTAGACTGATGACAGTGACCAATTTCAACTGACGTCAATATTGTTGATATTATATCAAATGCGTCAACTCAGACGTGTGTTGGTCGGGACATGATTTACTGCATTTATGGGCCAGAGCATAGATATTTTTATTGAGTTAATTTGAATTTGTTGATGTATTAAAATAATATTGTGCACACAAATTAGATTCATAATGGTAAACTATTGATGTTTTCAATAGGATATTAGGCGAACAATACTGGACAATGGTTTTTACGTTGTACGTTCAAAACGCCAAACTATTAAACTAGAACAGGCAAAACAATTTTATAGTGAGCATAAAGCAAAGTTCTTTTATAACAGACTTATCACATTCATGACAAGGTATTTAAATTTATTTTAATAGCTTAAGAATATTTTACTTATATATCTGTTATATCACTTAGTGGACCGTCAGAAGCATATATATTGGCTAGAGAAGATGCAATTTCAGTTTGGCGTCATTTAATGGGTCCAACTAAAGTTTTCCAATGTCAGCTGAGTAATCCTGATTCTATAAGAGCTAAACATGGACTAACAGATACTAGAAATGCCACACACGGATCTGGTAATTTTGTATTTATTTTGTGTATTATATTCCATTGTTGTACTTATTTTAAATAATATTCATGTAATCATATACTTTAACACTAATAGTAATACATACATTAAAATAATTACACAGTACTTTTAATTTTAAAAGGAAATAAGTTAAATTTAATTATTGTAAATATTATGATCCTATATTTATTAGTATCAAAAGAAAAACTTAATGTTAAGTTCATGCTCTATGCAGTTTGAATTAAATGTATGTAAACACTAAAATAGTTTGAGTTTGGCAGTACATCACTACATCATATTTCATTAGAAAGAAAAATAATTAGATTAATTATGCTATTTTATAATTGCATTTCTAATACTTTATTTTGTTTTATTTTTTAAATTTTTAACCAAAAATATTTAAAATAAATTCTTTGAAATGAAACAAATTATGAGGCCGTCTAATACTTAATTCTTTTTATTTATGTAATTGCTGTTGTGAGTATTAGCAAAATTGTACAATTACTTAATGATTTATTCAGTATGAATAAAAAAGAACAATGTATATTTTTGCTGAACATTTATTGGAAAATTATATTGTGAGTCAAAAGAAAGATATATATAAACTTAGTTTAAAAACTGATATGTCTTATTTAAAAGGGAATAAGTCGTACAATTCCAAAAATATTATAAGTAATAATTTTAAATGTATTTGTTTAATTGTTAAATAGTTTTTTTCCCCTAAAAGTAGTGTTATCCTTTTATCCATATAATTCTTAATTATGAGGGAAAATATTAGCAAGTTAATTTTTTCAAGCCATCTGTACTAATATCGATAAAATATATATGTAATAAAAAATAGCCCATCTATACATATATTGCAACCTTGTTATCAATTTAAATAACTAAAGTAGTTGAGGTTTAAGGCACTATAACAATTTTTAATATTTAATAATATACAATTTATTTTATAATATTTTGTATGGTTAGTCTATAGACTAAGTTATGTTTAAAAATATTATTTAAAATCTTTTATCAATGTTAATATTGTTAATAATAAATATTAATCAAAAGTAATTTATAAACATAATATATATATATTGGATTAAATATTAATTATTTATATTACAGATTCCGACGAATCAGTTCGCCAAGAAGTCAGCATAATGGTGCCACAATTTTGCTTTGAGCATTGGAAACAAACTGAAGAACCTATGTTTAGGGATGGAAAAGTACAGTTTAATGATCAACAATTTATTCATTTTGTACATAAAAGCTAGACCATTTATTTTCATATTATGACAAGGATAATATTAAAATAATGCCAAATCAACAAAGATTATTGTTGGCTATGTTGTTTACCAATTGGTGTAATAGTAATTTTTCTATATTAGGTATAATATTTAAACAAACCAAATATTAGTAGTATTAACAATAAAAGACTTATTGTGTAAATTTTAATTTGTGTTAAACAATATGTATGAGTTTTATTAATAAACTAATTGTATTATATAATCTTGTACAAGATGTATTTTGTTTTATTTCCTTTAAAACTAATTTGTGTGAGTATAATATTGAATCAATCAAATAAGCATTACATTATCACTTACCATAATAATTACCATTATTGTTATTATTGTAAAATAAGTTGATTATAGATTTTTGTTTAAAACCTTAATGCAGAGTATTGATGTTTTTACAAACGAATATTGACAAATGTAAAATTATTAAATGAAGATATAAATATTTGTTTTATTTTAATCATAAAATAGTTTGTTTAGGTTATTCATATTGTTTATAATTCTGAATTCTCATTTATTTTATGAATGATTTTTAAATGCAATTTAAAATTTATTTCAAAATTTTAATTTTATCTATTAAGATGTGTAATAAAATGTATTAAAATATTGCATTATAATTGTTATATTAAATTAAAGAAAATGCAGATATTAGTGCCAGTAATATAATAATATATTTGATAAAATTTGTACAGTTGATAATAATATAAATAAAAAAGAATAAAATCATTGACTACTGCTTTTTTTTTCACAGCATTTTTTTTTTTTTTTTATACTGTTTATATTTTTGAATACATTTTATTAAACATATTTAACATTTATTTTATTTTTTTGTACAGGCCTATTCTAAAGTTAGTTTAGAATTAACATATTAATTTTCTATATTGTGTTATCTTAAATTTATAACTTATACAATTAATTTTTTTTTCTGTTTTTGTAAAACAAGAATAACTTAGACCTGTTTTAAATAATGATAATTTTTAATGTATTAAAATAATAATTGTGATGAAACAATGCTGAATGCTGTATGTACTAATGTAATAACTAATAAATAATATTTTTTTTTATATGTAAAGTGATAATGTACAATAGTTATTCTGAATTAGTGTTATTTGTAACTGAATATTGTAAATAACTTGCACAGTATATTTTCTACACTAATTTATTGCACTTAAAGAAAATATTAAATATGAAGTTATGCATGCATGATACATTTATTGTCTGGGTTTTTCAAACGCATAACAATCTAGATAATTTTAAGATCAAAATCCATTTTACAGTGGGATGTTTATGGGGTAGGCTAACCCAACTTTTATTTGAATTGTTAAGTTTTTTTTATGGCATGTAAAAATGTATTTATTAAAATACATCAAGTATGGTTAAGATTTAGAGATGATATTGTCTATAATATCCAACAAAAAATAGACAATTAATATTATTTTACTCTTTAAAATAAGTATTTTGTTTTTTATAATTGTACTATATTTTTTAAAGTTGTTTTTTTTAAAACCTAAATAAAGACTGAAGTTATAAAAGTAGGTGGTTAATGGTTTTTTTTTATAAATAATTAGGTAGATGTATTAATAAGTATATGTATTAATCTGTTATTGTTGTCTGCTATAACTTTAAGTATTTTTACTATTAATTAAATAATAGTAAATTAGAACTTAATCAATATTGTTACTAATTATTTGCTTTTTAAATATTCTTAAAGTAAAAAAAAATAAACCAAGAGAAAATATAACGGATAAAATTTAAAGATTCACTTCTTATAATATATTATATAATCTAGTGGTTTTCAAACTTTTATTATACACGGCACACCGTACACTTCAAACAATTTTCACGGCACACTGACCTTTTTTTTAGATGAACAAAATAGTTTTGAATTAATTATAATTATATATAAATTTAATAAGAAATATGTGATTGATGGGCTAACAAATATTTTTACGAATAGTTGACATATTCTTATATCACAACTCAGTGCAATTGGTAATTTATGGAAAAACCACGGCACACTTAGTGGATACTCTTGGCACCCAGTTTGAAAACCACTGATATAGTCAATTGTATAAACCAAATTGTACCTATGTAAAAAATGTAAAACCTAACAGAGTATAGAACAAAATTAAACTACTGTATGCCACTACATTACTGCAATGGTTGTTATTTTAAATATTAAAGTGAGTAGACCTATTAACAAAAGTTAAAAGTAGGTAATTAGTTAAGATAAGATTTAGTTTTAAAGATATTCATTTTGAAGTAAGTTATGTGCATTTTGAAATTGTTTACTTTGGTAGGATAAAAACCACACATATTATACGTTGTCTCAAAAAAATTTTATATAGGTAGAATACTGGTAGATACCTAAAATATTATTTACAGTGTTAAAAATATTACACTTGATACAATCATATAAAACATTATTTTGCCAAACTGACTTGCTATAACTGTAATTTGGTTCGGTGTAACTGTGTAACTATTAAATGTTTAAATCGGTATATTTTTAAATCTATACTTACTTATAATATTATAAAGAGAAAAGATTTTATTGTTTGTATTGAATATTAGGCTCCGAAACTACTGAACCGATTTAAATGAAATTTAGTGCATAGATAGTTTAGACACTGAGAAAGGACATAGGCTACTTTTTAATACTTAAAAAGGGCTGTAAGGGGTTGAAATATCAAACAGGGGATGGTATATATTATAACACCGTACCCGCTACGGCGTTGCCCTCAACGTCGGTGTCGGCGGTGACATGGAAGGGGATGTTTGGGTGGCTAGATATAGGCCGCTACAGTACCACGAAAATATTACATACACCGCCACGACGCCGATAACAGTCGTACCTAATCTGAGGTGACTTTTGCCCGGACAACGCCGGGTGGGTCACCTAGTCAATAATATTTTCAGTAGGTATTAAAATAAAATATTATTATGAAAACGAATGGATTGAATTGTTCAATAAATCAAACAAATAGTTAGTACCTACTTAGTATTTTTCAATTGTATGTTTATCTTATTCACACATCACACTAATTAGTAATTAATGTAATAGTTAAAAAATTAAGAAATGTATAAGTTAAATTTTGTTAAAAAAAATGTATTCTGAATAAGAACAGTTGAGTTATAGATCTAACTTGTGTTCTCAGATAATATGAAATATGAATGCATCTATTGCCGTTCTTTTGTTTTGTTCTAGTTGTCCGGTTTTTACAGGCAACTTTAATAAAAAGTTTTTCTACAGAAACACTCACTTGGTCAGTTGACTGTATACAAATCTGTATTACATACAATATTTATTATTCTATTTTTCCAGTGAGAAATCATGAAGTTACGCCTAAACTTATATGTTCATAAAGTTATTAAGTACCCTTAATCGGCTTAACCCGAAATATGTAGGTACCTACTTACAACCTACAGCATTGATTGCACGAAATATTGGTACTAACTAAAGCAGAACAACAAATCCTTGAAATCTTTGAAATGTGGTGTTGTATAAGTATGCTGTGAGTGAGTTGGATAGAATATCATCCCAAAGAAAGTATACTATGTGAAGTAAATGAACGCAGAGAGATATGTAAAATCATCAAACGATGGAACACGATTGATCACATATTGAGGTAAAAAAAATGAACTAATTTATTAAATGATAAAAATAAAATTTGACGGTAAAAGAGACCGAGGACGTTCAAGAACTTCATGTACCTACTACATATTAAACAAATGATTTCCAAAGCTATAGAATATCAAGCTATACTGAACTGAATAGGTTAGCTGGAAATAGGGAAGAGTGGAGAACGTATGTCCAACTGTAAAACTAACCATAAATGGGTTGAATACAAAAATAAGAAGAAGCTAGGTATCTACATTTTTTGATATATTTTATATTACCGACATAGTACCTACTACTTCGATTATTTACCTACTCAGTGGCGTACTTAGAAATTTCAAGATAGCGACAACACATATTTTTTCAACCCTCCCCTCCTACCCTTAAAATACTTTTATTATTATTAAAGCATCTCTGGAAAAATGTTAAGTATATAATATCAATTAAAACATATAAATCATAGTAGATTACATAGATATACGAAATTTAAATTATCATAAAGAAATTCAAAATTTCACTTTCTTCATTCAGAAATAGCAAAACCATCGATTTTTTTTTAAAAACCTAATGAATTGGTTACTTCAGCTTCAATTGATAGTATCTCTAAAAAGGTCGTCGAGTAACGATGTTGTGCTATTTTAGACTGTTAATAGTTTTTTTTTATTCTTTATACTTTTTATTATTTGAAAAAGAACGTTTTGGGCTATAATTTGTAGATGGCGTTGATAAAAAAAATACGTAAAGCAGCATCAATGTACGGATAAATACTTGTAATTTCATGTTTTTTATTAACTGTATCATTTGCATTGTTGTAAGATTAACTTTAATATTTTTTTTAAGTAGCACTGAGGTTGTACAGTTGTACATCCTAAGTTTTCTGTAATACTTCAGTAGGTACCCGTCTTCTTTTACTTACTTTCACGTAACTTAAAAAATAAAATAAAAGTTTCCATACATTTATCATAAGCAAGTTTCTTTATTTTCAATTCATATTGTCAAGTATAACATATAATAAGTGTTTATAATTAAATTGTCTCTCTTTAAAAATAAAATTTCATTGTCTTTCTTTTCATCAATATGAATTTTCTTTAAGTTAAGTTTCTTAATTAAGTAATTAACTTCAAATCTTTTGACAGCTTTTCATGTATACCTATTACCTAGCTAGGTATTTAAAATTGTATATAATGATTATAATGCATGTAAATACCATATTATTCCATTTTTGTGATAAGGAATGACAAGCGTCATGCTGGGCTAACTAGCAAATTGTTGAAATATATTTTACTGTTCATTTTAATTCAGACCATCTATGTGTTTGAACTTGTACACAAATTATATATATTTTGAAGAATATATCTATGAAATTCGCAAGTTTCACAACAGGCTCTAGCTGCACTACTTAGTCCTAACTAAATTCAAACAATGAACAACATAGAGAACAAATAAATTGTTGAAATTGAGTGGAAACAAATTAAGTTTTTATTTCATCAAAATGATAATATATGTTACCAAAATACAAATCACATGTTTTAATTAATCTTGATTGGAACGTGGATTGGTTTTACAGTAGATTCGTTAGAAAAATTGATATATCACATTTTATAATGTATATTGATTTTTCATAGATATACTATAAGGGTGATACGAGACTCCTGGGATTTATTGTATAATCACGGTAGTAAAACCAAACTAATAAACTTTGTGGCATGTCGATCTAAAATATTGGAAAGGTTTTTCCCTAATTTTTTCCACAACTTATGTGTATGCAATATGTTTACATTGCTTACAGTTTCCTATATTATATAAATTATCATCAGTGTAACGATTGAATAAGACGAAATCAATTTATTTCTCAGCCTATAGTTAAATAAATTATTGTTTGAGCTCACGGGACGTGACAACTAAACACGTTTATTTTTCGAACGGATTCTAAGAAACTTATTTTTTTTATCTCTATCGTACATTTTAGACAATATTTTGAAACGAGAATGATATATAGTGTTAGGTAGGTAGATAAACAATTAAATTGGATCTAAAAAATAGAGGCCCTCTATAGTTGACTAATAACAACGTATAAATATATATATTATAATATATATATTTATACAACATACACTCACGCAACCTTTGTTAAAGCGGAAAACAAGCTACATTATTATGCCATTCAATCAATGTAATACAATTAATAACCAATAGTATACGCATTATATTGTTTTGTTGGGACAGCGCGGATGAATCAAAATTAGAACTAGCAGTTTTCGAGTTATTTAACTTTATGCATTAAGGTTTATAAATTGATGATATGGGTTTGAAAGATATGAGGTCTATTCATATTGTTTTGAACATTTTAGTAATAATTAATAATTAATTTAATCTATCAACATTTATAATTTATAATTTGTAAAAATGTTCAAAGTATAATAAATACTTGATCCAATTTTATATTTCATAAAACCGTGTTTAAGGACTTTTATCCTAAATATCTATACACGTTTTAAAAACTGAACAAGTAGTTTAATTGTTCCAATTTTAAATTAGGTAAATTAAATTAAAAAAATAAATATTCATTACATTATAGTAAAATATAGGGACTCTAATTTGAAAAACAATAGTTAGCAGTGTTTGCACCATCACAGGACACTTTTAAAGAATTACACTAATCTCAAAAATTTGAAAACATAGTTTTGACTGAGTATATTTAAACATTCCAAAAATCAGAATTTGAATACATAATTAAATAAAAAAAATTAGTGAGCATAATCATCAGGTAAATCACCCTGTATAGGTAATTGGTAGGTAAGTAGGTAACTATTAATTGTATAATTTAATTAATTAATAATTACGTGCCATCATAGAATTTAATATTGTAAATAATATAATATACATTTATTTTTTTGTAATAATTTACACTACTATAATAGGTATAATATAAAAATATTTGAAAAACAAGATAACGTTTTTATATTTTTACATTTTATTTTTATATTGGAACTACTCGTTAGTTGTTAATAAATTATTCGTTCAACAATCAAGCCGTTTGCCTGATAAGATAACTAGGTGAATTTTAATTATGTTAAGCTATTATCATAATTAATTTAAAAAAAATAAATATATATATTCATGAATGTAGAATTTTGGTGGACAGATAAAGAAAATCCCAGTTAAATGAATTGTGGTATAAATTACTAAGTAGAATTTAGTAGCACTTATATTTGTTTAATGTACTATGTATTTTTTTATATTTTTTATTATATTAATATATTTTGTTATCATGTTATGTTCTTCAAAAAAACGTATTATTGAGCTAATAAAAAAACCGAAAGTAAAATTCAACTATATGTAGGAATAATTAATATTTAATATACATCGAATAAAAACTATTTTTTTTTTTTTTTAATCAATTTAAGTTATATCCGTATTTATTTAGAAAGTTACAATATTTCAATATATTAGATATCGTTATTAATTTTTCTATTTTTTAATTCATATCTTAGTTAACAATAAGAAATCTATGTTAATATAAAAATATTATAAGATAAAAATATTTTGTTACGAGTATTATTAAGTTTTACAAAGTTTATACATATTCGTTTTTAATAGGATATGAGTAGTGCAATTGAATGATTAAGGAGCTTTTAGCTTAATAGGTAGGTACATAAATCAAAACTTCACAGCAGTATTGAATTGTTTTTACAATTTTGTAAATCATGTTAAAAGTAACAAGGGTATCGGAATTGTTATTATTTGTTAAGCCACTTACTTTTTTTTAAAGCTGATTTAGCATTGTTAAGTGGATCTTGTTAAATCTCAATCACATCCAGTCACCCAGCCAGTAAATATTAAATATTTTGGTACTAAATACATTGACTTTAGTTTTTTAAGCCAATCACATTTTGACAAAAACTATGGTTATAAGTCTTTAGAATATAAACGTGTAGTGTGTAGTAATACATACCTCCCATAAAATAATTGCCTTCAATCTCCATAAATTGTGCATTAGAAAACAAATGATATTATTATAACAAAGTTAATAATATCAGTTATTACATTCTAATCTTAAAATCCGATGGGTACTATTACAGACATTGGAAATTTAAGATAAATGTCATAAGTACCTCAGCTATGCATTTTGAAATAAATAAAGTTTTTCCATAAATACAACATGGGTACTTATTATTGTTATATTTACCTATAAAGTATCAAAAAAATATAAACCTACTTAATTTAAATATTATAACTTTTAATGAACTTAGGCATTTTATTATTAGTGTTATGATGCTTATTTTCAAACCGATAATTTGTTATACGGTATTGGTTCAAAAATCATACTATACGTAACAAACAGTATATTATTATCACAGATCATCATAATTAAAACTAAAGGAACACAAAATTGTAACTATAATAAGGGAACTCAATCCTCACTCTCCCATCTTAATAATTGGTTATAGTAAATCTGATAGTTTGAGCTTAGTATTTTTTGTAATAAATTACCGAATAAGTGTAAAAAAATAAAAAAAAGGAAACTTACCTAACAGATATTACAATTTAATATTAAACTCGTCTATAAGTAAAATATGTAATCAAAACTGCAAAAAAATGTGTTTTTTTGTGCTCATTACATATTTTTGAATAATAAAGCAAAAATGAAAGTAAAATATAACAAGAATACAATACTTAATCACTAAGTAATAATAAGCATACAAAAATTAAGAAAAAAAATATATTATTAATATAAAATCGTTTCTCATTTCCAAAGGTATTATTGGGAGTTATATTGTTTGGAGTACCTACATTCTAGATACAATGGAAGACATAATAATATGTCCGTGGGGGTGAAAATCCTTGGAACGAAAATTATGAATATTGCTTTTAAAAAATATAAGTTATTACCTTCGATTTATTATTCGAGCTTTTTTTTTTTTTATAAAACAGAAATACAAATGATTGATTCAATTTTATTATAAAATGACAAATGAAAGCAGATTCTTATACCTATTAGTTTTTATTAGTCGTATTTGAGTATCACGCCCTGAGATAATATAAAATTATGTTCTCATAAATTTAAAGTGTAAATCAACATAGTATATTATATATATATACAAATGTAATCAAAAATAATATTAACTATGCATATAATGTATAAGAGGTTTTATAATACTATACCATAGTAAACACTGACAAAATGTAGCCTATTCTTAAATGTAGTTACATAAGAAACCACGACAATAGCAGTATATTATATACTTGGATGCAAAACAAATTAATTTAATTATAGTTTATAAGAAATAAATAAATCAAAGTAGAGTAGGTATAATAGGTATATAGAATTAAAATGACAGAAAATATATGTTAATATATTTCTTTGACCTTAAAATATAATATATTTATATACATAGCGTAAATGTGTAATATTAAAATAAGAAATAATTTGTGTATGTTTATGAATTGGGATAGGTATTTAAATAGACGGAGTACATGCTCATTAAATTATTAGACGGTAGAAATAATTGAGCATAAACATAAAATACCATTGCTTGACTGAATGTTTTCAGACTTTCTTTGATATTGGTTTACCATTATATTATTTTTACTACTTACTTGGGATCAGCAATAACTATAATATTTTTTTTGTACAGTTGAAAAAATAAATAAATAACGACCTTATTATATTATAACTTAATACACTTTAGAAATATTAATTAATAACAATAATAAAAATATTATAGTTTTAATAAAAAAAAAAATGAAAATGGCTTTTATTATTATTGAAAAAAAATGCCTCTTATATAGGTACGTAACACATTGAATAAACAATAGTGCAGACAAAATATATTTTATACAAATTTACAATAATTTACGTGAAAAAAAGGAAAGTAGGTAGGTACTTTTTATTATTAGAGTGGTGTTGTTATTTGAAATTTACAAGAGTCGCTTAAATAGAAAATGATTTATGTTAACGTATTAAAAACCTAAATTATAATAATATTATAATATGAATATTATTTTGTTTAAATATTGTGTTTTTTTTTTCAATTGTCTTAAATAAGTAGATAGTTTATGGTTGCATACTATTTAGAATTTAGATAAGACAAGGTGATTTTGAATTAAATAATAAACATCAGTTGTAATCTAGGCTTTTAGAAACAAAACATATTTTACTAGCTATTTAGTTATCCTTTTAAAAAGTTTGAAAATGTTGATATTGAAAATAGTTTTTCAAATAAAATATACTTTATAAGTCTTAAGCATAATTTTTAGTTTTTAAAACTTTGAACTTATTAAAATATGTAAGTAGCTCCTAATAATGTATGTTATGATAATATTAATTTTTAAAATTTCTTCTATAAATTACTATAGGTAATATTTATTATTTAGAATTAGTTTTTTTAATTTTATTATATTAAAATATTAAAAAAAAGAAATCCACTTGGAAATATTAAATATTATTTTTCGGAGCGAATTTCTCATATATTTTCTTATCATTTAGATTTATTTTTAGTAATATTAAACACATATTTTAGATTATAAATATTTTAAAATTGTATACTTACTTTTAAAATTATTATTATATATAATGTAGCTATTGAAATAAATTATTGTTGTTTTTCGATTTACAAAATATATATTTCGTGCGTTTTGTTGACGTTTACATTTACATACAACACTAAATGAAGTATGGATTTATTTTTATAAACTGAATTTAGTCTAAAAATATAACATAAATAGTTAATAAAATATCATTTTAGTATAAAAAATGTATTAAAATAGGATTTAAAAAGTGGTATCTTGTAAGCATATTAATTATTGTGTTAATCTCATCATATATTGAAAGTTGCTCTGGCATTGTCACGTTACTTCATTACTTTATCTATGAAGTAGTCTGACACTTATTTTAATATATTATAACAACAATAATAAAACAAAATGTAATTAAATAACTTTTGTATCAACCTAAAATGTACCATAAATCAAATATATATAATATTTTAATACATTTTTGCGTTAGTTTGAATTCAAGCATCAATCATATTATAGATTTGTGTAATATTCTATAAAATATGTATGATGAATAATATGTTATTGTAATTTTTTACAAATGATGTATTTATTTTGTTTAAAAACTTATGTATTACACGAATTATAGTCACATGAATTATTTGTTTTTAATTATTCCATATCAAAATCTTGATGTGTAATAATGATAAAGCTATTATGTAAATTGACTGATAAAAAATGCCCGAGAATTATTTCGTATAAAAACGAATAATGGTTTACAGATATTATTATAGATAGTACTTATTGTGTTTATCTGTATTAACTATACAAACCATTAATTAAAGTAAAATAGTCTTTGTTTTAGGCCTTAATACTTTTGTTCAAAAGTTCGTAAGTCACCCTAAAAGAGTTTTCAGAATGTTTTGAATAAAAAACAACCAGAGTTCAATATATATTCTAGATCTAGAACTTGCTTACTAATGTTGTTTTCTTGTATCGTCACACCTAAAAATAAATTTAATGGATATGAAAATACATGCGCGTTTATTGGTATATACCGAATAAAAAACAAAGAAAACTTAATGTTTTATTTTTCATTAGTGCAGTGCTTCGAATTTTCAAATACCTGTAGCACTTGCAATAGGTTGTAAATCAGCAAAATCGTTAACATTTTGGTTGGAAATAAATAGACCAACATAATGTTACTTTGATGCAGGATATTATTGTCATAAATCAACGCATACCCACCAGATGCGAATATGCGACACTGTTATGATTGTATATAAATTGTATTGTATCACAAGTGTTGTAAAAATGATGGATTATGACAGAACAATAAGCTAACTACCTAAAATTCCAGTATAAATGTTTAACATGATCAAAACAGAATGCAATTAGGTTGTTCGCAGAGTTTATGTGTATAATACATATGAGATTAGGTATAACTTAAACTATATTATTTATACCGTATAAGTATATATACATTTGAATACAGAATACATTACAATTACATATTATGTACATGCAATTATTATGATAATTAAAATGTTATCGAAACAATCGATTCATATTTTAAGGATCGGACTTATAAATCACAGCTACCCAATGACGTAATTTTATGAAATAGGCGATGAATTTTCTTATTCCTAGTGTTGGAAAACTTAAGTATTGCCTTCAAATAAATACGATTATTACGATAATTTATTATACACAGTTCGCGTGTTCTTCAGCCGTGTGGCCCTGTAAACGAAAGTAATAACTAATAAGTAATAACCATAGAGTCAATGACTGTACAGACAGACCAAAATACCACATATTTTCAGCTTTTGTTTTAGAACACTACTTCAAATACTATAACATTGGTATTATTATTGGGTGTTGAAAATGAGAAAGCCACGAAAGTAATATATTAATTCGATATAATAATATCATGTACCTAAGTACTTACCCATAAATGTATATTCATTAATAATGGTTTTTGTATTTTTTAAATAAATAATATTTTACATAATTTTAATTAAATCAAATCATATTGGGTATTTAAGTAATAATACACGTCACGGTAGTAACGAAGAATAAATTAATATAATATTAATAATATTATACCTGTAATTTACGTAATAATTTTATTGTTTTTTTTTTCATCCGTATGATCACGCTAATATCAATGTTTAGTAGTCGTCTCATGGTTTTTTACTCCTAGTGTAAAATACACTCACTTTATTTATATATTTGCATTCATTTTTAAATAGCAATTTTCATGTATGTGGAAAATTTAATACTATTTTTTTTTTTAATCTGTATTGTGTTTCGTTATCACTTTTACGTTCATAAAGTATTAGTTTAAAAATATCTTATCGATTTTTGTATTGAAAAGTTGTTGTAAAAAATAAATAAACGATTTAAATTAAGATTCTATACATTATTTTTTCAAATCGTATTATTAGTTGATTATTGTCTACTAGTATTAAACTTCAAATTTTTTTTTTTTAAGTCGTGAAAATAAGCTAAATTTAATATAAAACATATTATAAACCTAGCTGTTTGGATTAGTATTAGTGTTTTATTTTATTTTTATGATTCAATTCTCGTGACATTCAAAATATGTATATATATATACTCTTACGTGTATATAATATTATATAACTTATTATATCATGTTTTACATTCATACATATGAGTATGTCATGCGTTTTGAACCTTGAGTTACATCATTATTATTGCAACCCGTATTATGCTTTAAATAAAAAGTGTCTAAATATTATTTTTGTTCAGACATCTCAAAGAAAAAATCCATAATAACAAATTAAAAGCTTTAATTTTTACTATAATATAAAAATGAATTTTTTGCTTAATTATTATAATTTTAAATTAAATATAAAAATTAAGTTTTTATTTTTATCAGAAGATTAATTTTATAAATATATGTAAAGCTATAGTATTTATTTGTTTTTCACCAAATAAGAAGTAATGTTTGTGAAATTGTAAAAATAATTGGTTTGTTGAGAAGGATTTTCGGAAGCTATTTCGCAATTGACAAAAATCTTTATAGTATTAGAAACTTTGCTACTAGTATTTATTAATGTTTATTAAAGCGTCTATGTAATTTGTTGATAGACAAATTCATCCAATTTAGTAACTAAGTATATTGTATCTGCAGAATATAAGCTTTTTTGGGTCATAATAAACATAGAATAAGAAAGTACAATCTTGTTAGAAAAAAAAAATTAAATCATTATAAAGTTGTACGCAAATAGATAAAAATTATTTAATATAATTTATTTAAAAGTTAATTTTATGCGATACGAAATTTAGCTATCTAGTCTGATCAAATAATATTAAAATATAACATAATGTAAATATTGTCGGTTGCAAATTATATCTTTATCTTTTACTTACTATACCTACAGTATACCATGTTAATTAAAATGTATTTAGATTTTGAATAAACAGTATGCAATATAATAATACAGCCCACTAATTAATAAAATTAAAACAAAAGTTTTCAATTTTAATTTTTTTTTTTTTACGACGCAAAAATTAAATTTTTGATTACGATTTTATCTTTTATATTCGTGATTATAACCACTTTACATATCATACCAAAAAAATGTGTTTAACATGACAATAACATGAATAATCATACAAAAATATTATTCCATATAAAAATTATTTGTTATTTTATGGAGAAAAATAATGAAATCTAGAAATTATTTTATAAATCAAAAAAGCCTGTATTTTTTCATTTATTTTTTCGGTAACTAATTGCTGTTTATAATTGGCCAATAATGGAATACATTATTATAATTGTAATGCAACTACCGATATTATATCTATGATTAAAATTTTAAGGATAAATACGTTACTAATTAACTTCATTATTTGACGTTAGTCACTGCATCATATTACGAATATTTAAAGTAATACACTCAATGAAGTGCAAATTAAATGGTTTCATTCTTCTCATAAATCTTATTAAATACTGGACTTATTTATATATCAATTATCAACCATTATTTAATATATTATATAATTAATGAATATCCTATGTTAAAAAAAATGATTTTTAATATGAATAGGTGTAATGTGCACGTGAACTGCACGATCCATTAGAAATGAATTAAATTATAAGATATAAATGCCCAATTAGAGGTGCTTAACAACTAAGTGTACCTATATTTAGACTTTGAAAATAAAATATTTATTTTAATTTTCCAATTGTATTATTTAAGCAGTGGTTAGATGAATAGAATGTTAACAATTCACTGAAAGAATACTAGTTACTGTTAGATTAATTAAAGTGATTACGAATTTAAATATCATTCAAAGAATATTTAATTATTAAATAATGATATCATATAAATTAAATTAATAATTACAATACTTATATTGTTATATATATATAATTTTTTTTTAAGAAATACAGTTCTTATGAGCAATTTCAAACCTGACATGTTTTGTGACCATTAAATCCAAAATACTAGAAAGGATAAAACTGAAATATTACTTTATACATGTGAAGCTACAATAACTTTATAAATATTACAATAAAAAATACGATTTGATATTGTTATCTGATTATCATCAAATGGAACATTATAACCTAAATATACAGCCAAAACATATAATTTATATAATTATATATTTATTTAAATGAATTGTGTTAGGTATTTAATATTAAGAATAGTTGTTGAAAGTTACAAGAATGATTTGATGTTATTTTATTGATATATTGGATGTTGTACATTATACCTAATTATATTTCTATTAGACATTTGTTTGAAATATCGGCAAATGTATGCATATCTTACGCAGTCAATACATCAATATTTATTGTCATAAATTATTGGTGTTTCTCCCAGAAGTTAATATTAACAAATTTTATATACCAAAATAATAAACAAGAAAATTCGTTACTGTATTTCATGTTTCTAGATAGTATAATATATTATGCAATTTGCATAATATATTATAACGTATTATAGATATTGTAGTTATATCGTTGAGGTATAAAATCAATATTTAGTTCATGATTATTATTCAGTGTAGGTGCCTAAATAATATGTATGTATGTAGGTAGGTACGTATAATTAACACGTTCGATATTATATATTATGTTAATACAAGCGATTTGAATAATTAAACGTTGGTCTTATATTTGATTTCAAGTAAACCACTGCGAGGTAGTTACTAGTTAGTAAAATATTATATTACAACATTTTATTTATTTAACTCTCACAAATATTCAAGCAATAAACCTAATTATACAATAGGAATAACCTATTTACGTCAATCATATTATTTGTATTTAAATTGTATACAATTGCATATTATAGACTGTAGACAGTAGGAAATATTATATATTTATAACATTTTGTAATATAATATAATATTTACATATTGTATACAGAGTTATTCACCAAACACGCTACCCCCATTAGTTCCGTCAACAATAAAATTATTTAAATTCTAATTTTTAGGAATTTTAGATATATTTTTTATATCTATTTTGGAGTATCCTTTGGCGATCTAATTTCTTTTTTTAAATGAATGAATTAATTTTCTGTTGGTTGTTATTTATATGTGATTTTTTTTCTGTATCTAAATCAAAATTCTAACGAATTGTTTTTATATTTAGAAGATATGAGGCCTTTGATGGTTTTTTCAAATCATCAAGTTTTGACTTTATTGATTAATATTTTACAATTAGTAAAATTACCCGATCATAATAAAATACTAAGTCTAATATTATATCTGTTTTTATTCATTTTTTAGGACATACCTTATTATATATTATTGAAAAAAAAAGCGGGTGTGTTTGTGATTGGCGATTAATTCTGTATATTTATTATTATATATTAAAAAAAAAAAAAACATTCCAACAGTGGTAAACGCATTATTATTATTCGTTTCTATTATAAACAGAATTATTTTACAATGTTTTATTTTGTAATTACATATTACGTAGAACGGTGTAACTGTACGGTAATAATAATATATCATGGTATTATGTAGCTGGGCAAAGGAGTATTATTTTGCTTTTGCAAACTCTAAGAACAAACACGGTGGCATCATTATTATAACTAAATATCCAATATTATTGTTTTTGTATGACGTACACCACTGAATCAAGCTCGGTACGATCTTCATCACGTTTTGTACGGGTCATCACGATATTATTATTATTACTATAAACACAGTATTATATTTTAATAAATTGCAATCACAAATAATTGTAACACATTACCGATACATAGAATTTGTCTCCAAAGACGCATTTTTTTTTACAGACACAGTTCTTCAAGGTCTGAACGACTGCCGCATTTAATCAACGTGATTTTGCCCGATTTGCATACGAACATTTCCAGCTCGTCCCTTCTCGGCGGGGGGCTATCCACGCACACGCCGTTCGCTGTTGTTCTGTCCGTACATCGCGTTGAATAACCTCTTTTCCATTCAGACAACGTGGTGGACCGCATCGAAGCAAACTTCCCATGATTCGCGTTTGATTTGCCACGAAAACGACCGCGTCGGAAGTGCCTCAATTTGATGCGGAACTCGCGTTTGAATTTTTCCTGAAACGTCAACATTATAATACTTACCTATCATTTGTCCAAACATATTTTTAATAATATCATAAAATTCCCAATCGATCACTCTATAACAAAATACTACCCTACCAATATCACGGTGATAAATAAAACATATATTCTGCTCTCCTTAGCCCAAAGCCTAAAAGCAACAATACAGTAGTTTTGAGAAAAATGACTTTTCTGAATCATCTTGTTGTTTCTATCACATTATCAAAATAAAATAATAAATTAATGATTCTTAAATAACTTTTCCTGTAGAATTCAATAACTCTCATAAATATTCTGAGATACCTTTTAACATCAACTCGAAATGCATATATGTATTTTTAGCTTAGAGGTGTAAGGCGTTATTATTATTGTTCACAGAAGGAAAATTAGTCGAAACATTTTACGTATACAATATTATACTGGAGGTCGTAAAAATAATTACAAAACATTTACACATTTATAAAAAAAAGTATTATAATATAATAAAACTATTACTGTTTATCTAATTAAATTCGTAGTTATACATTTAGTTTTATAAATAATTTAAAGAATTTATTTATGCTAAAATTATAATATGTTTAAGTTTTCTAAAATAAAAATTCGATATTTAATTAAGAATATTTTAAAATAAAAATGTAATGAATCACCATTTGAGACTTATTTTTATTATATCTGTCCATATCTATGCAATTATCTATATATTAACAACATATTCTAATAATTAAAAAAAAAAATTGTATTGATTAATATCATACTTTTTAATACTGTATAAAAAAAAATGGGGAAAACAGGTAACGATTTTTAGTATAGTAAAATAATATAGTAGGGGTCGAGTATACCTCGTCATTATTGTAATATATTTGTTAAATTTAAGCTCAATGAAAAATTATTAAATATGAAAAACGATTCTGAGCAAAGATGGTCTATGAATCTTATTATTAAAGCACTAATTATTTTTTATGATGTAATTATATTTTTATCAAAGCAATTTACTTTACTATTAGTATTTAGTATAATACGATAAAACTAATTATGTTTTTTCCGACAAAATTGAATTTGAAAATGTCATCAATCATCATGTTTACTAGGTGAATTAAAAATAACAAAAATTAAAGTTTTGTAGATAAAAAATGTAGGTATTCATTCGTCTGCAACAATATTATCCCCTTCAAATTCCCTTCCTAACCACCCCATTTAAAATTGTACACTTACACTAGCATCTCTTTCAATCCTTAAAACATTTTTGAAACTCAGATTTTGATACAGCTTCTAGTATCCAGTTCCTTTAGCGATACACACTTTTTATCTCGTATATACTTGCAAAACAACGGAACTTTTAAGGTTCTTTTTATATATGGAAACAAAAAAGTTGCACGAAGCTAAGTCCGGCAAATATGGAGTCTGAGGCATCATGATTGTGTTATTTTTGTTTAAAAACTCATGAATATGCAGTAAAGTGTATGCAGGTGCATTATTATGCTATAAATGTCTCGAATTGTTTCGTCATAAATAAACTCATACCATTCTTAATGCAAAATTTGATCAAAATACAGGTCGCAGATCGAATTAAACACTTGAAAATTATTCAAAAAACTGGTCAGCTATCAGCAACTCAAAAGATAAAAAAAAATTCTCAAATTTGCACTAATTTCAGCACATGATATTTAAATTTCTCGTTATTTATTTTTGAACACACCTCGTAAAAAATATAATAATATACTTTGAAAGTTTCAATATAATATCTACGGATATAATATTAATATTTAATATTTTTAAATTTTATTCCAAGTAGTTAGAAATACTTCGTTTAAATATCGAATTACATTCATATTTAATTTTTTTTAAATATCCTACAAATCAAAACAGTTGAACTATCCAAAGGTTTATGTCGATCAGATTTTAAACACACACTTCATTATAAAATAAATAACATTCATTGTTCTGCTTAGAACATTGACAAAGAATATTTTACAATATCGATTCATACAAATTACAATGAATTGGGTCTGTCATATTATATTTTAGTAAAGTCATCATCTGCTTATGATAAATGATGTAATATTATATTATTATGTAATAAACTTAAAACGTAATATTTTATTTTCTAATACATTTATAACAATATTTTTCATTATTTTTACTAACATATGTTTTAACTACCTATATAATAATAACTTATGGTACTCACGTTATATATTCCATAGATAAATGGGTTGTAACAGCTGTTGCTCATTGCCAGCCAGTCACAACAGAAGAAAACAATGTTTATGTAGCGAAATCTAAAATAATGTAAATTTAAAAATCACTTACATATTCAGAAATCAAGTACTGACAAAGTAATAATAATTTACTGATTTATTGATGGGAATATATTTTGAAGTACGTTATACGTCTGTAACGGTAACCAACATAAAACGAATAATCCAACCACAATAACTAGCATCTTTATGACCTGGAAAATATCACCAAATAGATACCTAATTTGAATAGACATAAAATATAACAACATCAGATTGTATTAAAATAAAAATAATTACATTTATAAATTCATTGATGTGT
Source organism: Rhopalosiphum maidis (assembly GCF_003676215.2). Classification (NCBI taxonomy): domain Eukaryota; kingdom Metazoa; phylum Arthropoda; class Insecta; order Hemiptera; family Aphididae; genus Rhopalosiphum; species Rhopalosiphum maidis. The sequence goes on from NC_040877.1 coordinate 67,967,738, forward strand.
TGTAATATTTTATTTATCGCTTATGAATCTAGCATCATTTTTGTCTACAAATGTAATATAGTCAACATTTATCTAATAGCCTTATGAACAATAAATTTCTGCTAATGAAATTTGGTATTCTCATTAGGTATGTTTAATCGAAACTCAATTAATTTATATTTTATAAATTGTTTATCAATGGTACATGTAAATGTTAATAATCAAACTTATTGTAATATATGAAGTATACATAATATTAGGTTCTTGTAACAATAAAGTATTATCATTGAAAATTAATACCGAAATTTATAATTATTATACAATGTGTACACGTTAAGAAGATCAATGGTTGTGCAGTTATTCAATACATTTTATACGGTTAATGTATAAAATCTTGTATACGATGACCACTGACCAGCTTATCAAATTATTATAAAAAAGTGTAAGAATGGAAAATATACATTTCGGGAAAGTATTTAAAGTATGTAAGCTTGTTGAGATATTGATTCCGTTTCGATTCGACAATGAAATATGTAGTTTTTGACTGTATAGACTCAGATTTTTTAAAACTTTGTATATAATAGTATTTGATAAAGTATGTTAAATATGCAGTATATATTGTTACCATCGTGACTTTTAACAAAATTATTTGGTTCAAAAAATCAATTAACAATTTAAAAGAATGCTGATATAAATTAAACTGTTAATTGTAACTTGTAAGAATGATTATGTGATTTCGAAAAATGCGGGATCTTTCATGCCAATTTATGTTTTATCATTGAAAGTTGGTTAATTATTTTTAAACTATTTAATTGAAAAACAAATTTTTATGTTAAGTAGTATTTCATAGTGAAAAATATATTTTATTTGATAATTTATAAAAAGTTTGGTTAAGACTGATTAAAAATTTGTTCAAATTCAATTGTTTGATTTTATACCATACCCCCGGGCATTTGAAGCTGATTAGTTTTGTCATTTTGTATGAAAAAATCTAAACATTGTAGTTTAATTATTTTTGATCAAAAAAATACGATATATTAAACATCAATTATCAAATAGCAAATTTTATGAAGATCTCAAAAATGTCATTTTTGACACTATGATATGACATTGTTTATTACAATATAGTTATAATTGTATGTGAAAATTAAGTAAAAGCTCTAAAAATCGTATTAAATTGTATTATTTGGTTTTATTATTTATACTTAAAAACAATTAAAAATAAAACAAAATCACGTATATACCAAATTGCTTGTCCTATAATAATGATAAAAAATAATACTTAAAACAAATTATCTTTAATTACAATGTTTTCTTTAATATTTATTTTTAACAGTGAGGAAATATTTTCAATAAGCACTTTTAAGGAGTAATGGATTTTAGATATGTACATATTATTTAGTATTTACTTATACTTGTACTCGTTATTACAAACATATTTTACTATCCTATAATGTGTTTCTATTTTTTGAATACAAATTGTACTAAAAAACGTTTTTATTTTAATTTTTCTGTAGCTTATAAAATTTGGAGGTACCTACCTACAATATAAACATTCTTATTTCAAAGAAAATCTCTACCGACTTTGAATATACCAAGTTCAGCTCAAAGATTATTTTTTCAAATCCTATGATTAATTGAAATTCATTATAGTGTTACTTTAATTTTATTTTGTTATTAACATGCGATTAAAGAAACATAGTTTTTGTGCCCAATCGTGCTTAAATTTTTAAATTATTTCAAATTGGAATTATAGGGAATTATAAGTCAAACAACGTACGTTTTGGTTGAATATTTGAATACTAAATTTATTAAAAACGTTCAATAATTAAATTAACAAAATGTTTAATTTTAATAATATTGATTTATGTAACAGTTTATATTTTTTAATCTTATTTATATTATAAATAGGTCCAAAATTTAGTTAGATAAAAAAAAACCACAAATAAAAGACGAAATGAACAAATATTTCACTACCTATTTAAATTTCGATTATTTAACTGTGAAATACTATATAAGACTTGTTAATGAATTCATTACTTGACATTTTTAAACAATGTTTATACCTATCAGTATGTACGATAGAAATTCTTTAGTTGAAATAATTATTGATGAAGTAATCTCACTTGTAAAAATCTCTTGAAGAGATTTTTGATAAATATTAAATATTTTTTTTACTGTATAAAGAGTCTTCAGATAAAAAAATATCACTGTAAAACCAATATATTCATTGCTTCAATGATAATACAAACATTTATCTAGAAAAACTAAAAAAAAAACTTCCTCAGAAAAGCGAGTTACTTTTTTTCTAAGTAAGATTTTTTAAATTGAGTCGTATAACCATAATTAGATAGATTGTAAATACACATATTATAGTCATCATACAAAACAAAAAATTCTTTTGAAAGCGGGAGATGGCTGACTTGACAGTACTCATATGGGATTCATAAGTTGAAAAAAGAAAACCTTTAGGCCACTTTATATTATTATAGTACATTTATCAGGATTAATGAAAAAACTGTACAAGGTAAGTAGTTGTTTAACGTGTAGTGTTTGCTGTACAGGTTACATATGATATAATTATTTAAATTTTAATATGGTACATATTACAATAAGTTTGATTATTAAAATTTATATACCATTTTTTTTATATAGTATATACCATGTTCGTTGCAACCTGTAGATGTTTTTAGGAAAGAAAAGTAATTTATGATAAACATAACAATGGTTATTTTATAAATACTACGTTACTTTATTAAATACGTAATAGCTACATGCCACGTATATAAGCCTTAAAACTGGGGATGAAAAATTATTTATGACGACGTAGATGTGACCAAGTCCATAACTAGTGTTGGGCTTACGTCGGGGTAATAGTCAGTGTAAAATTGTGACTATTTGCTAAATAATATTAGATGCAATACTTTTATTTATAAGAGTCCTGGCAATAATGTGTGGTATTGTGATGTTAATGACAAAAATGGCTATTATTTTAATGTTAATTAAAATTTTACTGGTCGATAATAATTATTATGCACTTATTGTTGGTGGAAAAAAACATTTAACGTTCGATTTTACTTAATATTTAAAGTAGAATGTTTAGTTTGAACGTACAAAATATATTAATAATTAATTAAACATAAACAATTATCTATAATAACTAGTAGTTTTGGTTTACCAATCATTAGAAATATGTATATCAATTTTAATTAGAAGGATATATGAACTGTTATAATACACCTGTAAAATCTATAATTATTATAGTTTTTAAAACACAAAAAAAAGTTAAAAATATAATGTATAAATCTACACACGATAATGGACACAAATACACAGAACTCAACAATATTCAGTAAACGTATTATGACGAAATTATATTAATTCAATTTATTATTACAGTAGAAATTACACAGTAATAGCTTATCAAAAACTTGCGCATTAACTATACTATTTGTCTGTGTGATAGGAAATGCCTATGAAAATTTGATACAATTATAAGTTCATAAGATATTACAATAATTATTATAGTTTTAAATGTTTAATAGAAACCAATAGAAGTATTTCTAATTTTATTAATTTTGTCATTTTGAGATAATAATAGGAAGTCTTATAAAATAATGTGAGACATTTATTTGTTCAATAATCTATCAAAGAACTTTCTAAACCATAGAATAATATTATTATTATAGTATTTTCTATTTAAAACTCCCAATACGGTCTTTTCATAAGACCTAAAAATAATATACTTAAATCAATAATAATGTAGTTAGTAACTTCTTCTTGAACAATGTTTATAGATTAAAAAAATGGAGTACATGTTTTATAAATAACAATGGGTTCTATCTATAATATATTCGAAAATTCAAGAGACCAATGTATAAAGTATATTAATTTATTTAGATAATATTCATTTGAATTTTGATTTCACTACTTTCGTTTTTTTATTTTTTTTATAAAACTATCTACTTCAAAATATATTGTTAGAAAAAAAAGTTTTGATTGGAACAGAAAAGTCACTGAATACAGAAAATAATTAAGAATATGAAAATATAGTCTATAAGTATACTTAAAATTTTTAAAAAATCATAATTTTATTGTAGTGAATAAATAATTTAAATATACATTTATGCGATGCACAAATACGAAATATTATACAATTATCTAACAACAAGTAGCAATATCTCATTTGTACTAATTGCTAATGAAAATTGATTGCTTTAACTGTTTTTTGAAAACAAATATTGGTTTAATATTCTCATTATGTATATATAATACAGCTCCACAACAACAAAATAAATCGAATTGTACAAAATATGAGATTTTAAATTTTATATGAAACAATATAAATTATTTTTTTGAGGCGTAAAAATAATTTATTGTCAAAAGTTAACACAACTTAGCTTTGCTAAAATGTTATTAACATTTTGTAGCGGTAGTTACAAATTTATATTAAAACCGTGTATAGTATACACCTACAGCTATACAGCTATAGGTGCTTCAGGAGCGTTCATTTTCTGCATCAGTATTAAAATGAATGACATCAAAGGACTATCATTTTAAACGAGTCTGTAATCGCAGTAACAGCACACTCCAATTGCGTTGAATTAAATTTAAATTGGTGTGGAGGAATCTAAAGAGTAAAATACCAAATTCTTACCATATCATATATTTCTATACAATTAGAAGCTATTAAAATATGTAAAGAAAGTTACCAAAATAGATTTATTAATAATTTTAAACATAATAAATCACGATTTAACCACCAATTGTTCCAAAGATTGACCGTATGGATAATAAATATCTTATTAGATATAACTTCACACTGTTTCTATACTTACAAATATACATATATTATAGTGAAGAATGCTAGTATATTATTTAATATTTAGTATGAATTTTTTATATAAGAAAAGTGATAAGTTATAATTTTTCTTTCTTTATAAAAATATTTTCTGTGGCTATAGACCGATCATATATATTATTTGAAAGGAGACACAATCGTATAATAGTTATTTTTATATTAAAATATTATGTTTATTTATACATATCTAAAATTCAATTGTAAAATATATATGATGTTAAGTAAAAAATAATGAAACTTTAACACTGTTACGTATATAGTAACTCAGTGTTTTTGTGTCACTAAATCGAATTCATTACAGTTGCAGCGATTAATTTTTTAATTTGATTCTCCATATATTTATTACCTCACCCTATTTTTTATCATTAAGATTTTATCTCAGAAGTTTTTGGTCATATTTACTTATATGATGCATTTTTGTAAACTTATAAGCTGTATTTTAATAAAATATTCTTTCTGATTTTCTTTACAGAAACAACTATATTAAAAAAATACTGTTAAATAAATAAATATTTCTATAATGATATTATTATTAGAATATCAGAGACATAATATAATTATTCTGTTCTAAAAATAATCAATTTTTATATAATATTAATGTTATATAGTTATATTTTATTATATTAACTAATTTAGAACTAATTTTTACTATCCTAAACAACAGCATTTTTTTTTAATAACGATTCAAAAAACATAAATTTTTGTACAACTTGTTTTATAGTCAATTAATAAACAATTTATATATATTTCCTGAATATTTTTATCATTTAATTTAAATTTAATTTAGTTTAAAATAATATTATTGAAAACAATTTTTTTATTATATGAAAATATAGAGAACTATTGAATTTTATGTTTATTGTTATAATTCCTAAATTGTTAAATAATTTCCTAATTAAACTAAATTGTTAGCAAAAATTATAATTGAATTTTACTACAAAAATTTTAATGTATTACTAAATAATCTATAAGATTTCAATTATTTAGTCGAGCACGTAATATTGGTGAATGAAAATATACCGATGGCCAATTCTTTAAAATCAAAATTTTCAAAGAAGAACAATTTATCATCTGGCTACCACCCTCTCATCGACAGAATGTGAAAAATAAAAAGTTTTATTCAGTTTACTCCAAAGGTTTTGAACAGTCTAATAATATATAGTGTGTCCCAAAAGTCCCGTATCACCCTTAATATTTCCATAGAAAATCAATATATTTAAACGCGGTTTTTTTCAAATTACTAAGTATGGAAATTCCGATTGAATGGCAGAAAATTAATTTTTTTTTTTAAAAATTCAAAAATTGTCAAAATTTTTTATGCATTTAAGAATTTTAAATTTTTAAGATAACCATTTTATTGAACATATTTTTTAAAACAGTTCAAAAAACAAAAAAAATATATTAAAGTTCAATAAAAATTGACCAAGTTAGAGTAAGTTATGTTTTTGAATAATTGTAATAAAAAAATCAATTGTTTCATATTTTAATAATAAAATATTTATTTTAGCATGACAATACTTTTACATATCTAATTAAAGTTTTGATTTGAATAAAATTAAAATAGCCGTATCTTATCGTTTGCTGAATAGCGAAACTAGTTACCTACTTTTAAGTATCTTAATTATCATGAAGTGAACCTAAAGTTACGAAATTGGACATAATCTTACAGTTATAATTAATGCGATTTATAATAATAATATCTACACATATCTTAAATTTGTAAATTATAATTAAAATTATTATTTTGTGTTTTTCCTTTATAGCTATTACTGCTATTAGTGTCATCGTACAGTACGTTCTGTGTCTTTAGTTATAACTTTTTATTTTTTACTTATTTTGTTCAATATTTAAAATGACTCATACATTCTCAGTACATGAGTACATCGACATGGTGAAATGTTACTTCCTAAACAACGAAAATCATAGACAATTAGTGACGTAACTACGGGGGTGTTACTGTGCTAAGGGTGCTGGTCAAAATTAAAAATTTCCAGTAGTTTTCAAAAGAGTCACGAAAAACACTAAAAATTTAACGGAAAAACGGGAATTTTCGCGCATAATCAGTTTTTGACAATCTATTTACGATTAAATTAAAATATTTTGACTTTTTTTAAGCTATTTATAGTCAATTGAAATTTTCGATTTTTTTTTCAAATGTCGATAAAAAAAATTGGCATTCTAAAAAATCTTTCAATTTAATAGAAGTTTTATTATAAGCTGTAATTATCGTAATAAAAAATAATCAAAAAGCGTTAGTCATAATTTTTATTTATAAGCATTTAAAGATAAGTTAACCTAACCAGTTTCGCTGTTCAACAAAAGACAAGACACGGCTATTTCTATTTCTATTCAAATCAAAACTTTAATTTATTATGTATGTAAAATTATTGTCATGCTGAAATAAATATTTTATTATTAAAATGAAAAACAATTGATTTTTTTATTTCAATTATTCAAAAATATAAATTGCTCGAACTTGGTCAATTTTTATTGAATTTTAATATTTTTATTTTTTGAACTGTTTTAAAAAATGTGTTCAACAAAATGTCTATCTTAAAAATTTAAAATTCTTAAATGCATAAAAAAAATTTTGACATATTTTGAATTTTTTTTTAAAAAATAATTGAATTTTATGCCATTTAATCAGAATTTCCGTACTTAGTAATTTAAAAAAAACCGCGTTTAAATATATTGATTTTCAATGGAGATATTAAGGGTGATACGAAACTTTTGGGACATACTGTATGCTATCAATAATCAAAAATGACAAGAATTTAAGAGTTTAAGGACTACTCCAAGTATGTTTTATTTATATGATATACCTGTCACTATTTATTAATATCTTCTAAAGTAGCACTAAACATTATGGCCAATACTAAAAAATAATTAAATTTACCATTATGGCCACATTAGTTTAAACTGAAATTTAAACATATTTATTCAACTATGATATTGAATTCCATACATCTAAGCCTTGTCGTATATTTATATGGTACATATAAAACACAGAAATTATACCTGCCCCGGCTGAAGTAGGTCAGACTTGTTATACCATTTATTAAAATAACCCATAATATAAATACTTTTCCTCTTCTGCTCTTCCGGGTGGAAAAATAATAAAAACGTTTTTAATTTATCTTTATTTTTCTTAATTAAAATTGAAAAACCAAAGTTCACAGTCAAACAAGTCTTTATGTGGCCATTATCCGTACTGTGAAATATGTCGTGGATTACATATTACCTGGGACTAATGCAATAAACTACCATCCGGACAGTTCAATGATTCTTAAAAATTTGGCTCTATTTATAATAAGCTGTTGGCTAATTCCTACATATTTTTGTGAAAAGTGTACGGGAGTTAAATCATATCATTCACACTTTAACGTATTCATCTTATTAATATCATTAATATAACATGAATATTATCTTATTTTTTATATATTTATTTTCCTTCATTCGAAATGCAAACACCTGAAACATTATATTTATGTTATATTCTAGTCGCATATATCATTTAATGTTAAAACTCAATAATTAATTAAATACAATGAAAAAATATTATCAAAGAATTCATTACTGTTTTATATTTCAGTAATACTTTTGTATGATAATATATTATATGTTTGAATCTTTCGTCATAAAACTTAAAGCATATTATAATATAACTTTTGCAGATAATAATTTTAAAGGAAACATTGCAGTTTTGAAAGTGTGAAACTTTTCTTTGAATGTATAACCGTGGTTCTGACTGTTTTCGATAATTTTTGAAGAAAAGTTGTGTTATTTCCGGTGATCAATAAACAGTGTCATTATTAGATGTTGAAAAAATATATGAGAGTAAAATAATTATTGAATACTCGTAAATAGAGTTAAGCAACGGGGCCACATATCGTAATAGTTGATTTAAAAATATTTTGTTTTCAATGCGTAGGGTACGTACTTTTTTTTTGTTCCTCATTAGATTTGCATCTCTACTATCCTGCGCGTTGCCTGGTGCGTGTGAGCCCCACAGCCGTAATGCCATTCGCATATATACAACAGTTATAATGACAACGGGAACTAGGTACTGGACAAACAGAAGCGTTACCCTGTAGAATAGCATAGAGCGCTCTGGAAGCCGGACGTTGTAGCAGAACGGTTTGACCAACTTCCGGCCGTCTGTAAAATATAATAAATGATAAATAATATATGAATAAAATCTACGTAGGTATATTTTATATACATACAAGGCATATAAGGTGATTTTTTTTTTAAAAAAACATTCATTTTCTTGTAAAGCATTAATTTTTTAGTAATAGTGTTTTTAAAGAATTATAAAAATTTTAATTAAAAAAAAAAATATGCATATTTCCTTTATTATTATAAATGTCCATTACTTATTTTTTTGAACGACAGCATACAATTTAATTTCATATTCCGAAAACATAAAAATATTTTTTTTTATCCATTAGTTAAATTATTATTAAATTTTTTTAATAACTTAATTTTAAAGTAGTATGGAGGGTTTGCCGTTCAATTTTGTTCCATATTTTGATTATTGAAACTTAAAAATTTATGACTACTTTATTAAATCGAACTATTAACTACCTAGTCATTCGAAATATTTATGCCTTATGAAATTCCCAAAAAATATCCAGAATATGAAATAAAAATGTATGCTAATTACGTGTTTGACTAAATGCGTTAAAAACTATTAGAAGTATAATATTATTTTTAAAAATTGTTGTCTTGCAATGAATTTGAACTATGGAAAACAATTTCCAAAACTATTAATAATTTTTGTGAAAGTGATGAATTTAAGGTATATTACCTTTTACAGTTTTACATAATCATCATATAAGTAAATCATACTACGCGCACGTGTGTGTGATAGAGAATATGATATAAAAATGGATCATATCATAATAATTATTTTACTGAAATGTTCGATTTTCTCTAAGACAAGTATTGTATGGCGTTAAATAAATAAATTTATATTGTCATTATTTCAGTTTATTTATACAAACGCGCGGTGTGAGTTGTACAATGTAATTATTTTTCATGATTAAATTAAAAATCAATATTAAGTAATGTATTATAACATAGCAATACATATATTTTTTAATTTCGTTGAATTTAGACTACTAAACAGATTTTTTTAATGTTTTATTATAACCGGCCGAATATCAACACTGATTAAAATTTAGATTAAAACAATTACAAAGTTAACTAGCTTATTTTATGTTTCTACATTATCATATTATACCAATCAGCGTATTAAAAAATATTTTGGGCTCTAAAAATGTATAGAACAATATACATTGTACATTTTGTCAATGTATGCGTGCCATACTCTATGAACAGTCAGTGATCATTAACTTTACATAGAGATATGTGTAACATCTGCATATTATAGTTATAGACTACATACGTAATTTATTTAGAAAAATATGTCCCTAAAATGGTTTTAGGTGTAATTTATTCTACCAAATTTTTGTTATTTACATCTCAATGGCTTTAATATAATTTTATTTTATATCAAGTAATAATATTAAGTGGAGATTTTAAAACATTTTCATGTTTTTCGATAAGATTTTTTTTTATTATTATATAAATAATAATATCTTTATTTAATTAAAGATATTTTTGAAAATTAAAGTTAAAATAGTGGGTAGTAAAATAAAACTAAATTATTATACTTGACCCAAGTCTATCGCTGGAATTATTTTTAAAAATCGGTATTTCAATTTATATTATGTTATATTTTATGGTTACGATAAAATGGAAGAAAATTCATTAAAAAATACCGATATTATTACTCATTAATATTTATTTATTATTAATATAAAAATCAAAGAATATTTAACTATTAAGTGTTTAAATACAAATGGCGTAAAATTAAGTGTTTGAATTATTGTGATTTACTGACGACTATAAATTATTCTATACTAAATTAATATTTAAAATTTGCGAATAAAACAATGGTAGTTGTGTTGCTATTGTTTTACATTTTTAAGAACCTTGATTTAAACATATGATACGATTGTTGGAACTTAATTTAAATTCAATTTTTGCCTTAATACTCAAATACAAACACGGGTTGGATTGAAAACTTATAGAAATTCACTAAGAGAAATAAGTTAGAAGTTGTACAGAATTTTAAATTTATTAATTAAGTAAGTGTAACATGGTTATAGACTTTGGTAAATTAAATAATTATGCTTAAAGTGTTCAATTGATTATAATAATAATTGTTCTATTTATTGAATTATATGCATACAATATAGTTAAGTGACTGAGTCTGTCTTAATAATCTCAAATCTGCTCGTTGAACAAAAAATGTATTATTTTTGTTGAGATTTTCATGTTTAGCATTTCATGTACGTATTCGTCGTTTATTAAATTTTAATTCAATATCTTACCTAAATGTTCAATAAAATATGTTGATTAAAATTAAAGATGGTTCAATATTCTAATAAAAGTCTGATCGGTTTATTTTGCAGTATAAATATTGCCATGGCAAATGGTCGAATAATGATATACATCCTTTGACTGTAGTGTAAACAATGTACTGCCTACGTAAACCAAACCGGAAGCAATGATTCGGGGTATTTAGAGACTGTTCGAAGAAGCAGTTGTAATAGAAAATGAAAGTCATCATACAAATAAAATTATCACTGACCTCTATCTCCGTATTCGATGAATTGCACTCTGAGAGCAATCGCCATTGGCGTCGCGAGCACAAAAGCTATCGCCCAAATGGTGGCTATTGATATTTTTGCTCGGAATTTCGATGGTATTGCGCTGTTAACAATACAAAATACTAATAATACTAATAATAAATCATGACTGTTAACACAACAACCATTTATACATTTTTAAATGTAGTAATTATATTGAGGTCACTTATTGTTGTGTAATACAATTTATTTTTACCTAGACAACTTACTAACCTGAGTGGACTGAGAATGGCTCTGTGTCGGTCAATTGCAATTGCGGTTAGGGTAAAAATGCTTACGTTAACTGAAAGTACTTGTACGAACGGACAAAATGGACACATTAAAGCAGGTAAATTCCATCGTTGCAATAGGGCGGCCTGAAACTTAATTACCATCGAATTTCTGTATTAATAATTTATTTAATCGATCATGATAGTATATTTTAACGCATAGACTTACACCGTTTATTCTATAAGGAGTATGTACCTACCTATCTCCGACATTGCATATTATAATATAATTGTTAGCTACTATTCTATATTATACGATATAATTAAACAAAATATGATAGTTAATTACATAAATAAATACTATTTTCCTCCTAAAATATACGGATGGTGGTGATCTATATGTGTAGGCATAATATTTAGATAATAATTATTTGTATCATTTAAACGAATAAAGAAATTGATATTCAAGATAAAGCATGATATAAATATTATGTATATATATTTTAAGACAAACCATATAGATTTTAAATTAATAAAATACTATTATTCATTAGTTATTACTTATTACACCTTTTTTGAAAATAAATATTAAATTAATTTTTATTAAAGCTGATAATTGTAAGCTAAATAACACTATCTGTTGTAATATTTATCGTACATAGTAAATTAAATAAAAATGTGAATAATGAATATCCATCAATAACTTAAACTAACTAAAAAACACGTATTCAATTACTGTAAAAACGAATTAATGAGAACACCTTTGTATAACTCATTTGATTAATACAATAAAACAAAATAATAAAAACTGTACAAAATTCCTAAATTTAAAAGGTTTATAAGTAGCTCAAAAAGATTTTTAAAATAATATCACGACTATTAAATACGTATTTAAGTATTTTGTGAAAATGTCATATTCCCGTGATTCACAACAAAATAATTAAAATCGAAAGTTGTACTTCAATATTTATATATTCTCACTGTTTTTGCTAGTTTTCTAAATAAAATATTTTAATCTTAAGAATTTCTATTAATTTTAATAATACTTAAAATATACATTAAGGTTATTATTAAGATATTTTTTATGGAATTATCTGTACCTACCTTACCTAGATATTTTATTTGTTATTTTGGTTTAACAGTGCACTTATCGTAGGTACATACTACATGTATACATCTATTTCTTCTACTTTTAACTTACAGTGGTATGTTACAGTACAAACAGACAGACACAGCAATTCGCTGTATTTTTAAAATGCACCATCTGTAAAATAAGTTACTTAAACCAAGTCAATTACTTACTTGAAACGGTATTGAAAATAGACCAATAACGATATCCGCTAATGCCAAATTTGCTATGTACAAGTTGGTTACGTTATGCATCCGTTTACTTGAAGTCACAATCCATATTACTAAAGCATTGCCAACCACTGCCATAACAGAAATTGTACCATAGAACATTGACAGAAGAACAATTATGCTTACGGGCACATCGTATAGAAATGTAGCTGTAATATAATAATAAAACAATATAATAATCCACTATTATAGTTAAAAATTATTATTAATACATAAAATACGTTTTAATATAATGAATTATTAATATTTTATTCTGTAATATTTAGTATATAATGACAATAATTTAAAATATCAACTTCTTATTTTTTTTTAAGGTATATTTAATTGAAGATATACCTAGCCTTCTTTTTTCAGATGAAAATATTATCTTTTTATACTATTAAATAGATAATTTTTTTAATTTTGATGTTTAAGCAAATATTTTTTGGTTCATTTAATTTTCTTAAACTAATAAATACAATAATTTGAATAAATTTAATACATAATATATATTATAGAAAACTATGAAACCCTTTCCTTGTTACCATGCCTGGAGAATAACGCCGTTTATTAATAATTCTAATAAATAATATCTTTTGAATTCTTAACATTATAAGCACGTACTATGTTATAAATTAATATTATCATATTAGACCCAATTGAATCATTAAATTGCTTAAGTTCAAATTAATAAGATGATATTATTAGGGGTAACTTCTGAATTAAACGTCATTCAATTCCAAGAGCTTAACCACATCAGTGGTATGGTAAATAGGATTTTTTGATGAAATTGTTGTGTATGGATGCATGAATCGATTGAATAATAACATTTAAGTACCTACACTTTACAGTAATAGTAGGAATTGTAAAATATTACTTAAATGCACAACTATTACATAACTTTATCCAAGTGATAATAATATATGAAAGCCGGGAAGGTCCGCACTGGAATATATATATATATATATATATACAATATTACAATTCACAACTCCAATGCACCATTATGACTAATTACAGTGTATAGGTATTATATAATTATAATACAAAACTGTTTCATATCCATTCAATTTCTTAGATGAACGACGTTTGGATTATGTATACTATCATAGCAGTGCACTAAATCAGATTATGGAATAAAACATAAATCATTGTAACTACGATTGGACGGTAACGGTAATAAATAATAACGATGATATTTATTACCTTATAGATATAGATTTTTATACTTATGATTTAACCGCTAAATGTTAGTTGTACAATATTATAGTATATAATATTACAGATATCCTGATATACAGTAGGTATACTATACAAATAATTTTTTTTTATTATATATACATATAATATATAACGTCATTCTTGATTTTAATATAAGTAGGTACTAGTTCAACAATCTCAATAGCTCAAACAAATGTATTCAATAATTTATATTGTAATTTTTAAGTTAGACAAGGAAAAAAACACTTTTGTTTACAATAGATAGGACAAGTATTAAAATAAAAAGCGGGACATTTAATCGAGATAAAAACAAAACAAACAAAATGGTATATTTTAATGTGTAAACTGTTTGTGAAAAAGAAATGAAAAAAAATCCTTTTTAACTTTTAACACCTATAAATGTACGTTTTAAATATACAAGAATGATTTATTCATTAAACTGATTAAAATGTTTGCATTAAGATTTAATGAATATGTTTTTAGAATGCACCTCAATGTTTTCTACTTGATATGTTATATAATAGATTTATATTTATGTATATATATATATATATATATATATATATATATATGGGTCAATATAACGTTATACGTGTAATACAATCATATGCAATGTATGTGTGTTTAAATAATAGTTATACATTTTTATTAACGTTTGCAAAACTGTACTATTATTTCCTAGGATACGCCCTTACTATGATATATATATATCATGACGGACTAACTACATGTGTGTTATATTTACGTCTTACATCATATGTACATTATTGTTATAGACGTTTGTGCCTTTTTGATTCTCGAGTAGGAATGCTATTGTTAATATTATAACGTTGGACTTTTTCCAGTAGGAATTCTGTACGTGGGATTTAAAAAATAACAATTGATCCTAATATGAACATAATATAATAATATATGAACCAGAGAATGGAGTAAAAAATACGGTTTTGGATGAAAGACTACGGTTGCATAGGTATATAGGTACTATACTAGAATGGCTTTGAATGATTCGTGTGACGCGTCAATGAATCGCGCCCGACTAATAAACGGAAATATTGTTGGCGTTGAATTCGAATGAGATCAGGTTATATATTACATTATAATACGTATATTATTTTCTCCCGAGACACGTGCTCGAACCATGCGTTTTTCGATTTAATAACCGTACCTGTAACGCGACACTTTACGGAGTCGGAGAGCAGAGCGTCTGTGAAAAAAAAAACTAAAAAAAAGTTGTGATAACAAAAGTCTTCGGAAATTGCCACAATCCCCTCTTGCCGGTAGCCAATGTCGGGGCATGACGCACGATCGATCGCTCTTTTCGAATTATAGGCACGTAATTAATCGCATCTATAATATTCACAAGAGTGTAATATCTAATGGAAAATTATTATATATATATATATTGTTATGATTTTCAATTCTCTTTACGATGCGGAATCTGCCCTATGAAGTGTTTACGACGATGGTCCTGACCGATAACGAAAAATGTCACTTTTCCAATCTGGACCACAATCGACAAGTGAGTGCACTTTCTACTTTTAGATGTAAGTAATATTCCTACACAAAAACACTCACCAACACGTAAATTATGGAAAATTGCTGACAAAGCTTCTAAACGGGTCAATGCTTTGTATCTTCTCATATTAAACGTAGTACATTTACGTTATATACGCTTATTTACTTTCGGAACTTAGCTCACGAGCATGTACATTTAAAAGTAGCATTGTAATTATAATTCATCTGGTGGTAAGAGAACTATAATATTATAACTGAATCGTTTATTAAAAATAAGACCATCAGTTGAATAAAATTTAGAACAAATTTTAAACAAATAGAACATAAAAAAGAATAATGTCTGTAACACAATCATTTTCATAATAAATGAGTTTATAGTTTTAAAATGGTCTATTTTGAAAACGTTTTTGATTGTTAATAGACTAAACATACAAACATGTCTGAAAACTAAACCACTAGCGAGCTGATTATCTATGGTGAGCAAAGAAGACGCTAATACACACGACATTAATCAATAAAACCAACGCAAAGAGGTCATGATGTAGGCATAGTAAACGTTAGCTTGTTAGAGTATTTAACAAATATTTGGAAAGTTTGGAAACGTCAAGAATTGAAGATGTGGATGATCAGAAATTTTGATTTGAGACTCGGTTTAAAAAGCCATAGTCCTTCATTTCGTGTAAGCTAAAATAACTAAAATAATAATTTTTTATATAGATTTATTATAAAAATGATTTGATCGAAAATATTGGTTAAATGTTTTTATAAATATCAACGAATCAATTATTATATTATCATACTTTTCAATTTTATAACCATAAACATATATAACACACATATTACGTAATATTTAAGAACTTAAATAGTTAACATAATATTTACGGTTTTATTTTACATCAGTGCTCCATATTATGCTCATAGTCTGTCTTACATCTTTATTTAAATATATTTTAGGAGAAATATAAATATATAAGTCTATACTATACACAGTACATATGTATACTATAATGATAATACAATATACTACTATATTTTTTAGTATATGTTTGTATTAATATTATCATGGTTACAAAAGAAATTTAAATTTAATTAAAACCATAATTCATAACACAACGTTAAAAATATATGCACCTATTTAAGGTTTAATAATTTTATCAAAGAAATATGTTTATCAGCTTATAAAGTTATAAACATTCTAAAAAAACATTAAAACCAAACGTCCAATGGTTATTGTTGATTTTTCCGTCGCTGCGATGATTATCAACCTATAAATTGCAATAAATCTAATGGGTCAAGTGTCAAATGTGTTATCTATTTAAGGTAGATTATCTGGCAAACTTTAAAGGATGCAATATCTGGAAATAACTTCAACAATTCTATAAACCAACCTTGATCAAATGGGCGAGACCGCTTTCGACCAAAAACGTACCCTTCCCTTTTTGACCGATTCACTTTTCGACCAAATTCAAAAAAGACCGATTCCCCTTTCGGCCAAAACATAAATTATAAACAAAATAATATTTATATGTAATTTTTATAAAATTATAGCAATCATATAATTATATAATTTTCAAAATTAAAAATATAAGTTGCCTAAAATGTTGTAAAATAAAATATAGAAAATTATTTAAAATATAAGAATATTTATAATATATTAACATTATTTTTATGTTAATATGTTACAATATATATAATATTATATAAAAACATAAAATAATAATATAAAATTTATGTCAATAATAATTAAGTATAATAGTAATATAAAATAGATAATTTTAAAAATTACACGATACAAAAAGTTTAATGTATTACGTTTTATGTTATACATATCAAAAATGATTAATATCTATAAATAATATTTGTCATTAATTATTTGATCGGTGGTCATCGTGTTTAAAACTTGTATTTTTAATTTTTTTCAAAATTATATAATTATATAATTGCTATAATTTTACAACAATTATAAATAAATATTATTTTGTTTATAATTTTTGTTTTGGCCAAAAGGGGAATCGGTCTTTTTTAAATTTGGTCGAAAAATGAATCGGCCGAAAAGGGAAGGATACCTTTTTGGTCGAAAACGGCCATGCCCGATCAAACACGGCACCTACTACCCACTTAAATAATAACAACAATAATACAAGTCATATAAATAACGTCAATAATAATATTAATCGTAAAACCATCCGGAAGCAAACGTCTGTTACAAAATCACCTCGATCTCATTTCTAGACTATATCTGATTATAGACCCACTCATAAATAAATCGAATTAATGATAATTTACTTTTTGCTATTTCTCTAAATGATTTTAAATTGTTTATGAGTCAATTGTTCTAATTGTTCACTACCGTTTTTGATCGTCTTAAACTATTTTAAATAATTAATTCACCAATCAGTCGTTTTTTTTATTGCTGGTTACTAAGGAATGCATAGAGTTTAGCCAATTAAAAAATGAACTAAAAGCAACACTAAATAAAACTATAATTGACCTAGCACTGATTGAACTCGACAAATGAATATATTTTTAATTTCAATTGATTTACATATTATTTGTATTTAATAATTAAGAAATTCTGTTGTTTTTTAAATAAAGAATTTTTCTGTGAAATAAGGTAGGTACTCTTAAATTCAGTTTAAATTATACACGTCCGATAATATAATACTGAATGTTAGCTTTAAAATGTACACTTTGTATGTAGTACAGTTAAAACCTGAAATCCGTTGAAACTAGTTTTAACTTATTTTTATTTAGTTGGAACTAGTTGTGTCTAAGATATATTGGTGAGAACTAGAATTATCTAGTGAAAATCCGTATTGTTTATATGGATAGGTTAAACTAGTTTTAACTAGAGAAAAGTAGAATTATAAGTACATATTAGGATAATTATTTGATATAGACATTTATTATATTATTTAATTTGACAGGAAAAACTATTGTGGCATTTAGAGTTACATAGAATTTTATTATTTCTATATAAACAGCGATTTGTTCCGCAGAATGTTTTACATATGCATTTTATAAAAGCCTTGCCCCGACCTCGTTGATTCTTTTGTTGCAACTGCACGGAAGGAAATATGATTTTTCGGAACTTGATTCTCTATGATGAATTTGCTTATCGTATCTAAGTAATGGACGACTAGTTAAAATTATCTTAATTGATTTGATGATCGACCGGTTGAGTTATCGAACAATATTTATAGAATATATTATAATATCGTTGGTGGTCGCATGCATTTGAACCTGCGGTTAATTCAAGTTTTAACTAATTTAAACCAGAAGTGACTAAAGGGATTTGTGGAAACTATTTTTGACTAGTTAAAACTAGTTTCGATGGATTTCGGAATTTAACTGTAACATATATATTATACAATATTTAAGTCATCGAAAATATATAACTAAATATTTACAACTAAGATACCTATATGTTTAAACCAACCAATAGTACAAAATAAGGTTTACTTGTATCAAGGAACACTAGAGCTATTAAGTATTATAAATATTAAAATCACGTGCATTTTATAAAAATAAAATGTAGATAAGAGTTAATACTTTTTGAAATGTTTAATGTTAATTGTATAGGTTTTGTGCATATTTGTATAAAGAATAATATTTAGAATAACAATGAAGGATAAGTTTTTTTTACTTACATTCTATATACAAATCCGTATGGTTATCATTACTATTGCATCTATCTATTGCAATCGAAGTGTTACTCTTTAGGCTTATATTTTCATTCAGTGATTCATTGCATACAATTGTGTCATCCATTTTGTTTAATTCTTATAAATCTGAAAACAGATTTATTAAACATTATTAGTTGATTAAAATTATCATAATATTTAAAATTACGTATTTTTATTATGTAGTTAAAATTTCAAATATATGAAATATATAATGTCAATATATATATATAATAACTACCAAGATTTAAAAATTGCAGTTACTATATAAGTTATTTATACCTATACGTATTCAGATACCTCGTGAAAATAATCTTGATAAAATTTATCGTCACCTGTGTAAGTATATTAAATAATATATTCGCGATAAACGTGTTGTTTTAATGGTATTATAGTTAGGTATTACATTATAATTTTTTTTTTTTTATTGGTTTCTAACTTAATATTCTAAATATTAGAAAATTAATTGTTATTTAATTATATCTGATTCTTAAATGTATTATATTTTTAATACAAAAATAAAATAAATAACCATTAGACAAAATGCTCAATTCATTCATATGTCAGCACAACTCCTTAAAGAAATATAGTATAGTAAGAGGTTAAAATCATAATTTCTTCTTTAAACTTTTAAAATAGAGATAATACTTTTAGAAAGTACCAATTTTCGAGTGAAGGTTTTTAGTGTTATCTTATATTTATCAAAAATCTGCTTAACGCTAGTTAAAGTAACTATAAGGTAAAAAAATTCTACTATTCTACTATATAAGCGTTTATTATTTCAATATTAGTCTGATTAACCTTGATGTAATTAAATCACGGTTTTTTGAAAGTACCTTTTGTCTTATTACAGTTAGTTGCCTAATTGAATTATTATCGTTGTACCTCTACTAAGGAGAAAGTCAATTTTGTAATTTTGGCATCAATAATAAATTTTAACTGTTGTATGTATAGTATTTTATTTTTAATTTAGAAAAGTTGTTGAAAAATGAGTTGGTCGGTAAATATGTCTAATAACTGCGAATAGTTATTATACACATATATATACTATGTATAAGTATTAATTTACGTGCAAGTAATAGTAGTTTTTATTTTACATGAAAATAAAAATAAATGTGGTTGTTTAAATATAAGAACAAGTAAATCTTTAAGCATTTTGAAAACAAAAATGTTTTCAATTTTATACTAATTAGAAATAAGTAAATATCTTATGATAAAGAAAGTAATTATTATGTATCTAGTAACTTTTTTTTAAAAAAAAAAATCTGATTTTACACAAATTTTGTAACACTGGGATGATTTTTATTAAAATATTTCTCTGTTAAATGTTTTTTTCTGAAGCTTATAGTGTATATATATATATATATATATATATATATATATATATATTAGGTTTGAGAACATTTAAAATATGTATCGCTTATACATACTATTAAGAACCAGTAGCACCACTAATTTGAATTCCTGCCATAACCTTTCCTGAGGAGTAAAAATATCAGCTTTTTTAATAGATAATCACGTGTTAGTTTTTGCATACAAGATTTTATATTTCCCGTTAAAATTAATATGTATACATTTTTTTATTATACAATTTATATTTATTAACGATGTACGTTTAATTATTTAAAACAGATGTTTCCTTGATAAGATAAACTTAGGTATCAGTTAAGAAAAAAAAAACAAATAAAATGAATGATTCAATGTAGTAATGTTGTTGATGATAAATTATTTATAAGATATTTAAATATTTAAATAACCAGAAACACCAAAATATATTATAGTTTATTTGAACGAGTAGAATAAAATGATATTATATCTTATAATTGAATTTATTTTAAAGTTCAAAATGATAATAATATTTTCCTATCTTTCAAAACTGTTATTCATTTAAAGCTGAACATATTTTGAAGTTGGTGGTTGTTTGTGACATAAATAGATTGGTCTGTGTAGAAGACTTAAATTGTTTTTGGTTTACTATCTTCCGCAATATGAATTTTATAACAAATGTATATTATGAGTAATAAAACTACTTTAAAAAAATATTTCAGTAAAAATATAATCGTTTTTTAAATCCATTAAACTTATAAAGCATATTTTCTGACAAGTGGTATAGCAAAAAAGTATATTAAATATTTTAAAAATTAATTTATATTTTTAAGAGGGTGTGCTGGGAAAATATATTTTGTTTTCGTTAACTACCATACACGCATATTATTATAGCATAGCCGTTCTTTGAATTTATTATTTTATGGTTTTGTGGTTCGAATTAGGGTATTAGGGCACAATGGGCACATTGTACATAACCTAATATTATAATATTGTGA
Source organism: Rhopalosiphum maidis (assembly GCF_003676215.2). Lineage (NCBI taxonomy): Eukaryota > Metazoa > Arthropoda > Insecta > Hemiptera > Aphididae > Rhopalosiphum > Rhopalosiphum maidis. Next base: position 67,989,587 of record NC_040877.1, read on the forward strand.
ACATCGGGGATACTATATTTTTTAAAGTCATAGTATGGCTGCCATACGTTATATGTAGTCAAGAAAGACTTAGACGAATTGATACCAGATTGACATAAGGACCTAAACCACACGTATAATAGTGAAGGGTAGAAGTCGTTATTGGTATTGACAGAAAATTAAATTGATGGCCTATAATGCTAAAAAATAAAAAATAAAATAAAATACGCTGACATAAAAATATTATTTTTATCCTCGATATAGTTATGATTTAATGAGTTGTAAACTATTTATCATCATTAATAACTTATAGCAACATCATTTAAAGATATTCGTTAATTTAAAACAAAAATCCTATAGTTTTGGGGTTTGCTTATTCTCTCCTTAGTCATAAATATTTATATATATATATATATATATATATATATTAATTGAAATTGCATACTAGACATATTATAAATTAGTTGTTATAAATAAAAGAAAAATTCAATCGTATATGTTTCTTATTTTATGACTATATGGAAATATTAGTAAAGAATAAACAAGGAATGCGCGTGTATGTGGTGTATTTTATAAAAAAATATTAAAATATCTCTTAGTAAACAATATTTCTCTTGTTAAACGTCATTTTCATTGATTTTGTTGAACGATATTAAGTGTTATTTTAATAGTACTAATTTACAATATTTCGCAATGTCGTATTTAAATTTTATCTTTTAAGGAGCCTTTGATACACACACATGTATTAAAGTTTGGTATAAATTATTTTCTAGTATTTACTAGTTTGTATAATAAATAATTTAAACTTTATTATTTGTTTTTTTTTTTTTTTTTTTTAATATAAATTTTACATTATATGTGTGTATTATTTATTAAATATCGTGTAAATATCGTGTACAATAAGATTTTGCATAAAAATAAATCCAATATTAGCTTATTTAATACAACTAATATAAAATGTCAATCAGAAAAAACAAAATCTTATTGTTTTGTATCATTTAATAATTTATTATAATCATAATTTGGTTTGTAGCAAAAAATGATTTTAATTATAATACAGTGGATTTCGCTTAATGTGGGCACCGGTTAATATGGGCATCTGGTTAGTATGGGCAAAATGGTCTGGTCCCAATATAAATGTATATTAACAAGGTTAAAAAAAGCCGCGTAATATGAGCAATCTACAACGACATTTTTACACAATATTTGTAATTGCGTTTTTAGACATGATATCAGTTTAATACTAAATTCTGGTTCTTTTTGAATTATTTATAAACATTTTTTCCTTTTTTCGATATTAATAAAAATTTTATATCACATAATATTTTGTTGATTTAATTATTGTTTTAGCAAAATCACAACTAGTTATAGTTATAGAGTTAATTTATAAATAAATTCGAAATATTCTTAGAAATAGAGCCTGAATGATAGTGTATCTTTACTTGGAATTTAAAAAATCCGTCATTTTATTCGTATATACGATGATCTATTTTTTAAATTCCAATTTAAAATATCCATTACAGCTTTTGATCTACCCAATAATAAGGTACTATCAAAACCTACCAAACAAAGCGATTTCCCAAAATTATTTTTCATAAAGATTTATATTTGTTGTTAAATTGTTTTACATTAAAATAGAATATTTTTTTAATAGTATGTCTTTGAAGACAATTTTAATGGTATAAGTTACTACTATGAGGAATCTGACAAGAAAAATAATAAATACAAAAATGACGATCATTCTGATAAAACACGAATGGTTGTGTCCTATTGGTGTATTATTATGCATCATATAATTCTCAAACCGTTATACAATATTATATCTGGATTCATCCATATTATATATTTTATATATTGGAAAAAAAAGTAACAAAAATCTAAAATAATATATAATTTCGGTAACACGGCGTGTTGGATAGGCAAATTAGCTACATATCTTATTTGATAAGCTAAACACGTCATAAAGATAATTTTAAATATTTGTTAAATGTACCTATCATATTTGATTTATGTATTTTAGAGTATGATACCATGTTTAAATTAAAAAGTACTCTTAAAGTATAATTTTAACGTTGCATTAATATAACATTTTAAAATATTACACTAGTAATAATGTTACATATTTTCTAAATTCAAGCGCACTCCAGAATGAGTCAAACCTCATTTACGGGAATACTGGAAGTTTATATCTAGTCACACAATTCAATATTTATTTTTGTTTATTTTCCTAGAAGAGGTTACCTTATAATCTCGGTAATTGTTATTTTTAATTTAAGTACCCGTTTTATTCAAATTTTAAGCTTCAAATACCTATTTATAAAAAAAAAATTGCTTAGTTTTTAAAATTTTTGATTTCAGAATCAGGTTATAAGCAAACTATTAGAAAATTTTGAAACTTTACCTATATAAATTGATAATTTTATAAATTTTGAACTACTAAATAATTTACCAATTATTGTAATTATTAAAAAATTTTACAAAATGTAAACATCAGAATTCAGAATTTTAGGTACTTATAAAATATTATTATGGATTTACGTTCTATTTATTTTTAATTCCAGTATTAAGAACTTATAAAGTTTCTTGTTTTAAATTTTAAATGTGTGTAAATCGTTCTAGCTGAATCTTAAATGTATGAATTAATTGATTGTTACACCCAGGTCAATGCATTGAAATTTATAAAATACTAATTTATTTTAATTGCAATATAATACAGTATGTACTTGTATCATTATATAATTGTATTATGTACATAATAATGTATATATATAAATTTATTTACTTGTTTAGCCGACGTTAAGACTATTTGATTAACCAACTCTGAGTTATATTTGCCTAATGATCCGAACTTGGATTTAAAGTCCAGCTGCTGTGGAATAATTTAGCTATTATTTTGCTCCCTTTTTAGAGTACGATTTCAATACAGGCTTATCGATCAATACTTCTCAGACATCATTTAACAAATAGATTGACTAATAGTTGAATAATGATTGTTAAAAGATTTGTTTTATTTCTAAAAAATTAAACCCGTAAAGTTGTTCCACTGGTACATATTCAATCCTCATTAACTATTTAAATAGTACTTTTTTTATAGTTGGTTTCTTTTTTCATATTAAATTCTTAAATTAATATTAAAAAAAAATTTAGTAAAAATAATAAAATTAGTATAAAACTAGTATTAGTTTCACCATATTTTTTTTAAGTTTGTGATAGATTGATACGTAGTATGATTTGTTTATTTAGCATCAAATTATTTAGTATAAATATTAGAAATATATAAATCAATTAATACACAATTAAAAATATTCATACATACTATTTGTAACAATTACTAGTGTTGGGATCTGGGAGTCAAAATAATGTTTATGTATTTAGAAAATATTAATAGCAATACATAAATATTTAAATGGTCTGTATGGTGACAAAAATAAATAAATATACTACTAATGAAACATACGTACATATCATATTTTAATTTCCAGTCAAATTTTTTTTTAATCACTTTAATATTCTTTGATAAATAATTAAATAGTTTTATTTCTCTGTATAACTTTTTTTATTATGACCGTGTTGGATTTGAATATCAATAAGTTACCTTTATTAATATTTGAATTATTTTTTGAATAAAAAATGGGTATTTTATTTATTGATAGTTTATCATATATTTGTTTTAATAGTTAATATTTTATTGAATTTAAACTGATCATTAGTAAAATTGCCTTCGTTATATTTTTGTTTCAATATAATTCGTACTATTATTATATGTAAACATAAGTGGTTCTAGCTGAACATTGTTAAAAGCAAATTCCCATACTACTATAAAATGTTAGTATTGATTGTACAATATTAAAATTAATTATTTTAATATTATTGACTTGAAATATTACACGGTTTTTAAAAAATATAAGATTATTATAGATTCAGTATGAAATTTATTTTTTAATTGTTTGGCGAATATTGCATCCATATATATAGTAGATGTAACTTTATTTAATTTTCAACGATTTTTTTAACAGAATTTTAATTCTTTATTTTTATCGAATGTAGATTAGTATTATCACATAATATAGTTTTATGAAGCGAACCTTTGATTTATTTTATTTGAATGGAATAAATAATATGGGTTATTGATGATTTAATAATAAATTATTTTTAATATACCAATCATAAACATTTGACAATTTGTCTTAGTTTCTACGTTATTCCGATTATCACCTTTAATAATAGAACTGAATTATCAAGGTAAGCAATTATATTTTCATTTATGTCTATTTCCAATAATTCATTTAGACAAATTAATAATAGCATAGGACCTAAAACAGTTCCTTGGCGAATACCATATTTTAAAGTTTTCGGATCACTTGTTAATTTATTAATTATTACTATTTGAGATCTACTGTGAAAATATGGTTTAAACTAATAAATTAAGGTAAGTTTTCTTAATTTATTTAATAATAATCTATGAGATACTGAACAAAAAGCTCGTGTTGTATATAAATTCTAACTTCTAAACATGATTTACTGTTAAAAAGCGAATTACAAGATAAATTTGCTAAGCGAGTTATTTCATCCTCACTACCAATATGATCACGAAAACCAATTTTATATCATTTATAGTATGTTTATTAATGATAATCATTTTATAACCATTATTATCATTTTGTAATTAAATTGTTGCCAACTTTTCTAGTACATTAAATATTGCTGCGACTAAAGAGATTGGTCTATAATTTGTAAGTTCATTAAGGTTTTCTGTTTTAAAAATTGGAGTTAAATAAAAATTTTTGTTTTTATATATCTGGAAAAGTACCCTAATGGAAGCTTAAATTAGTTAAATAAGTAAATGGTTTTACTATATTATATTATTCATTATTCTGCTTAATAGTATTATTTTTTTATCACTTTCATTGCTTTATATTAAATGAAACAGTTTATAACTTAATTTGTATTCATGCATGTAGTTTTTTTTTTTAGTATAATTCTTTTATGATGTTTTATCATATGAAATATTGTGTTTTTGTAGTGATAATGTTATATTTTTTACCAACATTTATACTTAGTGATTATTAAATGTATTTATAATTTTGAGTTGATATCATTAAGATCATTATTATAAATAGTTTTTGATGGCTGTAATTTATTTTTCTTACCTCTGTCAATTATTTCCCTAATTGTATTTCAGAATTGTTAAATATTACTGATATTATTTTTAATTTTAATTTATGTATGTTCTTGACAATTTTATTAGGAAACGTAGTTTGCTTTTATATTTTATATTTTTTATAATAGTTGATTAATTTTATAACATTTTTCTTTTTTAGTACCGTTTTGCCTAACTTATCTCCTCTAGTTTTAATCGAGCTCAATAATCCTACTGTTATTCACGGTTTAATTATTCTTTTCTTTACTGGAATGCAGTTGTAATTTGTTTTTTGAAAATTCAATAAATATTTATTCAAAAAATTGTTTAATTTATTTTCAAATTTATTGACATCTGATTCATTAAGAATTAATTACCAATTTTTCTTAGTTAAAAATGAAACTAAAATTGAAAAATTAACCTTAGGTTTTTTTGTTATTGGTAATTTTGATAGTTTTTGTATTATTTTTTATATTTTATTTAAGAATTAATACTCTATTATAATGATCCGTAGTATATGATTGATAGATAACTTGAATTAAATTGTTTAAATCATTAGATCTTATAAATATACGATCAATAATATAATAATATGTCTTATTTTCTCTTTTGGTATCACTTATACAACTACAATAACCAAACGTTGCCATTAATTTCAGTTCAAGTATTCTAAATTATTATTATATTTAATTTAAAGCAACACGTATTAAAATTGATATTTCAGTATCTTACTATAATGACTTTATTAATAAAATTGTAGTCATTTGAAATAATATTTAAATTAATCAAATTGTATATTCTAGAAAATTAATATTGTTATGTTGGAGCTACGATTTATAATTAGTCCCATTTGTTTTAATCTTTAGTTATAAACAAATAAATATATCATTAATTAATCATATTTAATATTGATGAACACGACTAAACCACTATTTAGTTAAAATTAATATCATATAAGCTTTATATGATATTAATCTGTCTATATTAATGTTAATTGTACAGTTTCCAAGCTAACATTCAGTTAATACAATATAATCTATACATTTTATAGTATACTTATCATACTAATAATTAACAATTGAATTAAATTTTTTTGTACTGATCATAATATATGAATGGAAAGTAATAAAACTTTTTTATTAACTACAAATGTATTACAATTTTTAATATCTGAAAGTATATTGATATTCATAATTCTGAGATTATCAGTTAAATCAATAATAATATTGTTCATTTTATATACAATATATTTAACTAAATGACGAAAAAATTATAGTAAAACTAAAAATAAGAAGATAATAGAAAAAAAAAATGACGGAAATAACAACAAGTAGGTACCTATTTTCAATTATCCCAATCATTTTTATTTCTGATTTTGTAGACTTTAGATTGTTCATTCTTGCGTTCTTAAAGATCGGGATTATTTGTTCAATCAAAATTAAATCTCTTGTGTTAGCAATTTTTTTGATTTTCCAAACAGGACTTTTTTATATTTTGTTAAAGTATCGTTAATATAGAAACTTATTAATGGCCAATATTCACGTATTCACATATTTGTTTAGTTATAAACTTATAAATTTATTTTTTTTACTTGATACTAATAGTTCATTTTTATTTTATTCATTTAACAATCAAGCTTATCACAAAATACCAAGATATTTTCATATCTGTTTAGTACTATAATATTAATTTGTATGATTTTTTTACTTCATGTTTTATATTAAGTTTATGTGATATATTTCTTTAACTATGGTTTTGCAATCTTCAGTAATTATTGATATACTAACTATTTCAATAATGTCTAAGATTTTTTTGGTCTAATTTATCTACATCGATTTGCAATATTTGAAATTTTATTGGTCTTTCATTGTTTTCATAAAGTATCTGATTTTGTCCTTTGAGCTGTTTCATTTCATCCAAATTCATGTTCACTGTAATATTGAATAAACTGAATTTCCCACTCACATATTGAATTTAAGTCGAATTCTAAGGTAATTTTTTCTTTTTTTAAGTTATAGGTTTTTTATTTTAATATTTTCCATTAATTCTTGCAACAATAACATGTTTATTTGCGTTTGGTATTCTTGGACAGTTTGAAAAATGCATTTTTAATTTTTAGCAATTATAGCTTATAGCAATTAAACAATTGAAGTACACTATTTCGTCTTCTTTTGCAATATTTTCTGAACATTTTTATCTATTCATATTTATATACCTAATTGACCTATGTATTTCTAATGTAGAATATGGCTTGATTTTATCTGTGCGATAAACAATTTCACACGGCCAGCTCGGGTGATGATGTATTAAACATTTCATTAAAATCTTTTATTTTTTAACACATTAAATAAAATGTGTTTTTTTAAATTAGTTTAATTAATTAGTATTAATTCATTATTTCGATTTTTTTTTTACAGTTCCGAGCTATTAAAAAATAAATTTTTTATTTATGTTTGAAATCTATTAAATGAAAACCATATTTAATTTAATTCAAATGGACTAAAAGAAAATTCCAAATAATATTAAGTAAAATTACCTATAATATATTCTATGAGTAATTTATTTAAAACTACACTTAACTATATTCAATCAAACAATATTTTATGTTATAAATGAATATTTTATCATTTCTGAACTATAGTAAATTATTTTTATCTCTATAAATTATTTTTCAGAACAAAGGTTGTAATATTTGTTTTTTAAATATCAATCTTGAAATTTATCTTCATTTTAATATTAAAAAAATGACTTCAACAATTATCTAAGATTTTAAATTGATTGCATCATAACAATTGGTAAGTTATTATTATTTATTATAGATTATAGTATTAAAGTTAATAAATCGATATAATTCAACTAAAAACTTAAATTTTTTAATTTATATTTTACCATAGATAAATTATTTATAGCATGCTTGTAGATAATAATATTTAAATATACTAAACCTAAGTAATATAATATTTTTTTTTTATCTTACAAAATATATCGTTATTTTAAGTGAATGTGTAAAAAACATATATTTTTCCATTAGGTATGATTATTATGATGGTATGAATAGGTGTGATATCAAATTTCTTTAACATGCGTCGAAAATTTTGTAGTGGTTACTCGATATGTGTGATAAAATGTCGTTAACGGATTATCGTAATTATCAAAAGGTATTTTTATACTTTTTTAGAAATATATAGTATTATAATAATATTTTTGATTTTAATGCTTAATTAATAGGTATTAAATTGCGTTAGGTTACGAATAAGTCTATATTTTTATTTTTGATATTATAATAAATTATTTATAATAATTTGATTTTGATCACTGTTAATATTTTTAATATAGTATGTTTTAAAATGATTTTAGAAAAATAAAATTTATTTTATTAATTTGGGTTTTATTCAAAAATGTTTTCATTTATTATTGTTAAAATAAACTATAACATATTATACAGTTATCAAAGTAAATAAAATAAAATAATAAATTAGTATGATATTATAATTAAATTATAATAATTTACCAAAACAATAATATATTTTTAAGATTATTAAAGTAATTAAAAAAATTAAATCATTAACAAAATAAAAGTATTTATTCAGTTTCGAGGATTAAAAAAAAATCTTTTTTTGTGAATTTTAGAAATGTCGATAGAAACTTATTAAATAAAAAAATATTATCGAACATATTGCATTTCTAGCAATGAAATATTTTAATAGCTTATACATTTATAATGACAATGTATGATGATAAATTTAATATTGATAACTGTTTAATGTTTATGTTGAAACATTATTATTTTAGATTCAACAAACGTATCAAAAGAATTTATTACATAATATCCAACTAGATTATTATTCAATAATTTTACAATTACAGCTACAATATTTTTATTTTATATGACCGTTATCATACAAGCGTAATGTAGAGATGTGTTTAATTTTTGGTGTAATGAGCTAATGTAGAATAGGTTTTAATTAGTAATAAATTATTATAGTATGTATACTGTATATTTATATTGGCTACCAAGTATTGAATGTTATATGCCTTCTATAGTGGTCTCATTTAAGTAACACATAATTTAGAATTATTTCCACTAATTTATTTTATTGAATTTGAGATGATGTCAGAAAAAATATAGGATACCGGATGGGGGTAAATAGCTGAATACAGGTTGACAGGCATATCCATACTTAGAGCCCATCTCTAAAACAAGAAATTTGACATTTGAACTTTTCAATGTTTTTAACCTACATCATGAAACAGAGCTACAATTAATGCAAAAAACAAATTTGACAAAAAAAAAAAACGAATACCTGAACCGAACAATGGACCTTGGCCGTTCACACATTAAAATGTTTTTAATTAAATTTGCACTATTATATAATATAGTCTGACACCCAGTATTATATGTGGAAAATTAGTACCCTTGTCATTTTTTTATTAATTAAATAATTATCTAGTACCGTATTAAAATAATGTTGTACTAAACATACATTCATATTATTTATATATAACTGTACTATGAATAATATTATCGTTACATGTTTAAAGTATTATAAAAAGCAAACAAAAAGAATTTAGTTATTCATTAATTTATGTTTTATAAACAATGTGTATCAATTTCAGATTGTTTAAATTAATATAATAAATGGATAATACTTATATATAAAATTTGTACATTTAGTTATTTAACAGTTTATATGGTTTAAAATACTAATTAGCGTATATGTAATATGTATTATGTAACATGTAATGAATATATGAGTATATATGCCTAAGATTTATATGCTTTTATTTAATTTAATATAGTAGATATAATGTGAATATAAATATAATCAAAATATGACTGTTGCTTTATTTACAGTTTTAAATATCATAGATTATTTATATACACTTAATTTTTTTTCATTTTTATACATTATAATTATTATAATAATGATACCTATAAGTTTCAATACAAAAGCCATAGTTAACTGAGATAATAGCTAATTTGCTTAATTTTAATTTTTCTTTTTTTTTTCTGAAAAAAAATATATAGTTAATTTCTGAGATTCTTATTAAATTTCGATTTTGTCTCAAAGTTATTGCGTATTAAGAATGCATATTCATCATATGACACAACTCCAACTATATAAATTAACTGTTTGTTTTGCCAAGCTGTATAAACGTTATATGCTGTAGATTGAAAATTTTAAGGAAAATTAGATGCAGTTCTTAAACAAACATTTGGAAATACAATAGTACATGAATAATTAATAAATATATTTTTTATTCGATAATAAACTATCTCTATTTTTTTTTTACTGGAAAAAAAATTTGGTACATCGATTTTATTAAGCTTTGTTCATGTTTATTACATTAAACATACATAACATATAAACACTATACATACGTCATATATATAATATAGGTATAATATATAATGTAATTATTTCTTTTAACAATTACTATTTGATTTGATTTTATAATATCTCTTAGTCTAAAATATAAAATAAATATATTTTATTTTAAGTTAAAATACATTTATACATTTTTTTCAACATTTTAATGTAGAGAACATTTTTTTATTTTAAAATATCGAAATGTCAAAAATAATAATTCAACTAACTTAACTATTTTACATAAGCTACAGCTATTTTTGCATAGACTTGTTATTTTTATTTATGGATATTAAAGAGGATTTATTTTTTTATCAAAATGGTTTGAAATGCAAAATCCGTTTAAGAAATATCTTTTTTTATGTTCTTCGATGTGTTTTATAATTTTGTTTACATAATAAACTTTAAATATACTACTTAAACATATGATAGTTCCTATTTTTATAAACATTAGTTTAGGTAATTCATATATTTATTAACGGAATGCATTATTTTAAAAAGCCCGCATACATGTTTTAGTTATAAATATAACTATGTAATAATAAATAATGAAGAACTTTACGATATTATAATTCTTAATCTATAATATTTATAACTAAAATAGTTTAATTAATATAATATAATATACTAGTCAAATAATAAATATACAAGTTACTCATAAGCTAGAATAAAAAAGCTTAGTACAAGACAGTGGTAAAAATGTTGTTGAACTATTATTTTAGACACATTAGATCCAAAAACTTTGTATAATTATATATATAACTACCAGACTGGCCATTTTGTGACGTGTCAAGCATATTATATTGAAAAAAAAAGGCAACTTATTATTCAATCAGTGTTAATTTTAGATCATAGTGATAAGAATGTCATATTGAATGACAGCAAAATATATAGGTACTTAAATAAATATAATAATGTTTTATAATGTTGAATGTACCTAATACTCAATTCGTATAATATATTATAATTCATTATATTGAAGTTTAATTAACAAGTATGTTTTATTGGCATAAGAATAGGTATTCAATATCTATTGGTGTTCATGCGCGTTTATTGTTATCAAGTTTGTATACAAATAATACCAAAATATATATAATATACTGTAGACGAATTGGTATCTGACTAAAACCTATTCAGAGGAAATATAGCAGAATTGTTTCCTAACTTAACATTTCAAACTTTAACTGATATAAATTGACGAGCTAACTATTAAATATATAACTTATTAATTAAGTAAAATTAATTTGAAATTGTTATGGTTTATATTTTAGTAAAGTTATTGTACTATTAGAATAATATCGTTTTATAGCTTATATTTTTATTTTTTTATGTTATAAAATGTATATCAGATAATGACTTAGAACTTTGATGCCATATTTATATGATAATAAGCAATTATTTTTGTTTCTAGATAATTGTAAGTTGAAAACAATCAATATATTGTTTATAACTTACTTTATAGTTATGTTTTCGATACTATTATTTTTGTTATCTGAATTCAATATTTTGTATTAAATATAGACTACAAATAAATGTAATGCAATGTTTTCCAATAAGATATATGTAAAATAAATCTTGCATCATTTTTCCCAACTTGAGATGGGATAACGTATATTTTGTACGAAAAGAATAACTCATGTGTATAATATAAAATTTACCTCAACTACGCTGTACTAAAAAATAGAGATATTACTATAGTGCTTTTTATTTATAACCATAATGAAATAATGTTTATTGAATTTTCTTTATACTAAAATTTAAAAAATATAGAAGTCAAAATTATTGATATATAAATCTATTGTCGAATTTACATTCTACAAATGGACTCAAATATCATCTATTATCGTAAATACGTAATTACTAACATTGTTTTATTTAGCTTAACATAAAAATAGAATGCATTTAATAAAAACAAAAGTTATGGGATTTATTGCAAGAAATTAGTTACCTTGGGGATTTATTGTCAAGAATATTTTATTATATATCAATAATGCGTGAATATATTTTAAGCTAGAACTTTGGTATCAATTACACTATTTCCTAATCTGTCACTTACAATATCGTTCAATTACAATATTATATTTTATCCAGGAGGTATACATTATACACGATGTATAACCAATAAAAAAAAAAAACTGAACAATTTTTTACTTTGAAGGTTGTATTGTATTTTTGGATAAATGATTTGATATGATATGTACTCTAAACAGGTAAAAACTAAAAATCTAAAGTGTTTTTCAAAATTACCAAGAACAACAATAAAAATTTTTGATTTTAGTCGATAAAAATTGTCAACAACAGTAGAATAAAATTCAATGAGTTCATTTAATTTTTCATCATTCAATTTTGAACTACTTATCAACATTTGAAATACAGTTATAAAATAGCGAAAAAAAACGTATTTTGTTAATAGCAATATATCTTGACCTATTCATGCGCGACAGCATAGATAATTTATAGTTCCAGTTATATTAATATGTTCAATGATGTTATTATAGTACTAATTGTATTATTAATAATCATTTGTTATCTTAATATGGAACTATTACAAAATGATTATTTTTGTTGCTAATAACAGTTTATGTAGAATTTAATAATCTTATTAATCTAACGTTAGTTAATAAAATTTATTTTATATAGCTCGTTATAAGTATGGTCCAAGGAGAGGGGTCTTAACCCGGGACCCCCTAGTTAATTTAGGCAAGATTTTCGTTAAAAAAAGTGTTTTATACTTCATATATAAACAATTCATAATTGTGTCCAAAGCTTGATTTATTTTTTTAAATAATTCTCATCATAGTAACTAGTTTCTATTTGAAAAGAAAACTAGGAAATAATTTAAGAATCTTGTTTTAAAATTAAAATTAAAATTTATTATTTCAATATATTTTATATTATTATATTTCATGCGCATACGTAATCTAATCTACATTCATTGATCACTATAGTGTTTACTTTAAAAATAATAATCTCTGCAACTTCAATATACTCATAATATTACATCAAAATATTTAAATTTAAAATGCATATAACGTCAATCATATTATTGTTTACAGTAGGTATTTAAAATAATTATGTTAAATTAATTAATTTAATGGTTCACTAAAATTCAATGGACTAATCATCAGCCACTAAACCATGTTTAAGGATCATTAGCTCAGTATCGATTTATTTTATTTTCATTCAATGTTTAATGATTGTTTATTGTTTATTCAATCAGTCATGTAATCTTAATAACCTCCTTTAAATGAGTTGAGTGATTTTAACATATCCATTATAATAATCATGACTGGTAGTAAATATTTAGTAAATTTCCCTATCTAATACATCAAGTTACCTAATTTAATATTGATTTTTATTGTCTATGTTATTTTTTTTAATTATGCATGACGCATGTATTGAATATGTATAATTTATAAAATAAAAAAAAATGATTTAAAAAAAAACCGTTAATCAGTTCAATTGTTTACTAGTTTTTTATTGTACCTCGTCATTAGGTATCATTATAAACAGTAATTTAACGAAGTTTGATGAGAATAATCGTAATTTATTATGCATATTTTTTCACTTTTTACCAATTTTTTAAATAGTCAGTAACACATATACCGATAATTCAATAATTTTATGTATTATTTCATCACCTACCGTTCTTTCAACCAACTAAAATTTATCATAGGTAGTTTATTTATTTTATGAATGGGAATGTCATTTTCATGAAAGAACTAGTGTAATTTATGAGGGTTGATAATCGTGTTTTTCCATAAACGTTCATACGAATTCTTTATTTTATACTTAACCAATATCGATAACAAATAAATGGGCATTATATGTTTATATGATTATATATACTATGAAAACATTGATACAATTAAATGTTCGGATTATCGATATTATACAGCACAATGCATTTGTTGAAACCATTAATACTATTTGATTTACTAAGTATATTTTTAAAGTTAGGTATTTGCACAGAATCAGAGTATGATCAATATTCATTTTAAAAATATAATCTAAAAATTATCCATTTGTGGATAGTCTATAATATAATAATGTAAATATTATTAAATTATTTAAAAATAGTTAGTTAATTTGTAATTTTTGAGTAATTTCTTATATTTATTTCGAGGATAAAATATTATAAGCCTTTAACAAAAATTGTTCAATATTTTTATTTCATCATATAGTGTTATACAATTATAACATGATTAAATATATTTTGTCTCGACTAGCTGTTGTTCAAAATATTATATATCCACTAGTAAAGAAGTATTTATCAATACATTAACCAACAAATAATCTTTGAACATCATCTACAAGACATGATTAATATCAAAATATATGACATCTGAATATCATGTATTTTATAATGTAAATCAAGTATTTTTTTTTTTTTTTAGCTTCTAGAAAATCGAGTATATTCCTATAAAAATTCAAAAAACATAACTTTCGAACATATTTTTCTTTCGAAATATATATAAATATTTACATACTTTACAACTTTTAGCGAGATGAAGAATGTATTGGTTTTAATATTATGAGAGTTTTTTTAGTAACTTTTTATAGTAGAACGTGTACTCTGATCTCAAGTTCGAAGAATATTTCTAGTAGACAATTCAATCTAGTCTGTACTTTTTTCAGTAAATATTTTACTGTGTATACAAAACAATCAATACGTAAAATCAATAGTATTTAAATAAAATCAGTTTTTGACCAAATTCGTTTTGTTTTTACGTTGTAATTCAATAACAGATACCTAACTGTAGGCATTTTAAGTTGAATACATTTAATGAATTAAATGTTCAAATTGCATTCCTAAGATTAACAAATTGAATAAAAAGTTTTGAATAAGTTTTCCTATCATTGATTTGAAAAATAAATTTAGTATAAAGTAACATTATAAAAAATTTGGCCAAAATTTGTCAAATTTCCAAATTAGTTTGTAGTTATATAGACTGACATACAGTTTCTGCTAAAAAATAGTTTTTTAATCGATTTATTATTGAATTAAATTTGAATCTATTGCAATGACCCACTTAATGACGAAGATACCTAATATGCAGAACAACTTACCTATTTTTTTTTTTTACTTAATATATACTATTGATTAGGATTAGTATTGAATAAAATAGCATAAAAAATAATGTATTAATATACCAAGTTCATATTTAGAATGCAAAACGGAACTCTGAAGCCTACTATATTATGAATTTGTGTAACTGATAAACATTTATGTATAAAAAATGATTTAATAATTAAATGTCCTGTATAATATTTATATATTTATTACAAAGTAAAAGTTCAGTATGGAGTCCAGATAATGATGTATTGAAGTGTTATTTTTAACCTTACGCTTTAAGAACTGATTTATAAGGAAATATTACAATAAACATATGTTTTTATATAAATATGTTTATGATTAGACTTAGGAATATCAGATTTATATTTATAATTTTAAATTTTGTATTAATAAATATATAATAAAATATACTTTTACATTTATATTGTAATATAGCAGGTAAAAACCGTCTTTCAAACAATATATTAATCAATGTAATCAATGTGTTAAAATTAGCAGATTTTAAATCAAAATTAAAAATTGTTTTTATCTGGTGATCAATTATAAAAAAAAAATTCAGTAATTCTAACTTTGCCGAAAACAATATTATTTTATAATATATACGTAGGTATATATTTCTATTATGACTCAATGGAATCATTTCTTATTCGTCATCTATGTTTGATCTTGATCGAGGACAAACGTAAGTCATACGTACTTTTTAAGACTGGATAAATAAACTACGAACAATTAATAAACCTAACAATTTGACTCCCAGTCCCAGTTTTAACAAACCTAGTAGGAAATAAATAGTGGACAGATCTTCAACTGGATAGAATTAAATATGCCTGCGAGTTGTAAATATGTATATTCGACCTTCTTTTATGTCAACGGTTGAGTATGTTAACAAACACAAATTTACATTTTGTTATTTATTCAGGGCAATATACAAAATATTTGAGTACACAAAATAATTATTAAAATAATTGTTTGTCTGAGTATGTTTTTCACTTCTTCTCAAACTATAAACAGCTTTATATTTGTAGAAAAAAAAAATTAAGATTTTTTATCATTTTAGTTTCAGAAATTGATATATTTTTTTAATAATAAATAATATTTCATAGGATATTATCTATTTATTTTTAATAATAAATAATATATTATAATGGTATATGATTAATATTTAGTTAAAAATGATTATTCAAATAGAAATAATTTATGACGGAGATATTTGTAAAAATAAAAAAATAATTTAAGTATCCATTTACCTGGTATAATTTCCGAACCTGAATAATCAACATAATATTTAAATTTTTTGCAATACTATTGTATCTGTTAATGAAACAAAATTTTTAGAAATACTTTCTGTATGATATCCGTACATTATTAAATAGTAATCTCATGGTCTTAATACAATCAGTAAAAGTGTACATATTAGGTTAATAATGATATGTATATTATTGGATATGATTATATTTTTAGTTTGAATGATTTGTTTGTTTTAGTGATGTTTAAACATATCAATATACATTTAAAATAGTCGGTTGAATAATATCACCATAATATTATACCTTTCTGGAAAAAACAAATAGTTTGTTTTTTCACACATTATAATGGATATACAGTAGGTATAAAAAATAATAATCGGTATAAATTTTAATATTATTTAAATATAACACACTATAAACCAAATAAAGTGTTATTATTATAAGTAATCAATGAGGTAATTATATAATAAATAATTAGGTTATATGTTTAAGTAAAATATGTATAATTTATTATTATTTAACGTTATTAACAATTTGTTTGATTTTATTTTAAATATAACTAACCACGTTTGTTTAAATTAGCTATAATATAATTATTATTATTATCATTATGGGTAAAAAATGTTAATTTTATATTTATTGTAAAATGTTAATAAGGGTATAATTAATATAGATAATAAAATAATTAAAATTAAAAGGGAAATATAAAAAGTTTAAAGACCTTTAAGTGAAAAGTTTATCCACATGGACGTGAGTTTCCTTCCAACTTGCTATTAGGTGATTTTGGATAGGATTAAAAATTCATTATAAATTCTAAGCCGAGCGATAAATGTAGGTATTGATTTTACAATGATTTGTGTTTTGTGCTTTAAACACTTTTTGTGACATTAAAAATTAATTTATTTTCAAAAATGAAGGTGGTTTCTGGTAAAAATTGAATCTAATTGGTACTTTGGCAAGTCAAAAGTAAAAGTTAATAATACAATTTGTATTTTGGAAAAAAAAATAAGGAGAAACGGGGATTTTTCCACAAATTCTTTTTTAACAAAATAGATTTTTTTTTTTTAAAAAATAAATAGATACTTGACATTTTTACAAAATTATAATGTTATTGTTATTTATTTACAATAAAATTTTCAAAATATTTCGACTAAGTTTGAGCTATTTATAAGAAATGTTAAATTACTTAATGTTTTTAGAAATTTCGATTAAAAATTACTCACAGGATGAAAATGCTGAAAATTTAAGTCAAATCCCTTTATATGTTGTTTTTTTTTTTAATTATAAAATCTGTAATCTCGATTTTTTTTATTAGTGTTTTAAGTTAGAATTTTAACAAAATTTATAAAAACTGCAAATCTAGCATATTATTTTGGAGTGGAAATCCATATAAATATTTGTTTTTGTACCGAAGATTCAAAAAAAACTACTGAAAAATATATTTTTTAATAGATGCTTGAAATTTTCATCAAATAATTATATTATCATTTTCATTATACGATAACAATTTTTAACTGTTATTAAACTGTTTATAGGCATGACAAATAGTTTAATTATGATTCGTATAGTTAAAATTTGAAGACCTTACGAATATATGTCTTATATATTTAACTTTTTACAGTATTATTAATACGATAAAAAATTATAAAAATATCATTAGTATTATAAAACGCCTCTCATTTTATAAATCATTCATGTAAATTATAATTTTCATATTATTTAAAATATTTTATTATGGCCAAATTAAATTACCTATAATATTAAATAATAAAATAAACTAATACACTTTTGTATATTATTATTATTTAATTTTCTTTTGGAAATTCGCGAACATGAATTTTCTTGTTGTCTATTTGCACGTGCAAAAGAAAAGACTTAAAACCTATATTATTCTGAAAGTTAAAAAAATGAAATAAATCTATTTCATAGATATTTTTTACACTTTTATAATTCTACGTAAAATATATTAAGTGACATTATATTTTATCCTACAACGAATAAAATGTATGTATATTTATTCATCAAATAGATACCTAATCGTTTTAATTTTATCGAAGTAGTTACTATTGATATAACATTTAATACATATGTATATATAAAAAAAACATATTATTCTAAATGTAAGTTCTTTTAGTAAGAAAACTATTTTTAACTGAATCGGATGATGTACTATAGGTGTTTATAATTTTTAATTTGTAGGATATTATTATTGAATTATACCAAAATAGTTTTATTGAATGGTAAAGTTTTTCAATTTTATTAGAATATAAAATAAATTCCTTTTTTAAATTTGTAAATCATATAAAGACGTGAATAATTTTGTTTTATTGTTGTAAAACTACCTAGTAATAAAATATGGCAAAATATAAAATACATTTTATAAATCTACAATTTAATAGAAAAGTTACACATTATTTTACAATTCAGATCTACATATCCCATGTTTTTACCTATACTTGTTTTCGTTTTTCAATCCCATATTATGTAAAGTTTTGAACATTTTTCGCCAATAAGTGTTTTACAACAATAAAAATGCATGTATGTATGACCAATATAGTTTTCTAACTGTATTCACAAAGACTAACATAATCTATAAATTACATGAAATGGAGTAAAATTATTTTCATAAGCAAATTATATTATATTGTCAGTATAAATGTTACTAACCTCATCTAGTCTATAATCTCATAAGATGTTCACTGTCTACAACCGAAAAAACAATTATATGTTTGTAAAATATTTTCCTACTTTATCACAGAAATTATTTTATTTTCTGAACATTTTATTGTATGTCTATTTATGTTTTTAATATTTTCATTACAAAAAAAAAAATAATAATAAAACGGTGTACTGTATAGTTTTATAAATTTTGATTCTATCACATTATTTAGTAAGTTACTGTTACAATTAACAAATGTATTATGTTTTAATACAATGATAAGTCGTGATTCCATTCTATCATGGTTAATGAATCCATTAGTGTAAAACAATTCCATTGTTTATAAAAAATAATTATTTACCAATGTAATTATAACAATTTTCAGTCCACAGAATAATTTTTTTCTTGTATAAATTTCCAATTATATAAAATTTTAAATTAAAATTTTAAACGTTTATAAAAACTCGCATATTCTATGATAATACATAATACATAATTAATAATACGCTTTGGGATAAGCTATTTTCATTTTTTATTAATTTCACTTAAAACAGTTTTTAAAAATATGTGTAATCTAGAAACTACATGTTAATTACGCTATTTCTCCCGATTATAAATATAACCATATTAAAAAAAAAAAAAATACATTCATTGCTCTGCTCAAAATTTTAAATAAATTATTAAGAAATTTGTATCCGGTATCTATATTTTACGTATAGTACGGATACGTAAAAAATATTAGAATGTTATAATAATCAGTGATATTGGTTGTATAACATTATACCTAAACTATATTATATGTTTGTGTGTGTTTATATTAAATTCCATACATTTCTTTGAAATACTCTGATTGTATTTTGTTGATTACTATTATTGTTGAACTATGGTATTCATCAACACCATAAGACATTTATTGAATTATTATATTTTTAAAACATAAATGAATGAAACCTCTTATTGCGTTTTGTATATTATTTTTTTCTTAATAATTTTGTGGTAAATTACCTATCTTTAGTGACTTGTGATATAGACTTTATCCATTGTTCTTTTGACGTTTTTTTCTACTATCAAAAATGTGTCTGTAGTAATCTGAAAAATATACAAAATTATACATGGATTATTTTTTTTTTTTTTTTAATAATTATAAAAGTTCTAAACATCTACGTAGCAAAAATAACTACAATGAATTAGCACGAATTTATACACTCTTTTTAAAATGTATTATATCTAAAATTATGTATGACATTATTTAGACGCACAAGTACTTGCTGATAAACTAATTGAAGTGAGATTGAAGGTAGATTAATTATATTCTGTGATATTTTGTTGCCAGACGGTGAACAGTTTCTATCATTTTCAGTATTTTAGGTCTCTTGAGAATTATTATACATTTTACCAGGGATAGAAGCAATAAGTTAGATATAAGTCTGGATAGAAGCATAGCTTTGAGATGGCTTAATGCGGTCCCAGATGTGTACACTATCTTTTCAAATGAACCTTGACAGAGGTTTATATAACATTGGATTTGTGTGAATCGAAAGTTTTGATTTTTGTTTTTAAATTGGTTCGTATTGTATAGAGCCTGCTACTGAATGCTTATTTTACCTTATGTAACAGGCCAAAAAAATGATTAGTATGTAAAAATAGTTCAATAGCTTGGTTTTTGTGCTTATACTTATAATATTAATGATAACGCGTGGAAATGATATAAGATATTAAAAAAGATGACCTTCATTATTATTCGTTATTTATAATTATATGTATTTGATTTACATCTTATTTAAAACTTTTCTTAAGGTATAAGTTTGTTTACTTAAACAAAATACATGGTTCATTTAATTGTAGTTAAGTAATTGTTAGGAAACAATTTTACGATTATTTTTTAATTTTTTTTTTTTTCAAGCTATTTATCTTCATTTTATTTGTTACAACGAATTGTTTATATACTACTTTAATCTACAATAAAGATTTTTAAATGCATTTTCTATCTACAGGTGCATTTAGGAAAATATTGATTTTCTCTAAAAATATTGCTGTTTTTTGAAATATTTTCTTATTTGTACAAAACCCTAGTACATACTTCTATATATTTTTCTAAATAACAAAAAAAAAATATTAACGGAAATTAAAAAAAAAAACAATTTTGATTTTTGATCGAACTAGAAATACACAATTGTAGACTTGAAAATTTCACTGATTATATATTTTATGTCTATACAACATATATAATTTATATTAGCATATAATACTATTGAAAATTGTTTTGGCCCCTTTCATGCTATTTATATGTGTTTTTTTAGTGTTTTTGATTGTGGATTAGTTTTATGAATACGATATAACATAAGCTATTGCAATACGTAGTTGGGTTACAAATTGGAATCAACTGCAAAAGAGGTAACAATAAGACATAAGTGAATTGTGATTAAATATATCAATAACAGTAATATGTACATAATATATGATTACAACAGCTTTAAGCAATGAAGTATTTAATGATCCTATGCGTGCCGTGAAGATTGACAAAAATATTATCTACAATAGTTACAATGAAATAGTAACTAGAAAGCCCCACAAAGCATTTTTTTACGAGTGGTTGTAGTTAGATACAGCGCTAACCTATAGTAGATATTATATATCAGTGATTCTATCTAATACAGTAGCAGCTATAATACTATAAAATACCATTGAGATAACATTAGAACAACATTTTTCATTGGGTTTAAAAATTATCGATAATCAAAACCATAATAATAAACCACGATAATTACTAGTTTGACAGGTAACTATTGTTATTTACTAAAAAAATAATATTAGTATTATGTATAACATCATTTAATATAATATAATATATAATCAGTGAGATAAATTAAGATGGCAAAGTATTAAAATATTATCGAATCAGTGATAAATGATATGTGTTCAAATAAAAATTATTTCTAATAAATAAAATATTTTTAATATAATTTTATTGTAAAAATTAATATTTTAATATGATTCATTAAATTATGAAGAATTTTGAATGATAATACGTATATAATTAAGTAATATTGAATTTTATTAAACGTAAATGCATTACTCTTTTAGATGTTTCGTAAAAATATAAGGTTTCATAAAATTAATAATTGCGTATATATATATATATTATTATGTATAGTAATGGGGCATTTTTTAAACGAATGGACATTGGACCATTGTTAAACAAAACGTCAGACTAAACATGACATAAGAAATAAAATTTCTTAAACTAAGATCACAAAAAAGGGAAATATTTTAATAGTATTTTATTTACATTTACATTTACATTTATACCTATACCAAAAAAGGAATTTTAAAATTATTTAAAATTTTATTTGATTTGGATTTTATGTAAATTATATATATAATTTATATATTTTATGTTTTTTTTTTTTATGTATTTTAAAATACAAAATGTATATTATATTATAAATAAATTTTGTTTATTTATCAAAAACCCTATGAATGGATTACCAAAATAAAAATTCCAAACTAGTGGGTATAGCTCTACTATATATTAGGTGTTAAGTGAGTCACTTTCATAGGTGTGTTTAATTTTAATTCAATGATATATCAATATAAATTAAAAACGATTCTGAAAGGAAACGGTCTATCTGCCTATATAAGTAGGTTTTAAAATGCGTTTTTTTTATACTTGTAACTATTAGTCATTTATTATATATTGTTAGTATTTAATTATTATGATATTATGAAATATGAATTTATACCATAGCATATAAACTTACATATCTCAAAACTTAATAAAAATTTTTTTTAAACACGGTAAAACAGTAAAAATACTTATTTTACCTATTATAGTAATACCTATTTCTATAAACCTTATAGTATAAATAAAAAATATTTTAAAACAAATAAAAAATGTCATCATGTATAGGAAAATTCCTAATTATATAATATATGTAACAGTGTTGAGTTATACAAATAATATTTATGATTTATTACAAAATAATTAACATTGTTATTTTTTATTAAAATACAAAATATTGTTCAAAGTCGAACTTCTTAAAATATCTACAAAAAATAATTGTGTTTGTATGTTTATTGTTTATATATATTATTTTTAGTTCCAATATGAAATACTTACGAGGAATATATACCCAATTTTCAAATCCTTAGCTATAAAAATTAAACATTTTTCAAATTGTTTACTACAAATTACTTTTAGTTTGTAATTTTCGTGATTTTAAGAAATTTTATAAACATTTTAACTTAAAATACTTATAAATAAGATTGTGCGTATATTTGAATAAGATACAAGAAAGATTTATGTATCAATGAGATTTCTAGAAAAAAAACAATGGAAATTATTCCGTTTACAGAAAGTGATAAGAAATGTTAATTTAAACAATTTATGTAAATTTCAAATGTCTAAGGTTATTAATTGTTTTTGAATTAGAACAAACAATTTAATATTCAAATTTTTAAGGTTTTTTAACAAATTTAGTCTAAATTCAAAATTTCAATATTTATAAAAAACTATTGTGACTGTCAGTTTGTGATATTTTTTAACTATGAAATCATTTAATAAAAACCTCGTATCTAGTTGACAAGCTTTTTTAAGCATTCATAATTTTTTTATCGATATTTACAAAATAAATTGACAATTTAAATTTTCTATGAATAGCTCAAAAAAAGTAAAAAATATATTTAAAAATTGATATCATAGTATAAATACGAGTATTCTCAGTGGGATCCAGTATTTCATTATATAAAATTAAAATTAAATAAATAAATAATATAAGCTTGGTAAAATTCCATTTTATGTGGTTGTTAGTTTTTGAATTATAAAATAAAAAGAATTAAATTAATTTTAAAATTGGTTTAGAGTAAAAATTGCCATTTAACCTTAATATTTTGTTTGTTTTTCGTGCTTATAAAAAAAGAATTGGAAATTTTTAATTTTAATTATAAAATACATCCGAATTGCTGATAAAATAACTTTCGAAGATTAAAAATAAAGTATTTTATTTATTAAATATAGCATGTGTATCAAAAAAATAAAACACATTTTGTAAAATCATACACATTCTTCGCTCTCTTTAAAATACTAGATATCTTATAACATCATAAATTTTGAAAATCATATTAAGTGAAATTAATATTAATATTTTTTGCTAATTTACACTTGAAATTATTATTCAACGTATCGTATTCTATATAGTATGCAACAAGTCTAATGTAAATGATCCTTTATACTATACACTATATCGTAGTATTGAAAAGTGTAGTTCTACACGCACATCATACATACCGTATATAATGTGTAAAATATTAAAAAACAAATAAATATTAAAAATATTTTAAAATATCCCATATTTATCTCACGATACATTCCTCTAAAATGTATTTTAAATAACTACAAAATACAATAATTCATATACCATATATATGTGTATAATATATATTTACAGTAATTTACCGTTTGTCAATTATTAACAAAAAGTACCATCATCAATGTACATTATTTTTAATTTTTAGTAAAATGCCTTACAGCTTACCGTTTTTTTTTTTGTAACTATAATTTTAATAATACAGAAATTTGAAACACAAATACTTCCATTTCTGCCGTAATAAAAAAATTAAAAGCGAGTGAACTTCTTCTCTTTTATTTTTGTACTTTTTATTTATATTTTATGAAAATATGTTTTACTTCAATTTAAAATAAATCATATTATTTTACAAGTTGAATGTTTATTTCTGGTTATTGTAGGTATTTAATTATAACCGATTATAGTTATAATGTACACCTGTAAGCTGTAAATAACCATATTCAAAAACACGAAAACGTCGAAAACATGTTATTATATAAGTGAGCCATCGCCAAAAAAATTCGGCAATACCTTGGAATAATTTCAATTTATGAACAAATTCAAATAAATCCAACTATAAAGGAAAATAAAGGGTTCCCCATCATAGGTCTTTATGATGAAGTTAATGAAATGTATTGAATAGTCACTTGACTATTGTGAATACTTATTCACTGTTGAATCCATCTAAAAAAAAGTTCATTAAATTTATGAATCCACTTGAAGTGGATTATTTGTTTACAAAATTTATTTAACTCAAGTACCAAGTGTCGAGTATAAACCAATGTCTTTAAAATACATTTCATCTAATATGACACACTTTTCAGTTCCGCCGTATTTTTGTGATTTTGAGATGTTATGTTATTACTGTAATCGTTGTTTAATGGTGTTTTAATTAAAATCTCGTAACATTTTATTGTTAGTCAAATCATTATAAGTTATTTAGTTATACAGCTTTTATTTAATAAATTAAGTAAATGCTTTATTTACTTTGTTTGAAAATTAATATCATTGAGTTATTATAACTACAATAATGAGTTATATAAAATTCTATAATATTATCTTATTAGTTTGTTGTCACTTACTACTTTATGCTTTAAACTTTTATATTATATTCTTATGAAGATTGTATATATTTATAAAAAATATAACATAAAAGTTTAAAGTATTCTTTAATATAAATATAAATAACAATATATTATACAAATGATATAATCAATAAAATATAATCAGTTGTACACACAATTTTCCACTTTAAATGTAAACTCATAACTAATTTATTTGTATATTTCATAATATCCGGGTATAATTACAATTTTAATTATGATTGCTCTTAAAATAATATAGTAATTAAAAAAAATATGATGATATGTATAAAAAAATATATAAATAATTAAAAAAATTAAATAGTCTAAATGATTCATGATATTGTTATAATGACTATTACAACAAAAACTAAATAAATAATAAAACACATTTAACACTTTAACAATAAAATTAATTTCTAATAAATAATAATGAAATAAATAATAATTTATTATGATTAATGGCTTTTAAATTGTTGATGAAATCGAAATAATAATATTTACAAGTATTCAATCTATCAAAAAAATGAAATGATAATTTATAGAAACATTCAAAATAATATTTATACAATATGTATACTATGTTTAATGCTATACGACCTATTTGCAGTAACATTTATATAATAAGTAGATTTTTTGTAATGCCATACAAATTTAGACACACGTCAAGTGAGTTTGAAATGTGATTTAACTAATGCTTCTTAATATATTTTAAATGTAAACTACATGTTAATTATATTAACATAGGTACAATATGATTTTTTTTATATAATCACTTATTTTACTGAAAAAATATTAGTATATTTCATAAGAAATATCTTCTTAGTATAGTAGGAAGGTTGTCATAATTCTTCTAAGAAAATACTATACTTCTAAAAGTAAAAAATACTCTGAGATGTAATTAAAAATTTTGGTCCATGAAATCGTTTTAAAAATAATATATGTTTGCAGTAAATTGTTGATCGATTAAATTATGATTTTTGCGAATAACGATTAATAAGGTTTAAGACCAATGTACTGAGAGCTACAAGAAAGGACAAAATGCTAAGTCTTAATATCCCACGGGTTAAAATTTATGATTACTTGTATTTAAATCAAAAAATCGTATCTTAATACTGTACATAACAATAACAAAAAACTTCCTTTAAAACAATTGAAAGTTGGAGAATAATAATTCATAAATTAATAAAAAATTGTTCATATAATCAAAATTTTAAATATATGCGTAAGTTAAAAATAAAATATCTACATCATTCACCCTAATTTCCTAATTTATATGTGCCTGAACTGTGAAGATAACGGTCAAATAAATAGTATGATTGTTACTATATATACACAATATATTTTGTAAATATTTACCTTATTGAATAAAGTATAAACAAATAACATATGCTTTAATTCTCTAATGTAAAAAAAACAAAAAAGGAGTTTTATGTAACTGTGATTATCTTGAAAATGATCGTACTGATTTTTAAAAATTTTCAAAATATAAATGTGTCAGGCTTCTTAAATTTCAACAATAATATTTTTATTCGTATCATATCTTGTTTATCAAACTTTAAAAAAACTAATCAAATCATGAGAATTAAACAAAATTAAGTCACACTCTCCCTTTAAAACATATTGTTTTTGGCTTACAGCTCCAAAACTTTATTACGTATTTCAAATCTATGATAAATCCGTTTTACTTTTTTTTAAACAATGATCTTTGTACTTAAAATATACTATCCAAAAGTCTAAATTTATTGAGGGGATTTTTAAGCTCTCAATCTTTACCCAACAACATATAAAAATAAAAATAGTTATATTTATTTACTACTAAAGAACTAATTGCTTTTTTTTTGTCAATAGATAAAATCAACAAAATACGAATCATTACCTTCTTATTCAATTATTTAGTTTAATTTAGAAATGGATTTTAAAAAAAACTATTATAAAACTGATTTATGGTGAAAATATAAATGTGGTAAACGAATTCTACCCTTTTTCATGCTATTTGAAATCCGAAAATTTAACTTTACTTGTTATTAAAAAGTAATCATATACACATGAGTGGTGAAGCGTTGTTGTTGCTGTAAAGAAGTAATCTCATATTAAAATTTGTTAACGTTAACAGCGCGAAATACCGTACAATAAATTATACCATATAAATTTGGCATAATATATCAATACAGTAAAATGTATAGACAACACATCACACCGATCAACGAGTATAAGACAGTTAAATTGTCAAAATGTAAACTTCAAATATTTATAAGCAAAAATTATGTTCCCACATATTTCAATATTTTTAAATCTCCATAAGAGCACCTTGATTAAATTTTGAAACTTAAGCAGAGCTATGCATTTTTATAAACATGTATTTATCAAAAAAAAAAAAATAATTAAAATTCCAAATCGTTTGTATTTTCCCTCTCCCTAAAACCAACACTTTGTAACAACAATCATTACTTATAGGTCACAATATATTACTACTATATAATACTAATTACATATTATTATGATGTATTGTTATATGCATATTTTTTTTTTTACTGAAAATTAAAGATAACTACTTTAGATTTTCTATCTCTAGTAATGCATATGGTTAGAAAAAAATATATAAAATCTTAAACATGCATAACTCATGGTAGTTTCTAACTAAAATATATTATAGGCAATTATAAATTAATTGATTCTGTAAAAACAACCAATTAATTTCAATCAGATTTACATTTATATTTGGCTATTATTAAATTATAAAATACATAATTTATTTATTATATATTTTATTACAAACCATTATAATAGTTGAGTAAGTTAAATTAAATTAAATATTTTTTCAAACACCTATTTGTAAAATATTATTGATAATTTTCCAGTAAACTATAACATTAAGAATTACTTCTGTTTGGTTTTCAAAATTATGTGTGGGTTTGTTTAAAATATATTGCCATTGTATAAAGTTCGCTTGGTAAACAACAGATACTCGATGAGAAAGTGTAAAGAGATAACAAAAACTAAACTTGATTTAAATTTTTTTTTGCTTAATATTCCAAACGGTGATAATAATAATGAATTTTAAGGGATTATTATATATTATACCATAAATATTTTAGATTAGATAGTTAAAAATGATCTGTCAAAAGAGTCACAATTTCCATCCATCAAATAACCTCAAAAATCAAGATTGGGCCAATAACAAACAAACAAAAAAAAAAAAATGGTATTGTGCTAACATTTATAATTCTATTTAAAATATCGTAAACTTGATACCAAAATTATTGTCACAATATTATTTACAAGCTAAAATTCAAACTAAAATCAAATGAAAAATGAATAATATTTAAGTGATATTAGACTATTTTTTCAAACAAGTTATATAAAAATAAAACGTTAATAAGTTATGAACCGAATCAAAAAAGCGATAATATATCAATTTTAATAACCAAAGAGATGACGAAATGTTAATCTAATAATTTATAATAATTAACAACATTTATTTAATAATTAAAACATTATTATATTTGTAATAGTAATGCGAACAAAACCCCAGGCTTAGAACAATATTCATGGCTGATGTTTAATGGCTTTAGAATTTCAAAATTCCAATTATTATCACTTAAGCTACATATAATGATGCCCAAATTAGCAAAATTATCAACGAAGTTACAAAAAACAAAATATATATATTAATCATTTAGGTACTTTACAAATGTTGCGTCGATACATAATAATATTTTGTTTCAAATATATCCGAAAGCCGATCAAATTAATATAAAATATTTGAAAGTTTGTAATATTTATCTAAAATATGTAAACGTTTTGAAAGTATTAGTATTTCATTAAAGTACTGGAGATTAAGTATATTTAAAAATATATATTTTTCTTAACATTCTTGTAAATTTTTTATAATATTCATAAAATTAAAAAAAAAAAAATGTTTGTCAATTTTATAACTAGGCTTTAGTATAATATTATATTACGTATCTCTCATTTTTAAAATGAATTCAAATAATTCAGAATGATGTACAATCCAATATATATTATGAATATATGGTTCAGATGAAATGCGTAGTTTGACCGTAAATTAATGAAGGATAAACATTTTTTTTATGTAGTAAAATTATTATGCAAAATAGAAAGAAAGAAAAGGTCTTGAATAAACTGCCCATTGCTTCTCAATTATTATATCAATAGAACAATTATAATAATATTGATAATAAAAACAGTTACTGAAACAACTAAGTAAGATCTAAGTGAAAAAATAATAACAGTTTTTTTTTTTTTTTAATTTAAATTAATTGATAATTTATAGTAAAACATGAATAATTAAAATATATTTTGTTAAATTATTTAATTTAAATTGTTTCTTTTAATTTGTTAAAAAAAAAGTTTCCAATCCAAATTACACTTAAGTTCAGATTTGTTATAAAAATAATGTATTTTAAATAAAATTGTTCATATAAATAGTACACATTATAAATTCATAAGTCACTGTAAATATTATAATTTCTTAACAGAAAATAATACACAATATGGCATTATGTAATACATTAAATAATATAATTAAATTAACATATCATATTTTATTTCTTTAAAAATGAAGAGTTTTTTAGAAAATTTAAAATTCAAGTCGTGGTTTTTTTAAAAGTACTTTACAATAAACTAAATTTTTAAGTGTCTTTAAATTGTTATTAGTAACAAAATAATGAATTCAAATATCTGGTTAAAAAAATTTTAAATTCCGGCATCTTAAAGTACGTTTACCCCCCCCCCCCCGCCCCACCCAAAAAAAAAAAACAAACTATCAAACAATTATAATATTTACATGTGTGCAATTTATATGTGATTATAAATAATTATATTATATACTATGATGGTTTAAATTTCTATTAATCTAATATAAATTCATAATTACTCACACTGTTAAACTATAAGTTGTCGTTTGAAACATTTTGTAACCATATATTAATTAATCTTTTGTTCCTGTGTTGTATGTACGAATAAAAAATAATTCAATGAGTAAACACCATCGTAATTTTAAATGATTGAACCGAACGAGAGAAGCGATCGTGAATATAAGCGCTTTGGACATTTTGGTTAACCGCTTGGCGACACCGGACTGGCAACCTTAAACGTGTGCTCTCGCGTTGTGTTGCCTTGCAACAACCCCGCGCAAGTCCTGAACCCTTTTTAAGGCCTTGTATTTACAGATGCACTCAACAGAGAATGGCAATACATACTCCGCACTGTAGGTGCGTGCGTTCGTATGTGTATATGCGTATGTGTCTGTGTGTGTGTGTGTGTGTGTGTGTGTGTGTTGTTGTTGAAGTTTTGTTAAAGTTTTGTTTTTGTTTTCTGTTATTATTATTATTTTTTTTTTTTTTAATTAAGTACGTAACACAAAAAAATCAAAAACAAAAAACATTATATACGTGTTGAACAGTACATTTTATTTACCAAATAAAATGGATGTAAACGGAATTCAAATTAATTTAGTTAACTTTAATAAAACTAAATAATATAAATACATTAATTGTTTTATACATTTCTGGTAACTATTGTCTATTTATATAGTCGAAAGCTAACAACACAGTTTGTTATAATTTTTTAATACACATGTAGGATGTTTTTATTTTTTTGACTAAATTAGTTTTATTTTTAAAATCAAATTTGTAAATATATAAAATATATTTCGTAAGATACCTTATTTTATAGATAATTTTTAATACTGAAATAATGCTGGATAAGGGTTTAATACCATTACTTTATATTACAGTTTTATCCGACCGTTTGACGTAAAATCCGTAAACACTGTTATAGAATACAACACATAGTAGACACATTATATTTACACTTTTACGAAGTGTTTATATTGTAATACATTTGAGTACAGTGTATAACAAAATATTTTTATATATTCAAATATATAAATCTTTAATGGCACGTTAAATTTTAAATTTGTAGTTTCACTAAATTTTCGTTTTCATAAGTACTTCACTGTTCTGTAGTTTATAAGATAATTGTTATTTTTTTTTTTGTAATATTATGGTATGATAAATCAATACAATTTTTATTTGCATAATAAAATTAATTTTTTTTTTTATTTAAAAATTCAAAATATGTAGTTTCTAACAATTTGTATGATAATTTGTATTATTATACTATCCATAAGCAAGTATACTTCAGGTTCCATGTTATAGATATTAATACTTACAGTAAAGATGTAATCATTACTATTTATCATTTAAACTTTAAATAATAAGATGAATTTTATAAATATGGACCCCGAGGAAAACACATTCTGTTTACCTATCTAAATATTATATTGAATTTAATAATATATCATTAAATAGCCATTTTATTATATGAACAAAACTTTATACGTTAAACAATTTATAAATCACACACAACGTTTTCTTAATTATGAATTATTTCAATCATTCAATTACAAATTAATAAATACAAAAAAATAAAAAGATAAAACTGTACGGAAATTTTTGAATACGTATAATATAGAGCACACTGTAAATATTTAACTTTTTACTATACACGTTAGGTATTTCATACTTTACGTACTTAAGAATTAGAACGATTTTCATATAAGAACTTATAGGTTAACGACTTATGAGTCTCTACGGTAATCAGTTATGTATAAATAATTTAATATATTCAGTATTCAAGCTTTAATAGATCATTATGAATTGTAAATTATGTCGTTATTAAGCCAAAAACTATGAACACATAATGTAATAATTTTATTGATAATAATGATAACACTACCCAAAATAATATTAATTTACCTTTTATTGAAATTATAGAAAAATGTTAAAATATTTATAAGTCAACCCTTCTAATAATAATATGTTATTGTAAGTTGATACAAACAATATAAATGTATTATAATATATTATAATAGAATATTTTTTAAAATAAATTATCATTTAATTTATATTGAGTAGTATTTATTTAAATGTATCAGATAAATTGTAGTATAATATAGCAAGTCTGTCAACATTTAATACTAATTTATTTGTTATTACAATAATAACCTAATTAATTAATAATTGCACAGATATATTTTTTCATATATCCATGCGTTTACCTATTAATTCAATTTATTCAATATATCAGTTGATAACCTAAAATAATATTTGAACATCATTAAATCAAAAAAAATAAAGGACTTAGAAAATTAGTCTAATCTTAAATTTTTAATAATTATTAAACCTAGGGTTCTGTATCAAAAAAAATTGTCAAAAAAAATAAAAGGAAAAATTACAAAATATAAATGAAAATAAATACAAAATTCGTTCTCTTGACAAAGTATCTCCTCTGGGATGTCTTTTCAATCTATTATTCCTGTTCTGTATATTATTGTATCAATTGAGTTTAATGTTCAAATTATAACAGATTGCTAAAAAAAATATATAAAAAAAAAGTTATCATCAAAATATGGGTAGGATAATTTCAATTTATTAAATTGTGTAAAAAAAAAAATATTCATATTTTAAAGTCTTTATAAATTAAATCAGAACATTGCATTTAATAAATGTTATTAAAATATATTATAAATATTATGTGTTTAATACTATTCTAATATTATTCGGTAAACGTTTTTTAATCCTATTTTTTGAATTCATAAAATGGCATTAAATGTACAAACCAATAAATAAATAAAATTATCAAAACATAATTTTAATTTGTGTAAAAAAAGTATATGTTTGCTGTCATTTAAATTATTGTTTTGGTTTAAATGATGTGAAAAATTACGAAATACTTTTTTCTATGTGTCACACGAATGTTTGATAAATATTAAAATATATTTTATTAAATGCATGTAAATATCACAAGAATTAATACATTCATATATTATCTATAATATCTATCCATTTATAATACTAGTCATGTAGTCAGTTTTTCTATTGTACCATATAACTTTTTTAATATGGTAATAAAAAATTGATGTTATACTTAGGTACATTGATAAAAGAAGAGAGGTTAGCTTATAATTCATGTTTAAAAAAAATACATCAATATGTTGACATTATAAATCCAGAGTTTTCAAACTTTCTTGACATGTTACCTACATTGTTAATAATATATTAATATGCGTCATACTTCTATGTTTTAATAATACCCATAATAATCAATTCTAGTATTAAATTTGATAAAACTTAGCTGAGTGCATTTTAAGAATATGAACAATAAAGCACGGAATTGTTTAAAACTAAGAGGGCATTGTTTATAGACTGTTAAGAGTATTGTTTTATTCGCCACACATTAAAAAATCATATGAATTTTTGAAGACTAAACGGGGATTTCTGTTGTGAATGAATGTCCAATATAAATAAAAACAGATGGTACACGACAATCAAAGCTTCGACATGTGGCTCCGTTATATACTTATATCTACTACTAAATGACGCATAACTGTATCGTTGTCAATGTTGTCATTACAATAGACTCATTATAAATCATTGCATAGATGTCCATGACCAATTAATAGCTGTCAATTGATTTACAGCAGGAAGTAAACACTTAACTATATAATCGTATTTGTCGATTACAGGTTGGTAGATTAATATAAAATTTAGTAATCACGCAATAACGAATTTCTCGTAAAATGTAATACAATATACTCATTTAAAATATATTTTATTCATTATTTAGACTTTAGAGATTAAAAAATAATATTTTGATATTTATAACATAAAATATTATATTCATAGGTAGGTAACAAAACTACAATACATTTCATGATATTTTATATTATATGTTTTAATATCTTCTACCATAAAATCAATATGATATTATCGAATAAATAATTTTTACAAATTCTATTGAATAATTATTTGTTAAAATAAAACTGTAAAATTAATTGTCTTACTAACATTGCTCATAATTTGTGGAGGTCTAATATTGATTAATCTATTAAGTATTAACAACATTATGTAAAGTGACATTTTTTCGATGTAATCTTTGAAATCATAAAATCCGTTTTATGAAAAAAATCTAAAATAAGTGAGAATATACAGAACCATTTATCAAGTTTATATATTTTTTTTCATTTGGTCTTTTAAGAAAATTCAATTATATTTCTAATTGAGTGATGAAAAGTTACGGTTCTCTTATTTTTTTTAAACTTAATTTAAATTCAAAAACACCAATATATCATGAAAAAAAAAACTTTTAATTACTTAAGTACGGATCTGTAAAAATATAAAAGTAGTACAATAAATAATTATATATTTATTATGTTCGCATCAAACGATCTTATTTGAAACTATGTAGTTATAAAACTTCATTGAATTTTAAATAAATTGATATTGATGCTTAAATATTATCATACTGAAAATATATTAATATATCTATTATTATAAATTAGCATACGTTTTTATTTATATACTCATATTATTCAGTTAACAGATTAAAAAAAAAATATATTAAATATTATTTAATATTAATTAGACGATTATCAAATAAAAATAAAAATATAATTAATAATGACAATGACGCAAAAAATGAAGACGTGACTTGAAGACTAAAACCAAAATACACCAAACATCGTATCTCATAGTCGTTCATTGTTATCCCGGTCTAAGTCGTGTAGTATAGCTAGTCTCTTATAATTTTCAGAATGACTACCGTTGAATAGTTCACAAATATTAAGAAATAATAAAAAAAAAATATTTCATATTCCATTATAAGAAAAATATTTCACAGCCAAAGTTTTTTTTTTTTATGTAGTGAAAATTGTCTTTCTTAGTTAGCCTTCTCGGTTCTTTCTCACGCAAAACAGATTTTGCGTAAATATTTTTAATAATAATTATAAAAGCATAATTATTTTACATACCTACATTTGTAAGACGGAAACTACACATGCAGGCGTAGCATTTTCTTAATTATTGTTTTACTGAGTAGCCTAAACACATTTCTGATAAAATTTTAGAAACTAAAGTAATATAAAACAGTTGCTGTAAATAATTTGACATGTGTGATACTGTACATTATTATATTTTAGAAAAAATAAATTATTTTTCTTTAATTATCAAAGTTTTGAATTGGAATTTAATGAAGATATAAAAAATTACATCCGCATAAATGCTTACCTAATTCAGAAATGTTTATCACATCTTTTATACATATTAGTGGTGACAAATACTTTTTCTTTTACGTTTGAGTGTGTGATGAATGGCACTAAAAGTTAACATAGTACGAAAATAACAATAGCGTACGTGTACTTGTTGGTTGTCCACACAGTATTATTGTGACAACACAATATTAATTTTGTATTCCTTCATGTTTTCGCAGTCGGTGTCATTGCATCATTTAAATATGCACACATATAATAATATATAAACATAAAACTACGTGTTTAAATGATATAATGACAGCGACCGCAAAAGGAAGGAATACGAAATTAATATTTTGTTGCCAAAGCAGTACTTCGACGACAACTAATAAATACACATATTCTACCTATTGTTATGTCCGTACTATTTTTATTTTAAGTGGAATTCATCATAGATACAACAAAATAAAAAAAGGATTTGCTACCACATTTTTATTGTAGTTTGTACATAATGTAATGTTCACATCATATATATATGTGTGTGTGTATGTGTGTGAAAATACGTATTGAAAGATACTTTCATCAAATAGAGTATATTTTATTTTTGGGGAGTATGAGGGATTAATATGCGTGTAATAAAATGCACCCCTCTCCAAAACATAATCAAATTATACGACACTATCGTGAAAATTGCAATTATATATGCGTAAATTAATAACTTATGCAGTTCACATTCATGGAATTTATTTAATTACAATATAATAGTTGATATTTTTAAATGCTGAAAATAATAAAATATTTCTAAGTTATTAGGTATATGCGACATCAAATCAAGTCAAATTTGAATATATTAAATGCCATATAAGACTGTGAAAATTATAATTACTAAAAAAAAAAAACAATAAAACGAACAAAACTAATTGTAAAGTAAAAGTATAAATGCTTTAGTTAAAAATTAATAACTTAGTTCATTAATTTCCCTATCTCAGGTAATAATGTACCAAACAATTTTTTTGTATTACCCATTAATCTTAGAATTACCGGGTAGTATTTATGGTCCGTCGTTATTTGAATGATTAAAACTTGATATTAAGTAATCATTCAATATATTGTCTTGAAATGTTTTTAGTTAACTAAATTAATACATAAAAAATTATTTTATTAATCAATTATGTTAAGGGGATTGGAAGCGGTGACTTTCTGTCTTTGTCTAACACACGTGGAACATAGCTATACGCCTGACGAAAACTAAGGTACTTCTAGTTGTTCGATTTAAAATATGTAAAGATGTTTTAATTAGTATACAAGTTTACTTTACATCGGTTGAAGCACTTTTTTGGTTGTTTTATTATTTAAAATAAATATTTTGATGAGAATAAATTATCAAATTTTATAAATTTGTCAATTTTTGTTTTTAAATATATTAGAAATATTTAAAATATGCTTCGACGTATGCAAAGTAAACTTGTATACCAATTCAATCATTTTTACATATTATAAATCGAACAACTAGAAGTACCTACATTTTTGTCAGGCACGTATATAGCTATTTTTCCTATGTTCCATGTATGTAAGACAAAGACAGAAAATCACCGCTTCCAATCCCCTTAATTTAAAAAAAAATAAATAATAATTTATCTAGATAAGATAACAGATAATTCATTTATTTATCTAATTTAAGTTAAAAAAATGTTAAAACAGAGATAAAAAAAAATATGTTTAATTAATTTTTTTATAAATAGTATTTATTTATCATAAGTTAAACATAGATATAGTAACATAGAATAATCTAAAAATATCGTTTATCATAATTATGATACCTTACAATAGTCAATTCACGACTAAATATAAATTTAAAAATAAACTATTATAAGATCTCAAAAATGTATATAAATTTAAAAAGAAGCTAATATAATGATAATTATAAATTACCCTAGACAACAGTGTACATTATCTTTGTATGACATTTTAGATAAATAAATAATTGTTATATCCATGTGGATCACTGTATATTAACAGCTAGGTACTATTATTCCTAATAGATTTTTTTATATAATATTTATAACATACAATGAGTATACCTAGTATAAAATAAAAATGGTTATTAAAAAGTTGAAAACTTCAAAATTATGTGAGGCCAAGTAAATATATTTTAAAAATATTACGTGATATACTAATGTTAATGTAATCATTTTTTTTTACACAAAATGCATTGAATGTATTTTTGTTTATTATTGATTAACTTAAATTATTATGTTTTTCAAATATAGCGAGTGGTTTTTTTATGTGCATTTGATATATTATCCCGTTTTTAAAATGATTTAAAAATAAATATATTCCAGTTGAATACTTAGGGATGTTACTTTGGAGTTTCTTATACAAATTCTAAATTTACTTTAATTTATTTTTTATTTCTCCCCAAAAAAAATAGTATTGCAAATTTTATTAATTTTTAATCCCCGTATGAACGAAATATAACCATACTATCAGAAAATATTATATAATAGTTAAGAATTATGATGAGATATAAAAACTAAAAATATATAAAAACACATATTGTAAAATCATTGTCATCGCTCCACTCATAAATTTAACTTAATAGTGTTCTCCTTAGAAATAATTCATTTAAATTAAATTTATTTATTTATTTTATAATTTTATAAAAAAAAAAAACAAATATATATTACCATGTTTGAACATTTACATAACTTATTTATTTTTCTAGATTAATATTGATTATATAGGATAATAGTATAGTATAATTTAATAATTTAAATTCTATTGAAATATTCTTTTAAAATAATTATTACTTATTTGAAATAAGAAAAAATTTAATAAGAGTATTTATATCTAATTGTGTGAAAACTTAAGATTAATATTTAGACCTTCGAAATAAGCAAAAACGAAGTTCTGTTTTTATAGAATGCATGATCATTCAAAAGATATAATCATAATAAATGTTTACATTACATAATGGTTATATATCATGGACATTAGTACTCTTTGGACTACATAAGTACTTCTCATATAGATCCATTCTAATTAATGTTACATAAATACTAGTTATTGAATAATGTTAAATTATACTTCTTGTAGTACCTATTGTTATATAAAATAATGGTTAAGGATCAAGGTACCATTCGTAATATTTTAGATTGATAATTATGTTTTTTTAATCTTTCTTGGTATCTGATAATAGTTGATTCTGTAGCATAACGTATTATTAAGCATACATAAAATATTTAAAAAATGTGTTTCGCAAAAACAAAAAAAAAATGAATTAGTTATATAGTTTGTACAAACATGGATCATTTCTTGAATTGATTATTATACAAGTAAACGACTAATATTGAATGATTTTAATATAATTAAAATAAATTAACTAAAATAAAATATATATATATATTTATACATTTTATTTTAAAATACTAAAATTGTATTTCGAGATAATTTAGAAATTTCTTTTGAATGTTATACAAATGAAGATCATTTATCATATACAGATAACAAACTTTAAAAATACACTTCAATATGCTATAAAATATTTTTTGTGTAAAATTTAAGAAAATAGGCAAAATAAAATAATTTTCATTTTGCCTAGAACAGTCTGCGAGCATCACAAAAAAATTCAAAATTCAAGAAGTCTCAAACTCTACTTATAAGTATTATAGTTAAGAAACAAAATGAAATAAATTTAAATGTTCACTTTTGATGTAAAACGTTTATAATACAGTGTAACTTGTCTTGTTAAATTAATATAGTAAGCAAATTATCAAAGTTTGGTAACTTGCAAATTAAAGAGAAGCTTATGAAAAGTTTCAATAAGTATTTCTTAAACGCAAAATTTAATTTTTGAATCACAGAAAAAAAATATTTTTCTTGTAATATATATTTTTTTTTTTTGAATATTGAATTCTGATTTTAATTCAGCCACACAATTTCTAACGTGTAATTCCAGTAAAAGTTGTCTATATAAATCAATAGATAACGTAAAATGTAAATTAACTGTACAATAACAAAAATAGTATATTGATAAAATATAAAAAAATCAATGTAATGACTATATTTAGATAGAAGAGCATTATTTCATAAATTAAAATAAAAATATATTTTGATATATAAACATTGTATTATCATTGCCATTTTGCATTTAATTAAACTATAATACTACATGATACTCACTATACTTAATTTCTTTATAATATTATTATTGACAAGTAATGCACTCACGCCGATCACCGTTTGAACTATTGTTTTTTGAAAATATACAAATGGAAATAATAAATTATCAACAACATGTTATAGTTATAATAAATACTTACATTTAGATATTTGACAGCAAAGGTATCGTATATAAGGGGTAGTTTTTAATCTACAACCCTCCCTCGACAACCACGGATCTGGGAGAAGTAAACAATTATTATCTCATTGCACCCCTCTTTTCAAAAAAGGTGAGCACGCTTCTGTTATTGACTGTCAGCATAGTCGATTATAAATTATTATTATTATTATTATTATTGCCTTTTTTTATGCTGATATCGAATAAAATTTACATGTTCCCAAAATGTACCAAGAAGTATCCGAATTGGAATTCATCTAAAGATATAGATAAATTGGCTCAATTTTTTTTTATTAAATTAATAATTTTTATCATTGAGAAATCATTTAGTGTACATCAGAGAGAAAGGGATTTTGTAACTCATATTATTATCTCATTCATGTTATCTACATCGATTTTATACTTTATAAGATAAAATAATAATAATAGTAAGGTATAAGTTAATATAAAGTATATAATTATATCTTGGTATAAGGTCTGCTGTTTTTTATCACATGCATTTTAATAATACTTAAACAGAGGTACTTACCGTATTTGTTATTTTTGTATTTTTGAAACTTTGTTCCTAAAAATTATATTGTTACTACTTTTGATATTTCAATAGTTTATTTTAATTTAAGTTTCTGTTTGTATTTATTGTTATTTTTTAATGAAGGAATATATTCAGATGAGTTAAATAATAT
Source organism: Rhopalosiphum maidis (assembly GCF_003676215.2). Lineage (NCBI taxonomy): Eukaryota > Metazoa > Arthropoda > Insecta > Hemiptera > Aphididae > Rhopalosiphum > Rhopalosiphum maidis. The sequence goes on from NC_040877.1 coordinate 68,030,564, forward strand.
ATATTTGTAATGCCAAGATTCGGATCGAAATTTTAATTACTTGCTATTACCAGGCTGAGTTTACAATTTACATTTTCGTTACCTCTAATTGCCGACTCTAGTTTGCAACAAAAAGGTAATTGAGTTTATATTTGTTTAGAAAAGGTATATTCGAAATCATGCCGTCTGCAATCATGTTCCTATTATCGAAATTCACAATCACTCACAATATTAAATTTATTTAACAAAAATTGATGGCATTTTAATTAATTAAGAAAATAATATTATCTTAAAACATCAATCTAACATATAAAATATATGAACCATAAATACAAAAATTATAGGTTAGTCATAAATAACTATCATTTTTAATATTTATTTAGGTACCTACTGGCCATAATATTTTTTTATTATAAAAACTAAAACCTATATAATTATAGTAAATTAAATTTTACACATGACCAAAGATGCTGACATTTATCAAGCTATCGCATAAATAGTTAGGTGTCGTAAATTTTAATTTTTCTAAATCAATATTTATACAACAGAGATATCACTTATATAGTTTAGCACCACTCTTGACATCTGAGGTCATAGAATCCAGTCATTCACATCTTGTCAAACCCCTAAATGGATCAATCAATCAATGCGTCAGTAAGTCAATTAATTAAAATAAGTTTAATTGTTTGTTTAATTTATTTTAGTATTCATTTAGCGTCTACATTGTGATTAATGTGGAGCGATTGTCCTTTCGAATTAATGTTAAAATACTTTTCATTTTTGAAAACAGTAAATAATCACCATAGAATACTATGTTTTCATTCAGTATATAATCAACGTTTTATTTATAATATATTATATTACCTGTATTAAAACTATATAATGAATAATCTACATTATAATAGCACACTACATTACTATACAATAATTTATTTATTTATATACTGGATACACGGGCATAGTACCCTTACATAAATATACATTTTAGGTTAATTTAAATGAAAATTCTTAATATTATGTTTAAACAAATTCATAGAACTTCTGTGACCATCTATTTTTAAACAATTATTGTTAATTACGTCAAACAGTATAGTATGAATACAATATATTATATGACTTTATTGTTGTAGCTAAAAACTTAATTTTTTTTTTTGAACATGACAAATACTGAAATGCAATTATTTTGTCAACAATACACTGTTATTAATTCAAAGGGAATTATTGCTGTTATAGATTATTACATTGTTATATAGTCATATAATATTATTTCACATACGAAGATTTCCAAAATCTCAAATATCTATATACTTTTATAATTCAAGGATAAATAATATCATAATAAGGGTAAATGTACATTAATCCATACCAACTAAACCACCACAAAGTACAAACAGTTTACAATTCACATTACCATTTTATCGTGCTCGCATTTACAGAAATAACTGTTACAATATCTAAGCCATCTCTACTAATTTTATTTAAATTATAATACGTACCTACCTAAAATATATTTTATCAATACCATAATAAGTAAATAAATTTTACATTATCCTTTAATCGATAGTTAATTCTTTCCGCTAAGGTGTATATATGATACGGGTTTTAAATATTTTATTGTATAGCAAACATTGTGTAGATTATGTAATATTTTTATTCACAAGTATTAAAATATTCAACGTATTCGCAGATTATATATTGATATTATAACAATAAATAATTCTAAACATTATTATTTATTATAGTATTCTTCAAAATCTTTATTAACTAAAATTCTCATATTTTAAAATCCAACCGTGAATAATATTAACTATTAATATAACATTAATAAGTACTAGTATTCAATATTTTTTTACCTCATCAACCAAATTTAAATGATAGAATAACGCCATATGTTTAATTATTTTTGTTATATTTATCGTATTTTTCAAGATTTAACATCACTTTACCCAGCAACTAATTTCTACTCATTGTATTCATAAAATTAAATATAAGGACCGATTGATACTGTAGGATATCATTTGAGTTAAAGTAGTTAAATATAACAAAAATTTAAAAATACTTTTGGAAACACATACTTAAATTATAAATCATAATATTTAACGGTACTTGGAACTAATATATAAAAATAAATACTCATCTTGTGTCATAATAAATATTTAAACAAATATCTATCCTAATATAATATTTTCTTAAAATAACTTAAAAGAGAATATTTATTTTATTATTAGTTATACCTAGTTTAATAACAAAAAAAAGTTTTCTTCGATATTTTGTTATTAAAAAGGCCATTATTTAATCCATTAATAAATCTAATAAAAAAATATACACATAATTTTACAATTCAAATTATACTTTATTTATTTTTTAATTGACATTTAGTTACAGTATATAAAACAACTATTTATTAAGTAAAATAAAATTGTCAATCAACGTCTATCCAGGAGTTACCATCTTATAAATATATACAATATTTTCGTAAAAATATATTTAATTAGGCTTACAAAAGTATCTATAAATTGACAGTAAACGTTTGGTAACTTCTGGACGGGTTATAATTAACAAATAGTATAAACTAATAAACGTAATACAAATAAATTCATCGAAATCAGATTGATACAATTACAATTGTTGTATAATAAAATAGATTATACGCATAAAATGACTTTTAATGTCAATTATTTAATTATATATTGTATATATTTTTATCTATTTAACGTTAATTTTAAAAAAAAAACAATTTAGATAAAAAAAATAACCTAATAATTTGGATATATTCAATTAGATTAGCTTAAACTAAAAATAAAATTATCTGAGCGTTTGGGGTATTAATTTGTTAAACAGAATATGATTGCCAATTGATTTTTTTAGTACAATATGGAAAGTCATATATGTAATTGTATGTTCAAATATATATAAAAAAAATTTGAATGTTAAATTTATTCCGTTGATATTTTATTTATTTTTTTAGTCTTTAAAGTATTTGTGTTGATTATTTTCAATATTATTCATCTTTAGTTTTCCTTCTTACAACTTTTATCTTTCTTCCAAATTCTGGTTGGTCATAAATTGGGGCATTTGGGAAATTCTTTCTACTTGGACTTTTAATTACAACGGATGGGTTTAATTGACTTTGTTTTACTACTTGATCAAAACTTCCTCGAATGATTGCAGTTTGTGATTCAGCTTGTTCACAATATGAACACTTGTATGGTACTTGATAAGCCGATGGGAAAACAGGATTTAACTTTGATGATACCACTTCTTTTGATGCTGCACTTCCTGCGCCACATGACGGATAAAATACTACCGGCACGAATCCAATAACAGCACCCTCCGGGAGATTATTTAAGTCAAATGTTGGCTGTTGTTGTTGTTGTTGTTGTGGTTGATTAGTAGAATTATTTGTAGGTGGAACAAAATAGCATGGACAAGATCCTGGGTTTGGTACAATTGGCAAAGGATAAGGAATTATATTGACAGGTGTCGAAGAATCTGGTGAAAGAGTACTAAATTGTTCTTCATAGGATATGGTACTAGTTGATTCCACTGAATTAATATTTTCAGGAATCGATGGTGTTTTACTAGATACACTATATAATGAAGTGCTAGTTTCTGGTTTGCTCGATGATAAGATAACCTGATTTGATTCTTGACCAAATTGATATGGTAATTTGGGTGCCTTTGTAGGGCTATCTACGTATTGTGGAGTAAGTGAGCTGGAATGTCCAGATGATCCTGATGAAGGTCCTATTAATTCATTTTTACCTAAAATTACAGCTTTTTGGCCATCGTTAGAATTAGGTTCATTTGGAACATTTATGCGTATATCTATCAAACTAGGTTTACTTGTATATTCTGGAAAAGTTTGACTAGACTTACTCTTATAACCAGATGTTTGAGTAGAGACAGGTGTTGTTACTTGAGGTTTTTTACCTTTATTTTCTGTTACTGGGTATGTAAACTGTTGTTCTGGATAGCCATATGCGTTTAAAGGATATTGTTCACCAGCTACAGATGGGTATACATTAAAATCTGGTTGACCAGAGTATACTTGATTTTGACCTGGATACAATTGATAATAACCAGAGTAACCAGATGGTACAGTAGATTGTGGATAATTAGGGAATGGTGCATTAGGAGGAGGGGGTACTGGATATCCTGAACCTAAATACTCAGGGTACACGTTTTGTTGCTGTGCACCATAATCAGGAACATTAGGTTTTTGAGGATAGCTTGCAGGATAAACATAATTTTGACCCGGGTATGATGGTTGAGAACTAGGCTTATTTGGATAACCTGTTTGAGTTTCTTCAACTAATGATGGATAACCATTGGATGGTAAACCTTAAAAAAATATATTGATTCATTGTAAATTTAAAAAGGTTAAGTTTTTTTTAAATATTCACCTGATACACTTCCACTGCTTGGATTTATGGGAGATGGACTGGGTTTTGGTGAGGTGGGATAAGAACCTGGAATTCCTGGGGTTCCTGGGGTTCCTGGAGTTCCTGGTTGACCTGGAAGGCCTGGTTGCCCTGAATCAAGATTACAATTACATTACACAAAAAAATAAATTACAAATATTACATTACTAAGAGTTCAACAAAATATATCAATGATCAAAACTATGAATTAGATATTTTGTCAATCACAGTAAAATGTTTGATACTTAATACCAAAAAGCATATTTTTAAATGTTCGTCAACGTCAAAATTTTAAATTGATTAATTTACCTAATTTTATTATACTAAAAAAACTATAAAATGTGTTTTTATAGGAATCCTAAATAACTAAAATGCTAAAAATAACTTTGTTATAATATTTTACCTGTAAATCCGGGATATCCTGATGATAGATTAGGTTTTCCATAGTCAACCAACCCTTGAGGATTTTGTCCAAACGATTGGCCTGGTTTTCCTGGGAGCCCAGGAGTTCCTGGTTGTCCTATAATAAATATAAGACGTAAGCTTACTTGTATCAAAATCAGTAAGATACTCGAATCAAACAAAAGTTAGAGTAAGCATGATTAGAGTAAGAATAAATATTAAAAATGTTATATACATTTATATTCATATTCATATTTGATATATTATAGATGGATAATTATTAGTTACTAATAAATCAAATGTTTTATAATTTGAACTACTTTTAAATAAAAATATATATATATATCAGTTACCAATAACTATAGTAATAAATAGACATAAGCAACTAAAGTTTTTTTAAGTATTTAAAATATTAAAAATTATATTTAAATATACCTGGTGTTCCAGGAGATCCTGGGTATCCAGCAGGAGGTGTAGGTTTTTGGTAAGATGGTCCTGCGGGAATTCCGGGAGTACCTGGAGTACCAGGGATACCTGGCTTTCCTGGTTGACCTAAGGGAAAATCAAAATTATGAATAATTACATAGCTTAAATACAATTAAAAATTTTGAAATTGCCTTGAACAGTTATTTGACATAATAGAGTCATTTCATTTCAGATATATACATATTTAGGATAATATTTCAACAAATTTGTTTTTAATTTTATTTACCTGGGCTTCCAGGATAACCAGAGTAAGATGGTTGTGAAGGATATGTGGGCTGAACTGGATATGTTGTTGGCGGATTTGGTTTTTGATAAGATGGTATACCTGGGGTTCCTGGTTGACCTAAAATTATATTTAAAAAATAATATTAATACTAAATAAATAATTGTGTGATCTACGGATAAAATAATATATGAATATGAAGGTGCTTAAAACTGAACTTCATAATAAATAATTAAAAAAACATATTTTTTCTTCTATAAAAACAAATTCAAATACAAATTTCTGAAATAAATAATTTAATTACTTTTACTTAGTGATTTAAATGTATGTAATACAAAATACATTTTGAAACCAATAATTAAAGTATATATATATTATGTTATTATACTATTCTAGAACTGAGTACAGTTCGTCAAAAATATTTCATACTAAGTAAAAAATAGTGTTGTATATCGGTATTCATGTATAACATGACCATGACTATGTGCACATATATTTAAGATGACAATTTGAAGATAAAAGAATACCTTTAATCATAATTAATTTAATGCGTAAAATAAAAGTAGGATTTCAAAAAAAAAAAAAAACAAAAAATGTGTATTATTTGATAAATTAAATTTTTAATGAATTATAGATTTGACCAATAACACTCTTTTATATTTGTCTTTTTTTACGAATAGTCAATTTTAACGATGGGCTGTCCAGAAACCGTTACTATAAAATTAAGTTTCATAAAGTAGTTTTGAAGTTATAAACAGTTTTTTTTTAATTTAACGCATTTGATTTCAGTGTTTTTTTTATTATTATTATTATTATTATTATTATGGTATAGGAAGTATATAATGCTATTTACCTGGCAATCCTGGAGTGCCTGGTTGTCCTAGAACACAAAACAATTTAAAAGTTATTTAATTTTTTCGATTTTATTATTTCTATTGGTTGTTGTTGATTATAACTACATATTCAAATATTTATACCTGGACTTCCTGGGTATGCAGAACCTGGATAACCCTGCGAGCTTGGTTTAACAGATTGATAATTGGGTTTTTGATTCAATGTAGAACCTGGATAAGCTGAGCCTGGTGTTCCAGGTGTACCTGGTTGACCTTAATTTAAAAAAAAATATATTTTTACTTTAACAATTCTATTATTACTAAACCTATACATTCTAATAATATTATTTGTGTAAAACGTAAAATAGTTATTTCTTTAATATAATGAATAATATTTACCTGGTAATCCTGGTGTTCCGGGTAGTCCTAAAATAAATATTATTTTATTATTATTTTTAAACAAAATATTAAATTAAAATTCATTTTTCCTATATTTACGTATAATTTTAAAGTTATTTATTTAAGTTTATACTATTAACCTTGACTTCCGGGATAAGAAGATCCTGGATATGGGGAGGGATTTCCATATTGGTTATTTGAAGTCGGTTTTTGATATGAGGGTTGGTATATAGACCCGGGTAAACCTGGTGTTCCTGGTTGACCTATACAATTAATAAATTCGTTTAAATATAAAAAAAAGGTTAAATAGAATAAAAATTATATTTGATATAATTAAACTGTTATTTGTAATTGTTCACTAATATGTAGCAAACCATGAAATATGATTTACTAGATTTAGTATAGCCGTTGTTTTGAATAGTAGGTACTTATTTAACATGCTTTTATACAATTAATATTGTGATTGAAGAAATTTATAAAATTCGTTTCTATATTCAATTTTTTTTAACGTTCATATTAAGATATTCTTTTCCATTATATAATATTATTTTTAATAAAATTACCTGGAAGTCCTGGAGATCCCGGGGATCCTGGTTTACCTGTAAAATGTTTTTTAAGAAGTAAATAAATAAATTAGATGATAATAATATTATATTATATTAATATAATATTTATTTATGTTAACATTATATCATGTTTATGTTAATGATTACATAAACACTTCTTATTTGTTTTGAATAAATTGTATTACATTATGTGTTAATTTGATTTGATAGTTTTTTATCTAAGCCATAAATAATTATAAATAAATCTAAAAACACATATACTATTTAATCATAAATTTCTAGTTTATATTTATGCTAATTAAAACATAAGAACGTTACACTTATAGTTTAGCAGTCATATCTATTTAATATATTTAAATTATCTGATTGTAATATTAAACATTTTACTTTTAGTAAAATTAATTGTATGTTATTAATTTATATTGATTTATTTGGAAATTATAATTAAAAAAACTATACCTAATGGAATTAGAAAACTAAATAAATAATAAATATAAAATTTATGGATACAACATAAGTGTAAATATAGATATTATACGGATTTTACATCAATGTGGTATTATATATTATAAATTTATAATAATTGACATATTATCACAAATATCAATCCATATAAAATAACAATAACAGTCAAAAAAATCTTCACAGGCCAACTATTTCAAGAAAATAAATAACTAAAGTATAACATTCACTCGAAACCCAGAAATATTGAACAACTTCATTATTTTCTTCAAATATGGTGTACAAGAAAAACAAATTTAATAATAAATTCAAAGTAAGGAATCAACTTAATTTTACATATATATTTAAAAAAATAACTTTATGTAATTATAGGTTTTATAAAAAATAAAAATGTTGAAACTATTGCATTTATGAGTTGAAGTTGTACGTGGTCAATAAAAAAAAAAAATAATAATACAAGTATTAGTTTGATTATAGTTAGTTATAAAAAGGTTATAATTTGTATGTACAATTTGAAAGTATAATAATATACTTTTAAAAAGGTATATTTAAATGTTTGTTAAAACTATATTTATATTTATTTATTTATAACTGATATATTATTATATACCTATATAATATAAATATACAGTATACATATAAGTGTGTTTAAGCAAGAGGTTGTATTATACTCTAATAGAAGTATTACAATTTTGATTAGAAAGAAACATGTTTATTTAAGCCATTTAAGGCAATCTACTTTTATTTGCGTATATTATTGCATTACCTGGTCCTATGGGATATGTTGACGGTGGTGTTGGTTTTGGATATGAAATTGTGCCTGGTAATCCTGGAGTTCCTGGTAAACCTGGAGTACCTGGTTGACCTGAAAATATAATATTTTATTTTAGAATACAAATATAAATAAATTATTACGATATTTTTATAAAAAGTAAAAATTGTATTCTATTACATTATATATCAATTTACCTGGACTTCCGGGGTATCCTGCATTTGGTTTTTGATAAGTCGGTTGTGGTTTTTCATACGATGGTGTACTTGGTAAGACTGATGCTCCTGGTTTACCTTTTTAATTTTTATGAAAAAAAAAAAATATTAAAAATCTATAAACATTTTGTTTAAAATAAATATAATTTTGCATCAATAATAAATTTAATTTATTTCAAATTAACACATACCTGGTAATCCTGGTAATCCCGGAGTTCCTGGTTGACCTAGTGAAAAAAAGAAAAATGGATTACATTAAATTAATATATTATTACATTATTTATAAATAAAGACAAAATATTTTATATGAAAATAATTTTGAAATTTTACAAAAGAAATAATAATTATTATTTTATACCTGGGGTACCTGGATAAGATGATCCTGGATATGTAGATTGTGGAACGTAAGATCCTGGTTTTCCTTTAATATAATTAATTAAAATTAGAAATTTTTTATTTAATTTAAAGTTATCTTGTAGTTTGGTTATTATTGTTATTAATTAAAAATTTATATCAAAAGCATGTTATTATGTACCTAAATACCTAATCATAAAATAAATTATTTTAATCTAGATAATAATAAAATATTGCAGCCTACATTTTTTTAAAGAATGATATTTATGAATATCTTAAACATAATTTAATAATTTGGTCATTAGTTGAATATATAATGAAAGTTATTTATTATATGTATATAATTGTATAATCTACATTATTTAAATTTTACATTTTAAGAACTCTAAAACACTTAAAAATTATAACTTAACTTCCAACTCTAAGTTTTAAAAAAAAATTTGACATTTAGTAATAAGTGCGCTACACTAAATAATTTATTATGTTATATTATTTAGAGATAATATATTGTATTTACCTGGTAGACCTGGGGAACCTGGAGAACCCGGAGATCCTGGTGATCCAGTAGATACTGAAATTAGTATAATATTATTGTATATAATTAGATAAATTTATTGGATATCTAATTATTTTTATGTTGCTTATTACCTGGGGCTACAGGGTATGAAGGTTTGATGTATGAAGAACCTGGTAATCCTGGGGTTCCTAGTTGGCCAACATAATTAAAAACTAGTAAATTATATATATACATAAAAAGTTATTGAACTTTGAATTAAATCACAGTATATGTTATTATAATCAAACAAACTCATTAATGAATTAGCATATATATTTTAGTATGTTTTATCACACACACTATAAAAAAAATAACTAATAAAAATGGTTATTTATACCTGGTGATCCTGGGTAACCTGGAGTGCCTGGTGATCCTGGGGATCCCGGGGATCCTGGTAAAAATATAAAGATACATTTTCAAGATTAAATTGTTTTAATTTAATAAAACCTATTAAATTACCTGGCCCACTAGGATATACTGTTCCTGGGTATGTTGTTGGTTTTTGGTAAGAACCGGGAAAGCCTGGTGTTCCTGTATAAATAATTAAACATTTTATTTAATATTTTCTAAATTGAATTCTAATATACTCGTTATTTATTCATCTTTAAATATGAGTTAGTTGTTTTTTTTTTTTTTTTGTTAAAATATATTCAATTTATACCTGGCAATCCTGGAGAACCTGGTAATCCTGGTGATCCTAAAATTAAATTTGAGAAATAGTTAGTTTTAATTAGATACCTATCTATTCATTAAATCAGACTATAGAAATTATAGTATAATTACCTGAAACACTTGGGTATGAAGATGGTTTGTTATTTGAGGATGATCCTGGCAAACCTGGCGAACCTGGCAATCCTGGAGCTCCTATATATAAATTAATAATTTGTTTCATTTACCATAGTTGAATGATATTTAATAATTAACAAACATCAAATAATTATAAGCCTATTTACTATAATTATTTTTTATTTACAATAGTTAAATTAATAATAAAATAGTTACGTTAGTTATTAATAAAGTACAAACCTGGAATTCCTGGAGTTCCTGGTAAACCTGACGAGCCTAAGTAAAATTTAAAAAAATTATATTATATAACTTAATACAATTTGTTGTTTTAGATTATTTAAAAATAATAAACATAATATTAAAAATTTTAATTACTATTGTTTAAGAATTTGAAGAAACATAATACGTAAACAAGTATAACAAATATGTTAACACTTTAAGCATATAGAGTTAAAATATGTATATTAAATTAATTATTTATTTATATATTTACCTGATGTACTAGGATAAGATGAAGGAGGGTAAGGTAATGGTTGTTGATATGATGGATAACCTGAAGATCCCGGTTTACCTATAAAATATAAGTTGAAAATATAATTAATTTAGTATTTATTTACATTTGTAATCTATTTGCTGAAATAATTTCTCTAAATGACAAAATTAGTTTTCTAAATATGTTATGTAAAACTTTAATTTAATATTCACCTGGTAATCCTGGAGTTCCTGGTAATCCTGGAGAACCTGGAGAACCTATAAATATTATAAAAACACACATTTTCAGCTTAATTAATAATAATATAGAATATATAATATTTTTATAAATAATAAAACAGCGTTATTTTCTAGTTCTTTTGAATATTGAATTCTATGCAATTTACTTATCATACACAAATATTCAATTTTAGTATAATGAGATAAAATTGTTGTGACTATATAAAAATTGAAGTTGTCAAAATTATATATTATAGAATACCATAGTTCATATTATTCATAATGTGTATTCCAAGTGAAATATGTTTTTTTTGTTATACATATTTAAGGCTGTTGAAAGCAGGTCGTTTTTTCATTTTTTCGTGCGTTTAGATCAATAAGCGAAAGAAAAATTCACCCAGTACCAAAAGTCCGATTTTAATTTTAAAAACATATTTGAATTCCTTATTCTCTTTTCCAAGTTATATAGAAAATGGATTTTCGGTTTTTTATTTTTAGTACCACTTAAGTAAGGTGAATTCTGAAAAAAAATTGTATATAAATATAATTCATTTGTTACTATATAGTAATTAAGCAATGCAATAAATCGAAAATTAATTTCCTACATAACCTAGAAAAGAAATTAAGGAATTTAAATATGTTTTTAAAATTAAAATCGGACTTTTGATATTGGGTGAATTTGTCTTCCTCTTTTTGGGATTTTTATGTAAAAACTTTTTTTATCGCAAAATTTAGCGACGTGCGCGTATATACGATATGGATTTCCAAGAATCTTAGCCGTAGTTTATTTTTAATTACATAAAGCGTTCGAGGAACGCACGCACACTAATGATCAATTACAACAAACACAACTACACATAACTCACAATGCATATCGAATATTGCCTAAATACAACCCCTTAGAAATAGTTCGCTTTCAACAGCCTTAAAGATTTTAAAAATAAAATATGCTATTAATCATAATAACCTGGGCAATGATTTTACATTAATTTAAATTTAATATTAATATTAAATATAAAATAATAATATATATTCAAATACTATGACATTATATATACCTGGATAACTTGGATAAACTGTAGATGGACTTGTCGGTAACCCTGAACCTGGTTTACCTAAAAATAATTTAAATTTATAAATATTTAAGCCATTTTTAATAGTTTTTCTATCATTTTATGTTTTAATAAACATTTGATATAACACTATTCGTATAGAATATAAATTATTTTAAAAGAAAAACAATTATAAAAAATACTTGAGATGTTTAAATAATTAATGTAGATCTTAATGAAGAAATATAAATATAATTAATCGATAAAAAAAAATTGTATACAACAATACCTATATGGACATGATTATTATATATTAAATTAATTAATATTTTATTAAGTTGACAATGAGGTTGTGTAAAGTACTGTAATTATTTTCTCTAAATCTAAAATATTAAATACTACCGTTTACTAATGAGATAAAAAGCTAAATATCTAAATCACACACCAATTTTCATAGGAGTGACCTAACTTAAATTTAACCTATCAAAAGTATTACCTGGTAATCCAGGAGTTCCTGGTAATCCTGGAGATCCAGGTTTTCCTGGTGATCCTGGAGTTCCTGATAATACTGGATAACCACTTGGGTAACCTAATGATCCAGAAGAACCTGGGGATCCAGGTGATCCCGGAGCTCCTGGAGTTCCTGGGGATCCTTGTGAGCCTGGGTAACCAAATGATCCTGGTGATCCTGATCCTGGGTAGCCAAGTGATCCTTGAGATCCTGGTGATCCTGGGGATCCTGGAGAGCCCGGAGCTCCTGGTGAACCTGGATATCCTGGTTTACTTGATCCAGGATATCCCAAAGAACCAGGTGAACCTGGAGATCCTGGTGATCCCGGTGCTCCTGGAGATCCTGGTGTGCCTGGATATCCTGGTTTACCAAATGAACCAGGGGTTCCCGGAGAACCTAATGAACTACCTGAACCCAAAGAACCAGGATATCCTGGTGATCCCGGAGCTCCTGGTGAGCCAGGAGATCCTGGTGAGCCTGGAGATCCTGATCCTGGATAACCAAGTGATCCTGGATATCCAGGAGATCCTGGTGAGCCCGGAGCTCCTGGTGAGCCTGGGGATCCTGATGCTGGGTAGCCAATTGATCCTGGATATCCTGGTGATCCCGGTGATCCTGGTGAGCCCGGAGCTCCTGGTAAGCCCGGAGATCCTGGTGAGCCTGGAGATCCTGATCCTGGGTAGCCAAGAGGACCTGGGTATCCTAGTGATCCCGGTAAGCCCGGAGTTCCTGGTGAGCCTGGAGATCCTGATCCTGGGTAGCCAAGTGTTCCTGGGTATCCTGGGGATCCTGGTGAGCCTGGAGCTCCTGGTGAGCCCGGAGATCCTGGTGAGCCAGGATATCCTGGTTTACCAAATGAACCCAGGGATCCTGGTGATCCTGGAGATCCTGATCCTGGATAACCAAGTGACCCTGGATATCCAGGGGATCCTGGTGAGCCCGGAGCTCCTGGTGAGCCTGGGGATCCTGATGCTGGGTAACCAAGTGATCCTGGATATCCTGGTGATCCCGGTGATCCTGGAGAGCCCGGAGCTCCTGGTGAGCCTGGAGATCCTGGTGAGCCTGGAGACCCTGATCCTGGGTAGCCAAGTGATCCGGGGTATCCTGGGGATCCTGGTGAGCCTGGAGCTCCTGGTGAGCCCGGAGATCCTGATCCTGGGTAGCCAAGTGACCCTGGTGATCCTGGGGATCCAGGTGATCCTGGGGATCCTGGTGATCCTGGTGATCCTGGATATCCTGGTTTACCAAATGAACCCGGGGATCCTGGTGAACCCGGAGATCCGTTTGATGCAGGATATCCCAAAGAACCAGGAGAACCTGGAGAACCAGGAGATCCTGGTGAGCCTGGAGAACCAGGAGATCCTGGTGAACCTGGTGATCCAGGTGATCCTGGTTTACCGGGATATCCAAAAGAACCTGGGTATCCTGGAGTACCAGCAGATCCTGGTGATCCTGGAGCTCCGGAAGATCCTATATGAGAATTTATATTAATTACATTTATTTATTTTTATTATTTTACTGATATAACAATTAAGTTATTATTAAAAATATATTTATTCCTAATTTTATGTTTAAGTGTTATATGAGTTATAAATAAAAATAAATATATATGTTAGTAAATGAATGGTTTTGAATCTAGAAAAATTATTAATTATTATTTTTATCTAATTAATTAATCAAAATTGAAAAAAAAAATGTCAAGTATTTTTATTCTAGTTTTATTATTGAAATATATTTATGTAATTATCAATTTTTTCAATTTTTTAGTTAAATTACAATAATTATTAATTGGTTTAATTATAATTGCATAGGTACCTGGTGCACCTGCTGGTCCTGGTTGACCAACTCCAACAAAACTGGGGTATCCTGAAGAACCTGATCCACCTAATTGACCAGTTCCTTGAATTGGTCTTCCTCCTCCACATCCTTTTGGGAAATAAAGATCACCCCATGCTGTTACCACTCCATGGTGTCCATGATGTTCATGTTCAGAACCTCCTTCAGAACTTTCATTAGCTTGATTTTCATCAGCAGGATCATGCTTATGATGGAAAATTTCTACAGATTCACCCGGTGTGACTACTCTGTATCCCCAGCCATCAGATATATAATGAGTTGCTTGTAATTTTCCTTCCGGATCTACATATCCGTAACAACCATATGTGAATCCGTCCGGACCTTTATTTTCATGGTGGAATTGACCATTTGGACCTACTTCGTAGCCGAATATATAGGCCACTATAAAATGGAAACAAATTTGATATAAAATATATTATAATAATAGTAATTAATGATTATGGAATACATACTGGTATCAAAATTTTGCTCATGATATTGAGTTTTATTGCTATCTTCAATATTAAGTACCACTTCCAAATCATTTGGGTTGGTTTGCTGAGAATAAGCAAACTGAATCCCCACGATTGAAAACAACAGTATTAAATACATCTAAAATAAAATACATTTTTTATTATAGTTTTATTTAATGAAATCTTAAAAAAATATTGATTAAATATATGTATTTCGTTTCTATTCAAATTAATGTTTAATTCGATTATTTAATAATTTCTTAAATTTTCACGTTTTAAATAAATTAGAATTCTGATTATTGCATGATGTATTTAAAGTAGGACATATTTAATTATAAATGTTTTTAACACGTAAGAAATTTTTAAACATCACGTAAGCAATATTTGAAATCTTAGATTCGTTCAAGATATTATATTGCAAAATTTAACTTTATATTTACATTATTACTACCATAAGATAAATTGAAAATTAATTTTGATTATTTCTTTATACAATTTAAATAGAAATTGGACAATTCTGTAAACTAAATTGCTAGTGACAAATTAATAATTAATCAATTAATTATATTTTTATTAGAAAAGTACGTACAAAAAATTGATAATAATATAACAATATTTAATATATATATATTTTTTTTTTTTTATATGCATTTATTATAATCTTAAAATTAAATAGTAATATTAAAGTGACACGGATCATAGACTTTCGACATTCGATATGTGAGCGTATTTAAATAAAGTCTTCCAATCTTCTGACAAATAGATAACTGAATTGTCTACTAAGTCAGTGATTTTAATTTAATACATAAATGTTGGATTTATTATATGCAGATTTTTGTCTTTCTAAAACATTAAATTTAATACTTGACTACACTATTCAAATCATAATTTAACCTTTATTATATTTTAATTTTGTATTGTATACCTATATAAGAATATATTCTTCTAAGAATTCAACTACGTTTACCAACACGAATGTTTTGATTTTACTCGGCGCTTATACCTAAATAATATATTTATTTTATTATCCTTGCAATTTTGCCAATGAACGATAAACTGTTTTTTTTTTTTTGTACCGATTCCAATAAAATGTAACCGTTGTTATTCTTTAACACAAAATGGAATTTCAAAAATTATAATCGTGTTGGCATTTGTGTCCTACATTTATTCACTGTGAGAACCAACTGGTCGAATTCAGCACACGAGCTAGAGCACTCATAATCACCACTTAGAAATTCAACTCAGACTAGTGCATTCACATGGTAAATTACCTACCTATATTTTATTGAACCATCATGTAGGTGCGCTCAGTATGCTATTACATATTGTAGGAATATGCGTATTAAAATATAATAGTGTTTGGATAACACCAAGTTTTGTATAGGTATTTGTCAAAAACCTAATACTAATAATAAGGTAATATTTAGTTAAACAACAGATGTAATACAAAATAGATGTTTTTTCATTATATTTTTTGCAAATTAATATCATAGAATGTATAATAACACATAATATGTATGAACAATAAGTATAATATTGTATTCGCTTAATAATTTAAATTGAAAACTACTTTAAAAATATAAAGGTTTAGGTTATTGTACGGCATTGTTTATAGAGCTATTTACTTTAAGATCGATGCTGTACTTACATATATTTATAATTATAAAATGCAGATTACTTGTTTCAAAAAAAAAAAAAAAATTAAACATCTATGTGGAATCCTACTAATATTGTATCCTTTAAATTTAATAATAAGTAATTTCATTATAATAATATAAAAAATAATAGAGTCAAATATATTCTTCTGAATGTATAATTTGCAATGCCGTGCACATATGCGTTAGTAACACCGAGAATACACACATGGGTAACTACGTCTTTGTAACACGTTCTACTTTATAAATCAATTAAAAATTACAACTACAATTAGTGGTGTAGTAGTTACATATAATACTGGTAGAAAACAATATAATATATGTATTTGATTTAAAAATATTACTCGACCATAAATTAATACAAATAATCTATATCGTTATCTAATAGAAGAAGTGTATTTATCACATTATATTTCATTAGCTTTAAGGTTAGTTAATAATAATTTTATAAATACTATAAAGCTATAAACCAAAAATAAAATAATTAGTTGGGCAATAACTTGAACCAAAACCAATCAATTTAAAAACATTACAGTAGCTCAATAGATTAATTTATTTTATATTTTGCCATTTCATATATAATATTCTTAAAAAATACACCGATATAATATTTACACTAAATGAAGTACAGTTAATACGGACTTTCTAAATAATCAAAATTTAGTATAAAAACTACACTATTAGTGAATTACATTTTTATACTTATTTTCCCTTAAATTACTTTTAAGATACTATTTAGTTCCATAAAATGATTTTAAATATACCAACTGTGTTCATTGGGTAATATAATATAATTATGACCAATAATCGGATACTAGATTATATTTGTATGAATGTTTATCAAAGGTCGTTAATATTATACTCGTACATGACATATTTTGCCCTAAAGAATTTATGCTAAAAACTTAAAATATACATTTTATGTAATAATTAAAAAAAAAAAACTATAAAGATCTTTAAAGATAGAAACAATCCAGCTAATACATCTATATCTATTACCTGTAACCTGCTGTCCTTGAACTGCCAATTATATATTAATGACATTCATCGTATAAGTCATAAATAAGCTTATATTTTTTTGGTAAGCCGTAAGACTAATTTTGGAGAAATTGCTTTTTCCTGATCTCATCTTTAATTTTAATGTAACACTGAGGTCGACGAGTTTTATATTTATTAGGTAGTACAACAACTTAAACCGAATCTGTTCATCGAATATATTGCATAGGCTTCGTAAATGTAAGCAAAACTTACACGCATTTTCCATCAATAATGGGTAGCTACTAATAGTTTTATAATATAAAAGATATGTAAATATCATAAATTATATTATGTTAATAAATAAATCATTAACTATAAAATATATACGAGTATAGTCAAACACCAATATAATATTTTATAATTTTTTAATTAAAATAAAACAGAATATTAAAAATACTGTATATTATTATTAACTGGACAGCCTTTAATTTGTTTCTAAAATGTTCAAATGATTTAAAAAGTTAATCTTAAAAATGCCATGTTTTATTGATTTATTAAATATTTTGTAAAATCAATCGAACATATTGTTAGCCCATAATCGCTTCTTTTTAAGTTTCGCCAATGATTATACGAGGTGATATCATAATATGTACTTGAGTTTATATTTACAATAAAATTACAATTGTAGTTGAATAAAATACAGATGTTATAATTATTTTTGTCTGCACCACACGGTTCCATAAAAATAAATTAGCTTTTCTCGTTTTTTAAAAGTTAGACATGCTTTAATTCCCTAAAATAAATAAACAATAACATTTTTATATGCGAATAATAAAACATTAAATATTAACCATAATACGCTGATAACAACATAGGTGATTTCCCTATTACCACGATGTACACAAGTGTACATCATATTATAATAAAACGTGGTATTAAATAGACGTTGTAACATTAAAAGAATAAAATACATTACGATGTGAATAGATAAAATGTTTAACTGTATCAATCCATGACCTATCGTATAAAACTTGAAAGCGGAACGATTCTTTTTGTATTACACGATTAGGTGAGTAGTGACAGTTTGTATACCTAATCAACACGAGTTATGAATTTATGATGGCTAAACACGGACATTTTCGTACGATTATTCAAAACAGGTGCAAAATGAACTTAACAATTATTTTCCAAAACTACCTATAATATTGTAGTTTAAAGTTTACACATTTCGTTGGCTTTAATGCTTCGGTCTAAAAGTATTATTGACACTTATTGCGTCAGTTGAATAATATTTAGGTACAAGTTTACCTATACAATAAGTCCTAAAAAAATACTAACACGTATAGAATTATTCAATGTCAATAAAAAAAAACCTGATTGCCTTAGATAAAGCATATTATCACGCATATAATCACGAGATGACAACATTTTTCTCTCATTGAATGTCATACTATTTTACGATTTCCTACCTATGTAATGCGGTAAACGGTAGTAAAAAAAAAATAAATCATTACTTTGTCCTATCCTCGCGCGGCAGGAATACGAATCGTTTTTCAATCGCAAAGATGAGCTAGGTAGCACAATAATATAATATAATATAATATTGATATCATGGTACTCTGGTACGAACGAAACGAAACGCAACGGAGTATGGGGTAGGACGTAGTCTAAGCAAAACAGTAGAGATCTTAGAATATCAGTCACTGTCTACTCGCTCCACAAAATAAATCGACCGCCATATATTATAGTACGTAATAATAATACCGGACCCGTGGGAATTGCCAATTCTAAAACACTCGGGTAACGGTTGCGGGTGGGGGGAGGTGGTGGGATTCCGTGTCTGTACCCTTGCCGAGTTCTATCCTCGAATCCTCTTACGCGTGCCACCCGGGAAGACGGAACACGCATTTTTACAGGATTGAAAACCCAAATCAACCAGATTACGTACATTATAAGTTTGTTGTGCAGTTGGACACCGTACGTGTCAAACGCGCACGTGACTGTAGTCCGGCAACAGACGAGTATAGCGGAAAATAAACATATATCAAAATTAATACAAGTACGTGGACGCGTGGTCTGCTAATAGTTAAGGTCCTAATATAACTTACAAACGTATTCATGATAAAAACAATAGCTTACTGTGGTTATTGTCGGTTGGTATAACGGTGCATTTTTTTTTGATGTTAATAAATTCAGCTGAGATATAATAAATGTGATCCGGCTCGACCGGCTCTGTTGAATTAGTTCTTTACGCGCGTAGGCTTAAAAACAGTCCATTCTAATATACTATTAAAGTCGGGTACCTAAATAGTCCCTAGTCATGATAATATTATTGTAATTTAATATTATATTAATACGTTCAGCGTACAACTGTACAACTATAAACAAAACAGAACGGATACAACAAACATTTTGAATATGCGTTTGTATAATTTTGCAAACTAGGAACGTAGCTTAAATCAACAATTTCAAAACAATCGTACACGCCCTACAGCGATATGGGTATTATTTTACTGAAATACCTAGTTCAGTTTGTGCGGATTTCCAATCTTTAATATAAAATATACAAAATACCCCATGACGCAATTCACGTACGTTACAAAATTACTCGGACTGAAATTTGCGTATCGTACAGGATTATGACCTTTTTTGGGAGACGCAATTTACTTACTTCGCAAATCATATTCGATACGGTTTATATCACGTGCTATCGACCCTTAGATAAAAAAGATTATTCGTCAATGTTCAAAGTAAGACAACGTTGTTTTTTTTTTTTTTTTTTTTTTAATGCCATTAAATTATAACATAAGCTGTGGAGTTAAGACTACGATTTATTGTCGTTTGTAACGTTATGTACGAACGATGATGGACCATCATCCGTTGATAATTGTACTTTAATGCACCCGTGCACAGGTATAGGTAGCGAAAAGGTACAACACGGATTTACGCGATATTATATTTCATATTCTCATCGAACGCATGCCATTGGGTGATATGCGCATTGTTTACAGTATATATTATGTATTTGACCAACATGAGCCATTGTTTAGCAACACTCTATTGTATCTATTATATGCTCATTATTATTACAACACGTTCGATCATGTATTGGCCATCATCGCAGTGCGCGAGTGATAATAACGGCAAGCAGGCACCTATATAGATATGTTGAATTGTAATCACGCGGATTAGTGCGAGTGGGGCTATAATAATGAGTAATATTATATATTATTTAATATTATTATATTCGGTAGAGGTGCTATTCCGCGGTACACAACAGGTAGGATACAGCCGGCATAACGTCGTGTGCGGGGACTGTCCAAAGGCCAACGCGTGACTGACGGACGGATTCGCCCGATCGATACAATTATATAATTATTCGGTGTCGAGTACAATATATAATAATAGTATGCAAGTCTAAGTACCATAATGTAATATACTCGTATTATGCACAGCGCAGTGTTGTAACGTACGGGACACATGAAGAAGCAGCACTTCAGCCGCGGTCCTTCGATAGTGTAGTAGGACTGCCTCCGTTCATTATTATTTATTGTTACAATCGACACGATCGCATTATACTATTATTATCATTAAAATAATATTATAAGCGTTTTATTACGGCGGCGTGTATATAAATGGTACACAGGCGCCGTCGCTTTTAAGGTGAAGGCCGTCAGGTATCATCATCGCAGCCGCCGCCGCCGCCGCCACCGTCGTATTATCTACCGCGTCCGCGTATACCTGGTTACGTGAACGTCCTTATCCGTCAGTCCTTTACATATATTATATTATTATAATATTATAATATTATTTTTATACACCGCCTGGCGTCGGAGACTGGTCTGACCAGAAATTATTATCATCATCATCATCATCATCAGCATATCGCCGTTGTCCGCGTTACGCCGCCGCAATAAACTGCCGTCGGTGATCTACCGTCTCCGGGCCACGCGATTCCGATATTATTATAAATCATAATGATAATACGATGTCGTACGGACGGGCTGGCGCGCGCGCGCGCGTGTGTGTGTGCCGTCGGAATTCCACGCGTTCACTTTTGCGCACATGTGTATGACCTAAACGGTTGAAAGTTCAACGTGACCGCCCAAAACCTTCTCGTACGTTTAATATAATATTTATATATATATATATAGGTATACATTATACGAAGACCGGTATACGGGTCCGGGCGACCGCGCGTGGGCAAACACTTTCGACGACACCGACGACGGTGTTGAATAATAATAATAATAATAATAATAACGTTCGCGTTCGCTCACGTTATACATAGTGTATACATATAATTTTTTTTTTCTAGGTCTACTTAGCCCGAAGCCTGCGTTTTACTTCTTCTACGAGTATCCGCGCCCTCAAAACCGATGTAAATATTCGTACACACATGCGCTCGAAGGTCGACCGCCGCGATGTGCGCACGTCCGTGCATCTTATTGTCTGATATAATATTATGTGTATGAGTGAAAGTTTCGTTATTCGACATTCCTCTAGCGCGCCGTCGCGGACGGTTAATACGTCTCGAACAGAAAAAAAAAACGTAATAATAATAATAAACGGAATAACAATCGAATCTGCCGGGTGTACGGAGGCTGTTGCGCGGGGGAGATGTGCCCACGCGCGGTAAGAGCGGTCCATAAACCGGCAAAATACTGCAGAATATTCAATGAAGATTATAAGTGCCTACGCTCGGTAGACGCGCGTAAACAACACGCTCACCACCGTATTATGACGTTGTATTATTGGAAACGTATTTATGTGTAGCCGCTCGCTCGGTATAAAAATAATAATATTATATGATAATATCGTCGTGTTGTGCAGGTAAATAAACGTTTTCGTAAGTGTATTTCAACGACGTTCAGGGCGTCTTCAAACGCGCGTACCTACACTTCGGTTTATAATATACACGTTCGGGCGAATAAAAATGCATCTTCGATCCTCGTCGCCGAACAGACGCCACACGGCATGCGCGTGTTAAACGACTGTGCGGCCACAAGTACTATTAGGTGCTTGTAAAAACATAATGCACACGGTAAACGTACACGAGCGTTCCGAGTCTCTGCAAACACCGCGCGTCGTACATTTCAACTACTATACAGTATAACACATACACGTCGTATGATCGCAATGATAATATGATATTATGTAAAAGTACAGTTTTCGTTTGGAATTATTATTGCTTTGCAGTTAACCGTATTATTCGTGCATAATAAAATTGTGTGTGTATTTCAGTTCCGTAGGTGTAAAACGTACCCGAACAGAAAGTGTGGGTGCGGCGACTATTATAATAATATATCGCTTTCAGGTCTTTGCGGTCGAAATGATTCTGAACACAATAATAATGATAATACTATGCACATATACGCGCGTCTATACAAACATAATATGTACAATACACAGTTCGTTTTAATGAGACAAATATTGTTAAATATTGATGTAAAATGATTGATGTCTGTGAAAATAGCAAACATCGGTAAATTACTTTCACTGGCCCCGGGGTAGGTTCGAAGCTTTATGTCAAGTTCGACCTACGGTATTTACGCGCATTGCTTCCCGGCGGTACCGAAAAGACACCGTTCCCCGGAACACCGTAGCACCGTGTATAATATTATAATGCATACGTGTGTGAGTGCGTACCCGTACGGATTACATAATATTTGCCCACACATGTGAAATAATACATACAACAATGGACGAAGGCGCGAACTCCGACAATAGATCCGCAGACGTGCTGGAGATATAATACGACACAAGCAGCATCCAGCATTTTATTTTGTCTTATTTTTGTTTTTGTTTTCGTCTATCTCAATGATAATAATTAATCGCTGTCGTGATCTACGTGAAATGTTGTTACACACTGTATGCAGTTTGACACGTTTATAATGTCATTTCGTACTCCGGAAACGAATGCGAATTCAAATGTATAATAATAATAATAATATATTGTAATGATATACGCGCACTAAAAGTGCTGTCTGTGGGGCCTGTGATTTTCGAATTTTTTCCAAACGATATCTTCACGACTTTATCAAGCTTATTTGTGCAACATTTATCCATATTTATAAACAATTTTTTCACTGATTCTGCCATAAAACTTTTAAATATTATACAAGGTATTTGTTTTAAATACACGTACACTTTTCAACAGCTAAAATAATCCACTATAAAATGTACGGTTAAGCTTAAAAAGTTTCAAAGCTATAGTTTGAGAATCGCAATTTTTTTATTTAAAACATTTCACTATACTTTACAATGATATTTTAATATGTTTCCCTTTTTCTTACAAAAACAAAATCTAACCTATCGGGTATACGTTTCTTTTTTGTTCAAATGAAGCCTTACATAATATATTTAAACTCGTGACATGTCTTTACGTTATTAAAATCTTACTATTATAACATATAGCTGTCATTTAAAATTATTATTAAATTCTTTATTGCTTAAACTATGTTGAATATTAAACAATAATAGAAATGCTATTTTTATTTTTATTTTTATTTCCAATACAATTTACGAAAACGTCAAGAGGATGATTTAGACTTTCCTAATATCGATTTAAATGATAAATTGTTAATTCGTCACGATGGATGGACGCGATCAATACTATTTGGAAAGTTAATGTTGCTTAATTGCACATAATGATCTTTGAAAAATGTATTTATTTAAACTAATTAGTATTTAGTATGGTGATAAATTTAGGATAATAAAAATAAGTATGATGTCTTGGAATGTTTGTTTAAATTAAAATATATGACGAAAAATCATTCTCAGATAAAAATTTAAATAAATATTTATTTAAGTCATGATGTTTACGATCGATTTCCAATTTAAAGTTTTAACTACTATAAAAAAAAATACAGCAATTTATTATGTAAAATTTGAATCCAATGATAAATCATTGCATATGAAAAACGATTCTGATCGGAGCCTGTGTCTGACACACGGTCTCACAGATGATTGCCAAACCATCGTATATATTATTGTTATTAATATATATTATTTGAATTACAACAAAATAACAATATAGATTTTGTTCAAACATCGGTGTTGCGTAAATAATTTCCTTTTCTATATTTCTTTTTTCGTTTTTCCCGACTATTAAAAAAATAAAGTACGTAGAATTTTTTTACTTTTGACCAATTAGACCAAAATAGTATCAATTAAACCTGATTTTCTACTAGACACTACCCTTAAATTTATGATTGAAATATTATAACTTTTCCTATAGGAGCCTTCGAATAAAAAATTAAATTAAATTAGAATACACTAATCATTATAAAATCAACATATTCATCGTTCTATTATAATAATATATATATTATAATATATTCATTTTTTTATATTGCAGTTGATCTAATGATTCAGTAAAAAATTTAATTTGATGTAATTTATGACAAATAAAATAATTAATTCAAATTAAATTTGTATATCTATAATTTAAAACATAAAGTACTTTAAAAAAAATATATTATAATTCATATTGAAACGATATGAATGAAAATTATTAATCTTCTAACTTAAAAGCTTTTCAGTTTATTTGATATACATATATATATGAATTCAAGGTGTCACAAAACTGTTAAAACCAAAATTACGTAATTGTTCGCGAAGAGGGGAGACAAAAATGCCTGTCACGAATTTGCAATCTCACGGACTATCAAAATCATAACAACAATAGTAAATAGCTGTTAATTACAACTTACAAATATATCGTATACCTGACACGTTTGACTCGTATATCGTGTTACCTATGTCTATTTCTGAAGTCAATAAAGAAAAATAGATTAGTCAGCCGAACAAAAATAGTTTATACTGATTATTATACCTTTTGAGGCTTTCGAGATTATAAATGTAGGAAGTGCAGTTAAAGAAAACCCGGTAACAAAGATGCACAGTTTGGTTCAACACTCGTATTATTATTTTGATAATATTATTATGAAATTGTAGTGTTTCGAATTACGTTTTCGTTATTTAACCATACTGACATTTCCCATTAATTCGTGCATATATGGTCACCATCATCTATCGACACGGAATGATGTCCGACCGTGAAATTAAAATCGCTAGCTAACAATTCCCACACATGCAGTGACAATGATCTAAATGGGAAAAATGAAAATGATAAATAAAGAAACAAACAAATAGCATATATAGTGTTGTGCAACACAAGTCACGATTGTCGTTATCCTGCGTGGGGAGTTGTACGTATCGAAAATAATGGTAAATCCCAATTATGAGGGAGGACCGCGTCGTTCAATGTACGACTAAAACGGTATCGGCCGTCACGCTCATAACGTTTCGTGTTGCATTGGCTATTATTCGTCATTATTGTGGTACGCGCATGGATATATCGCATTTTACAGCCGTAAATATTGTCCGCATATATAATAGTACATTAATGTGATGTGTACAACATTCGTATAGTATACAACGGCGACGGCAGCATCCACGGGGCAACTAACCTTGTCGGCCGGTCGACGATGTACCGAACGTCAAAGGAGTAGGAGCTGTTTTCTTGTTATGCATAATATGGTATAATATGCGTTCGGCGTTCGTGTGTACGTCTGTATATGAGTGCGTGCGCGTACCGTGTGGGTGCTGCGGAATATTTCCGACGAATTGAATTCGCCACGGAGGCGCTACGACCGGCTTTGGAGACATCAGAATTAATTATAATTATTGTTGTCGTATAATAGTGCTGTAACAACCCGAGTGATAGTGATGTTATACGACCATATACGCTACTGAGAAACGTTGTTCGAGTAACATTTCTGACGATTATAACGATCATATTGTTATAACGGTTTGTAATATTATTGGCCATCAATCATCACGAAAACCACTTAAAGGAATGTTAAACCTATAAGGAACTATATTAAAGACCAAAAGTTGTAATTGTTTTATTAGTAAAATATTCAAATAAATAAAATAAATATTATTAATATGACACATACATATTATAGGTATTATGTAATAACATATCGCGCAAAATACTATTAAAATCTTTTAATCTTTTAAATTATTATTTTTACTTTCAAATACTCATAATTGTGACTATTTATTTCAGGAACCAAGACATTCGTATAGACTAGATCGTCACTTGAATTTAATTAAATTTAATACTGATTATTTAAAAAAGTACATACATTTCACTAGATGTTGACGGTTGGAACATTTTTTCCAGCTTTTTTAAAAACTTTATTTTCCTTTTTATATAAATAAATAGATAATCAATTAAAAGGTTTGACTCAATAAATAGCTTATTTTTTTATCTATTAAATTTAGTTTTGTTCCTTGTGTATTGTTGTTTTTATCAAATATAAAATCATTGTGAGTCCAAGCAAGCTATCGAAATCAACGATACACGAGAGTCACAGCTTCCGTCTATTGTTTTCAAACATTCATCAATACACTAAAAATCTATTTCAAAAACGTAGTCTCATGATAAGTATAAATTTATAAAAACTAATGGCCACCCCAAAGAAATGGTTGTAGTTTATAAAAAAAATCCATTTTGCGAAATAAATACATTTACTCCTTGTAGTTTACGTGTCTGTAGGCGTGTATTAATTGTTTAGAAACAAACCCAAGGCACTTAGACATATAGCATTAGCATTGCTAATAATATTATAATGTACTCGTACGGCGTTATGAAACGACACAGTGACCGAAAAAAACAATAGAAAGACCACCCGCCGTATCTGTCAGGTTTATGCGTCACATTGGCTACTTATACTTTCCATATTGACGCACAGCTATGTGGAATGTGTTGCAATCCGTTCCGTCCCGAAGGGAAATAAAATCGAAAACGCATTGTTTTAAACTAAAGTCCGTCGAGACGTAAGTAAAATAACAGTCGTTATTAACGATTATCCGACGTGGAAACATACATAAAAATCACGAGAACAGACGTGTACCCTATCCCACGCATCTCTCTTGAACGGTTGCCAAGTTTTATAAATTATAAGACTGGTATTTTTCAAAGTGTACACATATTATACGGTTAAAATCACACGACACGTGTGACACGATGATAGGTCGTTTCGAAAATCACGTTTAACCAGCATGGAAAAAAAACGATACTTAAGAGCAGATTTCCAGGTAGTATATATACGTTAGATTAAAGTGGATTTTGGAGAAGCCATTAGTTCCATCGTCTACAATATTGATTTTCTTTAAAATACTTTGACAAACTTAGAAAACATTATATATTGCTATAAATTGTACACTTCAATCAGAAAATGACTGGTCGTGTCTAAACCAGCTTTATACATATAATATATATATATATATATATGTGTGTATATATTATATTATATAGATTTTTTTTAAACAACAAAACGAAACATCAATTTATCAACATTATATCTATCCAATTTCATAACAAACGTTTCACAAAAGCCCATGGCAATGAAATATCATCAGTTGTGTGCATTTCTTTTTTGCAAAAATCCATATACAATTACATTTTCAATCGTTTAATGGTATATCTAAAGCCTTATTTTCACCAATAAACGTTTGTAAGTTATTTCATTATGTAATCTGCAATTTATATTTCCAGACAGCAGAATTGTAATTTTGACAAAAGCCGGGTTCTTATTAAAGCTGTCATCCGTCAGATATATTTGTTTAACTGGTTGATAAATCGCATTACTACATAAAACAGGATAGTCGTGAACGTATTGCTAAAACAGTTTTAAAAAAAATGATTCATCCCAAAAAGTCAGGGAGAGTCAGTAAATTGCCCCGTAAATGTGAAATATATTAATTGTGTTCGAATAACAAATAAAACACGTATATGATTTTTTTTTAGGCCAGTGATAGTGTGTTCTATCTCTTTATACCCTTGACCGAATGACTTTCTAGGGTATAAATTAAAACGTAATCACAATCTATATTATACGCTAGAACTATATTAATAATTTACCCCATTAGATTAAAACTACACTTTAATATGGTAAATACGAATGAATAGATATTCCTATAACAAAACGTAATTTAAATAACATACACGCGGAAATGTTTTAATGAAATCTGATGTACAATGTTATCCTATTATAAAATCGTTGTTTTAATATTATAAAATATATACCTACACATCCATTAAGCTTTAACATGTTGCCAATCAAAATTATTTTTGTACCAATTACTTTAATATTATATAAGATATTATGAGATAAATCTTCTCTTTAGATTCAACGCGAAACATAATACAATATAATACATTACTATACTCAATAATTATAAAGTTATAAATAAATAAATGTACGTGTTAAAATTAAAATTTGACAAAACATTCTATAACATATATATTATATACGATTAAAATTATTAGAAAGAATTAATTGTAAGAAATGAGTAATGGCCGTAGCGTGTTTAAGTAGTTTAAGTAAAAGTAGTTCGAAGTATAAATAACAAAATCACATTTAATTAAAAATGAAGATAAATATATGGTGCAGATTTTTTAATTTTTATATACTCAATTAATATTTTATTATTCAAACCATACAAATATATTAACTATAATAATAATAATAATAGATAATGAAAATCCTAAGGATTTTTATAAATCTATAAAGTTATATTTTATTGATTTAAATGTTATTTTTTTCTTTTTCATAGTTTTACAACATATTATACTATAGCATCAATAATAGAGAGCTTATTGTATTTTGCAAGCATTTTATCTCGTGTCTACAAATGTGTGCTTATCTGTTTCCAAACATTTGCTGTTGAAAAAACCTACATTCGCAAACATTTTTCATTAGAACAAATGATGATATAATTTATAGAATTTATAGTATTTTGTATTTAGTATTATTTAATATTTGTAACAACCAACTAAAAAAATTATTTATACAAAATTCGAATAAATTATAACCGTTTAAAATCAGAAATTGAAAAAAATAAATCTATAACCCACGTGGAAAATTTACTGTTCCGAGTGAATTTTAACTTTTGGTAAAATCTAATTACAATTTTTGCGTAATAACTTGTTGTATCATTTTTTAGAATTGTATAGAACATAAAAAAAAAATTTCCTAGTAAAAATTATAATCTACATGTCATTAAATTTATAAATGTATTTTGACATCGACATGTTAAAATCACCCACGTGAAGGACTGAAATTACGAAAAGTAGAATTTTTGCAACCTCCCACCCACACAAATCAATAGGATGTTAATTAAATCAAATTTTTGACTTCCGTTAAAAATAAAAATGTTTATATGATTTATGTACTTCACATTCCTTATAAACTTATTCATCAATCGGACTTTCCATGACGTTACAAATCGTTAGTCGACTATTATTTTAGGTAGCATTTTTAATTTAATGAACTCATTTTTATTTAATTATATTTAATATAATGACGGTCTGTGATTTGAACAAATGCTAGATGCTATTAGGGGATTATTACTCATTAATGAGTTTCCGTTTTCGCCGTGTTCACACATAATAACATAATATATTATGTTATTCACACAAACATATCATTATCTGTTAAATCAATATTTGGCAGGTGCAGGTAAACTGGTAAACTGTTTGTAATAATGTCGCATAAAGAGTCCATCCAACAGTGCGTTATCGATTGGTATTTGAACGGTACGTTTAACCACTTGACTATACCACGTCTAGTATTAACCAGCTTCAGAATAACGGCCTTTAAATAATCAATAAATAATAAGCAGATTTGTATACTATAGCATCTATAGCCTACGGGGAGATGGCAGAACGTTTTCAATAAATTGATTTTGAACGTTATAATAAATTTATTTCCTATTCCGGACGATACACTGTGGGAAAAATACTGTAGAACATAATATATCGTAAATTATAACAAAACGTTTCAAAAGCGTATTGACATATTATTTATATTTGACTTGGTAAAAATTGATTAAACTGATGACACCGAGTAAACCAAAAATGACACAATGACCGTAATGTTTCGCATTGAAACATTAATGAAGTATACCCAAAAATATTGATTAAAATGTATTAGTTTTACACTTTAAGAAACACTGCACGTCTGCACGCTATATGTATCGATTGTAGGTATACATATCATATCATATAAAAATAAATTATGTTGTCGTGGCTTAAGGTATTAATCTTAAATGTGTTATGGCACAATGTCAAATGTTATTTACGAACGGCAGACAGATAAATATAAGTATATAACGTACAAGATTTATCTGATTCACGATTAATAAACTTTGTCATTATTAGCATGTCGGTGGTATTCGATATCCACGAACAAACAATTCAACAAATTATCATTATAAAAATGTTATTCACGCGATTGTGTAGCTTAAAACAATGTTGTGCAACATATAGCTGTAGGGTACCTACGTGACAATTAATCATGCTCTATAAATTCCTTATCATAATAATTAAGTTTAACTTAAAAGTTGGTCACAAACATTCTACTTTGAAAGGGTAATGGTATTAGAGATGTGAATTGTTGGTATCGTCAAAATATTTTATTCAATAACTCTGAACTCAGTTTATTTAATACTTTTTGGTTTTGTTTCAATACAAATTATTATCAAAAAAGATTTTTTTCTTTTTTAATAGACTGATAAATCTAAAACAAGAAACGTGTTCAGAATAAATTGCTGAATTAAGAAAAATAAAGTAAAAATAATATATATCAATACTCAACACCATAAACAATAATAGAGGTACTAAGATATGAATTTATTTTATTAATGTGAATTAAAATTAACTTCTTATATTTTTAACATATATCAACGGTAACAGTTTAAAAAAAATTAATAGGCATTATTTTACTCATTTAATAACTAATAACTATGTTTAAAACTAATTAATTTTATTTTAATTAGAAATTTTATAAACATGTTCAAACCTTTTAGAATTAAATATAATAATATATTATTCAAAAA
Organism: Rhopalosiphum maidis; assembly: GCF_003676215.2. Taxonomy (NCBI): domain Eukaryota; kingdom Metazoa; phylum Arthropoda; class Insecta; order Hemiptera; family Aphididae; genus Rhopalosiphum; species Rhopalosiphum maidis. The sequence goes on from NC_040877.1 coordinate 68,062,154, forward strand.
AATAGTGACTTTATGCTTTAGTAATTTTTATTTTATATCTTTACAAGAACAAATAATAATATATGCGATTGTATTTTCTATTTATTTGAATACAAACAATTTTAGATGCATAAAGCATGTTTATATTTCCGAAGTTTATTATACAATCCATTATTTATTTAACATTTTAATATAAAATATATGATTAGAAAAATAGTGACCAAACCAGTCAAGAAATGCCATAATGATTTCATGGTATTAATTTATTTTAAATTTTAGTTTTAAAAAACTAAGAATTTGTTTGCAGTTTTTACATAATTTATTATACTTTATATTATTGTAAGATCGAATAAAAAATTAAAAGTTTCAAAATCTTTTTAAAAGAAGCTATTTCTATTTCTATGTGAATTTTATGAATACATGAATTCACATTAACTAAATTTTAATGCTTGGTAGATTGAACGTATGCCAATTGTATGTAATAATTTGTATACATTGTGATAACAATGGTATAAATTACAAATTTTGGTAAACAGCAAAATAAAATCTTAATTTAACAGTTAATGATGAAGCCTAGAACATATTATTTTTATTTTTAAAATAAAAAAAAATCATCGAAATCCTTAAAAATGTATAAATACCGAATTTTAATATAATAAAGGAGATATGCAGATAAGTAAATATTAAAACAATAAAAATAGCTATTGTGCAATTCATGTATATCATCATCAAAATTATAAGGAAAGATAGTGTAAGAAGGTTACATAGATGTCACACCTTGATTACGACCTAGATCAATGTTACATTCGTTCGCATCTTCTAATTACGATTCAATAATTTATTACTATCATGTCATTATTGAATACATTATAAACGTTGACGATAAATAATATTCTTTATAAGCCGATAGATACCCTTGTTAATATTATATAAACGAGTTTTTTAAAAACAACTTTAATCCTTATAGTTTTGTGTGAAAAATAATGAATACATTAGCGTATAATTCAAATATATTCCATAGTAAATATACTATTACATCAATATCTATTGATGAATTTGTTCTTTGATAAATTATAGATTATGATGTTAAAATGTATCATAGTATCATAGTCATTTATAGTAATTTTACTATACATATTACATTTGATATAATTTAAGTATTTGTTAATAAATTTAACATTTAATCGAAGAATTATATATGTATTTGATTAAGAGAACTAAAATTATCAAATCTGATTTTAGGCATTATCTGTTAGAAGATAAATCATAATTTGTTAATATGTATGTGCTGTTTAAATAATTTCATAGGTGTTTTTTTTTTAAATATAAGTCTAATGTAAGTTGTACATTTTAAGAACAATTAATAACGTAAATACAAAATAATATGAAATTAAAGAATAATAATAACGCCGTTAATTAAAATATAATATACTAATTAGTTAAAAATTAACTATGATTAATAATATACAAAATACAACGTATGTACATATTATTACCTACTAAAATTAACATTTTTAAAGTTTAAACATTTAAAGTAAATTTAATAGTATTAGGTACCTTCATTATTTTGTGGTTAATTTTTCTCATGTGCGAAATAATACTTTAAAACAAACAACACTTGAATTAATTTTTTTTTTAAGTTTTAAGATAGACATCTTTTAGTTTTTAATCATTATGTAAAATATAATATAAATATGCCGAATTATAGCAGTTCGTATTTCGCGAAATAAGCTGGTTAATTCGATCGTAAAACTATTCTGTTGACCAGAGTCATTTTAACTAGCCATGAATTTACGTGACCATATTTTTATAGTTATCAATTTACTTATGGCCGAAATAGGCTATCTTAAATTGCATGAAAAAAAAACAACTTTATCTAAGTATTGTTCAGTCTGTTTGTGTAAATTCTAAAATACCTAAATTATGCTCTCATGTATGAAACCTATCATTAGTTATGCTGCACTAATTAAAAATATTTATAAAAAAAAAAATACATATTTATTATTTACTATTTTCATTTTTCCATTGTTTAATATTAATAAAATTCTGTGTACTTGCACTAATTTCTATTAGCTAATAATATACAAAATAATTAAACAAACTGTTAATATTTAAATATTATTCATTTTTTTATTATGATAATTTTATGTATGTAGAAATAATGTAAAATACTAACGAAATAATTGATAAGCTTTAAGTTATGGTTACTTTTAGTTTAGTAAAGTGGAGTTGGCATATTTTTTTTATACTTTCCATGAATAAGTTATTAAACTAGATATTTAATGGTTATAGAATATTATTCTGTACTTAAATAATTTAAAAATATTAGTAAGTGTAACATTTTAATAAATTAGTATATCAATGGTTGATAAATGATAATCGTTATAAAATAAAAGTGTTTTAACACTATATTCAATTAAATATAATATACTTTATTCAAAAATATTATAATTTGAGGTACTAAAGATTATCTATTTTTTATATGAATCTTATATCAACTGATTAGATGTTTTTAAATTTGTTAAAACTTTTATTAAATATTCAAACTAAAGTAAAATGTATGTTTTTTTAACACCTGAGGAATATTAACAAATTTTAGTATTTTCTTATATTTTAGTAAATTACTTTTGGTTAAAATATATATAATATATATACACTTATATGTATTTATTTTATAATATTCAAATGAATAAACTTGTATTATGTAAATATATCGTTTTAATCGTAAGAAGCTATTTTTAATTATAATTTACTGTAAAATTAAGATAGCTATGAAAACTAGGTACACAATAATATCATATTAAGTACCTATAGGCTATAACTACTTAATATTTTTTAGCCTCGTATTGTAATAACATTTTATGTTTAGTTGTAAAATTGAGTATAATTACAAAAACAAATAGTTAGGTAAAAAAAGTACAAAATTATCAATCGTTAAATTATTAAAAATATTAATTTAGACCTAAAAAAAAGGCTTATACTTTTTTACTATTAACATATTATCAACTATCTTAAACAACAAAAAAATATTTTTATGTTCTAATAATAATTATTGGCACCCATCAAAAAAACAAACTTTTTCGGGATATCGTAATATTGTATTATTTATTTTTTAAATCTCCTAATCATAAGTATTGTAATAATATTACATGGTATAGTATGGGTACTCACGTTTTTACGCGGTTTCAAAGACATCTTGCCGTACCGTTGCAGGCGCATGGCGTCCGAGTGCTCGTATGGGTTATCCTGCTGGAACCCGAACGGCCGGAGCTATATTGCGTTCGCGTGAATGTGTATGTTTTATTGTAATGTTATGTGCGAGACGACGCGGCAGACGAGAGTGAACGTGTACCTCAGTGTGTGTGCGATAACAATCGCGGGTGCGTTGTTTGCGGACTGGTTCGTTCCGGCGTAAAGAGTACGAACCGTTGGTGTTTCGGTCTTATATATAGCGAAAGCCGGACCGGTCTGCACAGGGAGACTTTAACGCCGCGCCGCAGCCAAAAAGAAGATGACGGCGGCGGTGGTATGAGCGAAACGAAAAAAAATCATACGATAAAAACCGTATTACGTGTAGCCGGGGGTCCAGCGGTCAAGGTCCAGCGGATGCCGCGTTTGACCCCGGACACGGATTATTTTTTTACACGATCGATGGAAACTGGAAATCCCAGATGCAGTTGAATGCGATTATTATAGTATTATATATGCACACACGCACCGTGCAACACATTTAATGTAAGATATAAATATACCAATAGAGCGACCTAACTACGTTATATTATATCAGTACTCACGTAGTCACACACGGTTATCAGTTGTCGTGTAAAATGTAATCGTTATTATTATAGTTCTATGCGTGTGTATATATAAGTATACTATATAATTAAACATAATATTTGAAATTATATAAATCGTCTGTAACAAAATATATGAACTCACCGCTAAACTATTCGTTTGTGTGTGCCAAAATACATCTTTCAATTGTTCCCGATAAAAATGATTTATAAAGGCATAGGCAGAATAATAAAAAAAAATTGTATTTATAGGTACTTTAAATACTATTAGGTACTTGTTTCTGCGTAATAAACGTTGAACTGATTTTATATAACATTTTGTTATAAATGTTATAATATATCAGACTTGGAGAGCAATATTTGCGATGATCATTGTCGTAATATTAATAGTTACATTCGAATAACAATAGTAGCGAATTATTTATCCAACAAAATGTAAGCGTTCATAAAAATCTATAAATAATATTATTTTCTGTTTTAGTTATTTATTATTTCTATAATGAAGTAAAGAAATTTAATTTGAAATATATTTTAACACCAAATATCATTTCAAGTCCTATCAAGTAATTTTAAATATAACAATAAAAAACATCTTAATAACTATAAAATATTAATTAATTAATTTCACTAAAATTGAAATTTTTAATACTCTTAAACAAATATACGATGCAATCGTCAAGATTTTAATATAGAGGTACTGCAATTTAAAATATTATCATATAATTTAATCCTTACCTTTATTACTATTCAAGTTTTCTTACACAATTTACGTTGATTTTTACAATTTTTTACTGTACTTAGATTATTGTCTTAAAAACTACAGATTAATTTAAAATTGTTTAAATTTGCATACGATTTCTAATTTACAGGATAATTTAAACTTTTAGAGTAAATACTATTTTTTTAGAAAAAATGGGCAGTAAACAAATAAAAAATATCTTTGTACAACTTAATATAGTTTTTTGATTACACAATGTCTGTCAACAATAACTACAAAAGCTTACTGTTATAACTGTATGTTTGTGTTTTACTAAAACTAAAGATAATAAATTAATACTACAAACATAATTATGCAATTTTAATTATTATATTAAATTTTTAAAATTGTAATTATTTATTTTAGCTTATGAGATACAAATATTACATTTTTATCGTCAATTATTAATAATGATAAACAGCTACTTTAAATAGTTATTGCTTCATTTCTTAATTCAGTTAGGTGCCGTATGTATTTTATACGAATCTTATTATTCGATTTCAAATTCGAGTGCGTTTCTAATTACATATTCATATATAAGGCGTGATTGAAACATTGATTGCGTGATTTTTCTACATTTAATTATGTGCTACGAACCACCTTAATAAATTAATTATATGATATCGTTAAATAGATTCAAATTTCAATACGCCTAATAGTAGTAAAATGTTGATCTATGAGTAAATATATTTCAATTTATTTTAAACGATTATTAAGATTCTTAGGGCTTTATAAAAATAAAAATAAAAATGTAACTAACCGTAAATATAGCAAAACTCTTTGCATGCTGATTTTTGACCGAAAAATGTACATTATTCATGTCAAATACAATCCGTGACTTTTTTCTTTAAGTACGTAAAATGTTGTTATATATATATATGTTATCAACATAATTTTATATTCTGGAATGCACTATAAAAAATTAAAATAATTACTATTATTTTATAAAATGAGTACTTGCTTTTAGAATGACTGCTTTAACAAAATAATACAATACGTTTGAAGAGGAATTATTAATAATCATTTACAAAACGCAAGTATTATGTTTATGAAAATATAAATTGAATACTAAAGTAGTATAATTGATCATATTAATTGAGTTTAACAACAATATTTAATTGAGTTTTGCATGTTAATTCACTGAGCATGTGAAAATACCTATGCGTTTAGAACACGTAAAAAATAACTACATTAAATATGACTATACGTTCGTAACTTATAAAATACACACGCAGTAGATACCTATGTTAACTGAATTGTGTCGTGCATTGTATTTTAATAACTTGTTGGAATAGAATGCATCTAGAATAAATTATAATAAAAAATTATATATATACAATATATACGTATACAACTTTTATGCACATATAATTACACAATTACAAACATTAACTAATATATAATTTATAATTGCCAGAAATTAAACTCGCAAATTCATCAGAGTGAAATGTCATTGGGATACTATACTATACTTCAATGGAATAGGTACAACGCGTACAAGATATTTCACATATTTTGTCACTTGAAGCACGCTACGCAGACATTTACTGACACCGCCTCCACAGACTGGCTTACGGTAAAAAATAAAACACTCACTCCGTTTTTCCATCACAGTGGATTTAACGCCAAAAAGTAGAATACGTAAAATCACTATTGTTATAAAATAGAATGAGAATACCTCTACATATATTATCTCATACACTAAATTTTTGATTTATTAATTTTAAAACGAAGTATAAGAATAATATTATAAAGACTCATTCATATTTTTAAAGAAATTTTTTTTTTTACTTTATCTGTTGTTGCAAGCAAATACAGTAAAAGATTAGTTGCCGACGTAACGTATCTGAATATTTTCTTATTGAATATAATATTTTAATCAATGGTGTCAAAATAAAATATAGTTAAATAATATGTTTTTTTTTTTTTACTGTTAATATGTTAATAAATTATCATTTTTGTGTTTGTATGTATATTTTTTATTTTTATGTAATATTCTAAAATTTGAAAGGAATAACCTTTGGTTCAGTACCAAAAATGTGATTTAATGTTTACTATTTAATCAGTAATCATTAGATGAACAGTCGCGGAAATCAAAGCTATAAATTATATTGTGATTATTTTTGGAGACATCTCAGACATGTTATCTTCATCATTACATAATTTATTTTAGCGGCATAATTTATTATGTATTATACATATTTTATATAGTATACAGTCTTATAGATATAAAGCCACATAAGTTACAGGTGTTGACCACCAGAACACTCTCTCATATCGAAACAAAATAGTGATAAATTATTGCAGATCTAAAAACAATAATAAACTATATTTTAATTCTGAAAACGGTTTTAGCTGTATATCATCGAATTTTATTTACGGTTCAGTAGTTTTTCTTCATGTCTGATACAAGTATAATCACTATAAGTTGATTGAAAAATTACTATCCAGATCGATTTTGGAATAAATAAAACTTATTGAACTTATTAAAAAATATGGAAGACGATAAAAATAATCATTGAAAAAACAATGAACCGACTCAGCCATGATAAAAAAATTTAATTACACTGCATATGTTAAATTAGAATTAAAAAATATTTTAGACAATAATATATCATATACTTCATATTAGTATATTTTAATTTAAAATACAAAACGTGATCTTGAACTAACTATTTGGAATCAACAATTTATAACTGACTTATGACTAGTTTACACAAACCAAGCCATATTTAATATATTGACATAATATAGTATATATTTAGGAATTCTATAATATGGAGTAACATTTACTATTTCGTTGTTAGGAATTTCTTAGTATCGTTTAATATAATTTTTTATTTTTAATGTATTTATTAGTCACCATAAGAGTGATTGTTCACTTATCCAATAAGTCAATGTTAATAATTTATACTTATATTTGTATTTGGTACTATCTTTGTGTCCATTGCTTAAGTAATATAAATAGTAGTGCTAAATAGTTGCAACAACGTAATAGTTTCAATGGTTAAATAATTGTTTTTTGTGTGGTCACGCTGAAATAATCATATGATAATGAAAAATGAAGAAAATAATAACTTATTTGTTTTCATATATTTTAGACGGAAACAAAGACTTTTCTTTATTTATTTTTTATTTCAAAGGTAACATTGATATTAAAAATGTTTACCGTCTATGTGAACAAAACTTTAGTTTTTGACGACCTCTATAGTAATTTTGTGTTGAGTATTTATTCAAGGGCGGACGAAATTGAAACCACGGTTGGATTCTAGATTTCAATCGAGATTCATGAATTCAATATGATAGAAACTTTTATACAGTATCATCATTTGAAATAATATTATTAATTAATATCTATACTAAGATGTTTATCAATTTAATTTTTGTTCCTTGATTTTTAGCTCTGCGATAAATTAAAAATATGTTTTGATTCCTCAGATTTGCTCAATACAAAATTTATGTAGAAACAACACATGATGTGCTAATTTAAAAAACGGATTTATCCTTGTCACTAAAAAAAATGTTTCATACTTGTACTTGCTTTACTATTCTGCTTAAACATGTATAACTAAACGTAATATTGTTAAATTTAAAGAGTTATTCAAAGAAATGTATGAATCAGCTATACGCTTATACAACATTGCATATATGGTATTATAAGGTTAGACACAAGCATTTTTATAACTTGAGATCATTTTTACGATGTTCAACATCATCTAAAAATGTATTAAATTATCAAACCATTGATGATTTGTGATATTTCATGATTTAAAATATATATATATATATATATTACCTACGTAATATTATGTTTCCTTTATTCCTAAGATTTTTATTATACGCTTAAAAATGACATTTCTAGACGTTATTATTCAGTTACTGTATGTTTGTATTTATTTATAGTTTTCTATTGAAGTTTAAAACACCTGTAACAGTTTGTTTAATACCTATTTCTATTAAAAATAATACTATAATTATTATTATATTTTAGTATGTTTCAAGTTATGATCTAAATTATTATTATAACCTCGAATGTAATAATATTAATAAATGGTTTACCCATTCAAGCCTTCAAACAGTTCGTGCTATAAGTTATTAAATTCACTTATTGTAAAAACTAAAAATATATTCTTATAACAAATTTTAAATTTATTTAATAATAATAAAAATATATATTTTGCTTCATTACCGATTTATGGCCCTTGGCTATAAATGAAATGTACACTGTACAGTACTTATCGGCGATCGCATAGTGTACCAACTACTGCTACAGCAGTACTATAATAGTACATGGAACAGGTAGATACACAATCTATAAACATATTAGTTACGTGGGTAAACTGAATTCATGAATTTAAAATGAAATATAACTAATGTGTAATATTGCCTAATAAAATATACCTATTACTTTTAAGTCGTTGACATTGCTAATGAGTAACGGTAAATACGCATGTTTATATTATCACGTAACAAATGATAGATGTATTAAAATATATAAATAGAATATTAAACTAATTTAATATCAATAAAACAATTTTTATACAATGATTATGTCTTCAGAAGTGTTGACTAAAGCATGTCATTTAACAATATGCGTTTAAAATCAACAATGGTATTAATTGGTAAGCATGGCAATGGAAGTCGTGACAGAGACCAACGACACGCGACGTCTGACGATGGACACAACAGGATACGTATATTATAACTTATAACATATTCTATTTACGTTTTATAAAAACATAGGACAAAAACAAGTATGAACTTAATATAAAATATGAGATACAACAGGTGATTAAACATAGTCAATAAGCTTACCTATTCTATATGTTATCTAAATTGTCTATTTCGTATAACTTGTACATACAATACACAGATTACTAATTAATAATTACCATATAAGTAAAAATGTATTACTTACTATTATCTACTATTTAATTATCAATTATTATATTTCGATATTTTATACATGTTTAAATTCAAATATAATGATAACACGCTTTACTATAAAACCAAAAAAAAATTTCTTTCGTTATTTCACAATAGCTATAGCTTTGATATACGAGTTTATCATATTCCTCTATAATATTATATTATCAACTAGTGCCTTATACGGATTGAAAATTGAATTCATTTTTTGATTTTTACAATTGTTCTTCAAAACGTAGAAGTTATTTAGTTAATCGTTGAAAAAAATGTCAACAAACAAAGTTTTTACCAAGGTCAGCTCAAAATCGTTTTTTAAATTGAATGATTTATTATTGATTTAAAATTGAATATGAAAAATTATATACAGCGAAACAACTACAGTAACAATGCTTAATGAAAAAACATAACGCCAAGCTATTTAAAAGAAAATAAAGTATAATCGATATTGGTTTTATATACATAATATAGAATATTGTTTCAGCATAATATAGGTATTGCACGTCTTGCATACTAACTTATGATATATTCTGAAAAAAACATTTTATACAAATTAAATATTCAAATTAACAATTAACAACATTTGACATAATTAATTTGATGTTCTATAGTATCTACTTTTTATTATTCTTTAAATGTATTTGTTCCAAGTCTTAAAATTAAAAACGTTGAAGTATTTTTTTTCAGTATTCATAAGACATGATCAAGTGAAATATCAAAATAGTAAAAGAAAAAAAAATACGAGTAGATGTAATATAATATAAAAAACTATAACTAATGATATATAATGTATTCAACTTATTAACAAGTTCAAAATTAATTAGATAATTATACAACATTAATATATATAATTTCGTATCAAGTATAATAATCACGCCAATACAATATAACTCATGACATTATACGTATGAAAATATACGCATAATAATATTTAACTTATTAATTGTTATATTGAAAAATATACCCTATACAAATTATGTGCATTCGCATTTATTTCTACTTAGATAAATAATATATTTATATGCTATATTAAGTATTCAACACCGCAACAAATATTAAATATAAGTGCCTAACGAGTAACGGATAATTAATTCAATAATAATGTTAATATTTTGTTAACAATTGAAAATTGTTATAATTTAAAGACGTGTGGTATAATCCATGATCTAAAACCAAATATCAATATTATTAATTTGCAATCGTGAATCGAGACAATTAAGTTTCTATTTTAGTATATTATTAATCATAGTTTAGAATTCAGAACTGTGATCTAACCAAGTCTTTGTCAGATTTAAATTTAGTAATATTTATATATTATTATAATATTATCACTTATGTTAATAAGAATTACTGTATTATGTATTATTATTATTATTATTAGTTATTATTATTATAAACGTAATTCATACAGATAATATAATATTACTTTTATATATTACAAAAATAATAATAACAAATTGTTTAATGATATGAAAATACTTCAGTTAGATATAAAACATGATTTATTTACACAATTGAACGAAAAAAAGGGGAACTAAAAGAAATTATGTAAATGTATTATTATGTATTGTATATTATAATATACTTTTATTCGCGATACTAATACAATTACGTAATCAAGAATATTTTATTTTTTATTCAATCTCAAAATTTAAATTAAATTTTTAAAAAAGTCGTAAATACTATTCTAAATATAGTAATATACTATAATATAAAAAGGGATTGTATTGAAATAAAATTTGAACTGTAACATTACCTATTATTTACTTGGTACATTTAGAAAAGACGCATTGATGTATTTGTAAAAACTATATACCAGAACTAATATTATCGTAACGTATAATAATAATTATTAGTGAGTTAATATCTGTAAAAATTAGTCTTCAATAGTAAACAACACTAATATTTAAGGTACAGCTTTAAAAATGTAGGTAGTTGTAGTTTCAACGATCATCCACATAATAATGTAATTTAGTTTCACAATTCATAGAAAACAATTTAAATAATAATAAAAAAAAGATTTATCTTCTATTATACGTGAATAATATAAATATAAAACCAATATAAATATTAGTTTATAAATATATTTTAAAAATGGTATAAAAAATGATGGTATTACGACCAATTTTATCTTTTTAAATTATATACTTTTATTTTTAATTTAAAAATGGTCCGTGGCCGTATATAAAAAAATGAAACAATAAAATATTTTACTGTGTCTTCACAAATAACATTTTATTTTTATTATGTAATCAAATAAATGAATAAATACATTTATAATTATTTTTATTAGTATTGAAATAAATTGAATTTGCTGCATAATATATACTAAATTTACTACTCGTCTAACGGTACAGAAAAAATCTGATCAATCGAATAATAATTTAAGTTATTGCTGCCATTCTATTATTTCTCGTACATTCGCATAATCTATTAGATAATATCGTTTTGACTTTTAAAATTCATTTTTTTTTCTCCGTAAACGTAGAATCATACAATATTATAAGAACCGTGGGTTGTGACCTCTTCGATACATCTCCGTGCGTTATGATAGAATTGTTGTTTTTCGAAATGAGTTTCGTAATTCGAAATTGTAATATATTCTCGAGCCAGCGCGGACATTTGACACATAGGTTGTTACGTACGTACGAGGAATGGTTTCTCATTACACCTGTACAGTTGTACCGTTTATCACTGCTTGGACAACACCGCAGCCGAGTCAAAAACACATTATAATACCACAGTGTGTATGCATTGCTTGACAGGGATTACAATTTATAAGACCACTGTGCCGGCGTCAAGCCCAATGGTACTCGAATAAAATTGTTTTTCTTATTATTGTCGTTTAATTAATCGCGTCGAAGTTAATATAGTTACTTAATTTTTTTACATTACAATATTACAATGTTTGAATACAATTTTAAACTGCTGTGATACTTCCGATCTTTTATAACGCCGTGACCATCGATCGTGGGCTGAAATTATTGTGTTTTAAACTAAGCGAAAAATGTTTTCTGAGTTTCAGTCATGCGTGAAAATATTTCAAATTTTTCCGATCGAATAATGATTATTTCAAAAATATATTTTATATAAATCTAAATGCAACAATATATGTATCCAATAAAAGCGTACATCGCACAGTTATCAAGAAGGACGAAAAGACCACATACTGCATTTCACCACAACAGAAATTCGGCGGCTAATGGCAGTCGTTATGATAAAAGGTTTTGCGTATAGAATATCATATTGTGAGACTTTTAGAATTCCGCTGGTCGTCATCATCGCGTTGTATTTCGGCGATCATATTGAGCTCCATAAAATATTCCGATAAATTCTATCTAAATGCATCTACTCGGCCATACACGACAATATTATTATTATTATTATTATTATTATTATTGTGCGTCAATAACCAGTTTTGTTTTGTGTGACAATTTTTTTCCGCCGGGCAAATCGTCATTTATGTGCCGTTGTCGCGAACCTTTATTACACAGTCATTGTGTTACACCATATCAATATAATATCATGACATAATAATAATATATGTATAATATATATAGTCTTAGACGAGGTCGACGATGTATGGTTTTAATACGCTCATTTTTTGTGCACGTTTTTTTTTCTTCTTACTAACATTTTAAATAAAATATTTTAAGGTTGTTTTGGAAATTCTTTGGTTATTAGTCAGTTCAACTTTATAGATTGGACAGCATTTCAGATATGTTTAGTTATCTGATATTAAAAAAAAAAAAAAATAATTAGATTCATAGTCAATTACAATGCCATTTATAAAAACAAATTTTACTATTTTAACAATTCATTGATTTTAGTGGTATTATGATGATTGAAAATCTTTGTGACAACAAATCTATGAATCTGCACTGTATCTAAAAACAACTGTACGATAACACTTTTATTCACATTATATAGAATGTTTGTAGATAACTAACACAATGGTTACATTGATATTTGATAGAGTATTATAGACCATAATCAATTATATGTTTTAGAATTTGGCAAACTTTTTAAAAGCAGAATGTAGCCAACAGCACTACAACAATAATGACATAAAAATTAGATAAATATACATTAATATTATAAAAGCCACATGACGTATCACAGTAAAACTAAATAAATAATACAATCGTTTTCCGAACAATTATTTTATAAATGTTCTGAGAATTCGTTGACTGTGACATTTATCGACATTAGAACTGTTTTCGATTAGTCTAAGAAGAATTAGTCTGAAGACTTTCGAGTTTATACACAGTCAAAAGCTATTTTTTTCTTTAGTAAAGTTCCAATAGTGCGATGAAAATTATTACGCAATTCAGAGTAAAACATAGACAAAATAGTGTATATTCGTCTATTTGAAATTTAGGACGATTATTGTCGATAATAAAATATCATAAGATTTCAGATTATTGATTATAAATATTATAATAGGTAGCAAAAGTTATTTTGACTCATTGCTGGAATATCACTATAACTATACAGTTTAAATGACTTTATTTTCTACTAAAGTTATATTTGCCATTGAAAATGCAATATACTCGTAATAGAGTATTGGAGTATTTGCTGAGTTTCAAGAAATCCTAAGAATAGAGTTGACATAGCAATAGGTTATATACTTATTTTTATCAAATAACTTTTATTTTTTTTTTAACAATAAGATTTAATTAAAATGATATTGTTTATTTCCTAAGCTGTATGTTCAATTAAGGTTAAGTTTATAATGGTATTTTATTGCAAATCTTAAGCTCAGACTTAACTGCACAGTGCATATCATAGTGTACCACTTAGGTTTGAATTCCTCCCCATTTGTATTCACCGCTAGTTATCAAATATATATGACTTACAATACATTTTTTATTGTTTGGCTCTAGATCAAAACTCAGTTAATTTATTTTCTCTTTTATTCAACATTGAAACTGACCTGGACCATAGCTTATTAAACTTTTTAATTGTTATCACGCATATGGTAATAATTTTTTGTAAAAAATGTTTTTTTTATTTAATAATAGACATCTTTGAAAAATAAAAATGTGTGTTATTTTATTGCATTTTGTTTGTTGTAATGTATACAACAAGAGATTTAATATAAAACATTAACTTTGATTCAAATCCAAAATTATGTTTTTGTTTATAATTTGTGTGATATTCATAAAACATTTTACATAAATTAAATGTCATAATATCTACTTACTATAGTTTTGATATAATTCACTATAATTTTTTTTTTTTTTAATTTCAAAAATTCTAAAATATTAATAAATATGGTTTAATACGTATAAATAAAAACATTTATTTATTTACATTAAGAAGATTTAAGACGAGAAGGAAGAACCATTCAATGACAGCATTTTAGTGTGGAATTATGACGTGCTTATATAGTGTTTATTATTAGGTCTTGAGACTATTGTCTCTTGAGCTTTTTGGGTACAGTGGGAGGGATAAGGCGAATAAAGATTGTTAAGAGGTCATGAAAGAAGGGATTACTGTGGTTTTGAAGGAAGTTTCAAAATTTTGAAATACAGTTTTGTGGTTATTTCTGTTATTTTGGAAATTTAGAGGTATATGTTTGTGTATATTATAAAGTATGATTAAAATTGTATTGATGAAACAGGGAGATCAGTTTATTATTATTGTATTTATATTTTTAGCGAAACTCTATACTTGTATATCAAACATATGTATGATAAATATGATTATATAATACACAATATAATATGTACATTTAATATTTCATCTATTTCGTGAAACAGAACGTGGCGGTGATTGTGTACGCATCGAATAATTGTTATAATATTATTTTTACGGAATCTAGATATATTTTCACAGTAATTTCAATGGCTTTAACAATTTTTTAAATTTAAATATAAATAAACAAATATTTTTTTACTTAACAACAAGGGTGGACAAGTGAGTATCGCTCTGCTGTATAGTAGATATGAAGAGTAGGTCACTATAATGGATGTGTGAATGCAATGTCAAGTATACGAAAAACGATTCTGAACGGAGATGATTTATCAGTCTAGGATAATTAGTAGGATATATTATATTATTACATATATTTAAGTTGTAATATATCGTTATTTTACGTGATTTCGTAAAAAATTAAATTTCATACGCTCATAAAAGTTTTTTTATATTGACGCTAGATTTTTTTTTTACAAATACTTGAAGGAAAATTTATGAATAACTTTGTATTGGGTTTTTTAACTTTAGGTATGAATCACAAATATTTTACGAATTTTCAACTTCAAAATTCCTTGCACATTTTCGCGATTTTAATATATATTTCGTAAACATTTGAACTTTAAATGCTTATAAACAAACATCGTGACAAACAATTTTTGAATTTTTTTTACTACAATAATAACAACTTAAAATAAACTTTATATTAAATTTTAAAGATTTTTGAATTGTCAAATATTTTTTTTGTAGGCATTTCAAAAATAAAACATAGAAAAATCGAAAATTTCAATTGTCTATAAATAACTTTAAAAAAGTCAAAATATTTTAAAAATTTTATCGTAAATAGATAACGCTAATATAAACATTTGGTAAAAATTTCAAGTATTTACAATGGTTCGTTTTTGAGTTACAGTAAAATAAAAAACTCGATTTTGTCAAAAACTGATTATACATAAAAATTCCCGTTTTTCAGTTACTTTTTTAGGGTTTTTCCTAACGCTTTTGAAAATCACTTTTGACCCCCCCCCCCAAAAGTACCAACTAGATGAATTTTACTTTTCAAAGAGAGGCTGAAGTCAAAAATCAAAACATTATTTCTACCCCAAAACGTTATGACAGAAACAAAAATAATAATAAAAAAAAAAAAAAACATATATCATTGTTAAATCAATATATTACTCACTTCGTTCAGAATCTAATATAAATATTTTTATAAGTAACTTGGTAATTTAGTTAATTTGTAATATTATAATATCACAAAATTATAATATGTATTAAAATAATATACCATAAAAAAATTAAACAAAAGATATATTTGTACTTTGCCTTCAAAATGACTAGCAATTCTCATTACTTTAAATAAAATTAATTTCTAATCGTGGCAGTGGACCATAATAATTAGTAATTGATAATTAAAGATGTGCTGAGTTTCTCTAAAATATCATGATAGTCAATAGGTATATATTATCTAAGCTCTTATACATAGATACTTCAGTAGAAGAAACAGTTAATTGTTTTAAACTATTTACGAAAACCCAACAATGTTGTTTTGAGCCAAGAGTATTGGTCAAAAAGTTCTATAAACTTTAATTAATTATATATCGAATATAGAAATTAACTCGTTTTATTAATTTAAATAAACAAAATCAATTTATTTACTTTATCATTTATGAATTACTTATTGTGTCTATACAGAAATATTATAGCCTATTTAAATTTGATGTTTTATCATTGATGTACCTAAATCTAAAATATGTGCGCGTGAACAAAACAACCTATTGTAATTAATCGTAAGTCTTAAATAACATTTGTCTTTTTTTTTAATAATTTTACTAATAACTGAGACAATAGTATTTTTTTTATTCATATATGCTGAATTCGAATCTATATAATATTCCCAGTGAGTTAGAACCCATAAATCCCATCTTACTAAAGTTGTTACTTCATTGTTAAATTATTCAAATATTATTTTTTATTATTATTACAATGTTTTTCATAATTACTATATACATATGTAACGTCTTCATAGTTTAAATAAGACTAATTAACTGTAACATTGTAAACAATATATAATCACTCTTAAATTGTGAATAATTAATATTATTTGTTTATGTTGAATAAATTGTAGGTACATAAAAAATGTAGGATAAACACCTTAGTTGTTGTAGCCATAATATATATAAATAAAAAATTGAAGACTATTCTGTTATTCTATTTAAATTTCAAATATAGTTTTATCTCGAGTACATGTACCTATCATGTCCCTTTTTATCTACTAAATTTGAAAATTTCAAATAAAAAAAGGTAATTTAGTATAAACTATTATAAAGAAAATATATAAGTATAAATAACAAATAAGAACTAGTTATTTTTATTGATTTTTATCAGTTTGCCAATTTAAAAATAAAGATTCTTCATAAGTTGTTCGTATAGTAAATACCACGTTTATTTTTTTTAAATCATTTTTTGTTTACATTTTTATGGAAGTGGGTATTTAAATAAAGAATAAATATTTAAAATGTTTTGTTCCAATTTAAAAAATATTATTTTTTAAATCTGAAACTTTTTACTATTATGTATGACAATATTTATTAAACATGATGTTACATTTCAAAATAATTAGATTTGTTTTAAGCTATCGAAGTACCATCACTAGATGATTCTTCCCTCGCCTTTACAAACTAACCTCTGTAAGTGTATATTTATTATCGCTTATTACTAATAATTTGTGCATATTGTAAAATTTTTCTAAATACAAATACTAAGTTTTAAGGTATTTAAAATGAACCTATCCACATATTTCAACTGCATTGCCTTATTAGTTAATATTAGCTAGTAATATTATATAAAACAATACTATAATAATTATTATTTAGTATATGTAATTATTATTTACAAATATTATTCCAACCTACCGTATGACTAATAAATTATTAATAGCAATACTAATATTAAATAAAATATCCTTAGAAATATATGTATAGGCGACAGGCCGTCTCCACTTAGTGAATCGTTTTTCGTACACAATGATTTATCATTGAGTTTAAATTGAACACATCCATTAAAGTTACCCGCTCAATGACGAAGTAACCTCGACACCTACTACACACCAGAGCGACTTCTGTGGTTTTTTAATTACTTATAAATCACAAAAAATCATAAAACAAAATCATTTTCTTTGAAGAAAAATACGCCCCTTCAAAATATAATGATGACGAATAAATACTTCTTATATGGATAACAAAATTATACAATCGGTCTTAATAACTGTAAGATATCTAAATTTAATGCTTACACTAGGTACTTCACAAGAAGTTTAATAATGTATTGGTACATTATCAATTGATGTGTAATCATTAACAAGCTTACATAGAACAGAAGTTTAATTGTAAACAGACATCGCGTCGTTAATAATCTTCATATAGAAAATTTTCTTCCACTCCTTAATTGTAGAATTGAAAATGGCGCTTTCATTTTAAGATTTAATGACGTATTTTTAAAACATAAAATTAGAACACCACACAATTATTTCATAATAAAATGCTTTATTTTATGTCAAAATACTGTAAATACGAGTTGTATTCAATTTTTTTTTTTTTTTTTTTTTTTTTTTTAATATATTATATGTACTAAATATTTTTAATCAATCATATTGTTTTATTTTAACGACCTATAAACTATAGTGGAGTGTATTCTTGGCTGTAAGAATAACAATAAAAATATAGTCTCTATAGACTCAATGTCATAGAGTCTATGGACCATATTTTATTATCGATTTTAGATTCTGAGCGGAGCGATACAAAATTGACAGATCACATTGATATGTGGTTTTTTGTGTATGTCTGTCGTCGTACTTTGAAGCAGTAAAAAAGGTGTTTATGATAGTTTTTAGTTTTAAATTTGATCTAGTTGATAATTTTTTTTGTAGGAGGAGGACGGAGAATAAAACAATAGTTATAATTTCCAGTGCTTTAAAAATAATCTGAAATTTAATGCAAGGTTCGATATACATTTTGGTTACAAAAATTATGAAAAAAAAAATACTATGGGTAATGGGCATAATTCATTCCATAAATATTATCCATAGAAGATTTAATTTAAAGTTTTGGGGAAATTGGAGATTACAGATAAAATTTATCCTTAATCAATGTTTATGATATTGTTATGATTTGAAATCTAAAAATCAACAAAATTTAAGTTTTAATGTTGCTTATATAATTTCTTAAATTAAATTAATCTATAAACAACGTGATTTTCAAAATATTTTATTAAAAGTAGACATTTTAAAATTTTGAATTAATTTAGTTTTTTTTCTATACAATATCTTATATTTTTATGCTCAAAAAAAACTTTTGAAAATTTAACAAATGATTGCAGATGATTTGTTCTTATAATAGTCGGTATATTAGTTTTTGTTATAGTTGCGAAATATAACATATTTTATAGTTTAAAATTTACACAATTTTCATAATTAAGGCTTAAAAATTAAATACAAGATTTTCTGTAAGTTATTCTTATAGTGACAAAATACTCAATAATATAAATATGCGATTTTGTTTTACAGAAAAATGTTATTAAATGTTGTAGTTATTTAGGTTGACAAACTG
This sequence comes from Rhopalosiphum maidis, assembly GCF_003676215.2. Taxonomy (NCBI): domain Eukaryota; kingdom Metazoa; phylum Arthropoda; class Insecta; order Hemiptera; family Aphididae; genus Rhopalosiphum; species Rhopalosiphum maidis. The sequence continues at coordinate 68,081,911 of NC_040877.1, forward strand.
TTATAGGTATTATTATTATAATAATTAAATACTTATAACATATTATATTACTTTAATAGCTATATATAACTATATATATATATATATATATATATAAAACACTTATTATAAAACTATATTTTTTTTTTTTTGTTTAGGTATAATGATATATTATTGAATTTATATTTAACTTACTTACAATAATGATGCACTAGACACCTAATCTACAGACACTTGACTATCGTTATTATTATTTTTTATTTTTTACAAAATATTTGAAAATCAATATTTAGCACCATAAAAATAAAAAAAAATTATAAAGCATTCCTGCTGTAATAATAAATTATTGAATTTATTATTTATAAACTTACAATCAATTAATTAAGAAATTTAAACTTATTTAAAAAAAATCATTCTAGCTAAAAAATAAATTACATTCCAATACTTATCTTAAAATTGATGTATAACCTAATATTATTCTATTTTATATTTTACACTAGAATATTTAATATTTTTACAATTTGAAATTTTAAATAATATTTAAGTATAATAATTAAATTAAATACATAAAAATGCAAAGAAAAACATCATTAATTTATCTCACAATATTATTATTATAATAGCTATCATCTTTTATTATCGTTCCCCCTGAATATATTATGCCATTTTTAATGACTTATGGTCACGATTACACATTATAAAATTAGCCAACAATAGATTAGCATAAACATAATAGATATCTCTAAACTACTCTGTGTTTAAGGAATTCATATTTTAAATTTTTCGTGAACTATTGAATAATGAATTAATTATATAAATAATATTTTGAAACAGAGCTGCTTTTTTTCATAGAGCACAAAATTCCTAATACAAATAAACATTTAATAAAAATGTATAAAACATGTACACATAATATGGTTTATATTTTTAACTTACAAAACCAATTACTTTGGACATTGGTCAATAAATTATAATTTTTAATTTTGACTATAATTGTATCATGTTTTTTTACTCGGGTTGTATATATTCAAGATTTCAAGTTAGTTGTATACTTATTATTTTTAAAATATTAATTTCTTACTACAACAGTTAATAACGGATCGATAGTTACCGTGTTAAGTAGTACCGTATTAACAGTGATAAATGATAGGTGCATATTGAAGTATAGTCATGGTTATAATTTGATACTAAAATTATAAAATTGTTGAATGATAATTTAATAAAATCAGCATATAATATAGTCATAATTTAGATTTTAACTATAAATTATATGCTTTTAATAATAAATTAAGGATAGATAATGTCTTTGGAAAAAAGTTTGTTTAGAACTATTTAATTGAAATTATTTTAGTGATAATCTTAAACTTTGAATAAGCCCAACACTATTTTATAGCATTGAGGTAATATGTAAAATTAAAATTAAATTATTTTAATATGTGAATCATTTTTACTACTTGTACAGAAGAACATAATTATATAGTAAGCTACTATAATCTTTTATTATTTTTTGTATATATTGTACATACATTTATATGTAAATATAAAAAACAAACAATAAATAATAAATGATTTGTATACACAATGTTCCTAATAGGGATTAATTTTTTATTAACTCCGATATTTTAAGCTCATTTCAAACATTTGTCTGATATTACTATTCAAATATATATATATGACAATATTGATATTTTACTAGCATAAATCACAATATTTTATTAGAAAAATCAAAGTTTCAGGTACTAAATTATTAATTTGAACTGGTATTATAAATTCAATTAGGATAATAATAGCACGATAGTTTAAAAATGTTTCATAACAATAGGCATTGATATTAAACTAATTAGGTAACACCGTTGTACGTTAAATTTAATAATTAATTAAATTACATTATTTAGCATACAATATGTTATATTTTACACTTACATAGATGCATAATATTGTGATAGTATAATCACATAAAATATAAATGTATAACGGTGACAATGTATACTAATTTAATATTCGTTTTTATTTTTTAATTTTTTCGATTCTACTGAAAACGTTTGTTGAGTAATTTTTGTTTACTAGAACTGTCATCATACAATTCATTATCACAAATATAAACATAAAAATATTCAAAAAAGACACAAAAATCACTGCTTATTTCGCATTAAAATAAATATTATTAATTAAAAATACCATAATAATTATTTATGATAGTTGTAACGATGTTAATGTGAATGTTCGTTTCGTACGAATTCAATGAATAATATTTAAGTGTAGGTTATATAATTAACACTGGTTTGTAGTTAAATTATAGGATGACTCAAATTAGCAACGCTAATAATAAACATTATGTTAATCATAAAGGTGAATAATTGTAGATTCTGTCTGTTTCATTAAATGGTGTTTGCATATTTTGTTAAAATTTACAATAATATATTATCTAAAAGAAGTAGTAAATAAATAATAAAACATAATATAAACTAAATTTTGAGAATTTTAAACAATTTAAGATAATGGAAAAGTGTTTCTCCCCGGTGGAAAACGAAACCAGGAAAATTTTGTATTTGTATGGTAGCTAATATTCAGTTTTCCGGAAAATACTGTTAAATTTAAAAATTAGTTTTCAAATAGAATTTAATTAGTTTTTAATTTAATTTTTCAAGTAAATTACAAATTATCGTTTTTGAACATTTATGACTTCAAAAAGTAATCACATACTATAAAGAATCGACATATTATGATTTACTAAACAACTTTTAACTTGCATAACATTATATTAATATAAATTAAAACTAAAATACTTATACAATAAACTTTTTAATATTCATAATAATAATTTATTTTCATTATCGCCCAATCGAAACCAGATAATATACCAGTTCACAAATTTCTGCTCATCTACAATTATTTGAAAGACTATTGCCGTATTACATAAACAACCATTGAAAAAATATCAATAATGTGCTAATGGTTCCTAAATAATGCTTATTATCTAGTAGTCCATTAAATTTTATTAATCAATTTTTTACGTATCACACTATAAATATTTCATATATCTTATATAGTTTATGTTATACAATTATTTAAAAACATAGCAATAGTGTTTAAATATTATTCGAAGATCGACTTAAAATAAAGACGCATCAACCTTTTGGAAAAAAAATTCTGCTTAACAACCTACAGAAAATAAATTAATTCTCGTTTAAAATAATTGAAATTAAAATGAGATCTTGTTTTTTTTATTGAATGTTATAACAATGTGTATAGTGGGGATCAAATTAAAAATTACATTTTAAATAAATACATAGAAATAAGATTTTTAATATTTAATTGTAGGATGGCACTCCTGGGTACATTTATAGTTTTTTAAACATGTATAATATTTACGACGTTAATTACGACGATATTTTGACGTTCATAGTAAAACCTAATATATATAATATATAAATTGTTATTATTCCATAAAAAAAATAATAATAAATAAAAAATTATTCCGTGAATTATGATAGTTTTCATTGCATTTATTTGTAGACAAATAGATTAATGTTAGGTATATTATGTTTTAAAACCTATAATAAAAGGTGTATACAATTTATTACAACTACAACTCTTGAGAATATTATATTTAATTTCTTTTATAATTCATAAAATAACAACCAATATTTGAAATCGAGATTTTAATAATAAACCTTTCTAATTTCTATATAATGTAAGGTAACAACTTTAAGAGTGATTACTCATTGATTAAAACTGACTACTTATAAGTATAATGAATTGTGCTACACTAGATACTTTTGTCAATTAAATGCATTGTTGTCATAAACGTAGTATAATACAAATTGATGTATTTACAACTCAACTCAATAAATCATCATTACCCGTTATTCAGCCTAAGACTTTTATCAAATATATTCTTGATGTACATGTCATTCCAAAATTAACAACTATTTGAAAATAACTTAAAATTTTTGTGCTATATAATAATTAATTTTAAAATCATTTTTCCAGAATATACAGAGTGATTCAATAGGTATGCATCATTTTTTTCTTTATTACATATTTATTTTTTTCTATTTTTTTTTTATTCAATAATAAATAAATACATTTATTATATAATTTATTTATTCTAATTCTGATTTAAAATTTGTAAGTATAAATTATTAAATTTATCAAATAATTAGATGTTCTAAACTAAACGTAACCAGTGACGACTTCAACTACTTTTTTTCAAATGAGAACTTTAATTGTTTTATATTAATAATGAGAAGGCTCTATTCAAAGTATTAAAATATCTAAATTAAACTTCAAATGAGTAATTATTATTAAATAACTTTATTTTGTATATTATTAATTGTTATGATAGTAAATTTATAGTAAATAAATATGTATTGATTGACATTTTATAATTTATATTTTTATAGTAAGGACTAAATTATATATCATTAATAAACTTTTTATATTTTATTATTATTTGTATGAAAATAATTAAAGAATAGTGTTTTTAGCAAGTAGCTATATTTTAATAAGTCAAAAACTATTAGCTTGAGTTAAATACATCAATATTTTTAAATAAATCATCTGCTTAATAGCTTACTGTAATAGAAGAGGGTAATTCTAATTTAATAAAATAAAGCGTATATCACTACCACAAGATAAGGTTAAAATAGTAAAAAGAAGTAAATAGTTAAATAGTAAAAATCAGTGAACTGTGAATTGTCCTATATATTTCCATATCGAGAAGTTCATGAACAATTTATTTACGAGTATTTACGTTTTAGAGCTGGATAATGTTTTAGGATTCAAATAACAATAGTAAACAACATATATTTAATATGTAAATATAAATTTTATTGTAATCGGAGATACTCGTAACAACATTTTTTAATCATTCTTCTCTCTATTCTTTATATTGACAGTAGGACAACAGCTTGTACATTTATCCCTAACTATTGAATTTGAAATAATAATTTTTTTTCAATGAAAATGAAAAGGTTTTGTTAATAAAAGCATGTGTTGAAATGACAAATTAGTAATAACTCAATAAAATTAATGTATGTGCATACAAAAATAAAACCTAACTGTGTGGTTTATAATATATTATATAGTAGGTACCTAATGTATGATATTATTGATTAATAAAGCAATTTAGGATATAACGTGTGTAGTGTTATATGATAATCACTTGGTAATAAATAGATAGATTAAAACAGACAATTCGTATGGCATTGACATTTAAAGCAGATGAGATTAGTCAATGTAATTCGTATAGTGATAAATACCTTATACCTTTTTAGATTTAATTTACTTATAATGAATTATACAAGTATTATTTTTTATAAAATATATAAAATTCATGATATTAAATCCATACTTCATATTATTATGTACCTAGGTATAGTAAATTATGATCTAAAAAGGCTATAATTATGCTTATCTATCTACCAACAAGTCAACATTATTTATATGATATAATTACTATGTCATTAAAAATACTAATACAATATATCCAAATCAATTTTAACCTAATTTACGTTGAAGGTTCTATCAAAAATGTATGAAAATAATATTAAACTACTATTTTATAACTAACTATAAATAATTATGTATTAAAACAATAATTATTTGAAACATTGATTTGGATTCTATGAAAATAATAATATGTGATTTAATAATTTATAGTTAACACCATTTTGATCACGATTAAAGTATTTTAAAAGTTATATTTCTCACGTGAACATTTAGACCAATCAGAAATTGTGTAATAAATGTATACTATTATGTTGAGTAAAATGCGTTATTATATTATTTAATATTCGTAATTAAATTCATATCCCATAAATAATCACTTAGAACCACTTACATAGAATTCGATAAAAAAATCAACTTCAATAATTAAAAATACAAAACTACTTTACACGTTACAATCTAATCAGTAATCAAATAATTTTTAAAAGAATCGTAGATTTCACAATTTTAAATTATTAACTTATGTTAGAATATCGAATTTTTTGTCTATTGATGAGTTATAATTTTTAATCAAACAAGTAATATGGTAAAACTATAAAATTAATTGCATTGACAATAAAATGCTTTTAGATTTTAAGCCAAAAGTTTCACATAATTACTCTATTGAAGACAGTTGTCCCTTGTATTAACTCTTATTTGCGTGGAAATATATTTTTTTATTTTGTAATTAAATTTTTTTTTTTTTTTAATACAAGAACACAGAGCTTTTGGCGAAAATTTCGAATGCGGTTATTTATTTTTAAATTATAATAAAATAAGAAAAAAGTTTAAAGAGAAATTATTTTATGCATGAATATCCAATTTCGTCATAATTTAAATTTCAGACGCTTATAAAAAACATTTGTAGAATTATGCTCAATTTTTGATTTTAGCATTAACAACTAATGACAGGACAATGCAATACATTTTTAATAAATTGAATATTAAAAATAATAAGAGTTTTTAACTAAAAATTGTCGAAATTCATAATTTTGACTTTTTAATTAATTGACAATCGTAACCGAGAATAAAAATATATTTGATCTAAATTATGAAAAAAAAAAATACTAATATAATTTTAATTATCATACATTAGACACTATTGTACTAAGATCATATTTAGCAATATGTAATGCATTATAGATTAAGAATTTATAATGATATTATATATTGTAATAACTAATAATAATCTACCCACAAGTCCTGCAGTATTATACATAATTTTACCTCGCACAGTTGAATAATTAAAGATGTATTATTACGGTGACCAAATGATATGTAGTAATTTAAACATTTTTTTTTCTGAAGTTTAAATTATAAATTTATTTTTAATTGGATATTTTATGGTATTTATATGTATATTTTTTTTTGTTCTTAACAGAAAATAGAATATATTGGTCTTATCATCATTTTCTTTTTTTTATGTAGACAATAGCGAATCTTTTAAACTTATCATGGTAGATAAAATCCTTAATTTCGAATGTGGTTAATTGGATCGAGTTGGTACTTTAGGAGGTCAAAAGTAAAAACATCCCAGTACTTCTTAGAGTCGGGAAAACCCGAAATACCTATTTACGTGACACCAACTCTTGATGTAATCTATTTTGTTGTAATTAAAAAATAAGTATAATCACAGGACGTAGGTTTTTGGAATTTTCACCGAAATGTTTAAATTAGCATTTTCTATACGTTGTGGTAGAAACTTCAAAATATTTCTACTCATTTGAGATTTTTTGGGTTTTTCAATTTTTGTCTTTTATAGTCTTATTATTAGTTTTTCATTTTATTATATTTATTTAATTTTATTAACTTTTTACAAATAATGAATTATCAAAATATTTATACATATTTTAATTTATATTTATTTTATAGTTTTAACCAAAAAACTTTGCATATTGTTCCATGCTATTATATCATATAATATCATAATGAATAATTAAAACTTATATCTCATATTTTTGATAATAATTCATTCAACTTACGCTATTATGTCTAAACAATAGGAAAATTATTAATATTAATACTAAATTTCCAATAATTATTATTGGTTGTATAAATAAATAGTAAAGTTTCCTTTAAAATATGTTATGACAGATATCGTTGATTTTAAATTTAATATATTAATTAATTCCCACATTTTTTTAAATTGTTTGTACACCACCAAGCTCTTTTTTATTTTGATTTCAGTTAACAGTCTATATATCTATATTGTATTCATTATTTTTATGAAAATAATTTATTTTTTTCAAATAAATATTTTATACGTATTTTGTAAGTTTTGGTTATTTATTCAATTTATAATTTTTCAATAAAATTTATTGCTTAAATTTAAAAACTTACATTATTAGGAAAATATTTTTTTAATTAAATAAAATATACAATACAAGCGTACTTGACATTGGAACTGAGCATATAACATTGTACAGTTACACAATCCACTACTTAGCTAAAATACAGAAACGTGTAGCATCATATTAGATTTGTAAATAATTATTATCAATAATATTCATTGAAATGATTCTGGAATAAATAAAATTAGTTATCTTTATAATACTTAGGAAATATAATAAAAATAAAAAAAGTTGTATACTACTTTGTTAGAAAATATCAATTTTTTAATTATTAACGTTTACAGTTTTAATATTAGAAATTATTTTAGATACCTATGTAAAAATAATTGTTATATAATAAATAATTTATGAAACCTATGATACATTTGTCGTCGTATTTGTAAAATAAATATAATATTTTTTGAAGAATAGATTATTTGGAAACAATTTCCAACCCAGCGATATAGAATAATATGCTAATTTTAAAGTTAAATTGAATCACCTTAAAAATATTCAAACATAAAAATGCATTATTTAACCAACCGATATTTTGTATAGCTTGTCAGTTGCCTGCAAGGCTACAACACACAAGTTATTGTGAATTTTTAATTCTGACAAACTTAAAGTACCACATGTGTCCCATTTCGATCGTCATATGAAACTTTATGACACTTTTAAAAAAGAAATACAAGAAAGACAAATATTTTATCTTAAAACCATACATCCATACTATATTTTTTGATCTCCAATTTAAATTTCGAAATACATATCAATCTTCGAATCGTTACTGAACATAAAATTATGTGTTATCAGTTAAAATAAATTGTCGTAATCTATTTGGACAATGTAAAGGAAGTTAGTATACCGTGTGATGTGTGTTTGTTAATAAAATTGTACTCCAAATGACATATCGTGCAGATTTACTGTTCAATATCTATATTACACAAGTAACCATATCCCGATAAAAATGTATGATTCAACAGTGAACTATTACAGTGCCTACCTTTTTAAATACCCTCGAAATAATATACCTTTCTCTATAAGAGTTTAACATTTGGATATAGTTTTATGTAAGCAGTTTGAGTGTATTTCTTATTGTGTCTGTCTTTCACATTCACTATAACATTATTTTATTGTTGTATTATTATACTCATTAAAATAATATACTATATACCTTCACTATTCGCATATGAATCGGTAAGATCGACAATCGTTGATAAATTGTATTGATAGTTGTTATGATTGATAATGTTTTTGAAGGTGAAACAAAATCATTCCAAACTTGATTTTTACTATAGATCTATAATAATTTATTTTAAATTAAAATTAAAAATTTTAATCAAATGAAACTATATAACATATTGCGAATTTTTATTAATCCTCTGCTTATTATAAAGATAATAAAGATTATAAGAGTTCAATAATGAGAAACAGACAGGCAGACATATTAATGAATATTTTGGCCTTTTCCGACTTCTTTATTTCTCATTCAAGAGTGTATTAATTTTATTCACGTGACTAATGATTAATGAATAAAATTAATTATTCGACTATGCAATATTATACATGAAATTTCATAAAGATTAGGTAATTAAAATACACTTAAAAATAATTTATAACACAGCTAAATATAAAACCACAATTAAAGCACTATTATTATGCTTAATAAATGTAAAAACTATGGATTATGATAATATTTGAAAAACGATTATATGCTTAATTGAATATAATTTTAAATAGTAATGATGTCAGATGTGATTAAAATATATTCAAAATGTAAATATTGATTAAATCGCATACATATCACTCACTCATTTAAAAATACTAAGGTAATTTGGTAATAGGGATAAGTAAGTTTTCTTTAATAATCATTTATATTTATCTTAAATATTTTATATTTTCAATGTAACCAGTATACCTATTTATTTTCTATAATTATTAAATAATAATTTAAATTTTAAATTTATTGTATGTAGTTATATAAAACATAATTGTAAAGGTTAAGTCAACGTTTTTCAATAGTATTCTTTATTAGAATATATTATTATTATTATTAGGTATATATAATATTGTCTCCAAAATAACCCACAACATATATTGTAATATATTACACATAATCTCATTTAGACATTTTCTACATTGGCATTTCAAGTTTTTCATTGTACGAACTCAATTTTCGTCTGCAATATTATAGCAACCAATCATTGTATAAATATAATTGAATAAATTTGTTTATTTTAATCAGTCTATTCCAGTTCTATTCCAGTAAATTTATCTTGATAATGCTTAATCTATATATTACAAATAACAAATATAAATTAAATCAAAGCATATTTTAGATTTTAAAAGGTTAACTAATCATAGTTTATAAACCATAATATATATTTAATTTTAAGTGAACAAATGTAATTTATTAAAAAGCTACCATATTATATCATATTATCTATTATGCCATATATTAGTTGGCGTACTATAAAATAAATATGATATGAATTATTAACATTTCTAAAATCAATCAAATCCAAGGCTCACGAGTGCTTTAGGCAAGTATATCTTATGTCTACTCTTAATGATTCATCTATTCAGTGAATTTAAGACTTTCTTTTTAAACGTTTTAGTACTGATTCATCTTAAAAGTCATAACCTTGTCTCCATAACACTTTTTATTTGATATTCTAAACATGGATTTTTATTTAATTGAAAATACTTAATACATTTAGTTTTAACAGAAAACACACTAATTGATAAATACGTCTGATAATAACTTCATTAGGCAAAAAAACAAAAAAAGCTAACTACTATAAATAGCATAAGATTTTTATTTATACATTATATGTAGGTATTGAACATCTGAGTGGTTCGTATAATATTATCAAACAATACTTATTATTTCAAAAAGTTTATTTTTTTTCAATATCAATATACATTTTTAATTCCTTATTCCCAAGTAAAACATATTTTCAGAGTACTTTGATATATACAAATCAAGTTTTAAGCGAATAATTTATGGGCTCTCATTATTGATATATATGGATATTTAATACACATTTAGTAAACACATAGAATATTATGAAAGATTTAATTTTTATGATTTAAAAAAATATGTATACTGAATAAAATATATAAAAAAATTGTTTCATATAAATATTCTCGAATTTTCGCTGGTTTTAATATTTTTTCTTAATTATTTATTAAAATACAACAAATTTCCTACATTCTATAAATCAAATATTCTACTAAAATTGTTCCATAATGTTGACAATAATATTGAAACAAGTAGTTTACTCCAAAACATAATGAGCTAAAATAAATAATAATAAAATTACTACACTTATTATCATAAAATCAATACATTTCTTTCTCCATTTAACATTTTTTCATTTTTAAATATTTTTTTTTTTTTTACTAGCCAAGTATTATTTCTAAATATTATGTAGGTATTAGAAAAATAAATAAGGTAATTAAATATTTGTAGGTAATAAAAACAAATTCAAATCAAACGATATCTTTTGTGTCGTACTTTTTGTAAGTTCACTTTTTTTACCATATTTACAACTGTTTGTTACATAATTGCATAACTAGACATATCAAATACAAATATTCTTAAAATAATATATCAAGACAAACAGAGGTTGTTTTTATCAAATCATTATATTTAAAAATATTCAAATAGTTATTATTTTAAATAAACAAATAAAATAAATCTAAACAATATTGACCTAGCATACAAATAATAATATTTATATTAATCAGAAAATTTTCGAGTAATATACTTTATTCACACAATGAAATTGTTCTAATAAAGAAACAGAGAAGGTTTAAAATGTTTCCAAGTATAGACTTCTATAGTGCACTGGAAGGATAGCGAAAATAGTGAAATGTTATAAACATATTATGAATATTTCTACAAACTCATCTGTATATTTCATATCTCAGGACGCAATTTTCTCTCAAGTAGAACATTGAACATGGCATATTATTTAGTTTGTATCATTTCATTTCTATTCAAGCTGAAATTTATTTTCACGACAACATTCGATTTTAATAACATCGCAACTGTTGCAATATTGAAACAATCATTCGCAATAAATTACTGACCATACCAAATCAATCTATTTATACACATAATTGACTTTTAAAAATTAAATTATAATGTACCTACTATTATATATTATGATGTAGGTTTATTAAAGTGTCAAAATGGGAAAACGATTCATTTTAATAATTAATTGAGCATTATTGATTTAGCCAAAAATAAAATTGCGTAGTACATTTAGAACTTTACATTGTCTGAATGATAATAGCTTAACAAATTAACGTTTTCAAAAATTAGCTGAATATTAATGATTCTTAATAAGTTTATTGATTACCAAATTAAAAATAAATATATTAAACGCACTGTGTAGGTTAAATCAAACACAAACAGGTCTTTCTAGTAGACGATTATAGATTTCCATCGTTTGTATGTAATTAAAAAAACCAACAATAAAATGTAAAAAGATTTACATTTTCTTAACAAACTTTGAATTTATTACGAATGAGATATTAGGTTTACTTGTATCAAATGCAACTATCAGAAATTAAAAAATTTACCAACTAAAAACACTAAATAATTAATTTAACAGCCAAGTTGAAACATATTGTTTATTTGCACTTACATCCTATTGACTTAGTTGTTTTTAAAAATTTTACTGGATTACCAAAATAACTATAATAATATATTAGTATTAGATTGTTTTCGTCTAAAAATCGATAAGTACGGAATAAATGTATTATTATTATTCAAATATTTATGACGATTATGCATACAGCTTATGATAATTTAAATACTATAGGTGTTAGGTTGTATAATATTTTACAAACTTTCTGTTACAGAGATAATATTTTAACAAAATATAATATGAAATATCTTAAGATCTTTCATTTTTCTGGTTTATAAATAATTCAATAAGGTTATACATTTCCCATAATTCCATAATTGATAACTAGATATTGACTCTATTTAGCCAATAATTAAATATTGTGTGAAAAAATCAATATTTTCATAAATATTGATATCCTTATCATTTAAATACTAAATATTACTATAATGTTATTCATTTAACGTACTTCAGAAAATAATTCTCCTTTTTATTTCTGTAAAAATATTAAATCAAACCAATACAGCTATAATACGCAGGTGCCAATAAAATAATAACAGCTTGTAATACCTGATTTCGTTTTTCGCTCTTTGAAATAACGATATTATTATAATGTAGTCTTGGCGTGGGACTATAATAAGATCATAGCGTTCTATCGGTTGTTACATAATTCAGTTTTCACGATAAGACATTATTATAAAACGCGCGAGATTCATTTAGAATAATGTTTAATGATTGAAACACAAAAGTGTTGAAGTACTTTGTGCAAAAGTTTCCTGTTCAATAATAAATATGTAAAAACCGTTCACAGATAAATACAATAAGGCAGAGTTTATTAATGCGTAAACTTATTGATTGTTATAAGGACATAAATAAATATAACGTGTGTTCCATTAACCAAAAAAACTTTTAATTGCTTCTCGGTTATAAACACGACGGCACAACGACCATACTCTGGCTCTTATATGAATTCCTTTTGGCTAAATAATATGTTTCAGAACATTTCAAAATATTATATTATGTCACTTAATATGTTATAATTATTATTATTAAATCAACAAAACAAAGTAATATTGAAATAATAAAATACAATTTAATATCAACAGTGTGATCTAAAGTAATATATAAACATTAAGTGTATAATTTGCATTATACTCGACTAATTAAATTGTACTTTCAAAATTAAATTTAAACTTTACAAATTAATAGAACATAAACAATAGTATGCAGTTGACAATCTTTGCTTAATATATATTATGTACCATCATATTATCCTTCAAGGCTTAAACTGTTATGTTAAACTTTATTTTAGCTATATTTTAGATGTATTGTAAAATATCTTGAAATAACTTTAAAAATACCTGTGTAATTAAATAATTAAAAAAAACATCAAAATTAAAAAATATATTTAAAACAATTAATTCGATAAATCCAAATTAATTTAAGTCAAAACGTTAACTAATTTCAATAACAATAAAAATAATGATAACTCTTTCGTTCATAAACCGTACTTAGACTGTTAAGTGCATAACATATTTCAAGCGTAACGTAAAAATATTTTCAAGTTCAGGTCAATCATAATAGCTTTTCAGACTCCAAAAAATTTTTTTTGGCACGATTAAGTAAAAAAAAAAGTGTACTTATGTATAATATATTGTATACAGAACCTATGATACATCACGACCATTTCTACCATGGACCCATGTATGACTATATACCCATGGACGACAATCTTTATTATGAGAAACAGTGTCAGTGCCACACTTATACACTAAGCACAGAAGATGGAGCACGGGGAACAATCACGATATGGAGACCGTGTAAGATGACGACTATGTGTAAACACAGTGAGGTCATGCGCCGGTGCCGTAAAAAATCGGAAATCTTCTCGAAACTTAATCATCACGCGGACCATCTGGACCAGTTATGATGTAATCTGGGTGTGTGGTTAGATATTTTCTATTTCATTAGATTATTTTAATTTTTTTCCCTTTTTAAATAGTGTAACCTTGAAATAGCTTCCAAAATGATAGTACATAATATAGTGTCTATACAGATAAATAAAATAAACACACACACACACACACATCACACACAAATACACACTAAACGAGCGGAGATACATAATCGTTTCAGATCAGATCCGACCTCGAACGCATGGCATTCAAAGGACGTCCATTCGGCGTTTTATTTTGTTATTGTATGTTTCAAGATGAGCACGATTCGATTTCCGAATCGTTTACAGATAACACACGCGCTATAATATGCACCGTTGTTTCCGATGATTAGATAATCTCTGTGTGGAAAACCGGTTCCAATTTCAACAGTATATCCTCGTCCGGATTATTTTTTTGCGTTAAGAATGCGTAGACGAGTGTCTTATAACGTCAGCGCTCAAAACTCTAAGAAATTAAAAGTGTTAAATGATTAACTAACACCAAGCGACAAAAATAGAAGAAGATCGTTGCACACGAGTTTAGTCAGAGGTCGTGCTATTAGCAACTGTATGTTTATCCAATAAAAAACACATTTTATAATAATTGCCACATCTATGTGTTACATGATAAACAATAATATTCCTTAGAGTCGTAGGTCTATTTATATTGAATGTATCAACTCGTAGTATAATATAAGTATATATAATAAACTATTGAACTGTATAATCGTCATGATGGCATTGTAACGTTTTTTATTACTGTTTCCAGTATGCTAATATAATATTTCATTTTCCTCAGTTAGCTGGACGCGATTCAAACTGTTATTGAGATGTTGCCAATGTAACATCATTTTTAAATTACAAGAAAATATAAAATTCTTAAGTCATACGGCAACTTCAAGTTTATACGAATTTAATTTCATTATTTTAAATTCTAAACTGGAAATAATAGAAAAAAATTGATTTTACAATACATTTTTCTTCGTGTACAGTATATTTGAAGACGGTTAAAATTCTCAAAACGTGTTAAATCACAAAAATGAGCAAAAAAAAAAAATGTTTGAAAATGAGCATAACCGATCACAAAAATCATTGGAAGGGTAAAAAACATTTAATTTATTTAAAATTAACAGTGTGTAGATGAGTGTCATTCGATTTGCAAAATCGTAACGTTATAGTGACTATGCAAAAAAATTATGGAATAACACTGTTTTAATCTTTTTTGCGATACATTTTTACCGAAATATTACAACCATGTAATCACAATAATATATCAATATATTATTATTATTGTAATTGTAATCTATAATGGCGGCTTATTGAAATTCTAATCACATATGTATTTAATTAATTAAAAATTTCAATTTCAATCGTCAATATTTACTAAGTTAAATATGTTTATATATTTAAACTGCAAAATAAAAATGCTGTAATAACACATGCTGTCTTACCTTTCACGGTAACTGAATTATTTAATATAATGCAATAACAATGTATCAGTATAGAAATGGCAAATGGCCACTATACCTATAGTGAATAGTCCCAAATTATGATTTATTTACAGCTAACTAAAATTCCATGTTTATTATTTTTATATAATCGCATGAATTATGAATTATGAAATTTTTATTAGATTTAAAAATTAAAAATTTTGTTCAACTAACGAAAATGTTCTTTTTTAGCCAAGTCGTATAAGAATACTTTATATTGAATTTGTCATGTTCATGATTACAATATTTTTTTATTTTATTTTTTTTATTCGTAACGATTTTATCCGCGTACTTTTGTTTTAATCAATACAGTTTTGTATTATTATTATTTACCTAATCTTTTACAATATTATTTTATTATTTCTTACATGTATTTTAGTATTATCCGTAGTGAAATTGTAATAATGTTATTTTAAGTGAGGTGAAAGATTTTTTTTTAAAAGTATTTAGGTATTTAAGACTTAAGTATTTAGAATTAGATATTTTAAGTTGTTAGCTTTCCTAATAATTTAGTAACCGATTTCCACGCGTATATACACGAATACTGTACATAATCGCAGCCAGGATGTATCATGTGTTGGTAAGCACTGTTTACTATAGCTCGTTTAAGTACAATGAAATATGAATTCCTATATTAAATTTGGTTGTGGCAATATTACATTATATTTCATTTCAAACTCGTAAATTATATGCATAGAAACCAGGAAGCGCGATCGTCAAATCTGTTTCTCTTGTTTATATATTGAAATACAATACTAATATTACTTTATACCTATCGTTAAATCATAATTTTATTATTATTATTTAATATTAAAGCTGTTTATTATACAATATACAATGCAGCAGGTTGATATTTATAGAAAAACACTCCATTCGTCGTATAGGTGATCGATCATCTATGAATGAAAACTAAATTAAAAATAACATGCATCTATGTTTTTACCAATTAATATTATTAAACAATAGCTTATTTTTTATTTTTATTTACAAAACAATTCGATTGTGTCATTTTGTGTTTAAAATTTTCAAAAATACTTAAATATTCTCAGTCAAGTCTATTTTGAGTGATTTGTTCCTGTTTAGTTTATTATTAAGCGAGGGAGTAGAAGTATTAATTATCGAAAACTAAAAACACTTGTTATTCCAAATCATTAAAATAATATTTACTTTGTCGTACATTTAATATGAATATCTATATTATATAGGTAAAATTTATTATAACCAGGTATGGATAGATTATTTGAAGTTTACGTTGGTTTACTATGAAATCCGTTAAATTGCAGCTAAATTTCATTAAATTTAAAATTTAAGTACTTGGTAAAATTTGGCTATTATTTTTTGAGTACCTTAAGTATTTAAATATTATGACAATATTTTTTTGACAAAGACCAAATGGTCAGTACATCTTTAGTAGAATTTAAGACTTCAAATATTTCATGAATGACATACGAATATAAAAGTAAAATGTTAGGTGTGAAAACATCTTCTCATAATATTATTATTTTGTATAAAGCGAGCGAATAAGTTAATTAAAAAAAATCTCACAGACTTCAAAATAATTTTGAATAAATTAATAGCTAATTATTAATTTAGTTAATTTTCCCATCTTACATTTATTTAAGTTTTAATTGTTTTTAATCCTATTTTTGCTTAATATAATAATTGGTTTAATTGTTATTTAATATAATGTCAGTACATTTTTGATTTTCTAATAGGCATAAACTTTATACTTTTGAATCAATTAGAACAACTATCAGTTTTTCCATTGAGCAAAATACGTTAATAAAAACATAGGCTTTTGCATTAAAGTGTAAAATCAATTATTTTTATTGAAACATGAAATATCTCACGATAATATTAATGTTTTTTGTGAATTTTATAAAAGTTGTTCTTATGAATATATTTGTTTAAATATATATATATTATGTGATAAAAAAAAAATAGAAATTGAATTTATAATGATAGTAAAATTATACAACTATCATGACAATAGCTTTTTAAATCGTTTTATGAATTAAACATAAATTTATTATTATTATGCTTGCACAGTTATGACGTACACACATATAGTAAATTAGTACAATAAATTGTTAAATTTAAAAACAAGTTTTCTATTATAAGTTGTATATCACAATAAATAACATTTATTTATTATTGATTATTATGTTTGATATTTACCATATTATCATGACGTAAGTTTCTTGAATAAAAGTATACATGAATAGTTAGATGATTGACATAAACCACTTTTATTGACATTTTATTGATGAAACTAAATTTTGTCATTCGCAAAAATGTATTAAAAATAGAATTTAAAGGTTACATTAAACGTAAATTGAATTATTTTTATAGCGAATAATTAATAAGCAATCAATTAAACTGATTCTGGATTTTAAACAGAGCAACGAATATATAGATTTAACAAAGATAAGATTTGTTTATTTATTATTATTAATATTTTTTTTTTTTTTTTTTAATAATATACCCATCGTAACTTGGCCATAGGGTGATATTAATAAAGTTTAATTACAATATAATAAGTATGATATCTAAGCGGTAACGATGCACAAATTATTAAAAAATATTACTTGAATATTAGATAATACGCTGGGCCCATTCCCCAACGAATGGGGAATTATAGTCATATTTTTGAGTAAATTGGCAGCGATAATAAATTCGAATGAGGCAGAAATATAGTTGGGATATAAATTAATTGATAAAGCCAGTAATTACAAAAATATATCATTTTCCCTGTTTTGGGCATTAATACGTCATTAATCGATGAAAATATAGGAAAATATAGGTATGTTTTATATTAATCTCATACTAATGCATCGTGCATACTAATGCGTTCTATGACTATTAAGAAACTATGATAGATTTTTGTGGTAATCGATTCTTAGTCTAGTGATAATGACTTTGAATTTTTTGAGCATGAGCAATTATAGAGGGAAAGGTCAGTAATATATATTATGCAGTTTGGTGGATTGAAACGATTATCGTCGGTAGAGTACAATTGATTTTAATTTAGGTTTATTGATAATTATGCGAGACGATTGTAGAAAGTAACGATTGTGTAGATAATAATCTAGTTTTGGCTGATTAATCGGCTTGTTCATTTCCTATGATGCTGAAATGGTCACTGAAGACCTAGAATAATTTGATTTTGAAGTTGATATTTTGAAGATTATAAATATAATTTTGAACATGGAGGCTGATATCTGAAGGGTTGAGAACATTTTTAAAATTGTTGATTGCATTGGGCATTGGTTTAAAATAACAATAAATCATGTTTATTACTTAAGATCACGAAACCTTTAATGTTGATAAAAAAAGTCTATAAATTATAGTTAAAGTTTTATATCCTTTAGACTAATTACTAGAAATAGCCATAATACAACAATTTTAGACAATTTCGATAGTTAGTATTAAATTTTTCTTATTCTGTTTTTAGGTTAAATCATATTTTTAATAAGAAAATATAAAATACCGTATCTAATTTGATTGTTATAATATCCCTTAAAATTTCATCACCTTGCAATAATTGAATTAACCTTGACCAAAAACACATAAAAGGGGCGTTTTTTTTCTCGCCGTCCATTCTCACGAATAAACTCAATACGCAATCAAAATCAAAAGGGTACCGACCTGACAACATATCATTGCCCTCCCTCTCATGTGAGATAATTAAAACGCACACAATAAACGAATTATTATTGTTATATTAGAATGTTCTTTTTTTTTTCTTTTTTAATGTATTGTCTAATGAAGTGTAAATTGAATAATAATTAAACGCACGATATGGAACTGCTTTGTGTAAGTCAAAATGCCATACGAATCTATTAACAGAAACGCTAATTACTTTGGTGATTAATTTGAATGGATATACTTTGGCAATTACATTTTTAGCATTGTTTAGAAGTAAAAAAGGAACGTTTACAACGATTTATGTTACCACCTGTATGGTCTTTGTCGCCGTTCTAAGTATTTAATACTAAATATATTCGCATACACGAGAGGAAGGTTAATTTCCATACATTGTAAGTAATTTGAATACTATTGTAACTTGTGGCCTACATTAGTGAAGTATATGTAAGCCTTTGCATTTGATTAAAAATAATACTAGTTTAGATTAATTTTAAATAATACGCATACTGTACAATTTGTTAATATTTAATAGTGGAAAACATTTATTAAAACTTATTTTGTTAGCAATACACTCATCAAAATTATAAAAACCATTTTATTTTTTTTTTATTTTTTTTTTTTTTTTGATACATAGACCTACGCACCTACTGTGATATATATTGGTGTTAATAATACAAAATAACATCTCTTAAGTATTGTTTTATTAAATAAATATATAATGTATTATCATTAAAAATCAAACATTGCATTGATAAATTCTATTACGTAAAATGAAGATTAAAAATAGTATTAAATTATAAAAATATTAAGACAGAAATTTAAATTACTTTAATAAATCGTCATATTATTACATAATTTGTGAAATCTCTCAGTTATCTAATTTAAATTATTATTACCTACCTACTGAAAGTTTTCTGAAAAACATACAGTCTTTTTAACAACTTTGCGTTTATAAAATAAGTTATTTAAAGTTTAAATTGAAACATTAAATTAATTGAAATACACAACTAAACTTTTGTACTAGTTTTAATTTTTAAACAATTTTAATAATGTTTATGACTTATTTTTACATTATACAGACGTACAATATTTATTACTTTATAGTATATAATAACTAATGAATTAAACTAAAACTTAAACTTTAATAATAAATTTAATGCATAATTTACCGTACAAAATTTAATTTTTTTATCTAAATAAATTATAAAATTTAATGTTTTCAAATATCGTGATTAACAACATTTAACATTGTCATAGTATGAAAATAAACAAACTTTAAATTCGTTTCTATTTTAAATTATTTAGTATTATTAAAGTTAAACTAATATATTTATAATATAATAAAGGTTCATTAAATGGGAGGCATGATTTTCAAGTTTTTTTTTTTTTATTGTATAATACTATAAAATGTTCTGTAAAATTAAAATAATTGTTTAAAAAAGAAGAAGATATTAACTGATTTTGTTTTTTATAAAAAAAGATAACAAATTTTACATATTCTATTTTTAAATTTTTAATAGAAAAAAATTAAAAATTAAAAGGAGAGGCGATACGCTTGGTTGTTAAACTCCTGTATTAATACGTTTGCTTTTAATTTTATAACTAGAATTATTATGAAGTAAATAATTTTTATTTATATAGATACTGTAATAAGTAATTTTTAATTGGGACTTTCATCATAACATAATATACAAACATATCATCCAAAGCATACCCAAGTTAAATAATATTATTTTGTTTTATACATAATTTTTATCATATTCAATTTAATTTAATTAAACAGAATAGCTTACATATAGTATATTTTTACAATTGTCTATTTTTATTTTAAATCTGTAAGCTTTAGCTCTGCTTTTATATTTAATAACAACATTAATGTCAAATATATAATTTAACTTGTTATTATCAAAAGAATTTCAATTCAGACATTATTTAAAATTATGATAACTGCTGTTTATGAAACTAATAAAATGACTTAGTTTATTTCCTGTCTTCCAAATTACAGTTTTTTATCAAGATAAAAATATTCCCTCGAAATCCGTCTTAATATATTATTAAAGTTAGATTTTTATAATAAAAAGTATTTATAGTATTATTTATAATATATATTATATACGTATTTAGAGTTGAACATTTATTACAAATTGTATTCACTTATGAAATTTATATTTAATAAAATATGTTTGATACTAACCTAGTTGACGCCCACCACTTAAATCTTTCGTATTTTCGACGTTGTAATATTTTATTATTAAATTTTATACACCGCATGTATCACATTGTATTTATGAATAATTGTACATTTAAAATTAAAATAATAAATAGATAATGTAGGTGATCAAAATAAAAATAGATAAATTATATATCAATAAATAAATCGTAAGAGGTAAAAAAAAAATTATACAAAAAATACATAGGTATTTTAAAATAAAATAGATGAAATATGCAGGTGGCCAAAATTTTGATATATCCTACCGTATTATATTAAACAGATCGCGTCCGTTTAATTTACTCATCACATAAACTGCCAAATAAAAATCGAGAAAATTTCTCTTAGTTCCTCTTCGTTTTTTATTACCTTATTTAACACTTTACAACATCTTCTTAGCATTCTCTGTGTGAGTTACACTTATAGGATCCACAAAATTATATTTGTGATTTACTGTGTTAGTGATTATAAAGGCCAGTTTATTGAATATTATTATTGGCTTGCTAGGAATCAGATAAAAATAATCGAACTATTTCGTATAGCTTAAAAATTATTGATAATAATGAATTTTAAAATATATAAACATTATTCTTAAAATATCCATCATGTACATTTCACACATACTCCTAAGATATAAAGTTTTTATATCTTTTTATCTGGAGTATACATCATATTTTAAAACAAATGATTAGAACATCGAAAATACAAAAGATATAAGTGGTAGAAATCAATTAGATCAATTTAATTATTTATAAAACGATTTTAAAGCTTATTAATAATAACACATTTAATAACGGTTCTTAATTTTGGTAGATGTCATTTACCTGATTTTTAATCGGCTTAGAATAGATAATTTGTATAAAATTTATCCGGGTTGACAGTGACTTTTCAACCCGCTAGGTAAAAAAAGGTTATTTTCTACAAATTAAACTTTCAAGACAGGTGTGGCAAAAAATACATTTTTTTATAATATTTTTGCATATTATACGCTTGTATAAATAAAATAAAACTCATCATCTCTAATCCCTTCAACAAAGAAACAATTGAACATATATTTGCATTAAATTAAAAATTCTATAGTCATAATAATATTGTTTTTGTTGTTTTTATGTAAATTAAATTATCTAACTTATATCGTAACAGTCATTATTTTAGTATCACATTGTATTTGAGAATTTAGATGTACTTACTTATAAATTATTAATACTTAAGTAATTGGAAAAAATGTTTGATTAAATTTGTTTTTTGATAAAATTATAATATAATTTTAAAATCATAAATTAATAAACTATTTATTTTTTTTTGGAAAATATTGCAGAGGCTTACAAAATGAAAATTATTTTTACAACTTGTTGACTGTATCTATACCGATAAGTTTATACTTACATTTAAAACATTCAAAATAAAGTATTTTAAAATATTGATTACCGATTGTGAATTATAATATTATTATTACCTACTGAATAAATTTTATCAAATGTTCCTTTATAAAATTATGATATTTGAATATAACAAATTAAGAACTATTTTAAACTAAATATATATGTATATACAATAATAATAAATTAACCATTTTTTAAGCTTTCTTTCTTTTCATAATTAATTTTACCATTGTACTGTATAAAATTATTTTTATTCATACTTATTGTAATAACTACCCACTCAAATTCTCCTTCATAACATGAAAGAATAAATATTTTATGTTTTGTAATTTATTATGATTAAATATTAATACAGCCTAACTAAAAAATAAATAAGTCTGTAACTTTGGCGAATTTAAATTATTATAATGTATGTAATATCAAACATTTTGTTTTAATTATATTACATCGATAATGTATTACTTTTCAAAAAACACTACGAATAAGTATTACAAGTACATATATTCTTACACCATACTTTTTTTTATATAAATAGGTTTATAGTTATAAAATGCATAACCTAACATGAAAGGCATTACAAATATAATTCATAAATTATTATTTGTTTATAATTTTATGCACTCATTAGCATTTAAATAATAATAAAATACAAGTTTTTAAAAAATCGTCACACAAAGTCTGCACAGTATAAGTATTCTTTGTACTAATCCTTTGAGCCAAACTTATGCCAACTTATTACTAAACACATTTAACTAAATAAATTATTGATTACATAACCCACACTAAGAAATTAATCTTTGAACAGATTAAACTTATCAATGGTAGCATATAAATGATGATAACACGATCAATAATATTTACCTCTTTCGTGGTATGCAATATTAATATACGGTATTATAGTAAACCCCATGAATTAATAGTTTACGATGAGTATGTAGCACAAATTATTACTTAACTGTTTATACATTAAAGTAGTATTTTTATCATAGAAAATAAGATGAAAATAGTATACATGTAACACTTTCCAGTTTCTGTCACACTACACGCTGCATTAATATATAAATAAAAATATATAACCATTACAATTTATAATAGCAGGTTATTAAATAATACCTAATAATTTATTTATAAATTATTTTAATAGATACCTTTTAAACATATACCTAACATATAATTTAAATATTATGTTTTATGTTCTAAAAACATTAAATTATTACGTATCTACATAATATTTTGTTGCATTATATTAAAATGCAATTATTATTATTATTATTATCCTATGTAGGTACTTAAAGAAAAAGTATTAAAATTTTAAATTCTCAACAGAATGAAAATTTTATTGTTTATCTATGTTGTTCTACGGTAAATAATAATTGGTTTTATAATGATATAGGTATGTGGTTTCTTTGTGTCTGTTGTCACGTATTGGAGCAAAAAAAAAATGTCAATCTACAAATTTGAAAGAATGATTTTTGATAGCAAATTGGATCAAGTTGGTTAAAAGTATACAATTTTCCATATTTTTCAGTTAAATTTATTTTCAAAATAAATCGATTTTGTTTATTTGTAAATAAACAATTTAAAAGACTTGAATTCTTACCATAATCTTTAACAATGGGATTTTCTAAATATGTATAATAATTTTAAAAATAATTTTGCTATTTTAGACAATTTAAATGTACCACATTTTTAGTTTTTATTTGACATAATAATATGTACGATTAAATTTGTTAGTAAGTAAAAATAATTTAAAGTGTAAAATTAAATTCTTCACATGGTTATTGCTTAAATTTCAAAATATGTTGATGGTGTAAGATGTCTTATATAATATGAATTTTTTCAGATTTGTTTTTCATACATACGCCATACGCTGGACGCTGGACCACTGCAACAACTTATCACATTAAAAAAAAAAAAAACAATTATTTTCTCAAATATATTTAGCGCAAGATTTGAAATTTTAAAATTACATTGGTAACTATTAAACATTTTAATTGAAATAACTCGGAATTGAAAGTATAAGATAAAGTTTTTGATGAGTTGTTTTTACAAATTACTAAAATATCTCAAAAATGCATGACGTGTACAATAATTTTGAGTTTAAATTTCAATAAAATTGGATATTATAAGAAAAATTGCGATTTTAGTTATTTTTTGATAGTTCAACATTTATTATTTGAAGTGATGAAAATTTTTACAACTATACGTATGTATATTATTATCTATTATACACAATGAATTGTTGAAAGTACTAAAAATAATATAATGTTAATCTATTTATAAATAAAAACCTATTCACCCCGTCTTACGTCAATATTGACTAGCGTCCTAACTAATACGTTTAAAATAATTATTTCAACTTACCATATTATCAATAGCAAAATATATTATCTACCTACTCTTACTAATATTAATATAAAATAAAATATCCTTAGAAATATAGGCCGCCTCCATCATTCAAAAACGTTTTTGGTATATATTGATTTATCATTAAATTCAATTTTAACACATCCATTACAGTGATCAACTCAATGACTAGCTACTCTTGACAGGTACTATATAGTAAGTAAAGACTTCATAGCCGATTTTCCCGGATTTCAACATCAATTCTATTGGGTATCAAAGTCATAGTTATTTATAGTTTCCAAGTGTTTATCTTTCATGCTATATTCTTAATTTTTTTCCTATAAAAAACACTCCATTTAGTCTATTGGTTATAAAATTAAAACCTTAGTATGATATAGTTATAACAAACACATAGAATAGTTACATAAGTAAATGCCTAGATATTTATCAATATACATATACACCAGGGATGGGTAACTGAAAGTTATTAGAGGGCCAATTTTTAGAATATTAAAATTTAGCGCGCTAGAGTAAAGAGAGCAAAAAAACAAGGTCATTCAAAATATGCATTTTAATTTAGCATAGACGTAACATAGATTATAGACGATTGACTTAGAAATTGTATGATGTAATTTGAAAATGTAGCGCGGGCCATATAAAAAAGGTAACATAATGTTATAGCCATTAACCACTATTATAGTTTATATTATTATTATCATATCATGTTGAATTTAATTCATTAGTTTATAATTATGATTTTGATTTTGAAAATAATACGTAGGTAGTCATTTGTATACAATAATGTACTTCTTTATTTATTTTACAAGTTTAGTTGTTAACAACATCACTGTTGATAAAAAACCAAAAAATCTAAAAAAAAAATAAAACATATCTCATATAAATATATTTTACATTTTATTTCAAACATAAAAAAATAAAACAAACGATTTTCCAAACCTGCGGTGGACCTTCAACTGTCAAACACCTCCTTTTTAATTACCAGAACCATATATAAACAAGAAGAGCCCTAGATTTGCCAGACAGCCTGTACAAAGCCCTTAGTCCATCTGAAGTCAAAATCAACAAAATAATCACCTTCCTCAAACAAACCAAAATATACAATTCAATATAAAAATGTAATGTTATTTTTTCCTCTAGTATTAATAAAAAAATATATATATTTATAAATAATATAAGTGAATAAAGTTTAAGAATTGTAAAACAATATTATCATAAATGTATTATTATTTCTAGTCAAATTCGTCATATACATACTAAATATTATTTGAAAAATTATCATCAGTATATTTGAATACAATTACACAGAAAAATAATTTACGTTAAATTTTAAAGTCAATCGTTGATTTAGATATATTATGTCATATGCACAATAATAAATTGAAACACTTTGATGGATGGTACGAAAACTCAAAAAATTTCATAAACTCTGTTTAGGTAAACTTTTAAATTATTACATAATTTTACTCTACAATATTTTTTTTTCGAATTCTTTATGTGAAAACCAGTTATATACTATAGTGTTACACAAATATATATCAAATCCTTATCATTTTATCAGTATCCAATTTTTTTTTATCTCAAACTCTCTTTTTAATATTATTGTTAATAAACAATACACAATCGTATATTATATTGTTTTGCACATAAATAGTTTTACATTATCTAATTTATAAATAATAGCCTTTTAAAATTATTTACACATTGTTGCGATAACATCATCATCCTTTTAATTAACCCTAGATCCATGATCTAGTTTTTTTTTTTTGTTCTATTGTTTTAAGTTCTAAAAGAAATTGTTCAATACATTATAGACAATATATGCATCGTCAATACAAACAGGATAAGTATTATAAAAATAACTGTAACCGCCAGTCGCCAGATCTAAGGAAATTTTATATAGAAATTAAAACCTTGACAAAATGAAATACATTATCTGTTTCGTAAAATTATGTCACTGAATAACATAACTATTTTAACAACGATTATCGTGGGATTTTAATAAATGAGTAAATGCATTAAATTATAATATTATCAAAGTATTGTGTATACTCCTAATACCGTATTAAGTATCTATTGGAGTATTACACGTTTTAAAGTTTAATATAAACAAAACTTTCCTAGACTTATTATTCAATTTTTGAACTTACAAAGAGTTTATTAGATTTAAATTAATATTCATACTTTAAGATTTAAAAAAATTATTTTTATGAACATAAAAGTCCATATTTATCCTTTTACAGAGATGTTCTAAATACTCTCCCGAGTTTCACCACGTCTCCTGATTTTTCATTATATTTGTCTGGGGGGGGGGGGGTATAAGGGGATTTTAGTTACATGTTACGGTTTTTTAAATAATTTAACGATTTATTTTTTACAAGATTGTACCAAATGAGTAAATCACTCTTATTATATTCAATTTCATTTTATTTGTAATTTCTATTATAAATATCACAAATTAAGTTAAATTATAAAAAATATAATATATTATATGGCTAGGCTTTAAATAGTTGAATTATAATAAAAAAAAACAATTTGTATACGAATCGATTATTTAACACACGAGAGAAGTCAGGTTATTCAGCTAGTACCCATCTAAAATTAAAATTAAATAGATAAGTGTCATAATAATGAATACTGACACACAGTGTAGGTTTGACAATTTTTTTTTAAATTTATTTCTTAAAACTTTGAACTTTCGATAGGTACCTACTGATTTTTTAAAACAAAGATCCCTTACCTATTTTCAAAACTTTAAATTAAAAAAACAACTAATTTATTCCCGTGTTAAATTTAATATATTTTCGTTTATATATGTAAATTCAAAACGTTAATAACATTAATAATAATATATTAATCGTAATAAATGTAATAACCACATACACATAAAAACCTTGTACAATAACAAAAAAATATGAAACTATTACGAAATTGTATTATTTTATTAATATTATATTTATAGAAAATTACATCAATAACCATTAATATAATTATGGTATATAAATACAAAACGTATCTAATGTACACGTTCATAATTTTAAAATAATTCCATTTTAAACTTTTTATTATATGTAATTGATGATCATTTTGTTTATAAAATAATATAGAAATCAACATTTTACGATTGTTACAAACTTATAACATGACTATGATATTAAAATATTAAATAATTAAGAATATTAATGAATATAAATACATTTTCGATCAAATTACAACAAAACGATTCATTTTAAATTTACTTCGCAACTATCCAATTAATAGATAGATAATAATAATATAAATAATAATTTAATATTTTTGAAAAAAATTCTGTTTTCAATCATGAAATTATCCTCGTATTATGAAAAAAATGGTAAATATTTGATCATTGCTTTTAAAAATATAAAATATAATTCATAATTACTTTAAAATATTTAAAATAGTTTTATTTGACATTTTAAAAATACGATTTAATATGTGAACAAGGTGATTTGGTTAAACACTCAAATTATTAAAAAAATATAAAGGATTTTTAGAAATATTTATGTATTGAAATCATAATAAAACAATATTTATATCATCGATATATATTTTTTTAGGTTTTTTTCTTATTAGAATGACAAAATACATTTATAATTTTATATTTCGAGGCAATATTTTCATTTTTTTGACGATTTACATAAATGAAAATATTTTTGCTCAAGAATATAAAATTAAAAATGTAATCAAAAACATACAAATAATATAGGTACATAATTATTTTTTCAAAAATATTATATCATTATTTAAAATTATATAAAATAAATAATAAAAAAAAATATGTATATTATAACAAATTGATGAAATTTTATTAAAAAATCATCCTTTGATTAACCATGTAAGATTATATTGAGTCTAAAGTGTTTATATAATGCATACTATTTCAAATTATAATATTGGTACATTAATTATATTACATGGAAGTTTTTTATTATTATTATTATTAAAAAGCGTAATTACAATCTATACATTAATATTTGTATAATAATTAATTTTTATAACGGGAAACTACAAAGTGGGAATGTACTCAGTACTCAGTAGTACTAATTATCTAACACTTCCATTACACGGAAGTTAAAAAGTTTTGTATAAATAAAATACATTTTTTCACATACTCGTATATTATGTTAAATTTTCTAAAATAAATAACATAATATAAGTAGTTGAAAATATACCTATATATACCTATAAATATGTTCTTTTCGGAGGATTACTTAGAGTATTCTGATATTTATTTGGTATACGTCATATTTATATGAATTTATTGCTGAAAAAGTCGGGATTAAGTTTCCCAAAAATGCTTTATGATTCAAAAAAATAAATGAGCATCTTTCCAGTTTATACCATGTTATTAAATATTTGATAGGAAAATAAATTTAAAAATACCATATAATCAGTGGTGAAAAAACGACCTTTGCTTCTAATTAACCAGTGAGTTATCTTATTACTAGCTATATAAATTCAAATAAATGATTTTACCGTGGGAGTGATTTTCTATTGTTATTTTTCAATAATTTAAGTTGCCAATCCTCAGGGCTACTTAACTTTCTAATTGAATTATATTGACCATGTTAAGATATTATCTCCTCTCTTAATAAATTATAAAGGCTAAAGTCTAGGAAGCTAAGTACATTAGTATCTACTATTCCAAAAGCTACCCAACTATAATTAAAATTTGTATTTTATATATTTATTTCCTGTAAAGATTTAATTTTAAATTTATCTATTTAACAACAAAAATGTATTTACAATCTGTAATATGTACAATAAGTAAATTTGATAACTAATATGTATTAAGATAAAAGCGTGAAGTGGCGTGTAAAGGTATGTCCACCAGTATGGAAACCCTCTGACTTGGAGGAACTTTCATTTTTAAATCATTAAACATGCCGTTAAAATTAAAATGTTCGACCCAGGTGACATAATGAGGAGAGAATGTATGGACGTAAAATGGTTATTAAACATAATTAACTGCAAGAACGTTTTATAACAAAATATGAATTTTAAGAAAAAAATAAAAAAAAAAGTAACTTTTTTGTAACATTTTGAACTTCCTGGTACCTATGTAGATGTAATTTATAACGTGAAATATTAAAATACACCCATTAATTAAATTATTTTGCTAAATTAAACTCAATAATATATTCAAATTTATATTACATGCATTTAAATGTTACATTATAAATACTGGTTATCCACTACAATGAGAAAATAACGATCCACTCACGTGTGTTATTTTCGTCGTACAAACGTAGGTACAACATAGCAAATTTTCGTTCAATAGGACCGATTGCGTGTTATTGCATATGTTTTAAGCCTTACAGTGGAAATTGACCTACCAGTAATACATATGAGTAAATTTGCTACAGCAGTCCATCAAATTTAAAAGTAAGACAATTATCTGAATTTGTACGTCGGTTTTTATTTATCTTAATTTTTTAATAAATTATGACTTATAAGTAAATAAAATATTAGAATTTAAGGTTAAAGTTAGAGACTTGTTATAGGTATTATTATAGATTATTATAGGTACTAAAACAAAATTGATATTTTTGTACGCGAAATTCCCCATTTAGTTCTTTTAAGATAGGAAAATTTGTGATGTAGATATAAAGTTCTATTAGATGTAAGTACAAAAAATTAGATAAACAATAAATTATAATTTATTGTCTTATTGATTTAAAATCAAATAATACAACGACCATACAATTTAAAGTTTTATTTAGAGTAATAAAAATCATAGGTTAAAAATAGTTTATTATATAATGTTATGATCTAGTAGTGTATTTAAAAAATATAATAAATTAACGTTTCTATAAAAATTAAAGATCATAATTCATAATACTATAGTGAAAATATCTAAAATATATAATTTTATAATACTCGATACTCATATTATTATTTCAAACTATATTCTTTGTATCACAGTATAAATTTACTCATATCAAATTTGAAATCCAAGTTACTTTTTTGCTCAAATTTATTGTATTCAACTCTAAACCATTCAAAACAGTTCTTACTGAATAACAATGTTGACAATGTGATTCTTATAAGTACTTTTTCGTCTAATACAAATGTACTATAGGTTTTCAATAAAAATAAACTGCAAACGATAATGATTGATTCGCCAAATAGTTAGATTATGTTTTCAAGTCGTTAATATAACATTGACCTAAAAAAAAAAAAATGCCGCTATTAAATCAATCATTCATACGTAATCCCAAGAGCGAGATGAGGACACTTATGAATTTCCGAACGTTTCCGACTTGAAATGGTCATAAATATTGTTGATATTAATTTTTCATTCAACCAACAGTTTTGGTTATGACTACCGTGTTTTATATGTATAGTGAATATACAGTATACTACACACGTATATATTAGATATAGGTATAGTACATGCTATGTCTTTTATAGTTTTATTGCACACCCGGGTTGTACAGCCGAGACCATTAAAAACTCAGCTGGCAGATAGCCTGAAAAAAAAGAAAAAGGAAAAAAAAAACGATGCCATAAACTATACAGATACGTATGCAAATGGCTCTGTGGCTCTGTGTCGGGAAGACCCAAGAACTAGTTTTGAAATTCGAAAAAATAACAGAAACAGGATTTGCGATTGTCTCGTTTCTGCACATATTATTATCACGACTCACCGAAAGAATTCCCAACATATTATTTTATTATTATTCGAAAAACGGTGTATATGATAAATTCCGTCTGCAGATGTTAACAGATAGAGCTGTATTTCAACACGGACAACCGCGTACTCCGTACAACCGGATCATTGTTTTAAAACCAAAGGCGCTTTGTAGTAAACTAGACGCACCATTATTTGTCCGTTGACCATATCAAAAAAGCTTTTGGCAATTTGCCTAAAATATTTTTATTTTTATCAACAGACAATATTTTAAGGGTACAACTTATAAGTGAACTATACCACTTATAACTCTTTCTCGCAAACGTTCAAGTTCAGTATTAAATCAAAAACTCCACAAACATAAGTACACTTATTCTAATCATAATAATAATATAGAATATTTTAATTATTTTTGTATGGTAATCAACACTTTGAATTTTATAAAATTCAGAGCTGAAAGATTACGTGTTAAATCAAACTAAATATTATAATACATTTATACTTTTAAAACATGCAGTTAGATTCTTTTCTTAGATCATTAAGTAAATTTTAGATATATAATTATTATTAATTAATCATTTATATTAAAAACTTTTATTTAGTGTCTCTAAAACCTAAAATAAAAATTCCTATGTTCAATTAATAGCATACATTTAATTTTACTATACCTAGGCAAAATTTTATAAATTATATAGCACATAGACAATTTTTATAGGAGCTCTTTTCAGAAGAATTTCTTATGTATAATTTGGTTATAAAACTATTATAATTGTATTATTAAATTTAATAAAAATTGCCTTTAAATTCCTCGGATAGCATAAAAAAAACTTTTTTAGGATTTTGTACGAACTATTTCCTAACAAAGTAAAAATAGTATAATTACAACAGTTTTATTTTACAACATTATTAGTATCATAATTTTATGTTATATAATATTTACAATTAAGTATACTTTTCAATTATTTTATTTTAAAAAAAACTCTATTTCCAGAATTTTTAAACTTTTATAAAACTCCACACATCACTAATTTCTGAGTACCTACATTTTTAAATGTATAATTCTATCGTTATTTAAAGTTAGTTCAAAAATCAAAGTTAAGGCTTTTCTTTCAAAAAAAAAAAATTATCAAAATCTACTAAGAGATGTGAAATATTTTCCTGTAAAACAATTGTTGGTTGTTTAAATGGTTTAATTTTATTTATATGGCCGATTGTATGGCTGCGCGCCACCCGTAATTAGAAATTGTCTGAATTTTCACACTTAATCATACGACATTTTTGAATTAAATTTAACCTAGTCACGACTAATAGAGTATGAGTGATAAGAATGAGTTCGAATTACTTTCCTTACCTAACTGCGATGTGTCATCACTTTACAAAATGCATGCTGGCAATACAACCCAGAGTTATTATATAAATTAAATGACTTATAATACATACATCTAAATTAAAACCTATTTTTCAAATACGTATATTATATTATTTCCATCATTTAATCGTTACATATTGACTTTTAATTTATTCCTAGATAATATAATAATAATCTGACCTAATACAACTAATGAATGCTTCATATAAATACGTATATCAAAGGTAGTATAAATTAATTATAGCACTGTGTAAACCATAAATTATTCAGGTTAATGTAAATTATTATAATAAACCTTTTATAAGAAAGTATCTAGTACCTACCTACTATTTACTAATCGTAGTTGTGGTTGCCTAATTTAACCATTGTCTTAAAGGTTGTTGTTTTTATAATTATAATTATAATATATATATAATTATTTTGATTAACTAAATGTGTCACGAATGTTATACTGGCTTAAAACAGATAATCAAAACTTTCATACAATTATCTAGTTTATATAAACTTAGTTTCAGTAAAAAAATACAAGTACAAAGTACAACTTCTTCAATTTCTTAATTACATCAACGTACGTTTTTGAAGAGTTTAATAATGATTTCAGTACTTGAAATAATTAGCTATCATCTACTACTCATATTGAATTCTGTAAGCCATATTGGCGTATATTATAAAATCTATCCTATTAAAAATATAGTTATCAGTAATTAATATTGAAAATCATTTTTTTTTACATATGATTAATTTTAATGTTAATGAAGTAGTACCTATATGTAATTTAATGTATTTTGCCGCTCATCAATAACAAAATATTAAAATATTTTTATTACAAAATATTATTTCGTATATAAGTATTTAAAAACACATTAATTCCACATATAACATATATATATATATATATATATACATATATGTTATATAATCAATCATTATTTATCTTATAAATTAAATATAATTATACCATACCTCTTATTATTTTTTTTTTTTTTCATAGAATATGAAGATTTTAAAAACGATTAAATGTTTTTTCCTGATTCTATTCATAACATAAATATATTGGAAATGAATAGGTATAAATAATTATTATATTAAGAATACTATGGTCTAAAGTTAACATTTGTATTTATTAAATATTGAATAGTTATTATTAAAATATGTTTTTTAGTTAAAATTGTCCTTTCTGTGGTTCAAGTATAATATTTTTACTTGTTTTTTAATTCGTATACATTAAATTCACTAGTTCTTTTATATATTACTAACCGTCCTTCACTTTTAGTATCATTTATCTTATAATTATTTTTGTTAAAATATTCACTTTATTTTTATTTATAAGAAAGCCTAATAACAACAAATTGTGCTAGAGCTAAACACGTCATTGCAATATAATATTTTTATGATTCTAATTTAAAAAGCAATCACATTTATTATCATTGTATCATTGTATTAAAACAATTATATATAACTATAGTTAACTGAACTTGTATTACCAACAAAAAGTTAAATTTCAGTTAAAAACGGTATTGTTAAAATTGTTAAAATATAAGATTATTTCACAAGTTTACTCACGTTACTTTTATCCTATAAAAATGCTTTTATTAAATTTTATAGTTTTAAAGTACCCCATACTTAAAAACCACATTTCCAGATATTTATTAGTAGGTTGGGTGTATAACTACATTATAATATATTTTTGTATATTTATAAGATTATTAAAAATGTTGATGCTACCTATGATGATTTAAAAATTATCATAACTCTTATTATTATTTTAGTTTCATATGTTTTGAAAAGCTATGTATATAAAGTAGTAAATTGAGTAGATTGAATATTACATCTATTTTTTACTTGATTATAGAAATTATTATCAATAATTGTTATATCCGCGGTACCTATATAAAGTTTAATAACTCTGCTCGTTCCAATTCGATATATTATATTCATCAATATTTAAAAAATAAAACCATATACGTTTAATAATTTACAGAAAAGGTTGGTTTTATTTGAAAAAATAAGTTAGTATCACTACAGCTTATAGACCACTCCAAAGTTAATATTTTAAAAAGTATAAATATCTAAAATATATGTATATAAATGTATATTTTTATATAAAAACTGATATAAGTACCTAAAGATTTAAAAAATCGTAAATAAATAAAAAGCATTATTAAAGAATAAAAGAGAAGAGGAGTGAGCGCAGAAAAAAATATATAAGAAAATATTGTGTAAAAAGTCACGCTTAGATATTACATAATCAAAATATTTAAACTTTCAAACATTACTAAATAAATTGTCTCATCAAATCTAGAACTAGTGGTACAAAAAGAATATAATAATATTACGTATAATGTATACAAAAATGTAATATACAATGATTTATTTTACGTTTTATATTCTGTCGTACTGTTGATTCTGAAATTTGCCACGACAATCGTGATCGCATTGTGGTTAAAAAAATTATGAAGAAACGCTGTAAAGTTATAAATGAAATAAAACTGTATTTATAAAAAATGTTATCTACTTAAACCTATCATGCATTTATCATTCAACTTGACACTTATGAATCGGTAACAATTAATATTATAAAACCAGAAATACAATTCAAATTTGTGTATGTATATTACTTTCAAGTTCAAAAACAACTATAAATATATAGACTTCATAATAGAAGTCTTTTAGTTTTATAATCTCGTGTCTCTTTTTATTTTAATTAAAACATTTATTTAAGACCATAATCCGTAACACAAAGGTTTTCACGTAACATCTATAATGTTCCGATGGTTTCCGAAAACCCTTATATAAAGGGTATAAAAAATTATGAATATGTATATTAGTCCAAGGTTACTGGTTAGGTACTTGAGCAAGTAAATATTTATTTGCATATTGATAACTTTTAATTTGGTTATTTCTCGTGATTGTTTTTTGAATATAGTAGTTGTTGTGCTGAAATTAAAAAATAATAATATTGAATTACACATACCTATTCAATGAAAAGTCGATAAAAACGAGATCCTTACATAAGAATCGCTTTGACCGCAATATTTTATAATTTAGTATTTTAATATTAACACCAAATTGTAATACACATTTAGATAAATTCATCTAAGCGACTAAGCTTTGAATCTATTAATTTTTTATTTTAAACATTGTTTTTCAGAATGTTTATTAGGACCTGCTTATGACAAAAATATTTTTTTTATAACAAAACTATAATATTTAGGAAAACGCCGAACTAAAAATAGACACTACTAGTTTATGAAATGTTTGAAAAATATTTTTGGCGAGTCGACAATATGAAGTGAGAATGAAGCGTTTATTTGGAATATCAAAAAATCGAATTTTCCTGTGCATTTTAAAATTTTTGTTATAAATTTTAACAGTTTCAAAACCGGAACTGAATTGAAAGCGGTAACTAAATATATCTATGTTGCATGAACTTTGCACCCTCAAAAAAAAATAGAATATTCCCAAAAATGGATGGTGTTGCATATTTTAAAATTCGATTTGCAAATATTGTCAAAAATCAATTGTAAAATACTGGCACACATACGAAGTGTATCTCTCAAATGAATGCACTAACTTCAAGAACGTTTCTTTTTTTTTACATAGTAATAATATAACCGACTGTATACGATAAAATAATAATATGCTGATAATGACAGGTCTGATCCGCGTGTCTCATTTATGTATTAAACGTTTAACGCGTAAAGAAGGAGCGAGAAATGTCACAGGTATTAATGCTGGGTAATTATACGGGTTGTTTGCTTATTACTATAGTTATTATTAATCTGCGCCTTGACGATACAATAATATAGTTTATTATATTATGTATAGCCGACTGCACTCGCGCAACCTTAAACTGATTTCCTGTAAAAATAGCTAGCTGTATTTTCGAGATTTAGTCGATTAATTTTTATACTAAATCATAGTATTTATGATAAAATATTCTAAGGTATGCATTTAATGATTTAGAACAAACTTAATGTATTAAACCCGAATATAGCTGTAACACGGGGTTTGTGTACGCCATACGCGCAATATGAATATTTAATGCATAACATTTAAAACTTAATATGCTTGTCTATGGTACTACTATACATCAATTAACTTTATATGATAAAATATAAAATATTCTAAAATAAAATAAAACATCATACCACGTTATTGCTACTACTACTGTAAATACGAGTGGATCACCTAAAAGTTTTTAGTAAATAATCATGCATCTAAACTGGATATTACTTCTCAGCGCTGTATATTAATCGAGTCCCTATACCTGAACGGGAAAAAAATAATATACTAATTGAGTCCCGGATTAGGAAACTAATAGTATACGAATTGAGTCCGAGGATTATTTTGAGTAAAATATAATTTTATATAGTTCATTATATTCAGCCCATCCAAACATTTACCAATTTATAAACATTTTGTTAAATGTACAATTCGAAACGTATATAAAAATTAGAAGCATGCATATAATTAATACAAGAAATTATAGAAAAAAAAAATAAAAATAAATCGGACATAAAATACAGCTGTTAAAATCAAACACAATAACTAGATTTGAATATATGTATACAATACTTATTCCATAAATTTTTACCAATATAAACAATGTTATTTTATCATTATCTATATTTAGTAAATTATACACAAATTATTCATATTATATCATACCTCCACATAATTATATATTTATTATTTATATTATAAAATATTTAAAAAAAAAAAATTTTAACCATATCTGTAGATATTTTTGTTACAAACAGTCCCAAGTCTGTAAAAATAGGAAAGAAAATTTTTTTTTTTTTTAATTTGTCGGGATTCAGTTAGTATTAAAACATAGACTCAATTAGTATTATACCTGAATTTTCACTGTACTCAATTGGTATATAGGTACCCTAAAACAAGCCAGGATTCAATCCGTCATAAAAGGTTACGCTGGGACTCAGTTCGTATGCAGCCCCTCTCAGTGTTGACTACTCACCTTAAATCTATCGTTAGTCGCTGATGTAGGTGTACTAATAGGCTACTTAGCGATGGGCCCAGATCATAACCATTCAAAAGCTTTTATATTAAATTACCATTTTATTTTATGAAATTTAACGTAATTGTATCGTACAATAGTGATGTAATTTATTATATAAATCAATAAGTATTCAGTTCTTTTAATATAGATGCCTATCCTCCCAATAACCGTCTCAACATCAACATAGCAAATAAACGTGCTATAACGATTATTACACATATTATACCTAAATATGCGCATGTTGCATTGCTTACTACAATGATAATATACACTGCCAATAATAAAAAGTTTTTCACACGCCAAATTTGTTATCGGAGAGGTGACGCACGGTAGGTACCTGTATGAATAGATACCTACTGTTACAGTACAATAGAATATAAGCCGTTTTTTAAATTATACTCACGTACCACTGCTCACCTATCCTATAGAATTAAAAACTATGTTGTTGAGTTTTTAATTAAACAATTTTACTAATTTCGTCAAAAAAATTAGCGTGGGCGTTATAACAACAAAGATCTAATATGCACTACGAGTAACAAAAATTATGAACGGAACAATAAGATGTGATTCTTCAAAACTGGGCAATGTCCAACGACTACGCCCATTAGGCATATTATATACGTGCTTTAGTTTATTATTTAGACATGAATAAACTATAATACTATCACAATTTAACAATTGATTTGTTACAATTCGATAAATTATTTCGTTTTTGAAAAAATGTAAAAAAAAGAATTCGTACAACCTATACTTATTATCCATAATCATTGTTTTAAAATCTATGTTATGAATTTAAATTACTAATATTTCATCAAAACACGAAATAGCTATATCATTATCTTGTCAGTTATAATTAAGTTAATAATTTGAAATTTATAATTATGATTTCTGTAAACTTATTAATATTACGATTTTAACAAAAAAAAAAAGATTAGTATCAACGCGTGTGTTGAATAACAAAAATAAATAGTTAATTTTACAACCTTATATTATTTTATATTTATAAAATCAACTATAGTGTTCGTACTAGAATTCTTATTATAAACTGAGAATTATTTTAGTATTAAACAAGTTATTAACGCCATGAAAAAAAAATGTAAATAATATTTATTAGTACATTTGTTTCCCGTGGCTATTACATTACCATTAATGATAATTTTACCATAGAATATTATAATATATTTTCATTAAAAACTACAAATCCTTATTCAAACCTTGAATTTAAATGTTTCATGTACCTTAATCACTTATAAGTAAAACGTATTCTGTGATTATTACACACAACGATTATTTTTTCATACTAATATGAATAATACGATTGTCCATAAATAATGTTATCAACTAATACATTGCATTAAGCTATAATACTAAACCTTAAATATTATTTTCTCAATATTCTTATTTATGTACTTAAAGTATTATAGATTAACGAATAGTATTTAACTAGTAATTTTTATTCATCTACTCAACGTGGACAGAAGTTTAAATGCATTTAAAATTAATTCTACGCGTTGAGTAGTATAACATAACTAAATAATATAAACCACTTAAGCAAAAACTGTAAAATGTATATAATTAATTAATTTTCTTATCACATATCTGTAAAAGTTAATGTTATTTTATTCAACGATTAACTTATAAAAACTATCATTTAATATTAAAATAATTGTATCTAACCAGTATAGTATAGCAGAAGTATATTTAAATTTTATTAAACTCAGCTTAAATGTACTAAATAAATTAAAAACTACATTGGTAATAAATTATTTTTTTTTTTTTTTTGTAAAAATTATATTTATGTCTATTGTCTACAGATAAATTATTGAAGCTAACAAGATACCGTATTACATTCGAAAACCACTCGACCATTAATGTAATTGGCACATAATTGATCATTTAAACGTAGGTTAGGTATTTATTAACCCTAATCTTAATTAACTATTTAAATTGTCATCATCACTTAATCAGTTATCCACTTGTTTAAAATGATTTGATTTATTTCCATCATGACCTAAGACAGTACAACAATA
Source organism: Rhopalosiphum maidis (assembly GCF_003676215.2). NCBI lineage: Eukaryota > Metazoa > Arthropoda > Insecta > Hemiptera > Aphididae > Rhopalosiphum > Rhopalosiphum maidis. The sequence continues at coordinate 68,122,456 of NC_040877.1, forward strand.
AGCCATTCCTGTTCGTGAACATATAAAAAATGATGAAAAAGGCATTCTTTTCGTAGTTTTTTTTACTATTGATTTTTTTTTTTTAATTAATATTAATCCAGACCGCTTTTAAAAGACATTTTATTGAATTTCATTTCTTATTTCCAAATAATTTCTTATTTAATTTTTCCAGACACCGCAGGGATAAATAAAGAATAATCCTTAACCCGAGGTTTCGTTTGTTCAGTACCTAATACACTATTGACGGCTGTAGCCACGATTGCAGTGAACGTAACTATATGAAGATGGCCATTGAACCATATTACGTACGAAACGTCAGATTAAACACATACGCACAATATAATGATATAGGATGCCACTAATTCTTGTACATCGCTTGTTTTTTTTTTCAAGACCAAATCGTTCTTTGACGCAGATCTGATCATTGATTGTAGATCCGGTTTGGATTACGTGTGCCATAGGTATATTATACTTCAGGTGATTAAAATAAAACAGTCGTAAATAACAAGCTCACGAATGTATATGCCGTTCGTAATAGTGGGAGGACAATCAAAAAGCAAAGCTTAAAGTGGGGGAGATGAAAGAGAACTTGGTCCCCACCTCATCACAGAAACCTTTTATAATACGTACCCTTCAACGTTTATTCGAAAACACGAGCTGGCCCAATCAAATATGACTTAAAATATTGTCTACTGTATTACAAAGCAAATGTATTTGACTACTAGAAGCCTAGAAGATTACCTTTAGTTTTGTACAAAATAATATTGAGATACAACAGCAGTGATATTATTATATAGTTCATTAAACAAATTAATTAACTATTTAAACGTTCTAAACAATATAGTTTTCTGAAATTTAAGTGTATTCTTTTTATTTCATATAAATACACGTGTACTTATATTATAATAAAAATATTAGATATACAGATGTCTATTGTCTATGTGATATAAGTTCGTAACGATCAAAATCACACAGAAATCATAAGAGTTTCTTTGTTAATTTTCAAAACTTTAATCTCTGTTTAAAATTATACCGATATTATAAGTATGCGTGTACTTATCTATTTATACATAATGCAAATAATAAAGTTGTATTAATTGTATAAATGTGAATAGACCGTAAAATCACGTTAGATAAATTATGTATAATATTTGCGTCACATTGCCATGCGTATCTATTCAAAAGAAACGACGAGAATGTGTGTACAAACGGAATATATTATAATAATATATATAATATATATATTTGGGTAGGTACCTGATAAACGCGGTGACAAAAATAACGAAAACCTAAATAATAATACATATAATATGTGTGTGTGTGTGTGTGTGTATTATTTTAGTCACGGGTGGTCTTTCTCTGTTATTCTGTTCGTTCTTCTTCTTGCTCACGTCCGCCACGCATTCGGGCGGCGGAGACGGTGGGCAGATCCATCCAGAGGATATATTACAAGGGAAAAAATACCTCCAACGTTTGCATAATAATATGCAACCAGTGCACATGCAATTTATTCATTGTCTCGGCTAGGCTGGCTCTCGTACAATAATATCTCACGTCGTATACATGTATTATAGTATATATATATAGATGTTTCTATAACGGGTTGGTGTACGTATATGTATATACACGCAATGTCGTATAGTCTTCGGCCAATGACCATTTTTCATCGGTGTCGTTCGGAAAAAACAATAGTCGAAGAATATATTTTTTTTATGTGTAATATTATTATTACTGTCGTGACCCATTATAGCGAATCAAATTTCTGAAAATCCCTAAAACGTATTTTTAAATAGTATAATTATTATTTATTCTCATTTACTTATCAGTTATCACCATTGTTACATTTACAATATTGTATGTATTAACCCAATAGAAAAAGTAATTTCCAAACCACCCAAATTGACTTAATTTAATATCCATTGACAATTAATTTTTATTAACATAGTACATATTTCTAATGTAGACACTAAAAAATGCCAACTTCTACTAATATACATATACATAACATAAGAAAATTGGTAAAATTAAAAAATAATAATCATATATTAAGTATATATTAATGTATTACATTTATCTGTTTCGGTTTTATTTATTTTATTTATAAAAATTATAAAATTAATAACCTTGTAAAACACTGAATAATTCAAATATTAAATACCTACTGTTATTTTATTAATTATTATTCCATATTAGGTATAATTGATTAAGATTTTTTTTGAATGTTTTAAGTATTCATGTTGTCGTGTCAATATGCTAACAAGGAACTATAAATTTATAACTTTATAAAATTATAAGGGTTCTACGCACTGCAATTTTGGAAATATGCAATTAGGTATAGTTAGTACTATAATTATGCTGAATATTCATGACTTAACATGAAATTGGCAACTAAAATGTATGCATCATATAATCTCATTTGTTTGGAAAAACATTCAAAATAATTCTTATATAATTTTACCTAATATGGAATTTTTTTGTTAACAAAATAATAATAGTAAATTGTATATGTTTCGAATACGTCATATGGATATACATAATGATGTATAATAACATGATGTATAATACATTATTATTTTTCTTTGTTTATCTTACACGCAATGATAATTCGTTCATTGTGAACCTACCATTTTTGTATAATAAAAAACAAAATGTTTTAAATAATTTATCGATGAAGAAGAAAAATACTTTAAATTAACATCAAAATATCTCCCACGTGATATTTTTGAATAAACCAATATATTAATATATCAAGTGAAATTATTCCGTCATATTATTTATTAATGTAACTACATTAGAATATATATAGTAGATATTTTTATCTAAGTAAATATATTTACAAGTATAAGTATAAATTATGTCACCATGATTCGTGTAAAATTATCTTGGGTTATTGATCAAACATGTATCATGATTTAAATTGTTATTATTTTACTTTAATTAGTCAAATAACATAACTGGGAATATGTAACCATTAACATTTTGAAAATGGAAGTCATGATTAATGTGCGATAAATAATTTTTAATGCTGCCAAGTCATGTTAGTAAGTTATGTGTACCTATAAATGTATTAGAAATAAATCTGTTCATAGTTATTATATTTTATTATCTTTGATGCCATAATCTATACTACTATGCCATAATGCCTAATAAAAACACAATATATTTATTAGTTATATAATTGTGTCAATTATTGTAAATGTAAGTATGTTTTGAATAATTTCTAAAAAATATAGTACAAATAGTACAATAATTCGTGAAAACTAAATACTTCGATTTATCCGATTTAAAATTCATAACTTTTACAAAATGATTTTAAAAGTTTAACAATAATAAATAAATAATTTAAATACCTACAAATATATTATTTACATATAATTGTGATATTATTATTAAAATATTTTTATTTTACCATCGTGAAAACTTAAAAATTACAATATGCGTATTACATGTATAAATGTAGATAAAAAGTTTTGTAAAAATATATATCTCAGATTATCAGATAGTAGTAACATAAAGGAAAAAATTTTAAATACACTATGCTGATTCATTTCAGAAGTATTTAAAAGTTAAAACCATGTCACAATAAACTGAGAATTGATATTATAATTCATAGTATAGATATATTTAACATATTTTAATTTATATACGATCATCGATTGTAAGACGAAATGTAAATTTCTTTATAAATATATTATCTTTATAGTAATTTATAACTAATAGATTTATAGAATGGCAAATTGTGATTTGTGTACTACTAGAAGTTATATTGACCAAACTGAATGAAACAAAATTTGTTAGTTTTATTTTCAGAAGCCATATTGTATAAATACCATAAATGAATAATGCAAATCATCACCAGAAATAGAAATAAAAATTTAAATGATTAACATTTAATATTAGTGTACCATTAACTGTAAGGTTATAATTTATAGTTCATAATATTATATTATAGTAAAAAAATAAGATTAATAATATTTATAAATTATTTTAAAATAATGTTCTAAGTTTTTATTTGTAACATTTTGGTACGTGAACTAATATTTGACAGTTGACAGTTCCCTAATTAACAAATCATTTTATTTTTTAATAAACTCATAAAGTCTACAGTAAATCAATTTATCTGTAAATTGATAATTCATAATATACATAATACATATACTAATATCATTAATATTGTTCTGTTATAAATAGTATACTAATTTCGACATGTTATGCATAGAGAATTAAACTGTTAGTGTTGGTTTAGTTGGTTGCATATTATTATGTTATTAGTCAATTGGAAAGGTCACCAAACTATGATGCATCTTATTGATGGGTATGTAATATTAAAATAATTATCATCATTCAGCATACCTTATAAATTTTATGGAATTCCACGTTGATGATTTAGCCATGGATAAAATCTATTTAGCTCAACCTTGGAAATTGGATTTCCATATTCAAACGATAAATTCGATTTCACAGTTGATTTTAAAGTACCTATCATTTATTATAATAACATATTGCCATCCGTGAGAGATCGGTTTGGGTTATTATCATTTTTATTATTATTGAAATTATTATTATTATACTGCTATGAGGTGACAATTGCAATGTTTGTGTGTCTGCAATTTTATTTTATTTTTATTATCATGTAACTATGTAAAGTATATAATATATATTTATACATATATATATTTCAAATGTTAGAAAAATACAATTTTGCGCATAGGCGTGTTGTCGGTACCTTGACACTTGACATTGTGGATAAACTGGTTTTCGGTGGTATTCTCCAGAATTTTTGTGGACCTATAATATACACGTAATACTGTGGTTAGAAGGAACTAGAAAATTATATATAATTCAAAAATACGCACACCAATGCTGATAAACAAGAAAAATATCTTCAAAAATTATACAAATTAACGAAATTCTATGTAGACAAAAATACAAAATTTAGTATGACATATCATTAATAACATAATAAAAAATGTATAAATAGTTAAGATCTCTAACATACCATACATCATTTGTTTCTTACTTAATATTTATAGCTTGTTATATAACTAAACCAAACACAAAACTAATATAATATTTTATATAAAAAACCCTTTTGCAGTCTAAAAAACTTAAAATATCTATAAACATAAAATGTGTGTAATAAAGCAAATTACTATTCCACTTTATAAATACATGATAAATGCAACGTATACCTAAATCTATTTAAAAATTATTTTTTATTCATTAGTACACTGAGATATAAATTATAATCAACGTTAATATTTTGATTATAACTTATAGGCTATAACTAACGCCGTAAATTACCAACTCTAGTGTAATATTATAAACAAGACATTTTTTCATAAATCAAATTACTGTATTCCTTTTATTAGCTTGAAAATTATTTAACTTTATAATTATTAACAATAAAATGTTTGTAAAATCAATTAACTTTTTAATATTCAGTTTATATTGTAAAGAAACATTTTTTTATTTAATCAAAATAATCATTTAAACTCTTGTATTATGAACAATGACAGAATAACTTATGATAGGTATATTTATTTTTTTTTTAAGACAACATCTTTGATCTTCGGTGGTTAGAAGATTATGTTATTTACATTTAAAACTTTAAAATATCATAATATGTCAAATAAGATCTAGTGATTAATGTACTAGGTTATAATAAATTCACTTGGACAACCTCGATCATCAGAAAAATAATAATAGCATTGTATTATTATTATAAAACTTAAGGTGATAGTCATATAATTCATGATGGTGTCCGAAAAAATGACGACGTGTCGATCATTATGTTAATTGAAGAAAATTGCGCTATTAAATATTTCACAAAATAATTAACGTGAAATCATTAAATTTTAAACATAATACATAGTATAAAAATTAAAATGTAGTTAATATTATTAAGTCTAACTGATGAATGGACATTACATGATAGGATTTTCTTCACCACCAAACTTTAATTATATTAGATCTAATTAGTAATAATATTCGGAAATTATGTTAAAATTTAGTTTTTAAATTTACTTTCTATGTAAATAACGAGCGTAGTAATAGCGAAATTTTAAGTCTATGTATTTTATAGTTGTTTTAACAAGTCGCTCCGATGTGGGCTGAAGATCATGGGACATTGAAAAACTGATAAAAAAATGTGGCTTTGATGATCAATTTCAATTATTAAATATTTCTTAGTATAATGGATTTAAATTTAAATAATTTAGTTTCACCGTCTAACTGGATAAACGCATATGATCAACAAAAAAACGATTGTAAACAGAGAAGATCTATCTGCCTATATCACTAAGTTTATTAAATACGAGTACATAAACTTTTCATGGCATGATACAAATACATTGTATTCACTATTCATGAATAACTACTAACTTTATACTAAATGTATTAAATTATCAAACCTAAGCTATAATAATTACACATTTTATAAATGTTCAACTGTAAATTAATTTACAAATTTTCATTATTTTACATAATTTTGTCAAAATTTGAACTTCAAATGACTATAAAAAATATCATGAATTTTTACGATATTTTTAAACATATGAAAAACTTTAAAGTTATATTAATGTATGTAATTTATATGACTTTTTTTCATTTTTTTAACATTTTCATTTTTACATTTAATACAAATCATAATAATTAATAATTTATCAAAATAAATAATAAATTGAATATAACACGTTCAAATATACCTAAATAAACTGTTAATTCAAACTAAACTGTTAGACATTTGAATTCAAAAAAATATTTTCAATTTTTAATTTGCTTTACAAGCCAAACCAAATACCCAATACACTAATACAAATACATTAAAAGTGATTATATATAATATGGTATATCAGAAATAAATAACATAAGCTCATCATAACTATGTTTACTTGAAAGGCGTGTTTAGGTACTATTGTACTATTTCAGCAATACCAAGATGAACATGAATAATATTACATTACTTATATTCATCTAAGAACATAAGTTATATATTAGGAACGTATAGAAATTAGAAACCAAGGGCTTAGAATATTTGAAGCGAGTGTATCTCACCTTACTAATTAGTATTGAGGTAAACTAATCTTATTAATATAAACTAAACCAAGCAAATTAATGATTTAAATATTTCGATTTTACGATTTAATTATATTGTTTTTCCGTGATTATTTATTTGAACGGAGCGATGAATATATTAGTTTAACAATGATGTCTGATTTTTTTTCAGTACTTTACTTGGGTTAAAAGTAAAAATAACCAGTACTTTTAAAAAATAACCAGGAAAATTAAATAAAATATATACACCAAATATTTATAATAGTATTTAATAGGCAAGATATGATTTACAAAATGTTTTATTTGCTCTATTTATTTGAATTTCAGGTAACGTATAAATATATTATATTAATCACTTTTTTTTTATTTTTATATGCACAACATTTTAATTATTGTGTACTTATATATATAATTTAAGAGTTAAGCTCAACAAAGAATTTATTTGATTTACAATTATTTGTTTTTATTTTTTTTCGGGAATCAGTTTTTTCAGTAATTAGAAAATAACAATACGCAATAATTGATTATAAAACAAAAATATACGTAAAATATTTTGTGTGTCTAACAGGTGTAAAATATTCTAATATTTTTAAATTTTAAACTTTTATTATTTTCCTAGAAAAATTCAAAAAAGCATAATTAATGCACAGCTAAATTAAGGTTTACTGTATATTTATCGTATTGTCTTTCAACCAAAAATTCATCAATACAATAAATTCAATGTAAGATTTAGTCTGTGACAATTTGGACTATTAATACACACGCCCGACTGAGATGATTTTTTTTTTTTTTTTTTTTGATTTTTATGTAGTTTACTATTATCTACTATATTGCCTATATCAATGGTTTAAATGGGTATATTAGCCCACAGTATTATATATCGTATCGCATTATCGTTAAAGAGAACGTAGTAATAAATGATCACGCTGAAATTGTTGGATGCGCCGTGTCAAGTGAGTAGTGGACCGGACAACTGCTGATAATAAATTTAGAACCTCAGAGGTAAGACGGAACACGACGCAAAACGTCTACACGATTTCAGATTATAGATCCAATCCCTGACCCACAGACGTCTATTAATTATATAATACACTCACGTAGTATAATAATAGAGATCTATGCCCCGACCGCGGTCTTTGTGATGTGTATTTGTGACATTATAAAAACATTCCGCAAGGAGACCAAACGCTGTTTTTTAGCCCATCTCAAGGTGAAACTTTCACCGTGAAAGCCGAGTGACTTATTGGCCTTATAAAATGGGGCGCTGACATACAACTTACACTTACGTGAATACATGTTTTATTTTCAAATTTCGACGAAGTATTAATTGATCAAAGGATAAAAGTTAAGCACATTAATCACGTTATTAATGCATATTCATTGTTGAAAATGGATATTTCGTGTACAAACAGAGATTGTTAACTTATTTATAACAATATATTAGTTATATAACATCGTTTTAATTTCGATAAGATTTTTATTTTTTATTTTAAAGAATTATTTACAATTTATTCTTGGTCAAGATCATATAATTATTATATAGTAGAATAAGTTAATTTGGTATAATAATTTTTAAAAAATAATTTTATATTATAAGTTATAACTTAAAGATAAGACAGAAAACAAAACATTGGTAACACTAGTTAAATCAATGAGTTATACTTTGTTATTAGACTCAGGAAAAAATAGTACAATAGAATATAATTATTATTTATTTTATAATATTATATTATTATTGATAATATTGTAATATTGTGCACATAAATGATGTAATTTATACCATAGTACATAATATAAACACTATTTATTCATGTTTATTATTTAGTTAATTTTATTGTAATACCTACCATTACATTACATTCATATGTATTAATAGTTACAAAATGTATTAATTTTTTTCATAAAAATGGCTTAATTTTTTTTTTTTTGTAATTTTAAATGTAGGACGCTTAAGTTAAATAAAATATTTCATTATTTCATCCAGGAATTAGGAAAATTGTCTATACTAGTATTCGTACCAACCTCACACTTTGTAAAAAGGTCTCTAGTCTTTATCCCGAGACTTCAAAAGAGATAGTTGATCTAACTTAATAATTTTGTTCTTAAATAATAATATACTACTTATTTAATGACGTAATAATAGTTCAATGGATACACATGCATGTCATCTAATCTAACTAGATAATATACTGGATCACTAGAAACTAATCAGCTAAATCTACTAGGTATATATTTAATTTATAAATGACTTGAATCTATCCGTTACACAACTGTACATACAACCTGATATAACATTTTGCTGAAATCATTTGTATAATGAGTCAGGAATTTTTAATTTTTTTATAAAATAACAAACCGATCAAAATACTATCGTGGCATATGCAACGTTAAAAAATGCGTTAGTATTTATTTATAAATGAAATCAATAAATATATAACACCCCCGCCCCAAGGGTTAAGAGTACATTATATAAATTCAAAACAAAATTATAATTAAATTAACATTTAAAGAGAATAATTGAATACAATTTATCAAATAAAAATTATACATCAAATATTTAAATTATAAATATGAGTTTTTAACATAAAATAAGAATCGAAAAAAAAACAAAAGTTATGAACTTGATTGCTCATTATTAGCAGGCAACGCATCGGATTATTAGTGAAATAATTATTTTTTAAATAAGGTATACCAAAGTCCAAAAGATGGATTAATTCTGGAGTAAAAGGAGGGTACTTTAAGATTAAAATCTTATTGTAATAATTCAGAACAATTAAGATATTATAATATCACCATTTAAGAGTTTATAAGCGAAAGTGACAAATACTAACCGTCTACTTTTTAGTGACTTTAAATCTAAAAAATTAGCAATCTCACCAGTATTATGATAAATTAATTTGGTTTCATATTTAGATAAGAACGTTAAAAATTTCTCTGAATTTTTTTTTAGTTAATTAATTAAATACGATTGATTAGAATTCCATAATACTGTACCATATTCAAGTAATGATCTTACTAGTGAACAATATAATACTTCAATACATAAAGGATTACTAAAATCAAAGCAGGTGCGTTTAATGAACCCTAAAACACGGAAACTTTTCACATAAAATGTATTAATATGGGCACTAAAGGATAAATCAGCCGACAGTATTTTTAATTTTTAAGAGCATAACTCTTTGATAGCATTCTATCATTTTATTTTTTTTTTTTTTTTTTTATCAAAAATTAGAATTTAAGAGTCAGCAATTTAACTGCATACTAATTGATCGTTTAGTTATACTGAAAAGATTATAAATTTACATTATCACATATTCTGATGATTAAATAATAATAATTCAGAATTCTTACTATTTGATATTTTCGTTATTATACTAAAAATTATTCATATCTATTAGAAACCCTACAAAATATTCTTTCTATTGACTAATCGTATATTTACACATAACAATCTTGAAACGCGTAGTATAGTATTTGTTTATAGTAGTCAGCACCTAATTTACCATCACAAATATGTATTATACTTGTAAATAATTAATAATGAAATAGGGCCAAATGCAGGTACGTATCGTAACTTCTACGGTTTTATGATCCCCACACCCTCGCTGTATTGGGAGAAAGGATCACAATAATTACTGTTTACTAAATATACTACATCATATTTCGTAAATTTGCGATGTCAAATATATATTATGAATACATTTCAAAATGATTTTATTTTACGACTCTTTAAGCTGAGTGGATTACATAATCAAAATAAAAGTATTTTTAAATGGTCCATAAAAATCTTGAAATATTATTTGTTGTGAATAAATATACAAAGAAGCGTTTATTATACATATAATAATATTAATAGCTTGTATTTTATTTAAGCACTAATAATAGTTTAAGCAATTTTTAGTTTAATTATAAAATTAAAATTTTTACATTTTAATCTTAAGACTTTAGATTCATATACTTACTGTATAATTAGCGTAATTTAAAGTATCTCATCTTAAATATACGTTTTAAGTTGAAAAAAAAAGTTACCAACGTTCCATCGAAACATGTTGAGAAGCGTATTATTTTTTTATTTATTTTGCCTATTATTATTAGTATTTTTATTATTATTTGTGTAGTTGTGTTGTATACGAATCTTTTGTACACACCGCACCGTGGCGAAGAGACGTAGATATGTCTTCGTCTGCCATTTAACGTTGTCATATTATTCTTGTTACATATTATTTACTTTCGGAACCTCAGTCATTGATGTTGTTATTCAACAAACGCATTGACCGTGTATACGTTTGATTCTCCTACTCACTCTATTGCCGCGAGTCATCGTAATCGAGCACCTATTATTGCAGAAACTACGGTGGCACCAACATCAATCGTAAACAATTGTTGATCCAATGGACAAGGTTTGACACTAAAATTTTAGCAAACATTTCAAATAAAATACAAAATTATTATAACTTTTAAGTATATTTTGAACACACTGTTGCGTATTTTAAATTAATAGACATTTTTATTTGAAGTATACTGTATTTTTGTGTGTTTGCATGTTGTTGTCATTATTGTACCTACTAAGGTCTCTAATTTATCATATAATCGATTATTGAAGTATGATTATTCGATAATAATAAAATAACCATATATAAATGTTGAACTCATGTTATTATATGGAAATTTCAAATCAACAATGATACAAGATTACCTAACATAAAAAAATCAAATCTGCTAATAAAAATACATCTATAATAATTATACAAATTAATAAAACAATCAATTTATAATTAAGTAGTTACTTCCTATTTATCTATTTATTTATTTATCAAATTAAAAATGTACAACAACATACAGTTGAATAAATAAACTAGTCTTTGATCAATTTAAATGTATTAAATACAAATTTAAATTATTCAAGTAAATAAACTTATAAATAAAAACACAATGTAATAATGTAAATAAAAATAATACAATCAATAACAAATCACCTTTAATTTATCTTTATCATTTACTATTGCTACTAAATCATTTGGAAAAGCATATACGAAGTATAATATTATTTTGTAATTAGAAACTGTCTATATATATTTCTTCAAATGTATAGGGGCACCAAAATAAATTGAAAATTATGTTCTATATCTGTAGGCTTAAATTGTGCAACATCATATTGATCTAGCTTACTGTGCATTATTAAAATGCAAGTTGTTCGAGTTATTGAGATTCTTAATATAAAAATCTATTGTGTTCATCTTATATGCGCGACGTATAATATCATAAAAGCCTCGTAGACTTTAGTATACATTCTACAAAGTGTTAGGTATGCATTATAATACTTATAAAAGAATATTTTTCCTGCTGAATAAATTATTAATATATATATTTAAATTCAGTCTCAGATACTGAATATTACAAATTAATACCTTTCATATTACCATAATAGTCTATTGTACCAAAGATTATTATTATTATTATATTTTATATTAACTAAATAATTTAGTGTCCGTTTTTTATAAGTGAATAAATGTATTGAAACTACACTGTTAAGCGAATTCATTGCGAAATATTGATAAATAAAATAGTTGAAAATTTTAATTGGTCTAAAAAGAAATTCTTGAGTATTCATTTCAGAGGACTAAATTATATTTCTCTACAGAAAAAGCATTATTAAAGCTGTTCTTTCTCAAAACATGGTAAATAATTTAAAAGCACCAAGCTTCAGTATTCACACCATTTTTCATTAAAGATAATGTATTCAACGTTTATTGAATGGTCGAATAAACTCCTAATAAAACAATTTTATTAAAACATGTTTTTTTTAAAGACAGCAGGACTTCATGAATGTAATAAGAAATTGATAATAAACTCGTAGGAATTATAGGACATACATAATTTGTTGGACCAGTATTTTTGAAAGTGGTAAATGATATAGTCAAAAAATAAAAATAAACAATAAGACTTTAAAACAATTACTATATATTGTTCACTTTGTTTGTAAAACTAATATGTAGAATGTAGACACCTAAATGGAGTTAGGAGCAAATATTTTTTAATTTATACTGGGTATATTTTATTATTATAAAAAAAAATACATAAATATATATATATATTACCAGTAATAATATCTTTAAATCGATAAAAAAAAAAAAAAACAATAAGAATCATTAAATACTGACTGTTTTGGTGTTAAAAATATTTTAAACAGTTTATAAGCATTGATGTATGATTATATTATAGCGAATGTCATAAATCATAGTTGCACGCAATAATGATATTCTGTAATCATTACATACTATTTTATAGTAAAAATTTAATGATGATTTAATAAACTCTACTACTCTAGAACGAATTAAATCTTAACTATATGCAAACAAAAACTAGTAAACTGCTTGATATTCAAACAATTCTAAAGTCTGTAAGAGGAAAAGAGATAAGTCTCCAGGAAGAGACTGGGGCAAGTAGTATAACCAGCAAATAATAATTCGTAAATTTGCATTAAAAAATAAAACTGATAACTAAAAAGAAAAAGAAATATCGGTAACATATACTGATATAGTATATGTGTCGAGCATGCCTTATTATTTTATTTTATTTTTATTTTTATTTTTATATTTCACACGGACCGGAGTCCAATTACAATTATACATTATAATGTATAATAAACCATAAACAAATAATAATAATGATTAATTACAAACATGAAACAATACAAATAAACATTACGCTCTATATAACTGAATACTAAACATTAAGTTTAATACTATTTTTAAATGTATAAAGACTAATTACAAAGGGAATCTTATATTTATTTTCTAATTGTAACATCCGATTAATCGGTGAATTTGAATTTAAATATTACTTAATAACTAGAAAAAATACCGGGAATTTTTCCTTTTTACCCTCAAAATGCAAACTAGATTCACTTTCCTATCAGAAAAGATATTGAAGTTAAAGATTGAAGGATTTTTTCAACTAAAAAAGTATCTCCAGACACAAAAAAATAACGCATATCATTGTAAAATCAATACATTCTTCTCCCCGGTCAGAATCTAAAATGCATATGTCGTGATCGTACCGATAATACAATTTAAACATTAAATGCACCATAAGTTCTCATGTGAAAATACTAAAAAGAATAATATATTACAATACAGTTTACAACCGTTTTTAATTTATTTATTTGTTATTTAAAATTAAAATTACCTGAGAAACGATAATTAATTTTAAAAACACCTAATAAGTTTATTATAATATTATAGCTGTTTCCGTGCACTATACGTTCCCCGTAAAAATGTACCCATGTTAAATTTCGTTTAATTTTTTAACTTTTTATAATTTTTATTTTGTCATTATTATTATTTTATGCTAAAATTTAACCTAACACGAACGGATAAATAATATTATGGATTTTAATAAATCATTGGACCAATGACAACATCATGTTGCATTCTGTAATCGTAGTATTTATCATAATTAAACGCCGATTTCTAAATCATTTACGATAGATTATCATTATTGGTAGATTCTGCCGTAAGCGTTCAGCTTCACGTCATGTACCATGCTCTTCAGGTGTTGTAGCAGTTTTTAAAGAAGCTCACACTAGCAAGTGTTCAATTCGTGCGTCTCTCGCTCTCTTCAGATGTTTCATCAGATCTAATGGCTGACAGTTACTATACGTGTCTGGTAAATCTTCTAATAATTAATTTATTGGATGGTATTTAAAATAATTTTCATTACTTAATGTTTGTTGACAAATAAAGCATCCAAAGATAGTTTACATAATTGTTTATTAAATAAATCGTGGTGCACTAGGAGCACCGCTAGTACTTTCTCTAAAATCACCGCACCGCGGTCTATGGCTCATAATAAATCAATGAGTATTTTTTTGTTCTATCTTTCATTATGTTCATAGCAGAGCACCGCAACTGAATTTGGTTCAAAAAAGGACACCACGGAAAAAAAATTTGGGAACCGCTGGTTAATTTCATCTGGATTGTTGACATAATATTATTTTCATTTTAATACTAATTCTAATAATAGTTAATAACATTTTTTTTTTTTTTTTTTTTATTAATATTACAAATGTAACATAGGTATAATCTATATATATAAATGGTTAAGAAGGGGGAGTGAGATTAGCCTATAGGAAGATATTAATGAATTTAAGTCTTCTCTGGAGAACGCAACCATTTTGCAAAAACTACGTAATAATCAGTACGGTTGTTTTTGATTCTATTAACTTTGGATATACCAAAATCCCTATATATATAATATTACCTGTATAATAATTAAAATGCTAATTTTAGTACTGTCATTATAATATAATATAATATTATTATTTTTATACTTTTATTTCGCTGATAAAAATTATTCAACATTCTATTTTTATTGTTTTAAAAGTAAAACATTATTCAACTGTTACAATAAATTATATACAAAAAAATAAAATTGAAACTATAATAGTATAATGAATTAAAGTTTTAAAATATTTAATCATTTAAGTTTATATCGTTTTAGTGTTAGCCTAATGAACCATGGGTAGGTATAGACTATAGACTATACAGATATGTATACTATATATTTATATTGCATTTGCATGTCCACTGTTTAGCCATTTTAAAACCAACACGGTTGAATGATTATAATATTTTATTGCATGTACAAAGAAACTGAAATTAAATAACATTTCGCTAGATGTAAAATCTAATTAAAATTTCTTTTATCGTAAAATGGTAAACGTATTATGTAATATTTCAAATAAAAATTAAAAAAAAAAAAATCATAATCATGGTTGTACAGAGTGTTTCTACGACGAAAGTTACCATAATAATAAAACATATTCAGTATGCAGTGGACAGTAGATAAAACACTAAATTTTTAAAATGTTTTAATTTTTAGACGTGGTTTTACATTAATAACATTTATAACTAAATCGTCTAATGTCTTAACCACCAAAAACATTTTTACTATCAATTGTGTGTCGTTTTTTATTTATATTATATTTTTATTATGAGTTAAAATTGGTTTTGAATAATAATTTTAACATTCATCGTAGAAACACAAACCCATAGTTTAGATAATTATATAGGTACCTAATTACTAAAACGTAGAAAACGTAGAAAAAAAAATAAATACTAATACCAAATAATATAATATAAATATCACCATTTGTGATAATATTATACTTACTTATTGTTGGTAAGTGTATGTATTACATAATTGATTATATTATCACATCGATAAATATGTATACACTGATTTTTTAAATGAATATTACACTAAATTATTAATTGCTCTTAATAATAATTAATAAAGTAATCAGTAAATCATGTTAAAATAATTTCCTTTAATAAATTACGAAGTAAAAGGGATTACTTCGTGTGAAAGTGTTAAATCATTTAGGTGCATCTACCTAAAAAGATAAAATGTATTACCAATATAGTAATATTCTTCTTTTTCATCTTGATAATATTATATTGATTTATGTGATGTGTACCAAAGGAAACGTGAGTTTCAAAAATTAAATTTATTACATACTTATTTAAGTAGTTTTTTTTTTATACATACAATTATTATGCTTGCATAGTACATGCGATCTTAAACCAGGGACTGGAACCTTAATGATTTTTACGGTTCCAGTTTCGATTAGGTTCCTAAAAAAACTAAAATTTCGGTTTTTTAAAACATTAGTATTTAAGTTCCGGTTCCTTTTCGATTTTTAAATTTGGGTTTAGGTTTATTTTCGGTTCCTAAAAAATGAAAAATACGTTTCCTATTTTGGTTTTATACTTCTGTCAAAAAAAATTTGGTTGTGTCGATTTTTTAAAAAATATTATAAAATATTAGTAGTGTCAAATGGCATAAATTATGACAGGTCAATACCAATTTTTAACCAGATATCCTACTAATTTTTTTAATTGTTTAGGCCAAAGAAAAAGACTAAATAAGTAAAACAATTACTCAACACTATTAATGTTATGTACATTAAACATAACCCTGTTTTAAATAACTCTTTTTGTTTTTTTTTTTATTTTTATACCTAGTTTATACTTTAGTTGTTATGTAATACATGTATTATTTTCTAATTTCCACTTATTATATCAATAGCGGTATTTCAAATTTTAAAATATCACCAACTTTTTATTTATTATTACCACATATTATATCCATAGTATACTATTTACTCCATTAAAATCCGAAATTAATCGAAAAAAACCTTTATAAAAAAAGTAACGGTTCCGGTAAGGTTCCGATTTTTAAATTAATTTAAATTAGGGTTTCGGTGAGGTTCCGGTTCCCAAAATTTAAAAGATTTCAGTTCCAAAACCGGTTCTTTTCGGTACGGTTCCAGTCCCTGGCTTAAACTTACAATTTATTTACACAAATAACATTTAGTTACGATGATCTCAATCTTTAAAAATATTTATCATCAAATGGGTTTAATATATTGGGTGATTAATTTAAGTAATTTATTATTAATTATTAAATCAGGTTATAACTAATAATAATACATACCACAAAAAACTACGAATAAACCATTGCAGTAAATTTAATTGAAGATTACTTTTTTAAAGTACAGTCGGAACTGTCAAACACGCAAACACGAAATGTTTTATTGTTTTACCGCCGTTATAGGATAAAAACATTGAAATAGTTCAATAACAAACAAGTATTTTTTTCTTTTGCCACAGTCATAAAATGTTTACATAGTAGTAAGTTGTACTTTATTATTTATTTTATATTTTTAATCTTATTTTATAAGATGTACTTTTTGAATAATTATGCATAAAAGTCGTTTAGCTATAAATAGTATACATCAATATGATATTTAATAAATATTATGTATATATTATTTAGTGCCGATTAACGCACATCTTAAATTATATAAGATTAGGAAGCATTCGTCATTTTTATTCTCCATATAGTTTTTACGTCTTTCAATTCTTGACATAATTTTGTTTCAGTTGATTTTCTTATAGAACAATATACATTTTTAGTCATGTATGAATAACATACACTTATCACATATGCAATATAAAGTTAGTAATTAATCCAATATCAAAACATAAATAATAAACACCAAAACGGTGGTAGGGATTTAGTCAGTTTAAAAACTCAAAAATTCGTAGTTATATGCACACCGGAACTTACCAGCCTAAACAATAATTTTGTTCCCGCACAATTATTCCACACATAGGTAGTGCATTTAATTAAATCGTGTAGCGACAGACAATAATAATAATATGACCAGTGGTTGGCGGTCCGTTTATATTATATTAGACACGAGTTGTCTTAATTCCTTGGCCGTTTACTGTCACCTACTATAAACAAACAACAACCACTTTTAAAAACGATTAATACTTAAGAGTATTAAAAATCCGGATTTGTTCGAACAAAAACAAAAACCCATTTTAGTCGAACCACAAAATATATAACACAAATCAAACGAAACATATCGATCGTATTGCAGCCGAGTAAACGCGAGGGATGAAAGCCGTACGAAATAACGTAAGCCCACCATATCCGGGCGACTAGTGCGTATTAAATTATTATAACGTAGGTACCTATAGATACCTTATAGATACAACTACAATAACTGAATAACATATTATACAGTTTGAATTCTAGATTATAACAATCGCATGATACGAGTTCATAATAATATAATACTAAAAAAATATATATATAATAAAATAATATTTTGCATACGCCGTTAATCCGTTTATTTATTATTATATCGTGTACGCAGTGGCTTTAGGGGTATAAGCTACAAGGAGTGCAAGCAAATAATCATATCGATCCACCCCTCTCCTATGTTTCAATTAAAAACCCGTAATGGAATCAAGTATACCTACTAAGTATATTTAGGTATGCGATGTTTCTTACAAATTTTGAATTTATAATGAAATCGTTTATTTAAAAATACCTAATTAATTTAAATTGTTTATTGTCGTATTCTTCGTAATACTTTTATAATATACAATTTAAAAAATAACAATGAACATGAATATTTTAAATTATTAAAGCTCAAATCTGATGGTTTTTTTAAACATTTGCACCTCAAAGGAATGTTAAATATCCATACCATCCAGGTTTATAAAATTCTATGTAACAAAAAAATCCATAGAGAACTTTAACGTAAATATAAATTAATTTTTTTTATCATGATTCATAAGCAACAAGTGACGCAATATACATTAAATTATTACAATATTCATACTGTTCACAGTTCTATATTATGATCTCGCCACTACTTAGGTTGCACATAATATATCAATGGAGTTTAGTGGGTAGATAAGTACGGGCCTAACCACTTTTTCCAATTTTTCTTTTCAAAAAATCTATACCACTAATGTCATAAAAAGAATAAATATACAAATGCGTAACGACTGTACGAGTGTACGACTCAAAATATATAAAAATTATTTATATTATTTTTGTTGTATATATATAATATATAGCATTACTATTTTATCTATAACTAACTGAATTACCCGTCATTGTCGAATATTAGTATATAAAAACGTATACAAATTAATGTTATTGGTTTATACTGCTGCAAGATAAAGTACACGCAACCGAATCACAAAAAAATAAGATATTAGTCAAATATCACTACTACGCAACCAACAAACTGTGTGGTTCTCGATAGTTGGTTAAAAATCATTCAAATCCACACTTACATACAGAAAATTAAATATGAAATCAAAGAAATTATAGTTCTAGTAGCGGCGTGGAAATTTCCTACGTCCGATACGTTATTACATCAGATACTTATATTAACTAAGTTTACAAAAACGTATCACTCCTAACCAATTTTAAAAATCCGACCAAAAAAATAACATTTTCCATTTTTACCCTTTTTATCCAATCTAACCCATTTAGAAACTGAATAATGGAAATGAAGTAATAGATATTTCATTATTTATGTTACATAGTATATATGCAATATGCTAAATAAAAGAAAAAAATCCGACCAAGAAATAACATTTTACATTTTTACAACTTTTAACCCCCTTAAGGGTTGAATTTTCAAAACCCGTTCTTAGCGGATATGGACATCTCCTACCTTTAAACTATACCTACCTACCAAATTTCAGCTTCACTACAGGTCAAATATATTTTTCGAGATTTCGTGTTTAATAAAAAATACTACAGTCTTTTATATTATATATAGGTATATGTGTACATATAATAGAGTGAAAGCATTCAACATTATCGTACGATATACTCCTAACTCCTATATGAACTGTACATCTATTTACTTATTATAAATATTATAATTTTTATAATATTATTTGAAATTATTAACTGACGCTATAAGGACACTAAATAATTAATTTAATAATTCAATTAGTATTATGTAGTTAAGTGAGAAAACCATTCGTACTACAACTACAACATGGTTATATTAATTTATTAAACTTCATTCCTGCCGTCAATAGCATTTCCTCATTCATCACAGACCGCGCGGATAGCTGGTTATCAATATTGCACATATCGTGTAGTGCTATCTAACAGACTACCGACGAGTCAATTCACGTCGTAACGTTACGGCCGACTGTCGCGACTAGACTCCGGAACAAACGCAATCTAAACATTTTTGATAGCACATACGATCACTCATTTGTTTATACTTATGAACTGGTTTTATAAACCTTAAATGTAATATATAAGAAATGATAATAATTATTATTATAATAAACAATATTTTTCTAAATATAATACAATAAAATAATAAAACTTTCCTTCACACTGATAGTCTGATACAGGCTTATATAGCACTAGAAATAATCAAATAAATATTATTTAATATTATTTATTAGCGTCCTAAAGTTTTATTTTTAAATATTTATTAAAAAACTTTATGTATGACTCTATTGAAATATGTCAATTTAGCGATGATGTGAACAACGTGGAATTATACAAAGATGATACAATGTCGCTGTCGACGATACAGTAGTAATTGTCGAATATATATTATTAGGGCTAGAGACTTCATGCCCTAAATAAACATTAAAATATGCATGTATTTATGCCCTAAACCAGTCATTTTCAAAGTGGGCGATAGCGCCTCCCTGTGGGCGTTGATAGTCTTCAGGGGAGGTGGTATAAGACCCTAAGAAATGTTGGTGACGTTGAAATAGAATAGAGGGGGAATACGGATTAAAAAGTATTATGTACTTTTTAAACTTGTTAAATTTCAAACTAAAATTAAACTCCTACTATATGTCCTCGTAATTGATTTTACGACTGTCATAGCCGGCATGACAACTACTGTTTTTAAAATGCGTTACAGATGGTAAGCTTAAAAATTTTTAGGGGGCGCTGGATAATTTTTGATTCTCAAAGTGGGCGATCCATGAAAAAAATTTGAGAATCTATGCCCTAAACAATCAGTAACGTAATATAAAACAAATACATCAATAATATATAGTGTTTTTTTACACGTAAAGTGTTACGGACACCAATCTAACAAAGATTGAAAAAATATTAAAAATAAGTATATTTAGTTTTTTAGGTGAAAAACGACAAAAAATGAACAGGGGCCGTGGCCGGCCGTAATGTAAAATAAAAATCTCGATTATTTCGGGTTTTTTTGCATGCAAACTGTTTCGGTGACCCGTCTCACGATGCGTGTATAGTTTCAGAGTTGAAAAATAAATCCTTCACCGCGAAAACTTGCATACGAGTTTTTTCAAAAAAGTGGTTTTTACTGTACTTAGGTGGTTAATATTGGGATTTTCGAAAAAATTTTGATGTAGAAAGAAAGTTGGACGGTGCCTCATGCACGCTATATCGTTTTTAGAGGCATCGCGCGTACGCTTCCGTTTTAAAAATACGTTTATTTAGTTTTTTAGGTGAAAAACGACGAAAAATGAGCTCAAAACCATGCATCATTTTAGTGCGTAGAATTCATAGCCGCTCGACGATACGCCATTCGTTTTGGTGTTTGCATTGCTTTTTCCTCACCTGCAATATACCGATCGTTTGTGAGTTGGCCGAGTTTTATATCGGTGACTTATCAATTTCGTTGTCAATACGACCCTTATATGCGCTTTTCCCGGACGATGCCTCACAACTAAATCACGCGTCCTCACAGTGCAAACGTGGACAGGTCGCCTCTTGTAATTGTACCGTATTAGATACGTCCGTTGTGCATATTATTATTATTAATATAATAATATGAATGTGCTTCGTTACAACCGCGATAATAATATTATATATATAATATACGTATGGTATTATTGTCAATCAGTGGCCGATATATTAATACATTTGTGACTCGACTTGTCGTCGGTACAGGCCATCGACATTCGACGGTTTTGTTTTCAGTGGTCGCGACCCACGGCCCTTAATTCGTTTTTATGCTACTGAGCGCGGGCGGATGTGGTCGTTGTGTAAGCTCGTGGTGTTCACGATGTACGAGAGAGATGAATGAGCCGTCTCGTGTGCCGACAGTGGACTATACAAAATCACCACACGAATGTAGTCCGATATTAGTCCACACTGCTATCGCTTGGATATTGTCGAAACCCATTCGAATACGCGTGAAATAAGTGCGCTGTTACACGAATATCGTCTTATTTGCATAATCGCGTGTGTATAAACGTATGATTTTAACGGTCACTACATGTAAGGTGCAGGAGTTGTTGATACTCATTTGATCTCGATAGACATTTCCTTTAGTGATGTTCTCACGGGGAATGCGGGTTGAGGGGTTCATATCCGTCCCAGTTTGGACTAGTTTTTAGACCACAATCCTCCCTATCCACCTACAAGTCTATGAAAAGTAAAAAATGATTTTATATTAGAGGGTATTAACCTTCCGCGCCATGCATATAAAAAAAATTTAAATGACGCCACTGACTTATTGCAGCATTTTCTCCATGTGTCACAGTCGTTCTGTTTGACGATAACACACGAGGTCAACTTACGAACGACCGGTATAATATATGTGATAGCAAAATGCAAATTACATACTAAGACAAATGGAAAATTGTTGAACGGCTACACATTTCATGCACCAAAACGATGTATGATTTTAAGTGTACCAATACACTCATCACTCAATCAACACTAACTAATTTTTAGTTATGTACATTATTATTTATTTTTCAATAATTATAAAATTTTTAAACGATAATAATCTTCTAACAAAAAAAAAACATTATTAGTACCCATAAGACCTAACATTCTTTTTCAAAAGACTTTTAATTAAAAATATATCCATTCAGCTATATATTATTATGTTCTCAACTAACAGTATGCAACACCGTGTATCAAGTTAAATCAGCTGCAGATAGTACCTATTATGAATATTATTCGGATTTTATAAACTGAAATATATTACTACATACAATGATATATGTATATAACTATCAATTTTATATTACCTAACCTAATAAATTTATTATTAAGAGTTAAAGTTCAAAACGTAGTTATGTTTTCAGCAAAATTACTGTTTGTTCATTCACTGAGTATTAGATGTTCATTCACTAGGAAATGTTGTTTTTTAGGGTTTATTCATTTTTAATTATTTATTGATAACTAATTAAAAATAAATATTATAATATTCTTGCACAGAATTATTCAATGAATGAAAAATAAATTTTAAAAACCCTGGAATACCAAAAATATCTATTGTATCATTACTTGAAGATTGAATAGTGCTTGTGTGTTTATTCATTGGTGCACTCATCCTATGTTAAAGCACTTCAATTAGACATTATAATATATTAATATATTATTATCATTAATGTGTTAGCATAAATGTAGTGAAAATGTCTGTACAATGCGCCGGACAAGCCGAGTAATGCGATACACATAATGTACATTATTATTATTATTATTATTATTATTATTATGAATTTTATATTATTTGATCATTCTAGTTTTAAATACAGGCATTATTAGTTATCAATAGTTACTACCATTGATTATAAATACTAGTATTTATAACAGATGCGGCAACGTATATTTCATTAGACATTCAAAATCCGTAAATATCAATGTTCAATTACGTGAATCCCGTCATTCTTTTATACTCCATAGGTCATAGGATATATAAATCAATAACGACGTAATTATAGGTAAGTATGTCAATAGTTCAATATACTAATCAAAGCAAATTCAGGGGGCCACAGGGGCCATGCCCCCCCTCGTTGGGTCAATAAAATTAATTAATTTATATATATTTACTTTAACAATTTAAACATTATTTTGCTTGAGATTTAAATGTCTTTTAAAATATAAATAATTATCCCTTGCAATAGTAGAAAGTGCATACAATATTACATTCTTGTAAATATATTGCCTTTAATGTTAGGCACATTTTAATCTATTATCATTCGAATAAAATTATTTAATACCACGTTGTACTAATGAATTTTTATAATATTTAAAAAGATTTTTATTGTTTGGACAAAAAAAATTGACCATAATAAAATAGAGTATCATATATTACGTTAAATTATTCATACGTGTTCTAATTTTTTAATAAGCCAACATCACTTAGTTGTTTTTGCGAATTTTAATCAAAATAGCTTTTATTTTTTGTTTTTGTTGGAAAGAATATTACTCGTACCACTCCACTCCGCGCATCTAAACTTTAAATAATTATAAGTTATAACTCATAAACTACTCGCTCTAAATTCGATTTTTATGTATCAACATAGTCAGAAAATTATTCTGTTTTGGGTTATAAAATTAAAACTATGTTGTAATTCAAAAAAGGAAAAAACTTAAAAAAATATTTAAAAGTATAATTTTTTAATAAAGCCGTTTTTTTTTTTAACAACTTGAAACTATGTAAAAAAATGTTTTCAAAAACATGAATACTTTTTGAAATAATGAGAGTTTTATGATAAAAGAATCACCCTGTATACTATATTACTATATTATCCGAGTACTCATGAACTTGAAGTCATAATCACATAATCAGTGGCGGATCTAACATCCGGGCAACCTGGACATGTCCGACCAAGTTCCGGCTGTGTGGCTCCTCTGGCCCCTTGGCGAAAATAATAGGGTTAACACTAGATTTCATAAATAAATAAATAGGTATTAAAATAGTTGTATTACAATAAACCATATTATTAAAAGTTATTATATAATAATGATATTATAGAAGAGAATTAAAAATACCAAAAATATTTATGTAATTTAGTAATTGAAGTAATTTTTTTTTATAAGTTAGAATTGGAAGGTTACCGGTATTTTTCCCAAATCAATATTAAAAATGATAAATTATGAAAAAATAAAATTAATTAATAAAAATTAAAAACATAATAAATGATGTAATGTTATCACTAAATATTTTAAAACTGATAAATTATAATGCATACCTAGCCACTAGGTATAGCTCCTAGTTATAACAAAATTTTTACTTCGGGAACAATAACCGTCGAGAAATAGTCATTCGCGAAAAAAGGTTTCGGGTTTTCGGATAAAATACCAATCGGGAAAAAGTTCTTTTGGGGAAAATGGCGGGTACCGAGTTGAAAGTATTATGTCAACAATTTATTTTATTTTTTAGTGGGGGGGAGTATTTAAATAATTATGTGGAGGCGTGGGCCCTAATTTTAAATGTCCGACCGGGCCATTATTTTTAGATTTGCCCCTGCACATAAGATACAATATATTATATATCTACACACATAATGGTACCTATGTTGGTATCTTTTCCATACTAATTGATAATATAGTGATAACAATGATGTGTAAAATACGTCAATGCCATAGCCCATATTGCAATTTTTCTTACACAAGTTATATATCATATCAATATTACACGTTTAATAATTAGTTTACACAATAAATATTGCTGTATTGACCTTTAATATAAAATACAATTTAATTAACTTGAAGAAATTCATACCAATTGTCAAATACCATAGTCACTAATTGCTCAATTATATTGTTTTAATATTGTGATGTTCGTAATTTTTACATAATATTTAAAAAGTAATAGTTATAATAATAGGTAGTACAAATATTTATCCTTTCCATACTGCATACATTAAATTTAATTTTATGGAAACAAAAACATATGGAATAAGGATAATACTATTTTATAGTAACTTGTTTAAAAATGAATCATATTATTTACTTTAATATTTTATTAACATAACTCATAAGTATAAATTAATTAATATTTTTTTAAAAACATTCATAACTATACTAAAGTAAGTAACTTTTAATACAAATATTGTAATGCAGTCTCTACAATTAATATGTTTTTCAAAACTTTCAAGATTCTTATCAAATAGTTATTCATCTAGAACAGTACATTTTAATTCTCATGATATATTTTCTAAAGATAATTCTTTAAAATCTGTGAAATGTTTAAAGTCGTTATGTCCTGAACTGAACACAGATGGTAAACGTCAAGCTGCTGTCCTTATCCCTTTATGTATTGTTAAAGATGAAATATCATTATTGTATACATTAAGAACAAATAATTTAAAAAGAAATAGTGGCCAAGTATCTTTCCCAGGTGGAATGCGTGAAGCAGATGAACAATTACAAGATACAGCATTAAGAGAATCTTGCGAAGAACTTGGAATAAGTAAAACTAGTATTGATATTTGGGGAAGTGGTAGATTTATTGTTTCTAAAGACATAGCAATTATGCCATTTTTAGGAAATATTGGTGTTATAGAACCAGATAATTTAAATATTTGCAATGAAGAAGTACAGTATGCGTTTGCTGTTCCCCTTAAGCATTTTTGCAAACCAGCTAATTGTAAACATACATATTTCAGACAACATTCAAACAGAATAATGATGATACCTGTTTACACAAATGACTATAAAAGAATATGGGGTATGACTGCTTATTTGACTTGGATGGTATTAAGATCCATTATACCGGATAATTTCAATCAAAAACTTAATTCATCATTAAATGGAAGAAATTTAAAAGTATAATAAATGTATTATTTATTAGTTACCATTTTAAGTCTTATTAATTTAGTAATAAGAGTCAAAATAATTTATTATATTATTATGTACACTATTTTTAACATGTACAATAGATTTAATATCTGTAGTTATAATCATAATTCAACATATAAGTAAACAAATTGTGATACAAATTTTTAAAGTGAATTTTGGCAATATGCAATATTTTTCTTATACATTTATATTCAATAAATTTGATTTTTTTATTTTATTCTGTATTAATAATTATTATTAATGTAATAATAACAATAATAATACACGATACACGTGTATTTATTATTTTATTTTATTATTGTTATAAACCTAAAATGTATTATTTATTCCTCTCTTCAAACTTGCTCTCATTTGATATGAACTTTAATCGACTTTCTCTTTCAACAAACATTATTTAAATATTTAAAAAATAGTGTCATTAATTTTAGGGTTTATTATTGAAACATGTTAAGATTTTAATAATACAATTGCTTTGTAAACATTGTATTTTTCACTGGTAAGTTCTACTTAAGAAAATATTTCTGGTCACCTATTAATATTCATGTACAGAGTACATATTTAAAATTATTCATCATACCAATGTAGTATTCCACAACAACCTCATACACAAATCCCAATAAAAGCCTTTGCTATATCCATTATATTTGTGCTCAGCTGATCAGGATATTTTTAAATATGTCCTATAAAAATAAGTTATCAATGTAAAGTTAAATTATTACTTTCTTTAGTAAGATTTTAGAGGAAGATAAAATACTAGAGGAATAAAAGAGAGTATTTAGGATTTTGAAAATTATATTTGAAAGTAAGGAAGATATTGAGTATAGAAATTAAAGATATATACACTTTACAAACGGTTTGGTAAAATAAAAGGTTATTAAAAAAGATACATAATCGATGTCAATGAGCTATGTTCACAGCTGTAGTAGATACTATTGTATTTATTGATAAATAATATATGAAATATAATTTTTTTACATTAATTGACAGCAGGCATTTGCTGTCTAGGGACCTTGGACCTGTGCCCAATGACCGGTCAAAAATTAAATAATTTAATGATAACAACTATGATAGTAAGGTTCACGAATTAAGATATATATCTTAAATCGTGGTATGGTCAAAGAATCTTAGATCATAATACGATCTATAAGCACAGAATAAATAATATAATGATAGGTATGAATCATACCGTATGTCGTCCGCGATAGGTCCATACTCTGTGAAAAAATGATTTACGGTTAGGTAAGACCGTACACAGAATGATTCTGAGATGTAACGATGTAGATTGTAGATAATAAAATCTATAAACTCCACAGATGATACTCTCTGTTTCTGGTGATAACGTTTAAACTGTTATCTTATTTTTTATCAATATTGTTAATATACAATTTGAATTAGAATTATACACGTGTTTTTTAGTTTTTAGTGTTTTTACTGTTTTTGTACTCAATTTTAATTTTTTTTTTTTTCATTTATGTACCTAGTATTATCTAAATATTTAAGTACCTACAGTTTACACTTTTTATTATGGAGTATACATTATGGACGTAATTAGTCAATCATAATTAATAATATTTTATAGATTTAAAACAAAATTATAATGTATGAACCAACACTTAAAAATTTAACAAATGTTAACTATGGTAAACCTCCCGATTCCCAAAATCAAGTGAGTTATAAAAAGAATTTTTATTATTTATGAATGTTCATTTTTAAAATAAAATTATTTTCAAGATTCTTCAAGAATTGGGTACTCCACACATTGACTCCTTTAATTATATGATTGAAGAAGGATTGAATTTGGCCATCTCTGATTTGCTACCAGTTGAATTTGATACAAAAGGAAAGTATCGTGTAAAACTCACCTTACTGGTAATTAATGTACTTTTATAATTTGTGAGAAATTGTATATATGACTATTTAAATGATGTAAATTTAAATATGTGTATCAATTTTTAATCTATATTAATTTTATACCTAAATGTCTAAAACAAACTTATATTTTAGGATGCAACTATTCATCAACCGCGAGTACCTTCGGGATCACTTGGTGTTAAATCACATAATATATATCCATTAGAATGTCGACAACGCCATGGTACTTATTCAGGAAGATTAGAAATAAAACTCAGGTGGAGCATTAATGATGCTGAACAAATGATAATTGACAGAGATATCGGCCAAGTGCCAATAATGTTAAAGGTATTTATTTTTATTATTATTACAATTATTATTTGATGATATATAATTTAAGAAACTTATTATTTTTAATCATGATGAATGGTAAGCTTATTCAAAGAATTTAATTATAAATATGATTTTTTTTACCTTACATTGTTTATATTTTATTATATTAAGATATATTTATAATATTTTTAGTCTAAACTATGTCATTTGGAAAAAATGTCTCCAAAACAATTAGTTAATCTAGGAGAACATCAAGATGAATGGGGTGGATATTTTATAGTTAAAGGCAAAGAACGTCTAGTTCGGCTTTTACTGGGAACAAGGAGGAATTTTCCAACTGCTGTTCAAAGAAATACATGGAAAAACAAAGATCAATATTTTTCAGATATTGGTATTTTGATAAGATGTGTTAAAGATGATTTAACAACTGTTGTAAGTTTTTTTATATACTTTTGTCTAATATATTTTAAGTGTATAGTTAAAAACTATTTTTCCTTTTAAAATAAATAATTATAGACAAATAATTTACATTATTTGACAAATGGTACTGCAAAATTAATGATCCCAATTAAGAAGAGAGTATTTTATGCACCCATAATTTTAATAATGAAGTGTCTAACTAACAGTTCTGATGAATTTATATTTAGACACATTATTAAAGGACATGAAGATGATTTGTATTTCATCAGGTAAGTTTGTCAATATATATATTTAAGATGTTAACATTTTTTTTTTCTTGAAAAATAAAACATAAAAACCTTTTTTCTAAGATCTGTAATGGAAATGATGCGTTCCTTGCATGAAAGTAACATACATTGTCAAGAAGATGCTAAGGAATATGTTGGTATCCTGTTCAGACCTAGATTTTATGAATTACCCGAATGGAAAACTAACAAAGAAGTTTGCGATCATATGCTCAGGTTTGAGATTTTATTGTCGTAAATGTTGTAATCAAATGCTATAATTTTCAAATTATTCCAGGAATTATGTTTTGATCCATTTGAATACTGATTTTGATAAATTCAAACTTTTAGTTTTTATGTTGCAAAAGTTATTTTCAGTGGCACAAAATAAATGTTTAATTGAAGGTGCTGATGGAATCATGATGCAGGAATTAATGCTTGGTGGTCATCTTTATCTAAAAGTAATGAAGATAAATCCATTAAACAGTAGAATTATAAAATCAATATTTTTTTCAGATTCTCAAAGAAAAGTTGCAATTGTGGTTGAATTTGGTCAAAATCAACTTGCTTAAAATTGACCAAGGTGGTCAACCATCTATTGGTGATATGATGACTGCATTAAGAAGATGTGATTTAATTGAGCACTCATTGACAAATTTTTTTGCTACTGGTAATCTCAATAGTCAATCTGGCTTAGGAATGCAGCAAGATAAAGGTACTTTATTTAAAATTTAAATTTATCTAATTATTAATTCATGGTTTATATAATTGGTCATAGTTATTAGTGACACATGTGTCATATGCAGTCCATAAAAAAAAAAAATATATACATACATTCTTACTTTTATTTAATTGAAGCCTGAGGATTAATGGTTAATAAAAGTTTCATTAAGGCAGATGACCAAATATTTGTCTTATAAAAATATTTTTAACATCTCTTAAACAACTTTTGAATGCTTTTGATTGAATTAAATTATTGTTGCTATTTTTCTTATAATTGTCTTTCAAAAAATTTGTTAGCTCTTTGTAATCTTATACCATGTTCTTCCATAAACATTTATTAATTGTTAGAGTTAGTGGTGTTAGTGCATTTATTTGTGTACTTTATTAGGTACTTACTATGATTGGCAGTTAGGTGAATATTATCACAACTTCAGCATACTGAGGATCTCTATTCATCTAAATAAATAGTAGTTTCTGCTTCTAGTTTTTTAATAACTTTTAGTAATAATGTTGCTTGATCTCTCTTAATATTAATTATCAAATAATTACAATCCAGAATACCATAACTACACCAATAACACATACTAAAAATCACAGTCCTTGAACTCAAATTATCAATAGTTGTTTCATCAATAGTGATTCACCCATATTAACCATTATAAAAATTTGAATACTGAACACATACAGATGTATACATAGAAGTTGAAACTACAGTTATTAAAAAATTTTATTTCTTTAACAAAGGACTTACAATTTTGGTTGAAAACATAAGTCGAATGCGTTATATGGCTCATTTCCGCGCAGTCCATCGTGGTGCTATTTTTGAGTCTATGAGAACAACTGAACCTCGAAGGTTGCTACCAGATGCTTGGGGTTTTATATGTCCAGTTCATACTCCTGATGGAACTCCTTGTGGACTTCTTAATCATTTAACAAAATCATGTATAGTAAGCAATAACCATAAAATTAAAATTTATTAATTCATATTTTTAAACTAAATATATTTATTTAGGTCACTAAATCAGTTAGTAGAAAAGTACTGCGTGACATTCCAAAGGTATTAATATCCCTTGGTATGTGTGAAGCATCATACAAACCTCAGGATGTCAATATTGGATTTGTATATAATGTAATTCTTGATGGTCGCATAGTTGGATATGTACCTGAAACATTGACAGCACTTTTTATCAAAAAGCTCCGTACCTTGAAAGTGAAAGGAAAACAAGTAAATACCATTTATATTATAACATATACTGATGTTACTTATATAATGATTGCGCTAAATTTCTTGTTCAAATTCTGTAACCTAGAATAAAATGCTCAACACTAAATATTATTAGTTAATTTAGAAAATATAAATTATAACTAAAATGTTTAGATACCAGAGACTACTGAAATTGTATGGCTTCAAAAGAAAGAAGAAAATATTTTGGGTCAATTTCCAGGTCTTTTTTTGTTTACTGGAAATGCAAGAATGATGAGACCCGTTTTTAATTTAGACTTAGAACAAATAGAGCTGATAGGAACTTTTGAACAAGTTTACTTAGATATAAGTATTTCAGAAGATGAAATCAGACCTAATGTATGTATAGCTCATACAAATTAAAAATTTAATATTTTATTTAATATACCATGTATTATTTTCATAATGTAGATAACATCATATAGAGAAGTTACAAAAACAGATTTTCTTAGTCATTTAGCATGTTTAATTCCTTTACCGGACTACAACCAAAGTCCTCGTAATATGTATCAGTGTCAAGTAATTATAATTATGTATTTTGAAATAAATTATAATAAATAATGGTTATATTAATATTTATTTTTATTTACACATACTTAAATGTAGATGGGGAAACAAACAATGGGAACTGCTTGTCATAATTGGCATTTACAGTCAGAAACAAAATTGTATAGGATACAAACACCAGCATCACCATTGTTCAGACCTGTTCATTATGATGCGTTATCAATGGATGATTTTGCAATGGGTACAAATGCTATTATAGCTGTAATTTCATACACGGTAAAATACAATTATTTATTAGTATTTATAGTTCAACTATGGAAAATTTAACAATGTTTAAATTGTTTTTAGGGTTATGATATGGAAGATGCTATGATTATAAATAAAATGGCATTGGATCGAGGTTTTGCTCATGGTTCTATATTTAAAACAGAATTAATTGAAACCAAAGTATATTAATATTTTTTATGTTTTTTATTAAATCTAAATTAACTGAACTATTTTTCTTAGCCACATACTTATTTCATGCGTGATCCATTTAAAGAAGATCTTTCTAATTATTTGGGCTTAGATGGTCTTCCACATATCGGTTTAAAACTATCTAAAGGAACACCATATTATAGGTAACTAAAATATAATTTGTTTAAATTATTTTATCCAACTAAAATATATTTTGTTGAAGTTATTTTGATGAACAAATTCAAGGATTTATAATAGCTAAGTATTTAAGTAATGAAGAAGTTATTGTTGATTCAGTTCGTCAATGTGGGGATTTTACAACTGGCCGAAAAATACCTAATAAAGCTACAATCACTGTGAGAGTTCAAGTATGTTAATATGATAAATATATATTAAATTCTATAGTATATTGTTTTTTGTTACACTATACTTTTATTATCAGAGAAATCCAACAGTTGGAGATAAATTTGCTAGTCGTGCGGGACAAAAGGGATATTTAGTAAAGGCTGGCCTTCCGAGGACTTGCCATTTACAGAAAGTGGAATGGTTCCTGATATTGTTTTCAATCCTCATGGTTTTCCTTCAAGAATGACTATCGGTGAATACTTTTCTATACTATTGACTTTGAACTTTTCTATAAAATAATTTAAATGTTTATTTTTAGCCATGATGATAGAATGTATGGCAGGAAAATCTGCAGCAGTGCATGGTGTAGTGCATGATGCTACACCTTTTAAGTATAGTGAAGAAGATACTGCAATTGATTTTTTTGGAAAACTCTTAGAAGCAGGTAAAATATCTATGTTTTATTCAGAATATTATATATTTAGTCTTTACTTGCAGAGGGGGCTTGTGTACTATTTACCTACCTACCAAAAACAAAAATTGAAAATATTAAATACTACTTACAGTAATATCTATAGTACTATGAATATTATGTTTTAAAATTTTAAGAAATTAGGAATATGAATATATTATATTTGAATTGGGTTATTACTTATAAGAAAAAAAAGCTATGCAACCTTCGTTGGGTATAGTGACGCTGAGTAGGTGGTTGGTAATTCACACAATTGCAGTATACTCAGTGATGTATTGGAAGGTATACGTCGTATACCCGGATCCCTTTTTTTGAATTTATGCGTATACCTTTAAGAAAATTAGTCTTTTATGGGTATATGCACACCTCCAATTTATCATCAGTTATATAACCAAACAAAAGTTGAAAATAATAATAATGTGCAAATTAATACAATAATATTTTATTATAACATTAAGTACTGTATATTATCTAAAGTTGTTTATTATTTTATTAATATAGTCCATTATTTTACTGTACAATTTTTTTTAAGTTAAATAATAAAAATTTGTATTCTTTATGATATTTATGAATTGAATTAATTAAAAAAATAAAAATATATTTGATACTGAGATACTTGGTACATATAAACAATGGCGTATATAGGAATCAATTTTGGGCTGGAGCCAAGGGGTGATGAATCCCCCCTATATACGCTACTGCATATACATATACACATGAAAGGTAAGTGTTTGTAATAAAGTAATAAAAGATTATTACTAAGTATAATGATTTTTTGAGCGGAGCGAGAAAATTTTTTAAGGTAGGTATAATAAGGTATATTCAACTACTTTTAGGTGCGCATACCCTTAAATTTATTTACCAATACACCACTGAATATACTACAGTGCAGTTTTAAAGTTGAAACATGTCATTACATAAAAGCTGTCTTTAATGCAATTTATGTGCACAATTGTTTCCATGCACATAACTAATTACATTTTTATCAGTAGTTTATTTTAGACATCTTCATCATATGCATACTTTATTATTTATATATATTGTCATTCTATTTTAATTTATCGTAGTGACATAGTATTTTTATAAATTAAGAATAATTAAAAGTTTTACTTATAAATTGAATATGTAAGTTTACTTTTTAACTTTAATAAAAT
Source organism: Rhopalosiphum maidis (assembly GCF_003676215.2). NCBI lineage: Eukaryota > Metazoa > Arthropoda > Insecta > Hemiptera > Aphididae > Rhopalosiphum > Rhopalosiphum maidis. The sequence continues at coordinate 68,157,223 of NC_040877.1, forward strand.
AAAAGGTAAACAATATTTGTTTAGTATAATATATATATGTAACCATTAAATTAAATTATTTTTGAATGCATACAACTTTGTTAAAAGCTTATGAGCTACCACTACACTTAAATGTAAATTAACATTAACAGGACACCACATCCCCGTGTATTTTATCTTGATCTTACAAACATTTATGCCAAATTTTCATTGAGTAGAACCAATTTTATTTGTTAAGCCTAAATATAAGAGTGAAATGACCAAATTAGGTTCAAATTAGAAGGTAAGAGCATTATTAGTGTTTTCTCTTTGAATTATTATGATACTTTATTTTTAAGTTAATTTTGAGCATTTTTAAATACTAATATTTTACATATTTATAACGCGCTTAAAAATTAAAATACTGTAAAAATCCGACGAAAGAACACCTATAGTTTTTTTATCATTAAGTTTGATAATAGATAATTTTATTCTAATATTTTAACTAAATATACAAAATTAGTTCTATTGAAAGAAAATTTGCTATGTTGTACGTTTGTAAGATGGAGACAACACATGTGCATATGGTGTCGTCTTAAGTTATTGATGATATGTTTAATTATTTTAATGATTTTGAATTGAATAACATTTATTACTATAAATTCTTAGGTGGATACAATTATTTTGGAACAGAACAAATGTATAGTGGTGTAGATGGCCGAGCAATGAAGGCATCTATATTTTTTGGTGTTGTACATTATCAGCGATTGAGGCATATGGTGTCAGATAAGTGGCAGGTAATTATTTCAATAGCCATTGTATTATTAAAAGCAAAATTGAAAATAATCTACTAATTTTGTGTCAGGTACGAAGTACTGGCCCAGTTGATGCTGTTACAAAGCAACCTGTTAAAGGCCGTAAAAGAGGTGGTGGTGGTCGTGTTGGTGAAATGGAAAGAGATGCACTAATATCACATGGAACTCCATTTTTAATGCAAGATCGATTCATGGATTGTTCAGATAAATCAACGGTTAGTATTTATAGTTATAAAATGTATCAATACAAGCTTCAGAGATGCTCTTGATAATCATATCTTACCTTATAATAAATCAATTTTCTCTAATTTTAAAAATTATCGAGTAAAATGGTTTAATGTGATACAAATATTTGTGTTTAGTGTGTTGTATATTTGTAAGACAGATACAATACTTGGAGGAGTGGAGTCTTCTAATTATTAATTTTAACACAAACTTTTAAGTCATAATTCATTATAATTTTTAAGCATTACGTGTTAAAACATTTTAAACTTTGAATACTTAAATAATTGGCTTTTATCCATTATCTTTTTAAAATATATTGCACTAAATACTTTATTATTAATAAGTAATTATACTCTATTATACATTTTTAGGCTCTGTTATGTTTGAAATGCCATACAATACTATCTTCATTAATTCACTTTAAAGAAGATAGTTATTCAAGTAAAATGACAAAATGTAGAACATGCGACTCTACTCAAGTACAAGAAATTGGAATACCTAATGTGTTTCGATATTTGTGCTCTGAACTTGCAGCAATAAATATTAAATTACAGTTAAATATTGAAGTATAAATACTGTAAAAAAATAAAAATAATTTCAAAATATTGTTTTTTTTTTAACTATATAATAAATATGCTTGCTTATTGCTGGTATTATGCTTGTTTTTTTGATATTTTAAAATTATTTGTCCATATTTTCCTTTTGTACTCCATTTCATTTCTCTAGAAATGGTGAATTATTTATAAACCTTGATTTTAAAAGCAAATATTGTGTGATCGTATGGTCTCTTGTTTCCACAAAAGCATTTACATTAGCTAATAAGGTCTCCAATTATTATCAGTTTCAAAAGGTGAACATCCAACATCAATTGCCTGGCGGCTGGCAGTCAGCTTACAAATATGATTTTAGTTATTATTATTTTTATTAGTGATGACAATTTATTGATGGTGGACACTTTTATTGGCATATAATATCCTTATCTAAGTCCTTAAGACTTAAGTACATAGATATTTTATATAAAGATACTTATATCTATACTTTAATAAGAAATTTTAAGAGTGACGAATGTATATGTATACTGTGTAATGTGTGTTTAAGGCCAAGAATACTAAAAAGACATAGTTATGATTCTAATTGGTTGTAGCGTTATATGTTATCTTGTGATTTTTTTTTTATTAATTCATCCTAAATTATAAGACTTGTGAACAAATAGGTATTAGGCATACCACATAATTTCTATCAGTTTTTTTTCTTATAAGAATTACCTAATATAACTAATATAGTCAGTGGCGCCGAAGTGTTTAAAAAATATTATGACATCGTACATCCAGGGGACCCTCTGGAGCTTGGGCCCTAATTTTTTTTTCAATTTTTAACCGAAAAAATATTTAAATGTATTTTTAGTAAACCTTGGTGGGCCTCCAGCTATAAAATCTACTGACATATGTCATAGATAAATTAGGTGAACGGGGCCACTGAATATAGTGACAAAACTTAAATTAATCAAAAATAATAAAATAAAATTTCAAAAATATTAGTTTTTATTATCAAGGGAGCTTTTGAGACCTGTTACTGGCCATATGCTTATTTATATTTGGTCCTGTGGAGGAAGATGACTGTCGAGCAAATTTCTGATCTAGGCAAGGAAATTGATGGGAACTGTCGACTAAAGAATCACAAAAACACAAATTTGAAAATTTTTATTTTTATGATGAAGACGAAAAAATGGACTAAAGGTGATTTTATACTATCTACATAGAAGTTATATCTAACAAATTGTATTGTGACTATTTATTCCTGTTTGAAACAAACTTTAAATAATACTTCATTACTTCATTGCCTAGTGTTTCTTCATTTAAAACATATTGTTGCAGTCTGCAAAGTATTTACCAAATAAAATAGGTTTTCCTAGTTTCAGACGGTTTTTATGGGTTAATTCTGTGGACCATAGCATAATATAATTCAAATTATTAATTAATGACTATATAAATTTAGTCATATTCAAATAAAACAATTAAAATACTTTTTGGATAATGAACTAAATAGTGGATAAGAGGAGCAAGATAAGAAAGTCTGCTTATAGCATAGTGTAATTACTCTTTGGTTCTGTGCGTATAGTGCAGTGGTTGAATAGGGTCATTCCCCCCCCCCACCATTATTTTGTCAATTTTTGTATATATAAATATATATGTAATATATACAATTTCTTCCATTTGTGAAAATTTCTGCATTTGCTTTGCTTTTAAAAATTAGAGGCGATTTATACATTTGATAAATAAAGATATTTCCTAAGGTACATAATTAATTAATATCTTACTTCAATATATCTTGATATTTCTTTATCTCTGGATAGTAATTAAAATTGAATCATTTATCACAATTATAAGTAAGTAGCACGGATAAGTATCTATATCCATGGTAAGTAGTGAGTACATTTATCATGACAAAATTATATTTTTATATATCTGTGGTCATGACATATATATATAAATATATATATATTATATAATTATCATGATCATAAGAAAAAATTATATTATTAGAGCAAATACTCTATAGTCTAAATCATATATAGAGTATTCTAACCCTTAATCTATTTACTACTATTATATAGTCTATAATCTGGCGAAATTAATGATGTTATCCTCTTGAATACTATACTTATTTTAATACCAATATCATGACTTCACCCCGGTTATATTTTATCTTAAAATGACTTCATCAAGAAATAAGTTTAAATTAATTTTAATATTTGAACAAAAATACGAAATTTGCCATTGTTTTATAATATAAATCTAATCAATATGAAATTATGAAATATCATAAACTTAATAGTTCATGTCCAAGAAAATTAAGGTTTTAGTTTAAATACATTAATTAAAATAAATGATCAGTGAAGGGGGCGCTTATAAATCTGGACTGTATATATTTGGACCGTATAAATGTGCACCATACAATTCTACGGTCCTAAAATGTATTATGTTGGTTCTTGTATTTTACGAAACGTAGAATTTTTGACTTTATGTTGTATCAGAGTATTGCAGGGGCTAAAGTACTTTGTCCCTTGAATGTCAAATGTGTGTTTTATAACGTGCTTTTAGTTTTGACTGCAGAAATAAGTAATAATAGACATTTAGGAATTTCAACACAATTTAAAATATTTTGAACTTATACTTGTATTTATTTTATAGGTTTTTAGCACTATAGTATCAAATAAATAATATTAATGTGTAAGGTAAGTGGTATATAAAAGAGGGGGTATTTTGGGAGTTACAGCCTCCACAAGTTTTTTTATGCCATAGAAATATGTCAAAGTCAACAGTTAAATTAATAAGCGAGCCTTGAAATTAGATGTATTCTAAGCCCTAGATTAATGTTATTAATTATAATAGTAAGTATTATACTATCCATGATTTATCTTTGTTATGCATTGTTATGCAATACACAAGTTCAATATATTATAGAACTAAGCTTAAAAACCAAAAAAGTTATATATTTTATACAATTTTTGCCTTAATCTATACCATCTATATTAAGTTGATTAATGGTAACACCTATTAGTAACAGTAAGTGGTAGGAAAATCATGTTTAGTCATCAAGCACTTAAATTTGAATAAATACATGTATCTGTAAGTTATACTACTAATATGGAAGTATAGACTTTAATACTTTATATACAAAAATAAAATAAGTTCAACTTCATTTTATGTTAACTTTTAAGTTTAAATGTAGGTGCCAATAATTTGACCTAGTTCTTAAAATAATGTTGAAATATAGTTCACACTTAATGCCAGATTCTATTTTAAATACCATTATCAAATATTAGTAAATTTAATTAATACTATTTGTCAATGAATAATAGTATTTTAAGGCCAATGTCATATTTTATCTACTAGTATTTTCAATTAGTTATAAAGCTTTATCAGTATTCTTCAAACCTTGACCTTCAACATAAATTTTACAAGGCATAATTCTAAAACATTTAATATTTCACTATAACACTGTACAACGAATAAATTTAAACAAGAAATAACTTAATTTAAAGTGTACGTGTACAATACATTACTAGGTATAATAAATGGGAACAAATAATAACAAAAAAAATAACAACGTGATTTTACTCATAATTTAATCTATTATAGTATTGTCACAAATACTGACATTACGCGGTAGCTTTTTTCAAATAAGCAATAACATTGTTTCTTTCATCTACTTTCTTAATGCCGGCAAACACCATTTTAGTGCCAGGTATATATTTCTTTGGGTTTTCTAAGTATTCGAATAATGTTTGTTCATTCCATGTGATACCTATAAGGAAAACAAATATGTATAAATTAATCAAAGTTATAAAACGGTTTAACAAAGCCTTATTAATTGTATTATTAACATTCCAAAAAAAGTTCAATTGAACTTTAAGACTTATTTATTAAAGTGACTTTGAATTTTCATTTAACTTCTTTATGAAAGTTCTATTTTACATGGAAAGTAGCAGGGGCATTTCATAAAATATTCAATAGTCTTTAAACAATTATAAATAATTTATTAATGATATCTTATAAGAAATGAAAAAATTGAATGATAAAAATGAAAAAGTTGAAAGTGTACCACAAATAATAAAAAAACCAAAATCAAGTTTTTACAAATAAAAACTATTAGTAATAGTAATAGTAGTATGTAAAAAATACATCAAATAGTTAGAAATTTATTGAAAAAATATTTACCTTTTTGTTTATTGGCATCAGTATAGGAATAACCTGCAGCTTGGCCGGTTTTACGACCGAACAAACCATGCAAGTTAGGTCCAACTTTGTGTTTGCCGCCCGCTTCGACAGTGTGGCATTGAGAGCATTTGGTTTGGAATACCTTGAAATTATATTAATATTTAATCTTGTAATACATTTAAATAAAGTACAAAATATTTACTTTTGCTCCTTTTTCTACGTCACCCATTTCTTTTAGTTATTTGAAAATTTGATAAATCTGCAAAAATTTAAAAAATCAAAACGTGACTCAGAAATAAACCTCAAAAAAAAAAAAAAAATTAAAAAGTAATAAATTTATGCAAATAAAAAAATTTATGGCAAAATAAAATAAATTTTTTTATGAAAAAAAATCATATTAAACTTAAAATATATTCAAAAAAATTGGGATAAGTACTTACGTGATGAGCGGAAAGGCGGGTACGCACGACCTGTCAATACAAAACTGTATGTGAAAAGAACGAGGAATTCGTATTGGTTAGGGAATAGGAACTGACCCAGTCAGTGCCCTACGATTGCCGTTCGCCCTGATTGCCAATAATGTTGTAAGCCAATTGGGTGGGGACGCCGGAAGGTCATGCTTTTTATTATCCATGATTGTAAAATTGATTAGTTTAAAAATTGTTTACTCCATGACATCGACCAAGGTGACATTACCAGATACCGTTTAACCTATCATTCTGTTTATCAATTATTTACATATGAATATATAGGCCTACAATTAATTATCTACCATGACCAGCAGCTAACAGCAATGTTTACTGTTGAATAATATATCTACTGTTCTTATTTTTCAGCTGATTAGAAAATTAGTTAAATTATAAGACATTACTACACTAGTACACTTACTACACCTTAAATTTCTCGAGTTTACGATATTTAACTTTCGACCATTCAAAATTAATTTATTATATATTGCTGAGAAATTAAAATACTACAAAAATTTATAAAAATGATTGGATTGCTGAAAAATGTCAATCCAATATCACGAAGTACTTATTCAAAAATTGTAAGTATTTGCTTTCAATTTAAATTAGAAACTAGTTAGGTTCCTGTTAATTACTATAAATTTATGGTTATACATTAATCTTTAAGAAAAAGATTAATTTGCTATTTCTTATTGCATTTTTACAAATTATGAATGAATGAATGGTTTAATTTCAATATCTTTACAATACATTACATAAATATTAATTTTTGTAGTAGTCTATTAAGCGAATCATCTCTAGAATCATCAAATTAAATTCTATATATCGTCACTTTATACATCTGTGTATAATTGTTGAAATTCTAAAAGCCACGTTATCTTTATATTTAAAACAATTTATTAGAAGCCAAACTATAGAAATTATGTAAAGCTTACAGTTTTATAGAAATATATTTGCTGTATTATCAATTTTTTATTATTACATGACTCATAAGCAAAATACATATTTTTAATTAAAATTAAGAATAATATATGCATAATTTTTTTTAAAAAGTAAGATGAATTAATATGAATTTAAGAATTTAAAACAATCTTGTACCTTATGGTTTATGAACAAAATTAATTTGTAGGTTCTTCTAAAAGGTTTTCTTTTATGCAAGCCACTGATACTCATAATTTATTATTGTGTAATTAAAAAGTAATGTATATTTTTAATTATGTTAATAACTGTATTTTATAATTATATATCTTATATCTATCTATAATTTAGTTATAATGGTTTTTAAATTCTTTAATATAAATTATATAAATTATTTATTTTATATATTTATTAAAATATATTTCCATTAAACTGTTGTTTTAAAGTTAAAACTAAATAGTTTTTATTATCTATATATCTGCTCAAAGTTTAGTTATTAGTAATAAATTATTACTATTATAGTAGTATTACATAATATGTTGCAATGTTTCAGTAAATATTAATTTCTCAAACTAATCAAACAATTTAATGTTTTAAGGAAATAAAAATAATAAATTTAATATTTTTAAAGGTACATTTTTAATTTTTATGTTTCTACATATATATTGACATGATTAACTGTTGAAAATTTGTAAATATCTATGTAGGAAAAACTTAATAATACAAAAATAAACTATGAAGAAACCTAATATAACTTACAGTTGTTTTTCATCAATGAAATGACATTATGTTTGTATTCAAGTAACATAAGTTAATCAAATTTATCTGTGTATTTATTTTTTAGAATAATTGGAGCCGTCCATTAATTTACACTAGAAACTTACATCAATCCCAGTACTATTCATCAAAACAGAGTTCAGCGGTAAGCATATTTTTCCAAAACAATTCCTAATAATAAAATTATTTTAATTTTTTTATTTTATCTTTATTTATTTCTTGAGAAGATAATGGGCCCCATTGAACATGTTTGAGTGGGGGCCCATGAGTTCACAATTTGAAAAATAAATAAATAAATACTTAATATAAAATCAAAAGATTACAATTTGCAATAAACGTTTCTAGCATAATTAAAATTATTTAATAAACATACTTTTTTTTATTTTATTTAAAAATGTTCTATGTCTAGTATTTCTAAGTATTATTTTCCTTTGTCAATTATCATAATATAATAATTATAAAAATATAATTTTTTACAATTTTTTTAATTGATAAAAATCTCTAGGGAACTAATGCATATTCAGTTATTGATCATGAATACGATGCTGTTGTGGTTGGTGCAGGAGGAGCTGGTCTCCGTGCCGCTTTTGGCTTAGTTCAAGAAGGATTTAAAACAGCAGTTATTACTAAACTTTTTCCTACAAGATCTCATACAGTTGCTGCCCAAGGAGGAATTAATGCTGCTTTAGGGAATATGGAAGATGATGATTGGCGCTGGCATATGTATGTAAATTATATTTTTTTTTATCAAATATTTAAATTAATGTAAATAATTTATTATTTATTTTAGTGGTATTTAAAGTTTTGTAAAACACAGACTCTCAATAAATTTTTTTAGATACTGCAGACCCTGTTTACCAAATTTTGTTAAAAATATCTCTTGTTATATGTATAGACCAGAAATACTGATACAGGTGATAGAGTGATCACTTTAGGGCCTGTGCACCATAGCTTAAGAACCACTAATTTATTGTATTTAAGAGCAAAGTATAACCATAACTAATTTTATTGGAAATTAAATTAAATTTTAGCCTTATTCATGTTTAAAAAAATTTGTTGGGTTTTAATACTAACATTTTTAGTAGAATATTCTGTTTTGGATTAAAATATAAAAATCAAAAGTAGATAGAGGTTTCAATAATAAGCATACAGATGTAAAAACATATAACTTTTAACTAGAGCCTAAAGGAATATATTAATTAGGAAAAATATATTAACATGAAATGTATAAATAAGTATTTTAGCCATTAAACAATTTGTAACTAAAATATGTATATGTGATTCTAAATGATTTTATTTATGAAATATATGTTGTTAAAATTAATTTTATTTATATTTTAGGTTTGATACTGTTAAAGGTTCAGATTGGTTAGGAGATCAGGATGCTATACATTATTTAACTAGAGAGGCACCTGCAGCTGTAATTGAGTTAGAAAATTATGGTAAAGCAATTTGAAGTTTGATATTAAATTAAATAATCAATTAGTATTACTAAATTACTTTTATTACTAAACAAATAATTATTATCTAGGATTTTTTTTAAATTTTAAATATATTTAAAAAATTTAAAAACTGTATAGGTATGCCTTTTAGTCGTACCGATGAAGGCAAAATATATCAACGTGCATTTGGTGGTCAGAGCTTACAATTTGGAAAAGGTGGCCAAGCTCATCGTACTTGTTGTGTAGCTGACAGAACAGGTCACTCCCTTTTACATACTTTGTATGGATATTCATTAAAATTTAATTGCAATTATTTCGTCGAATATTTTGCTTTGGATTTAATTATGGATAAAGGACAATGTGTCGGAGTTATTGCCTTATGTTTGGAAGATGGCACTATTCATCGCTTTAGATCAAAGAATACAGTTCGTATTTATTTTTATTTTTTTAAATTATATTTTACTTTACTTATATAATTTTAAATTGTATTCTTAATAAGGTTTTAGCTACTGGTGGTTATGCTAGAGCCTACTTTTCATGTACAGCTGCCCATACTTGTACAGGTGATGGTCAAGCTTTAGCATCAAGAGCTGGCATTCCAATGCAAGATATGGAATTTGTACAATTTCACCCAACTGGTATCTATGGTGCTGGCTGTTTAATGACAGAAGGTTGTCGTGGTGAAGGAGGATATTTAATTAATGGTTTAGGTGAAAGATTTATGGAAAAATATGCACCCAATGCTAAAGAACTCGCATCCAGAGATGTTGTATCTAGGTCAATGACTATTGAAATCATGGAAGGAAGGTTAGATACTTATTTTTTTTAATATATAAAAACAAAAAAAATTCATAGTTAAACACAATTAGATAAAAAACAAGAAATACCCTTAGGTATTTATAAAATATAATTTTATATAATAATTTGTAGTACCCCCAGTGGATGTTGACATTTACATTTTACATAATAAGATTTGAAAGTATGTGCTTATAGTGTTGTATGCAAAGCTGGGCAAGTTAAGTTATTTTTTTCAACTAGTTATATTACTTTAATACAAAAACAAACTAAGTTAAAATAGAAATTGATTTCTGAAATTTACCAAATTTCTAACTTAGTTAGAAGTTAGTTTAGTGAAAATATTAACTTAAGTTACTAGAAGTTAATTTTTTTTTTTAGTTTAAAACATAAATTAGATTTTTCAAATTCATTGTATTACATAAATTAGTTATAATGTAGGTAGGTAATAAACAGTTCAATATTGGAGATGAATGAAAAATTAAATTGAACAACTGATATATATCAAATTTTCAAGTAGGTAGGTACGTTATAACTTTATAAGTAATAACTTTTATTTCTTGGAATATCATAACTCATTAGAATATAGAAATTTTAACAAAATAATGAATATACAAACAGTATAACATAACAGATTTGTCTATACCTACTCTTTATTGACGCAATAAAAAATACAAAACTTCATACATAATTTAAGCAATATACAGCCTATATTTCCTACATTGGCTATAATAATATAGTATATAGTTTTATTATAAAAATAAATATTTTTGTCATAAAATTGAAAATTGAAAATACCTCAATAATAATCATATTAATACATTATTATCTGAAAAAAACTACTAGAATAATTAGTTACTTATTGGTTTTAACGAGTTTGATTAGATTATTTTAAACATTCAATTCAACAAGTTAAGTTACAAAGTTAATATGCATTAAATTTAACTAGTTAAGTTAGAAAGTTATTTAAAAAGTAACTTTAATTTTTTAATTAGCTAGTGCCCAGCTTTGGTTCTATATTTAAAAATAACAATTAAAAGTAATATTATAGTATCATTGGTATTTTAATTACATTAATTCAGTGATTGAGACAACATATTTAGTAATAAAAGTCAAATTGGTGGTAATCAATAATTATTAACTCTGATAGTTGGATTGGCTAAAAAACTATAAATAAGAAAAATTAACTAAGAAAATTATATGCACTGATACTTTTAAAATCCCAATTATTCAAAAACCATTCAGAATAATGAAACAAATATTGATAAAACTTAATTCCTTTTAAAAAATAAAATAAAAATAATAAAAAAGTCCTACAATTTAGAAATATTTATTGTGCTATTTCATTATTTGTTGGGGGAAGACTAGGGTAATTTAATTTTCAATATTATTAATACTGAGAAAAAAGGCTGAATCTAATTGTTAACTAATCAAGAAATTATTGTTTTAGAGGATGTGGTCCAGAAAAAGATCATGTTTATCTTCAACTGTATCATTTGCCGGCTGAACAACTTCATGCTAGATTACCAGGTATTTCAGAAACCGCCATGATATTTGCAGGAGTTGATGTTACTAAAGAGCCTATACCTGTGTTGCCAACTGTTCATTATAACATGGGTGGAATACCAACAAACTACAGAGGACAGGTTAGTAAATAAACACTAAAAATTTAAAGTAGTATTGTTAGCATTACATTACAGTAAATTTACCTATTTTCAAACTAAAGAGTTAAAAATATTGTCTAAGGCAGACTATTATTTTATATTCTGAATAATTTTAATAAGAATATTTCTTACCTTAAAATTTGATGATAAGTCAATGTACTCTAGTATTAAAGCTAACAAGACAAAATAGGATTTCCTGAAAGCACATTTAATACATTCTCTGTAGAGCAGTGAGAGAGAAAACCAATAATGCGCTGAATACTGATATCATAATATAATTATTTATTTTAAGTTATTTATATTTAATAAGGTTATAAAAACATTTTGAGTTCCAATACTAAAATAGCTATTGTGGACCCTATGTGTTAATGGGAATAATTTAGTCATTTAGAAGATTAGTGTTTTTATTTATAGTATTTAGTTCTTTTAATCTTTAATTATGTCATAAAATTTATTCATTTTAAATTATTTAATATAGGTAATCAATCCTGAAAATGGAGAAGATAAAGTAGTACCTGGATTGTATGCTTGCGGAGAAGCTGCATGTACATCTGTTCATGGAGCTAATCGTCTTGGTGCTAATTCATTACTCGAGTTAGTGGTATTTGGACGTTCATGTGCTTTAGATATTGCTAAATGTAACAAACCTGGAGATAAAATACCGCAAATTAGTGATGTAAAGTCTTAATAATATTTAATTTAAGATATATTATTTAAATAAATACAATAATTAACACATTTGTATTATAGAATGCTGGCGAAGAATCTATTTCCAACATTGATAAATTACGTTTTAAAAATGGAACAATTCCTACAGCAGACTTACGTTTAGATATGCAAAAAACTATGCAACTTTATGCAGCTGTTTTTAGAACTGGATCTACACTTGATGAAGGCCGCACAAAAATGCAATCCATATATTCAAAGCTTAAGGATATTAAGGTATGATTATTTGTTAATACAATTTTACTTTACTTTAAAATTTAAATAAATTTAAATAGTTTAGTAATATTAATATATCCCAATAAGATACATTTCTCTTTTAATCAATGACATACAGTTCACAAAAGTATTATCATCCATTCCTTTTTTTAATATGTAAAAATTATACACTTCCCATAATTATCACCAATAATATAATATAAATAGTTTTACCTCATTTGAAAGATATTTAAAGTAAAAGTATACTTATATAGATTTTATATAAATCTTTACATTTTCAAAAATAGAATTCAGAGTGGTTTTTAATAATCAATTTAATTATAGTTGTTAAATTTTCAGTAAATAACTTAAAGTAATATTTAAATGTTAAAACTTTTTAAAAGGGTAGAAGTAATAAATTATTATACTAATCATAACATAAAACTAAAAATGGTTAATTACTATATTGTATTCATATGCTTACAGTTTTAAATTTTGTTTATCAGCCAAATTTATTATAAAATGATCACAACATTTTTGTTGTATGATTTTACCAACTAAGATAAAGCTACATATAATCAGTAAACAAACATTTATTTTTAAATTCTTTTAAAAAGTAGAAATCCGTTAGTACATTTTTAATTTATTCAATGGCTTTTTTAAAGCATAGATAATGATATATTATTTTTATTAAGATTTAACAATATATATATATATATATCATATAATTTATAAATAAACATTATTTATGTTATGGTCAAAGTAATGATTGTGAAGGGATATAGTTGGATGAGAAATATCCTCAGTGCCCAAAATTAGCTAACTATGTAAGAAATGTATGTATGTTAAAAAACTTATTTTATACTAGAATTTCTAAGATTGGTGGTCTAATATTTTAAAAATATAACATTGTAAACTTAGGTATATAATTTCAATAAAAAATCCATGGGAACTGGAACTCTTAGTTTTATGATTGTTAACCTAACCTTAGTTTTATATGGTTGATGATTATGTAATTCATTTACATAATCATCAACCATATATCTTTACTAATACTGTAATTTCTCATAATAAAATGTTTAAACTGTGTCATCTAAAATAAATAGATATACTCATTGATCAAATTTTAATATCATTATCAAAATCGAAAAAATAATACTTTTTATATAGATAAATGATCGATCAATGGTTTGGAATTCTGATTTAGTGGAATCATTAGAATTACAAAACTTAATGATAACCGCACAGCAAACAATTGTTTCTGCTGCTGAACGTAAAGAGTCCAGAGGGGCACATGCACGAGATGATTTCAAAGTATGATATTATTATTATTATTATTACTATTATATTTCCTATATTTCAAATTAATTTTTTCCCTAGGATCGTGTTGATGAATTTGATTACAAAAAACCATTAGAAGGACAAACCAAAGTACCTATTGAAAAACACTGGAGAAAGCATACACTTGCACACATCAATCCAGACTCTGGAGAGGTTTGTAATGTTAAATTTTTTTTTTTTTTTAATTGTTTATTTAATAATATTTTTTTTTTTAGATAAATTTAACTTATAGACCTGTGATTGATCATACTTTGGATGATAAAGAAGTGAAATCGGTGCCACCAATGATTAGATCTTATTAAGATTTATTAAATCATTAATCAACTACTACTCGTAACTCTAGTCTGCCCACTCAATCAAATCACATAACAGCTCAAATCTTGTTTGCATTTAAAAATATGTATGAAAAAAAAATCTTAAATAAGGTATATCAGTAAATACTATCATACTGATTTATTAGTACAAGTTATTTTACGAGCAAAATTCAAAGGCAGTATTAATAGTTAATATTATAGTAAAAATAAATTACATGAATCTATTGTTATTATTTTATTTTGTTCATTACCTGTAAATAATTATTTCATGCTCTGTCTTTTAATATTGGTAATATATATATTTTTCAACAACCAAGAATAAAATGTTATAATTTGTTGCAAATGTTTATCCTTCATTTTGACTTGTTTTAAACTATTAATTGAATGAATACATTAAATGTTTATCAACCATATTGGCATAGTATGTTATTAATATAATTCATTTTTAAATATATTTAGACACATAGGTATAAGGTATAACTTATAAATAAATGAATTATGTGTTCTTAATACTTATATAAGTGTTACTAGTTACATAATATTATTCAACTATTTCTTATGCTAGAAAACTCAGTTACTTAAACAAAGCTAAAGATTTTACTTATTTATTATTGTTATAATTATTCTAGTACTCTTGTAAAGTGAATAGATGTATAATTAATATTAATTATAATAGATCTATGCTTTTTTGGATTATGATAAAATAAACTGATGACAGTTCAATTATAATAATTAACTAATATTTATTATAATACTAGTAGTTATTTCACACTTAGATGTTATATAAGTTATTATAAATATTAGAAAAATTGTTTGTGTTAGTAATTAATATTAGTACTTGTATACTAATATACAGTACTTATTATATGTCTATAATATTTCCTAAAAAATGCACGTTTTAAACCAGTCTTATAGGAAATAATAATTTTTAAACAGTATCACAGCATACGACATAAACAACTTATTTAAATTGATTTTTAATATGTACTAAAATTTAAAAATATTTAATAATGCATATCTGTACGATATGGTTAAATAAATCAAAAATAAAATGCTAATACAATACCTACTTCTATATAATTAGTAGACATTTACATAATATATATATATAACAAATAATAAGCAATAATCTATAAAAAAATCTATAAATTTGTTTTAAAACTTATTATTTTAAATCTTTATCCTAGTTAAGTTTTACAACATACCTAACTGTACCCTATCTCCCCTTAAATCTGCTTCTATGACGTAAACAGAGTGATAAATTAAGAGTACATCTCAAATTTTACAATTTTAAAATTCTCGACATAACATGATGCTTCTAAATTAAAATTAAATAAAAACCCCACACGAGGCATTCTAGATAATATTTTACCTAGTCTTATACATTTTATAATAAGTCGTTACTCTGATATTAAATAACAGAGTAAAATCGATAATTCTATACTTATTCTAACGTAAAATTTGATAAGTTGTGTTAGTAAAACGGGAATATGTGCACCAAATATTGTCTTAAATGTTTTATTAATTTAATAAATGAATACACGTAATATAGTGAAAACCAAAAAAAAATATATTTATTGCCTTATTGGTTATAAAACGTAAATTATTGTTTAAAATTGTTAATATTTTAATTTAAAATATAAAACCCTACAATTTATAATATTAATATACTTTATATTTATACAATAAGTAAAATAAAAAAAAATATTAAAATTATGCAGTGTGACAATATATACATGCAGTCATACAGATATACACGGGCATAGCTAGAATTTCAATCAGGGGGGGAAGGGCAGTGGCATAGCCAATTTTAAATCATTACAACTCAATTTATAAGGTGTAAGAAATATAATTTAGTTAGAAATGCAAGGGGTGGGCACTTGCCCCCCTTGCTACGCCAATGCAAATATATTATATAGATACCTAATAAATTAATAACTAATAAGATGAGTAATATTACCTACCTAGGTAGGTACCTACATAAAATACATTAAATAATTATAATTTTGAGTCGTTAGTCATTATATTAATCAATAAAAAATATTATTACTTACACAAAATTAGGTTTATTTCTTCTTACAATCCAATTTCTGATATCACGGATAAAATAAAAATTATAAATTAAAAATTCATCCATAGAAATAGAGTACGAGTATGGAATTATACCTAAGTTGCAGTACGCATCTAACTACAATAATGTAAATACTTTAATACGAATTTAGGTATAATTAGGTACATAATTACCTAATTATGAATTATGATGTACCTATAGATATGATTACATAAATCTGTATTGAATACACTGATAAACAACTTCAATTGTAGTATAAAAAACATCAATAGTCAACAGGAAATAGATTTATTGCATCTAAATATTGTTGATAAAATAATTATAAAATACATTATACATGACATATGTAGTCATGTAGATAATAAATTACAAAAATATTGTCAATATACTACCTTGTTCATTTATATAACAGTTTATTTTTAAGGTAATTTTATTTTCGAATAACAAGAAAATAAGACATTTTTTTGAGAAAAAATTATTATTTTAGGTATGAAGAATTAATGTCGTTCTTTAAAAAAAACTTATTGGGATCGTGATTATGAGTTTATGACATAGTTTGTGAAAAATTGAACTTTATACTTTTATAAAACAAAATATACGTGGTCATGGATTTTTGGTATTTTTAATTTTTATAAGAAAACTTTACAAGAAACTCTATACTACTACTACTACTACTTACATATATTAATTGTGAGAAACCATAATGACAAAGGTAAGCAAGTTAGTATCATTCTGCAGTGTGTTAAGAGGGTTACTATTATGGGTGTGTTAATACGAATTCAATAACATAAAATTGCATAAGAAAAACGATTCTGAACGGAGACGGTCTGTCAGCTAATATCATAAGGTATATTCATGAAATATTTTTCTGATAAAGCTATTAAAGTAATTTATTTTATTGATTTTTTTCCGAAAATATTGCATTTATTATATTTTTAGTGTTTAATTTTTATAATAATTTATATTTATACCATATTATAATTATATCAACAGTAAATTAAAATTTAATAATATCTTTCTGTAAATGCTGTGAAAGAAATAGTATAGATATAATATCTTAAAAGAAATCAAAAATATCATTGCGTATAGTAGAATTCATAATAATATAATGTACGCAAAAGTTTTAAGTCCCCGCGAATGTTTATGATATACTTTAGTACAACAAAATAAGTAGCATCGTTAAAATACGGATTTAACAATATTTATGTTTATACATATTTTTTTAGTTCCAGTAAGAACTACTTATGAAGAATATTATATTGCATTTACAATTTTCGACTAAAAACCACTAAAAAAAGTAGGATTGAAGAATTTTAACTACACAAAAAGGTGATAATTTACGAAAAAAATTAATTGTAAATGTAATACATTTATTGCGCTCCGTCGAGAATCTAAAATAAACACGTCATTTAGTTGTAAAGCTGATACATTCGTCATTCCCGGAAGTTATATTTTCTTGGAAAATAGTTTGTTTTATATTCTAATAAATTACATTTCCAGAAATACTATTGGAAATGATGTTTGTTTTTAAAAAAAATACGTTTCCGACCACTTTTTCCAACTTCGTATGCGCCCCAATTTATGTGGTTATGCAACACTGATAGCATCTTAGATCATAATATACTGTAGGATAATATATACTTATTAGTTATTATACAGTAGCCTAGCTGGAGCTCAATCTAGCCCTCCCCCCCATTAAATGGCTATTTAAAGATTGTTATACACCACAAAATATCGTGAGGTATTAGGCTATAACCAAGATAAAACTATCACCAATAAAAAATTCCAAGCTCAGTTACGCCGCACTGTTAGTTATAGGCGTACGCACGGGGGCAGCAGAAGCAGCATATGCTGCCTCTAAACTTTCTTTGGGGCTACTGGGGACGGCAAATATTAAATAATGGGCCTCGGTAAAATTATATTTCCACAAATGATTTTTTTTTTTTTTAATAACTGTAGGCGTAGATTAGTATTATATAAGTTTGTATAAAAAGTTTATGAATATTAATTAAAGGTTTTATTGTTTTATTTACAACTTTAATTATGTACCATATTATTACTATTTGTTATTACTTTAATTATTATTATTTTTAAATATATATTTTATATTTTCATTAATATTTGTTTATTTTATCATTTTATAAATAATAAATATTAACTGTAGGCTTGTGGAAAAAAATATACCTTTAGTGGCTTAGTACCTTACTGTACAACTTTTTATTCAAAAAAAAAATAATAAAACAAATAACCAATACAGTTTTAATTTTGATATCTAATAGTAAAAAAAGTAAAACTATGAGCCGGTTTTAATGATGAATTTGAAGAATGGTCTGAATTAATCTCTTGCTGCCCCTGAAACCAAAGGTTGCGTACGCCTATACTGTTATTATATGATCATACATATTATCAATAAAATTATAATAGGTAATTAATTATCTTCTGATTAGCTATAAATCTATATAATATCATGATTGGTAAAATACAATAATATTCAGGACCAGATTTAAGGGAGGAAGTAAACCGACTAACCGAGAAACCAGGAAGTCTTGATCGGAGAGTGCCAAAATACCAAATAATAATGATATAATAAAGAGGAGCTGAATTATGAAAGGGCGCTAATTTTATACTTTACCCCGAGTAAAAAATATGCTAAACCCAGCTTTGATAATATTATATAATTATTTAGGTTATAATATAACATTGAAATATTTAAAAGAAACATTTTATGGGTAAATTTCAAACCTGTTAAAATGCAACAATATGACAATAAGATATATGTACGTATCAACATCTAAACGTATTTCACATTTTAGGTTCAAAACAAAACGATGAGTGATAACATTTTTACACGTAGATTAAAACGTTTAGATTTACAACTTTAGGGGTAGTTTCTAATATAAAAATTGGCTCAATTTGATACTTATTAGAGGGTCAAAAATAAAAATATTCAGTAAAAATAAAAAATACAACAGAAATTTTTACGCAAAACTAGTTTTTGACAAAATCACTTTAGTTTTTTTAGTGTAACAAAAAAAATTACGTACAATTTCCACCAAATATTTATATAAATATTATCTATAAAAAATATAATTTCTTTTGGATATTTTATGTTTAAATTTTTCGATGAAATTAGATTTTAAACAAAGAATAAATATTTTAATTATTTTGTAATAATTAAAAAAAATATATTCATGGGTACTTAAAAATTTTAACGTTCATTATTGTATTTTAAACACACTATAATTAGAATAATATTTCCTAATGTATTGTTTAAAAAAAAAAAAAAAATTGAAATTACCTACTGTATTCTTTTTATAAGTTATTATTTTGAATAGTTAAAAAACATATATGACTATAATAGCTGGTTAACGATATAGAGTTAATCACTGTTTAAATAATAAATATAGTCTTTTATTCTCATGTGTATTAATGTATTGAATTGACATTGTTTAATCAATTGCTTAGTTATTTGTGTTCTAGTGTTCTTCATCAAAATCAATTTAACTTAGCTAATATTTTAGGATTAAGGGAACACTTTTCTCTGTAATATATTAATATATGATTAAAGCCAAGAAGATCCGGTGTATTGTTTAAAAACAGTTCAACTACTCAATAAATTATCCACGTGATTTACATTTTACATAAATAGATAGAAAATAATAACTAAGTATTTCATACGGTTCAGTATACAAATGTATACAATACTCGTATATACAGTATTATTGACTTTTGGTAATGGTAGATTATATATATGCAGTAAATGTGTTCCAAAATGTTTGAAATTAGAAATACTATGAGAATATTTCGATCTATTTTATTTAAATTTTGAAAGTATCAATAGACAATTATATCATGCATATTATATATTATACATTCTAATGAAAAAATTAGAATAAAAGCTTGAATTCGCCGTTCGATGGTCTGGGGGTGGCAACCAATCATACAAGTTAAACATAAGAAAGATATAATACAATTAGTATTTAGCTGTTATCATTTTTTAAATTCACACACGTAATTATTAAAAAAATTCACCTATTTTAATATATTTTATAATAATATACAAACTTAACTTATATTAGTTATTCGTAACGAATTCAAAAACATACGCGATACATTGATCTCTGATATTATTGTGATATTACTGAAATATAAATACTTTTCGTACAATTAAAAATAATAAGAATTAATACACATAGTAATAAAGAATAATACTAAAAAAATACCAACTCATCTTTTTATAACAGCTACCTTCACTAAAAATTGAATTAAATTAATTTAAATTGATAAATTAAATCAATTCTCTGATTATACAATAATATTATTTAAATAATAAAATTTTAAATAGTATACAAAAACCCTTTTCACATTTTAATATTCACTATATCATCTTTGGTGAACACTTAGTCCTAATATAGAATTGAATTATTATACTCTGTGAACTGTAGTATCTATGCAAGTGCCAAGTATAAGGTATAACTATAGTCCAGTTATGTACTCACGAGTCACGGATGATAAGTAGTTAACGTACTGCGTTTACTGCGGTCAAATATACAAGGATTCAGTCAATCACGAATTTTGAATATATTTGGAATCATATAGTTTATATAGTTATGGTTAATCATAAAAGAATATTTATAATTAAACTTGCTGTTAATACGAACTATTTATGGCAAATGCTTTCATACATACCTGACACACTCAGAGCCGGCGCTAAAATTTGCGGGCCCCTAACAAAATTGTTTGTGATGCCCCTAATTCCAAAAATAGATCTTTTATCTATAATTATAGTTTGAGTGTGAACGTATATGTAGATTGTATATACCTACTGCAGTATAGTCTATGTGCAATTGCCACACTATCGGCACTATCATTACAATAAGTTCAAAAAACTCGCACATCAAATTCGAATTATACCATTTTCTATCGATTGTCCGACAAATTTAGTGTAAACACATTTTAGCTTTGCTTATTTTAATTTACGACGTGATATTAACTCATTATACCAGAACCTTATTATAAGTTATGTATTTACCATATTTATATTGTATAATGTCATATTAGCGTATTACATACCAATCAAGTATTATTTACTCGTAGAAAACATCGAACTATAATATAGTAATGGCTTGGAATTAAAGTTCAAAAATATTATAAGCTTGCAATGTAGCTAAAATTCTAAGCATAAAATGGATTAATATTATTATTAAGTATAATAAGTATTTATATTATAAATATGCAAATATTTACGCACTAAGTTAAACTAAGTAAGTTTAGTTTATAAACTATAGTTTTACTAAGTAGTTGATATCCTTAGTATTAGAAACTGCCAAATAGGTCGTAATAGTATAGATCACGCAAATTCTTATGTTCATTTTACAAATATTCCATCCTTTTTCATGATATACATAATTAATAAAAATAGTTAAATATAATCGTCGTGTCAAACTAATAAATAATTAGGCGAACGCGCATCTAAACAATACAGGGTACGTTATTATAATTATCATTGCGTTGAGCTCATTTTTTTTTATCTATACACACTTATTTTAGTCGTTTTAAGATAGTTTTGTTGTGTATACACGCGCAGATTATCGTCTTGTCTGAAGAAATTTGCTTTGTACGACTTACCAGACGGATACAATTTATTATTTTTTACACACTTAACAATGTGTGTGTATGTATGTGTGTGTGTGTGCTGTGTAGGTATGCGCGCGTCATATATAGGTACCTCTTTCTCCGCGGTAAATAACGATCGTATGACGTATCTATAGGTATGTGTAATCGAGAGCGCGCGCGTTTATACGCTCGTATAGATCTATATTTATACAATAAATATACCATGCATGCATGTTTGTAGCATGTACACTACATATATGGTGTATGACACTAAATATGTGGTGCGGTGCGGTGCGACATTTTAGTGAGTGTGCGGCTCGATTTTAACATTTAACGGAATGCTGTATATGATATATTATAAAGTATATAATATTATCATTTATATTTATGGTGCTGCCTCTCCATTAATAAAATAACGGAAACGCACGTCCATCCGCAGTTCGTTTTGTTTCGTTTGCAGTATAGGTAGACAGGTATACCGAATGTCGAATACTCTGTATCGCGGTTGAATTATTACTTATTAGTGCAGTACGAATAAAAACGTAGGAAACTAGTAATCTTCATAGTATAATATAGTATATAGTTTATTATACTAGTATAATGTGCATATGTGTAATAAAATGTATATCCATAGTACGTTCGTACGTGAAACGAGAAGTAAATGAGCTAAGCGTATCAGTGTACTGCACTACTGCATAGTATTATATTTATGTACATAATAATAATATAACATAACGGTAGTCGGTAGATTGCGATATATTATAATGGTATAACGTGTACTGCAGGTGACAGGTGTAGATGCGCGCACGTTTGCGATACGTATTTACACACAACATTGTATTATGTATCTCTCTACTTTATTATAAGAACATTATAATATACATTATACATGGTATAGTGTAATATATTTGACGACTTCTAAATTATCAAGGCAATAGCCGAAAACGAATTTCTCGGGCGGGAGAGAAGGTTTTAGAGTACAACATTATTCTTGATGCAATGATAGAAAAAATTGTTCTAGGTATTTTTTACTTTAACCCAACCGTACTTCGCTCAAGGCCGGATCACATAGGTGGAAAAGGAACTTTTGCTCCAGGGCGGCATCTCTCACATATTCATGTATCCAGTAGGTACCTATGCGTGTATGAAATAAATACATGGTGTTGTTTTGTTACTCTTATAACTCTTTATTGGTTAGAGATGCCCAATATACGAATAATTGCTGTAGGGCGGCTCTGACACTCGATCCGGCGCTGTCACCCCTAAAAATAAATCGTAAACGCATATCGTATATTACTACAGTGTACTCGCCGACGATTGTTGTCTACAACAATAATTTGTACACTAGTGTATAGGAGGTATACACGCGCCCGAGCGTCGGTGGTTTAGGACAGCGTATATTCATACAGCAAACGATATACGTACAGAGAGATGAGACACCTTTTAATAATCTATTTTCGTTATTCGTGTAGGTCGTCGTCGCATCCGTATAACAAGACGTCTAGACGAAGTCGTCTGTAGGGCGTATTCCGCGGGTCGATTCGCGCAACGGCGGCATAGCGTATATAATGTGTACGCGCGCCGGTCTGCGTGTATTACGTATATACATACATACATACATACATACATACATATACGTATATATATATACGCACGACGACGACACGGTCGCGGGACGCGCGGCGGCGGCGGCGGCGTTTATGCTTTTGGGAGAGCGGTGGTTGCGGTTGCGGCGGCGTCGACAGCCGTCCGCCGGATGCTGTGGAATGCGACGGTGGAGTGCGTCCACAGAGGCCGGTTAACTTGCGCGCGCGCCTGTGTGTGCGCGCGCGGGCACTTGTGTGTGTGTGTGTGTGTGTGTGTACGAATATAATATTATGTGTGCGCGCTCGCGGTGGTACTCGGCGCGGCGGTAGTTGCAACGATGTCTGCCCGCGCTCGCCGCCGTTCGTTTTGCCGGATCTGCGAATGAATGGCATTCCGACATTGACGGTGCGGCGAGTGGACGGCGAGTGTACACGCATACATATAATAATAATAATAATAATAATAATAATATATTAAATAGGCCTCGTCGTCGTGGCCGGCCGAGAGGGAAACGCGTGGCGGCGCGTAGACTGAAAATACTATATACGCGCGTAAGCGTGTAGCGGCGGTGAGTTTTAATCGATCTGAAACTCAAGCCGCCCGACAACGCCTATTATTTTATTTTACTTACGCCAACTCGGCGTGCGCGACACTACCACCAGTCACCGATAACGCCACCGCCGCACAGACCGTGTAATATCACATATCGTATGTTGTTGTTATAACTTAAAAGAAATTGTTTTAATGCACCACGGTACGATATTTGGTATACACGTATGTTTGGGCAGTACTCGCTTTTCGAAGGGGGGGGGGAGTGTTGGCTAGAAGGGACTTGGCCGCTAAACATACATATTTAGCCTTCCTAGATTTTTAAAAGTCTTTAAGGCCAGGAAATTTTTCCATAAATTGTACTATTTATTATGATATTTTATCGAATTGCTTGCATTCGTTTTTTGCCGAGGCTTATAATATGGTAGTAGTATAACAACTCAAAATTATGTGTTATGGCTTTGGGTTATAGGCACACGTGAATTTCTATCATGGTTAATTAATTAAAATTAATTCAATTTAAAATATGAAAGTTCAAAATTTTCGAAATAAATTTGAGTTAGAGATGAATTCAGTTTTCGTAAAAATTGAAGTTCGACCGTCCCTTCATAAGAATTTCTAATTTCAAATTAAAAATATTGAAAACACAGGCTTATATTTTTTAGACATAATTAATTTTAATAAGCATTTAAAGTTCAAACTTTGACAAATTTTATCAAAATAACAACAATTATTTAAACAACAATTATTATTGAATCATAATATAGTGTTTTATATATTTAACTTGTGTAATATTCTATTTCATATAATCAATTTTATCTAATGAGAAAAATTATAATCAGTCACTCTGTGTATTTTAACATTCCACAATTTAATAAATTAATAAGAAGACTATAAATACATATTACAATAAATTACACTCCATGTTATATAATTTTAACATACATAATATTAATGTATTGAGGTAAACTGAAAATAAACAACTCATAGACGATTGATCTGACGCCAAAGAGAAAACGTTATAATATACCTACACAAGTATACAACCATTCGTATTCGTTAACCACATAAATACATGATGTATAGGTATGGGCTGTGTCCTAATACATAAAGTTCAACTATAATAAATAAAAAAATAAAACAAGCTGTATCACTTAAAGCTTCTTCCATTAAGTTGTTCGTTATTTTCATTTAGCATATGTATTTAACATAATATGATATAAACTTTTATTGTTTCTGCAGATATATCTTAAAATAAATCAAAAAAATACATTAAGTCTTTGGTTACTGAACGTCTGGACCTATATAAATTATATTTTGGAATAAATAAACGTTTAGTTTTTCTCATTTATACCTACCATAAAGGAGCATACCGACTAATACATGAAAATATCATTAAAAAAATTTACAAGTATATTTTCTTTACGTGGGGCTGTTGTCTTTCATCGTACTGAATCCCAATAATCCATTACCCAATTATATCATTGTACTGTTTTAGTCTAAATAGTTTAATACCTCTAGAGATTTTATAAAAGCGGCACTATTCATTATACATTTGATCTGGATATATAAATGAATAATACAAAGCGACTTTAAACATTAAAAAATTATATATTCATATTTATACACTTTAAGCAGTTTAAGTTTTAACTAAAAATTGTCTAAACAACGTGATTATTATATCAAGGTTTACCTTAGATTTTAAAAATGTATTTATTGACTCGTTAATATGCTTTATTATACCTCATAATGTGAATACGCAATTAATTTAAATATTAAATCTTATTTTGACGCGCTGCCTATAGAAAACGGGTGATGCGTTTCGTTTAACCGGAAATAATGAGGATAACTCGCAAATATATCCTACTCATTTCATACACTGGAATGTTGTTGCTTTACAGTTCGTACACCAATACTTACAAACACTATATAAAACGGAAATATAGTTTGATCGAAAATCATAGTAAACGAGTATAGAGAAACTGATCGAATGATCTATGACATAAAGATATTACCATTTAACACATTGATCAATATTATAGTTACCTGTTACTGAGTACCGTATTTATTACATGCTTACATCATAGGTGTGCACCATGTTGTAAGCAACTATCGTAGTATCGTGGTATAAAATTAGCCATCATGGCTGTTGACTGTTGTGATAAACGCAACCATGGTCCATTTATGTACTTTATTACTAAGATTTAATTATTACGAATTGGCTTTTTAATTCTCGTTATAAACAAAATAATCTTCATAAATATAAATATAACGATAACATGAAATTAATATATCTGCAATACAGAACCTACATTAATAAACACTAAACGTTAATTTCAAACTTTGTTACACTACAAAAATATTATTTTGGTTCCATGAACTGCAGTTATATGTGTACAGGACCTATACATTAAAATTATACAATACTTATACATACAATTACATCCATAGTTTTTGCCTTTTTAGGTATAGGTATTGGATACATAAATAAGTAGAACATAATTTTTATGTACGAATAATCGAAATAATTAAAATTATACAAAACAACGTATTGTTATTGTCATTCAAAAAAGTAAAATTTAAAATAATATATAATGATGAAAAAAATATTTTAACTGGAAATTATGTAAGAAAAATAGATTTTGAATTAATGAGCGTTATTTGATAAAAGAATCACCCAGTATATGAAATAATGGTAGGGTGACAACATCCCGATTTGACGTACTGAAGTCCAAAATAAACTCAGTTAGTGTCATGAGAAGGAGGAGCCCCGCCGCACGCCAGGTCAGCTTGCCATTCCGGATACAGTGCCCCTTAAGGCTGAGGAGCCTAATTCAACTGCAACATAGTGGTTGTGGGAAATGCATTAGATAGCAATACAATCACCGGACTTAGAAGGAGGTTGCTGCGGAAAGATATGGAAGCCAGTCCAACTCGCAGAAAGATACGTCTGATATGAGTTCTTGGATGACCCGGTGCTGGTGGTCCACAATATTAAATAATTTACTGTATTAAAAGGATGATTGATGTCATTTGGAAAACAGAAGTTTGTAATCTCCATAAATATTCTTCAAGTAATATAAAAAATCTCAAGAATTTGAAAATTATTTTATTTTTTTCATAAGTGTTAAATGTATATTATTCAATGTAATGTTACTCAGTGGGGGATTTTCAACGTTTTTTTCTAGGGAGGAGGAATCTTGAAAAATAATATGTTAAGTATATTTTACAATAGGTATTATTATAAATTGTATATAATAATTGAATAATATATATATATATATATATATATATATAATATTATATAATCATCTGGAAGACATAGCCGCAATTTGAGTTTTAAATTTGGGGGCTATTATAATTTTCATGATGTACAGTGTGTATACTTCTGAGATATATAAAGGTGGCAAGGGATATGAACAAACCATTTTGGGGGGAAGGCTATGATTGATTTTGAAGGAGCTTAGCTGCTTAGCCCTTCAAGCCCCCTCAAATTGCGATTATGCGGGGGGGGGGTGTCCAAACCCCCCGTAACTCCACCTGCACTGATGTTACTAATGTAGGTATTCGTACTTATATACAACATATCCACATATCATTTAAATATTGTGCTCGCGCGAATCTTATTTAAATATAAATATTTAAAGCCTATAATGGTCTGCCTTATTATTTTTATAGGAAAGAAATCTCAAAAAAAAAATAGTGAATACGTGCATAATATATATGTTGTATCATGTACTGATTTACGGTACCTATATATAGTTCAAGCACTTAACGGCAGCTATAGACTATAATACCTATACTTTGATACAAATATGGCTTTTTTTCTAAAATCATTCAATCATGTCTAATAATTTAGACCCATGGCAACTACAGTCAATTTAATTGCAATGGAATATATGTGTTTCGTATAAAAATCTTTTTGATGTGTGGACACTGTCCATCCATTAGACATCCAACCCCCATACATGCTAGGTAATGGCTGTGGGGCTGTGGCTATTATATATTATGGTGTTGCGTATAATGTTTGGTCCGCAGTCACTGAATAGTGCTGCTGTCCAGCACCGTCCAGCGGTACTATAGCTCTCGCGGATGGGTGACCATCCGGGTTCTTACTTCTTAGCGACGAAACTATGTCCCACATATTATGAAAACACATGTTTCAAAAACTTACTCTACCGTACTCTATCGTAACAAAAAATTTCCACAAGTAATAACTATAGTCGAAGAAGCTTAATTAATAAAAATAAATAAATAAATACATTTATCATAATTTTTTTTTCCGTCAAAATATAATATTACAATCTGTACAAAAAAAAAATATAAAATAATAAACAAATAGATTTATAAAGAAAAGCATTATAAAATAAATAACTAATAATTAAGCGCAAGGCGGTTATCCGGTGAAAGGACCCTCAAGATTTCAAATTTAACAGGTCAATTACTGTGTTCTATTAGATGCACTATAATACAGCAGGAGAGAGTTCCCTGGGTTTTTCATGTTTTATTATATAAGATTTTCATCACGTAATACTGTATATACAATGTACTATGGTTACTTTTATTATAACCATTATAATTTTTCTTTTAAATTCTTTTTAAAGTTTTTAAGACTTAGACAATGTTTAATTATTAATTACTATAATAATTAATTACAAGGGTCAAGGTTATTTCATTCAAATAAATTTTGTTGTAATAGGTACTTTTAGTTTTTACGTTCAAGGAATAAATAGTTCAAGATTTTTACGTTCAAGGTTACCTCATTCAGTATAAATCCAATTTAACGTTACACAATAATGTTTAAGAAATTGTTTTATAAAATTTTTTTCTCAAAAATATAATCATGTATTCATTTATTAGACAATTTTAATTATTGTAATATAGTTTTTTTATAAGTATTTATAAACAACTATTTATATATACAAAGCCAAATATATAAATGTATCCTAGCTAATATTTTATACATTTTAAAATTATAATAGACAATTGTGTTATTTTAAGGCCTTAACGGTATAGACTGTATAAAGTATATTTAAGTTAAAACCCTAATTGAATATATATGTAAATATTATAATAATATTATATAATATACATTTAAAACTAACACACCTAAAAAGTACCTTTTTAGTAATGTTTTCATATATACAATTTTAAAATAAGTAAAAGGTAAAAACAATAATATTAGTGATATATTATTCACGTTATAATATATTATTATTCAGGTATATTATTATATATTTATTCCCTATTTATTTTTTAATTATGTTAAACCTATTGAAGTATTGATTACCTAGCTACAACCTACTCAATAGAATAATTTGAATATTGTGAGGTAAAAACCAGTAAGTGCTTATATAATACGTTATATTATTATTACTTATTACTTATTAGTTATTAATAATAACAATTATTTCAAATAAAGGAAGTGATAAAAGTCAGTAATAATTGTTAATCACTTCTCATTTTATATAACCAATTATTATTATATAATTATTTAATTACATTTAGAAAATCAATCAATATTATTTAAACTTTATCAAATACAAAAATAACACCAGTTGTCTTTCGTCTAAATCTTATTATTTTTATTATTTTATTATTATTAGTTAATAGTTTGGCCAAAATGCTTTCAACACTTAATACGCATTAAGCCTAACTAAAATTTACGAAAGAAGTTTTTAAAGAAAACAAAGAAGCCAAAACCATTAATTTTCTAAATATAGCTGACCTCATCAGTAAAATAGAAAATAATTTAATTCATTATACAATATACTATTAATTTTTCAGAAATCTTACTCAAATCATTTTCTATATTCTATATAGTAGCTCTAGCTCGTATCCATTATGATATAAAATGTACTATGTAGTGCGATTTATATTATTTATTTTCATATAATATTGTCAAAATAATTTAATAATAATAACCAATTTTAAATTACTTAAAATACTTAAAATAAATCTTATTAAGTTGAATACAAAATATCTATTTTTTACACTGTAATATGTAATTTGAGACTACTCGTGTTGTATGAAAACGTTTAGTTATAAGTCATTGATAATATATTATAAAATGAGACTATAGATATAGTATGTATAATTTACAAATAAGAAGAGCGTAACATAGACATTGGTTACTACTTACCAACTTACCTATACTAATATGGGTAGTGAATACGTTTATTTTTATTTTAAGTGGACTAGTAGCCAGTAGCGGTTGGTCAGTACTCAACAGATAAAATTGGCAATATAACACGGGCGTAAACGCGTGATCAAAAGTAGTGGAGACTGGAAGGTTTATATTATGTCCTAACAAAAATATACAATAATATAGTAAACAGTAATACATTACTTTAATTATTTATTAGACATTATTAAGGATTTTCTCCCCACATCTCAGTTTTCATAAAACAAAACTAATAATTAAAACAACTACCTTTATTTACAATTTTTCACGTAGTGTATAATTTACTGCAAAACATAAATATGCATTTTATACGTAGGTACAATCATATAACTTAATAATGTTAATATAGTTATAACATGTAAAACTTATACTTTATAGCTTTTATGTTGACTAACATATACTAGAGTCCAGGAGGCAGGAGGTAGATACAAAATTCAACAGCAGAGTTTTATGTTTATAGATATTTTGGAAGTTCCATCACCATAAATCACATCCCCAAACAATATTTTGTTAAATTTTCTACATTTTCAAGTACCTATTCTAAGCAACTAAATAAGACATATTTAAAACATTAAAATATTTTAAGATATAATGTATCTAAATTTTCAATTTAATAATAAAGTTAAAGAAATCAGTAAATTGCATCTTAAACTAGTAGACTAGTAGAACAGAAATTATAAACTAGATAAATTGAAATTACAAAATGATAAAATCTAATTGTATTTATATTTATAATCTATGATATTAAACTATTAAATATTTTAGTCGTGTATAAATTAATTCATTAAAATCATTATACTAACAAAATATTTTATTAATACTATTTTATCTACTATTATTCAAATAGTATTAATACATTTAATATTTAAAAAAATATTAACACAAACCATAAAAACTGCCATCAATAAAACAAAATTTCATTGCATTAAAGGTACACCCTTCAATCATTAACTTTTATTTTAGCCCCTCACACCTTGCTTCATAGTTTTGAAAGGAAAAAAGGTATCATTCATCAATTTATCATTACATCGCATAATTAAGGAAAGGGACAATTTATTTATATCATTGGATTTTTTTAACCGGACATTATTAAGTTACATCTATTACAATAAAAATAACTGTCGGATTTTATCATTTTAATTAAGTAATTAAATACAAATAAAAAATGTAAGTTTATTGTTATTTATGTACCTTTTTATTGTTTGAATAGTTTTGTTATTTATCTGTATTAAATTTTAAATGAATAGAGATGTTTTATATTTTTTGTCTGATGTGACGCTTTGGAGTAGCGAATTTGGAAAAAAAATCGTTTTGAAGGAGGATTCTACGGTAGGAAGTAATAATTATATTTAATAATATTTAATAATAATAGGAAAAAATAAAAAAAAAAACCGCGGGAAAATTTGATTATATGCAACACTACACATCATTAGTAAGTATAGAATTTGGATATAGTCGATATAGACGTATGGGGAGGGGGGTACATCTATCAGATAAACATTAATTACGTTTACTTCACTGTATGTTTGCTTGATACATTTTCATCTTCCTATAACTTAATCATTAATCATATTTGTATTACAAGAAGCCAGTAGCACTAACCAAAGTATATGATGTAAACTATAATAATACACTATACAGTATACACGATCGTTCTGGGACATGATACCTATAATAGATGTATATTATATATATATATATATGTATATATGCTAGATGCACATGCACTGTAGTGAAACAACGATAATAATTAGTCTAGGGTACGGATTTATATTTATCTAAATTTCAAATTATGTATAATATATTATACATGTAATGAGTATTGAGTATTAATATAATGAGTCATTACTTTCCAACGCGTAATCGGATTATTCATTGGTACGATTATTTATTGGTATAAATATTCAATATTATTATAGATATAGAATCCAGAAATTTAAATTATTTATTCATCATTATAATCTTTATGAAATCTTCCAAAAAAGTTATAATATGTAAAATTCTTTTGATTTTTTTATAGTATAAGCATTAGTACTATAAGCATTAGTAAATATATACAATTAAAAAAATATGTAAATTATCATCAAAATACTGGTAAAAAAATTCAGTTTAAAGTCAGATAAACTTAAAATATTTCATTTAAAATTAATTTGTATAAAATAACAGATTAAAATTTACATCTGTTAAAAATTTAGAACAATAAAGCAATCAGAGAGTATATTTTAAAATAAATAGTACCATTGATTATATAATCAATAATAGTACCTAACTACAATTGAAAAATACACATACGTATAATTTATCGTTAACTATTAAAATATTTATATGTTTTTAAAGCAATTTATCGTGATTTGAGAATAGGCGATAGTATTGAGTAATGTAAGTACAGTAGACGCCGCTTATAAGACACACGGATATAAGGTTCAGTCACTTATTAGACTCAAAATCGTCTGGAACGGTCCGGACGTATCAAAATACATTAAAAAAAAATCGGATATATAAATCAAATTTCGTAAAATAAATAGTAGAAAATAAACTTTTTTGGTTATAAATTATAAATAAATTGGTATTGAAAAATTAAATAATATTCGTGTTGATTATTTTTAGTTTCTGTTGGTACCTTATAACAGTATAATATTTTTTATCGCGGATAAAAGTTCATATTTATCGCAGCGATTATCGTTATTATATTTTCGGAAAATTAAAACAAAATAAAAAACAAACTAAAATTACAATTTTTTTCAAAAATAATTTTTCAAAATAAATAATAAATACATTATACATACATCTTTTATAATTTTTATAATATTTTTATATGTAATATTTACCTATTATAATTTTATAGTTTTTTTTATCATGATTATTAAATTTATTCAATAATAAGTATGTAATATGTAGTATGTGTTAAAATATTAAAATTAAATCAAACTATGTAACAAAATAAAATTTATAAATACGTAATTAATTTTTTTTTCCACTTCGCCTATAAGATTCATTCGGTTATTAGACTCACTTTCTGCTGGTACCAAAGTGAGTCTTATAAGCGACGTCTACTGTATTTGTGCTTTTATTTTATACAATTATTTGAACATATTTTTATTTGTTAAAGAATGAGTTATTTTTAAAGAATAAATCTTTCATAATATTATACATTTGTATTTTATATTGAAGTACTATAGATTTCAATTCTACGTAGTCGTAGTGTAATAAATATATATTATATTTATGTATTGTATTTTATTAACACATTTACACATATACAAGCTCTCACATCAAATCCTCACACTAAATATTTTTGCAGGCCCTATACAAAACTTCCAATAATAAAATTAACCATAAATTATTAAATCAAGAATAATAAGCATTTTGAGAATAATAATGACTTTTTTATTACAATATTGTAGAGCCATATTCAGCCGATTCAGGTGATTCGGTGGATAACACACAATGTATCTTTGCACAAATGCATGCATGATACTGATCAAATTTAATCTGGGGGATAGGTATATAAATTTAATCATTCTAACCGAAAATAGTTACATACTATTACACACTTACAAATACAATAATCTGCACAATAATTTCTAGGTACCTGCCTAATCATTAATAGTCAACGCGCAGTCTAAAATATTAAAATGACAATATATATACATTATTTAATAAAGATTTGTCATTTGTACATAACAATTTCAAAAATTATAAATTAATTTCAATGGGTCTCTAAAATATTCAGGTCCTTGTACTCTAGATCCAACAACCCCCCCTTGTGGGGCCCAGCACATATATGCCTTTTGATAATAATTAATTTATTAGTGATCAATATAAATTGGATTATGTAGATTTTTTTTCAAAAATAGTGTTGATATCATTTAGTTTATTATCATTAACGAAATAATATTAAAAATAATAAACTGTGTATTATGTAGAATATTGTAGGTGGTTATCTGTTTTAGATTCTAAGACTAAATTACTATATAGAGAAAAATAATCTCATAATCACGTTGTGTCCGTCCATCAGGACTTTTGTTGTCAATGTTGTCATAATGTCATGTCATGGTAATTGGTAACAATAATATATCATTGTTTATTCTATTAATCTATTATATTTACGATATTTTTGGCCTAGAGCGTATCGATGTATCATTGTCAGTAATATATTGTTTTGTTGACATTAGATTAATTAAATCTTCCATTATTATTTCTTAAATTGTCGATAGATACAATAATACTTTTATATATTTTGTCAAGCAGCTGGTATATTAATATGTTATACTATTTATCACGTACAATTATTAAATTATTTATGTGTTACTATTTCTCTAATATTTAATTTGAACATATTATTAACTTGTATCAAGCAATCTATATCTAATATAAATTATATTGGTCATAGTTTATATAACATATATATCATAATAGAAATACTAGACTCAAATTACGTACATAAATAGAAGTTGAGAAGTTGGCATGATTCATTGACTGTAGCAGAAGTTTGTGCTTTTCAATTTTCATAATACTTTTAAAGTTTTCAAATAAATTGTGATTATAGAATGATTTATAATTACATTTAAAGCTTATATAATCTTAAATAATTAACTGTTTTTATAAAAAATATCAAATTAATATTTGTACCAGTTGATAGTTTTTACTGTTAATTATAAAATAGGTAAAGTATAACAACGGCTAACGGGTAATTGTTAATACAATAAAAATACAGCAATTAGTCTCTTTATAACATAGTTTTTTGAAAATTAAATATAATATTATATAGTATAAAGAATAATGAGTAATGCTACTATTGCCACTCTTATAATATGAGTATTACAACTTTTATAGCCTATAGGCTATATATATATAGGTTTGTATAGGTATTTATTGATACACTTACAATTTACATGATAAAAAAGTTTAACCATATAATGTTCTTTGTAAATTAATTTATCAAACAATAAATTTGTTTTAAAAATTTGTAAATTTATTCAAAATTCAAAATGTTATTTCTTCTCTCCTCTCTGACTTAATAACTCTCCAAGCGTTTTTTCCGCCATACTAACACCTCCTCCCACTCTTCACGATTTTGTACTTTTTTTCAATTTGATATCCCTAATTTCTTTATCTCCTGCTTTATTTCATCTATCCACCATTTCTTTGGATGTTCTCTTGGTGTCTTCCCTATGGGTTTTCAATCAACCATCGCTTTTAGGTACTCTGAATTTGACCTTCTCAACACGCGTCCAAACTATTTAATTCTTTGTGCTTTCATCTCGGAACTTCTGTCAATTCTCGGATATCTTTGTTTCTTTTTCGATTAATAATTTAGATATTTAAAAATTATAAAGTGAAAATCGTAAACAAACATCATATCTACTAATTTCAGTCTTGTATATAGTGAGTCTAGTATTCAAAAACATTTGCGATATCTTTATTCTTTAGTGAATAGTGACTGATATGTATATTATAATATTTGACACATATAAGCAATTCTTCAAAAAAACATTGGATATTATCTATAAATTTTAAGTAATTAAAATACTAGATAAGTGAACCAAATTTGAGGTTAGATCTTATTATTAACACGTATATAGTGTTTTTTAGACTATTTTGTATTTTTATTGATAAAACTTATAATTTTATATGATTTGTTAATGATCATTTTCAAAGTAGACACCCAAGTCTTAAATAGAACTTACTCTATCAAGAATAGTTATTAATTTGATACTGAAATATTATTGGACTTTTATTACGTGTAAAATAGTTAATAGGTAACATAATTCATAATTATAATTTAATTTACCTACATGCAGTATAAACTTTTATTAAGCAGTGATAGTTTTAAGAACGGCTACCATATAGTTAAACAATATTAAGACTTAAAAAAAAGTGAACCAATGAATTTAAATTCGTCATTGACAAGTTTGATACATAATCTATTGTAATACTGTGTGAGCACGTAGATTTAGTTTGAATTAAAAAAATTTACTAATGCTTTTTAGCAAATTTATTTTAAAAATATTAGCATAAGTCAATAATTGTAATAATACATTGTGTTATGTACATAAAGTGTATAAGTAAAACGTGGGTTTTCCAATTCTATAGACTATGATAAATTTTTTTAGGGGATTGGTTGTGTAAACATTCATCTGCGTCACCAAAAATCAAAGCCACTAATTGGTAAATTATTATGTACCAAAGTATACAAACATAATATATAACCATAAATATGAATGTATGATACAGAACAGCTGCGCAATATTATACACTATTATGTATTATTTTTTATATATATTACGATACTTATATATAGTGACAGTTTATAAAGATAATTATCAATAATGATATCATCAACAGTTTTTGTAAACAATTGTACAAAATAATAAAATAATACTACAAACTAAAATTTGTTTACAAATTAATTCTATTTTTAGTTTTAGTTATAAAAAATAATATTGTATTATTAATTATTATAAGTAATAACTTAAACCTGATAAGTGATAAGTGATAAACTGTCGCATTCTTCTAATTGATTAATAGACAATTTTCAATTCATTGCATTATATTTAAATCAGTCTACTGTCCATCCGTAGATCATTCTAACAACTTTTACTCGTGTAGTCCAACTTAACCTTAGACTGTGACATTTTTCTTAAAATAATTAAATTTTAATATTTGAAGACTTGAAGTACTGTTGGGCTCTGGATTTATAAAGGTTAAATCATAATAAGACTTAACATTTAGTATATTACTATATTTACTTCATTAATAGATATTGCTGGTGGTACTGTCTGTACTACTGTACTAGTAATTATTAATTATTAAATTACTTATTAGTCGTAACTAATTACAGCAATTAGTACGACCACCGACTCGTTTGAGTACAAATACGAAATCGAGTATTCGAGGTGCCTATAAACAAATGTAAAAATGCTAACTAATAACTATGAATAATTTTGATAATGTCATCAATCATTCCATAAAATAGAAATAATATTCACCTAGTCTTTTTTAAATAACTTATTCCGTGTTCATTCATGATGATATGTTTATCTTAAAAATATTGCACATAAATCTATATGTATACTAATGAAAAAAAAATAACTGTATCCTACTAAGATCATGTCACAACTAGTCAAAGGATTAAGGTTACAGAATCATTTCTTATACAAGACTAATCCATGAACTAGGACGATCGCGGGAAAATAAACTAGGCATGAGTCTAGATCTCTACAAACAATTACGAAATCTCCCGAAACCATCCGTTACGTTAAAGAAATATACTAGTATATTGTAACAGACTACCACAAATTATTTAAAATATATACTAAAAAATACTACTATCAGTAAATTATGATATATACAATATACTAATGTATATTATTATTATATAAAACACATGTTTAATTAACCCTATAGACTATAACTACTTACTTTTAGTTTTCATCTAAAACACAGACGATTCATCATTATACATATATGAAATTTGTACAGATTTTAAATAAACATAATAAACAATTCTTCAATAAATAAATGAAAATATTTTTTAACTGATTATATTAACACTCATATGAGATTTCTTAAAAAATTGTATTACACTCTTATGTGTATTACCCACATAAGTTATTTTATTATTTAATACTCATGCATGATAATATAATCAAAGATGCATATTATGTAGCTAATAGCTATAGTTTATTCAACAAAGTTAATTTTTATTTTATATTAATAAAATAATTAATTGCAATAAGAGTAAGTATAAAGTGTCACATATTTTTATATAGAACATTAATGTATAAAGTAACGCATTTTTAGAAAGGTAAAAAAATTGTTGTACATATAGGAATGGTAGTACATGATTAGAAATCAAATCTATGGATCAATCGCAATAATACATTTTATTTTAAAGAGTAATAACGACTTATTTAGTTTCCTTAATAACTTAATATTAGTAGTTTTTTTTATGTGTATTACTTCTTATAACCATAAAGAAAAGCTATCGACGACCGACAAACATTTTTGAGAAAATGCAAACGGTATGGTTTTAACCGGTCTCCGTTCATAATTTAATGCGATTACTGATCAACTATACTACTACTTTCAAAATTAATATCGCAACACACTAGCATCTTGCGTCAGTCTCTCTATTCAGTATTTTTACTTGTTTTATGTAACAATCCAATTTTAACAAGGATACACGTGAGAGTAAAAATTATCCCAGGGATTGATAATTTTTTAATCCGCTACTTAATTTAGCATATGTGATTTTATACATGTAAAAATAAATAAATATTATATAATGAAGATGTGAGATTAAATTTAAATTGTTATATTATACCTTTTAAGGTGCTAATTAAAACAGACAACATTGTAAATGAAAAAAAATGATTGAAAATAAAAAGTATATCACTATATATTACAACATTGTTTATATTATATATCATATAAAATATACAACGTAGGTACAAATAATTATACAATGAAAGAAAATAAGAGACATAAAATAGGTTTTGCTAATCAAATAGGTAAGCGTTATTGTTAATTAATACTTGTTTCATGCTTGTTGTTTAGTAGGTAATCAAAATGTTAATATTCTGAATATTTAGCTAAATTAAGTAATACACAGTCATAGTTTAAATCGATTTTGTTTACTTCCAAGTCTTAACAGCGCTTATCACAACGGAAAAAACAGTGAGTTTTATTAAACGTGACTTTCGTTTAGAATTTTTAAGACGTAATATGTACCTACAGTAAATTCTATAGGTTAGGTATATGGTGTTTTGATAATAAATGGTAAATTTCGATGTACGATTATACATGCAGTCATTAAAATTGTATGTTACAAAAATGGTAGGGATAATATTTCATACACGAATTTTATGTGTAAGCCCGTAATTTTTTTATTATTAAATTTGAATATCCATGTACACAAAATTAGGAATCTAATTGGATACATCATTTTCGTCTTACTTATTACTATGTACCTATATCTAAAACCTGTAGTATTATTTCAGACAGAATTACCTACATGACGTACACACTGACAGGGTTGTTGACAATCTATGAAAAGCAATATCTAGGTATTTCAAAAAATTCATCAACAAACAATAGCAACGACGATACCTATCGACTACGATGGCGGAATATGTATTGAAGGCAATAATATTGTATAAATGGTTACGCGCGGTAGATAAGACAGTGTGAAGTGAGTAGGACGAGCAAGTACTAGGTATACATCATAATATGTGATACTAAAATATCGTACGTAGAATATCGATATGTGCAAATTATTAATAACTTACGCACTTAGCATTTATCAGAACATATTTAGTAGTTTAATTTTTAGTTTAGTGCAGTGGTATAACTGGGTAAAAAAACTAGGGGCCAAAATAATTGTACAGTAGTTTTAGGACTCATCTCAGGGGCGTATTTAGGCATTTTTTTTGGGAGGGGCTGAGGTATTTGTTAATATTGAACTTCTACAATTTACATATGATAGGACATAATAAGCAGACTTAATAAATATTTCCTGGATTTCGGGAGGGGGCTGTAGCCCCCATAAATATGCCCCTGCTGATCCTATTAAAAAAGGGGCTATAACTTTTTTGAAAAAATAATGTGATGATAATCCTGTACCTAATCATTAATTATAAAATAATATGATTGGGTTATTTTTGTAACTCAGATAATGCTATAATGTTAACAATACGTCAACATATTATTATACAATGTAGGGGAAACGTGAAATAAATTTACTTTATGCCATAATTTGAAAAAAAAAATAATTTTTATGTAGTACATTCTTTCTTTGTTTTAGAAAATTTTAGGGGGGGCTAGAAAACAAATCTTTGCCCCCTCAAAAATATTAAGGAGTTGAGGTAGTGCCTCCCAAAAATTACGCCACCGATAAAGCATATAATAATATATACTATATTACTATATAGTTAACTGCGTAGTATGTAGGTTATAGGCTTACTAATGGGTCGGCGACTCGGCGTGCAGGCGACGGGGTGCTGGACGACGAGACGGGTGTACGCGCGCGTATTCTGCAGCAGTGCAGAGGCAGACTATGTTATAATAAATAATAATAATAATAATAATATGAGTATACGGTGATATAGGTCGATCGGGAGAGAGAAGGGTAGAGAGACCCTTTTAAAACCATAAACAAGGGCGTAAGGCGCGTAAACGTACGCGTATATGTGTGTTCGTATCATATTTAGTATTTACAATATATCGCGGCGGCCTTACGGTCATCACGTGGTGTATAGAGTAGTGGATGTGACGGTGACGAGGGTGGAAAAAAGTCGATAGTTTCCCCGCAACCCTTCAGCGTCGGGGACGACGAGCGGTGGTAAGGGTGAGGCCGCGCGCGCGCGCGCACACACGGCGCGCGCACACACACACACAGATTAACACTGAGTCGCCCGACCGTCCAACCTCGTGCACGCGTTGAATGGAGTTGTCTGGCCCACCGTTATGCCAACCTAGTTTTACACGTATATAGTCTGCGTTATCGATTTTACGAGGGCGTCAAAACAACGCAACGTGATTCCAACGTGGAATTCTACCCCGCGCATTTACGTGCGCATATACGCGCGTGTAAATACGCGTAGGTACGTCCTCATAATATCGTGTGTGCGTATATATATATGGGTACCTACGTCCGACGTCCGCCCACACACCCACCCGGTTACTGACGCACACATTATAATACCTATTGCATATATTTACACGACATTGTGCGTACTGCGTATATGTCATAACTCGTAATATATAGCGTGTTATGTACATAGAAAAAAAAAAAAAAAAGATAATTATTGTAATATGCGTATATATTGTGATGTGCGACATACCTACGCACGACGCACATGCGACGCGCGTAGTTACGGTATACAATAATAATATAGACTAATATCGTATAGCCGTATAGGTAGTATTATCTTGGACGATAGGTGTGTGTGTGTGTATCATAATGAGTACGCACTACAGTAGTTGTACTGCGCGACGACGATGTACGGCATATTATTGTCGTAATAATATTATTATTAAATCGTATTAAACAATGACTTACTAATTGCAATATAATATAATAATTATTATTGTTTATAAAAAGCATATTTTGTTTAGAGATTGAGAGAGCGCAGGAACGGCAACATATTACAGACGATACTGTAGCGGACCGTATTTGCTGTTGTTGTTGTTGTTGTTGTTGATGTTATACTTGAAATTATCGTCGTCGAGTTAGAAATAATTACGATTTTATTGAACCGGAGCGTATACGTACATAATAATATTGTAATAAAACGTAGGTACACGACGACGAGTGGTCGCGGGAAAATTCGAGGTAAAGGTTATTGGGGTTTGCAGGAGGGGGAGGTTATTAAGAGTACGGAGACGTATTAAAAATGAAAGACGGTCAAGCAAAACAGCCGCTATAGCATACATAATAATATTATGATGCAGTGCGGTGTACTAATTCGTCCGTATATACCTTATACCTATATACATTATACACATATATATATATATATGGTAGTAACGCGGATATAATATCGCTATTGATTATGTATAAATATATAATTAATCCATAATAATATACATCGTACTGATATATACGCGTGTGTTGTTGTACCGTCGGTTGTGTCGCGGAAGAACAACACGACGATGATAATGATAATGATAGTAGTAATAATAATAATAATAATAATAATAACAATATTATTATTATAACGATCGATATTATTTATTTATTTTTTTTGTATTTTTTCGTGAAAGAGAGAACAGTGCAGCTGACTGCGCAGTAGACCGACAGAGCGAAAAACACACGACGCAGCCACGCCGCTATGGGAAAAATGTTGTTTTCGTTGTAATGTTGTTGTTGTTTGCACGGTTCAACGGTCAACATGACCCGCGCGCTGAGAAGGCGGGGATGGGAGCGCATGCGCGCCACTTGTTTACATCTATAGGAATACGCGCTGATTAATCGTCACACAGACACACACATATACGCACACACCGAATAACAACACACAGTGGTGGCGCTTACGTATCCACATGACTTTTCCGCGGAAAATGTTTTCCATTAACAATAACAACACGGTGAATACAGTAGTAGTTACAGTGGCAATAACCGCGTCCTCGAAATCGTCTATTCCGTCGGTGTGTTTCTCGCGCGTCGTTGTTATTGTTGTTATTGTTGTTGTTGTTGTTGTTGTTGTTGTTATTATCGTCGACGTGCCGCCGCCGTCGCAGTGGTCAGTGACGGAAAGGGTTTTCGCCGATTTCCAATGCGCCCCGTCGGCCGCCGCTGTCGCCGCAGCAGCAGCAGCATGTTCCGAATTATCGTGCTAAACGCCACTGCCGCCGTCGCACCGTGTTTTGCCCGCAGTGTTCGTTGTTGTTGAAACGATATCGTCTCGTACGCGCGTGCTGTCGTATCGTTTTCCTCTCATTTATCGTCGTTTTCGACGCCCTCGTGCGCCGCGCGCCGTGTATGGATACATTATTATTATAATTACAATTATTAAATTATTATTATTTTTTTTTACGATACAAAAACACGACCGGTACAGATTAATAATTCATACCGACATACCTAGTGTAACATTATATTTGTATATTTGTTCGTACGCGATACGCGAACCGTACGCACCTTGTACAATATACGATATCGCGGTGTGATTTTAGCTATTGCGACGCACGTTTTCGTGGCCGTTTAAGAGACGGCGTGTGCGCGAAAATCGTAATAATATTATTATTATTATTATTATTATTATTATTATTATTATTATTGTAGTGCTATGTGTGGCCACGTCGGTTCTAGTCAGTTCGTGTACGGTACAATATCATAGTTCGGAACGCGAACCCAGTTTCCGAGTCCGCACACGCGAAAGGAAATACCAGACGAGAAGTAGGTATGTTACTTATTGCGTGTTATTTTTATTGCGAGCAATTGTGTAAAAGAATGAAAAAAAAAAAAA
Organism: Rhopalosiphum maidis; assembly: GCF_003676215.2. Taxonomy (NCBI): domain Eukaryota; kingdom Metazoa; phylum Arthropoda; class Insecta; order Hemiptera; family Aphididae; genus Rhopalosiphum; species Rhopalosiphum maidis. Next base: position 68,200,562 of record NC_040877.1, read on the forward strand.
AAACTGACGGATAATAACGTAAACAGTGCATGCCCTTGACATAACTGCCCGTTCTTGAATGGATAGGTATTATAGGTGTAGTGTGGTGTACCAACACCTATGCCTATTATTCCCATACCACTACTAGGCACATGCCTATAATAACAATAACAATGTCGTGTTATAGACGGGATTTTTGTATGTTGTTATTATTGTTGTTGTTGTTGTTGTTGTCTTGTCGATGTCGTTAGACACTATTTCGTCTCTCGATACGTAACCGTCCGAAAATCTGGTCTTTTTTTTATCATGTTTTTCGCTTCTCCATTGGTATAGAAGTACATTTTGTAAAGAAATCAATTCAGTTTTTTGATAATGTTATACCTGTGTTATTGGAATCATATGACTTCCTGGTGGTTAAAAAATATTGTTTTGAACCTGTAAGGCTGTTGCCGTTTGTCATTTTATGCTTTTATCGGTTGCGGTGATACACTTCTCGTCAATTAATAATCGATACTCAACACTACTTGGCTGATGATAACACATTTGCCAAATCTATTGCAATGACTTTTCACCTGTAGGATTACAATTTTATATTTGTTTTTAATGTGAAATTTAGGTGTCTATAATCCAATTAATGTAGCATTATCGTGAATTATATGCATTTGACAATGTTGACCTCTACAGCATTTATGAAGCAAATTAAAATATTTTTGCTTATCATTTTTATTGTAGTTAATAAAAAACATTAACAATTGTACCTACTGTACAACTTGAAAATCTAACAAACATAGGTATACATTTTAGTTCTAAATTAATTAGTATTTTTTTCTGCTATTTTTGTACATGTGTAGGTATTCTACCATGGAATAACCTTGATCACAAAACCCATGCTTTTTTTGTATTGATTATTAAAAAGTAAATGTTTTATTTTGAAACTGATTAAAACGCTAGTTCTTGATTGGAAATCATCTTAAATCTATTGTAAAACTTATTAAGTATAATGTTTAAAATAAAACATAGGTTGTATAGGTTATTTGTTTTATTACGATTTGTTTTGTTGTAAAAAAATAAAATTCATTACTTAAGAGATAAAATTGATATCAATTGTTTTATTTAGAATTCTGATAATTGTTTAGATGTTAATGAAATAATAACAATTAAATAATGCATTTGTTTATTTGTTTTGTTTATTAGAAGATATTTTAAAATATCTAATAATTTTTCAACTGATTTATCAATATGAGTAATAACTACCTATGAACAATTTACGTTTTGTTTATTCAATACAAATTATATATAACACAGTTTTTCTAACACGCTAATTAAATGTTGTGCAAATGTTATCTTTTCATAGTTATATTACTTTCATACATTACATTCAATGAGCAGTGAGCACACACCAACCCTTTTTTTTTTTTTGAATCATCCACATTATATTATACATGACCTTTATTAGAGAAATGTGAAGTAAATTATTAGAACCATTTATTAGATTTTATTAAATATTACGTTTTAGTTTATTTATTTGTCTATATTAGCACTTGATGGTATTATGGTGTTGAACTGTATAAATGTATTTTTAAGGCAATTACTTTTCTTCGTATGGTAGTTACTTATAGTTAATATATTAATGATTTTTCATAATAGTTAAAATACTTAAAACTATTAAAAGAAGTTACTAATATACTTTCAAACAGTTAGTTAAAAGTAACTTTTATAATTTAATAATCATTAAAGTAATCATATTTTTCATTGATAACATAAGCTTATTGATTTAATTTCTTATTATTATTATTTCTAAACTCGGTGTTAACAATTTATACAAGAATACAGGTACTTAGGTTTATTATAGTATTTTATTTTTACACAAATAAGTACAGAATTCTTCTTCATGTTTGTAATCTTTCATTGTCGTTATACTCAGACTTAAACCTAATGAATTATCATTATTATCAAATAATTATCGGACTATCAGCTTCTGACTTATAATTCAATAAAACTATTTCATATTTTTGTTTTTGTGTACCTACTTCTATTGATATTATGTATAATTAAAAATAAATAATTATATTCAATGAAATATTCATTTATTATTAAATAGTGCATATAAGTGTAATACTTGATATTAGTTATCATTTTAAAATTGTGTAGATTAAACTGATAAAAATAAAAACCAAAAACATTTATTATTATTACAAAAAAATATTCTTGAATACAAATATGTACTAACTAAATCAATATTGTTCATTTTTAATAAAGTTAATAGTAAATGTATGTGTATGATTTTATTATTATGTTCATAAATTGTATTATTACTTTAATGAATTCTTAAAAAGTACCTTTTTTTGAGTGAATAATATAGATAGTATGTTTAAATATTTAATGTACAGTATTAATTAAGAATTCATTATTATTTTTGGTTCCATGATAAAATGTTGCTACTTACAAAGTTACACAAACATTTTGATATTTTGGAATATTTCAAATAAATTAATTTTAGTAAATTTTTATCTATAGTTTTTAACCCACCATGAGTTCACTCACAAACACATCCTAAAAAAACTTCAAAGTTATTCAAACATACAATATAGTTTCCGCAACCATCACTACATAATTGACCAAATAAACAGTAGATACAACAAATACGATCACTTCATTGCTAAAAGTAAAAAACAATACTATACTATCATTACTACAGCTCTCCATATCGCCAAGGTATTTAATCAGGTATGGCATGATTTTTTTTAAATAAAGAAAATCTTACGTTCTGCTTTTATCTTGCTCTTTAAATACTACCTCAATGGTTGTCAATTCTCTCTCTGCTATTTTTTTTTTATACAAGTTGGAGTTCTTTAAGGCACATTAACCGTATTTCTTATTTTCAATATTTGTTGTAGCGTATCAACCCACGTATTCTTATACATTTGTTGCTGAATAGCCTGATGATAAAATAATGTCTCAGTTCATAACAATTTACTTATATTTAATCATCTTCAATATTATCTTTCTTATATTGATACCTGGTACGTGTAAAAGGTAAAAATGAACTAAAGCAATTTTAATCACATCACTTATGCTTTAAAACAAAATTTGTTCTCTAATTAAATTCTCTATTAATTTCAATCTACAAAATACCTCAGCGTTCATTTCAATAAAAATTTGATCTGACCCTCCATAATCATTTAATATAATATAATAATACCAAACTTAAACTAAATTTCTATAATTTTTGTATCTTTAAATATTTTATACTCAATATCAAAACTTCAACTCCACTATAAACCACTAAAAAAACTAATTTAGATGTTCAGTGAAAAATAATCAAACCTATACAGAATACGAATAAATCAAAACAAAATTGTTTGCACAAAAAAAAAGCCTCCTAATTCTAATACAGTTTTAGAAGCTATTATAAAGTTCTATAAATATTACCACAACCCATTCTCTGATCGTCCAAGTATTGTAGTAAAAACTTAGCCAATGCCAGGTTAGGTGACCAAAAAACTAAAAAATAAATTAGGAGTAACAATTTTCTGGTCGCTTGGCTTCATCCTATAATCACATTCTTAGAGGGTCATCAGTGAGAAACTTCTAGATTTCAAGCTAAACTAAATTCTATACTCACTTAAGCTTTTATACATTTTTAATTCAAATAAAATATAATTATGATGTGTTAAATTCATTTATAGGACTCATGGCGGATTAAAGAAATTCTTTGGATTTGTTATTTTTTTTTTTTTTTTTGGGTAGTTGTAAACTGAACATATTACTTATTATTCTATACAATTGACTTTAAAATAAAATTAGTATAGATAACTTGTAGGTACCTATTTAATTATATTTGTAATTATGGTTTATGTGTAATATGTATTATATATATATATATACATATTTATATTTATCTATTGGCTTATAGTTTGTAACTTGAAAAATAATTGCTGTTTTTAATATCTTATTTTTTCGTGAATTTCCCATTTCTAACATTTATTGTCTTTATTGTTGTTTGTTTTGTTAATGATAAGAACTTCATAACATCCCAAAATAGTAAATACTAATAATGCACCTCGATAGGAACCTGTCTTTTATTTTTATTTATTATAATTTCAAATTTATTTTCATTCAATTTAAATATTAAATTAATCTAAATTAAATATATTAATATTTTTCTTTAACCTAGCACCTAGTTTTTATTTTTTTTCCTACACTAGTATATTTTAATAACTTAATGATGTGTTTTATGGTATACATTTTTTTTAAGTATTATTACTTGTATTATATTTTATTAATTTAAATTGTATAATAAATAATGTTGTATCTAACAGTTTATGTTTTACTTTTATTTTTAGAAATTACTTAAAATGAGTTTATTGCTGGCCCAACTTACTGACTCACCTAAGCCTAGAAATGCTATGGCTGGTGTTGTTAAAATAGGATATTTGAAAAAAAATAAGAGTATGAGAAAAAAATTTTTTGTACTACGAGAAGAAACTGCAGGTGGTGGACCTGCGCGTCTTGAATATTATGAAACTGAAAAAAAATGGAGAAACAATGCATTACCTAAAAAGTATAATTTGACTATTAAACTATATAATATTTTATTAACCATAATTGTAAATGATTTTGTTATATATTTTATTATAGAGTAATTGTATTAAAGTCATGTTTCAATATCGACAAACGTGTAGATGCACGTACTAAAAAGACAATATTATGTTTGTACACTAAAGAAAGTTCTTTTTATATACTATTTGATTGTGATAAAGAACTTGATGAGTGGTTGGACCTAATGTTGGTTTTACAACGTGTTTCTAAAGATTTTGGACCGGGTGATTCACTTAAAGAACCTTTCGGTACTTAATTATATAGATTTTTATTGTTTCATAATGTATTAACATGTTATAATTACATTTTTTATTGCAGAGCATATTTGGCACATTTCTATATTAAAAAAAGAGTTGGGAATGAATGCAAATTTAATAGGTATGACTGGACTTTGTTTATGTGACAAAAAAGTGAGTATAATGAAATATCCAACCAAATCAAAAGAACAAAAAACTATGGATATAATGGTAATTATAAATATATTAATATTTAACATATATTTTTATTATTATCAAGTCATTAATAAAATAAAAAAAATTTATTTTATTACAGTTGTCAAGTATTCGTCGATGTGGAGCTTTGGGTACTTTTTTTTATATGGAAGTAGGACAAAGTTCTCCATTTGGTTCTGGTCATATATGGATGGATACGTGGAACAATGATGTAGCAGCTAGTGTTCATGAAACTATAATGGGTGCATCAAGTCGAAATCATGACACTAGATTTAGAATGAGATCATCATCATTTAATGAAGGATCACGATTAATAAACTGTCCATCAAGACAACGTTCTAGTTTCTATGGTATGTTTTTTACAAAGTTGAATAAAGTATCTGTTATTAACTACTCGGAAATAACATTTTAGATGAGAATCACCCTGGGCTTCGGTATAAAAATAATAGTCAAAGTTCCTCAACTTTAAATAATGGCAATGTTGATTTAGCTCGCACAGGTAATTTAATTTAAGGTATCAATAACTTAAATGTCTATGTCGAGACTATTTAAATACATAAACTTTTTGTGTAAACGAATTTATGTACTATTATATGTTTTTTGTTTTTATATAATATCAAATTTTAAATGCAACTATTGTTTTTTACTCTGATTTTGTGTATTTCTGACAATCGATGAGATATCATATCAATTACTTATAAAAAATTAAAAGTACGGTTTTAATTTTTTTCTATCCAATAAGAAAATGCATTAATAATTTTATTTTTTATACTTTTGTATTTTATAATGTAGACGAGGAAAAATAATGGCCGGTCCTATGATGATATTGTAAATTCAATTATCAAAAGTCACAATATTAATATATTCCTAAGATTTACAAACAAGAACGTTTTTTTATCCACCCAACCACCTGGTACCCCTATCGTAATTAAATACAGAAGCCAATCTCCTTTTAAAAATACATATTTGGCGCCATTGATTGTAAATAGTTATCATATTATATTACTTGAATAATCATACAAAGAATTTTTATTTGCAGTTATTTTTATATTTTAAGCTTTATCAAAAACATTGATTTATTTATAAACTATATTAGTATTCAGGTGATTTACAATTTTCACCTATGTTTTATTATCATATTCTAAACATTGTATTTTTCTAATGTTTTGACTCTTATTGAACTATTTATAGTTTTTTTAAATACAATATTTTAAGTTCAAATTAAGTCGGTAGATCATATATTAGACCACTAGACCCATTATTTATTGATAAATCACACATTGGACCAGTCCCTAATATTTTTAGTTATTTTTTAGAGAATTAATAATATATATATATATAATATTGAGTATTTTTCTTGGGAATTCGAAACTTTTACGTATATTTAATAGAAAACTTAACTTTTTTAAATATTTTAAATAATTTTATACCATCAACCTGTATTGACTCATATGTTAATAACAAAAATAGAAATAGATATTTTTATAATTATTAAATATTAATAACATAGTAAATGTTTAATGTTTTTGGCAAGAATTAATCCAACCTAGAATAGTATTACGTATAATTAAATTAATTATTTTAATAGAATTACAAATATATTATGAAATATACTTAGTAATATTAGTTGTCAGTTCATCTTTGTTCAAAATCATATTCTGTATTCATTAATTTATCATGGAATTCAAGTTTAACACATACATGGCAGTGACTTATTCTTCTATAACGATACCTAATAAGCCTAATACAGCAAGCGGTTACCATTTATTCCCTTTTTAATTTTTAATCTATTAAGATGGTTTTATTATTAATTTATAATTTATTTAAATTAATATTAAATTTGGTTTAAACCTAGTAAATTTTTTGCAATTTTTTTACATAAATTAAATTAATTATTTAAATTACTTATTTTCAGGATCAGTTAGAGAGCGTTGTGATAGTATGCCGTTGCGACCACGTACTATTAGTGAAAACACAACTTCATCAACACGTTCTTTCAATGGAATTTTATCCCCTAAACAAACTTTCCATAAAGGTTGTAATTGTGTTTCTGCCTCTTCATCGTTATCAGCGTATGTTACTTATTATTGACTTATATTAAAAAAAATATATAAACAATAATTTATTTAGGTTTAACGATTCTAACTTGAGTACCTGGGATTCATCACTTTCAAAATCTATGGATACCACTGATGGAATTTCTTCCTTTTACACGAGTCTTAATGACCATCGGTCTGCCATACTTGAAGAAAAACAAGAAGATTTTATTCCATATACTCCATTAGACAAAGGTATTTTTGTGGTTTTAATTTATTATTTACAATACATTTCATTTTATAACAATTCTGTTTTTTTTCTTGTAGAAGAAGATTCTTCGAGACAAACAAGTGACAGTAATGTTAATAATAATATTAACTTGATTAACAACAATATTATTGGTAACAAATCCAGTTCCTCTTCCCAGGTTAGTTTTTTTTATTAAACGAAAATATTAATAATGATAACTGTTATTCATCATAACATTTATTTCTTAAATTATAATATCAAAACATTTTTTTTTTATGTATATACATAAATTCTCATTAATCTTATATTGATTTTTACTTATTTTATATTATTATTATACTATATACTAATTTTAAATAGAAACATATTTAAAATTATATTAAAATTAGATAATTAATTTTTAAATGGATTATATAGTATTATATTTATTACTATTTTAATTTTAATATAAATAGGCGGGTTCTTGTTGTGACTCAAACAGTCCATATGGTTCACCCATCAATGTAGATGATACATATACTCCATTAAACCCTTCTGGTTAGTAAATATATTATTTGCATAATTTTTTTATGTTACTTTCAATAATTTATAATCATTATTCATTAGGTACGTCTGGAACCAGTCCTCCACCGGATGGATACCTTCCAATGAAACCAGGATACACTTTTTCTAATAACTGTGTAAATATTATGCCATTGGAAGGACACAGTAATTCTAAACAAGGTAATTTATATGTCAATTTTTTTTGTAATAAATTATATTTCTTCATAATTGCTTATTTTAAAACAATTAAAAATATTAAAATTCATCATATTGAAATACGTTAGACACAAAATGTAAAAATATATTAATAGAAATATTTAAAATTTTATAAAAACAATTCTTCAAAATCACAAGAGTTGACCTTAAAAATAAACTTAGATGGTGTAAAGGAGTACTTTGTGTATGTGAATTAGATTACCATAATATTATTCAAGCTGGTCGGAAATTTGTGTTTCTAACATATTTTAGATATCATACAATTCTTTTGCAATCCCTTCCATTCATTCAATATACATTCCTGATAAGCTTGCTTATGTATTTATTGGATAAAAAATTTATTATAGTGAATTCCTACTAAATCAATTTAAAGCATTCCATTTCTATTTTATAAAAATAAGTGTCAACATTTTGTAAAGATAAATATTGTGCAAGTTAATGTTTCAATAATAATATAAATATAAATATTAAAATGTTCAATATGATGTGTGACTGGAGTGTCTTAAGTAATTATATTTTATAATAAAAATAAATAATACAGTATTATAGATAATTATTTAATTTGTAGCTTCAATATGATTTGTATACAATTTATAGAGGGGAAATGCAAAGTTCATGGTCATTGTTACTTTAATGATGGTTATTACATAATTATTTTGATTAACCATAAGTTAATTCAGTATTATACTTGACTCTTGTTGTTAAATATAACTTTTTTATTTTTAATGATTGATTATTTAAATATATGTTAAATTTTTACTATACATATTTTTAAGTAAATATAATTAATAATTTTTCATATATTACAATAGAATCTACTGAGATGCCTCAAATGGAATTTGAATCGCCTGAAGGTTATGTCCCTATGGCTCCTGTGAGTAGAATGTCTGACTATGTATCCATGGATTGTAAACAAGGGTCTATTGAATCTGGAACACCGTCTACAGACACTCGCTTTTCTGACATACATTTAGATAAAGTTTGTGCATACCTTACTCCATCTGAGGACGAAGGACCTATTGAAAGGCCTACTCGAGCTTATTCTGTTGGTTCCAGACCAGATGGCTTAAGGGAAAAAATTGACAAGTATATATTGACAATAAAAAAATATATAATAATATAAACAAAAATAACTGATAATTTTTTTTTTTTAGAATTAATGCTGATAGAACAAGAGCTCGTGCATTTTCAGTAGGCAGCCGTGGTCGATTACCCCCAACTGGATTGCCCCGGAATGGTTATCAATCTGGTTCGACCAGTATGTCTGAACAAAGTGACAATGGTGATCGTGTAGAAATTGATTTTAGTTGTAATTCAAAATCTCGTCGTCATTATTCAGCAACTTGTCGAACTTTATCGATTCAGCCACCAGCAGATGTATCACCAAGATCATCACCTAAACTTTGTCCTTCTCCTGATCCATCATGTATCCATAGACCAACTGGTCGTTCTCCTCCAAAATCTATAGTGTCTTCTGTAGATATTAAAAGAACACTATCTGGAGCTGTTCATGGTATTTCTAGATCACCTCCAACATCTTCACATACATATTTGTCACCTACATTGGAAAGAGTTTCAGAGGTACCTAGTATTGAAGTTGTTGATAGTTACATACCAATGAAACCAACCCAAGGATTAAATCCCTGTGAAAAGTATGTTAATACTATTGTCTCTTCATAACTATTTACAGTAAATTTATAGTAAATAATTAATTTAATTTAATTATGTACTTATTGTTATATTAAAGCAATGTTATTTTTATCATTGTTGTAGCTTTTAGTTAAATTATATAATATGTGTAGTATATATATTGTCTATTGTGGATGTTGTTAAATATTATTTACGTTTTTGTATTATGTTCTGTAGCACAAGTATGGCGGTAGACGACTCAATTAAAAGAAATTATGTAAATGTATGGGAAGCAGCAAGTAGTACGTTTCCAATCATGAAAATGATTGGAGGTTTGAATTGGAAAAAAAACAAAAAGCGTAATACAGCTCCTGCTTTAGAACAACTTATACCCATGGCTGATGAAGGCATTGATGAAATAGATGGTTATACTACTATAAGACCTGGTGTTCATGCAATACCGGTACGAGAACAAATTGGTCAGTCATCTGATGCAGTGTTAGATGCCATTTGTGATGGACTTGCGGATCTAGTATTTTCAGATCCACCTCCTATTGTCACATATAATTCTCAGAACCACTCTAAGTCAGATAATTCTGTTTCTTCGCTAGATGGGTAATTGTAAAATTTGTGTTGTAATATAAAAAATAATATTTTAATTTAAACTCATATTTTGTATACACTGGTAAAAAAGAGGTTTATCTCAGTGGCAAACAAAAATGTATATAATTTTTTTTTATGTATAATTTTACTGTGTTGTTCTTTGTATTTGAATTAAATAAATATTAATATTTAGGTAAAAGTATATGTTAATATATTTGGCATCTAAAGTATAACATTTTAGAAGAATTGTATCCAGGGGTAATTTTTCTAATGATATTTCAACTTTATTGGAGAATTTTTATTGTATTTAATGTATTTTATTTTTAGTGAATATGTTACCAATTTAAACCAGTATGAACTGAGACATAATTATAATTTTTGCCTTTTACGCTTTAAATTTTTAATAAAAAAAAAAAATTGATGAAATATCAATTGTTTATTGTTATTTAAAAATACTAAGTTATTAATTTTTATTTGATATGTAAAATAGCTAATTTAATCATATTTTAATACATTATGTTAAATTAAAATAGTTAAACATAGTGAAAACTAAGCTAAGATATTATGTTCATTACATGGGGAAAATTCAATATTAAAGAACTCATAAGACTTCTGTGTATAGGGAAACAATAGAAATGATAGGCCAATGATAAAGTGAATGAAAATGGATGTTACAATGGTCTCCCTTTAGAAAATGTATAGATTTAAAAGGAAGTAGCAGTTGACAGAGAAACATCATCTTAATAACTTATCTCACTTATGTGTTAGATGAAGGATTGAGTTAAACTACAGTTACATAGTTGATATAGAAATAATGATTACCAATTTGTATAAATATTTATATTACTTTAAGTTCTAATTAAATTAAATTATAGTTAAACTTAAATAAGTATGTATTTATACAAATATAAATAAATAAATGTAAATATATGCACGCTTGCGTGTATGTATGGCCATTTATTTTTATTTGCAAAAATAAAAATCTCCTTATGACCAGACGTCAATGTATGCAAATAAGACTGAAGAACCACTCTAGGATATACCTAGCTAAGTACTGTATTTAATTTTAGGTTCTCTATAGGATTTCTTTAATTTACAAATTGCCTCGTTTGAGCTGATTTTTAATTTGTTAGATAACAAGAAAATAAAAATATTTAATAATTGATAATGATAATAAATTCAATTGGTGTATGTCTATGTTGTGTGTGTGTATGTGTATTATGTTAATTAAAATATATTAAATTAATTGATAAATAATAACACTGTTTATGGTGTTTTTGGTTGACCTTTAAAAGAATTTGTACCCTACATCACTATTATTTAGAAAATATTATATTAAACTGTATTATTCTGCATTCTTAATGTTACTTAATAGTTGATTGTCTTTATTATGGATTTATGATAAATAAATATGTCATGTTTTGTGTCACATTATAGATAAATTTTAAATATACTTCAAAAAGTAAAATAAAATAATTGTATAGACCACGAGAAAAATTATATTATTTCATTGTTGTTTTTTTTTTTTAAAAAGAAAGTTAGAGAAGTTTTTTTTTTTCATTATTTATTTTAGTGATACTCTTTATGAAAATAAAGATATTATGTATAAACTAATTAAAGAAAAATGGAGAATCATTTTCTCAAAAAAAATTTTTTTATTCAAATAATTTTTCTCACCGCCTGTATTTATTATACACTGAGTACTGCCACTATTGTAAGAAGACAAAATTGTCTGTCTATCTAACTATTAAAATTAAGTTCATGTTTTATAACTTTTGTTCATATCTTAAAATATAAATATTATATATTGTATAATATTATGATTCTATTAAAGTGTGTTTAGTCTTAAAATATTTAGGTGAAGATATTATTAGTAAATATTAAATAATATTTATTGTTTACTTTTTGTCTTTATTCATTTATAGAGAAATTTTGTTGTAGAAAGTATTAGTTTAAGGGAATTTAGTAGGCTATTGTTTGTTCTTTATTTAAACATTTTTTTTTTCGGTTTTAGCCTGTAGGAGTTATTGCCAGTTATCATGTTCATGAACAACTGTTTTTTTTTTATTATTTTGCTCACATTCCTCAATTGTTTTCTTAATATTAATTATTTTGTTTAATGCTAAATTTTGAAAATAGAAAATGTTATTAAAACACACGCCTTTAAAAATTATTTTGTTAAGTTTGACTTTTTCTAAAAACTTATCTTGTGATCACTGTATTTACTATTTAAATTTATTTATTTATTAGATAAAAACATTATAGATAAAACAATGGAGAACTATCAATTTTGTAATATTTATTGATTTTGTAACAATACCCTTATAGTATTGTTCTAAATAGTAAAACAAAAATGTTTTAAACTTAATGCAATAAAATACAGTGTACATTTGAATTTAAGACTTATTTGTTATTTAAGAATTTTGAAGAATCTTAAAGAATAATTTATATAATTTCATCCAATTTGTATTTCATCAGTTAAAATTATAATAAAGTTAATATTGGATGAAACCACGTAAGTATTGAAATTAAGAAGGATTTGGTACTTTTAAAATCAAATAATGAAATAAATGCCATTAACTTGTTCATAAACAAATGTGAGTACATAAACATATTTCAAAATTAGCAAAATAAATTATTATATTAACAATCTGGCATTTTCCATAACCATTCTGTTAAATGTTAATAGGTAATCAAGACAATCGCCAGGAGTAATCACTATCTGTATTATTGATATGAATACCAGAATAATATGATGTTAATACCTTGACAATTAATTGCTTATATTTGAACTATCCATGTAAATATATAATTATGTTACAATAGATATTACATAATTAGTTGTTTACTTTTAAAAACATTTATTTAATAATTTAATATACTTCCCACCAGTGGCGTAGTCAGAATTTTTTTATAGGGGAGGGGGGACTAAATAATTTTTACTTGAATTATTAAAAATAAAAATAAAACAACAAAACAAAAATACTGATAACATATTAACGTTGATTTGCCGTTAACGTATTTGCTATTTAATATAATTAAAATTTGTAAAACAATTTCCATATTTAAATTTAAAAAAGGCACGTGGGTTTCGCTCTGCTTATGCCTACGTCACAATATCCCCATTATGTATTATGTATGAGATATAGGAGCACGTAGCACCTCCCCACAAAAAAAAAGGTTTATGTCCTCAAGACAGAAATCTTTCAAAGTCTAATACAAAAATAGTTAAGTTTACAAAATACAAGTTATTAAAACTTGTTTACAATATTTTCAATACATTTTACAATTATTTGTATGCTCTTGCATATATTAATTACATAAGTGCTTAAATAGTTTGCTTAATATATACTTGATAGTGGTTACATTATTTTTCATTGATACAATAAAATAAGTGGTTAGTAGATAGTATAATAATATAATGTATATGTTTAGTATATAATGTGGTTATATAATATAATAATATAAATTGTTATAGTGGATAGTGATATAATAATATGATATGATTAATTATATAAAATAAAATATGGTGATTAGTAATGTATATAAATAATTGAAATATTAATAATTTCGTAGTACATAATTATAATATGGTTTACAGTTTTTTTTTTCCTTTTTTTTTTATATTGTATTTTAATATTTACTAAAATTAAGTGTGTATATCTATCAGTGCATTTTTCTAAAAAATGTCTATACTCTAATTTATATTTTTAATAATTTTTTTTTCCAACCTAATGTTTATTATATATTTATTGTTTTGTTTTTCAAATTGGATTCTGAAATTTTTATTAAAAAGTTTATCGTAACATGTTATATTTAGTATTGGGACATAGGGTATTGTGTTAATTCTAGCCTATAAATTAATTCTATCAGAATGTCCATTCCATTCTACTATTACATTTTCTTTATTGCCTCTAAAATATAGCTCTCAAATCTCAATGAACGATGGCGTTAAATTATTTCTTGTTGTCTTGTTTTAATTGATCTAGACAAGCATCTCGTATACCTATCCGTTTTACATCTGAATATTCTCTTTATTTCTTAAATAGCTACACTCGAGTTTAATAACTAGTCAATAACTTAATTTATATATATATATATATAATGGTTATTAGTCGTACAAATTTCTAATTCATAGTTCTTCCAATAGTGGGAACTCCCCCCCCCCTCCGAGTCATACGGATAGGAGTACATGATACATCACGTAGATTTATAAATTTATTCAAAAATGGCCTTAATGATTAACTACTATATACAGGATGATTCTTTTATCATAAGACACTCGTTATTTCAAAAAGTAGTCATGATTTTGAAAATATTTTTGTATATAGTTTCATTATACGTTTTTATTAAAAAATTATATTTTCAAATATTTTTTATCCTTATATTTTTTTTAAGTTTTTTACTTTTTTAAATGACAACTTAGTTTTAATTTCATATTCCAAAGCAGAATAATTTTTTGAATATTTTGATACATACAAATCGAATTTAGGACGAGTAGTTTATAAGTTTACGTATTTAAAGTTTAGACAAGTGGAGTAGTGAACAAACATTTGCGGGGTAACCCCGTACCACTCCACCCCACGTATCAAAACTTTAAATACTTATAACTCATAAACTACTCGCCCTAAATTCGAAAGAATCACTCTGTATTATATTATTTTTTATGTGTACATTCGACATAGTGTTATGTTAATTATTTTTTATTTACTGAATCTATGTTTATAATAATAATAATAACTTTATTGCAATTAAGAAAAAAATTTACATACATTATACCAGTAAAAATAAAAAATTTTAAATGATTGTCTCTAAAAGCCTAGGCTTGTGGAGGAGACAACAGTTCTAATTTTAATGTGTGTTTACAATTTTAAGACAACTACTAATTCTTATCAAAAATTATAACTTACGTTTATACAAATAAAAGTAATAATTGATCAATAAATTATAAGACAGGCACAATATTTAAGCTCAGCTCAAATGTATGGATGTGGGTTTTTTAAACAAGTTTTAATTTTATACTTAATATACTTTTTATAATGTTCATAATCATTATAAAATAAAAATCGTTTAATAGATATATCGTACTTCATGCATAAATGTATACTTATATTAAAGGGATCTTTTTTCCCAAATTCCGTATTATATTTATTCAATCTAAAATCATTGTATTTATTTTGACGAGTAGAATAATTATGGTTAAAACTGACACTTTCAAATTTATAAAAATACAGATTTGTTAGTACTTCTTTTGCATGAGACTTCTCTAAATTTAATATATCATAAGTATTATATAGTATATCAGTATTCGAATGAAAGGATTTCTTCAAAGCTATCCTTAGTAATGAGTTTATAGTAGTTCTAAGCAAACCTAAATATTTATCGAAGGTACCACCCCATACACAAATTCCGTATGTATATACTGACTGTGTAATTGCACAGAAAACCATTTTAATATTGTTAGGTGATAAATTTTATTTAATGTTTTAAATCTACCAAACATACTTTTTAATTTTTTAATCACTGAGTCAATGTGAAAATTCCATTTTAAAAACTTATCAATCATGA
Organism: Rhopalosiphum maidis; assembly: GCF_003676215.2. Lineage (NCBI taxonomy): Eukaryota > Metazoa > Arthropoda > Insecta > Hemiptera > Aphididae > Rhopalosiphum > Rhopalosiphum maidis. The sequence continues at coordinate 68,216,440 of NC_040877.1, forward strand.
CTCCCAGATACTTCACTGATTCTACACCTCTTACACTTATATAGTTACAACTACAAGTATCTATCAAATTTATCTCTTGACATGAGTCATCATGCATTTTAATGGGTTCATAAATATCAAGACTTTTAACTTTTGATATGGAAAAGGGGATATAACATGTTTTATTAAAATTTATTTCAAGTGAGTTTGCATCAAACCAATTTTTAATAGACGACATAATTTTTGCTGCTTTACTCATTAAATTAAATTAATTTAAATCGTGAATCAGGATCGCAGTGTCATCAGCAAAACAGAAAATAGAGCATTCAAGATCCAAATTAAGAAGGTCATTTATGTATACAATAAACAAAAATGGTCCTAAGACCGTACCTTGCGGAACGCCATAATTCAAAACATTTAAGTTACTTAGTACATCATTTATACAAACTTGTTGGCTACAATTTTCTAAAAAACTTTTAATTAGATTATTAGCGATCCCTCTAATACTATATTTATCTAACTTATTTAATAATATTTTATTGTCAACGGAATCAAATGCTTTTTTGACATCAAGAAATATGCCAAGTGTTGTGTTACCCTCATCTAAATTATTATGTATACAACTGACGAGTGTTTGTAAAGCAATTGATGTACCTTTATTTTGCCTTTATTATTCTTAAGTGGCACCACTAGAGTATGTTTAAATAAATTTGGGAAAATTCCTAAAGAAAGAGATAAATTGAAAATATACTCTAATGAATCTAAAATATAGTCTACTATTTGTTTTAATATATGGTTTGACAAATTACAACAATAAAAGGAAGTGCTATCTTTGCAGCTGAGAATATGTTTTTTAATTTTATCCTTAGTAATATTGCTAAGGAAAATTGAATTTGTATTAATTTTAATTTTGGATTTATAATTAATAGCAGGGTTATGGGTTTTAATTTTATCTGCAATATTTTCACCAACTGTAGCAAAAAATGTATTAAATTCATTAGCAATATCAGCATCATCAGTTATTATTTTATTTTTGGAATCAGTAACCGAAGAAATGTTTACATTTTTATTATTGTACGCTTTATTATACATAGCTTCATTTATTAAATTCCAAAATTGTTTGGGATCGCCTTTTGACATAATAATGTTTTTTGTGAAATACATATCTCTAGCACATTTAATAACTCTAGTTAATAGGTTTCGATATGTTTTATATTTAATTTCAAGTTTGGAATTGAATGGTTGTTCTTTTAATTTATGAAATAGCTTGTCTCTACGTCTTATTGAGATTACTATACCGGATGTAATCCATTTAATACAACAGAACCTAATGTACATTAGGTTCTGTTGTATTAGTATGTATAATTCATTTATTTTTTTAATAGGTATTGTAATTGTTCTAACGGCTGTGTTGTTTGTAAGTTTAAATAACATTCGTGGTGTATTGTCGACCATATCTGGGGGTAATTCTATAGTGAATCCTCCTGTAAACTGCATTTTGTGTATAAATGCCTCACATCTTCTTGATATAACGAAGCCTACTGTTTCTCCGGTTTCCAATAGATCTAAAGGATCTATAATTGAAATGCAGTTAACAGATAACCAATCATAATTCCATTCGTCAATATGACTTAATTAATACACTTCTCCTGATGTCCAATTTGTACTTTGAAAGTTAACGTGGTTGCCTGTCATATTGTATAAAAGAACTGGTTGATCACTTTCTTCAAACCTATCGTTGAAATGTGACAACCCTTTTGTTGCCATCATGATAATTAACCTATAATATTATTTCTTATTATTTTCAACTTATTTATGAAATAATAGATTTCACTTAATTTTATTTTTGTTGTATATATTATTATGTTTTTTTACATTCTTTTATGTTAGTTATCAACTAAAAAAATGTCATCATCTATTTCAAAAAAAAACTTTGTTGTATTATATGATACTTTTTTTTGTGAACGGGGGGGGGGAAATTGCCCCCATTATTCCCCTCTTGTATCCGCGCTTGCTAGATAGTAATATTATGCAAGCCCTCACTCACTTATAATATTAGCTACATGTTAAGACTTAATAGCCTGTTTAGGCGTCAAAAATCTATAGGAACACAACTACACAGTATCACGATCGTCAAAACAATATTACACACGTTTACTGCAGATATGAATGTATCTGTATGGTAAATTCGTAATATAATTTATTTAAGGGTTTTTTTTTCTAAAAAGATTAAACCAAAATGTGATATAATTATACCAATGGAAAGATTATGAGGTACTCTTAAATACTTTTGATTAGTTAATTTGAAAAAAATAATTTCATTAGCAGTTATTATTTATTAGTTATTTTAATTTAAATCAAAAATGGATAAATATTGCCATATATTATATGGCCGCCGCGGTGAACGAATCCGTGACGTCACGTACAATGTCAAAAATCACCGTAACTAAAAAATAGCGAACGATTAGTCACAACTCATAAACCCACAAACGGATTTAGTCGTATCATTATCTTAGTTGGAGTAATATCTAGTGGCCTAGTGCTCTAGTTGGAGTGAGTTGGACTGTATTTTTTTTATTTATTATGATAATAAAATAATTATCAATTTTTTAAGTTGGATGGTTCTCTAAGAAGTCTGTCTTAGATTTAATTTATTCATATTTTATATTAGTTTTATTTAGCCCAGACTGCCAGTGGTTATTACAGATAAATAGATAATATCAAAAGCTTTATTATTAGATTTAGATCAGATTTGAATGGTACTGAAAGCATTAACAATATTGATATAAATACCATACTTTGATTTAATATTGCAACATTTATTTTGTAGTCAACTGGTCAACATATTATTAGAAAGTATGATACTGGAAACCACAGAGGTACGTAAAATGGATGCAACGCTCAAATTTGAACTGGTAAATTTATTAGATATTAATGATGGTTGGAAATCACTTATGGCTGCTGTAACTGTTGACTGTGATCCAATGAAAAGTCGGAAATATACTTTTGATCACTTGAAGTAAGATTTGTTTTGATGTCCATGCTTACTATTATCTGCTTGTCAACATTTTTGAAAACAATCAAATGATTTTACTAGATTAATAGAAATGGCAAGCCAAACACAACGAAGATCTTGTAGTGAAATATTTTTAGAAGAATGGGGAACCAGTGGTCGTATTAGGCCTAATCTCAAGATCCTTATGGATCTATTAATCGAATTAAAACTAATACGAGCTGCTGAATGTATAGCTTCTAAAATAACCAGTGGTAATTAAGAAAACAATATGAACTTTGCTGTTTAAAATTAAAGTTAACTATATGAAATATATATCATATTCATATGTGTTAACTTCTAGATAAACCTAATGAAAAGTTGGAGACATCTATGAACCTTCTTGAGATTGATGAATACACAAATAATGATAATAGTGAAGACTATAAATCTACTTTGTTCGCTCATCAGCTAGAGACCAGATCAATTTTAAATGATGACAAAAGTAATACAAGGTATAATTAATTTTAGTTATTAAAACAGTATTTTTTCATTTTATACATAATAGATCTATATTTTTTTTCTAATTCATCAGAATCTAACTCTTAAGTCTTAATTAATCATTTTTTGATAATTTTGAACACATACATTTTGTTTAATATATTTTTTTTTCTGTAGGTTTGACAAAATTAAGCTACCTTATAAATATTTATCTAATGCCACAAATGGATTTTCGGATTCATGTTTAATTGGAGCTGGTGGATTTGGTAAAGTATTCAAAGCAAAATTAATTAACCAAATAGTGGCAATAAAACTTATGGAAAAAATAATCGAAGAAAAAGATTTTAAACAGTATTTAAATGAGATTGATATTGTATTAAAATTCAAACATGATAATTTATTACCATTAATAGCAATTTCATATGATGAACAGCCGTGTGTTGTTTATGAATTTATGGAGAATGGTTCATTACTTGATTGCATTGCATGTAAAGTATGTTTTTGTGGAATAATATAAATATTATGAAATATAATTTTAATATTAATTATCAATGTAATTGAATAGAATAGATCTTCCATATTAGATTGGAAACTAAGGATAAAAATTGGAACAGATGTAGCCAGTGGGCTAGTTTACTTACACACAGCATTTGAAACACCTTTCATACATCGAGACATTAAAAGTGCTAATATACTTCTAGACAATACATTTATTGCCAAAGCATGTATTTACAATTTATATTATATGATAATGTTATATATTATATATTTATTTATAATGTGTTTAGATTGGAGACTTTGGCTTAACTCGCATTGGAGATCACACTATGACATCTGTAGTGTTAGGAACATCTGCGTATATGTCACCTGAGGCATTTAGAGGTGATATCTCTATGAAGATAGATGTTTTCAGCTTTGGAGTAGTATTATTGGAGCTATTAACAGGATTACCACCGTACGATGAATGTCGTACTGGTTGTGATTTGGTAAGAAATTCATTTTATAGTGAAAAATATTTTCTTTTCTCATTTTTTTTTTTTTTAGTTAACTCATATAAGTGAAATTGAAAGTCCTATTGAAGAACTATTAGACAAACGTGCTGGGTATTGGAACAACAGTATTGCTATAAAAATGTATGACTTGGCAAATCTTTGTACTGCTACTAAAACCCAAAGACCATTTATACACGGTCAAGAGGGTGTTTTTGAATCTCTTAAAAATATTCTATCTGAAATTGGTGTATAACATGACAACTATTAATTATACAATTTTTTGTAAATAACAAATAAGTTACCATAATCATTTAAACAGAATAACAAATTAATAATAAAATATTTTTATTTTGAGTTATATATTTTAAATTATTAACCATACAAACATAACTTTTCGTATATTTATTTTATACAAAACCATATGATTTACATAATTAAAAAAATATTAAAATTAGGTGAAACATGATGGCTAGTTTTTAATATTCTAAGACCATAAGTTTTCTCCAAAATATGTGGTTATACAATTAAGTTGAAATATATTTGTAAACCAATCCTTAAAAGCATTGTCCATAGATAAAAACTTAATATTTAGCTTTTAATAATTTCATAAGTTTCTCCAATTTCATAGCTTTCATTAAACTGCCACTGATCTTAAGTTTACCAGACATATAAGCATCAGCAGCTTTTAGTCTTCCTGCAAATGTATATTAAATTTATTTAATATATTATTGAATGATTAGAAACAAAATCATAAATAAATAATTATAACTAACCATCAAATAATTCTTCTATTTTATCAGCTTCCATTATTAAAGTGGCATCTGGTTTCGTAGTTGATTTACCTTTTCCAGCTGCACCATTGCCAGTTAGATCTACATAGTAAGTTCTATCTTCATCTCCTAAAAAATATGTATATATTTACATTATACACAGAGTTTAGATGACAGTAATTAATAAATAATAACTAATGTAATATATATATATATATATATTGTGATTATATAAATCAATCTACTAAATACTTGATTTTACAAGATTTTAATATATATTTACTATAATACGTATTTAATTCTAATAACCTTTTACTACAAACAAGAAGCAAGCATTTGTTCCTTTAGCTATTTCTGGTGTCAGATGTGAATTTATTTTTGTAAATATACCCTCAATTGTATCTATACCATCTGATTTTTTAGCTTGTACTTTTTCTTTTCCTTGATTGAATCCATTGTGAGGTGCTTCGTCCAAGAAGAAGTCCATCATTAAATCTCCTTTATAAGCTAAAAAAAAAAAATTAATATCAGTACATAAAATATGGATTTAAGTGCGAATTGCACATTTTGAATGATGCAAGTTCATAAGTAATGATAGAAACAAATTTTAAAAATGAATTAATGTAATCTAACATATTTAGGTATACAACATAGGTATTTATTTTTTCTATGAACCTCATAATTATAAGTGTAATTGAAAGGGCCTCATCCCCCTAAAAAAATAAAATTGTTTTTATTATCATATGATAATTTTTTAAATATGAAATATAACATGAATTTTTTAAAATAGAAGAATCTTTTTTAACAACTAAAATCTAATTATCTGTAACCATTGCTAATCTATGGGCAAAATATATTGTAGCTATCATTTTTTCAGTAAAAATGCAACTAAGAAGTTGTCACTTAGTCAGTACTATTTACTTTATCTATGAATCATGATCAGTAAATAAAATTAGTGTTTAGTAGAATCTATCTTATGTATTTTTAAATTTGAGTATAAAATTGTGAAAGTGAATTGACCTGTTATTAATGAGAAAGATAAGAACATTATTTATCTATGTTTTTACAATATTTAAATTTGTATAATACAAAATCATGTATATATATATATATAAAAAATTAATATAAATAAATAATATGGTTTTATTTTGATATGTCAATTCACTAAAATAATTATTAAGTAATATTAAAGGTACATACAATACATTTAGTTCAACTGGTTGATCAGGGAGTTTCCCCCTAGACTGTATGGCATAAATTTTTTCAGTCTTCAAGAAAAAAAAAATAGAAATTGTGCCTATGTTTATTACTCACTACATTATACTTGAAAAATAAATATATTATAACATGCATATTTTTAGTGAAGCTCTTTCTAATAACATTTGACAATAGTACCTAAACCACAGTATTATAGAACATTTGTTATTAATTAAACTACTTACTTGGATCACTGGCATATTGGTCCAAATCAGTGATTCCTTCTTGTTGTAGTACTTCATCATCAACTAGAAACTGCCCAGTACAATTTTCAACCGACCTACTAAGTACTGCATAAGCTGCATCTGCCATAATTTCTGGGTTACGAGATAATTTTTTTGCTTCAGTAGAGCCAGATAACATTTCAACAGCTGCTGTGTATATTGCTATAATGCAAATAATATACAAAATAAAATAGGTCAAGTTTTAATTAGAATTTGAGTAACAATTGTTTATTTAATTGTCCATGATATTAAGAATTTTAATCAAATTTTTTAAATACCTACAATTTATGATAAAAAACAACTTTGGTAACTTTTTTTTTACATTTAAACTATGGAAAATTGTAAAGTAACTATTTTTAGATTCTGATCAGTGCTAAATTAATTGATTTTACAATGTGTGTGTAAACTCAATAAGTAGTCGAAAAAATGCTTAAATTTTCAACTTTTAGGTGGTTTTGAATAGAAAATTGGATCTAGTTTGTACTTAAGTGAGATTAAAATTTTAAATTACTAGTACTTTTTAATTAAACAGAGAAAAACAGGAAAATTTACTCAAATCCAGTTGTTGACAAAATCTATTTTGTTTTTTTGGTATAGCTCAAAAACGAATAGCTATAGATAAATCATTTTCTATACATGATACAATTTTCAAAACATTTTGAGCTATTTATAGACTTTTAAAGAGATAATAATAAATTATTTGAGCATAAACCAAATTGTAGCAAAATTTGTTCCTCGTCTCTTAACCGATAAATAAAAATAAAACGAAAAGTACATCTTGTAAGAACTTTTTAAAAGAATAGGTACTTATTTGAAATTTCTAAAAATATTATAACAAGTGAAAAAATTTTAATTTATGGATAAGATGTTGAAACCAAACGTCAATCACCATAATGGAAGTCAATAAATTCTCCAAGATCATAATAACTAATAAGCAAAACGAATAAGATCAAAATATAAAAGCCATGTTAGTCATATGTTTTGAATTTATAGGATAGTTTATCGTGAATTGTTACCTTAAGGATAAATTGTGCATCAGCAATTTTATTTAGAAGTCATGAAAAAAAAAATGACAAAAAATTAGACAAGTGATTCTTGAATGCCTCAGCCCACACCAGTATTTAGTTAAAAATCAAAGTACAGTAGGTCAGGTCCGCAATTACTTTACTCGCGTTATATGACTCCATACAATTTAAGTTTATTTCTTAAGTTAAAACCAATGATCAAAAATATGTTGTTTTCAATAATTGTATGACATTACAAAACAAGGAAAACAATCCAAAAACATTAAAGTGCTTAAGTACCTACCAGAAATGTTTTCCAATGTGAAAATAAGAGAGATTATTTTGAAGGTGATAATGTATGTTTAAAACAATATTATGTTAATAAAGGTGTTTTTTTGATCATGCCTTATATTTGAAAAAATAATTGCTTTATATTTATTATTTTTAAATAAATTTGTGTTTTGTTTATTACCAGTTCTTGGCCATAATGCATTCACAGCAATGTTATCTGCTCTAAGCTCAGCAGCCATACCTAATACACACATTGACATTCCATATTTAGCCATTGTATAAGCAACATGGTCTTTAAACCAATTAGGATTCATGTTTAATGGAGGACTAATATTCAAGATATGTGCATGTTTGCTCTTTCTTAGATAAGGTATACACATCTTTGACCTAAAACATAGAAATACTATTAAAATAACTTAAATTTTTCACTGACATAACAAGCACAACATCACACTATTTAAGTGTTTAGCTGGATATACTTAACAAATATTTGTTACTGATGTGTTTCACAAAGGTTAGTTATGTATCATAAGTAAAAGGTATAGTTAATATACTAATGAATAATGTTGATAAGTATATCAGTTGTTGGAACACAAATTTATATGTAAATAACTGGTGTATTTGATTATTAGTTTACTTGATACATATACCAGTTATGGAAATGCAGTTCTTTATTTAATTATATTTGTAAAGGCTATATTTTTATTGAAAAATAGCGAAACTTCCAGAAGCTATTAAGAATGAACTTTAAAAGTAGCTCGATATTAAAACCAAATGGTTTATTTTTATTATTCAATATTAAATATTTAGCATTATCTTTTCAAAACAAGACAATTATATACATTTTTTATTGTAGTAAAAAATTATTTGTAATTTTGTTTTGTTAATTATTTAATATTGACCACAAGATATTGAGTCAACCATGATAGAACTAGTCTGTGCTATTATAAACAGCAACTGAAATCAGAAACGGCATTGAGTTCATAAAACAATAATAGTTTTAAATATTTACACTAAAAATGTTCCTCTTGTATTGATATTATGCATCAAATCATATCTCTTCATCTCGGTATCTAATGTAGGGGTCAATGAAATTGCACTTGCATTGTTTACAACTATATCGATAGCTCCGAATTTACTGATTGACTTAGAAACAGCATCTGCTACTTGACTTTCATCTCTTACATCGACTACACAAGGTAAACATTTTCCTCCAGCTTCTTCAACTAAAAAATGTTAATTACAATAAAAAAAATGGACATAAATTGTAATAAAATAATATAAGGCTAAAATAAATAAATTAAAAACATAAAGAGCTAATAATTTTTATAGGTTAATTTACTTCAGAAGACTAATTCTAAAATCTATATTTAATCTTAAATTAATTTATGGAAACATACCATCATAAATTTAATCTATTAAATCATTTAAATCTTATTAAAATATGTGCTTATTTTTTTCTTTCACGTTCTGCACATTTTTGTGTACAGTTAGGATGTAGAAATATTAAATTTTTATTAACCTAAAATTTGAGAAAATTAAAACAAATATAATTTATATTAATTATTTTATAATTACAGAATAAAAATATTTTAAATATTTTAAAATAATAACAAGACTGTGTATGTTGATAATTACATAATTGGACTATGACCAGATTAGTCATTTCAGTTATTTTATCTATAAAACTATGTTATTTCCGTGACAAATTATAATTTAAATTATACATTTTATAAGTTGGAATGAATTCTAAATTTATTATTCCTTATAGTTAAATAAATGATTAAAAAATGGTTTACTCGAAATATTTAATGTATATAAAAGCATATGTGATTTCAATCCTATATATGCATAATAGCAAATCTGTATTTAGAAAAATTAATTTTATGTTGTTAGCTTTAATAAGACTGAATTGATCTCATATCAAATTTAAAGGTAAGAACATTATTTGTATTTCTACATCAGATTTTTCATAATATTTAAATTTTCAAGCAAATTATCAGTATTTATAAATTATAATATTTCATACACTCAAAAGTTAAAAGTAAATTTAAAATTTGAAAAAATCTATATACAACTAAAAATAATGTTCTTACTTTAAAAAATAAGTCAAATACGTATTATTATTAAAACTAACAAACCTAATGATGAACTATTGGACATTAATTTAACATGTTATGCATTTATAAGATAGAACAAACAAAATTTAATACAATAAAGGAAGCAATAGTTTTATTTTAAATTACTTTCTTTAGCAGCTGTATAAATAGTTCCGGGTAATTTTGGATGAGGCTCAGCAGTTTTAGCAGCAATTACAATGTTAGCACCATCCCTAGCTGCTTTTAAAGCTATTGCCTTACCGATACCCCGACTTCCTCCAGTAATGAACAAAGTTAGTCCAGATAATTTTCTAAATAAAAAAATATAGTTTTTATTAATATAAAATAATAAATAATAATAATAATATATTATAATAAATGCAATATAAAGAAATATAAGACAAATTTATAATTAACAAACCCTGTGTTCAGCATTATAATGTAGAAAAATGGGTATGTTCCTTAAAATATTTTAAATGATAGTATTAAAAGCTCAAGACTTGAGTAGTCGCGTGTAAACACAATAGTTCAACAATATGTACTATTTGAATTTATCTGAAATTCTGTAACAAGGAAATCAAATAAAATAGCGTTTTAAACTTTATCAATGGAAGGGCAATATAAAACTTACAGGTGATCAGCAGAAAATGACCATGACCTACAAATACGAATATTATGTCCTCATTGAACGCACATTGTTATTTGTGTAACAGCCAAAACCAAAACAAAGATATTGAGCAATAACAAATATATCATTTAATTGAGATAAGTTTGTAACTTATTATCGCTTAATAAGAGTACAAATTTTAAACTATATAACATAATTTTATGGAATATAATGAAACAATATCACCAGTGTCCATTTGTAGCACAATATAATTGTACTATAGTAGGCTTGTAGCCTTGTAACTAGTTGTAAGTTGTAGGTTTCTAGTAATTATACGTTATTACCAATATTTAATACCTATTGTAGTTTTCAACGTTGAGCAAACACCATACCAGACTAAATAGTAATAACATCATACAGAATATTGTGACGTCTACAAATAAATATTATCAAGAATATTACCAATGAGATAATCTCGTTCACAATACCTAGGACAATACGGTCCACCACCGCATAATTAATTATTATTACCACTTACTTTATGCACCATGGCCACGAACGACGGCTGATAAATTTTAGTTTTACTGATAACTGTAAGATTTCTTATCTTTATTAAGTTTTAGTTTTTTTTATATTATGATGAATGTTGATACGAATTACGAGTATAGTACTGTAATAACTTTAGATTTATTTTAGACTTTAATTATTATTTAACCGTTTAGTGCATTTTTATACGTTTTTATTGTGCACTATCTAGTCGACTAATTTAGTATTTATTTACGTTATTTGTTAGGCAAAAGAATAAATTACACTACATTAATCCACAGGTGTTGTAAAATACTAGAAATGGAGAAGCACGTATTAGAAGAAGTTTCAAAATTGTAAGATACTTAAATTTAACTTATAAGACGTACTATCAATAAGTCTTAAAAACTATTATTAATATTATATTATATTGTAAGACTAATAACAATTTAATAGCATTAATATTGACTTATCGGTTTTGTTTGTTTATAACTTGTTGACTGTGAAAAATGACTAACTCAAAATGCGTACATTTAAATATTAAAAAATGTAATAAAGTAGTGCTTTGCTTAGCATTGTTATTCTAAAAAGATAATGTATCTATAAATAATTTAAAAAATAATAAGATTATAAATATATAACAATATTTTCAGTAGACTTGAGATTAAATTAATGACATATCAAGAATATCTCTATGTGAAATGTTAGGCTAGTAGCAAATATTTTATTAGCATTATTTAGCTACAAAATTGATGATTTATAAATTATATATAATTAGATATAAGATATTATCATTGATTATAGAATATTCTATTATCAACGATATTACATTATGTGCGTCTAAGATATATTTTTTTTTTAATCAACGTAATATTATATAATTAAATTAAAGTATTTCAATTTTTTTTTCAGACAGTCAGAACAAAATGTACTTGGTGTTTTGGTATCAGATACCAAAGGCTTGTGTATTTTTTGTGAGTCATAAAAGTGCTTTATTAATAAAATATTATTATTTATTATTTTGATAATAATTGATTTTTTCTTTCTATATTTTCTAATTCAAAAATTAAGCTTCGGGAGAAGTAACACCAGGAATCAGTGGACATATAACATTCATCGCAAATCAATTATCAAAATTAGATAAACATGATTTGTATCCGACCATTGTATTGAAATCTGATAACAAGTAAGCATTGAGCTTAAACTAAAATGCATTTTTACAATTAATATATTTTTGTTGATGACTGATCTTCGTATTCACACAATACGAATATAGCTAGCAAGAGTAAATAAACAAAGCCTGATGGAGGTTCAACAAAGTTGAAAGTTAGGTTAGTTGGGGACCCTATATAGTTGGGACTGAAGAAGAAGAATCATTATAGTCTCACCTAATACCTATTTGTGTACCAATATTTGTGTATTAATGTACCCAATGGGGGGATGCTTATGATTATTTCTTAACAATTTCAATTAGAATTTTTGTTATGTAAATTGTAGCATTACATACATTAGATTAAAAGTATTTTTTTTCAGGTCATGTTTGTTAAAAGGCTGTGAAAATTCCTGTGTTTATGTATGTTATCAGAATAAGTAGTATTTAATGTTTATGATTGTTATTCATTTGGATAAAATGTATAATGTCTAATCATATTTATTTTAATTATAAAATATTCTTTTTAATGTAATTGTTCCTCACTCTTAACAATTAAAAAATAAATTACCAATATTTTATTTATGTTTTAGATCTTTATTCTTTGTTCTATAGTACAGTTATACCCATTAAGGTAGTTTTTATTGTGGAAAACTAGTAACTAATCAAGGAAATTCATCTTATGTACATTTTTGGCCTATTTGCCATTAGTGTTACAACATACTAAAAATAATATAAATTAATGAATAGTATTTAGATACACTTAAATGGAAAATATAGGTCGTACAGTAATTTGGACAGGTTAATTGTTACAAAATAAACTTACCTCAAGTTTGTACATTACGCTTTATCCAAATCTATGGACCTACATTTTTCAACTACTTCAGGATATCCATTCAATCTTTTGATTATTTTTTGGAACTAGTAAAGGAAGACAATACAGCTGATGAAAGTGCAATTAGGTATTGCATTTCACCTGAAGAAAAGCTCATAATCACTTTGAGGTATGCACTTTATTTTTCCCATACGAATATAACAAATTAACTTTAACTTGAAATATACTTTGAAACAAAAAACATTTTTATAAATGAAAACTTAGTTATTAATGATTTTTACTTAATTAATACTTTTTAACCAAAATATCTACAAACTTATTAATAACTTTTGTTGGAGGTTATGAATGTCTCATTTTTGTCATTTTCATCGACAGTTGTGTTTGAATTTTCATCGATTGAGCAGAAACTATTTTTTGTAATATTTTTTTCTATTGTCTTTTGCAAAAATCTTATTCTTCCAAAATGTAAATATGTGGATTTTTAGATGCTCCTGATCCTGATTTAACAGTCTTACATTTCTTTGCTTCCCTAACATAGTAATCACAAAGACTTTTTTATTTCTTTGTATAATGTTGCCTCTAAAATGGATAAAAATATAATAAATTTAAAAAAAATCGGGAACTTGCTCTGTTGTGTTGTGGGTGTCAAGTACTCGAATGCAAATCTATCTTAAAATATTAATTTTATTATATTGTAAAATTAATATATTCATCACTACGTTCAGAATCTAAAACAATATTATGGATTTTACAGATACCTAGCAAACGGGTAGGTGAGTTGCACCATGGATATAAGATTGGAAAATATACTGTGTCTGTTGTTATTCGTCATGTTTGTGAAGTAATTTGGAGAAAATTGAAAAATATCATCATATCTCAACCCATCAAGGAGATGTGGACAAAAATCTAAAGGGTTTGAAATACATGCAAGGTTCCCTAATTGCATTGGAGCACTTGATGGGAAACACATACATATGATAGAATCAAAACATTCTGGCTCACTTCATTATGTGATGTCAACTATTGTTTTACTTGGGTGGACATTGAAGTTGGGGAAAATAACTAAGCCAATTATAGTAGAATTGTTTGGCATTTATATTTAATAAAACAAGAATATTTAATGTAAACAATCTTTTAAAAAAATAAAATATTATCAGGTTGAATTAAGAATAATTAATTACGTTACCTATTTGTCATTTGTGTGAAACTATTAGCAACACAAGCATACATCTAATATTATATTATAAAAAAGTTTTTTAATATTATTCATTGATTGAACCTACATAGAATTTGTGTGCATAGTTTTTAAAAAAAAGATTAATCCTGCAGATTGCGCTTCTAGTAAATATATAATACAGCAAATACTCTCTATAACGAATTAGAGATTTCTTACGATAAAGAGAGTTTGCATAATAAAGATGGTATAAGAATTATATAATAGGTTATAAATCAAACCAACCATTATAATGTAATATTTATGTTATATATGTTCAATATGTACCGGAACCACAGATATGTATAATAATACATTATGTATATTATACATATCTATGACCGGAACTCGAACTAAACAACAGGAATTGAAAATGTTAAACAAAATATAGAATGTTAGGGAGAAGTTTTAAGCTCAGAAAATGTACTAGGCCGGGCCTTAAAAATAAATAAAAAGGGCTAGATTGGGCTTTTTTTGCCGGGCCGGACTCAAAATATTTAAACCAAGGATGAACCAGCATTTTTTTTTTTGATAAAACTTTTTGAGCCGAGCCGGGCTGAGCTTTTTTTTGGTAGAATTTTTTGGGACGGGCCGGGCTGGGCTTAAACCTAGGTTGGTTTGAGCTTTTTAAGAATTTTTGACATTATCTCTCCTGGGTATTTTTTGGCTTTTTTTTTGTATGACAAATAACCATTATTTAAAACTAAAATGATAAGTTTACTGCAGTTCGATGTTGGGATAATCACAAATAACGAATATTTTAATATTTTAAATAAAAATATTTTAGACTGCTGTGCTTATAAAAAAATATTCTTGGATCGGAACGGGCTTTTTAAGAGCTTATGATGATTTTCGGGCAGGGGCGGGCTTTAGAAAAAAATTGTAGGACCGGGCTAGGCCGTAAATTTATGGCCCTTGCAGATCTAGACTTGTTATCCTCGTACACCACTCAAAATTAAAACAAAAATAATATATACCTATTTCCAAGGGATTAATAATATAATGTTATCGACAATATAATAATAATATGTACTATGCAGTGTGCACTATTATATTTAGTACCTACAATTGTCAATAAAATTATTATCTGTCATTTGAGTTGTGTATTATATTTACAATTCAAATGTATTGTTTATAATAAAAAATTTAAATGATGAAAATGTTTGTAAAAAATACAATTATATTATATTATCTTATACGCTTATGAACAGCAACCTTAGGCGTATTTAGTGAGGTGAAGGAGGGGTGGCAATCGCACCGAGTGCCAATTTGTAAGTCTATTAAAGGATTGCCACACTAGAAGTTAAATTTGTAGGGTTTAAGTTTTATTAGGGGAAAAAAAGCGCCTAGAATTGTAAATACGCCTCTGGCAGTAACTAAATACTATAGAAATTAATTTTTTAATAATATTATTTTAGTTATTTGGCCTTAAACTAATTTATTTATTTTCTTGTTTAAAATTTAAGAACTATAGTTATATGAATATGTGCTTAATTGAATTAATTAAATAAGAATAAATAGTATCAAATAATATGTATTTATGTAAAAATTAATTTAAAAATATAATATATATTATACTATTGGTATTTTTTAGTATAACAATGTATTTTAGCATTATATAATAGAAACTTTAAAAAATTAAGTTAACTGTCAAAAAGATTCTATATTTTTTTTTATTCAAAATATTTTTAAAAAATTAAGAAGGATTTCCATAAGAAAACATTTAAAAAAACAATGTTTATTATATTATTATTATTTATTAGCAATAGATTAAAATAATTTACAAGTAATAAAATATTCATGGGCTTGGTGATATTGTTAATATAATATTAATTAATAATAAGAATAGTAATAGTTATAATAATAAATTTGATTTAATGCTTTCTGAATAAGAATACAAGATAAATTAGAAAATTATGCAGTGGAATTCTACATAATAGATCATGATTATTTTTGTAAACCTATTGAATATACTATTGGTAATTGTTCAAAATAAGTTACCATTTATATAGCTGGATTTGTTGTTTACAAATTAACATCAGCTCTAGTGGCTCTAGATAAGTCCATAGGCGCAATTTTGGCTAAATTTATGTTGACCAAAGCCCCCTACACCCCCCTTATAAAACCAATCATGCATTCATCGTATTAACTTATCATCTATAATTATTAATAGTTTATAATAAAATAACACAAAAAAAAAAACGCTTGCTAAGTCAGAAATCGGAATTTTCAATTTTTAGAAATTTATTAATTATATGCAATATGTTTAATGTATTTCATTTTCATTTTCATTTGGTGAGATAGATCTCTGAAGTAGGAGAGCGAATTTTGTTATTTGAGGAACAAAATCCGCTCTCCAGTTTCAGAGATCTATGTCACTAAATGAAAATCTAGCAAAAAATAATTATTTTTTTAACTGTGAAAATTTATAACTTTAATCTCATATTTTGTATCTACTTGATAATCCCTTTTTAATGAGTTAACAACCACCTTTTTAACTATAATATTTTTGGAGTAAAGTTAAAAATAGAAATTTTGGGACTGTCCACGCCGACGTTTTTGTGGATTCAAATCGTTATACTGCTTGGGTGTGATATCGGATCTCTCTCATTAATATTTTATGTTAAAGCTAACTTAATTATCCACCTACTCATTACAACCGAGTTACATTTTTATCATTTTCCAATTTAACAAAAATTCTTAGTTTTAAAAATTCAGACTTTTTTAATTTAAATTACCATATTTACTTGATTAAAAATTAAGAAAGTAAAAAAAATTATTAAAGTGTACAGGTAAATATATTTTTTATTTTAATTTAAATATTATATTAAAGTGTACATCTTTGAGACATAGAAAAATTATATTTATTATTTTATCTTTATCAATTTTATTGCTTAGATCTCTCTCAATATTAATAAATGATAAATCTGTCAAAAATCCGATTATTTTATTGAAAATTTTGGGGTACTAATATGAATTTTGTGGGTGCTTAGCACCCCCCCCCCCAATTGCGCCTATGGATAAGTCATTGTGAGATTTGTATAAAAGCTTTGCATGTACAATAATAAATTTATATCTTATATTTTTAATAGGGCAACACTTTAAAATGTATTCGTTCACTTCATCAACCGAGACTCAGATAAAGTATGTGATGGGCCATTGAGATGTATAGTATGAACATAGTGATACTAGTGATATCTTAGTTCGTGCCGATGCCCGTCTGTGGTTCTGTCACATTAATATTGTGATAACATGTCTGAATGTATTATTTGTTCTTTGATAATATTTAAAAAGTAAACAATAAATAAAATGCTTGAACATTAAAATTTTTAAATTTTTTTAGTTTCATATGACTGTCATGACGTGTAAGATTATATATTTTTATTTTGTTCAAATATGTTGCTAGATTATAAAAATATAATTGATGTCGATATTTTAAAGAAAATTAACTACCTAGTAACTTTTTAAAATATGTATTTTCAATTTTTATTATACTTCATATTTTTATTAATTGTGGTGTTCATTGTATTGGTTGTGTCTATTGCTGGGTTAAGATGGCATTACGTTAGCAAAAAGAGGAAATGTCCAACTCAATTTAGCATAGCGTTTTTCCATCCTTACTGCAATGCTGGTGGAGGTGGTGAGCGTGTACTATGGTGTGCCGTTAATGCTGTTAATACTGTATACCCTAAAGTAAAAATTGTTATCTATACTGGGGACTTGGAAGTATCTCCAGTAGAAATAATTAAACGAGCAAAACAGAGATTTAATATTACACTGCCAAATAATTTAGAGTTTGTTTATCTGCACAGAAGAAAATGGGTGGAAGCCGAAAATTATCCTTATTTCACTCTTTTAGGACAAAGCCTTGGATCTATCATCTTAGGGTTTGAAGCATTGCGTTTATTTCAACCCGATGTATACATTGATACTATGGGTTATGCATTTACACTGCCATTATTTTCTCTAATTTGTGGTTGTAAAGTCAGTTGTTACGTTCATTATCCAACTATAAGTTCAGATATGATGAATAAAGTGATTCAACAAAAAGGAAAACGTAGAACAATATCTTATATTAAACTTATATATTATCAATTATTTGCCAAACTATATGGTTTAGTTGGCTGGTTTGCTGATTCTATTATGGTAAATAGTTCATGGACTGAAGATCATATCAATACACTTTGGAAGCGGCCCTTAAGCACTTACAAAGTATATCCTCCATGCGATACTTCTGATTTACAATGTTTACTATTAGAAAGACATAAAACCAAATCTGTGAAAATTATAAGTTTAGCACAATTCAGGCCAGAAAAAGATCATCCACTACAACTTAAAGCCATGTATCATCTTAGACAAATTGTGAATGAACAAGTATGGGAAAATATTGAGCTTGTATTTGTTGGTTCAACAAGAAATCAAGAAGATGAAATGAGAGTTGTTGATATGATGGATTTATGTAAACATTTGTCGTTGGAGAATAATGTACGATTTAAAGTGAATATCAGTTATGATGAACTTAAAAATGAACTATCTGAAGGTAAATTCATCATAGTAATAATGTGTAAGTTTTAGAAACTAATATTTTATTAATGCTTCCAGGGCTAATTGGCTTACATGCAATGTGGAATGAACATTTTGGTATTGGAGTTGTAGAATGCATGGCTGCAGGATTAATAATGATTGCACATCGTTCTGGTGGACCTTTAATGGATATAATTATAGAAGATGGCGCTGGACAAAATGGATTTTTAGCTTCAAACGAAGTAGAATATGCACATGCTATACATAAAGCACTGTTGTTGTCAGATACTCAAAAATTGTCGTTACAAAAAGCTGCTAGGGGATCAGTAAATCGGTTTTCAAATCAGCAATTTCATGACAATTTTTTGAGAGCAATACAACCATTGTTTAGTTTAAAAAAATTTAAGTAACTTATTATTTTTAATTAGAGTTAAATTATGAATTTTGTTATCTCTTATTAATTATAATTCATACAGCACTTTAAAAAAATATTTTTTGATGATATTAAAGTTTAATTTGACTTACAAATACTATGATTATTAATTAGTGAAAATATTATAATTAAAATCATTATTAATATTTCAATAATGATTATATTAATTTAAAATATTATATCTATATGTCTATTGTCTATAGACATAAAATATGATGTATATTGTGTAATAATTAACTACTTATTAATTTTTTTTTTCAAATATTATTGAAACTTAATTTTATATTATTTTTGGGTTGATTAATAAATAATATGTATTGTTGTTAATGTTGTGATAATTCGTAAGAAGTTAGAAAGTTTTAAAACATTTTATAATATTTCAAATTAGCATAATATGTTATATAGAATCATATTTAAATATAATTGATAGATAGGATTAAAGCATAATAGAAGTCATCATGATTTGTGGTATAGTTGGTACTATGAATCTTAATTATATACAATTAAATTATCTCAAAATCTTAATTTGTGGTAGATAGGTACAGGCCTTAATGCCTTGTATAGTTAGACTTTAGAGTAAAAAAAACTCAAGTACTCTATGATCTACAAACAGATGACACATTTGTTTATATATCTGTGGGTATACACAATATTATTAATATTTCTAATTAGAGAGCCTAGGCTCTCTATTACTAATTATTAGTGTTTAGTAAGTAGTGTTAATGTATAGAGTACAGTGAAGTTATGAGTTCGTGATTACAATTTAGACAAAATATTGTATTGTCATGAATATACTTAGATGACAAAGACCACTCAGTTATCGAAACATTTTGAAATGTGTAATAAAGATAAATTAATTTTTGCATTTGAAGTGTTAGTAATGTAACTAATGTAAAATAGATTATTTGCTTAAATTTAACGTTCGTATATCTTAAAAAATAAATTATGTGTTCAATGTTCATGCGTGGTATAACTATAAATTTGGTCAAAAATAAAAATTTACCGTAGTTTTCAAAAGCGTCAGGAAAAACCTTTAAAAAAATAACAAAAATGGGAATTTTTACGCATAATCAGTTTTTGACAAAATCAATTTTTTTTTATTTTGCTATAACTCAAACAAATCATTGTAAATACTTGAACTTTTCACCAAATTATTATTATATTTATAATATTAGCGTTATTTCTTTACTATTAAATTTTCAAAATATTTTGATTGTTTTTAAGCTATTTGCAGACAATTTTTTCTAAATTTTTTTTCATAAAATGCCAATAAAAAAAATTTGGCTTTCCAAAAAATCTTTAAAATTTAATACAAGGTTTATTTTAAGTTGTACTTATCATAGTATAAAAAAAATAAATCAAAAATCATTAGTGATGCCCTAAATAATATTATTACCTTTAAGTTTGATAA
This sequence comes from Rhopalosiphum maidis, assembly GCF_003676215.2. Lineage (NCBI taxonomy): Eukaryota > Metazoa > Arthropoda > Insecta > Hemiptera > Aphididae > Rhopalosiphum > Rhopalosiphum maidis. The sequence goes on from NC_040877.1 coordinate 68,237,247, forward strand.
TAGAAAAATTGACTCTAATTTAAAGCTAACTAGCATAAAATTGAATCTGTTGATCGCAAATTTGCTATGTCTTACGTTTATAAGACAGACATCATCATGCGGGTATGACGTTCTCTTAACACTTCTTTCCGTCGTTCGACTTTAACTTTTTTTCTTACAATACGCTACATCAGATTTTTGACGTTAGGAGGTATGACAATCCATTGGTCAAATTGCCCAGCACAAGTATCGATTTGCACTGGTTGATGACTGATTGCTAGACACTCAATTGCCATTTTAGTATGCATTTAATATTTTTGAATCCGAAAAAGCGTCGGGACAAACTTTTATACCGAATAATAACCGTTAAGTGATAACTTACTGACAATCCACTTAATTACATTTTTTAGTGACCGTTTTCTAGACAGTAATTACTATTACTGTTACCCGATTACTATAATTATATACCGAATTTCTGGTGAAACGATTTTCACTTGACCACTTCGAAGGCGGCTTCTACAACACTCGGAATCGAGTTACACTAGTCCCTAGTGTTGTTATAATAGATTGAATTGTTTGGCTGGTTTATTTTATATTTATCGGATCCGCAAATCCGAAATAACGACTTCAATTAGGTAGGTACTTATTTTTGTAGCATTTTTATTTATAAACTATAGAACTATTAGAACTATAGAAGTATGGACTATGGCTGGCCATAGTCATTTTTCGGTTCTTTAGAGATAGCGGCATAAAAAGTTCGAAAGCTCAAAGAGTGACGTATGAGACAGTATTCTGCATTTTTTAAAAATATCTTGTTTGTTATTTAATACAATATTTTATATTATTATGTGGTTTTGACTGTAGTAAATACTAAATAACTTCAACGGCGTGACTGCTCTTAGATCATATATACAATTTTGTATATGCATATAAACATATATACATATGGCATATGCATTATGTATACATTTGTTTTTGATTGTGATCTAAGGATCAATCACAATACGCCTGCAGTCCCAGTGTCCAACGCACACTGATTTTATTGTAATTTTAGTATGATACACTAAATGACTAAGTAATGGTATTCGGTAAAAAAGACAAAAGAAAAAATGAACAATTATAAAAAAAGAATAAATATATTAAATATTAATTGATTATGAAGATTAAAAATAATTATTTAAGCACATTTATTCGAAAAATGTGTATCAAATTATTATTATTAATCATTTATCAATTAATGATAATATCATATTATGATAAAAATGCATCTTACTCTATATTATACTAAGCTATATTGTATTTAATATATAATAATATACTAGGTACCTAATAACCTAATTAGTACTTACCTACATAAAGATGAAGAATGAAAGATATATTTGCTTAAATTTTCTCACATAATTTTATGCAATAAATAAACTACATTTTTCAAAAGAAATACATAAATATATTTCAATATTTTAAAAATTATACTAAATATTTAAATATTATACATTTTTCTTAAAGATTAGATACCGACGGTCAATAAGAAGATGTCAGTGTAGTATATGCTGTCTCTCTCTAATCTACGCGCAACATATAGCAAATTTTACGTTCACAATAATGTCTATAACTATATTAATTTCTCAAATTAGAGTGAAATGACTTCTTATAAAATTTAAAGTTAAAAACATTATCTAGATTCCAGGGCATCTCATAAGTATTTTATTATATTTTTATTTTAAAGCGAGTTATGAGTATTTTAAAACTGTAAATTGTTTATACATCATAACTCGCTTTAAAATTAAAATATAATAAAACGCTTATGAGTTGCCCTAGATAATGTGCTTAACTTCAAATGTTATAAAAAGTCATTTCATTCTAATTTAAAAAAATATTATGGTAATAGACGTTGTAATGATTGTTGTGAACGTAAATAATTTTGCTATGTTGCACGTGGGTTAGAGAGAGAAAACAAATACAGTGTTCTGACATCCTCTTAAGGAGTTTAATGTAGGCAATTTCAATGTGAGTGTATGCGGGTTGTGTAAATGTAAATGTGTACGCAGGTACCATATATTTTCTATGGTAAGTACTAGGTAAGTGATAATTTTTTAATTTATATAATCAATAAATATATTTAAAATTTTTAAAAATTGTTCTTTTTTCCGCGTTCTTTTTTACTTGTTCTTTTTTCCGGGAATCCTAAATAATATTAGTGAAAAAATAATATAAAATTTATAAAAATATAATTAATTTAAATGTACTTATTAATTTGTATTATAGATCATTCCACATTGACAAACATATGGGTTATGCCATGTGAAAAAATGTTCAACATTTAAATTATCAGTTTTAATGTCTGACAATTGGATCTGATAAAACTCATCATCTTTCTCTTGTTGATATACATTTTGGTGAGTATACCTATTTTGTGATGCATTTATACCATCCTCATTATCATGAAAAACTCCTTTTAAGAAACTCTGATTCTTATTGAATATATTTTTTGGATACAAGTCATGGTCAGTGGAGTTTTTATGAATAGCTTGCTCGACAAATGTATTTTCTTTAGTTGACCGGCATTCTTCATTATCAATAAAGTCTTCACCAGCGGACATTTCAATAGATTGATTAGTAATATGGTTATTATATTTACTATTTTTATTGCAAAATGAATTAGAATTTAAATGGTTTGAAAATAGATCTTTTATTTTTGTAATTTCATCGTTAAGTCCATCCAACATTCCATATAATTTGATGCGATCTAATATAAAACATGAAGTAGCTAGAGATTTAAGTGTATTTATTTGCGTTTCTAAAATAATTCATAATATAACCATATAGGTATTATAAGTTTAGTATTAAATAGAATTTTATATTTATAATTTTAAAAGAGAATCTTGTTTCTCTTTTATGTAATTATGTATTTATGTATATATGTATATAGGATATATTGTTTTTTCAGTAGACCTGGTCTAAACTCATAGTCTCACTAATTAGGTAGAAACTTATTTAATTTAAGTGTAGTATTTTAAATAATAATTATGATACATAATTTAAAGATATAGATATAGTAATAAAATGAACGATGAAAATTATATTAAATTACGAAAACAAATAAATGTTTGTTTATATCTTATCTGTCTACAAACAATTATTTAACAATATCAAAGATACTAATGATACTATTTTAATTTTCGAGTATAACCGTATAAATTGAACATATTTTAAATGTCTTTAAAAACAGATTATTCGCAATTCGTAAATATTGAATTTAATGTATGTAGTTAGAAAGAAAATTGTATATAAAGATTGTTTAAAATATTTTTTTTTTAATTACCTTCTTCATACTTGTAGAAATTATCACTTTTTCGATTTTTTTCATTTTTTATTATTCTCTCAGCGTGGAGACATCCTATTTTTTCTTTGTTACATTTTTCGTGTTTAGCAATGCGTGTAGCTATAAATAAAGAATTCATGAAATAATTTTGAATTAGTATTAGTTATTAATTATTACCTAAAACAGTAATACATATGTATACATTACATTTGTTGTATCTAAATGTTTAAATATCTAATACACTGGTATTGTACATAGCATAATTATGAATGAGTAACTTATTATACTATTGATTTCCCTACCTAATATTTTGTAACCTAATAGAAACTAAATTTTCTTATGCAATTTTTAATTTATTACCTTCTTCATACATTTGAAAATTGTCACTTTTTCGATTTTTTTCATTTTTTATTATACTTTCAGCATGAAGACATTCTATTTTTTCTTTGTTACATTTGTCTTGTTTATCAATGTATTGAGCTATAAAATAAATAAAGAATACGTGAAATAATTTATTCATATTGTATTAACATAGCTTGTATTTTATTTATTTTAATATTTTATAATAATGTGCATAATAGGCATAGATGTGCAGACTGAAATTTCTGGAGCAATTAAATTTTTTTTAATATACTTTTTTTTCTTATTAATTAAAAACTGAAAATTAATGCTGTGGCGTATTCAGGGGGGCTATCCCTCCCTTGTTGGCCATATTTACTATTTTTTGTTTTAAAAATTTATATTTTTTTGTATACGTATACGTGAATACATTTTACAATATGTCTTATACAATTTTAGACAGTGTGTGAACTCCCTCCCCCTAAAAAAATTCTGGATACGCCATTGATAATAAATAAAATATAAATTAATTATTCTAATTTCTATAGCATTAAATTTGCCAATATTAACACTAGATGTTAATTCTGGTTCAGTAACAATAGATCATTCGGTCTTGGTGTATTCTACACCTGAATTTATTTTTACTATAGTTAACTTAGATAATACTCGTTCGTATGCACAACTTATAACTGGTATTATATACATTAAATAATCATAGTATGGTAAAAAATCTATGATTACATATGTCTATAATATAGATCATTTAGTTGTAAAACAGAGTCCTGAGTAATAATATTTTTCGGAAGAATAATTTATAAATAACGACGATGTACCCCTACTTGAAAATAAAGTCTCTACATTCAATGAGTACTGTATAGTGACTAGTCAATAATTAATGATTATCGATTTGCTTACTTGAATATTATATTCAAATAGATACATGTATAAAAAATACGTAACAAAGAGGTGATTAAAATGAAAAAAATAACAATAGAAAAAATTTATTTTGAGACAAGAAATGTTGAAATATGAAAATAAAAATATTTCAAGATTTGAATTTGTTAAGAACATATCAAATAAATTTTTACCGTGTATACATAATAACAATAAATGGTAATAAAAAAAAAAAAAATTGACTTGAATTTGTATATTATATATTTAATTAATTGTGATTTTTATGTACAACTTGCTAGTGAATTATATTAGATATTAAAAACAAAAAAAGTACATTTTTAACCACGCCAGTTGTGTTAACATAACAGATAGTATTAAGCCTGTAAAAGTGAGTAAGAAAATTTTCCATTTTGGAAACTAAACCTATTATAACCAGGAACTTAGTTTATCTTATACCTTTCCAAATCCGGGACTGTTTACAACAAAAACGGTATTTCGGACTCAATTTATCTAGCTCCAATGGATTAGAGACGTCATTATAGATTTTTATAGATGGGACATATTTTGAATCATGGTTTTGTGGTTTTTAAAAATACGCTTTGCTATTTAATTTTAGAGTTGAGCAACAAATGTATTTGGTTTACAACGATGTGTATTTTTTGTCTGCTGTCACCTTTTGGAGCAATACCATTGATTGGATTCTTGTTTGAAATTGGATCTAATTGGTACTTTAAGTAGTTAAAATTAAGAACGATCAGGTATAATTTTAAAAATATTTAGGAAATAACAAAAATAATTATCAAAAAATAGGAATGTTTACAAAACTGTATGGTTTTAAATAAAATCGATTTTGTTTTCTTGTCGTAATATAAACAAATGAATAAACGTATATTTGAAAATTTCACTAATTGTCACTATTTAATATTTATATTAACATTTTATAGTCATGGTATTATTATTTTTAAAAAATATTTCGGTCCTTTTTGTGATATTTAAAATTTTTTTTTTCGTCTTTTGTATGATAATACATACTTGTTTACAAATTAAAAACCTTTGAATTGTATAATACAACATTTCTCATTTTTTTTTTTACAATACTGATTTTATTGCAATAAAAATATATCAAAAATATATAGGTAGGCAATAATCAATATTCTAATGATAAATACATTTATTATACCTACTTCCATTGGTTTTATAATCAATATAATATAATTTATATTATAAAATCAATGCTATATACTACTGAGTATCATCATGTAAATCAAAATCTTTCTATTAGTATTTTTAACTATTTTATTTTAGGATTAAATTTTTACAAAATTTGTGTTTCAGTTAAAAAAAATTGTTTGATTTTCTAAACGAATAAATATTATGAATACTACTATGTTTAATATGAATTACGAATAGTATAATTAAAACATTTTAGAAACAACTTTTTATTTTTTATTTGAATCTTGGTAGGTTGTTATTATTATGTGCATTGTGAAGCGTCTTAAATAAATTGTATATGATATGTATTATTATTTAAACTTACATATATTAAAGTTTGAATCACTCGTTGTATTATTATCAATTTCTATTACTTCTAATGTACTGTTTGAACTCAAATCAGTTAGGTTTGATATCGAAAATTCATCTGAAGAATATAAATTAATATTACTTGATTCAATACTTTTGCTACAGATTTTAGGTGATAATGTTTTAATAACAATATTATTTGTTGAATCTTGAACGGACTGAATTTCATTTTTTTGTTTCATTAAATTATTGTATTCTTGCTTAAATCCTATAATTGATAATAATATGTATTATTAGCATTAATAGCAAGTAATGTATCATTTAATTTTTCATTTATAATAATAGTATCTCAGGGGCCAGGGCCTAGTGTGCAGTATATTTTTGGATTTAATAAATTGTTATTTGATTAATATTCAATATTGATTATTGGAAATTATTAATTAGTAGAGCAAGGATGTTGCAGTACTATAAAATTAGTAAAATTGATTGCAGTATTACACTTAAAAAAGTTAAAATATTAAAATTGCATTAAAAAATAACAGTGTTTTATTATAAATGTTTTAAATTTACTGTTATTATCTAAAATTCTACCTACCAAAAATATAAATATATATAATTCAGAATTCTATTCGAAGTAGCTGAAGAACAAATTATAACAATATAACGCATAATTGTTAAATAGTCATATTTCACAAATTATTTTTTATCTACTAACTTGAAATTATGTTTATTTTATAAGATAACATAGATGTTACAACGGTTGAGTGTCGACTATATAACTAAAATAGTTGTATATATAAATGAGTAAATTCAATAAAATTGCTAAAAATTGCACTTAAAACTTTTAGATTTTAGTTCGTACTTATATTACACGCATAACGCATTTAAAACGTACTTAGTAATAAAGTACCAATAATAATTATGCAACTAAGTTATATAATATGTGGCATGATGTGCATTGTGCACTACTAGGTCTATGTTTATCATTTTAAAATATTTTTATGTGTGGAATTATGGAATTAGGTATGCAGTAGCAAAGTACCCTAATTTTAGTCTCTGTAGTATCTAGACAATTAATTACAAAATACATTATTTTATATAGTTTAGACGTATACAGTTCCTCAAAAACCAAAAAGTATTTACCTATAGGTTAATGTTAATCTAATACTTTATTTATTCAAAAGCCTATTTTTGTAAGGAACCAAAGTGTCTATAGGTATCTATGATCTAAAAATAATCATTGTATACACTCGAAAAAAATTAATATTTTTAGAAAAACGTTATTTATTGACTTCAAGTTATGAAAAAAAAAATATTTTCAAAAACATATGTAGTTTTTGAAATAATGAGTGTTGTTTGATACGAGAATTGCCCAGTATATATTATTGTTATTAATTTTTGAGTCAATATTCAATAGTCAATATGTACTGCATTACCTCCTTAGTATCTTACTGTAAAATGTAAAAATGAATTGGTTAATGGTATAAATATGTAGGCTATATCTAAAAATTAATCTACATCTTTTTAAAATGCCATTACTTATTGTAAAATTTATAAAATACCTGACATATTAAGTCACCGCAACTGTTTTTAATTTATTTTAAAACAATTATATAATTGTTATTAATTGTTGATGTAATGTAATATCGCCCAAATTTAAACTTCAAACAGTTATAAAAAAAATTGTTAATATACATTTTTAAATAGCTATAATAATAAATTATAAAGAATCTTATGTAACATTTTCGACCCAGCAAAAATAATAGTTAACATTTTGAAAATCTTATAATGTATACAAAATAATGACGATTGGCAATTAATTTATTTTATTTTTAATAGTATTTTTGGCAGTTTGCTAATACTAAAAGATAGTGAATATATTTACTAAACTATGCACACATATGAATATGATAAGAAAAGAATATAGTTTTTGAGGTACATACAAATTACGTACAAAAAATAGGTTTTTTTTTTAACGAATTATGTCCCGGACGCAATTCGTGTTACTTTTTCATCTACAGTTGATTATTGTAAGTGGTTCCTAAAGTGATATTGCCATTAATAAAGATTATATAAAAAAATTGAAATATTATAATTGTAAGAATATCATTTTTTATCATTGTATTAACATAGGTAATGCCATTTTTATTTACTGTTAGTCCGTGGGTACCTCTTTGATAACATAATATTATATACTATATATAGTCTGTCCAGCGAGAGAACGCATCCATTCTGCACATCCATTCCCCCGCGTCATCGTACTATCAAAACTGGTTCGCTTATGGCTGGGTATCATTGGGGAATGCGCAGAAAAACTGATTTTGGACAGGTTTGAGGGGCGTTCTCTCGCTGGACAGAGTATAGGTACAATAGGTACATACTTTTCAAGCAATTTTCAGTATCTTTTTGATCGTTTTGTACATCCTATAAATCAAATAATAATTTATTTTAATTATTAAAATGTATGAATACATTACATAAAGTCAATCAAGACCAAGATTCAAGATCTAAGAAGACAATATGCAATACATATACTTTATAATCATTTCCAATTTGTTTATTTTTTATTTATATTAAATGATGTAACAAAATATTCAAACCTAATTACACTTTATAGAAGATATCTTAATTTTATTTTTATTTAAAAATTATGATATCATAATTAGTTAATTAAATTAATTTATGAAATAATTATAAAAATAAGAACCCAACCCATGTAAAATAATTAAATAGGTACCTATCAATAAAAACATATTAATATAGTAATGCAACAACAAAAAATTCAAAAAGATGATATCTTTCAGGAATCCACTATGACAGTCATAAACTGTTTAAAAATTTATACATTACAATAATAGTAGTATCATAGATTAAATAAATTTAATCTATGGTAATATATACTATATTTATGTATAGGTTAAACTACACAATGTTGAATGTATTCTATAATATTCATTAAAATATATAATAAGAGTATTTATATATTTATATTGAAATTAATGAAATAATTAAAATGTTCATTCCTATTATGCTTTAAAAATAAAATTATTCAAATTTTAATATTTTGAATTTTTATGTATACCTAAGGACTGTTTTTTTTTTTAAGTTAGATTTTTCTATACAAGCAGTGTCCTGTGATGATAATAACTTATTTTTTAAACAAAGACCACAAAAACTTTTTTCCTGGGAATTGCATTAGAATGTTAGATGATTGTTTTGAAAATTTTGTATCTAAAATCTAATCAACATTAGAATGATTAATTTTTGAGAACTTTGTGTATTAAAGATAATAAGTCCATGATAGATACTCAGGGATATCTTTAAGGGAGTGCTTATACCACACCCTTGTCTCTAGTATTTATAGGTAATTTGTTTGTAATTTAACTGTTTCTTATTAGGTATACTAATGTATTAATGTCTAATACATACCTTCTAATTATTAATATAATAATGTATAATCTAAGCAGTCATGTTTTAATACATTTTTATTAATTATTATATACTCATACTGTTATTTTAATATGTGGTTAAACGGTTAAAGGTACCTACACTTATACAGTTATACATTTCTGTGACTTAAATATTTTACTAAATGTTAAATGTTACTAATATATATCCTTTGGAGCTTTGATTCAACAATATTTCACTTCCATTTCGAGAATGATTTACTTTCATACTGGAACCAATTTTCAAATAAATGTTAAATTAATTTTATCAATTACTGATTATAGCAGATTTTAATTTTACAAATTTTATGTTTTATTTATTGTTATATTCAAAAAATAAAAATATATTGTTGTTAAGAAAATATTTGTAATGGTTTTTTTATAACACTATAGCAACAACAAACCAGAACATAGTATAAAACATTATTTTTATTTTATTTTGAAAGAGTAATAGGGACAATTTATATTTTGAAAATTGCATATTTTCCATTAATTTATCATATTCAAACTCTAATTACCAACTCTACTTATTTATACATTTGTATTTTGTAGTGTTTAAAAAAAATAATGTGACATAATTCTCGTAGACGTTTTAAAAATTTTATTGCAAACATGGCACCAAGAGGGGGGCAAAGCAGGGCTCTATCTCCCCCAGAAAACAGTTCAGCCCTCCACTGAAAAATATGTACGATATAATTAAGTCATAAAACATAAGATGTTTTGAAATTTGTAAAATAAGAAAAAAAATCTTTTATTCATTTATTATTACCTTTGAGTACTAATTACTGGATGAAAATAAACAAGCAAAGGTATCCCAATTCCCAAATCAGTGCATTAAAGTTGAGTCAAACAAATTCATCTGTTCATTACTAACCGGTGCAAATTGATACCTGGCTAAGCAATACAGTCCTACGGCGGATTGGATACATATCGCATCGTTTGCCCGGTGCTTTTTTTGAATGAAAATAAATAAAATAAATAAAATAACGGTAATTGAGTGTCTAACAATTAGTCATCAACCAGTGCAAAGCGATACTTGTGCTGGGCAATCCGCCTATTTTAATTATTATTATTTTATTGACTTTAGTGATAAATGACAGTTTGTTTGAACAAAATGTTTTATATTATAGTATTCATTAGATTTTATAACAAGATGTGATATTCGCTACTTATTTTATATATATATATATATGTTTATTTTTAATTATAATTATGTGTTCTATTATGTATTAATGTATTACTTGAAGTGTGATTTATATTATATAATATTATATGCATTATACCTATTATAAGTTTTCTAAAACATTATTCTAACACTCAATTTGTTGTAATTTAATTATTAATATTATTATACAAATAAAATACTTGGTTTGTATCCTCCACGCATTCTGTCAAGTGACTGAATACCTTAGAAGTTATAATTTAATTCATAATTGAATTCAAATATATATTTGGTTATTCATGGTGTAATTATAAATATTATTTATAAATATCATATAAATGATTTAATAAAAATTTAAAATTATTTCGTGATAAGCAATACATTGTGTGATGACAGTGTAATGACGCCATATTGGAATAATTTTGAATTTTTCCTGCGAAGATCCATTTGTGGCCGCGGCGACCGAAGCACATTCTTTTTTCAGCGGTCGGTACAGCAAGCGCTCCCCGTCCTAGTGAACGCAACTTTTATTAGCGTTTTACAATATAAGAAATTCCCCTTGGTTTTTATATATCTGTATGGTACACATGGTTTGTTGTACACACCGTTGCCCGCCCAACTGCCCGAGCACCGTGATCTATATTCTGTGGCAGACCTGCGTATAGCATTTACGACATGCACTGAGTTAATAGTGTTGATACGGCGATAGATTTATGTTGTGAGCACTGAAAAAGGTGGTTTATTGTGGTTATAATATCCATCTTGGTTGCGAGTTGGCGTCGTCTGCGACATTCATTTAGTAAATACTAAAGCACATTATTACATTTCATATTTCGCCTTTGCGTTTGTGTAGTGCTTTCGGTAAACACGTTTTAGAATTTTAGGTCTAAATTACATGTGAGTTATGACTTGTGATGTTGAAAAAAAGTATAATGAATAATGATACTAACTAATTAATGTTGATGATAATATCACAGAATAAATTATTAAGTTAATATTTATTTTAAATTATTCTTTTATAGTATGATACTAATACAAATATACAATCATACTAATAACTATTGAAGTGAAATCTTTGAACCCTGAATTATCATTCAATTTAATATATTATATATTAAGTGCAAAGGTATAATATTATTCAACATCGGTGTGATGTAGTTTTAACATTAAGTCTTGTATGAAAATGTCTGCCGACGAAAACGAATCTGTGGACATACAACTAATCAATTGGCGATCTAATAATTCTAGTAGAGTATGTACTATATATATATTATTAGTTATTTAGTATTTAGTGGTTGTTCTTTAATGTAGTTATATACTATATTTATTTTTAGATTCAACTATTGGTATAAGTATCTGTACTTAATACTGAACATAATTGTTGTTAGTTATGAATTTTGTTTTAAAATATTTGTCATGTTTCTTAGTCGAACCTATATTATCAATTAATTTTTTGGTTTGTCTAAAACCTAATCACTAAAGCTGATTAAAAATAAATGTACTGAACTATTGAAGAGTATTTTGTTTGATAATCGGTCAAAATATCCACGAACCTAATATCCAAACCTAAATATCCAAATGTATTCGTTTTTCCTAAAATAAGTGTATCACCATAGGTATGCGCATGGGTCAAGCTGGATGAGCCTCGGCTAAACTGGAATCTTAGGGACATAGTAAAATTTTAAAGTTGTATATTATTTTTAACTCGTATCAATATATTTGTGGTTCGTGAAGATCATGAAAATTGTATTTGTGGTAATACTGAAATAAAATTAAAAATATTTGTATACCATTACATAATTTATATTGATTTATTTATCTGACTAAAACATGTGCATTTGTGCACAAAATGTCAAAATATGTACCAATCATGTTGATAGAGGTACTAAAGAGTCTATACTCTATAGTATAGACATTGGCCTATCGCCTATGGAAAATTAATTTATACTCCTTTTATTAAAATTACTTCATAATTATACATTTATATATTACCTATTAAGTTTTTATGTATAGTTACGTATAAAAATATGCATTAGGTATTTAGGTATATATTAATATAATATGTTATTTTATTTTTAACTCCAAAAATATACAAGTACCTATGTCTAGCACATTAATGTTGTGTGCACTGTGCACAGACAACTTGATTCTATTTGTGTAGGTATATAAATATTATACAGTTTTAAATCTACAATTAGAATGTATGTGTTAAAAAAAAATTAAGTGCAGTATCCAAGTATTGAGGCACTAATTCTTCCATGCTTGACCGGAAATTAAAGTCCGGGCACGCCTATGTGCATTACACTTTACTTTCTAATAAAATATAAATATATTATATTGTACTTAGTACATAAATTATATTAGTAGTAATAATATCACAAAATATACTGCACACACATTAGTCAAATAGTCAAATATTATAAAATAAAATGTAAAATAATTTGCTAAGAAAATAACTACATTATTAAAAATTTAGAAAACTATTTTTAAAAATAGAAAATTTTAACTTATTTCTAATAAAATTAATCCATTTTCCGAAAATTAGTGCATTACACTTCACTTTCTAATAAGTAGAAACCGGATTAGTTCCTAGATTCTTTACTATTTTATTATAATATTTTTTATTCATAGAATTTTTATTTTTCTTGTCTAAATGCTTGAAAATTATTTGAGTATTTGAGCTAATTTTATTAACAAGTTAAGTGTAATGCACTTATTTTTGGAAAAACGAATTAATTTTATTAGAAAATAATATTATTTTATGTTTTATTTCATATTATTTAACAATGGCTATTTGATTAATATGTGTGCAGTATATTTTGTGATATTATTATTATTAACGTAATTTATGTATTATAATATAATATATTAATATTTTATTAGAAAGTAAAGTGTAATTTTCAGAAAAATGGATATATTTGGATATTTTGTCTGTTAATATTTTGTTTAATTAATGTTTATATTATAAATATAATAATTTATCAAATTTTGAATTCATTATTTATAAACATGTCTTTATTATAGAAAAATATTTTGTTTAATAAGGCATATATTAAAAAAAAATATATATATTTATTACTTGAATTACCTAATACTATCTTGTAATATTGTACTATTATTTATGAAGAAGAAGCCACTAGGTATTTGTTTGTTATTTTCTTGTTAAATTAGTGTTTAGTTACCTATGATATTAATTTTTCTCTACTCTCCAGAAATATAAAATTATATTATTGATGGCTCTATTTATTATTATTATTATTTTTATTTTTTTTTAAATTTATCCAAAAATAAAACAATGGTCATGTTGGTATTTAGCTAATTTAGTATACCTGTCTTATTAAAGTCAAGAAACAAACTTATGTACTAAAGGGGTGGCATTACTACATGATAGGCATACAGACTGTGTGGCATTGATGAATGGGTGTTTCCAAATTGTTACTCACCTTAAGCGGGTGGCTATTAAGTTTGTTCACTTGAATAGTGTATATATTGATATTATTATAGTTAGACAATCTAAGTTATTTGAATTATTCTTTTGTTGGACAAATAATATCTAGTAAAGTATTAGAGTCATACCAAATTGTATAGGTCATATGAATAATAACGTATCAGTTATTATAGATTGATTTGGAAGAGGAGCTTAACCGTATGGAAAGACCTAGTCGAGTGTTCAATAGCCATCATCATTTATCTATGCCTCCAGTGTTAACAGGTTGGTGTTATTTGTAATTTAAATTAATTTGACATTTTTATTTGTTGTTTTAATTATTTTAGATACAATAAATATGGAACAAAACGAGCAAGTTCGTAGGTTCAAGAGATAATAGCTATGATGAAAGTTTAAGTAGCACGACACAAAATGCAGGGAGGAGTAAGTTATTTTAAAATTATTTGTTCACATATTTTAACTAGTCAAATCAAGTTAAATAAAAACATTTCTAATTTCTACCATAATATATTTATTTAAAAATTTAAACTAACTATATTCGTCTTTTTAATAAATATCTATCTATTATCTAAGAGAAACCAATGACCAGTCAGGATTTTTAGGTTAAAAAATGTTGAAATATGATATTATTATTTTCCTTTTATTCTATTAAAAATAAAAAAAAGTTTTATGTAAAAAAAATTAATAAATATCAAAATATAGTATTTTTAAAAATTTTTAAACTAAAAGTTACGTCGTAGAGGTAAAATTGTTAATAGATTTTACAATATTTATATAAAATAAATTCTTGTTTTATGTTTTATTTTATGCTTAACAAAAAGTTTCACAAGAAGAAATGCAAAAATCATTTTTTATGATTTTAAAATAAATATTTGAAATTTCCCCACGTAAACCTTTTCTTCTAGATCAAAGATTCTTTAACTATGGTACGCAAAAGACTACATCAGTGTTTCTCAACTAGTATGACGTCGGGTAAATCCAAACGTGTCGCGGGAAGTACTAATATTAAATGTACAAACTTGTTGACACTATATTTACAAAAAAATAATAGGTATTCTTATTATTTTTATTGTGTGTCACAAAGTATGAACATTTTTAATAGTGTGTTGCCATAATATAAAGGTTGAGAAACACTGGACTACTTGATGATACACGGAGGGCGTTTTTGGATAATAAACCCATTTATATCTTATTTTAAAAAACTAATAAATAAAAAATAATTATACTGTAGTTGTAGTATTTTACTGCCTTATTATTTAAAAAAAAATTTATTTAACTGTACAATTTGGATTTTGGATCATTCTATTTTTAGTCATTAGTGGTAGTGACTGATAGATAATATACCTAAGTGGTACGTAAACAAAAGTTTGAGAACCGTTGTTCTAGATAATTGTAAATTAGTTTAATTTTCCTTATTGAATATCATGAAATTGTATCTGGGACAATATCAAGCACGTATTCATAATCAATTTTAATTTAAAATATTGATAATACATGAATTCAAATTACTATATTATATTATTTTATTATCATTTTAATGAATGATAAAAATGTTTCTACTTTAACAATTTTGGGGGGAGGGGGGGGTTGAACCCCTAAAATTCCCTCTGTAGACAGGTTTGGACAATATGGTATAAAATATAATTAGATAAAAAGATAATTTTAATAATCTTAAGTATATATGTAACTACTATTGTTCTTTTTACATATGCCACTGAAGGAATTGTATAAAACAAAAACGTTCACTAATTTTCTTAGCCTATATATTTACTAATTAAATATAAACAAATTACAATTTAAAAAAATATTATAACTATAAAAATTATTATTAAGTAGTATTAAAAAAAAAAAAAAAATTGCGAATAATGAAAACGTATAATAATAATAAAAATAGAACACAAATTCATTAGAACATAAAGAAAATTATTATTTTATTTTATTGTTAATGATATATAACTTCTCTATAAATTTAATGTTGAAAAAGTTGTCAACATTTTTTAATCTTTAAAACTGTATATGCTTTCTTACTATTAAAAAAAACCTAAAAATCTAGACCCTACTTATCATGCCTTTATAATGTGTAGAAAAATTAGGCCTACAAATTATTTATCTCATCAATGAGATTAACATAGAAAATAAAAATTGATTTTATTATTTTATGCTATAAATTTAATTTATTTTTACTGACACTTAAAAATGTATTTAGAAAATTAATTCAGCAATTCTTTTAAATATAGTCTGTTATCAGCAAGCAGGAAACTTATAACTATATTAGCACTCTTACTATACTATACAACTTAAATAGACTAAACCATCAAAACTAGGAAAAAATTATTAGGAAAAAACAAAAAAAGACTTAATTTCAAAGATTTATCATTAGGAAACATTATTTTAAGTTCCAAATGTCTCTTAGATACGGTAAATGGAGATGCTACAAGAAATCGATCACCTTTTGTTAGATTTACCATTACTGATTCAGACACTCAACAAATAACAGCAGCTAGGCAAATTCCATTGAATAATACACCACCTAATACTCAAACAAGCTCTTTAACATTGAGTAAATATATTTTTGTATAATGAATGTTATGTATATGAACATTTTAGTTAACTTATTATTAATGTGATTTGCATATCATATAAATTATTTATGTAGGTATTTAAAAAAATTGAAATATATTAAATTAGTTTAATATTTTTGTGATATAACCACTTTTAATGAATTATTTATTTAATAAAAATATAGAAAGAATAATAATGCATGTATTATAATTTATAACAATATATAAACTTAGTTTATAAGCTAAGCTTTACATAAATTTAAAAAACTTTTTAGGTAATGAAGTAGCTAGTGTATCAATGAATGATGAAAGTGAAGAAGACGATACTAGAAGCGGTTTAAACCTTACTTTTTGGAGAAAAGATATTGTACTAAGACATGTTGGCTATGATCATAGACCAGAACACGCTAGATCTGTAAGACGGTCAAGGAAATTTGCAGATCAACCTTATGTATTAATAAACCGGAGCTTTCCAAGAAATACTTCCTCCGGTGTTACAAGAAGAACCAATAGGCTTGTTAATGTTTCATCAACAAACCAAGGTTATAATGATCATGTAAGCTTAATAAATATATATTTTTAATTTTATATTTGAACTGATAGTATGTGATAACTAGATATATGATTCAAATACATATGTATTTTATATACAATGATACTTATGTGTAGTTTGAATATTAAACTATAATTAATAATTGATTTTTTATCAAATGATTAAATGAGTAAATCACTTATTGATCAGACTATTTAGGTTTATAATTGTTACATAGATTATCCTTGCATTATCTAAAGATTTTGAGTAGAGAAAAGAGTAGGTTTGAAACAGAATTATACACTTCACAATTTTATTTAATATATATTTTAAATAATTGTAGAAAATGAGAAATTAAAGATTTATAAAAGAGAAAAAAAATACTTATATAACCTTGGTTACGTAAATATTTTATCACCAAACCAATGTTATTAAATGTTAATTTATTTTTGTCTCTTATTATCTGTTTACTGAATTTGGAAATACTTATTAGTTATCAATTTATCATATATATATATTCTTCTTAGGAGTGTGTGATTATTTGTTTTTTTTAATAATCGATTAATTGATTATTATATTGATTTATATCATAGCTGTTAATCGACTATATGTTAAACAATTAATCGATCAATCGTGGTTTGATAAATCAATATGTGACTTGTTTTATTTATTTTATTTACTTTTGATTTTTAGTAGACTATTGACTGCTTATTTTTTGAACTGTTAATCAAATAAATTTGTTAGATCGATCTATTGATTGTTATAATCGCGCACCCCTAATTCCACCCTCATTCCCCATGAAAAGACATGAGTAGACTAAATTTGAATTTCACTAGCAATCTTGAAGACATGATAGTACTGGAAATGGTAATGGTTGTATGTGGAACTATCATTTTTTTTGCATCCACAGTGTAGTTATCTAGTCATTTGCTACACAACTTTACCACTTGGACACATTTTTTTTTGACACAATTTGTTGTTTGAATATATTTATGCATATGCATATTTATTTAATGTGTACAAAGTATCATAGCTCACATATTACGACACTGTAAGATACTCAGTATACAGATATTTATATTAATTGAAAATGAATTTTATTTTAAGCCTCCTGGTAGATCACAAACTCCAGAACAAGAACTTCCTGAAGTACAAGTAATAGAAAATGTAATGGAACCTGATAACAGTGATGACCAATATGATGTCTAGTTAGTTAACATCCTTTTTCTCTTTTATTTTTCATGTTAATATTGATTGATAAATACATTTTACTCGTTTATTTCTATATAATATAGTCGTGCTCGTGGCCAAGAAGGTATTTTAAGTGTTTCATCTCGTAATGATGCTGATTCTGGCGAAGATAGAGGATCTTCACATGAAGAAAATAGAAATAGTACTTTAGATATACCTAATGAAACTCCAAGAACAAGAGTTGTACCTTTTATCATGTCACCAACACCATTTAGTCCACCGTCCGAATCTCCTACAGATACTTCTGAAATTCTAGCTACAGGAGTAAACAATGATTTACCAAATGTGCCTGCAGCAATACCATTAACAACTAATAATGATGATAATCATAATACTGTTTCCAATAATGAGTAAGTAACTTTTATGTAATAATAATTCTTAGGACAAATGAAATTTAAAGAACATTATTTATTTCATTTTTTTTTTTTTTTATTTTTTTTAACTGAAACATTCAAAAATCATTCTATTACATTTAAAAATATGTATAATATATTTATGCAGCATTAAAAAAAAAAAAATAATTAGGTAGAAGAGAAAGTTGTGTAATGATATTGTGATTTTTTTATACTATAGTATTATAAATTTTATTATTAATTAACTTATTAAGTATTTAACTATTAAGAAATAATTTTGGAAGGTTTGCTCTCATGCAAAGTTACTCACAGCTGTCTCAAACAAATTACTTTTTGTAATTTAGAAATAAAAAATGTTTAACTATTTGCTCATACTTAGCTTTTGTCTTCTAAAATTACTAAGACATTAACAATTCATAATTTACAAAAGAAATCCTAAATTTTCTAACAATTATACTTATTTTATTCATACTAATTAAAGCATTCACTCCAAATGATATCTCCCTCTACATTTGTTCTTTTCAACTTTGAAAGTCCTCTGGTTTCAATTTAATAATTTTAACTTTTTAAAAGAACTATATTCTTATTGCGTATATAATACACTCAATACTTAAGCTTTTTTACTTCCCCTTACAATGGAAATTTTCAATTATCTTATTCCCTAAACCTGATAAACCAATTTAAAATCCTTTCTAATACCTCTATCAGCTTATTTTAATTTTTATCATAACTTGTGAGAAACTTTTCAAAATCTAATGCTTATAGTTAAAAAATCTTATAGTTTAATGTGTTATTATTAAAAGTGAATAAAGAATTCAATGAAAAAACCAAAATCAAAAAAATGATGTCCTATTTTTCTGTAGCTGGTATTAAATACCCTAGTTGTTTCTAATAAATTTAAATAAATAATTATTTTATAATTCACTAAGTATTCCATGATGAATATCTATTCCAAAGAAACTAAATATTATCTATTACCTATTGATGTATTAAAATATTAAAATATAACTTTTTATTATGAACTCTGATGAATTATTAAATTTTTACTTCCATCAAACTCCACACATTCAAATGAGATGTGCAAAAGCTTACAAATATTGATTTCCAAGAGCATTCAAAGTTTATGTCCTTGCTCCAACAATTGTTTGACAGCCATTGCTTTAATTTAAGATCCAGTCAATTGTTTTTAATGTTCTTGATTAATCCGTCATTACAGATCATTAATTTATTCTCTTTTTAAAATACTTTTTAACTTTTCTGAGTATCTTATTCTTTTTTATTTAGTATTCAGCATATTCTTATAGTGGTCCTAGAACTCTGAAATTTTAATATTTTATTACCATTATGTATAAGTTTTATTCATACAATGATACAATATTATACATATTTTTCAGTAAATAGTAATAATTCAATAATTATTATATATTTTAATATTTTTTTGGTTTTAAAAGTATATTTTTTTTCACAAATTTTACAGTGGCTTTACTGATAACACTAATCTTAGCCCACCTCTGCTCAGATATGTTATACGTTCTGATGTACGTGATGATGGTTCAGTTCATAGAACAATTGATTTCAAATTAAATAATATAGAAAATGAGACAGCTAATAATTCATTTAGAATTGATGAAGTAGTTAATTCTATTCATGATAATAGTGAAACAATCTCGAGAAATTTTCATCCTACATTAAAATCTGCAATACACAGTAATAACCAATAAGTTAAATAAAAAACCGTCACGAAAAAGTGTCCACGAAAAGCGTTATGTAATTGCCATGGATACCACGATTGCCATGTAGACCCCGGGTTAAGTGTGTTTATATATATTCGAAATATGAAGTGTGTTGACGGTGTCTTCATGAGAAACGTATCCAATGTACAAACGTTTGCTTATATATCCTACTTTACACACCACCGACCACTACTTAGCATTACGTCTCCTAATAATGTAACTTGTTAACATATAAATTAAAATAATTGACGTATAGGTAGGAAAGTAAAGACATAAAATGTCTCACTTAACGCAGACTCGTATGCATTATGATTTTATCACCTGGTTTTGCCTTTCTTCTTGTCTCAGACTTGTTGGTCTTTAAGCTATTCCCTCCTTTTATTTTAATTTTACGTGGAATTCTTACAAAAATAAAAAAAAATAAATAATTATAACAAATTCTTTTACATTTCCCATTGTGGATAAGCAAGACATAAAGTAGTATCGTGAATGTTCAATACTAGGACGTTAGAATGTACAACATATTCATATACTACCTAAATAATAATTGTATAATTTATTATTTATTAAGATTTACGGGGCTGTGCCCTTTAACAATAGTGCATAGCACAAATATAATATGTAATTACAAATTATAATGTTAATTTAAGTTTTTAAAAACTAATATTTTTTATTGTTTTAGTTAATTTATAAATTAAAGTATACATGGTGATTCTTTTATCATAAAACACTCATTGTTTCAAAAAATATATAAATAGAATTTATGAGTTGTACATATTTAAAGTTTTGGCAAGCGGAGTAGTGGACAAACATTTTGTGGGATACCACTCCACTCCGCGCATCAAATCTTAAAATACTTATAACTCATAAACTACTCACCCTAAATTCAATTTTTATGTATCAAAATACTCAGAAAATTATTCTGCTTAGGAATATGAAATTAAAACTATGTTATCATTCAAAAAAGTAAAAAACTTAAAAAAAATATAAGAATAAAAAATGTTTTCAAAAACATGAATATTTTTTGAAAACGAGTGTTTTATGATAAAAAAATCACTGTATAATTTAATTATTTTCAAACTGATTGCTTAAAATCATAATAAATTTTATTTAAAATTATATAGATCCAGAACATCACTAGTACGCGTTGAAGAACATCCAGAAACATATGAAGACCTTAATGGTCAGTTATTACGTTTATTTGAATGTCCTGTATGTTTTGAACACATTATTTCTCCCATTTATCAATGCTTGCATGGACATTTAATTTGTAATAAATGTATAGTTATGTGTGAAAATTGCCCAACATGTAGAAATTATTTCAACACACAACGCAATCTATACATGGAAAAAGTAAATTACTTTATATATTTAAATTATTACAAAAAAATTTTCAATAATCAAGTTTTTTTTTGTTTTAAGGTTGGTAATTTGCTAAAGTTTCCCTGTAAAAATACTTCATATGGATGCAAGCAGCAAATGTTTATTAGTCTAAAAGAAAATCACGAACAAGAATGTTTGTGTAGACAATACCAATGTTTTTTCACTGATTGTTCTTGGAAAGGATACTATTCTGAATTGCACTCGCATATGATTAAAAATCATAATAACTACGTCCTAACTGGATCAGAACAGGTGGAATTTAAAAAAAAAATAATAAATGTAAATTTTTCGAATTATATGTTTTACTTAAGTTTTATTATTGTCTTAGTTTCTTGATATTGTGTTGAATGGTGAAAATCAAACATTAAAGTGGTTTTTATCAGGAGAGAGTGAATACTTTGCAATACTCATTCATGTAATGGAATCGCCTAGAATATTAAAAATGTAAGGATTTTGTTTTTTTTTAACTCAAAAAGTAATTTTAAAAATAATATTTATTTATTTTTATTTTACTAACTAATCTAAAATAACATTATATAATTAAACAGAATATGTGAACCCAAAATTGTATATGTTAAGTAGTTATTGATTATTAATTTAATGTTTATTATTGTTTTCAGTCAAGTAAATTTGATTGGACCAGCAGTTAAAGCAAAACAATTTAAATTTTGTGTACAGTTAACCCAACGTAAAAAACGCAGTGGATTTTCACAAAAGTTAGTTTATGAGAGTTCAACTCTTTCATTTTCGGAAATCGATGATGCGTTGAACCACAGTGGTCTAAAACAAAACTTAATTTCTTTATCTGAAGAAATGATAGAACCTTTTATAAGAAGAAGGACTAACTGTCGTCTACCAGTTATTTTTAAAGTTATCCCAGTATAATCTAGTTTATACATACTATTGAAAAAAATATTATTGTTAAATTGTAATATTTTTTGATCTTTTTAAACATTAAATATGTATGTACTTATAACTTTTTTAATGTATGTGTTTCAGTGTTTGTATAATATAATATATAAATACGTATAATATAATGTATTTATATTAATGATAATTTTATTCTTCTATTGTTTAAAATATTATACTTATTGTATTATATTACCAAGTTTATTTAGTAAAATAAAAAGAATAAAACTATAAAAGCCAAAAATGATTGTATGTAGTTTTAATTCTCATTATTTAATATGTTTAAAATGTATATTTTAATTTTAAATTTTAAAATGTAATATACATATGTTAAAAGTATATATATTTGCACACAGGGATGGCCCTGGAGAATTAGTTGTGGGAGAGGGGAGGAAGTTAGTATAGTTTAGTATGTTTTATATTATTATTAATTATTATCTCTATTTATTCTTCATAATATAGATAATACTAGGTACATACTCCTAACTATATACTTTTATGTGTCTATAATAGTTGGTCATAATACGTATATTTTTTTTGCAATTTTGTTCTTAACATAATATAATCAGTGTCGGCCTGGCCCTGAGCTTTTTTTTTTAGTTAATAATTAGGAAAACTTAAAATATGCCGAGCCCCCGTACAAGCGACCGAGCGTACAATAGGTTTGATCAATATTTTTTTTAATTATTAACATTACTGCTATACCGAAATGAACTAGTACAGTAATTACTACACTATAATATATATATATATAAACTATAGGTCAGTGGCGTGCTCAGCTTTTTTGAAAGGAGGAGATGTTTATTTTTGACTTGTCATAGACTCTAAATTTTTTTTCATATAGATAATATATCATTACAAAAAACTCCAAAAGGCGGGGATATGACACCCTGATCCCCCCATGAGCATGCCACTGTTATAGGTATGTGTTGACTAAGGACTTCTCAAAGATTGTCATTGGTTGGGCCCTAAAACTTTTTCATCAATTAATTTGATTAATATTTTTCCTAACGGTGATTTAGAAACCATTAGTGAGTTGGCAGAAGCCTACTTCTTGTGTCCTAACGCAAAGTACCTTGTAAGGTACTGAAGTAGTTTTCTAGTCAGTTAGAGATAGTGTATTAAATGAATATAGTATCAATGTTAGCAAAGATGAAGAAATAATTGAATTGGTAGACTGTGACAAATGTAACTAAATAACAAATGTATTACCTGTGCTTATATTATAATTAAAAAACTTTGATTTCATTCAAATTTATTTCATAATTTATTTACAGTTTATGAAATGTATACTACTGTTACCCTCTACTGCAAGTAACTTGTGAAAAGGTATTTTCTAAACTGAAACTTGTGAAGTCTAAAATCAACAATATTTATCACCAGGCCACTAGGGCTAGGATTTCTATGTACACTAAAGAACCATAAAATATACATGTATTTATGCCCTAAAGAATCACTAAATATACATTTAAAAAAAGTATACTAGTAATAAATAATAATAATATATTATTACAAATATATTTGTAGATATAATACATAAATAGATAAATTTGATTAATTATCTGAGATAATTATTTACCTTTTTTCAGATCTGTTTTAATCTTACATTGAGTTTTAGTCTAAAACAAAAATGTTTAAATTCTTTTAAAAAACAACTTAAATTGAATACATTTATATATTTTTAATATAGTACTAATTACCTTGGGCATTACATTGAATTATTAGATATTATCTTAAGTTAGGAAATAAAAAATTACCCATTCATATAAATAATTGTCAAATATTCACTTATAAATTTTAAATATAAACTCGAATTGCTATGAAACAAATTTCTATATTACCTATAGCTATGTTTTTAATGATTATTAAAAAACATGCAAACACTTAGAAATCCCGAGCCCTAAATATTAGTTTATATCATTACTCATTACTTATTAGTTATTGTTACTAGATACTATTAATTTACTTATTAGTATATGTTTTTTTAAATTTTCTATTGTGAACGACCGGCGATCAGATTGAAGAATAAATTTATATTGGCTGAAACTCCTTTTCACATTCCACGTGTTGTTGGAGCATATTTAAATGACGCAATTTGTCCCGGATTTAAATTAATATTAACATATTTTTCATCCGTTTCATATTCATTGTTAATATTGCCACAAATTTTTAGAAGTGTTATGAATCCCTTATTCTTATTTAGTACCAAGTCCATTTTAGTTTAGATAGGTAGTATATTTACGATAATTTGACAAATAACCCAATAATTATAGGCGTTCATTAAATAAATACCATTTAAAATTAACAAAATTCTCAAAAATTTATATATATGCAATTATATGCATTATGTTAAAAATATGCAAACCTATATAAAAATTTAGCCCTATTTATCACTTTTAATAGTAATGGCGATTGAAAAAGATATCAGAAAGATAATATTAGAAGATTCAGAAAATGCAAATTATTGATACTATAGCTAAGTTATCTCAAATGTTACATCAAGCCCCAGAGGAAAATTGCGGGCGGCCGAGGCCTTTTATATACCAGGCCGACACTGAATACAATTTTTTTTAAATATAGGATTGGGTCCTCGGGGGGAGGGAGAGCTGCCCTAGTTGTACATAGCTCATTAATATTATGCATTATAAATAGTGGGCTTGTATTAGTTGTATTTTTATATTTTATTATATTGTCATACATGATGACATAGTATACGTTAATTTTTAGTACAATGAGCATGTGTTTTGAAGCTAGGGCTTGAGAAATAGTCACTCAATTACTCATTAGTGACACTTTTATACATAGCATTTCACTACAAATGTGACATAATTTGATTTTTTTTAAGACTTAGATAGTGGGATGATTCTCATTTCTTGGACAATAGCCACCGTTCTTGCAGCTAATATACCAGTAATATCCAAAAGTGAATTTTGGTGATTTAGGATGATATTGATAGATAAAAGTGTCTTAAAGTTTTTCCATTTGCATAATACAGAGATCTAAATAAATGTTCTAGGGCGGTTATTAGGGCACAGCCATTCAGACAATATATATATATGTCCCTGGTTCTGGGTTTGTGGTATAACAAGAGGAAATTATAATTATATGAAGTGTTTTCATTTTTAGACTGCATTAGAGGGAATGTTTGGACTTTTAGATATTTTGTTGGAACTTGGGATACTGTTTTGTGCTTCTATGCAGAGTACACATGAAGTATAATAATTAATATACATACAAATATAATTACTCTATGTTCAGTTATTCTGTGGTATGGGTTTGATTTTTAAGTTTGTCGGCTGCTACTTGTTGCACAAATGGTCATACTGTAAGTTATTGCTAACAATGTTATTCATTGCAATGTTGTTGTCAGTTTTGTTTTGGCTTTTGATATAATAATAATTACCAATTAGGTATCATTGACTATCGACTACAACAACTGTCTATTAGATTATCAGTCGGTTGAACTGTTGATGTTGAATTGTTGAAGTACCATTTGAAATTAATTTAAAATTATTTACCTCCATTTTGACGGTAAATATTTTCTAAAGTTTAACAGTAGAATATATAGCTTTTCCATATTTTCATAATGACAAGATCAAAAGCTTTTCTTTCATTAGTTATATTTTCAACAATATTTGTACATGGTGAGTACTACACTGCAGGGAGTGGCCCTATGGTATTTTTCTGTTTTACTGTACTTTATAACATGTTTTGGCTAATTTATTGTATGGCAATCTTTGAAACAGAAAATTAAATTTGTTTATCATTATTTTATAGCTCAATCATATTTATTATGTTACCAATGTGTTTCAACACATCCTGGTTGTGGCACACCATTTAAGTGGTTATGGCATAAAACAGTGTCTTGTCCTGAAGAAGATGATATATGTGTAAAAGTCATTGAGAAAGTTGGAGGTAATTATTTATTGTTTATGTTTGAAATAACATTTTGTATAACATTTTATTAGTTAATTAATATTTGATTAAAATTATTGACTTTTATTTTATATACTTCAATATACATAATTAAGTAAAAACAACAATTAATTTTTGTTAGCAAATAATATATTTTTAGAATTTTATTTTTAAAGGTAAGTTATTTTGGTAAAAGTTAAGAAGATTTTCAAGACATTTTCTGTCCTTTGAGTAATTAATTTAGAGTAAAATCTCTATTACAAAAATTATTGAATATAATATTTCTGAAGTTTAAACTTATGATTTAAGTATGTTAATTGATTATTTTACTTAATATTCTACATCTAAATAAACATTGCCATTAGTCAAATATATGATGTACTGTAAATTATACTGTTCAAAGTTTAGTATACTAATTTATTAAACAATTTTATCAGAAATATTATTAAGTTAACATTACTTAATTTTTAGTAATTGTTTTATACTATTAATACAAATTTAGTTACATAATATTTAGAAATTTTACTTTAGTTTTATTGTGACTATTGTTGGAATAATTACTTACATTAAAATTGGGTGAATTACTGGAATGTGATTTTGTTATTTTTTAATTTTGATTCAGAAGATTCAATACAGACTTTTTGTTTTTATCTAATACATGCGTAAAATAAATTTAGATGTTTTCTTTGCCAAATGTATTTATTTATTCAGTGAAATGATAATAAATCTGAAAACTGATTTGACTTAATCAATTTTTCCATATTAATAATTTTATATAACCTTAAATCCCTAGAAATTTACATTAAAAAAAATAAAAATTAATTAATTGTCATATTATAATTTTTGAAGAAGTTATAATAATAATAAAAAAAAAAGAAATGTGAGAAAGTCAATTTCAAGCTGTTTTAGCAACAAATTCAAATCTGTTTTTAGATTTCTTATTGCTTCACTTTATAGATTAATTGGTATGTTTTGCAAAAAACATGTTTACATTGCTATATTCTATGTGTGTTAAAAAAAAGACAGAAACAGACAGTATCAAATCCATTTTTTTTTTATCTTGGATAAGGTGTTTTTGAAATGAACGAGCAGTTAAGCATATTAACTGCAGTGGCACAATGAACAGTTTTTTGAAATTTCTTTTCTATCTTAAAAATCTGGACTTATTAAAATTATTTTTAGTATATTATTATAAATTAAAAATAAACTCTCAAATGGTATTTTTTGCAAAATTCTCATGAATCGAGATATGATACAGTTTTTGCATAAAAATTAATGGTGGTCACATCAAATAACTAATGTAAATAAAAATTGATTTTTTAAATAAAGCGAATTGGATTATGATTATTTTCCAATATAAATAATGTATTAATTAATCATGCAAGTTAATTAACAACAGATAAATTTTACCACTATTTATCTAGTAGAGTTTTCATATAAATTGATGTGTCACATAATGGTTTTTTTAGTTAGTAATTGTCGAGTGTGAAAAACGCCACGATACGCTTATAAATGATGTTACATCCTAATTAATATGAGAATTGCAATTCTATTGTTTATTTTTACATTCAAGATAATATTCTAAAAATAATTTGAATTAATCAAAATTTTAAAGATAGAAAAGTTTATAAAGAATGTTCACTACACTCTTAAAATTGTCTAAATATTACACTATATCCATTAAAATTTACCATTCCTCTTGTCATTTGTAGATTTGAATATATATTTATATTTATTTTCAATTTGAAATAAAAAATGCATAATAGATAAGCTTATATACTAAGGTCTAAGAGTATATTATGAAAGGGGCTGATAAAGGAGTCACCCATTATCGATATAATTTGATGAATTTTATTTTTCTAAATGTTGAATTTAAAGTCAAATTATATTATAAATTATAAAATTGGTATATCAAACCCTCAATAACATTAGATAACTAAAAAAAAAAGTGAAATTGTTTATCTTTGTTGTGCATGGGTCTGAAAGAGTATACAATTATTATTATTATTATTATTATTATTATTAAATTTATTTTTATTTTTATTTTTTAAGCTGAAGAACGTATTACTCGTGATTGTTTGAGTTCATTAAAAGGTTTTCGAACAGATATTCCTGCTGATAAGTATGAGGGTTGTAGAAAAAGTTCCCTGGATGTTAAACTAGGCCACTATGTCAATAATTCAATTCCTGAGTTGGATATTAAACGGTATGTACTTAAAATAAACATGGAGTATTACATTTTAATTATTTTAAATATTTATAGAGATTATTATGATTCAACTACTTGGTGCTTTTGCTATTTTGACCATTGGTGTAATTCAGCGAATATATCTACATCTTCCAATTTGCTTATTGTGCTGATAAGTATATTTTTTTTTGTTCGTAATATTGACCAGTAATTATATTTGCAATAGTATACATTTAATGTATAAGAATCATGATTATTATATGTACTGAAAAATCAAACATTTATTTAGGTTTTTGGTTTTATTATTTACAAATAAGTTAAAATGTTGTTGATAATGATATATATTATTTTTATAATGTGTTTGTATTAAAAAACATATTGTGAAGTTTTGGTATACATTTACTATAATTTATATTTAATTTTGTTAGCTAGAAGAACTGTATTATGATTTCAAATTAGTATTTAATAATTTATAATTATTATAGCACTTTTACCAAATAGGTTTATAATAATAAACCATTTATTAGGTAATATTAAGTATCATTTATGTTCAAAGGTTAATTTAAAACACCAAACATTTAATTTTCATATTCAATCACATATGTTTTGTCTTTTATTATATAACTTTAATTTATTAGTTTATTGATAAATTATTTCTTAGTGGAACTGTATTATATTATAATTAATATTAAGGTAATTAAATCCGTCCATGTTATACTATTTTTTTTATATAACTAAATTCTATATTTTTTTTGTTTTTTTTTTACTGAAATAAATTTTTTTATACTATATTAAAATTTTTTGTGATTTATTGATAAATAAAAAATTTGAATTTTTAAATAACTTACAGGAATTTGGTTTTAATTATTAATTAATTAATTAATAAGAATAAAATACATTAAATATAATATATTTATTTACAATTGTTAAACATCAATAATTTGAAGTATATCCAGAAATACTATCATATTAGTACTTATATACATATACATAGACATATATTATACATATTATTTTTGTCTTTTGATACTTTAGATTATATATTTTTAAATTATGACATTAAAAATTATTATAATTTTTTATACCACAATCAAGGCATTCTAAATTTTTTATATTATTAAGCTACTCATGTAAATATTACAGATTAAACAACCATAGATTACAAAAAAATTCATTATTTTGATTTTTGAAATTTTTAATATTTTTAGTTTTTGAGTTTTTGTTTTAGATAAAAATATATTTCAATTATTTATCTTTATAATGTCATCATTATTTCACCAATAAAGATTTAAATGAATGAACACGATCTTGATTTTCTAAGTATTATATAACTAATTCAGTATTGTAATTGTTAACTAGGGATTCTTGTTAAGTGAAACTAATAGTATTAATATGTAAATCATTAATACTTACTTCAATGGACGGTTGTTAAAACTTAGTTATAATATAATTATATATATATACATATTGAGCAACGATTGTCGTTAACTTCCACCATGTCTACCATGTGTAATGTAGCCTCTGCACACTAGACAGCTGCTGTGTATGATCTTATTTACAGTCTAGATCATACATATTTGTTAATTAAAATTGCATTTACATATAACCTACTTAGAAGATAAAATACATCTAATATTTACATTAAAATAAGATAAAATAAGTTAGGTAACTAACAATAAGTTATAAACATGAAATATTACATAAAAATATTTTAAAACTTACCTATGTCAAAAAATTTAAAAAAATATATTTATTAGTATGTAGTATTACTAGTATTAGAATATTATAATTTATCATAAATTCATGGTATTCCATAGTTACCATATTAAATTATAAATTCAAAATAATATCAAACAATGTCAGTTAAATGTATTTTTTTATTATTATCGTGTTTGATAAT
This sequence comes from Rhopalosiphum maidis, assembly GCF_003676215.2. Lineage (NCBI taxonomy): Eukaryota > Metazoa > Arthropoda > Insecta > Hemiptera > Aphididae > Rhopalosiphum > Rhopalosiphum maidis. The sequence goes on from NC_040877.1 coordinate 68,268,083, forward strand.
TGCCTATCTATTTCTAAAAAGTTTTGATATAATAAAATTTATTTTGATTATATTGGTCGGAAAGCGATAAGCTGGGTCTCTGAAATATCTTTTTAACCTTCGAAGTATATACATTAAAAACTGGTGTAATTGTGCGATTATTTAGGTCCCCTCGTCGCACATTTGTTTGTACAAATGTTCGTACGAATGTCATATCCTCCTTATCCACCGCATATACCACACATTTAAATTTAGTATATGTGTTGTATGTTGTTGTGTGTGTGTTTGCGTGTGAATTATGCTTTGGTGTTAACTACAATAGGAGTAGTTTTATATATTATTAATTGTGTTCATAATATAAGACATTTAGTAATTGACAATGTGTCTGTATAATAGTGTATACCTGCAATGGATACGGCGGCCACTTGTAAATATTATGTGACAAAATTACTTGGCATTAGTCCCCCAAAACCGAATTGTGTGTACGATGTACGATCAGGCAATGTCCGTGATCGTGAGCAAAAATCGTTGTTTCGCGTTTTCTACCGATCGAATGACCGACGTCGTAAACAACGTCATAGAGCTAATACACAAGAATCGTACGTTCCTTCTATGCATGCAGACGAAGTTGGTGCCAAAATAGGCGATGGTCGTGTATTGGAAGAAGACACAGTTGAGGATATTGAAAAGAAGTTCCAAGGATTTCGGAATGTGTTTGAGAAGTGTAAGGTGAAGAAAAAGAAACCACGTCTGTTCAATGTCAGCTCGGGATTACGATTCACGCTTGTTGCTAATTCCATGTTGATGGAAAATCAAAAAAGAGCAAACGAAACTGCTACTACAACTATCAATACCGAAGAAGATAAAATTGAAGAGGACGATGCTTATGACGAGGAGGATGAGGAAGTGGAGGATAATGACGTAGAAGATGAAAAAGAAAATATAGCGGGCGAAGATATAGCAATCGAGCCATTGAAAGCAGTCGTTAATGATGTGAATGAAGAGGATTTTTCCGAGTCTAAGTGTCCAAAAGATGTAGCAGATAAAGTTAATTCGTGGATCGACAATTCCGTTAAGCAGACCGATGGATATTCAGAAGAGGAAAGTATATTTGTTGACGAAGAGGTAAACTTTTGTAAAAAAATAAATTATTAATTTAAATACAATAACAAATAATAGTGTGGTATCAATGGTAGCTTTTTTTTGCTTGTAACCATTTTTTGGAGTAGTAAAAATGCTTTAATTTTTAATTTCAATATCTTTTTTAATAGGAAAGTATTGGTACTTTGAGAGGGTTAAAAATAAAAAGTTGTAGTATAATTAAGAAGTACGTAATATATAATATGTATGCGTTAAATTTGAACTCAATGATAAATGATTACATATGAAAACGTTTCTGAGCAAAGATGTTCTGTTACCTTTTATAACTAAGTATACTGTATGATATATTTATGTATTTACTATTGACTTTTTTTTTGCTATTTAAGTTATTTATTTTACTTTAATTAATACGGAAGGTCGATATTGACGATTTAATTTATTATAAAAACATTGCATCTAAAAGTAAAATTACTTATAAGGAGTCTTAGGAATCTTGAATTAAATTATTAAGTATTTTATTTTCATGCAAAAAAGTTATCATATAATATAAATTGAATTAAAACTACAAAAAGTTGAACATTTTAAATGTCTAAAACTCTAAGATCGCATAAAAGAACCAAGATATTTTTAAAGTTAAATCATGTCTAATAAGTGATAATAGTATCTAATATTTTAGAACATCATTAAAGTTTATTCACTATTCGACTATGAATTACAAAAAAAAAAACAAATAATTTGGTTTTTATTGGAATTTCCGTTTTGCCTATATATATGTATTAGATTCTGAACGAAGTGAGGAATATATTGATTTTACATAATGATGTATGATTTTTTTTTTTGTGTATGTCGTCACGATTTGGAGTAGAAATAATGCTTTGATTCTTGACTTCAGCCCCTATTTGAAAACGAAAATTCATCTAGTTGGTACTTTCAAAAGTAAAAAATGTCCAGTGATTTTCAAAAGCCTTAAGAAAAACTCTAAAAAAAGTGACGGTAAAACGAGAATTTTTACGCATAATCAGTTTTCGAATAAATTAATTTTTTTATTTTGCCGTAACTCAAAAACGAATCATTGTAAATACTTGAAATTTTCACCAAATGTTTATATTAACGTAATCTATTTACGATTAAATTTTCGAAATATCTTGACTTTTTTAAGCTATTTATAGACAACTGAAGTTTTCGATTTTCCAAGTTTTTTTTTGAAATGCCTATAAAAAAAATTTGGCTCACCAAAACATCTTTAAAATTTAATACGTTTTATTATAAGTTATACTTATCGTATTAAAAAAAAAAAATCAAAAATCGTTTGCCACATTTTTCTTGATAAGCATTTAAAGTTTAATTATGTTTATGAAATATGTTAAAATCGCGAAATTTACAAGAAATTTTAAAGTTGAAAATTCATAAAAATTTTGTGATTTATACCTAAAGTTGAAAAACTCAATGCTAGGTTCTTTATAAATTTTCCTACAAGTAACTGTAAAAAAAATTTCTAGCGTCAACATGGAAATAATTTTATGAGCGTATGAAATTAAATTTTTTACTAAATCGTGTAAAATTACGATATATTACAATTTAAATATAGGTAATAATATAATATATCCAACTAATATCCTAGACTGACAAATCATCTCCGTTCAGAATAGTTTTTCGTATACAATGATACTTGTCATTGTATTCAAATTTAACATATTCATTATAGTGTCACCTACTCCCCATCTCTACTATACAGCAGAGCGATACCAACTTGTCTACCTTTTTTATTTTGATTTATCTCGAATATTTTGCAAAGTAGTGAACATTTTTATTTTTTACTTCCAAAGTCTCAAGAGTATTAACTTAATTCAATTTGCTACCCGGTACCATACCATTTTAGTATATCAAAAGGTGTTTGTAAATTCAAAAAAATAAAATAAAAAATAAAATCACTGTAAAACCATACACTTCCCCCCAAGGGCGCCCATCTGTCAAAACCTAGGAGGGTGAAAATCATAATTATAAGTAAATTTTCGTAATATTATTATTAGAAAAATGAATTTATTATTCATAACTAAAATAATAACAATAATTTTACTGTTCTAGGGGAGTGACATGTCACCCTCTTACACCCCCTAATGGGCGTCCTTGTCTACCCCCAAAAAAGAGGAAAAATACATTTATTGCTTTAACTCTAAAGCTAAATACTAACTACTAAGACTAATTAGATCCAATTCGCTACCAATAATTACCCTTCAACCTAGGTTGAAGTTTGATGCATTTTACTAGTTCTAAAGATGGTAACAGATATTAAGTAAAAAAATAGTATTGTAAAATCAATCAATTTACCCGTTATTTGCTTCGCTCAAAATTTGAAATTAATTTAAAATTGCAAGAAACTGGTTATCAAGTAAACTTTATGACAAAATTCAGTTTCAGTAATTTTATGGATATATCCAAGCTAGCATTATAGCTGGTAAAAAATTGATACATTTAGACATAAAAAAAAAAAATTCGTGTAGCTCTTTCGACGACACGTTGTTGACATATGTGTGCACGTGCACATTCTTTACTCTACAGTCACGCACACTGTCTAATGATCACTTACTAGTTTATTACATACACATTTACACGACACGTATGCATCATATTTAGTAAAAATCCTATATTGAGATCCTTAAAATCGGTCAGTATTTAATACCTTAAATTTCATTGATAAATTAAAATGATACAAATTAAATTTTAATTTAAAAAATAAAAAAGAAACAACTATTGTAGAAAACGATCTTTATTAATAAAATAATAACTATAACCGTTGTACCAAATATGGTGTATTAGTATTACATATTTAAAACGATCTTATACCTATATATTTTATTAATTAGAACTGTTAGTCATGAAAATGCATCTGATAACAAATATTGTGACATACACATTTTGTTAATCTATAAGATTGTTATAACTTATATGGAGACTGGACTGTCTACATTTCTAGGAGTCTATTATTATATAATTATTGTTTATATGAATATATGTACTATATGTATTCCTACTACGGGGTTGGGTTAAGTCCCCTAAATAATCGTACGTCTGTAGACATCATTATGAAATTATACTGCGGGGAAAATAGTATCGCGTGTTTGTGCATGAGTATTTAAAATAATAATTGTTATAGAATGTAAATTGACTATAATATATTGCGATTTGCGGGTGATCATTGTTGTAGTGTGCGCGCAATTGCCACGGGCGGAATATTATCGACCCGCGTGGATGCCCACTCTTTCCATAGTAGAATAATTGTTGTGCGGGGCGCTTGCGTTTTCTCAGAATGACGCGTTGAGACTCGAGATCAACTGCAGACTGCAGACACCGCAATGGTGTTATTTTTCCTTAAAAAAATTAAAAGCTAGTTAGTAGTTAGTTCCGATTTAAGATATCTTAACTCGTGGCGTTAGTCGATAAAATTGCGATACGAGATATCGAGATATCGTGACTACGATATCAACATCTGACCAGTCAAAAGAATTTTCTTCTTGACATTATAGGTTCATAATTATCATTATGCAATTTTTATGATTCAAATGTTAGAATATCTAACTTCTTATACTTTTTGTATTATCAAAAATGTACTATAATATACGTATTATAGTTTCAAAACCATTTATTATACATAAATTATTTGTTTCTCAGCTGACTGCTTTACTTTTGCAGATATCATCATAGCTAATTAATACAGAAAATAACGGGGGCTGTAAGACAACTAATTATTGATTAATGATTTTGTTTTAAGGATTCGAGCTAATTTTTAGATTTTTGGACAAATTTATATTATTTCCTCCGGACTTGTATATCGTAATATATTATATTATTATGTTTATGTATTTTTGAGATTTTTATGTATCTATCTGGAATTGTTAGAACATCTTATAAGACATCTCTTATTACATTATAAAGCCTTATCTATTACAATCAAACATTTTACACGTTTTTAATTATAAAATAAACTGTACATTTTAAATTTTAATCATTTATGAATAAATTAAGATTAAATATTTTTATGTTTCTGTAAGAACGATTTCTGTGGAATCTTGTATTAAATTTTTAAACATTTTTATCGGAACATTAAATAAAACAATATATTTGAAAATTTTAAATGCCTAAAATAGTCTAAAATTAATTTAATATTTTGAAAATTTCATTGTGTAAATAAAATGATAATTTAAAAATAATAGTTGAATGTTACAAGTTTCGCCAGTAGAAAACCCGTTATTATAAGTTACTATTTATTTTAATACATTTGAATATTTTGAACATCAAGTCTAAAAATTCCTATTATACATATTTTGTACAAAAATCCAACTATATATAGTAAATCATTTTTTATGTTAAAAAATGATTTTGAGTTAACTTTTCCGTTTTTCCGTAGTTAGTAGGTTTTTATTTAAAAAATTATTTGGAAACTTTACGTGTCAAAATCAAAATTCAAAATTAAATTATTTAAATTGATAATTGGTTTTTGATAACGGGTTTAGAAGATATGTATAGGATATGGTAATTTGAAAATTTTACGAATCTATTAACATTTATTATTTGTGAAAATGGTCAAAGTATTATAAATACTAGATCTAATAATAATTAATAATACCTACATTTAATATATTTTATATTTTTGTAAGACCATGGTCTTAAAAATGCATTTTTAAGGGCTATTATTCTATGTACGTATATTACGTACCTATAATCATTTTAACAAATTAAATATAGAAGTTCATCACTCCTTAAGGATCTATTATAGTATGAGAAATTTAAAAATTTAAGTAAATGGTTTTTGAGTATATTTAAAAATTAAAAAAGGGGAAGGTAGATAATTGTTTTGCTGTATACTAGGTTTTGAATGTATATCAGCATTGACGAGTAAGTCACTGTAATGTATTTATTAAATATGAAAGAATCCATTTAATTTTCTTATCTTTAAAAGTAGGACATTTCGAAGAATTTATTGATATTTTAGTTTTGTTACAATAAGTCATGATCATTTTAAAATGTACAAACAATGTACAGTTTTAAAATGCTCATAAATTTCTTTATAATTTTAACTTTTAATTTTTATAATTTGGTTATTTCATTTTAATTTAAAAAAATAACAGTAAAATTGATTATTATTGAGAACGTAAAATTGCACATGCACGTTTGTAAGATGGGAATAATACATGCTGTTACAGCGCCCTCTTAAGAAAATAAAAAAATATCTAAGAATTATTAATGCTACTGACATACAATTTCCTTTTTTCTACATAAATTCAATAATTTATTATTGGATTCAATATACACAGCTCCTTTTCAGCGACTAACTTACAGTTGGAAAAGTATATACTCGAAACATACTAAACAGCATATTCCGATTTTTAATATGATATTAATAATTTTAATTTGTATTGATAATTTTTTTTCTTTTTAATATTATAATAGGTTTATTCTATACTGAATATTATTAATACATACTTAATAAGTGTGATATAGTGGATGCCGAGGGCGTATTTGAGTTGTTGAGACGATGTGGGGGGGGGAATTAATTTTTCTTCTATAAAAACTAAAAATAATTTACAGTTGATTACCTAAATAAGCATACAATTCTTATTATATGTTTAGTATGATATCATTACGATTTACGATCTTTATCAAACAGAATTTTTTTTTAAATAAATTATTAATTAATGTATCATATAGAAAAAAATATAGCAAATGCCTCCTTAAATACGCCCCTGTTGGATGCATGCTTAATTTTAAATTTATCGAAGTTAAAGTTAAGTTTGTTATTTATCAAGCAATTTGTTATGTTCTAAAAAAAGTTTGTGTAGAATTTTACTTTTCTCAAATTTGTATTCAAAAATTGGTAGTAATATATTTGTACAATACACGGTGTATTATGGAGATTTGAAAATTTTACATTAAAATTGCATTTGAATGTGTCAGATTATTGCGATACACATTCTATGTATTAAAACATCGTCTACTAAAATATACAATTTATTTATTCACTCTTATCAAATTATATAAATATTTTGAAAGGAATATAATTCAGTTTTAAAAAATAATTTGATAGATTTTGCATAACAAATAATACGTTTCTATATAGACTATCTAGTAATTATTTATATGAAAAAAAAATATTCGACCTTTAGTTTTTAGCGTTTGATAATTTAATAATTACATTATACCCAATTTTAATTTAATCTGCTCTAACCACATATTTAGTATCCCATGTTACATACATTGAAGTATTTAACTTGTATAATTTATTTAAATATCTGTAACAAGTATTTTAATTTTTTTTACTTTTATTTGTATTACTTTATTTGTATAATGTAGTATGTTATGTCATTAACTAAAACGTAATAATTGAATTATTAATAAAAATAATAATAATTTAATTTATTAAATTAAGTATGTTTTAAAAATTTAACATTGAGCATAAATAATGTAATTGATAAAATCATGTATTTAAAAAAAAATTATCTTCTGTATAGAAATTGTAGTTTTTTGGTAAAAAAAAGCTTTGAAAATGTAATACAAGATTATATTTTCAAGTCGATCTTACTACAGCAATTTTAATTTTATATTTATGTTTATTTAAAAAAAAAAAATGACACGTTTTTCTTCTACATTTTAACCACGTTTTCAATTCGAAAACGTGGGCACTCGGCATCATATTCGGTATAATCTCCCTTTTGGTGGTCGGTCCATCTGTCGGCGGTAGCGCTATCTGTACGCGTCGTCTTCGACGACTCGGTAGAATAGCGGCGACGCCAGACGTGATGACGGTACTGGGAACGGTGGCAGTGGTGGAACATTTCTGGAAAATCGATTCCGCCCCCGCCCATGCACGGGAATAGCGCGCGCTGCGAAAAACCATCTACACGGTTTTCACAGCGCGCGCCACCACATTATCATGCGTATATTGCGGCCTTACCGCGCGCAACCGAACTGTACGGACCAATGACAGCGGGGTGTTTCCCCGAGAAGTCTCTCCGTGCCCAGTGTTATAAAGCTCACCGAGTAGCAACAAGCCCAGTTCTGTAGTTGTAATTACTATTTTTTAAATTTATTTTTGCTACTATAGTACATTATTTTTATTTTAAAGTCAGTTCCGTAACCTACATTTTTATTTGTTTTTTTTTCTAATATAAAATCAAAGTTTTTCCATTAAACGTGCAGTGCAAATCGTTCGACAAACCCTGTCCGGTCGTCGTCGTCGTCAGTAGTCGTCGTCACCGCCGTCGCCGCCACCCAGCAACCGGGTGATAGCACTGCCCTATCATCGTTGCAGTACGTCGGCAATAATCGTTGCCCTAAAAAATATAATCAGTATGTTTTAAATATATTAATAATAATTTTTTTTTTTTGGTTTTTTTGTATCATTTCCCTATAAGTACTATATTTTACATCGCTCCGCACTCGTGCGATTTCAATCCCGCGCACCGATAACTGTGTACAGATTATTATATGCGTTGTTTTTCATGTGGTTTCGTATTGTAGGCCATCGCGTATACACAGTTAAAGCCAACACTCGTAGAGGTCCGCGTGTACGGCGCGATAGTGTGCCATGGGCACACTATTGATTGCTGCCGCTAGCTCCCCATTACTACACCATAATAACACTATATACCGCCTGGCAGACAACGTCGTGTGTGAGCGTATGTGTGCGTGTGTGTGTGTGTGTGTGTGTGTGTGTGTGAAGGTATGTGTGCATGTATGTGCATAACTATAACTGTAGCTTTTATTAAACAGTAAAACGTGGCGGTTTACTCTCGCCCTCCCCCCGAAAAAAATTGTTGCCCCACTCCCTTCCTAGCTGTTCAAATGACACGTAAACGTAGAGTTATACCTATATATGTTGTAACGTCCGTGATTGCTATGTTTTCTTAGAGATCAGACGACGGAGCTCATCACGGAACTAAATCATTTTTTTTTTCTGCACATTTCTGTAGTACAGTTATATTATAGTATAACTAAACGTCATAACCTAACCCAACTCTTATACTATAGTCTTGTAATCTTGCGTGAAAAATATGTCGAGTGGTTGACATTTTAGTTTATAATGTTTATATCGCTTTGTATGTGAATTTATTATAATATATACCTATATTTTTTTATTATTAACCGTTTTCCAACGATTAACTTTTGTGATTAATTAAAAATACAAGTTTCTTTGGTTTTATTATGTCTCAACTTTCTCGGTGCGATTCAACTATTTCTTTTATGTTTTGAGTTATTGAACAAAACATACGAATATTTTGAAACAACAATGCCTTTATTTCTCATTTACAGAAAGGTATTATGCCTTAAACACACTATCTAAATTGTTAAACTGGCCTAAATTGTCAATTAAGCTGTTGGATCCAAATAAGCCATTTTGAATTAATATTTTAAATATGGAACTACATGGTGGAATGATTGATAGTTCATTTAGTACCCATTAATATTTTATAATTTGTAGTAATTGCATAAAATATAATTTATAATTAACTAAAAAATACTAGTTATTATAGACTTCTGTTAATTATATTTCCTTTATAGTACCTATTTTGTTGGTTATAAATAATTAAAATATTATATTATATTTTGTTGGAAACAAATTATCAATATGTTTTTTTTTTTTTAGAAAATAATGAACTTTTTGAAAATTATAGATATATAATTATATATACCTATATGGCTATATAATATACATGTATCTAATTTATTTTCTAACATTTTATATAGTATCTTATTTCATTAAGCCTTATGTTTCTTGTTAAATTCTTTATTAGTTTTCTTTATTTGTCTTTGTTTTTGTTTTTTATTTGTTTATGAGCAACTATATTTTGATATTTTATTATCTGAAGCAGAATTATATTCTAATAATGTTGATGTTTAAATATTGAAAATTGATATAGGTAAATAGTTTTATTTATTTATATGCATTATAAGTTTAGAGATCATACATTTCTGAGGTTTTCCAATGATTCTGTACTTATTTATTTAAACTTTGAATGCTTAAAAATCTATGCATTAAATATTCAATAAATACATAAACATTTTTAGAATAGTGTTCTAAATTAGATTATGAAAGTAAAAATATAGGTTGACATTCAAAAATCAAAAGCTAATAGAGCCATAAAGGGTAAAAGTTTTTTGAAATAACATAAGAGCGAAGAAAATAAGTCCAATACAAAATAATTTAAAAAAATAATTTGCTAATTTCATTATATTTGAAACATGTGCAAGAGAACTTTTGATTAGTTGAAAAATGCTGAATTACCTAACGAACGTATCAATTGCATTTTTAATATCTGTATAACCACAAGATTGATTTATTGGTATATTGAATATATGCCTTAAATATCTAAAATGTTTATATGCTTTTTTTGATTATATTACATTACTTAAATCAAAAAATTATATGTTATATATAAACATAAAATAATATCTTATTCAGTCATTATTTTCTTCAAATAATAAATAAATAAGCATAAAAAATATTTATAAATGAAGCTGTTATTTATTTAGTGTTAAAAAAAAATGTTATCAATACATAAATCGAAAAATCTAAAGAAATTAAATATTTCAAATGTTTACGTTTATTCTTTTTTTAATCATAACAAAATCAAAATCAATTTTGTGGAAAATTGGTATTTTGCAAATAGTCTTGCGGTTTTTTATTTATTTAATTTTTTTTTGTTTTCCGTATTATTTTGAAAAGTATTGGGAAATGTTTACTTTTGACCGCCCAAAGTTCAAACTTGATCCAATTTTCTACCATAAAACACTATCAATATTGAAGGTTAAAGCATTTTATTTTCTGACATATAAAGTGTTTTTACACGCACAAACAAATACCATTATTGTAAAACAAATACATTCATAGAACTCCGTTCACACAATCTAAAAATTAATCTAAAATTTTGGTATGTAAAAATACGTCACAAGTATCAGTTTAAATTATATCTTCAACAACAAAATATATATAAAAAGGTTATCCATACATTTTTTTATAACATAGAAATATATCTATAACTATATAAATGCGAAATTGAGTTTTGTTGTTAGCAAGAGCTAATCTTCGAAACTACTGGACCGATTTCAATAAAAGTTATATTAATATAGAGTCGTTGGGACTCGGGGAGGCGGCAAAGTATTAAGACATTTTTTTATCCCGGAATTCGACCCATGCAGTTGCAAGGAGTGGTTGTTCACATATATATTTTACAAATACAAAAATTGTGTATTTTTGGTTTTTTCTGGTTTCAATTGGTTTAACGGAAAAAAAAAAAAATGCTTATTTATTAATTAATTTGATTATAAAGTCCTTTTTAAAAATATTATGTTGGTTTATTATTCTCATGTTTAAATAGGTGTTTTTTATTTTTATCACGGGAGTTGGCTCTAGAAATCGGAACCAGTTATTCAATCGTCATGCTTTTTTTTTTATAAATTCATAGATAAGACTATAGGGCAGGTTTTAAGCATGATTTTATAGACCCAACTCCTGTCCCAAAAAATTGAGCTAGTATATATGACTATACAAGTGATCCTTCTGTTGGTTTTTTACAGCAATTATTTTATAAAAAAAAAAATATACGAAACTACCCACTTAATCGAGTTGACCATGTTAAAAATCTGTATTGTTTATATCTATTGTTCATTTTAACGGACTAAGGTATACCTATAAGCTGATTTTCTCTTGCGAAGTTGTTACACTGCTTTAACTGACGTACGATTTGTCCTTAAAGCGTGCTACCTTTGCCAACACTGACATGCCCATGACCTGTGAGGTATATTTAAAATAAATACTCTATGCTTTAATTTTATAGTTCTTGATTTTTTTTTTTTTTAGGAGTAAAATGGGGTAGTGCAGAAAAATGTATTTAAAATAATAAAACAGATGTATGAATTGTAAGTTACGAGTGTTATATTTTCGTATGTTCTCTACTGGCTAAAATTGTTATTATACTATCTAATACTATACCTCAAATCAGCCTAAACGCATTTTATTGAAATATATATAATACTTAAATTTTTCAATTATACATCGCTAAAATACCTGCACCACAATTGATTGAAATATAAATCAAATTAAAAATAAAAGTAGCAATATTAACAATAATTGTGGAGTGTACCTGCACATAATTGTAATTAATAAAAATACTTTGTCAATAAATTAAAACTTTTTCAAAAAAATGTTGTCAGTATAAATATATTTAGTTTTAAAAAAAAAATTTACAGTACCTATATATTTTAAAAAGACATTAAATGTGTGAATATTTTTTGTTAAACTACCTTCACCACGTTTCAATAAGATTAAAATTTAACCGAATTCACCAATTCACTAAATATGATTATAAATAATAATATGAGTTCACTTATATCAACAGATTATGATAGACAAAATATTGCATAAATTCAGAATTATTGCTTTATATTATTTGAAATTATAAATAACTATCAATGTATCGCCGCGGTAAAGCGCATTCTATATGCAGTCATAATTTCCAGAAAACCGCAATCTGTGGTATCTACTGGTGGAAAATCACTTACGGCATATGATAAGATCACTGGACGGACTTGAGAGTTAGGGGCGAAATTCAAAATTGGTTAAACTTTAGAAATACCCAGGAAAAATGAAAAGCATCCACTGTACTTATGCAAAACGTTGTATTTCGGCTTTTGTCGGGCAATCCTATTTAGTTGTGCCTTACGTATTTGGGCAAACCGTAAATAAATTTGAATATTTTACAGTAGGTATACCTACATTGTTTTTTTAGTATTAAATATGAACAACTATAGAACTTATACTACTGTACGAATATATTTGTATTTTATTATGTCCACGATAAAACAAAATATGCAATCTGTAGTTGGTTAAAAGTTTTAAGAATTATTATTAATTTATTATTATAACTATTACCTAAAGGCTAAAATACTTTAATATCGACAATTTTTTTTAAATAAAATGTTATATACAAATTAATAATTATACAATAATTTAATAATATAATAGTTTTTTAGTGGAGTTTTTTGAAGTTTTATTTTGTATACACGATTTATTAGATTCTGAGAGAAGCTAAACATGTATTACAGTTTTACAATGTTGATGTTGTATTTATTTCTGTTGAAACTGAAGCTTAACTAGACTTAGGATTTAGGTATTTGATGTAGATAAATAACATGACTTTATGATTAAGTTAATACTGTAATATTAATGTAAAACACAACTGGACTGTATGACTATATTCACAGTATGGTGTTTAGTTTAGCGAGTGTCTACGTACACTGAATGGCCCTATTTATATGCCATCATTGACGTCATATACTCATAACCTACATACATATAATAATCGAAAGTTATGTCCTAATATAGTAAAATGAAATATAAGTAGAATTGTAGAAGGTTAATAGTGAAATGTAATATTGATACGTGCAAACATGTGTTTACAATGATAAAATGCTAATATTGATTATATATTTCAATAATTTCTTTATTATTTTAGATCCTGAGTGGAAAGATGAATGTATTGATTTTACAATGACGTGTGTTTATTTTGTAATTTTGTTATGTATTTCTACACAATAAGTAGTAAAAAAAAACTAGGACTATCAACTATGTGGAGGTTTTTGATTTAGCATGTATTTTAAAGAGGTAAAATTAAAAATGTCCAGTATTTTATTTTTTTAAATAGTATATTTTTTTATTTTTCTGAATATTAATAAAAATGTTTTCATTTGGTCAAAAATTTTGAAAATGTAATACAAGATCATACATAAGTTTTTCTTTAAGCTATAGAAAAATGTTTAAAACAATTAGGCTTATTTATATAAGCATTTAAAGCTCAAATATTAATAACATTTGCCAAAATCACGATAATTTATCGTTTTACGGTGAGGTGATGATATTGATTTAAGTTAATAACAATAATATATTATGGTATATTATATTGTTATATTAATTAGATATTAATAATATAACAAATGTAATGTTTTTGGCAAAAATTAAATCAACTTATCGTAATACGATTAAGTAGTAAAATTAATTAATTTAATAGTAATCTTAAAACACGTATCACGAATCATAATTTTACTACTTAATAATATAGAAGATAGACTGTCTCCGCTCAGAATTGTTTTTCATCAATAATGAATAATGATATATTATAACTGATTAAATTTTTTTTTTGTTTTTTATTTAAATAGAACATTTACAATTTGTAACATGTACAATAAGCAAATAGGATATAACATAGAAAATACAAAATAAAAATATATAAATAATAAGATGATATATAGTATGAGGGGGAGGCTGTCCAGTGAAAATTTAAAATTTAATACATTCATTATTTACTGTATAGGTAGTAGAGTTGTATTCAGTTATCTACCGTTTTTGTTTTTACTCAATTATTTTGAAAATAACTGTGATTTTTTACTTTTGACTTTAAAGTATAAACTAAATCCAATTTGCTAATCAGAAACCATCCATAGCTATTTAATTATAGATACACATATAAGCGCACGTTATGAAATATTAATTGCATAGAAGGTCTATTTTTTTTATAAGCATTTGAGTTCAAATTTTAATATAATTCCTAACAAATACGAAAATATTTAAATTATTTGTGTAGTTAAAAATGTTAAATTTATACTTTTTAGGCTTTATACTAACTTTTATGTTTAAAAATTATTTTTAAAAAGAGAATTTTACTTTCATTGAAATTACAAAAGTATTATTGGATTTATTTAAGACACTTTCATAGTAATACAATGTTATAAATTTGTCTAAAAGACGAAGTGTCATTGTTAAATTGTTAAGTTTTTATTAGCTTTATAATTTTACCACTACTCAGTAGAAGTAGCAGCTTAATAAATGTGAAATGTATTATATTTTTTAACTAAAACTTCATTCATTCTTTATTTTTAATCATTTGATAGACAATGAAACGCAACGTGCACTTAAAAAAAAAAAATATATGGGTTGGACCATATATGGATGAAATGTGGATATTCTATTATATGCGTGTGCAACGAATATATTATACATCTTGTAGCTCTGCAAATCAATAAAATATTATCTTGAAAATATAGTTATCGTTTGGAACTATACCTACATTTTTCTAGATATACTTGACTAGGGACATTATTTCCATTGAACCGATTTTAACGATTAAAAAATATTTATAAACTACCATTTTGTTTGATAATTAATAAAATAAAAAGGTCAATGAAATAATATTTTTGAATGAGCTTTGTGCAATGGTGCTTAAAAAGAATATTTTTTAGTTTGACCTACATACACAAAAGATATTTTTTCTTGTTTTTTCTTAACTCTGATACAATGTTAATTTTTTTGTTTACAGTGTCCGCAAAATATTTTAAACATTATACTCAGTGGCTAATTAATAACGATTAAGCATATTATTATAACTATTTTTTTTTTGTTTTTTTAGGATGCCGATTATTATCATTGTGTACAAAGTTGTGAACACAGTACTTCCCGTTTAAACAGTGACTTATCTGACAACGACGGCTCAACGGCATTCGCACTGGTAAGTTTTATTAATAGTAGTTACTTAATTGTTGAGATATGTTGAGATTTTAGAGGCAAAATAATTTGTACCAATTTGTTATCATAAAAATACAGGACCGTTAAGTAATAACACTTAGAGTATTTCAAGTATTTTTTGATGACTCAATTAGATTAGTTTCATGCGTGACCATTAGTTATTACTTATTATAGAGATTTTTTTTTACTAAAGTCTGTTATTGAAAACCTGTTAAGACATTTAGAGTTTATAACTTATGTTTTATATGTTTTTTTTAATAATTTATTTAAAGTTAAAAAAAAAAGAAATAATGTTAATAAACATTGAAGAGTCGTAAAATTACATTTAAAGAACACAAACTCTTGTAACGTTAAATACAAAGTCAACCTTTCTTTCGTCATGTAAATGCTGCAAAGTAAAATTTATTCTACCAACAATCGTTAGTAATCATAATGTTGTATAAGAAACAAAAATAACGTTTTATATAAAAACACAAATCTCCGCATATTAAATAATTACCTAAATATTTTCTGTAATATTTAAATAGTAATAAAATTAAATAAATGTAGAATAATAGTCATAAGTCATAGCTAAATAATTTGAGCCGTAAATTTATACTTCAGTATTTAAATTTTAAAGACAGTTTGTTTGAAATTATTTCTCTTTTACTTTTAAGCATAGTGATTTTAAATTTAAACACAGTAATACTTATCGTTTTATAATAATTCTCTAATTTTTCGGTAGATGGTGTGGTGTAGTTCTGTATTCAGGGTTTTTATATGATCAACTGTATTTTACTTATTATAACTGTAGGTAAACATTTTCTTGTGCCATCTTTTATAGTAGTATGCATGTACCATAAAATATACTTTTATGGTAGATCTTTATTATATTTGCTTCTAATATTTAAGCTACTTGCTTATTTAAAAAAAAACAACACTAATGTTGCCCTTATTGGTTAATTTTAAATCATTTTTATAATGTTTAAGACATAGTTCAGAAAAAATTACTTTTAACTTACATCGTTATTAATAAATAATAGCCAGGGTTTGTCAACATCGAAATTTTGATTAATATGCCATCGATACACAGATGATTTTTATAACCCCAATAACATAATCCTAGATTATAGCCAGCTCTTGAGTTACACGTGCTACTTTGTTTTTCATAATTTTCCCAAACATTTTACTCCTAGCTACACATTTAGACCTTAAAGCACTTTAAAAAATAAATTAACCATGGTCTATATCCATGTATTGATTAATTTGTTGACCTTATTTGTTTCACCTTTCACCTTGTGTAAAGTCTCGTGAAGCAATCTGAAGCTCAGGCAACAAGTATATAAGTGTAAAACTATTAATTCAATTATCATATCCATTAAATTATGCCATGGGATCTCAATACAAAGTAACTTGTTAAAACTAATATTTGAATGTTGCTTTAATATTAATTTCATTAGATAATATTTACATTTTTTTTGGGTTGGGGGGATACATACAAGTTGAAAAATATATGATGAGGAGAATCGTAATTGTCTGGAAAAATATTTGATCAGAAAAGTGTTTTGTGGTATATACGTTTAGTAGGAATTTACTGTATTTCACAGAACCATATTTAGTCATGAAAGTACTTAGTTGTAAATGTATTTTAAATTAACTATAATTCTAGAAACTACATATTGTTAAAAATGAATTATTGTGAGAACGCATTTTAAATACAGTTAAACAAAAATATTGTTCCAATATTATAGGTTGTAACAGAAAGCCTTGATAAATGAAATAACTTTTGTTCTAATCAATATTTTTAATTTTTTTTTTGTATAGAATTTACAGACTTTTGCGCCACAAGTACGTTAACATTTTTTTTTTAATACAGAAAATAAAAAATTAAACATTCAATTTGTTAATTAAAAAAAAGATACTAGTAAAAACGTTTATTTTAGTCGAGCAATTTTTTTTTACAATTATATAGAATATTAATATTTTTTTGGTGTAAACTAATTTGAAGTATAATAATTTTTTATAAAATATTATTTTTGGGTATTTTAAGATCTGAATAAATCTTAAGCTATTGTCTATATAATTTTCATAATGTGTTTAACTTTTATAATTTTTATTTTTATTCGTCAATTCTTCCTGTTACATTGAATTAGTATTTCGACGAAATATTTTCCCAGTAGTAAATATTATTCTATCGAAATAAATTTTCGATAAAATATTTTTCTAACTAAACGCTTTTTTCAATAATTATGACTCCGAAAATAGACGTTCTGACAAAATATTTTCCAACAAAATATAGTCCATACATATTTTGTTGAATATTTATTATCAGAACGTTTATTCTCCTCGGCTTATATTTTTTTGGAACCTTTTCAATCATTTTTTTTTTAATAAATAGCTCTCTTTATCTGATATCTGAAGCATCTTTTTATCCATCTTATAATTTACTAAAGAACTTAAGTATTGGTTGCTCGGTTAATTATTTGATGAAACTATTTTCCAAAACTTTTTTGTATAATAGAGAGATTAGAAGAATTGAGTGTAAGTTATATTATACAATTTATATTGAATCATTTGTAATGATTTATATTCAATGTATTTAGTTATTTCTTTATCTGGAACCACATCTTGACCTGCTTATATATTGTTTAATTTATATGATGTAGAAGAGAAAAAAAATGAAACAAAAGAGGTTCTTACTAGTGTCTAATTAAATATGAAAAAATCTAGAACGTACATAATAATAATGAGAACGGGGTTGGGTTAAAAGTGCTTTGTGTGTGGTAATACGCGTCATATATCCTAAAAGGTATAGGTAGGTCAATCTTATCTTCTTATTTATGTGATTTATCATATGTATGGTAATACATCTCCTATCGAACAATTAATTGCTCAGCTGCTTTAAAAATGAATTAATTAAGGTGGTCTAACGCATAAATAGATTTTTTTTAATAATAAATTTTACTTATTGACTTTTTTTAAGCAACGAATGAATTAGTTTTGTTAGCCACTTAAAATTCATTATTTTTGTATGTTTTTATAAGCTTAAGAATAATTTATTATTTAGGTTTAATGGTATACATTTTAATTTTTTGATAACTGAAAAGTTTGTTTCAATGTGATAATTTATTGGTTTTTTTTTTATTGATCTTAAATTAACATCGGCCATTAGTTTTTATATTAATTACAATAAATGTTATTTAGATTAAATCTTACAATTTATATTTTCTTAAAAATATTAAAACTAGATAGGTGGTGTCTGCGTTCGGTTCAAGTGATGCATCTGGCCTCTAGGGTGTTCGGATGTTGAGGTTGTTGAGTTCATCTGTGTACTAGAGGCATTTTGTAAAATTATGGTTGATTGATAATTCGGTACCACAGGTAGTGCACATAGGTTTTTCTTCCTTTGCATTCATTTATTGTTTATTATATTATTTAAGTATAATATATATTTAATAGGAATAACTTTTGATTAGGAAATCAGTAGTATTCTATCCATTTATCCTACCTAAATATTATTATTGAAATAAAATGTATACCTACTATTTATTTATGAGGTCTGGGATTTTAACTGTAGTCGTTTGGAATGATAATAATTGTTAATATAGTCCATTAAATTAAATAACATTACAAAAAATAAATTTTCTTGGTTCAATCAGAATAACTTATAAAAGATATTTACCTATTGTATGTAAACGTAGCACATAAGATTTTTTTTTAAATGTGTTTTTTATTATATTACAGGAGGATCAACTAGTCAGAGTGTTGGAAAAAAATACCGAGCTAACCATCCAAAATACAGATCTACACAAACAAGTATTACAACTCCAACATGTGAGCAAGTTTAAATTTAAGATAATATTCAGAAATAGAAAAACTTTGAATTTCTAATACAAATTTCTAACTTTTTTTACTTAGGTGAAAAAGGGCTCCGGGCTGAACTCAGTATCAGCCCGGGCAGATGCCGATCAAGAAATAGATGAAATTCTTAAGGCAAGTGTTTATAGTGTTTAGTATTTAAATATGAAAAAATAAATATTATTTTATAATCTATAATTATATTATTATTATTATAATAGTTCTATAATTTTATGATATTATAGCTTATGCAAGATGCAACTGACAAAAAGAGAGCGTTGGAAAAAGATTACAAAGAATGCGTTGTCAAACTTCAAGATAAGCAGCGTGAATTACAGACCAGGCCATCGAATATCAACTATGCAGAAAAAACTAGACTGTGTGAACATATTGAATCATTACAAGTAAAATATAATAGTTTTATAACCGAATTCCTAAATAATAAATAATTTATATTGGATAATTGTGTTTGATTTTAGTCTAAGATTCGAGAGTTGGAAAAGAAGATGGAATTAGAAAATGTAAAACAGGAGGAATTGCAGTTGGAATTAGAACATCACAAAAAGTCTACACTAAGAACTTCATACAAGTCTATAGACTTAGCTTTAAACTCGCCCTCTGAATCTACTACATCTAGTGTAGAACTAAGTAAGTTGTGTTTATACTTAATACACGATAATAATTATATTATGAATTGTGATGTATTATTTTATCTATATGTATATTATAATAAACACATAATTTAAGAATCAAAAAACAACAACGACCTATATAAACTAGCTCGTTAAACGTTTACGTATATCTAATATATTACTATTTCATAGGATCGAATTCTATCAACCATTCTTCTCTACCTGCATCATTAGAGCACATGTATTCTACTGATCAATTGAGACAACACAGATTACAGTCTGCAGGTACAAGTTAATATTATTTATTTACATTGAATAAATAAATAAAGTTACGCTATAAAATACGAAAGTCAATAACATCAATTAATTTTCATTACATAGGAGATGTATTGGAAACAATTAATATCAACAGACCAGTATTATCAAGTATAACGGGTGGTAGAACATCTACTCTGCCTTCAGAAATCGATCGCATAATGGCAAAAATAGACCAAGACAATAGAGTATTAGCTGAACTAGACAAGACAAGATCTACTATAGGTAAGATTAACAACAAGTTTCATAAATTGCATACAATTGTAAATATAAAACACAGGATGTTTAATATATATGTGAACTTTTTAAAACTTAAATCATATAATATATTTATTTTTCAAAATATGAATTATTCAGTTTTATATTTAACTATATATATTGAACACCTTGAATGCGTATATATATAAATATAAAAAAAATAAAAATAAAATAAAACAGTTGCCGGGGGTACCGGGCAAACAGCACCGCTGCATAAAGTCAAAATAAAAAGTGATAAAACGGATTCAAACACAGCACCGCTTCGGTCGTGCTTGAAAAAACGCAGTAAGTCATGGACAGAAATAAAAAAAAGCCTTTCTTATAGTGCAAAGTGTAGTTCATTAGATTATTATAATTAATTTGAAAATTAATTATTCATCAATAAGGAAATAGTCAAATAAGCATAACTTATATAGCCTATAGGTAATTTGACAAAATATATTCAATATGATATTTAG
This sequence comes from Rhopalosiphum maidis, assembly GCF_003676215.2. NCBI lineage: Eukaryota > Metazoa > Arthropoda > Insecta > Hemiptera > Aphididae > Rhopalosiphum > Rhopalosiphum maidis. The sequence continues at coordinate 68,289,235 of NC_040877.1, forward strand.
ATTTTTAACTAGCACTTACGCTTTTGTTTGTATATATATATATATATATATATATACTACTACATTTAATTTATTTCAATACAATTATTTAGACTACAAGATTATATAATCATATTATAGCATTATAGCACAAAATATTAATAGTTAGAACCTAAGTATTTACGGTGATTAGTATTACGTGCATTATAATTATATTATGTAAGCATATAGGTATGCATCCTATAAAACACATTATTAATAAAACTAATGTGGTCCACGTGCTTATACATTCCTGCTAAAAATTAGAATTATTTTTTTCAATATTTAGCAAACTAATTTTTTCCAAATTAGCCGATAATGCATTCAATTTATTAACTAAATAGCATATATATAATCTGATATGCATGAGTTTGGTCAATACCAAATTTAACATAAAAATTATCTATACAAATTGTTTCTATTTATATTTCAGTCAATTTAATTGCTAGTGCAATATTTTTTTTTTAGTAATTTTAATCTAATTTTCGGAAATATATTAAGGCATAAGTATTATGTCGTATTTATGTTTAAATCTACTTCTTGGCATATTTTAGGTTTGCCGACTGCTGGTATATTGACACCTTCTTCGAGTTCAATGCAAGATCCGAATTATGCTTGGCCTCGGTACCATCGCATATAAATTACCCATACACAGAGGTACGTATAATATTTTGTAATCAAAATATTTTTTTAACATCATATTTTACCATATAAAGCTTTATCGCGTGGCCCCTGGTCATCTGACACAGACATATCAACCCTTATCCATTGGCACATCGGTGTTGCCAACCGTAGGACCGCTTACTACCACGACTCCAGCATTGGATTCTGTCTTATTAGCTACTGGACAGCAATCAAGAATTCAACCCAAAGGACGGATTATGCCAGCGATTCCCAGTATGATCAACGCTCAACAAGATATCGATTGTGAGGGGTTATTTTTAATTTCACCGTGATAAAACTTAAAACTAACGATTGAATTTTTTTGTAGATCAAAATAACATAATTAACGATGCATTAGGGTTAAGTATAGATTCAACGAAACGTATTGGGGAAAGACGAATGCCAGACATGTTGGATATACCAGGAAAGGGACAGTGTTATGTTTATTGTGCGAGGTAATAAATAAAATAAATCGAATAAATGCTAAAATAGTATATTTATTTAATATTAATATGTAATATTTAATTGTAGATATACATATGATCCTTTCTATTGTTCACCTAATGAAAATTTTGAAGAAGAACTTCCAATTACCGCAGGGGATTATATTTTAGTATGGGGTAATAAAGACGAGGTACGTCCAATATTACTATCATATTTAAAATTTGAAGCAGTGATGAATATATTGGTTTTACAACCATGTGACGTGTGTTATGATGTTCCTAACGTTTTTAGAAATATCTATATTACATAATTTTCAGTCATTAAAATTTTAATTTTATGAATGAGCATCTATATTTTTAGTTTTATACTCTAAAGCAGAATATTTTTTCTGTAAAATACAATTTATAAAAAACTAAGTTATTTACTCTGCTGTATAGTATTAAACTTCAAGTAGGCGTCGTGTACCTATACCGTATACCACATCATTGAGCAAGTTACTGTAATGTATATAATATACTATAAATTGAATCAAATTTGAATTCAACGAATGACTAATTATTATAACCAGATTCTGAGCAGTACGATATGATTTATTGTTGTTTTTTGGTAGTTCCTAGTAGTGAACAGGTTTAAGTTGGTACTTTGAAAATATCATAATCTCACAATTAGAAATTTAAATTTAAAAAACAACCAGTAAAACAAAAAAACTAAAAAAAAAACTAGAATTTTTACGCTAAATAGCTTTTGACAAAATCGATTTTATTTTTTAAATTTTCATTTAAAAATGAATAAATGTATAGAGACATAAATCCATTTCAACATTTTAGATTCTGAGAAAAACTATAAATTAATTGATTTTACAATAATATTATTATTATTTATTATTTCTTTGATTTTACTTTTGGGGGCAGTAATAATGCTTTGATTTTCAACTTTGAGGGTGGTTTCTGGTAGAAAAATGGGCTTAGTTGTTACTTTGAGAAGTCAAAATAATTTTTAAAAGAATCCGGGAAAAAAATTAAGGATAAACTAGAATTTGTGTACGCAAAACTAATTTACAAAGATTTGGTTTTTTTTTTGTAATAAAAAAATGAATAGTAGAAGATATTTGAAATTCAATTTTTTCATATTTAATAATCTACCTTTTAATTCAAATTTAATTCATACATTACAGTGATTAATTCCTCAATAACTAAATATATTCGACGCTTACTGTACAGCAAAGCGATTATCATTTTCTACTTTTTTAAATAATAATTTTTTATAAATATATTTTATCATTTACAAAATATATTGACTCCGTTTGTGAAACATATTAAAACATTTTTTAAATTTTCGTTTTTTATTCAATTTATGTGCAATAAAATTTTCGTTGTTGTGTAAAAAAACTTGATTATTTAATGTAAGGTTTTCATTAATGATTTTTACAGCAATTAAGAAATATTGAAAATACATAGCCACAATTCTTTTAACAAGCATTTAATAATGATATTTTTTTAAAATTCGCAAAAATCACCAAAATATTATAGGTATAAAATATAAATAATGTTGTTTTAAAAAATACTTAGGTATACTTTTTAATATTAACACCTATATATAATTTTATGAGTGATTGGATTTAAAATTTTGACGACAACGTAATATATATATGTATAGTAATTGCCACGTAAAATAACTATTTTTATTAGTTGAAAACCTAATCTATAATTCTTAAAATATTTATTAAAGAAACTTTTTACCATAAGTATCAGTATTGACTGAAGAAAAAATAACAATGATATAATATGATATAAATATATACTACTATAATAATTAAATATTAATAATATAACAAATGCAATGTTTTTGTCAACAATTAACCTTAACCACCGTATATTTTAATAGTAATATAAATTACTATAATGCAATGTAGAATTGTAAACATATTAATATATGTCGTATTAAAAAAAAAAATTATTTTAAATGTCTTTTAACATCTTAAAAAGAGCTTGAGTGTTTTGAAATTGTACTAAATTATATTCTAAATATTTAGTGAAATTTTGAAGTATCAACGGTCATTTACTTTTTAATTAAAATAAAATAAATGCTGTTATTTTATCAAATATTATTATTGCGTAATTATTTCTGTTTTCCGTAATTTGTTTGTCTTGTTATTCCTGATTAATAACAAAAATATTAATAATGTCGAGTCACCAATACATTTGTTGGATATATTTAATATATGCTTGTCATTATTTTTACCGCTAACGTTATGAAGGTTAGGTTAGGACCTAACCGTTAGATTATGTTAAAATGTTACATTGTGTAGTACAAAATATGTAGATTTTATGTAACAATAATTTTATATATTTTTTGGATATAGGATGGGTTTTTTGATGGTGAGCTTTTAGATGGAAGACGTGGTTTAGTGCCTTCAAATTATGTACAACAGCTTTATGGTAGAGATCTTGAAGATTTCTATCAGTCTATGGTCGTCAGACTTAGAGAATGTGACGATAGTGCGACAACTACGGTTCCTCAAAATATTGAATACATGCTCCCAGGTGAAAAAAAAAATATTGTTATTGATATATAATAAAAACTATTAAAAATAAAATAGTTATTTATTTTTTTTAAAATCTTAACAGATGAACAAATGAAGAGACTGGCTCAACAAGAGTACAATAATATGTTAGAAGAATTACAAGAAGACGATAACGTCGATGACGATGGTGAGATTTTAAAAATAATTTACTTCTAATTGATTTCTGTTGTTCAGCTTCTTATTTATTCTTATATTTATTGAAAACCTATTAACATAAAAATTCAGATAGACATTTGACCAAATATGGCAATAGGCATAGGAATAAATTGCTTGCTAATAGGAAAGTATATGAAATATAAATTATAAGTATGTTATTAAGTTTGTAGAAATGTTATAATTTCAATTTTTCTTTAAGTTTTAAACGAGGAATACTAGAGAATATATTAGTTACAATTATTAGAGCTTTATAGATTTTTAGATTATGTGTGGACTGTGGGTAATATGTCTTATCAAATTAAATAATTGTAAGTGTTTTAATACCCATGTTCTTTCCTGTCTTATAGCTAAAAAAACGTTAATTTGAGAATTCCGTAAATAGATTGTTTTAAGAATAATTGAATAATAAAGCATTCAAATTTATTTTATTTTTATCAAATAGTTTCAAGTTGTATGTTTTGTTATAAAAATTATAACAAGTCAATAGGAAAAAATATTAGTGATATTACAATTTAAAAATATTATTACATGGTGGTGGCTGAATATTCTAGACTAGTGCATGTAGAGCTAGCGTAGAGTAATAGCGTCTTGTTTTGGGGGGGAAATTGTTTTTCCGGGACATCGACACTGTTAGACATGTTCTTCTCGCTGCTAGTACCGGCACCGAAGCAGCTGACGTTGGAAAGGCAGTTGAACAAAAGCGTGCTGATTGGTTGGAACGCGCCTTCTTCTGAAGAAGGTTGTTTGCCAGAGTCATATCATGTATACGTAGATGGAAATTTGAAAACAACTATTAAAGCTACAGAAAGAACTAGAGCTTTAGTTGAAGGAGTTGACTCAAACAAGGTAATAGTATAATTATGTGTATATTATTTTGTGTAAAGTATAATTGTCTTAGATTTTTTAAAACCAATGAATAGTAATAATTCATAATAATTCTATAGGTATAATATATTATTTTATATTATTATTTTATACTATTATTGACTTGAGTAATTGTGTAACCTTACAAAAAAATTATTTACCTTTGATGTTTATACTGTCTAATGTCATGTTCTAAAATTAGGTATACCCAAATAAATATTTAAATAATATATATAACATCTAGTATAAACAATGATTACAACAATTTAAATAAATTGAATAACATACATATTACATATATTATCAGTTACGTACATAAAACTATAACAGTATTATAACTTGTTGATTTGGGTCACGAAACAACTTTGATGTTCTATGATAGAATTGTTATTTATGTGAATAGGTGCTTGTTTAATGATTATATTTCATAACTTTGAAGTTGACTATAGATTTATAGTTATTTATAGTTTATTCTAATATCATTATCAAAATATTAAACTATTTATAATATTATCTATAAAATATTATTGCACTGTTTTATTGAGATATTTAATTGTTTACTAAATATTACTAAAAATGTATGGATTTTTTTTGTTTATTTCTTTATGCAATACTTAAAATATATTTTAAGCATTATTATTTTTTATGGTTTGCAGCCACATAGAATCAGTGTAAGATCAGTAACAGCTAATAGAAGAACATCTAGAGATGCTGCTTGTACAATGGTTATTGGTAAGGAAAAAGAGTTGCCATTACGACCATCACACGTAAAGGCTAGCCAAGTAACATCCACGTCCGCTGTTATATCATGGTTGCCAAGCAACAGTAATTTTCAACATGTGGTTTGCGTTAATAATGTTGAACTCAGAACTGTCAAACCTGGTGTTTACAAACATACAATTACAGGTAATTTTTTTTTTTTATATTATGTAGTTACTATATACACATCATCATAAAATATGCATAATATTATATGGCTTCTATAGACTATAGTTGACCGAATATCATATAACAAATTGTATAATATGAGTTGTATTTTAATTAAATTTATTTCTAAAAGTCATATCGAATACTATAGTGGTAGATAAATACATAACGGCATGTGTTCGTTACTTTGTTAGTTGTGTTTTACAAAGAAAGTTATAAAATAATTTTTCTTGAAAAATAAACCGTCGTGTTATATAATGTATAGTGTGTAATACCAAAATAAGATAACAGTTGTTAATAATTATTTTACACGAAACAGTTAATTTTATCATAATTAATATTTACAATAAAGAAAAGCATGATAGGACTTAAGATTCCGTTATGACTAATTGACAATAACTTTCATTCGTTCAATATGTATTCGTATATGTTATTATTATGCAAAGGTTATGGGATATGATTACCTATATACCTTTATGATGATAAATGGAAGTATATATAGAAAATAATATACATTCCTACTAGGGACACTGAAAACTGGTGTTTGAAAGGATTTTATTTTCTTGATGATTAGTTGTTTAGTAAAACATAATCTGATCTTATTGAAAAAATATAGGGACAGAATATTTAAGAACGATCAAATAAATTTTAATGCTGCACATATTTTGATAACAATTATTCAAACAAGACTTAAGAGTATTATTGCATGACTTAATCATATAGCTACTATTTTTAGCAATAGATTGTGTAACAGGAATACTTATATTGGTAGGAATATTATTGTTTGTTGGTAAATTTGAAAAAAAATACTTAAAAGTAGATTTATAACGGGTGCAGTAGATACAACTTGAGTTGGAGAACTAATTATGTTGGCAGTAAACTTATGTTACGATTAATATCTTGTAGTAACTAAAAGATCTTTATTTTATTTGTTTAATGAAATCGTTATGTCGTTATTAATATCTTCAAAATTTTTATAAAATTGTCCAATACAAAAATTATACATATTGTAGTAACTAAAAACTCAAGTGTTATTGTATTAATAATATAAATCTAAAAAATACATAATCAATAATCGATAATTGTCCTTAGTAGATTAATTTTCTTTAATTTAATATAACTTAAATAAATATGATTTTCTTAATCATATCAAAGTATTAATAATAATATAAAAATTAAATACATTTTTAAGTATATTAGTTCATGGGTTTTGTTTATAGGTTTGGTGCCTAATACATTATACAGAGTAACAGTTAGTGCTAAGACGTTACGTGCACCGACGTTTGATCAAAAAAGGACTTCTACCTCTATGGAAAAATTTTCTACGCACATAAATTTTAAAACGCTGCCTAAAGGTAAACAGTTTTGAATTGATGTTTCATATAACAATCGGACATGAGATTTATAATTACTGCTATGTACCCATTGTTACTTTTGTCATGAGAAAATAATGTGTTGGCTTTGCGAAGTTGAAAGCTAACTTGAGTCGGTTTTTACCGAATAAAGTTAATTTACTCAACTGCAAAATTTTATTTTACATCACATTCATCTAATAAATATTGTTAAATAATGATATATGCAAATTGTAATTCTTTGCTTGTTTTCTTTATTGTATTGTGCTTGCATGTTTGCATACAGGCTGTAAAGGTAGATAATACATCATTTTATATTTTTGTAGAATATATTTATTATCAATTACGAAAAAATTCAAATATTTAAAGAAAAAAATGTTATTCTAATAAATATTTTTAAATACCCATTGTTTTTATAAATAAAAATAATAATGAAAGTTCTTTAAAGAAAAATGTATTTTTCTTACAACTTTTAGATTTAAAAAAACTAAAATCAATATCTTTTATTACTTAACATTTTATTTTTTTACATTTTTATTTATCAACCTATTCAGAAATATTAAAGTTATGAGATCTATAGTTTATGAATAATAATTAGGTATAAAATATTTTTGTCATTCTGTTTCCTTTCAGTAACATTTTTTTCTTTGATTTTTTTTTTGTATTTAACGTTACTTTTTTTAGAGAATGTTTTATTATATGCTAATTTACAATGTCATTTTTAGGACTTCCGGATCCACCTTCAGAAGTACAAGTAGAATCAGGACCACAAGATGGAACTTTATTGGTAACATGGCTTCCGGTGACTACCACACTCAGTGACCCCTCTAACCGTGGTCATATAACAGGTTATGCTGTTTATGCAGATGGAAAAAAAGTGTCGGATATTGATAGCCCAACTGGTTAGAATTTTAGAATCATATTTATAATACATGAGATTTTACAATTCAAAATACTATAAAACCTAAATCAAATATAATAATCATTACAGAAATTATTTTATTAAAAAATAATACAATTTTATTGATTCACATTATGATTTTCAGGCGATCATGCTTTAATCGATATCACTCAACTGCTCAGTCTTAACCCCAGACAAGTAACCGTACGCACTAAGTCTAGGGATAACCAGTCTACTGATAGTAATCCGGTTTTGATACCCGGTGCAAAAAATAAATCACCTCATCATCACAATCATCATCATAAAGTAAACAATTTAAGTACCAATAAACAAAATAGTAATAATAGTAATAATAAATTTTATTTCTTTATCGATCTTGCTATTTTTGGTTATATTTAAAAAGCTTAAGGTGTTATATTAATTTAACCATTTTTAAATATACTTTAGCAAGATGAAGACAAACGAATTAAATATGGATCTGCTGTACCAAATCATATGAGACCGCAACGGAATGCTTATGGCCAGGTAATCGTGGACACGGAAACAGAAAATCTTAGTGATAAAGAAATATTTCCTGGGCAAATAAGCATACCATCGATAGGTATGTATTAAATTGTATTAAATCATTGATAACCTTCAAATAATACATTTGGACAGAAGTTACGAAAGATTTTGCTGGAGAGGGAAATTATAGTGAAGAGGAATTCATGGAAAATGGAAGAGGAGCAAGGCGTGCTCCTTCAGCTCATCCACATAGGCCTGCAGCACCCACTCCTAGGTCTAAACCTCCTCATCACGGTCGTCATCATTATGATGAAAGGTATTTTTAGAACTAGTGATTGTGATACACTATAGAAATTATTTTATTTGTTACATTTGTAGAGAGCAGTTCTATCAAAACGAAAAACAAATAGAACCTAGAATAAAGCACGTTAGTGGTGGTGGAGACCAAAGAACTTACAGAGGGAGAGGTTCTGATCCAAGACAGACTGTTTATCAGAAAACACCAAGAGACAAACGACCTAGATGGGTAGTGGCTATTTATGACTATGATCCAACTACTATGTCTCCTAACCCAGATGTTTGTGATGAAGAATTACCATTTAAAGAAGGAGAACATATAAAGGTTTGCTATTATATTACATTATGAAACATGTATGTAGGTATTTAAGTATATTTATTTATGTAAAAATTACTAGCATAAGCTCGAGAATATTATCTATATTAAAAATAATTAATGCCGGTATTAAAATATAAAATTCTAAATAATAAACTTAATAGTGAATGTTATATTATTAACTAGCTGTATTGGATATAACGTCATATTGATGTATTTTGATTTAAATGTAATATATTTTTGAACAAATGGGTTGAAATATGCCTCCACCCGGAAAAATAAACAACAAAAGTAGGTTATATAATAAGAACACAAACTTTTCACGTGGTCGACTGAATGATTCCACATAACGAATTTGTTTGAATTTTTTCTTCCGATTTTAGTAAACTACTTTAAATATATAATTATGTTTTAATTATTGTAGATATATGGAGATAAAGATCCGGATGGTTTCTATTGGGGTGAAAGTAGAGGAAGATTTGGTTATGTTCCTCATAATATGGTCATGGAATTATCAGATATGCAAAAGGTAAATGTATACAATTTTATTTATGAAGAATAAATCTACGATTATTCGTTTGTTATATTATTAACAAATCATAAGTTGTAAGATATAGTATAAAATAAAATGTAATTATTGATAAATGGATTATTTTTGTAAAGTTAATGAAAAAAGTAGTGTATAATAATATATTTTTCACTTCTGATTATTAGTAGTTCTGTTTGTATTTTTTTTTTTTTGTAAGATGATACATCTATTATCATTACTTTCCCCGGGTTTAAACAAGACAAGTAAAGCAAATTGGGTTTAAGAAGTCAAAAAGCCATTAAGTTTCGTTCAATTTATTTCACCTAATTCCAATATCATGCTAATAATGCTAAATATCTCTAATAGTCTGTGTGATAATAGTAACTAAACTTACTTTGATTGTTTAATTATACAAAAATGTTAATATGTTTGCAATTTTTTAAAGAATCAAGATCCTAGGAATAGAAAAGATGATCGTTGGATTGATCCGTATTCGGGTCCTGTAAAAAAAATGGTGGCATTATATGATTATGACCCGACTGAAAATTCACCAAATGTCGATGGAGATGTAAGTCAATCATATTAATTTTTAATTAGGTAGCTAATATTTTTAATGTGATATAATTATATTGATATATTATTGTAATTATAAGTTGGTTATGAAAATACTGTGGTATTTATATAATATGTATTACGTATTAATTGAAACTGTTTTATGTATCATAGTTGAGATATATATATATATAAACATTAGGTAGGTATAATGTATAATATTTTACATCAATCTAGCCATCTTATTAATGCTATTAATTTAACACGATGTTAAGTTGAAAATAATATACAAACAGTTTTATTCTGTTTTTAGTTAAAAAAATTTAATATGCAAATATAATATAGATTACTCATAAATCATAAATATTTATCAGGTAGACATAGAGATATCAGATACAACATTTTATTTTTCGTTTTGTTTCAGCAAGTAGAATTACATTTCAAAATGGGTCAGACCATTTTCATATATGGGGAAATGGACGATGATGGTTTTTACAGAGGTGAGTGCAACGGAGTCCGGGGTCTAGTACCTTCAAATTTCTTGGTGGAGGTAGGCACAGAGTATGCTGATGGGGAGAGTGTAGGGCCACTACAACCCAAAGGTCAAAGGCAGACACAGCATCACCAACAGCAGCAACAGCAACAACAACAACAACAGCAGCAGCACCAGCAACAGCAACAGGATATGAGAGGACACGGCCCGGGCGCTCGTGGTCCACCACCCCCGCCTCGAGGCATAGATCAGCCAATTAAACGTAAAGGTACGCATCTCCGAAAAAGTTATCCTCTGCCCTTTAATCATAGTCCATACATAATTATTTCACAGATATTCTTTATGGTTAAATTTTAACCTTGAAGCAGCTGTTTACATTTAATGTCCATCACACACTTATTACATTTTTCGGGTGTGCGGCAATTGACATAGTTAGACGATGATCAACAAAGGAAACTATAATCGTCTTGCCGCACTCAACTCTTATAATGTAACAATGTACTGAATAAAATTGTAAATGAAAGTACCGTGATGGTGGGTTATCCGTTATCGTTGTAAAATTAAAAAAGCGCGTTAAATATAAAAATAAAAAAAATACATATATAAAATATTTTAATTCATTATGGTGAATATTTAGACACGCGAGATCTTTAGGAAAAACATGCATATACACCTACACAATGAGTCGAAATAGTGGAAATATATAAATATGTTTTATTTGTTTTTGCCTGATTACTTCAGCAGCTTGTTTTTGTTTTGTTATGTTGTTATTTTCTGGCCCGGTTTTTGTCACTGAATTTATTTGTTACCCTATTGCAATGGCTTTTGAAATTATTGTTTTGTTTTTTATTGAAAACTTGACAAGATTATGTTGTGTTATTGGTAATATAATATATTTATGTTTAATGTGCATACCCATAACCCATTATTCTCTGCAACACATATAAATACCATAATAAAGTGTACTTATAATATTCATATTACTCAATACATGAACTAGTGATTTTTTTTTTAAATGATGCACTCATTATCTTGGGGAATGTTTATGGTTATAGAATAAATATTTTTTTTATGAGTTTGAAGTAATTGTAAAACAACATTTTTAAAAATAATTATTATACATTTATACTTAATAATGATTTTTAAATTTATTTTATGACTACAAATAATTTTAATTTCATATTTAAAAGCTGAATACTTTTCAAAAAAGGTTGATATATAGTTATTGAATATGCGCATAAGTTTTTTGTTTATTAAAAAGCATTAAAGTTTAAAAAAAAAAGATAAGACATAAATGTCAAAGAGTATCCTGTGTATAATCGAGTAGTGAATATTCACTATTAATTAAAAGTTTTAATTTAACATTTTAACCTAAGTAATAAACAGCTATTTATATATTTAATGCTTCTGCATAGAAATTATTTTTTTTGAATTAAATTACATAAATTAAAATTGGAATTGTTACTAAAAAAAAAAATACAAAAATACTAAGTTTGATTATTTTTTTTTAAATAATATTTTTCTCGAAATATAGTTTTCATTGACTCCAAAGTTGAGACTAGATCTTTATTTTTTAAAACACCTAAATTGGCTAAGATAATGATTGTTTCTTTTAAAAAAATGTTTCAAAATATTAAAATATATAATATATAATATAAAATATATTACTATGTAACTAATTTCGTGTTTGCAGTAATTGTTAAATGTAAATATGAAACATGTAAATTTGAATGTTGCTAAGCGATCGCGTCGCACGGTAGCACGAACGTGTTGGTACTGCAATCGAAGAAAAAATAAAGAATGTTAAATATTTAGGTTTTAACAGATTTTTTTTTAAATTAATCTCAAACCCACACTCCTTCAATTATCATTAGTTTTTATTCTGTGAAAATTGTAGGAGAGAATATGAGAAATCGATAATAATGAATTTCAAAAAATTAATATCTACTATATTCCTTACGTTACATTCAATATTAATATCTTACTATTTTTCTTTTATAAATACTTAAGTTGTTTAAGCATAACTAATTTATTATAAGATTCAAGCTTCTTCGTTATATGTTATGCAACGATTTTGTAAATTAATTTCCATCATAGCGAAAATGAATTTTAATACATTTTGTTTTGTACAAGTTTTTTTTCTCTTCAACAAATCAACCTTGTATGCCATTTTATGAATTTTACTCAATTATTACAAGAGCCATGTTATGCATTTAAAGGTTCAAAAATTATTTTTTATCACATTAGTTTTCATAATTTGTTGACGTACCTGATTGATCGATATAACTTATTATTGGCCATTTTCTGCTTAAATTGTGTAGCTCCCTACAAATAATTATGTTTGAGTTTATAACGTCAACACAATATTACGTTTGTAGTAATTAAAATCAATTTTCCACTCTAAAAAAATAACAAATCACCCCAAAAAATTTTTAATGCTGTAAATTTGATTTCGAATTTTACTTTACTCCATTGAGTAGGTCACTGTAATAAATGTGTCAAATTTGAATTCAATGATAAATCATTGCATTTGAAAAATTAATCTGAGTGGAGACAATGATACAGTATATCTCTAATGATATTTTAGAGTTTATTTTTATTTACTGTTACTATTTATTATGGTAGATTGAAATAATTTTCGCCGTAAACATCACATATTATACCATATAATAATATTAGATAATTAAAATATTTTATTTTTATTATTATATATTATTGTTATTAACTTATAAGTCAATACTATACCTATTTTACTGCTTCTAGATGTAGCATAATATCAGGTATAAAAAAATAAAATACGTACATCATTGTAAAACCGAAATGATGGATATACATATTCATTTCTCCGCTCAGAATCTAAAATAAAACATATGAGAAAGTTATTAAATAATTTTTAATTAATAACCTAACAGAGAAATTAAAAAAGAGTAAGTGGAGCTATAAACTATAAATAAGTGTAATTACATTTTTATTCCATATGTTGTACCAGCAATAATAATCATTAATTTTATTCATGGAATTGTAGAATAGACATGGAAAATTAATTAATGGATTGATTTTATACATTTAAAAATCATATTTTTAGGTCAGATATGTTTTTAAAGAGTGTTAGTTTAATCAATAAATATTTAAAAAAGTAACTTAGAAGCTATTTAAATCGGTGTTTACTAATTGCGATCAAAATCAAAAATTACGTACTAGTTGCGGTCAACCAATTAAAAGGTTACCTACTAATTGCGGTCACTGTTTGCGCTTTAATAACTCAATTGTGGGATAAAAGCACAACAATATATAAATATTTCTAAAATGTATAGTATTTTTATATTTCAAAAACAACAGTGATCGACTTCAGTTAACAAACTACGGTGACGGTTAATAATCATTTAAGATTACTGTACAGTATATTATATAGTATAAACTTACATCAAATGGCATTTAATAGCTCTAAAGTCAACTCTAATATAAAAGCATGGAACTTGTACATACCAACAAAATTTCCAGATTAGATTACTTATTCAGCTCAAATTTCAAATTACATTTGTTAGGCACTCATTATAATATTATACTACTAATATATAATTTAAATTCTAAATTTTTAACTCATTTTATTATCAGTGTAAAAGCTCAGTCTTTACTGTGACCGCAACTTAGACATTACCTACAATTGCAGCAACCGCAACTGTTATATGTGCTTATCTCAAAAATCATCCATGACCGCAACTAGTATACAGTCGGTTATAAAAATTAAAATATTATTTTCTGGCCGTAAGTATGTAATTTATAGAGTTAAAATAACTAAAATGTTTTTTTTGCTCGCTTTGGTAATAAAATATATTGTTTTAATTAAAAACTTTAATTAGGAATATGAAAACTGATTATAACATTAATTTTAAACTTAAATATAAGTTAAAGAAAAAAATGTATAGCTCCACCTACATATTTTGTTTAATTATTTAAAAAATAAATAAAAAATGCATGTTATAACATTGATCTCTATGTGTGCTTTAAATGTTTTATGATTTTTTTTCTTTATTTTTTTATGGTTCTTGATTAATTCAAATTTATTCATCAGCTATAAATTATTATTCTAATAAAATATGCTGAATTTGTTTGTTCAAACTGAATGAATTTGTAAATTTTTCTCAACGATATGACCCACCTTCAATGTGTTCCAAGCATGAAAATGGTTTTCCACCGCACACATCACATCTAAAATAAAAACGAAATTAAAAAAAAAAAAAATCTACAGTTACGTTTTTATTTTTGATAATTTTATTTTTGTGAATTCATCCATTACTCATTATAAAACTCAGATATTGCATGTTCTGTGTCTTAGTTTTTTTGTCATGGTCAAAAAAACCAAACCATACAAAATTATATGTTTTCTGTATGTTTTTCTATCTTTTTGTTTTTCTATCTTTGTTCTGTTCGCTATAGATGCCTGCCTTCCGCAGTATGATTATCACCAGGTGAGTGCGTGTGAGCTATTAATGATCTGTGTCTTCTTCAATACATATATTTATACAACAAATACACTCACACTCTTTATCGACCAGACAACAACAACCTCTACAATATTAACACACACAAAACATAACATATTCTGTGTGCTACGTCTAGCTGCCGGTGCACCCGTCACATTATAAACATAATGGAATAATGTACACAATATTTAAGTTTAAATCATTAAAATTCGATAATTACAGGTATATTAATAATATAGTAATACTCACATAGGATTTTATAATAAAATATATTTTTTACTAGTGTATATTTATTCTGTATTTTAGATTTATCCAATTTATATTATTTTTATCTTTCAAAAACTAAATAGGTATCTAAATAAATTTTTTCTCATTGTTTTGCAAGATAATTTACAGTGTCAACTCTTATTAAAACATAATTTTAGTTTGAAATTCATCATAATACCAACAAAGTAACTTTATTTCTCTGACTACGGTTTATATGTTAATGAATGTGTGGCAACTTGCGTCTGTTTGGGCGTATGGAAATAAGTTATATTTTATTAAACAATTGAACATAAGATATACAACATTATTTTGTTTAATTTTTAATTAAATTAGAATTTACTAATCTCAACACTAAATTTTAATTGATAATCATAAAATATTATTATTAATTAAACCTAGTTATTGATTTTTATTTTCAACGTTCTCTCGAAATGTATTTACAACAGGCAGCTGAATTTATTCACACTAACGGTAGGTATATCCAAGACTTTGAGAATCCTATGTGTGTTGGTTGCGTTTTAGGGTAATTTTGTTTGACTATTTGGTACTTAAAAAACCGTGTCGGGATTTTAGATGTCAGCGGTGGATGCGAGGGAGAGAGGAGATCCGTACGAGAGGAGAGATGGTAGAGACGGAAGCGGTGGTCAGTCAGCGGGTAGTGGTGGTGTTCAGAGCACGTCGGGAAAACTATTCAAGGGCCTAGCACATGTTGTTCCAGACTTCGGACTTGGTAATAGGCCACAAGATGGTCAACAAATCCATAACCAAGGGCATACTGGAGGTGGAACATCGAGTTTCATGCAAAAGCTGAACGATCTGACCCATCACAATCCTGTCAACAACACTACTATGAATCAACAAAACCAACAAAATCAGCAGCAACAGCAGCAGCAGTCACAACAGCAGCCCGATCATGGTGTGGATAACATTCTGTCAAAGGGCAAAGAATTGATTTTCATGAAATTTGGGCTGGGAAAATGATGTTTACCGATGACTATTAACGTAGTGTTCACTGCCGATGTCACTGTGATCCGTTTATATTTTTAATGTATAATTTAATGTCTATATTTACGTTTCTTGATATCGGTAAATATTTCTATTTATTTAAAAGACATAGCAAAACCTATATGTTTATAGTTAATTGAACAAAAAGATAAATAAATAACAAAAATGCTAAAAAACGCTCTTTCTACTAATAACTGTAATCGGTGATGAATAAATCATATGCAAATTGTTTATGTATTAATCGTTAAAGCCCTTTTTGGATTCATGTTAATAGTCAACGGTAAATATGTTTTTTTATAGATAATGATGATATGGATTATCCTCTTTTTGACTTCCATTTAGGATAAATATATTATTATTACTTTTATTTTCTAATCTGACTTATAACACGTACATTTAGTCAAATTTTTTTTGTATCATATAATCTAATAATATAAAACAGTAATGTAATAATTTTATCATTTCGATTGGTATACATCGTATAACATACATATACACGTCATTATTATTATTAATTGTTAATATATAATAGGTGTATATTATATATAAATTTATATTGTGTAATCTATATACGCATACATAATAGTATTACATTATATGGTTACGAATATTAAACGATAGGTTTGTTATAAGCTGTACGTGAGAAAAGTCAAAGGCTGTGATATTATTAGTTGTTTACTTACAACCGCCTGCACTATACTTGAAGTAAGAATTTTTTTAAATTACAAATTACACGATTTCGATATAATACATAGTAAATATATACAATGGCGGTATTCAAGTTCAATTTTCCAGTTGAAACAGTATTTGTGACTCGTTTTATCTTGCCTTAAGGCCCGGAAACGACTTGTACATTCATACGCTGCAACATTTGCACTCGACCATAAGAGACGATCACATAGATCAAATTCATGTGCGCACTAATCTTTTTAATTAAACTAATTTCTTAAAAATTTCCAACCCAAAACCAATCGTATTTATATTATCTATACGACTACATTGCAGAATGTAAATATATATTTTCTGGGTTAACCAAATTTTCACGTGTTACAAACTAGAGTTTTATTGCTCCGTGCGTGCTGAAAATTATAATAATAATAATAATAATAATAATACTAATAATACTATAATTATATAGTTTTCGGTGCCTCGATTATAATATACATATAATAACACTGATTCCATTTCGCAACTGCCAACTATTTATATACCATATACGTACTTCTTTTCTATTACATATGTCGGTTGCTATTCGTGTTTTTGTCATATAATATTATGTAATGGATTATGTTAGTTGTATACTGAAGGATGTATTAGTTAAGTCTTATTAAGTCCTATATATTATAGCTTTATTAAAGTACATCGGATGACATAAAAAGTTATAGATAGGAATAATTTAAAAACAAATGAAAAATTCTTTACAAACGTTTCTTGTCATCCCCATATATATAATATGTATGCACATTCACATCTGGTAATATGTATATACATACAAAATGTAATAATATAATTATTATAATTATTAGATACATTCTTTATAAAATGTGTATTGGTGTAAATAATAATTCTCACTTTTAGATTTTTATTAGAAAAAAATATTTTATGAACATTGATTGCGTTATCGTTTACTATCATTTTAATATAACATTCAAATTGTCTAAAATTATATTCTACAATGATTATTTTTAAGCTATATAATGGATTATATCTAAAATATACTCATTTCATCATAATATGTAATGTAATTTTAAGGTACTTCAAATAAATTATTGAATGCTGTTCATAAATTAAAATATAATATCTTTCAAATATATACAATCTTGTTAATTTTTATTCTTTGCGATAAAATATATGACAAAAATTTACAAATGTAAATAGGAATAGGATTATTAACAGGTGTAAAATCGCATGTTTTCACCCAACCATTAAAACTGCTAAAATATATTATAGTTTTTCACTTTTAATTTATCTACATCAACCTAACATGTTTTGTATAGGTAGGCATTACTCAATAACTGTTTATAGCCTTCTAGGTAAAATGTACATATATATTATATTTTAAGTTATTTAAAAATTTGTTTAAATAAAAAAGACAAGTTATTTAAAAATCAGACATTGATTAAGGCAGTGCTTGATTTAGAAAAAAATTAGAAGAGGTACTCAGTAGGTGTTTGATGAACGAACGTTTCACACAAAATTCAATGTCACATTACTTTGGGGGGCAAAGCCCCTCACGTCCCCTTCAGCTATCCATAATCCCAAAAAATCATTAAATTTATTATATAAAAATATTTTAAAATAGAGAAACATTTATTTATGTATTATATCATCAAATAACATTATAGTTTATATTACGATTTATAAAAATATATAATATGTTATTAATTCATCAATACACCTACAAAAAACTTATCATGTATTATTAGTTATTACATATACATGTACATGAATACAGTAGTACTGTGCGACATAAACGTTGTCGAGAAACACTTTTATGATATACAGAACAACTCGTGGTTGAAGATATATGACGTAAAGATTAAGCTACCGAGAGAACAACAAAACAGTATAAATACGATAAAATTCAATTTATTGAATCAAAGAAACAGTACTTATTGTACATCGACAAATGGGATTCGAATCAAACGTATATTAATATTATATACGTGTAAATTTAAGATAGATTAGATAGAAGTTTAACAATAGAATAAATATCTCGTACGTCGATTGGTGTCTGCGATCCTATGTGCGAAAATAAAAAGAACGAAGAAAAACGCCCGGATGACTGTTGTCGGCGGTCGTACTCGTTACCGCGATCGCAACCACTACGAACATAAAAAGGCGAAAAAATCGTATAAACGCACGGCTTTCAAAAGACGCAAATTACGCGAATACGAAAAGAATAGGTTGGAAAAACTCTGGAAAAGTCTTAGAATTCTGTGAAAAGTGGAAAATGTTCAAAAAATCACGTAAGTAATAATAATAACAATATAATCGACTGCACATAGACCATAGAGTAATAATTATTACTCTATGACATAGAACTTTTTTAGTTTTTTCTATCCGGCCGCTACGACCCTAACTATTGTGAACGTGAGTACGTAACTATATTTTAAAACTGATATAGGTTTTTTCGATTTGTATTATTTAATTTTGTATTTTAATATCAATAGTGTATTTATTTGCATTAGTGATTTGTATATTGTTTAATATTTTCAATATTTATAGTAATGGATTTTGTGTTGGCAATACTATTATTATGACGAATTATTAAATTATATTTTTATATTAATTTAATATAATTGATATAATAAAATAAACATATATAATACGTTTGTAAATTTATTGATTTGCATTGTACATAATAAATAACTGTTTAATATTTTAACTTTTAATTTTTTGTCTGAGGGGGATTTTTCCGTTCGATGTAGGGGAGATGCACGGGGAAGGTTTTAGATTCTTCTTTTCCTTTTTATTTAATTATCATTCTTATTCCTAATTTTATTATTATTATTAATATTACTATTTTTATTATTATTATAATTATCTTATTCTTATAATAATTTTTATTTAAATTGTACGTTCATCGGCGATTGCATTATTGGGGTTTCAACAGTTTCTTGTTATCTGTCACAAAACACGAGACCGGTCCTGTGTAATCGCTAATGAACCAGGTATAAAAGGCCCGGTGAAACTACCGGCATTGACATTCGCTGTTTGTCCTCCGTCATAGTAAGACCCACCCCGGGCACACTTACACGATTAGGGAAGGCATCCTGTATTTATATTTTTTATCATAGATTTTTAGCATATTATGTTGCCTGCACATTATATTGCTTGTACTCGTATTATTAAATACCTAGTGATTTTATTCATAACTATTCGCTGCTCTAACATTTCGTTAGCTCAAACTCAGGTATGCACAAATAAAATTCGACCTTGGCCTATATAAGTCTGGCACCGTTCGGGCAAAGCGTCAGTGTTTGGTGTGTGCGTTAGCGGGAACACTGATCGTCACATCTGTATTAAATATTTGCTTTAATGCATATTTTATATTTTTTTGTTCCCGTATTATGCGATAAACAGTCACTCGTAGGAATACATTATTCGTAAGTATTCAAGTATGTTTCCCAAACAGAACGTATATTCGTAAAATCCTGATTCCCTGTGCGTTATGAACGTTATGGTCAATGTCGACATGCACAGAGCTACGGCGAGTTCCGTTTAGTAGAAATGACAAGTCCGAAACTCGTATAATCGGATTTCAAAATCCAAAATATGGATTTATAGATTTTAAGATCCAATTTTTGGATTTAACATTGTAAATTTCTGTATTCTAATAATAAAACTTTTATTACACAACATTTTGGTTGTTCTTTTAATTTTCGGACAAGATGATGGTGGTCTAAATAAGATATTTCAATAATTGATAAACATTTCAAGTCTTGCGTATCATTATTTTTGGGGATATGATTAATAATAACTGAAATGTATTTTATGATATAAAATTTTATCCCGATTTATATATTTAATATTACACAACAACTTATGCATGAAATTCTTAATTGGGTTTGACAACCGTATTATTATTAAATACCTAATGTCAACATTTTGTTTTTATTATATATTATTTTCCTATACTAGTATATACTATCTAAAAAAATACATAATCAATAAAAAAACCGATTTATTGGTAAATAAAGCTTGTAAACTTTTATAGTATGCTGCTAAGTTTAAACTCTAACTTTTTGCGATAACATGGTGAACAATATGTATTGTAGCAACATATACGGGTTCACTGCCCAGCTAGTACTCTCTAAGCACTGATTCCACTTAGCATAAACAACAACTATTTCTAGTTCTTAATTTGTTAATCATGGCTCCCATTAAAATATGGCAGTATTTTAAACGTAATAAATCTAATGTTTCGATAAACTGTTTAATTTGTGATTCTGTGTTGATGAACAATGAATCTACATCAAGTTTATGGACCCATTTTATTGCGTGGCACAAAAATGAAAATAAAATACCACAATTGGACAACAATAGGTAATTAAAATTATATTTTTATTAATTTAAAATTTAAAAATTTTTCATTACGTATAAGTACGATTTAACTATAGTGATGGGAGTGATGGTATGAAAATGGTTATTAAAATAATCGATTGATTTTCATCATTTAAATAATATTTAGACAGTGCCGGTATAGGTTACCGTTTGACGATCAAAAGTTGATAGTGATTTCACCATTAAATATAAAGGTGAAAAAAATATTATATAATTTTAGAAAAGAATGAAATTAAATATTTTGAAAAAAAAAATTAAAAAAACTGAACACTGAAATAATGAGTGTAAAGTGATAAAAGGATCACTCTGTATAACTTAAGGAATAATAACTATAAGAACACCTTCAATAAATAATTTTCATAAGTGTTCTTGATCGTCATACATTTGAACAAATTTAAAGTTGACCAAACGCCATACTAAAAAGTAAAAATAACATACGATTTTAATATTTTTATGTCTAAATAAACTTTTAATTTAATCTACTTCGTGTTTTTTTTAGTAAATATTCTAGTAAAAACAGGGTTTATTTATTTACTAAGTAATACTATACAGACATACAGTAGAAGGTACACAATGTAATACGCAAGTATTGTAATACAAAAACATTCATCATTCTCCTAAGAATCTATAATTACATGTATTTTAAGTTAGTGTGGTGCATCGAAGTCACATGTACTAATAAGTAGAAACACTGTAGCATACCACCGACGCTATCTTCTTTTTGACCACCACTTTCGAACAACCTAACATTCTAACTTAACCCAGCCATCAAAGTGGGGGGACGTTGTGCTGAACCAATTATAGGCGTATGATCCAACATCAACAAATTGCAAAGGCTACGACTTGTCTTGTTGTTCTACAAATAACCAGGACACCAAATTCTATGACTACAGGTCGACTGCAGCCACCGGCTATTACGAGTTATAATTCATAAAAGTATTTCGTTCTATTAAAATCCAATATCCATTGTACATTCAATTTTGGACTTTATTGTTACACCATTTAGATTTGAGTTACAATTTACAGTCATAAATGATAGAAAAACATAGAAATAAAAAAAAAAATTCATACAATACATTTAGTTATTTTTTGTTTTATAAAGTGTATTTCCCATTTTTATAGCTTAGTTATAATTACAAATCGATTGTTTTCGAAAAAAGAATATATAAAATTAAATAATAAGTTAAAAATGATAAAAGAATCACCCTATAGAACTTAAGGAATAACAACTATAAGAACAACATCAATAAATGTGTTTTTGATCATCATACATTTCAACAAATTAAAAAAAGTCCACCGAACGTCATTGCGCCACACATCCCCCCCTCATAACTATACTGTTCTTATACCTATGCCAACAACCCCTCTCATCCACCCTCCAATGCACGAGTAGTGACGATGTGACGATGAGTCACTCTGCTACACTCTACGTCAACGTTCTTCGCCATCTACGTCATGACCTCTCTCGCCACTACCTGTACAGCGCCACTGTGCGCTCATTCGTTCATGATATTTAGTTTACCAACACGTGAGGTATGCCGATGACTTGAAATAATTATTTCGTTTTATTAAAACCTCTTATAATATAACTTTAAGATAAATAAAATATTAAGTAATGGTCACACATTTTCGTTTCGTTCTATATATTTATTTTATTTATACGTAACAGTGATTGATATTTCGAATCAGTTATTATACTTAAAAAGTGAAAAATAGAAGTTACTAAAATTGCTATATAATATATATTAATAATTCTTAGATTTGAAGAAGAACCATAGCACATGAAGTTTACAGGGTCGCGAATCGTGGTGATTTAGAAGTCGTATTTTACGAGATTATAATACATCGCAGTTTCACACTAAGACACAATAGACGATTTAAAAGCTGTTACATAAAAGATGAACCTATACCACTTGAGATGCGTAAATTACCACAACGTCATTGATATAGATTGAAGTTGAATACAATGTATTTATAGACCTTTGGTCTTATATGACTTATTGACTTAATACCAATTTACTTCAATGCTGTATGCAAGTGTATTATACACCTACATTTCGGGGAGAGGGATTCTTGAATTTTTTGACTATTTTGCAAATTACTGTCGATCCGTCCTATTCCATTGCTGCTACACTCTTTAGTATCTATATCTGGTTGAATATATATTTTTCTCATAGACGATTTTGTAAATCGTTAATTTTTAACAATTGATGTATATACTCAAAAATACAAAAAAAAAAAAAAACAATAATTCATTGTGTAAATACGATTTTCAATTTATTGATATTTCAATCAAGGTACATATTAAGCTTGCCTACAAGGCTAACATCATCATAAATTTTGATTGTAAAAAAAGTGTTAACTAATGAAACAAAAATTAATTTCAGAAAAAACTTGCCGTAAGAGCTATCAATAATGTACAACATTTTGATAAGAAAAATCAGTGTAAATGTATGAATCAAAAAATTTCAGTATGGGCAATAGTAGATATAATACACTTTGACAAATTAAACAGTGTACAAAATGGTATAAACAATTTTGATAAGTAGAAAAGTGAAATGAACGAGATAAAAAAAAAAATATTCCGGAAAAAAATTCGCTTTATGGGCTACAAAGTTGGTATAATATAAATAAATGAATGTATAAATGAAGAAAAAATTGAAAAAAAAATGGAAATTTGAACAGTAGCAAAAAAAAACAATAATACCAATGATAATATAACAAAAAAGGGGGGGAGGATACGAGATGGCGATTCGGTTCAAAAAAACAATGTATGATACAGGTCGCCTCCGCAACGTTTTCCGATCAGCCCACGAACAGACAAGTGTGGCGAGATCGTTTTGCTCGGGCGCACGATGCGACGACCACTAGACGGCAAGGCGAGGACCGACAGCTTCGGCCGCGGGAGCGATGGTTGACGGCGAGCGGCTAGTGCGCGATGTCATGGGCGCGTCAGACGGCGGTGCAGACGACGACTCTTGGACGAGCGACGGACACCAAAACGGCACGTGGCCACCGCGGATGGACGCGACCCGGCCGGCTTCGGTCCGCCTCGCGACGAAAAAGAGAGTTATGCTCTCCCCCTCGCCACTGGCGTGTCCCGCAGTCGGCCGCGTCATATTTGTGCCGAATAGAATCTATGAAACGACCAGAATTCCCAAACAATGCGGTATTAAGTTTACGGACATAAAATTGTCGGGCAGAAGTCCTGCTTTACCTTTCTGACGGAGAACTTCAATACATTATAACTGGTACCGAAGGAATGCTCCGTTCTACAGCACTAGCTATTACCGCGATTAGATACGGCGGCTTCAATTCGAGACAATTCTATATACTTGGTGAACGGCTCGAGAACAGCAATATTACAGTAACAGGATAAGCCTATGCAAGGTTCGACTAACTGTGTGTAAAATTTAAAATTAATTATAAAACTTTACTATTTTGTACATATCTAATATTTTAATAACAATGTCATCTTTGACGTTTGCAGTGGCCATTCACTTTATATCCATGAAATCTTTGGATTTCTATGTTTCTAATAAATACAAAATATTATGGAAGTATAAAAATAGTTGAAATATTAATTCCGTTTTATTTATTAAAACCATAAACTGGTTTTAATTTTCACACATCTTTGTCAAAGTTATAGAAATTCATACGGCATACTCATAGTGGTTTACGAATTTTCGTAAAAATAAAATATTTTACAAAAATATAATTTAATCAACAAAAATTAAGTATGGAAATGAAATTAATTTTTATTTACAGATTTATCAATATTTTGGTTAAAATGGCAACGAGTTAACTGTGGTCCGCGAGGATGACAGGACGGACCAAAAGAAAGCACAGCGGGAAAACATAAGATTTCTTGTAGAATTTAATTTGAAACATCATAAATAGCGTTATATTCAGTTTAGAACTTATCACTTTAATGTTTTCGTTAATTTATAACGAATGTTGATGTAGTTGATTATTTTAAATTAATAAGTTAGTATGAACACTTTTAAGTCATAAGAGTTTTATTTATAAACTCAATGATGTGTGGATGAGCTATTATATTATACTATACTATATAATCAATCCAGATACATGATTGATTAAATATAGATCAATCACTGCTTGACGTGGCAACATAATTTGTTGAAAATAATGCAAATATTCAATTGTTTTAAGAATAATATAACTTAGTTTATTTGATAAAATACTTTGTGCACGTGTAATAGTGCATATTACAATTCATGTTAGTTGCATATTGTTATAGATTAACCAATTGGTGATTTTAGAACTATTTATATAACTACAAAATAATTTACGTTTTAATTCCTGTTTTATTTAAATATTGCACATACTTACCGAATGCATACAGGAAACATATAATAAAATTACAAAATTTACCTTTTTATATTTTTAAAATAGTGGACTGTATGCATAAAGCTTATTTCCATTAATTCAGTATTGTTTTTTTATTACCAATAGAGAATCTGTTACATTAATTTAAACGTAACTTGTATCTGATCAATTTCGACCGACCTGAGTGAAATATGTGTACCTATGTCCTATATGTTTATATAAATGGCACTCAATAGGAAGTGGACGGGGTCACGAGGAAAATCTTGTGAGTGCGACCGTCAACGACCTATATCTAGCTATGCTGCACAATAGCGCAGAGGTAATTAAAAATTAAGTAGTTATCTAGCGGTCGTCAACAATATTATTAAATTCAAATTTAACACACAATTTTTTTAGTAAAAACTTACTATTAATATTATTATAGTTGGATTTTGGATTACTATTAAATTATGAATATTGCAAAATATTAGTAAACTAAAGCTCTGGGGAGAGTCTATTCCCCTTATCACCCTTAATTATGCATTAACATCCCCGTTGACATAATGAATCTTTGTTTTACTTACAAACAATTGAACGTTACCGTGTAAACTGGTCAAAAAACCTGTATATATATATATATATATATATATATGCACTTAACCAAAAAACAAAAAATATTGTTTGTAAGGAATTATTATAACCTTAATAGAAATATAAACGAAGGCCGAAGATAAACTAATATAAAGATAAGCATTCATTCTCACAGGTGAAGCCGGTTGATTCAACTAATATATTATTATATTGTAAGAAACAAGTGGATAGGTAATAAGTTATTAGTTTATTACTAATAACAGTAATAACTGATCTTATGTATCAATATTGCATACACTAAGCGCCGTGTTACATTCAAAATTGTTAGGCAGTAATTAATATTCTTTAAAATATTCTTAGGTATATACAAACCCTATTTTTTTTTTTTAAATGATCATAAAACGGGTATTTTTTTCATGCAATATTTTATATACAAAATATTTATTTTTTGAAACTAATAATGTAGTTATTAAAAAAATATATAAAACTGAACATTTTTTTTCAGAAACGTTAATACTGTAATAACGCAAAAATAAAATAAATTAAAAGAAAAGAAAATATAAAGTAGTTATGGTGTTAACAGTGGTAATGTGCAAACTAACGTGAGCGTGTATAATAAATCTAAAGTAACAAATAAAAGGGACATAAGCCTTGAATAAATTTCGAATCTGTGGAACCTTTTTCCTACACTTACTAGAGACTATAGTTACCTATCAGATGTAAATATTAAAATTATTTAAATTTACGTTATTACCTTCCTCCTGATGGTCGGAGGGCTCTCGAGGTCGTGATTCGAGAATATGATCAAATACACCGTAGGTAGTAATAAAACGTAGAAAAGCAGATTATACAAATTAACGGAAATAAAATGATGCTCATGCACCTTACCGTATTCGCAGTTGAATTCGTTAAGCTGTAGTTATCTTAATAAAAATAGAAGGTGTTAATCACACGAATCCAAATAAAAAACAACACTGATATTTTTCGTTGAAGTGAAAAAGGTCCAGTGTCGCTCGCAGTCTTCGGTATGGTGGGTGTATATGGTGCTCATGCACTCTTGGGAGAGATGTTACCCAAAAGGGTGGTGCGCCTGCACTGATGAGCGAAGACGACATGGTCAAGCCTGCCAATGTCACAGGCGGCTCCATCAAAGGCTTTTGCATCTTTAGAGAAATCGGCTTTCTCCTCGACGACGGAGATGCTCATTGAGCCATCCCTAGTCTCTGGTGGCACTCGAAATAGATCACACATTTTGCGCCATATTGTCACAATTACGTGTGATTTCCTATGTGATCAAACAATGTAAATTGTTTATCTGACGGTTATCTGCGTGCGATAACTTTACCGTTATTTATTTAATAAAATAATAAAATATACAATTATGATATGTGAGCATATCATTACAATACATTTTGAAATAGTGAGCGTTGTCCAATAAAATAATCACTCAATGTATATATATTATGTCTTAATTGAATAATTGATGATTTATGAATTTAATTAAAATCTTTAAAATTAAATTCACAAAGGTGGGCAAATACCTATAGGTTTCATGGTATTGCTTTGCTGTACAGTGTGTCGTAAGTGTTAAGTCAAATGGGTCACTTTAATGGATGTGTATGTGAATTCATTGATAGGTAAAATTAATCTCGATAGTAAGTGAGCGGATAAGTAAATAACATTTTTTTTCACATTATTTGTTTTAAAAAAAGTGGACATATTATGGTACCTGTCTTTTATTGTAATGTGTAGGTAATAGGTACCTATGTCGACGGTCGAGGGTCAAAGCATTACACTGTTTATTTTGTCAGAGTACTAACCTTTATAATAGCGTTCACTGTTCATAAGACATAATACTACTTATTCTTGTACGTTTTTATAATTATTAGTTTTATGTTGTATTCATTCTAATCTTTCTACTAGTAAAACTACAATATATTTCATATTTTTTGATATTCAGGATACTCATGCACCTTTCAAGTTTTTAAACTTTATCAAAATAATGATCATTATTCAACATTAAAAAATGTAATTTCATCCAAATTTTAACTTCAAATCAAATAACTAAAAACAATAATTATTTTTATAGTTTACATACATAGGTATAATAGCTTTTGGTTTGTTCATTTTGACACGACTACGGCGGTAGGTGCTTAGTGAGTCGCCCAGGATAAAAGAACAATACGAATTTCACTATTTGTACAATGTATTTTTATTGATGATAAACAACAGTACACAATAACTATTTGTTAACTATCACTATGCCAGGTGTTGACGACATAAAAGAGAATACACTATTATGCTTTACGCGGTCTTACGACTAGGAGACGTTGTCGGTAAGACGGTTCACGCAAGAGAGCGAGACGGACGGCGGCCGGTACTCGTCCGGACTGACTTGTCTTCCCGTCTTACCCAGTGCTTTTGCGGCAGAGCAGTCGATGGTGTGTCGGTCGTTGCCCATAGTGGCGATTGATAAGGCGTAGACCGGTCGCTGCAGTGCCTGTACTTGATACAGGCAACCGTTGCGTACCATGTCAGAAATACTTTAAGTAGTCTTATATTAGTTGTAATGTTGTAATAAATTTTTAATTTTTCGATTAAATTTTTTATGAATTTCTAATTACTAAATAGTTTGAAAATGTTATGAAAATTCTAACATCAAATGCAATTAAAATAACTTATGTTAAATCTTGTATTAAAATTAAACAAAAATGAAATGACATGAAAAAAAAACTAAAAAAGTCAAACATTTAAATTATTTATAAATATTTCAAAAGATTTATATCATGTATAGAAAATGATAATATAAATTATAAACACTTCGTTAAAATTTCAAGTTTCTATGAATTCTATGTATTTTTCGAGAACTGGTTAGTGTAAAAATTCCAGTAGGTATTTCTTTAGTTATTTTTTCTCAATTCTTAAAAAAAGTTCTGGAAAATTTTTACTTTTGACCCCCCTTCCCTTCCCAAACTACTAACAAGATCTACTCAGCTTCTAGAAACCACTCCAAAAGTTAAAAAAAATACATTCATCATTCCGCTCAAAACGTAAAATAATAAAGGAATTATTGAAATATAGAATTAAAAATCCACTATACTACATGTCACAGGTGCATATTATCTTAAGCGTAGGGCCAGATCCCAAGGGGTAAAAATGTAGGTACTTGAAACCTATAGGGCTATAGGTTATCCACGTATAGGTTTTTGGTTCCTTCTAGGTTAATCTATTCTGGTTTAAATGTAATAAGATATTCTTATTTCACCAATATTTACCCACCTAGTTTGGCATCAACTTAAATCTGATATAATCCTGATTGGATAGTTCTTAAAATAAATGTATTTTAAATTTTATCAACATTTTAAACTGGAATTTTACAACACAATTCAATAAAATAATTAATATTTCTATTATGATGATTTATAATAGAATTTACATGAATATATGATGAAAAATTATTTTTCAAATGGTCTGGTAGAATTATAATGTAAAATATTAAATACAAAATATCATTGTTTACCTTTTAATATTCCAAGACATTTAATACATAACATAAGCAATAAATACATCTTTATAATTAATGTATATTACCAATTATCTTAAATCATAGTTATATACTTATTTTGTATATTGTACATGCAAAATATCCAATAAATTAAATGCCACAAATACATTAAATTATAAAGGTAAATTTAAATAGGTTAAAAATATATATTAACATCAATGGTTATATATAAGATAGCAAAAAAGAATAACAATGTGTACAAAAATAATTAAAATTTGTTTATACAATTACACTTATAATTGTAAAATACTACAAAGTTTAAATCACAAATATGCGTTAGGAATGCTTATTTATTGAATAAAATGAATTGTTCTGAATAAAATTAGTCAATAACACAATATTTTTCATTACTAAATTAACTCATATACAATTATACATACTTTGAAAAATTAATTGTTATTGATAAAAACAAAAATATAATTAATTTAATTGTACAGAATTATATCACTTAAACATTTCTCCTCATTGAACAATTCAATTTAACAAATAAGAATTTCAAGTTATTATTACTATGTTTTGTTGATTATACATAAATTAAAATGTTCTGTGTTCAATTGAAAAATAATAGTATGTTGTTTTTTATTTTAAAAATTCTTTAAATGTTACTTTAAACTTTAATATTCCAAATGCAATCATTTTTTTAAATTAATTGTAACTAAAATGGTTTATCATAAAAAAAAAAATATATAATTATTTAAGAAGTATATTAGCTATAAACTTATAACTAATAAGTATGAAATATGTTTGCTTAACACAAGTATTTAATAATATATCATTAAACAAGTGTTTTTAAATATTTTTTTTCATATTAATGTATTATAAATACATAAATATTTAGTGAGGATAAATGAGTAAATATTATTAAAACTGATTCACTCAACACAAAACAGAATAACTATATTTAATCAGAAAAATTAAAGCTAAAAGGAATAATAATCTACATCACTTAATTTTAAATAAACAATCAACAATTTTATTATTTTTATAAATAATCTTTAGACATACAATTTTTAATCATCACCTGAAGCTCCAATAATGGCTAATATATACATAAAAATGTTTATAATATCTACATAGATGGTTAATGCTGCAAATATATATTCTTCTGGAGAGATTGAATACTTATGATCACCACCAACCATCATTTGGGTGTCATAAATAAGATATAAGGAAAATATGATAGCCCCCGCAGATGCAATTATGAGTGTCATCAATTTACCAGGGAAAAATATAGCAACAATAGATGCAACCAGTAAAATTATAACAGCTACTGTTAAAAAACCACCCATTACTGTAAAATCTATTTTAGTCTGAAAAGCAAATATTGTAAGAGCAAAACATATCAATGTAGTTAAGCCAAGAGCCAACATCACTTGATCTGGATAGTAACGTGACACAGATACTGCTAATAAAAATGATTCAGCTAAGGTGAATACAAACAATAGAATAAAGTTGGTAGGACTTTTGCGGCGTAAATTTTCACAGCAAGCGAGCGCAATTAAAGTACCAAAAGTAATGATAATTGCGATGATACTGAGCCCTGGATGTGCTTTAATATAATTTTTAGTGTCCGTATGAAAAGTTGCCATAGCTACAAAAAATAATGTGACAAGTAACTGACACATCAGAATACTATAGACTTTACTGAAAGAATAAAAAATAAAATATATTAATATCATACACCTACCATAATAAATGTATTAATAATTTATATTTACCATATGAAGTTTTTACGTATAGTTTTATCACTGAAGCCAAAGTTTTCAGGTGCGTTAAAACTGTTATTTTCTGGTGCTCCTGCTCCATAATAAGGCATATTTTGTTGTGCATATGGAGGAGGGTATCCACCCCCAGAAGGATATCCACTACCAGCAGGATAACCCCCAGCAGTAGGGTATCCCCCAGCAGTAGGGTATCCCCCGGCAGCAGGATAGCCACCATCAGCTTTTGGATATGGGGCACCTTGTGGATAAAACCCTGGTGGAGGTGGGGCTAAAAAAAAACATCATTGTAAAATTAATATTATAGTATAGGAGTGCTTAGAATCTAAAATGTATCTTAAATTTTGTTTATAATAAAACCATCTAAAATGTAAGTAAATAATTGAATTAATTATTATAACACTAGAACAGCAACCTTTAATACAATAGGGATTAATAATAATATATAGACAGCAGACAGCATATTCTTGAAAGTTTACTTGTCCTAGTAATGTACAACCTATTTTGTATCGAGACTTAAAAATTAACGATTAACAAGTCTACAACATTTAATTAATCTTAATATTATAATTAGTTTTTGGTATCTTTCAACTAAAATTTAGTAACCTCTGGGTTGCACACCACTACAGCAATAATTTATTCAACTACAGAAAGTGATCACAGGATTAATAGTAACAAAACATTAAACAACTTACAACATAATTGATATTATGTACATACACGTGATAACCTACCATGTACACCCCTATTTTTCTTTACAATAAATTAGTTCAAATTCAGATTTTTGTAATGTTTAAGTATACTTAACAGTTAAGATCATAATTTTAAACAGAGTAGTTGCCGCAAATTGCATTCACAGTTTATTGAATCAATTATTTATTTGCCTATAAAACTAATTAGGTTGGTCAAGGTCAATAATTATCTATTGATCTTACAACACAGGATAATAGGGATTAATTAAATTATGATTGATTTATGTTGATTAATTGGGTAAATTTTTCAATATTTTTATTGATTTGCCTCCGATTGAAAAATTATATTATTAAATTAATTTTAAGAAATATTTAATAAATAAATCAATAATAATGCATATTTATAAATACATAGTCTAATTTCTATATTCCACCTAAATATCTTTTTATTATTACATACATAGTATGCTTTTTAATTGTTGATCCTCTTGCATTATTAAGTCAATAGGCTCAAATGTATTGGTCATAAAGTGATTTCAATAAAATGTACTACTTTAATTACTACTTTTGTAGTGATACAAACTTCTATTTTTCAAATGAGAATGGCCTTTTTTCCTCAACTATAACTATTACTATTACAAATCAGTTTTTTTTATAAATATTTACAAATATAATTTTAATAGGTAGATTCTGAGTCATACACTAATTATACTAAAGGTTGATATTCCATGATAATTATTAATAGGTTTAGAGTAACCTTTGAAAGTTATAGTAATATTAATATATTAGCATTTGATAAACTTTGTTTTACAGTAAAGTATAACAAGTACTAGATTAATTATATATAACATAATATTGTATGCATACCCATTAAAAAAGGGTGGTTAACATTTAAAAAAAAATTTGTAATCACATGAAACTCCCTTTAAATGGTATAAAAAGTCTACGTATATGAATATAATATGGTTTGGTCTTGTAGTATACTTAAAAATCCCAAAATCAGAATTTCAATGAATGTATTATTAAGATAAACGTATGATAAAAAATTACGCAGTTATGCACTTATAATGTCAATACCACTACCACTTCTTTGCTATCTATCATATTATAGTGCTCAGTGGTGCCGATGTCATCTGAAATACCTATGAATTGTGACAAATTTCCATATACTTGTATACTTAACACACACCCTAACCCATTGAAGGTTCATAACCTTTTTTTAACACCTAATTATAATCAAATTTTCTAATCTCTCTTGTTATTTTGTAGTTCAAAGCATGACTTTTAACAATTTTAGGTGTCTAGACCACGATTTAACATACCCACGCACCTACTTAAAATATTATCTGACATTTGTCACAGTTGTGCCATAAGATTGGCACCACTGATTGTGCTTTTTATTAATTATTTTTTTTGGAAAAAAATATGAAATTCCTTATTGATATGAATTTTATCTTATTTTTTTATGAGATGATTACAAGTTATATTATTAACTTACTTTCATTATTTTTACTATAATATTTTTCTCTGAAATTTTATGCCCGCAAAAAATTTACCTACAAACTTGTAGAAAAAGCATTACAAATTTGGGATAGCATAATGAAAACTTTGTAAATGAATAAAAAAAACTGACAATTAATATGTACAATTGATTCTGCCTAATGTGGGCACCAGTTAATATAGGCAAAATGGTCTGGTCCCAATACTAATAATTAATATAACAAATTTTGGTTTTAATGAGCAACCGCTTAATGTGGGCAAAAAGGGCTGGTCCCAACATGCCCACATTAAGCGGAATCCACTGTAGTGGTCGTAACTTAAGAATGTAAAAACATGATGTCTTATTTAATTCTAACTGTAACATTTCTATATTTACAATTTAAGATTATGTTGAAAATTAATTCTAAAAGAAAATGTATTAAAATTAATATAAAAATACCGGCTCCTGATCCGTATGGAGTCTGTGTCTGTTGCCACGTACTCATTGCAAATGTTGTTTATACACTGGCTCAATTAATCTGAAAAATATGAAAGATCAATATTTAAAACAAAATCTTCTAACAGTATACTAGTCTCAATCACCATGGAAACACTAGAAAAAAAAATGAATATTTATACCATCATAATTTTAAGAATTTTGATGTTAGTGTAAACAATTAAGAGGATGATATATTATGTGTTGTCTCTGTCTCACATACATACAATATGGATAATTTTCGTTCAGCAGATTTTACATAGCTATAAGCCTCACTTTAAAATGATAATATCAATAAAATCATGAATTTTTTAAAATAATATTCTTACCTTAAAGTTTGATATTTGGTAAATTTACTCTAATATTAAAATTAACATTCCAATATGTGTTCTGCCGAACGCAAACTTGCTATGATGTACGTTAGTAAGACAGAAACAACACATGCGGGTATAATGTCCTCTTAGTAATACTTTAAAAGTTTAAAATATGTTTTGAAATACAAATATGAGTAAGTAATCAAATAATGAAATTAAATTCCTAAACTTTTTAACACATTTTTTTCTTAAGTATGAAATTAAATGATATTTAAAAAAAAACTAATTTATGAGCAACATGTTTAATCTCTCTTAAAAATGTTTGCTAAGAGTAGGTTTTGCATAAGTAGGATTTTAAATAATATTTTAGTTAAAGTATCCTTAATATTTGTTAATTAAGTACCAAACATTTGTTTGTTACCTATAGTCATTCAAATCATTTTCTATTTTGCATACACTTATAATATAATATACTATGGGTGAAATGGTAGTTTCTTAAGTGTTATGCATCACTCTCAAGTATCCTATTAAATTTTTTTTTGGATTTGGCCATGTATTTTGTATTTTTCTTAGAGTTTTTTCAACCAGATTAGAGGTCTATGTTTATTTGACAGAAACACCTATGGATGAGGGTAGGTTGAGTCTCTAGATATATATCATAAAAATATAACTAATGCATTATTCACATGATAGGGTATTAATAGTGATATAAGACAAATATGCTGCATTGTTAAAGACAGAACAATTTAAGTACTTCACAGGATTCAGATCATGATGTTGTATCAATAGCAAAGTCTTTAATTCAAATTATTACATCATTTCAATTTATTTTAGTTATGAATTTTATAAGAAAAGTAATTGAAATTACTACAGAAGTTTCTCAGTGTCTGCAATCTGAATCTATGGACTTCGTACAAGCTATGACATTAGTTAATGTTGCTAAGACTCGTTTGTAAGATTTAAGATGTGAGGAAACCTGTATTAAAATAATTAATGATACAAAATCATTTACTTAAAACATATTATGTAAAGAAAACAATTTTAAACAGATACTAACAAGGAAGAAAAAATTTATGCCTGGTGAAACTGCCAAAGATGAAGTGTCTTCATCACCAAATGATATTTTTCGAAGAGATGTGTATTATTAAGTCTTAGATGCTATAATATCAATAGAAATTTAAAAGATTTAATGATTCTAGAGATATTTTAAATGACTAAGTTTATTATCTCCAGAATGTTTAATGACAACAGATGATAATAATATATTAACAAACCATCCATTTAATAATCTAAAGCAATGGATTATTAACATTGATGAAGCTACATTAAGAACAGAATATCTAACATTTAAAAAAAGTTTAAATGAGCTATTAATCGGTCATGAATTCCAATTAAATTATTCTAATAATATTAAATCTAATAGTGATATTGAAATAAATTCTGAAGATAGTCCAGACAAAGATGAAAAAAATAATATCCTGTTTACAAATACTAGAGTTATTGTCAAGTTATAGATTAGTTGGGGCTTTTCCACATTTTTATGTTCCATATAATTCATTGTGTACTATACCAATATCATCGGCTTCTGCGGAGCGCAGCTTTTCAAAGGTAATAAATTATTATTAACTTTATTGACTAATGCTATGCCACAACTCAATATTAAATAAATATAATTGTATTTATTTATTTAAAGGCAAAATTGATAAAGATTTTGTTTTTTCCCCCTCCTTATCAAAAATTCTACCTTTACAAGTTCCCCAAACAATATATATATTTAAAAATAAAATTTACTATTCCATAATAATGAACATTACAATTAATTTAATGTTAAGATTATTACTTAATTTAGTTACATTATAAAATAATCAAAATATAAATGGCAATAGCTATCAGAATAGACTATTACTAAAGAAATATTTCTTTAGCTGTGGGATAAACACAAAAACTTAATGTAATTGCTAACTTATTTTCTCTATCTTCAACAATAAATACAAATAACTACTATTAAAATACTTGTAATTAAATACTTAGATTTTCAAAAAAAAATGTTAAAAATTATTATAATTGGACAAACCATTCAGTATGCTATGTATAGTTTATTCTCTATAGGTGATAAATAAATATTAAAACAAAATAAGCATCTCAAATAGTCTACCATATATAGTACAATATTAATGTATGTCTTATTATTAAAGATTATCTTTTTTCTAAAATGT
The DNA here is from genome assembly GCF_003676215.2 of Rhopalosiphum maidis. Classification (NCBI taxonomy): domain Eukaryota; kingdom Metazoa; phylum Arthropoda; class Insecta; order Hemiptera; family Aphididae; genus Rhopalosiphum; species Rhopalosiphum maidis. The sequence goes on from NC_040877.1 coordinate 68,326,061, forward strand.
TAGACACAAGTCTATAGGAATTATAAAAATTCAAGACAGAACAATTTATACTTATATATCTTTTATATCATAAGACAGATGACAGATTAAAGGTTACTTATTATCATAGGTATGCGCATGGGGTATGCAGAGTATGCGCTTGCATACCCTGCGGCCAGGGGGCACATGTACAATGTCTAATTTAGACTGGTTAGTAGTTAAAAAATGGTAATATACTATTAATATGGAATATGGACTTGTTTTTTAAAATTGATTTTGGAAAAACGAAAAAAAGGGGGGGGACACATTTTATCAGCCGCATACCATGCAAACAGTGCGCGCACTTATGCTTATATTATTGAGAAAAAAAAACTTTGAAACTTTGAATCTTCCAGCCTAACCCTCCTTCAAAATTAAAAGACAATAAAACAGTGGTTTTTAAATTAAAACATGAACACATTAAAATTCTTGAATTTAGGTAGGTAGTTGATACTAAAAAGCCATTAATTTGTTTAATTATAAAACTATTAGTTGAATTAAACGTATTATAAAATTATTAATCAAAATCATTTAATTGTGGTATTGGTAGATACACTACGATGATTCATTGGATTATTTCAAAATAAAAAAAAAACAAACAATTTTATGAGTCATTTAATGCTAATAAAATTCACGTATCGGTTTTCATAATTGGTCAAATGAAATGCATAACAGCATAAAAATGCACCAATGAGCTAATTTTGTTCAGCTAATTTCTGAATTTTATAGTAGAAATAACTAATAAATTACTAGCAATGGTGATAACTTTAGAAAACTAGTTGCAGTATCCGTAAAAATAAGTTTGCGTAATAAGATGCAAAAAAGAAAATAAGCAGCAACCTTGAACTTCGAAAGGTATTTGTTCAGATGACTGTTGCACTATTAATTATTGACTAATTCACACGAGGCAAACGACATTGCAGTGAGCTACTGCGTCATCACACAGGAAGACAATTATCAGCGCACAGCAATCGTGGTATCCTTTAAAAAAGACTGCATTTAATGCGATGTATAGGACAGTAAACGGACGAATCGCGGGCGAAAGACAAGTGTTATGTATACACGGGCGACATGCTAACATTGCTAGCAGGGGCACACAAGACACGACGGTAACCGTAATAAATACAACAAATAATAATAATACAATATTACAATATACCTACGATAAGAGATTTTAAGTAAAAGAGACGAGAAAAATCGCTTACCCACTGGTGACGTGAATCCGTACAAGCTACAAACCACGGTTATGTAACTGGTCGTCCGGTTTGAAATGAGTAATATTTCAGCACAACAAACTGTGTTTACAATGTATGTGTTAGGGCAAACAACGACTTTTGACGATGATTCGTAGTGACGAAACGACGAGTGGTGTAATACAACTGCTCGCCTTCGCGCAATGAGATAACGACGGCGCGCAAGTGCCAAGTGCGCAATGGATGGGCGACGGGATCAACGCGACAGTGCGTCTGTGCGCAAGTCTTGGTAATCGTGGGAATAAATAATAATGGATTATTATTGTTGATCGATTCCACTGTTTGTGATGTCAAACAAATCGTGTAATACTCAAACGACAAACACCCATAGAAAGATCTAGAATATTATGTGGTACGACTACGACGGGTATATAGGTACTTATCTATTTTACGGTACGGTGAATTACAACGCGTTATCTCCCGCGATGACTGATAAGCGCTAAGTGACAACAATCACTTCCGGACTTCGATATTCAATTATAAGACAAGTAACAAACTAGCAACCGTCAACGGCGTCAACTGAACGTGAAACCTGAATAGTGGAATACTACACACCATACAGCTACAGCGCCTGGCCGCCTAGTGGTAACTCGCCTAAGATTGACTCAACTGAATTCTGAAAACGGTGAAAACGAAAGTGAAAAGGCAGTAGGTAGAAACGTAGAGACTAGAGAGTAGCGCTTGGCGCCTGTAGTGGTGACAAAAACGATAATTTTAGTATTATGCAATAGGTACGCCTTGCTAATTGTAATAGCCTAAATGTCAAAAGGGCATAAGCAGTAAACATACACCGTCAGGAGGAGCAATTTGCAACAGCCACAGAATTTTGTATACAATATAAAGTCTGTGGCAATAACTGTTTGTTTTTGTTACAGGCTTGCTGTCAGTGCTGCAGTTACGAATCGTACAATAGGTATAGTTACGTGTACAGTGTGACCAGCAGTCATATAGCCCATTGATTGAAGCATTATGACATTATATCCACCACCTTGATTAGGTATTAATAAATTATTATGAACAAAATATATGGTAAATACTAAATATTTAATACACCGGGTTACTTAATACTTACATTAAAAAAATATGTAATATATTACATCAATTCAATTTAATACTGCGTGTCATGTGTAATCGTAAAATTATATTTTTTTTCCTGTTTACGAGCTGAATTTAAGAAAATGACTAAATTTGATTTAAAAAAATATAACGTAATTAAATTATCTGTTAAACACAATCTGAAATCATTTTGGAAATACGTCTATAAACACTAAGACAATATCGCGAATTCGCAATACCCAATCTCCTTACTTTGGACTCATATTTTTTAGGATTTGTCTAATAAATAACCCCAGAAAAAATAACCCCATATGAGATTTTGTAAGATTTTAAATGATAATAATTGTATAATATTCAAAACTAAAAATGTTCAATAAATAAATAAACGAATATTCTAATAAGTGTAATATTTTAATTTTTAAGTGAATTATGAGCATTTTCAAATATTTAATATTTTTGATACTCACCTAAAAATTAAAATATCATAAAAAACCAACGAGAAAACACAGATTATGTTCTTACCTAAAAGTTTGATAATTGGTCAATTTACTCTAATATCAAAACTAAAAGCACACTAGGTATATTGTGGGTGCGACGTCCTCTTAAGATATGGTACCTCGTACCTATATCTTAATATCTATAAGTCCTATATTTATACTTATATTGTTAAAATATGGACTTCCTAATCTGCCCATGTTACTTAGTAAATTTTTTCAATTACAATCAATAAAATATAAATAAAAAAACGTTTATAATATTAATAATATTAAATGTCAATTATAATACATAAAAAAAAATATATATATTAATACCTATATTTTATAAGATATTCACATACGACATACACGTATTTATTAGAATACATTTTAGTTTTAAATATTATACAATTATTATCATTTAAAATCTTACAAAATCTTATATGGGGTTATTTTTTCGGGGAATAAATTTCTGGAGTTATTTTTCATGGGATTATTTTTTAGATACTAGATACCGAAAAAATATTGTTAATCTTGTTGCACAGTTTTTCTTTAAGAACTACCTATAGCCATAGCTAATCCATTTAGCTTCTAATGCGTCGAGCACCTATACCAAACGTTGAAGAAAATAAATATTTATTTTCTTTTTCCTCCTTAGAATTTAGCGAAATAGATATTTTAAACTAACAATCTCTATTTCAACTTCAATGTTGGTCTGGATGAAATTATTTTTATCATTGCAGATTTATTTTTACACCTATTTTAACTTAAATATTTAATTTATTCTTCTAACTAGTTAATTCCTTAACATGAAAAACATTTAAATTTAATTTAATGCTTTCTACAACGTAGAACACAACAAAATCTTGTTTAAAAAACTAGTTATTCGAGTTCTTTGGCTGACTAATCCTTTATACATTCCTGGTCTTGTTCTTTTTTTCTCTAATTAACAATCGTGTAATACTAATTGAGCATTTGAAGTCTGTCTGTCCTCAATTTTAAATTTTTTAATGTGCTATTTGGCATAGTGGCATTTGATGTCCCAAAAGGTGATCATTTGTCAGCCCTTCTTTTTAATATATTTAGGTATTAATGATATTTCTAATGTTATTAAAAAAAGTTTACACATTTATTTTTTTGCAAATGACCTTAAAACTTATAAAAATAATCAATTCTCATAATAATGCGATTGGCTCACAAAATTAAATCAATAATATTCAAACTTGGGAGGGGGGCTAGCTAAATCGTAAGGTAATCGGTCATAAGTCCGATTTAAAAAAAGTTGGACAAAAAGTCCAAGCACATTTTAGTATCAGACAAAACGTCCGAAAATACAAAATTTAAGTACATTATATATTAGGTATTATATATTTTTTTCTATTTTCCTATTTTCATTTATAGTTGGTACGTAGACATATGTATTTAAAATATTAACATACAATCACACGATATCTTAGAATCAACAATATCAAAATTAATTTGTAACTTAGTACATTTCAACAAACAAATTTTATTTATAAACACGCGTCAACTAAACTAAAACTAAAAAAAAAAATTTGTCATTATTATATAATATATAGGTGCTTAACTAGTAACTATAGTGGATTTCTGTTATATTTTTGTTAGTTATACGAAAATATTAGTATATGTTTGCAAACATTTTTAAATTTTTAAAATAAATAAAATATTTTGTATTTTTGTACTTTTATTCGACTATAAAAACATTAAAAATTGAATCTGAACTTTTGTCCAACTTTTTTTAAAACGGACTTTTGATCCGCGATTCAAATCTTAAATCTATCAACTTTTTATATACCTACTACATATTTCTAATTCAAACAGACTTGTGGTTCTTTTAATGATTCTTTATCATTAATAACTATTTATATTGCTAACTTACACGCTTTAATCTCTAGTATTGTCCTTTAGTATGGGTGAATAAATTGAAAATTTGAAACAAGATTCTATTATTGAAGCAGTTCAAACAATTTTTTACACTTTATTTCTTATAAGTTAAGTACCTACCCATTTCTTCGTGGTACATATGAATCAGTTCTAAAATTGACTTAATCTTTCCCTATTCAAAGCAAGTCACACGATATTCCTATCAAAATCAAAGCAATTTTATAAATCATAATTTGTACCTAATTACATACTATAACATATAAACATACATTCGTACTGTGGCAGTGGCAGTCACACAGTATCAGAGTCCACAGAACAATGAACTTATGAAAATGACTTGCTCTTCACTCTTATTGAGTTTATTAAGAACATATGGTAAAAAATAAATTAAAAAATGTTACAGTTATTGACACATTTATTCTACATTTAGTTTTTTAAATTATTAAATAAAACATTTCAAATATAATAGTTTATATGTGATTTGTGAAATAAAGTACTGAAAGAAACTTGGAATCTTAATTTGAAGTACACCTATGATTCTGAGTATTATGTAGATTAATATGTTATTATGTTTGTAAGTTTCTAGAACTATATTTGATGTGATCATTTTTTTAACTTAGGAAAATAATCTCAATTCATATTAATTATAGTAGATAGTTACTACATCAGAGGCGCCGCTTTGGGGCTGTCTCCCTTAAGAGATTGATAAGACAAAGCTCAGCCCCTATGGTTCTCACATTAAAAAATAAACCAATATTTGTCATATATATCCTCAAAATACTAATTTTATTTATAACAAATTAATTGAAAAAGATGAATGTTTTTGTATATTGATAGCAGAAAAAAGTGTAGATTTTGGTTCTTGATCAAATGGTGTCTGATCATTTTTTTACTATTAACATTAATCAAAATATTATGTATGTTCGTTATACCAGCGTCATCATTCATCATGTACATCTGGAAGATTTTTTATGCCCTTCACAGACATAATATACATAACTACCTAAGGCGTATGATGAGTCAAATATGGCTGAATGATATTTAAAATTCTCAAAAATAAATTGGCATTATTTAATTTTTGTCTTTTGATTTGAAATGTTATAAGTTTATAACAAACAAAGAACAAATAATTATATTTTAGTAATTAAATAAAAATAGGAAATATATGATTAGATTTAGGTAAAACTATACATGTGTTTATAAAATAGTCTTCCTATATTTTCAAAACCTAGCACTTCTGTACTATACATACATTGTTTATTCAATTATATTTACTACATTTTACTAATTAAAACTGAACTAAAATAAATCAAAAAATTAAAATTAATAAATGATTAATATGTATTTACTTCTAATTTGATAATAACATTTACAGTTAATTTAGTTTTCAACAAATTACAGCTTAAATACTAAACTAATAGTTATGAATTTATAATAATTTAAGGTTTAAAACTACTTTCTCTTTCAATCCAATCTTTTTTTAATGTTTCTAATTTTTTCCGTTTCCATTCTTTTTGTGCATTCTTTTTTTCCATGATGGCTTTTTTTTGGGCTTCGACTGATTCATTACCATTTTGTAATACATCTAATTTAGTAGCTAGTTTATTTCTAGCCATTTTTCTATTATCTTCAACACATCTTGATTCATGGCATTTAATTACAATGCCAGTTGGTTTATGTTTTAATACAACACAATTAGCATTCTTATTGACTGCTGATCCACCAGGGCCACTGCCCTTAACAAACATTTCTTCAAGTTCATTTTCATTAATAATAGGTACTTTTGAGTGATCTATAGTTTGTTTCTTATTAAACAATGTTAAACTAATGCCTCTAGCATTTTTTACACTTATAGTGTTAAAAGGTAGTGCCTTACACAATAATGAATACATAGATATGATGGAAACGTACACACTTTATACTATTGACTTTCTTTTTAATAACTCTCGACCTTTCTGAAACAAATAAATATTAAAAATTGTTAATAAAACAGTTTTATTTAAGTTACTGTACTGTTAAAAATATATACATGATAATATCATTATATCTATAAATAGCAAATACTTAAGCAATGTGTAATTACTAGTCAAGAATAATCATACTTTTCATTTGCGAAACAAATTTGTTTTACTTAATAAGAGAATGAATTTGTATGTATTTACATTTTTAAATTTTTTATATGCTAAGCAAGCTTAAGATTTTTTTCATGGCATACAGGTTGTAAATATGAAAGTTTTTTCGATCAACATTTTTTGTAATGATGTTGCAGTTCAAATAGTGAAATAAATCTATAATTTTACTATTTCAACTGTATTTTATTTAGTGCAAATATAACAGCTGTGTTTCTAGACAATTTTAAAGAACTACAAATATAATTCTTATTTAAATTTTGGTTTTATATTTTTCAATTAATAATGATACAAATACTGAACCATTGATTAATACATTAATACAGTGGTTCCCAAACATTGTTGGTTGATGCATTCCGAAAAATAGAAAAATGTTATCACGCTTCCCTTAAATAAATGAAATTAATTTTTTTTTATTAGCGTATTATGTATACTGTATAATAGTACTATGGTATCTATAGTGTATAAGTACAATATTAATTTTATCTCGCGCCTCAGTTAGGGAAATACTATAATAATATATTTAATGTTAATGGTTATGATTTATAAAGAAATAAATAATTATATTTATTATTTATTATTAATTTAATGATTATCGAGTACTTATTTATAAAATTTTTCCAGTGAACACATGAATATTTTAGTGTACATAAATGTAAAAATGTATATTAAACATGACTGTGAAACAATGGTATTAAAATAAAATGTAGGTACCAAAAAATGATGATTTTTTTTTAATTGTAAGGATATTTTAAACTTACATCATAGAAAAATTTAATCTCTTCAGGTTTAACTAACTGTTTATTGTCTAAAAATTCCTGTTTGATTCGAATTTTATAATAATTTTTGTCAGTAAGTTTTAAATTACTGCCATACTTCAAAAGCTCTTTGTACAATTGCTTTACTTGTAAATGGGTAATAGTCATTTCTAAAAAAAAAAAAAATAATATAAATAATTAAAATAATAACAAAAAAAAAAAAAATCTATAAAAATGAATGAATTATAACTAGGTACATACAATATTGATGCATAGGTATGTTCAATTAACATTACCAAATGGACGTAAGCATTAAGCAACAATTTTCAATAAAACACTTGAGGTATGCGTTATTGTATAACTCCTCAACAGTAAACGTACCTGTACAAGGATACTGTTTTTCAGCGAATTTCAAAACAATTTATTACTGATGGCCGTTAAACATAACCAATGTGTATTATTTTGTGAATATTAAATAACTTTAGTACTTCATTATATAATATTTCAAGTACAAAAGTTCAAAGTATGAAACCAAAAAATAAACACAATTTCACCGAATAAGCCGGGTACAGACCACGGGTATTTTTATTTTATATTTAATGTGAAGTGATACGCGAGAACTGGTGCTAAATCGTGACTTCGTAGATAACAATAATATATTATATATATATATATATATATATATATATTATATAATAGGTTGTGTTAAGAGAAAGTCAATATCAACATCATGATAGAAAAAAATACACTCATCATGGAGTAAACGACATAAAATAATTGATTACTCGATATTTAGTGATACTGATAATCATAAACTATAATAAATTCTGATTTTCTGAATCATAATATGATGGCACTCTATGGATGGTATACATGGCTATTAATAATTATTATATGATATGAGTATGGATCTTTTTTTTTTTTAATTTTAATAGTATATCCACGATTTAGAGAAGATCTTTTCTACATCGTGAGTATATCTGTATTCTATAATCTCTAAATTTGAAATAAAAACACAGATCATATAAAACTATTTATATGATCTGTGTTCTGTTATATAAATAATAAATACCAACTTGGTAAACCATGATGAACAATTGTATAGTAAAGGGTTGTAACTTCCAACTAACTTGTTACTTGTAAGACAGCTACTGTCAAAGGGCCAAAAGTTTAAGTTTACATTTACATATTTTTATATAATATCTATTATACATTATATTTAAATATTTATGCATGCATATTACATGTTTAATTTATCTATGTATGATAATTTCTTAAGGTGATATTAGTCATTTTTATGGATAAATACATCATTATCTGCTAAATCAATGATCAGTTATATATTTATATTAATAGTTTGAATTTTTTAATAACAGATTATATGCATAGGTACTTAATGGGTAAAATGATGCTACACAAGTTGACTATGTTTATTTTAACATGCCAACTAATATAGAATCAGTACACAGTACTGACCAAATACTTAGTTGAGGAAATTAATGTGATAATGGAGATTTTTGTTCAACAAATGTTAGTTAATACATTATTTTATTTTTTTTTTATAAATGTGTATTGTATATTATAATGTATTTAACAAAACATAAATTAGGTTTTGAATATTTTTGTCTTTGTGGTCTGATGAGTCTTCTAATAAAAGGACGTTCCATTACCTATAACTCTGATAGTGTAATTATAAAATTATATATATATATATAATTAAAAATCTGAAAATGCAATATTGTTCAACTAGCAATTGTAATTTATAATTGAGTTTCTTAATATTTTGTGATTTTATTTCTAAACCAAACATCTATATTTCAACAATGTACTTATTATTACATTTAAAGATATTAACAGAGATTTCTATTTCAGAAAAAGAAAGTTGTTAGAAAAATGTTGAAGAAGATGACTTAAACCATTTTAATAAACGGGATATAATGATACAGAAGTCAACAGGTGTACTAACAGCATTTAATAATAAAATATTTATCTACTAAGAATTACTCAAGGACTAAAGACAAAATTAAAAACTATAACTATTTAAAAGATGAAATAAAAATGTCTTAATAACAATTTGACAATTCTTAAGGTAAATTTACTTAGGAACATTATTTAACTGAATTGAATGAAAATATCGTTTCATCATGCAAAAAGAGATTAAGTGTAAATTGTAATAATTTTATTTTTAAATTTTAAATTTGTTGTAAAAATTCACAATTTTTGTTTTTTCACTTGGTTAATTTCTACATGATTACATCACATTATTGCCAACATGCAAAAAGTAACCAAGTGAAAAAATATAATCATTATAGTGTTATATGCATTTACAAATTAAAATGTATATATTTAGAATTTTACACTTTATTACTATATTACAATTTATTGACTTTAACTGATAAATTTTTGATACATTTTATAAAGGAATTAATAAACAAAAATAATTTATTGTTTATTACCGAGCTTACTATTTCCAAACTATAAAATTTTTTATTTTTATTGTTGTTGGCAATTTTAGCACTTAATACTTTATGAACTATGTCTGTGACATTATAGCAGTAGTTTTCAAAGGTGTGTCACGGTTTTTCTATAAATTACCAATTACATTGAATTGTGATATAAGAAAATGAGGGTATGTGTCAACTATTCGTCCAAGAATTAAAAATATTTGTTAGCCATTCAATCACACATTTCTTATTAAATATATAAATAATTATAATTAATTCAAAACAGTTTTGTTCATCTAAAAAAAGGTCAGTATGCCGTGAAAATTTTTTGAAGTATACGGTGTGCCGTGTTCAATAAAAGTTTGAAACCACTGCATTATAGTTTGGTAAAATTTGGTGATTTTGGCTTTGAACACTATAACAGCAGTAAATGTTTCTGTTACTTGGATAAATTTACATATAACATCAGGTTAGTATGCAAGCTTATTAGTTATTTGCATGTTTCTTGAAAGTTTATAGACTTCATATGATAGTAAATAAAAACTATCAACTGATCGAGTGTCATTTCTATATTCTTTTATACTTGAACTATAAATATGCCTGTAAAAACAGTGTAAGATCATTACTTAAAAAATTAAGTCTGATGCTAACATCATTCTTTTCAGTACCAAAAATGTTGACACACTTCACCTAGTTATCTCTTCACGTATAAAACGTATGCAATTCTATGGACTACAAATCAACTGAAAGTCATAATTTGTTGATAACAATCAATACATGTATTGGGTTGACAGCTCTCAGAAGCAGTTGCAGCTTAGTCAACATGTGTAATACAGAAACGAAAATCAAAATCAAATTGATTTGTGGCCTCCGAGATGATTATTAAAGAATATTTTAATAGCTCTTGATTTATATAGTTTGTGGAATAGAAACTGGTAAAAATGACGCTATGCCTAAAGCTAAAGAAACCTTAACTTTTATATGGTCACTTTAAATTCAAATTGGAAGGTTCAATCTCATATTTTTAATAAATGGTATTACAAGTAAAGACAAAGCAAATTTGGTGAATACATATTTAACTCAAATTCATGATATAGGTGTAATAGTAAAATTAATAACATTTTGATTGAGCTGCACAATATTTAGGAGCTAAATCTATTAGTAATTCGTAATTTCAGATTTAAAACCATATTTTAGTGATTATATTACAAAAGAAAAAGTTCATATTTTATTTGATGCAAGTGTTGTAGTACATATGATCAAGTTTGTAGAAACATTTAAACATATACCTAACATATTGCCAATATGGAAATTGGACAAGACAATTTTGTTTGATGAAAATAGCAGTTCTAAAATGGCTTTATTTTCAAAATTTAATGAACATGAAAGATAAAATTGGATTACATGCCTGTACAAAAATTAGAAACAGACAAATAAAAAATTGTATAATTTATCCCAACCTAAGAACACAATAAATATTTAATTACAAGCAACAGTATAGCAAATGATTTGGAAATTTGGTAAAATAAAATTTAATTTAAATAAATTCAATGGCTTTGCATTAGCAACAATTTTGTAAATTAAATACTAATTGAATGATAAGTACTTTGATAAGTTCAATACAAGAAGATTTTTGGACAAAGAACAATGTCAAAACAATATAAAAATATATTAATATAAGAAATCTATCAGTTTAAATAATGCAATAATTAATATAGGTATTATTAATATAAAAGAATTTATTCTGAAAACACAGTACCCATCTTAAGTATTATAACCTATATTTGATTTGAAACAAAATTATTAAATTCAATGACTAATAATAACATCTTCCAGAAAAACTGGTTTTCTAAGAATAAAAATATCCTTAGGTTCTATTGAAAACATAATTTACATGTATTAAATGTTTTAATAACAATACATATTATATTATTATGGACTTTTTGTTGACGTATAAATGATCACAAGACCATTTAGACATTTTTTTTCTATTTTACCTACTATTCAAAAGGAGGTTAGGTAATAATTCAACAGCTGCATAGTTAAAAGCAGCATTCAAATTACTAATTATTCATACAGAATATATTCCCCAGTTTTGTTAATGGTGAAAACAGTATAGGTACATATACAAAAGGATAATCTATTGAAACAATTCGATTTCATCCATATATTTATATTACACATTATGATTTAAATCAATAACACAATAAGTAATAACAACAATTAAAAAACATGAGATTTGTAGGTCGACAACTTTCGGCGTGGTCCATCGATGTGATAATGAAATATTTGCGGGAACCGAGTGCACCGTATAAAGACAGACTCCAATTTCATAAGTCGTAAGACTTTATTTTAAATAAATAAAAATTATTTTTTATTAAAGATATACGTTTCCTCCGTGAGGTGGATCCTTGATAAAATAAATTTATTCATTACGCCACGAGTGAGTATGGCTGAATTAGAAATATCCGTTCAAAAAAGTGTCACCAGATAGTCGAATCTCAACGCCTTCTTGGCGAGAACGAATAAAATAATATTATAGTACAGCAGCTCGTCGCGGAATAAAATGTCATTGTGATGATAGATACAATGTATGTTGATAAATAAATAATACTGTATCGACGCGGCACGATGTTTCTTAATTTAAGGTGGCGTGTGACATGGGACCGGTTTGGGTGGTCTCTATGAGCCCTTTAAGGGGTCACTCATTTCCGCTTTCGATCTTTGGGTAATCCTCTACAGACCTACAGTTCCGTTTTTGTAGTAGACGTCCGCAACACATATAACAATGTGAATATAATATTATTATTAATAATTGTTTTCGTTCTATTCAGTTTGCAGTTGTCCTAATTTTCCGTTTTTTCTATAACGCAGCGGATTTTTAATAGCATACAATTATACGACGAGGATAATAATAGTTATTATTGTTATTATTATTGCTATTGATATGTATAACATTATAAGCATTGGGCCTGCAGACGCGTTGATGTATATATAGTCAGTATGGTTACAACATACAACACAGCGGCGGCATGGCGATTGATAACTCGTCCACCTCCATTCAATAGATTTGAATCGTTTTCTCAAAAAGTGCTTGTTCGACGTATTTCTGTCGGTAAGGTTTGGAAACGTATAATGCTTCGAGGAACACTCGTTGGCCAGTCGTGTTCTCAAACGGTCGAAACCATAGCACGAATCCAATAATAACGTCTTCTACAGACACACACAAAAAAAATTATTATTATTAAGTTCTAAGCAGTCAGTGTTGTATGGATTGGAATATTGGGCAGTAGACATTATAACAGAATAAGAGATTTAGTGTAGTAGAGATAAGCAGGCCAAAGTGGTATGTGGATCGTAAATACATGGAATGATCAGGAAAGATAAAATAAGAAAATAATTCATTAGTGGTAGTATACTAGTACAAGAGTAGCTGTACCAAGTATAGACAAAATAAGGGAGAATAGATTGGGATTGTTCGGTTATGTTATGAAGAGATGTTATTCAAAGTCAGTTAGAGTGACTTTGGATATATTTATATGAACGTAGATAGAAAGAGAGGAAAAGAGATCGAAGAGTAGATGGATAGATAGAATAGATAATGACGTGAAAACAGTTTTAGTGAGAAAATGAGAGATGGGGGATAGAGCCTTATTTATGGAGGCTTGTGTTAGAACAATTTTGCTGAAAATCCATGAAATGACCAGAGCATTTGGTTAAAGACCGCGCAATATATCATTCGCTTATCCTTGTGGTACTTTATAGGAGAAGGGGTAGGCTAAGTTGAAAATAGTTGACTATGAAATTGTTTTTAGTTTTGTTATTCTTATGTTATATACCATTTAGATAAGTAGGTAATCAATTAAAAAAAAAACCGCTATGATAATAATAGTGGTGGGTGTATAGAATTTTGGTAGACCATTTGTATAATATGAAAGCTATGTGTCTCTTGCATAAAAAACTATATTTTTGTAAGATGTCTAAAATCTAAAATATCCAATTCATTGAATGATTTTGTTAAGGTGCCCTTTAAAATTGTAATTGTAAATCCAGTTTCACTTACAGCCTAATAATATTATCATTTGCATTATTTATGTTTATCTAATTAAATCGTTCGTCATTCCTATATTATCGTTTGTAATATTAATAGATACGCGCGAGACATAAACTGTATGTTAAATATCAAAATAGAAAATTAAAATTAATTACCTTCTTTTCTAGTTTTTGCTATGAAACATTGGAAACTTGGGTTTTGAGATTCGAATCCGTCCCTTCTGAAAGCTACAATTATAGGTAATATTAAATAGTGGTCATATTATACGGTATTATAATAAAGGTTAAAACATTGAATTAATATTTAAACGCGATATTTTGTCATGTAACCAGGTGTCCAGGTCCATAGGTATCTAATCTACTATGGCTTTAGATAGTATGATCACAGAATAGATAATATATGGCAGCGGTTTTCAACCTTTTTAGTTTATAGGACAACCAATCTTGTAAAATATCTTTGAAGCCCACTAATGACTAATACAGTAGTACACCTATACACGTATGTATATAATATATATAATATTATTAGGTATATCATAAAAAATAAAAATATATAATAATATTATTTTAAATATATACGTTGATAATGTTATTACTATATGGTCCACGGCCCAATTTTACACTGCCCGTGACCCACTTGTAGGCGCGGCCCATGGGTTGGGAAACGCTGATATATGGTATGGTCATAGGACGGTGTACTAAATTCTACAGAATGTTTATGTATGTTAAAAATGTTCCCCCGAAATCAGTTGATTTTTACCTTAGATTTTGTAACAATATTTATTAGTTTTTTTTAAAAAGCCTTAGATACTTAATTAATAATGATATAAATATTTAATTTTAAAACACCACTATATAAAAATGATTAGAAGTTATATAATCATATATTTTTATATATTAATATATATATATGTATATTCATATATTTTTTATATCATATATTTTTGTTAGTTATCATGTAACTTCATTCTGCTGGGAGTGTTCTATGATCTTGGTATTTGGCGGAAAACGTTCGGTACCTACTACCTAATCATTTTTTCTCCTTTCGTTACGGCATTACGCAACCATTCTATCTAAAGTCGTGATACCTAGCTACCTATGCATTTTAGTATTAAATAAAATATCACTCACTGTCTTTGTTCAGCTGTCTGCTGCTTGGTATACCATATTCGGAATAGTATTCCTAAAACACGAAAAATAATTGGCCAATTAGGTACAGTTTTTAAAAATCAAGATTGCACAATACGTACAATATTTAATTATTAGATGTAGAACCTAAATGGTAAGTCATTGATTTTTTAAGTTAATATTTTTAAAGTAAATATAATTTTATCAATCGATTTGTGCAGAAATCACGCTGAACTACTCTCACATTCCAATAGACCCGCAACAGCGATAAGATAGTGTATAATAATAATTTTTTTTACGTTTATATTTATACTGCTCTATAGTAAGTTAGAGCGAATAATATATCATAATAAACCACTTCAAATTAGTGTTGTGTATGTTATTGTTGTAACAATTATTCGTATTTAGTGATAAAAAAATGTACGTGCAAATAGCACAGCAGTAATAGGTATTAGGCAGTAATATATATATAGTAATATAGTAATATATAGCGGTAATAAAACTACTGTCGCAGTGTCGCACTAGTTTATAAATTTAATATATTATAGTTATAAATAGGTGTCTACAGCCAAACAACGATCAACGAGTGTCTTATGTTATCATCGGTGTATACTTTTAAATTATATTATAGTATTATACTATTATTTCGTGATCTATGTACTTTATAATAAAATATTATTTGCGTACACGGGTACCTAATTATAGTGATTTTAACTAATATCGACAGTTTTAATTTTGCGTAGGTATATCGGAATTTTGATAATGTCATTATGGTATCATGCCTAAATAGATATTTATTAATCATGGATAGTACGCAGCTGTTATAATCTCTTTTACCTTAGAGGTTAGAGATGGTTTGATCATTTAAATGCTTATTACCTATATATTAGCTAGAAAAAGCTGTATGAATGTTTGCAAGAGTTTGCTGACCACAGTGTATAATTTTAATTTTCGATTAAGTTACTAAGGATAATTAAAGTTGAATTACGAAACGAAAAAAAATGGGTTTGTAGTAAAAATACTTATCTTGCAATTTATCGAGGTTTTGATATAGGTAGTCTACATATACATTATGTTATAAAAGGTGTAAATTCTTTAAATGTTTTACAGCTTTAAATAACTAACTTTTTTATTAGCTAATATTTCAAAAACAACGACTTTTAGGTCTAGGTGGCTTCCTCAATATTGTTCAGTAATACCTATTATGAAACATATAACAATAAATATATAAATAATAAAGGAATATATTGTTATGCATATTTGTAAATTGTTTAAAAATTGTTTTTCCTTAAAATCATTGAAATTTAATGTTAAGGTTTGTCTTCCTACTTCGTGATAAGAATTATTTTACATAGATATTAAAATTATTTAATTTATATATTTCTTGAATTTGATGGTTTCAGTATTAATTACTTCTGAGGAATCTTGAAAAATTTGAAAATTTAGTATGTCTATAAATAGCTAAGAAATAGTCGAAATATTTTGAATATTTTATCATTAATGGAAAATTATAATATAAATATTTGATGAAAATGTCGGGTATTTTTCGAGTGGTTATTCGTTTTTAAATAACACAAAAAAAAACAATATCGATTGAATTTGCCGAAAAATTCACGTTTTTCTTTAATTTTTTTCCAGGTTATAAATTTTACTTTTATGAATTTTTTACTTTTAACCCAAAATACAAAATAGATCCAATTTGCTACAGAAAACCATTCTGATTTTTGAAAATCGAAATATTTAAAGAAAATAATAAAACGTTCATCATTGTAAAATAAATACATTTAACGTTCTGCTAAAAATCTAAAAATAAACGAAATAATATACATATTATATAATACAATAATGCTTCAATAGACGTCTGAAATTGGAATTCTCTGGCAAGTTACATTACAACAAAGTCTAAAACCTTTAATGTGGTTACAATTGTGACAGACGGGTTAGGATTGAGGCTTTTAATGAATTTGAAGCCAAGTTTGTTAATAATGTCATATTGTTGTAGACTATAATCGTATACTACATAATATGTCAAATTCGTATGCTATCGCATTTGTATATTAATATATTATAAATTTTAATAATATCTGGAATATGTAATAAAATATAATAAAATAAGTATATATTTTATGAATGTAAATAACAATATTATACTTTTAAGCTTTTTATCAAATTTAAAAAAAATACAAAAATGCCATGTTGGATATAGCTCCCAGCACATGTCCTGACAATATGAGTGATATATGGAGATAGTTGATTAGTTTTTACTATATAATTTTGTGTGCGCATACATGACAGAAAAAAAATGTATACTGACGAGCCCTCTCAAGAAAATGTCATCGTCATATACCCACATGTGATGTCTCAGTCTTACACATTGGCAACATAAAAAATGTACGTTCAACCGGACCAATTTTGTGTTGTTAGTAATAATATAAAAGTGAATTGATCTATTATTAAGCTTAAAGTTAAGAATATTACACATTGTTTTAATTTTCAGGAAAGTTATGAGCTTTTTATTTTTAAATAAAAAGGACTAATTTTACATATTCGTAACCAACTTAAAAATTAAAAAGTATTTTAAATAAACTATAATTCTATCAACAATAATATTATTATGTAGGTATGTTTAATTATCTTATTTTCTCTTACCTCGGTAACTGGTAGTTTTGCTTTTGGCATATTTTATTAATATACGTATGTACGGCGGAGGGGATAGGTATATTATAATTATTATAGAAGGTATTTAGATTTATGTTTAAAAATCTAAAATCAACAAGGGAATACAGATAATGTTCTTTCTTTGAGTATTTTAATAATAAGTCAATTCACCACTCTAATATTATTAAGCCAACAATAACAGACTTTATTGGAACTACTTAATGTACATTTTGGAATATGTTGTGGCATTATACGTTACTCTGCAGGGATAGAGAAAACACACCGTCCTCTTAATAACAACCATGTAACGGCGGTTATTATGTATTGGTATGTCCGACTTATGCGGTTATTGTGGTTATATCTACGCGGCGTGATCATCGTTTCACGTTATGCCGCGGTAGCCGATAAGCCGGTAAGTATTGTAGTCAACACGTGTTGCAGTCGTGCACTCATAATCACTAGATATAAATGTATATAGGCAACGTGCATTAATTATTATAGTTTATATTTAGTTAACTCGCTCATCACATAGGCGTGATAGGTGTCCACGTATATTTTATTTATCTACCCATTTTAATAGGAGCGTACCTATACAACAATAGGCTTTTCACGTGAGCTGCAACAGGTATCCCACCGTACACGTGCATCGTGTCAAATGCCAACAATTCGAATCCGGTTTATTGGCCCAATAACCTGCCGGGACCAAGTTCAGTTTTCTCTGATGTTTAAATATAGTTTAGCGGCTTTTGATTATCTTTGTTCACAGATTGTAGTAACACGTCATCGTAACGGAATTATATTTACAGATTAATGTTTGAATTTTAAGTACCTATACTGCATACCTAACTGTACTATATAAAAATATTATACTAGTCATACCGAATATCGGTTATGTATATATATATATATATATATATATATTCATTTAACTAATTAACTACCCGTTTGTCCGAAATCCAATTTTATGAATTGAAATCATCGGAAAACGGGGTTTGATTAAAAATATGATATTAAAAATGTAGGTAGGTATGCTGTTATTCAAAAAAATAAAAACATATCTGAACTGTAAAAATATAATTTTTTTCTAAAATGTTGTTTAAACTATTAATGATTTTATGTTATATGAAAAAACATTTAAGACAAAAAGAGATTTATTTATTTTCGAGAAAATATGAGTAACCATTAAAATAATCATCTCAATACCTTGTATGTTTATGAGTTTATGGGTTTGCGAATTCAGAATCAGTGACCTAACCACGGAAAAGCGCAATTGAAAGGAGATGCGGAGACAAGACATTTGGCCATTTGGGGTGGCGTTCACTTCCATTTTAAATTTTATCACTAAAAATGTAAATCCAACTTCGAAGTGTATAGTGAATTCAATGTACCCTTTGGATATTAATAATTGTAACAATTTGATATGGAAAAGATGCGATTTGTGAGTACTTATTTAATAATCATATTTGAATTGAACAATATCTACAGATAAATATATTATTTTCATCTGGGACTATAAACTAAAGGTATATACTATCAGAGGTGTAAAGTATTTGAGTAAAATTATTTAAATATTGGTATTCAAATACTTTTTTAGTTTTGAATCCTTTATTCAATTACTCCTTTTCTTTCTTAAAATTAATTTAAATTTAAATAGTATAATGCAGTAATGTAAACTGTATTCCACATAGACCATTAGTTACAATTTAGTATTCACTATTTAGCATCTTAGACTTTATAAAACTACAAATTAATTAATTACTAATTTTCAAAACAATAGGTATATTAAAAAAAAAGAATTATGTTTACTTTTACTGTGCTAATTATTTCTTAATTATAATGATAAAATAAAAACAGACTCTTAAAACATCGATTATAAATTATTACTATTCGTACAATAAAATAATATTAATAAGTGTTATTTATGTTTGTGAATTCACATAATAGTATCTAATAGATTTCGTGTGAATAATTTAATATAAAATAGAGTTGAAAATTCAAATTCCGAATCTAATAAGATTAAAAATGAGATGATTAATCGTCTACTTACAAAAATAAAATAAAAAATTATTACTTTTTTAATTAACAAATGATTTTGGTTAAATACTCGTATTATAATGAGATCTATCTTATACAATTGTATAACTATACAAGACGTATAATTTTTATTGAATTACGTTATAATATACTAAATGTAAAATAATGAATAAACTATCTTACTTGAACTAATTCATAGATTTGGTCGCAGTCTTCTATCTCAGCTGGGCAGATGATGAAATTAATTTGTGGAACACCTTCTACCAATGATTCCATAGCGCACAACGTTTTCATTCGGCTCATTTTGATTTTGTTTATAAAAATAAATTCGACTTTTAATAATATTTATTTATGCAAATATTGAATATTCTATAGCAAAGAATATATGTATGTACTTTTAGGTATAATATTTATTTTATTATTTATAGAAATGTATAAAACCTAAATTAATTTATATATTTATATTATAAATTATAATATTATGTACTTTACGAAAGTAAAATAACTAATAATTAATTCAAATAAAAATGTATTGAACTACGTGAATTTGTATAGTTATGTACCTACTACGTTGACTAGATAGTAGACGGTATCTAAATGAAATGTTTAATTTTGAAGTATAACCTTATATAATATTATGTATGTACCTACTACCTACTATTTATTTTATGGATAATTTAATTAAATATCAAGAGTTCACATTGAGATTAAAATGTGTGACTGTTGTACAGAGTGGTATAAAAATATTATTTTTAATAACAATGGTTTGTTACGTGATTAATTTATTTTATAATAAATAAACATGATAATTCTATCATATTCTATTATAGTTGCAATTGAAACATTTTAAGTTTTTTACAGTGCTCATTTTAGATATGTTTCACATTTGTCTCAAAGTTGACAGTGAGACTTGAAATATGTATTAATTAAGTACATAATAACTTTATTATTATTATGCTCCTCTAAATAAAGTGATGTACAGTCTATAATCTATATTAAGTATTTCATCTAAATACTTTTACGTAATAAAATAATACCGATAAAAGTATTTTTATTTTTATTTCTATTAACTATATCGTATCAGTATTTATTAAAATACCATTCTAGTAATAGAACTATGACGTATAACATACCAAACAAAAGGTAAAATGCCTATTATTTTTTAATTCAATTTATTTTTACCACTGATATATTATTTATGAACGATTTCCCGAAGTATAATACATTAATTTAATAAATTAGCTACATAATTTACAAAATACAATTGTATAATACTATAACGTTATGGACTATTGAACTTTCATTACCTACTTTTTTGAATCTAAATTATTGAAAAAAACTGATGATGATTAGGTATGTTAGCATAGGCATGTTTCGGTCTAGTTAATAGTAATAATAACAACTTACAATTTATTTTAGATACTTGTAAATGAAAAAAATGTTCATCAACTAGAGATAAATTGCTAGTACGAATTATTTATTATTTCTATTTTTCTATTTTCGGTTAAGTTAGTAAAATATATTTATAGTTAATAATGAATTAAAAAAAAAAAGAAATCATTTTTTAGTTTTGAAAAAACGGCGACAGCGTCTAAATGGATATACTGGATAGAGTAAACACTTCTGATTAAGATATTTAAAACTGTTTTTTAAACCTAAACTTCTATAATTGTTCTTGTTAGTTGTTCATAACATAATAAAACGGTAACCATTATAATATAATAGTTTATTCAAGGATGAATTACACACTTAATCAGTTAATCAGATTTTTAAACAAACAAAATAACTAAAGCAATCAATAATCATATTAAGTATCTATAGAATGGTACCTATTAATTAATTGTAAAAAATGACAATAAATTAGTAGTTGTTGATTTGCAATTTGCTCAAAACATTTTGTCGAAGATTTGTTAAAAATATGGTTGAGATAAAACTATAAAAGGTGTATGATCTTAAAAGATTCAAGGCTAAAAAGTAAGTAAGCCTTATAGGGATAATAATTAAATGCATAAATATAAAATGTACATATTATTACAATTCAAATAGATTTTATTGTAGGTTTTAAATAATATAATTATTTTATTACATTCAACATTAATATTAAAATATTTATGAAGCCATATAACCGCCATCTACGTATAAATTCAGGCCATTAATCATTGTTGAATAGTCACTCAATAGAAATATCACTGCATCAGCAATATCATTAGGTTCTGAAAAATATATTATGAATTACTATACATCTACCTGATATTACATTATACAATAAAATTATAGTTTTTAACAATAATAATGCAAAATGTTGGACAAATATATAAATATTTTCACTTGCCTGCAAATCTTCCTAATGGTATTCTATTCATAATCGGTCCTGACTTCTTCGGATCTGACCATGCTATCTTCCCCATAGTGGTCAATACTACAGTGGGATTGACATTGTTTGTTCTTATACCATGAGGACCTAATTCTATGGCCATTGTCCTTGTTATTTGGTTCAAAGCTCCTTTAGATGCACAATATGATACATGATCTGGTATTGCTCTCTAGAAATGTAATTTTTCAATTACAATCACACTGATACACTATTATTTACCATGAATAATATTTAAAAAAAATTAAAGCTTTTCATTAGAACAATCTATTTGATTCTTACAAATATGAAATAATCCGAAGTGTAAACAGTTTTAATATAAATGTGTTCATAAATTATAAGCTATAGATATATAGGTATACCAAATATGATGAACATAAAATAATATAAAATATTATCGATAAGTAATAACCTCAGATATAGTAGAGGATACATTGACTATTGATCCTTTGATTTTTTCAGAAATCATATTTCTAGCTGCAGCTTGGCTTGCTCTTACTATTCCTCTGGAGTTTACGTTTAATGTACTAAAAACAAAAATATCATTTAAATTATTAATTAATAAATGCATTAATAATATTGTACTCTTTCAATTTTAATGTCGAAAATAATCATTAATAACTCAAATAACTACTGTAGAGTTTGGATGTTTCTAAAAATGGCAATCAATAAAATAAGTAGGTAGGCATACTAGTTATATGACACTTAAATTTATAGATAATATGTATACCTATTAATAAACATATGTGACCAAAATCCATATTTTATAAAAAAGTTAGGTTAGGAATATGAAACAACATTCGTAATTTTTATTTATTGCTTGCTTAGAAGTGATTAACTATTAATAGCTTTGTTCAGTATACATCATATTACTCGTACATGTTTAGAAAAACATTCTATATTAAATGATAAACTTAAGTTAAGACCATAAATTGAAATTGTCTTTAAATAAAAGTAAATAAAAGAGTAAAGTACTAGAAAAACATGAATTTATAGAACGCCTTCCCTGTGTCTTCTCCCCAACCCGGAAGTCGCACGTTTTTCACCCAAACAGCATAATTTCCTCCGAAGTAAAAATTTAATAAATATATAAATCAATAAATTATTTTTTTTATCATTATTTATGTATAAAACATAAAAATATAATTCAAATTAAACGTTATAAAAATATAAAATTTCTAGTATAAATATTACAAATACAAAATTAGGTAAATAATAATAACTATAATATTAGAAATTTTAATTCGACTAGTATTTTTTTATACTAAGATAGCTTACGGACACTAAGTTATTCAAAATATCTTAGTTTGAAAAATTTTTTGTACAACTTTTTAACTGTTGGGTTTTAATAATAAATATTAAATAATAACGGAATTTACGAGAAAGTACCTGAAAAAAAGTTAATTTAGGAAGGACGTCTAAATACCGTAAAACAATTATCAAAGGAAAAATTGAAAATGCTATAATCAGAAAGCTCAAATGTTTAATACTTATCTGCAGAAAATATATTTAAATTAAATTTTTTTTTTGGGATTTATACATGTTAAAACTATTACCCTTTATTAACTTGTATGGTAAAAAAGACAATAAATTATAATTTTTTGCGGTTTTGTATATTCATTTTGAGAATAAAAATGTAGGTACGTATAGGTATATAACCTATCGCTTATTGTCTTATTTGCTATGTGCCATTTGTTATAACAGCTACTAATTCCATCTATCCATTAATAAAAAGTTAATCTGTATTCGTACTGATCCCATCCATGTTGTGTCGTCTCCAAAAAAGGTTCAATGTGTGCCACTCCGGCGTTGTTAACTAAACCGTGAACAGGCCCAATTTCTAGGATTTTACAATATGTTGAATCCCAATCACCAATGTCCACTGCTATTTTGGTCATTTTTTGGCCAGCTTTACACGGTAGACTTTCTATATCTCTTCCGATTGCGAACACGTGCGCGTCCAAACCTAACAATCTTCCGGTAATCACTCTGCCCATACCTAAATATTTAAACAATTTTACTAATGGTACAAGTTCATTGATGATGTATTTATTTTTCATTTGTAGTAGAAAACTAGTAGATAATGAAATAAACATAATTATATATTATCGTTTATAAATAGGTTACTATAAATAAACTTATAAAGTGAAAACAATCTAAATAATAAAACAGTTATGTGGAATTTTAAAGCTAGACGACGTATCAAATTGAAGACAATATTACTGTGTAAAATGTCTTTGCCTACACTATAAAAAAACATATGAGTATAATAAAAATAATAACGGAGTTGTTGGTTTTGAATACAACTATTGAAGTATGTGCTATTATGTCTTGATGTTAAAAATTTAAATAAGAATGATATATGATAATATTTTAATATTTACCTGCACTTGCTCCAGTTACGATGAAGCTTTTGTCTTTGAAATACTTTTCCATACTCGGACGCTTTTCAGCTATACCCCTGGATAAAGTTCCCATAACGCAGCAGTTGTTCAAGTGTGTTGATAATTTGTAGATGGAACGAAACATTTTGTTACTTATTATTCCTAAACTAAAAGCAGAAAAAATAATTTAAAAAAACAGAGGTACAAGAGGGTAAGTACATATCGAGTTAGTCGTCAATATGAATTGTGATATATGTATTAAATTTGAATTCAATAACATATAATTCATTGTAAACGAAAATTAATTCTGAATCTAAAGAACAATGAAATTCCAGTCCTATATCACTCATAGCAAATATTTCATGTTATGGTTTTTAAATTTTTCATGTTGCGATTAGATAAAGTAATTTATTTTACTATTAGTAATACAAGAAGGTTGAATTAATTTTTTCTGAAAACATTGCTTAGGAAATATCAAAATATTGATGTGTATTTAAAATATAATAATATACATTATAGGTAAAAGTAATAAGTACGTAAGGGAAGACTACCATAACAAAATAATGAATACTATTATTCATAGTTTAAATATGTAATTTCGTCCAAATTTGGACTTCAAATGCTTATAAAAATAAATTGTGTCTATGTACGTATTTTAAATATTTATATTTTATATTAATATATTTTTAAGAACAATTTGTTTAAAAACAATAAGTTTTTTGATCGGACGAAAATTTTTTTCGACATTTTTTGGAATAAAACAAAATTTAAATTATCTATTGATATCAAAAAAGAGTAAAAATATTTTGAAAATTATCATATAAACATTTGATGAAAATGTCAAGTATCAACATATGGTTATTCGTTTTCGAGTTACACTACAAAAAAATTTTTTTTTTTAAACTGGATTTGTGTAAAAATTTTCCTTGAAAAAAAAATGTTGTTTTATAACGTAAATTGGTTAATTTTGTTTATTAAAATAGGATTTTCTTAAATTATTTTATTGACATTAATTTTGATATATTCTTGTAACTACAGTTATACTTAATATACTTATTATAAATAATATATTAGTACATATATATAGTTAGTATTTTTAATACAATAAATAAAAAAAGTTAAATAAACTAGGGTTGAAAAGTATAAGTTTTCATAAAAAATGAATAGCTGAGTAATAAAGTTAAAAGTTAATGATTTTTTAGAACGCCTAGATAATAATTATTTTAGTTATTTACCACTCATTCCAAATATTTTACCCTAACAGTGCCATTGGGTAATGATGACATATATATATATATATGTCTACTATATTATACCTACCTATTCTATACCAGGCCTATGCACAGAATTTCATAATAGAGAAGGGGTTTGAAAAAAAAATGTACTATAATAGATACATCAATAATTAGTAAATAGTATTATATATTTTTATTGTTTGTGTTTATGTAAATATTTTTTTAATGTATGGTGGGGAGTTGAACATTATATAAGATGTAGCGCAAAAACACATTGAACTTTTAAGTACTATTTTATACAAATGTTTTTTTTAACATTTTTGTTGTAGGACCGCTCTTTTAAATCCGTTGAGGTTTAAACTTTAAACTCGTCTACACGGGTTTAAATATGGTAGAATTAAGTAATATAAATGTAAACATAAAATAATAAATCAGTTATACAATTAAATGTTAAACCGAGGTTAGGTAACTCAATCGACCATTTTATTTTTCATTCGAAAATTATTGTTTTATTGTAGGTGAGTGAAAGTGATAAAACAGAAATCCCAAGTTAATTGATGATTGCTGCCTATTAACTTTAAGACTTAGTGTAGATGCGTGATATTAATAAAACATTCTTAACATTATTCTAAAAAATAATATAACAAATAACGCGCATTATCCGTCGCAACCGTACCCATCGATCATCGCTGTTCTTATTAGTTATTGGCGGTGTCACGGTGACGACGATTAGTCTAATCTTTTGTTTTTGTTTTAGCTATCTACCAATTTAAATTGTATGAAATTAAATTATTATTCAATTATTTGATTATAATCTGTGCTAATAACGCAAACGTTGTGAGTAGAGGTACCGAAGAATTGGATTCAATTTATAATATTTTCTATAGTGTAATAATATAATTTTTGTAGGTACATAAAATACTTTAGTTTATAAAATAATAAACTTTATAATTCATTCGACCAATATAAAAATGATTACCATTCACACACATATTCAACCGCCAAACGATAATATAAATGGGGCCCACCCCCGTTACCCAAAACGCACGTAAACGCGGACGGCGGCCAACCAGGAAATTCCCGGTATTCCGATCATAGGTACGGTTTTCGATTTCCTTCATTCTGCGGCGATTCTTCTAGTTTTATAAAAAAATAATAATTTTTATTACTTATATTTTTTTCACTGTAATCAACAAACAGCCTCGAGATGTAATAAATTAATCAACGCTTAAAACCACAGAAAAAACGGTAAGCCCACCGTAATAAGATCATCAACGAACGGAACGAAAAAATAGTATATTTATTTTGTGAAATCCTATAATAACAGTTTGTAAGCATCGCGAAAAAAATATTTATAGTTCATACCCTCCACATAAGTACCTATTTCAAATATCATTATATTCAACACCGTATTATACATATTATATTGGTACTATACCGTGAATGTTCAGCTCTCGTTATTTTCAATCAACTATTATTATAGTATACAGATAAACCGTAATTATTATTATACTGGACGGTTTTATAACATATAATATACGAAATACTTCTGACTGCGTTTGCCGTTCGGCGAACGGAAATCGTGAATGGCGTTATAATATTATTACAACTATACTGACATCACGGATGATGAACAAAACTGTACAATATGACCAGTGGCAGCGATTCGAGTACACTGCACGGAGTACGGACCATTTATATCAAAGAGTACGCATAACATTACGAGTCGTGGTCGCGACTACCTCTCTATGGCGTACTATAATAGTGTCTCGTCTTTGTTGAAAACCACTATTTCTCTTGTGCCGCGACGATCGAATCGTCCAAATGTACGTTACGTAACAGGTCCTGTTTCCTCGACCTAGGGTGTCGGCTATTCTGACAATTGAAGTTGTGTACGAAATTCGAATTCCGAACTCCTTTCTATTCCGGGTTATTTTCATTATTAAATATTAATGCAATTTGAATCGAAAAATGCTAAATATTTGTCAATTTGTCCACTTCGTATACGCGTATCATCGACCGACGATTATTTAAACATTCAAACATAACTCGTTGATAACGAAACCCGAGAACACTTATATTTGCAAGAATTAAGGCAGGTATCCATTACAGGGACGACCTGGGGAAATATTATAGGACGGTAAATGTTGATTGTCTCAGTCATATTTTTCGCGCAATGGCGAAGGTGGGGAAAGAATCTTAGGAGGTAAGCTTTGGAATAGTTTTGAAACGATACCCATAAATATATAATTATTTTTTTATTAAATGAAGATGAAGTGAATTTAGGTACCAAACATATAGACTAGTTTTTAATTAAATGTAAAATTTAACTGTCCAATATTAATGTTGAGTATTTTTAATCAAAAAATATATTATAGCTGACAGTTTTCAAAACTAACGGTAAAATTAGTTTATCTAGAACCTGAGCAAGCCGCAGTCATCCTAAATAAGTATAATGAATATCTCGTTTTTATATGTTCAATATAATAATAATATTATATATTATTTATAATTTAGGTACGCGTGAGGTTAAGACGAAAGTGTTTATTTTTATTTTTTATCTGAGTTTTGCATAAGGATCGGCTACAATGAGTAATGACATCAATGTATAAATACTAAAAATGTTCGCAAAGGAAATTTGTTAGTAGTTTTAGTCAGTATTATTTAGTAAACATTTTTAATTGCCCTTGTGGTTATAACTTGAATTAAGATATACTTGAGTATATCTTAATTCGTGGATTATAATAAAAGATCCTTTCTTATCAGTATAAGTGGTCGGGAAATATTTAAAAATATACACTATCTAAAGACTAAAAGTCGCTATTGTCACAAAACTATCATTAATTACAATAAATCTTATTACTATTTTTATTACTGATTTATTAGGTAATCGTGTCTATGTTTAGTCAAATGTTAGTTTTGGAGTATTTTCAATTACAATTTACAATTCTCAAGTAACCTTTTTTTTTATGTTTTATATTTTTCATAGATATTATTTACTATGCAATTAAATAATAATAATATTTTTTTGATTTAACATAATATATTTTAATAACAGCAAAAAATTAATACTATGTTTAAATAGGTATCATTAAACTGTATAATAGATGTCAAGTGGGTCACTGTGA
The DNA here is from genome assembly GCF_003676215.2 of Rhopalosiphum maidis. NCBI lineage: Eukaryota > Metazoa > Arthropoda > Insecta > Hemiptera > Aphididae > Rhopalosiphum > Rhopalosiphum maidis. Next base: position 68,355,091 of record NC_040877.1, read on the forward strand.
TAGATCACGCAGATGTATTAAATTTGAATTCAATGATATATCATTTTCATTGTACACGAAAAACGATTCTGAGCGGAGACGGCCTATCAGTCTTCATCAGTACATCACTATAAGTATATTTCATTAGTTATATGTTTTTTGATGTTACTATTTTCTATTCAAGTAATTTATTTTACTATTAGTAATACAGCAAGTTGAATTAATTTTTACCAAAAAAATTGCATTTAAAAATATTATTGTATTTATAAAATATAATAATATACGTTAATTTTTTATGTCATCTAAAATAATGTTCTGACAAGTTTAGTTTTAACAAAATAATGAATATTGTTACCCATAATTTAAATATATAATTTTGTCCGAATTTGAATTGAAAATGTTTATAAAAAGAATTATGCTTATATACTTAGTTTCAGTATGAATTACTTATGAAAAACTTTGTATTCAATTTTAAAGTCTTAGCTAAAATAATGGCACATTTTATAAATTTTTAACAAAATAAAATGATTTGAAAATGTTTGTTATTTTTAAGAATTTTGTTAAAATTTGAATTTCCAATATTTATAAAAATAAATTATGCCTATGCATTTAAAATATTTTTACCGATCTACGAGAAAAACAAATGTGTTATCTTGTTATAAATTTTCAAGTTTTTTGATTGAGCGAAAAAAACATTATATTATAAACGTTTAGTAAAAATTTAAAATAACTACGGTTATTTATTTTTTTATTACAACAAACTATCAAAAATTGTTCAAGGAAATATTTATTTTATGCAACGTCGAAAAAATTTGATCTTTAAAGCCCTAAAAAATTACTCCATAGAATTGTTTTCATTAATAGCTTATAAAGAACCTCTTATTTAATTTTTAAATATTCTATAAAGAACATTTTTAATGAAATTCTAATTACATAATAATTTGAAAATTTTCAAGATTTATCATTGTAAAATAAATGCATTCATCGCTTTGCTTAGAATCTAAAAAAAAGTTTTATTTATAAAATGAGATAGGTCAGTTAAATATGAAAATTAGGCATGAGGTATGTCATTTCATGATTAGATAAAAATAATAAATTATTCTAATGTTAAAATAAAAAATAATATTTGTAAAAGGTGACATTTCTTATTTTCTTGAGACAATTTAAAAATTATTTATCTTGAAGGGACCTAAGTCTGATAACCTAACTTCACCTAACTTATGACGAAGACAAATAACAATTAAGTACGGTATCACATTAGTACTTATAATATGTATATATAATATATATATAATATAGGTATAGTTTATTTAACTAAAATTTACACAATACCTATTTAAAAGTAGTCTTTTATAAATAGCGCATTGTTACAACTTTAGAGCTACGACAAAATATATAATGTCCTTCATTTCGCTCAATATATAAAAAATAAAAATCTATAGATGGACACTTTACAATATCGATTTGACATGGTTTAAAAAAAACATTTTAGACTTACGGTGGAAAACCTAAAGGTACTTGAAAATTATAATAAACTACGACATGATTATTTTATATTATGCTTTCTAAAATCGCATAAAAACCATTGGGATGTTTTATATTTAAATACCACATCGAGCCATTTGAAACCCCATAATAATTTATGCCTTATAGTGTTATAATTTTGAGTTACGTGGAAAATATCTTGCATGTATTAAGAGCTCATTAATTATTGTCAATATTGTAATCAACATACGGAATCAGCACGAGTAAAAAAGAAATCAATAATCCCATTGGTAGGTACAATAAATCGGATACATATATTATTAATAAATTATATTATTTACTTCTATGATATTTTATTTTATAAGAGCTAATTGTAGTGTACACGATTAGATAACGTTTTATTTGTCAAACACAAGAAAACTGTATAATATGCCGTATTTTATAGCACGCACCTATTATTCATACAGTTATAGTAGCATAGGTGTTCTAAGACTCGGTTATTACTTATTATTATTATTGTTATTATTACCGAGCAGAAAACGTTTTGGGACTCGTAAAACGGTAAGTTAATATTATTATATCGCCAGTGGCAGTAATAGTGGCGGAGGCGACCGTGTTATACAACAACAACAACAGTAATAATAATAATAATAATATACTAATTGTTATCTGAAACTAAAACCGTTAGTGCACGTCATGTACGTTACACGACGAGCGAGCGAGTATTATACATATAAAGGTGATTGCGATGGGGTCGGTGGCGGAGGCTGATAATTAGTTGAGCGCACGTTTTAGCTGGTTGGTAAAATATTATATAAGCTTGTTTGTGCATCACGGTGGACGGTGTTACTTATGCTCGTGCATATATGGGATGCGTGGTTGGAAGTCGGAATGGCGGAAATGACACCATATTTTATTGCATGGAAGTCACCAAAGACCCGTTCACCGTAGCCATATCGTATAATATAATTAATACAATATATATATATATATATTATATGAATATAATACTACGCATACGTGTATATATATATGACATTCTGGAATCTACTGTGTAAGTACATGTATATATAGATACAGATTATAGACTATTATAAAATTACCGTGTACCACATTAATAAATGAATCACTGTAGGTACATATAAATAAATTGTATGTTACTGTGTACTATGATTCATAATTTAAATTGTACGCAGTATTAGCGAATGGGTAGGTACTAAATAGTTGTCAATGCTTCCAAGATAACACGATAAATTCATACTGTACCGTAAAATGTTTGAAATTTGAAAAATAAAATTGATAAAAGCTGTTTTCATGGTGGTGCTCTTGCTTGTTTTGCTTGTTAATAAAATTATGTTTTTACTTTTTAAACCGAGGTATTTTATACTTACGAGATTCCCGCGGTAAACAAAATGACAAAATATAGTCCGATGTGGGCTTAATATTACTTTGTTATAAGTTATAACGGCTTTTATGGCTTAATATATTCACTATTCATCTATTCACTATTGCACCGTCACTTCTCATGTACGCGTGATTAAGGAGTATTATATTGGTCTCTTAAAAAAGTATTTATACACCTAATTATAGCAAATATCTTTTTACGGCTTTACAAACATTTGAAAATTCTACTAAAATGATTTTAATGCTATATATATAGATGCCATAATGATAAAATTATAAAAATATAACACAAATTCTTACATTTTTTTAAATGAAATCTAATCAATAAAGGTACGTTTATGACGAACAATTACTTCAACAAAAAATCAAAACGTATATATTAATTATTTATTTTTTTTTTGTATTTTATCAATGTATATTGCGATAACTAAATATGATTTAAGTTGTAATAGATAAGTTATTGAAATCATTGTAATTTTTATAAAAAGAAAAAAAGAAATCATAAACTATATAGAAGATTGAAAGAAATCCCACTGTTTTATTGGAAATAATATTTAAAAGTATCTTTTCTGAATGTTTTTTTCATTCAGAAAAAATGCATGTGAAGTATAGTCCACTATTAATTATTTACATGTAATAAAACTATTGTCATTATAATTAATATTTCACGACAAATTAGTATATCCATTAAGATCATTTAACTCTTTTATTTTCACTTCATTATTTTTATTATTTGATTAGTTAAAGTTGTTCAAATTTGTAGCAGTTTGACACATAGAGAATTTTGTGAAATATTCAATTTTAATTCGCCCAAACTCATCACATCTTAATTTAAAAAAAATCTACATAGTAAAACATTCACTATTAGTCACATATTTTAAATATATTCCTTTGCAGATTTATGAAAGTTTGAAGTTATTTTTTATGAATTTAATTTAAAATAATTATTTTTATAAATAATGCTATTATAGAAATAATAATACATAGTCTGTTTTTTGTTGTGCATTCAATTTAAATTGGTATTACTATATTTGCACTTGTATCTATAGGTATCTATACTTAATGACAATAATATACATTTTATATTAGGATTGAACAATGTTATCTCGATCACTCGAACATTTTAAAGTTCTTTACTAAGCAGCTCTAAAACTATGTAAATAATATTAATTAAATAAAGTACTTATTTAACATAGGTAGGTATTGATAATAAAAATTAATTGAAATCAGGTATTCACTTTTTCAGATTAATTTAATATTTCTAACACAATTCTTGTCTAAATCTATCATTCCTTAAATTAAGTTACATTTTTAAACAATGCCATGTATTGGATGACTGATGAGTTAACGTGTTTGTCGTTTTTCTCATAAAATTAATCCGAAAAATAAGATATTGTGATATAATGATAAATGTAATCAAGTGTCTAATATAACAAGTGAGTTAAAAATGTAATCTTATAAATAATGTAATGCGAATGAATGTTATAGTTATTTCAATTTAATAATGTTAGTGTATTTATTCATTAAAAAAAAAATAATTTAATAATTGATATATATATTACGATTTAATAGTAAAAGTAAATTTATGTTATTATATTTCTCGCACAATAACCAATACTGATAATCGTATGAACATCAAATCAATAAAAACATTTTTTATAAGCTAAAATATCAATAGAATTGTATGTCTCAATTTAGATCATATAACCAGTTATCTTTAATTGTTTGATTATATTATATTATTCTAGATGTATAGCGGCTAATTATGTAAAAAAATAAAATCGAGGACTTTAATTTTTTCAGGCATTATTTCAACTTTTTAAATAAATTAAAAATATGGTTATTGCTTTGTTATAAATTATTGTAATATTTAAAATAAACAGAATTGATAAAAATGTATGGTTAAATAATATATTTTAATAATTCAAATGAACTATTAAGTTTTTAGTATAAATTATTAATGAGAATTATATAAAAAGTAGACAATTATATAATTTATAGTAATATGCAATACTTATATAATACTTATACCTACTAAATATATTTTTGTGAAATAATATTTTTAATATTTATACAATCATCTATTACACTTACACTAATATTATAAATTTTTGTTAGTTTGATAAATTATTATTATATATTTAAGTTTTAATTATATAATATGCTAATATAACGTATTTTATTTATGGTCGATGTTTTCTATTATTTGATTCGATGGTATGTTATACATTTGTCGTGTTTGTAAGAGAAAAATAAAAATACATTTCAAAGGATTTTTTTTTATTCGATGATAACGTCCAACTTTGTTGTTCGAACTACTATATAACCGCCAAAGGAAAAAAAGTTTATTTAATCAGTAAAATGAATTTCGTTTAATAAAACTTTAAACTGGATACGTCTGCCAAACACCTTATCTTTCATTTAAATTAAATTGTTATTTTATTTCAGTATTATTTCACTGCTTGAAAATTAATAAATGGTTACGTATACCTAGCATTATAGTAATATTATACTAAAGTTAATTAAATGTTAATAAATTATTGTATTTAACAGTAACTTATATAATATCTAATAAGAATTAGTGTAGTAATAGTTATATAAACATGAAATTCATATTTTCATGAATGGTTTAAAATTGTATAGTATAATAAGTACTTGTATTTGAAAACAATTTTTTATAAAAGTACTAAGATGACCCAAAACAAATGCATGTTCATAGATAACTAATATACATAATATAATCGTGGGGACTTTGCCACCGCATTTCCTTTAACAAACTCTCAAAACATATAACCACAACAATTTCATAATAACTTATATTTTTTACTATAAAAGTTTCAATGATAAACGTGTGTAGGTGGTGGACTTTTGCAATAAGTTAGGGTAATATTGGTATTTTTTTTTAAATAGATCAATGATTAAATATAATTTAATATTTAAATTAAGATGATATTTATAATAATATATTCTATTTCTATGTGCTTATATGTTTTGTGCAAAATTTTTAAAATTATAAGTTCCAAATTCCAATTATAACAAGAAACATATAAGGGAATAACTTGACATTGCAGGAGAGGCCTATAACCTTCCAACAGAATTGACAAAATACGTTAACATTTCAGTAAATGAATATTTTTCATTAATTTTTAGAGGACGCTGTACCCTCATGTGTTGTCTCGGTCATATTAATGTACATAATAGAAAATTTGTGTTCAGCGGAATCCATTTTATTCTTTTAGTTTTGATATTAGAGTCAATTTACCTAATATCAAACTTTAAAGTAAGAGTATTATCTAGGGAATCACGTAGGTTTTTATTGATATTTTCATTTTAAACTGGGTAATAGCTATGTAAAATATAAAAACTTTAAAATGCTCATAATTCACTTAAAATTAAAATATCAATAAAAGCCTACGTGATGCTTTAGCTAGACCAATTTGATTAAAGGTAAATTGACTCAAATATTAAAGTAAATAACATAATAAAATGGATTCTGCTGAACACCAATTTGCTACGACGCATGGTGCGCGGGTACGATGTCCTCTTAATTAATTATTGTCTTCTCTTGTTTTTAAGATAATAATTTTTAGTATTCTATTGTTTTTGGTTAAAAATTTGTAGATCTATTTATGATTGTGATTGCTTACTACTTATTATAATATCTAAGTATTAAAAGTAATTAATATATTATATGTATTCTCACTGTATTAGCTATCAATATTCACACAAATGTTGTATTTTTGTTTTATGTGTCCGGATTCGAAAAAATTAAGTACGTTAAAATATCTAATAACGTAGTTGAGGTATTTAGTTCCTCTATTCTCCTCCACAATTGAAGCACCTAGTATAAAAGCCTATAAAAGTACTGTTGAATCATAACATTTTATTTTTACACGCACAATAGTTTAAAATTTAAGTACTTAACTCAAATTATTGAAAATAAAATCCAGTAAAAATCATTGAGTTATTTTTTTTATTTTGGAAAGTATACAAGGACCTATTTTAAAATCCACAAAACAATGTAATTAGGTACAAAAAAATAAATATATATTTTATGCTATTGTTGGAACAAAATGACGCCGGTACTTTAAAAGCAGAAATGAACAAAAGCATTAAAATTGAGGACACTTTTGGTCGACAATAAATGAAAAAAAACTTTGGTACTTAAAAAAGTTTGCTGGTGATTTGATTTGATATACCTGTTTTATTTATGGCTGTTATTTATTTATCATATTATTATCGTTTTGAATATACGTATATAGATAATAGTTGTTTGCTAGGTATAGATATAATTGTATATAATGTCAAATGACTTGAAGAATTGAAAATTGATTTCTAAAACCAGATGGTGGTATCATTATTTTATAACAATATTATTCACTATTTAAGGATAATTGTTGTATCGTTTTAACTAATTCACACTCTTAGATTCATAGCTAGAGGAGGAATGTACCGGTTTTATAATGATATTTGTTTTATTTTATACCTGTCATCATGTTGTACAGAACATTTGATTCAATCTTAAACATTGAAGGTGGTCTCTAATATTATATTTTATCTAGTTGATAATTTATTTATCAACATATTACAATTTGGACATTTAATAATTAACCAACGAAAAGCAGCGAAAAATGAAAATATATTTACATTAGGTATAAAGGTTATGTTGATACAACATGAAAATGTTGTTATTTTTTGCTATAATATAGAAAAGATATGTGTAGGCTTAAGAAATTCAAATTATATCATTAAATGTTTAATTTTTGTTTTTACTTTTTGTACTATAATGGTGTAACACGCTGTAACCTAACTAAATTCAATACATTACTATATGATAGAGGTATTGACATGTATATAATATAGATATATTATGTTATCAGAACTTGAACTATTCGTATTTCCAAATCTCTACTTATTATTATATTAAAATACGTTTACAAAACGAATCACGAAAAAACACACTTAATTTTTGCCAACTTATAGACATTTATATAGATTACTTTTTTCTTTTTCAGCCTTGAAACTTTGTCAACGTGAAGAAAAAAATAGTTTGGACGGCAATCGCATACAATATATACGACAGCGAACGGCAACGGTTCTTGAGTACCCCAGGGAACGATAGAACTTCACGCGCCATCAGGAGCCAAAGCACACAAATCGTCTTTTTGATTTCACGTTTTATAATTGAAATTTTTATCAATCACTAACTTTTACTAATCAGTTTTTTGCAATTTTAAACACATATATCAAAACTTGTATGAGTATGCGATATGCTTACATATTTTAAATAAATTAAATAAAAAAAAAACACACACACACACACACACACACACACACATATAATTATATATTTTATCATTATTTATACGCATCATTTCTCATAGTTGTATTATTGATTTCCATACAATAAAAGTTAAATTAAATTTAAAACTAAGACCCGGTCTCAAGCTGTTAAATTATTAAATTATTTATTTTTTATTTAAAACTGTAATTTTCAAAAACAATGGTTTTATTTGGAGTTTACTTATAAAAAAATGTACGCAATTAAATATATACACATCAACTTATTCGATGTGAAAATGAATAAAAGTAAGTTTTAAATTTGTTGAAGTACCACAGCGCGTCGTCGGCGCGATGATTGGTTTAATTTAAATAATCCTGTTGTCATATTAATCGTTTTGAGTAACACACGCGTTACATGTCAGTACGTGATTTCAAGACTACCGAAATGTGAAAAGCTAGTATGTGTAAGTGAACAGTTTCAAATAATATATTTATATATACCTAAATAATATAATTTTTTTATTGAATAAACAGAGAATAAAACACGACTTATCTAAACGCAACAGAATATACCTATACTGTCTACAATAATATGTGATTAACAGTTTTGAATTTACAGCAATGCTTTCAAGTTTCAGTCCGTAATACCTGCATGTGAATAAACTCCATATATTCGTTGAAATTAACAAAATATTGACACTGACTACAGTACCTAATAATAAACTTAATTCTAGTTGAGACTTCAAAGATTTAAATTCCCTGATATAATATCACGACGAGAAAGTAGAAACCTCGTATAAATTATGATCATGATGTAATACATACTATTTATATAGATTTATACATTTAAGGGATTATGTATGATATATTAATATGTGCAACGTGTAATTAGTTTTGACACGAGAGGAAATCGTATAACTTTAAAGTGAAAGACGCCACGAAGCTTTTACATTTTTCTTCGAAACGAAATGTTTTTGTATAATGTAACCACTAAGCAACATATGAGTTCAGTTATGATTTATTTTTGGAAAAGAATGCATTCCTTACAATTTTGCGTAAACGGATTGTCGTTGTTAATTATTCAAACTTTTTAACTGTGGGTATGTTTGTCACGTATTAGTGAAGTATAATATTTAGCTGTTAACACTTTATTAACAGTATACGTTATACACGTCACAGACTACATACGCTTTAAAAGTAATATTTTTTTAATACATATCAAACACATTCATGTACACATAATAATATATTATAATATACAACTCCCATGGGCTGAATGTTGTTATACATGTTATAAAACGAAGGTGTAAGTTCCGAATCGCTTACACACACCGCGCGTGCTACATAGATATAATAAATACAACATACGTCCTCTCTCGTGCCTCGTGGGTTCGTAAATTGAGATTGCAGAATATAATATAATATTTAAATTAAACTGAAAGGCAATGAAATCTACTTCGGCGGTTTCGGCTAAATATTTAAAACAAAGTACCTACGTATAATATATAGTCATTTAGATTTTTTATGAAACGAAAAGGTGCAGGTCGATATGTATATCTTTAGGTATTATTATTATTTATTTGTTAACGCGACGCAAATGTGCACAATAAATTTCAGTACCTATATTGAGTTTATTGTCAAGTTTTCTAAACGGTGGTTAAATAATAACAATAATAGTGAGAAATAAATTATACTAATGGAAAATTATTTTTTTTTTTTTTAAAGTTTTCGTTTACCTACTATTTATTTGATCTAAATTTCGATAATACGGGCATTTTATTTTAGTTTCATTTTAGATACGTTTATTCAATTTTAAATATAATAAAAATTAAAACTCATACAACTATTAATTACTTTATTTATATTATGTTTTATCATTTAAATATGTATATATATATATATTTATATTTGTTTAAATTATGATCATGTCTAAAAGTAATTAAATTTGTTTTTTTAAACTTTGATAAAGATATGGTCAATAAAAAAGGAAAATAATTGTTTTAACTTCCTTTATTGTTATATAAATGGTGTGAGGATTGAGAAAATAGTTTTTTGTTAAATTATTTATCTAGTTCTATAAATAAATAAATATATATAAAAATAATAAATAAAAGTTGAATTGCAATAAACAAACTAGTTAAATTATATTTTAATTATTAATTAAGACCAAGTATGAAACGTATTATTTAATTCATTTGTATGTACTATAATGAGAAAAATAACAATAATGCACCTAACTGATGTAATAACTTAATGTACCAATAAAGATTTAATTATTCATCAATTATAGGTTTTTAATAGATACACATATATAACTAATAGTACCATAGTACCAATATGATTAATTAGAATATCGTTACAAATATCAAGTCGTAAAATTATCCAATTTAAAACATGCAATTAACATCAAATTGTGTTAACAATTTCTAGATAATTAAATTCACATTAAAAATAGGTGATAGGTACATGTTATCCGTGTATTTTTCGATTAGTATTTTTAACAATGAATTTCTGTTTAATTAAAAAGTTACAGTAAACCGCAAACATCATGTTAAAACAAATTCGTCAAATTACGTGATTTTTAAATAAAAGATTAATTTTAAATCAAATGAGATTTGTTCTTAATACAATATATACATTTATTTTGATAATATTTAACGATTCCGCGTGTACTATGTGTATTAAAATATAATAAAATTAATCAAAATTATTTCAATCATTGCAAGGTATTTCATACAGAAAAAAAATATGATCATTCGAAGAGAAATGTATTATATATATATGCACAATGCACGTATTGCATATATAACAATGGAAAATTTTGTTTGTAAATCGAGCAATGGAGGTAATCAAAATTCGAGTTAACGATTAAACGATGTTTGATTAAGCATGCATACCCTTATATTTACAGCTCATTAGACTATTTAGACATTTAAACATTATCGTAGTATCGTCAAGTATAACAAACGACTAATATTATCATATTATATACTTAAAGTAAACCTATACATTTACAATTATTAAACTATTTTTGACCGTTAATATTAAAAAATTTAATTTAGATAAATATATAAATAAATACATAAAATGTATGTTTATTGGTATAAGAATAATAAACATGGCTCATTTTACCATGACTATATTATCTCCTTTTAAATGTTTGACTGCTGTGAACAATTTTAAATTATTTTATCAAAAGGTCATATATATGCAAGAATTCTGAGTTACATGAAAAATTAATATGATACTACAATTTTTAAAAATTCAACAAGTACGTATATTAACAAGTACTAGTTTTACACGCAGTATTTTCGTAACGTTTTTATACGAGAACTATATAGTTAAGGGACACGATACTATGGTGCTCGAATTTAAGCTCAATTTATTTTGTAATTGTCATTTGATATCTATGTTACAATGTATTGCTTCTGAGCGTGCATAATAATATAAATTGTTAAAAACACACATTTTTGTGTTTTTGGTCGAGGATGTAATAAAAGTGCATAGGACCGAACGGGTGCAACGAGTATGGTGTGAGTGCAGGGCGTGAGTAAAGGTCCGGGTTGAATAAGGAAAAAGAAATAAAAAAAAAAATGAAAATTACAAACTAGTGTACCATGTCTGATTATGCAAATGGGGAAGTTGTGTCCGGAATATTGTTCTCAATCTCGCAGGGTATAGACTTTAATCTCAGTTTTCCCCTTGGCTGGTTCCCTCTCGCGCTACGTGAACAAACTTTAAGAAAAATATAATTCGTCCCGATACAGAAAAAATACGAGTGCGCATATTATTATTACCATTATTATTATTATTATTATTATTATGATATACGCGTATACAAAATAATATATTATTGTCGTATATATTATATGCGTGTGCACACAGAAAACGCGCAACGAGTTTTGAGAAATGCATTCTGCATGGTTTTTTTTTATTATTGTGTTCTGCAATATACGGCATTAAGATAAAAACAAAAACGTATTTTCTTTTTACGTTATTTTTCTGAGAATTTTTTTTATTGAAACTTAACTTTTGAATAACATGAATATAAAATAGAAATGATTGCGATTTAATCGTGGAAAATAATACGTTAGGTACCTAACATAGAGGCGGGCGGTATAGGTAACGCCACTACATAGTACCCACTACAATTGTATGTAAATATAATGTATAATATATGTACTAGGGAAGAAATAATATCGAAACCTCGTATAAGGACAATTTAACTGATCTAGATAAAATCAAATAAGAGTTATAAAAGTTGAATTAATATGTTATATATAAAAAAAATATTATACCTTCCATTTTTTATTTTTCAATTTCAACTTAACAATTAATAATTTTTAAATACTGCAATTATTTTTTTTAAATAAAATAATAATAAACACAGAAAAAAATCTATAATGACGGTAATTATAAAAATGGTGATCTAATATTGGTATGGAAATATTAATGACCGAACCATTGATTTAAAAGTAAACACATTATTTATTTATAGAGATCGTATTTTTTAAACCAAAATTATGAAAACAATGAACATTTAAAAATAATACAAGTACCTAGGTAATGTAGCCTAGTCTGTATTATTAAACTTTAAACTACTTGTTTGATAATTAACAGTAAGTACTAAGTTCAATATTTCAGAATTTTTGTTTACATAAAATGTAATTTATGTATTTATTGTACGCAGAAATAAGAATATTATTACTTGATAATTTAAAGATGGATACCAAAAACAGGTCCAGTTCAAACTTAAATACTGTTTAGGATAAGCCATAATTGCGCGTTATTGTCTATAAAAAAAATCATATTTATAAATAACAGGTACATAGATTTTTAAATTCCATAATTTATTTTTATAATTACGAAATCATGATCGATATAATATTATATGAAATAATTAAATATTATAAATAATAAAATAATCGATACTAGATAAACGGTATAGGATAAATACCTGGTACCAATGTATCAGATGAAAATTTACGAAACACATATCATGCAGAATATGAATGATAATTGTTTTACAGAAAAATGTGTAATAGCAAAACATACAACATTTACTTTTATTTCTTTTGGTTTTGTTAACAACATTATGGTTCAATTGATTTGAATAAAAAAACTGTTTCTTTTTTATATGCTACTTGTTAACACAGAAATGAAAATCTATTAAAAACATTTTTGTATTACTGTTATTAAAAGTTGGTAATGAAATGTATTTAAAAAGATTGGAAAACTGATATTTTGAGTGGTTCAAAATCTGAATAAAATAAAATATTCTAACTACCAACAACATAAAAATAAAAAAAACTTAAATTGTAAGTAATTTATTTGTATTTCAAACGATAAAAGTTAAAAAATAATCCAAACAAATACCTCACTAAATTGTTTTAAAATGTTTTTTCGGTTACATTTTAACCAATATAGTATTTCAAAAGGCCTTGTATATTATGTTTAAAGGTATTTTGTCATATTTAATGGTTAAATAGTTTTTTTTTTGTGTTCAAATTATTTATGCTTTTGGTTTTTTTTTTTAATAACTTAACTATTTTCTCACTGTTAACAAATTATGGGAGCATAAATAATATCAGTACAACATTTAATAATTCACTAAAACAGTTTTTGTCGTTGAACATAAATATAATTTTTTACGGTACATTTTGGATATTGTCCTAAAAATTATTGCCCTATTCGAAACACAACAAAACCATTATCTGAGCTCTTGTAATTATCTTGTCATAACGGAAAGGATGGTGCTTTTGCATTAACTCCAAAAAGGCTATAGGAAATGGACGAGTAGGAAATGAAACAGAGTTTATCAAAATATGCACGCATGATGTCCAGTTGCTGCATATATTATAATATGTTTTATGTGTATATATGAATATGATGCGACACCAGGTACCTATATGTAATATAAATATAAATATATAAATTCTAATGTTCCATTATTCTAATGCTTATTGCACTTTCAACTAATAGTTCATATAATTATATGTACATGCTCTTATGTAGTGTATATTTTCATTGAAAACGTTCAATCGTTTAAAAAAAAAAAAAATTGATAATTGAGATGATATTCATATCGAAATTATTGTGTTTAATTTTTTACCAACTTGATCGCATTGGACTCATGATTATATAGAATTATTATAATGAATTATATGATTAGGAGGTATATATAATGTATATTATATTATAATATATAAAGAAAAATATTAAAATAATAATAACGTTTGGGTAGAACGAACTATACAAAAACATTTGATAAATTATTTAAAGTGTTATTGTTTAATTTAATAACGGGATAAATGATTTAAAATGATTTATTTTAACCGTAGATTATAGTATTTGTGCATATTTAAATATATCAAATACTTAAATAGTTTTTAATTTTCTTTTTAAAACTTTCAATAATTAATAATTTTATACTTTCTTAATCGTCTATATTTAGATTAATTGATCATTATATATATAGTTCAAAATGGTTTTTTTATGAACACATGAAATGATTATATATTTTTTTTAAATTTAAAGACAATATTGCTGTTAAGTAATTTTTTAATTTGATTTATTTTAAATTTATAAAATTGTAACTACAACTTCGTAAATAAATATAGGTACTGCTTAAAATTATTATGTATAAAAACAATGTGGATTTTTAGACTTATTTAGAAATCGATTTATACTTCAGAAATCTGTCAGATGCACGATGCTTTAAACCTTTTCAACATGAAGTCAAATGACAATGGTTTACATTTACTTATAAAAAAGTTAAGCTCATTTGCAATTGAATAATAGCTTATAACACTGAATTTTTAAATCAAATTGTGTATAAAAGAATACCATCTAACTATTAACATATCATGTAGTGAAAAAAATACCAGTAACGAACACAAATTTTATATTTACTCAATATTATCAATAGTGGAAAGTTACGGTATATTATCAAGTTCAAAAAACTTTAATACAACGTTCAAAATAAAAAATAAATTCTACAATGGATATATAAGTATATACGTATAGTATATATATTATTTATATATATAGAATATTTACCAATATTGCGTGTGCATAAATATATGATTATAAATGTAAAATGATCTAAAAGCAGGCGAGTGTATGTTCATAATAATGTTATTACCAAATGATAGTATTGGTCACAAATTATTGACTTTCTTGACTCCATAGACCATTATAATCATTGTAACTTTGAATTCTAAGTTTTTAATTTGTATCAACAATATAGCTATTAATTTAGAACTTATACGACAACTAAATCGGATTTGTATAGTAAAATACCTATATATTCGTTAAAAAGTTTATAAAAAAGTAGATTAAAGTGATAAAATGGCTAAAAGAATTAAAATTTGCATTCAAATGCCTTTTGTTCGTAAGCACTGTAATACTGCAAATATAACTTATGGACAATGTGAAATATTGCGATGCCACTTTGGAATTAACACTATTATATAGACACGCCAACGAGGGCTCTCGTTTCTTTCTTCTTGAGTGTACTCTTCTTTATAATCAAGTCGCTTGAAATATTATGTAAAAATATGCACTGTAGAAAGTACCCAGGTATAGACTACGATTCAGTGCAACAAATATGTAAACGGATATATTTTATTTATCAAATAAATCGTGCACAATTATATTTTCTTAAATATCCATCTGTTGATAAATTAACAGTGTGTTTTTCTTACGCAATAAGATATTTTCGAGGTGTCACGATAGCATACCAAATAAATATATATTATATTTATATTTTCCACCTTTTTATAACAAACAAGCAGATACAATAATTAATAACGTATTTGATTATCATAGAATATAATATGTATTAATATATTATAAGTATACTTACAACGAGACTAATGTGTAAAGATAGTTTATACATTTTAAAAAACTAATAAAATAATAACTAATTTGGATAAAAATATATTTTTTAAGTTGTACATAATATACAGTTTATACGTATATACGTACATTATGCACTTTAAATGAATGTCTTATTTTTGGACATAATAAATAAAAAACATTCATTATCACGCTTTGGTTTGGTGTAAAAAGTTGTTTCACATACTATTGTGAATTGTGACACAATGATATGGCTAGTATCAGTACTGCTAACCTATTATACTCGTTTGTAGTAGCGTTATAGTAGAATAACTTTTAACTCGAAAATAATGCGTTTTGTTTTGATGTGAAAAATTTGCGTCACAACCACTAGTAGGTATTGATTTTTTTTGATTTTTTTACACAGCGTAAAACTGTAAACCTTATATATATATATATATATATATAAGTATACACACACGTACACATACATGAAGAGAGAATTTAAACTTTTTTTTCGCATTACATACCGCCGACATTTGTGGTTGTTAAACGTGAAAACGAGAAACTGTTCTCTCCCTTGTTGAAAAGTTAAAGAGTTGTAAAGTGTTCGTTGGATAGGGATCAGTGCACATTTGCATAGGGCTTATAATACAGGACCATGCTTATTGAACGCGCGGAGTTATTTTCCCATTCAAAACTTTCGAGTGTGCTGGATATGAACAGCCTTTAAGTTGAAAAATTAAAAGAGGTAAATTAATTTTTGAAGATATATTTATATATTATAATATGTCGATTATCAACATTATAATGTTTTTTTAAACAAAACTGATTTGTCCCGGTAACATCAAGTATTAATTACCCAGAGAAATTTTTTTATTGTCAAATTACCATAATTGATTATATTATATTCCACGGCGCGTGCTTCAAACGACCCACACCCATAGTATTTTTTCACGTGTTCTTTATTATCCTGATTGCGGTCGATTATAATCCTCTCCCACTGGCACATATTTCAAGACGAACAATCAATACGAGACGACTATTTATTATAATAATTTTTTGCAAATATATTATTACTTATCGTGTATATATACTTTGAATTTTCAATGATGTGATAACATATTTTGTATTTATAATTAACATTGATAATTTATTTAATCTGGGAGATCATTATTTGACTTATGTTTTCATTGAGATAATAAAACTGAAGAAAAAATATTGTAAGCAATTAATCGTTGTATAAAAATAAACATAAACATCCTCATCGTCAAATATTCGTCACATTTTAAATAATGTGTATTATAGGAACATTTGAAAGTACGTATCGCGCAGCAATATTCTTAACTATCTAAAAATACGTCGATGTCAGTATTCAGTATTGGGCACGTATGTGAAATACGTGATAACCGATTCCAAGTATTATCTTTATACTATATATTGCAAAATGTTAACTAAAATGATTATTGATTTTTTTCACATTTTCGCCAATTTCGTAGCACGCTCTGTATTCTGCGGTGGTGCGTACACGTCAAGGATTCAGGGTACCGGATCAAGTTTTACGAGCGTTTTGTACCAAATTTCTGCACGAGACCGGTCCCTAAGCTCATTGTGTAAGCGTTCCGCATATATTATACGAAGAAAAAAAGTATCATAATAACAAAAATAAAAACAGAAAATAAAATGTATATATACTTGTATAGTTGTATGTCACCGCGGCTCTTATATTGTAATACCTATATGATAATATGTGTCGAGGTATCGTATTGTTCACCATCATAATTTATATATAATATACTCGGAAACTCATTGTAAAACTTCGCTGACCGTTCGTTGCACAGTTTTGTGTGCCTTATTCATCGTGGGCTATAAAAATTATTGCTATCCGCGGGCCTAGTTCACGCGTACGTGTGGCTCTCCAGGGTCTCGTTATGCGCAGAAATATACGTGTACGCATACAACATTATATATATATATATATACACCTAGGCGGTGGTTGAAAGTGGTGGCGATGGTGGCTACGGGTGTTTTCGTTGGTGTCGGCCGCCGCAGGGGTGTGGAAATGGAAACGATCGAAACCAGGGCGCCGCGACACGCGGGGTGTGATAAAACCTCTAAGGATATTTTCCCGTGTAAAACAATGAACCTTGTCCTTGTCAACCGGCGGAAAACAGTATATTCTGAGTGTATACTCTCGCAGATGGACGGACAAATAGATAGAAAGAAAAAGTAAAGTGAGAAACAGAATGTCCGTGTGTGTGCGAGAGAAAGATAGTGTTAGAGAGAGAAATAAGAGAGCGAGAGAGAGTGAATGACTGAACGCAGTGCGAAATTCCTTTGGGTAATTTAATATCCTTTGGTAAGTTTGGACCTTTTGTAGACAATTCTCCGCTTCAGGCCCACTACCTACCCGTACTACCGTTACCATCACCATACCACCACCGTCGTCTACCCAAAGACCATCCTCACTCACCAAACATTACCAAAATGCAACCATCCAACTACCCGACCACCACAATTGGCTTTATATGACTACAATGCTACATATATAATATATATGCATATAACCATAGATATTTCATGTGCAGTCGCTATTCATAATTAAATATTAATTTCTTTTTTTGGACCCCGATATTAGTTATTATGTATGTATTATTTATCTCCCGAACAAATTAATTTTACTGACAGCATAGTGTACCAGAAAGTCAAATTCAAAGAAACTAAATTCCTGTACTCTTGTCACTCATTAAAACTTATGTCGGAGTAAAGTGAATAACGTTGAGATGCCAAAAAACTCATTTAACTGCTCTTAGATTAATTTATTGCTGTAAAATGTTATTAAATTCGTTATTTTTCTTTTGACAGGTTAATCGATCCGTTTTATAATCACCTAAAGTATACAAATGAAGATAAAATATAATTTAATTATTTATTTTTTTTTACTTTAGAAAATACCCTAAAAAAATGTGAACCACTAAATGACATATTATATATATATATATATATATTGAATTTTTAAAAGAGAAAATAAATGAAAATATTTATTTGAATTCATTAAGAGCGTCCAGCATGATGTTTAAAAGAAAGTAGGTGCATTAGTAGTAATCGAAACACTCAATGCTCGAGTTATGTAGTATGTGACAAATAAATATGATGACAAATACTTTAGACATTTTTATTTTTTTGAATCTTCAAATCTAATAAATCGTAAATTATGAACGAATTTTTACCATAGATTACTATTATGGACTCTATATAAAATAAATTGGAAAGAAAATTACTCAAAAATGTATTTAAGTTATGTGTTTATATGTGTGATTGATAACAAAAAATGTAGTCTGTTAAATTAAGCTATAGTAAAAGTATAAACAATATTAATTTTAATAATTGAAATGTCTGAAATAACAATTCAAACATTTTATTAGCATATTTTTTGTTAATACCTAAATAGCTAAAGTAATGGTTGAAATAATTGTTCTCAAATAAAATAAAATGAATTATTTAAAAAAGAAACCAACAATTATTTAAAGATTAATGATTTATACCTGCAAAATAATATTCTATATTTTATAATATAGTTTAAATTAAATGATTTGGAATCATTTAGTATGAATCTTGTGCATTTATCATAATATTTGGTACAATTTAAACCTAGTTAGGAAAAAATACCCAGACAAAAATTGTTTTATACAATTTATAGGTAGGCTATTCATGAATAAAATAAATCTGTATAATAGTAAACTTGAAGTATCTTGTCTTTAATTAAAAATTAAAAACAATGTTTTAAAAATTTGTTATACAAATGGCAACATGAGAAATTATTAAAAATCTGCGTTTATTTTTTTAAATATAATAAATTAAGTAATTAATTCTTACCGGATATATAATATACAAGATGATTGGTGACAGTTGATGAGGATATCGAGAGTGTAATACTAAAATAAATAATATGTTATTATTGTGTTTTCTGGTGCGATCAATATAAAATTATATTACTGATAGCTCATATAAATCGGTTTATCTACTACTACACTCAAGTCACTATTGCGGTATGAAATGAATGATTTTAAAAATGTCATTTTTTTTCTGGATGACAATATTATGATTACTATTTTCCATCTAATCGCGTTAACTATATCGTTATGTAAATTGAATTTACGTGGTTTCATTGTGCCTTTATAAACACATTAAGTGTGTGTATATTTACTATACACACATATTATACAATAAACTATTAATATATATTGTTTATATTAAGTACATTATACCTTTTTAATTTTCATAATGTACTTATTGTTTTCATTTTGTTATCGAACAACACAATATAATCGATTTGAATAAAGTCCAACAACGTAAAGTATTGTAGTGCTGATTGCATTTTTTTTTCCAAAATATATTTCCCTCCTTGGACATACTAATGGTTATCACTCTCGAGTCTTGATAAATATTCATACCAACATTTATCTAACAATCTACCTTTAATTGCACGTGAATGCGTTTAAGATTATATGGAGTGTTTTATGTGTTGTTATTATTTCGTTTATCATCGTCGGACGATTATAAATTAAAAAAAAAGATTAACCACAAACCCATTATTATAATAATTATTTATAAATACAATATGAAGACGACGACTTATACTTGTATATAAATGTTTAATTAACGTAGGTGGCTTAACGCGAGAGTATGAAGTATTTTGCGCGGAACAAAGTTTTCTCGAGACGCTGCGAAATCGTTTAATCTCCCGTAGGCGATGGCCCCATTTTGCATGTACATTAAACACGCACAACAAGTGTATTTTATTTTTTAAGTTTATTACGTATTTACGTACGAGTATATTATGGTACCGAGAATCAAGTTTTATTAAAATCCCGATGAGTTGTAATAAAATATTACCTGAAGTGTCGTTTGTGTGAAATTGTGAGGCTTCTCTTTTAAGTCACTTACGCTATGCCTATATTAAGCATTAACCAGCAATACTTTTGTATATGCTTATTGTACTTATTTTTGAATAGATTATTTATTTCATATTAAATGTAAAAAGAAAAATTTGAGAAGTTGAACTGTTGTATGTAGCCATGTTGCCATGTAGGTGTCGATTATTCGATTATATCTCGTCATTGAGCACGTATATCTATGTAAATGAATACGAAGAAAAATAATTCATCATTTGAATGGATTTTGTCAACGCGTTACATTTTATTACAATAACAAAAAGCCAGCAACCAATAAACCATTAACCAATAATAGTCTTCACAATTTTTTCGTGAATTTTTTCCAACAATATTTTTATGTAAGAGAGTTATTTATGAATTTTAAGATGAATAGAAAAATGCTTATTTAAATATATATTATATTATATTAAATTATAATATAATATATAATATATACTTATAACTATCATATTTTATTATCACAAATATATTATATATTAATATCTATTTTTTGTGGACCAAGTATCAAGAACAACAATATATTTTGTAAAATAAATAGTAAATAACTGTTCAAGTTTTTATACAATATATAATCGTTGTTTCACCAGAAAAGCGTTTAGACGTTTACATATGAAACAATTACCGTGGTACTGTTTAACTAACAACTATTTTTTAAATTATTTTAAATTTTATTTAAGAAAAATCTTATATTTAATTTCAAATCTTAGGTATAAAAATCAAAACAATTTTCAACTACAAAATGGTTTGAACATTTTCTATATTTTGATGAATCTTAACATTTTAAACTCAAACGCTTTTAAAAAAAATAGTAGGGTTTCTAATAATTTTTAATTGCTGCGAGAAAAACTTGCGAGGATCCTTTTTTAATAAAGATTCCTGTTTTTTCTTAATTTTTTTCCCTCAATTATTTTATTAAATATACAGATAGAGTCAGTAAATTAGTTAGTCTTAAATCATTATAGTAAAATTCATTCTAAATTACAGACGCATTTAAAACCTTTAGTTGCTGAACTTGCATCAAACTCATTTCCTGGAAATTCCCCTCGTCGACTCAATTGAAAATGGCGTTGAGATTCATTTAATGATTGACGGTTAACTTAACTTAATATTTAGAATAAAATTACAAAAATAATTACAAAATAGAAAAAAAAATTAACGTTGGGTTCTATAACTGGATGGTTACCCTCCTTGTGTATAACACTATCGTATTCTTTCTTTTTGTGTACATTTTTACTTTCATTCTATACTTTTTTACTATAAAAAATGTCTTTAAACATAAATAAAAGGTTCATATTCCAATTCATGGAATTCATTGAATGAAAATTATTGAATTATACGTCATATTTAAGAATTCTATTTTCTTAATCCACTTAAAATAAAAAAAAATTACAGGAATGTGGTAACTTAACGTATGTACTATTCTAAGATTATATATTATCAAATAGGGCAAAATAAAAATCATTATTTTTCATCCATCGCTATATATAAATATTAATAACAATTCGTTTTAAAAGCTTTTAACGCGATTGTTTCAAAGTAGAAAATATTAACTTTTAAAAAGCGTTGCGTTTAGTAATAGACGACTTTTTTCTTTTTTTTCCACGCTATGGGTCAAAAATATCGTTGAAATTTACAATGAAAAAGGACCATATAATAAAAATACAACTATTTCAGAACAATCTAGGTAATATTTATTGTCGCGTTTTCCATTAGTAAATTATACCATATCGATATAAAGTTATTGTTTAGTTAAGAAAAATCCCGATTAATTGTTGGAAATTGCCTCTGTCACACACTGTTGTAGTTTCTATCTGTTACTATTGTAAATATCCGATAAATATAATATTTTCTGTGGACATGAATTCTTAAATTGAATATTTTTTTATTGCAAAACTAACGAGAAATTCATGAGATTCGTCGACCCATGTTTCAATTTACTAAGAGTATTATTATTTATTAATAATAAATAATAAATTATTATCATAAATCATAATGCACCAAAAAAAGTTTTGTATACATTTAACTTGCAATAATTCAAGCATATTGTTTAATGTTCCGAGTAAAAATAAGGATATGTTGGTTTAACAGCGATGTATCCTTATATATCAATACTCTTTTGTGGGCTATGGAAAAATGCCATATATTTATCGATCGGAAAATAAGGTAAGTTTGTATACTTTTATGTGGTAACTGTTTCAATATTTCAATAATCTCTGAATTTTACCCAAAAAGTTTCAGAATTTTATTTGAATTTTTTTTTTGAAACGTAGCGTAAAATAATTGATGTGCAAATTAAATACACTTGTACCTAATACTTACACTAGTGTGGTAGAAATGGTAGAAAAATAAGATTTTAAAATATTAAATAAATTTATTATAATATTTCCTGATTTTAATCTCAGTCACATCATGTAAATTCAACTGTTACTGTTTATTGAATAATATAACACTATTTTCTATACTCATGTGAAATTGAATATTAACAAAAATAAAAATAAAACTAAAAGTCGTTTAATGGAAATTCGGATTACAGATATCTCAAATACGGATCTCGAAACTTTGAATTATTTGAACTTTGGATCATTTAGATTTCCCGTCACCAGTAATATATAAGAGTATTCAAAACTCTCAAATACGTGTAAGCAACTTGAGATCCAAGGTTTAATTTTTTTTTCTTTATATTACGTTAGTATAGAAAGGAGCCTATAATATTTTTCATTAAATCCGGTTAAATATTTGTATTTTCCAAGTCGTACAAGTCTTATACGTATAAAAGTATATATTTAAATCTCACGAGGTTCGTTGTGGCTTACAAGTGACTTCACAAGTTGGGGTAAGAAAACCATATGGATATTATGATATAATATGTTTTATTCATATTTGTCACTGATTCTGTCTAGAACAATAAAAAAAATCATCATATCTCTAATTCTAACCAACTAAAATATTTTGTCATAAAAAAAAGGTATCTTGCTATGATTAGTAGCTACGCATTAATATATTAATCTTAACCTTAATGTAATTTATATTTATATTACTTAGAGTATTTATTTTCTTAACCTTCAACAAGTTTTCATTCATTTTACGTTTTAGAATTCATAACTTGTATTGTGTTAATTTTTTATTGGAATAAAGTGTCGTATATAAATTTATTATATTTAATAGGTAGTATTATTTATATTAATATATCAATTTTAATAATTATTTAACCAAAATCCAAGTTATTATTTTAAAAATTTAATTTATAATGAGCTCAATGTGGTACATTGTATGATGTTCATGATAAATACGTCTTGTCTTATTTTTACATTCATAAAGTTAATTTAAGAGATTATTAAACAACAATCATAATTATAGCACTTATTTAAAACAAAAATGCCACATAGATGCTTTTATTAATTGTTTGATAGTTTTAGGTACCAATATTCAATTTTTAATGGCATTTCTTTGTTACGTAAACAGTAGGTATTAAAGTTGATTATTGTATTAATTATAACTTATAAGGATTATAAAAATATATAAATAATATTAAACTACAAGACAATAAATTGGATATCTTTGAACACAATTTTTTATTATCTTTATTTTTACTTTTAATTTATTTCGATAAACTGAAATTAATTTAAATTTTATTAGGTATTATCTTTATGGATTTTATGATTACCTATTATTATTATTATTTAATGTTGCTTAAACACAACTCGTCTGTGTACAAGTTCTTACTTTTTGTACGGATTTGCAACTAGTAATATTTCAATAGACATTCTTAATATATTTTATATTTATTTCATCATCGAAGATGATTATGTCCTTAAGAAAAACTGCACAGATAACATAATAACATATAATAAATTTACAAGTCTTGATTTAAAGTTAGAAAGTACATAGTAATAATAGCTTTGTCAAAATAATTAAATATAATATTAGAATAAAAAACATAGGAGAGTAATACGTGTATGTATATTGTATATAGTATTGTGAATTAAAAGTATTGTTACAACATATAGACTATAATAAAGCTTATGAATTGTTTTTAATCTACATTTTTATTTCAATTAATTTGTATAATTTGTTTAAATGTGTTTAAAATATTCAGTTATTGCAATTTGTAAGCGTAATAAAATCTATTATAACTAATATTAACTCAAGAAATTCATCACAAGCAATGCTTAAATTAAGTTCTGAGTGCGATTGCTGAATTGTATTTATTTATAATATGAACAAATTTACTTTGATTAAAAAAAAAATCGACCATTTTACAATTATGTATATATTACCAAATGCCAAAAGTATTTTAAAGATATTAAATTATTTTGTACATTACACAAATAGTTTGAATTGTAATTCGTTTTGATATAGCTTTTTATAAAGCTCTCATTCTAGAAAATTTATTGTAGAGATTTTTACGAACTACAGATATTAATTTTTTAGAAAATCAATTAAAAAAATTCGACTTACATGGTAGAAGTTTTGGAACAAAATTAACAAGAATAGAGAAAATTACTCTATTAAGCTCTTTTACTTCATAGAATTCACAAGTTTAAATTTTAACACGTAACAGATAATCGCGATAACGGTCTGTATATGTACGTATTGTATGATGAACGGATAATACAAAGCGACGTCATAATAATGTAGAATAATATATCATATTTAATATTTATTATTTGTTATAGTCGTATTATGCCTACAAAAGGTTGCCATACATTACACTCTAGTATGCAACTACCCGACTACATCGTAATAATATATAAAATACAATAAACATACATACAGGCCTCAAATCGTAAAGGTTGTACGGATAGAACCGTCTTTTACTATAAAAATAACTGTTCACGGATTGCGAGTAGTATATAAAAATACAGTAATTCCTCACATTAATTCGGCAGATATCAGATTAGAATATAGGTACTACCGGACTAGTGTTTTTTTTTTTAATTTTATGATAACTTTATATTTTAATTATTAACACTGAAAACAAAAACAATATTAAATAAACTGCGTATGTTAAAATTCGTTGTGGTTTATTATGGTATATATTAAAAAACATGTAGTCTCTATAGTCACTACTCACTAGTCAGTATTATTATAGTTTATTATAAAATGATGCCAAAATTGTATAAAGACCGTAAATATATCTAATTATATATATACGACATTTAGTATTCCTCAAAACTCAGTTCGACCGCCAAATTCTGAATTAACCAATGCTTTCACTTATAAACTAATTACATAAATCATATAAATGTAAAAAAAATTGCAAGAAAAGGGAGCTGTAAGGTAGAAATATACCCGTAGTCTTACAGTGATTATTTAAACAAGATATAACTAGGATTTTATACTCATATTATGTACTTGTGACATCATATTATTGTAATCATACGATAATTTCGAATTACGGTCGTATAGAAAGGCTAAACTATAATACGAATATTAAGTCGCCTAGTTATTATCCTTATTTATATACAAAGAATTTGTAAATACAATATATAAGTGACTGATGAGCGTCTTACCTTGTCACGTCACTCCGGGTATGGCATAATCCTCGGGCAATTTGATCACATTAATGTATAATATTAGACTTCCTACGTCGCCGGAAGTGTAGATGTTCGCAAATACGCTCGCACGACACTCGTTTCGGCAGAATTTCGTCGCACTGCATAACGCCATTATAATATAATATTATATTAAAATAAATTACATGCACACGCGGACGGCGACGAGAAAAGAGAAAATGAGATTTTCAGAAAATAGTCCGCGGAAGACACACGCACGCCATCGTCAGACTCGTTTACCGGTGTAACACCGACTGACGTCTCGTGTTTGACGTAAAATAATTTGCGGTTGCCGGTAGCACGAGTCCATTTACGATATTATTTACGGATATCGAGTATACGGTTGTCGGCGGTCGCCTAATCAGAGTATTCTATCCCGCAGATAAATATAATTTATTTCTGTGGTCTTAACGTCACATCCGCCAGCTGCGTATCACGACGTTTTCAAAGAGAGTACCTACACAACTCGTCGTGATGGATAAAATTCTTTTTTTTTGTCAACGGGATTACCCAATTGTGGTTATACAAATTTAAACGTATTAACCAATACGATACCACAAAGTTGAATATACTCAACTTTTGGCCGTGTTGTTATATTCTAGTTATAGACTGGTTCACTGATGATAAAATATTGGTAATAATATTTTGATAGATTGGTAATAATATGTGATTGGGAACGTTCAAAATAACGTGTTGTGTTCGGAATACAGGACACGAGACATTGGTTGTGAACCTCTCTTTAAAAGTGTTATTCCACTTCTGCTGTGTTCACTTGACCATTGAAATGATACTCCCCGATTGGTCAATTCAAGTTATCAAACAATTGACATTACATGTTATTACTGTTAAGTTGAAATACATTATTATTCCAACTTGATAGTGGTGCGAGGTTATAGGGTTTATCAATTCCTCGTGTAAAACCGCCGTAATAAAAAACATCAATATTATTGAAAATCCAGGATATTAGAACCATAAATAAATGTCGTATGTGATACGGTGTTAATAGTGACTTCACATTCAGTCGTGATAACATAAACCACAATTTTCAAAAAATAATTCGCCACGATTGGACGAGTATTATGATTAGTAAATGGTATACTAAGTAATAATATTATCGAACTATATTCTGTATATCAGAGAATATCATCCTACCCTATTCAAGGCATATAGTTAAATTAGTTATCAATTATCATTTAGAGTTCATCAATATAAGCACTTGAATATCTCCATCACATTAGAATATTACCATATATTTTAAATTTCAAAATTATTTTTTTTTCCGGAAATCATGGTTCATCCGTTATCACGATGCCGTGTGTAATATCTATTAGATTAGTATTATTTAGTGTTTAGGTTTAACTGTTAATTAGGTATGTAACTGCTAAATACCAATTATTATCGTACAATATAATGTCTACAATATTCTTAATATCATTCATAACGTATAACACATTCATCACTTCGCTAAAAAATTTAAATAACGGGAAATGCTTTTTTTGAATATGGTTACACAATATAGTACAAATTTAATTCTTATCTCATTATTTAATTAATAATAATATGCAAACAACATATTAGTTAGAAATCGACAAAGCCATATATGGTGACTATAATTTGATACATTATCTCTCTATTAAGTACATAAAAAACCTTTGTATATTATTTTATCTTTCATAAAATGCATTATAAAATATTTTGCATTACAGATATTAAATTTCAAGATGAAAAGTAGGATGGGTGCTATCATCCCTTGGTTATAATATATAAATAATTATTATACCAATATATTTTTTCCAAACTTCTTTCTTTTAATTTTTGTCGTTCAAAATTGGGACTTGACTACTTAGAATTTTTACTTTTTAAACAACGTTGATACTTTACACTATTGATATGCATATAACTTACGGATAGCACGGGCCAAGAATCCAAGATCAATTATGCGGGTTAGAATACGAAATCAAATCGACAATGTTTGTATATATATTTTTAATGGAGAATATTTTAATTCTTGTATAATATGCACATTCAGATTTATGTTGGTATTTCTTAAATATTCTCATCGCTAAAGATCTGCCCGAATGATGGATAATACGCACAGCATAATCGATTTTATGCGACTGTGTAGCCGCCGTATAATTATTTGATACTTTACAGGCGGTAATGAATTTCATTAAAAACGAAACGTTTATTTGCCCCGAAATTTTATTGCCTTTTTCGGGTATGATATAAATTATATAACGTTAAGTACTTATATTAATCGCGGCGTATTCGTGTCCATTTCAAATAAGAACTATAACCCCGCGGGGGCACTTATATATGCGATCGTGTATTTGTAACAAGTCTGAGCGTGTTTTTACGACTGAACAAAGAGAGAATACAAAAAAAAAAAAAATTATATCTTTAGCAGTCCTTATCGTTATAAAAAATAATCTGACCAATTTGTATACGGTTCGCGTATTTCAGCCGCATGATATAATATTATCGCGGTGGACGCAGTTGATACGTAACGAGTGTAATAATCCTCAATTGTGCAGTAATATTGTTCATTGTACAGAGAGATCGCGACATTTGTGGAATTTTCTGAAGATCAAAGTTTGCATCGATTTTCGCGAAATCGTCTAGGTTAGTTATTAATTTAAATGATTTTTCTGCAGTTCATCATACTTTTTACGCAGGCGAATCATAAACCAATAACAACGGTCTTATTATATTTTCTTAGTGCCTATATAGCTAGATGACGTAGATTTGATTTTCAATCGGCTGACATCCAAATATTATTATCATTTATGATTCGGTAAATATTGATGTATATCATAATTCACATTAAACTTATTAGATATTTTTTGTTTACACAATTATTTTAAATTATGGCTGGCCAAAACTACGAGGTTTGCGAGTATAGGTGTACCTAAATTTCGTTTCTTATCCGTTATCGGATTATCATAAATTAATAAGCTACCCCTTAAAGTCTTAACTGTAAATACACATAGTGAATTAATTATTAGTCCGATGTTTTTGTACGTGGACGTTATTAGAAAATAAACATTGACATTTTAGTATTATAAACAACTTAATTAAATTAAATTACATTACATTATTTGGAAGATACGTGTATATTTGTATCGATCTATAATGCACTTAGGCGAAGGTAGTGGAAGTTTAAAAGAAATTTTGACATATTATTTTCAAGATGATTAAAAAATATTTTTAAATAATACAACAAACGCATAACTTTCTATAAATAAAATTAATATTATTTAATTTTGTTTCAATGGTTATAAATTCATTTTAGTTTTTTTATCAACGTGATTTTAGCAATATATAATTTTAATTAATATACTATTGGACAATAGACGATTTTGTGAAGTGATGTGGAATGGTTCATCTAAACCTAAATGCTTTAAAGTAATTAATAATTCGTTTAATATTTGTGTTTGTGTGTAGAAATAATATAAAAAATATTTTTTTTACTTCAGAGTATTAAAACAAAAATACAAGTTGCCTTTTAAAAATATATAAATAAAACATAAAAGTTATTATGATAACAATATCAAGCAATAATGGAGTATAGTAGAATATAGAAAGCTTAAACGATTCTCGGATTATATACACAATTGTTGAAAAATCGAAATCCAATCAACTGCAATTCAATTAAATAACGTAATATATA
Source organism: Rhopalosiphum maidis (assembly GCF_003676215.2). Lineage (NCBI taxonomy): Eukaryota > Metazoa > Arthropoda > Insecta > Hemiptera > Aphididae > Rhopalosiphum > Rhopalosiphum maidis. The sequence goes on from NC_040877.1 coordinate 68,385,261, forward strand.
ATGTATAAAAAAAAAAAATGGTCGGACAATCAAATTGATACCACTATATAATATATAATAATTATTTCGGTGCCCATATACCGAAAATATTCGCTATTGAAGGTGGCCGGTTATTTTATAGATTTAAAATTTAATATCGATATTATATACACTAGCGATAACAATTGTTGCCGATGACAACTATACCATAATATTATATTTGTGTCAACGTGTCCATCTGATAAATATTTCACCCGCTTTTGACGATTATTTTGTAAATCTGCAGTGGTTAGATAATGAAGAGTTAAAATTAGAGACACCATCACTCATCTGATCGACCAAATGTCGACGGCCACAAAAACCGATATATATTTTTTTTAACGAAAAATCTAAATAGTTATACATATACATAAACATATATATATATATTCAAAAAATAAATGTCCTAATCAATCAAATTCGTCCGTGATATATTTTGAAAATTTTAGCAGAGAATTTTTTTCTCATTTTGTATTCCGGAAACAAAGCGAACATTATTGTATAAATAATGTGACAAAAGTCGGCACCTTTCATCGGGAGGGTTTAATATTTTTAAAGTTGTTGTGGTCGACAACCGTAAGCAAACATCTTATACTGAACATTTGGTCTTACGTCGATTACGTCACAGCTAGAAGCAGAATATCAATTCATGGTTTAAGGTTACATGGTTATATTGATTACCATTAGTAGTCTTGTACAATAGTATATAACGTACACATTGGTAATAATAAATATGTATAGTGTACTCCAGGGGTCCCCAATCAATATTTTTGAAGGGCCACATTAGGGATCTGAAATTTTTTCACGTGTCATTTAAGTTCTAAGTACATATTTACATTATTTAAAAACCAATAATATTTATCAAAAATATTAATTTACAATAATAACACATATAATGTTGTCGTAATGTGTGTTATTTATTATTTGTCTGCGGGCCGGATAAAATGTGTTAGCGGGCCGCCATTTGGCGACTCATGGTGTACACGTTACAACAATATGAAACCATTTTTTTTTTTTTAATTGTTTCTATTTGTTCGATCACGGTTTCACGGTTATCCCGATAATATTTTTATACTACGTACGAATATAATATGTTATATTTAAAACATGCAACATATAATATATTTAAATAATATTATATAATATAATAAATTGTGTTAGTATTCAATTCAATTTTCAACTTCCGTTTAAAAACACCATTAAAAATCACAATTATTCATAAAAATTGTATTTAATCGTAAAACAATTATATTTTCAAGACAACTTTCGTTATAGATATAGTATTATTATACATTTATACACAACAATAGAAACTATAAATTAAACAATATGTTATATAATATGTTAAAAATAATAATTTTAGATTTTTCTAAAACTAAGTGTAATTTATATTCAATAATTATAATCATTATCATACATTCGAATAATTATTTACAACATTTTCGAATGACCACTAACAGAGATATATTAGTGGGCGTGTAAAATAATGACATAGCTTATTTTCAAATCGTTACAAATAAATGTTTTTATATTATTTTATATGTGTCTGTTATGCTTTTAAATATAAGTTTATAAAAAAACCACTTCACTTAAATATGTGTAATTATTAATTAATAGTATGTTTTCTGTACAAAAATATAGGATGATATTCAATTTTTTGTTTTTCAAATAAGAAATCTAAACTTGTAAAAATAATTTATTTTAGTAAATACGTAAATGATTTTGTAAAAACGATTTAACGTCTTATCAGTAGTCCTTTAATTTTATATGCCAAATGTAGTATTTTTAGCTAAAAATGGGACATTTGTATATGAATTATTGTTATTACATATTTAAATAAAAACAACTGTATTATTATTATTTCATATTATTTACTGCTTGAAATTTTGTTGGAATATTTTTTTATTTTTTGATAGGTTATCTTTCTATATGTATAATTGAATCGTTTCATTTAGCCATTACCTATTATATTTTAAATAGTTTAATAAATCAGTTATTCATTTTTTGTATATTGTTATAATTATTGAATGTTAATATTTTTGTATATTAATATTATATAATTTATGTAAAAGCTAAACAGAAAATAGTAAAAGAGCAGTGTTATAATATTTTTAAAAACGGAAATTTTTTACAGTTAAAAACGATTGCGCTTACCTTTATTATGACACTTTATTTTACCAACGCACCACTTTTTATATTTAAATTTTTCGATTTCAATCAAAGAAAAAAATACCATCTGAATGAAATAGTTTATAAATATTATTTATTTAATTGTTGGTTTAAAATAAACAAAAATCTTTACTTTATTTCTATTGCATCCTGAGCAGTAACCTGTAAACCATTTAGTAAAATATTTGCTCGGGAAAAAGGAAAAAACGCGTACAAGGGGTAGCGAGTGAAAAGAATGCCGGAGGCGTGACGAGCAAAAGCGATGTTTACACAAACGATTAAGTACTCGACAATTCGGAATGTTTATAATATTTTATAATAATATGTATGTTATACGGTGAATTATGTTAAACGGAAAATAATGTTATTCGCAGGTCATTAAAGTTATTGAACAAATACATGGTTAAGTTGTAATAGACTAAATATTTAAGTTATTGGCTAAATATATTTAAGTAATTATCGTGATTTAGGTACTCTTTTAAATCTAAAATAACGTATTACTTTTACATTTTACTATAATTTATATGTTTTTCAAGAAGTACTGTTGTGACATTTACTATTACATAACTTTTCAGCTCCACGACAGACACAACGTTTATTATTGCAATGGTAACGATGCTCTACCTTTGAAGGGTCCTTAACACAACTTTTCCAAGCTACTTTCCCACAGTGTCAACTGTTTACCATATGCTAATTCAATAACATCATCCATTATGTCTAACCGTTTTTCTTCGCTAGCTGCAGCTATTTCTTTTATTATTTACGTTTATAGCTGAGTAACTTCAAATACTGTTAGTGAAATTTGAGGTGAATCTAATTTTAATTTTATTTAATTTTTTTTTTTTTTTTGGTGGGAGGGAGTGGATTGTATAATGTGATAAAATTAAAAATCTGTTACGGAAAAAGACGATATTTTTCCTTCAGTAAAATAACTGGTAGGATAGTTGCCCCCCCCAGATTATGCTAATGCTTATAGCCATTATATTAAAGATACATATTATAATGTATCCAGTCGACTACCGTCGATAAAGTATAATAGGCTATATCGATTTTTTGTCATTATATTATTTTTGATTGTATCACCCTTCTGTGTAGAGTCACCACCATACTTGTACTTGATATCGTCGATAAAGTTGTAAAGTTATCATTTAGGTTCATCAAACATTACAAATTTTTGAAATTCACTTTAGTGGTCACCATATTACACTGCTCGTTAGACGTCTATCTTAATCGGTACATTTATTTTGACAAATCGCTTGGTTCAATTACAAAAATGTAGTTTATAATCCTAATTTACAATGAATCATGTGTTGATGCAGATACTTTTTTATTTTTTCCCTTCTTAGTGACGCAGCTGACGTTTCTGATATCCTCGCATTAATCTCATAACTTCGTGTCCTTGCTTGTCCCACAAGGATCCACTCTCTCTTTTACGTTTCATCACATACTTCCTATAGTATATGATCATAGATCACAGTCATCAGATACATAGAATGCATCGCCAGCGTATTATTTCGGCTAATATAATCTGTTTTTTTCAAATCCTAATTATGGATCTTACAGTATACGTAGGAAATGCTATTTCTAAAAGTTATTAAAACTAAATAAATATCCTGATTGCATTTTATGTATTTTGATATAAATATAAAACAGCTCATTTACAAGAGCTAACGATATTTTTCACAAATATTCTAACAATACGAGTGTAAAGTTTTCAAGCGAAATTCAATTCATTTTTTCATACTTCACATCCACGATATTTCAATTTTTAGAAAGTTGAAAACAATGTCAAGCATGCTTATAACCATTAAGACGTTTAAATATTATTAATTTGTTTCATACAAAAGAGAACTATTCTATTATGAGTTAAATATGTATAATTATACGACTAACTAATATTAAAAAAAAAAAAAATGATTTTTGTGTAATGACGAGTAAAAAATTAAACGAGTAACATTGTATTTTTTTGAAACTTCGTTTTTATTATAACTACTTTATCTAAAATTCGATACATTATAATTGTGATATACTGTGCGTTTGGACGCAATCAGGGTATTTATGTTTATAGGACGTAATATAGGGCTATTCGAAATTTGTCCACAATCTGTTATCTTCTTTATTAACAACGTTTCCAATTGCATACGGTTATCAGCGTAAATCACTAAAATTGCACGATAATTCTTTTTTTTTTTTTTTTTTGTAAGCGAATAACGACTAATATTCCGACATAACGTAATTCATCGTAGTAGCTTTGACACAAACACGCTTGTAAGTAGGTAACACGTACACACGATTTACATAATAAATATACAGTTTTTATTTTTCGGGAGGGAGGGCAGGGCGCTTATGACAATATTACACGCGTGAGATGTGCCCTTATAACCGTTTATTGTATGAATAACAGTCGCGGTATAATGTTTCGGCATCACCGTGGCCGGCGCGGGGGCGCAAGTGCACGAACAGCGGCGGTCGGCCGTCGCGTCGACGCGTCAGACGGCGTGTTCATCCTGTCCGAGGACGACGCGACACTTTCGTCATACCGAACTGGGCACGACTAGCCGCGGGTCGGAGGCCGGCGGACAGTCGAGCGCTTCGAGGGCGGCTATGGGCGTCTGCGGTACGACGTAACCGCCGACGGATGCCTTGAGCCGCCGCGTGGGCGGATCGGGTTTCCGGTGGTGATGGCTACTGTTGTGCTGTAGCGAGTGGTGGTCGGCCAGACTGGCCACCGATTCCTTGATGGCCGCCAGGCCGGCCGCGGACCGTCTGCCGCCACTGCCGCCGTTGTTATTGTTATGGTTGTTTGTCAACGCGGTCGTCGTCGTCGTCGTCGTCGTCGTGTACTGTTTGCCGCCGTTGTGCCTGGCCACGCCAGCGATAGTCGCGTACCGCTTAGTGGTCAGCGTGGCGGCCGACGTGCAAGTGCACGGCTTGCTGGTGTCCACCTCGTAACACGACCCGTTGCCGCCCACCGCCAGCGTCTGCCTGTAGTGTTGCGTGTGCTGTTGGTGATGGTGGTGCTGTTGCTGGTGGTTGTGGTGCTGATGTTGCGACTTGTGCGGGTGGTTTAACGTGGCACTGCAGTACGTCGCGGCGGCAGGCAACCGGCACCCGGTGACTGCGCCGGCAGAACCGCTCGAGGTCGACCCGTCGCAGCCGATCTTCGGCGGACATATGTCGGGCGGCGTTTTGCTTGTGGCGCTGTTGCTGCAGGATTCCGCCGCCCCGCCGCCCGGCGACGACGACGACGACGATGCGGCCTGATCACCGCCACCGGCGCCACTCGACACGCACTGTGCCGACTGATGACGACCTGACGCCACAGCGGCCGATGACGACGACGACTGATCCGACCGCGACGCCGTTTCAGTGGCCGCGGCACCGGCGGCACCGGCGTCGCTGCCCGGCGAATCGGAACGTCCGTCCGCCGGACAGGCCGACGACGTCCGGTCACCACCGCAGGTCGGCGGCGGAGTGTCCAGCGACGGTTTCCGGTTGACGGCCGTGTACTGGACGCGGTCTTCTAGCCGCCGGAAGTACGCGGTGATGGTGAACACGGCCGACGCCTCGGACGCCAGGAAGGCCAGGCTGCACGCGACGAACGACCAGCCGTATCGGTAATCGTATTCGGACCGAAGTTCGCCGTCGAACCCGTCGCCGTCACCGCCGTCCATCGATTGGTAAACGACTGGCGAGAAGCTGTCGTTGAGCACGGAAGCGAACACGAACAGGCCGGCCGCAAGTATAAGTCCTGCGAACAAGTCGTTATATATTATAAGTACACGTTGTTTTAATAAGTGGCAATAAGTGGTACGCGGTGGTGATGGAACGAAGCGAGTCTTTTTTAATTTTTTTTTTTTTTTGAGGGGGGGGAGGCGAACGTAGGCGGCCGTATGCCCATATTTTTTCTGTGTTTTATTGACCTGTTATCGTATTATATCAATTACTTTCAAACGAACCACGGGTCACATAAACCTCTATGTGCGATAAAACGCGGAGAACGCGGAATTTCATGAGAATTTTGGATTGCAATTCGCTTAAGACTCTGGATGCCATTTTGTAATAAGAAATGAAATTTTTTCCGTGCCCGTGCAGTCGATATTACATAACAAACTTACTGTTATCGGTGTATAAATTTACCAAACTGATGATATGTACGGAACAGTACGTAAGTGACCTATCAACCGGCAGCAAGCATTTTTGATGTTAGTTCACGTCAAATTATATTCGGGTGACAGAAAATTTTCAGGAAACTGCCACTTTTCTGCCTGCTGCGCATAGCGGGATTTCCAATTAAACACAGAGGGAAAAAAAATGCCATTTATACTGTCTGCTGAACGAAATAAAATCATTTTCCAACGTTTTGGCCGGCATTCAATAGTAAAATTTCTATACGGCCGTGACGAAAAAAAAAATATATTATGTTTCCAATTTTTTTGAAATTTATTTTTATTTGTTTGCATGATAAAATTACCCTCGTATAGGTGTAATTAACAATAATAATGATTAACTACGACCAGAGTTATACTCTCGATTACTAGAAAACACATTCTTTAAAAAGCTTGAATATGAAATATAAATTTATCAATATTGATTCTGCCTGAATAAAGAAACAGCAGTCTTCACTCTTCATTTATTGAAGTTTTTATTTTTAGTCTACTGTTAGGTTAATCATATAAGTAATAGAGTAAATTGTATTGGTTAAACATACCTAATATATATGTATACTAAAATCCAAAAGGTAAAAGGTGAAAGAAGTTAATAATTAATAGTTTTAATTTATTAAATTATTAAATATTCAACCCTTGAATCTCAGGTATGCGTCACTGAATAAAATATACATAGGTCCTTATTTACTATTAGGAAGTAAAAAAGGACCAGTGTTAAAAACAAATTTTGATCTATTGAAAAAAATCTGTTGGCACCACTAATAAAAAACTCAAATTATGCCAAACAATGTCACCTTTATATTTTACGAATTGAAATGATTTTCAAAATAATAACTTATAAGTAGATATTCAACTCAACAAGAATCAATCGTCTAAAAAACTAGATTTGTCCCAAAACTCAAACTTTCGGAAAAATGAAAATAGCATACTTAGGGTCTTGATTTCTACAATTTGTTCAGTTATTAAAAATATTTTTAACAGAAGACAAGTTGGGATTTTCTTAACATTTTTAGATATCAGTTATACATAATGTGAAGGCTCTAAAACTAAACGTGATTCTACTTTATTGGAAAAGTCAGGTTTCTCAAACGACTGATTCATATCGGTCTGCGGATTAAAAACCGTTTTTATCATTTACTAATTGTCTTGACTGCAGTAAATAGATTATTCGTCGTTGTATATTATAAAGGTTTCGTAAAAAAATATCACTAGACAAATATGATAAGAAAATACGAAGTTGACTATTCTTATATATTTTTTTTTAATGGTTTTCGATCGCGTATTATATGGTATAAATAATAACACAAATTGTAATGTGCTACCACCTCACTCGACAGATTTAATATTACTGAGTAGACTATATGATAATATTATATGAAACGTTAAATTTACAGATTTTCAATGGATAATAGTAATAAATAATAAAAATTAGGGCTCTGGATGTGTGGTATTGATATATATATATATAATGTACTTACGAGAAAATATGCACATATTATGGGATGTTCAAAATGTAAATCTTTTGTCGCCATTAAAAAGTAGTTTAACACGACCTATTGTGGTTTATACTCGCAAAAAGATTTTTAAAAATGTCATACGCACATATTTCATACAATTAAACCATACTATACAATATATTATAAACCACTGCCTTTTTTTTTGTTAAAAAGAGCCGTCGTGAAAATCTGCTTTCCGAAATATTCAACGTTTATCCTCGTCGTTTACGATTATAATACATTATAATTATATTATTATAATAAAATTATTGTTGAGCGTTTGAAATATATGCACGTATACTATTATTAAAAGTCACTTGTCACCCACTTTGCAGTGTGATATACGCGGAATCAAGGGGCACGATTTTAGAGTTTTTTAATGTTACTGACGGTTTAAACTTGAAACTTAAAATTACCTATGTAGCATTTTATTTTTGTCCCTAAAAATTATTATACTATTTTCATACCACAGCCTTGTTTATTAATTTTCGACTTTTAACATATCTAAACCATGTGTCGTTTACGTTTTAAATATTTAAGGTAGACACAAATAAAAAAAAATGTTTTTCTTCTAAAATCGTTTCTGTGTTTTACATTTCATCGTCTACTATCAAATTAAAATTCTACATAAATATTTGAATCCATCATATCAGAATAAAATAATAATTTTAATATTTATGTGATTTAAATGTATACTATCTTAGTATCTTGCTAGCTATATTATGTACCTATATTCAGGATATAACTAAAAAAAAAGACAAATATTAATAATCAAAACCAGTTATTTTCTTTAATAATTAATTAATTTAAATTCTTAGTATTTTGTGCATTAATTAAGGAGTATTGTGAAGTGATAAAAACTTCTGTTTTCCAAATAAGAATTCTTCTTTTCTACTGTAAATTATTAAGTGGATAATATTTTTGAGTATTCGTATGTACTTACCTATTAATTTATAAATTTGTACCAGTAGTTTATCAGTTATTAAAATATATATATTTAGAATAGTAGTTTTACAAAAATATAAACTATGTATAGATAACATTAAATTTAGTATTTATTATTCTTAAACCATGTTTAAAAATTATACATGTCGATAAATCAATATTAATTATTAAAAATTATAAATCACCGTAGATTAGGTCCATAGCCTATACCTAACCTACATATTTTTTAGGTATATTTAAAAATTCCAAAAACAGATTTTAAGTAACATCATTATTGTAGAAAAAAGTGGTGAGCGTGTTTGGTGAATCACTCTGTAGACGAACTTACTGGCTACTATAGTTAGATTATCGAGTTGTATACATGAGTAGAATGTTTGTGTTTTTTCAAGCGATGCTGGTGAAACTTTGTATAAAGAAGCCATTTCAAACTATTATCTCATGACTCGACGCTTTCCTAATTATTGTGTAACACTACGACGATATTGTGTTATTATACTCGTATGACGTATCGCATCACATAACAATTATAATAATATACTGTTTCAAATTGAATTCAACCCGCATGGACGGCACCGGAAAAAGATTCGCTTGTTATATCATTTTATTATTATTATATTAATATAATGTTTCTCCAGTCCCAAAAACATTTTAACCTCACTGACAAATTATTATACCATGTATATCGTATATATATAAACATTTTAACTTTAGGCGTTTCTTCGCCTATACGTCATATGATTATTGTAATTTCATGCCTTTGTTGTTGTTGTTGTTGTTGTTGTTGTTGTTGTAGTAGTTGTTGTTATTATAGTTACATTCATTATGTGTGCGTATACTTTTTGTTTAAATTTCGCAGCGGATTTTACAGACAGATTAAGGCAAAACACGTGTTATTTGTTAGTGTATAGCTGTACATTATAATATTATGTCGTATAGACCTTTTTACTCGCGTAAGAGAGCATATTTTTTAGGTCATATTATATTTGTATAAATCATACAGCGACCATCGACGAGTGAGACGTGGCGGGACATTTGAAACTCTCGGCGGTCCAGCCAGCATTCCGCGATACGAGTGGGGGGGGGGGGTGGTGAAAAAACAAAGCTGATCCGATACCGGCTATCTCCGCGCATGGATATGACGTTTGAATACGGTCTCGTTGCCCGGATATGGAGAGCATCACCGGAGACAATAATACTATAATTATTTATTGATGAAAATCCGCAGAGCGATAGAACAATAAATAATATTATTATTATATAAATATGCGCGTCTTGGTCTTTTGTGCGATTTGATGGATAATAATATTATACTATAGGTATATCTGCAGCAGTTACGAGTGCGTCGTCACACACACACACACACACACACACACACGTCTACACTTAAATATAAAAGCAGATTTGGAATTAGTTGCAGCGAGTCGCATACGATTGCAAGCGCTCTTATACACAAAGTGCTTGCAAATGCGTAGGCTTATACTACATACGTATATGTATGAGATATATTATGATATAAATCGAGCATATCGTTGGCGTTATTAACTATATTATTTTAATAATATTGTGATAAACGAGGGCTGCGATCGTTTTAATCGCCTGCTCGTGTTTGAAACGAATCATATTATAATATAATATAATATTGTTATGTGATTAGTTTTTTATTTTACGTAACCAAAATAATCGGAGGTGGTTACGATTACCTGCTATTTCTTTTGTCCGAGAGAACGCTGCAGTATAATAATTGAAACAGTATCGGAAAACGGAAGCGCTTGTCTTAAACGTTCTCGATTCAGAGGATTTCACCGATTTCTAGGATTGGACTCGCACTGATTTATAGCTACTTCATTGTAGTGTACATGCCCGCCCGCCCGTCAGAGTACGATATTATAATGAAAACTATATCAATCACCAGATGAAGCTCGTAATATTTTGACAACCGTGACGATCGTTCTAAACGAAATTTCGTCGTAAAAGGCAAAGAAATGCATCTCGCGTTCAACAATAAAATACTATTGTTGCGTACGGTGTTGGACAAAAAGTTACTCGTAAAAATTAGAGAATGTGTTTAAACATCTTTTTAAAATATATAAATAAAAATGTGTACATAGCATTTTTTCACTATAGAAATAACATCATACAAAGATCGATTAATTATTTATATTTTTTTGGTTTTTATTTTTTTATAATACCGTGTATCGTGACATTAATATCATTTTCAGATGAGACTGCTAAGTAGTAATTTATATTTATATTTATTATTATTGTTATTATTTTTAACTGAAATTTTTTTCATATTCTTTTAATTAAATTATTATATATTTATATATAAAATTGCGAATTTATTCAATTAACTCCACAGGTAAAATTACATTTCAATTTTAATCAATTTAATTTTTCATTCAATTTATGATGTACAAACTACAAATATAACATGCACAGTTTATAATATGGTCAAACAAAAGCTTAGAATATTAAATTTTGCATTTTAATTTTTGAGTTTAGTGATGAGTGATGAATATTGATAATGTATTGATGTTACAATGATGTCTATATCATTTTTTGATGTGTATATTAAGTTGAAAAATATCGGAAATCCACTGTCACAATAATTTTAGAATACTTTAAGTTAGAATTTTAACAAAATTAAGTTAGAAATTTACATTTTTCGTTCTTATACTAAGGTTTGAAATTTCAATACAAGGTATTTATTCAACCTGTAAGTATAAAAAAAAATTATACCTGAAAGTCAAATCAATTTGAAATTCAAATTTTTATGACATTGATTATTTACCTGTAAAATAATTATTTTATTTCAAAAATTTTTTAATATTTTGTTATGTATCAAAAATAATTACAGTAGATACTCAAAATTTTCACCAAATGTTTTAATATAATTTGCATTATAATATTATGGTGCAATTTTCATAATGTGAACTATTTATAAGCATGAGATACATTTTCAAATACAAAACTATTCGCCGTGATAAAATTATTGAAAATTTAATACAAACTCCTAAAAAAGTTGTTATTATATCTATATAAAAACATTAAAAATATATAGATATAACTATATGTATTTGGTGATACGTTTTTAACAAAATTCGTTAAAATCGCAAAAAAATGCAAACTATTTTGTAGTTAGAATTTCATAAATACTTTTATAATTTTATGTATAAGTTTTAAAAATTTAATGCAAGATTTCTCTTAAGTAGTAGTTTATACTAAAAACATAAAATTTAAAAAGTATGTAAAAGAAATTATTTTTTATAGACATTTTAAATTCTAGTTTGGATAAAATTACTTATTTTATCGATAAATAACGATTATTTTATTCTAAAAACATTATTAGTGGAACTTAAAACTTTTACGTATATTATATTATTATGAATTATATTATGCGCATGGACTTAATGGATTTATTTTAAAATATAATCGATTTTGTCTGTTTTACGGTGTTAACAGAAAAATTTTATTATATTTTTGAGTGATTTATTAAGTTGTTATAATTTGATATACTTAAATATATATTATTATTATAATTAAATGCAATAGTTTCGAAAAAATGATGTCAATCTACCGAAATACTAAAAGTATAATAAATGATTATTAATATCTATGTACCTATAATAAAGAACATATTATCATGAAATATTATCCGTAATATAGACTGACGGACCTTCGCTTAAAATCGCTTTTCATATACAATTGTATATCATTGAATTTAAATTTAGTACACTCATAACTGTAATTATGAATAATAGAGGGATATGTTCCTATACCTATGTGCCTACGTTTTTTTTAGAAACTTTTTTTTTGGTGTGGTGCAATGTCTTATTGATAATAATATCTGATTTGCAATTTCATGACAATAAACACAATTATATATAAAACAAATAAACAATATTCAGGGTAAAACTATTAAACCTACAAAATATATCAAATATTATATAGTCGTTTATGTTTCAGTAAAATATTATATTTAATTGTAGTCATACCTATTTTAATAGGTATTCATATCATTGTGCATTTTTTCAATGACAAAATTACGACCACACGGCGTTTTGAATAGGCTTTTTAGCTACATCGCTGCAATCTATGCATTTACCTATATCTTAAATTATAACGCACTATAGTGCTCTGCACGGTCCGGTCCTACATACAAAAACTATGAATCATCGGTTTGGTCCGGTTAAATATTTTTTAGGAGTAATTCAGTCCAGTCCTCAGATAAAATGCATTATTTTCAGTCCCTTTCGGTTTAAAAAAAAAAAAAATCGGTCTAATCTATAATCTATATGAATAAATTTAATAACTGGTCCGGTCCGGTCTATAAATAATACGTAGTCATAGTTCGGTCCGAATTTGGTCTTCTATTAATTTTTAAGTGTGGTCTGGTCCAAATTCGGTCCTTTCCTCAAATTTTAAGTCCGGTCCGATCTTTAAAATAACGGACTGTGCAGAGCTCTAACGCACTATCATAAAATCATATATATATATATATTTATATAATATATTATAAATTATAATTATTGGAAAGAAACGGTATGAAGTAAAAACAACAATCATTTATAATGTGTAATGTCCACGGGTAATGCAATTATTGATGACAATTGCAAACGGTGTATAATTATTTATATAGCTTTCGTAACTGCAGAATACGATTAGTGTGTTCGAAATTTAAATTCAAATTGCGACCACCATATGTAACTTACTGTGCTACGGTAAACTAAACGTCATATCGCTCACTTATAGTAGTTAATAGAAATCGTCTGATCGATTTAATAACTAATGTATTACATATAACACTAATCACGTTGACGAAAATGTTCGATCATACTCCAGTATACATACTATATTAAACCGTTTACAATTTATGATATTTATAATGCAATTTGTACGGCATTACATCACGTTTTCATAAAGTAACATAGTTTTCGTAGACACCGTACATGATGAAAACGATTAGAATTATGTAACAGTAATACGAAACGAGTGTTAAAATATTCTTTATGGTCGATAATAAATATAGATTAAATATTATATCTATATTCTTTTATTTATTTATTTTTCTTCTTCTCTGTTCACATATGCTTATTATACTAAGAAGTATAGATTGTATATTTATTTAAAAAAAAAAAATTATATCTATTTTATATTTTAATAAAACCATTTTTAAGGGCAGTTATATTCAGTACCTATATAATTTTCAATAACTCAGAAACTACTCGTTAAAATTTCTATTTATATAATTTTTTTTTAAATTTTTAACTAACCTATACGTATATAATAGATATTATAGGTATAATATATTGTGTGTTTACCGTATAAACAATAGTTTTTGTAATCAAAATTTTTAAATTGTACATTTTTAACAAAACTAGTGTCTCGTATTTGATGTTTTGGATGTTAATCGTAAAAATTTGCAGCATCATATCACGTTTGTATTTTGCAAATGAAATGTTACGGAAACTGTTATACTATTTTAACTCTCGATTAATCTAAACTTTGAGAAATTCAAATAGTTCAAAAATCGTTGGAAATTAATACCGTGAATCTAATACTTCAGTCTTTAACACAAACATTACAAACGATTCGAGGAAAATCTAGTTCGTTATCAAAATACTATCATTATGAATACGCTTGAGTACCTAATATGTACTTGCATTTTTTATATTTTCAGTAAGGAGAATTCACCGTGAAAATTCAAGTGTTTGAACCATCTCTAATTATTATACTATACACGACTTCTGAGATAATTCGTTTGATGAATCGGTTCGTCGAATTTGTGTAGACGATTTTTTTTTTTTTTTTTTTGTGATCATTTGAACATTTGGACGATATAACGCAGAACGATGTTACGTACGTGTTTTGACATATAATTGTAGTACACGCGTTATTTTATACGATCATTGTAAAAATCGACGAAATCGATTACTGAAAGGTTATAATAATATTATTGAGCCCGAAAATTCTCGAACTACACGCCCACATACATTATCATAGAAATTGAGTTGGTTCGATTGTATGGCTCTCACGATTTGGGGATTCGAGGAAGAGATAATAACGACGTCCGTTATTCGTATCGCCGGTTCATAAACGTAACAAAAGAATGAATATCATAAAAACACAACCAGAGAAAAAAAATCGGCGTGGAACCCAATGTGCGTCATAAAAGTTATACGGTCCGTAAGGCCGTCGAGTTTGTCTGTTCACAATCATCGGTCTTAACGTTTACCGAACATCGTGCATTGCAATAATAACATAATGTGTATATACAGGGTGATTCGCCAAGCACGCGTAACCCCTTTTTCTCCTTCAATAATGCAGTTATTTAAAATTTGATTTTTGAAATTTTTAAATATTATACTTAAAAACAATGTTTTAAGATTACCGAGATTTTGTTATATTACTTATGAAGAACGCCCTGTGGAGATACTAACTTCTGTTCTTCAAATGACACCTCCCCTTTTATACAGTAAATTATTTAGCGGATAATTTTTCTAAAAATGTTGACGTATCAAAAATATTCTAAATCAGTTTATTATATGTATATACGAGTACATAAAATATATATTTATATTTCATAAATATATTAATCTATATTGTATATTTGTTAAACCATTTTTATTTTTTTTATTTTACAATATTGGATAAATCCATTATATAACATAGTAAATAATGAGATATTACAATATACAATTAATATGTTTAACGAAAACCATAGGCTAGGCTTAGAAGACTTGTTTATTTAAAATAGAAAGAAGGATGATCGGTATTGGATATTCGAATGATATGGGTAGAGACTATTTTATTTTAAGAAATATTATCCTTATTATATACATTTTGATAATTGAAAAACTACTCGTTTGAATTTTGAAATAGGTACATATGAACAATTGGAACAAATTCATTATTTCATTATTAAAGGAAAAAACTGGGGTGATCGTGATTGGAGAATCACATTATATATCAGGGTGATTTATTTACCATAAAGCATGCGTGAACGAAAGAAAATACGGGTATTGAAGTTTCAATATTAATCAAACAATAATATAATTGACATTGAGGATCGCAGAAAGATATAAAAAAAATATATTATGAAGGCTCTTAAACGTTAAAATATAAATTCCTCATAATTTTTAAGATACTGCTGTACAGATTTATGAAAAAAAATCGTCCTGTATACCAATAAGACTTTACGATTGATCTCTCTTCAGCTGCACTGCTATTATAGCTATATCGCTGACATTATATTGCGCGTCCCTCGTGACACAGAGCTGTAATATTATATTTTATTATGTACGTCCTATACTATCTCCGTCTTCAGCGTGATTTAAAATTATTCTAAACTGAAAAGAAAAATTTCATCGAAAACTAGCTATATATTAGATTATATTTTCATGCAATATATACACACTGCATCGTGTGTTTTCAATCATTTTGTATTCACGTATAATATAATAAATTATTATGTCGAAACCGTTTCCGTTTGTCATAGTCGTTTTCGCGATACAAGTGTTATAAAACGATAAAAAGAATTACGCAGAAAGAATTTATACACATCGTACATGATCGACACACGTGTACTATTGTATACGTATCGTATTCGATGTTTATCGTTTATTCCGGTGTAGGTTGATGCCCGAGGGATTTCATCGATTTAAAATAAACTTTAGCTGCATAAGTTATTAGTTAAACGCAATTTATATTTAAACAAGATCTTTTTTTTTAATTCATAATTTTATAGTTCAGTTTTTCTCGGAAATAATATAATTTTTTCATTGTTTATCGGATTAGGCCATAGTGTCGCATTTAAGGTGTTGGGTATTTTAAATTTTATCGTGTGATTGCTCTTCGTGTTTACGAAATTCTGTTAGTATAGGCGTTCAATAATTAGTATATTTAAGCAGGGCTTTTCTTTAACGTTAGATAGTATTTGGTACGTTCAATTCTTAGTGTCCGATTTAGTATATTATTTTTTTTTTTATTAAAAATTCAATATTTTGCCAATCACGCACGTGTTGTGTTTTTGATTTCCCTTAGTTTAGAGTTTTCTTTTTGCCAGTCCGTTGGTCATTTTATTTTAAAAATGCCTCTAATTTTATTTTTTTAATACCCATGTAAGTGGTGATCCGAAACAATTTTGTGATAGTTAGTTCTGACACCCTTTTTGGCTTCTTGGCATGCTCTATCAGATATGACTGTTATTGCTATTCCCTTGCCAAACACATTGCTACGCCGTGTATAGTAATAATAATAATAATAATAATAATAATAATAATTATTATTATTATTATAATAATTACTGTACCTAAAGTATACGTGGGTATTTAATTAATTTAGGTAACAATATAAATTGTATAATTAAATACAATTTTATGTACTTCTCTGTGACGTGTGTACAATGTATTATGACATTATCGTAGACGGGTTTTTAGAAGGGTCGTCATATGTTTTCTGTCGTGAATACGTATCGTAGATGTCTCGAAAGATATCAATGGTATTATTATCCGTAAACACGTCCAATTCGCAGCGTTTAAAACTGAGAATATTGGTAATATTATTCGTTAACTGTAAAGCTTTATTCGTACATTTAGATGTGATGCTGCGTTGAAATATAAATTATACATAAATTGAACGTGTTAATTGTTGATTATAATTCAACGCTAGGGATTTGGGGTGAAATTACTGCCCACCACTCACTGAACAATTCTAACTCATCATAAATTTAACTATAATATACACATAGTTTAATTAGCTTCGTTTTGGGTCGCTTATCATATGTCTGACACCATACATACATTAAGCAGTATATGTGAGCCAATATGATAATACAATAGATAAATAATAATAACTTATAGCACAGTAAGAAATTTGACATATAAATTGTAAGTATGTATTAATTGTGTTTTTGTAATTTTTTCTTTTTATTTTAAATTAAAAAAAAAGCCATTAAGTATTATACTGATATAAGAACTAATGTATAAAAACATATCCCTATAGTATTGATTTTTGAACCTTTTAATTTTAGATTGGGTCGGGTTCTAACAAGAAATAAATATGTTATACACGAAAAATCACAAAATATAACTTGAATAATTAGTAGGTAGTAGTTACTGATCAAAGTTATGTTTTAATTAACTATCAATTAATTTAAAAATGAAGTAGGTCCCAGTATACATCGATTTTTGATAATTTATTTTTAATTATTATTTTCCCTGTACCTATATTAAAAATAAAATTTTAATATCAAATAAATATTTTGAACAGTTTACTAAGAAAAAAGTGAACTATTATATTGTACTTTAAACCTTAGTTTTACAATACTGCGGACCATCATTGTTACTTACAACTTATAAGTGATAAATAATGGTATAAAAACAATTAACGTATTAAATTTGTTGATAATAAGTAATGTGTTAGGAACGAAATTAGTCTTGAAGGCCATTGTTCATAAGTTATAAACTTAATATAAGTTATAATTATTAACTACTGTGTTTTTTTACTCATGTACTGAATTTACACCTAAATAATGGTTTGCGGAACCGTTTTTAATTTTTCAAAGTTTTCTACGCTCAGCACAACGCTCGCTTGATAATCAAACACGGGTTTTCGCGTTTGATAAAATAATTATACCTCATTTGAAATTAAAATATGAAGCACCTATCACGTAGGCGAACCACTCTACGGGTTTATTAGAACAACGCCCGTAATTGTACGGAGTTACTGTATCGCTTCGTTAGTATAATAAGTTACTAATTATTGTACAATTTTGCTTTAAAAGTAATTAAATTATTACATCACGTGTGGTGTTTATAAAAAAAAAAAAAATGTTACACATATACTATACCTAGTCACTATAGTTGAAATGACGGTAGCGTTATATTATTATAATATCCAATACTGTCCTGGAATGTTTACTATGTTTTGTCTAGTATGCTCAATAGGTTATTTAAGTGTAGGTGCGAGATAACAATAGATTTTGTTTTTACCGCTACCATAGGTTTTGCAGTGGACCGGCACTAAAAATATTGTTTTGAACTTAACTAAACTATTGTGTACAACTCGCTGCCGTCCAATGCAACAGCTGTTTTCCGTCCACTGCGATTGTGTATAGATATATAGGTATACTGCTGAGACGTGTAAATTATAATTTCATATCTGTTTGTGCTCGTGAGATTCGTCTTAACCTTTACAGTAGTATGATAGTAATAATAATAGAAATTCTGTGGGTATTTATAATATTATTATTCCGTCGCTGTTGATGACGACGACGTAGACAAACGATTTGTCGCATTTCAATTTTCGCCTCGCGCGGTAAAACCAAATTTAAACTCGACTAATGGTATGTATAATATTATGCGTGTTTAATATTATATAAATTTAGGCGCGATAAACCAACCGGTGTATGTACAACAATGGCGTTCGACTCATTTTATCGAAAATGTAATTCTATAATTTAAGTAGATTTAAAATATTTTACCATCTCATGTATAATGTATTTTTATTTTTCTAAAGTTAAACGCTTTACACAGTAACAATATACCGTAATTTTTTACAGTAACCTTTTGTATAAGACACATACTTACAAAGAATAATAAAGAATAATATTATTGGATAAACATCAAGAATAATACGTGGATTTGGAGTGTAATGGATCTAAAAGTCAACTTTTTCAATCAACCGGTGTAAATATTATCGTATAACCTATCATTAGGTTAAAAAAAAAAAACAAAAACAATCATATAATCTAAATCTATTATATCTGAATACAATACATAGATATATACTTCGTATAATATATTTTTACATTAACATAATTACATTCTTATAGGATACGTGACATTATTTTTGGATGATTTTATTCAGTAAATTTCATTATTTATTTAATTTTTGTTTATTTTAATACTATTAAGCTAATAGTCTAGCAACACATCGTGATAAATAGTTTTTGTAAATTATATAAGTGATTTATGATTTATGTAAAGCGCAAATTTATTGGTTAGATTTAATATCCATCCGTTAACGTCTAATTTACTCACAGATCAATCGTCGTAATAATTGTCATAATTAAGCTACACAATATATTGTCAAATATGTACTTCAATAATTAATATGAAGTTTTTGAATTCATTTTTTTCGTATCTATTTTATTAGTAAGCTTACTAATTTAAAAATAATTTAAATTTGTACACAAATTAAAAAAAAGTATATAATAATACATCGATTCCTTCTGAAGTTTATGGACTTGAGCATCTTGTAATATTTCTGTAGTGAAAATTATACTCACAAACTAATAATGGATAAGTATATTTAAAATTTAAGTTAGTGTATTTAATTTGTGGTATAAATAGCTTAAAAATTTTCTGAATATTTTTAAAATCATTTTTTGTGTATAGAATGATAATATCTATAGTATAATTAATATTATACACATAATGTATATATATCATTATAATGATTATATAATGGTGTAAAGTTTTAAGTTTTTAAAATTAAAATTTTTTTATAATCACATCGATATAATATTATATAGAATTTGATAATCAAACGCTAGTAAAAACAATATTATTATAGCTATTGATTTTTTTTTTTTTATTTCAAAACAAGCGATATACAGTGTATATTATACACTTATTAATTTTTAAGCAGAGGTATTTAAAGTTGAAATTCACAAAAAATTTCCAATTTTTCATATTTTGACAGGTTGTTAAAATATTTATACTCAAACAATGAAAAAAATTATATAATTTAACTAATTTTGATATTTTTTAATCAATTTAAAAATAATATTGATAAGTAACCTCGTATTAAATGTTACTAGAAAAATGTTATCAATATAGATCGAAACGAAGCTTTAATGTACTGACAAGCATTGAAAACGTTGAGAATATTTAAATTTTATAAATTTTGTGAATATTATATTTTCTTATTCCAGAATAAATTGCTATTTTTTTTTTTAACGAATAAAAGAATATATTTTGAGTTTTAACAAGTTTTACTACTGCAGTCATATAAATAATTTATAAGATTAAAACACTATACAAACTCAACTTACTACTTAGCCTCAACGATGTCTTATACATAATACAATTATTTAACACTCGTTTATTTTTGCAAACAACGTTATTCCTGTTAATTTATTCTGAAAAACAGTTTAAAAGTGGTTTTACGTACATTTCGATCTAAATAAAATAAACGTTGTATTGGTCTTGTAATGATGTATTTTTCGAAGAATCGTCATAGTCGGTACTGTAATTAAATCACTTTAAATTTTTTTTTTTTTTTATAACAGGGAAAAGAATTGAATATCAACTACTTATAACTCTCTGCTTAAAAAGAAAACACAGAGTATACATTTTTAGTATATTTTTATAGACGTCATAAAAAGTATAAAACATTTTGACAGATTTCGGCTGTTCATAAAATTTAAAAAAGTGTTTTCCAGTTTTTTATTTTATAAAATTTGTAATTTTAATTTCAAAGACTTGAACGTTTACTATAAAGTATAAACGTAGGGAGTTAAAACGTTTAATTTTTATTAGATATATTATTCTAGATTATTTAAAGATCGTTAATAGTGCCGTAATACGTATAGTTGTATCATAGTACATCATAGTTATAGAAACAACCAAATTTAGTAGTAGTTTCACAATATTCACATATTATCTTAAAATTATATAACCATCTTATAAACAACTCAAAAATCTTAAAAAAATGATTTTTTATTTTGGAAGATTTTAAACTTCAGTGGTTAATTTGATATAGTTCAATACCAGCAAATGTATCAATTTAAAATATATATTTAAAAATGTATGAAAATAATAGTTTTTACGCTTTTATTGCTACATGCATATTAAACATAATCTTGAGCATTAAAATAAAACTGAAACTTAAAAATTTGTAATAAATCTTTGTTATATAATATTATTATTTAATAGGTACCTAAATTAAAAAAGTCATACTATTATGCTTATGATACACAGAAATATCTGGTCAAAACTACTATTCAATAGTTCTAATGATTTATTATTGTTGCTTCTATATATATAATAACAATATTAATATTAAATTACAATTCCCGGCTTGCGCGGTCGTGGTACTCTAAGAGAGATGTGTGCTCAACACCCTGCAGTCGCTTTAGCTACATTTGTAGTTTTTTTTTTTTTAATTTCTTTGTTTGCGTCACAAGTAATCTACCACAATTTATTTTCGGACTTGTTTCTTGTTTAATTAGGCGTATTCTATTATACAGTAAAACATTCTCTAATGAACACCTCTAAATAACTGACACTGTTTTGGGAACAAGCTTACTATAATCTAAACACTCTGAATAGTGAATAAAACTTCAGCGATTGAGAATGTCCGGTATTTAGAGGTTACGAATAAAATAATAACGTGCAATTTTAAATAAAAACTAACTTGGCATCGATCTGTTTTATAATTTCGTTTATATATTAGTCGTATTATTCCCGCAATTTAAGTATAATTGTACACATTACAACACAGTGTTAAAAGTTCAGGAAATAAAATTTAATTTTTTTTTAAATTTTATTTTGGGTTAGTTTTTGACGTGAAATATGCTCCACATACGAGTCCTATAAAATAAACACGAATACAGAGTACTAACCCTAAATGATTTTAAAACGGTCGGAACTCGATCAATTCCTAACAATTAAAGTGTATGCACGCCCACGCACGAATGTTATAGACGCATAGACCTAATCATAATATACGTGTATGTAATGTATATATTACATATAAATATATTTTTTATTGAACGTACACACTTAATTATAATTGCATGGAAGTCATTATAATAAATTAATATATAAGTAACATATTGCTACGGTTTGACTAAAACAGAGTCTACGCAGTAAGTTACAACCTGAAATGAATTATACATGTTTAATATACAGATCCCATCACTATATATATACATATATCAATAATATTGACGCTAAGAGACGTATTATACTCGGCGATAGTTTAACAGTTATGTAAATATTCGAATTCATTATCTCATAAAGTATTAATATTTTAGGCAAATAGTTGCTTTTACAAATTTTTTTTAGTTATTTAAAGTTTTGAATGATAACATACATTTTATGTGTTAAAATTTAATTTAAAATAAATAGCTAGTTATGTTTTTAAAGTTTAGATGAGTAGACTGGAGTAGCATATACCTTGAAAAATATTGGACCACTTTAATACTTACTAGCTCATCACAACTTTAAATATTTACCTACTATTTTATAACTATAATCAACTACCTCACTCGTTGTTCGAAAAAAATTCGATTTTTCCGTATCAAAATTCTCATAAGATATTCTTCTTTATTAAATTAAAAATGTATGTTGTAACTTATCTATATCGGTAAAAAACGATAACTAAAACAAAAAGTAAAAAAAAAATTGACGAATATGTTGTTTTGTAATAAATAATGCCTGAAAATTATAAAAAATAAATATTTTAAAAAATGTAACATTTTTCAAGATAATTAACATTTAATATTAAGAGAACTACTCTGTATATAATACATAATTTAAAATGATACACATAATGGTATCAATTTCTATTTGTCAAATCGTTACTCAGTGTTGTTATGTTATTATTATAATATTACATTACAACAATAATTATTACATCATGATCGTACACCGCCCACTTAAAAACGGTAACTCGGTAACTGTTTACACGATAACTGCTGAAACTCGTATAATTTGGGACCGAATATTAATCCCCTTGTTAATTAAACTCGATATTGCCTATTATAATATTTACACGGTTAAAATTTAAATCGAAAAACAAATGCCTTTTAAAACATTTCTGTTTTTACCGTAAACCCTCGTAGAATAAATTATATTCATTCGAAATATATAATTGTGTAACTTTTTGAGTAAATACTATGTATGTTCAAAGAACGCAATTCTATATTTACGTATATTTATGTGTGATGTAATCGTTGTCAAAACTCGGGTGTACATTATTTAATGTTTTAAGCAGCTGTAATTATTATTATGACGGAATAATAAGATAAAGCAAGTAATTTAATTAATAGAATTTCTCATTATTTTTGTTTATCACTTTTGCTTATTTAATCTGCTCGAGTTATAACGACGTACGTTATATATAAATACATATACATACATTATGTTTTATAATTATATGTGATAAGTGCGAAAGCGAGAAATTTTTTTAATACGTTTCAACGCGAATAGACTCGACGCGACGGTATACATCAGACCACAAATATTGAAGGGTAGTTCCGATAATAGTAATCAATAATATTATGATATATCATTATTGTGAATATAAATATAAATTACAATATTAAAATAAACGTGCTCGAAATCGAGATTTTGATTAGTATTCGGTTATAAAACAGCTCATATTTCTCTCAGTTTTTAAATATAAATATGATAGTTAATTAGTTTGTACCTGCCTCCCTCCAACTAGATGAAATGACAACTATACCTCAGGAATAATTTACTTTTACACTATTTTTATTTACTTGGAAAAAATGCATTTTCGGGGGGGGGGATGAGAGAGATCCCTATATAATACCAATAAATTTCTCATATATTTATATATTTTATTGTGTTAAACGTCGTTACAATACCTATCTGAAAACGGCTGAACAAAAAATTGATTTGCTCATTCTTCGATTTTTATTCAATCTAAAATATATCTTGTAAATCGTAAAATATAAAAATATATTTTACGTTACGTAAATATATACGTTTTTATGAATCAATTTTCGACGATATCACATGTATTTACTATTTAAATATATGATATAACCGTATATATATATATATATATATATATATATATATAGGTTACAGTTCAAACCGTTTTTTATTTTAATTTACATTTTTATTGAAGATTATAGTTATCAATAAATGGTATATTATATCGGTTTTTTCCCAGAGATAGTATCAAAATTGGTTTTGAAATTCACAAAACACGATACACGAATTCGAATAATATAATTTCATTAACTGTAATCGAATTTTATCTGTGGTTTTGATACGCATCAATAATGATTGCAAGTCCATTATTTTGTGTTGTATTTGTATTATTTATTTTTAACAACATTTAAATTGCATTTTAATTTAAATTACCTAAAAACCAAAATATTTACAAACGCTTTTTCTTTGGTAATTATGAAAAAAGTTAAAAACTTATTGTTGCGAACAAACTCCTAAAATTGTAATTATTCCGAAAAGTTTTCGGTATATTTTTTTAATAAATTACTTTTAGGTCCCTGGCAAGAGCGGAATGGATCGAAAATATTTTTAAACATTAAACATTGTTTAACCGTGGCTTATTAATTTTTCATCACAATTGTAACAGTCGTATAGGATGTTCTTTTTAAAATTATATATCCAGGTAAATCTATATATCTTTAAACTAGTTAATAAAGGTATACAATGATTACAATGTATAATGTATGTATTACATTGTCATAATTATAAAATAAAATTATACATAAATATTAAACCATAATAATTTATTCATTTAAAAGTAAAATATTTTTTATCTCAAAAAATATTAAAGTATTAAAAAATTTTAAATTCTTATTTTATTATCGATAACATATTTAAATGTTTTATTTTTTAAATGGCAGACTGCAGTATTATTATTATTTATTTTAATTACTGTATCGAAACTAAAAAAAATTATTCTGCTTTGAAAATTTTGTTTTGTAATGACTTCGAGTTAAGTTTGTGAACATAGTATTTTCAAAAATGTTTAACCTTTTTGAAATAATATGAGTGTTGATTATTTAAAAAATCACTTTGTATAAAAATAACGAAATATAAAATGAATTCCTTTTATACAGGTTAACAGGTTGTAATATTCACTATAAGATTGTAATATAAAATATTTCAGAACTGGTTGTAATTTTACTCGTGAATAATACAATATTATTATACTTATTTTGAATTTTTTCTATTATTTCTTTTTATGTTTAATAATGGTATTCTGCAAAAACTGTAATAACAGTTATAAATACGATACTAAAACATAGTACCTGTACGAATTGAATATGGTATAATAGAAAATAATTCGTCGAATCGATTGTTAATTTACATTTATCGTATAAATCTTTTGCTCGTTTAGTCGTTTCCACTGTATAATCCAATCGGTCGATCATTCGAACGGTTAGTTTGTCTTTGAAGTTTAAGAGGCTTAGCAGACAGAATTTTTATTATTATTATTTTTATTGTGTGTTTAGTTTAACAATTTTAAAATTTAAATTCAAAAACATATAATTTGATTAGAAAAATGTAAAAATCTAACAAAGCGGATTACACAAATTCAAAATAATAAATTTGTCAAGCCGGACGCAAATACACAATATGATGATGAATTTCAATTTATTTTTAAATCATATTACTTATTAGACAAATCGATCTATACTTGATCTGACGTTCGAGTTAAATAAGTTAAACGTAATTTACTATAATTTATTTTATTACCAATTATTAATGTATACAAATTTTTTCAAAAGGTCTGTATATAGCACTAAGTATTTCTAAATAAATTTATTTAATTAAAATTTTTCACTATAAATTTGTAAATTAATTTTAATTCCATGGCATTTATAATGTCAAAAAAAAAAAATTATTTGAAATGAGGTTTTTTTTTACATAAATTAATTTTAGATAAGATAAATTAAATTATAATTTGCGTTCTGTGGAGTTATTATCGCTATCAGAAAAAAAAAAATATCGATATACGAATATAATATAATTCATTGTAAATTCAATGACGGTTTGTTTATTATTTGGTATTTATATGTTAACAGAAATAACATATTTTTAACGTTGACACGCGAAACTGCTTTTGTGTCGTCTTTTGCCGAACAACTATCTTGTTTGATAGTGGTCAATTATAAAGGTTGGCGTACATGTCATTAATCACTGTTATATATAATATTTATTATGTACTGTCGTTTGGTTCAAATATCCTTTGGGATCACACTTTATATACAAAAAAATAAAACTGAGATACAGCTATATATTTGGGTGGGCCACTGGATCGGGTGTCATTTAACTTGAAAACAATATAATATAAATCACATTGTAACCGGAAAACTGTTATAAGCTGTACTCGGTTTATTCGAAAAATGGCCAAGATTTCGTTAAAAATGAGAACTCTAACCGTTTTTATTTTTTTGCAATCATTTTTGCAATAATAAATGCGTTGCAATGACAAATCCAAAAATGATCTGTCTATGGAATACATAATATATTTATACAATGAATTCTGAATCTCAAATGTACGGTCAACTTTTCTAGTCGTTATTTATTACTTTTCATTTATTTATCAATTATAACATTGTTCGTAACAGTGTAAAAATGAGTAAAAGTTGTGTTGAAATATCAAAAAATCTGAGTTTCTGCGTATAACTAAATACTGTACATTACTCTTCATTATACAGATTTTAACAATATGTCTCTATGTTTATTGGCTATATTGATTTATTTTAATATAATACTTTAATAATGATTGATAACTTCACAAATATACAAGGTAATTCATCAAGTACGCTCATTATTCTTATTTTTTATTTAAATACTTATGAATTTTTTCAATTTCTGATTTTGAAATTTTGAAATGTACTGAAAGTTCATATTTTTAAATTATTGAGTTGTCATGTACGAGTATTACTTCAGGAGTGTCCCATAGTGATCTACACATTTATTTTTAAATGAGACCCCCCCCCCCCTTTATGGCAGTAAATTATTTAGTTAATATATGTTTTTTTTAAATTTTGATGCGCCTAAATTAAAATTTGAATACAAGTAATTTTTCATTAGTTAAAATATTTGGATCAAGGAAAATAATTGTCTTTAAAAATATAAAATAGTTATGATATTAATTATAGTATTTATAATACTTGGATTATTTTTATAAGAAGTAAAAATAAATACGATAAATTAATAGAATCATACCTTGCCGTTTATCAATCTCTGTCTATTCAATATTTAATATTATGAAAACAGAACTTGTAAAACTGTAATAATAGTGTTAGTATAAGTGTGTTTGTATTATAAAAAACAAATAGTAAAAAATCAAGGTAAGGTAGTATTTATATATTATTTATTTATTTACTTTTGTAGATAACCAACATAAAGATTGCAAACTAAATTTGGAAGTAATAAGCTTAATAGATAGGTATAGGCTTAAAAATGTGAACTAAATAAAATACAAATAGAAAAATAGAGTCTCATAACCACAGTATTATATTTGATTTATTGAAATAAAAATACAAGAAATATTGGCAAATCAATTAAAATAAAAATTTAATTAATTATTTGTTAAACCTAAATATATTTTTTGTTTTGAACAGGGTTACAAAACGAAACGATAAACAACACAGTTCAACACGATAATAATATACAAAATGCTGTTTTGAATTTTTGTTCAGTCCATTTCTGACGGTCAAACGGTATTAATAGATAATAAACGTACGACGCCAGTGCACAAGCCATAACCAAGATCAGTCACCGACCACCGTGTTACAGCAATCCTCGGAACTGTTGAATAGGAATCAGCAATTGATCTGTACTGCAAGTACGGAGGAACCACAGCCGGAGACGACGACGACAACACGAGTACGGCAGTTGCCAGTAACTCACACGAGTAGTAGCCCACAACGAAGCCACAGTACTGGAAGTATCACACTCCCAAAACAACCGGAACCCCGGATCAAAAAAATGCTCCCCCTCTCCCGCCGGTGGATTCCTAACTGAAAGTACCAAATACCTCTGGTATCATTTTACATTTTTATCCCCGTTTCTGAAGGGTTTAAACTATCTAGTAGATTTACAACAATTTTATTCGAGGGGGTATAATCCTCTGTGTTACACTGTGTTTGTGCTGTGTATCATTCATTCCCCATCTTTCCGACTTCATCCAACTATTAATATTTTCAGAAAAATTACCTATTACATAATGTATAGTAGAAACACAGGTTTTCGTTAAGAAAAAAAAAAGCTTGTATTGCTACGGACACTCCACTAGTAGTACAAAAATATCCTAAACATTTGAAAATATGGTTTGAATATTTCAAAAAACAGAATTTCAATAAATTAATTATTGAAAGAAAAAATAAAGGTGAGTATGGTTGGTGAATTACTCTGTATCACTATGTACCTACAATCTACATTACATCACAACAATATCCAGTCTCTAAAGAAGTACTGTAATCATGCACGAACAAACATAAATGTATCAGAATAATCAAATTTAATTTAATTAAACGCATTCATCGCCAGATGTTAGAAGAACAAACGATAAAGAATCGTATATAATTCGACCGATTGATTTCCGCGTAATTTGAATAATTGCAAATGTGCTTTTGAATGAAACGCGATGGGCATGTAATAGTTACACCGTAACCGGGAGCGGGGCAGACGTATAGTTGCCATTGTTTTGCTCGGTGGAGTGTTAAAATAATTATATAATCGTATGGCAATATGTCGAAATCAGTCCAACGACGGACTGCCGTCCTACCACACGTTTGATGGTCTGATAATCGTTTCGACAAAGCTATCAATTTAACGGTTAGCAGAGATGAGGACTATACAATATATGCCCGTACATTTCAATTACAGCTGTAAATCCTGTAATAGTGATGGAAACTGTAATATATTGAACCTTTGTATCTATATATAGTGATTAACCGAAAACCAATTTTTTTTAACGATTCACATCCATTACGCGCAATGATGATAACGCGCGCGGTTCTGTCAGTCATTAAAAAAAAAAAAAAAAGGAAAAACTGTCCGAAATCGTTTTCCGTCTAGCTAATACTACGCGATTTGCAAAAGGTAGCTTTCAATGCATAAAACGACAAACGATATCCTTATTCACTATCTACGAGTTTTTTTTGAAAATATTAGACATGCAGGAATCGTGGATGTAAAGTAATACTGTTCAATACTTTTTATTATAACCTTTTGAAGTTTCAAGAAATGCAATTTTTATTTTTCGAAATACATGATTTAAATACATATAATATCGACTATCAGCGTGCACTTTATATTCACGCAATTCCAAAAAATATAATTTCTGATGAAAAAAAGAGCGTACACGGCCGAATATTGAATCGGTTTTCAATGAAAAAGTTTCTATACTTTTAAATAAATATATTTTTTATCATTACATAATCTTTCACTAGGTAAATTTGTATTCAAATAATACTCATCATATAATCTATATCTGATAGACTTTCAACTCAAACTGTAGTCGATAGGATTGGGCGTTAGGTACCCATGATTAAGATAGGCAGGTGTAGCAAGATCGAATACCGCTCCGGTGGATTTTCGGCGGCGCTTTGATTAGCACGGCTGTCAAATCTTTTGCATTTTTTTTCACTTTTTTCTATGTTATTATTGTTGTATTATATATTTTTTCATACTGATAGGCACACAAAACCATTTGCCATTATGATTTAATTTAAAAATAATTTTTATACTGATTACTAAACTAGTAGTTCAATAATGCTACATTATGTATGCATGTATGTTACTTTAATTTTAAATTGCAAATGTTATGCATGTCCATGATGTAATGCATTTTATTATAATTGTGTCAAGTGAAAATATAGACAGTAATATAATATTATTGCTAAAAACGCAGAACTCGATCTGAATGTAATGGTATACAAATTTTATATTTATTATTATATTATATTATTATTATTCCCTATAAGTATTATATATATATATAATATTGTTTTAATGTATTACATGATAGGTAGAACATACAATTATAATAAATACAACAGACCGACACGGCTGTATGCATGCATATGTTTAAGAGTTTCAGTTATACTTGCTCACTTATAGTAAGTTATAATTACAGTCACATGAGTACTTCACCTTACAATACACTGAAATGCGAATACACCATTTTGTTGTATTGTATATTATTATATTATACCGTATGATTTTTTTTTGTGTAATATTTATATTATTCATATTTATTTATTTATTTATTATTACTACTATAAATATATAATTACCATTTTACTAATATTGTAATATATTGGTAACTGATGTTAAGTTTAATTTTACTTTATAAATTACAACACATGATAATTTTCTTAATTATTTACAACATATATAATGTGATACATTTAATTTATGTATTATGGACCATATATGTGTTTAACAACTATGGAATTGTATACCTTTATTATATTATATAACACTCTAATATACTACAGCAGGTGTCTCTATTGGTAATGTCAAGTGTGTGCGACATTTTGATTTCACTTACTACGGACACGTCGTCCGCGATCCGACGCAGTCGAATTGCCTACTTGATATGTTAAGATGTGTGTAAGTTGAACTTTCCTTCGTAATTATGGAATACTTAATACTCCAACATGGCATTTGAGATTTTTCTCCGACAAAATAACGTCAGACTTTCAACGTCAGGAGGTAAAACAATCCGCCGTAGGCGGATTGCCCAGCACAGGTATCGATTTACATCGGTTGAGGACTGATAGCTAAACACCCAATTACCATTATTCGTACTTATTTATTTTTTATTTATATATTCAAAGAAGAACCGGGCAAGCCTCGAGACAAACTTTTACACCGAATGATAACTGATGATAATAATAATAGATAACTAATGATATATCATATTATTTTTTATTTATTTTTACATTATGAATAAACGAGTATTAAATAAATTAATATAATAAATTACATATAATAATAACTAATGCAATCGACTTTTGCATATTTTTTAGTGACCGATTACCATTTCCAACCGAATTTTCCGTGAGACAATTTTCACTCTACCACCTTGAAGGCGCCGAAGGTGACTTCTACAAGTCCGGAATCGAGGCATATCAGCCGCTATAAGACTATGAACCTTGCGTTTCATGCAAAGGGTAATTATTTTATTGTTTCATACTTTCATGTTTCATGTTATATTTCACTGTTTGTTATGACTTACGAAATATAAATTGCACAGTGGGTACAGGGTTGGCGGCGATCAGTTTACGTTAGGTGGTGGGTTAGGCACATACTACTCAGTGTGTCAGATATATTTAATTCAGTGTAAATAGATTGTTCATTTCTGTCGAATTAGTTTTCAAAGCTAGGTAGACCACCGACGTTGCATATTTGCTTATGAATTGAGGTAGGTACACTAAAAGTCTAAAACCGGTTAAATACACTTAAGTGTCACATAAAGTGTCGGATTTTGTATTTATTTATCGTTTCCTCAGCAAAGCCAGAATATTCAGTAAGCTTATTAAAAATCAAATTATTTTATTTACTGGCTGAATATAAATCGATTGTTAATGTTAAATTAAAAAACAGAATTACATTGACTATTCACCAAGATACTAAGTTTATTTATTGGCATTGTATCAGTACCTTATTTGGAACTATAATATTTGTTCACTGTATTTATCAAGAGTTAATTATATTTTTATAATGTATAATAAAGTGTATCATGTATTGAGTTCAGATGGAGAATGGTCGATCTTTGGAAGCGATAGGGAAGAGTCACCACCGGTGAAGAAGAGATCTCGGGTCGTGTTTCCAGTGCCGGCAGTAGAGTCATTGGCGCCCCGGGCGAGTAAACAAATATGTGACACTCCACAAGTAAATAGTAGTCGTAGATTTAACATTATATCATTAAGACGCTTCGCTTTCAACAAGCACCCTAGGCTTAGGCTCGGGTCGCCCACTCCTAACACCGATCCTGCGACGGTGTAACTTACCGAAAACTATACCTGCAAAATTAATTAATGACACCATTTTATACAGGTAGTACAACCAATGACAGCCAGAAACTCTAAAATTAAAGTGCCGGCAGTAGAGTCATTGGCACCCAAGGCATTTAAACAAATATACACCACTCCGAAAGTAAATAGTAGTCATAGTTTTAACACTATATCATTGATTGCCCCATTTTCAACAAGCGCTCTGGGCTTAGGCTCACGCACCCCTAACACCGATCCTGCGACGGTGTAACTTACCGAAAACTATATCTACACAATTAATTAATGATTCCATTTTAACACAGGTAGTACAACCAATGACGGCCAGAAACTCTAAAATTAAAGTGCCGGCAGTAAAGCCATTAGAGCCCAAGGCGAGTAAACAAATATGCGAATCTCCACAAGTAAATAGTAGTCGTAGATTTAACATTATATCATTGAGGCGCCCCGCTTTCAACTAGCACTCTGGGCTTAGGCCCGGGTCGCCCACTCCTAACACCGATCCTGCGACGGTGTAACTTACCGAAAACTATACCTACACAATTAATTAATGATTCCATTTTAACACAGGTAGTACAACCAATGACGGCCAGAAACTCTAAAATTAAAGTGCCGGCAGAAGAGTTATTTGCGCTCTGGGCGAGTAAACAAATAAGCGCCACTCCACAAGTAAATATTAGTCGTAATTTTAACATTATATCATTGAGGCGCTTCGCTTTCAACAAGCACCCTGGGCTTAGGCCCGGGTCGCCCACTTTTAACACCGATCCTGCGACGGTGTAACTTACCGAAAATTATACCTGTAAAATTAATTAATGATTTTATTTTAACACAGGTAGTACAACCAATGACAGCCAAAAACTCTAAAATCAAAGTGCCGTCAGTAAAGTCTTTGGAGCCCAAGGCGAGTAAACAAATATGCGATACTCCACAAGTAAATATTAGTCGTAGTTTTAACATTATATCATTGAGGCGCCCCGCTTTCAACAAGCGCTCTGGGCTTGTGCTCAGGTCGCTCACCCCTAACACCGATCTAGCAACGGTGTGACTTACCGAAAACTATAACCGCCAAATTAATTAATGACTCCATTTTAACACAGGTAGTACAACCAATGACCGCCAAAAACTCTAAAATCAAAGTGCCGTCAGTAAAGTCTTTGGAGCCCAAGGCGAGTAAACAAATATGCGACACTCCACAAGTAAATATTAGTCGTAGTTTTAACATTATATCATTGAGGCGCCCCGCTTTCAACAAGCGCTCTGGGCTTGTGCTCAGGTCGCTCACCCCTAACACCGATCTAGCAACGGTGTGACTTACCGAAAACTATAATCGCCAAATTAATTAATGACTCCATTTTAACACAGGTAGTACAACCAATGACCGCCAAAAACTCTAAAATCAAAGTGCCGTCAGTAAAGTCTTTGGAGCCCAAGGCGAGTAAACAAATATGCGACACTCCACAAGTAAATATTAGTCGTTGTTTTAACATTATATCATTGAGGCGCCCCGCTTTCAACAGGGGCCCTTTGCTTAGGCCCTCCCACCCCTAACACCGATCCTGCGACGGTGTAACTTACCGAAAACTATACCTACACAATTAATTAATGATTCCATTTTAACACAGGTAGTACAACCAATGACGGCCAGAAACTCTAAAATTAAAGTGCCGGCAGTAAAGCCATTGGAGCCCAAGGCGAGTAAACAAATATGCGAATCTCCACAAGTAAATAGTAGTCGTAGATTTAACATTATATCATTGAGGCGCTTCGCTTTCAACAAGCGCTCTGTGCTTAGGCCCAGGTCGCACTCCTAACACCGATCCTGCGACGGTGTGACTTATCGAAAATTATACCTGTAAAATTAATTAATGATTTTATTTTAACACAGGTAGTACAACCAATGACAGCCAAAAACTCTAAAATTAAATTTCGTAGTAGTAACGAAATCAAGCGTCACTCATGCTGTAACTCGAAGGAGCTTCATATAGATTTCTCGTGCGGCGATGTAAAAAATCGAAGTATGGTTTTTAACAACAGGGATAGACATGATGTCAATCGAATAAAACACGAAAAATTGTCTATTAAGAAATCTAAAATTATAAAGAAGAAACAAATTATTAATTTGTACACAGACAGCATGAACAAGGTAAAAGATTCGGCACCTTCTATTAGGAAATCGTCGTCTTATTTTAATCGTCAGGCAAAACAAAGGGAAATAGACCGAACCAACTACATCTTATTACAAAAATTGTTACACGTGAAAGCATCCGTTAAGACTTTTCGCTAATTTAAAAGTAAGGAACATTATTATCTATGAACGATAAGCATATAACATCTAAATATAGGTTAAAATGGGCGCTAACAGTAGTTTTATGTTGCAGGTCTTATGTGACTGTTTGACATCTAGCATCTGGGCATCTGATCGTCTATGGTAATCGGCGGCTGGTAAGTATGGATACATCAACCATATTTTTTTGTTAGGAAATAATTCGTAGGTTAAAAGGCTATTTATTTATTTTGTTTTCTATAAGAATCAAAAACACATTTTTAAATAATTTAATTTATAGTTTTGTATATATCAGATTATGTATTTTCATAGTTAATTAGCCATTATGTCACTAATGTATATTACCGAGTTTTTTGGGGATATATGTCAATTGATAGAAATCGATTGCTCGCAAACAAAAATTGATCGAAGAGAAATTGCTCGCAAAATAAAAAATATATTATTTATTTATTTAAAAAAATTGCGAACAAAATTGCTAAATAAATAAAAATAAAAATGAATAATAAAAAAATGGTATTGTTATTTAAATTGCATTTAAAAAATTAAATTAATTAAAATTGCTAAAAAACACGTAAAATTAAAAATTTAGTTTGCATTTGAAAATTTAAAGCTATTTCACGTAGATAATCCAGAATGAATGGATCATTATAATCAGAACAAATATTTTTAATTCTCTTAGCCCTATCTTGATATTTTTTTTCGGAGGGGGTGGGGGGTGGGGGTCAGTGCCAGATATATATTGTTCAATTTGGAGGCGATTTATGCTTTCTTCTTTCTTTAAAGCTTCAACAAAACGCCATATTGATGGATGTTTTCCACTTAAGATCGACTCAAAATAGTTATGCCAACCTTTAACGGAATTATTTGTTGTTGTTATATCTAGTTCTACTCTTAGAAAACAGTTCTAAATTTCAATTTCAATTTTTGGTTGTTTACGTCTTCTCCGTCTGTCTAATTTGCCTAACCAAGTATTTTCAAAATAGTCTAATAACTGATGACAAAAATTTAAACGTGTTAAAAGTATTTGATGTACACTATAATACTGAAACGTTTGAAAGGATAATAATCTCGGATAATTATATTACTTATTCAGGTTATCTGTTCATTCTGAATTATCTACGTGGAATAGCTTATAATTTTCAACTGCAAACTTAATTTTTAATTTTACGTATTTTTTAGCAATTATTATTGATTTTATTTTTTAAATGAAATTTAAATAATAATACAATTTTTTTAGTATTAATTTTGTTTTTATTTTTCTAAATAAATAAATAATATATATATATATATATATTAATATTATAATTTTTAGTTATACGAGCAATTTATCTTCGATGAATTGTCGTGTGCGAGTAATTGTTTTTCGATCAAAAGTTTTCGAGCAATTGTCATGCGATCAATTGTTTTAGTTGGATTTAGTTAGGATTCATATAGATTTCGGTTAATTTTGTAACTAGACATATTTATAAATTCAATGATTAGGCAACCCATAGTCCTAGGCTAGCCCAATGTAGTAACAAAATATGCAGCCGCCTAGGACGGCACTAGTTTAGGAGCGGCAAATTTCGAATGAGCCAAATTGATTTAATTATTATACTTGGTATCTAGTATACAAAAATGTGTGTTCATTATTAAACAAATACAAAAAAAATATCTATTAATATTGATGAAATAGAAATTACGGATGAGTTATTAGTAGTAATATTTAAGTTATTAAAACCCAATAATACCCCATTATAAGTATTAGGTTCAGTTCATTGTAAATAATAAAAATTTCATAAATACATCTTTAAATACTTAATATTATTTTAAAAGTATTTATCTAAACATTAATATATTCATATACAATATATTTATTGTTGATGAATAAATATATTCATAGACAATATATATCTATTGTTGATGAATAAATATATTCATAAACAATATATCTATTGTTGATGAATAAATATATTCATAAACAATATATCTATTGACTATTGTTGATGACAGGCACGTATACAAAAATAAATTTTTTGGGGGATAGTTTACAAAATTTAGCAATACAAATTGTATTGCAACATAATAAATCTATTTTTTCCTCGTTACTAGAAAATATTTTGTGTTTGACCGGAGGGGGGGGGCTGTATACGTGACTGGTTTATGAATAAGTATATTCATATATTTTACAATTAATTCTATGCATTAAAACCGGGCCCTAGATACAAATGAATCCCTACTTTATTTTATTTTATATTTTAATCTATTCCAAATTTTATGAGGCAGTTTAATCAAATTTTCATTTTGCAATTATGCAAAATATAAGTAATGATAAACATGTGTTCAAAAACTTAAAGTAAAAGTAAAAGTAAAAGTAAAAGTAATTCTCTATTAACCCCAAATTTAAAACAATAGTAATATTTAAAAGTGACACTAATAATATATTAACTTAGATATATAAATTTAAAAGTTATAAGTTAATAACTACTAAATAATATTTAGCAAAAAATAGGCAACAACATGTCAACATCAACCAATTACAAAAAAATATCTTGCATATTACTAAGTAATACATATAATTTAAAAAATATATTTATTTTAATATTAAAAGTAGGCATACGTATATGTGAACGATTGCTTAGTAAAAATCATAATATAATATAACATATGTGTTAGGTTGTTTTAGATTCTGAACGGAGTGATGAATGTATTGATTCTACAATGATGTGTGTTTTTTTTATTTTTGTGTCTGTCGTCACGTTTTGGAGTAGTAATAACGCTTTGATTTTTGACTTCAGCCCCTCTTTGAAAAGGAAAATTCATTAAGTTGGTACTTGGGGGTCAAAAGTAAAAAATTTCCAGTAGTTTTTAAAAGCGTCAGAAATAAACCTTGAAAAAAAGACGGAAAAATGAGAATTTTTACACATAATTTCAAATCGATTTTTTGATTTTGCTGTAACTCAAAAACGAATCATTATAAATACTTGAAATTTTCACCAAATATTTATATAAGCGTTATCTATTTACGATTGAATTTTCCAAATATTTAGAATTTTTTTAAACTATTGATAAACCATTAATATTTTTGATTTTTCTAAATTTTTTTTATTGAAATGCCGATAAAATAAAATTGGCTTTCCAAGAAATCTTTAAAAATTAATACAAGGTTTATTATAAGTTGTACTTATCGTAGTAAAAAAAAAAATCAAAAATCGTTAATCACAATTTTTGTTTATAAGCATTTAAAGTTCAAATGTTTACGAAATATATCAAATTGGAACTTTTTGCGGTTCCGAGTTAACTGCTTACCTGCAGTCAACTGTGGTTCTGGCGAACGTTTGTTTTGTGTGGTTGTTGTCTAGATTACAGTTAGATTGAGATTTTGTGAAAATTTGGATTTCGAAAGAGTTTTTTGGTTGGATTGATGATTGATGTTTTGATAGTACATGAATTTGGTAAACTTTTTTTTTTCACATTGTATTAATAATTAATATAAAAAATATAAAATTTGATGTGATAGGTATATTTTCATTGACTATTAACCAATTTTCAAAATTTAAGTCTATATCTTCGTATTCTTCTTCTTTCTCTTTCTCCATAGTTGCAAAACCTCCATGTTTAAAACAATTTCTCGTACATAATGATGGTTTTATGACCTCTAACTGATAACATTAAGTGGCGTATTGAATATAATAACCAACATAATTTACACATTTAGGTATACATTCGGCCCGTACTTATGGTTTTAGATAACAATAAATGATAGATAACATTAACAATGATTGTAATAAACACCGACTACTGTAAACAAATAAATAAATGTATATTATTTACGAAATTTATTAATCAATGAGAGAAAAAACACATTCTTTTTGTATATACAGAAGCAGTGCCAGCCTGAAATATTATGGCGTTCACAGACAATTTTTAAAAGGCGCCCTTAAAAATATAGATTACAAAACATAAAAACATTACAAACTTTATTATTAAAAATGAACGTATCACTACTTAATTAAAAATCAAGGAAGTAAAAAATTTAAATATTCTTTTAATTAACAAATTATAACATAATAAAACATACAAATTTTTTTTCAACCTAATTTTTTCCAATATTTCATTAAAATACTATTATTTTTTTCTTAACATTTTAAAATTAATTTAGATAAAATATTTATTTTATAGTGTCCCGTGAGGATTTACCCATTGCGATATCTCCTGAAATAATGGAGATATCATAATTCTGGTTTTTTATTAAGATTCACAGGGACCAGAATTACAAATATTTCATGTCTTAATTTATTTTTATGTTTTGATAAAAAAGTTAAAAAATATATTTTTTTATTTAATTATTTAAAAAAAAATTGAAGATAGTCATTTTGTAGAGTTTTTTTTTCTGAAAATATTGACGTTTTAACATTTTCATTTCATCAATTTTCTGATTTTTAATATTTTTTCTTGTTTCGAAAAAACTGCGAAATTATTATTATGTTTGTCTTGCCAAAAAATGGGACAAGATAATAATATCAAAATATTAAATTAGGTATTTAAATTGTGGACTATGCCATACTCAAATTACCGACAAGCCATAAAATATTAACTATTACGTTATACGTTGGCGGACAAAACGCCTTTTTTTTACAAAATTCAAAGTAAACAAAATACATTTGTTTTATTTATTTATCATAATTATTATAATATAACCGTATTTAATACTAGGTATAACAAAAATTTACATATTGATATTTTGTACAATAGTTATTAACTTAATTTAAAAGTTTAACAATGTTCAAGAAATAAAATATGACATTTATTGCGAGCTACACTAAAATCCATTCGCCAGCCGTACGAGCACGCGGGCCACATGTTTGATACAATGATACCACTATGGCACTATCGTATTAAATAATTCCCAGTTTTTTCGAAACTAGAAAAAATATTAAAAATCAGGAAATTGATGAAATTGAAATGTTAAAACATCAATATTTTCAGATAAAAAAAAAAAAAAATACTACAAAATGGCTATCTTCAATTTGTTTTTAAATAATTAAATAAAAATGAAATTAAAAAACCAGAATTATGATATCTCCATTATTTCAGGAGGTACTGCAATGGGTAAATCCTCGCGGGATACTCTGTATATATATTAATTTTTCTTATACAAATCACAATTTAAAACAAATTTATTAATATAGTAGAAAAATATTAATAGAATCTTTAATGGAGTATGAGTATATTTTTGCGGGTTGAAAGTTATACTACTAAAAAAATAATTAGGGACTATTTTATTTTGGACAAGAGAACTGGGGTACATTTAATAATATATTTTTTATGTATAATTAAAAGAATGTGCTGGTTTTCAGCTGGGTATTCCAGTTTTATATACAAATATATGAAAGTCATGACGTCTTGCTTTTTTGTCATTTAAATAAATGATTAGGAAAGTTAGTGGTTACTTTCAAAAACTATATAAATCGTCACCAATATTACCGTTCGTCTTTTTTTTTAATTTGAGTGATTGCGTATGTATTGAAATTAATTTTGTTGAGTAACAAAAATAGTCTGTATACAATATTAGGCTAGTTTTTAAATAGTACTGAAAGACAACATGGTGAGAAATGCAGTTTTGATTTTTTTCCTTTTTAATGTTGTTAAAGTTAATATCAAGGAAGGGAGACTACATTTTGTGTGTCTCTGTTGTTGTCATTCGAGATATGATCATGTACGCTAGATTCGTAGATTCGTAATTTATTGTTTAATTATTAACAACCTCAATTTATGGTACCGTTTTGGATTGTTTAATTGTAGTCTGTTCTACTGTCTAAGCTGTATCCCTGCAAAGGGTCAACGTATTAACTGTGGTTAGGATGACAGAAAATTATAGTGTTAAGAGGGTGTGACAC
Source organism: Rhopalosiphum maidis (assembly GCF_003676215.2). Taxonomy (NCBI): domain Eukaryota; kingdom Metazoa; phylum Arthropoda; class Insecta; order Hemiptera; family Aphididae; genus Rhopalosiphum; species Rhopalosiphum maidis. The sequence goes on from NC_040877.1 coordinate 68,425,991, forward strand.
CCACATGTGTTGTCAAACGTAAAACATAGCCAATTTCCATTCTATAGAACTCATTTTGTAGTATTATATTAAATATTAGACTTATGATTAATTAAAATTTGATAATTAAGGTAATGTCATTGTATATGTTCTCTCGTTGGTTTTTTACAATATTTTAATTTTTTTACGAGTATGAATAATAAAATATGACCATGTAAAATATTTAATAAAAGTAAAAAAAAAAGATCGATCGAATTAATATCATTGTTATTCTAAAATCTAAACTCTCGAGATCCACGACCATCGAATGTAATGAAGATGTCGAGGTGTCTTATATCTAAACTGTATTGTGATTTATGACTGTTTACTTAATGGAAATTTGACCTCATCGTAAAGTGTATTCAACTTTTCGCGGCATTATAGAAAACCATATTAATCATAGTTTAGATATTATATTATTTATATCATACTATATAGTGTAAAAATATGCCTATATAGAATTACGAATGTAGTTATACACAAATACTATTGTGCTGTGTATGAACTACTTATTGTTTTTAAACTATTTTTTTTTAAATATGATAAATTAATAACTGAATTACCAAAAAATATATAAATATTTTTACTGAAATTACTATTTAAAAATCAATTAACAATAAAATGTAAACGCATTGAAAATACAAATGCTCTTTTTGGTATTAAGTTTAATATTTTATGGTATTTGTAAAAATTTCACGATAAAAAAGATAATAATTCATTTTATTTCCGATATGAAAATTAACTTTGTGAATGCCATAAAATGAACATTAACATTTTTTTTATGTATAGATATTTGCCAATTTTGTACACAAGTTATGAGCTAAGCTTAACAACAGAAAATACTTTTCAATTTAGAAAGGCTTTTGTTAGTCTGCGTTTGGAGGTTTAATGTACTGCAACGAAAATCTCCTTATTCTCTTTTACCGATGTATGTATATATATATATATATATATATATTATACATATAAACACACACACAATATACATAATACATAATATTATATGTGTTCTTCGCGAGTTGATTTATTTGGAGAATATATTATTTTAAATAGTCTTGAAAAAAATGTTTTCGTTAACTTTTTATTCTTTTTCATAATTGTAATCGCCGAAAAAACTATCTATTGGGTATACAACAAAATATAAAATATAAATAATAAATTGTAATATAAGTATATATTATGGTATACTATTTATAACCGAATTGTTTTCGTATAATTTTATCTCTATAAATAGTATATCATACACTAACTGTATCTTTAAGTTACGTGTTTTTTTTCTATCACCACGTCTCTCTATAACAGTTTTTAAACATCGTTTTTATTAAGTAGTCCGAGAATAATTACCTCTCGTTTATCCGGCAAAGTCATTAGTCCTTCCCGACAAATAAACATGGACTAAGTGAGGAGCCTTGGGTATAAAAAAAAAATAAAAAATAAAAAGGTATGACCGAATTGTTTTTAAAATTATTATTACTCTCTCCGGGGACCCGAACGCTAATTAAGAGTTTTTTAAATTTTTTTTTTTAAGAAAACACTGGTAAAGCTGGGAAAACTCATAGCCGTGTACCTATATTATATTATATCTACCCGGTATTAAATCGCACTCCGCGTTTATACGACTTATGAAGAAGTGTTGAAAGTTATTGCAAACAAGTCCTGGTAATTGCAATTTTATCGTTTTATGCTTTTTTTTCTTTTTTAATCCACTTACCCGCAAAAACTAATGTCATGAACTTAAATTCTTTACCAAACAACGCGTGTAAACGCGTTTCACGATTGATCCATTTTCCTTCGACCAATACGATAGTTCAACGTAATTTATCGACACCGTTGCATTTGTCATTTAGGGCGATCTATTTTTGTTTTCTGCTCAAACTAACCTAAATCCAATCCAGAAATAGACTGATACGTTTTATAGTATAAATAATATATATAAATATATAAACACGCACCACACACACAAAGTCTCACCTAAGTCCTAACCGACTTAACATAACCACATATAAGTTTATTTTGGTTTTAATACAGTCAAACGATTAAGAATTGAGTAAACAACAGGTTAAGGTATTATTTTTATTAAATACAATGATACGATTGAAACACGAGTTAGGTACATATGTTATACGAAGGCTATGCATTATATTATATAAATTTACATTATTACAGAATATAGATAACAAAAAAATCAAATGTTGTTTCCATCACAGGACTGAAAGTAGATTAATATTAACTTGATATATTTTGAATTTTTGCTGCATGCTGCGAGGCATATAATATTTTTCAGTTATAATTAAATTGGAATTTTCATTATTATTCAAGAATTCAATTTGCATACTATTTTAAATTTAAACTATTTATGGAACTTTTATAAATGAACATTTACATTTAAAATTTAACATAAAAAATGTGATACTTTGTAAGTCGTTACTTTGAGTTATTTATAAAAATGATTATAAATCATAAAATAGTTAATAGATTTAATGTACAACAAACGTGATATTATTAAAGGTACCTATATCATAGACATATTAAACATAAATATTATAATTGAATAAATGTTTCATTTTTTTTTCATTATATTGAATGTTGAATGTTGAATGTACAGATCAAATATGATGCTAATTACCTTCATGGATATAAATGTGTAATAGGTTGTTTTAGATTTGACATATTGATGTTAATTTGCATACTGATATTGTTCAGTATATCCAATCATCAGCTATATTTTAATATTAGTATTATATTACGATGTAATTTATGAATTATAGTTTTATAATAATATAGTTAATGCAATAATTACCATTAAATAATAATATATATAATACACGAGTATTAAGTGTATTGTATTCATTCTAAAATAAAAATATATAACGGAATACATTGTATTACTATTGAAACATTTATATTATTTTAAATTTTAAGTGTAAACCATAAATAACAGAGTATTGAAGTTTTAGCAAAGTAAATATTTTGTATTATGTATCTACTACCTATATATAATATGTTATAGCAGTATAGTGTCATTATTTCATTACACGTAATTGATTAATTTGTACAATAAAACATTTAAATGGGCTAACGAAAACTTAATTTAAAATAAATTTGGCGATTGACGTGAATAGTTGTGTGTTTTAGGCTTATTTAATTATTATTATTTTTTATATTACTAGTAAGTCTCTACATTAGTTTATCTTTAGACTTCTTGGTGAGTTTCCTGGGATGGTGTTAGTAGAGTTATGATCAGAAAATTTGAATGGTTTTCCAGGTGGGAACGAAATAGCTTACAGCATGATGTTGAAACATCTGAGACTGTTTGAATATTTAGATCTGAGTGCAGCGTGTGGTTTGATACGTAGAAAGACACGTTTGTAATTATACGTAATGTTATTGATTGTACAATTTTTATTTGCTTGCTTAGTAGCACTCCATAATTGGAAGCCATAAGACCACATTGGTTTTAGTAAAGTTTTACATAGCAAAAGTTTGTTTTTTAAGTTAATTTTAAAATGTTTTTCAAGAAGGGTGTAAATGGACTTGCGTCTGGTGTTTTACAGAATTCGTTTTTGTTTAATATTCTCTACCCATGTTAGTCGTTTGTTCAGCGTTAATCCTAAATATCAGACATTGGAAGTTGGTGGAATGATTTTATTGTTCAGAAATACTGGGGAACTATATTTTGTTTTAAACTAAAAGTGATATGTAAAGACTTGTCGTTGTTGACTTTTATTTTTCATTTAGTATACCATATGTAATTTTATCTCACTTAGATGATTTTGTAGGCACTAGGAGGCAGTTTGAGGGATATCATGTGAAGTAAAAATAATTTTTTTGTCTGTAAATATTCCGAAAGTGGTGTGTGTGTGTGTGTGTTTATATGGAGTGGGAGAGGGTGGTAGTTTGTATATACATATTGTATAGAACGGGAGACGGAATTGAACCTTGGAGGACACCAGCTAGGATAGCACTAGGATAGGAGATAAATATGAGATGTCCGAGCCTACCTTTATAACGAAATTACTATTTTCTAAGTATGACTTGAAAAATATGAAATTAAGAGGAGGTAGAAGTTCTTTTAGCTTAAATAAAAGGTCAGAGTGCCATATCTTGTCAAATGCTTGGGTAACGTGCAAAAGCACAGCTAGGCAGTAGGTATAGTTTTTTTTCAAATTCATAGACAATAGAGTCCAGTTATTCGGTGTACTTGGTATATGGTAGAGTATTTGTTGCGAAAATCAAATTGGTTGTTTAATCTGTCGATAATACGATAACGGCGCTACTAATGACCGCCCGCCGGCCGATAGCTGGATGCGTCCGGCAATGAGAGTAATTTAATTTGGTAATTATATAATTGTTGTTTGTTGAAAGTTAAGTGGAAAATTTAAGTTTATTTGTTTTTTAAAACAGCCAATTGAAGCGTTTTTGATTTCGCGTACAATGATGTAAAATTGTAAAATAAAACACTATGATACTACACTAGATGGAGTATCAAAGATACAATACATGGAACGATTTACAACGCTTATGTAATGGACGACGTACGCTGTGCCACTTGGTGACTTAGTAATATATTATATAATAATATTTATAAAATCAAATCTTATATATATATAGCTGTTAATGTCCACAGTTAGCGAATGTTGACAGTTACCGGTGAATGTCGGCATTTACAAAATTATTGTTGGTGATTGTTGGTGAATGTTTAAATTGTTTTCTTTAAATGTAATCTGACGGAAAATTAATAATAATAATATATTAGATTTTTTATATACTATAATAGTTAAATAGATACTTGAAATATTTTATTTGCAGTATTAGATATATTAGATAATCATTTTTATAAATTAGCTACCAAAAATGGTGTTATAAATCAATTATATACCACAAATTATTTTTTGGTATGCAAAGAAAATTTAATTTCAGACGCTGATGCACTAGGAGATCAATACGTTTCTTTAAAGCAAGTTTCTGCATCAAATTCAACAATTGGACGGCAAAGACAAATGCAATGTAATTTCAAATCAAAGAGCACTACAAATTTTGTGGTTGTAGAAAAGTTGACGTTTTATGTATTACAAAATGGGCAAAATACCAAAACAGTTAGATTAGGTCATGTTATGTAATTTTACAATAAGTAGTTTCCAGTATTTTTTTTAGAAAATAATCTTTGCAAGGTAAAATAATCATAAATTGAACTAAGTTGATTTTTTTTTATATTGTCTATATTTTACATTATATGACGGTGACGTACGAATACGAATATCAATATTAAACAAATCGTGTTGTGCATGTCAAACATTGACCAAAATTATGTTCACCAACTGCGAATGTTCATAGTAACACATACAACTTTTTTCTTCGACCACACAGTTAAATTTTCTATCGCGGAAGACCAGTATTACACAATTATGAAAGTTTGTAAGAATAAATTATAATGACGTTATCTATTTTAATTTGTTATTATTTACTTTTTAGATTTTTAGAAAGGCTTTTATTATTACTATTTTACCATTTTTTAATCACGTACATTTTTTTTCATTTTATATAAAATACTCTTACACATTTTAAAAGAATAAATTGTATTTAACGGAAAATTAAGAATATAATTTAGATTAATTTACTAATATAATATTATATTTTATTAAAAATTTTTATGATATATTAATATTATTAAAAATATCTTATATTAATAAATAAGTATATATTGCATACATTATACACATAGGTATAAAATAATGAACGCATATATTTTAGAGTAAATAAATATATATTATTTCACAGAAAATTAGATAAATTGTTTGTACAGCACTATAGCTTTAGCCTATATATCTGATTTTAAGTGATTGAAAAAATTATGGTGCTTTACATTTAATATAGTATTATGATTTCATTTAATTATTTGATATTTTAATATTCAAATTTATACCCTAGATGATCACAATAAAAAATGTTAATGAACCTAATGGCCAATGCGTATTTGTAAACGTGAGTAAAAACATTTATTTAACTAATTTAAATTAAGTGCAGATAATTTTATATTTACTTTTGATCTATTCTATCATACAAAAATTATTTATAACTTAAATTTATTATTAATGAAGACTACTACACTAGAAACATCATTCTCAAAATTAAATAATTTATGCATTAAATTATTGAAAAGTTGGAAAACTTATTAAAAATAATAGACGGACACTTTAATTATCTAATATAAACTTAAAATGTGTGCAATTCTAAAATAACAGTATACAGTTTTCATATCTGGCTTTGCTAAATAAGTATCAAATATATTATAACGTAATATCTTATTTCAATGTAAACGATGAAAAAAGACTCATTTTCTTAATTTGTACTTTTTTAAATTTCGTAAGACGTTGAAAAAAATCAGCAATAACGACGGGAGAGTCGTCGAATAAAAAATCTAACCTTTAAATTTAATTTTAAATTCAATGATAATGTACCTACATTGCAATTGCTGGCTATATTAGATTTAGAACTTTGATTGTTTTAAAGAATTCTAATGTTAATTTCGTTGTCTCGACTCGTTTCAATAAGGTGGCTTGTGTTGAATGTTCTTCGTACTTTCTACACTCCTCGAAGATGTTTTTAATATTTTGAACTTTATATTATATAATATATTATAGATGCATTATATTTTTTTAAATTCTTATAGCATTTACTATTACTATTTTTTTATTATCAAATGAAAATAATAGTATTAGGTATAATCCTTATTTTGTGCGTTTCGTTAAATTCCACTTAGCGTAATACTACATAGACTAGCGCATTGTTATTTCCAAGGCGTATTGTAACAGCGAATGTATAAACCATTGAGCTATCTATTATATTAAAATATACACGTAGTATTATGTGCAAACAGTAAGTACTGTAAAATATATTTGTGTATATTTTTACTTACCAGCTAATGTATGCAAAGACGATGCGATCAGTGTCTTTTGATCTTTGTAGAAGTGTCCACTGAATGAAAAAACACATCCAGCCAACATAAGGCACAGGCTGATGCTGACTAACGGAGTGCACCATCTGTAGAAAAAGAAAGTGAAAAATTCATTAAATTGATAAAATTAATCACGATGCATAAGTAAAATAAAAAAATCGGTTTAATTATAATAAATAATTTAAATCATTGGAATAGCAATATATTATACAAAACTATAATATACTTTTTTCACCCATATTGTTATATTTTTTATTAATTTATAAAATTAACTTAATAAATATGACGTAAAAGAAATTATATTACGGCTAATATGTAACTAAAGAGATATTAATTATTTAATGTTTAAAAAATATATAATTTTGGAATGTAAAAAGAGAAAAATTTACTAGCAGTTACGCTAACAAATATTATTATAAAATATGTTCTATTTTACATTCACAATTAACATTTTAATACGAAATAGAAATTTGAAAATAACGTAATGTAATAATTTTAAGCTAAACTTAGTAACTTACAGAAATGAAAAAATAATGGTATTTGAGTTATTTTCTTTGTATACTAAGAATAATAATTCAATGATTATGATTTCTTAGGATATTTTGGAAATTAATGATATGATGATTTATATTAATCTGCAATACTAATATAAAACAAACATTTTAATAACTACAAGTTCAAATTTTAAATTAGGTACATAAAAAATAAAAATAAAAATATATAATTATATTTAATAAACCATTTATAATAGTTCTATAAACAAAAAGGGAGGTTCTCGTTTGAAAAAAAAAATGTATCACTGCAGGATATTCCTAAAGTAGTAAAAAAAATATTAATTATTTGAAAATATGATTTTTAAGTATATTTAAATATCTCAAAAACAGAATTTCAATAAAATCATTATTTAATGAAAAATTGGGGCAAGTATGATTGGTGAATCACTAATGTATCTAGGAGTTTTACTCTTTTACTTTCTGATATTTAGCTGCCACAATTGTAGATAGTGTAATTAATGAACAAAAATAATATTAAATTAAATGCGTGATAGAACTGTTGAATAAGTTTTATTTTTGTATATTGTTATTATTTATTGCTTTGTTCTATTTGGATATTTTCATTTCATGAAAATTCATCATGAATATTCATGGATATTTTTAAATTGGCACAAAATCAATTAATTAATATATAGCAAGGTCATAAAACTCCATCATCATCGCGTTTTAAAGTTTTAAGCGTCGGGTTGTTGAGAACAACACCCAGTGATACTAGAACTTTATAGACAGAAGTTTATGATGTTTGTTTATTGCTTATTTTTAAATCAGTGTTTTTCCGTCATTAATTGGCATTTTATATAATGCTTAAGTTTTGTAGGTACTGATTTCGCTATAAATGACTTAAAGTGAAACTCCCTGTCCTTGTGATAGTTATTTTCAGACTTTTGTGTGCAAGTCACAGAAGAAACAATTGAATCGTTCAACCAACGATATGTATTTATATGATTTTACTGCGTGTTTGTGTACTATATAGGGAATAAAGAAAAGTTTCATCAACACGGTCGATTTGGAACAATTATTATACGCGACAACAGTTTCGAAAATCGAATTTCGTCCGCCATTGTTTTTGGTGCCAAACACCAAGTATCTACTATATATCATATAACTGCAGATATATAGTTTATTTTTAATTTACTTTGATAATCAGAATGTGGTGTAGTGTTTCATTTTAAAAATTGACATCGAACGAATTTATGACAATCCCAATATTTATACTTCCAGACTAAATATTAAAATAATAAATATATAAATATATATTATTAGTGGAATGATTAATTCATACAGTTGGTTGACGTAATTTTATTAGTTATAACTCGGCGTGACTGCAAGACCGAGTTAATTAACGATTTAATCGAAACTTCACATAATATAGACATTAAACGTATGCATTCGCTTAATACATTTAAAACATTTAATTGGAAATAATATGTCACGGTAAATTCGTATACATTTGTATTATATTAAAGTACAATATGTGCGTTTAGTGACTAATGTGCTACTTTTAAATGATGCGATTAGCAAAAAAATAACTTTTTTTACATTGAATTGTATTTTAAATATTACATTTTCACGTTATACATCACAACATAATATATTAAATACGTATTCAACTATTATGGTGTTTTTTACAATAATTTATGAAATATAGAAAACAATTTAATTGGTAAATTGGTGATTCATTAGATTATTTTTAATATTTTACATAGTTTCATACTAAATGTATTATAAGTTGGGTCCAATACAATGAAAGTATGTAAGAAAAACCGTGCTTTAGAGCGGGATGATGGCCGATAATTTTCTCTTTTTTACTAGTTCATGATTAAAATGTTTATTTAAAAAAAAATTAATTCTAACTGAGGATAAAGAAATATAATTTAAAACATTGGTTGGGTTTTAAGTATTCCAATTCCAAAGCTTGAAAGCACAGTTTTAAACTAAACTGATAGTTTTGAAGTTTAGTCTACAAGTATTCACCGAAGACAGTGCTAAAATTATTTTCTAATATATTTAAAATTTGAAAAATTGTATTTATAAATTATCTGTTGCCACCATCACACTTAAGTGTACATTTTCAATTCTAAAAATAGTTAGTTAATACATAAAGACATATTAAGAATGATTATAAATAAAGTAAAAATAAGAGCCATATTTTATACATTGAGATTAAATAATTATCATTACATTTCAATAAAAAACTATTATTTACTATAAAACAAGATTGATACATTATCTAGGAAAATTCTTCCATATAAGGGTGGTGTGGGGATATTTATTTTATTAATAAATTCTAATGTAATCGTTGAACTCGGTAGATTCATTAAAAATTGGAAACTATTGTATAGAAGAAATAAAAATGTTTTTAAATTGTTGAAACAAAGTTAGATGGACGCCAAATTTGTTCATAGTTATTATTGAAACTAATAGTGACACGCTGCAATAGTAAATTAAATTAAAAATATTTTTGGCATTTATAAAATTATTGTTTATAACATAAACTATATTTTATATTTTTTTCAGCGGACAGAAAATCTATTTCAAAAATCAAGCTGTGTAAAATAATTTAAAAAAATTGTAAATATATTTAAGAGTTTTCCATAATTTTAAATTAATTTTTATAAAATACTATTAGTTATTACTTATTACTATTTTATCTAACATAGCGAAACCAATATATTTTACTATCAATTATATATTTTATATGTATAAAAAAAATAACTACCCTTGACCTAGTGACAAATGACATAATTACATTACCAAAAAAAGTACTACACGCGTACAATTGTAATTTACTCGAGTATTGAATTTCCGTTTTTGTGAAAAAAAAATCTTAACTAATACATTTTCGAATAGTTCGCAATATTGCATTAAATAGATTAAATCTAAATGAGTGCGACATATATATGTCATGTTCAGTTGTACAATGTTAAATTAATAACTATAGGCGATGTACATATTGAACAATTTGTTATATTAAACCTATAAATTTCATCAATTTAAAATATTTAAAATAAGTGTATTTAGTGCTTATTTATTAGATATAACAATTAATACATTGGGATATGATAAATAAAATATAAACTAATGGAAAACCAGATATAAATTCAAAGTGTTCACAACTTTCTATTTTTTTTATCGTCTTTCCTTATAAAATTAAATAAATTGTTAACAATCAAAAGTAATTTTATACATGTTATTTATTATTATAACTAAAAATTAAAAATAAATTTAGCAATGCAAATTAAATACATTTAATGATCTAATAGTATTGACAGTAGGACAAGGCTCTTAAATTTATTAGAACAAGATCAGTCCAATAATAGCTGTACGATAAATTAAAAATAGGTATCCAAAAATATTATCATATTTATAGGTTGAGTAGATTGAGTAAATATTTTATGACTTATGACTTGAATCTATGACCATGATATTCTTATAAACATGACTTATTGGAAATTTGCGGTTTCAAATACTTCACAATCACGACATTGTGACACTCGTTGACGATCAATAGGTTATTTTCGCAATAAATAATACATTTCGAAATACAACTTCAAATGGTTATTATAACTTTGAAACAAAGTCTGACTAACGATTTTTAATTGTACCATAGTTCTTAAATTGGTGAAATATTTAAGTTGAAATACATTTTTTTAATATCTCGCGAGACTCGGTAAAGTAAACTTTATCCTGGAATTATAGCAATATGTGCGTATTTACTAAATATTTAGTAATACAATTACAATGGTAGTGTATAGCCTGACGACTAACAAAAGGAGATGAGTAGTGAGTAGACGAAGATAGTATTGTATGTATATTATCATTGATAATTGATATGAAGTGAAAATTATTTATTTTAATCAACGTGGCATTATATTTGCAAGCTATGCGAATAGGCAAGATGCACACGATGTCACTATAATATCATACTGTAGTATTGTATATATTACCTATATAAAGCTATTATTATTTAAATTATTCATTCACTACTACGGCCGTTATATTGGTATTATTTAGTAATTGTTCAGTTCAAATATTATAATATACATATTGTGTTTAGATAAATTTAGAATAATGTAACATCCTAGTTAAGCCTCTGTAAAATAGTAGCACTGCATGTTATGGTATTTAGAATATTATATAAATATTTAGTACCTATTGCTGTGGATTATGGTCACTTTGTTTATTGTATTTACATATTATAATGTGTAAACAGAGGCTTGTTAAGTCCAAAATATGCCTAATCGTTTGTTTAGTTTTAGTAAGCTTATAATATAAAATATAATTTAATAAATGTATAATTTATAAGTTCAAAAGTTTTTTTCACCCTTTTATTAATAGTAAAAATACTATCAACTATTGGTTTTCAAATGGGTTTATATTTAAAACGTACTAAATTAATAGGCCTATTTTTTATGGGTTTTAACGTTCAAGCTATTATTTTTCGTTAATTTTTTAGCGAGATATAGCTTTTCAAAGTTGGGCGGTTTTTGGTTTTTATAATATTTCTTGTTCTATAAAATCATATGTAATAAACTCGTCATCGACTATCACCGCAGTGATAAACTTTGTACCTGTAGTTACCAACGCTTCAGTGCCATAATAATCTGTAGGACAAATACCCAAAAACCTCAAACCACACAACTTTGAGTAGCTATAACTCACTAACGGTTAAATGAAAAATAATTATTTTAACGTTAAAATTCATAAAAATAGCCCTACTATTTTAAATATAGGTTGTTATTTGGAAATCAAAATTTGATAGTGATTTCACTATTAAATATAAGAGTGAAAAAAATAAAAATTGGTATATGTTTTAGAAAAGCACAAAACTAAACATTTTGAAAAAAAGTCAACAATTTTTGAAATAATGAGTAAAAAATAATGATAAAAGAATTAATTTGTATAGTAAAATTTGAAAAATATATTTTATGTAATTAAAATTATACCACCTGATTCAATAGCTTCCTCCTATCTTGACCATCATAAATACATACCAAAAATAGATACTATATTCTATAGATGGAAAAAATATATATCTATAAATAAATAGGAAGGGAAGAGAAACATGAATTATGTTTACAAGATAAAATTACCTTAAAAGTTAAAGTATATAAAATTTATGAAAATCAGTTAAATAAATTAACAAAGTATTTCTCAAAGAAGCTAGCTGATTAGATCTTTTATTTCCAGCAGTCATAATTTCTAAGTCTACTTACTTGAAACTCTGATATCAATTTAGTCAAGAGAATGGCGGTGCAACCAAGTCTGGGTTACCTAAGTGAATTTCTCCGTAATATGCTTGTATTCTCGAGCATTCCATCAACATCCACCCATAGTTGTTTAACTAAATTCTAAGTTAATTACTACATTACTATGGTTCACTCTAAGAAAACATTGACAAATGACAATGTGACCGTGACATCGATGACTTGATGGACTGATGGTGCTTCCACTGGCCGCCTGAGCAATATTATTACTACAACGCACAAGGCCGATCATCCGTGGCATCGATGCGTCGCCGTCGTTGTTGTCGTTACGACGCTATTAATTATTATTATTATTCGTATTGTACGCGGTGTACATTAATATTTTTTGGCTGTTCGTAATTATTTTACATACCACACACGGTGTGTGCTAATAATTAAAATTATATAGTGTCATCGCGGTTTGACTGATATTTTTTATATTCGGTTCGATTATTAATCTATTACACGCCGAGTTTACCGCGTTTGAACATATTATTATAGTACAGTATATGGTGTGATATGGCTCGACGGTGCTCCAGTTTGAAGCGTTTTCGGTTGTCCTTTTCCTGTCGTTGATCAGGTCATACTCATTTATATAATTGTTATATGTATATTTTATTATGTTAAAAAAAACACAAAATATGTATTAGTATTTAATATCAATATATTATATTACATTAGAGTAGGTCGACCCGGTAAGGATTATTTGTACTATTATTATTATTTTATTATGTTATATATGTGTTTACGGAATACAGTCCATTATTATTAAAATATTATATAGTGGTTGTTTTGTCGTGCCGTACCTGGTCTGCACGTATTATCTTCCATTAGACAACATATAAGACCGCCGTACATCACACGTGCGGATATACGCGTTTACATTAGATGTAAAGCGGGTAACTATTATGAGTGCGTCAAATTTGAATTAAATCATAATAATATATCGTTGTATACGATAAACGATTCTGAACGAAAACGGTCTATTAGCTTATATCATCAAGTGGTATCATGTTTTTTACTATAACTATGTATACAGTTCTAACTTTAAATGCTTTTAAAGAAATATTGTGACCATAAATTTTCGATATTTTTAGTTGAAATATTAACAAATTATAAGAAGTTTCGTATTCAATTTTTTTTTTGTTTCTACCTAGAGAAAAACTTTTATTCGACATTTATAGAAAAAAACATTTTTCATGCCTTTAACGAAATAATTTTACATCGTAAATAGCTCAAACGAAATATTTTTAAAATTTTATTGTAAATATGATAATATTTACAATGATAAATATATATTTTCTGAAAATATCATTAGTATATACGGTTATATTTTGTATTATTTGATTTACACAAAAAAAAAAAACAAAACTGATTTGGTCAAAAATTGGATTTGCGTTTCTTTTAAATAATTTTTTACATTTAACTTCAAAGTACTAACTAGATACAATTTTTTACCAGGAACCATCCTCATTTTTAAAAATCAAAGCATTTTTTTCTGCCAATGACATAAAAAAAAAAAATACAAACAATTGTAAAATTAATACATTTGTCCTTCCATTCAAAATCTATAATGATAATTATATATTTACTAAAAATACGTGTAATACTATAATACATAGTAATATAGACAATTAAATTAATAACAAGTACAACAAAACAAAGCTTATTGTTATATTTTACAGTGCACACAGTTAACAAGTAGATCCAATTTGGTGATTAAGTATTAAATTAATATTCTTTGTGACCAAGGCGAAGACAGACAAAGTTGTACTATTAATTATTGTATCTCACCATATAAAATAGGTTGTACATAATAACTAATTAGCATTTAATGGATAGCTTATTGAACTTCTGAGGATTTGGTTGTCGAATTAAATGCTCATGTTATTTGATTATTTTAAAGTTGTCCATCCAAATTTTCACATCATACTGTGACTACGGTCCATACGTTTATGCGGAAAATATTCTACAGACTACCTGTATACTTGTATACTATATGAAGTATCATTTTGTCGAAATGTCTCAATACGAAAATACTGCGCCAAATAACTCATATTAATATATTATTCTAACCATTGCGCCATTTTCCGGATGAGATATAATAATAATAATTTACAGTATGAAATTATTTGAACGTATAATATCTATATTATGTTGTTATAATGTCTGACGAAAAGAATTCGAAAGAAATACAAATGTAGGACGTAGGTATATATGTATTATGCACGCGCGCCCGAGTTGAAGTAGATTGAAATATATATTATTATTATTATTATTATTATTATTATAGGTACGACGTGCATACTACGCCGTCACGTGCGCACCGACACTGCTGAGTGGCGGATGAGTATTTCGTACGTGGCGCGTTATAAGAACGCCACTGACGGAGTGTGCGAATGATTGTGTATGTGTATTTTTTTTAAGTATTGTAAACAATACGTTTTAAGCGGTACTGATGCTGCAAATGTCTCGTGTGGCAAATAAATATTGAGTGATCCCGAGGGCACGTTCGCGACGATATTTCTCTGTTATCTCGTCGAGTGCATTTTTACCGACGAGAATACTAGACCTGCTACTATTTAAATAAATATACATAAATATGTATTAAAACAGAATCGAGGTATTTTGCCTCATCTACCCAATAGTTTGTATCTCATATATATACCTCGTTTGTTTACGTTTGATGTATTTCACTAGAAAGCAATTTAGTTTTTATGCATTGATAACGATAATTTTTATTAAATTTAACTTTCAAAAGGTATCAATTACAAAAACATACAAATATAACGAATATTATAAAATCGATAAAAATTATATAAACGTGGACAATAAATACATGAACAAAACAGTTTAAACATTTTAAGTGTAATAAAAATCTTCTTTATAATAGTATGAGTACTATTACGCAAAGTCAAGTACCAATAATTAGAT
This sequence comes from Rhopalosiphum maidis, assembly GCF_003676215.2. Lineage (NCBI taxonomy): Eukaryota > Metazoa > Arthropoda > Insecta > Hemiptera > Aphididae > Rhopalosiphum > Rhopalosiphum maidis. The sequence goes on from NC_040877.1 coordinate 68,441,698, forward strand.
GTTAAGTAATCACAAATAGTTCTATGTTTTGAAAGGTTAATTTGTGGATCGTTCCTAGAGTTGAAGGAAATAGCTATCAATTAAAAATAGATTTAGAAGGTGTGTATTAGATTACTCTTAAAGTCAATTTATAATTTAAGTAGCGTAAAAATTGATTTTGCGCACGTTTAAGTTTCATAGGTACTAAAATAGTTTAAAATGGATTCCGAATAACTGAATCGTATTTAAGTATTGACTAAACTAGTGTCCTTATCGCATTTAATATGAGTAATATGTCTTACGTATTCCTTAAATGAAAGCTTTTGGGTTTGTGAAGATTTTACAATTGTTAATTCGATATGATAAAAAAAGAAAATTAATATTAAAAAATCATTCTTTGGTCTTAAATAAAATTTACTCGTAGTAAAGGATTTAAGGATGGAACTTATAAGAATAATTAAAAAGAGATTTGGTTATTTTTACGTGTAAATGTAATTGAATAGCATTTATCAATATTAATAAATTTGAAACAATCATATATGGATAGAATAAGTCAACCAGGATAAGTAATATGAAATAATTTTTAATTATCGACATGTATTCCAAAGTTTAATCTACTAAAATTCAAACACACCTCATTCACGTATAAATTAAATAGTAACAGAGAAATATGTCCATATGTGGAACACCTGACGGCTTAGATATTTTGTCACCTAAACAATTATTTACCATATTAATCTGTGATCTGATGGAAATCTAAGACTGAAGATAATTTACGACAGTAAACATGTATATATATATATAATACAAATTATCAACTTTCGTTTAATATATAACTTACTGTTATTGATTTATATATATATATATGTATATAAGTTGATGGTTTGTAAGTTCTTTATTCAATAAAGTGTAATATGAAGTGTACATTATATAAAGTTTAAATGTAAGCATTTGTAGTAGCAGTATATGTGTGTGTAGTAATAGTTTGACTGATATACATTCCAAGTCTGTAGAAAGTAATAATAGTTTTAGGAAGCACCAACGTTTTGAAAGTGAAAAATAATACAAGTGCATACACGTGTGGAACAAAAACATTATAATACTATTAAACTAAGTTCTGGTTTGCGAAATTATAAAATTCTTTGCAAAATGATAATTGAAATGCCTTCTAGTCTGCTTAATTGTTTTAAATTTCTTCTTGTAACGATATTATCACAGTTCATAATTAATGAAAATAATTACGGCGAAATAAATCAAATATATAGTATTATATTATGTAAAACACATTTTGTTTTGATTGATACATTAAAACGATTTGATTGTTTGAATATTGGATATTAATATTTAAAATATATTATAGTATATTAAAGAAAAGTAAAGATTAGCTAATTCAAGAATAAAATATTAAATTATAATAAATGATGTACAGCCAAAATGTATTCTGTTTAGAATTATGGACTTTTAGAATAATTATAGTAATAATAGTATTTTAAAATATGCACCAAATTATTTAAAAACAGTTTGAAAGTTCTAATTTTTTTTTTTAAGTTATATCTCGAACGATGATTCGTATTGTTTCTCAAAGTTAGAGAATTTTTTAATCCTGTGTTTATTTTTTTCTTCTTAAAACATTATAGTAAATATTATTACTAACTAACTACCTATTAATACGAAAATAAAGTTTTTTCCTGTTAAGAAGGTACTCAGAATTTAAAGTAGTTCTTATACGATTTCGCAGATTTACTATTTTCAAACAAACGAGATGTTAACGCGTATAACACTTAAGTATACTGTATACTTTTAACACGTTTAGAAACACACACACATTATATTATTATTATTTACTATCATCTAAATACTAGCTATTGTTTCTGTCGAATTTAACTTAACCTCTATCTTGGTAAAATTTTTCCATGAAGTTGAAAGTTCTGTCTACTATCACTCTATGAATACTATATATCTACACATTTATACACAATGTCATATTTACATTCGTGTAGGTGTAGCAGTGTATACCGAATTTGTATGACATACAATCATTCCGTCGTTGTACGCGTAATTATATGCATGATTGTTTAATATTTATTATTTTTTTCTTTTTAAACGACCTTTTTAGGTTTTAAAAATGTAGGTTTTACTTGGATGTAGTCCAATCAATCATTCATTTTAAGCAAAAATACGTATATATGTATATTATCAAATATAATTTGTTTTCGTATTTAATTGGTTTTGTGTCGGTTTAGTTTACTGTACGTAAATAGTCACTAAAAGCCCAATAATAGTTATTGTGGTCAGGAGGGGGTCAATCTTCTAAAAATACTTACAAAAAATAACAATTATATGAAATATCATTTTATATTACGAGTATTCTACGATTTTTTTTAAATTTATGGAACTTTTTTGTTGACTTATCACTAAAATCTTGAATTCCATCTAGCTACAACCGTAACAGCTGAAACATATTGCTAATTATTCATATTTATGATTAAAAATGTATGTGATTGATTATATCGTATAATACTAGTTTGATTTATGATATCATCAATTACTGGTAATTTTATTTATTTTTTTTTAGCTAGCAATTTTTTCATATTGTTTCTTATATAGTATTTTAATTTAATTTAAAGTGAATGTGACAACCCATACATATATTTTAAATCATAACATTTCAAAAAGACTTTAAAAGTAAGGAGGGTAGTGTAGGGTTGTACTGTGCTTTGTAAGCTCTCGTGGTTTTGTTGAGCATAAATAATGTTGTTTAGGCTTCCCGATAAAAAAAATAATTACACCTATGCTATATGATCCCTATAATTTAGAATTATACATATGTTGCAATAAAAATAGCATGAGTAACTTTATTTTACATTATTAATATTTAATAGATATTTCATTCTTTGATAATTTATTCACGAAGTGAAAAAAAAATTCGTCAGAAACATCGATTTTCATGATTGATACGTAACTACATAATATTATTCTTAATTTTTTAATACTTAATACTGATAAATATTATATTCATTACTTATACATTTTCATCTCATTATTAAAAATGAATAACCATAATAAAATATTTTAAAAACTTACACAGATTTTGTTATCTGCAAGGTAACCATAAAATATTGTAAATAATATACTAACATAATTGTTTATCGATATTTTTAACTTACTGTCTAAAGATATCATTCATTTTTTATTAAACCTTCTTTTATTATTATATTATTAAGTGGTTATAAAAATATGAAACATTTGTTTGAATAATATTGTTAAAAAAATTCTTGCCAAGTCGGAGATCAACACGTAAACTTTTTTGATTTTAAATTTTTAGAAATTTATTAATTGTATGCAATATATATGACTTGTATGTATAATGTATTTTATTTTAATTTTCATTTAGTGAGATAGGATATCCGTAACCGGAGAGTGGATTTTGTTGTTTGGGGTTTTGTTAGATTCACATTGGCTAAGAAAAATGCCTTGAAGATTTTTAGATTTTTATCTTTTATAGTTAATTCATTACAGAGTTTCAAAAAAATTAAAACACATTTTATTGGGCTTTTTTTTATGTTTTTCAGCTTTATAGCTTTGTAGTGAGTTAACGATTGAAGATAAAGTTCTGAAAATCTTCACTGAACTTCTCCTAGCCAATTTGAATCTAACAAGACCCCAAATGACAAAATCCGTTCTCCAGTTTCGGTAATCTACTACGCTAAATGAAAATCTAGCAAAAATTTATTTTTTTAACTATAAAATTAAATTATTTTTTTTTGAAAATGTTAAATCTCAAATTTTGTATCTATTTGATCTTTTTTTAATGAGCTATCAACTAACTTTTTAGCTATAGTAGTTTCGGATTAAAGTTAAAAATAGACATTTTGGGACTGTTCACGCTGACGTTTTTGTGGATTAAAATCGTTATACTGCTTGGGTGTGATATCGGATATCTCTCATTAATATTTTATGTTAAAGCTAGCTTAATTATCCACCTATTCATTAACACTGAGTTATATTTTTATCATTTCATTTTCCAATATAACTAAAAGTCTTGAAGTTTTAAAATCTCAGACTTTTTTCATTTCAATTACCGTACTTGATTAAAAATCAAGAAAGTAAAAATTGTCATATTTCTGTATAATCTAAATCTAAGTATTGACTAAAAAATTTGATATACAAAAAAAGCATAAGTTAATACATTTATACATTTATATATCATGATATTTTATATAATATATTTATGCTGCTCCAGGAATAAAAAACTACCTACGTGTTTGTAGTATAGTAATTATTAATAGTATTTAAACAAACTGTTTTCAGTTATCAAATAAACTAATGTATATTTTTTTTAAATAACAGTTATTTTTTTGTTTATTAAGGGAAATATATAGTAATTTAATATACCTCAACTTTTTTAATAATCACAAATTTTTATAACAAAGTTTAAATTTTAAAAGAAAAAAAACTTTTTAATTATAGATAAATTTGATGTGTATTAAATTAAAATTGTAGAAATTATACAAACAGTTTGAAAATAATTAATATTAGATAGTTATAAAGTTATGAATGATAAATAATTAACATACGATATTATTAACCTAAATTGTTGGTAGATACATAATATCATATAATAAATTACAATATTATGTAGATTACTTTGATCTCTTAAAGTACAAATTATATAATTTTTTACTAGAAATCACGTTAAATAAAAAATATTGAAAATATAAAAAGTGCCATTAGAAATAAAAAATAAAAACCACATCATTGTAAAACCAATACATATTCATTGCTCTGTTCAGAATCTAATGTGTTGTATTAATCCATGAAATTTAATTAGTTTGATACAGTCATTATCAATCAATTATAAAATATATCAAATTACTTTTAATATTTTTAGATCAATATACATACTATTATCTTAGAGAACAAATATTTTTTCCAATTCAGCGTGTATCATCATATTATTATAACTGGCCATTAAAAAAATAGTCAACTTATTAAAACCCTATTAAAACTGCAAAAGGTTGTTGACGGTAACCCCTGATTTTTTCTTTCGTACAGTTAAAATTAGGTTTTGGGTAGTACGCACCTTTTTTTTATTATAAATATTGAAAGCTACATTAGCTGTATTACTTTAGTAGTACATACTATATACTATTAAACAACATTAATGTTGGTATGGAACTGAATGGAAAAGAAATTTGTTAATAGGTATAAATATTATTATTGATAAAATCTGTAACTTTTAACACATACAAAAATACTAACAAAGATGTGTTAATATGCGTAAATAATAGGTACATAACTAAGAGGCGACAATGCAAAATGTGCTATTTCCAAAATGTTGTAAATTGAGTTATACATAGATTCATATGAAAAAACAGACGGGGGAGATCGAATAGCGTGACCAAATTGAACCAAAATGTACTATTTATATTTGTAATATTTCCCATAGTAAATTGATCTAAAACATTCGTAATTTCTTCGAAATGCACTATGTCCATCAGAAAAATCATGTCAAAAAGAACTATTTCCGAATTTCATCAAACGCACTATTTTACATGTTATTTAGTGTAAATCAAATAATAATTGAAGCAAAGCGTACTATTTTCAAAATTTTATGCAGAACGTACTATTTCCAGATTGAAGCAGAACGTTACATTTCTCATGTTAAAAACAATAATTATACTAAATAAAGTATTTGCAAAACATACCATTTCCAAGTGTAAACAATGTAGTTAACATTTCAATTTAAATCGTTTAATATAAACTACTATTTAATTATTAATGGAAATATAATAATTTAAGACAGTTAATATTATATTTTATTTACTAGTTGGGGCAACTGATAAAAATCGGTTTATGGTTTAGCGTTGAATGCATTAATAGCAAATGTCGCTCTAAAAGTATACATAATATCACGTTTTACCTACTATGGTACCATATTATGTTTATTGTTTAATGTTTTAATAAAATTACCAAGATATAAATATTTATTCAAATAAATCATCTACTAAAATGTTCAACTCCAGAACCATTAAAATGGTGGAATATGACTTAATAAAAAAGAAGAATAATCCTCAAACTAAAAGCATCGAAGAAAATTTGAACTATGAATATATTGAAAAAGTATCAAGGTGGTTAGAGGTATGAATATAATGTATTGGTATACAACATATAGAACTTTATTATTATTATATTATTAAATAATTAATATTATATATTTATTTGTCACTTTAAGACCTAATAATTAGTAGGAATATTTCCAGAAATAAAATAAAATAATATTCTAATATTTTACAGAATTTTACAATATTTTTAATTAATTTTAAAATAGGTTCTTAAGTATATTATATAATACATTAAAAAATATATTCTTATAAATACTATATTTGGTATTACTCAAAATATCAACATTTATTTTAATAGTTCAAAAATAGTTTAATTTTTTTGTTGTATCGTTGGTGTTGTGTTTAATATTTGATTGATATTATTACTATAATCAACAATTTATATTTTATTTATTTTTCACAATATCACAGAATGCTCGAGAATTTTATGAAGATATTTTTAAAAATAATAATGTATATTGTATACGATGTTTCAACTAATTTTTGAAACATTGTATTATAATATACGTATTTAGTATTAATAGCGCAAGCAGGTCAATACCATGGACTTGTTCGTGTAACTCAACGCACCAAAGAACCTTTTGTGAAATATACATAGATATTATACTTTAACGATTTTATTAATCAATATTTCGTTAATTAAGTAACATAATTTAAGTATTATTCACTGTTATAGTTCAATACGGTTATTGTTTTATTTCTGTTTGTTAAAATTAACATTCTGACAAAATCGAACGATGAAGATAACCACTCTTCCATCAATATAGCTCCGGTTTCGAAGTCCGTTTTGTCAATGTGTAGAACGACCACCTCGGCCACGGGAGCTGCGGTTTACGGTTCCGCGCGACCTGAGCGTCCGAGCGTCCGCATCACCACTGGAGGGTTGACCGCGTCGCGGAGACCACGAGCTTACGAAGACCGCGAACCCGTTTTCGCTGCAAGTGATCTGGTGAAATGTGTACAGGTGACTTACTCTCATTCTCGTATCCTCCCCCCCCTCGTTTTTCGTCGCCGTCGTCCTGCCATGTGCAGTACCGGCCTAGGGGCCCGATATCATCCGCCGCGGTCGCCGCTATGCTGCACGGACGCAACATGTGAGCGATACGACTCCCTTTACGACGCGTTTCCACGCCGCCGGCAGCGGGAAACGCGTTATTCCTTTTTTGTTACGTCCTGTTTTTCTCGGCATCTGCACTCTCCTCCTAAGCGCATACGGCCATTACAACACCTTCAATCACATCATCGATTACCACCGCGATATCTGCTGTTTCGTCTATCCGTGCCGTGTTGTCCGTTGCCATATCTGCTGTTCTGTCTTCATCGGTTACAATAATTTTGTCTATCATGTATTGCACAAGTTCTGCACAAAAAATGATTGAATTAATGCAGCGTTAACATCTGCTGAAGAATATACTGTTATTTTGCTGTTTGTTGATGCCATATCGTTTTGAATAGTCAATAATAGTAATTAATAAGTCTGACACGTTAGGCGTCTAGTAAGTAAATAAGCTTGATTTTATTTTTTCGTACACCATGAAAGGTAGGTCACCCGGACGATGAGTACACGGCGTCGTTTATTACGAGTCAGCGCTCACCCCTGCGTTCGTCAATTCTAATCGGCCGACATTATAGGATTTAGCGAACCCGTTTATTTTTCCAAATACTATTATTATTATTTATTTATATAACTTACCTCTAGTAACATTATAACAATTTAACGAAGATTTCGAATATTTCGATTCATACTGTGCCCGTTTTAAACTTTTAAGTGGTATTTTTTATTTAATTTTTCAATTTAATTACGTCATTCGATTTAACTCTTTGTGCATATCTTTTCAATATAAAAAAAAATGACGATGTCGAGCAAGTGCACATATTATTATCATTATTATGATATGTAATTTTGTTATAATTTAATTAATACTGCTAGTGTATAGTATGATGTATATCATATTACCGTTATAACATAGTTCATTATATCTATTGGAAAATTATCAATTTGTATTGGACTTTAATTTAAATTATTTATAATGTGTGACAAAATATGAAACAACATTTAAAAAATCAAGTAATAGGTAGTAAAATATTATGTATATTTTCAACTTTTCTTAATTAAAAATTTACCTAAAATATATTTTTAATCATTCAAAATTCTAACAAGTTATCAATACAATTCAATATTATTAAAATACTTTGTTAAATTGAACCATATCAATAGTCAACATATAAATGTAGCAAAGCCGTACAACTATACGATTTTGCCCCCACAAGACTTTCAAAAGAAATCGAGCTTCATATTATGAAACATTAAGTAAATGAATAAATTAACAATAACATTGTTAATATACATTAACAAATGAAAATTACACTTAATTAGCTATTAAATAATAATAAAAAAGACACCTATAAATTTTTTTTTCATATGAAAATTCAGCATTTCAGATTTTGATAATATTTTAATAAGCCAATGTAAAAACGTTCGTTGCATTTCTTTAAATAACGGGATGACAAAACACGTGCGTTATCATATTCAATAAATAAATGAAACATTTTAAACTGGTGTAGGTGTATTCAATTTACGTCCATGATATAAATAATTATTGATAATATTCTGATTAGGTATACGATTTTGCAACTAATAATTCATTTTTCTCTATTTTGATTTATACTCAGTCATATTTATAATATTATCATAAAAAAATTACAATGTATTTAATTTTGAGTTGTATTGAAATAAAAGTGAGCTTTATAATGTATCTATAATATATATTTTTTTTTTTTTTGTTCTTTACTATTAAAATCAAATTTTTAGTATTTTTTTGCAAGCAAAAAAGTCACAGAGCTTATTTTATTGATTAGTAAGTTATTTCATTCAACCAAAACAATAAAAATAATTCTCAGGATAATGCAAATTTTTGTTTGCATTATATTATTATAGAACATCAAATTATTTTAATAAATCAAACGCTTTAATATAAATAAAAATGAAAGTAGGCAACACAATTGAACAGCAAAAAAAATCGTAAATCGGAATAAAATGAATAAAATATTACAGTCGGATCTTTTTAAAGGTTGAAAAGTGGTTTTAAATTTAATTCACTAAACTGAGTGAATAATATTTTTGGAGATTTTCGAATGAATTGACGCATTTTTTAAAATTAAATTCTTTAAAAAGTAACATAAAATTATAATATTAATTAAAATATAAAAATATACTTATATTTACAAAAAAATATTATAATTTTCATACTCTTTTATGTCATTAGATATATAAAAGTATATTTTAATATAAAATCCCAAAATAGTGTTTATGCATTTACACAATTTTATATCATCTATATATATTTATAAAAAATTATATATTTTATATAAACATTTCAACTTTAAATAATATTATAGAACAAATTGTATTTATAAATTCTGTTTTTATATAAAAATGCATTAATATATATTTAAAACGTTTAGAATTCTAAGAAATATAGTAAAAAGAAAAACAATAAATAAACGAGATTCTACTCTCAAACGCTTATAGATATGTTTAATAGTTTAACCTTTCAACTTTGAAGTTGTCGTTCTATCTTTAAATTCGATTGTAGTGGCTACGAAAAAACCGCACACACACATTGACACACACTGTTGTAAGACTAATAGATTCTTCGATTTGAGCACAATATTAATATAAAGCTGTAGAAGTAAAAGAGAAGAATTTGGTATCAATTTTGTAACAGTGTAGACGGAATAACGACATTTGTTGTTGGTCAAATCACGTAATTGAGCGTGAACAGATTTTGTCCTAGTCTGTTTCCATCGCAATAGGCAATAAGTTCTAGAATTCGGAGTATCCATATGCTGTATGTACCTTACCTATTTCATTATTGATTTTATTCAATAGCTAGTTTTACCATTTCACAAATTTATCGTAAAAGAACTAAAATTCGCGCAATGAAAATAGTTCAGATTTTTTTACATGTATATCTTCTTTGTTCAGACTAACGAAAAATATATTTTTCAGCCATTATTAGTAATATTAGTAATGACACGTGTTGACTGCCATTTGTATAAATTATATGGACCATACATTTTATTTCGCTAGTGAGGGAAACATTGAATCAAGTTCAGTGATCAATATAATAACTGTAAGTAGTTCATACTTAAATATTTTCATAACGATAAAATTCAAAATAATATATCGAAATTTTAAATACTGTATTTTTAATTGTGCATTGCTACAATTTATTGCTGTATACTATTATATTCTTCTGCTTAAAATAATTTTACTCTTTATATAAATACTGTTTAATATTCGCCGCCGGAAAGTATATTCAAACACCGCCCATAGGAATAGGTAATACAAAAACAGAAACGTGTATTAAACGTGTTTTATAATTAAAAACGGGTTGATGGGGTCAGGGATTATATTTCTCTGATAAACAAGAGATAATAATAATGTTATCACAGCTGTATCCTTTTGGTAACGGTCAAAAATTTCATTATGTCATCACCTATATATAGTTTGAACTCTCGAAAAATCGCCTGAAGTACAGCTATTGTTGACATTTAGAAGTAATCCACATGAATACAGTTGAAATTACTGATGTATAATCCCCCGTAGAGTTGATGTGTAGTATAAGGTATTATATGTGAGCAGAATTGCCAGAATTGTGTATCAAATTGATTAAACTCCATTTCGAAATTATTAATAATAATTTGTCTGTAGTGAAAATCATTATTATTTTTACTTCAGATTCAGAAATTTAGATATTATTTATAATAATCGAACACAAACTAATGTATACATATATAAAGAAAATAATTGTTATTTAATTTATAAATCAAAATTTTAATGAATGGTTTTTTAGTTATTAAAACGTGTATACTAGCTGATGTATCACTATTGACTATTGAGTTCTAAGAATAGCCTTAAAAGTAGTTAAACGAAAATCTATTAAATAGAACTAATATTTAATCTAGTACTTACAATACTTCGATAATTTTAACAAAATATAAAAATATGTCAATAGATTAATAAAAATGACAATAATTTTCATACCATCATAGTCCAAAAATTACACTATAATTTCCGATCGTGGACTTAATGCCTTTAGTGTACAACATTAAAAAATTATCATTTGAATAAATTTATCATTAAATGAAAAATTGGTAATGATAAAATAATAAATTAAATTATACTTATTTTTATATAACCAAGTTAACTATATAATAGATTAAAGTAATAATTAATAAATGTTTTATTATTTCGTTTTTATATTATTGTAAGTAAACATCAAATATATATCATAATTCTTCAAACAATCACTAATATTAACTAAGAAATTATTATTAGAGTACATTTATTTTCAGTTAAAGGTTCAGTAATATTTTACATTACATTACGATTTGTTTTATACGCTTAAAAAATATGAATAATGTTTATTATAACTAATTTACAAAAAAAAAAAAAATCATAATTTCACCATTTTACGTTATCGGTTTATTTTATCCGCAAACTAATTAAGTATAAATATTATGATATTTTTTTATTACAATATATTATTATCGATTATCGACGACGAGGTGTATTTCTTTTTGCCTATCTAAGACGCCGCGTCCCATATTGCGATAAAATCATAATATTGAATAATACTGTAAGCTATATATTTTTTTTTTATATAAAGCTGACTAAGAATTTTATCTTTGTAAACGAAAATGTAGGTGCTAGAAATACAATAAACTCAAATTTTTTTTATTTAAATTTATTTATGAAGACGGGTTTGACAATTTGTTAAGTTTTATTGAAACATGGATTGTGTGTAACCGTAGGACATTACAATACGATGATATGACGTTTCTTATACGTAAAGTGAATTTGAAAACAAAACATGGTCAACCGCGAGTTTCAATAACAGTGAACATTTTAAATTCCGAAATCTGTCTCGCACTTAAAATATTAACGACGATATTCTCCTATCATACAACGATTATGTTCTGAATTATTTGTAGTATAACCACTAATCCTCGTAGCGAGAACGCCTACCGTGTTGCCGGAAATAATATTTGTGGCGGGGACGACGGAGGTATAGAGATGATCGAAATACAAGCACTACGGTTGTGGGTCATAACACTCGTATAACTGTCGTCGACTAATGATTATGGCTGCAGTGCTGCACAGGTTTTTTTGAGGTGGGGGGGTGTGTGGTATATAATACGACACGACAAACAAGTGGCCTCAATTACGCCGGGTGGAGATGTTTGATTGTTTGGTGGGCTCACTGTACGGGCGTAACGCGCCCAAATCGGTATTGTACTCGGGGAAACGATGATATATACACATACTCACACCACCACCTACGATCACACTCTAACACACATATATACGCGTGCATGTGTGTGTGTATACTGTATATATATATATATTTGTGTAAAATTATCGTTACTGTATCCTAAGCAGGCATATTGGAATACACGACCCTCTCTTAGGCGGCACACCTCACGACTGTGTCTAATATTATTCGACGAACCACGTGAACTGTTGACACATTGTTATCGTCCGTCCGTCCGCCTGCCTATGGGTATACGTGTATGCAAAATATATACTATATATAGGTAATACTACACACACGCGCGCTAACACACGATCGGATACGTGTTTGGTGTTAGATATATATGCATATATATTTATAATAATAACAGAAGCGCTGCCAGTTATAGTAATAATATATATATATGTGTGTGTATAATGATATATTGTGTGTCGCTTGTTTGAACGTGTCGAGTGTTGCGTAGATATACATGCCCTAAGTAATCCCCGTATACAGTAGGTTGCGGGTGTGTATATGATGCTCGTCAAAACCAATCCGATTACACCCCCCCCTCCCCCCGTACATCTCATCGTCTACTCTCGTGGAGCCCAGATCGTGTCCGCTGCAAAACACGCGTTGTACTGAATTAAATCTCAATATCAATCTCTATCCTCACTCTCTCTCGCTCTCACCCGTATATAAGTTAATATATGTATAAATAATATATATATATAAGCAAAAACAGAGTTTGCGCCATTTCCGCCGCAGTGTTTTTCGCCGGCGGCTTATCTCCGACCGATCGTAATTAACCGAGACGAGTCGCGTGTCGTCAAAAAGCCGAATTGACGATACATATTATCTGCATATTACTATAACTCTCTATGAGCTTTGTACATTCGATACGCTATTACATCACACAAGTACAACACAACTGCAATGTCATGGTCTAACTAATTTTATTTATAAAAAAAAATCAAATTACGTTATTATTAGCCGCAGATAAAGATATTCGATTTTTCACGGTGTATAGCAAATTTATTATTTTATTATTATACGGTATAGACAATCAAAATCGGAATTATGAGAATAAAATATTCATTGAGAGTACCCAAGTTGACGATTAAAAACTTATTTACATTAACGTTGAAACCACCGGTAATAATGTAATGCGTGGTAACCGGCAACTTTATCTTCTAGTTGTGACTTAACAATGCCACAGATCCCCAATCGAGTAAGATTTACATATATATACTGCAAATGGTGGATTACAGATTTTAATACAAAACAAATTTATTGACTTACACGTTTAATAAAAATATTAACACCGAGGGTAAGTTAGATTAGTTTAATTGCCTACAAAATAATATATTCACACAGCAATAAGTGTTATAAGTATATAATATAGTATATAAATAAGTTAGGATTTACGATTATTTACTTATTACTATTTTATTTTTGCAGTTGTGTTAATTTAAATTTTATAACACTTTTTTGGAAATGAAGAATGCTATAAATTAAATCATACGAACACATTTTAACTTTAAAAAATGACAAAAATACAAGATAAATCAGATTTCAAACTTCAATCTCGAAAAAAAAAAGTTTCTTATTTGTATTCATTTTTACGTCTAAGTAAGTATGATTCAATTTTCTTGCACGATATCAACGATTTCATATTCTGTAATATTTCAATTTAATTTCAATCAGTTGATTGTAAATTGAAAATTTCAGAAAAATGTAGATCTAAAAAGTGCAATAACTTAAATTAATTTTAGGTTTCTCGAATTAATACCGTTCGACAATACACGAATAAGTATTTTACAATAATATTGTAAATAGAACTACCTGAAAACAATGACAAAGGCAGCGAACGACACGATCTCTCACGGATAATACTTCCGGGATACACGAAAAGGAGGAGACTTGTCTATAATAAATTACGCGTAATGAATCAAAATCACAGTAGCTCATTTTGGCAGAAGCCGGATAAATTTAAAAAGGGGAGATGATAATATTTTAATGATTATATGCTGTTGAACATATTATGCACATTAAAATATGTATGCATTGTTTGTTACAGTCCATTATAAAATCAAATTTACCATATTTATAATATTAGTTTTATTATTATTATTATTATTATTACATTTCATACGGAAATTCACTAAATAATATTATATCTCTTGCATTATTCAATCGTATTTATTTCTCCAAGGCTCTAAAGAAAACACCCCTTCAAATGGAGGATGACGTCCGTCGCGACAAGGCCATTGTTTCCTTCAAGGCGCGTCCGGCATTTTAAGCAACCTTCTCTTTTGTTCAGCGAAACACCTTACGTTTAAAGGGATGCGTTGGTGAGAGGCGGGACGGCGAGGGAGATGCGGAAAAATCAAAAGAAAAAGACGAGGTAAAATATAAATATAATGATGATTTCGAATAAAAATTCCTGAGGAAAAAAATCACGATGGAAATACGGCTGCCCCTTACTGTTGGCCCAGTGAACTATCAAATTGGATTCGCCAGAGAATTATTGTATGTGGTTGGTCGTAGAACAAAAATCGAGTTATTTTCCAATTACAGATGTGCATTTTCTTACGTTCGAGTCACAAGACGGGTAAACCACCGCCACCGCTATTTCCTACTCCTATTACACAGCTACCTCCATCACCGATACCACCACTACTATCTACAACCGTCACCACCACCACCACCACCACCACCACCGCCACGTCACCACAAACATTTCCTATATATTCGACAGCGAGTAACATACAAGACACATCCATCCAATATACTTCGGCAGGTACCCGTGTACGGTCGGTACAGTTACGTTTGTTTAATCAAAATCTGCTTACAATGTCCCTTTTTGTTCTCTACGCAATTTATTTCAAATAATCATCTATAGCTTGTAGCTATATATATATATATACATAGAACTATGTAGGCCCTGTCTTGCATTCGAAATAATATTGTACTAAGATGTATTTTAAAATATGTTCTTCTCATTATGTTTGTTATAAACTTTAATCCTATGTAAATAAAATATATCGAAAACTCATTCATATAAACCACACCTATTTGTGGATAAGAAAACAAACGTAATCTCATCTAACAATTAAAATATACAAAATTCATCAATTATTTGCGCGTAATGTACCAAAATCATATTTTATCAAATTTCAATAATTTTAACAGAAAAGAATATTGTGAATAATGGACCTAGACAAATAATTCTAGAATTTACCCTGCTAATAATGATTTATCATTGTAATGAATCTGTTAAATTTGAATTCATTGTTGCCTATACACAATTGTATGCGGAAAATGATTCTTAACAGAGTCAGATATTTTATTTTTTTTATATTAGTAATATGGTAGCTACACATATAGGATGTAAAAATATTTTTTAAATATTATCGTGTATTTGTAAAAAATTTCAAGTCAAATATTTTTTAAATCATAAAATAGATTAAAATTAGTATTCATCTATTAAAAAATGTCTTCATCCATAAAAAATATTATTAAAAAAATATAGGTACATCGTTGAAAAACTAATACATTTAGCGCTCCGCTCAGAATATAAAATTATAAATATATAATATATACCTACTTGGATTTCAGTATAAATAGTGTTACCATGAATAATCATTATACTAAAGTAGAGACAACTGTGTCCCGTAATATGATTATGGCCGAAAATGATTATTTATTACAAGTAATGGATTTCAAATTTACAACCGTTATATATAAATTAATTTCGTTTGTTCTTTCAATTTGAAAGTATATGCTGGGAACACAGAATCCTTGTGGTCGTTATTAGATATTAGCGAAAAACAATATATAATAAATCATAACATGGATATAATAGCTTTATAGTGGAGACTTTGACTATAAAATATTATATGATTCTATTTGGCCGATTTTCCGTTATGGACCTATTTTTCTATACTAAAATAAAGCTTATTTTATTTTACTTTTCTATTCGATTTTTAGTCATATTGAAATATTACAGCTATTTAATTAAAACCCTCTGGGTTACTTAACCCCTTAACTTTAGTCTTTACATTTTTCTGTATAATATATAGTAGGTGTACCTATTGTTTACCTCATCATCAATGAGTAGGCCGGTGTCATAGATGTATTAAATTTGAATTGAATGATAAGTATATCATCATTGTACATAATGGAAAACAAAAAAAAAAAATTGCTTACTGCTATATTTCTAAGGATTCGTAATACTTTATTTTAATAATGATATTTGTAATTTATTTTATATTACTTATACGGTAGATGTCTTAAATAAAATAGTAATTAATAATTATAATATTTCATACAATATTATAACTTGATAGTTATTCATTTCTATAAAACACTAGTTTTGTATAAAAAATTCCCGTTTTAATTTTTTTTTTTTTTTAGTTTTTCCCGATTATTTCGACAAAAAACTACTAATATAACAACAAATAAAATTATTTTAAATTAAATAACGTACCTATACATTTGATAATAAGTTTAATGGTATAGATTTATGTTATAATACCAAACACTTAACAAAACAAACAATTAAGGTATGTTATTTTCTTGTAACTTTATGATATATGTTTTTTTCGAAAACTACTTTATACTTAACCCAATATATTATATTACCATTAAAATTATTGTATTTTAAAAACAATGGCGTTTTACTGTTAGAAACATATTACTTATAAAATATTGAAGCTGAATTCAAAATTACTAAGAAAAGTTCTTTCAATCACTATATATATATATATTCCCAGTTTTTCAGTATTGTTTAGAGTTTCAATAAAGAACAAAAAAGAATCAGAATATATTATATATACTTGTTTAACTCCATGTCGATTTCAAAGTCAGGTTTAAAACCTCAATTCCATCGCATTTACACAGTGAAAATATTTCAGAAATTGTATTTTGTTTATTTCAAGTCAATGTATTCAATAAAATTACAATAGTTCAAAAGCTTTAAAACAAAATCCAGCGGAGCCCTAGAAGTTAACCACAGTCCTAATGTTTATAGTACCAAGGAAATTCCTATGGACACACTTTACAGAGAAACTTTGACGATTGTATCTACGCATAGGATACACTGTAACTTGGGTCCAAATCCACTAAGGTCTAGGAGGAAGAGGGAAAGTTTAGATACGTGATAAAATTTGTGTTTCCTCTCTCCCTCCGACGTAGTGTTGATTTGTGGTTGTTGGATGCGACCCATTACCCGGTGAGAAATTAGTTACCATCAACTCGACATGTAGTTTATTTGGATAATTTTAATTTATGATCTACCCACTGTACAATAGTTTCTATATAGTGTCAATATTTTATGCTGGAAATTGCGATAATTACGTTTAAACTTAATAAAATTAATACTATCAGCTATAATAATAAAGTTTGATAACGTTTTTAAAATAAAAATGTATAACAATAAAAGTACAGAATTTTAAGAATAAACAAGTGCATTATTTTTGTCATTTAATAGAAATGCATAGTCAAGCAAATATCATTCTTAGTCTAAACTAATTATTTTGCTTTTAAACTTAATAAATCTTACCTCATTTTGGCCACAAACGATTGTGTGAAGTAAACGTCCGAATCAACACCGATATCTTCTTTGGCCAAGTCCAAATCCCAGTCACTAGTATACCGAATGTATTTGCATGACAACGATCGAAAATCTGAAAATTATAAATATCGTTAATTAGTTACTTCATAAAAAATAATGTCATAATATGAATGATCATAACGAGTATTGACATATGACATATTGTGCACTGTGTTGTTATCTACAGATTATAACTTATCAAATGTTTATATTTGTAATTATTATTATTACTGTTTGATAAGTTATTAATAATGTCTTTAACGGCCAACTAAATATAGTGGTGCGTTAACATAAAATGTTTACCTAATACATAATTGTTATATGTGTTCACTTATTTTATTTAAGTACCTAAATAAACCAGATTATCATATGTAAAGTTCTGAGATAATTAAAGTGAAAGACAGAGTTAAAAGACAACTTTTTTCACAGTTTCATATTTTTTTGTTGTTTTTTTTTTTTAATAATTTCATAGAGTCACCTATATTTATTTATTCTATACAAGGTAAAACTATAGTAAATGAAGATATCGAATTTACATTTTATATAGTTATTACGATTTTACATATACATTATATGTATAAATTTGCAATGTATATGTTACGGTGGTTGACAACAATATTGGTAAATTACGTCTTTTGTCTAAATGATTCAATCGTATAGATAAATGTGGTAAAAACAACACGTTTTAAACTCAAATGTACATCTTTCATCGACCATTAACTTCATTTACAAAAACTAGTGGTCAACGATCATGATGATAAATCTCAAAAAAAAACATTGATTGTTTTATTACTTAGTTGATTTTCTTAAAAAATTATTATTATTTTTTTTTTTTTTAGTGCTACAACCAGTTTTATGGTTACATCAATTGAAGCCTTGCTATTCTTTATTGTCCTGCAGCTTAGTGTAGAGTTATTTTCCTATCTTTAAACTCGCCATAATCTAAGTAAATATACTAACTAATAAACCAATAAATAATTTCATATTTTTACGTGGGTTATCGCTTTGCTTATTGAGTTTTCGTTCGTCTACCTACTTTCACCATGATATTTTTAATACATGAAGCTATGTTGTGTATTCACTTAACACTGGACTTGAACTTAACACTTCTTGAATGTTGTTTACACCGATCTATTAATGAATTGAACATAATTTTCTACCTAAACTGGTAATTGACCTTAATAACCGGCGAATGTCTACATTTACAAATTATATCATTTACTACGTTTACATCATTCACCTTAACATATACGCGTATTTTATAAATATAGAAATTGTACAAAAAAACAATTTATTTTTTATTAATATAGGATATCGAATCAAATAATATTAAATTTCCAATTAATTATCGATTGACATTAACTTGACCTAAAAATGGCTATCTATACAATACAAAATAAAAATACAAACATTTTAAAAATTGTGTACATCCATTTAATCTAATTGTAAAGCTAAAAATCGGATACATATGTATTATTATCAAAACGCATTAATTTTAATAATTACTTTAAATTCCAATCGTATATATTGCATTAATAAATTAATTCAATTTTGTTGAGTTAGCCTTTTTTAATTAGAGTTCTACTATATGATTCATTTTGAGTACACATTTATTAATAACAAATATATTAGATGTAATTGGAATAATTTTAATATTTATAACAATTTGAATTTGAATTTGAATATAAAAGTATTATAATGTTAGTAAACAAGCAAAAACTGTATGTAATAATACCTAAAAGTACACAACAATATAATACCAGCTTGTCGATGACATCAAAAATAAACATTGTTCGTGTGTTTATATTTAATATTTATTTCCAACTGTATAAAACGACAAAACATCACATCTAATATTTATTAAGCCCTCCTAGCATTTTAAATCAATATTAATGTAATATGTTGTATTAAATGTTTTTATGTTTGTTTTCATTTTTTATAGAGAACATTTTAAAAGAAGATTCTTTAAAATGTAGGAAATCATCTTTTCAAATTCTGTTTTATTTTTATAGTATCCTATGCATGAACATAATTATTTATATTTAATAGTACGTAAATATGATATTTACAAAGTTAATTTTACATGTAGGTACGTAATGTATTCAGAGACATAGCAAGAACCAATAGCGCCCCTGGCAGAGTACCAAATATGAGCCCCCTCTTCCAATTTTTTTCTACTACCATAAAAATATAAAATGCTCATTATTTTTTAAAAAAAGCGCTCTGTTGATTGTAGCACAAGTTTATCTTTATTTTATTATTAACTATAAACATTGTTTAATCATGTATTATAATTGAATAATAATAACAAACTAAAAAAGCCAGTGCTATATAAATAAATACTTTAGATACTTATATAATATCTATAGACAATTTGCTCGGTCTATATGCTCAAACAATCAATACAATATCCTGCATAATTTGTTTTTATAGTTATGTAAAAACATTTGAAATAATCACGAAAAATGATATTCATTATTTTATTATAGTTTTACTTATTTCGCGTGGATATAAAACCTAATGTTTATTACTATAATTCATACATACAATAATAATTATAAATTCAATGCAAATTAGGCAAAAATTAAATAAACCTACAACTGTAATACTAATAATAAAATACGTTATTTTACTTTTAATATAGTATATTTACCTAACTGCATAATTAAAAAACATAACGTGAAATGTCCTTTTTCACATACAATGATATATCAAATATCATTAAATTCAAATTTAACATATTCATTACTGTGACACACTCGATATGTTTTATATAGCAGAGCGGTACCCAATGACAAACTTTTTAATATTCTTATTTTAAAATAACTAATATACCTAATCATAGTGTTTGAAAAAAAAATACATTAAATATTGTAACTTAGTTAGTAGTACTTTAGGTAAAGCATTATATTTATGGTATACATTATATTATTTTTATTTTGTTCTTTAACGATTTTCATTTCCAATTTGTTACGAAAAGAAAATATGATTTCGATTTATTTGTTAACGTCATTGTTGATCTTAAACCATACGTAAACTAACGACTGAGCAAACCTGACAAGTTAAGATTGTTTGTCAAAGCTCAAGCTGGGTCGAAAAGAAAACAACTAAAATAAATTGAATATCAATACCAGATTCATAAATTTCACAATTATTTTATTAATATTTTATTAAATATAATCACATTGTTATGATTATTACTTAATATTTAATACTATAATATTGATTCATTTATTTATTAAGATTTTATAAATTAAAAAAAATAAATTAATAATTGCATTGTGTTGATATAAAAGTAGATCATGCGATTAAAAATAAAGATTTATAGTTATAATTTATTGTTATATTATTTGTATGGATGTATATTTGTATATATACTGTATAAATGTTTGAAGATAATAAATAAATATAGCAATAAAAATACATCGATAAATTAATTTCTATTTTTTTTTCATTTCAATAGAGCCTCAATGTATTATTTAAAGTGGTCTACATACGTAAAAATATTATATCATATAGTGTTTAATTTATTCAACATCTACTTTTAGAATTACAATTATATTTTTAATGAACTTTAGAACCGAATTTGGGTTGTCAATATCTGTTCATTCATAACAAATACTAATTGAGCATTTCCCACTATTGCCTTAACGTTTTTGAATTTTTTAATCTTTATTTATTTTTTGTTCTTTTTATAAATTTTTTAATAATATGAATTTTAAAACTACAGTAACTTTTTTAAGATTATAATACAACAATAATCAAGTAATGAATAATTTTTAAGTATGTTTGTATACAAATATACAATTATAGTTAGAAATTATATTATTGCTATGATATAATTATTTTTAAATATAATAATAAAAAAAAAAATTAAAATATTCTAATAATATTGAAAGACATTATTTAGTTTATTAAGGTTATAATTTATTAAATAGTTTAAAATAGGGCAATTAGAATTATTAATAATTATTTTTCAATATTGAAAATATATTTATATGATCCATTTCTACTCGTATAAATTTAGTTTAATTCATTAAAAATATATCAGTACGTGGTGCTAAAAATATTTATTATTTAATGATTACACTGTATGTTATTTTATTTAAGTATACTATAACATATTGTATATTCTAATGTTTATATAAAAACTTTTTATTAACACGATATGACGAGTATACTAAAAGAATATTGTGAAATATTAGACCTTCCATAAATTTAATCTAATTATATGAAACAAAACACATATATAGTTATTATACATAGAAAACTTAAATATATATTAACTGATTAACTTCAACTTCTATGTTCGCACATAAAAATAAAAATAAAAATTAGCAAACTGTTATAATTCCAAGTTCAGAGTAGTTTCTTATTAGTTTTTACCTTGTAGATCGTATTTCCTCGAGACTGTTTTTTAATCAATATTATTTACAATAATATTCTGTATACTAAAATATTCTAATCCATACATTTATGAATATTAATAATGTATATATACTGTACAAAAACAATTTCGTCGAAGTATAATAATAGTGTAAATAGAAAATTTGAATACATGTACCTAATTGAATAGTAAAAGTAAGTGTATTAATAGGCGCATTAAATTGTATTTATGTTAAATAGAGCAATGTGTGATTGATTAAAATATTTTTTTAATAAAACAGCTCTATTTGATATTCATAGATCAATTGAATTCATCAAAGAATTTTTATGATCTTTAAATGTTTAACTCTTATAAAACTTTTAAAAACTTGAAATTGGTTTCAACCATTAAAGATGTATTTTAATTTAATTTATGTGCAGTAAGTGGCTTTTAAAATAAAATCTCGATTTAGAACTTTTTATTGACTCACAATCCTGCTTTAGTTTGATAAATGATAATGATAATTTATAATATTTCAATATTACTGTATAAAATATTTTCTTCGTACTTTGTGTATATAAAAAATAATTTGTTGATTTAAAAAATTAAAATTCGTTTTAAAAATTAACATTGGCTAGACATAAATATTTAAAAATTAATTAACGGAACAAGTTTTGTATTAGAAAAAATAATTTCCAATTCATCAAGTTAATTTGAATTTTGTAAACTTTGATGCACATCGAATTAACAATGTTTATTTGGCTTACAGAATTAAAATAATCCTTTTTTAAAGTGTCGTGTATTATAGTGGTGAATATTTTATTCAATTAATTTTAAAGTTGTCATATTTGATTAAAGTTTTAATTAAGGATGAATAATCTTATCTGTCAAAATAAAACTCGACGAATTCTATGGCTCCGGCTATAGATATTTATTTTAATTGTATTATAATTTTAATTTATATGAATTGCATGCATCAAGAATGCGCTCAGTTTAATATTATCATATACTATTGGAATTATTTTAAAAACTACGAAAAGTATAAAAAATAACGTAATAGTAAAAATTAATAATAATTTTACAACTATATTTTATTAATATTTTCTTATTTTATGTAGCAATAATTTGAAATTCACTAAAAGAGAAAAATTTTTTTTTCTCGAAGGCAAAATGCACAATTTGATACACCGGGAATAATATACTATCACATCAATAAAACACAGACAAATATTTATCGTGTGTCATAAATTATCGAATGGATATTGTCAAACGGTATATTATTATATCAAACCAAGCAATAACATATATTTTCGTATGAGAAATGTGTTGTTCGTTAAGTATAAAAAAACTATCAGTTTATTGTCCAAAAACAAAATTCTGTCTTCTTTGGATTTAATCCTACCCTTCACCTATATTCTAAATTGCTTGTTCTAACAACATTGGTAGTAATACTGTGTAGAACCAACAAAAAGGCATAAGAAGTTTGCGTTTTCTAGTTGTAGGCCAATTCTGTCAAATTATTCCCGATTGCACCGTTGTTTCCTTTTATCTAGTTCAACCTAATCTTTTTCGACGATCCGTAAGATTTCTAAGCCCAAAAATAAATTGTTTGTCCCTTTGGAATGCTGAAAAATGTATTATCAATTCAATAGAACAATGCGTTTGGTAGAGTACAAAACTCTTTACACGAAACACAATTTTCATATAATTATAATATAATATAATGCCTATATACTATGACTAATTTACATTTTATATTATACGTAGAATAAATGTAATGGCCTACAATTAAATTAATTATAATTACATCATATTATAACAATTTATAAATTAATATATCAAGTTTAAATTGGTACCTAGTGTTTTAGGTTGGATATACAATATATTAAAATGATGATAATAATTATATTATTAATCATTAAGGTTTGATGGATACAAAAAGGATTACACACACGATAGTGGTTTGACGAAATTACCGATCTATATAATACCATGACCACGTAATTTTACTATTGAATTAATTGTAGGAGCCAAAATATATACAATAAAACGTGTAATCGTAAATCTAAGTAATCTTTACGGTCTAAAATTAATATTTAACTTGACTTCGTTTTAAACGTTAAATAATAAAAACACGATTAATGCAGTGAGGTGAAAAATATTCCGAAAGTTTAATCCGATTTTAGTTGGCCACGGGATTATTTTTTATTATTTTTGTTTTTATTTTTCTGCCGACGAAAAATTCAATTCATTTTCATGAATTTCCCGGGGCGGCTATGGTGATTCAAAGTAGCGCAGCTAGCGCACGGTGAACCGAATAGAAATAACAATCCCTTCGCGTTCACTGTTAGTATATATTTACACACTTCAGGACTTTAGTGGCCTGAAACAAATCCCAGCCATGAAAAAAAAACCCCATTTGGACAGACCATTATATACAATTGGGAATTATATGACTTTACGTCGATGCAACAGCCAATGCGAAGGGTAAGCGGTTGGACGAATGGCCGTTTGGCGGAAAGGTGTACGGAGGTTAACGTGGTGTACACAAACCTAGTGGCGGTGGTTTGTTTGTTTTCAATTGGTTCGCGAGAATTACAGCAAGAGGTTGAAATCGGATAATCTTAGTTTTTTTCCCGTAATCGACATGTTTGCTAAACACGATCAAATACCGTTTTCTGACGGTCACACCGTTTGTTTTCAATTTTGCTCTCTTTGTTTTTCGTTATTATTTTTATTTTTCTTCGCCCTTTACAACAATAAACTGTAATCCGTGCGAAGAATAACGATATTAAATATTGACGAGGAAAAAGGAATTTCCGTTCCTTATACAAATACCAAATATAAATATTATAATATATGCAGTGCAATAATTTTTATCTCATTCATATTTTTAAAAGAGTTTTTGGAAAATTTACTAAAAAAAAACTTTTAAATTTTAAGTTTAGATATTTGTATAATATGTGAAAGTAGATCGCGTACTTTGAGGCATACTTCGGGCAACTTCACTCGTCTCACTCGTCAACTCGTCTCGTTCTTATATTATATAAAAGAAGATTTCAATTAATTCTCAACCTTAAAATTCATAATACGTTTATTATAAGGAAAACATATTTTTTTTTTATTAGACCTGTAGTATTCTTTTGTTATGCACAATTTAATAAGATTTTAATATTTATAATCATTAAAATATCAGTTATGAAACGTGATATGATATAACAAATTGTTGACTATAATTACTTAATTATGTTTGTATCCAAACTTCAATTATTTATTATTTATAAGCGTATGGTTATGTTTTTTAGATATTAATTATTAAAAATGATGTTACTTAATTGTATCTCATTATATTATTGAGGGGAGGGGGTAAGAAATTTAACTTTATATTGTAATACATGATTAATAATTATACTATGAATTCATATAACATCATAGAACTGTTTTTACCATGTCTGTATGCATAAACTATAAAATAATAATGTTTTGATAATGCATGCGGGAATAGGTTATTTATGTTTAACTTGATAATATTATAATAGTAGTATGCAAAACTATATAAATAATATTATTTTGGCATTAGTATGCATATGATACTACTGAGAAAATAGCATAAAAACCATAACTTATATAAATTAAAGCTGCAATGAACAAGTAATAAATAATATCTAAACAAATCATTATAATTTAAATCTATAGTGTTAAAAATATTAAAAAACAAATTAATTTAAAACAATATTCATATGTCTACAATTTAATTTATTAAATGAACTCCAGTAGTAAATAATAAATATAAATAATATATTAAAATGTGTAGACCTATTGATAAAGTAAATCCAGGAATTCTATTTATATAATTTTCTTTGATTACTAACAATAATTAAAAATAATAATGCTTTATTTAAATACAGAGAAAGTAATGTAATTGTATAAAAGAAAATCGTTTTTACATATTAGTAATAGTATAATGTTATAGAGTAAAAATATCTATATTTTTTCGATAAATAATACAACATAGTATAGTTAAAATAATTATGGTAATAAAACAAAAACGAATTCAGTTTTTCAGAAAAAATTAGTTTTTGTATATTTTTTGAGTAAAATATTATATTAAATTAACTTAAAAAAACTTTTCACTCCGGCAAGAAGTAAAAAATAAATAAAAACACTATCGTTACTAAAATAACAACAAAATTGTATACTACACAAGTTATAAATAGGTATAGTTCTAATGGTTGCAATCTATAAAAAAATAAATACAAATAAAGATTAATTTAAAAAAAAAAAAACATTTTACGAATATTATGATAAAACGCAAAATAGAAAATAGAAAGCAATTCTAAATTAATAAATTATTTTTTAATAAGTTAGTAGTTGCTTGTGATGGTTTTCAATGTTGTCATTAGTTACTGAGTCGTTAGTTTTATAAAAGGAAAATGTATTTTTGAAAAGCAATTTATAGTCATGAGACATTTTAATACGACTTGCATAAATCTACGATATTGCACCAAGCGTATAAAAAATGTCTATAATAATTATTATCAGTTTATATAAATTGAAATTTTTCTCAACTACACATTCAATCGTTTGTTTCAATAATTCGACAGCCTTCGACAATATCAATTAGTTATAAGTTTTAAATAGAAATCGGTACATATTTTTAACTTTATGAAATAAATAACGACCCCTATAGCCATTCATTTTGAAAACTGTTATTATTTTAATTGTTAAATCTTCTTTCTAGTATAAAATAATATTAAATATTTATTATAACATTAAAATTCATAATTTAATTTATTACGCCTAATAAATTTCCTACTATTGGTGCCGGTGACAATTTTTTAATTTTATTTAATATTCTCAAATCAACAAGCATTATAATATTATAACGTGCTATTTAAATTTTTTAACTAAAATAATACCTCTCTAATTAATTTAAGTAATATGATTGAATGTAAATGCTTGAAGCAAGTAATCAATACAATTTTTTATTTTATTTTAGTAGTGTTAGCACCATTTATCTCAACAATATTATTTAACATTATTTAAACATATTATAAAATATATATAAAAACAATGTTGTAGTTAGGAATTCGATTATGGAGTGGGGAGAAGTTTACATCCCATAATGCCTATATTATGTCGACGGAAAAAAATTATCAACGATTATAAATTATCATACAATTTAATACATTTATACATTATATTTTACATTCTTATAACATTTACAACCAAAGAATATACTGAAATTAACCCAATACTTAAATAGCAAAAAACAAAAAAAAACCAAATACGGCCAATGGTGGTGGTGGGGGGGTACTACGCTCTTGTATAAAAGTATAATACATCTATATGTATTTATTGATTAAATTATAGCAAACAATTCAATTTTAAATTTTTAAATCAGTATGGTTGAACAGATTAAATTACAAGCAAAATAAAACCATCTGAAGCTTTATATGTAAATAAATGTATCATATTCGATTAACATAATTTATTTTATTTCCAGTTTAACAGATAAATTATATTGTTGTTTTTGTATTGCGCAGTACATCATTATAGAAACCAAGAAAGTGGTTAGTTTTTACCGAATCCATTTCAAAGATTCAAACAATAGGAAATCACGAAACAAAATGTCAACGAACATCATGCTAATGGGTTCACTCAACCGGAGAACATGCAGAAAAGTACAGTACACATGCACGCAAATATACATATCATATATGTATATTTACAGTAAAAAAATCCCAATTGTCTTGGTAAGAATAAAAATACCTCAAAATTGTGATTGAAAGAATACATTTTTTTTTTTTTTTTTGTAAAAGAAAATATTATACTAATGAAGTGGAATACGTTACACTAATTGAAATATAACATCAAAACATAAAAGCATAAGGTATATTAGTGTTTATTATTGTTTTAAGCAGAATCATGCATGTCGATATATTAAATTAGTTTTTTATTTTTTTTTTTTTACCACTGCTATAGTAATATATAATTTTTAATAACTGAGAAATTCCTTGTCGGAATTTTGAATTAGGTACCAACATTTTTAACTTTTTAATTAATTTTATATTTTTTTATTTTGTATGAGTTTGTTTTCACAAATCAAATAAATTAAACGAATAATCCTCTTAATAATCCGATAATTAAGATAAATATTAACTAATTCTACTATATTTTACACTATTTACAATGGATATTTACTTAAATTAGCTATAATAAACATTGTATTGAATTATTTCAGTAAAGAAACGTCAAGACGAATCAAGTTTATCGTAATCGAATCGTATCTAAATGATCTCGTTAATTTTTTTAATAACTGAAATATATATATTTTAGTCATTTTTTCATTCTCTAAGTTGAATTGTATTGATGTTTAAGTATTATATTAGTTTAATGTATTCCGGCCCACATTATTATTAATCAATAATTATAATTAATAATATTGTTTACATTGTTTTTCGATTAATCTTACTTTGTATTCTGAAATAATAAAATCAAATCACAATGATCGTAAATATGTATAATTTGGATAAAGTTTGTTTTGAATATCTGAGTACTTATTTAGTTATTAGTTTATTATAATTACCATGGTTAAAAATAAAGTATTTACGGGTACAAAGAATTATTTTTAAGTGTAACTATTTCTATAACGTCAGGAGATATATAATTGGTTTTTTTCTAATTACAAGTCGGTTAGTCTATAAAATTAAATATTAATATTTAATTATTTTGTGAAACGTATACATTTTTGTACTAAAACAGTTATTAAAAAATCTGAAAAAAAATCGCTCAACTATATTTCCTTCTTAATGAATTCATTAAATCGCTGTCATTGTGAGGATTTTCCGAGAATAAATGCTCTGAAGGATATTATTACAATACCACACACGCTTACATTTGAGGATATTAATGGTCATATTATTAAACACGGGGATTTACTCAGTATATCGGATTATGTACCTACAGCATTTATGACACAGCACTGATTAAAACCACTACCTATTTAATATGATTGTAATCTATTACGATTATTTCTTAGCGACTGAAACTTACTTGAAGTCTAACAATAATAATAAATTATATTAAGTGTACTCACGCTAAAACTTATACGCAATTGGATATTATTTTCTCCGATAGCAAAATCTTGAAAAATGTATGATTTTTTTGTGCAGAATAGACGGGTATTATACAGTAATAAAAGAGTATTTACCGCACATATCGTTCACATCTATAGTATATACTTATGAGTCATTTATGAATACCTATATGTTTCGATCTCGTTTCTATAGCTATGCTTAATACTCGGTATATATCACATTAGAGTAGGGTTAGAAATCCGAGTTGATCGGTGCCATGTAATATAATATAGAAATCGCTATCAAATCATCTTTTGATGCACTACGCGACATCAAAGATCTTGTAATACTTTAATTGTATTTTTTTCTATTAAATAATATTTCATTAATGTAATCATGTGCGAATTGAAAACTCAAAAAGGAGACAGAAATATACGAGATTATTTTCTTAAAATAGTGATGGATGAGAATAAGAGAAAAAGATAAGAGACTGAATAAGATTGTCGGTTATACGTTGTACATGTAAGTGTGTATATACGCCTGTGTGGGTGTATGGGTGGGTGACGGATTTGTCTGTGTTCGTTTTGACAGCGACTGATACGACTGAGAAGATTAGCGGGTCTGGTTTTCATTTAAGTCTGTTTAATGAGACACCAGAGAGGAAAAGGGGGCTCTTGGCTAGGCAGTGGATTTCCTAGAGCAGTACCAACCGTTATGCTTTTCATTAAAACCTCGGTGCGAAAATGAAAGCTTCCGGACCGACGAGGATTAGGCCTTCACATAAACAAGAGCGACACACGAAAAATTACTTGACCTCGGGGTGACCGAAAATATTACATTTATCAACGCTCTACAGTGTAGAGAACTCATATACGTTTTACCAGCTGTTGCTGAAGTTGTCAGTTACAAAAATGTTTGGTACGCATAGCATTGAATTGTTTTGCTTTTAACCAAATGAAATTGCTTTATAATAACATTTAAAACGGAATATTTTACTTAAAGAACTTTGAACTATGTATAGATATATTATGCCGATCATTTTGCTATTTATTACGTATTGATATTCAATATTTATCAATACGATCAATTTATAACACAGACGTATTATTATACATGAGATCAGAGTAAAAATTAATTATTATACGATCAAATTGTCAACTTGTCGTCTTAAATGTATAATTTACGTTTATTTCGTCTTTAAGAAACCTTAAAAATAAGAATGTTCTTTAGAATATAATATTTAGGTAATTTATTTTTAATGAGGAGCATATACTGTCAATTATTGAATTACTTAATTTTATAATCATATTATTGAATTTAACAAATAAGTTCATATTACGATACCTATATTAAATAAATAATAAAAATAAATTTCTTAGTAAATTTAAATGAATTGTAAAAATGATTATATCGAAAACAATTTTCTTTTCAACAAATTTAACATCGCATTTTATCGTATACAGTATAATTATTAATAATTTGGTGAATAATAACTATATATTAAATAGTTTTATATAAATGCTGGTGGTTATAATATGTTGAAGCCTTATCAAAGCTTAAATTAATATTGTAAGTTAATGAATTTGAAATACATAACAACAAGCGAAATATAAAAGTTTTTAAATATTATTATTTAATTTTCCTTCATATTATTCATTTTTATTAAATTTTACTTAATTTTTTTTATTACTTGTTTTACAGTTGTATTATTTTAATAAAACTTTAAACAAGAGATAAACGTTTATAGTCTGGTGTTTTTGTCACTTTCTATATTGTATTTTTATAATCCCAAAAATCAAATCACTTATGTTATTAATACTCCAAATAGATTTCGTGAATTCAGCATTATTTAAAATTTATAATAATATAATTACTCAAGAATCAGAAGAAAGTACTTAAAAAATAAAAAAATAAAATAGTAATATTTTAAATTTTAACATTATATTTTAATCACATAAAGTGTTTTTTGTTAATTTCACAACTTATCTACAATATTTTTTACTACAGAATGGTTCTTTTGATAAGTATGGTAATATGTATATATTGTTTATTATACTTACTACTTGCTGACTATTTAGTAATTCTATAGTTGGATATATTTAATGTCTATAGATATGTATATTGCATATATTGTGTAACTTTATATTATGTACTAATGGTTGTCAAATGAATGAAACATAATGTAGAGACATTTAATAAAGCGTCGACCGACGAACTATTGTGGAAGTACCTATATGGGTAGTATCTTAAATAGAAAATGTCATCAAGTATATTAAATTGAAGAAGTCTAATGTTTAATGTAACTGAGACGGTAGTCAAATATTAGATAGTATAATATTGTAAACTAATTAAAATATTGTTTATGGATTTTGAAATTCTCAACTAATTGTATTTGAATATCACAGAGCCCTAAATATTATATTGATTTAAATATATATTATTATATTTACATTAGCAATAAAAAATAAAAGTTAATAATGTAATTTTTTTTTTCAATACACAGTTTTATACTGGTACGCAAATTAAGCCGTTACAATAATGCACTAATTTCAATTAGTTGACAATTTTAAATAGTGTAAAAATATTGAACATCAGGAAATTTATAAAATATATCGAACGTTTTTCATTTTTTTAGAATTCACTTCAACTTGTAAATATTAATTGATTAGTTTTATTTTTTAAAACACAAAATTATATACATACATAAATGCGTGTAATATAATATTATACATACGTTATAAGTATGTAGGTAGATTAAATTTGCTTCATCGTTCGTATTCATGAATAGTTATACATTTTCGTTTACAATTTGGAATTAGTAGGTATAGCGTCTTTAATTTCATTAACCATTGTTTTGTTTCTACCGATAAGATCATTAAAATGCGTCCGATGTAGTTAAATCACGAAATTCTGTGGTTAAAACCACACCGAGTGGCGAGTTATAGTTAACCACTCCTGATTTGACGAGTTTAGAGTGATGATATCAATGCTATCTATGACGATTATTTAAGCTAAACAATAATCTCAATTACGATAAATTTATTCAGTTTTACTAGGACGTCTTGTTATATAGCTTGCCTTAATTTTGAAATAAATATGATAATTGTAAATAATTCGTCAAATGTACATACGAATGTAACCCCCAACATTCAAGTCCATTAAACTGCAAGATAGCGTTAATTCAAAATCGACTTTTAAATATTATTCACGTTGTAGTTAAAACCACTCAAAGTTCTACGCGAGATGTAAACATTATTTTGTATCTTTATTTCTAAGGTCACTTTGTACGTCATAATATTTGTATAAAAGCCACTTATTGTGTCCACTTAAATATAATGCTATAATGTCTATAAATCGTGTGTTCGGTGAATCTATACACTGCATATTTTGGTGATGTGAAATATTTCAGATGATCCTTGCAGTTACTTCAAATCGAATTAATTTTTATGCAGGCATTATCATTGTACCTATATAATTATAGTTGTGAACGTTCTGATAATGTATCATTTCGAATAAGACTACGTTCGCAGAACACCTAGTGAAAATATCTCGAACACGGCTTTTACAGGGAGTCCTACTCAATTTATAACTTATCGCCTACTATACGTATACCGTATATAAATAGTAAGATATTTACGTGCTGTTTTAACGTAACGAATAATACAATTATTACATCGCAATACGGCCAATCCGATTATTGCAGTATTAAACTGAAAGACCGTTCGGAATATTGAATTAATTTCTTCGCAGCCCAGCAGTAGCAGAAAGGGTTATCATGCACTTCAACGCATATTCGTTTAATTCGTACCCGTTCCGCAAATTACGCGTTACGTTACTCTGTTTCTTATTGTGTTTACTCAAGTTTTCGCCCGCAATATACACACGCATAAACGCGCGCGCCGTACAAACGTTTACACAGAAGTCTGTACACAAATGCACATCCACTGCAGTTTGATGCAGTTACCTCTTGACGTTGTTGATTCGTATATATCTTTCTGTACACGAGATTCGAAGAAAGATTCGCTATATTTGATATACATATTGTGATTGTATAGCAAAAGGGGAATCATTATTTAATAGTGTTCACACTCAATATTTCAAAAAGTTTAACTTAAAAAAACCCATATTTATGAAGTCGTTCAAAGAACATTAAAAAAAAAAATCCATTTTTACAATTAATTATTGCTCAGGGAGATACCTCAAAAAAATGTTACTCCGTTGTGCTCATATCTCATATTTTAAACTTTAAATAATTACTTATAACCAATTAATGATTCGTACAAAATTCGATTTGTACATATTAAAATATTCCAAAAAGTATTCTGCTTAGAAATATAAAATTGAAAATGTATGTTTTTCAACATATTATATTAAAATATTATGTTTTGTAATTGCTTCAAATAATGTAAAAAAAAAATATTTCCAAATATTTATATATTTTACAATAAAAAAAAAAAAACAATTACTGTTT
The DNA here is from genome assembly GCF_003676215.2 of Rhopalosiphum maidis. Taxonomy (NCBI): domain Eukaryota; kingdom Metazoa; phylum Arthropoda; class Insecta; order Hemiptera; family Aphididae; genus Rhopalosiphum; species Rhopalosiphum maidis. The sequence goes on from NC_040877.1 coordinate 68,475,634, forward strand.
ATCATTAAAACATCGTCTTGCATAGACACTAATACAATTTTCAGTAGTTACCATTACGCGTACCGTTTACGTTATTTGACGTCTATTGTTCATTTCAACTAAAACAAATATTAATAATAATAAAAAATTGTTACACGTGTGTGGTTATTAAATTATTTTAACGTCCTACGTGGTAAACTAAGTTTGAATTTTCCAAACTATTGTCCAGATGTGTGCTTCAGGGAAACATTTTTACGATACAAAGAATGAGTAAGTACTTAAAGTTTAAATATCATTATTACTGTCCACTATATAATATTATGATTATAATTCTAATCTACAAAACAAGAAAGCTATACGAGTCCCACGCAGTATACAACACCCGTCTCAAAGTACCATTTGAAAATGGTAGAAATACGTAATATACAGTTTCACTGCCGTCTTTAATGTAACGATTACTGTGATTCGTTCAACAGGGGAGGTTTATTTTTTTATAATCGCTTCTACATAAAAATATACTTAAATATTGAGTACACAGAAGCAAACGCCTGACAGTTTTCTTGCTGGACTTGTTTAACCTGGTTGTTTACTTGTTTATGGTCGGTCATAAATATTATATGTAGTACGCACTATACGCGCTTATAAATTATCACTAATCAACAAACTGTATACTTTGGAATTGTTTATTTAATATAACATAGCAGTAAGTGATATTTGGGCATATAAGGCGCATTAGATTAACTACATTTTACTATTGTTTTACAATTTTCAATAATTTATCGTTGTTACGATTTGAATAAAAAACTTTCTCTGTTTTACTGACCTGTATTTAGGAATTTAGAATAATATTTACTATTTAGGCATTTAGACAATTTATTAACAAAGATAATAAATACATAATAATATGCATTTTTTTTTATGTATTATTGCGCATAAAATTGACCAAGTCTAGTCTAAACTTAATTTATACAAAATACTTTGACAAAGATCCGAATAATTAATGTAGAATATTTAATTTATACATATATGTAGAAATCATAATTAATTATAGTTTCATTAAAAACAGACACATCATATTTATTTTATAATTATACATTTAATACATTTTCGTGCTTTTTAAAACGTTTTGAGATCTCATTATTCTGAGTGAATTTAATTAAATAGCGTCATCCAAAGAATTGTAATTAATTAAATTAGTGTTTTTTTTTTTTTACTAAATTTATAATTTTTAGTTTGTTTTGTTTACTTAAAATTACGATGTTCTTATGTTAAGGTAGTAATTTGTTAAAAGTAATTTTCATGACGACTAACAACGATAGTTTAACGGGAAAATACCCTCCAAATCCGGTCAAACAAAATTTTGGATAATAAAAAATATCATAAACTGTGGCAGGTTATGAAATACTATAAGATAAAATTAAAAGTTTCAAAAACATAGAACATAAGAAAGATGGTAAAAAATTTAAAAATTATGAAGACTTGCAAGAAAACAAACGCCATAATTTAACTAATTGGAAATGTTATTCTTACATAACATTATGATACTTTTTTGAATTACGTAATTTATTTATTAAAAAATTTATACGAAATTCAGAAATAAAGTATATATTAACATTAAATTATCAGTTTTTTATTAAAAAAATGTTAGACATTTCATTAACAGATCATGCATTGTGATTAATAATCTCGATGCAAATTTGCGAAAGAAAATTTAAATATCAAAAACGTGATTAAAACAAAAAGCTTTGTTTATAGCCGATATAAAATAAATCGAATTAATTTGTTAATTAAAGGAAAAGACTATGAATATCCATCGTCTTTCTAACGAATGTCAAAAAGCAGAAATAATCAGAACCACAGCAGCAGTTAAGAAACTTGTTTAAAACCATCAAGATATTTTTTTTTGAACCTGACAAACTGATAGTCAAACATATGTTTTATAATAATAATAATAATAATTCATAATTCAAATTTTGATTACTTACCTTCTTTTTTTTACTCAATATTTTACCCACAGAATTTCTTTTTTTTGATAAAAAGGGTATAATAATTTTTAATAATCAACAAATAAACATAAATATTTTTTATGCTTCTTAATCAAAATTATTTAAAAATCTGCAGGTATACCTACACTATACAGTACAATTTACATGTATCATACGGCAAGTAAATTAAAACCAACTAAAAGCTACTAACTTTAACAATTAAAGTTAACTGAGAGTATAAGGATTAAGTTCTCAATATAGAGGGCTCAGATTTTTAATGTAAAAATACTGAACAAAATATGTCATTTGTTGGAAACTCTCTTCAAATTTTTTCTATAATTTATTTTCAAGTTCTAGCTAATTTATAGTATTAACTATTAAATTGGGTGTAAGTAAATTGAGTCTCAAAAGAATTTTTTTCAAAATTGAGTCAAATTACAAAGCCCCTCTTTCAAAAATTAAAGCGGTAAATTTGATATTGTACATGGTAAGTTGAATTATGATAAAATGCTGATCTTTTTTACTTAATACATTTTTAAAAATATAGATACATCTGTTTTTTTACATCCAGAGTTGATTATAAAACACATATTTATAGATTGTTACATAAACATCTCGTATTAAGCTGATTATAAACGGAGTGAGATATATAAAACGATATAACAATATGATACATATCTTATCGTATTTGTAAAATTACTATATCAACGACTATATTATTATACGAAAAAATTAGAGATGAATCTTCAAAATTATTTATGCAGTTTTACTTGCAATCGTACACTGTTAGTTATTGCAATTAATATATTATATTATACACATTACATACCTATATTAACTTTATAACGGATATAATGAAAAATGAACGTAACAAAACAAAAACACTTTTACTTTTAATAGTTATAAATTTTTGTTTCATAAAATGTTAAAAAATTAAATATAGCATTGGATTTGTTTTTTTAAATACATGTTAGACAAGTGCTATTTAAATACAAATGATTCCAACGAAATTCCTGATATTCTTGACATAATATTATCATCGATATAATATACTTTCATAGACTTTTAAAAATCTATGTATAATAGTATAACACCACCCAAAAAATATGGCTAAGAATTCATATTCAAGGTAGTCATTTTTACCTTGGATAAAGTTGGTAGAAAAAAAAATACTATACCTCGATTTTTAAAAAAAAATTGGACAAAATTAATTTTTTTAAATTAGTTTTTGGTTTACCATTTCCAAGTCCTAAAAATATCCACATTTGATTCATTAAAAATATAATACCAAAATTTACTCCAGATAAAAATACAACAATTTTCACCGAATATATTTAAAAAATATAATATATTGCATTAGATTCTTGATTATCGCCTAATGTTTGAGCTGAATTTTTGACAACATCAAATCGTACAACAAATATTTGTAAATTATTTCTTGCATTGCTAAATAGTTTATTTTATACCACACATTTTTGTTGATGCACTCAAAGAAATCTAATATTATAGACATGCTTTTAAATAAGAAGTAAAAAAATTATAGTAAAAAGTCAAAACAAAGATAACAAATGACAAAAGTACAAAAATAATACAATTAATAAACTTGACTTGATTAAGCTTCTATCATTTAAATATTTACTTGTTTATTATTCACTGTATTTTGTATTCATTTGACATTCATTATTGACATTATTTATTATTAATTTACTGCATTAAATATTTTAGGTGGGACTCAATTTACGTTTTTCATTTTTTTACGAGGGACTTAATTTACCTATTTTTTTTTTTTAGGCGAAACTCGTTTTACCTAAAAATAATAAAACGCGATTCAATTTACCAAATCCGTAAAAAAAAGCTACAGAGTGTTTTAAAACTATTTTGAAACACTTAACTAAAAAAAAAAAAGCAAGATACCTGACGATAGTTTTGACAGACTGCCGGATAGGGGTGTCGCAAAGCACGACCAATGGGATACTGCAGGAGGGCTGCATCCGAATTGCGTGCCAAAAAAAAAATGTCTGTACCGATAAGTTTATTATTATGCACGATGTACTTATATGTAAAACTTTAACTTTAATTTTGATTTTTCGTATATTATTATTATTATTATTATTATTTGTAATTTTTCAGTGTAATTTAGTTAATTGAATAATTTTAAACTATTCCCCCTTTTTTCATATTGACATATTTTATCATTATATTTATTAATTATAATTTTTATTATTTTATTATTATTATATATACTTGTACTATATTGTATATTGTCAAAAAAAAATACATTCACTTGGTTACCTTAAACTAAAATCGTTTTATTTAATATTCACAGTGCTATCTTCTCCTGTGATTTGGTAAATTTAAAAAAAAAAAGTATTTCAATCTAAAAACTATTATCAGTTTCTATGCATGCATTTTTTTAAAAAATAATAGAAAAATCAAAAATCAAGTTTAAATTGTGTACGTAAGTGCATGATAAATAAAGATAAGCTTGTAGGTGGTAATAGGTACACGGCATGCGATTCGGACAGACCTCTCTAAGAGGCAGCATGCAATTTTTGGAAATACCAATTTACGTTTATTTTTTTGGCACGCAATTCGAATGCACCGTGCAGGAGGTTCCTCGACCGTCCGCTTTAACAGTCATCTAATACGTGTTATCGTGTATAATAGGTAGCAGAAATGTTACCACTGCCGATAGAGTTCGATGTCGCGTACTGCCCACAAAGTGTTATCGGACCTCGCGGATTCCGACGAAACGCTGACGCGCATAATACCATGTGTGTATATATATATAGTATTATATTATATTATTTTACCGTACACTCGTGTTGTACGAATCGATGGCCGTGGCCCGTACGCTGAATGCGCATTCATCAACAAGCTTAACGAAGGTCGGACATGCAAATCAGTACCACCGCGGGTATAATATAACATACGTATATATATATATCATTATGCGTTGTTTTTGTTGTGAACGCAAACAAAAAACGTATTCAGACAAACACGCGGAAGCCGCATGCGACCCGTTTACCCCGTAATTTCGGTCCTGCCGATGACGATGATCTCCCCCGTGTACACGCTGTAGTAGTATAGTATAGTTTAGTCGGTCCGTAATGAGCACACCGGCGGCGGCGAGACGATCCTCGACTATCCTCGTACAGTGACTCGGCAACGCACACAAACAATACGGGTACGCCTATATATCGTATTATAGGAAGGTAAACATTATATTAACTCTGTCGTCTAAGTATATGTGTGTGTGTGTGTGTGTGCGTACGTTTTCGCTGAAAGGTCCACCGTAAAAAACTTGCGCGTCGTGTACGGCGTAGGCGTACCTGTGTATACCGGGCGATACGTTTAATGTAAAACACTCGTATTTCTTCCAAACACTATTTACGTTTTGAGAAACGTTTCTTTTTTTTTTTTTTTTTTTTAAAGGCAATTTCAAGTTGCTTAGACCAATGTCTTTTAAATATATAATATACATGTATATATATTTAACCATTTTTAATTGTTATTAATTTTTTTAAACTTTTTTGAATAACAAAATGCGTTTATAATTCCTTATTCCAAAGCAGAATATTTTTTGAAGTACTTCCAACGTATAAAAATCGAATTTTGGATGAGTAGTTTATAAGATAAGTATCTATTTAAAGTTTAATTGAGTGAAATGGAGTGGACCAATGGTACAGGGATACCCCGCAAAATGTTGTTCTACTTAACATCTCATCAAAGGTTTTAAATAAAGTCGTGACAAATAAATTGCTTGTCCAAACTACGATTTTTACAAATCAAAATACTCTGAATAATATTTTGTATTGAAATAATATGAATTTAAAAATGTGTGCTATCACATAAACGAGTAAAAAACAACTATGACGATAGAAACAGTAAAAAATATGACTTTTTACCAAAAATGATGTTGAGTACTGGCTTAAAACTGTGTAAAAGAAATATTTTCAAAAACGGTACTGTTATCCGAATTATGTAGTGTCTTCTGTTAAATGGATCACTCCGTATACACGCATACATAAAACAAGTGGATCCAACGGTAACAGCGCACATTGCAAGGATCGGTATGCGAAAACCTATACATACTCATCGCATACGCCGTGTTTTAAGCTCTGATATGGTATAAAATTATATATTATATGTACAGTGTTCACTCCCGGGACTGACGCTTTAATCATTTTTATTATGTCGATGAGATGAGATGTATATATATATATATTATAGTAGTTGCATATATACATTATAACGTACCTTCCTACAACCGAATCTCGTCCGTCAGCAACATTATAATATAATACTGTACAGCTCTGAATCGATAGAAGTCGTCGCATTTTATTCATATTATTGGATGTAACTCCACTATAGCTTTTCCAGATTTCGATTCAAAAATAAAGCTTTATTGCTGCAGCAGTTGAATGACTTATTTTGACCTAATGAATTATTTTTAGTAGATTTTTCTGTTCTGTGATCTGCGTACGTCTTTATGCTAGCAGCTATATTCATTATTATCAGAATATATTAAATTGCGTATTGGAGTACCAATACAAACAAACTTAATGTAGGAAAAAAACTACAAAAATCGTTTGTAAATTATTTTTAGTTCTCTCTATATTTGTTAGATTTGTTAGATTAGCTACAATATCTCGTTGTTATAGTCGTTGTACTATAAAGTTTATCGATTTTGATAATGATTAGTATTAGAAATTATTGTAGGTTAATCGTTTTCCCAATCGCATACAGCACTAAAAACGAATGCACCCAAATAAAAATGCAATATTAGACGAAAACTTTATGAATAACTTTAAAACGTATTTTGTAATAAATAAAGTGACATGTTATAAAAAATAGCATGTACAAATGTACAAATAATGTTTATACGTATTATGTATTTTATTTTATCAACTGCTTTTAAAAGTTTGTGAAAAAAATGTTGTTTATTGAAGGTATATATTATTATTAAATTAATTTGAAAAAATAAAACGCGTGTACATAATGATTCACGAACAGTCACACGATAAACTATGCCAAAAAATGTTTTTAATCATTTCAGTAAAAAAAAAAAAAAAATACTCTAGGACTTTTGCCTGTTATAAGTATTCAATGGACACCTTTATCTTATAAAACTCACATTTTTATATACGATTTATGTTTACGAACTAAAACAGATTTTGGAAGCCTTTATGCTCTATTCACCAAAAAAATAATATGTCTCTCTAAATACCGTTTTTCTGGTAAAGATACTTAAAGAGTGCTGATAGAATCTTAAACATTTCTCGATCTCTGATGCGTTATCAGTTCTTGTTTGTACGTAATGTTTTAAAACGAGTTAGTCTTATCATATTTGTAATGCAAAATCGACACTTTAAAGAAAACTTTTTTTTTTTAGTTTTGTAATAAATTCCGTTAAGTATTATAAAAAAAATATAATACACAATTCAATAGTTTATAAAACAGCGTATGTGTTCGGTATTGAAATTCTGGAAAAATGTTGCGATACTTTGTGGTGCATCCGAATAAAATTTTATGAAGCCAACAGTCGTTATTTATGTTTGTGTGACGACAAAGTCCGATGATATTCGAAAAGGACGCCGTTTTTCAAAAACAACTATTCAACCGCAAAGGTTAACGATATGAGTTGTATCAAATGTCAGTAGTATGCCAGATATACCATGGAGTAAGAGTATATTATACGTATACATTATACATATTGGTATTCTGTTTAGGTGGTAATTTAGAGGTTAACAATATTGTTCTTTGTAAAATATGTCCATCGATATGTTATAGACGCTTCTTATATGTTTACGTATGAAATATACACGCTTTGGACATTGCAGTGTATAAAATGTTATATGTACACATGTACAAGTACTCAGAATAGGTGCATGTATTGGCTGTTTAATTTATGTGACTATATAAATATATTTTTTAGTTAGAACTGTGGCGTATGAAAAATAATCCCATGATCTGTCATTGGGGAAAAAAAAATCGTATGAAATATTATTATAATCATTTTTTTGTTGTTCGTAAAAAAAAAAAAAAAACTAAACGGTACATACTAAATAATTGATTAATCTATTGTACAAATGTCTACCGGAAAAATATCGATGTTGAAAACGTAAAACGAAAACGGCTATAATAATTTACAGCTTATAAAAAGTATGAAACAGTGATTTGTATTAAAACAAGACGTACCTACCTATTCGTAAAACATGTAGCATATTTACAAATTGGATTAGAGATATTAAATAATATTTATTATAAAATTGTATGTATGTATAAAATGATTCAATCATAATAGCTTAGGTTAGGTTTACTATCCTTTACACTTAAATAATAAACAATATTCAAAATTTTGTTAATTTTTAATGGTCATAATATTTTTATGTATTTAATATGGTTTTTTTTTAAATATTTAAATAATAATCCGGGACGAAACTAATTACTTTTTCTTCCAAATGGTAATCATTCTATTTTACTGTAAATTTTTCAACGGATATTATGATATTTTTGAAGATTTTAATACATATTATTTGAATAGGTTTTAACTGAGTTTTTAATATTTATCTACTAAAGATAATTATCCTTAAAACTGGTTTTATATCAAACATAAAATACTTTTAATTTTTAAACCTATTGTTATGGATTATCATCTTTAGTATGCCTTAAGTTTATTAATTCAGAAACAACGAGCTTAAATTTCAATTAATATGCAGTAACATTTTAATATAAAACCATCTGATTAACAATTTATAATAAAAATATAATTCTTGTTAAAAAAAAAAAAAATGTACACGTATCATTACAGACTCCTCAATTAGCATGACGAGTGTAAATAATTGAAAATATAGCCATTACAGGTATATACTTAAAAATTCTAAAATTCAGATTTCATAAAATTTAATTATATAGCTAGAAATTAGGATAATCATATTAATCATGCCTAGTGAATAATTCTATAATATAATATATTATACTAAAAGATTAAGACGCTGAGAACCGGGGTATACGTATCATACATAATTTGGGCGCTCCATATTAGGTATTAATATTTTTACTAAAACGTATGATTCTATTAATTGCACATAACCAAGCATAAACCATAGGAAAATAAAATCATTTCATTTGTTGAACGGTAATTATAATGATATGTACGCGAACCACCACTATACACCGTGCAACTGTGCTTATATTATACTTAGGGACCCAGCCGTCCGACGAATTACACGCCTAAGCAAAACTTTGTCAACGGGAAAGTAAATCGAACTTTCGGTGTACTCTATACTTAACATAATTTGCAAGCTGTTCTGGCACAGAGATTGCTTAATTTAATAATGACCTCCGAATAATGCGTTTACGTGATGAAACACTTATAGATGACCCAAAACAACACTCTTCTATCAGCTTCACAAGACCTATACGTATTTTAAAAGTTTAAATTAATTGTTTATGATAGGCTTGTACGGTCAAGTGACGTACTATAAATGCTGTAGAGAAAATGATTATTTGTAATAAAATATTATTATTATTAATATTATTAATAAAATATTAGTATTTATAATCTGTTGTACATACACGTTATGCAAAATAAATGAGAAAATTAAGCGCAATTATAGGAATGATATGAAAAGGAAACAATATATATTGACAGAAACTTAGAATATAAAAGTTAACTTTTTTAAAATTGACTTCAAAAGGTTTCCATTTCAGTTTATTTTAAGGCAACTGGGAATATTTTGTATAGGTAAAATAGTTTGTATATAGTTGATTTATTAATAATAATAGGTGAAATTAAAAATATAAAAGCTATAATAAATATGAAATATTATAAAGATTATGTGAATATCAAAATCAATTTAAGTGAAGAATGATTTGGAACGTCAAAGATTATGCAGAAAATCCAATTTATAGAATTAAAAATATCTTACGGTCACAAAAAAATAATCAGACTATTTTAATTCTGTATACTTAATACAATTATGAAGGACTTTCACAGCGCAGTTATTTTGTTAAACTACTTACTGTACCTAAGGTTATAATCAAACATTAAACATAACTGTTATCTTTTATTACAGTTGAACGTATACAAAACGAAATAATTAATTAATAAATTTACGACGTAGAATTGGGCGATAGTGCGATAAAGAAAAATCACAATAATCTAAAATGGTGTACTAACCCTGCTAATTTTAATAAAAACTGCTGTACACCGTATCCAATATATTTTGCGAAAAATACTTTAATTTTAAAACCATAATTTAAAATATTACTTCTATAAACCTTTTAAACTGAGTATATAATTTAATCCTTATTAATTTTTACCTTTTAGTCTGAAATAATAACTTAAATAATTCTGTACAATATCTATAAACTGTAATACATATTTTATTATTAAGACCATTTGATTATATGATTTTTGATTCATTATCAATCAGTTTAATTCTCAGTTCCATATAATATAAAACATTTAAACATTATGTAATATTTACTGCATACAAATGAATCGTTTCGTACACAATTATTAAACCATCAATTGTGTTTCAGAGGGACTAAATTCGGTTAGGGATTAACCGATTCATTAGAAAACTTATTAAAAACAAACCTTTTGGTTGGATAAGATAAAATATTGCGTTCTCGATGATTTTTGAGACACCACACCGGTCTGAAACTCCGAAACACGTTTTTAAAGGCACCTGTTTGAAGTTACCACCCACGTTTGTAGAACGCTTAAACGGGTAGCTTGTTACCTAAATTTAACTAGAATTGTCGGCGTTTTCGAGCGCCGAACGAGTGAAAATTAAATTTACATTGGACATAAAGTTAATCGCCTGAAAACAACATTAACCAATTAAATCAAACTGTAACCATAAAAGTATTAAGCAACCCAAATATGCTAGTGACGTCCGTGTATTTGAGCAAAATGCGATACGCTTCGCTGCTTAAAGGTTTTTAAACTATTTACATTTGGTGGATTTCTCTAAGGCAAAAATCAAACGATGATGTGAATTTCTTAGAATCATAAATATTTTAAAATTTCAATAATTGACCATAAGTCATAACATTCATAACCATATAGGCGCAAATAGGTGAAGGGTTGGAGATTGCTTATTAAGTAACCTATAATATTGATTACAAAAAAACCACTAGGCGCGTCTTTTCACACCCTACCCCCATCACAACCAACAATTTTATTATTTATTGACATAAAAATTATAATTTACATTATTTATATTCAACACTTATTATATACAAATATTACAAGCAAACAGAGCAGCTGAGATACTCACTCTTTATTCATTACATATACCCATCTGACAACCATGCATTATCTGTGGTAAAATATTGCACTTTGTTATTTCGTCACCCCATTTTCTACGGAAAACAACGATTCTTAACGTCTGTGTTTTTTATCGCCTATCAGAAATAGTTTACCATTTTGTTTTCCATAAAATAACATTTGAAATATATTTTTAAATTCAATTTATTGGGTTAAATTCGTTGATATGGATTTGATTTGCAATGAAACGGACGAAATATAGCGAGTCTAAGGTTTTCAAGCAACAACGTCGATAGACGATTATCCTAATATATTTAAAGGTATATAATCGTTTTATCTGCATTTAATTTGCAATTATTTGTTTCAATTAGTAGTTGTAGACCTGCTATTGAGATTTGAAACTAACAAAGGTATTTTAATTTCAAAGTATACGAATAATTTTAAAACTTAGCTGATAAACAAGAAAAATAATTGATAAATTACATTGTATGGAATTCGATTTTCGTATCGTATCGCTTCAATTGTTTTGTTTTGATCCGGATAATTTATAATTACCACGCTTCAACTCTACGTGAATTCATTAATAAATTATTTTAATTTAATTTAAAATTGATTGCCAAACTTCAATTTTTTGTGTGCATGAGTATTTTTTTTATAAATAATAAATATTGGTCGTAAAGACTTTCATATACGAGTAGGTACATATTATAATATTATATAATATATAATAAGTATATCGACATCTGTTAAAAACATCGTAAAACCACTTCGATAAAGTAAAGTTTGAAGAGCAAAAAAGCAAAAAATATCCGCTCTTAGCTTGTAACTCTCGATTTATTAAAATAAAAAAAAAATAAAAAAAACTACTTGAAAGTGGTATAAAAGCCAAAGTTTACTGTTCGCCGAGTTATTGCTGTGCTGTATGTTATATATATATATATATATATATATATATATAATATATATAATCGTGGTTTTATTATCGGTCGGATTAAGTACATAACCGTTTTTATCCTTCTCCTCCTTACACACTGTGGTACGGACTTGGTTCAATTAGGAAATATGTCGAGTTTTTTTATTTTATAACACGATAAAATTATATTGGTTATGCATTATCCCCGCAGGGGGAGTCGCGCAAGCTTGAAGTCTTTATCGTCCACGTCTTGAATCCCCACATCCACCCTCACACGACTGATTAAACGCCCCCGTGTATAATGCCCAACCTTTCAACCTTTTTTTCGCCACCAGCTCTAGCGGGGCCGCATACAATTCGTCATGCCGTCGACTAAGTTTCCAGCTTGCGGTGACGTGATTAAATGGCCACTAGTGGCATTTTCATCGCATAGCTTTTTTTTTTAATTGTTATGAATTTATCCGTCTCTTTTTGTTATTATTTATTATAAAGTTATTTTAATTTTTTTTTTACGCCGTTGACGGTTGGCTATTATTATTATTGAAAAAAAAAATTGTAGTCGTTTGGTCGCGACAGTTCAGAAAGCGAAATATCTCTTCTCCATCGTAATGAAACGGGTCGAATAAATCAAAACTGAATATTATTATACACGTACATCAAGCGCAGTTCGTGGACGGTTCAAAACCATCGTAATAAATTGTTTTTAATGTGTACATTATAGTTCTGAATATCTATAAGTAGTGAGCTTCGCTAAATTTTTTTTTGTTAAAATATAAAACATAATTTCTCTATTATACACGTGCTCTATAAAATTTCCCTGTTAAAAAGAAAATATTAAAACGACATTGATAGTTTCAAATTAATTTTTGTAAAAAAATGTAAAATCTATAAAATTCACTAAATAATTAATGCATTTTACATAAACAGCACGTTTAAAATACATACTCAGTAGTACATAATGTAAATATTAAATAAGTTTTACTCCAGGTTTTTGGATATTTTTGTGATGAAATAAAATAATTTTAACCGACGACCTCATAGATAACAAATTAATAAATTGTATATTATAACATTTACACATAAAAAAACTTCATAAATTTCTTAGCAAACATTAAGTATGCAAGGAAACATTGAGTATAAATGCCGATGTTCTGACCTCACGCCGCTTCTTGTTTATATTGCTTATAACATAGTGCACACCTTCAGTTTTTTTTCCTTTTAAACCGAGTTCGTTTCATGAAAACACGCTTTAATAAGATTTACAAAGAATCTATGGCAAATCCGTTAATTTTCTCATATGTTCGCTTAAATTCTGATCATTTTTGTTTAAAAATTAATTTTTTCGTACTTAAGTGTATTATATTGTTTTCTTTGATATTTGAGAAAAATAATGTTTAATACAATAGAAACACCATGTATGATGTATTGATTCTATTTATTACGTAAGGTTAGGTTAGGTTAGGGTTATTTTTGTTCAATAAAATCATATAGCTGAAATAAGTATACTGTACAGATGTATAATGACTATGTACCCGAATCATAACAAAAATAACATGTTATTTTATTTCAATGATCCGTCCAAGTCTCAATGGATATTAATATAATTATATATTATATAAACATTTATTTTTATTGAAATGAAATATTCTTTTGAGTTAAAATTGGTAATGTTTTCGTTCTTGTTCTGAATGTTATAATAATATGATAAAATACACATTCAATTAGCCTAATAAATTAAATAATATTATAACTAACTAATAAAACATTTAATTGTAAAAACAGAAATAAGACAAGTTTATTATCAAACGGATTGTGTTTTACATATTAAAATAACAACATATAAATATTGTCTATCCCGTTCGGAACTACACAAATATTATTATAATCATCATCATCGAAGTTTTAATGAATATTTCGTTGGTGTTTGTATTTTCACGGAAAAAATAGTAAATATGTATGAATAACGTGTTTGCACTGCTCTTTTAATATGTTTTAATATGCTATAAGCTAAAATAATTACAATAATAAAAAAATCTTATAATTCGTCAAAATTTTGAAGTTTATCTGTTGCCCAGTCTCACATATTATTATTTTTATTAATTATTATTATTATCATTGGGATTAACGTATCAATTTTCAAAAAGCCAATTGTTTTGAAAATATAAATTTATGAAATTATCCTCGTTTACGACAACTGAACGTAGGTTAAGTTAGGTAAAACATCTATCAAATATTATTATACTGTTGCATTTCAATTTGAATAAGACCGTAAAAAAAGTAGGTTTCCAAACGATTCTGTGTGGTTTGCTGCTCGTAAAAGTCAAAAGCATGTGTGTATCAGACAAAAGGGGAGTTTTTTATGACAACGATAAACTAAGGAAGAATATATTTAATGTTTTTCTAACTAATTATATTATGAAAAAACATTTTGTTTTAATTCACGGTTTAAAAAAAAATTATTATTTATTTTATTAAAAATATTAAAAATTTTGATTGAAATAAAAAAAATGTTATCATAAAATGGGTTAATTTTTACAATTTGTATATGTTTTTTTATGAACTGATTTTTTTATAAAATCTGTTTCACTCCATAACCCGTTTATATAATGTGCAAAATGTGTATAATAAGTACGTAATACAATAATATAATATGATATTGTACACATATTCGGGTTATCGACTAAAATAGAGTTAATATAAAAAAAGATTGTTAATTAGATAACCATTCTGCTATATTATAGTTGTTAGTGTCTAGTTTGCCACGTTATTGAGTAAAAGTCACTGTTGTGGAAGCGTTAAATTTAAAATTGAATAAATATACTTAATAAAAATAAAAATGCTGTATACGGTAAAAAGCAAATTTAAACAAAGGTAGTTTAAATTTTTGGTAACCAAGGTTATGAAAAAATTACTTTAATAATGTAAACATACCAATAAGTATTTTATTTTGACAATTTCATATTTTTAAATTGAATGAGAAATTGTTTATTTTACCTGACTAAATCTTAAACTAGATTCAATTCACTACCAGAAACCTCACTAAAAATATATGGTCAGAGCATATTTTTCTTTACTAAAAAATAAGCGTCTTCGAGCATAAAAATAAAATATAAAATACACATCATTGTAAAATAAATACATTCATCGCTCCGCTCAAAATCTAATAAAATATAGCTTTTATATCATTCGTGTTCTTTTCGGTTCCAAGACCGTTCAAACAGACAACTACACCAAACGATAAGAGAATAAACTCGATCTCTAGTTGCAGACCTTAAGTCCCACGTTATTTGCTATTTTCCAAGTGTTTTGAGAATATATAGGTGAGCTCTAACGGTAACCGTCAAGTACTTGTTTATTTTTTCAAAAACAAAGAGTTCACCTTAGAATTCGATTCAAAGAATCAACAGCGAACGACGTAACCGAGGTAGGTATAATGATAACCGCGGTGACGACATTAATTCTATACGGACTACTTCAGGACAAAGACCAAGTTACATACCTAATCGTTTCCCATCGCGTGCAAGATTAATACCGCGTTTAAATACGGTGACAACTATATTATCGTGAATTCGTGTTTCGACATGTCTCGAAAATTCAGTAGTTTTTAATGTTCTTACCGTTTGCGGCTAAGTATACGCGCGGGGTAGGTATACATAATATTATAATAAACGTGCGTATAATATATTACGATCTTCGCAAGAGAACATTATTAATTATTATACGCGCGTTTACGATGGCTATAATAACAACAATAATATAACATAATATAGTCATATATAAGTAGGTACGACGATTGTATGTATATTATCGCACCCCCCCCCCTCCCCCCCGCCATAACGCGCTACCCGCAGACGACTCTAAACTCTTGACTTTAAATAATATTATTTTACGGCATCCTTGTGTGACTTGTGTGCGTCTTTTATTGTTATTATCCGCTAATAGACGGTTAAAGTTTTGACGGGTTATTACCGGCACATATTATTATAATAATAACACACGAAATGACGCGCGTGTGTATATATATATATATATAATTTACGATATACCTATACAATGTGTTAGTTATTATATAACATCAACGGCTGAATAACCCTCGCCCGGACTTGTACGTAAGTACGTATAATATTGTACAACACAAGTATAATATTATACGCGTGCGACTTCAGGAATTATTGTGATAGCACTATATCCGTATAATATTGTAATACACCTACAGAATATATTTTATTTTTATTCACTTTGTCTGTACGCACCAGCGCTGGTTCGGGACGATCGTTCGAGAAGACGACTGTTTTATGTTTTTTGAAGTAGGTACTAAAATTAATCGCATTTCGTCTCATTACTAACCCTCCCCCCCAAATTACCTCACTCCCGTAAAAAATATTTGAACAGTCGGTTTAAAAAAAAAAAAAAAAATAATTTCCTATTATTATCCCGTATCGATTTTCCAGGTGGACATGACTTAATCGTGCGTCTAAAGCGTTGTTCCGATTAAACTATCATAACAACGATAAATATACACGGTTGAATACTTAAACAAGGAATAACGTTGTAGTATTTAATGGCAGCTATCGTATACAGCGTGGACGACGAACTTTTAACATACAATTCGTTCGGAATTTATACACATTCTGTTGTTATATCCGTAAACGGCTATAGGCGTAGACGGAATTCGAATGCAACCCTCTTCTCCGACATAACATATTTCAGCTGTCTGGGTACCCAACTAGAGTATTTTGTATATAAATAAATGAAATATTTTCAAGGATTGCAATAATACTGTCCGATTTTCAACGCGAGTATTCTCAAAACTTATTTACCGAGTTGAAAACAATAATTGTAGGATATCGAATACGTGACGAATAAATAAATCCCTGTTCTACGATAAGCAATCGTCGTCGCTTTTTGCATACTCTGCGAGTTCTAATCGCGTGAGCTTGATTTTTTTTTTTTGGGGGGGGGGCAGGTACTTGGATGTACGAGCACCTCCTCTTCACAATTAGAACCCGCGTAATTATTTTCGTTTTTAGTTCATTAGTTTATATTTTAAGCAAATCTAATTAAATATCGATACGTGCAGTACAAAGATATTATTAATATATAACATTATTGGACAGTAGACATGAGAAATGAAGTTTTTCATCGTATAATCAAAAATCACAAGTAACACGTACAGTAGAACAGAGTGAATAGATTCATACTATAATTAAATAACAATTAGTCTAAATATTTTGAAATGTTATTCATTGTGTATATAAACTGATAATTTAAGTGAAAATAGAATATTTAAAGTTTCTACGATTAATATTTTTTTTAAATTATTATAATTAATTTTTATATTTTATTTTATAGTTTTCACTGAAACTCCGACAGAGACACTATCTTGAAATTAAATGTTTTATATAAAATATTAAATATTAATATAGTGAAAAATTTACAGAGCACCACCGCAATTTTTCGGGATTTAATCTATTCTCCAAGGTTAAGGAAAAAAATGCCGACAGGATACAATGATGAACCGGGTACCGAGACAATTCATTTCACATCGCTCATCGTCTTGACGAAAGCGAAAATACCAAATACTGTATCATGGTATTACATTTTAAAATGACAGCAAACCGAAATTTTTAGTATGGAATCCATTAAAAGAACCTTTTTACAATTACCCATAATTCAAGTTTGGAAAGGTTTTACTAAACCGGTTATATCATGAATACAATTCACGATGTTTGATTTATCTTTAAAATATTACATTAATATGATTTTATGAATTTTCATTCGTATCTCAAGTCTTTAAAGTTAAAATTAAAACCAGAAATAACTAGAAAATCTAAAATAAATTTTTATTCAAGTTAACACTTTTAAAGTGTCACGTGCGTTCAATTTAAAATCTGTTAAATGTTTTTACGTGGATATTTTGAACTAAACCCATTCTTTCTTTAACCATTTATTTTCAATTCTAAACTATTAATGCTATTATACTTTCTCTCATAAGATATTTATATAAGTAAATATTGTAATCGTGCAATTATTGTAAGTTTTAAAATATTATTAACTTAATGTATACATAAATTGAAAATCTTACTAATTTTAGAACACATATTATGTTATCGGCATTATAATATATTATAGATACTAGAAAGATCAAGTTATAGTACACATTTTGTTTTCTTGATAATGTTTTTCTGATGACTAAAAAAATTGTGTTACAATATTGTTAGACAGTGTATACTAGTTATATATTTTTTTCATTTGATAACACAAAGTAAGTATCTATATTCTGTATATATGTATATACTAATGCATATCTTTCAGAAAACGAAATGGCTGAAAGTATTTGATATTTATTGAATTATAATTATGTTTTATATATTATTATTTATTATTGACGATAAAGCTGCTGAACGTTTTCATACAAATCGTTTTACTATATACATGTCTAATGTGTAAATGTGCCCGAAAAAGTTTAAAACAACAACGCATAACGCGACTAAGCATAACACAATCAATGCCTCGGAACGACGTCGTATTCTAACAGTTTGTATATATATAATAATCAAAAGAGTAAAATACATCTGAAAAATTGTATTTTGAAAATGTCACTTAGGGTTTAATCAAGATACACGGAGACAATGTAACGAACCTAAAGAGAATTTGACAACGTTAGCGTCTTAGACGTCTCTCTCACACACACACATACACACACACACACACATATATATATATATATATATGCGGACGTACAACGGTTAGTAAACAGGACCATGATAGGAGCAGGAGGAGAAGAAAAAAGAAAATAAGGCGTCGGCAAAAGAAGGAAAACATGATTACATTTCATCGGATCGTCTTCGATAGATAGTTACTTCGGTACTTCGACATTTTACCGTGAAAAGGGACGTATACGTACATATATATATATATAAATAATGAGTGGGTATATTGTGTGTTTAATGTAAGTTTTTAGCGGAAAAAGCACTTCGGCAAACTTGTTATCCGGCCCGTCCCGGTTCATTACTTTGCCAATCTCACGCACACGCATATGCACACACACACTCAATTATGTCCTGCGACTAAATAAGGTAGGTACCTACATAATATATATATATATATCATATAATAATGTAGTAGTTCATTGGTGCAATAGATTATATGTAGAACGGTTTCAGGTACCACATATTAATATAGTGTATACAAAGCGTATATACTTACCCCTATCTAAAGCAGCACCCACAGACAGGTAGTGGTGGGGTCTATTAGTATGGATGTGTGTCACGAACTCAAAACTTGTAGGAGGAATTGCTCTCTCTCTCTCTTTCTCTCTTAACCTCTATTTCACTCTCCGCTCTATGTGTGTGGATGTCTGTCTGTCTATTTGCGTGCAGTTTTCCTTTGACAACAAACCCGAATTGTATATACCGCCGGCTGTAGAATTGTAATACATACCATACATCACTAAGTTCCGACTATATTCGGTGTATTATTATTATTATACAAAGTCAATTATTATATACATTCGGAGGACGGATGTATGGCTTTTAGACTGTGTCTATAGAGCGTTGGTGATCTGTTCTCAGAATTCTCTGGAACGCATAATATAATTTTATATAAAATGTCATCACATCGAGCGATACAACCTACTGTGTTTCCCAGTTGTGTCCAAAAATTATATTTCAGTAGAATCAGATTAGTTGGCTTCCCGTAACAGATTCAAGTTGCGTCTATGAGTTTTTAATTTATAACAATAGGTCACAAAGATCCCGATGCACCTTAGTCAAAAAACCTAAAGGTATCATAATTATTGATATCGACAAACAATAATAGCTAACGCGACACAAACCTACAGGCTACAGCTAATAAAACGCACACACAGACATAATGCGATGTATCATATACATACGTTGTAATTACGTTACGACATTTAAAATTAATACGAGTACAATGGTAACGTGATCAGTGATCACCAGTTTGATTGCATCAAAATAAACTAATAGATCTTTCCAAGTCGATTTTGAAATTTGCGTTGTTAAATTAAAAAAATAAATTATTTTTATTTCGTTTTAACTGTTTAAACTAAGTGCTATTATACTGTTATTTTTATTCTAAGCTTTTACGAAAAAATAAAATAATTATTTCAGGTTCCCATATATATATATATAATCCCATATATACTACTCTGTCTACCCTTATTAATATCCGTTGTTGTGGATAAAACTTAAAACCAATATAAATATTTATAAATTAATTATATTTATCTTATTTATTTGTTTATATAAGTAAATTAATTGACATGCTTTGTAAAAGCATTTAAAATAATTATCGGTCGTCATTGTGATTTACGACTATTGAAGTATTTAAGTACCCGTATTAATATTTCCTGATATTAATTTTTAAATATAGTAATAATGATAAAATATCGTCATTCATAACGAATTTGAAATTTTTAACTCGTGGTTTTTTTCAACTTTGTCTACTTTTTTTTAGCCAACAACAATTTTGTGATTTTTGTGTGACTTTTCCATGACTCCTATTGTCTTATATTTCGTTGGTTTTTACTTTTAGTACAATCTGGATATTAAAATCAACCGCAATTCCCACACGAATTTTTGAACCAAATGTTTAGGTAGATATTGTATATAATATAACTATTACAAGACAAACATTATATGTACAAAAGATTTTTTTCCTTTTCAGTCGATTCAAATGGTAATCACTTATGACGAGCCGTAACAAAGGTACGAACCATTGTGTCACTGGGACGAATATGCAAATGAACGAACCCATTTGCGCATTACGCTCCTAATGTACTAATGTGACAGCGCACGTACCGCGCGATGTGTATGCGAGTCGCACCGTTGTATTGTCAGAACGGCCGCGACATAAGCGAATAATATATAATATTTAGATACCTTTGTCAAAAATATTTTTATAATCGATTTATAACACCATTAATATAGTTAAGTGGTACAATATTAATTAATATACTTAAATCGTAATAATCAGTCTACACGATTGTATAATGACTGAAATACGCATTAGTTACCTACCTAATTATATATTATAATATGTGATAATAGAGTAAGCAATATGTATTTATAAAAATATAATGCTGTAATGATTCATTTTAAATTTTTAAACCATATTAAATAAACAAAATCGAAGAAGACTTCATATACAATGTAATTTTTCGTTTAATTGTTGACATAGTCGTGATCTATTGCCTTCAATTTATGTACCATAACGTGTTCTATTGTATTATCATTGTTCGATCACCGCTGACTTAATATATTGTGGTAAATTGTTTAACCGAAATATAAGAAAAAAAATAAAAATTTAACGTGCCATTTCGTCTCACTTAAGTATCGTAACTTTATAAAATTACACCACTATACATTACTATAAGACGTAATGTGCGTAGTGGATATACCGATATTTTATCGATTTTAAATAACCATGACAAACTAAATTTTATATAACTATTGCGCTGAACCACATTTAAAATATAAATATAAGAGTTTTGTGAACTCGTATGTATACTTTCCGTAAAACTGTTTATATTTCTGCTTTACTGTAAATTATTTAGTGGATAACTGTTATGAAAATGTCTATATATCTTTGAATTCTAACGAGTAATTTATCAGTTGTATTGAAAAATAAACGAAATATATGTGATATCGAATCTTGTATTATATATTGACTATCCATTTTTATAAATTATTAATGTTGAAAGATTAAAATTAATCACTAACGTTTTCAAGTAACCATAGCTTACATTTCTTGCAAATTCATTATCATTAACCAATTAAACTTACAACATAAAAGTTAAATAATTTAAAAAGTATTTGTTTGAATTTTGATTCTAATACGTTGAAACATTCAGAAAAATTAACACTAAATATAGTAGAATAAAATAGTTTCATTTGAAAAATCAAAGTTTGTATTTCCATAGAAAACTTTTTAAGTTGCACAAAAATCTCAAGAATTTCTTTAAGTAATATAAAAAATCTGAGAATAATATTTTGAGATGGCAAGAGGGTGAGCACTGCGCATGTATAGTGAATCATTATATGTATAAAATATAAATCGAGTATTAAATGAGTAGTTGTGATTAGTTATACATTCATAATAATCTTAAGTTTGGATGAACAGAGTAGAATAGTATAGACGGTATACAAAATATTAGTCCACTATTTCACTTGAAAAACTTAGATAATTATACGAAAAATACTGAAATTAATACTTTTTTTTTAAAAAAAACTTTTGATTTTGTCATGACTTTGAATAATATAAAAAAACAAAAATAGTTGTCGAGAAAATAAATGTTTACCTTATGCGTGTACATACTATACATAGCACATTTACTAGGTAAAGCTTAATATAAATAAAGCGGTACTTGAATTAATTCGGATTTTTTTAATCGTGCATACGTATAAATATAAAATATTATATTATTTTTTGATATTCCTACCCTCACAGAGTAGCGGATGTACAGGTCGGTACCGAACGCTTATATCAATCGACTGGTAGCTAAAACAATAGTTTCATTGTGTGTAATATATATTAATTATTAATATTATAATATAATAATTGTGTAAGCTTTCATAATATGGCGTATATAGAGAGACTTTTTTTATCGAACAACAATCATTATTTAAAAATCTATTAATGTTTTTTTTTTTTTTTAATGTTCCAGTCAATAAAACAATATTTTTAATTTTATATTTTGAAGTAAAATATTTTTCGGATTATTTATATGCCTAAAAATCGAAATTCGGATGAGCAGTTTTTGAGTTATAGCTATTTAAATTTAGATAAGTAGAGTAGTAAACCATGTAAACTATCATTCTGCAGTGTATCCGCATATTACCACTCCACTAACCTATACTTTAAATAATTATAACTAATTATAACACATAAACTACTCGCACGAATTTAAATTTGTATGTATCAACATACTTTTAAAAATATTTTGCATTATAATATGAAATTAAAAACGTGTGTTGTCTTTCAAAAAATTAAAAACTTAAAAAAATATAACAATAAAAAATATTAAAAATTATATTTTAGAATTTTGTTTTATTTCGAGTAGAAATTATGTAAAAAAATTTTTTTGTAAAAATGGTAATAGATTTTTAAATAATGTGTGTTCGATAAAAGAATCACCAGTAGAATTTGATCGAGCCATGAGTATGCGTTTCAAGTCTAGCCATACACACACATCTATATTATATATACACATACATGTATATATTATATGTGTGTATGTGACGTAGATATCTATACATATTGTAGAGTGTTTTTAATGTTATCATACTTATAATAAATAAAAAAAGTTTAATCAAATGTGTGAGTATTTTTTAGAATAGAAAAAAAGTGTAAAAAAAAATGTCTATCTCATTTTCTGCTGTCTACACATTGGTAACCAATTAAATAAAGGGAAACCATTTTTACAATGGATTTAATTTTAATTTTATTACTTACTGACTACAACTGCTATACGCGTCGAATAATATAACTTTTAACGATATTATTATTATTATTGTAGGTAATCCAGCTGCATGTTAAACGTGTACTGTTTACAGCTTTATTGTAAATAAACACTTAAACAATATAATAGCAATATAAAATATAATAAAACGATATATTTAATTCTATACTAGATTGTATTTAAAAAATATATAGACTGCGCAACTTGTGTGCTTTAATGGAAAAACAACCATACTATCCTTAATGCCTATCCTTAATGCGATTTACCTACTTATATTTCGATAGATATATTTATACAGAAAATACGAATTTTCGTCAACTCTTATATATTATATTAATATATTTATCATCTTTCAGACAGAACAGTCGTCGACAGATACTTCTTAGTATTATTTATTAACAAAACTGAAAATACGAAGTGAAAAACAAATTAAATCTGTTATAAATTGTATTCGTTATCCATATAACATATATTTTTCATTAAATTACTATCACGATCTTATTTGCACTTATAAAATAATATTATATTCACTTAAGCTTATGGTTGAAATTAAATGATTTAAATATTATTTTAATAGCTAGCAATTATTTAGAAATAAAATGAAAATCTGAGGTAGAATTTAACGTGATAATCGTGAAAAAATGTTTACAAGTATACAATAAATATTAAATATGTATTATGTTATTATAAAATCGTGAAGAAATATTGGAAATATAAATATTAAAAACGCGGTTGAGCTTAGTCACAGAACGCGCACTTATCGTATTATATATTTTAATCCATACAATTTCTGAAAAACTAATTTAAGAATTTCTAACCCATAAAAATCACACGAACGCTAAAAAAACTATAAATAAATGAAAACATATCGTAAAGACATATTAACAATATTATCACTGTACACATTACGCAAAAGCTAATTCGCCGTAAGACTTTTGGTGGAAAGTCGTATATACCGTCACGCAAGAACCATAAGTATACAGATACTTATAATGTATATACGTAGGTATCGTTAAAATGTATAATATTTGTATTGCGCATCGAACGCGCTTTCGGGTTGTATTAAGATTTAAGAGGCGTACCGTTGATAAGATTTGCACTACAGACGGCATTTGGTTTTAAACGTGACATTAATTCTATTTTCCATTTCAATACACTGCAGCCGCGCGCAGATTTCGAGAAGTATAAAAGGAATTATTGAACGCAAGACAGCATGAAAAAAAAAAAAAAAATTACAAATACTATACACTAATGGAATCGACAGTGGCTTTTAATTTTCCGCGTGCATGATGATGAAACGCGTCAAAGACCGTCGCCACCGTAGTCGCGCGTGTCGCGTGTGTTGGGATTTTTTTTTCTGCTCGCCACCCCCGCCCGAGGATACATTAAACGCAAAAAGTAAACGATGAATATTAAACGATTCCGGTTGCGGTGTTCCCTCGCGGGTTTCGAATTTAATATACACAAAGAGCGGCTGACCGGCCGATCAAAAAATTCTTCGCATTTTATCCTCTTTCCCCCTACGTGCGCGTATCATATATATATATATACATATATCGGCTGCAATAAATCCAGTACGTCAACCCGTATTGTTACCCTTCTCGGGACATAAATACTCGACTTCTATTATGTACCGGCCGACTGGGGCAGTGGGCCAGTGCGGGTGTGGCGCGGACGCGAGACCTTTAAAAAAACCTCTCCCCGATGCATAATAATTATATTGCGGAAACGTATTTTCGACGCGCGTTTGCACGACTATCATTATGCACGTGGATATCCCAACGGTTGCGAAGATATTTAAATAATATGTAGTATGTTAAAAATTAAATTAAAAAAAAATCTGCGAACCTGGTTCGTAGGTCTGATATTGTGGCGTTGCGGTTAGGTGCACATTTCATTTTTTCACTATATTCGCACGAAATGGAACGATTTCTTTATAACTTTTTATCAATTTCAACGCCTAGTAACAGTTTTGATTTAACGAGTGTAATGTAATCATATATAGAGGTTGAAAATTCACAAAATATTAATTACTAACGAGATAGGTCCCAAAAAAATATTTAATATGTGATCTAGCAAGCTCACGGCTATTTTTTTCATTTGATTGTGCATATTTAATTCAAATACTGATTTCGTGGGTTTTTAATATACTCAAAGGTCATGTTTAGATAAAACTTATATGCGTGAAGTGATATAAATTTATTTTTTTCAAATAAAAACCATCGTTTTTACTGCACCTATTAAACTGTTAATAAGAAGATTTTTTTTTTTTAAACGTTTCTGTGTTTAAATTCAAATTCAAATTTAAAACTCAGCTTCTGAGTTATTAAAGTTACGAAATCAAAAGGTGAGCGTTATGGGTGAATAATTAAAATGATTCGTTGAAAAAGAAAATTGTACGTTTGAAGTTTACAAATAAACCCTTTATATAAAACGTTCTAATATAGCACCGTTAGGTATAACTTATAATAAATGTAAACAAAATGTATTTTATACACAGTATTTGGTTTTACTGTAATCTCATCGTTAACTTTTTGTCAAGACGTCCATGCATATAATATATTGGCTATTATTTTAAAATACCAATGGCGAATATTAAACTTAAAAATAATAAGCGGAAAATGTTTTACATGGACAATAAAAAACAAAAGTATATTCTATTCCATATATTTTTTCGTATTGTTATTTTGTAATATATTTTACATTATTTTAAGTAAATACAATTTGTGATTATGATGTTGATTACAAAGTGATTCGCTTACCCACATTGATACCCATTTATTATTTTTTTAAAGAACCCGAATAACGGATTTACATAATATATAAAGCAGATGTAATATTCAGTATACAACTTATTATACTCCGAAATTGTTTACAAAATATAATACGGAAATATATTAATAGTAATTCGTATTTTAAAATGTTTAAATATTTTAAATTGTATTATAAATACCATATTAATAAGCGTATTATTGTGTACTTGTATACGTAATACTTATTTCTAATTTTATTTCAAGTTTTCGAAAAAATCATCTAAAACCATTTATAAAAAAAAAAAAGGTGGTTCTCATTTGAAAAATAATTAGTTTATATTGATACTAGATAATTCATGAATTTGATTTCTTAGTATACTTAAAATATCAGGAATCAGTATTTAAAAGAAAAACGGGAGCAAGCATGCTTGGCAAATCACCTTTTACTCATATTGAATATTTAGAACCTGTGCAAAACGAATTTCGTTTGTTTATATACTTATCGTGAACAATTTCCGTTTATAATAAATGCTGAAATGAAAAAATTTATCTCATTCAATCGATTGAATTTCAAAACGTGTATTCAATTTGGATGTAAAGCTTATCAACGCACTTTGAAAAAGCAATTTTTATTAAAAAAAAAACATTTCCCGAAGACTCCGCGTGTTTAACGGACGACACCGTGGACGGCGAAATCGATTTCACTAAAAACCCATTTGCTCGATGTACTAAAAATGAAATAGAACAAAAAAAAAATCTCGCTAAATTGAGTGACAAAAACAATCGTTTTTTTTTTTCTCCAACAATGCCCTGAGGTGTTTGAATTTTTTTATTTTGCTATTATTACCATCACGTGGGTAGTAAAGGACCAAATCCTTTTTATGATCCAATGTAGAATCAATTTACTCTCGGCAGCTTTTGAGCTTGGTATACAGAATAAAGAAAAAAAACGACGATAATAATAATATATATAGCTCCTAAATACACAGCTAGAGCTCGTGAGCAGTTGATAATGATATAAATAAATATATAGACATCACGGTAATTCCTTAAGATATCGTGTGTCGCCACACGTTTCCGGATGATAAAATTCTAGAATTTAACATTTATATCTTCCGAACGGGTTTTATTTTTTCAACGCACATTTAACACAATTAAATCGCAAAACTATAGTCTTTTATCATATTGCCACATCTCAGAAAAAAATACTTATATAAATTATACAAGGTGGTTTTTTTAATGATAAACATTAATTGTATCGAAGAGTATTGACGTATTTGGAAATATTTATTTACACAATTTACAATTCATTTCAACTAAAAAGCATTAAAAAAAAAAAATTATTATTTTTTTAAATATTAGCATAGCACGTTTACATTTCATATTCCAAAACAGTATATATTTTTTTTTGAGAAATCCCATGTATATAAATTGAATTTTAAACGATTAGTTAATAAGTTCTAACTTATAAGTGCCTATTTAAAGTTTAAATTAACGAATTAGAGTGGCAGCGTTGAACAGAAGCACCACATATTATGTTAGTCATTAGGTATATACAACTTTATATGCAGTAATTAACGACTTATTTGAAATACGATTTATTGCATGTTATATTGGAATTCTCAGAAAAATATTTTGTTTAGAGATATAAAATTAAAAATAAGAAAAGTAAGTATCAGCTCTGCTGTACATTAAAAATTGAGCACACCTCATTATTAATTAAACCACTGTTATGAATTTGTCATATTTGAATTTAATAATAAATGATTACGTAAGAAAAATGATCCTGAACGATAACGGTTAGTATATTATTATATTAATATTAAATATAATACATAGTTATTAATTATTGAAATAATTTATTTGTTATTAGTAATATACTATAAATTATAAATAGGCAATACCATAACATCAATCTAAATGTTTTGAAAACGGCATTGTGTATATAATTTATAAAATATATTGAATGTACATTTTTAAAATCTTCATAAAAAATATTTTTGAATTACAGAAAAATAACAAATACCCGTTATTCTGTTTAGAATTATGATCAATTTTTTAATTCAAATGCCTAACAAAATATAAATTTACTTGATTTAATTGTCTATCAAAAAACACCCTAAAAGTTGAAGATCGACGAAATTATTTCTTCTATATTCTGAGCATAGACAAAAAATACACATCATTGTGTAAAACCAATGCATTCATCACTGTATTTAAATGTTCAGAATCTAAAAAATATGTCAATCAGAAAAAAAAAATTTGAAACTTAAATAACTAGCGAAATAAAAATATATTTTTTTCAAAAATGTTGTTTCGTGAGCATAAAATACCTTTACAAATTAATACAAAATCATGTTAATTGTTTTTATAAAAAACACGTGTTAACCTTTAAAAATCGCCTCGTATTTATCTATAATATGGTAAAATTGTTTCTAATCGTAGTCAATATATAGAAAGGATTAAAATAAATTGAAAACGTAGCTTATAATCCATTGAATATCGCAGTACAATACTATATTGATTAATTTGTTTGTTTTTAATTTTTAAATGTTTATAAAAAAAAAAAAGGCAAAGTATTTTGTGCTGTTCCTATATACTGTTGCAGTATTATAATGTGCATTTGTGCGTTGCAATGGTCAGTAAACCTGTGGGCTATGGCAAATGTGATAGGTAAATATACGCAAATTGATCCGTCGACGGCTATTGTTTGTATTAGAACTAAAACTCGTGAAAACCGTATAATAATAGAAGTTCAGCAATTTTAAGTTTAATTATAACCCACGGTAATTATATACTCGTTGTTGCAGTAGGTCATTCGATCGTATTTGTTTTCCAAAACACTGTGGCGCACGATTAGAAGCTGAAACATGAGTTTTACTCGGTCAAATGTAATTTTATACTACACCGACATGCGCAACGGGCGTCACTTCTCGCCGCTTGTATAAAATTAATTAAATAACATTGCAACGGAAAAAACAAAAACTTCATATAACGAATATATTAAACGATTTTTTTAAATTGCGTT
This sequence comes from Rhopalosiphum maidis, assembly GCF_003676215.2. Classification (NCBI taxonomy): domain Eukaryota; kingdom Metazoa; phylum Arthropoda; class Insecta; order Hemiptera; family Aphididae; genus Rhopalosiphum; species Rhopalosiphum maidis. The sequence goes on from NC_040877.1 coordinate 68,505,060, forward strand.
ATCTGTAGGTTATCAATTGACAGATTATTTTTGTTTTTAGATCGTTCAAAATCTGATCAACTCTGATGAAGTCAAAGGTGTTTAATAATAAATTATAATGACGTAGATTATGAGTAGCCGTGTTAAAATGTAGAGATTAATTTGGTTTTAAAATATATTGAGACAACTAATTTCTTAGAAATATCATGAAATATATTGATCTATGTATAATATATATAAATTAAATCAATAAAATAACATGTGCATAATATACTCGTATTATCGTTTATTTGTTGCATATTACAATATTAAAATATGATGGTCAAAAAAATATAGAGCATCTGTAGTTGTTTAAAATAACTAGTAAGTAAAAAGCTTTTTTATTTTATTATTAATATCTAATATGCTAAATAGAGTTATTTCAAAAGAACTGAAATAGTTATCTTCTATTTCATCATTTAAATGCCATATTACCCCAATCAAAGTACAAGATAACGAAAATTATGAAACTTTGTGCAAATTATCATTAAAACATAAAACATTGAGTATTAAGAAACCGATAAATCATCATTTAATGTAAGTTAACTGAAAATTGTCTGTACAAAAAATCAGGATAGTCTAACTTCTAGTTTTATGATGATGATTATTGAAACATGAAGTTTGTTCCGGTTTTTCTTACTATGCAGGCGCACACTGTGTATGTCGTACAGAGCGAATCAAACGACGAAGATTTCAATTATTTCCGATAAAGTATGTGAAATATTGACGTTATTGGGGCAAAATTATGATAACACTACAATGTATTAGATCGATACACCCAAACGCGAACCCGGTCTTGTGAAAATTATCTCTATGTATACATCCATCGAACTCTATTCCGGAAACGTCGTCGATAAAAATCTATTATCCTTTGGAACGAATACTGAACACGAACGCATGATACGCCTTCATACTATCTATTCATACGCGATACGTTCAATTGCGTTGTTTGGAGATCATATGGGCGGTAATAATATTATTATAATATGCACTTTCACGTGGTTCTGAACTTTTTAAAGTTCCATAAAAAAAGAATAACAATGTTCTGTATCACGTACCCCGAAGAAGGGTCGATGAGTCCTGTAAGATTATGCTGTTATTTGTTTATTATATAAGTATTAAATACAGGCGATTAAATGCATATCCGCTCTGAGTTTCCTTTATAACCGTATTATGTCGTTTCGCGTAATACGGACTTGTTCGTCGTACGGGGTAAACGTATTTTATGTGAAAATGTAATATTATGTCTGTAATAAAATAAAGGACGAATTCGATTTTGCCTTTTATGTACATAGGTACAACAATGTAAAACAAAAATAAAAAAGCAAAAAATGATTTAAAACGAATCCCATGTTTATATAGTCCGAATCCGTACCTTTATGTTCGATAGATGATAAGATGAGTAATGATCATAAGGAGATAATCGAAAAATATAAACATTTACATCTGGCATTCAATTATTTCATTTGACTTAAAAGTATTTATTCTTCAATCGATTTCAGTTTTTACACTGCATTACAAAATTGTTAAATTCATATTGTTAAAAGTAGAAGGTAATTTTTTTTTATACACCCACATCTTATTCTATAGATATTTCAACTAAATTCAGTATATTTCCATAATTTTGGATTTTGAGTGATTCTCCGTTTCTTCGTTAAGGTGTTTGAAATTCGTACACAAGGTTCATCGTAAGTTATCTTTATAATAATTTTAAAAATATTAAAAATTCTTTTATCATTTTAATAAAATTGGATTTTTTGGACGATTCGCTGGAGTATAAACTGTAATAAGGTCAGTGCGGAAATTAAAGAACGATGATGTGGTAACATATAATATAAAAACAGGTTAACTCTAGGCTGAAGTGTGTCACTTATACAGTGTTGTAAAATAAATATTACCTTAACATTTTGTTGAATCATCTAACTTGACAGTGGTTTCCAAGCTGTGCTCTGTGGAGCCCTAGAGTTAGGTTATGTGATTAAATTACACTTTAAGGAATATTAATATTTGGACCATAACATCTAAAAATAATAATTTAAAGTTTACATTGTCAAATAAATCGAAATAAACAGTGCGAGACCATTTCTCGTCGAATGCGTAATTTAAAAAAAAAAAATATTTTTTCAGGTAATGAATTCTAATAGTTTATAATAGAGAATACAGTTCAATAATACGTTTAAACATTATATTTTATTCTATATTAGTTAAAAATCGACAATGATCGAATCGGGGCTGTGTAGACTACGAACAAAATTAACCGAGAACCGCGGCCGGTCTAAACGTCTAAATTGGTCGAACGGTTTCTACGCTCGCATGGCCATAAATTGCCTACCCGAAGCGCCGTCACAGTCCTTTGACGACGATATCATTGTATACGTAGAATAATATAAAAACTCTAGGTGTGTATTATTATTATTATTATTATTATTATTACTATGTACGCCTATATCACGAGTGGGATATATATATATATATATTTATACCTATAATACGTGTTATCACGGAGTACGAGAAAAACGAGCACACTAAGTTAAAGAACAATGTGTACGCGTCGGTCCCGGGGCGTATAATGCGCGCACACTTCAAACGTAATTTAGAGCTACGGTGGTTCGGAGAAAGAGGAATAAAAATCTTTCCACTTGCGTATGTGTGAACGTGCAAACGCTCGTGTATGCGCCTGCGAGTGTGTGTACACTGGGGACTCCACCATAAGAGCAAAACCTTGTTCCCCCGACGCTTTTTCACTATTTTATTATGAACATTTTTTTTTTTTTTTATATATATTATTATACACCGACGTCTTCTTTGTTTATTATTTCAGAGACACCCCATTTAGCCTTTTTCTTCAATTTCTCTTTTCTTTTCCTTCGCCTTGCACGATCGACTACCTGTATATATATAAAGATATATAGATATAACGCTAAGTGGGTGCACACACAATATATAATACTGAACACGGATTTCGTCTATTTCTGAAAAAAAAAGGCCCGCGAAGACTATCCGAAAAATAGCCAAGTCGCTGTTCAAACTTTTTCTAATAACGAATTTATTCAAAACATTCTGATTAATACCATATTGATTTCAAATATTTAGAATTTTATGCCACATTATAAGGATTGTTTGATGACAATACGAATTAATTTTTTTCAAACACGAAACGAGAAGCGCCCTTTTTCCTTATATTGCCAAGCAGACTCATTTTTAAATAATGTCAATGTATAGAAATCGTGAAATTATACTTTTGTTTTTCTTACTGCTATCATCATGATAATTAATAATAAATAATATCATAACGTATATCAAGGGCTTTAAGCCTCTACGAGATAATTTTGTTCATTATTTAGCAGCAAATTGTATCCCGGGACTCGCTCAACCTTAGATCCGGCACCACTTATTTCTATGACTATGTGAGACAGTTTTTTATATTTATTCTACTATATATGTGGACGTGTAAAACAAATATTGTTGAAAAAACATTGAAATCATTAGATATAAATACTGAAAGATATACTTATTGATTCAAGTGGGCTTTACAACTACTAAATTTTAAAATTAATTGTCCCGAAATACGTGCTTTAATCAATATAAAGATTCAAAATATAACTTTAAAATTCACTTTCACATTCTATATTCTGACATGGAAATGTAACTATGGTCTCTTTATTCAGGTAAACTGAATGTTAACTTTATACAATAGACTTAAGAATTTTCATTTTTTTTTTTCGTTAACTCTTGGAGTTGAAACATTGAAAGAAGAATGATTGTATTTTATAGTTTATAGCTCTTAATATTGTCATGAATTTTTAACTGTGCTGCTTCTTGTAACTAGTGTTCATCGTGTTTATTTAAATAACTGAAATCATGTGCATATTATATCTATATGTTACACCCACCAGGTGTTTATAAATAAATACAATTTTTCTATGAAGACAACACTGTTATAAAAACACAAGTTGCTATTTTTTTTAATAATAAATTTGTTATCATTTTGATATTATAATTTTCAGGATTAGCGTAATCCATAAATAATCACCTTGTATATAATATAATAATGTATTACTCGGACTCGAGTATAAAAGAAATGATTAATATATAATAAATGATTTAGTATATTAAATAAAAATAGAACACAAAACTTTAACAATAAGTAATACAATAACGGTTTAACGACGCTAATAAATACTTAAATTATATAGTTAATAGTTACACGATGATAATCAAATCATGAATGTATCTTGGAAAGATCGTTCCGGTATTATCCAATTCAAATCGTATAATGGGCCGAGTGACATTTTGCTCGATAACGCTGTAGCGATAAATAATAATAATCTTAATTGAAACGAATCGGCTCGCTGGAACTCACGATACATTTAAGCATTACTGAATTATTACACATGAGAAATAAATCACTGGGTAATCGATTTTTAACCGCCATAATATGGTTTATACCTTAACCATAATCAATATGGCTACTGCTAATAGTCATTTAGTCGACGTTGACAATGCTTACATAAGTTTAGATGCAATTAAAACACTTAAATTGATTACATTCGATATTTTTTAACCGTTAAAATAATTTTTCTAAAATACGCACAATTCAATAAACTATTATTATAATGTATACGCATCTAAGACATTGGCTATTATATACATGTATATAAAAAAAACCGGTACATTTTTAATAATTATATAAACCTACCGCCTGTACGTCCCGCAATGTAAAATTTATATTTCGATGTTCTACTTACGTAAACTATACGTAATGAAACTTAACTTCGGATAACAGAATATAATATTATAAGACAAGATGATAGTTATCCGTAACACCGCGGTAACCACGTTATATTTATAATGTTGTTACACTTTTAATTAGTACGTTTATCAATACTTTTATTAATAGCAATAATTTTTGCGCTTCTCGCAGTCGCGTGATGAAATGATTCGACCCTCGTAGTGTTCACGCCTTAGCCCCCCGGAGAGAAAAACATTGCGGAGACGTTTCCCTCGCAATAAACATTGCAATATATTACAATAATAGCGGGTGGTTTACTTGGGGGAGTTAATAAAAATGTTTTTTTTATCAGACCGTTTAATAATTGTTATTATACGCAGCATGACAGAGTTCGGGTGCAATGGTTCAAATGTACCTATTATAATTATTATATTATATTTTACGATTTCTTTGTTTTTTTTTTTTCTGAACCCCAGTAAACAAATAAAAAAAGGTCACTTAAATGTATTTTAGAAGAAAATAAACTTGTTAATATACAAAGATAACTTATATAACTAACTGAATTCAGTAATTATCAAACTTCAGGCACTCAAGGTAAATAAAAAAAAAAATGCAAATATAAAAAATATCGAAGTTTGGCTGCGAAAGAATTCTTTTGAGATAAAATACATGCAATACCTAATCCTATATTTTATTAAAATATTGATTTGTTTTTTAATGTTATTTGCTATGGTTAAAATGAACTACTAATAATATTTTGTTCTACGAAGAATTGGGAAATAAATTTTATCGTGTAAATAAAATTTAAAATACATAAACTAACTTTAAGTGAAAGCTTTGAAAGATAAAACTTTTTAAATTAATTTTTAAAAACCAAATGTTTAATTAAGGGAGACCGCTTTCTTCGACACACAATGACAAAGTATATTTTATTTTTATATGTAATCGCGTTACTGAATATTTATGAAGCCGAGAAATTTCATAAAAAATATAATACTATGAAACATTTATTTTATTTTATCTCACTAAAGTTTTATAAATATTTTTTTTTATCAAATAATTCTCACTGACTCGTCGTATTAAAAAAAAAAAAAAAAAAAAATGCAATTTGCTAATCTGTAATAGATTTTACTACACAATGACTTGATTTTAAAATCGATAAATCAATCGCAACAACTCGAAAGTAATATATTAAAGTGGAATTTACGTGGCAGCGCCAGAATTTATTTCTGTTCATAAATACATCTTTAATTACTAATTGCTTATGTATAATACCCACTATAACCTGCAACCCATAAAATGGTTTTAAAATTCGGGTTCATTAGTCAAGTTTATATAGCATCGCGTTAACGCTTCCGTTTCAAAATGTTATATACAATCCATGTACGTGGTTTTCTAAATGATTAAGCTTTAAACGACTTTTAGCGTGAAACACAATCATTACATAGTTGTAATTGAATAGCCGCGTTTTAAACATTGCTACCAATATTTTATAATTTTTAATGGTCGCATAGAGGCAACTAAGTACATATTATTGGGAAACAAGCATATTTTGAAGAGTTAACAGATTGATAAAAACTCTACTACATATTACCAGTATAATCTGTATAGATAATATATTATTTAAATTTAAATTATATAAATAAAACAGATACGGTCAAACAAAATAATATATATACAACTGTTTAACGTAATTTTTATTTAAATGTAATTACTAATTATCTATAATTGTTTAAAACTTATTCACTTTTCAAATTAGATATATTTTGTAATATTATTAATGGATTGGTATGGCTGTAGTATAGCGCACTTTTTCGTAGGCAATTTTTTATTTAGTACATAAATGTACTAAGAAAACTGAATTTTAAAGGTGGAAAAGTCCATAATATGGAATCCACCAGAGAAGGTCGTAGTTCTGTTCCACCGAACTTGGGTGTGGTTTTTTAATTTTTAGATTATTCTAAAAGCGATATGATAATATTTAACTTTACGTCTATATTGTTTTTCTTCATATTATACGTAATAATATATAACGTGACTAAATAATAACGACTTTTATTATCCGTGCACAAAAACAACACGGCGGGCCGGGATGAGCTGAGTATAATATTTCACTTTGGCGCAAATGTTCAACGTCGAACAGAAAAAAAATGTGCTTTTAATGTGCTTTACCCTCTGCACCTGCACACACACACACACACACAACATTAATATATATGTATATGATTTTAACACACGCATCTATGATGGTCATTTAAAATGCACCAGAACAAAGTAAAATCGCACCGGAAAAAATAAGACTTGTTCGTGCGCCATAAATATTATATATATATACGGGAAGGTATTAAAATATGTATTTGTTCGATATTATGGAATTTTTCATTTGTACGAATATTGCATTCTAGAAATAAAATAAAATTTGAAATGCGTCACATGGGAAATGGAAATCAAAACAATTAATTCAAGCTTGTTGCGGAGCTCCGCGGCAATTTGAAACGGAATTTGAACAAAAATACTGTTTCTAATGCTATATTGTAGTATCTTCATATTTAAATCACATTTAAGGTAATACTAAGTACGGTATACGGTATAATACATTTATTTATCTGCATCTAGACAGTTCGTCAAAAACTGCACTATTTCTCAAAAATAAAGACAATTCTCATTTATTTAATTTATTAACGCCAGACAGTCATTAAAAAGTTTGGTAATATATGTAAGTTATAGAACATGATTATAATAAGAGGGTGCAGTGTATGCATAAGATTCTCTGGTATATATATATAATAAATAGTATTAAAAGAGAAAAAATAGAATAAAACTACTTTCTTACGTATAAGTATATAGGTACAACGATATACTAAACGTGGAATGTGGCAAATAAAACTGATATAATAATAAAAACCGTTTGGTATTAATACAATTATTAAAAATAGGGGGTATTATAAGGACCATAAATATTTTTTGTTTGTTCTTAAATTCCGTGTTAAGTGTTTATATTCAATAAATAATAGCTTAAAGTTGTTCTCTTATCTTCAAATTAGTGTAGTACAGGTTTTGTGAAATATCGTTGTATTCATGTTATACATATTTTTAACTAACTGCTCGTGTGTATAATATTGTAAAGATTATATGAATTTAAAAACATTTGTACTTTTTTTTTTTTTTGAATAAATGGCTGGAAAATTAATAATTATATTGATTGTAGAAAACAATGATGCTATATTCGTTTAAAATATACAATTAGTTTTATATTAAAATTATTGATGTCCGTAATTTTAACAATTAATACAATTGTTTTCTTGATGACTCAGTTTAATATAATTTAATTTTAGTGTGACAATTAAGAACCTTATTCTTGGCAGTACACAAATATTTTTATTATTAATTAAAAATACTTTGACAGAAAGTATTAACAACAAATTATTTGTTGACGAATTATATTTTATGAATTATATTTAAAAACAATTGTTTAAACTCACTATAATATTTATACATGAGTCGTGAAATATGTTAAGAATACCAAATTTATCTAAAAATTACGAGTAACTATTACATATTTTGTTTCGATATATTCTACGAAAGAAAACCATGTGGACAATACTTGATATAACCATTATAGTTGCAAAAGAACAAAATATAAACATTGTTCCTGATTAAAGTTTAGAAATCTTAGATAAAGAGAAAGAGAGAGAATAAGAACATTAACATCAATAGACAATAACATTTAAAATAAACCATGGTTTGTGTGAAAGGTTTTTTTAAAAATGTAACACGTGCTTTAGAGGATTTACTCGGGTTAGTGGATTTTGGCTATGGTGTTCGATTAACAGATTACTCTTATTGTAAACAAATTCACGAAATAAAAAATACATCAACCCAGTGCAGTGTAATACCTAAATAAATATCATAAATAAACAAAAGTAGACGTGTCACATGCCACTCTGTGCGACCATCTCTTTTTCGTTAAAAAAAAGGTAACTTGAAAAATACGTTCATTGCAAAATCGTAATTGATTGGTATATTATAGATTTTGAAAAGAAAATCAAAATAATTTTATTTTGATTAAGATTTCGCGACGGCTGTTGATTTAAAAATGTTTTTGTTTTTATTGTACTTTAAGACTTGAATAAGAAAAACGGTCTAAAAGTTAAATATACTAGTACTGAGAAGCGAAATAGTATTTCGAAGAGATGTTTAATAAAAATTACCAAAAATATAATTTTCTTGCTGTTCAATTATTTGTTCAAAATTAAATGTTTAGCAGGAAAAAATAAGTACATTGATTAAACTATTTTTGTTATAAAGACTAAAGAAAATGAAGCATTACACGTTTGGTATAGATTTATTCCAGTAGATTGTTTATCTAATCCCGAACTAGTCATATCCTGCTTAAAACAACGTAAACATTTTGTCGGCGTATAAAATATTCTGTGAACTTGATCGAAACGGTTCAATTGGTTTGTTGAAACAATATACACTATATGGACTACGCGTAATTTAAAATAGAATATCGTACAATTAGAACGGTCATTGCATGTATTATGAATACATAATACGATACGTCACGCAAAGAAAGTCGAAAAAACGGTATGTGTAAATCTTACCAGTGTTACTACACTATAAGTATAATATAGGGGTCTAGGACATTTCGGCACGGGTGTTTCGGTGCGAAGATGTATCGGCGCGGCGTTTTTTTTTTTTTTTTAAATTAACTATTACTATTATGAAAAATAATCGTAATAAAATCGTCAATAGTGCAATCCTATAAAATATAGTTGTTATCGTGTAACGCAAAAACCGACTATATATTTAAATAGGTAAGATAAAGGTATAAGGTATTTAACCCACAGCAGTTAAGATAAAGTGATGAATATGTATATAGTGTATCAACTATAAAGCAATCAGTGTAATCCAGAATCTTTATCTTCAGATAATCTTTAGAAGATAATTATATAGGTCAAACTAACCGTAACATTTTTAAAGTATTATTAATTCATTTTTTAAAAATAATTATAAAATCATTAGGTATCATAATATATATTAACCATTTAATCATGTATTATTAAACATATAAAACTTTATTGTTATATTATTTATTTTGTATTTTTAGAATGTTTAGTAATATTGGAATAATGATGAATTATTAATATATAATTATTTTTTTTTGTATTTTTAAAATTTATGTGGGTTAATAACCTACACCTTTATCTTACCTATATAATTGGTTTTTACGTTACACGATAACAGCTATATTTGGTAGGATTATACTATTGACGATTTTATTACGATTATTTTTCATAATAGTAATAGTTAATTTAAAAAAAAAAAACGCCGCTCCGAAATTTCCAGCGCCGAAACAGCCGTGCCGAAATGTCCGATTCCCTAATATAGTATATAGTGTAATATGCATTTATATTAAAAGATTGCGAAATATTAGCCAAATCGACTCAAAGAATTAAAATTTATACAGTACAAATAGATACGTAAAAATTTAAAAGTGATACATTTCATTGAATATACATTAATTTTATTTATAAACCCTAAAGTATTGTAAGGATATGTATTATTAATGTTAAAACAAATAAAACGTGACTGTAAAGAAATATTATAGTAAGTGAAATTAATTATAATATTCGTGACTATCAAAATTCAATATTTGGTTAGGATTTTAGGGATTTAGTCTAATGTTTGTTTTATAAAACACATTATTTAAAATTTTTATTAGTTAAAGAACACGGAGTAAAACTAGGCACATTATATTATGATAATTTTTTTAATAAAACTCTTATTGTACTTATTAAATATAATTTAAAGTTCCTAAGTTTTGAATAATTTGTCTCAGTGGGCACCATGGGGCAAAATAAAACAGGTAGTTACACGACACGTTTTTCTTATACCTACCCGAACATATTTTTTTATAATTATACATAATAAGACACGTATTAATATGAAATATTTTGAAACTTGTCAAGAAAGGAAAATAAAAAAATATGGTAAAATGTCGCATAAAAAAAAATATTTAATTTAATTTTTTATAAAAAACCATGTAACATTCCTCTATAGAGTATTAAATACTTAGCACTTTCAGACGATTTAAAAAATAACCCTCGATCACTGATTATGGATAAATGTATTATTCCTTTTTCCCATTTTACCTCAAGTACTCATAATATCCCAATTCCTTCTATATTATTGTAATGACCTATAAAATTATATAAATATATAATAATACATAGTGTCAAAATTTAACGAATGAAACGAAACTTATGAATTTTAAGTAACGGACACAATCCTCTGAAACTTTGATCGTTAGTATAATCGCATAATTAATTTTTTATTTTGCCCGACACCGAGTGCAGGGCGGCGCCTCTTCACAAGAAACGAATTTTAACTATACGACGCCTTCAAATTTCGTGAACCATCTCGCTCGTCACTCCCTTCTTCAAGTCGCTCAACAACGAAAATCGTGCAGTGGATTCGTTGATATTTCTACTGCAGACGCGTAGGAGCGAATTTTAATTTAGTGTTGCGAGGGTGCTGTGCGATAGGGCTGCAATGGCGGTGTTCGTCGTCGAATGGCCGCCACCAACAGAAGTTTACGGCGACCGCTAAAACTTAAATGACATCTTTTAACAAGATGAATGTCGCCACCGGAATTATGTACATATATATTATAGATATACGCATTCGTATGCGTATTCGAGCTACACACAGCGGCGGTGGTGATACGAATAGAACTCTCCAGCATATATGGTATATAATATAATATATTATATTATTATAATTTATATATATATATATATATACATATTATTATACATCATGCAGGCTCAACTTTTGCCATTTAAACTGCATATTACATTACGCAAAACGCTTCCCAGTACCGTTGAAGTATATATACATTATAATATATGTGTATAAATAATATTCGAATTGTGTAAATGTGAAGGGAGACTGGCGGCTTACGACCCGCTCTCCATAAACGCACGCTGCCAGCTCTCACGGATCGTGCGATTCGGTCGATTAGTCATATGATCATCACCGTTGCCGAGATTTTCAACGCGGTAGCATTATTTTAACGTACTTACCTGCTTTTTAATAACAATAATAATAATATAAAACATAATATTAGACTCGTTACAACAGTGTATAATATATATATATATATATATATATATATATATATCATCTCGCGTAGCGCAAAACATTTGTTGCGAGCATAGTGTTTTGTGTCGTTGGGTTTAGTGCGTACTCTTATTTATACCAGACATGCCTTTAACTGTAATAATAATAATAATTTACTTCTCAAAGATTTAACGGTTTTAACTACAGAATATTATAAATACACGGAAGACATACCAATTTAACTACTGTCCACAAGTTTAAAAAAAAAGTCGAAATTATCCTGTTGCCGATGAACCAAATTTTACCCATTCTATCAAATATATGTTTATATTTTTTTTCTAATTTAGAGTTTTTAATTGTTAAGAGGTGCAATAGTAGGAAATAACTTTAAACGAGCTATACACTAGGCTATTGGTAAGTGTAGAATTCTATCCGTAAATTACGGCCGTAAGAATAATTTAAAACTGGGTATAAGTACCCTCGCGCGTGTATAACGCTCAATAAATGGTTTTCTCTGGTCACGGAGTACTGAGTAGTACGCACGTAATGATAATAATAATAATAATAAAAACAATAATAATGTACTGCACTTTTGGAAACCCGCGGGTGGTGAAAATATCACTGTGAAAAGTACAATTGCCGTTAAAAAAATAATAAATAAATAAATAAGGTGAAAAACGATGAAAAAAAATCGTAGAACATCTATCATAATATACCTGACGACATCGTTAAACGTGCACGGCAGCGATTATCATACAACGCACGCTCCTCTATAGCGATATAAATATATAATATACGAATATATTACAGGGTTTAAGTTTCTATACACTCATTATTTCGAAAATTTTTTACTTTTATGAAAATATTAGTTCTATCATTAGCATAATATCTATTCTCAAAGATTCAACATAATGTGTTTTCATTTTAAAATAAAATTCATCAAAAAAATAAATAAATATTTTTCGCAATTATTTATAAATAATAAATAATAATAATAATAATAATAATAATAATAACGTGTACTATAGGGTACACGTTCGATTTTTATGTATTCAATTATGATTTAAAATATATAATTTAAAGAAAAAACTTATTTAAAAAGAAAAAAACGTAATTTTGTAGACACTAAATTATGCAAAAAAAAATATTTCCAAAAAATTCAAAATAAAGAGTTTAGACGCTTAAATGGATTACCCTGTATATAAGTATATTATATATTCCATCTTGTTTTTGTGACAATCGAAACTACATTATTCATTTTTATTTTCTCTTTCACTCTTATTTATCGTCTAAATGGTAAGTACAGTAGAACTCCGATTATCCGAACGCCTATCAACCGGACAAGAAAAAAGATTTAACGGCTTAAAAATTTCTTTTAAAATATGTTATTGTATTTATAGCTTATTCTTTTTCAGTTAAATATTATAATAAAATTATTTGTTTATTGTTACAAATTTTAAATTATAGCACATACATATTAATAATAAATACATACATACAATATATTCATACAATTATATAATTATATAATTTTTAATATGTCATATACCAATCATCCCTTATTTGCTTATCCGGACCACCCTTGACAATAATTAGTCCGGATAATTGGAGTTTTATTGTATGTATTTTTTTTCATCTGCTAAGACCGAAAAGTCTGCAAATGTAAAATTGCTATAGCGATGATAACGTACACACTTCACACGCTTCGTGACAAAGAAAATACCTTTTTTTACTACCCCAGCAAAATGTTTGCAATTTTGCTCGAATTCGCTCGTACTATCGTATAAGTAATTAAATCGGCAAGCGATTGTCTTATACACCTGTTAAGATTCAACGAATAGAATGTCATTTTTGCGTTTTTTAGTAGGTTTTTGACTATCAATGTTTTCGAAGCCGCTTCAACATTTAAAATTTATTTATTCAATATATTGTAAAATGTTTCTGTTGAACTAAAATATTCTAAAATCTGTGCCTCTGTAAAAGGTTATAAAATCGAATCGCAGTTTTTTTATTCAGTTTTGATATCGTAGTTGCTATTGTGACCGCAAAATGTTAGGTATATTATTTTGTTTTTATCGAAACATTCAAATCGTTTTCTGTCAATGACCTTTCGTCTTTATAAACTAAAGTATTTTGATTTGTTTTATATATAGATATGATATGGCATGACGTTATTTACATTTCAGTTTTTTAAATGTTCACCTTTTTAGGTTATTTTGCTTGTTTTGGTCGTTGTTTAATCGAACAGATAATGTTTATTTAGTTGCCTAGCCACTGCGATGATGATAATAATATCATCGTAGCAATATTGTTCATATTGTATTCTAATTTAATATTTTCGTCTCGAAATAACACTTTTCCCATACTTGTGTTAAAATACATAAAATCACTTGTGGTTTAATATAAAATATTATATTCCGTGTAATGTATACTAAAGGCGTATGGGATGGTAAATTCGATTGAAACTCGTTTTTCACTCTGGCGAATAACAGGCTATATATCCATACTTTATCTGACATTTTAAATATGATTGAAATACTACGAAAGTTAAACGAACCGATAATATCAATCTTACACACTTCCATAGTTTACTTGTTCCAAATTTCGTATTTAAGTATTTTATCGAATTGGCCAAAATATCAATCCGCTAGATAAGAATACCAAAATTATAGTTTGCCTTTGTTTTTTAACTTTAATTTCTAAACTTATATAATTGAATCATTAAGTTATCAATATTATACACATTTATTACAATATGAATGGAAACTTTGATAACTCATAGTTGTAACATTATAAGATAGAATCAAAATTAATTGAGAAATACAATAAAACGTGCAATGCAAAAGTATACAGTTGCATGGCGAACTATGAATTATTTAGAGGAAAGTCATCTCATACACCCATCAACCCTTAATCCAATAATGCAATCGCTATCATATTTTTAATTACCTGTCGTAGTAAAATAATAAAACACTAATTAATACTAAACTATTACTCAATTGGTTATTATCCATTCACTCACCCACTCACAAATTACCTCTTAATAAACTCAGAGACCACCGCCTTTCAGTTACCCCCTTCACGACACTAAAGTAGTTTTATACTTTAATATTATTCATTATTCAATTTCATCGCGTAAAAACAAAAACGTGAATTTATTTTGTTATTATAATAATAATTATAGTCATTGATTATAACGGAGTATACTCCTATTTCGTTCGCGAAAATATTAAAAATTATTATTTTTGGACCGCTAAAATATAAGCAATTATTACCGTAACTCGGTATCAATTAACACGTGTTCTTAATTCTTAATTTCAACGAATTACTCGAATTACTTAAACCACTTATTATTATTATTATTATTATTACAAAGTATAATATACATCGAAAATGATATTATTATAATAATTAATAGGCATACTACCCACAGCTGATAACATAACGAGGAATATTACCTAATGAACCTGTTTGGTGTCTGCGCACTAGAGGGTAGCTTATTATATGATAATATCACATATTTATAGTATATATTGATATTCGGAAGATCGATACCCCGCGTCAGCGCATTCAAACAACATAACTAAAAACAAAATCGATTTCAATATTATAATATTATTTTAATAATACGTTTTGTTTAGTATGCCTACAGTTGTTACTTGTTTTTGATTGGATAAAAACAATTAGTAATATAATATAAATTGTTGGAAGATCAGAGAACTATACTATGTTATTATTATTATTATTATTATTATTATACAACTCGATGAGGCAAGTATTATTATTATGTTTATTGAAACTATCTATCAGTAGGTACGCCATTAGTGTTGGGCAACAAAATTACATTTCGTTTGATTTAATATTTGTATATAATCTTGATGGAACACTATGCGCAGCGAGGAAACCACAAAGGGTCCCTTTAATCACGATAATCTAAAACGGCAAATCCGATTTACACGCTGCTGTACAATGCATACTTGGCCTTTGGATCGAATCCAAAATATATTTCTACGCCTATGACACTCGCCGTCGGCACCGCACATAATAAGTCGCCGAGCACGCACACAAAATATCATATATTATACTATAATATCATTATTACATCCGGTGTTAATAATTCGGGTATCTCGACGGCAATCGTTACCTGTTATAATGAGACGTTTGGGGTGTGATTTCGGCCGAGTAGAAAGCGTATTTCGATTGCGATGGCGTAACGTGTTTAGTCCAAGTGTCGCCAAAATATGTATTTACTTATGACAACTGTCATAGGTGAATTTGATAGGTAAGGGATACCCTTTGTCATCGAGTAATTAACCAACCTAACCTAGGCGGATATCGACATTTATGTAGAGGTGTCTAATGTCAAAGGTAAAATTATGGACTTCGGCGCACTGTTAAGTCGTATTCGTATATCCATAAACCAAATCACATTGTCTCGAACTCGTATTTGACAAAACACATTTCATTTCTAGGCAACCTCTCGAGGAGTGTTAAAAACATAAGAATAAAATCATTTTAAAATGAATACTAATTTTTAAATTTTATGAAATCCGATTGCTTGTATTGATGTATTAATGGTTAAGTGGCAACGAGTTTAACAAAATATGTTTGAGGCGAATTGAATTCAAATAATTTATATATATATATAATCATATGATAATATACAATAACAATATGGAGGTATATACCAAATTACTAACTGTAATATATTCTCACTTTAGTGTAGTACCTATCACAACGACAAATTGTTATTCGAAAATCATGATTTGACGTTACACAGATGAGTATGAAGTCGCTTTTAATCGTTATTTTACTTACTCGATATCGTAGTCATTATTAAATGACGCCATATGATTAGAACTATGATGGTATAAAATTACTTTTTCAAATTGATATTCTTTACCGAATACCTTATGTATTTCTATGTTGATCGGATCTATTATATCGTTTGGTTATTCATTTACGACTACCCATAGAGTTTTAAATTCTAATCACTAATACATAATAATTATACTTATCTATGATGTAGTTAGTATACATTTTTTTTTAAGTACGCTTATTTATAATTTTTAAATATAACATTTATTTCATGATATTTTCGTTTCTTATGTCCATCAATTATTTTTTTATTAATGGGATAAATTGGAAAAGTTAAACAAAACTCTAAAGAAAATGTTAGTCGTAATATGTCAGTTATTGGGAATGAAATAAAGAAATTTTTACAAATACCGTTAAACAAAAAAATACACGGATTTTTCCTAACTTATATGCATTAACTTCTGTTGAACGCACTATGGACGACATTAAAGGTGAATGGCGTAGAATGAAAGATAAAGCAAAATCTAATATTTCAAAACAAACATAGGTATAATATAATACACAATTTGAGAAACGATACGCTTACGCGCACACGTATACCACAAGGCTAATGTGCTCGTAATTATTAATAGCCGCTACAGCCCGCACGCAATTCGGATAAAGTAAAAATAAAAATAATGATTTCGTACTTCAGGTGGCTATTAGCCATACTATAGTTAGGGTTCGGCCGCGGAATGGCTATTCAGTAAAAATCTGAGTCTAAGAGTTTCGACTCCACAGCTTTTCGGATTGGCGTTTGATAAATACTTTTGATTTGCCAAGTAAAGTACACGGTGATTATAACGAGTATGTGTCTATGAGATGAAATTACGTGTTTTTCACACATTATCCTAAATTTTATAAATATATTTTCAATCGTGTTGACCGGTAAAATATTACGAATTGTTCAACAAACTGACATTATTTAAAAAAAAATTGAATTTTTCGGTCTACCAACTAGTTATCTATCTTTATAATATGTATGAAATCAAACTAAAAAATAACTCGAAAGTCCAAAATTAGGAAACAGTATGCATCAAAACCTGTAAAAGCGTGGTAGGCATAATTCAGATATTTTTATACAAGAATAAGAGCCCAGTTTCTACTTTCATTTTTTTTTAGGAAACGAAAAAAAAATATTTTTAGAGAACTGATTATTATTATGATCATGCATATTTTTCTACCAATATGTATTTGGTGTCTTAAGATCAGTAAAATAATAATCAATTAAGAAACAAATTTTATATTATAATAGGTACTTTAAAACAGTTCAGGAATTAAATTCTCGTTCTTACTAATTGATGATTATATCGCAATTGCAACACCAACAAAGAACTGTATAAAAAAGTGAATGTGTAATGTATCTTTTAAACACATACAACATAGCACATTTTCATTCAATTCTGTTTTTTTAGCTATAATATTATTAGGCCTAATAAAAATAAATGTAAATGAGTAATTATGTGTTACTTGATTTTTGATTTTTATATTTTAATTTTTTATTGAAACATAATGAGTATATGAAACATTGCAAATTAAAAAATAATTATATTATAATTTAAAACTGAAATATCAAAAAACCTAATATAAAATAAACCAATAATTTTCTTATTGTTTGCTGCCTCCTAAGACCTAGTGAGTTATTGAAATATTTATTGTGGTTTTCATTTTTGAGCAATAATTTAAGAGTCCCTGAAAATATTAATTAATAAATAATTTTTATCTGTTTTTTTATTTATTAAAGATACATATTTTTGCATCTCAGCAAATTATTCGTTGATACATTTGTTAGCCAGGATAATTGATCGTCGAACTAATATTGTTAGTTTCTTAGTTAATTTATTACACTGGATGTATTTCCGAGTTTTTTTGTTTGTTATTTTAAAAAATTCAGATAGTCCAATTTAAAATGTGATTTACAGACATGATGACACTATAAATACTATTTTTTTGTAATTAAAAAAAAATAACTACGAATACTTGACATTCTCACCAAATATTTATTTTATAATTGTCCATAAATGATACAGTTTTCTGACTCTTTTTGAGTTATTTATAGATATTATACATTTTTAGGCCCCTCACGAATGGTTTTAATAGTATGTAGTATATTAAAGATATATAGGCATTTTTTTTTTATATATAATTAAACAAAAAAATAAAATAAATTATAATTTTTTAACTTAAACATTTTATATATATTTTAGCGATTGGATAATTGACAAGTACTGTTTCAGAGAAAATGCCATCAGTACTTGTTTTAATAAGAACAGTAGGTATGAATTATTCGATAAAAATAACAAGCTGCTACGCCAAACCCAAAAACTTCGACAGATTTGATCATACCAGATGATTATAATACTACATTTGATGGAAAACTTTTTTATTGTTTGACAGTAGTCCTGGGGAAAATAAAATTTTAATTTTTTCTCCACTCAAAAAAACCAAAAATTAATGTGGAAATATGAACGCTGGTATACTGATAGCACTTTTTTTACTACACCAAATTTACACTAAATTCAATTTACTAATGTTTTTCCGTCGGTATTTGTATTGCTATACAAACAATTATTATTTTTTTTTTAAATATACATTTTTATTTTCTACATAGTATTCAAAACATTGAACGTGTAATTGAATCAAAAGTCAATTATGGTTAATTTCAAAAAAGCTGCGATTAATGCGATTCAAAGTGCATTTACTAACTAATAAGTTCGTGTTTGCTTTTTTTAATTATCGCAAAATCATTTAGAGACACTTGCAAAATTAAGGTTTCCAACTAAAGTTCATCGAACATTTGCAGAATGATTGCAGCACTGATCTTAGTTTTGTACCAGAAGAGAATATGACGTAGTGCGAACGTATTCAGAAAGAATTGCTAATACAAAATAGTTATAATATTTTCAAGAAACTAAATAGTCAAATAAGTGTATTATACTAAATTTCAACGCCCATTATAAATTCACCACCGATTCAACTGTATTATTTGTTATAATAACCCACATGAATATTGTCGTTTGAACGTTTCAAACTAACATCGTTTTTTTTTTTTTTAATAACAATATTGTTATCAACGGAGTATGGCCGGTTTAGCGAGAAAACGATGTGACTGACGCCTATATTTATAATATTATAATAGAAAAAGTTTAAGAATGCGAATGAAAATTGGGCGCGTTCAATACCGTCGTACTTGATCGTTTTGATTGTTTTTTTTTGTGACATTTAAAATTAATATATTAATGCTGCAATTTTGCAGTCCGCTGCTGCCTATCCACCTACACATATACACAATATATAACAGTGTACAGCTTTCAAAGTTTGTTTTTTCCAAAGTACCGTTCCGGACGGAGTGTAAAAGTTTATGTTTCGTGTAATTCTTACGCGTAACAAATGGACAAGTCACATAGTTTTTTTTTCGTATACATAAAAAGTCTTGGATAAACTATTATATATTCGGAGGGGTTTGGAGTGGGTTTTTAGGGGGGTGGAGAACAAAATGGAACAGACGTTGCTGAGTACGCGTGTTACATACGCCACTTACGTCGTTCCATGCACTGTTGTAGTGTTATGATATTATATTAGACGGAAAGGAACGTTTTTACGAAGAAAATAGTCTATCATAAAACGTGCACAGTCTACGCATGTGGAGTTGCCACTCGTATCATATTAGTGAAACCTTTCAATTATTTTTTCATTTCATTTTTACGCAGACTAAATCGTTCTATGCTGGCATACACCATAATATACGATACACCTAAGAGGTCGTATTTACAAATGGGTCTTCGGTGCCGACAACACCTTTCCTCCCAGCGTTGGGCGGCCAACTTCTCGGAGCCCAGCTAAGTAGGAAAATCTGGGGAAATGTTTAAAATTGAAGTGTTTTTTTAACATATGCATTAGTATTACGAGTTTTTTTTTAATCCATTATTATTATTATTTTTTTAACTTAAGTTTCGACAACTATATCATTATCATTAGCTGTGTGCACTAATTATTGTTACTGTAAGTTTTTACGATTAATGTTTGAAACATGTGTTACTGTAGGACATGGCTTCGTCATCAAGAATTTAAGTGGTCAAATAGTCAGAAACTAGCAAAGTCGGACGGTGCTTAACCGCAATAATAATCAGTAACTACAACCAAACACTAAACTACGCCATTCCAGCTTTAAACATAAAACGACTTAAAGCGTATTTAAGAGCAACTGTGACTGAAGAAAGATCGAATAGATTCACTTTAGCTATGATATAAACAAAGTTGATTTAAACTATGAAGATAATGGAAAATATGTTATACCAGCTTCTATAAAACAACCACTATAGAAAAATATAAGCTTTGGACTGGTGAAAATAAAAATCTTCTGATTGGTATTTTTAATGAATGTTAACTGTTCATATAATTGTACATTTGAAAAAAAAGTATTGATTATTAAACATATTTATGGACAAACATCAAAAAGAGGTATTATTTATTTAATTAATTGTCTTCAGTGACCCATGTCACATTTCTTTATTTATATTTTATTTTTAGTGAACGATTTACTTGGATGGAAATTCAGAGTCCTGCAAACTCCTCCGTCATACGAAATACATTGCCGTCATCATGGTCATATTATTATAGTCAAGGATAGTTTATAATTATAACGGCACAAGTAAGCCGATGAATTTAATTCTAATTTAAATAGGTATTTACGACTCACGAGTTTTGAACGAGATCCAGGTACGCAAAATTTTTTACTGCACTGGTCGCTCGCCGCGGCGATATTAATATGCGAATACAGACAGCACAATAATATATCTCTCCGGAGATGTTCGCCTCCGAGGGAAACACGCGCTTTTGGTAACACTTCACAAAGTTTTCCCTCGGCCATTGTTGTTTTCTCCGCGTCGCGCGTCGACTAAAAATCTAATTATAAACAAATTTACAATTTTTTTTTTCTTCCCAACCGTATCCAACATCTCTCTCGGTGCAAATACCTGATAATAACCACAATGACGCATATACACGACTACAGTTAGATAAATCGTACGAAAAGAGTGCGGACAAAACTTTTCGCCGCTCGGGAACGCGCGTAATACCAAGTAGCGGTATATCGCCATAATATGTATAGGAAGTTGTGTATATGCGGTGTAAATTGCAACTACGTTATGATGACGGCCATTGCCCGAGATATTATTATTACGTATACAACGATTTAAGACGTTTGAAATCGGAACCAAAATACAATTAAAATACGCATTTAACAATACGCTGTTTGACAATAAATTAAATAACCATGTACACGCCGAAGATATTATTGTGACTAAAAAGTGATTAAAAAAAATAATAATAATGATAATAATAATAATAGTTATATTGTTTATGATCGCATAATTTTGTATAATTTTATTAGTACCGTAAATTGTTTGAAATATTATTCATGAAAGCGTAATAGTAACACGGTTTTAATTAAAATGTTCAGCTAGAAAATAATAAATATAACGTCAAAAATTGCATTTTTTATCCACTATAATATAATATTATACACTATTAATATGAAACGAATTCGTACAAAGACGTACAAGGCAACGGTCCCTTTTTACATAAGTTGATTAGGAAAAATAAATTAAACCGACAACTTACAGAATATAATAAAATGTGAATTTATAAAACAATATTATATTATTATAAATGTATAAATAAAATAAATAATTATTTGTTTGTTGATCGTACATTATATTCGTATAAAAAACTAAAAATATATATATATATATATTTTATTATTATTATTTATTAATATGTTTTCTTACATTGAATATCGCTGTTTTCGTACTATAAATTAATGAAATATTTGGCGATGTTATAATGTTATCGTAGATAGTAATTAAAAAACGATAGATATTTAGTTTACGTAGTTCAATTTTAGGAATAGTTTTAACGTAAATTGCTTGTTTAGCGCGTTAGATTTACTCTAAAATTTCCACGCTTCTCTAAAAATATTTTATGCTCACTGAGGAATTCTCAATATCAACTGCACTTCAGCCGCTCCTTTATATTTTCTTTCTTAGTAAATAAATATTAATAGCATATCTGAAAATATTTATTTACCTTCAATGTACTAAGATACGACCTATTCATTATAATTTTTTAGTACTTCCTATTAACGTATTAAGAATTTCATCTTGAGAAGCAGTATGCTGGTATTTATCCAAAGCGACCAGAGTCCTCCCCCCCCAAAAAAAAATTACCTTAAAATTGCAATAGCTTAAAATGTATGATAAATTAATACAAAAATATTTTTTATACAGTATGTAAATTAATTGGAAAATCAGTCGCTATAATTCAAAAAATAATGTAGATATTGAAGTGCAGTTTTTTTCAATGTAATATGTGACTAATGGCCTATTTTTGACAATGGTTTAAAATAAAAAAAAATAAAAATTGCTACTTGTTTTTGTGTGTGTGTGTGTTTTTTTTTTTTTTTTTTTGTAATATGGAGAAAAAACAATTTTAAATGAAAGAAAGAAACTTCTAATTTAAAAAATAAAGCATACTATTATGGTAAAATTGTATGATTTGGTCATGCCTTGATAACTTATTTACCAATTCAATAGATTATACATTCGTTGACATTTTATACATGATTTATTTTTATTTATAATAAATAAATACTATCTCCACGTATTCAGAAATAGTAAATTTCATTATATTCAATATTAAGGAAGGAAAATAAAATAAAAATTAAGACTGCCTAAGTAAAATGTAGTTATTTACATAGGTACTTTATACCGTGGATTTACACATAAA
This sequence comes from Rhopalosiphum maidis, assembly GCF_003676215.2. Taxonomy (NCBI): domain Eukaryota; kingdom Metazoa; phylum Arthropoda; class Insecta; order Hemiptera; family Aphididae; genus Rhopalosiphum; species Rhopalosiphum maidis. Next base: position 68,528,581 of record NC_040877.1, read on the forward strand.
TCTGTAAATCATCAAATAAATTTAATTGATCCTGCTGAAATGAATTAAAATAAAAATAAAAATTATCACATATAATTCAATGGAGCATCTAGCTATGATTATTATCTATATAAACATAGGAGAGAATAAGGTACGTTCTGTTCATCTCAACGAAGAAACCATAGAAAACTTAAAAAAAAACTTTTGAATTACAAAATAATAACATTTGTGAGTTCCAAAACGGAATGAATCAGGTAAGTATAACTTATTTTTCATTTTTTTAATCACTGCTACACTTATACATTTCCAGACCAAATCAATGTCGAATCCAAAATTGTAGGTTTTATAAAATATGTAATAGTTATTAGTAACGAGTTTATTTTATTTTATATACATCAGTACATAGTTTCAAGTAAATCGCGTTGTTTACATGTATATATTTATTTATGCAAATATCACGACAATATATACATTCAAACGATATCACGTAGAACTGCAGTTTTTTAATGATTGCATTTTTCTTATTCGTTCTAAACATAGACGATTAATGATGAAAAGCTATATAAAATTATACACGACGTATACGTATTTGTAGCAAAACACTTAAACATTATTTAAAGATAGAGGGTTTCGTTTTAAATAAGTGACAGCGACAAAACTGTGTAAATAAATAAAACGCAAGCGTAAAATATGTATAAAAAACATACATTTTTAATCACCGTCTCTTACAAACACTCTCATGTCTAATATATAAGACCATTACAGTTCATTCGGATTGACCGATATATGCGGCTAACGATTAACAACGATAATAATATAACGTGCACGAAGTGATCCATTTTAAGACATTATTCATTATTTCCAAAAGTTTTAATGTATTTGAAAATATTTATTTTACACAATTTTAAATCGTTAAAAGACAATATTTTTTTAAATAAAATGTGTTTTAATATTTTTATCATTATATTTTTTTTAATTTTTAACTTCATTACAACATCAATTTTAATTCAATGTTCCAAAGCAGAATAATTTCTCAAGTATTTCTATGTATAAAATTTGAATTTTTTATGAGTAGTATGTACGGGTTATAACTATTAAAAGTTTAGATAAGTTGAGTAGAGTGGTATAGGGGTACCTCTCAAAATGTTGATCCACCAATTCTTTCATCTAAACTTTAAATAACTAAAAACTTGTCCTAAATTTTATTTTTATAATTCGGAATATTCCAAATAATATTTTGCTTCGAAATATGAAATCAAAAATTTATGATGTCATTTAAAAGAGTAAAAACAAAAACATTGTAACAATAAAATAAGTAAAAAAATATTGTTTTATAACGACTTAAATCTGTGTAAGAGAAATATTTTCAAAAATGTAAGTATTATTTGAAATAAAGACTTTCCTGCAATAAATTAATCATCCCGTAACTTATTCGGACGGTGCAAATTATTGCGCGGTCTTTAAGCTTAAAAATTAATAATATTAAAAAACTGGATTTCAATTATATATATATATATATATATATATATATATACACACACATTATTAAGCGATAGCAAAATTAGACAAACACGTGCTTTACAAATCATTCTATACAATATATATTACATTATATTATAAACAGGTAATAATATCATGTATTTTGTTTCCAAAACATCACAACAAAGTTTTATTCCATTAGTATTAGGCATCACGGTGATGGGAGTAGCATATACTATAATAATATAGTCTATAATGCATGATGTTGTTATAGGTTGTATTATTACATACATATAAGCGTACATCCATACCATACTCGCATAATTTCGTTGCCACGCTAGTTTGCTTTGTTCCCGCCGGATCGAAACTATTATACGTCAATTCTCTGAGGTTTCTTGAGAGAATTCTCTCTCTCTCTCTATCTCTATCTGTATACTATATATTATAATAATATGACCAAAATCGCCGTTATATAGTTGCGCGTTTGTTCGTCTAGCATATAACTCTACTTTATGTGTATGTACGTATGTATATAATATATAGCATGCTCACCCACACTTTTTCGTTTAATAATATTTTGTTTATTCCAGTTCAGATTCTTAGAATTTTATAATAAATTTAAAGACCATATCTTCAATTATTGACATTTTTCGTTGTCCTGTGGCAACACAAACATCTGTTTTTCAAATGAAAATCTCCCTTTTCACTGTAAATTATTTAGTGGATATTTTTTTAAGAAATACATTTTTATAGATCTAATTTAAAATTTGAACGAATAGTTTTTTCTGATTAAAAGGTTTATACTAAAGATAATAGTACTAAAAGATAAATAGTTTTACAATAATATGAAATATGTGTAATATTAGATCCTAGTATTTATTATACTTGGACCATTTCGATAAATTATAAATTTTGATAGATTAATTACTAAACATTTTACTATAACTCGCACATCTTACTTTACCATTAATTTAGTATATTTCGGTCAAATTATTCAAAAACCAATACTTTGAATTTTGATTTTTGCGTCAAAATGTTCAGAAAAACAATCTAGTAAAAACTTTGCACTAAGAAAGGGAAAAATTCTCATTTAAAAAACAGAAGTTTGTATCTCAAAAACACCCTAGGACATATGTCTTCTACAAAATACTCATTAAGTAGGTGGTACAAAAAGTCTGACTTCGTCAAAATATTTTAAATCGATTTATATATAAAAAACTATTTACAAAAACACCAAAATTGTGGTAGATAATTAAATTACGATAATTAAATAAATCAAAAACGACATTAGAAGCAATAAAACTAAATAAAAAATAAACTTAAAAATCTAGAAATATAAAAATTTAAAATCCAAGTTTTATTTTACAATGATATACGTAACTGAAACTCGATATTTACTAAAATAAACTGTATCGGAGAAAATAAATTGATTTGTTATAAATGTACAGCCCTAAACATAAACATATCATGTTTTAAGAAATGCACCGAAAATGAATAATAATAGTAATAATTTCGAACAGGACCCTTTTTTTATTTGATTTTAGATAAAATATTTACAAACATTCGCAGAATTACATTTATCGAGATTCGTGATTCAATTAATAACTATACGCGCTCGGCAGCTACCTATCATGAACGTCTATAATATTATATATATTCTACTCGTAATTTCTAGGTAGATTCATAGAATAACATAATAATTGAGCAAATTCAGAAAACTTTGACATAATGCTATGCTTTTTACTGCAGACAGTTTTAATTAAATTCCTATAAAATATTATGACATTTACATAGCTTTGTTTCCTCGCAATTATTCAGTAAATAATATTATGCAGCGTTACCGGTAGGTAAGTATTTCGCAAAAAAATAATGGATAACACACCGTACTGTTATTCCAATATAATAATAATAATTTCATAAACTGTAATATGCACTTTTACAACGGATAAAACAATAAGCGTAATAATATATAGAATAATATTAGCAAGGTAATTAATGGACCATATAACAATATAAATATATAATTATGTACTGTACTAACTTGTAATAGTGTGTTTTCTATTCAATATGCATAACGTTTGCCGTCGCTTGACATAAATCGTTCGAGCGTAGTTTTAAAAAAAAATATGTAAACAAGAAAATTAATAATATAAACAATTTTTTAACGAAAATATTTAAGAAAAACGTTTTTTCTCAAATAATGAGAAAGTATACTCACTCGAGTACACTCATGATTGATACAAAAGTTAATAAGTAAAAAGTGAAATTTCATTTTTAAAATGTATATGAGCACTTCAGTGTCGTAAGATATGTTTTGTACTAAAAACTATAAAAACTTAGCATAGGTTATTATGTTTAAATGACATTTTCATTGGATAATGATACTTTATTAAACTTCGTCATTGGTGCTTTAATCCTATAAATTGTCTTACAATGTTAAAAATACATGTTTTATGTTGTTTTTGTTTTTTTTTATATCGACGTATCTGTTGATAATGTCATTCAACAATCAGTAACTTTCAAAAATTTGTTTTCTAAGTCATCTTGAAGACATCTACACACAATAAACATTTAAATGAATGATAAATTTGTTCCAATTATTTTTTTATAGTTAAATAAAAAATTGTATTTGAAATATTTCAAACAAGGTTAGTGTCTTGTTTACGTCTTTCTTGCGATTACGTAAGGATTAAATCATTAATTACTTATATATTTTGTACTGTCAATAACTTTTTTTGCAATCGATGATTTTTACACATTTTATCTATATCAGTACTGTGCGATTTATTATAACACTACCGCTTTTTTATGATTTTACTTCTTGCATTTCACTGTGTAAATATAACACGATTCACAGATTTATTTTGCTAACTGTAAACGACTTTATACTATAATTAAGTACTAGGGGAAATATATTTTATTGTTTTTACTCGCTCATCGGATTCTTCGTTATAATATTATTTCATCACTATTCTCAGCAATGGTTAAAAATAGTAATAATAATTTAGTTTTCCGTATTTACGATGGTTATACAAGTGGTTAAAAATTATAGTTTATGGCTTGAAAGGTATCAATAATTAATATGCATAAAACATTAAAATTTCATATAGACAAATGAATCTTATGAAAAAAAAAAAATAGATATAGTTAATCCAAATAAATTAGTTGTTGACTGAATTTATATGAAACTTAAATTTTATGAACAAATCTCTTATTCAAATACCGTATAAATTTTATAATGTTAAAAAAAATTGTTTTTCCATACCGCGCCAAAAAAAAAAAATAAAAATAAAACAATACAATAGGTAAACATAAATTACACGAGAACAGGAGCGCACCCAGGAATTTTTTTTGGGGGGGTGGGGCTAAATTTAAATCATTTTTAAATATTAATAATATTTATAATAATATAAACAGAGGGCCCGGAATGACAGGTATAAATATATAATATTATGTTGTACCTAATGTTTGAATTTCGTTAGTTGATAATTTTTTTATATAATAATTTAAAGTCAATACACATAATCAAATTATCAAAATGTTTGGGGCTAGCCATTTTGGGGAGGGGGGGCTAAAGCCCGTTAGCCACCTCCTTGGGTGCGCCCTTGCACGAAAAATCAATAATATAAATTTATATACATCAATATATAAAATATATATAATAAGTGGAAATAAAATATTATAACTATTAAGAATACTTGTATTTTGTATGAATTAAACGTATTTCTCACTTAAATAGTACTAAAAACGAAATTGTAATCGATAATGTATGAAAAATCATTAAATTATCAGCTCTGGTAAACAATGTTTAACTCCGTTTATCGAACATCAAATTTAAGTTGAATTATTTTTTTTTTGTCTTGTACAAAATACACAAGTGCTTTACATTATATACATAAAGCTTTTGAAAAAGGACCATCACTAAGAGAATAGATATGGCCGTCGTCGAAGAACACGAATACTAATTAGGTAAAATGTTAAAAAAAAAAACAATACTTTTTCACGCTGTATCGTCTAAAAGTATATACCTACTTAGTTAGTATTTGTTACGACGTCGGCGATACGTCTTGTAGTGCATAATTTTCTAACGGATTATCGGTAAAAAGGGGTGAGGGGACAAAGTGCAGAATAAAGAGAAAAAACGGCAGAACATTATACGTGGTGAAGAGAAGGACAAGGAGGCCGCTCGGCGGAGCAAAAGTTTGGTGAAATCGATTTTTTTTTCACAAGTATCGTGTACGGGAATATACAGAAAACGATAGTCGTTCGACATAGAGCATTTTTAGACATCTGTCTCGCCGTGACGTCGACACTTATGAACTCAGCCATATACCATATATCATATATTAGAATACGTGCACACGTAGTATGGCAGGTGTCGACGCGCGGCAAAACGTTAAGGCTTGCGTTTTAGACTGCGATCAAAAACTTTTTTTCCGTTCTTATGAACGCGCGGCCTGTTGACTAGGACGTTGGCTTTCGGTCAAATTCAAAACCCTCTTCAGCCCTAGACAGAGACTGTTGTACCATAACGGTGAAAACGCGCAGTGCAGAGATTAGTAATCCACAGACAATATAGAGCAACGTGTTACCGAAAGGGCTTCGCGGCGAGTCTCGATAGGCGATTTGCGATCTCGCGATCAAATCGGACGGAATATAATGTTATAACATTTTATCCACGCGTATCGGCTACATAACGCTGCAGAGACGCCTTCGCCCCTTTGTAATGCCGAGTGCAAATGACGAAAGATATGGATTTTCGATCCAATTCGACGCCAACGCCGTGCGGGTGGTGTTCGTCGCTGAAGTATGACGGCCCCGAGACATATAACCGAGACGCGGTACACATATTAATATAATACTATATTAGTGTATAAATAATAAGTCCGGCCCGACCGTGGTAGGCTTTTGCCCTCCTCTAGCGAGAGAGACGAGAGACTTTGGCCCGACGCGCTTCGTCACGAATAATAATAATTAATATAATTGTAGACGCGGTAGGAACCGCGATTAAATGAAATTAAGTGCGGGCTGATTAAAATATAGTCCCGCGAACTTTATGAAACCATTTTTGCTGTCTCCGTAAATTGTTTTATCATTTACTCGCCTAAAGGATAATTAAAATATTCAAGCATAATCATTACACACACACACACACATATATATATATATGACAAGTATGTGGACGAGAGCCCGCGTGCGTGTGTGCATAATAATATATCCTTTAATAATCGCGTCTCCGATTCTGCAACTGTCCCATAGGGCCATAGACAGATATGTATATATTTATTTAGAAGCTATACTAGTGCTAATCTATTTCGAAAGTATAGAACGGAAGGACCGCCGCCGCCGCCGCCGCCGCCGTTCGTGCAAGGTAATACACAGCGCGTATATTATAATATAATATAATAAAATATGAATATATTTCGGACAAAGTTTTGTTCTTCGTATTTTCCATCAAAACTTTATTAAAGCTTTTCTCGTTTGTTATTTTATTTATTTATTTATTTATTATTATTATTATTATTTTTTTTTTAATTGAGTTAAATTAATTTTGTTTTCAAACTTTTTTAGTGTCCTATGCTCTATGCATTATGCGCACGAAAATTAATTATTGAAAAACTAAAGATCTCTAAAAGTATAGCGATAAAAATGACCGTTTTGCGGGTTAAACATAAACGCACGACGCAATAATTTTATTTATTAAAAAATCGAGCTATATAAAGTTCAATTTCGGAAATATATGTAGTTGAGCCGACGCTTTGACATTAATTAACGGTGTAAACAGTGTTGGAATAATTTATCTTTGAAGCATATGTTTGAGCATACTCATTTCGTCGATACATATTGCGAGTGAACGTGCATGCAAATGTCTGTACCAATTTGTTTATGTTTCAAAAACACCAACTACAGTATAATATAGCATAAACATTAGTGAATGTGTTTTTCAGGCATATAGAGTTAAACAAAGAAAATTAAACGTTAAAATAGTATAAAGTCTATAATGCTTTACTTTATTATTATTATTATTAATTATTAATTAATACAGAGAAGATTCAAAATAACCCTTTTAAGAGAATGTTGAAGTTGGGAAATGAGTCTGGTTTAGACTTTTTTCATTTCTATAATTATTAATTCTCCACAAATTTCATAAATAAACCAATTACTTATAATGAGTAAAATTCAAGTTTAATTTTGATCATCAATTTATTTATTATTCCTATGCGATTTAGAACTTAAAAAATGTTATAATAAATTTACTTATTGTCAAATTTCGATTTCCTCGTATAGTGTACCTGAGCTTATTTGGCGTTTATTTTAACCAATAAATAAGTTACACCTACGGATATTATGGTTGATTGTGGTTATATGCAGACGTACATTTAGTAAACATTTAGGAAAGAGATAAACTTTGTTTAAAAAACTGACTATAAGTTATAACAAAATGTTAAAATAACAAAACCATTAGCGTTTATGAATAATAATACGACTAGGGTCAATTTTTATGTTAATCAGAAAAATCACGTGATTTTTATATTTTTAAATAACAATAATATAAAATATACCACCACGTCTCATCCATACCGTTGCAGCGACTGCGATGACGAGTTGTCCGGAACAATAAATTTATACATTTTATTTTCTACTAGTAATGATCTTGAATGTTTATTTGCCGAACATGACCAAGCACTTTAACATCGTTTTTCAAACGTCACGATAAATCACCGGCCGACTTCATTCCGTCGGTAGGACTCCTCAGTGCTTCGATCCGCATTCGGATATATTATGTACATTATATACAAGTCAAATCGCGCGAGTCGCGACGAGATTAAAATTCTACAAACGACTGGTATTACACGACTACAAAGAGACGATTTTTTTTTTTTTTTTATATATTACATAGCAAATTGCGAAGACCCAACCGTACGGTTGCCGACGCCGGGTTATGGCACCAGCTGTACATACTTCAGTGGCACACCTAAGGAGTGGACTCCGGGTGGATCCGACGCGTGTAAAAAGTCAAATCAATCAAAACTTTGATTTTGATTTTAATCAAATTAATTTTTATTGATGGGATATAAATTGATTGTAAATTATTTAGTGTCGAAATTATTTCTACAGCACCGCCAAGCACTAAGTTGTGTTTTTCTGATTTTTAACCCTGTAATTGATTTTGTATTCAAATATACAACAATTTATTTTACGACAATAATAAATTTGTTGTTTTTAGACCCTCTCTTTTTTTTATATATATATAAATTCCTGGTTGTTCTACAGGTATACGCAGGACACTATCTTCGCGCGATAAACGGCACGCGTATCGTCATAATATTATTATACAGTACATTTTTCATAGACTTGTGTACCATTACATAGGTACTCTACAAGATGTGTATATTTGTTTTATATAACATCCTGCAATTAATAGCAAAAAAAAACAATAACATATCTCAATATATAAATTACGATCGCATTAAAAAAAAAAAACATTCTTAACGGTATATGTGTGTTTCAGCGGTGCTTCCAATAGTGTTATCAAATGAGAGAAAGTTTTAAAATAATTTCCATCTGGAACTTTGCGCGAACAAACGAAACCTTCAGATTCCCGCCACGCGTCTCAAATTTATACATTTTTCTCGTGCCATGCGAATGTAACGCGGGGCGTTTTCTCAGGTTTTAATAACACCTAAAAGTTTCAGCGGAAAAATATATTCTTCAAACCTTCAAATATATATATATATATATATACCATTATTATAATACGAGTTGAATACAAGTTGTACATTATTTAAGAGGCACTTCACAACCGACATCGATGATAAATCACCGGCGCCCGGTATAGATTTTCGTTACGCTGCAGTTTAGGGTCAACCCACTGTTGTGCACGGCGTCGATTAAATAAAATATTATTACGAAAAGAGACGAACGATAAGTGCGCGTTTATAATATAACCGAATGCAAAAATCTTTGGTGGGCTTGAGGTGGTCTCACTACGCAATCAGTTCCCGACCGCCACTGTATTATTTTTTATTATTATTGGAACAGTAAAGTTATTTACATTTGCATTTTTTTCCAGATATTAGTATACGTCGATAAATGAGCTTGAAATTGTTTCGTAAAACTGTCAACTTTTAACATATATATTATTTTTTTTAATTGATGCTACTCAATTATAATATGAAAAACATTGATCTCTATATATAAAATAAAAATGAAGTGAACGTATCAGTGAAGTGTACATTTATATTATAATTGATGACATTTTGACAAATTCTGAATGAAGAAATAATAACAAAGGAAGAATTTCCAGAAGATCTGAGTGGCGATAATCTGAATTCTAATTTACTTCTAATATTATGCTTGAATCACAACGACTGATGTCGAAAGAAGTTTCTTCATATATAAGAATATTTGTTGTGATTAAACAACCATTAGACTAAAAAAAAAATTAGAAAATCATCACTTGTTGTGCAACGAAATATTGTAACTTGCAAGCTGTCAGTACGTGGTAAACAAGTAAATAAAAACAATTATTTTATTTTTATGTGGAATGTATTCCAAATTTGAATATGTTACGAATAATTAATAAATGATAATTAAATGCTTACGAACAGCACGGAAGACGCGTTGCGCACTCGTAGTGAGCTTTCCGCGGTGTCCATCAGGCGACTGACTGCGGCTTATGTGAATCGATAGCGCGTCGATCTCGATTACGTAAGATCGTTACGAAAATATTATTGATAATAATAAAATGTATTTATAGAAAATCGCACACTATCCGGTACGCAACACAAGCAGAATCAATGTGTGTTTTTAATTTAGTTTTATTTTATTTAGGTATATTGTTATAAATGTCTATATATTTTTTGCTAATTTAGAAAAAAAAAATATTTTTAGTGCGATACTAAAATTATATTTGTGCAATTCGTAATATATTTTAATGCAATAATGAAATCAATTTAATGTATTTTCAAGGTAATAACTTTACACATACTGTTCTAAATATTACGAGGTTCCGACGTAACGTAAGAGTTACGGGCGTACTTTATGTAAACTCAGTTTTGCGGTCAGCTTTGGAGGAAAAAGAACCAAGTGAAGAGAGAACTATTATCATGGGACTGATTTATCAGAGTTAGCATTTTGTTTTTAGCAAAACCCCAAAGAAACATTATAGCAATATAATATGTAGAATTGTAATATATTATATAATATGTTTATAAAATATATATTCATAATACTAGACGTATCCCAAAAATAAGGTCTGCTTATTTAAAATAAAAAATATAAACTAGTTTTACATAAGAGCTTTGATTGAATATCTAAGATTGTTTATAAAAAAAATTGCTATTTTATTTACTTTTCAAATATCACCAAAGCACATTTTCTTATCCCACCCCCTCATAAAAATTCACTGTCAGCATTTTCTTTTTCAGGTACTCTATGACTTTTTTTTCATTTCTTTTTATGCGCCCGCCATTCTTTTACACAAATGACTTTCAACCTCAAGAAAAAGTAATGTCCAAAAGATCATCTGGACTACAGAATAAAAGTATTAAGACAGCCCAACCTGCAAACTTATCCAAAACGGCTCTGGTAATATAGGGCCAAAAGCTTGTACGCAAAAAGCAAATCCTTTTTTTTCAGTATGTCTCATCATCGATTATGCATTGCTCTGAGATATTTTTCAGCATCTCGTAGTAAGAAGATGCAAGGTTGATTTTGTTCCTAGTGCATAAGCTCGATGAAAAGAACTTTTCATTCCGTTCCAAACAAAAATGTTACTATGATTTATTTTTTTGTGCAGATTACGTCACTTTGAACTTCCGCTTTTTATTTTTTTATTTAGCTTTTTATATTTTTTTTATTAATATGGATACCTTACTTTTGAGTTTTGAGACATACCTAAATTTATAAAAGTAGTGATATACGAGGCAAAATATATTAACAGTTTTTATTTTATTTCTTTATATACCTGTGTGAAATAAAAAAAATATACATAGTTTTAATATTGAATTTTATAAAGATATCACTCTTCGAGTAATTTGAGTAATTATTTCAAATTTTAAATTTATTTTTTAATATATCTCACGTCACGTTTTCGATTGTCTTTTATAGTAGTATAATAGCAGTATAGATAATTTTATCAATTTGTTGATGTATTCGTGACATTACAATTGTATTTTGTTGTCTTTATTTCACGAAGGCATAACACTACGACTTTATGCTCAGCAGAAACCATTTAGCATTTTTAATCTGTACTTTTAATATTGGATTGAATCCACCCGATTTCAAACTGTATTAGTTAGATTAGAACATTACCCATTTTTCGTATTTTCGATATTTTAAGTTAAAAACGAGCCATGGCCTGAGAGCTACATAGATCACATTATATTTCGCGTTTGATTTGAATAATCGTAGAACTATATTTTATTCCTACTGAACTATTACAAAATTTGCGATTTAAAGTATCGATAAAAAACTGATGATCTCCTATATTTCCGGTGGTCTGGATGATATTATATGTACTTCTCCTCCAAACCCATCTGAAGGTGACCGTTAGAGCGTAAACAAAGTTAGGTATATTTAAACCCACGAAAGACGTTTTCCACACACACATACAAATAATAAAATACGCAATATACATGCATCATTTATGAGGTCGGGTTTAACGGTCGTAAGTAAACTATATGTGTGTGAAACTCGGAATAGGACGTACAACAAGTCGACGGTCGCTACAACAATAACGATGGCGGTGGTGATGATGATGATGATGATGATGATAATATGTAATAATAAAATAGCTAGCGCGTTAGTCCTGTGACAGCTTTCACGCCGCGTTGACCCCCGCTGTATGACGATGATTGCCGCGCACGGTCAACCCGAGAAGTTAAATATTTATATCGGAATTATTTATTACACTGTACGGTTACGAATAAATGCATTTCGCTGAGAAAATACGGGATTAAATTTATTTTATTGTGATTTATTATGGTTTTTATACAACCACCACGATCTGAGAATTTGTTTCTGTCACTAAAACTACATGTCGCAAGTGCTCGGCTAAAATATGACGAATAACTTCTCGTGATAATATTTAAAACAAAATAAAAATGCTTAGTATTTCATACATTTAACAATAAATACAAAACAGCCTAAACGAATACTTGCGTACGCGTGTAACTGAACACTATATTTTTTAAAGCAACAGTAATTCTACGCAATTTTTTATATTATCAAAATTCAAAATGAAGTAAAACGTTTATGATGTTATTGAACTGAAGTAATCATAATATTTATTTCATACATCGATAAAATAATTCTTTTTCACATAAGAAATTATTAATTCATTTTTTTTTTTTTAACTGTTATAGCCTATTAAATTATCTACCTATACCAGTAAATGAAACGAACTGAATATTCAAGACATTATTCAAGTATGAATTAATCATAAACTCTTTAAATCGATTTTTAACGATTTATCGTAATCGTTTAGTCCGTCTACCACGACTGTTAAACATGATTTTTTCTCACGTTTGCTGTCCGATTTCTCTCATTTGAAATACATTCAATATTAACGCGGTTATTTTGAGGGGAAAAAGGAAACCGTTTGACGTGCGGTAGTGGTACAACCAAAAAAACGCATCAATATGCTGTCGAAATCATGTTTTCAAATTATACACACAACTGCAGCTGCTATTTTGTCGTATTGACATAAGCCCTTAGACTCTATATATTATATTTAAGGACCGAAAAATAAATTATTTATTTAGTATTATACCAATCAGAGTGGAAACAAAATACAAAAATCTCCTGACACATTTTCGGTGATTAAAGTAAATTCTGATTTTGAACGTTTAATTGATCTACCCAAGCAATAGTTGAATATTAATTTTAGTAAACGACGAAAATGTCTTTATACGATGTATACAGACGACAGTAAATTTAATAGTGTTCTATTATAGATGTCCCGAAATTCGGAGTATTGCAATTCACAACTTAGTGGCAGAAGTGAAAATAGGTGATAAAGGTGGCCATTGATGATAATTGAATGAAAGCCGCATGCACAATATAGCGACAAATGTGTGAAAATGTGTTTGTTTAAAAGCATTCTATCGAAGGTAAAAGATAAATTTGTGTCTGTGAGTAGTGAAGTTATATTTGTGGTATAGATGATATAATAGATCATCTCAACAGAAAGGGGAAGTTAGATAATATTTTAAATGAAATAATAACACTATTTAGTCAAAATTTTTAAACTGGTAATACTATTAAAAACCAGATTTTATTTTTAACCGAGACTAATATTAACTTACAAGAATTCAATTTTGCTGGTTTTGGAATAAAAATATACAAAGTTTTCATATTTTTATTTTGGTTTATATTAATATTCATACTCAAACGCTTCGGAATCCGAGAATATTCTTTAAACAATACGACAAAATATGGACATTATATTAATGTAATAATATATAGGGGAATACGAGCAAAAATAAATCCACAGGGGTGGTAGTTGCATACTCAACCATCCCTCTTCATAGTACCACTTATGATCTGCAGTAATCAATCAAATCGTGTAGTGCTGTATCAATATAATATACATAATAACAAGGACGTAATGTCGCGCAGTCATTGAAAAGTACTGCGGTTAAGCACCAACCAGCGTTGCTAACTCTCATATGGGTGACCACTCGGGTTCATAGCAATGAAGCCCATGTCTGGCAAATACGTGTTCCAAAAACCCTACAGTAACAAACATAAAATCCCACAACTAATAGGTTGATTTTTTGCAACTTAATTAAAATATACAAATATTATCTAGACATTCTAGACTTTATTTATAGCAACAACCTGGACAAAAAACAATAGGTAAAGAAGTCAACATTTTAGCTTATGTCGAAAATCCAAAAAATACTATATACTATGTAACAAGTTGGTTATTTTACATATATATATGTATTATAATAATTGTATGGCAAACAATTCATACTTCGTTTTATTAAATTTGAAATGGTTACTAACTATATGTCGATGGTCTTAGTCAAATAACGATTTAAGGTGATGGACCAATATGTCACACGTGTCGTCGACTCGATGGTAATACATAATTCATATCATATATTCGTATTTATACGCTCAAAATTTGTACACATTATGTAAAACGGACAAAAGTTTATTTCCGTGTAGATTAAATACCATTATATCATCATCTTTGTATAATTATTATTGTTATTATCATTAGCATCATTATCGATGTGAGCGACAGTCCCCTTTCCGTTTTCCCAATCCCGGTATCGAGTATGCCGGACGTTATAATATCCTTTGTAAACGGTACCACAAAGGTAATTTCAATACATACGTAATTATTAGACAATGCGTCCGTCGCAACCACTATGGCTTCATTTCGACCACAACCGCGGTATTGTCACCGGGTCCTATACAACAATATTATATCTATCTACGTGCACCGGTAAAGTTCTAAAATTTCATCCGTATTCTATTCCTGGTCATAAACCTCACAGAGTATGCCGACAAAATACTGTTTAGATTTAACTCTGTTAAAAAACTATATTTTTCAATTCAAAGTATTATACAGATTACCTAGTTATACCGTAATTTCATTTTTTAATTTTGGTCTATGTATCGTAGAACATTGAAAAATCATTCATATTAGTTATAATGTAAACGTTTACACTATATTTATGCTACGAGATACCTATCTGAAGAATTGATACAAGTAATACATGCACTATATATGAAAAAAATTACATAAAAGCCAGAAGGTAGCATAGTAGTCTATTTGATGTTGACAAATCTCTATAATAGCTGTACATCATTACATTAAACGGCAGTAGTTTTCAATCTTTAAGGTTAACCATGCAGCACACTTCATCTCCCACAAAATTTTCGCGGCACACCAATCCATATAATATGTGAAGCTTATTTTATATATATATATATACGTTAGTATAAACCTATATATACATACTAATAAAACTATAAATAGATTTTTCGAGGCACACTTCAAGAGCGCTCACGGCACACCAGTATGCCGGGACACACCAGTTGAAAACCACTACGATTAAAGTTTCAACACAATATTAATATGAACAGGGTGCTACAAATATAGCTAACAAATATTAATAACTAAGAATGTAATATTTGTTGTTCTAATATGTATTTATACATTTTGTTCTATACGACACAGTAAATTATAACCAATTTAGTAAATAACATTTATCACTTCTATTAACTACACCCTGTATACGCATTATATATGTGTAGTCATACACCAACTTTTGTAAATATTACGAAAACCTTTATAAGTTGTCAGATAAAAACTAATAAAGTTATGGGAATTTCAAATCAAGAATAAATCATGCACCTATTGCACCTATTAATTAAAATTATTAAATCTATTACAATAAATGTGTTCATGTTTGGTTTTGTTTTTTACAGTCACGTTATATGTTATGTGACGGTAAATGTAAATATGAATATTTGTCCTGTTCGTAAACTTTGATCGTATTATTTATTAGTTTAAACCTTTGATGTCGTTTTTTAAGTACCTAGCTGAAAAATCGTAAAAATTACAATCCGTAAACGTAAAACAATATCTCGTCTATACTGTAGTTTTATATCATAATATAATACCGATTATGCCGATGATTTTTAGTTGGAACAAGAACGACACGATACTGTTTTATCATGTCTTGAAGAGTATATATATACAGGACACACTTCGGTAAAATAAATGTTTCCTATGGGAAATCCACTTTCGGGCAATGATGATGATTAGGATTATACAAGTTATTGTGGTTAAGTACATTTCAACGCCTGTAGAACACACAATATAAAATAATATAAACAGAGTTGTTCACCGAGGATGCTGACTCCATTTTTCTTTTTGATAATTTAATAATTTATTCGGATTCTGATTTTTTTTGAATTTTTAATGAAACTTAACTATTTATGTAATATTATTACGAACAAACTTTTTTTCAAATAAGAACTATCTTATTTATTATAAATTATTGATTTTGATGTACTTGTAATACGATCTTGTCCTCACCAAGTAACATATAAAATAATAAACAAATAAAAAATCAAATTAATTACTACGATAAATATATACATATGATTAGTTGTGTTTTACAATTATTGTTATTGCTTTTTATTGCAAAATAATTATAATTACTTATAAATTATAAAATCTGATGTCGAATATGCTCTACTAAATTTATTTTTTATTTTTATTAAACATATTTTTACAGATTACTAAACCTCACTGAGATAACTCATGTAGAGGCCCAAAGATCTTAACCTTAAAAACATTAACCCTCATATATCTGATTTTTTAATACAAATAACAATCAAGTTTTTTTTTGTTCTAAAAAAAACAAGCTATGTTATTTGGAAAAATGATTTAAAAGCATTGCTTTGAAAAACTTTAAGATATTTTTCTCAAAGCTCTTATTATTATTATTTTTTTAAACGAAAGAAAACTCAAAATATTTTCACAGTAAAAAACATGATAAAAATATAGCTTAACGTTACAAAGCAGTCACGTCTTCGGTTTCGTTTTTACGCACATTATATATAATGCTTTAATAGAAAATTTATCTAATCAGTAAAATAAATCACATTTATTCATTTTATGGGTAATTCAAAAGTTTTAAATGTTTATTTTAACTTAAATAGTACTATCTATATATACATACGTACAATCGTATTTAGTTATAAGATGAAATGTATGACACGTAACTCACAAAATTATCCAATATTACAGATTTCTGAAATTTAAGTGAGTGGTGAAGAACGTGTTTAATTTTTTTATTTTCTAATGCTCAAATAATAATTGAAAATAATACATAAAAAAAATAGAATAATAATAATATAATGTAATTAGCGGATTCCTTTTCTGCTTGCTACGACGTTTGTATTTCAATATTAATAACTACTGTCATTATTTTTTTTATTTACTCTCATTATCTATTGAGTAATATTTTTAATATCTATTAATATAAACAAAATTCCAAAACATTCATTAATATTTAGAATTTTTTGTAAAATAAAACATGTAAATGTATTGCATCATTCAAAAGCAAATCAAGTATTAGGTATATAAATGTAATTTGAAATATTCTAAATCATCACTAACAAAACCACTTTTTACATGAAATGATTCTTATTTAAATAAAGAATACAATATTATATTGTTTAAATAAACTAACTATTATAAATTAATTAAAATTAAATGATAACCCATGTAATGCTAATATTATAATTTGCAAGCTTTTGGTTTATTCCCGTTTATGTCAAACTATATAAATAACACATAATATAATATGAATTAATTGAAAATGAGATTATGTACCGAAATTGCCTATATAATACGCCGTGCTACCACATTTTTAGTATTACAGTAAGAACCCGATGAAAATATAACACTATATTATTATCTGGCATATTATATATTATATTGTGAATAATAGTGTACTGTTTAATTTTTACACACTTCTACAACTATAAAATAGATTATTATTTTTCGAGAACCTTATTACACAAGCCGTAGTCAGTAAAATTCCGTTCGCGTACACAAAACAAACATATATTGATTAGAAGAGACTCTAATTTTTTTTCCAAACATATTATATGTACAAGGCAGACTATCGTACTGAAAGTTTTGTGCAGTTTCATTGGTCTGTCTCCTCGAAATTATTTGATTAAGAAATAGACATACCATTTTGTGTCGTCTGTTCTTCTTCTATCACTTTTTCTATCTCTTTCTGTGTGTGTGTCCAGAAAGTTGAAACCCATCACCTGTTCAGCGTGCCAAACTACACGTGGTTACAACGATCGACGACGAGGACATTAATACTATTTAAACTCGCAAGAAAAACATCGAGTTCGAACTACGGTCGTAATTAAGTATATTGAATTTTGAGAAAACAAAAACAGCAGAAAAAAGAAGTAGACCAAACGTACATGAGATAAACAGAACTAATGCAATAGTATATATATAATATATATATATATATATATTAAAATACACTAAGTACAAATAGAATTCTATAATCGAATACTGTCCTACGAAACGGGTCCAAAAAGAAAACAAATGCTTCAGAACTTTTACAAGCGTACATAACACATGTAGCTTTTAAAAAAAAAATTCCCAGAAATTTTATTTAGTTATTTTTATTTCGTGTGCATTAATTTTTATTTAAAATATCTACCCGATTCAATATGTTGGATTCTGTAAGGAAGTTTAATGTGTTTATCTTACAATGTGTATGTGTGTGTGTTTTAGTGTATTAGTATATAAGTTGTCTCTTAAGAAATTTTTTATAGCTCAAAACGTATTTCAATTTTCAAGATTGAAAGTGATTTCTTTCAACAAGTTGAATCTAGTTTATATTTAGAATTCTTAGTAATTATCGCAATAACAGGTAAAGTTTAAAAAAAATCATGAAAATAGAAATATCAAATATTTATGCTGACATATTTAAAACATGATACAATTTTCAAAACATTTTTACTCTTATTGGGTTATTTTTAAATATTTGAAGTTTTCTACTTATTTTCCTTTTCTTTCTATAAATTATAATAAAAATATTTTTTTTAGTAAAAAATATAATTTCAAACTATTTACACCTTCCACTGTATGTTGGCACTGGCTTAAAATTAATAACAATAGTGTACATGATAAAATATTTTAATGATATACATATATCATACACGCTGTCTTATAAAAGATAGTTTAATTTACTTTATTACCAGTAGAACAACATATTAATAATATTAATATAAATATATCTTAAGATAATATCCTTTGAAACCAAGTCTATCACACAGTCACTATTCAAAATAATTTTTCATTTGCAATTATGTGTCATTGAATAATCAATTTTAAAATATCGATTGCAATTCCCTACTCAATGATGGAGATACATTTGAAGTATTTTAAAAAGAAAGACAACTTTGATTTATAATATAATAGGTACCCTAAATATAATGTTCATTATTTGTTAAATCACGGGCTTTTGGTTCACATTAATCATTTAACTATCATTATCTTAAATATCATCATCAAAACAAATTTACAATTTGTTATGATTTTACACTTAATTAATTAAAAAAGTTATGTGAGAAAACATGAAAAAATCAATTATATGTATATACTCGCGGTGGTAATACGAAAAATAAGTAACTATGCTCTTTATATATTAATATATAATAGTAGACCAACGATTTAAACGCAAACGAGTGATCAATATTGTACTCAACGAAACTTATGATCATGATAATATCATTGTGATTCTTATGTGGTCATTAAACGGTAACGGACTTCGTGTTTAGCATTTGTAGTTGAGTGGGGTTATTCACTGGCGCGAGAGGACACCAGAGACCATGTCCTAATGGTACTCAGAAGTCACGTATATCATAACCATGTAGTTTATACAGGGTGGTGAACTAACAAACTAACATATTTTAATAATAAATACTGAAATGCATTGAAAATTGTACTTTTTAACCTCAACAATTTTTTTTAAAAAAAGGATAATTATTCTATGCTTTACTTGATATTCTAGTTTGTTATAAAAATAGATCAATCTTACATACGTTGGTTATTATAATAAGCTAACGAACTTAAGTACTTTGCTAATGCATTTATTTAAATTCTAATTTTTGACATTTTTAGCTATGACTTGACATTATTATTGTTATAAACTTTTTTTTTTAAATAAAAACCACTCTTTCAACCATAAATATAATTTGTTTGTTGTTTTTAAATTGAATGCAACTAAATCAACATACCTACAAGTTATAGTGAGTTATTAAACTATATTATTGTACCAAGTATAATAAGGATTTTAAGATAAAAAAAATATAAGTAATATTCAGTCTATCATTTGTAGATTCAAGCAATTTTTATTGAAATAAAAATTTTAATTATTATAATTTTCGATTTTTTAAGCCTATTATCGTGAATTCTTAGCATTATCATGACCAAGCATATACTCGTGCAATTCAATAATTCAGAAACTATTTGTTTGAGTTTAAATTTATATACCAGCATAAAAAAAAAAATCTGTTTTATTATTAATACTCTGTACTGACGTTAGTCTTGTCGACAGCGCTTAAACGAAAGCACAAAAAAAAATCAAAGCATTTGTCGTGTTTATATGTATGTACTATATACCTACGATTTTAAAAATCAGACATCGAATAGATTCGTTATTTATTCGTAAATTAAATAATAATGGCGAGCATAGTACTCAGCTAATCACTCTGTATACACGAGTTTGTTTGTGCACCGTCGATATATATTTATGTATTATAATATAATACCCGTACACGAGTACTACTATATTAACGGACTGCTGTTGATTTCCAAAACTATTAGGTATTAACTATGCTATCACAATATACACGATCTTGACCATCGGCGTATACCGTTATTATATTATTATACCATTCTGATAACGTTTTCGAATATTATACGCGCGTAAACGTATACCCATTGTCGGCAGAAAACACTTTTGACGGTGCGATATTGCAGCGTACACAGATTCAGACCGTTGCAATTGATTTCAAAACATATCACGCTGTATATACTTATTATATTATTGTATTCAATAATAATAATAACAATACTATTAATATTTGCAGTTATTGTGTTCTCTAGGTAATAATAACGTCTCTTGACCCCACTTATAGACATCCGTCTCACTATTTGATATTTTACGTAATAAACGACATAATATTATAATGTGATGCATTCGAATCTTTTAAATATTTAAACCCTTAATATTACGATTTATTAAATCGTATTAAATCGATAACGAGTGTTACATATTATAATTTTATACATATGCGATCTATAATAAAGAATAAAACATATATTTATTGAGCTATTTCGTCTTGTTATTAACTCCGAAGACCGCAAGAGAACACTGTCTTACGAGATCCACTGTCGTGTATCAATCGGCAAAGGGGGAGGGCAAGTCAATGAAAATAATTAACACGAGTTAGATAAAAAGAATTCATTAAGTATAATTATTGATAATGTCCATCTGGATTGCACATTCAACAATTGTGTAACTTTCAATTTTTTTCAATAATAACAATAAATATTTTGTTATAAATTCATCTCACATCATTTTTCTTGTTGCCTACTAACAGCTGTGATTGTTTGAAAAATAACACGTTATTAATTGAAATCATTGGATAATTTATATATAATATTATTTCAGTAAAATGTAATAACGTAATTAGGTAACTTATAGTGAATTAAAGCGATAAAACCTAGTACGTAAACCAACTGAACAAAATCAACTGACTAGATTAACTGGGAAAGGTTAAGTTGTTACAGCGGATTTAATTATTAAGTAAATTAAAAAATGAACAAACTAATTTAGTTAAAACGTTTAAAAAAAAAAAAACCAATCGTTTAACTTGGCTTCGACTTTTGAACTAGTTGATATCCACAATATCTGTAGCGTGTAATTAATTAGAATTCCGATTAAATAATAAATATACAACCCCGGCAGCAAACGCAAATAACTTGGTACATCATAGGTGTTGGTATAATGTTGCAAAGCATTCGCCCAAGTCGATGCGGGAATATGATTCGGAACGGTGGCGCAGTGTGTTTTCTTTATTGTTGAAAAACGATATGGCCAGACACTATTGTCGATCATAACAATGACGCGTAGGGTCAACCGTAATATATATACAACGATAATATACGCCGATCAATGGGCAGCCTATATATTATATTCCATGTCGGAAAACTTACGACTGAGTTCATCAAACAGTCAACCGTACGGTAAAAGAACTTTATTGATTCAGACAATGAACCGAAAACCATAAAAAAATTTATCTCTGGACAATTCTAAAAAATAAAATGAAAAATAGATGAAAATATAAGGACGCCGTAAAACCAAACTGGACGTCGCCATCTCGAAATTAAGTTGTTTTATTTGCCTATCCGAGGAATAGACGGAAATGGCGTTTAACGACCGTGTAAAAATACCTAGGTGGTTTGCGTTTCGATACAGATCAGGACATGTATTTGTGACTGTTCAAACTATACTGTCAACTGTTTCACATTATTTATGAAGTTACACAGTTATATAATTACATATTATTTATAATTAATAATAAACTGATATATAAATGTAATGATTTACTACTTTCCAATCCTTTTGTTTTTTCAGAAATGTTTGAATAATCTACACAATTTTACACACTCTGTTATACAGTCATATTATTATGGGAGTGTTTCTATTAATTTATTTAAATAAAATTATTTTCATTTTTTCTCAGGCACCATCAATAACAGCATTTTAATTTTTAAATAATGCACATCACTACAGTGAACACATTGATGGCTGACATTATCAACATGAAAAAATAAATAAGTATGTCAACAACAATACGAGTTTTGATCCGGCTGACGCATCCCACCCTCCCCAGCCATAGTCGTAATCCGCCTCATTTCATTGACTGTTAAATTATTCAAAAAAAAAACATTATCACATTATTATATATTACATTATCATATTCTACCAATGAAAAAATGTGATCAGGTTTGTTGATGAGATGTGAAGTGGTCAGTAAACATGGTGCATATGAAAAATTTGCTGACTTTCTCGTAGTTGTCAACAAGTATCAACAAAACAACAACAAAAAAACTACTACAATCCACTGTATGGATTTAAGGGTAGAACCCTTTCTCCGTTTCAAAAAATTGTTTTGAGTACAGCCTTGAATCTAGATAATATGTTCATCACGATATAAGATAATACATATATCTTAAATCGAGCTTGTCATCGAAGTTTCCACCGCCGGAGAATTAATTGATCAGCCATCAGACTGAACAACTAGCGAAACGTATAAAAAAAACTTACTAAAAGCGTGACACAGTATTTTTTTTTAGCAAATACAACTTAAAATACTTTTATACACCCCACTACGTTTTTTTAAAAAAAAGTAAACATAAAATTGCTTTCTATATTACAAAGTCGTGCACGCCGCTTTCGTGTTTTGAAACAACAGGCGTTGATTTTTATGTATTTTTAACTCAGATTCCGAGGCATAAAATCTGCTGAAATTTTTGATAGATAAATTACCGAATGCAAAAACGGTATACTGTCTACATATAATATTTACTAATAAGTATATAGAAGTAATTATAACGCAATTTTGTAATAACGTGAGCGCTGAAGAACAGTGTACTTCGCACACTTAGCTTGTGTACAAATAAAACAATATTCGTTCAATATTTTCAGAATTATATCAAACTTTTGAATTTGGAACGATAAATATGAGATTTACCTGACAAAAAAAAAAAAAAAACTCACTAAAAGAAAAAGGTTTTGTTTTCAACAAAATTGTAATGAAACGCATATTTTATGTATAAATTATAAATCCGCTATGCGATATGAGAAATAGAGTAATCCGAACCGTTTTTGCTGACGGCTGAACACTATCGGCGACGTAATACTGTGCGTCCCGTTTTCATGCCCCCGGGGCCGGCGTTAGAAGGAGGCAAATCCCGAGTGGGTTTTCGTATCACGTGTCTCGTTTTCGAGGTGTACAATTACACACCTCGTATATATATAATATACTGTCGTCGATTTATTATTATTATCATCATAAGACGTTTATAATTATAATTAATTTTTCTATTTGGTTCATATGGATTTCTCTTCTATTTTCAATACTTAATTATTTTCTATCACAACAAACAGGCGTCGTGTATTATAATATTGTTCATCAGATATAGGAATTCGTAAATTAAACTTCACGAAAAAAATATCAATTGAGAACAGATACCCTTTTTATGAACTATTCGCTGCAGTCGGCAAACCAGAAAAATCTTTTCAGCGTACTATACCTATAACATTATGGCCTTTGCCTTTTTGGATATTTTAAAAAAACACGCGGTACTCACTCATCGTGGAGTTGGTCTTCCTCAGGGTGGGGCAAATCTTCCACAAACCGATCCGGAACGCAGCGGCCGTGTAGGCGCCGTCCGTGCCCGGCACCCTGTACGGTTCCCTGGTGGTTACCCACGAACCGGTCACGAAACCGGTCAGCAGTATGGCCAGGGACGCGACGCCGAAAGCGACGCTGGTCCGGGACACGTTCTCCGGCGCTCGGCTCACCGCGCACATTTCGCCCGCCGCCCAGCCGCAGTACCAGCTAGTCACGGCCGTCGTCACGCGGCCATCGCGACTCCGCGCCGCCGCCACAGCAATTCAGCAAGAACTTTACCTGAAACACCACAGCGTTGGTAAAGGTATTTATTATTGTTATTATTGTCGTCTCACAGGTCATGTGCAGTATTAATCGACAGCAAGCTAAATAACATAAATATACGACTAAAGTGTGATTTGACAGGCGTGTTCAACCCCCGATTCGTAAAAGTCGTCTCGGTAGTATAATAAACACTAGATTCGATACTACATTTGTTTTATATTTTTACAAAACCGTTTTTAAAAATTTTTATCCTCAGTATAAATATTTTAATAACTGAGAAACCAATCGATCGAATTTTCAATTAGGTACATCGACATTTAAAAATAAAAATGACTATCCACTAAATAATTTATTGTAAAAATGAGGGTTTTCGTTTGAAAAATATAAGCTCATATCAACCACAAGACACTCTTTAAGAAGTAAAAAATATTCCAAGAATTTTAAAGTATATAGTTTAAGTTAATAACTTATAAGTCTTTACTTAAACCGTTATGGGACATACGGCATCCAGCCATGGGGAAGCTGCAAAACCATCCAACATCAGAAAAATATAAGCCATACAATTCATCTGTTTCCGCTTATTTTCCTCTGAATCTTGGAACATGTATAACAAACAATAACCTTCACAAAACTTATAGAATTCAAACTTTAAATCAAATCTCCATAATACATTACTCTAAACTTCACACTCTATACCACAGTAAACTCCAATCACACACTGATCACTAGCAACGAACACACTACTGACAACCCTTGACGAAAACTAAAAAAAAAAATGGTGTTGGGACCTTTTGTTATAGCATCTCTCAATAATTAACAAACGTACTGAGTGTTATCACTGAGTAATTTTCCAATTTATATTATTCACCGCTTATCAAAATTGCTTGTTGTAGAGGTTGTATACTTTCACTTTAACAATAAAAAAGGTAAAAATCTAACTACCTACTATTTTTATTATCGTAGTAATTCTTTTAGTTTTTATTTAGTTTTTTTTAATCATCTATTCAGCAACTAAATAATAATTATTAAAACCAAAAATTAAAACATTAGTTTTCATTTGCATTAAAAATGTATAGCAGGTTATAATAACATACAAACTTTAAACTACATAAAAACATTTATTTCTAAAACATTAAAATTAAATTATTATAATAATACAGCCGATACTTTAGTGTCAATAGTTACATATTATAAATATTATGTAGCTTCGGCGAAAATACATACGGTTCAATAATAATGGTTAGACGCATTGCCTAAAAGCATAAATATATTGTGATAAAACCATTTTATAAACATTGTTTATATCTTATACATTTAAACTAAACAATTATAATATTAGGGTTCGTGCTTATTAGCTTTTAAATATTTATTTTGTGACGTAATAAGTGAGTAATAAATTATGTTTCAGATCACCTGGTAAAACACTTAATTTTTCATTTTTAATTACGCTATATTATGTTTATGTTTTTTAGGACCATTAAATTTTTATAGTAATTTTAAAGAAAGAATAAAAACATCTAAAAAATGAATATAAATAATACAATATACCTACAAACCAAAATTAAATAATTATAAATAAAAATATATATTTTTTAAATTGTTTATTTGAAGAAAAATAAATAAACTGTGGTGTTTAAGGCATAATGCACTTCTGTAGTGTTATAAAGTTTATTTCCATTTTTAATTATTCTAGAATTATGGATGTTTCTATACTTTTAAGCTCATGTATGTATTAATATTTTTCAAATGATAAACCGTTTATCTTAAACGCATTACCTATATATATATTTTTGTATTTTATTGTAAAACATTATAAGTTATTATTTTAATTTTTATATAATACCTATATGAAATTATATAATTATTTAAAAAATACATTTACGTTACATGTACTACTTTACTCAATTAACAACCATTAATAACTATTGTATTTAAAGTATTTGGGAGTATTAAAATATTGCGTATAACTGTAATGTAATTTTAAATGATTAAATATAAATATATATGTAGCTGTTTGTAGTAATAGTCGATATCCCGACCCAGACGCAAAACCACAGAAGTGACAAGAGGTTAATACACAAAAGAGGTTCGTACAGTGTGGATGTGAGATGGTTAAGTATAACTGAAAATTTGAATAATTCATACGCCCCTTTTTTGTGACATAAAAGAACTCATATATTTTACGTTTCGTATGGATTGAAAGGTCTATTGGAAATTTGCTCGGAGCTGATATAATCACAGTTGTAAAGTATTTTTATTTATGATTTTAAGCATGGACCTGGTCAGTATTTATTTGTGAATAATACTATATTTTTATCATATATGTTATCATTTTATCAGTTAAATCGTCACTAATCGTTATTTTATTTATTATTTTTTTTAAGTGACAATTAAATCTATGAACTGTATTGAAAAATTTATACAAACATATATCTACGAATTCTACGATAACATAAATTATATTTTGAAAACGTTTAATTCATATATTTAGGTATGCAGTAGAAATGTAGTACCTAAGTATTTAAAAAACTTCAGTAATACCTTCCGTAAACGATCTCCACTTAGATCTAAGATAATTTTAAAATAATCATTATATTTAATTTTTTCCAATTCAAGCGAAGTCCTCGTATGTTCAACACAAGTACATACACTGGCAAGTAAACTGATACGCACAATTTCGATAGCAGTATTATTATTATTATTATAACTGCCCATGCGAAATAATAGGCAGCTTAAGTAAACATTAAATATATATCTGTTTTTATCAATAGATTGATATTAATAGGTATAAGTGCATATTATAAGCACTACACGCGTATTTATATCGGCCAAACAACTTTTACGAGAAAGCGTTTAAAATATATTTTTGAGATCACCATACATATATACACCTACATACATTTTCAGAACTCTCTCGCTCTATAGAAAAAAAAATCCATTTTTTCCTCCGCAAAACCACATATGCCGCGCTTTCGTGTAGCTGTTTTCCGCTCAGTTAACCCGTACTTATATCATATAGACGACTGCCGATCGATCGATAAATACTCAACTAACAGGATACGTAAAGAAAAACTATCTGCGTATCTGTGTCCGTATTAAGCGAGGCGAAATTCTTTTATGTGAACGCGCGTGTGGGCATACGACTTCACGATATCATCATCTGGAGGCAAACGACAAGACAAAAATATTATCTATGAACGATAGAATATCATAATAATAATGTAGAGGTGTCGCGCGCGCAGTCCAATGCGTTGTCCGTACAATATTATTTGGAACGTATTTTTTATGTGGTTGATTTTCGAGGTTTCGAGGCGAATTGTGATATGTATAATCTAATCGTCCGGCTAAACACTACTGCACGTTATAATGCTGTACAAACGTAAGAATAAAGTGAATTTTTGAGTTTTTATATTTATATAATATTTATTGGGTTGACGTTACTGTTCAATGGTAGGAGGTTGGAGGGGTTAAACAGATTTAGATAATTTATTGATTATAAGGAATTCGTAAGAAAAGTTTAATTTTACACTTTTGTTTTTTTGAATAGATTATATCACAAAAGTTAGGTATGTATAGGCATTGTGTTATACTAATGTCTAAAAAAATATTGAATATTAATATTTCCCGAATAAGGAATTTTCGTATTATAGAAAAAATTAAACGAATCATTCAATAACTTATTTGCAACATCAAAAAATATTATTTATCTATTTTAATGGTTTGTAATTGAACAAATTAACTGGCCTCTTAGACTGTGATTATATGTACGATTTCAATCAATTATCTAATACCCAAACCAGGTTTGACGAAAGAATAATAAAATGCAGAACTTTAGCATTAACATATAGATAAACCTATAAACAATATCATATCATAAGCGTGTCCATGGTGCACCCTAGTGCGTACACAGGGGATTTCGGGGTTTTAGCCCCCTTCTCGAACAATTTATTTTGGCTCATAGCGCCATTTGAAATCGCGGGGGGTTCAGATGCATACCCTGCACCCCCGTGGACATGCCTATGTTTCATGTATTCATACACTTATTTATACAATATTTTATTGATACTAAAAATCATATTAATGCATAATTGTAGTACATTTTAGTGGGATATTAGGATAATATTTTAAGGTATTTTTAGAACAATTAGTATCATACTTTAAACTTTAAAAACCTAAAAACCTACTTTCTATGCATGAGATATGCAAGACATTTTATTATGTATCATAATATTGTAATATCATCAAGTCTGACAGGACCGAATATCGTTTACTTGTTGATTATACGACAACGTATTTTGTAATCAGTAGGTATTTGATTTGACATGTAATTTATTATTACCTACAAGTTATTTCACTTTCCAAGATGGCATTATTAACACGTCAAATAATTCACGTTCGTTCAACTTTTTTTTTTCTTTTTGATATGCCTCGTTTAATCCAGAATCCGTGATACAAGCAATGTTATTTTTAAAAGTTTGAGAGAAACCTATGTATTTTTATCTTTTCTTTCATAAAAAAATCTTTCAAAACAAAATTACTTATTATTAAATGCCGTATAAATCGACGTTAGATCGACACGCGAGATTATAATATTGATGGCTGTATTGTAATATATTCTCAACAACAACATTTAATGTGCATGCATCACTTAGATTGTATTTACGCCTAATAATTATTAAAATGGGTATACATTAGCAATAATAGCATTCGATTTGATCTATATGCGTTTTCGCTTCGACCCACTGTAGCTTTGTATGAACAGGGTGTTTTTTTTTTTTTAAACACAAGACACTCATTATTTCGATAACTAATAATGAGTTTGAAGACAGATTTTTTTTTTTTTATATACGTTCATGTCATTATACAAAATATCAATTTGGAAAAAAAATCATATTTTTTTTATACTAACGTGCTAGGTAGATGATCGGATGAGTAAAGCCACACAGAATCACACTACTTCGTTAATCTGAACTTATAACTAATATTAATGACTCGTTCGAAATTCGATTTATATTATTTCGTATTATGTACCTATCAAAATACTCCAAAAAATATTACACTTTAGAATATGAAATAAAAATGGATGCTGTCATTCAATTGGTTAAGAAAGTTTTAAATAAATGATAACGATAAAAAAAATAGTAAAAAAATAAATTATTTTTTAAATAATTTAAAGGCGAAATGATACATTTTTACGTAAAAAATAAAACACCCTGTATAAAATACGGTTTGCAATAACACAAGGCAAAACTATCTTTGGCCTCGGTATAACAATAGGACGTCGCTGCGTTTGAATAGGAATAGTCGTCGAGCTCGCATTATTTTTATTATTATTATTATTGTTGTTGTTGTTGTTGTTGTTGTTATTTTTTTATTTTATTGATCCTTTTAAAAATTGGCTTCTGAAGCCATTATAGTCATATATTTCTACTTCTATTAATTATTCGTGTCATTATAAAACTTAAAACGTATAATATATAATATACACTCGTATATACCAAATACCAATGATTATTGGCCAAATGGTACAACATAATAAATGACTTGAGAAAAAGTTTCAATTTGCATATTATACTCGTACATAATATATATATATCATAATATGTTTTCATTAGATTATTAATTATAAAGTCTCCAAAATATAATATTGTTATCGATTTAGGTTCGAATAGCACTCATATTACAGAGTTTAGGTCTGTTGTAAGTGTTTTGGTTGACACATCGATAACTTTTTTTTATCTGTAAATGTATAAATTTTAAATATGAAAATATTGGCAAATTTAAAAAAAAATCTATGGTCATTAAAATTTCAAGTATTTTTTAATATATTCATAAACTAGAAATTTAAAAATAAAATTCATTTTTCATTTAGTATAGGCAGTCATTACTAATATTATTTTCCCTACACACTTATCTATACAGAATACTATTATTAGGGATCTAAAATACCTATTTAGGTACCTAAATATTATACAACAATTATCGAATGGTAAATATGATAACTTATTAGTTATGTCATAGCACGATAAAGCATAAAATATTATTGATTTCGTTCCACATATTATATACAATTTGATTGAATTTAATTGAAAAAAATATATATTATATTCCAGGCAGACCTTGTTCGTTGTGAGATAGGTACCGGAAGGATTGACACTTTCTGGAATCGGGCCCCTCACGTCCAGAAGGTCTGCGGGCTGCACATACAACGTAGCGAAGATAATATATAGTTTATACATTCAAAAAAATATTATTATACAGGAGCAGACTGAGAATTAGATTCCGGTTTGGATACATCAACATTCGATTGGATCATATTATTATAATATACAGAGTGATTCACCAAACATGCTCATCCCAATTCTTACCTTTAATAATAAATTTATTCAAATCCTGAATTTTGAAATTCTTAAAAATACTTAAAAACATATTTTAAAATAGGTACTTTTTATATACTGTGTTGCCCGGTAGTGGCATAAACTTCTTTTTTTCAAATAATAATCACCCATTTTTTCCCGTAAATTAATAAACAGAGAACTGCTTTGATAATGTTGATGTTGAATGAGTGTCTTGGGGCTATTTTACTTGTGTACCAACAATAATAGGTCGATAATAGGGTTTTGAAGAAAAGGGGGCTATAATGGCTTTATTATTTGTAAAAATAATCTGAGTATAAATAATCTGAGTAGATCCAATATTGCATATATTTGATATTTTTGTTAGCTATTTTTAAGGACTTCTATCCTTAGTATACACATTTTAATAACTCAATAACTACTCATTTTAATTTCCTTTAGATAAATTAAAATTTTCAAAAAAAAAAAACAAATCATCAGCTCAACAGTCTACAATACAAAAGATTTGTTCTTATTTGAGAAAAGTAGATGTTATACCACGCAGCACTCCTTAAATAGTCCAAAAAATATAAATAGTTTAAAATATAGTGCTCAAGTATTCTTTAAAATTTTAAAAATCACCAAATAATAAATTTATTCGTTATTAAAAAAAAATATTAGGTTTATCTTAGTTATATAATACCTATATTACATCATTTCCCTGATATGTAAATTTAAATTTAAGCTACAAGTCTAGTAGTATTGCTGCCATCAATTATTATTATTTATCCATAAAATCAAGGTTTATTTGTTTTCGATGTTTAAGGGTTAAAGTCAATACGTCATGAGTGGTGAAAAAGTAGCAACGGAAAAAAATCAATATTACAATATTTTATTTAATATTATTATTTTATTACTATAAAAATAAATATATATATATAGAAACCATTCAGGAGAATCGACTTCCCAAAATATATAGTAATCTATTTTATTTAAAGTTCCGTAGTATCCTGGGTACGATCGTACTACAAGGAGCACTAGAAAATATGAATAACACAACTTAGAATAGAACGAATTTTTAGAATTGAAAAACTGATAAAAAATAAATTTATATTTTATTTGATATTATGTTAACATCGACATTTATCGGTTAAAACGTCCTTTTTTGTTCAGTATAACGATTGTACCATGGGCGTGGGCGTGTCGTTTTATTTGTTGTGTATTTGACGGGTTATGGTGACAATAGTAATCGTTCAGTTGCTCGTCATCGATCACAAAATGTCGGACCTAGAAGCATAAACCCATGGCATTCTATCTCCCACAAAGTCTTAGCTAGGACGGCAGAGTGCATCCTCCACAATATACAAAGGCAAACATTATTCTATGAACAAACTAGGCTAATCTCTTAAAATGGTAAGATACCTACATATTTAAGTTATTAATTTCCTTTTGTAGAAGTTATCAACCCTCTTAAGCTACGCAAAATCCCAATTAAAACATTTTGTTTCATCTAACATTTTAAATGTATATATTAATTGCTTATACACAATATGAGTCGCATATTTTTTTTCCGATGATGGCTGTTTCAGCTTCAGGGGAACTCAAATGCATAATAATGGCTCAACTAAAAAACGAATAGGATCGGCACGATAATGCATCTATGTTAAAAATCACTTAAAAAACGCAATAAATGTCCTTTCTATCCAATTGCCGATTGTTTTTTGAACAAGTTATAAGAATAATGAGACATAAACTTGTTAACACGATTAACCTACATAACTGCACACTCGACATAGCAGCATATAACTATTATTAAATCAATTATATAAACATTCAAACAACCTTAAATTATTTTACAGAATAAAATGATAATTCATACCGATATGTGATATATCTGATTTAAAAAAAAAAATCAAACAAATGTTATAATAATAATACACTTTACTTTTATATTTGTTTACCTCTGGTGTGGTCAACGATATAAAAAAATATTCCAACGATTAAAATGGTTTCCCATTCCAATTACAATATACATGAACGAATAAAAATAAACACAAGTTGACATGTAAAAATGTAAAATCAACGCATGTCAACTGCATATAAAAAGTTATAGAGTATCAGCAATATTATTATGTTTAGGTACATGTGGATATAAAAAAGTTTTAATATTTCAAATTTAATAGGCATGATAAAAAATTGCATAAACTGAAAAGATGGGTAAGTGTTATTTGATTACTTTTAATCAAATTTTAACCTAACCTGTTAATTATTGTTTTAGATAAAAAGTAAGATTTTTTTTTTTATTTTAAGAAATTGACTGAATGAGATAATATTTAACTTTTAGTTAATTTAAAATTCACTAATGAAGTTCATTTCGATTTTAAAATTATAATTTTTTTACAGTAGTGCAATTTGGAAGCAATATTATTTTTATTTAGAATCACTTTACAGTTATTGATTTTAATCTAAGATGTCTATTTAGATATATACTTTCAAGTATATTTATTTTTTACGTATAAATATCAAAACTTGTACAGAAAATTAATTATTTGTAAGCATTTAAAATTTAGATGAATAGACTAAGAATGGTTCACCAACATTTCACAGAATATTCCACTCCGTTACTCACCTTATCTACTTAATAACGTTAAATGCTTACAAATAATTAATTATTATTATTTAATATTGGTGTTTTTACATCGGAATAATTCCTGGAAAATATCATCTTACAAAAAATGTAATAAAAAAATATACATATTTTCATTGAAATGAAAACTTGAAGTTAAATCGAGCGACGTAAAAACAAAAATGATTTTAATTTCGTCGGAACTCAATACTAAGAATCAAAAAAAAAAAAAAAATGTCAAGCGTTTCTCCATTGTGTATAAAATATGTATATATTGAAAACAACTCCGATCAAATAAACTTCGATTCTATAGTTTTTACTGTCCACTACATCAACGCATTTCAAATTGTAAATAATGTTCCAATAAATATATCCACACGCAATATTGGTATACTATTATATGTTGTACTCCAGAGTCCACGAGCGATTGTGTCGATCCGTTATTCTGTCATCGTCATTAAATTATTATATCGTTATGTATTGCACGACGGTGTATTTCGTTAAGAATATGTATTTGTTCAATTAGGTTGAGGGATACAGTAAGCACGAGATGCTTATTCTTTTGAAAGAATGTGGTGTAAAAAATGAGAATCCTGAAACTGGCGTGCATACCACACACTGTGCATAGCTTATTGAGTTATAAAATAAACAAAATAATATGATGTCCAACGCAATGTGACAGTAACAGAAAACGATTTGATAACATTTTTAACTGCAAACTTTTCTGTTTTAATTATATATTATTTTTTTTTGTTAGAATGTGAATACTATATCTAACTATACTATGGAATATTTGTTAAAAAATACTTAAAATGCTAAAATTATTGTTCTAGATTGCCAATGAAATATTAGTAGGCACCTGCACTATGATAGTAAATCCGGGTATAGTTCACCAGTTAAACGAATACCCGTCGGCCATGCGTGTGATGGGTAATTATTATTCTCGTCCGTTCCTTCCTTCCTTTTTCTGTGCATATAAATAAAGCTCCGTGTATATGAATATACCTACAGTGTGTTTCATTTCAAATATAATGCAAAACATTTTAATCCGGTGACATCGGTTAAAATGTGTTTTTTAGGCGAAACTGAGAAATTCCAAAATACAAACTCGTTTGGACAATATAACTTGCTGAAAAAATAGAATAAACTACTGAATACATTACAAATTACATTATTAAGTTAAAAAAGCAACAATCGGTTTTAAATTTAAAACCTTGATTAAATGGTCAAAATTACATAATAGAAATTGTGAATTCCAACAATTAAAAGGCTGAATATTTAAAAATCGTCAGCAAATGTGTACATTTATATTCCCTAAATCTTCCCAAAAACCCATTTCAATACTGGGTCACTGGACACAAATGATACAACGTGTTATAAAAGGAAACATTGTACAGCGCTTATTAACTTATATATCGGTGAATACGCGACAAACACCGCAACCTCGACAACAGGCCTGCATAGTATATATAATATATATTATCATACTTACATCAGATTTATATATAAAAACCAAGTATCATATTGTCGTAGTCGCTCTTAATGGTTGAAATAAGCTTTGAATGTTCTTATTGTTCATTCCCGTCACCGCCGCATTTTTTTTTTTTAAAAATGCGGCATTTTAATCCGATAGAATTTATTAAGCTCCGTCCCGACTTACCGGCACGGAAGAAAATCGAATCGATGCCACCGTCAGCTCTTGTACCTATAATATTACATAATATACCAAATAAACGTGAAAAATCGCCAACTATTTTGAACGTGTTTTCATTTTAATTATTTCGCACATATCTGACCCGTTAATGGAAAATATGAATACGTTTTACAAGATATTATTACATATACGGAGCAATCCCTCTTGACTGCTTAACTGCAGTTTAGTAATTTTATGTGATTTTGAAAACAGTTATTAATCATTTAAAAATCGAATTCCAATCCGTTATCCAGTTGGATAGTTAAATTAATTTAAATTTTGTACTATAAAAATATTGGTACTTTTATTGTTTGAACTCATAACTAATTAATTACATATTATTACAGTTTATTCTCTGATAGTTATTATGTTTTGGTTTATGAAAATAATAAATATTAAAGTCATAATCTAAAAAGCAAAAAATTTGAAAAATTATGACGATAAAAAATAAAAAGCAAACTTTTTTAAAAAAAATTTACTATAAATTAATTGAAATAATGATAGAACTGATTTCAAATTTAGTATTTAATAAACAAAAAAAAAATGTTTTTACCAATCCAAATTCACCGAGAAAATCAGTATTCAGTATCCACTGATTGAAGAATGGCTTTAATACACACTCCGTACACAATATAGTTCAGACGTTGAAGGTGTAATCATAATAAGAGCGGTAGTCATATAATAAAAACATCATCGTGAATACAAGACTTTTTTTTAATGCGAAATAAATCGCGACATTTTCGGTTTCCACGACATCAAATTATAATATGCACGTCGTCCCCATTGCGTATTCAGGGTAAGCTTTTGTTTCGTCTTCCACCTGCCATTCCACACCATCGTCGTAAATTGTCAAACGACGTGCATTTCATATTTTTGACGAATACACGACTTTTTCCCGCAATTTTCTGTGCGAACACCAAGCGTATTATATTCTAAGGATATTATTTTTATTTCTTTATTATTATATACTTTTTTTTTAAAGCAAACGGTGCAACCCCAAAAACACCGCACAAAGTTTGAAAAAAAAACGCTATATCTAATCCTTAATCGTAAAAAGTTGTACCAATATTTTTTTTTTATCCTCGTCTGTACAACTAAACCGTTTAATTATTCCAAACGTTTTTCAGTGGATTTGAGTAGTTATTTTTTTATAATTTTAAATTATTGCGTAATTTTCATTCTTGATCAAATAAACCACTTTAAAACCACAAAATTACAGAAAACAACGGATTTTTCGCATTTATCTACCTACTGTAGTGGTATATTTTGTATTAAATTATTTTCAAATAATGACATTATACGTTATTTCGAATATTAGTGTATTAGCTGTAATAATAACACTAATTTAAGGCAACGAAATGTTATAAAATAATATTGTTTTTACTATTACACTTGTCAATACAAATCAATAATACATTATTATCACCAATCATTGAACAGAAACATCATAATATATTAATATAAATATATTGTGTAATATATTTTAAGATGCAATAAATATGTTTTGTTTTGTATTATTATAATACGTAACAAATAGTTTAAGAAGGTAACTTTTTTTCATACGAAAATTTAATAAAAACTAAAAAGGAAGATGTTATTTTTAATTTCAAAAAGCGCATCGCATAGCGTTTGATCGTTTAACGCGCATGCTATACTATACTGTATGTACACATACCTATTATATTATACACTATGTATGCTGCAGTTGCCTACAACAACGAGCAACAAATATTTGATAAAATTTTCATTTTAAATTAATAAATGATATTATATAAAGACGTATCTATTATATACAATATAGTTTAAAAAATAAGTTTTACCACAACCGTTTTACAATGACGATTAATATCGCGAATTTATCCCAAGATAATGCAACAACTTTTGATTGAACAAAATCCGCAAAAGCCCGTTCAACGATTTTATTCACACGCACGCGAAACACGCGTTAAATTAAATCGTTTGCATTTTATTCGTAGACATGCAACGTGCTATTAGTTTATTACTTATTCATTATTATCGTAGTATCATAATATTATTATTATGATATTATAAAATATAAATTATGTTGTACGCGTTAATAAATAATTGTACAATATTACTCTACTGATGTAGTATAGTATATACAGGGTGATTCACCAAGCATACTCACCCTAGTTTTTCTTCAATAAAACATTACTTAAAATCTGATTTTTAAAAATTTTAAAATATATTCGAAGACCGTATTTTCAAAATCTAAAACTTTTTTATCATACTTAAAAAAATAAATACCCCACTGTTACAAAAACAAACTTTAATTTTTCATATGACAACCTTCTTTTTATTATTTAAATTATCTATCCAATATTTTTATTCAAAATATTGATGTATCACAATCGAAATTCTAACGAGTAGTTTTTAAAGACTTGAATGCTTTATAAACAATTTAATAACTCAAAAACTACTCGTTCAAATTTGGTATTAGATACATAAAAGTTCTTAAAAAATATCCACTAAATAATTTATAGTAAAAAGGGAGGGCTATCGTTTGCAAAATAGAAATATGTATTGCCACAGCACACTCCTTAAGTAATGCAATAAATCTCAAGAATTCAAAATATGTTCTTTACGTATGTTATTTAAAAATTCCAAAAATCTAATTTTGAATAAATCCTTTATTAAATGAACATTGGGTGTGAACATGCTTGTCAGATCACCCTGTATAGTTTGTGTATGTAATATTATATTATGTAGACGAGACTATGTTTATGTGTAATTATATAATACACATAAATACCCATTAGTTGCAAAGTTAGGCTCGTTGTATATATGCACTAAATTACAACGTCTTGTTTGCTGTTGTTGTTCAATGCGCACGCACTCTTCCTGTTACTGCTGCAATGTTATACATAATATTATGTTAATTTACCAGCAGCAGGTCGACAGAACTGTATACGCGTATATGTATAAAACCAATAATAATGCGTTTTATTATTTTGATTTTTGCACAATACGTTTTACTCTGTACACTGTCGATGGTTTATTTGACGAGGGAAATCGCACAAATCTGAAACTACCAAATCTATCTATTGGTATGTTAATAAGAAGAAGACAACACATGCAAGTATGACGTCCTTTAACTGTATGGGTGCGCACAGAATACACGGCGAATACTCGATAAAATGCAATAAATAGTAAAACGTGGTCAACACGCGTGTTACACGCACAGATACATTGTTTATAAAAAATTATGTGAGGGAGTTAAGAGAACTCAAAAATTTCCAAAATCGACTTACAATTTGACCGGTAAAATTTGGACAATTAAGTGGTGAGATGCAAAGTTTACTCACCCCTTTGCAGGTGATTTTGGTCAATTTTTCGAACCGATGAACCTATCACGAATTCTAAGAACCGACTTCGAAATACCATCATCGATGTACGTTACAATAGGACTGTATAAATATTATAAAATAAACCCATTCGAAAGGACCGTTTCTCTCGGTCGTGACTAACGCCGAATCCGAGACGTCGTTTATGTATAGACTACGGCGCGTGGATAAAATAATATTATTTTATCCCCTGCTTATTATACGTTTACGCACAACGGTATCTCTTTATGTTCCGTGTAAGGGTTTCGATAAATAAAATATATTTTTTTCGCGCGGAGTGTATAAGTGTAATAATACTCACCCATATATTATATATTGTATGTCGGTACACGTATGCGATAAACCTGCATGTAATAATAATATATATATATATATACATATACCCCTCGCCGTTGTATAGAGATCACGTTCAAAGGTGAAGTCATACCACCGTCGCCGAATTTGATTTTCGGAAAAAAAAATACGCACACTCCTTTTTAGTAAAGATCCCGCGCGAACAGAGCAAATGAAAAATAAAAGAAATCCATTTTTCATGATGTTCTTCGTGTTCTGTGCTCTTCTTCTTCTCCTCCTCCTCCTCCTCCTCCTGCTCATTCTTTCCTTTACTCGCGCAAAAAAACATATACGTTAAACGCGTATTATATATATATACACATACATATTATGTACTTACTCTTTGGTATGCGTCGAACACTACATCGGAGCGCTTTTAACATTTATTGCGGGCGATTTTTCTCAGAGGGCATTATTATTATACACACCTATATAGTCGTTTGTAAATCCCTGTGTGTGGAGTATATTTTTAACATTCGAAGTACACACTCGAAAACCTGTCCCTTTTTTTTTAAAACTTCGTTATTAGACTTTATATACAATCTGCGCGTGATACTACGTCTGATCGGCGGCGGACAAACCCGTATAACAGTGTAGTGTGGTCCTCATCGTCGACATTATTTATTAAAAAATAGAGCATTTTTATGGGCTGTATCTGTTGCCACCAAAAGTATACCTTAACTTATTTATCAGCCAAATTATATTTGATGTATTACCACGGTTTCATCGAAACCATTTTCTAAATTATTAAATTTAATTAAAAGTCGTTATACCGTGATATGGTTATAGACATAAATTATTATTTACATCTTAAACATTTTATACTGTATATATGTTATACTTGACCAGTATATGATCATATAAAAATAAATAATAATATACTGGTTTTTTCAATATTTTATAACAGCGGTTTCCAACCCACGGGTCGCTGCCTACTTGTGAGCCGCCGAGCCGCGGCTGCGTAGAACAACGTTAGGAATATGAAAATTGGCTTACAACAGTCAACAAGTATACAACTATACGGAAAAATCTGTTAACTAATCAGCTTCAGGTGTTCGTCTATCATACGTACAGAAGACGACTTGGGGAAATGGAAATTTCCCCATCCCACCCGCCCACCGAAATGTATGTGTTATTTTAGCAAACCGAAATTTGTATATTTAAAGTGAACAAAATATAATATACAGTTATATACGATTTCATAATATCGTATTTTTCCATGCATTGTGTTCTCATTCAATACAATGTCAAAAATCACCGAAATCGACAAAAATTTAAACTTTTTACACGATTTTTCATCAAACGATTTGTTTTTTAAAAGTTCCGAAAAAATTAACGACGATTTTTCTGGCAAAAAGAAGCTCGCCGTATAACTTTAGTTCCAAGGTTCTGAGGTTCGTACCTCACACCAATAAAATATCGATAATCTAGTCTAAATGGTACTTTGAATAACAGGTCGATCTACGATTTTTCCAAAAACTACCGAATGATGGTTTCATTAAACGCGTAAAAAAATATTACAGACACACATACCTTGATATTTTTCAAAGAAACACAATCAAGCGCAATATAATATATGAAATAATATAATTCAGTTTACTATATTTTTTTTTTCATTTTTCTGTTCCTAAAAAGTATAACAATTTATTGCTATCCATTTTTTTTATAAGAATTTCGCTTTGGCTTGTTACAGCTCGCTTCGTACTATATATACAACCGTATTATTTTTTATTGGACGTTTTCGTAGTAAAATATTCATCTGGTATGCGATTTACTTTTCATTTCAAGAAAATTGCGGAAGACGTCCTAAATTTACTCGGTTACTTTACTTCGTATAATGAGTATACATTTGTATTTCAAGTTTCGGTTTTTTTCGTTAAAAATATAACTTATTCAGATGGCACACGAATTAAAATATATATAACAAAAATGACGTAATTTCAGTATAATGCACAGAAGAAATCGTTAAAAATGACGTTCAAGGGACCAGGAAAAATAAGTCATAATAACCGGTAGCCATTTAACAATCAAAATTTGAAAAAAAAATTATTAAAATAGGTACAGTAAATATAATGTTAACTCAAATCATAAATATTATTAAAAAATAATTTATTTTCATTGCATATCATTATTAATATTATCCATTACATATTTAAACAAATAACCTGTTATTTTTATCTGATCTTATATTATCAATAACCTTAATATAATTTGACAATTTAAAATTTTACCTTATCTTGATATTTTTTAATTCGATATTGTCCATAGGGTATTACGACGTACTCATAATATTTATTATAAATGTTGTATATTTATCTAAATTTACATATATCATACATTAAAATATTTTATTTCATAAAAATATAATATTAAAACCGATTAAACTTATACATTAATTAACATTGATCAACAGTATATGTGATACAATTAACATAAACAATGTAAAAAGGAGACCATTCGGTAAAGCGGATTCTCAGACTACTGGCGCTTACTCAGCTACTAAACTTTTAAGATAACAGGTCTCTGGACCAATTGCTTTTAAGGCGATGGAAGATGTTTGATACAGGGAGACGCGCGGGAGATTTCATGTCATTAACGAGAGTGTTAAAGTGGCTTAATAATTTCGAATGGAATGTTTTGAAGTGGTTTTTACAAGTTCACTGACTGTTTAAATATTATGTAATACAATACAATCTATAGCGATGTAGTGTAGAAATTTTTTTATAAAAAATATACGAGTTAGTCCCCCGCAGCTTTCTATTAATTTCCCCAGACATATCGCGGGCGTATATATTATTAATAACGTTAATTAATTAATTTAAGAAAAATGAATTATTATTATTATATCGACCGTGACGTATATATTTTAATGAGAGTAATAATTCATTGTACCTCCCTACTATATATATATATTTAATCACGCACACGCGCACACCCCCATTATCACAACGTGTACCAAAACATCGTAAAAAGCCATTTCACAAACATACTATTATTATTATTTCTCTTAAGCGCCGTTCAGATAAATATTTTAAATATGATAGTCTGTGGCGTCAGCACCGATGATATAACATAATAATATAACATATTTTATTCACGCAACCGAGACTTCTACGCCTACTTATTCACACGGCGAGGGTATTACAAATTTGATCTGACAAAAGTGGTGGGATTGAATAAAAACTGATATAATAAACGCAATTTTTTCCACACGAAATTCTGAAGACGCCGTACCTATATTATTGCAGAGACCATAAACCTACGACCACGCTGGCCACGTTTTAATCGTACGCAAAAGTATTATTAATTTCATCGTTTAATCTTGTATTTAATGAAAAAATAAATAGCGAAACTAGTTATTTATTATTTTAAAAAATAAAGCTACAGAATATAAAAGTTTGGAACTAACATTGCTTTCAATAATAATATTTTGTACCTTTTAAAAAAGTGGCTCTTTCCAAGTAAACTCATAAATATTCGCGTTAACAAACATTTTATGTAAGAGCTTAATATTTTCAACAGTAAATTATTTCAAATCATAACAGATAAATAATCCATTGTTGGATGAAGCTAATGCTGCTTGTGTTTCATTAAAACATTCAATGCTAACAAAATATAAAACAGATATTAAAAAAAGTAAGTAAATTTTTTAAATTTCCCATTATCCTGAGAAAAAACGTGCATTTTTTTGAAACTTTATTATTATAAACTCAAAAAAAGTTCACTACCCGTGCTATATATCTATACCAACTATACGAGTACTTACACATGTTGTGAGGCGAGTTCGTACACTGCACGTTCTCACCATTTCGAAAATTATGAAAACAAGTTCAACTCCACTCACAACGGGGTACATCGTGTATGTGTGTACACTGTTTGTGCACATATATGCGTATGTGTGTGTCTGTGTGTAAGTTCACACGCTTTTATGTTATTTATTTTATTTTTTTTTTTTTTTTTTTTGAATTTATATATTGTGTGCGAGCAGTTGAAAATTATGTTAAAGAGAAGAAAAAAAACATTGTGTGGTTTTAAGTAAGAATTTTTTTTTTTATGTTTTATTTCGTTTGTTACGTGATTTTTATTCATTTTTTATGACTGCCAACGACCTCAGATAAAAAAATAAATTAGTAGCAATTATTACGACATATTATATTATATTATATTAGTACGACATAGAGTATACATAAACGCATAATGGGAAAAACGAAATCGTGACTTGGTAGAAATTTAATATAAAATTCGTATTGTTGTAAACGTTCAAAGCACATTGCGTGCGACAGAAAAAGAGGAAAAAACTCGTCGGAAACGCGTGGAATGAATTTTTGTTCCGTTTCGTTTTATATTCTCCTATAATATACGCGTCTGAAAATCACAAAATTTTATTCACCACGCACGCCATCGTATAATGTTTACCCCGCGACTATTTTTCGACAACAGTTGTGATACAAGTATATAACGATAATTAAAAAATCGATAACACTCGGACCGTCCGCCATCGTACTGTACGATATTCGCAATTCACACAAATATATACTGGTGATTCTTTTTTTAAATTTTTAAATTTTTAATGTCAAAAATATATTTTTAATTTCATTTTCTTCTGTGAATGCATTACGCATAACAACCAAATTTATATTTAACTAGTACTTTAATACATCTGATTAACTAATCAAGTCCTGACCTTAAACCTACATTATATACTTAAATATTGCCTTTTAAAATTCGATTTTTTCACACATCGAATTCTCAAAAAAATATTCTACTGAGGACTACAAAATAAAAATTACATGTTTCTATCATAAATTGTATGAAGATTAAAATAATAAAAATTATAACATTGTGTAAAAAAAATATTTTAAAAAACTTAAATACTTTTCAAGATGATGAATGTTATTACTGTTGAAAAAATGACCCAGTGGCCAGTGCAAAAATATACATCGAGCATACACATTAAAATATTTGGAATTTATTACGAGGTTTTCGCATTAAATTTTTATAAGCACATTGCAACATCGTTTTTCTTCGTTTATCCACCATTCGGTTTGTGAGCCATCTTAAAATAATATTGTTTATTATGCGCTTTTATAATCTCAACCAATTACGTGCTATTCGTTCAATTATTTTTTTATATTATAGCGTATATTTTTTTAGTACAAATATAAACAATATTAGTAATTTACAAAGCTTACTCGGAAACTTCCAATTCGTAAAATATACGTCCATAATTGGACAGTGGCGTGGCGGTATAAGCTACCTAATCGAACGATGACCGCCGCTGAGTTTTTAAGGGATGGTAGGTGCATAAGGCTAATAATTTAGTATTTCAGTATTTATTACGACATGTAGTTAAAAATATGATATTAAAGGTTTCTATTAAAGTTTTATCAAGTGGATGAGAAGGTGGTGTATTTAGCTTACCTGTAAATTTCCGATTTCCTATTCGTTCTAGTTTGTTTTCGTATCTGTACATGGAAATCATTTCTGGCCATAACAAAACATCTAACTAATATAATAATCCAATGAGTAATGATTTCTAAATACAGCGTAACGTCAACCAATGAGACTATGAGAGCAGCTGGTTATACTGTTTGATTGATGGTGAGATAGCTCAAATAAAAACCATTTGTCGTAAATTGATGTGGCGAAGAGAAAAAATATAAAACGAGTGATAGTAAATTTCAATAAGAAAAAAAACGTTTACTTTAACAAAAATTCAAAAGTCAAAACAAATTCACACAGTCATTGTTGGCTATCCCAGAGACAGAGTATAAGCAGCGTGATATGCCTTTTTAGATTCCATTAAAAGTTATAACTTATCAGTAGGTACCTAATAAAAATGTCCATTAAATTAATTTTATCTTATTAAGTTTGATAGATAATTTAATATTCTACAAAGTTATGAAAAAATAA
The DNA here is from genome assembly GCF_003676215.2 of Rhopalosiphum maidis. Taxonomy (NCBI): domain Eukaryota; kingdom Metazoa; phylum Arthropoda; class Insecta; order Hemiptera; family Aphididae; genus Rhopalosiphum; species Rhopalosiphum maidis. The sequence goes on from NC_040877.1 coordinate 68,573,569, forward strand.
TGATTTTGAATTTTAAAAAAATGTCCAATCTTTTGATATATTTCGTCCACCATTGTCACATAACTAGCGCTACTACAATAGTACAACTGAAGTTCCAACAATAGGTATTTAATATTATTTTAAAAGAGATGAATGTATTTTAATTATTTTTCGATACGCTTTAGCCTGTATAGTCATATTATGATATTATTATGTAGTGCACATCACAACTGTGTAGATTTGAACAAAATACGGAGCTATCAGCATTAGATGTAATACTTACCCAAGTGGCTAAGTATACATCTTCATTGCTGATCCTGAATACGATATTTAAATATAATGCGTTAAAACAGTAGGTACGCGAAGTCACAATAGTTATACGGCAATGTGTAGTATTATATTAAAGATAATTACCACTTAAATTTATTTATGAGGTCTTATTCTTTAGCAAAGTCTACAGTATTAAATCGATACGTAACATAAGACGACGTGAATAAAATATGATCAATATTGGCCAGAGTTGTGCGATTCACGTTTAGTCCAATTAGTTACTTATCCGAATAATTGCGGACCGACTTTTTCATTGTTGTTTTATAACAAGTAGGAAGTCAATTTTTAAACAGTTAAATTTATTGATTGTTCAGTTTTTATACACATTAACATTATAGAGTTCTATACAATAGTGTTTCTCAACTTTTTTATTATGGCGATACACTGTTAAAATATTTCATACTCTGCGGCACAATAAAAAAATAAGAAAAATTAGTAATATTTAATTATAATTGACAATGGTGAAATAAAAAATAACAAAGAAAAAATTTAACATAAAAATAATGATAAATTTCGAGAGGTAGCAAATAATTTATTTTTAATATATAATATCATAGACATTATATCATATACCTAGTAATTTCTGTTAATCATATTATAAAAAATGATTGTATATTTTATGTCGTTATTAATATACTTCACGACAAATTTGGACTTATCCGGCGACACACTAGTCGAGAAACACTGCTATATAAAATCATCGAATTAAAGTAAACATTTTAACCTGCATATCCGATGTATTTTTATTATGTCAAACATAATATTTTAACTAAAAATAGCTTCCCTATAATATTGAAACAATCGACCGGATTTTGGTTTGTTTTTAAAACTATAGTCAAAGTTCTGTTTTATGTCTTATGTCGTTCATTCATAAACTTACACGTCTCAACTTTTATATAACTATTTATTGATGTCCACGGTCTACCGATATTGTTTGAATTTTAATGACATCCATAAATTTGAACAAGGAAAAAAACAATAATCACAATACGCGGGCAATACCGTAATTAAATAAAATTAAATTTTTGTAATACTAAATAAATACGGCAGACGCCGGAAAACGTTTAAGATTTAATTAAAGAAAAATAAAGACCTTGTCTTAAGTTAATAGATACTTGATTTACAGTTATATTGTTTTCCTTGAAAAATAAAACACTCTTTTGATATATTTAAAATTGAAATATGATAATATTGTTTACACACGCGCACCTGAAATGGATATTACGAGTAGGTAGGTGTATTTGTTTCGCTTACTCTTCGTGCCAGAACTATATTGAATTTCGTAAACCAGCATCGAATTTAACAATGTATGATTTAAGTCTTATTCTTTTCAAATATAAAAACACCAGATTTCCGAACAGTACATACGGTCTTTTTTTAGTTTCGGTGCTTCACAAGCCACATAATATATATTTAACGTATAACTCAATACACAATATCGTAGGTACGTGTAATATATATTTCGTGCATCACATACATAGATAGACACAAAAAATTTGATACGTTGGTTTGAACGGGTGTATGTACACGAGTATTTTTTACCCCTTCCACACACAACCCTTCACAAAAAAAAAGCTCACAAAATCTCTTCCGCATTAAACTTGATATTATAATATTTACGGATAAACAGTTTTATTCAAAAATCGTCCAACGCGTACGATACTATAACGTAGTATGCAATATTATGCATACATATAGAGACTGAGTGATTCACCTCCAAGCATACTCACTTACGTTTTTTTTCATTTATTAATAAATTTATTAAAATTCTGATCTTTGGAATTTGTAATTACACTTTAAGACCATATTTCAAAATTCTTGAAATTTTTGTGTTACTTAAGTAATTTCTTGTGGAGATACAGACTTCCGTTTTTCAAACGACGACTTTTCTACTGCATATTATTTAAGAGATAATTTTTCTGAAAATGTTGACGCATCTAATTAAAAATTCGAACTAGTAGTTTTTCAATTATTTAAATGTGTATATTATAAGTATAATATTATACTTAAAATTGTTTTTCGGAAATAAAATAGATTAATAATCTAATTTAGTATTTATTATACTAAGACCATTTTTATAAATTGTAAATATTTATATATTAATATTATCATAGCCGATAGCTCTCATGTTTTCCAAATACATTATCATATACCTATTATCCTTGGTACACAAAATTAAATAAATTAAAAACTATTCGTTTGAATTTTAATTTTGATACGTCAATATTATTACAATTAACCAATTAAGGTAATTGTCATTTGAAAAACAAAATTATGCATCTACACAGGATACTCTAAGTAGGACAAAAAATATAAAATCTTTGAAAACATTGTCTTTAAGTATACTTGAAAATTCTAAAAATTTTGAATAACTGCATTATTTTAGGTTAAAATGTGAGCGAACATACTTGGTGAATTATCCTGTATATGATGATGTTATAGTAAATTATTAGTATAAGTATTATATTATAAAATGTATTTATTTTATAATTTTTTTTTATATTATAAACTTCAATTACAGTATAGATAACAGTTTAAGTACAGCTATTTAATTATTATTTACATTTTTAATATATATTATTTTTTAGTTAGGTATATTATATTTGCATGACAGGATAATTTAGTATACTACGATTGAGTGACAGTATGATCAGATTCGTGTAGGTGGGATTGTAATGATACTGAGGAGTGAGATTACCAAGTAATATATATAATTTCTATTATCGTTTCCCAGTTCTCTCACAGATAACCATTGGACTTAACTTAAAATACGGTGATGAATTTGCCGGTTATGACAACAATAAACATAAAATTTATGCATATCGTATGACTTTCGTAAAATCCGATGACTGAGTAGTATTCTGATAGCTCAAAAGAATTTTAGAAGATAATAAGAAACAACTAAATATTATTTTTAAGATTTTTCATTATTTTGTTTCTCATCTCTTCCGTTATAAACATTAAATGTTAAGTTGAATATGCATTTCGGGGCCAATGAAATTGTATTATTTTATACTACAACAAGTTACAACACATAATATATACACATATATAAAGAAGTAAACAGACGCTAAGAAAAATGCTACAAGCCATTGCCCGAAACAGTTATTAACATTTGTATAGTTATTTTTCCCTTGCTTTCCTCGCTAACTAGGACTCGAGGAATGATTTTACGTAAATAAAATGTAACGCTATTATGACTATTTTCAATCTAAAAAAAAAAACCTTAAACAAACGTTTACTTTATATCTCAATGCTCTGAAAGTTCAAAACATCCTTAGGCGTAAAAATTGATTTCTTTACACTGAAAGATTTATTATATTCAATTTAAAATCATTAATACTATTAAATCGTTATAACCTTTAATGAATAATTCAAAGTAATTCGTTTAAATCTCATAATTAAACAATATAAACAGTGAGTAAATATTAATAAATTATTTAATTTATTTCATAAATGAAATATTTTTTTTATATTATATACTTTCGTTTTGCTTAGAGTACAGCGTTCAAAGTAAACAGATTAAATAATTATAGAATAATTATAATATATATTAAATATAGTGTAGATATATACCTACTTGAGTTTAATACTCGCCAGTTGAAATATCTTATATAATATATTTTATAAATATTTGTTTTATATAGGTAGTTATTCAGAACAACTTGAGCAAACATACAATTGTAAATTATATGTCTTAAAATATAATAATGGTATTAAATAGTTTATTAAAAAGAAAGTTCTTCTTATAGTCGTGTTTCGCTTCAAAACATAATATTGTACTTAAATACTTAATATGTATACTTTAAGTATAAGACTGTAATATACTTGTAAGTAAAGCACGACTCTTTATTAGATCTCAAAATTAACTAAATTTGTATGCACTATCGCGGTAAGAAACTATAAAATATGGTTTTAAAATTTGGACTGAAGTCTGAAGGCGTTTTCGTTAGTAAAGAAAATTCAGAGCGAAATTCTTATTTTTTTAAGATTCTATTTATTACTACTTTATTTTGAGTGTTCCGTTTTAGAATCAAACAGATGCAAACAACAATCAAAATCTAAAAAAAAAAATCCTACAATCCCGTAAATAATTTATTATTTTCTCACTGCTTTTAAAAAATAATGGTAATTTTTTTAAAAGCAATTTATTATGCAATACATTTTATTATTATTTTAATACTACAATTTTCCTTTTGTTTATTTCAAAACTCAGTACATTCGTGAAATAATATATAAATATTAAATGTATATACGCGTGAAAATTATAACCAATCATAGATTATAATTTAAAATAATAATTATAATTTAATAATAACAAGTATTAATGGGTTGAATACTTAAATGTATACGAAAAACGTTGCATATTATTCTATATTCGTAGCTTTAGTGTAGTATAGAAACAACCTGTTGTGTTATCGTTAGGATTAGCGTTTCTATACTTACTAAACGTCTCATACGTGCAAATACACCAATACAATATTAATACCGTTTTTACGTTTTGGCTTGTAACTTTCAGGATGAGCTCATGCATTTATCTTTAAATTTCCATAATATAAGCTGTTTTCTTCAAAACTGTAAATGCGGAATGAATAAAATGTACATAAATCCTTGTGTACAGCAACAAAGAGTTAAAAAAAGTTAATTTTGAAATATACATATATTTAAAAAAACGTATAGTTTATTTCGATGATACAATATCATTCGATTAACCGATCAATTGTAAAATATAATCTTAATTGTTAGAAAATCATATACATATCTATATTTAAGGTTTTAAAATTATATGTCATAAAACTCGATACTAAAACATAATAAAGTGTTCGACTTTTCATCTAGTAAAATATTTATCATGTTAACTTGATTTTTATTTCTCTAAAATCTCATAAAATTTACTAATACATTTAATTTTATATCACAAATCAATAAGTTATATTGTCTATTATCCAGTCATTCATCACTACGTTCGCCGTGTATATAAAACACATTTTTTTGAATGTTACCAATGATACATTTCATCTCCATAAAATATACGGTTTCGTTTTAGTTATTTAAGTTAGTTTAACGGCTCGTTGTGTATTCTATACAGAGCTAGACTGTGTCTACACCTCATCTACCCTTGAATTCTATGCACTATATTGTAATATGCGTCCTTCACTACAATGACCACGCGATATTTATCCTATAATATTATAGTTACTCTCAAACGGTTATCTAATAGTTAGTGCTTATTCAAGCGTTCAGCGTTGCACTAATATCATAATATATTACTCGTATACTATAATGTCTTCCAAAAATTATAAAAAAAAAAACGAATTCAAAACTTAAAGGGTAAATAAATATTTCATTTTATTAATATTGTATTTTATAGCCAAAATATATTTCAATACTATGTACTTATTTAACTCAGACTATATAGATGAAGTTTGTTCAAATGAAGAGTCTTCACAAATAATACTTTTCACATGAACACTCAACATCTTTGTCAATGATGAAAAAATATATTTAAAAAAACACAGCGCATGTCTCTACATTTTTAGCGCCCAATAATCCCCTAGAGCCCGAGAGTCAACCGCATTATGATATTATGTAATGACGAGGCGCATAGTATCCGAAAAGCTTAACTTGCAAAAAAATAAGAATAAAAAAATCATAAATTAAAAATACTTTATTTAATAAAACATTAGATAATATAAAAATATGATTTTATGATTAAATTAGCTCAATACCTAACAAACAAATTAGCTATTAATGCTAGATAGTATAGCATATAATAAATTTAATGTTTGGACACTTACATTAAAATATGACCTACCTAATAAGCCCAAAATAATGATAATATCAAGAATATCACCTGTGAGATGCAAGGGCGTGCATTCCGCTAGATACTCTTTATATTTTACAGATTTTTATATTGAAATTGATCAGCGCTATTCTAAATCTCGACATTTTCAAAAACTTATAATGATAAATATGATAATTGTTTTATTTAAATTCTCCTATTAACTAAAGATATATTTACTTAACATATTTTTAAGTATGTACTTTAATGGTATTTTAAAATATTATCTTTTTGCATTGTGTACATATTATGTATTTGCATCTACTTGTTTTCATTTATGTCTTAAAGATAAAACGATCGATCATTAGAATTATTTTATATTTAGTAATGGTTTTTAAATCTCAAAGTATCTATCTATTGCAAGTGACTTTGATTATGGTTGGTTGGTTAAATTGTTTTATATTCTAATGAAAAACTGTTAAACGACGATCCTAACGTATATAATATTTTCAATATATTGTTATGTTATAAATATGGAGGAGGGTAGTAGAAGTTACTTACTTTGCAAAGCAATGTCCGGATGTCCGTCGATGGATTTTACGACGAAACGTCATCCGCGGGCCGAAATTAATATGATGACTATTGCAGTAGTTTCACACAAGGCGAGTGTTTTCTAACTTTGATGGACGGAGAACCACGCACAGTACAATATTAATGTATATTTACGACACTATCGCAGTGGAGATGGCGATGATGATGTATCGATATATTATACGTATTAAATCTTAAATCGTGTGCTATATTAAAAACAAATGGCGTATCTACGAGTATCGAGGTAGGTCGTGACAGACGCCGACCGAGCTGTACGACCACGTTAGACGGACTGCTCGCGCCGCTGCTTTCGGCTGAATTCGAAGTCGTTGCCGATGCCACCGCCGCCACTGGTTACCGGTGGCGTGCCGAGCGCACGCGACGCTTTGCGCTTTTCTCGGATAATTTAATTTTATAATAGTAATGCACCAAATGTCTAGCCGGAGACGAAAATAATTTTTATGCCAATACTTTTGTAAGATCACTTAGAATTTAAAATCTACCTCGACTTGAAGTCGCTTTACGACTTTAGAAGTCTACGATTGACGATTATTGATAATTATCATTATATTACATTATCAATGTCACATTTGATGCGTTTTTTCAGTTGTTGATTCCTGGAACCAATCAGTAATCAAACCATAATACGGTTATTGCGATTAAATATTAGACTAACTCTCCACAACCATCAGAAAGCGATCGAAACATGTAGAAATTGTTGCGTTTCCTGATTCCAATCCGGATATACATCATAAATTTCAATATAATCGATCACATTTTATGATCGAATTGTAGAAAACATTTTTAAAAAATAATGATTTAAAAAAATTTTAAAAATTATTTAAATTTATTATTTTGGTAAGTGTAAACAATTAACTTTTTCTAATTATGCAATAGTGTTTGATACAGAAAAATTAATTTTGAAATTTCAAAACTATCTGTGCAGTTAGAATATGAGGTAAATTAATAAAGCAATAAGGTGTGACATTTCGCACGTATATAGGCCTAAAGTTTAGTGTAGAGTGTCATTTGACGATAAGATTTTTTTTAAGGGCGCCAATCTGAAGCTGAGGTTGTAAAACCGGAGCTTACGGGATTTTTCTTTTTAATAATAATAATGACAAAAACTCATTTCACAGAAGGTAAGTATAAGAAATTGAGTATATTAAATTTAAACAGTTAAATTATGACCGAAAAAGTTCAGATGGGCCAAAAAATATACAGAAGGACAATATAGTACTGACGTCGAGACAAAAATCGTCTCGCGTCTGATGAATTAAAAATCATATACATAAGAAGTACGATATACGTAAATAAAATGATAATAATAATAATATCGGCCAATGAAATCGTTAGAAATTACGATATATTTCACGCTACACAATACGTTACCGCACATTCAAGCATGTATTTCACATACTGCTGCCCGCCCGAGGACGCGACGACGAGTCCTGCTGCTTACTTCCAGGGACGGTCGTACCCCCTCCCAACATTTGATTTTTCCACTCCATTGCCCTCCCTATAATTTAATGTAAAACATATATAAGTAAATATAGAAATTGTAAATTATTATCTATATATTATAAAATAGTATTAATGATAGCACCGCCACTGCTTACTCCCTCATTATGATAACTGATAAGACCGCATAAGGAGAAAGAATGATTTTTTAGTCGTTTAGATTGATCGCCGGCGACACGAAAAAGTCGGCGAACGACGGTGACATTGCAGAGAAAGGGAGAAAGATATGAGTATGATTATGATAATGAGCTGGCTGATATCGTAATTGCCATCGTACGGTGACGGGCGTCTTGCCCGGAAGGGGAGGGGCATGTGCGGTACGCCACACAGGCAGGTGTTATCGTCGATCTGCGGATCTGGACCCGCAGGACTGCAGGAAAACACTATCATACGTTCGTCGCCTATTATAGAAATAATTAATTAAATAAATGTATTTAAAATATTACCGTGTTTCACCCACTTTATCACAAAAGCATTTAAAAAAGCATGTCAGCGTTAAGTGACTGTTTATTTTGATAAACGTAAAAGAATGGTTCAATTTCTCTGAAAGTAAAATAAATTTAAAGGCAATTATAATCAACAATATTTTAACTTATAAATAATGTAATATATGTGTATAATTTATATATTGTATACAATAATTTATTAAAATATTATTATAAATAATAATAAATAATGACTACTTGTAACTATACATTTCAGTATCGCAATTCATAATAAATAATAATGAATGTACATTTTTAAATAATATTAATTAATATTTTTTCGTATATGATCTATAGCGTATAATAATATATTCTATATAACATATTTAAAAGTAGTCAGTAAATTGTAAATTACGGTTAAAAAATGTGACTATTTCGGCCCCTCCCGAACAGTTACTTAAACATAATTTAAATTGAATATTTATTTATGATTAGTCTTAAGACTATAAACACTATGTCGATACACAATACACACAGCACACGTTTATATTCTGTTCCATCGTCGCCGTCCGCCGAATATATCGTGTGAAGCTTTTTTTAATCTAAAAAACGATATGTGATTTATTTTAATTATTACCGTGGATTTTTTTAAGTCGAATCAATGGTAAATAAATTGTATTTTAGTTACGGATGACTATACTAATTTATTATAATAATTATAGTGTACTATTGTTGTCATTAAATAAAAACTTCGTACATTTAAACTTGCGACGTTCACTGAACTAAATACACCACTCAACAGTATAATAATAAAATATATGCATATTATTATACACTCGGTTTATCACTGCACTCTCGAAAACCACGCGAAATTCCTCATAGAACAGCCGGTTTCCAAAATCAACGGTTATAATTATTCCAGTTGGATGTCAAATGGATATGGTAAAATGTATTATGTATTTATGTACACTACTAAACATCACATACACAGGACGACCCATATAATATAATATTATATATTTAATCCACTACAACAATTTCCGAAATCGATTTAAAAAAAAAATTCAAATATGGTTTTATAAGCAATACTTGAAAGCGCCGAATAAAAATAATTTTTTACAAACAAAATATCGTGGTAGATTTTTTTAGGTTTTTCCGCATCTATAGGTAATATGGAACTGCTTTATATATTTTGGTAATACGGCCAAAAATTACACAGAATATTTTTTTTTTATAAATCATATCATATTAACTTTAGATACAATTTTCGATAAAGAGTACATACCTAAGAGTTGATCAAAAGCTGATCGAAGTAGTGGACATGACTTTTTTCAGGTTTCCGCTCGCCATTATATTCCACTTACTCACACGTTTGAACTTCTAATGCCTAATATTAATCCATGACGTATATCTTAAGTGGTGTGGATGTTGAAATACTCCATCCCCTCAGCCGTATCTGTGCAAAAGGTATATTTACTATTTACATAAGTATCTACTTCAGATTTCTAGAAAAATATGTTTTTGACTGTCTATGATTCTATTTCGCATTAAATATTGTAAATATGAAGATTTATAATTTTATAACGGAGAATTTGCAAAGTTCACTCCGCCCCCACAAATTATAACATTTCAATATAAAATTAAAACAACTACTATCTTATATATACATATATCTTATGCTTCATTCCTCTAGTTATGAAATTAAAAATATTAAACCCACTGCTTGATAGCAAAAAAAAAAACAATAATAATAATAATTTGGTGTACAATAAACATTTTTTACGAAAACTCAAAACTGATGAGAAACGTGTCCAGTCAAATTGATCAGTTCATATGCGTGAATAATGTATTATTATTAGAAACGTGCACAGGGTATACTACCCGGCTTTATAGTATAATATAATTATTAATCCCGCGCTCATACCTGCGGCAATCAGTCCAATCAACCGCTAACGTTCATATTTCAGATTCCGAGCAGATTCTGATTGATCAATTATATTGCTATTATTCTATTTCTATATTATATTAGAAACAAAGTCCGCGATTTAGTTTCTTTTTTTACAGAGATATATAGATAGATAAGTATGCTATAATTTCTTATAATAACTTCGGTAACATTTGAAATACCACAAGTGGAATGAAAAAAAATATTATTAGTGTTATATTATACGATGTGTTCTTCTTTCTAATTTTTAGTAACACTTTTGGAATCGAAAAGTAGGTATATGCGCATGGTGCTAAATACAGGATGATTCACAAAACATGCTCACTTTCTTTTTTTCTTCAATAAGTAACACATCCAAATAATAACTTACAAATTTTAACATCACATCCTATCAACCGTTAAACCAACAGACGAAAATCTGACAAAACAAAAAAAAATGTATGACTGGCCAAATGCAAGCCTAATAAAGAGAAGACAAAAAATTTTTATTAATCGTCTACGAGTAGGATACAAGGATAACACTAATGGCCAAAGAGGAACCTCCTCGTGTACAACCTGCTATGTTAACCAAACAATTAAACACATATTAATAACAAAATACTGCCAATACATTAACGGCCACAAAATAATATATAACATCCCGCTCAACACGGACAAAGCATTAGGCTCAGATGCAGAAAACATCAAAAATGTTATCACCTTAAGAAAAACTAACTTACAATATAATTTAATTTAACAAATTAAGCTATATAGTTTAGTATCATTACCAATTAGCATGTACAACGTAAATATTATATATATTAAATTAATTGTATTCAACCATTTATTGCAGTATTTAATAATATTTAAAATTAAAATAATACTTAAATTTTTAGTATGTAAACACTCTATAATTGTAAAACTTCTTTATCATCGTACATTTAAAACATAATAATCTTAATCATTGATGCTTTTAAATATCAACGAAAAATATATTATTTTTGAATACTTATAAATACCATCATATATTTTCAAATTATTGAGAATTCTTGTGTTACATAACTACATAAGGCGTAAAAAGAAGATAAAAGCCTCTGATTTTCTAATGAAAATCTCCATTTTATTCAGTAAATTTTTAACGCAACATTTTTTTTATAAATTTTTACGTATCAAAATAAATATTTAAACAGATAATTTTTGAGCTGCTTAACTTTCTGTACTAAGAATAATAGATTTATCGTGACTCTATCGTTAAAAATTTAGATGTCATGGAGCTATAGAAATTTAAAAATATTAGCAATTTATATTAATCTATAAATATTTATAAATTATAACTTTACTATACTATAGATCCAAATGAAATTACATCTATTTTATATTATTAATATCTGTTTTAAGGACTATTACCCTTAATATAAATATTATAATAATTGAATAACTACTTATTAGAATTTAGAATAAAGTATCTTAGGTAGGTTTTAAAAAAAATTATCAACTAAATAATTCACAAAAAATATAGCGAGGTCTCATTCAAAAAACAGAAATTTATATCAGTACATGACACTCCTCAAATAATACAAATATTTTAAAATATGGTGTTAAAGTATAACATCAACATTCCAAAGATCAGAATTTTTTATAAAATTATTATAAAATAAAAAAAATAGGGATGAGCATGCAGTGGATCATTCAGTATTTGTAGACAGCAAAATAGTTTTCGTACATGCGTACTCTGCAATTTAAAATCAGAAATAGATTATATTTCACGGGTACACGCATAGAGAATGATGACGATATGAATAAAAAAAAAACTATGTTCAACATATTGATCGGCGAATCTCATCACATGCTAAGATTCGTTTAAAACTATAGAGATAGATCGTACTTCGATTTTCACAAACTCGAAACTCGAATAAATTTTTTCCTTAAACTTTTTTTGAAATTTTTAACCTTCAAACTTTAGATTTAAATTTTAAACAAAAATATACTCTTTTTCAACTAACAATGTCTATACGGGAATTTCCAAAGTTCAAGATTTCAAGGGTTCGATAAATTTTCTAAGACATAACCTATTTAAAATTATGTTCATTTATACAAACGCTCAGCCCAAAAAACGTTTATCACGCAATTTCTTGCAGACAATTAAATCATCAGTGACTTAAATTTCGTGAGTGACGAATAAATGGATATCTAGAGCAATATATTCAATCGATAGATCACAAAATATATTCATCGCAATCCGTTAAACTGTAACCATGTTTCAGGTTGTCGTTCGGTGCAATTACAGTAGTATAACATAATATATAAGTAGAAAGAGGCCTCGTTAACGGTTATTGAATGTGACCTCCAAGCTCACAGTGACATAATTGTATTTACAAGTCTTAAAACGTTTTCATTTGGCAAATAATTCTGAGAATTTATTTCCAATAAACAGGCTCTTAAATAAATTAAATAAGTATAAAAACATTATATACTACCTATTATAAGTTATATTATTTATTCTGCTGATGTAAATCAAATTATTAGTTATTACTTATTCATTTTGATTTTGTATTTATACAAAGTAGAGAAGATTAGTATTAGTAGCAGCATTAAACTTTTAATTTTATTCTTTAATGACTATACGAGCTATGATCAGCGATGTATTGAATTTGTGCTTGATACAGTCGTACAATCTACATGACTCCTAAATCGTCATCGCCTTATTCGCACTGTAGATATAAATATAATAAAAACATGAAAATACTGTTAAATTTCTTTTTACATACAAATGGAATTGGCCTGAATACAGATTTTGAGTAACAAAATACAACCTAATCCCACTAGTGAATATTATGTATTTTTGTTTCAATTGATTATATTTTCTACAGCAAAATAACCTATAAAAACAATGTTTCCGAGACAAATTTTAGTATGTGGATTTAAAATATTATTACGAATAACGAATAGCATATCAGATATTTTATTCGATAAAAATACTTAAAAAAAAAATTGTATAAATAATAAACATTTTATCGGGTTGTAGCGCGTTTCTCTTTAACGCGACGGTAGCCAATCGGAGTGCGGCACGGTCATTGCTCAAACATAAGATCTATAGTGGTAGAAAACAAGCAATTGACCCACCCGTCGCATAAAATCCTATGTGTTCGCGTGTGTACTGTGGCCTTACACGTAGTATAACAATTCAAAGAATTCGGCCCCGTATCGACAGTGTGGCATGACGGACAATGAGACACGGGCTGTGACTCTAGAAAGCCCATCAATAAATGTATGGAATCCAAAAAAAAAAAAAGATCATCATTATTAAAAAATTAAAAAATGCAACGATGTTTAGAAAAAAAAACCATGTATTTGTAAAATTAAAATTCTTTAAAATAAATTTAATTTAATATTTAGAAAAAATACTGATACACACTTATAGATTATTTTATGTGAAGTGTTTGCTAGTTTAAGTCTGTGATAATGATCGTGGAACGGATGAAACGTACTCTATACTTAGAGCGGTATAACATGTTTTTAATTACTTATACTAACCCATTAGCCGGGGTGGATTAGAGATAAATTTTGTGTGTGGGAATGTCCTCCATATTCCCCTTTATTCCTAATTTGTAAGACTAAAGACCCACACTGAATTATTTTGCCACGGGCAATCGAAGTTTTGGTTACGCCACTGATTCGGTCTCGATTCTCGAATCTTATGGCCCCCGACAAAAGGTAGTTTCGGTGTTTGAAAATGGAAACTTTATAAGTAATGTGCAGTGCTTGTCGTTATTTAAAGTTACTATAAATGCATAAATACGAGTAACCACAATTTTTTTTCAAAAGAAATTAACGATCCTTTCTCATAAATTACATGGTATTATAATACCAAATGGAGATTGTCGAACTACACTCATTACCTAAATCAAAATTTTCGAATTTTAGTACTCGATCGCATAGAATATTTATTTTCGTTTACCACTGCGTGTGTGTATCCATCATTTTAGTATTATCTATTAAAAACATAAAAATAAATGTGAATACATATTATCATAATATTATTTTTTCAGTAGCAGCTATATGCCCATATTATATAATTATTATAATAAAAACAATAATAAGCTTCAGATATTAAAAATAACAATTTTTCTTCCAACCGTCCACTAATATTATTATATAATATATAAAATATAAAATAAAAGGTATATATTTTTTTTTCGTTAAGCAACAGCTAAACAGATTTTTTCACAATACAATTCGAACAAAACCTTTTTCTGTCCCGAAGCAATTCGACATTATTCCATAATAATTACAAAGACTCGTTTTTGCGGACGGAAGTCTATAAGTTGGGTCTCGATCACTTCTGGTAAATACTAAAAATTAATTTCAAATATTACAGAAACGGTACAGCTACTATTTTATATATATATATATTATTATTTTTTAACGCGTTTCGATATGTTGAAACTATGATCGCTGAGGTCCTAAAAATATATAAGTTAGGACTTGTACAACTCATTGGTACTACAATTTAATCCACGATATCATTGACCCATTTTCTCGATTAGGTGTTATGCCGCCACACATAAACAACGACTGTAAAAAATTTAAAAAAACTTTTGTCATTATACGGGGATCGAACCACGAGCGTTTGATTACTTGTTGACCAAAACCGATCAAGTTGGCGAAAATTCGATTAAATAATCATTGTATTGTTATGAAATGCACTGTAGATACATATACGTGAAAAAGAGATATGTATTTTCTAATCTAACTCTCCAGCGGCACTTACCCCTCCTACTACAGTTGGCTTCAGAGGGTTTAGCTTTTGTAGAACTCAATTAGTCAACACATATCGACCACGCCAGTACAGGCCACAAGTGATTGAGCTAATATTATAGGTATTTAAATATTATTTTGTTTGTTCTCTTGGTAACCAATTAAAATATTAGTGACTATTTATATTACTGTAATATATAATCAAGAACATTGTACATAATACATACGATATACTCCATCGCATCGATGATATTTATATACTATATTTTTATCGTTTAAGGCTCGTTAATGTAGTCAGTTAAGAGTAGTTAGGGCAGTTAAGGTTAGGTAAGTGTAACTAGTTACCACGAGTAACGAGGTCTGGAGATACCTACTCCTTAGTTATGATACAATACTATTGACTATACCGTACCTCGGTGTTCGTCAATTGCACTGATTTTGGAACAATACCTGTATAACATACATCTATTGCACTGGTACAAAAATGGTACATTTAAAAAGTATACATCAATTGTGCCAAAAATTATTTTTTTATTAAAAATACAAAAACTATTTTAGTTTAATTGTTATAACTTAAAAGATTTAATACGTTACAAAATTGTTGAATTGTACGGCAGTTGTAACTTGTATTACAGTATACATTTTTAGTTTTCTAAAAAAATGAAATGAAAATAAGAATAATGTATAGCCATTATATAGATTTTCATTTTATTACCTTATTAAACTTTTTTGTAGTAATAGTTTATCCTTTTTACAAATCAAAACATATCTAAATTTCCATTTACATATTTAGATATATTTTCTTCAACTATGGTTTTTGGTTTTTTTGTACATGTGGTTTTTAATCTTATTTTCTTTTTCAATCATTAAAACAAATATCAAAATCGATCGACGCAATTGTATTCAATTTCCATGCGGGTGTGGACCAATCGCGCCTAAAACAAAGTTTTCGTTTAGGGTCAGCGTACCAATTGTGCTTGTATTCAAATTTTCCTACTTTCAGATATGAAAATATTGTTGTTCGATCTAATTCCAAAAACGTCTCAAAACACACATATCCTGCGGCAGAACTCGGGTGGGTGGTTTACGCTGTCGACCTTTAATCGTTATTACGTCGAGGACAATGTCTCGTTCCACACATAATAGTGTGGTGGCCCGAATAATAATTATTATCGTCGTGCCCGAAAAGTGGTCAACGCGGTGCATTCCTCGTTTTCAGCGAACAAAACATAATGAATAAATATAAAACACACTCAAAACGTACATCACACATTATATATATATATATAAATAAATATCATAATCATTTATGCGTGTTCAGCGTGAGTATATTATAATAAATCGTCGAATAGGAAGAGTGATGAATTGAACGATTCTATGTATACACAAATTGTATAGGTATAACGAAATTAGTAAAACTGTTAGACCCGATTCGAATGCCTATGTGTGTACTGTATATGTAACGCGCGACTCTTGTTGTGCGGCCTAAGCGACTTTGTTCGTATTTGTATTTTATTATCTTATATGATATTATGTATCTACGCAATGACCAACACGCGTTCTTCTGGTCAGTCGTAAATTATTGTTGTAATATTATATGAACTCGGAGCAACGCAATTTCGTTTTCTGTCATTCGTGTTTCTTTGTATAAATGTATATTTTTGGATTCAGATCGGACCGAGAGAGCTGCAGTATTTCATGTACATAAATTATATTGGTTGTACAATGGTGTGTGGGATTTTTTCTCGGTAGTGGTGAGATATGAGAGATGTAAGAGGGAATAACTCGTTTAATCACACTATAAAAATATTATCATATCGACAAAGTCGAAAATGAAAACGTAATTATTATAATAAAGATTTACCATAAAAGTACAACCTAAGTGCTGACTGTCGTGCTATACGTAGTTTCAATTGTCATTATACACCGGTACTTATATATACGATTTACCAAAATCAACACTTTATATATTTTATGATATATAGCTTATATAAATATGTTTCGGGCAATTCGATAACGATTTTATGTAATAAAATACGCAAGCGAAGTGATTTTTAAATGTATTTGCAAAAAAAAAAAAAAAAGCAAATGAATTAACTATTAAAATGCAAATAACACATATCGTATGGCTATGTTATACTTATGTAGAGAGTTATACAGCCTCTTCGATAAAAAAAGTATCTCAGACTTGTATCTTGTATCCCGATACGGTTATATAATATGAAGTTCGAGTATTTTGTATTACGGTATATTTTTAGTCCGCATATCGATTATATTTTCATAACGTTTTTCTCCGAGAAATACACAATACGTTACAAAGAATAAAAATACTTTGAAACGTTCAAATTGAATTGTATAACAGTAGTACCTATCTATATGTATGTATTTAGTTTGGACTAGTTTTTTATCTTCGCTATTGTTATAATGATTAGAATTCGATCTTATGTCGGTTTCATGGAAAATATACGTCAACTGTTGTGCTTTACGAGTCATAAAACTATACCCGTGATGAAATAAAGTCAGGTATTTCAAATCGTATAACAAACGATTATTTTCACTCGTGATTTCGCCTCTATTATAACAATTTATTATTAGGTCCGTATAATATTAGATATAGCCGGTTGGACGGTGTGATTTTATAACATCACGCGTAAAACGCGATTTATATTTAAGCACGAAAATAATTTTCTGGCAACAAGTTTTAGGCCCCCTAGATTTATCTTTTTTGAAACTTTATACTTACTATAGTTGTGTAGTCTTATAATAATGATTATTATTATTATAAATAAATTAAATTCTATTTTTTTAAATAATACATTATTTATCTTTTATTATTACCTAGTGATTTTTTGGTTTCACTATTTGAATATTTAAATAATCATTCCGTCTTTTATTATTGATACAATATTATTATGCATAATATTTCAAATATAAAGACGTTGTATACTACAATAAAGAGTATAATTAATTAAATTAATTTTCTTGTCACTTATTAGCAACTTAAATAATTAAATACTTATATTTAAATGTTGGATAATTTTTATTATTAACCTGACAAAACCGTTATGTACATTAAGTGGCCTATATCTACAATGCCGTGCGTACGTAACTATAAGATGAAACGATAATAACATATTATTATAACACTTTATCGATTGTTATAATAGCGTAGTGGCCAGTAGCAACTGCGACTATCGGCAAACGGATAAAATATCAAACGAATAAATTTACTTTAAAAGTTTAAAATATAAACGCGTTTTATTACAAAACTTGTTTGGATCACAAAGCAATATTGTAGCAAAGAGTAAACAATTTGCGACGTGATTAATTTTCAACGTCATGGGGTGACGCATGAATTTATTTAAACTTTTTTTACCCACCCAGTGAGCGTTAACCAAAAATACATTTAAAACATCACGAAGACCACGCTCAGATTTTTTTCACTTAATAATTATCATTTTAAATCCTCTGCGTATGTGTTTATGTTTACTCTGTTTAGTACTATTTCATATTTGATCACGCTAATTTAAAAATTATAAAATATATAATACATGTTATACATCATTTTTGTAAATAAAAGCTACATAATGGTATTTAAGCTATAACAAAGAGAAACACGCGTACTAAATAATATAATTTATTTTAGTTTTATTTTTACTATTATTTTTGAAAGAATCCATTGGACAATTTGTATATAATACAATCAGGTGACTCAAAGACGTTAAAATCTGCGACAGCGCACCCATTATATTCCTACAACATTGGTAATTAATTTAGTCGACAGAGGTCGAAACCATTAGCACGAAAGGGACATCTCCCGATGTGTAGGTGTAATTTTTCATTTTGTCCTTGGTGAATAATGGGTAGCTGTAAGACCGCTATAATACTGACGCTTATGCTCATCAAGACCTTCCGTCTGAAAAATTTTGTGTTTAAATAAAATGTTAAATTTTAATTGAATTATTAATTTAAATTATAAATTCAAAAAGCGTTTCACATAATATATTTATCTTATGAAACATAACTGTGGCATAAGTCAAAAAATGAAAATATAAGTAATCGATTGTATGCATAGACTTAATTATTTAATAGCTTCTGTGACAAGAGAAAAATATATACGAGTATAGCATATATTATTATAGTTGTGGAATACGACATTAAAAGTTAAACCGTCAAAATTTGGATCAATAATTCGGATAAACTATATTATAAGTTGAAAATATCCGTTTTCAACTTTTTAAGTGATAAATTATAATGATGTTAATTTCAATTTAATTGTATGATTCGGTTTTTGTTCAAATCCTCCTATATATACATATATTATACGCTATATAATTTTGCAGATCGAGTTTGATTGTAATTACATTTTCTTGGACCGCACCGTTCGTCGAGATAGTATAACCTTTATTCGAATTAATTTGCAATTTTATTAAAATTTGTTAACCAAATAAACACATAACTCAATAGTCGTTCAGCATATATTTTCTGGAAATTCGATATTTATTGGAACGGTATATTAAAATTAAAAAATTAGGCAAGTCGATCTGATCTATACTAGGTATTTCAAGCCGGTCTTGTCATTGAGTATAGGTTGTAGGTGACTGTAAAGAATGAGCTAAATTTGAATTCAATGATCAATCATTTCATTTAAAAAAAACGACTTCGAATAAGTGTGTATGGCCCACTATATTTTCTACTGATTTATTTATAATTCGTTAGAAATTTATTTTTCTATTATATAGAAGTACGGTATGTTGAACTAAGTCTTGAAAAAATAACCATGTATAATATTATATATTAAAATAATATAGATATATACGTTTGTTAATCAGGATTAAACTTCAAATACAGTATTTATTAACCTGTTACAATAATTTTAAGTTTTTTGACAATTGTGATAATTATTTATTGATACTATAATGTTGGTAATATAGTCAATATAGATCAAGATCATACCTTTAATCGGTGGCTAGTGCGTTGTTGTCTTTACTTGCTATGCATTAAGGAAATCTTAATTTTTGATTCTTGTCCGGGACGGAAAATTGCTTTGAAGAATACGTGCTTCACAGAGAGTACACAAGGAATCATTTAAATCACGGGTTCGGGTTCTTTACGCATTACTTGTGAATGCATGAATAGTCTTGTATGACCAATGTGTTTTGATGACCAATATCTTCTCGTGTGGATGGCAAGTGATTGCGTCCCACGGTAAAATTGTTTTCCTAATTGCGGATTACATTATTTGGGAGTAAGTTCGAATTGTGGCCTAAATTTTATTAATTAAACATTTTTGAAATATAAAATTCCTAAACTTCATTTACTTTCCATTTTTGTACAGATTAAGGATTATATGTAACATCAGTACTACAGGCAGATTAAAATTTATTTTGAAATTAATAATATGATAAAAACGTATGTGATAATTTTTTAGGTTAAAAATATTATTTTGATTTTATTTAAAATTATATATTGCTATGTAGATATATGTATGAGATATTCAATATTATGGAACTGGTAAAAACGTGTATGATATTATTCTAGCGGAAGGAAAACGACGACTAAGGTGTATTTGGTATTTTGGTATCTACAACGTACTGTCTTTTTTTAAACAGTCAACGAGTTATCAGGTAAGAAAAAAAATTATCTTGATACAATTTTATGAACTTATATAGGTATGACTGCTGACTGTCGTTATTGTCGAACGGAGACCGATAATAATGTTAGGATGAGGGCAAAAATTAATCGGGCAGCAACTTCAATACGGCGCAAAAAAACTTGAGCAACAATTCGGATTAGACCTTTTTTCCTAGATATATTTGGGACGCAACTAGTATGCAGTCCTCGTGTCAAGTGCCTAAAATTGTTAAGGTTATCTAGCCATTTTTGGTAAATTATGGAGTTTAACGTTCATTTTTTTATTTGTTTTTTCCACTAGATGTGCCGCATTTGATTTTAAGGGCGTGGATTACAATATAATATCTTAATAAATTACGTGTAAATATAATTTAGTGTCGAAAGATATTGATGTTTTCGTTGCCAATTCGTTTGCGAGATCATTGTTAGGAATACCGATATAGAATGATGTAAAATAAAATAATGTGTTATACGTTAATTCCTCGTACCAAAAAACTGAAAAAACATCCTATAAATAGCTTAGTTTTCTAAATATTTTGAAAATTTAATTGTACATAAAAAATAATATTACACAAAATAGGTTTTAAGTCCCTAAGATAAATAATTTTTTTTTATTTTTCAACTCCATTATAGTTTATTAAGACTTAATAAATTATTTTAGCAATTGTTTACCAAAAACTTTATTTACATTCAAATTCCAGTTTTCAGTAATTTTTTTTTGTCTCCCCGATTATTTTGAAAAAAAATGTTATCCCCTTCCTTATCCAATTAAAAAAATCGACTATAGAATATAATAACAACAACAGATATGGCATTACAGATGATAATTCGTTAATTGAAACATTTTAAATTTAAATTATATTGTATTTAAGAATACATATGGTTTTTGATTTTTCGCAACTACATTAATTCAAATATAATATTATAGGTACCTATAATTACTATTATATTGCAACAAAATCGTTATGTCAAATATAATCATCGCTCAATATTCGTTCAGGATATTTTCTAGAAATTCTATATTATATAATATTACAATATACATAAACTAATATATAAATTACAATACCAAAGCCAAGCGTAAATCGATGTTACGTCAACTTAATGTTAGTAAAATAAAACAAAAAACAAACGATTATCCTAAACGGACGACATTTCAGTGAACATATCGACTTTATATCTTACAAGACTTCAAACATTACTACGACGTCGATTTGAGTCAATATTAGTTTCAAATAAACATAAAGCAATACTTAAATTTATTATAATCACATATCATATAGACTTGTGAAAATAATAATCGTCCACGTGAGCACAAAAGTGTATCAAATGTATATACGTACTACCTACACACAAACACACTTTAAAAATTTTTCTTCCAACCGTCGACTAATATTATTATATAATATATAAAATATAAAATAAAAGGTATATATTTTTTTTTCGTTAAGTAACAGCTAAATAGATTTTTTCACAATACAATTCGAACAAAACCTTTTTCTGTCCCGAATGCAATTCGACCTTATTCCATAATAATTACAAACACTCGTTTTTGCGGACGGAAGTCTATAAGTTGGGTCCCGATCACTTCTGGTAAATACTAAAAATTAATTTCAAATATTACAGAAATGGTACAGCTACTATTTTATATATATATATATATATATTATTATTATTTTTTAACGCGTTTCGATTTGTTGAAACTATGATCGCTGAGGTCCTAAAAATATATAAGTTAGGATTTGTACAACTCATTGGTACTACAATTTAATCCACGATATCATTGACCCATTTTCTCGATTAGGTGTTATGCCGCCACACATAAACAACGACTGTAAAAAATTTAAAAAAACTTTTGTCATTATACGGGGATCGAACCACGAGCGTTTGATTACTTGTTGACCAACACCGATCAATTTGGCGAAAATTCGATTAAATAATCATTGTATTGTTATGAAATGCACTGTAGATATATATACGTGAAAAAGAGATATGTATTTTCTAATCTAACTCTCCAGCGGCACTTACCCCTCCTACTACAGTTGGCTTCAGAGGGTTTAGCTTTTGTAGAACTCAATTAGTCAACACATATCGACCACGCCAGTACAGGCCACAAGTGATTGAGCTAATATTATAGGTATTTAAATATTATTTTGTTTGTTCTCTTGGTAACCAATTAAAATATTAGCGACTATTTATATTACTGTAATATATAATCAAGAACATCGTACATAATACATAAGATATAATATATAATAATAATCGTCCACGTGAGCACAAAAGTGTATCAAATGTTCATACGTACTACCTACACACAAACACACACAGTTATAAAAGTGATTGTTAAAAAAAATAATTATTATTAAAAAGTAAATTTAACTACTTTCCTGGTCAATATGTAACTTGTAGTACGTGTAGATGATGTAACTACCTAAATAGTGTGACTGAAATTCTGGATGTAGAAATTACATAAATATTAAATATACTTCATACGACATTGATTATTAAACGCATTAATAAATTGACTATTTATAATCAATGGTTATAATATGTCCTATTAAAAAATATAAACTCGCTTGGCCGTTCACTATTTTGGTCTTCAATCAAGTTACGACGAGGTACCGCACTGACCAAGGACCATATTATACGTCATTCCTTAGGTAATTAACATCTATAATTTATACTAACCCACGTTATTAACACATTTAAATTTAACCTACAATAAATGTCATGTATAGATGTATTTATTTCGAAGTTCAACTTTTACTAGGTAATATTATATCATATTAATTAAAGACTTGAATTTTTATTTTCATTTTTTTTGGTCGTAAACTATAGGTACTATTCATTTAACTTTAACCCATCCCAATAATAATATTATCCATCCTTATTTTATCACCAAATAATATTACAGAAATTCAATACTGTAAAGTATTCAAATAAAAGTATTTTAATATTTCTTAAGTACCTATTTGAATTTTATTCTCAATACTTTAAAAAAAAAAAATAATTGAATACATATTCTAAAAATGTGTTTTTTAGTATTTTTATTTTATACTTAAATTGTATTCTTATAAATTGCCTGCTATCTTCTATAGGTTATAGGTATTGCTTGTCCTCAATGTAACTATTATCCTAAATACACTTTTAAAAGGTCATTTAACATGTGATGTTTATTCTCCAAACTTACTTTCCCTAATTGACTTTATTGACTTTAAAAGTTTAAAGTTCCCCTCTCGTTCTACTTCTACAGGTACGTTCCACCTAACTCTAAAATGTAAAGAACATTGAATTCATCACACATTGACATTGATGTCTCATACTAATACGGACCTCGCCTTAAATGTTTATTATTTTTTTTTACTTTTGTCTTTTTTCTTAGTTTAACTGATATGTTGGACCTGAGCTGCTACAGAAATTCTTTCCATCTTTCCCTATTAAATACAAGATCAACTGACACATTTATTACGAACATTTTGATATCTTTCTCTACAGCATCCTTCTACGTCGTACGTGGTCTACCTATTGGTTTTCTTATGAATGATTTCGGATAATACTTTTTTATGATAATATTTCGGCTCTTTATTATATTTGTTCATTCTCTTAACTTTTAAATAATATTATTAAACACTGGTTTGACATAGAGCTTATGCAGGTCATAATTTTTCCTCCTTTTAATGTTCCTAACTCTGCAGTATTATACATCGAGCCAAAAATGTTTCTTATTATTCCTTATTATCTTTCTTTTCGAATATTGTCAGTCTGTTGTTATCGCCTTTCGTTAAAGACCATGTTTCACATGCATAAGTAGTATTGGTCTCGGATAGCTTAAATAGAACAGAGTTTTTGGATTTCTTGATAATATTAGTAACGTACTTATATTATTATTGCACCGGTTTCCACTTATTATTCTCTCATTTATTTCTCGAAATGTTTTTATATACAAAAATTAAAATTTATATGTGATATTTTTTGTTATTTTCCTACCATTTATATGTATATATCTTGTTATATTTTAATTGTTTATGCCTACTCTTATTATGTTATTTTCACATAGCTACCTAAATTTGTAAAAACTAAAAAGGGCTCAGCCCATAAAAAGTTCATAATATAAACCTATTGTTCATTAAAAACATAAAATTTAGTATAAGCACAAAAAACCCTGAAACCCGATTTCGTTATTACCAAAATGTAAATGCATAACACCAATTAAATATATCTGCGTGCATGTAAAAATAATACAAAAACTAAGGTATAGCTGTAAAAATTATTTTATTTAATCTACAAAAAATTGTATAATAGTAATAAAATAATATTTTCAATACATTGAAAAACGAATTCTGAATACCTTTTCAATAAAAGTATTCTTTACAAAACACAGGCATTACAATATACTTTCACGATTAATTTATTATTGTATAGGTAAGTATACCTTGACCGCTGAAAACTATCGTTAATCAATATTGCCTAATTAAAAATAAGCAATAAATATTTAACACTATTAAGATGTAATATGAATAATACATAAACTTGTATAAAATATTTTATAAATAAGTATTTATTTCAATATTTTTTTTTTTTTTTGGAATTTACATAAGATGCTGAAATACAAAGCATTTAATTGTAGGCCAGTTGGTTTTTGGAATTTGATTTATTTTCGTGATAATTCAGTAACTAAATAATATATTCAATTTCGGACTAGCAATGAAATATTATAATTTATAACCAGTTTATGATAACAAAATGAATAAATAAATCATTCAACGACGTGCAATTATTGAACGTCAAACGTATTGTTGTAAATCTTTAAGTAGAAACTGCAAATAGTTTATTGAACATATCTTAAATATGAGTAGTTATTAGTTATATTAGAACTTGGGATTGCGATAATTATTGGTGACATAATGTGACCATAATTTAATTTAATATTATTTTTTTCCAATAATACAAGTTGAGCCCTATTGCAAAGAAATGTGGCGATAACATAGTATAACTTTTCAATAAATAACAAGTATAAATAAAATTATATTAATCATAAGATTGACAAAAATCTCTTTCCGGTTATTATTAATAAGGTATGTTTTGACTTAGATCTAACAATATAAATTAATAACTACAATCAAAAAATCGTAAATAAAATGTAGATGCATTTTGACATTTTAAATAAATAAATATAAAGTGGTATAGATATAAGTTTAATTATCACAGTCACTTCCGCATCTTATTATTATAGGTGCGTATTCTGAATTATTTAATGAGTAATGACTAATGACTTATAAAAATACAATAAACTCGTATTAATTATTAATATTTTAACTTGACTTTGATTCAAATAAATCTGGCACTCCACTACCTCTTTGCAGTGATTATGTTGGTTATATAAATAAGGGAATTAAAAATAATAAAATAAAAAAATTCGTTTTTTACACACTGAATGGAAACAAATTCAAATTTCTAGAGAATTTTTCAAACAAAGACTATAACCACCAATATGGCAATATATAAAAAAAAATTGTTGTTTTAAGCATTAGTGACTTTTGTTTAGAATATTATTACGGCAACATATAGGCATAATATATCTACTGTTATTCAATATGCAATAAACCAATAACTTATACTAACTTATTTTAGAATCCTTCCTAGAAAATAATATTTTTGATGCTTGTGATTACAACAATGTTGATGAGTTTATATTAAAAATGTATTATTTATACCGAGTACATAATTTTTTCTTGAATAATTTAGTATTTAATTATTATAATAATACAAATTTATACTAAATTTTATAACTCATTTTTTTTTTTTTTTTAATTGGATTTACATAAAAAATTCCCATTTTTCCTTAATTTTTTCTAATTTCTTTGTGTTCTTCGATTATAAAAAAAAATACCCAGAACTAACCACCCTATTTTTGAAAATCAAAAAATTGTTCGTGTAGTTACTTGTACACAAAAAAAACACATCATTGTAAAATACAAAATACAATCGCCTCTATTCAGAATTAAAAATCTAAACGAAAACTTATTACAAATAACAAAATTAGTTTCATTAGTACAAACCATTCCATCCACCAGTACATCAGCTGAACGAACATTTTCAGCACTTACAAAAATTAAGACTACCTACATTAAGAAACTCTCTGAGACAAAGTCGTCTTTCATCATTATCAATGTTGTCAATTTAAAAAAAACTACTGACAGAGATGTAAAAAATCTTCGATTCACGATGAAGTAATTGAAAACTTTCTTATCAAAAATAGAAAAATCAAGTAGATAAGTTGATACAATGATACATGTAACAGATACTTCAAAAGAGAATGTTTTTCACTTTTTTTTGCACTTTTATTCATTTATTTAATTTCAACCCACAAGGACATATAATACAGTATTAATATGACTTATATATATTGACTACAATAGTACAGTAGGTGTTTTAATTAGTTTTTAATGCATATTTAAATATTTTTTGAGTGTAAAATTGTATAATTAAAAGTATTATTCAAAACATTTTGTTAGATTTAATTTAATTCTCATAATCTAACAGTTATAGTTTATAACTTATAAGTTATAACCTATTATAACATATTATAACTTAACATTATCGTAGTTACTAGTTTCATTTTATATTATAAATAATACAACCCCAAAAGGATATTGTTTACTAATAAAACCATCACCAATAATAAGTTTTCAATTTTGTCATCATAATTTCTTAATCTTCGAATTATTAAACTATTATAGGAAAGGCATTAAAATATTTATAAAATTATTTTGGTCTTTTCTTAATGGTAGTAGGTAGTTTTGTGGTAAAAATTCATTTTCGGGGCATACTGGCTATTTTTAAGAACATTCTGCGGATAAAGAGCATAAAAAATATATTTACTTGAATTTGATTATAAATAATTTATTTTATTATTTTATTATTAATTAATAATAACTATCATATTATAATATGCTACATGTTACCTGGACAGTTGGATGCCGCGACTTGCGTTATTACTTATTCGGTATACTTCAAGAATACATCTCACACTGATAATTTAAACAAATCCATTTTAATATTATATATAATTGCAATGTAGGTGGTAATTAAGAGTTTTAAGAAATTCGGTATTTATAATTTTCTTGCCAATATAAGTGGTTGAAGTAATATAATAAAAATATTATGTACTTAATTAATTCGACGTGATGTGATAATATTTATTGTTGTATTATATTACTTGTAATCTCTATCATAAACTGATATTTGTACAAGTACAATTAAGCAATGTTTGTATTAATGTTTATGTCCTCTTAACAAAATATTTATACTTATTGATATATTTATGAATCGTCTTTTTGTATAAAAAGGTTAAAACTTTGTATAAGTTAAGACTTTAAATATCAAGTAAATTAAAAAAAAGCAAGTCCGTGACTTAAAATAACGCATTTCATTATTAATATAAACATTCAAACGCCCACATAATAATGAATA
Organism: Rhopalosiphum maidis; assembly: GCF_003676215.2. NCBI lineage: Eukaryota > Metazoa > Arthropoda > Insecta > Hemiptera > Aphididae > Rhopalosiphum > Rhopalosiphum maidis. The sequence goes on from NC_040877.1 coordinate 68,601,986, forward strand.
ACATAATTGACTTTTTTCAAAAATAAACAGTAGGTCTATAAATATAAAAAAATATTTTTATAAAAATGATTTGACTAAAATTGTGTTAAAACCACTATCTTCGATAAACTATTCATACTATCGCATACATCAAATATGCAGGTACCTACACACATGCTCAATTTCAGTTTTTAACTTGGAGGGGCTTAACATATTTAAATGAAAAAGGCCCGTGGGGGGCTCTGCCCCTCACACCCCCCATTCAAGTACCGATATGGTAATATAACATTTTTCTCACTCACTTTCCTACATTTAATATATTATAATAACTCTATTAATAAAACTAAAAATACTTGTATGAAAAAAATAACAACATTTAGGTAAATAAATGTAATATATTATAATAATTGGAACCTTCGGTTAGAACTTGCAAATTTATCTAATATTTTTTCGTTGGACAATTCATTTGATAAATCTCGTTCTACATAAATTAATGACAAATGTGAAAATCTATCTTGATTCATAGATGTTCGAAACCAATTTTCAATCTTTTTCATTGCTGAAAACGATCTTTCACATGTTGCAAAGCTAATTGAAATTTTTAAAGATAATGATAACAGTTTATAAAAATTAGGATAAAGCTCTGCATCAATGATTAATTTGATATCTTCCAAAGTGAAACTGAGGTTTTTACGGGACACACAGTTTTTACCACGAGCATTTCTGATTAAAGGGTTTTACATCCACATTTAATAAATCCTAAAAATTAAATCATAAAAATTGATCAACATATTGATATTTAAAAACATTAGTACAATAATTAAATATAAAAACTATACTTTGTACTGTTCAATAAAATATTGGCTCTCGTAATAATTCATTTTATGAAAGTTATCAATAGATGTTGCCAATTCCAAACTATTAGATGAAAACCTCTTATTAAAGTGTCTATAATTTGATAATAATGAGTCCTCCAATAACTTTCTGTATATTGATTCAACTCATTTTGATTTTGTTGCTCAAAACTAAGAAGCCGACCCCGCGCAGCGTACCATACGACACTACGACAGTAATTATTTTCGTAATACGGATAAATAAGGTCTAACATCATGTTGTTGCACGGGCTTGTTTCATGTTTCCAGATTTAAACTAGAAACAATTTTTTTCAAACAACATTTACTGTATTATGTAGATTAGATAATTAATTAAGGATTTAATACTTCAATTTAAATATAAATTTTTGTAGAGGCTAAGCCCCTCCAAGCCCCTCCCCCAAATTGCGCCTATGTACCTACATCATGAACTAAGAAGATAGATAATGATTTACTTAGTTCATGGGTACACGTACACGCCACCGAGTCGAAATATTGTGTAAAACCATGGAGTATATGAATAGTCACTAATGCTACAACTGATTCGTAGGTAAGTACAAACACATTTTTACTCCGTAAAGGCTACATATATAGAATGTAGGCCTCGAATATTCTTTAGAATTCAAATGAAACCATTTATAAACTCAAAGGACTCTTTTTTTCAAAGGAAACCACTACTTATTTGTACTGTTTATTCTTAAGTAAATGATTTTCATAAGACTTTTGATGTGTTTAAATATAAATTTTAACGAGTAGATTTTGAGTTGGTTGACTTTGTGTAAATTATAATAACGTCTATAACTGTTTATCTAATTTTACTACATAACTTTCGTGCCTATTTCCTAATAGGGCCTTAATGTGGTTGGAAACTATAATGATTTAAAAATTGTAGAAATTTATATTAAGTATAAGTATGTATAAGTATATGTATATGTATACGTTTAAGTATAATAAGTAAGTATTTAAAACTAATTAAAACTATTATTAAGGAAATTTCACCTTATCCGGACGTAGATTTTAATAACTCTAAAATTAGGTACTCATACTTATTTCAATTTAGATAGTTCATCGACGTTTTTAAAATTATATGATCGATATACTTAACAGTTTAAATTTTAAAGTAAAAAGGGGTATTTTTCATTTGAAAAAAAATACTTAAATTTGTATTGCCAGATGTCACTCCTTAAATTATATTAAAAGCATATTAAAATATGGTGCTTAAATTTACTTAAAAATTCCAAGTATCAAAATTATAATATAAATATATTATTTAGAGAAAAAAGTGAGAGTAACGAGCAGACCTGTAATTTTTATTACATACTTATTTGACTTTTTCCTTCTTTGTTACTTTCGTATATAGTTTTATTTTTATAGTATTTATACTTATTTTTTTTTTTTATTTATTATTACCCGTTGTTATTCACGTATATTATTTTTCAATATCACAATTCATTCTGAATAGCAATACCTTATTGGATAATAAAGATAACACAGAGTGTCCCATTTATATCTCTTCAAATTCCATTGTAATGATTAATTTATTTACTCATTAAAGAATAACGAATAACGACAATAATAAAACCATTTCATTTAGTTGGTACACAGTACATAAATATATATATGTATAATTAACTAACTATTTATACGTGCGTCCTAATACATAATATTATTAAGAGTTAATTTCGCACTTATCGTATATTTTCGTAAACAACTGGTGATTAAAATGAATAACGTTTTCCGCAATAAATTTAAGTGTACGAAATATAAATATTTTATCTATTTAATTATAAAAAAAAACCATTAGAGTATTGTCAACTTGGATTGATTCGGGTTTCCGTAAAAGCATCACCGTTCGTTATTATGAAATCTGTAAGACAGTTCTTGTTATAAGTTGAAATATTTGAGTACTGCAGTATACAGAATTTCAGATAATATTATACATTTCATTGCGTACCTATTTTTCATTCATTTTCTCGACGAATGCAAACAAAAGCAATTCTATAGCTGATAAAAAGAAAATGTAAGAAACATTTTTATGTTGATTATACTATAAAAATAATATTATACTGGGTGATTCTTTTATCGTGAATTGAAAAGAATATCTTAGTCTTCACAAAGAACTCTTAACATTATCTTATTATTTTCCATAACTATCATAATGTGTTCTTAAAATGCCTTTTATTTTCTAAGATGTTACGTGATTTTCGATAAATGATTTTTACTATATTTACAAAAGACGTAAGGTTGTCGCACCAATTGTTCGGGAAAATAATCGACATTTTTCAATCGGAACCAAAACGAATATAATTTTCATATTATCGGAATAATTTGAAATTACATTAACTTTAGTTGCATGTGTACTCGTGTTTACTCAAACTAGTGTGTTTTGGTTTTTAACTGCTTATTAATAATACCGTTTTTATGTTGTTTTTTATGTAGTTCATAATATTACACAGTTAGTGTTGTAACGTTATAATAATTTTTAAATTTAAAATTAAATAAAAATTACTAATATGAGAGGTAAATAGATAATAATTAATTACTAATAACATATAATATTTATTATATTATTTTAAATAGGTAAATAAAATAAAAAAAATATATTTTCATAATGATACGTGACACACAGAACTCGGTGTACAATAGAAAGTTTAACTAGATTAAAAATCTAGAAACATACGTACTTTAAAAATGTACTCACAAACAGTACAGTATCCGTCAAAAGACTCTAAGTTAGCCTCCTTCACATTGTCAAATCATGTTTGTTTTGTGTCTGTACATGTAAACAAATTCTTTTACCAATTTTATTCACTTCTTCGTATTGTCGTGTACTCTTTTGATTTATGTTTTTTTTTTTTCAAAATTTTTATGAAAAAATATTTTCTATCGATATAATAAGCTCGTAATACGACAGTGGCGAATATTTTACGTGCTAGTACTTGTTGTGAGACACCATCCGGTATAAAATTCACAGTAGATACTATTAGACAGTTAGGAAGTAGATATGGGCCGGTATCTATGTAATATCTGCATCCTACATGACCTATATAATATTACACACCTTCATGACACATGTGCACCAAAATAACGACACGAAAAGATATAATTTATAACGCATTTAATTTTGCTCGTAAAATACCCTTACATTTCTTTTTCCTCGCCTAAACTATAAAATACCTCACAAAAGTACAGTAAATGATAATAAGTCGTTGGGGTAGCAATATAGCTAGGTAGGTACTGACGTACTGTGCAGTACGTGCATGTTGTTACATATAACATTTATGGGTTATTGGTTTAAAATAGGTGCACACAGTAAATTAAATAAATAGCCAATTATAGGTATGTAATATATATTATCAAGTGTATGAGTACGTGTAATAAACATTCCGACAAATACATACATCATATTATATTATTTGATCAATAAACTCACTTCCGATTTCTTATAAGTTATAACGTTATGAAATTTTAATAAATGATTAGTAATAAAAAAATATATTTATATACCCATTTGAAAACTCTTCACATTATACCAGCGTAAGAGAGGAAATAAAGAAGAAAAAGTCTGAACGCAATACATCTATAGCCTTTTAAAATAATCATTTGACGTTGACATTTGACATCCTTATACCTACATAATATTTGTTTTTAAATATTATTTATTTTAATTATTTTAAAAGGTTTACAAACGTTTTCAGTGAATTCATATTGTTTTATACGCAATACGTAGCTAACAGTTATCGTTTATCATCGATATGTGAACCATTTAATTGACTATTGACTACACTAATATTTCTAAAACAATTTTTTTCACTGACCGCAGTGCAAGATTTTTAGATTTTCTATTGACAATAACCTATATTTCTTTATATAGCAGTTCATTATAGCAGAATTCTTGTTTACAAATATGAATTTAGATCTACTTATTACCATTATTAAATAAATATAAAGGTTTTATATTACCTAGTAAGCGTTTAAAGTTTAGATAGAAACTTGAAATCAGAGAGAGGGCAAGGCATTTCCCATAAAATACTTTCTCGCCGCTCGTCTAGTCATCAATAATATTATAAAAATTCTTAGTGGCTTACCTAAACAAAAATTATTTGTTTAATATCCGATATTAATGCGTCAACGTTTTGAGAAAAGTATAATGTAATATATATATATTCAACTACTTTCATTATAATTATCATACAATTTAAAAAAAAAAAAAAGTAAAAATGATTTTTGAGATGCAGTACAATATAATAATTAATAATATATACCTAAGTACCGAAGTATCCGTTTATTAAATATACCCGTTCGTATATAATAATGTATAGCTAGATTTATAATATTATAAAATAACACTACCGAACGCCCCGAACAGTGTCAAGATAGGAATTTTGACAATGTTTGTATAACGAATTATAGACCTTGGGAAAATAATAATGAAAAAAAGTCAAAGAAAAAGATATATCCCCATTGCAGACCCATAAATAAGCCACTGCTTCCGTGTTAATATCGATTTTATTATTTAATACTGTCCTCTCCGTAAATAACGATAAGTAGTTCAATTGACTTCTACTCACATAGATATGCGATATACATTATAGCCGCACACGCTGTAAACTCACAACAGTATAATAACTATAATAATACATAACGTTAAAGTATATTACATTATGTGTAAAAATTAAATTTATTATCTAATCAAACGTTAAATATCATGTTCAACTTATTAAATATATTTCTTTTTTCTCTAGAGTCTAAAGTCTGATGTTATGTACAGTGAGAAGCAAATTTTAAAAACATAATATGCGCTAGTACTTATATATTAATAGATTTTTACTGTTTATATTTTCTGGCTTAATATTTTTCATGCATCAATACATATAATAATAATAAATTATATGTACTAAAAAAACGCTATAGTATACGCCTATACCACCATCACGCCAGTTTTATGTATAATAAAACACGTTAACGATTTATTAGCCGTATTATGTACAAATTCGTGTTTTAAGTATCATAGAAACAAAATCGTTACAAATTAAATTAAAGAAATAAATATTAATTACCATGCCCGAGCGTAGATTTTCGTAAAACACGTCTTGTTATCGTGCAACGCAATGATTACTGTTACAGTATTTGCATAATATCCATTGTAAATAAATAATAACAATTATACTTTTAACTATGTACTATACACGAAAGCATTGGCCATTGACTTAAATAAATAACTCAATGGGATTCGTATTCGTATATTATCTAATTCAAACGCACTGTCTCGTGTAACTGAACAATTACTATTATTTATTGTACTATACTTTTTATATTACCAATTTATGCTTTAAAAATTTGGACATCAATACAATATTTAAATAATTATCATATATCATCCAATTAATTACCTATTATGTTCACGCATTATGCTCTAGTTGACTAGTCACCATAACAAGATAAAAAGGCACCAAATTTATTCACTAAACAAATAATAGTTGTTAATTATTGTCAAAGATAAATATTCATATGTATGAAAATAAATTCAAATAAGAATAATACAGTTTACTACTTTACTATACCGTTGTTCAGCACGTGTCTAATTGTATTATTAATAAATTAAAAATTTTAAAATAACGATTCAAAGTGTATCTGTGTAAATATATGTGTAAGTTTACAATTTGTTAAAACAATCGAAAGACTTATGTAATGTTCACATAAGAACAGTTGAATTATTCTTGTATTTAAGTTTGTAGAAATCTCAATAACAAAAAGAAAACAAATTATGATATATTTACTTAAATAACTTAAATACCCGTAAGCTGAATATAGAACCTTTAATTTATGCTTCGTAAAAATCTATTCGTTTGACATATTATTATAGTTTGTTTAGTTTCGTTTGTAAAACACCAAATCAGTATTACTACTATTACTGCAATAACGTTAGAATAGAATAAAGGGGGCTTTATTGAACAAAAATAAACGAACAACCATTGATTACTAAAACTAAAACACACAAACAATATTGAATTATCTTTGTATCAGCGTATTCGTTTATTTATACCTAAAACCAATTAAAATGTATACAATAATCTTGAGACCGTCCACTCACGACACCTATATATTATTATAACTCACCAATTCCTTTTTACAAATCAATTTTATTCATAGGCGCCTCTAAAATTTTTTTTTTTTTAATTTTACTTTACACAAATACACAGTATATAATCTATACCATACTCAGATTACGCCTAAAACTATAATATTAAATAATAAATGACAACATGAAATTTGTTCGATTTTTGTCCAAATATATTAAAAGTTTTTTATCTTTCTTGCAATATTTTCATATTATTTCGTATAATGCTATAAATTATAATCAAATTGTTGCCTTTTAGACACGATTTTAAGTAAATAAGTATCAATATTCTTAGTTGTAGCAATTGTATAACTTTTATATAATTTACAAAAAAAAAAAAAAAAGAAGCAACAGTGCTATACTGTGCGCAACGAAAGAACGCGAGGTCACCCGCATACAAAAAAATGCACATAGGAGGGCGTATTATTATCAATCTAGTATAATATATGCAAATACAAAACGTACCTATTATAAAAATGTGTACAATCGCCTAAAAATATTATGTTCTTATACTGCACGCAGTGTTGTCTACGTAACATTACAATAACATCTAGAAGGCCTTATCCCCTCCTCGGCCCAACACTCGGTCAATTTATCAGACTTTTACTAGCAGCGTTCAAGAGAAGGTCTATTATTATCACGATAAACGTTTTACTGTTTTAAGTTTTAGTCACTCGTCACTCGTCAAAATAGTTCGGACATGTTTTTAACGGTTATTTGATAAAATACTGAATTAAACGTCGCTAGTCGTAACTATTGTTTTTTTTCACTCGCATTACAAACTTATTTGCTGTGAAAACCTCTTTAATTTTCTTAACAGTTTGTTCGAATTCTAAAAGCTAACCAAGATCTATTTAAATTGTAAGTACTACACGCGCCCTCTTTGGAGTAAAAATATTATATCTAGGTACGTATCGATTGTAACGACTGTAATCAATAATTTTTAATGTACTACAAAATTTCGACCCAGCGACGTACGCCTAATATATAAGCATACTGCATGTATGCAAGAGTATATGAAGTTTATTTAGGAAAGCGGATGTCATTTATGGTTTTAGAAATAAGTTTTATGTTCATAGGGTGTGATGTGTATTTTATACATAATATGTGTCTTGAGGGATTACCACCTAGAATGGATAAAGACGATAAATTTTTAATAATTGGATTATATCGTATATTGGAATAATGAAGATGAAGTAGAATATTGCAAAAGCTATTATAAAAGCATTTAGCTTATTCCTGTAATATGTACTGAATATATAATAATATACTGACATCTAACATTATTCGAAGATATTTACGAAGTGTGTGATTTGAAATAAAAGGAGGAGCATAAATATCTAATTAATTTTCTAAGTACAATATTTTAATGAATTTTTATTTTACTTAAGTTAGTGTTCTAAGTTCTTTTCGCTTTGCTGTAACAACTAAATCTCCATATATCCTTTTCCAGACATGTTTATATTTTAAAATAGGGTTTGTGAAATTAAAATTATTATTAAATGTCAAAAATGTTATTATTTGTTTTATTTTATTGATTAGATAAGGACATGACTATACGCTTGGCCTCATTGTTGTAAGACTGTAAACTGTTTTTGATATTTAAGATTCCCATAATAAAAAGTTCTATTTTAGAGTTTATCAATATATTGTAATATTATACTAAAATACTTCAACGATATTGATTATCGTGTAATGTCGTGTATGGTCTCTGTATATTTAATATGTTAATAAAAATAATGCACACAATATTTTTATTAATAAATAAATAGATTATTCCGGAATTTCATTTAATTTTCAAAAAAATCAAAATAAAATAAAATAACTATTATTAAATAAAAAATAATCTAAAAATTAAAATACACTATTATTAGATGCTCTTTGCATAATAATTATAGGTACATAATTGTTTCAGTCCTGGGTGCCAGCTGTGTAATATTTTATATTGGTTATTATATCACTGTTATATAACGTGCACAGTACAATTGTCCGTAAATACTTCCACTTCATACTCTGTACCCGATAGAGTGCAGGAATGCGAATCAACATTCTCCGCAAATTTGCCAAAAGTTCCCCTCTCACTATGCATTATATTTTCACAGAATCGCGTCAATTATAAAATTTAAAAACCGTATTATAACACTAAAACGTTTCAGAATAGATGTCCAAAATGGACGAGGTTGGTTTTTTCATAATGCACGTATACGAAAGTGACCCACGAAATGTATATTTTATTGTTAAAACTTACAATAGCAAGCAGTTGACAAATCAATAAGGAACCAAATAGTAGAAGTAGGCACTATAGTATAGCTCCGATGACATATAACAATTAAGTTCCTATGCTCATATTATGTTATTACTCACAAAAAATGCCTCTTATACAAAGGTGTTCTTACGGCCGTTTGAATAAAAATCAACAGTTATTATAAAATTAAAAAGTTATCTTCTATTTTTATAAACCTTTCTGAATGATGGAAATTATTTTGATAATAAAATAAAATATTGAGGTGAAATTTATGGGTATTATATTATTATATAACATTATTATTTTTATAATTACCTACTTATAATTATGTAAATAAGCTTAACGTATCCTCGGCCAGCATATTATTGCCCAATCAACAATGTATTTAATATTATGAATTTGTGATGACGACATGACGTTTTGTTGATTTTTACGTACTTGTTTTATTTTTCCATTATATTTTTAAATATCAAATGCTTTAACGTCCTAAATAGATTATTTATATATTGTTATTTTTATTATACTGAAGATTTTTTTATCAAATTTGTTTATACAAACCTCTTTCTAAATACTAGAATAAAACTTCTAGTTAAAACTTTAAAACACAGATATTATACTGATAAAAATTACATTTCATAATATATTAATAAAATGAAAATTTATTAAAATAATGTTATGATAGTTATTATCCGATATGAAACGAAAAAATATTGGAATTACATTTTTAAAAATATCGATAAGCTCTCGACACGGCGCTTTCAACCGCCATATAAAATCGTAGATATCCTCTTCTATTGCAACTGGTATTTCCTATAATAACTATACAAGTAATCTAAAACACGAATGCTTTTGTAAATAAATAAGTTAAATAAAAAAAAAAATTGTTATTTCTTTTGAAAAAACCTAATCTTGTTTTAAATTCATACTCATACTATTAATAAATAGTAGTCACTTTAACACTTTAATAAGTTTAATGTATAAATCGTATTGTTATTTAACATAATATTTTTTTTTTTTACATTAAGCAAAAAAATATTTACAATTAAATTTGTCATGTTTATATAAAATAAGTAAATTTGATGGAAAATAATAAGAACAAGTTTTTTTAGATAACCAATACAGGTCGGAATCCAAGAAATCTCGGCTTCAGTGTCATATTAATCGGAATAATAAATGTTAAACTTTTTATTTGTTCCTTTTTGGCCAAGCATACACCGCTTACTTAACTTACCCAGACAACACACTAGTGCAGCAAACATTTCATAATAATCATATAAATCATACTATAATACAATCCATCAAAAATAACCTAGCCCCCTTTTTTATTTTAACAATTTTTAAATAACTTCATAACTTGACTACTTGAGTCTCTTATATTAAATGCCTTCGTTTAACAAATTTCTCAATCTTATAAACAGAAAAAGTATGTACATTTTTTCTAAGAAATATAAAAGCTAAGGCCTAAGACAGACCACAGTAAAATATTAATATCCAATTATTTTTACAAAAAAGTCAAAATTAATATTTTAATAGGAATCGATTTTTTTTTTTAGTACCTATTGGCTAATAATAATTTTCTCAACTAAATTCATTTTAAATCAATGATTGGTATTGTCAATAACAATACGCGGTTTCACTACTATTTTTAACCAAGATTTTTTCTCAATTATTTTGTTTTTATTCTTTTACACAGCGGCTTTTGATCCCTGTCTTAACAAATGGTAACTTCCAAAATAAGTACCTATTACATTTAATTTTGTTAGCTATATATTACTATATATAATAATATATGCTTTGAGTTTTTAATTTTTTCCATTTAAGCAGCTTGATTACAATATGCCACTATGCCAGTGATCTAAATAGAATTTTTATTTATAAAAACAATTGGTTTTAATGAAATTGGACACCCACAAAAAAATAAATTAATAAATCAAAATACGCCACTGGTGGACAACATCCCCATTCCCGAATCACTGAACGTTTATTTATTTATATTTATAAAAATCCAATAATAAAAATAATTGAATCGTATTGAAGGTTGAACACAGATATAATAATATAAGTAGTTAATACTAAATAATGAAAATTAAATAATAATTATTAATTATTATGTTATGATTATGGCTCGGATGATTAACGTTATCAACAGATGTTAACAACGGATTTTTCATCTGTCGCGTTATCAGTTAGGGAGATGATAATAATTCTTGGGGCAGCCGCGGTAGAAAAAGAAACGAACGACATGCATTTTTTGCGGTTCGAATCGTATTGTTTTCGCAACGATTTAAAAAATGAACGTATCGTTTTATAATAATTAATAACAATTAAGTGTTTAGAATCAGAGTCCACACTCCGCGGTGCAGCAGCAGACGAGTCCCACCGGTCACCGCCGAATCTTGTCGACGAAGACCGACTCCTACTCTTCTCTCCACTGCCTCGGCCGTTTCAGCAACACCGTCAAATAATAATATGAATAATATAATATTATTATTATGATGTCATCGATTTGAACACTATCTCGGCGCACCAGTCGTATTTGCACAATTGCACCGTCCGTCCGTTCTCGTTCGTGGCGTAGACGGTCTGACGCCTACCCGTTTTGTTGCGTCGACATTTTCTAAGTTTTCCTCTTGTTCTCTCGTCGTCGTCGTCGTTCGTCCACAATGGCTGATCGCCCAGCAGACGAACTGCGGTTACTGAACGTCGACAATAATTCGTCGGCGTTGGTGGCCGAAGCCGCCGAGGTAGCGGACGGCACGCTGAACAAACCAACCGTCCGGCAAACGGTTTGGCGAGTGACCAAAGGTCTAGTGCCCGTGGTCACCATCTACGCTCTCGGCTTTTGGCGCGTGGCGTCCGTCAGCGCGTGGGTGCTGGTGCCGTTCTTCTTCTGTCTGTCGGTCGTCCGCGACCTCTTAAGCGACGCTGGCCGAATAAAACGCCGCCGCGCTCAGATAGCCGCTGCTGCCGACGAGAAGGACCTGATCACCGCCAACGTTGCTGAGCTACCATCCTGGGTGTTCTTCCCGGACATCCATCGCGCCGAATGGCTCAACCAGGTAGGTTTGATGGCGACAAGTACTCGGGTACTCGTTACTGGAAAACGATGGTTAGGTTGTTTGCTGACTGCTCGACAATGTTTTGTTTTAGATTATCAAACAGATGTGGCCAATGATCAGCGCGTACGCTCAAAACACCATAAAAACAACCGTAGAACCGATGGTCATCGAAAGCCTACGCGAATACAAAATCAACAATTTTGCTTTTGACAAGTTACGACTGGGATCAATAGTGAGTACTGCGCCTACATACCGCAGCTACACTTTATAGTCTCAGTCTTAAAAATGTACATGTCAAATTTTTATAGATTAGAAGCAATTTTAGCTTAAATATTAGAATGTAATGACCTACTATCACACTTAAAGGCCTGTGTTCTTTCGTCAATTTTTTACAGTATTTTAATTTTTAAGTTAGTTACAAGTATGTTATATATTAATATTTAAAAATGCTCATACCTAATTCACTGAAAAATTAAAGTATCGTAAAAAAACCAATGAGAGAACACACAGATAATGTTCTAAAGTTTTCTAAAATTTGATAATTAGTCATTTCATTATTTTAAGCTAAACATATGAATTTGATTCTACTGCGCAAAAATTTGCCATGTACGTAAGACAGATATAACACGTGCAGGTGTCGGGGTGTGACACCCTTTTAAAATTTTAAACATTGTGTGGTCAGTTGAAAATGACATTTCATATAAAGTGCATTATTTAAAATAAACTATTTTATTTAAGCCACCAAAAATCGGAGGTGTCAAAGTCTATGATAAAGTATCACGCGATCAAATAATGTTGGACATTGACGTTATGTAAGTCATTACCATTCTACATAATATTTTACAACCAATAATAGAAATTAACTCTATATTGTTCACATTTTATAGATTTGCTAGTGATAGTGACATATCGTTTTATGTAAGCGGAATCCCTTGCGGTATCAAAGACTTTCAAGTAATGACGATTAGTTTTTAAGTTTTAGAACAAATTTTAATAATAGTAGAAACGTCAATAAACAGATTCGTGGTATGATGAGAGTGGTTATGAAACCATTGCTCACTACTTCACCTCTGGTAGGTGGAATGCAGATTTTTTTCCTTAATCAACCTGACATTGATTACGATTTAATGGGTGTTGCCGACGTACTGGATATGCCCGGCCTCAAGTAATTGCAATACATTATAATATCAATTATTAACATTTTATATTCAATGTCAACACAATTATTGTTTTAAGTGATGTATTGAAAAAAGTCATTGCTCAACAAGTAGCCGCTACAATGGTTTTACCTAATAAACTGCCTATAGTATTGAGTAATGAAATAGCTGCACATGTTGTAAAATTACCTGAGCCAGAGGTTAGTATCATAACTATAAATTCTACATTCTCTTGTCAATTCTTAGTAATTTTACTTGAATATTAATTATATATGTTCTAGGGTGTCTTGCGTGTACATATCTTTCAAGCTAAAAATTTGGTGGCCAAAGACATGAGCTTGATAAGAAAAGGCAAATCAGATCCTTACGTCATTGTCACATTGGGTGCACAACAATACAAAACTCATACAATAAATAATGAACTGAATCCTAAATGGGATTATTGGTGCGAGGTAATGAATATTATTTTAGAAATCAAATATTTTATCCTAATACTATATAATTGTTTTATTACTATTTTTCCATAGTTTGCGTCTTTTTCTCCTAGAGGACAAGTATTGAAGCTCAAACTTTTTGATGAAGACGAAATGGTGGGCAAAAAGCATTCGAATCTAGGAAGGTAAAACACTATTACAAAACTAAGTAATAACTAATTTTATTTGTATTAATTTTTTTTTGTGTAGAGCTTCAATACAAATTGGCAATGTTGCTAAAACTGGATATTTTGATAAGGTAAATTAAATAATTAGAAGCATTGATTATAAATACTAGTATTAATCAATGTTAGTATAGTAGTAATTAATGTTAGAAGTTTATACTTCTTATGCATTTGTTTATTTTTTTTTTTATATTTATGTACAATTTTTAAAATAATCATTTATAGTGGATCAACTTGGAAGACACCAAACATGGCATGATACATGTGCGTATGCTTTGGTTGGACTTAACTTTGGAACAAAGTGCATTAAAGAGGGTAATAGAAGAGTGAAATCATTTATTGTGTTCATAGTATATTTAATATCATACTGTTTAGGCCCTTACTGAAACCCAAGAACTTCGAATAACAAATCTAAGTTCGGCTGTAGTGATGGTATATGTAGACTCAGCCATCAATTTACCGGTGTGTACTCTAATGAAATTATGTTCTAAAAACATTATTCTATCATAAATTCTGGTAAATTATAGAACGCTCGAGCTCAAAGCAAACCAGATCCATTGGTACGAGTAACTGTTGGTCAAACTACCCAAACAACTGTAGGAAAATTGCGCACTGAACGTCCTGTCTATGAACAAGGGTTCACGTTTTTGGTGAACAACCCTGAAACAGACACAATTGAATTTAAGGTATTTATAGTATTTTATTATAGGTTTATATAATTTATACTGTATTTTTTTATTTTATTTATTTTTATTAGGTTATAGATCAAAAAACAAATACTCAGTTGGGTTTGTATGTTTACGAACTGTCGTTACTATTGGTTGCCCAAAATATGCGAGTGGATACTCAACCTTATGATCTAATAATCGACAGCAAGAACCAACATCATGACAGCAAACTATTGTTTTGTATGCAACTCAAAGTATGTTTTTATGTTCACTATAATTTAATAGTGTTGTGCACATAATAGAGTTTTAGCTTTTTGATTTCCTCCCTCCTTAGCTAATTTTATTATATAATAACCATACATATTTTGTGTTATTTAATATAACATCCTCTATTAGAAATTGTATATCACTGATTTAATATATTGAACTAAAAATACTTGATTACTTACTTAAAATTTTATATAGTTTTTGAAAAAGTTGCCCGTATTGGTCGATGTCAATGACGACACTACTTCAGTAACAAAACCTCTATCAAGACAGACATCTGTACAGTCGACAAAATCTGTCAACAGTGTTATAACGTCAGCAGATGTGTCTGAGATTCAGTCGTCAGCTGTTGGCAATAACACGCCCACAGATGGTATGAGTAGGACCTCGTCAATTAAAAGAGATTCAACGGTATCTCGAAATTCACATACCGGTGGTGGTGATCAAGAACCACTCATTGAACAAGCCGAAACCACCGAACTGCTAAGCGAACCGTAGGAATCATACATTATTGCTAAATATTTATTGTCTTATAAAATGAAACCTTTTTATTAATATTTTTTTTATTAAACAGAGAAGAACCAGCTCCTGGAACAGGTCCTTTGGGCAGCATACAATTAACATTGACATTCAGCGTGGCCAGACAACGTCTCAACGTTACTATACATAAAGTTGTGTAAGAATACCATTATTTCATTAGTTTTAATGATGTGTGGACGGTTATTATTTATTGTGGTGAACACGTTGCTTTTTTTTCAGTAACCTACCAATCAAAGAAGCTTCAGACATCCCTGATCCTTACGTTAAGTTGTACGTGCTACCCAAAAAAGAAAACAGTAACACCAAACGAAAAACCGAAGTAAGACTCCATAGCAGGAAGAAACAAGAAACATAATTATTGTTATATTATTCTAGTAAATAATATGTGTTTATATTTTTAATCTGTAGACATACAAGGACAATTGCAACCCCGTGTATGAGGAAACATTCGAGTACATAATGGGAGTGGCTGAGTTGAACAGCAAACAGCTAGAAGTAACTGTCCTGACTAAGAAGACTTGGCACAGTCCCGTCTTGGGTCAGATAGTGTTGAACATTTGCGACTATGTCAACATAAACACACCCAGTTTTACTGGTTGGTTTGATTTAGAAACTGAAATCAAAGAAGGCACCGTCGGTTAATTCTAATACATAGTGCTTTAAACATATTACCTATCGTTCATTTTTAAACGTCATACATTTATTATTTTATAACAATATGGTGCTTAAATATTATGATTTACCTTAAGGCAGCATAAGTATTTATTTTTAAACTATTAGTCACATTATTTCTTTTATTATTTTTTTTTTTTTATCCATTTTGCATTGTTAAATTTTTTTTTTATATATATCTATTATTTCTTTGTACTTTTCTAACTTAATTTGAAAACAATTCCGTCTTTGCAAAGTATTATGTGTTGAAAACCCTTTGATTTATACTTTATTAACAATGTTATTGAACAAATTCAATAGTGCCACGCTTTTTAATTAATTATATGTTTTTTTATTTCTTACATATTAATTTGTTCTTTTTAGAAAAATATTTCATTTGCATTGTTGTAATAAAATGTTGTTCTTGTTTAGTTACATTGTACGAATCACATACATATTAGATAAAACAGCAACTAAATAAACACGACTCACAGAAGTATAGTCACATGATGATGCATTTAGTATTAAAGGAAAAAAAGATATTAAATTATAACACATAATTGTTAATGAAAAGAAAGCTAATTTTTAGATTTTAAGTACATACACAATTATATGCCCTTATAAAAATATAACTTAAAAAAATGTACAAAATAAAGAGTAGAATTTTAAAAAGAAAATTGATTTTGTCTATTAGTCTTACTTGAAGTTGCTTGTCTATTATAAAAATTGTTTATCATTTCTTGAGAAGGTATTTTTGACACGGAAAAAAAATTATAATCATCTTATATTCAATGACTAGTAAAATTTAAATTAAAACCTTATAAAACATTAGTATATTATAACATTGACTGAATAATTTTAAAGCTTATTTAATTGATTATAAATCAGATTATACATTCCAACTTACAAAAATAAAATTGTTTCCAATTTAAATTTAACACCTACTTAAGAAATGGTAATTGTTTTCGATTAAAATCCAATATCCCTAACTTCGAAGTAAAATTATTTAAAAGTTAACATCAATTATTTAATTTATAACAAGATGCATATTGCATATGGTAAATGAAAAAACAAATACATAATTTTAAGGAACAATACAATAAGAAATTATATACATATTAATATTGATTCAACCTAAAAGACAAATACATAAGAAAAAAATTTAAGTTCTACACACCAAGATCTTGAAAGTTTATAATGAAATATTAACCATATACAGTAATAAAACTCACTAGTTGATCTAAACAAGCACCAATTGCACTTCACATTGTCTGTGTAATGCAGCATTGATCAAAATAATCAAGATCTATAATATGAAATAAAACAATTGTTCATTAGCCATGACCTTCTAAGTGTAAGAAACACTGATCTGGTTAATGAAGATAAATTTCTATACCATAAACTAGGGTTCTTTTTAAAATTAAGTCTCATTAAACATAAAGAAATTGCAATTCAATAATTATTCCATTACTTCTGATAAACTAAACGTATTACCATTTGCAAACAATTTTATACTTTCAAACTGTACAAATAGCCTAAATTAAATAAGATAACTTAAAATTGGTAGTCAATATATTTTTTTTATTAAAAAATACAATGTACAAATTAAGAGGAATGATTAAATAGATTAATCTTCTTCTTCTTCAGCAGCATTGCCATCATCTTTGGCAGTCTTAGCCTTCCTCAAATTCTTCCTCTTAACACGTCCTGGACGGCCACCACCGAATGGTGATTTCAGGGAGAAGTCAATGTGTTTCTGGGAGTCCAGACGAACAATGAATGATGGCACATTAACTACTTGTTTACGCACACTGTAAAATTAAAAAAATTAGTTATTAATTCATTTAGAATTATAAACTAATTGTGATAATAGTGGAATTTTGAGATAGCAGTAATAAATTTGTCAATGACTTAAAAACATAAGCAACTCACATTTTTGGTCTCAGTAACATGGACTTATCAAAGGGACCAATAATTAACCACATTATTAAATGGTTTTACAGACGTTAAAATGACACTATAAATAATGAACATTTTAAGTGGCCTGTTAAAAATAAAATTGAACTCTTTGCCAACACTGAGAGGCAGTTGACTTTTCATCTAATTAGAAAAATAATCATTTGACTTTATTAGCCTTCTAAGTTAAAGAAACTATATAAATAAAGTTAGTAATTACAACCTAATATACACAACTAATTTTATAAAAAGTTGTTACTTTGTCATGAAAAAGACAGAAAATAATAGTTCTGACCTTTGATTAACCAAAGTCTATTGATTTAGCCCATTGCGATTAGGATTATTTAACATTAACTATGAATATCCTTGCCCAAGAACAAATGGCATATAAATTTAGGTAAAACAATGTTTGATCAGTATACTGTCACTTTGTCATGAAAAAGACAGAAGATATACATTCCGACCTTTGATTAACCAAAGTATTATGTTATAGCCTATCATGATTAAGATTTGCTCGTATACATTTTAAGAACATCTTTGCCCAAGAATAATAGGCTATGATTATTATAAGTTAATTAATAAATAATATTGTAGCATTGTCATGAAAAAGATCAAAAAACATTTATCTGAACTTGGATTAACACAATGCAAATACTTTAGCCCAATTGTGATTAGGATTATCGTGGTAAAATTTGCCAGCATCCTTGCCCAAAACAATTGGCAGTCTTAATAATTTTAAATACATACCGAATGTGTCTTTGACGGATCAAAACTCGTGCATGATGAATAGATTTGGCCAATCCCAATTTGAAAACCTAAATTGATTAATTTTTTTTTATGAGCAGGCATAAATATATCAATTATATTAAAATATATATATATATATAATAAGCTGTAAACTCTCAGACATTAACTATCAACAAAATTATTTTTCAGAAGAGGTGTCAGAAAATAATTATAAATTCATCACATTAATTTATCAGCTTTCAATAATTTTATTATTAATAAAAATAAGAATTTACCTGGGTTTGCAGTCTGCGTTCCAAGAAATCTTCAATTTTCAAACCCAAAACGTAATCGAGCTTCATGCGGCCTTCATCTAAAACACCAATACGGACCAATCTACGCAACAAAGCGTTACCTGTAAATAATTTAGTTAATGATCACAGTAATAAATGACACAAAACAAAATAAAAATAATTTTTTGAACTACATAAAATTACTCAGTAAGATTTAAATTAGCAACACGGTCGGAATTTCAGACGAGAGGTGTCAGAATATATATTGGTTTCATCATTGTAATAGTTTGTTAACAAATGCAAATAACAAGACACATAAATTATAACAAACCTTCGAAAAGTCGTTTTTGGTCTTTCTCTTCAAGGGTCAACAATTCACGAGCGGCTTTACGGATCTTGGCCAATGTGTATTTCACACGCCATACTTCACGCTTGTTCCTCAGACCATACTCTCCAATGATCTTCAACTCCTGGTCCAAACGAGCCTTCTCATACGGACGACGAGGCGTCACGTACGTTTTACTGTACACGGACGGAATGCGTCCGTTGACCATTTTGAATAGTTATCTGAAACTAAAACAGTTAAACGTTAAATACACATCAATACACTTGGTATGGGGATATTGAAACACATTATTCTGATATTTGAACACACGAGGTCATGAAAGAAAACTATCGGAAATCGTGACGACATTGGCATTGATTCTCAAACGAACTGAAAACATAGCGGATAGCTTAAAATGTATTTATCTCATGAATGATGAATACGTAGACAAACAAAAATGATTAAGAGAAAAATTTATAACGCGTGATAAGCTCATGTAGGCGATTTTTTATCCGTTTCGATCGAGCATGGCAATGGCTGAAAACCATCGAAAATTTTACGAAACCATCATTAGTAGTTTACATTGTTCGGAACTAATAGTTGGTATAAAATACAAAAAAAAAAATGTCGCTATAAAATACTCACAGTAAAAATGAAAAAGTCAAACAGCAGGACTTGACCGTCGAACGTGCGCATCCAAAAAGAACAGAGCGACAGTGAGAGTGTCCGCGTCACTATAATAGCACACGTAGGCAAGCAGGCACAGTGGCTCGCTCTATAGAGCAACCATTAACCATGGTTGCAATGTGGTGTGGGGTGGTTATAGTATAGTTTATTATAGTGATATACATGTTGGTTAGGTTATGACAAATCGTTGAGCGACGGAAGGGATGGGACCAGTGCAGCCAACGCATGCGACCGATAAGCTTGTTATCTTTCTGCTGACATATTCTGTTATCATCAGAGAATAAATACGGGCGTTTTGCAGACGTGATAGATATTATTAATATTATTACTATTTGTCGTATATAAACTTTAAATCGCACAACCAGTGCCCAGTAGCCAGTAGCAACTATCGTCTATTGCCTATTCGTCTATCCAGTGTCCACAATCGGCATAGACATAGTCCACAGGTCTAACACCTCTAGAAACTACAACTAATAAGTTACAAGTTACAACTGCCTTACAAATTATCCAGTAAAGCTTGGCTGTGTTTAAAAATATTCGTACGTCTCATTCATATTTTCTAGTGACAATCGCATCGAGGTCGCGTTTTCGTTTATTCGTTTAATTTTTATCCTTTTCCCTTCTACGATTTTCCTGTCTAATAACGGTGTGACAGACGAAATCCAACCGTGTCGTAACGTTTCGCCACTGGACTTATCCCTCTAGTTTATAGATTATGACTGACGAAAAATTACCGCCCATGATGGCCACAGACGATCCAGTCGACGACGAAGACGACGATATCTTCAGTTCGACAATAGACGTGAGTGGTCATGACGTTTATAGGGGCGTATCTATAGTGAAAGAAATTTGTTTAATTCAAAACTTTTGTTCTTAAATTGATTATTAGGATCTTAGCAGTCTGCGCAACGAAGAGCTTTTCGTATCATCACCAACGGTTCCTCCACCATTGACCAACATTAGTTTAAACGAAGAATCGTCCACGTTACTTGAAACAGATGTACCGCTAATTAATGATCACAAAGAGGTGAGTTTTGGCTAAGGTTATTGGGCACAAGGAATTGTAATTTAGTCTAATAAAAACAATATTAATAAAGGTACAGTAAATGTAACTGAATTCACATAGGGGACAACCCTAATCAATTAAATATGACTCTCCCACTTAAGCAAAGATTTAAAACAGTATATTTCATAAAAGTATCTTAGTCAAATGTAGTTTATCATTATAATTAGTTACTTGAAATGTAGATGGATATTTTTAATGTTTCTTTTATACGCATAATATTTTTAATTTAAATACTAACTATCCTCGTGCACTAAGTTGCCCATTCAAAAGACAACTCTTATGTAATTCAAACACTATTCAATTTTTTATTTAATACTCATTATTTGTAGACAACACAGTGTTCTTAACAGTATACCTTAATAGTATTCCACTAAAAATTTTGCCTATATATGCGTCACTTCGCTCACTTATGCTTTTACTGTTAGTATTATTTCTGATATTTTTTCGTTTTATTCAGATTCTAAGAGTCATTACATGATGTTAAATAGCTTAAAACTTTCCTCAAGAATTGGACTATCAAGTACAAAAAAATAATTTTAAATCCAAATGGTAGTTCTAAAGATTAAAGCCTTTAAACAAACTCTTCAGCTTTTTATATTAGTATAGTATAAATAGTATCTAACTTGTTTTAAAAATGATAATTAATTTAAATTTTATATTAAATTCTAACTATGGATTACAACAGTATTTTATCTTATTTCTTACTGTTTATTTAAATAGTATAAAGGCTTTAATCTCTATGACATATTTATGATTACATTGATATCAATTACCAACCATTAAAACAATAAATATTAGCCATATCTTGTATTATACATTAAACAGTAAGCTACCTTTTTATATTTATATAAATGTATATCATAATTTACATATTATGTTAACCTATAATTCCTTTGAACCTAACTTTGATTTTTTTTTAATATATTAAATTAATTTTTGTTTTATCTAATAACTTCACAATTATAATAAATTAATATTTTTTTTAAGTTCTTCATAGTTAATTTTATTCATGAAGTATTATACCCAATTCTCCAACTAAATGAAAGTTACTGTTATAGCTATAATGTTTTTACAATGTCTTATCTTGTTTATATTCTATATAAAATATGTAATGCTTACCTAAGCAGAATTTGTTTAATACTAATTTTCACAATGACGTATGTTTTTATTTTTTTTTCACCCATTAAAATACAAAATACAATACAATATAATTTTTAAATATAGTATGATGATTGATAGTTTATTTTCATTTATATTAGTTTATTATTTATTAACTATATCTATGTCTGACACAATTATGTTTACTATTTTTATTTTAAAATTAGTAATTATTTAAATATTTATTTTATAATTGTTATTGTTAAAGGTGGAACAGACAACTAGTAAAAAGGTAATTTCTAATGGATTTGAAGAAGAAATTAATTTAAAAGAAAACGATACTACATCAGTTTCTGAAAAAAATAATCATGTGGAAGATACGCCAAATGTGTCTACTAACGATATGAACTTTGAAAATATTGAAAATGGTTTTATAAAAATATCTATATCTGAGACTACAAAGGTTGGAGAAGGCATGAGCTCCTATGTTGCATATAGAATTGTCACCCGTACAAATATGACTATGTTTAAAACAAATAATATGGCAGTACTTAGAAGGTTCAGTGATTTCCTAGGATTACATAATAAACTAACTGAAAAATATTTAAGAAATGGGCGTCTCATACCCCCTGCTCCTCAAAAAAATATGTTAGGTATTAACAACATAAAAAAAAATGTGTGTATATAAAATAAATTAAAATAATTTTCAAATTTTATAAAGGTTCAACTAGAATTAAAATATCTGGAAACCAATCTGATCAAGCAACATCAGCAGAATTCATAGAAAAAAGACGTTTGGCGTTAGAAAGATTCTTAAAAAGGATTGCTCTACATCCGATTCTACGCAATGATAAATGCTTTTGTGATTTCCTAGAACAAGGTATTTTTTATATTCTAATTGTTATTGAAACATAATAATTCTTCATGAATAAAACTTTTGTAGATTGTGAACTTCCAAAAGCAACTAGTACATCTGCATTAAGTGGTGCTGGTGTTATGAGACTTTTTAATAAAGTTGGAGAAACTGTTAACAAAATCACTTATAAAATGGATGAAAACGAACCTGTAATTATAATTTTATTCATTTGATTTTTTTTAAATTTTTATTATTTACAATTCGTTTTTAGTGGTTTGAAGAAAAAGAAGTACAAATTGAGAATTTGGATTTGCAACTTCGCAATTTACATGGAGCTGTTGAATCATTGGTGATAAATCGTAAAGAATTAGCACATTCCAGTGGATCTTTTGCAAAATCTGCAGCAGTATTGAGTAATTGTGAAGAACATACTGGATTATCACGTGCTTTATCGCAACTTGCTGATGTATTTGAAAAGGTTAAATATTAATCCATACCACCGATCACAAATATATAAAAATATATTCATCTGTGATCCACACTCTTTTTATCCTGAAATTGTTTTATATCAGTTTAGTTATTAGTTAATTCATAGTAATAATATTATTACATGTAATTTACTCATTTTGATTATCAACAAATTTCCTCAAACTACATTTTTTTGATAAATTATTAATAATGAAAAGATTTTTGAACTTGCAACTAAATCAATTGTTAAATTCTTTTTTTAAATTATGTTTTATAGGTTGAATCTGTGAGAACTGAACAAGCTAATACAGATTTCTCTATTTTTTGTGAACTTTTAAAGGATTACATTGGCCTAATTGGAGCTGTAAAAGTATGTTATATACTCTCTATAATACTATTAGGTATAATTTTTAAAATTATTTGCTTTTAATTTCTTTAGAATGTTTTTCATGAACGAGTTAAAGTCTATCAAAACATGCAACATGCACAAATGATTTTAACAAAAAAACGGGAACAAAAAACCAAATTAGAACTTACTGGGCGTTTGGACAAAGTAGGCTCAGTTACAAATGAAGTGTCAGAGGTAAAATAAATGCTACCATATTATAAGAATTTAATAAAATAATTGATTATTCTGTAATAATCAATGAAAAATATAATTATTATTATTTTGTTTCTAGTGGGAAGCAAAATTATCCAGATGTCAAGATGAATTTGATCAAATTTCTAAAACTATCAAAGTAGAATTTGAACAGTTTGAGATAAACCGAATCAAAGAGTTTAAGACAGTTATATCGTCATATCTTGAAGAAATGATAAACCATCAAACTCTGGTAACATTATTATCTTATATTTTTTAAGTGATTATTTTATTATAATATTATGTATTATTTAGTGCGAATAACAAAATGTTAAATTAAAAATTACTATTCAACATTTTTCTATTGTTAAAAATTCCTTGATCAATTGGTTTTAATACATAAATCAATTTCACCTTATTTCTTATAATTTAATTTTATTGAATCAAAAATCTAGTTTTTATATTTAAAATCTCCATTAGTTAAAATGTAATCTTTGAAACTTCTTTTTACCGCATACCAATAATATTGTAATTGAAATTTATAAAGTTGCTTCATCAAGGACACTAAATCCTTTTTTTCTTATCGTGGAATAGTTCAAAATCTAATTTTTGGAATTTTTAAATACATATAAAAACGATATATTCAAATACATAAGACATTTTGTATCACGTAATACTCTTGTGATGATGATATAAACTTCTATTTTTAAAATAGGAATCCCTTTTTTTCTGCAAATTATTGTCCATGTCTATAGCTAGGTAACAATTAGTACATATTTTTTACTTATGAAATAGCTTAAATTAGAAATTAAGTTTAAGTGTTTGTAAATCACATATCTAGTTCAACATTTGATTTAAATTGCATAAAAATTAAAAACTATGTAAATATCTGTTGATGAGTACACAGAAAAATTAGAGAAGTCTCATTTTTAAAAACAAAAGTTTGTTTTGCTACCAGACCTTCTTTAAGTAGTACAAAAAATTTCAAGTATTTAAAAATAATATGGTTTTCAAGTGTTTTTAAAAATGTCTAAAATTTGATTTTGAATAACTCCATTATTAAATAAAAAATGATGGATATCCTTGGTGAATTACCTTGTTATAATATACTTTTAATTTAATACAAACTTTTTTCCTTAGATTATTAAACATTGGCAAGCGTTTATTCCTGAAGCTAAAGCCATAGCTTGACCCAATTCTAACAACCAATGTGATTTGGCTTCTAACAAACGTAAAGAACCAGTTCATATTTTAGAATTTGCTGGAAATATATTGGAAGCATATACAGAGTCATAAATTAAACATTCATTATTCTAATTTGTTTATTTATTTATGTGTTTATCATATTTTTAGAGTTCATTATTTATCCCAAAATACCCATGTATTTCTCCAATATTATTATTATTATTATTATTTTTAAATATTCTATTATATTAATTTATCTTTATTTTTATATTATCAATGCATATGCATAAATAAATAAATATATATATATATATATATATTAAAATAATAATTATTATTGATGTTTACCTATTTGCTATAAATTATTATAAAACCAATTGTCTTTATTATATTGTTGTTAATGGTACATTTCACAATCGTGTGTTATCGCCTACTATAAATTACAAAACAAATAAGTTAATACTAGTAATAAATTATTTATTGTTAAAATTATTATATATATAAATTTACCAATTAAATCAGTCATCTATAAGTTTTAAAACTACTAGTCTTTTTATTTCTATGTTCAACAATCTGTAAAATGTTTTCAGCTTAATAAATTATTATTTTATACTTGTGTACATACATAGTAATAGTACGTACAATTACTAGATCTCAAAACAGTCTAAAGAAACTTCTATTATCAACCGAACAAAGGTTCCTATTATCCATTTTATAATTTATGATTTTTGTTTTTAATATTATTTTTATGATTATGATAGGCATGCCCAAACTTCACTAACAGGATATGCAAGACAAAAAATTGAGATCTCTTCTAAAAAAAATAAAACAAAATATAAATCTTAATTTAAACATTTTATGCTACTGATTAGTAAAACGTCCTTACATTTACTTAAATCATTCAAAAGTAATTTATTCCCCTGATTATACTGGTATAATAATATATCAAAACCTCATGCGGAATCATAGATTTAAAAAAAATAATAATAAATAAAAAAAAAAATTTAAAATATGAGGTAACAGAACTACTACTAGCTGTATAGTAGGTGATGGGTGTATTAACAATTCTTTACAAAAATTCCATATTAACATCTATTTCTAAGA
Organism: Rhopalosiphum maidis; assembly: GCF_003676215.2. NCBI lineage: Eukaryota > Metazoa > Arthropoda > Insecta > Hemiptera > Aphididae > Rhopalosiphum > Rhopalosiphum maidis. The sequence goes on from NC_040877.1 coordinate 68,628,547, forward strand.
GTTTTTATTGTATGTATATTTATTATTAATTAATTAATTTATCCATTGTTCAAATATTCAAATTTTTCATCATTTGTTTCTGAGTGAAAACAGTATGTCAGCCTTTATTTCTTAAGATATTTATACTGCTATTAGTTGGTAACAGTAATACGATGAGTTGGATTTATTTTTATCAACAGATAATTACATGTAAAATATTTATTATAACTTATATTAATGCTCTAATAATAATAATTGTTATAATATCACTAATGTCAAGTTGTTATTAACTTAAAAATTAATACCAACATCCAACATACTTATGTACCAGCTTTAAAATGTTATGAATAGGTTCAGGATATAAAAAGCTTAAAATAAATTTATTAGTAGCGAAGTAGGTATTTTGAAAATGTCATTATGTATAGTAAATAATAATATGTGTACGTAAAGGAGAAAAGTTTAAATTTCTATGAATAATATATTTAGATATAGAACAATTATTTTACGTTTTAATATCTAATTTCGTAAAAATTGAAATGCTGCAATCTCAGCAGCGGATACAAACATTTTTTTGAAGGGGAGGGGCACATTATTTATATTTTCAGTAAATTAATTATTATTAATTATGTATTAAATTAATGTACGAGTAAAATATATATATGAATATGAAAAAAATTTTAACACCCTCTATCCGACTATTATCTATATATATTATATACCTATTAATTTAGTTTTTAAAATCATGTCTATATGTATATTATTCACACAAAAAAAAAGTCTATTTTAAAATTTATAATATATACCTAATAATTGTTATAATTTTTTTATTTTTTTTTGTTGGAAAATTAATAAATAAGTTTCAAATGTTAATTAACAGCTCCAAAAGTGTCCACAGATTTTTAAAAGTATACTATATTTAAAAAATGCAAATATAAATATTTGTCGGAAATTTTAATTTTTAATTATCTATTGTTAGTAATTAGCCTGTTATTCGTTTTGGGATATAACAAAATCAATTCTGTCAAATTGCGTGTAGCCATATTTCCATTTTTTCGTAAATTTATTTTTAGTTTTTCCGGACTATTAAGTGAATATTTTTACTTTGGACCCCTCAAACTACTAACTAGACCCAATATGTTACCAGAATCCGTCTATTAAAGCATTAATTTCTTCAACACGATCAAAAGTGACTACACATTCCTCGCTCCGCTGAACATCTAATACATGGAAAAAAATCAACGAAACAAAAACTGTTGTGGCGATTTAACAAAATGCTGTGCACTGAAATTCCACTGGCACTAGTACACAAGTACTACACTAGTGTTTTATATATTTTCTTAATCGAAGATCGAAAACTACAAAAATTACCTATTAAAAAACGCATATTATTTGCCACTTATGCCATTATAGCGTGTGGAAAACACTCCCATAATATCGAGATCACGCTAGTCATTTGACTATTTGAGGTTTGAGTGTAAGGCCACGGGGGGGGAGAGCTATCCTCCATACGACCCCCGAGAACGACCATGGATATTATATTAAACATCGGTTCCTTCAAATCATATATTATATGTTTATATTGCCTTAAAGAGGAAAATATGAAAATCGGTAAGAACGACGACGACGCCGCCGCCTCTTGCAAAGCGATCGTGGCCGTTGGTGTCTGGGCGCCACGACGTTTCGGCGCCAGTTAAAGCGGCGCCTGAAGGGCGCTGTGTGTACGACGCCAAACACAATTGTTATACATATTCGCTTGTGCACAGTGTATACTCGGCGGCGGCGGCGGCGGCAGCGGTTCCAATAATTATATTATACGGATAAATACCTCCTTCCGAGAATTTCATCTGATTTCGTCGTCGTCGCCGTCGTTTCGTTTTCTGATAACGCATTGTACGAACTAACGAAATAATTATATTATAATATATTATGTATTATCATCATCTGGCATGGAATTTAGATTCTAATGATATTTTATAATATTATTTGTTATGTTAAAATACTTGTGCACTTATGATATGAGTATGATTAGTTACGGATGGAGTGTATGGAAATACGTTTTTCTGATCATTATCAACGACACCACCTCTGCAGCCCTGCAGGGTTTACGTGTATTGTATTTATATACACCTATTATATATTTATTTAAGAAAATTGAGTTTTGGGCGAGGAAGGGATCCAACTAATTCGAGTTCAAATTATTTAATATAAAATACGTAATTGTACGTTAAATTACATGGAAAATACATAAAAAAAAAGTTGTAGAATTAAACAATACAAAATATACGAAGGGTATATACTGGAATTACAAAAATAAAACTATAGCAATAGTAAATACTATACAAATTATACATGTTATTTTGTGAAAAAAAAAAATGAAATAATGGTAAAACGGTTAAAAATGTATACTTTGTTTCTATAGTAGTTTGCTTTTGTTTTGAAAAGTAGTAAGAGAACTACAATTTGTAACAATTATTGGTAGGTACTAGGTAGCATATTTTTTATTTTTGGACCTCTATGGCTCTATGTATAAGACATAAGAATAAGTATATTGTGTTATAGTTTTCTATGCATTAGCATATATTTTTTACGTTATTTATTAGTCGAAATGATGAATCATTTGAAATTGCAGTCTTGTGGCTTAAGTGAAGAGACCATGCAACAACGGCACTCCGAATGCATAAATATAATAACAAATACTTAACATAAAATCATATTATCTGTAAATTGAGTTTTAAATTTGAGGGGACTGCAATTTTTTTAAGTAAGCCTAACCTAACCGTGTAGAGTTTGCTTCCCAGGCGTAAATTGGGGGAGGGGACTTAGCCCCATACATTTTAAAAAAATTTTCAAGAAATTTAAGGTTATTTATTAGAGAAAATTATAAAATATAAAACGTAATTCCTAATCAGGATATCCGATAGGTATGTGTTATGTGAACATTTAAGCTTCATGTATGAATTTTGTATTGTAAATTTGTAATAAAATAAAAATGATTGAGCTATAAATTAATATTTTATAACGACAACGATAAAAAAATATGTATTATACGCCATTAAGTAAATAATTTTGTAGTTTTTATATACATTTTATATAATAAATGTTACAATGAAATTGTAAAATATAAATGTAGGGGCTGCGTGGGGCTTTCCTCCCTGGGCCTGCTCTATATTTATAATTTTAGTCCCCCCTTCTAACAAGGCAAATTTACGCCTACGTTGCTTCCTTCAGTATATGCTTCCCCGATTTAAATAGTCTAAAAAAATTATACATATTTTCAGCATGTAATTTATTAAACAATTAATACAAATAAAATAGTATTAGTTGGTAATTTTAAAACGCCCCAAAACACCTAATAAATTAAGTTTCAAAATTGAATTCACATTTTGAACCTAGTTCAAACTTATAAAGAAACTATTTTTAATATTAAGTCATTTAGGAACAATAAAATTAAAATAACGAAATTATCTAAAAATTAATATGGTCCTACTAAGAATAAAATACCAATATACCATATACCTTTAAACCATAGCTATTTCATAACATAATACTTGTGTTAATGTTAAAAAAATTTTAATTTTTTTATTATTTCATTAATGTATATGTTATAATATAAAAAATGTATACTTTAATATATGGTGATTAATAAGTATTTCTGTACATCGGAAATCTATGACGGATAATAACATCTTAATTTACGTTCAAACGACTTTCTGTCGATATGTCGATGTATATTTATTGCATTGCAATTTGCAATTATCAAAAAACTTGATCAGTTTTAATTTTATATACACTATACGTCTATACATTATAATTTACTATTTAGACATTAATATGTATGTATTATGTATATACAATGACGTATTTTTGGGGTAGGGTATCCACGGTGTCTGGACACCCCCAAACCAAAAAAAAAAAAAATATTTAATACTTAATGTCGATAAATTTTGAAAGGAATTTGGCAAACAATAATATGTGATTCGTTTTTTTGACTAATTTAATATTATATAAAGTCGTTAACTAATTTTAAATTAGTTCATAATGAATCACATATTATTGTTTACCAAATTTCCTACAAAATTTATCGACATTAAGTATTGAATTTTTTTTTAATATTTTATATATTTTATATTTTTATATTTTTATACTTAATTAGGAAAGAAAATAAATTTATTTTTAAATAATGTATATATTATCCTATTATATTTTTAATTATTTATAAAACTGTTATTCTTATAGCATCAATGGTATCGAATTAAACAAACAAAATACATTGTAATAATTATGTTTACAGTAGGTATTTTATACCTGTTTGATTTAAATTACATACAAATTACTACTTTTAATTAAATAAATAAAAATGTTTCATTACAATATTTGATGAGTATATTATGAGCTTTGTGGTAGTAGATGTAAAACAGAAATATTGCAACCAATTAACAAATAAGTATATACCTATATTATCTGGACACCCCCCAAAAAAACATTCAAAATACGCCACTGTGTATATAATGACGCATATACCTACAATAGTTGTATTACATGATTATTATTATTTTTTTTTTAATAAATGAATGATGTTGATATATGTATAATAAAATATAATACCATATAGATTGTATAATTTACCATTGATAACACGCTGCAGCAGTAGCAGTATGACTTCATAGTTCATACATCTGTTTTACTTAATAATTTATAAGAAGTAATGTAGTATAATAAAAATCTACTGTTTTACCGCTCACCTTTTTAGCAATATTTTATACATCAATTTACCTGTACAAGCGTCGAACAATAAATAATACCTGTTCAATTATATAAATACAAAAATATAATATAATATGCGTATTAGACACTATAGACGTCAGGAAGTCTGAAGTGATCCAAATCGGCACACGCAGTGTATGCATTGGCATAAGTAATTTGAACTGAGTGCTTATATTATTACCAGTACTTATAGTATATACATTATACATTATAAAATAGTATACCTAATACCTACCTATGTAGAGAATAATTCTCGGTCGAGCAGTTATATCTAATATTTCTATCAAATTATTATCGGTTATCGACACAGCCACTCGGACATCTAGTACAAATTTAAAATCCCATTAAGACAACCTAAACATATAGAGGGTTAAGCCCAATGGCGTAGCCAAGGAGGGGGCTAAAGGGGCTATGCCCCCCATTGGCCATATATTTTATATTGTTTTGAAATATTTTAATTTAAATACTATAATAATAATAATAATAATAATATAATAATGTAATAATATATTAAGTGTCTTACAAATTTGAATTATTTATCAAACCAACGTTAATATGTTATCAGTGTTTTTATTTTGTCATTGTTTTTGATTTTCAATAACTCAAGTTAAAAGTATTTAGCCTCCCACCCCATAAAAAAATCCTGACTACGCCTCTGATTAAGCTTATATGGTTTAACACTATATTATAGTTTCAATATTTTTTATCACACAATATACTATAGCATAAACCTATATATAGCACGTCAGCGCTTTATATTAAGGAGCTTGACTCGGAAAAGAAATAGTAGAGGTGTAGTGTAACTCTGATGAGTAATGACACAAAAAAATTGCATCACTTGTTAATTAATAATTAGCAGTGGCGTAAATTGGGCTAAATTGTTAGGGTTGCAATCAGTTTCTAGGTTGGACAGACTTGTGGGGAGCTTCGCCCTCCACAACCCCCTAAAATATTTTATTTTATTCTAGATTTAACATTACAAGTACATAAATTCAACAAAACTATTTTAACCTTAAACACATATTGTATCTATTGGTAATTGGTATATATTATGAATATACACCATAAATAGGCTATACAATTACTTACTGTCAATTAAATAACATTTTGACTTTAAGTTAAGGTAGTGTTTAACAAAATATCCTTAAGAGGATGTTAGCGCACTGTTTGTTTTCTCTCTCTAGCCCACGCGTAACATAGACAAAACGCATTTACGCAGTCTGAGTAGAACTCGCTCAATTTTGGTTCTAGAGTAAGTATACCTATTATAAAATTAAATTTTGATAATATTTCTGAGTACAAGATGATGAGTTTTTTCCGTTGTTCCCAATACAACGTTATTTATATAGTTTAGAAATAGCTATAAATTACAACATTTTTAAATAATCTTTAACTTTTCAAAATTTTAATTTTTTTTTAAATAATTCATCGTCTTGTACTCAGAAATATTATCAAAAATAAATTTTATAATAGGTATATTAACTCTAAAACCAAAATTGAGTGAGTTCTACTCAGACTGCGAAAATGTGTTTTGTCTATGTTGCGCGTGGGCTAGAGAGAGAAAACAAACAGTGCGCTGACATCCTCTTAACTGGTTTCCCACATAGGTAATCATAATTTGAAATATTCTCTAAATTCAAAAGAGTAAAGATATAATTATTTATTATATTAAAATAAATAATATAATATGTGTATATTACAGATTTTATAGTAGGAATATCGTACATGAAATTTTTAATTTAGGGGCCCCTATGAATTGCACACCCAACACTGCCGATAATTGCGCCACTGCTCGCAGACTCTCTGACACCACAAGAGATGCCTTACCGTTAAACGGAATAGCAGAGTAAATAAAATACCTACAATAAAATGTTCATTTGATAAACTCTATACAAGACTAAAAATAAGAAAATATTTTTCTCGTATTTAATCGTTCGTAGTTACAATGTTATATAAATATTATATGCCCAGTGGTGTTCCCATTAATTTCTTGGAGAGTATACTATATCACCAAATATAAGCATTTAATACAATAAGAATATTTTTCTTATGGTCTATAGGAGTAAAGCCGATAAAGAGCGTGTCAATAATATGGAAAAAAAATGAGATTGAGAGCATACGCAGTATACCCATAATATTGAAAAAAAAATCTTGAGAGTATACGGCGTTTATGTAGTATACCCTATGGCCTATGGGAACACCCCTGTATATACCCATAACCGGGCATAGTTACTGGTCAAACTTAATTATCACCTTACAATTTATATCTAAATATTGTGTGTAATAATTACATAATTGTGGTATGCACCGCACTGTAACAGATATCAAAACTTACAAATGAGAAAAAAAGTAGAGATACAGAAAAATATCTGAACGTTTAGATGCGAGTTACTCAGTTCTTTTGGCCCCTGCAACCCACCTGAATTATGATATAAAATCATGATAGGTACATCTATTATAATACGGTACCGCGAAAAAATAACCACAGAAAAAATAGCCCCATATGAGATTTTGTAAGATTTTAAATAATAATAATTGTATAATATTCAAAACTAAAATGCATATAAAATATTTTAATTTTTAAGTGAATTATATGAGCATTTTCAAATATTTAATATTTTTCATACTCATAACTCACCTAAAAATTAAAATATCGTAAAAAACCAACGAGAAAACACAGATTATGTTCTTACCTAAAAGTTTGATTATAGGTCAGTGCACTCTAATATCAAAAATTAAAGCACACTAGGTATATTGCGGGTGCGACGTCCTCTTAAGATATACCATATCTAAATATCTATAAGTCCTACATTTATATTTATATTGTTAAAATGTCGACTTCCTAATCTGCCCATGTTACTTAGTAAATTAGTTTGAAATATCAATAATATATAAATAAATAAATAATATGTATAATAATTTTAAACAAATAGTTAATTATTTCAATTACAGTCAATAATACATAAATAAAAAAAAACGTAAATAATATTAATAATATTAAATGTCAATTATAATGCATAGAAAAAATTATATAATAATGCCTATAACCTATTAATACCTATTTTATAGTCGTTTTATCAAATTGAATTAAATTTTATTTTTAAATGTGTCCACTTGAATTTGATTGGTATTTAACCGTTTTTAACCTTTTTTAAATGGTTTTCGATTTTGAGTATTTGGTTTTAGACTCTCCTATATTTTACAGAGCAAGTTTTGCACGATCTGCCAACATTTCATTTTTTATTTTGGTAATTAAAGTCCAAATCGAGGGATGAAGATGATTATGTTCATGATCTGCAATTTTAATTAAATGCTTTTTATCCACAGAAATTTTTAAAATGCATGGATATTTGTGACTGTGTTTTTTGCAGCATTTCCACCGTATAAAATTCAAACACTCTTTGTGTACAACATAAGTATATTCTTTAAATGCCAATTTTTCTTTGCCCTTTTGACTCTCAAAAATATCTTGAAAACTATCCATAACTTTTATAGAAATTATAACGAATACAAACAGTGGCGGATCTAGGATTTTTTATGGTGGGTGTTATATTTTGTTAATAATAATAGTCCTAAAGTACCCATTATGTACAATTAGGGGGAAAAAATTAATAATTTGGTACTTAAACATAATTAAGTAATATAAAAATTATAAACAATTTAATACATTTTATTTTTTTTAAATTGGGGAATTATTAGTTATTTTTAATAAAAATACGCCGAACGGCGTAGCTCCCAAGCAACCCCCTAAATCCGCCACTGAATACAAAGCAAAATATATATACGAATAAAGCTGCAGTAAAGCACACTGTAGTACCGAATACAGAGAAATGAAAACACACAGAACTTGACAAATTTTACAAATTACCACTTCTATAAATTATAAAATTATCAGAATATAAAGATAATTTATTGATACCTATACCTTTTCTTATCCATTCTGCCGATTTTGTATCAAATCCGCCGACTACTGTTTATAATATCTATTTATTATATCGAATTATTATCGATTCCACTGGCTACTGTACGTGGAGAAGTTTCGTTAATTAGACTGATACCGATTAGTAAATAGGCGAGAAGTAACATGGGCAGATTAGGAAGTCCATATTTCATCAATATAAATATAAATATAGGACTTATAGATATTAAGATATACCATATCTTAAGAGGACGTCGCACCCGCAATATACCTAGTGTGCTTTAAGTTTTGATATTAGAGTGAATTGACCTATTATCAAACTTTTAGGTAAGAACATAACCTGTGTTTTCTTGTTGGTTTTTTACGATATTTTAATTTTTAGGTGAGTTATGAGTATAACAAATATAAAATATTTTAAAATGCTCATAATTCACTTAAAAATTAAAATATTTTATAAAATATTCACATACGTGTTTATTAGAATGTAAATTTTAGTTTTGAATATTATACAATTATTATTTTTAAAATCTTACAAAATCTTATATGGGCTTATTTTTTCTGGGGTTATTTATTAGGCAAATCATTATAATATAGTTATGATAATATAATCATCTCGCCATCACCCGACATTTCGTTAACTCACAATATCATATTAAATATTATTGCACCCGTGTACTATACGTAGAAATAAAAATTAAAAAGTAACCCGCATGGGGAAGTAGTCTCCCATGATTTTTTTGACCAATGTTTCTATAGGGTATATTTTTAAAAATACACATTTAAATATGTAATAAATACCCTCTTGGTGAAAATTTCTGCAAGCGCCTTTGCACATGATAATAAATTATTCTTGTTATCTATTATGTTTCTAACCCGTCGCCCTGAAGTTACCGTTCTCCAGTACTTAAACTATAACATTATATTATTTACCATCATTTATTAGAGTCTAACGCATGCGCACTATTAAATTGCTGCAAAACGTTGAATATATATATATTTTTTTAGTATTAAATTACTTTACAGCGATTACGGTCATCACCTTTACACACGCATGCATTAAATATATTAAAATTAAATGACATATTATAATCGGTCACACTCACTCGCGAGTCGCCTATGTTTATCGTAGTGCTTAGTGTATTGTGTATAAAATATAGATATAAGTGCGTTCACAGGCTTTACAGTCGAGGTATACACCGAAAACAACTTACTGCTGCGTGGGACTATATGGAAGTCGTATTATAAACATAAAACATAAAACATTTAACATATTATTACCGCATAATAATATGTTTATATCTTACAACATCCACAAAAAAAATAATTATTTTAAAATTTGAGTTACCATTTAGATTCTGAGTATTGAATAATGATGAATGTATTAATTTTATAACAATATTTATGTTATTTTCTGTTTGTCGTCGCCTTTTGGGTAGTTAAAATGCTTAGATTTTAAACTTTGGGGATGGTTTTTGGTAGAAAATTGGATCTAGTTGATACTTTAGATGACTTTTACTTTCGTAAAAAAAGACGTATATACTATATGAACTCTGAACCCTGTAATAATGTCAAAAACACCAAATTTCAACACAACATAGAGAACAAAATTATCTGCGTTGTATGTTCTCTCAGAGAGTTTTTTTTAGTACCTTATTTTGACAATTTTATATAATTTTTTGAAAATTTACAAAAAACACCAACATTTAAAAGCTAATAACTTACTCATTTTTAACATTATTAAATAAAACTTATTGAGAGAACACAGATAATATTATTCTTTAAATTGTGTAAATTTTTGTTTTCCTAAAGTTAATGTACCTTGAGTGGTTCAAATTCTTGTAAAAGCTTTTTCGACGCTTGAAATACGGGTGTGAGACGTCGTCTTAGTACTGTAATCGAGAAAAATAAAAATATAAAACAAGAATTTATAAAAAATGTATTGCTGGATCAAAATTCTCAACAATTTAATATAAGATCCCACATAAGTTGTTTTTAAATCTTTATAAAAATGATAAAATACACAATTTTTATATTCATTTGAAGTTGTAAAAATCATGAAAATTTTTAAGTAATATTTTGTAGAAAAAACTTAATAAATTCTTTAATTTTTATAGTCAAGATTAAAAAATTTATACAATGTTCCTCTACAGTCTACATCAATGTTACTATAATTCGTTATTCATGTCATCTACGGATTGGATAAGAGATGAATTAGTATAGAAAATAGAAATATTAGAACCGATCGTGTAATTGACATTCATCCAGTCATATAAAAACGTTATTGAACATACTGCATTTTCTTATACTCTTGTACGGTCGACACGAGACGAAATACTTATGGGTATACCCTAATAAAATATTTGACGTTTCGATAAATAGTTTGTATTGGGGTTGTAAATTCCGTCGAAATCATTTTGCCACCTTCATGCGTATATATACATACATACATATATAACAGTATATTATGTATTATTCTATAGTATAAAAGAACGATTGTTGAATACTTGAATGGACCGCCGACGGCGGGTTTTCACCAACAGGGTAGTTTTTATTAAACGAAATACCCTAGTAATTCTTATTCCTCCCGTTCTATTGATGAGAAAATGTTCTAAATATTCTATACACTGGCATACCACGACGCTTGTTTCTATACAATATTATGATACGATTCAATAATATATATATATATCTTTTACGATAATTGTTGGTATGTACGAGCATAAAACGCTTAATGTGACATTTCATATATATAGTTACTGCTGATGCAGGACTATACGGTTGACGAATAACGAATGCAGGTTTCAAACAAAAACGTGTGAGAAAAAAACGATTATAGTATTCGGGAGAAAAAAAGACAAGAGAGATTGTTATTTGTCCTTGACACAAACTGTATTTATCAATATCGTGATGGATGTAAGTAGTATAATATTTCATATAACGCATGAAAAAGTTACTATAATATACTCGTAATATATTTTGTCTTCGAAGTATTATTAGAACGATCACTGTTGATCAGCTCTCATGTACACAGTTGTATAATGCATATATTATGTACATATATTCTATTATTTAAGTGCCCCTCTAGACACAATTGTGAGTGAAAACACTGAAAATTAAAGGTTTGAAATTTTAAATTCATTATTTGCATAGCTTTTAATTTATTGCATATTATTATGGATAATATATTTATTTTGATAAGACTCGTCACATCTAAATGTGCTGTGTCCATTGTCTAATGGTAAAATATTTATTATACCTATTTTAAAATTAAAAAAAATCAAAAAATCTATGCGAGACCCTATATAATAATCTTATCTTCAAATTTACAACAAATTATAATGAATTATTCTCTATATTCTCATCCACTTTACTTGTTTGAAGACGGTCATATAGTTTATATTAATTCAGGTGTAGACGTTAATGTACCTACTGCATTAAATGCATACAATAATATACTTATCATACGATATATATTAAGATGTGCACAACGACATAGCCAGGATTTAGCTTTTTATAAGTGTTAAACCGGCTGATAATTTGATAAACCGTGAAGGGGGATTAACTAAGATTTTCATAAGTTTTGTGTGCTGATACCGTGGACATATAACATATTTTTATTTTTTACAGTTTCCCATTATACAAATAACAATTTTATTTTAATATACGTAGTTAGGTCTAATATAATACGTTCACAGAACATAATATATACAAAAAGCATTTATTAATTTTTCTGAAATTTCAAGGAAGGCTGCAACCCTGTTGGCATATTCCGTGACATATGACGTTATATGTGCTCAGATGAAATACCTATTGAAATGTCTGAAATAAATCGTCACCATCCATCACGTGAATAACTACGATTGCGTGTGGTGCGTATCCATTCTGATTTCCGAGTAATCATTCCAACGGTTAAGGCTAATATTATAATATGTATTTTAAATATTATAAAAATCAAAACCGTTGTAATATCTAAAAAATATTGAATGATATTTTACTAAATAATATTTATAGTTTTTTTTTTTTATCATTTTTAAGTACAGTCGAGTCGCGATAACTCGAAAAACTCGATTTTTTTTATTCCTCTAGAAATATAAATAAATATAAATTCGAGTTAGATATCTCGAAGCGAATTTTTATCTACCTTCAACTTCGAGTTATCGCGACTTGACAGTGTATATTATATTTTTACATTAATGTAATTATACATATTATTTGTACCTGTAAGTTGTTGATATGATGTTCTATTTATTTGTACATGGTTAATTTATTTTTCTTGCACCAAAACATCTTTTTTTTATTTTTAACTTAATGAATTTTCTTTTCTATTTAATAATTTCCACAAATTTAACATACATATTTTTCTACAATTATTTGTTATTTTTCTTATAATAATAGTATTATTTGTTTTTATATAGTTACAGTTTTACGCACAAACATGTTTTTTTATTATATGCCCTATTAAAAGTTCTCATAAACGCATCAACACCGTGCTTACAATTTTTTATTAATTTTTTGAAAACGTACACAAATGTGTTATAGGTACCTATTCCATGCAAGCATATCTATGTACGCGAGCCATTCAGAGGAGTGTATGGCAACGGGACCATTATTTTGATTCAGGCATCAGGCTCCATCTTAGGAAAATGTCTTGAGCCCCATAAAAATTGACTTATATAGTTAATATATTACTTTAAATAATACATAATAATATAATATAATTATAATTATAATAGGTACTCGTCGTTACCTATTAGAGCCTATCATTTCAAAATTGTAATTTTATTTTGTCTTTAATTAGTAATTATATATTATAAATAGGCTATTTTTTTAGTTATTTTAGACTATAATAATTATTATATTTCATTATTGTCACGTTGACAAAAAATAATGATAAATTGATAAATATGTTTATTTATGTCAACATTTTGCAAGCCTCATTAATTATTTTATCATATGGTATTATGACGATTGTGGGTGCTCCGTAAGATTTTGAGATGGCTTTATTTGTATGTACAGAGAATGTAGAATGGCGGTCTTTGCAACGAGTTCGGAAAGGGCTAAACATTAATACTTTTTCTTAATCATATTATAAGTACAAAAACTTAATACATCATGTATCATATAGAGGGTTGAAGAATTGTAAGTATACTTGATATTTTGACGAATTAAAAAAAAATACTGAAAAGTTGCAGAAGTTAAAATTAGTTTTTGTCATGCATAGCAATAATAATAATTGTCATCTATGATAAATATAAATTACCTTCATACATATTAAATTACACGCATCAGGGTTTTCATAACTTAACTTATTAACTTTAATGTTTCGGCCCATCGGCTCGTTTATACATTTGTTTAGCAGGCCAATAAGACGTAAATAAAAATCACCCTGTTACCAATCAAATGATGCGCCGTGACAGTTCTCACACGAACCAATGATCAAAAAATATACGAACAATTATTGTAAAAAATTGGTCGAAGGACCGGTGGGCTCTCGAGTCTCAGCTTCAACAACAACAGCAGTCAACAATACTCTATAATATCGTGTAGTGTGTACTACCCGCCGGAACACACGTACCTACACAGCAACAGGGCCCAGTGGGTCGGCGGCGGGACAACCGCACGTTGTTGGTAAAGTGTATAATATTGTTGTGTGCGTGTGCGTGCGCGTTTATTTACATGTGATCTCGGGCCGCCGCGAGGCACACGCGGACAGCGACGTGTACGGTCGAGGTAAAGTGGCAACCCGCACCGCTCACGTACGACGATACGACGGCCGTCTCACAATGGCCGCCCGACGCACGCACGCACGCACGAGAACCGTCGATGCGCACGCACGCGCACTGAGGCACACGTACGCACGCGTTACCCAAACGTTACGTGTGGGCGCTAGCGCGTGCGTTCGCGTAACATACTAATACTATTCTATCGTACACGCACGTCGCCGTCGTCGTCGTCTTCGTCCCGTAATATATTATTAATATAGTGCGTTCGCACCGTGTTGTTGAACCGCCCGTTCGCAGTACCGGATAAAATAATAAGACATCGCGCGTCGGGTCCCATCGGGCACGCACAGTGTAGTTGTTGTGTACGGGCCGAAGAAAGGAAAAAAAGCACACTGCCTGGCGGACGATGCCGCCAACGCGATCCGTTATCACGCAGCCCGTTATCAGCGCGTGAAACAACGTTTTAATTTTAAAAAAAAAATTTCCTCAGACTCGGCCGCGCGCGTCTCAATTTCTCCACCGTCGGTCCCGTTTCCGCGACGTTCGCGCGCGTGTGCCCAAGAGCACAGTAGCACGTACCGTAACACATCGCCGCCGCCGCCGCTGCGCGCCCGCCGAACGCCGCCGCGCGCACGACGACGACGACAACCACCACACGATGCCGTCGCACATGAACTGTTGTTTTAACAAATGCACCAACTCGAGCCGGAGCACGCAGAACCTGTCGTTCCACAAGTTCCCGACCAACGAGAGCCTGTGAGTATTTTTCGACGACACCGGTCGTTTCACTGATACCGTGTGCTTAACATTTATTTTCACCCCACTTTTCCCAGGTGTAAACAATGGGTCGATCTGTGTCAGAACGACAAAGTCATCCAGAAGTTCAAGAACCACGGTTCCAGCCAGGTGTCAAAGAGTTTCAGGATATGTTCCGAACACTTCAAGCGGGAGGACTATGTGCTGTGGACTTCGAAAAAGAAGTCAGTATACATACCTACCAACACTATATATTATCAATTATTATTATCATCACTACATTTCGACTGCCGTCGTTGTGGACGGTGGCCCCCATAGATGTACAATACTAACCTTGTTTCGTATCTGTTCTTGTTTGCATTGTCGTCGCTAGGGTGTTGCACAAAGGATCCATTCCGACAGGACAACAGCTAATAAGTCCAAAAACGACACACACGAACATTACCAATTGGAGTGATATGAGTATGTTGACTTGTCTAAGTTTGTGCCCTTGTTCGCCGATTATTAATAGTTTTGTTTACTTTTCAGTCACCGAGGAAGACGAAGCAGTCGCCAACAACGCAACTTGGAGTCCACGCGGAACCCCAAATTTTGATCTATCTGGCTCAGGTAAGTTAAGTGACCAAATTAACATCAATGTCCTAATTAATTAATAGTTGTGTATTTTCTAGTACCTGAGCAGGGTAAGTAAATGAGCGATCCAGGGTGGAGTCCTTGCAAAACTCCATGTTCTCAACTAAGCAGTCCAGTTAAATAGATCATATGTTAAATTGTACCATTTTACTGAAAAGAAGCGCAGACTTTGTTAGCTTATTAAACAGTAACATTTTTTTTTAATAATTTGGAATACTATTTCATATTTTTGCTTTTAAATTTAAAAATTACCTTAGTCTTGGGGTGATATTTTCTAAATTTTAGTTGTTAATGGTTTATAATTTTTAAATTATAAAATCAGATAAAAATTTTTTTTTATAAATGTTCAATTATCAACCAGAAAGCAGTTAAAAAAAAAAAATAAAATAAATATATTTTTTACTTATAAATGGATATGGTAGTGATTTAAATCTAAATGATTTATTTTAAAGCCACTTAAAAATTTAAAAAATAATCCGTTAATGTTTTGTAAATGCTTTGACCAAGTCCAGCACCACATATACGTTACAATATTAGTGGCGCTTAGTTATTATAAAAGTTATTTGTAAATAATTTTAGATTTTAATTCAAAGATAACAAATGGCTATTTTTAAGAGTTGTACGAGTACATTTTGTAACAAGTTGAGATTAATAAATGGTGTGTATTCTGTTTACACTTTTTCCATTCTTTTATAAAAATGCCTATATATATATGTCATAATGTTTATAATAAAAATATTTATATACTATGCAGTATATACATTGTATGTGTATGAATGTATGCATAATATAATGCAATCATGCACATTCATGTACAAACATTTATAGATTTATTGTTATGATTATAATATATAATAATTTTAATTAAACAAACTGGTTTATTGTTAATATTTAATACCATATGGCTATCTGTTGTGCAAAATTATGCTTTTATTAAAATAGTTGAAACTGGTGTACTTTTATATAAATATTAGTTCTTAATTTTTTTTTTACTATTCTAAAACTCTAACAAACATTTAAATTATTTGTACTTGAATTATTATGCTTACTCGTACAACTCTTTGTTTATTATTATGATTATTTTTTTTTTTTAGCTTTATCAATCATTTGGTAATAATTTCAAAAGATATTGTTGATCATACAATTGCTCCATTAATTAATATTGTTTCACTGTAAGAAGATAATCAATTTTTTGTTGATTATAGAATCTATACTTAAAATTAGAAGACAACCTCTTAGAAAATATTGTACTAAGTGATTTGAATATTACTTAAATTTTTATTAACATTATATTATAATAAATTGTAAAAATGTGAGCATTCTTGTACTCATGAAAAATCATTATTAAATATTTTTTTAAGTTATCACTTAATTTAGCGTGTTATTATATTGTAAGATATACTCTTGGCTAAAAAACAAAAACCTTTTTAACATAATTTTGTAAGTCTACAGTTATTCATTTATGTCAGGGAAAGAAACATCGGCACTTGAAATAGATTGGTATCAAAACTAAACCGATAATATTATTATTATGTGTTATGGAGATATTAAAAAGTATAACACTATTTTTTGTAAAACTTAATCGGTGTGCAGCGTATTATTGTTGTTTTTTTTTTTTGTACAACTATTGTTTATTATTATTATTATTTTTTTTAATTATCGATATTTAGATTGGTAAAGGGTGTATATAAAATATTATTAATTTTAAAAATAATGGGCCTTATTTTTTTTCTGAATAAATAAATTTACTAAAGATAAAGAATTGAAACACCATAAAATTAATCCTAGTATATATTTTATCATGATTTCCACTTTGTTTTTATTTTTAAGAATTCGATTATGAAAAACAAAAAATAATATAGTATATTATATACTTTATAATTTATTTTATTAACATAAACCATTAATTATCTCTATTAATTTTCTTTTTTTGTCATAGAAGAGTTTTTATACAGTTAAAACTATATTACAATTCAAAGGATGCCACCACCCATAATATATATATATAAAAAAAGTTGTGTTATAATTTTATAATTATTACCGTGCTTCTAAATATGTAAAAACTTGCATTGGCATAATATTTAATAAATAATAAATATTAATGAATGGTTCATGTTAACAAAACAAATTATCTGGTATGTTTAAATAACATGTTATTGAATAATAACATATTCAATTAAAAGTAGGTATATGTATTTTTATTTTATTTGTCGTTGAAATGTAATAAAAATACAATATTCCTTAATTGCCTTTAATTTATTAACTAATTCTCAATTTCTTTCTTAAAGTCATAAAATATATTATAAATGCTATATAGTGAGTAATTTTATACATGTCAAAGTAAAACTGTATACTGTTGTTAAAATGTTGGTATTTAACTCCTTTGTAACCTAAACAAGAAACAAAAAAACTGGGAACGCACATTGCTGGATTGCATGGTAAAATATACCTCTTCATTGAGCTATTCACCAAAATGGGTGTTTTAAACTTGAATTCAATGATAAATTATTTCATAATGTGAGCTTTTATTCTTAAAGATATTTTATTAAAAATGAATATTGCAATATTATGTCATTTATTTTTTTATTATTCATAAGGTAGGTTAGGTTGAATTAATTGTTGCAAAAATGAATAATATATTATTAATATATATAAATATTACTTAATTATTATAATAATATTTCTAACTGTTATTAACTTATAAGTCAATACAGTAAATCGTTAAACATTGTGAGTAGGATAACAATTTACATATGATATTTACAATTAATCTTAGTATCTTGAAAATGTAATTGTTTATAGAAAATAGTAGTATACCTAATACTTAACAAAAAGCTTAAGTTCCCTTTGATTAATATTTATTGAATCACAAAAAATAAACTAAAAACATATTTTGTTTAAATTGTAAAAACCTATTAAAAAAAATTATGTAAAATTTTTATATTAACAACTTTTGAGGAATCTTGTACTCAATTTCCAATTTTCAAATTTTCATGTTTGAAAATTGTTTTATATATTTTATGTTTATAAATTGTTATTAGAATTCACCAAAAATGTTTATCAACAATAAAAAAATGGGTTTATTTTTAAATGCCTATAAATAAATAGCTTAAAATTAGTAAAATATTTTAATGGGCACTTACTATACTTACATGTCTTATACAATTGATCGCTATGCTTTATAGTTGTATAAAATTAATCACCCCCTATTTATAAAATAAATTATATTAATTAGAAAATGTATTATAATTATAAATTTAAAAAATATATGTATGAGTGTTTACTGCATTGGTTAATTAAAATTCATTTTATTGTATTAAATTTAATAGATTGTATTGGTTTGAACG
Organism: Rhopalosiphum maidis; assembly: GCF_003676215.2. NCBI lineage: Eukaryota > Metazoa > Arthropoda > Insecta > Hemiptera > Aphididae > Rhopalosiphum > Rhopalosiphum maidis. The sequence goes on from NC_040877.1 coordinate 68,647,668, forward strand.
AACTAAGTAATATAATAACGAAAGCCAACAACGTACTTATAAATTATGATAAAAAATGTAGTTTTCTTATTTCCTAAAATAGATTATCTATAACGAGCTTAATACGATAATTGTAAGAACAATAACGGCACGTTAATACAACATGCAACTATATATGGCGGGGCGATACATTTTATACTGAGTACTGGTGAAGCAATAACAAATAATAATATATAGTTTTATACCTATACGGGGGCGTATTCAGTATTTACGTGTTTCCCGTGTGTAGGCCTGTGGAAAATTGTCACCCTAAATAACTAAAATAATAATACAATATACTGAACTATCTGCACTAACAGAATATCATTTAATTAGCTACTATAAAATATATAGTAATTAGGTAAGTATGCGTAACATATTTTATTTAAATACCTAGGTACTTACTAAAATATAATTTTTTTAAGAGTTAATTCCATTTTATTAATAATTAAAGACAAAATATATTCCTCAAACTCGTACATAATAATTATTGAATTTAAATAAAACAAAATTAAATTAAATTGGTTTACATCGACATTTGGTAACAGAAAACGTGTCGATTAAATCTTCGCAATTCTTTAATTCTTTTAACATGTAATTCTCTATAGAAAGTAATGCTAAATTGTTTGATTCTTCATTAATTTGAGTTAACCTTAGATAATTTTTTACGCGTTTTAAGCATGAAAACGATCTCTGTAGTACAATTAAACACTGGTACACTCACGAAAATTCTTAATGCTGGTGTCAATGTTCGGATATGTTTCAATATGCAAAGATTTTTTTCTCAGATTCTCGTACTTGCATGGTTTGATTGGAGTTAAATATTATCGATGTCAATATTAATACTACAATATTCAATAAATACGATTGCAAATGTACACATTCTGGCGAAAAAGTGTTGTACAAATCATTTGGATATATTTTTGCCCTCAACTAACATAACTATTTGCAAAGAATTTAAAGATGTGATTTGGATATTCAATTTATAACATTTGAAAATTATGTATTATGTACCGTAAAATACTAAAATGTATAAGAAAAAATTTGCCACTGTAGGTAGGCACGTCCTTATATGCATATAAATACACTACTATATATAACTAATAATATATTTTTTATCTATGAGAAATCTTGTTTTCTATTTTCAAATTTAAAATAATTGCAAGCTTTTGTGATTTCGATAAAAATTGTTAAAATTTTTATTTTCACGTTCAAAAAAAAAAAAAAATATGCGAATGTATTTTTGATATTTTGTGATGTGGCATGGACTACTTGTAAAGGAACTTTGTACTAATGTAGTATTTTTACTTAAAAACGTAATTTTAACATAAATCGAGAATGACATTTTCAAATTTTTATAAATAGTAACTACAGAAAACGAAAATCATATGAAATTTAAAAATTAAGTATAAAAATAAATGTGAAACATTCAAGTCTACAAAGTTGTTTATTTTTTATGAAGGTATGGGTATCTGTCAATTTTTTCGTCATCACAGGGTCTTATTGCTATAAAATCTTCCGTGAAACATTGGACTACGTCATTTTTATTTAAAAATGACAATCCGAAAAAGTACTCGAAATATCTACTTTTCTCAGAATCAGACTTGTATTCCTTAGACTTAGACAAACCTAACTTCTGAATTATACGCCACCAACTTTGAACCAAATGGAATCGACACCCTCTAATTCCAACATCGGTCCATTCGGTCCAGACTTGTTTAATTGCATTATGGATTCCATATTTCCATTTTCAAAATCTACATAAATTTCTGAAGGGCGAAATGTTAAACTTGGCGATGTACAATAGTTAATAATATGTTGAAAAATGTTGACATAAATATTCGACTCTTTCGTGGGCAACAGCAAAAACACAAGACGAACTTATGAACCTTTATAGTAACTATGGTCGCCACCGGTAGGTAGTTATGACATTATCTATACGGACTCAGTTCAAACATATAAAAGTAGCATGGACTCAATTCAATATCATCGGTGATTTTTAACTTAATTTAGTTTTTGCTGGTCAGGAATGTACATGAAATAAGTATATTATTATAACCTCGGCAGAATTACAGTATGCTTACAGCTACAAGTAAGTTATATGTTTTTTCAAAGTTATATTAAATGAAACACGTATATAGAAGTACCGATCGATTTGTGGGTAAGTATTATAAAATAATTTATATATTTGAGGAAACATAAAAATAAATCTTCATATAAACATAATAATTTATAACATAATAAAAAAAAATAAATAAATACATCTTCAAATGTTTACAAATTATTATTATAATAATAATATTTAATAAAATATAGTGTAACATTAAACAAAATAATTGATAAATATTTTGTTTCAAATAAAATAAAAATGTTGATCAATTAAATATTTATAATATAGATAATAATAATGAATAATGGTAATGTATAATTAATTAACTTTGGAGGGAAACGTTAACATTATCAACTTAATCAACAATTGTATATTGTACAATAATTTATAAAAGTCTTAATTTAAAAGAAAAAAAAATACTGTTAAAAACCAAAACCTAACAATAGTTTTAGCATAGTATTTATAAGTTTTAACAGTTTTTCACTGCATCAAAACAATTTTTTTTTAAATTTGTAAATTAGGTACAAAATAATATTTAAAAGAAAATTCATAATCCATTAAATTCTTAACTAAAAGACTAGTATAAAAAAAAATATAAATATATTTTACCTAACCTGTTTTAAAAACATTTCAATACAATTATTATCACGTTGTTTGAAAATCAAATTTACATTGTCTTGTTATTTAGAATATCAAATATAATGTCGACATCGATATTCTATATCTTAGCTTATTTAAATAAAAATAAAAATTGTTTGATTAAAATGCACAATTTTAACAGTTTTATAAAATTCAATAAAATTAACTAACACAATTCTTGTGCGTAAAAGTACTCTTTTTAGAGTTTGGTTTTAGACGATACCGCATTATACGTATATAATATACGTTAGTAAATACAAATAGTCACTTGTTTATTGTAATTTTATGTTTTATTTTCAACAATCATATTATATTATCGATTATGATAGATCGCAATGACTAGATAAACTACCAATTATTCCGTCACGAATTCACCGCGTAGCTAGGTAGGGCTTCTTGTCCTTTTTCTATCGGCTGCTTTTTCGATTGACCAGGGTGTTGATTACCGCTACTCGAATGCGTTTCCGGGACTTCAGGTGCAACTATTTAAGGTATATATGTAGGTTCTCATATTAGTTATCATTTTATCAACTATCGGGTCGGTATGTTTCAAAATTAAAATTATACAAAGTTCATTATAATAACTCACTTAGACTTGGACGTCCACCGTAGGGTAAACTGATGACCGCGATAAATGCCAAAAACGATGGAATCGTCCAATTCAAGATCATTACGTCGCGATAGTAATTCGGACACGTTTCGCAATGCCTATACATATAAATAGTATATAGGTTAGTGGTATTCGGTACAATATGCATCTACATAATATTAAAGTTTTTGAAAAAACAACGGTTACATGACTTACAAAGATTGGACGCCCATAACTACAGCTCCGTTGCATACTTTATCGGTAAAGCTCATCAGTCCGAACGTAAAGGCACCTCTGTGCGTTTTATCGCCGATTAAATCAGTGGTCAGTGCTTGACTAGTGACCAGAACTACCGAACAAGCAATACCTACAAAAAAAATCTCGATACAGAAACACGTCTAAACAGCAACTGACAAGAATATAAATATACGTGTGTTATTATTATTAGGTATTATTATTATCGCTAAGCGGTATGCATTTCTCGTACATATTAAAAAGTTAATTATGAATTAAGAGTTCTATTGCCCACACTAAATCCGGTTCGAAGAATAATCTATTATAAACCTTATTCAGTCCAAAAAAGAAAATATTTTCCTTCTCATTTTACAGATTTAGGTCTGCCAGTACATAATATGTAAATAATTATAGTTTATATTAACCAATAGATAAATCTATAAAATGTTAAAAAAATATATAACTATTAATTGTTAATTAAATATACATGTATTTTATTTATTATTGTAATTGAATTAATTTTATTCATTGTCATTATAGTCAAATGACTCAAATAAAGCTACCGTGTGCTGACGATTACTTGACTATATCGTCTATATAACCTACTGATTTACATTTTTATGAAAATATTCATTTCATATTACTTATTTCATGTTCTTAGTAATAAACTAATTAATAACGTAGATAAAATAAGTTAAGTTATTTTATTACGACAATCTAATAGCTGAGGGTCATGATAAAACATATCGAATTAAATAATATACATCATTTATCGTTTGGGATTCAGTTTTCAGCTATAAAACATAATTACAAAGTTATTGGGTTTAACTCCCGTAGTCCTGTCTCGCAATATCTATAAAGTCTAAACTGAAGCGATTAGATTTTAATAACCATCCATTTAAAAATATACACGATTTCGCATGTTTTTGAATCCAACGCTGCCATACAGAAAAACATGTATAAACAAATATGTTATAGTAGTATATAGCAACATAAACATATTGTTATGTACGTAACGACTCTGCCATTTTGTTACTTTCGGAAAAACATGACTTTAGTTTATATTGTACACCACATTGTTGCACTTGATATTCTGACTTTGACTTCCGGTTTACTTTATAATGGTTATTAGAGTAACATTATAAATTGTCAAAAGTTAATAAATTTAATGTTATATTCAATATTACACGATAATATTACGTATATTATATATATATATATATATATTTAAAATATTTAAATTTTATTATAGGCACCTATTTTAGTATAAGTATCTTATACTTAATTCATTGCATAAAAATATCAATTTTAAAAAAAAAGGAAAATCTTAAAAATAATTATACGCATTAATAATTGCTATAAGCATATACCTAATATTTATTTATTTTCACATTATTATTTTGATTTTACATATAATAAAATGTTTAATCGACACACTGAAGTACTGGATCTTATAGCAAGTAAATGTAATAGTAATATTGCATAAAATTCATATACGAAATCGTGTTTATATTAGGTACACATTAGATTTAGGTGTAACCGATAAGGTACAGTGTATGGCATGACCCTTTTTGGCCATTCTGTAATAATTATTTTCGGCTAGTGTACAATTTTGATCACTAATGTAAGGTCGTATTAATAATTTATCGTTAAAATTATATCATCGTTTTAGATTCATAAATCGATCAAAGTATAATGTGTCGGGCGGGCACCAACCGAAAAGTTACATTGGCGGAAAAAGGAAAGGTTCATTTTAACCAAAAACGGTTCAACCCGATGAAGTTACTTACCTATTATGATAGTGACTGCATACACTTGATATTTGGCAAATGAGTCGCCATTGCCTAAGTAACACCATAGCGCTGAACCCAGTGACAAAACCACGCCGAACGAATAAGTGTACTACGAAAGTTTCAAACGTTAAAAATATAATTTTTTATGTATGGTATTTAGTGTTTGGTCATTCGAACAAAAACACTCGTACCTTTCTGCCGAGTTTCATGTTCATGGGTTTGTTGAGGAGTGACATACAAAAACTGCTGAGGAACATTATCAACGGTAACAGTGCTAGTTTTTCTGCTTCCAGTTTTAAATAGTCTTGTAAGTACATCGGCAAGAACACCTATATATAAATATATATATATATATACATACGCATTACGCATACAAAATAATAATAATAAACAGTATAATAACTATAGGGTTGTGAATTTGCAGAAAAATGCATTCGTTTTAACTTAAAGTAATTAGTAAGACATTGCAGCATAGCTGTTTCAACACCAAGTTTTATTAAAGTACAAACGATTTCAGTTATGTGAGTTATGGCATTTTAATTTTAATTTTTTTTTTTAAGTATTTTTGGGCTTTTCAGGTTAGTATTTCTTTTTTGTTACTTTTCTTGATGCATTTTATAATTTTCACCAATCAAAATTTTTACATACATCATTTGTAAATTATTTAAAATTTTCGTTTTTTTCTATAAAAAATTAGCTAGCAAATTAAAATAATTAAAAATATAGTTTAATAAAACTTGTTAAATTTTTACACATTTTTATATTATTTTTTATCGATTTTATGTGTATTTTTTTAAAATGATTTTTAGTGCATTAAATTCACAGCTCTAGTTATAACAATAATTCAAACACAATTTATTATGAGTGCTATTCAAATACAAAATATTCTATGCAAAACTACGTATTTTTTTTTACCAAAGTCATATTGACAGTGATCCGAGAGCACATGTAAACGATGGCCGTCTGGTAGAGGGTGATGTGTTTGAACATGGACCAAAAACTGTTGGCTGCACGTTCAGCCTCAGTCTCAGTCATCAGGAGCTCTCGATTCACACGGTTATTGGTCAGAGGTTCGCGAACCCCAATATGAAATATTATGGTTGTCATAGCTCCGACAATCATTATCACTAATATGACTATCTATATAAATAAACAATATATTAATTTATGGCCGTTTTATGGTTTTTTTTTTAATCAATAAACCTCTTATAGAATTGGGATTGTAAATTTTTTTTATGTTTTTAATCACAGATTTTTAAGAAACATACTGTCAAAAAAAACATTCTCATATTTTATATGTGTTTATATATTTTATAATGAAGAATGAGGTTTTAAAATTTTCGATAAAATCATGTAGTTATAATATAACTGTTATTATTTTAATAAATATTATACGTCATATAGTACGAAAATTAGTTTGAATAATTTTCCTCCGTATAATTTCTTTATTACGTTACAACGGACATGTTCACCCTAAACTTTATTACACGTTATTTTTAGAAAGTTTATTTAAATCAATTTAAAATTATTAAATTAATGCATTTTGATAAAATTACATAATATAATATCAAATTCTTTATATGTAGTCGGTGCTTAACGTAGTAAATGGGCAATTTTTCTGTGTAGGAGATTTCTTCCAGGTTAGTTGTAAAAATAAGTTTTTTTCATATAGTATACTTATACGACTAATTATTACACATATCTATTCGTATAACGAACATGTTAGGTTACAAAACAACGAAAATGAATAATATTCATATAGGTAATAAAGAAATGGAAATCAACCGTTATTACTTATATTATTTAATTTTTTTTTTTTAATTCCACGTAAATAGTACCTACTTTAATAAATTAATAGTAATGGGCAGTCAATAATACTCAATGCAAAATGTATACACGGGTATACGCGGGTAGTGTCGGAAACTAAAAAAAAATTATATTATTTATACTTGAAATTCTTTTCTTTCTGCAGGTCCGAATTGAGTTTTGCTTGCGTTGTTACTTCTAAGCACGATCCAGGTGACTACGTACACCAGGATGTTTGAAAAAACAGTAAAACTATATCTGTGTAAGTATTGCAAACGCATATAAAAGTGATTATTAATAAATAAAAATAAAAATAGGAATTAAATACAATTATTCTTATATATAGTTTATACCTATAGCTTTAAGTTTGTATTTTTTTTCTATATATATATACCTTATGGAAAGTAACGCCGTTCGTTCGTCTCTAATCGGAGTCAGATCCGAAGCCAACGCCATATGCGAGTTCTCGATAGACGCCCATCCGATTTGGAAGAAGACGATGAAGAAACAGTAGTATAGAGCAGTGTTTAATTCGGAGCTCTCAGCTTGTGGTATTATGGGTGGCGAGAATGCGAACGGCAAACTTATGAACACCAGTATACTGCCTATGATAGGAACGATGAAGGTAAGTAAATCATATTTTATCAATTTTATAGGTAGTTATAAATTATAATATACGTGCGGACATGGGATTTGATTATTTTTTTTATTTTTAAAACATTTACCTATTATATAATATTGTAATAATTCACGCGGTGTTCAATTGATAATTGATATATTATTGACTTTTGAATCTTACTTTTTTTTTCTAGTCAGAAAAAAGGATTCTATATGGACAAGGATAAATAAAAAGCTTATATATGCTTCACTTACTTATAACTGAAGGGGAATATTGTTTGACTGAAAGCTAGATAAGGAAAGTTTATATCAATTATAATACCTACGATATTCGACTACTCATAATATATGCAATCCTAATAAGCAGATAAAACGATTAATCAGTCATAAATATACTCTATTTTAGTTTCAAAGCTAACAGGAAAAAAAATTATATAACATCATGGTTTCCTGCTGCAGTTACTACCACCACCATCGACCCCACCCCAAGTCCACCAATACTTATGTAATATATATAATTTGGTGTGCACGAAAACAGGCAATATCAGTCGTAACGACAAACTATTAAAAGATATCTCACCGAAAAGGTGCCAAGTCTTGCGGCGGCCGTATCGATCGGTACAGTAAATGTTGGCATTATCCGATAACACGCCTATGGCGGCCGTCGCGACCGCGTCTGTTAGCTGGCCGACGAGGACCACAGCCCCTGCATTGATACTGGACAGCTGCATAACGTAGTGGTAGAATACCAAGGCGTAGGTGAACCACATTGAGGCGACCAGGTCGTTGAGCACGTGTCCGACGCCATACGACATAAACGCGAACCATTTGAGCGAATCTGACATTTTACCCTCATCACCTGTTGCAAAGATAAAAACACGGTTTAGCTGTGAGGTTTAGACGATACGCGTAAAAACCTCCTCTAAAAGATATCTCCGAATAGCGGACAAAGTTGCATTGAATAAAAGTTTGTAGTATTAGAGTTTCGCTGTAATTAGTGTAATTCGTATATCTACTAGTTTAAATTCTGAATTTTGCAGGGAATTTCGTGGAGGTAGATAACAATAGAAATGATATCTTATGGTATTTGATAGGACGAGTACTTATGTCTTGTAAGTTGTAAGTTGTAGGTGCAACTCTTGTGGTTTTTTTACTGCACATTTTAAGCTTTTGAAAATTCCAAAAAAACAGGATAGTTAGTAATGATAGTGTACAATGTACGAATGTACCTACATATGTAAACAATATTTTTGATCTTGATTGAAATAAAAAATAAAGGATAAATTATAAGACGGTCGTATATGAGTGGGGGGGGGGGGGGGTAAAGTGGCATTCAATAACACATTAAAACTAATAAACGTGTAGTATCTATCATATTTCATCAATACATTTAGTATGTTCTGATTTTGTTTCAGCAAGGACGTCTTCACATTACTATTATAATATAATTATACAAATAATAGATAGTAATGGTAATAATATAATATAAAATAACAATATAATTATAATCTTGAAAATTTGTAGTGGCTGCTTTCGAATCGCGTAAAGTATCCAAGATGAAAAATTACTTACATATATTTGCACATCGAATCACAATATACACAAGTATATACACAATACAATGCAATTACACAACAATAACTTAAATCACCACAGCATTCGCACATTGCAGTAAGTACCTACCTATAGTAAACAATTATATTTTGGATAGGCAGCGCGATGTGATGTGACATATAACTATCGTTAAAAGTTGTGTTATCAATTATCTCATAACACTGTCAATAGACATCGTTGGTACATGACATACCATTTGGGCACTGGGATAATATACATATTAACATAAAATTATACATGAATATTAGATTAAAGGTACATTAGGCAACATCATGTTCAGGGGCTAATTAATAATATATTAATTATATTAATACGTCTGTTGTATTTGTGTTCGTCGTTGAGATTCAGATAATTTTATTATAATAATAGATACAATAACTACAGATATTGGAGAGAAATGCGCCTCTAAATGTTTTATTTTATTTTTTACATATATATTATAGGTAGGTACTCATGCTTAAGTATATTAATATTATCTTTTTTTTTTTTTAATTTTTAAATGTCCTTCAAAATGTTTTAATTTATTAGCTATTGAATCGATACCTGGTAGTAGCAGGTGTCTACATGTGATATATAGTTTATACGATTATTTGAGTACCCTTAAAGTCTAAAATTTATTCATGTTATAGGTGATATTCTTTGGTTCTCACTCCCTATAAATCTAATCGAAAATAATTTAATTAATTTAATCAGTATACGTTGAATGTCAAGGGGAAAGATTCTACTTCTACACTCATGTGATACGAGTACACATAATACGTGCGTCGTCCTTAATTTATCTAAATCATAGGATAATTATATCGATAGTAACGTATAATATATAGATCGGTGGTACCTATATATAGGTACCAACCTTTTTTATTTTTCTCATTTTGAACCGACATGCAATGATGGAAGATCAGTATTCACATAATTACTATAAAAAAAAATATATCACATTACCGCTGTTCAACAGTTTATCGGACTTATCGGTGGTGATAACGAATTTGTTTTATTACCGAAGGCCATAAAAAAAAAAATTGCGGGCCAAGAATTTAAAATTTTTCTTTTAGCTAATATAGAACTAAATTAATATTGGTGATGGAATAATGTTAACTTAGTAGAACAACAAATACGATAATGTTATTTTTATTATTAAACGATAACGCTGCTGAATGTGCGAGAGTCTACAACACATGGTCATGTCTGATTATGTATAACAAGACGTATCGCGTATGTAATTGATAATAAATAATGGTAAAAGAAGAAATATTAATTTATTTTTTGTTTTATATAGTGTACGTTATATTATTTTTATAAATATGGATTCGTTTTTTTTTTTCAATTTTTGTCTAATGCTTTCGCTGACCGTAGTTGGACATCGATTATAGATTGCATCTATGCGTGTATATTATAGGATTAAGTCTTTAGCAGAGGTTATTAAATAAATGTCTATATTGTACGTCAGTTTTGTGTTTTTATTTATATTTTAATATTTAGAAGAAACGTGAAAAATCTCGATTACCTACAGCTTTTTACATAATACGAGTACAATGTAAAATGTAATAAGAATCGTTGATTATATTAACAAAACAAAAAAAAATTAACTAAATTTATACTCGAAAGTATTACAATATGTTTGTTCTTAAGTATTTGAGTACAATATAAAAGTATTCTTTACAAGGCTGTGTAACGTACACCAGTGACCTGTGACCTGCTGTGTCGAGCCAGCCAGTAAAGTGTAGGTATAACGTATAGGATTCGGGAATCGTCACCCTACCACATCGATCATGACATACAGAACTCTGATTTACGTATATTTACAGATGTATAAAACATCTCATTTGATACGAGTAGTTCATGATTGCTTGATTAATCATCAGACGACAATGGAAAACGATTGTCGTATTAAATTATTTGCACAAGCCACCTATTGAGCTGTCGTTTTGTTTGTTTTTATGTTGAAAACTGAATGGATAATTCAATTGTTTTACATATCAATTTAAAAGGAATGTCATGTCGAAGTACAAATAAATACAATATAATAATAAGTGAGCAGTTAAGGTACCTACAGAATTTTTTTAAATTTACACAGGGTGTCAGGGTGATTCATCAAGCATGCTAAACCCGGTATTTTCTTAAAAAATTCAGTTATTCATCAAAATCTAAGTTATAAAATTTTCAAATTAACTTAAAGACCATATTTTCAAGTTCTTGAGATTTTTGTGCTACTTGATGAGTGTCTTGTGAACATATAAACATACATTTATGAAACAAGAACTAAAATTTTCTACTGCAAATTGTTTAATGAATAATTTTTATATGCATCAAAATTAAAACTCGAACAAGTTATTAGTAAATTAACTTTGTGTACTAAAGATAAAAGGTCCTTGATAATGGGTTTCGGTGACATGGGGACTGTAGTAAGTTGAAAATTATGAATTTATATTAACATACCTATTAACATTTATAATTTGTAAAAATGGCCTAGTATAGTAAATACTAGATCCAATATTATATATTATTATATTTTTATATAACCATTTTTAAGGACTATTATTATAAATTTAAACGTTCTAATAACTGAAAAACTGCTAGTTTTATTTTTGAATCAGATACAGTAAAATTAAAAAAAAAAAAATGATCCACTAAATAGTTTACAGTAAAAAAGGGGGTGTTTTCTTTTGAAAAACAAAAGCTTGTACACAAGACATTCTTTAAGCAGTAAGAATTTTTGTAAATTAAAAATATGGTATTTAATTATACTTAAAAATTTCAACAATCAGAATTATAATAAATTCGTTATTAAAAGAAAAATAGGGGTGAGCATTCTTTGTGAATCACTCTATATAATAAGCTTGTGTATAAGTTTCCGCATTCTTTCACATATTACAATAAGTGAGTGATAATATACATTTGAAACAGTTATATAATTAATCGAATACTGAAGGATTTTGATTTTTTTAAATTTTTATATATTTAGCGTATAACAATAATATTATAATCAACGAATGCCAATGACAGAAAAAAAACAAACTGTAAACTAATATTTTCGAAAGTTTCTTATAATAAAAGATATATTAGGTTATTTATTGTATGAGTTCTAACGATATACAATCAACAAGCAGATCAAAAGTCAAAGTTTATCGCAATGAACAATATGAATATATCTCGCAAACAGATTCTGCGTTTATACAATATACAAGTATAATTACAACGTATAACAAAAAAAGCTCGCGACGATTGGTTCCTAAATTGCGGATTTATCAAGACAAGGTAGAATTAATTAATTTTTATTAGTTTTAAAACTTATTTTTGCATGTCACACGTGACACGTGGATTCACAAAAGCGCATTCAATTCTATGGTCAACAATACACTGCACAAAACCATAAATATAATAATTAATAATATATTTGATGACCGGTAATGTCAAAAATTGCAGTAAAAAAGTTTGAGAAAAAAACTTATGGTTTATACGCATAATTTAGTACAAGAATTCAAAATGTATTAGAAAATAACCACAGTCACGCATGAATTTATTAACGTCGACTAAATATTACAATAATATTTTTTTAATAAACCACTTATGTTAATGATTAATGAGTAATTACTGCATCGACTTCTATACATATACAATAATAATATTAAATTGTATTAAATTATATTATGTTTGTGGTAAATATTATATTATTATATACATCTATGCAGCTTTAATTAGATGGGCGAATATAATAGGAGAAGGAATTGTGTTCAATCTATAAATTAGCATCCCTCCTCTCACACCAGTTATTCACGTTATTTTTTTACAAATATCTGAGATTCTAAAAGTATCCTAAAAAAAATATGTAGGTACATTATTTGTTAAAATTTTAATAAATATTATTATTGAAATACCTAATATTGTTTGGTAACAAAGATTGCTAAAAATTAGACCATTCTCCATGTAGTTTTAGATTGTAATTGCAGGATGATTTATCATTGGATTAAAATTTATAGTATATTCCTAACACTAACAGTAATTTATACTTAATGATGAGGTGCATCTCATTATTATATAATAACGTTTTTACCTACTTTCCCCCTTTTTTTTAGTTTTTAATTTAAATTATGTGATATTAAAAAAATGGTCTTAATAGACATTGGTTGTAGTCGTAATTTTTAAAGATTAATAAAACACTTGTCCCACAAAATAATTTATTTTATCTTTAGCATTACTTGAGAAATATTAGATGTAGGAGTGCAAATGTGATTACTAATTAAGTATGATATGTAATACTAATTGTTTAATTTTAATTTTTATTGTAACCATTTATTCTATCGTTTATGAAAAATAGGGGAAAAGAAAATTTCACTGTTCTGCGAGGCTTAGATAATTTAGTACCCATCTAATTTGAGCTCTATGTACGTGATAACATTATATGCAATGATTAGACGTCGTTAACAACTAATGATCCTGATTGTCGGATGTGCGTAGTCTTGTGGCGCTTTACCACCGATGTCACGAAATGTGCAATATATATTTTTTCAAAGGTTGAAATGTTGAATTCATATTGTATGTTAATGTATCGCGTAACTTGTTGTTATAGGTATATTATAGCTGTAAATAGTCGGAGAGTAAATATTATATACTTATACATATACCTTGGCTGTCTTTATATACTCACACATTATGTACCTATTGTACCTACGTTCGTCATTGTTTACAATATTAATTATTATTAAAATGAATATAGAATCAGTTGACCGCATGCAGCACAGTAATTTATTTACATCGGTTATCAATGTACATATAGGCCTACGAGTCGACGTGTTGCATTAATTGTATAATTTGTATAGATAAATTATAAATACGATTTACTTCATACAACGCATTTCAACTATAGTTAGATGTTTCAGATGTGTATATCTGTATTTATGAAATCGTTTGCGGTGAGGGTATCTAAAATAATAAACGTTGAACAAAGTGATAGATAGGTAATTATCAGATATACACGTGGACTGTAATATATTTATGAACATTTCGATTTCAACCGGTTACCATCCTATGGTGTAATTATTAATTATACTATCTCTGTAGAAAGAATAAATACATAAAAATCGTATTAAAAATACTAACAAATATTTTTTCAAATTTTTTTAGAACTTTAAAAATTCTTAGTAATGAAAAAATATATCGTAAAATATAAGATAAGTTATTTTCGTTTTAGAGAAGTCCGATAAAGTCATGTATTTTTTTTAAAATGATAACAGCGTCTTACACGCTGATAGCATTATTTTTATAAATGATTAGAAGCGTTTGTCCTTATCACCTTGTGAAATATTGTCGGCAGCTTATAAACTTGTAGCCATTCTATATGTAAATGTATAATAAAACCATTTATTATCATTCATAATTATTTAAAGTTAACACTCGAATCAATAAAGCATTCATTTATAGTGTAATGGAGTGTTAAGGAGTATTATTGAGCCCAGACGTTAATTTCTGTATAAACTGCATAGCCTAATCGAATTAAACGATTTCACCTGCGTTATTATAATTTATAGTTATTCATTACATTATATAGTATAGACAACATCTTAAAAATTATGTCTTTTAAATTACGAATCAAAGTCAGCAAACAAATTAATACACACATAATAATTAATAATACTCGAAAATACAGTAGGTAGGTACTTGTAACACTGTAAAAACACTGAAAATTGTCAAACGATTAATAATAAAATATATTTAATAGTACAATTTGTTTACTCCATATGTTAAGTTGTCTATATTATAACAGTATACCAACTGTAGGGTAAATGAGCTGTAGTTTTAATGGCTTCGTCGAACGGCGAAGGGGTGACGATTATTATCGACAGAAATAATAAAGTCTATGCGTATAATGTATATTGTATACATCACTTTTTTATACGTATCGATTTGAAATTTATTTAAATTGAAAATTTTGTTTTGAATATATATAATTTAAAAATGATTGGCGATATACAAATCATAATATTAATGTAGATAAAAAAAATGCTAATATAATTGTAGATATAGTTAAATGCTTAAATATTAATCAATATAATGATGTGATCTACTGAGGAAATATTTATGTAGGTATTAATCATACTATATTTAATACCTGATTTGCAGTAGTCTATTAAATTGTACAGTTGACATATGTGGCTAGAACAGCGATGATTATTTTATAGTGATATATATATATATATGACTATTGACCAATAAATTTTTTTAAAATGGCTTTTTACAAATTGTTAAAAACGGATAAAAATACTATATTAAACTATATTAATTTTACGCGTGTATATGTTTTGTTACCTTGGTTTCAAATTAAACTAATCTTATAAATATTTTTATTGTGAAAACCAACAAACAGTCTTAACGAATTTATTTTTTTTTGTTTAATTTAATATTTTAAAAGAACGCACTTTACAGTGTTTATTCCTTTGAAATTTTACAACTATTAACTTTTATTGGCTAATTATATAGGTAGGCACGTACAAGTCGTATTCAATTTATTTTTTTTGTTCATTAATTTCTGGAAATTGTTTTCCTTTAAAAATATTTATAATACCAAAAATAATATAGAATTATAAATTGCCGGTTTACTTACAGGTAATATTATCATGTACAACGAAATTTTTCTTTATTTTAGAATTATGTTCCGTTGTCAATTTCAAACGGGAAGATTTTAATTTTTAGAAGATGCTCCTGTCTTAATCTCACCGTTATCTCCATAGTATTGTATATGTGTAAAAAAACATTTATACGAAACAAATAAAAAACAATATTTTAACAGATTTATTATAATGAAACCAAAGTTCTAAACAACAATTTTAGTAGAACGAATGGCGATGTACAGTCAATTTGTCAGCGATAAGCATGAAACATGTCTTATTGCAATATTATAGTATACTGCACAGTTTAAATGAGTAATTACGAATCAATCTTTGAAGTACAAATATTTTAACAATTTTGGTGGGTTTTTTTTTTAATGAACCCAACATTATGTGCCGTTATTTTTCTTTTAAATATAGTTATTCTAGTGTAAAAAAAAATTGAATATCAATATGGCATTATTATAAATAATAATTTTCGAAGTTAGACATCAAATTAGCAATTATTTATAGTTTCGTCATTAAAATTAATTATTCGTATTAAATATTTTACTTAGAAGATTCTAGATGTTGTTATTATGTAAAAGATAATAGTATCATGTTTTAAAATTAATGATTTAATAAGCTTTACTATTTACAAATAAATTATCACTAAATTAAAGTTTTAAATTAAATATTATTTACAGCCGATAGGTATTATAGAGGCTCGAAATTATAAACAGAATTGAATTGTTTTTGATATTAAACATTAAGATTATTAATTTTAATGTAGTTCTATTAGTGAACGCATTTCGTTTTGCCATCATATATTATATAAAAAACTTCGGATTAAATAGCGTCATAAAAAATAAACACAGGCTAATATATAACTGCGAACTGCGACTTGCGAATTAATATTTTAGTCGAAATTGAATATTGTAATGGAGACATATTTGTTTTCTACAACGTATAACCGTATAAAGTAAATAATACGAATAACGCATAATATATTTCAATCAATAATTAAAATGTTCGTTTAGAAAACATATGTGTTTTATATGTTTAGAATTTTGTCTACGACAAGTATTTAATTTATGATATTACGCTACTATATACTCATATATGTTAAAGAAATATCGTTATTTAATCAAAATAAAGTTATTATATTCGATTAAAATCGATTAGAGGTATTCATTTTTCACAAACATCATAGTCGAATATTCAATAAACCTACTTACTATTTAAATTAAATACCTGCTAATAACTAAATATATTATATATTTTACGATTTAGTATTAAATCAAGATTTTTATAACTATCTGTTAAATCAAATTTTGATTAATGAATTGTAGGCACATAAGCGATAATTTTTGTTCTAAGACTTAAATTTACGAAAAATTACACTCATAATAAATTACATATTATTAAACGTGTGTCAGATTACATATCAAATGTAGGTATATATAATATGATATGAATGTAGCAACTAGCAACAGGCCGGTACTTATAATAATTATAGATATACACATAAAAATTTATAAAATTTACATGAATATCAACAATTTTTGTGATAAAAATTATTAATAGTTTGATTCATTAATCGAATAGTGAAACATATTCAAACACAATTTTTTTAAATTACAAAAATCATATAAATTTAAGATAATATTAATAATGGTCACAAATAATTTATGAGCTTATCACTACATTAAACTGTAGGTACATATAATTTAAGGGTAGGAATTTTGATACATTATCCTGTAACGTGTGACGATTATAAAAATCAATTATTCAAAAATTCACTGTTAAGTTAGGTTAGGTTATATGATATTTTTCTGAAAACAATGTTAGTAAGTACGTATTTATTTGTACCTATACTATGAGTGTACCTTTAAATCCCTCTTTGGTGGTGTGGTTTCGTAAAAATAAAAATAAAATTCTTGTTTTTAAATATTTAATCAGAGTAAAAGCCAAAAAGCCAATTCGTTTACAAAACCAAGCGATATGTTTTATAATTTTACAAACCACTATGAACATGGTTACAAGGAGAGTAGAAATTCAATACATTTCTCTATTATTCTTTGTAATATTTTTTGCTATTATATAATATTATATATAGTTACAATGTATACATTCGTGACGTTTCGTGTTTGTTTTAGTTTATATTGTCCTTAGCTGTTTTTCTATCGAGAATATTATTTATTTTCACGCGTCTGTCAGTTTATCGAATCGTATATTATATATATATTGTGTACACACAATGCCGGATATTGGTACAACCCAATCGGGACAAATTAAATTCGATTGGATTTTTTAGAGGGGGCGTTGGGGGGAAGTTGTTTCTTAGGTACACAATATAATACTTTTAGCAAGTGAATTTTGTATTTAACAAATATGAAGTACTGTAGTGCAAAAGCTAAAATGGTTATGTAACAGTGATAATATATAATACATAAATAAATATTAAATACACAAAATGAATAGATTCTTAGAATAATGTCATTATATAAGAAAAATAAATTAAAAAATTAAAAAATAATTATTACAATATTTTTACTAAACACAATATGATTTCAATAAAACATTATACATAAACATCGTAAATTATGATGTTTTATACATCTAACTTTCTTAGAAAAATCGTATAATGCGTCAATTTTAATGGTTTTACGGTGTAAAAATAGTTTATGTTATCAGTTATTACAATCAAACACTATGAACGAATATTTAATAATTGAAATTTAACATTTCTTATCAGGTATATTTGCGATATTGATATTTGTAAATATAATATTTTATGCACACTTAAGTAGTTATAGGAATGTACTTATTTTTTTAAACTTTAATACACATTTAAATTGTACGTCATGTCTAATAACATAATATTATACTAGTATAAATTGTTATGATATATTGTTTATAATGGTTATACTTATAACTTATAAGTATTAGTGTATTACAATATTATTACGAATTTTACGATTAGTGTTAGTAAGAACTCATTTACACAACGAACGATTTTATCGCAAAAATAGACTTAAGTCTATAATAATATTATTGATTCGTGTGAGGTCGTGTAAATTAATTAAAATAAAGACAAACTATTCATGTTTTCCTTAAATGTTCTGTGTTGCGACTAAATAAACAATATAATTAATGAACGAATTATTATATTGGCTATATTTAACAATTTTATTATACGATCATTGTCATATTATATAATACACAGAAATAAATAGTTATTATAATTTACTCTTAGTGTGACATATTTTAATTATCTTTATTAAGGGTTAAGGAATTTACCTAATTTGCCATTAACTTATTCGAATGTAACCTAATCAATACTATTACCATAAGAATTATTTTTTTTTAATAATGAATTAAAATTAATTTCCTTAAGTAAGGAGACTAACCATTAATTTACTAGTTATGGTTTTGATCTTAATTATGTCTTAAGTGCCACGTAGAGCCTTAAGAACCTTCATCATATGTGGTCATAATTCTACGTGGCCTATAGAACAAAGTGTCAAATAATTTAATACTATAATGAAACGTTTAAGAGAAATAATTAAATTTTGATTTATAACTTATTACAGGAAATTCCAATTACGTTTACAATTATACAAACAAACTTATTATAACAATTAGTATGGGTTGTATTAACAATTGATGTGTTGGATATAATGACCTCACATGGTGTTCAACCTGTTAATGCCAATTTTAGCGAATCATAACGAAAAATTAGTAAAATTATATGTTAATAATGTTAATATCATACAACATACGATGATGTACCCAGTGACCTATTTATGGTAGATAGATCCACTCTCTTGCCTTTTTTTTAGAACAGATATAAGCAGAACAGTTATTGTTATAAAATGCCTTTCATGTGAAGTAACTGAAGTTAAAAGATTGCAACCGCATAAAAAACTTATATTTCATATCCCTCTCCCCAAGAAAATCATATATACGCCTCTGCAGGATGTATACCTATATTATATTATAGGTGTATTTAGATACAGACAAAATAATACGAACACTGATATGATGATATAAATTACATTTTAACGTTATTTAAAAAGTTTTCCGTTAGGTTTTTAACTCAATAACTTAAATAGTTATTTTTTTCGAAAAACTTCATACTGGCAACAGTAGGCAACTATACACTATCATACAATAAAATACCAACATTGTGTATTAAAACCACAATTTGATTCTAAAAACTTTTATGAACGGTGTTCAATAAGAATGGGCGTATATTATGAATAATAAGTAATAATATATAATATGTTATAATTTAGATTTCACAACAGAGTAAACATAGTATGTTAAAATACTCTACACATACTCAATCCCTATGCGAAATTTGTCATTTCTGAAAACTGGATTTTGTGAGTATATTATGCAATACAATTGACGACGCAAGACACCTGTTTAACATTCTTCCGATAGTTATACCCACATAACGGTTCGAAAAAAAAACATCACAAAGGTTGTAGGTTGTAGTGTTATATGCTTATACCTACGTGAAATTATTTTTATGTAAGACCTGCCAGTATTTTGTATTTTCTCAAAAATATATATTAACGTATAGTATTGTTCACCGTAAATGTTTACTACTATATACCTACTGGATATATGAGATTCTGTCATTCTGATGTAGGTTAGGCGTATTTTATCTGTAATTCAGTTTTTCAAATATAATAAATTATAACTTGTGAAAATTATAATAGTAATAATAATACTATCACACACCATTATATTATATATTAAAATATATCTAAAGAACATAATATGAATATTTATGACTGTAATATACACGTCCCTAGTGTTCATACATAGGTATTAAATTAAATTCTACCTAATATTTATGTATTGTTTATTACAATAGTTGATAGTATATTTTACCTTAACCAATTTAATATTTTTATCATTATAGTGTTATAAATGTACAAAATCATATCTACTATGGTCTATGGATTAAAAGTAAAAATATATTGTCAATAGGCAAATGATACTTAGCTGTGAAAATTAAATGTTATGTTTCTAATGCCCAATTTGGTTATCATAATTATTTAGTGCATAGTACCATCATTTACTACTTATGAGTTATGATTATAATATTCTACTCGATTTAGATGTTTTATACACTTCTATATAATGAATAATATGTTGATATAGGCTAACAACTACATGTAAGAAATCACGATGAAAATTTATTTTATTATCAAAATTGTATACTGTGTGTAATTTTTACTATATAACATATTTAGGCATTACCTATAGTTTATCGTTATATGTATTATTACAGTCGTTAACCTTATACTATTTTTTTACACATTGATAATAAACAATAAACTTCTATAGTAATACGATATGTATTACCTATGTAGTATATATACATGATATAGTAACAAAAACAAAAAAATAATAATAATAAATTTCTAATTATAAGTATTGCGTATTGTAAGTGTATTATTATGTGAAGTTTATCGGAGCGTATAATAAAATATTTTTATGAACTTTGATCCTTCTAATTTTTTGACAATTAATTATAATAATATAGTAATATATAGTATACAATATACTATAATCTGTAGTTGCATAGTAAACCTGCATTTAATGAGCATGATAA
Source organism: Rhopalosiphum maidis (assembly GCF_003676215.2). Taxonomy (NCBI): domain Eukaryota; kingdom Metazoa; phylum Arthropoda; class Insecta; order Hemiptera; family Aphididae; genus Rhopalosiphum; species Rhopalosiphum maidis. The sequence continues at coordinate 68,669,305 of NC_040877.1, forward strand.
TGAATAATATTATTACCTGTAAACCCGTGTAATATATAATATATGTAATACATTTAGGTACAGTTTACAGAACACGTTAAAAATAAAACAGAAAAATTTAACGATAATTTTTCTAGCGATGGATGTTTTAAAATTTGATAATTTTTGATCGAAGACTATAGTATTTTTCACACCATTACCCACTCGTCGACACTCTATATTGGAATAACGTTACACGATAAGTTTTGTAAGCGTTTCTTCTATAGTTTGATAAATTATATATTTATATACTTTTGTGAATAGCCAGACCAGCAGAGGAATTGAATATTGAACTCTCAACACAAACTGTACGATACTCAGCACATGTGTGTATAGTATACTGTATATACCTGCCGTATATTATATGAATGCAAAACATAACCAATCGCGACAGTGATAGATCGAAGTTTTGTAATATATAGTATATATAGGTCAACAGTTCCTATACGTATATACACATGACTAAAATTGTATTTTTCCCAAAAAACAATATATCCTAATGAAGATAAATTTCATTCAAAAATAAAAAATTTATTTCTATGTAAGTTACATCAAAATTATTACCATACATACCTAGTATTTAAATCTATAATAATATTATATTATTTGTTTTTAATTTCTTCGGTGTCATATCATAGTAAATATATGCGTATATGTAAGATATTAGTGATTAACACACAATGGCATTTGAAGTCAGTGCTGATGCCGCCTTGTAATATAGGTAACTACTTGTAGAATATGAAGAAAACAATTTATGACCTTTTACGTATGGGTTATGATTTTTTATTTAATAACGATGTCGACAAAATTAATTTAATTTACTTGCAGTCGTAACAACCGCAGAGGAATGAAAAAATTGTTTTCCCAATTTTTTTTTTCATATAATAGGGTTATGCGGTTTATACACTCACTTGTTTAAACATAAAAATTTGTACAAAATATACTTTGATAAGATTATTACGACTTATTCGACTTAATACTAGATTAAAATATGCTACAAAAACACCTTTAGTCAGGATATTTAACATATTAACGTCATTTTAAATACTAATTTATATATAATATTATATAGTGCATAATACAGAAGCGTCTATACACGTATGTATCGTAAATTATATTAATTATAATTGGATAAATTAAACGTCATTTTTAGACATTCAATCAAAAGCATATTGAAACGTTAACATGTACGAATCATTTAGATGGATACATTTTATATGAATCCATAATAGTTGTAAACATTATTATAATTTATAAGACATTTGACGGATTTAACTTTTTATAAACATAATTTTTTTCATAATTATATCATAGTTTAATTAAACTTATATAATGTTTATTAAATTCGATTGAAGTAATATTCACCGATAAGACGCTGTATAAATATCAATTTTCCAATAACAGAACAATATACATAATTATGTACATATAGCGGGTAAATCATCAGTGTATATAAACAATTAAATTACATATTATATGTTTATTTTCTCTAAAGTTTTTTTATTCGTGGACGCGAACTAGCATCTTGCCACAAGTGATTTAATATGAGTGTTATTATTCAGTATATTCATTACTTTCCGGTTCTCTTAGTTACATATATTAATTCAATAGTTCATTATTCTTTAAATTCGTAACAATAAGACCTACTACAGCGTCTCGTGTACAACAGTATATATTTGTACACATTTTGATGGCTATAACGACAACTATTTGTAATAGAATATTATTATTATAATATAGAAATCGTTATAACCAAATATTTTTGTACGTGTAAGAATTATTTTTGTTTTTTAAAATTTTTGTCCATCATGCCTACAAGTACACCTATATAATATATGTTATTGTGACGTACATTCCAATGTGTATTCTTATTAATAACAACACTTGTCTGTCGACTAACATATTATTATATTATGAAACGAGTAATACACTTATTTGCATATACATTCATATATATATACATACATATAAGCAGAGCGTATATAACGCCGTTGTATGTACCTATGGGTCGTTTTTTTTTGTCAGCAATATGTGCTTTTTTCAGATGGATGATGGAAAATGATAATTCCGTAAAATCATTTTTGTTAATATTTGTCTTGTTTCGATTATTTTTAACAAAATACATCATATATAGCTGACAGCTGTATATCTTGTCAACGAAAATAGTGTGATAAACGAGTGAATGAATGATCTCATTTTTAATGATGAGCATAAAGTATAAATAAAAAAATTAAATAAATATGTTTGTTAGTCATTTTAATGGTTTGCCATCAAAATAATACATCGGATTTGAAAGATAATACGCACATAAATTATACGAAAATTAGTTTATACATTACTATTAAAAATCACAGATATCACTTACTAAATAAATGTATATGTTTGAGAAATTAAAATAAATATACGAGCAAAAATCTAACCTCAGTTATTAGTTATTAATAATTATTAAACTTACTATCAATATATTGTGGTTAACGAACCAAAAATTCTGTCAATTAAAATTGTCGAACAAATTAAATACCTATATCCCTGCCAATAAAATATTATTATTCAATTATATAAAAGAAAGAAAATCTTAAAAAATCATAAAATTTTATATTGTTTAGATAATAAAAATAATATTTTTACAGTTTGACAAGACTCTACTATAGAAAGACACGTGGAAAATTAAAATTAATAAAATAAGATGTACTTAAATCATACAGTTATTTTTTGGAAATGAACGACACGGTATTTTACCAATATATATAGTATAACAATATGTGTATAACGTATATCATTAGTATATCTGTACTATAATCTATAGAAATTTTATTTGATATAAAATATTGATTATTTACACGGCCATAATGAGATATTATTAAAACAAAAAACACATTATATAATATATTCTGTCATACAATGATCAAATAAATCGTTAGAGTGAATTTTTCTCATCAAACAATTTTGAATTATACATAAATGTCCACCACACAGAATAAAATAAAACACATTGAGGTCTAAATAGTGATGGTATAATGAATAATGACGTTTATATTATTATAATACCTGGTAGTGCTGGTACTTGGTTAAGTTGAATGGCACGCTTTTGGTCATCTCCTTTTTTTTGATCCATTTGATTATTTGTAGACATTTTAAGAATGTATATTATTAAGTTATAACCAAAATTGAATAAATAATTAAAAAAAAAAAACTTAACTATTTTTTATTTATTACTTTGTTTTATACAATATAATAATAGGATGTGAATAAAAAAAACACGCGTGTCTTTCAATGATCGTGCTGGTGTTAACTATTTATAATGTAATATTGAATTGTATAACAGTCTTGCGCGCGAGACAACCGAATGACACCTCTAGAGGAAAATTACGAACGGATATATAGTGGAATAAATTACTGTTCATCAACGCGAGTTAAACGAGTAAACGACCAGTAGCGACCAACCAGCGATCACAGACATTTGGCGACCACTTATCTCGGTGCTACACAGTGCATGAGTAAATATAATATATACATACTATTATTATTATTACGAACTCCCCCGGCAGTGATTACGCGAACTATAATAAATAATATAGTACATTACCTACACCACTTAATCAGTTTATCGAGTGTGTAGTGAAACAATACACTTATTGGGCACATATTAAATACGTAAAAACTACACGTCTGCGCGTACTGTGTTTGAACAACCCAACTCAAAGGCATACTCAAACCTACACGTATGACGTATACAAAATGTCCTTGCTCTAAATATTATATATTTGTAGTATATAAAGTAAATCGTATATCTAAATTTTTAGTTTTTTTTTTTGACTCAAGATTGCACGGTAAACTACTTCACCCATCTTCATTTTAATTCCGTCTGATGATACTCCGCTACAGTATATACTCGTACAATAGCGGACAGTAGAGGTATTATGAGAAGGGTGTATGGGTGAGTTTTCCTATCCCTTAGACTGTGCAAATTCGCATAGTAACTCAAATGTATATCCATTGCAGATAATTCTTGTTATTGAAACATCAAACATTTACTACAAATAGAAGAAAAAAATTTAATTATATATATAAATATAAAATACATGCAAAACACAACACCCTCCTCGGGATTTGTCAAGAATCACCTCAAATATACGAGGTATATCCAGAAAGTAAGTTCCGTTTTCTACTACAACTTCTTGTGGATTTTGCATGGGAATAGTTTGATCAACTACAACCTACAACCCAGACCTGACAGCTGACACTTAGTGATTTTTATTTTTTTTAAACATGAAATCATTTTTTGGTGGCCAAAACTTCAACGAAGACAATGAAGTGAAAGAAGCTGTTAAAACATGATTGCAATCACAGCTGGTATATTTCTATGATCATAGGAATACAAAAACTAGTGTCCCGCTATAAGTGCATAAATAATGATGGCAACTATATTGAAAAATAGCTTAATATTTGTACTAAACGTTCCAATAATTTGTTTTCTTTAAATATATATAATTTAATTATTTTTATTGCCCAATGGAACTTACTTTTTGGACATACCTCGCACAAATATAGAGCGAGTACTTAGCTTATGGGTGCAGATATTTACATTTTAAATATAACTGGCGGCATAAATCTAGTCATTTAGGTATCATAATTAAGAATTATACAGTGTGTATGAAAAACTAAAACACATACACTAACTATTACATTATATTTTACGCGAAAATCTGCTGTGTATTATATTCTAATTATTGGCTGCTGTAATACACGCAAAATATGCAGTCTATTCTTGATGAATAGATGTGAGTATGGATATAACTAAGAATGAAATAATCGATACAGAATACTCGAGATTTGAATTACCTTCAACGCTCGGCCCATCTCTTGCTACAAAGGTATCACTCACATCAACACAATATCCTACTAAACAACGTAAATTTTACTGACCTAATCCTAAAGAGATAAAATTAATGATAACTTTTTGAAAACATTTATATTATTGAAAAGTTTTTTCTATATAACACGTATTAGGATTGAAAATTTCAAATTTAAAATCCAAAAAACATCATATTACAATTTTTGAGATTCTTTTTCTATAGACAGAAGAACATGAGGATATAAACTAAAAATATTTCCTTAAATTAAAATACATGTAATTTTTTGTTTGGTTAAAATTATTTTTTATAAGGATTGGTACATTTTAAGTTTTAACAACTATCTGTATAACTGCATATATTATTCTATACAGTATATAATTTTTCACACTTTAAATATTGCATTAATTCAAAACTAAAGGCACCATTACAACATGTTTTTAAGAGTAGAAGCATTACAAAACTATACATTTTTTATCAACTTATATTGTATATCGCATTTGGATTTTAATCGTTTATTGCTAATATATTTATTTACACGCCCATGTGTATTTATTATAATCGGTATAGTTTCAGATGAATTTATAAACATATTTCTGATAAATCATTTTAAAACCGATAAAAAAACTATAATATATAAGTATTTTAAATTCAATTTAATTTGTATTTCCTAGTATATTTATGATATACCTAATAGTTGTTTTTTATATGATTAAATACTTAGAGAACATGATAATATAAATTATTATCATATAGATAATACTACAATAGCTTTCAGAAATTAAAATCTGCCTAACTAATTTTATTGGTTTTTGACAAGTCTTTTAAATTAAAAAATAATTACTTATTCATACTTGTAAATCTTATTTTTTTTGCAGATAAATACAAAAGGTATTGCATGCATTTATATTTATTCTTTAATTAAATGATTGTTTAATATTTTATAAAATTTTATGCTACAACTCTCATAAAAAAGTAGTGTATTTTGTGTAGTATTTGATATAATTATTTTTTTATATACGTGCATGGATCGTGGAATTTATTAGTAAATTTAATATATATTAGTACAGCGGTCGCCAACGTTTTGGACTTTGCGGACCACTAAAACTATATTCTAAATTCTACGGACCACATATAGCTTAAAATAGTTTTTTTAAATAAATACCGTCCTACTACTGATAAATTTTACACCAAATTAATATAAAAAAATACTTATGTAAAATTGTAAAAAATGTTTTATTTTTATTTATGATGAAAGTTTTAAGTTTTAATTAAACTTTAATGTGATATTTGTTCCTGTTTGTTTTGAAGAATTTCAGGCAATTTTGGCTCCAATGTAGTCATTGCAAGTCGTAGAGCTTTACTTATTTCTAGCTTAAACCGGTACCGTGTCTTAGCTGCGATAGATGAAAATGGTTTTTCACATAAATACGTTGTTGAAAATTGAATTAAAATTTTCATTGCTTTTTCACTCAACAATGGGTATTCAATTTGTATTGCTAAATTTTGTAAGCCCTTCCAATTTTTTTTTGTGTACGTGCCTTCACACACATGAGAAATGGTAACAGAATAATCATATGCCTATAACTACAATCATTTAATTAAATATTGGATTTAGTTATTATTATACTTGAATATTTTTAACAAATTATAAAATGTTGACATTAATATTAATTATTAAAATTTTCAAATTACTATAGACCCTATGGCCTATATCTTTTAAACCCAACAAACTCATTATCGTAGACCTGTTATCCTTAGTGCATAAAATCAAAAAACTAAAAAAAATCATTTCGAATTTCAATTGAAATATATTAACATTTTCAAAAATGTAATTTTATTAACAATTTACAGAAAACAGGGTGCTCTCCATTCGAAAATAGAAGTTGGTATCAGTAAAGAAAACTCCTTATGAAAAATCAAAGTATTTGATAATTTGGCCCTTGTGTCTTCGTATATAAAAATATTTAAAAAAATGTATTATTAACAAGAAAATGGGGTGGAGTATGCTTGATAATAATTATGTTATATATCAGCTGTGATAAGATAGTCATTTTTTAGGAACACATCAGAAATGAAATATTTTATCCACATAATATTTAATTTTACTGTATTATAAAATCTTACTAAATTTATATTTGTACAGGAATTTTAGTTTTTAAGTCACTAGAGGTGCACAATACCGGTATCTTATTATATTAATCGTTAAATTATATTATCTTTGTATTTAAGTGGCTGTCGGCCGACTGACAAGACAATCATTGTATGAATGAATGAATGTTAAAGACAAAGGGTAAGCACAATAATAAGACCATTACTCGATCTTTTTTCCTTTATTTTTAAAGTCCAATCATCATTATACAGAATACAGATCCTCGACAGGGGTAAAATATAAGTTTGAAAAATTCAAAACTATATACCTCAAGGAATACAGCAGATACCTATTTCGAAAATGGTTACCTAATACTAAACTATAAAATAAAGTCGAACGCTTCAATAATATAGAAAGGAAGTAACATTATTTAAATTTTATTTTTTTTAAGACCACTTTAAAACCGAATTAGACTTACATTCTACAATTGTGAGACATAACTATAAAAAATAAATTTAAACAAAATCCAAACTTACCAGAATATCACAATATGTAAAATCTTAAGTCACTAACATTCCTCTATACATTTCAAATCAAATCCTAAACAAAAACTTACATATCAAAATAATTGAAGAATAATTTTCAATATTTTATAAGCGATTCTTCTTATGACAAGATAACTATGAAAATCCACTCATCAAAAAATGAAATTCTTAAACGCTTCCTTAAAATCCTCAACACTGATTGAAAAGGAGATGGTTTAGAGATCTTTTGCTTTAAGCCAAATATTTTTTCTCTTATTTTGTCACGCCTTTTCTCTTTCTTTTTTCACCTGCAACTTCCAAGTTCAATGTTACTATTGGGTTGCTACTTGTTTAACCGTATGTGTTTTTCTACTTTCTTCACATATACTTATTGTACCATTCTGTACAGATTGTATATCTCTTAAAAATATACATATGCATATAATTTTCAAATTATAAACAACACTGCACTAAGTATACTAATGCGCCAATTATCTAACGCCGGGATTCAAAGATAGCAAAAAGCATTCGGTCAAATCGGTTTCCAATCATTTGTTTTTGTTGTACATTTTATGATGATTCATTTGTCATGTTTACATATTAAAAAGTACTTGCAATTTGAATGTGTGTATAGTATAAATCATAGTTATGATTTTGATTGCTTAATTACTTAAACATTTAAGTTTATGATCACACACAATTTAAGTTTTAGAAATTTAGTGAATCAAAATCACAACAATATAGAGTTCAAATAAATATTATTAGTAATGACCGATGACTAATTCATTTGTTTTTTTATACATTATACTTATAATCATACATTTGTGTATTTACAATGTAGCTTCCTTCAGATGTTTTGAAGATGATAAATCAAGTCTATAAGTACTCTAAATAAGTAATTTTTCAATTTACTCAATAGTTCGTATTTAACCAAACCTCAAGGGAAAACCAATTGAATTGTATTCGCAGAGGCGTAAAAAAAAAATAAAATAAAATAAAATATAAAGATAACAAGTTCAAAAATATTTAAGTAGTAGATATTAGAAATGCTGTATGTCCTCCAAGAGAGTAAGTGATAGAAGAAAGGTTAGCCAGGTTAAGTATTAGGAAATTTAGAAGGTCGACATTGAGTATTACATATATTTACTTATTTATTAAATTAAATTGGGGTTTATGGACATTTTTATTAAAACGGAAAAAAGTTTGAAATTGATCAATGGAAATATAATATTTAATAATTATTTGTTCAATAAAATAGTTTTAATCTAGAAGTTGATTATATAAAATAAAATATTTCTATTAATGATTAATGTTAATTTATTTTATTAAAATAAATTCTTCTGTTTTGTATAAAGTAGCTATTGTCGGCACACATACAATTTAAAAATTTTAATTCGTTATATTGATTATATAAATATATATTCAGTTCAGGAAGTCTTGAACTCAACTTGTAATGAACCAGTAGACTCACGGTTCATCAAAGACTAGATTATTAATTGTTGTAAGATGTAAGGATTAATGTACATTAGAAACTACCTTTACATCAATAAAAAAACGCGCAGACACTTACATTCAAATTATTTTTATGCATTTATATACTATAATGATGAAATATGATTTAACAAATAAAACGTAAGTATCGAATCTTAATTAACAATCAAATTATATAATACGATGATGTATATTAATAAATGTATAATACAAATAGGCATTTATAAGACTACTTTTATATCTATACATTGAAAAACGGTATTATACGTTAATAATTTATTATAATAGTTGTAATAGTTTAATTAACGATAAAAATTATTAATAATAAGATAAAAAATGTTTATAAAAGATATCACTCGATTTTATTTATAATGTACAAAAAGCCATTTTAAAAATATATGTTGAAAACAAATAACTAAGTAATAGTAGTAATACTATAATAATACGCATAAGGCATAACATTTAATTAATTAAGTACTAATAAATGACAAAAACATATTGAATGCACTATATGTAAAGTAAAATTGGTAAATAATAACACTGCAGAATGTTATACTGTAAACAGTGTAAACAAATAACCATAATGGATTTTTTTATTAAAACTATTACCATAAAAAGTTATGAAGTTTATTATTATATTATTTGATCGATATAACAAGTTTAGATCTCCAAGAAAGTAAGACATAAAAGTATAAATTACAAATTATATTTTATAAACATAAATATTAAATAAACATTTGATCAGTACTTTATTGTTTTTAATACTTAAGACGTAGGTAGGTCTTGACTTTACAAGGACCAATTAAATGATGAATCATAAAATACGCAATTTACTAAAGTATTAATTTATTTATATAATATAATATATATGTTGACAGTTTATGTTAAATCTATACAGAAATTGTATTATATAGTCATATTTTTAGATATAAAAATGTTGATACCTCGTACAGCAGATTATGCATACCGAAAGTAATGACGACTGACGTCCGTATTGGAAACAACTTGGAATTTGAAAAAAATATATGTCTAAAGTTCAAAACGTGTTTGATTCACAACCTAAAGAGGCGATTCCATTTGAATGAATTATTTGTTAGAAAAGAAAAGTTTGATCTATATAGGTACTGTAGTTTTGTTTAAGATAAAAATAATCTACACTTTTAAATTAAATTTATTATTTATTTATTTAATTATTTAATATTCACTATCAATTTATTACTGTTAAACATTTTATTATAAATATAATTTATATTTCAGATAAAACATCGTCTGATATTTTAGTTTATTAAACTAACGCGTTCCATTTTTATTAAAAATGAGAATCATTGGATTTACAATAATTATTTAATTTTAATTAGTTTAATATTAATTTTAATTTAAGCTTATCAACGTAATACATTCATCATAAAGTTAAGTTAGGTAAAATAAGTGTTACTTCTGCAGATGAAATTCTAGTTTGATATGTTAGATTTTATTCTATAAAAGCGTATTACCTATAGAATTATTTGATGGTGAACATAGAATTTATAAACATTTTAATATATGAAGAATGAAGATCGCTTTGTTTCACTAAACACGGTTATAATTAGATTCTGAGAGGAGTGAAGAATATATTGTTTTTACAATGATGTATTTAATTTTGTGCCTTAAGATGCTTTTACTAGTAAAAAAAGTGATTAAATTATCAAATTCAGGTATTGGTAGTAAATTAGATCGAGTTTAGGAGAACAACATTTAAAATTCTCAGTACTTTTTGAAATAATTGGGAAAAATATAAAAATTTGTAATCATGAAAATATTATTAATTAATTTGTCTATCCTAATTATTAAGAAAAGTACTGGGAAATTACTTTTTACACCATAAAGTACCAACTAGAACTAAAATTTAAAATTTAAGCAATTTTATTGTCACAAAAGGCGATGACAAAAAAGAGAACCCACATAATTGTAAAATCAATACAATGATCGCTTTGCTTAGAATCTAAAACTCAAAATATTTTAAAGTTTATACTTTGTCTAAAAAAAGCTTATTTAGAAAATCGGTTTAGAATGTCTAAATAATAAAATAAATAGTTTTATCAATAACTTGCGTATTGCATAAATATTCTTGTTAACCAACAGCTTTTTGTTAGTTTTTCCCAATTAAGAAAAGATACTAGGAATTTTTTACTCTTCACTTGAAGTAGGGACTAGATTCAATATTCCACGAATAAATATCCGCAAAATTTAATTGTATTATTATTATTATTATTAATAATTTTACCGCACTAAAAAGGAATTTTTGACTAAACAAAAACACACATCATCGTGAATCCAATATATTACTATCTTCGTTTAGAATTGTAAATACAAATTATGTTTAATTAAAAATTAAATATATAAATACATATAATTTACTATTTATGAATTTATCCATCTTTTTTGACCCTATAAATGATTTTTGATTTTCAAATAAGTACCTAATACTGTTTTACAACAAAATCATATTTACGATGAAAAAAATACCGTTATTGTATATCTATATTCTATAAGAACAATAACATAATAGGTTATTAGTTATACACTCTGTAAAAAATACCCAAACCTTAAGGCTTTAGTTTCGGAGTTTTATACTTATAAAATGTGATATGGAAAACAATTTAGTGATCATTATAAATATATTTAAATTTTGAAATAAAAAACATAATTAAAAATTAATATTGATATTCGTACATATTTATAAGAAATTATTCAAATATGTATATTAAACGTTTTGTAAAAATTGAATAGGTTACTGGTGTTATAAAATAATAAATTTTATATTTCTTGTCTATTTTATGTTTTTAAGGCGTTTTATTATGACGTATTATACCGTCTATATCTATAATATTCTTAAACTAATTTGTATTTTTATGTCAAACAGACATAAACGACTATTATGTACTATAATAAAATAACTTTTAAGGGGCTTTGTATAGGCAATTTTATAATTTTTTTGCAATTTAATAATTATATCATATACATATATTTGAAAAACAAAATACAAATATACCTACAAATAGTTCGGTGTTGTGATTTAACTAGTTATAATTTGTTCATAAATATTCTTTCATGCAATTATGATGGTCCCAAACTCGAATGAAATTATGGGCGTGAATCACATGGAAATATTGTAAAACTAAACTTTTTGCACCTGTGAAATTGTATGGGAAAATATGGTTTATGGTGTGTGTATAATAATTATATAAACAATAATGTATATTCTATATAAACAAGTAAATTATATTTTATCATAATATTTAAAACTGCTTTAAATTACTAAAACAGTAAAGGAGCTTATTTATAATTTATTAATATGAGTTTGTAAATTTATTATAATATTAAAACAAGAAATAATTAAATTTAGTTTTTTCAATGCAATTTTGCGATATCTTGGCACAATTACTTTTCTGAACTATTATTATCTATATATTTATTTTAAATGATGATATTTTCATCTTAAATAATTTGTTTACCCTTGAAGAATACTGTAGAAAGAACAATAGGTATTTTTTATTTTAAAATAATATACGTCTGAATTATCTATTAAGTGTTTGTTCTACAAAAGTAATTGTTTTTTGTTGATTAAAATTAAATAAAAACTTTTATCTCAAGAGTATGGAACCAATAAAATGACTATTATAGGCCATATTGGTGTATTTTTATTAGGCGAATAATAATAAGTCTTGTACCTGCCATTAATATACCTATAGTAAATAGTAAATAATAATTATTATAATACTTAATTATCAATTACCAGTTATATATAATATATTATAATAAGTTTACTATTGTTTTTCAATTAGTTACTTCATCGAGATTAAAAACAAATCTATCGAAATTTAAATTCACAATTTAGATTTTAGATTATATCATTTTTACAACGGGTATATTCATTTTAGTTAAAAAAAAATAGTTAAGTTAGAGGGAGGAGTCATATTTACAATAATTGGATCAAGAATTTGTTGTACATAATATATAATATAAACGATTATTAATGTAAGTTTATTGATTTAGATACATCTAAGATTTATAATTATTAGTTATTATATTTATATTTTATACACACGATAGTCATCAATAAAGTTGTTAGTTGTAAATGCGTAAATGTTACCTGTTCGCGTTCTGTAGAGGAAATTGTGTCAAACATATATATTAGGTAATGCTGTTCAAATGGAGTTTAAAAAACACACAGTTGCAATCACAAATGAAAATATACAATAATAATAATAAAAATAGACAACATCAACGTTTCGACATTTAATTGAAGATCACCAATATAAAAATAATAATTTTCAGTTATTCACAATTCATCGAGATAAGAAACAGGATGATAACAAGAGAGGTGGACCAATAAGTTGCGGTTATCGTGGCTAAATACCATTATCATGACTATGAACTTTCTTTAAAATATTGACCGATCGTGACTTATGACTTAGGCAACTTACATTTATTTCGTATTCGGTAAATCGTATACACATTTGGTAAAATTCTGAAATAACTGAAATATTGTCCTGTGCGTTTCCGGCTCCAATTGATTTGGAAACACGTAGCAACTCGCAGATTAATAATAGTTATCAGTTGTTGCCAAGACGGAAAACAGTGTTTTGGCACCGATTGGCAGACTCCGGCTGCGAGTGGGTGATAACGGCTGATAATACAACCATAATAATGTAGCATTATTAATATTATTTTTTGTTTTGTGGTATTATCACCAAACAAACAATATTGTATGGTTAAGTTTATAATAGGTCAATCATGGAGTTACTACAGTTTATTATTGTAGGCTCGGGCCTGCTGTTCAACCTCAAACTTACCTATCGGCCGATGAACCGCGAATCGACGACAACGTCAACGACTGCAGTAATGGGGGCGGCCCACCAAAAAGGGTTACACGGTCAATGGGTGCAATGAACAATGATTACGACGACAGCGTTGTCGTGGAAGAAACGGTAACCGGCTGGCTCTTCCACGGGTGGCGCCTCGATGACGACAACACTAACTTTAGAAACAGCCCCTATAGTAGCAACTTACTTGGTATACGACTGAGATGGACGACAATTTGGTTTTGTTCGTTGTAGTTAAATTAATAAAATTACGTACAAGTTGTTCTTCGCTTGTTCTACGGCATTGTGTTAGGGACCGCGATTGATAAGGGTCCCAGTGACGTAATCGCAGCAGCAGGATCGACTACACTCGGCTATGCGTATCAGTGAAATTCCTAGTCCACGGCGTGATGACGACGATGATGTCACAGTTCACGATATTTTTTTGATATTATTTTGAAATGTTTTTCCCGAGAGCGTCGTCCTAGTACGGTACTGCGGTGTAAAGCTGTAGTTGTTGTTACTGTTGCAGTTGTCGTTGTAGTTGTAGGTAGGTACGTGCGTGAGTAGTTGTGGGGCGAAAACACATATTTTGTGCGCGACTAACCGCCGCCGCCGACTCTCCTCCAACGCTTTTTCATTCGTTTCGTCCCGTTGTATCTTTTTTCGCCGTCACGTCTCAGTCGCGTTTCTGTTTTCGTCCTACCTGACGTGCTTGCAATGAACGGGATGACGTTTAGCGAGTTGATGTACATGTTTTGCTGCCCGCCCCTGCCATCCCGCATCGCCGCCAAACTTGCGTTCCTTCCACCGCCAATTACGTACGACTTCACGCCGGTCGACAGTGGTGAGACCAAATACCATATCAAATTTAACGATAAAGCTGAGTGGCAGTACACTGACAGCGACGTTCAGAACATTGAGGGATTCTATGCTCGCACGTCCCGTGGCAATCGCATAGCGTGCATATTCGTGCGATGCTGTCCCAACGCCCGTTACACCATACTGTTTTCGCATGGAAACGCTGTGGACCTAGGCCAGATGAGCAGCTTCTACTTAGGATTAGGCATGAGGATCAACTGCAACATATTTAGCTATGACTATTCTGGCTACGGCATCAGCAAGGGCAAGCCGAGTGAGAGAGATCTGTATGCCGACATCGATGCTGCTTGGCAAACATTAAGAACCACCTATGGAATCAGCCCCGAGAACATAATACTGTACGGTCAGAGCATTGGTACTGTGCCCACTGTTGATTTAGCGTCTAGATATGAAGTGGGAGCTGTAGTCCTTCATTCGCCATTGACATCCGGCATAAAAGTAGCATTTCCTAGGTCTAAAAGGAAATGGTTTTTTGATGTGTTTACCAGGTACTTATCTATTTATGTTTTTAGTGTCTTGAACTAAACCCTTTCACATTTGTACAAGTTACGTTTACATCATTGCTTTGTACAATTATTTTTGTCTCCGTGTCTTTACCACATTTAAATTCGGCTTAAATAACTAAGTACAAATATAATTTGTACAGTAAATTGTGGCACTATAGTATAATTATTATGCTTTGATGCGTAGCACTTTTCAGTACATGAAGGATTTCTAAGGTATGACTTGTTACATAATATTAAGTATAAATCTTTAAACACACCCTTTGTAATATAAATAGTGTTAATAAATATAGACACATATATCAATTTTATATTAGCCACACCCTATTTTATAACTATGTGCACTGGTATGTGCCTATCTGTATTTTATTCTCAGGTTGTATAATGAAGGGTTATAATTTATATAATATGCATTTGTGTGAACAAGTGGATTATTTAGACAACAATTGGTTTGTTTGTGTGTGTACCTAATAGAGTAGTGAATCTATAATATTATATTTTAGTAATTTTTTTATGTTAAAAATATAAATTTTTAAATAATTTGACATTATTTTTAAAATTTTATTTATATAATGGGTGTGTATAAATATAATAATGAAACTTTAATATATTTAAATCTTAATAAATTAATTTATACAACAGTTAACCTTAAAAAGTAAAAAATTTAGTTCGATATTGAGATATGGTAAACATTTTCCTATAGGGACTTAGGTTGTTTAACATTACTCGCTAAAGCATTTTCTATTTTCCTTGATTAATTTATGAGGTATACATTTTAACTACCAATCACTGATTAACCTTTTTACTATAACTTAGTTGCCTTCAATATATTAAATTGATTAAAAAAAAAAAAAACCATTAATATTATTTAAGTACTATTATTCCTTTGAGCTAATGCCTAATTGTAATTAAGGTTTTCTTTTAAAATATAAAACACATCTATATAGGTAATTAAAAAAATCTTCCATTAGAACACAAATATTAAATAAACATATTGTTTAATTGATTTTTATATACATACCTTCCTTAGGTACATATAAAGTTATAATTAATCTAATAATATACCTATTTTTATATACTTCATTGAATATGAGGATTTATATGTATAAACCATAGTTCTTTAAAATATGTAAATAATTTATATTGATAATTTATTGTTTACACTAAGTTATATAGATAGTACATAATATTTTAAACTTATATAGTTACTTAAATGATAAACACAAATATTTGTTATTTATGAATTATGATAGTATTTTATTTTTAAGTAGATGAGGAACAATATAATATTATTTTATTGATTTATTATATTTGTCTTCCTTATACAAGACATATAACAATTGTATGTTAGATTAATATTTAAATCAATTGACCTATGAACAAATTTAGATGAGGAATTAAATTATGTGTTGTATAGTTAGCTTACCTAGCATCTTTTAATAGTATAGTAAGTACTGAAATAAAATAATAAGTACAATGTATATTTATTTAAATTAAAATTTTATATTAACATTAATTTATATTTAAAAAAAAACACTTCTTTTGGTAAATATCAAAAGATAATATTGGGATTTTTGAAGATGATAGATAATAGATAAATTAACTTTATAATTTAGTCTTAAACATACATTTTTGGTTCTTTAATAAATAAATCTATTATGATGTTCTATTTTTACTTAGTTTAGATATATTAAATTACCTATATTATATCAATTAATTGATGTCATTTTTTAGTATTGATAAGGTATCAGAAGTTAACTCTCCGGTGCTCGTCATACATGGAACACATGACGAAGTAATTGATTTTTCACACGGTGTTGCTATTTATGAAAAATGTCCTAAAGCAGTTCCGCCACTATGGGTTGAGGTAAATATATTTGTTTGACATGTAATAGTAAGTTAAAATTGAAACGTTTCTCGATCATCAAATTATTGATGACAATTAATTTTTTTTATGCAAAGTTTTGCAATTGAATTAAATTATTTTATATTTATTTTATTTTAGGGTGCTGGACACAATGATGTAGAATTGCATAATGTTTATTTGGAAAGACTTAAACAATTTGTTACAACCGAACTGCTCAACTGACATTTAATTGAAAAAAAAGATGCAGATACATCGAATGGACAATCGCCCAGTATGGTAACTAATGGCTCAGCGACTGAGAAATTACTTTGGTAATTTTTAATTATTATATCTAATACTACATATTAGTGTATAATTTGTATAATATTTATCATTTTAAATATTAATCGTTCATACTATTTTATCATCCATTACAATTCATGTACAATATTTTTTTTTTTTTTTTGTTAATCATTCGCTTAATTGTTATTATTAAGTCATGACTATATAACACTATTCCTAAACAAGTATTTTGAAGTTTAAACAATATATTTAATATTAATATATTATATGACTTGTGTATTATAATAATTAAAATAATGTATCAGTGTTTTTTTCATCAAATTATTAAATTATTGTATGTTTATTATTATTATTATTATTTATTATAGGTTATATTTGATTAGGTTTATAAATTATATTATAGATTTATCGTTTATACCTATGATATTTATTTTATTATTATTATTATTATTATATTTTAATACAGTAGAGTACCTATTAACCGAATTAATAATTCTTAATTTTATGTGAAATGTGAATTTTAATTCTTTTTTTCCAAAGAAAATTTTAAAAATAAATTTTTCATGTATAAATATTGGATTTTAACAACAAATCCAAGTTAAGCCAAAAATTGGTGCTCTGCTGTGGAGTTTATTTATGGTTTACTAGTACTGTTTTAATTAATGCAAATTAAATTATGAATAATGATTTTTTACTAGAAAAACACTAGACATGACTAAGTAAAATATTTTTTGAAAAAATATTTATTATATTATTATAACAACTGTTTTTTTTTTAATTATTATTTTGATTTTAATTATATATAAGTTGAACAAAACAAATATTTTTTACACGCACATTGTTTTGTATGATATTTTTTAAATTCAAACATGTTATATATTATAAACATTTGTTATAATATTGATATATAAAAAAAAAAAACAAATACTTTCAATGTTTTTGTGGCCTTATAATATATTTCATGTACCTTCATCAATGTAATTTGTATGAAATTAAAACACTATTTCTCATATAATTTATTAATTGTAAATAATTAAATACCATTGATCTAAATATATTACATGTATAGATGAACTGGTGATATATGTTGTATTTGGTGACTATTATATATGTTACAGGAATAATAAAAACATTGTTATTTGGAAAAAAAAATTATATTTATATATAATTTGATGTGGTCTGCAATGAGTGTTAGGACGATCATTAGGTGGTGAGTAGGCGAGGATTATTGAAATCAAAATACTAATGATGATAATATTAACATGCTATACTCAAAAATATTATATGACTGCTATTACCATAAGATTCATAGTAATAAAAATAAAGAAAAAGATAATAATAATAATATGTGGCCATTCCTGATAGCTGGGTATGATGGTACATAATAAATTATAAACAACTGATCAGAATGGTCAGTGATAATGGGGCACAGAATGGTAGATAGCGTAGATCACGGTATGAGTATTTGCTACTCACGAAGGAGCCTACCCACCCTGTTGTTGTATTGCTTTGGTTGTCTGGCTTTCTTGTGGTCTTTCGACTATTGTAGTTGAGATAAAACAGTATGCCAAACAGTAGTGTATAATATTATGTAACACAGATCTGAATCAAAGTTTAATCATAATTGGATACTATTTTCACATGTGTTGTCTCTGTCTTACAAACATATAACTTGTCAAATTTTTGTTCAGTGTAGAATCAGCTGATATAAGAGTGTGGTATAGTTGAATTTGAATGGAAGCTTTAATGGACAATTTGAAATTAGTCACAAAAGCGCAATGCATAGAGTAATGAGTATATTTTTTTAATAGTGTTTTCCCAGACATTTCCTTGCAAAGTGCATTATTATGTTTGAAGTCGCATAAATGGTTCTGTGCTGAATTTAATTTGTGCTTATCGTTCTTTTATGTTTATTGCAAGAAAGTTTTTTAGATAGTTAAGACATTTTTTTTTTTTTGATAGTTTTGCTAATATTAATAGTGTATTTATTCTATTGTATTAAAAATATTGATTTAAATAAAACAAACGTAAATACAGTTCAGTATAATATTCTAAATTATTACAGATTTAAATCTTGCATAAATGAAGACTATAAAAAAGTAGAGTAAATGTTATGAACAGGTCTTCAACTCGTATTGATCATAATTTTCTAAAAAATACAAATGATCTTGATAATATAATGGAGTATATGTGTTAAAATAGTATAAACTGACCATTTTTATACAATTCTATCTTTAAATAAAATTGGTGTAATTATACAAAAAAATAATAATGTAGGCGAGAAAAAAATTAATTGAAAAGTGGGTTAATGTGTTTAATTAAAAAAAAATAAATACTGAATTTGAACTTTTTTATTTTACAATAGAAAATTATAAAAGAAAGTGTAAAATAACAAAATGTATGTGTTTAACTAAATCTAAAACAAAAGTTGAGTGATGGATTACATTCTATATACTGATATTAATAAGATTAAGATGTAGACTTAAGTTATTTAAAAAATTAAAGAACAAACTTTTAATACTAGCCTTAAAATTAAGTATATAAGTATATAAAATAAAAACCTCTTAACAAAAGTTATTAAATGTGCTAGAGATATGTATAAATGTACTTTTCTAAAAATATGTATGATAAAGGGATCCCAAAAAAATTTAAAATATGATAAATGTTTAATAATGTAAATAATAATAAAAAAAAACAATATTTCTCCGATTTTTGATTCTGAAAATAAATTAGTGACAGATAGTGCTGAAATTGTTAACATATTTAATATAGGTATTTGTTATTATAGTTAGTGAAAATATTGCTGAACAAATGAAGTTCAATAAAATAAATAAAGTTCATAACCCTGTTAATAAGTCTAAATTCAATATTAAAGTTAACCCATATAATTGATTTTCCTTAAATTATGTTGTATAATTTATAACTAAGGAAAGACATTTTCAGTTACAAAATAAATACATCTTTTATACCTACTTGTGAATTGTCAACTCCTATACTAAAACAGATTATCAAGTACAGGTATAGTTATTAGAGTATAGGTATCGACTATATATTATCAGTTCTAATCAGTGCAAATTTTTAATTTATTTCTTACATCGAGAATTTTCCCAAATGTATTTAATTGTACCATAATATCATTTGTACACTTCTACAATTTTAGGCTGTTGGAGACAATCATTTATATAATTAATTTAAATTTTATTTGTATATTTATGTTTCAATGCAATAAATATTATTATGTTAGGATTCTCTATTAATAATTTATAAATGTTATTTATATTAATTGATTTTTTTTTCTATTTATATATGAAAATTTATAAAAAGTATTTAAAACTGATTTTATATATTTTTTTAATAATAATAATACATTATTTGTTTAAAAATATTTTTAATTGAAAATAAAATAATTAATTGCATTGTGTAATAAAAAAAAAAAAAAATAGAAATATTATCTACTTATATATTTTTTATGGCAACTGTCGGAAAAGTCCGATTTGTTATTCATAATAATTATGATAAAACGAAAACATTTATTTGTTTAAACTTTCAATTAAAATTTAATTAATTTGAGCAGTGTATACATAGAAACATAAGTAGTATCTGCCATAATGTGTAATTTAAAATAAATTTGTTTATTTATTTATTCATTATTATTAATAATTAAATTTAACCAGCTTTTATAAATAAAATTAATACTAGGTAATATTAAGATAGGATATCGTTTGTGTAAAAAAGTACCTATCGGATTGTTTTGTAGAATGATTTGATGTCGGAATGTTCAACTGACGATAGAGTGACAAAATATTGTGATTATTTAATAAGCAATTATATTTCTGACTTCTGAGAATACATATTTTACTCCTAGTCTATGGGTATGTAATTCAGTGAGTATTCTCCTTACGACAAATGCTTGCAAGTCGTTTTGTTCGTTCATAAATGACCATTTTTATTTTAATTCTCCATCTATATTAAGTTGAATATAATATATTATGTGAAATTATGTCCAAACAGAGACGTATATAAAAATTAATGTTAAAATATCAAGAACACCAAAAGATGCAAATATAATTAAAAGATAAAGTTACCGATCAAATGAAAGTACTCGTTATGAATTCATTAAACGCGTGTGTAGATAATAGATATTAATAAATATATTTTGAACAGAATTTAAACCATTAATAATTTTATTGTCTCTCTGTGTACATTTTTTCTTTTTAATATTGTGGAGTAAATTTGATTTTTATAATACGTTTTATAGATATTGTGGAATAAATTTGTTAAATGTACCATTTTTGTGAACTGAAAATAAAACTTTTTGGGGAACAATATTTAACTGAACTATTCCCAACTTAATTTTAAATTGATCAAAACTAATCTGGACGAAACGGGGATGTTCATGTTTAGGCGAAACAGGCTTCTTCCGGCATACTAATCATAAAATTAAAGTACATAATTTAAACTTTTAACTATTATATTAAGTCGATATCTTGTATTTCTTTTTTTACTTTTCAAATACATTTTTTTTTTTTGTATATAGTATAATTTATTTAAACGTTTTGGTTAAATTTTTTACTTTATTTTATTTTGATTTATTTAAAATTGTATTCAGTCGTTATTGACGCGTAGACTGATTTCGGGCCTTAGTTTTGTAGTTATACTTATTTTATATTGTATAATTCGATAATATACCTACCGAATACATGAATACATGGCAGTGGTGTAGTGAAATAGCCTAACAATAACGCCGTGTGGTCATATCATTTTCAGGTTTAAGTTTTTCGTTATTAGTACAGAACTTTTAATTCAATATTCTTTTTACAGTCTAAAAGTTTGTAGTTAGAGAGCTTGAAAGATTTTTTCATGTCAATATTGTGTTGTTGGACGAATTCAAGAGTTTTCTTGGTCAAATGGCTTAAAAGTTCAATACCAGGTACTTTATGAGTTTTTATTAAATCATTTAAAAAAAACCTGAAAGTACAAAGTATAGAGTATAGTACATATAAACTGAACTTAAAAATAAGTTTAATATAATTTATAATATTTGTTTTATACAGGGTGATTCTTTTATTATAAAACACTCGTTATTACAAAAAGTATTCATGTTTTTGAAAAAATTTTTTTACATAGTTTCAAGTCGTTAGAAAAACAACGTTTTTATTAAAAAAAATATATTTTAAAATATTTTCTATCCTTATATTCTACGTATTTAAAGTTTAGACAGACTGAGTAGAAAAATAAATTACTTTATCAATATATAACTATAAAATATAATAAGAAATATTCGTTAAAAGATCGGTCTTTATTGCACAGAATTGTTTTTTGTATGGTTTATAATTTAATTTAAATTTAATACATCTATTACAGTAACCTATTCAATAGAGATGTAAGTATAGTTAAACTGTATTATGTGTATAGCAAAGCGCTTTTTAAAATTGTTAATGCTATTCACATGGCACGCAATCAGCATATTATTATAACCGTTTGCTGTTTTGAACGAACTGCAAATATGACGAACTGATAAGAATTAACTAGAATATTTATAAAAAATTGTTTTGTTAAAAATGTTATGTGCAAATAATCAAAAACATCTGAAGGTTTGCAAACAATATCAAATTTTTTAAACTGAATTACTAATGATCTAAAAATATCGATTTATATAATAAGTATTATTTTAGATTCAGAGTAAAAGTGAGTTATTTGTATATTGGTAATGAAGTGTGTTTGTGTTTTTTATTTAAAAGATATTTTTCATTGAAGATAAAATCTTCCGATTTGCAATTTTAATGAATGTTTTTAGTACAAGATTGGATCTATAGTTTGAAATTTAAATAAAAATGTCCTAGTTATTTTATATTTACGAAATAAATCGAGAAAAATAAATTCATAATATAAATCTTTAAATAAAGATTAGTTATTAAAATATATTAAAAATGTCATTATTTATAATAAAATTTAGTATTGTTCTTGAATATAAAATTTACTTTAATAAATAATAAGTATACGTACAGCATGGCATATTACGAGAATACATGACCAACACGCACATTTATTTATTTCATGAATTGTATATCATGAAAAATTCGTTTTTTTTTACGTGATTTTACAAATTCACTTCTAAAATTCAGGTCAAAAAATAATACCTCAGATTAAAATACTGGTAAGTAATTTATTTATTATTAATGTCACATTCACGATGAGACTCTAATTCATTATACCTACTAAAAGTAATAACGAAAATTTGATAATAATATTATAGTTTTTTATTTTGCTAGGTTATGTGTCTGATGTCCATACAACTGTTAACAATGCCTAGAGAATCTATGTCATTTATAAAATTAAAAACACTTTATTTGCTAAATATATTAAATATGGCCTTTAGCGATAAATGATGATTTATTTTATCGCAAACTGTACTAGACTTTACTGAATAAACAACTTATTTTAAACAAATGTTTATTTTGTTCTAAGAATAGATTTTCTTAGGATAGATTTTACTCAAGAAGCATTATTGTATTCAATTAATTATTTGCGTTCACATTATTCACATTGATTTATTATATTAACTAAGGCAAAATGATTTTTTTGAACCGGAATTTAATAACTTTTACAATTATAGCTATTGCAATTCGGTTAAGGCCAGCATTATCTGATGGTAACGATGATGAAAAAGTTAATCAAGTAAAAACTCTCCGAGGTATGATATAATTTATTGATAATAATAGAGTATCTAAATCTAATCAATAATGATGTCCACGCTGTTTTTTATTACTGTGTATAAATGTATAAATGTATCTATTTATTTTATGTGCAATTTACTTATCTTTTTTTTTTTGTTTAATTTTCATTAGCGAAATCGTTATTCTATAGTTCTATAGCATAACGATTATCGGCGGTTGCACTTTTGCGGTTTCGTGGTCTCTGCAGTGTTACAACAGAACACCAGACCACCGACGACAAACTGCCGATAGCACACGAATAAAATGCCTTGCGACCTACCGCTGACCATCTAGTCTTTCGTCTGAGTCATAGTAAGACCCATCCAGGCAGACTTACGCGGTTTAGGTGAAACGACTCTCGGTTCGAACTCGGACGAGTGGTGTGTAAGGCGGCCAATGGTGTACTATTTGGAGTATTCCGGCATTGCATCGGTCGATTTACCATGTCATATGCCATTTGCGGCAATAGTCGGAGTACTTATTTCCGGCATTGCACTGTACACCGTTTATCAAGCTGCTCCGTTCGAGTTTCTTTTTCCCACAAACTGAGACAATCGTCCCTTCACCGCTGTGTCGATCATCGCGGCTTTTCCATAACGTTCTGTATCGACTGTATCAACTGCCGTTAAATGAAATTTCAAATTCTTTGTTCGTTTTTATTTTTGATATAATATAATAGAATGTCATTACAAAAAAAAAAGTGTTATTTTTTCTCGCTCAACCGCAAGCGTCAATAAATTGTAACACTTATACAATTAATAATTTATATAATATTTTAGAATTTATTTAAAAACAAAAACAAATCGCTGTCGTAGTGTCGTTGAATTATAGTCCAGACGCAAACAAAACATATGCAATTTTTTACTTTTAAATTTAACATATTATTACGAGATATCTATATAATAAAAATATAATACTTACTAAAGATGTTTTAAAAAGTGCATGGATTATGATTTTGGAGGAAACATTATAAATCTTCTATACATAAATACATAATATTTGTATAAACTCATTACAGTAGGTATATCTAACTGAACTGATGTATAAATAAAATTTTTAACTAATAACTTATTAGTAATCAGTATACAAATGTTTGAAATATTATGAAGTTTGATTTAGCTTTAGACAAGCAAGAATAAATTAACATGATCAACAATAGTTTTAATCATTTTTTCTTTCCATTATTATTATATACTATAATATAGGTAATTAACCGAAGAAAATGCTTCATTTATATCAGAATATAATTAAATGAATTGTGTAAAAATTTGGAATGTTTAGATTATCTCAGTTCTAGTATAATTTTTTGATTTATTGTAAATAATAAAAAAAATAATTGTTGACAAAAGTAATCTTAAAGTAATATAATAGTATAAAATACACGAAAACATTCTATTTTATTTGTATTTATTTATTTTTCAAAAAGTAGTTATAGGATTCTATTGTTAAATATACATTTTTTATCCACCAATTTTGAAAAATCTTTTCGGAAAAAAAGATTTGGGATTTTTATAGACTATTATAAACCTATGGTTTTTAAAGAATAAGTACAAACCTCTATGTACGAATTAATAAGTGAAATGTCCATTATAATGATTGTTATAAGTTGTTTTCTATCTAACCTATAATAAATTATTTGTTGTATTTTCATTGAATTTACGCGTATACTTGTAGTTTTGAATAATTTTAAAATGTAATAGATTTACTAATGAATTATGCTGGATTTCAGAGTAAGTAACTGTATTTATTTATTTTTCGAGCTTTTAAGACTAAAATTATAGTAGATGGTTCTTTTTTTCTTCATACCAGCGCCTACGGTTATCCTCATTTGTCCTCAAATCTATTATATTCGCAAATATGTATTACATTTTAAATGTATTACAAATGTTTACAAAATATGTCTTGATTGCGAAAATTTACAAGAAATTTTGAAGTTGAAAAACTTAAAAAAGATAAATGCCGTATATATATATACATATATACACATGTATATATATACATATATATATTTTTTTTTTTCCATATATTATTGACACGCTCTTTACCGGCTTTACTCCTATAGATCATAAGAAAACTATTCTTATTGAATTAAATGTTTATTTTAGATGATATAGTATACTCTCAAAAAAATTAATGGGAACACCGTTGAATATATCCTATAGAAGTATAGACTGACAAATCATCTCCATTCAGAATCGTTTTTCGTATGCAATGGTACCTGTTATTGCATTCAAATTTAACACATCCATTATAGTGACCTGCTCTCCATCTCTACTATACATCAGAGCGATATCTACTTGTACACCCTTTTTTTTATTAAAAGGTCGGCCTTTAAAATTACATACGAATTTTAAAAGATAGATAATATGTTATACAATTTACATTGAATAATGCTACTATTATAATCAAATTACAGGTGCCCAAAACGTTTATGGAACAATAGATTATACAGGTATTTACTTGAAGCCAAATAAATATAATTCTAAATAGCACCGATTATGGCTGAATAAATTTCTTTAATCAATATATACCATCAAATTAGATGGCATATTATTCTGTAAGTTTTTAATCTTCTCCAAAGAAAATGTGCTAATAAATGTCCAGTTATTCTTGGATTTAATACTAAGAAACCGCTTCGAAATTATAGCTATGAAATGGAAAAATTTAAATGTTAAATGTCATACTTAAATATTATAATATTCAACAAAAAAATAACAATCTATTTTCTATGCCAATCATCTTTATAAATATTAGAACAAATAGTAAGTACCTATTTATTATTGTGAATAAAATTGTTCATTTATGTTTTTTTTAGCAAATCTAAGTACGTATTATAGATTTATACAATAAGACTTCTTATTAGTTATGTATGGTTAACAGACTACTGATGTATTATGATGATTTTTCTATAAGGGAATTTTCTCATTGCAACTTTAAGAGTAAATCAACTAATAATGTAAAGTTGACTTTGGTTAGTCTTTACTTCGTTATCCCAACTTTATTACCTATTGTATAGTATTTATTATGAAAATAATATATATACCCTGCTATATGTTTTCTATTAACCTATGTAAATTCACCAAATACAACATAAATTTTGAGGCACTCACAGGCATTAATCTTAAACCATTACAGTTTTCAGCATGTATATTGAATTTAATAACTGTATAGGTAGTTTTAATATATTTTCATGATTACTTAAGAAATGTTTTTATAATTATTATGTAAGATATAACACACGTTTGGGCACATTTATGAAAATACTTTATGGCATATAATGAAAGACAAGTTTGGAGGAAAAACTGTAAGAGTTTAAGAATAAACATTATTTTAAGAAAAACAACAAATACATTAATAAAAAATAATGAAAAAATGTAAAGTTTATACGAACATTTTTGAAAAAAATCAATTGAATTATCTAATAAAAAAATTAACCACATACAACTAAATAGAAAAAAATAATAAAATGAATATGTTAATTTATATTCTTATCTCACAAATGCAATTCATAGTACTCTATTAAAAAGGCCTAAAAGTTAGAATTCTATTATACAACCAATGAACCAAACGTGATTTTAAGTAGGAAAATAATATTATGTGTATACTCAAACATTTTATGGATTTACTCTCTTAAGTATTGTGTTTTAAGAAAATGCACCTAAACATATTTCTCCCTCGTGAGATAAATGGATTTTAATTATGTTTGTGATTTGGTACGTTTATCATTATCATTGATCTAATTTTTTTTAATCACATAAATGTTAATGTTTACTCCATTTTCAAATATTTTAACTATATAATATATTACATGACTATTTTATTTTATAGATACAAAATCTAGTATGTACCTATTTATTTTCACATAAATTTTGTGCAATTTTATTATCGACGTGTCTAATTAGTTGTAATTGAATTTTAAGTTGTCCAATATTTATTTCACTCAGTACTATAGTATTATTGAATTAAAAGTTTGTAAGTCATATTAATACTGTAATATGGATAATAAATTTCCCAAGAAAATTATAATTATATGAAGACGTGAAGTATGATTTTTGATGAACTAATTTAAACATAATTTTTCAATAGGTAACTTGTTTAGAACTTCCTAAAAACATCAATAGATATTTAAGAATTAAAACTATAGGAACTACTAACTAGTAAATGCTGTAAATTGCACAATCTAAGACTAAAAACAGAATACTGTAATATTAACATAATAAAAAAAAAAATCGCATTAAAAAAATGACAGGTCTAGTATAAATTATCTCATTAATTATAAATTATAAATTTGTTTTTATAGCTGACGAAGGTAAATATTTACGAGTTACATTATTGTATTGAAGTAAAACACAAAAAGTTTTTCAAGGGTATTAGCAGACTTGTGAAGTATTTTAGTAAACGAATTCAAATACTTATTTAAGTAGTAAATACTATATTTTTTAATAATCTCAACATAAAGTATTTTTTGATGGTATTAAAAAAAAAAAAAATTAATTGGAAAAATATTATTGCCCACGATAATAAAAATTGTATTCAACGTGAGTGGAGCGATTATAAAAAAATAAGAATTGACATGACTACTAACAATAACATTGAAAATATCATGTTTCTGAGGTGCAATAAACATATATGCATTTCCATGTGCGTACTATGTAATTACTAATTAGATTTAGTATTTTAGTAGTATATTCAATATTTAAAAAAAAAAAGTATTCTTTACAACACTGGGTTTCAATTTCAACTATCAAGTGCTGCTGATATGATGTCCTGCTTGGTTTTGGTATCAAAAATTAAAATTCGGAATTTTCTTATAAGTTATAAACAAAGTTATCATCATTACGTTGCATTATAAAATAATTACGAAATCTCAAGAAATGTATGTATTCTGAACTTAGGGTGTTGGAATTATGTAACTAAAATATACTTTTTAATTCCGTCTTAAATTTTGATATGTTTCATATAATAGTAGTTTATGTCGATATGTACTTAAATCCTTGAATTGAAACAATAAACGGTTTTATATTCACAGTGCTAAAGTTTTCTAAATAATTAAAGTTGTGAATAATATTGTTCTTCTATTGATTATTTAGATAAAATGTGATCTACTGCATGAATATTTTGTTATTTTAATGAGAATTCTTCAAACATATTTACTATACATATTGATATTAATATATAAAAATACTTATAAATTACTTTTGCATATTCTTTTTCCAGCTGACATTTGTAAGTTGTTTTATTTTTATTTATAATTTTAATTAATTAGTCTTACCACTCAAAATTTTCTTAAAAAAATTATTAGTTTTTATTTATTCAATTTTAATACTATAGCCTTATACTAAAAAATTTTAAGTTGTAGGCATAAGTTTGACGTTTGTATTTGTTACTTGTATTCCAATCCACAATCTTTATCAACTATTTTATATTTAAAGTATTATTAAATTATTAAAATTTTATAATTATTACAATGTTTTATTTAATTACAGCAACAGTATGTACGCAATTAATTTTGTTTTGTAAGAGATGATTCAATAATTATTATTTCCGGTTTTTATACTTACATAGTCTTACACGTCATGTGAAGCAGAAATTTGTAACTGTATGTACTAATAAAAACTTAAATTTAAAATCTAATGAACTCATTAAAATATCAATATTAGTAGTATAATATCACTTATGAGTGAGCCCTGTCATAAGTCAGTGACCGATTTTTGTATGGATCATTTCACCGTAGTCACATCAGTGATGGTCAATATATTTACGTAAAAAAAAACATAATGTGGGAAGAGTAGTGAGAATAGCCTTCATGGTTTTCTCTAGTTTTAGTGAATGAAGAAATAAACACAGTTTATGCTAGGAGACAGACATACAAATAGTCCAATAGATAAAGGATTATGTGTTAGACATTTTATATTTTTAATGTCTTTATTTGAATTCATGCTGATAATATTTTTCTGACCTGGTAAATATGTATTTGTAAGGTTCATCAAATTTTTAAAATCACACATATTATTTTGTAGTTTCTGATAAATGAAACTTCTAATATTTCCGTTGTTAAAATATTTACAATTTAATTGAAGCGTTTAATAAAATATTAAATGATTTGAAATACCTAAATCTATATTATAAATTTTCTTAATCATGAATAATCGAGTCTTATGAGTGCCACACAACCATAAATCTAATACCAATTTATTTTTAAGCTATCGAAGAAGATAATCCAGTAAGGGTTTTCTGTGGAAAGAACAACAGATATGGTCAACACAGTTTTTCCCGGATATGTTTTAACAATATACATTTCAATATTTTATCAAATCATCTTAGAATAAATATAAATTATATTATCTAATAGATACAAAATTATATTTTAAGGTCTTAAAATATATTCATATTATTCTTATTTCTTTATAATGTTTATAAATTACACATTTTTTAAGTTAAACATTAATTATTAACAATTCAATTAAACAAAACCACAATATATTACATAGAAAAATGTTTATAAAAATTATAAAAATTAAATTATATCATATAAACCTATGTCATATTTGTCTGGTTTGTGTAATCTAATAAATATTATGTGTATACCACATAGCCTATTTAGTATCATAGGCGTGCGCAGACATTTGTGGCAGGGTGGGCTAAGATTAACGAAACAATTAAAGTTATAGCTCCAAACTGCATACTTTGTATAATATTGCACATTTGCACAATTATAATGGAATACATGTGATTATTATATGGGTATGACTCACCACAAACTTTTCATATTTATACCGCTATTTTTAAAATTTAAAATTAAATTCTATAAGAAATTCTTATAATGTATGCCTGTTGTACTTTCTTTCGGACCGTCCAGCCATACTCAAGGACCACGGGTAAATTCGTTGTCATGTTAACCAAAATAATGATAAATCGGTTGATAAATATTCATTTCGTTTCTATACTCAGTTATTGTTGATTTAACGATATTTTTGAACAAAGATATTTTTTTTTACGACTTTTACAAAAATATATTTTATAAACCACTATGGTGCCTTTCTTACAATCTTCTATATTTTTGACAAAGTTGTGTAAAAATTAAAATCAGCTTATAGTCTTGATACATAAAGTGGGATTAATATTTCAACCATTTTTTTACTTCCCTTATGTTTTCTATTTATTAGAAACATAGAAATCCAACAATCCCGAACACATTATACCTATATGAGTATAAAGTGAATCACCACTGCAAACGTCAAAAATAACATTGTACGCGTTTTATTAAATAATATGTAGATATGTTAAAAATAGTTTTATAATTAATTTCAAATTTTACACACAGTTAATCGGTAGTGCACAGACATCCTGTCATTTTTATATTGCTGTTCTCGAGCCGTTTTCCATATAGAATTGTCCCCGACGGGTTCAGGCTCATACTATAATCACGGTAACAATTAGTGCCGCAGAACGGAGCATTTCTTCGGTACTGGTTGTAATGTATTATAGTTTCCCGTCAGAAAGGTAAAGCAGTAATTCTGCCCGGCGATTTTATGTCCGTAAACTTAGGTATTACCGTGTTGTTTGGGGGTTCCAGTCGTTTTATAGATTCTATTCGGCACAAAGATGGCCAAAGATGACTGTGAAAGACTCCTCGAATTCTTCGGAGATAATTCATGTACACCGTTTCCGGATACTATTTGTCGTGAACTCCGACAGGTATAGTTGGATTATAGGCATGTCAAAACGCTGAGTTCTCATCAGCGATGGTACCTTACTACACGATCAACCGAACTGAATCTGGGACTGGATATTATTCACAAACGTCTTCGACATTCGTAATTATTCATGTGTTACATGATCGACTTGACGCTAACCGTGAATTTCGATAACGTATAAATCTACAAATTTAATACAAAATTAATTGTTTTCTGTGTTGTTAATTAATAGAATAAAAATCCCGTTAGACGTCATGTCTTTTAATTTTAATGATTTACGCGTTGATTGTATATGGATGAATAAACATTTTATAAAATTACTGATGACCGTATTAAATATTAATATTATTATTGTAAAACATAATTTAAGATTATTTAATAGAAAAAAGTATAATCATAAATATTTGTATAATTTACGGAAATAATGACTAAAAACGAAAATAAAAATCGGTAAACAACTCATATTATGTATAGTGGAATGGGGTTTTATCGACTTATATATTCGTATAGGTTCAAGCGGAATTTGCCTGCACTGAATATACACATTCGTCCGCGAAACTGTTTTTACTGATTTTAATATACGACTTCGGGCATATACGCGTAGACGTTTAAACTTGTTTAAAATACGTCATATTATTGGCACATTATGATTTGCGGTTGTAGGTTTCATTCGGTTGTTTTTTTAGTCTGACAAAAAAATTCAGACCGACACATCAAACGATATCCGTTGCGCGTGTCGCACTATATCTTTCTGTTAGACCAGAACAGCCGGATGAAACATGCAATCGCAAATCATATAATGTTATATCGCGATGTAATATAGTTTTAAGTAAAGGTCCGTCGAATGTCCATTGAATTATCACGGTACTGCAGTGGTGCAGGCAAACTTTTACGCGTCTTAGACACTATCGTAAATTACACGAACAGACAATAAAAATAATGAGCGATCGTGGTCTACAGACCTGCCGGTCCGACTGCAATATATTATAATATTATTACTTATACAATAATAATAGATTACAAGACATTAGTAGTGCAAAAAGTTTGGTGTCCCAAAGCAAAACACAGACGATACGGGTAGTTGATTTAAAAGTAATGTTATAATACAGTGAATCGATAGATCTTCGTAAACGTAAATTATTAATTATTATATTATACTCGACGGTTGTATGATATATTATAATATATAATTAAATGTATTATAAAATGATTCTTATGGGGAAAATGAACACAAAGTAATAATATTATTTTTATTATTATTATTATTATTATTATTATTACATATGTGTTATACTATTATGGTACTATTTTTCGTATTTCTTTATACTGGCCATTTTTGTCAAAAATAATAACGTTTCTATCGTCAAGGAAAAGATTAGCTTTATTGTTTATTTCGTTAGTATAAAATACGAACATTTATAAATTATTATCAATTCAGATGTGTGTTGGATGACTTAAATTTTAAACGACGACCGTCGTACTTAAATATTTGTTTCGCATGAACTATTTAGTTAGTGTTTATACATTTTTTTTAGTTATCGTTCCATAATCGCTCTGATCATTTTATATGGATACGTGTATAATCGACGTACGTAAATATTACGTTTTTCGCGTGAACTATATTATATGACTAATATATTTACGTATTTTTTTGTAGATTGAATACAATTTTATTGTTGAAAATCAAGAAACAAGTTCAAATTTTAAGAAGAACGATATAAAATCTTTCATAATTATTTTATTAGCGTTTCATATAATTATAGCACAAGCCGGAATGTTTTCTTCAAACACGACAAAACAGACTCTAGTAAGTAGATACAATTATTAATTAAATGGCACTAAGTCCTAGGCGATTAGATTTTGTTTTGTAATCTCACAATAAAATGTTATTTAATTACAATAAATAGTTAATAGTCCATAAGTTTTTATGTGTTTTTTTATAACACTAAAATATAAATGTTAAATTGTTGTAATCATGATATTATTATTATTACAAAAAGTTTATGACATAAATAGGAATATATTCTTTAAAATCATGGAAAACACAAAAATTAAGGACTTATCATTAAAAGTCGAGGACTTAGGGCAAAAATAAACACAGCTAACTTCCTTTCTTATATTGCCATATTTTATAATGCTCTTCCGTATAATAATTTGAAATGTTTGTTTTTAAAGGAACTGGAAAATAACAAAAAAGAAGCGAAAATGCTAATGACAAACCAATCAAATAAAATAGTGGAACAATCTAACATAACCACACACGAAGTCAACGCATTGCAGACGATACATACAAATTTATCTAAAAGTTATGGGATACTGAAAAAAATAATTAAAAAAGGTGCTGCACCACGAAACTCTAAAAAAATAATTACTAATTTAAATATCACAAATAATGATGGGATTATTATTATGAATTGTAACCACGGTAATAATCTACCGTGATTTAAATTTATAATAATAATATTCCAATTATTCCAATTATTCCCACTTTGAGATAAACTTGTTATATATCGCCTGCAATGCGTTGACTTCGTGTGTGGTAATGTTAGATTGTACAAGTGTCTCCCCTCTATAATCTACCGTGATTTAAATGTACACTAAATTGATATATTTGTTATATTATGTTTGTTTTTCTAATAAAATGAGTTCTAATAAAACAAATAATTCGTTTTATTTATTATTTTTATATTTATCATACCAAAAAATCAACATCAGCACAAGAAAATGGGGTTTAAAAAGAAATCCATTAAACATTCTTACAAACATATATGTTATTACAATGAAAAAAATATTATAAATAGTTAATGTAAATGCTTGTCAGTTGTCATACATGCAAAACATTAAAAAAAGAAAGGATGGAACAAAAATAAGGATATTAAGATAATTTTTTATTGATGTTCTAAATATAACTATCAAATACATTTATAATTCATATTTTTTAATTGCTGCATTTTAAAGTTTTTGTCGATTACCTAAGTCTCCTAGTACTCGGAATAAAATATGCTACTTGTGGTATTGGTGATCAGACATTGAAAGATAGTAATAGTATATAATAGTTTACGTTTTATATTTAATTAATAATAAAAAAAAAACCAATGAATTGTTATTGGTTGATACTCATAAACAATAAAAATAATGAATACATAATATACTAATACATACATACATACATACTAATTTCCTTTTTAAATATTGCGGATAAAAAAATGGCAAGGATTTGTTCCATACACTCTTCATACAAAGCTGGTTGAAAAGTGTTTAATTCAAAAATTTAATAATTAGTCTCCATGCAAAAGAAGAAAGTTAAAGCACGGTGCTATACCAAAATTCAAAATAGATCGACATGGAGAAATATTTCGTGTATAGAATATATTATTTATTTATTTTAAGACTTAAATAAAAATAGGCTTATAAGAATATTATTATGAGGAAGGTAGTAAATTGGAAATTAATATTATGTTATATTGTTATGGATATTTAAAGTGATAATGTGTATTAGAACTATATTTTATAAATTTTTAAAAGCAAATTAAAAGCAGTTTTTATTAATATATTTTTATAAGGCCCCTTCTTTAGTAGCTGCTTTGGAACCCTGAGATCCTTAAGAGTTCGCATTGAATTCATAATATTTAGTCATAGGTAGCAAGGTAGCAAAAATAAAGTATATGAAAATACAAGTGATAATAACCAGTTAATTTAGACAGTCGAATAAATTATTTAATTCTTGAACAAAATCGGCGGTTGCAGTAGCAGTTTTTGATTTTATTTGACCTGTAGCAATACATGTTTTTAAAACAGCTGCTACCGAATTACTCAAAATTTGGAGAGCAAGTTTACAATTCATTTTTTGAGACTGGTTGGGATTCATATGACTATCAGTTAATTTTTAAAGGGCTCTACTAGTACAACTCGATTTATCAATGTTATAAGCCAACTTAATATCTGAAAAAAAACTTCTTCTCCGTTGAATTTAAAATTATATTTCAAAAAATTGTGTCTTAAATTTTTAAAAATATGTAGCACATCAAAAATAGAAAAAATAGTTTTACCTTTAATTTCGACAAATGGTTTATCTTTACAACAACCTAAGTGCTTTAGGGCTGAATAATTATTGGAACCTTGACCACAAACGAGTGCCACAATATTAAAACCTAGATCCATACATTTTTCGATTACATCTATAGTTAAATATTTTAATATTAAACTACTCATTGACGAACCCGATAAAAAATAAGCCAATGGTAATTTCCAATTACTATATAGCTCACGAACCATGAAAACCATGGCCTGCGTAGCCAATTTATTTGTTCTACCTCTGTGTCCTAAATCCTCAAACCCTTCGACCATATCTAAATATTTCGAGTATTCTAAAAAAGATTTAATTTTCATTTCATTGAAAATTAACACACAGTATTTTTCATCATCTGACATTATATTTAATTTATTTTTAATTTACTTTAACCAGAGTGAATTAAAACAGGAAAAAATTTAGACTTCCTTATCCACCTTTGTAACGTTGTTTCATCTGGTAAAATAATTAGTTGATTATTTCTAAGAAATTTGTACGTAGCTGGTGATTTATAATATAAATTTATTGCAAAATTTTTTTCAGCTAATGTCCAGGATGATCTTGAATTACGCTTATGGAATATTTGCATTTCTGCTATTACTTTAGATCCCAAACTTGAAAATGTGATATTATTTTTAAATTTATGTAAATTAAATTTATTACGAGAAACTTGTAATTTTTTATTAATTTACTTATGGTAGATGAATTTTTTTTTAACAAAATATTTTTTTTTTTAATTATGTCTTTCAGGCGTTTTTTGACGATTCTGTGCTTTGTTCGTTAGGAAAAAGAACTGTTTTTAAATTGTTTAAACGACGTTCTCGAGTACTAATAGGTTAAGGCATATCTATAAATGATTTAACCAAAGAACTTGTTGATGGAGAACATTCATAAGTAAAAATTGGGGAAGACGGTGATGTATTTAATGTAGTCGGGAGATGAGATAAATCACATTTTTGTGATTTATACCTACCTAAGGTTGAAAAACCCAATACAATTATTATAGATATCAATACTAATTATCCATAAGTTTTCCTTCAAGTAACTGTAAAAAAAAGTTCTAACGTTAATATAAAAAAATTTTATGAGAGTATGAAATTTATTTTTTTACAAAATCGAGTAAATATTACAATTTAAATATAGGTAATATATCCTACTAATTATCCTAGACTGACAATTAATCTCCGTTCAGAATTGTTTTTCGTATTCAATGATACCTGTCATTGATTTCAAATTTAACACGTCTATTATAATTTAAAGTGACCTACTGTCTATCTCTACTATTATACAGCAGAATGATACCCACTGTCCCACCCAAAGTTAATTTCAGGGCATTCGGTTAATTTTCACCATACAACTATTTTCAGATTCAGAGTGATACACCAAACGTCATGTATTATTCATGCATCATTATTGGAATTGTACTTGGCATTTTTTCTTGTACAAGATACTTGAAAGGAAATGTCTACAAATCATATCTCATCATATTTCACAAAAATACTGGAAAACGATTAGGTATATGATACCAAACCCGGGCATTTCGCTGCCGGGCCATTAGCCGCAGACCCATATGATACATTTAAGACTAAAGAAGTCAATGTGAACAAGTTAGTGCAAAATACTGTATCCGCCTGTTTATATTAGCGTTATCTATTTACGATTAAATATTTAGAATTTATATAGACCATTGAAATTTTTGATTTTTTTAATTTTTTTTTCTTGAAATGCTGAAAAAAAATTTGGCTTTCAAAAAATCTTTAAAATTTAATATAAGGTTTATTATAAGTTGTTCTTATTGTAGTAAAAAAATCAAAAACCGTTAGTTACAATTTTTGTTTATAAGCATTTAAAGTTCAAATGTTTATGAAATATGTCAAAATCGCGAAAATTTGCTAGGAATTTTGAAGTTTAAAATTAGAACATTTTTGTGATTTATATAAGGTTAAAAAACTCAACACAAAATTCTCCATAAATTTTTTTTCTTCAAATGACTTAAAAATATTCTATTGTCAATATTATGGAGAAAAATTATGAACGTATGAAATTTCAATTTTTGCGAAACCGCGTATAATAACGATATATTACAATTTAAATATAGCTAATAATATAAATACTAGCTATTACACGTAATACAGCTATTCTATCGAATGAGTCGGATCAGCCGAAAGTAGCAATACATGTTTTTAAAACAGCTGCTACCGAATTACTCAAAATTTGGAGAGCAAGTTTACAATTCATTTTTGAGACTGGTTGGGATTCATATGACTATCAGTTAATTTTTAAAGGGCTCTACTAGTACAACTCGATTTATCAATGTTATAAGCCAACTTAATATCTGAAAAAAAACTTCTTGTCCGTTGAATTTAAAATTATATTTCAAAAAATTGTGTCTTAAATTTTTAAAAATATGTAGCACATCAAAAATAGAAAAAATAGTTTTACCTTTGATTTCGACAAATGGTTTATCTTTACAACAACCTAAGTGCTTTAGGGCTGAATAATTATTGGAACCCTTGACAACAAACCGAGTAGTGCCACAATATTAAAACCTAGATCCATACATTTTTCGATTACATCTATAGTTAAATATTTTAATATTAAACTACTCTTGACGAACCCAATAAAAATAAGCCAATGGTAATTTCCAATTACTATATAGCTCACGAACCATGAAACCATGGCATGCGTAGCCAATTTATTTGTTCTACCTCTGTGTCATAAATCCTCAAACCTTCGACCATATCTAAATATTTCGAGTATTCTAAAAAGATTTAATTTTCATTTCATGAAAATTAACACACAGTATTTTCATCATCTGACATTATATTTAATTTATTTTAATTTACTTTAACCAGAGTGAATTAAAACAGGAACAAAATTTAGACTTCCTTATCCACCTTTGTAACGTTGTTTCATCTGGTAAAATAATTAGTTGATTATTTCTAAGAAATTTGTACGTAGCTGGTGATTTATAATATAAATTTATTGCAAAATTTTTTCAGCTAATGTCCAGGATGATCTTGAATTACGCTTATGGAATATTTGCATTTCTGCTATTACTTTAGATCCCAAACTTGAAAATGTGATATTATTTTTAAATTTATGTAAATTAAATTATTACGAGAAACTTGTAATTTTTTATTAATTTACTTATGGTAGATGAATTTTTTTTTAACAAAATATTTTTTTTTTTAATTATGTCTTTCAGGCGTTTTTTGACGATTCTGTGCTTTGTTCGTTAGGAAAAAGAACTGTTTTAAATTGTTTTAAACGACGTTCTCGAGTACTAATAGGTTAAGGCATATCTATAAATGATTTAACCAAAGAACTTGTTGATGGAGAACATTCATAAGTCAAAATTGGGGAAGACGGTGATGTATTTAATGTAGTCGGGAGATGAGATAAATCACATTTTTGTGATTTATACCTACATTGGGTTGAAAAACCCAATACAATTATTATAGATATCAATACTAATTATCCATAAGTTTTCCTTCAAGTAACTGTAAAAAAAAGTTCTAACGTTAATATAAAAAAATTTTATGAGAGTATGAAATTTATTTTTTTACAAAATCGAGTAAATATTACAATTTAAATATAGGTAATATATCCTACTAATTATCCTAGACTGACAATTAATCTCCGTTCAGAATTGTTTTTCGTATTCAATGATACCTGTCATTGATTTCAAATTTAACACGTCTATTATAATTTAAAGTGACCTACTGTCTATCTCTACTATTATACAGCAGAATGATACCCACTTTCCCACCCAAAGTTAATTTCAGGGCATTCGGTTAATTTTCACCATACAACTATTTTCAGATTCAGAGTGATACACCAAACGTCATGTATTATTCATGCATCATTATTGGAATTGTACTTGGCGTTTTTTCTTGTACAGGATACTTGAAAGGAAATGTCTACAAATCATATCTCATCATATTTCACAAAAATACTGGAAAACGGTTAGGTATATGATACCAAACCCGGGCATTTCGCTGCCGGGCCATTAGCCGCCGGACTATTCGCCGCAGACCCATATGATACATTTAAGACTAAAGAAGTCAATGTGAACAAGTTAGTGCAAAATACTGTATCCGCCTGTTTATATTAGCGTTATCTATTTACGATTAAATATTTAGAATTTATATAGACCATTGAAATTTTTGATTTTTTTAAATTTTTTTTCTTGAAATGCTGATAAAAAAATTTGGCTTTCAAAAAATCTTTAAAATTTAATATAAGGTTTATTATAAGTTGTTCTTATTGTAGTAAAAAAATCAAAAACCGTTAGTTACAATTTTTGTTTATAAGCATTTAAAGTTCAAATGTTTATGAAATATGTCAAAATCGCGAAAATTTGCTAGGAATTTTGAAGTTTGAAATTAGAACATTTTTGTGATTTATATATAAGGTTAAAAAACTCAACACAAAATTCTCCATAAATTTTTTTTCTTCAAATGACTTAAAAATATTCTATTGTCAATATTATGGAGAAAAATTATGAACGTATGAAATTTCAATTTTTGCGAAACCGCGTATAATAACGATATATTACAATTTAAATATAGCTAATAATATAAATACTAGCTATTACACGTAATACAGCTATTCGATAGAATGAGTCGGATCAGCCGAAAACAATCATGAATGGCATAAACCTAATCAAATGTAAGTCTTTGCCCAACATTTTTACATTATTAGAGTCTGGATAGTTATCCAAACTAAAAGAAATTAAATGCCTACGCCGCACCGCATTTTCAATGCCAAACATATATATTATGGAAACGGAAAACTCTAGCAGATTGCTGAAGGATATTCCGGTTACAATTGTTCATCGAATGAGTCGGATCAGCCGAAAACAAACACGGACGGCATGAACTTGATCAAATGTAAGTCTATGCCCAACATTTTTACATCATTAGAATTTGACTAGTTATCAGAATTGAAAGAAATGAAATGCCTACGCCGCACCGCATTTTCAGTGCCAAATTTATATACAATAGTAGCCGATAGCCAAGAAGAGCAAAGTGATACGACACACCGTAAACGTAAATCTTTATGGAGTAGAACCAAAAAGTTTATGAGACGTATGTGCTGCTGCGCATAGTTGAAGTAGTTTCGGTCACTGTTGTAAATTTATAAATATTATATGTATATAACAATATGTTTATGTTAGTTTATTTTCATGTTTGTTTATGTTTATATTTATAATGTTTATGATTACCTATCTTGAATAAATGTTTTTGTTAACTTTTTTCATATTGGTTTTTAATTCATACATTATTAAAAAATTACAAAATGGTATTTTAAAATTAATTTATACAATATGAAAATTATGACTGTATTTTTGAATTGTAAAAAAACGCATAGAAAATCTTTTGTGGAATAACCGTCAATTTTTTTGACCAAAGAACAAAAAATGTAATCACAACATATATCGAACTATATTTATTTATTTGTTTATTAAAAATACGGTCTGGTGTCCCTACAGTACTGGTTACATTACAAATAACATTTAATGATTAAAATATTATAAAACAATTAAAATATAAAATAAGAAAAAATGTACAATTAACAACAAAGAAAACATAAAATATGTATAATAAAATACAGCAAGTTTATTAGAAGAGTGAGTCGGTTCAGTATTGACAATTTTCATCATTCTTATAAGTAGCTCATTAGCATTAGCATTAGCAATATAGTTTGAGTTATAAAAATGAATATAAAACCTATAATTATTACATTTGGCCAAAGTAGGAATACAGTGGATTCCGTTTAATGTGGGCACGTTGGGACCATTCTTGTTTGCCCACATTAAGCGGTTGCCCATAAAAATCGAAATTGGTTAAAAAAAAAATTATAATATTAAAAAAAGTCAAAAAAATCACCTTCTGTATGAATTTTTATTTTTTTCCGATTAAAATGTACTTATTGTAAAAAATCACCAGGATGATGGGAAAAATATTTAAAAAAGTATTCAAGTGAAACAACCCCTAAAAGTTGATCAAGACAGATCAAGGGTTAATTTAGGCACAAAATTAGTTTATGATACATTTCAATAAGTATATTATACTTAAAAATCTATAATTACTTTTAAAATATTCCGGACAAAGAGTATAAGTATTTTTTTTACCTAAGATCGGTAGTATCATTAGTATCAAATTGTTTTTGTTGTAAGTGGGTAGTTTTTCACTTAGCACAACAATAATATTTTCAATCATTTATTTTTCATCTGAAATTCACAATTTTAACGCTAGGTAGATGTACACTATACATCAAAATGTTCGCCTTTTTGTGTCGAACGGCTGAATTTATTTTCAACAATAGAAACTACAAAAAACTAATTTGTGCCTTTTTTGGGATTTGGGAAGCCATTTTTTTATGTGGAAATGTGCAGTTGTGCATACGTCTTGGGATTTAGATTAACAAATAAACTTGTTTAGAATATTGTCGCTCACTGCCCTTGCAGATGATTTCGAAAATACCCGGACGACGAGCACAGCATTGTTTATTACAAGCCAGCAAATACCTGTATGTTCATCAATTCTAATCGCGGTCGACATTAGGATTTTGCGGGCCAGTTTATTTTTCCGAAAAAATAATAATATAATATTACATAATAATGTAATATAATATTATATAAATATAATATTATTATATTATTTAGTAATATCATCATAATTAATTATGGTAATTTAGTATATGATATTACTTATCATACAGATCTCGAAATAGTCGAAAAAGTACCAATATAAATAATGGTATACTCATATTTATTTTTATTGTATATGCTAATATGAATTATAAGTTTAAATTTGTACATTACTATGAAATTTTATTAAATATCAAACTGCCATATTAAGTTAATAATAAATCTGTAATAATTTAATTTTTCGCTCCAAACATATTATTATAGGTCCATTTTTCATTCATGGTTTTTATTTCACGCGTGCAGATTGGTAATAATATATTATATGTACTACCCGTTCCTCTAATTATTAATATATTTTTTAATGATTTTATACAGCTATTTATACACAATTGCATTATTTAAATTCGAACGCAGTAAAAATATATTAAAACAATTGAACATTAATTAGTATGCAGACGTAGCACAATCACGTAAATAAAAATCTAACAATCTTATCAACAAACCAACTAAATAAATACGATTCATAAAAAAAAAAAATATATATGGGGAAATCGCTCATTGAGTAAATCACTGTAATGTGAAATTTGAATTCAATGATAAACCATTAGTCATTACATGCGAAAAACAGTTCTAAATAAATGTGGTCTGTCAATCTATACTACGAAGTATTTGTATTTCTAATTTCTTGAACAGTATTTGGTAATATATTTTATTAATAATAATACGATAGGTTACTAGTTCCTTAGGTTAAATTAATTATTCAGAAAACATTGTAATTATATTATAAATATCCAATTATTATTTTAGTACGTTATAATATTATATTATTGTTACTATAGCATTTGAGTCAATACCAACTTATCATAGAACGGTGTGAATAGATTTATAGCATAAATATGTAATAGCATAAAGATAAAACTAATCTAAATATTTTAAAAATGTCTTCGTAAGTAATATTTTTAAATAACGAACAAATGATTAAAATCATTCTTTATTGTTCAAAAATAAAAATTCGTCTAAATTTGAAATTCTAAATCACTATAACAAAAAATAACTGAAGAATGCTTCAATTTCTCAGTTATAATATTTTTTAATTACAATCATTATTATACGTTTGAGAATTTTAGAAAAATATTCATTTATAAAAATTTAGAGTTCTCATAAAAACGACAATGACTTTACAATAAACTTTTTTAATTCCAATAAGAACAATATATTAAAAAAATCATGTTTTATATTTTCAAGCGCGGATACTGCTTTGTTGTACAATAAGTGTCGAGCGGATTACTGTAATGAATGTGTTAAATTTAATATAGGTATAATTGTACATGAAAAATGATTCTATGCAAAGACTTTCTGTTATTCTGTATCAATAAATATATTTTATAAAATAAACGAGATGTTTTTTGACATCTTAGTTACAGTAGGTTAATTCATTTTTTCTAAAAATATTACATAAATCATAGTTTTAGTATTTAATTATTAAAGTAATATATTAATACATATTATTTATGTGTAATTTCATCCAAATTTAAACTTCAAATATCTATGAAAAAAAAATCGTATTCGTATACTTTTTTGATTCCAGTATGAACTACTTATAAGGAATTTTGTATTAAATAAGTTTTAAATTTTATTGGTATAAAAATATCATTTTTTATAAAACTCCAGCTACAAAATATTTTCTAAATTTTATCATATACAGAAAAATCATACGTCATTGTAAAATCAATATATTCAACATTTTATTGATTTTTAACAAAAAAATAATTTACCAATGTTTGTGTTTTTGACGAATTAACAGAAAACTGAAACTTATAAATTATGACTACATGGCGTTATAGATAGTCTATTTCTCTACACCACTACCGTGAGCGAATTTTAACAAGCTAAACATACGAATTGATGACAAAAAAATCCCCTCAGAAGAATGCTTCATGGAAAGTCATTAGAATGCAATTTGTTAGAACTCTTACAAATAAACATAATTTAGAAGTTATAAAAACAAACCGAAAATACGCAATAACGTTATGGAATATGGATAAGCTAGCCAGTACCACTGGGGCTACAACACCAATGTACACCAGACTACAGCGCTGGCGCACGTATAATGTAGTGTTACCTTATACTGTGAACCTGTGTAGATTTGAAGTGCTCACTATAGAAAAATTGATGTCCAACTAAATAAAATTATACGCATTATATTAAGTAACGTTAAGTCCACTCAAACAATAGAGTCATCTCACATGACTTATCAGCCATCTTCTCCAATATAACCCC
The DNA here is from genome assembly GCF_003676215.2 of Rhopalosiphum maidis. Taxonomy (NCBI): domain Eukaryota; kingdom Metazoa; phylum Arthropoda; class Insecta; order Hemiptera; family Aphididae; genus Rhopalosiphum; species Rhopalosiphum maidis. The sequence continues at coordinate 68,714,081 of NC_040877.1, forward strand.
CCTCTCTAGATCTAAAGAGACTGTTTCACATCACTAAGACCCTACATTAACTAGACTGCCAGTCTAACCTATCACTATAAATGGACATTTTTAAGCACCCAACGTTGCGCCATAAATTTAGAGTTTCTTTATGGCTCGCTAAACTTCAGAAAAAATCCATAAAATACCAGTAGAAGAGTTGATGGGAACAGACAGAAACCCGTAACCGAGACTTGTTTGTTATAGTTATATAGCCATTCAAAAAAGACTTTGGCTGGGACTTTACAAGGGCTCAATGGACAACGATCAATCATATAAAAACGGGACAAGAATGATAAAATTACCTACTTCATAAATGGGTCATGGGAAATTTTATACTTAACGTATGTGGAGAAATATAATCAATCACGAATGTATGAGATTCGTACTCTGTAGTACAAAATACGAAAAGGATTCATTTTCTCATATTATCACAAAATAAGCCGAATCGGTCATATGCATAAATAAAATCATAAAACAATAAGTTCAATATTTAATTAAACCATTTTATTGATTTAATAGATAATAATTTAAAACACTTTTAGAGTACATTTTAATTACAATATAATAATTTCAGTACTCTCTCTCTCTATATATATATATGGACGAAAAATTATTTGACTTTTGTGAGCTGGAATTCTTGAAGTGTATACAAGCTACATATTTTAACAGTTCAGCATTACTTAATTATTATTTGTTACTGTGACATTTTTTTTTTTATACATCTTATTTAAATTTTTTTAAATTCAAAAACATACCACTTTTTTTTCTTTCCTCTCCCGCCCCTCGCGATAAAATCCCTGAAGAGCCTAGTCTACCCAATCCCTATCACCAATATCATCATTAATTTATATACTAATATTGCAACTGCATGTCTGCTGAAAATAGGTAATATTATGTTTTGTGTATAATAGTAATGGCGTAGCAACTAAGTAATATGTGATAAAATAAAAAATTCAAACCATGAGTGCGTAGCGTCGACATTGTTGAAGAGAGGGAGCCGGGTGAGGCTTAGGGCAACGCGTTAATAAAAGACTATTCTACTATACCTATATATAAAGTGTATACTGTATATTATAGCATACAGACTTATAAAGATTATTATATTATTATTTATTTACCTATATAGTTAATGTATGTACATCACCATAATTTGTCCCGTTACATCGATCATAATGTAATAACTAATAATCAAATTGCATCAACATAATATACCTATTTAGTGTACACGACCACAATACACAAACAGATTTTAATTACGATTTGTAATAAATAATAATATTAAAAACGTACGACCGTTCGAAGATCCTCGATTATCGCCTACAGCCACTGTTGTGACAGCGAATACACTATACTCGTATCGCCATCGCAGAAACCCTCAGGCCGTTAGTCACACCAATTTTAATATTATTATGTCAGAACAATGCACGGCCGACGACGCTTTAAATGGAAACAACCAATACCTAGGTTATTGTGGTTATATAGTACTATAGTAGTGTTTGTTTTGTGTAGTTTTTTTCACCTCGCAAGTCCAGACGTGGGCGTTAAACTGGTTTATCGACGACAGGCTCGCGCTGTTGAGATACGACCGACCGAGTACCTCCCAACAAATCTGCAAACCGCACAACAGGCTCTTTTTCGATGGTGACATTTTATTATTATTGCGTAGTGTTGTTGAATTGTCGATGCTATTCAAAATGTATGATCAAACGTCCTCCTGCAAATTTATTAACTAACAGTACATTTTATTTTTAACAAATGACGTTTTTATATGGTTTTATTCAAAGTACATTTAACAGTAAGTTTCTCCGTTTATGCTATACTGCCTATACTTGCAAAGGTAAAAAGAATTAAAATATAGTTAACCTAGCTAACTATACGTAATAAAACCAAGAGTCGTACAAATTTATCATCTCCAAAGTACCAGTCGGTGAGCGACTATAAATATAATAACCTACCCTAGATACTCCACAAATAGGTACCTCGCTGCAGTGCCTACAAAGAAATCTATTACAATGTGATTATATTAATATTCATGCCCTTCCAAAAAAATAACCAATGGCGATATTTTTTCGGCACACCATATCCTGCAATACACTTGCTCAGTAGACACGTCGGACGAGTTGAAGTTGTAGAAGACAAATTAGTATTCCCAATAATATTCACGTACAATATAATATTACATATACCGTAGCGGCGCAGCGGCACAGCAAAGTATACTTATTATTAGCGGATATTATGCTTATTATAATAAGCCAATAAAACATGTACATCACGTATAGAAACTCGGCACAATTCAGTACATGTCGCCGAAATGTATATAAAATAAAAACTCGTCGAGAATGTGACGAATATTATAAGTAGATACCTAAATTGAAATACAATATGTTCGTCGGATGGATCAGAAAAATTTGATAAATAAAAATATATATTTGCAGAATTTCAAATGTAGCGAGAATATCAATCTCGCATATTATCATTGCTTAATACTTACCAATCACATTAAAGGTATAGGTACTTATCGTCGACTCGTGAAGCCGTATATGCTCATTGCCCATGTAGGACGTAAGTAAAGGTATAATTTATTTTATTCTCTAGGCATTTATGATTCCAGCCATATATTTATGATTATATAAGTCTATTTAACGAACTCGATGAAATTGTACGAACATATTTCTAAGAAAAATAACATATTTACATGAATAGCATAATATATACTAAATTATAATATATATAATAATATACATGTATATGAATTATTAAAGAACACCATTTTAGGTCGTTTACAACCGTACGATCTATAACCAAATCCCACACACAACATATGAACATGGCCGTGTACATATATACGAATATACGATGTACAGGTATATCTTATAAGCAATCACAATATAATACATTTGGTAGGTACTTTTCTGTCGTCCGTAGGCGGTGCAGATTGAGTTGCGTTGTAGGAACGAGATAACTTACATTTTTTTCTTTTAAACTTGTTTCACGAAAGAAAACCCATGTGTTTGATAAAGGCATAATTAAGTTTAATAAATGCCTACTTAGATACATATTTGGATAGAACCCACGTGGTTGCGTATACGATTAAACTTTTTTCTAGGGAACACGATTACGTATACTAAATACGCTCTCCGTCTCCAACATTGTTAAATTTAAAGTTATATAATTTTCAAAATAATACAATAACATGTTTTTTAATAGTTTCAAAAATCAATCTAGCGACGAAAATGTAATGGTATACATTTACTTAATTATTAGTATCATATTATAATATAATAAATAAAAATAATTTTATATCTTGGCAACTTAATTAAAAAACTAAAAATGATTACTCGAGGAAAGTATTATGTATAAAAATATAATAGTAAACTAAAATCGATAAAAATTTAAGATAAAATATTAAGATTATTTTAGAGAATTTTGTTAACCTAAAGTTACCTTAATATACCTACGTATATACTTGTATGTTTTTGTTTATTTATAAGAGTACACCTACTGTGTTCGATTTTACAATTATATCGGGGATCACCGCCAATTGTCTTTGACTTTCCATAATTTCTAAAAAAAAATTGACGTATTTATTTAATTATATTTTTTATAAAATATATAATAAAGCTTGAAAATATTTTATACTGTTTGTGGTTTAGATTATTTTATTTTGATATTTAAGTTTACAGCATTTACACAGTTGTAAAATTTAAACAATTTGGAAACATCGCATAAAAAATTTAAAATTAATTTAACTTGATATACAGAATCATATGTACTATATATTATGAAAAAGAAACCACCGTTAAATACTTTCACGAAAAGTGAAAATAAATTATTACTTAGTTTTTAAATTTTGGCCAGTACTCAATATTTATTACGGGTACATATACATACCTAGGTTTTAAAATCGTCAAAATTATTCATACAATAATATTTTTTCCTTAACTAAACTCTATAATTTATTTTAAAACAATAATCTATCTACAAACGCTGATCTAGTTTTATTTCACATATTTTATGAAATAATCTACTTTAAAAATCAAAAAATCCTAACTACAGCCTGATCATAATAATTATACAATTGAAATTACTGTCGTGTTCATAACATTTGCAATACTACGTTGTACGTGTGCATTTATCACACACACACACACACACACACACACACACGCATAATGAACAGATAGGTAATATAAACTTTAAGTTGATCTATACTCTATAACACATATGCAGGTTAACCTATTGAATATACTGAGTATAGGTTATAACCACCTACCAATCAATTATATACAGAGTGATTATCGAGCGTACTCACGTACTCCTTTTATCCTTAAATAATACATTTATTCAGGATTCTGAGTTTTGTGATTTTTAAGTACTAACATAACAGATTTCCCTACACATATATTCTTATACTGTTTATAAGGAAAATCCTCTAACAATGACAATACAAACTTCTTTTTTTTCAAATCAGAACTAACTTTTTTTATTGAATGATCTTTTTTGAAAACGTTGACGCATCTAAATAGAAATTCGAATTATTATACTTTATAAGTTATTTGAAAACACATACATTTTAACTACATATCTTACTATATCATATAATTTAAATTTATTAATAATGGTTCAACATAAAATATAATAAAGATGGAATATTTATAGTCTACTACTTATATTTACTGCACCTTTTATAGATCATAAATTTAATAATACATCCAATATTTTCTAAATACACCTATTATCGTTGATATTATTACCCTTGTAGTATTTAAAGTTCATGAAATTTGAAGCTACCTACTCGTTTGAATTTTAATTATATATCAAAATTTAAAAAAAAAAAAGATCATATCAAGAACATATAAGTATATGTATAGCATATATAGTTCTCATTTAAACAGCACATTCCTTAAACGGCATAGAAAAATATAAATAATTGAAAATATGGTCTAAAAATCCTAAAAAAAATCCTAATTAAATTAACTAATGCATGTAAACTGATTAAATAAATATATAGGAATAAACACTCCACCTGTAGACGGTATAAAAAATCCAAATATTTTAAAATATAATAATTTCAGTCAAAATTCAATTACAAATCATAAAAGAATGTGAACATATTATTACGCAGTGTTTGGTGAATCACTCTGTATAATGGATGACGGCCAGGTGTCGCGGGAAAGGACCGGTCCTAGGTCGCGGCGCGCCGTTGTAGTCGGAGCGCAGACAATACTATACCTGCCGTGCAACGCGTATTACGACGATACCATCCAGCAATGATAATAATAAAATAGTGAACGCGTTTCGTTGCTCGGAGGATGACGTGCGAGCGTCCGCGCGGTTACTCTTCGTTCGCTACGCCATAATATCGTCGTCATAGTCGTCTAGTGGAAATATTGTAACGTCGCCGTCGTTATTGTTATATTTGGACGATCGCGATAATAATATCATTTAAAATGTATAATAATTTATTTTCCTATCGCGATACACAAAAGTAATAGTTATTGTTAACACGGTACGGTTAACCGCCGTCGAGTATAGTTTTATTTTGCCATCGCCAGACGTACTTTAATATCCGATTGTCATCATGTCCAGGAAACTCGAGAAATTCGTCGTGCTGTTCGACAACACCAACCTGTTGTATTTCCCGGGTCAATTTCTCAGCGGCAGAGTGTTGGTGGAACTCAAGGACGACACGCAGGCCTTGGGTAAATAATAAATGCAACACAACAATATACGACAAACAGACGTTGCAGACGGATTATTTTTTGTAACATTAAGTACAATATGTAATAATAATTACACTGCATGCTATTCATCATAGCTACTGCGGGTAGATGCTAAGTAAAGACAATACATATATTGATACATCGTGTTCGTGTACATTTATATTGGTATACAAACGAGTAGGTGTAGGTCTGCATGATATTACCATTCTTATTAAGCGTTATTTAAATACTATTAAAAGTAAATAGGTACGAAACGCTGGAAAAAAACCCAATTATACTTTTACGGAATAAATTATACGGGGAGAACGTGTCTGTATACTATTAGTCAAATCCGTTGAGTTAATACAATATTTTATGTTAGTATAAAAACTTACTGTGTACTTGCCTGTAGTACCTACAATTTTTGTTTCGGAGAGCTTTCGCCAAAATATCTTTTTAACATATTATGTAGTTAACCACCTACCAACTCATTTTAAATACGTACAAAAAGTATTTTTACAAGCATATGAATGGATATTATTTGTACCCACTTAATATATTGTATCGTATGATTTCTCGTAATCTCGTACGACAGATTACATTTTCCGTCACTCAGCCGATCGCAGTTTATTAAAGTACAATAAATATACCTATGTGCGTATGTGTGTAAAAAAATCTCTGCAAATATATAATATGTATAAAGGTATTATAATTTATAATAATATATATATATATATATTATATATATTATGTGTTGTAACCGCTAGTGAAAGTGGTAGGTATAATATTAATATCCTACCGGTTGACGGAGTAGGCGTAAAAAAACCTGCAGCTCTCGGCACACGCCTCGTCGACTTGTACCTACATATATATATATATTTATTAAACATGCACTGTATATATAGGTATATGATATGATTTAAACGCATTATTGCGCGCGTCTTTGTTTTCACTAGCAGTGTCGTATTATTCACAGTCTTGTGTTTTGCGCCGTGATCGCGGAAACCGAACGTTTTGTCGACGTAAAACTTTCATTTTGATAAGGCTAGAGAATATTTCTATGTGTAGATCCGCGAAATTCTACATGGAAATTCATCCTCACAACCGCAGAATTCATATCTTAAAATATTATATATATTATGTTATAAATTTATAATAATATATAATCACCTCGTGTGAATCGTATAAAAACTTGTCTAAATATATGTTTGACGTCTGATTGGTTAGGTAGTTTAATATATACTGATAAAATTCAAAAATAACTAATTCCTGAAAAAAAAATTTTCATTTGATTAATAAAAAAATCTTTCAAACCAAAAAACAAAAAAGGTATGCAAGCGGATACCGCTTGATTGTACTATAGATATCGAGTGTGTCAGTTTGTCAATATTATGGGTGTGTTCAATTTGAAATCAGTGATAGGTATTACCAATATATAATTGCATACGAAAAACGATTCTGAACGGAAACGGTCATCAGCCTTAAACATCACTAAGCATATTTCGTGATAATCGACAACCGTGATATAAATTATTTTTTTTTTTTGTATAGCTATTAAAGCCATTTAATTTATTTTTAGTATTATAGTAGATTGATATTTTTTTTCTTGAATAATATATAGTATTAATATTATAATAATATACATTTACAGAATATTATAAAAATGTATATAACTCGAAATTTAATTTTATCATTCTGTAAATACAGTAAAACAAAAAAAAAATAGATTCATAATTAGATATTATTTTTAAATATGTAAATGGAAAATTCCATTGCGTATAGTAAAATGTATAATACTATAATATTCGTAAAAGTTTTAATTTTTCACGAATAATGTTTTTAAATTGTAACAAAATAAATAATATCGTTTAAATAAGTAATTTCGTCCAAATTTGAACTCAAAATGTCTATAAAAAATAATTGCTTTTAAGTATATTTTAGATTTTATGGTTTCAGTACTTACAACTACTTATGAGGAATCTTGTATTAAACTCATAAAACTTAAACATAATTTTTTTTAATAATAAAACAATGTTTCTTAGAAAAACAAAATTATATTTCATATTTGGATTCTCAGCAGTACCTAAGTACTTTTTAAAACGTACATTAAGCCTTACTATATATGTCTTACTACTCTCACTACGATCAAATATGACTTTACAGGCAAAAATGTAATCACTTATATTGAATACCAAATCTTGATTATATCATACGGCCATACGTAACTGCCGAATATGGATATATAATATGTGGCGAAGGTATGCATATAGTCGTAAAAGATCGTTAAGAGTACGCAAGTACCTATAATACGTATAACGTAGGCATAATAGTTGAATTTGGTATGTATTTCACTTTTTCACATTTTACCATCTACCTATATAGTATAGATTAATAATAATATACATCTGCTGATCTGCTATAGCTATATCAAGATGATGCTCTTCCTGCGCTCACTGAAATTGTTTAGCTAAACGTCGTTTTTTAAATTGTTAATTTACTAAAAACAATAATTCAAGAGGTATGTTTATCTCATATTATCTATCACATCTCTCGAAAAGTAAATTTCAATATTTAGTCCTAGGGTGTTCAAATTATTAATATTAACATATAAGTACATACATAATAAGTATATATAAAAATAACATACATATATATATATATATATTATCCTGTCAACTTGTTATCCAGCAAAAAAAAATTGTAAATAATATAACCTAATTAATAATTAACACTTATAATGCATAATAAAGTATTTAATGGTAAAAATATTTTTAAATTTTTTTGCGAGGAATAATAAAACAAATATAATATAATTGAATACATAATATTATATTATAGGTGTTGCCTACTCGTATATAAATAATTCATCGTAGTTAAACATTCATATTATGCATATATTTAATAAATATAAAATATGTAGGCACCTGTGTCATAAAAATCAAAAGTTTTGCAGCGTGGTTAATATATTATAATAGTAATTGTCTGTTACTTTTTTTTGACCTTCCTAAACTAACGACGGCAGGCCATCGGACGAATAACATGAAAATTGACGATGTCAGTATCGCTGTCTTCTATGAAAATGTTTAATGTTTAATGCCGTATGATTTGAAGTTTCTGTCCTTATACAATTTCGATAGCAAAATCGGTGTAAAAAAAGATTTTAATTGCGATCCTAAGTAAATAGTAAAAAGAAAGTACCTATCAGAATATCAGATTGATAATTACAGTTTTAATTAAATTAATAAAAATAGATTAATTTATATGCATTCACCACTAAGGTCGGTTAGGTTAGCACGATTAAACTGAACAACTAAAAAACAATTATTGTAATAATATTGAAATAAAAATTAAATTAATTTAAATTATTATACCAACTCTTTTTATGAATATTGAATATTATAATAAATTTAATAAATAAGTTATATGTTTTCTAATTGAAAGATAAATAAAGTCAATATATATTTCTATGTACCTTACGTCCTACACTGCAATTTGATGGATTATCGTATACAATTATAATTTTTGAATAAAATATTTTAAAGTGTTGTAGCCGTCCAATGGTATCTAGATAAGTAGGTAATTTAAAATTATCGAGCAGCATGCCAGCATATACTACATAGAATGATGTGCAATTTTGTATCCGACTGCATCACAAATCCATCGCCGTTGCAATCTGCAGATGTCCTAATCCGGTTAGGTTAGGACTACAATAGTGCAATACATATTATGTTGTAAATTACAAACCTTTATTTAAAATTATTTTAATGAAAAACTTACGGATCACAGCGGCATCCAGGTGTCCTCGATCAAGACACCTCGACATATTATAGTTTATATTTTATTGTATACATATACCTATACCACCTATGCCGGCCAGTACCAATTATAACACGGATAGGTATTTTCTTTTTATCGGAGATTATTTATCAATATTGTCCTAAATACCTGCAATACTCGACCAATTAATATACGAATTAATAATGTGTAGGTTTAAACAAAACAAGATAAAATAAGACGCGTCTACGTTATAGCATCCATCTATGCCGTTACAATAAACGTGATGCAACATTATTTTGTACGCAATTTCACTTATTTTATTTGTACAGTTTTTATCTCTGTCTATACCTCGCTATAATACGTTTACAAGCCACAAAACGACCTTATTTTGGAATGTCAATTTATTTTCATTCGTTTCGAAGCAACGCTGTCATTAATTAGCTAAAGCACTTACTTAGTATAAGAACATACGCCTATAAGAACGGTAATATGCAATCATCGTACAGTTATAATAATGGCATGATGTTATTTAGTTGTTGACTGTTGTAAATGTTGTAATAAGTATATATCACCAAGTAGCGTGACTGCACGATCGTTCAATGCTATTTGAAGCTCGTTAACAATTTAACGCACCAATCAATGAGGATCCGTTAAATTCTCAAGTCGTTGAGAAATTTTGCTGCACAATATTTATTACAGTGGTTAGTGACCATATAATAAACTGTAATAACGTCCAAATAACATCATGACAAATATATATTTATAATGATTCCTCTAACTTTAGACCCCGCCCCTTTCAAAAAAAAAAAATAATTATAATAATAATAATAGGAATAATCCTATAATAAAGTTTTTGTATCACACATATAGTATGTAATATATTCATAAGACTTCAATATTAGTAAATTAGTTTTAAAACAAACAAATAATATGATACATTTGCATAAATATCAATAATATTAGTATAATACCTGTTGACGACTTTGACGAAATTCCTCCAATTATAACGTAATCTGTGCACTACCTACTATGGTATTTAACCCAATAACTCTAGAATTTAGACAATCGTTTATTAATACTTAAATAACTTGTAAAGCCAAAGCACGTTATTAAGTTTTCTTCTCTTTTCAAGTAATCCGATATCAAAATTGGTTTATTCTTGTTCGAGAAAAGCCATAAAAGCCGCATATAAAGACATTCGATCACGAATATTATGCAATAATGGTATATTTCGATGGGGATTCAAAATATCTGAACCTTAATTTAAAATAAAATAAACTAAACAATAATATAAAAATTTTAATTTTTATACTCATATTCACGAATTGCAACGTATGAAACCAAATTCGCATTGTGTTTCGCAGGATATCGCAGTACTTTTATTTTATTTTTCCCCATAACATTTTTTGTTCCTTTGTCGAAAAGTTTTAATTCGATACAAGGTTCGTTGTGAGTGTTTTTAAACAAGTTACAAAAAACCAAAAGTATCTATATGTTATAGTCACAATTTCCACAGTCCGTATAGATTAATTTTACAATTTTATTTTACTGCTGATTTATAATTGTAATTATAATGCAGCATAAAGCAATTAAATAACATAACAAAAAACATTTATTCATATAAAATATGTATAGTTTTTAGTATAGCTATTATATAAATATTATAAGTATTTATACTTTATCAAGCGTAACAAATCATTCATTTTAAAAAAATTTTTGTGCGCTCCCAGAACGAAGCACGTTTATTTTTTTTTTTTTATCGGTAATGGCACGGGCACGTCATTTGACTCGTCAGGCCGTAGTTCGCGTTTCTATTTCAATAGACGTCACGTTAATAGCAAGTTCTGGCAATGATTACACCGCCTTTCTAGTGGACCAGTGAATTCGACGTCAGCCACATCCAATATCGACGGGCCTTCAATATAGGTGCATCAATATATGCTGCCGTAACGACGACGAGCGAGGCGGTGATGGGGCCTTTGCATCGGTGGCTGGCACGAATAATCAAAGCCATGTTTATCATCCGTCGCATCTGTGGTCCAGCGTAGTTGGCCAACAAAATAGGTGACGGACAATATTCGTGTGGCGCGTTGGGAGTCTGTTGTGGTTCAACAGGACGACCATCGCCACCAGACGTTATTACTTTGATATTTAATATCGAAGCAAAATATAGTTTATAGTTATAAAATTTGTAAATTCCTAGTTTTCTGACATTTTTGTCGATTGAGCGTTTTGCCGTTTTTTTTTTCCAATCAAGAATTCAATGGTTTTTAAATCAGTTGTCATATTTTCCACGATTCAACTATAGCAATATTTGTATATGATTTACATTAAGAGAATCGAATATAGAATATTCGATGTGCTCTTAAAAACAATACTAAATACAAGCAATTAGGCGGATATTACACGAATATTTTATATGTCAACACTATATGGTTGAGAATAGCAACAATAGATTTTTAATTATCACCTATTCGGGCAAAGAAAGTACCTACATAAAATAATACAAAATTTACAACAGAAAAGAGCCGTTATTAAGTTTTACATTGCAAATATTTATTCAAAACCTAGACACAAATAGCGAAGTAAATTTGTTATTAAAATATAAGTAAAAAACAAAGCTGCTGCATTCCCTTAACATTCGATAAAGAAGACTCATTAAAGCTATATGATTAAGAATGACAAGGCACATAAAAAGTAGCTGTGGAAAACAGGAACATGCCAGTTTATTTTTTCAAGTTTTTCAGGATGCCATTTTACTATTTAAAAAGTTACAAATAAAATAAAGGTACATCATTGAATTTACATCTAAATGTACGTACTTAAGTTATCAACCAAAACGTTTAATCAAGCTTTTATGATAGGTGTCTTAGAGTTATTTTATGTAAGCCAAGAAAACACTATTCAAATATATAGTGAATAATAAACATATTTTTAGTTATTTTGAAAAAAATATGTAGTTTTTTTTAATTTGTATGTTGATAATTAGAGAATATTTACTAATTAAAAATTATCTATGATTATATCAAATTGATTGAATATCAAGGCTTGTAATAAAGATATAGCCGATATAGGGGAAATTATACAACATAAAATATAATTATATTATTTGCCTATAATATAGTCGAGAAAACTGAGAAATCAAAAAAAATTAAATACTTAAAAATGTAGACAAGTGGGCATTATTATAGTACTTAAAGTGAATATTATATTTAAAAATGTTGTCAATTTTTATGTTATTGGCAAAATACTAATGTCTAGAAAACAATTGTCTTTAATTATTAAAAATAATATGCCATTTCGTAAATTAACCTAATCAAAATTTTAGATCAAAAATTATAAAATTAAATAATAAAATAAGTACCAAGTTATAATATAATTTTTATAACAGAAACGTCAAGTATGATCTTAAAATTATAAAGAACAAAAAATACAATTATCCATAATTAGGTACAACTGGAAAAGTTTAAAAATTAAATTGTTGATATTTTGAGTACCCTAATCAGTGTTATAACTTATAATAAATAATAATATAGGTACCTACTACAATTATTTAACCACAGTGTATTCGTACTGAAGATACCATTAAATACTACAGCAGAATGATATGGGATTGAAATGGTGTTTGTGTAGGAGGAAGTGGATAATCGAAATACACATTTTGAAAAAACTTCAAATGTATATAACCAACTTCGGTATTCGCGTGCGCAATAAAACTTACTTATTTTAAATAACAATATATCAATTTGCTACAGACTTGGATAGACCAAGTTTTTTAAACAATTTGTGAATAAATAATTTGTTTTAATTAAAATATTAACAAAGTTAGTATAAACACGACTAATATCCTATTGGCTTCCTAAAACCACGCAAAATCACAAATATTCTTACCTTAATTATTAACCTAATGTCTAATCTATTTGCTATAATATTAACGGGAAGAAGTAAAATAATAAAAAAAAAACTACAAAAGGTAATACACAGCACGCCACAATTTAATGATTCACGGAACATCGCCTCAGCGGCTCAGCCGTGACTACATTCGATGAAATACATAACTATATACGAATAAATATATTATGTCAAAATCTCAAATTATATAACTTTACGGAGATATTCATAATTGAAAACTATAAATTTGCTACGGTACAGATCGTGTGGTCGGTCAATCACTGCAACGAACATAAAAAATATTATTAATTTTAATAATGTCTGCAATAATCATATACACATATTGTAAATTTATAAACTTATCAACAAATTAATTATTTGACATATCATATAATATTTGATTTATTTATGAAATAGGCTTACATTTCCACGTCATCGGCGAAGGAGTAGTGCGATTGAAAAGCAAACGGCGTGAACGGATTTACGACAAGGAAAACTACATAGATTTTAGGATGAGACTGCTCGGAGAACCGGGTACGTATAATTATTAATAATCCTATAACAACTTTCTTGATATGTTGTGTAAAGTCGTAAAGATGACGAACATTAATATTATATAGCAACAACGTGTTAAACACAAAGTTCCGACGGACGCGACTGCGTGACGTAGATATGACCACCGACACCATATATATTATTATGGTTATTCAACAAATAACTTACCCCTATTTCTCCCATTAACCAATTTATTAAAATATTCCATTTTTTAGAATTTTTAAGTATAATTATTAAGACCAAATTTTTAAGTAGGTTGTGTTGTCTCCAACTTACAAACGTAGAACACAACAAATTTGCGTTCAGCAGAATCCATCTTATATATTGTTCGCTTTAATATTATTAGAGTCAATTTACCTATTATAAATAACTGAAGGTAAATTTGCTACGCTGAACCCTTTTAAAACTGAGACATATTACGTGAGAACGAAACGCGAGATCCTCTTGATAATTATCTCCAGTACCATTATTAAGGGTTTTGTAGGCGGCCTTATTAATAAGGGTGGATATATTTATTTTAACCTCGTGCCTCGTGTACACAATTTATGAGCCAGCCCTCCTAAACATTTTTTTTAGTCATCCAAGAATAAACTTCTGGATTTTAAGACCAGATAAAAAGAAAGAAATTTAAAAGTTAAGATTTGTAGAATATACATATTATTATATATACAAATATAATAAACTCTATACAGCTCATAATGTATAAAGTAATTAATTTAATGTAAAACACACATTTCTACTATTTTTCATTGTTATTATTTTTACATTTTTGAATGATATTTCGTTTTGAATTTCATATTCCGAAACAAAATATTAATTATTTGGAGTAGGTATTTCATGGTATAAGAATCAAATTTTAGGTGAGTAGGTAGTTAATTAGTTATAAGTATTTAAACTTTAAAGTTTATTTACGATCTGAATAGTGGATTGATACGATAATATATATTATAATATTATAGTCTATAAAATAATAAGAAGGACCGCCTGCTAAGAAAAAATAAATAAATTCCTAAGTCCGCCTACGATCCTATATACGTACACGAGTGACCATCTGACTACGCCAACTCTCAAGGTTACATTATTATAATATTATATTATTTTATTTAAAATGTCGTCTGTGTTGTGTGTAGGACAACCGCCGGTGATGTTGTCGCCGGGTATTCACAGTTTTCCGTTTAAACTCGGCCTGCCGCCGGGGCTGCCATCCACGTTCCTGGGAAAATCCGGCTGGGTCCAGTACTACTGCAAGGCGGCACTCCGAGAACCCAACTCACTTACACACAAGAACCAACAAGTTTTCATCGTCATGAACCCGATTGATCTCAACATGGAGCCATCCATTTTATCTGTAGTATAACATGTTACACGCAATAATAATAATAATATGCCTTAATAATATATTATGACGTATACATGCATAAACATCGCCGGTGGCGGATTCGAGAATTATTCCTAACCTAACCTGGTGGGGCAGGAGGGCGATAGGGCAATCGACCGCCCATTGGAACTTTCCTCTTCGATATATAAATTAAAATTTGTTCCGCGCGTTAGAGTCAGGTTTGCTTTTAAATTCAAGATTAATAAAATTGAGTACCTACATACAGGTATACTAAAATTCTAATAAAATTGTATGTTACCAAAAAAATATAATACTCGTATAATAAATAGTATAAATACATAATTATATTGTTGCAAGCTATATAATTTTTACGAATTATAGTTTCTTATATTATTTTATCGTACCTGCATATTTTCATAATTGAAAAATACATTTCATCCTTCAGGCTTCAATTAGTAGTGACGTCTCCCTGTAAGTGAACGGGTTTTTAGTGGTGGATAGGGAAATGCGGGTGATAATATTCCCAAACTGTCGTCCCTCGAAACCGCCATTGCAAGTATCTTATCCTAAGTTCTAATGTCACGTTAATATTCTGTTATTCCACTGACACCGAATACGATTTTATATCATTCGTCTCAGCAACGACGCATGTGTTATTTTCCAGGAACCGTTCCGGTGCGATATCGATCACAAGCTTTCGAAGGCTATGTGCTTGGGATCGGGTCTGGTCGAGTGTCAGGTATGTTTAGACAAGGGTGCCTACGTGCCAGGTGAGACCATCGAAATCACGGCCACGGTCACCAACAACAGCAAAGTTACCATTAAATCGACCAGAGCTACGTTGACGGAGGCGAGTATAAAAGCATATTATCCCTATCCTTAATATTATAGTCAAACATACTGCCATC
Organism: Rhopalosiphum maidis; assembly: GCF_003676215.2. Taxonomy (NCBI): domain Eukaryota; kingdom Metazoa; phylum Arthropoda; class Insecta; order Hemiptera; family Aphididae; genus Rhopalosiphum; species Rhopalosiphum maidis. Next base: position 68,730,274 of record NC_040877.1, read on the forward strand.
ATGACGCAATAGTATAGGGCACAAGAATCAAACGATACTTAAAAAATTATTGAAATAAAAAAGTATAATTATCAGTTATAAATTTATAATACGTTTAATTAAACAAATATATTATACATATCTATAGGCTATACCCAATTATTTATAAAAGTGAAATAAAAAATGCATGCTAAAATGCTAAATTGCAAACTATACATGTCTTACTAATGTGCATAGTATATGAATATCGTTTTTTCTAAAAAGAATAACTGTGAATTTTTTACTTTTGATCGAACTCTTTAAATGTAAATACTATACAAAATCCAATTCGCTATATTAGATCCTATCTTCAACAGTCAACACTACAGATTGAAACATTTGTTCAATCATAAAAATTATAAACACAAGTTTAAAAAAAAATACATCATTATACAACAAAATCTAAAAGTTCAGTAAAACCAACACAACTGTTTATTATAAATTATAACCGATGAGATTTTTAACTATCGGTTTTATGGGTAACCTACTATTTGTTGAACGTATAATATTAATTTGTATTCCGGACAACTAAACTTACTTCTTACTTTCGTAGTTAAATCGTTTGTTTTTAACGCATTTTAGACCATTCAATATTTTGCCAAGAGTAAAATAATACAATCGGAGACCAGAGAATTAGCTTCGCTAAAGAGAGAAAAAATCAGACCTAATGAAATGGACCAATGGCACAATGAACAACTGTACGTGCCACCACTGCCGCCTACTAACCTCCGTGGGTGTCATTTAATAAACATTCAATATGATATTTATGTAAGTAGAATTGTATTGTGAAAATAAATATTCAAGGTCACATTTTTTTTTTATTATTTTTATTATTCGTAAATGAAAGTATCTCTAAAATAAAAATTCTAATCAATTTTTGTATTTTGTAGTTCATTATATCACCGAATAACATGGAAAAGGATGTAAAACTACAACTTCCTATTATGATGGGTACATATCCATTTAGAACAGAAAATGGATCATTTGATGGAAAACTTGGGACTCATTATCCATCTACATTGCCAATACTAAGACCATGGTTGGAAGAAAAGACTTTTAAATGATTAAATTAATTATTTAAAATGATATGTATTAGTTAACTAACCAATTTTCTTATTATATTTTAAACAAATTAATATTAAATATACCTATGTGAATTTGAATTAAATAATTTCATTTGTTTTACTTATTCCTAGTTTTTTCAGATTAATTTTATTCTTTTTTTTTCTGAAAATTGATATTGAGATAATACAACTATTTTGAATTTATTTTTAATAATTACATATATTTTTAATGTAAAAAGTAATTATTACTATATTATATAAATAAAATTATTTAATAAAAACTGTGTACGAAATTCAATGAACGTAATAATAGAAATAAAAGTAATTTATTTAAAAATATCTAAAATCAAACAAAATTGCAATATTACCTGATAATTTAATATTTTTATAAAACATTATATTATAGCAAATTTATAATAACTAAGTCAATAAATTATAGTTTTATTGAAATAACATTGTTAGTGCTTACTTACCATAAAGTTTGGTTCAGATTGTCTTGTATTGAGGTGGTAACAAATACAATACAATCAAGTTTACTTATATTAAATATGTTTAATATTTTCCATGTTAGTATGATTGTATAATCTCAAAGTAGGTACATTGCCATTTAAAACATAGTTTACTCAACACTTTGTTTGTATGTAATGAAAACATTACCAAAATAACAATGCAATAAAAATTATTAATAATTAAATATTGACAACAAGTTTTATTATACAAAAATATTAACTAGGTAATAGACAATTTTAGTTCATTTCCATCAAATAAAAAACAATGGATTGTTAAATGTTTGACATTCAGCAATTCCCTATTTTTCATACCTAAGTTCTACAAATCCTTGAAATTGATTAATAGTATGCCATCCTGTACAAGATAAACTATCAAGTACCATGCGATCACTGTACATCACTCCTTTCAAATGATCCATTTCGTGCTGAACTATTCGAGCGGTCCATTCTTTTGCATCTAAAGTTTTTTTCTCTCCATTTTGATCAATTCCTAAGATAAATCATTTAAATAAATAACAAGGAAACCAAGACGTATATAAACATGATATAACTTTACCTGTTAGAAGCACACGCTTATATCTAGGTACATCTGCTGAATAACCCTTAAAGCTTGCACAAGATTCGGTGAACGTAACTTTATCATGATCCAAAACTTTAAGCTCAGGATTTATCCAAACCTACAATATTACCAAATTGTCATCAATCAAATTTGTAAGCTCAAAATGTATTCTACTGATCTGATTATTAAATAACCTGATTATCAACATGTTCCATTCCTTTAAGTATTATTTCTTCTTTGCTGAAATAATGGGATGGATTCGGAAAATGAATTACAAATATTTGTAGCGGTATACCAACTTGAGGTGCAGCCAAACCAATTAGATTTGATTTTTTCATCAGCGATTTCAAAATATAAATTACCTAAACAATAAAATAATTATCGCTGTCACTCAGGTCAGCGCAATAAAATAATTATCACTGTCAGCACAATAAAGCTCAAACGCTTACTGCTTACCAAATATTCTTACATTATGTACTTCCTTTGATCCAATTTTCTCTGAAGGGACTGCGATTGCTTTACTACGCAGTACTGGATCACCGATCTGTACTACATGACTTGTGTAAGGAGGCTTTGGGTCCTTGGCGAGAAACATTCGATTGTAAGTACGTTTTATAAATCGCAAAGCCATAATTTATTATAATACTGTAACACGAGCCAAATAGATCAACGGATAAACGTCATTGTTATTATACCGACGCATTTTTTAATTTATGAGAAATATATTTCCTTTACCTATGTATCAAAACGTATTCACGTATGTGCACTGTTGGGTTATTCAAAATATTTTTTAGCAGACACTTAAAACCTCTATAATCCTTAATTTTGAAGTAACTCAACAGAAGGCATGTATGTGACTATGGAAGTATTCAAATATTTTCATTAGAGCAAATACTCGACTAAATATCGTATACCTATTATAGTATTTATGAGCGAGTCTTAACATGTGATAATGTGACTGATAACTACTATCACACTACTATTTCATCCAGGGACCATAGATAATAAAGATATGGATAGGCCATAACGATCGTATCAGCGGTCACGAAGGGGAACTACATGAAGTAAGATATCTTAGTTCGTGGGTAACTATTGAGGCCAAATAAGTTACCTATATCGAGTATCGACTATCAATATAAAAGAAGCCTCAATTAACCATAGAACACTAGTGTTCTATGAATTGACTTCCCCTCCAGGCACGTGGCCTCAAATATACTTAACATATGCTTGTCCTATCCATTTCTTTAATATCTATGACAGGGGCACAAGTTGATATTTGATAAAATATATTAAAAATCAAAATGGTTTCGTATCAGTGTTTACCGATTCCGTCATCTTTGTGCCTAATGTGAAGAGACGAAAAAATATCACTTATGATAAATACGAATTAAAATATTTAAAATCAAAATAATTAAATACCTAACAGAATTCTGTCATAACCATATCACATACAATTAATTTTAAACAATGAATTGCTGTATTCAAAGAAAAACCAAACGATGGAAAATTTAATATTTTGATTTGATTCGATTTGAGTACTAACATAAAATTTAATAAATTGTATTTCAATAATATTTAGTATAATTTGAAGACCTAAATTATGATATTCATAATTCTAAGTATACCACAGCATGGTTAGTTATATTATGTTAGTGTATTATAATTTAAAATTATCAAAAACTAAACAGTACCTCAACCATTTAATGATTTAGTCTTATATATTATCACCCCTAAATATAAGAACCGATTCGTCGTGAAATTAAGTTCAGGAACTATATATAGTATGTTCAATTATTCATACTGTTTAAAAAAACTTGATATTATAGTTAATTTCTTTAACAAAACAAAATTCACATGTTGAAAAAAAAAATATAATATGTATACTAAAAACAAGAAATCAACTTACTGAACCCAATGGTTATAAATGTTTAATATTTTCAAGCATAGCTCAGTCAAAACAAATATTAGACTCCCTTAAAATGTTAACTAATAGTTATTTAGATTAAATGCTTATATTTTCATAAAAATATAACAATCATTTTCAAATAATTTTTAGACAATAAGACAGTATTCCATTTTTAGTTATTAAAATAAAAATATTTGTAATGGCAGAGTACACTGAAAAAAGTTAACACGTTGACCATGTGTTTAAAAAGCATAAACATTTAGTTCATAATTCTTATTTCATAAATCTAAAAAAAAAAAATTGCAAATACAATAAAACTAATTAGTCTGATATTTTAATTAAATTTTTTTTATTATTAATTTGTATTATAAACTAAATTATACAAGTATTTTCTCCCAACAAAATAATTTACATGTTGCCCTAATAGAAAAAATAATTTTTACTTATCATTTACAAAAAAAAAAAAAAACTATATATACCTTTACTTATAATATATGTATATATTTAATAATTATTATCATATTGTAAGAATTAAGTGCGAGATCCATTTGAATGAACAAGCTACAGTGTAAAGTGAACTCTGTTTCTTTAATCTTGCTCAAACAACTCGCTTTAAAATAACTTAAACATTAGTACTTTGGAAGTGGCGTAACCAACGTTTTTATTCTTATAAAATTTGGGGACCATTGAAATATATATATATATATAAAGTCATCAAATTCAGTCGTACAAATCAGAATGGCAAGCTCTAATAATAAGTAGTGTTAAGCCACTAAAAGAAATTTTAACTGAGTTTGAGAAAAAAATATTTGTTCACATAAATAAATCATTTACAATTTTTAATTTTTATAGTGAAAAAAGTTTAACTGAAAATATCTCACAAAATTGTATACATACATAAATATTTTTTATTTAAATAAAATAAGGAAATATCTTAAGCCAGTTTTAAATTTTAATATGATTTTGAGCCAATATCCAACATTTTTAGTTACGCAATATAAAAATGAATAAAACAAACAAAACAATCTTAGCTTAATGATTACTTAAATTAATTATTACTCTTTTACTATTATCATGAAATTCATATATTTTAAATTAATTTAATAATATCGAGTTTACAAAAATGTATAATACATAAAAAACATTGTTAGTCAGTCGATTGTTGACTTAAGGCTGAATAATTATTTTGTCTATTAAGTGCGTCTAAAATTTTGTTGTAATTCAAAACCATCGCTTGGAGTTGTTGTAGAGTTAAGACAAATCTAAAATTATAAAAAAAAAAATCAATTATTCAACACATAATAGATATCTAAATAAATAACTTATTCGACAAATATATATTTTTATCAATTTAAAAATACTAATTCTAGATTGTATAAATATTTAAATGTCTGTACAAATTAAGTTAACTATTTATGATGTTGTGTTAAAGAAATTCATAAGTAGATATTGAAGCACACTTATGAATACCTGAATTTAATAAAAGTTTATTAGTAAATTTAAAACCTATAAATAAGAAAATTGAAGCTAAAACTGAAATGGCTATTCAGAAGTTCATAATGATAAAATATGAATGTTTTGATACCGGTTGAGAATGTTTATTTTTTGTTACCAATCAAAGTGTTGAAAAAGATTTTTTAGTGTCAAGAGAACAGTTAATCATTTTTCCATCCACTGCAAATAATAGTCAGAAAGTAAAAGACCAAACCACATTAATATACATACATAAATGCACCCTACACGTTTTGTCTAATATATAAAATTCTAGCTAATAGGTGAATTACTTCAATGCTGTTGTATAAACAATATGGCATATATATAAATAGAGAATAGCAAGAAAAAATCATTATAGATTATACTATTGTATCAACTAAGGCTGTAGAGGTATGATGAAAAATAGTATGTGTAGCTTATGCAGTAGAGTTAAATTATTGACAAAATATATCAATATGTCATCCAATACTAAAAGAACTCGTTTCCCATGCCATTACTACACAAAATATTATTGTATCCATCCAGCAAACTGGGAAAATAAAATGGTTTGATAACTGTTCATTTGTTACCAGTTTATATTGTGTTTATCACAAAAGTTATGTTGCACAATATTTTCCCATTACCATGTATATATAGAGGGATTACATTAATTATTACTCTGGCCAGTTGCCTACTCCATAGACAGGCTATCTGTAAACATACCACCAACTTATGCTTCTATACCACTTCCCTCCCCTTAAAAAAACTAATATCTATGAAATATTAAGATCAAGAATTAACAATAATTATGAATTTATGTATAATACTTATTTACAGTATTATTTATTTAATAGTTTTTAATTATTTTTATTATTTTGAAAAGTATTTTAATAATAGTATTTAATAATTAAATTTAGAAAATATGAAAACAATCAATAATAACTTACAGCTTGGATCCTCGGCTGCTTCAAAACGTCTGTGCAATTGATCATTGGAAAACTTAACAAAAGCTTCATACTGCTCAGATAATTTCATGTTTAAAATCTTATCATATTCTTCACGTAATTGACTTTCACGTTCATTTAACATACGTTCACAAATCATTCCTACCTAAAAAAATTTTTTTTTAGTATGTGGCTATTTACATTTTTATAAAACAAAATTAGTATTATAAAATCATTAAGCTTAACTAACTTAATAAAAAATACATAAAAACATTTTACAGGATGGTTGGTATATTTTTAAGTGACATTTTACAATAATTTAAAACTAAGATTTTTTGATTTATTTTGTTTTCAGTACTATGAAGTCTACCAGTCTTTGTCCTTTATCTCCATATAGCTATATTCACCTCTTTTACTCTTAGCTCTCCTCATATCATTCTTTATTCTATCTATTAATCTTTTTTTTCTCTTTTCCCTTAATTTCTATAACCAAATTTAATACATCCTCCAAGTCACCTATTATTATAACACAACTAAACTATCTTAATTTTTTCTTCCCAATTTTGTCTATAATTGGTGTCTTTTCAATAAACACCCAGAAAAGGCACTTCCTTTGAAGAGGCCCTGGGCAAAACTTATTTAACACGTTCACTGCCACCGCCGATCCATGATCGTCACTAGTTCTTTTATTTAAATATGTTTAAATCATACGGCCATAGAGACACTGCTTCAATATTTATCATGACCAATCAGAAAATATTTATAAGCAATGCATTGCAGTTGGTTTTTGTTTCCCGCGTATTTTTGTTAAGTTATATAGAAAACAACTGTTATCAACAATTATACTACGTGGCCACAAAAGGCCAGATTAGGAATATACGAGCGGAGGTGAACGTGTTAAACAATAACCATAGCAACCTATAGCCTATAGCAGGAGTCGACAACTGGCTAACCGCCATATAAATTACCATACACTCTCTCAACTCCATCTAGTCAAAATAATTATTCTGCTAAATCACCAACCTTAAACAATTGAACCTATTTATTTCATACACTACCCCTCATGCCTTCTCTCATAAATTTCTCAATTACAACCTCAAAAATCATACACATTTATCTCTGTTATACTCCTACCTGTTATCTCCTTATTATCTTGGCCCCTTCTTCTGTATTCCTTACTAATCCATACAATTACATTTATGTAAATCATTGAAATAAATTATGAAAAAAAAATTTACCACTCAAATAAATAAATTAAGAAATTTGAAAACAAAAGTGTATATATATTTGTATGACGCCGCTCATAAAATTATATTTTCAATACTTGTAAATTGTAGTTATACAATATGAATAGTGTTTTTGAGTTATTTAGTAATTATTAAATATAATACTTGACGAAAAGTGAATAGCGGTTTGTCTTTGGCTGATGATGGAAATGTATTCTCAGATGAACTATCTGAAGAACTGTCATCTAAATTACGGTTTTCTGATAATTCCATGTTAAGTTGACGCTTGCGACGCATCCTTTGAACTTCTTCAGTTAAACTAGCAGACAACATTTCTAAAACAAAAATATTATAAATACAATATTAATTAATTTTCATACAAAAGTAAATTAATCTCAGAACATTAATTTTTATTTCTTAATAGTCGAATACTATATAATTTAGCTAAACAAAATCAATTAGGATAATCTGTTTTATGTAATAATAAAAATATTAATGAATCTCATACAATTTAATACGATGAAATAATTAATAAATAGGTATCTAAATTTGCTAATAATAATGATTCTAAATTTCTTATCTGATTTAACACTGAACTAAAAAATGTCTTTTTAAAAAAATCTTTTCTTTCAAAAATTTAAATATTAAACAATTCAGATGATAATAAATTATTTTTCAATTACAGAAAAAAGGGTAAAATTTAAAAGAATACTAGTTACCATAATAACCAACTCCAAATACAAAGTCAATTATTTCTAAATTCAAAATACTTTTAGAAGTAGATACATAAAAAAAATTACAATCCAACAATAATCTCATGTGTCATGCAGTACCTATGCCAGTACAATAATGATTAATTAGCATACAAGTTTTACCTGATTTTTGGAAATCTAGTTATATCACACATATTTAGAAGGCTAGTAATAGATCAGACGTCACTTACTATAGATCAAAATATAAGTTAAGTGTTCTACCTTAACTATTTGAACCAAAATTATTAAATATATTGAAACATACTCTTAATCATTGAACAGTATCGCTTACGTCAAATGAAATCAACCAGCACTAATCAATTAATGTTTTTTAACTATATATCTAGTAGGTGGTATAGACAGGAATTTTCATTAGGGGTGGCAGGCATGTATCTGGAACCTCATCTTGAGAGGAACAATTAATTTTTTTAGGAATAGTCCAAATCCTCCATCATAATATATTTGTACAGGTGTACTCTTATTTAAAAAGGGTTGCTCGTTATATATAATTAATAATTAGGGATGAGAAGTTATAGAACTTGCATATTTTCGGTTAAGACTCCTAATTATAGTTAAAGGTGAGTTATAAATCCATTTCATAAGTTAGCGAGTTCATTTTTGTTGTTATTTTTTTTATATTTGGGTACTTTTTTAAGAATAGCATATTTAATGTTTTTTCACGAATAAAAGAGCATATTTAGTTAATATTATCAAAGATTATGCTTAAATTAAATATTTTACAGTAAAACCTTGATAAACGAAACTTTGATAAACAGAAGCCCTGGTAATACAGAAAATTTCATTGGTGCTGTTTTCAAATTTCATTTTTTTGAACCCTGTCAAAACAGAAACCGTGTTAACACGGAAAAATTGCAAGAGGTTTTACTGTACTTAAATAAATACATAAAAATATCCTCTTGGACAATCATCGTTGATTATACGTTGACAATCTTAAAAAAGCTCTAGTTGTCCAATACAACAAATTAACAGGAATGAAAAATAATTTAAAATTAAATGTGAGTGTCACAATATTTATAATATAATTATTTTTAGATATACAAACGTTGAAACAAGAAGTCGTAAATTAGATGTTAAAATTTTGACATTGTTTATAAATTGTAAGTATTATATTATATTATTTTTATTCATAATAAAAAATGCTTTGAAAAATTTTTTTGTCATATTTTCGTTTTTCTGTGCGTATTTGCCTATTTTGACAATTTTTTTTCCTTTAACTTCTTATCCCTACTTATAAGTTATTAGTAAGTACTAAAATAGACTATAATATGAGCTTTGGAGGGGGGATATATATAAAAAAAAGATAATGGGGGTCCATCTTCAACAAATTTTAAATCAACATTAACATCTTGGAATAAATACATTTATTTTTAAGTAAATGTATTTGAAAATTGTTATAAACGCTTGCTTAAAACTTATTATAGTCAAAATCTTTTAAATCACATATTATAGAAATTATAGAGAATCATATATTTAAAGATTTGACAACATTTGTATAACTATACATTTAATTTGTAAAAGGATTGATGTACAATTTTAGATGATTTTATCATACTTAGTGTTTAATATTAAAAACACAAAATTAAAAAAATTAAATAACACCGCCCACCATTATTGTCATTATATAATCATATAACACAAAAAAACAATTTTGGAAATTTTAGGAATGATAAAAAAAAATACTTTGTTAACCTTTAATTTTCTATAATAGTCTTAAAGTACCATAAAACAATCAGATGATTGACTCTATATTATAACATCAACACCTTTAATGCATGACTGTCGTTTGTCACACTGACAATGTTTACATAAAGTTACAGAAGTAATGTATACTTTTATTTTGATAAGCTGCGTAATATATAAATATTACCAGTGTGACAACTAGGAGTTATGCACCAGATATGAAATTGAGTCGGTTATCTAGTTGTTGTATGCCTGAAATTAGTGCGATTAAGTGATAGTATTACAATACAAATATATTGAAATCAAAGAATGCTTACTATCATGGAGGTAGTTCATGTTTATTTACCAATAAAAATATAAGTATTCACAAATACCAATTATGTGTGAAAACATACCAATTGACAATTTTTTTTGTTTTATAGGTAGTATTATCTAATCATATTATTTCTTAGTACGAGTACCTATATTCGATCACCGTATATAGAAGGTTATGATTGCTATTCTTAAGATAGGCGATAAGCCATGAATTTTAATTAAATTATTGATTACACATTTCAATTTACAATCAATAATTTTACAATGACTCCACTGATAAAATCTGTGATTCCAATATTAGGACAATAGGTAGTATAATATTATTTGAGCAATCTTATTTTCATCATATTACCCAATAACTATTTTTATAAGTATTGAGTATGTATCCTTTAGTTTTTATTAAATTCCAATAACTTAGCTAAAGCACTAAATCAGTACCAATAAAATTCTAAATTATTGTGTATTTGTTATTTATGTCTTCTGTGTTATATTTAAACAGCTCTTCACACAAACTTGAATATTATCTATTGCTGTATGAATTTCAAAATAATTGCAATATGTATATATATTTTTTTTTTAACGATGACTAGATTATTATGTTATTATTAAAAATTTATCAATATGTTTTTGTAACAAATCTCAAATACATGTAATTAAAATTAGTTTCTGTAATTATAATGATTAAGTATACATAAAAAGTTTTAGAGGCAGAAAAAGATTGTTTACTTCATGAATTAGATAATTTTACATTGAAGTATAATATTACAATCTGCATTATAGAACCTATATTTAAACTATATAATACCATTATTTAATTTTTTCATATCATACAAATATATTATGTAGTGGTTTTTTAAAACTTCATTATCAAGTTCCTCTAGATATGAAATTTACCAAAACAATTAAATTAAAAACAGACTCAACTAAATATGAAATCATCTCCTAATCTGCTTTGTCACCTCGTTTGCCACAGAACACCATATTTTTAATGCTTTCCATACTTATGTAGTTAAAATTTACAGAGAAAAATAATGCAACAAAAAATTATACTATAAAGACTTGGTAGTTAACTCCTAAAAATAATTACATAAAAAAAAAAAAAATCCAAACCAATTTTTATTTATTTTTAATATTACATGTGGTATTAGGTACCTACTTGATATTCCTAGTTTTTTAATATTGTTAACTAAAAAGTAGGTACAATTTCAAGTTTATGAATGGCAAAAACAATGTTTAGTTAAGATAAAAATAAAAAAAATCATATTTAGTACTGGTCAAGTAATTAAAAAAAGAGTACATATTAGGAAGTTGGTTTCGAAATGTAATAAAAAACCACTAGTATGAAAAACAAAATAATTGTTTAATTTAATAAAATTTTAATACAGTTAGTATGTGTTAAATTATTGTGTCATAATTTAAAATACTTATACGATTAAATGGCAATTAAAATAATGATAAAATAAACAATTTGGTTATTTTAAAATCTTTTGTAATAAGCATCTCATTACAGAACATTAAATTATGCAGATTACCATCCACACTATTGGGAACCACATTTATGATATTGTCCCGGTTTAAAGACTATCTACACCCCTAAATCATTACTAACAATTATCATTACCTAACAATTTAAACCTACAAATATATTTACTCAATAGTTCAATACTGTTGAAATACAATACCTGCCAATACAAATTATTGGCAAGTCCATTGGATTTACTGTAGATACTTTATATTCATAACAATTAAAATTAAGATACGAAATCGAGTTGCACAGACGGGCAGACGATAACTGCCAACTAATATCAGTTGCTTATATAAATAGCAAACGACATCATCAACACCGCCGTAACAACGGTAATAATAATAATAATCATAACTGTTTCAAACGGCAATTGCGAGACAAAAAAAATCTCCTTACCTGCAGTGATTTTTGGTACGACATCGCCACCAAAATGGGGCGAGACGTATTCGGACCTGGAGCTGTTTGGGGGAGAGCTCGAAGGCGATATGCTCATAGGCGTACACCTTTGTCTCTTGGTCGGTCTGCACATAGGGGGTTCAAAATCTAGCGACCGTTTCAGCGTGGCACAAGCCATGGCGTTGTTCGACGTGCACACGACACCGACGACGTCTACGAACACAGAGAAACCGATTCGTTGGGACGGCAAACGGGCTGTAAGCGCGATGAAAAAACCCAAAACGACGAGAGGTGTTTTCGTGCACGGAACAAAATGGCTTCTCTCGGATCGCACACAGGACACGGGTAACGGAACGACGCAAGTCTCGTACACACACACACACACACACACACACGTACGCACGCACACACTCACGCACTGAAATGCGTACGGAAACGGACGGACGGGAGCGGGAGCAACTCGAGCGAGCACGAAACAGAAATGACGGTGGACGGAGAGTACTTGGGTCGCAGGACGATCAGCACGAAAACTTATTTAAATAACTGCTCGTTCGACGCAGTGTGACCAACTCGAACCCTCGCCATTGATACACGTAGTTGTTGTCGAACACTGTAAGGCCGTGACCACCTTTGGTCTCTCATGGAAAAACGATAAATACCACCACCGCGGCTAACGGTTTTATACTCCAGGAATGTAATGAAAATCGTTCGCGTACTATCATATTTTTATCACATTCTGCAGAAAATGATAACAGTCACGGTTGAGGAACGTGATTAAAGATAAACAATATTTTGCCCTTATTGTATACATATACTTTAGAGGTAGACTAGTCAGTCGGCGGGGACATTGGACGTCAACCATTGGCCATTGCTGCGATACCTCATATCACTGACAATATACTAAATTATAGTGCGTACGTTTACACCTGGTTGTTTTTCTTTTTATCGCCGAGAAGTTTATGTGACGTGTTACTAACGTTAAAACAATATTATATTACTATCGTAAAGTACCGTTTGGTTGTCGTCGTAGGCCAATACTTTGATTATTCAAATTATGTAAATTAACCCATAACCGCACCATGCTCCCAGAGTAAATGTTCGATTTATGTACAATCCGAAACAATAATAATGGCCGGCCAAAAGTTTCAGTATGACGAAAGTGGAGCGACTTTTTTCTATTTTTTGTTGTCGTTTCTGGCTCTTCTACTGATCCCCGGCACGTATTACTGGTGGCCGAGAAAACAAAAAGAAGGTAATGGTGATCAATGATTGTCACCTCGTCAATCAATGCATGTCGTTTATTTTTTGTTAATTATTTGAATTTTAGATCCAAAAGCGTTGGCATCTGAGTGTTATTGCCCAGGATGTCGAAAAAAAAAACTTATCCTGCAGTCCACCAAACCATGGGAACTGATGAAAAGGACATGCATGTGAGTACTTTTTATTTTGAACATAGTCAAAGGTAGAATATTACATTAAGACGACATTACACTTGCAAGTGTTGTCTCTGTCTTACTAACATACATCATAACAAATTTGCGTTTAGCAGAACACATTTTGTGATGTGAAAAATTGGCTATAATGTACGTTTGTATGACAGAACAACACATACTGGTATAACATCCTCTTAAACAGGAGTTGAAATTACTTCTTAATTTTTTTTTTTTTTATTCAACAAATTCTCAGCTTCTAGTGTTCTTAATATTAAGTATCTTTATTTATAAACAAATCTAATAATAACCAAAAAACTGTTTTATAAACCGTAGGATTAACACAACTTTTAGGGAACATGAAAAATGTAATTTAATTAATTTATGGTTTTTTTTATATATAGGTATATTTTAAAAAGTATTATTATAATCTATACAAAATAGTTTAAAACGTATTTGTGATAAAAGTTGACAATAATATTTATGAAATAAAATAGGAAGATTCAGCAATGCTGTCTGATGTTTTATTTTTTGTAATATTTTATCTTATGCATTTAGCAAATATCTTAGCCATTGTCTATTTAGTCTTGTGCTTATGTATATGAAAGAGTATAGTTATTTGATTAATGGATTTGAATGAGATTGTAGTTTTGAATAGATTTTTGTGTAATTAGACTTGGTAAAAACATTTATGGTTTGGAATTTTAAGTTTTTCTGAAGATTTTTGTTAGTTTATACCAAGTAAAAGAGGTTATAGGAAAATTAATTTATACACTTATAGTGTTTTGGTGTTGGACAGCTTAGCTTAGCAGACCCCTAAGTTAAATACCATTAAGCCAGACCATGCAAATTATAGACTTGAATATTTTGACTTTGTTAATTTGGTTTTTAATTGAGGTAAAAGAGATGCAATCTTGAGTTGACTGATTTGCGTTTTTGTTTTAAATATGAGTTCTGTGGGTTAGTAATTGGCTTAATTTGCAGGTGGTAGGACATTATTAATTCTTATTTGTAATTCTTTTATCTGTACATATTTCAAACTAATTACCCTTACAAATAAAAATTCTCCATAATTAATCATGCTATAATTTGTTTATATTTTAGAAAAGTAATCATTATTGCTGGATGGGTATTATTGGCTTTTCTTGCTTACAAAGTATCCCAATTTGACTATGAAAGTGCAAGTTTTGATCCATATGATATTCTCAATGTTCCAATTGTAAGTGTTCATAAATATTTATTACATATTTTATTTTTTATTAAATTTGTTTTTAAATTTGTTAAGGGAACAAGTGAAAAAGTAATCAAAAAAGCTTACAGAAGGTTATCATTAATTTACCATCCAGATAAGGAAACTGGTGATGAAAAAAAATTTATGAAACTTACCAAAGGTAACGCTTATTTATTTAAATATTTCAAAATAAAAATATTATTAGAAGTCTAAAAAAAATTGTTTCTTAATTTTTTTTTTTTTTAATTGGCTCTTCTAATAATTAGTTATACCTTCTTATTCTACTTAGAATGTTGATATCATTGCAGTCGACCACTTAATTTTTTAATAAATTATTATTTATAATATTATGTACAATTTTAGCTTATCAAGCCTTAACGGATGATGAATCCAGAAAAAATTGGGAAAAATATGGAAATCCAGATGGACCTGGTGCAATGAGTTTTGGAATAGCATTACCATCATGGATTGTAGAGAAGGAAAATTCAGTTTGGGTAATGATCAATATTATATTAATTATTTTAGTAATAATAATTAGCTTCATTATGAAATTATATAATAAATGGGTTTAAATTTTAATTAATATCTTAATATAAACATTTATTAATTTAATACCTATTTAATTGTTCAATATAACTATATTTAAACCTGTTAGTGATATTTTATATTGTGCATCCTGGCATTATGCATTATAGATTTTGTTAGTTCTTGAATAAGCAGATTATTGATTCTGTTGATATTTAAAATTCTGAATATTAAATTATATAAATCATAAAGAACATTAATCATTTTTGTTTATAGGTTTTAGGTCTGTATGCTTTGGTTTTTATGATTGCATTGCCTACTACAGTTGGTATGTGGTGGTATAAATCTATCAGATATTCTGGTGATAAGGTAAGATAAATCTACTAAATTATATATAATTAAAATATTACTTCTTATAATTTTAGTTTTTCTTTAATCATTTTTTTATTTTTGTAGGTTTTATTAGAAACATCTCGAATGTATTATTATTTTTTACATAAATCAAATTCCATACCTTTGAAACGAGTTATAATGATTTTAAGCGCTTCATTAGAATTTGAAAAAAAGTACAATAGTGAAATTGTTGAACGATCTTCAGATGAATATGAAATGCCTCAAGTAAATACACATATAATATATATGTATATATGTATCAGTATATTATTAAAATTAATTATAAATCTAATTATTTTATTTAATTAGTCTATATTATGATATGTTATTTTACAGTGTGGTATTTATAGGTGGGGAGGTTTCCACCAAATAAATTGGATGTTTATTAGTTATTAAACATAAATTTTATATTCTAGCTTATAAAACAACTTTATAATTTTGGAGAAAAGGCACAAAAAGAACCACCACTATCTTATAATTATTCAATAAAAGCTAGAGCTTTGATACATGCACATCTGTCTCGCCTGACACTTAAGGCAGATACATTAGATTTAGATCGTATGTACATAGTGAAGAAATGTCCATATTTAATACAAGAAATGGTTGGTGTCGTTTCTCAATTAATTTTACTAGCATATGCTCAAAGAGGTTTGTATGATTATTAATACTACATAAGTGTATATAAACCTATGCTTAAACTAAATATTTATTTTGCTTATTAGTGCCTCGTTTACTTAATATTGAAACCATAGAAAACTGTATGAAACTTTGTCCCATGGTTGTTCAAGCATTATGGGAGTACAAAAGTCCATTTATGCAATTACCATACATAACTGAAGATCATATAAAACATTTTGACAATAAAAAGGTTAGTTGTAAAGATAATTTAGACAATCAAATTTCTTCATTGTATCATTATATTTTTAGAAACGTGTTAGAAGTATTCAGCATCTTGCTCAATTAAAAAATGAAGACAGGCGAAGCACATTAAAATTTTTATCTGATAGTCAATATGAAGATTTAGTAAAAGTATTAGGTAGAATGCCCTATATAGACTTTAAAGTTCGTTGCGAAGGTGTGTATTATTATATATTAATCATTTTGTTTATTTACCAAAATGTAATATTTACATTATAACATTTTATTTAGTTATTGATGACGAAGCTACTACAGTATATACAGCTGGAGCTATAGTAACTGTGACTGTACAGTTGAAAAGGCGAGATATGAGGGTTTTATTTGGCGATGATTCATATGCAGATAAACATATTGAGTTAGAAAAAAATGCTGCTAAAGAAACAGAAAAACCAGATAAGTCAGAGAAACCTTTGCCTAATGGAGATGTTGTCGAAAATAGCGAAAGTGTTGAAAATAAAGAAATAAAAGATGATGAAAAGGAAAAAAAAACAACTAAAGGTATTTGGCAGCAAAAACGCCAATCAGGAAAAGGCAAAAAGAGTGGAAATGTCAAAAAACAAAAAGCCACATTATCAGCATCAGCTAAGAAAAAAATTAAAAAGAAAGAAAAATTGGAGAAAGCAAAAGTAAGTATTAATTTTGAGTTTTATTGACTAGTAAATTATTTTAATAATAGTAGTTCATAATATTTTCTAAACCAAATGATGTTTAGTTATAATTATTGATTATCAATTCCTAGTCTGTTATCGTTCTGATCCTTCTATTAACAAATACTGGTCTTAATTATTGTTACATTACATTCATACATTATCTTTATATGTTTTACTTATTAAATTAGATGATAATGCTAATTTTTACTTTCAAATTAACTAAAATGTTATCATTTATCTCTTAAAAACCCATAATGATCATTGTGCTCAAAATATAATTACCACTTTTAAAATAAATATTTAAATATTGTATTTAATAATTTAATTATATAGTTGGGTGATCCAGAAACTAAAGAAACTGAAGATGATAAAACAGAAGATAAAGAGCAATCAAAAGATAATGTAACTTCAGATGATGACTCTGATTCCGATAATGAAAGTTCTAGTGATGCTTCTGGCGATGAATCAGAGAAAACAGATGCTGAAGAAACAGCAGATGATAAAAAAAAGGTATTTATAATAATTTATGTAGAAAAAGTATTTATTTTTTAGAAATAGTTATTTTGTGTTAAATGAAAATTGACTCATTACATAAATAGGCTGAGTTAAACATGTAAATTCACTTTAATGAAAATGTGATAAGCAAATAAATATTAACAATAAAAGAACCAAAATGACTTATTAATATTATAATTATAATATCTATAACATTAATTATTTTTATTTTTTTGGCTCAAATAAATACATCTAATATATTTAAACACATCATTATAAAAACATTCTGTACAATATTAGTTTAAGAATCACACGCATGAAAAATGTTGATATTACAATAAAATACATTGATTTACCAAATTAATATTTTAATTGACTTCTCGCTTCCATTTTTGTTTATGTGGTGATTCTTTAATCACAAAACACTCTTTATTTCAATGACTATTCGACATTTTTGAAAATATTTTTCTTGCTTAATTTAGGCTAAATAAAATCACATTTTTAATATTTTATATTATTGTAATTATTTAAATTTTCACTTAATTTCATATTCTCAAGCAGAATATTTTTCTGGGTATTTTAAAACATAGAAACCTAAATTCGATTGAGTAGTTTTTGGTTATAAGTATTTAAAGTTTAGGTTAACAAAATGTAGTTGTACTGATAACCAGTGAAATGTTGGTCCATTATTCCACTGATGGGCGGATGGCCATTTTTTGCCTACCAAGAAATTTTAAAAAGGGTCACCAAGAAATGATCTGTTTTCCGGTAAGCCTATCCACCCTAGACTCCACTCACCTAAAATTAAAATACTTGTAATTCAAAAACCACTCTTTCGAATTTCAATTTCTATGTATTGAAATACTTAAAAAAAATTTTCTACTTCAGAATATGAAATTAAAAATTTATGTTGTCTTTCAAAAAAGTAAAAATCTTAAAAAATTATAAGAATATTGTAAATATTAAATAAATATTGTTTTATTAAACTGTAAATTTTATGAAAGAAAATATTTTTAAACACTTAATAGCTTATGCAATAATGAGTGGTTCATGATATACAATCTTCTGATACAATATACAATGGAAGTAGTTAATCAATTGTTTTTTAAGAGTGTTTAATATGCGTGTGTATCTGTGTTAATTAATAGGTTATTTATTTTGTAATAGATTTCAACAAATAATGATGATGATGATGATGATGATTGGGATAAATTTCAGTCTGGAGCCAATAAAAAGGATAGAGTACTTGAAGGCAGAACTAAACAGTCACATTTGGTTCACTCACCATATTTCCCTGAAGTATAAAAAATTAACTATATAAACTAATCAATTATAATACGTATATTTTTTAATCTACAAAACTTATTCATAATTTCAATATCTTTACAGGAAAAACATGAATATTGGTGGGTTTATTTGAGTGATCGGAAAAGTCGCACATTATTGACTGTTCCATATCATGTCACTGAACTTGTTGATGAAGAAGAAATTCAATTAAAATTCACAGCTCCTAGATGGCCTGGAGTTTATGTTTTTGCCGTTTGTCTAAGATCAGATTCATACTTTGGTTTTGATCAAATGCATGATATCAAAGTAAGTACTTTAAAAAAATCCCCTTGGACAAATGATAATGTTATACCCTAATGTATAATTACATTAAAATTATATTTTTAGTCTCATCAGTATCATATTATATTATATTGTTAATAAATTATTATGAAATATGTATAGAGTTCTGTTAAATTAATCTACAGCCATTTCAATTATAAAACTAGCAACCTGACAGTACTTTATAGAAATTCTATATATTCTTAAATATATGTAACCTATTACTTTATTCAATAAATTAAAATATTTCTGATAGAAAAACTAATTAATTAAATAAAGGTTAATCCGCCATAATATTTGTGTATACGGACATTTTTAAATACTCAAGTAATTTTTAATATTAAATGAAATATAAAAAAATATATCAATTCTACATTCATTGGTCATGAATTTTAGTATTTGTATCTATAAATTTCTTCTATAAAGTACTAAAATTCCTTCCCCTACACTCAAAAATAATACATATATACCAATGTAGTATTAAATAATAAAAATAAATATATATTTTCATAGTACATTATTTTCTTACTTTATCTTTTTTAGTTGGATGTGAAAGAAGCACCAGAACCTTTAACAGAACATCCTCAGTGGGATATTTCTGATGAAGAAGATGATACTAAAGAAGAAGATAAGCAAAGTGATATTTCAGAATTTACTACCGATGAAGATGTCGAAGATTAAATAATAAAAACATATAAAAGCTTTGGGTGACCTGACAAACAAAGAAGTTCAAAACAATAAGTAGAATTTAAAGTAAGTAATAATAATATTAATTATGATAATATTATTTTAATTGGACATCTCGCCCTCATGTGTTGTCTCCTTCTTACACACGTACAACATGGTAAATTTTTGTTCACCAGTCTCAGAACAGTATCTGTATTCTCTCGTTGATTTTTGATATTTTAATTTTGAAGTGAATTTTGAGCATTTTAAAATATTTATTAATTTCATACTCATAATCACCTAAAAATTAAAATATAAAAACCAATGAGAAAACACAGATAATGTTCTTGCCTAAAAGTTTGATAATAGGTTAATTATTATTCACTTATTATTCACTCTAATATTAAAATTAAAAGCACACTATTGAAATTGGTGAACAAAAATTTACTATATTGTATGTTTGTAAGACTGAGACAAATCATGCAGGTGAGACGTCCTCTTAAGACTTTATATTTAAAGCTATATAAAAGATATGTTTATCAATAAATTAGTGTAATTATGCAATATTTTCAATTTTATTGTTTTACTTTTCATATATTATATTATTCATGTTAAATATAATTTAAAAATAAAATGCTTTTTTTATTTGACTGATAAAATATATTTTGTTTAAATCAATTATAAATATAATAAATTTATATATTTAGTCCTCTGCCTTATTATTTTACCTACTTTTCACTTATAAACAATTTAATGAATAATTACATTTTATTATTAGCTTAAATATTATTTAGACAATTATATAATATTTTTTGCTCAAAAATCCTAAATCCTAGGACTTCTAATCAAATAATCATAATTCTGTACTAGTGTACTGATAAACTCTTGATTGTAAACTTTACAGATCATTCTCATTAATTTGCCTCCCTTGTAGCTAGGATGTGGCTGGAGTAACAATTAGTTGCTGTAAGATCATAGGTACATAATAATTTAATTATTTAATATATTGACTACAATATATTACTGACACATCACAAACTGTTAAATGTGCAAATTTTACTCACAAATGTTTATATAGTTTGAAAAAAATTTCATTAAATCAATGACAATAACATTAGTACATTTATCAATTGTGTGTATATTCACATAATCTAATCATTGTTTTTTTGTTATTCTTATTAATATAGTTTTGATCCTAAAATGTATATTGCTAATACAACTACAATTTTTCAGTAAAGATCAATTATTAAATACCCATATAAGTATGCAGTGAATTTTACATCAGAATTAATACAATTTTATTAATAGATATATCAAACTTTTTTATGGTTGACGATTAAACAATGATTGACTCTTGATTAAAACACTGTTTTATTGTCGATATGCATTATACAAATCTAAATATGCAAATTATATGTTTATCAGGTGGACAGTTCATAATCTTTATGATGTTTAAAAGCATTAAATATTAGTATAATTTCTCCCTTTTACAACTACCATTTTAAGTGTGAGTAAATTTGTATAAAAAAACGTAACATGTATTTTAAATTTACACTATCTCTTGAGATCATTGTTAAGGTAAATGGTAGCATAAATTGTTTTATTAATTTACATTCTAAAAGTTGTATACTGCAATATTTTATTACTTAAATAGTTAAATGATTCATTAGACTTTACCTATGTAATTTAATTTCCATAACTAATATAATATATAATATGTGTATGCATACTGCACAGCAAAAATAATACATTTAATTGGAACATGGACATTTAATAATTACTACCAATCACCTATTAATGATAAAAAGGTGTCATAAGGATTTAGTCTATTTTTTAAATAATAACTAATTAATAAACAATACCATAACCATTAGGATATATTATATATTATGAGTAAATTATGACATAATATATTTAATTGATATACGAATAGAAAATACAAATGTAATGAATTAAATTTTTTTTTAAAGTACAATACTAGGAAATACTTAAAATATTGTTTATTAATAAATATTTAAACTTATAGTTATAAATGTGTTTTGAACACTAAATTAACGACAGAAACTTGGTGGAATTCCATCATCCATCCTAGCTCGTTTCCTCGCTTGCATACCAGAAAAAAATTCTTGTACATCTTCCACTTTAACTACTTTATCGCCTTTAAAACTGCCCAGCCACTCTCCTAAATCTTCTTTGAATTGATTATATTCTAAAATATTACGAAATAACATTTAAGACATTTGTTATTTTGACAATATAGATAATCACAAATACTAACGATGAGCTAATTCTACTGCTGCCACTCTATCCATTGATGATAAAGCTTTTGAAAGACCGTCTTCACTTTGTTTTTCTTTAGCCATCATTCTTTCACGACTTTTGTTTTCATATGCTTGTAATGTATCTTGTTGATCGGTAATAAATGGAACGCCTTCTTTCTTATATAATTCCTAAAAATATATCAAAATGAATACCTATGATAAATTTTTAATTTTATATTAATCTTGTTATCTTACAATACAAGTGGAACATGTGCAAAGTTGTTGTCGCCAACCTTCTACCCAGAAAGAACTTCCAATAATTTTCTTTGGATCTTTCACATTTATCAATTTACAATTTTCCCCGCTAGAAGTGCCAGCTTTAATGTTATCAGATACCTAAAAAAAAAAAAATTAATTATATATATAACTGGTTATATAATTTAAACATTAAGCATACCATGTCCTTGGATACAACATTTAAACCATTTTCAGCATTATCTAAAAATTAATATTTTTTGTAAGAATAATAGTTTTTTTTTATAATGTTAGAGTTAAATTTACCTTGAGAATCCTTGACCGTATCTACAACATCTACATCCTATATAAAACAATTTTATTCTCAAATTAAAATGTAAACATATTGAAAGAATAGCAATACTTAACATAACTATCTTTATCTTAAATTAATTCAAACTAATATATTTAATATTGGCATTAGAGAAAATTAAAATTAAATTGTGTTGTATAACTATGAATTCTTGTTGTTTAGGATTCAAAAATCACATGTCATCAATACTTATAAATGTTTATGTGAAGTAAGTCAGTTATAGCAGAAGAAAAATATTATTTAACATACAGAAAAGCGAATTAAGAATTAAAAAAATCATTTGAAAACATACCTCAGATTCATCACTTTTTTCGATATTCTGTACAGAATCATCAGTCACTGCAAAATATTATGTAATTATTTAAATGTAATATAATATTTAGTTTTTAAGTGTGTTTCAAATTGTTTTAATGGTTGCTTATTTTGATATATACATATATATATATAATATGATTTTTGGTACTGAAATAAACTAATAAATTAAATGTATTTTTTTTTTATATCAATTGTCATCTCCACAAATATAAAAATAAATCAATTCTTACCAATTAAATGATTATAAGCTGGTAAGAAACTTAATTTTGATGTACAGCCAGAACATATCATTTCAGAATAATCATCTGGATTCATATCTTTTGTGCCCAAATGCTAATAAAATATTTTGTTAATAGCTGAAAAATATTGACATTTAATTAATTAAATAATACCTTGCTATGAAACCAATCTTCACAAACAATGCATTGTATCATCTCATCAGTATTTTCAGAATCGGGATATGGACGTTGACAAATGCAGTATAAACCCTTAAAATTTTGATTGTAAATGTTACGGTCATTTGCTTCAGGTTTTGACTAGTTTAGAAAAAAAAAACAATTATAATTGTTAAAGAATGCGATAAAATTAATATATTTATATAAATATATCAACTATTGCATCATAATAACCTAGATAGGAAAAAACATAATTTCAATCAATATTGACTAAGATAATATTATATTCAACCTATATATTTTGCTGAACTATTGATTTTTTTAAAAATATTTAATTACGAGAACATTTTTTGTAATATTGCATCTTATGACATATAGTCCATAGTCTGTTTAAAATAAAATTGACCAATTTTACAATATACAAATGAGGTTTTCATTGCTCAATCCCCCCCCCCACTACCTCCCTTTCAATAACTAAAAAAATTTTTGTCGGCAATTATATTTTCTAATAAGACAATACAATAAATCCCACTTTCTAGCTAATTAATGGATAACGTTAAAACACATTTAGCTTATGTACTAAATTAATTACCGGTTCTAATTGACACTCTGATGTAAACTTATCACTTCCACAATCACATCGATAATTCCTTTAAAAAATAAAAATAAATTAGTGAATAATTACTAAGGAGCTAAATACTAGGAGCTTCCTGTGTTTATTACATTTTAGAAATAAACATATTAAAATAGTGTTAGCCTAAAAATTATAAAGACTCAGATACACCTTATTCCATTTTTATAAAAATATTGTGGATAAATTTGTATACATTTTTGAGACAGAGAAAACAAATGCTGGTAAGTATATCATTCTATTAACACGGTAATATACTGTTTTGTATTAAAACAGTTATAAACAATAACAATTCAATTATACTTTTTTTTTAGATTCTGAGCGGAAAACTAATGAACTGATTTTCTGCTTGTTATCACCTTTTGATGCATTAAAATGTATTTAATTTTCAACTTACTTTGGTTTCTTGTAGCAAATTTAATCTACATAATACTTGGGGAAGTTAAAAGAGGAATCTTCTTAATAACTATTCAAATAAGATAGGAAAAACATTTTTTTAGGCTCATTCAAAAAGCTATAAATAATTAAATAAATATTTAAAATTAAAATACATCATTTTTTTTTACAGACATTTGATATTTAAATTAGGATAAAATTAAATATTTAAAACTTTAAACGAAAAATAATGATTTTAGTTATATGGTTGCATTTATAAAATATTTTTTATGGGGCCAATTTTTTTTTACGTATATTGTTATGTTTTATTTATTCATAAACAACATTTTCAAAACATTTAAATTAATTTTAAACTATTGTCTCATACCATTCTACAGTTAAAAAGTAGTGTTTCAAAAGATAAAAACAGAAATATATTATACAAATATATATGTACTATTATATTAATTAATAATACAAGTTATTTAAAAAAAAAAATTAATTCAACCTACTATTTTACTAATAGTAAAATAAAATACTATTATAGCAATATATGTAAATATTATTCAAAATATTTTTTTAAATATAGATCATTTCTGCTCAAAATTATTTTATTTATATAATGATCTATTATTAAATTCAAATTCATCAAATACATTACCATGGCTTACTTAATAACGAATCCAACTCTACCTATTCAACAGCAGAGCTATTCTTTACTTTCTACCTTTTTTTTTTTATCTAGGAGTTTAAATCTAGTTTTTTATTGTGATTATAAATATATGCCTATTATCTCAGAACTACAAGCTTTATAACAGGTACTGCTACATAAATGAGCATTTATTATCTTTATTAAAAAAAAATATAGTAAATATTAAACAAAAATATATATAATAATATACCTAAATAGTATTTTACTAAGTTAAAGTGAGAACACGAGTATAATTCATGTATTTGTCCATTATTTGATGATATAAATATATTTATAAGAATACTTGGATGCATAGGTACAACCTAACCTAGGGTAGGGGGCTTTAAGCCCCCAAAAATATTCTACATTTTTTAAGCTTTATCAGTATTATTATAGTGTATGATGCAAAATTTGTTTTAAGATTATGTAATTCATAAATGCACAAATTTTATTTATTGTAGTATTATTTTCATTATTATTGTACATTGTAGATTTATAGTCATAAACCATAATACCTACCAAGAACTAAGAATACTATGCGTTCTTATTCTGGAGTTTATAGTTGCAGGTTTGCAGCTCATATTGATATACTACATGTACTACATTTATACGTTATATTTAATACGCCAATACGGGCTACAAAGTATACAGTATACTATGATAACAGGTATACCTGTTACTTGTTAGTTATATATAACTATATAGGTATACCGTATACATATACCTAAATGTACTAAAACATTTTAAGGTGTTGATTACTTTGCATAAATGCTTCATTCATTAGCTAGAGCTTCAGCCTCCCCTTCCCAATCTCAAATGCTATTTGTGCCTATCCTTGGGTGGCAAATAATCATATCTGGTCATTTTAAAAGGAAATTCAATATTATAGCATCAGTTGGTACTCGGTTATATAGTTTCTTATGAATGTAATTATCTAAATTTAAGTTTAATTTAAAATTTAAATAGTGTATTGATAATAATTATAAAATGCAAATTGTATGACTAAGAGTAAAATAAATTTTAGCTACCTTTTTGTCCATAATTCAACCAAGTCATGGTCTTCGTGGCATTGGTACATACAAGGCAAACACACTGCACCGGGCACCTTGTCTTTTTCAGTGCAAGTTAGACAGGCGTACAACGCTTGTCGATTCATATATCCCTGTAACAAGATGGTTTAATTTATACATATATTCAGTGCAACTGGCATCAAAAGGTTTACAAACCAAAGAATAAGTGCAACTATCGCTTTCGGACGCCTCAAGTATTAGATTGGCTTGTTCGATCTCAGCATTTTGATCGTTGATGTACTCGACAAGTCCGACCACCTGATCCTCTTCGTTTTCGTTGAAAGAATTACCCTCAGACTCGGACATGATTGACAAGATATCGTGACTGAGACCCAACACACACGTCGATTACAGTATATAACAATAAACAACTAACAGCAGTCAGCGGGCAACGACCATCGACTGTAAAATCGAATATCGATCGCAGTCTTTTCTTCGGATCAGTAATCAAACGTTCAGCGCTTTCAGTTGCACAGGTCGCCACTAGTGCGTCGGTTGTTGCTCACTATTACTGTTTCACTGTTGTAGTGTTCTATAGTGTTGTCTCTTGTAACTTGTAACAGTCGTTACTGCTTACCACAGAACCGTATCATATGCGCATGCGCGCGTATAACTGTGTGTGTCATTTTAGTGTTTGTATATTACCATTGATTAAATATATATACTTAATCAATGGTATTACAATACTGTATAGTTATTTTATTTATCTGCGGTTATTTATTGTTTATGTCGCTCTCCAATATGGTAGGTGTACCGTAATATTGTAACCACAGAATTGATATCACTGATAAATATCAATCTATGGTTAATGTTCTATCACCTAAACCAACCGCATACGTGTTTTTAATAAGTTTATCTTATCATTACGCTATGATTGTATGCTATTGTCAAGAAATAAAAGCAATTAACAAATTGAGTAAAACGCTCAATTGATCAATTCCATAAGAATGTTTTCAATTTCCTATAAGTTACATTAACTTCGATATTGTGATACAATTTGAAAATTTTATAAAATTTGGATCTTCTATGGTTTTTATTGACAATTATAAAGATAAATATTTGAATGAAATTCACTAACAGGTAAACATAATATGCATATTTATAAATTGTACAAATATACTTGTAGTTTGATAACAAATAGAAAGTAAGTTTGTAGTGTTAGTGTCATCAGTATACATATTAAATTCTGTCTACAAAAATGAAAGTATATAATGTGTATTATGTGCTTTAATTGTGGTACCAATAAATAATAAAACTATATTTTCTTATTACCAATTTAGTATACCATATTTTTTAAATGACTACTCGAAGAAGACGAGGAAATTCTGATTCAGATCAAACGTTCACAAATAATTTTAACACTCAGGAGTCTCCTATTGCCCCTTCAAGAGAAAAAGAGATAAATAAAATAATGCCACGAGACCGTACTGCTGAATTCAATAGTGCAGTCAGATCCCTTCAAGGTCGACAAATAGCAAGAGCTGTGCAAGTTCGAGATGTAAAAAAAGTTAAAGCTCTTCAAAGCTATGGAGAGTTTATGATGATAGCCAAAAGTGTTGGCTTCAATATTAGTAATACTTATGCAAAATTAGAAAAATTGACCTTACGTAAGTTTTTAAGTATGAATTCAATTTTACAATCATGTTAAATTTTTTTAATTGGTTGGTAATTTTATAACATTTGAAAATTAAAAACGCAATACTTGTGTCAATATTATTTTATTTTTGTATTTGATATATCTGATTCCATAATTCAAAAACTTCAAAACTGAAATTATAAAATAACTAATAACTAATAAATAGTCTTACCTAAGTAAAATTATTAGAATTTTTTTGTTTGATTAGTGTATGGCCAGCTATTATAAAGCTTATTATATATTACTATTTAATATTATGTATATAAATATAATATATGAATAGTGATTTTCTATATCTACTATATTCTTTACATATCATCAGACATATTTTTATCTTTACATTATAACTATTTAGAAACTAATTAATTAATTGTATTGTAGTTTTTTGATCAACATGATTATACTATAATTGTATAGAAATTTGTTAATGGCATATGATAATATGTTAATTGTAACAATAGACTACAATAGATACAAATTACATAAAAACAGTATTTAGATATGATAATATTCCATAGAGTTTGAGATTCTATTTTGCACTAAATATTACTAACATTACTTTAAAAAATTATTGCTGCTAATGATACATTAATATGTGTAGTATGTAAAATATTAATTTATATTAATTAAACATGTCATTTAGTTGCCAAACGGAAATCATTATTTAATGATAGACCTCAAGAAATTCAAGAGTTGACGTATATTATCAAAGAGGATTTAAATAGTTTAAATCAACAAATTGCAAAATTACAAGAAGTTGCTAAACTGCAAAAAGCTGCTCAGAATAATGTTGGGCGAAAACATTTATTGTCACATGAGTCTAGTGTTGTATTATCACTACAATCAAAGTTGGCAAATATATCAAATGAATTTAAATTAGTTCTTGAAATTAGAACAAAAGTAAGTTTCTGTAATATAAAAGAGGGGTGGGCATTTATAGTATAATTTTAACATATGGCACATGCCAAATAAAAAAGATATGCATGCCACCAGTTGCATAAATGTGATATAAAATATTGTTCACATTTCATTAATTTTTCAATGAAGTTTTTTTATGAAAATATTTAACTATTTGTTATTATATATTCTAATGTTAAATTATTGATCTTTTTTTTTTTACTTTTTATGTGTAGTGACTTTACTAAAATTAATAAAATATTTGGTTTAGAATTTAAAACATGCTAAATCAAGAAGAGATCAATTTTCTCAAGGAAATAATTTAGCCGCATTATCCGATTCATCATCTCTAGTTCCAAGACACAATTCCCTTTTAATGTCTAGTAATCAATATGCTATCAACATGGATAATAATGGTGATCAAGATCGTCTACAGCAAGTCACACAACAGACACAAGCAATGGCAGTATATGATAATACTGTAAGAACAAATTAATAATACATAGACAAAATTAAATTACAAAAAAAAATGTATTTACATAATACAGATAGTGTAAACTATGATCATATTAATTTGACATTTTTTAATCAGATTTTTCATAGATTTATGTTATATCATTATTTTGTAGGATCAATATCTGTATAGTAGAGCAGAAACCATGCAAAATATTGAATCAACTATTGTAGAATTGGGTGGAATATTTCAACAACTTGCACATATGGTTAAAGAACAAGAAGAAATGGTTGAGAGGTATGAAATAATTAATAACTATATACTAAAATAACTGATACATATTTTTTAGCAATATTTTATATTAAAATAATACTTTTATTGTTTCTAGAATTGATTCCAATGTTCAAGATGCTGAACTAAGTATTGAAGCAGCGCATACTCAAATACTACGTTATTTTCAATCAGTATCTTCCAATCGATGGTTAATGATAAAAATATTTGGAATTTTAATATTTTTTTTTATATTTTTTGTTGTATTTGTTTCTTAAACACACATATCTACTCTGTTCATATCTAAACAAATTGTTATTGATCCATACACTGTTATCCAATTTATATATATCTGTAATATAAATAATTACCATATACCTACTATTACATTTTATTATTATACATTTGTTAATTGTTTTTATAATATTGCGTAAAGGTATTTTAAATTTTAATAAATTATAATCTCATATAAATGCGTGTAATTAATAATATTAAATGCCTTATATTTGACAATTTCATACAGGATTTAATTTATGTAACTATTATTCAAAATACACAAAAAAAAAAAACATTTATTTAACTCAAGCTTAAAAAAAGAAACAATAAAGCTAATAAATTGAGATTAATAACAAACTTTCTACCATATATTTTTAGTTGAAATAATTTTCATAAAATGCAGCCTATTGAGTATTGGTGTTATTACATTCTTATACATTTAAAAAGATCTTTTTACTATGTCAATGGACATTATGAAAGCAAATTCCATGTTAATCAAACTATTCTATATTCAGTGTTGGCCTGGCCGTAGCCTAGACCCTGAGCATTTCTTTTTTAGTTTTCCATAGGTAGGGCAAGAGTACAAATACTAAATATCCATGTCTGTCATCATGTTTTAGAGTAGTAAATAGTAATAGTGCTTTAATTTTTAACACTTCAGACTCTCTTTGAAAAGGAAAATATCTAGTTGATACTTTGGGGGGGGAGTCAAAAGTAAAAAATTGTGAGTAAAGCATTGTTTATAAGCATTTAAATTCAAATGTTCATGACATATGTCAAAATTGCGAACATTTGCAAGGAATTTTAAAATTCAAAATTCAAAACATTTTTGTGATTTATACCTACCTAAGGTTAAAAAACCCAATTATAATATTATAATATATCTATAATAATTGTATTATTATAGATATCAATACTAATTATCCGTAAGTTTTCCTTCAAGTAACTGTAAAAAAAAGTTCTAACGTTAATATGAAAAAATTTTATGAGAGTATGAAATTTATTTTTTTACAAAATCGAATAAATATTACAATTTAAATATAGGTAATATATCCTACTAATTATCCTAGACTGACAATTAATCTCCGTTCAGAATTGTTTTTCGTATTCAATGATACCTGTCATTGATTTCAAATTTAACACGTCTATTATAATTTAAAGTGACCTACTGTCTATCTCTACTATTATACAGCAGAATGATACCCACTTTCCCATCCAAAGTGAATTTCAGGTTATTCAGTTAATTTTCACCATACAAGTATTTTCAGATTCAGAATTATACACCAAACGTCATGTATTATTCATGCATCATTATTGGAATTGTACTTGGTGTTTTTTCTTGTACAGGATACTTGAAAGGAAATGTCTACAAATCATATCTCATCATATTTCACAAAAATACTGGAAAACGGTTAGGTATATAATACCGAACCCGGACATTTCGCTACCGGGCCATTAGCCGCCGGACTATTCGCCGCAGACCCATATGATACATTTAAGACTAAAGAAGTCAATGTGAACAAGCCAGTGCAAAATATTGTATCCGCCATCCGGTGATGTTAAATTCGAAGTATCTGTCCGTGAACACCGTGACGAGGACTGCTGGCTGTACTTACCTTACGTGTCACGTGTGGCCAGAGGTTGGGACACCGGTGGAGAGGAAGAGGAAGAAGGTGCAGCTGGCAGGGAACTTCCTGTTCCAACAGCTGAAGAGTAAGACGAAAGCTAGGGAGCTTATAAGCCAACAATATTGGCTAGCGAAGCACTCTAAGCCGACTTCGAACCTGGATGCCGCTAGCACACCAGCCTTAATTAAAGAGGAACTAACTCGTTAACTAACTTTGTGGTGCATAGTGCATACTACATAGACTAAGTGTCATGTAGTCATATTAAACTATTTCGTTTGTTTTCCCATCAATGTTTTAAATTGTTTAAATCCAGTATGGACTATTGGCTATTTTTAAAAGGAACATAGGGTTAAATTTTAAAAGCCTTGCCATAAATGTTGAAGATTATATACATTTTTTATTACAAGGTACTTATAATTTATAAAAAAAAAAGTATTAAATAAGTATAATTCCAATGTATAAAATTCAGCCATATTATAGTTAAAAATAAATGTATATAAGTATACTTAAATTCCAACAATTGAAATTAAAAATGTGGTACAGATTACATATTTTATTTTTCTGTCGTAGCGCAAAATACATGTTATATTTTTATATTCTGGCGCAAATTACATACGTACTTAAATCTATCTATTGGTGGCGCAAATTACAGGTAATAAAATTAGCGCAAAATACCATCTCCCGGCGTCTAATATTAAATAAAATTTCGGTAGTATTTTTTTATAGTATAATTATACATACTTTGACGAAGATATATATATTTTTCAGGAACAAACACCTATACATCTATAAAATTAGACATTAGCTACTGTAGTTCGTACATCATACTCGAAGAATAATATTTTATCTATTAGATTCATAACACCCTTTGTAACTATATAGTTCTGTATATATGTTACATAATCAGCCAATAATATACCTACAACTAGTACAACTGGAATTAAATAGCTGTATATACCTAGTATATAATTATATACCTATGTATATCCGTATGGCGTATTAATCGTATTATAGATAGTAATAACTAATAAGTTAGGTTTAAGTAATATACTTACCTATGTAGTTTATACTGTACCATAGGCTATAGGTAGATACTTACTATTTTGTATAATATTAGGACCAATAGTATAACATGGCGATCAACTTCCAAATAAAAATTATTATTATTTTTAATTTTATATTGCCTTTAATATTTTATAGTTCTATACCTACGACTTGTATTTATTAGTAGTTGGACTATAACTGTTAGTCTTGTGCATAATTTCTATGCGACATAAATAGCATATCTGTATGACTAATGACTACTTATATATTATAAAAAGATTCAAAAATTATACTTATATTA
Source organism: Rhopalosiphum maidis (assembly GCF_003676215.2). Lineage (NCBI taxonomy): Eukaryota > Metazoa > Arthropoda > Insecta > Hemiptera > Aphididae > Rhopalosiphum > Rhopalosiphum maidis. The sequence goes on from NC_040877.1 coordinate 68,763,429, forward strand.
TACAGCTATATCCTACACATCAAATAGGTCACCTGTCACCTGTAAGAATCACCAGAGACCAGAGCACCTACCTATATGAAGCACTTGTACTCAATTATGAAAACTCCTACAACATTTTAACTTTTTTAAAAATAACCAAACTTTATAACTTTATATACCTAGTTTATACGTTTTTTTTTCTTTTTTACTGTGTTTTCCTTTTCTACATTATACACGTTTAAAATCAATCATATTGTAATATTTTCGGAAGTCATGCAGCCATACAGCTAAAATGTATTATTTTTATCCAATATTATATCAAATATAGATTATTATTTACCTATTAATTATTATTATATTAAAGTATATATTGTTATAGAGTTATAGTATAGTCAGATAACCAATATAGGTATAACTGGTATAACGTATAAGTATAATTCAATAGCCAGTTTATTTAAAATCAATGTTCGTATGTTCATAAGTTATAACTTGTAAATTAAAATAGAGTACCTATACCTAATTTGCTATTTAGAATATTACGCACTTTAAATAATTTATTTCGAAATATATTTTAGTATACAGTTATTTTTTTTATTATTTTAAAATTAAGTATACACTATAACATCGATTATATTTGTGCAGTTGAAAAAAATCTTTAAAATAAAGCTTGTTTGAGTTCAAATTTAATTTTTTTAATTCTGATAAATAGATTTTTTTATTTTCCAATATTTTTTTCCAGTACTTACTACTTCATTTTAATAATTAATAGCTAATTATTATAGCAATCTATATCTATACTAATACAAATATTAATTATTTAAATAACAAAATTTATATGTTGAAATATCATTACATTTTTAATTAGTTTAAATTTAAGATTTTTTTATTCCCCCCGCCTTTAAGTATTATTTATTAACACTTATGCTGGTAAGTATAGGTACTATATAATATAACCTATACTTTAACCTATGCTAGTTAGCATAGATAGCTTTATTAATTATTAATTAATAATTATTTATTATTTTATACTACTTTATACACTGGCGCAACCAGGATTCGTTTTCGGGGGGGGGGGGGGGTAGATAGTAGATTTGGAAAAAAATCATTTATTAGACAAATTCTAATAATATAATAGTTTACAATTTAAGATTAATTCGTCGTGTAGAGTGCTTTGCCATTTCATCTAGTACCAAATCTGGTTTAACTTCCATATCATTATGTATGTTTAAAGTAGCTATTCCATTAAGTCTTTGTTGTCCTGTAGTGTTACGTAAATACGTTTTCAACCTTCTAAGTGTAGAAAATGATCTTTCTCCTGTAGCAGTTGTTACTGGCAATGTAATTAAAATTTGTAATAGTTTTGAAATTACTGGGTACACTTGAGAATCACATTGGAAATATTTATCCATAACAGATCTTGTGTAATATCTGACTGATCCCTGGTAATCACAACTTTGGTAACATAAGTCTAATTCTCCAAAACTCATTTGATAGTGACAAAAGAATCAGAACAGTCATTTAATATGTCCGCATACAAGTTTAAAATTTCTTTAAATTCGAGTTGAATTTCTTTAGTAACAACTTTTACTCCTGGCTTTGGTAGTAAACAAATGAAACTTTTTAATGTGGTTTGGTGTTCCAAAAATCGATTTTTCATTTGGTCCGAGAAATTGTCAATGAATGGAATAAATATGGAAACACGATAATAATGTATTGGACAGTCAGTGGCTACATTGCATCTCATTGACTGCTTGCCTGTGATTCTCGGAACACATATATTAATAAAGTCTTCATGATTTTACCTTATACTGATTATGAGGTCTACCGTCTATGGTACGAATAATATTCATATTTCATATCGATTAGCTGTTTCGCGAGTTCAAGAGATAAACAATTTTTTTCCTACGTAGAATTTGTAAAAACATCAGGAAAATTTCGGGGGGTCACAACCCCCAACCCCCCTAGTTGCGCCACTGACTATATATACATACATACATAAAAATATCAATTAATTTAATAACCATCTAGGCATAGGTACATCGTATGTCATGTCTACTTATATAGTTATATTTTATAAAAATTAACACGATTGATATTTTTTAAACGACAAATAGATTTCACATGAATTATACCTACTTACCTATATATTATTATAATATATGCACGCTAAAACCGTTTAGCAATTTCAATTCGCAATTATACTTTATACATTTTAAGTAACATTTATATAGGCATTATAAATGGACACCGACTATATAAAAAGGCATCGTCCAACAAAATGTTTAAAATAGTATACAAACATTCTGTGTAGTCGTACAAGTTGTAGGTACCTATTAATTATATTTTCATATAATCTATTAATTTTCAGTTTGTAAGTGAAGAGCAGGCCTAATTAGCATCTTTTGGGCCTTACGATTTACGAATGATAAAAATAAATCGCTGTTTCAGAAGGTAGAACTAATGTAATATAATTATATTAAAGTGTAAATTATACATGGAACAATTTGTGAATTTGAACTAGAAAGTAAGAAGACAGATAATTACTCAACGTGTCATGATACATAAGTAGTAGGTACATAAGTATACTTAAACTTAATACTTATATAGGTATCTGGTATACCTACAATTTTTACTAGTTAATAAATTACTACTTGGTTATATACAACTATATAAAGTAGAAACATATGCCAATAAACAAAATATGTACAATAGATACCTACTCGTATTCAGGGTGTTTAATTTATATACATATACTAAAAATATATAAATATTAATTATAAATTCGGGGAACCTCTAATGTCTACCTATATATTCTACAAAAATACCTACAATCTAATAATTGTATTGCTAAGATATATTTATAATTTTATAATTTGTCTGTATTTTATACCACTAATGCTATTTTTAAATCGGCTGTTTTACCTAAATAAAATTATTAATAATACAACTGTCGATCGGCTTGAGTGCTTGACCGTAGTATGTTTCGCTCAGAATGGTGGAATAAAAAAATTTTTTTAAATATTGAAATTTTCATTTGACAAAATTAAAATATTTATTAAACCGTACCGTACTACCATCCGTACCAACTATTCATGGTGTCACTGTCCCTTGAGGATTTATCCATTCAGTAGCGGTCCAGCACAAAATAATTGAGTAGGCCAGTTTTGTTCTGTATCGTGTTAGTGTGTTTATAACTATTACTGTTTACTAGGGAAGATTTATCTTATCGTATGGGATATTGGTATGATAATAATATTCAATAATTAATATTAATAATATTAATATTTAATAGTAACATTTTTATTTTTGATAAAAAAAAAAACCTAACAGTCAAATAAAAATTGGGTAGGCCCGGACCTAGTCGGCCTACCCTGTAAACACGCCACTGTATCCATTGCAATATTTCCTGAAATAATGGAAATATCATAATTAAGTTTTTTTTAAAGACACAAGTTGCGAGGACAAGGACTACAAGTATTTCATACTTTGATTTAACTTAATATTTTGATAAATAAGTTAAAAAGTATTTTTTTATTTAATTGTTTAAAAAAAATCAAAGATAGCTATTTTGTAGTTTATTATTTTGAAAATGATGACGTTTCAACGTTTCATTTTATTTGTATTAGCATTGTGATTTTTAATATTTTTTTAAGTTTTGAGAAAATCTTTGTATTATATTATACGCGTAGACATTTCATATACTTAATATATATTTATTTTTATCACTAAATTTTAGAAAGGATACCTAAAAATATATTATTTATCGTATTATTCACAGTAATACCATGAATCGTGATGCAAATATGTAATAAAAAATTGAAAATATTGAGAGTAGAATAATAAACATAATAACTTGGTAATTTATTATGTTCATGAAAAATGAAAAGTAGCTAGTACTGGCCCAGTAGCCTTGAGTATTTGTAAAATGATCCCCTTCCATGCATAATCGATATAATATTATTATGTTGATGATAATAATATGTCAAATACCAAAATGAAGTCGCCGCACATGTTCTATCTCATTCCTCATCAGCGATCAGTTGATTCTGTGTTTTGTGTACATAACGTTCTTATCATTTCGGTTTTGTTTTGAAACTGGCAAATATAATAATACGTCAGATGACAGATACTTTAAACGGTTTCAATTCATAACGTTTGTACTGTACTACTGCATTGGGAATTGGGATAATTAAAATTAAATATTATAATATTATCGTAATATCGTTATAAACGTAATAATCTTACATCGTTTTATTTATTAGGTATTTTTTTCGTAGGTTTATCGAATTATAATGTATGAAATGGTTTTTATATTAGGTACCTATCTATAGAGACCTAGGGTCTGATGATTTATAACTTAAAGTGCATTTTATGTTGCACTGTATTAAAGCAATGGCTGTTTAGAATAACTATTAAAGATAATATTTAAAAAACAACAAAATGAAACTATATAAAGTTGAATACTTAAGCTCTTGTACAGTCAACAAACGTCTTACAAACCCAATGATCCCGTGGATTATTGCAGAGATTAAGAAAAATAATTATCACAAAAAAGTAAGTATAATATTCTTGTGTATAAACTAAATATTAATATCATTACTCATAACTACTGGACTTTTAAATAAAGTGTATCTGTAAGAAATTAAAAGTTTTAATTAATTTAAATTTTAGAAAAATTTAAAAACAAATTAATACAAAAACTTAATTTTATAATAGTATTATATAACATTTAAGCAATGTCTCATAAATTCTATAAATGTTATCAGTCATAGTGTGTTTAAAGTGTATTTGATTAAATATTAATACCTGCTTATTAGAGCAATATTGATGGCATGTATTAGATTGTTAGGATTGTAGATGCAAACTGAGTTAGCATTGAAATACTTTCAATCTAGGTATAAGCGATTTGCAAATGCAAATTAGAGTCCTTGTCAAAGATATTTTTATAAAATTTGGGATGCTGGTTTTAAGTTTGAAACTTGAATAACCGAAAAACAAAAATAAAGTGTTTACAGTTAGGTATCTATCAAACAATAGAAATTATAATTTTAAATTTTACTTGGATATCATTAGTTTGTTAATTTCATATTTATTACTTGGTAATATCAATACATAGATTAAAAAAACAATTCTATAAAATGTTGAATGGATTTATTGAGCGATTTAAAATATAATAAGAAATAGTAATTAGTTTATACTATTAAGTTATAAAATATTTGCTTTCATTAAAAATTGAGTATTCTTTATCTTATAAATTATATAGATATTATAGATATTGTTTATGTTGAATATTATAATATAATGGTGATTATTTATTAAATATATATTCCTTAAATTAAATTAAATAGTAAGTTAAAATAAATTAGTGATATAAGTTATTTTGTGATATTTTAAAAGGTAAGAATTGGAATAGAAGATGTGAGTCTTGTGATTTATGAAAATTGGGATTCTAAGAACAAATTAATTTTTCAACACAAATTAAAGTACATAACCAGATTAGCATTTTTAAATAGCGATGTTGCTACATTCTTTTATGCAGTCAGAGATATGGCAGATGAAAACAATGTACATTGTCATGTTTATACTACAACTCAACCAGATGAAGTAAGGACATTTTTTATTATAAATAATTATTATATTTTAATGGCATGTTAGTTATAATAAATAATATTTTATAATTAGTGCATTTTATTTTATCTTTTAAATTGTTTTTATTATGTAAATAGTATACAATTTAATGTTCTTTATAATTAGTATTGTATTGTAGATGAAAAAAATTGTGTTTAATAAGTGGTTATGTTTTATGAAATAATAATAAATTAATTATAACTTCTTTCAAAAAGATAAATAGCTAAATTACATATAGTTCGATTAAATGAGTTAAAATTTTTCAATAAAATCAGGATCATTTATTTTTTAGTAATTATTATTAAATCCTGTCTATATTAATAATATTATTTAACTGGCCAGTTGTACGAGTAAAGCCTGAATAATAACATTGAAAATAATAGGAGTTAAAATTATGATGTTGGTTAGGAACATGAATTAACGTTATTCATTGTGACCAAGGACAAGGTGAACTAGTATTATATGTTTAGTAACACTTTTACATGTTGTTTAAAAAATCATGTAAAAATATAAAATGTTATTATCAAAATAATTACCTATTTTATTCTTAGTTTTTAGTTAATGCTTTAATAAAGACAAACAATTGCAATAAACTTATGTTGAACATCCAATTTTATAATCAAAAAATAATATTTTTTATAACTTTACACAAGATTATAAATACTATTCTTATTATCAAATAGAAATTATTTTAGTTAAAATTATAAATGTTCTCATCTGTACCTACATTATTTAATTTGTTTTTGATAATTTCAGTAATTTAAATTGTTATTTTTGTTTAAGTTCAATATTTTATGTTAATTATATCACATGTCTTATATTTAGTCTGTTTTCTGTAATAGCCTTGACTCTTGAGCTTCTAATAACAATGACTTTTCTTGATTACCCATTAAAAAAATAATGATACAATTGATGGTGACGATGTTGTATTATTATTATTATTATTATTATTATAACTAAAAAATGATAAATCATTTTAATAATTTCTTAGAATGGTTAATGCTGTACTGCTTACTATTTAATAATCTTTTAAATTATGGTTAACAAAATGTATTTATGTATCATAATTATTCATAACAGTATTACATGTTAAACAGTTAACGCCAAAAAATAATAAAATCTAGTATTTCAACCATTAAATTTTAAAGTTGATATACCTAGAACATATTAAAAAAATGATAGTTTTTAAATAGTTAATAGGTCTATACCTAATATAACTAATAATATATGAAAAATTAAAAAAAAAAATAACAATAATTTATAGATTTTCAATTATAATTATTATTTGTTTTCTTAACTTAAATTAATTTAAAGTAAATTGAAGATGTTGCTTTAAATTAAGTTTCCAATAATGAATAAAAATGTTTATTTTTCACTCTTTACAATTGTTGATTGTGGTTGATTAATTTTATAATAATTAAATTATAATTCAATTTAACTTGGAATTTAAACTAAATTAGTTAATTTTCAGCTGTTTTAGTATTTTGATTATTCTTCTTTCCAGTCAAAAAATATTATAATGCACTTTATCTTATATATTATTTTATATACATTTATACTATAAAATAAAATTGGTAATAACTTAATAAAATTTTTTTTTATCATTTTTAATGATAAATTAAACCTGAAATATATTGTATAGATGAGATGTTATCCAATTTTGTTTTAATGTATGACATACTGTATTTAAATGTATAGACAATTTGAACACCTTCCAACTTCTAAATTTAGAATGCCAAGAAACTATTTTGTTTTGTTCGGCAATAATTCATTAGTTTTAGTCAACAGTGGCCTGAAAATATTCAGATTTAAGTATTTTTTTATTTTTTTTAGGTGATGGAGTTATTTTCCACAATGAAAGAAAATTCACATAAATCATTACAAAGTATTGGACGTTCTTTAAGTAATGCACAGACATTAACTTCATTGTGTGCTGATATATCTCCCAACTCATCTCATTTTTTTGAGGTAATAATAAATACATGTTTAACATAGTATGTAAATTATAACTATATTTAATGTTACATAATTACAATTGACAATATTGTTTTTTTACATCTAAGGTTTTTATGTTTGAGTTATGAAGGTTATTCTAAATTATTTTTATTCTACTGTTTCTTGTTCAGTGAAAAATACTAATATTTTTCTAGGTGTTATATGTTGGTAAAATTAGAGTGTCGCAAAAAAAAGTTCCAAATTCATTTATTGATGATGCATTAGAAAAATTTCGTTTACATGAATTGGAAAAAAGTAAAAAGTCAAGTAGTACTAATACTTCAAGACGAGGATCCCAAATAAATGTAAATTAAAAATTTATTATTTTATTTTTAATATTATCCTATTAATTAATAATAATTCAGTATTAAAACATACAATATATTATTTTTTCTGATTATAGTCTATAGACCAGAATACAACCTATCTTTCAGATCCAAGACGTGGATCAATGACAGTTTTATCGCCTGGAATTGAAAATCAAGGTTATACATTTGGAGCTGAAAAACAATTTAAAGAATTAGAGTAAATTATGTTAAAAAAGCATATTTAAAAATTGTATTGAATTTGTATTCGAATGTTTTATTTGGTATAGGATTACAAGAACAAGATCTGGATCTATAAATTACCCAATTAAAAACCTAGATAATAATGTAAGTATACATTTTTATTTTTGAACAACAAATTATTATGTTATACTTCAATATGAAATTTTTTTACTTTAAGGGACAAAACTCTAATATAGCGGAAGAAATTAACAGAACAATGGTTTTTCAAATTGGTCGAAGTGACTTACGATTAATAAGCCCAGATCGCAAACAAATTCTTTTGCATAAACAATTAAAAGATATAATTAACTGTGTGCAGGTTTGATACAAATTATCAATCAGTTTAAAATGACAACAATTAAATTATGCAATTATATTTTAATTTAGGGTGCTAGAAATCAATTACATTTTGGTTTCACCTGCAGAGATTCTTCATCGAATGAAAGTTGTATTGGATATATTTTTAAATGTGAATCGGAGTCTGTTGCAATTGAGCTAGTCACAGGTTTTTAATGCTTTATGATGTTTGATTGATGTTTTCATTAATTTAATTTAATGTATTAATTTACCTGTTTAGCAATTAATTTAGCATTTAATAATTCTAATGAAGCTTTGAAGAAAGAAAAGCAAGTAATTGTATCTTGTGAACATTGTCCTATGGTCTGGTTTCATAAGCTATGTTCTGACATTGAAAGTATATTTATAATATTAGTAAAAACTTAACTGCTTAACAATTTGATGTAAATATTTTTTCAGATCTTAATGAACATAAAATTCAAACTGTAATATTTAAACAGTTAGAAACATTACCTGAAGATGATCAAGAAATTGTACTAACAAAGCTACATGGTTTAGAAACATTAAGTAAAATAAGTCTTAAAGAACAAAATGAACTACTTATAATGTTGTTAAGAACACACTGCGAAAGCAAACAGATGAGACATGTTCATGATTCAGCTGAAAATAGGTATGAAAGAGGAACTTACTATTATAAAATTTATTTTTTACAATAAACATAAATATTCTTTTCTAGGCATGAATTTTTAAATCAATATCTTGGTGGAAGTACAATTTTTATGAAAGCTAAACGTTCACTAACAAGTTCTTTTGATCAACTAATGAAAAGGAGAAGTTCAAAAGATGATGTAGGCCTAATAGCTGCAGTTAAAGAAAATTCTTTGCCAAATAATATTGCATTTTATAAAGTAAATATATTAATAAAAAGTAATTATAATTATAAAATATAGATCATTAGTTCATGGAAAATATTTTTGGTTGATTTTTTCTGAATTGAGTTGCTATTTATTTCTCAAGTCAACACAAAATCTTTCTTTCCTTTTAACCTTATTGTTTATATAAGTTACAATAAGTAATTGTATAATTTATGAAATAAACTGCAAAAAATTACTACAGTTTTAAAATATAACATTAATTTTACTATGAATAGTCTAGTAAACTAAAATACTTAAAGTAATTTAAAATTAACTACCAAACAAAAAATAAAAAAATAATCTTTTTTTTCGTTTAGGCATATGTTATTTTCATTTTGCATCTTTAAATTATGATTTTATCATTATATTATAAACTTTATAATAAGTAATGTTTTTATATATATATATATATATATATTATCATCTATTTCATTATAAATAGCAGTGCTAATAAATAGTTAAATAATTAAAATTTAATTAAATTAATAAATAATTTTAGAATTTAAATAACTTATTATTAATTTAAAAATAAAAATATTCAATTATATTTTAGGAACCTTCTCCAAAATCTGATTTAAGTTCACGATTACTAGTACAACAATCAATATCTAATAGTAAAGCACAACCTAATAAATCAGAAGTTTGTTTGGCTGAAACTAAATCTCACAGCAGCCCAGCGTCAATGATGAATATGTTGGTTAATAGGATTATAGTATAATATATAATCTATAATTACTTTAATAAAAAATTCTAATTATTTTATTTTAGGTTTTTAAAAGTTGGTCAATCCCCAAAATCTTCTATGATTTCAACTTCAGATAATGATTCTGATGAACAAAATGATCTGAACCCAGGAAGTTGGCGTCAAGCAATTTTCAAAAATGTTGTCACTCCGAATAAACAAACAAAAGGTAGTTAGAATTTTAAAATGTATTGAAGTAGCTTATTTATATCTTATTTAATCTTAATGCTTTAGATACTGAGAATGTTAAAAAGAAATTAGATGCTGATGATTTAAGAGCTTTATGGAAAAAAGCAATTAATCAACAAGTATTATTAATTCGAATGGAAAAAGAAAATGCAAAACTAAAAGGTTAGTAAAATTTGTGAAAATTCATATAGGTATACCACAGCCACCAAAATTTATATTATGAACTATTAAAATACTAGATTACAAGATTAGTAAGTAAAATAAACCAACAAATATTTGAGTAAATTTTAAAATTGTTTTTATTGTACAAGCTAACTACAGAAATATATAAACAAGTGAACAATATAATAACAAGACTAAGACTAAAAACAGTGAAAACTAAATACTACTACTTGAGTATAATTGGTTATTATAAATGCTAACTCAACTAATTCCAGCTCCTTACTAGTTACCAACTCTATCCTTTATAATATATACTAAGTAATAACTATATAATATATCAAGAGTTCCAAACAGTACACATCTTAAATATAAAAAATGTTTAGAGTTGTTTCACTAATTATTTTATTTTAAAAAGCTTAATAAATGATATTACATTTGCAAATTATAGAAAGGCAAGAAGAAGCAACAGTAAAGAGAATAAAACTAGAATACGATGATATTGGTTCATCTGCTCGAGAATATTTAGGTGTGTGGGAAACAATAGTTAATAAAGAGAATCGTAAATTTGATGCAAAAATGTTGCGTCAAGCTATAAGACAAGGTAAACAATATTTATTTTCTTAAACACCTTTTAAAAATTAGAACTTTGTTAAGTGTAAATTTAAACAATAATAATTAATATAACAGGAGTTCCAAGAAGTAAAAGAGGAGATGTTTGGATATTTTTTGCTGAATTGTATTGCAACACAACTGCACCTTCTCCTATTGATCTGGAAAAGTTTCCAAATTTCAATGTACCATATGAACAATTATTAAAACAATTAACTAAGTATCAACATGCTATCCTTATAGATTTAGGTAAGTTGTATTTAAAAATATGTATTTCTTATTTTTATATGAGGTTATTATACTAAAATTTGAAGTTTTAAACTTAAATTAAATTTTTTAACTTTGAACAATAATCGAACAATTAAACTACTTGTCTAGATATTTGTTTTATTTATGCGTTGATAATTATTATTTTATTATTTAATATATTATTATTTTTTATGGAAATCATAGGAAGAACATTTCCAAATCACACTTATTTTATGTCACCTTTTGGTCCTGGACAATTAGCTTTGTACAATTTGCTTAAAGCGTATTCCTTATTAGATCCAGAAGTTGGGTATTGTCAAGGACTATGTTTTGTAGCCGGTGTTTTACTATTGCACGTAAGTAATACTTTTATAGAAAATTAATAAATATGATCATTATAGATAAAAGTTATTTTTTTATAGATGTCTGAAGAACAAGCTTACATGATGCTAAAACATTTAATGTTTAGACGTTCATTAAGAAAACAATATCTACCTGATATGGCAGCTTTGCAAGTTCAACTCTATCAGTTATCTAGACTTCTTCATGATCACCATCCTGACCTTTATGCACATTTTGACAATTGTGATATTCCTCCAACATTGTATGCTGCACCTTGGTTCTTGACAATGTTTGCTTCTCAGTTTCCATTAGGATTTGTTGCTCGTATATTTGGTATAATGATACTAATTAGTTATTTTAGTCTTATAATTATTTAAATTATTAAATATGTTTATGTTTTACCTATAGATATACTATTTTTTGAAAATATTGATGTTCTGTTTCGTATAATTTTATCATTATTGACATATCACAAGGATAATTTACTCGCATGTGATGGAATGGAACAAATAATGAACTTTATTAAAAATGATTTCCCTGTCGTAAATAAAGAAATCATCGATAAAATTATTAAACAAGTATGTTTAAACAATTATATCCTCTTACTTTTATTATATATTTTTATTTTTATAAGGTATTCACAACTGATTTATCAAAACAATTAATGGAATATGGAGTCGAGTATCATGTCTTGCAAGAAGAATTATCTTCACCCAGTCCAGAATTAAAAAAAATTAAGTATTTAGAGGAAATGAATAAGACATTAATGCAACAAAATAAAATTCTACATGAACAACTTGAGGTAAATTTGTATAATTATTTAAAACATGTATAAATTGCTGAGCATAAAATATAGTATTAAAAATTATGGTCTACCAAAATATAAATATTACATTTTAATTTATTTGTTTGATGAAAATGTCATGACTTTTGTTATGTAGATATCAATAACAAATAATGGACGTTTGGAGATGAATAGATCTTCTAATCTTTCAGCAATTAACCGTTTAGAAAGTGAAGTAAAAAGTCTTGAACTCACTGTGGCAACTTTGGGAAATTTTGTATCTAAACTAGCATATGCTCATTCAGATATAGAGATACCTCCCGATGTACTAGGTTTGATTTCACAAATAAATATGTGTCGAAATCGACGAAATGAAAATAAGCAAACAAACATCAACAATTTGTTCAGTAAGCCTCAGTTAGAGATACCATATAAAATAAAACCTATGTTGGAAAAATCTTTATCAGACACCAAAAACGTATTGAAAAAATCAATAAAAGAAGAAATAAATCAGGAAGAGGTGAACAAAAAAAATTGTCTTAAAAGTTCAAAGAGCAATTATGAATTATTTAGTAATGAAAGTAATTTAAATAATAATGGATTACATCCACTGGACTGTGAAGACGTAAATGTATGTTATTCTGGAACTACAAAATTGAGATCAATTAAACCAGTTCGTAGCAATAGTGATGGTCATTTTATTTTGCCAAATATTGTTGCAATAGATGTAGATGATTCACTTTGTAAACGAGATAAAAATGAAAATATTGAATTCAATACTTCTGCCGTCAATGGAAATTAAAAATTTCTCATCCTTCATTTGCATATTATAGTGTACAACTTTATTGTTATTATAAAATGTATTGTCCATTTCTTTAATATATTTATACTAATTTATTATATTTTGTGATAATTTCTATTTTTATTTTTCTCAATTAAAATTAAAAAGTTGTGTTTGAATAGTTATGTATGTTGTAAATACTGTATGTTGCCTGTATGTTATCAAATCAATTTGAATTTAATTAAGATGAATTGTACAACAATTTTTAAACAAATATGTAGTATAATAAATTATTTCCATTGAGTTTTTTTGTGAAATTTGTAAAAAAACTGTTAAATTCTTATTTGCAGATACATTTATTTTATTGTATAAAATAATTTTATTTGTTATTGTTTTATTTTTTTATTAAGCTATATTTAATTAATAAATCATATGAATAAATATGCTCTTCTAAGTAAATTTATCAAGATCCACTTATACTGAAATAAATAATAATGTAGGTACCTGACAATTAAGATAGTTAACATTTTGTTTGGTCATAGGTTTATATTTTAAAGCTCATAAAATTATTACATTTTACACGTGATTATATAGGTGACAATCGAATAGCATAGTGCATCTATTCAAGATGTATTTCAAATTTCAATTATTTTCTAAAAATGTTTCCGCAAAAATCATGATATAGGGCTACAAGTTAATGATTACAGAGTACAGACATAACTACCTAAGTGCAAGAGATATTAATGTTTATGATGGTTGGTGTACCCGGTGAGTTATGAATCATAACAATTTTAAGAACATTCTTATTGTTTTTATGGTATTTCTAACATTCATTAAAAAGAAACAAGAATCGTTTTGAAAAAGTTAAATGGAGGTATTAAAAAATATATCGAAAACAATACTTTCCAGTTGTTTTAAAAGTTATAGGTACAATGTATATACAGTATTATTTATTTAACTTTAAATAATTAAAAATTATGTATATATTATATTAATTGAATATGGATTTTAATTGCAGGCTAATATGAAAATGAAATGAGTAGATTCTCATATACAATAAAAAATAGATATTTTCTTTACTTTCTTTTAATTTAATTATACATATATACATTTATAAGTATTAACCGGTTAATAGAATTAAAATGATATGATTTGATTAAGCGAAACTTACTGTTAGTATCGTCAATAACATTTTTATCATAGTTAGGCATTTTTTTTTTTTTAATTATTATATTAGAATGAATGATTAATAAATCAGAAGTAAAACAAAACTGCACAAGTAACAACGTACAATATACTATTAAAAAAAAAAAAATTACTGTAATATAATTAAAAATTTTTTTTTTCATTTTTAAGTTATGATAAATATAATTTAAATGCATTTTTTTAAGGGCATTAAAATCCCAGCCCTACTTATAATGCAGTTCAGTAATTCAAATCATTATTTAAACCAAGTTTTATGGTGAATAATAACACTCAATTTAAATATTTTATTTTATTGTTTAACTAACAAAATAAATACCTACAATATTAGTTAATATATGGTAAAGTTAAACTGATGAATTTTCCTAAGCCTTTTAGTTTTTTAGTGTGTCATATTAATACCATTAATTTGCTTTTTTTTTTAATGATATCTTTGTTTAGGCAATGTAGTTTTCTACACTCTTCAGAAACATGAAAAGCTGTGGATTCTGTCTTTCTACTTTTATTGGAACAAAAATATGCACACAATACCCATAGTTATTTTAATGTTTTTAACTATGTAAGACATAAAATGAAAATGTGAAATAAAAAATATTGATTTGTAGTATATAAGAGAATAATATTTAAGCTGAATAAGATAGGTACAGTCTACATAAATAAAACATTTATACATCTAATTTATTAATTTATCATACAGAATTATTTTGACTAATAACATAATATATACTATATACAAAATCAAGTAGTGTATATTTTAAACAGTGTTTATAAATAGGATATAGATATAAGGAATTTAATTTTTATAATGAACCTATATCATTAATTATTATTTATTACGTCTAACAGAACTTAAACACATTTAATAATTAACAAAAATAATGTAATATAAGTATGTAGTACATTTATCAGGATATTATATTTTAAGTTATATTATTATCTTCTTCTTTTTCGTCAACTTCATCATTATCCTCTTCAACAATTGGTTTCTAAAAAATTAATGTTTGAGTTGTTAAAACAATCATAAACAAATTTAAATTATAAATGTATTAGTTTATATACATTGTACATTTATTTATATATCCATGAATATTTCATTAACATAAATAAAAATATAAATGATAAATCTACAATTTTTTTTAAATATTAATGTAGTAAGCACATAGTTTTTCTTTTTGGTAGTTTAAATACCATCTCTCATAAGTACAGTTTTAAAAATTATTTTTTGATTATATAATGGCTTAATGACGTCTTATCCACATGTGTTGTTCCCACCTTAATAATGTAAAATATTCCAAATTTGTATGCAGAATTCATTTTATGCCGTTAGCTTTAATACTTGAATAAATGCTTGATCTTTTATCAAACTTAAAAAAAGAATATAATACATAGGTTTTCATTGATATTTTAATATTGAAGTGAGTTATGAGCATTTTAAAGTTTTAATACTTTACATAGCTATAACTCAGTTTACAATTAAAATATCAATAAAAGCCGAAATTCTAAATAATATTGTTACTTTTAAGTAGAATCATAAGTTCATTTACTCTACTATTAAAGCAAAAAGCATAAAACGGATTCTGCTATGGTGTGCTATATGCAGGTATGATGTCCTCTTAATTGATAAAAACAATTTTAAAATTATTTTATCATTAGTGTTAAAATTAAATTGAACTTTTAATTAAGTAAAAACTAATTTTATTTATAATAAGCTATGACTTATGATTATTAATAACTATTGAAAATGATAAAAATAAAATATAAACCTATTTTATTATGTCAACAAAATATTTCAAATATCTGTCTTATAACTTATAATTAAAAAAAAAATTATATTATGGTAATTATAAAAAAAATAAATAAATTATGGCAATAAATTACCTCTTTATGAATTGTAGAATTTTGATAAAACACCATACTGATGCCAGCATGCCAACATTGTTTCAATACTGGATCTACAAGCCATCTTTTGTCTGCACAATGATGCCAACAAGAAAGATCATTTGTACAATCACTATCTACAGGAGGTAGTTTTGTTTGAATATTATTTATGCAGCGGGTGCATTTTATTCTAAATATGAAAAAAAATTTAATTTAAAATATAAGCAATCAGTAAACAATATATATTTTTTAAACATTCAATAGGCTTATTGTGCTACTAAAAAAAGTTTATCTTGAGGTACAAAAATCCAAATGAAAGATATAGGCAGGTTTTTCTACTAATCTTCCACCATTCCAATAGAAAAAAATTCTAGATTTTCCGTTATACTATATTTTAACTAAGTTGTTGTTTTAATCATAAGTACAATACTTTAATAGATAATGATTATTATAAATATAACATATAACTCATGTTACAATTGTAAATCTTAATTTACTTGTCATGTGTATCACTAATAGTGTCTTGCCGAAGATTAAATAATGTACGTAATTCTGAAGCAGTAAAATGTCTTGCAACATCTTCTTCACAGTCAACCACACTAGAACTTAAGGCTTTTTTGTGTGCCTGTCTTTGCATCATTTTTTCTTCAATACTTCCAGTCTAAAAAATTTATTTGAAGAATTATTTCAGATACATTTTATTAATACTTTATTACAAAACTTACAGCTAAAAATCGATAAACAAAACAAGGTTTTTTTTGGCCATCTCTCCATACTCTAGCCATTGCTTGATCATCATTGGCAGGATTCCAATCAGGATCAAACATTACTAACCTGTTCGCACCAATTAAATTTAATCCACAACCTCCAGCTTTTGAACTCAGCATAAACAAAAATACACCACTAGTAGGGTTGTTAATATCATCTACAGCCTGTTTAAAACACAAATAATTATTATTACAGTAGGTAACAATAATTTATTTTATTGTTATAAATTTATGATACTTTAAAAATGAATATAGGTACTAGGTATAGGTCGTTTAATATGGTTTATTGGTTATTTCAAATACATGCACTCATGCACTGGAAAAGGAATATTATTAGTGGCTGGTATTTAAAAAAATCATTTTACATTTTATGCAGAGCTATGATAATATATTAGTTTTACAATGTGTTTATTCATAATTTTTCATTGTTTATTATCATCTTTTGTATCAGTAAAAAAGATAAAATTTTCAATTTTAAAAGTGGTTTATGGTAGATCTAGTTTATAAATTCGAGATCAACAACAATTTCTAGTACTTTTCAAAATAATAGGAAAAAATATAATGTGTCAAGTTTAAATATTTAAAAAAATTATCAAAATTATATACAAAAATAAACATTTTCAAATTATTGATTAAGATAAGTACTGTGAAGATTTTCATAACTTAATCTTCAAACGTTAACTCACTACAAAGCTATTAAGCTGAAAAACATAAAAAAAAAATGCTTAATAAAATGTGTTTTAATTTTGTTTGAAGCTCTGTAGTAAATTAACTATATAAAAAAAAAAATAAAATTCTGAAAATCTTCACTGCACTTCTCCTAGCCAATGTGAATCTAACAAGACCCCAAACGATAAAATCCACTCTCCAGTTTTGGAGATCTATCTCACTAAATGAAAATGAAAATAAAATACATTATACATATGTATTGCATACAATTAATAAATTTCTAATAATTGAAAATCAAGAAAGTTTACATGCCAATCTCTGACTTGGCAAGACTTTTTTAATATTTAAATAAAATAATAGTACATACTTTCGCTCTTTTCTTAGCAGTCATGGATCCATCTAATCTTACGAATGTATAGTTTCTTAATTTTGCTAGTCTTTCAAATAACTCTAATGTTTGAGTATAATTAGAAATTAATACTACACGATCAGTGGTGGTAGTTTTTATAACAGCTAACATGGTGTCAAGGACCATTAATTTAGATGATAATTCAATCATGAGTTTTTTTCTGAAAAATTAAAATAACTTATAATAAATGCATATAAAGTTAATATATTGTTTTACAATTTGAAATTTACAACCAATTATTGATTGTAAATAAATATATTTATAATATCAGCTCTAAGTAATAAATTACTTGGATTGAGCTGCAATGTATGATGGAGGTAGTAATTGTTTTGAATTTTCAAATCCATCAGTACCATTCATTATTTTATCTATTATAAGATCTGGATGAGCACATAACTTCTTAAGTAATGTAATAGCAGCTAATGCATTGCTAGTAACTTTCCCATCGTTACCTGAAAAAATATAAATAATGTAATACAATTATTTAAACTATAAATATACTAAGTTAAAATTATTAAAAATCATTAGTATACTTTTAATTGATTTTGTAACCATATCAGACTTAAGAAGATGAAGATATAAATCAATTTGCAATGGTGTTAATTTTATGCAAACAACATGTTCAGTTTTAACTGGTAAATATTTGGATAGTAATGCTGATGTACGTCTTATTAGACACCTATTTACTAATGAAATTAATTGTTCTAAACGTTCTGTAGCTTTTTTTTGCTCAGCGTCAGTAGCACAGGAATCTTGACCCCGTACAATAGGTGTTTCATATTGACGACGAAATTCTTGAGCTGTCCCTAAGATGCCTTCATTAACAAAATGAACAAGACTAAAATATTCTAGTAGATCATTTTGGATTGGTGTGCCTGACAATAGAACTCGTCGTTTTGCTTTTAAAGCCATTAATGAACGATAAGTTTGATTTTCACAATTTTTTAATCTATGTCCCTAAATATGCAATAAAACAATTTGTTTTTAAATTTTAAGTATTTTTGTAGAACATGGTAAAAAAAAAAATTATATTTACCTCATCACATAACACAAGACCTATATCTGCTGCATTTTGTAATAGACTAGCATGACTACGAAAAGTTTCATATGATATAACTAAAATTGGATCAACAGTTCTGCGTCCTCTAGCTTGAACAAACCCAGTAATTACTTTGTCCACTTGTTCTTTGCCACCTCCATCTACAGGTAAAGCTCCAATACGACCACCAAGCCATTTTTTTATTTCATTACACCAATTCTTAAATAAAATAGGTATATTATTTGAATGTTTATTAATATTTAAGAGGATGCCAGCATAGTATTTGTTATCTCTCTCTAACCCACGCGCAACATAGCAAATTTTACGTTCACAAAAATGATTATAACTATATTAATTTCTTAAATTAGAATGAAATGACCTATTATAAAATTTAAAGTTAAGAACATTATCTAGGGAATCTCATAGGCGTTTTATTATATTTTTATTTTAAAGCGAGTTATGAGTTTTTTAAGATGTATAAAAAATTTACAATTTTAAAATACTCATAACTCGTTTTAAAATAAAAATATAATAAAACGCCTATGAGATGCTCTAGATAATGTTCTTAACTTTAATTTCTATAATAGGTCACTTCACTCTAATTTGAGAAATTAATATGGTTATAGTCATTTTTGTGAACGTAAAATTTGCTATTTTGCATGTGGGTTAGAGAGAGACAACAAATACTATGCTGACATCCTCTTAATTAATATATAATCAAGATAGCAAAAATGATTTTGAAAAATAATTAGTATTTATTATTTTAACTTAAAAGTTAAATTCTATCAATACCTTTACTAAGGAACTAGGTGTAACTATAATAGCTTTGTGAATAGTTGGTGAAGCTTCTGGTCCTTGTTTCAAAAGTGTCCACATTAGGGTTATGCATTGCAAAGTTTTTCCCAATCCCATTTCATCCGCCATGATGCATCCATATGCACCTTCTATTCGTACCCCAGTGACACATTCATACATAAATTTAACACCCTAAAAAGTGAATTAGTTATTAATTAATTAAAATTAGTCAACACTATACTTAATAAAATAAAAACAGTATATAAACACTTTTAATTTTCCATTCCCCAAATTTAGTACACCAATTTTAAGCTGTTATCTTAAGAAGATGTTATCCCCATTGTCTCTGTCTTACTAACATATATTATTGCAAATTTGCGTCCAGCAGAACACATTTTGTAATGTTAGCTTTAATATCAGAATAAATTTACCTATTATCAAATTTAAAGGTAAGAATATTATCTAGAAAATGTCATATGCTATTATTGATATTATGGTTACAAAGTGAGTTATAGTTATATAAAATACTAAAACTTTAAAATGTTCATAATGTGTCAAAATATGACAATAATATGCGATAAAATATACCTGAAATGTAGATATAATTATTTGGGAAGATCAATCAATTATTGTATTCAAATGTGTATACAAAATAATTTAAGTTAAAAGAAAATTATTTCATAACAATTTTATTTTCAGCAATAATAATAAATTATACCTCTAATAAATATAAAGATTTTTTGATATGCACATGTCTTTCTTCTAAGGATTGACTTATATTTTTTTTATATCACACTATTTGAAAAAATAATACTAGAAGTTACTAGTAACAATAATCAAACTGGTTAAAGGTTATTAACAGCAACAAACAATATAATTATACTAGTTTAAAAGTGACGGTTTAATTTAAGAAAAACATGTGCACGATCCAAAGTATTTGCTTTAATAGTAGAAAATTCTCAAGAACTTTAATTAATATTTAAAAACATACTAACTTCTCTTTGATGGGGCCTTAGTATTTTTGATAAAGCTGGATCAACAACAACATGAACTAATATTTTATCTCTAAAAAAAATAAAGACAAATTAGTTTAATAATTATTTGAAGTTTAAGTATATCATACTTATCCATTTTTAAAATATCATGAGCACTAATTTGTGGAGGAATATATAAAATAAGAGCATCTGGAGCAGTAGGGTCATGTAAAGGTCGACGTAAACCATCACGACGAACACCTAAAGCTCTACTTAAACTGCTACCACTCCAATTTGCTATTGGTACTTTAAACGGCTTTGAAAGTATATTCCTTATATTTTGTTCCTTAAAAAAAAAAAATCTAAATATTTTTTTTTTTAATTTGTTACTTTTACAATAATTGTAGTTGTATACTAACATATATAGAAAGTGCTATAGTAGATTTATCATCTACTTTTGAATTTTGTTCAATTTTTTGTGATTGGTCATTATATTTCACGCAAGCTCTTTTAGATTCATTTGAATCACTTAAAGGTCGTTTATTGACTTGGCTTGGAGCTAAACTTCGACGCTAAATAAGCCATAAAAAAATATATTTAAACAAATAATATAGGTAATAATAAAATTGTAACTATATCATAATTTATAGTTATATAGTAACTATATATAGGTAATCTTAATTCACAATTAGATTACATTTTGCTATAAAACAAATGTTAAAAATGGAATACATACCATGATTACTGATTAGTGTAGTTATTGAATTATGCAAAATCAAAATTTAATTTCAAGGCATTGTAAATAATATATATCATATATATCAATGAGTATGTAAATCAGTTATTAATATCTGGAAGTAAAATTATTAGTACAAGTAATATAATGCTTAAATTGTAATACTGACAGATACTACAAACAATTTATATTTATAATTAAATAAAAATAACTTACCATAGAGCATTGTTCAATGAAAAGTGACATTCAAAATTCAAACAACTTGACCTAGACTAGATAGGATATTATTACCATACCATAATAGATGTGCATAGTGACTTGAATTTAGAACTGGCCTACCTAATTGCATAGTACCCATTTAGTTTATAGTGGAAATGTATTCTAATATGTTATGAAACAAAAAATAGTTATAGCAACTTAATTTCAATAATTAAAATATATTAAAATACATACAAAACTCGAAATCGATATTATACCCTTTATGATGGTCTGATATTACATATTTATCATCAAATCGCCATAATGATAAATTTTATATTTTCCCGCGCTAAAGTCATAGATAATAAAGCAGAATATGAATATACCTGTGGGCAGCACGAACTAAGTATATCCTAGTTCGTGGTGGGCAGTATCAGTATTGTTATATTCTGTGGTATCACCATTCTATTATATGTCTATGGGTATCACTACAGGTCCACAGAATAGATAAAATTTAATTAATAAATAATTAAAATAATATAATAGACAATATTATAATCCTATGATTCTGTAGCAGTATTGAGTATATGCTGTAAAAAAATAGTATGCGATACCTACAATTTAAAGTATTAAACTATTTATTATATCTTAAATTAAATCGTAGTGACAATTGTTGCCGGGTATATTATCTATGATAATGACAAAAAAAAGGTGGGCAAATGATACTGCAAGTCTGCATTACTGCCCTGTTAACCGTGGACTAAGATATATCTCAGTCCGTGCTGTTCACTGTTATACCAAATTTATGTACATAATAAATCTATATATGATGACTATTTTATACAGTCTGTAGTTGGTTCCATGCATAATATATATACATGCATATTATTCTGTGTTATTATTAGACCTAGGTAGGTAGTTTTTCATTGAGGAACATGGAAATTTAAATAATTTAGTATTTTAGAACCGACTATATAACTATTGATTAATTTGTAAAGGGATTTTAGATCACTTATATTCCCACCTGACTGCAAGACTATTCATATTAAATGTGCCGAACAATGATTTATAAGGATCCTAAAGAAGAGAACATCAGAATTTATAATAATTTTTACCCATTTGTCAAATTCCTCGAAAATCATCGATCAAAGCTGCAGAAGTCAGAGACAAATTTAGTGAATACATCATTTTACATGAAGGTGAATGATGGGCTTATTCGCTAAATTTTGAACAATTTGTTATTCATTTTTTAAATAAATAATAGAAATTACAAATACTGTGTCAATGTTTTTACACTGTTCCTAGTCATCAAAACAAAATTTAAAAAAAAATTTTTATTTTTGACTTAATGAATTTAATCGAATATACTTTTGGATTACATGCACACATGAGAACTTCCAGCAAATAATTTTTGAACATCATTATATGCTTTTAAACTTTTATATGAAGTTCCTAAAACATTGTAAAATAGCACTACTAAAATAAAAAACTTTTTTTTATCAAATTGTGTAGTGGCCTTGTAAGATATATATTATCTACTTAACATTTAATTAGTAAAATTCAAATTATAAATTAAATAATGACAAACATTGCCTTTCTATTAATATAGATAATAAGTAATAAAATACACAATTTATGTATAATATAACATAAATTATCACTAAAAAAACAAATATTAGTTAATTATTATAGGTATTCTTAGTATTAAATGTTACAAAAGTGAAAATAATAAAATAAGTCCAAAATAATTATTTGTGTTTAGTCGAAAAGTATTAAAATAATTAAATTAGTAGAAATTAATGTTTTCTTATTTAGAGTATAATTAAGAAGTTATTAACTTTCGTCATCATCAGACCACCATATATCTGAATTTTCCATTGTAGTATTCATAGCTTTTATGTCAGTTATTGATTTTAATTGTATTTTAGGTGTTTCTAATACTTCAAGGGTTAAAGTTGGCTTGTTATTCTCCTGACATCTAGTATCTTTCAATTTAGGCATTCTCGTGACAATAGAATTGTTACATTGTTTTATTTGTGGCATAGAGCAATTATTATTATTATTATTATTAATAGAAGTTATTGATTGTAAAGAAGAGCTACTCTTACTCATCAAAGAACTATTAGAAGAGTAAACTTTTTGTTTTGATAATGGAGTAACACAAATATTTTCTAATTTTTTTATTTCTAATTCTGAGTCATCGCTAAAGCAGATATTTTCAGAGTAGTTAGAATTTGAGGAAAATTCATTTATAGAATTATATGACAGATTTGTATTTGAATCACTAAGAACACTTAAGTCACAGCAACTCAAAACTAGATTATTTTTTAAAAATACCTTATCATTTGGTTCTCTTGGTATAAAAATTTTTTTCTAAAAAAATAAAAATAATAGATTAGAATTCATAAATTAATACAAAGATTTGAACTTACCAAATATTTTAATTTTATTGGATTGAAAATTGAATATACTTGATTTTTGTACTGGGGAATTTCTAAATTATAAAATTTTTTTAATTAGTTGGATTTAGTTAAGATTTAATAAGTGTATAAATATTATTTAATTACCTGCAAAAATTTTTTTAGTGTGAATATTTTTTAATAATTTTTTTAATGGAATATTCAAGTTATTAACTTTATAGTTTACAATTAATATACCCGAGTAAACATTATTTTCAAAAGAATGAGGAATAAAACTGAAACTTAGTTCACCATACTGATTTTTTTTCATCAAGATTGTGATTGCAATTTTTAAATCATCATCATTTAAACAAAGATCTATATCAATATAGTAAGTTGGAAGTATAAGCTGCAAAAATTTGGGTGGACATGTTCTCAATTCAAACATGTTGCCTTTGTCAATGAATCTCTAAATATAAATTTTAAACATATAGAATCAATAAAACAACAATTATTTAATAAACAAGGTACACAATACCTGAAAGTCGATCAAATAAATTTCCGGACATAAATTGTGATGATGATGACATTTTGATATAATACCGCGTGTCCATAGGCTACCCATGGGGTTTTTATCAACTTGAACAATTACTACCTGTAAATGAAAAAGATGTGTATTTATATATTTATTCCTTTACAAATTTACCCTTTTTCAAAAATGTAACCCCCCTCTTAATAGCAGATGAAATTTTGGCGATCGAATGTCTACTACTAAGAAGTGTCAAAATAATATATCTATTAGTATTAAGTAATAAATAACTGCTAACCTTTCCAGTTTCGATAATAGGATAGTCAATTTTTTCAAACCACTCGCTACAATTGTTAAAACCTAAAAGTTGTTTATAATAGTTTTGAAAATATTCTGTTGAACCGCTATTAAATCGTTCAACAACAACAAATAATCCACAGTTTTCGTCAATTTGACTAACTATATTTATATCATACATGGTGTTTAACTCCATTTCAGTAATCTCAATTCTCAAAACTATAAAACCTGCAGTCGTCCACAATGGACAAAATGACAAGACTTTTAAATGCTAGAACTTTGAACTCGATGAACGATAGCCAGTTGCCCAGTTTCTACTTTTTGTACTTCTGAAGTTTCTGTTGTATCTGGATTTGGAAGTTAGGGCAGTTAGGCTTACAGAAAAATATAGATAATACAATTTTAGACTATTTTTCAGACTAGTGATAACAAACATCGTATACTCGGTTGCGTTCGGTATAATCTAGGCGCTCGTCATATAACTTACCATTTGTTATGACTATACTTCTATTTATTAGCTAGATATTCTAAAGTCAAAGTATTGGGTGTTTGTTCCGATGTTTTCTTGACCCCTTCTGGTGTTCCACAAGGGAGTCACTTGTCTCCAATATTATACTCCGTATTTGTCAATAGTGCATCTAAAGTTTTGTCTCACAGCAAACTGCTCTGTTTTGCTGATGATATGAAGATTTTTATGCAAATCAACATTGTGGAAGAAGGTCATAGGTTACAAAGTGACTTTGTTCATTTTGTTGAGTGGTCGCAATTATTATGCGTGACTCTTAACTTTAAAAAATGTCGTACAATGTCATTCTCTAGGAAGCGTTCTTTTATAAAATGGCCCTATAAACTGTCCGGCTTATCCATCTCATGTGTTGATACCATTGTTGACTTGGGTTTTAAGTTTAATATTTGCCTCAACCCTGGATCTAACTTAACTATGAAATGCTGTAAAGCATACAGAATGCTTGGATTTATAAAAAGGCTAGCCCAAGATTTAAAACTTGGTCTATCATTATTTCATTAAACCCTATACTATGTGCACGTACGACCGATTTTAGAATACGGCGATGTTTTATTGTGGGATCCGCATACCTCTGACCACTCTCGACAAATTGAAATGGTCCAACGGAAATTCCTTATCTTTGCTGGTTTTATTCTTCATATTCAACATCTACTTTAAAGTCCCTCAACATACTTTTCAGCACCCGTTCCTTTTTATGTTCCTCCCTTCCCTTTTTGAGTTACAGCAAAATCAAAAAATCGATATTGTTGAAAAGTGGTTATGCATAAAAATTCCCGTTTTTCCGTTATTTTTTCAGGGTTTTTCCTGAAGCTTTTGAAAACTACCGGAAATTTTTTACTTTTGACCCCCCAGGTACCAACTAAATGAATTTTTTTTTTCAAAGAGGGACTGAAGTCGAAAATTAAAGCATTATTTACTACTCCAAAACGTAATGACAGACACAAAAAAAAAATAAGTAAAAAAAAAACACATCATTGTAGAATCAATACATTCATCACTCCGTTCAGAATCTATAAAAAAAATAAAATGAATAAACATTAAAACACTTTTGCCATGTCCTTTAGAAAAACGTTAAATGTGTCACTTTTATTAATAACTCTCCACCACATTTCAATGAGAATTACTAATTATACTAAATAATTTTTTATTGTTTTAAATTATTTGTATAAATCACGAACATTGTTCAAGTCAACTATTAATACTATAACTTAACCTTATAAGCTTCTGTTTTCTAAATGAAAATTAAATATTTTTGCATCCAATTATTCCAAAATACAAATCATACCATTTTGTAACCTAAAATTATAATTTAAAATGTTAGAAAAAAATGTATTATTATATAATATCATAAACGCTTTACCTATCTTTTGCAAATGATAACCTTTCTTCTAATTTTCTATATTTAGTTTTCATCTTTTGTGGTAGATTGCAGTTTTATAGTGCTATAAGGTCAAGGTCGAAGTTTGTTTGTTGGTTTTTTAGCTCTTTGATTAGAATAAAAATGTTTGGCTTTATTAAGAGCTGCATGCCATCCTTCAAGGTGATTTATGGTCCTAAATTGGTATAGCATCCTTTACTTCGGCTTCCGTAGAACCCACTATTCCTGAGGCTATAATTGATCTTCAGATTTCATTAAATGTCTGTGGTATAGTTTTTGTAGGATTTATTATCACTTCGTCCTTCAAATAAATTATTTTTAAGTTATAAAACACGTATTCAAAACTAATTTTTAAAAATGGTATAAAACTCGTGAATAAAATAGTATAAATTAAAACAAACTCACTTTAAGCTTA
The DNA here is from genome assembly GCF_003676215.2 of Rhopalosiphum maidis. Taxonomy (NCBI): domain Eukaryota; kingdom Metazoa; phylum Arthropoda; class Insecta; order Hemiptera; family Aphididae; genus Rhopalosiphum; species Rhopalosiphum maidis. The sequence goes on from NC_040877.1 coordinate 68,790,860, forward strand.
TTTTGAAAACCACGTTCAGCCAATTGGATTCCATGCGTGATGTGTCAGATGTTTATGCGTTTTTGACATTATAGCATTATTGAATAATCTTCTCTATATACTGCTCGACCTCCACAATTATCAATACATTTATAATAGTGGTTAAAAGTTAGAACCTCTTCTTCTATCAATTCGATGTATAAAATTATCCAAAACTAAAAGTTTGCCATCTCGCTCAGAAGTATATTATTATTATTTTTATATATTGTATTCATAACCAATAACTATAATTTACTTTTAAGTTATAACAACATATTTATAATAAAAACATTTAATATAATTGATATACGAAAATTCTTCAATATCAAATATCATTTTATTATTTATACATTAAGTCCTTCAATTAAAAAATTAAATAATATATATTATAACTAAATTTGAAGAACAATTCTCCATTTTTCATAGAAGTCCGGTCCGGCCCGGTCCAACTCGTTAATTGTTGTTCAAAATAATGTCCGACCCGGCCTAAAACTTTAGACTGACAATGAATTGAGTCCCGCAAATACTTTTGGGTTATAGGAGTTGAGTTCTACTAATATTGTTAGGTTGTTAGAGTTGAGTCCCTCAGCCTATTATTGATATATATATTAATTGCTTACATTGTTTTTAATAATTTTAATTAAATTTGCTTATTTATATATTTGTTTGTCTGCTCCCGTAAAAAATTTTCTTTTTCCAATGTTTCTTTACATGGTCTTTTTACTTTGCTTTTTAATTTTATATATGTATCAGACTATATTCCCAGAAGAGTGTCCACAAGAATAAAAATATTTTAATGTCCTGAATGAAAAAAAACATTTAATTTTGAATGAATTTTACTGTGTAGGTAGTTATAACATTTCATCTATATACGGACTCAATTCAAAGATATTAAGATAATAAGCTGGACTCAATTCAAACACATAAAAGTAGCATGGACTCAATTCAATATTACCGGAATTTTATAGGTCCGGCTAGGCCCTAAAGTTACCCGGCCCATGCAGGTCTTCAGTATGTACATCGGTTATATGCTACATATTAATAGTTAGGAATTAAGCTATCAACTAATACATAATTTAAGAAAATTGTTTACTAAATGTATATCAAAATTTAATAAAAATATTTAATATTACAAGTTATGAAAATAATACGTACTAACAATTTAACACAATAATGAACTATAAACAGTAAAGAATAATAATTATATAATCAATAAAATAATAACTTAGATATTGTACATAATGATAATATATAATAATATTAATAACATAACAATGTGAATAGGTAAGTATACAAACATAAAATTGTTAAACATTATAAAAAAAAAAAATACTTTTATGCATATTAATATTGAGTATAATATATTTGTATATAAAAATGGAATATCCAGCTGAAAACTAGCACATTCTTTTAATTATACATAATAAATATATTATTAAATGTATTAACCCAGTCCTCTTGTCCAAAATAAAATAATCTCTAGTCATTTTCTTTATAGTATAACTTTCAACCCACATATATACTCCTACTTCATTAAGAATTCTATTAATATTTTTCTACTATGTAAATAATAAAAAAAAATTATAATTTTAATATTCTAAATTTGTTTTAAATTGTGATTTGTGTAAGAAAAATTAAAATCTACATGTGTATATCAAAAATTAAATTTAACTAATAGAGAAGGTTTATCACAAATATTTCTAATATTTTTGTTTCAAACATTTAAAATATGATCAACAAGTATATTGAAAACTTTACTCGGTTTGCATAAATTACTTTTTTTTGTATAACACCCAGGCCCGTATTTAGGGGGGGGGGCATAAGTAAGCACATACTCGGGGGCAGCACATCTCAGGGGCAGCACATCTCAGGGGCGTAAAATATTTTATCTAAATTAATTTTAAAATGTAATGAAAAAAATAATAGTATTTTAATGAATTATTGGAAAAAATTAGATTAAAACAAAAATTTGTATGTTTTATTACATTATAATTTTTTAATTAAAAGAATATTTAAATTTTTTTCTTTCTTGATTTTTAAACAAGTAATAATACGTTCAATTTTAATAATGAATTTTGTAATGTTTTTATGTTTTGTAATCTATATTTTTAAGGGCGCCTTTTAAAAATTTGCTGTGGAGTGTGGAAGCCATAATATTTCGAGCTGGCACTGCTGCTGTATTTAAAAAAAGAATGTGTATTTTCTCTTACTGATTAATAAATTCCGTAAATAATATACATTTATTTATTTGTATATAGTGGTCGCCGTTTATTGTAGTCATTGTTAAAGTTATCAATCGTTTATTGTTATCTATAACTATAAGTACAGACCGGATGTTTATCTAAATGTGTAAATTATGTCGGTTATTATATTCAATACGCTGCTTAATGTTATTAGTTAAAGGTCATAAAATCATCATTATGTACGAAAAATTGTTTTAAGCATGGAGGTTTTGCAAGTATGGGGGAAGAGAAAGAAGAAAAATATAAAGATATAGTCTTAGATTTTAAAAATTAGTTAATAATCAATGAAAATATATCTATTACATCAAATTTTATATTTTAAATATTAATTATTAATAAAAAGTAAAAAAAAAAATGTATCAAAACATCAATCATCAATCCAACCAAAAAACTCCTTCAAAATCCAAACTTACACACAATCTCAATCTAACTGTAATCCAGACAACAACCACACAAAACAAACGTTCACCAGAACCACAGTTGGCATGGTTAGCAGTAAACACGGAACCGCAAAAGTTCCAATTGTTGATGTAGAAGATGAAGGCCAGGAACCAATCGGCAAGGCAATCATCCTGAGTCTATCTCAGACCCAGAGGCTGCCAGCCATCCACCGTCTAAACCAACGTTCAACACCGGTGGTAACGCAATTAAGCGTCACGCATCCTGTGGAAACTATAACTCGAAAGAGAATATGGATTTTTCAGGCAGCGAAGTAAAAAACCTATATATGGCCTTTATGAACAGCAGTGGTTAGGTTAGCCATCCACCGTCCGAACCAACGTCCAACACCGGAACCCTATCTGAAGCGCCGGCATATGTATATATGACTAAACATATTATTCAAATTATAGATGGAGTAATTTAAATTAATATATAAAAAAAAAATGGTGGGCAAGTGGGTATCGCTCTGCTGTATAGCAAAGATGAAGAGTAGGTCACTATAACGGATGTGTTAAATTTGAATGCAATGACAGATTTCATTGTATACGAAAAACGATTTTGTACGGAGATGATTTGTCAGTCAATGATAATTAGTAAGATATATAATATATTTTATTAATACTTATATTTAAATTGTAATACAGTGAGTTCTACTTTATGTGATTACTGGTTTATAGAATCAACCGTTTAATGGAATCAAAATTGAAAATCCCAAATCATATCTTATGTTACTAATGTTAAATTAACCTTTAATAAAGGGTCAGTTGTCACCGCCACACCGTTCGATGCATACGTTTATTACGCGCCGCATAATGTTATGATCTCGTGTTCTCTTTTTTTTTTTTTTTACATAAATAAAGAAAAAAAACAAACATGGCCACCGTTGTTTAACCATCCAATTATTAAATTAATTGCGCCCAAAACCGTTTCTTTCAAAATGTAAATAACTCAGTGCGCAAGACCACCTATGCGTGTTTCACCGTTATCGCCGCCAAACGGTGAAACACGACCTCTGCCCGAGATAAACATGTCACAATCTCCAAACAAAAATACCAATAAAAACAAAAATGCGAATGTACAGGCCGGTCGCCTAAATAAGCAACATATCATAAATAATATTACACTCAATGCCACCAACCCGAGTTCATCTCGTGACAACATAGACGACTCTTTAAATGGTGAGTGGACACATATGCCTAACAAAAGACATTTATTAGATTCATCAGATCCACGTTCTCCTGATCCCACTATAAATAAAAATAAAAAATTATTTATAACTAAAAATCGCTACGAACTATTGCAAGCCGAACCTCAAATTACACAAAACTCTACCACTGACACACAAAACTCTACCTCAGAAACTCCAAACTATGTCAATCCAATCTAACCACCACCACCAATTTTTGCGAAAGGCGTAGTGAACTTTCCAGATCTGTGTGCAGCACTAATTGAAAAAATTGGAGTCGACAACTTTTTCTGCAAATCATCGAGAGACAGCCTAAAAAATCAAACCGCAAATCCTGATGCATACAGAACATTGGTTCATTTTCTAAGAGATCAAAATGCCCAATTTCACACGTACCAGTTAAAGGAGGACAAGCCTACTCGTGTCGTCTTGCGAAACTTATACCTTTCTACATCCACTGAACTAATAAAAAGCGAACTTGATTTGCGCCTCTTCGAAGTAAGAAAGGTCACAAATGTCCTACATAAGACCAGTAAATCGCCATTACCTCTGTTCTTTGTCGATCTTGAGCCAACTGACCACTCAAACGACATCTTCAAACTCTCTTCTTTTCTCCATACAAAAATTAAAGTCGAAGAGCCCTACAGACCGAAAGTTATAAGCCGATGTCTGAACTGCCAAGAGTATGGCCACACAAAATATTACTGCGGATATCCTTCACGCTGTGTTCGCTGCAGCGCATTCCATCCGTCCACAAAATGCACCAAAACACGTGACACAGCAGCCAAATGTGCCTTATGTTCCGGCGACCATCCACCCAACTACAGAGGTTGTAGTGTCTACAAAGAATTACAACGTCGTAAAACACCAACTACAAAAAGTAACTTCTTACATGATAATATTAAACACAATGTAAACAATTATAATAATGTAAAAGCTAACCACCCATTACCAACCTCGTCTGAAAATAATTCAGCCACCCTCTCTAAAACTTATGCTCAGGCCACTTCTAACCAACCATCACAGTCCTCTCCTCCAACCCCTCTTACTGATCTAACTACAACCATATCTTCGTTTGTAGACGAACTTAAGTCACTCATCAATCCGCTGATCGCTCTCCTAAATCAAGTAATTACTTCCTTTCTTAATAAACAAAATGTATAACTCATACACTAATAATGCATTAACAATTATATTATTCAATGCAAACGGTCTGAAAAATCACGTCAATCAACTACAGAGTGTGCTATTCGATAAACGCATAGACATCGCTCTAATCTCCGAAACCCATTTTACAGAGTATTCTTACATATCTATTCCCGGTTATAGCCTAATCAAATCCAATCATCCAGATGTTATTGCTCATGGCGGAACAGCCATACTTATAAAATCTAACCTTAAATACTACTCACTTGTTAACTACTCTCAAAATCACTTTCAATCATGTGCCATCTCAATTACAATTAATAATATCCCTGTTGCTATCGCCGCAATCTATAGTCCACCTAGGCACAATTTAACTATTGATAACCTCACCGACTTTTTTGACTCAACGGCCAATAACTTTATTATTGGTGGTGATTATAACGCTAAACACCAAAGTTGGGGTTGCCGAGTCACCAACCCTCGTGGAAACTTGCTCTATAATTTTTCCAATATAAAAAAATACAAAATTCTTGCATCTCCCGGGCCAACATATTGGCCAACCTCAGTTAGGAAAAAACCTGACATTCTAGACATCTTCGTCACAAAAATTCCCAGCAATTTATACCATTCAATTGATAATATTCTGAATCTTAATTCCGACCATTCGTCCGTCATTCACAATATTGATGCCACTCCACAAATACGTACAGTTAGTCCCTAACTCTTTACGGCAACAACTGATCGCCTTAAATTTCATAACATCATAGCTGAAGAAATTAACCTAAAAATAAGCTTAAAATCTGCTCATGAGATTGACGATGCAGTTAATAATTTAACTACGCTTATTCAATCAGCGCCTTCTAAGCAAACCTCCAAAACACCACCAATAACTCAGTACATAAATACCCTTTTGTTTCTGAGCAAGTCCGCTCATTAATAGTCGAAAAGCGCAGAGTAAGAGCACGTTATCAAATCACACGGTTACCCTCACATAAAAGTGCATATAATAAATTAGCAAATTCATTAAAAAATGTTTGGCTAAAAATAAAGCTGACATGTACGAACAAATACTGACCTCACTCTCCTCTGTAAAAGGGAGTTTATGGCGTGAAACCAAAAAACTACTTCAATATAAACGCCCCTCAATCCCACTCAAAAAAACAGATAATTCATTTGCCTTCTCTGACAATGATAAGGCCGAAGTTTTTAAAGCTCATCTTCACGAAACGTCAATAAATCAACCTGAAAAATATTTCACCTCAAATGAAGTTAAACAGACCATCCAAAAATACTCACTAAAAAGTCACCCGGCTTTGATTTGATTACGGCCAAAGTAGCTAGGTGCCCACCCAAAAAAGCCATCGTACTAATAACATATATTTTCAATGCTAGTCTCAGACTGTCATATTTTCCGATAATTATGGAAATTTTCTAAAATAGTTTTTTTTTCTAAACCTGACAAACCACTCGATACCCCAATCTCATTCAGACCAATAAGTCTCTTGCTGTTCTTTTCAAAAGTTTTAGAAAGACTTATTTTAAAACGCTTAATGCCACATATTATCACTAATAACATACTTCCAAATACCCAGTTCGGGTTCCGCAACTCACATAGCACAATCCATCAATTACACTGAGTTGTTGATGTTATTTCTACATCCCTTGAAAAAAAGCTTTATTGCTCTTGTATTTTTCTAGACGTTGCACAAGCCTTCGATCGGATTTGGCATGAAGACCTCTAATACAAACTAAAAAAATTTCTCCCCTCCCCACTATACCTATTAATTAAATCTTATTTAACTGATAGACACTTTCAAGTCTAATTTAATTCGTCGACATCGGAAATCGCACCAATCAAAACAGGTGTACCACAAGGTGGTATACTTTCCCCAACATATACGTAGCCGACCAACCCACCATGCAACAAACTATTGTAGCGGATTATGCCGACGACAAAGTCATTTTATCCATCAATGAAGATCCTTTAATCGCCTCATCAAACTTACAAGTACATATTGAGCACTTGTCCGAGTGGTACGAAAAATGGCGAGTAAAAATTAATCAAAATAAATCTATTCACACAAAATTCACGCTTAAACAAGGAATATGTACAAACATTACTCTCAATAATGTACTAATTCCCACAGTTAAATATTTAGGGTTATTCTTTGACAAAAGACTCACATGGAAAAAACATCTCCAAACCAAACGGTTAACCTTAAACAATCGCATGCGTATGCAAAAAACCTCTGCTAATTAAAAATAAGTACTCCACTTTAAACACCAAACTAATAACCTACAAAGCGCAACTCAAATCTATCTGGACGTATGGACTTCAATTGTGGGGCTCAGCAATAAAATCTAACACTAATCGAATCCAAACGTTCCAAAACATAGCACTCCGAAGATTATGCAATGCTCTGCTCTATATTTCTAATTACACTCTTCATAATGACCTCCATATGAAAACAGTAAATGAGGAAACACGCATTTTTCACACACGATTTCATAAACAACTCCAAACTCATTCTAACCCTCCAATAAAAGATCTCTCCATCCTTACTCTACTAGGAAATCCTAACCGCAGGTTAAAAAGAAAATGGTGCTGTGACCTCATACAAAACTTTAATGTCTAATTTCTCCTGGTCAAAAAAAAAATAAATAAATAAATAAAAAAAAAAAAACTAACTTATCAATAGTCGAGAGCCACTAATGGGTGGCTGCTTAATTCAAAACTATCATGTCATTTAAAAAATACTCTCATCATATAAACTTATTGTGCGAAAAAATGAATAGATTGTTTATGTTGAATAAAAAGAGAAAGAAGAGACCTTTTATTAGAATCAACAAGTACCGGATAATTGAATTATTTTTAAGAACATTCTTATCGTTTTAATGGTATTTCAAAATTTCACTAAAAAGAAACAAGAATTGTTTTGAAAAAGTTAAAAGGAGCTATTTAAAAATATGTTGAAAACGATACTTTTCAGTTACAAAAGTTATAGGTACAATATTTACATACATTATTATTTATTTTTAAACAATTAAAAATCATGTATATATTATACTAACTGAATATGAATTTTAATTTAAATATTTTGACCTTTTTTAAGCTATTTATAGACAATTGAAATTTTTTGACTTTTTTAAAGTTTTTTTTTCTTAAAATGCCTATAAAAAAAAATTTGGCTATCCAAAAAATTTTTAAAATTTAATTCAAGGTTTATCATAAGTTGTACTTATCGTAGTAAAAAAAAAATCAAAAATCGTTAGTCACAATTTTTGTTTATAAGCATTTAAAGTTAAAAAATTTATAAAATCGAGAAAATTTGGAATTTTTGTGATTTATACCTAAGATTAAAAAACCCAATACAAGGTTATCCATAAGTTTTCCTTCAAGTAACTGTAAAAAGAAATTCCAGCGTTAATATAGAAACAATGTTATATAAGCGTATGAAATTTAATTTTTTACAAAATCGCGTAAAATAACGATGTATTACAATTTAAATTTAGGTAATAATATAATATATCCAACTAATTATCATTGACTGACAAATCATCTCCGTTCAGAATCGTTTTTCGTATACAATGATACCCGTCATTGCATTCAAATTTAACACATCCATTATAGTGACCAGCGACCTACTCTCCATCTCTACTACACAGCAGAGCGATACCCACTTGCCCACTTTTTTTTATTACTTTTGTAATAGCAGCAGTTAAATATTAAGTGGTATGGGGAAACACCCACACAGGTTTTTAAATCACCATAAAAGTTTGCACCCATATGAGTTTTTACCAAGTGCCGCTTATGTATGTAACAATTAAATTGTAATATTTATATGTAGGGGTGCGGGGGCGAAGCCATCCGCGGGCCTGTTCTATAGCCTACCCCTTCTAACACGGCAAAACGCCTATGCATCGATGTCTTTTAAAACAATGAAGGGGGGGGGGGGTTAACAAGAATTTAGGTTTTGTGCTGGTTTACAACTAAAAGATTTGGATGGTAAAGTAATTTAGAGTGAAACTTTTTATAGTGAATTTTAATTAAATTTTCTACCAAATCAATTTTTATGTATTTATGAAGGGTGCAATTTGAAACATTTCAAGGGATGGACATAAATTGACCTAATTGACCTACTCTCCATCTCTACTATACAGCAGAGCGATACCCACTTGCCCACTTTTTTTTCTTAATTATATTTATTACTTAGTAATATGCAAGATATTTTTTTGTAATTGGTTGATGTTGACATGTTGTTGCCTATTTTTTGATAATATTATTTAATAGTTATAAACTTATAACTATTAAATTTATATATCTAAGTTAATATATTATTAGTGTCATTTTTAAATATTACTATTGTTTTAAATTTGGGGTTAATAGAGAATTAGTTTTAGTTATAAATTTTTGAATACATGTTTATCATTACTTATATTTTGCATAATTGCAAAACGAAAATTTGATTAAATTGCGTCATAAAATTTAGAATAGATTATAAGTAGGTATAATAATAAGTTTTAATGCATACAATTAATTGTAAAATATATGAATATGCTTTTTTATAAACCAGACATGTTTACAGGGGGGGGGGGGAGATTCAAACTCGAAATATTTTTGAGTAACGAAGAAAAAATTGTTTTATTATGTTGCGGCACAATTTGTATTGCACCACGAATTTTATTTTTGTATACTTATTACGTGCCTGTCATCAACAATAGACATATTGTTTATGAGTATATTTATTCATCAACAATAGATAAATTGTCTATGAATATATTAATGCATATATAAATACTTTTAAAATAATATTAAGTATTTAAAGATGTATTTATAAAATTTTTATTATTTACAATAAACTGAACCTAATACTTACAATGGGGTATTATTGGGTTTTAATAACTCGGATATTGCTACTAATCACTCATCCGTAATTTCTATTTCATCAATATCTAATTTACCAACATCTTTATTTAACACAAAATATTAATTAGATATTTTTTTTGTATTTGTAGAATAATGAACACACATTTTTGTATAGTAGATACCTAATATAATAATTAAATCAATTTGGCTCATTTGAGATTTACTGCCCCTAAACTAGTGCCGTCCTAGGCGTCTGCCTATTTCGTTACCACATTGGGCTAGCCCAGGTCATGGGTTGCCTAATCATTGAATTTATAAATATGTCTAGTTACAAAATTAATCGAAATCTACATGAATCCTAACAAAATCCAAAAAACTTGGTGATATACATTAGTGACATAATGGCTAATTAACTATGAACATACATAATCTGCTATACGGGCTGATTCTTTTATCATAAAATACTCATTATTTCAAAAAGTAATCATGTTTTTGAAAATATTTTTTAAACGTTTTTATTAAAAAATTATATTTTTAAATATTTTTTATCCTTTTAATTTTTTCCTTTTTTGAATGACAACATAGAGTTTTAATTTCATATTCCAAAGCAGAATAATTTTCTGAGTATTTTGATACATAAAATTCGAATTTAGAGCGAGTAGTTTATGAGTTATATTTATATAAATTTTAGACAAGCAGAGTAGTGGACAAACATTTTGCGGCGTAACCCTGTACCATTCCACTCCGCGCATCAAAACTTTATATACGTATAACTCATCAACTACTCGCCCTAAATTCAATTTTTATGTATCAAAATACTCAGAAAATAATTTTGCTTCGGAATTTAAAATTCAAAGTCTATGTTGTCATTCAAAAAAGTAAAAAATTAAAAGAATAAACAATATTTAATTATATAATTTTTTAATAAAAACGTTGTTTTTTAACAACTTGGAACTATGTACAAAAATATTTTCAAAAACATGAATATTTTTTTAAATAATGAGTGTTATATGATAAAAGAATCACCCTGTATACAAAACTATAAGTTAAATTATTTAAAAATGTGTTTTTGATTTTTTTTTTTTTTTTGATTCTTATAGAAAATAAAATAAATAAATAGCTTTTTAACCAACGAATTATTTCCTAACAAAAAAATATAGTTTATGTACTCAGACTCACTAACCACCGATTGCCATAGACGATCAGCTGCCAGTCCTCAGATGCTAGATGTCAAACAGTCGCAGAAGACCTGCAACATAAAACGACTGTTAGCACCCATTTTTACCTATATACATTCATATGTTATTTGCTTATCGTTCATAGATAAAAATATTCCTTACTTTTAAATTAGCGAAAACTCTTAACAGATGCTTTCACGTGTAACAATTTTTGTAATAAGATGTAGTTGGTTCGCTCTATTTCTTTTTGTTTCGCCTGACGATTAAAAAAAGACGACGATTTCTTAACAGAAGGTGCCAAATTTTTTACATTGTTCATGCTGTCTGTGTACAAATTTATGATTTGTTTCTTCTTTATAATTTTAGATTTCTTGATGGACAATTCTTCGTGTTTTATTCGATTGACATCATATCTATCACTGTTGTTAAAGACCATACTTCGATTTCTTACATCGCCGCACGAGAAATCTGTATGAAGCTCCTTCGAGTTACAGCACGAGTGACGCTTAATTGCGTTACTACTATGAAATTTAATTTTAGAGTTTTTGGCCGTCATTGGTTGTACTACCTGTGTTAAAATGGAGTCATTAATTAATTTGGCGGTTATAGTTTTCGGTAAGTCACACCGTTGCTGGATCGGTGTTAGGGGTGAGCGACCTGAGCACAAGCCCAGAGCGCTTGTTGAAAGCGGGGCGCCTCAATGATATAATGTTAAAACTACGACTAATATTTACTTGTGGAGTGTCGCATATTTGTTTACTCGCCTTGGGCTCCAAAGACTTTACTGACGGCACTTTGATTTTAGAGTTTTTGGCTGTCATTGGTTGTACTACCTGTGTTAAAATGGAGTCATTAATTAATTTGGCGGTTATAGTTTTCGGTAAGTCACACCGTTGCTGGATCGGTGTTAGGGGTAAGCGACCTGAGCACAAGCCCAGAGCACTTGTTGAAAGCGGAGCGCTTCAATGATATAATGTTAAAACTACGACTAATATTTACTTGTGGAGTGTCGCATATTTGTTTACTCGCCTTGGGCTCCAAAGACTTTATTGACGGCACTTTGATTTTAGAGTTTTTGGCTGTCATTGGTTGTACTACCTGCGTTAAAATGGAGTCATTAATTAATTTGGCGGTTATAGTTTTCGGTAAGTCACACCGTTGCTGGATCGGTGTTAGGGGTGAGCGACCTGAGCACAAGCCCAGAGCGCTTGTTGAAAGCGGAGCGCCTCAATGATATGATGTTAAAACTACGACTAATATTTACTTGTGGAGTGTCGCATATTTGTTTACTCGCCTTGGGCTCCAAAGACTTTACTGACGGCACTTTGATTTTAGAGTTTTTGGCTGTCATTGGTTGTACTACCTGTGTTAAAATGGAGTCATTAATTAATTTGGCGAGTATAGTTGTCGGTATGTCACACTGTCGCAGGATCGATGTTTGGGCCATTAATGTAAGTTGCGTACCAAAAAAAGAGGTTCCGATAACAACATACGTTAATTGCGGCCCGATTTTTCTCAGGTACATATGTAAGTTGCGAAATATGTAAGTGTAAAGTGCATTGCAAAATTAATAGTTAAAAGTCTTATTGATACTGAAATTCAAATGTTTAATGAACATAAACATAAGCCATTACCAGAAAATATTTTAACTAAACAAAAAATTAGTAACAATTTAAAACGAAAAGCAGTTGATGACATGTTTATTAGACCATCGAAAATTTTACATTTTAAATTGAAAAATGATGATATTGAAAATATAACTTCTGGAGATGTTTTATCAATAAAAAGAAATATACATAATGCTCGATATTCAAAGTTACCCAAATTACCAACTTCATTAACACAAATTCACGAGACTTTAAAAAATATGGAATTTAAATAAATTAAAGGTGAAGACTTTTTGTTAGTTAATAATAACGAAACAAATATATTAGGTTTCTCGACAGTTCGTAATTTACAAGCTTTACGCAGTTTGAACACGATATTGTAGACGGTACTTTTAAAAGTTACCAGAAATTATTTTATCAACTCTTTACTATTCATGTTGTGTTAAATAATAATTATATCCCACTTGTTTATTTTTAACTGCCATCAAAGTCAGCTAATTTTTATACCTATGCATTTCAACATTTAGTAGAAGAATGTAGAAAAAATGACATGCAATTCAACCCAGTCCGAATGTATGTCGATTTTTAAAAGGCTATACATACTGCTGCAAATGTAGTCTGGCCTTCTATTCAAGTAAAGGGGTGTAGATTCCACCTAGGACGAAGTTGGTACAGAAAGATTCAACAGTTGGGGCTTAGTACTGAGTATGGGAAGGAAAATATTGGTTGTAAATTGGTAATGTACATATTAATATAAAAATACCCGGGACGCAATTTACATCAAAAAGGTACATTGGGACGCAACTTATAGTCACCCAAGGGTGGGCTTGTTGAAAAGTTGCCTCAATGATATAATATTAAAACTACGACTACTATTTACTTGCGGAGTGGCGCATATTTGTTTACTCGCCCAGAGCGCAAATAACTCTACTGCCGGCATTTCAATTTTAGAGTTTTTGGCTGTCATTGGTTGTACTACCTGTGTTAAAATGGAGTCATTAATTAATTTGGCGGGCACAGTATTTGGTAAGTCACACCGTCGCAGGATTAGTGTTAGGAGTGAGCGATCTGGACCTAAGCCCAGGGCGCTTGTTGAAAGCGGGGCGCCTCAATGATATAATGTTAAATCTACGACTACTATTTACTCGTGGAGAGTTGCATATTTGTTTACTCACCTTGGGCTCCAAAGACTTTACTACCGGCACTTTAATTTTAGAGTTTTTGGCTGTCATTGGTTGTACTACCTGTGTTAAAATGGAGTCATTAATTAATTTGGCGGTTATAGTTTTCGATAAGTCACACCGTTGCTGGATCGGTGTTAGGGGTGAGCGACCTGAGCACAAGCCCAGAGCGCTTGTTGAAAGCGGAGCGCCTCAATGATATAATGTTAAATCTACGACTACTATTTACTTGTGGAGAGTTGCATATTTGTTTACTCACCTTGGGCTCCAAAGACTTTACTGCCGGCACTTTAATTTTAGAGTTTCTGGCCGTCATTGGCTGTACTATCTGTATTAAAATGGAGTCATTAATTAATTTGGCGGGCACAGTATTCGGTAAGTCACACCGTTGCAGGATCGGTGTTAGGAGTGAGCGATTTGGACCTAAGCCCAGGGCGCTTGTTGAAAGCGGGGCGCCTCAATGATATAATGTTAAATCTACGACTACTATTTACTTGTGGAGTGCCGCATATTTTTTTACTCGTCTGGGGCGCCAATGACTCTACTGCCGGCACTGGACACACGGCCCGAGATGTCTTCTTAACCGGCGGTGACTCTTCGCTATCGCTTCCAAAGATAGACCATTCTCCATCTGAACTCAATACATGATACACCTTATTATGCATTATAAAAATATAATTAACTCTTGATAAATACAGTGAATAAATATTATAGTTCCAAATAAGGTACTGATACAATGTCAATAAATAAACTTAGTATCTTAGTGAATAGTCAATGTTATTCTGTTCGTTTTAATTTATTATTAACAATTGTTTTAAATTTAGCCAGCAAATAAAATAATTTGATTTTTATTAAGCTTGCTGAATATTCTAGCTTCGCTCAGGAAACAGTAAACAAATACAAAATCCGACACTTTATAAGTGTATTTAACCGGTTTTAGACTTTTAGTGTACCTACCTCAATTTATAAGCATTATAAGCAAATCTGCAGCGTCAGCGGTCTACATAGCTTTGAAACCTAATTCGACAGAAATGAACAATCTGTTTACACTGAATTAAATATATCTGACACACTGAGTAGTATGTGCCTGACTCATCATCTAACGTAAAATGATCGCCGCCAACCCTGTACCTACTGTGCAATTTATCTTTCATAAGTCATAACGTTTTGGGGTCGCTATTATTGTGTTTCATGGTCAACGTTGCTTTGTAACGTAAGCACGATATGGCCGGTTTGTTTTTGTGTACTCTACAAAGTTATAAACAGTGAAATACTACATGAAAGTATGAAACCATAGAGTAATTATTCTTTGCATGAAACCCAACACCCAAGGCTTATAGATAAACCTTGCATGAAACGTTCCATAGATGCATGCCCAAAAACAAACCGCGTACCACGAAGTTTCTGATAACATTCTTATCTATAATATTTATGATAATTTTTTTTTAAGATCTACCATTTAATATTTTGATTCTTAATTAATATTTACTAGGTATATACTTGTAGTATTTACGCATGGATTATTATTATGTATTTTTTGTTTATTATATTTTTAGCCATGGTATTTACTATTAGAGAATACATTATTAAAATTAATTCTTCTTAATCGCATAGTGGTTAGTTTTTAAACGAAGTGTATGGATTTAGAATAACTGTATTTACAATAATGTTTACTGAAAATAATATTATTTTGTTTCAATTATGGCGATTATATTGATTTATTAATAATAAATAAAAAAGATTTTAAAGATTGATTGAAAGCATTGTGTTTGGGTATTTAAATAGGTACACGGAATGTATTGTTGAAATAATAAGACAATTAGAAAATCAGGTTAGTGAAATAATAATTTAAGGTTTGTGAGAATGAAAATCAAAAACTTACTCTAAATAAAAATGATTAATGTTAAAAAATTATATATACATATAAATTTTATTTTATTTATAGAATTGTAAAATGGAAAAAATTGCTCTTTTTGAGACTTTTAATATCAGTAAAAAGAATAAACAAGTAAATGAGAAAGATTATAATAATATAATGGATTTATTGAATGAATTATCTGAACTTGATCCAAAATGTAAGTACAAATTATCATTAATATTTAATGAATTATTTTTTCCCAAATTCTGAAAATTATTCCAATGGTTCTTATTTGTTGTATGAATAGTAGGTGTTTTTTCTATGTAAGACAATTGTCTTATCTCAATTCCTGAGTTTGTTACAAGTATTACATGTATAAACCCTATTCCTGAAAAAACTATTAATATTTTTTGGATTCAATAATGAAACATAACTATGACTATTTCTAGGTTTGTCAGAAGATGATTATGAAAAATTAATTAAATATTTGCCTTTATCACCTACTCATAACAATCAAGTTTTAGCTGCCACATGTAATGTAATTGCTTCATTATGCTCAGTTGACATAGCGAGACATCATTTTGGAGAGAAAATAACCGTGTCTACTGTGAACATATTAAAATCACTTACAAGTTGTATTAATAAAGATAAATGTATTCAAGAATGTTTGCTTCAGACATGTCGTGCTGTCGGAAATCTTTGTTATTACCATGGTAAATAATAATATTCATTTCAGTTATAGTCTATAACTTATAGATCTATTAAGTTTTGTTTTTAAAAACAAAAAATGTTGTTATATATAAAATAACAATAATAACAATAATATATAATAATAAGTACTTGCAACAATATATATATTCTTAAAATTCTATTTTAATCTGTATTTTTTACCAATTCATAATAAATATTAAAAAATGTATTATTCAAGTTGGTTTTGAATTAAAATAAGCTTATATGTTTATGGTATTAAACAAAAATTGAATTTAAATAAAACACAAATAAATGTAATACCTTTATTTTAAATAATTTTTAGAGGAAAATACTAAGTGTGCATTAAAAGAAGGATGTCTTTTAATTACGATGGAACTTTTGAAAACAATCAATAATGAAAACATTCAACCTGTTGTCATTGGGTTATTATTAAATTTAACTCATCTGGATGATTACAATTATAAGGTTTGTACAAATAATAATAGATTAATATTTAATAAAATGATTATAGATTTCTTTTATAGTTTCAGGATAATATGATTGAAGAATTAAATTTTTATGGAATTCAATACATGGAATATAAGAATAATAACTATAGATTTTATATAAATTTGGTATCAGTAATGATCAATATTGTTAGAAAGTCCTCAAGTAACACTAAAATAACAGATTATGAAAAATGTTATTTTATTGATCGTTTATTGGAAACACATAATATGCACACCAATGTTACTTCCATTTGTATTAAATTCATTAAACAAGTGTCTAAAACTTATAGTAAATGCATAAACTTCAACTAACATATATTATTCACATTCAAAAATAATTATATTGAATATAAATAACATTTTTTTTAGATGTTTATAATTGGATATTAAAAGAAAAACATAAAACATTAATAGAAGTATTAGATAAATATGAAGAAAATCAAGAAGAAGATCCAAAACTTATTGTTAAAAAAATATGTGATATCATTATTTTACTTTCCAATGATGGTATGGATTACGAATTGAATTAAAAAAATAATATGAATATACTAACATGTTGCTTCTAAGTCACTTTGACCTTAGCTTGTGTCTTGTTTTATGTTTGAAGTAATCAACATTATTTAAAATTTGACAAAATTAAGTTTGACAGTAGGCTAACTTGTCAAATGTGTACAGAAATGTCAATAACAAGGACAAAACAAATTAAATGATTAATCAGCTAATATTTAAATATTCACAATAATACTATTATTTTTATTAAAGTAAAAAAATGTGTTCATAATAGAAAATTTAAATTTAATTTTAAGCATTAAAATAAACTATATTTTTATTTCATGGTTTAAATTTATTTACTTAATATTTTTAAACTGTTATGGTTCACATTAGGATAAGTTACTGAAATACAATATTGTAAATTAAATTTTCACTTATGAATTCTCTCTCATGAATTAAAATTTTAATGGGTTTTTTTCTTAGATGGTTCTATGGAAAAAAATAAACAACTTGATGTTTTATATTTAGTAGAATGGCTACTTAAAAAACTAAATTCTAATAATTTATACGTGAAGTTGTCTGCTATACGGTCATTGGGAAATTTCAGTAGATTTAGTAAGTAAATATTAATTTTTATTTAAGATCATAATATTATTTAATATAACATTGTACTATTTTAGAATATGAACCAATTCATACAACCATAAGTCCTGCAAACATTATAATGAAACATATAACATGGTTTATAAATAATTTAGACAAATCTATCAAGGATAAAAATTCATTGATGGAAGTATCTATACTTTGTTTGTTTAAGTGAGTTTTTAAAATATTTAATTTATTTTGAAACCAATTTAAATTTATTATTTATTTAAATTTTCAGAAATCTTTTATATGTTACAAATTTTGAATCTGTGTATGAAAATGATATAGATAAATTGATTAAAACCACTATTGATGTTCTAAACCACACAACATTTAATCCAATAGTAATGAAAGGCTTGGATGTAATAAGATATATCATAAAAAAAGGTAAATATAAATTTAGTAGTATACTGTATATTATTAAATATGTATGTATAGTATATGTTCATAAGCATAAAATCAAAGTTAATTTTTTTTTATTAAGTTGCCATTGGTATCATTATATAATATTTTTCCATAGATATTAAGTGAGTATCCTTCACTCCCACTCACTTTACTGTTTTTTAATTTTTATTACTTAATAACATCTAAACATTTAATTTTCAATGTCTTACAAAAATAATTTAATCCATTTTTTAATATAGTATAAATTTAAAATAATAAAAATAAAAATTAAGTCTTGAATTGCTATATTATAATTATGTTTAATTTAGAGAATAATCTTTAGATAATCTTAAAATAGTCTTTATCATATTTCTATTTTTCGCAGGCGGCATCAGTCAAAAACAACTTGTTTTATACAAAAATTCAACCTTTATCAAATTAGTGACTACATATTGTAATAGTGATGACGAAGACATTAAAATATTAGCCAAAAAATTAATTTTTTCAATTAATGAGGATATATATGAATCTGAAATTGTTGGATCAAAATCTGCGGAAGACAATAATATACAAATTAAAGACAAAATTTGAATATAATTTTTTAATATACACCAATAATACTATGCAATTATTTATTTTTTGAGAAACCTAATTGAATACATTAAAAATATTTAGTGCTAATCTTGTGTTACAAAAAATACTTATTAAACACCATTATTCTACTTACTAATGAACTAATAATTCAATTTTGTTTATTATGTTGTTATACTTATTGATAAAATTATATGTATATTCAACCTAACTAATCAAATTAAATATTTTTATTTTCATCTAAAATATCTATTGCACAATTTATCACATTCTAAAAATTTCGGATTTAAAAACCTATTAGATACTCTTAATAATGTATTCATGTGTATTGTACTAATAAATAAATTGTACTTATATTCAAAGTTTTAAATGTAATAGATTAATATTTATTTATTTTTATATTTTTTTCGACAAATAAAAATTGTGGGTATCACATAATAACTAATCCCTTAATAATTTTTATCATACATAATTTAGAAAACCTGTTTATTGAGTAATTAATTTATTAAACGACACTCATTATTTCAAAATCTATAAACATAAAAAAAAAATATATACATTTTTTTTAGATTTTTACTTTTTGAAATGACAATATCCATTTTTATATTTGTTTTCTGAAGCAGAATATTTTCAAAGTATTTCAATATAGAACCATTAAAATCGGGAAAAGTAATTAATGAGTTAAGTATTTAAAGTTATAGCAAGTGGAGTGAAGAGATATGAGGATACCCCATAAAATGTTTACCAACTACTCCGCTTACCTAAACTTTAAATACTTATAATCTATAAGCTATTCATTCGAATCACAATTTTTATGTATTGAAATACTTTAAAAAATATTCTGTAAGATTATTTTGATCATATCTTTTAAAACAATAATAAAATTGAATAAAAATCAATTGATCAACCTAGTTAAAGTAAATTATGGTTTGTACAAATAATAGTTAAATTAGTGAAACATAAATTATATGCTTTAATTAATCTTGATTGAATACTGACTTTCTTTGACAATTTGTAAATATCTAAACTTTTTGTGGGGGTATTAACAAATTAAAATTTCAAATTGATATTTTTACAAACATATCTTTAAACATATATAATTTATGTTATTTTTATCAAAATGTTTGAAGTGACCTCCATAATTAGCAATATAAAGTTAAAGATTTCAGACTCAGTTAGCTATTCTTAAAATTTCTAATACCTTAGGTATGATATTTTGTTCAGTTTTATGGTTAAGAATAGAGATCAGGTTAGAACGTCTATCTTCCTATGAAGTACTCATCTAGTCAGCTAACCTTACACAACAGGAGGTACAGTCTTGCTTAAAAATAGGCTCTATTTTCATAAGTGCAATTTGAGGGGGCTTGGGTTACCATTCGGGTATATACATAACTGTATTTATTGTACTCCTATAAAGTTATGACCACTTACCTATTTTTCTTTATATATTTATGTAATTTATATATTACGCTCATCTTGGTTTTTCTCATTAATAAAAATCTAACACTTTCCAAAATATAAAATTCTAATTGTGCCTACAGGTGTTTTTGGGAGATATTTCAAATGTGTTATATAATAAAAATAGGTGAGTACAACATAGATATATTATAAGTCTGGTCACACAAACACGTTTTCCCATTCATTAAAATATTTCATACCACCACTGCTTAGAGATAACGTTAGACAGTCTCCGATGCCATTAAAATATTGACTCCAGCTGAAATACTTGTGTTTGTTTATTATTTATATTAGTTTATCGCTATTGTTAGTAATTAATACAGAAAGATATACAATATAATAAATGATAATTCATATTAATATAGTTCGTTAAAGAAATTATTTCCAAATTAAATAATAAAATCTTTAAGATTATAAACAAAATATATGGTATAACCTTTCTGGGTTCTAAGAAGTATACTTATTGTGATGTATTATTTATTATTATGTACATTTTAAAGAGGCATTGTCTCACACATAAATTTGCCACTGTTTATTAATATTGGTTGGTTCCTGGCCTATTCTATATGACTATGTAGTGCATAATCATTAAATGTATTGTCAAGTCTTTCATAACCTGTATCTTTTCTGTATGCGGCAATTGTTAAATAAATTATATTTGTATACTTAAGCCTCCGTGCATTGATAATATACAAATATTTTTTAAGACATACAACCATATAATAGATTCTATTCTGTGTTACAACTAAACATTAAAGAATGATAATGGTGAGCTCAATTGTTGGGCTTTTTTATTGATCTGACTTTTATTTGATTAGCTTTTAGCACATGACAATTACAGCTCAACAATTATAATTAAAACAATAAAAATTATGATAAATTGATAAAGTACAGAAAAGAATAACAATAAAAATAAATTAATAAACAGTGTTAAAACTTAAGTTTTTTAAGCGTAGATAACTTCTTAATGAAATGCCTAATAGCATTAATCAGCAAACAGCTGTAGCAGCAGGTCAATATATTTTATATCAAAACAAACATTCAACTCTTAACCAAATCATCAGATTTCTCTACAAATGTATATAGGCATCCACTTCAAAAATTGAACTAAATTTTTATATATTAACACTAGGTTAGTCAACTTATCATTAAAGTTTAATTTTACTTTCTGTAATTGCATTGGGTAATGGCCAATGGGCATTGAAAAAAAAGAACAGGGTACAAAATTATGATAGCAATTTATGCAAATAAATGAAAATTCTTATTTAAGTAAAAATATGTCATATTTATTTATTTTTAATTGTTGTAGCTAATATTAAAACATAACTAAATGTATACTTTTTGTATTGCTTATGTGAACCATTAAATTAAACAATGTATTTTAAATTTATTATACATTTTTAAAAATTGAATACTATAGTATATTTATTTTAAGATGTGTATAATTGTGTTAATGTTATAAATTGATTGTTTATTTAAAACGTAATGAAAAAATTATTAAAATTTAAGAAACCTCCGAAGAACCATTCTTGTGAATTGTGACTATACATCAATTTCTTCTTAACTATAAGACCTGAAACAAAACAATTAAATTTAAAATAGATTTTCTTATAGAAAAATATTTTATACAAAATAAGATTATATTATATATTAATTGAGTAATTTGTCATAAGCCAAAAACTTTTTTTAGATCAACTGTAGATTTTCAATTGGCCTAGGTACATTTTCAAACAGCTGTCGTGGGTATTGTATTTATCCTAAAATTAAAATTAAAAAAAACTTGAAAATTATTGATTTAATAAATAATTATATTTTAGGATGCATACCATAACACAACTCTCATTGGTTAAGATATTAAATTGTGCACACATCTTATTCTGGATTCAATCATATGATTACAGAGAATTAGTAGATGGAACGATAGTTTTCAGTGATTTGAAAACATAAAACCCTCAATTGATCTTGAAAGAATATTGAAGGATTTTTGGCAGCACAAAAAAAATGTTGATTGCAGTGAAGATCAAGGGTTAATAGAAGGAATGTTGAAAAGAAAGTAGGCGGGTTGATAGAAGTGCTGAAGTATATGTTGATTGCAGGCATGTTGATAGAAGTAATGTTGATTGGAGGTGTGTTGATAGAAGTAATGTTGAACGAAGATATGTTGATTGGAGGTGTGTTGATAGAAGTAATGTTGAACGAAGATATGTTGATTGCAGGTGTGTTGATAGAAGTAATGTTGATTGCAGTTGTGTTGATAGAAGTTATGTTGATTGGAGAAATGCAGAATGAATGTTGATAGAAGTATAGTAGGTGTTCATTAAAAATGTTGATTGAAAGAAAACAATTGTAGTAACCTCAAAAATGATCAGACAGCGCTATGAAAATGATGCAAGTATAACTCTGCTAACAAGTCAGCAGCCTGTTGACTGGACAGTAGGCTAACCTGTCAAATTCTCGTTGCTAGAATTACAACGGTCAATATGACAAAAAGAAAGAATATCTTACCTAAAAATATTATTTATTGACTAATATATATAAAAAAAAAAACAAATACATTGGTTATGAATTCCAGTGACTAATTGAATACAAATATATAAGTATTTTTTTATTATTTGTTTGAAAACTATCAGTTAAAATAAAAATGAAATTATTTTTATATTTAAATTGATTGATTATATTATTAGTATAGTAAAGTAATAATAAAAGTAAAAAAAAAACATTCAGGTTACAATTATATTATAATAAATAATATACAGATTTTAATTTGTTAAATAATATTACTGATTTATTTAAAAAAAAATTCTCTGTACCATTTAATTTCTACAGATTTTTAAGACCATTTTTTTTTTATCATGCAGGTATCATTAGGTATTGTATCTTATAAATAATTCTCGAGATCTATACTAGTCAAACATTATTGTGCGGTTATGTCTTCAATATAAACTAACCTCTTTTATTAATCACTGCTATTACTATTAGGGGTTCCATCATGTTTAGCTTGATTTTTCTTTTTCATCGTACGCAATGCCTTTTCTCTTAAACGTTGTTCTGATTCATCTCCAGACTTGACATCAGAGCCCTATTAAATTATAACAAAAATATATAATGATTAAAAGCTTTAGTATATGATGAGTATAATATATATATCAAACTGTTACTTACACTTTCTTCAGTTTTGCGTTTCTTATGTTTTTTATGTTTCTTATGCTTCTTGTGTTTTTTATGTTTCTTATCTTTTTTCTTTTTTTTGTCATCTCTATCACTTTCCTATAGAAGTACATACAACAAAGATAAATAAAAATTTTAAGCTTAATTCAAAATTACACATACATCTGAACTAGAACTGGACGATCTTCTTTTACGTTTCTTTTTTTTCTTAGAATCTTCATCTTCAGATGAAGTAGAATCCTTTAGTTTTCGTTTTTTAGTTTTTTTATCATCATCTGAACTAGAATCTCTTTTAATTTTCTTTTTAGACTTTTTTAACGATTCATCTGACGAACTTGATTCTTCATCTTTTTTTTTATTACTTTTTGCGTTTTCAGCATCAGAAACATCAGATTTTTTCAAAGGTTTTTTTACTTTTTCAGGTTTTTCCTACAATAAATAAAATAAAATTTAATGGATATACTGAAAAAACAATATATAATTTAGTCTAGACTATACTAGAATTTAAGATACATTCATCTAGGTCTGGATTAGTCTGGCAAGTTACTGAGTAAAATTCAGTGGGTCACTCAAAATATGAACCAGTTTTGAGTGTTTGGTCATATTTTTTTTTATTATAGAGATAAATTATTACATACATTAGTAGAAAATAAATTGATTCAAAATATTTAAACCATACAATAGCTGTTGACTATAATTAAATATTAGAAGTTCTAAAAGTTGGTGCGCTGATACCTTGCAAATTCGGTGCTGCATTTATCAATGATTTATAAAATAGATTTTGAGTTTAGTAAAATAATGGCAAAATACATAACATTTTTTTCAAATAAACAACATATAAATTTAGAATTCTCTAGATAAATTTGTGTCACTAGCTTTATAATTAGAGTAAATTTTATTATTGACCAACTATATAAATTGAAAGTATGACCATCATTTAACTACATACATTGGTTTTTGCAACACTTAAACTACTACTTGAATTTTAAGTAATTAATGAGTATGTAAAATATTACAATATAAAAATGCTTATGATTTATTTAAAAATTGAAGTATTATTATTATATTTTATAAACTTGATCTTCTAAATAAATTGTAATGCATAATTAAATATTTCTAATTGTATAATTGAAAGGTGAGTGAGAATAACGTATTATGAAGTACTTAGTAAATTTTATAGTAACAATTAAAAACAAAAAAAATATTTTGCCGTATTGTATACCAGTTTCTAAGAATGTACACAATGATTGTGAACGATAAAAAATTCTGGGAATTTTTAGATTCTTATTAATATACATCAAGATTGCTTCATAGCATGTTCTCCAAAAAATGTTACATAGCACATTATTCCCGCCCATCCTTCAATTGTAGACAATAAATATATACTGTTAATAAATAAAAAAAAAATACTCACTTCTTCTTTCTTTTTAATAACAGGAGATGTTGATGATTTTCGTCTAGAACTAGATGAATTTCTAAGAGAAATATTCAATCATATTAGATATATTTTAAACTATTTAAAAAGTTATAGAAGATAATTTTAAAATTTAATTGGTAAATAATAGTTATGTTGAATAAAATTAAAATATCAAAATTACTTTTTATCATTATTGTTTTTCTTTTCTGATGAAGGAGATTGTCCTTTTGATCTTTGAGGCTGAGAAGATTTAGAATGTTGTTCATCTCTAACACCCCTAGAAATAAGTATCAAATTATTTAATTAAGTAAAAATACAATTACTCCATTTAAAACACAAAGTTCTACCAGGGTTTAAATTTTTTGGTTTAATTATTTTAAGAAATCTCACAGCCCACATAGATAGTAAAAATATATTTCATGAAATATTCCATTTTTATTATTATGTTTAATTGAAATAAATAAAACAAAATTTTACAATTAGAAAATATTAAATTTAAAATACTAAAAAGTAAAATTTATGTTTACGTACAATCTATCTTTTACTGGTTTACGTTCTGTCTTATCTTCAACTTTCTTAAAAGGTGAAGGGGTTCTAGATAAACTTTCTTGAGAAGCCTGATAATGAACAAAAAATAAAATAAAATTAAGTATAATAACATTATTAAAACAAGTTATACAAATGTATATTGTTAAAATATTATGTTGATAAAAATAAACACATATAATACCTTTGATTTTGAGGTGTTATCTTTTTTTGTGGGAGAAACAATGCTAGAATCTTTAACCGTGCGTTCTCTGCTACGTGATTTTCCACTTGGTCTCCTCTAAACAATAATTAACATTGTATAACTTAATATTGAATAACAATCAAACAAACGTTTTTAAACTGATATAACAAAATAAAAGTATTGAAATTAAGATAAGAATTGATAACTATTAATAATAATAATGTTACATTATATGTAGTAACACCAATGGTGTACCTAGATCTGAATTTCATTAGTACGCCACTAAGTAACACATTATTGAAATTAAGAAACCACTTGTAATACTATCATACACAAATGCTTATAAAGTTATAACAAATACTAATAATAACATTAACAACATACTTTAGATTTTGAACGAGATCTAGTATGTCTGCTGCCTGATCTAGATTTTCTTTCAGGACTTCTGGATTTTCTAATCATAAAAGATATTACAAAATATTAAGTTTTTCAAATTTTAGAATTACACAAATTACCTTCTTCGAGGTGATGATTTTTCTTCTCTTTCTCTTTGCCTACGTCTATCACGTTCACGGTCTCTTTCACGAATTGCTCTTTCTCTATCTCTACGTTCTCGCTCACGATCACGCCGATTTCGTTCTCTTTCTCTCGCTCTTTCTCTCTCTCTATCTCTGTAATAACGATCACGACTTTTTTCACGGTAACGGCCACGATTGAAAGCATGTCTAGATGGACGTCTTGACCGAGAAGATGAACGATCACGGCGATCCTTTAAAGACAAAAATTAATTTATTTTGTTGATCAGTTTTAATTACAAAAATAGAACCTCCTATATTCTTTGATTATTCATTTATAAACAATTAAAAATATTACTCTTCTATCTGTAGATTTATCTTTGTCTGATTCACTACCAGAGGATTCATCTTTATTTGTTCGGTATTGCCTTTTTTTTTGGATACTGTTTTCTTTTTTCTGAATCTCAAAATCTTTTTTACGGTCTAGAAAAATAAACCACCAATATTTTATACAATAAATAAACCAATTAACTTAATTCAACATTTTTTATAAATACCAGGACTTAAAGATGAATTAGATGATGATGAACTACGACTTGATGACGAAGAATGATGACGTTTTTTCTCTCTACGTTTAGTAGAATCTCTAGATAATGATCGTTCTTTAGGTTTAGGTTTATTATTTGTTTCTACAACTTTATCTTTAGTAGGCGAAACTCTAAAATAATATAAAGATAGGTATAATGTATTTGTAATTTATTAACAAATTAATTATTAACACCAAAATAAATAGTCTTTTTAAAAAGTATTTCCTATAATGTTTTAGATAACATTAAAATACTTAAATGATGTGTTCTTCAACATTTTAACTTATGTGTAATTATACAACTAATATATTAATTCAAATATTACAAAATTATTTTAAGTATGGCTTTACTATATAGTAAGAATCGAGTATACCTTTTAATTTTATAGATAAATCATTAAATACAATGGAAAATGATTTTGAATATAAACAGTCTTAATATTGTTATAATTAAAATATTAATTAAATAGATTAGTAAAATAATACTTACGAATTTTTTAAGTTGGTTTTTTCTTCAGATATTGTAACATCATTTTTAGGCGAACAACTTCGACTTTTTTCTTTTTTAGTTTTAGCTGGTGAACTATGTCCATTACTCACGAGTTTCCCTTTTGATTTTGAACGAGAACTAATAACATAATAATGTATTTATTGTATTTGATAATTGATAAGAATATGAAAAATGAATTTAAATTATGTATTGAAAAAAAAGTATGCAAGGAACACTTTCTTATAGTAATTATAAATTATATATATAATATTATTCTAAGAGATGGTCATCAGCCTTAATGTATATTTTATCATAAATTATACAATTTATTCTTGCTATTATGTTAAAAACAAGGCATTTATCATATTATTAATAACTATAATAGTATGAACAATGTGTCTCGTGAGGAATATACCAACTGTGATATCTTCTGAAATAATGGAGAGATCATAATTCTTTTTTTTTTTTTATAAGATTCAAAATTTAATGAAATTAATATGTTGAAACGTCAATATTGTCAAAAAGTGAACTTTACAAATTGGCTATCTTCAATTTCTTTAAAAATAATTAAAAAAATATTTTTTCTAACTTTTTACGAAAACATTAAAGTAAATTAATTCATGAAATATTTGTAGTTCTTGTCCCTGTGAACCTTATAAAAAAAAAAAAAACAAAATTATGATTTATCCATTATTTCAGAAGATATTGTTAATGGGTAAATTCTCATGAGACACCTTGTATATTTATAGCATATATTATAATTATTAATCTTTTAGTCAATATTGATTCGCTATACA
This sequence comes from Rhopalosiphum maidis, assembly GCF_003676215.2. Taxonomy (NCBI): domain Eukaryota; kingdom Metazoa; phylum Arthropoda; class Insecta; order Hemiptera; family Aphididae; genus Rhopalosiphum; species Rhopalosiphum maidis. The sequence continues at coordinate 68,819,057 of NC_040877.1, forward strand.
AAAGAGTGGAGAAGTTAATAATATAAATAAGCAACAGCTTAAAATCAATCAAAAATATTTTAAAAATTCCTTTGTGTATAATATAATAAAATATAATAATAAAAGTAAAAGTTTCAAGTCTTAACAAATAATATTTTTAAACTAGCTATGTTTACTCTTTGTTTAAAATGTCTAATTTTTTAAATACTAACTACAGTGAAACTTTAAATTAATAGTCACCGAAGGGACAAAAAAATAATGATGACCGCTATTTAGAGGTAACATAACATAACACTTAAGACTAAAGAAAACAAAGAAAACTATCATTACATAGAAGTGACCGAGTGTAAGAGGTGATCATTAATAGAAGTTTCACTGTAAAGCAATTTAATGAATTTAACAGAAAAAAAAATTAAGAATAATAAATTTTCATAAATAGCTAAATTAGAATAATTTGAAAATTATACCATATATATTAAAATAAGAAATACTGTTGTGTAAAAATGCATGTTTTTCCAAATAATTATCTGAAGAACTTTGAAATTTTTACTTTTGACAGTAAAGTAAAAAAGGTACCAACTGTATATATTTTACTATGAAAAATCAATGTTGATATTAAAGTGTTTTTCTAATATAAATTTTCTACTATAAAACAAAAACACATTGAAAATATATGTATATTTATTGCTCCCCTCAGAATCTACAACTAAAGTATCTGTAAGAAAACATCAATATTCAAAACTTAATTTATTGATTAAAATTGTATAACAATACTTACTCTCTTTTTGTATGCTTCTCTCGAACTTTATCTGAATCATGATCTTTATATTTATCTCTTTCCTTTTCTTTATCTCGTTTATCACGATGGCGATCTCTAGATCGACTACGACGATCTCGTGTATGTGATCTACTACGACTTTTTCTTCTAAAACAAAAATATTATAGAAATTAATATAATTATTACTCTAAATCTTTCATATTTTGATTGTGATAAAGATAGGTAGTACATAGACTTTTTCAAGTTTTATTTCTACTTGAAAATATATACAAACATCATTGATGAATCAGTAAATTCATTGCTCCGTTTAGAATCTAAAGTTTTTAAATTCTTTAATAAAAATAAAGGCCAGAAATGCCGAGACAAAATAATAATTGCATTACATAGAATTTACTACAATGTAAAATAATTTTTGGTTGCAACATTTTAATTTGTAAATTATAAATTGAGTTGATAATGTTCTGTGTAAGTCTAACATATTAAAGACTGTCATAACACATTAAAAATATGTTTAGAAAAAAAATGAAAAAATAAAACAATAATTTTGTTATGATAAACAGATAAGTTAACATAAAATATTACCTTTCTCTATCTTTTTTTCTTTCTTTTTCTCTGTCTTCTTTGTCTTTTTCAAACTTCTTAATCATATCGCCTACTCGCTCTTGATCTTCCTGTAATATATAGTTTTAATATTAATCCTTTAATATTGTATAATACCTTTTAACTAAAAAAATTCTAATGAGCAAAACAAATTAATACATTGAATAATTTATGTATTATGACTTTCTATCATAAATTATCAGATATATTTTAATTATTTAATACTATAAGACAGCGGTTCTCAAACTGCAATCCATGAATAGGTTTACTCAAAATCAATTTTATTGTATAATACCATACATAATTTATTTATTTTATGAATTTAAATACTTTTTATTGAAGCTAATAGCAAAAAAACAATTTGAGATTCACTGCTTCCATTTATGAAATAGTATATCACAAATGCTGTTACTATAAATTAATTATATGTTAAACAAATACATTTTTATTACCAAAATTAACAAAATAGTAAGCACAAACAACTATAACAATAATATTACCATTTTCTTTTTTAATTCTTCTTTTTTTTGCTCAATAAATTTAGGGGGAATGCCCGATGGAGATTCCTGTGCAGACAAAAGTAACTCCCATAAGTCTGTCATAAACACTCGAGCATTTTTGCCATTCAAGAAACCAGTAAGATTTATTTGCATTTTTCTTGGATCGGGCCACTAAAAAATGGCAATATTTAAAATAATGTAAGTAAAATATAGAATAGGTATATTTTACATACAGTATCTGCTTCAAGCTGATTGTTCACAAATTCTTCTACAACATCATCTTCCATTCCTAGCAATTCTGTTATTCTTTTACCAATCCAAGGTTTGATAGTATCTAGCTTTACTTTATTCATATCAACCTTTAATGGAACATATATTTTGATAATTTTAGAAATTGGAAAATAAAATAAAAAATTTAAAAACCGGGATAATTAAATACTTCAATTATATTAATTATAATACCTTAGCGTTTAAAGATTCACTAAATTTCATTTGTTTCAAAAGCTTTTTTTCTTTGTCACTGAATCTAGTATCTTGATCAGCGCTAGTACCCTATAAATTAAATAATAGTATAAGTTGTCAAAGTTACTTAATTTTATTAATGGCATTCAATAAATCTTTTAATAGGTGGGTAAAATTTTATTATTGGTTATTTGTTACAGTGAAACCTCTATATAGTGGACAGCCATAGAGAATTATAAAATGTCCACTATTGAGAAAACATCTACATAGAAGACATTTGTGAGAAATTACTAAATGCCCACTAGAGAGAGATGCTGTAGAAAATTGATTATACATATACGTACATACATATTACATATACATTGAAATATTAATTTATTATTTATTATATAATAAGAATATATTTAAAAGTGTATAAAAATGTTTAATGTTTAATGTTTATGTACAATTAGAAAACTCTGTAATCTTTTTAGGGGTAAATTTTTTCTGCTCTTCAGAGTAAATTTGCAAATTGGCTACCATTTGTCATTTTTCGAATAAGAAAACCATGAAGATAAGATAAAATATGAATGTATGAAATATATAATAAATAAATATATTATTTTAAATTTTTATTACTTAAACATTAATTTTGACATGTATTGTGTCCATTTATGAGGTAATTTTTAATTTTGGTACCAGTTTTTAGTGTCCACGTCCATTATTAGGAGTGTCCACTATTAAGAGGTTGGTTATAACTCTTATTATGTATATACATTTTTGCCAGGGAATTTAAAAATGTCCACTATTGGGGAGGGTCCACCATTGAGAGGTGTCCATTAATAGAGGTTTTACTGTATTATAATTTCATTGTCTTATGCATTATGACGAAATATATTCAAATTCTCATTCTTAATATGCTTAAGAAAAAAATATTTAAAACTTCAAATTTTTATATTGTTTGGATTGATCAATTAATAGTATACAATAAGATACAATCTCCCCAAGAAAGAAAATAACCTATCAGGAAATCTGTACACAAATGTCACAAAATACAGTAAAGTTTAAGATGAACATAGATGAATACAAATAACGTTGTTATACTTCATTAAAATATATAACACTGCCTATATTAAGTAAAACCTACGCAGTTGACTATATATAAGCAACATTGTATGGGGTTCTATTGTGTCTGCTTATCAAAACTATCAATACCTATAACTGATGCGACTAATTTAAAAAAAATTGATTTTCTATTCAGAAAAATATCCAGCTTTGGTATATAAAATTAAAAATTAATTCAATTCAAAATTTATAAAAAGTACATCAATTACATCATAACATGAAAAGGAAAAGGCTATCAATTTTCAAAAATGTTGTTTTAAATTTAACTAGTTAAAATGTAATAATTTTTTATGAAATGTTTCCCAAAATAAATTACCCTATATTACATTAAATAATAACAATTTATAAGTTCACAAATTACAAACCTTGATTATGACCTTCTTAATTGTTTATATAAGTACATAATATTTAAATTATTAAATATAAAAAGAAAAAAATCAATTATTTCCATAAGTTATTTCATCCTATTAACAAGTTATTTAGTTTCAGTTATCTATGTTTATTTTTATAATTGAACTAGGTAGATACTTAGGTATGAAATATAAATAAGTGAAATGTCACCCTTCTATTATATAATACTACATTATTAGGTTAATTTATTAATTGTATTAGTCAATTAAGCATTAGCTTATCTTTTATATATTTTTAAAGATATAGGTATTATGCACTTATATTTATTTTGAATGCATGATAATCAAAAGACAACGGTTTTAAATCAATCAGACTTATCATTCCATAATATGCCAACATATTTTGCAATACAGCAGTTAAACATAAAACTAGCTCATTTCAACAATAATATTGGTAATATCCAATGAGACGTAATTTATAAAATGCAAAATATAGAACAGACAATTATAATAAATATATTGATTGAATTTAGAATAGTATGTTTAACACCGTATTAGTAAAAATGCTGGACAATTCCAACGCACTATCATGCGTTTAAAAACGTGAAGCGTCATAATTGTCATGATAGTCTTAATTACAAGAAACATGTAACATATTATTTTTAAATCGCACTCACCGTATACATCTTGATTCTGGCTTTAGAACCAACAGATCAGAATACAATAACACCCAGGACGGTAAAACACTAAAATCACTACCTAAGCGAAAAATTAAAATTAAAAACAGTATGACAGATACCCCAGTAGTCACAAGTCAAACTCAGTAGTCCGTAGTCCTCACGCACCGAAAACAATGGTAAAAAGAAATAAACTATTCCGAAACGCCGATTGGTCGTGATCCAATCAGTATTGTTACATGCACAAACTACTACAATATTGTGTAAATGAAGTTCGTGGCTCCACGCCATCCTTACAGATATGTAATTGTACAATATTATTGTACGGCATTTTTATTGTGGTTTGGCGTCATGGAAAAAAAATCCATTTTTCCTAAACGCAAAATATACACAAATAGTTGTTGATATATTTATTTAGTACTTACTAACGTATAACTTGAAAACCACGAATTACTCAAACGATAAATAGTCGAACTAGCCTTTTAAGTTCTAATTTATGCTATACACGATCACACAGTAATCATATAATTACAGATAATATTATTGTATATTTATATCTATGAGTAGTCTAAGAAAACAACCTTGACACGATTAAATAGATATAGATATTTGTCAGACTTAAAATTTAAAAATTAGATTGTACCACAAAAATTCTCTTTTTTTAATAGTAGAAATTCGGTTACTAAGACATTTGCAGTCCTTGTATTTCTTAGCGACGTGTAATGATTTTTAGTTTTTACTATTTTTATTCGAAAAGAATTTACGGATGTATAGCGTCCTATTTATGATTCTTATTGTAATAATTTGTATTAATCATTTTATATTTTATTTCAATTAAATCTCATATTTTACAGAAGTAATAAATAATAATATTCTTGTTCAAATTCAAATTTTCAAAAATGTTCCACCAGATCTATATAGAACCAGTAGTACACTAGTACCTACTATTCATCCATCCATTAAAAATAAAACAAATACAAATGCAATACAATCATTATCAAAATCAAACTACTATGGGTCATTACCACGATTTAAAATATACTTAATAAAAAATCAGTGTATGTCTGTATTATATAGTTCATTAAACGCCACTGTCGCTAAAAAAGCGCCATAAGTCATTCTGGATTTTGGAATTGTCTATATTGAAGTATTCAACTGATAACTGATAAGCTCTCGTGGTCTCGTATCCTCGTTTTGCGATCGCCGATCGGCATTCGGCATTCTGTTTCTGTTGCAGGCTGTATTAGTTTCAAGTGTTTTAAAGGTTTAGTTCGTAAATATAAATAATATTTATAACAAATATATTATATTATAGTTTTACGTCATCCGTCGGATTTGTAAATACTAAATAGCCACTGCGAAAAACATTCCCGAAGATGCCGCGAATTATGATCAAAGGTGGCGTTTGGCGCAACACCGAGGTGAGATTTAACAAAAAAAAACTTCGTCAACAGAATACGTCTTAGTTTGTTATTTAATTCATTATTATTGATTCAGAATTGGTATATATTATAATATGCCAATATGTATATAAATTTATATCATAGCTAATATGATATAATATTATATCTAAGTTGTAAAGTATAAAAATATATTATTGATATGTCCTTTCATAAAAACCTTAAATGTGTTTTGTTTTTAATTATTTGATAACTGAATTAAAATATAGCATTTATATACCTTGCTGTATTGCATAAAATTCATATTATTCAAAAATACTTTTTGTAACTAGAAATTGTCATTCTTTATGCTATAAATAAAAAAAATATACACGACTGTAGTAGTCATAAGGTTAGAACACTTTAATTTAAAATATAGGTTTTTTTTTTTATTTAAAAAGGAAGCTTTTATGTATCACTATACTGTCTGTTGTGCTTGGTTCTGTTGCGTTTAAGTTATATTAGTTGTCAAAGGTTAATTCTAAAGCTCATTGATAAAATAATTATAAATAAATTTGATAAATCTTTAATTTAATTACAAATTATACTATTTTTATTGAGTCTAGCATAAGTGTAACCTATGAGCTTAGAACAATCTCTTATATACAATTACTTTTATATATTTTTATAGCAAACCATAATTTAATTAAAAATGTTCAATGCCAATTCACATTAGCGTAAAACAATATATTGGAGGTACACCCAAATCCTGTTACACCAGAATTTGTATAAATAAATACTGAGTTTATAGGTTTAAATGATAACTATAAATTAGGTATAATACCTATTAGTGTTATAGATAGAGTAATTTTTTAATTATTTTATGTTATTTATTTTTATTAACAGTTTGAATTTTATTTCTTTTACAGGATGAGATTCTTAAAGCAGCAGTTATGAAATATGGCAAAAATCAATGGTCACGTATTGCATCATTATTACATCGTAAATCTGCAAAACAATGTAAGGCACGTTGGTTTGAATGGCTTGATCCAAGTATTAAAAAAACTGAATGGAGTCGAGAGGAAGATGAAAAGCTTTTGCATCTTGCTAAACTTATGCCTACACAATGGCGTACCATTGCTCCAATTGTTGGACGTACAGCTTCACAATGTTTGGAAAGATATGAATATTTATTGTTAGTATTTACTAATAGATATATTTAAACTTAATGTTGATTTTTTATTTCGATGCATTACAAAATGTATTAGCTGTTATCAAAAGATTTATTTATTTTTACATACCTATGTTGTATTTGATATAATTTATACATAATGCTTCCAGGGATCAAGCCCAAAGAAAAGAAGATGGTGAGGAAGTGGGAGATGATCCAAGAAAATTAAAACCCGGTGAAATTGATCCAAATCCAGAGACAAAACCTGCGCGTCCTGATCCCAAAGATATGGATGAAGATGGTGATTATTTGTTTAAAATCTAATTTTAAATATATATGTTAATTTATTTAAAAAAAAAACACATTAAATTTAATAAAAGTGTGAAAAACAGTTGGATATATTCTATAGAATTTTTCTTCACTAACTTGCTAATCTAAGCTTTAAATACTTTAAAATGTTAGTTTAGTACATTCTGTTATTTATATGTAAAAATATTTTGCTCTGTATTGATGACTATACAGTGTACTTCCGATTATCTGCGGAATAGGGTAGCAGTGCATTCACAGATAATTGAATTATGAGAATAATCCGCAAAATAGGGGGGTCCAAGGGGTTGTAACCCCCTCCAAAATTTCTTTGAGTCCTAGTATAATAACCTATATAATCTTATACATATATATTGTAATAATGTAACCCCCCCTGAAATTTTTTTCTAGTTGCACTACTGATGTATAATGTAAAGATATACATATTTTTTTGTATACATATAAGTTAGTAGATGATTTTGTGGAAAACATTGGATAATCCACAACACGGATAGTTTCTCGCAGATAATCGAGAGTACACTGTATTAGAATTTGAAAAAAGTTAAAGTAAGATCTCAAAAACATGATGAAATAATATATACAAAATGTATATAAATATAAGTACTTACAATTAAATTTCATATTTATTTTTCATAAACCTAATAACTAACAAAGTTAAGAGTATTATTTTTTTAAATGTTATCTTTATTATTCACAAAATATAAATTTATAAAAATTAACTTTGAACAATTCATATGTTGTTTAACAGGTATTATTAATTCTATTTGTGTAAGGGGTTTATAGAGCTAAAATATTTTATAATAAATAATATTATTAATATATAATTAAAAAGTACCTTAATAAAATTAATATTATCAGGATAAAATCTATAGAATTGATTTTTAGTTTATAATTATATAAAAGTTATTTATTGTTTATTAGTATATAGTATTACATTTTTAAATGTTTTCTAGAGTTGGAAATGTTATCTGAAGCAAGAGCTCGTTTAGCTAATACACAAGGGAAAAAGGCAAAACGTAAAGCTCGTGAGAAACAATTAGAAGAAGCTAGAAGACTTGCTGCATTACAAGTAATTTATAAAAAATTATATAAAATAATTATGTAGATAAAAATAATGTTTTGATTTTGTAGAAACGGAGAGAATTACGTGCTGCTGGTATAGGTGTTGGAAGAGGCAATAAGCGAAAGCGTGGTATAGACTATAATGCTGAAATACCGTTTGAAAAAAAACCAGCTTTAGGGTTTTATGATACTGCCAATGAGGAGGTTGATCCACTTGCACCAGATTTTAGAAAATTGAGACAACAAAATTTAGATGGAGAACTACGAGTTGAAATTGAAGAGGTAAATAATTTATTTTAAGTACTTTTAAGAATTATTTTTTAATTGCGTTTGAATTTTAGAGGGAAAGAAAGAAAGACAAAGCTAAGCTTAAGCAACGTAAGGAAAATGAAGTTCCATTAGCTATGTTAAATAATCAAGAACCTATTAGAAAAATGAGTAAACTTGTTTTACCAGAACCTCAAATTTCTGATCAAGTAATAATCTATAATTTTATTATAAATATCTCCAAAATGTTAATATTATAAATTTTTATTGTTTTAAAGGAATTACAACAAGTTGTTAAATTAGGGCGAGCCAGTGAAATGGCACGAGAAATAGCAATGGAAAATGGTCCTCAACAAGCTTCAGATGCATTATTGTCAGATTATACACCTTCAATTAATAATATTCCTGGCCGCACTCCAAGAACTCCATCTGTTTCAACTGACAAAATTTTACAAGTAATTTGAAATTAACTATAAAACTATCAGAATATAGTTACATGTTTTCTTACCTTACCGTGAGAATTATTATTTTAAACTTAAGAGGATGTTATATTTGCATGTGTTGTCTGTATCCTGGTAACACTTAACTTCATATCAAATATTACATTCAGAATAATCCAATTTACTCTTGTTATTTATTAATATAAGAGTGACTTAACTTATTACAAAACTTAAAAATTAGAATATTTTTTAGAGACCTTTTAAGGAGGCTTAAATTGATATTAAATTTTTAAGCAAATTATGAATGTTTTATATATTTTACAAAAAATATATTTATACAATTTTTTTAACTTGCTTTTAAATTGAAATATGAAAAAGGAGCCTACAAAGTGCTCTAGATAATAGTCTTATCTTCAAATTTAATAACAGATCAATTTAATCTCATATTAAAAGTAACATAATTAAATGAATTATTGTAATCATGAAATTTGTTATGTTGTGCATTTGCAAGATAAAAACAACACAATATAATGACCATTCAAAAAGAATGATTAAGAGTTGAACTTTGTGAAAACACTCTTGCTAAGATTTCTTTTATATATTAGATAGATCTTGAAGTTTAACATTTCATTTACTTTTTGTAGGACGCACAAAATATTATGGCTCTAGCACATGTAGATACTCCTTTAAAAGGAGGTCTTAATAGAGAATTGCAAAATGTTGATTTCAATGGTGTCACCCCACAACGACAATTGATTACAACACCTAATACAATTTTAGGTACTCCACTTTCACAAACTGCTAATGATGGTTTCCAAACTCCACAAAGTGATAGATCACTAGTAAAAGCTGGTATGCTTACACCTACTCCTTTAAGGGATCAATTAAGCATCAATCGTTCAGATTCTATGGAAGTAGATATTATAAATACACCCCAAGCTATGAAAAACTACCAAAATCAAGTAAAAGAACAGTTGAAAGCAGGGTTAAGTACATTGCCACAACCCAAAAATGATTTTGAAATTGTTGTGCCAGAAGATCAGCCTGAAGATGAAGAAACTGAAGTTCAAAAAGATTTTGTAGAAGATCAGTCTGATGTAGAAATGCGTAGTGCTGAAGAACTACTAGCTCGTCGTAAGTATAATTAAAATTAGACATATATTATTAAATTGATGATTGGTATATAATATATACTAATACAGTCAGATCAAAGATTTTTGCACCCTAGTATAATAATTTTCATTGCAGTATCTGAGTTCAACTTAATATTTCATTATCAGATATCCTTAAAACAAGAGTTTTCTTTACACCTGGTTACATTTCGCATTTTCATATCTACTTGGAAAGTATACATACAATAAATAATTCTTCACATATGCACAACACATTATTGATGCTAATAAAATTGATATTTTTTAATATAAAGTCTTTAAAGATAATAATATAATAATATTACAGTTCTAAATAATTCTAAAAATGTTTTTATGCATTTTTGTTTGATATCCATGTAAAACTTATTTTTGCAATTGACTTATTAGTTGTATATTCTCAACAATAAAAATGACAAAATGTACTAATATTTGTTTTGTATTGTATATATTGGTTTGTTACATAACCAATGTCACTTATACAGTAGAAATTGTTTCTAATAAATTTTAAGGGCCAGTGAATTTTGCTCATTGCAATCGGTAGGTTGTTAATACGGTTAGAACAAGTGTTTGTTGTAACTGGTTAATAAAAGTCCTTGTTGTAAAATGTAATTGGTAAATGAGAAATATAAAAAAACAGATGAATTTATTTTACTCTTATGTATGTAATTAAAACTAATACTGTATCTTTGTATACATAAATAATTAATTTAAAAAAAATCTTATTTATATAATATAAATGCATATATTATAATTTACTTTTAATTTAATTTTATTATTTATATTAAATACTTGAATTTAATTTTTGAAAATAATATTTTATTGAACTTTCTAGTATATCACACACTAGTACAAAACATATTTATAAAATTAAAGGTAAAATGTATTATATGTCATCAAAATATGAGTAGGTTTAAAATATATATATTATAGGAAAAAGATACACATAATAACTGAACATTTATTGTATAATTCAATGTTTTTTACTGATTGTAAGTGTTGTAGCCAATATCTGGTTTTAACCATTGTCGTTGTAAAAGAAAATTATAACATACACCTAACCTAACTTATGTGCTCATGTCGGAATCTAACATTTTGCTTATTGTAAGCAGTGTCTCATTTTAAGCGATGTTCATTTTAGTGATTTCTACTGTATACAAATTATAAATGAAAAATATATCAATATATCATAGGCGGAGCTAGCTCTCATATACAGAAAGTGCAAATTTTTCTAGAAATCTTAACTCTTCTCTTTTATAATTCAAAAATAATAATAATAACAATTTTTTTTTTTTGAAAGAAACAAATTTATTATTATATCTACTTCTTAAGTAGAGTTTGTGTACTTTTATAATATATACTGTACTATCTGTACTATACTATGTATTATATGCAATATTTCACTCCATTTAGAATATTTAGAACGTCATATTATGTAAAGAACTTAATATTTGTTTAGGGAGTGCTACACCCCTGGCTCTGCATATGCCTATGTAATACAATTTTTCTCTAAAAATATGAATCCTCTCTTAGTTTCCCCACTTTAAATCCAATCCTGTTATACTATGGTAAATAAATGTATAACTTGTGTATTTCCAGGGCAATTAGAAATGAAGTTACGATCTCAAGTAATCCAACGATGTTTACCTCGTCCACCAGATACTAATATTGTTTTGAGACCTTTGAATTCAGAGCCACCTCTTACAGATCTTCAAAGGGTAATTATAAATTTTAAACTGTAGTATTAAACAAATATTTAAAAAATAATATTATTTACATATAATATAATATATATATATTTATTTATTTTTAATTTGTTATGTAGGCTGAAGAATTGATTAAACAAGAAATGATTACAATGCTTCATTACGATGCTGTCCGTAGCCCTCTGCCACCAGAAGTTGCTACACTCACTCAAAGTGGTCCCAAAAAACAACCAATCCTAACTGAAACTCAACATTTGGCTTATTTACAAGCACACCCATACCAACAATTTACTGAAGAAGAAATGGAAAATGTAATTAAAAAATATATGTATTTACTATTTACTGATTTAGGAAACAAGCAAAAAATAAATTTGTAATTTTGCAAATAAATTTTTTTTTACTTATTATATAAAATATATTTTAGGCAAAACAAATCTTAATGAAAGAAATGGAAATTGTTAAGCAAGGTATGAATCATGGTGAATTGTCATTAGACTCATTTACTCAAGTATGGGGTGAGTGTTTGGGCCAAGTATTATTCCTGCCAAATCAAAATCGTTATACAAGAGCAAATTTAGCCAGTAAAAAAGATAGAATTGAATCGCTGGAAAAAAAACTGGAACAGAATAGAAACCATATGACTAAAGAAGCTAAAAAAGCTGGAAAAATGGAAAAAAAAATTAAAATTATTCTTGGAGGATATCAAGTATGTAATATGAATATCATAATGATATTAACAATAATTATTCTAGGACTGAGTTTTTAATATGATAATTTTATTTATTTAGACTCGATCCCAAGGTCTTATCAAACAGTTCATAACCAGCGTTGATGAAATTGAACAAGGACATTTAGAATTATCAACTTTTCAATTTTTGCAACGACAGGAAGAATCTGCTATACCAAAACGACTACAGGTAATTTTAAATAGATTTGAATAGAAAATTTTTTATTTGCTTACATTTTTGCTGTTTTCATTATTAACTGTTTGGTATAATAATATAGCAAAACAGGTTAAATAAAAATTTCATAATCATTATTAAATTAATAGATATATATTTTTTAATAATGAATTATATTTTAGTCATTAACTGATGATGTAGATCGTCAAAAAGAACGAGAAAAAATTCTACAACAAAAGTTCTTGGACCTTGAAACACGGTGGAAAGAATTACAAATTGGAAATGATTGACTATGAAGCTGTTATTGATATAATAGGCTCTCATATTTGTATTTTTTTTTTTTAATTTTTACTATATCTCTATTATCTTTCCTGAAAATTGATATAACTTTTGTCACATTACGTGCACATTTCTTTAAGAATTGGTCTATAATTTTAATTTTAATTTAATTATACAATTCAATTACAACTATAAAGTTAAAAGATTTTTTACTCTACATTGCAATATATCATCCTTTGTTTAAAATAATAAATCAAATGACAATATTCCTGATAATATTTAGCTAGATGAATACTTCCAAAGTTTAGATTCAGTTCCAGTTGCAAATTTATTATCTTTCTTTTTCAATTCTATTATAGCTTCCCTCGATAACTTCTCCTTCTTGTATTATGATTTTCCCAGTTACTAGCCTTAGTCTAGCCGATGTTGAGACTGGTTTTGTGTAATTAAGAAATGTTTGATCCATTGGACCTTTTATTATTATTATTTGAAAAATTTTAAATTTGTATTAGATAACACAATAAGTAAAAATGACTGACATAACACATACGTAATAAAAAAACAACACATGAAGTACATAATTACGTGATGAGGAAAACCATCAGATAGTTAGCGATGTTACACTCTGGTAATTTTGTTTTAATTTATATTAATTTAATAAGTTACGGCACCATTCCTTTTGATGCGGCGTGGATGATTGTTTGGAAGAGTACGTGATGATAGGTGGGAAACTAAAGGTTTAGGATGGTGTTGCAGCTTAAAGTGAAATTTGTTATAGTATAATTTGGCTAGTTGGTCAACTGTTGCAATTTTTAAATCTTTATGTAGGGTTTTATTTGTTACGTACCTAGGGGGAGGGGTGAGGCTATTAGCCGAAGAGTGATAGACTGGGAGGCTTGGAATGGTTTGGCGCATCCCCAGATTTGCATACCATATGCCTATAAATTGAAAATTTAGATTTGAGAAGTGGTCTAAGCAGATGAAGGCTGTTGAGGATTTTACGTTTGGACTTTAAATGTGGGCCTCAGGTTAATCTTTTGTCTAGTAAAATACCTAGATATTTTACCAGAGTCGTTGTAGGAATCTCAACTCCTTGAAGTTGAAATGAGCTTGTTTTTCCAAAGTGTAAACGTCACATGGAAGGATTTATCAGAATTTATTAAAATTCTCCACTTGGTTGCCTAGGTATTTATTAAGTTGAGGTGATTTTGGAGGTTGATTGAAGCTTGAACGTGGTCTGAATTGGAGGCGAGTATAGTTGTATCATCTGCATAAGTTGCTATAGTCGTGTTTGCTGTTGTTGAAATATCTGAAGTATATATTATTTTAAATAAATCGGGCGACAAGTCTACCTTGTGGAACATCGGCAGAGATTGGAAAGTAAGAGGATATTGAGTCGTTTTGTTGAACTGCAAAAGTACGATCGCAGAGGTAAGATTAGATTATGAAATAGTATGGTGCTGGGAAGAATAATTTAATTTGTAGAGAAGGCCATCGTGCCAGACTCTATTGAACACTTGGGTCACATCTAGGAAAACCCTGAGGCAGTATTCTTTATTTTCAAATGAAGTTTGCATTTTATCAGTAAGTCTATGTATTTGGTATATTATCGAATGAGATGACCTGAAGCCAAATTGCGTATGGGGTATTATATTTTTTAAATGTATGAGTGATCTAATATAGTTTACTCGAATAATTTGGTTAAATCTGGTAGTAGACATATGAGTCTATACTCTATAGGATGACGATAAGTGTTTGGGTTTACCAGGTTTATGTTTAAGTATTACTATAGAAAATGTCCAGATTAAAGCGAAATGAGAGTCTTATCAACATGGAGTTGTAGATAAATATGAGAAGTAATAGAGTTTTTTATTAAGTAAGTGTTGTAATATTTTGTTATTAAGTCGTATCTAGGTGATTTCTCTGATTTTAGTTTGCTAAATAAGTACTTAATTTAATTCAATGGATTTTTGGGGTTGCGTGTTTTGCTGAGAGACACATTGGTAATGGACTATTAAGAAATCTGGCAATGCCATTAAGGTGTACAGATTCAGGATTATCATTAGGATGTAGCATAAATATTTTTGAAAGATGAACTCCGAAAAGTTGGGCTTTATCTTTGTCTGAAATGACTAGCTCTCCATTTGGGCGTTTGTTCTTTAATTTTGAGAATATTTTTGGTAGTTCTCCACACCAAGTCGTCATTAGAATTTGGTGATTGACATTTTTAAAATTGGATGTGTGTTTTATAATAAGTTTTTAAATTAAATTTGATAGATTATAGATTATCTAATAATCTTTTATCAGAAGATAGATTGGACCTTTGCCAGCACGAGCAAACCCTTTCTTTTTTTCCTATTAATTTTTGGATTTGAAGAGAGAGAATGTTAGTTTTTGAGTTGTCAGGTCTATCTGTGACATATGATGATTTATAAATAGCGGTTTGTATTGAAGTTGTTAAGTTATGCGCTGCTTTATCTATTTAGTCAGTTGATTTAAGTGAGATTTTTAGGTTAGTGGCATTTTCCAGATTTTCTGAAAAGAAACTAGAATTAACTGGTTCCTTTGCTAAGGAAAGACGGGGAGGGTTGAAGGAAATCTCACAATTCAGATTGAAAAGAACTGGACTATGGTCATATGCTGCATTATGCTGAGTCTACTAGATTTTTTATGGAATGGGTTATGTGTTTTGGGATTGTGGTTAAGAAACAGTCCAAAATATCAGGGTGCAGACTTAAGTGAGAAGGCGAGTCAGTAGGCCCCGGGGAAGATATGAATGTTATTATTCTTTTGTTTTGTGTGATGTTTTTAAGCATCCTTCCCCTGGTGTTTTCGATTTGGCAGCCCCAATGCGAATGTTTGACACTGAAGTCTCCACCGATAAGAAATGAACGGCCTAATGAGTTTAGAAATTGGAAGAATTGTTCAAATGATATTGCAGTTCTTGGAGGACAATAAACTGAGGTTATAGTTGTGGGAATATGATTCAGAGTAATTAGGATGTGACTTGAACAGTGTCAGTTTTGTGATTATCTGGGTAATGATTGGTATTGTATTTTTTTTTGAAATTATAATGGGCGGTACCATCAGTATGGTCGGTGCGGTGTATCCAGGAGAAAAGTTTTTTATATTTGGAGTGCAGTGAGTTTCCGAGATAAGTGCGATGTCTATATGTTTTTTATATAAATAGAGTAATTCAGGTTCGTAACGTTTTAGACCGTTTGCGTTCCAAAGGAAAATCCTAAGGGAGTTTACGTTCGATTGTCTATTTAACATCTTTTAGAATAAATTATTTATTACGGTAGTGAGAAGTTAAAGGTTAAATTATTATCGGGTTAAATATTAAAAATATTTGAAATGTAATGATTTTTTTTTTAATTGTAATTTGGTTTATCTTTGATATCTTGAGAGTGAAATATATTTAGGAAGACTTGGAAATTCCTTGATATCATTTAAATTTGGATAGGGTTGACCAGAGGATGTCTATTGATAGTAGTTTTACTCCCATTAACATTATAGTTTAAATTAATATTTTGTTTAGCTATAGCATTTGAGTTTTTACTTTTTTAAAAGTAAGAATATAGAAACTTAGTTTAATTATCTACACTACATCTTCAAATTTGTAGAAAATCCTAACGTTAGAAACTAAACTGATTTTTAATTAATAATATAATAAATTCAATGGTCTTGGAAATGATTAATTCAACTTACCATTATACTAATTTTAAAATAAACAGTTGTGATCACACAAAAAAAAAACAACCTTAGATAATAAAGTAAATTTTTATTGAGTTATTTATATATATATAACATTTTATTCATTATACATTTTTTATTAACTACTTGAAATAAAACAATAGCTATTATATATTCAATTATGAATTTACCATTCTTCGCAATCATCAATTGAATTTGAATTCTGTAAACACAAATAAATACACATTTAATGATTATTAACATTTTATTAATTGATAATTTATTATATTTGAAATAAGATGCCAATATTAAATTTTAGATAGTATAAAATCACTAATAGGTATTTGAATTTTAAACGATATAGATAGAATACCTTAATAAAAATTAATACTTAGTTAATGTTTAAATACATAACAATCATCAACTTAACTATTGTTCTTTTTCAAGTATCAAAACCTACAAGGAAACCCAGGGTGGAAGAAGAAAATTAATGTTCAAACTTAATTGTTAGCATCATAATAAATGCAAACCTTCAAATTTAAAAATAATCAATGCTCGATAAATTAAATCATTATTTTGATGTACCTATATATTCAATGATTTTTACTTTGCTATTAAAAAAAATAAATAAATGATCACATTGAGGTAGAATGGTTATAAATATTTTTATACTTTTAAACATAGTAATATATTAATATCAATAAAATATGTCAATTAATTAATAATATTATATAAGTATGCAAACATATTACTGCAATTATCTTTTTTCTGCATTCAGAAGACGTTAAACTTACATTATTTTTCTATAGTGGCATAACAATTTTGAATGTCTTTTGAGTTTATTATGATATCAATCTCATCACAATTATATATTTTATTGGCATTTAACTTATTTTGATTAATATATCCAGTTAATAGATTGAAAAACTGAGTAAAAACAACCTTATTGAAACCTATGGTCACAGATCTGTCTAGTATAGTATAGTGTATACTAAGCTGCTCAGTTGTGGCCATAGACTAAGAATATGGGTTGTGCCTCAAAAATAAAAATAAAAAAAAATTCAACTTTGTTTTTGACGCAAACTATTTAAATTACTGTAAATTTAATAATAATAAAAAGACCAATATTTTGAGAGGCCCACCAAGTTTTACTCAGTAACTCGCTAGTAATCCAAACCTGATCAGCTATGTTGTACTTAAATATTATACATACCCGCTATGCCCTAGATTTCACAATACATAAAAATAAAAGTAAATATAATATGAATATTATTTACAATTCTTATATCTGAGCCTCCAAATTGATCTAAAACATCATCAACATCGTTATACTTGGCTTCCCGTCCTAGTTTAACTAACCAATTAGGTATTTCTTGATTTGCCTAAATCCAAATAATTAAAAATTATATATTATAAATACGACTTGAATTTAAAAAAGATATATAGTAAAAAATTATACATTATTACCGATACTAGAGTTTTTATAATTGGTTCTATTAAAAGATAATCTTCATCAGGATCAAAAAAAGAAGTAGCAATTCCTTGGTTTCCCAGTCTACCTGTACGTCCAATTCTTTGCACATACTCTTCAATTTCTTGAGGCATTTCATAATTAATGACATGGTTCACATAACTAATATCTAAAGATTCAAAAGTCAAAATGTATCAACAAATTTAATTATAAAATAAATAATACAAATGTTAAAATTATTGTTTGCAAGCAACTATTAATAAATAAATAATAAAATAACTATTATAGATTCTGTTTAAATAAATAGTACATTAGAAAGATATTGCCTATTAAATAAAAAAATAATTATATAATTAATACAATCATTTAACTAAAAAACATAGACAATTAATGATGATGATGTAAGTTAATTATGCATAATTTGAACATGAATTATATTGTAATGATAGCCACTCTTCACAGCTAGCTAATACAAGAAGAGTGTCATCATTATGTCCCTCAATATAATATATTATATTATAACATTGTATAATACGGTCACACAGATGTTTATATTATAATAAACATCTGTGGTCTTTTATAGTTATGTCCTTACTCCATTTTTTACAAGAACCGTTATAATCTGTGCTCGGATGATACCCTTTGACCACCGGCCAGATCCCCAGAGCTTCACTCTCTCCGCGTTCGCCCTTAGAGGCAGTCATACTTAATAAATTATATTTTACGTTTTAAATAATAAATATTTCAAATATATAAGTTGTGTTGTTGATTAAAAATAAATCCAAAGTATTTCAATATTAAGTCCATTTCTTCTTCCTTCGTCCATCTAATATCAAGCGGGTCTCTAATCAAATTAAGGTAAGTCAATTTACCATATAATTAAATCCTTATATATATATATATATATATCGACGAAGGTGGATATATATACATATAAGAAGGTAGTAACTTGAGGTGTGTGGTTGTGTGCGCAATATATGCAAATAACGAGTCTTAATTAATAAAGAAAAGGTAAACGCATATATTGCGCGCATAGTCTGATTTCTCACTTTACTACAGTATGTTTTACAATAAATTGTTATCTATAATAATGTAATGTAATTGTTGTGTGCGAGTTCAAGAAAAAATACAAATGTGAAATATCATTATATATTCACCTTTGAAGAGTGTATTAAAAATACATAGGTTCTACTCAGAGAGCAAATTATGAATGGAAAATTGAAAAAAATGTATAAATGATTGAGCAATAACATATTTATAGCTAATTTTTTACCACTAAATTTTAGCAAATTATAAATATGTTTTAAATAAGTGTACACAATGGAACTTTATTTAACTGCATTTGGTTAATTGACACTCCGATTAACTGTACATACTCAAAGATAAATATGATGATAAAAATAGAATTTGATAATTTGGCACACTCATTCAATAATGTGACAAATTCATTTGGTCCCATATCAGTTTAATTTAGATCACCAAGTCAAGTAATCGTATTATTGTTGGAAAAATTTACACAAATTGTATACACAATATGAAACTATCTACATATGGTACACAAAAACAAAAAAGAAACGTTCTTACATTTGAAAAAAAATTAGAAATTGTTGGTGAACTTAAGAAAGGTATTTCTACCGTTGTTTTGAGTAAAGAATTGAGTGTGTTGCAAATAACAATTAACGACATGTATAAAATGCCAGTGACATTGAATGCTATGCATCACAAATGGAAGATTACAGTCATGCTAAAAAACAGAAAACTATGAAAAAGACGGGGAATACAGTGTTGGACGAAGCATTATACTTATGGTTTGTAAAGAAATGAACTAAAGGAATACCATTGTCTGTTTGTAAACAATCACATCAATTTTTTAAATTATATATTACAGTATTTCATAATAAAATATATACTATGTATAAAAATTAAAAAAATCAATTTTTTTTTATGTATTAAAAAAAAATTCTAAAATTCTGCCATACGTCCGATTAACTATCTATTTGATTATTTGTCGGGGCTTTAGTCCGATGCTTTACGAATCATCAAAGTTACACTATATGAAAAATAATAACATTTATAAAATAAAACTCTATAAACTGTATTAAAAAACATTAGTGGTACAACTGAGTTTAAATGTCAACGTTCATCTATGTATCTATTATCTTTATTTGTTGTACCTATTACATATTTACTTATTTTAGCAAAAGATTTTATATATATTTTAGACCAATTAATTATACTAAAAACAAGGAGTAAGGTTTTTTTTCTTCATTGGCTATATAAGTAGAGATGATAAATTATTGATAAAGTGTTATATGGTCAAAAGATTACTATATGATTCAATTATAAAAATAAACTAAAAATATACAAAATTGTCTATAAAGTTAAATTTAACTTTTAAAATTTGAATACATTTACCTAAACCTCTTGAAGCTACAGTTGTTGCTACAAGTACATTCATCTTTTTGATACGAAATTCATTTAATGCCTTTTCCCTCTGATCTTGTAAACGATCACCATGTATACTTATTGATGGAATATGCTTTTCACTTAAGTATGTGGCGAGAAAGTCTGCTGTCCATTTATGTTTTACAAATACTATAGTTCCTGCTGAATCTACAAAAAAACAAATATTTTTCTTAAATTATTTTCATAATCTATTCACATTAGAAGAAACTTGGTGATCAACTTATGCACAGAGGTATGACTTAACTACATGGCAGCGGGCAGGTATACAAATGAATGACTCTGTATGAATTATGGGCATATATGCACCTAACAAAATTAAGTTTCTGCCACAGACTAAGATATAACTATATACTAGAGGTGTTGAACCTACCTACGCATGCCAAAGGAAGTACGTAAAAAAATTAAAATTATTAAAAATTATTCTATTTATAAAGTTTTGATTATAATTGTTATAAAAAATTCAAAGAAACAAATTATATAAATTTTAAAAATTATAATTATAAAAAAAAGGGTGTGGTTACTTAATAAAATAATATACAATGAATCAGTAACTTTATTTTTATCCTTAGAAAGTTTAATTTCCTTTGGGAACGTGAAAATTTTTTCAAAACTTTATTGGGAAAATTTGGCACTTGACCCCAAAAAGGTTTGCCACCCATGCTATATACCATATCTTAGTCTGTGGTTGCTGCTGATGTACCTTTTTAATATAAATAAAGTTAGATATTTTATTCAATTATTTAAAATGTGAACCTTTTTTCAAAATATTGGATAAAATTTCACGTTTATTGAATCTATTAACCATATAAAAGGTTTGTTTTATATCTTGTGAAGCACTACTAACAATACCAACTGCTAAAAATAAATAATTTTTATTTAAATAGAACTTTGCTAAATGTTGAGTTTCATCTGGTAAAGTTGCTGACAACATAATTGTTTGTCTATTCATCTGGAAATTATAAGCACTTGACATTCAATACTATACAGGCATATATTCTACTATTATTAATCAATGAAAACTTACAACAGGCGGCATTGAAAAATGATTCAAAATTTTATCAATATCTGGTTTTGAGTCTACGTCTAACATCCTGTCAACTTCATCCAAAACAAAAAATCTTACAGATGAAAATGTTATATAACCATGTTGAATAAATTCATTTAATCTACCAGGTGTGGCTACAAGTATGTGACAACCTTTCTAATATAAAAAATATTTTTATTATTATAAAATATTCATATTTTATCCAATATATATTGTCTTATGTTATAGATGATGGCCATTAACATTATAATATAATATATATTTAAATATCTAAATAACAAAAATTAACTTTCTAAACATTTTTTAATATTCTACTTTTATATCATTATGGTCAAAAGGTTTAAAAGAATAAGTGGTAATAAATACAGTAAGTGTATACCATTATACTTTAACTTAAAGAGTTGAACTAATAAAATTTTTGACCATAGTCATAAGTTTAGAGTGTATAAGAATCATACATTGTAGGTCACTTAATATGAATGATATGACAATATATACTAACATAATATGGTATTCTAATTATTATTTAAAAACATTATACTTACAAGAATTTGATCTTTTTGATAACTGACTAAAGTGCCGCCATAACAGACAAACGATGAAATTCCAGTACCTCTTGTTAATTTCAACACAACCATTTTAATTTGAACAGCCAATTCTCTTGTAGGTGCCATTATAACAACTTGGGGTTCACTATGATTACTATCTTTTACTAGTTTTTGTGGATCCATGAGCAATTTTTGTATGATCGGTAAGACAAAAGCAATCTAAAATAAGTATATAATAATAAATAGGCAACATTATTTGTTTTATTTAGGTATATATTAATAATTTTTATCTAGTTATTTTAGCTTAACAAAGTAGTTACTTAAATATTTTTTTTGTTGGGAGGGGGACCATGTTGATAATAAATTAAAAAGAAATAATTTTATGGGCAAATAAATTTCTATAGAATAAATTATTATAGCATAGTATCATCTAAAAAGGATGGATAAATAAAAATTACAAATCATAACTTTAAGAAAATATTCAGGTAAATAATGAATTTATTAAATTAAGACTTAACTAAATCTGTAGCTTGTTTATACAATTGTACAATATACTTTTCATATTTAGTAAAACATTTAAAAATATGTAAATATTTTTACAAAAAAGGTTTCAATATTTTAAAATCTTTACTTGGAAATTTGATAAACACATTTAAAATATTTCAGTATAATTATTTTTTAACCCATATAATTAGGTACCGTATAGCTGTACAAATATATCAGCACAATATATTGATTTCGACTACATAATTAAGTTTTAAACTTATTCAGTGTATTATTATGTTCTAAAAACACAGCTGTCAATAAATATTCTTTAACCACTATACAAATTAATTTTATGTAGATACTAACACTAAAAACAACTTGAATATTATTTTTACATTATATAATTACCGTTTTCCCTGAACCAGTTTGTGCAGTGGCCATCAAATCTCTACCAGATAAAATAATTGGAATAGAATATTTTTGAATAGGAGTAAGTTTCAAAAATTTACACAGTTTAATATTCTCCATTAACTTTTCTGGTATATTGTTTAACATTTCAAAACTTTCAATAGCTTCAGGTATATTTTTACCATTCACTTTTACTTCAATATCATTAAATTTTTCAAAATGTATACCAGAACTGATTCCGTCGTTATAAATAGATTTATCATCTTCATTGGGTTCAGGTGGAATATAAGTTGATCTTACTGGTGTTTCATAACTATAAACACTGTCTTGAAAACAAGATTTGTTTATAAGGCTTTGATTATGTACAACATTATTTTCAACATTGCTCTTTATATTTTTGATTGGCAACGTCGATGAAGATAAAGGTACAGATTTTTCTGAACTTAATCTTTGATTTATCATTTTTAATAAAAAGCCTCGTCCTCGGCCTTGGGTTTTCGAAATATTTTCTTTTACTATCGGTTCATCAAGATAATCCTAAATTAATATGTAATAGTATTTTATTAGTGAAATTAAAACTTAACATTGAAATATTTATCATCATACAAACCATATTTAACAAATTCAAACAAAAAACCATACAACAATTGAACTACTAAAGGTTGAAATTGTGAAGTTAAGTCGTTAAGTGAGAAACACGGGTCCGTTGGTCGTCCATCCGCATGGCTAAATCATAAATAATTTAAATAAAGATAAACGTTTACTTTATTATTTGAAGTTGATGCGTCTAGAACATGATAATATGAGATACCATCAATTATAATCTATAAACCTCGGATGGTAACAATATTCCCTATCATAGAACATTATCAATATGATAGTTGGGCCTTGGCCCCCAGTAAATAGGGTTGCTAGATTTTTAAATTACCATGAAAATTATAATGAATAATGAATAACCTTTTTTATTTTTTGACTACATTGTATAAGACAATCATATAATGATACGGTGTACACTGTACAATATTATTCTGTTTTATATTTATTAAATAATACAATAATACTAAAGGTATTTTCTCTCAGCTTCTATTAACCGGGACAAATTTAATGACCCGCTAGGACACCGGGGACGAATGACAAGCCTACCCATAAACAATGTTTTATATGCCCGGCCATGGTTCATGAGTAAGCTGGCAAAAATTATATCTGTTGTAAGTTATAACATTGATTATACCTAGAATAGAATAGTCTATTGTATAATCAATGTATGTAACTACAGCTGTGAGCGCACGTACCCGATAAAGATAAAGGGCCCATCCGCCCATCCCTGATGTTCTTAAAAGTAGATTTATAATCTTAGTGAGAATTTTGATGGTCTTGCTTCTTTAGATAACGATCATGTTCCTGGCCCCGATAATATTCACTCTATAGTCTATATTCTTAAATAAGTGTCGTTATGCAATATGCATTAAATATTATTATTCACAAATTGTTTATGTCATTGAAATCGAGCATTTTCACAAAATATGGAAACAAAGTTGTATATCACTCTAATATGGAAATCTGAAAACAGAGCCGGAATTTCTAACTATACAGTTGCTAACTAACTAACTAACTAAGCTTACTATCAAAATTCTTCTTTACTATTTGTGCAAAAACCTTTAAAAATGTAGACTTTATAAAGTGCTACTGTACATGTATAAATTAAACGTGTCTAAAAGTTTTGTATTTTTCATAGGTACACTACTACACTCTATCTTGGATCCTCAACAAACAGGTGTGATTGACAAAATTGATAAAATCCAAAGAAATTTCATCTGAATGATTGCCTTCAAATTGAACTTGAGTGGATAACCTAGTTATTGCCGAAATCGAGAAACAGTATAATATAATTCCCCTAAGTAAAAAATGTAATTTTAATGATTGTTTATTTTTATAAAAGCTATTAAACGGAAGTACGGAACCGTGTTAACAGCTTCGAGCTTTTGAGTCTTATTTGCATTAGAGCCCATCCGGGTAGCGTATAACTGGACATAATACCCTATTTATTATTCCAACAAGTACACCTCGTTTTGTTATTTATAGTCCCATTAATAGACATTTTCACTACAGTCATGAACATTATCCAACTTTAATTTTTCGTTGATGATAATTGTAAGTTGAAAAAAAATGTGTTTGTTCACTTAATGTTATTCTTAACCTTTGTTATATATATCTTCTGTACTCTTTGCTCTACTAGGCGTTACTATATCAATTAAATAAATAAATAATGTTTTGTTTGAGTTGTAATTTTGTCCAAATGTTAATTTTATACATTAATAAAAAATTATTTTTGTTTGTATGTATTTAAGATTTAGTTCCAGTATGAAATACTTATGAGGAATGTTATATTAAATTTTAAGACCATAGTTATATAAATTGAAGATTTTAAGATCTTTTTTACAATACAATATTAAAATACTTCATACTTGTAATAAGTAACTTATTTGTAGACTTGTAATTTATATAAACTGTTGTGATTTTGGCAAATTTTAAACTTCAAATACATATTACAAAAAAAAAAATAGTGTATATAATTTTAATATTTCTAAACGGATATAAAAATATTTTATTTAAGATCTTGTATTGAATTTTCAACTTTCTAAAATCATTCAAAATCGCTCAACGCATCACTTCTAACTTCTGGTATAGAATCCCCAAAGGCATATTTACGATTTTGCCGCCTCAGGTGCAAACATATATTGGCGCCTTTTTTCTCCCTAAAAAACTCTAACTTTTAGTGTGGTCACCCTTTAAGAGACTTACAATTTGGTACCCAGGACGATTGTCCCCGTTCGCTCCCCCCTCCATAGTAAATACACCTCTGACTTATCTCGCCATATTATACATGGTCATGACCAGTGTGTAATCATACTTGCCGGGTAATCAAAAATTAAAATAGTGAACGCATTTGTTAATATTTTGCCTATAGATACTTAAATAATAAAATAAATTATTATTTTTAATATAATATAATATAATATAGAATATAGATGATGAAGTATATTATACTATTTAAAATAAATAACAATAAATAAAATACAATATTGAATATGACATTATTAATTGAATCCATTTATTTTTTCTTAATCATGCATAGTGCATACATTGCTTACTTAGCTTGCTCTAACGGTATGCAACTAAACTAAGAAATAATTATGATTATTAAATTCTTTACCTATATCCATATTGAATTACATCAGAAAAATAAATGTTTATTTAAACTCCTTTTAATATATGAATAGGCAATAGAAAATGCAGTTTGTAGTTACCGTCTTATCAGAAGTGATAATCATAAACTATTATAAGTGATAAAGAGGGAAATCCACAGGAGAATGTAACATCTTCAGTTTTCACATAATATCACATTCGCATTCGCGCTCGTCAATTATTAATAATTCGTCAGTTTATTTTTGATCTTGATACTTTTACTGTTTAGATATTAAACATATCGTCGAAAACCAATATAAAAAGAAAAATCGTAAATCTTAAAAACCATGGCCACTTCCGTAGCGACTAATCCTTCAACTTTGCTTCCACTTGGTAAGTGATGCGTTATTTTATCACAGAACAATCTTTTTCAAAGGCTTGTATTTTAGTAATGGTGCTTAAAAAAAAATTATTTTACCTATATATTGTAAATTAAATAAGTCATTTTGTAAAATCCACCTTAGTAAGCCAGCAACTTTTTGAGTGATTGCAGGTTTTCATAATTTATTTTTATTTTTATTTTTTTTTTGCCTACAAAATTTACAACACCCAATTCTAGAAACATAATTACTTGAACGGTTATTAATTTCAGAACTTGTGGATAAATGTATTGGCTCAAGGATTCACATTGTAATGAAAAACGATAAAGAAATAGTTGGTACCTTATTAGGGTTTGATGATTTTGTCAACATGTTGCTTGAAGATGTAACTGAATATGAATCTACACCTGAAGGAAGACGTGTTACTAAATTGGATCAAATATTGTTAAATGGAAATAACATAACAATGGTAAATTAATATATTTTTTAATATTGAGTCTGATGTTATTCTACAATTTTGGTAGGTTACAAATATTAATTATCTTTTTATTGTTTGTTTTTAGTTGGTTCCTGGTGGTGAAATGCCTGGAGAATAAAATTGTATATTAATATTTTTATTGAAATATTAAATAAGTCATAAGCATACATTATATGTTTAACTATTAATAATAAAATTAATGTGTACATTTTTTAGCCTATCTAAATGTTGAAGTCTGAAATAAAATAAGTTACTCATTATTTTTATTTTTTTATAATTAATAACTATCCCAATTCTATAAAATAATGAACAGTATCAACCTGATTAAATAAATATATGTGATAATTGTAATTTAAATTACAATCATTTAAAATAATATTAAATTTATTTATCTGTAGAACTAAGCTATTTTCATAAAATTTTAATTTCTTAAAAAATACTGGGTAATCAGATGTGAATGATTTAAAATGATTAATAACAATTTTTGTTATATAACAGAACTCTGTTTCTGTTTATGTTGAGCTTAAACTTAATTAACTATTTTATGGAAATTGAAAATGAATTTTACTTTAAAAATTTTCTATGTGTTATATCAATAAGTAATATTTACAAAGAATAAATTAATTACATTTACAAAATCTGATATTATATTTTGTGTATGGTAATATGGCTTTAAAGCACAATTTATTTTATGTTTAACTTTTTAAAGAATATCCACATTGGCATATCCTAAAGTTCTTATAACTATTATATTGATATTACTATCTATTCTATAATTAATGATATAACCATTTAATTGTATAGATACCTAATTAATTTATAACCATTGCAAAATGTTGAATGTCAACTTGTCACATTTAATAACTCAGTTCTTCCATCAGCAAATAAATACTTGGTTAGGTACTAGCCACTAGGTACTCGAGCCTGACATTCAATGAATCTCTCATATATATCACATCTAAAACAAAAATGTAAATCAGTAAACTCTAAACTGCACCTTCTAAAACCTCTCTTGAATTCCAAGTTTGAACCCTAATGAACAAGGTTACAATATACATGTCAATAGTCCATCCAGTCTGGCTAGATAGTGTTTAACTTTGAAGGTCTGCCAAAGTATCCCTATAAGACCTACATCAAAATTGTTCAAGTGTTTCAATCAATATTTATTTTTTGTCTTATAACCTTTAATCCTTGGTATGTTGGCATGTAACTAACAAAAATCCCATAGACTGATAGACTTGAATTCGAATTGCATCCATAACAGATATTTTGTCGATGCTTTTGCGATTTTTTCACATATACAAGTCATGAAGAATTAATAATATTGATATATACAATATATTTTCGTTCCCACTTTAACAGAATAAAGACTGTCATTTATATAAATGGTGTGGTTGAAAAAAATATAATATAATAGGTATTATAAATTGTTTATTGTTCTAAAATGTATATGATTTTTAAATTATTTTATACAACGGATATATTTTTGTATACTAAGTCATAATAATAAAAAAAATCTTTTTCTACATTCTCTCACATTTTTTAAATTCGTTGAAATTACCATTTAAAAATGTTAGGGAAGCAAATTTGTATTCATTAATATTAATACAATCACAATATAGTTGTTTATTTTCTTCACTAAACATTAATTATTTCAATATTTTTCATTATTAATTATTAAGGGAATGTCGCAGTGTAACTAATGTAGAATACTAATAACATGAAAAAAATTAATTTCCAACAATAAAATCTAACTCGTTAGAAACAAAAATTAACTGGTTATTTTTGAAGTTTTTTTCACTGCTAATTGATGCCTGATGATTTATGGCAGGGGTCGGCAAGTTATTTCTATTGGAGTCCTAAAGATTAAAATAATAAATCAATGGGTCCAGTGAAAAAATCTTTTTCAAATCTTTATGCATAATGAAGTAGAATGTGTTGACAGGGTCCAGAGTTTCGCCATAGAATAGTACCTCGGTTCGCCAGTTGCCGACCCCTGGTTTATGGTATAAGGTACAATAAGGTCAATGGATATAGGATAAATTCTTATTCTGTGAAAATACCGTACAATTTTCTATTTACTGTACTTACAATATTTTAGATATTTTTTAAGTAAACACTGCTATAACACACGTGCTTGTTTATTGATAACAAAATTGTTAATTGGGATGTTTGGACTACAAGATAAGTAGAGTAGATAGGTATAATTATAAACTTGGACTACCGTCTTAGTGTTCTTAGTTTAATTCGCGACTATAAAAAAAAAAATATATGCTGTTTTTACATAATAGATATTGTTATTTTTTGATAATAGGTATTAAAAATATTAATTATTTTCGTTTTAAAAATATACGTTAATCAGATAAGTACTAACTACTGAGTAGCAAGTGCACATTTTTTAGGGAAAAGAATAATATACTTTCATTATTTTATTTTATCTTTTTTTGAATTTGTTTAGTTTGGAAATGTCGTCGTGGGTAAAAGCATCTAAAGTTAATCAGAAAACACACAGAGAACGTCATCAACCTGAAGTTCGTCAAAAATATGGGTTGCTCGAAAAGAAAAAAGATTATAAAGTTCGTGCTAGACACCATCAGGAACGAGAACGTGTTTTGAAGTTACTGAAAAAACGAGCACAAAACCGCAATCCAGATGAGTTTTATTTCCATATGACTAATTCCAAAGTTGAGGACGGACGTCATACAGAAATACGAGAAGAAGATGAACACACTGAAGACCAAATTAAATTAATGCAAACTAGAGATTTGAAGTACATCAATATGCGTGCGACTATGGAAAGGAAAAAAATTGAACGTTTACAATCACAACTGCATTTCTTAGATCAAGCTAATCAAACAAATAATAGTCATGTATATTTTAATGATAATGATAAATGTGATGGAAATTTAGCTGAAAAGATAGACACACATCCAGATCTTATAGATAGGAAAACTAATCGTATGAGATTGTCAGATTTAAAAAAAATTGAACTGCCAGATTTGGATGAAGACACTATTAAACAAATGTTATCAGAAAAGAGAAAATCATATAGAGAACTAGAACGAAGAACTAATAGGGAAAAAGAATTATCTGTTGTACAGAGGAAATTGGAAATTAAAACTCATTTGCTTGGATCCAAGAAAGAACAGCCAAAGAAGATAAAACCCGCAACAAAAGATGCAGCTCCGATTTATAAATGGAAATACGAGAGAAAAAAGTAATCTTTATTTACTTTTTTATAACAATATTAATGTAAAAAATTGTGTTAACATAATAGTATCCTTCTATTATAAATAATATACAATATATTTAACAAATTTAATTTATCTTATACTTGAATTTTCTCATAAACCATATATTTTGGTATAAAATCAATGTCACTGTTTTCTGTTTTAATTATAGAACAATCTTTAACTCCAACCTCTGAAAAAAAATATGGCTTAATAATAAATAATATTATAATAATTATAAACTACAGAAGTTGATAATTTGTTACAAATTTTTTAGTAGATTTTGAACAACTACATATTGAAAGTTTAAACATAAATAAAAATAATGAAAATAACTTTGAAATTACTGTTTTATCATATTTTAATAGTTGTTAAGTAAAATTTTTAAGGGTTAGTGAATCTCAATAATGTTTATTACTTTCTTGATTTTTTATCAAGTATGGTAATTGAAATGAAAAATATCTGAATTTTTAAAACTTCAAGAATTTTTGTTAAATAAGAAAATGATAAAAATGTAACTCAGTTGTAATGAGTAGGTGGATAATTAAGCTAGCTTTAACAAAATATAATTGAGAGAGATCCAATATCACACTCAAGCGGTATAACAATTTGAATTCTCAAAAACATCTGCATGAACAGTCCCAAAATTTCTATTTTTTAACTTTTCTCTAAAACTATTATAGCTAAAAACTTGGTTGATAGCTCATTTAAAAGGGATTATCAAGTAAATATAAAATATGAGATTAAAACATTTCAAAAATAATTATTTAATTTTTTATAGTTAAAAAAATAGTTATTTTTGCTAAATTTTCATTTAGCATGGTAGATTAGCAAAACTAGAGAACAGATTTTGTTATTTGAGGTCTTGTTATATTCATATTGGCTGGTAGAAGTGCTGTGAAGATTCTCAGAACTTTATCTTCAATCATTAACTCACTACAAAGCTATAAAGCTGAAAAACATAAAAAAAAACATCTAATAAAATATGTTTTATTTTTTTTTTTGAAGCTATCTGTAGAGAATTAACTATAAAAGATAAAGTTCTGAAAATCTTCACTGCACTTCTCCTAGCTAACGTGAATCTAACAAGACCCCAAACAACAAAATCCACTCTCCGGTTTCAAAGATCTATCTCACTAAATGAAAATGCAAATAAAATACATTATACATATTGCATATAATTAATAAATTTCTAAAAATTGAAAATCAAGAAAGTTTGCATGCCGATCTTTGACTGCAAGTGTTTTTTTATAACAATTAAAAATTGATTGTGTTCTAAATATCAAGTATTATTTACCATAAATCGAGTCATTATTTTGCAGTATGTCTATAAACTGTTTACCATCTGTAGCGATACTTTTATCCCAATTACCAATAAATAAATTTTGTTTCAACACTTTTCTCTTATTTGAGTTTTTCAATGTAATGAGCATCTGAAAATAAATAATTTCATAGTCAAATTAATTTAAAGTATAAACATGGTGATTTTTTTAACATAAATTAAAGACCAAAAATTTAAGCCAAGTGGTAGA
The DNA here is from genome assembly GCF_003676215.2 of Rhopalosiphum maidis. Classification (NCBI taxonomy): domain Eukaryota; kingdom Metazoa; phylum Arthropoda; class Insecta; order Hemiptera; family Aphididae; genus Rhopalosiphum; species Rhopalosiphum maidis. Next base: position 68,851,114 of record NC_040877.1, read on the forward strand.
AGCTAATTAAAAAAAAAAATTTGATATTTTTCAGCATTTTTAAATGTTATGTCTTAAAATTTTTTTTGTTTTGTACGATAACATTGATTTTAAATTTCATAATATGAAGCAAAATATTATTTGGAGTATTTTAGTATGTATAACTCAAATTTTAAATGAGTAGACAAATAGTAATAGTTATTTAAAGTATTGATGAGCAAAGTAGAGAGGCACTGAGTATCTTGCAAAATATTGGTCTATTATTATGCTCATTATAATGTTAAATGCCTATAGCTCGTAAACAATTCATTCAAAATTTAATTTTTACATAATGAAATATTCCAAATAATATTTTGCTTTAGAATATGAAATTAAAAATATATGTTAGCATGATATTTATATTGGTTTATTTAAATAAATTGTTTACAATCTGTACTGGGGTGCAAATAAGTAAAAATTTAGCTATATAATGATAAAGGACGGTGAAACTTCACATTAGAAGCATCTGAATATGAGTGAATTACTTAAGGTAAATGTCAGACAGTGAGTAGGTCCCAAGGTCAGTTACATTTGAGGTATCTTGGTTATGTTATCATGAAAAAAATTAAAAAATTTTCAAAAATAAAATGATAGTAAAAAAATTATTTTTTGTTTTTAGTATAATTAGTTTTAAAAAAGTATATACAATATATATTTTTAATACACAAAAAAATGTTATGAAAATAATAAATATATGAATTAATGATATTATAATGAATAATGTATGAAATATGAAATCTAATAAATGAAAATACAAGCTCAGAAAATTATATAAAATACTGATGAAAGAAGCAAGCCACTCATATTAATATGTTTATCACATGTACACAAATGCATTCATTTTCATAAAAACCCAGATCTGTATATAATATTAATTCAATTAGTACATTTTGATGAAAAGATAAATTTTTATGAAGTCTTTTAGAGTTGTGGTTTAATAATATGAAGAAAATTTATGCAATTATATAATATTAAAATTGGCTTAATGCTAAGTGAAATAAAATAATTTTAAATACGAATAAATGCATTATTGCAAGTGATTTAAGTAAAATAAAAAATATATTTCTTTAAAGATATTAACCAGCTAATAAAATTAAACTATATAATATAGCTAACTAACATAAATTAGATAATTATTATTGTTTATTAAAAATAATAACCTTAATTTTATACTTGACTTCAAAATAGTTAAATGGATTGTTGGATATACTTGTAGTTGGAATAATTGCTGGTAAATTTAAAGGATGACTATCCCATATTTGTTTATTTCCACTATGTATATATCCTCTTATTCCTTCTGCAATTATTCTGACATGTTTTATTGGTAATAGTTGATGAGACTTCCAGTACTTTGTAGTCTATGACATGATATGTTAAAGATATAAAAATAATTTTAAAATATTATGCAAATAATAAAATACCCAAGTGTCATAAAAATAATTACTCATGGTCATGTATTAAGATACCTATTATATTAATAATACATTTTACTATAAGTGCAAACAGTGTAAAGTAAATGTACCAAATTTAAGTCAAATTGTTATTATTTTAAAAGACAACTAACCTGAACAATGACTATTTTTGAAAAAATTATATCTGTTCTAGAATTGTTTTGTATCATAGCTATTACAAAAACAGTTTCACCTGGTAAATAATATGTCTGGTTTAAATTTAATATCATTTCAATTGACTGGCAAAATGTGTACAATGGCACAGAAAATGTTGCACGTTTAACCTATGTAAACAGTTTTATAAAAGGACTATCAATGAAAATTATTAAAAATAATTATACTTACAGTAATATTATTACGTTTATCCAAACCAACCCATTGGTTAACATTAAAATAATCTAAAGTAGACAAACCATTATAATGTGCTTCGATTTTATACCTTGTATGACCAAATGGAACTTCATGTGATGGTGGTAAATTGTTTGGCAAAACAATATGGAACTTAAATTTTTTGGAATAATCTAGGTTAATAAATAAATGAGACAGTTGAGTAACGGTAGTCACAATAAATTGTAAACTGTAAACAATAATTGCACAATTAGTTACCTTCTAACTCGTCAATCGGTGACATGTTAACTGTGCATGTATCGTCTTCCTTACTCAATACTGCTATTCCGTTGAAAAACAATGAGTATTCGTCTGTTTCACCATTGGTTACCACATTATTTATAAGGCTCCGTTTCCATATACGCGTAAATCCACTGACCCTAATCCTGGGTTCAACTGAGTGGGCAACGTACAATGAGGAAATTAAGAGTATTAGACATTAGACAAAATTAAGTAATTGGTACTTACGATTGAAGTCGAAGTATTCCCGTATGCAGAGTATACCGTTTATGACGTCGCCTGGGAAGTTCACTCGACACATTTCGTCCAGGTAAACTTTCATTTTGAGCTGATTGAGGTTTACCGAGTTTCTCAATCCTTAGGTATTAGTTATTATTATTGTACGAGTCTCATTAAATGGATGATTAGTAAACACAATGAATAGACTTAACATGTATAACCATTGTTTATATTTGTGAACAAAAATTTAGCGGGAGATCAGTTAGGTTTGAGAATAACGTACGTTGTACATGCTCGCAAAAATGACGTACTTTTTTATTTCAAGAATATTTGTTTGTATGGCCGTTGCCCATTGTTGTAAACAAAAAATAGACAAGTAGGCAAGTAAAACTTTGTTATTAAACAGTATTCGGTAATCCGAATCGATAACGACTAATGATCATTGATCAATCAATAACGTTGTGATGTGAAAGACTAAAAATAGATACAACTAATAAAAAAGAAGTACTCTTCCATAGCATAATACAATATTTTATTATCTGCCAATAATGCCATCCGTTCAGTAATGACTAAGGATGTAAATAATATTTTATCAACTTCATGAGGCTTAGAATAGCATTCACTAATTGTATGTTTTACCTCTTCTCTGTAAATGGGTTCATAATATAAATAGGTAATATACCGATACGTCCGATACCTATCTTAAAATGAATTTCCATACCTACTTTTAAAATGTCATTGTGTATCTACTTAAAAACTTTAAGTTCCCATGAATAATATTTTTGAATTACCAATTATAAAATAATAATATCATTATTTATCGTTTAAATACGTAATTTGTATTTAAAATGTTTATAAAGTATAATCATATATAATCATATATATATATTTTTAGATTTATTTTTAATTCCATTGTCAACTACTTATGACTTATGAGGAATATTCAATATTGTATTAAATTTTTAAACTTTAGTTATGAAGGTTGAATACATAAATCTTTTACAAAAAATACTTGTAGTTGTAGCTTGTATATTTTAGTGATGAACAAATTTTAAATACACATAAAAATTCTGAAAATTTATTTTGAATATTTTTATACAGATTAAGAACAACTTATGTGGGATCTTGTAGGTATTACATTTTTAAGAATTTTGACCGAACGAATAAGATATTTTTTTTTTATTAATAAAATAAATTTATAATTTATATTTGTTTATGTATATAATATAATACAATAAGTAAGTTATATTTAAACGTGGTACCTATAGGACAATGTTATTTTGATAGAAGGGAGTGTTCAATGACACCACTTCAAAACTCAAAACTTTTTGAGATTTAATAACTTTGGATAAGTTATATTGGATAAATTGTGCAAGTTAGATCGTTAGAAGCCATAATTAGACTTACGGAGTTTATGGATGACTGAAATTTAAGGGCTTATTAATTTTTAAGATCATTGAGGAAAGATGTGATTTTCACTGAAAGTTTAACAATATTATTAGTCAAATGGGAGGTAGAATCTAGAAAGGATTAGTTAGTATCTTTAGTTGCTTTAGAGTAATATTTGTAGTGGTGAGAGTGAGTTAAAATGGTGTTTACAATATTATTTAGACATATGGTACAATTAAATACATTAAAATACATTAAAATGGGAGGGTATTTAAATAGAAGTATATGGGTACTGAGATTTCTTGAGTCGAGTTATATGAGTAGATTTATTTTTTATGATATCCCCATTAGTAAGTTGGATGGTTACTTTTATATAGAGCACATTTGGGCGGTTGATTTGCGGGTTTTTGGCAGGTGTTAGACGTTAGCATAGAAATAAGATTTAAAATATGTCCTTATTATCGTCGGCTAGTTTTTAGTAAAATTAAAAAAAAAAACATATTATTGATCTTGTGCTGTTATTTATTTATATCAAGTATTAATTATAGTATAAGTATTACTGTATTAGATATAAATGTATAATTATTAATTATATTTATAATGGTTTATAATAGGAAAATTACTGTAAATAATTTTGTGTTTGTAAATCTTTAACTTGGAAATGTATTTGGGTTTGGGAACATGTCACTTAGTCAATTTTCACCTTACAAAATAATATTTTGCTAAGAAAAATAAAATCATTGCATTCTTTCGTTACACACATTTTTTTACACCTTCAGACATACCACATATTAATGTCAATAATGAAACTTGGCGCTTGGTGTTGAATTATAGAACATTGCTTGATTGCTTATATTTTTGCGATAGAACCTAGGGAAATAATTACTTGTTAAATATCTTCAATAGTTGTTGACTTATGTATGTAGTTGTATAATAATTGTTCAATAGGCTATCTTGTTTTGAATAATAACTCAGAGAAGAGTAGAAATCAAAAAGAGTGTTAGTACTTATTTTAATCTATGTTATATTAGGTATTATCAAATATCAATAGTAATTTACTAATATATTAATTGAGATAAATGTGACAACAATTAATAATAGTCATGCTGAAGTACATTATTTGTTTTCAAATTGAAAGGTAAGAAAAATTAACATAGTATTATTATAGATTCAACACTTGAAATCAAAATATATTTTTGGCACACAGAGTAATAGGTAATTGCTGTAACATAAAATATAATTATTATAGTTAATTAGAAATTCTAAAATTATTACCTGATGGAAATAAAAAAACAAAAAAAATATTTTTTTCCCTGCAATCTTCATATAATTTTTTAATAACTAAAAGCACTATTAAAAAAAAATAATAATAATAAAGTCACTTGTTGCAAGGCCCGAGAATTATAGACTTCCAATCCCTAACTTGAATTTGTATGTAATATAACATAATTCAAAAAAATAAACAAAAGTTTCCTAAAATTCAATGTATTTTTTTTTCATATATATAATATATGCCATATGACTATACTGCTAAACAAATTTCTCTCTAATTTCCATCTCTATCTTCTAATACTATTCTCCATGGTACTTCTGGTTGGATCTTTCCCAGGTCTACTTTCATGTAGTTTTCTTAAACTTCCATGAATTACCAATATTAAATTTCAATAAGAAAAAATAAATCTTAATCAAATAATTAAAAATACAATATATAACTTTTCAATATTTATTAACAATTTTTTAACTAAATACTAAAATATACATTTATTTATTTTTACAATAAAAGAATCCTAATAACTATTTAATAGTAAATAGGATTTATAAATTGCAAATTTATATATTTGAATCAAATTGTTGTTCACTATCAAATTTTCGTTCACTATTTGGTTTCATGTAAACAAAACCATTGAAGAAATCTTTACCCGACATTGTTTTATGCCCAGGAACTTTAAGTTTTTCAATTGACACAAAACCTCCTTTTCCGCCACATTTAACAAATAGTTTTTGTCTTTGCTTATCATATATCAAATCTCCTGGTTTTAACTGGGTTTCTATATTTATCATTTGATAATTGCATACTTTCAAAAGCTTTATAGATGTCCCGTGCCAAGTGGTTATTAATGGCCACAAACCACATAATGCTCGATATTTGTTATAAACTGAATTAGAATCCGTTACTTCCCAATTAATAATTGATAGATTTTTGTCCACTTTTGGTGCTGTAATATCAATATTAAATTTAACAATCAAATATTTAATTTAAAACCTTATGAAATAAGTTATTATAATATTATTTGCATATTAGTTATAAAAACAAATAAACCTAGTAAAATGTTTAACGTATTCTTACCTAATATTTAGTGTTTAGACTTAAAATTTTGAATAATAAATTTAAGATGGATTTTAATAATTTTATTTTTGAATACTTTAAAAAAAAATAAAAAATAAATTTTCTTATACTGATCTTCCATATTGTTGTAATTTTTTTATGCAAATTTTAAATGAAACCATGATAAACAAATAAACAATGATCAATTGACAATGAACAATTTAATGGACAATAATGTGTCATACTACCATGGTTATTGTCACAAATTGAACGTAGTTACAAGGACTAAGTTCATAACATTTAGTTATGTAGAATAGATTATTACAAAATTAACGATACAATGAACTATAATTTGAAAATGTACCTACGCTAATTCTCTTAACAAGAACAATTGATGTTTTCAAAAGTTTTAAAGATTTTTAAGTTTTTATAATATTAAATGTAATATACTCATAATGTACTTTAAATTTAAATATTTAAAATTGTTAGTTAAGCATTTATTATATAATACATATAATATATTTTGATTTGTTTTGTTAGTTATTTAAAAATAGAAATTCTGTACTATTATTTTACAATTTTGATTTAAAATGTTTTACTGCTTAAAATATGTGTATAATTTAATTTAATATTTTGACTAGCTACTGCATATTACAAGAGCAGGCACGTGCCTGCTTTTAAGTACTTTATACTTTATGTTTTTATACATACTTTTTATAATAATTTAAAATATAATTATTAATAATACACATTTTTTTTTTTTATTAAGTATTGGTAACATAAATGTTATTGAGGGATAGGAAAAACCAAATATTAATTGAGATATGTCATAGAGTAAGATTTTATGTAGATACTGTTATGTCAATAAATCTATAATTGTCATATAATATGTACATAAGCACCTGTTGAAAGGTTAAATAAAATTTAAGGATAAATTAATCATTGTTACTATGAACACAATATGAATTTTAATAATTGTCATTAATAAATAATTATGATTCATTAAGAATTTGTATTTATATTTATATAGTTTAAAATTTGTTTGGTTATATTTATTATAACTGATCTCACTGGGTTAAACAAGTTAAGAAATTACTAAAGGTGCTCTCATAGCTTAAATACTTGTGAAAGAATACTTATAGGCAGGTCTATAGTCATGTAGGTTAAAATAATAATCTAAATACATTTATTATTTTAGTAAGTTCACATTAAGAAAGCATTTGATTACCAAGATATAATAAACTGTAATATATTTATCAATGGTATTGTATTTTAGGTTACGATAACCACCTTGACTTAAAAGTATAATTTTAAAAACTTGAAGTTTCCAATTTTTATTACAAATAAGAAAGTAAATGAGGAGCTCCCATAGCTTGTTAATGTCTAATTTTATTAAAATAATAATTATAGTACCTACTAAAACACATTTATATATTTTGCTAATTTTTGATCATGATTTTTAAAAATATATGTTATATTATTCTTTTAAATTTATAAATATTTGATTTAAACTGAAGACAAATAATTTTTAAATACCTATGAGACTATTTGAAGTTATGTATTCACAGCATAATATAAACTCTAAACATAGAATAAATTTATTTATTTATTTTATTTATCCTGTGATACCTACTAACCCTATAAAATTGAAATTAAATGTATTATTTATTATATAGTGTTTATTGTATGCATCATAAAATAATAATGTGCAGTTATAACAGCTGTTTGTTAAAAATTCAATTTTCTGTATAATACCACAGTGAACGCATAATTATATAAATAAGCAACACACTTAGCTACATATAGGCATATAGCCTAACATTTAGTGCTATTTGTTCACCATGATTGCTGCATAGGCCTACAATAATGTGGCAAAATCATGTCAAATAATACTATATAAAATACTTTATTATTTCTAGCGTCTGAATAAATTATAAAAAGTCTTAATAACTATAGAAATATCTGTTATCTTACCATAAGTTATTCCGTTTTCAGATTGAGGTACTGCATACCTTAAACTCCTTTTTAGTTCTTTAAATGAATCAATTAACAAACGTCCACCCATGTCTGATAGTTTCTTTTTTAGTTCTTCAGCTGTTTCATCTTTGTCAACTGAACAACTATGCTGTCTAACAATTTCACCAATATCAAACCTTAAATAATAAATAAATAAAATAGTTATGTTTATGTAATTTAAATTATAAATTAAGTTTTGTCAACAGTAATCTAAGTAAATTTAAATTTAATTGTATACATTTCTTAAGGATGATTGTTTAAAAAAACGACATTTAAATATATTGAATTGCCACGAAAATCAGTGGTGGATCTAGAATTTTTTTTTTTTCAGGGAGAGGACCAAAATTTTCATATTATTATAATTTATCATATCTTTTATTTTTGTAAACACAATATTTAGGATTTGATGTTAAGTTTTTCAAATATAATATAACTGTTAAGGACCCTTTGCTTCCCTCCCTTGAATCCACCACTGATGAACATAAGATATAAGATTATATGAGACATTTGTGATATACAACATAATACAAATAAACATATTATATTTAATGTACTTTATCCATGTAATAATTGGTAAATTTACCTACGAGGTTGAATTTTCATTATTGTTACTCCAGATGTTAAATCACCATTAAGTATAGAATATATTATAGGTGCAGCTCCTCGCCACCTGGGTAAAAGACTAGCATGTACATTGATCATTCCTCTGAAACCAAATGAATACATTATTTATTAGAGTACAAACTAAAATAGGCAATTTTATCCTAATATTTGAATTAAAACAAGATATACATAATTATTTATAGCAGATAGGTGTTTAAAACACAAAAAACTTAATTCTTCAAAAGTAGTCTATTACTATTATTTTTTTTTTAAATTAAGCTTCGATAACTCAGGTTATTAACTGTGGTTTTTTATGTTTGTTACTTGTAGAGTATAGTACGATAGGTTTTTGGAACATGTGTTTCCATAAGTGGGATATGATCTTGTCGCCAAAAACCCAGATGATCACTCATTTAAGAGATAGGAGAGCCAGATGGTGCTTGATTGAGCACTATTTAGCGACTGAGATCAAATATTACACTACAATATGATTCTACAATGCTTAATAATAAATGCAAATAATTTCTATATTTTGTTAATTGATTAAAATTAAATTAAATTAAATATTATGTTTCTAAATTACATTACATTCTTACAGTGGAAAACATTTTATAATTTTTTCTGGTATTAATCGTCCAAAAGATACAACCACTCCAATATCATATTTTCCATCTATGAGTGTTGTATTAATAGGCCAATCATATAAGTCTAACTTTTCTTCTTTTGCAAAACTTCTGACGTTTATACCATTGCCTGTGGAAGTTGTGACAACATCCACCTTGGAAATTATAGTCTGTGTTCTCCTATAAAAATTCATCTTGACAATTAAAATAAGTATCACAGTGTACACTACATGAATATAATTACATTTTGGATGTTAGCATCTGGAGACTTTTGACTGAAAAATCATCATTGCCAAAGAACATAACACGCCAAGGAGGACCTTTTGAACCGCATTTATTTTTCAAAGAAACGGTAGAATGTGAGAATGATGATTTTCCCAATACAATAAGCAAATTGTTGTGAATCTTGAAACCGCCTAACTTAAACAAATTACTGTTCATTTTACTAAAATCACCAATTTAATCGAGAATTTAATGTTAATTTTTAATATAAAACCTTTAAAAAATATAAAATAATTTGGCTTATCTAAATTTTATAAATATTAACTGATCAGGAACATTATTTAAAAAAATATAATATCTATATTAATAACAAGTGATAACAAATAAAATAATGATAAGGGCGCAGAATAACCGTGTAGGTATAATAATCTCATATAAATTACCATGATATAGGGTACTTTATATAGGTAATATAATATTAATATGAGAAAAATTACGAAGAACATATTATACTTATTTTAACAAATTCTTCGTGAGTTTACCCTCATACATGGACTAAAAGTGCGTTTTTGTTTTTATTAGAAAATCGTCACGTCTATTTATATAGATAGCAGTGGCACCGGTTTACTTTATGTAAGTACCTACTACCTACTAAATTCCTACCTAAGGAAAATTGAACTTTATATAAAAATTTAGAATTGTATCTATATATTTGAATGTTTATAATGCGTTTATTTTTATAATTTTTTCTCTACTTTGTTTCTTTAAACCCTAAAATTGTAAAATGATTTCTAAATTGTAAATAATTATGATAATTAATTAAGGTTCTTGTAGCCAATGGTCTAAGACGCTGAGACAATTTTTATAAATAATAATAAAAAAAATAAATATAGAATGTAAAAATAGTACAGAAAAGAAATTCTTTACTCAGTAGCTATTTTTATCTTGCTACATCTGAGGAACGTGTCAAGATTCCAAAAGAAAGCCATAGTAGCAATAAATAACTTAAATGGTAAAAGATGATTTGAAATACAACGTAAGTAAATGGAAATTACCGTTGGCGGTATCATAATAATTCTCTGTATTAATAATCACGATCCATATAGCAATAAAACATAAAATATACATATTACCTAGTGCCTAAACATAAAGTTTTATTTATAAATGTGTAGGTATATTTTACATGTTGGTATAGTAATATTAATGTTATGTAAGTATGTGCTTATGTGTATATGTGTAAATATTTTACATTATTATTTGTTTGTTTGATGTTGATGTACAAATACTTACGTGCAAGTAGGTACACACATTTACTATACAAATGCATATAATTAACATTTAACAATATATGTCTAATATTATTACAAATATGTACCTACCTATATAAATTACTCGGTGAAGTAATCTAGTGAAGTTGAAGATGGTTTTATATTAAACTAAACAATTATTTAAAATAATTCAAAATAATATGTCAGTAGACTCCAGCAGTCTAGCGTATCTCTTATCCGCCAGCTTTAACAGGAAAATCCAAAATAAAGAAACCCAGACCTCATAAAACAGACCTTACTTCAAATCCAAAAGAAAGTCGCTAAATATTAGGCAGATTTCATTTAATACATCCTAATTTATTAGACTTAGTATTTAGTAATGTTGATTCTCTTTCAGTAACTAAATCTTTAGATTCGTTAGTGCCATCAGACCCTTTCTACCCTCCTCTATCTATCAATTTTCATATTAACATCCATGTTCCTGGTTTCAATAGTTCTCACTCCTTCTTCGATTTTGATAATGCTGACTATATTAATATATATAATTTTATTTCTAATTTTGATTGGCCTTCTACTCTATCTGCTCTCAGTGTTGATTCAGCTTTTAATACATTATACGATGCTTTTCATCAGTCTGTACTACGCTTTGTCCCAAAGCGCCATTTTAAGCAGTCTACCTTCCCTGTCTGGTTCACGAGAGAGTTAAAACAAATTTTATTTATGAAGAAAAAGGCTCATGCTAAATTTAAATCCACTTTTAACCCTGATGATTACAGACACTTTTCACTTCTTAGGGCCCAGTATAAGTATGTATCAAAAAAATTGTATCGTGAATTTGTTGATTGAACTGAACTATCAATTAATGCTAATCCTTTCCAATTTTTGGAAATTTATAAAGAAGCAACGCTACAATTCGGATATTCCTAAAACACTAACGCTTAATGGTGCTTCAAGTTCTAATGAACAGGATGCAGCCGACATGTTCGCCTCATACTTTAAATCTGTATACTCATCTGAAGTTGTTAACGATAATATGAATGATCTTAAGATTCTATCTTTTGACCTACCCAATAATGCATACTTCACTGTTGATGACGTTTTTCATAGTCTTTCTACGTTGTCTGGTGCAAAAAATGTAGGTCCTGATGGACTCCCTGGCGTCTTTCTATTTCAGTTGCGTTCTATTATAGCCTATCCTTTATTTTTGCTGTTCAGGCGTTCTCTTGATGAGGGTGTTTTTCCCACAATTCTTAAACTCAGTTCTGTCACGCCAGTACATAAATCAGGTATCAAATCCGATATATCTAATTATAGACCTATCTCTATTCAGCCTCACCTATCAAAACTATTTGAATCTTTAGTTTTAAACAGTATTAAACCATCAGTAAACAATATTCTTATTGAAGATCAACATGGGTTTCGTCCGGGAAGATCAACTACTATATGCAACTTAATTTTTTCTAATTTTGTATTTGAGTCTTTTAAAAAACGGTCTCAAGTTGATGTAGTTTATACTGACTTAGCCAAAGCGTTTGACACTGTTAATCATAGTGTCTTACTGAGAATTCTCGAAACATCTGGTTTTGGTGAACCTTTGCTCTCCTGGTTTGGTTCTTTTTTAACGAATAGGCTACAATGGGTAAAATTATTTGGCGTCAAGTCAAATATCTTTTCGTCTACGTCTGGTGTCCCCCAAGGTGGACATTTATCACCGATTCTATTTTTACTGTTTGTTAATAGTGTACGTAATGCCTTGCCTTTGTGTAAGCTTTTGTGTTTTGCAAATGATATGAAACTATTTATGGAAATAAACTCAGCTGCTGATTGTGAGAACCTTCAAAGTAGCCTTGATTGTTTTGTTAGTTGGTGTTTTAAAATAGGCCTTAAAGTCAATGCTTCAAAATGCCGAGTCATGACGTTTACTCGTTCCTGTTCTACTATCCTTTTTGACTACAATATCTCTGGTCTGACAATTGAACGCGTTAATAATCTAATTGATCTGGGTTTTAAACTATCTAGTACCCTTAGTCCAAGACCTCATATTGCGATGATTACTAGTAGAGCATTTAAAGTTTTAGGGTTCATTATGCGTCTATCTAAAGATTTTAAAATGTCAAAATCGTTAAAATCACTATATTGCGCTTTAGTACGTCCTATTTTAGAGTACGGGTCGGTTGTCTGGGATCCTTACACTGTTTCTGATATTAATCAACTCGAACGTGTTCAATTTAGATTTTTGAGATTTTGTTGTTTTGTGTTAGGCATTCCCCATTTAGCTCATGATTATACCAATATCGCTAACGTACTTGGCCTACCTACTCTTGCTGAACGAAGAAGAACTTTAAATTTAAAATTTATTCGTGGTCATATTACTAACCATATTGATTCCCCTTGCTTGCTTTCCCAAATTAACTTCAAAGTCCCTTCGCATGTATCTCGTTCTCATGTGACCTTCCATATTCCTACCGCCAACACTAATTATCTGAAAAATGAGCTTTAAGACGAATTATGTCACTTGCCAATGAGGACCCCTCTTTTGATGATAATTTGTTCTATGTTTTCTTAAACACTGTTAATAAACTCTTAAGTTTAATATAAGCGTTAATTGTATAACTGTCTAATTATAATTGTAATTCTGTTATTTACATATTATTTTGTTTTCAATCTTCTACTATTATTCTAAACTGTACTGTACTTTTATGTTATAGGGGCAACCCGTATATTGTAATAAATAAATAAATAAATAAATAAACTGAAATCCAAATTTCCACTTCACAACAAAATATTTATTTACAAGTCAATGTTAAAACCATTTTGAAGCTCAAATTTGGGTTTGTGCTAACCAACGAAATTAATAACAATCGAAGCTTTCTGATCGATTTCCCTTCATATAATTCTGTCTATCCCTTGAAATGTTTCAAATCGCACCCTTCATAAATACATAAAAATTGATTTGGTTGAAAATTTAATTAAAATTCACTATAAAAAGTTTCACTCTAAATTACTTTACCGTTCAAATCTTTTAGTCGTAAACCAGCACAAAACCTAAATTCTTGTTAATCCCCCCCCTCATTGTCTTAAAAGATATCGGTGCATAGGCGTTTTGCCGTGTTAGAAGCGGGAGGCTATAGAACAGGCCCGCGGATGGCTTCGCCCCCGCACCCCTACATATAAATATTACAATTTAATTGTTACATACATAAGCGGCACTTGGTAAAAACTCATGTGGGTGCAAACTTTTATGGTGATTTAAAAACCTGTGTGGGTGTTTCCCCATACCACTTAATATTTAACTGCTGCTATTACAAAAGTAATAAAAAAAAAAGTGGGCAAGTGGGTATCGCTCTGCTGTGTAGTAGAGATGGAGAGTAGGTCGCTGGTCACTATAATGGATGTGTTAAATTTGAATGCAATGACGGGTATCATTGTATACGAAAAACGATTCTGAACGGAGATGATTTGTCAGTCAATGATAATTAGTTGGATATATTACATTATTACCTAAATTAAATTGTAATATATCGTTATTTTACGCGATTTTGTAAAAAATTAAATTTCATACACTCATAAAATGTTTTCTATATTGACGCTGGAATTTTTTTTTACAGTTACTCGAAGGAAAACTTATGGATAACCTTGTATTGGATTTTTGAACTTTAAGTATAAATTACAAAAATTTTATGAATTTTCAACTTCAAAATTCCTAGCAAATTTTCGCGATTTTGATATATTTCGTAAACATTTGAACTTTAAATGCTTATAAACAAAAATTGTGACTAACGATTTTTGAATTTTTTTACTACGATAAGTGCAACTTATAATAAACCTTGTATTAAATTTTAAAGATTTTTTGGATAGCAAGATTTTTTTTATCGGCATTTTAAGAAAAAAAAACTTAGAAAAGTCGAAAAATTCAATTGTCCTATAAGTAGCTTAAAAAAGGTCAACACATTTTGAAAATTTAATCGTAAATAGATAACGTTAATATAAATGTTTGGTGAAAATTTCAAGTATTTACAATGATTTGTTTTGAATTACAGCAAAATTAAAAAATTGATTTTGTCAAAAAGTGGTTATGCGTAAAAATTCCCGTTTTCCGTTATTTTTTCAGGGTTTTTCCCGACGCTTTTGAAAACTACTGACATTTTTTTACTTTTGACCTCCCAAAGTACCAACTAGATAATTTTTCCTTTTCAAAGATAGGCAGAAGTCAAAAATCGAAGAATTATTACTACTCCAAAACGTGATGACAGACACACAAAAAAAATAAAAAAAAACACACATCATTGTAAAATCAATACATTCATCACTCCGTTTAGAATCTAAAAAATCTTAATGTAAAACTGTATTCTATATTTAAATTAGTATAATATTTTTGGCTGCTATATGTGGGTGCAAAATAATACTTTTGCCCCTCTAGAAAAATTTTCGTGGGTGCAACTGCACTCTCATGTACCCCCCAGATGCCACCACTGGTTACATATATTATTTATAATGTACATAAAAACTTCAAAATTATTTATTTAATTGCGTATTATACATAACTTTTTATCGCTGTCGTTATAAAATATTGATGTATATTTTAATCGTTTTGATTTTATTACAAATTAACAATACAAAATTCATAGATCTAGGACAATTGGTCCCCGTCATAATTTTATACCCGGATAATTAGTCCCCGGCTTAAAAGTTAAATAAAAAAAATTTTTATCATTAAACATTCTTTAAAATGTATTTTCAGTAATATAATACTTTTAGAATATAATAACTGTTATTTGTTTAAAAAAAATAATAATAAATTAATAAATAATATTATTATAATCGAATAAAAAAATAATTTAAGTATAACATAATAATTACAATTTATGAAAATCTCGAAAGCCTACACAAATAATTCAAAAGATCATCTTTTAAAAAATTATTTAATAAGTTAATTAATTATTTGTATCAATTCAATAAAATTATAAATATTTGGAAGTTTAATTCTAACAATATTTTTAAATTTATTATTGAATGCTTCAGATTTTGTTATTAAAAATATATAATTTGTTTACATTTTATATTGCTTCAAAGCTTAAAAATTGAATACAAGGTTATTCTAAAAAGTAAAAGTATTGTATTATTGAAAAAACATTTTAAAGAACATTTAATGATAAAAAAATATTTTGTATTTAACTTTTAAGCCGGGGGACTGATTGTCCGAGTATAAAATTATGATGGGGACCAATTGTCCGCATACCAAAATTCATACATGAAGCTTAAATGTTCACATAACGTCATAATACATACCTAATACCTATCGGCTATCGGACATCCTGATTAGGAATTACGTTTTACATTTTATAATTTTCTCTAATAAATAACCTTAAATTTATTGAAAAACTTTTAAAAAATGTAGGGGGCTAAGCCCCTCTAAGTCCCCCCCCAATTTACGCCTATGTATCGGTGTCATGATCATTTAGTTTGAAACATCATTATGTTCGTTTTTTAGCTGAATCTTGCCAAAATAGGTTCTTTCACTGTATAGTTCCCCTACTCAATGTTTCCAGGTCTTTTCATATAATATTATTGTGTTGGTAATCTATCTGCTTATTGCAAATGTTATTTTTATTCACAAAAAATAAAATAAATAAATAATAATGCGTGTTATATATAAGTAACACCGTAATACTTAGTACTTGGTATACTTACCATGCATAATATTATCTTCACGTTGCTCCAGCTTTGCACCGTAAACAATATTTAATATAACAACTGGTAATAATATAATATAATATATATTGAACATTTAAGTACTTATTTTATAATTTTAACTTTTTTAAATAATCTTCTTGATTTCTTTTTTCTTAATCGTACTTAATTAAAAAAATATATATTATTAAATTTGAGTGTACTGACTTATTTCACAAATGGCTCTAGTTGTGGTTGGGGCTATTCATTATTGGTAAATTATTTTAAATTATAAATATTATTTTGTAATCAATAGACAATTTCTGTTATGGTACACTTGCAATTTTAAACGTTCATTTATAATTCTGAGGTCAGTAAAACCAAAAAAGGTTAAATGACAACGTATGCAGTGTAACTACCGTGTATACTGTATAGCTTTCGAGTATTATTATAGTACACCGTATGTATAGTGTACAATTTTATTGAACTCACATTTTAAAACTATAGTCGATAAAACGAGAAAAATAAGTTATTGACGTGGACGAACACGGCAACACGCCCTGTATCATATTAAAATATACAATATCCGTTATTCTGGACACGTACACACAGGTACAAGCACTATAAAATACGTCCATACACCGCTCAAACTTGACAGTCCCTCTTCGCATCACCGTTATACATTTTTGCGCCGTTTCCCATCAGCGTATGCGTATATACGTAATACGTATACAGATAACAGCGAATAAACAGGCTGATTCTTTTAATAGCAAATATTCGTCATTCGGAAAAGAATATATTATCTTTACGGAATTTTCAATTCGGAATACTTAAGATGTTTATGAAAATCAAACCAATATTATTTTTTAACTTTTCAATAGCATCTAATTATTTTTGAAATAATTTACCTGCATAATATTAAATTATTGAATTGACATACCTATTATTAAATATAAATGTAAGAACATTATCTACAGGGTTCTACGAAAGATTTTTAAGCAAATTATAAGCATTTTTAAACTGTAAATATGAGCTTTATTTATTTACTATTTTCTTTTATATATTTATCAGAAGTAGGTAATATAGTTAAAATGAATAAATTATACAGTTATGTATTTGTAATATATTTTTATTTAAAATAATTAAAAAACTAACAAGTATTAAATACATTGTTTGTGTTTAGATATCGAAGACAAATCAAAAGATACTAGGTAATTCTATTACCTATCAAATTCCACATTGTACAGAATTATATAAAAGCTTACAAAATACTGTTAAGGAACGAGAAGGTAATAAATTACTAATAATCACTTATTGATCCATAATACTCATCAGTTGTAGCTATATTATGGCTTAACTGTTCCAAATGATCGAACTTCACATTGATCTTCCCCGAAACCATTTCGAGTTGGTCTTGTAGTGATTTGTACATTTTAGAGAGATCCATATGTTTTAGGATTATGTTTTTAACATCGTCTAAACGTATTTTTATATATTATTAGTTATGACGCGTGTTTGTTAAAAATACGTAAAATATTTAAATTCTAATTTATAAATACTTTCGACAGAAACTAAACGAATATTATTATTGTTCAAATTCATTGACAATCCTTTAAGTTGCGTGTTGAACATGAACTTTTGATCTAAAAGAGACAAAATTGACGATATGATCATACTTGAATTAGAGCAATTAATGTAGGTTTCTATTGAATTTGCAAAAAGTTTAGGTGTTATCAGAAACGTAACTATCGGACCATTTTGTGGGAGTGATATAGATATTTCATGATATTTACAATAAGTTATAAATTATAAGGAGTAAAATTAACAAACATACTTCATAATTTATAATAATTCATGCATGATTATAAAATTTATTTTTATTTTCATAATAATATATACTAAGCTTTTTAACGAGTTAAACAGTGTGTGAAAAAAAAGGTCAGTGATATATTACCTCTCTCCCCGCTATAATTATGCTACTGAGTGTTATTAAATGCGTGTTGGATTCCAATTTATCAAATAAGTATTTATAAATAATTAATAATTATTAATTACAATACCAATTAATACGTTTATTACCTTCTAATTCCTTTACAGTATTTTGTAAACTTTGATATAATTCTGTACAGCGTGGTGGTATTTGGTGTGTATTTGTAATAGGATTAGTATCTTTTGATTTTTCTTTGATATCTAAACACAAACAATTTATTTAATACTTGTTAGTTGTTTTAATAATTATTTTAAAGTAAAATATATTTCAAATTATAGCTATGTCTAATCCTATGATAGATCATAGGTACCTACTTACCATCTTTACGATCTTTTAATAATTTTTTTTCAATATCTTGAATTTTCACTGCTAAAGAGTTTAATTGCAGTTGCAAATTTTCGGCTATAAAAAAAGATTAGGTTTATGAATCGCTAATATTAATATAATTAAATTACAATCGTCGTACTTATAATGACAATAGTTCAACCTGTAGTGGTGGGGGTTATATGAAAAATTTATCGAACTTAATTACTAGGGCTCGGAAGTTGTTGCATTTGCATGTTTTTTTTTGAACTGTTAGATTTATTGCTAAGTGAGCTTGAAATTCGTTCTAAGATACTACGAAAAACATATCAAAAGTTTATAGTGCATATTTTTGCATATTTAGTGATTTTTAGATTTTAGAGCATATTTTATAATTTATGAAGATTTATTATGAAAATTTATAAATAAAAAAATGAATACATTAATATTGAGAGTGTTTATAATATTTTATAAAATGTTTTTGCAAATAATAATTTTGTGTAAAAAATAAAATATAAGTGCATATTTTTAGAGCATATTTGTACTTTTTTAAGCGCATTAAGTTTCGAGCCCTATTAATTACTATTCATACTATTATATTTATAGGGCCTATAGTAATATATTATATATATAATAATAAACCACACTACCACAATATATTTTTATACTTAATAATGTCTATATTTGTCTAAAAACCAAAACATTATAACTTCTGTTGTATGCTTATGTTGCAGCTGCGATTATGCGCAACAACTAAATTGTCTATTATATATTAATACCATTATAATTCAACTATTTCTATAATTGTAAGCTATGTATATATAATATCTTAAAAAAAAATAACCGATCATTTTAATCAAGTTATTATGTCGTTTTCCTTTGTTCAAGAATCAACACAAATCTATAACTTACCAAGGGACGAGTCGATTTCATCTCGACTTGGATACATCTCAATCGAATTTTTCGAATTCATTGATTTTATTGTTGATGATGACGAAATTGAATGCCATTCTTCCATCATATTGGTCTAATAATAATAATATACGCATTAAATCGTAATTTTTTACTTTTTGTAAACAATTTATATACCAAAGAGTCTATAGAATGGTCTTCATGTTTAGAAATTTGCTGGTTCTTTTCGAAAAAATATTGGTACAAATTAAAAATAAAGGAATCCATTTTTTCAACAATATCAAAATTAACTATCATCTATTCAGTTCAATATAACATGTATTGTTTGATAGATTATTATTTATTATAAATACTTTGAATGATAGGTAAAAATATTTTAGAGCCAGTTATAAAATAATTAACCATAACTTTAATAAAATTATAACGTAATCACTGCGACTTCGACGTACCTAAATGCTAAATAGTCAGTATTATTTTACAAATATTGTGCCTTGCACAGTATGATTCACAAAGCATGCTCACTCCTATTTCTCCTTAATAATGAATTTAGTTAAATTCAAATTAATGGATTTTAAATATATCATATTTTCAAATGTTTTAGATTTTTTCTACTACTTAAGGAATGTCTTGTGACGATACAAACTTCTGTTTTTTATATAAGAACCTCCCCTTTTTTACTATAAATTATTTGGTGGATAAGTTTTTTTGAAAATTGCTTGTACTTAATTCAAAATTTTAACGAGTGATTTTTCAGTTATTAAATTGATTATGTTACGAATAATAGTCTTAAAAATGATTTCACAAAAATATAAAACAAATGTAATATTGGTTTTAGTACTTATATTATACTTCGATCATTTTTACAAATTATTATATTATTATTAATTACCAACATTTTAAAATTACTTTAGTCCATGTAAATTAATAGTTGGCCTATAATTCGCAAAGTTAAATAACTCAAATCTATTAATTCGAATTTTAACTATGATAAGTTAACATTTTCAGACAAATTAACTGTTAAATAATTTACAGTAGAAAGGAGGGACTCTCATTTGAGAATTTAAAATTAAAAGTTTGTTTCTCTACGGAACACTCAATATACTGTAGGTAGTATAATACAGACTTTATTATAAGAATTTTTTTCAACTGCACAAATAATAAATTGATGATATAGTGACTTTAGAGGGCTTTTAAACTCAATCTCGCCCCCTTAAATAAAAATTATCTATACGAAAATATACCTTTAAATGAATTATTTAAAATGTATATTATATTCTAAATAGCAAACTATTCTCTATTTTAATTTCCAAGTTACAACTTTTCACCATGGATTTTAAATAAACTGACTGATGAGTTATACCTACACCTATTGCTATTATTGTAATAGTCTATATTTGATATAATATTGAATTTAAATAATGTGATGTATAGATCAAAAAACATATGTATGATCCCTTTCTTCAAAGCCTTTCTCCGCATTAGTGTGCTGTACCAAAACACGTATTAGGTATATTAAAATTTACTTGGATGGCTTGATGCAATATTACATTATAATATGTGTACTTGAAATTAATTTGGGAAGTTAATAAATATAACTTCTACTTATATTTTACATAAATGTCAGAATTTTAAATCATTAAGCTGTACATAATATCATACAACTAGTATAAAATATTATTTAAAGTTATATAAGTTTATAAATTCGATGTGTTGTATACTAATTTGTTATAAAACATTAGATAATAGATATTCTAATTTTATTGATCAATACAGTAGTGTAGCTTGCATATTGCGACGTACATTACATTGTAATGTATATAAATACATTATTATTTTAAATAAAGGACAAGGGTCGTTTTATAATTTAATATTTTTAACTTAAAAATTAAAATACAGATGTTAGTTTCGATAACTACTTTATAATCATAGTAGAACTAGTTATCAATCTTGTATAGTGATATAAGTAACTATTTCTCGTTTATAATAATTATCTTGTAGAATTTTTTCAAAATAAGTATTTATTAATTTTTTTTTATATAGACTTACTAAAAATGATACAGTTTAAAATGTAATGATAGGGTAAGTATATTACACTTTGTTTAACTAGTTTATAATGAACTATACTAAGCATTTACTACTTGTCTTATTTTTCAGCTTTATTTCTAATTTTTGACATTATACTACCTACACTAATACAGTATAATACATAATTAGGTTTTAAATAGCCAATTTATAGTCAGATTTTGATTAAATTCAACTGATATATATGTATAATTTAAATAAATTCGATGATGTAAACGTTGAGTACTCATATTAAGATGTACATTGTGTTAATTTTATGACAATGAACCATTTATTGAAACATTAATTTAAAAACAAAATAAAAATTATTATTTTAATAAGGAAACCATAGCATAATATTAATTAATGAAACTAACTGAGACATAATAAGTTAGTTATTATTTGTTAAATAGTTTTCAAAGCGACATTGCAAAAACCAAATACCAAAAATGTATAATATTCTTGGGTTTCAATTGCTGTTATAGTGACGGCTTCAATATTTTATAGGAAATATCTTGCTTGTAGTATTTTACTGTATTTTAATATGGAAGCAAATTCCAAAGATTTGATTTAACAATCATGGTACAGGGATGAAATTAAAATTGAAAAAAACATAACATTAATATTACAGGAGTAGTAATATAAATTATAATGTGTGTTTATTCTTATATTTAAGGAAAAGTTGTTTTTAGAGAATTCATATGACACAGATTCTGCAAGAATTTAACTACCTATACTGGTGCAAGACTGTACTTGGTTATTTTTGTAATTAACAGAGTTTAAATGACAGAGTTTAATGAGATGTAGATCAATAACCTACAGTAGGATAATTTTGTATTTTTGTTTTGAAAAACATTGCATGTTTTGATTAACACACAATTGGGGTTTTTTTTTATTATTATTCGAAAATTATTGCCGAACAGACGCTAAAGGATAGGATAGACGGATTGTCAAAAATGTAGATACTGATATAAATAGCGTGGGAATTTAAAACAATATTAAAGTGATTAAAAGTCCTTATAATATATTTGAAAAATCCACAATTTTGAAAATAAATTGAGTAAAAAAGTAATACACAGTATGATGAATTATTTTTTCACCAAATGAAGCACGTATGAAACATACACCACGAGTTATTTGTTTATTTAGGGAACACGAAAAAACCACTGTGCAAATAAATGGCACGTACATTTTTGTTTGTTTGTGCTTGAAGTAATGAATAATTCTGCACATATCATTAGTATAGATCATTCACATATGAAATTGGAGATGATTAAACAAAGCTACTAGTTCGCTGGAGCGTTCGTGGAAAATCGTTATGGAAACGAGTTGTACGCTCATCATTACCGACCATTTGCTAAAAAGTTGACGCTTCGTCAATAGCAGCAAGAGACACGACAGAAAACCTCAGGTTTGTTCAAACTCTTGGCATCGGTTGTATCCTAGTAATCTAGGAAGACTCGTTAGTGTTTTTTTTACTAATTAAAAAAAAAAAAAATGATAAAGGTACGTGTTAATAACAATAATAATTAATAGAACAGTGATGGAATAATAATTTGGGATACCTATTCATTATGCTATTTTCATAATTTTGTCATTCAATTCACACGTAGTGTATAAAATAAACAAAACCTATATACATTTAAAAATGTATAATGAAAAAAAAATTCCGTTTTGAACGTAGAACAAAAATACTACTTTCAAAGCAGAATTTTGCAATTTGAACTTTCACAATTTGCGTCCCTGGAGTAGGCCACTTTGCCATACCTTTGCTACGCCACTGGTGTCTGGTTGTATCTATAATACTCCACCATTTATAACACTGTAGAATGTAGATAATAAATAAATACTTATTTTTTCGTTATTAAAATTAGTTGAATAATGCAGACAAAATATAATATATATTTTTTCATATTTGTTCGTTTTTATGTATATAAAAAAACAATCTTCTAGATAATGCATGATATTGATGTGTTAGAGTGAAACACCCTCACGTTATCGTTCATTCTATTAGAATCCTAATATTTGAAATTTAATCCGTCGTTGTATAACTTGAACTACCTAACTTAAAGGAGGCGTGTTAAAAATATGCAAGTAACTTTTTATTGCACGTCAGATTTGGAAGCTCTAATTACAACAGCATATGGTTAATCAATCTAGTGAAGTCAATTGTTGGTGGTGTATTGATACGCCTTCGTTGTCATTAAATCATTAAGATTTGAAATAGTAAATTTATATTCCATTTTTCGAGTTAAAATATTTAAATGCACATTTTCTATCAGATAGACAATACACGCTATATAATACAATTAGTATTAATAAAATAAATTAATAACTAAACAATTTATATTTTGTATACAAATTTAGGTGTCTAGTTAATCGTATTTTTGTATATTTAAATAGTTTATGTTTAGTAATTGTTCTTATTTTGACGACGATTGATAGAATGGTTGTATCTGTGGTGAAATTCAAAATTTGTGTTAGTGTTTTGAAGTGAAAATATATTTGTATAGGATCTGATAAAAATACCAACATGAAATGGTTTTCACTGAAAAGTTAGTATTATTATAATATTTACAACGCATATTTATTAAATATATATAAATAAAGGTAATATTGATATAATATAATAAATTCAATAATATTTAGCCAATAAAATAGATTTTAATTTAACACATAAAATAGAATAACATAAAATAATTAGTTATCATATAATATATATTTTTTTAAACCGTTTAGACGCATAATGTCATAAATTACTAACTACAGTATTAAATTTAGCACATAATAGATTAGATGGTAGCCATTCGTACCATTCATATATAATTATATTTTATAAAATAGGGCATATCACCAAGATCTCGATTTTTTTACATTTAAATAACATACTTTAAACGTAGCGTTTCCAACTGTAATACACCTTGAACGGTGTATACAAAGTGATTTTTTTAAACGAAACATAGTATCATTTTATTAGTTCGTGTTTATAATTTTGAAATAATCAAATTTTAAATTATTCATATTTTGTTATTCGTTTTTTTTAATCTTCGAACCACATTATATATTTTTTAATTTCATGGAGATTAACTGATATTTTTGAAATAATTTTACAATGTATAGGTATAGTATTATCTACAAAAATAAAAACATGGGGCGTTGTCTCAAAAATTTGCTTTTATTTAAATTTTATGCAAAATTAAAAACAAAGGTTTATAGCTTGTACATATTTAAAAATCAACTACAAATCTTAAAAATCACTTATATAGTGTTGTAATAAAGAAGTGTTTCAAACATGCAATTAAAACAAAACACAAAATTTATAAGATAAAATGAGTCGATTACGTTGAAAAAAATCACCTCGTATATATTGAGTTTTAAAGTTACATATTATATACAATATTTATTATAAGATTCACGAAAATTCTGATTTGGAATGGTTTTTGGACTTGGGCCCGGCCGACACAACGCGTAAGCGGATAGTTTTATCGCTTAATTGTTTCAACATTGTTTACAACAAGTGTCTAACCGTCTTTTACTACTATACTATAAAATTATTTACCTCGTTCAGACGTTCAGTTGTCCACCACCGACAGCGGCGACAACAGCACGTCGAACTCGTCTCCACTATACGTATTTTCACACCCTATAGTGTGTCAGCTGTTCATCATGCGAATTCAACATTAGGACACAATCTAACTTATCTATAAAAAGAACGCTATCGAAATACACATTAATAGTGGTAATCTAGGATTATACAACTCTAAGACTCTATATCGACATTACATAATATTATAGTCCATATTATATTATTGAACATTGTATATTACACTCTCCGCGCAGTCGGTATATTGCCGGATTCCGTCAATCGAGAGTAGATTAAAATTGTATTTTATTGAAACAAAATAATGTAGAGAGATTATGTTATTAATATAGTTATTTTGGACCACATGATAAAATATATAATATATTTGTATAATATTATAATAATAGGTATACTTATAAATAAAAATATTTTTAAAAAAGATTAAACTTTTATTTACATTTATACTTATTTTTATTCATAAAACGACGGTTTTAAAGTTTAAACTATTCTTTTCCCTCACCACCACTATGAATATTTAATTGTAAGGTTGATGAGTTTAGTTTTAGTAGTGTATTCTAAAGGTTCGAGTATTTAAATTTGAAATGGCTAGATTTTTTAGTAAAATTATAACTTGTTGTTAACAGACCACGGATTTAATTAAATATCAATATAATATTATAAACTAATATTTCAATTGGTAAAAATATTGAAAAATAATGCATCACTGTGTTGAGTATAAAAGGGGTAGAATGTGACAAAAAAATAAAAATATAATGTTAACGGTTATTTTTAATATGTACAGTTACTCAATTATCCTAATTATTATTAAACATATTCAGACGAGTCGTATTAAAAATTAACAAAAAACATACTCAAGACATTAAATAAAATAACGAGCGTCAATGACATTTAAAAATTGTGGACCATATAGTGATAATTTCGTACCCGAAAGAAGAACATTTAAAATAATGAATAAATATAGCATTATAATTAAAGTACGGATTTTATAGAAATTTGTTTTTTTTCTACCAGTTCAAAATAAGGTTTTAACATCTAAACTATGTGATTTATATAACGTACAATAAATGCATAATTTTTTTTTTTTATGGTTTATTGTGGATTTTATACTTTTTTTGTTATTTTTAATACATTTATAGATCTTTAATCAATTTTAGAGTACTATTTATTAAAAAAAAATTGAAGTACAAATAATTAATGTTTTTCAATTTTTATATAAAATTGAAATCGAACTTTATTAGTTTACGAAGAACGTAGTTTTTAAAAATATAACTAGGTATGTATTGTCTGATTTACAAGGAATTTTGTTTGAAAACGAATATTTAAAATATAAGATACATTATTGTAGTATTATTATTTCATTAATTTTTATAAATAATCTAATACAGTTTATTACGATTATAGATAAATCATTGAAAGAAATATTACAGTATAGTATAAAACTATAAAAATACTCGTAATATTTATAATAAGTTTTTTTTTTTTAAAAATCGATTTTATAAAAAGTTCTCATTTTTAGCTGTTTTAAATGATATTTAGAGCTTAATTGTCTTCTTTTAAATTATTTTACTATAGTTTTGAGTACTTTAAAATCCGTACTCTAATTATAATATATAATATATATTATAGTCATAAAATAATATATTTGATTTTAATCAATATCTACCTATAAGTGTGAAATGTGTGATGGGGGTGGGTAGTCTTTAAAAATAATTTTAGTTTCAAAATTCCAAACATAAAATCCGTATGAAATAAGTATTTTAGGGTAACTTATTTTAAAATAATATTTAATGTATAAATAAGTGTATTTATATTTACAGTGAAACGTATAATTATAATAATAAAAATAATGGATGCGAAATGTTAAAAATGTAATTTGTATTAAAACTTTTGCTTCTGGTTCAAAAGTGACCGGATGAAATAGAATTTATGCAGGAGGACGGACGATACATGAGATGAATTTTTTATATAATATTGCGTAAATTAAAACGCATAGCAAACGAACGACAAGGATTGAAGGAGATTATAATTTTTGGGTTTTACGGACTGAGTTATTATTATTAGGAAAAGATACAAACCGCGATAATTACCATAACATAATTTCATTATTATTGTGGTGTAATTCGATTTGGCGTGTATAGTAATTGTATACGCATAGATATACAGAGCGATTATTTTGTCATCACTACATAGTACATAGTAATTTTCCTGGTAAATGTCTGTATTTTTTTTTTCAAAAAAGTAATTTTAAATTGTGCGTGCAAAAGAATATATTTTAAAAGACTCACAATTCACTGAGAAAATCATTGCATGGAGGACAACTTAAGAACCTAAGGCGTATTCCATTTGTCTCGTATTATACGAGCCGTGGTGGGATCGAGAATTAAAATAAGAGAAAAAACAAAAGAGGCCGAAAACCTAAAGTGGTGGTACATATATGCGTTTAAGTAGTATAATTCAGGAGATAGTTTGTGGATTATGGTTTCTCGGTGTATATTATATAGAGGATAATTAACCAAGCATGCTTCTGCCGTTTTTTCTTTAACGATGCATTTATTCAAATTCTGATTTTTGAATTTATTAGTGTACTTAAGGATCACCATATTTTTAAATACTTATTTTAGACCACATTTTATGGTAAGTATTGTTGAGTAGATCATTTTTTTTGAAAATATTTATATACCTATATAAATTTAAATTTAAATCAGTAGTTTCTGAATTATTAAAATTAATGACTAAGGATAATAGTCCTTAATAATGGTTTTACATCAAATATAATGTATAGTCTAGTACTTATATTAGGCTCGGAGAATTATAACAAATTATATAAAATGTTAATGGATTAATTTAAATATATATATTAGACCCAATCTTCTAAACCTATATATTTTATTCTTAGTGTAGATAATAAGTTAACCTAGTTTGAATTTCTTCTATTTATGATTATGATGACACAACAAAATCACCCTTTTAATAGTTAACATTAAAAAGGTAAATCCGAGTTTAAAAAAAAAAATAGTTACAATTCTCCTCTAAATCTAAATATTTGAAAATATTGTCCTTATTAAACACTAGAAAATATATATATATAAAAAAAAAAAATCATTATTTGAATAAAATATGCATTATTAAAATATGTTTGTGGACTGCGTTGTATAAAATTGCAGATGTCGCGTGGTTTGTACGTGTATAAATATCATATAATATAATATAATATAATATAATATGTCTGTAGCGCGAGAACCACGCGATCGGTTGAGCGGATCGAGGCGATGATGTGTAGCGAAAGGGTTATCGGTAAACGTCTGTCGCCTTTGTCAAGTAGAAAACAAGAATTCAAACGTTAAAAAAAAAAAAACCTACGAGCCGGGCCGGATGCCGAAATTTTTCGTAAGGACAAAACGTCTTCTTTATCACCCGACGATGACGACGCCGACGCTTACGTGACGCGCTTGTCGATATTGTGTCATGCGGCAGATAACAATATCATGTATCATTACACTGTAGCAAGATATATCGACTTTCCGTAGGTCGTGTAAGTACCCGCGGCGAGGCTGGCTCGTATGTGCGTACTCGAAGTGGCGCGGCCCGTTTAATTATTTTTTTTTCTGGGTAAGATTTCGTTGGGGGAAAACGCACGGAGGAGGGCGGCCGCGGTGATGATAACGTTTTGAATATTATAATATTATGTCTATTTTAATATGTAATAAATAGTTATTACGCGAGTGTAACTGGGAGATGTCACGTGGAGTGGTATATATATATTTATTTATAGGCGCGTTTTTATTTTACGCGGTCGGGTCGTGTGTATTCTGTGTTTCCGGTGTTGATGTGGCGTCGGTGGCGGCGCGGGGACGGTTTAGTTTTGTAAATAATACGGCCAGTACAGCGCGTTGAACGCTATGAACGCGACCGGGAACAGTAGTCTGGAGTATTCGTCGATTTTTCTCGCCAGCACTGTGTTAGTTTCTGCGGACGTAGAGTAGGCACACTCTTGCTGTAAAATTTTCTTGACCTGTTGACAGAACACACACCACGAGTTATTATCGGTATACACTGTGAACACCACTATATATTACATATTATATAGGTGCTATGTGCAGTGGGTATAAAAACCAAAGGTCAGCTGCAGCGGTAAACGAGAAACTATATGCTCAACCCAGCGATGGCTATTTTGGGGCGTGTGTGGTAGAGTATAACCCTCATCCTCCAACCGAAAAAAAGGTCTGATATAATATTTTTAGATTAGACTTTATATTAAAAATGTAAATTAATTATCGGACAGTAACATTTTTTTTTCTTTTTATGTTTTACAACATATACAGGAATGGTGTTTTAAAATTGACACATTCTGTTATTGCCGAGTACCAAAGAAAAATAGAAAATACATTTTCTGTTACTTAGGTACCTATAAGCTAACGATCGACATTAAATGAGTTATTATTTAGAAAACAATTATTAGAAATAAAAATGCAAAAAGAAATGTTTTATTTGAAATAGAAACGGTTCGCGAATCTGTTAGGATTTTCTACGAACGAGATTTATATTATAATAATATTGTGGTGGAAATTGTACAGCTCCACAATCACACAGACCATTTTTATAATATGTATAATACGTTTGATCAACTGTTTGTTGAACTGTCATTACCACGCTGACTGGTATAACCGGTGATGAGGGTAGATTTTCGTCGTACGGTTTTGGGCCCGCGGTGCCACCGTTCACCGGTTCCGTTAATATGTTTCTTAATATGTCTGGTCTCAGTTTTCTCCACATATAGTTAACCACCGTGAATTCTAGCAATGCGCAAAACACGAACGCTGTAAACATATAGACTATGTAATAGCAACGATATAATTTGTGGGGGGAGTAGATTATTAGGTTATAAGTGTAAAACAAATGTATAAGTGATTATTATTTAATATAATGCCCATAATAAATAATATATTAAATAAAAAAATATCTGTCTCACAAATTGCACTCATCAGTTTACGTTTAACTTGGTTAGTTTTAATATAATAGTGAATTTAATTGTTATCAAACTTAAAAATTAAGGACATTATTGTGTATATTTTTAAAAAATGTTAAAATATTTATAATTTAAAAATGTTTATGATAGTTATGAATCATGGCATCCTTAAATAACGACTACAATAAAGGTTGCAAATATTAAGAGCAATTGAGCAAATAAATTTCTTTGCGAGGAATAAGTCTATAATATTTTACTAGTGATAGTTACAAAATAATTTGAAATACTTTCTTATAGATTTTATTATTAATATTCATGAGATTGAGTATTTATTGCACCTAACCCCTAAGATGTGGAGATCTGCATATTATATTAATTAAACAAATAAATACTTAAATGGACAAACAAACCTTTAAATAGTGTTTGGTTAATTTATATCGTTTATGTGTTTAGGTAGTACCCGTGTTTACACACTTAAATGATATTGTTTCGTACCTGTACACGTGCCCATCCACACGTCTATGGCCTTGACGTAGCTGACTTGCGGTAGACCACTTTGGATACCTGTGTAAAATACATGTGCGGAATAGAAAAAATGTTAGCAAAATGGAAACTGGATATTGACATTGAACAAATATTTGAATAACAATAATATCATATGTGGTCGAGTGCACCACGACGTACCCGAAGATTGAGAACCGACAGCTAGCAGAGTCGTCACTCCCAGTGTGGTCCGGCCCGGTACGGAGTCGACGTCCATCCAAAATGACACCCATGAGATAACTACAATCAGCATGGTAGGCAGGTAACTCTGAACCAAATGGAAGCCCACGCTACGGCTTAGATAGAACTGGGCAACTAGACAACTGTAATTGCCTGGAAAAAATAGAGATTTTTTATTACGGTGTTGATATCACATTAAAATGATATATCAAACGTAGCTCGAGTGTAATGATGATTAATATACATTATACACGTAGATTCACTATATTATGATCATTCTCATTTTTCCTCTAATAATTAATAGATTATAAAAATTCTAATTTTTGGAATTATAAAGTTTATTTATTTAAAGACCGTATTTTAAAGTACTTGGAATTTTTATATCATTTAAGAAGTGTCTTATATCAATAAACACTTTTTATTTTCAATCGAGAATCACCCTTATTTTTTTTAAATTGTTATAAGCCTATAACTTTTTTTCTTTAAAATGTTGATTTATCTAAATCGAAATTCGAATGAGTTTTTTTGTAGTTATTTAATTATGTAACTAAGGATAAATAGGTCTATAAAATAATATTTTTGAATATTGAAAAATTTAATTGATTGGAAAATAGTAATTTGACTATTTTAAAATTATAATAACTAATAAATCTATTTACATTTTATAATTTGTAAACATTTTCTAGGTATAACATAAAAAAAGTATTTACAAAATTAAAATATTACATATTTTTCGTATAACCATTATTTAAAGGATCATTTAACTTAGTTCTTAGTTTATAATAACATTTTTTTTAACGTTTAATAAACAAGTAATTTCGTCCAAATTTGAACTTAAAATGTCTATGAAAAATAATTGCCATTTATTAAGTTTTATTATGGTTCCATTATAAACTATTATTATTAAGAATCTTGTATTATATTTTTAAAACTTAGATAGAAAAATAAAATTTTTATACATATTTAATGTCTTAATATAAATATAAGAATAACCTATGTAATACAAGACGTATTATATTTTCAAAAATTTTGAACCAACAAATAACATTTTATAATCAATTATAGAAAAAAAAAAAACTAAAAACTGAAAATTTACCATGCTTATAAAAAGTCTATAAAAGAGTTAAAATATTTTATGAATTATGTGAATATTTGGTGAAAATTTCAAGTGTTAATCTAATTTAAAATACAACAAAATATCAAAAATTGTTTGAGATGAAATAGTTATTTATGGATGAATTTCCAATATCGTAAAGATTTGAATTTCAAATACTTATACTTTATTTTTTATTTTTGACCTACTAAAGTACCAACTAGATCCAATATTCTACCAGAAACCACCCTCTTTTTATAAAATCGAAGTATTTTTAATGCTCCAAATAATATTAATAGACAAAAACAAACACATCACTATAAAATCAATACACTCATCGCTCCGCTTAGATATTAAAATATGGCTGAGTATGCTTAATCAATCATTAATTCTGCAGTATAGTTTAATATAGTACAGCATCGCTTGTATTAGGTATCTATTATTTATTTTTGAAATAATCTATATCCGCGTCAGTTTTCGATATTAACTGTCTTAAAAATCGTTATTAAACATTGTAGTATAGTATACTACCTGCAATGCAGTGGATATTTTATTTTTATACTCTATATAGGTTTCAACGAAATTTCACGCGATACTGGTCCACATTAAATCATTTAAAAAACAAATGCAGAAATGTAGAAGTTATATTGTTAAAAATTGTGATGAGTGCAATACATTCCACGAACGGTAACTATAACATATAATGGTACACATAATCAGGACTTAATCTTTTTTTTATAAAAAAAATTTTGATTTTTTAAGTTATTAAAGTTTGATTTACAATACATTTTGTAGTTTTAAAATTTTGAATATTATTATTACAAAATGATAACTGATTTTCAGAATTATCTGAATTGTATAGTTAAACAATTTAAAATAAGTCAAAATCTATAATAGGTACTTACGACGTTATTCATAATTATATAGTGATAGATAATATACTATAGATAGTGTACTACACTATCTGCAGGAGTCTATGCTGTAATATTAAAATGTGTATATGACAGGCAACAATAATTGTTTTGACTAATTTACGCTATATCATGTAATTGAATATTGTAATATTCAGGGAACTGTGAATGACCTATGCATTGGATATAATATTGTATTAATATTATTTATAATAATTTAATATAATATATTTTATAATTATTCATAGTAATGTATTTTAATTCATTGAACATTTTTGGAATTTAAATTTGATGCACGCCTGTTCGATGATTGTGATTACGAGTAATTTTTTCATAAAATCATACTCATAGTCATAATGAACGACGAAATTCTGGGGGTGCTATAGCCTTAACAGATTTAGGTACTTCTCGTTGGAAATATAATTTTCCAATCTAGTGTGCTTTACTTCCACAAACCTTGAGGGCGAGATATCTTGCCATCTCTAAAAGTAACTATGCTATCAGGTGCAAGTGTTTTGGTAATCTAGAAATACGCATAATTATAAATAATACTACTATACATGGATGGATTTATCATTGAGCACCATATATACCACTAACATGACACCCGAGGTGTTTACTTTATGTATAGGATTCATCAATTATGCTTATCTCTCATCCTTAGATTTTTTTTGTAGATGTCATTGTAAAGCTGTTTCTTACGATATAATGCAAACTTATATTTTTAAAGCGAGAAACCACTTTTTTACAGTAGGTATATCATTGAAATACGCTGTTGATAAGTATAAATTCAAATTAAAATTAGTTATTAAAATGTATGTCCTAAGAATTAAAATATTTATTTTTCATACATTATAAAATAAAAGTAACATTTAGACATTTAGTGTAGAACTTATTACATCGATCATTTTAAATTATGTAAAACGTTAAAGAATTAACATTAATTATTAATTATTATATTGTATAACTTATTTTAGCCTTAAATTATCTAAACTTCTATAATTATAGGCTATAATATTGGACTATTTTAATTCCTAATATATAGGTAACTCAGAAATCATTGGTTCAAATTTAGAATGATAAATCAATATTTTCAAAAAAACATCTTTTTAATAATTTATAATACAAATAGGTGGTAATTAATTAAAAAAAGGTTTGAAATTGGGTATCGTGCTGTTTTATATTAAGTGGATCACATTAAAGGATGTGTTAAATTTGAATTCAATCGTTGTGTACGAAAAATAATTGTGAGCGGAGACGGTCTATCAAACTATGTCGGTAAGTATATTTCATGTTATGTTTTTTGATATTAATCTTACATAAAGAATAGGTTTGAATTTTTATTGAAAACATCGTACTTGAAAATGTCATTGAGAGTATAAAATATAAAAATATAACGTACAATTTTAATGCCCTCACGAATAATGTTTATGAATCACAGCAAAATAATGATATATTCATAGTTTAACTTAAAATATATAATTTCGTTAAAATTTGAACTTTAAATGTGTATAAATAAAAATTATGTTTATACACATATTTTCAAGATTTTTTTTATTTCAGTATGAATTACTTATGAGGGACATTGTATTAAATTTTCAAGCCAAGGATAAAAAATTGAATAACTTATATATTTTCAATTGCAAAACAACTTGCAAATTTTCTACGTAATTTTAACGAATTTTGACAAGATTTGAACTTAAAAAGCTAAAAAAAAATAAATTACACTAATGTATTTTAAATATTTTAATAAATGTATAAGAAAAACTTATGCCGGATCTTTATATCCCTGATGGCTGATGCTGTATGACCGAATGAAAGGGATATTTATCAAAATTTATAGAAATACAATTAAAAAAACATTTTCAAATTTCAAATGTCTATAAATAACTCAAAAATAGTAGAAATGTTTTGAAAATATTATAATGTATATATATATATATATATATATACATATATATATAGAAAATAATTATATGAACATTTGGTGAAAATTTCAAGTACCCATAGTTATTACAATAAACTATAAAGTATCGAAAATCGTTTGAGGAGCAATAGTAGTTATTTTATAAATCAATATCCAAAAATGGTCATAATTTGAAATTCAATCAGCTCATAAAAAAATAATATAATTTTTCAATACATTTTGTTTTTATACTATAAATAAAAAACTTATGAATAACCTTCTTTTAAAATTTCAAATCTTAGATATAACATATAAATAGAATTTTTTTATGAATTTCTAATTACAAAACAATATCAAAATTGTTGAGATTTTACGTCGAAATTCCGAATTAAACACTTATTAAAAAAAAAATATTGTGATTATTAATATTTGATATTTTTGTATTGGTAAATGAATAACTTATGAAGTGCTTTATTCCACATTTTTAATTATTTTTATAAATATACCTTATCTATATATAAAACAAAAAGGAAAATTTAAAATATATATAAATAACTCGAAAAGAGTGAAAATATTTTGTTTTTTATACTATGCGTAGGAAATACTAACATAAACATTTGGTGAAAATTTAAGTATTTATAGTATCTTACATAAAAAAAAAAATAAAATTGTAGGTATTTTTTAAATACCCGTTTTTTCTTGTTATTTTGAAAAGTGTATACTTGTAATTTTTAATTTTGATTCCTTTAAAGTAAAACTAGATTTAATTTACTACAAGTGCTTGAAAGTAAAAATTGATGACTTATAAAAATAAAAATCACATTATTGTAACATCAATAAATATTTGCTCTGCTCAGAAACTGAAAATAAAAAGAGTTTTTATGTTCATATAATACATTGAAGACAGCATAGAAATCTAATTATAATAATAATTGTTTTTTTGTAAGTTGGTACAATGTACATTTTAAAATAATTAGATTTAAATACATTATTAACGTGGTGGGGGGGAATGTAGTTTAAGCATGCTCAATGAATCTCCTTGTATATAATTAAGCTTATAGTGGCTTCATTTGTTATTTTGTCCACGACTCCAAGTCCTGACAGAAGAAATCCGCAAGAGATTGATTAATTGGTGGACTCCCTATCTATCGTATAACTAAACATATAGCAAAATGACTATAGTATTAAGTGCGTCGCCTAGATCAAGTCGAGTCTGCTTTTCCACGGCACTTTATATTGGAGAATGTTCGTGTAGTAATTTATTAAATCGCCTGCCGTGAAAAAGCATTTATAATTATATTATAGTTGTACGTTATACTAAGATTATTTCATTTCTCCGGAAATCTTAATTTTCTCTGTAAATAAGAGTGCATATTTTATATACTCTATAACACTTTCCATCAACTGTTTCGAATGTGTTCTAGCCTTTTGACCATGGATATTTTCTATTATACTGATGGGTATCTCTTAGTATTATGAACAGGAAGAGAAAGATGATAAGACAACGATAAAAAAAAAAAAGAAAAGAAAGAATAACAGATTTATAGAATCCGGAAAAGCGAAAAATACATTGATTTTACAATGACATTCGATTAGTTAATTAAGGTGACAATAAGTACCATCTATTCTTAAAACAAGTCAGCCGATTCGTTTTTATTATTTCTTGCCGTGAGATATATTATAATACGCAGACGAGATTCGAACTTTACCATTAGTGCTTATGTACATTAGATCTTTGATAGGTTAACGAGTTATTTTTTTATTCGCAAATTGATAATTGGAAGTGCAAGTATTATTGTATATATTTTAAGCAATTATTTTAATATTAAACATTCATTATCTTGAATTCTACAAACATTATGTAAATATTTATTTTACATATTTTAAAGTTACTATTTTTAAAAAATAAACGATAATTTTGATCGGTATTAATTTTAAGTTATTATTTATTCAAGAGACAACTAGAATTTATATTTTTATATACCTATGTTGAATATTTTTGTGAGTATTTTGAAATATAAAGATCGAATTTTGAACTAGTAGGTAATTGGTTATAAATTTATAAGTACCTATTCAAAGCTATGATGAGCGGAGTGTTGTGGCACTGTATGTGTATCCCACTAATCTGGTTATCTGAACTTTAAAATACTTATCTATTTCCATACCTATCTATTTAAATGTGTTGATATTAAAATAAAAATATTAATGATAAAATATATTTAAAATAGTAAAACAGGTAAATTATTTACTTTTCAAAAATATTGTTAAGTAATTTCTTCAACAATATTGTATTTTCTGTTAATTATCTAGTTAGTATAACATTTATCTTTATATATATATGTATAATTATTTTATATGTGTATATGTCACTGAACTTTTTTTATGGTTGGACAAATTTTGATAAAAACGTTTGTGCGTGTTTGAGCGGGTACCCGGATGGTTTAGATTTACAACTAAATCCAGTAAGTGACGATAAATCCGGATTCTAGGAAATGTTGATGACATGTGAAAATCTAAGATACCAATAATGATCTCGGGAATCACTCATCCAATTATCATAAGATTTTATAAATGAAAGATCACTCTACAAAGCATAGTTTTATTGTCCAACTCATTCACGGAATATTGAACGAGAAAATATGAATATACTAGTGACGCCATCTGTTCAGGAAAATAAAATTTAAATAGATATGATACAAAAATTTTAAAAATTTTAAAACTTTTTCTTTGGTGAAGTCGAGTTACAACTAGAAAAATCGTCAATATTTTATTAACTTTGATTTCATCAGCTTGTTTTAAAATAATAATAATAACTACAAAAATGTATAAAAAAAGTAAACAATTTGCCAGTTATAATTTGCAACTTATAAGTATACTAAACCGAGATACAACAATGTAGCATAATTATGTTTTCGTTCGTGCAGATAAGGTTTTAAGCCATTTCTGATGCTATAAGTTAATTAACAATCGAGTAATTCATTTTTTTAAATAATCTGCAAATACGTACATAAAAGGAACAGCATATTATAGTCTGTGAACGACGAGTATAAAGAATGAACCAAAGTCCGAACAAAGTTTGAACCACATAAGACTTTTATAATAATAACTATTTTATGATAAGAAGCATAATTTAAAGGGCAACAAAGAGCACAGGACAACTAGTATTGTATAATATTATGGTATTAAATATGCTTAGTATGAATAAATTAAAATTATATATTTAATATTTATATGTGAAATTTTCTTTTTTCTTATTTTATTAGCTACTATTGCATAAAAAAATTGTCAAACAATAATATGGTTTAATAACAGGTTATAAAATTCCGAAGGTTGAAAGATAATATTTTGAAAAAAAAAACAGAATATCATAAAATTTACTTATTGTGCCATAAAAAAGGTATAATTAGTACTATAACAACCGGCTTTTATGATGCATTATTTTGATTTGAGTTATTTTATTTATATTGAATTCACGAACTACTCTCTTGAAACTTTTTGCACTCTCTCAACAGTTTTAATTTTTTATTATTATTCGTTATACTTAACAGTATAATTCTATTATTATTAAAAATAAACCCTTTTATTAAAAAAAAAAAATAATTAATATTAGTTTTAATTGAAAATGTGTTTCTATAACCGAACAAATCATCAATTTTTATTTTTTATTTTCAAATTCATATTGTATTTATTTATTTATTTTAATGATTCATTATTAACAATGCACAAGAAAAATGTATTGATTAAAATAAATAAATAAAAAAATGTTCAAATTAATTCTCAAGTATAAACAATTCAAATAAACTTTTCTTAATCACTTAAAAAGAAATGTTGAAATATTGAAAGTAGAACTCATAATAAATATATATGATAGTATATTGTAGGCAAAGATATATGATTATTATCAAGAGTTTGATGGGTAGTTATATTAACAATATCCGAATGGTTTATTTTTGATTTTAAGAAAATATATTTTTAACTGCTTATAAAACTATTAAAGATGCTTCGTGTTTTCGGTAATACCATAATACGTAGAATATTATAAATTATTACGTTATAGTATTGAACTAATTATATAAGAATGAAGTAAACCCAAAATAGAGTTAGTATATTTAATACATTATTTCAATGCATTAATATAGTTATATAATTAGCATATGGTGTACGTTCGAGTACGTTTGCATTCTTAGAAATAAGGAGGTTAAATGGTAAAAGAAACACAGTGGCGGCGCCAGGAACGGGCCATGACCCTACATGAAAATGCCTGGCCCTACCACTAGCCTAACCTTAGACATTATATTATACTCATTTTTAATTTTTTGTGGCCTTACCTTATAATTGTTAACTTCCTATTGGCCATACTAGAGAAAAAATTCTGGCACCGCCACTGAAGAAACATAACATGTTTTTTCCGTTTTCCGCTGAATAGTACATTTTTTAGGACACCATATAGTATTTCCATAATAGGTATTTTATTAATAACATCACATCACCATACGTCATTGATATAACTAGTATAAACACAGTGATAGTCTGGCTATTCACCCTTTCTGTAAGATTATTGCTCGTCGTAGTAGTTGTTTATTAACTATGTATCTTCTAACAGTCACCTCATGCTAACCAGAAACGTGCTAATTCATCAAATGAGTAATATCGGTAACAATAGCAGTGTCCTGCACAACGATCACTACAAGAATATCAAATAGTTAAGAAATAAGAAGTATGACACTGTCATAATAAACAGTTTTTTTACTCACTATACTACTTACATCTCAAATATAGATGAATATAATATAATATAATAATATAATGTTTGTTTGATGACGGTTGGTTCATCCATATTATTATTTATGAGAGGGTATTTACTATTTTGTTCTTATAGATTAAGAAAATAAACAAAATGTATCACATTATTTTTACTTAAAAATCAAAAGCTCACCTTGTTAACATACTGTTTCTATAATAATAAAGAAAGTAAAATTTATAAGAATCATAATAAAAAATATAAAACCATTATAATTTTCATAAGGCTAACGCAAATAAAATAAAATAAAAATACAATTAAAGTTGAAATTGTTAAAAGTAACCTTGGGTTTATGTAGTAAATAAATCATGCTGACGCACATGCGGTATGTAATATTTATTATGCGTTTTATAATTTACTTGAATAATTCAGGTGCCGATCAAAATTAAATGGTTATTTGAATGTTTTTTTATAATTTTAAAAATATACTTTTTATATGTATACGAGTAGATACTATAGGTAGGTTAATTATATTTTGAATTTATCTCTATAAACATGACCTGTGTTGATATTTTTTCGTATAATAATATTTCGAAATACTGCGCTGTGCCCTTAAGTATTTAAAAAAACATAAGGCAAATAATTATTATTTTTAGTTAATGGACTTCTCGTTTCTCGTGTTAAAAATTGAAGTTTATATAGGTACATTTTTTTCTCAAATGTCCTGAGGTTAGCACAACGTGATAAATATATTATATTAAGTAATTTGAAATTGTTTTTAAT
The DNA here is from genome assembly GCF_003676215.2 of Rhopalosiphum maidis. NCBI lineage: Eukaryota > Metazoa > Arthropoda > Insecta > Hemiptera > Aphididae > Rhopalosiphum > Rhopalosiphum maidis. The sequence goes on from NC_040877.1 coordinate 68,891,539, forward strand.
AATTAGAAAAAACGTTGAATTTTATTTCATTTTCAGGCAGGTACGACGTGTTTTGACGTCAGTCATTATTTTAAATGTTCACATACAAATTTCTGAATCTTAATACAGCCAAATATTGTACCATTTATCATTGGAATAACGGCGAGTTAAAAGTTTCGGAATTGATGGATTTATGTATGTGCTATTCAAACACTAAAAAAAGTAACGTCTACGTACAAAAATTGTTTTTTTAATAATATATTATATCATTACACGGATCATACATTGTTATCGCATGACATAGGAGACAAGAGAATTGAGACTAAGAACAAAAATAAAAAATTTATCGAAACGATAAGTCTATTTTTCATATACATGTCATAAACGTGTCGAATAAAACGTCTTTGCGGCTTTTCAAATTTTTTTTTTGTGTTCGTGCTTCGTAACAAAAAACTTTTCCCTTACTAATCTTGTATACAATATGCAATATAATATTATATTCTTCGCTGCGATTTCTTTTGGAATATTCGTGTGATAACTATCAGGTAACCCAACCGTAGTATAGTCGGCTATAAAATGTATTTAAACACAAAGGTCCCTGTTGCTATTAGTGAAATGCTGAGAGATAATGCCCAAGAGACTTAACATGAATAATGGGCGACCCTTAGCGTATTGTGTATACACGTATTTAAGTTCGTTTGATGATCGTAATGTGTAGTTACTATTTATCTGTAATTTAATTTTGAATAAAATTATTCGTCTTAATTAACGTTTGCTCCGAAATTAATATGTTTATATTAAACTGTTTGGTTAAGAAGCAGTGTGCGATGATGTCTCCTACATAAAGTTATTAATAAATCTACACTGAAACGAATCGTTACTACAGTAAATAAGAAAAAAAACAATATGTGCTCTTGTACAGTTTGACTTATGTATACATAGTTATAGAACGAATCTTTTATACAGTGATGTTTTAAATTGTACACAAAATAATGTATACCGGCCATGATTTGTATATTATTATCTTCCAAAATTATGCAGCTTTTAAATTGCTACATTTATTATCAAATAGAAGGTTTTATACATTTTTTTCTGGTCACGCGTTACTCTATAGAACTACACTCCACTGCTATAGTTCATAAATTATTATATAACAGTACAAATAAAGTTTGCATTTCGAACGCTAGACATCAGCTTTTTAACATCTCTTTTATTTTATGAGTCTAATTTTTTTTGTATAAAAACCCAGTTAATTCAATATTTTTTATACATGTGCAAATGCATGCTATATAAATATGGGTTTCATGCTTATTTAAATGTAAAGAACACGTTGAATTGCAAAAAGGCTTTTGTACTGATTTTTCTATTTAAAAAAGCAAAATACAACAGAACAGCTTAGAGGGGCTCTTATGCTGTAATAATAATTATTATTGTTCAGCAGACTTAGTTTTAAGTTTTAACGTAAACTGCGAAGATGGTTATGTATGATTTAGGTTCTTTTAGTTTTTTGTATACACAAAACATATTATGTATAATATATTTTTTTGTAGTAAATTCACTTTATAGTTGTCATATTTATAAAGAGCCAACGTGTATCTAATTTAAAACTTTGACCAAATGGTTAAACAAAATGTTTTATCTTAAAAAAGTAAATTTAAAATAAAATTATTTTTGCGACTAATTCAAATAAACGTAACAATCGTATGTTTTTATCAAATCATACCTTAAACATAATATCAATTTTTGTTTAATTATAATGATTATTATAAAGGGTGTTCAATAAATTTGGAAACGGTCATTAGACTAATTGAGACTAATAAACGATAATATGATATAATTAATATGTTTATTATTCTACATTATAAATAAATAAATAAAATAAAAAAAAATCAATTCTAGGTAATTTATGAATTTTATAAAAATAAAAACATCTCCATGTTCCCATCCTTAGTACAAATATTCGCTATTTATTTTTATTTTTAATATAAGTATGTCAAAATATGAAGTATATTAATATCCATAGAATTTAGATACTTTATAAATTATACTACGTCCTTTGTATGTGTTTATTACTATTTTTCCCATCTCTATATTCATTGGTACAACCAAGGTTCATTTTATTTTTGATAGGTCCCTCCATATGATTTTGAAAAAAGTTTCTTGAAAACAATTTAGGTTTAATGAGTAAAATCTAGGTGAAGTAAATATTCAAGATATGTTGTCTAAAATTACAATAAAAATTATGTAATTATGTATTGCGTATATTTACGTAGAATTCGTGAAAATAATCCTATATTTCGGGGGCCAGGCATACAACCCTTCATGCTTAGTTGCGTCACCGCTTATATTATATAAATGTGATCCGACGATATTATTCTAAGACTACACTCCTGAATAACAACGCGTTAAACGAAAACAAAGTCCTAGTTGTCAGTGATAATTGTTAATATTATTTAAAAGAAAATGTACGGATAATGGTTAAACCGAAAATGGTCTGTCAAAAGGATGACGGTGTTTAATTTGGTTAAATATTGCCTAAATTTGCATAAAAACGAGAAATAAGTTATTATTTAAATTTGTGTTACAAAACACAAATGACAAGGATAAGACTTTTAAGATCAATATCATTTTCTCGATACCTACCTACGTACCTAGTTGAAATCTACAGAATGTTATTTTAGCATTTTTTTTTTTAATCATTCAAATTTAATATATTTAGGGTGATTAATCAAGAATGCTAATTTCCATTTTGTCATTAAAAAATAAATGTTTTCAAATTCTGATTTTTAGACTTTTAATATATTTTAAAATTATTGAGATTTTTTGTACTATTTAAAAAGTGTTTTAGATCTAGTATTTACTATAGTTGGATCATTTTTATAAATTATTAATATTAATCACTAGCATTTTCAAATTATCATAGACCGCATATCTTCTAATGCCAATTTTATGGACCTATTATTGTAGTAATTACACAAAATAACTAAAAGATTATTTGTTTGAATCTTAACTTTACAAAATACTCAAAATATACAAAAAAATTATCTGTTAAATAATTTACTGTTTAAAAAGAGATAGAGCCAATGGGGGTTTTCATTTGAAAAACGGAAGTTTGTAACTCTATACGATACTTACAAAATATATCAAGGATTCGATAATTCCAAAAATTAGATTTTGAATAACTGTTATTAAAAAAAAAAAAGAATCAAAAATACTTGACGAATTACTGTCTATTAATTTACTTCTATAAATTGCATTTTATAATAACAAAGAATATCTAGTACGTACCTATTTGAAAAGATTCTTGACAGTCGGAAGGCACGATATTTACAATTTCAAATTGTGGCATTCTCAATCCTTTGGCCATTAGTACAGGATCTGTATTTTTCCATTCCAATCGAAGTTCTTCAATAGTTTTTGAAACTAAAATGATTTCAATAAAAATAATTAATTTTGTATTAGGTGAGAAATAATACTCTTAATGTGTAAAAATAAAATATTAATGTTACCTGGGACCATGCAAAAGGAATAACTGAAGGTTTTATGTTGTACTGTATATTTATATAAATATAGATGTATTGATATACTTATGAGTATAATGCAAGGTCGTACCCAGAAAAATATGTTGAGGGGGTTGAACCCCCAGGTAAGGCTTTGTGTATATGTATTATGTATATAAAATTCATATCATTAAATTGAAATATGTGACATTTCTGTCAAAACATTGATAACTGTTTTATATCAAATTACTTTTAAGTTTATGTTTTTTTTAAAATAATGTGATACATGTGATATAATTGTGAAAATATTCTAGGTTTTTTTTCTGAAAAGTCTATGTTTATATCATTTTACCAAAATTTTATTTTCTAGAAATATTTTTTTTGTATTTTACTCATTTTAAATGCATGAACAACAAAAAAGTCTGGTAATTACTATATCTCTTTATCTAACATTTTAAGGTAGTTGAATTTTTTGAAACGACGTTGATCTTGTATTTGTTGTTTCGCATATATTGTTTTCATATTGTTTCGTTCATAATATTATACACTACTAAAAAAGTAAATGTATGAATATGAATTTTAAAAATTCAATTATAAACATACTGAGTATTTCAAAAGTGTATGGTATATATTTTGATATGGTACTTATTAGTAATATTAGTGTCTAGTCAAAATTAATGAAATCACGTTTCAAACTACCTACATATGTAGGCGTTTAAACATTTATTAAGAAGATTGTCCTGTCCCTAAATATCTTTGTTTTGTTTGTCAACAAGATTATACTAAACGTGTTATGTGGTTGGTTGGTGGTCTCTCTTACTATATGTTAAGGTTTGAAATTAAATTGTTCATTAAAATCTAAACTTCAATGTTTATAAAACTAATTTATTAAGTTAGTATTTTTGGTCATAAGTTTTATGTAAATATTGTTTGGGTTATGACGTGTCAGGCTAAGCAGTTTTTGAAAGATTATAAACTTTGTGATCAATTTATTGTTTGCTAAATAATGGTTAATAAAAGTAAATTAATTGTAATTTATCATTTATCTGTATTTAATATTTATATTCAATTTTATTTATATATGCTGTTTTTAAACCAAAACATGTGTTACCATATTTACAGATGGTTATATTATCAGTGAAACTATTTATTAGTTTTTTTAGATTTATAAGATAATAAATTAATAAATCAAATTATTATTATGATTATAGTCACTGTAACAGTGATTCTTGGATACTGTATAAAGTCTAAAAACTTAAAAGATTGACAGATAAGTACAGATAACAATAATTTGATTTCCGTTTGTTACATTTTTAGATCATACATTAGTATATATATAAGTATAATGGTTTTCAAAAGCAATTTGTCAATATAATATATCGATTTAGAAGACGTTTCAATGTCTACAAAAGGAAGTTGGATTAGATAAATTAAAGTGGCACACGTTGAGGTTGGTAAAAAAGATAAGTAGAAATTAAAATGGAAAACAACCACAGAAAAAACAAAATAAGATGGACAATTATTTAAACCAGAACATAATACAACACTTAAAAACTTTGGCATACGACATTAACATTTGAGTATATTTTTAATGTATATTAATGTAACTTTTTTGATATAGTTTTAATTATTTTAATTTTTAATTTTTATACATTTTGTATAAAATTATTATTTTAAAAACTCTTAATAATATATAAATAAAAATAAATATTAAATACATATTTAAATACTTTAAAAATTGTATTTGATTTGAAACATAACACCTAACTATAATAATAATCTAATTTATTATCTTATTTAATTATTTTGAGATAAAAAAATTTTAATTTAAAAATGCATTATTTTTAATTAAATTATTACGTCGTATAGATTTCGCCAAATTTATCGGTTACCCTTACAGAAATGTTTGTAGTTTTTTTTTAAAACTTTTTATATTATAATTTTCTGTTTTTATTTTTATTTATAATTATAATATTTTTAGTTACTTCTCTTTTTTATGTGTTATTACAACAGTATTAAATTTCGATTTTCCAATGATTCTAAAGTTTTAAATTACAATTATCTTTGGGAATATTTTTTTGAAAATATTGACTGTTTTGATACAAAACTAATAGTGTATTAACTATTCTTATTTAATATTTAAATTGAACTAGAAATAAAAAGGATTTGTCAATATATATTTAAGCATATATGCAATTTTTATCTCTGTCTATTACTTCAGTTTAAAATATTTAAATACTAAATTATTATAATTTATAAGGCATTAAGTCTAATGTAAAACCAATGAACAAAAACAATATTTTTTGCATAACTATCTTTTTGTTTTTTTCAATTACCTATTAGATGTCATATGTAAATTGAAAGTCAATAAGGTAGTTTAACAAACAGTAAGGAAATGAAACCAAAAATTGACAATCATACACAAATATAATATAAAGTAGAAGTATGTTTTTATTTACATATGTTAAAACGAAACGAAGCATAACCAAACAAAAAACCACGAATATTTCTTGAGACAAGCTGGGTTTATAGTGAACCAAGTCAACTTGTATAACCAAACTGAATATTCTATAATAAATTGGACAAAATCACGTGAGTGTTAATATTTAGTAATAATAAGAAATTTAGCTTAAAAATATTTTCAAAATATTTAGTATGGATAATATTTTAGTCCTTCTGTTTGAAAACTACTAAAATAAAGGTAGAAGTCAAATTACAATTAAAAAAAAAAAAAAAAATAAATGAATATTTGCTTTTTCTAACTTCAGCATTTAATTTATAAGAATTTAGATATTAAAGTATATGAACTTCAATGTCCATGGAAAACAGTCTTTTGTATTTTAAATTGTGTGTATGGTTATAAAAAAATAAAAAAAAAATCGATATTTATAAATCTAATTATTTGCTAAATCCGGATGTACACATACAGAATAGAACTTCTTATTTTCCAAGAATACGTTGAGTAAAACTGATTGAAAATACAAAAGTTAAATAGTTTTCATAAAAGCTATAAAAGAAAAATGTTCATTTAGAAAAATTGTGGAATAAAAATAGTGTTTTAAAATTTAAATTCCAATACGTAATTGAAATTTAAATTACAGAACTAAAAACAAAAAATAATTTGACGTCAATGTTTTTTCAACGTTCAAATAAATTGTATCTTTTTCCTCTGTAAATAAAAAAAAACAAAATGTAAGATGTAAAATAGTTTTCTGACAGAGTATGATTTCCGAAAACACTAAACAAAAACAAAATCGTAAATAGAACTTGTCTAATTGAAAAAAGAGGCTTAAAATAAATGGCTTAGTTAACAAGGCTTGGCTTCGTTTTTTTCTTTTTATATGAATACCTTTATAATTTTAATTTATTATCATAATAAGTATAAACTTTACAGAATATTATTTTTGTGTTACAAAATATTTTTATATAATATTTAAATTTAAAGATGCGAAAATATCTGTATTTTTCATATAGCTAATAGTAAATTATGATTTTAATAATTTACATTTATATTTACATTAGAGTTAATAATTTACAATAGGTTTATTAGTCTAATAGAGTAGTAAATATTATAAATAGCATTTGTGTTGTTTTCCTAGAATGATGGTATACTGCATGATGATTGAATAATAATAAAAACAAATTAATTAATTTGTTATGATTAGGTACAATCATTTCTAGATATATATAAACTTATAAACATGATTTTAAATGAGTATATTATTTTTTCAATTAACTGTAAAAAAAAGCTATGTTATTACAATGGATGCTTCAACTAGTTAAAAAGATTAATTATTAGAAAATAAATTAAATAATTAAGTTAAGAAGCTTAAAAAATAATTTTAAAATTAGCTGTAACTTTGTAACAAGTTAAACGATAATCATAATTCAATGCAATGAAGGATATTTTTTTTTATTATTTATTTATAGTATCTTTGTGAACTAGGTATTTCTTATATTCTTATCGTACTCAGGTTTATTGACGTTTTAATCAGTTTTATAATTGTTTAATTTTTATAAACATATTTATCATTAAATATTTATTTGTATCTCGCTAACGAGTTTCTATAAAACCATATTTACATTCGTATTTTGTCCTTACCACATTATTATTTTCACACGTATTGTAATTTATACAATTTATTTTGATATATTTTTTTATCGCAACGTGTCAATTTTTCTTTAATCACATTTTTATTAATTCTTTGTAGGTAGTTATAATAATAATATGTTATGAGTATTATTACCGTTAGATATAAAATTGTATTATTTTGAAATTAAGTAAAGTTTTTCGGATTTCCTTTGAAATAATACTCTAAATATAATTCACCCTCTCTTGGCACATTTACTTCAAAATCTAAATCACTATAAATAATTTCATAAATACATTGAAGTGGTAGTGCAAATCTCAATAGCTATCAAACTGTTGCAAACTTGCAATTTAAACAGAATTTATTTTATGATTCAAATATTTTTTTATTTTAACGTGGTCGGTTTTAAGTGAATGTTTCTATTTTAAACTACTTTATTATTTTATAAAATAGTCATCAGATTGTTTCACTGAAATGTTATAATGGAACTTACAACTGGCCACTTCCATCGTGCAAATTTGGTTATCCAACGGAAATTTAGACAAGTCCATCATACATGAAAATGTCAACTTCAATCTGAAAAAAAAATATCGTATAAGTAATTTTAGGTTTTAATATACACAATTCTGGAATTAAAGAAATATGATTGATAATCAAGTATTATTTATTAAATATGTAGTGAATTTTAAAATCTTTAATCTCTGTCGATAGTATTAACACGACGTATCGCATTACTATATATTATTTTCGAAATATGTACTAATTTGTTTTTAAATAAACTTTCATTAAAAAGTTATAATAGAATTCAAATATAATTTTAAATATTGTTAAATATTTAAAAATTTCATATTATAAGAAATAAAAAAATAATTAAATTTATGTAATTTGTAATACAAGTTATTATGACATAGTTTCGGTTGTTAATATTGTTATATAATATGAGTTAATGCATCATATTTAACAATTTTTTTATTTAAATTTAATTTTCGTTGATTGGTTACATTTCAATTAACTTTTACGTTTTTAATGCATCTTAACACCATAACGTTATTTATGCCTGACTTGTTTTTTTCTATCTTACAAGAAAAACGTAACTCAAATTATGTATTTTTTATTTATTTATTATATAGATTGCAATTTACCAACGTTTGTAATAATCTGAAAACATTCAGAGTATTTAAATATATTTTTAAAGTGTATACTGTATAGTCATTTTTTAAATTACTATTTACTTTTTGCTGATCCTACAATGCTCCTTTCTACTACTGTAGACTAACCGCACAAATATTTTGTTAAATTTATAATTAAATATTTATGGCTGTCTTGTAATTACACAATTTATAATAGTATAAATTCAATTAAATTATATTTACAATGCACGTCTTATTGACATACAATCATTAATCATTATGCAATTTAATAGTAATTAAAATGTGTATTTAGTAAATAGTTATTTTCAAATATTAAAACTATACAAAGATAATATTTTGATATCAGATATATTATAATACAACTTATAAGTTATAATGCAATTTATATAATATTTTGATTGACATCAGTTACATAGATTGATAATTAATAATTGTAAGCAATTATAGTAAATTAATGTTTATTTTGTGTACGTTAGACGTTTTTATGCGCATTCGTTGGTGGCATACAGAAAGAATACAGCGAAAAGAGAACCAATAATATGGTATCAGGATAAATCAAGGGGATGCAAATTGAAGGACATGGTAAATTTATAGAGAAAACGATGGGAAATTATTTTCCACTAAAATTGAAGATGTGATTGTGAACGTAAAATTTTAGTTGTTAGAATATCACAAGCAAATCGTAAATCTACATACTACGTATCATCATGTAATCATCTCGTATAATTATTTATATTTGGCGAAAATAGACTCAGTATTACGTTCTTTGTACCATGTATCTACGAAGAGGTTAGAAGACCATCAAAAAATACATTTTGCATATAAAATTAATTAATACAAAGTTATTAATATTCCTATAGTAATATGTACTATATTGTAGCTGATTAAATACTAAACAACTAAATTTCTAATTTTAATATTTTAGTTACATTAAAAAAATTGACCAGATTTTAAATTGAGTTGTAAAAAAAAAAATAGAATATTATACTTGAGTCTGAATTTGAGTGACATTTTACATTAAGAATTCCTACAAATTATTCTTTCCATATTTATTTATTTATTAATTTTAAATGTTTGAATTTATTGCAATATAAATTTTAGTTATGTATTTTAGTGTTAAGTAGTTTAACAAAGCATGGTGACATTTTTACGAAATATCATAAATTAGAGACAAAAGAAATGTGTTTCCTTAAAAAAATTAGTTGAGTTCTTTGCTATCAATGATGGAAAGTCAATATCCCAGTAAAACGATCCTAAATCTTTGACAATACTTGTACAATAAACACTTTAAATATTAAAAAATAAATTTTGAGAATTTAGCACAGGAGTAACTAAGAGGAAAGCACTGAATGGTATACGTCATAGAGCACTAAGGAGTCAGAAGACTGTATGAATGTACGATTTAATTGATTTGTTAGTGGAAAACACTAAATCAAGAAGGGAGATATTATTAAGAATGTTATTAATTTGAACCTCTTACAACCAGAAATTTGTCTATAATAGAGTCCGTGTATTCAAGGCCAGAAATACTATTAAACTAGGTAACCTGGAAAAAGTTAGTCTCCACACACTATATCAAAATCAAAATCAAAATTCGAAGATTGTTAAATCTGGTCTATTGAAATTGTATAACTCATTTCTAAAAATATCAGAGCTCGTAGGAAGGTAAACCTTGGCTAACAGACTAGTGGTGCTACTGAAATATAGGCATAAATATTGTTCAACGCCAATTACAATTGTGAAAATCGTTTTTCACAGCTATCAATGCCCCATCACTGAGATGATAATCACTAGTATAAAAATTCTTATCGTATCTACAAATTACATAGCCATGAAGCACCAACTCAGAATTTGCAAGATTCTCAGTAAGCCAATATTTTCTATTAAAATTAATATGTCACAAGTCAATTAATAGGACAATATTTGTATGGAGATAATGAAATTTCGTGAAAAAACCACGCACATTTTGCTAATATGTATTTGGGTATTTATTTTAAATCAGGGACTGGAACCTTAATGATTTTTACGGTTTCGGTTAGATTCCTAAAAAAACTAAAATGTCGGTTTCGGTTTATTTTCAGTTTTTAAAAAAACTAGTATTTCGATTCCGGTTTCTTTTCGGTTTTTAAATTTGGGTTTCGGTTTTTTTTTCCTAAAAATGAAAAATACGTTTCCTATTTTGATTTTATACTTCTGTCAAAAAAAATTCGGTTGTGTCGAATTTTTAAAAAAATGTTATAAAATATTAGTAGAGTCAAATAGCATCAATTATGACAGGTCAATACTCAATAACAATTTTCAACCAGATATTCTACCAATTGTTTAGGTCAAAGAAAAAGACTAAATAAGTAAAACAATTACTAAACCCTATTAATGTTATGTATATTAAACATAATCCTGTTTTAAATAACCCTTTTTATTTATTTTTTTAATTTTTATACCTAGTTTATATTTTAATTGTTATGTAATATATATATTATTTACTAATTACCACTTATTGTATCAATATTTGGTATTTCAAATTTTAAAATATCACCAACTTTTTATTTATTATCACTACATACTATATCGATAGTATACTATTTACTCTATTAAAACCGAAATTAATCGTAAAAAACCTTTAAAAAAAAAGTAACGGTTCCGGTAAGGTTCCGATTTTTAAATTAATTATAAAACAATCATCAGGACGCATGTCCTACGTATGTTTGAAATACGATTGTCAGTGCTGATGGTCATTCAATATTACAACATATTATATCGTACACAATAAATTGTTTTTCATTTAAAAAAAAATATTCAAGTCCGGGGGCGAGGGAAGTTTGAATTTGACACCCAAACCCTTCAGCGCCTTCCACAACCACGAAACGCCGCGAATTGACGGTTAGTGAAATAAAAAAAAAAAAAAAACAATACAAAACCGTTGTATTTCCAGTAAAAACGAAAAATACGAGATCACGAAAATAATAAATATTTAATTCGATTTCGTGTCATCAACAGTGCATGCACAGTTTCATAATTTGGTCTAGCTCTGATCCGATTCCGATTCCGATTCCGATACATGCTTAGACAGTTAGTTTTGGAACAAACTAACCAATGGAATAACAGTTTAGGACTTTCGAGGAGGACGGGCTCTGTGGTCGTTTTATTACGGAACATTACATAATATTATAATAATATATCCGAGTGTGTGGGTGCGTTCGTCGTGGTAAACCGCATAAAGCCAATTACCGAACCTCCACGAAATACTACACACTATATAATAGCGTATAATGCACTTATCGTCATAATAGTAAATTACAATATTATTATTATTACTACGTATACGCATATAGGTGATATGCATACCGCAAATGTTTGTGCACTTTTGAATAATGAACGAGTAGTTGGAATAATATAGATACTTAGTTTAGTGGTGAGTGCGTAAACCAAAGTCTACAAAACATTCTATTGCACAGGAGTATATTATAATATTATTATCGCGAATGCGTTGATAAGATGATCCTCAGAAGGCGTGTTATTGTTGATGAGGTTGGGGAGGAAGGTGACAACAAAATCCCTCCCTATTACTATTTGTTGACCTAAAGTGTAGAAATACATACCTCGTATTATTAGCTGAGATTAAAATTCTTCAAATATTGACGATGTATCAAAACATTGATTTTATATACATTTGTATAAATTTTATATTTTATATAATATAAGTTACCGCTAAAATGTTAAATTTGGCATTCTATAGAATGCTAAAATTGAGCAGGAAATTTAAAAAGAAACTAAGTATTCTATGGATAGTCGACGCTCAAACAGAAAATATATAGAATTGATATAAAATCATACAATACTAAATTAGTGTAATGAAAACATTCGATAAATAACGTAAATTGCAGATATAGTTTGAGTTTTAGTACCCGATATAAACAAAGGTTGCAGAATTATATTTTAGCTGTAGATATAGAGGTAAACATAATATAATTATTAAATCATTCATATTTCATTATTATTTTTTTTAGGTAACAGTTGACGGCTAATATCGTTTAGAGGGACTTATGTCTTTATACTCGATATTATACTCAATTCAATATATGTATACCAAAAAATAAAAAAAAAAGTAAATAACAATTGATGAAGTACCAATGGAAAATATATTTTCTTTATGTACAATAGAAACCCAACAGTCTAAGTGCATTAGACAAGGTATTGTCAAATGCACTGCGTTCAATTCCAAATGTCAAATAAAAAAATGTTTGTGTGTAAAAAGTAATATTTTATATAGTTTAAAATGCCATGCATTAACTACATGCTACAATAAATAAATAAATAAACAAATATTAAAATTAAATAATTAAAATTATAAATACATATTTTGATTCTTACTTATTAGTTATTAGTAAAAACTTATTACTAACATAGTATTAGCATTCTATAGAAACTCTAATTGTTTAGATTGTTGAGGTATAATTTATATTAACATTAAGAAAGGTAGGCAAGTGGGTATCGCTCTACTGTATGTTAGGTGTGTAGTGGCCGAGCGGGTCACTATTATAGAAAGGTTAAATTTGAGATCAATGATATATCATTGTATATGAAAAACGATTCTGAGCGAAAACGGTTTTTTCATCAATCAGCCTTTATTATAAAAAGTAATAGTAATTTTATACCAGGTATATTTCATGATATATTTGTTTGATACAACAAATGGAAGTAATTTATTTTACTTTTACTATTTAGTAAGTTAGTTGATATAATTATTTCAGAAAATATTGCATTTATTATATTACGTATTTGTGTTTAATTATTATAATAATATACATTTATATCATATCAACTTATTTAACTCAAAATTTAACATTATTTTTTTGTAAATATCGTTAGAGACTAAAAATAGGCTCATAGTATAATACCTCAAAATCATAAAAAATGTCATTGAATATAGTAAAATTAATAATGATTACAATAAAATAATTAACATCGTTATTTATCGTTTTTAATAAATAATTTCGTCCAAATATAAACTTCAAATAATTATAAAAAAAATTGTACCTATGTATTATTAATATTTTTAATCGTATATAAAAACAGCTTATGTAGAATCTTACATTAAATTTCTAAGAATTTTGGTTTAGCGAATAATGTTTTATTAATAATTACAAAAAACTAAAAATATTGAAAAATGTTTATATAAAGTATAAATATTTAAAAAAATTGAAGGTTCTACAGTATAATTAAAATGATAATCTATGCATTTGGTGAAATTTTCAAGTATTTATAGTTATTAATTCTCGAGCAACATAAAAAAAAACAAAATCAATTTTGTTAAAAAATCTCTTTCTCTCCAAATAAAGCAAAATGCATATTGTTCACCAACCAAACAAAAATAATAAAACCAATAATAATTTAACAATAATTTAATTTGAAAATACTACACTTGATTAAAGCGACTATGTTAAAATTTTAGGATTAAAATTTGATAAAATAACTCATCTGGCGCCAACACATTAGCCAATTAAAAATTTCGAACTCTAAAATGTATAAACAATGAACATATTAAAAACATTAATTCACACAAAAATGGAGATCCGATTCAGACAGCCTAACTAAAATATACAAACATTAAGTCATAATTGAATCGAGAATTGAATACGGTCGAATAGTTTACGGAGCGGCAAATCATATAAAAATGTTAAATGGCAATATAAACGTTAAATATAAATCAAAATTGCACTATCCGTTTATCAATAGGTGAATTTAAAATTAGCACAGTCATAAGCTTGCTTTGTATAATTGTATAGCTGACGAATCACCTCTCTTGTTAAGCAGAAAACTATTCGAAACCAAATAATAAAAATAGCCAAATATCGAAAAAATTCTGCATAGAAAAATCAAAAAAATCAACCAGGTAAAGCTGGCAAGTATTATATCTCATATCATGCCACTATACGAAAAACAACAAGAAATTATTATAAAAAACGAAACTTTAATCAATTTAATATAATTCAATGCACTGAAATAAATGTGCGTCCTTGACGATTTAATACAGATAAAATAGATATATCTATTATACTACAACAACAATACAACGGATAAAAACATAATGATATATAGAAGTCTTCATTTGAACTACTGCAATCGTACTATGAACACAAACACATAATATTGACGCGTCGAAAATCGAGCAGAAGACAGGTTTAGTTGCGATATATAATAAAAAATATACAATTTAAAACCAATAATATACGCAGTATTTTTACTGTAGAAGCCTTAGCGATACTCACAGCCATCCAAAGTATTCATTTTATACCGGCTATAAGAAGTACCTAATTATGTTAGATTCTTTAAACACTCTAATCAGAATTTTTAATTTGAACATAGGACAACCAATTATTAGTCTAATAATCAATGATCTTAAAAATGATATACCTTTTGCATAAATTCTAGGCTACGGCGTCGATATAATAAGGAACGAAAAAGCTAACTTAAAAGATAAAGAAACAACAGGTACTTCCGTTTTGAAGTATGTCCTTAAGACTTTAGAAATTTAATTAAATTCAAATATATGGATGATGGATGAATGGCAAAACCTCTGGACAAATTTCAATAATAATAATTTCAAGTAAATAATATTACTATGGTCTATGACTCAAACCGTGCGAGATGTCCAGAAGGGACGAAGTTATTTTTGTCCATACCCGCTCGACACATGGCCAACTCATGGCCAAAGAAAAGGTTACCTAATACCCTACTTGTGGAACAGTCATTACTCAATACGGTCAAGTACATACTCTT
The DNA here is from genome assembly GCF_003676215.2 of Rhopalosiphum maidis. NCBI lineage: Eukaryota > Metazoa > Arthropoda > Insecta > Hemiptera > Aphididae > Rhopalosiphum > Rhopalosiphum maidis. The sequence goes on from NC_040877.1 coordinate 68,907,040, forward strand.
CGAATGCTGCCATTTCAATGAAATACGCATCAAACAGAAATTACCGGATACCCAATACGTGATATTTTCACCCACTCCCGAGACGTCCAGAAAATGAATGCATTTTACCAACGAAACCGAACTCCGTCATCTAATTCAGTAATATTATTTAAGAAAACAATGTTTCATATAATAGTAATTTAATCAAAATTCAACCCATTTCTTATGTAAATAATGTAAAGGAGGTTAGTAATTGACGCAGTTGATGCCTTAAAAACTAAATAATAATAAACAGAAATACATTTATCAATTCGTTCAGAATCTAAAATAATATTATACAAATAAATAATACATAATTTATAAAATTTTTCGGTCAAACGATATTAACGTTGTCAATTCTTCATGGATATCGGTGAATATTCTTCAATCGCTGTGCTTTACGAGTCATACATAATCGTAAAGTTAGAATACACGCATGTATCGGCGATTACACGAGTCGTGAATTTGAGATAATCTACTATGCTGTCCAATATGAAATTGGATTTTTGGATTGTTAGCCAAGAATGACTTAAACACAATAACTATCAGTCGTTAGTAGTTAGTCGTTTACCGTTATTATTTGTTACATCGTTTTATTTTATAAATAATAAAAACGGCAACGTTGTATGTATTTTTTGTACTTATAATCGTATCGTATTTCGATATTTTTTGGATTCCTATTGTTTAATTGAATCTGTGCTCAATCGGGTCATGAAAAAGATAAACTATGTTTATTCGGGTTTCAGCAAATTTTGTTTATATTGCCAAATACTACAAAGGATTTTATAGAACGTCTATATTTAAAATTTTTCCGGTAACACACACTCACATTATATATACATTTATGTAAACATTACCTAACCTATAATATATATTATGTTAGGAAAATGATAGTTTTTATTACATTTTTTTTTTGTGCTCGTATGATCAAAAATTTAATAAAGACGCTGAATGATATAATTCTGATTATTTGGTTTGCCATTAATGCATATTCATAAGAACGTCCAGCTAAAATAATTGATCACTTTGCCAAGAATAAACAAAAAATATATTTTACCGTTGAATACTAATGAGAAGTATTTTAATAATACTATTTTATAATTATATATTTAAATAGCTTCTACAGTTTTTACTATATATATATTTTACCGGAAAAACTCGCTAGACCACTTTAATGGTATGTACATATATATATATATATATATATTTGTTTAAATAACGCAAACAATTATAATATTAAGTCACTACTGATTTGAGTACGTCATCACCAGTTCAATGGAATTTACCTCGCGATGTATTCGATACATCTATGTAGGATTTCTAATTGCAAAAAAAAAAGAAAAACTCTAAAACCGACAAACGGCAATGAAGTAATCAATGTGTGGTTAGATAGCGATCCGCGAACAATATTTCAAATAATAATAGTTTTCCGGTAACGACAGCGGTGGGATGGAACCATCGCAGCGTAACACAACAATGCGGAGTATATACGTATATAGGTACGACATACGTGCATCATCTGTTTAGTTTATTGTGCGATAACCCAACGAACAACGACTATAATACATACAAAACACAAACTTGCATATTTGCATTCGACGACCTATTTTTATTTTTTCGTTTGAACCGGAGAACGGTCCTCGCATTTGTTTTTACTGTATTTCGCCGACCCAGTTGATAACTTGATTCCGATGGGTCTTGCGGTTGGCGGGTCCAGGGTACGCCGAATGTTAGTCCCGAGTCCACCCAATCGTGGTGGTATCACACGTACAGCATCCGTAAAACAATAATATGTTCTATTGTTGTTAAAAACACTTTGGAAACGTGTTTCAGAAATGTATTTAAATACTCGAATGAAAAAAAATTATATGTGGTCCATGGGAACGTTCCAGAGCAGAATTTATCGATGTAAACTTGGTAGGTGTATGAATATATTTTGTAGGCGATTATTTAATATATCATATATATATTGTCATAGAAATATATTAACAGGCAGATTTTTTTTTTTTTTGGTGTTACAGTAAATACTTATGGAATAGCGTGTGTTTTCTTACGTGATTTACAGTGTTTTGTCTTAAAGGCATATTTTAAATTGATCGTATAACACTTGAATTATTGCGTATATTATATATTATCATAATATCATACGTCCGACAAAAGTTGCCGACGGGTAAGACTACATTTTCGTCGTTGTTATAAATAAAACGTAACGCTTTGACGAGGGTATAGAAAACTAAACTCGAAGCGCAAACTTTTTTGTAATATAGTATTATAAATTATGATGAAAAACAAGCGTGCCATTGTTCCGAGTACAGTTTGATTGATATTCAACGTGGTTTTGTCAATTATGTCACCGTCGGGAATCTGAACACACACACACACACACATACACACACACATACACATTATATTAGCCTCGTTAGTAGTTCGTGTGAATTTTTGATTGGCATGGTCAACGTTTAAACCGCTTAATGAAGCACGGATGACTTATTTTTAGAGGTAATTAAGGGCGGGGGGTGACTTACAAAATAAAATCGATTTGTAGTTACAAATCTCTACTAATTATTGATAATTAATTTTAGTTAATCATTTTGAATTTAAGTCGATAACTTCGTGGCCGTGGCCCGTGATGTATCAAACACGTTTATAAAAATGGCAAACTGCCATTTCGACATCATTAATGATGAATTTTATTTGTCATTTTTTTAATACGGTCGTGCAAAAGAAAATTGTCAGACGATAAAACAAACCCTCAACTATTGTCGATGTGCACGCGCGTGGGATTGGATGTCCCCCTGGTGTATACTGTTTATGAGTTAGGCGTGTATAGAAATATAAATCTGACCACAACGAGCCGACCGGTGACGATACGGGTTTATCTGCATTTTTAACCCTCCACGAGCATAAAAAAATAATAATTATACACGGTGGATAGGCAATAGGTATGGGACAATTCGGTGAAATGACCAAATCTGTTTTAACAATTCGGAAAACAGTATGCACGATAATATCGTTGTATTAACGCTCTCAAAACCATAATATTATACCAATAATTCAATTTTTTATTTATTTACGATAACCGAACAACAGTCGTTAGATTTTATTATTATTATTTTTTTTATTATTAACGCTCGAGTATTGCAGTGACATGTCTCATACTGTACGTACTTTTTTTTTCTGATAAAAATTTTTTTTTTATGTCTTCGACGTTGATATCTTTCTTTTTTTTTACAGTACATAATCTTTCGTTATCGCCCCACTATCCGTGCCGTTGATCGTATACTATTTTAACTTCACGTCGGAAAACTTACAAATTATGATTTTCAACAATACTGAGAATACATGATATAATATATTTATCATTTATACTCATCTGCAAAACAACAAGCTATTTACATAAAGGTTCGAAGCCATAGTATAATGTAACTCGTAAAGTGTTGAACCATAATAACTGAACTAAAACCAAACTTAAATAAAAGTCGGGACCGAACGATAACGTCGATAACATAATAATACAATTTTATTTCAGTTTAATTTATTAATTAAGAACATAATTTATTTTGTGCATAAAACATTATTTTATAATAATGGTAAACTGGATGATATATTATCTCATATTAAATTATCAGATGAAGGCATGTGCAGAAAGGCGCAGAGAAGGATGTGGGTGTAGAAGATGTATTAAATGGTTAAGAAAAATACTGAGAAAAAAATACTATACAATATTTTAGTAAAATCTCTACAGAAATGATATAATTTCATTATTGATGATTAAAATTCTAAAAACAATATAAGATTAAAATGAATTAAATAAACACGCTCTAACCCAAATCATAATTTCTTTAAAAAAAAACCCAAAGTCGCAAACCATAAAAATCAACTCAAAATCCGGTAACAAGTGCTGATTTATGTTCTAAAATAAACCACATATTTCAAAAGTTAATTTACTAAAATCAGTCGATAAAATATTATATGAATTTGGCGTTGTGGTATGTTTTTGTAAATTTGCCTTCGATGTTCTTTTACCAGAGATAAATTAAATTCTAACAAACCGGATATGTTGTATAGAATACACTAGTAAAATAAGTTTTTTTTGTATGCTATTGTGAGAGGTTATCATAAATACTGATTTAGTACATTTAGGTTTGTGTTAAATATGTATAGCTGCTGGTTATTATCATTATTTTTATTTTTTGATTAAGTATCTAGGAAAAATTATTTTTATATTGCCGTGTGTACATTTTACTTCATTATTGCAACATTTTTACTATAGCACTTGAAGGGTAGATACCGGTCAAGTTCATTTTTCTTATTTTTTATGACAGTATAATTTTTTTTTTGCGTGGTGTGAATAACCTTTGGACATCTAATATTTAGACAGGTTTGTTGATAGATTACAAATTGGATATTTTTTTTTAAGAAACCTGGTGTTTGAGGTTTTTCCGTATTAAAACTTGAATTTTGCCGTGTTTCATTATCATACGACATACGGCAAGTTAAAAATGTTAATATATGATTATATTTTTTTCATTGATTTAATTTAGATTTTTATATTACAACATTGGCGAAGTCGTGAATTTGAAAGTGACTGTTGTGTTTGCGTAAGTTGATTTATAATATTTAGTTACTTACACGTATAAAAGTTAGAGTTCGGTAAAGATTGTACTATTAATGATTGATCTATTGAATAAAACACTTTTTATTTAAAAAATTATTAATATTTATGAAAATATTATTTTTTACATAGTTTTATGTCTCTAGAAATAACATTCTTCTACACAATTATAAGTTTTACTTTGTTTATCGTTTCATTATTATTTTATTTTTTTAAATGACAACATGTATTTTAATTTGTTTTCCGAAGCATAATATTTATTGGTTTAATTTAATACATAAAAATCGAATTTTGGACTAATAAGTTTTGAGTTTTTAAGTATGTGTTTCAAGCTTAGATAATTGAAGTGGATTAAACAAGGTTCACTAGCTTTAAACTTAAATACTTAAAAGTTATAACTAATAAACTGATAGTCCAAAATTTGGTTTTTATAGATCCAAATATACCAAATAATATTCTGCTTCTGAATTTGAAATAATAATTGGATATGGTTACTCAAAAAAGTAAAACATTTAAAAATTGGTAACGATGAATACTAAAAAATATAATTTTTTAAATTTTATTTAAAAATTATAGAAAAAATCTATTTCCAAAACTGTTAGTATTTTCTAAAATAATGAATATGTTATTCTAAATAGCCATCCATATCCTAGGTTTTTATACTTGGATAATATGTGTATGCAATTTCTATATTTCTAATTGCTTGTTTATTTGCTGTTTTACAATATCAAAGATATATGGTTTATTTGTTGTAAGTTTTAACTTTATAAGTGAAGTATAATGTGTGGCTTGAATAGCGTATGAATGTGAAAAACATTGAGTAATAACTTTTGTACGTAATTTAATATTGCTTTACTGGAATGTAATTTACATAGTAATATTGTATACATATATATATATTTATATATATATTACATATCTTTAGGTGTACGTCTTTTCATAATTTTACTTTGTGGTTTATAATAAAAAGTATTTGATTTAATTTTCAGAATTTGTCAATGATATAGTTACTAAAGTTACATATAAAGTTATTATAAAAGTTACATACATTTCAAGTTAATATATCGCTGTAAAATAATGGGAAACTTAAAAGTCGAGCTAATTGCATTTGATGAAAGTGTATACAGAGCGATTTACCAAGCATACTCAGAACTCACCCCAGTTTTTCATTTAATCATGGATTTATTCAAAGTTTGATTTTTGAAATTTCTAAGTACCTACATTTAATGACTTTATTTCCAAGTACTTAGATTTTGTATGTCACTTAAAGAGTTTCCTGTAATCATACCGTTTTATTATTTTCAAATGAAAAATTTTTTTTTTCAAATTGTTAAGTAGATAATTTTGAACATTTTTATATATTTAAATCGTAATTTAAACGAGTAGAAATGGGTCATTTAACTTAGTCGTATAATAACAATAATGGGTTTTGAATATGTAAGGGATTTAAAAATTGTTGTAGGTAATATCACCTTTATCAACATTTTACCATAATAAATACTAAATTAATATTAATATTAAATATATTTTTATTTTTTTAAAATCATTTTTAAATTGATATTGTTATTCTTACCATATACATTTTAATAAATCAGTAACTATACGTTATCATTTTGATTTAAATTTATTAATATTTTCAAAAAGATCATCTGATTTTTAATTTATAGTACCTAAAATGATCAGTTCTTATTTGAAAAAAATAAGTTTATATCAAACCAAAAATAGTAATATTGTAATAAGTATTTTAAAATAATATAGGTTGGTTCTTTACGAGTTACTTAAAAAATTCAAAACTAATAATTTGAATGAATGTATTATAAAAGGAAAATGGATTGAGCATTCTTGTGAATCAATTTATAAGTATATTATTTAGTATTAACCTAAATTCCAAAATTCGTTATAGGTCATGTAGTTTTTGTAGAAGAACCAATTCATAATGTGCAGTAATAAAATTAATGTGGCAGGTCGTCAGACCTTGAAGTAAATAGTTTAATTAAACACCAGCAAATTTCAAGAGATATAAAGATTCGAATGTATTTTGGTTAAACTTGGAAAGTTTTTGAAAACAAATTAAAGTATAATTATATTTAGTAGAAATTAAAGGATTTGAAATTGCTGAACACGGATTTTGGTTTTAGTCGTATTATTACATATTATTTTACAGCTAGGTATGTATGTATTTAATTTCAAAAATTGGTAATTATTTTCTTATGAATTATGAATATAAATATGTATTCATGTAGAGGTTATTGGTATCTATTATAGATTATTTGGTTTCATCTTAGTATGATGAACTGGTATCCAAATAATTTTAAGAACAGTTATATTATTGTATATTATATTAAAACAATCGAGATAATAATATAATCAGTTGTTTCAAAATAGCATAACAATAAAGAAGTTGTTAATTCAAAAAAATTAATTGGTAAGTTTGTGTATTATCGAGGTTAAACACTTACTGATCTTTTATTTTATTTCGAGAATACGTTTTATTATTTTGATATTTGGTTTACGGTATACATATTGCATATTATTAATAGTGATAACTAATAATAATTATTGAAACCTATACTTTTGATAAAATTTAATTATTATTGGATTTAAAAAGAAAATGATTTATAAAACATTTAATCTAGAACTTCCTTTGTTTTTAATGTATATTATTTTAATACCCAAAATTGTAAATTTTCATTAATTTTTATGATGAAGTCATTGTTATAGACACAAATATATATATATTATACAAAGTCGAAAACAATTCAGTAATAAATAAATATTATCTTTACTAAAATGTTTTCATATTAGTTCAACATATATACGTACATATTCATACCCTATAACTGCAATATAATTTTTACTTAAAAGGCGTATTTTACTATATCGGTTGCTTTTGAATTGCATTTAGCAAACAAAAGCATTCAATTTCATTTTATTTAATACAGAAGAATAGAATCTGTTCCATTTTATAGATTATTATTATTTCTCGAGGTTCTAAAATTACACTGAAAAAATAATGAAGTTCCTACATTATAAGACAGTAATAATAAATTATATAAATCGATAATATAAATTCACCATTTGGACGATATACATTAAATATACTATAATAATATAGAAATAGCCATAAACGTTAATTTAGACATTATTATGATTTTCCCAACGAATTGAATGCAGAACAGGGTTATGATATTTATTTACCTGAAACGAATGAAAATCAAATTGTCGAAACTTCAAAGTAGAGTGATTTAACCGTTTTAATGGAATGCATTGTTACTGAAATATGGGATTTTGAGAAAGGAAAAGTACGTCTTGTTCAAACAATACGTACGGCTTAGTAGGATAATATGTAATATATTATAATACCACGATGGACGGAGTCCGCTATAGTATACCGTAATGGAATGATTCGAATACTTACCCTTTGATAATGCGTATTTGTTACATAATATTATTGAACCTTGGCAGCCGTACCAAGCACCGCCGGATTACGAACAATCATTTCAAATACATATTTTATATCATTGATATTTACACGTTTAGTAATATTACTGACAATGAGCGTAGGTTAAGATTTAGAGAAAAAAAAGTAAAAGATCCTATTTTAATGATATTCGATCATACTTATTCTGTGATATTGATACTCGCAGATGAAGAATACCTATAGGTACTATCAGACTGTAATACTAAGTGACCGACAGCGTCATATTATAGTATACCATAAATTGGGAAAAACCCGTTAAAGATGGGGTTTAACTCTTCTATATTTTTAGGTAAGGGAAATTCAACTGATTTTAAACAAAATCGAATAAATTAGTACAGAGTTTGCAATAGGAGATTTTCTGCTAAATACGGACAACTAAAATTTAACTAAAATAAAACATAAAATAAACTATCATGTTAATACAATATGTTAAATACATTACAACAAAAAACCCACGGTACTTATGAAACAATTTTGCCTCATTTAATTGATAAATTATTCTGAAAATCCTAAAATAATAGTATGCTTAGTAGTAATACTCGAAAATTATGGAACATATGAAAAATAAATGTTAAGGCATTTTATTAATTATTCAGTAGAATAGTTAAATAAAAACTATAGTAAATACAGTATTATTTGTAGTTATGCGCGAATTGCTTTCAAAGATACTAATTTTTGACAATTTTTTTTTCATTTTATTAATTTGATAAAATAATTTGTATATTTCTGGTTAATTGTGTATATCACGACAAAATAATATATTTTAAATTAAAAAAACTAAGGTATATATTGTAAAATACATGTTTTTTTAATTATATTATACAATTCAGTATTCTGTATTATTATTATATAGGGGAGCTAAACAATTAAATCGTAATTTAAATGCGATAGAAGATAACAGAGTTATATTTTGAATATAATTTACATTACAAAATTAACATATTTATGTTTGAAATTAAATATTTTTTAAGAAGTATAATATACTAGTATGATACTTTAAAGGTGGTTTTATAACATTAATCATTTTAATTTATATATTTATTCTTCATTTCTACTTAAAATTTTAAATAATTATTTAGTTTATGACGAAATAATTATTGTTCAATAGATTATTAAAATGCAAAAATTAATAATGTATAGGGCCTAAAAAATTTGTTTACATTACTTAATTTAATCTTAAAATGTTTCGATTTTCTTTATTTGTATGGTGTTCATATTTCGACTTTCTTTTTTGTACGTGACCTAATTTCTTAATATTTACGAAGTACATTTTGTTATTATCATCAAAACATTTGCACGTGACAATAATTTAATTATCTAAAATATGAATTTTAAAGTTTCTTAGAAAAATTATATTTAAGAATATCACAATTTCCTTAGATGCCTAATACACTATTGAAAAAAAAATACTGTTATAATATTAAAAATAAATTCTAATATTTTTTACATTAAGACAAATTATAATTTAATTTGTTTAATATTGACATTTTATTTTATTTAATACATATCTAGAATAATATTTTTGAAAACGAATTTAATTAAAATTGATATTAACAAATTTAACTAAATATTTTGTTAACATTTTCTTTTAAATATATTATTATGATTTAAAGTTCATTTTTTATTTAATTATGAAAAAAAAATGTAATTTATGTCTTTTTACTTATTAGTATTTTCAACCACATAGTCAAATGACCAAAATAAATACACATACTAATATAGAATAATTGTTTGAGTTAATTATTTTTTGATTGCATTTTAATTTTAATAACATTATGGCATATATATATATAAATCAGATATAATTCTGAAATATTTTCATTGTACCAATGAATTGGTTTTTTACTGAGGAAAATTGTGGGAAAAAACGAATAAAAGGATTCAACACTCAATGTTATGTTATATGTTCAAAAAATACCTGAGCATATAAAGTATATCTCCATCAGGTTTGATGCGTATCAACACGTTGGGTACAGTGACAAATTGGAATTCTGCATGTTTTGCATTTGGAAAGTAAACTTCAGGTTTCCAGATGGCTTTAACTAAATTTGGATCATTTAGATCTAGTGATTCCGTTATATCTTTATGTTGTAATCTTGCATCTTGCCACTTTTGTCGTAAGTACAGGTCTACCTCGTAATCCTGCGAAATAAATAATTAATTTTAAGTTATTAAAGGTATATAGGCATGTATACCTGTTTTTAATACTTATATATACGTTAAACAAAAACTATAGATTTTGCCTGTACCCAGTACATATTACCATAAGCCACAATTCAAAGATCTTGTATATAAGTTATAACAATCAAGGTCTATAATTAATTTTTAGATTATTTTTCTTTCGTCGGAAAATAATTGAACAAATCATACGAATATACAAACCGTACACCTTACACGTAAACGTCTAGTATTGCAAAATTGTTATGAGTACACGTGCTAAGACCCATTTAACATAGCAACAATGGCTAATGTTTCCTTTATAATATATTACGGTATCTCATTTCTACTGACAAAACACTTGTTATCAGACTGTGCAATCGACACGATCATAGTGCAGATGTGATATGAACTAAAGAAAAAAATGTGGGGCTATGTAAATACATGTTGTTTTTTTTACATACGATATTTGTAGACTTTAGTGTTTTCTAAAGAAATAACAATAAGTACCCACTACTGGAAGGTATCTTCTATATTTTAAAGGCGTTGGAATAAGTGACACTCGTATTCAGGTGTATATAATATCTGATATATATATATATATATGTATAAAGTACCACGACAGTGCAGTATATTATTACTTATTTTTTTTGTCAACATCGATTCTCCATTTTAAACACGCGTGTATTTGATTTTTCTTATTTTTCGGTTTAAACGTGAACGCATATGGAATACACGCATTTTACGTATAGAGGTACTTTTCAAAACGCAATGAATTCATGATTCCATATAAAATCTAAAATTTGTTACTTCTTCTGTTAAAAAATGGTTTTATTACGTGGACGACAATCCACATTGGAAAGTATATAAATTATCAATTCGATTTATTACGTATAATTGTATAATAATATTGTTAGTAATAAAATGCGTCAGGTATGAAAGTATTCCTTTGAAACTAGGGTGGTGTTTTTATATCACGCTGTCACCGATTTGAACGTTAATTAATATTGGACTCGAGTACACGACCTCAGCTATGAGAAGGTAATTCGACGAAATATAATAACAGAAATACATTTAATATTTATTGTCATTTCTTCTTTTGTTTGTTAATTTTAATAGTACTTAGTTACCGATTCTTCAAATTCCATTAAACATCGAGGAAAAAAGTTTTATTAGCCACCTTGAAAAAACTTTGTTATTAATTCGATGAAATCAAATAAAAAAAACTTTCACGTATTCGGATGTTTGCCCGCCAAAAAAACTTTTTTGAAGATTCCCATGTGGCGTTGATGTATGTACTTGTACTAATACTATAAATATGTTTGTAGGAAAACGTTCTAGAAGGAATTTGTATTATGGTAACTAGTAAATTTAATTTAATTTAAGCAAAATAAAATAATAATTTACAAGATTGGTTCAATATTTTGCATGTTATATGAAATATGAAATTCATATTATAATAAATGTAGGACATTGTAGGTGCATACTTTATGTCTTCTAATTTATTTTTAACCATCTCATTTTAGAAAAATTAAACGTGACCTCTATAAATTATAATACGTATATTTAATTTGTATCAATAATATTCAGGTAATTATATATATTATAATGGGTATAAAAATGAAATTGTTTTTTTTTTGGAAGAATAAATATATTATGAAAATAATTTTTAGTTCTAAGTTTCAACAATATAGTCGGGATTCTATACTATCTACTACAAATAAAACACTAAAAAAATTTATATTTCTGAAAATCGATTATTCCAAATTTTTTTTTGAAAATTCTAAATATACGAATATTAATGTATTAGTTTCTATTCAAAACCATCATGTTATTAATTTTGAATGAATTTTCAGGTAATTGAATTTAGATTATAAGTACTTTATAATATTTTTGTATTCTTTAAAATAAATGACACACTGAGCTTTCTCGCGTACGAAAAACCTACCCCAGTGACTACTAAACTTTGAAAAACCGTGTCAGCGGTCATATGTAAAACACAATACCCTGACAAGGATTCTGGGATTTTTGTAAAAATATACCAATATAATATATTTTCTCTCATATAGTTTAGAAATGTGAATCATCAGTCTTAAATTTGAATTTCAACGTATAATCTAACAACAGGAATGAAATACGGACAAAGGTTCAACATTTGATGCTTAAAGTTCTTGTGGGACTACTTTTTTAGATCGCTATAAAGTTCTTAAAATGTTGTACCTACTTCTTTTTTTAAAAACAAAAAAATAAATTTATTATTATTTTGAACTATATAGTTACTTTTTTTCCTCATATCCCGTGCTGAACAATTTTATTAATTTAATATAATTTATATCAGTTATATTTACCTATATAATAACTAGTTAACATAGATGCTATAAAAAATAAAAATACAAATGTAAATGTAAATAAATACCTATAGAAGAGCATATAACTAAAATAGTTTGATAAGTGTAAACAATAGTTGTACATAATAACCATAACTGTATAGTGGTAGAATTTAGTACGTTTCTTATTGTAAATAAATTGCATGCTTATAATTATTATAATATAATATAAAAATTAATTATACAATTATGTGGTAATTTTTTTCCATGAGAAAAATGAGTTTAATATGTAATATATTGTACCAATTGGAGCAACTGAATTTAAAACTGTTTAAATAAACATAATTCAAGATATAAATTAATGATTCTAATATTTAAGAGCATGTTTCTGGTTATTTAAAAATATAAATAATATCATATGTATTTTGGAATTTATCTAAAAGATTTACTGTGTATAAATTAAATTAACCTTTGTTTGAATATATAACACATTACCATGATTAAGTATTTAAGTTACATATTTATGTTTTTCTGTAGTTAAATATACACTAATACTATAAAGACTATATTCTTATACACTGTTTATGTTAGATGCTTAAAGGAACACTGAAACGTTGAAAATAAAGTAAAGATTATGTGAATAACACCTCAATTTGTTTATTCACTCTTTTTTTTTTTTAATAAACTGAAGCTTCGAGGTAATGTAGTATTGAGTTACTATTTATATTTGAACTGTTGGCTTTGTATGTAGTCATCGTATTAATTTTAAAATTCGAATGTTTCGGTATGAGAAATAAAAAATATTCTGCATAGAATAAAAAATAAATTTGATTTCATATTGTGTCAACAAAATATTTTTATTTGTTTCATTTTATAAAATATGTTTAGATAATAGGCATAAACAATATAGTAAATATTATAATAGGATACAAATTGTTTATATTATACTGATAGAGCAATATTTAAAAATAAAATTATAAACATTATAATACAATTATTTAAGTAATTTATATCTAAAAAAGGTTTTAGAAAAATGTTTAGTTTTAAAATGAAATGTTTATGTCAGTTTTTTTTGGCTGTAATTTTATGTTTATTAATTGTTATAGCACCGACCGATTAAGGATGCGTAGATTAATTAAAACGATTATCAATGATTCTTAGTTAAGGTAGATCATATCATGATAAATGCTTTATTGTTAATCTCAAACAATATTAATGTACATTTGTTTGGTGATGTGCTTTTACCTCTCAAATCGTTTCACCACGTCTTGTTAGTTATTACTTTTCTATCCTTATTAGTAAGTTATTATTGTTTACTGAAGAATTTGATTTATTCCAAAAAAAAAAAAAAATCATCGGCTGTATAATATAATCCTTAAGCTGATGTTCTTAAAAGCCTTAATGTCAAAAGTTTAGGATAACCCTCTAACAAGTTCTACGAATATAAAAATATTTCATTACATTTTAATTTTAAAGCCTGATAACTAGGGCTTGGAAGTTGATGCATTTTGCATTTTTTTTGGAACTTTTTAGACGATGCTCTCTTGGCCATAAATGTGTTTCATTAGTATGTGAATTTGAACAACTAATTTTTATTTTGTATTTTTTTACATTTTTTGGTGTTAATTACTTTTTAAGTTTTAATTTTTATTAATTAAAACAAATATTTGTAATTTTTTTTTGTCATTTTTTGTAATTTTTATGCCATATTTGGATTTTTTAGGTCATTTTTTAATGTTTTTAAGGTCATCAACTTCTGAGCCCTACTGATAACCTTTCTGCTATATAGTATGTTTTGAGTATAACTTATTTTTCGTCATTCAATAAGTCACTGTTATGGATGTATTAAATTTGAATTCAATGATAAATCATTTTATCTAATAACTTAGAGTGGAGATAATCAGTCTATAATTTCAAGAATCTTTCATGAAATAATTATTTTTTTGAACTTTTTTTTTATCGACTAAGCTTTAGCGAAGATGACCATCATTTTTTTGTTTATAAATACTTTAAATTACATTAGCTTGCATATTATATATATTTTTTAAATATACATTGCTTACAATAATGTGTCTATTTTTAAGATATTTAAGAATGGTATACATCAACTACGCTAAAAATCGCAGGTCTATTTTATTAGGTTTATTACATTTTATTTTATATGTCATATATTTTTTTTTTTACAATTTATTCTATACTAGTTGATTTTACACAGTGTCGGGTATTGCCCGTGACAAAATAAATTGTGTTGGTAAATTTACTCGGTCTTAAATTTCATTAAATAAAAACTACATAACTCTTTAACAGTCATTTAAGTAGTTGAGGCCAAATATATAATACAGGTCTAAAATTATATACAATTATAATGATTATTACAAAGTATATATGTTTAGTTTTAAAAAAAATCTGTCAAAAAAAATAACGTGTTCTATTTTTACCCCTTTTGACCTCCTTAGAGATTGAATTTTGAAAAATAATTTTTTTAATGAGTTTTGAAATCATAAAACAAAATTATTGACCATATTTCATACTCATATGAATATTTTCATAGCTTCAGTGGTTTTTGGCTATGCTAATTGATGTGAGTGAGGGAAGGAGTTAGGGTAAATTATTTTATATAGATATTAGATTGATAGATGTTTGCTTGTATTTGAGTTTTAATAAGATGCAGTTGTCAACAAATTATTTTAGTAATTTATGGTTTTTAATAATAACTTTTAACGATAATGCATACGTTATAACTGATTACGATTTAAGACAATATAGAAATTTTACACTTAAAAATTTGTATTTGCTTATTTGTTTTTATATTTAATTAAAATAAAAAATCTAACATTATAGTAAATATTTTTCTGGCGAATCAATGTATATATTTTTAGTTTGTGATTAATCTGCCGGCACAAAAATGTATTTAGAGAGTTTAAAAAGAACAGCGGTAATTGACGATAGTTCAATTGACCATTTAAACAGATGATAAGTTGTTGAATATTGTCCGTGTATTCGTAGATTGCTTCTGATAAATAACTGGAATTTCCAGCTTCTTATTCCTCAATTTGAAAACAATTTTTTGTTTGCTCTACCGTTGCTAAAGATTTGACTATGGCTACGTAAGTATCCATTATCTTATACGTCATTTTTAAATTATAACACAATAATAAACATCGATATTCATCGTTTAAATATGTTATCTCATCTAAATTTAAATTTAAAATGTTTATAACTATCTTTAAAATTTAAGATTGCATTTTTTTAATTTTTAAAAGGACAAACTATTAAAAAAATTAAAACACACACACCCTTGCTAAAGTCTTTCTTGCTAAGACTTTTTTTATTTTAGTATAAATAAGTATCAAAATACCTAAAATTGTAGAGTTTAAATTTATTTTAAGATTGATTATTATCATTTCTTGGTAATTACTAATAATTATTAATTATAATTTATGGAAAAACGTCTTAAAAATTATGTTCAGTTTAATTCATTTTTTTAATTTTAAAGTTTTAAGCTAGCTAGTATAATGTAGAGATAACAAAATCTAATAACAATAACTAAAAAAAATAAAAATAAAATGAAACTAATTTATAATTTAATTTGAAAATCGTTAATCATTGTTTAAGTATGTAATTTTGTCAAAATCAATTACACAATTGTAATTTCATTATTTTTTTTAAATTTTTATAAAAAATTATAAGTACTAATATATTTTTTTAAATTTTTGGTTTCAATACGAACTACTTGTGAGCTTTGTATTAATTTTATCTTAACTATACAAATAAAACATTTTATAAATTTTTAACTATATAATAATTTGTAATTTTTTTTGATTTTAATGAATTTTGTCTTAAAACTCAAAATGTTTATGAAAATAATTCCCATTAATACTTTTAAACGCTTAAAATAAAACGTACAAGGAGAATTTTATTACATTTTCAAGCTTTTTGACTTAACAATAATGTTTTATCAACAATAATTGAAAAAAAAGTAAGTACCTAATTAGGTACCGCTTTGCTATACAATAGGTTTTGAATAGGTCACTATGGATAATATGTAAAATTTGAATTAAATGGTATATCATTATATACAAAAAATTATTCTGAGCAAAGATGGTCTCTCAGTACAAAGTATATTTCGCAATGAGTTTTTTTGATATAATTATTAAAGTCATTTATTATTCTATTAGTAATTAGTATTACTATAGGTTGATACAATATTTTGTAGTATTTAATAATTATAATAATTAATAATAAACATTTATATAATATTATATCAACTGACGTATTTAACTCATGATTTACTAAAATAATTTTGTAAATACCGTTAAAAAGTAAAAATAGATAATATTATCTTAATATAAATAAAAAATGGCATTGCGTATAGTAAAATTAATAATGATATAATAAAAGTAAAATGTTAAGTTACCGCGAATAATGTTTTAAATTATACTAAAATTATTACCATTATTATTTATCGTTTTGATATTTAACTAATTTGATTCAAATATAACTTAAAATATTTATAAAAAATAATTTCCTTTATACATATTTTTAGATTTTATGGTTTAATTAGAAATATTTGATAATCGTTGTGCTTTACAAGTTTTAATGGCTGAGTAGTCAAAAAACACGTATACATCGGTGATTTAATTATTATGATGTTCGCGAAATACGCGAATAGTATGACTGTATGAGACCTGTTTACGTTCATCTGTAAGATTATTAATTGTTATCGAAAATAGAACCATATCATTGTAAAATGAATATGACTCTTCTTGGAATCTAAAAAAATTAAAAAATTCTCAAGATAATAAAAACTTGAAAAGAATCAAAATATTTACAAAATTGTATCATGTATAAAAATTTTAATTTAAAAGTTTTGTTCAAGTATTTATTTATATTCGTTTTTGAATTTCTACATAAGATATCAAAAATCATTTGAAGAGGAATAGGTAATTATTTTATGTGTAAGTATTTTTTTCATAAATTTGTTTTTTTTTTTCAATTTGATTTTTGCAAATTCTTATTGTTTTGTTATAATCTGTTATGTAGCCATCTTAATCAATTTTATTATTTTTTTTATGTAAAATGAATAAATGTGATGATATTAAGTTTAGGATAAAATTAATGACAATAGTGATACCGTAATATTTTCTTACATAATAGCTAGTATAATGCAACCAAGGAAAAATATCAATGATTATTATAGAATGGAAATATATAATGTAAATGTTAAATATATTATATTTAAAAATTTAACATTTTAAATGTTTTGATATGTGTGATATATTCAATAAAAAAAAATATAGGTAGGTATTATAGCCGTAAAATAGACTACCTCAATTTTTTAAAGAATAAAAAAAATTAATTGTATTTTATAATTCATTATGTTACCTTCTAATTGTTTAAAAAAAAAAAAAAAAATTAGCATTTATAAGCCAAAAGGATTGGAATTTTATGTGGGTTGGAAAAAAATCAATAATTTTGAAAAATAATGAAAAATTACGTATCATATATAATTTTGAGAAAAATGTTTGTTTTACTAAGTACCAACTTACTTTCAGTAATTAAATAAAATTATATAAAAAGATATAACAAGTATACTGGTATTTAATTAACAAGTTTTTTAAAATTAATTTAATTTCATTAAATATAATAATATTACGACAGTTAAAGTATTAAAATTGCATTCAAAGTGTATTATTAATAATAAAACCTTGTAAAAATGAATAAATTAATGTAGGCATTCAACTAAGTAAGTATTTGTATTTTATATTAACTAGGTATTTAGAATAAATTGCTACCACTCATATTAAGTTTATAATAATAATATGTTCAATGTCCACAAATAGTTTATTTTGAAAAACCTTAAAAATTTACTCCAATAGTAAAATAAAATTTAAAATTATAAAAATAAACATAATACATTTTTTTTAATTTTAAAATTCCTTGGAACTATATAACTATATCTATAAATATCAAGTTAATTTTATTATAAAATATATTTCGAAAAAGAAATGTTTCAGGTATTCTAAATAACATATTTTAATCGAAGGTATGTAATATTAAAATAACTGATTATTATTTAATTTTTATTAAATTTCCTACAAAAATAAAATCTAATGGCTATGCATGAGTTTTCACTATTTTTCATGGTTTTTATTGAAAATTATCAGTTTCCTAAATATTGCCTATTAAAGTAGCATATATATATATTAAATTTCCAATCTTTAGCTAGGGCTGTATTTTAAACCCCTATCCTACTCGAAATAGCATATATATATAGAATAAAAAATAAAACATTCAGTAAAATTAATAGCTTCCAATCGTTGTGCTCGAATCTAAAATAATAATAAAAACAGAGTTCAATCTCGGAGATTTTTTTGTTATAAGTCATAAAATGTAGTGTTTATTTTATCACTATAGCGATATAATTAATTTAAATTAAACTAATTGGTTCGTTCTAACATCGTTGAATTACCCTTTTTCTATCTTTTATTCAATTGTATCCTTCCAAAATTAAATGTTGACGTACTTAATTGAATTTTTGGGTAGGATAGTGTTTCAGTAGAATAATAAGGTTCGTTAGAATTTTTTTTTATCAAAATTTCAAATTTCAAAATAAGATATAGATCGAGGTTAATTGATTCGTACTTTTTTTTAACTTTGCTATGGGAATTGGAGTATATTTTTATGGTCCTCTTTAAAACAGAATCTGTGTAATTGTTCGGTTAACGACAAAACAGCATGGTAGTTTTCGATTTTAATGGTTTTATTCCCTTGGTGTGAAAATACACTAAACTAAAGTATTTGGCTCGTTAAACCCATGTAGATATAACAGCTTGAATAATTTATAAAATGTATTAAATATGAAATGGATTTTGACAATAAAACTATTGCATTTTTGTTTAAGAGAACGTATACATTACTATCCAAACAATATTATTATAAATATATTTATAATAATTGTTTTTAAATTGCTAATGTGAATAAAATGCAATCTTCAAATACATATAACTTATACAAAAAAGTTTAAATTGTAGATAGCAAAATAAAACTATATTAAAAAATAATCAGACAGTACAAAATTCTTGTATTATTTTAAAATGGAAAATGTATGTAATTCAAAAAGAAACAAAGTGTATATAAGGCTTCTCTTGTGATGGAATGTACGAAAACTTGTGGCATAGCGGTATTGGTAAGTTATTTATTAAAAACAAGGGGTTACTAAATTCTGGTATAACATCTATACGACTATACTTCGGAATAGTTTTAAACAATAATATTAAAAAATATAGGTTTTGTTTATTACACAAAGGTAAATATATTAATGAGTAGCACTCAATTTCTATAAAATGTCATGTAGCTACTAAAATCTAATCAACTTTTTTATATACAGCTATTTAACATTTTCAGAAATATGCATATTTTGTTAAAAAAAAAGTTACAATTAGTGAACGATAATAATTTAAAATTAGGGATTCAAACAGTACAACAACCATAATATGAACGGGTCTTAGTAAATATGTATACATACATTAAAAAACAAAATAATAAACCTTGTTTTTAATTAAAACATAGCTCTAAGATCTGTAGGATTATACATATTTGTCCATAAAATATATGAGAATATACCTAAAATAAATAATAATCATAATATGTGTAAACACTTATTTTTTTGTTTCATAAAAGACGTGTAGTGCAATTTTTATTTTATTTCGAGCGTTGAGATAAAAATTGTTCATCACGGAAACTAAACGTAAATATTATTTTACGATACAACGCTTTTTAGTTATTCTGTATTCATTTTTGATACAGGATTATTTATATATACGCTTATATCTCCAGTATGACCTCACTGTAGATCAATAGTATATCTGTCCTCCCAATGATAGATTTATGTAAGTTATTAATAAAATGCATTATGCAATATGAATTTTAATTTAAAAATAAATATTATGTTGTGTTTATTGTTATTGCAATATGGATAAAATAACTAAATTTTTTTTTTAATTTTCGTTGCCGTGTGCTAAAATGTCACGTTAAAAATAAAGTTTGAACATATATAAACTATATACAGAGTTATAATATATGACTAGTTTATTTATTTCAAATATATTATACTAATGATATATGAATTAAAGATTTTTGTAATACATAATATTATTATTATTATTATTATGAGTTCTTTAGTTTTTTAATAAATATAACTTTGATTTTGACATTTTGGACGAATATCATCATTAATCACTAGATTTCCAATATAATCAAGTTTAGCGTTAATGTACCTACTCGAACAACGCAATCAATGACTTACAAAAAGTAAATAACTTTGTTATAATATTAAATAAATAACAGTTTCTGCCATTTTCAATTACAAAAGGTAAACGGAATTATTTGTAATTTTCTAGTACAAAACTAATTTGTATAATGCATTAGTCGGAAACCTTAATTAATAAATAAAGTCGGTTACCAACTTTACGGGATGTTTTACGTACGTCGAAACAAATTTGTTAAAAATATAGCAAAGTAAGTACATTTTTCTTTTATTAATAACAAAATAAGTAATCACATTAATATGAACATTTTTATGTTATTTATAATAGCTATTTCACATTTATATTTGTTGTTGTTGTGAATTAAACTATTTGGTTGATTTACCAGTCACATAATATAGTTTCGTTTTACATTCCTTCCGATATTCTGCTTGCTGTTTTAGTTCAACTTAAGAATTAACCCCTACTACACCTTAAAAGCTTCTAAAGGGATTTTTTTCTGTTTCATTGACCATAAGAGGTTAATATAGGAATCTGAGTTTCATACTTATTAATAAATTATGAATAAATATATTTAATAATAATATAATATAAAAATTATATAATTTATAACACTATGTGACTTTAAATTTTGTAAATAACGCTATATACTCGGATCTGTAATAAATTTGATTTAAAAAAATAATTGATAAATTATTTTACTTATAGCCATCTAAGGTGATAACTAACAAGACGTGCTAGCGTTAACAACAGTTCACATATCACCAGCAAAATAATAATTTATGTCGTTCATCTCAAAGATTTACATTTTTAAAACATTTTATATGTGAAATAATGTTACGTTATTTTGATGCCAATAAAATCAACAATAAACGAATAATATTCATTATCAATTACTCAATAGTTCTTATACATAAAAATCTGTGGTATATAAATGTTCAATGTTTTTAACCCGCTCTACATTTATACTCAGAATAATGGCGTATTATCAAAATAAATGCTATAAACATTTTTTTATTTAAAAAAATGTGTAGCACGAAAAAATAAATTGTCAATTGGTGATTCATAAATGTATAAATGTATAATCACAATGTTGTAATTTGTTATATTTGTATAATGTAGGTATACACCATAAGTGGTAAATATGAATATATTTGAATGCAAAATATTTGTATGGCTTAACTCATAATATATGCTACTGGTAATGTGGGTAATTAATTCTCAAATTATAACTTTTATAATTAATTATGCATTTTATATAGTTCCGTATTTCATAATAAAAATATATAAAGTAACTACCCAAAAACTATTAAAAACCTTGCATCTTACCACTTAAAATGTTTCTATGTATACCACTAAATGTACATTTTTAGTTTATCAGCAAGTTAAAGATTTCCCTATTTCTTTTGATTCGAAAAGAAATGGTTTATTTTTTAATTTTAATGAACATAAATTATTTTTAAGTGAATTTTTTCTCATCAATCCCTATAAATATCGCCGTATGAAAGAATAAATGACCCGAATGAATTTTAATTTCTAAGCACGAATTAAATTTCTACTTAACCTCTGCCTTATTTATTACGCAGTTTGATGCCTTTATCAAAATCTAATACTAAACCTTTTTAGTACTTATAATACTATATATTGTCTATCATTGTATTATTTAATTTTAACTAGATGTGTCGTGTTTTGCTTATGTTTTCTTAAACAAAGTTTTTTTTTGAATTTATTTTTTACATCTGATTTATTAATAGTGTTATATTGTAAGCAAGAAATTAATGATTACTCAAATAAATAAACGTCAAGATTATTTTTTTAATATTATAAACATTTCAAATAGCCAACGGCATGGTGTAAGAGCCTAAATATTATAAAACTTAAGGTATTAAGTTAAATTTATGTTTATTAATGACATTATTAATTTTGAAAAAAGTAATTGCTCATACTTAGTTAAAATTTTATAAAAATTAGTGTCGTTTTGGTTTATAATATCTAGTTAGTTATTTAAAATAATTTAATTTAATGTTTATTTTCTGAGTAATATAACTCTGAATGTATAAATAATACATGAATAAATAATCACAAAATCTGCTTAGAGGATTATGTATGTTTTAAAAACGATTAAATTAATCAATACAAATAGTATTTAATGTGTTTTTTGTACCATATTTTACAAAAATATAAAATCAACACGTTATTTTGGAAATAATTACTTGAATAATGTTTAAATGTTTTATAAATGAAATAAAATAATTTAATAACTTAGTTGAATATAAAAATATTCATGATTTTATACCGAATTTTAGTGTAAGTAGGATATTTGTATTCATTTATTTGATACATACTAAAAACACTTATATATTTAATATTTTTATCGTATTCAAATCGTTATAATTTTTAAATATTATTTCACTAATTTAATAGATAATTAAGACAAGTAAAAATGTATTCTGATATTATTTGTTTCGCTGCTAATGAAAAAAATAATTGCTTTCCGGTTATGGTTAACAAAAAAAGCTTTTTTTTTTAATTTTTGTTTATCACACACATTACAATATATGTTACTATAAAATGAAGAATAGCTTAAGAACAACTCTAAAGATTATATTGTAGTGAACAGCTGGATTTACTATAAGAGTACCAAATCGTATTAAAACGATAAAAAATAAAACTCAACAGACATAATGGAAAAAGTCTTATTATTAACATTATAATATAATATTCATAAGAAGAGGAGTAGCAACTATTTAAATAGATAGTTACAAGAAATTGCAGTGTTGGCTAATATAAATCCATTAAAAGTACACTGTTGTCATACTTTAATAATTTTAATTTACAATAACATTTTTTAGCATTAAAAACAAAATGTCATGTTAAAAAAATAAATTCTAATGTTTATTTCATAGGTCCTATAGTAAAAGGTGTATGATTTATTTATAATGGGTAGGACACGGAGAGAAAGAATGGTTATTATAAAAACAGAGATACGATTATAATATGTATATTGTATACTTAATGTATTCTTATTTCAATATAATAAAGGCATAATAATCAATAATACTCATAATATTATGTTTTATAGGTATTTAAATAATATAAAGAACACTTAACTATAAAAAACCTACCAATTACCACACACTCAATTTTATTCGGACTTCTAAATAACTTAGGGTCAAAAAAGAAACATTGTAAAAAGAACAGCACTACCATATTTTTTGTTACCTAATTATGAAATTAAAAAAAAAAAAATACTGTTACTAATTTACTACAATAATTTAATTTTTACTATTAGTATTAGTAGGTTTATTTAATTTTTACCAAAAACAATACACATATTATATTATTAATATTCGTATTAAATATGTTAATTATGTATGGTTTAAATTATTGTAATTAGAAATATATTATTTTTCGATATAAATATATAGAATTGTCTATAAAATATATTAACTCTTTCTATATTCATAATATAACTTAGTACAAATAATTGCACAGTGCACATAGTACAAAGCCTTAATTAAAGGATGGGTACGGTCCTGGGATTAATTGATTTTAGGGATTCATCTCTTTTTATAAAGTTTTTTAATGCACATTTTTTAAAGAAATGACATGAAATAAAATAGAAAATATTTATATTAAAAAATATACTATACATATAGTATATTAATAAATTTATATTTTACAACAATATGATAAAGTTTGTAAATTAGTGAAAAATGTAATTTAATATAGTGCATTATATAATGCATTATTTATAGATGTTATTAACATATACACGTGAGGTGACAATATTTTATATTAGTATGTAACGCTTAAAATATAATTTTTCATTGTAATGGTTGTAGATTTTATCTTTAGTATCTTTGTTTAAATAATTTATCCATAACAATATAAATTACAACTTTTTCGAAATTTTATTTTTGATAGAGCTTCATTATGTACCTATATGATATTTTGAGGCTCAATATATCTTTAATCTGGTCTTTTACAGTACATAATATATACCAGATCATTGTTTATTTACAAGATATATAAGAGATTTATTAAAAAAAATTCAAATTATTAATGACGAAAATAGTAATTAATCAGATAATTGACCCTACAATGTCAATTATAATAAAACAATAACGGGCCATTAGATAATGATCATAAGAATATTAATATTAATATATTGATGCGTATGAGACGGTTATTTTCGAACTTGTCAAAAGCCAATATTGTAAGTTCCGCATTCTGATGCATTACAAAGACTTTATAATACCATTATACCAACACATTGATGTTTGGTAATATTTCACCAACGCACACGTCAGGTATTGGAGAAAGTTGTGCTTAATCGTAAATCATACCAGCTCCAAGTGCCAAAGTCTTTGAATAAAATGTACTGATGATTTATAAGAATTTGTTGGCCAATACTTATGAAACCGAAATATTTAGACCAGTTATTACCCCATTATTTACTTAGCTAATATAGTGTGCTATATAACTCTGGTAATAAAATGTTCGATTGTTCAAGTTGATTAAAGTATAGGTCATGGGAGCTGTAAAATGTTTCAAACTATGTAAAAATGAACAGCTGTTTTTTGTGGATAATATTTTATAACTTTTTTCTACCGAGTGCATATTTAAATATAATATTTTATTACGGTATATAAAAATAATTGATTTTGATCAAAAAATTTGTACATATTTATAGGGTGATTCTTCAATGCACTTCATTTTTCTTCTTCAATAATGCAGTTATTTAAAATCTGATTTTTAAATATACTAAATACTTAGGATTATTTGACCATATATTTGTAAATTTTTGAGATTTTTTTGAGTTTTTTTTTTTTTTTGATTACGGAGATAAACATTTCTATTTTAAAATAAAAACTTTTCTTTTATATTGCACATTTTTAACAGATTATTTTTCTGAAAATGTTTACATATCAAAATAAAAAATCGAATGAGTAGTTAGTTATTTTAATCTGTGTACTAAGAATAATAAATCCAAAAAAATAGGTTCGGAAGATATGGGGACTATGAAATTTGAAAGTCGTAATTATTTGTTTCAATCTATCAATATTTATAATTTTTAAAAATGGTCCGAGTTCAATAAATATTACACGATTTTTATTAAATGTCTATTAATAATTTGTATTGTTTTATTATATTATTTTATTTTTAGTATAGAATTTTAAAAAAATGTATGATATTTATTATTATAATCATATTTTATCATGGAATGTTTTTCCAGGGATATTTTGTTGGGGATAATTCGAAATTTAGAATCAGTTTAAGTTATACGGTCATTACAGGACTACGCCATTTTATACATTGTATATATAAAATTAATATTACATTCTGTAAGTTCTTAATATTGAAATTAACATAACATTATAATAAATATTATAATATTTAAACAAATGTGTTAAGAAATTGATACGAATACGTTTTTATACAAACGACTTTACGAACACGAATGACAAAAATAAATTATTAATAATACAACACTTATTTAAAATTAACTACGCAATATTAATAAGAGAATATTCAAACAGGTAAGCAAGTTGGCGAAGTTATATATTAAGTGTTTCTGGCCACATACTAAGGACTTTATAATTACAATATGTTTTCGATCTTAAGGTAGTTTGAAACTCGATTTTAGTTCGAAAATTTGGTTTTATTATACGTATAGAGAATATCTAAAACCATATAATTGACATAAATTATATTTGTTTGGTATTTTAATAACTTAGTAATTTCAGTAAGAATGAAAAACTTTTGGTAAAATCATATTTTAGTGAATGTGACACATACCAAACTTTACTTCATGTTAAGTATCCAACAAATTATTTAACGACATATTCGAAAGTATTAAGACCAGTCCATTATTTAATTCGTATTATTTTTCAAGTAATAATGATTCTATGTAAATTTATCATTAAAATCACTGTTATAATATTGAAATGAGTATTGTATTTTACTAAAAAAAATGTCACACTCACTAACGGAAAAAAAATTGTGTGTGTATATATATATAAAAGTAATTCGCAATGGCCATAATGTCGAGGGTTATTTCTCTGAATAAAAAAACATAAATAGTTAAATTTATTGTTTAATTTAATGTTTATAAGATAAATATCTTACAATTTTTTCATAAACTTTACTTTGAAAATAATTAAATTCCAAAAGTCTATTATAATTACTTTACTTATTTATTCATCAAAAAAATCTGTTATTATTATTATTTTTTTTTAAAAACTATTTTAATAATCTAGTTTTATAATCGTATTAATGTTTTTATTTTATATTATTTTAGCTTATAAATATAGTTTATGATTTAATGAAGATAAATTTTAAACAAGTTTTTAATTACCTATTAAATATTTTAGATTTTGAAAAGAGTGGAGATATTTATTGAAAATTGTTGAACGTAGTTTTCTGAAATAATTGTTTTTATAATATTTAATTAATTAATTATTTGTAATTGTATGCAGTTATAACTGATCGGTAATTGGGTCATATAAATATATTATTATGTTTGAAATTATTTAAATTAAAAATTATTAAATTATTTCTGGTTAGAATTGGAAATTTCTATATATCATAGTATACCATAGTATATTGAGGTATTAATTTTATTGTCGACAATGAATGTTGGTCAGAAAATGAAAATGGAAATTTATAAATAGCAATTGAAAATGATTATTTAAAAGTCATTGTGAACCTTTTTTTCTTATAATCTATAAAAAATTATTTTTACCAAATAAATATATTTATACTACTATTTACTAATATTAATACATAAATAATGAACAAAATAATATATACTTTTATTAAAAACCATGCCAAATCTGAATGTTATCATCAAATTTACAATGTAATACTTTTATCTCTTCAATATATAGAGTAAACTAATCTGTATAAATTTTACAATATTGATAAAATAATGTTTGTTGAAATCATTAATGCTATAAAATGAAATGTAAATGTCAGTGTATTAATTTTAATTAAGTTGTCATTGAAAGGAGTTAAGTAGGATAAGGGACTGAACACTTGCTTACCTAGTTTATATTTCAAGAGAAAAAAATTCTGTTGTTAAAGTTCCCTCAATTTAATTTTTTTTGCGCCTATTTATGAATAAGGATTTAATTCAGGATGATGTTTTAAAGTTTAATATAAATGTTTATGTTTATATACAAATAATAATATTATGCCCAAGATCCACCACATGATTATGTCAATCAGCAGTTTTAATTTAAGTTTTATTAAAAGGCAGTAATATTTATTTAAATAAAGGGTACTCTGTTTTATGAACTCGATGGTGGGGTATATTTATTTTATAATATACACTTTTATATTTGTTTATTATTATTATGATTTATCACAAGTTAATTTACAATCTGGACAATAAATATACATACGTTGATATATTTTTAAACTTTTGTAACTAACTTCATAAATCTTTGATCTAAATCAGTGATAACCAGCATTTTTTTTTTACCGAAAGCCATAAAAAAAAATTCTTGCAGGGCCAAGTAACCGTTTCTCATTTATTTTTAAAAACACAATGTTCGGAGTTGATTTTAAGTTATTTTTTTAAAAAGCTTTATGAACTGCAACCATACAACACAATAACAAACATAACTAAATTGATATTTGGTGAATTGTGATGGATAATGATTAAGTGTTCATGCAAATCGATAAATACTATGTTGTATAAATTTGAACGACGAACATGTCTGATTAACAACGTAATTGATGATAAGAAACGGGAAATATTAATTTTTATTACATTTTATATACGTTATATTTTTAATAAATTTTTTTTAAATTTTTTTTAAATTTTGATTTTATTTTAATATTTTGACGAGAAATTTATCCTTTTATAGATATTAATAACTATTTAAAAAAAATCTTATATTCTATTTGATCTTATTTTTTATTAAATATTTTTAAAATTTATTTAAAATGCATTGCATAAAAATACTGAAATGTGTTTTTATTTAATTTAATAAAATATTTAAAAAAAAAAAAAAAAAAAAATAGTGAGTAATTATTATATTCATATATAATAAATTACTTATAAATTTAGTTATGAAAAATGTGAAAGAATATCAAGGAAAATAAAATTTTTGGTGATCATAATTAATCCATATTCTAATTTGGATGAAAAAGCAATATATATATATATAAATAATTATTCTCAATATTTAATGGATGATAAGTCCTATAATTTTAAATCGAGATAAATATAATTTTTCACTGAATAATAATTAGTTATTTTTTTCATAAAATTATAGTAATAGGATTAATTTTTTTAGATTAAATATATGTGATTCTGTGGGTTTAATTAGAATGTTGACAAATACGGTTCTTATAATAAAATTAAGGTATTAATTTGTGATTAAATTTCCTGTAATCGGATGCGATGAAAATCAAAATACACAACCTATTTATAAGCTATTTGTAAATATAAATAATATATTGCATACAATTTCACGTGCATTAGTTTGTTTTTTATACTGAAAGTGAAATTGTATCTATACATTGGCAAACGCATAGAATTGTGTTGCCAAAAAAGACAAACATAAAAAATTGAGTTTAACCCACATCAATAGAAACATTATAAATGTATATCTATCTAATAATAACAAATAAATACAATATATTATACATCGTATTTATGATCCATATGTTTGTAAGTATATCGGATTAGATAAATATATTAAACACTAATCAAAGGGACTAACCATTATTGTAACTATAATAATTATTACTTAATAAGTAAGGTTATGTTGTATTCACACTGATAATTAATATAATCATTATTACATTTATATTTAATAACTGTCCAAATCTGTTAAGATAATATGATTTTATAAATTATGTTTATTATACAATACATATTCATTCATTTAGTCCAACTAGAAATAATTAATAGGTATGATTGTGTTATAAATTCATATAATTCGTATTTTAAAATTCAAATTGAATATTTAGATAATTTTATACCTACGGACGTGTGTTTTCTTCGTTTTACTACCTAACGCTATAACATAGCACATACTACGTGCATAATCCATTAAACATGTTACTTTTAATATTATACTATTATAGTGAATTGACTGATTATCAAATTTAAAATTAAGAATATTATCAAGGGCTCATCCACGTAGATTTTTTATATTTTAATTTAAAATTGTAAATTTTAAAATATTCATAATTTGCTTTAAAGATAAAATACAAAAAAAAGCCCACATACTCTATATTGTATTTTTAATTTTAAATTTGAAAATAAGTTTATTCACTTTAGTATTAAAAATAACACAAAAGGAATATTTTAAACCTAATAACAAACCACTTGTTTCTAATATTAGTGGATGAAACACAAATACATTATGTAATACGTTAATAACCAATATAATGGCAATATGGTATTTGTATACAAATATCTTAATTGCATACAATATAGGTATATGCCATATCGTGTACTTTAAAGTGTATTTTTAGATAAAATTATACTAAAACGATCTAATGAATTTTTTCACATGAATTAAATCAAATTTAATAATTTTGATTAATTTGTATTCTAGTTTTTTTTTTCTTAGTAAGTATCTACTTCAATAGCTTACTCAAATGGAAGATGAAAAAATGGTTTGGTGTAAAGAAAAGTGTATATTTATTTTAGTTTACGTTGAGAATTTATTGTTTATTGAAAGCTAGTGGAAGTTAGGTAAATTAGATAGGTCAGGGCTAGAAAACGTCGAGAATAAATGTGTGTCATTTCGTAGAAAGCTTCAGATGGAATAAATATATTCTCTACCATGCGATATTATCATTTGTTGTATAGTGTACACTGTACAATGTTAAAGAATATTATGGTTATAATACCATCAATATTTTTTACCAACTGGTGGGAATAACAGAAATAATTGAAACATCAGATAACTCATTTTTATTTACGAACAACTGTTTTATTTATAATAATATATACAATTTACATTATATATATATATATTAGACTCAGATTTACAAATCATAAAATAGATATTTTATTATTCATAAATCGACATTATAGATAAAAAATCAACTATACTTTTGAACCTTTAAGGATACATGTAATTTAGCTGATATATAATTTAAAATAGCGATCAAATGAAACGTGAAGCACGTAAAGTCATTAACAGACATTTATAATTTGGATAATTTACATTTTAATAGTTATTAAAATAATGTTTTGATTATAATCAAGGATATTTTTTATGAAATGAAAATAATGCATGGTATTTTAATTAATAATTGTATATTGTGTAGTTACTATGTCATAGTCCTATGTCTGTATGGTTAACTTTGGATATCTCCGAACGTTTTGGACAGTATACATTATAAATTATTCGGAAATTCACAATTCACCTTTAACTACAATTTATTACAATTAAGTATATTAGATTATATAAATGGAAGTCAACTGAATATATTGTAATGTGCATAATTATGAAAAATATGGCAAATAGTAGGCTCATATGTATACTTTAAAACTTGTAGCCATTTTTGATATCACATTTATGTATGGACATATACGGGTATATAGATATTTGAAGGAAACTATCGTTAATGACTAAAGAAAAAACGTAAATTATTTTGGTCGAAACCTAAAACCTCTATTTTTAAATGGTTTTTGGGCGGACGAACAAGAGATGAACCTACCATTTAGAAACTGTTTTCGTAAAGCTGTTCGGTATCCTGGCAGGTGTAGATTAAGTAAACGGTAATCACAAGACCGTTCTCTTTTGAACCCCAAGCACGTACGGATTGTATAGTCTCGTCATGATTTTCAGAGAAGCAAAAAAAAACTGTAGTGGTATACAAGTGTACCTGTGCACGGGTGAAGATAAAAATGCAATTCCATCTGATCATTAGATGTCGTTTGTTTGTGATGATTGTTTACCAATACGATTAATGTAATATTCGTGTATTTTAAAAGAGCCAGAGATGTATTATTTGCCGATGAGTAAGAATGGGCATCAACGGTAATTATGTAGATAAGCTACATGACACACATTCTGAAAGTGTAGCAATCTACACTGGGTTATTCAACAACAAATACGTGTCCGGCTGATGGACGTAATATTCATCCATTACCATTTATCACCATTATCCGATTGTCAGTAATGACTTCAATCGTAATTCGTTGGTGGTACAACCAAAGTAGACTAGAAGATAGGATTTCATCCAGTGTATTAGTTAAGTGAACTTGGTTTAATAATGAACGAATCCTTAACTTATTGGTTAATTACCTTTAAGTAGTAAACCAATAAATTCGATACTAAATTACAATTTCCATGTCAAGTACATGGATTTCGAGGGTAATTAATAAAAAGTAAGGAACAATATGATGCACAGCCAAGATGAAAATCGCAATATCCGGGATGTACATTTTTACGGTAGAGGAAATCTTAAAGACATTTTAAATATCCGGAGTCGATCAAAATATTTTAAAAAGCACTTTAATGACATGAAAATTACTCTTGTTCAATATTTTCTTACGGTTAAACTACTTTTGTTAAAATGCTTTTGTTTCATCATTACTCATTAGTATAAAGATAAACGTCTTGTTTATCAAAATTATTATGGCAAGCAATTTTAAATCGTAGTTAAAACATAAAAATAAATAGCTATCGAGAATGATAAAGCCATAATTCATAATTTAGCCATTAGCCATACATGCAGGTATGCTTAAAGTTATCATTTTAGCTTTTTTTTACTTTCATATTGTATTACGTACACAATTTATAAAATATTTTTTTTACAATAAGTATAAGTGTTTTGTGATGTGTGATGGGTGTTGAGTTGATTGAGGCTGAATGAAAAAGTCTTCTTCTATTGAATACGCTTCAACGTAATATAATTTTAGCTTAACATATTTCAAATGAAAATAAATAATATCTTCCAAATTATATATATATAAATAAAAACTTACAATAACTCCATACATTATTTATATGTGTACACAGTACATCTTATGTATTTAAAGCATGAAATTTCATTTTTAAATTTTACGCGGGGTGTTATTTACTGTAATAGTATGACTTATTATTATAATTATTATATTATAATAGTATTATACAAATACTAAATGTTAAAAATTAATAAGTTTATGAGATAATGATAATTTATAAATTTTATAAACGCATAACATTTTTTCTTTACAAACGTCGATGAGTTCATTTTGTACATCGTATCTAACAATAATGATTGAAGTATACTAAAAATATTTTTTTTTTAATTCAAAACGATGTACTACCTCATTTTATGACGTAATATGTTATTCACAAAAATTGTGATTACTCTATATAACAGTGAAAAATATTATCTAAAAAATGTAATATACTAATATTATGGTTCATTTTAGTATCTTTTAATTAACGTCCAAGACAATCTTAAAAAACCTATTATATTAAATCATTGTATTTGTATGAATCATTTGGATAATTAAAATTTCATAAAAATTCAATTTTTTATTGTTAAATAATACAATATTCTATTGATTTTGACTAAAAATTAGTTTCATATAGCTTACTAAATAAAATATAATTCCAAGAATAGTAAACTATACAGTATATAAGTTGTAATGTTTAATTTTTGTTTTGGTAATTTATGTTAAATTTTAATAATTGAGTATTAAAGTCTAGTAATGATAGAGGTATTTCAAATAATGTTATTACCTTTTTATTGAAAAGCTATTGTACAACTATTTACGTAAGATAATTTTAAATTGTTTATATTAAGAATATTTTTGAAAAAGTCTGTAAAAAGAAATAAGTGGAACTAAATAGTAAATACTATAAAATACAGTTTTAATTTATACATTAAATAATATAAATAGTTGTGTAATTAAATATGTATATTTAAATACAAATTTAACTTCGTATACGTATTTAATAATAATAAAAACAAAAAAAAAATATATTTGTAGTTAATAAAATAGAAAATGTTTATTTTATTGATATTATTACTATTTATTTATTACGTTTACTATAGCGTTTTAATATAATTATTACACATATTGACATATTATTATGAATGTGAGAAGTATACATATAATATTAGGCAGATATTATACTAATATATCTCTTTTCTATATAATATTACCTATAATACAATTCTAAGACTGTATTCAATATTCTACTAAATGCAGCATAAGTATTACTACCTACACTATAAACATATTGTTTAAACCCTTTTGTTTGTTTCAACAGTATATATTAATAATTCCTTTATGCTTATAAACTATAACGGTATGAGAAGTATGACAATGTTCCTGGGTCTACATATATTTATTTATTTATTTATTTATATATATATAGTTGATATTCCATTAGACAAGACATATGGCTTAGTTGTGTACTTATTAACTTATTAGTTTATAGTTAGGTTAGGTTTATTAGATAGGCATTTAATTTAACATAAAATTTGGTGATGCATTATTACCTCACATTTTATTAAAAATAAATTATTATATTTGTAATAATTATTTAATAAATTTGAAATCACCAAATATAGTTTTTAATATACATATAATATAGTTATAGGTAACTTAAATACATTAGGCGTTTTACGAGTACTCACCATAGTAACTGGGCTAATGGATCCAAAACTCCGGATGTACAACTCGCAATGAACAGTAGTAGCATTATCTATAAAAAAAACATATATTTGTACATATATTATAAAGTATAATACAGTAGAAAGTTTATTATTACATTAATTAAAAGTATAGTTATAATAATATTTATTCACGTTACTGAAAAATATAGCTCGAGAAGGATAAACACAAGTTAAAATAATTAATTTTTTTTTTTTTTATGACTGAAGGAAATCATCAAATAAACTGCCAAAGTAGGAATAAGTATATAATTTTGGTCCTTTAAAAATCGTTTCACTTTCAACCAATCATGACAGTAACTAATCTCGTTCATATCGTATAATATAGTGTAACTACGTTCAATTAACTTAAAGTCGTGTGTACGTAACTTATACAATATTATATGTAGGAACCTGATATTCTTGTTCTATTTTTAACATTAACAATCTAAAACTATTATAAAAAAACATATTATAAATGCTTTAGGTTTAAGCATGGACAAAGATAATGTTAGCAATATCAATCTAAATTTCTGTGTGTACAGAACGCACGTAAATAATTTTACCATTTTTTAATAAAGCATCTTAAATAAATTTATCAAAAATTTAAATGTGCACTCTCATGTTCCAAAAAAATACTTGTCTTAAAAGTTGTCATATGGATTACAGCTTAAATCAAAGATTTAAATAAAAACAAGATTTAACGCATGATGTGTTACACAATTAATTGCTTAATACCTATTGATATTTTTATAAGAGTTCAAATGTGTTAATTTAATTTAAAAAAAACCTATTTTGTGTTGAAATCGGGTATGCCATATGGATACATTATGATTAAATGAAACACAGTTATTTGCATGTATTTCAATTACTTGGATTTACGTATATAATGATGGTAAATTCACAAGTGGTTTGCATTTTAAATCATATTCAAAACAATAGTTTTTTTATAAAATATTTTACGAAACATTTTTTAATATATTATTTATTAAAATTTATTGTGTGTTTATTTGAGTGGATATTGTTTTATTTTGATAAGTGTAATCAATTTCAAATACTTAATAATAGTTTAACGTTTTCGTTTAAAAATAGTAATACGAATTGTGAGGAATTTTCAAAAACCTTAAAAAGATTATATATATATATATATATAATGTAAGTAAATTTAATAATAAATATTTACATCTCAAAATTGCTTGAATGGAATTTACCTGTGATAATTTAGTCTTAAGTCTAATAGGGAATATTCAATTGAATTATAATTATAAAGCTATTATATAGAATACAAATTATACAAACTCAATTTTAATTTATATTAATATACAAATGTGTCATAGAAATGTGTTTAACCTAAAAATAATGAATAATATTAAGTTTTTAAACCAGCCTCATAAAACGCTAGTCTATAAATAAATGTAATACCATTTTTTCAGTTGTCTCAGTTGTAGTTATAAAAATCAAAATATTTATGCGAAATTTAAGTCAAATAAAGTAGGTAGGTACTTTCACGATCAAAAAATCTAATATAAATGCGATACTCAATATAGAAGTCATCGAAAATAATTAATAAGATACATCCATGTATCACGTCATAATAAAATAACTTTTCGAAAAATGAAAGTTAGATAATGTATTGAAATTATATTGGTAATTGATACTTTTATACATTATTATACGGTATAATTGCATATAGTTAATCAAAGTAAAACCCACTTGATCGATATAGGCTTGATATACATTGAATATACGAAAAGTATATTGAAAAATATTTTGAGAGGAGAAAATATCTTGGTTTGTAAATTAAAAGAGATATTATGCAAACTATATTGTATATCAAAACTATACACAACTATAATATAAGCATGTATATTGCAAAAATAAATAAGAGCAATCAATAAGGGGTAGATGTCAGAACATTCAAATTAACCATGTTATAAAAATAAGTTAATAACAGTATACATTCAATTTTCTTCGACCTGCAATATAATATACAATATAAATATTGTGTTTACTGAAAAGAGAACTCAGGCTTTCTTACCGCATTGCCAATTATAATGTATGAAACAATATGCTAAACGTTAAAATACATTGTGGCCTCAAAGTACTCGTTAAAATCCTGACGTTTGGATGTTATTTGTTTTCGTTGAATTTAACATATCAAAAGGTTGAGATAAATATAATATAGGTATATAACATTATGTAATATTAAACGTGACAATGCATGTTTAATAATATTGTGCACTTCAAAAACCACAAATACCATGAACCACGTATATACATAATAGTTAACAGTGGCTGCGAATCAAAATAATATTGTCAGCAAACATTGTTTACTCGAATAAGACGACGATATATAGTACGTGAATTGTTTACTCGCAGCGAACAAGTATTACTTTTTACGATAATATTTTTCATAGTCAAACCATTATATTACCTCTCAAATGGTAGAAAATGGTAGAATATAATCCATTGGTAATTAATAATCGTATTTTTATAGCAGGGGTTTAAAAATAATTTAGACATAAGCAATTAAAAATCTCACGTTTTTTAAATAAATTTCAAAGGTCAAAATTGGATGAAAAGAGTTTCAAGGACAATTGTCTATTGTTTCAGGAGGCAGAACTTTTAATATTTAATTAATTGGTTATTGCAGTTTTATATAATTTATTATTAATTTAAAAGTTTATTTATTCTATACAATACTTATAATTTGTTTCTGAATTCAGTTTACAATTACTAAATTAATATTATATAATATACCTTTGTCGATAGTGTACAGATAATAATTATCGATCAATTGAAATCTAAAATTTTCTCAAAAAGTTGGTACTTTTTAAATCCATCAAAGTCAGTATTAGATTTGTTTTATTTATGAATATAAGGTATAAATGTTTGTAAGTCTTATATAAAAACTTTAACATTTATGGAAAAATTATATTTAATATTATAATATTTATAAACAAAATACTATTTATGTTCTAAACATGGTGAAATTTCAACTGATTATTCCCAAATAATGTTGAAATAATACCTATTGTAAAATGACGAGTGCAATAAAAGTCATCGATGTGCCTATAATTATACAAATAATTATATAAAAAGAGAGGTGGATAGATAAAAAAAAAAATCGTTCGAAAATATTACAAATATTTGTTTGGTAACTATTCATTGCGGGGCTGTTGCAGTAAATAAAATGTATTGTGAATTTACCGAGGAAAACATTATTCTAAATACCTACGCGAAACTGATAACATATTCAACTGGGGACTAATAATTCATTTAGGACCAAACACCGCGCAGACAGATGTTCTAATCGTCTAATGGACGGTATTCGCAACGCAGCGAAATACATAATAGGTATGTGCATAATATTATTTTATAGTGCACATTCGTATCAGGAAAATTTCGTTTAATTTACAAAACCACCTCCATAGTCGGTGTCCACGGTCTCGTGATATTATTTTTACAGTAAAATAATGAACAATAATAATTTGCTTTCATACAATATTATATAGATAGTAGGGCATCATTTGGGATACAAACCGTAAAAAATATAATATCAATAACATACCTATTTAGTAAATATTATAATTATAATGTTATTATTATTTTTTTTTTTTGTATATTTACATGATAAGCAATCGATAAAATACTTTGATTTAAAATTTTGAGGATGGTTTTAGGTATTAATTTGGACTAGTTTGTACTTTGAAGATGGCAAATTTAAAAATTTTCAGTGCTTATTTTTCTAGACAGGAAAAACAAATAAAAAAATTAAGGAAGAACAGGAATGTTTACGCAAATCATTTTTCGACATAATCGATTTTATTTTTTTGATGTAACTCAAGAACAAATAACGGTAAAAACTTGAAATGTTCACTAAATGTATATATTATTGTTTGCATTATATTATGATATAATATTCAAATTAATTTTTTTTCTTCTATAAATGTCATTAAAAATGTATTTGCTTGCTCAAAACTCTTAAAAATTTAATACAAAATCTCATACATTTTATTAAATATTCGTACAAAATAATTAAAAATATATTGGCACAATTTTTTTTTGTTATGTATATTTGAAGTTAGAATTTTGACAAATTCGACAAATTCGCAAAAATTACAAACTATTTCCAAGTTTAAAGTTTATAAAAAAATTTCTTTTTGTATCTTAGTTTTGAAAATTTAATAAAAATTCTTCATAAGTAGGATTTACTGAAACCATAAAATCTAAAAAAATTATAAAAACAATTATTTTTTTAGAGACATTGTAAATTCAAATTTGGACGAAATTACTTATTTAATTGATTAATAACTATATGTTAATTATTTTGTAACAATTTAAAAGCATTTTTGTGGAAACTTAAACTTAAAATATTATATATTTAATATTTTTATATTATGTAATAATATTTTTGATTTATTTTAAAATATATTCTGTTTATAGATACTCTGAATTTATTTTTACTGTTTTATGGTATTTATTACAGAATTATGTTATTAAATTTTGTGTTATATAAGTTGATAAAATATTGTATAATATTATTATAATAATTAAATACTAATAATATATTAAATGCAATATTTTTGAAAATAATTATAATAATATGATACTAAAAGTAAAACAATTGACTTTAATAGTTATATTAAAAAAAAATATCAGTTGGTGATATAGTTTGATAGAACGTTTCCACTCAGAATCGTTTTTCCTATATAAGTATATCTATATCAACATGAATTAAAATTTAAAATATTTATAATAGTGATCTATATGACACTTATATGAGTACAGCAGAGCGGTACCCCTTTTCCTTTTTTAAAATTATATTTTTAGTTTTAATTTTTTTTTGTCCCTGTTATTACCTTTTGTGGCATTAAAATGTTTTGATTTTTTAATAATGAGGTTAGTTCCTGGTAGCTAATTGGATCTATTGGATAAAGTTGGTGCTCTGGGGAGTCAGAATTAAAAAATGTTTAGTAATTTTTTTAATCATTGGGACAAATAAAAATATACACATAAAACCATAATGGTACTTAACCTTGTAATCCTCTCTTAATTTATTTTTATAATTTCAAAACTTAATAGTAGATAGAAAATAAAATGTGTTGTAATTAGATTTCTGTGACGAAAAATCCTTGATATATTCTTTTTGACAGCAAACCAAAATAAAGATTATTAGATTATTATCAAGATGGGTGATGCGAGTTTGTCAAGTGGATTATTTTTAGTAATAAGATTACACTTTTGAAAATTGATTTGGATTTGTTATTTTGCCCACTTGTTATCGATCAGGCCATTTTTTAAATTGCTTTCCCCAACTTCAGTTAATTTCGTTTGAATATTTAAAATTTATGAAATTTATTCAGGGTAAAAAATATTTATTGTACCGTAATTTTTAATTTAAGAATACATTTTCAGAAGGTAAATAATTGTTTAGTGCAATGATTTAGCTAGTTCGGTAGTTATTTGGAATTTAAGATAAGTATTTAATTCATTGATAAGATTATTGTTATTAATAAGGTTTTGTAGATGATACCACTATGCTCAACATTGATATGGAACAAGTTAAACAAGTACGTTTATTGTAAACAATATATTATATTCGTATGCACTAAATCGTATACATTTTATTGAATTTTTGAGGTTCACATTAGCCGAAATTTACGATTTGCAAATGTTTTCATTTATTTTAATTAATTTTTGTTCATATAACTCTAGTTTTTTTTTATCGTGATAAATCCTTTAACTGTTAAAAAAAAAATCGGATCTGTGGTTGACATAGAAATTTTTTATTCAAAATTCGTCACTTTTCAATTTTTTCTGTAGAATTAGAGGTATATTTTTTTATGTACGCGTATATAAATAAACATTAATTTTTTTGTATGAATGTTTGCAGTAAGTTGTGAAAATATATCTAATTATTTATTCAAATTTATATATAGGGATGAAAATAAAATAGGAAAACACCTAATACTATTTTCATGGAGATAATTTATTTTTTAATTTGAAATCATATTTTTATTAAAAAAAGCTAAGTACAAATGATTAGTGTCAAAGAATTTAGTTGGGAGTTTATGTTAAGTTAACTAATAATTATAATAGATTTTAATTTTTTTTTATATATATTTACGGACTACTTAAAGTGTATTCTTGTAAATAATTATACATTTTACTTTATGTGATATTTTGACATAAACAATATAAAAAATTTAATCTAAATTCTTAGATACAGCACTATTATTTTGGTATTTCGACTATTTTTTAAATTTGTTATTTTATTAGACGTATGTACTGTTTAAGAAATAATAAGCATTTATGGTTTAATATTTGGCACAATGGTAAAATACAAACTAAGAAAGAAAATATGCGCCATGTAAAATATGAATACATAGGTGGTTTATTGATATAAATAAATTACATAATTTAGTTAATATTTAATTGTGACTCAAGGGCAAATGAATATAAAAATATAATTTTTTTTATTCATTTTTTAAATGAAATCATCGGTGAAATTATTTATTATAAAAACCGTAAGGTTGCAATAAATATTTATATATTGTATTTCAAAAGGACGATTTATTTTTTTCGATTTTTTATTATAGCCATAGTTAAAATCAATTTTAAAACTAATGATATTTTTAAATTTATTTGTCATATACATTGTTTAGTTTAAATCTAGATTTTCATCACTATTTCGTTATTATTTATTATACAATATGATATATTCTATTTATATACATCATTAAGAATTTGAACAAAACAACATATGGTGTGCACTGATTGAAAAATATTGTTAATTATAAAAAAAAAATAAAAAGTTAAATTAGTTATATTATGTAATTTATTTTCAACGATATTTGTAATTTATCATTTTAATAATATATGGTATAAATTACGAAAGGCATATGTTTATGTATATATATATATATATATATAAAAAAAAGTACCATCTCACGATGTATTATGGAAAGTTTACACTTGTCAACATTGCGGTGTAACTTACAGTATAGCTTTTTAGAAATAACGTGCCGTATAAATATTTAATATATATTTTAAATTCGAAAAATTATAC
Source organism: Rhopalosiphum maidis (assembly GCF_003676215.2). Lineage (NCBI taxonomy): Eukaryota > Metazoa > Arthropoda > Insecta > Hemiptera > Aphididae > Rhopalosiphum > Rhopalosiphum maidis. The sequence goes on from NC_040877.1 coordinate 68,948,609, forward strand.
TTGACTTTATCGTGTGGTCTACAAGTGGGCTGGAAACATGATGTTATTATGACGTGTGTACGATCAACAACGACAGCCGCGGTGGCATATAGGCTGTCTGAGAGTATTATAATCTACTGTATATTTTGATTTCCGCTCTGTTTCATATGCACACGCGTGCGGCGTTCTACTAAGATTTCATATGCGCGTTTTCTTCGACTTTGTACATAAAACTTATGAACCAACGATTTCCTTTGGGAAATATAGCCAAAGACCTCTTTCAACGTCGCCCTCCTCCACTCATCCGTCCAAATGACGATCGCGTCATTACATTTTCTGCTACTCCTATATTATTTCGGAAAACGGGCAAATAGAACATATAATTATATAAAATATTATTGTACACGCATGCCAATATTATAAGATTGCGAAATCTTGTCCGCGTTTATAATGTAATTCCAAAAGTTAATGAGGAGGAAACGACGGAAGTTTCACCTGTACTGTTTTTAAAGTAGCCCCGACAGCTGTTGTCGTAATCGGTTTAAAATGATTACCGACGTTTGATTGATATCCACATGACTTAAACATTTGCGTTGTATATTTATAAGACTTCGTATTTTTATCGCGGTTAATTAATCTATGAAGATACTATATTCTACTAAGTCTAGCTTGTATATGTACAATTTTCAAGATTTGTAATTTTTATTATCGTAATGTCGGGGGATTATTACGTTTATTTAGTTATATAAAAACTATTCATTGCTTTATCACTTTTTACATTTTTACAGTGGACACCTTTAATGAGTGTTTGAGTATATTAACATTTGTTTTCGTATTAATTTTATTATTTTGAACAATAGGAGAGATTTAATCTTCAATCCGTTAAAACAGAAACAAAACGTTAGATGTATTTTGATTTTATTAAAGGGCTGATATTGTCTCACTTTTGAAACAAAGCCACTGAATACCGAAAACAATAATAATAATAAATACAGATGCGTAAAACAAACGAGTATAACATAATAGATACCTTACACCCTTGTTACGAGTATAAATTATCGACGACGTGGCAACTAATATACACACAAAGTGGTAAATAGGTAATATATATACATGGCCAATGGTTACGTGACATATTACTATATTATTATGTGCGTAAACGTGTTCGCGTAGCTCTGTTAGCTATGTGAAATGGACGTGGGTCCTTATATGTTAACGTCAAAATCACGTGTATTACCGGAATAGGTGTAGACGGGTGTGCAATTTCCTGTTAGTGACATTTTCTTCTGGCATAACACAATGATAGTTTATTCTTATGAGAAATCTATAGTAATTTTTCAACACGATACGTTTGAAATAATATTTTATATTAATATTAAACAGTATTAAGACGGAATTCACCCCCACTTAAAAACAGATCATAACTAATTGACTATACGTGACTCGTTTCAAATTCAAAGTAATCGAAAACTGTTTCGGAATATTATTATGAAATTAAAAATGTATGTTGTCATTCAAAAATGTTGATTTGCAATTGTATCAAGTTATGCAGAAAAATATTTTTAAAAAGTTCTTCCTTATCGAAATATGAGCGTAGGTTTTTAAATGAATCACTTATTGTATATTTTAATTTAAAATTATTATTATAAGATAATATATATATTATATGTATATTTAAAAAGATTGTTAAAACATTAAATATTAAAATTCCTAAAATTATAAATTTTTAATTTCTTTATTTTATTTTATATCATAAATATACAATTTGTACACTAATTTTACAATAAGAATATCGGTTATGAAATAATATAAGTACTTGGCATAAATTATTTGAGAAAAGGAGTAGCCTAGAAGCTACACTTTAAATTTTATTTAATTTGTTAGATAAATATTTTTTTTTGTGTACAAATACATTATATATGATAAATTGTCAATAAAAACTTTGATTTTCAAATCTCTAGTTTGTACTTTGGAGAGATCAAACTTAAAAATTTCATGTACTTATATTTATAATCGTGAAGAGTAAACAAAAAATTAAGGAAAGCGGGAATTTTTACGCAATTCGACAAAATCGATTTTTTTTTTTTTATGTAACTTGAAAATGAATATAATTGTAGAAACTTGAACTTTTCACCCAATATTTATTTTACTGTTTCCTATTTACGATAGAATTTTCAAATTATTTTTGAGCTATTTTAGGTATAAGAAATTTTTAATTTTTTTAGTCTTTTTTTATAAATGTTAATTAAAAATTATTTAGAAAAACCTTAAACATCTCAAAAATTAGTAAATGATTTTGTAGTTCAAAATTCATTTAGGTTTTGTTTCAATATCTAAGATTTAAAAATTTAATACACGGTTCTTTATTAGTTGTTCAACGTTATATATGAAAAAAAGTTTCTACCCGAAAGCCAAATTAATATTATTTAACCATTTTTTTATTTTTTTAAATATGATTAAGAGTTTATGTCACAACATGTTTACATTTATTGATTGTGAGTCGTTGAAATCAGAGAATTTCTTTTCGTGAACGAAAACGTTTATATATATATATATATACATATAAATGAGAACATTTTTGGAACTAGATAATATCCTATGGTAATTTAATTATTTAAATTGTACAATATTAAATATTTGTAAAATAATTTTCATTGTATGAATATAATACTTTAATTAATTACTGAATTTTACAGAATAATTTATTATTGTACTTAAACAAGGAAATCTTTGTCATTGAGCTAATATATTAGAATTACTTCATAATTGTTAATATAAATAATCACTAATTAATTATTATTGGAAACTATAAAATATAAATTTATATAGTACCTCTTTTTTTTTGTTTTGTTAATTAATATTAGATGTATAATTACTGTGTTTATTATTTCATCGCAATTAAATTACTGATTGGAAAAACGGATAAAAAACTGGTGGGAATGGGATTTGCGAAATTGTATATAAGTAATGCTATCGAATCAATAGAATTGTCAAATTCGATACGCTTCGAGACTTTTTTTCGAACATGCAACAAAAAAAAAAAAGAAAAATAGGTACTTACAGAAATATTTTTTGTACAAAATAGCACGTGTGAATAATATTTAATTGAAACGGCCCCTAACGCTTTAATTCAAAACAGATATTACAATATTGAACGTCAATAAATTACAGCACATGTAGTCATGTGTAAAAAATATTATATTATATTTTTTTTCATTGATTGATACTTATTAATCAAACTAACGATAATAATTGCGCACACTATGTACAATTCACTGCTGTAATAAAAAAATATAATAATATGAATTCTATACCATAAAGTAATTCAATAAATTTAATTGCATATCTTTAAATTGACACTTTAGACACTTGAACAAGTCGAAAACTTTATTTAATGTTTAAAATAGTAATTGCAATATTGAAAATTAAAAATACGAATTAAATTATATCGAAAATTGGATTTTAAATGAAAATTCAATATAATCTTACGATTAAATTATTAAATTAAAGTATTATAAATAAATTATGTTTCTTTATGTTCAGTGTTAATAAATATTTGTTTTTAATACGACATAGGTAAAATAAATATGTTAAAATTATGTAACTTAGACTTATTCAAATGTATCTGTATAATGCATTGTTTATTAATTATTGCAGTAAATATGACAAAAACTTCGAAAAGTAGCTATTTCTCTATATAAATTTCCATAAATATGATATAACTATAGGTATAAAAATATACTATTTTGTGCCAAATAATTGGAATTAATGAGAATTGAAATTTCAAATAAGATTTATGCGGATACTATTTAAGCCAAATCTAGGTCAAATATAAATTTAAAAATGTAGAAAAACGTTTTTATGAATAACAATTTATATTTTAAAACATCGATATACTCAAATTATAAAAATAAAATTTAAGTTAAAAAGTTAAATAACTCAATTACTGTAGATTAGTACATTCTATTATATATGTGTTTAGAAAATTAGTTCAAAGAATTTCTAATAAAATTAGCTCAAATATAAAATTATAAAATAATAATCATAGAAAACAATTTTTTAAAAAGTAAAAAGCTTAAAGTACACCGATTTTATGAGTTGATTTTGTTCATATACTTGTATATTTGGTATTTTTGTATTCTTTCGGGCCAAAATCTCTCCCTTGAGTTGATCTTTTAATTTTTGTCGAAAGCTTTAATAATAATAAAAAAAATTAAAAATGTATATAATATTATTATAATAGCTCACCAAGCTCAGCTCGTGGATCTACGCATGTATAAAAATACGCATCTACGGTGATAGAATGATATAGAATAATAATTTTTTTCCACCTGGAAGTTTCACGAGATGCCATGTCATAATAGATCTATACGTATCTTATCGTTTAAATTATCGACAAGTGTGAGTGACTATAACAATTTTATCTGGTTATTATATATTAGATTTTTTTATATTGTAAATATATTGTAAACTACCGCAAATTATCGTTACCTATAAAACGTCATTATTGTCTTTGACATCGTTTAGTCGTTTGGTTTTTGTGTGAGGCAACGTAAAGCGTAATTTATAGAATTATTAAAAATTAATTTTAAGTGTTAGTATGGAAGTAGCGATAATAGACAGATGTGGATTAATAGGCTTATTTAATGGACACATGGACACATGTTTACTGTCAAATATAAAGTTATTGAGAAATGTCATGACGCTGCGTGAAATGAAATCAAATTTATTAAAATATCCAGGAATATTAGTAACTGCATGAGGTCATTCTGAACCACACGTCATCACAGACACCTGATCATATATGTACCAATAGCATAGGTGGGATAAATGTCACAAAATGTCATAACCAAATGCTTAAACTTGCAAAAAAATAATGATAAAAAGGCCAGGAAAAATATCTGTTGAAGTGGTATCAAACTATCAGACGTGGATCGTATTATAAAAGTTGTGATACCAGCTGAATCTTCATTTTCTTAATGAATTATTTATCGAGAATGATTACACCAATCATTCTCGATTTAGGCGACAAATCAACAATATTTTTGTTGCACAATAATAGAATTTTTGCAACAGAACAAATAATTGTTTTTGCAACAGATAACGGTTTAAAATATTTAACTGAAGCTTCAACTTAGTATTTGAGCTGGAGCATTTCAATGGCTCCACAAATAGCTCGACAACTATATGTAATTCGTGTTAAATTAAATAATGTTTTTATAACTACCACATTTATTTTACTTAAAAATAAAACAGAATCTAGTTACGAAAAAATACTTAAAATCATTATGCATAATTGTACCGAAGAAAAAATTGTTTCCGGACCCATAAATAATTTATATGGACTTTGAACAAGCTGTGATCAATGCTGTAAAAAATTTATTGTAGAAGATACACAAATTTAGGGATGTTCTTTTTTTTTTTTTTTTTAGTAACCTCAGAAAAATCTAACAGTCAGATCTTGAATAACATTTGTGGAGGTTTACAAAGAGTTGTGTTATAATTTTGGCATATAAAGTGTTTACAAATTTGGATATTTTGACCGATTACTACTATAGTCATATTCGATAGGTTTAGTATTGAATATTATAGAAGATTGATGAGTTTAATTTATTGAAAACGTTTATTGATAAATGAATAACCGTTTAAAAATTTCTGACCCGGTCTTTTTATATTTTATCTAGATATTGGTATGTACTTTTAATAAATACCGAATTTGAAAAATCTTTTATGATTTTATTGTATTATTTATAAATATTATATTTAATCTTGTATAGCTAATTCAATATTGTTTAATTAATCTAACTAGTCTAAAGTTTAATATAAATAAGTAATAACTAATCGGTTATTTTATAGAGCATTGTCTCGGCCACGGCATAGGTGTACGCTTTATTATCCATTTGTTTTCCTAAATAGTACGTAAAAGTAAAAGTCGAAATATTTCTTGTAATATTAGTGTTGTTCTTAGAATTTATCGATATTAAAATGTAGGTTATGTATAATATTATCTACCGAACAATGTTAATTTTTCGAAATTGCATTATAGTAGTTGCCGGTTGGTAATAGAAACTGAAAAAGTATCGTTATTTGTGCAAGTGAACAATATACGCGTAAAATCTAACTGAATCGTGGAAAATAAGATGAGCATCTTTTTTCACTGTTTCCGAGTTTTACGATAATCTGTAAGTGTGGCACTAGGTATCTTTCCGTGAATTTCATCTCATAAATATATCGGTTTTATGTGTATGGTTATTTTACAATTTTGCTATACCTAGGAATATAATACTGTTATACACGCAACATGCATAAAATATATTAATCGAATTACGATATTAAAATATATTATTATTTAATATTAAGTAGTATAAACTGTTATCTAAAATTTGAAACGTCTTTTATTCTAGCGTTTTTGTCTTTCGATTCACCGAATTTGCACCATATCCAATCATACCGTTGTTGTCCACAATAATAATACACGGTAGAAATCGGTTACAAAAAGTTTCAAGAGCCAAAATTCTTTGTAATCGGTAAGTCGTTATACACGGTTAGAACGAGCGTTTTATATAACCGGTTAAAACAATAGTGCTCGTTGTAAACGGCAAGTGAGAAATATAAAAAAAAACCGACGATTTTACTTTACTTATTTTAAACTAAAACTGTATTTTTATATTTTTTTAAATTATAGCACTTGAATTTAATTTCTGAAAATAATTTTTTATTGAATTTTTAATAAATGATGTTTATATACAACAAAAAAGTACAAAACATATTAAAAAGGTAATACATATTAATAAAAATAAAGATAACATTTATATATCAAGCAAAATATAACGAGCAGGTCGACCTAAATATGTACACAATGGGTCGGAGATAACGATAACCCGCTCGCAATAACCGAACATTAGTTCTATAATTCGATATATTTTACTCGTTATATAGGCTCGTGCATATAGCGCTTTACTCGTTGTAAGTAGTATCTCGTTGTAGTGACCTCGGGTACTTGCTCTACGTTTATAAAAATAATAACCTCTGTTTTGTCTTGTCCTGCTCATCGGTTTCAGGTTTGGATTTTGGATTTTGGGTTGTCGGTTGGAGGTGAATAAAGTAAATAGTAGTTATTATCGAGTAAATAGTAGAATTGAATTGTTTATTACGTTAATATAATACTTTGTAAAATTTTCGGACAGAGTGTAATACAATTCTGACCGAGAAATTAGTTAAGTAGAATACTGAAATGATCTTGACTTAGGTAACAAGCACCGATGCGCGATGTTAGGGCACGGCCCAACGAGTGGACTAAGTCCGGTAATCCGGGATGTTAGATTAATCCTAATCGTAGAGCGTATCGAGACGTGTAATATACTTATATACCGTGTCATGGCTGTACGGATACACAGAAGAGACTTACGAGTAAGCGGTAGATCAGAGAAGTCGAAAATGTGTCGTTGTACGATTTCTTTCTATTTCTATATGATGTATGGCGAATAACCGATGTAGAAGCTTCATCGACTCGCGATCTTGCACGCTTCCGATGGTTTCTTAGAATCGTTGCAGCAAAACGCCACCTATGTTTACCAATAGGTATCATCTGGTTAATAATATAATGCCGCGTTTATATAAAGACGGTATAACAACGTTTAGATTCGGCAATAGCACAGTGGTAATAAATAACAATAAAATATCGTGGCGCCGCCGGTTGACTACATCGTTATAGTGATTTCTACCGTAATAATGCTGCAAATCTACCATACGTTGTGTACATTTATAGGAGTATAGGACATATTGCACGACTATATTTCTATGAATATGAAATACTTAGTATTTGTTTGCAGTGTCCTATTTTACCAATTTTTTTTTTTTTTACTTTTTTTTTTTGTTTTACTTGTTAGAATTTAGATATTGTCAATGGGTAAATTAATCACCATGTCAATTATTAATCTTAATGTAGGTTATCAAATTCACTTATTTAATCGTCATTACTTTGTTGTAAAATATTGAATAAACTATCTCTGTTTTAAATAAAATTAAAAGTCGAGAAACTCAAATTGCTGCATATTATGTGTTTGCAATGGTAGGTATATGATAAATATTGATAAATGATAACAAACGAAACATTATTCTAAGCGGTGTCGGGCATCAGCCTATATTCCTTAATATATTTTATTAAATATTTGTATTGCTATTAATAATAATCTCATTTATTATATTATTAATTATTATAAATATATATAATATTATGGTTATTCCTTTTTAAATAAATATACCAACTTATTGTATAACAGTATGAATAAGTTAATGATATAATTAGTCAAAAGGCAATAGTTGAAAATTAATCTAAATATTTTGAAAATTCCTTTGTGAATATAAAATGGTAATTTAAGTCATATAATGGAATGCTTCGAGTTTCTACGATTAATATTTTTTGAAAAATCACACAAAACTTATTAGAGAGGATTAACAGTTATTTGGTATACATTGGAATATTATTTACCCAATATAATAACTTACATTATAGTTCTCCAATGATATTATCACTCTATTTTTACGTTCTTCATACCTTTCAGTTACACAATTATATGAGTAATGAACTCATAAAGCGTTTGATGTCTCATGTTAATTAAACCCGCCCTTTATTTTTAATTTGTTTTTATATACCGATTATTACAATGATTCCTATGTATTATATTTCTATCACATAGGTACAACATACATGTGTATATTTTTATATTTTATTACTTATGTTTATTTCATTTGTTTTTTTACTCTGAGATATCTAAATAATATGCAAAATTAAATCAACCCATAATTTCATAAAAAAGAATAAATAAATACTTAACGTCAATTTTAATTTCCAAAATGTATATAGCTTTACGTTAAAATTAACAGGAATTTAATATTCAAATTTTTCAAATCTCAAGTGCTAATATTATAATGTTTATGCATTTTTATCTGCAAAATAATTTGCTATAGTTTGTGACGTTGTAAAAATTTGATCTTTAAATAGTAATAAAAACAAATTTTCAAAAATTAATTTTCTAAACTTTTTAATTACCTAGAGTAAAAATAATTTATGTACAATTTTTAAGCATTTTTACTTAAAACAAAATTTTTAAATATCTATAAAGAGCACAGAAAAATTATTTTTAAAATTTTTTTTTATTTAGTGAATGCTTATATAAATATTTAGTGTAGATTTAACGTGTGTACATAATTCATTTTTAGCTAAAACAAAAAAATGAATCAGTTTTTTTCATAAACTGATTTTGCGTACAATTTCCAGATTTTCTGTTCCTTCTCTCCGGTGGTTGCTGAGAAAAGTACGACGAATTAGTATTATTTGATACATAAATCACAAAAATTGAGATAAAACACGTTCAGTGTTATTAATATTATACCTTTAAATCTTACTCTTTCAAATATTTTATATTTTTCACAACTATTATGGTTACTTGATCACGTGCAGTATATATTTTTATAGAACTTAAATAAAATGTTCAAGTATCGTGCAATATTTTACGAATAGTTATTTCTCCTTTTGTGAAAAGTATATACAGTATATATACTCACACATATGAAAGCGTATATCAGACATCCAATTTTGGTACATATACACTTTTTTAAAAACATGTGTCATATTTTTTGTATTTGAATGAGTTTAGAAATACATTTTTTATTAAAGTGATTTAACAAAAAATAATGTCATATTTGTATTTTTTGAAGTTTCCCAGTGAGAGAATTCATCATTCCGTGAACATGTATTTTTTCATAAGTATCATACTCACTATGTTTTGATAGATTGTGAAATACAATTTTAAGCTTAAAAAAGAAAAATTAACTTACATTTTTTTTTCATTTGAACGCTATGATTACTGTGTATGATAAGATTGCAGATTAATATGTTCAATAATATAACTCAAATTGTGTCGAAACCGATAGGATTTTTCAACTACTAGCTCAGTTATATAATATAATCATCACGAGTGATGTAGAATGTCATTTACATACATTGACACAATAGATTATTTATAATATTTAACTATGAAAAAATGAATTAAAATAAATAAATAAGCCGATAGTAAAACGTGTTTAGTTGATATTTGACAAAAACTGACTTGAGTTTTTTATGGACATAATTAAAGTATATTATATACTTGGACTTAATTATACATTTTGGCGTTACTATATTGTATTTATTATCTCCTATTTTTCTTATAGTAGTTTTCTTAATGACATTTTGGTGACTTATATGTACTGGTTTTGAATGTTTATACTTAACTTCATTTTAAAATGAGAAGAAATGCGCATAGGTCAGTCAATATTAATCAACTTATTTTTGTTAACTTTAATATTGCTTTAAATTTAATTTTGTCACAATATATGCAGGAGAATTAATTAAGCTAATTAAGTTGGACTGATGAAATGGTATTGTTTTAAATTAGAATTCTGTTATTAATTTTTGGGTTATTTAAATGTGAGTTTTGTAGTAAAGGATGAGTGAACAATTACTGTCTTGAAATAATTTAATGTGAATATAGTATTGTGTTGAATAATACACATTTAACTTTAAAAAAAATGTATTTATTTATTAATAAAATATATGATGAATATTATAATATATACACATTTATTTTGTTTATTTTACAATTTTATGCCATACTGTTCTATGGATATCACTGTATTATAGTAAAGTATACAACAATTCTAAAAATATTTAAAAATTGTCTAATTGTGCTATTTTTTTGAAATTTAATTAATATTAATGACATAATTGTTATTTTGAACATGTTATTGAAAAACAGTTTTTGCAACAATAACGTAACTACAGATAATAATAGGTTATAACAATAGAGGTTTTTTACTTATGTAATTGTCCCACCGGTTAAAATTACACTGTTTTCATACTGTTGTCAAAAAAACCAAAAATGTGCACTTATGTCATTGTTTGTTCAAACATTTGGTGTGTTGAATAGTAAACTGAACTCTGTTCTGAGTGGTTTTTTTTTTAAAATGTATTATTTTGTTGTTATTTTAATATCTTAAATTGAAATTTAACACCAATAATAATTATTTTCTTATGGTTGTATAAGGCAAGTTTTGAGCGCGCAATACCTTGAATTCGGTATAATATTATGTCCGCGTATGCGTTTATATATTGATACATAAAATTACATAAAAAGATACTTTTTATCACTATTAAATGATTAAAAAAATATTCAATTATTAAATGAAATATTTTCATTTTTTTAAACAACAAATTACATTGAATTAAATAATATTATAATATTATAATATTTATACTACTGTGAAAAATCATTAGATATAAATCTAATGTTTTGTTGGTACTTGTTAATTGTTATGGATAATTTCTCATCGAGGTTTTACTGATATAGTTATTAGTAGTTAGTACTAGAAAACTCCATGTATTGTTAAAAAAACTTCTGAATTCTATTTGAATTATTCATTTTTTACGAAAGAAAAATCTCATAAAACTTTAATCCTTTTTTTGTTTAATTATATTTTAAACCAAAGCTAAAACTTAATTGTCCATGAATGATAAAATGGTCTTTGAGTTGTCTAAAACATTTTTACGCCTTTTGAGTTTTGACGAAGCAAAAGAAAAACAATACTGATAAAGTTTTCTCCTTACTAGATATTGTTTACCTTGTGAAAATTCCAACTTTTATTTTTACACCAACCCCATTTATTATTTTTTTATTGCTAAAAGGAAAAAAATAGGTACAAGCTACTGCAGCTATACCTTTTATGTAAGACTTTTTATCGTTAACAGTATCTTTTCTTATTCACTTGCACTGGTACAAACGATAGGTATTATAATTAATTATGCATTTTCATAGCCTTGTCGAGGAATATTTTCATATAAACTTTTTTTCTTACATCCAAAGAGTAGTATTTATATTATACACATAAATCAACTTTTTTTTTGCAATTACCAATATAATGCTTTTTATGAAAGTTCAGTATCCTTCAAACCAAAGTTAAGAAATGCTTTCTTTTATTCTTATTATACATTTTAATGTATAATAACTAATATTTTTAATGGGCTGTTAAATGTTTTCACTTGATTAAAAGTTTCCTATTTCACTAAATGTGCTTGTAGATTCGGTGTTAAATAACTTTTTAATTGAATTTCAACAAAAATGTTGTTTTTGGAAATATTTTTTATCACATAGTTTGAATAAATAAAGTTAATTGAAATAATATGATTAAAATTAAAATTTTGTAGGTACTTAGTTAAAAACAATTATCTATATTTTTGATAGATTTGATATTGTCTTTATTGTAATATATTAATGTGTTTTAAAAATATATTTGAACCATTGAATATCCTTTAAAATTTTTAAAAAACTTCTACAGAATTTGGCTAATTATTATTTGTTTACTTCTAATAATTTCCTAATTATAGCAGTTTTTACATGTAAAAAAATAAAAATGATTTAAATATAATTTAATGTACATAATATTACAAAATATGATTATTATCGTTATATATTATTATCTTAGATAATGTATAGTAAACATGACTTTTACAATTTTTTAAATTGATTTCATTAATTTCAAATCCATTAGAAAATTGGTTTTATGTTTATTGTAGATTCCTTGTGATATATTTTTTTAGTCAGATATTTTAGAATTTTTACATGTTCTTTGTAGGTGTACAACTATACACAAAACTTTTTAGAATAATGATGATGTTTTGTTTTCTTTGAAATGTTATTCGTTATTCTATTACACTTTGAGTTAACCGTTAGTGATGTATCAAAGTTAAATAAAAAGGTCATTCATAACTGTCAAAAATAATGAAAAATTGTTAATTAGTTAAGAAATAACTAAATTCTGATATTTAATAACAATAAGAATAATTATTATGTTTATGTTACTAGTTAAATTAACTAGTGAACTTTTTTATTATGTTAAATAATTTTTGTGATAACTAATATATTTCTAAATTTTCTTTTTTTTTTAAAGTTTTAAGTAGTTTTAAGTTACTCGTTAAAATATAATTTTGTATTTATTTATAGCATTAGAAAGTTAGTTTCTATGAATATATTGTTGATTCAAATAAACTCTAATGCATAAAAATAATTATTTAACTAATCAACAAGATTATATGTATTTATTTTCATAAAATGTATATTAATTAATACAATAAAATAATTTTAAAATTTCACAAATTTATAAAATAATTTATATTACTTTGCTAAAACAATTTTTATAAATAAATTTAATGTTTCTAATACTAAGTTTTTGAAAAATTGTTCAAAAATAATGAATTATAAATGGATAAATTAGTATATAAATTATACATAGATAACCATTATCAAAATATTATTAACACACTCTAATATATTATTATGTAAAATTGTATTGATGATTTTTATAATTTAATAAGTATAATAAGGCATCAAATATGATGCATTAATTCGTATTTACTCAAAGTATTTTTACCGCACTATTACATGTATAAGTTATTCAAAGCTCAATGGATAAATTGAAATTCAACATGCGTGTGTTAGGTCTTCCTATTTGGCAAACAGTTAGTGAACAGTTAAATGGATATAATTTACCAGTATTTCTGATTACCATGGACGAATAGCAATTACTATTTACATAACTTTTGAACAGATAATCATTTGTATAAATCTGTGTTCGCGGGTACACCATATAATTGATGAATCTAATTAAATATTTCAAATTTCAATAATTAAGTTTCTAAATTCTAAACATGATTAAATATAACAAAATCATCAAAACTGTTGTATTAAAATATTCATATTATAACATAATTATTTATTGTAACTGTTGTTTAAAAATTTTTAATCTGTTCATTTGTCTTTAAACCGACATGGTTTAAACTGTTTCAAAGTGAATGACATAATTATATAAACATGATTAACTATGTTATCGATTTTGGTTTTGTATATTTCATAAATTATTTTATGTATATCCAAATAACTTAAGTGTATGTAAATAATTATTCATTATTAATAATATTTAAATACATTTTTATTTTAGATTATGAGCAAAGTGATGAATGCATTTATCTTACAATGATGTGTGTTCTTTATTTTTGTTCGTCACTACATTTTAAAGTCTTAAAAATGTTTCCATCTTCAATGTCGAGAATGATTTATGGTAGAAAATTGGATCTAGTTTGTACTTTGGACAGGTAAAAAGTAAATAATTCCCATTACTCTTCAACATAATCATAAAAAAAATAAGAATTTTTACGCAATACAAGATTTTGACAAATCAAAGTGAAAGATTGGAACTATTAGAACAATTTACCGACCAGAGCAAAAACAATGGCTTGTCAAAAAAATGTTCATAGTTTATATATTTTTGATAATAAGGAAATCCTATTTGTTGTAAATCAAAAACTGTAGAAACTTGAATATTTTAGTAAATATTTATATTGGATTTTCTAGACACAATAAAAATTTTAAAATATATTAGTGTGCTAAATGAAGCCAACTAAAATGCATTTTAAACTTCTTTTTTCGATTATTGTATTATTATAAACTGTTCTTACAGAATAAAAAAATAATAATAAAAAAGAACAATTACAAATTTGTTATAAGCATTTAATGTTTAAATTATTGTAAAATTCACAATATTTACAAAAATACATAAACAATTTTGCTGCAGATATTTAAAAATTAATTTTTAATTTTAACACATACGCATTGAAAAATTAACATCAAATTCCTCATTTATTTGAAATTCAAAAAACAGTTTAGTATATAGCCATGTTAAATTAATAATATACATTTTTTTTATGAACAATAAATTTAAGTTAAAATTTTGATAAAATTATATATGAAAACTTAAAATGACTTTTATTATTTTATTGCTAAGAAAATATTTATCGTAGGGACTTGAAATATATCACTAATTCTTAAATTGTAACTGTATGCCTTAATGGTACAATCAATTTTCAAAATATTCAGATTAATTAAAAACTATAATTATAAGCATTAAGTAAAATAAATTACTAATTATGATATATAAAAATATAATATAATATATATTTTGGGTGATAGACTGTCTCATCTTTGAGGAATTTTAGTATGTAATTATTCAGCAT
Organism: Rhopalosiphum maidis; assembly: GCF_003676215.2. Lineage (NCBI taxonomy): Eukaryota > Metazoa > Arthropoda > Insecta > Hemiptera > Aphididae > Rhopalosiphum > Rhopalosiphum maidis. The sequence goes on from NC_040877.1 coordinate 68,963,694, forward strand.
TGAATTTATATTTAACACATAAATGACACTATGACAGTGACCTATTTGAGGACGAGGTAAATTTGACACCTATTATAGTAAAGTGAGTTTTCAAATCGATTTTCAAACTTTGTATACTGTAAAATTTAAAACTCTTTTCAACAGAATCAGCCACGCATTTCTATCCCACTGACACCTCAGTGAATACATATGGATATGGAAAAGAAATACATATAGCGGGAAAATTTAGTTTCAGAAACACTTGACTCTGAAAATATAATATACATTAGTTAATTATCTTCTTAAAAATCTCAAAAATAGATAAATTATTATTTATTATAAACTATGTACCTATATGGTACATAAAATAATTTTATTTAAAGTATTTGTTAAAAAAAAATCAATGGCTACAATATTATGATTAAATAAATAAACAAACAAAAAAAAAAAATTAAAAATATCCAATTTACAATTTATTGTTTAAGATGATTTTAATAAGCTCACAATTGAAAAACATTTTGTTGCACAATGCCACACAAACAATATTTAAAATAGTGCAATACCTATGTTACAGATGAATAGCGCCGTTGAAAATTAATTTGTAACCGTACGATATTCTACTTTGTAACCAGGACATACGGATTATTATTTAAAAAGTTTTCATTTAAAGCCTTTCGTTGTTAATTAATTCTATAATACAAGATACAATTTAATTTAAAAAACTTTTCCTCAGTTATTAATATACTTATTGTTTTAGTACATGTAGTTACAATACTTCTTTCCTAACTATAATAAGTTTATATATTCATGTTAAAAGTAAAAATGTAATCGACTTGAAACTTATGAGCTGGTAAACATTTTTATAAATCAGGGCATAATCCATTTTTATTTTAAAAAGCTATTTTAAATGTATTAATTTAATGATTTATATTAAAATAAGATTACTATGTGTTTGCATTACAATGATTATTGAATAACGATTTTAAATGAAAAAGGATAGATATTTTGTATACAATTTATAAATTTATCGCTTAGTAATTGCCTGTTGTTGTAGTGCAATATAATGCAGTTTATGAATCGCTGTTTGATCACAGTTTGTAATTATTTATAGTGAACAATTAGATATATTCACACCGAAATTAATTATGTTAATTACATTTCTTAATGTCAATAAAGTGTAGTTAAATATATAATCAATTAAAGTAGCTGACCCGTCAAGATTTAGACTGACAGTATATACTATATATCTATAGATTTATTTTATCAGATGTCTTACTAAATTTCAATCTAACTCTGATAACAATAAATATATCAATTTTTATTGAATATCAAGCATATACATCTGAAGTTTTTCTTTAAAAATATGATTCGATTTTAAAAATTTTATCACCGACGTAAAAATAATATCTTTCATTAAAAAGACGTTATACCTGCATAATATGTTGTCTCTGTTTTACTAACATACATCATAGCAAATTTGCGTTCAGTAGAACACATTTTGTGATATTAGCTTTAATATTTGAGTAAATTTACTTATTATGAAATTTAATGTATTTCAAATTAAATATTTAATTAAATAGCATTGAAAGTATAAAATTGTGGTGACTATAAACATACACCATTCGTATTTTAGATTACAAATTTAAGATTAATGTATTTTTAGATTCTGAGCAGTTGTATGTATTTATTTTACATTTGTATGTGTGTTTTTTTTTTTGTGTCTATGTTCACATTAAGTAGTCTTAAAAATTCGATTTTCAACTTTGATAGTAGTTTTGGATAGCAAATTGGATTTATAATTTCTACTTTATAGAGGTTAAAATTAAATATTCATATTATTTTTCAAAATAATTAGGGAAAAAAAATAATGATTTTGTTGTTTGGTTTAATTTGAAACAAATAACTGTTAACATTTTTATATGACCATTTTATTTACAGAATATAATTTTCAGAATATTTTATTTTTCTTGGTAAGTTATTTATAGACATTTTAAAATTTTTACATATATTATGAATTTTACAATACGCAATGAAGTTTTCAAAATATTTAAATATATTTTAAGATAATACCGATCTTTAGTTTTGTACCGTAATCCTATATTTTCACTTTTTACTGTAAGGTGGTATTAACTTAAACGTTAAAAGTTAAGATCAATAATATAATATGGCATGAATACATAATTTTATATTAATTTGATAATAATAATAATATTATAAATGCAATACTTTATTTTACTTGGGTAAAGTTTAAATCAATTTACTGTAATAATAGAATCTAAATATTTTAATAGCAATAATATTATGAAATATACGTACTTGGTGATAAGGGCTAACAACAGACCATCCCTGTTTTTAATTGTTTTTCGAATACCTACAATGATATAATATCATTGAATTTAATTTTAATAAATTACAGTGACCAATTCGTCTTCTATGTACAGCAGAGAGGTATTTACCATATTTTCATTTATTAGTTTTTTTTTTATCCATAGTGTTTTAATTTTCAAATTATTTCGTTTATTTATTTATCTCTTGGTTATAAGGATAGGGCATAATAAATATTTTAGATTTCTCCATACATTTAACCAGCTTTTAAGTAATAATAAGCTAAACCAAATGTCCAGCTATAGTAAACGATTTAAACAGCTCATATATTTTACGTAATATGATTAAATCCTCTGTATTCTTAATCATACATATTTTAATAATTTAAAAAACCAAATGTGTGAAATAACGCCATGCAAAATTATATACACATAAATAATATAGCACGGTTAATGTATTATCTTTTAGTCTATTGAATAACAATAATTATTAAATATATAGTATAATATGAATAAATACAATTTATATTGCCTGATTGTTATTATAATTTTAATTGTTTTATATTTCTGATCATGTAAAAAAATATTTAAAAAAAGAAGTAAATAATGAATAACCCATAATTTTTAATTCAAATTTGTGATTATTACTACTACAACGGTGATTATTATTATTTAAACATAATTTAAAATAATATAATTATTATGTTTCACTTATTTTATGCTTTGTTAGTGAATTATAAAAAGAATTACAGGATACCTGCATTAATTAATTTCTCTCAAACATGTATAAACCTTAATTTCAATCTTTAATTAAGTTGTTATATTATTGTATTACTTGCTTATAAAATATTAGATTTATATTTTCTAAATGGTCAACCTACGGTATTATTTACTTCTTCAGTTACAGAGTTTTATTAAATTGCAATATCGTTGACAGATTTAAATAACCACTATTGATATATTTTACAGGTACTGCAGTTTTATAATGATTATAAATTGACTATTGTTATTTTTTCCTGTATTTACAAATTATAATTCATAATTTTATAATTATAATATATGCGCACCTCATTAGATTAATATAATACAATAAATCATGATTTAGTTACGAAGTACTCGAAGTTCTTTCCGTAAAATTCTGTGAATAATAGAATAATATAATTTCTTTTTTTGATTTTTTTTTTCATAAGTATCACAATCACTTATTATTCATTATTCAATACAATTTAACGGACCATACAATTTAAGTTAATATTTAATTCTTAACTTATTTATTAATACAGTTATAAATTATTTATAAATTACTATAAATGATTTTGAAAATAATGTCTATATTATATACACTTGTGATGTTTTGTTAACTCTATAAGTTTCTTGTCTTACGACTTAGGTTAATAATATGTTTCATTATAATTCAATGATTATTGAAACAACATAATATATTTTACATTTATTGTTTTACCAACTATTTAAGCAAAGGCAGAGACCAATATGTATATATAAAAAATGTTTATGTAATTAATAAGTATGAAAGTCAAAACTTCAACTTATTTTTATAGATGATTTCAAATGGATTTTCTCCATTAAAGTGTTGTATTATCCACATAAATAGTTTCATTTTGAAATCTTGCTATACAATTTGGCTATCAATTGTATATAAATCACCTATTTTCGTTTTTGAATGTTTACGGTCATCTTAAGAGCTATTACACACAATAATTACAGGGAGGTTTCAAAAAAAAAAAAAAAAAATATACATAAATTGAGGTTCTGGTGTGGTAAAAGCTTAAACTATACCCACAAACTTGATTTTCATCTATACAAAAATAATCACTTATTGGGCATAAAATACGTAATCGTCAAGATGTAATATTATACATTTTTTTAAAGTGATAAAATGGGAGTAAACTCACAAATTTTATCTATTTATATATAAACTATACTATATTGTTACTAACAATTCATGTTTAAAAATTAAAACCATATATTTTATTTTTGGTTAAAATCTGGAAAAACAATTTTGGATCCTGTTAATCATTACCGTTAGATATGAGCTTTTTAAGTGTATGTAAATATTTAAATAAATAAATAAAGTTTACGTGTGATTTTTAGTTTCTAAGCAGAGCGATAAATGTATTGACTTTATAATGATGTGTGTTTTTTTTTGTGTCTGCCATCACCTTTTGGAGCATAGATATGGTGTTACAGGAGAATGCTAAGAATAAGTTGGATTGAACACATAATGAATTAAAAAGTTTATAAAATAGGTGAAGAAACAAATAAGAAGCTCTCTGAAGACCTTAAAAAAAGAGCCAGGTAATTGGACACATACTTCGTCATAACAGACTACTTTGCAAAATAATGGAAGGGGCCAGAAGATGGAAATAGCAGATGGTAACCATTACTGAATTACATTAGTCAAATAGTAAGATACATGGAGTATAGACCGTATAGTGAAATGAAAAGAAAAGTTGAGAAGCGTGAGGAATGGAAAATTTCTGACAACCAACCTTTTGGCTGTTCACAAGAGAGAGACATTCATTCATTCTATTAGCGTAGGTAACTAGAACAAAAGTATTATCATATGGTAAGTTCTTTTGGCTTAACATGTGTCTAAAATACGTATATAAGATATTATTTAACAATTCTATAGTGCACTTTTTATGATTAATGAATAATGATAGCAAATAATGCAAAAAGGATAGTGTAAAGTGATGTACTTTGAATATGGTTTTCTTTTAGTTATAACATATAAACATAAATACATTAATATAAATGCAAACATTTAACTTCGATTATATATTATTAGTTAGAAATCATAGTTTTTTTTTTTATATATTTATAATGTGTTAGATTGTGTTAGTTTGATAGAATTTGAAGTACTCGTGAATTATTACTAGAGATGGAAAATAAACTTATGAAATGCGCCTGAGAATTATTGCTGTTGATGTATTGCTAAAATGAGTGATGATCTATGTAGTTTTTGTCAGAAAAATAAATAATAACGTCTTGGAAAAACTACTTGCTAGTTTAAAACATACTTATCGAAGAGAAGATATCTACGTATACGTGATCAACTATCATATTAATATTTATCAAAATCATAAATATTTTTTAACATAGTATTAAATACAAATGTAAAAATGTATTGGCTAATTAAAAAAAATAGCTTATTATTTAAAATGTTTTGATAATACCTGTTAAATGTGTATTACCTTTTCCAGTAAATACTACATTTCGAATAATACACAACAATCTTATTATGACCAATGATATTTTTAAAATCAACTCAGCGAATGGAAACAAGCCACAAAGTTAATATAAAAATATGGTACATAGAATATGTCATGTATTGAATTTTAATTATATAAAATAATAAAAAAATCTAAAAAAAATTACACGAATTTTCTTAAAGTTAAATTTTTATCTAAACTATAAAATATGCATTTTAGTGAGTATTATTAATGTCAGTTGTAGAGAAAGTCAGTATGGATTTGATGTTATGTGACGAATGAAGTGGATGAAAAATGTTATACACATACATTTAATTAATTATTTTTAGAATTAGTAACAAATGTACAATAGTGTTCTCCAGCATTATGAGGTCCAAGTCCGTCAATAACACCTCCCTATGCGGTGTACACAAAAAACACACACATACATACATATATACTTCCTCTCTTTCCGTTTGGTTCGTGCAACACGCTCGAATCCGTGACGATTAGAATATTTGCCGAATCATCATTATCATCATCATCTCTCTCTCTCTCTCTCTCTCTTTCTCCGATGTCTCTGTCGTTTGACAAATTTTTCGGGTCATCGGCAAACATGCTATACTACTTTGACATTCATTATTTTTCCATACGTGGTCATATTATATTCCATAACGATTCTCACTTTGGTAGGTATTAAACATATATTTATTCTTATTATTATTATTTCCAATATAAATGGAAACCGTTAAAGGAACCAACGGAGACAAATATATTTATTTCCATGATTTATAATTCCTCTAACGCGAGACAGTTTTTGTCTCGTCGTAAATATTATTGTCTTTTTGTTTATTTGTTTTTGATACTTTCTTTTTGACCAAGTTTTACGCCCGTCTGAGCTTTCTCGGTCATAACTTACCTGTTTACATTTAATAAACCTACTCAATTTTCTTAATTTACGTTATTGTTGAATTGTTTTATTTTTATTATAAAAAAGAATTCCGTAAGCTCCTATTTTTCAACATCGGCTAAGGATAAAGATTTGCGATCTTTAGAAGAATCCTATCGTAAAATGACATTCCACGACTAGTTTTAGTCTAATTCTTGCTTATATAGTTTTGGGTTTTATTAATTAGTTAACAATTCACTAATAAATATTTTAAAATTTTATCTTTTCCTATTAAATGAATATTAAAAATTAAACCGCTTAAAAACATCGATTTTCTAATTAAAATTTATTTTAAAATAAGACATTTTATAGTTATTTTCATGCTTAAAAAAAAAAATATACATTACCTAAGTATTATCTTTAGTACAAGTATATAATTAGGATATAAAATATGTCTATGCAATTTATTATATTCTCAACTAATATTATATAAGTTTGATTTTTTTTTTTTATAATAAACATTAGGTTATATTAGGTCAGCTTAAATATTATTAAATGGAATGCATAAAGATGTTAATATTAAATTACTGCCTTTCTTGTAAATGAATTCCGAAACAACTTGACTGAAAATCGAATTTAGTCAAATAGAGTATTACGCAGTGAACATTTTATGGTTTGCTGTTTACACCTAAGCCGTTTTTTATTATTTTTACTATAATCTAGCAAGACCGGTTAAAAAAGATGCCATTTACGAGGTTTTTACGTTCCAAATTTTATATTTTTCATCCTAGGTGTTCTGTATAGAAAAAAGAAAATAAAGAATTTTTAACGTTATTTTTATGTAACATAAAACATACTTTATCTAATAGAAAACCGTGAGAATAGAGCGTTAAGGACGTCTAAGTAACTTAAGATTTCTTAATGGAGAAATTTAAATTTATTGAAATTATAAACATTAATTTTTCTATATTTTTATTTTATTTTATTTAGTATTTATTTAATTTATTAATTAATGAATGTTAGATGACAGTTCCAAAGTTTGACTAATATTTATAAGCCAATGAACATATTTATAATAAGAGTTCATAGTATTGCTTAAGCTCTCTGGTATATATATATATACATAGATAAATAATAGTAAACAATAGTGAAAACAAAATAGACTAAACAAAATTTTTATACATAAGGTACATTAGGATAAACTAAACTTGAAATGTGGCGAATAAAATTGAGGTAATAATAAAAAGCATTTAGTAATATAATACATGCAAACAAAACAATTATGAAGTTAGGTGATGTTAAGAAGGCGAAGCATTCTGTGTATAGGATGATTGTAGTTTTAGTTTGTACGATGGGAAGGGACGTACATTAATAGGAGGTGTCTTGTTATGTAAACTCAAACAAAAAGATATAGATGAAAGAAGATCGGAGCATCGATGGAACCATTTAGTATAAAAAGGATAAAGTGAATGTCCTTATGTACCTTATAATGCGTATCTCATAATTAGATACAAATTATTTTCTTGATATCATTGATTTTTCTATATTTTAAATTTATCATAGAATAAATGCTAATTTATTGTCTTAAGTTTACGACCACGAATTTGTTGAAATTTAAAACTTAAGTATTGTTACTGACATATATGTAATTTTATAGATTATGACTATCATTAATATTTGTATCACAATCAATTATAATCAGTTATAATTTTGCTTTATAAAACTGGATCAGGTAAAATTAAACCGAAAATGGGCTATTCGTTTCGCCTCGCTCATCTAAGTACCTACAATATAGGTTTGAACTATATTTTAAAATATTCAAATTTATTGCAAATAATGGTTTAAACTTTAAGTGTATGAGAATTCCTTAAGCTTAATCATTTTGTAAATTCGACAAATATTATGTACAATGCCACTATGTATTATTCGTAAATTTAAAAACATCACCTATAGCCTATAACGTAAGCATTTTACTATTGTGTTTATTTTTTATTTTGTAGTATACCTACGCATATGTTTTTCGTAACATTTGCCAAAAAAGATATATGATTTTTATGAAAATCTGTCAATAAATTTTTATCACCTGAATGTTAAACCTCAAATTTCATAATGGTGAAATAAACTTTATTTATTTTCATAATAAGTGAATATATTTAACCTAGTGAGCACACATTTTTCTAAAAAACATGAAAATATATCACAAATATAAAAAAATTAACAACCGTTAAAATAAATCTAATAGTGAATAATTCATATCAAAAGTTTATATTTCGTATTAAATTTTTTGTTGTACGATACATATGCAAATAATAACTAAAGGAGTTATACATTTTTTAACTGAAAAATAATGTATTATTCAATTGACTTATATTTACTTTACTAATTTATAAAAAAATACATAAAATAGTTTGAGTCTTAATATTCATTGCATTTTGTTTTAAACTACATTCATTGTAATAGTTTTATATGCTTTACATATTGCTAATATACAATATTAATTTAATTAGGTATATTTATTCATAATATTAATTATTGTAGCATAATTTATACTCTAAAATATCTTGTAGCTTCAAGTCTGAGATGCTCTACATAACTAAGAGTTTGAACCCTGTTTTTTTTTAAATTCGTTTTAATAAATTCATTCAATAACTTATAAGATCAAAACAGTTTTTGCTTTATCCTTTACTTTTCAGAAGGATTACTTAAAAATATTAAATGGAAACTATTTTATTTTTTTTTAACATTTTCACTTAGTAAAAATGCGTAGGAATGGCAATATAGTAAAGGGAAGGCCACCTACGGCTTCTTATTTTATTTTATATAGTAATTCATTTTTTGTATTTAATATTTTATCTTTTCTAGACATATTTACTTCCATTTTTGGATTAGTGTAATGCATTTTATTATAACTTAATTTAAAAAAATTTAATCGTTGTATAATACAGTTTTTAAGATAATTTTGAATAATATATCGTAAGTTGAATAGGTAAAATTACCCTTTTGATGTAGATGTAGTTGATACAACAAGATAATATTTTATAATATATTATTAATCATTGACGAATCAATTACAAAATTAGTAAAGTTTGTGTTTAGGTTTTCCATTTTTATATTTAATTAGGTAGATAAATCAATAATTTTCATTATTTTTGAAAATGTTATGTTACAGATTATATTATATGATTTCTAAGAATACATTTTTGCTTCAAGCCCAAAAACTTAAAAAATCTTTTTATATCATTATTTATTTTAATATTTTTTCGTATTTTAATATTTGAACTGCTGTTTTAATTATTAAAATTAATTTATCATAGTTTTTTAGCATATTTTATTCTTTTTAACATTATTCAATTCAACCACTGAGAATTACTATTAACAATATCATAGTAACAGAATATCAGTTTGATATTGTATAATACCTTAATAAAAACACAAACTTTGAGGGATTTTGATTTTTTAGTATGTTTTGTTTTAAAATAATATAACGTTTTACTGTTTCTTAAGTTAGATTTTTTATAGAATTGAAATAACATAGCTATGCAAATACAAAATACACTTAACTACTTAAGTGTAGTTCGATGAAATATCCTTTTAAGAATTTACATTAACTATTTTTAGATAATATATTAATAATATGTTAATTAAAGTATTTAAATTAATGTTGATTTGTGTAAAAATATAAAATTATTGAATTTAAATTATTTCAGTAGATTTTCTTTTTTGCATTTACTTATTTTGTACTTCAATAACAAATAAAAAAAAATAGATATGATGTTGAATAATTATTTATATAAATATGTTTGTAATTGATAAGCATTTGATTTGACAAGTTTAATTCGGTAAAAGTATGCTTTTTTGCTACAGAGTTCATAATTGTATATTTTAGCTGGTAATTTTCGTCACGATTTATGTGAAGGAGTTACATTATTGGTAATTTTAGCTATTAACGCGCAATAAATATTTATAAATAAAAAATATGGTAAAGAGTAAAAACTATCGATTTTGGAAAAATATAATCTAAAATAAGGCAGGCAGTGGGTATCGCTCTACTGTATATTAAGTGTCATGTAGGTCACTACTATGGATATGTTAAATTTTAATTCAATGATGATAAATCATTGTATACGAAAAATGATTTTAAGTAAAGACTACCTGTTGCCCTATACACTAAGTATATTTTATAATATGTTATTGTTTTGATATATTTACTAGAAATTTATTTTACTTTCAGTATTACAGTAAATTGATATATTTTTTTCCGAAAATATGCATTTATTGTATTATTAGTATTTAATTATTATAATAATTTATACTTATAATATATAAAATTATATAACTTAAAATATAATAACATCATACTGTGAATACCACAAGACAGCTTGAATAGGCTTAGGCTCATAATATAAACTGATTATATATTAAAATAAATCAAAAATGTCACTGTAAAATTCATAATAATATAAAATACATTACAGTTTAAGTTCCTACAAATAATGTTTTTAAATTATAAAAAAATAATTAAAATATTATTTTTATTGTTTAGATATCAAGTAATCATAATAATATTTTATTACATTTTCAAAATTAGATATAAAAAGAAAAGTATTTATGACTTTCAGACAATAAAACAGTTTTATATATTTTTTGTAGTTTTAAAGAATTTTGTAAAAAATTCTGACTTTAAATATTTATAAAAAAAAATTATGACTATAGATTTCTCAATATTTTTTAACGAAGAACTTAACAATTCTCGAGTAGCTTTATACCATGGAATATATTAAAATGTCATGTAGTTTTAATAAATGTAATTTTATTAGTTCAGTGTGATGTCAATCAACGGTACCAACATATGCGTTTTTAATTATCATCTTAGACAGTTCACAATCGGCTATTTTTAAAATTTTTTTTCGTTGAAACGTCATTGTTTTGTATTGGGCATTGTCGTATCGTATAATAATAATTATGGCATGCCGAGTTCATCGATGTGCTTATAATATATGATAATCGAATAGGGGTTGTACAACAAACGTCAAGGAATGTGTAGCCTGTAGCACCTATATTATACTTATCGGAATATAATATATTCTGGTCCAATAAATCATGATGCTGTAGTCTACAGTTAAAAAAGAGAAAAGAATAATGTCGTATTCTTTAAATTGCTCTCAAAGTGACCTGCAAATCGATGACTACGCGTTTTCGTAAATTATTGCATGTTGCAATAACGATTCCACCGCATTGGTACCAACCTTAAATTCTTCACGCGAGGTAACATTTTATCTAATGTTTGACACCCTTTACTATGAACATACCTATGTGTTATCCCCAAATTGTCAACATATCCACGTTTTGGCAGAGATGATTTTTTTTTTTTTAAGTAAATCTATATATTATGAATTTGTTAAGTCCTCGCATGAATTAAAAAGCTTATTTAGAGGGTGTCATTTTGTGAATATTATCAAATACATTCACATCCCCAAGTATGAACCAATACGATTTGGAGCCAAATTTTTTAAATGATCTAACCCCAATGATGTAATAATGAATAATACATTGAATTATTTTAAATAAAAAATATATTTACTAAGAAAATATTCTATTAGACTTGTTAAAAAGTAAAATAAGTTAGAAACAGAAAAATAACGATAGAATTTTATTATTTTTTAACTACTATACAGATATACCTATAATTACCCATGATTATATGTATAATGTGTGAATAATTAATAATTAACGGTGTATAATAATAATTACCAATCATATAAAAACATTTTCAAATTTATACAATATTGATTATACTTAATTTATTATAAAATGTGAATTTATATATTGTTCGTACACAAATATTAATTAACGGTCTAAAACATTATTCACCTAATGGTTTACTTTATATATTAATGAATTATAAGCGCTGTGTATATACTTAAATGTTATACTCAACAATAAATTATAATCTAATAGCCTAATGTATCTTTAAAATTACTTTATAATAATAACCTTAAATAAATATATACTTTCGGGGAAAGTAAATATGTCAAACTTAAGACTTAATTTAGAACTTTGTACCTCATATTATCAATATAAACTTTTGTTCACGTTTTTGTTCTTTTTATCGTCGTTTATTAAATACTCTACCAATCGACTTTCAATTTAAAATTGAATTTTGCATTTTACTCTCATCTCCACAAAGCATATAAACTATATAATGACGATCACGTTTTACCAGTTCAAAAAAAAAGGTAAAAAATTACCTTTTTTACATTTGTATCCAACATAATCGATTAAAAATTTACATGAAATGAACTAAATATATTACTTTGTGATAATGCATGTAGTTTTTTTTTATCTTAAAATAGCTGTAGGTATAGTATACACATTATGAATTTTTTATTTTAAAATATTTAAATAATAATCTTATATTTAATGAATATGAGTCAAAAATTACGTTATCAACTATAATTTTTTAAAATTTCATCTTTTTATCATTTTTATGCTATTTTTAGTATTAATATTTAATTTTATTATTCCAGTGATATTTTTACAATTTATTAATTTATATACTTTTACGTACTTAATTAATATTCGTGTGTATATTTAAATTTAATATTATGACAATTAATATTTATTATTTTGAAAAATTTATATCTATACAAAATAATTATTAAATAATTAACTACAGTAACGAATATATAGTTAATATAAGTAAAAATACATTTACTACAAGAGATGATTTCTATGAATTTAAATATTGATTTAATAAATATATCTGTATAAGTTATATTAAAAATTAAAAACTTGTTAGTATTACTTGGAAACATAAAGATTTAAAACCGTTATATACTATAAAGATATGATAAAAATGTTTCATGAAATTTTTTTTTAATTAGTTTAGATTAATAAATTATATGTTAAAAAAATATAAAAAGTATTTATCAATTTATAATCTCTTAACACATTTCTTTCTATTTTACCAATACTTAACAAAGAAATTGTTTATTATTTTAAATTATGTCAAAAAGTTTCTTTGAAAAGACATTTGCTTAATTGACAATAGTATACTTTTATATGAGTATTTCACAACTTAAGTAGGGTCGAATAAATATATATATATATTTTTTAAATACTTTACTATTTAAAAAAAAAAGTTAGAAGTATTTTAAATACACGTTAAAAAAATATTTTTTTATTTTATGGTTCTCAATTATAAAAAGCATCTTACAAAGTACTAAAATGTTTTTAATGTTTTTATTTTAAGTCTAATTGAGAATAAGCAGTATCAAATAATAAATGTGTGTATACTTTTTTAAATCTAACATCAAGTTTGTTGCGTATTACATTTATATTTATACATTTAAATAAAAAAAAAAATTAAATCTAGATCTATGTATTTTGATAAGTTATAATACAATTTTACATATAAATTATTTACTTTACTTAAACCGAATGGTTTAAGCTTTTTTTTATTTATAAAAATAGCATTTACAATCTGAAAAAAAATACAATAAATATATAAGTTAACACGATTATAATGACTCGAGGACAATGAGTAGTGAAACCATCGAGTGATAGAACCTTTTTGACATATTTCGGCTAAAAATGTAATAATGATATAGTTTAAATCAAACCGACAGTTTCATTATTTTTTTTAATTTAACATTAAAAATAATTATCATATTGTATTAGTTATGTATTAAGTTACATAACATTTGTCATTATTGTCAAACGTAAGCAACATCAATTTATTCATTTTATTGTGTCAGAAAACGTGGTGTCTACACCACGACTTATGTTCATCTTGTGAATACTGAGTACTTTGTAAAATTGATTATTCAAAATTATTGCCAGATGAGATGACACGGCTTTATTATAAATTAAGCTAATGATATTTTCATATTAAGATCATGAATAGGATAAAGGTTCAGTAGAACTTAAACGGTTAGCTTTGAGGACTTTATAAATATTTTTAAATTACTCTCGTTGGTGACCAGTGACTAAATCCATCCAAACCACAGGATTCTGTTTTAAACGATACTCGTTTATTAGAGGAAAGTTTGAATCCCCGGTAATGATAAGTACTGATAGTCTGACATTTATTTTGATACGTTCCCTCGATTTTAACCGTCGAATAGAATATTCAATTATAACATAAACTTTTATTTTTTATTTGTCTATAATTTATCAAAGTTGTATTTATAAACATTGTAAATTCTAGACTTATTGTAACTGTATAAAAATATAATAATTCGAGTATACATTTATATGAATATTACTGTTAGATAAAAACACATACTTCATCAAATTTATTTGCAAAGTCATTAATGCGCTCTAGCTCGGTTTCACATGTTTACTCTCATATTTAGCACATGTTTTTCGCTTTCTTAATGTATTTTCTTTGAATTTACCGTATAATCACTTTAAGATCATTATCTATTTTAGAACACACAAAATATTTTTAACTCCATCAGTAGGGTTATCAAATATTAGATGATTATATACTTATCATTTAAGCTAACAAACATTTAAGTTGAGAATAGTATTCTTAAAAGCTATACAATCATCTCCGATATTTCTGGTATTGTTAAATGCAGTGCTAGTTTCAGTCACAAAAACTTAATTTAATTCAATACAATTAAAGTATTTTAATAATTTCATTCGAAATTGTATGATTAACAATATCAATGCCTTTTAAATGATTTATAAGAAATGTCCACTATATAAGAGTTATTGAAAACTGGACATTAAACATTACAATTAGGGTACTATCGAAAAGTGTACTGCTAATAATAATTGATTTCTTACTTTAAACGAACTCATTTGGCCGACAATTTACGAATTAAATATTATATCCATGCTAGATGTGGGTTTGAAATATTTATGTTAATTTAATATACATTTATTAATACTTAAATATTGTAAAATTAAAATAAATTAAAAATATATTGGTGTCAAATAAGTCACTAAAATGGATGAAATCTATTTCAATTTAATTATGGTGTACAATTGTGTACAAAAAAACGATTTCAGGCGAAGACTACCTATCGTTCGGTATATATCACTAAGTATATTTCATAATAATATATTTTTTTTGATATAGCTATTGAAGTCATTTATTTTACTTTCAGTATTATAGTAAATTTATATAATTTTTTTTTGAAAATATGCATTTATTATATTATTAATATTTAATTATTATAATAATTTATATTTATACTAATGTTAAAATTGTTATTATTAGGGTTGGAAGTAATATTTTGGACGACGAATGCGGACTGACGAACAATTTTTAATCTAGTATCCACGCATTATGAACAGTATCGTATTAACCATTAGGCGCTGTAGGCACTGTGTCTAGGGTCTACCACAAACGTAGATTATGTTTATTACAGAATTACGAAAAGATTGATAAAATTATAGAAAAAATAGTATTTAATGGTGCCTATATTATGAAATTCAATTTTTCCCAGTGCCTAGAGCCATAATACGGGCTTAATCCGGCCCTGATTATGAACATATTTTAATCTATAGATACGTAGTATGGGTACTTTTATAAACATTAAATTAACTGTCAATACACATTACTTGATAAAGTATTTACCGATATCGATAAATATCGTCGATAATAAAACCCATTAAAAATAATTGACGAACGACAATGCACCGTCTTCAGAAGATCTTATCAATTTGTACAATTAAGATGCATGTCGTGTATAAAAATATCTAATAAATTGAAAATTAAACACAAAAAAGGTATTTATAAACAAAAATGCATTTATAAGTAGGAAAGCCAAAAAAAGCGGAAATGCACTTATAAATAAGGTAAAAAAATATATCTATAACTCCAAATGCGTATAAAAAAAATATTACCCATACATTTTCAATAATTTTATGTTGATACATGAACAACTTACGTGGTATCTTGTATTCTGTATTCAATTTGTAAGAAAATAAAACAAAAAACTGAAAAAACAAAAATTGTTTGAGGATAAATATTTATTATACGAATGAATATCTAATGTCGTCAACTATGACTTTCCGGCGAACTTTTATTTTTGTAAAAGTAAAAATATTATGAATAATTTTGTTTTACATTTTTAAATTTTAGACATAATTTTATGAATCTCTATAACTATAGTTTGTAAATTTTTAGGATTTTAATGAAAAATTTAAAATTCTAACTTTAAATTCCTATAAAAAATATAGTGACAATGAATTGGTGATATTTTTAGTTGAAACATAAATTACTTGTTCAAAATCTTGTATTAAATTTAAAGTATTTTTATCCATTTGAAATTTCTTTTATTAGTACATATTTATACATAAAAAAAAAAATAGAAAAGTTAAATTGTCTATAAATAGATCACAAAGAGAAATTTTATAATTATTTATATATATAATAATTTGAGAATTATACTATGGATAGAAAATATTAATATAAATGTTTGATGAACATTTAATTTAATTTTCTATAGGTATTCGTTTTCGAGTCACAGCAAAAAAACAAAATCTTTTTTTTTCCCTAGTGATTTACAATTTTTACCTCTCCAAAGTATAAATTATAGATTCGATTTACTATCAAAAATTGCTTTCAAGATTGAAAATTGGAGCATTTTTGTCGTCCCAAAATAAAATGACAAGCAGAAAAAATCAAACATCATTAAAAAATCAGTATATTCATCGCTCCGCTTTGAATTTAAAAATAAACTATCTGAGATATTGAATGCAGCATGTATATGTATTGTAGAGTGAAATATTAATATATTGTGGTATTTTTAAATTTAAACGAAATATTTTCTAGCTATTAAATTATCGTATTTGTATAAAGCGGTTCTAAATGCCATTTTATGGTTAACGTGAAATTATCAAGGTTAAATACAAAATTATTGCTAGTTTTTTA
Source organism: Rhopalosiphum maidis (assembly GCF_003676215.2). NCBI lineage: Eukaryota > Metazoa > Arthropoda > Insecta > Hemiptera > Aphididae > Rhopalosiphum > Rhopalosiphum maidis. The sequence goes on from NC_040877.1 coordinate 68,980,989, forward strand.
CCAATTGGTTGCTATTTTTGATATGCATCATATGGAAATTACTTTTGTATTAAGTGAAAATATTTGTTTTCAGCTTCCAACTTATTGACGTGTTTTGAGCTTTTTACTGGTACAAAATGGTTAGGTATACCAGTATTATAGGTATAATAGCTTTTTCACTCCGCTAGAATATATAAAAGGCTAAGGGAATCAAATTATAACAAAAGTATAATATACTTACTGTAGAAAACGTCTATTTTCCACAAAATAATTTATTATTTATATTGTATACCTATATCAATGAGTAACATATTGTTTCAATTAAAATAAATAATATACATAATTAAATTTTGAATGATATTATATATAGTTAAGTATCAAACTTAATTAATTATCATAGTATACACGTATTTGTAATATATTACTAATTTTATATAATAATAACCTTTATCATTTTCTATTAATTAAGAATAAAAATAATAAAGTGAAGCTATATAAAATAGAATATTGTAACAAAGTGCATGTTTAAAGAAAAAGTTATCAAAATATAATTAGCTTGGAAGTAGCCTTACTAAATTCTTACGCTTCTTTAGATTTTTGAAAAACTTTTTTTTTTAATGTTTGGGTTTAATAATTTTTTTTTTATAACAGTGAACAAAGAAAATATAAGAGTTATCATCACGTTTAACTGTGTTAAAAAATATTAAATAAGGTCTTGTTTTTGATGATATCTTGTTTATTTTAATTAAGACAACTCTTCATAAATAATAATTAATAAAAAAATCAAAAAAAATCACATCAGTCAAAAAATGACGAAGCTCATTAAGATCTGTTCGTTTCAATTTATAATTATCTTACAAATTAATTAAATTCAATATCGAAACATTAAAAATACAATTATTGAATATGCCATTTTAAGGGTTATATTTCAATTTGAAAATAAGTACAGTTGAGCCGTGATAACTCGAAGTTGAAGGGAGATAAAAATTTGCTTCGAGATATCTAACTCGTATTCATATTAATTTATAAATTATTTATATTTCTAGGAGAATAAAAAAAAATTCGATTTGTCAAGTTTTTCGAGTTATTGAGGTTCGAGTTATCACGATTTTACTGCATTAATTTATAGTCTATACATTGTTTTCAACGATTTTAAGTAAAGATTTACTTTATCAAAAACTTTCAAAAACTCGTTGAAAACTGTTCTTGTATAAATTTTAGTTTATTATTAATATGATAAATTTGCTCCGAAAGTTGAAAATAAAATTCCTGATCTCGAGGTTATTTCAATTAATTTATATTTTAGTATGCATAAAATAATTTGGTCGTACTTTCATTATTATGATCAATAACCTATTATATTTATTTTTATTTAACAAACACTATAAAGATTTTTACAGAATGAATATAAGTAACACAACCAAAAGTAAATAAATATAAGTAGTAGTTAAAATATACAAATTCATAAACAAATAGTAAAATAACCAGTAAGTATTATAATATATAATTTAAAACTTTCATTTTTCCATGTTGAAATTATAATGAGTCACTATTTGCTATATTTTTATGTATATATATATTTCAAAAATTATTAAATATAAAAACAATTGTTTTTATCAAAACAAATTAAAAGTTTGTTGAATATGATACGAGAGAGTATGTATTATTTTATTGCATGCCCAAAGTAGAGTTGGTGTTTTTCATTAATGATATTTCTCATAAAATAAATGTAATAATAGTAAATTAATACAAAATAAATATTACTTATAAACTCAAGGAGTATTTGTGTTATAACTTTACTACATACGTATTATAATATTGCACATTAACTATAAAATATTTATTTCGATGCCTTTTTGCAATGTCGTCATAAAATAAAAATGAAATAAAACATTTTTATTAGATAATTTGAAAAGTACGTTGAATTATTAAATGCTAATATAAAGTATATATTTGCTTGTATTATACATCATATTAGAATTTAATTTATAACTTTTTTTAAAATCTATTAAATATAAGCGATTTTTTTTATTAAAAAATGTATTAAGTTATTGGATATAAGTAGCAGTTTAGTATTAAATATAATCTTGGAGCGGGCGCACCATTATCTGAGACAAGAGTAGTCGCGTGTTGTAAATTTTACAACAGTCACTATTATATTATGATAATCATACTTACATCAAATATTAATACATTTATTGTTCTATAAATTTGAATTTACTAATTATATATTATAATACTGTCATTAATAAAATAAACAATACGTTCACAAAATTGTTGTTTTTTAAATATTTATTATAATTTTTTATTAAAAAAATCAATCAATACGTCATATTGCATGAAAATTAAATTTATTTTTTCGATTCAATAAGAAAGCAATAAATTATTTAGAATTGTCATTGTCATAATTATTAGAATATTGTTCACGCATAATAACCTTTTTTGAATGCACTTTACATATAAACCACACTTGATGCACTTTAAAGATGTAGCCTTATTGTATTCCTTTCACATTTGTGAGTTAGGTTAGTTATATATACATCTGATGTTCTTGGAATAGAATATTTAGTTTTCAAAAAATATGTTAATAATTTAATACAACAAAAAAATAAAAATACAAACATGTTGTAACTATAATTTACAACAGCGCGGTTAAACTAAAAGTTAAACTATAATTAAAATATATATAAATGTTATTATTATATTTATAATATCAAATAAATAAACTATATGGTATGTACGGTTTGTTTTGTTTAAGTTAGACTGATGATTCGGATAAAATATTTTCATATATTTGTATATCATGGTAGGAAAATAACAAATAAACTACCTATGAATTTCTCGGAAGGTTGCCGAGAGTATTAGAACGAATAATGTGTAAGTATACTGTTTAGCTGACTGAATACAGATAAATGTAGACACATGCGGTATTTGTTGATTTATAACCACCGGCATCGTAATAACTAAAGTGTAGGTAAAGTATACACTATATTATCATAGTAGAGAGTACTCCCTTATAATATTATAATACGTTCCCTACTCGTGCGAAAAGGCCCCCTTAGCACACCATCAACATCCATCCGTCAAACGAATACAATCTGCACTGATCGCGTTGGCTATAGACGCTGATTTTTCAAAAAAGGTTATTTATACGCTAAAATATCTCCGAACCAAAAGGATACAACTACTTTCTGAGAAACATGTACAACAATACACACACATATATAATATATATATGATAATGGAGTGGATCAAAAGATGCAAGGGACAAGATGTTCATGATAAAATATTTTTTTATTTTAGTCTCGGTGCGTACAGTTTCCCCGGTTTTTTTTTTTAAACTTGCACCTATTTATTTAGTGGCTTTCGTTATTGTTACCTTTATCGAATTTCTCAAAAATAACTGGAGACGAGATTTTTGGATCGTGTTGAATTTACGATCCAGAGATGTAGCGCGCACGAAAGTTTTGGAGTTCTTTTAGCCACTTTTAAAGTGTAAACAAAAAAAAAAAAAAACACATCATTATAAAACCATTAGCTTCTGCTTGTCTTACACAAAACTTTTTATAGATAATCAACGGTACACCATATCGGTAAATATGATACAGAACGATTTCGTGGTAGAAATCAAAAACAAATGATGTATAAGAATATATGTTTTCGTAACACCGCTGAGTATATTACACTTCCGTTGGTATTAATTTATCAAAAAATATGTACACTTTACACGTCCGTAAATAAATCACGTAATCCGTTCGATACAGCAGCGCTAAGTCGTGAAACAAAAACATGTACGTACAGTAAACCTAATAGCTCAACCCGTGACTTCAGCGAAACAATAACAAAACTATAGACATAATATGGCGATCTCCGTAAGCTCTTTGAAATCTAAGATAGGCGGGATGGTTTGTATTATAATAAAATTATAATAATAGACTATAGTGCACATCGTATCACGGCCTATCGTATTTTTGTTGTTATTATTATTATTGACTTGGCCCGTCTTCGAGTTTGATCGTATAGATAATTACACGTATTTACATGTACGGTAATGATGCGAATTTCAATCGCCAAAGAGTCGGTATATCCGAATTACATTACGAGAACGATGTCATCGCGGTCCATACGCGTTGCGCCGTCGTCGCCGTAAAAAAACAATGCATTCGTGCGATAAATACCGCGCCAGGTAACTAGTAATAATTTACAACGCAAAATATCGTTCGAAAACCACCTACGCGTACATGTACCGAAATTGCCTACACGACACGCCGGCCAACGAGAATAACAACACGACGATGACGTATATTACATTATATTTTTAAAAACGCAAATCCTCGCAGTGGAATATTTTGTTTTGCGCACGTGGGTTTGGATTCGAAGTAAAGTCTCGTAGCGCGGACCCACGAGAATATGATTTTAAAATCGAAAAACATAATAGTTTGTTTCGTCGTTTTGGAAGTACAATATTATCCCGACCACGCCACCACGCGCGGTGCACGGACTTCGGTGTAATTGATAACAATTATATTTTACTCTAGAGAAACTCGTACACTACATAAAGCGGCTTCGCACAAATCACAAATACGTAAAATCAGAACTGTACGTTACGACGAGCTCGCTGACGCGATGTATGGTGCCAATTGTGTGCGATTCGGACCGAAATTCCGATTCAGTATTAACACGTGCGATTCAAACCGTGTAAAAGCTCGCGTGAAAGCACTCGCAGTCGGCTGCAGTGTATGATGTTGATGTCGATGATGATAATAATAATAATAATAATAATAATGGATAAAACTTTACGGTGTTCGGAAATTATCAAATTGAAATGTTGTTTGCGAGAAAAGTTTCTGCGTTGTCGAATGCGATCCGGATGTACAAAATATGATGCTCGGCTAGGTGTATGTGCACGGCGTGGCGTTCGTCTCATCATGGCTAGCGAAGTTTCGGTTCAAAAATATTTACTACCTTCGTTTGCATGAACGTTTCGCCCCGTATTGCTTACGAGTTAGAGAAATTCTATCACACGTCCTCGTCAGGCGTACAAGACTACAAGTAATACATTTTTTTTTAACTCCTTGCGCGCACGTAAATATTCGGCGTATAAAATATAACATTATATGTATGTATGCACGTACGCATTATATTTATATTTTTCACTGGTTACTAAAATGTTTTTGATTGAAATATGTACGCACTAGTTCTAGTAAACACTTAAAAACTATTATTAAGTTTTTTATAATTATTATTATTATAAAATGTTATGAAATGTAAAAAATGATAAGCTTCGTTCAACATACCGGATTCAGATTTTTTGTCTGCATATGTATAGGTAATACGTTTTTAATATAAGTATCGTCATAATATTATTTCCTAAAGTTTTTTTTAAACGAATCGTAAATATTATTATTATTGAAATTATTTTTTTTCAACCATTTAAGAATAAGTTAAAACAACAACGCAGTTTCATATTTTTCTTCTTTTTTTCGTTATATTTAAACAGTAATAACTCTAAAACTACTCACTTATATACATACTATAGTATGGGACCCTAAAAGATTCATTAAAAGAACAATTTCATAAAACTCACTATCTGAAATAAATTTTATTTATATTGTTTTTACATTTATTTTCCCAGCCATTTTTTAGGTCGTAATTACATGTTACATTTTTTATTTTTTATTTTTTTATTTTATGTTAAATATAATTATTTTATTTATTTATGTGGTTTTTGAATGGTAAATATATATCACACAAATATTTAAATGTTTGTATCTATAAGTATTGTGTTCATCACGAAATTTATTATAATGGCATCGTCTATTTTTTTAGATTATTAGATTATAGCATTAATAATACATTTATAATGGCTACTAAACATTTATTTGTTTTCTGTTATACTTTCATTATGCATCACAACTGATTTAGTTATATTTTTTTAATAGATCAATTATTATCTAAAAAACTAGATGAGAAACATTTAAAACGTTGCAAATTATTTATCTATCATTCGTCCTTATTTATGCTCATCAATATAGACATAAAGTTATAAATTATAATATAATGTTCATTTAAATTTAAATAATTTTAGAAATGTACTTTTAATTTAGTCTAATTAAAAATTAGTTATTTAATACTTGTTTTTATTCAATAACAGTTTTATTATATACATTTTTAAATCTATGTGCTAATGTATGTTTACTGCATACCTATTATTATGCTGTTTTATGAAATTAAAATTATATTAATAATACAAAACATATTTTTAAATTAAAATTGAATTATTAATTTATATATTATAATATTTTTTTACCATGTTATCTAAAACGTTTCTATTAAAAATAAAGCCAGTGTTAAAACAATAATGTTACAACATGGTCTAAGATCACAGATTGTTCTTCCATAAATATATATTATTATTATTATTAATATTTGTGTATTATTGTTAGTTATTTATATATAAAAATTCATTAAGGAATATTTCACCTTGATTCAAATTATGTAAATAACGTTTTGTTTCTGAAATACATGCATTCTATTTATACGAACAGCTTAAAGGATTTCAAATTAATTTACGAAATCTGTCACCTTCTAATTTATGTATCATCTATGTCACTATGCACAAATCCTCGTGTTTTAATTTGAGATTTAGAGTTTGATTGATATGTATGAATTTGTCAGTTAGCGTCAAAATGAAATTAGCTTTTCGACATTTATTTAAAATAAGTTCAAATGAATATGTAAGTTTGAAAATTGTACAAATTTCCAAGAATAGTTATTAATTTGTATACATTTCCTTTTAAACGAAAATAAATTAGCATACACCGTGACAATCCTGCGTACGTTTAAACGTTTCGTCAAAACCCGATTTTTATTTATATATATTGTAGACACACACACATATATATATATAAACTTATTAAATGTGATATGATATTATGATATGATATTTTTCTTTTTAAAAACTATTTCACTTACTCAGCTGCTTGTCAGTATACATTTCTGACAGGTATCTCCTATAAATAAAGCACCAAAATTCGTCTCTTAGGTATAAATTTTTTTTTTTTTTTGGTAATATCTTCGTTGTATGTATTCACCATTAATAATAATTTGTTCGATTTAACAGACGTTTTATAAAATAAATGTGTCACATTGGAAGGTGAACTAGTATCAAAAAGAAAAATTATTTTTATCAACGGGCTTTTTTAGAAAAAATGGTGCAATAATAATCGAAACACAGATGACACATATTTATTATAGTTTTTAATACAGCAGTGCGTCGATGGTCTAGTTTTGAACAGAAATAACTATTTTTGTTTAGCGTTGAGATAAAACAATAATATTAATAACAAACTGTTTTCAAGTAAAAATATACGTGCTCCTGAGTATATAAAGTTATTTTGTTTTGTTATTTTGTAAAAATCTTTATATTATGTTATAGTGTTCAATGAACGTCACCATAATTCGTTCAAACAATTAATTAATTTACGTTCGATATAAATCTTTTTGGTTGATTAATTTCGGACTTAACTGTTGCTAAAATATATTAAATTCCGTAATTTATACAATTGACACACTGCGTGTCACACACGCGCATATAGTTCACACACGCACACATACAGACATGCATCAAACAGCTGCAGAGTTATAGATTTGAACTTTTATAATACATTTATATATATATATTAGGCATACGTACACAGTCAATGTAAAATCCAAGTTAATGTTTATCCATGGTTTATGATGTCAAAAATTAATAACTAAACTGATAAAATAAATACTTAAAAATTATTATCATTAATAATGATTATTACCTGTCATATATAAAAATGCAATAGCTTATAATATAATAATATTATATTTAAATGTATGCACGTATTATATATGTATGTATGTATAATAAATGTTCGCAGAATAGGGTATTACTTAAATATAATGTTATCTAAATTATCTTCTAAATATATTTTTATTTGAACAAATGTTTCGCAATCATTTGAATTAAAAATTAATCAACTCATTTTCAAACATAATTATTCAAATAATTTCCGTTAGTTTAACCTAATTCGTATGAATGAAGAACGAATTTATTATGTCTTCTTTTAAGATGAGACTTAAAATTTAGAGTTGAAGATAACGATCCTTTTATTTCAATACAATTTGGATAACATATTACGTATGTAGAAATCATTTTTAGCTATTTTTTAAAAAACTCTTTAAGACTCTTCAGCTGATTATTGCGTTAAAATTATAGAGTTGCCATTATCTACATTATATATATTTAAGAAATTCATATTGAAATACATTTATGTTTGAAATTAAATCAAGTGCAACTGTCACACGATCATACAAACTTGACACTGTCGGAAAAAACTAACGTCAAAACACATCACAAGTAATCATAAGATAATCTTTATAATTCACAAAGTACCTGTACCTGTATATTTATGCAAAATAGTTGCTGTGTATTATGTATAATAAATATAGAAGTATTATACTATTACTCATTATATCACAGTGACTGCAGTTAATTTAAAAGGGTAAATACCATAATATATACAATTTAACTATATAACTTAACAAATGTAATAACTCGGTTGGGTATTATACTATTATAACGTATACTTAACTACAACGTATACTAACTCGATTAAAGAGCAAAAAATTATGTTAATATATAGTTCTAATGATAGTGATTAAACTTATGTGATTTTGTTATCGTGTTGGTAATTACTTAGTCTTAGTAAGTTGAGTTGTTTAAGATTATCACAAACAAAACACTTTAAAAATAAATAGTACGATTACATTCTACAGTAAAATAATTAACCTAAAATATATTTTTGCTATGTATAATTTAAAGATGATATAGTGATAATAATAATTCTTTCATAAACTAGAAAATCGCTGGTTGAAGATTAATCATTAAAATTTAATGAACATTTTCAAAATAATGCATTTACAAATATTTAATTTTGAGAAATTAAAGTTATGAATATTTAAAACGTTAAAACGTTGAAACATTTTAACATATAAGACCAGAATTTCTTAAATTTAACTGCACACAAAATTATATAGTCTATCAAGATTATCCCTGTTTGCATTTTATTTTATTTTAAGATTTTATAAAACCGAACATTTACCCTTAATTGTATAAGCATTTATTACTTAAATATTTTTCGTATACAGTTTTATGTACTTCTCAATAAGAAAACAAATTTTATCGGTATTGATTGGGGTACACATTTTATAGAGAATAGTTACAGTTTAATTTAAAATATACAATTATATTCATTATAAATACAACACACGTTTGCAATAAATAGGTACTAATTTTTTTCTAAACAAAATCCTAGAGTATAACCATTTTATATACTATACTAATATTTTATGCATATAATCGGAGAGATTTTATTTTAAAAAGTTGTTTTTATAATTTTATCTTACTTTCATTATTATTAAGTATAATTAGGCGCAAATGTGGCATTGTTGTTTATTAGTTGTTATATACTTAACTGTATTTATAAATCCATTTAATGCAACCAATTTGGTGTTAAAAATAAAAAGACAATGGTAAATAAATAATATAATAGTGCATCAATATATTATCTAAGTCAAATCGTTGTCATCGTAGGAATTCGTATCTATATTATCTATGTATCTATATAGATTATAGATCATATTATTTCATTTCCGTCCAAATAATATTATTATTTCTATTAATTTTTATTATTGTTTATTAGAATAGATTAATCAAAATAGCTGATTGTTAAAAACATTGTTTTGCAACACCTACCAATATAAATCGTCATATAAACATTAAACCTGCTTTGAAAAATATTTTATACACTATTTCTGGTGTTTTATTAGTATATATAAGTACTATGTTTAATATTTTTGTAACAAAGTTTCAAGGTACAGACGGTTTAAATGTGTAGACCGGGAATATTGGTCATTCGTCTCGATTTGCTAAACTATGCGTTAACTTTGTAATAAATCATAATCTTACATTTCAAATCATTAATAAATTAACATTTTTAGAAAATAAACTTTTAAAATATGTATGGAGTTTTAAAAATCATAGATTTAATACTGTTAACGAGTGCATAATAATATTGTTCAGTACTTACAATATTAATATTATGCTAATATTTATATTAGAGTTGTTTAGTTGTATTTATTGGAACTTAATAAAATCGTAAATCATGTTAAAATAAATCTAAAAATTATATAATCACATAAATTTATCATGGAATACAATTTTATTTTATTACTGTACTGTAATCGAATAACTGTGCATTAAATTAAAACAAGTATTAAAGTAAATAGTTTTTTAGAAACAAGTCTTATTATGCTAAAATATGTATTACGAATAATGTGTTTAGCCATACGGTTTGAAAAAAAATATTTTCGTAATCATTATTACGTTTGAAACTTTTGTATGTTTGGTTGGGCTATACATTTTCTGTGACATTTTTACCATTTACTGAGCGTTTACAATGAGCCGTCACTTATAACTAAAGACTTTTTTTTAAAAGTATATTTAGATTATTATAAAGTTAAATTTGTATTGTTCAAAGTTTTCAAACCTTAATAATAAGAGTTACACAAAAAACTTAATATATAAATATGTGTCTTAATAAAGTTAATATATAGTTAAGTAAATTAGTTAACTTTGTCGTATTTTATACAATTTTAACATTATTAACTCTAAAAAAAAAACATTGTACATTTCGATTTTCGAAAATTTTTGAACAAAAAATAAATATTAATAGGTATGTACATATAGATCAATGTTTTTAAATTAAAAAGAGTATGCCGTATTTATTTTTAAGTTAATTGATTATTTACATAATTTCAACATTAAATTTCTTGGAAATTGTTTTTGACGAAGTGCAGGGAAATTTCCAATTCGATAAGTCTATAAAATATAATCTAAATCGTATATGCTACCATCTGTGGTCAATTGGCAATTTCCAATCTATAAAAGAATTTTCAAATCTTTATAATTGCGTCACTGTTTTTTGTAAAAGTGACCCTCGTTTGTTATCACCGTGTTTGTTATCCACAAAATTTTTATTCCAATTTTCGCCAAAATAAATCAATAATATTATTTAAGATTTTTTTTTAGAAACGTTTAAATGCATCAAATCGTAATGATTATAGTATACGCATATAATATCTAGAAATCGTATTAATTAATATAATTTTATCATTGATATATATCCCAAAATATACATATTTATTAGTCAAGCGGTATAATTTGTGGAAATTATAAATTTAAAATATAAAAATTGTAAATTTTTAATTTTTATCTTACTAAAATAAAAACCAGATCCAATTTTTTATACACAACCACTTTTAAATTAAAAATTTAAAAATTTTACTTATTACACATTCACAGATACAATAATAAAAGAGAGGCAAGTGAGTACTGTTTTAATGTACATTAGGTGTCGAGTGGGTCACTGTTATAAGTGTGTTTAACTAATTTGAATTCAATGATATATATATTATTGTATACGAAAAACTACAGAGTGGAGACGTTCTGATAGGTAATATCACTAAGTATATTTCAAAATGGTTAGTCAATTTATGTGCACTCTTATATTTTTTGTCTCAATTATTCTTTGCTTATTGTACTACTTATAATATTATATTATGTTGTATTATTGTCAAAATATGTTAATGTAAGAACTCTTGGGCCCTCACACGAGTCTTCTCAATGGGGGCCAGTATTTTAGAATATAAAATTAAAATTAAATAAAAAAGATAATTTTTTATATTGAACTTTTTAATGTACAAACTAGATTCAATTTTCTATCTAATAATTCCACTATCAAAAATGAAAATTGAAAAATTTTTCGACTATTCATTGTGTATACAATACATACATAAAAAAAAAAAAACATAACCATATAATCGTAAAATATTTCATTCTTCACTTTATTCAAATCTTAAAAATATCTGTGTACCAAAGGGTGTGTTAGACAGTTTCGTTATTAATATTGTTTACTACACGTGCAGATAGTATTTTAGATTCTGCTTAGTCTATCTATTGTTACTATATACCACTACCATATATGAATCAAGTTAATTGCTTTCGATCAACCCTAGAGGCATTGTAAAGTTTCATGTTCGGTTCGGACTCGTTCGTATCTCATTTATCTGTATAATAATACATATTTTATGATAGAATAGCAACTACATTATGTGTATACCGGGTAATCCATTTATTATTAAATTATCATTATTTCAAAACCATTTTTCTAAAATATTTTTTACTATTTTGATCAACAATTAATATTTTTAATTTTACATTTTTAACATCACATACATATTTTTAACCTTTATTCCAAAGCATAATACATTTCAGAGTTTTTCGATACAGAAAAATTGAAATGGGACAAGCCGTGTATGAGTTATTAAACTCCATCAATTCTTGGTCTACACTCCAAACTTTAAATAGGAACCTTAATTAGTAGAGAACTAATATATCTTCATATATATATATTATAAAATACATATTATTATATTATTATGAGTGTGTATACATTTATATACCACGATAAAATAAAAATTCGGATATACACAATTTATACTTCCGGAAAATTGTTTTAAAAGCACATTTGAAGTACAATATTGTTGATTTTATAATGCTATTAGTATGATACCCCCAACGCAACGGTTATTGCCGTAAGAATGATTTTCGAATCTATTGTGTAAATGCCCTCGTTTATTTGATATATCTACATGAAAATCGATATGTGTCGATACAAATTATACGTCATATAGCATGTGGAGCTGGTACAACAATAAAGTATTATACACCTATTTGAAAACAATAAATCTAATAAATGTAATTTATATAAAAATTTAATATAATTAATATATACATAATATTATACCATAATGTTTTACATGTAAAATTAAAAAAAAAAGATAGGTAACTGATCATCAATCAGAACAAAATGAAACTATTATCGTGCAAACTGGTAAATATTTTATTACCGTACACACCTACATTATAACATAAAGTTTGTAATAATAGTATTTATTGATCAATTTAATATAATAATATGATATGTCTAGAAATGAAACTAATAAAAATAATTTTATTTTTGCTTCACTGTGACGTGACATTGAAACAAAGATATATGTTACCAATTAAATAATATTTATTTATTATACATTAATCATTTCGTTGTACCTATTCATTATAATATGTTATTGTGTTACTGTTATCCAATAATACTATTGACAAGTAATAATGTATCTAACCCATGAAAATGCGTTTTTTACCAAACAGTCAAATTCGGTCAAACAATAATTTTACCATTAATGTAGTATAATAATTTTATAAAAACACTGAGAACAACACAATTACCCCGAAAAAGTAAAAATAATATAATATAATTACTCACCGGTCTGTATAACTATGCAGAAATGTAGATATCTACTTATTTAAATATTTTAGTGATTATAATATAATTTCTATTTATTTTTTTCTGCAAAGCTCTTGTTCCTACCGCCCAATCCACTTCTACGGTTTACGCCCTATTTGGCATTGCACGAATTCGTCGTATCTAAATAAAGTCGATTTCTAAAATGAGTCGGAATACTGCACTTGTTTCACGTCATTTACATACGATATCGTTTGGTCCTAGCTTCTATTCCGACACAAAAAATTATGTACAGAACTACAGAGTGATTCACCAAACATGCTCATCCCTATTATGCATTTATTCAAATACTATTTTTTTAAATTTTTAAATATTTATACTTAAAGACCATATTTACAAATACTTTTTATTAAATACTATTTATGGGGAGTATCGTGTTTTTAATTAATCAAGTTATATTAATAAACTGTGTGTATTAAAATTACTAGTCCTTTTTCCATTACATATAAAACATGTGTAATATTTAGTCTAATCATTTTTATAATAATTGGCAACATTTTGCCTTACAAATAAATTCATATATTGGGGTTGGTTTTTAAAATTATAAAACTTAACAAATTTCAATTATAATGACTATAATTTTAAAATAATAATAATCTGAATATACGTTTATTAATAACATTGTATTGAAAAAAAATAAATTTAAATTGCCATTAAGTTACAAGTTACATAAATAATCTATTTCTTTCAAAATATAGTTCTTAAAAATTGGAATTAAAATAAAATGTATAGATATGTAAGTATGCTTAATAAATCATTCTGTATAATACACTATATTATTTAGTTGAGTAAAACATTTTTTAAAAACGACACATCTTTCGACGATAAAATCATCCATTTGTGCATGTGAATGAAGCTACTATGAGTTCGCTTTAATATCGTTTTAAAACTACTATTTATGAATGGTATAATATTGCCGTATAGGTATGTATTATATTTATTTTTTTTATATTTTATTTATTTTATTGTTTTATATCATCGAAGTATTAGCAAACATAAACCAATAAATTATGTTTATTACATATATATGTGGTATACATGGGTAAATAAATATTCAGAAAAACAACTTATAAAACCAAGAAATGGATATAAAACCAATAATGATCAAATTATGGAGTAAAAATAATAAACCAACATCTGTTCTGAAAAATCTATACAAAAGTAAAAACAAAAAAATGTATACACGATTATTACAGACATTGAAATTGTATATTTATTTTAGATTATTGACTTCCCCCCTCACAAAAATAAAATTATTTAAATAATTATTATAACTAAAACTTTTCTTAAAGTTTTGAATGAAAGTCTACATTACTTTAATCTACCACACAATGTTTATGAAGTAACGTTTTCAATATTAATATTTTATACATATTTTCTTATGTATTAAAAATCAATGATATTATTTAATATTTAGATTCTAATTAAAATAAAATAATTGTGAAATATTGTTTAAAGAACTTTGGATTTATATTACATATTCAACAATATATAAATATGAAGAAAATATCACTAAGATACTTAAATTTTGATTTAAAATCGAAATAATGATAGTTATGATACAATATCTGTAAATCTAAAATTGGCAATATTCATTTATCAATTAGCACTCACTATATATTTGATAACGATATTGCAGAATTTCTGTTAGGGTATAGTAACATTGGGAAATAATATTGATAAAAAGGCTTTGAAAAAATGGTTATCAATTAATATTTCATTAAAAACTAAAAAACTTACATCAGCATCAATTTTCTTCTACTAGAAAGATTAAAAAGCACACAAAACTTCAATTATTTTAGTATCGAATAAAACCGAAAATGAAAGTGCATCCTAATAGTGGATGATAAAAAAAAATAATTTTAAAAAGGGTAAATGCCTAATGCCTTTAGCAATATATTATTATTTTATTACTATACAATTATATTTACGTGAAACTTGGGCTGAATAATTTTTGATAATGTGCTTTACGCGTGGCGATGTAGTATACGTGGAATAGTATTGTGTACGCTTGTTTGCCAGTTGGTCAGAACGTTTTCTATTTTCGGTAGTGAATTATTCGAAATATACGCTTTGCGTGCATATACCAGCCAAGAGGCAGGTTTAGTGACATGGAGATAAATGTATTGGAAATGACCGCGACGGTATGGGATTGGGACGGCTTAGCACGACCCCGAATTTGTACACACCGCGTAGGTATATGTGTCCAGCTATTGTATGGTTCGGTATCCGTGATTTGTATATAATGGTCTTTATTATTGTAGTGGGGCGTGCATATGAATAGAAAGTTTTGACTTGAGAGCGGGACGAAGAGTATACGCAATCGACCGTCCAATATATTTAATGCTCAACTTTTAGGTGTGGAGCACGGGCTAATCTTTTTCCTGGGAAACGGTTCCTAAGTGGATCTCTGGGTGTCCTACCTGTCCGTATGTATTATAAATTATTATAATATATGTAGAATACCCACCAACACGATATTATATTGTCGTGTGGCAGTTAATATTGTAACTCGTAGCTATAGCCACGGGAATTAAATCATTTGTGTTTTTATCGATTTAACTTTAATTGTAGTTTTTCGAAAACGAATTAATTAAAGTTTGGTTTAAATTCTAAGTCTAAAAAATATGAAAATATGTGGCAGTTATTGAATATTTTTTAAATCTAAATTCAAAATATATAGTCGTATATCGTAGTTATCGAACTCAAAGTGTATTCGTCTTTATTCGTCATTCTGTGTTATTCGTTGAAAATGAATGCTAAAACTTATTTTTTCTTTCGTGCAGTGTTCCGATAACCGAAAAATTATTATGCATTTTATAATAAATATTGTAGTTTGTGGTTTAAGAGTAAACCATTTAAAAAAAAAATCAAAAACTACATTGTATTCAATTTAAATATGATTATTTGAAGAACGTGTGAAATGCTGATACTGCTAAATTCGGTATAATATTCTTCTGAAACTTGAAATTTCCTCCAGCCCGTGGTAATATACTTATTCCGGGTCGTATAAACAATCGCTAAACGTTTAACGAATCAATATAGTGAGTTAATAGGTTAATGGTCTCTTAAAAACAATTTAGAGGCCAATGATTGGTTCATTATATTTTAGTGGATCATTAAATTTATTACTTTGTTTATGCAATCCAGCACTATAATAGCACTATAATCGAGTAATATTGTTTGATGGTTTTCAAAACATTTACAAACAGTCCCCTTTTAAGAATTTGTAGTTAAATTATCCTGATCAGACATGTATATGATTAATGGTCAATTATTAATTATAGACGATGATGCGCTTGTTGTTATGTCAGTGGATTTTTTACGTACGGTTTTAACAAAATCAAAACGACAATACCTAATTAATTATTCAAAAAGCTTATCGTACAAAATCATTCCGATTTCCAATCATCAATTTTACCAACGATCACGATTAATCATCCTAGTTGGTAAATTTATCGATATTGAACCTCGTATAATATATTTCATTATACAATACGGAATACAATCGCGCAATTTTATTGTTTCGTTTTTTTTTTTTTATACAACAATACGATAAAATTGTCAGTCATTATTTTTTGTTATTGCTTTATGCGCAGTTTATGTTGTATTTTTGAATCATTGATTTCCTGGTTTAAAATTAAACGCGATTTCCCGTTGAAAATACGTGTACGGACAAAAGGTTTATTCATTTGTTCATTTTGTTTTACGTTGAGCTTAAATCTTTTTAATATGACGACACGGACAGTGTATATACATTAACCGGATCTTGGCTATTAAAAGAGAACGTTCCGCCCATATTTCAAACAAAACACTCAGGGGACCATTTCGAGTCATATCTAATAACCCCATTGCCTGCAAGTAGCGCTGGAGTACAAAGTGATGGTGTTCTTTAAATGTTTTTGTTTTTTTTTATTATTTTGTTTTTAATAAATAAGTTACATCTGGAATAAGCTTAAACGATGCAGTGTAAAAAAAAATTTGGCACGAAGAGAAAAAAATAAAATTTTAGATAATTTTACATATGTATTTGTGTTTAAACGCATGAGCATGATGAAAAAAAAAACAGAACGTTTTTTCTTGTCAATCACTTCTCCGTTTCCGGTTCAATACTTTTACACAAATATTTTATAATTATTATTATATTATTTTAGATTCTGTACGGAGTGATGAATATATTGATTTTACAATGATGTGTGTTTTTATTTTTATTTTTGTGTCTGTCATCACGTTTTGGATTAGTAATAATGCTTTGATTTTTGACTTCAGCTCCTCTTTGAAAAAGAAAATTCATATAGATGGTACTTTGGTGGGGGGGGGGTCAAAAGTAAAAAATTTCCAGTAGTTTTCAAAGCATCAGGAAGCGTCAGGAAAAACCCTGAAAAGCTAACAGAAAAGCGGGAATTTTTACGTATAACCACTTTTCGACAAAATCGAATTTTTGATTTTGCTGTAACTCATAAACCAATCATTGTAAATACTTGACATTTTTACCAAATGTTTATATTAGCGTTATCTATTTACGATGTAATTTTTAAAATATTTTGACCTTTTTTAAGCTACATATAGGCAATTAAAATTTTCGACTTTTCTAAGTTTTTTTTTTTTTGAAATGGCTATCCAAAAAATCTTTAAAATTTAAAACAAGATTTATTATAAGTTGTACTTATCGTAGTAAAAAAAATTAAAAATCGTTATTCACAATTTTTGTTTATAAGTATTTACAGTACAAACGTTTACGAAATATGTATATCAAAATCGCGAAAATTTACAAGGAATTTTGAAGTTGAAAGTTCATAAAACGTTTGTGATTTATACCTAAGGTTGAAAAACCCCATACAAGATTATCCAAAAGTTTTCCTTCAAGTAACTGTATACAAAAATTCCAGCGTCAATATAGAAACAATTTTATGAGGGCATAAAATTCAATTTTTTACGAAATCGTTTAAAATAACGATAGGTTTATTGCAACTTAAATGTAGGTAATAATATAATATCCTACTAATTATCATTGACTGACAAATCATCTAGGTTTAGAATCATTTCTTGTATATAATTATACCTGTCATTGCATTTCAATTTAACAAATCCATTTAATATAGTGAACTACTTTCCATCTCTACTAGGTATACAGCACAGCGACATCCACTAGCCCACCTTTATTTATGTTTAACTTTTTGATTTTGATCCGATGTCTGTTATACATTCAGCAGCTCACTATTATATATTTTTATATAGGGTAGTAAATAAATATAAATAATCCGACAAAGTTATGGTAATGCTTTAGTGTTCTTCTATACTTAAAAGGATTTTTATTTGAAAATATTTTTTAGAAAATTTACAGAAACGTACGTATAATAATATATACGCAAAACAATATTATATGTATTTATTTGTATGCACCAAAAAAATGTATATATATTTAAATGCAATGTATGTATACATGTATAATAATGAACGCTCGGGTATAATATATTGCATCATATTATTTAATATATACATGCATGTACATTTTATTTAATAAAAAAAAAATTAAGATATAAATATTTCACTTACAGTCAATTTGAAAATGACTATACTAACTATAAATGAAAATCCAAGTGTAAGCACATTTTGTGTTTTTCGTTGACTAACGTTTAATGAACTTACTTTAAGGAATTTTAGTCCAATACTATTGTGTGATACATGTCTTATACACGTTACGTTATATAATATTATACAGTTTAATAAGGATAATTTCCCATATTATTATGTACGAGTATATATGTGTAATACTGTTATTTTTGGTTATTTAAATAAAGTATAACATTTTAAATGCATTTTATTGGTATTAATAGATAGTTTAGTGTATTATAAAACGGATTTGTATACCTTTTGTTATTCTAATTCAAATACAAAATAATGTGTAACTCAAAAACGTATAACCGTAGATAGCTATTGAGCTTTATCAAAAAATGTATTATGATATATTCTTAGTGCAATAATATACGCTAACAGACGTCTCCGTTCAGAACCGTTTAGTATGACATTCAAAATTAACACATCCATCACAGTGGCCTGTTCGAAACCGAACATACTATAATAAAGCGGTTTCCATTTTCTTAACTTTTTTTTTTAATTAATTAAAAAGAGAATACTATTTTTAAGTCACACAGTATTTCGATTTTTTAATTACACTTTAATTAATGCCAGAAAAATACATTTTAAAATGTACTACATTTGAACATTTAAGACATACAAGCGTTTATTACAACTTTTGGCTATTGCATGACGCGTGAGAGTTTTTCTGTAAGAGAAGTTCTTGTCTGAAAACACGTCGGCTCTAACTTCTTAAAATGAACAATTATTAGTTGCTGTGAAAATGTAAAAGGTAGGTGCAAATTTCTAATTCCTACATTGTTTTTCTCTAGTTATAAAAAGTAAAGCACATCATATTGTACAACTAACGGCACCGTCGTTTCACTTAAAAAATAAAATTACGTTAGAATGATAAATGCATTTATATACGTTTAACAAAAGTTTATATAATATAAGATAATTTTTAAACCACTATTATCACATTAAATATCTTTGACAAGTTATAAGACAAAAGTTTTTCTTGAATAATGGAATTTTAATATTAACTTTAAAAAAAAAAAACATTTTAAAAACACAGACTAGTAAATATAATAAAGTTAATAAAATATTGGGTTCATAGTACTGGAAAGTTTTAAATAAAGGTCATAATTATATCAAGATGATAAGTTTAGACATTATATTATAAAAAAATAATAAAAAACATACAAGAAAGTATTTCATAAAAAGTACATTAATGGTAACATTTTGAATTCCAAAACATACTTAAAACTAGGAGATTAGTATAAATAATTTATTGTGCTAAATAATTCAAAATGTATATTTTTAACGGTTTTCCAGTGATAATTTCTATCATAAAAAAATGTTTAGCGCGCGTCACTAAATCCTCGAATGATAAATTTACACACAATTTAGTCCATGATATAATACATTACGACCCGTTCAATTATAATATTCTGAAAGACATGAATGCCTAGAACGGCCAAGAGAAGTATCAAAGATATGTTCAGCGATGTAGATCAAAGTCCATATATTCGTAAAGTGTGCGACGGTGCAGTACTAATGAGCGAAAACTAACCTCTAAGGCTTGTTTAATAGTAATTAGCGTTGTATCGCTCTATACGCGAATACTCGAAGGAAACTCCAGGAAAAACTTCGACGTGATGTTCGATACATGGCACAGATTATTATTATATAGGTAACAAGTCGGCGCTAGAGTTTACCGGTGAATTATTACCGTTACATCTGAAATCAATGACAAGCTTAATCGTACAATTCGGATAACGTACACAGATCGTACGCAAATCGCACCTGCCGTGATTTATTCGGTAATATTCATGAGTATTTTTTCTTTTCGCTCGGGAAAACCATCGCATACACGTTGATCAAATCGAAAGACAACCTCGTCAGTGTACCGCGCGATATACGTCTTACATAATATTTTGTTCACATTGGATAAACCTATCTTTCTTTTTCGCCGTTTAAAATAATTCACTTACAATCTATACTCCGTGTACAATAAGTAAATTTGATTTAAATACTAAAATTTTATATGGAGGGCATAATAATGGGTCCCTCATACAATAGCCTCTTGGGCTATATATATATATATAATATACCTATTCCTTTCAAGTGTTCAAGTGCTATTGTTTTTATCAATCGTAATAATCGTATCGTCAAAACAATTGTTAATAAATTATTTGTTTTATATTTCGAAGTATGTAGTTATTATAATATTGTGTTGATCAGGCTGGTGTGTGTAATATGTATGCTGTATGCGCCAAATAATGGTTAACTCTGGTAAATTTTTATTATATTGATGTCAAAAGTTATCTTGTGATTTTTTTCGGGGTATTGATCGTAGTTAATTTGCGAATATATAATATGTAATATGAACAAAAATAAATCACAAGTCTCTTTATGCTTATTTTCCGTGACTAAAACTAATCGACGTACTTAAATGCGTAATAATTTAACCCCTTACGTTCTCTTAAAAAAACTAACGTTGGAGATTTACGTGCGCATTTACCTAGAAGACACAGATTTGGGCTGATGTTGTAATAAAAGCGCGCCTCCAACGCATTAAATAATCATAATAATTTGTAAGCGGTATGACGAACTTTACTAAAAATGAATGAGAAATCTTTATCGTTCTGGGTCGTCGTCACAACGGGACCAGCGTTTTCCTTCTGGGACAGATTTTTTAATTATAATAATAATTTATCATCGTACAGACCAGATTAATATTATAATATACTTGTTTAAATACTATGGATACGATGCAGGTGAATATAATATAAGAGAAAATGTTCTAGGGACGTTTTCCTGTACGAAATGTATTAGGTAGTCTATTGAGATAATATAATTTTGTCACCGACATTTACTAACGTAATTTTTTATGCCACGATAGAATATTAAGATTAAACTGTACTATCATACCAACTGCAGAATGTTTAAGATTAGACGAAGGGAGCTTCACGAAAAATGCAATTACTTGACATTTATTCATTTCTATACATTAGTCCGTGCACTTTTTTAGTATTTCTTTCTTACACTCGTGTTCACCTAATATGAAAAACAATTATTCACACTATTGCATTATTTAATGGTATTTAATAAATATTAATATATTTATTGTATGGTGAAGTGGTCAGTAATTTTGACTAATACTGTATTTCTGTTTCCGTACAAAGTCTGCTAAGACAATACAGACAACTTAAAATCGTTGTAAATCACTATATATATGTACAATAGCTAGGTTTCGAATGAATTACTGCAATGTTTGTGTTCAATTAGAATTCAAAGACATATCATTAAATATAAAAATAAAAAAAAAAACGATTCTGAGCGAAGACGGTTTATCAACCTAAATCATTAAGTGATATGTTTTTTTGTTTTAATATTGTCTTGAGGTAAAGTATTTTATTTTACTATTAGTAATACAGTAGGTTGAAATCATATTTGTTGAAAACATTGCATTTAAAAATATCATCGTATATATAAAATATAATAATATACGTAGAAGTCGTTTGTCCCAATGATTAATGTTTTTGAACTGTAATAAAATAATGTATTATAATTGATATTTTGCACATACGAATCACGCCTATTCTGATTGGTCGTAAAATAATGTATTGTTATTATAACTTTTACAGAAATGCGTGACGCCTATGTCACGGTTTCGTATCACGTCAATGCCATCATTCAATGTAACTTTGTCATGCCATAATATAAATAATTAATAAATTCAATCTTTGCAGATTAATATTTATGGACCTGTGCACCGAAGTCCCCGTTATAATTATCGTCGTCATTCGTCGCAAAATGCTTCCTGTTATGACCAATCGTAGTTTTTCACGGTAAAGACAAGGTTTCTTGGCATTCCACTGCGCACGCCCTTTGTAGTTCGTCTATAAATAATCGGATTTATGGATTTTCCACGAATTGTGTTTGTACTTGTAATGAAAAAGAACACAGGACAAGTTAGTAATCAGATTATCATAATAGCCTAAACGGAATTTATGAATTTACGATAATATGCGATTTTATTTTTGATCCCTCAATTGTAACGTGTTGCATATCTATGGATGATAAATCCCTTCAGTATAGCTATTTAGCGCACGGCATTTACCAAAAAGTGCTAGTTATATGTCAACGATTATCAGATTTTATTAAAATTTACAATAGATCTCTAATAAAATACCTACATTGTAGCACACACAAATTAAGTTATATATAAATAAGAAAATGCGTGTTTAAATTTTTTAATTTAAATCTATATCTTATTAATTTAATAATATTAAATTTTCAAAAATTTAAAAATCTATGTAATTGTTTCTGAAATAGGTATAGTAGGTTTCGGGTGTAACTACCTATACAAACTCGTCATTGAGTAAGTTAATAATGCAAATGGATGCAATTATAAAATAATTTGAATAGATGACTAGTGCATAAATATAATATATGCGGAACCTTATATCAATAAGCGATGTTGGGCAATCTTTATTTTAATATTTAAATTTATAAAAAATGATAAGTATCTTCAACGTGAAATTTCATTGGTTATAATACATTTTAGCACTCAAATAATTTGCTTAATATGTATTAATTATTATATAATATATATATATATATATTATTAATCATTATAATATGCTTACTATAATAATTAGAATAAACTATTTTAAATCGTTTAAAATATTATAACGTACAAATTATACAATAGTATATTATATTATTTTTATTATTTTACAGTCAGTGATAATTAACATAATAGAAGACATGATTTTTATTAGAAAACTGATCGACTATAATAACATATCATAATTGATGACAAATATATTTAACATTTATGCATATTTTGTTTTTTAATATCAGAGTAAGCTACACACTTTTTTCGTGATACAATAATAGAATCTATATTTTAAATATTATATAAATAAAATTTTACTTTAGTCTTCTTTAATTGGGTTTGGCACGATAAAAATTATTTTTTACAATATTTGTCATATTATTATTACAATAATGTATGGATTTAAAATATTTTGTTATATTCTTCTATTTTGTGTAAAAAATATAATTTTCTAGTTTTAAAAACCTTCAAAACTTTTACTTTTCAATATATCTAGTTGTTTTATTAACTTTTTAATCGATTTAAAATACGTCTCATATGTTGTTTTTCCTCCAACTTATCTGCTCTTACCACATATATGTTTTTGACACTCCTTAGTTCACAAAATAATCTATACATATTCAGTGTTTTTAATGTCTTATATAGATACGCAAAATTCGATCATTACCTCAGTTCTATAAACAATTATTTTTTTACATCGGTCTTATAATTTTTTTTGCCAATTTTACTATATGTTTATTATCAATAATTAAGGACATGTCATATACTTCTAAGTATATGAGTTACAAAATCATTTTCGTTGACAAAGTAATTACAAAAAATTAAACAATATGGATACCTACCGCATAAACCAATTATACATAAAATAATTCATCATATTAAAGTACGTTTTCATTAACTCTTTGTTAGTGTTTTAACAGGTGTAATATGTCATTTTTCAGCTATACCACTACAATTTATTTCAGTTACAATTTGTCGATGCAGATTATAATATTACATTATTTAGATTAAACTGTTTAAATTCAAACTTTGTATTTAGTAAGATTATTATCTTATAATATAAGAGATAAAACTGTCAATTCTGTATAATAATATAAATATCCCAAGGGCTTAAGTAAAGAAAAAAATATCTTCAATATTTTTAGATTGGCCAATTTGACAAGATTGCCTTCTATTCTTTGTTCTCAAAAAATAAACAACTCAATTGGTCGATTATTTTCTATAAATTAGATACTATTATGAATTAGCCATTTTTGATTATCGTTTAAGAAACACGAAAACCACAATAATTTTTTTTTTTTAATTCGGGTAAGTATAAAATTACTTTAATTTAAAATAATCGTGACTATATTTTAATGTTCATATAGTTAAGTTATACATAGTAGATTTTCAAAATATTAATTAGTAGAAAAAAAATCATGAAAACTATATCTTCAGTGTATTTTGTGTAGGTAATTCATTATGTACACCCATATAATTACGTTTATATATTATTATTACTATCATAATAATTTTATTTATATTGTGTTATTATCAATAAATCTCGTTTGAATGTGAATGTTAACATTTGCCGGAGATTTTTTTTATAAATTTCTTTTTAATTAAAATAATCGGGTTAAAGCGTGTTTTATAAATACGCCTGATGCAAACCGAAATATAGACTGTGTGACCGAGATATTTTGGCGTTGCCTTTTCACAAACACTAAACACACTGCGTTCGTCGTACAACGTTATAAAGTTTAAAAATTGAAATGAATTCATTAGAGTTAATTCGCTAGATATTTTATTCGAAATATTCGCGGATTTTATTTAAAAACTCGTTAGCACACTATGTTAAACTGTTAAAGCGATGTTACAGCAAACGACAATTATTATGTAGTCAGTGTATATAATGTGATATAAAGTTGTTTGTCTGAAATGGTTGTTTGTGAATTAATGTCACCAAAAATGTTTTTGACAATAAACTGTCGGGATCTATCTACTAAATATAACCGCTTTTAATTTATATAATATATTTATATGAATATTTGCGTCTCGAATCATGTTCGTTAAATTTCTAGTAATATTTATCGAGAGTTTGGCTGTTAACTTAAGTGAAAAAAGCTATTATATTTTTCGTTGGTGGATTTATAACATCAAGTTATTTACTCGATTAAGTGTCGGCAAAATGCATATAGATAGAAAACAAGCGAACCCACCTATATCTATAAAATGTATCTCTATATACCTATATCTTATAATTAAAAATCGACTAGTTTCAATACCATCGCAGCTGAATAGTTATGTATGTATATTATCTCTGAGTGACACTTTCCTTATTATTTATAGTAATATTACGTTTTGTTTCCAAAAAGTACGTCGATAATTTAATGACTCTGGCGATTTTCTGTATAAAATCGACTTGGTTACGTTTTATAATGACGTCTATTATAATGGATGATAATAAAAGTTCTAAGTGTCTCATCGTATTCATAGGTGCAAATACAACGCATATAATGCGTTCTCAGGATTCTTACCATCCGAGAATCTAAAACATACTAATAGTCGTTTTTATGTATTTTTAGTACTTTACTTTAAACATTTAACAATTAGCAAAGTGAATATTCACCATTTCGAAAAGAATACATTTTTTTTAGATTATGTAAATTACGTTTAATATATTTCATATAACACTTATATTTTTCATCCCTGTACTATGTTTTTTTTAGGTTAATCCATCCACCTATCAACTGCTGATTATATATATATATATATATTTTAACACTGTGAGGTTAAATTTAAATTTGAAAAAATTCTTATCTATGAATTTTACTAAGAACTGAATTACTATTAATAACATGCACTTGATTGATAGTTCAAGAATTATAATAAATACCAATAAGACAGACTTAGATATTAATTTAAACCTGATCTTGAATTTCTTTCTTATATCGATTCTATTTTTTACAGTGTTTAAGAAGTTAGGTTTTGTTACACTTATATTAAATTAATTCAAGCTCAAATTTTCTTTAAGCCGTATACCGTTCTCTTATTTGATCTCTTTTGTATCTCTTTTGGACTACTTTTCTATGCTCCGTGACTCCTTTATAGTTGCCGACTCGTCTCACTTAAAGCGAGTACAGAAACGTTTTTGTTTTTCAGCAGCTTCCATTTTAAAAATTTCCCATCCTTCATATGATTATTGTCCAGTAATGGATAAGTTCAGAATTACTTCTTAAGCAGATATATGAGTGGGAGCCAATTCAATGCGTTCTTGCATAAGTTAATTAACGGAAGAGTGGATTCTCTCTCTCTCATTTTCCAAATAAATTTTAGAATTCCTTCTTACCCCACTAGATCCGATTCTGCATTTGTTGTTCCGTTGTTCAGTTTCACATCACTAACTATGATATGAACCATAATATTCATCAAATTATGCAACTGAAAAACGAGAACCTAAGCTTCTTTTAGAATTTTCATATTATTATTATTATTATCATTATTACAACTACTACCATACGATAAATTATTAATTTATATTAATTTACATTTTGTTTCTTATAAATATTGTTTATTTTAACGTTGTTCTATTTTTAATCGTGATTTAATTTATAATATTATAGTTATTCTGTATTACTGTACAGACATAATGCCATTTAAATAATAAATAAATTATACATTATATGTATTTAATTTCAGTCAAAAGCAGAATATTTTTCTAAAAAGTTTACAAAAAAGTTATATTAAAAAATTATTTCATAGTTATTATATTTATTACATAATTTAAAAATTAGGCGTGTTTGTGCTGAATAATTTTTTTCCAGGGTATAAACTATGTTTATTTATATTTATAGATGAATTTTAACTTCGATAATCGTCTTATATGCAGGACATAATAAGTTGATTATATTATGACTTTAAGCAGAAATGGCGGAAGACCGGTTCGATTTTCGATGGAATTTGGAGATTAATAATATATGTATGCATAAGCTGTAAACTGTAAAGCTAACAATTCCTAAATCACCGACGATAAAATATATTATATATTCATGTAGGTATTAACGGAGAAATAATGTTTGCTCACTCTGCTCACTAAGCTACCGGTGCATAAAAGTACACATCAGCTCCCCTATTAAAAGTGATATGAAATTGTCATCAATTAAAACATTATGCTCATTGAATTTATCAACAAAATAATACAGCATATACACCATCATTTACCTTTTTTGTTAATGGAAAACTCACTAATATCATTGAAGTTACTGATACGCAGACAGGCATGATAAAGTTTTGCAGTGAAATGTGAATAAACATGTCATCTGGTAACGGGAAACACTATAATTTTCGTCAGATGATTTATTTATTTAATTTTTTTTTAATATTTATTACAAATTTAGTGTGTATCACCGATATTATTACAGGTATTTAATATATATATATATTATAAGTATATAGAGTGATCTTCAAGAAGACGTTATACCCGCATGTGTTGTCTTTGTCATACTAACGTACATGGTACATCATAGCAAATTTGCGTTCTGCAGAACACATTTTGTGATGTTAGTTCTAATATTAGAATATATTTATAACATCAATACCGAAACTTTCAAAAAATATTTTTTATTTTTCGTTCCAAAATGGCTTTAATCTTTTGTAACTGAAGATGATACTTCATCTGTATATATGGAATATACATATTTACACACGATGAATTATTTCATCATTTTATTAGTATTTAAACTTACGCTACGACAAGCAAATTGTTTCCAATAAAATAGTGTCAAATATTTTTTCGTTTAGTGTTTTTTGATTTTCCAATTTGTATTCATCGTTATCGACAGATCAAAAATCTTTATCGATTCGTCAGTATTGTGCATAGATATGTATACGCAAATGGTAAATAATATATTTGAGTGTGTGTATTTATTATGCTTAATTTCGTAGCGCGCGAGTGTTTAATAAGACGAACGCTGTTCGATACACAATATAAAAGAAACCTTCGTTATATTATTATGTATAAATATATAAAAACTAACTGACTGCACCACTGAAAAACGAGTGTTCAGGGAGACGGGTGCAATGGCAAGTGGGAGTAAACTACATTAGCGACGTTAACGATTGGCACCGCTCTAGTAGAAGTGTATAATACATACATGAGTATATAATACGTGGTAGTAGCGGTTAACCGGCGTTGCGATAAGACTACGCAGCGACTCGCGCTTATAACATAAATTGTGTACCGCTATGTCGGATGACGTAGAAAAAAACCTACTAAGTACCCGAGGTTGGTAGGTGTATATAAAATATAATATATATATAGATATGTCCTACTCGTCGTAAACGAGGAAAAAGTGTAACGAAAAATAAACTTATTTTTATCGAACAAGTGTTAAAAATAATAGCCACGGTACGCATGTGTGTTATATTACTTAAACTAACATATATTTAAATTGATAGTGTGTTCGTAGTAATATTGTATATATCATATGTGCGTAGCTTGTACCTATTTATTACGACAATATCATCTTGTTTATATATATATTTTATAATAATATGTATTTTATGTCAGGTGATGTACTCGTATTTAACGTAAGACACTCATTATTTCAAAAACTATTAACGTCATTAAGATTATATTTTTTATAATTTTAAAACACTTAATAAATCAAAAAAAATATTGTCGTTAGCATTTTTATTTTGTTACATTTGGAATTACAACACGCATTTTTAATTTCATATTATATTTTTATATAAACAATATAATCGAAATATATATATTTTTTTTTAAACATAAAAATTAAATTTTGTATAGGTAGTTTATGAATGAAATGTATGAGTATTTTAAGTTTAGATGAGCAGAATAATAAAGTACATTTTGCAAAACGTTAATCCAATACTTTGATGTTCGTCTAAAGTTTAAATAGAAACTTATAATTAATAT
This sequence comes from Rhopalosiphum maidis, assembly GCF_003676215.2. NCBI lineage: Eukaryota > Metazoa > Arthropoda > Insecta > Hemiptera > Aphididae > Rhopalosiphum > Rhopalosiphum maidis. Next base: position 69,010,549 of record NC_040877.1, read on the forward strand.
ACTACTTGTTTGAAATTAGATTTTTATAAATCACAGTAATCCAGATAATATTCTGATTTAGAATATGAAATTAAAAATTTATGTTGTCATTCAGAAGTGTAAAAACTTTAAAAAGTCTTAATAAATAGTATATTGTAATGAATTAAATTTATGAAAAATAATAAAAAATTTAAAACGTCATTGTTTTCGGAATTAAATAATAACACGTGGGTGTTAATTATTGCTAATTTTATACGTATTTTACAGTATACTGTTATGTACATTGTACGAGCATATAAGTACAAGTATTTTAGATGGATATTTGTTAAATCTATGCATAATAATTTATAATATGTACCTTAAATTCTTACCTACGGATTACAAAGAGATGTATTTAAGTGGTCATGACTAATAATTTCTCTTACCATATTTATGTTTAAATAAAACATTTATACAGATGTGTTCTGCTTTAAGCTATGACATTAAAAATGTACATGTCGATACGCTAACGATGGAAAATCATACCGTATGCTATACAAGTGGTTTGGTATTTTGGTTAGTGTGTACAATTATATAATATCGTACGTAGCGTGCGACATGTATGTTTGTAAATTATTCTGCACACATTTAATATGCAATACGATTTTCCTGTCGTACAGCGTAATTTCACGAGTTAAGTTATATTGTAATACCGTGAATGTGGGTGTGCGTGTGTATTGTGGCAGCGTTCGGATGGCGGAAATTACGGCGGTTTAGATTATCCGGCCACAAACGAATGCAAAACGAATAATTATATTCAAATGTCAACAAAACATATACTCATTTGAAATCACGAAAGTACCTATTCGTATATACTTAGCACTATTATGTATAATACATAATTGTATACATGTAGGTACAGGAATGATCGGATAGTTGTACACTGTAATATAACATTTGAACTTGCAATATCTTCGATATGCACTCTGTACGCTTTATATATATAATATGATTATATGATCAGCACGCCTGTCGCGTGTTCATATTATAATGTCGTTTTGCACGCGCTCTCAAAACTTTGACCATTACACCGTGGTAGAATACTATCGTATTATACATATACGCTGTACAAATTGCAGCAAAGACTATTGAACTCGTAATAACGACACGTCATAGCCATCGACGAAACAGCATTTCAATACATAATCAGGAGCAGAAATTTACCCGTACATACCACACTACAGAAACTGCAGTGATTGTTGATCATAATGCCGGGTGAATTTCTTTAAAGTATTTGTCGAATCAGTAGTATTCACGTCGTCGTATAATATTATAATCATCGCCCAGTTTTCAGTAAAGATTAGCGGACTCGACGCTCCAATCGGTACGTGTATTACGTTTGGATTGTGTAAATAATCGCTCTGACGATCTAAAGAGTACCTACATCAGCCGTATTTATAATTTTATGATACTATTAGTCTTAGAGACTTTTAGTATCTTCGTATTTGCATATTACTTGTTCGTTTCTTTTTCTTTGAAACTCAAGCAAAATAATATAATTTTAGGATGAAAAAAAATCTAAATTATTCAACATTGTATTTTGCTTATTTTAACGTTTTTAATTGTTCTAGTGTACATTTTATACGTTATATCTAACATTTAATTATTTTTTTCTAAAATATTTTAGAAACAATTGTTTATAAGAATGATTCAAAAATTGAAAATTCTATATTTTAAACAAATTATGTGCTGCATTTATATGTACGTTTAATTTTGTAAAATTTCAATAACATTTATAATTTTATAGTTAAAATTAATAAATAACAAATTCTAATATACTATTAAATAATAGAGAAACATCTAATAATTTAAAAATAAATGTAATTAAGTACCATTTTATAAAAATCCAATTATTTTGGTTAGTTTTATGAAATAAATGCAAAGCTTTTTAAAAATATTTTTCATCAACGACAAAATTAGTGATTTTATTTTATTAAATTTAAATTAAAAGCGAGCGTTACATGATACGCAGTATCTAGTGTAAACTACTAATTTTGTTAATATTAAGCAAATATGTAAAAAAAAAAGTAGGTAATAACAGCTCTACTATACAGTAAGAGTTAATATACCTTGTAGTTGTGTAGGTTACTGTGATAGATGTGTTAAATTTGAATCATGTGATAAATCATTGCATACAAAAAATGATTCTAAGTGGAGACAGTGTTAGCAGTCGGCATATATATATTACTAAATTTATTAAATTGTATCGTATTATATTTCTATTAAAGGAACTATAAATAAGCAGTAGCTTAAAATAATCTAAACATAATATTATGATAGTTGCAATGAAAGTAGAAAATGATAAATTAAGAATTGTTGTAATATTTTAAGTTTATACGGTTAATACTTTTTAAATAAAGTTAAAAAAAGATTAAAATCGTTTAATATTAAATAGTGATTTAATGCAAGAATATTCAAGTTTATCAAAATCAAACTTCGAATGTTCGCGAATAATATTTGTTTCATTATAATTCTAGTTAAATAAACGTGAATGGAAACATTTATTACATTTTTAAATGTGAGATACGAATATTATAAATTCTATGGATTCAATATAATGAATTTTGTAAAAAAAAATTTGTAGGTACTTTAAACGTTTATAAAAATATATCGTAAGACTATTAACGACTCACTAGGAACTTTATTTATTTTTAAAATTGTAAAATTGTAAGCTTTTTACATATCCAAAAAATAATAATAGTAACTTACACAAATCGATAAAACTATAAAAAATAACAACTATTATTAGCACAAAAAGGATCTAAATATTTTTACAATAAATTATTTCACTTTTAGTAAATGCCTATTCAAATGAGTAGGTGTTCTATGAATATTCGATAAAAACTGTAAGTCCACACAGTAATTAGTTTTTAATTACAACAAAAATTAAAATGAATTTTATGGTAAACTAGTTATGTGTAAATTGAACCACTAATAATTAATAAATAGATCCCTTGTATCAATATGAAGTGATTAAGGGAGTTTAGAAACAAATTTTTAAAACGATACTAAAATAAAGCAAACATACTTGGTGTATATAAACCTAGTACTAAACTACTAATTATGACATAATTGTATGATTACGGTCTACAACGCATTCACGCGTACTCACTCAGGTGGTTCGTCGGCGTTGCTCGTCTGTCGTAGTTTTTCTTCAGCAGGCTGTCTAGTATCTGGAGATGATTCATTTTTGCACCGTACCTGCGAACAGCACAAAACCACAATTTATCAAATCACAGATGTTTTTAAAAATAAATTTGTGATCAATAATTTTAAATTATTTCGATAAAACTGTATATGCTGTGATAACCGTTAATTACCGAGTGGAGCACTGGAACTTTCGACTTTAAAAATAGATTTGCTCAGTAGTCATTAAGATAAGAATCCTAAGTACCTAACTAAATATTATTAGTTAAAACTTTCAAAGACAACATACTATTTAGTAACACACAACAGTGGAGTGGTGAACAATGTGCTTATGCAATAAAATCATTTTCCAAAAATAATGACAGTTATGTGGCCGCACAGGGTTCATTTCGTTTTAATTTTAACTTCAAACGCCAATGTGTTAAGGCTATTAAAATATGGATAATCAACTTCGATGAAACGATTCCAGTCTTAAAAAATAAGCACACACAGAAATAAAATGCTTTCGTGCGACTGAAAACGTCGCTACTGTTAAGGCCACTCTAATAAACATGCGTTATCGTTAAATTTATTTCAGTATAAGCCTACGTCGGATTTTGTATAGCGACCTAAACTTTTACGCATATAAGGTATAAATAGTTCAAGAATAAAAATCTGCAGATCTCTGTAATCGAACAACTTTTTATCGAGTAATGCCAACCTGAATTGGTGATAACGAAAACTTTATTCGAAATCTCTGAATGTCTGATGGAGCACATTTTGAGCTTGATGGTTTTGTGTAATATCAGATTATGGGACATCGTTGGCCCATATTTTTATGTGGACAAAAATGGACGGCCAACAACTGTTTCTTAAAATCGTTATGTCTATATCAATGATCAATTATATTTTGTTCGGCGAACCTACAAAGTTTCCTCAAAATGATAACTTTTGGTTCAAACAAGATGACGTGACCATCTCACACCCGAATATCAACGAATACAATTCATTATTCAATAGTAAACTCAAAATACAGTGTGTACATTCAGTACATTATTTCAATACATTTAAATAGTTATATAGCATATTATGGTGTAGGTGCACATAGGATATATATTTCCAGGAAGAAGGAGGAGGTTAAAGGATAAAAAATATACATAAAATGTTTTTTTCCTTTTTACGCTGGATAGTACATTTAACATTAACTTTAAAATACCAGGTAAATTCCCATAATAGGTATATTATTAATAACGTCATTCCTTGATATCTCGTTGATAGGACTCGTATAAATACTAGTAAGACACCAAACATTAGACAGAAGGTAGTCACAGTTCTAGATTGCCTATTAACCCTTTTTCTAAGACTATTGCTCGTTTAGTACTAACTGGCTATTAGCCCTTTTTGTAAAACTATTGCTCGTCATGGACTTAGCCACAGCTAGATCGCTACAAGTACTTAGTCATTCCCAGTACTGGTAACTTTTACATAGCATTTAGCTATTCTTATTTGATTTATTGTTTTAACGTATTAATAAATTATTGTTACTTATTTATACTTCAAAGGTTCAAAGTTAGGTTAGGTTACAAATGTTCGGTCTATCCATCACTTATCTTCTCGCAATCATTTCAAGCCAACCAGGAACGTGCTACGTCGCTTAAATAAATAATGTTGAAAAGGTCGCAGTGTCCTGCACAGTGATCGCTAAAGGTTTTCGAAAATCGCATTATTTTCCAATAGTAGTGATATTCATTGACCACCTCGATCACTTGATTTATTAACATGTAAATATTTTGTAGAGCTATTTAAAAAACATAGTCAATGCGTAGAAATGTCAAAATATTTATGAACTAAAAAACTAAATTAAAGAAGAAATTGTAAAGAGATTACACATCATATAGTAGAAAATAAACGAAGTAGGGTTAATGAGTGCTCGAGAAAATATGATCATCATCTTGAGGACATAATTAAAAAAAGAATGGCCAATTTATGTACTGTATTACAATAAATGAATAATATAATATTAGTTTTTATTTTATAATTCAATTTTAAAAATCAATCGTTTTATTATTGTCTTATTCTGTACTATACAGATTGATGATAATATAATCAATATTATTGATAATTATTATACAATCATTGAATCGTGTGACATAAACTATATATTTTTGTGAGATAACCAAATCCGTTAGTTGACGTAGAACTATTTCTACATCTTAAAACTGGTGAGAATTTCAAATAAATCTTACTTCAAAATGATATTCTCTTCCCTGTCATAAATAAACATGTACAATTATTATCTTGAAACTTGCAAGACTCATACACATTAAAAAAAAAATATCTTTTTAAATAATATAATAATATAATACAGAACGATCGTCGTCAATGGTGGTGTCATCAGTTGTAAACTCCCGACGGGGAATTTAAAACCATGTTCGGACCATAAAGTTATCATGAAAACGCACACACAAGCTTATCTACACTAACACACACGCCTTATTAATATAACTCGTGAACACACGGCGTTTCGTGTATGCAATTTAACGGCATAAGCGCTCCGGAGTGTACAATATTATTATTATTATTATTATTTTGTGTTTGTGCGTGCGCCATGTATAATATTATCGTACGTAGCAAAAATTTGTTCTTTGGCAAAACATTTCGCGTATTTTTAAGAACGTAAAATGACGTTATTATATTTATTATGGAACCGCGAAATTTAATTTGTTCAACGTCGTTTAACTTTCCGAGGATACGTTCCTTCTACTTATCTGGTAGGTAAGAGGTTATACGTACACAATATTGTAATATCATACAATATACAGTGTATATACTATTTAGTATAGGTATGACACAATAATATAATATTATTACATAATACTATATAATCGCGGTGCTGCTGAGGGTGTAGTAATATATGTTTACATTATAATTTATAACAAATTAAATTTTTTGCAAATACGATTCCACATGATCTCAACGGCCAAAAAAATTATCGGTGTATGTTTTTTAACGTATTGAAAATGATTGCATGTGTGACACTATTTTACAAAAATAAATATACGTTTACAATTACAAATAAATATTAAAAATATTGTGATTATTATATTTCGACCCTTATGATCCGAGATTATTTTTTAACAATTAAAAATTAATCTTTACTACTCATGCCTATCTATATTGTTATAATTAGAAATATTTAGTGATTTTTATAGTTTTGTAGTTATGTATTGTCAAAATGTTTAGTTTTATTTTTTATAAATTTATAATTATAAAATATATATTAAATTAATTTATGTTATCATAAATTAACATTTATAAAGAGGGGCGATAATAATATTAGCACTACAGCCTGGAAATTCTAAATAGCAACTGCAGCAGTTCGGAAAATATTAGGTAAACGCTAGCGATTATTATTAGTTTGGAAAATGTCAAATGGTTCTGAATTGTATAGCATGGCCGAGTATGACATTATTATTATTATTTATTTGTTTTCTCAATGGACATTATAATTATATTACTGTAACAGTTTAAGATAATAGTGTATAATATATTCTTGTTGACGCTTACGTTAAGGAATATTATTATAAATACGTACAATTTCGTTTACGGTTTAATAAAAACTTGTTCTGCAAAGCTGCAACTAGCGTATATAAATGACGCTACAGCATTTAGCTTAACGTTATTTACTTATGTTATGCTAGTAAATAAAAAATTAAAACTTTAGTGTTTGTATTCGTGACATTTTCAAAAAATTTAATTACAACGTTGATTTCGAGTTTTTAGGCGAATCCCATCTGATAATCGTCTATATTCCACAAGTCGTACAAATAAAATTATTTCTGTTTTACACTTAAGTGGCCGACCTTTGAATTTGTTTTCTCCTCTGCAGAGTGTTTATTTAAGAACTTTGAAGCTTCCTGTGTTTGTATTGCACAAAAAGATGTCAACCACGTAAATAATTGGATTAAAAAGAAACAAAAAAAATACCATCTTGATAAAAACGAATATTGTCCTCTTTATATCACCCAGTGACATACTGTCTTTCTCCAAATTTCTTTCTAATCATGTTTACTGTGAACTAAATGGATAAATATATATATATATATTATTTTTTTTATTAGATTTTTCATGTAACACTTTTAAAATAATTATTGTTTACAATTGGATGTACACACTTAAACTAAAATACATGAACAAATATCGATTGATCGAAAAAAATGTGTCCTTCTAAGTTTTTTTATATATTTAATACACTTTATATCTAATTCTTTTTTTTTTAAACTATATTAAATTAACTTAAATTTTTACTTAAAATTTAAAAAAAATTGTATCTGTATCTATAAAGTTTCGTGTCATGATAACATTACACGTTTAAAGATAACAACAATACCCTGTATATTATATTAAAAAAAAATATGATAAATCTTTGTCCTTAGCTTTTTATTTATTATCATCATATTATGTTATATATGATATACCTATATATGTATACGTTATCCATAATTTTGGGTTCCTTACTTTCGTGGTGACTCTCCGACGTCGGATACTATTTACGCGTAACGTATAAAATATTGGGTATCTGACCTTGTGCATATTATATTGTTTTGCTTTATATAATTTCCAAGTTTTGATGTATACCTACGTGAAATATTTAATATCATAAAGACGATATTAAAATTTTTGTGTTTTCAGTTTTATATTATTTATTATAAGTAATATTGAGTTCAACTAAAAGAATATTGTTTTATTTAATTAATAATAATCATGTAATATAATACCTACGAACAATAATTAATAAATACGTACAAAAACTCGTCTAATTGAACTATTAATAGTGTAAGATCAAAGTATTTTTCACTTAAGTGTAAATATAATGTTTATTTTGTTATGTTTTTAATATATATTATTTTTTTTGTTTACTGTACACAAATCTATTTTATATATTAATTGGACCATACATTTCTTAGTTGTATATTGTATGGTATATGCTTCACAATAATAAAAAATGTACGCATTTTATCACTCAATTATGAATTAATAAATAATATTATATATTTTAGTATCCCTGAAGTTTGATAATGATTTAAGAATCTAGATTCTGATGTAACCCGACAAAAAACTGCCTTTGCCGGAAATCTAAGAGAAGAACTCATAAAATATAGCCTTGACCTGTGTTCTTGACATAGGTCCTTGGGTGAATTAATGGCACGGATCCTTGAGTCGAGCTTTTAAGGGTCCATAGACAAATTCAAAATGGCGGTCATCTTGGCTGGGATACCATACATAGAAGATCGGACCGATTTATAATCATACATTTCGATTTTGTTTTGCCCATGAGTTATCGTGATTCTAAAGACGAAAAATCTAATATAATCCATTATGGATCCAATGCACTATAAAATAATGAAATACTCAAACACGTTTACCTGTACTTGCCTTTAATATATCAATATAAAATAAATCTATTATAAATACAACAAAATCAGAATTATATTATATGTTTATATGTACGTAATATTATAATAATATTAATAGTTGAGTTTTAAATAACTATCTTATTAAATACAAACTTATTTACATTTTATGTTCATCATATTCATAAAAACAACAATAATATTGATTTAATAACATTGATATATTGAATATATTTCAGAGCATTTATAAGCATCAGAAATAACAACAGTTTTTCAGTAAGTTTCAAATTAAATTTTAATTAGTTTTATAAAGAAAAAATATAAAGAAATTCTGATGATTAATCTACTATATAAATAAGAAAATTATACTACTAACTTAATTTGTACAATAATATTATGAAAAATTAATTAATTAAAAAAAAAAAAAATAATATCGTTATATTTTAATTTGTATTATTATTCTATAAAGCATCTACACCATAGTTGAATTAAAGGTTAAGCAGAGAAATTTCTCGGAGAGTTTTGAAAAAGGTCAAAATATTTAACATTTTTTTTTTTTTTTAATATCCAAAATAAATGTTTGGAAAAAATATGGTTAACAATAATTTAGTTATTAAATGATTTTTTCACATTTTATATTTTATGTTTTGAATATTCGTAAAATGCAATAAAAACGCTTTTTGTTTATATAATATACACTATACAGTAGACTGTACGCAATACGTAAATATTATTACAGATTTTTTGTATCGTCGTAGGTTAGGTTTACCTATGATATAAGATTTTTGACCAAATTAAACATAATATTAATATATTATACATTCGTTAATACTATTTGACTATTAATTAAATTGACAATTTTTTGAATTTTAAAAAAAGTTAAATATAATGAAACATTCGTAAGATTTTGAACTTTTCTTTTATTATGTGCATGAAAAAATACTTATTATAAATTATAATATTTATCATGTATTCTTTATCTATTTCCAGTAGAGATTTCTTTCAGATTAGATAATATAAAATATTAATCAATGACAATTTCAAACTTGGCTAAAGATTTTTGTATGAATTAAAAAACGTGATAAGCTTTTTTTAGTTATTATTAATTAATTTTAAACATTTAGGTATACAAAATATCAAAAAATTATTTTAAGTACGATTAGTGTGATTTTTAAATAATTATAGATCATCACTCAAATATATTATTATTTCAAGCTTATTAGTTAATAGGTAATTAGGATAAAATAAATAACTGAGGCTGGTCGAGGTTTGCGTTGGGACTATGAGAGCTTTGTGATCCCTTTTCTGATTTGTTATAAATTTATTTTACCATTATTTTCTTTCAACGCAAAGGTGGAAAATATTTTTTTTGAAGAAAGTCTTAACCCTTCAACTACAGTTGACGTTAGTCTTACATATCAATGAATTGAAACAGGACAGAAGACAGAATTAATTCTCCTTATAGTGATTTAAAAAAATATCAATAATAACTACACAAGCAAATTCTTATATTTATAATTCTTCAATAATATTTTAATTTAATGATACAACTGTTATAAAATAATCTTTTAAAAAATAAAAATAATATTTATGAAAGTAAAATTAAAACCAATCTCTGTATCAATAAACTAAATTGTATCAACCATACGGTAGGTTATTCAAATAATTTAAATTGTTATCTATAGAATTTTTAATAATTGCATTATTAAAAATAACCTCTATTTTCTATAAGTGTTTTTATTGACACATTTTAATGACGCTGTATAATAAATTATTATTATAATATTATACTTATTCAAGTACTTCACGGGAAGTTATAAGTATTTCGTTTCATAAATATTTTCATAAATCATTTTTACTTAAAAAGTTTGTTTATCAATGTAGGTAGCTTAAAATTTAAGGATTAAATATAATTTTTTTTTTAAATTAATCGACATAGACATTTGTTAAATACTATGATGTAAAAATTGAGTACTTTTTAATGTATATGCACCCACTTCGAAGTATACTTTGACAAAATTCATTCAGATATTATAGATTCACATAAAGAAGTAATAACTTTTCCGAGAAACATAAACTTAATTATGTCAATTGTTTGGTAACGCAAACTGAAAATTATAATAAAACTATTTTTTCAATATCTACAAGATAAGTAATATTTTTCAGATGGCTTGTATGTATAATGTTATGCTTAATGAAACTAGTATAAATATCCAGTAGTAAGGCAATTTATTTTCAAAATACATTTTAAATTTTCTTCAACGAAAAACCCAAGTTTGTAATAGTTTTTCCAATTGATCACTAAAAGTAAAAATATGATATGATTTTAGATTCCGATCAATAAACGATTAGATCATAATGTTTGCTTTGTTTTTTTTTTTGTCAATTAACACTTTTTTTAGAACAATAACATTTTTTGAAAATGTGGAAGGTTTCTAATAGAAAAATTGATCCACTTAATACTTGGAAGGAAGAGGGAGGAATAAATGTGAAAAATTCCTAAAAGTAAATTTTAGAATCGGGTAATACAAAAAAAAAAAAAAAACATTAAAGAAAAACAGGCATTTTTACGCAGATCCAAATTTTTTGCAAATGTTTAAATTATCGTTTTTTATTTATAACAATATTTTCTTTAATTCTAAATGTTTTTAGTTTTTTTTTTTTTATAAATGTCGATTAAAAATTTTTCACTAGATAAAATAATTAGAAAACCATAAAAAAATTTGTTTTTATATCTGAGATTTAACGGTAAAAAAATTTTACCGTAAACCCAAATAAATTTTGTATTTATATTTTTATGACATTCATTATTCACATGTAAAATAATTATTTTTCCTTACAAATTGTTGATATTTTATTGTACTCCAAACAAAAAAAAAAAATAGAAATTTTCAAAAAAAATGTTGATATTATTATTTTTATTATATGATATAATTTTAAAAGCTTTTAATTCTTTTTGAGTTATTAATAGGCATAAAATATTTTAAATTAAGTTCTGTTCTCTATTATTTTTGATAAAACTATTTTCTAGGTCAATATTTTAGAAAATGTATTACAAAATTCTACATAAATGTTCTTATACTTGTATAACAATATTAACAATATGTAGTCACTTTTTTTAAAAAAGAAAACTATTTTTTAATTAGGAATTCATCTAAACTTTTTATTTTTTATCTAAGTTTTGAAAATTTAATATAAGATTCTTCATAAGTAGCTTGCACTGAAACCATAAAATCTAAAACATCTATTCTGACAATTTTTTTTCATAGATATTTTAAGTTTAAATTTAAAAAAAAATTATTCATGGTTACTTAGAACTTTTAAATATATTATTATATTATGAATTTCACTGTATTCAATGACATTATTGATTATCCATAATAAGATTTGTGAATCTATTTTTACTGTTTTACGATATTTACAAAAAGATGTCATCATACTTTGAGTTATATAAGTTGATATAATATGCTATAAATATATGTATATTGTTGAAATAAGTAAACACCTAACAATATAATTAATGCAATTTTTCGGAAAACATTTTATCAAACTACCTTAGTACTATAAGTAAAATAAATGACTTTAATAGCCTAATAGGTATATCAAAAAACTTTTCATGAAATATATTTAGTGATATCGGCTGACAGACTATCTCCGCTCAGAGTCGCTTTTCGTATACAATGATATATTATTGAATTTAAATTTAACACAAACATTTCAGCAACCCACTCGACATCTAATGTACAGCAGAGTGGTATCTACTTGCCTACCTTTTTTTTATTTATTTACTAGAAATATAATATTTTATAATACGTAGTTTTGGTTACATTAAAATATAAAAAGGTTAGATATAAAATAAAATATATACTATATATTTGATTAATATAACTGGGACATTATTAACTCGATAATTAACTAAATATAATGGAATAAATATTATATCATCCAATAATTATTTTTATATATAATATAGTGAGTTTTAGCGATGATATTTGATTGAGTGATATTCACAATAATAATAACAATCATAGTACAATTCGTATTACGTGTAACTAGTGTAAGATATATGTATAATGTATATGTATCTTAATTCATGATAAATTTGGATAGACCAATCTGAGTTTATTAGATAGTATAGTTTAATGACATAACATTCATTTGAAGTTGAACATATTATTGAATCTTCAGGGAAATATAATGTAGTTACAACAATATTATTAGATGGGAGAGGAGAAACTTTTGGTATGAGACAGCCTTCCACTCGAGTGAAACTCGCAATAGCCTAAAACTAAAATTTGCTCTATGTTTTTAAAATAATTTAAAACTGCGATTTTCTAAAATATATATTAAAACGCAACCTATGATATGTTCATTTTCAGGAGTTCGAAATGTTTGTTTTAAAAAAATATAAATATATTTAAATATAATTAAATATTTTTCTTCCTGTTACTTTGAATAATATGTTTTTAAATAAATAAAATTGAGTCGAGCATTTAACTGTTATACTATCGTAAAAGAAAGTATTACATTATTACGTTCGTCGTACAAAGTAAAATAGTAAATACAGTCAATTAATAAGTCTTATGTTTGTCATGTAATATTGACAATTCGGTTAGCAACATAATTGTTCAATAAATATAATTATAAAATCTTTTCGCCTTTAAATATGATATTATTTATTTTAACTTCCACTTTCAGAAAATCCGATAAATCCATATTAAATGAACGCATAACTGAAAGGTCCACTATTGTTTGATAACTTTCATTTGTAATTCAATTTACAATACTATTTATGTCTTAAATTTACTGAATATTGTGCCGTTACATTTAATTTCGTTTTATTGTCATGAGTCACTACTACGCAACTGTCAATAATGGTTTAAGACATTGAAACAGATGTTTAAAAAAGTTGTTCGATATAGTAAATTAAAAAGTATGATGTAGGAATATACTATATTATATTTTTTCGAAGAAAATTTTTTGTTTTTTTTTGCTTTACAGGCCATTAAAGCTTTTTACATGCTTCTACCAAGCTTCACCATCTAATACGGTCAATTGCGTCATTCAGTCTTTTTGCCTCGTCTGAGATATCCTTTTTCGCTTTATCGAACCATCGCTGGCGAGGTCTTTCTCTTGACCGCTTTAACCGAAAAATATTTAAAATTTTAATATTTAATGTGATATTTTTCAGGTATTTAATAAATTTACCAATGCATGAACCACGAACGAGGTTAGTTTATAAGAGTAGGTCTTAATAAAATATTTATTATTTATAAAACGTTAATATAACGTATAAATTAATGATAAAAGTGTGTAAGAAAGTATTGTTTTGTCCGTAACAGCTATTATAATCCATAATATTAAAAAAATATATTTTAGGAAATAAAATGGGAGCTAAAATGTAACTGCTTAACACGTTGAAGAACATGACTGCTATAGAGTGACACCGCATTTCTAATCTTTTAGTATCACTCTGTATCTCTTGAAGTTTTCGTCCGAGTTTTATCAAAAGTCATATTTTTATAATCACTGTATAGTAATAGTGTTTTTAATAAATAAATAAGACGACTGCACAACTCCTATAAAGGCGTATGACTGCTATAGTGTGTATCTTTTTTTTGCTAATACAATTATGCAGTTACTACGTAACAGTTAATAAAAATAAAATAATACAATTTATTAATATTGATATTATTGAAGATCTTTTATCTTAAAAAAATAATCATAGTTACTATGATCATTAAAGTATCAACAAATACATAATTGATTTTATAACGAAATATAGTAAATATTAATGTATGGTGAAACATGAGTGATAGACTTTCGGTTAGTTTCGGACGTCGTTTTTATTTTAAAGGTATTCAATAGTTATAAAACAATTAAAACGTTTACTAGGAGCTTACAATAAATATAATTTTAATTACCACTACAGTTTATGTGAACATTTATGCACAATTTATAAGAGCTTAATTCCGTTTAATTAGACTCAAAACTTAACCCAAAGTTAACTAACTACAATACATCAGAAGTTAAAACATCAAACACAAGATTTTAATCTTGAACGGCCAAAAATGCGGTTTTAACGAATGTTTCACTCATAATAGTTTATTATTATACAGAATGTTTGGCTAAGCAATAAGCATACATACCCTCCTCCTATTGTACTTAAATAATGTATTTATTCAGATTTTAATTTTCGGTTTATTTAAATAAATTTAAATACTATAATTATCAAATTATTATTTATGTTTTATTTACCTACAAAATTAAGAGTTGCACGTGGTGATCAAAACACTTGGTTTCAAACAAGAATTACGATTTTTACTGAAATTGTTTAGCAAACGATTTTTTGTGAATATACAGTGTATCTAAATCGTAGTTCAGACGATTATTTTATAGAATTATTTAAATTTTTCTATAAAATAGGTAGGTAATATTTTTAATGATAGTAAATTAAATATTAAATATATGTTATATATTTATATGTTTTAGTCTATTAATTATTAGTTATTTTTCTAAAAAACTTCTCATTTAAATAAAAAAAAAAAAAAATGATTTCATATCACTATAGAAAAATCTTCAAATTATGTAGTAGTTCAATGTATCTGTATTAATTATATTCTTTAAATATACCTAGAAATTCCAAAAATCATAATTTACAATCATAAAAGATATTACGGTAAACATGATTGGCAAATTACCGTGTATATAGTGGATCAAGTTGGAGTGATCTATAATGGCTTTAATACTATCTAATGGTCCATTATGAATTAACGAATAGGAACTACGGAACATTTAACCAGCAGCTTTTTAAGTTATTACAATAATAGCGATTATTATATCTTGAAGGTAGTCGTGGTGCTTATTTTCCCGCGATGATAATAATAATATATAGCGAGACCGTCCAACTCGGGATGAGTATAATGTAAAAAAAAGAAAAATGTTTAAACACAAAATAGCCTTGACTGCAACCTCTTCCCCCACCTGAAACAGCTAACGTTAGTACAAAAAAGGCGTGGCCCGTTCATTATATATGTTATGTTTTTAATATCTATGGAAATTCCGGAGATGTTATGTATGACGCGCTCTAAAGGGATCGGCTCCCGGCAAGGCACCGCATTTAACCCGAAGACCAAGAAATAATACGGCAATACCTTAATGACGGGCAGTACAATTAGTATAATTTGGAGATGTTATTGACCACACACGCCTGATGGAAAGTTGCTGAGTTGCAAAAAAATAAAAAAATAAATACAGGAAAAAAAAACATCACATAAACAAAAACGGTAGGTATACGTTACACATACAATAGAATATTTTCGTCCACGCAAACAATATTTGTAAAATATAATTAGCGTGTTTACGACTATACAAGGTCATATACCAAGCAATTTCTTCTACATTTTTTCTCTCTAATATTGCATGCATTCAAGTTCTGATTTTAAGAATTGTTAAGTTCACTTTTATACCATTTTTTTTCAAACACTTACATTTTTCATTTTATTCATAATTATTACTTAACTTTGTTTTTCAAATGAGAAACTCCATTTTTTTTATCATACATTTTAAAGAGCCGTTTATAAAGATACATAATATGGTGACTAAACTGATTTTAAAACTCGAAAAGGAAAATAAAATTAATACAAGTATATTAGAATAATATATAAGTAAAAAAACAAATGATAGTATAATAAAGTGAATATATAAGTCAGTTTAATACTAGATTAAATATTACATTTGTTAAATATTTGATGTATAGTCTTAAACACTAATAATGAATATTAATTAACATTACATACAGTAATAACTCAAAAACTAATACAGATTCAAATTATAATTTATAGGTGCAATAACATTTTCATAAAATACATATATTTATAATGATTTGCTATAAAATTAAGTCAAAGTGAAAAAAGATGTTTGTTTCATTAAAAGACTATCCTTAAGTTGTGTAAATAATTTATATATCTGAAAATATGATTTTTAAGTACATATTATTTTATATCTAATATTTAAAAAAAATATAATTTGAATAAATACATAATCAAATTTTAAAAGTTGGGGTTAAATACCCGGTGAATCAGCGTAGATACATGGTAAATAAACTGTGTAACTAAGTATGCAAATATGCTTAAATTTATTAACTATGAATATTATCTATTATGAAAGGTACACGTATAATTTGTATATTTTTTAATACTCACTCACAGTGAAAAGCAGTTAACGCATGGCCTGTTTTCAAATTAATTTTAATTATGCGCGTATATAACAAAAAAGTAAAAATAGCTCCAACCACATACGATCGCGTATATATTATAATAATGATATTCTTTCTACAACATAATTATTAGCAGACATATTTTTTTAATTTTAAGGGAGTGCATTTCTGACCACCAAATTGTTTTTTACCAATATTAAAACCAAAGCACATTTAATAAAATAAATAAATAATAAATAATTTTATTATTATAATGTAAAACCTTAAAGATAATACAGTATAATATAATTGGGTTCTAAACACCGGCCTATTGTATAATATCAGTATATCACTACAAAAATGTAAATAAAAAATAATACAATGCATATTATCTTGATTTTTTTTATTATTATTAACTTTTTAAAATATATATATTTATTATGTTTGTTTTTAATATTTGTTATACAACAACTACTACAGTAGTAGATATATTATTGTCGTATATTTCAAGAAGCTCCATCGTCACGGAATATGTCCTACACTCTATCTCAATGACAATAATCTACAGCCTCTCACTGCTGTCCAATATCTTTGATATCTTATTGTTCACATTAACAACCAATTTACTTCATTATCTCACATTAAAAACAAAGCTCGCTCACTAGACAATCGTCTTAGCCTCTTATTAACCTCTAAAAATATAAAACTACCTAACAAAATATTAATTCACAAACTACTCCTAAGATCCATCTGGAAATATGGCATCTAGCTTTGGAGTTCAACAAAATCTCCAATACTAATCGTTTTAAATATTTCATTTGAAAAATATTTGTAAAGATTCCATTATAGCGTTCAATAAATTTCCACTCGTATTAAAAACATCAACTGTCACTGAATTAGTCAAATTACATTGTAACTGCGTCAATAGCTGGCACACTCACAATCCAAACCCTTTTATTACCTAAATCCCATTTGCAACCATTCCAGGCAATCCTTAAAAGAGACTAAGAATATACAATGGTGTTATGACCTGCTAAGATAAATTGAAAAAAAAATGTAAAATTGTGTAAATAAAGTGTAAATATACTGTCTCTTGACAAAGTATCTCCACGGGGATTTCTCTTGAAACTGTTATTCTTGTGCTGTATATTGTATCAATTAAGTTTTTTTTCAAACTGTAACAGATTGCTAAATAAAGTATTATTATGTAAAATATATATATATAGAGGTTTTAGCACTATAGACTAAAGTCATAAATATTATTGTTTAGTCGAAGTTTTAGCGAGTGTTATGGTATACAGCTGAATATTTATATACGATTTTGGATAGTAGATAGTATGTACTTAAATATAATCTTAAGTTTTTCATAGTTTAAACATTGTGTGTGAAAAGAGCAAGCAAATCATATGGCATCATTGATAATAAGGACAATGATTTCGAAAATGAATGTGACACGTACGGGTTTGTAGTATATCTACCTACTATGTTTAAAAACTAAAAAATCATTGATACAAATATTTGTAGATACTATATAATATATTACGTAGGTGCCTACTAAATAATATTTACAGATTATTTCCATGTAAACATATATAATATTGAAGAATATTTATTTTACGTTTTAGTAAAAGTATAAATATTATAAAATAAGAGCAAAAACTATTCTTCTAAGTGTTAAATAATCATTAATGAATGACAATAGCTACCTAGACATTTGTTTAATTATGTAAATATTATAATTAACTTGTTATTTATAATAATAATTATTAATTATTATTTTTATAATGTATAATGTTACTAAACATAACATTTTTTTTTTTATGATAGTGCTTTGGAATATTTTTAAATTAAAATTAACGAGATGCCCTCAAAGAAACAAAAGACAAAATAATAAAAAAAATCTCCGAGCGGCGTCAAATGAAATGTAACATGCCATTGTAAATTTTTCAAACTGTACCTTACATATTTCGAAAAACAAGAAACCTTACCGAAATAACGAAGCTTTAGTGTTCGCTATTATAAGAGAAATCACTTTGTGTATATTTATATAGTATGATATGAGTTTCTCAGTTTCGGAGCAGCCGCTTAGACAAACATTGACGCAACGCAGTGCAAATATAAGAGACAATAAATTATGAGTCATTGATATTAGAGCGTATATATGATTCGCCATATTTGTTAATTATTACTACTTTGTACACTACATTTAAAATTAATTGCTCTATTCAATGTGTACTCGCCGGTTGGATATTTCATGTTATGCATTCGCTTTTGAGTCGTTCCGCATCGCGTGTATTCGTTAACGCTGCCTTAAAAAATTATCACCATTGTAAAAAAAAATGTATATTATAGTATATATACGAGTTTATACATAATAACAAAACTATAATTCAACAGATTAAAACATAAGTATGTAGTAATAATATTATAAGCATAATTGATAAGTATACAAGGTGATTTGCTAAGCAGAATGCTTACTCCAATTTCTTATTTAATAGTGAATTTATTAAAATTCTGATTTTTTGAATTTTTAAGTTTCTGTTTTTTCAAATAATACCTTCCCCCTCCCTTTCTTTAGTAAATACATTTTTTGAAAATGTTGACGTATAAACATAAAAATTGAACGAATTGTTTTTTAGTTATTTAATTTTGTGTACTAAAGATCACAATTTCATTATAATTGATTGAGAATATGTGGAGGCAATGGAAATTTAAAAAATTTAGTAATTCATATTAATTTATCAATATTTATAACTTATACAAATGGTTCAAGTATGATAAATACTGGAATATTACATATATTTTATATTTTTATAAAACCATTTTTAAGGACTATTATCCTTAATACAAACATTTTAATAATTGTAGAATAATAAATATCTCGTTTCTATTTTGAACATCAACAATTTCAAATAATTATCTACTGTAATATAAAAGTAAAAATGGGATTTCTCATTTCAAATACCCACAAAACTTTGTATCGCCTAGGGGTACTTTTTAAGTAATAAAAAACAAACACAAACATGTGAAAATATGGCCTTTAGGTAGGTTTCAAAGTATTAAAATTCAGAATTTCAATGAATTTATTATTGAATAAAAAAATGTTAGTTAAAATGCTTGATAATATTCAACATTATATTAAAAATTATAATCACATACTTTTAACTTTTTTTTTACTGCAACTGTTTGTTAAAATAATATTTTATTTACATAATTAATCCATATTTTTTATGGCACGATTACATTCACCGTTTACTAAAATTGTTTAAAAATAATTTCCAACTGTCAAACGAATATAGCTATATAGGCGTACCTACTTTTAAGACAAATGGATATAACCGTTTGGACGTTGGGAAAATTGGACGTTACAATATATATATACATATAAATTAGTAATTAAAATTAATAAGCCATTTATATTTATTAACATAGGTTAAAAATTAATGTAAAATATTTAAATATATAACTATTTCATTCAATAAAGTATTAAAATTAAAAATATATCTAAAACAAATGTTATATTATAAAAGGTGTGCCGACAGTTATAATACAATATTAAAAAAAGTTATTGATATTAATTATATTTATTTTAGTAGGTACCGACGTAAAAATGTATATAAAATATATAAAAAAAAATATCTATTGTTAAAAATATCTAAAAAATGTATGAATATAGTTATTTATAATAATTATATTACTTATCATATGTAACAATATTAAAAAAATTATCAACATTTTATTTTAATGCAGAAAAATATTTTGAGCGATTCCGCAGTAAAAATGATATTTTAGTCTTAGTGTCATACATTTGAACAATTTTTAAGCTGGATCAATTTAATTTTGATGATGATCTATTATAATATTATTTATTTTCTTTATATATAAATTTTTTGTACGTCCAATTGTCCCTATTCGCTTTTAAGTATATAGGTACATATTATATACTTTTATCAAATAGTATTTGGACACATGCGTTATATTTTACATAGACTTATACGTATTTGTATATGTGTATATATATATATATATATATATAATCATCAATATTATTTTTTATAATTTAATACATACATAATAAAAAATGCATATTATATTGATACTCATTAGTATATCTTTCATTCCATGTCGTATCCAGCGGTATTTCATAGAGTGTAACAAGTATTATTCCACTTTCGAGAAATTCAAAGACAAAATAAAAACATATTATTTAACTTATTGGTATTGAGAATCGAACGATTAGTATAGTAACAAATGATTCTAATTATTAATTATTTGTTTTAGAATTGTAAATACTAAATTAAATAAATTCTTACTATCAAGTTGATCGAAATAATTTGTGAATTTTACAGTATTTTTTTTTTTATTATTATTAATTCTAATTATATAGGAAGATTTGTAAGAAAAATAATTTGAATAAAAAATATTCCTCTATGATTTAACTACAAGTATCTTTAAAATGTAAAGGTATCACTAGGTTCGTAAAAAGTAATAAATACACCTACGTAGTATGTACCTAACTTATCTCAAAGCATGTCTAATTTTAACATTTAAAATGTTATAAGTACTCTTGTTTATCACACTGAACGTCATTCACTTGTGCTGATGCAGTATATTGTGATTAATATTATAATATACACTGGCTAAAAACATTTGACGAATACTTACACAAAATAAGTGATAAAGTGGTTTCTTACTACACTAGATTTTTTGTGCTTAAATAGTTATGGTTAATTTATTCAGTATTTGAATTATAATTTATAACATTATTACATTATGCCATTAATAGGCATGTAGAGGACCACTACCGTAAATGTATTTTACTAGTGTCTAGAATCTGATTAATACGCATGTAGCTATATTCAACGTAAGTATAGGTAATATTGTATAACAACTAAACTGATTTTATTGAAATTATAAAAAGCAGCATATTACATGATGTTTATAAATGACTGTATGCAGGTAAAACAAGGCGATATTGAAGTGATTAAAAATATTTTTTTATTTTTTAAATTAAAATCGGCAACAATCTCTAAGCATGCTTAGCGTAGTCCATCATAACTGTCATAACTGTAGCTATGATTTTGATGCAATATAGTTTTTTATAATATTGTAAAACGTAGTTATTTGATAGTCATTGGTATTATTTAATAAATATTTCCCTTTTTTGCAATTCTTTTAACATTTTGCCATAAAGGACACTTTTAAAACCTTTTTAATTATTTCTTATAAATATCAGTTATCTTATCATTTATTGTTTCTATAATAACCATCAAAACTGAAATTTATCACCGTTATTCAAAATATAAAATTTTTTGTTTTTAATTTTTTTATATTTAAAATTTATTTTTGCTCATTTTTAGGACATTAAAATTCTAGCTCTATAGTTATCAGCGTTATCACTAACCAATAATCTCCAATGTTCATAACCGAATAACCAAAAAGAAAATATGCTCTGAATGGCTTTTCATTACTGGATATTTACAAAAGACCTCTCAGGTGGGAACATTTCCCAACGTATGACAGTAATAGTCATAAATACTTTTGGAGTGCTCTTTTTTTCGTATTTTAAAGCCACGTTTTCTGACACAGTATATAGAAAAATAAGAAAAAATAACACTTTGTCGTAAAACCAGTCGATTCTTCGATTCGCTCGAAACTTAAGAGGAAGAAGAAAAAGTGCTAGCAATTTTCATAGCCTGTATAATAATATAGTGGCCCCAACAGCGACCGCGATTGTTATAAATTTGCGCACAACTCGTGAAACGAACATCAGCCGCAGCACATGTATAGTATAGCTCCGGTGAGAAACTTGAGGTGTGCGCGTGTATATATATATATATAAATATATATATATATTGTTTAAAACGGAGTTTGGTGATGGCGTGTTGTGTCGCTAGAAATACGAATGCACCGCAGTCATGTAGTTTCCGGTCGGGTTGTCAAAACGTACGAAAAACGTCTTAGAGACTTTTGTGCACGACCTGCTATTCTCTCTCACACACCCATTCATTCTCCCTTTGTATGTCCGTCGATTTTAACTTTTATTTTTTTGGAAAACGCCAAACGTCCGTCCTGTAATGTAATGGCATACTGCGTTAAAATAATTTTTTTTTTTTTTTGCAAACATACTTTTACACGGATCAAACGTTTTAAGACAGTGGTTTTTCTGCATCGAGTTTTTCTTCTAAGCCGTTCTGTTTTGTTTGATTTTCGTACGACAAAACGCCATCACTCTAAACAATTAATTATGTTACAATATACTGAGTCTATGAAATACGACGGTCACCGAATGGTGATTTCGAGAATCAACGTAATGAAACATCAAAGATATTAATATAAATTATGTCATTTTAAGAAAAATAATATAGTCTACGGGTAGGTATATTAATATATTATATTGTATAGCTTTTTTGACAGTATTTAAACTTGTTTAAAGCTTAAACACGGTTTTTGAAAAGCAATTTCGGAGCTTATTACTAATTAAGAAAAAATAAATTAGGGTTAAAAACATTTTTATTTTTTGTGTTTATAGTTATTTTTTATAAGTTTGGGATCTTTAATATGAAAACTCGATTACAAAAAATCGTCCACAAATTCACTTACTATATTATAATTAATCACGAATTAAATAAAAAGTTAAAACGAGATACGAAACCTGTAAAAGGTTACCATGCAGTGTTGGACATATTTTTAGGGATAAAAAAATTATTGTATACAAACAAAAACGTCAATAGGTGAAATTATAAGACACAAACTGTTCCTAAAAAATAACTAAAAGACTTGTATTAATTTATATAAACAATATTGTCGTGTAAACACATTTTAGACCACCGCTGGAACAATATAGATATTCACATATTTTATTATTATGTTAATTATATTAAAAATGTATTTTTCAGATCACGAATATTAGTCATACAATAATATAATATGTCAAGTATGATTATATTTTACGACTCATTTATGCATATATATCATACAAAATTACAATTTACAGTACGGTCGTATAAATGACACTGTCCGCGATAGACAGAATAATATTCAATTTACAATACGATGCTTGGCAAACTTTAAGTAACGGAAAATGCATCCTTAATGGTTTAGAGAGACTATAGTGTGTTTGTTCAATTATTTTTATAAATTCGAGCAATTCTAGTAAAAATTATTTCCCGTAAAGTGGCAATTATAATTATCACAATAAAAATAACCTAGTTAAAATTGGTGAAATTTACTGCGGAGCACTAAATAAGTGCCCCGCAATAAACACTATTGTGCCAAAATTTTTGCAATTAATTTCAACAGCTTATTTCTCATACACCGTAACCGGGCCAAATACAAGTAGTAAACTGCCAAAATATAAAAAAATAATCTTCAAACCGAAATTAAATTGTTGGCCAACATGATATTATATATTTCTATACTGCGCCATCTACCTTATACAGTAAATAGGGTGATTCATCAAGCATGTTCGCTCCATTTTTTCCCTTTAATAATGTACTTATTAAAATTCTGATTTTTTGTAGTCTTTAAGTATCTTTAAAACCATATTTTTAAATAATTAGATTTGTATGCAATTTAAATAGTGTCCTTATGCCGTATAATCTTTTCTTTTCCAACCCTTAACCACCCTTTATTACTATAAATTATTAAGCGCAATTATTGTTTTTTTTTTAATGTTGATGTATATAAATTGAAATTTAAACGAAGTAATTTCTAAATTACTAAACTTTATGTATTATGAATAAAATGGTTCATTAAATTATTCATTTCGAAGATATGTAAACTTTATTATTTCAAAATCGTATTAATTACTATTTATATAAAATTGGAGTTTTATAGTCGGAAAAATTGTCTGATTATATAAATAAATAAATTGACTGAATATCATTATGTTTCCCATTTACTGATGTCTGATAGTGCATAGGTACTATCTGTAATTGTATAGATGTCTATAATAATATTATGTTTCCTATTATGTTTATTTAACTTTGAAGTGCAGAACTGTTTTGGGCGTAATATTATACTTATCTTGTGCAAAAAAAAATATTGAAATATTTTCGTCAGACTTAATACAGTAAAAAAATCCTTCCTAATCATTTTTTATGCAATTAATAAAATTGTTTTAACTGCATTGAACTATAGAAGAGGATAGAATCATTTCGATGAAATGTACGGACTATTTTAATCATGTTCATTCTATATGGATAAGTTCCTCGAAACATTACGATCCTACAAAATAAAAAAAACTATATAAGTTTAAGTAATTACTTTCCACTGTAAGCAATAAAGTCGCTCTGTATTCAACTACTTCTGGTGAATTAGTTCCCCATATAAGTATTTATTTTATTCAAGTTATGTTTAATTTATTTTATACAGATGGATATGAGCGCATAATATATTATTGAGACGTCAAACAAAATGATTTCGTTCGCAGAAGAGTACCAAAGTACAACGGAAGTGAGTTTGATTTATCGAATAGCATAGACAAAGACTAAGCACACGCGCAGTACGGATTTATGAATACAAATATGCTTAATATTTATAATGTCGGGCCGTTTATTCGAAGTCGTTTTCAGACATGTATAAATCATTCAATTTTAACTAAATATTATAGACACCTAGCTGTAGCGTGTCCAGGTAAATATAATGTACCTATTGTGAACGAGTACACGTACATGGAATAAAACACACACGTATACTGTGCAGATTATACCAGACGTAATTGATTTAAATTATGTATGTATGATATATATATAAATATAATATATTATGTACGCATATATGTTGTGTAATGTTTAAGTAAATTGTGGAATGATATATATATATAGTAATACAATAGAATAGATCTGATATTAATATATATACATATATATAAAAAAAAAAATAATCAATTAAAAATAATTTATTTCTAAACATGACGTGTTGTTCCTCAGTACCTTATGATATACAAAATTATACTTGTGCAAAAATGTAATTCTGTGTTGTTTTTTTTTTACTTCTTAGTTTCTTACATTATAAAATATAATAATGACACCTAACCTAACCTAACCGTGTACGGTAAAATTAATATTACTTATTTTACTTATAAGTCAACAATGTATTGCTATTTTAATGAAAATAGATTCACCCGAGTGTCTTTTCAGTGCCTATAAAAATCTAAATCACCACAAGACATAAAAAATTGTGGATTTTGAGACACGATAAACAATAGTGTGTTTAATAAATTGCATGCAATAAGTTTAGTACGTATCTCATTCAACAAACGCAAAATAGGTTTTCATTCATGTCAAGTGAGCGAAATCGTCTTCAGTTTGTGTGATAAGCAAGCATACAGTGTCCCGCGAGGATTTATCCATTACAATCTCTCCTGAAATAATGGATATATCATAATTCTGTATAATTTTTATACATAAGACTCACAGGATCAAGGACTATAAGTATTTAAAATTTTAATTAAATTTAATTTTTTAGAAAAAGTTAAAATTTAATTAAATTATTTAAAAAAAAATTAATGATAGCCATTTTGTAGTATTTATTTTCTAAGAATGTTGCCGTTTCAACATTTTATTTTCATTAACATCGTGATTTAAGTATTTTTTTAGTTCTTAGAATAGTTTTGTATTATTTAATGTCATAATCCAGAATCATAGGTTAGGATTATAATCTTGTACCGTTTTCCGATAAGATGTAATAAATTTCTTTAGATCTTATCTAATAAATTCTACAAAATGGCTATCTTAGATTTTTTTGAAATTAATTAAATAAAAAAACTATGTTTTAACTCTTTTACCGAAACATTGAATTAAATAAAATATGAAATATTTGTAGTCCTTGTCCCCGAAAGTCTTAAAAAAAAAAAAACAGAGATATAATATCTACATTACTTTGGAAGATATCGCAAAGGGGAAATCCTTAAGGGATAGCCTGTGTATAATATACATACTGTAGGTAAACTATTTCATATATTTTGTGCTCAATAATACGAAACTATATTTCGTAATAAATTATCGTTATTTACTCAGCGATGGTAGATTATCTAGTCAGCGTTCGCCAAATCATTTTTCATTAAAAGCGAAGTCCGCATCCTCGTCGAAAGCAATATCCCTATTTTACGTCATAGTATCTAATTTCTATGTTATATAACAAAACAAAGAACCCAAAACCCGACAACGAATATAGTTTCGACATCGGTTCATTGGTACCAGCTGAGATAATAATAACGATGATCCGTACTCGGCTAGACGCTGCGGCGTCCGGGACTTGGTAATGACGTGTAAAACATACGCTATGTATATAATATACGGAATAATATAATATAATATCTTTAGCTAATGCTAATGGTATCTGACGAATATTTGACAGGGAAATTCAAAAAAAAAAAAAAAAAAAGATTGCGAAATCTGAAGCTAGCGATCGATCAGTGAAATCAATATGATACAAAAAGTGTTTTCTATCATAATATGTTATCATCAACGACGAAAGTTACTGTATAATTTTCAATATACAACTAGGTACAATGGTAGTGCGACTACTCAAACAGCGATATATCGTTGTTAATAATAATGAATAATATTTTTCAAATCATAAAACAGTGCAACTTTGATATAACTAAGTCGAATAGGCAAAAAAAAAAAATCGCAATACGGAGGAATTTGTTAAATATAATTACATATTCATTAACAATAAAGGTCATAGTTCTTAAAAATATTTCATTAAACGGAAAATTTCGTAAAATGGAAGTTCGTTAAATAGAAGTTTCACTGTTATTATGTAATGGTGTATTTTATCACCAGGTCCGTGGATTCGTCACAGTACACGATAATACTATGATTTTTTTATAGTGAGGTTACCTTAAAGTTATATTTTTCAAAGATAAATTCTGATATACTTTATAAATCAGTTATTTTTATATTGTTTATTATTTAAATTTGTTCGATATTACTTAAGTTTAAGATTTAAAAATGAAAAAAAGACATCTATTTCTAATTATTTTGATACCTACTTTCCAGCTAGCTTCAAATTTAGTCTTGATGTTGAATATAATATAACATTAACCTTATTATTATTTTATTCTTAGTAAAGATTTCTAATCAACTTAACTAAAAAATATTCTTATCTCTGTCATTAGGTTTTGAATTACAACATAGATTCGGAAGTGAACATTTCAATAATCGAATGAAAAATTAATTTTCATAATTTTGCGTTCACTGTTATTAATAAATTTATTATATATAGTTTTTAACTTATCTGGTTATTTTTTATTTATATAATTATGTTATGCATAAGTTAGTTTTTCTATGCACCTACTGATTGCACTATGTATATTGTCCTTTCGCTTGTTTCTACTGTTTTTCCTATAGGCGTGATCATCGTTTATAATTAAATTAAAATAAATAATTTTTCAACAATTATTCGATGAAAATTCTCGCAAAAAATATTGCACATCACTTCAAATAAATTACATAATAATTCAATTATTTTAACAGTCTCGATACATGTACTCGAATAAAGTTCTAATCATATCATAATATTTAAATTACCTATGATAAGGATTACACTGATCCAAATTTATACAATACTTATTTACACAATATTGATGTTATGATATAATATGATTTAATGAATCTTTGACGAATATTTATTTATATGATAATATAAACGCAGAGTTTTAATAATAACAAACAAGTGATAAAATTATTAGTCGTAAATAAGTAATAAGCAAACAAATTATATAGAAATTACTATAATTATATTATTTATTATGAATAAGAAAAAGAGCGATCAACCGTAGCCAACGACATATTGTAATGAAAAAGTGGTCGATTTAAAAAGATTTGGAGATAGTAATAATATAATAAAATTATTTATTTTACCATTGTTTAATCTATGTTCATTACAATAAGTTATTAAAGTGACTTCTAACTATAAGTTATAGCCGCATAATAAGACATTTTTATTTTTAAATATTTATATGTATTGGATTTTTGCCCGTAAAAACATTAATCTGATTTATTTCCATTTCCTGATCACTCGTTGTTGTCTGTAAAAATTAACATTGGTAATATTTATTATATATAAAACAACGTTGTACAGTTAAAAACACAGTTATTCCGATAAATACGTTAAAACATATTCGTCGACATCGATTTTAATTTTTGAACAATTTTAGTATTTCAAGCATAGTTTATGATGTCACAGGCGAGAAAAGGGACGAATGACGAACAATTGAACACATCAAATGAAATGTAAAAAAAAAAAAGTGTTCACCACATTTATGCGTGTGTATAACTTATACTGTTGTACTCTATTAAGACATATTATACTATCGTTGAGTGTCAAAGACAATGGGCCGATAATATCGAAGTTTGAGACAATAATAATGATATAATCAATAATTTGTAAGTACCTATATATTTATATATATATATACCTATAATAAACAATGATGCGATGTTTGAAGTATATCACAGTATTAATTAATCATATTGTATAATATAATATATCGTTTTATGTATATGATATTAATATTATTATTAGCAAAAGGTGCTAGTTGCGTAGAAATTTATTTTTTCTAAAAGCATTGAATTTATAGTTCTAAAAGTATCAATAGGGATAAACGAATATTAATATACTATATTGACATGTGATACCATGACTGTAAAATATTATCTATCTATAATAGTCTACTACAACTGTATATGTGTAATGTACATTTATTATAAAATATACACCTGATTCATGTACTTTATTCATTTCAAATATTCTAAAATAAATGCAATTAAATCTTCTTTAAATCTTAATATATAAAATCGAAAATTGAAACCCTTAATGCTACTGTTCTTGGAAACTACTCAACCGATTATTTTAATTTCTTTTTAATAGAAGATAATAATATTACGGTGAATATTCCTATCGCAATAGTTTTAG
The DNA here is from genome assembly GCF_003676215.2 of Rhopalosiphum maidis. NCBI lineage: Eukaryota > Metazoa > Arthropoda > Insecta > Hemiptera > Aphididae > Rhopalosiphum > Rhopalosiphum maidis. Next base: position 69,040,231 of record NC_040877.1, read on the forward strand.
TCTAAGTTAATAAACAATTGGGTTATCCATTAATTAAAATAAATGTGTAAATTGTATACTTAAATACATAATTGTGCGACCCGCGGATTTCCAGCTACCTGTAACTTGACCTATTTGTCCGTCAAATTATGTGTTTGATATCGGAATGTTTAGATATGAATAAATTGTTCCGATAAGTTTATCGATAAAATACAGTGAAACCTCCCTTAATGGATACCTCTAAATAGCAAACATTTTTGTGGGAACGGGGACATTTTCACTACTTTTCTATAAGAAAACCACTAAATTCTAGACACTTTTATGGCATTCTAATTTTTGATTTTAATCATTTGTATCTTAAATTTATGGAATTAGAAAATGTATTAACTTACCAAATGATTTTGAGTCAAAATACGAAACAATCTAAAGTAACTGATTTTTTTTAATATGTTAGTTTTCATTTTTATATCATCGATTTATTTTTATCTTTTTACCTTCGCATTTTTAAAATTACATTAAAATAATTAAATTTAAAATAAATTAAATTTATTATGTACATATGTATATACTTGTATATACAAATAACTAACTAAATAAATAAATTTTTTAATTATAATTTCAATTTTTTATTTCTCTAATATTATATTTCTCTCTCTAAATACTGGATACCTCCAAATAGTGGACAAAAACTCAGCGATAAAGGGTGTCCGGTATTTAGAGTTTTCACTGTAATAGCATTTACCTGTTGCACACCAGTGTCGACAGACGGAAATTCGTTGTCGGTGGCTACTATACACTAACACAATTATAAAGTTAGACGGTTGAAATAATTGAGCCCTACGGTATCGGTAAGCACTTGACATCAGTTAATTTATATCTGTAGATTTTATTACAATATTAAGTTTTATTGTTTTTTTAATATAGTTTTAAAAAAAATGTATAACCTCCAAGCCCCACGTTCTATCGTTTTTATCTCATTTGAATGTGATTTTCCCAGTGACATTTGTTGATAAATTTATCGTTGTTTTTTCCAAAATCGAGTTATACCTACCAACTATATCAAAAACTACCAGATGGCACATTGTATCTAATTCACCGTAGTTTATATCAAGTAAAAACAACAAACTTGATATAACTTTGAGTTAGAAATTATAAACTTGCGTACACACCTCGCGGAGTCCGCAATCCACCACAGGTGTATTGCCTACCAGCCTACTTGATAATATACTGCCCGCACAATAATAAGTGAGTCTCACGGGCAACGCCGAGCGGGATAGCTATAAGTTATAACAATATAATATAAATTATAATCGAAAGTGTTCTGACTGACTCACTGACTGATAATGAACGTTGTGCCTGATCAATCATAGCTCGAGGCTTGCAATTTTCTTGGTACCAACGTACCACCAAGTTAGTATGCAATAAGAAAGCATTTAGTTTATCTAAACTTTTCATTACAATATATTTAAATTTTAAAAATGTGATATAAGATTTCTCATAAGTAATTCATAATTAAACCATACAATCCATTTAGTATATAATGGAAATTATTTTTATAGACATTTTAAGTTCAAATTTGAACAACATTACTTATTTCAATAATCAATAATCATGTTAACTATAATATTATAATTTAGAAAAATTATTCGTGGGACTTAAAACGTTTACATACATTACATAATGAATTTTACTATGTATAATGGTATTATTGATTTATATTAAGGTATTATCTATTTATAATCTGAATCTATTTTTACTGTCTTACGATATTTATTGAAAGATGTTATTACGAGCTATATAATACGAGTAAATTCAGTATGTAATGTTTTTGGAAAAAATTAATAAACCTACCGCAATACTTAAAGTAAAATAAATGACTTTAACAGCTATATAATCAAAAACACATACTATGAAATATACTAAGTGACATAAATTGATGGACTATCACCGCTCAGAATCGTTTTTCACGTACAATGATATATATTGAACACATCTATAACAGTGACCCACTCGACATCTAATGCACAGCAGATTGTTACCCAATTGGCAATTGCCTACCTTTTTTTATTAATATATAAAAAACTTAGGAGGGCATTGAATTAAGTTTTTAAGCTTTTTCACTGAGCAAATAAATTTTTATCGACATTTATCTCAAAAAATAATTAAAAAATACAAAATGTATTATGTTTATAGAACGCTGAAAAGGAGTCAACGTATTTTAAAATTCGTAATATCATTGATTTTATAATATAGTATATTATAAAATCAATGGTAATATATATAAAATTCTGATACAAATATTTAATAGCAAATATATATAAAATCAATTTCAGGTAAGTATCTATAATTTTGATCTTATGAAAAATTACAATAAAATCAATTTTATCAAAAAATAAATATTTTACCTAAAAATTTTATATTTTTTGTTATTTTTATTTGTTTTTCCCAATTACTATTATTTTAACTTCCTTAGGGTACAAACTAGATCTAATTTTCTATCAGAAACCACCCTTATAATTGAAGAACGGAACATTTTTTCAACTACTTATAACCCAACACACACATTATAGTATCTATGTATTGATCGTCCCGCTCAAAATCTAAAACAGCTAAACAGACACAATTATTTATCAATTAAATACGTGTCTTTTGTTATAAAAAATAAACACATCTAATTATTGTATATATTCATATTGTTTGATTATTTTTTTTTTTGTATTTGTTCGTAAAAGGTTATTACTGTAAAACTATTAGTATTCAATTTTAAGTAGAAGGTATTAAGTTACAACACCCACTAGCTTTGTCGTTACGCCACGGTATCTACCATAAATTAAAAATTTAGTTTTTGTCATTTGTATATAATACGCTACCGACTTCCATGTACTTCCTGCTTATACATCTTAAACTTATCTATAATGGTTTGAATACCTATTTCATAAACATTTATTTATAATTAAACTTTTAAAATATTTACATAAATATAAATACTGTAGATCATATTATGATAAATTTATGACTTTTGTTTTTCAAGAGTAGTACAAAAATAAAATTTTCATTTTTTCTTTTCATATTTGATAATCTAAACGAAATAAATACTTAAACACCGATAAGTACACTTCGCTAATAGATTTTTCGAATATCACAAATTTATGTTAGAATCAGAAGAAACCGTACAATCAGTTTCTTCTTAAATGTAACATTTTTCCATGGTTGAAAAACGAAGATTTGCAAAAAAAAAAGTCACTCGATGAATTGCTGGAACACTGCACCAATTACCATCGTCTCGATTTTTCTTAGAGCACTTCTTTTTTCATATACCATTTAGCAGTGAGCATATTACGTCAGATATTATTATTATTTTGTCCTTTTTGGCAGTCGGACACAGTAATGACTATTTTTGTGCAAACGGATTCGCATTACGTCACGTCAAAGAAAGTTTCCATTCTCTCTTTATTTCTTCCGATCATTTCACAATTGCATTAAGACATTAATTGTATATAATATATAATATGTATATTTGTCACTCCGTTCGCACTTTATGCACCTTATTATTCGTTCATTGAGTCTCAGATATCTAACTGTCACCGTTTTCATCGCGTATATTATCAAATATTACGCTCAACTTACATTATCCTCATTGTATTGCGTATCCTCGGGATGTCGTTTTGATCTTCAAAATTGATTAAGCAACGCTATCGAATATTGGCTTGACGCGAGTGTCAGAAAAAGTTTTGCAAAAAATCTAACTTCTCGCTCATTGTTCAAATATTATTATTATTAAAATATATCGATTTAAACAAAATCTATTTTATTTGTCAGTTCTTCGACGCATTTCATCAGATCGCAGAAAAAATAATATAGAATTTCCATCCATGACCACGAATCACAGTTATGCTGATAGTGCGACTTAGCACTTCGAATTGAGAGCTAATATTGCTACCCCATTGCTCTAAGTAAAATTAATTAAAATTAACCTTATCTGTATATGGTGTTTTTTAATAACAGTCAATACTATTTTGGAAAATATAAAATTTTTAAAAATTTCATTTTTGAAAACCCAATAAATAAAATTCTAAAATTTCAATTCATTGAATATATTTGTCGGTTGATCCACAAACTGAAATATCTTATGAACGTTTAGTGATGTAAAAATTAATCAAATACGTAATTATCGGATTTTTAAATTAAGTTACGAATTTTGCAAGCAACAAATTATTTTGTGAAGCAGTCGCCCGAAAGAAAATTATCAAACATGTTATCGAACATAATACTATTTACGTCATTTTTAATCGCAAGAAGACGTATTCGGTGTCTTTTCATTTTGTTACTTTGTTTACAGAGTTTTGTCTCGTTCCACACGTTTTATGTTAAATGATCCGGCGAGGATATATATATATACACAATTTCTTATTTTGTTAATGACACATTTTCCTCTCTTTCTCGCGTTTTGTTTTTCTCTCGTCACGTATCTCGACACTGCTACAGGTTTCTACGCGGACCTATTATATTTTATATTTGTATAATAGGCAGTAGACACTGTGTCTCGTTTGATTCGTATTATATTGTTATTATTAATATTATATAACGTTCTTAGGATTTTATAATTTATTTCATTCAGTGCTTCGTTCGTGGTTTTCTGCAGTGCGTGCATCACGCGTATTAAAGTTTGTTAATAAGTTTACTTATTTATACTAGCTTTATTTACTTTTGAATCGCGTATGATGTACAATATTATTATGATTTGTGACACGATAAGTAATAACCAGCTGCAAGAACGAATGAAGAACACGTATGGTGTGCACTGAATATTAAGAAAGTATTTTGTATTTCCTAGTAATGCTCGTCGGTCCGTGTCAAATTACTATGCCAAATTCGAAAAAAACACATTCAATTCTAATTTGTTTATTCACGTTAATAAATATAACCAATGAATATTGATTAATAAAATTGCAATATAAATTATAACAGAATGTATTAATGTGTACCTTTAAAATTAATTATTAAATATATTATTTAACAGTCGACATTTAAAACACTTAATTATTTGAAAAACTATTGACAATTTTTTTTATATAATTTTAAATCATTTAAAAATTGAGAGGAGTTGAAATCAACATTTTTAGGGTTTACTCCTGTGCTATTCCACTCCGCTTATCTAATCTTTAAACATGTATAATTAATTAACTACTTGTCTGAATATTGATTTTTATATATTGAAATATTCCAACTAAATATTATGCCATAATTTTATAATTTAAAAAAAAACGTTAAAACGAAAATAAAATATTATAAACGACGTTAACGATTTTTAAAATAATTAGTATTTTATAATATGAGAAGAATCAGCTGATGTATTTTTAATAACGACAAATGGGTATATATAGCAGAGCTGGAATCGTGGTTGTAATATCGAGCATACAACTTTGTACCCTCGAAAAGTACTGTACGCGACGATTAGTAATTCTTTCCATGTGCCGCTTACAAATAAGTTATGATTCGTCTAATGTTTATATGGTATGTCGCAAGTAAACATACATAAAACATTGTTTCATTTAATGAGGAGAAAAATCAATAACTTTCATTTGTTCACGATCGATAAAATTATATATATTTTTTCCTATAAAATTGAGCCATGCTTTGAAAATAATAAAACAGATTTTCAATCAAATTTTCAAGGTTCCGCATACTTTTCTAGTCACATAATATTACGATAAACGATAAAACTGTATAAAACTTTGCTCGGACGTAAGCATGAATATATACGTAAACAGGATGGATATCAAGTACGATTGCCTCACTTTTCCTTTAATAATGAATTCATTCAAAACTAAATTTTTGGGATTTATAAGTATACTTAACAATCACATTTTCAAATAATTTAATCTTTAAATTTTACCATTTAAGGAGTTTTCTATGATGGTACAAAATTCTTTTTTTTTTTTTTAATAGTAATCATCCTTTATTTATTCTAAACTGTTCGGGCACCTGGGAATTGGGCTACAATTAGCCTTTTTTTTAAAAAGGTAAACGGTAAAAGGGCAACCACTAAATTTTAAATTTTTATAAAATAATATTTAATACAAGTTTAATTGGGAGTTCAATCAAAAGTTTATATTGAAATTAGATTAAGGGCGTAGAAACATTAAAAACCAGGAAACGAAGTTTAATTTGAAAAAATTATATTCCAAATGAAATTAAAAAATACGAAGAAAAAAAAACTATTTGTAAAATTTGGATTACATTATTTAAAAAAAAAAAAAATTCTATTTGTATATATTAAAATAAAATTAGTTAATACAAATTACATACTTGCATATTTTTGTGTTATATATTTATGGCCCAATTTCCGAATACACTTTAAAAATAAAAATTTAATCTGTGGCTCGATTTCCTGGCAGTAAAAGTAAGTTAATATTTTATATGAAGTAGTAAAATGTGGCTCAATTACCGACCGCCCAACTATTCAACAGATATTTTTTTTATATTTATAGTATTAAATATTTATGCATTGAAATTTGAAGTATTTACTGAGCTATATATTTATAGTTTAAATGCCTACTAAGATTTAATAAGTCTATTATAATATCCAATTAGATAAACTCATTAATAGGTTTAGAATTAAGAAGGTTATAATGATTTGAAAATATTACTAATTATTATATTAGTATACTAAAATACTCAGAAATGTATCATTTAAACTAATATTTATTAGGTGCATTAAAATGTTAAATACAATCATCTAATTAACTAATATTTTATAGTTAAGTATTGTATAGTAGTATTAAATATACAGTAAATATAAAAATCTGGTTCTTATATGATTAAAATAAAGGTTGTACCACCACAAGGCACTCCCTAATTAAATTAATAAAATCTAATAATTTGATAATATGATAGATATTGTAGTGTTGTTAAATTTCTAAAACTCGGAATACAAAAAAAAATACATTATGAAAGGATTAAAGGTGGGTGATCAGTGATCACGCTTGGTGAATATTAACCTGTGTGTAATATATATCAATTCAGGCGTTGCCGACTATGACGTGATTTCAGATTACAATGTAGCCTCCTCTAGAATTTCGTGGTGGAAATAATAACTAGGGTCAAATTTCGATTATATCGATCTTATTTTCACCAGGTTGAATTAACAATTTGCACCTTGCGTGGTGTTCGCATAAAAGATAGATTCGTCGATAATTGTGAACCATTATGTTTATTCTACAATAGCTTTAATCACAGTATGGCACCTTGTAAGTAATTATTTTAATAGCAAATTTCAATTTAGCTATTTCTAAAATTGAAATTTACATTGAGAATATTTCAAAAACATTATGTATTTTTCTAAGATATTCATATTCAATATCATACCACATATAAGCACAGACTATATTCGAATACAGACATTTATATATAACAACGAGGATGTACGGCGTATGTTTTTCTATCACCTAGTTATTATACTTTTAAAATCGGGAAATTTGTATAAGTTTATTTATTGAAAATGTACGGTTTTAAGTTGAAACCCATGACAAAGTTATAAAATATCTGAATAGTAATAGTATTATATTCAATAGTTCGTGGTACTTTAATACGCGCAGTGAACGCTTTGATTAATCTCACATCGGGTCAGAAAACTAAAACTCTGAGTGCTATTATTTTCGTCAAATTTTAAGTTACATTAATGCAGTTCACTTTTAATATATACCACCTAATAGTATATCTCGAAACTCTATATTCTATTATATCGCATTATATTTTAATAAATGGTTAGATTTATATTAAAATGCGTTTATATCAAAGTATGCGTTATATCATTGCAGTATTACAATGCATATATGACGAGTATAATATATAGGTACTTTTCTCGGATTTTATTTTCTTTCAAGGTTTGCAAGACACATGAGCCACGCATTACTGAGAATATGTCTGAGTTTTGATATCGCTGCTCACATATATTATATTATTATATAGTTGATGTTTCGTTATAAATGTCTTTCAAAATAAGAATTCTGTTAGGTTAGGTTATCACTTATTACTTTATAAAAAAATTTAAAAAAAAACGGAAAATATCCTTCGGCACAATGCGTTCTTTTGATACCATAACGTCTGCGCCTATGTTAGTTTTCAAGTATACATAATTAAAACTGCGTACGTAATACATAATTGTATTACTGTATAAAATTCTGAAAAAAAATACTCAATTTTTTTTTTAAATTTATCATAAAAAGGATTTTCTAACCAAGCGAATAAAGTTTAATTTCAATACATTTTATATATCATATTGTGTTGATTAAATCTAGAATTATTATTATTAAAATGCAAATCCATTTTGTATTCAGTGATATTATATACTATTTATTGAATTTTCGTGTCGTATGGAGAATGCGTATCACACTTGGATAATATTCTATATACAAAACGTGGCCTATATAAAATATAGTTGCAATATAATTTCACAATAGATCTAATATTTTTTTTTCTTTTTCATATATGTATTTATATTAGGGTCGACATAGACAATCCAAGACCAATAAGCCCGGGTTGATCAAACGCTTCTGAAGCTGACTAGTATTTTTTTCTCAAAAATCCTAGCTTAGTAAAGCCCATGGCGATTTTCAAAGTTAAACTCATAAATAATAGTTTTCTAATTATAATTTTTAATAAACACCACAACTAGATTACTAAAAACGCATGATCAAATCTAAATTAAACATATATTCTCTCGTCTCATAACTACTTTAACTCATACCTAATTCATAACTACAAAAAAAAAATAATATAATTTCAATAATCGATTAATAAAATACAATGTTGTGTCTTATAAGTAATATATTTTATAATATATAAATATTTAGGTTCTATTTTAAATGTGTTTTATTGTTTTAACTATAATTTTTATTCTGTAAAACTTAATGAGTAAGTGGAACGAATATAAAAATTAAAAAAATATTGGTTCTTCAGATTGGATTTTTGGTGTAAAATTTTTATCCGTAGGAATTATAATATAATATACATTTATAAAACCAGTTGATATTAAAAATTGTTGTAAAATATTTAATCACGGCCCTTATACAACACTTGAATTATGGAATATTATACGTTTATGCATGAAAGACTACAGCTATTACAACTATTTTCATTTGTAAATACAAATTTGAGTTAATTAAACAAAAAAGCCAAGGTTATAGTTTAATAATGACCATTTTGTATTAATTGAGTACCCTTCAGAACTATTGTTATCATGTTATCAAATGCGTACGATGCTTAATATTTGTTTCGGTTAAAAATGCAAAAAACCGTTGTTTTTTTAGTTTAAAATCCGTTATTTGATTGATGTGTCATACATATATTATTTAGTGTAATTGTACACAAATGCATAATATTTATTGACCTGACAACCACCGTACAATAATGTAGATCTAACACCGCAGATATACGATACGAAAAGGAACCAAGATAAATCGTCACGCGGAAGAGACGATTTTATTTTCCGTTATTTTCTGCAGTGAACAATAATATTTAATATGATACAACATATAATTGAATGTTTATATCATGTGCGAAACGCCTAAATCTAAGGCGTTTAAGGTTGGTTAGTTATTTTATATGTTGTCGTCTGTATCGGCACGGCGTGTGTGAAAGAATAATATTACAATTCTATAATATTGAATAGGCTTGTCGTCGAGACTACGACAATTTATAGCTATGACTTCATCGAGAAAATACATTTTTTTTTCAGCAATACAAACCCAGGGGAAATTAAAAAAAAAAAATGTACACACCATTGAATAATGACGTTGCGCGTTTACCTGTGCATAAATATAACGTATAGAACACCTGCCTATCGCAGACATTAATAACGGTTTTGACGGATCACAATAATCGAATTAAGTCCTTTCCCGTCCGCATACCCAAGACGTTAAGAGTACTTGACGTTCGTTTTACGTTAAAACACCTAACATTTTCTTTCGAATAGTTTTTTGTTGCTAAAAATAGTTATAATTACCTACAACCATTTAAAATTATTTACCATTACGCATCGTCGTGCTACGAGTACGTGGCGAATAAATATTCGTCTAAAGTTGCGGTTTCCGTTTCTTATATATTTAAGAAAAATTCACAAATTAAAATGTTGAACATTATAAGTAATTTTATCTCTTAGAAATTGAGAGATGGCTTACTTCTTTTTGTTACGGCAGCGATCTAGCTATGAATTAAGTATTACGAAGTGCGAGATTTACGGGCACGCATTACACGAGAATCCTGTATAATGCATTCCCAGCAAATTGTTTCCTTGTGGGATTTATTAGATATGAGTATTGTGATGTTTGAATTTTAAGCTCGGCACGCACGACGATGAGATCGATGACTGAGAAATATGATTTGATGAAAAAAAACGGCCGTTGTAGGATATAAAGTTTTATTTTATTTCAACGCGATGTCAGTGTCTACACGAGGCTATACAATATTCTCGTTTCGACGTATAAATAAAACGAGCGATATTTTTTGTAAAATGAACATATTATGACCATGGACGTTTCAATAATCTAAATCCTTCGTTCATCGTTACAAAATCGCGGCTCGTATAGAAAGTAAAAAAATCGCCATGATTCACAGTACAATATTTGTTAACGATGGTACTTAATGAACAATTTAATTCCTCGTAGAAATCAGATAATTAATTTAACTGCATCGCTTTTCTATTTTCAATTATGTATATTGAATTTATATAGTGACTACCTATTTTATATCTGATGATTTTTTCGCATGGACGATTCTGTAAAATGATTTACGTATACTCCTCGCCGCCCGTGCACCGAAAACTAATAAATCAGGTCTACATTATCTAAAGATATAAAGATAATAGATTGAAATTTGAATATACAATATAATGATTTTGATCAAAATACAATTTTAAATTTAGTTAAAAAGCATAAGCTATCGTACAAAAATAAGTCACTTTTATACTATTCCACTTTATTACCTACATTTTTTTTTACTTATATAGGTATTTACTTGTCTATCTAACCTAACCTAACATTCGATATATTATTAAATTAATACATTTCATTAATATATGTACAATAATATAATATTTAAAAAGGAATGTCCTACATCCTTGTAAATTTTATATACACATTTGCACTTCAATTGTGACTTTGATGAATATTTCATCATCTTATCTGTGTGCAATGCATTGAAATTATGTATGATAATTAATATTTTAATACACTCTCCTTATTATTTATATAGATGTAGCTGTTTGCACTACGATATCTACCGGTAATAGTAATTATTATTATTGTATCGTTTCGGCCAATATTTGTTAACTGCACCGCCACTGCATCTATTGTAGTGTCAGTATAAATCATTATAATTTAAATAGAAGGCGATTCATGCGATTTATGTTGTTTTATCATATGATAACAAATTACGCATTAATTAAAATTCTAATATTTTCATTTTCATGTATTGGCAAGTAATTAAAAATCGTATTTCAAATAGTTCAATAAATATCTTAAAGCAACTCAGTAATGCGAACGAGAAATTATCTTTTAGATTCTTAGCAGAACGATGATATATTTATTTTATAATAATGTGTACGTGTATGTGTTCATACGATAAGTAGTTAATAAAATGCTTAAAATGCCTAACCGTTTTCAACTAAATTAAATTCTTTATTTTATTACGATACAAAAACAAATAACCGATTATATAGAAATTTGAAAAGTTCACCAAGTTTTTATATTATCATTTAATGTACCTAAACGGTATAAATTTAAAAATATTAAAAATTTTTTGAGCTATTTGTAGACAATTTAAATATTTATTTATTTAGATTTGATGGGTTTAGCTCTTTAAACATTAGTGCATAACATATTTATATACACAAAAACAAGAACAAATACTAATTTTACAAAGATTTAATATAACAATACTTAATAATATAATTTAAAAAAAATAAAGGAGTGATTCACATTGGCAAAGGACATAATACACTTTTAAAACTAATCAACGATAGAAGAGTTGGTGAGTCAATTTTTCCCCAAATCATATTTTTTTTTTAATTAAAGATTAAATCTTTTTTTCATTTTTTATTTTAGTTTTTTTTTTCTAAATATCAATAAACATTTTATAAATATGTAAAAATTCTTTAAAATTTAATACAATAAGGTTTTAACAAATGCTCCGTATTATAATCAAAAAATAACAAAAATGTATAATTACAATAGTTTTTATCAGTATTTCAATTTAAAATTAAAAAAAAATTCATCAAAATCATGAAAATTACAAATTATTTTATAGTTAGAAATTCATGAAACATTTTCTACTTATACTTAAGTCTTAAAAATTAAATACAAGATTTTTCACAAATGTTTTATACTGTAAACATAAAATCTAAAAATATATATTTTTTATAGACATTTTAAGTTCTAGTTTTAATAAAATTAGTTTTTTAAACGATAAATAACGATATAAATTGTTTTTTTATAATTTAAAAGCATTTTTTTTTAAGGAACTTAAATTTTTTACGATATATATTATATGATTTTAAAGTGCATAAATGCAATGATATTTTTGATTTCTATTATATCATAATCTATTTATACTACGAACCTATGTTTACTCTTTTACGGTATTTACATAAAGACGTTAATACGTTTTGAATTTATAGGTTAATTCGATATGGTAAAGTATATTATTATATTAGAATAATAGTATAATTTTAATAATATAATAAATACATTATTTACGGAAAAAATTATATCAAGCTACTGGAACACTAAAAGTAAAATAAATTACTTTAATAGCCATAGTTATGAAAAATACTTAAATACATATCATGAAATAAACTTATTGGTATACGCTAATTAGATCATCACCGCTCAAAGCCTAGCTTTTAAAGAGGGAATCAAAAACATAATAAGATTTATATATTTATATATATTAATTTGTATATTGTTGTTGTTATTATTATTATTATTGATATTAATAAATATTATATTATTATTATTATTAAAAATCGTTTATCAACGATATATCATTGAAACTAAATTAATATACCAATTATAGTGATCCACTCGATACTTAAATGTACAGCAAAGTGGAACATACTAAGTATATGTACCTACTATAATAATACTTGCCTACCATTTTATTTTAAATAAGTTATAAGCAGAATAGTTATTTGAGTAAGTATTATAAGAAATGTACATAAGTATGAGCTATCCATATAGGTATACATTTTAAATTGGTTTTTAAACCTTATTAGTTTAGGCTATAGTTTCTAATTAATAAAAATTAGAAATTCCAAAAATTATTATTAGGATTATTACAACCAAAATAAGAATTTGAATACATTTATTAAAGGTAAAAATTAAGCAAGCAGGTAATCGACCTGTATATATATATTATACGAAAAAACATTGTTGTATATTATATTACGCAGTATAATAATATGAACTATTTAAGATTTTATAATAATTTATGATTGTGTTCATATTTTTTTTTCAAACCATACGTGTATTATATTTTTACAAACGTTTTAACGGTATTTCACACGACGACGTAGATTAATTATTCTTGTTTGTCCCAAGCTGACTCAAAACGTACTTATGTAGTAAATATTATATACAATTAGAATAATGTTATATAATATTATACACGTGTATTAATTCCAATACATGCACGTGTTCGTACATGCCGTTGTTATTTTCGAAAATGTAATTTGCAGAACGTTTTCGATATTTTATAATAAAAGTGCTTTTATGTAATAAAAGGTAAACTAATTAAATCGTTTATATCATCGAGACCACGACTGAACGCTTTGATAGAGAAGATTACATTATTTATTATTGCAATTATTGCTGTATTGGTTTAAGTTTAACATTTAAATTATTCAATTGATTTAATTGCTGAATTCAATGAACAGTATCTTCATTTTTTCACGATCGTGTCAGCCAAAAAATCATGTGTATACTTATCAAATATACTCAACCAATAAGCTTCATATTTTATATTTAGTCAATTATTTAACAGTACTATATACATCTCAATTTTAGTTCCACAAAAACATTCAAACTCTTAAAAATATGTACAAGAGAGGAGGAATGGTCGAGTTTCATTTTATACTTCCGATCTTTGAATTAAAGTATAGATATGTTGTCTAAAACTACATGCGTTCTATAAGCTTAAATATATTTTAATTAATGAAATAAAAATAATTGTAAAATTTTTTTCTGTTCCACTCCCTTGTAAATAATTTGAATATCCATTTCAAGGTGAAAATGTGAGTTGGAATTTGAGTGAATTAGAATAATTCGTTTAAGTGTGAAATAAAATAAATTGGTTTAATGTGCATACAAAATTTGCTTAAAATAATAAATTACCCCGTACATTTACTACTTGTTTGTTTTATTTATTAACGGATAGAATAAACGCAATTTACTTTAAAAAAAAATTCAATTTTATGTTATAAGAATAATATTACAGTGAATAGACTATAAATCGATTACAGGCTTAATTTTAGGAAAAATTGTTGATGTTTTATATGATATTCTATACTTTTAACAAATCACGAGTATCGATACGAAAATATTAAAATACTTGTGACTTTTTTAAAATTACAATATCATGAAAAATTAACGTAAAACAAAGATAATGTTTACAAATTTAAGTATGATTATACATTATGTTGATATTAATAATTAAAGTTAGTTCTGATGATACGATTTTGAGTCAAATAAAAGTGACAATACCATATTATTTTTAAGGTTCTTACAACTTTTTCATTAGACTATTATTCTTACCTTTAATATATCATATTAATGTACCACTATTTTAATAATTAGTCAAATTATTATTTTAACATGAAACAAAAAAAAAAAAAAATGGATTATTCTAAATGTAGAATTTGCCATATTATGCTTTAGTAAGATGGAAACAACATATGTGGTTACAATATCCACAATAAAATCTTGTAAGTCGTGAGTTTGGGTTTCATATAATATTATTATCTTACAACACGTCCTAAATAATATTTTATGGCTAAAAATCTAAACAACGTATTGTATTCGTAATTCGTATTGATATTTCACTGCCAAATGCTGACAAATGCCTTAAAAAATCATATTTTGCCACACCACTGGATAAACTCGTTATTATAACGCGTAATCGTAATATTTAAAGACTATTTAATTTTTCTGATGTAATCTGTAAATACCCCATGTTAATTTACTTTTTGTTTTTTGTTGGTTGATTTTTTCCACACTCAACACATACAAATGCGCGTGTCGTATAAATAAATAATAATTTGTTTTTTTAACCCCTCGATGAAATTGTAGGTAAAAAAAAGCACTTATTATTTACAACACTGTGTGTTTAATATTATAACATAATATTATTTATCTCGTTTCATATAAGACGGATTAAAAGTGATTAAACCTGTATACGGAATTTTTTCACTCGGCCAATATACATATCTATATTATTAGGTCGTTAAGTTTAGGTTTTTGTTTGTAAGCCGAACAATATAATATTATTCTAATACTTTTATTGGTCTTGTATCAGGCAATTCAATAATTGAACACAAATAAACTACATATACATTTTTCCTTTGCATAAATTATTTCGTATTACTTTAGCAGTAGTTAGTACTATAATTACAATTAAAAGTTATTACTAAAATATTATTACAAAAATATAAATCCAACGCCTAACGTGATGCAAAAATAACGGTTGGATCTATATAGATTTAAAATTGCCCACCTATTAACATTATGTGATAAGTATATAATTATATTAAATTTAAATTACTATATTTTCTGTGTCAATACCTAATTATGTAAAATATTTAAATGTCAATTATAAAATAATAGAATATTAAAATATCATGTTTTAATCAATTAAAGTCAACTGTTAATTTATAAGTAATATAATTTAAAAACTATCATAATATATCTAGTTATCATTATACTATAAACACGAATATATTAAATTAATACATCACTATGTCAGGTTAATACATTTAATACATTGTAGATACTAGATAATTAAACAATATGATAAGATGATTATTGATCAAGTATAATTAAATTTACTGCACAAAGAATGAAGTATTACTTAGTACACATTAATATAATATCATTAAATATTTATACTATTGTATAAATAGTATTATCCTTTTTAGACTCTAAAGGATAACACTCTAAAGTTTAGAGTGACATGGTGGTCAAACAAACAATAATCTACTAAAAAGTTAAAATTGTTATTAAATTATTATTAATGAGATTTTTTTTATAGAAATAGCTATTTTAGTTTCAAGTCAAAATGTACAAAAAAAACTTAATTAATTTAAAACAATAATTTGATATTTAGAAGAAAATAAATTTATCAAGCCCACATAAAACGATTTCAAAAATTTAAATAATTTCACGTATTGTAGCATTTATATTATAAAATATCTATATCTAACGACGGGTACTGGGTGATAACGTAAACATCTCATTATTTAAGAAAACTAACCCTTTTTTTTAATATCTTTATTCTTTAGAATATCAACATACATATTAGACTTTGAGCTGAGAAATGAATGTATTGATTCTACAATGTGTGTTTTTTGTTTCGTATTTATACACAACAAGTTGTCGAAATAATGCTTCGATGTTCTGCCTTGAAAGGAAATTTGAATAAAAATAATTTAAGTATTTAGTACTAAAAACAAGTCCAAAATAAATATTTCCAATTTCGAAAATTAAGGGAAAATACAAATTATATAACATATTATAACATGTATAACTTTGTAACCAAAGTAAAATGTAATGCGAATTTCCATATAAGTTGTTTATAAACTCAATTAAATTTATCAAAAAAGTAAGGCAACAATTTTTTTTTTATAATCGTTTAAATTTAGGATTTTGATGACAATTCGTGAAATTTCAAGAATTTTCAAATTATTTCATAGTTCAAAATCAAAGTCAAATTAAACTTTTATGAATATTTCAAGTTCAAATGTTTAATACTTAATATTTACTCGGAAAATAACTATTTCTCCTTAAAAGATTTTTGATATTTTGATGTAATTAAACAATGAATAACAATAGATACTTACAAGACATTTTCACCCAATGTTTTGTATGATAGTTTTCTATACATCAGCGGTTCTTAACCATAGGGTCGCCAATAATTTTAAATGGGTAAATTTTTTTTATTCCGCCATTGAACATTATTTATAAAAAAGTCGCATAAAAAATTTGGTAAATATCTTGAGTCGCCACTACAAAAAGGTTAAGGATCGCTGCTATTCATGATACAATTTAAAAATCTTTTTACTTATTTAGAGTTATAGACATTACAATTTTAAATTATTTTTAGTTGTATTTCTATAAATGTCGATAAGAAAATGTCGTTTTATCACAAAGCTTGAAAATGTAATACAGCTCCTTGTAAATTTATTTTAGTTTTTTTAAAAATTTTAAAGATAAATAAGCACAATGTTTTAATTAAACATTTAAAATTTTAATTTTAACAAAATCACAAAAAAATTTCAAATTGTTTAGTAATTAATTACATAGAAAATATACGATGTTTATAACTATAGCTTCATAATTTAATACAAAATTCATCATAATCAATCATTATACCGAATCCAAAAAAATCTAAAAACTATATAAACTCAATTGTTTTTTAATAGACTTATAACTTTAAATTTGGTACAACATTTTATATTTTAACTATTTATAACGATATTCATTATTTTGTTATAGTTCAGAAACATTATACGTTTATTTCACAACGTTTATGTATATTATTATATCTTATACACATATTGTACATTATATTTTAAAATGAAATGTTTTCCACAATAACTAATTCAACCTACTTTATTATTGATAGTAAAATATTTTTTACTATAAAAATGTGTTTGAACGAATTAAAATTATCTAAAAAAAAAATACAAACAAATTATAATGAGAATCTTAACTGGATAACCTTCTATAGATTTAAAAGTAGACGATATGTTATTCATTAATTACAGTGAACGTGTTTAAAATAATAAAATAGTTTTCTTACTAAAATTACGAAAATGGTGATTATATGTTTAATTTTATTTTATATTAATAAATTTACGGGCGTAGCCCTTGCTTATAATGTATTAGAATTATAATATTTAAATTAAAAATGTATTATAGTTTTATAACTATATTACTTATAATACATTAGTAAAATTTGAAAATCTTAACTTCTAGTTTCATTTTATGATTGCTTAATCTAAAAAAAAAAAAAAAGGAAGTACTAAAGTAAGCTTCACTTCGAATTCTTTTTCGAACATGGTGTTGTAATGATTAATTATATAAAGTACACTGTATTCTACTGAGCTGAGAATTTACTGCCTTACACACAGTGGCGGCTCGTGTGTATGTGCACAAGTGCACGTGCACTACCTACCTAAACTCAAGAAAAATTGAAAACAAATCATAATAATACAACTAAGTACCTGTAATGTAATAAGAATTATTTTCAAAATATAAAAATATAAATTCAGAGTATTATGAAAATAATAATATTATAATATTATGTATTTATGTTTAATATTTGGATTGGGTTATTTCGACTGCTAAATGGCTGTCCGCGACGGAACGGTATCGGCGTGTATTATTATAGTAGTGCAGTTGTGCACACAATCATTGTGCACATTTGTACAGTGTAAAAATTGAAGCAAGTCGATACACGCAGCCCGCGTTGTAATGGAGTTGGTGTGCACATTTGTTTGTGTGCACATAATCAATTAAATTATTTTCAGCGAATTATTTTCGACGTCGCCGCGTCGCTGAGCGTCGGCATCGGCATTATTATGTTATTATAGTTTATTTTTACTCTCATTAATTTATTATATTATTTCGATTATCAGCTGATAATATTAGCTAGTCGATCATTATCGGAAATTCAAAACATTATTAATCGTGACCATCGTGTTTCTGTTTATTATCGACGACCGACATTAACGTATATTAATATATTATTACTCGTGTATTTGTTTTCAATTTTTAAAATGAACTCAGTACAGCAATTAATACTGCAATGTAATTTTTCATCAATCTCGTTGGAGAAAAAGATGGAAATAAAAAATAAAGGTAGGCCTACTCCAGATTTAAATATTAAACAAATTACTAAATGTAAAACGAGAGATTATGTAAGACAATTTAAAAATGATATATATAAAACTAATGACTGGATTTGTGGTTGTTCAGAAACAAATCGTTTGTATTGTTTTCCCTGTCTACTTTTTGGTCAAAAATCTAATGATGCCGCTTGGGTAAAGAATGGAATAAACGATTTAATTCATTTAACTTCTAAAATCAAAACACACGAAAAATCAATGACACACATAAATTCTCAATTAAATTTAAAACTATTAGGGAAACAAGACATAAGACAACAACTTTCTAGTGCATATCGGTTGAATATCAAACAATACAATGAAAAAATAAGTCATAATCGTTATATATTGAATAAAATCATAAATTGTATTAAATTTTGTGGAGCATTTGAGCTTGCACTCCGAGGTCACACTTTCAACTATTCCAATGACTACAGCTGAAGCCGAAAGGTCGTTTTCTACATTGAAACGTATTAAAACATTTTTGAGAAATTCAATGACAGAGCTTAAGCACTAGCATGTTGATCGTGATAACAACATCAACTTCAAAGAAGTAATAACAGATTGCAGAAAAAAAGGGGGAATCGTTTAAAATAAATATGTTGAAAAAAATTGTACTACTGTCATAGTTTTTACTGAATTTATTATACTATTATTATATTATGATTACTATTATATAGGTACTTGATTGTAAAATAGGTATAAGCAAAAAAAAAGAATTTGTAATAACTAAATTGTAAAACATATTATTAATACAATTAAATATATATATATATAAATATGTGCACTACTTCATTAAAAACCCACGAGCCGCCACTGCTACACAAATAGTTAATAAGTGTATCCTATCCGTTTATTTTCTCATTTAACTTGAACATTTTTTTTTTGACGTTACAAAAATACTTAAGTAACAAAATAAATAACCAAATTTTTGCTATTATAATTTAGTACAATTTCTTTTCTCTATTATTTATTTAGTCTATGCACTTTGTAGTTTGTACACATATTACAACTCTTATATTTTAAATCGTCCATAATTTCTTTAAAGTGAATAAACTTGGCTTATAACATGTAAATCTATTGATACACTTCTGCATATTAATAAACACTTAAATTTCTTAAACATAAAATACCTAATTTAATTATAAAATTGTACCATTTGGTAGCATGTCTACCGTAACATAATTTTGCACTATGTGGAATGCGTATTATTTAATACATATAATATTTGATTTAAGTTATTCCATGAAACATAAACAATTATATTTATACCTATTTATACCTATGGCTTAAAAAATAATATGAATAAATAAAAAAAATATATAGGCTATTGGTTTTTATTTATTTATTTGATTTTTTATTAATCTTTTGGACTTGATCTTATTCACAGTTACACTGTTAGAAATCATAGTTTCAGGTGTTTCAGTTGAAGATATATACTTAATATTGAAGGTTAAATTTATATATTTAACCATATAGAGTAAATAAATAATATTATGAATTAAACATTAATTGTAAAAACCATTCTTGACTATATATTAGTACAATCTGAACCATATGATTATTTTTAAATTATAAAAGAAATACAGATTTAGTATGAAACCATAATGAACTTTGTTTTTAATCCCATAAGCTCCTTTCAAAATAATATTATAAATTCAAAATATACAGAATAAAGAAGATACTTTTGTCTTTGATAATATACCTAAACTGCACTTACAGCGAAAAAGACATATTCGTTTCTATGAAATATTTTCAAACTAATACGAAGCGTTTCACTGCCAACCTATTAATACATTTTAATATAAGAATCGGAGAAAATATAATAAATGGAAATACTTATTACGATTTGATAATATTTACAATTATAATTAGTTTAATATAAATAGTCGTATAAACCAAACACAGCATCTTAATATTCACTCTGGTTATACCGCAAAGTCAGAGAGGGAAAAGTTTCCCGTCAATAGATTTTCAAAATTAAAAATGAAACCTGTCAGCCATTAAAAACAATGCTAGACTTGAACGCACATGTACTAATAAATTATTGTTAAGGGTTGTATGCTATCCAATAAAGTAGATGCGAAATATGTGGCTGTTCGATAGAAATTTATTACCCCCCCTCCAAAAATCTCACTCGTATTGTGTACATTATATTATTACTATTATTATTACTTTTCATCTATAGTTAGGACTGTTAACGTGACAAAAATTCCATAAAATAAATATTAACGGCTAGAGCCCAACAAATATAAATTGATCGTGACTGGGAAAATTAATTGCTTGCTTGTATTGTAATACAATAATACATGTGTTCGATGATGATAAATTGATGAATTATTATATTTTAGATGACACCTGAATGGCGCTTGAAACATTTATTGTAGTGATTTTATAATATAATTTATATTAATTACATTTGGCTGCAAATTACATATGTGGTTAAAAATTATGCATAAACGAATATTTTGGTCCGGTATTTAGCCTATATATTATAAACATATTTATATTATATTATATTATATAATACATACTAGTAAAGTGGTTATAAAATATTTTTTCTCTTCAGAATTTTTTAGTATTACTTTTTTTATTATTATTATTATCATTATTATTGTTAATTAATTTAAATTTTTTAATAAATAAACAACTGCGCAGAAAATCGTCATTAAACCAGTAGATGTATTTACGTATGATTGGATTTTATGTTCGATTTTCGTAGCATAAAGCTTAAACTACAAAAAATACATATTTTTATACATTATAAACATTTTTCGCGGATTAGGAAGTGATATTTTATATTCGTGGATTAGGGAGTGTTGTTAAATTTTTTTTTACAATAAAAAAAAAAACAAATATCAAGTAAAAGTTGAATATTTTTATATAACAACTTCAATAGTTAAGACAGTGAAGTTTGAACACTAATAATGAATTACATATCCTGCTCGATGCAAAATTAATGTTTTTTTTTTTTTGGAGTTTTTGTACGAAACCAATATAGTTTTTAAATTGAAAAAGTTACAGAACAAACAAAACAACTATCCAACTACTTGTTTGATTTGATTACTCAATAATAAATCTGTCAAAACACATTAATCTTAAAAATTTTATAACGCGTTTATTATAATCACGATATCAATAGTAAAATATTAAATCAACAAAGTAATAAAATAAGGGACACTAACAAGTGTTTCATAAAATTATGGATCCTTTCAAGGATTGATTTGCTACAGCTGCTGTAAAAGCGGTGTTCTCGATATAAAGATAATTTGAATTAATAATCTACTTAAAAAAAAAAACGCATAAATTCAGGTCTTGGCAGAGTTATCAATTTTAGTATATATTTTAAAACTAAAATTACACAAGTAATCTAGTACAATGATAGTACACTAGTGCACTATAGACACTAGTAAATTATTTTGAAAATAAAACAGATTATGGTGATATGCAGAGTTCATTAAATAATATATTATTGAACAATTCAAACTGAGTCATTAAATTTTTTTATTGTAGCTACACTATCAAAATATTTACAGAATAATCGATTGTTATTAAAACATATTGTATAATATACTATATTTGATAATTTTATAATTTTTATTTTTATTTGTTTATCTAAACTAAAACAAAAACATCACAATTTTTGTTTCTGCGTTACATAAGAATTTGAGGCCGTCAATTTACAGTGATAATTTATGTAAATATTTTAAAAAATGAATTATTAATTCTCATTAACTATAGTAGGTATTCAAATGGTTAGGTAAGTTTTAAAATTTAAACAAGCGGTGGATTGTGGAGTGCATAATATACAATATCCTAGATGAAAAACTCACATAAACTCACAAAATAAAACTTTAAATAATCAAAGAAAATAAAACGATATATTAAATTAATATTTTGTTATTATTATCATATATATATATTTATGTATATATCAAATAGTTATCTCGTGAAACTAAATCATTCAAAAAAAAAAAATATTTTCTTCGGAATAAATCGATTCCCTTGTATTTTTTAGATATCTAATTCACTATAACAATTATTAACTTCGACAATGTAATGTAACAAAATAAACGAATATATCTATCATTTATTAGCGCAAGAAAAATAACTTCTGTGATCATAGAATAGAGACCCTATCGATATTAAGGTGAGTCGTCCGTTGTGAGAGTATCAGTAACAATTGAATAGATAAATACTTACGTTGAATTTTAATATTTCAGCTAAGCTTTAAGTATAGGTACAACATTTTTATAGACATCTAGGACGCAAACTTGAATGCCCATACGTGCTTTAGAAAAACCTACGGGTCCAAACATATTTTTTTTTCGGTTGTCTACACAGTATAATAATTCATTACAACAGGACATGATGTAGTCGTAGTGATATTATTACAATTGTTCAAATGACACTAAAGTTGCGGTACGAAAATTCATCATGTAAAAACGTCAGTGGCAAACTCAAATTGTCTGTCAAGTTTCGATATAATGTTACAAATGGAGTAAGAAAACTGCAATGAGTTACCAAAATTATCTTTCAAGATGAAAATATTATTTATTTAAGCTCATTTTTTATGTTTGTGGTTATTCGACTACAGGGTATACCTACAGACTGAACGATTTTAAGACATAATTTAAATCTTAAATATTATTATAGATTTTAATTTTGTATTTTCGTGTTAGGATATAATTATATAGTAATATAATATATTATATTTATACTGGTCAAACAATATTAAAACAAAAGAATAATTTTACGTCAAAATAATAAAACATAATATTATAGGCCAAATCTATATCATATGTGTAGTCGTCGCCTATATGACGATAACCATTATAGTCGGTTACTCGACCCCGACTGAACGGTTAATGGTTTCAGACTATAAATCAACTAATGTTCCGTTTAATATTCACTACGGGGTATCCAGCATAAAAATTTAACCTAAATATTTCAATATTCGCCAACGATGCGCATTTACTTTAATCGTCATTCAAACAAAAACAAATAATGCATTACGAATACGTTGCACTTTAAAGTAAATTATTCAGTAATTTTTTTTATTTATACATATCTAAACTAATCATTATAGCGAACAAAACCAAAGAAATATTTTGATAAAATGTATAAATAATACCCTTTTTCTTAACTGAGTTTTCTCACAAACCTAATTTATTTTTCAATTCTACAATAACGTCTATAACTATATACGACTAACTACCAAAAAAAGAAGGGAATTTCAATAAAGGACCTTTACATAATGTCCACAACTTCACATTATTATTTTAATTTATTATTTTTTCCTATATATTATAATATTTTAACATACACTACAAGTAGTAAATACATAAAAATATATATTAATTTTCATACAAATTATTTTCAATATAACTATAAAACAATTGTTCGTCTCAATTTTTGATTTTATATAATCAGGCCAATCACGTTTATTTCTATTCTTATGAAATAATTATTAACACTAATTATAATCAAGTGATTACTTAATTTAATATCCCATGTTTACCTATGTTATTTTACATGACATTTTTATCTAAAATATACTCACCCCCGTTTATTAGGATCATAAATAAAAATAATATTGATTAGTGTTCTTGGAATTACATAATATTATTATAGTAAACAAAATATATACAAGTATATAAAATATTATTATGTACCTATTAAATTTTTAAATTGCATTTATCAGTTGTTGTTAAATGTTTTTATATAATAACAAAGAAACTTATTATTATTATACTTCTATAAAATAATACATTTTAATAATAATTTAAAGTAATAAGAAATCAATTAATAATATGTAATATATTTACAAATTTAAAATAAATAATAATATTATTTTAGCTACTGTTGGTCTGAATAATTTTAATATTCATATAAACATTAAATAATTGAAATTATTATTCAAAGCAAACCTATTTATGCATTATACAACTTAATTCAATATAAATCATTCAATATTGAAATAATTTAATGAATAAATTACATACTTTAATGTTAAGAATATTTAATACACCGTTAGTAATAAAGCACAATTTTCATAAAATTATATTAAAATTAACGCTAAATATAGAATAATTATTTATTATTAATACGAGAATTTGTATTTATCTGATTGATTAAAAATAAAACAATAATAACTTATTTATACAACTGAAAAATTGAAATTTATATTATTTTTAAAAACATATTTATATTTATGTTATGTGTAATTTATTTTTTAGAAGGGTATACGAATATATTTCGAACCTAATCCGTCACTGCAGTGCATATACATCTCAACCAGAAAATCTAGAAGAATGTATAAATTAACTTCAGAAAAGTTTAATGAATTCAGTAAACTTAAACTTCATAACATCGCTCAAGTTGCTTCATTATGAAAGTTATTGCATAGGTAGTTTTAGTTACAAATATATTTTTATGGATTAAAAGTTTTCATACAACTAAACTAATAATCTTATGATCTTATGATACCATTTAATTTAAATAATTTAAATAAATAATATTAATTGATTCGTTTTTTTTCTCTAAATACGTTTAAAAAATTGTTTAGAACATTTCATACTTTAATTTTTTATAGATAGAACTTTGAATAACCATATAGCATAATATGATATTTTTTAAACAAGATAACAATTTAATAATCCAGTAAAATTCGATAAAAAATCGACAAAGTTCTTAACTAATTCCCCGAAAGCTGAATATTGGTATATAAATAGTTTATATCTCACTTATAAACATACTTAAAGTCCTGACACCTACCCCTTATGCATAGCCCCCCACCCATCTTCAAAGGGTGGCAAAACCCTTTCACTGCTTTCGCTTATAACTCATCAGCTTTTCGAGTCCTAATTTTTAATATTTTTTTTAGTATCCAGAAAAACTGCGAATTATTTAAAACCACACTTAAAGCGTTTGCTGACCGTACGAGCGCACGGGCTACATATTTGATACAATGATACCATCACTATCGAATACTAATTAGAAAAAATATTAAAAGTCAGGAGATTAATGAAATTAAAATTTTGAAACGTCAATACTTTCAGAATAATGAATTCTACAAAATAGTTATCTTCAATTTTTTGAAAATAATTAAATAAAAAAATATATTTTTTAACTTTTTTACCAAAACATTAAAATTAATTAAAACACAAAATATTTGTAGTTCTCGTCCCTGTGAATTATGATATCTCCATTAATTCAGAAGTTGTCGCAATGGGTAAATCCTCAGGGGCAACCTGTATATCTAATATCTAGTATATATTTTGAAAAACAATTGAAGGCTGAATAATCCCAATGATTTGAATATAAATTAATTAAAGAATTGACCTTTGTAACGCTTTGATTTTGTTAAATACTATGCTTTTTAATGGAATATCTATTTTTGAATAATTTCATTTAATTAAATCAAATGAAAATAAAATTATTTTGTGATACTAAATAGTATTATATTGATTGACATTTCTTTTTTAAATTAATTCTCTCGGTAGATTTTCCGCTATTTGGTATTTATTTAACCAGATGATTAAAAATATACTCAATGAAAAAGTTCAATATGTTTTTATTTACTTAGCCTTTTTGAAATTAAATAAATATTTAATTATTTTGAGTGTATCTGAAAAATATGTTTAATTGTAATTCATTTTACAACGTTTCGTTGTTTATAAGGGTATAAAAAATAATTGCATTTGAAAATAATGCATATAATAAGTACAATTTTTTGCGAAACCAAATACTAAAAATCGTGTAAGCTGTTGTTATTATTATTATTTTTTTTTTTAATTTTCAGGAATATCCTACGGTTTATAGTTGCTACATAACATAACATTATAGTTTAGGCATACAAATTGTTTAATATATGATAATTCCCGGGTAATATCCATGAAAAAAAATTTAATGGACTAGTTAAAAGTCCCTATTACTGAATTAAATTGAACGATTCGAGTAAAATTATACACCGATGTTTTAATCCAACTAATTGTGTTTCAACATATTAATAACTACAATTTCATTTCTTATTATCGTTACATTTAAATGCATATAGGAACAATTAAATAAAAAATATAAACAGATTTAAAGTTTTCAGGATACATTTATTTTATAACAACATAGATACTTAAAAAAATAAATAAGATTTTATATAATTGTTCTAATTTTTTCACCAATATATTTCTCAACGAGTACTTTTTTAAGTCTTCAACGTAATAAATATCGAAAGAATTTTTTCTATTAATCATCATTTAAAGCTTAAATTATACCATTATAATAGTATATCACAGTTAATTTAAATGTTAAATAATTAAAAACTATTAAGTAAGTAGATACTTTAATATTTAATAGTTATAATATAAGTATTTTGTTTCGGGTTTTAAAATTCAAATTATAGCGGTCAACACTTTGATTTTATTGATTTAAAAATTCAATAGCTATAATATTAGGCAATCAAGATGATAATAATGTAATTTTAATAAAAATCTAGATACAAAAGAATAATTTTAAAAAATAAAAACAAAATTAAACATTTTAAAAATATAAAATATAAATAAAATATAATAATAATAATAATAATTAATCTTTCAAAAAAAATTATATAAGTGAAAAATTTAAATTCCAATGAATGGATATACAACGTACATATATTTTAAATCTGAAAAAGAAATGAATATATTATAGTATGTGTCCCAACAAATCTTGAATGATTTATGACATAATATCTATTTAAAATAAAGTTTCAGAACTATGTTAGAATCTCGAAAATATTATGAAATGCGTACATTTATACATTAATACATAAAGGTTATTTCCATATAGTAAGTACACATATTTTTAAATTATGTTTATTTACGTTATCGGTTAGAACCAGTCGAACAAATAAGCTTGAATGACTTGCTCAGCACAATAACCTAACCCTTACGAAAATCGTTCGGTCAAGTATACGTACCCATTATAATCCATTTATAATATTTATAATATTAAAATGATTTCTATTAAATTTCTGAAAGATTAATATTCCATGAACTTAGCATATTATTGCTTTACACTGACGAATGATGATTGACATGAGTAACTAAGACCGTAGACGTGGCACAGGAACAATTTGAAGTATACCTTTAAATTTTATTTTTTATTATGATACGGTTTCGATGAGTGAACAATGTTCATTGAACATATTACGTTAAACCGTTTTAAATATTTTAAATATTAAATGGTTGATATTTTTGATCCACATTTACAAAACACGTTTTGTTTACAATTTTACTTAATGTGCATTGGAATAATAAAAGGAAAATCGCATTAGGTTAGATTTTTTATACACTTTAGCTGGATTAAGAACAATAGTGGATGCAAATCGAGTAGTCGAGTATCAATATATATCGAATTACTAACATCATTAAATAATACATCGTAATAGCACGCCATCTAACATATTATTTTATATATTTCCCTCAAAACTATTTTTTCTAATAACACAATTATAATAGAAAAAAATAAAAAGTTTCTAAGTTTATGAATTCTAAATACATTTTTTTTTTTTAAATCAACATGGTTTTTTTTTGTTTTTAATGTATATTTATTTTATTTGAATTTATATTTTTAATTATATCATGATATAAGAGATATAAATAATCAATATGGTGATAGATTTACCATTATATTCATTTAATTGAATATAATATAACGTTAATGAGTAAGCAATTAAGTAGAGTTAAAAATGTGTCGTAATTTTATAAACTATATTGGGATAATATTTATTAGCAAAATATTAAATTAAACGATCTTTAAGATTGCCTCAATCCCTTGTCAATTTTAAAACGTTAGTTGCTTATTTTGACTGTTAACAGATAATCGGTAAGAGATTATCAATTATCATCGTTGATTATAAATTCAATATAATTAGAAAAAGATGGATTATTTTAATAAAATGTAGAAACTAAACAGAAAAATAGCAATTTATGAGTATTTTACCTGCAATTTTAATTTGAGATGGCCTAAGCTTTCAAACAATTATTATTAACTTTTATTACTATGACTAAGCATTTGTATAAATTTTATAAAAACATTGAATTATAAATCCATTTGGATTTCTGTTTCTACTCTCTTTAATCAACCACTAAAAATAAAATGCTTCTTTTTTTCGATAACCATCTCATCAAGGTACTTGATCGGTAACATTTTAAATTCATTTTTTATGAACTTTAAAAATATTTATATTTAAAATTTGTTTAATAGTAGTATAAATTAGATATAAGACCTATTTGATTTATTATAAATGTGATAAAGACTATGTACTATACCATACTATACTATTATAGTATTTATTTTATATGTCAGTATTTTTACAATTATACAAAACTTACACTATAATATGTAGTGTCAACATGTACCTAAAATTGTATTATTATTAAATAATTAACGGGTAGAAAGACGTCATATCCACTCCTATTATTTATTTTTTTTTTTTTTAGATATAATATATAATAAATACTATTACAAATTACAATCCGTCCTATTAAAAATAAATCAAAGCTATACCATTGTAACCAGGTTATAACTTGAAATATAATTTAATAACTCTTAAATAGCTCTTAATAATATATGTTTAATGACATTTCTGGTTTATACATTGTACGTGATAGAAACTAAGAATTAGTTAGATACCTTTTCAATAAACTGTTAAATTAATTTAAGAACAGAATCTAAATTAATGATACAATAATTTTAAATGAATTTATTAGCAGTACAATTTGATAGATTTTTTAAATTATGCATAGTTAATTTTTTTAAATCATGGTAACTCGACGTCAAAGATAGTCAATCCTGGTACATATCCATAGATATATTAATTTCTCCAGAACTGCTCATCTAATAATATTACCCTACGTTTACACAATTAATATTATTATTTTGCTAATACTTTACAATAGTTAAATAAATTACAATCACGCAGCTGCTGCTTTGACAAGTCACTTTAGGCAAACCGATTTTAAAACAAAACAGTTTTTTATGGGTGATAGATGTTCACGTTCAAATAATAATTGAACTATAATTGACATTCACAAGTCAATTCAGGTATAACGAATGATGAGTGCCTTATGTAGAAATTTAAACATGTTTTATTTCAATAACTAGATACGTAATATATGAAAAATTATTTTTAAACATGGAAAAAAGCTTATTTTGCATTTCTCTGGGTTTTGTCAGTATAGTATAATGAACGAAGATTAATTGAATAGTCTCAAAACCCAAGCATTTCTCATATAATATCAGCTAATTCGATTTAATTTTCCTGCGGGCTATGCAAAATAGCCGTTTAATTTAGTAGGAAATATTCTTAATGGATATACATATTATTGTGTTCTGCTTTATAACTGCATATTCTAACCAAATAGTAAAATAGACACAATTTTATAAAAACCCGAATTATACACTTACATAGAGTAAGTGTATCAATTAATTTTACGTATTTCAATTTTTATCAAATTTGAATTCAATAATTAATTTAAAATTAACTTTCAAATACTGTCTATTAGTTTATTATAAGTCATTTTAGTTTTGGCTTATGAAATCGCATCCACTAACCTCTCGACTCTTATATTATAGTAAGTCTCAGATATCTTATTATTATTAGCTACTCGAGGACTCCTGACTAAAACTGAGTTGACGACTGCCAATATGTGCGGTGTGTCTCACTACATATCCAATTAACTATATAATATAGTATCCGATAACACAATAATCATTTCTCTTTTGACATTTCACAGCAGTCATCATCAGACGCTTTTTTTATGCACTAAAGTTTGGTTGTGGCCATCTTATTTTTCAGAATTTTAGTAAATGTTTTCATCGTAATTTTACAACTATACGTTTTATACAGTCTAAGAATAATAATATACACAATCATCTAAACTGAAGATACGATTCCAAGTTGATAAAGTTTCCTCTACAATTTTTAATTGAGAGAGTAAGTTAACCAATATTTTAATAGAAGCGGTATATTTAAACTATCTTACAAGAAATAAATATTACCTACTTATGGTAAATCGTATGTGTTCCATTTTTAATAATGTTTTATTAAATAAATATTGTTATGTATTACGTGCATTCCTGAAGAATTTTATTTATTTTATTTATTACCAGATGGTACATTATAGAATAATTTAGCACAATCTAAATTAAAAATAAAAATTTAATTTAATAAACGACAAATTTATATTTGAAACACGAAGGAATCCAAATTCGTTAAATATATAAGAAAAAATAACGGTAAAGAGGTTCATTATATTTATAATGACTAAAGGCTAATAAGTAGCGGATATAAAAATATGTTTCAATGTTTGTAGTTTGTAGAGTGAATATAAGATTTATAAAATCATAATTTTGTTTATTTTATTTTAAACTTTTGATGCATTTATTTATATAGTAATACTTGTATATTTTTATTTTTTGTTTTGAATGGAAAATAACATCTATCTTTTAAATATGCCTAAATAATAACTAAAATACGTCTTTGACGAACAATAACAAAATTCAATTGGAGAATTTTAATATTTTCTTTAGTAGATTATAGAATAATAAATCGACATAATTTATAAAGCGAGTTTTGTTTATTTTTAATTTATTAAAAATTGTGTTTACTCATTTTGCATGGTATGTTATTATAATTATAATAGTTATTTAGCTCAAAAACTTAACGAAAAAATAAAATATATTATTTATGTGTAGGTACCTACATTTAATTAAGCTATATAATATTATATGTATAGAAACTATACACTTAACGTACAAAAAAAAAAAAAAAATAATTGTATGTTTAAAATTTAAATGAATAAAAAAAAATCTAATTTATTTATCTTCATTAATTAAAGTTTTTTTTTTCAATTTTTGTATGTTAACGTTTTATTACTCCACGGATGCACTCCAATGGTTAAGGGTCAAGAATTTTTACGGCTT
Organism: Rhopalosiphum maidis; assembly: GCF_003676215.2. NCBI lineage: Eukaryota > Metazoa > Arthropoda > Insecta > Hemiptera > Aphididae > Rhopalosiphum > Rhopalosiphum maidis. The sequence continues at coordinate 69,072,335 of NC_040877.1, forward strand.
CAGAATTTTAATTTTCAACATTCATAAATGTGCATAACCAAAGACTTTAAACAAAATATATTATTTTGAGTACACATTTTACTATTACTTTTTTTAAAAGACAATTTTTTATTAAAACGAATCCATAATACATTATTGTCAACTAATTATTCGAAAATAATTATTTAGTTTCTCGTTTCAATTAATGTATTTAATGGGAAAAATAATATAAGTTAATTCTCAAAGTGTATACTTTATTCATTTTACATATTTAAAATGTAAATGTAAATATATTAATTTGTTTACAACAACATGTATATATCATAATTAATCAATATTCTTAATATTTCTTAATATATATTATATATATATGTTTGAATACTCATTCACCAACTTACTCAAAAGCAAGTTTATATAATATATAAATTAAAATTTTTTTCTTAAATCCTATTTTTAAAATCGTCATATTGCTTGATCTATAGTAAAAAAAAAAAAAATAATAAAAATAATATATCCTCAAAAGAATTCTTTCACAAAGCATAATAATAATGAAAAAATGTTTCAACGAAAATTATCTGGACTATACTAACTGTTCAAACCTACCTATAATTTGAAGTATTTATTTTATTGAAATTATTATATTTGAAAACAATGTATAAATAATTAGTTATTTTTATTCCGTGTTTAAAAAATGATGTATCGAATTTATACCGAGTTCTCTCGAATATAGGAGAACAATAAAACATATCTAATAAGTAAAAAAATCGAGTGAGTAGTCATGTCCATAAAAACAAATTTGTTAAAGCAATGACGAAAATTTAGCGAAAAAAGTGTGATGAGTTTCTCAGAACAAAGATAGATCGACAAAGTTTAAGAAGAATTTACTAAATGCGCTCGACGAATACAGATATACTAGTCAGAAATGAGTAAGGAAAACGTATCGGATAATACAAAAGTCTTACTGCAGGATTTTAAAAGCAATAAAGGAGATTTAAAAATATGTTTTCGAATTCATTATAACAAAAGGTTGTGTATTTATATAAATTATTATACACATTAATTAACAATAGCAGATGACATAATTGAATGGTCTATCTGTTATCCTACATTATTACATAGAAATAATTTTATTATATAATAACATTAAAAGTTTATAAATTCAATCATGTGATTATACAATGATATTTTTGATACATTTTCTTCCGATCGTAAATAATCTCAACTCAGTAATTGGTCCAAAGCCAAAATGGAGTACATACCAATATTAAATTTTACACTAAGATAAAAATCATAAATTATTTGAAGTATCTAATACCGTATTAACATGACACTTTTAATAACATAATAGAACAAACAATAAAATATACAATATTTTCGGCGTATTAATATCATGGAAGATTTTAGTCTTGAAAACCCAAAAATTTAAACGGGATGGTTCACTTAAGGGGACACAAACCTGAATGGATGATTATATTATTATATTAAAAAAATGTGACCAATGATTTTGGCTTAACTTTAAACCCCCCAAATATTAAAGTGATTTTTAATGATACTTTTGAAATGTTCTTTGCCTGTTATATGCGATAAAATATGTCACCCTTGTTGTTGAAGTTTTATAACATAACACTGCAGTGCAATACGCCAATAAAAAAACATATATCTCATTCTTATCAAAAACAACTGTTCGTCGTCACTTCATGTTCATTTGACAAAAAACTGCTTGTGTATAAGTTACAGCTATTAAATTTGGTTTCAATGATAATTGAATAAAAAACAATGAAAATATTATTTTTTTTTTCTATGTACAGGTTTTTTATTCTACGCATATATGTTTAAGTATAATAATATTCAGATAAACGGGACTGTCCACTAAAAATGAAAGTTAATGGGTACAAGGGAACACTGATGCTCTAAAAAGGACATTTACGTTTTAAACGTTCACCCTATAAGGACCTAGATAATTCTTCGCTAACATGCATGTTCGGAATCTCAATGTGGTGTCTAATCCTATGTATATATATATATATATATATATATTTTAATGAAAATAACCACGCAGGTAGTCACAATTAATCAAAACAACTTACTCAGTAATTTTATTTTTATTTTTTTTATGAAATCATTTTTTAAAACGATGGACCGTTGGGTACCACTATGCTATATAGTATAGTTGTCCACTATAGACACTGTCCAGTGGATAACTGAGATGGATGTGTTGATTTGTATTCAATGGTATATTATTGTATACAAAAAACGATTCTGAACGGAGACAATATATAAACTTGCTATGTCACTAAAAAATACAATACAAAATAATTTATCTGAGATTCAAAATGTTTAGTTTGAAAAGAATATAAAAAACACTGAATTTTCAATAACTGTACACTTAGCAAAACAAGAAAAAAATAAAAAGATATTGCAGTAATTAGAATTATTGAATTATTTATTATTTAAGTTATTTACAGTAACCATCACTATTTAAAAATATCAAACCTTAATGATTCATATTATGCTAAATAATGTAAACAAGGAGGAAATTCTTTTTTATTTTTTAACAAATTCACAAGTGTAGCCCTTTTTACCATATACAAGGGTTATAATAAAAAAAAACATATTGAATACGAGATTACCATAAAGTAACATACATAATAAAACAATTATTACAATTACAATGCATGAACAGTTATTTGAAAAGAGGGATCATCATTGGGGCGAAACATTAACCGTCCAATAGGTTCATTACACGTGTAGTTGATGGTAGAATGAGGAATCAAAAAGGAAACAGCTATACTAGATGTGCGCTGAAAAACCTTAAAATAGAACAGAAAGACAAAGACGTTATGTTATTTTATAGTAACATAAAGACATATCGTATTATATTTAGTTTGGTAAGTATGATGTTGTCTTATAAGTTTCTATATTATTTTAGTATTTAAAAATCAAAATTGAGGTTAGGCAAAATTTGAAAATATTTATTTTTTATAGATAATTCAAAAAAGTCGAAGTATTTTGAAAATGTTATCATGTATGTATTGGCAGTATAAAAATTTAGTAAAAATTATCTAGTTATTCATTTAGAATTACTACAACACAAATAAATCAATCTTATCAAAAAATGTTTGTTTATCCTTATTCTTTTTTCCCCAATTATTAATATGAGTAGTCGGATTTTTTATTTTTGACCCTCAAATTACCAACTAGATCCAATTTGCTTCAAGAAACAACCAATGACAGAATGACAGACACACAGATAAAAAAAAACACTATTGTAAAATCAATGCATTCATCGCTCTGTCCAGAATCTAAAAGTATGTTGTAATTCAAAATAATAAAACTTTAAAAATTATGAATACAATAAAAAATACAATTGTTTCCAAAAATAATTTCTTGTGGTGACTTAAAGTTATGTGAAATAATATTTTCTAAAACAAAAGTGTTTTTTAAATAATGAATGTTATGTTAAATGAATTAACCCATATATAGATATAGTTACGTGTCGCACGTAGACACGTTCATCGACGACTTTTGTTTTATTTAGTTACTATATAAGACATAGACGTAACACGATTTCCCATGTTGGTAATACGTATAAAAGTCGTTATAATTTAATGTATTCTATTAGGAATTAATACCTTAACGTTTTATAATATAGTCATTGTTATTATTTTTTTCATTTTAGAAAATCTGACGAATAGTGAACGCGTAGGCACTTGTAGTGTGAAGTTAAGTGATTTTCATTTGCCGTTTTTACATTTCAGACAATTATATTCTCCTGCTTTATTAAATGTATAAGGTGTTTAAAGGATCTCAAAATATTTAAAACGTCACCTTTAGGTATTTCAACGACTACGCTTTATCGAGACAAAAAACCTTTGTTATCACGAAAAAAAATTAATCTACAATTAATCTACAATTAATTTTTTTTTAATTCGTGAATTACATTTAATCTAATTAATATCAATGTTGACGATAAAATCTTGTATTCTATCATCAACTCATTACATATAACGAAAGATTATGATAAAAAAACTCATGGCTATTAGATTAATTTCGTTTCTATAGGAAAATGATCTCCTGTTGAAAAATCAATTCAGATTTAGGTCATGTATAGATACTAAGGATGCTCTATTTAACACGACTCAATTTATTTATAATGAGCTAGATAACAGCAACAAGGTGATTGGCGATATTCTGAGACTTAGCCAAGACTTTTGATACAGTGAAACACAAAATATTATTACATATATTGCCTAGTTTTGGTATTGATAGTTATAGCTAAATTTGATATGAAAGTTACACGTCAAATAGGTAACAAATAGTGAAAATAAATTACGTAATAGGTCAGAAAGATCTTGTCGAGTATGGTGTCCCACAAGGAAATGTTTTGAGTCATATTTTATTTACCTTATATAGTTTTATATATTAACTTTGTCAGCAATTTAATTTTTGACAGGTTAATAGTCTTATATGTCGATGACGTATGATTATTTTTCACTGACAAGTCTTAGGACAGGATTCATTAAAAAACTCGTTTCGGTGCAAACAATTTTTTTCAATACTTCTGTGACAGGAATCACACACTCAATGGAGAAAAAACAATGTTTATGGCTTTTTAATTAGTAAAATCTTTTTAAATCGTAATCCATTAATAATATATAAATGCATCGACGGTAAAACGGCTGTTTTTCTTTAAATAAATATAATGATTGTACAAATAATAAAAAAAAATTACCTACTTAACTTTTAATGTTTTCACTTCACAGATTTTAAAAAAACGTATTTCAATTTAGTTATTAAAAAAATGATGCGCAGTCGTTTAACTTAAAATAATAATTTTGTTATTTTCAATGAGAAATGAGAATATAATGTTTTTTTCCTAAGAAATTGCGTTGCTATATAATGGAATGGTTTTTTTTTTTTTAATATTTTCAGTTGGGTACAGTTCAGATTGGTTCATTTTTTACAATTTACGGAATAGAATGAAATTTATTGATTTTACAATATAATCTCACTGTGAGTAATTATATTTAGTGCAACTATTATATGATCAATACTATAAAAATTATACAAGCAAATATTTTAATTGTTATAATTTTTAATCAAGATTGTTTTACGTATTAATATAAGTATTAAGTTTTTACACACAGAATGAAATGTGTTTTATTTTTAAATCAATAATATATTTATTATTTATTAATTATATTGTTTTTAATTTTAGTAACTAATTTTGTCATTAATTATTACAACAATAGTGCAATATAATTAATGTATTTGTTTCAACTTATAAATTTTAACTTTAATATATTTTCAATAGTCTTTATTATCATATTTTTGTAGCATTAGATTTCATTTCAAGAATCTCTGTTATAATATATTGAGTTATAGGTATGTATAAGAACAAATTTGATCAACTATACTTAATAGTATAAGTATAGAAAATAAATAATATTTCTTCTATTTTCAAGTGTTTATACAATTTGTATTAAGTAATAGATTTAAATTTTGAAATATTGTGTAAAAATTCAGTTTTAAGGATACTATTTTCAGGGTTGAATTTAATATTTTTTAAGTCCCATGATAGCAGCATATGAACAATAAAATAAATCTGTTAGATAAACTTCAATTTAGATAAAATATACGCGTGACCTTGATACTCTGTGAACATAATTTATGCTGTTTATTCAGAACTAAGTTAATGTTTGTTTTTTGTATACCAGTCAATGATCATCATGCATTTTAAGTAAGTAGTTAGTTATAACAAAAACCAAAGTGATTTATACAAATTATAAAAGTCTGCATTATATATTATTGCCGAATATTTTAATACTAAAATACGTATTGTATGTATTATAGTAATTTGGTTAAATACATATGAAATATATAGGGTGATCTGTTTAACGCGACACACTCATTATTTAAAAAATTATTAAGATTTTTCAATTTTTTTTTCAATATGAAAATTTTATAAATATTTTTACATTTTTTTACCCCTTATTATATGAACTTTTATTTTTGCGTGTGAAAATCTAACCTAACTTAACTAAAATCAATTTTTGATTTTTAAATAGCAATCTATATATTATGTATAAAAATTTAAATAATGTATAGAACTATTTTTTTTAATTTTTATATTAGAATTTTTATTTTTATTTAATCTGTTATTATTATAGCTCCTGAAAGTTAAGTGTTTTTTGGAGGTGTTATAGTATTTTTCGTTTGTAAATACCATAAGTAAAATATTTTGTACTTTCGTTTCAGTTAAAAGATAACCATATTAGTATTATAGTACCCAAGTCTTTTATACATATTAATTGTAATACCAATAGTAATCAATCCACTACTGTGTACCTATGCATTTACAATTAATTAGCGACCCGCTACGCCTAATTACTGGGAAATACCATTATAAGTAATGGCCAGTTCGATAAGCGAGAACATTATTCAATAAAATATCCTACTTGGCTATACATACTACACTCTATTCCAAATAAGTATGGAAAAATAGAGGACAAAAAAGCGTCGTAGTTCACTCAGACGCAATCACGCGGCTCGCATCGACAACGAGTTACGATACATGTTGACTAATTATACCACTCCGGCCGGGCGGCGGCTGCGCGAATTTTTCCAAACTTATTTGGAATAGTCAATAGAGTATAAGGATTAAGGAACTAAGGTCTAAGACGAGTAAAATATACACTATAATATTACTGTCTTTTGATAGCCTCGTACACATTTACCCACAGAAAAAATAAAATAAAATGTATTTTGTGGTTACACTATTAATTTAATCTTAAACTTTTCATTGTTTTATTTATTATTTTTATTTTCTAATATGAATATTCAATAATTAATAATATATCTTAAATTATTCGTCATTGTGTTTCACTATAGTTAATTTGAATTCCCGATGATTTGACCAGCTAGTTTGGTACAAAGTAGGTAAAAAAAATATTAATTAAAACAAAAAGTTAAATAACTAATACGTCAAAATGAATTTTTTTTTATAATACTATAACTTTTAATGTATTTTATTTAAAATTGAATACTTAATTATTACATTTGAAGTAGCTTTTTGGTAAGTTTATTTTTTTTTAATTGTGCAATTAAAAATTAAAGAATAAATAGTCAATTAAAATATACCTAATGATTTTTTAGTAAAAATATATTTATTTAGTTAAATCTGACAAATCTCTTATTCTATATAACACCTATACCATTTTTATTTAAAAATAATATAAATATTAATCATTTAAATTGCCTGATGTATTGCTATAACCATTAAAACTGCCTCTTTATGGTTATGGAATATAACTGTCTTTTGTTTTTAAAAAAACAAGTTTATTTTAACTATCTATACTTCTGTTCATAACGTACATAAACTTCTATCAAGATAATTCATAGATATTATGTTTGCTTTTAATTGAAGCGAGAAAATACTATTGAACTTATAACAATTAATTGTGAGTAATTTTTAACTTTTTTTTTTTTTAGAAAACACTAAAATTTATTTCGACACTAAAAAACATCACTCAAAATATACTAAAAATTAAACGTTAAGTGTATAAATGGGACAATTTTGAGTTTTTGTTATAGTTATTTATATACATTTAAATAATTACAGCAAGAAAAAGATGTTATTAAATATCCGTTTTTAATAAAACCTTTACAACTTTAGCCCAAATCGTACTCAGCTCATCGAAATCGCATTCAGAGGTAATTTCAGTTTTAGTTTAAGCCTTGCCACCCACAGTCACTAGCATCGCGACCGTGTCTCGCATTCTATAGCGTGAATAATTATGACTAATCCATCATTCAACAGGTTTAAAATATTAAATACTTTAACATGATATATATATATATATCTGTACAAAGATACGTGTATCCTGGTACAGCATTAATGTTATGTTATGTAATATTAGTTTGTGTATACTGTATAGGGTTAGCGTCACATAACTTATTTATATCTCAACTTCAAAAATAAAAACATTTACATTTTCAAACAGAGACTATGGTTATAAATTTCCTGTTCAGACCATTATTGTGGTTTAAACAACCAACTTTTTTGAAACAGTAATTTTTCCAACTCGCTTCAATATATGATTCAATTTGTCGAGAAGGTAATATTTTCACCCACATACCTGATATTCCATATTTTTTTTTTACTACACCACACTGAAAAATGTAAATTTTATCTGACATTTATTATATATGTTCTTATAATGTTCAATTTATTTTTATTAACCATATGATTACGATAAAGAGAATAAAAATATATTATACTTTATCATATGTTTTCAAATTCACTTAATAAAATAAATAGTCAACATTTTATAATAAATGTTTGATATATTATTAATGATATTTGATTTATTATATTATAATGTTAGCTTTTCAATAAAATAAGTCGATAGTATAATAATATGTTATATAATAATAGCTAAGCTATTATCATTGTATATTATTTAGTTTATCTTAATTTAAAGCGTATCAAAGGTCCACCACAATCAGATATCTATGAAAAAAAATGTATATAATAATATGTATGATTCTAACATCTATAAAGAAATCCAATTTTCTCCGTTTCAAAAACTTTTAAAATAACATAAGAGCAAAAAAATTAAAACAGATCTGTCAAAAACATTCTTCATGGCTATTATAATAATATGACGTATTTGTTTATGCGTAAATACAGTGTGATTCGCCAAACACAATATTCAACCCCATTGTATCCTTTAATTATGCAGTTATTCAAATTCTGAGTGTTTAGTTACCATAAAGACCATATTTTTTGATAGTAACATTCATTATACCATTTAAATTATATATAAAATTATCGACACAATCTTCTTTTATTAAAAAGAGAATCTTTTTTTTCTCACTAACAATCGTTACACTGATTATTTTTTAAAATATACATCTAAATTTGAATTTATACACACTAGTATTCACAAGAAAATGATCTGCTTAAGAAATTCTAGTAAAAATTGTAATTTCCGTTTGAATACAAGAATTTGTATATTAACACAAGAACACTCCTTAAATGGCATAAAAAAAAAAACAAAATATAATTATTTTAAAATTTGGACAATAATAAATAATAAATAATAATTGGACTGTGCTCGCGGGTGGGAAACAAATATGGTTTAATCTGAGTTCTGATGACAAAACTGCAGACTCACTGCAATACTTAACGAATGAGTATGCAGGTACCTACACTATTTATTTTATTTTTCTTATAAATTATGCTTAAGAGGACATTGCGCCCGCAGATTTTGTTATCTCTGTTTTACAGACGTATAACGTTGCCCATTTCGAGCTCAAATTTGAGTTTAATAAAAAAGCCAAAGTGATTGTTTGTGTCGACATGCACCACAAAATTATCTCCAATCATTAAAATGTTTATAACTTTTTATAGTTTTTAATTAGCAAACGATTTAATAAACAACTATGAACAAATACAGCATAATAAAAAATCACAAAAGATCGCTCAGTTTGCTTACGAAAGCTCAACTGCTCAACGGCGGAGGGGATGCAGAGACTTAGATTTAAACGTGCGTTGATATAACAAAATTTGTGTTGTTAATTTCAAATATTCAGGCGAATTTGTATAAAAATCAAACTTATAATGTTAGAACATTTTCTGTTTTTGTACGTCGATGTTTTTACGATATTTCAAATTACACAAACCTAATTGCGAATTTATTATATATATATAATAATATAATAATTTAAAAATGTTCATAACTCGTTTAAATATTGGATTTAAATATTAAAGTTAAAAACATCAAATTGGTTCTAAACTGAAAACAAATATGCTACCTTGTACGTTTGTAAGATTGAAACAACAACATGCGTGTGGGTATGGCATTCTTTTAAAAATATTTTGTTTACACTGTCGTCTCAGTTCTTATGACGTCAAGCCGTTGGATGAATAATTCTATCGAAATGAAATAATATTGAAATGTTTTTTTTTTTTTTCAAATGCTTAATGTGCAATTTCTTACCGTGTCACTCTATCCATTGGCATTTGAAAGTATTTCAAAAATATTTTTCAATCGTAATTATTATTTGTAAAACTAATTTTTTTCTGCATAAACGAACTGCAATAGTACATGTATAGTAATAAAAAAACATGAAATTTTATCTGAAATGTTTAATGTGTTTCGCAGTGTTCATTTTATTATTATTCATCTCGTGTTCTTTGAAAGAGAGAAATTAAAACTTGTTAGGTATGTTGTTTGTACCTATCATATATTTTAGTCCTTGTAACATAATTTGAACGTTAGATTTTATCGATGACGTGTGCAGTCCCATTCTAATCCGTTCTTAAATCTTAAAATAGCTCAACCATTACCTACTTTTTTTGATTCTGAGCAACCATACAACCGTGTCATCTCAACAAAAAAACTAATTAATTCTTTATAATATTATATTATTGCCGGATTTTTACTACAGGCAGCCGTGTACACTCCATTGCGGGTTCACTCGTCATGGTTAAGATATAGCTTCTTAAAATAGATTATAATTATTTATTTATATGCATTACTGTAGCGATTATTAAAATATTTCAATAAGTAACGAACTGTATTGCGATAATCCATAAATGTATTATAAATTCGGCTTCTGTTTAACAGACACAGTTTAAATTATAATAGTATACATGAAAATTCATCAATGATAATTATAATAATTTGAAAAATTAAACGCTATATAGTGTTAAATTCAATGAACTGTTTACATTTTTCATTTAAAATAAACCCTTTTATCTTTACTACCAAATTATATTGAAAAAATGCATGTGTAGTACCTAAATTTAATAATCTTTAAATGTTAAACATTTTTCACTATTGGGATTATAATATTATGCATGTGATTAGTTTCGTAATTATATAATAGAATAACCATCACGCATGTATATCGAAAAAATGGAAAATATATACTAATTATAATAAATTTCTTTTAAATAATTTCTTTGTTAAATATATATAGCTCGAACCTTAAATTATTAATTGGATTTTTCTAGTATGCTTACGAATCATTAACATAAAAATTATTTTTATCAGTAAAATCAACGTTGCAAATAACAAAACTTGAATAACCAATCAATTTATAGCATGATGTGCCTTGACAATGATGAGCATCCTCACTTGTTTAATAGATATTAATAAATACTGCTATTATTTTACTATTATGTACTCAATTATTTATATAACTTATTATTTTATATTATATAACTATTTTGTATTATTATATTACACATGCTACTTAGGTTATATATATTTTTGTGAATTATTTTCGGCTCACTATCTGTAATTAATTAAATAAATAAATAACCAACACTAGTTAGTTTTGTATAATTTTAATACGCGTTCGTCGTAAAAGAAGTAATAGAAAGCCATTTATTATAACTTGGAGAAAAATAATAAAATTATTATCAGTAGGTATGTAAATACAGTATCCACCGATAAAAAAAAAAAATTATAATTTACCCATTTTACCAAGTTAAGAAAAACCTGCTCAACAATACCATAACAATTCGCGAACAAATTGGATTCGACAGACAGATCGATGGATATTATAATAAGTATTTATACCTTTTTATAAAATATTATAATAAGTTATCTTAGTGTTAAGTACTAAGTTAGTGGGATTACTAATCAGTTATCACTCGGTGAACACTGGGGCGAATGTGCTGTTGGAATTGTTCCGTTGTAATTTAAATTGTTATCGCTCACTGCACTATACTTATTACAATATTATAATAAAGTACAGTGATTCTCAACATTTTTGCAGTTTACGACAAATGACTTATTTTGTAGGACTACGGGCCATTTAGGGTACAATACATTAAAAATATTATTTTTTTCCAATATAATATGGACCGGTATCCTTTTAATCGCGGACCGGCTATTGAGAATCACTGATATAATATATTGGTTTTTTAACGTTCATGTCAAAATACTACCAGGATCTTCAACCAACCATTAATATGTCCTGTAAATAAATTCTGTATTTGAAACTACTTAACTACACCACGTACAATAATATTACACAAGTACTGGGTTAGAATAATATAGAATTAATTTGTGTTTACGGTTGATCTGAATTTACATTTAAAAAAATTAGAAGTCATCGGGTCTTTGATTAAGCTGTACTCTGTTTAATATTATCAACCGAACTAAAATATTAGTTTTTCAAAAACCATACCTAGATAGTGCGAATTTAATATAAATAGAATTATATGCTTATTTAGGCTGACTAATTGAGAAATTTCCTTTACGAAGGGTAAAATTTACCTCTGATGACTATTAATTACAGATGTTTATTTTTAGTCTTCACTTCAAATATCGAGTGAACAATATAATAAAATTTTAAAACAAATTAAGAAGTTACCGTTTTGCTACTCAAAGAACTCAAACTGTGGATCATCACGTATTATAATTTTTCATTTTGATTTTTAAGGAAAACAAAATTGATTTAAAAAAAGTATCTGTCTGTTTTAAACAAATATTTTCTAATCATCAGTATAGGTCATCATGAGTCATGATTAATGATATTTAACTTAGTAATTCTTTTAACAAGTTATAAGTTTTTAATTGTATTACTTCTTCTAGCTCGAGAGTACAAACTTTTCGGATACATTTTTGAATTTAATTTTAGTTAGGCGTATTCTTGGATTGCATATTTACATTGTTTTATAAATTTATAATATTTTAACTGCTTACGAAAAAAATATTTCGTTACACTCAATCTGAGTTAAATCGCATATATGTATGTAATATCAAAATGCCAATAAACTTTTATCAGAAAGTCACTTTTTTTCTTGTATACAGAGTGAAAAAGCTCTTATCTGACAGCTGAAATACAATTCAAATTTTAAAAACTTATCATTGTTTTAAGCGCCCTGGCTGAGTTACACGTTTGTTTTTTTTTTTAATTCTCTTTCTTAATTTTACAATAAACTTTGACAACGCCGGATAATACACATAATAGGAATTTTAGGTTACGCCACCAATATTAAAAGTGACATTAATCTATCATACGACATAAATATTTAATTTTATACACTCAAATTATATACGAGGTACCATTATAATCTCATCTGATGTTGCACGAATATAATATCAACTATACACATACATACGCTCTTAACTAAACGCATATAAATGTTATATAACTCTATCTAGGTATGAATATATTTTAATTTTAGGTACCGTAAAAATCATAAAACATTTTATGGAATACCATATAACACGTGTAAAATAACCGACGTACGAATCGAATGCAAGTTTTTTTTTGTATATACTATCCGAGTGCTTGTAAGTTAAAGGTGGCAATAACTTGCCATTTAACATCCCCATAAAAAGTATTGCAAAGTCTATATAATAATATGTATAGATGTACCCATTTATAACGATAGAACATAAAAAGATAGGCAAGTGGATATCGCTCTGCTTTACAGTGACCCAACTGTGGTCGATTTGTACAATTTGAATTCAATGATATATGTTAACCTATATTATTATTAGTATAATATTTAATGTTATGTTTTCTGATATTACTATTAAGTAAAGTGTTTAATTTTACAATGAATTAGGTTGAATTATTTTTTTCCAAAAATATTACATTTGAAAATATCATTGTGTGTGAAAAATATAATAATATACAAAAAAATTTCCCCACGAATACATTTTTTTGAATTATAATAAAATAATGGATATCTTTATTCATAGTATGGTTTCAAATATCTACAGTTATTTGTTTCTTAATTGCAACAATATATCAAAAACTGTTTGATGAACAATTATATACAATATAATTTAATAAACACTTGAACTTCAATGCTCATAAAAAATTAATCTCACTTTCTGGAAGAAATTTTCCTTTTAATATCAATTTAAGTAACTTATAAAAAAAACTTATATAAATATATAAATCTTAGATATAAAAAAATTGCTCGAATATTTCTGTCATAACAAAACATTTTCAAATTTTATTTAAATTATTGTAAACACCTTAAAACGCTTATACAAAATGTTATGATTCATGAGTATATTTCTATCTTTATTAATTGATAAATTAACAACTTATGAGGAATAATATGCATTGTGTTCGAAGCATTTTGATCAGGTGAAAAAAAACTAAAGAAAATTTGAAATTTTTATCGCTCAAAAATATTAGTGTTTTTTTTATTGAAAAGAAAAGAGGATTAGGAACACCTGAGGTTATTAGCCTTACGTTAGTGTTTATTTTTTTTTAAATCTCATTATGTATATAAAATTATTACATAAATAAATATTTAATAAAAATGTCAAGTTACCCGTCTTTGAGTTATAACGAAAAAAAAACAAGATTTTATCAAAAACTGGCTTTTACGTAAAAACTTCTGTTTTTTCTTAATGTTTTGTTTGTTTTCCCGGTTATTTCGAAAAATACTAGCGATTTGTAATGCTGATTTCCAATTTTGTATTCAAAACAACTCTCAAAATCTAAACATTTATCGACTACTTATCGTGTATACATAGGTACACAAAAAAACAAGCATTAACTATTTTAAAATCTATACATTTTCTTCGCTCTGCTCGAAATCCAAAGCATAGTTGATAGATACTAAACAAAAATTTAAATTAAATCTCGATGTTTTTCAAAATATTCAAAAAATATATTTAATAATATAATTTTAAATCGATAACGCGATTTATTTACAAGAATTATGTATTTAGATTTACAAATACCAAAGTTTTAAGTTTTTTAAACCGTTAAGAACAATATTTTAATTAGTATAAAATTACCACATTTGAAGTCAATATCCAATAATAATAATCATCCACCAACCTATAAAATGTTCTCAAAGTAAATAGATATTTCTATGAATCTTTAGTTATTTGCTAAGTTTAAACACATTTTAAACATACGTCATACACTATTATTCGGAATCGCTAATACATATACTAAAATAATGTTGAAAAGTAGACAAATAACTAAAAATTATTTGTTTATACCTGTATTATTATTTATAATGATAAATGTTTACTTTTGGAACAAGCAATGTCAAAAATTGTAATATTTTCTATACGTACTTTGTATACACGTTCATACATCATTTTTATGGTTATGATTGTGAATGTAATGAAATATTTGTCATTAAAAGTATAGTTTTATTTTTTTTTTATAATAAATATATCCAAATAATCTGTTGGAACTGCAACTATTAATATCATGATGCATTTTACTCTCTATGATGCGAATGAAACCGTTTCAAGTGCCTTAGTGAAATGTAAAATACCAGCCGAGTATTGTATTACAAGATGATTTTATAACGCGCTAAAACCATAATATTATAATATGTTAATGATAACACTAGATATACGCACCTTGCGTATTGAAATAATCATAAAATAATATATACCGTGTCAATCTTGTTGAATTCCGAAAATACATTTTACACCCCATCGCGTATGGTCGACCAACGGTATAAGAAAAACTATAAAATTAAACGAATAAAAGTGTTTTATCACGCAAAAAAAGAATGCCACTACGGTCTTAAACGGAAAAATCGTTAATGTCACGAAGATAACCATATTTGCAGCGTCAAACGAAAAAAATGTAAAATTTTACTTTTATAATATGCAAAGACGACAACTTATACGGGATATTTTATACGTATCAGAGCTGGGCATCAATATAAATACGGCAAAATCGCAAGCAATACAAACTCTAGAAGTGGATGACAAAATATTATACGGCGAAATCCGCTTATGTGATCAGCGATTACTGCAAGTTTAAAGAATCGACTGTTTATAATGACCCTAAAATTCTTTAAACCTCAACCATAAGTGTGTCCAGATATTTTACACAGAGGGTGCAACCTGGCGCGTACCCAGAGGGACTGAAAAGTTTTAACCCTTCCCTTTTGCACAATTTTTGTTATTCTCAAATACATCATGATTTTAATCTTATATCTAATATGAACTAAAACTGTTGCCTCCCTCCCTAATTTCAAAGTTCATGTAATGGATATCGATGACCGATTAAAATAAAATCATGTATAAATAATAAATATAATTTTATTAAATAAGTTAAATATTATGTTAAAAATTGGTTACGAAGTAATTAAAATTCTATGCGCCGTTGTGTATTTTTGAGATGCAATCATAATGTACGGAGGTGAACATTATTATCTTGTGACTTTCCCAAAAGTTGGCTTAGTATAATCGTTATTTCCAGAATAATACATTTAAGCCGCTTTGCTGCAATCGCCTATCAAATAATTACCACTAGGTATTCCATAATTATATCCCAATCAATTTGACGAAAATATAATTTAACCATTACTTAACACTACCACATAAGGTTAAAGGTGGTGACTTCGAAATGCAATATTGGCTTCAACTAGTACAACTAAAATCCTGCTTAATATTGTTTTATTATCTTTGTGGCCATGACAGCTATATATATATATATATATTTTCGATAAGCCTGTAGCAAATGCCACTGGAAATCTTAGGGATCTCAGATGCATAACTTGCACAGGCTGCACCCCCTGTGGACACGCCTATGACCTCAACTGAAACTATGTTTGTGACGTTAAATTTACCGTTTCATTGAAATCGCTATATTTATCAATCCCTCCTTACACTTCTATGGTTTTAATAAGAATCGAAATTAAAACAAATTATTATAATAGTAACATCATACAATAATTGTTAGTTATTACCTTATGATTAAAAAAAACGTCCGGTATACACGATAACCGGATATATTGGTGTAGAAATAAATGGATAAAATATTTTACGTATATCTAATGGAAATGGAAATATTTATAAGTACAACAATTTGAGAAAACAAAAATTTTCAATATAATTCCATAAATCGCGTGGATATTCTATCATACCTATATATGCTATATTACATTACTGAGACTCGTCATAAGTAATTACATATAATAATTGTTTTGATTTTAGGCCAATAGGTAAAATAAATACCACAGCCTTTATAATTACAGTCAACTTATAATATTAATATTAAAAATATACAGGTATACAAAACTATAAAACCGGATTCATATCTTTGTCGTCTGCCACGTCCTGTCCAAAAGTTGAGCTTGACCCAACTTGATACATCATGATGGATGTGATTTGTGATACCATGATTACAACGACCAATAACAATACGATAAAAGCCAAATGACACGACAGACGACGTAACTGTGGTCGCAGTTCAAGTACAGGTATAGACACATACAGTATACGGTAATAATATGGTAACAATATTAATAATATATAGTATCGGAGGACGCAAATTTTGAAATGTCTAGTCTATAACGTTACCGTCAAAGAAGTATTTAATTTAAGTAAAAATGTAATAAATTCATAGCCTTAGTGGACGATGTTGATAATTTTAAATTATTTTGTTTAACAAAATATTAAACAGGGATTTTTACTAATAATACCATTGATTTATATATGTATATATATAATTATTATTATAGTGTATTCTAAAATTAATATTGATATTAAACGATCTCCGACATATTGTAGATTCCGGAAGTACTATTATTGTTAGTACTGATTAACTCATTAGATAAATAGATTTTACAATGCAGACCCGTTTCAAATTCAATAAGCAATGTTATTATTTATGACTAAAAAAGGCTGGAATATTATCGTTTTAATCTAAAAAAAAATAATGATTAATCCGCACCGTTGCTTGATAATAATTTGCATTAACGTTATTTCCCAGTTAACATCGCGTACACCCTTATTTTATCGGACACGTCGTTACCTAGGTATAGACATTCCTACATTTTCGTCTTTGACGGTAACATATAGATTTTTTGAAAAAAAAAATACCGGGCTATAAATTGGTTGTAAATACCAGTGAAAACAATTTTAAAACCAAAATCGGAAAAAACCGTTTTCAATCTTAAGCCCTGTAGGGAACCTGTATATGGTTATATATAATTTTGAAACTAGAGAAACTCCCTTCACCACTGGTTGATGAGGGGGCGACTACACTTACGAGGAACCCGGGCCGATGGCAAACAGGTACGCCGAGCAGATGACGGCCAGGACCACAAACGGAACCATCGCGGCGCGCGTAAGGACGATAAATTTGGCCGCCGACAATCCCTCGCGTCCGCGACCGTCTGACGAAAGGCTGGCGCACAGACTAAACCGCTACGCACTCGGTCACTCGGATGAGCGTGCGACCGGAGTGCCGTCCCGTGTACGTTTTCGGTCACAGAGTAAAACACGCGGCACGCGGTCTCACGATTCACGGGGTGTGAGCGGGTGTGAGTGTACCTCTATGTACGCGTTCATAGAGCGTACGCGCATATTATACCTATACATATAGGGGGTGTGTGTGTGTGTGTGTGTGTGTGTATATATATATTATAATGAAATCCAAAAAGGCTTTTCACGCTTTTTTCGCGAAAATAAATAAATTATATTATGCACTCGACTGCCACTGTCACATACATATATAATACATAGAAACATGAGCTGAAAACGTATTGCACATCGATATATATATATAAATATATATATATATATATTATATAGACTGATGGTGATAAATATATATATTTATGTGCGTGGGACGCGCGTGATGGTCGTGTGAATAGTATTGACTGTTTGTGGTGTGTATCGGCAACGACGACGTAACTCTTCGACGGCAGTAATCGGTGTTATTGGTACAGTCTACATAAATAATCTATATGGATGACTGGCTGACTGGCTATAAAGTTAATTAAAAAACGTTTTAATATTATATTATTACAACGGCAAGTCGAACGAATCGAACTACGTGGAAAATTGTTCATACCCACATTGTAATGGATAATTAAAATTAATAACTTAAGTCAAAATGTGTTGTATATATACGCGTAGTCGTACCTATTCAAAATCAGGTACTTGTATATTATATTTTTTGTAGTAGCGTGTTTGGAAAGAACGTGTTCGTTTTTTTTTAGGATATTATAAAATTCTTTATTTTCGTAAAAAAAAATTTAAACACAAAATCCTCGTAGTATATTAACATTTTAAAACTGATAAACTACGCAATTGAATTTTGAATGAGGTAAATAAAAATTTTCAAAAAATTGATTCACTAAATAATTTACAGCAAAAAAGTGGGGGTGGGGCATGGAGAAACAGGAGTATGTATGACCATATATATTCTTTCTTAAGCAGTACAAAATAATCCATTCTTAAGGATATGGTCTTTAAATATTATTTAAAAAATCAAAATTTGAATAAATTCACTATGAAAGTGTGAAAAATGGGATTGAGCATAATGTTTATAATGTATATTGATTCTATTTCTAGTACAAAATATGTCTAGAACAACTTGGAAGTGAGTTCCAAACTTTCATATTAATTTTCTACTTAGCAACTAAAATATTTAGAATTAATCGTCCTTAAAATATGCAAGATTCATTGTTAAATGAAATAAAAATATTTTTGCGTACCGTTAAAATTTGGCCAATGTACCTACCAAGGGTTACGCGTGCCATGCATTCACCACCATTACTTTATACAACTTGGTATTTTGATAATTTAATAGGCATTTACATCAGCTTTTGAATATAATACATTTACTGGATATAAGTCGTATCATACGTGTCGGTGCGCTCGTTATTGTCAATATATAGGAAGATAGGAACCTACTCGTATTATATACGATATCGATATTATATAATATGCATGTAGGCTAGAAAATTTTAATTGGTAATTGCAAATTCGTAGGTACATTATACGGTGAAATATTTTGATTTACCGGGTTGTACCTAGTCAAACTACTGTTTTATTAACAAAAAGCTTTATATTGTCAAAGGCTTGGTAGACGATTTAATTTAAACACCGACCGTATTAATGCAATATATTGATGCTATATTTATAGGTACCTACAGTTGACGTGTTGAATATAGGAATAACCTACCAGTATATTAAAATTGACAACATTTCATATTAATTAAAACCATCAATATAGATATAATGTATATTTCACGGTTCGCAATATAACTTTTCCAATTCTTATTATGTTTCTGTAAAAAATTAAAACCATAATAGGCACACCTATCAATAATAATATATTATAGTGCAATACATAAACATTAAACTATCGTTACCATAAAAGTTATTATTTTTTTACATTATTTTAAATCATTATAAAATAATATTTTTTAAAAAAGTAAATTCAAAGTTTAATTTTGAGATTTATCCAAATTTGAACTTGCGAGTGAAATATAATGCAAAAATAATGCATTTATATTTTTTACATTTTTCAAATGATTATCTTAAAAACTCTAATTATTCTTTGAATTTTTTGTTTTTTGTTTTTCCCGATTATTTTGAAAAAAATTGTGAATTTTAAATTTGACCTTTTTAAAGTAAGAATTAAATTAAATTTTCTATCAACATTGAAGATTGAAGCATTTTATTTTTTAAGACTTTATATCGTGTATGCAGAAAAAAAATTCATTATTATAAAATGTGATACATTCATCGCTCTGCTCAGAATTAAAAATGAATTTGAACACTGAACATGCTCAATAAATCGCCCTATTGGAAAGAACGTGTTCGTTTTTTTTTAGGATATTATAAAATTCTTTTTTTTCGTAAAAAAAAATTTAAACACAAAATCCTCGTAGTATATTAACATTTTAAAACTGATAAACTACGCAATTGAATTTTGAATGAGGTAAATAAAATAAATAGTAAAAAAATAAAATAAAAATAAATAGTTAAATAAAATAGTTAAATAATAGTTAAAATAATAGTAATAATAATAATAATAATAATAATAGTTATTAGTTATTTAAAAAAAAATTTATTGTACAGGAAGAACAATATCTATAGTATATTTAGTATCTAGAATCTAGGTCCTTATTTTCAAGTATGTCGTCCATCAATCGCTTCACTAAGAATCAAAAATCATCCTGTATAGTACTATCTACCTAGGCATATAGTATAATATATAGCAATATATATTTTACTAAAAGATATACTCCAAAACCTAAATTTTTTTAATTTGTATGCCACTTTAAATGTATTATTTGCTTCGGTACTATTTTTTAAGTGCTTTTATAACTTTTTTTTATTTTATTAATTATTCGTTAATTATATTTATACCAAATGATTAAAAAGAAAGTTTAGTGTATAGAATGTCACATTCATGTCACTTACCTAATGTAAAAATTTCACTAGTGTACTAACATAATTATTGTATAAAAACAGAATATTAATTTATTTAGTTATCCCTTAATTCAGTAATATACTTCGTTATATAGAATAAAAATTTCTGTACAAATAAACGTACATACACTTCTTTTACAATTTTTCATTACACAGGTAAATTCTTAATACGTACTAAGCAAGTAAGCAAGCAATATACATATTTTATAAAATTAATAAGAAAACATATTATTCAATGCCAAAATTGTTTAAGAGTTTCAAAATTACATACGTTTGTATTGTTTTTTAGTATTTTATTTTCTTCTTATAAAAATACGCCCTAAGTACCTCAATAGCACGTATATAAATTTGATGAGAGTGTTCAAGTATTGTGATAAAATGAGTTATTCGCATACCAACAATTCAAATTACCTGAAACAAAACTTCCCAATTTTAATTTGTATTGTGTTCATTACAATAATAATTAATAAATAATAATAGTGATGACCTGAGTCAAAAATACAATCTAAAACATAATCACACAATCAGTCGAGAATATTCATTTAATTATACATATATATAAAGCTAATATTTAATATTATAACAATTAAAAACTAATTTATTTCAGAAACGTTAAATAAATTCTTCAAAAACAAATAACGGGAATATGAGATTATACTATACTCGTATAGGATTAAACTATAATAGTGTACTTAACAAACTTTTATAATTTAATTATCTTATACGTACTTTCAGATAAGTGCATAACATTTATATTTACATAATACATATTGTATTATGTTTATAATATTTATGTATACGGGTAGTTTTTGATAATAATTATTCTTAAAAACAATTCTCGCGTATAAAAATGGTTGATAATCGATTAATTATCTTTTACCGTGCGTGTATATGTAATATATTAATAATATAAGCCGTTTATGCAAATACAAAACTCAGTCTAGTCGAAAAACTTCCAATATCGTAGAAACGTGTATTGTCTACTTACGAGTACGGCAAATATAATATCTACCATAAACTGTTCTACTGATATACGGCTATGGCTTTAACTTTAAGCACAACGCTGCGACGCAACTATAATAACCATATCTACTCCGATACTCCAGAAGATACTTTGAAGATTAACGGGCAACTGATTTTGAAATATCAACAATTAGCCAAATCACAGAATTCGATACGATATAAGTGCTGCATAATATTATTATTTTAACTATTAAGACCGACATAATACATAATATTTTCTAAGACATTTACTGACGTGTACTGCACGTTATTCTACACGGTACACGGTACTTGGTACATGCCTATTATAAGCCAGCTATATAATATAAATCCAAATTTTTTTTCGTAAATTTTTACAATTTTTACACATTATAAATCGGGCGTATAACGATTGCGCTGAAATGACCTTTTTACCTGTAAAAAATCTATCTAATAGATTTGTCATAAACCTAATTATATGAAAACGGCGGAATCGATAAAACCCCTATAAATTAACTAAACAAATTTAATGTTATTATGATGTTATAATAAATTAAAAAATTAATAACTCTACATACCTATCTACTATAATTGTATGAATATTATATTTTAATTTAAAATAATTATCAAACAATAAGTAACAAATACTAAATAATTAATATAAAACGTCCAACATTTTTTTTAAATTCAGATTTAAACTGTGCTATGAAACTATGTAGTTACTTTAAAAATATATATATATATATATGTATGTGTGTATAAAGCAACTACTCATTTTATTTTTGTATGTTGTCAATTTATTATTTTTTCATACAATAATTACATTTTAAAACTACAATTAATTTTGAATATTTTATAAATCAACATCATCTATGTTTATCGGTCGTTTCCGGTGTAAATCTGACCTTATTCACTTAATTTATAGTAACTAGAAAATCTAAATGCTGGTATAATAAAGAATAGAAAGAATTAATAAGAAATTATGATCGTGACAAAGGTAACCTGGTAAGATTATCGCTATCAAATAATATAACATGTTTAATAGCATAGTTCGTTATGATTGAGTATTGTAAATAAAACGCAAACTTCATAATTGAGTGTATAGCATATAATTCGAAAGACTGTGTGTAGTGCTGTATTCGTCACCTCAATAATAATTAAATTATTATCGTTAAAATGATTTTCTCGTAGGCCATTTTAGATTTTTCTGAGAAGTTTATAACATTTTATTCACTAACAGAGTATTATAATATGTCTCGTCATAAAATACTACAATCATTACCTTTTTATTGAGTCAATTTAATAGTATAATAAGATACCTTTATAGATACATATATACGGTTTTGCACAATGCGCAATATCCACGTCCAAAATTTTGTTCTTTTCATCATAATTATCGCTATTTCAATCTACAAAAATATTGACAAAAACAAATAATACTTTAATCATCTTGAGTTAAAGTTCTTTGGAGGCAAAAGACATCAACCCAACAAATTTAAGTTTGAAAAGTCCATAAAGTTTTGACCTACCTAACGATATATATATACAAATCTTTGTACAATTTACGAATCCAAAACCTCTTTGGAATTGGAGTTAAGCTTAAAACGTATTATGTAGATATAAACACTATGTATTCACCCGTAATACGAGTCTTATGTAAAAGTTTGGCCACGACTTTCTAAGTTTATATGCTACAAATTTTAATATCATAAAACAATATCTTATATCATATTTTCAATCACTAAAAATACAACGTTTTTGTGGCCAAATCCAGACATATTTGAAATTAATTTAAATATTTGAAGGAAAACTCAAAACTGATTGGGTAATAGGATAAAATTGGCTAAGGCCGGAGTTTGATCGGGTACGTTATTTAAGAGGTCCGAGAGTAAAAAAGAAAAAAAAAATTAATTTGAAAAAAGCTAAACAATTGCCGAGGTACTTATACTATAGTTGTATTTTAAAATTAAAAATCAATGAATCGCATCGAGTTCCAAAAACTATTATTCTGAATATCGTTCGACGTAGGCATATATTATTCCGCAGTTTTTCGCTTACATATTCATCCGTTTTCGCTTCTTTTGTAATATTATTACCCGAAATAATGAGGGTTTTCAGGCTATTCCCGCTAAAATCTGTATCAATTATACACACGTCACGGGTGACTTTCGGGTACGTTAACAATATTACTATGCCGAAAGAAAATATTTTAGCCGTGAACGAAAGAAAATGCATAATTCCGTAAGCGCTCAACCCATTAATAGCTCCGCCGATTCACTAAAATGGTACACCGTACTCAAGAACACTATCGCATCCGAGAAACGGCATCGTCTATAACGCAATAATATTATTTTCAAAATAAATTACGGTCTGTTAAATTAAACATCATAATAGGTATATTATTATACTTCGTATTCACGGAGCAATCGCTACGGATGATGAGAAAAGCGTTTTAGAAATGCCCAAATTTTTCCAGGATTGAGTTTAGACGGTAAATATATTATGGAAGATAATAATATATAGTTCATAATAATATTATGGTTTATAATACCTTCTGAAAATGTAATACATCGATAAATAATCTACGTATTCCGACCATTACATCGGCCCGAGCTCGAAATCTGACTATGACCAGTGACCAGCGGTTGTCGATCTTTAATGCTTGGCGACTTCTTTTTTATCAATATTCATTCTCTACTCGAATTCGAAACCGACAAATAAAAGCGGTGGTGAAATATTTATCAGTAATTATTTATTATACCAGCTGATTTTCATAATTATTCATATTTATCGACGGATGGTTAAACCGTCCAATTTAAAACCACTTATCGTCAAACTGCGCGTACCGAATGTACATACCGATAAGACACTATCCTCGCTACACACATCTATACATAATACATATTCAATAATTTAAAAAGTATATCGCGAAAGTTTATGCACTGTCGAAATCATGCTGGCAGGTACGTGGAAATACTTTTATTCGAACTTTGATGGGAGAAAAAGTTTTAAATTTATATAACTATATTTAAGAGTCGGCTTTTTTCCCCGTGATTGACATTAGTTCCTAAACGAACTGATAATAAATAAATAACAAGTCTCGTATAAAAGCATCGACATTACAGGTACCTGGCAGTTTCATCTCTGATATTGCATATTTTAAAATTGCATCGTTCTAAGCCGCCAAACATACAATCGTAATCAACAAATATAACATTATAAGCTTATAATACTTAGATACGTATTAATATAAGGCATAAGCTTATTTAACTTAATATCTGTTATTGACGATTTACAGTTCCTATTAGCTAATTCATAATGACGTATCGTTATATAAATTTGTATTTTATATTACTTTTATGGATTTGGTATTTATATAATTATAGAATATCAATATTTTCGCAAAAGACTAAATTAAATTCACTTTTATATCGTTCTCACTTAAATCAAAATAAAACCTTTATTAGTTGTTTCTAGCATTATAAACTTTTTTATGAGAAGTCGCTCATAAGTGAAGCTGAAAAGCTGAAGTTGTCACCAATAATATTACCGACCGGATCCACAAAAATACGACACACTTTTCATCCAAGAGGGACAATTTACTTTTTGCTTGCTACACATATATCATTATAGTTTAAGTATATAATTAATATTATAAATATTTATATTTAAGATTTCGAATATTCGTTGCGACTAAAAACCGTGAGAATTGAATTAAAAATAATAATATTCCTCAATGATTTGATTGTTGTTTTTTTTCTTCTAGATCAATACACAATAAATACAAAAAAGGATAAGCACCCTACCAAACCGCGATAGTGAATATTTTCTTATTATTATCGGTGTATAAAATGAACAGTTCGAACCTAGAATACTAATTGCTGTAATTTGGGAATATAAAAGGACCTATTGTTTCTGAAAAGTCAATCTGTGGGGTCTCTTAACCGGAAACGTCAATTTTACTATTAAATGTTAATAACAATAACTTAAACGCAGTTCTTCGTATTATTTCAGAAAAATCAATACATGCTAAATATATACATTTTAAAGTTTATATAAACGCGCGCAATTTAATAAACTGTGTAGATACGAATAGCGTAATACATATAACCCTACCTACTGGAAAACATTGCATCATAAAATAGTTAATTAAATGCAACACTTGTATACTACCAATTGTCATCGATTAACATACTAAAATGTATTTTTCATTTCTTGCACACAGTTAATTCATTATTTTATTTACTGCTTTAAAGTGTACACATATTTAATAAGTAAATTGTAATTGTCAACAGATATAAATTATATAACAATAGTATGATAAACGTTAAATTTCAAATGGCGATATTACGTTTTATTTTCCATCATATATCATAAAACATCAATACTAACATAATATTATTATAATGTGTATTAATATATCATTATAGATATATATTATATATTATATATTATCATATTTATATATATGTATTACAGTTTATACTCTATACAGATATATAAAGTATAATGGTTTATGTGTATCATTTTATTATACCATAATACGTTTTTTTCACGAACTAAAAGTAATTAGTAAGACTGCGTAAATAATATTCATTTACTCCAATGTTTTAACTCGTGAAAAATACTCTTACTATTATATTAAACATAACAATTAATTCGTGGATCACGTAACCCGTGGTCGGTAGGTATTCTGTATGTGCGTAGGTACTTGTACAAAACAAAAGTAATTGAACTTTCAAAAACCTTTTTTACAGCTATGTACACTATAAACCTGAGGCAAATATCAAAGTATTGTGTTTTAATTTAATTAAATTTAACAGTGGCGAGTTGCCAATATAGGTTCGTCTGGACGTATAACTGCACAGCCCAGAACGCATTGTGGTCAGTAATAAATAATTGTTAAACACAAAAATAGGTATAAGTATATTTAAATATTACATTTAAGTCGTTGTAACACAGTCTCAACTATAGACATGTAATCCTCAGGTCACCGAATCTAGACCTAACTCCACGCCCTTGAAAGTTCACCAAAAATGAGAAAACCAAATAAAAACTAAATATTGAGACTTAAATCTAGGTATAAAATATGTCCACTGAGAGATAAATTCTTATTATCTTATCATTATAGTCGTGTAAATTAAAGATGTTATGTAAATATTCTATCCATATTCATTCATAGATTTTCTATAATACTCAAAACGCTTTCTGAAATCATTATTAGAATTCCGATTATCATAATAACGTATTGTGAAAATTTGAAACAAGTGAAATACTTATATTTATTAGATTAAAAATCAAATTTAATCGAACTAAATTTTTAATAAATAAAATTATTTAGGTAATGAAATTCAAAATTAAAACATTATCAAGGCTCAAGTATGTACAACGTCTCAAGATATTGTTCTTATGTTATAATTTAATGAAACCTAATCTAACAAGATGATTACTTGTCTAAGCCACAAGGTGTACTATTTAAAAAGTATAATCAATCAAAATATCTAGGTGGAATTTGAGTGTACTTAAAAATTCTAAAAACCATAAACATAATAAAATAAAGTATACATTCTGAAGGATAAAATCGGAGAGGGTGACTTCGCTCGATTAGGGCATTTTTATTCAATGTTTTTCTCCAGCATTCGGTACTTTTATTTCTTACTAATTATATATACTAATAAAATACTAATTATTGTTTTGTCTTAATTTTCTAGTTATAAATCAAGTCTATGATTTACCAGTAGATGTCGTCAATTTGAGAACTACAAAATTTTATTTTTATTTTAAAGTCATGATCACACAGTAGCACAATACTATTTTAGTATTTTATTGACTTAATATATGAGTATACAAATGCAATAAAAAAAGGATGATGTCAAACATTTCATTCTATTAGAACTGATAAGTTACGACCTATTTTATTTTTTACAAATTGTTTATGATTTATTTAAATAGATAAAAAGTAGTAATTTGTAAAAAGCAGTGTAATCTTAATAAAAAACGAGTATTGAGTGAACTATAACTACGCAATATGATATGATAATGATATTGCGTCTCTCTCTCTCTCTATGATTTCAATTCGTAGATAGGTTTGCAGCCATCTTCAAATCTCCTCTATCATTCGCTTTCCTATTTATTTCTACATATACGTCACACCATTAATTTTTTATTATCTGTTGAATATATTATTGTTATCTTGGTTTTCCTTTATGGTCCTTCCTCTCTACGTTTATTTCTTCTATATAATAACCCTTCGTGTTACAATGATATGTGGTCTTTTTGTGTGTCCGTATACACGATAAGTAATTAATAAAATACTTCGATTTTCAACTTTGAGAGTGATTATGTACAGCAAATTGGAACTATACTCAAGTTAAGAAACATAGTCGGCAGCAACCTGTTTTTGTCGGCCGGTGGTCAGACAATACCCATTTGTCTATATCCCTGCCGAGTCTATCTGTAAGCCTAACACAATGATTTACGTGATTTTCAAAAATGTTCAGTACTTATTTTTGTAATTGAGAAAAACAAACAAAAAATTACAATTTTTATATTATTTCACCTAATGGATACATATTATTATATTATATTAAATTTATTTCAGTCTTTGTCGTTAAAGAATTAATATTGAGATCGTTCCTATATAAGTAAATAACAAATAAAAAAAAAAGAATTCAAAAAAAGTTAATTTTAATTTTTAAGTCCCAATACCTATTTCCAATTATAGCTAAATACTTCAATACATTTTCTGGCATTTTATTGTTTACATAATATTCGTGTATATATTGCTTACTAACAAATTCAATTTTGTTTACTTCTCCTTTTGATTTTGGCTTATTTATTCCCTTGGTAATAGTTAATAATTTGGTAACGGTTTTTTCCTAAGTTTCCTAAAGTATAACCTACTAAAGTAACGTGCGGTCGCCACAAGCCGTTGCATTTAATTTTGTATGTAATTTTGGTGGTTTTAACGATAATGCTAGTTATATACCGACAAAATACACATCAGAATATTGGAGAACAAAAACAAAGTGTTATCGGCCTAGTTATAATAATTACTATAATGATGTACACAGATATTTCCATTTTTTTTTTGTGTTTGTGTTTGTGGGGGGTACATTAAAATAAATATAATTATATCAACATATATTACATATAATATAAACAAATTTTAACCACTTTTATATATGTATAATGTATATTAAAAAAGTCCAAGTAGGGTTTTATCATCCAACTCTCCTATATATATTCCACTAATTCATTCTGTCTACATTTAGTAACTTTCCAAGCGAAAATTTTGCATTGCGCATTCATGCTCCTAAAAAAGTGGTTCAGCCGATAATGATAATGATGCCCAATAATATAGTTTGTACTATAATATAGAGAGGTTAAAATTAAAAAAATTCTACTTTTTTTAAATATTGATAACAATTGTATGCTAGTTAAAAATGCTTAAATATCTAATACAAGGTTTTTCGTAGGTTGTACATTGTTCATTTACCGATAAAAAATAATAAAATAATATATAGACACAGTATTTTTTTATAGGCGTTTAATTTTACAATTTCGACAAAATTTATAAAATTTTCAACTTATTTTTTAGTTAAAAATTGACAAAATAATTCTTTTTATATCTAAGATTTGAAAATTTAATACAAGATTCTTTATAAGGTTCTTTATAGATTTCAACCTAAATTAAAATTAAAAACTACCGAAAAGATAAATTTATTAATTCTTACGAGCTTTTAAAATTCAATTTTATTTTTTTTATTAAATTCGTTAATATCACAAACATTTATAATCTACAAGTATTTCGTAGTAAAACATTTATGAAATTTTAAATTTTTAACTAATCGCTTTTTGTCTACAATAATAGTTGATATATCTGCTGTATCCAAATTGCGTGCCAAAAAAATGAGCAGTTTTGGTCAACAAATGAATTACATGCGCAGTTTTTTTGTAACAGTGGAGTTGCGTGTGAGTATTTTTCGGGACAGGCCCGAATCGCATACGTAAAAGAAAGACTTTCACATATTTCACAAAAGTACTATTGTAAATATAAATAGTAAATTCAATATATACTGTATCTTGGGTTTTTTTCTGGGAATGAGGATAGATTAGTAAATGAAGATTAGATATGAGTACATATCACAAATATAATAATTACCCAAACATAGTGACTATAAAAAAGAAAAACAGAAAAAACAGTATAGAAAATGATAAAATAAACATTTGATGATAATCTCAAATACGTTTATTCGTTATATTATAAACGTTTAAATAATTTAACAACGCCTATTTAAAATATAAAATAAATATCTTATACCAGGTTACCTATAACTCATTATAATTTGAACAAAATTATCTATTTATTTGTCTATAATATGTGTTTTGTGTAATAAAGTAAATTTTTACTGAATTTTCAATTCTTTAAAATCATGACCGAACTAACTTGGTTAATCGGTTGACTGATCCCACATGCTCAGTCGTGAAAAAACTATGCATGTAACTCGACCTAGTTAATGATTTTCGCACAAAATTCGGAAACACAGGATATATTATTGAATTTAAATTTAACTCATTCATTACAAAGACCCACTCGACACCTTGTGTATAGCAGAGCGGTACCCACTTGCTCACATTATTTTTATTGTACCCATAAATTTAAAATTTATTATTTCAATAATCGATATACATTCAAATGACCCTGTTGCGGCGGATATACAGTCCAATTATTCACGATTTATTTAACGAACAGCTAGAATGAGTTAATATGATACTGTCGAAATATTATATGGAATATGATTGATTGTCTAACTTTTATTGCATTATATTTTAAGACTCGATTTTTAGAAGAAAAAAATGTATTATTATCGTTAAATCCGTACCCATCAGAGTATACAGTTATATTGAGATATAGCAAAAAACGTAATTCGACTCTTATTTAAAATGTTCCATACACAAAATTTAAATGCATTCCCATGTTAAGTAAACGTATTCATTGCCCGCGACAGATATTTTTATTTTTTATTCGTTAACCTAATTCGATTTTTAAACATGACACGATACGATAACATATGATTCGACGATGATATATAATGTAATATACTACTCATATTGTATATAATATTATCTTGTGTAATATGTAATAACGGGTTTCAACGATTATTATTTATTAACATTTTATACGGTTTCCGTCATTCGTACAAAATATAATAATATGTACGATTTACAAAATGCGTTTATCGAATTTAAATCATATTATATATGAACACAGTGTAACGCTGTAATGCAAATATAGGGTGTTATTTTACTTATTTTTACTTATACTATTGTTGCGAAAACGATTGATATTTTAGGAAAAACATAATCTAA
Organism: Rhopalosiphum maidis; assembly: GCF_003676215.2. NCBI lineage: Eukaryota > Metazoa > Arthropoda > Insecta > Hemiptera > Aphididae > Rhopalosiphum > Rhopalosiphum maidis. The sequence continues at coordinate 69,103,867 of NC_040877.1, forward strand.
TTTTTATTGTTATAGATTTTACTGTTTTCTGCGATAACATACATAATTAATTTCATATTCTTAAATAAAATATTTTTCAGATTATTTCAATGATTAAAAATCGAATTTTGAACGTGTAATTTATTTAGTTAAAACTGTAAATACTTAAATTTAAACGGACGGAGTGGAATAGTACAAAGAAAATTCCAAAAATTGTTAAATCACTATTCTGCTCATGTAAATCTTAAATATTTTTAACTAAATACGAAACACATTCAGTCTCGGAATATGAATTTAAAAAGTACCCTTATAGTTGAACAGTTAAAAAATATATATTACAATGAGGAATAGTAAATAAATCATAAAAGTAAATATAGTTTTTGAAATAATGAATATCTCGCGTTAAAAAAGTCACCTTGTATACCACTATATACACCAACTATAGTTTATATTTTCATTTAATGAATTTTGTCACAGAATTCACTGTATTTTGTACGTTCTACTTAAGTTTAGAAAAAAATAAAAACAGTAAAAAGTGTATTTTAATAATATAATTATTTGGCCCAAATATGTGAATAAAATACTGCGTGACATTCATGAGTATGATAATCGTATTAACAATAAACTAGCTTCTCTATTCATATACTTACATAAAACGTTTATTAATGTCCTAAATCACAAAATGGAAAAGAAACTTCGTTAATACATTTATTGGCTTAGATGTCACCAGTATAATATTTTATTAAGTATTTATGGTCGTTCTAGTTCAATACTATGAAAGAAAAAAATACTCGTGGAACTACAAAAATTGAAAAAAAAACTGCTTGTTGCACCACTGAATGAAACTCGCCGACATAAACCTATGTCCTAAATGTTCATATTTTTTTTTTAATGATTATTAAACTAAATAAATTAAATCTTAATGTTCACCCATAAACCACACACACCGCTACCCTATTATGGGTTATGGTATCATTTTATATAAATTACAACATAATCCTGTTCAGCTATTTATCTGCGATGCTACATCAATATTTTTAAAAACACATATTATTATTATTATCGTAGTCGTATGCTAAACTTACTGTAAAAATCATTAATCGTTTTAATGTTTCAACCACAAATTTATTTTTGTACAGTAATTATTACATCAATTAACGTTTGTACGAACCGAGACTTGGCAAAATGATAGACATTCACAGGAACGATTTATGTTTAATGATGCTCCTGCTGCAGCTGGAAGTATGGAATAACCACGCCCTCTAAAAGTCTAACGCAAGTACAGTTAATTATTCATTTACATTTTGGTGAATAATACGGGTACAATATAATATTAATACTGAACCGTTCCCGTGAATAAATAGCTGATGATTTTGTGCAAATTATAACGCTATTAATTGGAATAGAATTTATAACAACATTTAAAAAAAAAAGTGTAAAAGCAATTTAAAAATTGACTTTTGTGATTTTAATATAATCATTAGATTTTTAAACAGGGGCTTACTATTTTAATCACATTTGATTAGAACAATTTTTATTTCAAATAATAAATTAATAAATAATTATGTATTGTATAAAAATGCACACCATAAAATGTTCAATAAAAAAATATTAATTAATTAAAAACTTTTATAATAGTTATAAATGTTATAATTTAGTTTTGACACAAGATGATGAATTAAAACTATTATAGTGAAGCGTATAATTTTTTTATTAAACAAAATAATACATAGCCATACTATATTTTATTATGTAAAATAAGATAATCATATAAATATAAAATTATATTTTATTAGAAAATTCCTAGAGTTAGGCAGACAGAGTAAAGACAGATCTAACCATGCAAGAAGTGAAAATTTAAAGCAGCAAAAACCGAGAAAAATGGAGAAGAGTGGTAGAAGCAGCAATAGTACATTTTATTATGAAAATATTTAAGTTTTAATAAAACTATGAATTGTTCAAGTTTTTCATTTGAAATTTGTGCATTTTATATTTTAATTTTTTTTTAAATAAACATAATACAAGTCAAATGAGATTCTAAAATTAAAAAATTAAAATTAAAATTGCTTGATTTTAATTTGACTACTATATAAAACTATATACAAAGTAAATAAATAGAACATTAAACCAACAAATGCTGAATATCTAAAACTTTAGGATTTATTTTTATGTTTTATAAACAAAAAATATAGAAGAAACAGCTCACAAACCGTTTGCGTTATTGGACAATTATATATTATTATAGTTGGTAATAAAATATGATTTGTAAACTGTAATTGTACGAATATACGAGTAATATAATATAGCAGTGGATGTGGTGAACCATAAACTATCTTAATACCGTGTGTTTGCGCATTTGTTTCTTTAAAAATTAAAATAATATATGGAGTAATATTAATACACATATCGTCATGTGCTATCTCCGTACTGTAAATAATATTTTAAACAAATATAATTTTTACCTGTTATTATATTATAATGTTATGTAACTATACCCGACAATGTCGTATAGATGTTTCAACATACAATGTAAATATACTTCAACGCTTTCCTGGAAATTATAAACATTAAACAACGTGCAATGTAAATATGATCCTACACTCGACAAATTATAAAGGTCGTTCGTTATACAAAAATTTAAAAATCATTAGAAAAAAAAGTAATACTCCATGGCTTTGTTAAAAATGTTACCTCAAAAATGTATTATCTCCAGATATTTCACCATCTTATCTTTATTTTAGGCTCTTTCCGGTTGCAATTCACAATTTGATACGATACATTATATAATATTGATGGTCTGTTTGATGGACCAATAAATACAATGTATTCGTACGAAAACAATAAGAGGGTGACAATAAGTATTGGAGTAGAAAGAAGAATCTATAAACCAATCCTATTATTGGAATTTAATAATAATTTAACATAGTTGAATGATATATTGACTATAATATAATGTATTGTGCCTACTTGTGATCATAAATATTGTAATTTCCAGGACGTTAAATTGATGAGATAATCGTAGGTAAAAGTAGATATAGATATTACATTATACCTATTAAATAATTCACTAGCACACAATACGTTAGGGTAAAATATAATATAATAAATAAGGCTCGGATTTAAACGGGCAAAATGGATCGTCAGAATTAATTTCCAATTTCCAAATCATTTAATTAATTTAAGCTCATAAAATACAAAAATATACTGCCAAAAAATTTAATTATAAACCGAGATTAAAAAACGAATGTTTTGTTTTATAATGTTTGTATCCATAAACAATTATTGTATTTTATCAATTTATTTTCACTAAAACTTAGCCTTTTAGTTAGCTTTTAGTAAATCATATTCTGATACGATTTCACTTATTTCTGGCAATAATATTATTACGTATATCTGTCCGAACATAACATAATGCACCATGTAATAATATGATCCAACGTTTATCGTATATTCCGCGATAAGTAGTATTAGTTATTATCAATAAATATATAAAAAGAATATTTTTTAAAAATATACTGATAAAAACCACTCCCCACTACAAGATTAACTTATAGTGGATACTGCAATTCAGATTACGTTTTTCAGATTTAATAAGCGTTGGACTCATAATGCAACTTTATTATGCATGTACTAAGTACTTGGCGTTTCTCAAAACAATAAAGCTTTATTTTATCTCAGACATTTTTTAAATAATTTTAAGTCGTCATGATAAATTAACATTTTCGAAAGAAATAATATTATTTATACTCGTATTATTTATCATTGAATTAACATGGCATAAAATATTTAATTTAATTATAGGCATTTTCAGCTGGACACGTAACTTCTTACTACTTACCAGAATAAATAATTATCTATTATTATGAATCATAGAAGGATTAAAAGTTGGTTGTTTGTTTAGTTGTGTTGGTTTTTGAGACATCAAGCGTAGCTGTAATATACCAAAGATATACTATTAGATATTATAGTTTAAAATTGTGTGTGAGAACGTCATATTTCAAGACAATATATTAAATTGCAACAGTTTTACGGCATTTTTTGCAAGATATGTATGTAAATCTTACACACGTTTTTGAATAATGAAACTATTGCAATATTTATATAATAATAATAGTCAAAAATAAATATTACGCTTACTCATATTATATCACAAATAAAGTAAGTACCTATAAAATCAAAATAATTTAATATGTGTTGATTGAATTGTTTTTTTTCTCTAGTCACGTCCGCGACAAGACACAGAAAGAATAAGCTTAGAGCCGAGAAAACGAATATACCAATGTTCAGCCAGTATTCGTCTGAAAAATAAAATGTAACACTCCTCAAAAATAACTGGAACACTAGAAAAATAAATCAAGTATAAAAGGTTTTAATGATATTTCCACGAATAATATACCTTATTTATACGTAAACGTTCGAATTGGTTAAAACTTAATTCTATGTACATCATAATTGTATTTATTCAGTGTACTACCATTCAGCAGACTGATTGATAAAATCGAATAGTTATAGTATTACCGAATCGGGGGAAAAAATACAACACCACATATATGAAATCCACAAATAAGTTGTTCATCAGCGTTACGTAGCCCGCGACGAAGCTCTCGGGTAACGAACACATCAGTTCGACACCCATTTCGCACAGGAGCGATTGGCTACAAAAGCTATATGGAAAAGCTATCAGAACAGCACAAAACAGTCTAGCTGAAAACATAAATTTCGTTTGATATAAATTATTATCGTTATTGTGGACGGAATACTTGTGATTTTGGGCGCGTACTGGTCGTGAGTTTGGCGTTGAAGTTCAACATGAGCATTAACCACAGGAAAAAAATTAACGACACGAAACGACTGATCATAATGAATACCTTGGTGTAGCGAGGGTCACGATCCGCAAAACTGCTGATTGACAATTTCAAGCCAAAAGTATGAATGATTATAAAAAAACAACATTGTGTAGTGATTTCCTTGAAAAATAAAAACACACATATTATTAAAAAAAAAAAGGGAATAAATCGCTGTCGACGACGGAATTTACAGGTGACACGTTGAGTTTGGAAAAAGTCGACGGTATTAGCATCAACCATGGAACCGCCATCGAGTTGGACAGCGCGAGCACTAATACAAGACACCACAATTCGAAATTCCTGAATACAGCGTAGAAACAAATTAATATCCTCGATTATAAAGTGGCGGGAGACTAGGAGAACATACATACATGACAAGTGTTTTGAGCGAACAAAACAGTTTACAGGCGCTATAGTACGACTCTACCGACCATGTTATAGACTCGTTGCGGCTCAGCGGCATAATGTATCTCGGAAACAATAGATAAACCATAAGAGTGACTAATGCGTTTAAACCCAGACCTGTAAGTATACACATATGGTATGGACGATAACATTGTAATATATTTAGTTTAGGGACGCGCAAAGCGTTAAAGTCTCCATACATGTATACATCATGTGCATAATCTGAATTCTTACGACGTACCGGCTTAATGGTCCGTCAGAGGCCGTAGACACCATCATGGGACCAATAATGTACGTTGCCGCCGATCCCAACGTACTCACGGCCGAGCATAAACCTTTAAACATAAATCGACTTAACTTTAACTATACGTATGGACATATGGTTATATTGTATTTTATTATTACTATATTTACGTATATTTGTTATAACCTTAATATTTTGTTTCGTAAATATTTTTATCTATATTGTTATAAAAGCCGTTTGGCGTTAATTAATATATTATATATAAATAAATAAAAAAATATATTCACGCGTCATACTGACCAATAGCCATATTCCTTTCTTTCTTGGGAAACCACTGTCTTGACATTGTTATAATTAAAGGTGTTGTAACCACGCTGCCCACAGACAGACATACGGCTGACAAGTGCAAACATCTGAGTATAAAATATATACCTAAGTATACTTAACAACCAATCATTAATCATTTATAGTACACTATAGTGTTCGGCGACTATTTTGGACTTTCAAAAATTAAAAAGGTCCGCGGGCCGTGTAAAACAATTTTTTTTTTAAATTAGTCTTATTTTAAAAATGTTACAATTCAACAGTTACCAATCATTAAAGAATAATGAAATAACAACTTATTGAAATACTTAATGTGATTTTTTTCTGTTAGATATTGTTCACTATTTTTCCGATTTTCACATAAAAATTACATACATTAATTCCTACATAGTATGTGTATATAAGAAATATATATTTTATAAGATATATAAGATCCTACACAGTAAAAAAAGGTACGTATGTTAGTTCCTACACGGTTTTACGTATGTAAAAAAAATAAACTTTTTTTTTATATAATATAAAATATCAAACTTATGATACTGTCTTAAAAAAAATAAAAATATCTTAATACACTTCATTTTCATATATTTTAGTATAATATTTCAACAGTAAGTAAAATTCTCAAACTATTTCAAGTAAAGATACATACAAATAAGAACTGCAGATATCTATAATCACACAAAAATAAAAATTAGTCAAAAATATGCCGAAAAATAAAATCGTAAAAATGAAAAAATTGTAAAATACTCAACAAACAAAATTAACTAATACGATTATGTTAAGCATTCCCGAAATAAACCATACAAAATATAATTTTATTTTTATTTTTTTATTATATTAAAATGTATAACAATATAATCAAATGGATAATTTATAAATTATAGTATTATATAAAATATAGTACTTTTATAATTATTATTAAATAATTATATATAACAATATATACATTATAGGAACTTACATATGTACTTTATTCTATCGTGTAGGAACTAACATATGTATTTTTTATCTGTTAGGTCTCGTGTAGGAACTTACATTCGCCCTGTCGTTTAACCTTCGCTTTTCCTTACTATATTCATGGCACCATAGTTACCGAATATTTAAGTGTATAGTAATATGCTTATTACCGTTTACTATGTTATATGTGTTACACCTAATGTATTATTATTATTATTATTATTATTATTATTATTATTATTATTATTATTAGATGTCATATTACATAGTAATTTATAAACTTTAATACATCTACAAAAATCTCCAGTTCAGAAAAGTCCAAAATTTATTTTTAAGTATGAAAACGGTTTCTTTATTTTTTCCGAAAAAATCGTATATCTCTTGACGTAACATAAGACTGAAACGCATTAAATAAAATACTATTCAATCATTAAACTTTAATTTATAAATATATATAATGTGTAAATTTAAGGAAATAGGTATAAACTATAAAATATTCAATTTAATTGTAATTTTGGAGCGGGCTCCGTATCGAATAATTGCCGACCACTTATCTACAACGTTAAGGAAGAACTTGGCAATACCGATTAACGTTATAGAAAAATTACATACACAATACTAGCTTGTTTATATATTTTAAATAATAAACACACTTACAGCGTACAAGAGTACATAATTGGCATACATCGAACAGCCGTACCCAACGTGAAAAAACAGCACGAATATGACAAGATTTCTTTTAATCCTGTGGCAATAGAATACTCCCATCATATAATAATTTAAATGATATATACATGCAAACATTCATGCAGACAAGGTAATAATATTAAATATTATTAAATGTATTTTCCATACCATATTTATCGACCATTAGACATACTGGTAACACTAACACTGCAGTCATCACATTGCCCCATATGGGCAATAAGGACAGCGATCGGCTAGTCCAATCTGGAAAAGCCAATAGAGCCGGTTGATAAATGGCGCTCCAAATGGACTGAGAAAATGTCTAAAAAACGATAAGTAAGCCAAATATCACTTTTAGATGTAATAATATTACTTATAATCTATATAATAATTAACAATGCGGTTTTGTTTTTTTTTTTTTTGCTAAACGAATTTGACAAACATGAGAAAATATAATAATAAAATTATTATTCAAACCTATTTTTTGAAATAAAGAATTTATAAAAATAAAGTACAAGTCAATGATATTTAGCTTTCTGAACAACTTTTTTTTCAATTCATAATAATACTATTAATACTTATTAAAAAAACAAAAATACATTTGCAATATATTATTTAATTAATAAATTTAGAGTCATTTTTATAATACATATTTTGAATTTTTCTAGTCATTTTTGCATTTCTTTTAAAGGCATTTCTAATATTTTTTAAAGCATTAAAATCCCAGCCTTATTAAATAACATAACAAGTATAAAATACTAATAACCAAAAATATATAGGTTCGTTAAACAAGTATAAAAGTATTTATTTATTTTTATACTACTATTATAATACTGATTTTTATAACTTGGGCTTACGATTACTTTTTGTATTATATTAGCTCGGCCCAATTGCAGAGAATAAACATTTTGATTGTAAACTGGGCCTCAAATTATTTTTCCAATATCATCAATAAATTAAAATATATTCAAACTGAATCTGGAAAAACATACTGAAAAGTAGTTTCCATAAACCGTTTCAATATAACTATCATCCCCCCCACCCCCATTGCCTGGATTTAGCGCTGGAGCTATTGAATTGACTACCAAACTTAGGTAATCGATATTTTTATGTATTGAATTGGTTCTCAAGATTTATGCATTGAGTTAGCTTCCTCAACATTTATTTTATAAATCCATTAGCTATCAAAATTGTTTGAAAATAAATTTAACTATAGCCTATAGGTACATTAAAATAATTTAAAATACAAATATTACTTTTTATAGTCATTTTCGTTGTTACAAATTCTCAAATAAGCTTTGCATCCTAGTTTAGAACATTTGAATCGTTTAAATGCATTTTAGAGAAGCTTATGGTAGCTAAAATTAAACTTATTTACTATTAAAATTAATTCTCCCTTTTCACTACTCTTTTTTTTTTTTGACCGAATTCATTATATATTTAACTATTTTGGTATGAATTGGACAAATTGCAATGAACTCCGACGGATTGTGACGAACTGCGAATACTAAGTTTAATGTATAATTATACAAGGCTTCAATCAAATTACTCCTTTACTTTATCCTCTCCCGCTATGAAAAAAAGGTTGAAAAAAATTTTCCGCCCTGCATAAAAATCCGAAAATCCGGGCATTTCAATCCTTAATCATAAAGATTATTAAGTTTATTTACTTATTTAAACGACAATACAAATTTCATAATTAAGAATAAAATATTTTTCTGAGATTTATATTAACTAAAAATAAAATTAAAAATAATATTACTAGCGTTTTTTTATTATAATTTTTTTTTCTCAAATGTTGTTTTTATATGAATTCGAATTATATAAACAATAAAAATTACGTTAACAATTTTTGAGATTATGAGTTTATTATTAAAATAACAGATTTGGTATAAAATTAAAAATATTAAAAATATTGGTATATAACTAAACAAGTAAAAAACTAATAATTTTAGATCCTTAGATTTTGAAATTCAAATTTTAACAAATTTTGTCAAAATCACGAAAATTTTCAAATTATTTTGCAGTTAAAAATGTATAAAATATGTGATTTTTATAGTTAAAGCTTGAAAATGAAATACTAAAAGTCTCATAAGTAGTATACGAAGAAACTAAAAATGTAAAAACATATAAAATCATAATTTTTTTTATAGAAATTTGAAGTTAGATTTTAGACGAAATTACATATTTAAACTTTGAAAAACAATATTCATTATATTGTTATAATATTATTTATGGGGACGTAATATTATTACGTGTACTATAAAATTTTATACACACAATTATATTTCAAATATATACAGAAAAAAATAATTCAACCTACTGTATTACTTAATAAAAATAAATTACTCTCTATCTAATAGCAGTATCAACAAACATAACTAGAATATAAGCTTATAGGCCATCTCCACTAAGAATCGTTTTTTGAATACAATGATATCATGTAATTCAAATTTATAGTGAACCACCTAACGTATAGGAGAGTGGTACCCACTTGCCCGTCTTTTCTATTTTGCATTACCTAGTTATGAATTTCCTAATACAATAACTAAAATGTAGTTCATATTAATTTTAGTATAGATAATTAACGAGAAGGTTTACGTGAATATTTTGCGCATGAATGACGTTAAATATAAAACATATCAAGACTCAAGGGCCAAGGCGCTAAATCTTCAAATAGGATTATATACTTGGATTAAAAACGTGATGGACATAATGCCAATGACTACAAATCTCATCCTTGTTGGGCCGATCGACGTTTTGTTAAGACATATCAACCCCATTGACTCTTCGTCTGTTGTGTACTGCTTTGGAAATTTGACTTTCTTAAAAAAAAATAATGATAATGGAGTTAATACTATATGCGGTTTACGATTTGTAGCGATTGTTTCGTAATACATACACTCGAATTTAGCTGGTGACGGAAAGGTTAAAATTACAAATTATTATACATTTGAAACGTGACGAACAAATAAAAAGTTAAATTTTTTTCATTGTTTCAACTCGTGAAAATGCCAGTATGGACCACACATGTGTACAGTCGTCGTCAGACTTCTTGATACCGCCAATGCAATGGTTCTTAACATTTTACGCCATTTACTAAGGCTGATATACTATTACATATTACGGTCACTTTTATTTTCTGAATAATTGTTATTAATACTGCGTGACTGTTTAACACAATACCATAGCGTACACACCACGCATAGAGTAATATTACTCTATGATACCACGGCGTTGATAGGTCACGCGGTGGTAGTGTTAAGTACAATAATAATTTGGGAACCACTGCCTTAAAAAATCGGATAGTGGTGCCAAGATAATATTTGACGACGACTGTATTATATATATATATATATACTAAAAATGTATAAAACACAACATAGGTGAGTGAGTTTTAAGTGTTTTAACTTTTAATAATATTATGATACTCTTTAATTTTTAGACACAGTTTTCACTTACTTTTAAATAAAGCATCGTACAACGCGGCATGACGTTATGAGCTTATGATCTAACACAATAACTTCAAAAAAAAAAAAAAACTAAAGATTAAAAATACCGATTATCTGATGTTAAAAATCTTCCCTTATACTACTACAGTTAACTTTCAGTATAACGAATTTTAAGAGACCGGAAAAAGAGTATGTTGTATCGAGAGTTCGCTACATCGATATTCGTGTTATATATCATAATATTTTCAATGAAACAACAGTTTTGTTCCTTATTTCAAGATTTTCGTTATATCAAACTTTGTTATATAACGAGTTTACTGTATTAGTTGGGAACTCTTTAACAGCTTTAACATTATATTTTTTTCGTAGCGTCTAATTGAACGAGACTATTTTTTGTGATGGTCTAGTGGTTAGGATAACTGACTTTCACCAAACGGCTCGTTCAATTCCAGATAGGTACCGAAATATAATTTTGTATATTTCTACTCTGTTGTACTCAAAAACTTCAATTACATAATGGTATAATAATAGTTTTCGGTCGTTACTGTTGTAGTTGAAAAAAATATAGGTAAATACTAAATATTAATAATCTTAGAATCAACAATCATAACAAAAGGTGGGTGTATTTAAAATTATTTTATGAACGCACAGCGCCACAGCGATAAAAAAAAAATTAAATATATTTAACTTTCGTCGACTAAAGCTTTCAACGAATCCGGTATGGTCTAGTGGCTAGGATACCTGGCTTTCACCCAGGAGGCTCGGGTTCGATTCCCGGTACCGGAATATATTTTTGTAAATTTCTACTCTGTTGTACTTACAAACTATAATTTTGTAATGGGATAATAATAGTTTTTGGTCGTTACTACTGTAGTTGAAAAAATATAAGTAAATATTAATTATTAAATAATCTTACAATCAACAATCATAACAACAGGTGGGTGTATTTAAAATAATGTTCGATCAATAATTTTTAGATATAGCCTCCACTGACTTTTAAATTATGTACCTACTTTACAGTGACATAAGTACATAACGTTTAGACTTCAAATTATTTTTAAAAATGTCCCAAAAAACTTTATAGTTTTCAAAATACTGAGTGTATGACGTTAAACAAATCGCCTTGTTTAATTCTATAATGAGATACCCCATGACATTTTACTCAAACCATCAAGTTAGACGAGAATTTTTTTATGAACGCACAGCGATAAAAAAAAATTCAAATATATTTAACTTTCGTCGACTAAAGCTTTCAACGAATCCGGTATGGTCTAGTGGCTAGGATACCTGGCTTTCACCCAGGAGGCTCGGGTTCGATTCCCGGTACCGGAATGTATTTTTGGATTTTTGATATATTTTTACCCTGTTATACTTTTTAACTATGATTTCGATATAAAATAACAAAAGTTATCAATTGTTACTACTGCAATTATAAATAAAATGTAGTCGTATATTATTAAATCGATAAATATAACAGTTTACAAGTGAGGGTATATTTTAATGATTGTTCGAAATTCCTTAATATTTAAACGTAACCGATACTTTTCATAATATATACGAGTATATCTTAATAAAGGTATCTTTTATTATAAATTATGATAATGTAGGTACAAATAATGTACTGTAAAATGACCAATACTTCCCCCACGAGGAACAGTAATATTTTTATAAAAATACATGTTAATTATAATAATTTTTTTTATTTTACCAATAGCATAATACCTATTATAATATTTTAATCCAAAATAATAAAACTCAAAAAGATTTAATGGATTAAATAAAAATTCATTGATTAATTTACTTCACAAAAGAAACTCTGGTCACGACATAACTTTATGGCTCAAATCACATTAATCGTCATATTTATTATTCTCTAAAAAGTATATGCATTCCCGTTTCAATAATAAGTTATAAGACATTTACCGATTGAGCCACTGCACTGAGTCGTATTCATGTAATATTGTAATGTTCACCATAAAGTTCATAATTTTTAAAACGTTAAATAAACATGCGTGTATGGTTATACATTTATCAATTAAAATTCGTAGTATTTAAAAATGTGTACATTAATGTTTTTTCAGTAATTTAAAAATAAAATCTTTTAATCACCTTCTTCTTTTTTTTTTTTTGGTTATTGAACATTGATTTCAATCCCGAAAAATATGACTGTAATTCAATATCATCGGTACATGACAACACTTTCAAAATCAACGTTCAATCCTACGCACAAAACTTCGTACCGGAAAGTTTAAAAGCTCAGATCCCGTCTTCGGGTGCGACAGTGTAATGCAGTCAATTAACATGCGAGATCAAACGATAGAGCTGCAAAATATCGTATACTGCGATTTAACGTGGTATTTATGTTTGTTAAACATATTTGTGTACTTATGACAACGTTACATTTTGTACTATACTATATTATATTCACTAGCATTGATAATAATTAATCTACATAACAACAAAATACAATAATAATAGTTTATTGGATTATTTTTTGTCTTCTACAAACTATAATATACCTATTATATATTATATAAAATTCATCACTTGTCAAGATGGTAATTTTTAGTAAATAATACAATTTTTTTTTTTTAATTTGGATTTTCTTTTTTCATAGCCCGCTCCAAAACGAATAATAAAAAAATAATAACAGTAATATCATCACGTTGTCGCCAAATTGTTATAATTCGAGAAATTGTAATAACGTTTGAAACATTAATCGCATATTAATTTTATTCTCGCAGTCTTGCACACAAGTCACGAAACCCAAGGAAAGGAATCACACATATACAAACACGCGCACACGCACCACATACATACGCACATTAGCCAGGGGCATTAAATACCGTTTTAAAGGAACGTGTCCGGCAAATGCCTAAAAGTCATTCGTCCAGAAAACGGGATAGGCGTACGTGCTGCACGCCATATACAAAAATATAAAATAATACAGTAAAACCTCTAAATACCAGACACACCAGTCGCTTAAAGTTTGTTCATTATTTAGAATAGCATGGGCGTAGTATGCTAGTATGCATAGGGGCTATGGGGACCACGGCCCCCACAGAAACTTTTGTAGCCCCCTCGGGATGTTTACTTTCATTTAAAAAATTTTATCAGAAATTGTAATTCTAAATGTCTTAATAATTTTTCCTGGAATTCATCAAGGCTTCAAATATTAGCAGTTTAATGTTTATTGACAATTAATATACTTACATAATATATCTATTTATATTTATTATAAACTTGTATGTATATTGTATGTATAATGTAGAATCACTAGAACCTATAAAGATTAACGTCATATTAATTTTTTGGATTTACTCTGTGCGGTCATCGAGTGGTGTATTGTCGTGTTGACCGTTATTTTGAAGGGCAGTTGACCGATCATTTATAAAGGGTGGATATCGGGTGGCTGGGTTGATGGGTGCTGGATTTAGTAAGAAATTGTTATAAAATTCTGAATTAATTTGATATTTAATAAGAATAATAACTTCAATAGTTATACAAAGAGAACACGTACATAGTACTTTAATTATAGCATTCAAAATAAAGTGACACTTTTTTGTTGTGTATAGTATGCTACATGGGTAGTGGGTACTGCGTAAGAATCAAGGGGTGGTAGGTTATTTAAAAAATGAATTGCCCGATAAAATATTTCACTTCACCACGCCATTGCCGATGATAATATTATGACGGTAACGGACAAAAATTATTATTTGTTTATTTCAGAATTTCTTTCGAAACTGGTCTCTGCTGTTTTCTCGTGTACTGTGAATCACACACTCCTGTCTTTTAATTTTATTTTAAACATATTTCATACATTTTTATTTTTTAATTAATTTTACTTTCTTTGTTTCTTTTTTTCTTGTTTAAAAAAAAAATATTTAGTATATTTAATATAAAGAAAAAGCCTGTCAGGAATTCATTACCACCAACTAAGGACAATGAAAACTTTGCAGTGGATGATCCAAGTCCAATAAATAGAAAAATTAAAATTAATAATTTTTCAATACTGAATGATCTTTTTCTTTTATTTTCTTGTAGTATAGTTTCATGGGGGATGAACCGTTTGCACAATACCTACTTAACTCAGTTACTCCCAATACTGGATAATCTTAACACTATTAAACCTGAACATTCTGAAATTGCTTTAAATGACTCATTTCAGCAAAACTTAGGAACTTTAGAAATAGGGCCGACTCAATTTATACCAAATGTAAATATTTTATAAAACTTGATGACAAAATATTTCTTGTCTACCTATATTAAATTAAATTTTTTAGATAGAGAAAAGTTTGAATTAAATTTTAAATATTTTTGAATTTACAGTTATTCCAAAACAATTAAATGGAAAACAAAACCATTGATTTTCTTTAAATCACTATGACATATATACGTAGCTTAACGTATAAACGTACCTATAGTGTTAAACTAGAATCGGTGTTCTGCTTTTACTGTCGAATTTATAACACCAATGCTAGCAATTTTAATAGCAACATGACTTTTGTTAAATCGAAATTTCGTAACTGAAAAAAGTAATTTCTAAATAAACTATTTAAATTTAAATTAATTTTAACTTAATATTAATTTGCAGCTAGATGGCAATGATTCAATATTAATTCACCACGCACAATTTAAAATACATTTAAAATTCATGGAGAGTTGGTTAGGTTACTCTGAAAGTAAATCAAATATCAAGACTTCATATTAAAAGAATTATCACGTGCAACAGAATCTGAAATGTACTTGCAAAAAACCACAAACGTCTAAGTCTGATTTAATAATTTAATTTTAATTGTTTTATATTTTTTTTTTTATGTATAAAATGACAGGTTAAAAAGGAATCAATAATAAATTATTTTTCCTAGAAAATGTTCTCTTTTCCTTTAATTTAAATTAAATATATTTTTGTACTATATTTTTCTAGCTCTATATAGTCCCCACAGATAATTAATTATACCAAACTATGCCCATGATTTAGAGATATCCGTTACGAGAGATTTCACTGTATAGTATTATTTAATTATATGTGTAGCAACGACGTATATGTTAATATAATCATGTGTTAAATACCTAACCAACCGTTAAAAAACAATTACTCGGTATCTAAATTATAAATATTCGTAATATTCTATTCTATTGTATTTTGTTGTTTTGGCGTTGCTTATTTTCGTGTTAATACAATATTTGTAATTAAGAATTTACGTTTATAATATTATAACCCATAACATTCACCATATGTGACGTATTATGATAAATTACATCTATACCTATCATAATAAAATATAATAAATACATGATTTATATTACTTATAGATACATAGTAATACATGACTTTAGAGTTACACACGACAATTCCCTCTACCACAATAAGTAACCCTAAGGGATCATTCATTTAACGTAAAATAATTATTTTATTACATAAAATAACAATTTTGGAAAAAAAAATTATTTTTTAACATTTTTTATCGCTATCATTTTTAAGTTATTCAGTCTTTTGAATAATATCATACCTACATTTCAAATATTACAAAAAAATGATAATTCATTTAATTTTATATACTACATATTACTTAGTGACAATAATAAACAACTCACCGTAAAATTTCCTCTAGGACATCCTTTCATGAACTTATTAAATATTAAAAGATGAATAGGAATATATCTGCCATTAAATATGAATATAATAAGTTTAGTAATAACAGGTGTCGAATTTTCAATCCTATTTTTAATTTTAACATACAACGTCATATATTTTATAATTTATATTATAAGCATTTTGTAATATTTATATACTAAAAACTAAAATATTAAATATATAGTATAGGTAGGTACATCGTACATCTATATTATGTACCTACCTATTAATACAAATGGTTATCTATCCTGGATAGCCTAAAATTGCTCTGATATATATTTACAATTTATATTAATATATCTATATGTAATCCTATACTACTACTCGTACTTAGTGCATTTCTAAATACAATTAATAATAATATAGACATATTTTATTTTGGCTTTTGCTCCACTTTTTTGATTGCGCCCTTAGCACGGGCTAGTCTCGACAAACCCTAGTTGCGGCTCTGTGCTTATGCCATTGCTCGACTATACTTTAACGTATTTTTTATATTGAACATAAAATTAACAATCAGTGATACAAAATGGAACTTTATATAATAGCTTTAGACATAGGTATCTTCTATAATCTACTTGGGGAAAACATAGATTTGATCTTAACGTTTAGATATGACAAATCTTTGTATTATTTTAAAATTGATTGGATTCAGTTTATGTGCAATACAGGGCATTTATTTCTGTTAAATAACTGTTGTAAAGAAAGCAAATTAAACTCTTTAGATAGTTGTATAGAAGAATTTATTTTGGGTTTGTTTAATATTATTTTTGGACTGTCGGTATTTTGTTGCTTGCGATAATATTTAAACCACCCCATGCAGTTATAGGTACCATATTGAAAGATTGACTGTTTCATAGCAAAATAAATCATTCGAAATGTTTGAATATTTTGTAATTTTTTAGCATTTAAATATAAATAGGAAGTGTAATCTTCGTATTTTCATACTTATGTAAAAATCTCATTTTAAATGCTGATCAATAGTTTTAACTAGATACTTTATATTTTTTTCGTTCTATTAATAATATTGAATGTACAATTATTTATATTACAATTTAAATTGTGAATTTTTATTTAATTAAAGTTTGGTTAGGTTCTTTAATCTTCTGTAAAATCTATACAATTTGGTTTTGTATCTGTAGTCTAATCTTGGAACATGTTTTAAGAATCGTGTATTTATTAGAATATCTATTGTATCAAGGGCGTTATGGTGGACTTCTTCCCAATTGGTGTACCAAAACCAAAAAATAAGTAAAACCGTATCGTCTGCATAAAACAGAAGTTTGCCGTATAGATTTAAATTCCCTTAAGAAGTTTTATATTAAATACAAAATAGGTTACAGAACTGTTTTTTGAAAGATCTAGTGGTACCTAATGATGATTACATCAGTTAGAGTGTTAGATATTCTAACTTGTTGTTTCCTATTGGTTATTGATTAAGTATGTTCACAGTAGAATAAGTGGTCTATTAATTACCCCAATATTTAAGAATATTTATTAGAGTTTAATAAGATGTGCTGTTAAAAGCATTACTATAAAGTATAAGATCTAAGAAAATTTCTAGTGTTTTGAATTTTTTATTTAGATTTTAATAAATACCCATCGATATTGCTGAATGTACCTATTTAGTTGTAGATAAATCATTCCTTACATCACAGACTATAGGATTTAGGCAAGATTGAATTTTCTTCCAAATACATGATACAAGTTTTGATACCCATAATATTTTATATCAAGCGCGTACACGTGGAGGTTCAATTGTCTCCTCCTCCGAAATTTCATGAATATTATTAAATATAGGTATGTTTTTAAGTAGTAAAAATGGATTTTGTCATTCTTGTTACAAATGTATGAAAATGTATAGCCTCCACCTCACCCCACCCACCCAGCACTAAAAATAAAAATTAAATTATACCTATGGCTTATTTGTTACCTGTATAAGACAAAATGTGGTATTGTATTTATATTAATCTGATTTGGACAGATACTATTCTGACCTCTGCACTGAGAGGAAAAAACCACATTTACTGTCGGATGGACGAAAACGGTAATTTAACAGCCCTTCGACCGACATTAAAGAATTTAACTTATAGTGCATGCGTGACAAAACCAATTTAATCTGAAACATATCCACAAAATTACAAAAATATCAAATACAAACATACAATTAATGCACTATAAATTAAAAAAAAATTGTTTTATTTATTCCAGACAACAATAATAAGAAAATGAAATAGCTGACTAAGTCGTAAAGTTTATCACAAAACAAATTTAGAACAAACAAAAATACCTACTCAAACATACAATATAAAAAAAAAAAAAACAAATAAATATCTAATGCTTACTTTCTAAAATGGGATAAATCGTAAAAGATATAATTCAAAAACTAAGTGAAATAAAAATAACAAGTAGCCTGTAAAAAATAACAATAATAAATATGAAATGGCAATTAATAGACTAATAAATTAACCTTAGCATAGACGCATAGCCATTAGATGGAAAAAGTCAAAAGTAAGCTAACAACTAACACTGCAACCACATTTTATCAAAACATTTGAGAAATGACAAGAAAAAAATAGTATAGGTACTTAATAAACTACGTGAAATCTTAAAATCACAAAAACCATCGATCAATCATAAAAAACAATTTTTATACCTAAATCAATTTAAAATTTAAAAAAAAAAGCTAAGTAGTAAATATTAATTATACCCAATAACTAGTTATAAAAGTTAAATAACATTAAATAAAAAATGAAACTTATTATACCTATTTATGTCTTATTAGCTTGTGCCGCTTATGGCACACATATAATTACTTATGTAATAATATATTGTATTATTTGTAATAGTTATTATTTTTATCTTTTACATCTTGTTAATTTTTTTAACCAAAATGATTTGAGTTCTTCAAGATCATTTATTGAATAATTAATAAATTCTAAATAATTTTTAACTAATAATAACTAAAAATAATACTTGAGGTAATGATGTATAATAATAATTTGTGACTTTTTTTTAAAAATTTATTTTCATAATTCTGTGTATGAATTTATATCAATAACTAAGGAAAATATTTGAGGTAATGATGTATAACAATAAATATATTATCAATAAAAATCAGTCGGCATATATTTTTTTTCTTTTTGTCCATCAAAAAAATATATAATCAAAAATATGATTCCAAGAATACTGTACAAACCACCAATGAACAAAAACTAAAACAAAATAATAATTACATACATACAATAATTATTTTACATTCATGTAGAATAATATTATATTTTTTACTTACTCTTCCAGGAACAGTAATTTCTAAAAAATTAAATTGAACAAAAAAAAATGTCATAATAGCTGACATAACTAAAGAACCTAATAAATTAAATCCTATTATAAGGGAATAACATTGACTTTTTAGATTATTTGCTATTTCAGACCTAAATATAAAAAAAAAAACATTAGAAATTAAACAAAAATGAATAAAATGTTACAGTATATTTATCAGACTATTGATAGTATCCTCACTCAAGACCTTTTTTTTTTATCAAAATTACCAAAATTGTTATATACTCCTATTATGTATTTTTAAAATATTTTAATTTTAATTTAAACTTTAAAAACGGCATACAATTAATTGACTAGAAAATATACTTTGCATTGGGTTCAATTATTTATGTATTCAAATAATTCACTAAATAGCTACTTTTTTCTGAATAACTGTATAGCTTTCAAAATACAGAAAAAAAAATCATTGAACTATAAACAATAAACACCCCTTAATATAATCTTTGTTATCACCTCAAACTATGTGATATAGTTAACTATAACAATACCATTTATTTGATAATTTTTAAATTTAATAAATTATATACTCACAAGGTTATTACTAATATTGCTTCACTAACTAGACCATATAATATATATGACAAATATATTAATTGTATATGCTCATAAAAGTAACAAGATATCATGAAAACACCCATCAAAATAGAACAAAATGATGTAAATATATCACCATAATAATTCCAATCCAATTGCAATTTACCAATGAGATACGCACCCAAAGCTCCTAAGACATAAATGTATTAATAAATAATAATAATTAGTACAATTTTCATTGTAACATGTTTGTTTTATTTATATTCAAGTATATATGACAGACGAAAATATAATCAAATACTATTTTATACCTTATGTCCTTATAAATTACACTTATATATTTTTTTAAATTTGTCAATTTCAGTTATTTTTAGATTACTTATCATAAATTGTATAATATACCTTGCATACCTATAATACTGAGCTGGCTATTTTTTAAGGTATCATTATATCAAATATGTCTATAATAAGTTGTTACTTATCAAATACAATTTTAAAGTGTGTAGAACACAAGTTGTTATTTTATTATAAAGATAATAATCATCGATTTATCCATGTTACCATGTAAAAGGGTTTATGTATTATTATTATTATTTTACTATATTATAAATGTATAATCAAATGATTTAACTTGTCTTTCTCTATATTTCTTCATTATTGATTTAATACCATATGCATGTTTTTTTAAACCATAGAAAAATTGTAAGAATGCATCAATAATATTAACAGACATTATTATGATGATGGCAATATAGATTTTGAAAGTGGTATATTGGAAAAATTTAAAAATTCTAATTTTACCTAAATAATTTGTGTCTTTAATCCAAATAAATTTATTGCAAAGCTGAAGCTATAAATTAACTTAAGCTAAAGTAAAAAAAAAAATATGATATCTGAAATATCTATAAAATTTATATTCAAGTTTTAAGTAGTATTATAAACAATTAATCAAAAGGTCTATCAGATACATATTTTAAATTAAAAATACCTAATTAGTAATTGATAATTAAATTTGAAAATACTAACCACACAATGTGACCATTGATTCAGCAAATCCATTTGACAATACATCATTATTACCATGTTTATTGACGACATATGAATACAGTACATTCATATTATTTAAAATCTATAAAAATTAAAAAATTAAAATATCATCTAAGTCACTACCAAAAAATAGGTTACAAAATATTATTGATGGGTTGCTGTTTATAAACTAATAAAAAATAAAATATTTTAATTATAAAAATAAAATAAATAAATTATTTTTAACTATAAATTGGAAAGATAAATTTGTTGTCTTATCAATAAATTTGTTAATGATTGTCGATGTATCACAGCTCATAGATACTCATAAAACGATTATCTATGCAGTTGAGCACTACAAACTTAATTAATTTCATTATTATAATGTGTACTTTTTTATTTACTCTAAATTTAATTTTAATAAAATACATTAACTATTTATCCAAATATTTTAATTTAAAAATTATCTTTATATTTAGACTAAATATTTATTCATCATTCAGTATTACATTAAAATGATATAATTAATTATAATATAAATTAATAATATTACTATATAATAGTACACTTATAAAGTTTTGATTTTTTCATGATGTTGGGAGGGGGCAAACTATATAACATTAGTACATAATTTACTAGTATAAATTAATCTTTCTAGAAATGAGTCAAATTTATTTTTTGGAATAAACATAAATAATTATAATGTGTATAATATATCTTGTTAAATTACATAATTTATTTTTCATTAGGTATGAAATTATAAAATGTGTAAATATTTCATAAATAATCCTATTAAACCTCAATTTTTTTAAATTTTAATAGGTACCTGAACATATGCTGCCATGCCAAATATATACCAAAGAGATTTTTTCAATATAATTGTTTTAGAGAATGAAGTCTTAAAATCCAACCATATTTGTTTCAAAACAATTATTATCATATATTCTTTATCTACCATGGTATTACCTAGATTTAAATGTTTATTTATTGTATATAATTTTAACTATTAGGGTTAGAAATTATAGTTTTTTATTGTTTACGATTACCTACAATGTTTGATTTTATGAGAATGAGATGTAATTTGTTCACTATTTTTGAGAAGCGTAGTCTTTTCATTTGGTAAATATGTCCCTAAAGGGCCTGAAGAATTCCTTTCATTAATAGAAGGAAATAAAAATGCCCATAATGCAGCCAAGAACATAGCTGAAAAATAAATAAATTTAGGTAAGTCATTAATCAAAGTTACATTGACATACTACACAAAATATTTGATAATGAATAATTTAATGCCGAATTTAAAAGACTTAATAAAAATGTTATAATTTAATATTGTTACATACTTAAATCTTTGTCATATATTTTTGTTTAAATTAAATAACACAATTATAACAGGAAAATTTAAAGGTAAACAAATTTGATCTTGAAACTGATAATTCAATATATTGATTATGATTTATATAATTTTATAAGTTATCCAAATTAGTATTTAAATAAGTAGGAAAATAATTTGTTCACAATATATTATATTATGTATTCAAAGCAATACTCCATTCAATCATAAGGAAATAAGTAATTGAATAACTAATATTTAAAATAATTGAATTTGTTTGTATCACCTATGTCCTATACTATCATTCACGTAAAAATATAATCGCTCTTGTATAGTTATAAAAATATGATAACTATTAATTATTATAATATAAACATTAAATTTGATATATATATCATAGAATTAAATATAGGTATATCATGATATTATTTAAATAACTGTCATTTAACAATAGGAAATTAAGTAGAATCTTATAAATTAAATAAAAGAGTATAATTAAACATAATATACTGTTAAATACTAACCAAATGCATTACAGTATGGAAGAGTTGTGTAACTTCCTCCACTTGAGCTAACTATAATTTGCCCAGAAACGTCTCCAAAGAATTTTCCTAACTCCAAACCAACAGCTGCAATGCTGGCAGACTTTTGAAAATGCTTCCTGTCTTTGATACGAGCAAATAAATAACATGATGCTACACTTGTGGCAGAGTATGCTGATCCATAGAAGACCATTGACACCTTTAATTTATACACAAATAATAAATAAGCATGTTATTCAGATAGCATTATACACAAAAATTATTGGAATCAGTGTTAATCGGTATAATATTAATTTTTGGAAGAAAACGAAAAGCAGGCTATCGTTGTTGTTGTTGTGAATGAAATTTTAGAACACCTCAAACAGCTTAAAAATATGTTTAAGCAATATTTCCCTGGAACTCGAGAGATATTGGAAAACCGTGAATGAGTATTGTGTCCATTCTTGGCTTATACAAAACCTTCAATCCTGTTTTCAGCCAAATAGGAAAATTTGATCGATTGGACTTTAGGTGCAAGATTAAAAATTCCTCCAACAAAAATTTGTACGCTGAATTCTGGCTAAGTTTGATAGACAATATTTATGAGGTTTTGAGCAAAAAAGCAAAAAAAATCCTTTGCTAATACATACTTATATGAGTTAAGATTTCCTGTTTACACTGTGACTAAAATCAAATACCACAATTGCATCAACGCAGAACATAATCTTTGTCTCCAATCGTGTCAAAAATAAAACAGGACATCTCTAAACTGTTGCAATTAATGTTGCCACAAACATCTCATTAGCAATGTTATTTTTTTCACATTTATAATAAATTCTCTTTTATCAATATTTTTCATTATTTTTTTTCAAATACAAAAATGTATACATTTTAGGTCTGATGTATTCTTAGAATGTTTAAATTTTATTATTATTCAATAAAATTATAAAACTAATTATCAATGAGAATAGTGTTGATTTTTATAAATATTCCTTGACTCCTTGTAGAATTCACAGCAGCCAGCAGGACACCATGGCTGAATTTAGTCCAAAAAAGACATTGCCGGAAAAAAGTTTGAGAACCGCTACATTAAATTAATACTCTGATAAAACATTGTCTTTAGAATATTTATGATTACTATTACCTACTATTATTACTTCCACTTATTAGAAAATTTTAAGTTTTTCATCATAAAAAAAAAATTTTATTGAAAAGTGTTATTTTGGTACTGTAATGGTTAATTTTTGTCAATAAAAAGTATGTCCCCCCCAGCTCGTGGAGTTAACAAGTGCATGCCTATGCAAATACTATAATAACATTATTATATTAGAAGTATATTTTTTAATATTAATACTAACTTTCAATTCTGTTAAGCTTGGTGAACCCGCCATGAGAATATAAGCGATACATGAGCATAATGTTAAGAATATGACCACCGTCTTGTATAGAAGATGGTCTGAGATGATTAACATTATAAACGTTGCTATAAGAGCAGAGTATGATCTTAAAGATTCCATCGAGTTAGCAGCCTGTAACACAACAAAATGAGATTACATTATAAACTCCTAACCATGAGTTAACGATACAGTTGTATTAATTACAAAAACAGTTAGTAGATCACACAATAGTAAATAATCAATAAGATATAAGAATATAAAAATCTACCCGTATCAAAAATTAACAACATTTTAATAATTAAACAATTAAATCATATACTTATATGATGTCGTCTGCTGTCATACATTGCATTAAGTACTTACTCTTATTTTTGTAAAATAATGTGTGAATGACACTCTCTATAATCATATACCATTTTAAAGTTTACACATAAATACATAGTTATTACAATTTATCTAATAATATAGTTATAAAAAAAAAATATAAAAATACTTTTTTTATTGTTTGAAATATTTTAGACAAAAATTTAAAAAAAAATGCTATTTAAATATGTACCTCTGAAAGAGAAATGTTTCCATTTGGTCCAGTGAGATAAGCTGTTAAATATGGTTCTAGGGGCCGTATTTCTACTAGAAACATAAAAATGGCAACCACATAAGTAATTTTTTTCCAACTTTCCATGACTGTAACACGTAAGTACAAACATTATTATAAGCCAATAATTAATTTCAAAATCATTAATTACACAAATATTTATAATTTATACATACCTAGACACCTAAAACTATATTCAAGCCTTAAGAGTAGTAGTTTAGAATTTGTGTATAATTAATGCCTATTAAATGACCACTATTAAATTATAAGTACTAAACTCGTGTATATTATTTTTAGTTTAGTAGTTTTCTTGAATTTTCCAATTGTTCTTATTATCTTAACTGTGAGTCCACATACAATTTTAAATCACTAAAAACTACACCAAGTCATTACCGGCTATAAATTAAATTAGGTGTTCAAATATGTTAACAAAAAAAATGTATCGAAGAAGTGGTCTGATGCTCATAGTGTATTCATATAAAACTAACTTATGCATAGTACAATCACATTTTTAATAGACAAAAATAAATAATACATTATCTACTACTAACTAATTAAAATTGTAAACATATAACTATGACCTATGTATTGTTTATTTTAATTAACTATGTAAGTATTAACTACTAATTATTAGCATTCTGTTATATTTATTAGGTAGGTACCTGTCCATACTACTACCTAATACTGATTACTGAGTAATACCTATTCACCTATAAGGTATAGGCAGTGTAGGTGATGGTTGAAGGACGTGAAGCCATAAAGGTAATATAATATTATTATTACATAACTACATAAACATTACACAACGATACTGTTTATAAGTTCCAATAATCAAATTACATTCTATAATTTTTTTAATTTTCATGAATCATAATTGTTATTAAAAGTAATAAAAGAAAGAAACACTGCCCAGTGTCCATAGGTAATCTTATCTCCGTTTATGAAATCACGCTTAGATCATGAGCAATAACCGTGATTTAAAAGCGTGGTAACGACTTACAAGCATAAACGGGCTTGACCATAAGCGTAAATTGAAGGGACTTAGGGGGGGGGGCTTAGCCCCTACATTTTTAAAAGTTTCTCAAAAAATTTAAAGTTATGAATTATAAAATGTAAAACGTAATTCCTAATTAGGATATCCGATAGGTCATATTGTAAATTTATAATAAAATCATATAATAAGATTAAAATGATTGAGCTATATACGTTATATTTTATAACGACAACGATAAAAAGTTATATATTTTACGGCGTTAAGTGAATAATTTTGAAGTTTTTATATGCATCTTATATAATAAAAGTTACAATAAAATTGTAAAATTTATATGTAGGGGTACGATGTGAAACCCTCCGCGGGCTTGTTCTATGCTTATAATTTTTGCCCCTTCTGCTTCTAACAAGGCAAATGGACGCCTATGTGCTTGACGCTCGTATATTATAACCTTGGGTCTCGGGAGTTGGAGCATGACTTATATTTATCTACTTGATAATCTTTTCTCTTACTTTCTTCGATCATAATATTAAAATATCCTCATGGTTCACGACGAATAGGCAAATTCACAATGAACATCTCTCCTTCAGTGGCCGTTTGGCTTATAATTAGGCCCCCGGCACAGTCATTTTCAATGGGTCCTTTTAGAAAAATAAAATGTTTTTTAAATTTGTAATTTTTATAAACACGAGACATGTTGATAATTGTATTTTCCATGTACAATTACTATGAAATTAAAATTTTTTTTAATTAAAATAATACTTTTTAATAATATTATAAATATTATAATTTATAACAATATTTTTTTAAATAATCATCTCTTTAATTCTTGACTATAAGATAGTTAAAATAATAATAATAATAATAATAATTGATTAATTATTTATCTTTTTGAATAAATTTGATTAATCTTTTTCTACAATTAAAGACGTTATTAGTTCAAGATGTTCTTGAATTCTTGATTGATAGACGACATATTTACGAATATCATGTTCAATGTTTACAAATTGATTCGATTGGAACTCGAGTAAACTTATATAATATTTTTACCCCATTTAGCTATGGACCTCTAATAAACAAAAATTTCCAAGGTTCCTATGGTGATCGCCGGATCCCGGATAGCCGGGAGGGCCAAACCGACACTGCTCTCCAAGACCGAATAAAAACCCAGTTTAAAAATGTTTACATCAATCTCAAAACTTCTGATGGTGCACGATTTACATCCTAGGACTAAAACCGAACATTCGAATTCGTCTTTCGATATATTGACACACTTCCGCAAATGAAGTGACCGAAGTTGTTTTAACTTCAGATGATTATAATTAACAAAATCGTAATAAAACACTGTTGTGCGCTTTAAGCATCATGACTACAACTAAGTACAACTAAAAGCACTACCTACCTATACACCTACTATATAGTACATCTACAACCGTGACTAAAATTATAACTTTAGTACAATTATCTTTTACAGAAGGGTATACTATGACGGAGGCTGAAAATATCCATTCTACTCTCAAGCACTATTTTATATCATCAATCTATTCTGCCGGAGATTATATTAGTAGAATAAGATTGGTGAGGCTTAATCAACCATATGACAACAACACTTTAGAATAGATATGATGATATTTGAGTATTAAGTTCATTACGTCCATGAAAAAAAAAACAGGGTACTAAGTTGTAACAGATATTAATAAACTTTAATATATTTACAAATGTGAGATATTTTATAAAACTGAATTTGAAGAAGATTGGACAAAACTACCAGAAAAATAAAAGTAAAATAACTAGAGGAACAATTGGATCTCAGAAATTTGTACCATTGACCCATTGTCCATCTCTGATACAAAAATTTGCAACATTTAAGTTCTGTCATAAAAAAAGGAGATCACCTTTATTGTGACAATTTGTTACATCCCAAAGATACAAAAAATAATAAGACTTTAATAAATATACTATAATATAAAGTTCTATTTAAAGTAAATTTGATAATATTTTGTTATTTATTTTATAAAAAGGTAACTACGTTTTATTATTTTAAATTTTGTTATAATATTGTACTAGTATATTTTATAATTACTTATAAAACAAAAAAGTGAGTAATTATATTTTTTTAAAACTGTGATAGAAAATCCAAAGTAGTAATTATTTTAATTTTTTAATCAAAATGTATTTCTCAGATAAAACCACTTTGTTTTTTTTTTATAAAATCATTCAAATTACGGTTTTTAATATGGCACTATCACCATTATCTATCATTCAAAGAAGCTCCCTCTTGGGAAAAACCATAAACTAATAAAACCTTCAATGTGGTAAAAAAAAATGTTACAATTTATACAATATTTCAATGAATATTGCATTTTTTAAAAACTACATAAGTGTAGTTTAACAATTTATAATTGAAGTATGTAGATCATAAGCAGTTTGGTTTTTTTTATAACTTTTTTTATGTCCCCTTGAAAGAGGAGACGACTTGATTATTCTCAAGTAAAGTTTGTTATTAGTCATTAGTGACTGTTAGCATAATAGCATAATATAATTGATCAAACATTGAACTAAAATAATGGATATTAAATAATATTACATGTATATATAAGGACATAATTAAAATAATAAATTTGTAACCAATCAGTAAAATAAACCAAATTTAATAAAGATTTAAGATTGATACAAAATATTATGTACACAGAATTAAAATAAATACACATAAGTATATAAAAAAACAAATGGATTTTGAAATCAATATTATAAATTACTGAAACAAGTAATGTTTAAAAATCCATACTAACACCAGCAGGTCTTAGACAATGTTCAAATCCCATTTTCATAACAAACTGCCACATAGTGTTTGAATGGAAGTTTTCTAATTCGTCAGCAAATAACAACCAGTCTAAGGATGGTAAGAGATCTAACAAGCCTTTATTATATACGAGTGTTAATGTCTTGAAGAATAAAAGATTTTGTATAAACTCTATAGGATTATCAATCTCTTGGTCATGCAGTGGATATTTTAATGTTTCTCTTAATATTGTTTCACACCACAAATAGCGACTGAGTTCTTCACGTTCTTCTTTATTTTGGACAAATTGTAGCACTGACAAAGCTCGTAAACATTGGGTTTCATCCAAGGTATTATTGTTTTTATGCAAATATAGATTGAAAATTTCTTCAGGAGATAACACACGCATATTATTCAAATTTAAATTCAATAATTCCAGGACACACTCAGGAATATTTATTTGATATTCAATAACTTCCAAATTTCTATCTATTATATCCAACTCTGGATTCTTAGCCAATGGTCCATTTTTTGCCAAAACCGCCATTTTATATAAATTTAATTGGTATTGTTTTCTAAGCACATTTGTTTCCTCTTTGGACCAGCACTGTCTTAGGGATTCACATGTTAGATTAATATTTTCAGAAAGACCTCCAGCTATCCAACCATACTTTGGATATGCTTCTAATGCTAATGCTATGTCATGTTCATATTTAGGTTTGCGACAAAAATTACGTAACATTTCCACAATTTTACCTTGTTCTAAGTACCAAGAAAACACAGTTTGACGAAAATTTTGTTCAAAAAGTTTGTCCATAAAACTATACAATAAATCAATATTGTTAGTTTCAAAACAAACCTCTACTATAGCTCTATGATCTGCATATTTCTCAGCCAATTCAATTACTTTGTGGTGTTCTTTAAAGTCCATAAGTTTTTTAAGTAGCTTATACCTAAGTTGTGTATAATTACTGTCCATTTCAGAAAATACATCAATAGAGCTGGATAATAAGACGTCCACCAAAAATGCAACTTGATCAGAAATTTCTGAACGAACTTCTTTGGTAATATTTGCCTTTTTAGCGAAATCGAGACTAATATTAATTTGTTTTATCAGCTCAGAACATATGCCTTCACTGTTTTCACATAGAATCCAAGATATTTTTGATTGTTTCTGTTTGTCAATTGGGAAAAATTCAACATTCTGTCTTCTATAATCCAATACAGCACAAAGCACTTTTACTAATATTCTATTAACATCGCATAAAATTGAACATATATCTACAGCACTACGATTTGTAAAAGAAATTTCTTCACTATGCATACATAGTCTCTGCAAAAGAATATGCGACATACTGACTTGCTTATAAAACTTATCAATGTGCGTAAGGCCTGGGGGTGAAGAATAACTATCGCAGTTGCTTTCGACTGCTTCTTTTATTAGCCTATCTAATAATTCACTATGTTCAACTTCAATTTTTCGAAATGTTAACGTAGCTTGTAATTTTTCACTTAAATCTTTTAAAGCACATCCTGTATAAACTTGAGTTTCATATTTATTTATTTGCCTCATACGATCCCATAATCCAAGCTCTTGTAAGAATTTAAGATACCAATGTATTGCTTGCTGTTTTTCTTCTAAATGGCTTAATATTACCATTGAGGATGATCTGATAGTAGGTTCACCATGGACACCCAACCAACGTGGATCATTGATGGGTATATCATTAACAAGATCTTCTCCAACTTTAAATACAGTCTTATCTAGGTTAGATTCATCAGTTGAATTTAATTCTTCTGGACATGCTTGTTTCACCAGTGCTCTACAATTGTCAATTTTACGGCTGACAAACTGTAAAAAAGCAGATTTCAATCTAGTTTCGTTACTACCACTTTCTACTTCAGCAGTTATAGCAATGGATTGATTTAAATCTGGAGATTGAAGAACACTTCTTGATTCATTGAAATCATATTCCACATTAGTTATTTTAGTGACTACAGTTAAACAATGAGATTGAGTGAAAAACATACCATAATTGTTTACCACTGAACCTCCACCAAATTTTAAATCACAATCAACACCAATTACATCAGTTTGAAATGGTTCAAATGTAACAACAAGGATGTAATGTTTAGATAAAATAAATGCTTGTTGTTCAGTAATTAGCAGCTGAGGTGTAGATTCATTTAAGTATGAATTTTCAATATTATTAAGAACGTGTAATGAAGTAATGGGACACTTGCTATCTTGGATTTGAATGGTTGCTAAGATATAGTAATTGTAAGCTTGGTTTGGTTTGGTGTGTATAAGAACAATAACTTCTTCACTGCGATTATTAGTTGGTTTCATGTCAATAATTTCCATATCCATATCACCAGTACTGACACTATTAAACATCATAATTGAAAATTTTTCTTGCAAAGAATTTGCCAAATTTACTTCAAATAATTGTTTTTCACTATTTGGTTTTGAAACATTCCATTTAGTTAAAGTTGTACCATTAGTTGTAACTACATATATGCGTTCAGTATAGTCGGAAGAACTTTTTAATACGCAACCACAAATGGTTTTAGGATCAGACTGTTGACCAGTTGAACCAAAAACAAGAGATGATAAATTCATAGATATATTGCCAAGCCATCCAGTAGATTCAGTCAATATTTTACTACTTATTTGTGGGCGGACAGTCTCCATGTTGATTGTTACCATAACCAAATCAGCAGTTGTTGTCAATAAAATATACCTGGAACTGTCAACTTGATGTAATAACTCACATTCTTTCCCCATCAAATCAGTATTGTATTCAAAATACTCCACTTCGTCATAGACATCTCTCCAAAAACGTATCAACCCTTCAGGAGACACAGCTATACAACAAGCATGAGAAGAAGACTTTCTTGTTTCAGGTTCAAAAACCCAAATCAGAGCAGCTTGATGAGCAACTTCACTTGCTGGCAATCCAAGTTCAAAACAAGGATTTGTTTTATTTTCTTTATTATTTTCTGCATTCCATACAAGAAGTTTGCGACCATAAACAAACCATGCCCATAAACTATCAGATAAACGAGCTGACCATATTAATTTATTCTTATTAGATATACTTAATCCTTCAAGTACAGGATTAGGAGTATATAGACCATATGATTCTAACTGATATCGGTCTGATTTGCTAACGAAACGGCCATCAAAATGTAGTGTATGTTTCTTAGTAGACACACTTTTATTCAAATTTATTGGAGGTCCTCTAGAATGAAGTTCTTTTCTTAAATCAAATGAAGCCATTATAATAAGCCTATAAAAAAAAAAAAATTAAATCTATATAATAAAAATAATAATACATTTATTAAAAGAAAAAGAATTCGTAATTCAAGTGGTACTTAATAGATTACAAAGAACAATGTATTAAATTATAATATTTCTTAACTTTTATAAAATATATTCATATTGTAAGCATATATATTATATTATTTTGTTATTTACCTCATAATTTACTTAAAGGAACCCTCTACATATTTAAGTTTAAAACATTTATTTATTTTATTTTTATAAGATAAGTAAGTGGACCCAAACTTTTACAAACAAATATGATATTAGTTTTTATGATTTATGAGTATTTATTTTTAAAATAGGCATTTAACAAAAGTCAAAACAAAAAGTTAAAAATTATTATGAAGACTAAACTTACCTTGTTTAAAAATAGATTAAATTACAAAATTATATTTGTAAATTGATAATTTCAGAAATGATTCATCCACAAAATTCTGAAACAAATTAAGCATAAATGAAAAAATAAAGAAAGGCAAGAGTCACTAAATTAATTTCAAATAAGTACCTTACAAGAAATATTTATATCTAATAATATAATTATCATGAGTTTTGAAATATTTTATAACAGTATTTATAACTATTATATAAATGTATAAGCATTTAAATACGGTAATTCTTTGAATGTATTTATATTAAGCAATGAACACCAACATATTTTCAAATTAATAGCTCATCTAATAGATAATTGTACATTTATGTCATAGTCGATTATTTAGTTTTCAAAGGTTTTTTTAATAAAAATAAATAGACAGTACTTTATTTTACTAATGATAATAAATAAATAAAAATAGCGTACTTAATAATATGTACATTTTATATACAGTATATAGTTATTTTAGTTGTTATTTGGTCAGTTAACTTTTAAACTAATGATTATAAATTATATTTTTATATTTATTTGTACAGAAGTAATTATTATTTAAGGAATTCAATTAATTTTAAATACCTTGTAAATAGTGTAGTAATGAATATAAAGAAAAAGACAAATTTTAGTATACATTAGTAGATTAAAAACTTAAAAAAAGGTCAGACAAAGTAAAGGAAAATCCTCCTTGATTACAACCACAGTGGACTATCATAACTTATAACTCATAATAAATTATTAATAACTAAAATGTATACCAATGATTTTGTAATTTGTATTTATAAATAATTAACATAACTTTAAATGAAAAATAATAGTATATTATTATTTATTGACAAAATCAATTCACTATGAGTGAATAAAAAATATCAGTACGTTTTGAACTATAAGAACAATATAACAGTTATGTACTTAAAAATAAACCAATTCATTAAATTATGATTACCACCATATTAACAATTTAACTCATAAAAATAAATTATTCATGTAAACAAAAAAATTGACGATAAATATTGGAAATTAACTTTACTGATTATTTTTTTTTTTTTTAATGTATTTAATTATTATTAACATAAGTACCTTTAAAAAAATGTATTACATTATGTGACATACGACTGTATCGTTCATCCACAAAGTTCTCGCTCAAATGATTGCAATTATATAAAAATAAGATCGTAAATCCTCTTGAGTATATAATTATTTTACCTGCATAAAATGTATTAGAATAAAGGCGATAAACAAAAAACAAAATTTTATTGTTATAAAAATATATAATAATCACCGCTTAAATTCTGTCTGTTTATTTGTTTGAATAAGTTACAACAGTTGTATGTAAAAATCCGGTATTGGTAAACACGATTTTTGCGGTTATGGCGTTGAATGTTGATAATAAAAACATGATTAGATCACACATAACTGGTACCGTGGTACAATGACTAAAAATAAAAAAACCGTAATATCAGTATCATGGAATACAAATATTATATCTGCATACATTTGGAGCGAAAATTTAAATTATTACACTTATTATAATATTATGAATTATTATGATATAGGTAGAAATGTAGAATGATGATAACACACAGTTATAATTCGATATTTTAATTACAAACACGACACTATGGTCTTAAAGATGGTCGATGCATCATGAGTCAGAGCAAACCCGGTCGTGAGAACGCTGCAAAGGTGATCAGTGAGGCAGCGACTTACAGGCTACAACTCGAAATATTTTGCACCAATTAGTAACTACGCTATCTCGTATATTGTCATTGTGCCGTCCTGTCTGATGTTTTTTTTTTCATTTTTTCCTAAAATTTTTGGCTACCTTATCACCTTTTTTTTTTTTTTTTTAACATACTTCGTTTTTTGTAATTTCTTATAAATAAGCCACTTTGGCAACTTTTTCTCAATAAATTTGGTTTTGGCCTACAACGTACTAACAATTATTTTTGAATTTTTTTTCTATAAGCCACTGGCAATTTTTTTTCTGATCACATTTTATTTTTATTTTTTTTCACGTTAAATCTAACGCCACATTGAGCCACCTGATTTTCTTTCACTTATTTAATTACTCTAAAATTTAAAATGTATTTTTGAATCACTAAGCCACGTTTTTTTTTACTTGTTGAAAATGTTAAAAAAATATTTATGTTTGTACAAGAAACTATTGTTTCTTCTTCATTATATTGTTAAGAATATAATACTTAAACTATATGTTTAATGTTAGGTTGTAGTGTACTACAGAGGCGGAGTTATTGGGGGCGACGTGGCGATCCCCATCATTAGGCCTTTATTTTATACTACAAATATTTTTGATATCGTTATACAGATATACATAAATATCCCCCCTTAAACAAGCTTTTTATCCGACCCTGATTACTTAATTAACGAAATAATGGCTAATAAAATCGTTAATACATAATATTTATGTAGGTACACTTAACAGATGATTCGTAAAAAATCTTACAGAGTACTTAAAATAATCATAAAAAAACTTGAAATAAACTCTTCAAATATAATAGTGTTATATTATTGACGTTATTGTTAGTTGTTACATATAAATGCTATTCGATATAAATGTGTGCAGAGCGCTGTATTTAATTTCATTTCCCACTGGAATCCAGACAACCTCGTACAATGTATGAGCAATTCGAGTATTAAAATGATTATTATTACATTACCCAAAATGTTCGAGCATTGTGCAGTTTCCTACTTTACCCGTAATACGTATATTGCATAGGACGGGAGATTAAATTGTTTGAGATGTCCGAACCTACCTCTATAACGAAATTATTACTTATTACTTTCCAAGTATGACTTTAGTAATAACAAATAAGTAAGAGGGAGAACTTTTTTTAGTTTAAATAAGTCGGAGAACGTTTCAAAAAAAATATTTTTTATGCATTGGATATTTGGATGAATAGATTTTTTATTATAAGTATAAGCATATTTTATTTTAAATTAATTTCAATTACTTGACTTATTCAAAAACGAAAATATAAAAGATCTATTCGCAATATTCTTTATTAAATATACTTTAGATGTCTTTGCCCTAAATTGAACCACAGTCGTAATCATTGTTTCTATATTTTGTGCGAGATAGACAGAGAAAACAAAAATAATGGTGTGACGGTCTCTCACGGGGCATGTTCGTGTTTATTTGATAAGAAGTAACATTTATAGACAATTTGTTTAGTTACCTAACCACCGCCGACCGGTACTTTTGTCTTAGTCGTAAATGAATTAATTTGACTGAATCAAAATCGTTTTTCGTATACAGTAATGTACCATTGAATTTAAATTTAACACACCCATAATGGCGACCAACTCAATAGCTAATGTTCAGCAGGACGGTACTCACTTGCCTACCATTTTTAAATCGAAAGAACTGATTATGGTTAAATTTTGTTGAGCTTTAAACTTTTAAAGCATTGTTACTATACAAAATAATAAACCTATTTAGCGCTACTGACGGACAACGTGCCGAACTAAATACCGTCAGATTTACTTTTTGTGTCCACGGGGAGCGTTGCAAATTCATGACTTTTTTCATACTTACTGAAAATAGATAAGGACACTCGTTCATAAATACACAGATTATTTTGTGAAATCACTAATCAGCCAGTTTCGAGATAAACAATATGTGATAACGTATAGAGAATTCTTGATAAATTCAAGAATCACCTCCTCCGACGATCGTTATCATTATAATTTATCTGCAAATGACGTACGTACAGTATTGTTAAAAGCTCTCTAGATCGTAAACAAAATCTTCAATATTTTAAAACAATAATTTATTATAACAATATTATGCTGTACATACGGCGACAGACGACCGTAGAACTAGGAAGTTATGAGATATTATCGATTGTCATCAAATAGTCATCAGTTTTGAATTATTCGTATTTTTTATTATCACTTGACAAATAACCAGCTCACAAAAAGCACTATTGGATTTCGTATATTTGGTCAAAAGAGACAACCAATATAAGCCATGGATGTGGATCAACATGTGAAAAACGAATCTGGTAAACTTTATTCTAAAATTAATAAATTAACAACACTCTTTGAACCATAATTTTAAATAACTGTAAGATATTGATTGTATTTTTAAGATGTGCCTAGGTACAGTCTTATTCATCTGAAACACAAACAAATACATTACCATTTTTTATTATATTATGAAAGTTTAATAATTTCATTTCAGTGTCAACAGTGGATGACACAACAACAATAACAGAGTTAAAGACAGAAAACGACCAAACGATGTCTACTACAAAAGCAGTGGTCATATTAGTGGTTATATTCTTAGCGTCCTTATTCATTTTAGCATATTTGTATTACAATTTCCCACAGTTAACTGAGTATGCAATAAAAAATTAATTTGATTCTAAAGATACTAAACAGTGAACAATGTTAATTAATTTATTATTGTTTAAAGGGAGGAAAAAAAATACATCAAAATTCCACGGAATACCACAGACATGCAAAACTTGGGTAGAGTCTTAGAAGATTACAAGGATACATACTACACTCAAGTGTTTATGTCAATTTTCTTCTGTTATATATTGTATCCTTTGAATACATTAAATTTCAATAATTGAACAATTTTTCATTTAATTATCATTAATTCACCTTAACTATTAATTAAATATTAGTTTGCAAACATTTGCAATACCTGGTTCAATTTCATTATCAATATTATGTGGATTTTTGTACCCATTTGTATTAGCATTAGCAATCATATGTTTTTGTTCAGCAATGGGTGCATGTTTTTGTTACTTATTGTCGATGACAATCGGAAGGAGATTAGCATACAAATACTTCCCAGATAGAATCAAATCATATGCAAAACTGGTTGGTGATCATTGAATACACAAATATGTCAATACAATTAGTAATAATTACATTTTCTTTTTCAGGTTAAGAAACACAACGACAATATGTTCTGTTATATAATGTTCTTGCGAATAACCCCATTTTTGCCTAATTGGTTTATAAATGTATGTGCACCATTAGTCGATGTTCCATTAATACCGTTTTGGTTGGGAACCTTTTTTGGTAAATATTCTATAAATTATATTTTAAAAATACATATAAGGTATACTTAAGAAACATTTAATAGACATATGGAACTCAAATATTTTATATTGTACTTAATTTTTTTGAGGTAAAATCATTATAACGTTTGGAATTTTAAATGGTCACTTATATTCTTAGTTTAAATATTTAAATATTATTATTGAAAGTAAAATTCCTATTGAATATTTACAAAATAATATTTTTTTTCAAATATTAAGTCTAGATAATAAGTAGTACATACTAGTACATTTTCATTTTTTGTGATATACATAAACATTATGATCAATTTGAAATTATTAAAAATGTAAGTTTTATATTTTAGATAGAAAAAAATTAAATTACTTATTTTAATAGAATGCGAGAAAACTAAAATATAAATTTATGAGGTTAACATCTAAAATAGTTTTTCAGACATCTTGTAATAGCTTAACTTAATTGATAAATATATGTTATTATATTGATAACTAAACTTCATGATAATAAATAAATTAATGACTTGTCTTTCACAATTTTATTAATTTGATTCCAGGAGTAGCAGTACCATCAGTGTTGGTTGTACAAGCTGGACAAACTTTACATCAGGTGGCATCAGAATCCACCTGGTCATGGTCTTCCGTCCTACTGTTAGCAACATTTGCTGCCCTGTCATTACTGCCTGTACTATTCAAGGCAAAATTAAGAGACAAATTTGACTGAAAAATTGTTGACTGTCATATTGAAGGACATTCCATTAGTGTAGTCTAGATTCCCTACCCATCTATGCCTCTTCCTTATGTCACAATGTCTCATAAATTATTACATTATTACATTAATAATATACAAACATCTCAAAATAATTTATAACAAATTAAAAATTTTTTATTACCTTTGGATTCCAGAAAACTTTTCATATATTTTTAATAGCCATAATGGTGTCTGAGGCCGCAAGGATTGAAGTGAAACTTCGAAATGACACATTTCTACTTGTTTTGCCTTTATATTGTCTTCCAAAGCTTTCAATGAAGCTTCATGACAAATTGAAATCACCTTATAAAAATACAATGCTACTTAATACTTACAATGTATTTTATAATATAAATATATCTTTTATACTTACTTCTGCACCAGAATAGTTTTCAGTAAGTTCAACTAATTTATTAATATCTACATCAGATGATGTTGGCATTTTTGAAAGTTTTAGTCTTAATATCTCCAAACGTGTAGTCTTATCTGGTAACGGAACATACACTTTACAATCTAATCTTCCTGGTCTTAAAAGAGCCTAAGAAAAATTATGTAATTTAATAATAAATTTATGAATAAAATATAAAAATTTTAATTACAGAATCAATCAGATCTGGCCTATTTGTTGCAGCTAAAATAGTAACATTCCCCAATGGTTGAACACCATCTAACTCTGTGAGTAATTGGGCTAAGACTCTAGAGTGAACCCCACTAGAACCACTGTCTCCCACACCTCTTTCACCGGCTAAACCATCCAACTCGTCAAAAAATACAACACAAGGAGCTACATTCCTAGCTCGCATAAATGTTTCTCGGACAGCGCGTTCAGATTCTCCAACATATTTATTAAAAAGTTCAGGTCCTTTTATTGATATAAAATTGAAATGACTCTCTGTTGCTACAGCTTTAGCAATCATTGTTTTAGAACAACCTGGAGGCCCATATAGTAGGACACCCCGCGGGGGAGTGATACCCATACGTTTAAAAGCTTCTGGATGTTTAAGTGGCCATTCAACGACTTGTTTAAGTTTTAATTTTATGTCATCTTGGCCACCTATGTCTGTCCATTTGACCTATAAGAAAAATGTAACAGTTTAAAACACTGGTAAAATAATAAAGATTTAAGGTAAAATACTTACATTAGGCACTTGAACCATTACTTCTTTAATGGCCGACGGTTTTACTTGGGTTATAGCAGTACACATATGCTTATAAGTGGCATTTTCATTATTAATTGCTGCTTCAGTTAGTGCCCGGTTAACTATGGCTAACAAATCTGCTCCCACAAATCCTTGAGCTCGATATGCTATGGAAGTTATTTCTTCTTCGCTTATTTCTTGTTGAATAGGGGATAACAGTTTTGTCAAAATATCTTTACGTTGCAATTCATTAGGTACTGGTAATTCAATCTCATAATCAAACCTAAATTTTGAAAAATTATGAAAATATGGAAAATTTGAGTAAATAATTTTTTAAATCAATATACCTTCCTGGTCTGCGTAAATTGTTATCGACAGAACTCAAATTGCAAGTAGTACCGATAATAGCTATTCCATTATGTTTGGTTGATCTTAACAAATCAAACATAGTTTGAAGAGTGTT
Organism: Rhopalosiphum maidis; assembly: GCF_003676215.2. Lineage (NCBI taxonomy): Eukaryota > Metazoa > Arthropoda > Insecta > Hemiptera > Aphididae > Rhopalosiphum > Rhopalosiphum maidis. The sequence goes on from NC_040877.1 coordinate 69,144,014, forward strand.
CATAATTCTTCTTTCAAGGTCTGAAGATTCATTTGATTTGCTTAATGTTTCTAACCTATCAATTAGGATGACACTAGGAGAATTAATGATTGCTTCTTCAAAGAAAAGTTTTAATTTTGCTTCAGACTGTCCATAAATCTTGCTTAGAATTTCCCAACCTTTAATTTCGACCACATGTCTTTTCAATGAATAAGCTATTGTTTTTGCTAATAATGTTTTTCCAGTTCCAGAAATACCATGTAAAAGAAAACCGCAAACATCTAAAAAAAATCTACTTAATAAATATTTAGTAATTTGGTTTTATTACATAACTTAACATTAGCTTACTTTGATATTTTGATTTCTGTATTACGTTCATTACTTTTTCGTAGATATTAGATAATCCACCAACATTCGATACTGGATAAGTTATATTATTTTTGTTAAGATGATTTATTATATTCCATGTAGTAGAGCCCGAAATATGATAAAATTGTTCATTGTTTATATTCATAGTTTGCATTTGTTCATTCAAATCAACATTAGGAAAAGTAGAAATTTTAGATATTTCAAAAGTGAGACTACGTCCATAAAAATCGAAACATAAAAAATTTGAAGGTTTAATGATACGCCCTTCATATTTATTAGAAATATGAGTTAATAGGTGCTGAATAAATTCTCCATCTGGTAATTGATCGTCGTCAGATAAACGAATTTCAATGTTTTGAGCTTCACTAGGTGGAATCTTAAATCGCTCCACAGAAACATATTCCAACTGATTTAATTCATCTGTCAATACTATAATAACAAAAAAAAAATATATGTAAGTGATAAAACAAACAGCAAACAATTTAATCATCAAATTGTGGTATAATCATAGGCGCAATTAGGTCGGCGATAAAGGAGGCTTAGCTCAACATCCCCAAAAAAATAATAAAATAAAAAACTAGTGATAGTCATTTATTTATTACGAAAAATGGAATCTTTTAATTTTTTTCAAACAAAAAAATCTTAAATTGATTAACCATATTCAAGTTATTTGATCTGTTTATACTGTTTGATAATACAATAAATGGCCTGCATTTATATTTTGAAGTTTATAGTTGTTAAGCGTTAGACACACGACAATCATGATTCATGATTGTGAACCATGCTAATTGTACACTAAGTGTAGTTTTTTGGTAAACTTGTTTATTATTTTAACAAGTAAAACAGTAATGACAATGAAAGAAAAACATTATGATAATGTGGTAACCATGGTTGATCTTGGCAATTTTGTTTAAAAACTTAATTATTAATTTTATATTTGTTATTTTATTTTAAAAATGTTATGCATATATCAATAGATTGTTCAAAATCAGCAATGTTTAGGGTCAAAAATTGCCAACTATTAAAGATAGTTTGATATCAAAGATATTAAACAAGTCATTACTGAAGATGAATATTCAATATAAATCATGAATTACAAAAAGTAGGTTTCATATTCTGGTTAGTTCAGAAAAATGTGAAAGGTTGCTATTTCTAAGCGAAAAATAAAAAATTGGCCAAGAACACTAATTAAATACAAGCAATTTTCAAATTTATCATTGAATATATATTGAATATCGAAACAGACAAAACTCGTAGTCTGGAAACTAAGGCAATAATTGATTTATTTGTATTATATCATAAGGAGCAGATATATATTTTTAAAATGATTTATGTACTGTTTTTTTTGTGAGTGGTGGTATAATAATACATAATAATTAATTTTTGTAGTTAAGGGAAGTAAACCATCAGTATGCTGTATTAAAACAAATCTAACCTCCCAATAATGACACCCTAGTTGTGCCTATGGATATAATCATTCAACCTTCTTTGGAGAAATATACGCTCGACAGTGGCAAATCGTCCGAAGGCCAGATGTGTTTGACAAAAGTCTTGTTCCCACACCTCACGATGACTGGTTCACCGAGCACAAAGCCACACAACTGAATCGCAGCAATCGGCACGACCACGTTGTCATTGCCCACCATGTATTCGTCATCTGTAAACATTGTCACATGTTGAACATTAAATCAACTAAAGGTTTATCCAAAACTTGATATTGATAAGTAATAATATTGCATAGCGTTGTCGAAGACCGCACATGACATACCGTGCTGCGTACGAATAAATACACAAACGTCTCGTACCTTTCGTGTACAGCTTGGCGTACGAGTAAAGGCAATGATCATTGACAAACGCCTGGGCCCAATTCGACGTGTTCGGCGGACAGTGATCAGTGAAATGGGTTTCCAAATCCGTGAAGTACAACGTCGACATGCAATTGTCGCACGTGCGGTACTTGAAGGCAGGCCCGATCGAACGCCTAGGTTTCGTCATCTCGGACCGTCTGCGATTTGAAGCAGGTGGCTCAGTGGCTGCAGAAAGAAGAAGACTGCAGTGGAATCACCGAACAAGTGAACGATGTCTGTCGTCTGTGTTTCGATTTTTGAATTCGAATTTTGAACTAAACCATACACTCTCCTGTCCGTTTATCACCCGAACCTCGAAAACTGATCAAAACTCACGAGTGTCGCACAGTGTGGCCCCTAGCCGTGGCTCGTGTATTTTTTGAGGCCTTAAAAACGGTTACACCTAAGACGCCAAAAATAGAATTATTACATTGTAACAATATAGATATTATCTACTGACCATTTCTAAAAATTAGCCAACAATAACAATACTACATTGCTGAAAAGCTAAAATTCTATGTTCTTTAAAATAACTCCGAATAATAGATCGTTTGACTGACAATCAGGTACTTAAGGAAAACCTTAGAAAATTCTGTTTTGGAACTTCAAGTTTTAATTATAGATAAAATATTGCTGAAAGTGTTCAAAAACCATAGAATTTAAGATATATGCTGTTAAAGTCGTTATTGGTATAACGGTACGGGTAAATAATGGACATTTTCCATAATTATTATTTGAATTATGTAACTATAATATTTTGGTCGATAATGCATTATAATTGTGTATACACTATGTATGATATATCATTTATATTAAAATGTATTGATTGGATATATTGTATAAATAGGTGGATATCTACATTGTACAACTTGAAAGATACACATTTAAAGATTTTTAAGTTAATATTAAGAGGAAAGGTAGGTAGATTTATTTGATGTCATATGTTACCTTGTGATTACGTTTATCCTGAAAAACATCAATATTTGTTTTTTAATAATTTTATTATTTACAATTTAAACTTTAAACCGAAATACATTATAATGTAAATGCGAGTAATACAGTTCTTAATTAACAAAAACTTTTTTGGCATTTTATGCATTTGAAAATGCCGTGTAAAAAAAAATTTATAATTTTTATAAGACTACAAAATGTAATAACAATTTTAAATACTATAAAATATAGTGTTCATTTTATTAATTATTTTGATTACATATACATTTTTAACTTTCAACTTTTATTCAAGTATACCACTATACCCAAGTTATAATTATATGTATTATGTAAGATAATATACTCGTAAAAATCGTAAGTTCATATTTGATAGTATAATATCATAATTGTATATGTATACTTAAATTCATATTAATATATTACATTAAAATAATTAGGTGAGTTTGTTTTTTGAGAAACATTTTTTACTAACTATTTTAATGAACTTTGGATAAACTTAAAAACACTAATGTATTAATTTTTTTCATTTGTAATAAAAAGTAAAATATTAGATTATAATTGTTTTATTAAAATTATTAATGCAAAAGTACAATTCACTATTGTTCTATAATAGTCTTATTAATTATTAACATCACAATTGTATAGTTTTTATAACTTTTTTTTCTGAGTAATGTAAAACTAAAGAATATTATTTATTAAATATTTTTTTTGTTATTTTACAAAGTGAAATAAAAATTTAAAAAAAATAGTATTTTATATTAAACCAATTTTTACTTAGACGCTATTATACATTTTTGATGATATTATTATTTATGTATGTACAATAATACTAATAAGTAATAATAGGTATACTACTATCAATGATGATGTAATAAACTAGCTTTTCTATAATCAATGGTACTATTGATTTACAAATAAAATTGATTGTTCTATGATACGAAGGATGTAACTAACAATCTATACTTGATACCTACCTATTGTTTTTAATTTTTGTTACTGAATTGGGTTGGATAAGATCTAGCTGTTGTTTTATGTTTGTTCCATCATTCGATCATTTGGTGTATACTTAATAAATATTATATTATACAAATATTAAAATATATCATAATAGGCTGAATAATAAAATTATTAATATTATATAATTCAAATATTTTTATAATTTATCCGAATTAGTCTCAACTACCTGATTGATAAAAGTTATATTAATAGTTAATATCCTATAATAATATACCTATCAAATATAAGCAACAAAAATGTAATGAAAAATTAAAACAAAAATGTCTTAGAAAGTTAGAAACATGCGTAAGATAGTACACGTGAACATTGTACCTATGTACCAAGTTAAGTCTTAACTCTTTTAAGTATATCACGTCGGTGCAACAAATAAGATTATCAAAATGTCTCGTAAATCCAATATTATTTGGAGTGTATATGAAGTATGTGTATTGTATTCGTAGAACCACAAAACCGATTTTCTAGCGAAATGCGTTTTTATGAAAAAAAAAAACAGTGCCAAAGCTTTGTTCACACACAACAATACAAAAAAAATACCAATCAAAGTCAAACAATTCTCGGTAATGTATATGAACCCACCTATATGAGCAACCTATAGAAAAAAAATTCTTCACAGAAGGTTAAAAAATACAAACATACAGACTAATCAAACTAACATTTAATAAACTATTATTAGTGCTAAAAATCTCAAACACTCATCAAACGGAAAAAAATTTATATTAAAAAAATCGGAAAATTTAAAATGTCACTACTATAGTTGCATGTGTTATGTTTTCATCATAAAATAGTAATATTTTTGTACACATTTTTAACATACGCGGTACTATACATAATTATTTCTCAGTCTGTGCAAACGAAAATATGTAAATGCTGGTAGGTGAATCCATTTCCAAATAACAACAACATCCTTTTTCCAGGTCCTAATTAATTGTTGATAATGATCGCTATAATGCTGTGTCCTATTTGTCAAAGAGTTGCACGACGCTTTTACTACAAATGTATTATTTTAATTATTTTTCAATTTAAGTATACCTACCTTAATAATTTCGAGCAAATATGAAAAAATGTTTATAATAATGTTATATAATGTTCTATTTAAAATCTAATATGGTTAATTAATAATTTATAAATATATTTAAAAATATCCAATATTATTAAATTCTGTCGATATAAAATATTTGGGTAGGTATATCTAACCTATAAGGGTATAATAATGCTATGTCAGTTATAAATTATAGACAGGAGGCGGATCGCGTTATAGTAGACTTTATATAGGTAATGTATAGCCATATAGGTATTAAATATAGTAGGTGGGCGCGGCTAAGTACGAGTACAAAAACCACCCTGTATATAAGTGTGAGTGTATGTGTACGTTAGTGTTCACAAATAAATCACGTTACAATAATATATATATATATTGTACATAAATATATATACAAGGAACTATATAGACTATAGTTATAATACGTGGATGGTGGAAATATATTATAACGGTACGTTTATTGAATGTATATATGCATTTATATATATTATTATATTAAATTATACTGTGTGATTCTTTAATACAACACCACTTATTATTTTGAAATCTATTAACGTTTTTAATAATATTTTCCAGTGAAAATAAAACAATATTTCTATCATTATGATTGTTCAAGTTTTTTTTATTTTGTTGAACAACTTACAACATTTTAATTCCATGCTCTGAAACAGAATGTTCTTTGGAGTATTTTGATATATAAAAATTGAAATTTAAACGAGTAGTTTGTGTGTTATAACTTTATAAGCTAAGGTGGTAATGAACGATGTTCGGTATAAGAATCATCCTGTATATATACAAGTATATAACCATATCAAATTATGTATAGGTAGTACACGCGGTTGGTCGGTCGATCGACTGTAAGTATATAATATTATAATGTGCATGCGCGGGTATAATATGTGTACAAGTCAGTTTTATCATTACCTTTTGGCTTTTATGTATTATGTATTGTATAATGTGATATTTTATTATACGATCGCCGTTAACGCGGTAATTTCCATTGATGGGTGATGGGATATTCGCTATGATAGCGTTATACTATAAATTACATACATTAAAAAAAAAAAAAATACTATTAATGATTATAATAAAATAATTAATTGTCTATATCGAATCAATCGTTTAAACATAAAAATGTTTAACAATAATATTGATTATTGCTATGTATAGGTAGTACAAGCACACGTGTCAGGTCCACTATAATATGCAGATATGTTAACCCGGCTGCACCATGCACTTTGTATAATATTAAATGGCCAACATATTACTGCACCTACGCGGGCTATATGAATAATAAGTACTGCAATGATTGCCATACAACATTGACCATTATTTGTTAAAAACAATATTTAAATGGAATTTTTTTTTAGGCTTTTCCACTCGCGAGTCGCGATTAATTTGTAATTTGTGTGATATGTGTGTATATTGTATGCATGTATGTGTTTGTACAGGTACTCTATTACACCAGATCCGCGGCGTGGTGTTCGTATAACTTTGAGTTATGTTGTTACTCGTGTGCTAGCTATTATGGTTCGGTGTGGAATGAATTTATTGTGTGTGTGTGTACATATATATTATATGTATATATATTTATAGCAGGTGGAGAAATCGATTGGTTCATAAACACTTTAAATATATTCTTTATGGCTGTGTAATTTACACACATTTTTGCCTAAATAAAAAAAATACTGGTGATCACAGAAATACCGAAATCCTAAAATGTTATCCCAATTTATTTCACATAAACCACAGAGCGAGAACTTGCAGAAATAAAATTTCGAAATCAGATTCCGTGATCTATATTATATATAATATGTTCAATATATCTTCGAATGACCCAGGGGATATATAATAATTAATAAATAATATATATGTTTAACTAAACTACTAAACCTAACTTAACCGTCGTTAGATTATTCAATTTTTAAATTTGGTTTAAATTGAAAGTATTCAATACATTATAATGTTTTTACATTTAAGTCATTGTTGTGTTTTAATAATTATTGTCAAATGGTTAGTATCATTTAATAATATTCGCACTTGTTTTATCCTGAAGTCAGAAGAGTTGGTATTTATATCTCTTTTTTTGTCACTAAGAAAATATAAAAGAGTTTCATTTAACTCGTATATCGATTGGAAACTTGAATATAATTAATTCTTAGAATTTCAATGAGTCATCCTATTTATATTAGGGGTAATACAATTTTCAAAGGATTTTCAAAAAAAAAAAATTCTCACGGTAAGCTATTTTGAATAGTACTTGTTAGTTTTAATTACCTACTGTATTTTTTATTAAAATTAAAAATGTAACAGTGACATACCTTATTGTCTTATTCATTAATTCTATGTACCTACCTATTGTCAATGACCATACCTATTATAATGTTTGATAATTCATCGTTTTGTTATTATTTATTTCTAACTTATAATATCTAAACTTCCTACTGAATATATTATTTGATTTTTAATCTAGACTAAGTAATAGTTTCGTAAAATATTTCCTTATCTATGTGTATTTAATATTTATTTATAAACTTGCAATGTTTAGTGTTTACAATCTTTTTAATGTCTTAAAATGTTCTATAATGTAAAAATAAAAATGTTTTAACCCCCATCTGGTTTAATTTATAAAATTGTAATGTTGGGCATACATTAGACCATTTAGACCTCTGGAATAGCACGGAATCTGCAATTATAATATTATCCTATTATTAGTTTATTGAAAATCATAATTGCGTTCAATAAGCTTATGTGATATATTATAATTTACTTATTGGGAATTCGGAGTTGATAAAATGAAATTACAAATTCTTATAATAGGTATTATAGTTAGGGCCGGCGAGAACTTTGGTGGGCCCCAGGGCTGATCAATTTCGGGCCCTTTTACTTATATATACTTATTTTATACCTAACCGGGCCCCCCTAGAGGTCCGGGCCCCGGGACTCTGGTCCCTTCTGCCCCACCCTCTCGCCGGCCCTGATTATAGTATTCTATATTGTGTTTTCTAAAAATATATTATATAGACAGTGAAATCCTGTTATTGTCACTGGTCGTTCAACATAAAATATGTTCTTACTAATGATATATATGTATTATATATAGGTACACTGTACACTGTTAAAATAAGTATGTGATTAACCATCACAGTCCACAGTCATAAACTTTATAGTTATTTACATTTTTTTTCAAAACGTCCAATAAATTTCAGAGAATTTATTCAATCAAATATTTCTCTGATGTTGACCAGTTCGGTGTTATTTAAATTGATTCCTAAAACTAGTACACGAAAAACGTATTTTGTATAAAAAGTACTTATAATACTGGTCAATGGTCAGTTCCCTTGTTCGATTATTCGACAAGTTTCACGGAAACAACAAATATAAATTTTTTCTCTAGGAAAAGTAAAACTAATGATTTTATTATAAACATAATATATACTTTAAATGTTTGTGATTTAAAATCAAATATGTACATTCCTTACTAAATTCGGTTTATAATATGCAGCCAAATATACCAACCAATAATAATGTTAAACATTAATCGTACCGCTACTACCATTTATACCAACAAGGTTCACAAATATAAAAATTCAATAAATTCTTGTAATTAATTTTTATTATGATGGCGGTGGTTGGCATATTCCACATAATATAATATCGCCTACATACGCATCATGCTTACTATATGATAATGTACATTATTGAACGGGAACCGACGGTTTCCAATTTTTTTTTTGGGTATACGTTACACGTATTATATTATGCCAAAAATATCGAAAAGTATAAACCCCTGTCCCTCCAGCACTGAATATATATAAAAATGATCCACCGCATCAGGTACACCGTATACAAGCATTTATATTCATAAATCGAAAAATATTGGCTATCGGCCCGAATCTGCACCGATGCGCACGCATATATTTACACAATACACCGTATGATATTTTATTATATGCAAACATCAAACAGATCCTTTCGTTGTACATTGTTATTATTATTAGTATTATTATTATTATTATTATTATTATTATTATTATAATATATACATTTGTAGTCTACAGCCACGCGTGTGTAGTATTCACTATACTATAATTTTTTATTACATGGCCTGTGAACACTCCCATCATATATATGTATATTGGTAGGTAAAACCTGCTATACCTATACATAATGTATACGTTATTATTTCGTTTACTATATTATTGCTACTCCCTTAACAGTTTATTATCTACTCTGTCTCTCGTAGTATCGTACATGTGCATCATGTACATACACCAAATGCAATTATATTATATTGATTACTCTTTGACACGTCTCACATCGTCAGTTAATTATATAATAATATTATCTTTGCACGTACCTAAAGTTACCATATACGAAGGTATAACATAAAAATGTAACATGCACAATGCACCCATATAATACTTATATTTATCATCACGTTGGATCTATAACTTTTTAATTTCTTGTGTTTAAAAATATCACAAACTTTAGTTTGTTACATAATATATACTTACATATGTCGACAACATGCATGTTTTATTATTAAAATTACATAAATGTATTTATTTATTTGTCATGATATCGTATTTTAAACGCGATAAATTAGAATTTATTAGGTTAAACATTAAACAAAATGGACATACCTATCGTTATTTTTATATTATTATGTACACATGAATAATATATATGACAGTTATTTATTTTATCCTTCAGCTCAAATATTCTGTTAAATTGGTCATTTTATGGAAGGTTTGTGCTGTGTGGGTTTCAAATGAACTGTTCTAAATTATTTACTGGTTTAAATTTTTCGATAGATATTAGTGTTAACCATGCATTTTAAAAACGGTGTATTATTATATTTTTATCGAAATATGTACTTATGCCTAAATCATAAAAATACATAATATATTTGTTATTTTAAAGTCAACATAATACCATATGTACCTACAATTAAACATATTTGAATTACATCGTGGCAAAGTGGATTGGCATGTTACAAAGTGCGTCATAATCTCACACAGACCAACTACAAACGAAGAATACCGTGAAGTGCGCTAATCCTTTTCGGTTATACAACCACGCACATACAAAACATTTTACAAAACTGACTAAACCACGGCGTTGTATATAGTAAAAGAGGTAACGCGTAATAATATATTTATAAAAGCGCACTACAGAAAATTCACTAGCAATAGATTAGGTACTATATTATTATGTTATCGTAGGTATATAATAAGTATATTCTGTGCCCATATTTATTCATTTATTTATAATAATATTATGGTCAAGAGCCCAATACACAAAGGCATAGTATGAGTATATAACAAGCATTTAATGAAATAAATTACATATTGAACAAAATAATTTAGAAAACGAATTATGGATTTTAATTGGCGATTCTCATCGTCCTAGAGATAGGCTCGTTTCTCAAGTAGTTGGTTAAGTATTATTGTGGTATAAGAAAATAAGAACTATTGCAGGCGTTTCAAATTCGTACTTTTATATTTATAAGTGCAAGGAGGGACGGAAAGTCAATATAGTCAGAGTCCAGAGAGAAGTTTTCGAAGAAAATATATATTATGTTGGGGGTGACGATCGACTGGAAGGTGGAGAAATTTAGAAAACAGAGGACAGGAGTGTAGTCATGAGGTTTGCAATTAATATCAATAGTACATTTTACAAAGCATAGAAATCTGCGCTGGACACGTCGAGTTATTTGCAAGACGCCAAGACTCCGCAATCGTGGATCCCAAATAATAGAGCTATATTCAACAATAGGCCTGATAAGTGAACAAAAAATTGCTCTAAGACAATTAGAAAGTTTAAATTCCCCAGTTAGTCTTTTAATAAAATCTAAAACCTTGAACGCTTTACATGTGATATTGTTAATATTTGAGCTCGAGGACAAAGAAATGGAGTTAAAGTAAAACTAAGATCACACACATAATATTATAGTTAGGTATAATACAACTATTAGTTTTTACGAATATTTTAACAAATGAATTAGAAACTTAACTATTAATTGGAGTCTTGACTCTTGAGGGTAGTATCAAGTAAGTGTTAGCCTCTAAAATTCATCAATTTTTATTTTTTTTTTTTTAAAAAAACAATATTTTTTATTATTATAGATTGTTTAATTTATAAAATTTTATATTATATATATTATGTCTTACTGTATTGCCATACACTCATACTAATAAAATAAAGTTTAATGTACCTCGTTGATTCATTTTTCGTTGTTATGTATTTCAATTAATAATATAAAAGCCCGGCCAGGCCCATAAACTCTTATGTAAAATATGATATGTTTTACAGTTTTTTTTAGTTATATAACAGTATGACGTGAATTTTAAAATAAAATTCAAATTTTTGTATACCTATATAAATTGTATTTACGAAGGTCAAACGCCCTCCAAGCTCAGGACCCTGGGGCATTGCTGTACCTCGCCATCATGTATAGTTACGCCACTGACATCTGAAACTAATTGATACGACATTATAATAGTATATAGTCTACATATTGTCGAAGAATTTGATGTTTTATGTAAGATTTATTGTTTTTTTTTATTGAGATTTTAACAAAATATTATAATATCTCGACCAAATTTATTGTTATATACTATAATATAATATAAAATATGCTATAATTCAGTAATTTAATGATTGCATAAAAACCCATTCATCCACTAGTAGACGATTTAATGCTTCTCTAAAATCTATTTATTACAGGTATAATATCTATATGTAGCCACATAGGTATAGATACATAATATAAAATACTAGAAGTTACTATAGCCAATAGCCAACAATATCCAGACTGACCAGACAGTATTATTACTAAATGTTTACAGTTACACGTAGGTTATCGAAATATCGTCGATTTCAAAAAGGAAACAATTTTATATAATATTAAATAGTATACACATTACTAAATTACCACTTGGACATAACATATACATATACATAGCAAAATCGAATTATGATCTGTGAACGCGATATTATAATATAGACGTACGACTTGCGTGTTTTGGAACAGGTAAACTTGACTTGCAATACCTATATAGGCTATATAATTAAAGTCGTTAAATGTTTGGCGGTCGTATCTATCGATTATTGTACACACTATCAAATACTTTATAAAAAATAATTACGTGCCGAATAATATAAACTATATTATAAGCGAGCGTATATAGGGGTCGAAACTTGTGAGTACTATATTATGCATATAGTAGTTACTATAATATACAGTATACAAATATATATTTATACACGAGCGCAATAATAATATAATATAGACAAAATGTATAAAAATATTTACATCAAGAAGGAAGTTGTATGTAACTACCAGCGTATAGGCACTATTGCATTTTTAGTTCTCTTTACAAAATTCAGTTATGTGTGTGATAATTATTAATGACGTAGGTGAATTACATATAAACGATAAAGATATAGGCATATGGTTTACTGATTGTATAAAATTATGACGGAACGCGAATAATTTTTGTTATTTTTTTTTCACATGATCTTCTTACGGTAATATATATAGGTATAATAATATACTATGCGTTAATAGTCACGCCGCAAATTTTGAAAAAAATCCAACGTGCAGTGTTGTATGCATAATACATAGATGTAACACGATATCTTATTATAATATACTGCAGTGGGTATAGGTATAAAGATACTACAGTATGTGCAGCATTATATCGTGCATTAAACACGAAAATTCTAAAGGTCGGGCTATCATTCACAACGTGACCGACTAAACAATGAGGACTATTAATCCGCGTATATTGTATAATATATAATAATATATATTTAAGGTGTTCGTATATTTTAGTCTGCGACGATGCTAATTACTGGTAGTCAACAAGTCGTTTTTGCGGTGGAACAGCCGAATGACGATAATATTTTACGCGCTTGCGGTTTTGGCAACAATTGCCTTCCAAGACAATTGCCGACGATGACGATGACGACGACGACGACGACGATGGTGGCGGCGAGAAGGCAGAAATCTCGGTGGCGGCTACTCTGTAGGGCTCGCGACCCCTTTCGGTTGAGTCGGTGGCGGCAGCAGCTATAGGGTAGGTGTGCGCTGTTTATGGCATGGGGTCGAGCAACCCCAAACAGCCATTAATTCGACCCTTTTGCGAGATTGCCACTTTGACCATTTTTCAAACGCCTTTCCACCACCGCCGCTGCTGAGCTGACATCTCACTCTCAATCTTATCCACAATTTTTTTTCATTTTTTTTTTTGTTCTCTCCTCGTTGTATAGTAGTAGTAACAGTAACAGCAGCCGCCCTTTTCTCTCTCTAGCTCTATCGTTTTTGTTCTCCGATAGCCATTGACAACGACGCGTCGACGGCGGTAGTGGCAAGGAAAGGGAGTGACAGACTAAAAAACGAGCGAAAAAAAATTAAATTATAATTCTCGCGACTATATTATATTGTACGTATTGCGGTAGCGAAAAGCTATCTTGCGGCGGGAGCACGAAAGGAAAGAGCGAAACAGAGAGATGGAAATAGGGCGAGCTTATATATAATATATATATATATAGCTGCGATGTATCTATATATGATAAAAGCGAAGAAGTTTTACGCGAGCACACAGGGAAAAAACTGCTGTGCACGCCGCACGGCTGTATATAGGAAAACCGACGACGACGACACAAAAGCGAAAAGTTCAACGAACAATATATATAAAATAGTGGAATATACATATATCGATGACACCTCCACCACCGCCTGCTTATAATATATCGTCTTCGAAAGTCGAAACAACCCGATAGATATTATTATTATTATTATTGTCGACAAACTAGCAACACATATATGTATAATGTATACACACACACACACACACACACACACGACACTTATACCTAGGTATCTATTTATGTATAGTATATATTATATTCAAAGACTAGGTATTGTATATATACGAGCTTCATTCTTATATATATATATTATATATTTTATATATGTATACAGTATATATAAATATACCCGCGCACAGCCGGTGGTCACGCACTGTTGCAAACAGTCGGCTTGTGAAAAGTTAAACCGATCGACGAGGGTCGCACACGCCATGTCTGCGAATTGTTTTTTTCGGTGGTATTTTTTTTGTGCGCGATACTTATTTTTGTATTGAATGTACACACGTATTGCTAAATAACTATAATATCATACCTGTAAACTGCTATAGGCATAAGCAAATTATTTAAGAGGGCTTAGTAGCCACAGAAGTAGCATCATGCTCCCCTCTTAAAAATAAGTTAAGCATATTTAGTAAATTAAAAAATTGTATTTTACAATAAAGTATACTTTAGTTGTAATAGTTCTAACTACACGTATTATAGTTTTATTATTTATAAACCGTACTACATAATAATATATATATATACTTATTAAATAGTACAAAAAAGTATATGCTAACAACATTTAATATAATAATATTTTTCGAATCAGTGACTTGGGAAACATTTTCAGAAAGAATCCAAATATTAAATATCTTACTATATGAAATTAAAAATAAAAATCTAATAGCAATATAATATTTAATCAGAAAAAAGCCTAAAGCACTAAACAAATACAGTATACATACTTGTTGACTTGTGTGTTAAAATCAATGTCTTCCTTATACACTAATCCTATTGTAAATACATTTTCATAATACTGAATAACAACTAATTGTGATATAAAATCCATAATTCTTTTTTTCCTGCAGCAAATACATATATAATATATCTATTACTTCATCAACTTGAATACTTCCGTGATCACAAATATTAAATAGTGCTAAATCGATTAACGGTTCTTTGCTTATATTTGACCTTAACCAAGTTTTTTACTTTAATTTAATTTAATTCAAGTATATGTTAAAATATAATTTACAAAATGGTATAGTTAATATAATTAAACTTATTAAAATATTTTTAATCAAAACCATATGGATAATATAGCAGAAAACACCAAAGATAATTAATTTGTATTCTCGTTTAAATCTGATTTGTTTAATTCATAATAAATATACGTAGATATTATGTGTAATAAACGTAAAAAATAAAAATTAAATATATGCGTATTTTAAAATTTAAAATTTAAAGAAGTATAAATATTATATATATTATAATAAATTAATATAAACATACTATTCCAGACCATTCAGCAAGATAATTGTGGTATGTATACGGTTCGTCTAGAATTTGAATATAATACATTTTTCCATATAAAGGATACCTACCTATAATACCTATTACATATCCGTCCTAAATATCACTTATTATAACTTATAAGTGTTGCTGATTATATTATATTTATATTATGTATATGAACACCGGAAGCGAAATACTAATATTACGTATAATAATACGCGCTCATAATAGCTGTTAACAGAAATCAGAACACCGGATATACGGGCGTACGACAAAAAATAGATCGATTTCGATCGACGTCATGAAAATATTATATAAAAAAGGGGGTAAAAAGGATTTTTTTCATTGTTTCCTGAAATTTTAATTGTCAAAGAATATTAAATAATTCAATGAATAATTTACTATGATTTTTAACTGTTTTCTGATTGTAAAATAGTAAAATACCGTATGATTTTTAATTATACTTATATATTATATTATGCTTATATTATCGTTCACAAAGTTGTATACAACTCCGTTACTCATCGAAAAACTCGGTCGGGAATCATATGGTAATTGTCGTATTATCTTGACTTGCAAACTTGTAGAAAGTTTAAAATCCAATTCCATAGTAAAGTATTATTGTTATGTGTTTATAATTTATTGCATTAAAAGTATATTTAATTTTTAGCAACTTTTCTGTAGCGTAAAAGAATACTCCTGTATACCTACACATACTCGTACATGTTTAATATATATAGGTTTTAAACACGAATATACATTTTTTAACGTTATTTTATCGATCAACTCGCAAAAATGTTTGTTAAAACGCAATCGTGCGGAAACGAGAACAATATCGCTTATAATACTATTATTAAGAAATATTTATTTTTATCAATAAACGGTACTACCTACGCGATTAAAGTCGTTTTATACATTATCATGTATATTTATATTGTAGTGTAGTACTAACCTGATGATATCAGTAAAGATATATTTTAGTGATTGGAAAAGGGCGTTTGGAGTAACGAAGGTACTGAAAAGTCGAATCACCGTCTAATATTTTATAGGTGTACTATAAAAAAAGTTTGTTATTCATCATATTTACGATTAATAAAATAAATAGTCATAATAATTGACATTTATTAATACAGGAAAAACATTATGATAGTTGTTTATAAAAGTATATAATTAAAAAATATCAATAATATGGTAATAGTATATTTAACGATAATAATAAAAATAATTAATACAAAACACGCAATAGTAATGCATTTATGTTTTAATATTTATAATACGAATACACTTATATAAATACATATATAATATATTTTATGTATATATAGTATATATATGCTATTAATGATTGTAATTATATTATAAATATAGAAAGGAACTAAATTTAAAGGATGTAACGTTTTTGTTTTTCTCAAAAAAATAAATACAAATTAGGTAATAAAAATCAACTAATATTACTTATAAGTTATAAGTAAAGTTAATGTTTTTAGAAAATAATAACGTTTCTTTATAATTTATTTACAGATATAATTGTGCGATAAATATTTTGGTCATTCTATGTTACATAAAATAAATATAATTATAACATACCGAGTGGTTTTCTACTGAGTAGAACGAAATTTATACAGTGGCCTGACGCTGGATGATGACAATCACGTAGGACGTAAGTATAAATTGTATATTATTTAAATAATTTTAAGTTAGTTTTCAATTTACATTTACATCCTAATACGAGTAATGAGATTACGAGAGCATTATGACTTATGCGATATTCAGCGGTTACATTTCCTGGTTTATCCATCTGCCAATGTAGCATATTCTTTTAGATAATAAATATAATAATGTTATTAGGTTATTACAGTAATATTATTACCATTACATAACTAGTATAATACCATAATATAATATTATACACATTCCACACGTCCAAAATTTTTATCGATTTGTTGATAAAATGCAGAACAGGATAGATTTCTGTAATTTCTGAATTATGCAGGGTAGATTATACTGTTTAAAATGTTTAAATATATAATTCATCCACCCCAAGATTAACAGCTTATAAATTAACTACTAATGGTCGAATTACTATAATTTAGACTCTAGACTAGAAACGTATCGCTAGAATTCTTTTTTGGTTGGAAAAAATATCTTAAATTTTGTGTAATTTTTATTATAATTATATATCTTATTACTTTTTTAAGATTTTTTTATGATTATTTATTTATTTTTTTAATGTTTTGGTAAGTTCATCTACCTAAAATGTTGTTCTTTAATTCTTTGCTCATTTTACTGAAGGTATTAAATAAATAATAAAACACTAATGAAAGTCACAACGTTACAATAGTCGTTCCGCGATCGGTATAATCACTACAGACTGACTGCATCAACATTTCAACACGGACAATGTTATTATAAAAAACGCTAACGAAATGCTAAAACGCACTAAGAATCTAAAATTGGGAATTGTAAGATATTGATATAGTGATCGGTATTATTATATTATCTGTATCAAGTAATGCGGGTTAACGGTGGCTGTGTTGTAGTGCTGTACTGCTGTAAAAAAAATATTATATTGTAGTTTGTATATACTATACGTCATACGATATCTTACAGGAATTTAATAGTTATATTTTTAACATATAATGGTGATCGCTGTGAATTTAAACTAAACGGGCTAAACACGAGGAACAAATTTTATCTGAAAATGATTTTATCCGATACAATATTTTAGTTAACGATACACATACACATTAGTTCAGATATTATTATAAGCTAAAGTTTAATGTGTGAATAAGCGTTTTCTCATAGGAAAAAAAATAAAAACCCATATCAATGACTCTTAACAGACGATTATTTCTACCATTTACTAAGTAAACACAAGTAATTTTTATGTAGAAATTAAAAAAATTGTAAACGATATTTAATAACAAAAATCACATTACTCCTATTTTTAGTGAACAATTTATGTATCGAATATAAAATAAAATTTTCATATTTGTATATACCTAACATCATTATATTTTTAGATTATGAACCAGAGTCCTTTTTATTTTTTTTTTTGTGTTGGTCATCACGTTTAGGAGTAGAAATAATGCTTTGATTTTTGATTTCTACCCTTTTTTGAAAAGGAAAATTCATCTAGTTGGTACTTTAAGG
Source organism: Rhopalosiphum maidis (assembly GCF_003676215.2). Classification (NCBI taxonomy): domain Eukaryota; kingdom Metazoa; phylum Arthropoda; class Insecta; order Hemiptera; family Aphididae; genus Rhopalosiphum; species Rhopalosiphum maidis. The sequence goes on from NC_040877.1 coordinate 69,162,527, forward strand.
GGGTCCAAAGTAAAAATTTTCAAAAGCGTTAATTTTTACTTATAACCACTTTTTGACAAAATCGAATTTTCGATTTTGCTGTAACTCAAAAACAAATCATTGTAAATTCTTAAAATTTTCACCAAATGTTTATATTAGCGTTATCTATTTACAATTAATTTTTCAAAATATTTAGAATTTTTTTAAACTATTTATAGACCATTGAAATTTTCGATTTTTCTAAATTTTTTTTCTGGAAATGCCAAAAAATCTTTAAAATTTAATACAAGGTTACAATTTAAATATAGGTAATAATATGAAATATCCTATTAATTATCCTAGACTGACAAATCATCTCCGTTCAGAATCGTTTTTCGTTTTCAATGATACCTGTCATTGCATTCAAATTTAATATATCATACATAATGCATTATATAGTTACCTACTCTCCATCTCTACTATACAGCACAGCGATACCCACTTGCCTACCCTTTTTTTATAATAGATTGTATACATTTATTATTTATTAATTAAAATTTTTTCATTAACTTTATCAAATTTATATTGTTATTTGGCTTGTCAAACTTTTTTAAATTTTGAATGTGACTCAATAATTATTCAAAAAGGTTGCTGACCACTGATTTATAATGATGCATGATGTAATCAATGAAAATTTCGTACTTTAGGCTCATTATTTCATTGTTATATCATTTAAATGTATTTATTATAATTTTTATTTTTGTTACTAGAATATTAGTTGTATAAATTATTGTTAGAAAAATATCGTTGTAAAACTCGAATGACGTTAATTTATGAAAATAAAATAAAATAAATAAATAGCCTAACCTAACCTACACATCACACGAGCGCATAAATATTAATATCACACGTTTGTATAAAAATTTAAATAATTTTATTCTATTTGTTAACGATAAAATTGATTTAATTTTGTAATCAATGGCATCATGTTGTAATGAATTGCTTTTCAATAAATTGTATAGGAATGAATGATTTTTTCTTTAAAAACGATACAACTTCTAGTGATTACAACAATTTATGATAAATTATCATTACACAAATCACAAATGTTGTGCCAATATTATGTGCGTATACAATAAAAATAAATCCGAAAACGGAATGCGCGCAGGAAGATTTTCACTTTCTGGTATAGGTCATGTTTGTTAACTAGATATATTTTTGATATTCCTATATATATATACATATGATATGTCTCAAGTTGATAATGTTTGGTTATAGATGGTTATAGAAATGAGTGTTTTTAAAACATTATTTTCGTCGACATCAGTCTGGTACGATATAAACTGTAAATTGTATTATTCCTAAATATACTAATATAAAACGACACGAGTTCTGGTGAATCCTCATTGTACACATAATATATTATAATGCAAAAATAAAAATAATAATAATAAATAAAACTGCCGTATAAACGCGTGTACTCATTCTACCAGTTAGTTGATTAATTACGCCGCCTCCGATGTGTTGTAGAAAAACTTTGTTAATTATTATAATATCATGTATATGATTTGCCGTTATTTTACTGTGATTTACACATATATACAATACACATGCATGTGTGATCAAGCGAGCACGAGGAGAACTCACTCTCCAACTAAAGCGCATACTTAAATATACGCACATATTTAAACCTATATATATATATGTATATTTATATTATACATAGATAGTACAAAGCTACCGTTTGACGTCACGCACGTGATTTAAATATTTCAACTATGCCGCCTACGATACATACATATAGCATCATATTTATTTTTATATATGTATTTATGTATCTATGTGTGCATATACCTATGTATGTATTTGCGTATGGGTGTGTATATGAATTCATCTGCTGTTCCAGGTCAATACGTAAATGTTTTCGCCGTCGAGGAAACGTAAATTTTACAACGTTCGCGCGTTATGCACCTGGTTAATATGAACTGCACGTTACGGGGCGTATAATATTATATATATATATATGTATATAGCGGTTTTATCACGTCATTTGCATACATTTCGGCGGAAAAGTTTCGTTTTCTCCCCTCTCTACTCTTTCGCAAATATAATATAATATATATGTATAATATGTGTGCACCTGAGGCCCGATCGGTTTCCCGGCTGTAATTTTTTTCTTCTTCACCCCCTCCCCCCATTCCACCACAACATCTTACTGTCCTAATGTCCTTTCGCCGTTACCGTTTTCCTGGCGCACGCGGTTCTCGGTCGGCCGCACATGGTGACCGCCGCCACCGGAACCCAAAGAGAAATTGGTTTCCACCGGATGATTATCCATCAGTAGGGACGGTCTATACTTATATATACATACATATTATATATGTGTGGGTACAACGCAATATATAGTGTCTTTTTTTCCTCCTTACGGTTTCCTTTTCATTTTCTTTCTTTCTGCTCGCAGACTTAAAAATCGACGTGAGAGGCCGCCGTTGCAGGACAAATTAATCATACGCTTAACGTTTTTTTCCTTGTTTCGTGAAAAGGTTTTTGATAGAGATGGCTTAAAATGTACATATATCGGAAACGTTCTGTTAAAAGAACAACTAGCTTTTTTTTTTAATTTTACGTTAGAGCACAAAAACAAAATCTAATTTTATGTGGATTTTATGCACGTACGAGTTTTACTTGTGGTTTTGAGTTGTTTTTAAATTAATTAACAATGTAATCATATTAATCGTGTCATTTTAAAAGACAAACATTTGAAATAATGTTTCAGAAATTCATAAATGGTTATATATTGAAAAAACCGAATTTTTAAAATATATCACTAGGTATCTATTATAACGATTATTATTGAACACTTGTAAGTTACAGTACCAATAGTCAATACGTTTATATTTGTATAGGTAGTGACGTAGTGTACTCGTATACCTACAACAAATAGAGGAATATAATTAAAATTATTATAATATAGTAAATGCTGCAGACTATGCTGTATATTATGCAGTCTATGAAATAATGGCATATTATGTGACACGATAATGTATACACTATATAGTTACGGTAAACAAAAATCTAATAAGTACATCGTTTTGTTAACGAGTTTGATGGTTGGCGTATGACTTTGTGGTATAATACATCTTTATGACGACATATATGTATAATATAAAGCGTATTTCATATAGAACATTACTATACTTACTATCAGTAGTGCCTATACAAGTATCTATCTGTTAATGATAAATTAAAATAATATTTTTAAGATACTGTATACGCACTTATTATACCTTTATACACATAGAATTTAATATGTATAAATATATTATACGCTAATTCGACCTTAAGTGCATGGCAATGATTTGAGATTTCCAAAATTTTATCACCTACAATATTATTTTTGTCTATAAATGACATTACTGCATCCATTGGACGTGTTGCTAGACACGTGATGGTCGAGTTTCATACTTTTGAATCTCTGCGCACGATTGATGTCGCGTAAACACTATAAATATATTGACAAACTCTATATTATAATATTATATCGGTTTACATATAATATACATAAACATTATATCATTCACACTCTATAGATGGGACATGACATCAAATCGAAAGTTATCGTGGTGCTGAATATTATATGTATAATAAATATATATATATGTATAAATAACAACATGCATCAAATACTGACGAACATCGCAATGTTCGTCGTCATTATGTACTGCAGCGATAATATCTTTATGTGATATTATATGGTAGCGTTTACAGTAGGCACGCGATACATAAGGGTGTACATTAGAGCATTTATATAATTTTTTAAATATATATTATATATGTATATAATATTTTTAATATCCAAATCGTGTTCAAATATTATCAAATAGGATTAAACCGATCATATGTGTATTGATAATAATTAATTTATCAGTGATAGGTGAAATGCCGTCGAGTTCCGGGCGTGGTTTAACAATATAACATAGTGTTTGTTATTTTACCTATTACACTGTAGCAGCGTGCAGGCAGTAGACGATTGAATAACCACGGGGCTTTGCGCGTCGGCCGGGGAAAAAAATGGAAAATATTATACGCCAACGGGCGGACAGTCACGAACGCTCGAACGTCTCCCCCGACGTCTTCACCGCGACAAATTGCTACGGCGTACACACACACATACACTCATCTACACCCATGCCCACATTATATTTATATATGATATAACATAATAGCTGGTTTGGTATAGGTTGTGGAGGTAGTTTAGGTACTTACAAATATATATATTATTTCCTATACATCTATACATACATACATACATACGTAAACACATACATATATATATATATATACATACACATATATTATATAGGGGAAGGCGTGTGGTGTGTGTTAGTAATTTTGAGAGGCATGCGGAATATAGCCAGAAAAATCGCGGCTTGAGCGGTGTGCCTGTTGTGCGCCACTCATATATACCCCAGTGTAGAATAGGAGCGTAGTAGAAGGAAAACTAAATCGTTCTACAACCTCCCCTGCTACCACCGTCACCGACGACCTTCGATTTTATCTTTGGCGATAACGCTTTTGGGTTCAAAATTACCTTTTTTGTCGAAAGTTCGTCGTTCCTGCCACCGCACACCGCACCCGCCACTCCAACATCGCCGTGCATTCTTTTCGATCGCAACATTATAAAGGCGTCGTATTTTTTCTTACACCCCCGTCGACAACTCACGGACAAAAAAACTAAACAAAAAAAAGGAAAAAAAATCCCGTTGGTCCGTTTGCCATTCGTCGACGACTATATACACATCAGTTAACTATATAAATAACACACGGTACAATAATCGCTTTTGAATGTTTATTACTTCATTATAGAAATGAATAGATTTATATGTAAATGCATATATAGCTATTAAAATAAGCTAATTCATTATAAATGGGCACGATTTAAATCATTTTTGTTAAAATACACCAATTATATTTTACATGTTTTTCATATTTTTGTTTTTACCTAATATTTCCACATGCTCTATTTCCAGCTATACAAAGATTTGTCAAATTTCTAGTTTCCCAGAGTGAAATAAAGAATAATATTTACGGTATACAATTATTAGGCGAGACCCTTTTCGACCAAAAATGTACCCTTCCTTTTTCGGTCAAACCAACAATTTTAATAATAATATTATATTACTTTAAATCATTATATTATATTATACATACAGAAAACTATTGAAAATATGAACTGTATGAAAGGTGTATAACATATAATCAAATAATAATTATTATTTTATTATATTTATTAAAATTTTAAAAATAATTATAATCATTTTATTAAATAGAAAATAGAGTATTATTTAAAATAAAATAACCTATAATATATTAACATTATTTTTATATATTATTAAATATTATTATAATATTATAATATTCCTGTCATTGTTTTGTCTATCAAACTCGACGACCACCGAAAAAATAATTAGTGACAAATATTAATAATTTTCGATATGTATAATTTAAAGTAGGTATATATTAAACTTTTTGTTTTGATAGAAAAAGAAATCGACCGTTTTTAAATTTGGTCAAAAAGTAAATCGGGTGAAAATAAATGATATATATTTAGTCGAAAATAGCCATGCCTCAATTATTAAAGCGTGGATTTAATTAGGTAAAATCAGTCATTATTATTGGTCAGAAATAATGAGACAATGAGTTATCAATGCATAGATAGAAAATGTAATGTAATTTACCAACTATTATTTATACAAAAAATATGAATGTAGTTCAACCGAAATCAAATATTCAGTGTCGTGCTACATACCTTGTTGTTTCAAATGTCATTCGTAGTTAATAATATTTTTACAGATATTTATACGATGTATACGGTTTTTATTGATCTATATAATGTGCTAGGATTTCTATGCTGTAAAGAATTGTAAAATATGCATTTTATTTACCAAAGTATGCAAAAATAAATTGTTTAAATATTAGTTTATATTATTACTTATTAGTTATTATTATTGCATGCTATTATTATAAGTTTTTTTGAATTTTGTAACGTGAACGACCTGCGGTTAGATCGAAGAATAGATTATATTGGCTGAAATTCCTTTCCACACCACACGATTTTGTTGGAGCATATTGAAATGACGCGATTTTTTGATGGATTTCAAGTTATATTAATATCTTTTTCTTCCGATTCATACTCACTGTTTATAATGCTACACATTTTTAGAAGTGTTTTGAATCCCTTATTCTTTTTTAGTACTAAATTCATTTCAGTTTAGATAGGTAGTATATTTACGATAATTCAAAAAACAAACCCAAAATAATAGACGTTCATTAAATAAACACCGTTTAAAATTAACAAGATTTTCAAAAATGTTTATACATTATACTTGTATAATATGCAATTATATGCATTATGTTCAGAATATGCAAAAATACGCAAAAAACATTTGTTCTATTTAATTTAGAATAAACCAAATCGTGGATATATCTGACAACCAATCAATTTGGACTTAAGAAAAAAACATGAAAATGTATAGAAATCATAGCTTTGTATATAATGAATAATATAATGAGAAGATAACGTACTGTGATATAATAGGTACACTATTTAATTACATTTTTTTATTATCTTAAATATCTCAGATACGAATCATAATGCGACTGTTTTACCAAAGTTTTTTAAATCCACTACGTAACCATATGTATACAATATACTATATAGTATATATATAAATATATACTGTACACAATGTATACAAATAATAAACTATATAATAAATTCATATTGAAATTTAGTGGCGTAACGGTGTCCTCTATAAGAGACGGAAGCTTTCTTTAACTCAACAATTAAACTTTAACAAAGTTATTAATTATTTATTAGTGATTCTGAGAGACAAGAGGTATTAAAAAAATAAATTATAACTATATAATACATATATTATTTTACTACGAGTACTTATATGCATCATTTATAAAAGCAATGATATTATAGTAATATGATGTTTAATACTTATTATATGTATATTTAAACATTAACTTTTCGAGATTTTTGAGTAAACTTGTCAATGATTTCTTCCAAATGTAATTGCCATACTCGCTTATTTTAAATGGAAATAATTGACAAACTACTCAGCTGTTTTTTTGTCATCGTACTCCGTCAATTTTTTTTATCATTTTTAGTTTTGAGAACGATTATCTTACTGCTATAACTGTGTAATACCAATGCCAAACATAAAATAAAAACAGTGTATACATCAGGATATGTTATTGTAAAAGAAATCAGAAGATTGTTCAATTAATAAAATTTCTGCAATTATAGTGAAAATTATTTTGTTGTTTTTGGCTTTATCAATATTATATTTTTGTTTATTGGTCATATTTTTTTGTAGTAAATACTACAGAACAAATCTTCTGCCTTATAAAATAGTTATTTGTCATCTAGTTTAATTAATGAAATCGGTTGTAAGCATTTATTTTATAAAAGTGAGAAGTGTAAATAAACTTTAAAATCTACGTTTAATTTTTTTAACAGCATTAATACCATTATAAAGTGGTTTATTACATATCTCAACATTATTTTTTTTCTAGGTGTTCTAACTTTTTGAATTTCAATATATTTTTAAGGTGACGACGACGTACCTAAATCACAATATTTTCACCAATATAAATGAAGCCTACATTGTCGCAGTCAGTATATTAGCGGCACTTAAATTACTGTGTACAATCGTTCTTCTTCTGTAGGTACCTATTCATTGTAATTACGTTATACATACAAATTGGAATCAAAACATATATGATCAGAATTTATAATAATTTATTATTTACAATGTTTTACTATAAGTACGTCTATCCGCATGCCGAAACTGGCACAATATATTATTACACCGGCCCAGCCGAACGTAATAATGTTTTGTGGTGCTGATAACCGAATACGGCGTGAAATTCGCGTGATCGTACGAATTTAAAAAAAAGAGGATTAAGGTTAATAATATTATATTTAAAACGATTGTGGCACAACGACCTATATACGTTTTTGCAGCACTGGTATATAAAATATATTATTACCTATACCTATACGCTATACAATAAGATACTTGTTTTATAAGATAATATAATATATTATACGTGATCGTCGATCGTTATGAGCAGGAGACACGATATTAATAATATCGCATTACGCACATTACTATAATAATAATAATAATAATAATAATAATAAGTAATAACAATAATAATACTCGTGTCGATGATTGACGTCTCGACGATTTGTGTGATCGAAAACTTTTTTTTCACGCACGCGATTTGCTGTTTTTATGATATTATACCATTTTGTGTAGACGTGGGGACGTTCAGAACACGTATTTTTGTAGTTTGCAAATGGCTGAACGATATAAAGTATAAACTCAAGAATAATATAGTTAGTTAGGTATACGTTATATTATATAATATTTACTGGTATATTTGAGTACCTATATATATTTATGTAGGCAATATAGATCATCATAATTATATTACGGAAGAATTATTTTCTTTAAGATTTTATTTTTGGAAATTATTTTATTTCATAATATACAGTTTTTAAACTTGAAAATAATACTTAATATGAATATCATAATAATATATTATAGGGAGTGTAAATTTGTAGAACATGATTAAAATCTGATTGGGAGTAAGCTGATAGGCGGTGATAAACTCTTCCAATTGTATGGAGAAACAATAATTTTTAGACCTAGTAAATTCTCTTAAATCCCGATGGTAAACTATCTCGATTTTTGGGTCAAAATTATAAGTTTATCTATAAAAAATATGTAAATAACTCTCTCAAGTGGTTTTAAATTGTATTGCTACACTTTGAATAGGTTATTCGAAGAATGACTATAATTTATCATTATAAATATTTATTATCATGTGAGTTTTCATATTATATTCCTTTCAGGTAGTATTGAAGTAGACTCGTGAGAGTTTACAATCGGACGCAGACGTGACCCAAAATCAATCTTTCTCGTTTATGCCAGATATCCGTTTAGACTAAAGCCATTTTGATCGTTTTAAAATTAGGTTGGCAATTATTTTTAAATAATATAATATATCATTATTTTTTATTGCATTTTTTTGTAAAAAATCATCGCAAAATAAATATTATTATTATTTTTTAAATTTATTCCCATGCTTTTTACAAACTCATACCCAGTAATTTCACCAGATCTATATAAAAGTATACGTTTTTCATTGTATTTTTGTCTTCCTTTTAATATTTCTTAACCTGTTGTAGCTGGTCAGTATTTACAATATTCTCTTTATTCGCCACTTTAAAAATAATGTAGTTAAATATGTACGTTTCACACATCGCCAACGAATTTCATCCGTGCCTAAATATTTTGAAGCGAAATTTTATTTATAATTATTAAAAGCCCGCGTGTTTTTATCTCACTTACTTTTTATAAACTAAGTCATCGTTAAATATTGATTTAATTAAATATTTTAAATTAAAACTGTTCACAACTCGACTATCGCAGTAATTGCAGCTAACTGATCATATGTCATGTAGATAACTTTTATATTTTTGTAGAAACTCTTAAATAATATAGTCGATTATTATGTCATTAATTTGATAAATTAAAATAAATAAATAAATATAAATTTAAATATATAATTAAATAAATAATAATTTATAATTTAAATTAATAGATATATATGTTATCGGAAGATAACAGCCAATAGGTGATCGCGAAAACTACGAGCTTATATAATACATAAATATTGTGTTTCACGCCTTCGTGGTTATCTCTGGATAACGATAAATGAAACTCAAATATTATTTAAAAACCATTGCCAACTTAATTTTAAAACGACTAAAATGAATTTGGACGAAACGCGAAGGGTTGATTTTTGGCGAAACGAGTTCCTTCTTTACAATCATCCAGGCTGATAATCCCTATAACCACTTCATAGGTTAGGTTCGAAAGCACATTGGCAATTCATGAGTTCATACTATATTTTAGACTTTATAATATGTTAATGGAAAATATTGTACTGTGGTATTATGAGTTTTTGTCGCTTTGGACAAATACGAATGGGAAATTCGTAAAACTACATCTCCATAAAGTAAAATATATTACCTGTATGGCTATAACTGTACATGATTTATAAACTATACATTTTAATATTATTTAATAATATACTAAAAATATAATGTACTATGTTGACATGCTGTACCTCAAGACTACAGTCAAATCTTTAACCGCGATCATTTAAAGTTTTACTATAGTAAATAAATACATACAGATATTTGCGTTAAAAATTCTGAATCGTTCATAAATAAAAACAAATATACTCTTACACTAAACATGTCGTTCATACATATTAAATTGAAATTAAAATTTCAATTAAATTTCGTCTAAAAGTGTTAGAATCGATAACGAAACTATTTTCTTACGGATTTCGTGAAGTATACTTAATAGTTAATACCTTAACAAGTTTACACATTACATACTATTATGTAGGTATGCGCATTCCGTATAATTTGTTTGAGCGTGTTTATGTAAACATACGTCGGAAAACACAATAATTTATTTTGAACGCCGAAGTTACCTTCCGCCGTCTTTTCAACTCGTATTTAAAGTATATATATAATCTTTGGTGGTAGGTACGCCGTACGCACTGGACGCTGCCGCTATCAGCGCGTAATATAATAGGTACATGCAAACATGTCGTTAAACTTTCATTGTTTTATAGATACGAGCAGATTATTTTACATATATAATATACTCTCTCGTGGATAATATCACTCCTTTCCAACCACTCGCCTACCCAATAACAACAAATATACGTGTGCATACTGCATAACTTATTTATTATATTTATGTACAATATACTATATACGTATATAAAATATACGAACGTCACATATAATAGGTAATATAGCCTTAAAAACGGTTACTGACTACTATATTATATACTTGATTATATTTCCAGTGGTGTATACGCATATACCAAGGTTTAATATTATGTACTGTTATACGATTATGTACGCAAAACTATATAAGTAGTTTTTGAAATACGATTTTTAATACACTTTACAGTTTACATACTGCAAGCGGCAGCTACAGTTTTTTTTTTAATAAAACCTATATATATATATATATTGCAGTATAATAATATTATACAAAAAGGGTGTATCTGAAGAATTTTATGTTTAAATTGCTCGAACGCCCATATAATATAATATGAACCTAAACTAAAATTCGTTTATTTTTTTTTTTTAGGAACATCACCCAATCAGAACTTTGCAGGGCCAGCCGCCTACATGACATTTAGTAATATTATATAATCGTATATAATATTAGATTTGATTTTTCAATATTTTTACAAGATTTTTTAATTTTGTTACCACACATCTCACTCACAGCATTTAGTTTTGTATAAACATTTAAATTTGGTAACTCACGAGTTTTTAAAAGCTTACTTCACTAGTTGCATCGTTACATCTTAAATATAATCATTTACCTATATCACGGTTTTAACCGTGACCTATATGTATAAAGTTAAGTATCCTGGGCCCCCACCCGAGTCCTCTCAGTGGAGCTCAGTACGACAGTACTCATCTATGAAATTAAATTATATAAAAAAAAACAAATAATTTACCTGAATTACTAATTAAAAAAAGTATAATACTAACTAACAACAAAATAAAATACGCACACGTTCGAAGAACACTGAACATACAACTAATTAAAAATACTACCATGACGAATTTCCAAGGTATTAATAAATAGTACAAGAAAATGTACCTATAAACAACTTTATCAAACATACAAACAAGATATGACACCGATCAATCACGGTATAGTAGCAGTAGATGGTTTATAATTATGATACATATGTACTATGTTCTGAGGGCTGACGATTATTTAGATCAATTCGGTTTATGTATTATTAATCAAAAACGATTTTTCGGATGAATAAAAATAAAGTAAATATGTGTGTAGTGTGTACAGTAATCTTTCGTTGTATCATATCTCGAGGGATACAGAAAAAAGTTCGAGATATTGAGTTTCATATTAATGGTACTTATATTTTAATGTAATGAAAGTTTTAAGGGGCTTTTAATTTAGTTCGTTACAACGAGAAAATCAAGATGTCGAAACTCGAAGTCAGACATAATATTATAAGAATCTATTCTGTACGTCTATCTTTATATAAAATGTTCCGTTTTATAGAATCAATATTTTCAAGATCGAATACACGAAATATAATATTTCACGTCGGAAATCGCTTAGGCAGTGAAAATATTATATTCTGGTCGATTATTGGAGCAAATGTATAGTAGCATCGTATTAGATGTACATAATAATATTATATAATACGCAGTGTGCGCTGAAAAGTAAAAAAAATAAAGAAGTTCTCGAAAGGCGCACTAGGTCACTATGTATGTATAATATATATAATATATTATAATGTATCAGCTAGGTAAATAATAATAATAATATAACAATATTCTCGTCTGGTCACGGCGACGCGCACGTTGCGGTACCACTGCGGCGCGGCGGCGGCGGCACAATTAAAAAGGAGAAGAGGTCTGCGCTGAAAACCACTTCGAGTGCGGTGCGGTGCATGTGGGGCAGACGACTCGCGCGTATACGCATATATACATAGTTTAGAGAGGTTTATATCGGATATACCGTCTAAAGGCTAAAGCAGCTATATATATTTGTGTATATGCGCCAAGTCACGTATATTATACGTACGTACGTACATACATATATATTCTGCGAGGGGGTGAAAACTACCCTTTCCCCTTGGTCCGCCATCAACGCAAATAACCGCCGGCCCGCGGCTCACCTCGCTTCCCCCCACAGGCGTCGTATATATCGTTCTCGTATAATGTATAAAGCTGACTCTACAAGTTTTATTTTTTTTTCTTCCCCATTGCGGCAGTTGCAGGTTTCCGCCCCGGAAAATGCACGCGAACGTTATAATATACATTGTACGCACTACGCATATATCTGTAATACGACGGCGGTATATAATAATATGTATGAGTCTTATAACGTCGCGTTAGTGCGATCAAATTCTATTATTGTTATTATTATTATTATTGTAGCGCATAAACGCGGAGGACACACACTCACACTTACACACTGTATATTATAATATAATATATTACCTACTACTGCTGTGGTACGTCGTCTGTGTGTGACCTATAGCTGCGCCGCCCAACTTATATATACACATTTCGTACGCTTTTCGGTGTGATTTATAATGCGCAATAACGTGCGATCTATATGATATTATATACATATTAAAAAACGATTTTTAAAACGCACGCGAAACGCCTAATGATTATATAGGTTCGTAGGCATAATACGGGTATTTACTTAGAAACCCGATTGCTGCAGTCCCGGCGAAGAAAAACTTGTTGAAACGCGAAGAAATATAATATTAAAATTCCGACTGGGATCTGTCGCCGTACTGATGACTGCAGTTGCTGGCGTTCGGCGGTGGCTTTCAAAAACCGCAAAAACCGTGATCCAGTTGTATTCATACCGTGGTCGTAGCCCACAGGCCACAGGTAAGACCGCGGTCACTGTTTACGGTCATTCGCGTTAATGATATAATATAGATTGTGACACGCACAGTATTTACTGTATAATCGTCACACGAATACACGGCCTCGCGTATTAAAATATTAATTATTTATTATGGATCGAAAACCTGAAAAAATAAGCATTGCCATCGTTCGATAGGTAATAGTAGCTAGTTTATACACGAGGGCAGAAAATGATTGAACACCGACTTTCTTTTTTTCAACTATTTAATAATTTTATTTATGAAAATATACAATAATAATAAGAATATTATATATTGTTGAGAACGTAACACTACGAAATAAAATATAGGTATGCGAAAAATGTTCGCTGCCACTAATTTTAATATAATATAATAATAATAATATAATTACTAAACAAATAAATAAATTAACTGTTATTTCATCATTAAATCTATTACAATAATAATTTATAATTTTCTCCAAACAAATACGACACGGACAATTATAATATAATATATCTGTTTAAAATATTTTCGTCATACAAACTCTACACATACGTAATAATAATAATAATAATAATAATAATAATAATAATTATTGAGCAAAACTACTGCGTTTCGATCTTATATATAATATTATATTCGGCTAATGAATTTTATTATTTTTTTTCGAAGCTTAATATATTCAATCGTGAGTTTATAACAATTTCAAAGTTTTTTAATTTATATTTTTGTATATTCTAAGTTGGACTACCCATTTGACAAAAAAACAAAAAAATGAACGACTTATTAACGCCTATAATATAATATTATATAAATATTTTTGCTCGGTCAATTTACGACACAATCGTACGTGGTCGGACTCCACGGCCTTACAATTTTCAATCACGTCATATTATATCGTAAACCCAAAAATCGCGGTCACAATGAAAAAAAAAAACATTAAAAAAAATTACTGAGTACATTGCGTACATATATTATTATAATAATACATTGTCACCAGCAAAACGTTGTCAGCATAGACGAACGGAGGCACCGCTGTAGTATCGTAATAAGTAATAACACTTTTAACACATATTAACACATATTATTATATTATTGTTATTATAACTCTTACAGTTCATCTTAATACTCGGGAACTGTTAAAATATGAAAAAAGTGGTCTTTAAACTCTATTTTATTGAAAAAAATAATAATTATTTTCAATATAATATTGGTAGTTTTCGAACTGTTTTTTTTTTCAAATCGTAACATTATTCATTAATTGGACGGGTTATACGCGTCCGAATATCGACGATGATATCGTGAATGGACAGTTATAATTACATTGATATAGTAAGTGTTTATGTTAAAAATTTACCCTCTATGGGTGCTGGATTTTATGCCTCTTCTGGTCTCACATTAAAAACGTCCAAAAATGATTCTCTTTTTCACTCTCTATATATAATGTATATATATTTTCGGGTACGTTATCGTCGTAAAAACGAATTTTTCAAGGCCACTATGTGTGTTTTTAAACAATATTTATTTTAGATCATTGAAAAACGGCATCTAAAAATATCATCATTATTATTATACCCACCTACTACAATGCGCTGCTGCAGTGTTACAATAATAATACTATAATTGCATCTACTGCCACGCGTATGTATATACGTATTATATATACCTATATATAATATGTTGACATATAATTTTAATAATAATAAAAAAATGTACAAAAAAAATAGTTTCAATAAATTTTAAAAATTCAAATATAAACAAAATCAAGGACGCGGCGCCAGGTCGTTCTAATAATATTCACTTCCGAACAGTAATGCTATATTATATTATAATAGGTACCTACTACCTCCGCCCAACTCTAAATAAAAATCGAAATGAAAATAATAATATAAATAAATAAATGAATACAAATGTAAAATACACAATAATATATTATGATATAATATATTGCTATAGGTTTCACAAAATTATTGCTCTACGCTCTACAAGAGGCTCCCGGAAGGCGTTAACGTTCACGCTCCCGTTTCTCCCTCTACAATTTTATTGCTTTTCGAATACGTACTTAAATGTATGAGTTTCCTTAAAAGTATATCATCGTTAAACATCTTACACGAGAGTCCAAGGTTTTTGGACGAAAAATATAAAGTTTACAAAGGTTTTTATTATTATGATATATATGTTACATTCACACACACATATATATATATATTTATAATAATATATACACCGAGACATTATAGAAAGAGAAGAAAACAAAAACAAATAAATTTTATCATAGTGTTTATTAACGTGTAGAGAAAACGTACATCTAATATAAATATTTGTAATATATAGTAATAATAATATTTGAAATTCGAAAAGAAATATATTTTAATAATTATTTTTTCTTTTTTTTTTGTTCTTACATTTTTTCTTTTTGTTCCTAATTTTATTACATTATTGAGCAGACGAGTTGGTTACGTTATTGCTTTTTCACTATATTAAAATTTTCTTAAATCTATATTATGTAACATAATTAATATTTTAATCTACAAAAAACAATTTTTGGTGTCTCAGTTTTTGTACTCTAATCTCTTCCATCTAATCTCAAATGTTGGGCTTTGAACAAAAACACGGGTAAATGCAATATTTACTAGGAGTTTACCCATCATCGACTATATCATATTGATATTATGACCACATAATTACCACAATTTATTTTAGTCTTTTAATTATAATTTATTTAACTATATGAAAAACTTCTTAGTGTCTATTAAGTTTTATTTACAAAATACATTATTTAATTAATATAATATAACATAATTAATTACGTTATTTTTTTAACATTCAATATTTTTTTTTAAATTTTTTTTAATTTTTGAGATCGCATTCTCTTATATATTTTTAGTATAGTTTATACCACTCTCGCAGTAGCTCTACTTAATCTAAATGACTAGACCACACACTCTGACATATACGCGTGTATACATCCAATTAAAATTAAAAAGAATTAAAATTATAATACAATATAATATATGTTAAAAAAAAAAAAAAAAAAAACCAGCTTCAACGTGTTTAAATAATACACGTTGCTTATAAATAATAATATGTATAATGTATAAACGCATTAATCAACCACTGGCAAATATTACTATTTACTATACACAGGGTTGTGCAAGGTTAGGAACCAACCGCACATTTGTATTTAACTTCTAGACTATTTAGAGGCTATAATAATAATGTGAGATTTCATGCAAATATAATGTCCGTTTGATGAAAAAATTCAAACATGATATGATTAAAAATAAACAGATAAAATAGTAATAGTAATAATAGTAATAATATATTCAAATAAAAATTGACTTGTAACGCCGAAACAAAACAAAACACGCTATTGCACGCCCCTTTTCGCGAATGAAAAAATAAAAGCAAAGAAAAGAAATGTAAAACTTAAACCGATAGAATATTTATGTGTTGAAATGTCGGTATAAATAATAATATAAAAAAAATATACATAAAATATAAACATATAAATACTATTTGCGGAATAGAAATTGACTAGAAACTCGTGACTAGTGTTTAAATGTGAAAATAATAAAAAAATACCCACCTCTAATCGTTTAATAATAAAATGAACTAGATTTTAAAGATTTCCGAAAAAATTGACTATAACGTACGACCAGAATATGATAATAAGAAAGACATGAAAATATATAATAATATAAAATAGTATAAAAAAAAAAAATTATAATAATGACCAGAAAATATTGGACACGCATGCGCGCCGGTTTAGGCGGTGTGCAGTACCGTTGGACGCAACAAGTTGAGGTTGGTGATTTCGGCGGTAGTCGTGTGATGCTGATGGTGTGGCTGCTGTTGGAGAAGATGTAAGTGTGCAGGCGAGTGGTGTTGGTGCGATGGTGACAGTGCGGCGGCCGAGGCCGAGGCCGACGACGACGACGACGATGACGACGACGACGACGACGACGACGACGAAGACGTAGACGACGCCGACGACGTAGACGACGACGACGACGACGACGACGACGAAGAGAGTGACGACGCCGACGACGACGACGAAAGCGACGAGGGCGATTCGGGCGCGGTGACGGCCGGCACTGCGGTGGCGACGGGCAGGCAGGCCGACTCCAGGTGCTTGTTCAGGTACGACTTTAGGGCGAACGACTTGAAGCACCGCGGGCACGCAAAGTTCTTGTCGCCCGAGTGGGTCTGCATGTGGGCGCGCAGGTTGGAACGGTCGGCGAACGCTTTGCCGCAGTGCGCGCAACCGTACGGCTTCTCGCCGGTGTGCGACCTGAGGTGGCCCTGCAGCAGCCACGGCCGGCTGAACATCTTGCCGCACACACCGCACGCGTGCGTCAGCTTGTGCGTGAGCTGGTGCATGGCCAGCGCGGGCATGCTGACGTACGGCTTGCCGCACACGTTGCACCGCTTGGCAGACTGCGAGTCCAGGCTCCGGTGGGTCTGCTTGTGCCGGGACAAGTTCGACGACGTGGCGTACCGTTTGCCGCACTCGGAGCACGTGTACTTGGACGGGCGGCTGGCAGCCGCGGCGCCAAAGTCGGCGCCGATCACGACGGCCGCGCTCGCGGACGACTTGTCATCGACGGCGCACTCTTCGCCGGACGCCGACGAGGCCGCCGCGGCGGACGAAGATGACGCCGACGCGGCAGCGACCGCGGCGGCCGCCGAGGACTTGCGTTTCGAGCGGCCGTCGCTGACGAAGAACGCCTCGTACGTGTAGGCCACCGTTTTGCTGGTGGCCGTAGTCACGGCGGACAACGGGATGGACGGCGGCGGCGGGCGCAGTTGTTGCAGTTGTTCGGACGACTCCTGTTTGACGGCCGTCGGTACGACTGGCACTAGTTGTTGTTGTTGTTGTTGTTGTTGTTGTTGAGGCGTTGGTGCCGGCGGTCGTTGGAGTTGAGTGACCGGCTGCGGCTGCGGCGGCGGCGGCGGCGGAGGTGATTGCAATTGTTGAGGCACCGGTGGCGGCGGCGGCGGTGGCGGCCGGCAGACGACCACCGGCGTGGATGCGCTCAGGTCGAGTATGGCTTGCGCGGCGCTGATGTCCTCCTCGGGCCGCGGCCACTTTATAGGCTTGTGGTCGTCCAGCGAATAGGGCCGGTAAATGTCCTTCTTCTTGGGCGGCAGCGACAGGGCCACGCCCGTGCTGGTGTACGTCCGCGGCCGCTGATACTGGAGCACCGTGAGCACTGGTGTCGCAGTGGCCGGCGTCGGCGGCGCCGGTGGCTGTTGCTGGTGGTGATGGTGTTCGCGCGCGGACGGCATGGCGGCGACCACCGACTGCGCGTCGGCGGCCGTCTGGTATTCGCTCTTAACGGTCCCCGCATACTCTGTAAGTAGAAAGACAAACGTTTTATAACTTACGATCATTATTCGGCGGTCGGGGAATAGTGACCAAACATCGTAATAAACTAATAACCACTAACCGGTACCTCGCGATAAACACGCATTAGACGATAATATTATATAATATTTATTACAAGTTTTATTCGGAGCGTGCGCAAAAGGTATGCTTTTTCGTGCAGAAATAACATTTTTAAACTTCAGGAGATTTCTCAATACGATGAAGCGATTCTAGTATTGATGCTGATGGACGTTAATAATGGTAAACAGTTTAACATATTGCATGCCTTGAGTAGGTTTATTAGACTTTATAATTGAAATTTGGCAATCACGGCGGTTCCGTTATAACGGCTCAGAATCTTGTTGTTGTTCGCACCAAAGCAAATAAATATCGTTTAGGCACAACGATTTCACTAGTTACAGTCTTAAAAGGACCTAAACAAATTTAATAACCATTTGGTCATACGTGACACGTCGGAGTGGTTGAGTAATGTTTTCAATTCTCGGTATACCACGGTAACGCATAAACACGCGGAATACACCGCGAATACAGTGACGGTGTACCAGAAGACAAACATTTATTTTCTCGCGTATTTTTATGTAGAGTTTGAGACTTACACCCGAAGGCTATACCGCGGTCTTGGGTATCATATATTATAATATTTCATGGTTTATAATGTAACGATAACTATGTGCGACAAATGATAAATTTAGTTTTTGCCTATAGTTTGGCAGTGTCACGCGGAGGAAACTGTCAAAATAAAATTGCCAAGGGGCTCGAAAAACTTGAGCACTGCCATTCGACGCCGTGTTTTATCGTCCGGTCCGTATAGAAATAAAAAAAAAATTTACAAACGCGCGAAATAACAACATCCGATATGCGAACAAATCTATATAAACGTTCGACGTAAATTCGTATAATTAGACTTAAAAGGAATCTTCCGCCGTCCGTGTTCATTACGCTGAAAGTAAACCCATTGTGAACTCTATCGCGAAAATACAAACGAATAATAAAGAACGCGACGCAGAACAAATAATTATAAGCGTGGGCGGGAAAAACGGCGAGACAAAAGAGCGAAGCATAAAAATGTTTAGTATAATAGTTGTTTTAAGTCGTGAATAATGAACGTCTTCAAGAGATTTCTTATGGTGAAATAGTCTCGGGATTAAAAAACACGTTTTTGTTCACGACAATTATGTGTACTCGTTGTATTATATAATATTATTATAGTAATATATTATGTTAAAATTTAACATCGTTAAAACGTTAAAAAATTATTTTTATTTATTAATTGATGTCTGATTAATTACTTTAGTGTAGAAATATTCGTGCAACGAACGTTGAATATTAAACAACCCCTTCAGAAGTAGTTTTCAAACGCGTAACGATTAAATATGGTTTTAAATATTTAAAAAATAAGTCCCGGCAAAATAACCCACTTTAAACACTTCGTAGTACAATAAATTTTAATCCGTTTTGTTTCACGAAAGTGGATGGATAACGTCAACTGGATTTCATATCAACATTAAATACCCTATAAATATTGTGTTTAATTTATGTTATATCGTTTATAATATTAGTTGCTCTGTTAAATAATAATATCAAAAAAAAAAATATAACTTTAAATACCTACACAAAAAGAACGCGTCATTTTGTTCAATGTGATTGATCAATATTTTTAAAAATAAATTTGTATTAAGGACAATACTTCTTAAACTGTATTTATTAGCATTATTTTTATTATTTTTCTCGTTTCAGCTATATTAAGAGTATATTAGGACTATTAGGTTCTATAATTTCTAGCTGCAGAGTAAGTTTTCATCGTTTTAAATAATATTAATAATATCCCATATTATAATAAGTAACGATACCGCGGATTTATAGGGATAGTTTTTACACTTATCACTACGATTAAACGTGCAGGTTTGAATGGTTTGATATTATGGGTCATATTATACATTCGTCGAGTCGCAGGCGTGTCGAGGACCACGTACTAATATTATTATATCATGACATTCGCGTATATACGATAAAACTGCTGCAGTCGATTAAGTATGTGTGCGGTTATAAAAAGTCGCGGTGGTTCGGCATGTATAATACGTAGGTACTACAGGAACCGATAGTTTTCCTGCGTAGACACTAGACGGTAGACCGTATTTATATATATTAAGGGTATTACATATTATAATATATATAATATACTCGTAGTAGTCGGCGGGGCCACAGTCACGGCAAATTAGCCTAATGGATATCGTCTTGAGCGTTTTTTTATTTTTTAGGTAGAGTGTTTTGGATTGACGTGTATTATAGAGCTCACGTTTTTGAAATTATTGTGAAAAAATAATGTACCCACACGTACAACGAGAGAGCGAGTTTGGTTTTTAGGTGGGGTGAGGGCGAGAGAAAGAAAGAGAAAAAGAAGATCAATGCACAAGTCATATCGATTGTTCGGCAAACAATAAAAACTTTCCACGAACCCTTATACGACTATAGGTACACACTTGCACGCGCTTCCCCTCCCCAAACAAGTCATTCGCAATTTCTATGCCAAAGTACATATTATATTAGTTATTAATGTCGTTTATCGTATAACTTGTGGCGCGGGCCGAGTACAGTCTCAAGTAGGTGTATATAAATAATAATATATCTGTGTGGAACAGAGGGAGTCGAATAAAATCGTTTGCTTAACGATTTCAGTTTTTATTATGTATAAGGTATAATTATAGTTTTGAACTATATATTGTATATATATATATTTGCTATTAATATTGTATTATTGTGGTACCCACTATTTACAGCCACTGCAGGTACCTACAATAATCCAATGGATTATGGATTCAGACTAATAATGGCTGCACTCGTCAAGAGAAATAAAATATAATATATAATATCATGTTTTTAATGGATTACCCTTTCATGTATATTTGATATAGACTTCAAAGATGAAAAAAACATATTATTCACACTAAAATTTATATTATATATTATATTTGTAAAAATATTAAAACCGTAATAATCAATAATAATTCAATATAATATTGTGATATATTATAATCGTCTACAATTATATTAATTAAACCAAACGCATAAAACTCCTTTATTCGTAATTTTTTTTATAAATTTTCTTGTCATTATGGTTTCTACAGCTTACACGAAATACGAATGCTTACTAAGTTCTAATAATATTATAATGTTATAAAATAAAAATTGTAAAGCTCTATCCTAATAAGATAATACATTTTTCGATTAAGATTATACGTTTGGCGTTTTCAAATAATATGTTATGTAGTTATAAATTTAATATCTGGAATGAAGCACAGAGGTATCTGGGATTTTGGAACTTTCGTATGATACGATTTATTATTTTTCTTATTTTGTTTTAGCACTTGTGTCTACCAGCACCATTTATAATATCGGTAAAAAAATATATTATATTTCTTTGAAAAACAAAATAATACAATATTGTTATATCCTCGTCAAACCAAAGACGGTTGTTTCTTTTCATTATTCTCATACACTGTTTTTCTTAATGTTTATAATTTAATATGTACCGGAAAAATACAAATTAAATCAAACACTTTGTGGTGTTTGCATTTTTTTAGATATAATTTAAATTAAAACAGTTTTTCATTTAAATTTTTTATGTAAACGCGTTTAATAATGATTACTGTTCGTTAAAAATATTACAATATCGCGGTTTGTATAATTACGAAAGATAATAAAACATTAAAACAAATGACAATTTATTTGGTATAAGTTATATAAAGATTTGCAAGAATATGAAAATAAAATCTTGACCGAAATATACATAATCATTTTGAGTCACGTATATATTCCATGTGATACGTTATCATTATCACAAAGTTTAACAAATACATAATACGTTGACGTTTTTTACGTTTGAAAGAAATTGGATAAAAAACTACCTATTTTTTGTGTACATTTTTTATGCTATTCTGCGGCATATAAAGACGGTCGTCGGCCCATGTAAATTTGCATATTTTCTACAAAATGTAAATAATATAGGTATATAATATAGTTACACGGGGAATCCTTTCATTTATGTGCTAAATATACCACTCACCTGTGTCGGTAACTCAATATTCCTACTGCACAGTTGTTTCTGGGTCTTTTGGAAAATTTGATTAATTTTAATTGATTGTTTGCAGACTTGGATGTTTTCCCGTACCCCTCCTCCAGTCACACTATAATCTCATTTTTTTATTCAAAAAACCGTTCACAAGTAATAATTATTGTTCCGCGATTAAATAAATTATAATTATTCGTGAACAGAAAAATTAAATGTTATTATTATTACTATTATTATTTGTAATCGTTTTAAGCGTTCCAATTAATGTATTATTTCATCAAACGCGAACGGCGACGTTCATCGAACGATTTATAATTATTCGCCGAGACTTATCTGACGATATATAATGTAGACAAGTTTATGTTCGAGAAAGACGTCGTATACGCGTCGTTAGAAACTTAAACCGCTAAAGCATCGGAAAACTCGTCGGGCGACGCGAAAGACAATCACAAATATTGTATAAAATAATAATAATAATAATAATATTATAATCTAATAACACGCATAATTAATATTGTCTCATACGAGTACCTCTTTTAGTCGGTTTGAAGAAATACATAATACGGCAGAACTGGTGACGGTGTTGCAATCCGTATTCACTTGATGACTATACTGAAACTGTACTACCGTCAACGAACGGACGAAAAAAATATGATATTGTAAAATGACGTCGACGATGTCTGAGAACAACAGTTTATGATCATTCGATCGCGATGAAAAGGGATCAGAGATTAATTATTGTTTCGTTATCTATTGTAAAACGTCTCGGGGACTGTGTATATAAAACAGCGGCGGCAGCAGTCATCGATGGATATACCGGCGCCGCCGCCGCACGACGACTGGGTGCCGGTGTGGCGCGTGCGGGGATCGATGTCTACAGGATAAAAACATATGGCCAACAGGTGGAAGATCAACACGTGTGATACCTGTCACGTCGTTTCATTTGAATTCGAACGCGTACATGCGAATATTACTGGTGGCTGTGTGTGTAACGCGTACACCGAGTTACGATAACGTAATGATAAATTATTATTGTTATTGTCGCCGCACAGGAGCGGACGGAGATGGGCCCACGAAGATTAAAACTAGGTACATAGCAAATCGGTCCCCTAGTAGGATCGACTAGGTACATCATTCTTATGAGACGTTAGTGGGAACGTCGTGAAAAAATGCACATCGCATTCGGTTTTATATTCGGGGCCGGGGGGAGGGTGGAGACTCGTTCCGGAAACGAGCCGAGAAACTCGACTGTACGTTTTATACAATTCGAAACGAACTTAAAATAATTCACCAGGCGCGTTCGCATTATCATACCGTCTATCCATATTATGCAAACCACCGGTTTCTGTGGATATCGTCCGTGTTCAAAGCTCGACCGCTTCTCAGCCTTTAGAAGTTTAGAATCTTAGTCTGCACGTTTCGATTGCGCAAGCGCGTCCTCCAGTCGCCTCTTTGGACCGATACGCACATGCGAAAATACGGGAGTGCGACGTGACTAGCGATAGACGACGACCGCGACCCAGTGCGTCTTATCGGTATGATTTATTTTTAGTCCGTCGCGGTTCTGCGTGTACGATAACATTATTACGCACACGATTACAAAATAGTAAACAGTAATATTGTTGTTGACGTCACGGACTAAGATATAATATATCTTAGTCCGTGGTTGACGTTGTTCGGACAGTCAGATTGTAACGTATCGTTAGAATTTGTATCATCTGCAAGAGTGTAATACTACACAACTGAATAAACAGTTACAACTGTGAAGCTCAGAAAGTGCTGAACCTATTTTTTCTATCTGTTACGTTTATCTAAGAGTGCATGTTTAGTAAAGATAAGAATGTCATATCCAATAATAATTTTTACAATGCTTATAAGTCTATTATGGACGAGACGTGTTTTTAAATGCGGTAATAAGAATGATAATATTATGCAATGCGAGCGGCGGAGAGAACAAATCATTTTCCGACACAGTCCGCGTGTCAATAGTATTATTGTAAAAATAATAAAATTAATTTATCTTGCGTATCCAAGCCCAACGTTTATTTAAAAGTTGCACTTACGGTACTGTAGACACGCGAAATATCAAGTGGGTAAATCGAATTTTAATCAAATACGCTGTTGTGCTCAGTTAGTCAGTTAGGACAAGTGTGTGTGTGTGTGCGCGCGTGAGTATAGTCAACGCGAATTTATAATATTATGTCTTAAGGGACAGATGATCCAAGACGAACGCCGGGAAAAAATGATGAACATTTTTTTTTCAAGACTATAATACTATTGTATTATATTTGATCTTTAACTCGAAGGGAACTGAAATCGGTTCCAAGTGTTGTCCGCAAGTCTGTAAGTATGCAGGCAGCGGCAGGCGTGGAAATAAAAGAAATTTAAAAGTTTTCAAAATATAATGTATACAATATCACCTCTAAGACTTTCAATTATGGCCGTTCAGGGAGTTTAGAGATAGAGAATGGGAAAAGAAAAATCGTTGTTTTTGCTTGGAGAATCGCGGGACCTATTTAAGGTATAAAATGGGTTGGGTGAGGGGAGCAAAAAATATACGGGATAGAACGAGAGAAAAAAAAACTTTATGTATAAATTCCCTGAGGATAGAGTGGCGGCGGCGGGAGCAAATCTTGTTTTTCTAGATTGCCCGAGAGAAAAACCATCCCCTCTTGTGTTCCGCGTGTCCATGTCTCGTTTTTAAATTGCTCTAAACGCAGACAACAATTTTTCCCATTTCTTATTTTTATTTTAGCCTCTTCTCCCTCTCGCGCCCTCGCCCGCCGCGCCCAACCAAGAAAAACGTTTTATAATACACGACGATGCAACCGTTCCTTTCCAAATGGCACTATAAAGCGTAAGGCCCCGTGACCTTTGGCAAACGTAAAAATGTCATAGCCAAATAATCCCGTACAAATGGCCCGTGACTCTTTTCCTGGAAGAGCGGCTGTGTTTACATGTCGTATTACCAGCGTATACGTAGGTACACGTAAGTAGGTACATATATACGGCAGCGCGTGTGGGGAAAACGTATAAAGTAGATTGGCATAATATAAAGCTGATATTATTATTGTCGTTCGAAGCGTTTTTGTTTAATACGTGCTGCAGTACCTAATAACCTCCCGAGATATACATCACTCGACAAAAATATACAAAAGCCATGGTCGATCAATATACTGTGATCCTAATCGTTTGTTCGAATTCTCTCGGTTAAATAGTTAAGTGTACAAATAAATAAAATATTATATAATATATTATATATTTAAATGCTTATATGCAGTAAACACTAAACATAATAACATAAAAATATTTATTTATTTTCACAATTGAATAAACGACCGCGATGAAAAATCCCTAAAGAGTTGGTGAAGACTGTAGGTGGCGGTGGTGGTGATGGTATTACGCGGTGTCAATCAGTCGATTGTATAAAAGGTTAAACGAACTGTGAATTGCGATGAAAAAAAGGCAAGTTGTAAAATTACGGTTGAATAAGACGCCACTGCAGAAAATAGATTCAACGTACATTATATAGAAGTAGAACGTTTTCAATATGATAAAACTTTTATTATTATTATTTTTATTCGTTAAGTCTTGTACTTGCAACGTTTTCGTACATGTCCTGTGTACACTTTTTGCCAAACACGCGTGAGTTCTGTGACAACTATAAAGGCATGAACGCCAGTAAAACTAATTTAATTCATTTAATATTTCAAACAAAATTACGACGACGGTGGTGGGTCGTTAAACGGGTAAACACACAGAACATTTAATCGCAACGGAATGATTGTATCGACTCATCCACTGCTATTACAAAATAATAATAATAATTATTATTATTATAATTAGGTATGTAGTATATTTGAATAATATTTGAATTTGCTCAATACGAATGAAACTCGGGAAATGTTAAGACGGTCGCGCGTTTTCTCGGGATTCGTTGAATATACATATTATTATACGTATGTAGTATACTAGTATGTATATGCACAGAAAAAACTACGAATAAACACGACCGATAAACGTCGGTCGCGTCAAGTGTTTGTTTGCGAAGCGCAAAGCTCCGGGATGAAAATACAAGTATAAGCGTCGCCGCGGGAGACAGAAACACTTTATATATTATATTATTTATATAACACATCATATTATTATTATTATGGTTACCGTTCGATGCGTCGTTTATGTATATTTTTTACGTCAGAACACGATTTGATGTTACGTATCACGTATATATAGGTGGGTATATGACAGGGATCACCAATTAATCATTTTGAAGAGCCTGAACTCCGAGAGTTAAGTAAGTTTTGGGTGAAGGGGAATCAACGTTTAATATACGTGTTTATATTATATAAAACACGTAGAAACAAAATCAAAAAAGTCAAACGACAATTAATGAAAATCTGATTTTAGTTTACCGTAAAAAAAAAAAATAATTTTAATAATATATTTCTTGTCTACGTGCCAGCTAAAGTTCGTACACGGGTCGCATTTGATGGTATAATAATAAATAATATAATACATAGACAGCTGTGAGTCAGGTAAGATGCATGATTTTTATAAATTTAACATTAATATTAAAGTTTATATACAAATTTTATTATACGGTTTACTTGATCGAATTCTCGTATACACGACCTCGATAGCCATCATTTGTTGATCGGGAGGAATGTATAATAGTGCGGATTTAATATTTGTATCTGGTACTCTGGTAGATGATTATATTATATTCTCCAGAACTTTTAACTCATAAGTATTGGGAATAATTACCGCAGACCTATACACTCCTTGTTCAAGCTTTAACTACCCTTATAGTTATTTAACTTATTTTGTTCTTATTATATTATTTTTACGTTATTGTACCATTATTATTTTGGCCTCCCTCCTCCTCGCTAAAATTGTACCCGCGGAACTACCGTATGATCGGATCGATTGGAGGCAAGGTGGTGTTCGTACAGTTGGCATGGTCAACGGGACTTTGGAACTCTGTACGGAAAATCGACGGGCGCGCGGAGGGTGGTGTGGTGCTGTGCTGGCTTATTATATACGAACACCGTGTTTTTGCACGTGGCGACCGTAAACGCGCGTGTCCCCCCCGCGAACAACTGCAACAGCAGCAGCAGCAGTCTACACGCGTCTACTTCGACGACCGGCTAGGTTTTTGCCCACTCGCATACGACTATTATAATATATATAATATAATAACATAGCGGTGCTGCACCGGCCGGCGAGGAGTCTCGCCCTCTCCCGTTCTTCGCGGGGCGGACGACCGGTGGCAGAACGGCTCCCGTTACACCGACATCACCGCACGCACAATATATATATATATATATTATATTATACGCGAACCAGTTGTCCAGCTGCAATTGTTTAATTATACCTATGTGTGTGTATTATAAATAATAACTCATAGACGTCGGGGCGCGCGCGCGCGCATATTGTTCCGGTGGTCGCGTGCCAGGTGCTACCGACAGGAGCCCTATATATGCACACACACACACACACACACACACACAGACTACAGTGTATAAAACTATATATAGGTTCCTACCTCTTCACCCCGGTGCATCCCTTCGCGGGTGTGTGTGTTTTTTTTTCTACTCTCTATACTCTACTCCGGATTCACGACCCCTCCGATAAAGTTCGCGGCCCCTATACGTATTGAGTCAGCCACAGTAGGTACATACACCTAACCAGTTATATGCCATGCGCGCGTGTGTGCATATATACATATATACATAATATATACACACCGATCTATGGCAGCGGCAGCAGCTATATGTGCCGAGATCGACCAGCTGTTGATCGCGCGCGCGACGAGAGCTGCAGAGTGCAACAAGCGCGTAAAAGCGTTTCGACCCCCTGCAATCGCGTTCCCCTCGCGCGGATAAAAATGCGAACCGTGACACGCGGGCGATGATGACGAAAAAAAAAACCAGTTCGAACAATACCCGCACCCCTCATCATCCCCTCCCCACCGGACGCGCCGTCACGAATATTATTATGACGTATTGTTTTCGCGTGGCGAGAGAGCAACCCTCGCCGGTGGCCGATTTTCAATATCCCGTAGTATAACGTTATTATTGTAGGTAGAGGTATATTATGCGAGTTGCCGTGCATTGTCACGTCGACGCAGACGTCGGTGACGAGGGGCTCTCAAATTGATTGTACGGCTCCGGCGGGATGATAATGATTGTTATGGTTCGTACTCAATGGAAAAAATAAAAAAGCAATCGCGAAATACCGCCTATGTACACCGCTGTTGCACGATGGACTGCAGATCGGATAATCATATATCATTATTGTTATTTTATAAAACTCTCTGGCAAAACGAAGAGTTTGCGTATGAAAAATATAATTATAACGTATTTATGTATAAACATCTGACTGATATGGTCGACGGCCGAGTTTTTCGCGGTGCGGTACCATTTACAATATTATTACGATATTAGTATTATTATGCACTTAGGTAGGTACATATGGGTATTGGATATAATATATAACGGACCGTCACGATTCGCGGCGTTCGACATTCGCATAATATAATGACGTATTTCCCACTATAGCCCACACCATCTCCCTCGCCCGCGTCCCAACACCGACGCAAGTAAAGTACTGGCCTAGTGTGGGCACGTACTCCGCTGCGGCTATATTATAATAATATTATACAGCGTGCCACGGTACAGTCGCATCAATGTTATCTCTTCTGCTCGGGGAAATATTTTGCCGACGGTTCTTCCGCTCCGATTGTTCGCAACCACGGCCGCCGCGTGTGTGTACGCGGCGCAAAGAAATAATCCATTAGCTAATGCGATCAGAGCGCGCTCGTTGTTTGGCCACCCCGTCATCGCCGAAACGGGTTACCGGCGATTTAATTTTTTGTTTTTCTTTCTCTCTCTCTCTCTCTCTCTCTTTCATTCGATAATTTGTCGAAACAAACGTTAAAAAACGCGAGCGCCAATAGTAAATACGTATTCAGTCCGCGAAACGAATATACGTACCCATGTTATGGGATACCCAATACCAAATATAATTAATACTGCAATTATTAAGAGACTTCATCAGCTATCGACAAACAATACGATAAAAACAGTATTAGGCTACCCACTAGCTGTCGCCGGGATCATGTGCTTAATTTCTCACGACGCAAATTATTATAGGTGCACCTTATATGTTATGTAATATTATAAAATGTATTATTTTTCTTAAAGGTATAGACTATACTACAATCTATGGTCACTGTAGATCAGCATCTCTCTGTTATGCCATTGTATAGTACTGTGGTAACTATAACGTATCACTATTATGTTGCAATACAGATAAATAGCAATACATGCTGACTGAGAATATAATATATATATACGTATTTCTTTATCGACTCGTTTGCAATAATATATTATCAAATTATTATCATCCGAAATAATTGTGGTAAGGTGTGATTTATACTATGTAAATGTGTGGTTTCAAACTGCAGTTGGCGAATTGAAAGTGAAATATCGCATTATATTTATCGAATACGTATAAACGAGAGAAAGAGATTTAGTCAAAGTATGATACGCGATGAGGATTAATATTCGTATCACTATAATATATCTGCACTTCAAGTGTTTGCAATCGTTATTAAAATAGCAACTATTATATAAAACTTTTATTTTGTAATTTTGAATACTATAGAGTTAGTTCATTCTTACGCTGAAGGACTGGAATACTTTTACTGTTCCATATGGCTACAGGAATAATAAGATAAATATATTTTTTTTCTTTTCAACTTAACTATAAATATTATTAAATTTACTGTTAGTGGTAACAGTTTGTGTTTTTTTTTTTAATTTTCGAATAAAAAGTTATAAAAAAACCTAAAAAGTATACGTGATTGGAAAAATAATATTATAAATGTATTTGTAGAAGTTTCGCCGCTGTGTATATACAAACTGCACGATGCTGAATTATAACACAATATAATTAGATTTGTTAGAGTGATGTAAATTATCCAAATAAACGCTATTTATTTAGATGAATCATTTTAGAATAAACCTCTGTAATAGGTATACATCGACTACATCGGAATAATAATACGATCGTAATATCCTACAGTAATGGCAGTTTTGTCGATTTAGTCACATAAACTTCATGTAGCCGTCGGTTACATAATAGTAATAATAATAATAACTGTTATTAGAAAACAGTGTCGTAACTTTTAAACGATATTTTTCGACATAAATATTACAAATTTATTACGATGGAGGGGTGGGTGGGATGTGAACGATGGACGAAACTTAATGGGTCAAAAGTCCACTTCAAATATATATATATAAATATATATTACCACCCGTTAACGGAAAATTAAGTTATCGTGGTTATATTTTGATCCCTTGATAATTGTAAACAACTGCGAGTTGCTGTGGTTTTTTCTCGTTCGGGATAATCCACAAAAAAGTGCTATTAAATAGGACGAAAAAAATTCAAAAAACCACATATTATTGTATTTTCTATTTTATCAAGAGAGGGGTAGGTAAATAAAAAATATATCCTTATCATATATTGTGTATTATGAACCATCAGCGTGATCACAGGTAGCTGTTTATTACTATTATTATATATATATTATACATATTCGAAAAAAAAGGTGGGAAATTCGGTGCACCGTTATTGTTACTATTATTATTTTCAAACTCCAGGAAACGGAATCACGATTTATAGGTGCAAAAACCGTTTTACGATCGGTACCCTCTTCGTCGTTCGTTCACGGATTGCCTTGCTCATATCTCATGTTATCCTCCACAACACGCTAAGCGCAGGTAGAGGGGAGGAGGAAAGTTCATATCTGTATGCGTATCGCTAGGGTTTGGGATTCGGTTTATTTTCGTCGTTATATTGTTGCCAAATGGGACCCGCTGTAAACCTAAACGGTTTGTCAATAATAGATATAAAATATACGTATGATTATGTACTCTATATATACATACACAGGCATAGTGGCGAGAAAAAAAATATGGAAACATGAGATAGTGGCAAAGCTTTAAAAAACTGAAAATCAATTTGTCGTACATACATAGGTAGTATAAACTATTATAAAGCTTCGACAAATCGTGTATCGGAAGTCTATTTAATTTAATTTACGTTATGCTTTTAATTTTTAATTTTACGAGAGAAACACTGTAAAATTACGAGGTAAAAATATACGAGATTTTACATTCATTAACAAAATATTTTTTTATAGTATAATATGAGGTATACGTTGGTAAAAAAAATGGTCTACATTTATTCGGTTCGACCGTTTCCGTCATAATTTTATTTACAGATTAAATTCGTGAATAAGATACTAACGATATATTTTTTATAAAGAGTTGATAATAAATTTACGTAATAAAACATGATATTTTAAGAGATATTAAAAAAATAATTTAAGCAATAAAGTTCGATTTCGGAATCAATTTTTTCAATTCGATAATATGAAAATCGAACGAATAAAAAATGTAAAAATCATATACTTAAATCTAAAATAAATTCTTTTACCAACAGCATTACGTGCATAATTCAAACAAATTTGACGAAGTAATTAATTTATCATTATTCATTGTTTTAAATTCAAACTATAATTAATTATATACTTTTATATGAAAGAAAAAAAAACATATATAATAATAAAATGACAAGCAGCTTGTATAATTGAAAGAAAACTGAGTAAAACGTTTGTTTATTTTTAGGACTTATTAACGTTATCATTTGTTTTAATTAAAATGTAACGTTTGTTTAATATCACTAGATATCAATCCGAATGAAAATATCAATTATTTATATTTTTATTTAAATTATTCATTTATTATTTTTCATTTTGATTTATCGTGTTTATTATTTATACGTTTTCAAAACTCAATATACCTACTTTATTATGGAAATATTCATTACAAAAAAATGGATAGTTTAATATTATAAATAAGGGTTTAGAATAGAAAAAAATAAGTAAATTTTTTTTTATTAATACGATAGACGATATTTTTTGACTTCCGTTATACTAAATTATTATACATCTACACGATAGAAAATACTATAATATTATACACGACGAATTATTATTGAAAAAGCAATTTAAAAAACGTATTTTACTTTTTGCTTTATGAATAACTGTACACGAAAAGATATTTACTGTGAGACTGTCGTCGTTAACGTAAATTAGATATTTCCAAGCATGCGGATGACTCGTGCGTGTTTGGTTTTACTTATTATTATTATTTTTTTAATATTGCGCGTAGATAAGATAAGAAATTACAGGATTAAACAAAATCACTGATTAATCGTATTTCGGCGTCAGATATTATTATTTCGTAAATTACCTAACCAGTAACCACCTATTGATAATGTTATACCACCAACGACAGTAATATAGTACAATACAGTGAATTATACACTGCGGATTGACGTCTATACACTATGATTATATGCATATTAGTTATTTTAATAACGCAAAAGCTGAACAAAATTATGTACCTGTGAGATAATGAAAAGCTGTGCCGGTGCAACACGGTGGCGGACTCGGCGCGGTGGCTCCAGCCGGCGGGCTAGACGGTCCCCACGCGTGATGCTGCTGATGGTGGTGGTGCTGATGGTGGTGCAAGAGCACGGTAACCGGTGGTTCCCATTGCGGACCGCTGTGTTTTGCTTGCTGCTGCAGTGGTGGTGGCGGCGGCGGCGGCGATGACGGCCGCTTGCTGTCGTAGTCCCACGAACACTCGTTGGCCACTGCGGTCTTCCACTTCTTGGGCATTAGGTACCGGGGCATGGCCAACCGTCATCCGAGATCCTTAGGGCCGGCTGTTTATTCGGTCGCGGAGACGGTATCTTAACAATAAATTTCGACGTGGCGACAACGATAAATATGTATGATATTCACGCGGAACTGGTTTTAACTCGTACGGTTAATTATTTTTAATGTATATATCGCGGTTTGTTGAACGTCGTCTGCCGCGAAAAACGTCTGATCGCACTTTCGTGTCTCGATTTAAATACGGACGAATCGCGGCGATTCGGCGGGATCAACGGGGAAGGATAAATAAAAATAGTAATGATAATAAAAAAAAAAGAATAAATAATTTTTGAATTGAGGAAAAAAAAGATTAGAACCTATAACGTGGATAGGAAGACAGACAGACAGACAGACAGACGGACAGACGGACAGAGATGATGTAGTAGAGACAGATAGACAGGCAGAGACAGAGAGACAGACAGATAGATAGAGAGAGAAAAAAAAAGAAAAGAGATAGCGCGAAGAGGAGCACCGAAGCGACTAGACGAAGTGTTTGGTACGCGAGTGCGTTTGGAAATGTTTGGTGGCCGGCACTTATACCGCCGCCGTTGCAGACGCTGCGGTCGCCTCCACGCCCCACCATCCCGTTCACGCCACGGGGGTGTCGCCCTATCGAAGGGGGTGATTATTATTGGGTGCGCGCGCACCGCGCGCCACCACCGGCGGCGCCTGTTGCGGCCCCGCTGTTGCGCGGTGGCGGTGGTGGCGGCAGCGACGGCAGTGGTGGTGGCAGTGGCCGCGTTGGCGGGCGGGCGTACGGTCGTGCGCGCCCCTCGCACACGGGTGCGGAAGCGCGCGCACACGCACGCACGCACGTACGTATACAGTATACACGTAAATACGCGCGCGCGCAACCCCTACACACAATAATGTATATATATATATATATAATATATAAGCTTACACGGTGGGGTAGTCGTGGATTTTGGAAGGGGTGGGGAGGGTCGTCGTGTTATTGCGGGACGGGGAAGGCTACCGCCGCCGCATCGGTCGCCAACTACCCCTATTCGCACGCACGCCGCCGTCCCCCCCTCACCGCACCACATCGACGTATATGCACATCGTCGTCGTCGTGTATATAATAATAATAATAATAATAATAATATAATACGAGCAACTACCACCAGTAGACACGGACTGTGCTCTGCTCGTCGATTGAAAGCTATTTATTTCCATAACACAACATGCAACACGCCACTGCCGCCGCCGCCGCCGCCGCCGCCTACTCCGCGGTGCAGGGTTCCGTCGTTTCGACGAAATTACACACGTCCTCTCTCGTCACCCCCTTTCGTCCACGCCGCTGACAATGCGTCACACCACTTCTCCTCCGACTACACACACACACACACACACACACACACATATATAAATATATACCCCTGCAGCACTGTTGCGGTCCGACCCCTAACCGTTATTACGGTTGCAGTGTGTCCGTCCTTCCGTACGCGGGTGTGCTTTGCTTTCGGTCGTGGGTCAGGTGGGCACGCCGTAAAAAACGACACGATTTTGTACGCACAGTACCTATAGGTATACACACGTTATTATTATGTCGTCGTAAGTGTCCGTGCCGCGATAAGGGTTATATGCACGAGGTTTCCGCGAGTTTCCGACGCCAATGATCATCTGTAACGGAGGCCGTGGGTCCTATATATTTATTGTGGTCTCATCCATTTCGATGGTTCCTTTTTTCTCAGAGAGTCGGCTTTCTTACCATCACACCGACGACGTGTTATTATTATGCGTTATACAGTGAAACTTCCATACATCGTACTTTTACGATTTTACGAAATTTTTTGTTCAACGAAATATTTTTAAGAACTATGACCTCCTTCGTTGTTAATGAATACGTTATTCTATTTAACAAATTCCTCCAGATAATGAATTTTTTTTGTTGCTTATTCGACTTCGTTATATGGCAGTTTCACTGTAATAAATAGGTACGCGCGTAATGCACATATCGTGTGCCTGGTAACTTTGACATCGTTTTGTACGGTTTTCGACATATTTTAGATTTTAGAATGTTTCCGAACACTCGACACTGTGTATGTTATACGTGTAACAAGCAGACGCGAAAATAATATTTCTTATTCTTACGAGAGGTATATTTCAAAAGCCCATATGCGCTGGTGGTACAACAGCGGTGTAGTACTAAAATTAAATGTCTTTACGGAAAACCACGTGCACGATGACAACGATATTTTCCTAGACATTTTTCGATGCACGTTTTCGTTTTTTTTTCTTTTTTACTCTAGTGCTTCGTATTGCCTACATTTTACTCCTGTTATAGTGGTTCTACATTTTTATATTAATGTACATGAATATAATATCGAATACACTTTTACTACTTACTAGGTAGGTAGTCGAAAGTGTTAAAGTGTAAAAATATTTGTTATTATATATTGCTGGCGTACGAATATCACGCGATATAAAATCTAGACTTAACACTATATACAATATAAACATATATGATGAACTAATCTATTCAGGTAGGTACTAAAATTATTGCCGTTCAATTTGGTACACAAGTATACAACATTTTTGAATTTACTAACAACATAAACATAAGACATTGTTCTATCGTTTATACTAAACCAATAATGCCAGTATATTATTCGTTAAAACGTGTATAATGCTTATATTGTTTATATTATCACGTGAATGGGTTGAAAAATATTTTTACTATAGTAGTGTTAAGTTGATTTAATTTAAAAATAAATACAATTTATGAAGTTATTGCGGAATATTCTTGATGATTATACATATTAATACGATAAAAATATAAAATATAACATTATTTTTCTTTTTATTAGAGTTTATAAAGTATAAAGAATAAATTACTATACATAATATATTTATAATAAGGTAATATTATGAACAATTGAGTTTATGATGATATTACAATATTATATTTTACGCTATCTATGTATATTCTTTTGTTGTATGAATTTTTTTGTATTATTGATTTATTTTTGATACATCATTAAAATTAATTATACACAACTTAATTAGTTTATTATTTTTTTTAGATAAAAACGTTAGAAGTTATAAGGTTAAAAAAATGTCATTGTTTACAGAGGGACGGGTCACTTAAAAGTACACGTACCTCATAATATTTGACACGTCCATATTTTTTATTTTAGTATTTCTTATTGAAAATCATTATATAAATTATACTCAGACCTTACAATTATTACATAATTAATACATTAATTATGTATTAACGGTAGTCTATACGTGTATGAAATTATTTGTATTTTGTACAGGAAAATTGTATATTTGGATCAATCAAAGAAAAAAGCCGCAAGCTTAGTGTTAAAAATGTCCCTGGATATTACTTATGCGTTTACTGCATGGTTGTAAATTGCAATAGATATTAATCTAATGACATTTTTTCTTATTGCATTATATAATTTGGTTTTATTATATCAAGTTGTTTTATAGATTTATAACCGGATGCACTTCTACTGAAATAATAGTAGGATTAATGTAATTTTTTTAACCTTTCCAAGTATTTTTTACAAAAGTACATGCAATAATTGTAAATTATTTTCCGAATACAATGCATTTCTCTCGTATATATACTAAAGTTGACAAGAATACTGGTAATAATTTACTAACAATAAAAAAATTCAAATCAATTAAACGTGATGAATTAAAATAATATTTTTAATTGTTTACTAAATTAATCATTGTATCCCGGCTAGAAAAAAAAAATAATTTAGTTTTTTATAATTGACGAAGTGTATTTCTTTCAAAGTAGAATTTTATATATAAAATACTTTCCGAGTATGTATATAATATTGGTAATATGCAATGTGCATGTAAATATTATACCAAGTCTAATATTTTTTGTGTATAGATATTTGTATTTAATTTATTAATCGTCACGCGTAAATATTGATTTACACTGTTTATGGGGCTTGTCACACGTTAAAATAATGTAATAATAATGATAACTTACTGACAAATTTGTTGTATATTTTTTTTCGTGTGTTTATTTATAAAAAAAAAAACAGCGTTTTAAGAACTTGAGCGTTCTTTTTTTATTAAAAAAAAACCTAATTAACTTATCATAGAAAATATTTTGTTTTGTTCATAGTATATTATACATTTTATCTTATTATATTAACATTTTGTCATCATTTTGTGATCAAGAATTTTCGAAGCGGGCATAATTCAGATTTTATCTTTAATTTAAAAAAAAGTATTCATCAAATACTGGAAATGATATTTATTTTAAAAACTATTTAATATGATGAAACTTCTGCCTTAAAAAAAGAGAAAATAAAAATAAGGGATCAAAAATAAAAATAAACACACATTTACTGGAGATTAAAAATCAGTTTTTAAATATCTACTGCTAAAAATAATTGTATTTTATTGTCAAGAAAAAAACTTAATCTATAAGACTGTCTAAAAAAAAATGTTAACATTAAACATGATAATATTATTTTATTGTCTGTATTCACGTATTCAGTTTAATTTAGGTATACCTAGTTAATTAATAATTTATTTATTTTTTTATTTATGAAACTATCATTTAATATTTTTTTTTTAGTAATTAGAATTGTATTTTATTTTTTATTCTTGACATAAATTGATAGAGAAATTATTTCATGAGAAATAATATCGAACTAAATATATTATTAACGTATACATTATATATGTACAAAAAACAACCTTTAGTTAGGTTTTTTCTTTGTCATTAATTCGTCATGCGATATTTTGACAGTCCTTTTCATTAAGAGTTCGTCATAAATTTAGAATATTACCCCATAATATATTATACTTTTTATGCACTATATCCCATAGGCCTTATAGGGTTATTATCCTATGTGAACTTTAAAAGCGAATCAATCATCATCGATAACTATACAGTGATCGTAATTTAGGGGCTAGAAACATCAGCTCGTGGGATTCTGGTCGTGTACGCGAAGGGTGTAAAATACATATCCTGTACACCTGTTAAATGAACCTGTCACGAATTGCTCAACGGAATTACGAGGATGCCAACTTGCAAATGAAATATACATGCGCATTTGTTCGGCTTTGTTTATGCAGTGTAAATGTATAATAAAAATAATACTTTGAATTCAAACCACACACATAGCGTTCTAACTCTGTAACATATAGTCCGTATACACTCACATACATTTTAATATTATAGTAGGTATAATATTTTCATAGGTTATCTATGAATTTATATTATTTATTCTATTTTATATTTATCTATGATTTAGTTATGAAAAAATTAAAAAACGCACCGATGAAATAGTTTCGTGTCGGTATAATATTCTAATGGATAAAAATCTAAAATAGAGTATAATATTATATACGTACTATCTATATACTATCTAGTATATATAATGAACTAAGTTAAAAATGTTCTTTAGATTTTGTTAGCTTTTAAAACACGTTAAGGCGATATACTGACTGTACTATTTACTTATACCTTTCCCTTGTCAGACGTCGACATTTAAGCACACTTCACAGAGCGATTTCCATATTATTTCCGACCGCCCCCTCTCAAAGTCAACTTTTCTGCATATCATTACAGTTTCTTATCTCCATGAAATCCCACCGAAAATAAAATAAATTGGTTCAGTGAAATAAAAAAAGCCTTATAGTTACTATTCCGATAAAGCCCTTATAAATTACAACTCAATGACGTATCAAGTCCTTAAATCTTGTCATGATGATTATTTTTTTTGAAATTAGTCTGTAATTAAATTAAATTTATAAATTCTTGCATGACACATAGCTTATAGTAAAAGCATATAGTTTAATATAAATTTATCAATTTGAAAAAAATTGTAATCTGGTCATAAATAATTATTATTAAATAGGTAATATACGTAACTATTTAAAATTACTATCGACTTGCCTATTAATTCATAAAGCGTAAAACAAAATTAACCCCTTTTTTTTGTAATTTGAAATTTTTGAATATTTATTATTTTTACTGCAATATAATAATATATTAATATAAGTACAAAATTCGACAAAATAAAAAATCCAAGAATAATAATATTTGGAATGAAAATTTCGATTGAGGTTTTGCGTGTATACTTTTATGCAAAGGAAACCCGTGAAATAAAAAGCTGATCTTTTATTACCATTATAAACTTTAGTTTAGCAATATAATTCTGTTTAAATGTTTACTGCGAACTAATTTCCAAAAACATATACGACGATAATTTTTTATCGGAAATTGCCGCACAATAGTTCGATACAATTTATTTTTATTACATTGCGTTTCCCTTTTCATTTTAACCATCAACATTTTATGTTCCGACCTTTACTTTTTACACCGTTACGGCGCTTTTTATACGTATAATGTACATGGACGGTTTCCAATAGTATTAAACGTACTACACTGCAGCAGCAGCACAGTATTATATGTATATACCGAGGTGGTGGCGGTGGCAGTGGCGGCGGTGACGGTGACGGTGGTGGCGACGACGGTCGCGGATTCCGACCAAACGTCCGGTATTGTTTCCTCGCCCTTTCTTGCGGCGTGGGTTTGGACATCGGATACTCGCCGCCGCCGGTGCTCGCCGGAAATATAATCGGCGTCATCTGCCTCCTCGCAGGAAGCGACAAAAAAAAAAAAAAAAGAAGGGTTATCTGGGTGTACATCGGACTACACACTATCCCTACACACAAACGCACACACACGCACACTCGCACTTTAGACGTGTTCCGGTTTACCAATATCATCGCGGGGTAATACAATTCCGCGTGTGATATTAATATATTGTTTTCGCTGTGTGACAACTTGTGTGCGGTATTATTATTATTATCGTCATCGCGCACTGTACACGGTGCACGACGATAATTACACGCAGTTTTCGGTGAGCCCGTGGGAAAATTATACATTGAATTACATAATATACAGTGCGCATACTTACATGTTGTACGCATAACAGTGGCCGTATAACGTTCGATGGGGTAGTTGTGTGTGATGTGTATGCACGGCGGGCGAGTGCTGTGGTGGGGTACGAGAGTGGGTGGCTGCGGCAATCAATCAACGGTAAACTATTTCCTACGCAGTGCGGAGGTTGTCCTGACAAATGCACACACACGTATAATATTATATGCGCGCACGCACGCGGACGGGACCATGGGAATCGACACGTAATCAACCGACGGGGGGGCCTCTCGCATAACAGGTGTAAACAAAAGTTTTGTATTTTTAACATAATATTTGTTCGGTTCATTTTTTTTAAGCGTGTTAGAAACTTGTACCGTACATTTATCTGCACGATGTGTCGGTATCCGATAGGTAATTAGTGCCCAAACTTCGAATACCAGTGGGTAATAGATGTATTATTATTATTATTATTATTATGTGCGCGGTCGTATAATAGAGGTGCTTATGGATATTATTTTTTCGTATCATAATTTTTATTATTGCATTATACCTATATAATATTAAACTAAAAAATGATGTCAGTTTGGTGATTGACGCACTTGTTCGGGGGATTTAAATGTTTCGATACATTATACCGCCAAATTTACCGTGTACGCGAAATAACGGAAAAAGGTAAAAATATTATTGTATTATATCCAGTTGACACTTGATATTTCGATGTATTTTTGAACGGTATTTTATTTTACATTACATTTTATTCTAGAAATAAACTTACATAGGGAATTATACTTTTATTCATAAGCGGCATTTTGTAGGAAGGCGTGAGTGTGCAATAAATTGTCCTCCTTAGAGGAGGCAAAACGATACTATTGGTCCTCATAACACTAGAAAATAGGCTGCAAGGTGGAAAAAGGAAAATGAATAACGGTTCATGATTGTGAATATAGGTTCACTTATACATTCCAATGCAATTTAGTTTTATCAATGAAGGTTTTTTTTTAATTCGCGTTATTATTTTTAAAATATTTAATTTTTTTATCCTATAGTATGTTTGTCAAGTACCTATGCTCCAATCATCAAACAAAAAAATCCACTGTGCAATTTATTTTAATAACGATCGATTTTTAATTGGTTTATTGTTACGCCACGAACACAAAAAAATATATTTTTATTATTTTAGATAATTTATTGTTGGTTTTAAAACTATATATAGATACGCGAAAACATATTTTCACAACAAATAATTAATTTAAAAATAATTCCATCACCTGCAACAGTTGATAAATACACAATAAGATATTATATCGAGTTACGCTTCGTTGTTAAAATGCATATAATAATATAGTACATGG
Source organism: Rhopalosiphum maidis (assembly GCF_003676215.2). Taxonomy (NCBI): domain Eukaryota; kingdom Metazoa; phylum Arthropoda; class Insecta; order Hemiptera; family Aphididae; genus Rhopalosiphum; species Rhopalosiphum maidis. Next base: position 69,204,521 of record NC_040877.1, read on the forward strand.
ATATAACCTTTAATTTAGTTCAATTCAGCAAATAACGTTATGGAATACAAATTTTGCTGTGTTACTCTTGGTCCCCCGTCGGTACTAAATGGGGATTTTCTGTCCGCAGTATTCGCAAATATAAATAAACTAGAACAATGAAACTTTAATGGCGTGTTTTTATTACCAGCAGATAACATATTCAGAAGATTACTCAAAAAACTTCTATTTCGACTGCGGCCCAATAAAACTCTTAAGGAGTTAGGAGTCTCTAGTCCGTTGTTGCGAAAGCAGTAAAACAATAATTTGGTAGGACATAGTGCAGTTAGTGGATGTCGAGAAGCCATAACAATATGGTAGTATATATGGGAATCGCGATATGTACGCACATATATTTTATATATACAGTACACGTTGCACGCTATACCTATTATACGTTTTCGAATGTATGTGCACTTTTTTTTTATGATTTTACTCAGTTGATGGTGGTCGATGGTATGATGGTGCTGTGTAACGAATAACGATGGTTTTCTATATATTACTCTACAGTTGGTTTTTTTGCTTCAAACCGTTTTTTTTTCTATGAATCTATATATTTCACATATAATGTAGAAAAAAAAACGTACACGCAAGTCGTTTATGTAAAACGAAAATCGAAAATAATAATAGTAATAATATTGTTTCGTTGATTACAGACCGGTACGATTCAGTTTAAAAAATAAAGTACTTATTAAATGCTCTATAATATTCGTTTGATGCCACTTTATGTAAAACGAGCTTAATTTTCAAAGAATTATATTCTTTTTTTTTTAATTTGTTTGTCGATGGTTAACAGAATGGTAGTACATTTTTTTATACGGTTCATTTTTTTTTAAGAAACACAATATGTCATATTATATTATGATAAAATGGTTGTTTCTTAATGTTTTTTTTTTTAAATGATATTTTGCCTCTACACGGGTCACGTATATTTAATGGATTTAATATAATTTACTATATTTTATATTTTATTTTTATAACGTACATAATGACGATAACGGTTACCTATTGTATAATACGAATTAAAGTATCAGTTTTAATTTGTAGAACACTTAAAATCTACTTTCAACGAGAATCTAAATCCATAGCTAGACGTCCGATTCGCGTGTTAGATACCACACCGTTATTTTGCACCCCACAAATTATCAGTGAAGGTGCGTGTTGAAACAAACTTAAACAAATCCGGTGTTTTTGGACAAAATAACCATATAACAAATTAGAATACCCAATCTGTTGTACAAAATGTTGTTAATTACAAAAAAAAAAAAATAAATACATGTACATACCTAAATATTGAGAGTGTGAGTACTGCGTATAAATAAAATGTTAGTAACGTTTGTAACATTTAACACGATACCGCTCAGTCGTGTGAATCTTCCATAAAACCGCTACCGTCGTTATATTATTTTTATTACACTGAAATATATTACTAAATCATTTTTCTCATTTCCTAACGTTTAAGATTTAAACACTGCATATTATTTTAAATGCATGCAACAAACGGCTTTAATTTATTTTTTACGACACTTGTAATAAGTGTGCGAAGTTTGGACACTATAAAACTATGAACAAAATGTTTGGATGTGACGGTTGACCTTTATATTTGTCATTATTTTCGAGATAGTTTGAGGGAAAAAATAGAAAAATATGCTTAAAGAATGTATTACATTTATCTACAATTTTGTGTAAATATTCTACACTGTCACATTATGAAGTTTTTACATTTCATCATGAAATCTTGTTTCGATCGATTATAATAGTCATTTAATATCAAAATACAGTGTTACCTAACCTATCTTATATTTTTTAAACATATTTATATTAATATATAAATAATAATAATAATTATTATTATTAGCATTTCGCTATAAAATATATGTTTTTAATTAGGAGCATACTACATTATATTATTGAATAAAAACTACTCAATTATATTAAATTTGAGCTAGGTAATAATATTGTGTAATTTATTCATTCAGTAAATTTAATTTATTATATTAAATATAGATTTTCACTATTTGCAGTATCATTAACCAGCATTAGCCCATTAATTATAAAATTCATTATTTTGTATAATGTTTATATTTAATATTTATACGCTAATTGTGTGCCTGTGTGCTTAAGCACGTTACAGAACATTTCAATACTTAGTTTAATATTCAATTGAATAAAAACAACCCTATTTACTATTTAGAGGTATTAAAGTTTCGTGGGGTACCATCTGTTGTATATTATAGAAGTAAAAACTATTTGTTTCGGGCTGATTGACTCCAGATCGTTTCAGACGAGCAATGACTAATATCAAAACAGGAAAGTGATCATAAAACATATAAAATGTTCATTGTACAATCATAATAAAATATTTTTATCGAAGAATATTTCCTACCTTTTTTATTTTATCTATACTTTTATTTAAATTATTTTTTCAAATACAAATATGATAATTTATTAATTTTAATGAACAAATATGCAGTTTATACAAGTTTATATCGTAATAAAAATTATAATTTTGTTTTATTTAAAATCATTATCATGCAACATACACCTATGTATGTATATATATATATTTATATATTGGTTGTTTATTAAAATGCGATTTTTTTTTGTAACTTAATCGATAAAATGTATTATATTAAAAGAGTATACGCCTTTGTCCCGTAAATATTTGAAAATACATATTTTTTCGGAGTGTTTGAAAAAATAATTCACTTTAACAAAAACTTGTTTTTTGACTATTTTTAACTATTTCATTTTTCATTCGGTTAAAAATACGACATAATTGGAAACTAAATTTATTAATAGAAAAAAAAATTAACAATAATTTTGGCTACAGAATATAAGACTACTCGCAATTGCTAATGTATTCATATTATATAATTTATTAAAATATATTATAGTAATATAGCTGTTTATTATTATAAATTGTGTAACAACGCGGTATCTATATAACATATATAATATACTATACGTAGGTACATGTACTATATTATTTAAAAACAAATTTAAATTTCAAGTGATGGAAGCCCAAAAATAAATTTACAGCGTGGCATACACCTCGAGGCTCTTCCGAGTCCTAGGTACCGTATTTTCAGGATATTTGCACGCACAATGAAGGGTTGTGCTTATTAGCCATATGTCGCGTGGTGTGCATATAAGTGCCGCACATGTTTTACGATGTGACAACTAATCACGCGGCGCATCTTTGTTCATATATATATATTTATGTAACTAGGGCTGTTTGTGTACATAAAAACATACGGACGTGTTTAAGTGTTTACATAACGTCCCTTTGTGGAATTTTTGCGTTATTTTTTTCCTACTACGAATTTCTCACGTATAGATGAATAATAACAGAAAAAAAAAATAGCACAAAGAAAACTATATAGTGACAATCCCACATAAGTACCTCTGCACACTATACGACTCAATGACGGAACGAGACTATATTAAATAAGACCCGGCTGACGAGGTGTTGAAAATAACGGGTCATGCACCTATACAATATGTATATGTATTTATGGTATTATGTAAATTTGTTCTCACGTTGCTAGCGAAATTTAATATCAGATAAGACGAAGATAAATCCGCGATACACATTTACAAATACGTTTTATTAACAAAGCTTCTGCTCTTAGTTGTCCAAGTCAAAATACGCGTGTGTTTTGTTGATTAGAGAGACAAAGCATAACTATTACGCTCCCCTATACGTATTTATATACATATATATGTATATAGGCCAACATAATTACATTTTACGATGATTGCACTGAATTGAAAATAACTTTTATTGTGCAAATACTAATTACTGTTTTCTCTGTATACGCTATATACGGCGTTGGACATTTCGGTTCGCTATTTAATGAAAAATATATGTTTTGTTAATGGTCAAGGTTATTATGGGTAATAAACATGAAGGTTTTTTTTATGTGTGTACCGTAAAAGACTTCGGACCTAATTATAAAGTCTATATGTACCTTAGCGAATACATTCGATGTTATATATAATGAATAAAGAATTTATTGTATTCATGTTGCACGACGAAAAAATGCTTATAATAACCTCATCGGTAATTGAATATAGTAATATTATATCGTCTCTGTCCATATGCTTATAGAACATAACAACTCGAAATCTTGTTATGGTATTTAAATTGTGAAAATTGATCGAACATTTTGTAGTACCTATCAAATAGATAAATAAACTAATATATTACTAATAAACTCTTATATGGTTTTGTCAACAGAAACTTTACGGAAAAGCGGGCGATTGCGTCCATTGGTGAAATCCTGTGAAGTTTCAAACCTGTAGAAACTATACAAGTAGGGATATATCTAAAAACATTTATACCCGTAGACTGTAGTACGTCTTGTTTGCCTCTGGTTATTATTATCTCTTTGGCTACAAGTGGTTTTCAATTAGTGTTTATATTGATATTATTGTAATGTATTCATACGTTTTTGAATAGCTTATAGTTAAAAATATTAAATATAATTTAATTTAATTCAATTTAAGTAATTATTGTACAACATACCTAATATAAACGTTTTTTATTCATAAAAGTTAATTACTATTTAGTAACAATTTTGTTAGGTTATTTTTATGAATTTTGTTAATTATTTTATCTGTTTTGATAATTAAATAACTATAATTTAGAAAATGAAAAAAACTGTTGTAGGTAATAATCATAATATATGTATATGTACTATAGATTAAAGTAAGGATGAAAAGTTATAGGTAAAATTGGTAAAATATGAATAAAAACACATGAAAATATGTCGAAAAATAAGCAAAAAAAAATACACTAAACAAATTATTAAATAATTAAACTAATATTATATAATAATATAATATAATATAAGTATATAAAAACTAGATTTGTTATATTACATTATCGCAATTTTTTTTAAGATTTTCAACATCTAACCGATGACGATTGTCCAACAAAATATTTTTATAACGAGAAAAACGAGAAATGTTCTACATAAAAAAAAGTTAGTGCTAGGTTAGGTTAGATGTTATATATTCGTATTTAAATTAAACCAAATCATCACTAGTCAAATCTTCAGATGATCCCTCCATAGATATGATTTTTATAGTTAAAATATTTCATGTTTTTTGTAAAACATTAATTATTTTTGATTTATTGCGACATCTACTTCACCAATTACGTTATCTAGTTTATTATGCATGAATATTATAAGAGTTATTGAATCAATTAACAAAATATTCTGACTTTTAAGTTGCTTTATCCTTGATGGTAAAAACTAAAAAACTAAAAATGTATAACTTTTAAGTATAAAAACCAAGTTTGATAGATTCTAAGGAGTTTTTACTAAAAAGAAGTTTAGCCTCTTAATAGAAACTGTGGTACTCAAATCTAGTTGTTTCAACACCGTATATTTCTTTGAAATACCTATTTACAGCAATACGGAGCAGCACATATTCAAGTCCCCCAATGCGTAAGTATGGGTTCCGGTGGAAGTGAAATATCCGGAGCTTCGGTTCTAAATAACATTGTGCGAGATGGAGCTTTTAAAAAAACTTGTTTCACTCTTGATATTAACTTGTCTACCCCAGGAAATTTAACACGAATTACTTCTGCAATTCTGTGCATTGCATGGGCTAAACAAGTAACAAGTATCATTTTCGAGTACAGCGCTTTTATTGCTCTATACCAGCTTTTATCATGTTTTATATCATCATATTATGTTGTATACTGCTTGGCCACAAAAGAAACATAGATTTATCATAAAGCTTTGCTATTGTTGAAAAGTTAGATAATTTAAAATTAAGATTTAATAAAAATATTTCACCTATGTCCATCAACTATTAATATGCCAACAGTAATAACATTTATAATGAATCTACTTTCCACGTAAGTCGTCTCATCTAAAGAGACCCAATTTTTTTTTCCTGTGATACTTTTCCACATACAATTGTCCACAAATGTTTTCTTAAATTAGACTCCGTTAATGGTATATCATTAAGTGTGTTCTTTTCAAGGAATAATCGAAATTCGGTATTTGATAGTTTTTAAAAGGGTATATAAGCACATAAAATAACCTGACACAAATCTTTTGAAAATATAGACTTCTTAGAATTATTTGCTGTAAATAACTGTTATTTTTTAAATATGAATTTTGTTAACGGTCTACCTGTTCCTCATGTTACTTGTTTTTAAACGAATGTAACGGTAAATCTTTTACTACCATTAACTTTGGTCTCACACATTTTACAAAATAAAATATCGCCATATTATGTAGAAAAAATAATTTTCACCAAATTCTGTAACACATTTCTTTAAATTAGGTAGTTCCGTCATTTTAAATAAATTAAATAATTAAACATCACGACGAAAATACGAACACACGAAATAATGAGAAATATACACGATGGTGGACTAAACTAAATTTTATTTTTTACAGACGAAAGAGGAAAAATAATCGCATTATACTAATATAAGATGAAAATAACCAGTGTGTCTTGATAAGTATTATTCTATTATATTATATTTTAATTTAAGTACTACTCGATAATAAATTAATAATACGATACGTTAATAAATACACCTTTTAAATTTTAGATTTGAAGGCTTTATTATTGAAACTACGTGTGTTGTGTTTAATTTTTGTTGTATGTGATAGATTGTATTAAAATTAAGTGTACATTTATTAAAAATAAATTTATATGAATAAAATAATAAATAGACTACTCTTAAGACCACTAAAATATGAAAATAAAATAAATCACAAATGTAATTTACAAACATAGTCGATTATTATACATATTTTTATAATTATAATTTAGAAAATTATAGAAACTATTATACTTAATACGTATGTGCTATATTATATACTATTCAGTATTCATATATGTCTGCAAAATACATTTTAAAATAAAAAAAAAGTACTTAGTTCTAATACAATAGTCTCTTTATCGAACCCTCTCCACATTAAAATATGATGACGTCACTGCATTTTGATATTATTACACACCAATTAATACTGATTTTAATTATTATCTGCGTATAACTCACAAGTTTTAACATTTTATTATTGTAATTTTTAGTTTATATTGTTTAATATAAAATGAGGTAAGAAAATAAAAATTATTTTTATAAAGTACCTAAGTTCAACTGAAATAGCTATAAATAATCTTTAAAAAATAATTATTTCTTAATTCTGGTGAATTATTTAACAATATTGAATTCTATACAAGTTAATATATTATAATAACCGCCACTTTAAATATATAAATTTTGTGAAACTTTTAATTGATGAACACTGCAAGCATTATTCGTTTTGTGTAATAATTTTAGATTTTGAACTGAGCAATTCATCTTGCTTATAAATCCAGGATTATTTTATTTTAAGAAAACAATAAGTGTAGTATCTTTTGATACATATAATATATTAATTTTTTTTTGTAAATATGTGTTTTTTTTATTTGTTCACAAAATATTGAAACATTCTATTATTATTGTAATATTTTTGCAATTAAAATTTTCTTTAAAGTTTGAAGTATTATATTATTATAATATGATAATAATTATTAATAATAAATATAATAACAATAATTAAAACCATTTTCATTCCTTCAACTAGCAAAAAGAAAAAAAAAGATTGGAATTTATTTTCAAAAACCGTAACCTTACTCATTTTCTCTCCGTCCCTCTACGATTATTCTGAATGTCAGCAAAATCCAAGCGGTGGCCACCTGAAACGTGCAAAAGCGACAGAAAGCAAAAAAGGGACGAAGCGCTTGTCAAGTGCCTTGGAGTAAGTACTTGAACCTGAAAGTGCGTCGAGAAAAACTACTCTCTCAAAACGCATCCCTTCGTGGTTAGTTGCTTTGAAATATCGTAATATTATACTATGGTACAAAAAAAAGGGTAATTTTATAGAATGAAGAAGTTACATTTTTAAAATTAATTTATAACACCATGAACAGAAAAATAGTTAAAATATTTTTTGTATTGTAATTATTATTTATCACGTTTAAACCCCACGAACTGATAATATATATATATATATATATATATATATAGGTATTTAATATTTACAAACGAATAATATCATAAAAATTATTTCTTCTACAAAAATATTCACAAATATTTCATGATATTTTGTAACTTCATTATAACCATAATCGTTTCCGACTATCGGATCAGTGTGAATTCTGAATATTTTTTTGTTTGTACACGTATGTACTTTCTAAATTTATTTGCTATTGATACACTATGATTATTTAACAAGCCTCTTCAGATAAAAGGTGTAGTTGTCATTTTATACGCCTATCCACAACAAAATAAATGACAAAGTCAATTTTTTTTTTATCAAACAATTAAAATTAATATATATTTAAATGGGTATTTAATTTTATATACGGTTATCCTTTGAAAATTTGTCTATAATTTATTCTGTAGAGATATTGTTGGAAATATTCGCTATCCTTTTCTAAGTGTATTTAACAAAGATTTGAAAAAATTTGTTTTGATGTATTGATGTTTTAAGCTCTAAGCCATGTTTTAGTTTTTGAATGGTGGTAACCATTCTCGTTAGTTAAAGGAAGTATACATTTGGATAAACAGATTTATCCGATAATAATCATAAATATGAATAATTAACAGGGAGATAACCACAATATTATAATTATAATTATATTTAGCTTACAGAAATAGTTATACTGCTGTAGAGTTAGTTAGGTTTACGTTTTATTGATAAGTTTACAAATAAATATTATTATCAGTTTTAAAAATTTCATAAATTATGCTTTAAAGGATAATTAATTATTATGTACTAAAAAAAATATTTTATTTGTTGCAAATATCGTGCCATCGTGCGAACTTCCCAAATAGCGCTCATAAGATGTCGAACGTGGAACTTCGTCGGCTCCTGTTTACTATAGATTGTTGTTAGGCGTATAATATTACGTTGTATTGTGTTTTAGACATATTTTATTATTATGATTATTTACGGATTAACTATTATATCTAAAATTGCATCTCAAACTAACAGTTTACATAATGTTCTGCATTGAATTTATACTCAAAGCGGTATATAAAAGCGACGTGTTTCTTTTGTATTATATATAATGTAAGCGCGAAACAAAGACACTTGCTCATTTTTTCACGATAAAGTGAGTAAGGGAGATAGATAGAGTGAGAGAGAAAGATATAGACTAAGTCGTGTTCGATAATATAATAAAATATCCGAGTCTCACGCGGCGCGGTCTGCGTACAAATCAACTCTTCTCCCTAGCCAGAACACAAACAGTAATGGAAAAGTATATTCTCCCGCGGAAACTAACGCGCTTTAAATACCGCTGCAGTATTGTGACGTATTGTACATCTGCAGAACCGACCTGATTACAAATTATTATACGACGGGGTAGTTTAATAACACGGATGGTTTTGGTTAGAAAGGGTATAGGATTTTTTTATAAAAAAAAATATAAATATTTTTTTAGAGAGAAAGAGAATAAGTCGCTTAGTAAATAAATAAATAATTAAATTATAAATATTATAAATATTATATTTATTATTAATAAATAAATGATTCAAAGTAATGACAAAAATTACCATTTTTATTTAAATTATCAGCAAAAACAGAAACTAGATCAATGTCTCTTTTATGTGTAGATAGGCAAGGTCTAGTTAGTAACTTTAGAATCTTTATAGTTAATACTATAGACTATAGTATAGACGTTAAACTAACTGTAGATTAAGCTGTTAAACCAAAATGCATTTATTTATTTTATTAATTGTTTTTGTATTAAATTGTCATTGGTAATGCGATTCTTAAATTAAGAATTTCAAGAAGTCCTTTAAGTTTGTATTTTTGTAAATTTATTAACATTATGTTTCTATGTATTATGTTCATGTATTTTATTATTATTACTATATTTTACTTAACAATTTTGTATTAATAGTTGAATATTATTTTTTTTTCCGAGAGAGGATTTATATAACCTATTTTATAACCTTCTTATACAATTATTTTATTAAAATTAATAGAGGTCCTGCTAGGGTCAAATTTTATTAGTGACAAAAGTTTTTCGTTTATCTATAAAATGCAGTAGTTTTACGTGTAAAAAAAAATCATAGTATTTTATGAATTATAAAAAATAATTGTCAGCAAGGTGTTATTACTTCACAGCAAAAGCCGTTAAGTTTTTTTGTCCGCTAAAAAAATGAAATTATGAATAATTTGACTTATACTCTTTCTAGCCAAAACCGTCCGTCCCAATTAATATATAATAATTATAATAACAATGCGAATAGCAAAAAAAAGAAAAAATTAAAACTATCGTCATCATCGTAACTCCTCTTAAACGCGCGTGCGGACATAATACTTACGCCGCCGCTGTAGTCACCGCGGTGCGTCTATACATGTCTACGTGTAGTACACTTGGCTTTTCGAAAACCATACGCAGCCACTCGTAATAGCCACCTCCGTTCGCGGCGCGGCTTGGAGTCGAGGGTCGATCGCGGCGGGATTTTCCGCGGGTACGGTTGATGAGGGTGGAAGGGGTGGGTGGTTGGTCGCTAATTAGATGGCGGAAGCCGTGCGTGTCATAAAACGTGACGACCGGAGTGTACCTACCATCATCGGCGGCGGAGGGGAACCGGAGACTCGGCAGCACTATACTCGCACCGTCGTTCTGTGACGGAGCCTAACCCGTCGATCGGCACGTCCGACCTCTTTGTCTTTATATCCGAATCGCTGCGAGTGCCCACACCCCACGCCATCTCGTGCTAATGCCACCTCACCGCTCGCTCATCGCATAAACAATACGATCCACCGTCGCCGCCGCCGAAAAGGGGTAAGTCCACACGGGAAATCGCGTTCACGTCCGGCTCGCGTTTATTTTTCCCGTACACGTCGCGCATATTTTTTATATACGGTCTACATCGGATTATCCGGTGTCGGGTTTGCGCTACGGGTGTGTGTTTTACACACACACACACATAAATATATATATATATATGTATATACATTATACACACCGAAGTCTATCAACGTTTTCTGTTGAATTGTTGCCACCATCGTTGGTTACATGAATGGTGCGGATCGTTTGAGCTCTTACGATTCTTACGAATTCGAAATCTCCACAATACAGGATTTAGACAACTTTGCACAATACGTCCCGTCCACTTAAGTAGCACGTCATTTCTCGGCATAGGTGTACCACCATACTGTTATATTTGAACTTTGAAATTTGGGGCATGGACTAGTTGCGCCTAAAGCGCAAATACTTTATATTTTAGAATAATAGTGCACCATTATTGCAATGCTCTTTATATTTTAGGGTAGGTATTCAGATTGTGTTCTTTATTTTTTATAGCAACCTAGGTTATATTTTTTGGTTTTACTTTTAGGTATGAAATACACGTTTTTGTCTAACCTTATTCCATAAATATTGAATTATTAAATATAAACTATGATATTACGAGTAAAATAATTGAAAACCGAAAAAATTAAAAACTTGTATTGACCTTTGATATGTTCTATTTTTCTCTGTATATTATTAAAAAGCCCATACTTTAGAGCAATACTATTTAAAATACATAGAACAGTTTATTATAGATATTTTTATACGTACGTTTATCATATTTTATTTTTATGTTATTAAAATAAATAACTACATGTCTATCGTACATAAAATATTTTAAACGTAATAAATTGTTAAATTCCCAAAATATGATTTACAGCCGTTACACAAGCCGACAAATTATTTCTCTCAATTGTTATTTTGTTATATAATAGTTATTATAATAATTTGATATTTTTAATTCCACGTTTTTTAGGTTCAAAATACTATGTTATTTTACTACATATTCGACGCTTATTGGACTCATGGTTAATGGATTTATTCTTCTATATATTAGCTCAATAAACTAGTCTCGATTTACGCTTTTATTAACACATAAGGAACAATGCGTCGATTATACATATAGATATCGTCACTACACTAGTAAATGGATCAATATATAAGAGAATATTTCCACAGTTTTTAGTTCATTTTACATTACTTTTTTTTTTTTATACTATTAATATACAATTTCATCAACTTATATCAAAAAGTATTTAAGTTTTTAAAAATAAAATATTTTTTATCGTAATTGTCATATATTTTTTTTTATAAATAACAGTGTGCATTTGAAATATATACATCATTATAAATACATAATAATGAAAAATTATTATTACATAGTTAAATTAAATTGATTTATTGTCATACATGATATGTACTTAGCTATCATAGTTTTAATAGTATTTATAAATAATAATTTTACAAAAATGTACTCGGGTATATTTTTTTATTCTCGGACTTTTCGTTTTATTGACTCAAATTATTGGAGATCATAGGGCAATGTTTATTTTAAAATGAACGGTAATGCATAAACACTTCCAAGGTTTTGCCAAAAACAATAACATGTTATTGTACATAATAATCAAATCTCGATTATGATAAATAATATGGATTTTAATTAAAGTGTCTATCATTGAAATATTATAATTGCTTTTGCAATTTTGTGGCGACCCATTCAATGTACCGAATATTGCACCTCTCAGATTTTTTTAGCATATCTATTTGAAATTGAAAAACAACTACAGGGACGTTGGTCGAATTGAAGGACTTCTGGTCTAGAATAATAGTAATGAGAACACCAATACACCATATACATTGAAGTCCGAAATACAGCATTATGAGTTTAACCATTGAACCCAAAGTACCTTCACACCACATGAGATTATTATACAATAATCACTTATTTAAATTACGTTTTTATTTTAATTTTAAATTAATTGGGTACACTGCCGGATATGTCACTCTGAAATTGCAAAAGCAATAAATTACTTAATATTTCTATGATAGACAGTTTTATTAAAACCCTTATTGTCTATCATAAATTACGATTTATTTATTCGCTCTGAGAATCCGAGTCCGTTACACTCCATTCGGTTAATGAACTCAAATAAAATTTTGTTTCCACAGCGAGTCCAATAAGTGGCCGCGATTACTGTATTATTATTATCACATGAATTATAAAATTTGATACCTTACAAGCTATACTCGTGAACTATAATATTGTGTATATGTTATGGTGTTTTCGTGAGGTGCGAGGAATCGGCGTTACAGTCGACATTTTTGTCTGACGCGATCTGCAGCTAATCATCTGTGCGCGCCTTTCACTCCCTTCCGTGGCACCCCCCTCCCTTCCCTCCGCAGAATATAATCTGTCCCCGAAGGCTCGTTAGCAAGTCAAATCGGACGTGTGCGCTGCCTCGTCGTCGACATCGACGACGACGACGACGAACGACTACTAACAACTATAAATTATATACAGCGCTTTATGTATATATATAACGTACATTATAATATTATGCGAATACCGTTTGACTCTCGCACACACACACACACACATGCGCGCGCGCCTCAAAACCAAATGTAACTCGCCACCCGCCGCCGCCGTCACGCGCCTAATTACGTATCATAATAATTATTGTGGGAACCGTGTATACGTCATATACATATATTATTGTATACGCGTAGCGCGTGCCGTCTCCTTCCCTCCACCGCCGCCGCCGCCGCACCCCGTTCGGGCATACCCGGCTATGTGTATAATACAACGGCACAGTCGGTAGTCGGCGGTCTGCGCTGCAGTAAATACACGTGGTCGCACAGCACCCTTTAATTTTCTCCTTTTTTTTTCTTTTTTTTTTTTTTTCCGGAGAATACGCGATTTTTTTCTACCCGACCTCCCGTAGCGTTTTACATCGGTACACGCGGTCTGCACCGACTGCCACTATATTGTAGTATTATACCGTGCTGTACAGCGTAGTTGTATGTGTTTACGAGTGTGAGAACTCGCGACCTCTGCGGCACCATTCGCCCAATCATATTATTGTGCGGCAGTTGTAGCCGCCGCTTGTTGGACTCACGGTTAATTGACTCGTTCGCCCGCCAGTGTACTCGCACGGGCTGGTCTCTGTATACTTACATGCATATAACACCGACGTGTAGGGAAAAATTCGTCTCACTACACCGACTAATAGGGTCGATGTGTACATTTTATCCAGTGTTTTTTAATCCATTTTTACCGATTTTTAACGCATCTATATTGACGGTGAATACTTTTATCCACTGACTCTTAAAAGTATTTACGTTTTTGAAAATATTTTTTTTTTAATTTGAAGTCATTATGAAATACAATTATATATTGAAAAAATAAATATATTTTTTTGTATTTTCATCGTAATACCTATTAATTTTAATTGTTTTTATTCCTTCACAAATGACAACATATGTATTATGAAATATATAAACAAACAAAATATGTTGCATAATAATGAATATTTATAAGTACCTATAAAGCCATTATTTTTTTGTTGTATATTAAATTATATTGTTATCGTTATAATTTTATTCACTTTTTATTCGACAGAGGATATCGATGAGCGAGCCCGAACGTATTTTAAAACGTAGTATGTAAACGTTACTGTTCTAGATTTAGATTTTCTCGCGTAATAAATTTATTAATTATGTTATATGTTTATAATATTTGATACGCGTCGATGTATAATTTTTTTAGATTTCGATGATACACCGAACAGTTGCAGTTCTAGTCCGTGGTCGTTAGCGTAATTAGGTTACATAAGGAAGCCAGTTAGGTTTTGTTATATTTCTGTATCGATATAATATACACGCCAAGACTAATTAATACCGTTCGTGATATCTAACCGGCCTGTCCGTTACAAAGTTTATAACATAATATCATACACTATCATAATAATATACCCATTGCAAGCATACTATATAGCTCGTGGTCGTATAGTGTTTCATTTACCGTTAAGGTTTACCGTGTCCATCGGACGTTACTCTCCTGCGCAGAACCTACAACCAGGCACGTGTGTACTGAAAATGATTTCGGGGGAGGGTTCACAAGTAAAAATATTAAATATTTTTATCGAAAATAAAAATTATATTGTTATAGTTTATCGTCAAAACGTTATCAGTGTTTGATGACAATTTTTATGAAAAAAAAAATGTATACAGATAGTGTCTACGTATGAAACTTTAAAAAAAAAAATACTTCAGAGGTGTATAAAGTATTCTAGTGCAATAAATTGTATGTTATATTGCGTTACGATGTATCAGTTCGGCGACGATTAAACCGTAAACAAATCACTGCCACGATTGTTTTCGCATCGTAGGTAGTAGATATATGTATAATCGGGCACTCAGGGTACTGCATATACTTCAATTTATAGCGTTGTTCGGACGCTCACTCACGTCTATTAATTTAGTTGCCGTGGTAGTTGTACGCGAGTACATAATATACAAGTCACGAGGTACACCACAATTAGACGCATATTATTTTTCTCCCGCCCAATCCACGGTCGTTTTCAATACGATTCTCGTGTGTCGATTGTTGTTTCTCATTTGCATGTGCTGTGCACATCGATGCATTAATATATACATAAAGGTGTTTAGATGGTAAGGTTTTAATATTTTAATCGCGGAAGCTTTTCCGTACAACATAATTTTATGTATAGGTAGTGTGGGTCAATAAAATGTCGTTCGTCTTTGTAATAGTTCCCCGGTGCGTAACCTTTTGTCACCGTTCATTTTGTTTTTCCGATATCGAACTGTCTGATGCGACACCTCGAAGGAGTGACGATTAAAAAAAAAGCAAAACATTAGTGTACGTGACAATACACTCCATCATCGTGTATGTACGACTAAGAAAAAACACTCTACTCAAATTCCATTATCATTAATAACGTTTCCATCAAATTTATGAGATTTAAAAAAAATCCAAAGGTATTCGTTTCATGCCGATACTTCTGTATAATCTGCACTGTTAGACAACGGAACCGATCTCATCGCAACACGAATATATTCAATATATATATACAAAATAATATTTATAATATGTGTGCGTGTTTATGTGTTTATTCGCACACGGTAGATGACGAACAGGTGATGTAGCTTTGAAGGGGTTTTATTATACTCAATACTCATGGTATATAATGGACAATGTACGGAAATATGGGCTTACATATTGCATATAAAAACTCATAAAAAACGTTTTTTTTTTAAAAAATACATTTAATTGAAACTTTACCTTAAAAAAAAAAAAATTGACTATTTTAAATTAACAGAATTATAGTTAAATAATAAAATGGAAGATTGTTTATTAGATTTAAAAACAAATTATTTTGATATTCCATAAATATTTTTTGTGAAATATAAGAATACCTATTTCTTTATTTAAGAAAAAAAAACACCAACACATTAATAATCATGATATTTATTGGCGTATAAATTATACATACATGTACACAGATGAATACGATGAAACAAAAGACGGAGGGCCGCTGGCTGGAGTATTATAGGAGCCTCGATTAATGTACCCTTTAAAGTGGTACGTTTGCAGAGTTAAGATTGTATTGAGTGGAACTCTGCAGCGGGTTTAAATTTTAATACGTGACTCATACCAAAACGTATGCTGTGCAAAAATTGAATGCATTTTTACATAGGTACTAATTTTACTTGATGTATTTCTAAAATAATGTTTCAAAGTCTAGTCAAATCTATTGAAAATACTCTCTTCAAAGTACTCCCTTCGAATAATATACCTAGGTACAAGCAATATTTTTTGTTCATAAATGTCATTCTTGTATAATATGTCGTTATATCACTATTCTCTATATAGGCAGTGTTTAGTCGTTGTATTCGTTATAGATAGATGTTTATAACGAAATGCCAGACAATATAATATAATTTATGCTATGTGTATATTATACATATAGCTGAAATAGTGTGGAGTCTATTATAGCCATTTTTTCATTCGCCATACGTGCAGTTAAATCGATAAAAGATTGACCCCTATTTGAAGACCGACAACTACGTGGTGGTGAGACGTATAGAATGGCTAAATGAACTATGGACGTTTATCATTGCAGGAGTACAATACCTATAGTATAATCTAAATAGTACAACGGGTATTTTAATATCTAGAATTTTCAACAGTAAACTGATGTGAAGTATTTAAAAAAGTAATTTTTTCCGGACGCTTTTTGCTTTGTTGGCTCGAGTTCATCATGTCACTGGTATACACGTATACTTAATCCGTTCCATGAATTATAGTTTGTTAGATAATGCTGACGACGGGTAAATGTTAGTTAAAAAAAAAAAAACTTTTCTCTGGTTTAAATTAGGTTTTCTAAAGACAAATAATATTTTTTCTAAAAATATAATGATAGTCAGAAAATATATTTTGATAATACTTTACTTACCTACATGTAACACTTTAATGTAATGGGTTAAAAAATTAAAAATTAATTAAGCTTTTTTTTATTATTAGACAATAATAAGAGATTATCAATATTTTAAACACATTTTGTTAAAAAAGTGTTAAATAACCATTTTTTTTTTAGATATTTATAAATAAAGCCAAAATATTATGTATATTAACATTTAACTTAATAAAGAAAAAAGAAAAATTCGATTTCATAAGATAATAATGATAATTTTATTTTATGATAACTATTTGTTTTTATTATTACAAATTATGAATTATGTACTATACTGTACTAAAATTAAAATCCGTTTTATATTCTTAGTAAATAAAATACACTTAAGTATCATTTAATTAAAAATATTACTATAGATAATAGATCATAATAATTATAATCTTTTATACTTACTTTTAAGCGTTTACTTTGGGTTATGGCGCACAAACAGTTTGTGAATAGTATGGAAGCATAACATGTGTTTCAAAACATTTCTCTAGTGTCTAGACATTGTATTGAACCTTCTATTAGGCGAAATAATTATATGGAAGCACTGAGGATAAATATAGAAGACACTCTCTAAAGTTTCTGAGTATTACGATATGTTTCAAAGGCCATATATTAAATCAATTAAGGTGTAATGAAAACTATAACGTTTCTGTCTGATGTACTTTGGACAAAAGTTGTAGCCGTTCCGAGTTTAAGACCACCTTGGGGAATTTCACGACGAGGATTTGTATTCGCATTGATACATTTTTTAATCTTAAATACAATAAACGAATCAAAAGAATACAGAGCAAACGAGCTAAAACGTCTATACGGTTAGTATAATTAGTTATTATTAGTTAAATAATTAAAGAGGTCTAATAATATGTAAGTTTATACCATTACGTCTAAAAACAATAATATTGAAATTTGATTTATAGTGTGCACTGTGCAGTGTATACTAATATAATTATAAAATAGTATCAGAAAACAATTAGTATTTTTTTTAAATGTTCATGATATATAATTAGTGAATTAGATACCAAGTATTCTAGTTTTGCCGAGACACTTTAGTTCGTCTCTTATAATTTTATATTTTATTGTATAAATTAAGCGTTATTAGAATCAAATTATAGTAAACTATGTAGCGTCGTAATAGCATTTTGAGAATTATATAAGTCATTGTTAACTAATAATATACTAAATTAGTCTTAAAACTAATATAGTGTTGATAACAATTTTGCAATTATAATAAGTTTATAGATGTACCACTAAAAACAGATGTATGTGTTGTCATTGCCTATTAAATAATAACGACCGTACGGTTCTATATTAGGTTTATATTATAATTATTATAATGTAAGCAAATTTTGAATGCATATTGTATAGTTCCTCAACTAAACGACGACAGTGATGGTATGCCGGTATACCTGTTGGCTGTTGCAGACATGCAGCGCACACAGTAAAACGTAAACGCCTTATCATTAGACTCACAATATTGCAAGCTGCTGTATTGTCGCAAGAATCTAACAGTCGCTTAATTCTGTCAATAAATAGACCCACTCAAACATACACCAAATACGCACATTTCATGAATTCATGAGATATTCTCGTATAATAGACCGGTCGTCGCGTCTTTTAGCGCAATTTGGGATACTCGTAATATAATATAAAAACTATAAATCAGACCTAGGAAAGTTAATTTAAAATTACTAGTTTATAATCAAACACAAAATATATACGATTGAACTAAATTATTCATTAACTTGTTTATTTTCTCTAAATAAATTTGTTACTTTCAAACTATAAAATGAACTTAGAAATAATTATGATTTTTTTTATTAAATAAAATAAACCAATTTTCTCTCAATTCAATGATATTTTGTTACTTATATATATGGTTAATGTATGTACGTTATTTAGTATGTTTCCAACATATTTAATAATTTTATTTATAAATTATATCTATACAATAACAAATAAATAAGTACTTAAAATTAACATTTTAATTCATGTAATTAATATGATAAATACTAAAATAACTAATTATCGTTTCATATTTTTTATTTCATATAAAAATGTTTACTTAGAATTAGAAACACTCGATAGAGGACGGGTATAATAAAATGTTATTTTATTTTTACAATTTTATGGATTTGGAATTGTGATCTAAATAATAATGAAATTTGAATACACAGAGAAGGCTGGATACTACATATATTATATGTATATTATTAAAACTGTATTATAGTTTTCATGATTATAATTTTATAATTGTATTATTTTTGAGAAATTATTGTATTACATAAAACAAATTATGATTAATATTATTCTATTTGAAATTATTATGTACGTATTTAGCATAATTATTGATAATGTTATCGATATGTAGGGACGTATGCATCTAGGTTTTAAGGTGCACTGGGACACTGGGATGCAAATTATACCTGTGGTCTTTTCTGAACTATTTTTATTTGCACTCGACTTACCTATACTGATAATAATTTCAGTAATGTAAAGTAGTTCATTGTCATAATAAATTATTGTAAATTTGTAATTTAACATTTGCTAAAAAATATTATACATATCACTGTAATAATACAACGTGAGTATCTAAAAGTCTTTATATTTATTTTTAAAGAATCTAAAGTAATAAAATATATACTCTTGATAACAAAATACAATTTTTGGTATCTGTTCCTAATTCTATTGTAAAACATATGAACTTTGAAGTAAAATTAACATTAAAAAATAAGTTCAAGTTCATTAAAAACGTCAAGAATTTCAAAGTAAATCGTCGATTCAAACAAAATATAGGAACTTAATTTATTTTAGTTTATATATTTTAACTTTGTACGAGTGAAGTTCTGTTGGTATAAGCTTATGATATAATATGTATATTTTATAAAATGATCTTGGGTTTATTAAACGTATGTCTTAACAATCCTGTGTACGGTTCTCAACAGCAGGAATGGTGAGCGCACGCTCATGAATACGATATGATATTTTATGCATTTTTCGTTATTTTACCCTTCCCGTTATTGTTCTACGATTCCTGCCCTCATTTATATTAATGCGTTCCACGAATTATTATGCTCTTATTTTTCATCTCCTGTCCGTGGCGTAGGATTCCTCTCACGATATATATATATGTATATATTATAGGTGCCTATTATTATCGTATAAAACAACCTGCCACGTGTACTTATACAGAGTGTTTCAGAAAAACAGGAAAATATTGTATAACTCTGAAAGAAGTAAAAATATGTATATGACAATTTTTTTACTGAATTCAAAAAATAATTTATATAATATTATGATTTTTAAGATTGAAAATCTCATTTCTTGAAATTTATGTTTGTAAGACGGTAAAGGTACATATAGGTACATTATTAAAAACAAATGGTGACATTATTATATTTTTAGGAATCGTAGCAACTTTTCTTTGAATATAAATTTTCAACCCGTTAATTTCCGCAATAGAAAAATGATGTCTACATTTTCTACATAATTACAGTTGAGTGATGTTTACATTTGTTATCATCGCATGGATACTATTTAAACCCAATTTTCGTTATTTAATTTTAAAAATTGAAAATAATACCTATTAAAAAATATAATATAAAAATGTATCATAATATAATAATCTTATGTTCTAGAGAGGCGCATTCCACGGCGACCAGCGTGTTATTAAATTTACCTTTGTATTTTAATCTCGCCTGGAAACATTACGTTCGGTTCATAGCGTTGACACTGTACAGATCCATTCGCACTGTTTGCAGTGTAATATTATACGTACCTACACACTTCCGTGGTCATTTACTCTTCAACGAATTCAATTCCAATGGGTACGACATGTATAAATATAATATTATCCTTTTCGTGTCAACTCGACGAAACATTTACATACGCAAAATAACTAACGTATGCCACGCACTGCATGATTTGTGACCGCTGTATTTTTCTTTCTATTGTTTGACATTTGCCCTTTTCCGGTAACAAAACGATCAAATATTTATTGTACAATGCCCAGAGACACTTTACCCTCCAACTATACAGCGCTCTTAATGAATCTCCAAATAACATAATGCTATGTATCATCACAGATATATAATATAGGCTGTTGGTATACATCAGGCAAAGCGCTGACGTAGACCCTCAGTCTCCCTGCAGCGACAGCAATTATAGGATTTCGCATAACTCGCGTTTACGATATAAGGATAATCCTCACTATTAAGACGTGCAACGACAAGGAGTGAAGCACAACAATATTATTTACGCGTTATTATTATATATACGTAAATAGTGTCTAACGAATGCATTTCATGTGTGTATGTGTGTGTGTGTGTGTGTGTGTGATGTATATATATAATAGTTGTGTATTATCCATGGAGTGGTATCTGACACGGTTTTCTCTCGCATAAATTGCTCACACTCGTTCCATCCGCCACTGTATTATGACGCTACTCCAACTATTCAGAGAGCCGTTGTTGTTGTTATTTATATATTATACATTATATGTAGGTCTGATGATATTTTATACCAGGAAAACTATTTTCTCACTCTTTTATACTGGATTTTCATTGTATTTAATGTATATATATATATATATATATATTTTTCTTCTAACGCATTTACATCAAAGTTATTATTTTTTTATTTATTTTTTAAGACGACCCTCAACAAGTATAATTACACTTGGTATAATCTACACAACACGTGTACAAAAACAATAGAACCAAACGTAATACTTACAATGAATTCAAAATATAAATGTTCAAACTTTCATTACTGTATTAAAATGTTTAATACTGTTGTAATTATATGTAGTAAGTGGTTTACTGGATTTTAATCTGTAAATGGTATCTACTTAAAATCGGTAATACAAATTAATAATTATTATGTTATGTCATATTGAAAAATATTATATTATTTTATTTCAGTGTAGTGGTATAGATTATAGAATAATATATATTATATGTACACGAGAATTGAGTACCGGATATAACCAGCAAGTTACCGAACTTAACCCTGTATATTACACATATATTTAATTGTTTACATTCAAAATTAATAAACGCTTTATCTACTGTACCTATCTGTATAGTATTGTTAATTTAAAATTAATAGTTAGCTATTTATATATAACATCAACATGTATATTATTTATTCAAAAATCATGCATTAAATTATGGTTTGTAAATTAAATTATTACCGTTAATTGTTTCTAATTTCTAATCAATATGAGCTGAATATAAAATTTGTTTTAAAATGCCTCTATAATCTTTCTATTTTATTTATTTGGAAAAAAATCTGTTTTGTGTTTGCTAGGTTGTTATTATTTTTGAGGGTTGTATGACGTACAAATAACTGTCTCAAATCATCATTTAGCTCTTCCGGATTCAAATCTGAAGTAAAGTAAGCAAAGTCGCGTGTAATCCAATTGTTCCGATCAATCTCACACAGAATAATAGCTTCCGCTTTCTGATTTGTCAGTAACAAAGCAACACGTAAGAACTTTAAATCCAGCTACCAATCAATGAAGAGTTTTTTTACTTTGATAGTAAAAAAAAGGAGATATAGAGAAAAGAGAAAAAGTTACAACGCACATGACTTCATTAGAGTCCATTCAATCAAAATTATTCATGCCGTGTCTCATTTTTTTTTTAAATAGAGATTTTACTATTCAAATTACAACCTGGATCGGAAACTACATCTGTACGTCGCTTTGCTATAAATTGATTTATTCTAAATATTATATTTTTCACATATTATTTGTATGTAAAAATGATCTCAATTTCTGTATTTAAAAGAATTCAGGTCCTTAACACTCGATATATAGTAGGTATTATAAACGATTTTCAAAATGAAATGTCCGTAATAACTATTAAAACGCATTTGAAACAATCGGATTACATATTTATCTCCTTATAATAATAGATATCGCGGATATTGCAGTACATAATATTATTATGAGGATTTGAAATATTACCATTGTAAAATGAATTGTTATGCATGTAATAGATTGCAGCTGATCTATATTATTGTTATAACTAATAATATTTATATAAAATATAGATTGTTTTGATCACGGCTTGATTTATAATAATTTTAATCTCCTAACGTATGGTTGGAACGGATTATTGTTTCACAATACCGGTTTGTTATTAATGTTATTATTAATACGAATTTTATTTTATTTTTTATTTTATTCCAGAAATCTGGAATCAGCGTTACGAATAAGAAAACAGCAGTTGCGTTATAAGTACTATAATACTAAATTTATAATCCAAAATAATAGCGGAGGTGTAAATTCTAATTTTGATTTAAAGACCATATAAACGCATAAACATATTATATGCGCTGTTATAAGTACTTACTAAATCTATATTTGATTTTGTATCGTTTAGTATATATATTATTTGAACAACGTATGGGGACTGCGAGTATTATTGCCATTTCGTGAATATACAATACAACAATATTATAATACCATATACCATTATTGTTGTTGTCCAAATCCGATTACGAGAAAATACAAAAACACCGTTATCCTAGTAACTGATTTTGCGTGATTTCGCACGATGAGCCGCAAGTGTTTCAATACAGTAACTGTATTGTGTTGTCGCGCACCCAACGTCGTTGTACAAAATGTACAAAACAAGACCGAAACGTGAGTTAAATACGTGTGAAAAGATAAAACTGCAATAAATTCTGAAATAATATTAATAATAACAATTGCTCTAAAACAGTAATATTCATATGGTTATGTTATTATATTATTATTTTAGTATAGACGGTTACGAATGTTTGTATGAAATCTGGCATGGAACACAACAGTGGTGAATGGTGATAGTTATCTGGAAAGGGGTTTGGTGTATCTCGCATCCCTTAGAGATTTAATTTTTAAGCTAAACAGCTATGAAAATTAAATTAAATTATTTAATATAATATAAGTTTATATCACCGTTTTTTTAAATTTGTGATCGTTTCAAATGTATTGATATGGATAATTTAAAGCCCTTTAAACAAAATATCCGAACGTGAACACTGGTTTTTATAAAAGTGCATACTTTAGTAGAACAATTTCCATTACAATTAGTTATTAAAATGACGTGTTCTCAATATGAATAAATTAATCCATATATACTCGCTATATAATCTTTAAGTATGAATTATGATTATTACAGCCTTATAGGTCTCTTGGTTTTCACTACCGTTATAAAAATGCATGAATCTTATGTGATATTATTGTAAACTTTAACAACGGTGATTATCACACGATAATATTTTTTATTATTAATTTATACCTAAACATTTCAAATAATAATTACTAAGTAATAACTAATAAAATTATAGGAAATATTAACATCTTAAAAAATACCATTTTCTTTTTCATATATCAATTATTATTTGCATTAGCTTTTGACATACAAAAAATAGGTATTGTTTTACTATGAAAAATTTAACAAATATTAGAAAAAAAGGGGTTTTTGACCCTTCCATAAAGAATTTAATTCAACCGTAGTGAAGTTTAATTTAATTTGGGCTATATAAATATAGCGACGACGGCAGTAGTAGGTTAGGAGAAGCAGTCGTATAGCGGTATAGTACGATGATGATGATGATGATGATGATGATGATGATGATGATAATAATAATAATAATAATAATAATAGTAATAATAAATAATAATATTACATTTCGTAAAGTCTGTCGAACGCGGGTTTTATCGGATTAAAGGGAGGAAAAAAAACGAAACGAAACGAAATCGAATTAGAACGTCGTGGCTTTTGTTGTTGACCTTGTGTCGCCGACAACTACGACGTGTGTATCGGCCAGCTGCCGCTGCGACGCGTGCTGCAGAGGACGGACGCGTCGATCATTCTCCCTGCAGTCGCGTATTACCCTTGGCACAAAATCAATCCGAATGGGTCTTCTTGACGATATAGGAGTACTAAGTTTTTCAAAAAAAAAAAGCTTAAAAAAATATAAACCCTTACACAGCGCCAATGCACAACTACCTTCTAATCTAACCATGATTTAATATTTTATTTTTGTGAGTATGATAAAGAATGTTATTGTAAAATATCTTAGACGCAACTAGTATAATATATTCTCTTCCGAGTGAACATAGTCCTTATCATTTTAAAAATGAATATATCTTATATTACCAAAACATACAAGGAAAATACATGAAAATATTGCTTTGAGTTCTACAATAGATAAAATAATGTTGAAAGTCGTGTATTTCGCATTTAACATTCATTTCAAAAGATACTACTGCACTCTACAACTATTATAACATTTAAATAAGATTTGAGCTCTGTTCTATAGTTCTGCGATTACTATAGGTATTATACGTCAGTGGTTTTTAACCGGTGTTACGTTATACACGGATGATCCACAAAGAAAATGTTTCACGGAAATTTGAAAATTATTGAGAAACATTTATTAGGTAAACATAAATCAGTTTTAGTTAGTTTCATTGTCTTGCGCTATACAATTATATTATTTTCTATTGACTATTATTATGTAATTTTAAATGTATTATGCAGTTTAAAAAATGTATATAAGTACTGTTTTGTTTTACAGCTGTGATCTACAATAATCTCAACAAATTATAAATAATTGGTGATTCTGAAAAGGATCACTGCTATTATCCGTGCATGTATAATACCGCCATATGCACCGGCGTCTTAAATAGTGTGTTATATTGTGAAGAGAGGTAAGGAAGAGACAGTTGCCAACCATATGTTATAGCATTTTAAATATTTTCTTAGTTTTTTTTTTTGTAAAACTGTAATTGATGCTTTTCTGATCAGATTAATATTGGTAAAATATAATATGCATTATTAATATATACTACATAATATAATAAATTAAATAGTTATTTTCAATAAATGTAGATTGTATTTTGTCGTCCTAATATATTATTAAAATTATCTATTCTTATTCCATAACCTATATACCTACTTTTTTTATTAATATATAGTAATATGTTATTATACCTGCATGATTAACGCATAAAATAGACAATTTTACGTTAAAAATAATCCATTTTACTATATTATTTTTAACATTACTAAAATATAAAAAGATTCTATAAGGTTCTAAAATAATATTCTTACCTTATTATATGCCAATTACTCAAATTATTTAAAAAAACAGTGTAAAATGCATTATACTTAATTTAGAATTTGCTACGTTTTGCGCTAGTAAGATGGCGACATCACAATATGTAGAAATTTAGAACTATAGTGTGCAAAGATTGAGTTCAAACTTTAAGTTTTCTTACCTTCCCCACCCTAAAAATAGGTATAGGGACACTCCAGATCCAAACATATACTACTGTCATTACTACTCACTAGTTATGCGTTACTACTGGTAAAGTGGTATAAACTATATGTATGTATACATATAATATATATAACTATTTGCTGGACAGCGTCTCCCCTGCCGAGAAAACTCGTAAAAACCATAAAAAAATAGTTTTTTTTCTTGTCCCTTTTACCCGAGTTTTTTTCCCCGAGTGTCGCTAATATAAATCGATAAACATTACCAGATTGCTACCAGCGCATATACGAGTATACACCGAATCATATATAGTTATTTTCCTCCCTTTATCAACCGCCACAGGCCCTCCCTATAGCTATCGGTAAATTCGACAAACGATTTACGAGTAATCACGTACTAACGTCATTTAACCCCCTCTGAACGAGATCGATAGCTCTCCGAATGATAATTGGTTAAAATGACCGTGTTGTGCAGTAGTGACATACTATATAGGAAATGGTAGCACATCGTACAAATGTGGTATGTCAGTAGAAAATTTCAAATGTAGGTTATTAAATTTATTTTAAACTAAAGAAATATATATATATTAAGCATATCTCAGCATATCAAATTTAGATTTAAATACGGTTTACCGTGATATCTATGTGATACCGAAGTACATTTTATTGGACAATTTAACATTTTGAACTCTTTTGATGCAGGCACCGCTATACCACTTTTTATTTTAAATATTATCCAATAATTTTTAGTATTTATTTGAGTTTAATTTAAAACAGTAGAATCTAGCTATATTTTAATTGAGGACCATCGTACCGAGGTATTTATTTGTAACTAACTATAAGACGGGACATACTTAATGTAATTTAACAAAGCTGTTTAAAAAAAATTTCAGTAGTATCCTTATAATAATTATTATAGATAAATTTTATAATAAATCTATTACAACAATTACACTAACACAATATGTATGGCATTACTGCAAAATTAAGACGTTTTGTCGTTTTAAAATGTATAGATTTAAAGGTTATATTATTTATAGAAATAACGTAAGTATTATGTAGTCAAAGTGCTTATGAATACGTATTGACGATATTATTTTGTATGTAATAAACTAATAACTCCCTATTATAGAACATTTAAATTTTATAAAAACTGCATTATGTAATAAAATGTTTATTTGTCAATTAAATTATTTAATATTTATAAACCGTGTCACTATATCATCCCATTACCCGTATTATTAAATCCTGTAAATATTCTTAAATACGGTTTAAGAAGTCAAAAATTATGATAATTCGATAATTGGTATATGATTATGTTAATAGTTTACATCGATCATTTCAAAGTTCAAACGTATAATAAAATGAACGATGAACTTGACAGAAAAAAAAAAATAAAAAGTTTAACATTTTAAAGATTATTGATATTTTGTGTATATTATAAAACTACGTTTCGATGTTTTTAATTAAAACTTTAGTATAATACATTTTTACCTACAATATTTTAAATAAGTCATATAATAGTAGTAATAGTACCTACTGTCTATATTATTATTTGTTAATCTTATCTCCCTTTTCCATGAGTGAAAGCTACGTATTTGCCATTGCAGAATTTCTGTAAAAATAATATTCGTCAAAAACCAAGACGACTTTAATAGAAAAAGGATTTCAAGACGAGTTAATTGCCAGAAGCGACTTATAAGTTATAACATTTAATCGGCCGGACTATTGAAAACGATACCTTAAAATCCCTCGCTGTCAATGGTTTCTTTTTTTTTCATCACAAACTTAAACTCAATAAAATTCTTACGGGGAGTGACGTCAACAAGAAGTCTTCTTTCGAGTCACGTGCACATGACTGTTTTTTTTTTATTATTTCAATTTGCATACGAAATGCTTATTGTACCATATTGTTAGTAAACACATACAGTAAATATAATAAGTAGTCTCCATAAAAAATGTTCCAATCGTATACACCTACTGAAAATATATACTATATATAAGTTATTGGTTTTAAAGAGAAACAAAATATTGCTGTTTATTTATATATTTTTTGGCTAATATAGAAGTATATATTATAATGGTCTACATTTTTAAATACTATTGACTTTAATTATGAACTGAAATTATACAAATTTAATAATTTTTAAAAGTAATTTATATTGATCCGATTCACGTCTCTGATTTATAATCCTCGAATTTAAAGTAGGTGTATGATATTTATTAAATTCATATTATATATAGTATATACATATATTATAAGAAGTAAGAAGTAGACTAAAACTTGTGCGTTCAGTTAAGTCGTAATACATTTACTGGTAGAATTATATAATGGTCACCTGATGATTATTATATTATGTACATTGTATAGTCGTGTTAAAGTTATCACATAAAATATTCAATAGAATGTTTCAAGAGTTTCTCACGTTTAAAAGTGGGGCTTCCTATAATATGTATATATATATATATATATATATATATATATATATATATATAAGAAATAAAAAAGAGTAATAAGAAGTACTTTGTACTTACGTATAAGTAGGTTCACAATACGGATAAGTGTCTACACATATATAAATGTTATTTTTTTCCCTATAAAAAAACGTTTTTATTAACACGACTGTTATGTATATTGTATAATATACATCCTCATGTATAGTTATTAAATACATCAAACATGTATAAAGAATAAGCGTATATCCGGAAATTGAAAACTATACTGAGGATAAAACACAGTGAAGCCCACAAACTGTGTTTAGTGCAATTGCATTTCACTTATGTCAAATTAAAATTATCAATGGGGGACAATAATATACCACCTGGCCATCATATTATATACATTGGCCAGATGAAAATATGTAACATAATAAATATAGTTTTTGAAATATTATTAAGTTCCCACATGTGATATGTTAACGTCCTGTGAATATTATATAGTTAGTCAAAAGTGTTATACGAACTGTCAATGATGGTGTTTATAAGTGTATGTATGTGAGCTATATACACTATAACGTTTATTTATATTATGAATGTACATAAAAAAAAAACGATAAAATTCAAACTGTCTTAATTAGCGTTTAGTTAAGATTAATGTACACGTAAACGCACTCGTTTCAAAAAGTTAATACGGGCAACGTATTTAACATACAATTCAATATGATTTATACATATGATTATATTACTTGAACAAATATTATAATTCGATTAGGATTTTAAAATGTATGATACATAAAATGCATAGTACGTACGTTTAAAGATGATTAGGACTAGTACCGAATTGATTCCCGAGCACCTACTACACATGCCGAATTGGATCCGAATTCATATATTTAAAGAGGAATCCAATTGGTCATGACGGTCAAATTGGAACCAATGTGGCTATTCCCGTGATTGGAAATTGTATGTACAATATATCTACCTAAAGAAGAAACTATTGCGATTGTTAATCTAATTGTTTATTATTATATAAATATAATGAATGTATACATTAGTCTATGTCTCTATTACGAACTTGTGATATTTTATTTCAGAGGTCACACAATGACAATTTTGATTTATTAATTAATAAAAAGTATTGTACGAAATATGTTCGAAAATTATTGTCGTTCATCGTCACAGTATTATATTGGGAAGGTATGAATACTAAAATAAATAATAATATAATATTATTAAAGATTTAGATTCTACACAAATTAACTATAACAATAAGTAACCTATGTGCAATAACTTATTTGTTCAGTTTGACATAATAAAATAATTTTAGAAAAACATCGTATTTAGACCAAAATTCTCTGGTGTTTAAATTTAAATATCTTTTAAAATACAATATCAAATTTAATGTAATATAATGTTAAAATAAATAATGATCACTAACTAGTTCAAAACAATAAAATGCTGCGGAAACTACAGTTGAGACATATGAATGACAGATTAATGAATAAGGTAGATTATTTATTTATTTAATAATACCTACACATCTTATGTAAAAAAGAAAATTCAACTAGATGCAAAATTCAATCACCCATAAAATATCAACGAGTTATTTTGAATGTTGTTTTGATATAATATAATATAGGTACTGGTTTACCGGCCATCTATCAATATGGGCAATAAGTAATAAAATATTAAAAGTTTTCGTTACAAAACCTCGAAAACAATAATAATCATGTTAATATTATGTGAGCTGCAATTTATTACAGGGGAAACTGTCACTGAACACGTAAGTTATTTTTGAAACATTAAGCGTGTAAAAACCAATTTAAACGCGCGCACTGATAGTTTTTAAATCTTTAAATATAATCTATTTTTTTAAATAATTTTATACGCACGCTAAAATTTCCTATTTATGCACATCAAGCGTTTAAAAAATGTAAGTATGTGTGCACTGTGTGCAGGATACTATATTATACTACAATACTACCATCCGCCATATTATAGCTATAATACTCTATTCGTGTTGGTATGGATTCCAACCTCGAACGATAATATGATGGACCGAGAATATAAATATTTCTGTAGGTATAACTGATGGTATGTAAAATTATGTACCTATTGCACATTCAACGCCGCTGTCAATAAATATATTTTTTTTATTTTATTCTGCAGGAGTAATATTATAATAAATTATTATTTCAAACTTTCCAGTGACGACAGACACACACACACGTTCATATATTCGTTTATATACACGTTCTATTATTACAGTATAGGTACAGGCGCGGGCATTGAGCATAACGATATATTATATTATGAATAATTATTGTAAACACGTTTTTCGGGCAGCACGTCGTTTATCACATAATGTACGATTATTATTTTATAACATGCAGGATAATAACATGTATAGTTTATATTCGCGGGGACAATATTTAAATAATTTTTCACACCTGCAGGATTTCGATATTCATACGAATTGACGTGAACAATGTAAATTAGGGTGCGTATTTATTTTAACAGTTTTTACGATTACGTTCGGCTTTTTTTCAGTTTTTATTTTTCAACGCGATATATTATTATTAAGTTTATGGTAATTCGTATACTCCCCATTCATTTCAGGCAAATAAATCCCCTAAAACGACCAGTATATAACTACAACAAATAAAATATTATTATTATAGGTACATTTAGGTACAGCAGGACACGATACGAAAATTAACGCGATACGATCTTAACGTATATAATAATAGTTATTATAGATACGGAATGATTATCATTTTTTATCAGTGTCAATAACGTGTAAAGATAATAACCATAATAATTATTAAATATAGGTCCATAGTGTACAATTTACACTGTTAATCAACATGATAGTACCTATGTAGTATGTATAATATTATAAATACGGTATGCCAAGGCGTGTTAAAAACTCGACGAATCTCGACAATTATCGATTATAATTATATTATGTATGTATTATGTGTGTTAATGTACTGGCGTCATAATATTTTTCATAATATTAAAATATGCAGATAGAGTATCGATTTTATTTTTGCCAACAAGTACCAAGGTTGGTTTTAAAAAGTATTGACGCCACAGGACAGGATGCAACGATTATCCGGCATTCGTATGGTTTCGCTCACCTCGGCGTAAGCCAGTCTATAATAATATTATGCTATTATCTATCATACGTATCTACATTTAAATCCGAATAGAATTTGAAGAACAATTTCGGATTTCTAAGCAGTTATAAAATGTTATCAATGATTTTTGATATTACAGATAAGTACATATATAATATTATTTGTTTATTTAACGGGCCACGGGCATGATGCTTAATAGTAAGATCTAAAAAATATTTATAACAGTTTACCGTAGTACAATAACTTTATTGATAAGATAATTTGACAATTCAAAATAATTAATAATTATTTAAATGTATAATAATATACAAGAACAAACTATAAATAAAGCAAGTGACTCATTATATATGCATGTTATGATAAATAATAATAATAATAAAAATTGATTAAAACTTGTGTAAATATTCTGAAAATTAACAAATATTACAAAATTAAATCTAAAAAAGTTATTCTTCAATTAATTATTATATGGTTTATGAAATTATTTTAGATACACTTGTTTTATTATTCATACTTATACCAGAAAAAAAGCACACGCCATATTATTTTTAAGCTTATTCATAAACCTTCATATAGTACAATATTTACAGATATTTAATAGTACAGAATTTCAGTTGATGTCATTATTAATAATAAAAATCGAGAGAAAAATTTGTTTTTTATTTTCAATCGCTCCACGTTTAAGTGACGTATCATACTATGAGTGTTAAAAACGTTGATTCAAGTGCACGTGTTTAATGTCAAACATAAATAATGATTTTTTTTGTTTTATTAAATTATTTACCAATTAGTTTGTTTACAACAATAACGTTGCGATTTACCGAAATATTTAAAATTTATAACACGCCTGTGTGTACCTTATGAGCAATGGCCAATGACACATTAAAACAAATTTAGAAAAAAAAACTATTTCTGGGGAGATATATTTTCAAAGACGTCATTTTTAGAAACCTCGTCTTTTATACCAACCTGCATCATCAATATGAAATGTGGTGTGCTTATATAATAATAATAATATAATATAGGACGTATATAGGTCTTACTGCTTACTGCTGTCGAGTTTAAAATTCAAAATATTATCTAGGTGACGTTATCTTTTATGGCAATGTCAATCACGCACATTTTTTACATTATACTTGTTGAACATGTTTTTTCTCTCACTATTAAATTGCTCCAAGATAAATATAATATTGTATGCATAGCAGATATATGGATACGAGTCATGATAAATTATGTCAAATGGTAATCAGATAATCGTTTTAAATATCTTTGTACTTCTAGGTACATAAATGGATCAAGGAAGACCATAACAAAACGTACATATTTTACGAAAATTAAAGAAAATGAAAATGTTGGCACATACTTTATATTATATTTAAATTTTCCACTAAAATTCCAGGTTGGGTAATATTATCACGCAAATTATAATTTAAATAAATATAAAAGAGATAGACTACTGGTAGTATACTTATATAAGTATTTCAATAACCGCTTTGTAGATAACGTTAATGAGTTGGGCTTATTAGAAAAGTGTTGTGAATTTTGTGACACACTCACACCTCGTATCAATTTAAACTAAGTACGTCAACATTTATTTTTGAAAAATACATACCTGGAAATATTGATAACAGTCTATCTTCTTACGTTATAAACTCTATTATATTATAATACTAATTTAATACTCTATATATTTATATGGAAAAAAATGGGTGTAACACTAAGTTCTACTATACACGCATGTGCCTATACACCAACATTTAATATTTAAAATGTGTATACACTACTATTTTATGTCTATATATGTAGTATAATGTATTGTGCATACGCGTACGGTTCGTCTGTGCTAGTATTTCTTGCATCTGCCATATTGTGCATAATGTGGTCCTCCGCGTTAATTTTGCATTATACATATTAACCAGCAGCGCGTACGCTTAAATAGGTGCCTACCTACGTACAGTATGCCACGAAGGGTTGCGAGTTTTTATTCTCATTGTGTATAAATCTGTATCTCATTTTAATTTTTTCTATAGGTCATTGAGCCCCCCAACCAGCGTGTCCACGGGCTGTTTAGCTTTGTTTTTTTTTTTTTATATACACCCATACACCTGGTGAACACCGTTTAATCTATGCCGGGAGAAGGGTTGTGTCGCGAACGTACGCCTGTTTGTTCGTATATTATAATATAATAAAATATATACATAGCGACTGAACAACCGGTCTCGAATTTGGTTTCACGCTACGATGACGTGGCACGCGACCGGCGACTGCCTATTGATATTCAATTTTTTTTTTTTTTTTTAACGACAACCAGCTACCGCACATTACCCATCGCATACTACGGTCACCGAAGTGTACAGTTTAAAAATCAGCTAAAACCGATTTCTAAAAAATTTCAGAAACAAAAAAATATGGTTGATACTTTACTCTATGATCTTATAATAATATATTAAATTAGCCTTGTTTGATGTTAAATATTTATATAGGACCTGTAATACCTACAGAGTCTAATTTTAAAATTACACACCTCAGTCCTATAATAGTGTTAGTCCTCCTATCAATCTACTATTGGTATATATGAAAAATAAAAAAAGTCAACAACGTTCCACTATAAGTTGATCCGATTTATTTATACTTATGGCGTGCAGATAGATTCAGCCATTCCATTGTACGCTATTTAGTTAATTTAATTATAACTGATTATTAATAATTATAACTCTGCAACAATATTTTAAAATTTATAAATTAATATTTTAGGGCATTGTTCACCAAATTATTAAAACATTTTCTTTCAGAAAACAATATATTTAATGTTAATATTTTGATCAGTTAGCTATCGTATACCTATAATATGACATAGTATTTTATGTAATAAAAAAAAGACGCGATGCCACTGAATTGAGAGGACAATACAAATGACTGATAAGGAAGGCTGGAGAATTGGATGTGTGACGGGATGGTCTTGATGACTGGTAAATCCCAAAGAAGAAGAAGAATACTTTTTTTGAATGTACCTATATTTGTATACAAATAAATGATGGCATTAATACATAAACAATTACTAAAAACAAAAAACAAAAAAATTGATTTTGAAAGTTGAACAAATAAATAATAAAGTTTCGAACTTTATTAGTAATCAATGATTACTAATCATATTTTATATTATTTAGTATGTTTTTGACTAAAAATAAAAAAATACGTAACACGTAACTACTTATATTATACGTTTATATTATTTTTATTAATATTCCTAACTAGGTATACTTATTTAATTTTTCAAATAATTTTGTTAAAACAGAATTATATTAGAATTATTTTTGTACTCACTATAAGTCCAAAAATAATAGTTATTTATGAAATCATGAAATTTAATATGATAGGAGAAAATCTTGAATTCTTAATTCTGACATAATTATGTAAATATGTGTTGTACAATATTATAACTTTTAAAACGAACCAGTAACAAAAGTTTTTCAACTGGTATATGAAAATAAGATGATCATTTTTAATCAAATTTTACTTGACGGTGATGTGTGTGATATTTTTTTTTAATAAACAGTGAACGTTTGCAAAAGATTTGTTGTATACAAACGAGGGCTGTTACAATAGAACTGCATTTATTGCATCATTCCGAAAACAAAAACCATCCGTCGAACGGAATTCTCTCTGTCTACATAGAATATTATTTGCATAAGGAAAAATCACAAGTAAGAAAATTTAGACCTATATGATCCAGACCTGAAGTTCCGTAGAATGTGGATTAAACAGGCGAGTGTTATTATTATTATTATTATTATGATATTTAATTTGATACGCTGAGACGTCAGGCGAAAGGAAAAATGGAAAAAAAAAGGTCAGCTTGTTTTTTTTCTAACAATTATTACAGTGTATTTTATATTACATGTTATATGTTATATTCAATTTTTCACTGGCATGATATTTTCACGGTTCATCGGAGCGAAGTGTTGTCCGCTGGCCAAGAGAACGAGGGGTTGACCGGATAAATAGTGTATATACAATATATATGTGGTGCGTGTATAATAATCGCGTTTGTTGCAGTATACATTTGATGATGTATGTATATTGTATAATATCCATATAATAAATAATATATTTTAATGCGTACGCGTGTCTATTTATTATTATCATTATCATCAGACCGTGTTGCGCCCGCCGTACCTATTATATTATTATAATATATACAGCTATCGCGCCGGTCGCACTGCGTGCATAGCGGTGGCGTAGGACTACTTGACTTGGGGTATCGACTAGAACATAAAGTAGGTAACTACTAACAAGTTTTAATATATAGTATAGATCATATAGGGTATGAGTAAAAACAAAAACTATTGAGTATAAAGTCTTAAAAATCATCATGTTATACGCAAAATATTTGAAACAATGCCATTATTTTCGTGAAATCTTGCAAAATAATAGATAACTTAAAAGTGTTAACGATATTGATTTCAAAAAGTTCTATTAATTCATAGGTTAATTCACCAAGTATGTTAACTCCTCACTACTCGTTAAAATTTTAATTTTGATACGACAATTTGTTTTTTAGAAAAAATATCTGTTGCATGATTTGCAGCAGAAAGAGGGTAGGGGTCTTATTTAAAAACAGAATTTTGTATCTCCACATGAAACACTCCTTAAGTTTTACAAATAATCTAAAGAATTTGAAAATATATGATCTTTAAGTATATTCAAAAATGCCGAAAATCAGATTTTGAATAACTGCATTATTGAAGAAGAAAAAGGGCGAGCATGCTTGGTAAATCATCTTGTATAATATCTGAATTTAAAATGTTTGTTGTTAATAATTGATGGCTATCTACTATGTACATAATATGTACATAAATAGTATCACACCTATAATTTAAATATATAAGTGTACATAAAAATGACGGGAATAGTGTTATTTGAAACAAAAAAAAAAATTAATTATGTTGTGCTCTTTTTGTCTTTATTATATAATAATAAGTATTATGATGTATACATTTTTATTTTTGTTTTTTACTATTTTAGCTTAGGGCCGTGTTAAAACATCTCGATTGTGTTTATTATACATAATGTATACCTACTGCGTATCTGTGTAAGTATATATTATTATAGTGTGGGTCTTCCATGCTTTATAGGGATCTATATATAGAGGTGTAGCGAAGAAAAACGGTGTTGCCTCCGATAGTTTATAAAAGGGTGGTTATATAGTCGTGTTTCGTTATAGCTTATACCTATGTAGTATGTTAAAAAGTCATGTTTGGAAAGAAATTTGATATAAAAATTACAAATGAATCAATCAAACGTACGACCAGAGAGTGTACCATTCATCGAGTTTTGATCAACGTAGATGTTTACGGAACAATAAAAAAAAAAATCAACTCGTGTAAGTATTAGATATTAGGTAAATATAGACCTAACTATATTACGTGTTAATATTTCTACATATACGTAGGGTACGTGTATAATTTGTTTAATACCAGCGAGTTGCTTTTACATATGTTTGCACCCGTTGACCGTGACGTCATGGGTTTTGGGACAGCGGAAAAAGTAGCTGCGCCCCACGACCAGGGAGGGTACGTAATATAGTCGCGTATATATACGATACAGACGGCACGCGAGCAGCTGACGGACTAGCCGCGCACGACCCTATAATATTATAATATGAAAATATCGTCGCGACGGAATCGAGACAACAATAATGTTCGCGCGCGTACTATTACCCTCTCACTATATATATAATAATAATAATATATAATATGACAATGGGTCCAGAGAATGGGGTGAGTTCGTTCACCTGGGTCGCCGCTGACACCCTATTTATATGACTATAAAATAATATATATTATATAACTGCATGTGTGGTTTGTATATCTCTGTAGGTAGGTTCTTCGTTACTCAATGTGTTTTATAACGATAATAATAATCCAAAAAAAATGTATCCAATACTCACCTATATAGACTGATAACGTATATTAATACTGGTGCGAGATTTGTTTTCTTTCCCATTCTACTTAACAATGACAGACCGTTGTTGTTACTGTTGACCAAAATACACTCATTGCAAAGCACTCGCATACCTACAAAAAAAATATTTACTATTTTGTAAAATGTTGTTACACTTTTAAGTCAATACCTCAAAATTAAGGCTATGTGATGTTGTATTTCTCTAAAATTGTATTTTTTTTATACCAAGCTGAGAAATGGTTTGCAATTCTAAAACATCATTTGCAAAATTAGCAAACTATTTGGTAGCAAGTTGGTCAATCCAGGTCTACAAAATTATGGTTGAAAACTATAGTAGAATTTTTCACGATAGGTATAATTATCACTATTGCGTTATGGTGTCTATAAAACGATATATTCATTACGCTGGTTAGGTTAGGTTAGGTGGTTAGTGATACATGCACGTATACTTGAAATCTAAATGTTACCATGAATCATAGTCGTGTACTAACAATATCGTATTGTATAATATGTATATTATTTTATCATTATAATATAGTGGCATAGATAGGTTTTTTTTCGGAGAGGGCTGATCAATTTTTTTAAGTACAATTTAATATTTTTGTAGCAATTTTCATAGAACATTAAAAATTAAAATAATTTTAAAATTTTCTTGATATTTCGTGGGGAGGGAGGATGCATCCGCTGTTATAATAGCACTTTACTACCCCATCGGATTGAACCGTCGTCATTCCAGGTTATGTGACCAGAAAAAGACGTTATTGCGGTATTATTATTACATATTGTAGACGGTATGGTATATTGGACACTGTGACACTCGTCGCTTACTATAAGTGAATTTTATGCAGTTTACAGACAATATTCACTTTTCGTTAGCAAATTCCATTGCGTTCATACTCGTAAAAGGACAAAGCCGTATTACGATAGTTTTTCAGGACATGCCGTTTCAATGTAACCCTTTAATAGTGCCTATGTCCTATATATAATATGTTTATGCACATTTTACGACGACGAGTAGAGCACATTATTATAATGTATACACTAAATAAAATATTAAAAATTGAGTATATTGATGTAATAAAATATCACATTCACTTATTGATAAACGGCTTATAATGTGTAAATAATTTTTAAGCACGATAATTTTTTATGATATATTTTGTATGAAATTATATTAATATAATTTTGTAATAATTCTTATACAGAAGCATTTTTTCAGATTAAAAGAAAACGAAAAAACTCCAATTGAGTATATAAATCAGTAAATATATATCATATATGTATATATTATTTCATATTATACTATTATACCTTTTTAGAAAAATTTTAATAAATTATGTTATGTATTTTTATTATAACTTAAATAAAAATAGGCAAACTGAGTATCGGTGAACTAAGTGATGATGATTTGGAAGTCGGTAAACTGCAAAATCAATTCAAAACTACAGTTGTATATTTATTGAAAATCGCTAGAATTATAGGTGAAAAGGAGGAAAAAAGGGTAGTTATCCTGGAAAAATAAGATTTGTTTCACAATTAGTGTCTGAGTAAAACAATATACCTATATAACGTGCATCAGTATGTTACCATAATTACAAGTACGTTTTCGATCAATAATCATATTATTCTTATAAGAATAAAAGGTTAGGTTAACCTAACCAATATAATATAAATGTATAATACAATATGCTCTATAATGATAAATGAACAATAATAATTATTTAAAATGAACTATAAGAAGGAGTATCTATAAAAATCTACACAAGTGTAAACAAAACATAATTTTGTTGTATATTTTTGATTCGAAAAACAAATTGTAATAATACTCATATAATTGTATAAATGAATATTATATGTAAAAGGTTGAAGTTGACCCTTTTAACTGTATACTTCCCTAGTATCCTGTTAATTTTAATATTAGTGGACATTTTATTTTCATATAATATATAGATTGAAATACCCATTTATTTTAAAAAACTATGCATTTAAAGAAAATATATAAATTTTTACTATGTATTATGTAGTGGTTTTTTAACACCTTTATTTTTAATCTAAATTGAAAGTGAAAAACTTTTCGAAAAATTTAGATAAATACCATTTCAGAATGTATTGAACAAATAGAAAGAAAAATACTATTCCTACAAAACAGTTGTTTTTATAAATATTTTAGTTATAAATCGATAGAAAATTAATGAAGCCTTTTAATTAAAAATAAATCACTGCGTATATAAAGTAGTATCACACAATAATTAAGTGTAAAATAATATTATAGCAGTTTGATTATAAATGTATTTCGTTTATTTCATTATTATTTTTTCGAAGTTAGCTTAATTCTTGTTTTACAGTAGAATCATAGGCAATGTCAAAAAAATTATAATAGATAAAATAAAAATATCGTTATTATGAATTATATTATATCGATACTGTTAAAAGTTCATTCATGTTTAATTAGCAATCTCCACGCCAATCATATTTTTTACACTAGAAAATCATATGAAACTGAATCCATTTAAAACGCACATTAGCGGATCGCAAAATTGTATAATAGATAATTATGTCCTTGCCTTGTGCGATTGATGATATGTCTCTGTAGCTAAAGACATACGATGAACTTATTAATTATCGCAGTCGATTTTTTTCAGGTAAATAAATCAAGTATAATAATAAAAATAAAACAAAAAACATTAATACTAATATATATATTATATATACTTTAATATCACATTTTATCATGTCAAAATATCATCATTTTTTCACACATTTATTTCGTATTTTTGAAGTAGATGGTCGTTTGTAAGTAATAATATTATTATGTGTCGCGCGCACCTACCTATATACGTATATGTATACTTTATTATTATTTATTTCGTATTATATTGAATGGAAGGTCCGAATAATAAATAAATAACAGACAATACGTCGGAAATTAGTATAGTATATATAGTATTTCTGATGCCTTAGGGCGTTGTGCGCGTATATACATAATCGAACAAACGTCATGCGATTGAGTTATTGTTGCGATTTACATATTCCGCGTATATATTTATGAATAATGAATAGGTGGCTTGTAAGTTTTTTTTACCACGTTAAACGGACGCTCATAATATATAATGCTATTATATATGTATACTATTTTTTATTATTTTACGAAATGTAGGAAAAAAACCAAACTTCGTTCTATATGCAGGCATAATTATACAATGACGTATAATAATAATTTAATACATGAACTACTATGTATTTTTACGATTAATAATATTTGTTTCGTATCAGTTGAAATAATATTTAAATTTGAGATTCATAACGAATTCTAAAACATTTTTCAACTTGCAATATTTTATTCAAACGACTTATTAATTGATCAAAACTATGTGTAATAATTAAAGATAAAAATATTGATTGTAAAATTTTTGCGGAATTTTATTTTTTATCATATTATTTTAAAAATAAACGTATGCATTGTTGCACTTACCTACATATTTTATTTTTATAATATTACACATGTCTCTAATTTTTATCTAAACGTTTTTTACTCTCAATTACGTACCCACACGACCCCCCGCCATATGATTTTTTATGATATAATTTAATAATTTCATTTAAACTGTCCTATATTTTAATACATTTATAAAGCCTCGATTTTGCCTATACGATATTCTACAGATATTTGAAAGCTTATAATATTTTTGTTTTAGGGTTTTTTTTTTCAATTTTTCTATCGAATTATATACGTCTGGCTTGACATCCGAAACGACATGACGCGTTGAGATTTTTTTTAACTCACGGCGCATACCTTGTATCATTCCGAATGGATTATTTCAATTTGAGTTATAAATATTTTAAATCGATGACCGCACTGCAAATTGCATTAAATAAAAATACTTACATTGTTGTCTAATTATATTAGTTTAAAAAATAAAAATACATTACATTCCGATAAGAAAAGATAATATTATAATTTTAGATAACAATATTTTAATTATATTATGAATAAATGTAAACGAGATAAAATGGTTAAATTTAAAAAATCATTTATTATAATCACATTGTTGACTATCGATGTGTAAGTCAAACTATCCGAAACAGACATTCCGTTGTAAAACGCCATGCGATTACTACTCGATTTTTGTTCTTAAATAATCGTTCGTTCAAAAAAACTAGTCACTTATCAGTTATCTCTGCTATATAGGTAGTAATATAGTTATTATCATATCAAAAGTATTAATGATTTATAACTGTATTAAAAAGAAAAAAATATTTCATAACGGGGAACTAATTATAATAATTTTCAACTGAATATAAACACTTCTACCGACTTACGTTTCTATGTTTGGAATTCTAACAATAACAATATCCTTTTTCTCAGGTATATTATTATAATAATGTAGCTGTTGATATACACGAAACTGATTTTTTATTCTCTTAGCCCTAAGATATTTTATGGGATAAGTCTGAATATATATCTTTATGCAAATAATTTCAATTCAATTCAATATTTAAATATTACGTATTTTGTTTTATACGTCGCACATAAAAATGCACGCGATATTTCACGTGATTGTATATTTGCACATGTATACTAACACGTAATATAAAAATCAATCGTTGAAATTCTGTCTCTATATGACTATAAATAATGTTCATTGATACTTACGGGTATAATCGGCAATATATGTATATAGTTTTATCCAAAAGTTTATGAAGGTTTTTTTCTCTCTGACGACAGAACTATACGTATATAAATGATCTATAATGTTTTTTCTTCAGAAATTCGTGGGACAGAATATAAATTGATCTACAACATAATACATAATTTATACACCAGAAAATTTTGACACTTATACTATTTTTTTTTTTTTTTTTATTTGGTATAAACAATCTATACAGTTTAGTACAATGAGCTTATGTGATAAGAGTACCTATACTATTTAAAACAAAAATTATATTTTATTTTTATGTGAACATATTACAAGTTAAAACATAACACTCATTAAATATATTTATATTTTATACCTGTTGAAATTAT
Organism: Rhopalosiphum maidis; assembly: GCF_003676215.2. Lineage (NCBI taxonomy): Eukaryota > Metazoa > Arthropoda > Insecta > Hemiptera > Aphididae > Rhopalosiphum > Rhopalosiphum maidis. The sequence goes on from NC_040877.1 coordinate 69,247,698, forward strand.
TAAGTATTATAAATTTGATGAAAGAAGGAATTTAATTTAAGTAGTGATTAATTTATATATTATGTTTCTTATTTGTCATATCAGAGATAAGTTAAAATTAAAGACATTCCTGTATAAATTGTTCATAATTACTAGTTAACATTTATTTTATTATTATTATTATTATTATTGTTGTTGTTGTTGTAGTAGGTACGAGGTATATAATTTATGCTTTTAGTGAGGGATTATAGGTCGTATAATTAATAAATATAAATTGTATATTATATTATTATACATATAATATGTATTTTTAACGAAATTGAAAATCAATTAAAATAGCATCAGCTTATTATCAATAGTTCCATGTAGGTTAACGTACTTGTTAAATTTTTTTAAATTTAATTACTGTGAAAATTAAATGTATGTTACATTTTAATATTGTATGAAAAAAGTTTAACATTCTTTTCAAACAACGGCCATAAAAAAATTAGTATTCCAGAAATTTATATTAGATGCCTTCGAATCTGGCATATAACTACAAAGTCGACGTTATTTCACAAACTTTTCAAAAGCGTTTGATACATTTTATCATACATTTATCTAAACAAAATAAAATTAGTATTCGCAGTCCTGGATTTCGTTCTACATATCAAACAGAACACAAATTGTGAAATATAAAAATTTCATTTCTAATTCATTTAATGTTCCATCTGGTGGCCCTAATGTTTATATTGGCTTTTTTTACTATTTGTATTACTTATTAATGATCTCAACTTTTTACATTCAAGGAGACTTATTTTTGTTGATCACTTGAAATTATTTCAATTAGTAAATTTATCTAACGAGGTATTATTTTTATAAATAGATTTGAATATTCTATTAAATAGGTATACATTTAACAAATTACCCCTTAATATTGAAAAATGTAAAGTTATAACATTTTCTAGTTCTTGGAATCCCATTCTTCTATTCTTACCATATCAATAAGACTTCATTAAAATGGATTCATGATAATATCATTGATTTATTGAAGTGTTATATTTGATTCTACTCTTTCTGTCAATAAAAACTTATTACATACAACTTGTAAATCTTCTATGATATGATATATATATATAATTAGATACTGCCATAATATTAATATTGGATCTAACACGTGAAGCGCAAATATGAAATTAAATGATTTAATTTGTTTTATGAGGGCACTTTATTTAACTACTTCTGACAAGTGTAGTCTTTGAAATTTCTGCCAAACATTCAAGTAATACTTAATAGTTATTTTTCATAGCTTGAATGGCTTCGAATTGGTATATCCGCCTTGTAATTGAAAGAATTTTTAATAATTTTAGCTTAATATCTATTTCTTTAGATAAGCGTAAGTATAATACCATATTATAACTGCATGCGTAGCAAAATTAAAAAATATCGTTATTATCAGTATTGTTGAATATATTTAAGTTTATATTAGTAAATAAATAATAACGACGTTAGTTGTTTTTGTAATTATGTATAATGTAATATAAAATCACTATAGAGTAGAGATGAAACTACTAGTCGTTTGTCGAGTTGAATTCAAGAAAAAGTGATAGAATTTAACGGAAGATATTATATACACAAAAACATATTTTTTACTTAATTAAATTAAAATAAAACAGTTTAATGTATAAACTATTGTAACACTGGTTTTGTATGTGTAAAATAACGACTTTTTTATGAAGTGAAATCAAATTCTAATTATATTATAAAGTTTAACGTGAAGCTAAGCGTAGATAAAAGATGTATTTATAATAATACTCGTACGTTGGCCTTATTTCTAACTTCACATTATACTTATGTACAAATATTATCTATAATTAAACAGCTGTAATGTGTGTTGTTCAGTAGAACAATAAATTTAAATTAAAACAAATTTAGTGATAAATATAACTTACACGAGGGACACAGTAATACATAGTTGTTGTGATTTTCATATAATATCAGCTACACCGCTACACATTTTCTATACTAAAAGCGGCGTCCCTTAAAAGAATTTATTCATTCATTCATAATATACACACTAATATTCCAATAATTACTTATTTGTTTTTAATATTTTACTTCAAATATTACCAGTGCAAATTCTGATTTCAAAGTATGACCATTCTTGCTTAATGCTTATTTATCATAATGTAATAGTATTATACATTTATTTCAACGTTAAATATAAAAAAAGGTGTTATTTTAAATTTATTAATGAATTATTTCTTATAATTTTAATTTTTTTTTATTTAAAATCAAAGATGCTGTGAAAAATCGTTTGCAGTATATCCGCGATGCCACCATAAACATACATTGATATTTATTGGAATTATAATTAGCGTTTACCAAAATAAAAGTAGACAGGACAGGCCTTGACTTAGCACCTTACAAATAATATACTTATAAGTTATAATACTAAAATTTATTAAATATAGCAAAACAAGACAAAACAAAAACAAATTATCATACACTCGAACATGAAAAATTATACAAATCATTGACGAAGCGCAACTGAATAAACATGCTCTGAATGATTATTACCACGGCTTCTAGTGGATCGTGTTTTTAAAATAGCCAATATTTCAGCATTTACAAGTGTTTTATAGCTTACGCACACAGCTATCGATACTCTATTAGTAAAAGTTACGATAAAATCATAAGAAATATACTAAGTACAAATATGAGATAAGTATAACAGATATAGATGATATTTTTGTGATACATTGAGATTTTTTTTTATAAGTAATATATTATTGATATTAAAATAATTTTTGTTATATTTTTACTAATTTTTTTTTTATTCTTGAGCATATTGTGTTGCATCATAAGCATATCATAGGTACGTAGTTGCTATATCTTATTATTGCATATTATCCAAATGGCAAATAGTCATAGATCAATCTATGTTTAGGAATACGTTTCTAGTTATTTAGTGTAAACTATACTAGTTAAAGTATTTATTTTTATATTTTAAAACAGTAATAATATTATAATTATGTAATTGGAATTCATAGGTGTGCGCACTTACACTGCTTTTTTGTATACTTTAAATGTTCTCATATTATACAGACGTAAACACGGTGGTTCACTCTGTATATACCTGTACTACACTTATTGACCTATACGGCTATACCTACTCGTATATGCGAAACCATATTTCACGTAGAGTTATTGGTGTATAAATGTATTCCGTTACATTTCGTATTGCATGATGTAGATCAGTAAGTCGCCTATATACATAATATAGTACGTAGGTATTTCTATAAGTAAAGTTTGGCAACAAATCGCGTGCACAATTCACTCGAAATACGCTATTATATTATATACGATTCGTCGTATATATGATGATGGTGGCCGTGGTGATTATACCTACTATGCATTCTGCACGTAACCACAGACCATAAAACGATTTAAACGATGTCCGTTTAATTTTGTTGGAATATACACCATCGGATTCATTTTCGGCTGGTGTATAAACCAGTTACCAGATAAGTTAGGATAGATTGTACCTATTATTAACATACACACAGATGTTATAGAGATCGGAGTTACTCAAAATAAGAGAAAGATCAAAATATTGTACCTACGTTATTTAAAATATCAATCTACGTGTTCAACTTCAAAGTTCAAACATACTATAAAATACATGCATTTATAAATTTTAAGTTTAATTAAACGAGATAGTTATAAATTGATTAAATTAAAATACATAGGTAATGAAAAATATCTCCAATTTGACTATAGGTACTGGTCAGGTTGAATGGTTAGATAAATATAAATTTGCTGAATTATCAACGAAAATCAAAATATTAATAACCTACCTAATATAAAATTGAAAACTAACTGAAATAAACAAAGATAAATTACAAGATATTTATAAATTAATATTGTATTATTCATATTTAGATTTCGGTATAGATACTAGTCATTCAAAATAATATTCGTACAATAATAAATTAAAATAATTAATTAATGATTTCCGCATAACAAAAACAGTATATTTTAGGCTGACGTGTCATCCCTCCTGAACCTTACTTTTAAACTAGTTCGTATATGTCCTGTATAGGTCATACAAATTATAATATTATATTGTAATTTACAAGGATGGGACAATATGATTGTGTCGTCTCTGAATATCGAACAGGTTGCAGACGTAATATTCACGATTTTATTCTTGAATAATATAAATTATAATAAATAATAATATATTATATAATATGTTATAATAAAGACCGTTGTAAGGTGCTATAATAAAGACGAAAAAGTTAAAATAAAGGTGCAAGTCGTCAGCACCGTCACTCACGGCCGCACACGCCACTTCAGTAGCACACCGAATACGCACACATACACACACCGAGATAGCAAGCAACAGTGGCAGCAGGTATGAATAAACCCGTGTCTACCATCTGTTTCGATCTGTAGCGAACCGCAGCCAGACTCGTGCGCACGCTGAAGATTGTAGCACATTGCACCAGGACAGGCACGCGCGAGGGGTATATAAAACGGATCTGCATCCTCTCTCGGTCTCGACTGCCACCGCAGCCCCATACACCTGCCTTGCAGCCGAGGCACCGGTGTCCCTTTCATTAAGATCGTATTATTATTATTACTATGAAAGAAACATTTATTTTCGTTGTAAATACTATATAGCGCAGAGTGGGCGTGGTAAACAGAGAAAGTAAATAAAAAAAAAAATAAAAAGGTTAACGGGATCACGATACGGGTTCAAGGGCGCGTGCTTCTCTCTTATACTACCACGGGTACCTATTATATATTATACCACCGTGAGTATATCATACACATATTAATATAAAGGTATATAATACACTACTCCTTATCGACTACCACGACCAGATTGAGATCTCGTTTTCACGGGGTCCCGTTAACTGTACAATATCCCACCGCCACTGACGTAGACGGAGCTATCGCATTATCACGCATTTTATATAATATATTATATAGTTTCGGCTTGCATCCGGTTTAAGTATATACCTGCATGATTGTATATTATATATATATATATATATATATATGAATACACACTATACATTGGAGGCGTATACTACCACCACGCGTATGATGCGTTGTTTTTGGTTTTTTATTATTATTGTTTTTTTTTTTCGCATTGCTACCACGTTGTGTGTGTGTTTTGTTCGAAGTATTACCCGGTGCTTGCTAGAAAACGAAAAGTGTTGGCGCAAAGGTGAAAGAGAAACGAACGAAAAAAATAATAATAAAAGAATACGTCTCAACACTAGAATTTTGGACGCGCGCCTCGCAATCGAAGCAAAAATCACGCGTGCCTGCAGTTATTTTGTCGCGCGTAACACGAGATTTCCGGTTACAACGGTACTTACGCCTCGAGCGCGTGTTATATATTATTATTATTATTATTATTTGCTTTTCGCGAACAAACGTCCAAACCGATATTATTGTGTGCAATATATTATGTGTGTGTATAGGTAGGTAGTAGGTATACGCGCGTTTTCATGCACGTAGGACCAAGTCTTTTTTCAGTCAATAATAACAAGATAATCGAATTTCATGCGATTCGAAAAATACAGTAAAGCCCGAAGATTTTATCCGGAATAATAATTCAATCGACAAGTATTCAATGTAGACGACGAGAGTCCTTAAATTATTATTTATTCCGGATAATATTTTATACCTAGTTTTTTTTATGGTTTTTTTTCATGGCGATACAAAATCAGTGATGTCAAAACTGTTAGAACACTTTACAAATTTGTTCATCGAATTCTACAGTTTATTTTAAAGTTTAAATTTTATTTTATTTTTTCTGATATAATTTATTCTTTTCCGTGTTTATGTATTTTATGTATACCTATCAAATTATAATAGTACTTGTAGATAAAATATCTATAATAACATACAGGTACAATTTCATTCAACTTGTAGTTACATTCATTAAAATTCTAATAATAATATTAGTGTTACCTATCATAGTTTTGTTAGTCTATATATATTGTACACATTTGTAAGGTACAATATTTTATTTCCTGCGAAGTACAAATGGTTATTTAAAATCACAATAATTCGTGTACATAATAATATTACTACGAAAACGATTTTGTGTGAAATAAAAACATCATGTCCCTTTATATTTGTTGAATTGAGCAAATAAAACGGAATATTTATAAAAAAAACTTAACATTCATCTAAAATAGTTAGTATACACGTTTAATTGTCTATCTGTTCCATTCAATAGGTAGTGTGGCATGTGATATGGTTTTATTGATGCTATTGTATTTATAACTTTATTCAACTACGATGAAGAATTTACTAAGCATACAACAAGCAGTTTTATTATTAGGTATATAAATAAATATTTACTTTTAAAAATATATTTAATTTTACTATACGGAATCATATCATTTGATCTAAATATTTGTTTTAAATAATTAATCCCTTTATGTACATATTATTATATTAATTATTTTTATTTGCCTATTTAAATTAAAGAGCTCACAAATTTTAAAATAAATGCATATATATATTATATATACATCGATAATTTTAATATTAAATACTATAGATGTATTATTTATTATTAAAAATGTATTTTAAAATCATAACTAATTGTTTGTATGTTTAAAATGTTGGTATTTAATAATGGTACTACTCGTATAATAAAATAACACAGAGTTTCAATTAAAAATTACAATCTATTTTTTCAGTGAAAACAAGAAAATATTTTCTTTTTACTCCGATAGTCAATCTCTTTTGCTAAGTCTAATAATTATTATTTCATATATTAATATTATATCATATTATTTATTAGCTCATATATAATTAGTTAAATAATAAGTTCAAATGACATGAAAAATATTAATATTTTTTTTTCAATTCATGGTTAAGAATACGGCATGGTAATGTAATTCGCAAAAATAAATATGATTCAATGTTTAATCTTATATTTAGAATAATTATTTTACAGTGCTATGCTCAATATATTTTTAATAATTTAAGAACTTTAAAAAAAAAAAAAAATAAAAAAATGGCTTAGTTATTCTGTTATTACTGTGCAATACAAATTATCTATATTTAAAATTAAATTATGAATAAAAATATGCAGAAGCTAATACAAATAGTAAATTGAAGTACTCATCTGCAGTTAAAATATTAATTTCTTTAAAATGTACTGAAAAATATTAAAATAATTACATTGCAACTTCTCTAATCATATATAACTTATATTACTTGTATTATGTGTAATACATAATTATACAATTTAAGTTGTTTAAGAGTACCTATGTGGCTATATTATGAGAGGCTTAAATGTTAAGATTCTTGAGAATATTTTCCATTTTTGATTATATTTTTGAAATTGATTGAAGATCATTATTTGAAAAAGTTTAAGTTATTTAAGTAATTATAAATATATAAATTAATAGGTACTTATATTAATTATTTAATATAAATTATAAAATGTTCATAAATAATTAATAAATTCTAAATTGAATTTACAAAATAAAGCTCGAAACTTTTAATGTTTATCAACTAATTACATTTATAATATAATATTAATATTATTTATTATATTTAATTTATTAATATATTGTAATATTAATAAATTAAAAAAAAAATACTATAAAATAATTTCATAATACATCAGCTAGTTTTGTTTGTAAATGAATCGTATGAAGTATGGCCAAAATGTTATCCTAAATAACCATCAGTCGTACTGATTTAAACTGTAGGATTAGTTATATGGTAGCACTGTATAGAAATACGAACAGCGCATTATTTTACGCGTCACTTTTTCAATTTTTCAGGATTACGTACTAATAGTTTTGAAGAAAACCAATTTTTAGTGTATATTACAGTTCTTGAACATAATACGACATGGTTGTTAAAAATTATGGCCAAATAAGTTGTTCTTTTACAGAAATTATTACGTTGTATAAATTACACGTGGAAATACTAATCAGAGGGTTAATAAAAATATTGTTAAACATAAATGGAATTTTTAATAGAAAATACCATTGAATTGTATATTATGTTCGGTGTTTGCATTTAAAATAAAATATCTATATAGTTTTTGAAGATTAAAAACTTGAGATGGCTAAACGAAACGTTATTACTTGTTGGCTAGTAGATATTTTCCATTATAACCTGTACCTAATATGCTTTGAAATTAAAAATACTTAATAATATTTAGAAAATAAATTGATAGAACATAAGGTTAAGCTATAAATAAGTACATAGGACGTTTTAGGACGAAAACGCAATAAAAAGATTACGCATCGAACACACCAGGATAATTCATTGCTTCTAATGGCCAGATAGGACTTAACGTATGCCAAGCCTGTGGAACCAAGCTATCTGTCAAGCACATCATATGATACTGTCTAAAATATATCCAAGATCGGTTGGAAAACAGGACATCCCATCATTTCGACACCGCACTCGGACTGCATCACGAACATAACCTAGACCTTGGTTGGAGTTTCTCAAACAAACAAATTTATTGATATAACTTAACTAAAAAAAAAAAAAAGCATGTCATCAAATTGTACATTTTAACTTATCGTAAAATATCATGTAACTAATAGCCTTTGTTGCCAATGTTTATTTCAGATCAATAAAATAAAACTAAAAAAATAAATTCCGTCCTACCGTTCTATAAAATTGTATGTTAAAGTTTAATTTTTCTTATGATTTTATATAATTTTTTACTTGTGTTTTTAAGTGACTTATATTTTGATTATGTCATATTTTACTTAAATTTATGATTAGGAAATTTAATTATCAAAGGTTCATTTAATATAAATAAATATCATGGAAGTAATATTATTATTAGTATCACCAGTAAAAACTAAAAATACCTATTATTAAATGGTCAAATAGTAAACCTGTTTATTATAGAATTACTTATAATTACAATAATGTGAATTATAGTTTTAGTTTAATAATAGTTTGAAATGAATTGTCCAATAACAAAGTAGGTATATATCATGTTCTAACATTATTTATAATACTTAACCTTGGTAATAAATTAATAATTAATGAAAAAACATAGCATCATAAACTCTGAAGTTCAAGAATAGATCATGATATTATTACCTACGCACAAAGTCGTACATTTAAATATATTAACAGAGAAGTTGTTGTTACTTGTTTGGACGAGAAATTATGTTGATCACATTTAGAAATACATTTCAATTCTAACTTGTTCCACGGATTTCATTGAAATTAATATTTATGAAGACTTAAGTAAACTTTATTATATATCGGGGTTTAAATTATCCGATTTATTTTAGTATTGCAAACGGCTTATATAATATCGCATAATGAGTCGTAAGCTAGTTATAACCAGAATATTTCCAAAAACCGAAGTAAATAATATTATTTTTTTATATTTTTAGAGTTAACATGTAAAAATAGTTATTAAACTTAAATCGGCTCTTTAAAATTGTATTTTCATATAAATATTCTTATGAACAGTATGTAATAAACAAAATGTATCGATTTGGTTAAGAGAAAAATATAATATTATTTTATAGCTAATACGTATAAAGACAATATAACAATAAAATAAAATTATTTTATTTTATAAAATATACTCATATTCACTATACCTAGCATATATTATGCGATAGTAAGTACTATAATATACACTATAGTAGTATACCATAGTATATATTTTCTTCATTTGTTTAGTGATTATAAAAACGAAGAAATCAAGAAAAGTTGCAATCTATTCAAAATATAAAAATGTTTCAATATAATACCTATACATATTTCATTATGGTTTAATTATGTAACAATTATTATTATAGTATACGTACATAATCTAACATAATTAGTAAGCCACTGAAATGTAATAGTCACTTCGTTCTATAACAATATAATAAAATTTACTTCTATTATAATGTCTGAATTAATAGCTGAATGTATATTATTTAAAATATATTATACTAAATGTATTATATAAAGTTCATATCAACAAGACTTTAGTGTTATATTGAATTCTATTCACGAGACTACTAGCAGGTAGTCTTAAAATGGCGATTCGAAATAAATACTCGTTAATATAAATTTTTATTTTATTGTTTGTGAATACCTCAACAACAATCGATTTAAGCTTACTATTATAAATATTATATCCTTGATATTATTATGATGTTATACATAATAATACTACACTTGTCTTGTTATTATAAAAACTGTTTATAGCCTGCATGGCTGTATGTCGTTATTCAAAAGAATAGTGAAATTAGAGGATAATGAGTCTTCCAATATTATTGTTTATACATCGCGTTGCATATATTATAATATGTGTAAAGATTAATAAACTATGAAGTTTACATAAATATAATGTATTTTAAACGTTATGTATGTATGTATTTTGTTTATCTTGTAATTTTTTAGGATAATCTATTTGGGGTCAGTCATGATCAGGCACGTATACCTGTGGGCAGTAGTTAAGGGGTTTTAACCCGAAATGTTTAAAAAAATATTTTTTTCTCGGCATTGCTATTTAAAATTAATTTGAAAATGTTTTTACTATCTCCAACCAATTTTTTTTTCATATACGTGCTTGATCGTAATCATTATTATTGAAAAAATGTTTACGTTAAATATTTATACACAGATAAACAAACCCCCTATAATATAATGGATACTTTATAATATTCACGTGTGGGTATTACAATTAAACCTATCGTGTAATGTGGTTATGTGACGTAGTAAACCTTCCAAAATAATGTTTTAAGTTTTCATTGTTATTTTACGCTTGCATATTATTTTACTTAATTCTTGACACTTTTTCCACCATAATCCTAATGTTTACACTGTTTAATAATAATAATATGCTGCAGTATTTATTGCACTCCATACATATCTCGTCAAACGAGTCCCGATTGTGATCAACGGTATTTCTTTTATTTTCTTGTTATGTGTCTTATATCCTGCGTAACACTGGATGCGTAGCATGCGATCGAATTGGGCAGCTCGCCGTGTACACGCGCTTCCTCATCGGTGTCGGGCAGGCGAGCGTGTGTAAATTTGTTTTACACATAGTTTCCGTATCTACATGTAACATTTGCACATACACACTGTACGTCACACACACACGTACACATACACATATATAGAAATGGTCCACTCAGCTGTCTGTTTGAGATCCCTCGGGACTCCGGTCCGGAATTGTTATTCGTGTCGGGTACGGGTGGCACACGTATAAAATAGTTGCCAACAGTATCAAATGTAATGACGATACGCGAGCGGACGCACACACAGGCATGCCGCGAAAGTCTGTTAATGATCGCGTCGACTGGGTATACTTATTGCGGACGGCCAACACGCGAGTCTGTTGCGGACAAGCGGTTTGGCGCCGAAACAAAACGCAGCCATTGGTCGCCGGACCACGACGTCTAAACATTACCAGAAATTCGATCGTTTCTTCGTGTAAGGTCTAATCCGGTGTGGCTTAAATCGTTTACATAAACGAGGTCCCTTGTCCCCAGTGCGGTTTGGTTTTTCGTACCCACGAGAGCGTAGAGCGGTATTATTATGATAATATATCGAAACCATCCGGATTAACAACCCTAGCGAACGCGCGCGTGCCTTGGTCCCGGATTTTCCGGGTCTCGAGTGCGTCCGACTCTAATTATTGCACATTGTCAAAACAAATTTACAAAAAAATTGTTTTTTTTTGTTTTTTTTTTTTTTTTTGTAAACGCGCGGTATTACAGTATATGTTCGCATCGATACTGTGGAAACAACGAAAACAACGATGACGATCATAAACAATAGCGCACGTAATTTCATAATAACATAATAATTATCGAGATAATTATGTAGGTGTTATAAGTATTTATAGCTCTAAGTATAATTTAAGAAAAGTGGTAGAAGTTTTTAGACCCCATAAGATGTTTCTAACGAATAGAATATTTATGGTAATTAAAATTATTTTTTATAATACATGAATGTTTTAAAAAATTTAATAATTTTTTTTTCTTGTATTTTGTTACGAAGAATTGATATAACATACAACTAACGCTTTTAGAACAACTACAATTAATGTTTCTATTGTAAATGAACCATGTTGTGTTTATCTGTAAACTATTTTTATTTGTCACTACAAATTTACATGATTGATGAGCTTTATATAATATTAATTTGTATAGTGTCATCGTATTATGATCCACTGGTGGTTATTTTATTTCTAGTTTAGAGAACACTAATCCACTGTTTACCCCATTGTTTCATAATTGGTAGGATAATTTATTTTATCATAGCTAGCAAGACAAATGTAAAGTATAGTGTCAATGTATTGATTACATTTAAAATGAAAGTCTAATAAAAATTTAAAAAAAAATTGTTTGATTCGGATGACCATAATTACTTTACTCAATAATTATGATTATAAGCCGTTTATATATATTGTATTATACATCTTGATTTTCATATTGTATTGCATGTTACAAGCGGAAACCTATAGACGCTGCCAGATACGAATCATAGGAGTAGATAATGTGACGTATAATTATATTGCAAAGCGAGTCTAAACGGTCAAAAACAACATTAAAGACAAAATAGCATCTGTCGCGCGAGCAATACAAAATATAATAAATTTTCCTCCGGAAAGTCTGCAACAGTAGGTACTATTATACAGATCTGTGACAATACGGTTAGTGTCCTCTCCTTGATGTATATAAAAAAAAAACGCGCAACACACAATAATAATATGATTATTACAATAATAACGCGTATGTTTTGTTTTCGTCGCCCTCGGAAACAAAAAAATATTTCTCTTACGCATACAATAGAATATAATATTATAACGATATTATATACGGATTCGAATTCTGACCGTCATGGGTTTTCGGTTCACAGCTGTGTTGTTCGTCCCATGTACGCGTATGCGTATGCATGATTACTATAGATACATTTTAATATTATAATATATGACACTATTATAATAATATACAACCCTTTGCATATGTATATATATATATGTGAACGTTTGCGTGTGTATATATAATATATGTTTATCTGTATAATGTGTGATACAATAATGCTGCAGTAGCATCAGCGCCGTATGTCGCCACACAGACCGTTTTATTATTATATAAAAGCCAAGCTCGTTTAATAATTTATGCGATGACGGGGAGAACCAGGGGAAATGAGTGGTGCCGTCGTGTGAGCAAAAGGATGATGTCCTATCGTATAGTATTACGCTACTATATTATGATATGCTAGTGTAGCGGTTCCTTAAGTGTGTTCCGCGGAACTAGAGAGTTCTATACACATCATAGGATATCTTCGATAAATTATTTTATTTGTTAATGAAAATGTAAATATGAAATTGTGTTTTTATACTGTTATTAGGTTTTTAAGTCATATGTAAGATTAAGGGTTTGCTACTGATGGAGTCCCGTAAAATACAAAATATTTCCTAAGGATACAGTGCAGTTAAAAATTGTAAACCACTGTGTATTGCGTTGTAATTACGACCACCACAGCATGTGTAATATACAATAATAATAACGCATAGTTACCAAAAAATTCCATTTAAACAGTGTTGTGTAAAAAAAAAGGCGTGCAGTACCATGGTGATATATAATCACAGATACAACCGAGTGCTTATTGAACCATCAAATACAAAGTTCGTTTCATCTTACAATTATTAACTATAGTGATCAAACCACTACAGTGGTGTGTTTATCCTTTATGAATTTAAAAGATAATACCTATATTATAATATATCAAATTTTTGTCAAAAACGACAAAAAACCCAATGTATTTTTACGATGGATACTGTTTTATGTGAAAAATTTACTACTTTACTAATATATACACAGATGTCTATATATATAGATACTATAAATAAGATAACGATAAAATAATAATATTTATTTTATTTGACGGAAAACACATTATCCTATCTATGTATAAATGTATAATACCATATCATAGATCTCATAATAAGGTCCATGTACCATACGATACAATAATATTATATGATAACAATTAAAAGTGGTGAATATAAGATAACGATAAGTATAAATAATAAATCTTACCAGTAGTACCTAATAGATAGGTATATACAATTTATTAAGTTAAACTGAATACTTTTATATGGTATAATTTTGTCATAAATTACATTTCGTGATTTTACCAATATTTTACTCGGAGTTTACAAAACTATACGTCATATTAAATATAATAATACTGCATACTTTAGTATATTAATTTGTACCTACCTAATAAAAATTGTCAAATACCTACCACTTATATTTTATCAAAGTTGTATATGGGTTTTACAAATATTTATACAGATATCATAATACGTAAAAGTAACGATACGATAGTCGATAGTAGGGCAGAATAATACTTCATAATTAATATTATCTATACATAATCTGATATTATAGGTATTGACGATCGTGAGTTATATTAGTACAATATAATAGTGCATACTGCGGCCATTTTACTCAGGTTTTTTATGTATTTTACAAACATAATATATATATACATTTTAAAATATGTAAATAAAATTAACGATAGAGTACCGCAATTATTACTTGCATAATAACTTACAATAAAAATCATCATGCAGTGCGTTACGTTACTATACCACCGTGGTATAACTCATAATTTATAAACCTACAAAAATTATGTAAATACAATAAATTTAAAATAGCTGTTGTGTAGAGGTGAGAAATGTGAATCCCTACAAAAGATCTGGAAATATTATAATGTGTAACAGTATGCATCTTACCTTGACGCGCCGTCCCGGCACGTAATCATCTGGAAATGGCAGACCCGTGTTTCGTCGGATTGGAATTGGTGGTGGTGACACATGTACAAGATCAAAAATTGATCACCGGAATTTAACCACACTGTATACTGTATATTACTTTAAATTCGTATTAATAACACTCGCGAACATCGACGTAAAAACGTTTTAATCTATATTCACGGCCAAAATATTGTCTCATTTTTTCTTTTCGTGTTGGTTTCTAGTTGCATATACCCTTTAAAATGTCTTTCCTTATAATCAGTGGTTGTTATCGTCTTGTCTGAGTGGTTAAACTATACATCGCTTATATAACACACACTTGCAGACGACGACGCTTTAACAATTCGGTCCGGAATCGGTCAGCGGCGATTATAAACGAAAAATATCGGAGATACCCGCTCACAATAACTGGGTTCAAAAATATACCATGGTCACAGGCACCCAGACGTATGCTAGTAATGGTGGTCGTAGAACTTCACTGGGAAATGACGGCTCAATAAACATAACAGCCAACAACTAATGTCACGACTGTGGCTATTGGCGCGAGAGTATGAAATGACAGAAGCGTTGGTGCCGTTTGCGGACGATAATGGTTTGACAGACATTTGCAGCTATGAGGCCGTCGCACTGCATTTAATTTGCTTATATAACACTTCACTAATGGCAGCTCAAAAACGAACGACCAAAGAAAACAACGTAATTACTCGATTTCAAGCCCGATATACTGATTATATCTATATACACAAAATGGACCGTGGTCGTATCGGCCGTGCTTTACTGCGGTCCATAGAACGTAATGTACGTAAATTATACGGTACAGTGAATAGGTATAGTTTGGAATTTCTTTGGATTTTGCCAGCTGACCGCGAGTCTAGAACTTTAGTCTTCAACAGAGTTCGACGACAGACGGGACAAGACTGGACGTGTTGGCAAGCTCGCGTACGAAGAATTGCAGCTAATCAAATATCTGAGCGTAATATCCAACCCCCGTTAAATATAATTATAGGTACGTATAAATTATTATCGAAATAGTTTGCAAGGCAAGACAGATTATAGTATAAACGTCTTGACAGGTTAACATTATTAGTTTATAGAATATCCATTAGGTAACGTGCACAATGCACATGTTATTATTTAATACAATTAGTGGGTGCACTATATGCCTAATAATTGATAAAATATAATATATAATATTGGATATAATATATGTATAGTACACGAATCTACGTGTCTAATATAATAATAATGTGCGTAAACAAGAATTGCGTAGGTAAGATGTACAACGATAATAAAACCTCGGTTAGATTAGAACCTTCGCAGAAGTAAAATCCGCTATATGCAACGCGTTATGCTATGTAAATACGGACGAATAAGTTTTCGATAAGCTAGAATTTTTCGCACTCTCGTATTACAGAGACTAAATGTTTCTTTTCACCGGTGACGTAGGATTTTTTTTTTTCATTTCATTTTACCCGTTCCTGTAAACTGCGCATCGATGTCGATATTGTTTGTTATGCGATACGACCATGATATAATGTTACACATAGCTGGTACATATGGCTATATAGGTACGTCAATAGTTGCGTATATTGCACGCGGAAGTCGCACGTTACACGCTGTTCGTTTATGCCGTATGTATAATAACGTGCACTGCGTGTGCCATATATATACGTTCGCGTAAAGAACGTTTTACCGGATATGTAGCAAAAGTCGAATGCAAAGAGACGGCGTCGGCGGCAGATGACGATATTTGTTTTCTTTCGTTCGTCACCCCGGTTTCAGCAGTGATATTTCATACCTACCTATACCGAATGCAGTTTATATTGAAGTGATGGATTTTTTTCACCCTCGATAAGCGTTTACATCTGAAAACATTTTTTCACCGACAGGCGCAGTTAGTAACTCATTAAGAAAATCGACTAAACTCGACGATCCAACGTCCAAAATCATATCATATATCTATATACTAAGCATCTAATCGTCTTATACATTGGATAGGTATCGAGTTTGGTTTATTATTGAAATATGTAAAATATTTATTATATTTTATAAAACAATAGTATACACTCACGAATTCTAAATAAATTTATTTTTAAAGTGTTGTCCTTGAAATATGGAACAACCGGCGTCTATTTTATTTTACACGACACACAAGGTGCGTTTTATCGATTTTTCTCTGTTCTAAAGAAATGAAGGAAAACAAATATAAAAACGTAACATATAAATACGCAGGGTATCCCTCGAGAATCCACTAATTTAAACATATTATACTTTACGCATATGTGAGTAAATTAGTAAACCCTTGCGGGACGTCATATGACATCGCGCATTTACAAAAAAGAGGCGGCTTGGGATGACTGCCTAGGGCATTGCAATAGCCCGGATTTAGGGGCAAGAAATCGTTTACATTTGACTGAACATTATAAGTGTATAATAAGGACCATTTAAATGAACTTCATAATAATTATATACTGAATGTTTGATTTTAAATAGGTACGTTTTTGGTACCTATGTCGTCACTTCAAGCTGACGACTAACTTGAAAACCAAGATACATTATAATATGCATATTTTAAAATTATTTATTTTAAACGCACTTTATACTTTGTTTATTTACTGTAACATGATGGTGGTTTGGTTATTCATTACAAGTACACGATACAAATTTATTTATTAATATCAAAATACTTAAAAACTTAAAAGTATTTTTAATTAACATGTTTTATTAGTTTTTTTTTAATTTTATAAACTAAACCTGTGGTATTTTTTTCACATTCAGACAAAGTAGTATCAATTTTTGTTGGTTTTCAAGTTTATTGTTATATCGCAATGAATTGATCTATTTAGTTATATAAATAATTTAATAATATAATAGGCATAATATGAAGTTATACTTTAATAATGTTTAATTTATTCATGTGGTTATAGAATTACCTAACAAATTAAAAGATTTACTTTACATATTGAAAATGGTAAGTTACAAACTATACTATAGTATCATTAATAAAAAAAAAAAGAAATTAAAAATGACCCGTTGTTTGCAAATTCCAGTACTTGTTACGTTGAATATTTTTAAAATAGACGGTGCCACAATTAACGAAGGTGAGTGGACCTCATATTTATAGATTAAGGATTTTAATTTTATCATACATATTCAATTAAAAATATAGTATATAAAACTTAAGAATATATTTAAATTATGACTTAAAAAATTGTTACGTAATTGTAATATAAATAGTTCTTAATAAATCTATAATATTATTAATTATTAATTATTATTGATAGGTAGATAGGTATTAGCAGGTTAGGTTGGTTATACATAAATTTTATAGAATTTATAGACATTAACAAATTTGTGAAACTAAACATAATAGGTATTTTATACTCTAAGAAAAATATTATATTATTTTTAATAAAAAAAAAAAGTTGAGTAAAAGTTATGAGTGCGCTTATATTCATTTTTTTTTCATCTTAGTGATTTTTTTTCTATTTAAATGTCCTTTAAAGTATTTATTTATCGTTTTATTTTCTATATTTTTACAAATTTCAACTACGGGCATAAATAACATAAAAATGTACAAAAAAAAAAAAATATTAAATAATTTCTGCAAATAATATAATTTTAATAAAAAACCGGTTTCGTTAAAATATTTTTCGCATTATTTCGATCACGGTAACTAAGGTACTCTAATTTTCTGGAAAATAAAATAATTTTCATCATTATCTTGATATTGATTATAATCGAATAGTTAATTTTAATTGGTTTGATGTAAACAACCAAATTTCTAATTTGAAATTGAGCGTATTTCTGCAATGGTATATAATTTATATTTTACGCTTAAACCCTTTATCTAAGGTCAAAACTGTTAGAGATTATGTAAGGCACGTAAAAGCATGAAAATGTACCCAATTCCATGCATAAAATAGTCAAAAGGGTTCTTATCGCCTACAAAACAGACAGCTAGGTTAGAAAACGATTTGAGCTTGAGTATAATAATAATAAGATTGCTAATATAAAAATGTAAATTTATTAAAATAATTTTCAACTGTATACAAACGACTAGGTTGTACCTATCGAATGAATAAATTTAGATCAGTAAATAGTTTTTATAGTTTTAATTTGATTTATGAACCGTATTAATAATGTGATAGGTACAATTTTATCTAAAACATTAATTTAAATTATTTTCTGAAATGCGAGTACAATTAGGGTCTAAGGGTAAAACGAATAATGGGAAATTCGTGGTATAAGTATTAGTTACACGACTAATGGACTCTAAAATTTATAATTACATATTTTTGAATAATAAGTCATGTATACCATAAATAAATAAATAAATATGAATTACACAAGACGATATAATATAGCATTATCGTATTATTATTATATTGTATAAATACGTATTGCATTATAATTTGTGCGTTGACATAATATTGTAACGTGTAAACGGTCTATACATTTGTCCGTTTTGATGTTCATATTCGCATAGGTACTGGGTAATTAAGAGAAAGCGCCGACCCATACAGCTTAAATTACATATAATAATAGCAAAATGTAAAATTGATTTGTCTATAATAAAGCTGAAATTTTGTTGCCAACTAATCGAGTGAATTATGTTGTTCATGTAATATTATGTTGTTAACGAAGTCATCGGAGTATAAAATAAGTTCATTAATTTGTCAGAGAGTTTGTAATAGTTTTGGCGCGAAACGCCGTGCTATTGAGAGCTACGAGAATAGAAACACTAAAGAGCAGATTTGAGATTCTTAAACTTATATAATATTATATAATGAGTAATGATACACACACACACACATATATATATATACAAATAAGACCATTAATTGCATATTATTTTATATGATTATTACACATGTATTACGTATAACATTGTACAATGTTAAATAAGCTGAACGTGGTCGCGTTCTGGCAGCAAGAGAAAAATACGTGATGAGGTATTATTTTCTTCTTCCAATTTTACTTTATCCTCTTTTATAGGTGTCTGGAACACACACCCACACAGAGGCGCTGTGAGTGTGTACGGTACAAAGTCGACTACAGTCCTACACGATTTTCTCCGTAGGTTATAAAATATATATATATATAATATGTATGTGTAGCGTCGGTGGCGACGACGACGACGACGACGACGAAGAGTGTACAGAGTATTAGCCATAACTTAGCCCCGCCGACCCCTCGTCCAAGCAAAAGCTATATTTCAGAACGCCCGCGACACCATACCGTTGCCTTAAGTATACGCGATATTTCTCTACCATCTACCACAGTCTTTTTTTCACTCTTTTTCTCTACTCCTCTCACTCGTGGCACAGCACATACACACATGGAGAGCTGCACTCTCTCTCTTTCTCGCACTCGTATCTTTTTCGTTACCACACACCTCTTGAACCGAGCTCAAAAACTGGGTCAACGTGTTTAGGTCCTATATATATATATATATATATGCGTGTGTGTATGTGTGTGAGTATACCCCTATCCACATGCATTGTCGCCACACGGTCTCGCAAAAACGACAGCTGGAACCATAAAACGGCTTACGCGATAAGCTCGTACCCGCGCCTCCAGATATACCTCGGCTATATACGTTTTATTTACACCACCGACAGGGGGCGGCGGCGGCACACAGACGCGTTTACCCCGACGAGACGAAATCCTCCGAGACGAGCTCGGTATTCAAATGAGAAAGCAAGTGAGACTGAGAGAGAATGAAGAAGGCGTGCAGGTCTGGCGCGTTATACTATTATATTATTATATAACGCGTATACACGGACCCGCAGCGAGAAATATACTTACTCGGGCGTATTTGCTTACTTACTTACTTACTATTCTACTGACAACGACGAAGACGATGATTCGACACCGTTAATGGAGACAACGATAAGACTCGTCGCTCGTGCAATCTTCATTAGGCATCCGCTTTGATCCTTTCCGCAATTCCGCCACGGTTAATCTGTGTATATATATATATGTATGTATAAACACATACACGCGCACGCGATGACGGTGATCCAAATTCGGTGAACGAATAATATACCCATACCCACCGTACCACACTCGCAATTTATATCCATCGTCGAACAACAGCATCGGAGGGCGACGTTCGGATAGATATAATGAGGACGAGAGAGACCGTATAGAAATATAGCGAGTGAGCGAGAGAGAGAAATCGGGTGAGAGAGAGATAGGTGGTTTCAGCGGCGTGAAATGACGATAAGCGTGGCGGGCTGGAGGGATTTTGGGAAGTCATTAGACGAACGCGTGACGGCGTATTTAAGCCCCGTGTGGTCACGATGGCGAACGCCGATAACCTCCCCGTCCCACCGCAATACGCACTGTACTACTTATCCGTTCGCGTATCTGTTCTACCCTCCTCCTCGTTCACAACCCGACTTGGCTCTTTTTTTTTCGCCTCTATCGTTTGTGTGATAATATTATGGTTTACGTTACGTGTAAAGGTCTCGTCGAATATGACGTGTACAATGAACGTTGTACATAATAATATAATATAATATGTTACGTACAATAAACATAATATTGTACATATCTATACAAATACAATATGGAATACGCGTACACGCCGCCGAATATCTATAGAACAACTTGAAATCTTTAAAAAGATTTTCCCATAATACAGTATTAAAATACGATTCCCGGGAACCTGTTTATAGATACGTTTTAGCATTCACGCGATGGATTAATTTTATGCGGTTCAGGCAGACCGCGATGAGTGATATCGTACGTGTGCATTTTGCGTTGCGCATTTTGCGGAAACATAATAATCTTGTCCGATTTCACGGAAACATATAATATAATAATAACCGCCTCTCACGCGTATATTATGATATTATTTTGTGTGCGCGACTGCGATTCATTTTTCATTTTGAAATTGAAACACACTGGCGCAGGCGTTTATAAAATACGACGGCGTCTTACGGGCGGTCCAGACAGACAACGGTGGTGGTAGCGTTGGAATCCTAACCTATATATATATATACATGTATATGTTATATATATGCGCGCGATTCACCCTACACTCGCGCGCAAAGCATAATAATATTATATATCTTCATTTCGTTAGCGCTCGGACATTATCCAGATACGATTAGTCAAGTCGTTTAATTCCGTAGACAAAAAACATTTATCAAACACATAATATGATTTCGATCTCTCTCTGCTTGTCTCTCTTTCACACATACATACACATACACACATACACCTTATCCTGTTTGGTAGTTGAATTTAAGGATAGTTCTTATCATCGTAGGTAGTAGTAAAATGAAAAAAAAAACAAATTTTTCCAGTGTTTTTAATTATTTACATATATGATGTATATTATTCATACTACTATTATTGTCTAATGTCTATTAAAAATTATTATTTTTATTAGAGCTGACAATGTCTATTGTAAACTATATTCCAAACCTATAACACTGAGGAATGGAGATAAATGTGTAAAGCTGTAAGTATTTTATACAACAGTTTGTATTATTTTAACTTTAGAAACGTTCTAAATTGTTCGCTTACAATTTTTGACGTGGAATAAATGCATTGAATCCGTGACCTGGCGAAATTGAATAATCTTATATTTTTGCCCTAAAGTTTTTAAGGGTAAGTAATAATTATAATAAAGGTTTTTTTTGATAAATAATATTTTTTTTTATTTAGAAAAATATTACACAAGTATTACTACCATAGTATGTACGTTTATTCTAGGAAAATGTTACCAGATGAAATTTTATCCTAGGATAATAATTCTAGGATATTTTTTTCAACTCAATCTGGGAGTATAATTTTACTGAGAAACCGGCATAATTATAATTAATAATTATTATTATTTACAATATTTGTAATTCAAGCGCTCGTTGTCTCGACAAACTTAAAGAGGTAAACTTATGATAATTTTCGTGGGTAAGGGTTGTTGATTTCAGATTTGAAGTAACCTAAAAATAAGCATTAGAAGTGAGTAGAATAATTATGTGGTTCGTAGGTTGTGTGCTCATAAATGTGTGGAATAAATATTCATGTGTACGACCAGGTGTCTGCTTTGTACCTATATACTATGCAGTGTACATTTAATGAATTGTTTAGGTGCCCGTACCAGCGTCGAAGCTCGGACTATATTATAGTATAAAACATATTAAATTAATACATACATAATGTACCTATTCGTGAGTTTGTAATTTGCTACTGACTAATGCAGAAACCCGTCGTAATCAGTAAAAGTTAATTTGGATAATAAAAGTGACACGTGGCCACAGTAAATAATTATGATTATAATATAACGGGCGGGTGTATGCATTCATATTCTCCGTGAAATAAATGAAATAATGACAATGACGCACATTAAGCGTACATGGGTTTCAGTTGACACCTCTATAAAATAAGGGATGGTGATGGTGGTGGTGGTGATCTGGATAGATATGTTTTTAGTTAATGTAATGAGTTAGAAAATTTTTATTTTGTTTTTTGTATCTTTTCAGTAAACACAGAGTGGTTAGTATTTTAGTATATACCTTTTAAAATATGTTTGACACACTTTCTGAAAACTAGTGTGCGCCACTGCTACTAAAAGTACGGATTATTGTATAGCAATTAGGTAATACATGATTATATTAATATGTTAATAAATCCTATGTAAAAAAAGCAAATTCATTAGGTAGGTAACAGTTAACTAGGATTTTTGATTTGTTCGCAATGCGTAGGTACATTATTTTATTTACCAGCTCTCGTATAACGTAGTGATACTATATAACATTGCACGCAACAAGTTAAATTATGACGATTGTTTACGTTTTCTATATTATTTTATTTAACCGTGCACCGATTCGTTTCTCACTGGTAGCGTGTGTATTATATATGGTGCTTGGAGAACAACAATAAAACAATAATAATTTTAATACTAAAAGAACGTATGTACCTATAATAAATACATGTAGATTAATCACAGTGTGTATACTTTAATAGAATAATGACGTGACGTTGTTAGTTTTTTTAGAAGCCGAATGGATCGAATTATATTCATACGATTTGCTAAATATATTATTATTAAATAATTGGAACATTGAGCTGGGTTTATTGAATAGGTATATTCAACTCAATTATATACAAAATGTTTAACATATACTTTGGCATATAGCGTGTAATTTGCATATTATATCACATATTGCACAGCGTGTACACGACTATTGTGTTATCGATTACGTTTTTTTTTCTTTGGTTTATTTATGTATGAGATGAAGTAACAATTTTCGAATTGTATTATGAAGTTTTAAAATTTACAATTATACATCAGTATATGCAGTATTTTGATAAAAAAAAAAAAAAACTATAATCGTATGACTGTACTTACATTAAGTTAAGGTAAATGATTATGACTTTTGTGGCTAAAAATACCTTTTTGATCATGAGAAATTTCAGAAAATCACTGTTAACACTAATATAATGGTATATTTTAACTTTCGAAAACAAAATATGATGACTTTATTTTGGATAAACCATGGCATTTGAGCTCATTATAAAATATCCTACCAGGCTTGTTCTGGACTATTTTTTCTCCATCGTTTACGGACCAATAAATTTGTTCGATACGCACAGCTTATATGTGGTTTGTTCTTCGATGATAACACTCATGGCAGGTAGAGGTATATATCTACTTCATACGTACAGGATAACGTCCTTAACGCACGTTCGTATTAGTATATGGTTACTGTACAGTACAATATTGGCATAGGTCATTGAAAAATTACAATGGCTCGTTTCGGTCAACAAAAGTAGATCTTGTAAACATCTGCCGACGGGAAATCGAAGTTAAACCTGAACTCGACACGACCCACTCGTGGCCGAGGCATTGTGAAAAGGGTCTGTCTCGTATGTCGGGAAAATAAAAGAAACGCTTCCCGTCACCCTCCACGCGTATACAAGTTTCGATATATTATCGCGGATTCCTTATTTGGCGTAGGTATTACTCGTGCAATGTACATTCACGGAAACCCCGAAAGTCGATTACCAGTCGAAAACAAGATGTCACTTGAGGTCTTTTTTCTTTATTCGTGGTCTGGAAAACTGCAAGAGCAATAAACAACTCAATAAATTATGCTACAAAACCAAAGCGAATGTTAAGAGGACGACAAACTGAGGTTCTCCATGATATCGTTCTCGTAATTGATAAATCAAGGATATTATCTATAAGACCTTATCCTTACGTATATAATATATATTTTTGTATTTTATTTTTAAAGAATGTTATGGGAATCTTAAAATTGAAAATTTCTCTATTATTATATTATATACAAGAAGATTCTTTAATTGAACACTCATTATTTAAAAATCTAATCTATTAACATTTTTTACAGTCAAAATAAAAATATTTTTTTATTAATATTTTTAAATATTTATTATAGATATAATTTTTAAGTTTTTTAATTTTTTGAAATGACATACATTTTTAAGTTCATATTTTGAAATAAATAATTTGATACGGAAAAATCGAAATTTGGACAAGTAGTTTATAAATTATGACTTATAAGTATTTATAATTTAAATTAGTGGAGTGGAGAGGTAGGGGGATACCCGCAAAATGT
Source organism: Rhopalosiphum maidis (assembly GCF_003676215.2). NCBI lineage: Eukaryota > Metazoa > Arthropoda > Insecta > Hemiptera > Aphididae > Rhopalosiphum > Rhopalosiphum maidis. The sequence goes on from NC_040877.1 coordinate 69,273,063, forward strand.
TTGTCTACTACTCCGCTCATTTAAATTTTAAATACTTATAACTTAAAAACTACTTGTCTAAAATACGGTTTTTATGTCTCAAAATACTCTAAAAAATATTTTACTTCAGATTAAGAAATTAAAAATGTATATTGTCCTTTAAAAAAGTAAAAAAACTTTAAAAAAATAAAACAATTAAAAATCTTAAAAATTATGTTGTCATAAACATTGATACATTTTTAAATAATTAGTGTTGTTTGATAAAAAAATTACTATGTAGGACTAAATTTTAATGATAAAAAAACATTTTTTTTTTTTTAAAGTTGAAATTTTAACGAGGATGGACCTGAATAATCCACCTCTCACCATTGTATATATCCTACTGCGTTAGTGTACGTAAATTAATAATAAATTCTAAAATTCAAATGAGTACAATAAATGCTGATGATTCAAAATGTCATACATTATCATATACTAATGTTTTTCGGTAATGCACAAACATTTTTAAAGAATTTTTAGTTCTCTGATAGACGTAGTTGTTATCATACATGAGTTACGAAACATGAGAACGTCTAATTTCCTGTACGCAATAAAATAAGAAATGCAATCGTCAATCCTCGTCGAAATTAATGAATATTGTGTCTATTTCTAAGGAAAAAATTAGTGGAGTTGCCGACTCATTTTTATCAAAAAATGAATACATTATAATAAATTATATAGTATGATACTCGACAAAGATAAGTTTTATTTTTATTCGGGAAACATATTTGTATTTGTCAATGTGTCTTCTTCGGGATTGAAAGAGGCATTTCAAAAAATGAGTTTTCAACTATATATGGTTCAGCCGTTAAAGAAAACATAAAAATCCCCTTCAACGATTTCTAGTAGATAAATTACCGACTTCGAATCATTTTTTTCCCTTAAAAAGTTTCACAGCTATACCGTCCTTTCTTTCTTTTTCTTTAAGAGAAATTTTTGGTGAAAAAAATCGTTGTAACCAATGTCCGTTTATCATCAAGTTATGACGTGAAATTGAATCATTCATTCGGAAATAGTGTTTATATCGTGTGCAACGTTATTCATCAGCTGCCATGCTATTATGCTTAAAAAATATAATTTTTACTCTAATATAGTTGTTACTTATGAGTCATAACCTATTTAATGGATTAAATTAAATACATATTATTAGCACATATGAATATAAATGTAAGCGGTAGTCTAAATAGGGGGATCCAATATTTCTAATTTGTGTGTATACTAATTGTATAGTGTATACATTTTTTCTGACCCCACTTAAAGGTAATTTTTTAGTAACTTATTACTTATTACTTTATAGAATAATGCAATTTATAATTATTTATGCATCAATTTCAAAATAATATTGAAACACTCGTAATATGCAGTTTTCGTTGTAAAGATAATTTCATAATTTCATAATGGATTGATTATTTTTTATACATATAGGTATAATATATTATGGCTTTTAAAAAAAAAAATCAAAATACAGTTATGATTATTTACTAATAATTAATTCGGCTGTATTTATAGTATAGGTATTTGGTTTTAATGAAACCACTAACACTTAACATATTCGATTTTGTTTTACTTTGTTTAATGCGTATACATATTTTATGTAAAAAGGTATTATTGTTTTTATTTTATATTTGTTTAATTTTATACTTTTTTATTTTATTATGCTTCATACGTAAAAGTTTATTAATTAATTTTAGATTCCAAGAGGAGCGATGAATATATTGATTTTACAATGAAGTGTGTGTGTTTTTTTAAGCATGAATACGATAAGTTATCAATAAAAATATAAAATGTTTTGATTTTCAACATTAAAGAGTGGTTTTGGATAAAAAATTGTATCTAGCTTATACTTTGAGAGATTCAAATAAAAAATTCCTTGTATTTTTTGATAATCGAGTAAAATAAACAAAAAAAATTAAGGAAAACGGAAATTTTTACGCTAAACTAGATTTCTTTATTTTGCCATACCTCATTATATAACTAAAAGACGAATAACTACAGACAATTTTAAAATTTCACCAAGTATTTATATTTTTATTTTCTATGTACGGTATAATTTTCAAAATATTTAACTCTTTTTGAACAATTTTTAAATAAACCAAATTTTAAATATTTTTTAGTTTTTTCTTTTTTTATAAATGTCAATAAAAAAAATTGCGCTGGGTAAAAAAATCAATGTTTATACAAGATTCCACATAAGATTTTATTATATCTTTATAAAAATATTAAATATATATAGCCAACATTTTTTTTATAAGCACTACGTTCAAATTTGGACCAAATTAATTATTTAAATAATAAAAAAACACGTAAAGTATTTGGTTATAATTTTAAAACATTTGTGGAAAATTAAAATTTTTATGTATGTTATATTATTACGAATCTTAATATATGCAATGATATTTTTGATTTATTTCAAAATTCAAGATAATATATATTTATATTATAAATTTATTTTTGCTATTTTATGGTATTTACAGAAAGACAAAAATAAATTTCAAGTCTTAAACATTTTTATAATAGTGTATAAATGTTTATAATTATATTAATAAAATACTACATTATCCAAGAAAAATTATATTAACCTACCGTAATATTAAAAGTAAAATAAATGACTTTAATAACCATGTATATATATATATGTCAAGAAATATACTATACTTGGTGATATTATAAGCTGACAGACCGTTTCCAGCTCGAAATCGTTTTACGTATACAATAATATATTATTGAATTTAAATTTAACACACCGATTATGATTGACCCACCTACCTTTTTTGAGCCTACCTTTTTAATCTACTATTTTATTTTTATTTTTAATAATAATAAGTTATGATTTGTCTATCTAATTGTAATATTAAATAGAATGAACATACATATTAAGAAGACGAAATATATTATTATACAATAAAATATTTACGAAATTTAAACATTTCTTCCTCCAGTTCTTTTGAGTTATTTTGATTTTGTATACGGTATATTATATAAGCATAAATAATATGATTATTATAATTATATAGACGGTATGATGTTGTACTTGATCACGTACAAATATGTGCCTATATGATAATATCTTAATATAGTACACGACATAAAACTGGCGTTTTACGAAGGTAAAAAAAAATATCATAGAAAAATTGTAGGTACTTCGTTTTGCTATTGTTCAAAGAACAAAATAATAATAATAATACCAATTTTTTCATACCCTCTAGAAGAGGAATTTTTTCCGTGGGTTTTTTAAGACCCTTGTGGTACATTTTTTTTTTTGTTCATCCAGACACATACGCGCGTAACACATTGTTATCTGTGCGCGTTCTTAAGCATGGCCTGACTAGCTATAAGGCTATAACGCTTGTTCATGACGCCTTTTGATGTATTCTTGAGCGCGATTTCCTACTGCAGCCTTTAAATTGTGTATAATATAGTATAATATACATAACATTTTTTTATAATTATTGTTATTTTTCTTTGATGTATTTGTATGATATTGAAAAATATTCTCTCTCCTATTCGATTAAAAATATTCGACACTATTTCATATGATATGTCGCGTAGTTGTACTGCTTAGAATCAAAGAAAATATATTATACAGTATAGTCGTATATTATAATAAAGGCCAAACAAGAAATATTTCTCTGGGAAAGTACTTACTGAGTGCGTTTTTCTTTTGATGATTATATTATTATATTTTCGTTTCACGGATGTTATATACGTTTGGTAGGTACCCTCACGCCCTGTTTTTCGAATCGTCGAATAAATTAACAATATCGGCGGTAAAATAATGCGATCGCATACTTTCAAATGAATTATGTATGTATTCAACACGAAAAAACACATTAAATGCGAAACGCCCGGACGAAAAAATATCTAAGGGATTTCAATTGAAATCGTGAGTAAAATATAAGTTTTTCACTTTTTTTTGTTTATAAAACAATGGAATTAACTGTTTTTTGAAATAGATATAAAAGGCGTATCGTAAAAACGTTTACAGAATATTATTGTATCGTTGGTTTTTTATCCATAATAATCGTATAGAACGATTTATTTTCAATTTATTACACAATATTTTATATAATATATAAATGGAGAATAAATTTATTTGTTTTACGCGCAATGGTTTTTAAATCAGTATTCAATTATTTAAATCAAATTAAGTTTAAACATTGTTTAAGTTAAGACGTCCACGAGAAAATGATGTGCAATCATACATACAACTATTATATTATGTTTGGTTAAAAAAAAAATGTATTTATGTATTCATATAATGTATAATTGTATAAAATAAACTTAGCTTAAGATTTATTTTAATTTTTCTTATCATGTATAATATATATTTAATATTATCATTGTTTAACTTGGAGCCGCTGTAATCATACCGTGTGAATAAATCATTTCATATTTCCATAGAGCTTGATTGATTATTGAAAGTTTTAACTTACCTTAATTAATTTCTTAAGCTGAATAAGCATGTCTCTACAATTTCATATTAGCCGCTGTGTCATAAATCACAAAGTTTAAAATGTATATTATGTATGTTATATACACATGCGTGTGCTTGCGTAATATATGTATATAATCACTCTAATTATACGTTTCAATATTATTCAATTTTTCGTTTTTTTTCTGATAAAAAAAAAATATAATAAATACTGAATCCATTTTTGATATTGAATTCACAACTCGTGTTAAATAAAATTCCGTCACGTTCACAAAATACTGGTATTAATATCGTTTATCGATATTGCTTCAATTATCGTCAGAAGTAGTCAGTCATATTCAGGGCTTGATTTGGAAAAAAACTAGAAGTGGGTCTCAGTGGATGTTAGATGAATGAGCGTTTCACACAAAATTTAATGTCACATTACTGTGGGGGGCAGATATTCTTATAATATAAAATTAATTACTTAAGATAAGGTATCTTGTTAATCGTAGACAGGCTGGCGTTATGGGGAGGGGCAAAGCGGGACACTTGTACAGGGCCTCTCTCATTCAAGGGTTTCGCGGCTTTAATTACATCTATGTCTATACTAAATAGGCTATAGATGACTAGTATGGTTAATAGTTAAATACGTTATTCCCGAGGTATCGCAAAAGGTAGTGTCGTGCCTGATCTTGAATCACTGGTGTTAGAAAGTCAAAACACAGTCTATGGGACGTATTTTTGATGCGGTGACATGAACTCTCCGCCGAAAATTCTAATAGAGCTTAACATGTGAATATACCTTACAATACTCGCGTAATTTTTCTAATTATTTAAAACACAATATTGATCAGGGCAATAATTATCATTTTTTTTTATGTGACATCTACGTAATTAAAGGTATTTTATACTAAATAACTAGGTAATGGATTTGATTAAGTATCAAGTATGTATTATTATTTATTTTATAAGAATATTACGATTTAATATGTTAATAATTTTTTAATAAACGTTTTATTAAAATAACTGATTTATAAAAATAGTAACGTCATCTAGTATATTTTTTACATAATACTATAATAGTGTATTTAATGAGAACAAATAAAAATAAAATAAAATATATTGTATGTTAGTACATTAATTGTACATGTTGCTGCATTGGTTATTATTTTATCTAAAATTGTAACAAAAATTATTTTATAAAATAACATCGTTAATTAATAAAAACTGTTATTGAATAAGATTATAATTTATTTAGTTTAATCACTTTTTAAATGTATATAAATGATAGATAAACTTTTGTCCTTCGAAGGGAACTGTACTTATTTAAAAGTCTGTTTTCCCTTTCGAGTAGGTTAATTTTAACATATTTATAAATGCATTATATTATGGTTCATTTTGCCGTCTTCTTTTCGGTTTAAATTTTTTAATATTTGTAGAAAAATGTTCCGTTCGAGTACATTAAACTCTGGACTAATCGAGTGTGTAAAATATAATGTTTATTTTGCTATTCTAATAATCAGTACCCACTGAGATTTATATTATAAGACTGAAATAAAGAAAAAAGGCATTGCAGAGATAGTGAATTTAAAATTATGAGTATATTGAAGTGCAGTATTATAAATTTAAATCGAAAAACTACCCTTCAGAATGATAAAATATTATTATTATATTGAAATTGTTTTCATCGATATAGTCGTAGAATACAATAGCGTGTGAGTTTTAATTGTCTGCTGCCACGATCGTAATGGGAAGTAGACACAAAGTCGTTGAAATATTGGTAACAATAATAAAAAAAAAAACATCCTAAATGTTCAAAAAATATTGAAAAGACTATTCAACATCATGTGATTGTGAAAGAGAAAAACGGTTGTATATATTCTTTAAAAAATAAAATACTAATGATTTGGCAATATTCCACTTTAGACCATTTCTTAAAATAATATTTTTCAGGAGTTTAAAACTATAAAATATATCAGTGAGACTACAAACAATGGTGTCATCTAACTTTTGGCAGAAACTTTTAAGTTTAATGAAGTGAATTATTAATTAAAAACTAATTTTTATGAACACTTCATTTCAATCATTGAAGAATATTGTATAGTTATAAATTGTCGCTTATAAATACTATGATCCATTAGAAAAACAATGGTTTTAGCGCACAGTATGCATTCTTTCACCGGAATAGATCGCTGTTTTATAATACAATTTGTTTTATGACTTACATTGTAAGTTTTGTATGGTATTAAAATATGCGTAATAAAGGTTTTGATAATCAATATCGATTAAATAAATTCCGTTTTGATAAGAAGATTTTATTTTAAAATTATCTATTCGGTGATTGAAATGTAAATCAGTGTATTAATTTGAATAATATCAGTTACAATAAGCTATTCGGAATATAATAGTAATAATATAACATTAATAATTTTTAGGAAAAAAACGCAACAAGAGATTTGTCGGCAGAATAAATATATCGTAGCGAATAGTTGATAAGAAATTCTTTGGGTTGAATCGGTGTAAAAATATTCACCCCGGGAATTGGTCGAAATATAATGAACCATAATATCAATGATGTGGTTCAGAAGTGGCAATGTGCTTTTTTTCATTACTGTTTAAACGAATTATTTCTTGAAACAGAATCATTGTACCTGTCTGTACCACTGAATTTCGATATCGGTTCGGCAAAAACTTAATATACGCGTCTGCCAATATTTCCAGTGAAGTTCTAAATTCATGGTTATCCGCATATTTACTATGACCACGGTATAAACTCTACCACCACGACCGCGTTACAGATCACAGATTTCTATATTATTTTATAGAAGTCAGTATTGTACATTTATAAACATGAATTAAGGTATAAAACTAAAATATTTTCGTCCATGGTTACAAATTAACGCGTATTTGTAAACATGAAGTTCGTCTTAGATGAACGTTTCATATTGTATGTCGGTTGGCATTAGTAATACGTGTTCGAGATTAAATGGTTTTTAACTATATAATACGATAACTATAGTATTGATGCATAATTTCGTGAATAGATACATATTTTATACGACCAATAACCATGCATATGAAATTATTGAATTAGATTCATAACACGTAACGTGGTTCACCATATGGGAAGTACATATTTTAAACACACTATACCAAATAGGTACACCAAAAGCTTATCGTGAGTGCCTAACGATCACAGCAAAAGTTTCTTATGAACGTACATGTGAACGTGTGTAGTGAAAACTCACTTGGGTCGACCGGTAAGTGAAACACATTTAATTACCTAATGGCTAAGAACTACCTACAGAAATATGAAATGTATATTATGTAATTGTAATGTATAATTGTCGCTTCACGTATTGTGGTATTATTTGTATTTATATTTTATATAAAATATGACTGTGTGTTATAAAAATAATAAACTAATATGTGTTCTATGACGGTATTGGGGAAATATACTAAATCTCCGCGATTTATGGTCATCGTGAAAAAACAAAGCATTTGCGCGCATATAACTATGGATGGTCAAAGACTATAAAAAATATAAAATATTCGCCTTTAAATATTATAATACATACAGTCAAAATAGAGTTGAATTATCGTTTACTGTTTGTAGTGTTAGTTTTATGTATTGTATTTTACAAGTCTCTATTTTATTAAAATTACATATGATTCCTATGAATTTATAATAGTAATATAGTTTACTATTCCTATAGTTAGAAAAATTATAAACAAATATCACGTATCATTATTATTATTATCAAACTATAATATATAATAATTCATCAAATAGTTTGTGAAAGGATTGGTAAATTATTTAATTTTTAAGATATTGATCTAAATTATTTTAGAAAACATTTTAAGTTTGTAGTGAACCAATTTAATCTTACTATGTGCATTTTTATGTGACGTATGTGTTTGTAAAAGTTACCGGGTTAATTTTAAAAATTGATCGAATCAAAGTTAATGCCAAAAAATATTCAATATTTGCTGGGCCACTCAGCTGGCACAACGCTCCAGTGTGACATATTGTATAATAATAATATATTATATTTTATACGTGAATGAGAGTAGCGTTTCCGAATAAGATGACAATCTGTGGGTCATGTGTGTATATAATACTATGAGTTCGGATCTATCGCGGCAGCGTTGTCAGGGTGCTTGTGCACTGGAGGCGACCCCTTTTCTACGCGACCGCATAATAATAATATACACCTTTGCCCACACGTCAAAGACGGAGTGTTCCCCGTTCGCGGTGCACATTTTTCGTTGTTTCCAAATTTAGAACAAACGACGACTTTGATTGAAGATCAAATCTCTCACGACTCATCCAGGCCGACTATTCTACCCTTAGCTACATTAATATACACTCGGTATTAAACATTGCACACGTATACCTATATATATTATATTTGTACATATGTATATCCAATATAATATACGGCCGTCAGGGGGTTAGTTATTTCTCTGTTTGTCTATCTGTCTCTTTCCCTCTCTCTACGTCGACTTAAACGAGACACGCTGCTAAACGAGCACGTGTTTTTTTCGGTCGTGTGTTGTTTGCAAGGGGTGTGTAGCCCGCTGCAGTGGCAGTGGCATTTGGCATGACACGCGCGCACCTGGCTTTTGTGGGCGGCATTGGTGGCGTACTGAACGCGAGCACAACAAAAACAGAAGAACATACTACATAGTCACTGTATACGTATGGTGTAGATGCAAAAATAGTAGTGTAGGTACACTTACTTATAGTTGTTTATATACAGAGTGGTTCACTGAGGAGAATCGCCCCATTTTTCCATTTAATAATTAATTTATTAAAATTATTTTGATTTGTTTTGTACTAGCTACTGAATAAGTGTCTGTAGAGATACATACAAACTTCTGATTTTCAAATTAAAACACCTTTATCTACGTAAAGTATTTAGAGAAACATTTTTCTTAAAAAAATCAAAATTTGAACGATTAGTGTTTGATTTATATAATTTAGTGTAGTAAGGATAATTATAGGTTCGTGATAATGGATTTGAAAAATATGGGGGCTATGGTGAGTCAAACATTTTAGTAATTAATATTAATCTATATTAAAATGTAAACTATTATGTAAAAATAGCTTAAATATTATACCTGATTTACATTTTTATAAAAACGGTTTTCAAGGACTATTATCTTTATTATATTATAAATTTTTAAATTTAGAAACTACTTGTTTAAATGATAATGGTATTTTCAGAAAAACTATCCATTAGATAGGTTACAGTAGAAGAGAAGGGTCATACAAATTAAAAAAAAAAAAACAGAAGTTTGTATCCCCACAGAACACTTTTTATGTAGTACATCTAAATTTTAATAATTAGAAAAATATGGTATTTAAGTATATTTAAAAATCTAAAAGATCAGATTTTAAATAAATTCATTATTAAAGAAAAAGAAGGATATGATCATGCTTGTGAATCACTCTGTATAACACATATAGTGCACATGATGTGTATGTGTATACGACGTATTATTATGGGGGACGACAAATATTTGACAATGGTTTACGGCCATCTGGGAATAAAAGTTTTAGAGCCTATTAATCGTCCAAAACAAACGTTTTTCGATTTCTTTTTTACCTTCACACTGCAGCACACTAGCTCGCACACAGACGGACTGTGCAATTACCCTAAATCACGCTAGACGATTTCACTATACACAAAATAAATATAGACCAGCTAAGTATGAGAGTGTGTATAATGTATATATGAATACATGTATTTGTGTATGAGTGTGTGTTTGTCGTTGTGTTGGGGATTTATAGAGCGCGAACAACAAAACGATCGTTTTGTACAATCCGCCTCCGCCGTCACTTAAATATATAATATTATAATATACCGTCTGTATTTTTTTTTTTGCTTTTTATTTATTTATATATTTATTGCTAGAATGAGTTACGAAAATACAGGTCATTTGGAAACTCACGTACCTAAATATAGGTAGTTGTTAGGTACTGTGCTTATTAAAATATAATGCAACAAAACTTGATTTTAGCAAGACGGATAATAATTCTTACAGTATATATTTTTTTACAAATCCAATACAATCTAATAGTTGTGTAAAATCTATATTACAAAAAACAAATATTATACCAAACTAGACACAGAAATTTTAGCCATTATTTTGAAACATTTCTTTTTTTTAGCGTACGTCAAACAATAGCGCGAATGGGAGTAGTCATTATTGTTTTAGAAATATATGAATGCATAGTGCTGAATTTATTCCGAGTTAATCCGAAAACAATTGATAATACCGGCCGAACCCATATTATTGTATAATATACGCTCGACACGGTGGCTGGCGCGGTAAAATATAAAGACCCGATTGATAACAATTTAAACGCATGTTTGGGACAATGGAATAACTGCCCTTTTTGAAGTTGTATATATATGTATATAAATATAAAAACCGACAGATTATACCCACGTTATTATACTTTATACACTCGAAAACGCATTAATTCGAATCATTAAAGTGAAGTAGAGGTTATACGTTTTACAAAAAAAAAAAAAAAATCATCGTGATTTATTAATATCGCCGCATAATAACCATTGTTATTTTTCAACGCCGTCGACATTATCGAGTGTTTCGGTAAGTTTCAAAACTTTACGGCGCGAGGGTTCGGTTTTATTAACAATACAGCCGCAGATGTGTGCGTATATTATAGAAGTCGCGCGTTAGTCGACTGCAAGTGTCACGCGCATTGTCTTGGCCGCGCGTTATAACAGCGTAATAATACAATATGATAACCTGGTTTTATGCGAGAATTCAACTGCAGAACAGTCTCCTGCTTTTTATGGTTTCGTTACTACGATTTGAGATACTTTAAACCGCGTAATAAGTATATTATTATGATAATTATAGTATAATAACGTCATTATTATTATAATAATATTACATGGTGAGATGCGTATATTATCGGATTCGTAGGACCATTTAATATTATTATGACTTAATACATAACTTTGTCTAAATTATTAATACATTTGATAACTGAATTCGAGTTAGTAAAATTTTTTATCTATAATGTATTTATTTAAAAATGAAACACTTCAAGTAACTAAGGTAATTAGTTTTCGAGTTACACTAAAAACAAATAAAATTAATTTAGTCAACTTCCTGATTTATGAAAAAAATTCAAGTTCTTCTTATTTTTCCAAAAATTAAATTTTTACTTTTAACTTTCTAAAATTATAACGAGCTCTTATAAGAAACCACTACCCAAGTAAAAAATCATAGCATTTTTACTACACTAAAAAGTTATAACAAATAGAAAAAAATATAACACATTATGTAAAATCAATACATTGGATTAATTTTAAGCTATAGCCTATTTATACCGTATTACAAATAAAAAAAAAAAATAATTACAATATTAGTAATACCAACATTAAATAAACTTAGTAATATATAGATCGACTGTCTACGTTTCAGAATCAGTTTTTGTATACAATGATTAATTCTTGTATTTAAATTTAACACATCAATTAGTAACTTAATCATTACTTATTGACGAAGTACAAATATTGCTCAATAAAGCAGTTACCTAGCTCCATAATTTTAGAAAAAATATAAATGTTAAAACTACATTAATTCATATTATGTTTTAGTATTCTTAGAATACTTATTATAGTTTTATAATTTAACAAGTTAAATATAATACATTTGTCATTTTCTCAAAATAAAAATTTTATACATAATAATATAATATAATATTTAATTGTCAGTTATAATTTATAACATTTATTAAAATTCGTTAAGACTTAAATAAGGAAATAAAGTATTAAATAAATTAAATTTGAATAACAGCTTGGTTTTTAGTTGAGTCATTTTATTTTTATATCACTACATGTATATTTCTCTCAGCTTTCTGTAAAATGATATCCTCGTGGCTTATACGAAGCCCTAAGTTTTAACAGAGAATTAATAAATAAATATTTTTTGCTTTGTTATTTTTGTACTAGATCAATAATTAAATTACTTGAGCCGATCAATAATATCCGTCTGAAATCTAACACAGCGTATAACTAGCGGTCGATGAAAAGCTTAATGTAACCGTTTAGAAACTTAAAATATATAACTTTCTCTAGTTTATATAAATATAACATATAATATAAATAGTAATTCAAAATTGAATACATTTTTAAATTGTTTTCATTGAAAATAGGTTTATTTTATTTTTTTAAATTTACTATTAAGAAATCTATTCAAATCATCACGAAATATTAAATGCGTTTAAAAATATAAATGTACACTGTTTACAGTTTAAAGCACGGCTATTTCACTAAAGGGTCACCGTATTGTATAAACTCTATAATGGTTCTCGCACTATCCAATATCCTCTCGTGGGACCCCCTCCCCCCACCAATCAGGTTTCAGGTTGTGTTTATCACTCCAGCCGCGTTCTGAGCCAGTATCATCTAATAGGTTTTCGTTGTTGTAGATGGTCATCGGATAATCGATCAGAGGTGTGTTATACTCGATGTATCACAGTTTGGCGATGTGCCAGTCGTGAGTTTTTGTTGCACGTCTTCTCATAGAGATACATAAGAGTACGCTACGTCGGCACTGCAGCAGTGGCAACACACGCGCGATTGCGTTTCGTCTATCCAAGGCGGAGAGAATACTTGTTTGGCGATGACGGCGCACAAAAGGATTTGACCCGACGAGGACTGAAAAAAAGTGAAAAAGCACACACCGTATCGTTCAACTTCCGTTATCGGTGCGGTTTCTTGTTTCCTCGGTGCTATATTATGTATGTGTATATATACACACTGTTAATATTGAGCGAAGCTGTTCGCCAAAAAGAGAAAGGTATATCTGCGCGATGAGAAAGTTAGAAGAGAGTGTTAAACGGAGAAGAGAGATAGATAAAAACTCAGAGAGATGATTGGTGGAGAAGAGTAAATAATGGTGATCGTATTTCGTAAAAGCAATGCGGATAGTTTCAAAAAAGGTCATTTTCTATCAGTTTCTAAAGCATTCTGTTTGTGCGTTATACTATTATAACATTGTATAATATGCATCAGCCATAAACGCCGTTGTTCGTTTATATCGTCTTCGTCTAACACTTGGTACGAGACGACCACGTGTTATCCTCACTATACCTTTAGTATACATACTTAGTCATAATACGTTTTTAAATATTACTTATTAGTGTGATTCTGCGTCAATTAGTCCAATTTAACATTATTAATTAATCATTAAGATAATATTGCGATAATTTATTGATATCACTAGTTTTATATATTTTTTTAATTTACCTTTTTTCTCCGATTGGTGTATAAAAGAATTATTGATAATAATTATTGAATTACTCAAATACCCGGTTAATCTATTTTTAATATTTTTTTGGATTTAAATTTGAATTATAGTTAGTGTAATAACCGATCATGATATTGTAAACGAAGCACATACTATGGATTCATTATTTTTAAATTATATTAATCAGTAAAATATCAACCAAGCTATAATTCAAAAAATATTTGGTTTATTTTTTTTTTCGAAAACATTAACCTTATATTATAATATTATACTAATAATATTACTATTATTTTTTCATAATTTAATATTTAGTATGCTGGACACTAGGAAGGGATGCGCTTTGTATATTTTTTTGATTATCCTCCTCTGCTCCTTATAGTGAAACTCTAAATAGTTGCCATTAATAAACCATTAGTATGGCATTAGGTTTATGCGCATGTAAAATTGTACAACAAAATATATTATTTTTGAGATGTTTAATTTAAAACTTCATGTTACCAATCACCATCTGAAATTCAGAAGTTTATACAGATTTAAAAATAGTTTTATTTATACAATAAGCTTTGAATAATATGTTATTAAAAGTGTTTAAACAAAAATGGCAATCGTTCTCCAAAATAAAGTATTATAATTATATGAGCATATGTCAAATTATTGTGGATGATAAAAATTCTAAATTTTCTTAATGCACTAATAAACATACATTGTTGAATAATTAAGTGGTCACGGAACAGTATAAATACTACGTAATCAATTCGAAACCCATTCAAACAATAATAATCGCGTATTTAGTGCTTTTACCGGCAAGGCAAGGCCGTGGTTGACACTTATTCGTTTTCACTTTTTGTTGAAAATGTCTGAGAAATGTTCTGTGAATAATTTTAGGCGTCATAAATCATCTCTGTCAGTCAGCCCTTTAAATCACTGAATAACAAAATTAAAAAAAAAAAAAGAAAGAAAACCGGACGAACGAGATACAGTTGACGGATGTCTAGCATTAAATTTGAAAGCGATCACAGATCGCTAATTCCGGACTAAACGTTAAAACGAGACAGTGTTTCGTTATCTACCACTTCGTTCAGGGCCCACAAAACGATTTCGCCTCGCCAAAATTGCAGGATATTAATCATTTTAGATTCATCGTCGATCGTTGTGAGTTTTTATTTAAATTTTTGTCTGTTTGTTTAATTTTTAATACGTCAAATATCTCTCAGTATATAAAAAAATTAACTTTGTTATAATAATAATTTGAGAAAACATAGTTATTTGAACTAGTTTAATAATACAAAAATATCTGTTGACGTATTGACTTACTCATACTATATTTACGATTTAAAAAGCTTTAAATATTTTTATTGTTATAAAAACACTCAACTTCATCAAAAGAGTAAGATAATTGTGTAGTACGTTAGTTTAAACAACTATTGTTTCGCGTGATAAAAAATCCTGTTGCATTAGGTAGATTAAAAAATTGAGTAAATAAAATATATAATATCCTGTTTAAAAACTGTAGACACTTTATTGGTCAAAGTAAATTTATTCTAATAGTATTATAAATACTGTGTTATAATTTAGTATTTAAACGATGTTATTATTATTATTGTAAACAAATGAATTGAAGGATTTTACGATATTATTATTATTATTATTATAGTTATAACAGATGTGGAAATGTCAGTTTATAGAGTTGTTTTGATTTAATGGACTACAGCGTAGATCCAAAAAGTGTTTAAGTAACAGTATTATATTATTATATCCGAAAAGTTGTTAACAGGAGTCGGGCAGTAATTTCCACTAATTGAAAGGAAAACGTGGGAATGGTGCGGTAAGAAAATCAACGTCTGTTTTGAAATGCACAGGTGGTTATTCATTCGAAATCGTACCTCTAAAATTCCGGATTCTAGTACAATATATTATGCATTTTCAGGTTGATCATATACATTAACCAATACATATTATTACAATAATATAACATATAATATGATTTCCTTTTGAACAAATTTTGTTTGTGAATAGGTTAAAATGTAAATTCGTAGAATATTATACCTACCTATAATATTATATTACACTATTGTGCTATAAAAATGTTTTTCAAAAAACTCGTATCTACTATAGAGACACTTCAGTTGTTGTAGAGTCATATAATATATAACAAATAATATTTATATGAATTTATTTTACTCCGTCTAATATAAGATTTCAGTATTTTTATGTAACAGGATAAACATAAAGTCTGCTGGACCAATTTAAGCAAGGCACATATAGGTACCTACATTTGTATTACTTTTATTTACATTTGTATTTTGTACTCGTATTACTGTTAATGAAGTAAAAAAATTATAATCAAAAACCAAATAAAAAAAAAAATTGTTCATACCAAATAAGTGTATAAATTCAAATCAAAATAAGTTATAAACAATATATTATACTGCAGATTTTACAACTATAAACTCAATAATTAAACAGCCAAAATCGTATAATTTTTCTGTTAGTGTTTTTATATGTTCACCTATACGAGTATGTACCAATATTGCCTATCCATGTTCCCGCTAAACTATTATAATTCATATTTAGCATTCAATTTTCAAATTCCATAATTAAATACTAAATTTAAACTTTAACAAATTTATTATAAGATTAGTAATTAGCACAATACAATTCGCATATTTAGCTGATTTCAAATCGTTGAAAAAACTAATGGATATTTAAAACTATATAGTTACACTCATCGAACAGTCGTAAAGTAATATTTCCAATCGTTAGGATTATATTATACAATACAAATGAAATGTTGAATATATTTCTTATCAAACTGTTTCTGTAACATACACATAAAAAAAAAAACCAGGAGAAATCGCTCTTTTGTATACTATGTTTAGAGTGAATCTGGTCATTGATAAACGATTTCATACGAAAAATGATTCTGAGTAAAAATGGTGTGTCAATCACTATTTCTAATGATATTTTAAAGTAGTATATATTTGGTACTATAAGATAGTCTATTTTTCTAATAATTAAATGATAAGTTCAACTTAAATAATTTTTGTTTCAAATAACCTAATTAAACAGTTTTATAATAATATGTTCACTTAACCGTTTACTTTTTCAAATACGTTTTGATTTTTGACTTGACAATGGAGTTGTATTTATTTCTCTAATTTATGTACCAGTCGAGATAAACTTATTTTTATTCAGTTTTATTCTTGTTTTGTTCACACAACTTTGCGGATTTTACTTAAGTGCCTTGTGCGTGTGTACATACATAGATGTTATAAAACATAATTCGATTAAGAAATACTTTTCGGGCACTTATTTGACCTAAAGTCCACTTGATGTAGACAGTACATGAATGCCTGCACTTACGTTTATACGAACTCCCGGCTCAAACAATTCCATAGAATACATTCCAATACAATAATGTTTTTCTATAACTGAAATAAAATATCATTTTTTTTTTTACTGTAGTTTCTTCTGTCGTTATATTGTGTGTGCACACATACAGTGCAGACCTTTCTGGTTATATAGTAGAGATCCACAAAACCCACAAATAGTTGGCGTGTATTTTGTTTGTCCGTCGGTATAGCCAGCCGTACAATATCTCTGGGTTTTTTCGGACTATTTCTCGTATACATTTACACACATACGCACACACCAAATGTGCTTTTTGTAACATTCCTCAATAAAAATCGGCCTTGTTGAGTTATGGCTCCTAAGCTTTATATTTATTTATTTTTTCACTATTTTTTCCACCCTCCTACCTTTCATAACTGTTTGTATGTCCTTTTCCCCAGTTTTTCATTGACAATAGACCAAGAAGTGGCGGACGGTAGCGGTGTGGGGAAATGTTTATACAATTTGTTCGTTCCACGCTGCAGTCGTCCGGAGGGTTTTTATCACATTACGGGTTCACTGGCGCCAGGCGTCAATAACGTTGAAAAATGAATTCAACACTTTTGGACCGTGTTTATGGGATCGTGTTTTTCCTTGTTGCTGTTTTTCTTTTTTATATATAAATATATCCATACATACACGTTTTATGAAAAATGAGCTCTGCAGGACATTCAGATGTGTCTGCGAGAGAAATTCCCGTTATTAAATCGTTATTATGCCTTCGGGGGTTGTTTTTTTTCCATCCAACACGGAAACCATTAGCGGGAGTGAGGGGAATGCTAATTCGATAAAATAACACTGAAAGTTTATTTGTCAAAATTTGTCACTGGATTTGAATTGGATTAGCCAAACGCGAAAGGCTATACGATACTTGTTTTATACGCTTTATGATATACATTCTATATATATATATATATACATACACTTACAGTATATAATCGTATATACCAGGTACCTGAATACATATTAATTAATATAACATCATATATTTGTATACGCTGAAATTGATCCTTCGTCCCCAAAATACTGCAAGAAATGTTAATATTAATTATGTTTACGTAATATATTATGA
The DNA here is from genome assembly GCF_003676215.2 of Rhopalosiphum maidis. NCBI lineage: Eukaryota > Metazoa > Arthropoda > Insecta > Hemiptera > Aphididae > Rhopalosiphum > Rhopalosiphum maidis. Next base: position 69,291,254 of record NC_040877.1, read on the forward strand.
CATATTTTAAGCACGGTACAAATCATGTTTTTAAATTGCACTATAAATTCTGTATAATCGATCGACTTCATATTGTTTAACTAATTTAACACATAGATTGATGGTATAACATGCCGATGGAAATCATAATAAACTTTCTTAGTTAATTATTGTTATTATTATTATTATTATTATTATTTTTTTTTTTTTTTAATGTTGAGTCCAAAGCGTAATAATATAATATTACAACATTGGTACGACCCTAACCATTATATTATTTCTTTGTATATTATATAACAAGAGAAGAGAAATTGTATTCTCTGCAGCATCGTAATAAAATTGTGTTGTTCAATCATCTGAGTGTATTTACTGTCTAAGAAACATATATAAAGAAAATCACATTTTCTAATAACTTTTACAAGTTTATTGTCTCGACGTCAGAAATTAAATATTTGAAAATAAAACTTATAGATATAATATAATAAAATTAACAATAAAAACAAATTCAAATAATGTAATAAATGTTTTCCGGGTTTATCGTATGTTTATTGTAGTCTGCTGTATGCGTGTGATTTCAGTCCACTGGCATTTTAGTATTGTTAAATTGAATCTATAGGTACAATGTGAAATTATATTATAATAATCATTAATCATTAATCAAATCGAATGGTGAGGTTAGAATTTATTTTATGGCATAACTAAGAATGATTATTGAACTATTTAAATAGTTTTATTTACAAATATAAGTTTTAAAGTACCTTTAGTTTTTTGTCATTTAATTCATTATATAGATACATTATGAGTACATTTATCGGTGAAAAAATTAGGTTTGTTGAGTAAAAATAATACTATTTACTTAATAATTCTAGCTGCGAATAATTGTTCAGTGCCAAGTCAATATAATAATTAAAATATATTTTATTATTATTATACTATATGAATATTCATACTATAATTAATTGATACCTTATTCGTAATATATTTGATTTTTATCCATCATAATAATTTTGTAGTATTAATCAGCAAAACAAATATTACTCATTAATCATTAAAAAAAATACTATAAAAGTAGTTATTCGAAAACGAATAACGAAATAAAAGATGATATTAACTTCATATTACGCATGTATTTAATAGAATTAACATTTTACATTTATGGTTTTTTTTTTTCTAAAATTAAATAATGATACTCAATATATATTATATTATATGGATATAGTAAAAACGTTTGTTATGGACCGCACTTTTGAATTGGGTTTTTGTATCACCTAAATGTATTTTCTGTTCGACTTTGCCGACAGACGTCTAAAAATGTTGTAGTTATTAGTTCCGCTCTGGTTTATATTATTTTTATATATACCTACTGTGTGGCAAGAAAACATTTCTTTTTAAACTTTATTGTGTCTTCCGTAAGTTGTCACGACATGTTTGTGGATAAATTCGCACCGGATAGGAATTTTTGCAAAACTTTGTCGGCGCGTCCGTTTATTTAAAACCCCGAAACTTTGTTGAATTCAGGTCGACCGTATCTAATTTCCATTGGTATGTCTTTGACATACCCTCGGGTATCTTATCCTTTTGAATTCCTGTGGAACCGAACAAAATTTAATGGAATTCATAAGTCACGAATGGAGTGAAGAACAAAATAGAAAAGCAAATGTATTCGATGTGTCTTTACTTTTTATACTTTTTAGTTTATTATTATTTGTATATGCCTTTTACTATATATTGTATATTTTCATTTATTTTCCCTTGTCATAACAATATGATACGACGTGGATATATATTAGAATAGTGCGGGTATTCAAATTAATAATGCAATTTTTCACTCTCCTCTCATTGTTTGTATTCGTAATGTACTATTATTACCAGTGGTCTGTTTTATATCCGACATAATAAATAAATCGGGTAAGTTGAATGTTAAACAATTTTATTCACCTTTCCACTAAACTCGACGAAGAATAAGACATGTAACTGTACAAGTTATATAAGTATAATACAGCTATACGTTTTATTGAGAAAATTGTTGTTATTCAGTCCGCTTCCGAATGAAATCGAATTACACCCTCAGGATTCATGTCAAGTTATGACAGCGTGTGTAACAAATTCGAGTTGTTCCACTTGTGTTTTCCAAATTAAGGAAAATAGAACAAATTGCTTCGTTATAACTTTCCCGTGGGAGGAATTCGAATGCTTCGCTTCGGAAAATTAATTCCCAACTTTCATTTAATTTAAGTTCGACCGGGGTAGTGACTTAACGCCACGTAAAACCGATAAGGTTTTTATCGAAGTCAAGGTATCTTAATTGTTCGATTAACAACGATGGAATAAATAAATTTAAAAAAAAGCTATAAACAAAAACAAAATGTTTACAACAAAGGGTATAGAGTATAAAATACGCTAATTTCCTTCCTTATTTTGCTACCGAAATCTACTAATTGAGTTTGGAACAAATCTAGAAGGCGTAAACTTTAAAATAATTAGCTCTGTTCTAATTGTCCACAGTTGTAGAAAATTAGTATTCAATTTCTATAGCTATAAGTTGAATTCTTAACTTTTACTTATTCAGCTCAAGAGAAAGATACGATATAATATAATACTATTATTCAATTCTATGAACTTTATTTGAACTAGTTTTTCTTCTAAAAGCTATCCATTGGTGTCAATAATATTAATGTTTCTTTTTAATATCTACTTGTAAATTATTATTATTATATAAATAGATAGCCAACATTTAGTGGTTAAGTGTATGTATTATTTTTGATTGTATACTGAGTTTTTGATTAAATTTATGAGTTGGTTCTCTCTTAACACTATAACTTCGAGTTTAAAAATACTTATTGAGTTAAATAAATATTATCAGGTTATATAATTTAAACATTACTTTTTTTAATTGTTATTTAACGTTGTATACTATTTGTATTTGTTGTCATTTAGTTAAACAGTTTAAGTTGTTAATCGACCTTATCTCTACAAAAAAATAAAAATGTAAATTATATTCTAGGTGTAAATTTATAATATTACACTATACCGATACCAGTAAAAAATATCATATAAAAATATATTTTTTATGACGTTTCACTAACCATACAACTAGGCTTTAGAGTAATTTTTTTTTATCCAAAACGGGAATAGTTTCCTATTATTTTGTACTGTTATATATTCTATTCGTAAGTTCGTAACTACATATTATGGACTATTTTATTTTTTCCCTTTCAACTCGGTAAGATGTCGTTGGGGAGTTATATATTTGCCACATAATATATGCAAACCTATATACGTGTGAATGGTCGAGTGTGCACACTATACACGCATTTTGTGAGCATAGCGGATATATATGCAATGTGAAATTCACAAAATAGTCATCTTCAATAGACGCCTATTGCTTTTAATATCGTCGACACGTGTGCTAAAAGGTGTTGCGCAGAGACGGTGAAACTATGTCTGCGTGATTTCCAGTGACATTTTTTTCGTTCTGCAAATACCCGTACGTTTTTGTATTATGAAATTTTTCATGAAAAACAAGAAAAAAAACAAATATATATTATTTATTAATTCATTTTATATGTTAGGAAAACTAAAAGTTTGGTTTCCGTAGCAACCAAATGATTCAAGACACCTGCTTCCACAAAAGTAAATAACCGTGTTCGTTTGCCATTTAGGGTTAATAATAATATGTTGTTACACTCCCTTCAACTGTTTGTTTCATTATTATTTATTTATTTATTCTTTTATTAAAGGAAAAAAAATAATTGCTATTTTTTAAATAATACCGTTTTTATCTTTAGTTTTTATGTAAGTTTTTTCTGAAAACATATTATATTTGGAGCTTTGCGTTGGTTTAATGTAAACTTCAATGGCTACAAACATAAATTAATAGGGTTGTTATATCAATATACATTGTTCATATAATGTACACAATACATACTATAGTAACTTAATTTTCTATTTAATCAATTCGAATTCAAAATTATAAAATATTCTAATTATAAAATTATTTTAAATTTTAAGATCCATAATATTATTCATGGTTTTTTTCATAGATTTTTCACAAAAGGTCATATGTATTTAAATTATATTTTGTAGTAGGATCCAAATAATTAAATTAATTAATTATATATAATATACATGATAAAATCTTAGGGTACGTGTACTGAATGTATATACTTCATGTGCTTTAATTCACAATTAATAATAAATATAAATTATCATATACTGTTGTAGCTTCCAAAATATAACTCACTTTACTTGGCTCAGGATTATCTTGGATTGCTCTCGATTTATCTTTTTATATTACAAATTATACGTATACGTGTAACTGATATAATACTATAATATTGTATACACGTACACTTTTGGCTTTTTTATATAGCTGGTAGACATACATGTTGAACCGTTTGAAATTTTATCGATTTATATTTAAACTTCGCAAGTTTTAATAAATCGAAGCAGCTTGAAAATCGTATTAATTTGATGATTAAATCGATTTGGCTTGGAACGAAGCAGCTTATCGGTGAAGATAGGTGAATACTGCGAAAAGTCAGTCCGGTAAAACAGACGACCGAATAGCTGCTATAAGCATAATAAATACGCGCACGACCATCTTCGCGTGGGTGACTTATAAAACGATGAGACGAGTCTTACTTACGTTTATTATATATATATGAATGAATCGATTCGTTTGTATGTACTTACTGCAGCGGGAAACACATTTTGTTCAGAGAAAATAAAACCAGCGAGATAATTTTATAGACAAAGACGTCGGATCCAATTAAACGTAAATGCACTCGGCTTAATCTGCTTCCCCTCGCCACTACTATGCCAATACCGTTTTACGACGAGGAATAATAATTGTCGTCGTCGGATCGAACCCCGTAAACTTCACCGAACCGAGACGTCTACCGGCAGACAACGACGACGATGATCGGAGTCCTTGAGTCTCAGTACATAATATTATTGTGTATATAAGCCACGGGAGTTGGTTGGCGGTGAAGTACTAATTAATAATGTCCAGAATAAAAAAAAAAGCAGCAGAGGTGGATTAATATGATAAAACAAAATAGTAGGCGTACAGTAGGTATTTATAATATTATATAAGGTTGTGATAAAACTTATTATTTCTTATATTCGCACTGCGGCAATTGAGAGTAATTTTGTGGAACGTTTATAGCCATGTCAGCTATTTTATCGTAATCATAATTTATGCACTGATAATAATATCGGAAACGAATTTTGCAGAACAACCGCATATAATATATATATTATTAAAATATTATTTAGTAGAGTATAGTACAATATGATTGATTTATTGCGTCTACTTCGAACACCAATTGATATACATTTTATGAACAAAAAAAAAAATGTTCATATAGTACAACCGCTTTTGTTGTATATAATTTTTATTAAATTCGTCAATAATTATATTATATATGTATATTATATATTTTTTTAAATGTTATCGTATTAAGTATAGTGATTTAAATCGACATTTTTAGTTCAACACAGTATATTATATTATATGCATTTACACATCTCTTTATAAAGCTAATAAACATACAGATTAAGTATTTACGCAAGTATATTTTCGATAAGCGTCCCAAAATAGTGTATAACAATGTATGTGGTGATTGTTGTTGCGAGGTTGGGGTTTCAGTGTAAAATCGGCTTTGAACATTATTTTAATCAAAATTAATACAATTAATGAAATCTATTTATTTCTATTAGTTTTTCAGTCAATTATATCCATCTGACCGTCTACATGAGCTTCCTTTCAAAATTCATTCGATTCCTAGTAGGAACTTCCTACACGATGCCTAATCATCATTTTTGTAATTTTTGTCATATATTATTTATTATATATTAATATGTGATTACAATAACCTTTATACTGTTGGCGGTGGTGTTTCAGTTAAAAGTTTTCACAGAGAGTTAAATGTTTGCTTTTGGTTTTATTTTAAACACATTATAGTTACATATTACCATAAAGAAACACACAGTAATAATAATAATAATAATAGTATAAATTATAACTTAATATTATACTGTTATAGGTGTTGTTTTCAGCATATAGACGTTATCGTGTTTAACTAAACGCTGATGTTTTTTGTATGTAATGTTTTAATTTTTCAACTTGTGCTGTGGCATGCAAAATAATATAAATAAATATATATATATATATATATTTTTTTAAATTTTACAAACATTTACACATTAAAATTGTAATTGTTCATTTAAATATTTTTTAATATTGTTATGTGTTATGGAAATTAAAACTATATGTGATATTAACCTTTTTTCAGCTAAACGGTTTAATAATTTGTACATATTATATTTGACGTTTAGATTTTTGAGAGAACAAAACTAATATAAAACTAATGGTGACGATAAAACTTCTTCAATAGAATTCGAAAAACAGAAATAGAGCTTTTTAAAAAGTTTGTTTATTTTCCCTGAATCTACTAAACAATTTTATTTATTATTAATTTTTAATCATTTAGTCATGTCAACAAAATAACTGCATTGCAGGATTGTCAGTATCTACATTATTAGCGTTATAATTTTAATAAAAATCGTATTTAATCTACACAGAAAGGATACATTTAAATTATAATAAATGTATACAAATTATACTTATTAATATTAAATACTATATACTTTAATACTCATAGATCAACAAGACAATATTTCAATATTCAAACACACAAGAGCAATCGTGCCCATTGGTTCTAAGGTATTTTACTATTATTCGTGTTCAAATAAATTACAAATTATTCGAACAATATGTAAATAAGGTGGCACGACTATTTTCACAAAATCAAGAAATTGATATTTTGTAATAGTTTTCTCGTCAAATAGCGTTTCTTATAGCTTCTATTGTAAAAATCTTAAAATTTGTCTTATTTAATTTATAATGTACAAATACAATAAATTCAGTTTCTAAATGGCGTTTATCCATGACCAATTTTTGAGACCTCGTGGTATACAGCACCTATATACTGCACTAATTTTATCCAGGTGAAAAACATTTAGTAAACTCGTTTTTAAATTATCTTTAAGCTTTGTTTTGTTTTGTTCTAAGAATGAGCGAATTGCTTATGATCATATTATCACATCATCGTATAGGTACCGTATAAATGAATAATACTATGATTTTAAATATAATGATATGAATCTAATTCTAGATCAGATTAATGTGTACAAATATATTAAGTACAGTTGATAGAATCAAACTTAAAAAATTTCTCATAAAAGTAAAAGTAGTAAAAGTAGTAAATAAACATGGAACGTTACTAATTGAGGTATTAATGTTTTGTTAAGTTTATAGATTACAATAAATGCTTAAACCAACAAGTACATTTAAGTAAGGGTTTGATATATACGAGGTTGCGCGTTTTTGATTTAAATATAAATCGGGTCAGGCATGTTCATTGACTTCTTTCTGTTTAAATAGTCTTCATACTTCTCAACCCTGTTTGCCAGATTTCTATTATATGTATGTAAATTTCCTTTGCTTTAACCACTATATTATTATTTAGTCATTATTTATGACCTCAAAACAGTGTAATTTCGAATACTTCCTTATGCAGTTGGTTTAAAATTTACAAACAATAATTACTGGCAATATATTTAACGACTATAGCTGTATGTAGAATATTATTTAAAAGTTATTCGATCAGGAAACAAAGTTTGAAACAAAAATAACAATTAATTAACAGAAATTTTCATATTGTAAATTATTGTAACAGTAGAAGTCGTAATGTTATTATTTACAATCCCGAGTTATCTTTAATATTAGCTTATATTTTTTCTTGTTTTTGATTATTTTGATTTTGGAACTACACAAATCGATTCACAAAATGTATATTTCAATATGCAAAAATAATATTATTACTTTACTACCATACGAGATGAATATTTAGGTGAAACTATTATCGAGTTTCTTTTTAATAACTACATGTCGGCAATTCTATTGTTTTAATATATCATGTCTATATTTTTATTTAAACATTATAATTAAAGAACATAATAATAATTATGAATTTATTAATAAAAATTAAATAATTATATTTTTTTTAAATATTTACTGTGATACTAGATTATATTAAAATACTACCTAGTACCTACATCTAGTGTATGAAATAATATTAAATAGTAATTATTGATGACCATTGTTATTAAAAGCTAAACAATTTTATTAACTTGATTTTTGTATATTTAACTTACACATATACATTTTAAATTTTATCCAATTAGTACTATAAATCGATATATTTTTGATATTTTAATTGATTTGTTTGAGTAAAAGGTTCGTTTAATGTGTTATACATTTTTTTTTTCATTGGGTTTGTGAGCGTATTAAAAATTATAAATTGAATTTAATGAAAATACGATGAATAAATACAATTACTTTTATAAAGTACATAGATATCATAAAATATACATGTATTATAACTATATCAAACCAAAATCAAAAAATTATGATATTTAAATTTTATAACGTTATCATATTAAAAATCAGTACCCAATTGATTACTTATTGATATCTACCTAAATACATTTACTACATTTTATATTATTATCATGCTAGATTCTAAGGCAGAGCGAAGGTGTTTTGTTATTATATTGTATTATTATATCGTAACTTATTATCAGTTATAAAACATATTACGTTGAATTATATTTAATTATTACCCAACTGGATATAAACAATAAACAATTATTTATAAGATATTTCCATTCTATGGTACATTATCAAAAATGAATAATGTTACCAATAAATCTATTTTTTATTTATTTATTTATGTATTATTCAGTTGAAGATGTAACAATATATTTGATTCAAGTGTAGAAAAGTATTCTGTGAGAGCAATGTATACTTTATAAAGATTTATAAATTCAAAAGTTTATACTTGTAGAAAATTATTATTTTCACTTTGTTTAAAAGTTGAAACTATACTTTTATTTTTATTTTTTAAATGATTGATTTTTCAGTAATATTTCAACTATGTTTTGTTATTTTTCGTAAAAGTCATTACATAAATTTATTTAACAATAATTAATTTAAATATGTACGTGTTCGTACTCAAAATAAATTAAATTATTATCAAGATAATCATTGGGTCAATGTTAATGAATTTGTTATCATAGTATTATCTGCAATGTGAAACCCATTCTATGATAAAGTGATCCATAGTTAACTCATTAAATTAAATAATGTCTGTATTACAAATGGTATTCATTGCCCCGAAATACTGTAGATAAAACTGTCTCCAAAAATGTCTATTTTCATAAATATTATATTTTGAGTGAAAGTTGCAAGATTATTTAATCGGTTTACTGTTTGCTAAAATAAAATATTATAGATTAGAACGTTGTGTTCTACTAATTTATCTGCAAATAATAATTTATTATTATGACTAACTATTACTAAGTACTTGCCGTGTATTATATGTTGAAGTTATATGCAATGTGTATTTTATCATTAGATTTAAATTAGCTACATAAAATATAATTTTAATATTTTTCTGGACGTTAAATATACTGGCGTTTAACAAAATATTAAATAATTTAATATATAAAACTGCTTAAGTATATGCAATACATATTTTATATAAAAACAAGTGTTTAATTAAAAAGTTTTTTTGGTATCTATAGTGAAATGCAGAGTGCACGATTACGTGAAGAGAAATATTTCTATGGTGGTCTGAAAAAAAACCGGGGGAGATGAGATAACGCTGTAAAAAAAGGAAATGTCTCGACCATTAGTTTACCGCGTAAGTAATGGTTGTGCAGAAAATTTGAAGCAGGTAAAGAAAAAATTAAAAATCTAAAGCAATTATTTAAATTGTAAAATTTAAGTTAGTTTTAAATTTAATGCGTATAGAATTTTTAACTAGAATTTGTATTTTATTTAGTTGTTCTTTATCTGTTCTAATTTATTTAGATATAAAAGTAATTTAACTATTAGCAACTAATTGATGTACGGAGAAACCTATATACTATACGATATGACTATTTGCTTTCTATTATAAATTATTGTGTCTAATTTTGTCTTTGACTACCTTAAAATAAAGCTACAATTAAATAAGTTAAATTTTTTTTCTTCATCTTTTGTTTCTTAAAAAAAAAAAACTATTAATGATTTAGTTAATTAAATAATACTGCTGATTAATATAACTATTTAAAAAATTTAAGTTATTAATTGTCATTAAATATTTAAATAGCTATAATATAAAATTTTAAGTTAAATGTGCAGAAAAGTGTAGGTATAAATTACAAATAAGCTAGGCAAACTTAACAGTGAAACAATCTACATATATATTTGTATTTTAAGTACATTATTATATTATGTACTTTGTTGGATGCCCTAAAAAATAAAAAATAATCAATATTATATAATAATATAGTGTATTGAAAAAATATATCTACAAGATTCTTTTGTTCAATTGCTATTCATTTTATCATTCAAATCATGTAATTTCTATGTCACGTATTCGATGATAACAAAATACCGTTTCTAAGTAAACATTGGAACTTGGAACAAATAAAAATGTGAAAAATTACTTTATTCTTATTTTACATAGCGTGTACTTTCATTAAATTATATTTAAAATTATTGAATATAAATTTATTGTTCTTAAATGCAATTATTTTTTATTACAATTTGCGGTTATTTTACAGAACAAAATTAAAACAATTTAATGTATTATTATATTATGTAACTGTATTCTTATAAATTGATTTTACAATACATTAGGAGATATGATAGTTTTTTCATGAAACATAATAATAAAAAAGTTATGATTTAGTCATCTATAGAACCAGTGCTGTATTATCTTATTTCTTATTTGAAAGATAATATAATGCATTTTCACATAGTTAAACGATGTTAAATCGATCTAGTATCTCCTCTAAGAAATAACAGATCAAGATTTTCTTATAAACAAACATATTCCATGGTATATATTCTATTTATCGACATCTTTTATGAAACATTTATTTTTGGAACGAAACACAATTTCCATTTTAAAGCGGTACCATCTGTGTTCAATCGATTGATTGAGTAACATATACAATATAATTGATACATTTTTAATTGAAAAAAAAATCAACACAACGAATTATCTTATTCTACTTAGGAATAAATACGTATTTTGTGTTTTTATAATAAATTAAATTTTTTATAGTTAATTTATTGATAAATGATGATTAAAATATTTTTATTAGTTTCGTAGTAAAAAGTGAATACAGATTAAATTTTGAGCATGTCAGCATGATACCGACCGGTGACGTCGTATAATATTGTATTAATTATTATACCTATATAATCATTTCTCTAATTCATCCACTAAAAGTCTTAGGTTTGCCAGACTTACAATTCACATAATTAATACCACAACGAATTCAAAAATCCAAAATATTTTTCTTTCAAAGAAAAAAAGTCTGGACAGAATGGATCATTGAGTTTTGCTCTAGAGTCTAGATTAATAATTTACTTATTTAGTCTTAAAATATTTAGTACTTGGTTAATAGTTAGTATAAATGTGTGAAAAAGTTAATTTATATTTAAAATTTTAATAACAACATTAATACCATTTAAGTTAAAGTATTAAAACTATTACCATAGGTAATAGGTATAGGTATATCTATACTTATTATTTTTAATATAGGGTTGTACCTACCTAAATTATCTTTAATTTCTACATAATTATTTATAATTTAATAACAAGGTTATTTGTAAATTTAAATTCATTATAATTGAATAGATGCATATATGTAATAAAGCAATAATTTAAAGTCATAATAGATTTTTGATTATTTTTTAAGTTGTTTATAATTATTATGATATCTACTATTTATTTAGTACTTGATAAATGGTTAAAATAATTTACAATAAGCATCATGACATATGATAGAGTGTGATTTAGTATAAATATTTTGTTTTTCGTGTATAATGTATAATATAAATTTTAGAAAAAAAGAGCTTACTTAAAAATATCGTAATATTATAAGTATTAATGTTATAAATAAACAGCTTTTAAAATGTTTATAGTATTTTTTTTTTTATTTTAGTTAAACAGCTCCCGCAAAAATTTAATAACTTCCTGAAATTTATAATATAGATTTATTATTAATATAATTGGGTTTTTTTTTTTTTAATAATATTGAAGTAATATATTATTATTTTTACCTTATTTTTCGATGTCCCTATTTTAGTTTCAAAAAATTCAAATTCAAAATTCATATTAATATAAAATATAAGATAATCCAATTTCGTGCAAAAGGTTTACTTGGAAGAATTTTACCCTTATGTAGTAATTGTTTTATAAGGGTGTATATTGTATAGTTAAACAACTAGATTTTAACGTAACTCAACGAAAATATGTTTACCTAACACTTATATGAGCTCTTGAAAAACAATACAGTTTAATATTTTATTTCATCTACCTCTAATCTGTTCCTTTCATTTCCACTAAAAAAAAGAAAACAAAAGATTTTCTTATAATTAATTGGACAAATGCCAACTTTTATAAATGTTGTTGTGTATTTTAAATTCCCCCTCTTTTTTATAATATATTAGGCTACCTATTTATTTACTCAAAGCTTTCCATAGTTCTGAAGGATTCAGATTCGTATATGATACATAATATTGGTTTTTAAGTCCTATATTAAATATATTATTTCAGATTAATCACGAAATAAGGAAACATTAGAAATTGAAATTATATCTCATTTACTAAGTTATGCGCATAACATACACAATAAATTTAACATGTTAAGATTTCAAAACAAATTTAAGTATATTTATGTATTTTATAAATTTATAATAGATCTAGCCAATTGTACGATAATCTGGGCACATGTACCATACATCAATAAGTTTGTGTGTCGTATAATTTGTATGAACGTTTTTTAACAGCATGAAGTGGGGTGAGCAGACGAAATAGTATCTCTAATTTTCTCGTTACCGTCTTCATATGCACGCATAAATTCATATATACATGGAAATTCTAGGGGAAAATATAAAAAAATGGGTGAAAATAAAGTTATAAGATAGGTACTTTTAAATATGAACAAATTGTCAAATTGTTTAATTTAAGTGGTAACATTATAATATTTATGTATTTATGTATTTTATTGTCCACTTGTCTGTTGTCCACTTTTCCACTTATATAAATTACATAAATTTTCAATATTCATTAATAAGAACTAATGAACTTAAATAATTTCAGTACTTATTAATAAACATTTTTATAATAGTATCTTACTTTTGATTATATAATAACATAGAAGTAGATTTTTTTTAATTTTATAAAATAATTTTTTTTTTCAAAAACATACATTTATTTAAAAAATATGTGTAATGATACAAAGATCCATCCGGCACATTACATTATGTATAGTGGACGTGCATAAATGTGTGTGCGTTTTAAAAAGTAGACGATGTTAAGCCCCCGCCTGAATCAAAAGGACAGAGAAGGAGTTTGTGCATTTAGGATTTTGGGATTCACTACGCGCCTGAGTCACTTGCCGGACGTCGCGCATTGACTACAGTAGCAGTGGTGGTTTGCATCACTTATTGGTCTATGACTCTCTCGTTTAACAAATTGAAGCTGTATGGAATCATTCAAATGCAGATCGCGTACACCTAATATCAACGATACCACCGACTCAACCCAAGCCTTGTCTGATAGTCTTGCACCCTTGCCATAAGTCCGACAAGCTTTGAGTACGGACACGTCACGAGGACGAGGGCTGTGAGTCAGTTGGTAGACATAATTCGCATCATCCACCATTTTAGTCGTAGTTATCACTGACCGCTAGTCACGAATATTCTTCTATGCACGCGTGGTGAATTGTGATGTACATCTATAATAATGCACAATTGATAGGTACACGGCGAGTAACAAAAAAATATGTATATCTTTTGGTAATTTTGTCTTCACCTATTTTATTTCAAAAAATGTTGTTTTATAATGACTTGAAATATTATTTAAAATATACATTTTCAAAACTATTTGTATTTTTTGAAATAGTGAGTCTTACTTTTAAAGGATTTCCTGTACATCTACATTCTACATAAAATATATATTATTCTAATGCATTACTTTTTATGTTTCAAATTATTAAAATGTAAGTAAGAGGAATAGGAAACTAAAATAAATATTATATAATTTTGCAGTACGCTACAAAACATATATTTAAATATAATAATATAAAGTTAATGGTAAAAGTGTTTTAAGAAGTGAAAAGCGAAGACTTTTATAATTTAATATTATTATAAAGGGTTAAAAAAAGGGAGTAAAATAATTTTCTTTAGAAATTATTTTAATCTAATAATATAATTAATTAACGTTATTAGGGAACATTAACGTATTTGTCATTATATGAGTATTTTTTTTCGCGTACACAAGAAAATGAGACGGTGTGGTGGTTATGGCGGCTGCAGCGTTAGTGATACGCGGTGTGGTAGAGGCGTAATTAATATCGAAGAGCCGCATAACTTGTTATTAATGGTCCTTTCGACATTTTCTACTAAAATTATCTTTTTTTCCTTTTATATTATCCACTACGCTATTTTCATGTATATATGCTTGGTTCCGTTTATTTAATTTTTTTTAATTTTTGTCTTTTGTGCTTTCGGCATCAGTGGCGATGGTGGTGTGGTGTAAAATTAAAAAAAAAATTCAACGAAAGGTCTTGGTGTGCGTCGTAACTAAATAATAATAATAAAAAAAACGTATGGAACTTACAAAAGAAACTTCCCCCTTCGCCCTGATTACGTTAGGCATACCCTTACGTTGAATCGAAACTATAGAGCGATGGTAATATCAATGATTGATTATTGTATGTGTTGTATTTATACAATATGTATATGTGCGTGAGTGTGTGTGTGTGAGTGCGCGTAAACGGGCATACGGTACGGGCACTGTCAACTCGGGTTGGCGAACAGGTGTGACAAATGATTCAACACGGTGCTCTACTGGGCGTGGCATATCCATTATCAGTAATGAAAGAAATCATAGGACAATGCGCTGCCGCCCGGGACACCCGAAAATAAGTCAAAGTGTGATTCATACCACGTCAATACTATCCACCGTTCCTTTCTTATAAATATGTTATACTTACACCTTTTTTCTTCCAAAGTTTTCGTGTTAAAAAGATTCGAAGGACAAACTAGGATAAAATATTTTACAAGCCTTCTCAGACCGACAAGCAGTTGCTGAAAACGCGCGTTGTCGCGACACGTATATTAATACTAGCAGCTATGACTGTATTATTATAACCATAATCATAATAGAACGCACGTTTTCAAAGCTTAAAATACCAGAGAATAAATTCAAACTCTACTTATTTTAAAGCACGTGGACGTAAACAAAAAAAAAAAATGTTCTATAAACACTCATTTAAGTATAACCGAAAAAATTCACCAGGCTTTTGCGGCGACTTATAAGACGTAAGGTCTATTGTTATGTCTGTGCTGTATAATATAATGTAATATACGTTCTGATATAATGTTTAAACTTCACCAGACATAAATATTAAAGCCAAACCGGGCTGTTTACAAATCCGCCATCTTATGGGGAAATGTATATGACGCATTTATACGAACAACCGTATCATACATAACAAATTACAATAAGAAATATTTTAAATTGATTATGTACCATTATTATTTAAAAAAAAAAAAAAATACTATACAATAATATATAGCAATCATTTTTGAAACTTATAATGTAGTAGTACTATGATACAAAAATTTAACGATATGTATTGTCTATTTGAAAATGTGTATGGTATCTTTTATAATATTATACTTTTCCCAAGAATGACTATAAAAAAAAATACTATTTTTTTTATTATAAAACTCACGTTTTATAATAACATTTTCTCAACATTGTTATTATAAATTAGATGTTAGAGATTATAATGTTTAACTATAATATAT
Source organism: Rhopalosiphum maidis (assembly GCF_003676215.2). Classification (NCBI taxonomy): domain Eukaryota; kingdom Metazoa; phylum Arthropoda; class Insecta; order Hemiptera; family Aphididae; genus Rhopalosiphum; species Rhopalosiphum maidis. The sequence continues at coordinate 69,307,182 of NC_040877.1, forward strand.
CAATTATAATTTATTAAAATAATTTTTAAAATTTAAACTCACGATTAAGTTTACATAATAAAAATATATTTTCAGATTTATGAGTCAATACTATACTCATATAAAAATCAATTATGTTTCAATGTTCATCTCAAATAATTAATAAATCATAGAGATATGATATTTATTCTTAAAAATCGCGGAAATTTATATGCATAATATTATACTAAGTTTATAATATACTAATTTTCTACTACTTAAACTAATGATTCTATACATTATACTTAATAATAATTCGAAAAAGAGCGGGCAAGTGGGTATCGCTTTACTATACAGTGAGTATCAAGTAGATCACTGTTAATTTATGTTTAATTCGAATTTGACGATGTATCATTGAATACGAAAAACGATTCTGAGTGGAGTTGGTTTGTTAACCTAATATAATATCACTAAGGTACATTCCATAATATATTTTCCGATGTATGTTATATTAAAGTAGTATATTTTAGTATTAGTATTATGATAGGTTGAATAAATTTTGACCAACAAATACTTATTATATTCTTAATATATTTAATCATTAAAATATTATATATTTGTACCATATTATATTATTTTTATTAACTTTTTATTAAATTATTTACTTTAAAAAAAAAAATTGCATTTTTAACTTACTACAAAAGAATTTAACAATTTTCAAGATCTTTCAAATGTCGTTAATATTCTAAACGCTTAAAAAAATATATTGTGATATTTACATTTTTTAATTGATAAATAAATAACTTATTGAGAATATGGTATAAAATTTCAAAACATTTTGACCAGGCAATTTGTTTTTTATTGACATTTATATGAAAAACAGCGGACATCAAATTTCAATAAATATCTCAAAATATTAAAAAAAAAAAAGAAATGTGTAGGAAATTCTAAAATAAATATTTGGTGAAAATGTCAAATAATATCTACGATATACATTTATTCATTTTTGAGTTACATCAAAAAGGCAAAATAAATATTGTTAGTTTTATGTAACAACTCTATTTTTTACTTAATTAATTGTTTGTTTTTCTCAATTATAAAAAATAAATGATGAGAATTTTTAATTTTGACTTCTTTTAAGAATAAATTAAATCCCATGTTATATCAGAAACCATTTACAAAGTTAAAAATATAAGTATTACGTCAGTCAAAAATATTTACGTTTAAGTTTGACTTTGTAATAGATTTAATGCTAACTTATAAAATAATAATTCATTACTGTCGATGTCACGACTCACGATTTAAGACAAAATATTGTAATGAATTAACTTGGGAATGAAGAGGGACGAATGGAACATGATTTAATTATAAACACGACGTAAAACAATTATTTGAATAATCGTGCTGTAGCTTCGGGTACACCTAGTTATATCATTATGTGTACATACATGTAAAGTCGTCGTCGAATAAAGCTCATGTTTATATTTTATTTCCGTAAAACACGCATATGGTCAGTCAGGTGTAAAAACAAACACGTCTGTCGGTGACAAAATGTTCGTCGCAGTCGTTTGTCGACGATGAGGATATTTTATTATTATTATTATTATTACGTCTCTCGGTCTGCTAGTAAATTTTGCCGGTTATTCTCCGATGACCCCCGGGGGTTTTGAGGGTGGTTACTCTGTGGCTCTGTGGACGAAAATTTATAAATAAAAAAAAACTATAGCGTGATGTACATGCTCTCTATTTTTTTCACTGTGTCCCGTAAATCAAAATGCGCCCATTTCCCGCCCACGTTCAAATGCAACCGTTTAACGATGCGTGTCGCAAAATCCTAGTCACTCGTCCGAAAATAACGTTATTTTTGGTTTTTGGACCGAACGAATCTAAAATAAAATAAAAATAAATAAATAAAACCCTTTACGTGCTATGTAACCTTACGATCCCACCTTTAGGTATTACACAACATGACATATGGTATTCACCTATAAGGTCCTTTGTATATAATATGTATACACATTATAAACAATAGGTTACAATGTAGGTTATTCGTGGGTTTACGTTTGGGCATTATAATAATATAGTTACCAAAGTCTATTATGGTCTTGACGCACGAGTCGCATTGTCATTACCATGTTAGCCAATCGGCACGTGTAAAACCAAAAACTTCATCATATGTACCTTAATATTATTTTGTTTTTCATGTATTAATTTACTAAGAGTTTTCCTTTCCAACTTTTTTTCTTTTCTTATCTGCCGACTGTGTTGAAAATTTAGAATCATCATGATGGTACGAACGTATACTATTCCATCTTAGGAAACTTGAAAGTAGTTAATAGTTAAATTTGTAAAATTTTAATTTTATTATAGGTATCATTGACTTATCGGAAAATTTAAATAAAACTAATATACGTATATATATATATATATATATATTTACTATAAGTGCATTCTAAAATCAAAATGTTTAATTACCTTTAATTTTTAAAACATGAATTTAAATTTTCAATCATTGTCAATAGGAAGTATACAATATACATTTTATAAAGCTTAAATTAATATATTATGTTATTCCAGGAAATTTTTTGTTATTTTTTAGATTTTAAACTACTTTTCGGTTATGATAAAAATAATTGATTATCAGAGTGGTTTTTTTTATCCCTCATGGATTTTAAGCTATCGTGACTGGACTATTTTTTTATTGTTCTATACTCTATCTATTACCTATACACTATCAATTTTATTACCTTCACTATTTTTAACGTTTTGTGACCAGTTTATTTTTTATACAGCACCGATTTTCATCCCATAACCGTTTGAACATTAGGACACAAACTTCAAGTTTTCTTAATGCTGTTATACGCATAATATTGATTCTGTAAAATAATATTAACAAAAAAGTATTTTTGGAACAAAATAAACAATAACATTTTTTTTGTTTTTTTAGTTTTATTTTTTAAAATTATATTGAGAATTTTAGAAGTCGTACAAAGTTGCATTTAAATCTAACTTCGTGTAGAAATCGTTTCTAATTGAAACTTTATAATATTAAACTAAATTTTTTGAATACCTTGTTCATTAAAAACTTATGTAAAATAATAGTAATTTTGTATTTTGGTTTTTATTTTTAAAACTTAAATATTGAATAAATTGATTATTACATAAATTATAATTTTACTAATTATGATTAAAGGAGAAATAAAAATTGTTCTAAAAAGATTTAAAATTATTAGCTATAGTACATTTTTAATTATATTACATTTATTTATTTTTTTAATTATAAAAATCGATATTATATCTATAAATTAATTTAATATTTTTTTATAATATTAAAATACTTAATAGTTTTAACTTTTCTGAAAAGATTTTTATAAGACTTTTTAAATATTATTTTAAAGACAATTTAGTTTAATTATAAATATAGTTAAGATTGGGTAAAGTTAATAACCAATAAGAATAATAGGCAATATATTAGTCAGTATATTATTTATGGATAAATTGTAATATTTGCAATGATTAATGTGCTTATGTTAATTAAAAATTATTTATTTAAAAAATACAACGACCGTATTAAGTCTTAATAATTAGTCATCAATAATATGGTTTACAGATGTACCACTAGTAATTAAATATTTTGAATCCAGTCTTAAAAACACACCATTTTAATCCTTACTATAAAATATATGACACTCTGGGTTGGAAAATAATATCATTGTGTTTCATTAGGTGAAGTGCAGCGTTCTAAAATAGGTATGATTACGCGTTCGCGTGTGTAATAATTTGTGTGACTTAACGTCAAACGTGTATTATAAGAAAATGTATACTCGATGGTTTATACATATTACAATGTGTTACGTTATTGTTGTTATCGTCATTTTTGATGATTAGACCGTATCCATAACAGTCCTCTGGAGAATCACCTAGTCGTTATCAACCTATACTGACATCATATCTGATAGGATGTATATAGTATCTATATTTACGTGCCATTTACGGAGGATGTTGGGTGTATACGGACGTTGTCTGCGTCTAAGATACTGAACTCTTGGGAATGTCGTTTCGACTATACTGAATCCAAATTCTTAATGGAACCTTTGGTACTAAAGTTTCCATTCTTGTTTCATGATAATGGTAATGTTATAGCGCATAATATATACTTCTAACTCTAGTGTTATCTATTCAAATATTTGTTTTTGGATAGTAGACATTTTATACAGTCCTAACCCTCAAAGCAAACTTCATTGTAAAGAAAATCATGGTACATTTTTCATTATAAGAATTTACGTATTCAAAAGAACAATATAATATTTTATCTGATTTTAAAGTCGGCTGTTTATATACCAAATATAACAATAAGATTGATTTAATGAATTATATAGAATAAATATTATGTAAACCTACTCTATTAATAATAAAATTATTTTTAAAGTTTAAATAAAAATAAAATGGGTTGAATATTATCAAATAAATAAGGTAGTGTAATATTGTTATACATATAATTACTATATATGCTTTTTACGTATAAGCATTACAATTCAAAATAATTGTTAACTTACCCATATCGTGTATCTTTATTGTTTTATTCTAGAACGAGTTTCATATAATTTCATTTTGAATTTCCTTAAGTACGTTATCCTTTTTTATTATAGTGTGTAATGTTTATTGTGTAAAATAAACTTTCTTCAATGCTCTTAAGCCATTATCGAAATTTTAATTGGATTTGTCCATTTCGTCCAAGACAAACTATAAATCACAATCAATTTTCTCAGTATGACATTCATTTAGTGTTTTGATGTAGGTATATGACTTAGTCTTATAACAGTGCTCATTGAATTGTGTTTTAATAATTTCGCATTCCCATCAATCAGTGGTTATTCTATAGTATATTGTATATTAAGATGTCTTGAACACTGGTGTACCTTCATCAACGGATGCGGGTCTACTGATGTCGCTAGAATCCAGATGTGCTTGTATCATCACAGACAACACCTTTGTTTCACCATATCCTACTGAATAATAGTGGCTAAGCTATATATTGTGACCCGTTAACGGAAACTGTTAGAACTGTCATTATAATCTATCTAAAAAAAGAAAATTAAATGTTTTAACTACGTCCTGATGATAAAATTATGTATACATCTAAGTTCAACCTTTCCTTTTTAAAACTATTATAGTCATTTAAACTCTTATAATTTAATCTAACAGTATGGATGAATAATGAGAATAATAGTAAAGTATATTTTATTATTTATAAAGTGAACACGATAATATTTTATATATTCGTAAATACGCTATATTATTTTCAAAAACATTATTTCTGAGAGTTTTTATTACAGCTATAAAATGATCGTAGTAGTATGTAAATCATGTGCGAACTTCTTGAACAATCGCTATCATAAATAGTATTATATTATATCTTTGAGCATCAAAAATTAGATGCGTTTTACGTTTTATCTTGTTACTTTTTTTTTCGTAGAATAAGATTATCCTATAATAAGGGTTTTTATATACATTTGTTTAGATAACGTTTTTCATACAAAATATATTATATTAATAAACGTTAAGCCAAAATAATATTTTTTTATGTGCACATTACGTTAGTTGATAATTATTATTTTGTTCAAATTTTGGATTATCATACATTTTATATTTGTTTATTGTATAAAAGGATGGTATTCTCTTGAATCTCAAATAATTATCATTTATAGATGGGTTAATAAATTCATGATACTATTATAAAGAAAAAAAACATATTTTAACATTTTTTTTTTACTAAATTCTATAAAAAAAAAATGTTAAAATTGTTCAAAAACTATTTTTTTATTGGTTATAAAATAGGCACTTAGGTCAAGAATAAATTAAAATTATAAAATCTTTTAGAGAATAACTAATCCAAAAAATATTTTAAAGAAAAAATAAAAAATAATATAAAAAAAGTAATAATAAAAATATATAACTTATTTTTCCTTTACTTAGATTTTTTTTTAAAAGATTGTTTTTTGACAATATTTTTCAACTCACAACAGAAATTTAGCATTTATTTTATTTACTTACTGATCATTTTTAAATGTTAAATTTAGAATAAATTTGTTCTTAATAATAGCATCATTTATATTATACGATTAATTTACCACTTAAATGAAGTAATGAGCTTAGTTATTTTAAATTCTGAGTCATGCGAAGGTGTAATTGTTTTAGACTTTTTTTCCCGTATGATGCTTTTAATAAGAGTAAAAACTTTTAAAATTCAGATATCTTCTATTTAGACAGATGAACGGTTATAAATTATAATATTAATAAATATTAATACAAATTAATTTCATAATTTCAAGAAATCTGAAAGAACTTGTATATAGCATAGCAAGTATAAAATAACAATAAGAATATGATTTGATTAAAATTATTTTTGGTGGTTTAAATTTTTAACTCCAATAATACGATTATGTTCTTACTATCGAAACTAATTTAAAGTCAGCTGTGATTTATATCCGATTGACTTACTAAAATAAAAATTAAATAATATTTAGTATAGCATGTAAAATATACAGTATTATTTGTTATTGTATAAAAATACAATATCTTTTTTTTTTATGTGGTATGATCATTTTAAAGTTAGTGGACGTCCATATTACATCGATATGATTTGATACACTAATATATTAATATGCAATTATTTAAGAACATCCTATTACCTTTCATTGTTTTTAGAATTTTTAATTGAGTTTCATTTTAAATGTTGTCAATGTTTGACAATTATGAACAATATTATGATGTATAGGTTATAAAAACCAAATAAGTATTTCAACATTTATTTAATGGACCTAAAAAGAATTCTTTGGAGAAAAAACATATTATGATATATTGAGTATATTAGAGCCATCAATATATCGTATAATATGATATATTATACGATTACTTTACGTATTGGTGATGATGATACTTCGACCATCCATTAACCATAGTGCACATTATAATAATACCAGTGGCCTGGTCGTGCGGCGTGTCAACAGGGCGCACGCGGTCGATTGCAGCAGTCTTAGCTGCAAGCGGATCTGTTGCCATTGTCGCGCAAGAAACGGTCGTCAGCAACAATTTTGCTGCCGCCATTGTCGGTGACTTTTACAAACTGTTGAACCCAACGTCACGGGCAGGCACACACCCTCTCGTACACATAACTACGGCGCACGTGCGATGTTCGTATAAATATACACAATGCGCTGCCGGGCCCCTTTGGGTAAAACCGGAAGACCAAAAACTGAATACACGCGAGTTATATTACTGGTATTATTATCATCGTCATCATCATCATTATCATCATCATCGACATCATAACCACCGTATTCGTCGACAGCGTAGTAGAAGATGATTCATTTTAGCCCCTCGCGTGAAAGTCGGAAGAAGTTTTGGGAGACCCTCCTTCCCCAACGGCTGAAAGACCGTGTTCCGGTGGCGACAGCAGTGGTGGAGTAATACGGGTTTCCGGGATATTCGCCTTTATATTATTATTATAAAACGCAAGTATAGCGTGCAGTGTACGAGCGGCACGCGATCGGTCGCGCGCTCGGAATCACCGCCATCGCCCCCGCTGCATGATGACGACCACCCGCTGTACACAACTACCTTTACCACATATACCGTAATCTAGTACCTCGGTAGTAGTATTCCTGCAGGTGTAAGAACTGCTACCCGCTACTACTAGCTACTATATAACTACCATTATTACTAATACTAGCACTACTCCACTGTCTACTACGAAGAGTATACCACGACCGCGATCTTGTTCCGCTATACAATATATATTATACCAGTGTTGGCGATTCCGAGCGATTTGATATACACCCGCCCGCCTGCCCACCCATTACCGGTATACTTTTGCGCGCGCGTTGCAGAGTGTATATATACGCCATTAAAAACGGAAAACTCTCCCGTCCATTCACCCTTTGGGCTTTGGCCATTACCCACAGCAGCTATGGCAGGCGGGCGAACGCACGTCGGCATTATATTTCAGACCATCAACTCCTCGGACCGTATAGATAAATCAAACCGTATCCGCAGGTCAAAACCATAACTAATGCGAATACTCACTCCGCCGTCGCGACCACTCCCTCGACGACGCGCGATTTTTCCCCTCTACACAGCAGCTACCTCACCAGCCACAAATACACACTCACACATACACGCAAGCGCGCGCGCGCACCACACGACACAACAACCCTACCTCGCTCTCCAACAGCCGGCTACCCTTCGTCTCTTGCTTTATGTCCAACACTACCACCACTAGCCCGATTCATTCACGCCGCACACTTTTTAGGTTCTGTTGATATTGGACACCCATCTATCTATTTATATAATATGTATATGTGTGTGTGCGTGTGTGTATACATATAATATTTTATTATATATATGTACGTACCGCCTTCGCCTTAGTGTTCATCGATCGATTCCGATCGTGTGCTGCTGCTGCTGCTGTTGTCGTTGTCGTTGTCGTTGTCGTTTGATTAAGTCGGACCGCAGCAGTTTTTTCCGTGCAATGGCAACGGGTTTTTTTTATGTATTTTTTTGTGTTTTATTACATATTTTTTTTTTTTGAATCTTTATATATATAATATATATATTATAAGTATTGGTAGATTATGTATCTTCAGTGTAGTCTTTGCGTTCCGCGTTGTTACACAATAATAAATATTTTATGCGTATACACTGTATTCATCTCGTCCCAAACTACCCGAACAACATACTCGGATTGGGAGGAAAACGAGAAATATAATAAAAACGATAAAGTTACCACCAACCATCACAATCACTAGCTAGCCAACCAAATAAAATATAAAATACATGTATCGATTGTGTTTGTTATTTTTATTTATTTTTTGTTAAATTTTTGTTTTCACAGCTTATAACATGGTGAACGTAACGAGACAACGAGTATATAAATCCGTCAGAAATGACAAATCGTTTTTGTGTGTGTGTTTGTGTGTGATAATATATATCCCACTGTTTGAATTACGTATTTGTTAGCGAGTATTATAAAATTGTATTATCATTTTCAACTAGGTATTTATTTTATCTGATTTCATGTTGTGCTTATAGATTAAATTTAGGAGATTCCGAGTTTTTAAGTCAATAAATACAATATTAACTATTAAAATAATATAAGATAAAATTAATCATAATATTGAGTAGTCATTGCGCTTAAAATAAGTTCATAAAACCAATGTTAGTTCCGTTTTTGCGTGTTAATCTAACAAACGAGCATTGCTTTATTGAGCAAGCATAAACATTATTATGTTATTGAGTTTTGACCACATCCATGAACTATAAAATAATTTATTTGTTGATAATATCATAATTTTTATATTATTATTTCATAACACTATACGATTTTTCATTGTTTTATAATAATTTGTACTGATTGTAAACACCAATAAATCATATGTTTTTAATTTTTGTGTATATTAATTTCAGTAATTTAAACTGATCAAATAAAATAAATTTCGCCCAAAGCTTACCTTGCATTAAATTACTTTATTAGTTATAATATTTTAAACATTTAACAACATAAATCAACATACTGTCCTGTTTTTGACACACGTTTTTAAGTATTTCTAAAAAAAAATACATGTGAAAGTGTATAATTTATGATTGTATAAAAAAAAAAAATAAAACAATATATATATTTGTTTATGTTTTATATATTACAACAGATTTTTTTCAAATCTATGAAACAAATGTATATGTTAATAATTTTTATAATTACCATCAGTTTTGTAAATTGAATTTAATAATGCTAAGATAAATTATTGAACACTCTAATTAATTCTTAAATAACTCTCATATTCTAATACTACTTATATCTGCCATATTATAAATTACACTAAATCGTGTATAAATCATTAAAACTCTTTAACTTCATATTTATTCATAGAATACTTTTTTTTATAATTTATTAGGTAATGTATTTTACAAGCCTGAATAGAAACTGGTCTTTCACGTAAATATTTTATGGAAGTTTAATGATATTATGTTTTAATATCAGTTTTATTATACATTTTCTAACTTCTAACACGATATTCTAATTGTTTTAGTGAATATTGAACTTATGCCTAAAAAACTGATAAAATAGTAATTCATTGAACGCACTTAATATATATATACGTATATGTACGTGTATACGTACCTATATATGCTATTATATATAGCATGTTGTAATTGGCTCTAAAAATGTTTATAGAGTTTTGAATCATTTCCTTGTATTTATTTTTTTTTATTTTTAAATATTCCAAGAAGTTACTTAAGTTATCTCAAGTCATCTCTGAGAAACAAAATATAAAATAAAAATGTTAGTTCAAAATGTGTGTGTTAGTTTTAAAGTTTTTAATACAAAATACGATTCGTTTATCAGTTAATGCGTTTCGTTTAAAATCATTTTAAAACGCGATTAAATGTCACTTTCAGACTTGACATAACAAAATATATATTATATACCACCAACAAAACTCTCACAAATGGCCCTAATCCATGTGCATTGTACATTTGTATAAGCAAATACACGTACCTTTATGAACAACAGACGGTTTTTTTTTGTAATGAGTCTATTTAGTATTTGTTTTTGAGCAAAAAATGTAGTCAGTATATTGTAGATAAGTAATGGATACCTGACTGCTTTCATAAAACTATAATTCCATCTTATTTATATTCTACCACGTAAATAAATAAATTTCCAAGTACTTACCAATTTAATCCAGCTAATAAGGAATTTAGATAATGGATCTGAGATTTAAAGCTAAACGATCTAGTGAATAATAAAGTGCTATTAAACTTTATTACAGTTTATACTTTGTTTATACTTTTAGTAACAATAACGTTTTATATTATATTGTTCAATCACTCGTTTCGCTTTTACTAGATTTTAATCAGAATTATTAAATTACGTGTCCACTTACAAATTTATCATACTTAATCAAGTACAATATAATGTTAATTTCAAAATGTAGAATACAATATTCTAAATACGTATATAGTTATAAAAATAAACGTAATAAATAAAATAAAATCTATTTTATGTTGTTATTAAAATAATAATGAAATATGAGAAAATATTTTTGTCTAAAGCTTTTGAAATAATTATAATTAAATGAGATTGAATAATATATATATATATACATAATAGGTAAAAGTATAATAGTTTTTTCTTAATACAATTTAAAAATGATTTTTCTAGGTTCAAATATGAAACTAACAAATTATTCTTAGGATCAAAGTTTTATTAGAATTCAGTCATCAAAATTGTAAGTTTTTCATTGTTAATTAATTTTGAAATAAAGTGTTTTTTTTTCAGATTATATAAATTATCTTTCATAGAGGTATAAAGTAATAAGTAGTTATTACTAAAATTAGTTATTAATCAGTTAGATAAGGTTCAGAAAATAATAAACTAAATTATAATATCGTGTATAATAGGGTAATTATTAGGGTAATTATAAAACACTTGCATCAAATGGCTAATAATATTTAAATTAGGGATGCAGCAATTAAAGCAAAATTATTACTATATTCAAGAAAAAAACTATGTTTTCGATGATAATAATATTATAGTTATTAATTTGGTAGTAAATGTTTTTAACTATATGATTTATAACATTATATAAATACAAATATACAATATATCGTTACTTAATTATACACCTTTTATTAGGTATTTACTATCACTTTATTTTTAGGAAAAATTAATATGATGGGACTTTAAGTTGGTAGGTTGGCTCTATTTTATATAGTAAAATGCATCAAAGGGATTAAAAGTAAAAAACACAATTGCGTAAACCTTTGAGATGAAAATATCATGGGAATATATATTTTTTAAATATAAACCTATAATATGTAGGTACTTTCTTCAAAAGAAAATAAAGATAACGTTATCCAGACGAATAAGCCACTGTATAGTGTATTTTCTTTGAAGAACATTATTTATTTATTTTTATTCCTATAGACTGTATTTTTTTCGTTGGAATATTCTGAATTTGAAAACCTTAAAATATTTAATAATATGTTTGTATGTATATAAGTATAAAATATATAATTTTTTAAATTAAACATAAATATACAAATATATCCACGTTATTAATACGAAATTATTAGTGAAATTTTTATTACATATAAATACATTTTGATATACACATTTGTTGTCATTTGATAAACTTATATTGCATTATACAGATCTTAATATGTTTATTAAAATATACTATAATATAAATATTTTGGTCCTATTTTAAATATAACTAAATTAAAAACGAGGATACTCTCAAACCAATGTTAAAGTTGATAGTCATAATAGTTTAGATTGGGATGAATAATTTGATCTAACATTTATATTATAATAAACGTGGTCACTGGTCAGTATGATGAGCATTAATATTTCAGGTATAGTTTTTAGGTATGACATTTTTTAATATTTCTTAAAGTACTGTTATTTTATTAGAACAAGGCATAAAAATAAAAACAAACGATGATGTTTCGAAAATGTACAAATTGTATATTACTTTTCAGAAGTAATTTGGTCACACGTTGTCAAAATTATCTGTAATTCGTTTAGCAGCGGGTGGGTAACATACACAGTAAATAGTGTATATATATATATAAATATACTCATTGTATAAATCGTCAATGTAACACCTTCGTATACTTTCATTTTTTTTTATTTTGCAATGAAAAAAAGACACAAGGCTGAAATTGACGTTAACGTGCTGTAAAAATATACAACAGAAACCAATCAAGCACTAACAAAAAAATACGTACAGTTTCCGTTAAAATAATATACACTCATTTAAAAGGATGTATAGACTAGCTCTTTTGACAATACAAATCTCACCGTGTGTAAATGCAAAGAGAAAACAGTACATTATTAAAATAATGTGAAATATTTAAATACATGTAATATATTCTTATGTAAGCCATAGAATTAAACATATTATATTTTGTATAAGACAATATAATTTTGGATGTACATTTTTGTATGTATCATTATTATTTTATAATCAATAATTTATTTTGACTTACTGAACACTTGAAATCACTTAGAACAAAACAATTGTAACAAGTATTTTGTTTTTAATCTCTATTATTAACAAAAAAAAATCATTGTATAATTGACATTTTAAGCTTGACGGTTGAAAATCATTATATGATCAATAACAAAGGTAATTTTTCAATGTTTTATTCATATATATACAACAAAAATATACATTAGAAACATTTTAATTATCATGAAATTCATTTTATATTGGAACTTTTTAGACCGGAACCGTTATCCAAGCACGACTCCCTGTTGACAACTGCCATACAATGCTCTTTTATTTGAAATCTCATTATGTGTTACCACGTAAAAAAAAGTTTGATTGAACTTAAGTTTTATTTTTTCGTTGTTGTATAGCAAACCACCCCTTATTTAACGAAACGGACAATAATGCTTCCAATACTGTTATATGTTTTGGCTTTTGTGGATTTTCTTTTCTTTTCTAATTACCATATTAGACTATAAGACTGGTTGTATACACGATGTGACAGAACGAGTCAGTTTTTGTAATACATACAAAATGGTAAAAAGTCAAAACCACTTTAGCTAAATGCTTGTTTGCACGATAAAATAGTAATCTAAGATGTATATAATATAATATATTTATATCTAACATCAAAAATACACAAAACTGTTGTCTGAAAGAAATCAAATTTGAACACATCCCCTTACTGTCTGCACTATGGCTTTTCTTTTACGCTCACCGCGCGTGAGCTGTTGCGCTTTTAATCCAAGTGGACGCCATTTGTTAGCATCAGCTGCAAATGTCACGAACCCGTCTCACCCGCTTGTAACTTAAAAGGTCTCCAAACACATAAAAATAATATTAAAAAAATACGCTATATATGCGTATAACAAAGTATTTCAAAACTTTTGGATTTACGTTCTAGTACTATATATATATATATATATATCTTATATAAATATATAAACACACACGTTTACATCTTAATAAAACAAACTGAACAAAATACGGTTTAGACATGGAGTTTTTGAATTTAAGTTACTAAATACTGGTAATGACGATTGATATCTGTTGTATTGGTCAATACCATGTATTATCTAAAAAGTATTCGATTTTTAAAACGTAAGCTCACGATTGAAAATATTTTGATAAATAACAATATATTATCTTGGTAATTTTCGTAATTTAATTTTTTCATTGCGTTATTTGTGTATTAATACATTAGTCTATTGGGGTTTTAATTATTTTAGCAAACAATCATTAGAAGTTTCTAAAAATGTTATTATTTATTCAATGGAACATTTTAAACAAATTATATTAATTATTAAATCAAATTATTATTACACATTTTATCACATTTATTAATAATAATAATCATAATGATATGTAACTTAACTATCAATGAGTATGAGATTAATACGAATTCTATGTAGTGTTGAATTTTTATTTTTTATATGATCGAATAAACTATATTAGTTATAGAGTTGAACTTGTACAGATAAAAAAAAATAAAAATATCTAAAAGGTAAGCACTCATTGTTTAACACTTTTCTAAGGTTATAGTAAGTTTATTGAAACTCGTTTTTCTTACCAGATATTGTTCTATACTCATATATCATTCTTTTTACGTACATAATCGTATTTCTCTTATTCCTTAACTGTTTTTTTGTCGTTAAAACTTTGGACATAAAATGCATAATAAAACTAATTTATGAACAAGAAAATATAACTGACTTTTAAAAAAACGTACTACTCAATTCATTTTTTATTCATTTAAATAATGAGAATATTATTTGTGATATTTGTAGTAAATATAGCTATACTGTTAAAATATATGATAAGTTGTTATTAATTGTTTCCATTATAACGATAAAAAAAAGTGTTTAAAGTGTAAATTAATAAAATAATAAAATTTAACACCAGCGACCTTTTGATTAAGATAACAGAATAATAAAAATAAAATAAACTATTAGATAGTTATTTTAATTTTAAAAATGTTTAATACGTATATAATTTTATAACTTTATACCTACAGTTTCAACGTGTATTACTACATTATACTATATTTAATTTTTTTTGGATTAACTAATCAATATATTGCATCGTTAAGCATTATTCTTGTAAGTTCTGTATATTTTAAAATATAATATATAATTGTACATTTTTATCTTAACGTATTTGGTATCTATTGTTTATATTATAATTGAAGTTTTGATGTATTATTAATAATAATTCCTAAAATATAATAAGTTTTTATTAGCATATGTTAATTAGTTAGAAAATTTAATGCTTAGATGAGCAGAAAGACTACAGTGTTAGCCAAAAAATGGCTGTTTATATCCAAACATTATTAATAAGGTAGTATTATAAATATTAACTAAAAGTTCAAAATTTGATTTTTAAATTTTTATATACCAATTGAAGACCTATCAAAAATATTCTGCCTCAAATATGAAATAAAAATGTACATAATATAATATAGTCAATCAATAAAGGAAAACAAATTATAATAATTACAAATTGTGAGATTTATAATCATTTTTTTTTTTTCAAAAATATTGTTTTCTGTTGACATCATATTTAATAAAAATGATTAAAGGCACTTAAATAAATCATATATAATTATCATTAAATCTTAATTTTTTGATTGTTTAAGTGTAATAACTAATAATGTGTCAATTCTTAAATTATATGAATGATATGTAAGGCATCAAGAATATAATGTACATAATTTTAAGATACATCATAATAATAAAATAATTTTTAATATTGTTGTTATTGATTTATATAATATAAAAGCCGACGTAAACGTTATTTTTAAAACTTACAAGTTTTAATGAGAATATATTATATTCTTATTATATTTCTTATATTGTTATATTATAATTTATAATTATGATACGAGTTATTGAATCTCCAAAAATAAACCTAAGCTTAACGCCCTCTAGTTGTGAAATACTTGCAAATTATTTGATATTATTAATTAGTTTAATTTAACCTTATTGTATTTTAAAATTGTTGTTAACATTTTTCATTCATCAATATATCTAATTCTTGTTAAATTTAAAATACTTATATAAGAATATAATTTACCTAATCATTTATTTTTAAACGCTATACTAATTATCAAGTTAACTTCTTGTTTTACGAACATAATATTTTTTAATATTTATACGTTCATATGTTTACTTGTCAATAGTACTCTAAAATATAATATACTGTTTTTTGTTGGAGGTACGTAATTATAACAAAATGTATTATGTATAACATAATACGTATATAACAAAATATTTAAATTATTTAAATTATTTTGTCTTTTGAATTATTGTTATAATAATCTAATTTTCAGTTAATATTCTGAGAAAATAAACTTCATAAAGTTATATGTAAACTTAAGTTCATAAATAAATAAGAAAATAAAATATTATCCTGCTAAATACTATTAAATATCCGCGTTATTAAATATATATTGTAAAGATTTGACTTATCTCATCATTGTTTCATATTAGGCTGTCTATGCGAATAGGTTGACATTTTTTTCAATTGAGATTCGTCATTTGTCTGACAAAAATTTAAACTAAAAAAAATTATCTGATTTAAAAAGTCACGAAAATTTCAGAAAGATGTTGTTTTCAAGCTTCTCACGTATCATTTTCAAAGTGGATTCTGTACTAGAATATAAATATATATATATATTGCGCGTGTGTGTTATACAGAGCAACATCTGAAACATAAAGAGGAAGTAGAAGCATTAACACATCAACGAAGTAAAATTTATGAGTTCGAAACAGCAAGCAACCAGCATTTACCACCTATGACATAATACACTGAGACGATTTATTAACATTGAGCATACAACGAAATGACCTATAAGCACGAGCAATCTTATCGATCATTCTTATATTGTAATGATACGTAAGGATATTACGATATGTAAGTGTTTCACAATTATTTTGTATTGTTTTTTTTAATTTAAATCCAAAACATATAATAATAAATATCATCATATTATGATATTATTTTTATAATAACCTTACTATGAATCAAACTCAAAACAATTTGGTTGTTTTAATAAAATCAAATTTAGCGTTGAAATATAAAATCAATTATTTTATGAATTAATATAACATATAACGTTGAACTTGTTATAAAAATTAAATTGTCTAAAATATTGATTTCAAGCAAATAATATGTATTTATATTATACTCGTATTATAGAGGTAATGATATATACTAGATTATATTATGTTATGTTAAATATTATATAAATCCACAATTTCAAAAATATTATTTATTTTAAAAGTTACTTCAAACTTTTGACGTCATGTGTCTCAGGTTTTATAGAAAGAAATCCGAATAAAGCTTATTTTTTTTGTAGAGATTTAGATAAAAATCCTAAATGTAAAAGTTTCAACAAAACATTGAAAACTATATTATACACCAAATTGTCAAAGCTGTAAAGTTATTCTTCAGAGTAACAAAAAAAAAATGAAGTTTTTCAGAACCACAAAACCAAATGCAAAAAGTGTACTGGTGCGTTACGTAAAATAACTTTCACTAATTTGATTATATGAAAGAAGATAAGAAGAAGAGAGAAAAAATGGTCTGTTATTTGAATACACTGTTAAAGCAAAAAGTTGCACTTGGCAAAATTAAGAGATCTAGCTACTAACAAAATATGGCTTTGGATTTTAGAAACAAAAAAGAGCAAATAAAGGTATTTAATGGTCGTCGTCCACTTGTCACGGTTTTTTTCACTTTATGCATTTTTCATTTAGTCAGGTGAAAGGGTAAAAAAATTATTTTAAAAGTTAAACACAAAATGAATCAAACTAAAGAAAATGTTCTCGTGAAAAAATAATAATGTAAAAAAAAACTTTAAATAAATAATGGAGTCAGCAACAATATTAAAAATCGAACAATGGTAAGATTTGTGTTGTTATGCATATTAATCAGTAATACGATAAAATGAGTACATTTTATTTATTTATTCTATTTATTCCTTCAATAAAACCATAATATTGTTAAGTGCATATTTAAATTACCGAAATAATATAAGCTACCTCTGTTTTTGTATGATATAGAGAAAATCGTTACCAATTAATACATTTAATTATAATTAAAGAATAATTTACAAGAAAATAATTGTTACATCAGGAAAGTGAAACAAACAATGTATCTATTAAGACTGAAATAAACGATAGACAAACGTACTTATACTATTTTTTCACAGTAAAAAGTAAGAACGATACAGATAATTCTATAAAGTTTACGATGGTAGATGTAAAAAAAAATACAACACTATAATAATATGTCAATAGACGTGAAACGTGTATAAACTTTACATGGCTACTTAACATAAATTTAAAGTTCAACAAGTCAACATACACTGTGTGGAACTGATTAAAATCAAGAAAAGTTTAGAAAAAAATCCTTAAAATTGCAAAATCGAAAGGAAAAAATCAACATAGTTGTTGTAAGTATAAACAAGTAACGCCGTCGAAGACCTTTTAGAGAAATAATTCAAAAAGAGAAAAACTGAAAGAAAAAAATACCTCATTCATTTTTATATACGATTAAAATCTAGAAGGGGTACATAAAATTGATTATGCAGTAATAATATAATAATTATGAAATATAAATGATGAAATACCTACTTGTGAATTATTATTATTAGAGCTTGAAATTGTAATTACCTTTTGTGATATTTTATTTATCTAGTAGAATATTTTACTAGATAAGTAAAATATCACACTTTATTATGAACTATTGAATAATATAATTGAAAACATTTAATTTTAGTTTGATTTTTTAAAGATATTTCTCGTATCTTAAAGTTTGATAATAATTACTGATCGAGAGATTACATACGTTTTGATGGACTTATAATTACAAAATATCCTTGTATGTTCAAACAGCTAATAATAACATTTAAACAAAAATTATAATAATGACACTGTATTTATATACATAGAATAATTATTTATTTTTGTAATCGTTGATAAATTGATAAAAATAATGAAAGCCTAAAGGAGAAATTATTTTTAAGAAATCGGTTGAAAAGTATAAACGTTAATATAAATATTATTATTTATTGTTAATGTTATGAAACACTGTCGAACCCTTAAATCGTAATAATATATTTTTTAAATTTTATGATCATTTATAAAATTTCAATCTAAACCTATTGAACAGTAAACGTCGTTTTTTAGAATTAAATTAAAATGCCTTACTATAAGCTACTAGTTGTATCCATTGAACAAAAACAAATGATAATAAGTAATTGGCATGTTCACAGGTGTCTTAAATTTATATCTTTCACATCAAATCAACAAATTATTATTTCAAATAAAAAATCGAACCCACATCGTTTTATATATTATATAATGAATATGGTTTTGCGTTTGTGATGGTTTTTCACCTAACAGCTATTGGTCTACTGCATATTAATTGTTATTTGTTTGGATTTATATTATATGTTTACCATACGACGACTAAAAGCTGCTGCCGTAGGTATATAATTTTTCTTTAACGAGGCGGAAACCAAATAAACCGTTTAAATTACTAGTTTGACGTTCCTTGGTGTAATTCCAGTACGTGTCACGCAAATAATGTCGATGGAGTAATCGTAATAAGGAATAAAACGGTTCAGAGCATATTGCATGTACCTATTGATTATCTATATGTATGTACCAGTATTTGTTTGACTTCGGTGTATTTTTTATAAATATTCTAGGTATGTACACAATAATAATCTGACATATTTGCATTGATATTATAATATTATGTACACTAGGTGGGTTTAACTAACGAACAAATTGAGTGTGTGTATTTTTTGTGTGCGCAATAACGAGGGCTGAATCACAATAGGTATGGATAAATATTTTATTCTAAATGTATTATATTTCAACTCAATATTATAAATATAGATGATACAATTATTTATTATTTGTCAATTATTTTGGGCTTATGCATTGATAAAGCATAATACATTCTCACTGATAAAATTATAAAGTTAGTGATATATCTGTATAAGTAAAAGCAATTGGTTTTTATTGTTTTTAATATATTTTCAGTTTTAAAATATTGTTTATTTTTTAAACAATTAATTAACACCATAGGTTTTATGTGATATTAGTTGTACACAACCATATTATAATTATATCTCATCATAATTAATATGTATTTTGTATCTAAAAAAAAATTATGTATTAAGTTATACAATTCTACAAAGGAAAAAAAATATCCCACCTCTAATTCTATAAGTACATAAAAAATAAAATAGAATAAAAAAAAAATTTGCCCTGAAAGATTTTTAGTTATTGCGGTACTGCAGTAGTGTGTGACATGACTCAAACGGTATTTATTATAATAATATGCATTTAGCCATTTTACTTTATCAATATTCGTTTTGTGTACCTTTTAACAGCGAGATATATTAACTCCTTAAAGACCTTTAAATTCGTAACATAACCAGCTAACGTACGTATTTCATAGTAGGTGTTTGTTTACATGTGTAAATAAACGTGTTATAATAGTACGGCGTCGTCTACATAGTTGATTAATCTTTTGCGTCCAAATATAATTGCAGAATTTTTAAAATTAATTCAAAATAATCTATACCAAAATTAGTGTTTTGGCTCAAGCACTTTTTTTTTGTTCAATTGCTAAAACATTATTAGAAAAAAAAAAACAACTATATATACGATTTGTATTCTGCAGCGCGTTGTATATAGGAAAAATCCAATTTTAAAATACCTACTCGAATTGTTCTGTTGGCGAGAACTGAGCCAAAAACATAGACTACGCCTGAAAAACGATGCCAAAAACTCTACTGAACGCACACATCCTCCTCTCTTCGGAAACGGGTCAAACGCCCTTCGATACAAAGTGTCACGTCCCGGTTAGCGGTAAAATACGGTAAAATCGTTATGTTATCATTTTACTGGTTTGTATTTTATCCAAAAACAAATAATAATTATATAAGTTCTAATAAGACGTTGCAATGTTTGGAAACATGCAGTTTATACTTAATTATATTACTCTTTTAAGTTAGTTTACTAACAGGTACTAACATAGGTTAAAATTCTTGTTGTTAACATGTGGGATGCATTATTTAAATAATATTATGAAATGTAAAAGGGGTCAATTTTCTATAGAATTATTTTTTACGGCAGTTTTTCATACAAACAAAACAAATCACCTTAAAAATGTGATATCTGACTGACGACACAATAAATATTTTATCCTTTGTATTTCTATTTAAGACTTGTAAAGACTTTATACTCATATATACATTTAAACTAATGTATAAAAAATAATAATAATAAACTGTAGGTTAAAATTATTTGTTTCTTAACTGTTTAATGGCCAAATTGAGAAATTTCAAAAATATTGCTATTGACGTTAATAATTATTTAAATTATAATATTGTAATACGAATTCTCAATTTCAGAGTTAAATATTCATTTAACGCTAACTCAAAGTTTGTTCTAAGGCAATTTAAAATTTATATTTTATTAATCTCATGAATTTGTTTCTTCTTATAAGGAAATTTTAGTTTTAGTATTTGCTATTTTAATTTTAAACACAATTATACTACCTATTATTCTAACTATTTATAAAATATAATATTTAAAGTAACAAATAACAGTTTTTATGGCTTTGGATTTTATTTATTTAATCATCACGACATTTCCAAAAATAAAACCGTATTTCCACGCATAATTAAACCAAACAAAAAAAATCGAGTATTCGATTACTTTACATGTTTATGATACATAGATTAACTTTTAAAACGTAACCAAAATTAATGTACTGAATAACTTTAATATAACATCATATAGTATATATATATATATATATATATATACACGATATACTAGAGGTTTTCAATCCGCGGTTTTTTTTTTTACTTTATTTGAAGCACGCAAAGATTTTTTAAGCATAGCATATTGTATTTTTTTAATAGATTTTTAATCATTTAATTTTGTTTTTATTATAAATGCAGATCACAAAATTTAAAAAAAAATAGGATGCCTACTGCTTAAAAAGGACAGACATCCTTCGGCTAGACTAAATCGAATCAAAGGTGTATTATAATATGATCATTGTAAATTTTTTTCTCATAAATTAAATCAATCAATTGGAAGTTTAATGTTGTAACAATGTATCACCGATTTCGTTATTGTTATTGTTTTTGTATTTTATTTGACATCTAATCGTATATAGTATATATTGTGTATATATACAGCGAACAAATGTATAATCTTTTATGGTTAAATATCGCTCAATATCTTGAAAAAATATTTTATTTTATTCGCTTTCAAAGTCTTATTATATTTGTATATTGTACGGTTAAACATGTATATAATAATATCTGGTTGATCGTTTGTTTTATTTGTGGTGATTTGAAAAAAATATTATGATAATAACTAATAATAAATTATATTTTTAAACCTTAAAGACAAATAGCATAAAATACTCGTTTAGACATCACACGATATTTATTTTTACCGTTCTACGTATTATACATGATAATATTATATAATGTATACTTTCTTATCGCGTACACTCCATTTCTCGAACTACGATCATAAAAACAACGAGATATTATCGTCGTCATCGTCGTCATTGTTATTGCTGTAATTTGTGGTGTACTAGTGTACCTTTAATATAATATATATATATATATATAATATACCTATATATTTTCTACTAAATACCTCAATAATATCCCTGGACATGCGCCTCTTTTAATATCAATGCTCCCGAACTAATCATGGTCAAAATAAGAACAGAGAACTCTGAGATTAGAAAAATGAGCTTGTATTGACTATATTTGATACTTTTTTGATTAATAGTACCATGTATGAATTATAAGTCAACTAGTTCAGCCTATGCTTAACCTAAATTTATACATTATTTGTCCTAAAATGAATTTTCACTTATTGTAACATTAACAATATTTTTTAATATCTTACAAAATCGTTCTTTATATTACTGTAATATTAATTATTATGAGTATTTTATTACTGTACTTCAGCTAATTATGGAATTTAAAATAAAATAATTATTATGATAGGTATCTATGTACATGAAGAGGTTGTTTTATCGTAGAACATTCTGATGTTTGTGTTTGACCTACATAACCAAACATCAGTAATAGGGAGGTGGGATTTAAATTTTTAAGAAGTTAAGGAATATGGAGGTTTTGTGATAAAATAATCACCTTGTATAAAAAACATCTTATCAAGCATTACGCAATCCCACGTATTGCCTATATTGGTAAGTGGTAACCTATGCAGTAACTCATCCGCATCGTGGACTGGACAATAGGTGTCGGTATCAATCAGTGTTGGGTCGACACACATACACATACATAATAATAATAATAATACGTAAATAGATCAGTAATAATAATACAAATATAATAATAATAATACAATAACTGTTGATATTACGTGTAGCAATAATTCACTGACCAGTATGGGCCGTAGTGGCACACGTACATATTATTATAACCGGTCGTGCCAGGACGGAAAAGGGGTGGATTCACGGAATCGGTAGTGAAGGGGTGCGTGTGGGGATATTGTTGATATGCACAGGTTATAAATCAATTTCGCAATAAACGAGTCCACCATATATATATATATATGCACATTATATATCGGCGGGGGACAGTAAAATGAAGTGAACCGAAAGCTCTCGCCCGCAGAGTGCGCGCGTGTGTGTATAGACTGGCCCCATGGTATAGCCTTATAGGGTATAGTCACTGTATACGGAGTGATCGGTTTCGGTTTACAGTTAGCTACACTAATTTTCAGTAATTTTTTTTGTTTTTAAAATATTTATTTTTACATGTCCTAGTTTTAATAATGTTTTATTATTTTCCCTATGTATTTAATAAAAAAAAAAAAAAACTATGAATCGATTTGATATTTTTTATTAACTATATGGCTATATGTAATGTAATCTTCGTTGATTCCATAACCCGAGATAGCAAAGTTTTCTGAAAATATTGATGTAAATATTATAATAAATTAATGATTTTTTACTTTTTTAATAAAGTTATCATATCGTAGCTTATTGAATACTGAATATTAAATAACATACATTATTAATATATATTATATTAATAATGTTAAATATTAGCTTAAATTTAATATTGGATATTTATGTAATACATCGGCATTTTTAGAAAAGTATTCTGCTTTAATTTAGGAGTTCCCAAATATTTAACTACGCTATTATTAATAACTTAAAAATAATCACTGATATAAAGAGTAGTAAAAAATTCGATTTTTATGATAAAAAGTGGTGTTTTATAATACATTTTTAAACAATAAATTGTATAGGCACGGTGATTAAAGGTTGCACCCTGTATATAACAGATGTGTGTGAGGCGGAGAGTGGGAATAACGTGATTCGTAGTGTTGCGTCTACTGCGGTGAACGTAGCAGGCGACGCGTCGGGGGCGGGTTCGGACTCTGTATGACGCAGCAGTGGCGATTTGACGGGTTGGCGGGAGGTGAGAGGCTTTTTAGAGTTATGTTTACGTCTACAAAATGTCACGATGACCACGGGACCGTTTTAACATTATTACACACACACACACACACACACACAAACACACACACACCCACATATATGTTTATATATATCGGATGCCCTGACATTTCGTTATTAATTCCCCATGCGCGTTAATGGACAGTCAGCTTTTATAATTTTTAATACACGTGGGATACATAATATAATATTACGCATGTTCAGCAAAGTATATGTGTATTTTATGTATATAGATTATAAGTATATATATATCATAATAGTATATACGCAATAACGTTTTGTCCCGACTTGTTTTGAAATTTCGAAAAATGTCCGTATTGGGATTTAAGGGGTAATCTGTACAATTGTTCCTGAAATGTCTCGGTTTTCTCAATATCTCCAAAAAATAATTATGGGTGGTGTTGGAATGACACGATTTCAGTCACATTCATTACTTTGCAGTTCGAACGTTCGTTATTTTTCCCATGCCAAGATTTAGTATACGTTGTATAAACAAATACTAAATTAATTTGATACAAACATTCCCGAAACTTGTATGCCACAATTTAATTCTTATAAAGTATTTGAATAATTGTACGTATTGTTTAAAGAGTTAAGTTATGAAGTATATGAAATACTTTTTATTAATATTTGTGTTCAAATAATTATTAAAAAAAATCAATTATTTATGATTGGTAAATTTAAATATTCAAATTCCTATATTATGTTGGTCTTAATATTTTAGAATGAAGTATTGATTAAAAAATTAAAATAGATTAAACGTTTATTGAAATTAATACTTAATTATCTTATTATAAACGATTAACTAATGCTATAACTAACTTGAATAAATAGTTTAATAATATTATCGATAGTTTATTATTGTCTATTTATTATATCATACAATCCTATTCCCTATCAATACAATAGTACAATATTGAAATCTTAATCGTAAGTGAGGGGTCAATTTTCAAAACTAGCTAATTTGTTCAATTTAAACAATTTGGGTTGTTAAGTTTTTATATGTACTTTGTATGTAAACACAAGTAAAAATATTTAACAACAAAAATATAAGTCATAAATTTACTAATAAATTATTTTGGGAAAAATAGTAATCAATTTCGAGATAATCCATCAGACGAACGTACCTATATACAAATTATTGTTATTAATTTGTATGACTTTGCAATGATTCAATATCCTCATGCATACATTGCATACATTATTATAAGCTGTAATTACTGTTATTATTATTTTAAACAGTTGCCAACAATCACATTCGATAATACGGCTGGACCAGATGCCATTTACGACCTAGAAATCGAAAATTAGTCGCAGGTGTAACATGTGGAATCTATTAGCGTAAATTGCAATTCATAATAGCTGCAATTGTTCGGGTCATATTTACGCAAAGCGTTCGGTGAGTGTGGTATCGCATAGCAATTTTAAAAGGATTATATATTATATCAATTCGTATGCATCCCTTATAATATTTATAAGACTAGTATATACGCATATTATTTGTAATGCATTCGATTAACAATACAAGAGAATTGTTTTAGCGTGGATCAGTCCACATAACTCTAAAAAAAAAAATAATAATTTTTGTTCCGTTATATTTTGTTTTTGTAAACCATTATAACGAGTAACAATTTATATAATATAACTACCCAATGATATTAAACATTTATATTCATTTAATATAATAGTGATATCCAATTTATCCTGTAAAAGCTTTACTTCCGTAACATTTGTTATATTTCTTTACTCGTTATTATATATTATATTGTTGGTGTTTTAATTTAAACCTATACTACAATGTTATAAACATATCGATACATTATCAAAATTTTTAAATTTTACTGTTATTAGATAGACATTATAATAGATTTTATTCATTGAAAAATGCCAAGCAATTTAACCAAAAAACTAAATATTTAAAGGAACAATTAACTAAAATGTTAATAGTTTTGTAAAAAAAAAATTAAGAAATTTAAAATTCTTTTATTTAAATATTTAATTTGGGTGTACGATACCGGGGAAAAATATTTATTTATTATATTTTTCATTATCTGTTAAAAATGTCTATTTTGTCGCGGTATGGTTATACTTATTACTTCACTTGGTCTCTCTACTTTTGAATTATAATGACTAATTTTCTTTGAAAAAAATATCACCAATCACATAATGAATAGTTTTATTTATATTTTTTATTTCAAAATTATAATAATTTAAATGACCGATCAAAAAAAATTGGGGGAGGGGGGAGTATAATATTCAAAACTTAAGCTTGTTAATTGGTAAAATAATACATTTTTATATTTGATAATACCCATTATTTCCAAACTTATCATACACTAATATTCGTTGTTTTTATGACTGTACATAGTTACTACATAACATTTTAGCGGTTAATTCACTTTTATTGAACAAAGTCATCCGTATATACTTAAAGTTAATGAGGCGTAAATATGAGATATACAAAATTAGTATTAGTATTAGTATAGAAATCACAATATTTATAAATCAATTTAATAATATTAAAGCATTTATCAAAAACCTATTTTATAGGTATTATAGGAGGATCATTTTCGATGGTCAAACGGTTTTCATGTTATAAATTTTGAATGTTTCGCAAACTATCGTTCCGTTTTGTATATAATCTATAAATACAGTTCAGATATTAATTTAAATTCTTCACTTATATATTTGTTTTTTTTCTTGTTTTGTTTGAGCTTCAGCATAAACAGTTATAATTACCGACGATACAGTAACTGCTACTCTTAAATCTGCAATTTGTATCATTGTAGTCTGGTAGCTTATGGGTAACCGTAATAGTAAACTACACATGCCGAATTTGTAATATACTACGATATTTTTTGTTATCCATGTTTTGGAAAACAGTCGCCGTCAAGTGATCAGGTACTCGCTCGAAGTGTTTTTACATCACATCTATTAATGTTTATAATTTATTATAGTCATACTAAGCTTAGTAGTGTGCAGTGCGACGAAGATGTTCCAGAAAAACCAAATAACTTTTGCGTGTTCCTGAGATCCTAATGCGAAACTCGAAGTCAGTTTACCAAGTGTCATGCACTAGGCGGGCCGTCAAGGTAAGACTCATAAATATTATTAATATATGTATATTTAAACGTATATGTCATGGTTTTGTTGTAAAATAAATGGTTTATCCATACGGCAACGATTGGTTCAAACTTATTATATATTTGAATACATTAAAATTGTCATATTGTATGTAATAACTAATCTGTTACCACTTTTCAACATTTAGTTACTTATGTTTTGAATAAATTGAGTACATGGAACGACATGACATGAGAAGTTTTGAACCCTCTTAATTTATCGTAAATCTATTTAATGAGAGTATAATAATATAATATAATGTATATACTGTCAAGGTTTGGTCCAAATGTAAATAGACGTGTAACACGTTGTTGTGTACGACTATTTTTAATACCAATGTACCAATATTATAATATATTAGTGTGAATGGCCGTCACTTTGAATTATGCATATAATATAAATCTTATATACCCTTTTATGTTTATTTATTTACGTAACGGACGTAAGTCCTAATTACATAAAATAATATTGTAGTGATAACAATAATATGTGTATTGTATAATAATAACATATATATAATAATAATATGACAAAAATTGTAAATTTAACCAATGATAAAAATACAAACAAAAATATTAAATAAATATAGTTATCTAACAATACTGTCGTAGTAGCACTAATATCCGGATTCCAATACTATTCAGATAATCCGGATATTCAAATCCGAATCATATGATGGATAAAATCCGAATTATCCGAATAATCCCAACAATTTGGATATTTTAAACCTGTTGCTTAAGTATTACAAATTTAAATATTTGTTATTTAATTTATAGGTTTAATAATGTGCTTTATTTAAGTTGGTGAGACCTAAAATTTAAAAAATAATTTTTTGGCTTAAAAATGTTAGTAAAGTTATATAATTTTATCATAATACCTATGCAATTATTTGTCGATGAGAATATTTTATTACTATCTTAAACCAGGCACGGATGCAGACTAAATTTACGGGAGGGAGGAGGGGGAAATATGTGCGTATCGTATTTTATCGACAGCCAAAAACAGACATCTTAAAATTTACCTGTGTGGCAAAGTCTACAGGGGGGGGCACGACCCCTTGCCCCTCTCTTGGATCCACGCCTGTCTTAAACATACTGGACTTGAATACGTTTTTACAAAGTAAGATTAATCTTATTTATACATACAAATTTCAAATTATTCGGATTATTCGGATAAATGGAATCTGAATGAATAAAATCCAGATTTTTGACAAAACTTACTTAATAGACTGTCGTTGGAGTAGAACATTTTATTTCGACATATATTTCGCTTAGTAATATTAATATAAACATAAATACAAATTCTTATTGAAATAATACTTTAAAATAATCAATAGGTATTAATTTAAAATATTAAGTATTAACGATTTTGAATTGCTTTTATCCTCCCTGAAAAAACGTCTCTGTCATTGAGATTCTAACCAATTGATCTGATAACAGTATCTAAAATAAAAATAAGACTAAATTAAATTAATATGACCTATTCAAAAATAATATTTATAAAAAAATTCTGTAGTCTTATTTTTAATTTATTAAAGATGAGCTTAATAATGTGAAGCTACATATTTTACTATTTTATTATTCCATGACTTTCAAATAAGAATCTCAGGCTCATAAAAGACATAACCATTTATTATTAGCATAATAAATTTAAAAAGAAATAATATTGTATATAGTTGAGAAAACTTGGTCTATACGATAATATATAACTACTATGGAATTGTTTATCGCTGCATTACTTACCCCATCACTTATTTAACAGTTCAAGGCCGAAAATGTTATATATTTAATACCTATCTCTATTCTAAGCCATTAACTGTAGTTTTTTCATGCAATAAAAAAAACTTTTCTTAAAAGTTACAACATTGCAAACAACAGTAGGTACTGATACGAATACAAGATATAATTTATATAAACGGTCCTTGTACTCTTCATGGTTTTTAACAATGCATATTTTTGGCCGAGTACACGAGATACAAACTGTTAGTGATATTATAGTGTTGAAATTGAATCGGCTGTGAAACGGTTTCGTAGAAATGTAACCCTTCACTAATTCTAATCCAAAAGTTCGTACTTTTCTCGATGGAAACAAATCTTTATTAGAAGACTTTCTGTGGATTGTTAGTAACAAATAACACATAATATAACATATATACAATGTATATTATACATTACACATATTTTAACTGGCTTTCAGGCGCCACTGAACAAATTTCACACAGCCTTGTCGCAGTCGTCGTTGAAAATATTCCTAACGCATAGTTTTAATTTCCAAAACGTTTATTTATCAATGTTATTGATGAAACATACATTTATATTAATATAGATACATATTAATATATTAATTATATGTTGTACCGTTTTATTCAACATAAAAAACTCATTATTTAAAATACCGTTAGGTTTACGTTTTTGAATATATTTTTGTTAAATAATTTTAAGTAGTTAAAAAACAACATTAGTATAAAACAATATATTATTTTATTGTTGTTATTTTTATTTTTAACAACTTGTCCACGATTTAATTTTGATGGATTGAAATACTCCGAATAATATTTTGATTTGGAATACAAAATTAAAAATGCATGCTGTCAGTCGAGATAATAAATTAAAAAGTTGAAATAATTAAAACGATAAAAATAGTAAAAAATATTCTTTTTTAATAATTTAAAATTATATAAAAAAATATAATTGTTTTACCATAAATGAATCACTCTATGTAATATTGAGGTGCTCCAAGTATATTATGTAGTTGCTATTTTTGACAGATGCAGCCCGGTTAGTATGATTATTATTAAATGATATGGTCGATGATATTTTTTTCTGATTCTGTGTATTCGTTGTATTTTAAATAAACCATTATAATTGCCACTGTATGGGTTAGTGAAATATTCGACGTATAGTCTTGTAAGTCTTGTTGCCTGTTGAGCCTTTCTGAATGTCAGAATACCCCTCATGAGGGAAATCTATAATATCCATTGTTATACAAATGAGGCTTTAATGAACATCGTCATTTATCAAAATAGTTACCATCGCTGGCAACTAAGATTTGATTAGGTCAAAGTCTGGAAATGTATAACAAAAGATCTTTCCTGTTCCTTAGATCACCTAGAAATTTAATGGACCTAATAACAATAACAACAATGTACAGTATATAGTTTACTAAGCATACCATAATTTAATGTAAAAGCTCTCTTACAAAATTATTTGCATAATTATAAAATCTTTGTTTAACTTAACGTTTACTATCATATATTTCGTTAAATTTTTCAATAAGGATAGTTATAACAAACAAAGTTTAGTAGTGAAAAAATCAAAACTAAAATGGCGATTTATTTTTTTTTTTATGTTCCTTTATTTGTAGCTTAATTAGTAAAAATGTTTATAAATATTTGAAAAACTATATAAAAATGTAATAAAAACTAAACAATTGTGTGTTAATACACAAATTTAAATACACCTAACCAATGACAAATTGACAAACCATTGTAAAAAAATTAAATTATACACTTAAAAGATAATGCGTCTTATAGTTTTATACTTTATTATCGTTTTACTATGAAAAATTAAAACAATAATAATACATATAAATTCAAAAATAAACTGTTAACTTTTCACGCGAATTTTAAGACTAAATTTAGGATTTAATATTGATTTATATTACAAAATGTTATAGTAGCAATATAATAATAATTGTAAAAACTAAAAAACCAATAATATTCATAAAATTAGCATTTTTATAATGTGGTCGTAAAAGTTGTGTATTATTTTTAGTTAATTTAAAATATATTATCATATTATGGATCACTGCAAGTTTATTTAAAAAAAAATGCATCTACCTAAAATTTGTCAAACATTATTTCATTATCATTTTTTTTTTTTTAATTTTAGATAATGATTTATAAAAATAAAAAAAAATTGCTATTTTAGGCTTGCAACATTTTTTAAAACATTTTCACCTAAATTATGAACGAATAAATGATAAGAGCTTACAATTATACTACTAATATGTTTTTACTTATACTGCATATTAATTTCGATAAAACAAATTATACGCGATTAATTATAATTATAATTTATATAAACTGTATTATACTAGTATAATCATAATATTTATATACTATACACATATATCTTACTGAAATACTTTGAAATTAATTCTGATAACAAGCGAAGTGTAAGAACAAGGATAACATTTAAAAATTGAAAAAATATAAAGGTCAAAATAAATGCGTATTCACGCATTTAAGTTTTGAGCGATGTTGTTGTAGTGGTCGATGGCTGGTCGCGTGGTTGTGTAACCGACGTCTGGAATTCAGTATCCTCCACATATAATATATACACTCAACCGATGTAGGGGATCGTGCACACGTATTACACGGCGACCAGAGGGTCAGAGAGTATTTCGAACGCGTATGTGTGAGGAGTGTGAGAACGGGGTATTTGTAGGTATATAATATTATGTGTGTGTGTAGAAATAGGCGGTGGAATTTCGGTTTAATTAAGGACGTCCTCGTGGATAACGTTTGGAGCCGGCAGTGTCGGTGGCGGCCGGGATTACGGGGATTTGGCCGGATGCCTCTTTGGTCTAAACACTTTACAACAGCAAAATCCAATTAATGTGACGACGACGTTACAACAATAATACCGGCACAGCTACTTGGACGGTTATTAACGACCCCGGGTGGACCCGAAATTTTCGATTATATCCTAGAGTCCTTCTCCCTGAGCAAGTCTCACCCCCCACAACAAGAAAGTCGCTTCCCACACGCTCTTGATCTGGGGCTTCACTGAAAGCCACCGTACTTACGCACATATGCACTCTCACACACGCGTGTAAAACCGCTTAACCAAATACGACGATACAGATTTAATTTCAATTATATATAATATAATACATAAACTCGCATTGACGATGTCTCCCCGCGTGAGTTCGGTATTGTAATTAATGTCATCGAAACGCGTATCGCCAGAGATGCTATTTTATACAAACGAGTATAATAGTATACTATCTTATAGAACCTCGATTTATCAATTATTATATTTCACTTGCGTGCGTGTAATATAATAACATGTATGCAAGGTGACAACTACACAACAAACACTTTTCGTATTCACGCGCTGTATGGCCCTCAACAGGTGTCACCAGCAAGCTGATATACTGAATTTAAAGTGGGTACCTATACAAAATAATATTACGGTCTATTTTTCGCAAAATTATCACGCCAACATTTTTTTGTTGGAGCGCTATGGGGAAACGGTTGCAAGCATATATGATAAAATTGTTTACATCATGTTACTCATTCCCGTGATTTTTCACAGGACTTTTAAAATAAATGTGTAAAAAAATATGGTGATCGTTCTCCATAAACGCTAACCAATTTTATAATGATATTATCTAAATAATTTGGGTGGAAAAAACAAGGAGCAAAGAATTAAGTGGTGGGGGAGGGAAATATAATGTGTTGTGCTTGCAACTTACTTCATGGCTATTTGCTTAGTGTTTACTAACTTAACCACTCGATTGCAGTCAAAGTAATATACATTTTGATGAATTCAATAAAAATGAATAGACTATTGTCTATTATTAATCAGGAATTTTCATTTTAAACCGTTTAACGGTCGTCCCACCACCAACCGTACGAACACAAACTGAGAGTTATAAGAGGTCTACATCTAATAACTAATAAATAATTGAAGTTGGGTAGGAACTATTTGCTAGCCGCAGGATGTAATATAATGTTTTGAAATAATATACGCCTACGAAATTACGAGTTTATTCGACTACATTCATAGACAAACTCACTCATACGAATACGTTACGAATTACGATTGTGTTTACCATAACGGAAATATAGGTTTTTTTACGAGAAATAAAAATGCTCTGAACAAACGTATACCGTAAATCCATTTGCATCTTCTTCGCAAAAATAATGACGCACTTTAAACTGTATGCATTGTTGTTCTATAGACACTCACACTTTGAAGAAACATTTAAATATAAAAAGAAGCACCATTCTGGTCATTATTTTCGCATTTTTTTTTTGTCTTGAAATAAGATTAAACGTTTATTGAAATAATATAATATACATATATGTATTATATGTTTTTGTGTGTGTGTTATAATACAATACGAATTAGTTTATCATTTATTATTATATTTTTTGTTTACCCTTTGTAGGCGTCAAGCCTATTAGAACCAATTTGAATGAATAATATATTTTTAATACTTCTCTTTGGTAATTAATCCCGGACAAGAATTCCCAGGGCAAATTACTCTTTTTTGAGCAACAGCCCTGACTAATGATTGTACTTAGAACGATGATAGGATCATTTATTAGGGGAAAAAAAACTCGAGAAAAAAATGTATTATAATATTATAAGCAGAAGAGCTCGACGCCGACGAGAGGAAACACTGCTGCAGAAGCATAAGCGCGTGTGATGGGGGTGGCGGTGGCAATGGTGATGAAAAGACCACCGTGGGCCGAAATCTATTAATATTTTTTAAAAGTCTTCATTCCTCACCTCCCCGGCTGTGGTGGCGGTGGCAAAGTTTAATAAAATATTTTCATTTTTCACGACGAGATATTACGCGCGGACGTCGTGTATACACTATTCGAAGCGTAATTTTCATAAACGTCAGAAAAAAAATGTAATTAGCGTGCGCGGCTCTGTAATGGAGGAGTCTGTCTAGGCACGGCTCCGTATAGTCGGCTCGGCTTGATCGACTGACGAGGTGTGGAGGAGTGGGGTGGCGGGCTTGGCGCGCGTACATATTATAGTGATGGAGACGCGCCGCGGCGAGAGTGCCGGGTCCTGCTGATGGATTAGCCGAATGTCACAAGGAAACGATCTTTTGTCGCAATTTCATTTTTCACTGGCACTCCGAATATTTTTCCCTTTTGTCCGTTTTGATTAAAAAATAAATATAAACTCACGCGTATAACTATACGATATACCACCTCAACTTGCTCGAGCCTATCTATATTATTGTTATTGACACTTTGTCCGGTGCGAACAGCGGCGGTAGAGATATTGCTGATGATGAAGGTAGTGGCGGCAGTTGTTACAGAAAAGGAAATCAAGAGAAAAGAAAAAAAAAATTGTAAAATGCCATTGTATACCTTATATAAGTGCATAAATCTATCCAGTCATGTAAATTATTTTTTTTTACGGGTTATCTCTGAAACCACTTAACCGACTTAATTTTTTTTTTTTTTAATTTATAAATCATACTACCAGTATTTAAGTATAGTTTCAATTCAATATAATTATCAATTAAATAAATTAATGGTATTTTTAGAAAAGAGCGAAATTTAGGAAATTATAATAACGAAAAGCTGATTTTTTAATGACAATATAAATTATATATTAATATGTTATTGGTATTTACATAAATAATATTATGCTGAGATTTTCTTCAATTTTCATGTAGATTTAAACTCACTTTTATTCGCGACAAGATTTCTACAACAACATCATTGGCACACATTTTATTTGTATGTTCAACTTAACCGGCGAGGAAATTGAATTTTCCTCAGAGTTGTTCCAAATACCTCTCCAGTTCTTGACAGCCGTTTACCCCACAGCCTGCCACTTACGTCGCCTATTTTCTATTTTATATCCGAATTCTAGGCATAAATTTCGTGTTGACAGCAGATAAGTTCAAATAATTTAAGTTGTGACCGGTGAACAGAAATTCGATATCATAAAAATAAAATTACGTACCACATGCTGTATCTAATATAATCATGTGATTTAAACATTCCCGTATTGTAAGGTTTATAAAAAATGTCTAAATAGGGTTAGTTAAATTAAATGGTTCACAGGAAAAAAAAGAAGAAAATCATTTTTATCACTCAGATGAAGCTAATATTACCTACCTATATACAATATGTATTATATATATATATATCACTCATATTTAGTAGTACAGATGTATTAACGATGAAGTAATACGTGAATTTATCAAAGGTTGTTAAGGCGGTGAATCGACATTTTTTCACGTTTCTCGATGAAATTTTAAATTCATTATATCTGCAAAAGAAAAAATACAAATGCTTCTCATCCTACCAATAAAGTATTTCTCGGTACTTACGCAGCTATATTCAGATAATAATATATACTCTATTATATTTAAAAATAAAACACGTGGCGTATGGAAATTGATCACAGTTCGCGCATGTCCACGTGACGGCTTATAGTGAATAGGTACCTACCTAAAAGTAATGAAGGAGTTCGACTTTCGTTGTCGTACGCCAGTCATTTTTCATGATGTGATGTGCAAGGTGATTTATTCTTGATTGGAATAACGAGTTGGTAGTTATAAAAAACAACTAAAATAGAATACAGATGTTATTTACAAAAAATACTATTTTACCACTATCGTACATTACGTACTACCTATTATTATTTTTATCGTCATATTATATTGACAAAAGTGGTTTTAGGGAGTCTAGAGACTCGTTCACCCCAGTTTTTCCGATACAAAACTGAACAAAATAAGTACATCTAATATTGAACCCTCGGGATCTATATCACATATCGATATCATGTATGTACACGTCTACTATGTAGGTAAACGCATTTGTTCATGTAAACGTAC
This sequence comes from Rhopalosiphum maidis, assembly GCF_003676215.2. Taxonomy (NCBI): domain Eukaryota; kingdom Metazoa; phylum Arthropoda; class Insecta; order Hemiptera; family Aphididae; genus Rhopalosiphum; species Rhopalosiphum maidis. Next base: position 69,343,469 of record NC_040877.1, read on the forward strand.
AGGTATCCAGGACCGATTCACGTGGTTGTGTGAGAAGTGGTGTGAGAGGGCCTCTGGGAAATCGTGCGAAATACATTCGAAAGTCCCGTCGTTTCGTCAGTTTTCGAAACGTCGCACGACGACGCCTTTATATTACGCTCTTGTATAATCGCCACCGCCAGAAATACGATCGATGTATGATACATTATATAGCGATCGTTGGTTTGTTCGAAGTCGATAATACGCGAGCGGTTATACCACTTAAGGAATTACCATACGACTAAAAATGAGTATAATATTATGTATTGATCTTCGACAGCTATTATAACATAATGAGTGTATAACTCGAACTGTAAAACAATATTATACTTAACTACCTAATCAATTTTTAAATACTAATGAACAATAAAGAAATACACACACACACACACACACACACACACACACACATATACCTATATAAGTATTTATGTATATACATTATACTCGTATATTATATTGCTTAAATAAAACGAGGTCCATGCAATTATGTTGAAATTTATATTACCTAAGGGTAGATTAATATTATCATTTATCCGACCAAGTGTCTAACTGACTGAATTATGTTTATATTATAATAATATAATGTTTATCCCAGTCCATCCACTGTTTTCGTAAAATATGGTCACTGTTTATATCAATTGTCGTGGTAAATAAATATTTTATGATATTAATTTCGTACTGATTTCAGAACTCGATTTTCCGCATCACTTAATAATATATTCATTATCGTATAGTAATGATGATAATATAATAAATTATATTTTGCAATGATTACGTTTTGGTATTCGGTTTTTATAAAACGTTTTTATGATAGGTATAATAAATCATAATCCACATTTTTATTTACCAAAATAATTATGAATAGTTTATTGTTTATATATTATTTATACATAACATAATAAGATAGAAATATGATGCAAAAATACACTTTCTAAAAGCATCACTACGTGTTTTCAATAACCATTTGACTATTTTTTATCAAGCTCGTTATTGTTGGGTAGTTGCTTATATTTTGAAAATCTGTATTTTAATATTACTACTCTCTATACCTTATATCGTTGTATGAAAGACGATCGAGCTGCAAGCCCCATTATCGACATAAACCACGTTTTATATTACAATGTAGTTATAATTAAATTCTATAGTTTTGTTATACGTACATTTTCCATGTTTATTTATCATAATATAAATAAAATTATTAACGTATTATGCACGAGTTGTATGTATTGTGTTTTAAATGCGCCGCGTCAATATATATTATAAGTACAGACACCAACCGTTGTAGACTTGTAGTGCACCACGTAATACTCGAACAGGATATATCATTACGAAATAGCACGAAACACGTTAAATATTTACTGTTCGTAGTTAAAATTAATTGCAAGTTTACCGCATTTCCAGTTCAAAACGAAGATATATACAAAATACATAATATATTATATATATATATATATATATATATATAATACCTACAATAATATAATATGTAAAAGACGTCTTACAGCTAACGAAAATCGAGAAAAAGTGTTATGTACATAAATATTGTGTTTATTTAAAACAATTTTCAATGCGATGAATGGGTACTACATGGATAATAACGTTTCAAAGTGTAAACATGATTTTTACAAACCACTTTTGTTTCTTCCTTTTAAAACTTAATATCAATAACTATCTGCGAAACAATATAATAATTAATAATATGTTAATACAATTATAATGTTGTTTGTTAATTATGGCCATGGACCAGGTTAATCCACAAAATACATTTTTTATACGGTTCAAAAATATAAAGCATTGAAAATTAAAAATTTGTTTAGGGATACAAACCCTGAAATTTGAATCTTTATTTCGCACATTTATTATGATTTTATTCTGTATTCATTACCTGAGATTTCTATGTTTTATTTTATTTTTTAAAATGAATTTCAGATGTGATGATTATTTTTTCCTGTTATGTAAAAATGATTTTAAATTTTGTAATTTTATAAATGTAATCACCACTCGTCGAGTACTATTCACGTAGTTATTTTTAGATTTATTTTGAAAATACGCAATTTATATTTGTTTTATATTTATCTTTTTTTCTTAGTTTTTTTTTTTTTTTTTGTCAAAAGATATATGGAAGTATAAGTTATCTATTTTTTGGTATTTTTCGGAATATTTCATTCAATGTTCAGTTAACATTCATCACTCGTTGATCAATTGATTTGCGTCATATTATACGTTTCTATTTAAAATGACTAGATACTTAATGGCGTTACATTTTCTTTTTTTAGATAAAATTACATTTCTATTAATGATCAACAAATAAAAAACCTGTATTCGAAAAATTTTAAAATAAAACGTTGTCATCTTCTGGAGTACATCCCGACAACCACTTTTCTATTCACGGTGGGGAGGAAAGGAGAGGCATCCAAACACGATGAAATACACCAAAAAAAAAAATTAGCAGATAAGTTGTAAGATTAAAAAGCGTCAATGTATGTTAATTTGTATCTAAAATAGATCTTGCCTTAATGTCATCAACACAGTTGTATTTATTATACGTCACCATAACACGCAATTTAAAGAGCTTTAAAAGATTATGATATAGATATAAAAAGCGTTAACAATTTTTTTTAAAAAATGGTTTTATCACAATATAGTACATAATATATTATATTATTATCATTACGTATGATTACCACCTAGCTCGCTGGTACGTAAAATATTAAGTGAGATAGCATTTCATGTTCATAAAAAGTTTAGTTAAAAAAAGTTGTTAATTCGATTAAGTTTAAACACGTAAAGCACAAAAAGCTGCTTCTTACATCTAGTTAGATTATATGTACACGCTCTGCAGTTATAAGTGCCGTTGTTGTGTGCGCGTGTCTGTGGCACGTACGTATTATATTATTTTGTTTATTAATAAACGTAGTGGATTGAGTTTAATTCACAAGCTACAAGATTGTTATCAGTTATTATTTCATGTTAAAGCTTGACATGTTATTTGGTGCATGCGAATAATTACGAAATAATCATATATATTCGGTGGCGTGTGCGAAACGTTTGATGGAAAAGGGACGCTGAAATCGGCTGATAGTTATATAGTTTCAAGACAAAAGAAATGATGTAGAATCGAAACAAACTCTTAAAATCCTCTGTTGCCAAGTCAATGCGAGGATATGCTACGATAATATACTACCATTCAAGTAGGTATATAACAATAACTGTTGTAACGATATATTTATGTGAATTCTTATAAAAATAAAACATTATTATTATTATTATTATTATTATTTTTTAAATTTAATATCAAATAATATCCAAACACGGTACAATGAACTTAAATATAAAGTTTTCTTTGGGTTCATTATGAGACGTTGTGCAAAACTTAAAAGGATGTACAAACATTACGAGATTAACTTTCAGGGAACGGCGGTGGTTGTGACTGGGTGTGTTAGGGGTAGAGATATAAGATGTATTTCTATTTGCTTGTTTTCCAAGTATGATTTACAATGCCAAGTTCTCTCGTAATACAATTTTTCTATGAAATATACGGCCACGATGAACACGGTAACGCGATCCAATTCTAACGAGATAATCAAACTTTCAAAATTTCCGTCGAATTGTAAATTTTAACCTTGTTAAAAATACATATTTCACTAAACTATACGACCTCTGTACAAATTAGAAATTTAATAATTTAACATGATGTCAAGAAACAGCAGTATTTACAAGTAAGATTACACTATGTATTTCCGAACGATGTTATATTTTCGTTTTTTTTTTGTTTTGCTTTCAAAAGTAAAATAGTTATTATCAAATTATAGTAATTATAATACCAAACGTTTGTCAAATAAAATATGGTGCATTTAAGTTGTTTTTAAATTTTAAAAAAAATATTATATTATATTTTATAATCATAAACATTTTTCAACATTTCAATAGTAAATTTATTTAGTATAATAAAATGTATAGCGAATATTATTATACGCAAAGAGTTTCATCGCCCTATCTAAATCAAAATACTATTGGTTGTTATTTATTATTTTTTAAGATGCAGTTTTGAAATTTATTAAGCTTTCTACAACTCTTTAAGTCTATTAAATTATTTTTAATTTTGGTTATACGCATTTGTATTTATATTATAACTTGTTAAATGTTAGCATAGAATAGGTATAATAATTAATAATAAAGTTGTTTAAGTTACAAGGAATAATAAAAAAACTCTATTATTCTAAATAATTTTATGTTTTATTGCTTCTAATAATATAATGTGACATAATAGAGATCTTAAATTATTTCAATTATTACCGCTATTTTGCCTCTTCCTTAACAATTTGAGATAACCAAAATATAAACAGTTAATTTATGTAAATATTGCATAAGTAAAATCACTGTAATTCCGATTAATTATTTGAATATTTGGGTACGTTTTAAAGTTTAGAAAACAGAATGATAGGGAAGTATATCTTGTAGGCAGCTGGGAGTGATGTCAGACCCTATTAACGATACTTACAAAGTTTATCTCTGAGTGTTGGTGGTACCCTGAATTAGTGAATTGCGTTGTGTGTATATATTTGTATAGAATTCTTCGTTCAAAAAGTCAAGGGCGAATATTGTCATTGCTATGGGTTTTGTTAATTCAACGACGACTTTCATCGCTGCATCATCTCTCCCCATCCCTCAAATCGTCAACAATTGGTTCGCGAAATGCCTCTTAACGACGTTTCTGCAATATTAATTCTATCGAACAGGACACAAATTGGCGCGTGAGTGCCTTTAAACCAAATGAGTTCGGATTTTCTTAGGTCAACAAACAACAGCAGATAAAATTACAAATCAACGAACGATAAGGTCTCTTTTGTAATTTTAAAAACGTTCTGGAACTTTTTTGTTTTCCCGTTCAATACCTTTATCCGTTTTAGTCTAAAAAAATACGTACATATTATAGGACATTGCACGCACGTCACGTTTGGGAGAGTTTAATCACAGTCATAACTCGTTAATATTAATAGATAGTTTCGATTTTTTCCATTTTTATTACAATTGTTCGTATTGTCTAGAATATTATATTATGTTCGTGTAGAATTTTTGATCTGTAAATTTATATAGACTATGAAATTAGTGAATAGATGCCATTTCACTTTCCTTAAGAGTTATTACGCAGTTCATACGACTCGTGTGATATTGCCGCTTTTAAATAAGATGTATTATCATTATGGTGATAATAACAACAATAATTGTATTAAAGGAGTGTTTATTACAACGTTCTCTTTAAAACAAAACCATTATATCATTTGATAGATGAATATTATTTTTATTATTACTTACTACATGCATAGGTCATATTATTATTATTTTCACAAACGTCAAAGTAAGTATATAATGTACATGCGCATAATATTACAATAATTTGACGTATCATTTAACCGACACGACATAAATTAAAACGGTTAACACTTTGAGTAAGCATTTTCAATGTATAAAAAAAATATTATACAGTTCAATAAATTTTCATATTTTTACTTATTCATATTGATATCGAAACCGTATGTATAATAATATACATTTTTTTTTTAATAGATACAAATTATTTAATGCATCAACTACGTAGCTATTAGATATAACATTAAGTTACATTTATATTTAAATTTGTGATATTTATATTTAATATTTATACACTTATACATTACTTTATAAATTAAGGTTATTTTTTTTTTTTTTAATTATTTTATGGAGTTAAATTTCGTCGATAAAATTGGTTAGTATACCGTATGTTTACAACCAAGGTACGAGAATCTAAGGTAATACGTTTTAAGTTATTCCTCGTATTGTACGTATTTTGTACTGACTGGATTTGAGGAGAAAAATATGTTTGACTATGATAGGTGTTCTATTATTATTGTTTTATAATATATTATAGCAATAGCTATTCGATGATAGTGTTAATTTATATATTTTTATTCGTAATAGTTGTTTTGTGTGTGTGAGCTACCGCAACAACTCGTTGCATACCTCCAAGGAGTTAACAAGACCGGTCGGCGTGGTTTTGCATGTGAAACGAATGTAATTTAAATTTTCCGGCGCATTCTAGCAGTTTTTGTAATTAACTTTTGTTACTCGGTTTTAATCTATGAAATAAGTTATTCGCTTAATCTAATAACTTTTTATAACACTTGATAATTCGTTTAAGCTTAACTTATGGCATACCGACAAAGAATTATGCGATTGTTGTAGTACTAACATGCAGAACGCTTTGATTTACTCCGAGAAAAACTTACTAAATTCCAATTAAAATGTACGTTTATTATTTTTAGTGTAGTTGTTTTTCCAAGAGTTAGGCTCTAAATATATAAATGATAGTTACACAAAACGTCTTTATTAGCATAATAACTGAACACGTATTAAAAATACCTCAAATACAAACTGTCAACCGCAAATGGTCGAAAAAATAATGATGTTTAGAAACTGATGATATCAATTTAATATTGTATTAATGAAATCAATCAAGTCAAGCTAAAAATAAAAAAATGGTCATGGCCAAAAGTTCTATAGAATAAGATACATTCTAATCTAATATTCGGACAAGAATGTATTGGCTTAAAAAAATCCATCAGTGATAATATTGTATAGTTGAAAATAGTTTCACTTTTAGATTTTACAATATATTCATATAAATGTACTATGGTGAGACATAATATAAAAAAAGGAAATATATTGTCAATGTATAATTTTACTTGAATTTTGGCCAAAAACAAAAGAGAAGAAAAAAATGCTTATCATAAATTATCATGTCCGAAGACACAAAGTACACAGAGTTATTTTTCAATGTTCTTATTTTATGCTTATATGAATATATTATCGTCAACCCATTGTTTAGCTTGCTATTTCAAAAATATTCCAATATGCATTGAACTTCCGATTAGGAATAATGATGTTTAGTTTCTAAAAAACAGTTGGTACTACCAATTGCGAATTCGTCCTTGAACACATAGTATTTTATCATTATAGTTATTATTACCATAACGCCCGCCACCATTTTAACAATACCGCATTTCATTATGATATCTAGGTAATCATATTTAATTTTAGCTGTTGCGTATAAAACGTTAATATTTCGTTTCTTTATTTGTATTTCTTACGCAGAATGTGAATAATATAAATAATATAAATGTAAATATGAATATAACGCTAATGGCCAAGCTTTTGAAACGTAAATGATCAATAAGAAAAAAACCACGACTATTATATAAATTATAATAGTGACATGTTAAATTACATGTAGGTGTAATTTATTTTATAAGTTATATTCAAACGATGTCTGTATACACTGTGATTATTTCAGTAATTTATGTATATTATGATACGGTAATATCCACTATATAACTGTTAAATATACTTTGTAGAATAAGAAAACGGATGTCGCGGGCACCCGTGGTTAGATTAAGTCGTGTAATTATTAATATTATATTATATTATATTATTTTATTCCAATGTAATAACTTGTATGTATTTTAATCATGAACATTTTTAATTTATCTGTTACAGTACTTGGCACCCAATACAGAATAAACACTGTATAACTTTACAGAAACGGCCTTTTATAATGATAAAATTATATATAATATTATTGCAATAGTGTTGGTCGTTCAATTGTGAAAATTAGTAATATATATTATATATTACTAATATAATTATCTTTTTTTAATAACATGTTGAATATTTAGATATTTTATTAAATAAAAAGGTAAATGAGATGGTAATACAGTAAATAACATATATTACGATGCATATGTTGGAATTAATTAAAGTACAATTATTTTATATTATATAGATAAAAAAAAAAGGTTAAAATATTAAATGATTTAAATGTTCTACTAATTATTAATCTTAATTCATAAATACTTATTGTAAAAAAAAAAAATAATAGTAATATAATACTACTATAGAATAAAATATTTAAAATATTTCATATTTTATAAAAATGTCCTATATTTTAAAAATAAATTTAATCTATTTGATTTAAAACCAATATATTATTATAATACTCATAAAAAAAAATGATTTAGTTATTCAAACATATGATATTCCTACTATACAAATATTCAAATCAACCAGAAGTTTTTAAAAGTTGGTGTAAGCTAAATAAATAAAATTCAAATTCAAGTTATTAACTATAACTCTTATATTAAATAAAATACACAATCTATTTAAATACGGCCAGTTATTAATCCAAGCAACTTATAATAATATGAATCTAGCTGATTGTATAATATTATTGTTGTATATTTGTGTAATTCTCTATCAGTGGCCAAATTGGAATATTATATTGCACTTTAATTATTTTTGCGATTGTCTGGATGGTCAATAAATTATTAGACATCGTTATTAATATCATTTTCTATGAATTAAAAAAATTATAATATTTGTTCCGAAATAGCCGATTTCAGTATCGCATAAATAATAACTCGACTTCGTGTACGCTTATGGCGTACGTAATACTATATTATTATAATATTGTAATAACTAGGTGTGTACGTGTTATATTACTTATATAACAATATGTATCGCGTGTTTTATTGCGGGCGCTAAAAGTCGGACATTTCACAAGATTAAATTAAGTCGGGTGTTTAGAAATGCGCGCGCTACTAGCACCGCGTACAACTGTTATATATAATATAGCGTCTACCCACCTATAGATATAATGGTTTGCACACTGCGCACAATAGCGCGCCTTTTACGTATTCACGATAACGTGCGATTAAAGATTAAATCGGCACGGTGGTCATCACAATATAAATTGATTCCATTCTACATCCGGGTTAATGTTTCCCCGGAGTGGATTTAATATTCAGAACGAGCCGCCGTTACTACGCGCTACTACACTTCTCCCCGTAACAATCTGACCGTTTGGAATTAACTTTTTTTTTCACCGTCCCTTTACACACGGCCGGCTGCTCTTCGCCACCCGTATCCACTACGTTCTGCTATAACCTCTCCGTCTCACTCTTCGGCATTCACGTTTGACCTTTTTGCTGTACATTGCGTTTTTTTTTTTTTTTTTGTAGCGTTTCCGACGACTGAACTGCTAGTAATAATATACTTACCGAATTTACAACGAATTCGTACCAGGTATATTAAACATAGTATATCGGGTACGTATGACATTGGGTACGAGTAACATTGGTTGTAAACATAATTATTAGTAAACGCAGCTGTCGGCGTGTGGCGTTTTCAAATAAGTTCTTTTCGTCACGAAAGATATTGTATGGTTTTCAATTTTAATTTAACGAATAACCGTAATTTTACGTCGTATTTCAAATATTATAACTTAAAACTGTAAGAAACAATATTTTTATCACAGCTATGTAAACACACCTTAAGTTATATAATATCTGTATTTGTATTATATCAACACAATATGAAACATAGTTATAACGAAGTTCACATTAAGTAAGTTTTATCAAAATTGTATAATATAAGTCTGTAGTCTTTACATGGGTTAAGATATAACGATTTAATTTTACGGAGAAGAATTACTTAACTTGTATGAATTCATATTTTAATATATTATTACCTATTTACTATTTATTTTACTGCATATGATTGTACGATAATTAATAATTATTAATAAACCATATTTTAAATAATATCATACTTGTATTATGAACGAATGGAGGTATATTTCAATATTTGAATGTATAAAAAATAAATATAAAACACATAGGTAACATGCATAAATATTAATTAAGTATGAAAAAAAATATAAATATTTCCACGCCAAAATTTATTCATTTAGTGTTTGGATTCCAAACTGTTGAATGCTATACATAATTCGTTTACTTCGTATTTTATTAAACAGATATAAATAATCCACAAGCCACTAAAATTTATTTTTCAATTTATTACATTTATTATGCATGCAAATATACCTATTATAATTTTTAACATTATTATTTCGATCAATATACACGAGTTGCAAAAAAAAAAAAAACAAATAAATACACTATTTCCTCTTATCGTCGGGGTATTCCTTTCATTTCACTTAATGAAACAAGTTAGAACAAACAATAACGTTTTCAAACGTAAAGTTTTATTTATTTATTTATTTTTTTTTTACATCTGCTCATTGACTCAACTTGTACAAACAAAACGGTTTGGATGGATATCTTCTGTAATGTCGAATTCCGACAAAATAAATTCACTGGAAATGCTTTTGGTGCGAAAACGTGAATTTACGATAGTTTTTTTTTTTTTAATTTTACGATTACGATTGTTATTATACCTTGGTGTGCGAGTGAAACGAACTGTGTTCCGTAAAGCGCAACGGTCACCGATAAACCACCCGGATAAGGGATGTTATTATTATTATTATTATTATATTATATTCGAAGTTATTCGGATCACGTGCGTCGGTACACAGAAGTTATAATAATATGTATATATAGGGTGACTGTACACCACGGCGTTGTCGTTTCTACAATTTTCTCGAAATTGTTTATTTATGGTTGACAGTACTTTAAATATAACTTTCATGAAATTGTCTTGTCGTCATAATATTTTCGAGTAGAAAACGTCCGGTATTTTTTTTGTATTTGTTTTCAACCCCGACAACTGCAGTGACCTGCTTTAAAGGACAATATTTCACGTATTCTGTCACATGGCAAATGATTTATACATCTGCACGCGGATATTGTAAAACATGCGTTTTGTTCACAAAGCACATTTTACAGTGGTTGCGTTATCACGCGTAATGTAGGTTTGCCATATGTGCATATCAAACATAATATTTTATTTTATGCAATACGCATGTAGTTGTGAACATCCTACGAGAATATGACATCAGAAACGACGGTTGGCTGCAAACTGTAATGATGAAACTAATTATTAACAGTCGGAATTAAAAGTGATCGGTAAACATCGTGACTAACTACGGCGTTAATACATAATGTATTGCAATATGCGAATGATTGTTTTGTTTATCACGACGAGTCACCCTGTATATACAATGAACAGAACACTCTTCGTATCGTCCACCGCGACAGAGTTTAATTAAAACGATCTGTAAGCGAATCGGTAGCGGCCGGTCTGAATATTATATATATATATATATATACTTGGGGAGATACGTTTAGACTGTAACGGAAAAAGAAAAAACTGCATCGTAGAAACAATAATAGTAATAAAAATAATAATAATAATTAAACCTTCCCGACTGGCGGCGTAAGTATCCTGTAGAATGTATAATAGAATAGAAAAACGACCGTTGCTGTTGTAGTATACGTTTAACACGATGATATTTTATTATTATTATTGTTATTACTATTACCTACCACAGTGTAATAGTAATATAGGTGGGAGGAGTGGAAAAACACGAAAGCAGAAACTCGGCTATTAAACTTTTCGGGTGTACATAATATTGTATTGAGGTTAAACAGGTGTTGTAGGTACCTATGTTCATGGTTTCTGTTGGTTTAATTTTATCGTAGCCGACTTGGACTCAAGTCATAGTAATATACTTTTATATTATAATAATATGTATCACGTATATGGTACAAACTAAAATGTTTTTTGACTTATATAAAAAAACATACAGAGCAATAGGTAAATTCGCCATTACACTACAAGTATTAACTCATTTTTTTTTCTATTTTGTAACACTTTTGAGTTGAGATACATGTTATACATAAGTATATTTTGTTAGTTAAACTAAAATCAAAGTTTTTTACTGCAAAAAATATGATTGTTTGTATAATACCACTATGTACATTAAAGCTCTCGTTATATTTTATTATGTAAACATCGATAATGTTGTCAAAGACAACCAATATAAATGTACATTGCATTTTAGTGTACGCTTTTAAAGTGAGCTATCAAATTTTTTGTCTTGAAGTACTGCAATTTTTCGTCAACACATATTATTTGATTAAATCGCATATAGCAATTTATTTACAATAAAATGTATAGACAATTTTAATTCTACAATGTTGATCACAAGGCGACTTAGATAGGCAATTTAGCTACACACAGGTGGTGGGTATTATTAACTCGAATATTGTATAATAAATATATAAAATATACAACGATAATTAATGTATTTATAAAATACACCAAATTACAATATAATTGATAAAAAGAAAATCAAAAAAAGATGAAATTAGTATAATATAATATAGTAATATAACGTATATTTATAATATCTTAGGAACATTTTAGTTTACTGAGAAAGTTGCTCATTTAATGAGAATTTTATTATTAAGTTTATATTTTTTATGGCGTTATTGTATAATTATATGTCTGATCATACATATATACAATGAATATATATAGAGAGAGTTTTTTTTCGCAAAAATTTCACAGCAAAATAATGTATTCACTATACAATTTTATATAATAACAACTTCTTCAATCTTTTTTTTTTTATCTTGGTTATTATACTAACACAGTCATTTTGCGATACAAAATGATTCGCCAGACATGCTCAACCATTTTTACGCTAGTAGTGCAGTTATTCAAAATCAGATTTTGAGAATTGTAACCTTGTCATATTTTTAAATTTTTAAAATTGTTTTTACTACATAAGGAATGTCCTGTGTATAAGCTAACTTCTGCTTTTCTAATTAGGATATTTCATTTTCTTTTATAAATAATTTTTTTTTTTTTTTTTCAGAAAAATGTCGTGTATCAAAATCAATATTTTAAGGAGTAGTTTTGGGATTACTTTATTATTTTTATATAATAAAAATAATATGTCCAATGTCCATGATAACGGAAATGAAAGAAATTAGTTAGTTAGAAATGTTAATTTGAAAATGATAATAACTAATATTAATCTATAAAATATATATTTTATAAATGATTGAAGTACAACAATTAACAGATTTTATAATATTAATATTTTATATTTTTATTAAATTATTTTTAAGAAATATTATCGTTAGTATAAACATTTAAAAAAATTATAAATATAATTATGAAGTTTTTTAAAAAATATTAAAAAGTATAGTTTGAATCAATTCATTAATAAAGGATACATGTTGTGAACATTTTACCTAAATGACCGTGAATATGTAAGTTATCGGTGTTTTGTCATTAATATGTATATAATATAGAAATCAAAATATATAATATAATCTAGCTAGTATTTATGATAAATGACAACACTATATAAAACGTGCCTAGCATCATAAACAACTGATATTATTTAAATGTCGTACGAATATTTATAATAAATATTATTATTGTGATATAATACCATTGTTGATAAATACGTATTTTTGAGAATGTCAATATCTAAAAATTTGAAAACTGATTAATATAAAGGAAAATATTTAAAATTTAAGTAAATATCTATTATATATTATATTTATTAATAATTATTTAACTAGTTTTATTAGTCGATTCAAATTCAAACATAGTATAAATAAACAAATAATAATAAAAAAAAAATACCACAACTACACATTATATATATTTTTACGTTATATAATATTGTATTAATAATAGGTTTTTAAAATTAATTTAAAAAAATATATAAAATTACTATACAGCATATAGGTATAAAGTTATATTATTTATAAATTTAAAATTACTTGAAAGTATTTACATTTTATTCAAAACTTGATAACATATGCTATTGTATAAATTACTGTTAATTTACCAGTTTTAAAATAGTGTTATATTTTTTATTCACTTCACAGGTTAGCTGTTGCTTTGGTCTACATGTATGTTTTGATTTCTCACACATGATAAACGATAGTATTTCATTTTTTAATTGTTTACGTTGTATATAAGACAAGAATAAAAAAGAAACCTTTTTTATGACTTTTTATTACTGTAATTATTTTTCAATAATTTAAATATAAGCTTTTTTATGTATTAATGCAAGACATAAATGTAACTATATTTTTTTTGAATATACAATAAGTGCATGATTTTTTTTGTAAGTACCTTTAATTAAAGAATTATTCATGATCCATTTGAATATTTTTTAACTATTAATATAATATTTTCTTGGGACTACCCAGTAAAATATATTTTATAACCAATATAATTTTCCGTTTCATTTTGTTATTTTTAATAATACTTTTTAAAATTGGACAATCTATAGTTATAAAAATAATAAATAATAAAATAATTTAATTATACATACATATGTTTTTTTTTTAAATATGAAAACATTTTAACTTTTTTCATCGTCGTTGTTGTTATTGTAAAAAAGTTTTCATTCTTTGATTTTTTTTTTTGTCAATATTTTAAATGTTTATACGTACCGTGCGATAACAGATTACACGCAACACATTTTATTATTAAAACGTTGTCAGTATTTATTTTTGAGCAATATAAGAAAAAAACGTAGTGTGACATTTTTTTTTTTATTTTTTCATTTTAACGACATTAAAGAAGTTTGACGGCATAAAAGTGTCACGAAAAATATCATTATATAACATTATATTACAGCAGATAGGCGTTGTTGTTGTTGTTGTACGTTGTACATATTCGTATAAGAGCTTATCGATAGTATAATTTAACATACGCAATAATCGTTTATGTTAGAGCTATTATATTAAATTGATTTTTATGTTCGAATATAAATATTTTTAAAACCAAATAATATTTTGTATATTATATTATCTAAACAATTTATTTTTATTGATTTTAAATACATTAACTGCCATAATAGCTAAATTATAATATTATAATATTGTCTCAATATTATTGTGTTAATATTATTACATGTATATAGTCAGTTCATGAGCTTCGAACAAACCCGAAATTACGTTCAAAACGTGATTAAAAAAATGTTTTTTTGCAATAATACAAAAACGACTACATTTTGTGTGCTCGTATTTAGCATAACAGAGCACAATAGTTTTGATTATTTTTTTAAGTGTTGTTACACAAAATTAGTTTGTACCCTGTTAAAAAAATAAAATGTATTAAATATACTTACTTTTATGAATTTTTTTTTTATTTTTGTCAATTATTTCAATTACTTAAAAACATTCTATTGTTTAGTTTCAGTAAATTATCTTATATTATAAAATATAATATTATCGTTCCAATATGATAATATTATAGGACCTATAATATAGGTAATGTTATAGTAAAATATAATTATCTTTAAAATAATATTAATTACAGATAACCTCTTTATTGTTAATAATAGCGTTTTATAAACAAAATAGTACGCATAATATTATGAATGTCTTATATAGGCTTTATTATGGGTACACAATATTGTGTGTCCCTTATACTTGATTGATGTATTTTTTTTTTAAGATTTATCACCATGGATCCAATTTGAGTTTGCTGAATAAATTAATGATTTTTTTCTTTATTTAAGAATATCACTTTTAGAGTGATTGATGTGATGTTAAATCAGTTTTAAAGATTATATATTTCTTGGGTTTGTTGTAAGATAGTAATTGAAATAGATAATAATATGTAGGCAATCTACATTATATTCGCATTACTGTATGTTATACCATTATGTTCTACACTACAACCATCTCAATTGAAAATATTTCCGATCATTTTTATAATTCTATATGTATGTATATAATTTGTTATAATTTGTTATTCTGAAAAAAACCGATTTTTCAACATCAATTACGTACGTATAAGAGTCTGAGAAAGTTGATCAATTGATGTGTAGAAATAAAAACCTAACAAATTCAAACCTGATGTCGGATCAAAATCCAACGTTTCTAAGTGTTACGATTGGATAATATGTATAGATAGATATATAGATGTATTGGGTATATGTATAATGTCATTCATCCTCTTCCTCTTCTAAGTATGATATCGGTTATAGTTAGTTAGCGAGGACAACTATAAACACACTAACATCGGTTGAGGTTAAGTAAGGTTAACGATAACTCACCCTAAAAAAAAGTGTCGTATTGTGGTGTAGACCCTTTCGGCCACGGACGCTTAACGAGCGATTCAAACGGATTAGCTATGCAAATGGTGCCTATAAATCCCGCGCAGATGATCTGAACGTATTTCGCACACGAGTAAACCATCTATACCGTGGAATATAAATAAAATATCGTCAAGTGCATCGTCTTCGTCGGTTCCTACGCTCTAGCGATCGAGTTGACTAATTCGGCAATTAGCATATACGCCTCTAGTGTATATATATACATAACATCGTCATTATACTCCCCAAGCGCAGCATGACCCCATTATACATATATATATATATATTGAATATATTCTAACGAGTCCCCGGACCCGCCGTCCTTAGGAGTCGTTTAGATCTCTCCACACCGACGTGGTTAGCGTGAGCGGGTTGAGAGAGAGATAGAGAGAGGGAAAAGAAAAATACAGAGTAGCAGAAGATTCCACCCTGATATCTGGTATAGTGTTCCACCACCATGTATGTGTATATATATGATCTACGGGGCTGAACGGCGCGCGTAATCCGAAAGACAAATCGCGACCGCGTCGAGGCCACTTTGGAGATGTTTGTGTTATGGATTTTCGAGTGTTTCGGGTCGGCGGCGTCGTGGCAGCCCTACAAGATTTGTCGGTGTGGTATTTTTTTTTTATTACGTATCGTGTGTATATATAATATATAAAATACAATATCGTATAGTGTCACCGCTTTGACCATGTTTTCCTTTCCCGTGCCGCGCCCAAGTATATATACTATTATATTATTGCGACGGGCCGAAACCCGGGAAAACCGATTCCGGATGATAATGGGTCGAGGGAAAAAACCCGTGCCTTCTGGTCGTCGTTATCCGCGACAGAGGTCCGAACACGACCCGCGCGTTGAAAACCGTCTGCACTTACGACGTTTTTTACGCGTCTAAATGATATACGCATTATACGCTGTCCAGACCTTATATAGTGAAATAAACGCCTACTACGTTGAACCGTTGTTGTACATGAATAATTATTCGTATCAGTTAGTATTACTTCCGGGTGAATATTCAAACATGGTTTAATTGTTCTGCAATATATTTTGTAATGTAGCTACCTATAAGTCTTAACGTTGTTTATTTAATTTAAGTATGTGTAATGTATTATAGAAAGCTGTCTGCAGTTTCATAGTTTTTCGAACGTACTCCATTTATAGATCCATTTATCCTTAGAAATGTTGATTATTACTTATTAATAGTAAATAATACTTTGTAAATCATTTCATTTTATATCATTTAACAAAATAAATGTATGAAAATGGAAAATGGTATACACTTACATTAATGAAAAATATTGGATCAATTGGTTTTTAAATATATTATCATATCAATGTTATGATTATGGCATGATATCATTGGAATTTTAACTACTTAATTTTAACTTTTTATAAATGTTTTTAATCTTATTTTTTTTTAAATTCCGTTAAAAAATCCTTTATTGGATTTTTTTTATATGCATTTCTAGTCAAAATCAAGACAATTTCAAAACTATAATTTTTGGGGACTTAAATCTTTTACAATTACTATGCATTTTACTATTACGTAATGATATTTTCAAAATATGAATTTAATAATATAATATTTTAATATATTACTTTTTAAACCGTCAAGAACCCACTATTTTACTACAAGGAAGTATAGATTCAAATGTTTAAAAAAGCTGATATAATGTATAAATATAATATATTATTATAATAATTCAATTTTAATAATATAATAAGGGCAATGATTTTGTCAAAAATTAATTCAAACTGCCGTAACATTTATGTTAAACTAAATTATTTTCATACTGATATCAAAAAATATATCATGTAAAATACTTAGTGTTATAGACTAACAGAACGTCTCTGATCAGAATCGATTTTCGTATACAATAATAGATATATAAATGAATTAGATTTCAATCAAAGCCATTACAGTAACCCACTTGACACCCTTCAAACAGCTGAGCGGTATTCACTTTTTCTTTATCAGTTTTTAGAATAAAATAAAATAATATTCTTTATCATGGCCTATAATTAACTAGTGGAAGTTTTTGTGTGTTTAAAAATCAATTGTTTACATAAAAGTAAATTTTTAAATATTTTGAAATATATTACAGGTGTATAATATAATATGTATGTATAGTCATACTAAACCGTCGTGAAAAATTAGCGAAATGTGCTTATTTTGAAATCGATGATAATGGAAACAGTAAAAAAAAAAATAAGACACTAGTGTATAATATATATTATTATATAATACAAGTCGGAATGGGGAAAAAAATTCCGAAAAGAAACTCGCGAGGAGAGAGCACTATTCGCGTTTATCAGTGACATTTTAAATAAATAGGTTCTTTTATCTCTTATATTGGTCTCGTGCGAGTGGACATTTTTCAGCCAAATGTTCAATAATCGATCAACGCGTAAATTCAACAGTGGTCTTAAATCTTTTATAAATAATTTAAAAATGATTGCGTAACCGTACTACTAAAAACTATTTTATTCCAGGATAAATTATTCATTGGATTCCAGTTTCCAGTCTTAGGTAAAATAATACACTCATAAAATACATAATTATATTATAAATTGAGTTTCCATTCATCTTAATACAACAGCATACTATATATAAACTTCGCTCTTAATAATAAAACAATTATTTTTTTTTTTAAATAATTTTTGCTGTAATTTTAATACTTTATAAGGTAATAAAAAATAGGTATTAAAGTCATTTTAAAAATTTAGGAAGCCTAAAATCGATTTTTAAAGACAATTTGTTTATTTTCTACTGTTAAGAAACAATAAAATAAAGTGATATTTATTTTATTTTTAAATTTAATACTTGAAAAATTTAAAACATTTAATACATAATGCAATCAAAATTTCAAACAACCAAATTTTAAGAACATACGTAAAAATAATATTATTGTTATATATTTATTAATGATTGGTATCTAGTGGGAATTTTAAAGTGTGCAGAAATGTACAGTTAATATTGAAATGATTATTTTATGAAATTTGAAAAACAATCAAAACCCTCTAATATTGTATAATTAAAATTAAGCAAAGACTGACAAATTAAATCTATTTTATTTACATAAGCTATTTACGTTTAATTATATTTAATCCTCGCCTGTTTTTAATTTTTCATATTACACAAAAAAATATTCTGAAACATAAAATAGATGCTGTTAGAATTAACCAAATATACTCACTATAATTTATTCATTTAATAATGTATTTATACAAATTATGATTATTGGAATTTTTAAGTATTTCTACTTATTATTAAAAACCATAATTTTCAAGTATTTCCATTATTTTATTTGTTTATACCGTTTAAAAAATGTCCTTTAGTTATAAAATCTTATTTTTTCCTATATATTTTTAATTGGATGACTTAAAAATATAATTTCTCAGTTGAATGAAAATACATTTTATGAAAACAGAAAACATCTTTGTATATAATATGGTCGTTGTTAACTTAAACATTTTGAAATTCAGAATTTCAATATATTTATTGTTAAAAGAAAGCTTAAGTTAGCAAAATATTAGATGAATCGATCAGTAACTTAATATAATGAACGTATGATGTGTACGCATATATTGTGAAGCAGTTATAAATCTATTATTTTTTTTCTAACAGAAAAATTGAATGGAAAATAATTGCAGGAAGATTTTTGCTACCCACAACCCACAGCTATATAATAAACTTAAAGTATTAGGGCTAGTGAAACGGTTTTGTTTTATTTCCAGATGGGATGATTGTGATAGTAGGCTATAAATTATCAGTTTTGTTACTATATATATATTATTAGCTAATTAAAATCTCTTTCAAAGTTATTACCAAGATTACTTTTCGTTCGAAATCGGTTTCAATGTCGTAAAGACTTAAATTGTAAACCATATTATACCGACGATTGATTACCGATGATGATGATGATACTAATAATAATACAATATCGTACAGTTTATTTTTTGTCGTTTAAACTGCTATTATTATAATATCAAATTTTAAGAGGATGCATACCCGCATGTGTTGTAACTGTCTTATTAATGTACAGCATTGCAAATTTCCTTTCAGTAAAACCGATGCTCTGATGTTTTTTTTTTAATTTTAAAGTGAATCGACTTTAAAATATCGTAAAAATCCAACGAGAGATTATCGATTATGTTCTTACCTTTAAGTTCAATAATGCGTCACTTTTTTCTAAAATTAAAATAACAACACATCATCGGTTTTACTGAAAGCAAATTTGCTATATTGTTCGTTTGTAAGATGGAGACAACACATGTGGGTGTAGTATCCTTTTAAGTAGAATATAAACATAATTCGTATATTATAGTATATGCACGGTAGACGCTAAAGACAAAACAACAATAATAATATATAATAAATAATAATATAGCAAAATAATTGCGTATAATAATAATAATAATAATAATAACAATAATAATAAGAACGATGATAATTTTCCAGGGAAGTTCAACAGCGTGGCGACAACGGTCGTGAAATACCATAAATATACGTGTGTATAATATATATAAGTACATATTATACATATATATATATATGAGGTATAATATACAACGACATTGTCGTGTTCGAAAACTTGCAACTTCTCTGAAAAGTTTTTACGACCTTTGCAGCGGAAGAGCACGAGCTCAGAGTAGTAGAGCGGTGGCACGAGTATCGTAGCCTAACACCCCCTTCAACTACCACCCACAGCCATCTGCCCGCGGCCGCAAACGCACATAATTCGTACGAATTTTTTCGCCTGAAAAAAAAAACAGAAAACGCGCGCTCTGCGTCTGGTTCAACGGACCGAAACGGACTCGGCGGCGGTGGTTTATCTCTAGTGCGCGATAAACAAGCGGTCGCTGGTGCATGATGGCCGGCGATAATTTCGTTTCGGTCCCGGACAATTATTGCGTTGGCAATGAATCACCACCGCCACCGAGCCGACCAAAGGTTTTCTGCGTACACACATATATATATATATATGTATATATATGTGTGTGTGTGTATGTATATTATGTATAGCTATATTATAATCGCAAAGTAGCTTGAGTGGTGGGTGAAGGAGAGAAAACTACACTCACACACACACACACACACGAGCGCGCGCGCGCATGTGAACACTGTTCAATATATGTATAAAATATAATGTTTGTACATAACCACGCGTAGGAAAGCGTACATATACCTACGTATATATATATATATATATGTATATCTATGGTGTATAGGAGCCTGACCTCCGCCTTTTCCCTTTGGTTTCCGTCGGCGGCGGCAGACGACGAACGCAATGGTTACGGGAACTGTGCCAAACAACTGCGACTGTTGAGCCCTGTCTGTCCGCTCTCCGCCCTGTACACCACCAGCCGTTACCACTGGTACTCCGACGATTCCGCCCCCGTCGCATGCCCGATATCGACGGTGGCGATACACTACCGCTCTGCACTGATACCCCGCTAACCTAGGTATCTGTACACTCTCCCCCCCCGCAGAATATGGGGGTGCGAGGGTCGAAGGTTGGTCGCCGTTGGACCGGGGGAGTGGTTGAGGCATGCAGCGGCGTTTCGCCGGAGCACAAGGTTTTATGAGCATCCGCCGCTACCGCCGCCGACATACGACGATCGCTCGCGCCAGGGACTCGATCTGGGTGCCGTGCCAACAAAACCACCCTCTTCGTCCAGCGCGACACTAATGGCGGCTCCTGCAGCGGATACTAGTCCGCCACGCCCGGCCAGAGCATGCCCTACACCACCGGCAGTAGCAGTCGCAGGGAGGGATGATTGTTCAAGATAAAATAAGTTCCAGCCGATCATCGAGCAATAACAACCTAACGATACATATAAATATCGTGTAAATCTATATATATACATATATGTATACATAACCTCCTACGTGTTATGCGTATAACGGTGTTATACTATACCGTGCAAGATACGCGAAAGACGAGTGCCCGCGATTTGGCGGCGTTTTAAAATCGCGATGACGAACGGTCACTGATGAAGGGGCGTAGGTATACGCCACACAGACAACCGCCACACCCCGGACGAGACAATTATTATATCATATACTATAGTGACATCGTATTATTCTGCACTCTGACTCGTTCTATCCCATTCGCAGTGGGATAGCAAGCTCATTGTGATATTTTCAATCGGCTACTATTGACCTATTCTGCGATCTAGAAAACAACATAGCTTTCCATCCGGCACTGCCGAGGCGGTGACATCTGCACTTCCACGATTGTATTTCAAACGATTTTATTTCCGATGATCGAATCTATCAAACTTATTAAAAACTATTGATTTTCTTTTCACGCGACAATAATGCGTATAGTAAAGATTTTATCGAACAGTTAATATGGTTTTACATTTTCAAACAGGTGTGCAAAACTTTACGTAACTGTGTAACGGCAGTTGTTGCACATAGCACATTGTACCTATGTCGTTTTACACGATATTTAATGAGATTTGAATAAATTCCAATAAAAAATGTGTAAACCGAGATATTTTAATGTTAACCGACATCGAACGATGTCAATAATACTTCACGGAAAATGGTGTAGTATTTGTAAAATATATAATATACCGTACCATTGTACACGAGCAATTTCATCACGAGTGTAGCTACGAGCAGGAGGTACCTGACAACACGCATAAGTTTGAATTTACGAGAAACAATTATTGCTTTTCTATTATTCCGTGTAATGGGGTTTCACTATAAATTGAGACGTAAGATTTGCAAGAGTACCATTTGTTTTGTGTTTCACTATCGGTTACTTGGCTTTCTTTTGTGTTTTAGAAAAGGGTTGACAGAAAAAACTCAGTTTATATGCTCACTTAATATAATATTAAGTGGAATATCCTTTTTTCCTTTTTTCTTCGGTACAAACAAAAATTAATTACCAATTGCTCGTTCAAATGAAAATTAACTGGAATTATGTAGACGTGTTTTCGTGTTATTTTACAATTTACTAGTATTGGTAAATGCGTTGTTTTGGAAAATGGAATGTAATTTATGAGATAAATGTTCAATCGATTTATATTATTATTAATATGCGCTTCGGCAACTGTTGTCATTATGTGTAGGTTTTTTTGTTAAGATATGGTACGAAAGTACCATTTTGGAATTCGTATTCTCGATCGTGACATATGGCTTTGTCGCTAAGAACCCGTGTAATGATCACCTATCTGAAAACTAGCAATGCTGGATGGTACTTGAACGTAACACTATTTAGCGAGTATGGCCAAATACGATGTCCACCATATTATCATGCTTCAATTATGTCTTTGATGGCGTTTAAAGTCCAAGAACTACAAAAATAATATTAAAATAAATGTAATAATAATTGATTAAAATTGATTTTTTATAGACAATTTATGGGCAATATTTAACTATTCGGTGCATTTTATAAAGCATTTTCTCAGCCGACAGTCGTTGTATAGAGTTTTTATGTGTTATGGCGTTACGCATAATATCTGTTGAGCATTGTCGTCGTTAATAAAACAATAGCTGGCGCCTCGAATGACAATCACGGCCAATAGATGGCGTTTTATAATTGTTCGGGAACATAAATAGTAATAATTATTATATCATCATATTATCAAAACACATTATTCTGTTTAACGTAAACGTTTGCGTTAACACATATACACTTCATTATATTTTTTACGATCATACTTATATTGGCAGTTTTAATTTAAAACTATAATAATTTAGGTACAATATAATCATATAAATACCAAATACGGTTGGTTAGCAATTGTTGCAGTATTCATATTATACGTACTTTTGGTAGTATAATATATGTACGCGTGTCAACATTTCTAAAGCTTTTCTTTTTTAATTTAAGTTCGATTCGATGCAATATTGTTAATAATATACTCTTTTACCGTAGATCATAATATTATGATATTATATTTATTTTCATTAATTTAATGAATTAATAAATAATATAACAATTATATTATAATATTCGTTTCAATTGTTTCACCTACAGAGTAAATTAAATCACAATGCCCCGCACATTAATACGATAATATTTAGATTGCGGTCGTAAATCGTTATATTATTGATAATATTGACAATAATAATAATAATACCTATAATACCATCCCTGTAAATTGATTGGATCGTATGCGTAGTATATTCGTATCGTTCCGGAGAAATAAATCCGAGTACGATTATCGCGGTCGTGCCGTCACGATGCATTAATGCTTGCACTACGATCCTAAACTGTGCAAACCGTAAATAGATCGTGTTATGTTATTATGTATATGATATACGGGTATTACGGATTATTAAACGTGAACGTAATATTAAAATTTAACGGCTATACTTTTATCGTGCACCGCTCCATCGTGACGAGTCGTTTGACTCGGACTCTGTCACTATACAATGCGAATATAACTTTTATATACATAACAAATAACACATCATCAGGTACGGCGCCAAGGGGGGGGGCAAAGTTGGGCTTTAACCCCCCCAGAAAACAGTTTAGTCTCCTCGCTAACCCCCCCCCCATTGAAAAATATGTACGATACATATTATAGTCATAAAACATTATAAATTGCGGAATAAATTGAATTCATTATAAATTATAATAATTGAATTAATGAAGTTTGAACAAATAACATCTTAAGTCTTTTTATTATGGATTAACCTACTAGTATTGTCTAATAAGGAAAAAATCTTTTATTTTTTTATCATTACCTTTATTGAGTACTAATTACTAGATGAAAATAAATAACAAACAAATGTATCCTAAATAGTTGCATAAATTTGAGTCAAACAAATTCATCTGTTCATTGCTAAACACAATTACTTTAATTTATATTTATGAAATGTAAGTGAAAAAGCATAATCCATTCATTCACAAAGGTATATAATATAGAAGTATTAAAGAAATTGTTGAAGGTAGTAGCTATATTATGTTACGTTATATGATACAAAAATATTTATATTTTATTCAAATAACCTCATTGATTGCTAAAAAAACCTTAGCCCTTGTAAAAAAAAATATTTGCCCCATCCTGCCCCCCCCCATGGAAAATAATTCTAGTGCCGTGCTTGCACGTTATAGCGATATGTTATGATATTTTGTTCGCACAAACGATCTATTATTACTTAACACGTTGACCGCCACGGGTTTTTTGTCGTGTTACTCATAACCGCCATAAGATTTTATTCGAAATCTAACAGAAAGTTTTGTACTGGATATTGAGATTCCATAATGGGATCTCACTAAAATTGATTTCTAGTGATATCTCGTTTAGGGTTTCAACAATCGATATATTTTCATCGGAATTGAAAAGTAACAGTGTTGCCACTTCCAGAAGATATAACAAGTTTGCAAATATCCTTATTAGTTTTTTTTTTTATCAATTTTTATTTAAATCGTCAAAACTGTATCTAAGTAAATCTACCAAAAACGTCGTGGCGGTGAGGACAAAGTTGGAGAGATCTCATTTTAGATTTCGCGGCGGTCAACGTGTTTGCCGTGTACGGTACTTACATAAAAATAATAATATAAAAACACGCAGTACGCGACTTGTCTAAAAAGTTTGAAAATTCTACAAACGTATCGTAGTGGTGTTGATTCGCATACACGTTATCAGGCACGGCGATCAAAGTCTAAACATAACCGAATTTACTTGATCACATCTCTGCAGCTGAGATGGTAAATAATTATCCGCCGTTAATCAAATCGAATAGAACGTCACGCGGTATAACCTCATACTGTTATCATAATACGGTGCGACGCATGCGTGGTCACCGCTGGACAAATGGACGCAGTCTTCAAACTTTGTAGGTAAATCACATTTTTTGAATACGTCAGAATTTCAGATCGGGTTAGGTGCACTTAACGTCAACTAGACGCGTGTGTATAGTAATTAATAATAATGAATTACAGCCATGAAAAGCAACACGTTTGGTCAATGTTTGTTGGTCAATGTTTTTCACGGATGTCTACTTATCTAATTTATCTTAAGTTTTTTTTTTTTAGGAAACATATTTTATTATTTTAAATCTGAGTATCTGGAAAATCTACCAGTGTACTAACATGTTTTATAAATATTTTCAAACATTTAATGTTTAACAAGACAACTAGAAATGTACCTATTACCTATTATTGAATTAATATTCGACATTTATACCGTCGATATTTGCACGTAAATATTTACGTCTAACAGATTATTAAATTTATGTATGTTAGGTAAAAAGAAAATTGTAATGTTTACTTTGTATTATACAATGACGGCTTATGTGTGAGTAGGATCTCAACGTAATAATATTATACGTATAACCGTGTGCGAAAATGATTATTCTCTAATAGCATGTACCTACTGCATATAATAATCGATAGATTGTTATTATTATTATTTAATGAACTAAACTGTTGTGTGAATGAATATTATACTTAGCCCTAGGTATGTGTACAACGCGTACAACCGATCTTACGATTTCATAAAGAAAAATAGCAATTTTTCTCTTAGCATTATTCCGTCGCGTATCACAGACACGCGCAAACCTATATATATGTAATAATTATGTATGTTTATTGTGTATGTATAATAGCACTTCTCTCTAATGTGCAGTGTGTGTGTGTGTGTGTGTGTGTGGGCGCGTATATGCTGCATCACCATCATCGCACATTCACATACGCCTCGACCAGCTTTTCCCGTTCGGATAAATAATTGAAACTCCACACTATTCCCATGGTAACGTGCGCAAATTGACTTATGCCTGGAATTTCAATCATGGGGCAAGGTGGAGGCGGCGGTGGCGTCGGAAATGGTAGCGTCTGAACGGGTGGATGGAGAGGTAATTTTGTTTCGGGAAATACGGTGAGTTTTCACGCGCATATTTTCCAATTTACGACGGGATATAATATATATTATATTAGATTAAGAAGTTTTTCTTTGGTAAAAATAATTTATTAATAATAACGCGCGGAGCTGTGGTGGCGAAAAGAAACGCGGCGAATGAATAATGACCGTCGTCGTCGTCGTCGTCGTCGTCGTCGTCGTCGTGCGGTTTGAATTAATGTAAAGGAATGCGAAATGGTGTAGAATGTTCAGGGTCGAAGACTAGACGTCGACATTGGTTTGAGAGGGTTTGTGTGGGGAGTGGATGTAGGAAAAAACCGTGTTTATAATTAAACCTCAAACTGCACACGGTACACTACAACAATCTTTTTATCCCCGGGCGTGGACTAAGGTCGACAGCGACGGTGTGATTTTTGCACGATAGCTATCTCTCACGAGTCCTAGTATTATTATACTAGTATATTAAAAAATAAACTTAAGATTTTTATACAATATTTTGTGTTATAATCATCAGTATTTAATACTGTAGGGATAAAAATAATTTCTCAAAAACCGTGAATTATTATGAGCGATAAAAATGTATGTGACAAAATATTAATTTGAATCGCTTTGTTTGTATATAGATCATATTGTTATGAAATCACATTTTTATCTTAATAAATCAGTTAAATAAACATCGAATTAAACTTTAGAAAAATAAATAATTTACATAGTTGTTAAGTATTAAGATTACAATTATAGATGAATTTACAAAGATATTAATGATTATCATACATTTTATTTTATACACATACATTATATACATTATATAACCGTATTATAATGTTCTAATTACAAACACAGTTAAAATATTATATTTAAATACTCAGTACATAATAATTCTCAAAACTCATTACATAAAATGAAATAAAACTCGGAAACTATCCATTTGGTTTTTAATTTAGCTTTTAAACAACTCCAAAAATGTCTAATCAATAATTAAAATTATTACTTATTTACTTAAATTGGCATACGAAATCTAAGTAAGTATTCAAAAATATACTATAAAGTATATTATGCATATTATAAACATAGACATTCTTAAAACTATAATTTTAATGAATTATTTAATTGTATCATAATAATACTGAACAGCACACTAAACTTGTAATTTGACAAAATTAAAAAACAAAATTATTATTGAATCAATCAGCTAAACATAAATTGTATTTTATTTGTTTGTTGTTCTGTAATGTATTAAGTATAATATTTTTTGATATAAAACTACCTAAACGTTATATTTTTGATTAGCATTGATTTTGTTATAGGAAAACGTTTGTAATTTGTAACTTAAGTGTTTTACTACGTAAAACTGTTAAAAACTTTTTCGATTATTTATAGAAAATGTACTTAGATGTGTATAACAATTTCGTAAAAATTAAATATGTATTTTATGTACTAAATTTATGAAAACTATAATCGTTTAAACTTAAAGTTATGTCGGTAAAATTTACCCAGTTTATGATATAGGTATCATAAGGGCATATTACAAATAATAATAGTAAACTAATCATACAACGTAGCATGTTAATATTGGTAAAACATTACCTCAGTTTTTTACTCGTAAAATGTAGTAAAATGTTTAGCATGTGAAATCCATATAATTAAAAACTAACTTCTTTCACTATTTTAAAATAGCAACTCGTACTAAATAATAAATTAATATTTTATGCAAAATTCAATACTAAAAAAACCTAGTTCTGTGTTGAATGGAAAATATTGAATAATAAAATATGATTAATAATGCGGTCATTTATGATTCGACGTTCTATTTCGTACTTACGGCTTATCACTTAATTTTTTTTTAAAAACTACAATTTATTTATTTTTAATGTTTGGTTTTTATTGCAATTCCACCGACAAATATGCTACTAGAAATCGTTAAGAAAATAATTAACATAATCATATAATAGTTAATCGGTATATTAGTAATTGTAATTAACTGATGTATACAATTTTAATTCTATTCATTAGTTATAAAGTTGTTTTAAATGGGTAGCAATCGGTATAAAAAATGAAAACTATTGACTAATCGAACAAAAATTATGTATTAAACAAGATAGTATTTACTGTAGAGTTTATTATAAACTCACTACTACTTTCATTACGATCATTATGTTGTGATCATTTCGTTTTTCACGATACTAAATATGTTTATATTTAAATTGTCGAGTATGTAATACACACTAATGTAGTCATATTATTAATTTATCATTTATTTTCAGCTATAACAGTACTTTAATAATATGTTGTACTTCAATAGTCTTTGACTTTGACGCGTTACTTTCAACACTTTATAATATAGTGTATATACTATGTAAAGTTAAGCTACTTTGCATTTATGCCAGTAAAATTTTATTCAGCATCAACTGATGATATCACAGCTACTTCACAAGATTAACTGTGAGTGCATATTAAAATAATATTATAATTAATAATTATAAATTTCAATGATATTGAAGCAGTACGTACCATAATATGTCCATTATATCAACAGTTCTACCGCTTTTTATAATATGGCTTTCTTCCTTTTTCAAAACTAATTATACTATTTAAATATATTTAATTACAAGCTCTAACAAATTGTGATAGGTAAAAACTTAATCTGTTAATGATTATAAAAATATTTTTGAATTTATGATCGTGTATTTTTAAGGAATTCCCCTAAAAACGTGCTACCCTTTTAACACGACACTACGTCTTGTTGTTTCCGGCACGACCAGTTGAACGTGGCGGCATGGTGGTCGATTTAGAATGTATATATTATGTCGTAAGTGTCGCATTATTTGTTTTTCATTTTAAATTTTTATTTATTTTTACCGTAACTGTCTTTCTCTACCAACCTTTCCATCGTCCTATGTCGGTTACAACGTTGCTCATATCGTCGGGTTTGACTGGAGGGCTGATGGCCGAGGAGGGATGGCGAACGTTTAATTTTATTCGTTGACATTTTGTGCTATCCGCATTATTATTACTACTTCAGGACGGAGAACACTCGAGGGGAAATAATACGAGCACATCGCCCGACGGCCATAAATCTGGCAACCAGCAGACCTTTCGGATCTTGAAAAACGCCCCCCTCCCTTCACCACAAACTCATAGCGCACTCGTATTATACCGCAGCGGCGTGCGCGTTGAATTTATTATACGCTTGCGGTCTTCAGTTTTACGTGCTCGGTCGGCCATCACTCCACCGTATTTACCTACATATATTATATGTATAAGCCAGAATAATATCAATAATAATAATAATAATAATAATAATAATAATAGAAAATATGTTTGTCGAAAACTCGGGGACCGTAGAATACGTAGTCGATCGGGCAATTGACAGGCCTAGACAGAATATCGTAATTTTATAAATATTATAAAGGTAACTCT
The DNA here is from genome assembly GCF_003676215.2 of Rhopalosiphum maidis. Classification (NCBI taxonomy): domain Eukaryota; kingdom Metazoa; phylum Arthropoda; class Insecta; order Hemiptera; family Aphididae; genus Rhopalosiphum; species Rhopalosiphum maidis. The sequence continues at coordinate 69,373,650 of NC_040877.1, forward strand.
TTTCGGGTATGATACGTGATCCAATATAATATGTTATCAACCGTACTTCCAATATCTTTACCGTATACCTTGTTCAATTCCACGTATTATTTATCAAGCTACATAAAAAAAAAAAAAAAAACTATTCGAGAATTTCCATCAAAGCTCATTGGATTATGAACATGTCTTTTGAATTGCAAGGCAATATTTAAAATTATAGCAATATATTATACAGTATAGGTGCATCCGTTCATCATAGTAACGAATTGCAGTCGCCATAACAACTGATGATAACATGGTCGAGTGTAACGAGATTATATAAGTATATAAATTATATATGCAGTCATCACAATAATTTATTATATCATCATAGCAACAAATGTAATAGGAAATCATCTTATGATTTTTAAATAACGCTTAAAGTCCAAAATACATAAGATAATACATATCAAAAACGATAAGGATTTGAGGATTCATTAAATTTGGATTCATCTAAAATCTTTTATCCTAATAATCGTAATTATGAATAATATTTTGATAATATTTGAGGATCATGTCGGGTTGTTATATTAGGTACGCAATAAGAAAGAGTTCATATTTTGAGTATAGATTTGTATTATAAATAAAAAAAAGGTAATAATGGCTGGCCTAAGTTTTAATATATTACAAAAAATATTTATTATTTTACATCAACATTTTTAAATTATACAATATCAGCTGTTTCAAAATAAAAAATAACGTTTTACAGATACCATATTTAACCTTTTTTTCCCCCTGAATTATACCTTGCTTATAAACAATCTATGAATGAATACTTGTCAGATGGCTGTATTCAATCCACAAACATTCTGGAAAAATATTATATTCCATACCATGCCGTCGTCAAACACAATAATAATAAGTATAAGATACGCGTAGTTTTTTGACGTGTCCGCAAAAACTTTCACCAGTAAATCCTTAAACAATTGCTTGGCACGGGTATTAAATTATAAATCGACATTAGTAAGGTGTTGTTGTGGAGTCGTTTTCAAAAATACTTTTTTGTCGCCTACATAGATAAAATTCACCGGAAGATCAATACGTCAAGAAGATTAGCAATTGCCTGACCACATTAGAGGACATTAATGAACAGTAAATTCATGTTACGAAATGAAAGACAACCATTCTATCAAGGTTCCTGGTCTTTATTGGCACATGATTATAGACGTATTTGTATATTATATTATAGTTTCCAGGAAGCAAACTACAAATTGGTTTATTCTATCCACAATAGTACAGTTATAATATGATTCTATTGGTACAATCGATCCGGTAATATTTTGAGCTAAATGTAGTATACAAGATTTTTTGTGGATCTAACAGCACAATTTAATTCCATGTAAGACTAAAATTACTCTACTAAAGCTCTCCGCAATATTAATATATTTTTATTTTCTGTTAAATTTATGTATGTAATCTATTGTTTTACTATTTAAGTGACCAACATTATTTTTTTTAAGTTTTCAATACTTAATTCAATTAGTGCTTTACTATTAAGTAATAAGTATACATTTGAAGTCATAATATATTATAATCTGCTATTGTTTTTATTATTTGTTATATCCTATTTAATATTACAATCCGACATGTGTCGGTACATTTGCAGGAATGTACGAGCAAATATTTACGCAATCACAATTTGATTCACAGTATAGCACGTGAAATCATATTTTTTGTTTAGCTATATATTATATTATTATTGTCGTTTTTATGGTAAAAAACAATTTTGACAAATAAATTATAAGTTTTATAGTTTATGTATCATATTTTGTTTTAGTTTACTGTTATATTATCTTATATGGATCCGATGGACATATATAATATTATGGATAACACAGCTTCATAGAAATATCAAAAGATTATTTTCTATGCATTCAACGAGAAATGAGAACACGAACTGTTCAAAAAGCATGAATAGAAATTTTTTTTTAATATTGGATTATTAATTTAGTAACCGGGTAGTAACTTCAATTTTGTAAGTATACAACGTATTCGTAAACTATAAAATGATCAATACAGTAATCCAGTAAGCTGATGTTCGCTAATTCGAAATCTGATCATTTACTGTCAAGAACGACGCAATGTCGATATCACGCGTGTTTATTTGGAACGACGATTTTCATAGTATGAAATAAATAGTCTTGTTTGATCAAAATTATTAAACTCATAATGTTATCAGTTACCAAACCATATAAAAAAAATTGTCTGAAATTATAAAATAGGCCACAGTTTTTGCGAATGGTATACATTTTAAATAAATCAATAGAAAATCCGATGAAATAATTGCGAACAGCGTCTGAGCCAACGATAAAGTTTTTAGTTGCAAAAAATGTTGGCATGAAAAATTTTAAAACTATTAACAATATTGGTTTTCGAAGTTCTAATAAATCGTCGAATTGTATAATAACATAATATTATACGAAACGGTTTTCGCCGATCGATTGTATTCGACCTTTATCGTCTCCGTTTAAATTGCGACGCCTGATATAATATATAACAATCACCCGAAAAACAAAATCAAATGCGAAATCGCCTTTATCTATTCTCTGTTTTCTTCTTATTATTATTGTTATCATCGTCACTAATCGTTTGTGTTCGGCTGTCGAATGGGTCTTAGTAAAATACATTTGAACGACAATACTATCGTCGAGCTTTATACCAAATTGTGTGGTCGGAGAGTAGCTGCTACACACAAGAGGCGCATTCCGAGCGTTTGTTTAACGAGAAACGGCCGCCGCCGTTGTGTAAATATAATAGGAAAACGCAATCGCTAAGCAAATATTATATCGAACTAAATCGTCGTAGCGGCATTGGATGCAATCGTCAGTAATTAAAAATTATATTATATTATGTATATAGAGTCATCGTTCGGTTAACGCCGTTTTATCGACTCTGCTGGCGGGTGGGCGTGTTACGAGCTTAATCGACGTCAAAAAAGGAGTTGCTGTGATATCTCCTGGTTTGACGGAGGGGGGAGGATGCGATGTGAAGAGAATGGAATACTCTCGGTATATAAGTATAATAATATAAATCGTTATTTTGACTCTCGCGAATTCCCGATAATCATCTCAGACCCGATTTATATACATATATTTATATACACATATATATATTTAGAGATCAGACTGGCCATAAATATTTTCGTTTACCTCCCTTTACCACTAGTCCCGCGCTCAAGCCGAGTTCGCAAATTTTCGTTCCAACACAATCTATAACACGGCGCGTTATGTGTTTCGGAGTATTGTTGGGTTTCGAACATATAATATATTATATTGCTGCAACAGTAATATATTATGTATATACTATATATTATAAACTACATGCTTGGTGTTCGCAACGTGAGTCCAAGCTGAAAATTATGATTTTTTTTATCCTTAAAATTATTATTATTATCTACCTCTTTCTGAGCGACAACGAATCATTTTTATTATACAATATCATACGTTGCCCACGTTCGGATCTAAAGATTCAAAAAACCTCCGATTCGGAGGCTCCGAGTTGAACCTATAATGCACAACAGTATATAGCTTAATGAAATATGCGTAATAATCGATAGATCATTAAAACGTATTGTAACATGGTCGCGGGAACGACCAGTTAAGTACTAGTTATCTAGGGATAGTTGTAGGACCCTGTAGATATAACTACTGTAGCCAAGGGTAGTGCGCATATATATATAAGAATCTATAATGTATTTAATTAAGCAGGTCTCAATAACAGCTATTATTAGTTTAATTGCCTACTGAATACTTATGACAATTAATGCTTACAAAATATTTAACCTAATGTTGTATAGTGGTAGTTGGGCGGAGTATGGTAGTCTGTAGTGCGTTGTGGTTTAATGTACACAGCAAACTGCCGTTCTTTCGTAGTGTATTGGCAATAGTCCTTAAAATTAATTAATGTGTGAATAATATGTGATTGTATAGATCGACAGTTAGTCATATACTCGTATCGTGTCTCACAACATAATATTGTTACAGTATGATGAATATTTCTGAAATGGTTTTCAAGTTTTATCACCATTAGGTATTTGATCGTAGAAATTTGGGACTGATACAATTGAAAATTCACGTTTATTTGCGCTGTTTATACCCGCGCATCGTTATTATTTCATTGTAAAAACCATCATTCGCTGTACTATGTTTATTATCCATATTATTATTATTATATATAGGTATATAAAACAACTAGTAAAATGTTAAGACTTTTTTTAAAACGGATTTGAAATAGGTACTTTATTTGAAAATATTTGCTGTTTCGTTTTTCCCGAAATACCACTTTCTAAAGATAGGTGTATTTCCAATTCGTCGAATAAGATTCTAACATTTTTGCGATCTCATCAACTACCTGTGCTCATGCAGCGTCGTCTGAACAAACCAGCGAAGGACCGCAGTAGTCGACTTTTTTCTTTTTGTAGGGAGTCTGCGACATAGACGTATTACGACACGAAGGGTCGTTGCTCGGCTGCTCGTGCGTGACACGCAAAACCGTTCAATCATCGTATAATACGGACGACCACGCGCTGTACCAGCAACGATGAGGAAATAGTTATAGTGACGACATTTCAACCGAGCAGAATATTATTGTCCCCGAGGGGGAAATTTTGATAATAATAGTAATATATAATAATAAAAAAATGAAAAAAAGAAGCAAGTACTATGCTGACTTCTCTTTATAGGCTATGTGGCCTAAACAACCAGAACCGATTAACTCCTTTTCCAGGAAACTTGTACAAATGATTCAAACTAAATTTCTTTGCAGCGGATCATTTTCTCTTATTCTTGTCCCGTTGGATAACCCGTATGTTTATTTATTGTGTTATATCGTTCAATGTATAACGTTCTTCGTAAAAATTACTACTAATTTTTTTTCTTATACTCGAAAAAATAATAATTGTTTCCCCGATAATGACGATAATTCTATCATAGACTATTTTCAAATTGTTAATAACCAATAAAAGAATTGAATTAAAATTTTGTGTATAGTCTACTGTATAATTTTATTATAATCAACTTTTTTTTCGGGTGACTTATTTTATATCAACAACAGATTTTAAACTTTAAACGTTTAATCAATGTATATATGTATATATATATATATATATATAAACTCAAATTGAGAACCATGTGTCTTAAATATTAAAGTTTAATATTTTGACGATAATATCCCGAGATCCCTGAAATCTCAATAAGTGGTGTATAGTGACTGACTATTGAGTGGTTGATGAAAAGTTCTATTTATTTTTTAATTTTTCAAAACATAGCCTGTGATTCACGCGTATTTTATACGTATATAGGGGTGGGTTATATATTCGGAGGAGGTAAATCGTTAAATATTCTAGATACACCCTGTATACACACCATCGAATAAGCACGAGACAGTGTGAATCGTGAATAATAATATTTATTTGCTCGGATGATATATAATAATAATATTATAATGCACCACGCGAACCACCATGTTTTTTTTTATTTTTTCTATTTTGTTTGCCACGACGTGTTTGCGTCTTCGTTTATACGACAACACAACTGTCGCACTTACGGTTAGTTTACTCTATCTCCATCCATAAATTGTATTTTATATTTTATATTTACAGAATACATTTTGTATGTACGTTAGTATCCAAGATTTTTATCGAACATTGAACCATCTATCCTTCTGAAACTTACAACTTTTAATATTCTTATTATATTGTTATAATACGCGTTTAAAAATGTATTGACACACTAGTGCAGTGTCTAAACATTAAATGCTTGTCAGTAGAATAAAAATAAAGTTTATTAAATGTTATTTAAAATGTACACAGATTCAGAAAAATGTTTAGTTTTCTGCAATCATAAATTAAAATGTATATAGGTCGTTTATAAACAATTTTATAATTTTGCTAAAATGTTTATAAATACGTAAAAAATTCGGTTTAACGGTTTACTCCATGTATGATTAATTATTAAATTTGATAATATTAAATATTGGTATTAAGTTACTTGCGGTGTGGGGGTATTATGTATACCAACTGTGTGTAATGTATATTATAATATAATTTATCTATACTACCTACCTATATAATTTACACCACGATCGTTCCGACATAAACACTACGCGCATGATGGACTGTGGTACATAATAATAATATTATTATTATATTGCAACTGCCGCAGCAGTAAGGATTTAAGATACGTAACACCATAAACATTTCATTTTCGAACCCGTTTCCGTTACCTTTTGTCTTCTAAAACGTCATAAACTTTTGATTTTCTAATTACAGCCCGTGTATTTTTACTTTTCAAAAAGAGATAAGGGTGCCGAGTGACGGAGACATGCGTAGGCAGGGTAGTCATGCGGCCCGTTTCCCTGTCAAAACTTTAAACTTTAATAATTACACGATTACACGGTTGATGTAAAATATTACATGATACACCGATATACTTTTTAAAATAAACTATCGTGCAGAAATGATTTAAATTTAAAAAAAATGCACTCATATTCGGCAACATTTAAATATAATTCATATTTTTGAAACATTATGTAATTAAACATCTATTCTGTATTTATTTTAGTATGATAATTTATAATTATATACAAGGCGATTATTTTATCATGAATTTAGTGGTACATAAAAACCGTTGATAATTTTTAAATTATATATACTTTTTGAAACGTTTGAGCATATATTATAGTATTTTGAATTTTTTATAAAGTTGTTATTACAATTTAATCTGTTTATATAATCGTTTATGATGAAATAATGTACATAGTAAAATCGTTTCAGCTTTAAGTGTTACAAAAAACATAACAAAAATATATTACAACTATAATGTATAGATTGACTATAGAGTAACCGAAAATACAGGATATAAATATATATATATATTTAAATATGGTTTGAATCGATGTCAGTTTAACATAAATGCCAGAAATTAATTTTTATTGACTTCCGGAGAAATAGGTTCTGACGAAACGTGTCAAACATCATCGTCAACGTCAATATTGACTTAAAGTCTTAATGTTATTCTTTAAAAATGCAATAATATTTAAAATATTATTGTTATTACCAAGTCTGTTGTAATTGTATCATCGTTTAACGTATATATTATACAAGATAATTCACCAAGCATGCAACTTAGTTTTTTATATTTATAAAATATATTTAAAAGCCATATTTTAAAATTCTGATAATTTACTGCTTCAGAAAAGTCTTCTGGTGATACGAGTACATAACTTTTGTTTTTCAAATTTCAACTTTTTATTTTTTTTATTGAAAATTACTTAATAGATATTTCTTTTGAAAATTTCGCTGTGCCTAATCAAAAATTGGGAAGGCTAGTTTAGTAGTTTCTCAGTTATTAAAATGGTTATATTAAGGGTAATAGTCCTCAAAAGTGGTTTTACAAAAATTTAAGATAAATGTAATATTTAATCTATAATTTATTATACTTGAATAATTTAAACAAATTATAAAATGTTGATAGATCAATTTTAATTACTAAAATTTTAAAATCAACATGACTTTCATATATTCTAACTCCGTTATCAAGGACCTATTATCTTTTTTACACATATAATTTAACTACTACTTGTTTAAATTTTGTTAAATTTCAAAAATATTAATACATATATATTATTGGGTATTGGAAAGCAATATAAATAACTAATATAAGGAATTACTAATAATTAGCATTGGAAGTAAAATTTTAGAATGTAATGTTTTGTTATACCTACCTACATAATATTATACATGAAATATTGAATTTTTAATCGAGTTAGTCAAATTTATTTATTTTCAGAGCATATTTTTTGTGCATATTGTGTTATTATTATTATTTGCTGATATGGTAATGAGTAGAACGCTTTTCAAAAAATCTTGATGTATAAGCATGACGTGTAGATTTAATATATAGTTATTAGCAAGAATCGTTATGAACATCTAAACCTCGTGTATGTCTTCATCTCATCGTACTGCAGAAAAGAAAAGAACTACTACCCATGTTCCCATAAACACGCAGATTACTTCCAAGTCGTCTAGACACTGCAGAGGGAAAGGGTTAAGTAGTGGTGTTTCCGGGGGTAGCGTACAAGTGCATATTTTACGTACGAATCGCTAGTAAGTCGTGTTACATTCCCTCCCTCCACCGACCGCAATAATAACTTTTCCGTAAACGATTATTGTTATTATTATTTTTATTGTTATTATTATTATTATTATTATTATTATACGTTGTCCCTCGTTGTCCTAACGATAATAATAACGATCTCACCGTTCCACCGTTCCAAGCGTTGCGTCTAAATATATGCACGTTTGACAACGTGGTTATATTTATTTAGTTGTAATATAAGTCCATCAACTTGTAATAATAATTTTAATAAAATAATAATGTTACGTTATCCGTAATAATCTATCTTCTACTTATAAGCCATAAGTTTGTGTGAAATCTTTTTTAATTTGTTTCATATCACGCTCGACATAGGTATTAATAATACTCACATACCTGTTATTGAATCACAGAAATCTAACGGTTTGTATCAAATATTTATATTCCTGATTTTTCCAATAGCTATATATAGTTTTAAACTATCAGGATAAAACTTGGAATTAGATTTAACTACAAATTATTATTATAACAGCGATGTGCACTATATTATGTTATCTTAAATAATAATTATGAATAATGATACTCACTATTCAATTATTGTAGCTGTTAAAAACTCATAACTGGATTTATTAAATATTATCATACTGTATTTTAATATCATACAAAAATTATTTATAATTTTATATCTATTACTTGTGTCTATTTTTGGAGTCATTAATACTTATATTTTGTTTTTAACCGACCCGTCTCGTTTTGTAAATAAAAATATTCAATTTTATAAAAAAAAAAAAATGCAATACAAATTAAAATGTATAACATATTTTGATTTTTTGCTTATAAAAAAATATTATTTTAAACATAAATTATTATGTTAAATTATTTAAGTTTCAATTATTTAATAAGTTAATTGTAACCGGGTTATCGCCGAAAAATTAAAAATATTTGAATATTTAAATAATACGAAATCGTAATTAATTTATTTATTGGAGGCGTGATTATTTATTTATATTTTTGGGGATGCATGAACCAAAAACGTTTGGGAACCATTATTATATTTGATCAATAGCAAGACAAGTCCTGCATATCTACGCACGTTAATAATTTGTAAAAGTAATAATAATAATTATCAATCAGAAATATATGTATGTACCTAATAATCTATGTTTGTATAATTTGTTATAATATCATGTATAATAGCATGTACGTTTTTAACGTGCCCATGTATTCATCGACACAACTTTACGCGGGTTTTTGCGTTATTTACCAAACTTTAGGACAAACGACGCCACATCCTGTTAAAATATTGATACACCGTTTTCTGCGGGTCGAAAGTTGTGAAAATTAATTATTAACGTTTTGGAAATTTTACGCAGTTTTGTGTCACGTAATCTGCGCATATTATGATATATTATACTGTATTACACGAGCGCATACATTTTCTTTGCCACACATATCCAAAAAAATGTTACTTTAGGTAAATACCGATTTATAATAATATTATTAATAATGATCGCTTTCGATATTGTGCATTATTGTTCAAATAACTTTTTTGCATTCAATCAATGGAGTTTAACACCGTCCCGCTGACAATGTGTACCTACTACCTATATATTATAATTATATATATTTTAATATAATAATGATACACATTTTTATTGCTTATTTTTTAAATCGAAGACTATATCTGTGGTGAAAATGAAATAACATCCATTTTTAAGTATTTTTTTTTTTTACTTTTTCAATGTAATATAATAATATTCTATGTGTAATTAATGACAAAAAGTAATAATAATTTTTTTTTTCAAATGAGAATCATCCTTTATTCTGCAAATGTTTATCACACAGGTCATTATTTTTATATTTGATAAATAATAATTTAAAAAATAAAAATATTTTATAAATTATACAATCATATTTTCTATTTAATGATAAATGGTTCGTTTAAATTTTCTGATTAATCATCTGTTGAATATTATACGGAAAAAATGGAATCTTCTTATTTAAATAAAAATATTAATACTGCTAAATAAAATCATTTAAGTGTACGAAAATATAATATAGCCTATAAGTAAACTTAAAAATATTTAAAATCAAAATTCTCTAAAAATCCATGATATTTATAGTAATTATAGAATTATCCTGTTTACCGGCGAAGGAGGTGCCTCCGCGAACAATCTCGTAAATAGCAATACGCATGGTGTAAATCGCTTACATTGTATACAGTTTAAAATTTATTTTACTCCTCGCAGTACAAAAAAAAAGTAATATTGTACGTTTTTGCTAATAGTGCACGCAGGAGGTTACTGACAAATATATATATATATATGTGTGTGTGTGTGTGTGTGTGTATGTATAATGATATAAATGATATAATATTATATACGCGTATGTAACACCGTCGCCATTGCCGTATAAATAATGTCTTAAGCTAATGAGCCGTATAATGCGAGTGCGGGAAAACGTATACATGAACACTGTAGTTGAAAATGGAGATAAAAGAAATTCCGTTTGGATTTGCGCCAAGTTATGATGGTGTAGCCGGTACGCGTAACTTGGCATAAATACGCGGGTTATGGTACCTACTATATTATTATAAAGTATGGAAAAAAAGTTGCATATGGTCTTTATAGATATTACTTTAATATATATATATATATATTATAAATAAATAAAAAGACTCACCACATGCGATATGGTGATTGTATAGGTATAATAAAATAAATAAATAATATTACTTATTACGAATTTACGACTCGAGAAAATTAAAAGTATTATTTTTTAAAATCCAAAACATTATAGCTTTATAGTTTTACTATGGTTGTAAATAATAATTTTAGGCATTTTATGAGAATATTTTTGCTTTTAAAGTAGAATTATATACATTTTTGTGTGTGATGTAGTAATATTAAAACATGGTTCGAGAAAATTATCGCATAGGATTTTTGTTAGAATTTCGAAAGATTTCTTAAATCTTTTTTTTTTTTATTTTATATTTTTATACAATAATTTCTTGTGGTGTAAAACAAAATAATGAATCGGATATTATTCTTTAGAGGAATACAATTGTAGCGGTGGAAAAATAATTATACGAGTGTAGTTGTTGCTGTTGTTATAAAAATAGTTTAATATACATTTTTTATAATTTTAAGTAACAATAATAGTTTGGGGAAATGATTAAAAATACTTTTGGAAAACAAATTAATCACAGAATTAAAACTGTAAACTATTTATATATATAAAAAAAAATATGTTATGGTATTAAACAGTTTTCGTGTTGCTTATAATTTTACTTTTCTTATAATATCTTAATTACTCCGGCAATCCCCACCAGCAACAATCGTTAATTAGTATAAACTAGTCTTATGCATTTGTATCAACTTACGTAAGCTCAACGAATTATGTAAAAATATGTAAGACTGAACTTTCACCAGTGCAACTAGTAAAACATAATGCGCGAGCGCAACCATGAAAACATTACAACGAAAATAAAAATTTTATTATAAAGACATACTGTTTGTTCTAGGACGATTTCCAGAAGACGAAAATATATTATACACACGATAATATTATGATAATATACATTACCTTGTATGATACTAATATTAATTTTAGTTTATCACACTGATGGTTTAGATATAAAAATGTCAGTGGCCTTATCATAGGTATCTGATTATTTTTTTTAACTAATCCTAAATGTTTAACTGGAGTAAATTATTATTATTATTTTTTCTGTTTTTATAAGCATTTTATATATTTCTAGGACATTTAAACATAAAATCGGTCGACAACGCGTGAAAGTTTTGGCTAAAATCGGTAAGTTTCTATTCATTTTCGTATAATAATATGATACATGATAATTTTCGTTACCTTCATTTGACGTTCATTATTCAACGCTTCTCAAAACCATCGATGATATAATAATATGTGCTTGCAGGGTGAAGTATAATGATGCAAAACGACGCGTAAAATGATTAGTATAACAGTTAAATGGCTACAAAAAATATTATTAGTCGTGTTTAAAATGTATACTTAACTTCGTTTTGAATATTAAATCACTCTCCGGAGACGCACCAGTAGAGCATATTTCTTTATTTATAAATTTATAATGAGTAAATATTATATTATTTTAAACTTCAAGAAATATGATTTTAAAATAATTATTTAATAGACAAGCGGCTGTAGGTTGAGTTAATTATGACTGAGATGTCTCATCTTTTATGTACAAATGTTTTTTTACTGACATGATTATAAAATTATATTATATATAATATAATATATAATTATTATTAAAATTATTGAGTTGATGTAGTTTGGTGTAGTTGATGTAGTCAAAATCTGAGGACTCTGGTCTTAAAAAGGCATATGACTTTCCTGATCTTTTATAATATCTGTATCTCTTTAGAGCATTTGTTACGTTCAGAAAAAGTCGTGTTTTTTCTATGATTCTTAGAAGCTATTAACTTATTGTTCTACATAATATTTGATACAGATGATGCATTATTTGATTTTAAAGAATAAATATAAGTAACGCACAATTATTCTGAGCGACAAAATTATATGAAATAATCGTATTCGTGAATCTTACGGTATACATCGATGAATGCAAACACGTGAATATTCTCGCTGTTGCATTATTATCACTATAATCACTTATACATGAATTGACTGAGGTAACAATATTTTCATAACCGTAGCAAGTTGTTATCATTTGTAAATTAAACTCGACGGATTTTATTGGGGTCCAGTTTTATTTTTTCCACTCCCAAAGTTATGTAAACAATAATTTCCCGCGACCAACGAGATACTACTCCACCCGTGACTATAACTATTGTTGCTGTTATTACGTCTACATTTGAATATTATACTGTTATTGTACGGATTGAATTAAAATTCAAAATAAACCTTGCAGAATTTTCCGGGAAATACTACGTACAATTTTCAAGGTCAGCCACTATCGCAGGAGTACGATGTATGTTATTATTACAACTCGAATAACGACGACGATGAATGAATGCAATCATAATTCAATCATAGTATTATATTTCATTAAAAATAATATAATAATTTAAGTGTAATAATAAACCTTCAAAATATCACGTGGCGTTCCAGACGGGTGGAAGTTGTTGGTATAAGCCTACCTAGTAAATTAAACTTACTCGTAAGTTTTTACGTGTGTCGCGAATCACGTTTACGGGAAAACAAATTGTCTAAGAGCAGAGATGACAAAAAATAATATAATAAACTTAAAAAAATAGTCGATCGGAAACAACCAACTTCACGCGTGAAAATAATCTTTCGGCGAAAAAGATTTTTGGCTTACGCGCGCCCGTCAGGGTGAACGTACCCCGCGCGAAACGCGAGTATGTGCAATAATACACCAGCGGTAGAGGTTGCGGTGGCGGCGGCGGAGGAACGAGGGAAACGACCCTATCCCTTCGCCGGCGGTGAACGTCCGACAGGGGTTGAACGCGATCGATACTACTCTCCCCGTACTACCTCCCTCTCCATCCTCACCACCATCCCCACCGTTTCCTACACCTCCACAGTCGAGGGTGAGAGGGATGGCGCGGTAACAGGTGTCGGCATCGCGGGCGCGAGGCAGCAGTGGCGGACAGCGCGTGATACGCACGGCGGTGGTGCGCCGCGCATCGATCCCGCAGGGACGCGCACGCGCTGCCAGCGACTACAGCCGACCGCCACCACCACCGGCGGCGCGCAACGACGACGGCGACGACCACGACGCCGCGTCCCTACGCCGGAGCGTCGGTGCCGAGCGACTCCCGGCGTCCGCTCAACAAGTGTCTTCTGTATTGTTGTGCCCGCTAAACCGAACACAACGACCGTTGCTCGGCGCCGATCGCGGGTGCGCTCTCTTTTTTTTTCATTTCCATTTACCTCTTTTTCTCTCGTCGTTTTCTCCCCCCACCCCTCTCCACCGTCCCTTGCGTTTCGCTTCCCGCCCCTCTGACCTTCCCCGACGACGGTCTCCGTCCATCCACGCGCTCTCACGCTCGTCATCTCTCTGCCTCTGTCCACATCGCTATTTCTCGTAACTCGTTCTGTCAGCGTCTGTCCTACACCTTCCCCGTTTCCGAATCGGCCCGGAAGGAGACGTCACGATCAAGAGGAAGTGGAAACCGTCAGACCGTGCAGGAACGTTACGCGATCGCTGCTTGGGCGTATAACTACGGTCACAGGCGGCGGCGGCGGCGGCGGCGGCGGCGACAACGACGACGCCGACGACTTTGGACGACGAAGGTAAAAGGGTGCGCCATTGCGGTGCGGAATTTTGTGGCGGCAGTGATGGTGGAGGTTTAGGTGGCGTCTGCGTAGGCGCGCGCAGTGGAGGAAAAACGGCAGCAGCAGACGGTGGGTGGTAGCGCATTGCGGCGAGCACCCACAAACAAGTGGTCGTCACGCCGACGCCGCTGCCGCCGCCGCCACCGTTGCAGCGAATACGCGCGCGATACGCGAGCGGTTTTGTATACTCACGCGAAATAGCTAGCGTACACGCGCCCATATAATATTAGTTTGCGCGTTTGCGCTCGCGCGGCGCGCGGCACGCACACGCGAGCACGCCCACGCGCGCGCTTCGTCCGCCGGCAGCATTGATTTTGACGCGCGCACGCACTCGCACACGCGGGCTACGACTACACGAGTCTCGTCCGCAGCGCGTGTTCTCCCCGTAGGTATACACATCTCCAACGTTGTTTTGGTTGTTATTTATGTTTATGTTTTTGTTATTGTTGATACGAGTATACCGCGGTACGCCTAATGGTGATATATTTTATATTCGATACCTGAACAATGTATTACGTTATTATTTCTAAATTCGAATCTCGACACCCCGACGGCAGACCTTCCCGTAGTCTCTCGCGGCTGTCGGACCTGACGGCAAGTCGAATCGTTCTCCTCATTATTTCAAGAATATTATTCAATACGTTTACGTTATACCGCCGACGACGACGGTTTTTCGTCAGACCGATGACATGATATATACACGAAAGTCCGTTTTCGGCGCGTTTCCGCAACCCCGTGAGGGCGGCTCCGGATGTCCTATCGCGCGTACACATTTATATGTATATATATAATGTAAGCGTACTCTCACCCTTAACGCGCTTTCACCCCACCTACAACCATCCCACACGACAATACGACGATCACCACCACCGACACCACCTACTCTGCAACCACCACACGATCCCTCGTCCCGGCGATGACGCATATAATATTATCGTCGCACCCAGGTACGTCACGACGACGACGAGGCGAATATTATTATACCGTATAAACCATATTATATTATTTTTTAAACCTGTATTTTTTTATTATAATGTAATATAATATGTTATGTGTAAGTTTGTGTGTTTGTGTTTGTGTGTGTGTGTGTTGTGTGCGTGTGTACGTGTAAGTACTTTAAGAATCACGCGAAGTACCGTAAACACGAAGTATTTTAATATTTGTGTTTTAGTATAAACTAGGTAGGTGATGATGATATTATTATTTATTATAATATACATGTATAATATGCGTTATTATTACCATATCGCGCGTGCACATACGTGATGGATTAGGTATTTGATTTTTGAATGGAATATCGATCGTACTATTGTACACGATTATTACCCATATTACTATGATATAAAAATAAATAGTCCGGCTGGTAAAAATATATAGGTATATTTTAGAAGACTGAATTACGTATACGGTAGGCGGCAATATGCTTACTACTTCATTTAAATTTCCCTAACCTTATTGTTATATCTTATGTACAAAGTGATTCGTTTTTTCAGATTTTATTTTTAAATAAAAAGTGGTATACGTCAAAAGCCACAGTTGTCTACAACCAAACACCAGCTATTGTTAATAATAAAACAAAATCAAATATTTGATTGATATTCGTTGACTATTACACTAAAATATTTTGAAGTGTTCCATTTCTGATTTTATAAAATTTAAAACAATCACTATGAAAAACAATTACATTTTTTTTTTTTTTTTGTAAAAAATAAAAATGATTTTAAATATTTTCATAGCATAAACGGTAACTTAAACAATAAATGAAACAAGGTAAATAATGAATCGTACAGTATATAGAATATGTATTTACGTATTTTATTATTTAAAATTATTTATCTTATTCTGACAAGAGTGGAATGCCAAATGTCGTGCAATCGGAAACGAACAGTAGAATATTGTCCGGCGATGACTTTTTTTTTTTTTGGTCGCCGATTCACATTTCCGGGATTTTCTGAATTTTTTTCTGTCAACCTCGTTTCCACTAGCAACGTGACTTTTCGAGGTCAGTCGCTACCGTAGCCGCCATTGCCGCACAAATCTTAACATTTTTCCCATGTCTACATATATAACACTGGCTATGATGGCAACAGCTGTATTTTATTAAATTCATGGATATACTCGTGCGCACAAATGTATTTAGGCATTTTACTAGTCATATAGATAATATGAAATTTATACATAATTTATCGTCTACGCGATCTTTAATTTAAAAACTATAATAAATCATTAAACATAATTCAATCGTAGTAACCGTAGTTAATGCGTTATTTTAATTTATAATATTATAATATGGAGATAAATCAATCAATACATGGAACATCATTTTTTAAACTTTCTTTAAATCAAGGCTGTGTTAATCGGAATTTAAATTAAATTTTTGATTTTTGTATATTTTTTTAGTCTTATACCACATTTTTTTATAAACCTGTTTACGATGTATATTGTTTTCAGACATACACGCC
Source organism: Rhopalosiphum maidis (assembly GCF_003676215.2). Classification (NCBI taxonomy): domain Eukaryota; kingdom Metazoa; phylum Arthropoda; class Insecta; order Hemiptera; family Aphididae; genus Rhopalosiphum; species Rhopalosiphum maidis. The sequence goes on from NC_040877.1 coordinate 69,390,523, forward strand.
TAAACACAAATCACGAATTTGCAAATAATCGTGTTTCAACGATTTATGATCTGTTTAAAATGACTTGGGTCTTTAGTATAATGATATTTCACTAATCCTTACTCGAATTATAATGATTTTTTGATCAGGATAAAACGAAAGAAATACTAGAGTATAGGTTTTAGATTCTGAGCTAGGCAAGAGATTTAATGGTTTTGTAATATTTTATTATTTTTTTCTGTGAATAAATTTTTGATCAAATAACTTCAAATCGGCATAGGTGTCCATCATATTATTGTCTAGTGGAAAATACTATATACCTAGTTGGCAATTTTGAGAGATGTTTGATATTTATATATATATAAATGCATGAAATGAAAAATTACCAAAATTAAAATCATTTTTACTGTAAAACACGATTTGTCGAAATAAAGTTCTGTTATTTCATCGTTATTCTTATAAGTTAAATTAATAAACTTAAATAAATATATTATTTCTAATTTTAATGATTAATAAGTTCTAAAATTTACAATGAATGTGTTATTTAATACTTCATATTGAGTATTTTGATTTCAATCAAATATTCAATATTACTTATTTAAATTTGTATAATATAATATTATATGTACATGACACTGAAGGTCTTCTCAGTCACTTTATTAAACGAAAAAATTTATTGTTACTTTCAAATAAGTATTTAATTTAATATGATAGAATGCGCTTTAATAACGTTGCACACTTGAAACATTAATATTATACATCTGACCAATCTCTCGATCATAGATAAATTAAAATAATATATTATTTTAAACGGTCAATAATAAAATAATAACTTAGGTATTTATTGATATATGATACCTGATACGCGTGATAAGAATAACTATAGTAATAATGAAGAATATCCATTATGATCTCGTTAGAATTTTATCGTTATAATAAAATAAAATTATTGAAAGAATTTAAAGTACACTGAACTTTCAAAATATCGAAACCTCCTGACTAATGGCGATTGACCATCTTAAATACTCTATGTACTTAGGACCATTATAACTATATAAAGAGGTTATCACTATTGTATACTTGTCAATGTGTAGCCAAGACATGCAACTGGTTGGTTGGATGTTTGTTCGGTTATTGCAGTGATGAAAAATTGTATAATATCAGTAATACACGTATTCATATAATTGTAAATAAACTACGAGTATTTATGCAGTTTTCAGTTAATTCTTCTTCTTTTCGAGTGCATAATAACAATAATAATTATTATTTCGACATCAATTTTATCGTTTTATCATTGTGTTTACTCAAGACAGATTATAGTCGTACAACCGTCTTTTAATAGAACAAATATATAATAATATTATCTAATCCAAGGTATATACAGAGATCTATATCTTATTTTTTTTTTTTTTGAAAAATATACTGTTCAAGTCCATTATCAATTCTCCTTCTTTTAAATTCTAAACGTGGAAATGAATGTATTGATTTTACAATTATGTGTGTGTGTTTGTTTTATTTATTTATTCTAGTATAAAAAATGCTCCGATTATCAACTTTGAAAGAGGTTTCTGATAGAAAATTGTATCTAGTTTTAACTTTAGTGGATCAAAAGTATAAACTTCTCAGTACTTTTGGAAATAATATAGGAAAATAAAAATATTATTTTTAAGTATAATTATTAAAATATTTTTTTGGTAGCCATAGCCCATGGTTACAAAAAAAATATACTGTGATTGCTCAGAATTGGTTATTGTAAACGATTATAATATATCTTTGAAGTCAAAACTCAATACATCCATTAAAGTGAATTATCAATGATGTGGTACACAAAATGTATAACACATACTGTGCAAAGGAGCGGTTACTTATACTGCCTTACTTTTTTTTTAATTAACAGGTTCATTATTTTTTTTTTATTTTTTTTTTTTGATTAATACTTTATTGTCGCAATGAAAATATGGTATAATAATGTTTATGTACGCATTATATTATAATAGTGTAATGATAAAGTTGTATTTAATTTTCTATCGAAATCGTTAGATTGGTTGTTGTGTGAATTGATTATACGTATACAAACGATAATCTGATGATCTGAGATAATAATAATATACAGATATTTAAAAAAAACATTTAATTTAATCGTATGAAATACCAATCTGCAGCGTTAAACGCCCCGCAAGCAGTTGTAGAAGTAATATCAACGATGTTGTAGTATCCACGATGCAGGTGGTTCGACTAGATTATCGAAAATTTTAAGAAAGCAAGCGTTCGATTTGACTATATATATACGTATACTGCCGCAGACTCTGGACCCTTTTTTCCCCCCCCAAAACGTTTCACCAAAGGGTCGTTCGCACAGAGGCTGCAACAATATAATATAATGCAGCGTGCGAATCTACACTACCGTTGAACGGCGAGACCAAAATAAAAATACTGAATACATAATATTATCATTTTAAACGCGGTTTACTTTAAATGTTAACAGTGTTTTTACTTTATTCTTTTCTCGAAACCACTAACGAAATATATATACTTAACAAGAATATGCATTATATTCGGTATTCAAATTCGATTTTAAATATTAAAAAAAAAAATTAAAATAATTTTCGATTTAAATTGTTTTCTTCTTATTTACATACGTGCATGCGACTGTGTACCTACGAAAAATCATTATTACATTAAATCGTGAGTAATGCACAAAACAAATTATTTTTGTTAGCATTAACAATACACCTTCGTTATATATATATATATATAAATAGAATTAATTTTATAATAAATAATAATACTGCAGAATTTTGGCATTTTTACGTACAATTTAAACTTATAAATGTAAGTATACTATTTAAATACCAAATCTAAGTAACTAACGGGTGGTCCGATGTTTGTTATGAAAATATAAAGGCGAAAATTTATGTTGACGCAATTTGGCTATAACTATAACTTATACGAATTTTATGCTAAATATACTCATAATAAAATAAAATGACAAAAACATTGTTGAAAGCATTTTATTTTGGTTTAACCCAACGATAAGTATATCTTATGATATTTAATTTTCTAAATGTCCATTTTTCCCTTCATTTAAATTTTTTTATAATAAAACATAATATTCCAATTATAGTTGTTATAGTTTTTGTTTTTAAGACAAATGTCGTAACTTTGTTATATAACTCTTCAATGTGTTCCGATCTGCTTCGGACTCTAAAATTCGTTGAAATAATGTTATTTACAGAAGTGGGAGGTTTTTTCGACGTATCTATTCTCTCTAAAATCTATTTTATCGTGATAATTTGCTGTTATTACGTTTTTAGATCTACGAAGCAGATCACGTTATTTATACATAATACATTACGTTGGAGACCTTAATGTCACCAGGACGAATGAAATATTCATGCTAACTTGTGATACACCGTGCAGCGTAGGTACATGAAATAACATATTATTATTGCGATGTTCCGTTACGACGCGGTATACCCATCGTTACTGTACTACGAGAGACGAAATTTAAAACAAAGTTGGCGGCGATTTCACATGTCGTATATATAATAATATTACATGCGCATTTTTATTTTTTATACGTTTCCCGGAAAATTCGCCTGTTTCGAAGAAACAATATTTCGATTCGCACGCCAACCATGTACAGGCCGACTGTAAATACCTAATATTATTATATTATTGAAGTGTTTTTTCGAGTTTGTTGTTGTTTTATTTTTTTAATTCTATGAAACATTTATTACTACACTTCGATGACATTAACCAAACCTTGAAAAAAAAAATACCAACTATACGAATACGCGTTTGTCGCATATCACCGCACATAATTTTGCTTGAACATATTTTCTTCGTATTTTATACAAGGAGGTAAGCTTTCCATTAAATAATACCCTTAATTTTTGTATATTTTCGGAACATTTAACTTGATTTAGGTCATGCACGTTTTACTGTACCATTTAATACAAATATATACACAATATAAAACGGGTCAAAAGCGACCACGTGTGATATTATTTTATTTGTCAAAAGTTAAGTAAGATATAGGTCAAAATGGCCAAAATTACTATAAGAGCATATTTGGTTACTTCAAAACTTATTAAAATACATAAAATAAAGTTAAAACAAAATTAAGGACTGAAGATCTGGTAATGAAAATATTAAGCTAAAATGTGGACTAGAGTATCTTGAATGTACTTATAATGTAGAAAAAAATGTAAATTAGTAGACTGATTATTTAATTTAAAATTAAAATAATAAATGAATATTAGAAATAGACAGTTGTGGTTTTTAGTTTTTTTTTGCTTCAACATACGATTTGATTTTGGGTTGAGTATGGGCATCTGGTACGTTTGCTAGTAAAAAATTTTTAGACGGTTTTTTTTTTTTTTTTGCTTAAATTTTGTTTGAAAGAATATAACGTTTTTCATCGTGAAAATATTTTGGCTTCTATCATAACAAATAGCCTTTATAATTAGTTGTAGGATAAACGATTTAATTAATTTATGGTTATATATTTTAATTAGTACATTACCATATGTTTTGAATATGGTTGTATAATCAACGTTTTAGAGTATATTCATGTGGTTAATGGTAAAATCTAATTAATAAGCTGTAGCGAGTCTTTCTGGTAATAATATACAATAACAATTTGGACGAATCTGAAAAATGTTTAGTGTGTATTTTATGTTGGTCAATATTCTTCAGTATATATAGATCGTCTAATTTGTATACTATTATAATATAAATTAACTACTTATACTATGTAGTGACTATATATTTTTGAAAATTTTGTTTTCATAAAATAGTTTATGGAAAAATTATTATAATGTGACGAATACGTTATTTTAGAAAAATTTGTTATAGCGAGATTAATGGTTAATCTAAAAATTCATTAGTACGGCTAATATATCCGTCCTATACTTTGACAAATGAGTCGATATTCATCTAATAACGATATTATCGTTATTATAATTTACTACTAACTCGAACTGTATAATATTATAGCTAACTGTTTAATAATGACCATTAAAAATAAATATTATATAAATTAAGAATTTATATAAAAATACTGACAGAAATAAAATATTTCATAGATAATAAAATATTATATGACATCATCTTTTAGTATTAAGAAGTTATTTTAAGTTTTTCTTCATACGATTGACCTTAAAATTAATTAAGTCCTACATAACATTTGATTTATAAAAAGTCTTGATATACCTGTTATCATTTTGATTAATATTTAAACCCTCGGTATTCGATATGTATAAACGAATAATTTTAAGTCTAACAGAATTTACTGATAAAAATAACTAACTAACTATAATACCCATATAAAAATTGTATTAATAAAATAATTTAATTTATGATAACAAATAAAACATGAGTAGGTAAAAAATATTTAATAAAACCAAATTTATAACATATAGTCTGTTCATTACATAATTTGTAAGTTATTTCTATAGGTATAAATGTTAGGTATTGCATATGTTTACATATTAGGTTATCGGTTAAGTTTAAGTGAATTTTATAGGAAATTGTTTTGTTTTATCTTGTAGTGTGATTTTAAAATGTGTTATAATAGCATACGAATTCAATCAACAAATATTTATTTCATATCTATTTTAAAACGTTTTGTTTGTTTCAAATTCACATTTAAGATCATATGTAAGTTAGGGAAATACGATTAACAGTAATTAATATATATATATTTATTTTATATTATTTAAATTCCCTGTGCACCTATAGGTGTTCAAACGTATTTGCATAATGAAAACCCTCAAATATAATTTTTTTTTAGTGGGTGGATGACCGGTGCGCGATGGTAAACGAAAAATGAAATAATAATGTGTAAATGCCGAAAAAAAACCTAAAAATATTCGGCGTTACAGGTACTTTACATAATATATGTAACAAAAAAACAGCCAGTAGCTAAAACTACAACACGCGTGGTCTACCGATTATTACACGCATCACGAACGTTCTCGTCTGCGGAGCCGTTTAAAAATTATTCGTTTTTAACATGACAAAGATGATAAAAAAAAAAGTTATAGCAGTCACCACGACGGCGTCAGCTAGGTAGTGTAATAATGCTATTAATACAATAACCTTTCATGCGATCGCGAATTGCGGTGTCGGTGGAGTCTGCCGCATAACAATTATTATAATAATAGTATTATGCACGTGCGCGTTTGAGCAATGAGCACCAATTAACATAATATAATATTGTAATATTATTACAATAATATTAACGCGGTCCGGCGGGTGTATAGCGTACATGCGTTACACCGTCTACATTAAAATATACAAAGTGGGTCGCAGCGTTTCACCATCATACCGAGTTACCTTTAACGTGTTGGCACACCCTGGCACCCCGTTTACTCACCGCAATTGGGTTATGTGACGCTTAATGTCCGGAATTATATGTTAAATGTTATGCCAGCGTTACAGCTAACCGACTGTCACGAGTACAACCTAAACGACATACGTTAAATTTTAATCGGTTCTCCTGATACTTTTGATTTCTTAATCAGTAGTATTATCTTAATTTAAAAATGATTTTAAAAAGTTTTCAAGAAAAAATAGAAATACTCGGTATTATACAAGTAGGTAAATCAATTCATTTTGTAATAAGGAATTACTAATTCAACGTTACAATATAATATTTAAGTATCATTTTCCAATGCTACTTGAATTTAGTACTACCTATTTCAAATTTTACTTTAAACGAAAATAAAAAAAAAAAAAAACGTATTGGGATATATTAGAATATCCTGAAATAATTTTATACCAAAATTAAACAATACATTATTGTTAATGAAATAAAAAATGTTCAATATTTTATTTTAACTATGAATAAAATAATATTACAATGATTATGAAAAAACAATCTTAATAGTAAAAAATAATTATTTTGAATTTTGAAAAGTAATTATATTAAAGTACTGTATTTTCAAGTATGAATATGTCTAAGAAAATATTTAAAACATTTTTGAAATACTTATATAAAAAAAGTATTTAAATAATTATTTAAATGATTTTCAAAAACTGTTAAATTGTTGAATGTATTGATCGTACTTTTATATTATATAGATCGATTCGTAATGGTTGGTGGCAATGAAATTTAAATCTGTGACGTGATGAGTACTGTATTACTCGGGACATGCGTCGTAACTTTCAAAAAATAATATTGAAAAATAGCATAATTTTTGTTCTCGGGAAGTTTCTTGTCTCAATTATTTTGACAAATCAATCATATTTTCATAGTTTTAATATACGTGAAAAAAATACATGAATTGCGTACCTATTTGAAATCCACAATATTGTTCAAATAAAATTATACAAAGATTTGAAAAACATATTTTATAAAATCGCTGCAATATAATAATGTATAACTGATATAATAAATGTCGAAACGTGTACATATCAAAATAAAAACACACGTTTCAAATTGTAGCTACAGGTCCTGCGAGTATATCGAGATATAATAATATTACTCCACGATTCGTCCAAACGAAATTAAACTTTTTTTTCAAAGAACCAGCTACAATCGCAACCGCTGTAAAACTTTCGACACAGATTGATATAATATATAGTATCAAGCTCATTTATTATATTGTATACGTATACTTGTATGTGGACGAAAGAAAAAAAAACGGTACGACTGCGAAAAATAGCAAAAAGTTAAAATGAGGGGTATCCCTCCCCACGAAAAAAACATCTTAAACACGTGATGTTTGTCAGAATATAAAAATTTATTTGGGGAAGAATATTGTATTTTATTTTCTCGGTTTGATAACGTTGGATATGTGGTACTATATTTAAATAGAGTACCTAACTGATAATATCATAAACAATGCGATAAGGAACTATTGAACTGTTTGTCGAACAATTTGTTATTTGATGATTTTTTTGTCTAAACAAAAAAAGAGTTAATCATGTTTATCTGTATTAGTAATAGCGCTCATAAGCCATGTCAAAAATAAAGTAAAATCGGCATATTCCTTGTGCGGCGCATTTTATATTTTATATTTTTTAAGTGCACTTGTATTATTATCTAGTATCTTAGTATAAATATAAATATTAAATAATATATATATATAATTTTATACGATCATCTGAGATCGTAATTATCATACGTGAACCGTGCTTATATCGTACGATTTACACGTTGTGTTTCAGGTTCGACAACGTCGCGGTTGTGCGACCGGTGGACGAGACAGTGGTATTTACCATCGAATTGTACTCCTCACGTCGTCCGCCGAACGAGTTGAAACAGACATGATTGGCCAATAAAAGTCCATCGCCCCGAAGAGACTTCTGTTGCAGTCTGAACGACAAGCTCAATCTGAGCGATAAGCAATATTTACCTGTGTAGGTAATCGTTTGTCGGCTTCCCGGACGGATCTGCGAAAGCGCCGAACAGGCATACACAAAAACGCGACTACTGTATCTATTACGGCAATAATAATGATAATTAGCAATATTATAGTGATAACAGAACGTTAGAATTGAATTTTTTTTCCCGAACGAACGAAAAGCAATAATAGGTATATGTATTAGGTATAGGTAATCTATTATAGTGTACGGTATACATTAATATTATAATCAGTACAGACAGTATCTGCAGAGCGATAATCGATTAGTGCTCAATTCAGTCTAGATCTGTTTTTTATTTTATATATTTATATTATATATAAGACGAGAATTTTTTTCTCACTTTACTCTGACGACGATTCAACTCCGTTACCATGCCCCGATACTACGCGGTGAAGAAATTGGGACCAAAACTGATGTTTCACCAACAACAGCAGCACCAACAACCACAGCAGCAACAACAACAACAAATATTATTTATACACCAGCAACAAAACCAGACGGTCAAGGACGAGCTAGAGGACGATGAGTGCAGCAGTTCCAGATCTGGTACCGAATCTCCGCCACCGTTCACCGACCCCACGTCGGTGAAACTCTACAAGCCTCTGGAGTCCGTCACCATGTCTAAACACAAAGGTAAGAACTGTTCGTAAAATATTATGTTAGAAAAAATATTTCCTCTCCCACCTGCTACCATAATGTTATTTAGTAATATGGTTATAATATGAGTTGTATAAGGAAAAAAAATATTAAAATTAATGAGTTTCCATAGCAAATTGGAAAATAATAATATTAATTCACGTGTTGAAATATACTGCTGCAATATGAGATACCGATGCATTCATTATAATATGACATACCTAAAATATTTACATAAACCATTATCCGTTGAAACAACTGTTGAGGCTATAATCTTTCTTATCGATAGGTAACCACTTAACTATAGCATAATGTATAAGGACGATACAGAATGGTCCAGATAGAGAAATATCCACACGGAAATATCGTAGGTATATGTTTATATTTAATCGAAATAAATTCCACGACCCGTGCGATAATTTACAACAGAAAACGATTGCTCACAGCGATATTTACATTTGGACGTTGGCGTTCGTTGACCGGTATAGAAAAACCGTGTCTATATTCGTACGTGGTATATTTGCCAGTTTGTGTTTAGTCTCTCGGTTGGATTATCGACTGCCGCTTGAAATGGTTTCGTCGGACGGTTGTTGAAACCTTTATATGTTTGTCGGTAGTTATTATAGTTTGGCGTGTTTGTCAAGCTGTTCGTGGGTTCGCAATCCTTTATTAGGTTTAGGGACTTGTATATTCTAAAATATCACGGCCCTTCGACCAACTTACGTTAAAAATATATGCTAACAACAACTTTGGTTCAGTACACTTATTATTGTACTTAAAATATTTAAAATATGCAATTAAATTTACCAAGCAATGCTATAAAATATGCAGCTAATTTTTTTTTTTATAAATAAATAATTATTATGGAGTTCAAAATATTTTTGAAATATGCATGAGAATATGCAATTAGAATAACTAAAAATACTTTAAAATATATAATTAAAATTATAGGGGGAGAAAATGGGTATATAAAATATATATAAATATGCCTTAATATGGCATAATAATAATTTTAAAGTTCTTAAAATCATCTAATCTCCTCTTTTTCTATACAGGAAATAAAATATAAAAACGAGTGTAAACTCAAACGTTTTATTTTAATTAATTATTTTACACTTATAAAAAAAAAAAAAAATAAATATATTAATTTATTACTCGAGACTATTCTATACAAATATGCTAATGCAATATTTTAGTAAATACAAAATGTTAAAAATATTTATATAATATTATGAATCGAATGATATAGATTTCTTTAAAAACAAAGTTTTAAGTGACTATTTATACATATTAAATGAGTATATAAGACATAGGTACCAACTATATCCACTACCGACACTATAGACTATATATTTAGTAATATAAGTAATTTCTGTGTTTATGGTGTAATTTAACCATAGCATTGTAAGCTCAGTAAATTGATAGGTAAAACTAAATTTATGTGAATTATGTAATTATAAAATAAATATATATTTGGTCATTTTTTTTTTAACTAAGTTAATAATAATATTTTAAGAATAGGTAGAACATATTCAAAAAAAAAAAAAACATTCAAATTTATATACTTAATAACAATTTTGAAAAGGATAAACATGATAATATTATTATTAAATTGTACATTATTAAAAGAATTTAAAAATAAATTTTTTTATTCGTAAAAACTAATCTAAACCAATTTTCTGAATTATATGCAAATTTGACAAATTATAAACTAGTAAATTCGACAGTACTATAGTACTGTTATGGAAGTTTGACTAATAAAATAATAATAATATTAAATTTAAATCGAAATCATAGGCCAGGTTTGTCATAGAGGAGAAAAGTGTACTATATTTCGAGGGCTGATGTAACAAAATTGCATACTCGGAGTGCCGTATTTGACTTTATTCACCAATGCATTATTATTGTCACAATATTCTTGGAATAAATTGCAAACGTATACGATACCGAAAATCGTGTAAAATAAGTGTAGTCATTATGATTATAATTATTTTTGTCTGACAATCTAGTATAATTTATGGCTTGAAAACAGTATACAATACAAGTTTTAATTACCGGTAAGAACCATTAAAAATCAAAATAAGTAGTGAAAACTAAATAAACATAGGAAAAAATCAATACCAGTAATCGAAACAAAAATTTAAAATCATAAAAAATCAATACTAATGTTTAAAAATAAAATTAAAATAGAAAATATTTTTGGTTTCAACCACTGAAATATATTGATGAAGGTACATTCTCAAATGTAGACATGTCTCGAAATATTATTACAGAGTCACGTGTCATATAGGTTATAATTCGGTTTCTTCGGTAACGAGTTGATTATCTTGTGATCAAAACGCTTTTAAAAAAATACCTCATATTTACCTTACCCTTTTATAAACTACAAAACGATTATGATGTGAAATTCTCCGGATCAGTATATATCGTAACGAGGCTTTATAATATTTTGAAGAATAACAGGAAATACTCATTAGTACATTGCATATCGTCTGCAGTAACAATCACTAGTGTATAGTTATTGTATAGAGTCGACAATAAATACGGTACATACGCACAGCGATGATGTCGCTGTTGAATTTGGCAATGATATTTTATTATTATTATTTACACCTAAAAATGTTAACACGCTTAAACGCCCCGCGACGACGATCAGAGTAACAAATATTCGAGCGCGTTATTAAGTACTTTGGTTTCTGCGTGTCCTAGGTGATAATGATATTATTTTTGTTATAGTATATAAAAAAAAAAAAAAAACAAAAAGTCTCATTGTAATCAATAACTCGGTCACAGTTTTATCCGGTTGTGGCTATAACTCTGCAGTTCTATATGATGTCGCATGTCTTGTTCCACCCGTCGAATACGGAATATAACGTGATTGATTTAGGAACGACGACGCTCGATTATCCAACATTATCAATTGCCACCCAATGATCGATTAACACAGATTGTTAATAGTTATTTTTTTTTTTTATCTATTTCCAGTTTTAATTGCAAAAGTCGTTTGTCATTAATTTACACTTTTTGTTCTTATGTCTTAAACATAGATAGTAATTATTTTTTTTCTACCTAACATATTATTTATTGATCGTCGTTGGAATTAGACCCTTGTTTTTTTGCCAATATCACGGTTTTTTATATTGGTTTATTTTATACCTATTAATTTTATGTTCGTCTATACATCTTAATTATTATATCAGTTTTTAGGACGTTGTAGTTGTGTTTCTCGATTGGCTTGTTCATCGCCCCTCTCCCTTTTACATTCATTCCAGTTATCGTGTCCAGGTAAAATCGTTACAAAGATTGTCTTAATAATGACATCGTAGCATTTATTCCCTCTCCATAGACAATTATTGTACGGTTTTGTATAACAATATAGTATACGTCGACGAAAGTCGTTAAAACTACGTTTTGCACAATCCTTTAATACGACATACGTGACTACTCAAGGTACGAGTCAACACTGCGCCCTGCCAACACGCGACTGATTGCAGTCATTCGCATGGAAATAATATTTAACCTGATGACACGTATACAGGCTGCGTTAATCCGTAAAAATTTACAGCGCTTCCCACCGTCGTAACGCTGCACCAGTGACGGACACCCAATAATATTTTAATAACATCGATTCGTGACGTTTGGATAGCTTTTGAGGTCATGTGCTCGGGAATTAAACAATAGCCGTACCTATACACAATTCATTATTCTATAAAATATAAAAAAATCTCATTTATAGTCGTGGGTATTTATCTTTTGAATTATATTATTATGACTCCGTGTGATAGTGATAATGTTATTATGACATAATAAAAACATACGACATGCTGACTGCTGAGTATGATAACTAGCCTATTAAATGCATACAGAATCGAAAAATGCACAATGTTAGTGTGTAAACTCACACTAAATGATACGCTTACAAGCTAAGTAGGCTCATTCATACTTCCTTTCGCACTTGGATACGGCAACTTACTTGCATGCCGAGTTAATGTACACACATAATCGCGATTTACCTTCTGCATGTACGCACACGGTGATCAATTGGTTCCCATATCATACGTTACTGTAAATGTATCATTAATTATTATCATGCGCATTTATTCCGCCAGAGACCGCGAAAAACGCTAGATTATCCTCGCACACACGCGGACATCTAGTTAAATCGGTAAAGAATATTACACTTTTTCTGAAAAACAAAACGTCAGTATAAAATAAACGTAGTATCGTATTTGTATATATTATATAGTTTCATGAAAAAACATATAAATTCAGTGCTTAACGATAGTCTGACTGCCACAGTGAATTTATCGGTTTTCCCTCGGGGGAATTCGTATTATGTATTATTGTTGTCGTCGTATGATTTCGACAATATTTCCATTGATTTTAACTGCAGCAAAATATTTATGTAATATTATTATTATCACGTACTTATGATAAAGCAATGTGTACGAATAACGTTTGAACCATTCATGAAATATTAAACACTTTGAATCATTGAAATTTAATTAAAAGGTGTTAATTGATTTGCTAACATCGTATCTTGTTAAAATTATTTTTCTATTCCTTTTAATTGATTATGGATTTATATATTTTTCACTTCTAAATTTGTCGATAAATTATTTGATTGTAATAGTATCTCTTTCCTGTTCCATCATATTACGAAATTACCGTTACACAATTTTGTATTTTTAATCATTCATGTAATTATTAAAGAATACGATGATATACGGAAGATAGACATTTTTAGAACAAACTTTTCATGCATTATATTGTTACTAAGAGTATCATTTTATTTCTTTTCGTGCACCTAATACTATAAATTCTCAAACTAAAGACATATTTTTAAACTAATTTTTTGATATCGTAACGATTTAATGTAACCGATTATATAGCAACAGCTAGGGTTATTTATTATTGTGATTAATATTTTTTACTATGAACAAAGCTAAAAACCAAGTTATTTATTTTTTCCGTTATTTTTGCATGTGCGGCAGACGTTTCCGAGAACTGCACAATAGCATTATACGATAATTATTATATACTCTGGACACTGTCACATAACGATATCATTGTGTATTTATATATATTTTACATAGGTAGTTTTTGTCCGGTAGGAGAGTCTGTGCTTTGGAGATATCGTTGTAATCCTTGCAAAATAATCGCTTTTTTTTCATCGTACTTAACACGAAAGTACAGCTATAATTGCCATTTTTATTACGGGACGAAAAAAAGAGCCACACCACTCGTATTAAGTATAATCTTCGAATCGTTTATTATTATATAGAGAAAAAATACATCCTTCTTCGGCTCTCTTTCCATTCTGGCTTGACTACTATTACATTAATTAATATAATGGTGCTTTTACCTATTACTAACTGAACGGAGTGATTATTTCAATGGCCAACGATTGCGTTATAAATTATCTTGATGAAAACTTTATGTTTTTATTTTTATATATTTATGTTAACGTTCAAACGAATGATTTGAATAATTAACTTAATTGATATCGGCTTGCAAAAAATACATTAGTTTTAACTTATGATTTATAATTTTATAAAATAAATGGTATATCGAATTTTTTTTGGTGAACTGTCACTTTTTTTCAATACTATCACTGGTATTCGTGCAGTATGAATTTAAACTCATGTCTATCTACTACAGCGATAACTACTTCAAAGTTATATACCTTGATTTTAAAACTATTTTAATAATTAAGTCGATCATAGTTTTTCTTTCAAATTTATGATAATGTATTAGTATAGCAAACTATTTGGTATTGGTACGTATAATAAGTTTACGTCTAAATTTTTATATTATGTACACTATTTGTATATTGTATTATAAAATTGTAATTTAGCGGGTGCAGTGCAAGTGCTTAAAATCGTAATTTATTGCGTGTAAAGTTGACATTCCAAAACATTAGATGCTTGAATTATTATTCGACGTTTTCAGCATAAAGTAATTATAGTAACGGTATATATTTTGTAGCCATAAAAACAGATCAATATTCTTGATAAAAAAAAAAAAAAATAATAATAATAATAGCAATAATAAAATATAAATTGTATAATAGATTTGTTTAAATATTTTTATAATATTTATACTGCGATCCCGGAAACAAAAAAAAACTTTATTGTACCTGTTAGTTGTTTGCACTATACGGTAGCTCACTGATAATGGTTTCCTCTGGCATTTAAGTATGCTATGATTCTCTCTCTTGGAGATACATCAGAGCTGGAACGAGTGCACCGCGTCTCTGGTAGTTATACCACCATAAAATTCTTATTATTATTACATGATATTATATTGTTGTATACCGCAGTTGAGGTTCTATCGCGTTTTGCGGTGGTATATATTATCTCAGTACGAAATATTGTTTCAAACTTCGATCTGAACAGGAAACGGTAACGATAAAAACACGCCACGCCCACATGCACGCTGTTTTCGTCTAACGAACATATACGATATAGTATAATAATAGTAAATTCGATTTAATAATAATTGATTTCGCGTCGTTAGATTTAATAATATTAGAACAGTGAATAATAACATTAAACTTTAAGTTGACGGCACGAAATTTATCTCGTTGAATGCAATGTATAAGCAGACACGGACAACACGCTACTTCCTACTAACGGTAGATCGTTATCGTTTTCTGGGTCGATTGTTGTTCGAAACAATTCTTGCATAACTTAAACTTTTATAGGTACTACTCGAATCGGCGACAGTGCATACTGCATACTGCATAATGTATTGTTTGCCGTGGGCGATATTAGACAAGTGCAGTGTCAATAACGAAACCTACGTATGCGTCACTGCTAAAATGCATTACTGCATAAAACGCAACGTATGCGTTTCTCTCGTTCGATTTATAATTTTTGATCTTGATTTACACGTCTGAAACAAGAGCGATATAAAAAAAATCTAATGACGAAATCATAAAATACATTATGGGCAAAGTACTTTAATATACAAGTATCTACAGTATTATCTACTAGCTAATTCTACACGAAGCTGTCAATGGAAAATTAAATGCTCGTATATGTTTACCTATTTTTAAACTCAAAAAATTAAATCTAAAGATGTTTAACACAGTAATTCAGGTTGTTTTTTTCTGTAAATAAAGTACAGATTCAAAATTATATCCAACTATAATAACTGTTTTTCCTTTTTTAACCAACCGTAACTTTATACAAACAAAATGTAATTGTTATACGTATTCCAAAAAATCCCTTAATGAGCTTTTCGTTAATACAAATAGGCTTTAACATGCACATGCTCTGTGTGTTAAATTTCAAAATTATAAGTGCAATAGACTCGTCTGTAGATTTTTTACGCAAATACAAACATTGCTTTTTATTGATATTGAATATCACAGAAACAATAAACTCCATACGTCAACTGAGCGATTGTTTGTATCTTGTATACATAAAATCAATATAATAATATTGACATTATTTAAATTATATTACTATATGAATCTAAATTACGATAATAACTATTATATCCATATACGCTGTTGTTTGCACAACAGATTTTTCAATACATCTAAGTTCGATACTATACATGGCCGTGCAAATAATATTTTCGCACACAACGGATTAAGGTTTACTCTTGACGATATATTATCATGATGGAGAGAGGATGTAAAAAATTACGAATAACATTTGACAGCACCGTAAAAGTATAAGCAATAACAATATGCATTATACCAATTCAACTTTGTTGTTTGCGGTGTCTTTGGAGGTTAACGGTGAGATATAAAACGTATATAAAATATTTTTAATAAAGATTTCTCTTGCGGGATGGCGACCACGGCGAAGCGTCCCGCTGACAGCCGAGACAGTTATCGAATAACAAATTTTCCGAAAGAATAAAAATCGTTAATCATACAGGCTGTATTGTCGTAAATAAAACGATGTATATTATTATTATTATTATTATACACAATATAGGTAACTCAAAATTTTAAATTATTCCATAGACGTAATAAAAAATAAACGATTTTCTACGTGAAATATGTAGAGTGGGCGTGGCGTAATACTCAAAATTATGTTTAATATAATTTATCTTCTTACGAAATGTTAATTATGTAATGTAGTTGTACCAAATACTTTTTATGCAATAATGGTATTCTAGTATTATGATTAAAATATATATATATACTGCGATTTGGGTACGAGTACCTATTTTATCAATTTATTCGACGGAACTACATTAATATTTGAATAAAAATAACCTTAAAGTTGTATTATGTTCATTTTATTTTATCAATATTTTGTCAAACCTCACAAATATGAAAATATTTGAATACTATTGTACGTTTGTTATACGGACGGCTGATTTTTTCTTATTTTTTTTTTTTGTTTTTTGTAGAAAAAAAGAAAAAACAAATGTTGTATATTTTAATATTATAATATATGGAGCACACGAAACAAACAAAAAACATAGAATAATATATTTTACAACCAAAAACACTAAAAAATATCCGCTACAATATAATAATATGGTTGAAAATAATATTTTGTTTTGGCACGCTGTCAATATTTTCAACAATCGATTCCCAGTATTGGAGTAGCGCACAAATAAATATAAAAATCGCCAAAATAACAATTTGGTGGATAAAGTTCGAGTGCTAAACCGATATACAAATTTTATAGACGTGACGATATTAATAACGATGATCGCAACTATAATAATTACTACAAAATACGAATTGCATCTACAGTTTTGCCCAACGCACAACGTTAAAATCGTATGAACGTTGCCAGTTAACACATTAAATATAATGATTTGAACGATATTACCGTCGTGACTTACTGTTGTTATTAAATATAATGTGTCGATAAATCGACAATCCACACCAATATCGACAATTATTATTATTATTATTATTATTGCCTCGAAATTATACTGATGCCAGTGTATATTAAAGGTTATTGTGCCTTTTTTTGTATTTAAAATGTACAGATAACAAGGTTTTTACCTTTTATGTACCAAGTAAAAAGTGTAGCAGCACTAAAAACAATAATATCTATAACGTAAATGCATGATTGGAATTATGCGATATATTCATTGGTACTCACACCAACAATTTACTAGGAAGAGGGAAGGCTGTCAAAAGAAAATATACAAACGATTATGATTAATATATATATGTATACAATTCAACGCAATTTGATTAGTAGGTACTGTAAAAATCAAATATAGACAAATTTATTTTTCAGTGTCTGTAGCCGAATTAAAACTAAATTTACATTTATAAAGTATATTATATTATTAAACATGCCAATATTTTTGGTCCAATTCGAATGTTGTGTCGTCACGGAAAGGTAGTAACACACGGTTACATATTGTTAATGTTATTATTATTATTATAGTGTTGTTGTTGTGAATATGCTACCGATAGCGAATAATGTCATATTAAATTATAATATATTATCATATAATATTATACAATATCCGACGAACCCGCGTAAAGTGTGTTCTAAATTCGATACTCGCAAATCGCAGGCGTCAATAAAACCCATTTGCTCGTGTAATTATAATATTTCGTTTGTTATAACAATAATATACACATTTTACATTCGTTTTGTGGCTTGTTTATGATACTTTCGGTGAACATATTCATTAACGGTGTCCGTTTGTGCATCGACTTCTGACAAAAATATTATCATTAATGTTTACGTTAGGTTGATACTGACACAAAATCGCATTTGACTTTACGATATTATAATAATGATATTAAAACTCCGATGTATTGTCGGTTCTCGTTAAACGTAATTTTCCGGTAGGAGCTGATAATTTGGAGACCTTGTGGTTACCACCTGTTACTGGCGCAACTGTAGATTGTATGTGTTCTAAAAAAGTCATTATTTGATATTCTCGAGTTGTTTTAATAACGTACGGCGTATTGGAAGACCACCGGAAACTGCAAAAAAAATTTCCAATAATATTTTACGGTACGGACGTTTTATATAAAATATTTTCCTTTTTCGTAATATTGTTATTTATTATAGAATTTTGCTCAAAAGTTTTTTTATTTTGTTTTCGGTGCTATCGGGTGTATGTGAGAAAATGGTCATTGAGAAATGTAGTGGACCGTTGCAGCACGGCAACAGAACCAAAACCCGGTATGCGGTATCCGATGTTCGGGTCTGCGTCGTAACAATGATCGTATTATGATAGTGCGAATAATAATATACCCGTTTAATGCCGTGGACCGATTGTCCTGTGGTCAGGAAACAAATTACACACGTTATTGTAATATAATATAAAAACCACCCGTTATCGTCATACACAATAATTATTATGATAAACGCACGCCTAACGCAGATAGAGGATACAATAATAAACGAGAGAGAATAACTGGCAGAGATGGGGTGAGAAAGATATGGTGTGGGAGAGAGACCTGCTGCAACACAGGCGTCTCGCACAAACGACACACAATGGTTTGAAAAAATAAAAGCCGAAACTCGTTTTTCGCACCTCCTCGCAAAATTTACATTGTATTACTCAGCCACTCTGACCCCGCCGATCCTATTTCGCTTGTAATTTATATATGGCAGTGTCGGTTATCTGCTGCAACACTGTGTAGGTCGAGCGCGCGCTCACACATACACTGGTGCGTGAGTTTTGAAAACACAATAATATTCTAAATTTAATATAAATAACGCGCGAGTTGGCTTTCAAAATGCAAAGGGAGCGCGTGTGTAAATTCAACTCGTATAACAATAATGTCGTGTATTGTATTGTTGCTGTTGTTGCTGTTGTTATTATCGTCGGAGTCGTATTCAACGCCGGTGGCGTGTATATACACACGATTAAATTGTCGTCGTCGACCCGGGACGGACAAAAGGCTTTCGGTGCTTTCGGGAGGATAGGTTTTCCTCGTATACTTGTGTTTACTATTCTTTTTTATACATTTTAGCGCCGGCAGTAAACGGCGAAATAATTTTTTTTTTTTTTTGAAAACGCTCTCCGCCGCCGTCGAGTGTCTGCTTTAAATTATAATCCATTATATGTATATTTATATAATTATATTATAATATCCGATACGATTTATTATAACACAAATATACAATTGCGACGAGTTTGGACCGCATTTTAACGTTTTAACAACGGTATTCACTACCCAAGCTAACGTTTTATTATAATTTATAATATACGCGACGGTATTTACGGGGTGAATAATCGCAGAATGGCCACCGCTGCGAATTTCGCTTATTTTTATTACCAAGATCGGGAAATACGGTCTAACTAAAACCGCTTGAGGAAACCGACATAGTTCAATTGATATGAATTATTTATTTTTTAAAATTATAATTAAATTAATAATAATAATAATAATAATAAAAATTAAAAAACGTTTTATTTCTGTAGCATTTTTTAGCTTGTTTGACTCTACTACGAACAAAAATAATTCAATTAACCGATAAAATACCTATACTCACTTTCGAGGGCGTTTATTGAAACCCGTCAAATATAATCGAATATTCTCAGAAAAAATTCACACGTGCCTTGATTTGGTAGGCGATTTGTATTCACCACCAGACTCTGTACTCAGTTTTAGTAAATCAAACGGATCTAGATAAAAATTCCGTTATTTACGTATAAATGTATCTTAGGTAGGTACCTACCATAATATTTTTCATTTTAAAATTCAAGTTCACTCATTTTGTTTAACCATGTACAGTACCTTGTCATTGTATGCTTAAACGTATCAAAAACAATATTACGTGAATTATTTGCGTCTCACAGACATAGCGTTAACATAATGATTGTTTAAAACAATAAATAAATACCTAGTAAAAGTTTAGTTTCAAACGAAAATTATACTTTTAACACGTAAGTTTTCATTTTGTCTTATTTTTTTTTGCGTCGTATAGAGTCTATAGACTCTATAGACTCTATAATAATATTTGTATAAAATACTGTAACCATTTAAATTACTCCAAATTAAAGTAAATATATAATATAAAAACACATATGAAATAATTAACAATAACATGATTTTTATATAATAGATATTTACACATCTTGTCAATTTGTTCTCGAACAAATCATCCTTTATGTTTTCATTATAAAAAAATATTTCATGTAGCAGTGGTGATTTTATTAATAAAAGGCACTATTATAATTGTGTACTAAGAATTATGTCAGCGATAATATAGTACTTAAAAAATTATGAATTTATAACTATTTATCTCGTATCGTCTTTTTGCAGTAATCGCCGTTTTTAATTTTGATAGTTCGATGTAGAAGCGTTTTCCGTGTAAGATAATATTTCTATAAACGATGACCCAGCGCATCCTGGTGTTATTATTGTATAAGTTTATATCGTCAAATTGCTATTATAAATGTTCGACGTCTAGACGGGCAGACGAAATGCGATCGGTTTGGTAAAATTTTGAGAGTTATTTAAAGAGGGGGAGAGGGGTACTTTGGATGAGTGTCTGTAAAAATTTTATTTTGGTATCAATAAATCTGATTTTACGAGTGTCTCGCACTTAAATCTTTTGGGAGTACACGGCAAATATTTGGAGTATATTTTGCGTGAAAATAATAAATCACTGAGAAATATAGTACACAGTGTTTCCGTCGAATGTCATATTTTTTTTTTAATTGAAATATTTTATATTATAAATTGTATTTTGAAAATGTATTGCTTGTTTATTGGAAATGATTCATATGACTGATTATTTTACAGTTTGTGATGTTTTTGTACGATTTATATGAACTAGAAATAAAATAACTAATGCTATATTTCAAAAATTAGACGTAGTCCTAGTAGATTTAATGTATTAGAAATCGAATTATATGTTTTAATTCAGTAATATTCAGATAACTTTTTTCAATTTAACGTAATTTCCAGTCAAAATTAAACTTTAATTATATGCTTTTAAAATTAATCATATATTATAGATATTATTATTATTTATAATATAAACATCATGATTTCACCAATCTCCAAATAGTATTAATAAAAATAGCGTGTTTAATTTATTATTTAATATTTTTATCAGATTTTTATTCATATGTACTTGACGTGGTATTATTACACTTAACTACGCTGAAAACTTACGTAATGGATACTTCAGAAAGTCGTTGTACTATATACGTGTGATTTAAGTAAACTCGATTAAAAAATTTTAATAATAAAACGCACACCGACATTAAATAAAGAGATCCTTGACTCGCGCTGAATTACCTTCGGCTTTAATAATAATAATAATAATAATAACAATCATGAAACAGCCGAGGGAAAACTTTTTTAAATCTCTGCAGTAGAATATTCTTATTTTTTTTAGAATGGTGCTTTATAAAAAGTAAAATATATAATATCTCTAAATTTAGTGTTCAAATATAGTAATAGTAAATTATATGAAGTAAAATAAAAACATCATGGACATTACAAATTTGATAATGTTTTGCGTACATTTTTGTAGAAAAATAAATTATAGACACTTGTATGTATCATTGATAGTTTATTTTTTTTCATATTATATTTTTAATGAACCTTAGTTGAGGGTTCTATTTAAGATGAGTGTTTAGAAGAAGAAATATACGTCTTATAACCTGGTTGAAATATTCTGATAAAATTTAAGTGACATCAAATACACGTACCTATTTAACGAGTAGCCGGAGTAGCTCTCAAGGGGACATTATTTTATACTACTCGCTGTACTGAAATCTTTTAGGAAGTTTTCGAACTTTTATTTTAAAGTAATAATATTATGTCCGTTTGTTACGGACATGTAAACGCGATAGAACCGTAGTTCGTGGTAAGATAGGTATACGACTAGATCCGGTTGATCAACTAATGTGTTGGACGAAAAAAACTTTTATGACTACTTTTAGCGAATGATCGTTATATATAATATAATCAAACATTGGATTTTTAATCGAAAAAAAGATGAAAAACGTGAAATTAAAATGCCAAAACATGAACACTTTCATTGTTTGTATAGGTATACTAGGTAATGATTATAGAACAACAACATTTTTCAATGTAGGTATGTTAAATATTATGCGTGCATTACTATTTATTTTTGATCATAATATTTGTGAATGTTCATTATAGTATAAAGTATACTGGTTTCAATTTAATTTTCAACATTGTATTTAAATTAACTGGCATGGATACTTTTACGTTTATCCCTACACAGCTAATTCAACCTTTTCCACCTTTTCCACCTTTTATAAATTTTACCATAATAATAACAGTGTACCGATCTAATATAATTAATATAATCGATATAATATTATTATATTTGGCACATTTTTGGTATCCTTATTATATTGTTCTTTATTGAATGATAAGTGCAATAACATCGATACAATAATTTAAACAATATTTATATATAATACAATGTTTAAATGGTATGCAATAGCTGTAATTGAAAAAGAAAAAGTGAATTCTGATGACGTACAATTTTAAATATGCGTTTCCGTGGAAAAACTACAAAACTTTCGGTAATTTAGTGCAAAATAGAACTTTGGTTGAATTAATCTACTTCACTTGATACGGATTTATAACTTGTTTCCGTAGGATTTGGAACACGCAGTAAAAAGTTGCGATTTACACGATAATCCGGTCTTTAGCCATAATACCGTTATTCGGTAGATACGCACGTGGACGCATGCCACGTGATGCACGATGTTATGTACATTTATTTTTTGTCTGTCTTGTGAATTATTTCTAAGACGATTATCTTTTTCTTCTGTCGATGTTCACCACAGGATGTGCATACTGGCTTACTTGAGTTTATTAAATTACTATCTGTTTTCAATCTCAGTGGCTCACCAGTGCGATTCGGTGGACGCGTAAAAATATATAAAAATATATAATAATAGCCATGACGAAACACAAGTTATTGTAATAAATATGCGCAAAACACTATGGCTGCGAGAGCGGTAGGCGATAGTGTATAACATCACGTTTAGTACACAATAATAATGATAATAATAATAGGTGTTATAGACTTGCATACGATATTATATTCGTTGGTTGGTGCCCTCGGTATACGCAAAATCAACGTTGTTTTCTGACAACGAGCAAACAATATATTTAACCTCCACACAGCCCTTATCATCGGTTTGGCGGCCATTTATTTGACTTTAAACAGTCGACAATGATAACACTATACAGTGTATATAGGATATTTCGGGTTCAATCGAGGTGAACCTTTGCGGTCTTGGCATCGTCATTATAACACAGAATGGTTCACCTTCATTTTTTTTTTCTTTAGCAAATTTTTATTTTTTTTTTTTAAATTGTTTTGGAATTTTTTTAGCGAATTTTTATAATTTTTTATATCACTTAAGAAATTTTCTGCAGTATTACAATATTTTTCAAATCCGTACTACCAATTTTTACTTTAAAGTATTAAATAGATGATTTTTTTTGTTTTAATTTTGATTCATCTAAATCGAAATTCAATTGAATAATTTTTAAGCTACAAGTAAAAAATATACAAAATGTCACATTTGATCAAATATGATAGTCCTTAAGAATATGAACCAGGTGTTAAAATGGATATAGTATTATTTATTACACTAGGATATTTTCCCAAAATATTATAAAGCGTCTTTAGGGTAATATCGATTATTCAAGATTTCCAATCATTATAGCACCGTATCTTTCATACCTACCTATTATCATGGACCTATTATTATCGTTTTTGCACAAAATAAAATAACTCGATGACCGTTCGACTAAATTTCGATTTATATACGTCAAGATTTTCAAAAAAATCTTCTGATTAAGGATTTATAGAGAAAAATGGGAGATTTTTTTTTTCGACAATAAAGAGTTTTCATTACCTTAGAAGAGTATAAAAAACTGAATAATTGTAAATATAGTCTTTAAATAAAAGTTCAAAAATCATAATTAAATATGCTTGCTGAATACTATTGTTTCCACGAAAAATTGCAATAAATCTGTTTCTCTAAAGCTCAAATTTCTTGATAGCGTACCGTATATAATAAACCTATTGTATCAATAGGGTTTTCCAATCTTGAATTTCACTTTGAATATTTTTATCGTGTAAAAATACAAAACGATCAATCATCAGTTATTAAAATATTTTTTCAATAATATATTATCTAGCTTAATATATTATAATGACAACAATATCCATATGACTTGTTGGTTAAGATCTTTTTCAAACTCAAATGTCATTATATTATACTTTTTTTTAGTTTTTTTTTACGACATGGATTTGATTTTGATACTACGTACTTTAGTTTTATTTATATAAATATTTTAATTCAGATGCCCTCCATATTTTTATATTAGCAGTGGCAAAGTACTTTATGCACTTTTAAATAATAATAATAATAATTTAATATAAACAAACCACGTATTGCGTTTTTTCTCTACCCCTCCGAACGTACACAGCTCTTACTCTATTCTCCAAATATACAACTACGCTCCCTCTCATACCTCCATCGCCACCAGACACGGTAACCCCTAAACCTCCACAACCGTAAACTTTTTAACACGGTTCGTTTAAGTCGACGGCGGCACCACTCAATCAAGACCACTTTTATTCGCGTACGCTCCGTCGCGGTAACGAGCCCGCTTGTCGAGCTAGATTTCCATTCTCTCTCTTTCCGTTTCTACCTACTGCTCTCTTTCGCCATCCTACTCACCAGTGCCGTGTCAATCGGTTTTCGCTTGAACAGACTACACTATAAATGTACACATATATCAATATATGTATACATATATAATGTATATATATATATATATATATTCGATTCATCGTGTTTAGAGGTCGTTGTTGTAGTCATATAGCGAGTGCAACGTGTTAAAACGAAAATCATGTACATGAGTGGCGGGAAAAAGTAGCATATCCAATATCGACAATCCACCTCCATGATATAGCTAGTGGTTTTTCTCAAACTATTGTACTCACGAGATGTTTTAACCGCAGCTTATCAGACAGTAGTGGAAAATTCGAATGACCCTGAGAGACGTATTTATGGGTAGGGGTGGTCACTGCACCAGGTGAATATTTTTTAAAATTTAACATTTTGATACACATTTCTAGATGAAATTCTTGCATTGATGATATTATTATTAATCTATTCATTTCACATAAATATTAATAATAATTTTGAAAGAAGAATATTAAGTTTGTATTAAATAATATTTTGTTTAAATGGTAATTTAAATGAAATAAAAACGCAAGTAATAAAATAATATTTTGATTCAATTTTTAAGATGTGAATAAAACTAAAATAATATTGTTTATGCCAAATACTAAAACAATATGAATAATAAAATGTATAATTAGTATATTTAATATATTGTTTCATAAAAAATAGGTTATAATAACAATATAGATAAATAATTTACTTTAATAATTATAAATACATAGATATATTATACAGTAGTATGAAAATACTGTATTTTATACATTATATTATTTACATGTAGGATTTAATTTGATTTGAGTTTCAAAAAATAATACTAATATTAACATAATTGCGATTACGTCAAATTTATATCAGATTTCAGTTATAATATAACTTAAGGGTTTAGTTGTGTATACATAACGGGTGTGGACTTTTGAAACCACGTCTCTTGGTTCTTATTAATTATGTAAAACCAAGGACTTGTTTGTTTATTATAACATATTTTATACTAAAGTATAGATATACATTTTTATGTATCCTCACACATTAGAAATGTCCGTGTATGTTGCTACATAATTTTTTAAGCCAGATTTGCTTACCTAGATATATTTTATATCGTTATACAATTTATATCATCAACACAAGATCTATAATTTCACTATCTAGCTCTGATTGATTTAATTATTATTATTATAAATTATTTTATATACATATATTATATCGTTGTAAGTACCAAATGTTGAATATAAGATATTTTCTGAAATTAAATAACTGTTAAAAAGTATTTATTTTTCTTGTTGTTTCCATTGAATTTATTTTAATATGAGATTGTGTATCGTATCATAAGACATGTGTATCATGTATAACATAAAAACGATATAATGTACGTTTTAACAATTTAAATTTAGTGAGAGGGAGGGCTAGGTTAGAGGAGTCACCATAAAAATAAACATCCAGTAATCAAAGACTTGACAATTTGTATTTGCATCAGTTTTATATTGCGAAACTATATTTCAAACGAAAAGAATAGAATAAATTATATAATTTTAGATTTGAGCATGAGTACATAATTTGGTGGGTATGCAAATTTGGATTTATGTCAATAATAAAATTATATAAAACGACGTTATACTAATAATATATAAATATTGTACTCGCTTAGTTATATTTTATTATTTTGACTGATAGTATTGATACATATATTGGAGACTTGTGTATAAACTATCTTATTAGAAATGTATGTTTTCAATACAATTCTGATGTACTACTTGTATAATATGTTATGATAACACAATACTGTATATTATATTATATAATATGTCACCCGTCGGCCGTCACCCAACGTTACGTTTATGTATTATACATATTAATTATTATTAATATGTATAATATCATGTAATAATGCCCGGCGTCGTGAATAGGCAATATAGGTACATAGCCGTTGTGGGTCAGTTCTTTTTTTATGAAATAATATTATTTTAGTATTATTATAGTGTATAATAATTTATTATGGTCAAAGTTGATCGATAATTAATAACGTAAAAATTATTTCTTCTTTATATTAGTCAATAGTATGATCCAATCTTAAATTGTATTTTAAATGTTTACTTAAAATAGTTAAAATCGTTAATATAGTATTATTATACCCATAGAAAATCATCTGTCACTCAGCAGTCGTTTCCAAAGATTTCTTTACGAAAAGTGATGATGACGACGATGATCATCATCATCTCAAACACGGCTAAACGAAACGAACACGGTTTTGAACATCTATAAATAACATTTCGTTTAGACTTTAGATCATGTAACAGCTCCGCTGTGGTGTGTCGAAATACGGCTTTTGCTTGTGACAAACGAGTCGGTTACAGTAGTGGCATTTTAATTTTGACGCAGAAAACGCACCCCTCTCACCATCTGTGCGGATGTGATGTTCTTCGCCGTTTAACCTCTCAACGATATTTTAAAGTTTCACATTTGTCTTGGGTTGTGGCGTGGCAGTGTTGGCTCGACGAAATTGGTTTTCCCCCAACACCCAATCGTTTGTTCGGCGTTTAGTTGCGTGCATGCGTGTATGTAATGGTTGGCAAGGAGAGAGGATAGATTTAGTTTTCTTGTCGGGTACGACATCACGCACGTGGAAATATATGAACGAAACGCGTTCTCGGAAATCTCGTTAAAATCGTAACGTAATTTTACTTCTAAAAGCTTCGGATATTAAATCGTAATACGCTGCGACAACAGGTGGACACTGATCTTAATGATTTTAGCGCTGGTCACGTTAATATATCGTTATAAAACCCATCTGGGTGACCTAGACAAATTTGACACGGGGTGTTCCATAACAATGACCGAATGTACGTTATTATATGTACTATTATTATCATAACAAAACAATATATAGTATAAACAGATTGTAAAAATTACTTCATCGCACAGACTTTATACTAATGTAGATTTTTAGTAGATGTTTAATAATAATTTATTTATTTCGGCAGTGGTAGATTCGCAGTTATTTAATTATTAACACCATATAATAATAATAATAATAATAATAATAACTTCGTAATTGTAATACTGCTGATCATATCGCAGTGTGTTTTATGAGTTGCACAAATAACATTTTATTAATATTATAATATAAAACCGAAACCGTGTACCTGTCGGTCTCAACGCCTCTGCCAAAATCAACCTTAACGCGAGGTCGCCGTCGCTACAGGTTGTCACTGAATCAACACGCGAATTCGTCACGTCCGTAAGTCCGTTTGGCAGCGTTGGCGGTAACAGTGGTGGTGATGGTGGAGTTTGAGGTAGATTCCAGTGCCATTCCCTCGTTCGAAAGAATGATGCAATACATACATACATACACACATTTTGTATACAGCGTGTTCGAATAACAAATCAGAAGTAGTATAATTAGAAAACAAATTTGAAAATAACTTATTTAATCGTAACACGTGTTTTTTTAAAAACAAATTCCTTTTTTTTTTAACGAAGATTAAAATTTGCACCGTAAATTAACTGCGTTAAAATCTCGTTTTTTGTATTATTAAAAACACTAAAAAATCAGTATTTCATTCTTGGTGATCAATTTTTGGAAGTAGTTTACAATTTCAGAGATCTTGGGATCATATTTTAGCTTAACCTAATCTTCTGTTTTCTCTTATAATGAGCATGATTGTTCAGAAATAAATCATGGTTTTAATACTAGAAATACAAATAAGTCCAAGGATGAGCGTTTTCTCAAAACATTGTATTACTCTTTTATTGGCCAACACTTAAAATGTTTTTAATTATATAATATGGAACCCTTTCGCAAATAGGTGTTTTATTGAGTCGGTCAAGCATGTTCAACGATGCTTTATACACTATATTTACTAAAAAATATAAAAAAAAAATTCTGGTAAAATTAACATTTCTTTATTTAACCAACCATTAAATAATATTATAAATTTGGAACTTTCTGCTTCTAGGCATAAACTAAAAGACATTTATTTCATGTCTAAACATTTAAATTAAATAATAACTTGTCCTGAATTACTGAAACTAATACATTTTCCTGTCCCTCGACACCGGGTTCGTTCTTGTCCTACTTCATTTTCAGTAAAAAAAAAATCCTACCGTACTTCATATATCCATAGATTGTATCTCCCGAGAATATAAAAATTAACGTTGATATATTTGATAAAAAATGTCTATTACCTTTATAAAATATTTTCACATTTCTCCATGCCCAATTATTATCTATATTTCACATTGAAATTTCATTTTTAGTTGTAATATTTAACTAAAGCTTCTTTAAATTGTACTTACTGCTTATTTAGTATAATAAATATGTATTATTATGTATGATAATAAGTACAAGAACTTCTACTTATTAGTCATTACTCATTTGCATATTATTGTATATTATATACTTAAATAATACGTACTATACTGCACTTAAACCCATACGGGACGTTTAATAAATAAATAAATACATGTAGTTGTATGGATATTATGTCTAGCATCTCATTAACATTCAAAAAATAAAATTGTTATAAAAATATATTTATACATCTGTTGTTATCTTTGGGGGGTTTATCGTTTAAAATAACACGCTATTATACAACCATACAATAATAATGGTCTTGGCATAGTCTATAGCCATATGTCACGAGACGTGCCATGAAAGTTTTCATTTTCGAAGAAAATAAACTAAAACACTTGGGAAATATTAGATGAAGTTTTCAAATACGAAAAAAATATAATTTAGGATTATTACTTTAGCCGTGGTAAAGTCAGAAAGTCGTCGTCGTAGCGTTTGGAGCAACAGCTTTTGCCTATGGATATACTTCAGTATATTATAATATTATATAAGGTAATTTACATTGTATTATACGCGGTAGTGGATGTTTATTTTTATTTACTTTGAGCGTCATTATTATTTATTAAGTTCTCATTCCCTCAAAGGCACAAATAAAGCTGCTCCACAAAATATACCCAACGATGAACTTGTAGTTAGGGGATAGGGTGGACTGGCCGTAACCGTAATACCATAAACTTGTTCTTCTCCGTTTCAATTAATGTGCGTGCATTCCACGTACACATTTTAATTTACATATTTGCATTGTTTCCGCTTTCGTGTACGTAGTAATTTTTTTCATATTTTCGTTTGCAGATTATTTGAAGTATTGTTATGAGCTGGATCAAAAACAAAACTTGTTTAAGGAGCGAAGCAAAGAAGAAACGGAAGCTGCTCACGACTTGCTAGAACTCTCCAGGTGAGAACCTCCTCTTTTAATATTTGTGAATAAAAAAAAAAAAAAAAAAATTAGGGTTACAGCTTGGAGTATTGAAATATAAAAATGAAAATAGTAACTACTAGTTTCAGGCGTTGTCCGTCATTGGATTACTTTTAAAATCAACAATTATTAAGTTATAACATATTATAAAACATTATAATAAAGATATGCGAATAATTAATAAATAATTAGATGTACAAATCAAAATAAACGAAAAATTTAAATAACCAATAATATATTGTTAGGGATATAAACAGAATATGTTTTATTGAACATTTTATTATAATCAAATAATTACAATAATACAATATTAGTTTTTCTATTTAAAAATTAATTTACGTAAGTATTAATTAAAATATTATTTATTACTAAATAGTAAATACATTATATAATCATAAATTGTAAATACAGCATAATAATTAATTTCATTGAGTATCTACTTTATAAAATTATATTATAAAAACCTGATATGACTTATAAAATGTAATTTAATTCAGTAACTATCGAAGTTAACAATTTGAAATAATCATATTCTTCCAATATTTTACCGGATTAAAAAAAAAAAAAACCTCAATACCTATTTCATTTACGATTGATCTATATAAGTATTATACTATCTATAGTAACGGATAAAGTTTTATTAGAGCTTAAGAGCAAAGCTGATCGTTGGTAATTGGTACTCTGTACGGTTTTTTTCCATTGCTGTAAATCGTAATATTGAAAATAATATATTATATCTCCTGCACAAAATACGCTATTTATATGTGTACATCAAAACTATGATGTCGATTACACTATTGACTTTTTTATGTATTTTTTTCCACTGACTTTATCTTAGAACAATTATATTGGACAGTAAATTTAATAAATAATAATGTATATACCTATAACACGCGCATTAGAAATATATGATCGACAACCGTTAAACCGCAATCGTTAGGTTATCGTGAAAATGTGCGGTGTTTAATTATAATAATATTATAATATTATTATTGTTATTGCTTTGGGGACGCAATACCCGCATGTTATACTCGTTTATAAAGTTTTCCCGTCAAAAAAAAAAACACTGACACGCCCACAAGGAATATCCGGCGAACGATAATTTATTGATACGTTTCAAGTCAATACGATTTTTTAATAAAATAAAATAATATAAAAATAAAATAAATATAATAATAATATTTTAAATATAACCTTTAAAAAAAAACGCATAGAATTTATTTCTAAAGACTAGTAACTTCTGAATTAAAACAATTCTTTGAAATTATTATTATTATTGTAGTAGCGAGAATTTTACGAGGCGCGACGAGAGGCTTCTTTGAAATCGAAATAACTCAGTTAAAAAGTTTCGTTTCGACACGAATTTCACCATACCCACAAAAATTTGGGACAATAATACTCTTTACTCCAGTCGGTTTCATATTCTTTCGTGTTAAACTTACTCCCCATTGTGGTAACTTTAAAACTTTTGCAAAGACAGATGTGGTTTTTGTTTTTTTTTTTTGTTTTTTTTTTAATCGTCCCCAAGCGATAATGGAATAAAAATAGTGTCCGTTGTTGAAAGAAAACTAACCGTAAAAGTATTAAAATAAAGAAAGAATACATGTATTAGGTAAATTGCGTATGCCGTAGATGTAAGAACGTCTGTGTGGGAGTTGCGTACAATAACAACCTCATAATTTTTTTTTCTTCTTTAGTCCATGAATTGTATTATTTTACAGTGAGTCTCTGGTCAAAAATCAATGATTTCTCTTTCATATTTTATACGTGATGGTATACCTATGTAATATAATAACAGAAATATTTTATGATTAAATATGTCATTAACTATTTTGTTCATAAAATATAATATAAATATAATTATATATTATTATGGAACGGATTTGAACGTAATAATAATGTCCAAAACATTGCTTTTCAAGCACAGAGAAATTATAAAATGTAACTTTTTTATTAAATTTTTTGCATTCTTAAGATTTTAGAACTTTTTAGAGAATTTTTTTTAAAAATGTTATTAAATTAATTTTAAAATTATAATAATTATATTATTATTTATTTTGCCCTGTCGTCTTCTATTTTTTTATTTGTTATATTTTTACTGATCTGATAAATATGACACCGTCGCCACTATTATAATACGTTTTTTAGACGAAATTATTGTTGACTTGTATACACTTGGGTATATAATATAAACACACATGTAGTTATACGAATTATTAATAAGAATAAGAATATTTTGAATATTAAAAATAATTTTTAGAACATTTTTAAAAATAATTCTATTGTAAGTACATTAAATGATATGTGTTAAAGTATTTTTATTGTTTTTTAGAGAATTTAAATCCGTTTCCTATTTATTATTAACAATATAAAATTATGATAGTTAAATTTAAAAATAAATGATAATTATAAAAGTTATAACATAGGTACATATTATATAGTTACAATCTAACAATTAATATTGTTATCTATGCTAGGTCACTAGATATTATAGTCTTAATAATTTACTATTTATAATTCAATGTATGCTTTAAAACTAATATCTTATATAAAATTAGACGTGTATTTAGATATATGTAAATAAAAACATTTAAAAATATCATATATTTTTAAATTCGTTAATTCGCTATTTTAATGCGTTATAATGATTAAAAATAATAAAAACTAAAAGAATTTGGTAAGTTTATATACGCACAGACTGACTTTCGTGTTAGTAATAATGTATAATTTGTTTTATACAATATCATAATAATATAAACGTTGTAATGTTCCATGGGGAAAAAAGTCTGTGATGCTTCTTGGAAAAATTGTCGGCGAAAATAATATATACCATTATGAAACGGCTGGAATTGCGTTTTGAATAAACTAAGGGGATTTATTTCAGTAGATATAAAGATATCAAAAATACGGTGTAACAAATTTCCTTGAACTCGAAAACGACTGGAAAAATACAAATAAAATTAAGTCTTAATCTTGAATATCGGACGCAAAATTATATAGTACAATAATAATAAAATAACCGTTCGTGTAATCCGAATAATCTAGATTTTTTTAATTTTAATACGGATACGAGATCATTGAGTAGATACAATTTCTTGCTGAATCTATAGTGCTAGGTGAGATTTTGGGTTGTTTTTTTTGTGATTAACACAACTCAAAAGTGATAATTTATAAGATTTAGCGTATAGTATTATAGGGCGTTTCACAAACAATGAATCAAATTTGATTGTTTATTACATTTTTGTAAATGCATATACATTTTCAAATCATTTAATTCTTATTGGAAACATTTCTTCCGTAATAAACAAAAAATGTATTCGACCGATGATATA
The DNA here is from genome assembly GCF_003676215.2 of Rhopalosiphum maidis. Taxonomy (NCBI): domain Eukaryota; kingdom Metazoa; phylum Arthropoda; class Insecta; order Hemiptera; family Aphididae; genus Rhopalosiphum; species Rhopalosiphum maidis. Next base: position 69,424,772 of record NC_040877.1, read on the forward strand.
ATATCATTTTGCAAAATACTAAAGTTTGTCATCCAGACAAACGTATTAATTTGAAGTTCTTTTAAAAAATATAATACTTATAAAAATATATCACTTCCGAAATTTGTATACCAACCTTCTTCTACGTAGGAATCCATAAATATTTCTGTACCAAAATGAACCGTAAACATAATTTTACGATGATGTCCTCCAAAGTATTATAAACAAATCTTTCTTAAACATATTTTTGCTTAACGACTACTATTTCATACTACGATGTAAAATTATTTCAAAATTTAATATTTCAATATTTTATCACTACAACACTGCGGCCACTTATACCTACGCTGCTTTGCTTATGTGTTTACACAAATAAAATCGTTAAACGTTTTGGTTGTTTGCTTATTCGCACAGGTCGTTGCCGCCACTGCCGCCTCCGAGTACTGTGACCATCGCCGCACCTACACCACCCGAGACACCTCTAGGCTCGGGTGTAGGTGATGGATGCCCAGCGTCTCCGCAATTCGTGTACGTTTCCGCCGCTGTATCGGCCGCGCCGCTTACACCGCCCGCTTCAGAGTATTCGTCGGATGCTGAAAACATACCAGCGGACGCGGGAAGTGGGACTTCGAACGCCTCGGCCGTCGTGGTGGCCACGGCCACGGCTACCACTACCGTCTACAGCCTGATCGATTACGTAATCGAGAGGAGCGACGGCGGTGCGTACGATCCGTTACTGTCCAGAGACTTGAACGTCAAGACCGGCAAGACAACGACCGCGGAACACCGTCGGTCGACCTCCACCACTACCACCACCACAACTACCCAGGTCGTAGTCGGATGCAACTCCGGCAACAAAGGTCAGTGTATAATAATATTGTCGAAATCAAAACTCTCGAATGGACTTAGGATTTAGGTATTATAGTAATAGCACGACTTTATGTAGGAATATATTATTAATTGCAACCGAATTAACCCGAACTCGTAACCGTTCCGGAAAAAAAATCAAACAACCAATTATTATTAAGGGACGATCATATTTATTAAATAAGTTAGACGAAAATATTCTCAACACGCTGAGTGAGCTAGACCATTTTGATGATCTATAAAAATATTTCTCGTGGTATATAAGTATTTACACCTATCTGATTACTCTTATAATTATTATAATTATTTTGGTTTTAACCTAACTGTTAAACACTGGTATTAATCCGTATTAACCCGGATAATAACAGTTATAAACACCTAAACGTTTGTTCATATTATGTATTCTGGTGTTTAAACACCTGAACCGTTTCCGGGCCTAAAGCCCTGACTTTATGATTATTTTATAATACTTTAATTTGACTTTAATATAAATAAAACCTACAAAAACAGACACGCCCTATTTGTATGCCATCAATTACGTCATATACTCATATCTATAATTTAAATATTCCATTAATTCATGTGCAAATCAAAAGTTAATTCCAAATAATTAATATTATAATTTGACGCGGAACGTTAACACTGAAATAAAATATTGTGTTCTTGATTATGTATTATGCATACAATGTTAGAATACTAATTTTTATTATTATTGTATTTTATTTAGTATAGGTATGGGTAAGATCTTCCGAATTTATGTTTCAAATCAATTATATTGATTTATCCGAATTTATTGCGTGTGGCCAATAAAGATTAAAAATCGTAACAACCCAATCATATGTTTGGTTTTTTCCTGTGCGTCTGATTTACAATAATATTAGCGTAATATCACAGGCTTTTACTTTTTATTTGATGTATGCAATATTTTGATGAAATCGTTTGATACGAATATTATTTTTATACATTCAGAAATACAATTACGCTAGCTAATTGATAAAAAGAATTCAATAAAAACCATAATGAGTACAATATAATATGCAAATAAACAAATATAATGATTTGAATTCGTTGAATACCTATATAATTTTATTTAAAACGTGACTTAAATATATTTATATTTTATCTTAGTACAATTTATTAACGGTCTTATTTTAAATTGAACATTTACAATAATTTATACCATTGTTATTTATAGATCGACTTCATATTTTTCAAAATTGAGAAAAAGCAAATTTGTAGGAAAAGTTGTGTCGTATATTCGTACTCAGCCAATTTGTTGCCAGTTTCCACATAGAAAAAAAAATATATTGTTCTATGACTGTGATGAGTGATATACGTTAAAAGCAATTTTGAACTAATTAACGTAAATCCCTTGTATAATCGAGTTAAAACTACTGACTTTCAGTTTTAAAATAATTATATTAAAAATGTATATTATTATTTTATTTCGGCGTATTTCGAAAAATTATAGCATCACGTAAATTATTCAAAAATGTTGTCTACCGAACTACATAGAGTTCAAACCGCTCAATGTCAGCCAAAAAAAATAAAAAAACTAGCAAAAAGAAGTTTCCTAGTTTGGTTTCAATGCTCCATGGAAATTCACGGACTTAACTAAAAATCGCGTTTTCTCAATATTTCATCATCGTCTTAGTTATAATAATAATAACAATTTATTGTATACTCGCACACCGCGTAATAAAGATGATTAATATAATAATGATATTCGCGTGAAATGTGACGTTATACATTATTTCGTACAATACTTGTTGAACTGCCGACTCGAACACATCACATTTGTATTAGGTATTATTACCGCGCACAGTATATAACACTCGTAACCCGTATTTATAGGCGTGTGTGCGTTGTTTCAGTTATTTCATTATTAATCAAAGCATTCGAAATTCGTCAGCGCCGTGCATGAATAATTCGCGTTCTTCGCCGGCAGCACCCGAGTGCGTTATAATATTATATGTATATATATATATATATATATATATCATATAATATACGATAGCTCGTGTTATATGCTCGCGATATAATTAATTGAACCGCCCGCTACCGTTGCCGCGTTTCATGTATATTAAATTGACCTGTCTCGGCAAAATTTCAATAATTCAGCGCACCGGTGTGAGCTGGCGGCCCCTTCGTACCGTTGCTTATAGAGTTGTACTCATATTATTATTATAATATTATATACGTATAACGTCAACAAATACGATATATTATATGAAGGAAAAAACCGTTCTTTAACAGTGCTTTGGTGCGATTCGCGTCCATGCAGAATATACCGTGAAGAAATAATAATGATATCTGAAACGATATTCGATTGTAATATTTTATTAATTTATTAATTTAATAATATACGAACGGTGACTGACGAGGAATCGGACGGCGTTAAACGTCGGAATGTCGCAGTGAATTTTTTTAATTAATTCCGCGGTGCGAGCGGAAACGCAAGAATGCCAATTTGATTTCAGAGAATATCGCATAAATTACAATAGAAAGAGGATCGGTTTGAAAAAAATGAAAAGCAAAATTCAGGGATGAATTATTTTACATTTTTATTTTAAAAATATTTTCGTGGATCGAAATTTATTACTTGTACATGCCTGGGACCTATAATACCTACTTAATATAAGACGATACTCCTAGAACTTTGTTAACGTATATTGTATTTTCTAAAGGTGAAAAATCCAATCATGAAAACTAACTTGAGATAGTTAAGCTTAGTTACGGTTAAGAACTTTAAGTCCTAAATTAAAAGTTAAGAAATAATATATTTAAGTTAATGTATAGAAAACAATTAAATTAAGTCGGTTAAAAATAAGTTAATAATATGATGTAATTGTTTTTTTTTTAACTATCATCTACCGAGACGTCACGTGGATATAGTGATTGAGGAACATAATATTTTGGAAATAATGGTTAAACAATTTGTTACAAATATATCATATTATTTATGTTTATTGCATTCTAAACTATTATTTTGAATCGTTGTACGCTTAGGAATTTATGCGTTTGTATTAATTTATATTATATTAAAGCGAGAAATATATTTTATTTGTTCATTTTTACTTAAAACCATCGTGTATAGAGTGATTAAACATAAAAAAACAATTTAAAAAACTCATCAATTTTAACTACAGTTCTTATATAAGTATAGATAGTATGAGTGTATGACGTATACAGATGAACTCAACGTAATATTTTTCGAATTAACGGGGGAAAATCCAAGTCATATAAAATGGTTGCTTAAACTTTCAAGTTATTAAGTACATTATTACAAAATCAACTAACCAGCTATAAGTTAAAAAAGATTAACTTTTGACTCGGCTTTGAATTTTACACTAGTCCTAGTCGATGCCCGCGTCTTTGAACTGTCATCGGAAACGACGTGAAACTTAATAATACTTCGTAATATCAAGTGCATAACCTATTTCCATTTCTATGTCGAAAACAAGGGATCGCGCGTTTGGGGACGGCATTCGCATTTGCGCGCGATTAAAAGTTTCTCAATAAAAAAAAAAAAAAACACCAGAGTTTGTTTTCGTTTTCCGTTAACGAACTTTGCAACCTTACTCGCGCGTATTATACCGTTAATATCGTTTTCCAGTATAAATATATACGCAGTGGCAGCCGGGCGCGGCCCCGAGACGTTTTCAGCGCGCAACACCTCCGTAGTCGCCGCGATGTCCGTTGTATTACCGCAGCAGACTATCGATTTTTTTTTGTCCGCATATCATTATGCGCACGGCGCATATGACATCCATGTTATGCGTATAATATATCAATATCATATATATATATACAATAATATAATAATATAATGTACAAGACGTATATAAGGGCATGCACGCCTCTCGTTCAACATGAATTTCGGGAAACCGTTGTGTGGTAATCGGTCGGGAGGGTAAGGATCGCCCGATTACGGTAGCCAATTGTGACCTCTATTCATTTTTCACATCCCGATATCAATGGCCCATGTAGGTACACAATATAGATAGGAAATACTGCGTTTTCGGTCGTTGTTATAACTGAATATATATTATATCCCGAGTGCGTCCTACGTGTTTTACATAAAAAAAAAAGTCATTAACTCTAACCTATTGATTTCGAAATTCAATTGTTTATATTTTATTTTGATACCTATACGATATTTATTTATGGATTTTACTTATTTTACTAGGGTGTTTGTTAACAATAATATTATACTCTCTGAATTTACCGATTTCATCCGTCGCAGTTTTCGAATAAAATGAAATTGTTTACATAATATAATATACTATAATTTTCATAATTCAACAACTTTGTGAAAAGAATTCATAAGATTATTTAAACACCTAACCGAAAAACCGTAACATTAAACACAATATAACCCCTTCCCTTTGAGGAAAAAATTAAAAATGAGCAACGTGGGGACACTCAAAGCAGTATTTGAAACAACTATGTGATACTCGACATTTATGAGTTGGAAATTGAAAAATTAGTAATAAAAAGTTACCTATCATAAATATACGACTATACGAACTATGCTGAATATATTTATATACATTTTATGAAAAATCTTTCAAAAACTACGGATTTGAATAAAGTTAATCTGTAGTCGATACATTTATTTAATTAATTTTCATGGCATTGTCCGTGACAAATAAATTATGTCAGTCTAAAACTTTATTAAATGTAAGCTGCACACATGTTTAACACAGTTATTTAAGTTGTCTTGATTAAATATTGAATTTTTGATCTTAACAATATAATTGTTATTATAATTGAATATTAAATTATTATTATTATTATTATTATTATATTATTATAAAGTCAAAGTCGACTGTATTAATATACTATCATGTTTATTTGTAATTTTATAGAACATAGTAATATTTCACTTTTCACAGCTAAAATTTTGTGAAATAATAATTTAGATAAATAATTATAAATAGCATTTTGTAAACCAAGGTGTATTAGGAAAGAATCGGGATACATTTATTTGCAGGGAATTAAATATGTCTATTTGTATTCGAGTCACAAAATGAGCATCACTGATCTGACAACCGACCGTCGATCGTTAAATATCAAAAACAAACCAATGGCTTTTCGCCGTTTGAGCCGATGGAAAGGCACATCGTTGTCTAAAGAGGTAGTGAGAGAGAGAGACAGAGAGACAGAGAGATAAAGAGAGGGCGAGAGTATTAAAATATTCAACTGACTAGCAAAGACTAACTGTACGCCATTTCGACTCCTGTAATTGAAAACATCGTATTCCGCGTATTTTATACAGTAATTTTATTCAAATTCGGTGATCGAATCGATGAATTCCCATTTTAGTTTTTGGTTCAAACTGTATAATATTACGAGTACAGAATGATTCTTTAAATTTCAATTTGTCTCATGGAGTAAATAATCATTTACTATATTTTATGGATTTAAATTTATATGGATTAACCAGAACTTGTTTAATTTAAACAGTAAACACAAACCACACTCTAAGGTTGATAGTATTGAGTACATATTTAGTTTTGAAAATATTTACATGGCCCAATCGAGTATAATTTAAAAACCATAATTTTATATTAAAAAAAGCTAAATGTATAAATGTAATAATATTAAAATTTAATAGTTGCAAAAATACAGTTCCTATACGTATAGGTTTTTAAATTTTGAAGTTCAAATTTTTACCCTGCGTGATTAATAGAAGTGCAAAATGGGACGAGTATAGTTGAAGAGAAATCATACTACACAGACTATTATATTATGATTTTACTTTTCAAATTATATTTTTATCGAAATCTTATTTTTTTTTTTTTTTTTGATTTGTTTAGTGCGCTCTGTACTAGTTAGAGAGGCTCTAACGCAATTGGTCTTATGTACCTATGTATAAACAATCGCGTTGATGTTTAAATATTTGTTAAAAACATAAGGACATCATCCAAAATTTTTAATTTATATCAATAGATCAAAATTGTTTTCTCAAAAGATGAAGTAGATAAAAATCTACATCGATTCATCTATCAACTATTTTTATGTTTTCTGCCAATCAAGAGCCCCAATTTGTTTTAATAATATAAAAATAGGCAATTATATTATACAAAGAGGACAGCGAGAATTATCATTTGTTATTATACCATTACAAATAATAATAATATTTTTTATTATCATCATCATTAAAATATTTTCATAATATATTTAAGTTGAAAAAAACGATGATCCTTGGACGTGTATGAAACGGTCACGAACATTTTGGAAACTCGATAATTTCATATCCCATCACGGGATATAAAATGTAATATAATAATATTAATAGTATTGAGTTTTTCTACGTTGTTTTTGATGTGGTTATTTCCCTTGGCCACTGCACGAACGTCCACGTAATCATCGTTTGCATCTCCAATCATACAGCCACGTTATTAACGTATCATTATTTTAGGTTTAATGCTAAAAATAAACCTAGTATTGTGAAATCGTAAAAACGCTTAAAAATTTCAAAAAAAAATGTCCAGATAATATATTTCTTATATTCTTGAAAACAAATAAATAAAAAATGAAATATGTCTTAAATTAATCAATTTTCGGCTTGCCTTGAAACATTAATATATTTATTTAAAACGTAGGTTAAGTGCTTTTCATTACAACGATTAAGATAATATTATTATCAACTGAGCTCAAAATATAAAAACATTATAAATATTATATCAACATCGTTAAAATCTGGGTGATGCACAAATTTTACATCGCTACAGCTGCTGTAAGTGTGTGTGCGAATGGAACAACATAAAACTATTGTTTGTACAAGTTGTTATTTAAATTTTAAATTTTGTTATTTTAAATTTAAAATGATTCGGGTGGGGGTGAACGGATAAAATGAGAAACGTTCATGAACCTGAACGTTTTGTAATAATAATAATCGTTCTATACCTATAGTGTATTATGGTCGGTTGGACTATAATTATAATAATAAATATTGGGCGTATAACACGCACACCATTCATGGTCGTCGATTTTACCGCGAGCCATATCGAAATAATAATAAATGATAAATCGTTTAGACTACAATCGTTATTTTTGTAAGTGGAACTTTATACTTCCGATTCGACTCGGTATCGAATCCGCTACCACCTTCGGGCCACGGAGTTCTTTAATCACATTTGCCTTTAAATTATAGCTAGGGCGTTAAGATTTATAACAGGGCTACGCGTATTTCTTTTGACATCGAACTCTTTGAGGGCTTTTTTTACTCGTCATTTCGCGCCACATAATATGTATTATTATATTTTATGTAAAGATCCACGCCGTATCAATTGTTTTTTTTCCACCCGGTTTCCAATCCGTCCTGCTATACTGAGTCACGAACTATCTTTCTCTCTCTCACTCTAAACCTCTCGTCGGCCGTGGCGCACATAATATAATAATATATTATTATGTTAATAATTTTCCCTGTGACTTTTTTTTTATTTTTCCACCACATTAATTTTCTCTGGTAGTATACAATATTCTCCATGGTTTTAAAAATGTTTACTCTCATTATTATTTATGCGAAAAAATATCATCCGATTACGAGCTCTGTGTCTGTTATACGCTGCAAGCGACGGTGGGTGGTAGATGCCTGACTACAGTGTAGGTATTATTTATAGTTAAATTTTGCATTCGCATGAATCAGTAGACCTGAGTCCATTTTTTTTTACCAAGGAAAAACCCAAGAAAAAATTGGTGTATCTTATACAACTGAGTTATGAGCATATTTAAATCGTAGTAGTTTTCTTCAAACTTGTAATAAAACCTTTTGAAATTATATAACACTTTATTATCACCTTTGCCAAACCGAAAAAGATATTCCTCATAGTGTTATGCGTTAGACTTTCGGAGTCATTATGGAAAATTAACAATAGATTTAGTAAATTATATTAACTATTTATCAATATTTATAATATATAAAAATAATCCAAGTATAATAAATATTTTATTCTTTATCACACATATTTTACTCTTTTTTAATTATTTTTAATGTATTAAGATACAAATATCTTAATAAATTAAAAACTTAAAAACAACTAGTTAAAATGTCGAATTAGGGAATTATATGGGTACATATACGAGTAAATATGATAATAAAAAAAAAAAAAAACAATCTATTAAATATAATTTACCGTAAAAAAGGCATCCTCCTTTTAACTCCTAGTCTGTACAGTGCACTACTTTTAGAAATACAAACAGTGTCAACATTTTGGAAATATTTAAATTCATATTTAAAAATACCAGCATTCAGAATTTGAATAGGCGTATTGTTGAACGAAAAATTCTGTGTGAACGTTGGGCGAATTGTCCCGTATAATACCTACAATTGCGTTATGAGCTTATGACAAAATATAAAATAACTAACTCGTGTGTGTTTCTCTGTCCTTATCTATGTCCTACGCCACAGCCCGTTACACGTGCACGGACTGCGGCAAGCACTACGCGACGTCGTCGAACCTGTCGCGGCACAAGCAGACGCACCGGAGCTTGGACTCGCAGTCGGCAAAGCGGTGCAACGCGTGCGGCAAAGCGTACGTCAGCATGCCCGCGCTCGCCATGCACCTGCTCACGCACAAGCTGTCGCACGCATGCGGCGTGTGCGGCAAGATGTTCAGCCGGCCGTGGCTGTTGCAGGGTCACCTGAGGTCGCACACCGGCGAGAAGCCGTACGCGTGCGCGCAGTGCGGCAAAGCGTTCGCGGACCGGTCCAACCTGCGCGCGCACATGATGACCCACTCGGGCGACAAGAACTTCGCGTGCCACTGGTGTCGCAAGTCGTTCGCGCTCAAGTCGTACCTGAACAAGCACCTGGAGGCGGGCTGCGCGCCGGCGTCCGCGGTCGCTGCCGCTTCACCGTCGCCGTCGTCACCGTCGTCGCCGCAACAGCCGCAGCAGCAGGACGACCGCGACACGGCCACCCGGGACGGATAACGTCGTCGAGCGGCGCCGCAGCAGCAGACGCCCCGGCGGACGTCGGTCATACGGTTCGCCGCCGCCGCAGCCGCCGACGCCGCCGACGAGGTCCAAGTGTTGTCGGACTAATGACACCGACGACGACGATCGACGGAGCAGCCGCGCCGCCGCCTCCGAAGTAAAAAACACGTTTAAATAACGAAAACGATTTTGACGATTTTTTTCAATTTTTTTTTTCATTATTTTCTATCACCCCCCGAAAGACACGGAACAGACAACTGTGACACCAAATATAAAATAATTATATTATTATTTTTTATTATTATTATTGTAATGGTAGCGATACGACTACGATATTATTGTATATTTAGTTTTTAATGTATCGACGTAACGGTACTTAATATTATTATTAAGGACGTATATATTAGGCATGTGTATGAGGATAGGTTTCACGTATTTTTTCTTATTATATATTATTATAGCTGATAGCAGTATTATCGCCTAGTTTATAAGATAACGCAATATTATTATTATTATTATCATCATCATTAGCATCATCATCATCATCATCATCATCATCACCACAGCCTGTGCCTAGCAGTACCTCCGAGCGCGCGCAATTTATTTACCGGTTCGCCGTATAATAATAATATATGGGTAGACTAGTGTGTGTTTTGAAACGAGCAATAATATTAATGTTTTGTAAACATTAAACAGTGTTAGGCTGATAGTATATTTTTAGAGAAACGTTTTTTTTTCTCATCGTCATATTGATTTTGTACAATATTATATAATATGCCGATCCCCGTCGTGGTATGTACCTATATTTATTATACGGTTTTTTTTCTACGACAATTTTTACGGTTTGACGACGACGGCGACGACTTTAATAATATTATATTATCAAATTGATATGAATTATTACATGTCCGTACGACAACGATCGCACTCGACCAATGATACAACGATATGGTTTTAATAGACTTTTTTTTTTTCAATAATATTACTATGCTTTTCGAGCCGTTTTTGGTTTTTGACTATTGGGCGGATATTGTGTAACAATTCAATAATATTGTTATATGATATTCAGGAAAATATTTGCTCAAATATTGCAAGGTGAACATACGTAATAAAAATATATCATGTTTTTTTTTCGTTTTACTTTTTATACAAACCTTTACATAATATTATACGCGCGATGAATGTTTAAAAACCGTTTGGTGTAATAATATATTTTGTGTATTGCTCGATAGTTGAAAATTGAAATCTAACGGAGACTTTTTTTAAAATTATGTTCGCGCACGTGGTAAAAGTATATTTAGTAAGTTGTAGTATTTCGATAAAACTTCTGTGAACATTAATTTTACTAAAAAAACCAACCAAAATTATGTACAAATATTTCATTATTACATTACATTGTTTGAACACGACAAAATAGGAATGAATAATACATTAGCAGGCTGTGATTTTGGATTATACAAGTATTTTAAAATTTTAACTGATGGTTTGAATGATTTTCGTACTATATCGAAAGCGGTTTTAATTTGATTTTTAAACTTAAGTTTCAAAAAAAAAAAAAAATAATAAAAAAAAACGAAAACGCGTTTATTTAGCAAAATTTTTATTACTTATAAACTTTAACGATAGTGTATTTTAGAGTGATTATACATAATATTATAAATTTTACCATTTTTAAATTTAATCAAAGGCTGAGTATAAACATAATATGTATAGATTATAGTGAATAATAGTTAGGTAGGTAGGTCCGTCCTTTCCCGCTGTTGAGATGATTATCTGAAAATTGTAGGTGGCCGTCACATGATAAATCGGATTTATTTCCACACGCGGTTGCGTATTCTTAATAATGAAAGTAGTATTTTACACCATGAAATAAATTTTTGAAAATCTGAAAAAACGGCTTTTTTTAACGATATCATTTCGAGCCCGTATTATTTCTAAGTGTGGCGTTTAGCGAAATCACACGACGGGCGACGAGGGACGTCGTTAAAAAGACGTTTACGAAATGCACGATTTTGGCCGACGATTCAGACTAATTGTTATTATACTCCGTGGTTCAGTATCAGCATCTCATCCGAATTAATGATCCGATCGTTAATCGCGCACCTAAATATTCGTTATCGAATATGGCCAATAAAGGTCTAAAACCTGCAACCGCCGCAACGTTATTGTTTCCGGAGACGATATTCTATTATCATAATTATTACTATTATTATTATTTCAGTCTAGAAATTGAATTCCCGTCAGTGGCGTTCGCAGCGTCATCCAGCATTACGTTGTACAATGGTCGTGGTACAAATACCGCAATAAAAAAACTACTTTTTGTTTCAAATTATTTTTTTTCAAGTACTTTTTCCTGAAAACCCAAGCGCATAGGTACACATTTTGCGTTTTTATTGCGTCAAATTGCATTTCATTTTTATTATTATTTTATATAATTTTTTTTTACAGCGTTTAATTTCGCGCAATAGTAAGCAACTAATGCTTATATATGCAACTATGCTATTATATTCCTTGTAAACGCATAATATATTTTAACAGATTTTAAGTCTTAAGTCAAGTATTCCATGTATTGATACTGTTTCGGGCCAATGACAGATAATTTCTCTCCGACGCCGAGCTTAAACGCTGCTGCCCCTAATATCATCATGCCACAATATTACAATAATATTATGTTCATATCGAGTTTCAGAAAATCGTTTCCGACGACCATCCGTACCACGACGATCGACAGTATCGCAATACTTTTATATATCATTAGACATTTTTATATATTATACGATATAATTTTAGGTATTCTAAGTTACCGCGTTATCATTATATTTTGTATTTTAGGATTAAACGCGCGCAATAGTATACACACGAAGCTTCCAATATTTTTTAGGTACGGCACGGTGTGCTCGCCACGCGTTGGCGTATATAGAAAGACTTATAATAATAATAATATAAATTATATATTATTATTATAACTTTGGCAATATTATCATAATGTTATTATTAATGTAAAACGTAGAGAGAGAGAGATGAATCGTATTTTTTAGTATTTTATTCTTGGTAGTAGTTTAATTTATATAATAATATTATTATCGTACTAAACGTATTAATATGATATCAATTCACATATTATAATATACGTATACACAAATACATATTATTATATTATTATGTGTAGACGTTGTATTTGCTTTACCGTTTATCATTGTACTCTGTATATAAATTTAGAATTGTAATAATAATATAATAATCACTACGCATTTACGTAAGAAAATATAGATTTAGGCGCGGCGCGTATTTACCAATTATTTGACATTGCGCAGCGTATGTGGTAATAACTTATTATTATCATCGTCATCATTATCATCATTTGATTATATTATTTAACAATTAACTAATAGATAGGGTTTCGGAACATGATCTATGAGACTATAATATTATAAACCATTTATATAACCACGATTTGTAATGCTCAATAAAATTTTAAATGTTTAGTTTTGTATAACGCAACGATATAATATTATTACTATTATTATTATTCTTATGAAATAATATATCGTACTGATTTGTGAACGAGAACAAAATACGTTCATATATATCCGTTTTAGCTGTAATGTTTATCATATTATTGTATCGTGAGTAATCGCGTCGTACTATGACTAGCCTCATTACGATGCTTATTATCACACCGCCATCGCCATCATTAATATTATTACTATTATTATTATTATTATTATTATAATTAGATGTATTTAAGAATTTTTTTTAACGTAATTTTTTGTAGCGGGTTTTCTCCGATTTATTTATTTTTTATTTGAATATACATTAGTTTTTAAGTCACGCTTTAGTCGTATAGGTATTTGTAATTCGTATTACATATACTTGTGACGATAGTGCCGCTGATCGCGGTCGTAGGGTTTATATTAAGATAGTCTTTAGCCACTAAATAATTTATTATTGTGTACAAATACGAACGTTCCCCTCCACTCCTGCGCGCGCATTTGATCCTCTGACAAACGAAGAAACGACGATAAGACGATCTCTAAATGGAACAAATCTAATCGCGAAACAGCGCTATCGTAAAATACTATAAGAACAATAATAATTACTATTCGCCAACGACAGTTGAATTTCGCGCGCGCGGAATCACAATATTATTATTTTGTTAGTTTTTTTTTTTAGATCTCAGGGGACGCGCACAAACCGAACGACGATAACTCGGCGTACACCATAGGTACCTCTATATTATTGTATAATATGCGCCCGGAAGAGATATCTATGTCAAGTGCGGACTTACCGAAAATGCCGGGGCGCGTCATCAAAACTTGCTGCTATTATCTATAGGGCTGTCATTTTTGTCGAAATAACATTCGTCCGACTGGACGACCGATGCGTGATGGTCTGAATGTTTCCCACTGAATAACTTATGAATCACTCAAAACTTCTCGGCGAAATAAAAACATAGTTAGATAATGAAATGTAACGAACATAAAAATTATTTATTTATTCGTATGGAATGCCGTAATATCATGTACTACATACAATTTTATTAAAATATCAATACCCTCGATTTTACGAGCATTAGACGAATAATAAAAGTGCTTGCTGCAAAAAATCTAACACGTCAACTAATTATTTCGAAATGCGCTTTTTCACGGATTAAAAAACATAGAAAAAATACTCAACAGGTTGGCGCAAAAACCAGATTAATCCGTTATACGTACAAATATTGTTGTTTTCTCAGTAAATAAACTTATTTGGTTTACTTTTTATTACTGCAAATAATGATACATTTTAACACAATAATTAGCAAATATAATTCATATACGTACATGCATATTCTATTACTTGGTTAATGTAAAATATAGTTTTTTTTCATTTAAAATTATATGAATAATTATTCGATAAAAAAAAAGACGAAAACGTTGGAAAAATCCTTCAAATAAGAACATGACGATTTAAGTTCATTAGGTTTTTTTTTAATGTTTATAGAAAACAGTTGAAATCAACAGGTTCTAGACAATATTTCCAGCATCTTTTATTGAATTAAAAATCATAAAAGAGTTTTATTCCAAAAAGTTTCAGGTTTCATCAGATTTTAGTAGCAAGCCCTTTCAGTCGTCTTCTAACTCATAGCTTATAAACGTATCTCCGTTATAACCAGACACCCCGGGTAATAGCAATATTCTAAATGACATCCTTCGGTACCGCTCGTAAAAAATGTTAAATAATTATTATAGCTTCGAAATTGCTAAAAATTATTGTTAGGACAATACATTTGTGCAGGCTTTTTAGTTTGTTGTATTTATAATATAATATTATAAAATCTGTTACGGTCTTAGTCTTACTCTAACGACATTTCTCGCGCGTCCTAAAAAAAATATTCATTTAAATCTAGTCCTTTACTCGTCTAGTCATTAACATCTAGTCATTTACTCGTCTAGTCATTAACATCTAGTCATTTACTTGTCTAGTCATTAACATCTAGTATTTTATTAATCTAGTCCTTTATATCCAATAATATTTAAATTTATCGGCGTGCATGTATCATGATATAATAATAAATATGAGCACGACGCACGCGCGCCACGTATTATACTACGACTTTAAAATATTATTAGATATTATATTATTTCCATTCTCATTTTACGTTTGTTTTAAGTGTTTTTTTTTCTATCCCTTATTTTTTACGTGTTTATTCTTGTCATTTATTATTACCGTAGGTTTTCAATGTTTTTTTTTTTTATTTTCTATATAAATTGTATATTATTATATCGCTTGTATTCAAAAAATAAATAACAATAATAAAATCATATTATGTTATATAATACGTGTACATACTCGTTTCAGAATTAGTATAAGTCATATCGATTTATTAATAACTCACCTAGCCGACCTAGACAGGCTAGAGTAAATAAAGAAAAACGTACACCCTTAAATTGTGAAAAAGATGAACGCATGGTAACATCGATAACACAACACCTGTTTTTTTTTAGATTCTTGGGAAATCTAAAATACTTTAAATTCGCTATTAATAGAAATACGACGGTTATATTACTGATGAAAAATATCCTGATAATTTCGCCACTGCAAATCACATTTAATAACAATAAATCGCGATAGTAATCGATGAGTATATGAGTACAATAGTGTCCGAATAGCACCATCGTAAAAAACATAGCACACCGTATTATTGAATGGGGTATAGTTTAAAAAAATAACGTTTTTTAAAACAAAATAGATCCGACTCTTTGATCAAAAAAAAATAATTATAATAATAATCTGTCATGCGTTTTGGTACGTATACACTGTGTATGTATACAAAACCAATATTGTGTTTGTAAGTTTTGAGTTGATGCCATGGCTCTACTATTATTATATAACGTATGTATACGTATTATATAATATTATTATTGTATTGTAAAACGATAATTTATAAAACCTGCTTAGGTATATCCGTAACATTGTTTTTATATTACATTTACATGCCGCAGTTGCAGTGTCGTTTACAGAAAATGATCGCTACCTATAGAATTATATAATAAATCGTTTGTAATATTGTATCACGACGTGTGTACGATAGATAATAATAATATTATATTGTACGACAGTCTAATATTTATATTGTAATAATGATAATAACAACGACATATAATATTATGTCCTCTTGGCAATAATAATGAGCAATATCATGTGAACTTTTTTTTTTTTTTACATTGTTTCATTAATAAACGATTCTAGTTAATAAAAAAAAAACGAAAAAAAAATGAAAAAAAAAAAGTATTTGTGTATTACAGTTATATTATAATTTTTTTCACGCCTTAGCATTTTTATTTTTCAGTTATAAAAGTCAACCGAAAAACATCATTACGACAGTGGTACGTATACAAATCATATTGTATAGGCGAATCATTCGCTGATAATAACATTTCCTACCTATTATATCGGTCGTCGTATATTTAAGAGTGAGCTATCATTATATACATCGCCATCATCATTATCATCATCGTTATTCTTTTTTACGCGTATTTTAAATTTCGCATCGGTTTTCACTTTTCAGTCGTCTGCAACCGATGGTCGTACAGGTGGTGCACCATATTATTATTATTATTCGTTTTACAGATAACAACCATTATCCGTTGTATGTGTGAACCAACTAATACATTAGTTTAGAACTTCTATGCGTAAATGGCGAGAAAGGCCAGTAATAGTGGATAAGACTTGAAATATTTATACAAAGGCCTGAATCACTAACGATGAGGGATGCATGCGAAAGATGTGTTCTGCATTTGTCAACGACTTAGACAATAAGTCAGAAACAGACAAAGACGACGGAGGTAAGTAATTTTAATTTTACTTCGCCGATGAACATAAGAAATGCAATAATAATAATAACAATACACATAGTCGACGACGAGTAGGTATAATAATATATAATAATATAAATAATTGTCGCTTAAACCCGTGGCGGGTGATAATCTATTCAGACAGTTATTCCATTTATTAACGTATACTATACCATTTGCAAAGCCATTCCAATCACTTAAAAACTGCATGGAAAATTAAAATTAAATTTATTATTAATATTAAAGTACTCGACGCAGATAGGATAGTTTTAACAAACGACTTGTGACTATAAGTAAATATATAGATATGGTATTGACCCTCTATCTGACTATACTATAGGTCGCTGAAATTTATAAAAAAAAAAAACATAACACTTCAGAGAAAGAGTGTTTTCAGGTACCTATAACATGGTCATTCATATTAAAACATGTGCATATATTTGTGACATGTAATATATGTATACCAATTGGGAGGAATGATTAGGGGCTTAGTCGCCACAAATATTAACAACCCTTCTCAAAAAAATACGCTCTCCTAAAATCATCCTTAGGTTAAAAAGCCTAACCCTCACCCTTTCACCTCTCCCTAAAGAATTTTGAATATTTGCGCCTCTTTACTTTAGTTAAAAACAGTTTTTAATTATAGTTTAAAAAAATATGAACAAATGGGTCCGCTATACTGTATAATAATGGTAATGAATATTTTAAATTCGAATTGAATGATATTATCATATATTCGTACTTAGTAGTACATAAAAAACGAAATTGAGCGAAGACATTTATCAGCCTATATTATTAAGTATATTTCATCATACCTAGAAAATTATGCTGTGTAGAAAATCATAAATAAATAATTTAATATTTTGTAAAATTCTTAGTATCTACGGATATATATTTTTTAAATGACAACAAACACAGTTTGACGAGAAATAGTTCTTTACAGGTCAATATCTAATGTTGTCTTAGAAACTTTAAAAAGTCATAAATATTAATACGACTTTCAGGTAAACTTTTTATTTTTTTTTTTAAGTAGGAAACAAATGTGTAGCAATCTTATTAAATTTTAAAATTCTAAATAAAAAAATAATAATATAAAAAGTTTTATTCATTTCTATTTAAAAATTATAATAATTTGTAAATTTAACTACATCAAAAACATCTAAAACATATTTTCAAACATTTTTTCGTGTTCAGGTAATGACAATATATACTCTGTGAAAATTTCAAATACTTTGGTTTATTTGTATTTGCATTACTTACAATAAAAAAACTAAATCGAATTTGTTAAATACTGGTTTCACATAATATTTTCACTTTTTCTAATTTTATTCTTTGTTTTTTTTACAATTATTTTGAAAAATACTAAGAGTTTTACTTTTAACCCCCAAAAATACTAACAAGATCTTATTTACTACCAGAAACAACCACCAAAGTTAAAAATTGAAGCATTTTTACTATCCAAAGGTGATGATAATCTACACATATCATTGTAAAATCAATACATCTACCACATCGCTCAATTTACATGCTAAAAAGTAAAAAGATCTTTTTAAATAATCACAATAAAGTTTATTTTATCATTATAATTGCATTTATACTTCACGCGCAATTTAATTTAATTAAGAAGTAAATTGATTATTAACTTACATAGATTATAAAATAACATAAAAAAAAAATTAAAATTGTGATACTCCACAACTAGATATGAATAAGTTGATATTATATATATATATTAATTTGTACATTGTGATCTAATAGATAATACTACGATTAACTCTGAAAAAATATCTTAAAGATAAACTCGTATAGAAGCATATACATTTATTTCCGTAATATAAATATGGTATTAATGGCTGTTCAATAACAATTACAGTCCATCAATATTATGTTATTGTAAACAGTGAAAAACTGAAAGCTATTTATATATCCTATAATATATCACATCCTATACACTTGTATATTATATACTTAATCTTAATTTATTAATATATAAAAAAAAAAATCTTTTTTTCTCCATAAATAATTTAATCTTATGTACTCACGACCATGCAGTGGATATTACTCAACAAAGAGGTGTACAAAAAAAATGCTCTCGGACGGAATCTAGATTTTCAACATTTCTATACAACAGTTTTTGACCGAAAATTATTTTCGTTTTTAAACACGGTGAGCTAACCGTCCATAACTCCTATAGCCTTGGGACATGGCTTAGCGGACGAATGCGCCAAGCGGCGATGGCGACGGTGTCATAATAATAATATATCCATAACAATGGGGAATATTCGAGAGCCGGACCTGTATAAGTGTGGTTGGGGAGGGGGAGTCGGCTATAATGTCGTTATTATATACAAGTTAAATAAATAGTGTGTACCACACTACCACCGCCGTCGGTCCGCGCTTAATCTCTGCGAAATTTCTCGTGGTTTATGGCCTGGGATCAAAATGTGTATCGTCGTCGTCGTCGTCGTACGCTGTATACATAAACTAGCCGCGGTTTTACGTCTCCTGAAAATATATGAATTGCCATGCGATTATTGTATTATGTCGTTTATGTTATGCGCGCACGACGACGACTATTACGTTTATTATTATTATAATTTATAATAATAATAAACGTAATCGTATTATTATTATAATTATTATTACTATTATTATTAAACATTCGATGAACCGCGTTATTTGCTCGCCGCCCGCCGACCTAACCATCACGCAACCACGACTCGTGCGATCCTAAAATTCTCAGAAAAACCCGTTCGTATTAATTATAAACGATAAACTTATAATAATAATTAGGGCGTGAATTATAAGTAAATACATAATTTATTATATTGAATGTAGATTTCTCGGATATGGTAAAAAAAAAGACCAAGTTTCTACATATTTCGTATTATAAATCCTGAGTGGAACGATTAATGTATTGATTTTATAAAGACGTGTTTTGTGTGTGTGTGTGTGTGTGTTGTGTTATACATAGTTTTACTTTCTTTACAATAGTAAAAAAAATGTTTCATTATCTCATTTACGTAAGTAATTTTTCTAAGAGCAAATTGAATCTACAGTGACTAGATTTGAAAGATTGTAGAGTTGAAAATTATCATTATTTTTGGAAAATATAGGAAAACAAAATAAAAATTGTGAAAAACGGAAATTATTTAACGGAAAACACGTTTTACATAAAAATAAATTTTGTTATTTTGGTGTAAAAAACTCAAAAACTATACTTTTAGACGTATTATAGGTATTTATATATTTTATACACATATTAATATTTTCAAATGCAATTTTATCGTTAAAAATTAATTAAACCTATACTGTATAATAAATTGCAAAATAAATTTCTGTGATAGAAACATTAATATAATATCATAAAATATACTCAATACAACAGAGTGGTTATATACTTTCTTCCTATTTATACTAACCAGTTATATACAGACATATTGATAATAAGTAATAACCATTATGCTGATTGTTGAAATAGTTCTAATAACATCTTATACAAAAATGTTACATTTATCTTGTATAGCACATTAGCACACGGATTTCATCGTTTAACTAAAAAAATAATTAAACAGTTAATATTATGATAGACTTAAACTTGAAATTAAACCCAAATTTGTGGTTTTCGACAGAGTCAATAATTACTCGGTAGTTACTTGGTTAGAAGTAATTGAATATCATTTTAAAAATTTCACAAGATTTAAATACGTTATTTTTTATTTCGATTAAGATACTGTTATCGCTTATTACAAAAGCTACTGAAATACAAACCAATACAAAATACGAGTTAAAATATAATTTAACTTTTTTTTTTCGGAAATTTGTTTGTTTTTTTTTTTTGTACAAGTTATATAAAAATTAAAAATAACAAATTTAACAGTAATTGATGATGGTCTTGCGATAGTAAAAAAATGGAGCAAACTAATTAAATGAGATTTAAGGAAAATCTGGAATAATAATAAAAAATACATTAGATTAAGTTTTTGCTAAAAGTTTTTATTTACAACACATAAAAACAATTATAGAATATTCTTCTTAATAAAAATGAAAACACATCATAGAATTTTGAATTTATACCAACTGGATTATATTGTATGCCATATGCAATATGCTTCAAATAGTCCAAACTTTCGGTCGATATTGAATGTTCCTTCGGTGGCAAATAATTTTTTAAACCAAACTAGCGGCGTATATATTAGAGTTTAAAAATCTCCATATGATAATGATCGATAATATTTAAATTTAAATATCTATTTAAAATTTATCAAAAATATTGGTGCATTTTTTTTTACAAATAAATCAATTTTTTTTTATAAATACAAAGTTTCTTGTTAGTTGTTAAACAGTTTATGTTCTTTATTTTATGTTTTCTCAAAAACAACAACATACATATTTACATCATTTGACTTTTTCATTACTTAAAAAATTAAAAATCATGTTTTAGTAATAATAGTATATAAGGTAATTCATTTAGAGGTCAGCCTTCATTTTCTCGAAGAATATATTACTAACGATTTCCGAAATATGTGTTTTTCTTACAATTTTTTATATCAAACAATATTCTACAAAAATCTTCTCTGATAATTTAAATGAATAAAAAACGAATAATTTAATAATATTAGTAACAAGTTTTTAAGTTTAGATAAGTGGAATATTGGACAAATAATTTATGGAATTTCCTGCATTGCTAATGTGCTAACGCACCCCGGTCATATTATCTTTCAATATGACGTATACGATTTAATTAATACAGTACTCGTTATAATGTTTAAAACTGAATGTTAAGAAAAATTAAACCAGAATACCTAATTATAATTTAAAATCTGTACTGAACTTTATGAATAACGATGAAAAATAAAATATGAATATTGTTCCGACGAATATATTAATATATATATATTTTTGTAACTATATTAATTATTTTATTTTCGTATTTTTTTTTTAGGCATTTTGAATTTTTTTAAAAAATCCATAAGTATTTGTTATGCATTTATGAATATATAGAATACATAGTTCAATTCATTAACAAAAACAATTGTTTGTAGTCCATGACGTTGCTATAAAATATTATATAAGAAAATATTTAATTTATGATTAATATGTGTTTTTTGTTTTACCAAAGAATTGCTGGGAGGAACATCAGCTGTTGGACGGATGACGAAAACGAACGTTTTAGATCTACTTCCTTGGGCGATATCAAATTGCTCGTCGCCTTAATGACCATTGTTAGCGAAAAAAAACAAATTTAATTTATCAAATCCAGTTGATCCGCCGACCACTTCCGTAAGCTTTCCGGGTACCGTACGACCAGGCGTACGCATATATCCGGGTCAGATAAGTGAGTGGATTTTCCCAAGTCTAAGGGATTAACCCTCTTTTTGTCCACGCCGCCGTGGATTAAATATTCGTGCGGCTCGGCTTATTTGCCATTTGAGAACGGTGCGGTGGCCACCGACCGTAGCTATATACATTATAATAATATCATATACATTAAAACATAAGCTGCGTTCCGCGACGCTGTTTAAATCACTCGTTAAATGTATTAAAATATTACCTTTCCTGGTGCTGTATTTTTGTTTGTATATTTTTTTTTTACAATTACTGTGCCTGGACAGAAATAAATTATAATTTCGACAGAAGATGACAATAAACTTACAACTCCAAGTAATGAAACTGAGTAGGTACTAGGTAAGTACTTTCTAAGAGTGTGTTATTTGTTCGAATATATTTTATAGTATTTGTATAACTCGGATGGTTTAGATACATTATAATAATATACCACCACGTGAGAAACGTGAACTTTGATGCCTAATCTTGTATATAATTATTATCATATAGTTTCACATTTTGAGGGTAAAATTACAAGTAATACGGCGTTATTAATAATCAATTCCAATACACGATTTTTTTTTTTTTTATTATTGTTTCCGTTTGTAGTCCTACCGATATGGTTAATAATATTGTATACAAATGTTATTACCGATCTAAGTACTTACTACGTGTTTCTTACTAAATAATCTAATATCTCTGGATAGACGGTGGTGGCAAGTTGGTTTTGGGCTAATCGGTTCCCACGTTTGAATCGGTTACGGCGTTGTTTGTAACGGTATTTTCGGTTTCGACATCATCGACGTCGATTAGATCAAAGCGATTTGGGGATGCAAAAATGGTTTTTTTTTTTATTTATTTCAGTTTTTGATTCAATTGTTGTTGAGAGAAGTTTGGTTTTGGCCAGTGTGAATTTGGGGTCTCTTAATGGTGAATTAGATAAGATACCATTATTCGATGAGCTCTGTATGTGACTTCCCTATGTGTTAATTTTGAACTTTTTTTAAATGATAATAATTGTGTGGCAATTTAATATTGGTTTTACTTTTAGTTGGATTTATTGAATCGAGCATTATGCGTTATCGGAACGCGAATTAAAATTTAATATAAAGCAGCCGTTAGTGACTTATCAGTAAATTGTACGTATTACAATATAATACCAATAATTATAATTACCAGTTTTATATGGATTTTTTCCGCATTCAACGATATGGAAAATATAAAATTTGGATAATGTTGAGCAAAAGAACAAATTTACATTTTTTTAAACGTAAGACATAACGTGTATAACGAACGACAAGCCGAACGTGGTAACGTAATATATTTTAAAAATAAGATTATTTTAACATATATAATTGACTCGATTAAAGTCAACTGAGAATAATTATAATTGTATAACATAAAATATCATAGCTAGTGATGGTTTTTATTTTCGATAATGAAATTGCAATTCAACTTAAAATAATCACATTCGTATTACTATAAGCACGAATTATATTTTAAAATATTCATTGTTTATTCATTATCAGTGATGGTCACTCCGCTCCTAATATTTTATTCACTGCAATTTCGTAAACTGCAGCATGCGGATATAAATACCCGAAAGTCAGTTTCGTAATAGTTTTACAATCTTTGTTTCTGTTTCTTTTCGCGTTGGCCGATTAATTTTTCGTGTGATCCTACAATAATAACAGCCATAATTACGAACTAACCGCTCTCCTAAGCTGCTCCTCGAAATCATGTTGCGTTGTTTATTCGTTTCAATTCAACCACTTGCGTAGACTATTTCATATTATTATTTTAGCACCTGCGATATCGTTAAAATCTGTAGTAACTTTGTGGATTCCGTACATAATGATATGCCCGCTGTATGCACGGGGATGTTCGTATATTAATACAAAACAAGCGCCGCGCATTCGCGGACGATATTCCCCGGAGGGTGTTTCAAGTTCCGTTGAATTTAAATAATATCGTGAAAATACTCTGCGGACACGTAAACACGACGCATGGTACACGTTGTAATTGAACTCACGCAGACTGTGTAATGTGCAACAGGCGCGGATAGAAATATTGTTTACCATATTTTTAATTTCGTCCGACAACGAAGGAACGTCATTGAAATTTACATAATATTATGTTTTTGTTAATTAAAATTTCATTGCGAGTTTAATTAAAACTCGTAAATATTCACATATTAAGCAACCACGTGATAGATGTATATATAGTTGCAGGTGCTTACTCTTTACTCGTAAACACTTTGTATATTATAATCTAAGTTTGAATCTAATTGTGTACACGTGGAACGCGGCACATAGGTATAATATAGATTTCGCGGTCGCCAAAGTAATATTATCATATCCGAACGAGTGTGCATAATAATTGTGTGTCGTACCTAATATTATAATAACGTATGACACTGAACAGTGTAATTTTTATTGTATCCTGTTGGTATATGTCGGGCACAAAACAAAATTGTAAATTAAATAGTCGCTGCGGTTGCTTCGTGGTCCATTTCAATGGATATACATATTATTTTCATCTCAAAATTGTATCTTTTAATAAAATATATAAAAGTTTGAACATGATTACAGTAAATATTAATGACTGTCGAAAGTTGAAATTACCAAATTACGGAGGGGAGGTTATTATTTTATCGCCACCGTCCATTTTCTTTCGGGATATTTTTTTAATCTTTCATGCGCAAATATTTTGCTTTGTCAAAAGTTAACATTTTAAAAGTATATAGGAGGGATCATTGCAATAAACCTGATGGTTTAGTTTTTAAATACGGATTTTTAGTTTCGAGTACCTATACGGAATAATGAGTGTTAAAAAAATATAAATATACCCGCTTAAAAGAAAAATCCGTTTGGCTAAAACGAAAATTAAATTAATATTGATTATTTTTTACTATCGTTATTAATATTACATACAGCTCGCTCGAATGATCGATGGTATATTTATTTTCATGTAAACAATCATTTTTAAATAGCCCAATACTATCTGGTAGTATAATCTTATATTATAATATAAAGAGTGCTTATAAAAAATTAGATATTTTGGTTACTGAGTTGGTCTCCTTGTTGAATATGCCCATGATTTTTTAAATTATTCACCCCAATTTTTTTCCCTTATCATCTGAAGTTACAATCGTTTTATTTGGGCGTGGTTGTATCACATTATTGTTTTTACCATATTTTCTGTTTATGTATGAATTTTCCAGAAAAAAAAAAACAATTTTAACGTCTAATAAGTAGTATTTTAAAATCTTTATTAGAATACTTATTAATTTTATTTTATTTTTAGTTTTAATTTAATTAATTATTATTTTAAAGTATATTATTACTTAAATTTACTGAATAATTTCCTATTCTATTAAGATTTGAAATATTTGTAAATGAAAAAACAATTTATTACTTGATTAATTCGTATCAAATGAAGTTTCAATCAAAAACATTTCCGGGTGTGGTTGAGTCGCAATACTTTTTTACCACAATTTTTATTAACGTGTGAAATTTTCAGAAAATAATAATAAAATACAAACGTCTGCGCGTTATAGGTATTTTTACGAAATCTGGTAGTTTTTGGTGGCTTTCAGTGGATAATTTGGTGTTTTTGAGATCTCGCTCCGTTTTATTGAATGTCTGCGAAAACCTTATTTATCGCCCTTCAAACGATATTATGTTATATTTATTATACGTTCAAACGAATAATAAAAACCATGATTTTCGACAAACGATTTCGGACAGCGTCTATAATATTATACGAAAGTACATACTATACGTTGTGAACTGGCTTTTTTGTTTTGTGTTTATATGTTTCCTGCGACATTGATAATACATCATATTATATTATATAGGTACGATAACCGCTGAACACGTGTTACCACTAAAATTGAGAGATGGCCATATTGCGTTATTATATGAAAAGCTACTATAAAGAAATTTAGCGAACCGAAACCCATATAAAGTTTATAGTGCATGGGATCTTTATAATAATAATTTTCCTGAGTAGTTTCAAAATATTATATGATCCATTTTGCCATCGATCGTCATTATATTATATATTATTTAACGGCCGGGATCGTCTGCACGCATCTGGTGAAGTTTTCGTGGTTAAACTAGCTTTTTGCCTTATACAGGGCGGTTTAGTTATCGTAGAACACTTTAGCATAGAAATAATAAGATTAGATTTAATGGAAAACGAATATTCTGAGATTAAACTATCAACTGTTGCAGTATATATTCTGGCATTCTGCAGCACAAATCATATAAAAGAACGTGACCACGGCGTTGTCGGTGGAGGCAATGAAGGCAAAACAAACATATAATATTGAATAGTCGCGATCGACATGACTAGACTTTTCAATATTATATATTTTATTTAAATCTATTAAACAATGTATAATGTAGTTAACAAAAAGTGCAAGTTGTATACGATGTGTGTCAAGTTGATTGTAGGTGGGTCAAGATACCTGCTATTGAACGCACTTGGGCTCGAGTAACTGAGTAGGTTTGCTTATTCAGCTTTAAGATTTTTGAGCTCCTTAAAAAATCATCGAGAAGTTTGCGTGCTATTGGTTCAGTTATAAGAGGTTTTCTATGGTTTTGTTAATAAGATCTCTTATAATAAGTATAAGCCTAGTTTTGAACGAAGAGAACAGAAATATCATTACGGATCGAGTGTTTAGTACTATGGATATTTAATGATTTGACAAAAACATTTGGATACGGTTTATGTTTGGTACGAAGAAGATTGACTGAGCCCTAGAGGTGAGTCGCTGAGGCCCATATGGGTTTTGTGCATTAGCATTTTTTACAATGATAATATAACACTAAAATATTAAGTATATACACTTTATCATATCGATGATAATTTTCATTCGGCGGTTATCATATCTAATAACACCGTAGCCGCTGAATAACCAATAATATTTCGGAACTTCGTCGGAACGTTATATAGTGACGGTCGACATTCATTTCCGGTCTATAGATCGAGATACGAGACGTCCATTAACGCTAACAGTCTCCTCTTCGGTCTAATGTATGCATATATACAGGAATAATCGTCGCTTTTGCCGAGTTTCTCGATCTTCTACAGCCTCCCCCCCACAACCATTCCACGACAGTGTCGGCGGCGATGATCGATAACTAAAGGCGGCAGTGGCGGCCGGGGGCTGACGGGCGAGAAACTTTACATATTATATTATCGTCGTATAAGGTTATAATGATATTATGTTATATATTGTAGACGACTATAAGACTGCGCGCCAGACATCCGTCTGCGCGTCTCCAAGGAAGCCAGTCTGCAAGTTTATATATCGTTATGTTCGTCTAGTGCTATGACGGACGCACTGCGTTTATGTATATAAATATATACATAAGTAGTATAATAGTATATGATATAAGCGTTTTCGGAGAGCGATCGCAGTTTTAATTTTCACGCCGTCGTGTGTCGTCACAAGGCGCAGACCGGCGCAAACCGAATAAACAAAACCGAAAGAAAAAAAAAAAGGGAAAAAAGTTCAAAGTTTTCGAGGGGGTGCGCGCATTGTAGTGGCGGGGAAATCGAACTCGTCGAGCATATAAATATCGGAGGGGGAGGGGGTGAAACCCATACACACCAAGTATTTCTTCTGTACGAAATATATGTATATACATATATATATATACCTAAATATAAGGAAAGAATATAAACGCACCCACACACACACACACACACACACACAAACATATATTATTCTCTTCGGATTGTGTATATATATATATAATGGCGAGTTGTTTATTTGAATAAAAGAAAAACGCCAGTTGTGCGCGGCTTTTAAGAGTACACGCACACACACACACACACAATACACATTATATATATATTATGTATGGCATCGGCTTTCTTTTTTCCTCCGTCGCCGACGACTAAACTACGCGACGTCTCGCCCAGTTTCTTCGGCGATTATATATATATATATATATATATTTATTGTATATATCTTCGCGTATATAAGTTTTATATTTTTTTTCTCTCCGTGCGCACACACCAACACACACACACACACTCACACACAGAGACACACACACACATATATATATATATGCACTTATACACACGACGTATATGCGGACGGGAGACGCGAAAAAGGAGGAAAAAAATGTATAAAACTCGCTGCAGTGACGACGGTGTGGCGGTGTGGCCGCGACGGTGGGCGGTGGTTGTTTTTCCCGTCTCGCGCCCGCACACACATTTGTTATGTCGGGCTGGCGCCGTTCCATCGCGTATTATATTATACGTCGTCGGTGGCTGTTGCTGTCTCTTTGATCTCCCCCTCTCGCTCTGTTTCTCTCGCGCGCGCGTCCACGCGAATTATCGCGTTTCCGATACGGACGAATATTATGCGACGGGACCGCGTGGTGGACCGCGCGATTTCCAGAGTGGTTTCGGGCGGCGAGCCTTGCGGGGTGGACACCGCCGAGTAGTTTCCGAGTGCGTTACCCCGCCCAAATCGAGTTTTTTCAATTTATTTACGACCATATCCGTTCGTATAAAACCAAAACTTCCGTCTGCGTGGCAAGCCACGACCGGACATACTACCGTTCGTCGTTTGTTCTATTGCGATACGATGATTATCGATCTCGATATTCATCGCAGACGACAACAAACGTTTTGCTCTTATGAACCCATTGTAAAACGATCGAGGGTAGGTTAAACATGGGCAATGGAAAAAATCGATTCGTTTAACGAGCATAAAAGTCCTAAAAAATCGAAGTCCTCTCCTGGCAAAATCCAAGTATTCCTTAATTATTATGAGAATCTATGTATAGTATTATTTCTAGACCACTTGGTAATCGTTGTAAAAAACGAATTCACCGACGATATCAAGGTCTGATCCGTTTTTATGGTGGACATTCATTATTTTGAAAAATATTTATTTATAGTTAAAATTTATCATCATTAAAAAACTATACAATTTTAATCTTAGACACCGGAGCAGAATATTTTTTTTTTTTTAGGACTACATCCACTGTGCAATTTATGTTTCATAACGTTTTGGGGACGTTATTATACCTAGTATATATCCAAAATGATATGTAATGGCCAAGTAAGCATTATCATTTTTAGAAATATTATATTGTGTTAGTATCAGATAATATGTATGTATCTGAACTGTATGTGTACCTCTATACCCAGCACTTGGTTTGGTATGCATGTACCATATTATGCACGAATTAATAAATATAAATTTAAATACATGGTGATCTATTAAAAATTTAAACTCATTTTTTAAAAAGTTATAAGCAATATTTAATTTTGTATAATTTAATTTCATTTAAAAAAATAAAATATTTAAATTAAAATATAAATATAATATGGATTTTTTTGCTATTTTATTAATGCTTTTAATTTTTTACTTATTTAAAAGACGATATACATATTTCAAAGCGAGATATATATTTTTTTAGAGTACTCATAGCTACAAAACAATTGCATTTCTGAGAAACATATTATTAGTTATAAATGTTAAAATTTAGATGAGTGAAGCAGATTTCCCAGAAGTAGGTATCCTGCAAAAGGTTGTTGGTCTACTTTTCCGCATCGCCACTCATCTAAACTTTAAAGTTTAAATACTCAAAACAATCAAAACTAATTAACTATTAGTTCTAACCTTCATTTTTTATATTGAAGTAAATAGTCCTGAAAATTATTCTACTTAGGATCGTTAAATGAATAATGTATACCGTTTTTCAAATAAGTAAAAATAATAAAAAAAAATTGTAAAAATTAACATCTTTTTCCAAAAATCATTTTTTGTGATGATAATATCATGTGAACTTGGGAATATCGAATATATTATATTTTTGAATACTTTTTATATACTTAAATAAATTACTTTATTCATGTATATAAACTGTATTATATTATACACATTGTGAAAGCTCATCAGTATTTAGCTCTTAAATGTTGCAATAAAAATTTACATGCAACAAATTATTGTAAGGCTTGTTAGCCAATACATAAAATGTAATATATGAATAGTCAGTTTTCTACGATCACTGAAACTGAAATCAAATTAAAACATAACTTCCGAGGGTCTTGTCTCAGCCATCCGAAATAATATTATAATATATATATTACACCTTATCTTGACATGTTTTATGAATATTATTGTCGGTGTCTTAATTATAGACGATGTAACGTAATTAAATCGAGTTAGATATCCTTGTTGTTGTTATATACATTTATATAAGTGTAGTGTGCAATGGAAGCACTGTTTCGTATAATATTATTACCTATTTTATAATATCACGTGTTTTTCGAGTGAGCACCTGTGTACGTACCTACTTGTTGTATGCTTGGGGTTTTATTTTTGGACTAGCGGCGACCAGTCACGATGGTACTCCCACAAGTTTTAGCTGTCGAATACAAAAATAATTTACTATATTAGCGACGATAAACGATATAATATAATATTATTATTATTACTCGAATTCAATAATAACACAGTGAAACCTCTAAATAACAGACACTGTTGGTTACTGTAAACGTAATTAGAGAGTTAAATTTGTAGAAAGTTTCGTGTTTGTTTCCAAGAAAACATCCACTATTCTAGTGTTTTATAGTTCACTATACCTATAAGTTTATACAATATTAGAGGAAGTTTCACTTTTATTACAAACGAGAATGAGTATTTTAACTTACGTGAAGGTTTTCAGACTCTTAAAATATATTTTATTTTTGCAAATAAATTCTGAACGCGCATGAATGCGGAATATATGAAATTATATACCATTAATGTATATTGACATTTTCAAACTAAGTAATTATAAAAACTAGTTAAATTTTTAGCGTTTACCACAGATACTTGAAATAATATAGGTAAACTATAAGGTAATATTAATTAAATGGGTACCTATCTAGAATATACGAGTACATTTAAATTTTTTTTTTCTTAATCATCTACTTAATTATGACACAAACAAGCAGACTTAACTATAACCATTAGATTTTGATTTGTCGAATTATAAGCTAGGGTAATACTACAGAATTAGATCGGTTTATAATAAAGTGTTTGTCGATTTAGCAATCATGTTGATTTTATCAAAAGTTTCGTTTTAACCACTGAATTGGTACACAGGTAGGCGTGTGCTTTTGTATTTCGGACACCAAGTACAAACCTTAGTATTGTTATACGTTGCTACGTAGGTACCATTTATGACATAGAAGAATACTACAATACGGTTATTTTATTTATTATCGATTAGAATTCGAAACGCCTAACGGAAAACGGAAACCAGGTCGACAAGCTATTGAAATGATTTTATTCGAATTATAATAAAGGAATACTTCGAATATTATTACTGTACATGATTTTAGCCCTAAGTTACAAAGAATAATTTATTACAGGTCAACGGCAATATAATATAACAGACTATGGATGTTCCAATGATAATATACTTTTCAAAATTATTAATCGTTCAAATTAAACTTCAAATCTACTATAGTTACTGAGGTATAAAAGTTGGTAAAGTTTATATGGAAAGTTTGCTTTCAAACAGTGCCGAACAATAATATTATACCTATGCTAAATATAAACATTGACGCGCGGGTGTAAATTTATGTTGTTACGAACGTTTTATGGTTATCACAGCCCTGGGCGCTATCATTCTGACCTCATATAATATAGGATATTATTATAAAAATTTAGTTGGGTATATTTATGTATTAAAAAAAAATAAGTAAATGATTGTTGTTCTTGTACGAGATGATTTTTTTTAACGCAAACACTTATTTCTTACAATATTATTTCACAAGTACTTCCCTATGTACATTATTATAGTATAGGTACCTATTTATATTTTCGAGAGAAAAAATAAACCATACAATTTTGTAGGTGCTTTTTTATCGTTGTGATTGTTTACTTTTTGTACCCCACTCAAATATAGCGATTTGTATTCTACAGCAAAATATTTTTCCAGACATTTTTACCTAGTGCATATTGATTCAATACTTCATTAACTATATTTATTTGAGCGTATAAAGTTTTGACGAACGTTGCGAGTACATTGTGAAGCAAACTATATATATATATATACATATTTTTTTTTTTTTTTAATATTTTACTCGTCTACAACTTATAAGTTATAACCGATTTGTTTCTAGCATATCGTGATTTTACAAAACCGTTTAATTTTTTTAGAAAACACGAACTATTAATGAGATAACCATGGTGTAAAGAAATAGCGTTGAATTTGTGATATCATTATATTATTGGTTATAAATTATATATGATACACACGAAAAGGGTACGTGAGTGAATATTGATTTATATTTTTATGTATTCGTAAAGAAAAAAAGGAAAATAACATTTTTACGCATAAATTATTAGCTATTATTATTATTATCATCATTATCATCATAATCATCATCATCATCATCATCATCATCATCGTTATAGCTATATTGAATATATTCATGTGTATATATAAAGTCACGTAACGAGGTCATGACGAATGCTTGCGTACGTGACCCGTCGAGGAAAACCATGATAGACTTTGGTGTCGTCTGAACAGGGGACCGATAGAACCTTATCAATAATTGGATTAAATTTTTTTCCACCTCGTCGTTATTATTATTATTATTTTATACATAACGATAAAAAGGAACAGACTTGTCTGAATGATAATAGTTAAAGACCTATTGAAAACGATTGTAAAACCAATAGCGGAATCGTCTAAAGTATATATTTACTGTACAATTTTTATTGATATTATTTTTTTTTTCGTCCATTCGGCACAAAGAAACAAAAACGATAAAAATGCGTTATATTTTATTTATTTATAGGTATGCATTATATATTTAAAAATATTAAGGAATACATTTTTTTTTGTAGAGGGAGGAGTCATTATTCTATCATTTTAAGTCAAAAGGCAGTAAGCAACAATGTATACAAAAAATACTTAAAATAAAAAAAAAAAATAAAAAAAAAACATAAATATTTACCCTGTACCTACAACAGTAATATTTTAAGAATAGTTAAAAGATGTTGAGCAAAAATAAAAAAAATAAATAATAAAACAGTGTAGGTAAATTATTTTATTATAAATTTAAATCTCAAACATGTCTCAATTTTTTTGTAGGTTTTCACACCATAAACTTTTAATTAGTTTATTCACTTAACGTTAACCATTTCAATTCGTTTCATAGGTACTTCATACTATAACGGGCTCCGGTACTTATGAATCTTATTAACGATAGTTATTATTAACAACAACAAAATATGTATAATGCTATAATAATATGTAGGTATAGATTTTTAAATTATCACACAAATACAAATGTGTGCTGTTTATCCCAAACTCGGATCGGTCTTCATCTAAATCTGTAACGATACGGTATGTTAAAATTCAAATAATACATCCGATGAACTAATAAAAAAAATATTTTTCAATAAAAAATGCAGATGTATCAGTGGGATTGGACGAATCGAGCCGTTTGTTTATCCGCCTTTACCGGAAAACGATATTTGGATGGTTGAGCTGTCCAAATAAAATTATATTGTAATAAATCATAACGGAAAATACTGTTGTAAAATACAAATCTCGAGTATTACGTCGTTACGCGTTATTATTTTTATGTAGTAAATGCGTTTTTCGGTTCGACGATAATAACTCGAACGCAGAAGACTACCGTTTAACCGATACTATGTTTTTATAACATTACGCTATTACACGCAACAATAATTCGTAATACACATAATATTACATATTGACATGGTCGCGTGTAATTATTACGTAAAATAGTACACCACACAGCTCACGTGGGTAGTAAAGTTGCGGGGGAGTGGCGAATGAATGCGTTATCCATCTCCACTGTGCACCCCCACGACCTATCCATCGTGGTTTCGTGGAAATGCGCTGAATTCCGAGAACGTATTACCCTTATTAAGTTTAATAGGTATAGCAACGTTTTATGTTTAAGTTTTTTCTAGGGATGGGCAGTGGTGAACGATAATAATACGTGTGCAACGGCTATGACGACGACCACCACCACGAGTGTAATAATTAATAGAAATCTGTAATTATAATTTCATTATTATAGTCTGCTGGTTAGAAAATTTGGTATAATGATTGAACAAGTATTAATGCATTACCATTTTTTTCAATTAATACACATTTAATTTTTTTGCTCGATAAAACGTACAATTTTATTGTTGGAGTTTTTACTCGGAGAAAAGCGTATACGCTTAATAACAATTGGCTGGATATTGATGACAGTGGCGTATTTTTGTGTGGGGGAGGGGTTATAGTATCATTCGCTGCCCCCACCTAGTGACCCGTTTATTACCTTTTTAAACTATGAATCACACGCAGGATAACGAAGAAAATGTGTATTTATAATTTTTTTGAATTATTTTCTAGAATTATAAATAATGGCGATTGCATTATAATTTATGACAATATTAATAACTTTTGAAAACCATGACATTAACTTTTGAAAGTTACTAAATTAAAATATTGCTTCTGAGTATTCCGATGTTTTTATTTTAATTTTTGATTTAGCTGTTTTCCGTACAGCCAGTTAAAATACAAATAACTCACACTTTTTTTTTACAAAACACCCAATATAGCACCTTTTAACCTAACCGTTTAATTGTATGCATATACGTATATTTTATATATTGATAACGTAGTTGCACTCGACTTAGCCCGAGCATAGGCCAATATTAACCATTATGTGAATTAGCACGATTGTTTATTAATTAGGAAGTGACAGTAAATGGTATTAAGAGATTCGAAAAACTATCTAGCCAAAATTAAATATTATGTTTAAAGTATTTTTTATACGGCATTGAATAATTAGGTGTTAGATGTTACTTGATAAGTATAGTAAAATAAATAATTGTGATGTACATACTACGTATCTATTTTTAGATTTTATTACATATATAAAATAAATGTCATAATATCTACATAATAACATATATAACTTTGATAATTTGCATAATTTATATAACGTTCATTATTGTGTGGAAATGATTGAATAGTAGATATGTCTACGGACCTTCGTCACTGATTAACGATAGTTATTGAGTTACTTTTTTACTAAAATGTATATTGACATCGTAAACGTTTAGATTTTCAATTGAACTTTCAGGCAGCTGAAAAGTAAACTTTTTATACGTTTTGTAAAAGAAAAACGGAGCTTAAGTTGAAAGCGTACACCGATTGCACGTAGAAGTCAGAAGTAGTGGAATTAAAACACACAAAATACGATCAAATTGAAAATCGTAATTTTATTTCCTAGTTAAAGTGCAATATAGCGCATGTCGGCAAAGAAGCAATTCCTCGTAAGTAACACCAATTTATCAGAAGGCATGTACATGTAAAAATATTTACATATTTCAGTGAAAAATAATGATAACTTATTAAAATGGAATTAGTTTTAAGTTTATATTTTCTTTGGAAAAAGTGTACTTTACGAGAAATTATTATTAAAATATTCTAATTTTTTTCCTAAAAATATATTAAATATATACCTATATACAAATATCAGTTTTTATTTTGCAGCTTTGCAGGTATTAATGCATATTCACGGATTCACAGACAATATATATAACATTTTAAGCATTTTTTTTTAAATAAATTAAAAAAAATAATGAAAGATCAATGATTCCAAAGAGTGAATTAATATGATATATATATATATATATATATATATTATTATATAGGTATATAATATCAGCTACCAATAAATTATCTAGATGTGTGTGTATAATTCATTTCTTTTTAATATATTAATTTAGTCTCTTTCCATTACATATTTTATAGGAATAGGAATAAAAGGGTACATTGCGATCGTCAGGTAACCATACACGTCCTTGTGAACATTCAACGACTACTCGCATTCCACGCGTCCGTTTGAATAATTGAATACGATTCTGATTTCCTGTAAGGCAAACTTTATACGAACATGTAATCCGCAACAACATGCGAAACAAATAAATGATGTCGTGCTAAAGTTGTGGTACGATACTTACAATTTTAAAAATCACTCGTAAATCGGCTAGCACTTGGCAGTATTCGCTAACGCCATAATACGCTATTGTACGAATAATCGGTTGTTTTTGTTTTTTTTTAGGAAGGAGGTGGTGAGGAAATAACGGATATTTATTTATACTATATTATTATGTCGTTCATAGGGTTTTGTACACTTACGCGAGATACTTCGTATTACAATCGGTCCAGATTCGAACGCATCTCAATTCATTTCAACTGCACTAAGCGTTATTCAGTAGATCATAGTAGTATACAAACACTGTAGGTAATGCCTAAATTCGACTGATAAAGCATTCCGATTGAAGTATATTTTAATATATGTTTCCATAGTTTATGATGCCAGCAAAATAAAGAGACAATTTTATTTTTTTGTCAAGAGGAAGGGGAAATAATAAATATAGAATTAGAAATTTTAGACGAACATAACTAAACAGAATTGAACTGAAAAATATAGTCAAAAACATTTTGATAACTAAATCATTTAATAATGAATTTACACCTGAAGCCAAATATCGAAATTACTCTGCAGCAGACAATTTAATGATCTTCATCGCCCTCATGTAGTCCATTTATGACCCTTTTATAATTTGTTGTGGCCGTTGTGGGCATACCCTCTACGATGTATATAATAGTTTGGATTCGCATCCACAGCCACAGTGTGGTAAGTCTTTCGTTCTCCATTAATTATCCTTATGAGTGTTACATATTATTATGTATAGTCGCATAATGCACATCAGTAACGAAACGTTGGCGCTGATTGATGCCAGAATTCACTCGGTTGCCGAGTTCACTATTCTTTTTTACCGAATTTAAACTCTATTAATATAATAATATGTACGTTTACAGTATATGGTCATAAACGCGTGTACAATAATAATATTGTAAAATAGCATTTTAAAATACGACGCGCATAGTGTAGTATGAGTAGTATATATCAAACCACCCCTAGTTTGAACTTTTCTTTTCAGAATATACAATGGGTTATTTATTTTTATTTTTATTATTGCCAGTCATTGTTAATTCATATTAAACCAAAACAGGTGGCGTGTCGTGACAAACACGAGATTATTTATAATATGTATAATATTATACGACCATAGCACTATTTCGAAACAATAAGG
The DNA here is from genome assembly GCF_003676215.2 of Rhopalosiphum maidis. Classification (NCBI taxonomy): domain Eukaryota; kingdom Metazoa; phylum Arthropoda; class Insecta; order Hemiptera; family Aphididae; genus Rhopalosiphum; species Rhopalosiphum maidis. The sequence goes on from NC_040877.1 coordinate 69,462,398, forward strand.
GTTGGGGAATTTCTAATTTAAATACACGCGCGTGTGTGCCCGATACGCCTATTATACAAGTAGCAAGACCCGGAAAGTTACGCACTCGTAAACACGTGTACACGAGTATAGTGTGCAGGCGGTAAGTATTTCACCCCCTGTTCATCAGTGTCGATTACTTTTTATATTTTATGTTTTTGAAGTATCGTAGATATTTAGGAATTGGAAACCACGAGAAATCGTCACTGCAATTCGCGATGAATCCAAAAAATTCGTTAAGATCCGTGATGTTTTACGGTTTTCTCGAACCCCGCCGAGTCGAATTACTAACACCTATTTTATTACAAACGAACAAAATGGAAAAAATAGTCGCACGCGCGTTTAAAATCCGCGCAAAAGTGTCGGTGTTTACTGCACCAGAACAAATCAAGGCGCGGGACACCTTGTATAATATAATATTAACATAATAGTAGTAGCAGTGCGCCGCAGTGGCGTATTTGTTTTTAGTTATTTTATTAATTTTTTTTTTTTCGCGTACAATGAATATACGTAATATACTGTGTACGCGTGTTTTATGATTAATTGAAGTAGAAGTTTTGATTAAACCGTATTCCGAAATTAATTTTCGTTCCGGCCTAGTGAACTAAACAGAACGGGGGAACGTATAGGAGTGGTTGAGAAAGAGGTACGCTACAGACGTGACCCGCGACAGTCGGAGAGACGGTTCGTCACGGCTATATTATACACTGTGCGTATCGTAATATAATTATAATAGCCGTTGTTTTGTCGTCGTTACGACATAATTATTGTTGTTGCTATTGCTGTGTTGCTGTGATGTGTGTGTTTGCGTTTAACGATTAAGCTATTAGTGTATTACGTATATAATAGGCTATAATATAGTCGCGAGAGTAAGAAAGGCCAAAAATCTTATCTAAAAACCATCTGTTATACCAATCATTTATTTATTATTTTATAACACAACGACCGCCGAACATTTTTGAATTTATATTGTTGACAAAAGGAAACATACTATACATAAGTGGTGGGACAAAACAAAACAAGAATGGTCTTAAAAAAAAAAAAAAAACGGGAACATTGTAATTTTGTATCGCATCTATCAGAGGTGTTATATAGGTAACCGAATATTGAAACGTTTAAGAAGACGCGGAGCACCTACTTTACATTTAATAACCACCAAATATAGCGTGGTTCAAATCTTTTGCGTGTTTCTTCTGAGAACTCGAAGGGAAAATCCACAGTCATATCGATCATATGCGTGCCGTTGAATAAAATTTGATTTCGCATGTAAAACGTCGTGAGTCAGTTGGTTAACCAACGGTACTACAACTACCGAGATCCGGGGAAGTGTGGTTTCGAGTGCTCCCAGTTAGCGCCATCAAGTCGTACGCTCAATCGATTTTTATTTTAAATAAATTATATTGCTATGATTCAATCTACTGACACGTGTGTAACCGTGTACACAGACTATACTGTGTGTTTGATAATTACCAAAATAATGTTTTAAACATTATATACGATTTGTCGTTTCATTTCATTTCATTCAAACTGGTTTTCGTTTGTTTTAAGCTGGCCCACTACTGTACAATATTATCATAAATAATATGACGCGCACTGTGATGTCTATTACAAAAATATAACTACCACTGACATTAAATAATAAATTATGATTATATCGAGGAGTGTCGATCGAGTCCGATAAAGAGCGTTTTATTGCGCATATTATTGAAATATGGACTTAATATATTTTTGGTTGCCACTTTTAAAACGTTGTTGTACAACTATACAATGTTAATACAATTGAGTTTTCGCATTTTTTTTTTCGTACACCATCGTGCCGGAAAAAGGCGTCGGATCCTGTTTCTTCGTCGAAACACTATGCGTCTTTTGAATCCAACCATTGTTCGCCGGCCGAATAATACAACGAAAACGATTTAAGGCCAACGTCTTCTTGACGGTTGGCGAGCGGAGTGCGTGTACTAGCAGTCTTCAGCAGGAAATAGAGTGGCGCACTCTATTCGACGCTCGTGCACGTGTATTAGAAATGTATATTTGTAAAAAAAAAAAACTTTATTTACCCGATATTCGATATTTTTACAAATCTAAAAGCTCTGCTTTACGAAACACTTAGCTAAGAAATAAATTTTGGGTTGGCAAGATTTTTTTTAGAGGTTTTTTTGTGTGTATATACGCATATTATATACTTATCAAATCGATATCTAACTATGTTGTATAGCAAATATATATTTTTATATTTTTTCAATGACGCTAAAAACGAACGATCGATGTTGTAAGTTATGTAAATCAACTACAACAGTGATTTCTAACTAACTGGACCTCGAAGCCAGTGGACATATTGTTATACCGTATAATTTAGTATACTATAATATAATATTAGCCAATAACAACAGATTGATTTGTTTGTGAATTTTATTATGTTTCGGTGAATCAATCGACCAATTCATAAAACTGGATAAAATCAGTAAATATTATAATATTATTTCTTCGAACCCGATTTAACCCAAATTCATAAAATAACCATTAAAACATAAAATACTCAAAGCCTGTAGGTTTACCTAGGTAAACCAAATAATTGTTTTTTCCAAAACGTCCAAATAAACCAAGCCCGAACAAAATCTAAATACATTTTATTTTATACATTTGAAACTCAGTGATTGAATTGAAAGAGTAGGTGAAAAAAATGTATTCTTTGCACATAATGAAATCATTACTTTTCTGTTACAGATAAAATAACAATGTATAATTAAATAAAAATGACTTAACAAATTTTAATCATTAGAATATTTTCTTTTTACAGAAAATACATAATTTTAGATTTTTTCGTTTATTAAAAAAGATAAGTTTCATAATAATTAGTAATTGCATTTATACCTATACATTAAAAAACGTAATATTCTAAGGTGGTACTACAATCTACTATTTATAATAAACGAAAAAAAAATTGTGTTAAGTAAAGTTAAGTACAAAATTCTAATTTTAGTTGTAAATATAAAATAGAATAAACAGTATCTAAACGTTGTATGTCTTATGTCTTCACGAAGAATGTTTTTAATCTATGTATAACAAAATAATAAATATCGTTATTCATAGTTTAAATATGTATTTTACTCTAAATTTATTTGAATTTGAAATGTCTAAAAAAAATTGTGCTTTTATTATAAATTTCAGATTTGTTGGTTTTTGTATAAACTACTTATGATGAAGTATGTATTATACTGTCAAGCCTTAGCTATATTATTATTAATAAGATTCGGCTGCAAAACGATTTGCAATTTTTCGTGATTTTGAGAAACTTTGTCGTCGACATTTTAACTTCAAATACTTATGAAAATAAATTGTGCCTTAATGTATTTTAAAACTTTGTGGTGATTAAAAAAAAAAACAGAGTTACGACATTTTATCAAGAATATAAAATTAATTTATTACTATTTCTAGATTATGGTAAAGAAATGTTGACTTAAAAATTTAACCATAATCTTGAATTAAAAATAATTCAAGATTATCTATTTAAATTCAGAATTGTATTGATATAACTCTAAATAAATTACCTAAATCGAATAATGCGGTTGAAGGTTGGCACAATACATTTAATTCACTTTTAAATTCTATTCGCCCGAATGATTGACATTTCATTAAAATGCCATCGTTTGTAAATGTTTCGAATTACTACTGGCGCAGAACCTTGTCATAAACAAAACAAAAGGAATTGTAATAATAATAATTCAAAAATTGTGTTCTAGTACGGCTAGGTTATTATAACAATATTTTTTTTTTCTATGATGATATCTGTGAAACGTCTCTCTTACGATACAAGTATACATCATGAAGGTATCTGACGACCCTTAATTTTTCTTGCGTATTAACCTAATTACTAAACACCCAATATCAACTCGTATCAACCTGAAATGTGATGATTATTAACGAACGCCTATTTAAATTGTTTTATTTTATCTATAGTGTTTTAACGTTCAAAAACATCCGGCACTCGCGAAGAAACCCAAATAAATGATTCGATCTCATAACCTTGATATTGTTTATACTTTTTGGGTCTAGTCTACGGGTTTCCGTTTTTACGTAGACATCTCTCATATAATATTATACACGTAACCATTACCTATACACGCAAGCACATGAATCGGCTTGTTCGCTATTGCGCTGTGTTTTTATTATTGCTATGGTGTAGGAATCAATTCCTATAAGTAAATTAAATTTCTCAGTCCACGTCGCGGTCGTGGTGTGTCAATCAAAAAGTCAACTCCGATAATGGTTTTCCGCCTTATTCGTCGACGTTGTTGTTGTCATCGTCGCGTTCGTGCGCGCGGGATTAATGGCATGCACATCGTTTCGCCGAATGCCTCGCCCAAAAAGGCAATTTTTCTACGCCGCTCGGTTAATTGATTGCGCCCCCTTCCCCCGCATATTCAATACTCTCGCGTGAGTATACACACACCCGTGCACACCCTTTGACAACCGCAACGCCAAAAGAAAGACCAGCCAATCAATCGACTTTTCTAAGTATAGAATACATGTTCGTGTGTGTCGACAACCTTCGTAGGCACTGTCGCCACTGCCGGAACGGCAAGACTAACCCACCGCATAAACACTTAGTTGAAGTGTCTCCGATTTGCAGTGGATGTCTATCGAACAGTCTCGAATTTGTACTTTTGCCGCGCGTAATTAACCGAATTTATTCAACGGCTCAAAAAACTACAACCGCCTTTCAGACAGTTACTGTAAAACAATAATATAATAATATATTTTACTGTCATTCTTATCGCAAACTTGGAACTTCCCAATTTTATTTTATTTTTTTACCCCGGCGTCGAACTTTAGGTTACCAAAACATTTTCGAAAGTAAAGCCTAAATGGCTAAATTAAATATCTACTATATAAGATATTTAATTTAACACTACATCATTTTATTCGTAATATACAGAATATTATAGTGTATGGATTTATGAGCATAAAGCGGCTTTTCTTAACATGGCTTGAATTATATCACCACGAATTTTTATAAGTTTATTCATTAGGCCATAAAAATAATATATTTCCATAGAGCCAGTGTTTAGTTATTGTATTATATTTAAAATCTATTCAAATGTTGATTTTGTGTAAGGAATTCCGTAATATAACAACTTTGATAAATAAAACCCAATTTAAAAATCAACAGAATATTACCATATTACGTCATAATAAAATAGTATTTTTAATAACGTCAATTAAAATTCTCCAAGTTGGTATCACAATTTTATACTAAAATTGAATGAAATATAATTTTTTCGTTTTAATTTTTTAAAAATATTCTTCATCAAAAACTCTTATAGAACACCTTCCATACAAACCTTAATGTCGACGTATTTCTCAGTCACTCGAATTTAAATATTGGAAATACGAAAGCTCTTTTTCGTCTAATATTTTCTGAGTGAGATTATACGTCCTCGTCATAATAGCGTATCAACATAAATTTAGACGTATACGTGTTTGAAATATTTTTAAAAATTCAAGAAAAAACGGTAGGTATTGAATATATTCAATAAATGAACTTTATACGTGGTAGCCCGTTTCTCGGAATTTTGATCGTTTCGAAATCGAAATACCATACGATAATATTTGTTTGAAAACGCTTTTTCGCATTTCACTGGTATCGTGACTTGTCGTAGATCAAAATGTTTTCACTCGACATTCGAAAGATATAACTTTATCTGCGTTTGGTAATGAGATTTTGTTGCTTAGTGTGTGTTACATCCCGTATAATTTATGTCGTAAAAAGCGAAATAATCACATTTTCAATTGTGAGTATACAAAAAAAAAAAATGTATACATTTAAGTGAGATAAAAAAGTCACCGACACAACACTGTAGATAGAGATCGTCTCTTTTTGTATAACAGAATAACAAAAAAAAAAAAAAATATTGTTCTATCGCCATTTTGCTGAAGAGAATACACGAGGAAACATGTTTTGACAGCTCGTTTTAGCTACTGTACATTACGTCGTAATAAATTCTCTCTTAGCCTGACCATCGCCGTATATAATATACCCATGTACATAAATATATTGTATTATATCGAGTTCAACAGAGAGCTAAGATCAAGAGATTAGCTTTTTTATTTCAAAATGTTGTTAGTTAGTACCTGTTATTTTAATTGCAAAAAGATTTTAAATAATAAAAAATAATATCGCATAATATCTGAAAAAATAACGACTGATTATTTTAATATACATACTCGTATATGATTGAAATTAAAATAAACTTTTCACAATCTTCTAAAATTTTAGCAGGTCCATTACCAGACGAAATCGTTAGAAAAAAAAAACATTATTAATACTATTTTTAATTTATATATACTGCTGTAAATTTCTATCTGAAATCCATTAATAACTATCCCATTATAAATCAATATAACTAAATTGTAAACATACTTTGAGGGCTTGCAATTATAAGAATTTTGTTTTAAAAATATTAAATAAATAATACTTTAAATAAAAATTATGTAAAAGTATACATGATTAAATGCTGAATATTTTTTGAGGAATAACCAATGTTTTTTTTTTTTTAAATTAATATAGGTGTAATTTTCTATCCTTATGTTTGTTGATTATACATCCAAATTTAAGTTTTCAGTCAGTTTAGATTCAAACGCCAATAATAAATCTAAATATTTCAACTGCTGCTATATCATTTCAAATATAGCTTTGAATGCTTTATACGTTTTCTATAATAATAAAATATCTATAAAACAAAAAGTGCTTCCGTTGCCAATGAAATTATCGAGTAATAAAATGCATACCTAGAACCAACTTAACCATAGCATACCACTTCATATGCACATTTAATACTTGTTGAGGGATCAATTTCCCCCCCCCCCCTATATCCGTGGTTACGGGCCTGAATTTAAGTAACATATATAAACGTGTTACTAGACAAGATATTCTCACAAAAAAAACGTGTAAAAAACGCAGTAAATTCGTAGAATAAAGAAATAATTTTAACAAATCGGATTTCAATAACAACACGACGAGTATAAACATTATTGCAGTTTTTATCGGTTCTAAGAGAATACTTTTTAGTTACCATGATTATTGACCGTTTTACAAGTAAATTCAGTTATTTAATTATGCGGTCTAAATTTTATAAAAAATATTACAGTAGAATATAAAGTAAAATAATAGTGTATAACTATTAATTATAGTATAACAAACTATCCTTATAAATCATTATTTAATAACGTGTTAAATTTATGGATTTTACGCGTAAAATACGAAAGTAAAATCTTATAATATCTCATCATCGGGTAGGAATTTGTCAATACAGTCAAAACAAAAATGTAACGTTTGTATAAAGATATAAAAATGAAATATTATAACAACTGCAGTATATTGCAATGGGAGAGTCGCCAAACAAAAATACGTTTAACGTTCTTTATGGCGTAGGTGTGCATCATCGTTGTGAAAACAATGTGAAAAAGAAAAAAAAATATGAAACAAAGGTTTTAATATTATAATATATTAACAACAATAGTGACGAGTACAATGGTTACAACATTAAAATGTAATAATTTCCGCTGTACAACACTAAACGAATTATTTTTATGTTATCGTATTCGACTAAACTCATTGCATTGATATGTTATGAGTACGAGACTCTCTGTTATATTATTTTTTTATTCCATAATATAATATTATAATTTCGATACAAGAAAAATAAAAATCGTGAAGTATCACAACTTATGTTTATGTACAGTACATAAATATATTTATTTTATTTCAAATACGTCTGGATTGATCAAATTTAAGATTTTTTTTTAATTTACCGAGTGTACTTAATATAATATTATTTAATGAATTATATCATATTCATATTATACATATTTGCACACTGCGATTATAATATTCAAAGATAGACGTTAACAAGTTAAAAATTAAAATCAAGTTCAAACGTCAAGTTAATTTAAACTAAGTTATCAACTCGTAAATTATTTTTGGAATAAACTTTTAATTTAATAAGTTAATTTTTAATGCATATAATGTGTTAACTTCAAGTTGATTTAAACTTCTAAACTCTAAGTATTTATAACTCATAAACTACTCATACAAAATGTGTATATACCGAAGTACTCCAAGAAATATTCTGATTCAGAATAATGAATTGCAAATAATATTTTCGTTATACGAAAAATGATAAAAAATATAAAATTATATAATAATTGAAATAAGTATAAAGTGTTATTCTTTTTTATCAAAAAAATTATATTGTAATGATTTAAAAATATTAAACAAATATATATTTTAATAGTTTTTATTTTACCTAATAATGAATGTTCCTTATCTTCTTAATATAAAAATCCCCTAGTAAATAGGTTTAAAATAATATAGATTATACTAATTATACCTATATATATTTAAATACATACTAATGACACACCTAACGTAAATACAATTTTATTTGGTTCAAAAATTACTAATCGGTTTAACTATAAATTATCCTTATTCTGTACATCACTTCCATTTCCATCATATCCGTTTCATTATTACATAAATAAATAGTTATTACGCCTATAATACGTCATAATAGCAGGGTGACTCCGTAGTTGGAAATAAAGTTTTATCTAATATCCTTAGCTTCAACAAAAAATACATTCAAAAAAGTTTTGATTACATTTTCGTTTTGTTCAAATATTCTATTAAGTAGGAAAAATAATAACTGGCATTTAAAAAAAAAACAGCATTTACCTACTACTATTTGAAATTCAAATACACCGAAGTCTCTTGGACACTAAGTTGAATTTTATATAATTATGTACCTTTTTTGAAAAATAAAAATTCATAGTGCATATATTTTTGTTTATTTGTTCATTGAATTTTTTAATTTGCTTACTGCAAATAATGACGCAGCTATATTAAATAATATAAGAAATAAGAAATGAACAGAGGTGAACTGGCGTGACTGGTAATACAGAAATTGTTAATTATGAAACCGCCATAATGTGATGTAAAACGTATACAAAACTATTTATTAAGCTAATGAATTTTCAGTTTGTAAAATAACACCACTGTGGTCCATACACACGGGAATGGTAAATCAACCAATTGATCTAAAACAATTGTTTTTTACACCTACACTGATATAAAAATATTCAGTAAAATTCAAATTTAAGATTGGGTTAAATTCTTGAAATGGTATTTTATTGATGGCAATACTTGCGAACAACAACACGAACTTCATTATGCGGTAGTCGATAGTTCAACACGCAGACTTGTATAACCTATGTAAATATGTATGCTGTACAATAATTATTAATATTGCGAGTAGATTAGTGACAGTACCCAAATATACAATTTTTTGTTTAGACGAAAACTTAAATATAACGGGGGTCGCGGGTCGTATTCTATTCAGTGATCAACCCATTCAATGATTCTAATTCAGTTAGAAACTAAAATACACTACGAAAAACTACCAGAAGCATTGGTAAACGTATCGAAGGTCCGTAAGTTTAAGTATAAATTAGAGAAAAGATAATAATCGTGAAAAAAGTCGAATGCGTCAATCGTGCAATACTTTATCGATAATCCATAATTTAATTTTATACTGGTGCAATTACTGTGTATTTTAAGAGTGGAATTCATATGAAAATATATGACATAACGCAATAATCATAAAACTGTAAACCTTTCTGAAAAATGTTGTTAACCTAGAAATGGGCTCAAATAAACAATAAATAAATGAAGCCGTATTGTTACCAAAGTACTTGATTGAACTATGGTGCAGATAAAAAATGCATAATAATAATGATTTATCTTTACATTTTTCTAATTATATTAAAATGTCAACTGAGAATAGAGAATAAATGCAGCAATTATTTTTAATTAAACATCGACAAAAAATGTATTATAAACTTAAACAATACAATTGTAATATACTATTATTTTGTATTCATTACTTGTAGGTCATGATAATTAATGACTTAGTAGGTCAAACTGACAATAAATGACATAATATTATACATTTGAAGGTTATTCAAATAATATAATTTCGAAGTAAATATTAATAAAATTGTGCGCTATGCTAGTCGTGTTATGCGTAGAAAAAATAAATAGCATAGTATTTTATAAATAATTGCATATATATTTCACCTGTCGTAAATGAGTGAAAAAAAAATTGATTATTTCGGAATTATCATAGGTACCTGTTGCTTCTGCTCCTGAAGTTATTATTTTATAAAGGCTCCATTTATGAAATACGATATTTTATAATATGTTGAACCACGGATAGAACGTTAAGGGAAACGGACTTTATATCATTGTGTTTATTCATACAATTATTATGATTAAAGAACCCTCATAAACTTTGTAACACAATCGTCATCCCTAATATTAAACTTTTAAATCTGTCCAAAAAATATGTTTGTAGATTTTTAAACAATGTGGAGTATTCCCAAATTGTATTAGATTCTATTTTTGCACTTGGAAACTTTATGCGCGGAATAAAACTTTTTGATACGTATCGAATTTCATTGTTAATAAAAAAAAAAAATTAAGACTCGTCTTGTTAGACATTGTTAAAATATTACTCACATTATTCGGGATTTACCACTTCGATGTACACTTAAACTTGTTCATAACTTCTCTGTTGATGTTCGTTTTGTCTAACAAAAAGTTATTTATCAAAAATAACTATAAAATAAAATATTTGATTAACTTCGTGGTTAGATAGTAGTAACTATATACTGTATTACCTATGTGACGTCGCAATAATAATTAATGTTCGGTACCTAATTTAAAACAAGTAAGATTATTTGAATTTAATTTTTATGAATTATATATGAGTTTGTGACATATTATTGTTATCATTGTTAATTATAATATAACACGATATTTCAAAGTCATATAACTATTGATACGTAGTTGTTGATATTATATTACATACGCGAGGGTGTTTAATTAGGTAATATTAAGTCAACCCGTATGACGTAAATTATGTCGGTGGTTGACATGGGTGACAAACCAAGACGATAAAATAATTAATAGAATCTTAACAAACTATTAAAGTAACAGCATCCTAGGTACCTGAATCTTTCATTCCTGATATTTCATTTGGATGAATTGTACACTGTCGCTAATTTCTTGTAAATTATGGTTATAAAAAACCGGGGAAGGAAAATGTTATTGAACAAAAAAAAAAAAATCGAAAACGAAAACAAAAATGAACTGTAAAACGATAACGAAAAATTCGAAAAAACAAAAATAAATTATACCACGAAAATAAATAGTAAGAATTATATTTCTGTTATAATTAAAAATAAATAAAAAATGTTGTGTTTACAAAATACTTTATGAACATTAAGTTATAATTTATAATAAAATGTAATTTTTGATTATAACTTAATGTTATTAAATATTAATTTTATATTAAATTATTATTATTTATTATAAAAAAACAACTTATTTTATTTTTATTTTTTATTAGTGTTTATCTTTATTTTGTCCTTCATATTTAGTATTTTTGTTTTAATGCGTAAGAGAACATTTTTAATTTTGATGTTTAGACGTATTTTATACCTACAAGTGTATGTTACACTTTATGATTATTTTTACTATTTTGTAAATAATATTATTATTGTTTAAAAACGTTAAACAAAAATTATATTTTTAAAATCAATAAACAATAACAAAAACGAAAAAATTAAAAATGTTTTTCATCCCTATAATAAACGTTATGGATTATACAGATCGATATTCGTGAGAGTTAAAATAAAAACTATAATATTAATTTTTTTTACAAAAATTCATGTTATTTAATACATGTTTTTGTAAAGCTAAAAAATATGTTCGTTTGAAACTTGAGTCCAAAAACAATTTGGTAAACATACTATATTCCAAAATATTGTTCAGCGTAGATATTTATGTTTGTCATGTGTATTGGAGGGAAATTTAGTAATTATTATGCTTTCTGACTTCATTAAGTAATATTATATAAAAATACATTTTTGATTTATTTTCTTTCTTGTACACATTTTATGCATGTACAATTTAATTTTAACTAATTAATTTTTAATTCAAATCATTAGGTAAATTGTTTCAGTATAACTACAATGAATTGTTGCATTTACGATAAATATATTTAAATTAATGAAAAATATATTATTGTAGTGATTTTATAAATTAAAATATTTTTAAGCATTTATTTTATTATCATGGTATCTCCAGTGACATCTACTGGTATTATAACAAACTTTGAGTGTAGCAAAACGATAAAGTACGCAACACCACTACAACACCAGTAACTTATACTAATAAAATGTATACATAACACCTATATGGAAATATCATCTTATAAATACAAATACTAAATTTAAAAAAATCATATCTTATGACAATACCTTTTTACTACTACCAAATTGTTATATTATTACAAAATGTAAATAGTGCGACATACGTCATGCTAAATAATATTATTTAAATTCAAAAGTAGGTTTCTGTTAAGAAATATATTAATTTAAATTATTTTAATTTCCATAATATTATTTACATTAAATATCATTGACTGGGGTAAAAAAAAAACGAAACTATTAAATTAATTTTTTCTTACTTATTTTTATAATATATTTCAAAGGTATAAAATGGGGAAAATTAGTAATTACTAGAGCGCGGATTTGTATGCATTTGCATATTTATTCTGGTTGATTGTATGATATACTAAGTGAGCACAACATTTGTTTCATGATACAACGATTTAAAAATGAAACTTTTTTAGTGCATATTTTTGCATATTTCGTCATTTTTCTATTTTAAGAGTTTATTTTACAATTTTAATTGAATACCGAATACCGAATCTTTTAGTGCATATTTTGATATATTTTTTTTAGACATTTTTGAAATATATACTATTGTCTATTATAATATAAGAAAAAAATATTATATTTTTATAGTTTCAATTAATATCAAAATAAATTAATAGGTAGGTATACTTACTTATTGTATATATAAATGATTTTATCAAATATGACCTTAGATCTATAACTGGAGAAATAAAATAAGTCTACCAAGATAAATTATAAATAATTTATTATTTCTTAGGACATATTGTATTTTTAATTTAAATGCTCAAAAAATTTATTTTTATGCATATTTTATCATTTTAGTGCATATTATATTATTTATGCATATTTCAGATTTGTTAGCGCACATTTGGTTGGTTTTTTTAGTGCATATAAATCCGCGCATTATTACTAATAACTAATTTATGAGTAACCGTATTGTAATGTACCTATTGAATTGGTGAGTTTTTTAATTCAACGATAAATTTATTATAGACTAAGAAAAATGATTATTATTTTTATCCTAGTTATTAAGAAGAAGAAAAAATATTTTACTCTCCTGTCCTTTTTTTTTAGCTGACCCCAATCCTTAAACCACCAACGTAGTAATTATATCTGATTTTCAGGTACGACATCGAACGTATAAAATATAAGCATTTTAAAAACACATATCATTATATAGATTCAATACATTTATTGATCTATTAGGAATTTAAGTTATTTATAAACACATAGTTTATTATACTATATGTATATATATTATGTTAGCGATAGCGATAATGTATGTAATACGTTATTTTATAAAACAACTAGTTATTCTATAAAATTCGTAAATATGCTCGTTAATATATAAATTACACGGTTTTAGTAGTTAATAATATATAGAATACCAGTTGGACTTTGGCTAATGTACACAATTTATAGTTGTCGTGAGGTAGATAACCGGGACTGAAGTAGATAACATCGGTGACGTCCTACATATTTGTTTTTGAAAGGCATCCGAATCCCAATCACTAGGTAATGGTCAAGGGTTTTTCAAATGCACATGTCAACAAAAGTGCCCCACACAACTATGTACATGCTTATAAAAGGTACTTTGTGACTTTAAATGATATCCAAAAAGTTCGTGTATGTGTCAATAAATAAATTGTAATTTGTGAAAGCATTAATAATTTAATAATTTTAATAAATTGATGTAAAAAATGAATATTATGTATATTATATTCAAAAATAGTTTAAAATATTCCATAAAATGTTTAACTTGAGTTATTAGTGAATACAAAAATACATAACAACCCTAAAATACAATAGAGATAAAAATTGTATAGAAAAAAATTACGTATAGTTACCTTTATTGTATTGTACACTGTAGACGTATTTATATTTTGATACCTATCAATTTTTAAAATTTAACAAGTAAATCATTAAATTAATAATATGTGTCTATTATTCAATATAAATGTAACAATATATAATACTGAATACTTATGTATAATTATAGGAAAAATAAATTCAATACATTTAAATTAATTAGCCTATTTATAATTTATAACAAATTAATATATAATATTACATTGTAAAGAATATACATGACAATAAAAATCCAATAACAATTTTCTATTATTAATTTAAAAGTAATATTTAGTAACTAGTAATTATATAATTTAGTTTTATTAGTCGTATATTATAATATCTCAAAGTCACTAGGAAAAGCAAAAAAAAGTATAACCATGAAACATTTTATTTTATTTATGTTCCTATGACTGATATTCACAATTTATTCGGAATCTGCCAAGTCTGACCGTGTAAAGATATATTTGACTTCTCCAGTTGTAAGTGAAATATTAAAATAAGTTTATAATATAAAAAGTAACAGAATTTAATAAATATGCACGTTTTATTATAAAAAACACTTGGACCAATGGTCTTGAAAATTAATTGTAATATAAAATTACAGAACATTTTGAAAAACTTCGTATTTTTATGCCTAAGATGTTATTTAAATTAAAAATTGTATAGTTTTTACACAAAAATAATATTCAAATTTTCGTGTTTTTTATCTTTTTAATTTGTTTATATTCACACTACATATTTTTAAATAATTTAAAGTAAAAATGTATTATATTTTCAAGATTTTATAAACACTTTAGAAAAAATTCAAGAATTTATAAATTTTTTTATTTATTCTAAGGTATATCAATGGTATAAATTTCATATCTGATGATCTGTATTTATCAAGAAAGGAACTGACTTGTCACTAATATAATACACCCAAATATATAAAAATGAAACACCTTTTTTTGCCGACTAGTATTATATCTAACTAGTGGACACCTCCAAATCGAAGTATTTTTATTCTATCAACAACAAATTTAAACTTTAGAAACTTACTAAAAATTTTGTATAATAGTTATGATTCAGTTATTGAGATTTTCTTGTATTTAAAGGTTTCACGGTGTACCTAATACCTATACATTAATAGTGCAAAACTATACAAGTCGCTAGCCTAACAGATTTATAGTTTAAAGCCTACGAAGAATAATATCCAGCATAACTTGTATTTAAGCCACAAGGACAATAAACCAGTGATTTTTGGAAATACGACTACTGTTATTCCATTTGACGATACTTTATTTGTGAGTGGGTATATTGAATCAATTTCCTAAGGTTTAATAATTATAATATATAATTATTTACTATTGTATATTACTACCTATTTCATCAAGAAAGCATTTTTTTTATTCAAACTAAAAAATATGTATTCTTAATACTATTTTATTTTATAACTGCCAAATATCCGTATTCATATTTTAGTATTTTACCAACTATGGTCAGATTTGAAAACTACAGTGGTTCAAGAGATCCTTTTGCCTATTTGAAACTCTGAACTTATATTATATATTTTTTTTTAAATGTATGAATCGTAAACGTAAATTATGCAACTTAATTTTTTTACGAAATATAGTTTGTTTTACAATATTAAATACACATAAGCGTTCAGTTTTTCAGATAAATATTAGAGATATTATATTGATCAGTACATTTGTTTTGTAGTTAGAAATTAGAATAGCTCTCAAAGATTCATCCGGAAGATGGATCGAAAATTCGTTTATACAAAAATGGCCAAAAGCATGCTCTGCTGCAAAAAAACTTGCTAGAAACGCGTGGACTACACTTTTGTTTGGTATAGAAATAAATAATACCAATTGTCCTATACTTCCGGTAAGAATTTAAGAGTTTATTGTTATTTTATTTTATTTATTATAATTATGAATAAGCAAATTAATTTGGCTTTGAGAGTATATTATAATATTTTGGTGAAAATGCATATTTAAAATTATAGAAAACAATACAAATATGTATTAGTTTATACTATATTTTTTATAATGTAATACGCCACATTCCACAGTACAACCAAATGTATCTACAATAATATATATATATTTATTTATTAGTTAATAATAAACGATTTTAGTTGAAAGTGTTTTATCTATGTTTTACTAGTGTCTGAGAGAGAAAATAAATATCGCGCTTACATCATCTTAAGTGAGATCTGAGATATAATTAATAAAGTAAAAATGGATTTAATCAAACCAATAATTATTGACATATTGAAATATTTGAAGTTAGATTAATCATATTTATTTACTGATAGTATGTTATATGTTCAATATGACAATATTTAATAGCTTCTTTTTAATGTTTTATTTTTTATCTATGCGTTATATCTTTTTATAATATCACTTAAATTATTTTAATAAATTTCGTTATTGTTCGCAATATTATAGTGAAGATCTTCAGTCGAAATATGAAACGGAAAATTAACAATGCACAGCTGTGGGTAATACTGTTTTGTATCATAAATTTCAAATCTATAAAAATATTACATATTTATTAACGCATAATTAAATTATGTCTATACATATATTTATATTTTGCTTGGGTTTCTGACTAATTAGATTTTTCAATTAATTTTAACTGAGTTTTATTATAATATGTAAAATGTAAATACACATAAAATAAACAATTAGGTACTATTAAATCGTCCAAAACCGTACTGAAATAAAGTAACAGAAATAATGTAAATAAATTAAGCAACTTAGTATTTTATTTTTATTTTTATTTTAATAAAAGTATGTATTTTTATGTTTTTTTTCTTTAAAAAGTTTGGCTGTATATATGGTCGCTATTAACTCGAGTCCGCTCAGAAACTCCAATAAACTTAATTAACTACTATAATTATTTCGAAGGTTATAAAAATATAATGATATTTTATTATGTATAATAAATAACGAAAATGTTTTTGAATATGAATTTTTCTAACAACAATATGGACAATGGGCATTTATACTGCAATTGTGAAGTAATGTAAAAACATCGAATAAAAGCATAATTAAAAAAATCAGAAACAAGATATTTCAGTAAAAATAGCAAGAATTAAAACTAAACGTCTTCGTGCCAATTCATTGCACGTCAATAAATACCTTAAAACAATCTTAAATAACTCTTCAAGTAATACATGTAGTATCAAAGAATACCAAAAATATGAAACGGCATATTAAAATTTATATCCAATCCTCTCGCTAAATCACAAAAAAGCGATAAAAAATTGCGGTCAATATGTTTTTAACTTATCTCCTGGTGAATCTATGTCTGTTTATGAGGGTAATTTGCGCTACTTATGGACATAACTTTGTACACTGTAAATTATAATAATATATTAATCCCGTTGTCGTATGAGTTATTATAGAGGCTTTGTTGTGCTATCGTATGTTCAAAACCATTTAATTTACCAAATGAATTCTATTCCAATTTTAATCGTGTTTTGGGGTATTTTGTCATGAATTTTTAATAATAGAGTATAGAAATTCATCTCTTCGTCTTTGTTTCCTGTTGATACATAACAGTTAATCTGTATCGTATTGAACCATATAGCTAGAATTTTCAACAAGCAAATAAATCTATCGTTCATTGACTCAAATAGCTTTATGTTAATAAGTGTTCTGTCACTGAATATAAACCCAAAACACCTTTCATGTTCTCCATCGTAGAAACTTATTGCTTTCTCCGTTTTATATTTGATAATCCCAGACTGTCTTATTTATTGAATAACTAATTTTTTTTATAAATAAATAGATTTCAAACACAACTATCCTTAGTATTCCAGGATTATGTAATGAGCACACGTTCGACATTTCGATCTTTAAGTATTGTATCTGCATATTTTTCGAGACTATTGTGTTGGTTGTTTCTAAACAACGTTTATTGTGACTACAAATTGTTAGGTAGCAAATATAGGTTAGCCTAACCTAATCTAACTTAACCTAATCCATCCAGTATAGAACACTATTGCTTTCGTCATTTAATATTTGATTGTCTGGGAATATCTAATAAATCTAATAAATAATATAGTTAGTCTATATTTGTCAAGTTCAAATACTACTGATCTTAGTGTTCAAAGATTGTATAATAAGTACACTTAAAAGTTTCAAACTTTAAGTTCTTTATACCCATGTTTTACTGAGACTTTAAT
Organism: Rhopalosiphum maidis; assembly: GCF_003676215.2. Lineage (NCBI taxonomy): Eukaryota > Metazoa > Arthropoda > Insecta > Hemiptera > Aphididae > Rhopalosiphum > Rhopalosiphum maidis. Next base: position 69,480,765 of record NC_040877.1, read on the forward strand.
TTTAGTTTAATTATTAACTCGATCTTTTTTGCAAGGACGGATTGTAAGTACATCGCTGAACAAGCGCTACTGGAGGCCCAGTTCCAACTAACCAGTTAGAATATGGTGGAGCTATAGCAGTAGGTTTAGAACTTGATAGTTGGAATGCCACTATCCCTACACCGTCTAAATTTAATCGACTTTTATAATAATTAGAAATATATTTTGCACTATTCTTACACTAAACCACAGGGTAAACAAATAATTAATGTTAAAAATAAGTGTAAGTTAAAAAGTAATTGAAAATTTTATATAAAATTTAAAACAATGCCATATGATTTAATTATAAAATCCTGTGCTAATTATTTAGTAATAATCGAAATGAAAATAAACCATAGTAATATTATACATATCATGTATAACTTATGTTTTTAGAAAAACATAAAATACAATTAAGAGATAAATATGTGATAAAAGTAAATTACGTGGTAACCTATTGTATTCTGTACATTGTACGCTTATTTTTATTTTGTTGTCAATTCATTAAAATAAAATGAATACATGATTAAACTAATAATATCCGTCTATAACTCAATATCAGTATTAATAATGTATAATTATAGAAAAAATGAATTCAGTACATTAATGTTAGCGTATTTATAACTTAATCTATATTGATATTTTATATTACAATGCAAACCATAGACATGTAAATAAAAATTCAACAACGGTTTCTATTATTAATTTAAAATTGATATTAAATATATAGTATTTTTACGATTCAGATTTATACGTAGCATATTATACTCACCGGGGCCAGAAAATCAAAAAAATAGTAATAATGAAAAATTGTATTTTTTTTCATGTTTATATAACTTATATTCACAGTTAATTTAGAATCTGCCAAATCTACCGATGTAAAAATATATTCAACTTCTCCAATTGTAAATCAAATCTTAAAATAAGTGTATATAAAGTAACATGATGTAATAAATATACATTGATATCAAACACTTTGACTAATGGTTTCAAAAACTGATTTTTATCAAAAATTGACTTTTTATTAGTTTTAGAGTTTTTTGTATCAGAAATTTACTAAATTTGTAAGGGACTTTGCATTTTAATGTTTAAGTTATTCAAATATTAATTTTCTATTTTCTATTTAATATTATGTATTTTAAAATTAATAAACGATATACATATATTCAATTTTCAACATTTAATTAGCATTTAAAAAGTATTTGAGAATTTGTGACATTTTTAATTTTTTTTATATAGTGTAAGATATATCAATGGTGAAATTTTACTTTTAACACTTATTTAGCAAGAAATTCACTGAAAAACATCCAAATATATAAAAATGAAATACCTAACTCCTTTCCGAAAAGCATATTTAACTGTTACATAAATCGTGGTCTTTTAATCTAACCATCAACAATTTAAAACATATAAAACCTACATAAAAGTGGGCACATTCGAATACAGGAAACGTTTCAGCTATTTAGTGTTTTTTTGTAATTAACCTGCACATTATACTATAAAACTATGATAAAATATTAAACAAACCCCAATTTTTCTGTTAAGGGTTCTTATGAGCTGCTCTTCAAACACGCATATAGTGTCAATCCTGTGAAGAATAATAAAATTTAGTTTAACTTTTATTTGAGTCACAAGGACAACAAAATAACATTTTTTTTTAAATACAACCATGTATATTCCATTAGACGACACTTTATTTTTGTAAGTGGATATAATATTCAACAATGTTAATCCATAATTATATTCACTATTTTATATTATTCTTTCGTAAAAAAAATATTTTTTAATGATTTAAAAATATTTAAATTTCTTTATTTTATTTTTAAACTGCTTAATCAATATCCTTATTTATATCAATCATTGTCAGTTATGAATACTACAAATTCAAGTGTTCATCCTTTTGTCTATCAAGTCTCCTGTTTTTAGAAGAAAGGTATGATCCTACACGTGATTTCGGAATATTATTTCAATAAAAAATATAGTTTGTGTTACAATACACGTTAGTGTGATATAAAATAGAGATATGTTAACCAATAATATGTTTTTGTAGTTGGGAGTTAAATTTGCTCTCAAAGATTCTTCCGAAATAAAATTCGTTTATGCGAAATCAAACAAAAATTGTGTTATCGAGCATATTTTTAGATCAGATTCGGTTAAACTTTTAATTAAGCGATAATACATACATCATTCGACGGACGTCATCATGAAGAATATTTAATTAATAATTTAAATTTAATAATATCCATAAACCATTAATTACAATGATCAATCATATAAGATTTATTTTTTTACATTATTATTTATACTATTTTGTATACTTTCAGACATTTTATACAGCTCCAGGTTTGGACCATCGATTCTCAAAGACTCAATAATTGTGACAAAAACATTTTATTTTATGAAACATACAAATTTAATATGTTTATTACAAAAAAAAAACGTTAATACTCGACTGTCGAGTGTACATTATGGAATTTAAACGTCTTTGAAATTTATACATATTGATTATTACTTCTGTATTTATGTTTAGAAAACATGTAACCGTTAGGTACTTTTTAAATAATTTTATAGTATTCTATAGTTCACTTATAAAGCAGAATAAATAGTAAATAAAATATTTTGTACCTTAAAAGAAATCAAATTAAATCACCTTTGTGAGGAATTGTAACAGAGTGGAAAAGACAATGCTTTATAGAGTGCAAATGTTAACCAAATATATTTATCATTCCATCTTTAATACCCACAGCTAATGGGATAGTTCCAACTAACCAGTTAAATAAAAGTGGAGCTGTAGCGGTAGATTTAAAACAGAATGGTTAGAACACCACTATCCCTACAACATTCAATTTTAATTGACTATTACAACAATCAAGAAAATATTTTGTCCTATTCTTACCCTGAACCACAAGAATTCCTCTACGAAGATAAACATAAACAAATAGTTAATGTTAAAATTAAATGTAAGATAAAAAATTGATTGAAAAATGGATACAAAACATAAAATAATGCTATACAGTTCAATCATAAAATACTAATCGAAATAAAAATAAACCAACGTAATATTGTGCAAATTATGTATATTGTATAGCTTAAGTTTTTTTATAACAAAATATACAATACGGAGATGATTATATGATAGAAATAAGTTACATAGTTACCTATTGTATTGTATCCTGTACATTGTACACACATTTTTATTTTTATTTTTTGTAAATTTATTAAAATAAAATAAATAAATAATTAAATTATCAATATCCGCCTGTTATTCAATATCAGTATAATAATGAATAATAATAGAAAAAATAAAATTGAAACATTAATATCAGAGTTATTATATTTAATAATATATTGGTATTTTATATTACAATGCAAACAATATAGATATGTCAATAAAAATTCATCGAATTTGTATTATTGTTTTAAAAATAATATTAAGTATCTAGTATTTTTACGATTCAGTTTTATACGTTGCATATTAAACTAAACGGTACCAGTAAAAGAACAGATAGAAATTATGAAATATTATATATTTTTTTTGTTTATACAAGTTATATTCACAGTTAATTTGGAATCTGCCAAGTTTTCCGATGTAAAAATATTTTCGACTTCTCCAATTGTAAGTGTAATCTTTTTTTTAATGAGTTTTTTGTAAGATAAATATATTACATTTATAAGAGACAATGCATTTTTATGTTTAAGATATTCAAATTAGAAATTGTTTAATTTTATAACTCAAAAAAAATATTCAAAATATTGTTTTTTTTTTTTTTACGAGTTTTTAGAACCTTTTAATCTTATGAAAATTTTAAAATCTATTATTCTATTTAATAATTATTAAAAGATAAGTTTATATTAAACATTTTAGATTTTATTACCATTTCAAATGTACTCGAGAATTCGTGAAATTGTTGTCAAATTTTTATTTAGTGTAAGATATATTAATGGTGAAATTTCACTTCTGATAGTTCTATAGTTAGCAAAAAATGAAGTGAAAAACATAACATGCAAATACATGAAAATAAAATACCCAACTCTTTTCAGAAAATTATATCTAATTATTAAAAAATCGTAGTCTTTTAATCTAACTAACAATAATTTAAAACATAAAAATCCTACATAAAAGTCAGCACATTCTAATACTGGAAACATTTCATCTATTGAGAGTTTCTCGTATTTGGAGGTTAAACTGTACAAGAACATTATACTATAAAACTATGATAAAATATTAAACACACGTCAATTTTTTTTTTTTAAGGGTCCATACAAGTTAGTTTTCAAACAGATTTATAGTGCCAATTCTACGAAGAATAATAAATTGCAGTACAACTTTTATTTAAGTCATAAGGACAATAAAACAACTGTTTTTGGAAATATAACCACGAATATTCCTTTGGACGACACTTTATTTGTAAGTGGATATAATTGGCTCAATAAACCTAATATTCAACAATGATAATCCATAATTAAACATTTTTTATTAATTTAAAAGTATTTAAATCTCATTATTTTATTTTTTTAACTGCTTGATCAATATCCATATTTATATCAATTATCTTCAAATATGAATCTTACAAGGATTCAAGTGTTCGTCTCTTTGTCTATTAAGTCTTTTTTTTTTAAAAAGAAATTTATGATCATATACGTGGTTGTGGAACATTATTTTTTAAAAAAAATATAGTTTGTTTTTCAATACACAGTATCATTGAGTTTTTCAGATAAATACTAAAGATATTTTAATCAGTAATACGTTTTTGTAGGTAGGCGTTAAAATTGCTGTCAAAGATTCATCCGGAAGATGGAAAGAGAATTCGTTAATGCAGAAATGGCAAAATGCATGCTCTACTTTAAAACAATTTGCCGGAAACGCGTGGTCTACGTTTTTGTATGGATTTGGAGTTAATCATACTAATTGCCCTATACCCAAGGTAAAATTCTAAGTAATTAACGTTATTTTATTTATGTATTTGTTATTATTAATATGCCACTATATTAGTTATTCAAAGTACTATACCGTACTTATATCCGTATTATATCCAAAACGTTGTTATAGTGGTTAAAGCTGAGTAAAGCAACATCAGTAGTTATAACAAATATCCTTTAACATCGTATTGGTGTATATTTATAATTTCCTTGTAGAAGATAATAGTTATATAGCTATTGATTATGTTCAGGATTTAAAAGTTAGATCTCTAAAGTTAGATTTGAAATATTATTAACTAATTAACAATGGGTTTAACCGAACCAATAAATGGCAATGACATAAATATTAAAAGTGAGATAATAATATTTTTTTACTGATAGTATGTAATATTCGCAATAAATATCCGTCATCAAGTATTTAAATTACACGTCATATAAAAATTATTATTAAATAAGAAGGTGGGAAGAAGTCTGAGGAATATATTGATGTAAGAGAGTTAGAGGACTATGTAAGTGTAGAACGAGTATAACCATCTCAATTAATTTGCTAGCAAATGATGGATTTATGAAAAAGAAGAATTTAAAATTAAAATTAATTAAATCAATTTACAAACTATATATTATTACAACGACAACGATTAGTTTGTATGATGTAATACTTGTTTCTGTACTTGCAGGGATTTTATATAGCCCCTGGTGTAGATACTTCAATATTAAAGAACTCCAATCTACCAAAAACATTTTTGTATGGTACATACAAAGTTCACATTTATTTGTCGCAACAAAATGAAATAGTTGGTGGTCAAGTTGTCATTGTAGAATTAAAGCGTCCTTGAAATTTGAAGTATGTTTATCAAGATTTATTATTACATTTCAGTGCTAATATTTAAAAAAAAAAATGTAATTATTCGTGTATTTCAAATAAATAAATAATTGTTGAATCACTTATCGGTTAAACATATTCTAGAATCTAGATTGTGTTTTATAATAATTTTAAATAGTATATTATATTGTATTATTTTGTTTATATTCCAGTTATTCACATACACTCAGAATAATATTATAAAAATCTGAAAAAAAAAAACAGTTTTCGTATGCAATTTAACGAGACAATCACTGATCAAGAGATAAATGACTTGCAACTATCCTACAGAGTGACATTTTTGTATCCATGTTATCTACTTTCCATATAATTTCAATTTGTTTAATGAATAAACTTATAATTCACAATAGTATACTTTTGCTCTAGTCAAAAAATATTAAAAAACAGAAAAGGAACATTGAAATTCATACACAGCTGTGATTTTTACTTTTTTGTATCATATAATGTAAAATATATGCATTATAATTTTATTGAAATCTACGAAGAACTCGTGTTGGTTATGTGATTATTTAATATTTTAACCATTTTTACAGTGTTTAATAGTAATATAATGACGATTATAGCCTATAGGTACATAGAAGAATAGTATAACACCGTTCAATAGAGTGCTGAAATAAATAACAGAGACAATGTAAATAAATTCAACCACTAAGTATTTTAATTTATATTTTCAGGGAATTATGTATTTCTAATTTCTAATTTTATTTCATTTTAATTATTTACAATTTAACGTGTAAAATATGTTCGATTCTTCAAAAGGTTTGTCTTTGAATTCGCTTTATCAAAAATATATCACAACATACAAATACGATCACTAGATAAATCCGCAACAGATAATGATATATCATGTACGCTGTAGTATAATATGTAATAATTTATACAAATACAGAGTTTACATTTATTTTTCGCAACAAAATGAAATAGTCAGTGGTCAAGTTTTGATTGTAGAAGTAAAGCGTCCTTGAAATCTGTTGTATAATAAATTAATAACTATTTATATCAAGGTATATTATTAAATGTATGCACTTATATTTTTTTTTTAAATGTAATTTTTGTGTATTTCATATAAATAAAGAATTGTAGGATCACTTATTTGTTAAACACATTCTAGATTGTATTTTATAATATAATAATCAACCACTAATAGTATTTTAATTTATATTTTTATGGAATTGAGTATTTCTAATTTCTTATTTTATTGCATTTTAATTATTTACAATATGGCGTGTAAAATATTACGTCTGTCATCACGTTTTGGGGTATAAACAATGCTTTGATATTTGACTTCAGCTTTTCTTTGAAAACGAAGATTCATCTAGTTGGTTCTTTGTGTAGTCAAAAGTTGTATTAAAATTGTAAGACAATATAAATAAAAAAATTAAATTAGTAAATAGTAAATAACTTAGGCATTACTGGTATACCTAAAACAGCCTTAATGCACACTTGTTATAGATCCATTTTTTCCCAAAAACACTTTTTGATACTAATCGATAGAAAAATGAATTCTCTTTGTTTTTTACAAGGTGTTTGTATTCTATAACCATTAATGCATTATTCATGTAATATTTACTAATTTCACTTATCATGAATGGCAGTTAGCCGTGTTTATTTTTAAAGTTCTTATATATTCATATATTTCTGAGACTTAAGTTTAGGTTGTTTCTTAACAAGATGTTTTTTGCGAGGACGGATTGTAAGTCCATTGTTCTACACCCACTGCTGGAGGGACAGTTCCAACTAACCAGTTAAAGTGAGGTGCAGCTATAGTTGTATGTTTAGTACTGAACGGTTGGAACACCACTATCCCTACACTGTCTACTTTTAACCTACTTTTACAATAATTAGTAATATATTTTGCACTATTCTTGCTCTGAAACACTAGGATTTATTTAAGAAGATAAACATTAATAAATGATTAATATTCATAATATACATTTAAGTTAAAATATTAACGAAAAAATTCAAAACAATGCTATACGATTTAAATATTTAATCATAAAATACTATGCCATTATTTAGTAATAATCGAAATGAAAATAAGTCATTTTAATATTATACATATTATGTATAACTTAAGTTTTTAGTATAACACAAAAATACAATAGCGAGATGAATATGTGATAGAAGTAAATTACGTACTAACCTATTGTACGGAATCCTGTAAATTGTATGTTTATTTTTATTTTTTTGTCAATTGATTAAAATAAAATAAACACATTATTAAACTATTAATATCCGTATATTGATCAATTTCAGTATAGTTATGTATAATAACAGAAAAAATAAATTAAATACATCAATATTTACGTATATAATTAACAATATATATTTATATTTTATAATACAATGCAAACAATAGATATGTCAATAAAAATTCAACAACGGATTACTATTATTATTTAAAAGTAATATTTAGTATCTATTATTTATATGATTCAGTTTTATATGTTGAATATTATACTCATCGGAACCAGAAAATCAGAAAATAGTAAAAATGAAAAATTGTATTTTTTTTTTTTTTTATGTTTATACAACTTATATTCACAGTTATTTTGGAATCTGCCATGTTTGCCGATGTAAAAATATATTCAACTTCTCCAAATAATATCTTAAAATAAGTGTATATAAAAGTAACACGATTTAATAAATCGACATTGAAATCACGTTATATTATAAAAAATACTCAGACCAATAGCCTCAACATTTGTTTGTTATATACAAGGATCGGATATTATAGCACTAAAAATAAATGAAATATGCACTATAATATGACCTAAAAAATCATTAAACAAGCGCCGTAATATGCCTTAAAAAATGAAAAATAGTAAATATAAGAATATATTCTATTCATACTTAAAAAAACTAAACCTAAATTAACCTAAAAATAATAATTACTATTCGATAGACCAATACGCTAGTCTATTTAAAAATGGACTTTAATATGAACGAAAATGTTGATAAAGACCTATTAAAGTGTAGAACGAGTGTAACCATCTCAATAAATTTGCTAGCAAGTGATGGATTTTATGAAAAAGAAGAATTTTAATTAATATAATCATTTTCAAACTATAAAATATGATTATAACGACAACAATTGGTTTGCATAATTGTATATTTGTTTTCTGTTCTTGCAGGGTTTTTATATAGCTTCTGGTTTAGATACTTCAATATTAAAGAACTCCAATCTACAAAAAACATTTTTATATCGTACTACAAAGCTTACGTTTATTTTTCGCAAAAAATTAAATAGTTGGCGGTATTTACTACATTATAAAAATAAAGCGTCCTTGAAATCTGTTGTATAATTTCTATGATTATCAAGGTTAATTATTGAATGTATGCGATGTTATTTAAAAACAAATGTAATTGTTCGTGTATTTCAAATAAATAAAGAATTTTTGAATCAATTATCTGTTGATCATATTCTAGATTGTATTTTATAATTGTAATAACCACATAACTAAAATAAATCAATTATTCCTACATTAATTCTGATTTATCTAAATGATTTCAGTATATTAACTATATTGATAAATGTCCTTATTTCACCAATATTGCATTAATATATCTCTTTACTTGTTTGAGTATTTAGTTTTATATACTTGATAATAAATAATATGTTATATTGTGTTATGTTATTTATATTGGAGTTATTCACGTATGCTCGAAATAATACTATTAAAATCCGAAAAAAAAAAACATTTTTTGTATGCGATTTTAAACGAAACATTCGTTAATCTGAGAGATAAATTATTTGCGACTAGTCTACAGAGTGAAATTTTTTATCTATGTTATTTATTTTCCATATAATTTTAATTATTTTAATGAATTAACTTATAATTCACAATAGTATACTTTCGGTCTAGTCAAAAAATATTTAAAAAAAAACAGAAAAGTAACAATAAAATAAATAAGCGAAGATGTAAATAAATTCAACCACTAATATTTTTTTAATTTATATTTTTTGTAAATTACGTATTTATAATTTATAATTTTATTGCATTTAAATAATTTACAATATAACGTGTAATATAATATGTTTGATGCAAAAGAGACATCTTCCGCTGGTTAAATCCAAAGCTGAACCGGAAAGAGGAGACTGTTCTTTACAGAATCCGCATTGGTCACACCAGAATCACCCATGGTTTCCTGATGACCAGAGAGAAACCCCCCCCCCCTCATTTGCCAAATTGTAGAACTGCTTTAACCGTCAAACACTTAATAGCCAACTCGCACTCGGACCCGGTCATGAAAAAAACCTAGAGATAATTAATTTCACAAAAACAAACTAAACTGTTCAACCTTTTATAGAAAAAAAAAAAATTATATGTATCCTAATTAATTATGTATCTTATATATCATAACCTTTATATAAGTAATGGCCTTTGTTGTCGATGTTTTTAAGATCAATAAAAAAAAAAAAAAATAATATGTTTGATGGGTTTGGAAGAGACTTGTCTTTGAATTCGCTTTGTCGAAAATATACGGCAACACAAAAATACGATCTCTAGATAAACTCACAACAGATAATTATACCATGTACGCTATAGCATAAGCCATTTATTATGTTTTGTTATCCATTTATTGAAACATAATGAATAGATCATTATACAGTAAATTCTCGTTACTTATGAATACCAATACAAAAACAAATCCCGTTATAACGAAAGTCATAGAAGTCCCCTGTCGAAAACCAGGGCTTATAAAGAGCTTATTCGAACTTTCGTTACAACGAAATTTCCGTTATAACGAAAAAAGTCCCCTGAAGTTCGTTGTAACGGGATTTTACTGTATTATATTCTTTACCTATGTATTGCGCAATTTGGTATAGTGTGATATTGCCATATTGATGTATAACAGGAAAAATAAATTCAATAAAAATAAGTATATGATATTACAATGCCAACAAAGGTTAATTAAAAATCCAAAATATTTTAATATTATTATTATTTATATTACTCACTTGGTAATCAACATTTATACTACTCGTTTTCCCACGTTGAACAGTACCTGTATATATTTTAATACTATTATAACATATATTAAACTTTCAAAATTGTATTATCATTTCAAAAATATTCGAGAATTCGTGACATTTATCAAATTTTTATCTAGTGTAAGATAATAGTGGTTTGAATTTCACTCTTGATACTTAGCAAGAAATTAATAGAAAAATATAAAACCCAAATATATAAAAAGTAAATACCTAACTCCTTTCATGAAAATTAAATATAACTATTATATAAAATTTGTAGTCTTTTAATCTAACTAACAACAAAGTTAAACATAGAAAACCTACTTACAACTAGGCACATTTTAATACTGAAAACTATTTATTAGATGTTGAGTAACCTTGTAAGTTAAATTATGACTAATTTCGAAATTTTATGTCAAAGCTATTTAAATGAAAAAATGGAAAATTATTTAACTCAAAAATAGAATCAAAATTTTTAAGTAAATACATAAATGAATTGTTATTTTTAATTTATTTATATTTTTATTATATATTTTAAGATAAACATGTATTGTATTTTCCACATTAAAAAAAAAAATCCAGAATTCATAATATTTTTTATCAATATTTTATCTATTTTAATGTAGATCAAAGGTTCAAATAACACTTCTGATACTTCTGAATTTAGCACGAATGAAACTGACTTAAATAATATATCCGAATATATAGCAACAAAACACCTTATTTCTTTCCCAAATAATATATCTAACTATTAGGAAACCTACCTAAAATATGTGGACACACTTGAATACTGGTAATGTTTCAGCTATTAAGAGTTTCTGGTTTTTACTAGGTTTTACTGTTCCTGCACATTATAATAAAAAAACTATAGTAAAATATTAAACAAACGCCAATTTTTCTGTTAAAGGTGCTTATCAACTGCTCTTCAAACACACTTATAGTGTCAATCCTGCGAAGATTAACACAATTCAGTTTAGCTTTTATTTGAGTCACAAAGACAACAAAACATTTATTTTTGGAAATACAAACACTAATATTCCAATTGACGACACTTTATTTGTAAGTAGGTATAATTGACTAATAATTAACCTAATATTCAACACTAATAATCTATAATTATATTTACTATTGTAAATTATTCTTTCACGAATAAAACATTTATAAATAATTTAAAAATATTTAAATCCCGTTATTATTATTATTATTATATTTTGTAACTGTTTAAAATAAATATACAAATTTATCTCAATAATGGCCAAATATGAATTTATACTATCATAGTACAAGTATTCAGCCATTGGTCTATTTGACTCCCTGATTATTTTTTTTAAAATTAATGTATGAATCATAAACGATATTGCGGATCAATATTTCAATGCGATATATAGTTTGTTTTTCAACAGATAAGATCTATAGTTGAGTCTACCAGATACATACCAAAGATATATCAACCAGTAAAATATTTTTGTAGTTTGAAATTAAATTGGCTCTCAAAGATTCATCCGGTAGATGGAAACAAAATACGTTTATGCAGAAATGGCCAAATGTATGCTCTACTTTCATACGAATATTGGATAATGCGAGGACTGGATTTTTGAATGGCATAGGCTATAATCGTGCCGATTTCCCTCTACTTCCGATAAAATTCTAAGTGTTTATCGTTATTTTATTTTATTTTATTTACGTATTTGTCCTTAGTTAATATTCCAACTCGATTGACTTGGAAAAAATAGGTTTACTACTTTACTAGTCTGATAAAAAATACATAATTAAGTATAGCAAACCTTTCCAAGTATGTAGTTTTTCATAACATAATAACCTACCGGAATTCGGAGAACAAAAAAATGTACCTACAATGATATATATAAATATTATGCATTTATTAGATGAAAGTGGACAGGTCTTTATAACTGTTTGTTTTTTTTTTTTAATTTACTTCGTCCTAAATATTAGTTGATTATAGGAATAATAACAAAATTTTATGTGAAAAAAGGCAATAGTGATCAAGACTGAAAGTAGGTAATTTTGAAAAATATTTTTCGAAAAATTATCATAGTTGTAAACCAAATATTAATTTTCAATACCCTAAAAGAAATGGAATCAAATCACCTATGTAACAGAGTAAAAAAGTCAATGCCTGGTAAGGGCACAAATCTTTTTTCAAACAAATATTTATATCATTTACGAACTTCTAATTGTATATAGTATATACATGTACATGTATAATTAATTTGTTAGCGTTTAAATATACATTATAAACTAATAAAGTGAATAAATCAAAGAATAATGAAATACAAATATATTATTGTTTTGTATTTATTATATCGTGTATATCCATGTTTTTCTAAGGATTTGGTTTTGGTGGTTTGTGAACAATATTTTTGAGAAAACGAATTTCCATCCATCGCTCAACTCTCACTCCTGTAGGGCTAGGTGAATCCAAACAGTTGAGGTAGGGGTGAGCTTTTGCGAGCAATTTTAAACTATCTTGGGTCTACTTCAGCACTATTAATTTAATTTTAAAAATACCGTCGTGGGCTATAATTATAGTCAAAATAAAACATTAAATAAATACGAAATATATTATAAAGTAAAAGTATTTTTAGTATCATTTTTATGATTATATGAACATACATATTTCAAAAAGATAGGTACCTATATATTTTTTGGTTTTTATAGTTTATTCATTTTTGAAATATGGATTTTTCTTTAATTTTTTTATGACTGTTTTTACTTAGTTTTGTTAATAGGAATTTTGGATTTTTATGTATTATACTTCAGTTTGAAAATCTGGTTCACTGATTCATAGTGTAGCAATAACATTTACAACTCGGGAGAGTTTATACGTTTCTTATAGGTAATCATAATATTGACACAGGAGACTTCACACACTTCCTACAAATAAACATGATGTTGGCCCGAGAGAGTTTACCACCCCTCCTGCATATGCAGTACTTATACATTGTACCCTAGGCGATGGAAACACCACTATCAAAACTCTGTATTGTTTTAATCACTTTTTACGATAAACAGTAGTTACTGTAGTGCTATTATTACCCTGAACTACAGGAGTTCATCTGAGAAGATAAATATAAACAAATAAATAAAGGTAAACCTAAACTTAATTTAATAAATTAATTGTAAAATTGATATAAAACTTAAAAAAAAAACGCTATACTTTTTAATCATAAAATACTGTGCTAATTATATAGTAATAATCTAAACGAAAATAAACCATAGTAATATTATGCATATTATATATAACTAAAGTTTTTAGTATAACACAAACATACAATAGCGAGATGAATATGTGATAGAAATAAACTACGTAGTAACCCATTATATGGTATCCTGTACATTATACATTTATTTATATTTTGAAGTCAATTTATTAAAATTAAACAAATAAGTCATTAATTTAATAATATCCGTCTATCATTCAATATTAGTAATAATAATATGGAAAATAAATTTAATACAGTATTAGCTTATTTTTGAAATTTGATTTTTTTTCATTGATATTTTATATTAGAATGCAAACAATAGATTTGTCAACAAAAATTTAACAACGGATTTCTATCATTAATTTAAAACTAATATTTAATATTTATTATTTTTACGATTCAGTTTTATACGTTGAATATTATACTCATCAGGACCAGAAAATCAAAAAAAATAGTAACAATGAAAAATTGTATTTTTTTTTTGTTTATGCAACTTATGTTCACAGTTAATTTGGAATCAGCCAAGTCTCCCGATGTAAAAATATATTCAACTTCTCCAATTGTAAGTGATATTTTAAAATAAATGTATATAAAAGTAACACGATTTAATAAATAGACATTGAATTCACGTTATATTATTAAAACTACTCGGACCAATAGTCTCAAAAATTATTTGTTATATTATAATAAATTGACTACTTATTAAACTGAGCTTTTTGATGGAGAAAATTATGAGTGACTTTGTATTTTTATGCTTAAGCTCTTTAAAAGAAAAATTGCATAATTTTTTAACTCAAAAATAGAATTTACATTTTTGCATTTTTCGAATTTTGTGAACATTTTAATCTCAATTTTTTATATTTATAAAAACTAATTATTGTTTTTATTTTTTTACCATATCGTAGTCTTTTTATTGAACTAACAACAAATTTAAACTTACTAAAGCTTCTAAATAGTGTACACGTTTGAATAGTGGAAATACTTCACTTATGAATATTTTATGGTATTAAAACATATTAAGACTGTGCACGTTGAAATGTTAAAATATTATAATATACTAAAAACTGGTTAATATTACTGTATAGGGTCCATACGAGTTAGACATGAAACGTGTTTATAATTGCAATCCTACGCAGGATAATAAAATCCAGCATAATTTTTATATAAGCCATGTGGACAACAAAACAATGATTTTAGGAAATACGACAACGTTTATTCCATTTGACGACACTTTCTTTGTAAGTTATTATAATTTAATTAATATATCTATAATCAGTTTACAATATACCAGTAGATATTAATTATTCAACAATGATAATATAATCCGTTATTTAAAATGTGTTTGTGTATCATGATATATATAAAAAAAAAAATAATTAACACTACGGTAGGGTATTACTATGAGTATTTTATTTATTAATTACTCAATGGTCTCATACATACTGTCATCACTTATGGCCACGAATTAACACTACAAGTGCTTAAAATATCATCCCCTTGTCTACCGCAGAAGTCTTTGTATTGTTGTTTTATATTCTTCGCTGTTGCCGCATCGACCAGGCCCGAATAGCCTATCTTGTATTATTGTTGACCGTTGATGTATTTCTTAAATGCGAAATATAGTTTGTTTTTCAATACACGTTAGTATTGAACTTTTCAGAAAATCATAAGAGAGATTTATTAACTACTAAAATGTTTTTGTAGCTGGAAATTAAAATGTCTCTCAAAGATTTACACGGAAGATGGAGAGACAATTCGTTTTTTCAGAAATGGCCAAAAGCATGCTCTACATTAAAACAAATATTAGGAAATGAGTGGCCTGCATTTTCGAAAGGTTTTGGACTTATTAATACCAATTGTCCTATACCTCCGGTAAAAATCTATATTTTTAACATAATTTAATTTTTTTATTTATTAGTTACCATAATTAATAAGTTATGTCGATTGGCTTTTGAAGTATTATACTTTAGGTTAAAATACATAATTGATTTTAGTAAAATAAATATGTACAAATATGTATTTATTCATATTATTTATTTTATAACATAACGTGCCGTGACCCAAAGTTCAGACAAATGTACATACAATAATATATAAATTATTAATTACGAGTATTTAATCACTTTTTTATCATATTATTTAGTAATTATTTTAAAATAATAACAATGACAATTCACACTGTACACAGCTATATACTATAACTATAATATAATAAAAAAAATATAAAATACGTACATACACTTTCAAAACTCTTTAAGTCGACATTTTTTCTTAAACTCTTGATAACACGAAAATCTTATTAAGTTGAAAATCTTGATAAGTCGAACAAATTGAATTTCCCTTGAATTTTGACTTATCAAGGTTCCACAGGTTCCACTGTATATACATGAACTTATTGAGTAAAAGTGAACGATTCTTCAATGGCAATGCGTATCATCCTTAACATTGGTTAATTTTAAGAATAACTAGTGATGCAAAGTTACGAAAAAAAAAACAAAACTGATCGAGACTTAAAGCATGTAATTTCAAAATTGTATATTTTCCAAGATGTTGTTAAAGCAGCTAAAACTAAGTAAAGCAGCTTCAGTAGTTTTAGTAAAATGTTATGTGGTATATTTATATTTTGCTCAAAGAAGAAAAAAACTATGTAATTCCTTTTGAATTTTGTGTAATTATAAAAATACCACCAAAGTATTTCTTTGAATACTCAATAAATAAATTCTTTAGAACATCAAGCTTTAAAGTTAGATATAAAATATCATTAAGAAATAAAAAATAGATTTCACTGGACATCAATAATTGAAATCAGATATAACTTGTGTGAGTTATGACGGTTTCGGATTAAAGACCTATGAGATACTATAGAACAAGCGTGAATGGCCCCACAAAATTAGTAAAAAAGGAGATAATAAAAAAGAAGAATTTAAATGGATTAGATCAATTTAAAAACTATAAATAATGTAACGACAACAATAATTTGCGTTCTTATACTTGCTTTTATACTTTCAGGGTATTTATATAAATCCGGGGGTAGATACCTCATTATTCAAGAAATCCAATCTACCAAAAACATTTTTGTATGGGACATACAAATTTAACATGTATTATTCACGAAAAAATGAAATATTCGGCTGTCAAGTTTACATTTTGGAACTTAAACGGCCTTGAAATCTGTTATAAATTAACTATATTTACAATGGTTTATTACAATATCTGTTTTAATATTCTACAAAAAATGTAATCGTTTGTTTTTTCTAAAGAAATATAGCATACGTGTTCTGGAGCATAGTCCATAATATAATGAAAGTGATTTTTTGGATTCCATAATCCCAATAACTAACAAACTATGATATTATACTCTTCCCCGCACAAACAATTGAAATTCAACCGACGTAAGGATAACGCAATCAAACGGCAAGAATTGAACACGCCTTCCATTATTCTATGTATACCATATAATCCATCAAAAAAGACCTCCTACCAAGTTTCAATACCTCCTTTTATTATCGAAGAATACTGTGGGTATCAAATGACACATTCAAATATAAATTTACTCATCCCACTAAATAACAAAAAAGTCATTGAATGGGATTTTTTTTTGGAGATGCACAATTTTTTGTACATTAAAACTGAACCAAAACGCCTTGTAAGGTGTTCTTTTGATTTGATAAAACATTATTAGAATAACAATTAACAACTATAGCAACAAGTACTGGTTAGTATTACAGTATTTAATATGAAAAAACACAAAGAAAATTAAAATTTGATTAAATATTATGATAGGATCTTAATTCAATTTTTTTTTTATTTAACTCGTATTATAAATATCGAATACTCGTGGATAACATTAAATTTTCGCGTGACAAAGTTGACAAAACGAGATGAAAAATAAGTTAATATTTTTTATCGTACAAAAGCGTCAATCACACGATCATAATCAACAAATATATTACAAATATATATCTAATATTAGTATAAGTAAGTAATTATAATTTATTATTATTTTACTAAATATTTTATTGCCTACTGGAGATTCTTTGTAATTAATTCCATATTAATCAGAGCATATTATAGAAACATATAACTGCTAGATTATCGAAAACATTAGATATTTAAATAGAAGTCAGGTAAAAGCTATTATAATTTATTTATTTTTATTACACTATATAGTTCAGTAAAATCCTTTTTAAACGAACTCCATGGGACCGAAATTTTTTTTTATTATAACGGAAATTTCGTTGTAACGAAAATTCGAATAAGCTCTTTATTCTTTAAGCTCTTTTTTTATAAGCCCTGGTTTTCGGCAGTAGACTTCTATGACTCTCGTTATAACAGGATTTTTCGTTGTATTGTTATTCATTGTAACGGAAATTTACTGTATATTGAATTATGTACCGTGTAGATATAGGTAATTAATATCACCGACTAACTAATAATTTTTTTAGAAATTCCAAAAATATTATTAGAACAATCAATTACATGGAATTATTAAATCGATTATTGAAAAATAAAATTATTCTGGACGTGGTAAGGCATATATTCTTACCGCATCCAGCTATAATTGTATAGTGTTACTGGGGATATTAGAAAATACAGTGTTGGAATATCAAGACTTGTGTATTGAGTTTAAGTGACACATCACATATTGCATATGAATTAATTTACACACTTCGTTTAGTTTATATATTATAAAGCTTGCTATTTATTTTGCTTATGAAATATAATAATATTAATATTTTAGCAAATTATATTGTTTTTTTTTTTTTATTTATATATAATAAATTTTTTTCTAAATCATAATATATCCAACAATTTAATTTATTATTCACTATAATAATATTCAGTTTTTAATATTTTTTGTCAAGAATTTACAAATTAACTGTCCTTTAAAATCACCTATTTATAAACCAATAGTCAAAAGATTTGAAGATTGATAAATCACTCGTATTTAATCTGAAATGTCGATTAACTAAATACGATATACAATGTACAAATTTTATTTAATTTTATGCAATACAATTTTAGTTACTTGGTTTCCTGTAACTACTCGTATTAATTTTTTGGTAATAATTTATTGAAATATAACAAATAAGTAGTGCCTATCTATTACATGTGACACATTTTTTTTTATTATACGTTGAACAGTAACTACTCAATGAAACCACAAAAATAAAAGAACCATGAAATGTTATTTTTTTTCGTGTTTAAACAACTACTACTCACAACTATTATTTCGGTATTTGCTGTGGATAAAAAAATTATTCCAACGTCTCCAATCGTAAGTCATATAGTATAATATACGTGTAATAACTAAGTAAATAATTATATTAAATTAGCATACCTAAATTGAATAAACAATAAGCAGATATTTTGTACTGTAATAATTCTATTATATGTAAGTAATGAATAATAATTAATATTAGTACCTATTTAGTTATAATGAACAATTAGTAATATGAAAAACAACCTTAGTGATAACTTATTCTTTAATACTCTAACTACAAGAGTTTCAAGTACAAATATTATTGTATATTTTGTTCTGCTTCATTGTATGCGATAACAATTTGCGTGTTATCATATCGTTCTATGATAATAATTATAATATGAGCCATTTTCGTATAAATATTAAATTCATAACAACAATAATGACCTAAATCGTTCATAAAAAATGTACATGGCTTTTCATACAATTATTTTTTTTTCAAATTTATTTCAGTAATACAATTTATGAAGTACATAATTTTCAATAAACATGTTGACACTTTTATAAGTAGTGTAAATTTAAAAAAAAAAAATTTTAAATTGTTTAATAATCTACACATTTTTGTAATTTTATTTGTTTAATAAATTATTACTCAACTAGAAATCATTACTTACGACACAAATAAAATGGAAATCTAAAATTATTATTATTATTTTATAATTAGGCACCTTTTTACTTATTATATTTATTGGCAAAAGTATACTGTTAAATCCAATTCTAGTTTTATACTAAACATAGCTTCGTTAGGTGAACATTTTATCCTCTTACTCTATTTATTAGTATGATTATATTTCAAACCAGTAGCAATAGTATCTTCAATGTCCTGGTTAGCTCATTCGACTGAGTGTTGTTTTTTTACGTAGCGAGACTTACTATGAACTATTTTAAGTTTTGGCTACATTGCATAGATTTCAGTTACAACTTGATTTAAAAATCCACGATTGTAAAATTGATGGTACTTTAAAAGTTTTTAAAATGCCTATTATTGCGTCAAAAATTTTTTCGGCACTTTGAAATATTTTAACGGTTGAAGTAGTAGAAACTTTGTGAGTTGGACCTGGTAAACAAATATAAAGTAATACTCATCATCTGATTGTGTTTGCATATCAATAAGGTATATCTTACAGTGACATATAAATGGTTGTACCACCAACAATTTTTTGACTGTGTTTCCTTTTTTTGACACGATTCTCAACTATTGAAACATAACTACATCATATTTCTATTAATATTTTTATATTTACCTTGTGTTCCATTATGTTTTTACATGTATGATTTCAAATAATTCTTCTTTATGTACATGATATTTAATTTTGTCATATTCAGATATTTATAAAATTAACATATTAAAATGTTCACTTATATTATGTGGACTACCGCATTGTAAAAAATTTAATAAGAACAGACAAACTAACTAATCAAAATCTGCAAATAATAATCCGTGTTTAATTAAGCCCTGATATTTTTACTATACCTTAAAATTAACTATTTAGGACCCTTTCCAATTGGTCTTCAAAGAGGTCTTTAATTGCAATCCTACGCAGAAAAATAAAATCCAACATGACGTGTATGTAGATCACAAAAGCAATTCATCATTGCTCCTTGGAAATTTCACTCTCAAAATACCTTTTGAGGATAGTTTTATTTGTATGTGGTTAAAAAAAAAAAAATTAAAAAGTTAACACTTTAAAATGATGAGTGTTTAATGATAAAAGAACCACCCTGTAATTTAGGTGTACATTTTAAACTAATACCTGATTTATTTTTTGGATAAATTTACATAAACTCAATTTTACGACTTTTTTTTATGGCGGAGTTAACACTAAAAAAAGGTACTTGTGGCAGAGTTTACAGATGTCCACTATCAACCGCACCAACCATTGGAATGCTTTTTTGGAAACTTTAATACCTCCTTAATTCTTTAAGTGTTAAACATACTTAAAATATCAAATGACTTATTCAAATCTAAATTTACTCCACACATTAAATAACAAAAAAGTCGTATGGGGATTTTCTTCTGAAGACATACCATTTTTTTCGTGCATTAGAAGAAGAACTGAACTATTACGTCATGAGTGATGTTCTTTTGATTTTTCAAAAACCTTATTAGAATAACAATTATATTAACAAATACTGGTGAGCATTACGGTAATATATTATACAAAATAGCATATCGATATTGAAGCATATTTATATATTATAATTTAATTTAAGCTTATAAAAAAAGAATTATTTTAATTAGGTATACATTTTCAGTGAAATCAAAAATGTACCATAACGTGACAATTCAAACTACAGATGAAACTGTGATCGATAATAAAGCTATTAAATACACATACCTATTGTATGAAATCATGAAGCGTGTAACTAATCGTATATATATTTTGGTAATAATTTGTTGAATCATAACAAATAAGTAGTAGGCATCTAGTATTTCTGACAATCCAGCCCTAATAACTTCTTTGTTATTGACTTCCAAAGTCCAATTACGGACTTTGGAAATTCTTGCTAATTACTTGTAAAATTATGGCATTCTACAAAACTTGTTTTAAATAAGACAATACACTTGGTAAATACCAACTTTTCAGCGGTTCAAACATGAGAAACTCATGTAATTACATATTAGAAAAACTACTGGTAATGTTAAATGGTTTTGAGCAAACATAGTATTAGTTTAAGCAACTTAAAGGCCATGCAATTTTCATTGGTCATTAATCTTTTTTTATTTAAACTCAAACTCGTTTATAATACGAATACTTTAAAATCTATATAGTAGTAATAATGTTATAAAATTATACCCCAACACTGAGTTAGAAATAATAATTCCACATAAAAAAAAAAAAAAAATTATTATTTATTTTAATTAAATACATTTTCAGTGAAATCAAAAATGTACCATAACGCAACAATGCAATCGCAAGATAAGACCTTGATCGATAATAAAACTATTAAATACGCGTATCGATTGTATACAATTATGTGTCCTGTAACTACTAGTATTTATTATTTGGTAATGATTTATTGAAATATAACAAATAAGTAGTGCCTATCTATTGTTTGTGACACCACTTGGTTTTACACGTTGAACAATAGCTGTTTGTATACTCATCGAAACCACAAAAATAAAGGAACCATATAAACAATAAACAGATATTTTGTACTGCAATAATTCTATTAAATATAAGCAGTGAACAACAATAATTAATATCATCAGTACCTATTTATAGTTATAATTAACAATTGAGTTATATTTAAAAAAATGTCATGAAGCGTGAAAACTAAATGTTCTTTTTTTAGTTATTTGTCCAAATTGTTTTTCCATGGCGATAACTCATACTTTGATACTCCAACTACAAGATTTCAGAGTACAAATATTATTGTATATTTTTTTCTGTTTCATCGTAACGGCGTTAATTAATAATTTGCGTATTACATAATTGTTCTATGAACCATTTTCGTATAAATATTGGGAAATATAGATAAAATGTAATGAATTTTAATATATATATTTATAATACACAGTAAAGCATCGATATAACGAACCCTTAATATTCCAGTGAACGCGGTAATGCGGACGTCATATAAATCCATAATTTGTTCGTAAATACAATTAACTTAATATGTAGTTGTTGTAACCCAATTAATCTATAAAACATTATAATCGAAAAAAACAATTTCGTCATTTTTATTGCCTACCTATTATTTTACCTATTTGTTTTAAATTTAAAATATAATAAATATGATGGTGGCGAAAAGAATAATAAAAATCCTAATAATTTGAGTAGGTTAACTTGAAATACCTCAGTCTGAAATTGTCCGGACTATCGAGCCTCTACTGCAATATTAATTGCATTGTTATAAAATATAATATTTATTTCTTTATTTTAATATCACTTATTGTCGCATGTACTACTCCTGATTCCCGCGGTGTTTTGATGTGTATTTTCGTTCCGCCGTTTTGCTGCACTTGTAAAACAAGCTTATTGTAGCATATTAGTGACTTCTAGAAATCTTTCTTTGCTAATTAAAAATTGAATTTATAATGTACTAAGCTGAAAGGTGGCCTTCCTTAATTCTCATTTCGTACATATTTTTGTGACAAAATAAATATATTTTTATTTTTTCATTTAGAATATTAATAATAAAAAGTAAATATTTATAAGCCCCCGAAAAATAACTCTAATAATATTTTTAAAATCACTACGACTACTACAAGCTATATCGAGATCAGCGTCTGAAATTCCAAACGTTGCTAACTGACCAACTTCACCTGGACGAAAACGATTCTCAAAAGCTTGTTTAATTTTGTACGGTTTGAAATTATAAATGTTTAAGTTGTTGAATTGTATTGTCACGAATAGATTTTATTTTTACGGGTACAGCTAAAATAGAACAAATACATAGATTATTTTGTTTACTCGTTATTTTCAGATATTGGTTCAATTAACTAGTTAAGATGTTTAAAACACCAAAAATATAATGTGGTTACTGATTTATGGTTATTTTTTGTTTTAGGGCCCTTTCCAGATAGTCTTCAAACAGATTTTTAGTTGCAATCATCTGCAAAAAAATAAAATCCAACATAACGTGTATATAGGTCGCAGAGGAAATTCATCATTGCTTCTTGGAAATTCTACTCTAGAAATACCTTTTGACGACAGTATTTTTGTAAGTGGTTAATGTTAATACATGGTCATTACTTGTAACTATTTTTATCATAACTTATCGTATCGTAATGCGAGAATTTCGGCGATTACATTCATAGGTACGATTCCACCATATGATTTTTTTAAAACCGCTTAGAAAACTGGTTATTTGCATAAGACTCGTCCATTAAAAGTCTCCGATTGTATAAAATAAATCGATCTTAAAATCCATTAAATGTCAATTATACATATTTTAAATACATTCATTTGTGTGGTTTTAATCAAACTTAAAATGCAAGTTTCAAATTATATACAATAATAACTATTTTATTTTCTGTAACCAAATGCAACCATTACAAACAAAACTGTTCTCGATTTCCAATTACTGAAACATAATCATTGCGTGATTTCTTTTTTAAAATTGTTTTATTTTTAATCCTTTATTGCTACACATCTAGATCATTAGAGGAAATATTGTTCCAAATTTAAAGATCATATATTTTATGGTTCTCGAGAAATAATAATCAATAAATGAGTGATATTTGCCTTTTATAATTCATATTATAATAACTGCATATAAAATTAATAATTATAATTTTTAATTGATAGAACAAGCTATTAAATACTCGTACAACCTAACATTGTGAGGGGAAACATAAAACAACAGTTACACTATTTCCAAGCCGGTCCAAAAACCGTACACACAATCGCATCTGCGATATGTTGGTTTACTTTAAATTTCGTTTTGTCTCCAAAACGTGTTAGTATTGTGAAATGTATCATAGTGCCAAAGATGTATTTTATCTGTAAGTTTTTTTTTTATAGTTGGAAATGAAAATAGCTCTCAAAGATGCGTCTGGAAACTGGATAGAAAATGCGTTTACGCATAAGATACCAAAGGCTTGTTCATCGTTTAAAAAATTAATGGGAAAGAACTGGCAAACATTCATGCATGGTCTTGGATTCAAAAATATCGATTATCCTATACTTTCGATAAAAACTTAGTTCGTTAAAATTATTAGATTTTATTTAATTATTAGTATTCGTAGCACAAAAATTTTACAGATTAGATTGATTTAGAAAGATTATACTAGTTTAATAAAAATAAACACGACTAAATATTTTCTTATTAATGTGATACATTTAAATTGTTCTGTTTTTATACATTCAGGGTACTTATATAACTCCGTGTTTTGAGTTATCACTTTTTATGGATACGAGTTTCCCGAAAGTGTTTATTTATGGGACATACAAATCGCATATGTATTATTCACGTAGAAATGAAATTTTTGGCTGTACAGTTTGCATCATGGAATTTAAGCGTCCTTGAAATGTAATCTAACCAATTTTTTGAAAAATTATTAAAGAGGTTATTTGAATTAAAAAAAAATTAAATTGTTCCTTTTTTCTCAAGAATTATAATAGTTTTAAATAACCATTTTGAAAAACAACAGTACCTACTTATACAAAATATAAATTCATAAAAAAAATGATTTATTTCCAATTATTTTAAATTTTAAAAATATATTTTTTATGTGTAATCAATTTTTATAACATAAAACATATTATTATAAATGTATAAAATATGAATAAATTAGGAAATAAAAATAATTTTCCTTTTTCTCTTGGCATCCAATCTCAATTATCTATGTTTGGCCGCAGTTTTCCAATATCTCCATAGAGCTTTGTTCTCCATCTCTACAGCACATTCCTTATTCTTTAGGTTTCTTCTTGATAACGTTTTCTTCAAGGACGGGTGGTTAGCCTATCTCTGAAAAATCTTTTCCTTTTCCCAATTTTCCGATTTTTCCATTACAATGTAATAGTAAGACTTTTATATTTTGTACAAGGTGGTGGGAACATTGGTATCCTTACGCCATTTCCTTTAAATGCCTTTTACGATAAGTGGGACTGCAAGAGTTACTTTAAACATTAAGTGTAAAATTGATATAAAACTTAAAACAATGTTATACGATTCAATCATAAAATACTGTGCTAATTATAATATAATAATAATCGTATAATAATTTAGTAATTATCGAAATGAAAATAAACTATAGTAATATTATACATATTATATATAATTTAAGTTTTTAGTTTAACACAAAAATACAATAGCGATATGAATATGTGATAGAAATATATTACGTAATAACCTATTGTATGGTATCATGTACACAGTACGCGTATTTATATTTTTTATTATAATTATTAAAATTATACAAATAAATCATTAAATTTTTAATATTCGTATATCATTATAATAATGTATAGAACTGATATATAGCAATATAAAAAATAAATTTAATACAATTTTAGCGTATTTTTAAAATTTGATTTTTTTTCATTAATATTTTATATTACAATGCAAACAATAAAATAAATATTATGTCAATAAAAATTCAACAACGGATTTCTATTATTATTTTAAAAATAATATTTAGTATCTAGTATTATTATTTATTATTATCTAGTATACATACGATTCAGTTTTATACGTCAAATATTATACTCAACGGTACTAGGAAAAGAAAAAATAGAAACTATGAAAAATTGTATTTTTTTTTTTGTTTATGCAACTTATGTTCACAGTTTATTTTGAATCTGCCAAGTCTCCCGATATAAAAATACATTCAACTTCTCCAATTGTAAGTGATATCTTAAAATAAGTGTATATAAAAGTAACAATAAATATACATTGAAGTCACGTTAAAGCAATAGTCTCAACAATTATTTTTTATAATAAATTGACTACTTATTAGACTATTTAGACTTTGAGTTTTTAATAGAAAAAATTATAAACGACTTTGTATTTTTATGCCTAAACTTTTTAAAAGAAAAATAGTATAATTTTATAATTAGAAAATAGAATTTAGATGTTTGTGTTTTTCGAATTTAGTAAATATTTTACTCTTGAGCAAATATATATATATATAAAGAAAAATTCAATAAAATTCATAACATTTTTATCTACCGTAAGGTAGATTATAGGAGTAAAATTTAATTTTGAGAGTTTTGTAATTAGCACGAAAGGAAATTATTAATACAAATATACAACACATAATTACATACAAACATAAATATAAAAATGAAATCTCTTATTTCTTTCTCGACTAGTACATCTAACTAGTGGTCACCTCTTAATTGTAGTCCTTTTATCCAATTAACAACACATTTAAACATAGGGAACCTACTTAAAAGTTTGAACATTCGAAGAATAGATACGTTTCAACTATTTACGGTATCTTATATTTAAAGGTTTCACTACTGTACCTGCAGTACATTATATTATAAAACTATGATAAAATATTAAACATTTTTTTTAATACTACTTAGGGTCCATACAACGTGATCTTCAAAGATATTTATAGTTGCAATCCTATGAAGAGTAATAAAATCCAGATAAACTGGTATCTAAGTCACAAGGGCAATAAAACAATAATTATTGGAAATTCAACCGGTGTTATTCCATTTGATGATACTTTATTTGTAAGTTGGTATAATTAAATCAATGTATCTATAACTAGTTTATAATATACCATATACCTATAGATTTACTTTCTGAAATGAATTATTCAAGAATAATCAATAATCTGATAATTAAAATTTGTTATTTCTATTTCACAAAAAAACCATTTTTTATGAAAATAAAAAAAATATTTAATTTAATTACTTAATAGTTAGGTACACACTTTTATTACTTAAGACCAGATATGAATACTACAAGGGTTTAAGTTATTATCCCTTTTTCTTTATTTAAGGTCTGAACGCAATTATTTTTTAATACAATTTAATTTTTTTTTTTTTTTTTGAAATCACAAAATATGGAATATTGTTTTAAAATAAAATACATTAATAATCATAATTATTGTTTTAACTATAATTTATATAATACCACCACAACATTAGGATCACAAAAAAATGATAATCGCAAAATATATGCATAAATACCTAAATACACTATCAATATCTATTTTCCTGTAATATTTTAGCGTTGAGCCGTTGAATTCTAAAACCACACACTTTTGATAAAATACAGGAGAAAACCGCAAACTTTTAGTAGGTTAAAACCCCGCACACATTTATAAGATTAAAACCACACAATTTTTAAAATTGTTGTATCCAAAAACCGCACACTTATTATTTTGACAAATAGTATATGTATTATATATACTTTAGTAGGTATATATGATTTATATTGACAAATAGTTTTTTAAAATTCTATAATTTATTAATTATTATTTATATAAATAAAAAATAAAAATAATGTAATAGTAATAATCTAAACAAAAAATTGTATATAGGTAGTATTGAAATTAAAAAAAAAAAATTAAAGTTGATTGGCTGAAATCCATTACTGACATTTTTTAAAAATTTAATACGATTTCTGTCCATTAACAATTCTTCACAACATTGTGCTCCTAAAAATCTTATCTTATCCGCTATTTAGTAATAAAAATAGTGTGTGGTTTTTGTCTATCAAACTTTTTGGGGGTCGAAATCAAAAGTTTGTGGTTTTCGAATGCAGCCTATTTTAGTCATCATATGTGATATTTCCAAATCACGACATACCCACTCAAGGTATCAGCCGACGAGCTTGCAGGTACAACAACTCTTACACGGCTACCGAAAATGTTCGTTCGTTGTCGTCCACAATAAATTATGTGTTTCTTATTACATCTCATTCCAATAATTCATTAATGTATATTTAAATCTAATAACTTAAATGATATTGGTTAAAGATACAATTACACTTTGTGAATTACTAACTGTTGTAGAAACTAAACATATGTATTTTTTCAACATTAAATATAGTTTATTTTCCAATACACGTTAATATTAAGTTTTTTAGACCGATTTCAGATATTTATTAACCAGTAAAATGTTTTGTAGTTGGATATTAAATTAGCTCTCAAAGATGCTTTTGGAAGATGGAGAGAAAATTCGTTTATGCAAAAATGGCCAAGAGCATGTTCTACTTTCAAACAACTTTTGGGAAATGAGTGGAATACATTTTCGAAAGGTTTAGGACTTAATCATACCAATTGTCCTATACCTCCGGTAATAATCTATATTTTTAACGTTATTTTTTTTTATTTTTATTTTTTATTAATTATTATAATTAATCAGTAATTCAATTTTGATTTTGAAGTATTATACTTGAGGTTAAAATACATAATTAATTATAGTAAAATAAATATGTACAAATATGTATTTATTCATATTATTTATTTTATAACATAACATTCCGCAGCCCTAAGTACAGACAAATGTACCTACAATAATATATATATATATGTATTTGTGTGTATTTATTAGATAAAAGTGGATGGGTCTTCAATGGTAATGCTCATCATCCTTAACATTGGTTAATTTTATGAATAACTGATGATGGAAAGTTATTAAAATATGACAAACAGACCGACACTGAAAGCATAATATTTTGAAATTAAATATTTTCCAAAATGTTGTTAAATGTTTTTGAATTCGGTATAATATCAAAAAAAAAACCCAAAAGCTTTTCTTTCTTTGAATACTAAATAAAATAAATCTTTAAAAATTTAGCTCTTAAGTTATATTATATAAAATGTCATTGAAAAATAAATAACTGATTTAACTAAACATCAATATTTAAAATCAAATAAGATAGTGTGAGTTATGATAGTTTCGGGGTAAAGGCCATACCAAAGGTGAACAAACATGAATGATCCCATAAAATTAGAAGCAAAAGTGGGAATAATAAAAAAGAATAATTTAAATGAATTAAATGAATTATGAATGATATAATGATAACAACTTGTTTATATTATACTCTTTTACTTGTTTTTATACTTACAGGGATTTTACACAGCATCGGGCGTGGATACTTCAATATTCAAGAACTCCAATTTGCCAAAAACATTTTTGTATGGGACATACAAATTTTACATTTATTTTTCACAAAAAAATGAAATATTCGGCTGTCAAGTTTTCATTTTAGAACTTAAACGGCCTTGAAATTTGTTACACATTAACATTGTTATAATGGTTTATTATTAAATATCTACGATAATATTAAAAAAAAAAAACGTAATTGTTAGTTTTTTTCTAAAAAACTATAGAATTACTAAATAGCTTATATTTTAAATGTGTTAATAATCATAGTTCATAACTGAAGTGACTTTTA
Source organism: Rhopalosiphum maidis (assembly GCF_003676215.2). NCBI lineage: Eukaryota > Metazoa > Arthropoda > Insecta > Hemiptera > Aphididae > Rhopalosiphum > Rhopalosiphum maidis. The sequence goes on from NC_040877.1 coordinate 69,510,860, forward strand.
GGATTTAAAAATCATTAAAAATAGCAAACTAAAATAATCAAACTTTGATTTACTCTCTCCCGTACAAACTTTTGGAATTCAACTGACTTAAAGATATCGCAATCACAATAACAAGAATTTAATTTGCATTTCATATCGATTTTTCCATATTCCGTCAACAAAGATCCCCCCACACACACACATCAAGCTTCAATACCTTTTTTAAATAATAAACATATTATCAAAAAATACTCAAAATACTCCTCACATTAAATAACAAAAAAGTCGTTGTTGTAGATTTCCTTTTGGGAACACACGATTTTTTCGTTCATTAGAACTGAACAATCGCGCCATGAATGGTTTTTTTTTTGATTTGACAAAACCTCATTAGAGTAATAATTATAGCGAAATATTACTAATGAGTATAACAGTAATGTATGATGTTATAAAAAAACACATCAATATTAAAATTGGATTATATATATACTATAATTTAATTTAAATTTATAAAAAAGAGATTATTTTAATTAGGTATACATTTTCAGTGGAATCAAAAATGTGCCATACCATGTCAAATGACAATACAATCACTGGATGAAACAGTAATTGATAATAAAGTTATTAAACACGCGTACCTATTGTAAGAAATCGTGGAGCGTGTAACTAATCATATTATATATATTTTGTTGATAATTTTTTGAATTATAACAAATAAGTAGTAGCCAGTAGGTATCTAGTATTTGTGATACTTGGTTGTACGTGTTAAACAGTAGCTGTATACTCATCGGAACCACCAAAAATAAATCATGAAACATCATATTTTTTTTATGTTTATACAGCTGCTACTCACAATTATTATTATATCGGTATCGGTTGCACAAAAAAAAATTCTTCAAGCTCCTCTTTTTGTAAGTGATATTATGTAATATAATATTTAAGTTAATACATAATTATACTAAACTAACACAATTAGAATAAACATAATTTAAGATATTATGTGGTTACTGATTAATGATTAATATTTTTGTTTAGGGACCTTTCCAATTAAACTTCAAACAGGTTTATAATTGCAACCCTTCAAAAAAAAAATAAAATCCAACATAACATGTATATTGGTCACAAGGGCAATAATGCATCATTACTCCTTGGAAATTCTACTCTCGAAATACCTCTTGACGACAGTTTATTCGTAAGTGGTTATATTTTATCTGATATATTACATTTTTTTAAATCAAATATATTTACTATTTATGAGTTGAAAGCTAAAAATTAAAAAGTAAGTAATACAAGTAATCTGAGATTTTATGGATCTTTATGAAATTATTAACGAACATTTTATGGAAAACCGGACCAAAAATGTTGATCTGCACAAGGATCATCAATTAAAACCATAGCAAACAAAAGTGTACTCGAATTTCAGTTTACCGAAACAAAATCGCCATGTTATTTCATCATTCAAATTATTTTTTTTTTTTACAATCCTTTTTTTATTACACAACTAGATCATTAGAGGAACTATTGTTCTAAATTTAAATTTCATATAATTTATCGTTTTTGAGAAGCAATAATCAGATAATAATAAGAGACTTCTGGCTTGTATAATATAATATAGTAATAATTATAATAATTTTTAATAGCTAATAAAATAATCCATTTACTTGCGGGAGGAGGGTTGGGACATAAAACAGGAGTTACGCAATTTTCTAGCTGATCATGAAACCATACACAAAATCGTATTTGCGGTACGTTGTTTTCACTTTAAAATATACTTTTGTATCTAAAACGCGCTATAGTGTTGTATATTGTAACATAGTGCCAAATATATATTTCATCTTTAGGGTTTTTTTTTTATAGTTGGAAATGAGAATGGCTCTCAAAGATGCATCTGGAAATTGGAGAGAAAATGCGTTTACACAGAAGACACCAAAGGCTTGTTCGTCGTTTAAAAATGTAATGGGAAAGAATTGGCAACCGTTCATTAATGGTATTGGATTTAAAAATATTGATTGTCCTATACTTCCGGTAAAAACCTAATTCGTTAAAATATTAGATTTTATTTACTTATTAGTATTCATAACATGTAAATGTTACAAATTTGATATTAATTTGGAAATATTATACTATTTTAATAAACACGACTAAATATTTTCTTATTAATGTGATACATTTAAACTGTTTTGTTTTTATACTTTCAGGGTACATATATAGCTCCGGGTTTTGATGTGTCACTTTTTCTGGATACAAATTTCCCGAAAGTATTTATTTATGGAACATACAAATTACATATGTTTTATTCACGTAGAAATGAGATTTTTGGCTGTATAGTTTGCATTATGGAATTTAAGCGTCCTTGAAATTTAATCTATTTGTTAATTACGTTTTAAACAACTGATTAAGCAGCTGAATTTTGATTCAGAAAATATGTGATTGTTCTTTTTTCTCAAGAATTATATTATTTTTGAATTACTTATCTGAAAAACGACAGTTAATTATGGATTATAGTTAAAAATTGTAGTGATCATTAAAATAAACTAAATCTATAAGCTATATCTATATTTATACAAAATCTTACCTGAGTCACATTGTAATGAAGTAAGAGAAATCAAAATTGTACGTGTCACAACTGTTATATCAAATAAATAAATATGTAAGTACCTAAATCCCAAGAACCCATAACCAATAATATAATCATCGCGTTAAATACGATTTTGAACAGAATTTGTTTGTAACACGATTGAAAACGCTCGATTTTTTATTTTTTTCTAACCTTGCCAAATTTCATGATTTTTGTCGAACGATAATATGACTACGATAATGTGTTGATATTTATCGAAATTTTTTCGAATTAACCGGATGTATTAGTGACTTAGACGTCAGATATGATATGACATATACCGTAACTCATTTTTCATTATATATTTATTATATTTTTATACTTATTAATTACATAATTAACATTTGTATATGCATAATATATAATTCATATTTTTATAAGTTCATGATTATTAGATATAATCATGGATACTGTTCCAAATCATTTTATTTATCGGATGCCAGATACCCATATATTTGTAAAAGATTATTATAATTATTAATTTATGACTTTTTTGAAGAATATATATTTTATGTTTATATTACTGAATCTTTCAACAGCCAAATAAATGAAATGGCAATTTCGTACGTAAATTTGTTCTCAATCGTATTATTTTTGGGGATTTGTTTGAGTCAGCGGTTAGTTCTTTGTTAATTTTAAGTGTTCTTAATCGTTCGCCCAAAAAGGTATAGCTAGGGCTTGGAACTTCTAGGAGTTTGCATGTTTTTAAATAATCATTAAAAACATAGCTAAGTAATATAGAAATTTGTTTCATAGCATTACGAGTTTATTTTTAAAATTTATTGTTGCATATTTTGTATATTTGACTATTTTTAATTTTATATGTGAATATTTGACAATTATTTATATGAATGAGTAAGTTTTTAATTCCCAACTTATAAAAATATCTAATAGTTCAATCTTTGATGTAATTCTTAAAATAATTAGTACTATATTAAAAATATTCAAATGTATTCAATTTAAGTTGTTTTAAAAAAAAAAAAAAAGTTATTTTAGACTAAAACTCTACGTAAAATGAAAACAAATCTAAAAAAAAAGCAAATAATTAATCAAATTTATCTATTTATTGATTATATCTACAAATATATTATTATTTAATACAATTAATATAATTTTTTAAATGCATATTTTTAAGTTTTTTTGGACATGAAGTCCCTAGCCCTAGGTATAACGTTCTTAATCGTTTGATAGCTTAATCATCAAACATCAATTCATCCTGAAAATCCACTTCTACGCCCCCCCTCCTCAAACTAATAAATTGATATTTTATTCTACCCTCTTTTGTCACTTCACACATTCATATTATTGTTGCCATATCTTCTACACTCACCCTCTGTTCTGTTGTATGATCCAATGATCTAAATTTTTATCTATATAACACGAATAAAATTGCAACTTTTTTAATAAAAATAATAATATAATAAAATAAAAAAATATTATTAATTTGTAATCATCACGTGATGTTAATGGCATTTAATAATTCATCACGTATACAAAGATTGCCATTTTACTTTTTGTGGTTAGATTATTATTCAGAAGTAAAATTGTTATTAATTTACGACATATATTATAAAATCTACATACCACACAACAACATACATAACATACTGTTATCACATAGTTATTGCATCCCGAATTCCCAATAGCTTTTTTAAAAATGATTGGTGACCTTATTAACTTAGCATTTGGTATTTTCTAAAACAATATTTATAAAGTTTGTATTACAATCATCAAAGTAATAATAAATTTAATCGAATTCGATACGGAATAAATTGTAGTCTCGATTGTCATTTGTTGAAAATTCTTAAAATATAATTGAAATTGTCTGGTATTGTAATTCTTATAATAATGAAATGTACCTACTAAACTATATGTACGCTTATAGAATATTTAATCAAAACGTTATTGATTGAAAATGACTGCAAAAATAATAACTAACTGATAATGTATATTATATTATGAAGTGCGATAAAGATAGTTAATGCTTGGGAGTATATTATAGCACTTTAAATATTATTTTTTGATTTATTTGATTTTCTTTTGTAATACAATATACTGTATTCGTATAAATCTATTAATGAATGATTTCTTATTGCGTGAAGGCGTTTGGTTAATGTTAAATCAACCTAAGTAACGAATACATTAATTATGTACCTACAACAATATTGGCGATTGGCGTGAGTGCAAAAATAAAACAACGTTAAAATAAAAAGTTGAAAATTTTGAAACTCCCTGGTATCTAGTTGTTTAATTTCAAATATCACATTTGGATCTATATTGTTAAAAAACCATCTACCGTAAAATTTTAATAATCAAAAAAAGTTGTATGCGATTTTAATATTATTTTTTGTTAATATTGTATCTAATTTAATATCATATTTATTTTTAATATTTTATAGTATTTAGTTATAAATTAAATAAAATGATGTATGTACCATATACTTCCATATTGAAATATCATTGAAATACAGATGATATAATAATACTCATTTTAAAATATTATGCTTACTATTTATTCTCCCAGTAATTTAATAATATACTAGGTAACATTATTATTGGTTTTTTCATATTAATAAATAAAAAATTAACAACTAATTAAAACTTAGTATAAATATAATTAAAATAATTACAATTATTATATAAAATATAAAATAATCTTATGGCAGCATCGTTTTAACGATCAAGAGCAATTACCGAGTCGATAACCGTTTGTTAGAATTGTCTATGAGTATTAACCAGTAGCATCTCGAAAAAATCCCAGTGACTAATATCATCAATAGCTGTATGTATTTTTATGGATCCTCAAATAAACAACATACCTATTATGTTCAGTTGATCATCATCATAAAACATCGCCCTTATGTAGTATAACCATGCCCAACGAATCAATAAGACTTATAAATACCAATATTTAATCATGACAATAACTTGAATTCGTCTAGTTATCACCCAAATATTCATAGTTCATGGTAAGATTATACTGATGATTCACAAAAATCTTGATGCAGTTATAGAATGACAACTACAAATCGTTATGCTATTTTAATTAAAAATATTAATGTTTTGGCGAACAAAAAATATTTAACTAGTCACTCAACAATCAATTGATAAATATTTACTAATATTTACTTGTAAGTTAAAAGTGCTGCATTAATCGGTGTACATACCATAAAACATAATAATATTGTAATCAGTACACTTATCGTAAAATATAACATACAAACATGGTTTTTGACGCAACTGATCCATGCTTATTGAGTAAACTCAGTTAATGTCTACCTTACGCGAAACAATAAGAATACCGCAACGGTCGAATATATTTCGAAAAATGAAATCAATAATATATCATAACTTTCATATTAATTATTATAAAATCTCACATGCAACTAAAGATTGTAGTACAGACATTAAACAGGTGTTGACTTGGGCTTGTCAAAAATAAAATGAAAATATAAATTAATATATTATTAATAGTTTTATTTTTTAATAATATTAATTATTTTGTGTAACTAAAACATTTTGGAAAACACATTAAATTCCAAAATAAAGTTCGATACTTAATCATCTCTGCTATCAGAATATATAAGTAAAATAGTGTACAATATTTATATAATTTAATATATACTATAAGCGGTGTATTTATTACCTATACACTTAAGTTATTTCATAAGTTATCTAGTATAATATATTATATAGTTTATAGGTATATTTATTAAAATAAGTGATGGATATTATACAATGTTTGCATGCTTTTTAAATTTGAATTACCGCATTATTGATCAACGCTTAATTCATTATAATGCCAGTAGACGTAAAATAAGGTACTATAGAAATGTGTAAAATTATATATTATACATGATTCAATATTTGACTTAGATCTTTAATAATAACCACAATTTATTATTCATTGTTATTCTGACCACATATATACCTTGTCATTTGTTATATAAAGTTATATACAATTCAATTGTTAAATCAGTTAGTTTCTATAAAAAAAAAGCTGAAAGTTGTAGTTAAGTTGAAGTTAAAATAAAAGAGACTGAAATCCACGCAAAATATATTCGTTAATGTTAAATATATTTAATCACTATATTCTATTCATGTATTTCTCGACAAAATTGTGACAATTTCGCAATATTTATGTATGATAGGTAATTGGAATAACAAATTTAATAACCATTGGCGTGTTATATATCGAAAATACAATGCAAACAATGGAAAAGGAAATACAGACAAAAATAAAACTATATTTTAAATTTATTACTTGAAAAATGAAACTCGGTGTTACTCGTTAAATATTATTATTGGTTTAATCATCGGCACCAAAAAATTCAAGAAAAATAATAATAAATCATGAAACATCATATTTTTTTTATGTTTGTTCAAGTAATATTCACAGCTAGTTTGGGGTCTTCTGTCAATATAAATCTGTTCAAAAATTCTTCAATTGTAAGTTAATTTATGTGATATTTTATAATATCGTTCTATTGTATAATATTTGTCATATACTTACACGTAACTCATATTTTTCTGTTAATTATTCGAAATATATATGTCGCAACCACTTAATGAAATGTATCCATTTCATGAAATGAATTTATATTACATAATATGAATAATTTTTTGACCTTTTCATGAAGTGGATGAAATTCATTTTATCCACATTGTGTAAAATTATTATTAGATACAAGCGATTTCACTAAGTAGATGCGACATAGATATAACAAATAAGTTCATAAAGTATAAAACATCCATGTAAAATTCAATAAAATTGTTATATTGATGTATAATAATAGAGAAAACCATAAGTGTATAATATTATAATTCAAACAGTGGAAGCAAAATATCGAACAAACTAAACAACGTTTTCTATTGTTTTAAAAGCAATATATTAGTATTTATTACCTAATATTTGTGAGACTTGATTTTAGTTTGGAATTTTCTTATGATATAAATCTTTTTTAGAATTATTCAATCATATGTAAATATATAATATTATTTGTATTATAAATGCCATAAATTAATAATCAGGTATTCCAATAATAATTATAAAATACTCACGTTCGACAATAGTATGTGACCTATTAATATAAGAATTAACTTTTTAACTTTTTTTTTTAATGGTTATTTGATCATTCGCACAAATCGATTATCCACGCCCCTATAATTAATGTATATAATCGACGCTCTACTGTATTACATTTTCAATATTGCTCAGTAAGTCTAAAATGTGAATCAATACAAAAAAGATATTAAAATAACGCATTTAACTCCATATGTAATTATAAAAAAAAAAAATTAAATAATCAAAATAATAACACGATGAGTGACAAAGTGAGATAAGTGTAAGGATCAAATTCTTTAAATTAAAAATTCTCTCAAAGAAAACAAAATCAAAATTGTAAACGACAATAATTAAGTCAACTCTGAAGTGTGAAGTGTGAAGTATGTACAATAACAAGTGTAATAATAAAAATATTTAGAACTTTCAAAAACAAAATATGGAGAAAGATATGCAGATTAGTAGGAGAAGATAATTCAACAAGAAACATTAGGTAAAACTAGATTTAGCATCAACTGCTAGTAATTTTAGATAAAATTATAATATATTTGAGGTGGAAATTATTGATGATTATTCATTTATTTAGTCCATACAATTTCGGAAAGTTTTTCCGAAAGTCATTAAACGTTTTTGAAAGTACGACATTCAGTTTAAAACGGATAATAATTCAATATACGAAAATAAAATACGTTTTAAAATAATATTAAAGATCTTATTTTTTGACTAATACTTTTGTTTAGGGACCATATGAATTGGAATTCCAACAGGCTTATAATTGTAACCCTAAAAAACACAATAAAATCCAGCATAATATGTATGTAAGTAAAAGGGGCAATAAAATAATGCTCTTTGGGAATTCTACTCTCGAAGCACCTTTTGATGACACATTATTCGTAAGTGGTTAAAATTAAATCAATATATTACCTATATATTTTAACATATATGTTGTATTGGTATTAAGTCTCTGAAATAAATTAACTAATGATAATAATAATAATAATGTGTTTTGTAAAATATAAACGAAGCAACAAACATTTTGAATATTTAAATCTATTATATTTGACAGAGCAATATGATAGTTTCTATCACAATGTCATATGTGCGGGTAAATTAATAATATATATATGTATATTATATATATTTTAATTTTAAATTACTAAATCGTAAAAAAACCAATAATGTATACGTAAATAGCTAAATACAAGTATATAACATTGTTATAACTGCAAAGATATACAAAATCACATCTTGGATAGGTGGTTGAGACAAATTTTCCAAAATATTGTATTTATATACTAAAAAGTTTTGATTTTTACAACTCTATAAGAAAAGACATTAAAAAAAGTTTTTTTATAAATAGTTTATTTTTATTTTATAGTTGGTCACTACACACAAAAGTTAAAAATGTCATTGCATGTGGCTATAGTTATTTTATCTTACACATCCCATTCAAATATTTATACTAAAGTATACAGACATCTAACCTGTCTAGTTTTGGTTAATTTTGAATTTACAACCTGTATTAAATGCAGTATAAAATAAATAACACAAAATCTGCATTAAGTTTTTTTCAATTAAAAATATTATAGTATAAAAAAATATCTATAGTATTATGGAGCTGGAGTGGTATGGAGCTTTACAGATCCATACCAATGAACTGATACATTTCAACTTTTTTGTAGTTGGAAATGAAAATTGCTGAAAAAGATTCATTTGGGAGGTGGAAAGAAAATACATATATGCAGAAAATACCAAATGCTTGTTCATCTATGAAAAAATTATTGGGAAACAGTTGGACTGCATTCATGAATGGTGCTGGAAGTCAAAATACCATTTGCCCAATACTTCCGGTAAAAAAATTAATTTTTGACAAAATACCTTAATCAATTATTATAATTATTAAGATAAAATTTTATTGGCTTAGGCGCTTTGAAAGTATTATACTGATTTTTAGGAAGAAAGAATTACTAACATAATTTAGTATGAATCATAAGAATATTATTAACAAATAAACAATAGTTAATTTATACTATTAATTAATTAAACCATTTCACACATTCTACGAATGACTAATAACAAAATTTGTTTCTTTAATTTGTATAATTGATTTTGTACTTTCAGGGTATTTATATATCTCCAGGTCTCGATCCGTTACTTTTTAAGGAATCCAATCTTCCCAAATCATTTTTTTATGGAACGTACAAAGTAAATGTATATTATACTAAAAATAACCAAATATTTGGCTGTCAAGCTTTTATTATTGAAGTTAAACGTTCTTGAAATATATTTTATATAAGCTATGGTGTTATTTGGCTTATTAAATATTTGATTCTTTCATCAAAAATGTAATTGTTCTTTTTTTCTTAAAAACTTTTTCATTCTTGAGATAGCCAAATAAAACAAGGTACAATTTGTAAAAATTGGCTAATAATATAATAAATTCAAGATGATTATTGATTATTATAGTTGAAAATTCAATATTGATGGTAACGGTCTGTAGAAGAAATATTCATACCTTGTACTTTGTAGTGCAACTAAAATTCAAACGAAATTGGTAAAATATTGATCATAAAAATAAAAGCACAATAATTGGTGTATAGACCACAAAACATACATGAATCGAAATTGGTAAACCGATCTTTTTTAAAATAAATTCAAACTTTGTTTTTGGTGCAACTGATTTTTACCAATCGAGTTAACCCAGTTAAGGTCAACTTTAAACAAAACAATAAATCGACGGTCTCGTGCATTTTGATTTTTTAATTAACTGTCGTAAAATCACATGGTTAAAAAATTTATAGATTGGCGTAAATTTTAAAATTTATTAATTTGAATGAAAAAAAATACAAATGAAAATATACAATATACATCGATCTAAGATAAAGTCATGTGTCATCTCGTACAACTAAAAATCGCTGCAACACGATTGCGCTCCGTGAATAATAGGTATTGATCTTTTTAACAATTGTCCTTCCCAATTTTATAGGTTTAGGAATAAGATCAAAAATAAATTCTTGGATTTATTGAAAACTGTTTCAAAATATTATGACATTTATACAGTTTATACAGTTTTTAACAATACATTATTTAAAAATATGAATAAATAATAAAAAACTACAAACGCCTGTACACGTATTTTGTATTGCATACCCACTACCTACTTATTATATTATTATAACTTAAAGCAGTGGTCGACAACCGGTGGCCCAAACCACTATTGTATATGGCCCATTTTAAATTTTAGAACGACGACATTTTTTTATATATCTTTCATTATTTTAAAGTTTTAGACAGTATTTGTTTTTTTCCATAGTAAATAAATTAAGAATATAAAATTTTTATAACTAACGAACTCTTTTCAATTCGTGAATCTGGCCAAAGAGTCCAAAAAAGTTGCCGACCATACTACGGACCAACGGCTTATAAAGACGACGAACTTTTAAACATACACTCTTTTAGATTATCTCCTTACGATCACTAACCTGAGCGAATTGCTGTCATGTCACCTCTTCAATTTTATGCCATTGTCTACCACGATGTGAATATGTGATAATCTACTACCGTAACCCTCGGCATTAATGACTAAGGACATCAACGAATCAAGACCTCGTCGAAATTGTACCGTATTTTCTCCCCATAGATCATAATTACCCGCAAGGTCACAACGACTTCCATACAGGAACATAATGTATAGATAATATCTAATATATGTTACTGTTTCATTGTTATTTATATTTTTTTTTTTTTAAAATTCGAATACCGTTGATTCATAAATAAATAAAAAATATTACATTGGTAGTTTTCAACCAAAGTAATATTATGTAGTCATATACTTTTTGACGAGTAATTAATTTTGTATACGTATTTTAAGTTTGATTTATCGGTTTATTAGACAAATGGCTAAAATTGTGTGAACAAATTTATAAGTTGTTATGAAAATATTATTTCTGTAGAACAACGGGTCATATCCACTGATGTTACAACTAAAGTTAGACATTGAACAATAATTAAGTAATTCAAAAACACGCAAAAACTGTAAGTATACTTAACATGTATTCCAATAACTATATTTATAACATATTAAATATTAGGTATATTAATATTATGTATTTATATTACAGGTACATGATAGGTACATAATTTTTATATCGTGTCAATAGGCCTATTAATTTACCTATGTAAGACAGTACAAGGTAGCATTATGTAACATCAATTAAAAGTTCCATATAGGTTAGGTTAGGCTAGGTTATCTTATCTACACACTAAATAATATTTCAGTTTCATAAAGCGAGACAATAAAACAACCGGAACGCGGAAGGGCTATGAAGTATGTATATTATATACTATTATATTCTACAATCCTACTTTATTTATTTATTTTCTGTGCAATATTTTGTTTAAAACTATCATATTTATGATTATTATTATTGATCTTTTTTATTTTATGCAATAACAATAACACAAACAAAACGCAAAAAGGTTTTATTTGTATGTTCAATGAATTCAAAAATATATTTTATCATTCCAAATAATATAACAAAATTATTTCAAATCGGAATAGGTGATCGATAGTAAAATATGTAGGTGCTTACACATCATATTATAATACATATTACATAACATATATTATGTAATATGTATATAAATTCAAATATTATACAATGGTAAATAAACAGAATAAAATTAAACAATGTTTTTTGGAATTATGTACTACCTATAGCTATTTTATGTTTCATTTCTTTAATTTTGAGCAAACAACTATTTTATTTTATTTTTATTTTTTTTTATCAACTCGTTTATTTACCAAAATGTATGAACTCGATTTTAAGCTGAACTGATTAAATATATATCATAACACAATAACGATAATAGGGATAATAATATATTATGTACTTACTATATAAACAATGTTGAGCCCAGATAAATAAAAAGTTATCTAAACAAACTTAAAGATAAATTATAATAATATTATCTAGATAAAGTATTCTGCAAATTTTTGTAAAATATCTCTTGCCGTTATTATGTTTTTCTACACCTTTTTTCCATTGATAATAATGATGTTTGCCCTTTGCGTATATTTCTCCATGCATTTATATATTAATTATTTTTCGTATGTTAAATGCTATTAAATACTTATTCATTTACAATAAATTACCATAACTTGATCAGAAAGTTGTATTTTAAATGCTTCGTACACTTCAATTTGAATTAATGAAACAATTTGAGATGATATTTTAAACAAGTAGATAAACTTTAATAACTATCTCCACTTGCTGAAAACCGTGACGTTACAGCTAAATGCTCTCGAGCAGGTATAGATTTTCTTAAGTGCGCGTCTTGTTTAGAAATAGATGGACCAATTAATTTAAATAAATAATCAAAATCTGTCGAAGTAATTCGACAAAAAATGTTTGAATTTTCCATAACACTCATATGATAATTCATTAATTAATTTATTACCACTGTATCTACAAAATGTACATAAAATCATTTAGGGTATTAAAATATACATACAATTCACTATTTTTAAATAAAGTTGTGATCCTCTATATTCATGTTTTTTTTTTTTTTTAGTTTTAATTGCTAATTTATCTAGGCTATAACTATTCATTTTTATTTAAATAAAGAACGAAAAACATGTATATTGACACGAAATAAAATAGCGAAATAACATACTAAACAACAGTAAACTGTACGAAACACTACAAAACGAAAATAAGGAAACGCGAAACATGACGCGCAGCGACCTTTATAGATTATAATTATGCATTTTATTATTATTAATATATATACAAACATACAATACAGGCACGTTATAATTTATGATATTATAATACGATATTAAATACTACCTACGAAACCATAATAAAAAAAATAACAAGATTTTGTAGTATATAATATTTTAACACAATATTATGTCGTGTATTTTAATTTTCATAATTGGTTAAACTGTGACGAAATCCGAATATATAAATATACATTCCCATTACAGATAAATCTGGTATAATTGAAAATAATTGTATTATTATCATGATGATAATAAATGTATATTATGCCAGATACTCCATAGGTATATAGAACGAATTAATTATATGCTATCGGAAACTTCGATAGTTATGTATTATTCTTTGTCTACTTATATAAAAATAAAACCATTGAATAAATCTATCTAGATAATAGTGATTTTACCTTGGATAACTATCTAAATGAATATTCTCTATTTATCTAGATACATTTTCTAGATATAAGCTCAACACTGTACATAAAGTGTACAGTGTATACGTATATTTCTCTTTATATTACAATTTATTGAAATATAACAAATCAAATATACTTTATAGGTATACTTCTTGGTTCCAGCAATAAAAACAACAAAAAGAACCCATGGAGCTTAATATTTTTTTCATTTTTATTCAAGTGATATTCACAATTATTAGTCCAGCATCGTCTGCTAATTTTAAGCTACTTTCAAGTTCTCCAATCGTAAGTGAATTGTTAAGTTAATTTTATTATAAATAAAAAAAAATATATAATCTTGTGTTAAAGTAAAATATATTCCATACAATAGCAATTCAATTAAAATATATTGAGTATTTAGGTAATGAAACTGTCATTTTTATTTTTAAAACAATAAATTCGCAAAACGAAAATATACTGTTTGTATAGATTAGATATAATATGATTTATGATTCTATATTATAAAATATTGCATGGTTTGTGTTTTTTTTTTTTTTATGACACTCCTTTGTTGAATACAAGACAGTGCCTTTCTTTACACAAATTGAATAATATCTAATACACAAATACTGAAATACACAATTTTTCTTGATATCTATCGAAGCTTAAATTTGGAGAACGTTTGTAGAAATCATTAAAAAAAAAATGCTGATATTTTGTTATATTTTCTTTAATAGATTTCATAAGTTTTACATTCAATTTTGCATGAAAGACACAATAATATAAACAAATATACTTACATTTTAGTGCAAATTATAGTTATATAATATTAAGGATCTTACGCGTTGATTAATATTTCTGTTTAGGGCCCTTACCGTATGGTCTTTAAACAAGTTTATATTTGCAATCCAGCAGATCACTATAAGATTCAGATGAACTGGCATTTAAGTCACGGGGACAATAAAACAATGCTTCTAGGAAATACAACTCTTAAAGTACCTTTTGATGACAATTTATCCGTAAGTGATTATAATTTAATTTATGCATATAACGTATATTTTTTAATATACCTGCAATGTGTTATATAGGTATAATCGGCTCTTCGAAATGAATTCACTAATGATAATATAATGTAATATTTACTATTATGATTTAATTTTTGAACATTCAAAAGCAAAACTTTATTTATCAATTAAAAAACAATTAATTAGATTAGTATTATTTTTACACATTTGTACCGTACTTATGACCAGATAACACAATCAAAGGGATATTTTTAAGGGATATGGTGATTAGAGTGAGTTTTTTTTTTTAAAAAAAATTTAATGATTAATAATTTAAATACAAAAATAAAGAAACAGCTAGCTCAGTGGTAATCAAATTCTTTTATCATAAGCAGGATGTGGCGTAAAAAATAAAACAAAATTGAATACATTAACATTATAGTACAAAATATACATAAATTTAATTGTTATAAATATTAAAGAAAAAAGTCATGGGGTCTATCCACCTCATCACCCCCTCCCATTTTCCCGCCATTTAAATAGCTTATTTTCTATGTGACTATGGTGATTATAACAAGATCTCTATCTCACATAAGTATACACATCAACTAATCATTATTCACAAAATATGGCACGTGTGTTAGCATAATATAAAGTATAGAAATTTACTTTATACAAAACATTTACCATATATTTTACTACAGTAGTATAACAATACTCTAAAACTTAGAAAGCTTAAATTTTATGTGAAATTAAAATACAATAAACGCAAATAAAAGCGAGTTAAAATGTCATACAATTTTCATAACAAAGTTATAATATATGTGTGATCAATAAGTAAAAATATTTTTATTATACATTTCTAATGTCAATACTCTATATGCATATTTGTTACATACACCCAACAATATATGTATAATGTATATACTGAAATATATATAAAAATATACAAATATATAAAATCATTATTAGATACTCTATAAACATGGGCATATTTAAGAATGAATTTAATGGGATGGAGTAAGATTTTAAACAATTTTTTTCATACGCCAAATATATTTACTCGTGAAATTTTAATGGTAGATTAAAATCTATTTTTTTAAATGAATAAAATTGGTTTTAATAATCCTTTACACACCCATATAAAATATATGTACCAATATGTCACTACTTATGTTTGTAATTATATCGGTGTATATTATAAAACTATCTCGTTTATCACACATAAATCTGCATTGTATTTTTAATACAAAAAAGTTTATTTTGGAAAACGCGTTTGCGCTTCTGATCTACACCAGTGATTTAGTAACTGGTGGTTTTTTTTTCAGTTAGAGATGAAAATGGCTTACAAAGATTCATACGGAATGTGGAGAGAAAATGCATTCATGCATAAAACACTAAATGCTTGCACTTCGACTAAATTATTATTAGGAAGCGTTTGGACTACATTCGTAAATGGTTTTGGAAGTCAAAATACTAATTGCCCAATACTTCCGGTAAAAAAAATAAATTTTATATATTTTATATTTTAATAACTTATTTAGTTATTATTATTATTATACAAAATTGATTGGTTTTGAATTATTTTTTTTTTTATTCACGGTACAGCTTCAACTGTTAAGATTATATAGCTTGCAACAACAATGAAAGTTTTTGGTTAGAAATTGTTACAATGGTTTCTTAAATTATTTTTACACATGAGTTTGTTTTTGTTACATATAAATTTACAATAGATCCTTAAATTAGGTTGTACATGTAAATTTGTTAAAGGAATGAAATTATTTTGTTGGTGTTGTCATGGGTTGGGCTGAGGACTTCGAAGAAGTTATCGGGCAATTCTAGTTTTTTCTGGTATCCGTATGGTTACGACATTAGACAAGGAGGTGCTTGACTGTGAGAGGTTCTCCGCAGGTTTGGCACATTGCAAGTTGAATTATTATAATGATCTTATTAAAATATGCAAGATTCAGTAGGTACTGTATTTTTAATATTGTGATTAACAAATGAACAATGGGTTTAAATTGATTTATATAATTTAAATATAAATTTAACGTCAAATATTAAATAATTAAATTTATTTACTTGAAATATACACATCATTAAATTATCTTCATCATAATTAATATTTAATTTACAATTAAAATTGTTCAAACCGTTTTATACAGTCTATTAACGATTGGTAATAAAATTTGTTTCTTTACTTTCTATACTTAATTTTATAATTGCAGGGTACTTATATATCTCCAGGTATGAATCCGTCAATTTTTGAGAAGAGCAATTTCGCAAAAGAATTAATTTATGGAACATATAAAATTCATATTATATTCAATTCACGTAAAAATGAGATTTTTGGATGTGTAGTTTTCATTGTAGAAATTAAGCGTCTATGAAATATTTTGAATAACAACTAAGTTTTTAATGGTTTATTAATTAATAAATTAATTTTGAATTGAAATAAAAATTAATTTTTCACTGTTTTCTTGAATTATAATGATTAATAATATCCTGAAGTCTGGTTTTATTTGTTAATTTTCTTTGCAATTATGTTTTCAACTTCAATATTATTTATATACAAATCAATTATTAATTATGTAAAAAATTGAGTATATTTGTGTATTTTTATTTATAATGAGTTTAGTAACTTTGAATATGCTTTGACTCAAATAGCTTTCTAATTTTTGAATACAAATTATAACCTAAAGTGAAAAATTAACACATTGAAATGACGCTGTGTCGCTTTATATTAAATCTGTAATTTTCTGGTGTTTCATAAACATCATACGACATTATGTTTGGATTAATTACAAGTTGAAAAAAAGGCCGAGTAGGTACTAATAATTTAAAAAAAAAATTGTTTTTTGAAGATAAAACAAAAGATACTGAAATATATGTTAAATTTTTTAAATAATGTGTAATGTGTATAACATCCATGATAATCTTTTTCTATTTTCAAATTATCATTCTTGTATAATTCACAATGCTCTCCACATACTAAATAGGACAATGCAATAATGTTAGGTTATGTCGACATTTATCAAGTATATTGTCATATAGTTATTGATTTAGTTGCTTTTCTATTAATAAGTATACATATATATATTACGTGGCTGTTACAATAAATTATGTTGATTCATAAAATCTCCATGAATATGAAAAAAAAAATTGTGTATTTTAAAAATTATAATTTCTTTTAATTTAGTAATTTTTACTTTATTAAACAAATTAGTATGGGATAGGTTAGCTAATAGATAATCTAGGTGATGTATAAAAAAAATAAAGAAAAAAAAAGAAGGTTCACATTATAATATAATTATTTTTGTGTTCTTTTATAATTAAGTATTATTATATTACTTAGTATATTATTAATAAATAACAAAATCTTTTTTCAAATAATCAAAATAAACAATTTAAAAACAAACAAAACATTCTTAATATTTTTTTAACCACCTGTTTCGGTTCTAGTTAATATTGTTTTTTTTTTTTTTTTAGTGGGAGGTTTACCTTTTAATGGTTCTCTAATATTTTTTTGTAAATGCTTTAAAAGCCTTCTTCTCTTAACTTCATGATTTATGTTACAACAAAAGGTGTATGTGTCTGACAGGTTAACTGATTATGATGTATTTTTGGAAGTTTTTGCACATTGGCTTTAAAATTAAGTGCATTATAAATATTGCTAGTAATTTCATACTGTATCCAATAAAGTTTGCATTTATTGGGGGAAGTGGGTCACCAAAACAATTTCGTGGTCTTATTGATTTGTACATACTCGTTGTAACTTTTGTTTTATCCATATGGTATATTCTTTGAATTTAGCATTCAAATAACTTCACTTTTAAACGAAATTACATACAATTGTTTTGTAGCATATAAGTAATAAACTGATATACATCAGTATTTGTATGGCTGCGTTAAACCATGCTAGGATTATTAACACGCAACACATAGAATATTATACTATTTATATTGATTGGACGTGTGGAAATCGGTTGTTCAAAAACATTATATTCTAAAGCAACGACAACAACTACGATGGTAATAAAAGTCGATTACACATCAGATGGGTTTATTTCGGTTCCAATAATGCAGGGCATAGGTATACAGGTTTTCTCGTTTTTCCTCGTTCAGATTTTTATTCAGCAAAATTGTTTCCCTTCGGGATTCGTTTATGGAATACCAGTAACGGACGAAAAAATAATAACGTGTTGCTCCACGTGCACTGTACAAAACGAAATACGTTTTGTTTCTATTACCACGTTAAACAAACGAAAAAAAAAACAAAAGAGTAAATAATATGGCTGTTATTCCGCGTATAGAACAAATAGCTCCTTACACGACCCCCGTTGATATTTTTACATGTATATTATTATATTTGGGTATAATTTGTGATTAACGGCGTTTCCAAAAAGTGGTGATGAGGGTATTAGGCTATTTATGCCCGAGCAATCTACTTGAGCTTTTCTAAATATTCATTGATATATTGAAAGTGAGGGTCCCAGAAATTTTAGATCGATTTTTAAATAATAAAATATATCTATCTAATCAGTATCCGTGATAAATCATTTCAAAAAAAGTTCATTTCCTATATATTTTTTTTTTTTAATATTTTACTTATCAGTATAATATAAATTAACTATTAAAACATAATCATTGAAAAAAAATGTACTGTCAACTTTTTTGTGAGGTAAGAGAAGACTATTACTTTAGTTTAGGGTGAATTCAATTTTTTACGGTTTATCCTTAATCTATTCTTAAATATGCCACTGTACAAGTATACGCTACAGTATAGGACACCCGATAAAAAGTTAAAGTACAAGATACACTACATCGTAAAATTTAATAACACAAA
The DNA here is from genome assembly GCF_003676215.2 of Rhopalosiphum maidis. Lineage (NCBI taxonomy): Eukaryota > Metazoa > Arthropoda > Insecta > Hemiptera > Aphididae > Rhopalosiphum > Rhopalosiphum maidis. The sequence goes on from NC_040877.1 coordinate 69,530,542, forward strand.
ACGATTCTATTTTAAAGCTTGATAATCTAAATTTCTTCACCAAACCCCTTGATTAGAGAATTCATCCAAAAAATTTTAGGTACATGGAACAATTTCTATAATTTGTGAATAAAACGCATCGTGGTTGGTTTATTTCGTTTATACTTTAGTGCAATATGAGAGGACCTAAGCTATGGGTATGTAATAGGGAAAAGTGGAAAAATGTTTTAATGAAAGCAAAGAGCCTAGATGGTCTTAAAAGTAAAAATATTTTAAAGCGATTCAAATATTTTTGAAATTTTACATAATTACTGCTTTGTTTCATATTTTATGATAGTCATTATATGCCATATTAACTTGTAGTTGTTAAAGTTTAAGACTTGACGGTTTTTTGAAATTCTGCAAGTCACTCAAATTAACATTTTACTTTTATCAATATTCTAAATCAAATATGAATATTTAAGTGATATACAAATAACACAAGTAATCGATGTGTAATAGCAGTGTACACTTAATAAATCTAATTTTTTTTTTTTGTCGATACAATAATACATTTCCGGTAGCTCGTTCGAATTTCGTAATTTCCGAATCACAACGTTACCAACATCCGGTTTACGCGTCCTGTCTATAATAACTCATAATTTTTTTTTTTTACATTTTCGTTTCTGATCAGAACACACGCGTATCCCGAAAATAACACAATCGGCCTTTAGGGAGATATTATATTATTAGGTGTACTCGTCGTGACATATAACAAAGTAGTTCTTATGCTTCTACGTGAGTACGGTGTTGGTCCATTTTTCCATCTCTTTTTTCTCGAATTGTTTCGAGATAACATAATAATACGATGTGATATATTATTATATCTTCATATATATATATATATATGTATGTATGTGTGTGTGCGTAAGAGCAGAGAAAGAGAGAGAGACGTATACGCGAGACCATAACATTATTTACGTCATCGGCGGCGGCAGAAAACTTTTTTGTCTCTTCAGCGATTACGCCTGAGGTGATTGCCGAAGCAGCCGGTGGGCGATTCTTAGTAACCCGATGAAATAAGAGTTGCAGATATCGAATACGTAGCATATACAACCTACCATCATATATATATTATATGCGGGTAAAAAGCACGCGTATTTATAATATTTTATTGCCTCGAAGCGAATGAATAGTTCCTCCACTGTCTCCGCGAAAAACACTTTAAGACGACTCGTCGTTTCAGCCCACGGTCCACTCGTCCAGCACCACTTCACCCCGCGGACTAGATGGCGAGATATAGATAAATGAGGGGGAGAGATCGTTTCCGCGCGCGTACACACGCATAAGTTAGTTCCGGAGCGTGCAATAAATGCGAATTAAAAGTTTCTATGTCTTACTTCCTTTTCTCTCCCATCTCTCGTGTTGTTTTCTGTTTCTTTTTGTCGTGCTCCACGGTCGCCGCCGCACCGGATATGATATATAACTATTGCGTATATATATAAACGAGAAAAATCCTATGAAGCCCGCGGACGAGTGTCGCCGCCGGGAGGACAAAGTGCGTGATCCGCAGCGTGTTTCGGGGAGATACGATCTCGTTTCGTTTATTTATATTGCTATTTTTTCGTACGTATACGTCGTAATGGCCGTAATGCGAAAAGTTGCTCTTGTACTACAAAACGTGACTACGTGATTAATCTGAGAAATTAAACAGAATCGCCACCTGCAGCGGCGCGCATAATATAATAATATATTTTTGTTGCATATATACTTTATAAGCATTTGCAAGCCATAAATATCGCGAAACTTTTCTCTCTTTCGGTTTAGCACTAGTCCGTGTATAATGTATATATATATATATATATTTAAGTATATACTTACGCTCGCGTGATTCGCGTCTCTTCATCTCCGCATCCGTTTAATCGCGTCGGCTGCTGAAAATTCAATTTTAACGCTACCGAACACCGACGGTTAAAAAAATTGTAAAACAATTCACTTCTGCACTTTTTATATTCCGGCAATACTACGCTATACTTACATATATAGTATATATAATTGCTATTACTATAGCGTATGTAACTAATTTACAAAAATAAGCCAATACCTAAAAGACGGTATACAAAACTCATTAAATTTTGTACGGTCGTAGCTTACACACATAATGTCGATGGAATTTACACGATCGTCGATATTATAACAATACAATGTAAGCCGAAATGCTTACAGTACGTGAGGTAATATATAATAATTAATAATATAAGACGTTACGACATTACGAGGTGCATGTTGTCTAGTATTCATACGGTAACAAAAAAAAAGACAAATACTGTAATTATAATATTGATCACCAGTTTGCAATTTCGTATAATATTGTCCATCTGGACTTCCGAATCTATCGCTACCGAATACTACAAAATCGTATGTCAATATGTCACCCTTAGCTGTACAAAAGAAAAGAGGATCTAAAATATTTCAAACAGTTTTTTACGCTTCCCGCATACGATCGTACGACGAATCTCTAAAATATTATATTATTTCGATGCTTTGATAGTAAGACAAACCATCATAATAATATTATACATTGTTAACAGTACGACATATTTTTCTTTTATCATCGCATTTTACATACAATAGGTGTTTATTATTTCCTCTATCGCGTTTCACGGTTTTGTATTATATTATATTAATTATTATTATAATAAGATACCTACTGTTTGTATGTTTGGATTAAACGTGGACATCATTTTTTTTAGTTTTAGTTTTTCTTCGACTTAGACAACACACACTACTAGCATGATCCGTTTTTTTTTCTCATTAATATTTACTAGATTACTAGAATACGGATTTTATTATTTTATGTTGCTATATATTTTTATTAGAGATGACGTTCATATTCATGTATGCCCATTATATACGAGAACCTCCCGGAGATAATACATTTTATATATTTCATGTCAATCTGATTATTATACTGAAATTGTATTTTGCATATAAATGCACACTTAGAGGATTAAAGAATATTTTTCGACGATAAAAACATATTTCTAGCGAATATAATATTATATATACTCGCGTTTGCGCGAAAACCCAAATTTGATTTATACGATATCCGAACGAGCGCGTTACCCGAGTGGAATTTCCAAGTAGCTGTCGCTTTATATATTTTATTCTTCTGCAGCAGAAGTTGCCGGTTTAGTATAGCCATTTCAGGTTTATATTCTATATTTCTGTGTATAATTAAAATTGTCAACTTCTAATATGCGATTGATAATTTCACAAAATATCGCATTATTTGCATTTTGAAATAAACTATTTGCATAAAAAATAACTTGATTGGTTTGTTTTTATTTCGCATCAAAATAACACGTACACAAACGAGAAGGATAGTCACCATCAATAACGTTACAGCGTTATGACTGGAACCTTACAGCCGAACGTTATAATCACGTGATAAATTTTTTTCTAAGTCCCTCCGAAATAAATTTTACTTCAAAAAAACAAAATTCATGAATATTTTTATATTATTTCCATTTATATGATCATTATCTAACTGTCTTAAAAATATCAACAGATTTAATATTTTAATTTCAAATGTACACTTCATTACAGTCGCGACCTACTTTATGTATTTTCCTTTATCGTCCACAACACGTCTGATATTGACCACAGGCCTATTAAAAATATTGTATTTACTATTTAGAGACCGGTACTTTGAAATGTTTGTATAAACAACAATGACTGTTTAAGGTTTTGGTAAACGATAATTAATAATGTGGTAATGAAAACATTGGCACTTCTAAATATTGCACACCTTTTGTTACAATAATATAACTAATTCTTTAATAACTTCATTATTAATAATTAAATGTATCTGTTTGTTGAATCAGTTTTTCAAAAATATTTTTCTTTATACATTTCGAGGAAAAATTTTTCTAAAAAACAAAATGAATTTACATGGTTATTGTATAGCAAACCCTCTGAAAAGATCAAACTGTTGGACTTTATTGTCCTTTATAATGTCGAATGAACGAACATATTTGTATAATATTATATGATTATAAGTTAAAATTATAGTTTGCTATGCATCATCATTCGATTCATTGTTATATTATCATGCAATGAGTTAAGACAATATCACACAGGTATTTATAATAATTATTATAATTTCATATTATTATGCTGGTTTTTGTATAAATTAACGAACCAAAAAAATGTAATTTTATATCATATATACATAAAGCAAAAGAATATCAGAAAACATACAAGTATACAATTGATCGGTGCACATATGTTAATAAACCATAAAATATAGCAACTATTCTTCAGCCCGACGGTAACGGTTTCTTGCGTGGTCGACACCAGCACTGGTACTGCTGTTTCTACCTGCAATAATGTTGGACTAGGCGTTCCATCATTATTTATGTTGACGATTACCTGTAATATGAAATGGCATATCAATGTAAGAAAACATGCGTAGTGTGTAGGTGTATAGTAGTGAATACTATATTATTAATTGAATGATGTTTAACATGCAATCTGAAGATCCTAAGTCATACAAGTTATAATCGCACTGAAATAAAACGGTAATTTTGATTGTACTTTTATAAGTAACAATATCATAATAAATTATGATTCATTACTCCGTTCTAGTTACAAAATAGGTATCAAAATAACTACAAATCTACGAGTTAGCCACAATTTTATAACGATACACGGTTTGTAGACGTTCAATTATGCGCAATATTTAAAAATAACTATTTTTATTTACAGTTTAAATATTATTTATTTGCCTGATTATCAATTAACATACAATTATTATTACAATATTTTGTGTAAATAGTGATTTATTAATTTTCCTAATAGTTTATCACTATTGATTTAATATAAACTTTTATAAACTCACATCAACGATACATGTAATTATCTCAATTTAAAACTAAGCTACGACAATATTTTGATCGCCTAAAACAGATAACTGTATTTACTAATTTATATATTATAGTATAAATAAACGTAACCATCCAAAAAAAGTAAAATTTTAACTGATTCGCTTGAGATTTTCCTTTGACCCATTATATAAATTTAACTCATTTCAATTTACATTACAGACGACCTTTGTACACGCCAAGTATATTTCAATAACAAATATGATTGTATTTTGATGATATCCTAGGGCGGGGGATCTATTGATTGGAAAAAATCATTCAAAATCCCGGGGCGACTTCTCAGTTATATAGAAAGATTAATTGAACTACGCACTTTACCGAAAGGGCGTTTATAATCTTTCCGAAAATTGTTGTATATTACTTAGCCCCACCACTGACCAATTTAGCTGATCTAGAAAAAAATGAATACCGAAAACTACGGCACTAGCTAACCTTATTGTCCACGATAAACTGTTTGCGCCTGTTATTGTTTTTCACGTTCTGCTGCTTGTTTTGTTTGTTGTAATTAATACCATGACGACCTTCGCCATTTCGGTTTTTAGCGCAATGTTGTTCGTGGTGGTTTCTGCCAAAAGGCTTATCGCACTGCTTCTTACTACAGTGCTTCTGATGTTGGTTTTCACCGCAGTGCTTATCGTAACGGTAAGAATCGCATTCATTTCCCACACGTTGATTTTTACCATATTGCTGCTCATCATTATAGCCCTCAACATCGCGGTTTTTGCCAATATTTATGCCGTGGTAAGACAATTCATTACGACAAGTACCGTAACGAGGAGAAGACCTCGCCACAGTCCACGCAAATTTATTGCGGTTAGAATAACCCGCGGAAATGGAGCTCCACCACTTTTGTAAGGGTTCAAACTGTGTTGAAATTCGGCCTTGGCGGGTAGTGAATGCAGGTGACCGTGTAATGGGTACGACCACCGCCATCCATTCATCGTCCGAATTCAATGGTATGGCGAACACAGCTACGGCGGATAATTCAAGAAGCGCCAGCAGAATTATCACCGATATCTTGAAGGGGGATAGATAAACTCTGCTAGGGAAGTGACCAGCCGATGTTATTGACGAAGAATGCTTCGGTTTAGCTGACGTAATTATCATCATAGTTATTTCGGAACTATACACTATGAATATAAATCAAAGATATATTTTTTTTAAATTGTATTTAATTATAATGTATGTCGTTCCGGTACAGTATCGTTTTCTATTCCGACCACTGATTATACTGCGCTATTCTGATTTACGACGAGGTAATACACGACTTAGTCAAAATGCTATACAATACTGTAATTAATAAACTGTAAACATCGAGATGTGGTTTTGTTCAGTTAAACATTATTGATATTATTATATAATATTGTAGCTAGGATACATTATAAAAAATCGTTTTCAAATATCACAACTATTATTACACTTATTTCAGCTAACTATTTTTTCCATTTCAACGACACTTGAATTCTTAGAAATTGTATTTCGCATAAATAATATTTTTATAATAAAGTATCAAAACTATACTATGATACGATATTTTGATCAGATCCCAATCATATAGTTAATATGTTAAGGTAATAATATTACATTTTGTGATAAACTGTTGCTATTTAATTCCTTGTAAACCACGATGTTCAATAATATTAATTACTTACTATATTCTTAATAATTAAAACATTCGATTGATTCACAATGCAATTAGTTATTTTTAACCCTATATCGTATCATATAATATTATGTTGTAATAGACTCCGATATAGATATATTCATATTATTTAAAATAAAATATTATCCTCATTGTATTTAATATATAACATATTTTAGAAATAAGTTCAAAAATTAAGTTTTAGTGTTTAATCCAGCTATGAAAACTATTATTTTCATTTATTATATTTCAAATTAACTACATATTGTGACAACCATAGAGCATCTGAACTTAACTAATATATTTTTTTCTAAAAATGTATTATTTTAATAATATGCTTATTAGATAATAAGATAATATTTAAAATTCATACATAATCCATAAAGTAAAAATCATCGCAATGTCACTCATACTCTTTCTTATATTAAATCGAAATAAAATTATTATTATTATCCAAACTAAAGATACTTTCATGCGCTTTATAATGATTTTAAGTTTTGTAAATAAAAAATGTTAAATGTATAGTGATTGATGTACTTATTTGTATTTCTAACTAGAAACTCATTAGTCTCCGCATAAATACGTTCAGTGTAACAAATATAAATTTCCATATTTTGCATTTCATCATCACCTATCACACAACTTTTATCTTTCGACTGAGCAAGACAAGTAAAATCATTATAGTGTATTGTATTAATATTTCGTAACATAATTATTATAGTTCATTAAAATATATGTATACTTTTACTTTTATAAAATAAAAAATAAAAAATGCTGAAATACATCTGTTCTATATTTTATTACACTTAAAAACGTTATGCTCGTTAGTAATATGACGGTAATAATTCATCTGGATTACGTATATTATTTCTATTCCATGGCCTTTTCAAATGTTCGCCACGAATCATATAATAAAAAAAGTTTGCGATAATTACTCTAATTATCATAGATTTTCTTTGGTATACCTCATTAATTTAGACATAACATAACGCACAATTTTGTAAATTTATAATACACTATTTTGATACTTATCATGTGAATATATTTATGATTCTGCAATCAGTGATTTAATGAGTTATAAATACAATGACAAACACAATGCCAAACATAATAACTGCAATTTTCAAACACGACTCCAATCAAGATAATTATTTAAAAAAAACGTATAGATAGTCACAATAACATAGGCACAATAAATTGCATTCATTATTTGTGTTTACTAGAACAAACAAGAAAATAAATCTTTGTGCTTTATATATTATTTTAAGTAAAATACTTCATATCGTAGTGTTGGCGAAAACTTAAACTTATACTCGTCATAATGAATCTTTTTTTAACTAATTCACTAATAATGTTATTATTATCGTGCATCGAATCGAATGCTTTTAATATTTTTACAAAATTACCTCTCGTAAGTGAATACTTTTGATTATTGCATTATCATTTCTACAAAATAATGTTAGGGTGATAGTGTGGAACGTGTAATATTAGTGATTTATTTATTTTTTAGAAGAGATCATTTTCTTTTGTCCATTAAATTATTGACATACAGGTACATAAATAACAAAAAAAATTTTTAAAAAAAGTCAGTATCACTTTAAATTCAAATTCATAAAAAAACAAGGTAAATAAAATACTAAACAAAAACCGAGCGCATCAAACTCAGGTGGCAACAATCTATTGTTCATCATTTTATCCACGTCCACAATATTTATATTTATTTATAATAATATTTTCGTTATTGACAAATGTAATAAATTATATGGAAAGTCTTAGGGTTATTGTAAATGAAAAATTGAAAATACTTTAGTAAAATAGTTAATCTTAATTTTATCGAAAGTTAAAATATGACATAATCTATTTTAGGTTGGCATATACGCTGTTAATATCTTATAATATACCGTATACCATACTATCAATATTATTATTTTTAACTGATAAACTTATATATTTTATATGTTTAAATATGGTGTACATAATCAATAGATTCCTGTTTAGGGTCCATACAAATTAATCTTCAAACACATTGGCAAATGCAATGATTCTTCACAAAACAATAAAATACAACATCATTTGTACCTGAGCCAAAATCCCAAATCCAACGTGACTGAAATCAAAGGATACACAAACAGTAGCGTTCCATTTGACGACACTTTGTTTGTAAGTATGTCTATATTTGTAAAATGTGTATTATTTTTAAATTTATAATAAACTATACTCTGACAGTCTGACACAAAATCTAAAAAATTACTTTGTAGTTTAAACATAATATAATACACTCTTCTGGATGACTACCGGATTGGAATGTCTTTAATTGTCTAAACGCAAACATTCATAACATTTCTTGTTTGTTGTTACATTTAAAATATAATATTAAATTACTCTTTAATAGTAATATATATTAAGCAATCAGTGTTTATTTTCCCCAGTTGGAAGTAACTTTTTCTTTCAAAGATGCAGATGGAAGTTGGAAAGACAATACGTTATACCATAAATCACCAAAAGGTTGCTCGTCGTTCAAATATTTATTGGGAGCATCATGGACCGCTATAATGGAAGGATTAGGAATTAAGAATGTCACATGTCCTATATCTCCGGTATAATAACATAAACAATCATACAATATAATTTTCGAATATATTTTTATCGTTACTATTAAAGCAACTATTGAATCAAATTTAAGTTTGTTGATATTATGCGGTCGTCGATATTAAATTAACTTTTTTTTATTTGATTACAACATCAATCGAATATTATTGTAGAACATTATTTATTGTACACGATATAAATTAATTATAATTTAGTAATACTATTTTAATTACTAATACTATTAAAATAATTAAATAATCGTATACTTTAAATCTTTTAGGGCATTTATACGGCTACGGGCGTGGATACATCATTGTTATCAAATGCAAATTTACCAAAAACATTTGTTTACGGGACATACAAAATTCAACAATATTATACACTTAAAAGAGAAGTTTATAGCTGTATTATTTTGATTGTAGAATTTAAGCCTGTTTAATGTACAATATCATCTAAATATTTATGCAATATTATACATTTATAACCTAATATTGTTTATAATGCTCCAGTAAGAACTATATAAATGTTTTAATTTTACACTAATAAAAATAATTCATTGGTATTAATCAGTTTACAATACAGGATAATAATTTAATTAAATAATAATAAAATAAAGAAAGAGAATTATTATGAATTACAGATATTACTTAATGTCCTTATGTTAATTTTAACATAATTTTTCCTTATGTTTAACTCCCGATAACTGTACTTGATTTCACCTATTTATTGTTTTATACTCCTCACATACCATTTCATTATTTTATTTCAACAAATGTATATACATGCAATGATCGCTGCTTTTTTATAACCAGAGCCGGATATAGGTACAGTATTTAAAAGGTAATTGAGATATTTAAGAACACTCAATATCTTTGCATAGAGCTCTGCAATTTGAACTCTGTTTTTTATTTGGTTATTATGACATAAAAATATATATTTTTATGGCCTTTAATTTTTTTTAATTTAATTGTACATGAACATGCGCAGTACAACTTTTTTTCTCCAATGGCAAACACCAACTTAAACCACTATAATTTTTTTGTGCCTAATTTTTTAATGACATTTTCTAAGTTCAAAACTGACTAATTACAGCAATTAAATAAAATAAATGCAAAATGCAAACGATTTTCAATTTTTTTGCTGTAACTTTGAAAATAATTATTCCATGGTTCATTAGGCTTGAAATTTTCACTCTTATTTATTAAAGTGATATTTGCACGTTATTATAATTTTAACTAAGTACTGTATAATTTATTCTTTATTTTTTTAATTTGTATATGAATATATTATAAACAGAAAAAAAACATAAATAAGTAAGTTGTTTATATCTTTACATTAATATTAATGGATCAATAGAAATTTATTAATAATTAATCACTAATTTAATTCTTATTTAAGTTATAAGTTTATTTGGTTATTAATTAATTTAACGTATAAATTGTTCACTTTGACAACTCTTATAGACACTACAAAACATTGATGATGGCTCTGAAAATCCCGTACTCAAGATTGTTTGATACAAGAATAATATTCATAATTTAATTGTTGTTACGTACAAAAAGCTTTTAGTATTTTTTTTTGTGAAAACCATAATTAAACCATAATGCATTTCTTATTGGGTACCTAGTATTAATATTTTTATTCGTTTCTATGTCTAGTAAATATTTAAATTATCCCGTATTTTATTTTCTCAAAATCAACATTAGACATTTAAGTTAGTATTCATGATTATTGATGAGAATATATAAATGATTACGATAAGTATTTTCTGCACTATACAAATACTTATACATGAACAAAATATATTCTATCGAAATTCTAAAAAAAGTCATTGTATAATAAATATACCACTACACTAACCTAATAAGTAATATTGCTAAATATTTTGTAATGAATTTAATTTTGAAAAAAAGTAGATTGTATTTATCTGTAAGTCATTAGGTTATTGCATTGAATAAAAATTACTCATCATCTGATAAACTCAGAATACCAATTTACAAACGTGTACAAAATTGAAAATAGAAAACAAATTTAGGTGAAAATTATGCTTTTAATAATACAAATTAAGAATTTATAATAACTTTAATAATAAACAAGACATAGGTATTATAAAAAGTTGCTTTCAATTGTTAAGTAACTACATGTGAGATTATATTGTAAAAAAATGTATATCTTTATATTACAAAGAAAACAAAATTTACATATGCTATAACTTACTATTAACAATAATTGTATCGTACACCTGTGGGTTAAAATATTTATATAACTAAAATTTAAAAAGCAATTATCAAACAAATTAACTTCTAATTTTGTATAATATTTTATAGTATTAAAAAAAAATTAAACAAAAAAAAAAATGAATTAATTTATTTTATCTATATAATAATATGATCATTCTCCAAGCAACTAAATATTATAATGTGACTCTATTACTCAAGTGAAACACGAAAACTCAAAGTCGCTTAATTTCAAAAACATAATTATTACAGGAAAGCATTTCATTATTACGATTATAAGAATAACGTAGTTTGTAAGTTCCATAAATAAATTGTCGAGGAAAATTAGCGTCCTTAAATATTGACGTATCCACACCACTCCCAGTATAAACGCCCTATAAATATTATACACATTGTGTTAGATAAATTACAATTATAAAATAAAGTAAAAATATAAATATTTTCCATATGTGTGGTTAATGACTTATAATTAATGTATAATAAATATATTATTATTTTAAGCTGTAATATGTCACATATAAGTATATAATCTAACCAAAACGTAAACAAATGTTCTTACTGGAGATACAAAACAAGCGTGGTTTTTTATTCCAAAACTGTTAAAATAATTATTCCAACTATTCCCAAAGAAGTTCTTTGAAAGAACTGTTTGACCGCTGAGCAAGCTTTAGGTAATTTTTGAACTAAAGTATTAATTTCATATTCCAAAGCAGAATAATTTCCTGAGTATTTTGATACATAAAATTCGAATTTAGGGCGAGTAGTTTATGAGTTATAAGTATTTAAAGTTTTGATGCGTGGAGTGGTGTGATACGGGGTTATCCCGCAAAATGTCTGTCCACTACTTCGCTTATCTAACTTTAAATAAAAATAACTCATAAACTACTCGCCCTAAATTCGATTTTTATGTATCAAAATACTCGGGAAATTAATCTGCTTTGGAATATGAAATTAAAACTCTATGTTGTCATTCAAAAAATTAAAAAAATTAAAAAAAATTAAGGACAAAAAATATTTAAAAATATAATTTTTTTAACAACTTAAAACAATGTAAGAAAATATTTTCAAAAACATGAATACTTTTTGAAATAATGAGTGGTTCTTGATAAAAGAATCACCCATACATCCATGGTGCTTAATATTATGCATCACTCAATTTAAAGTTCGTTAAAATGTTTTTTGATAAGCTATATCAATTGCGTATATAATTATATAATCCGTAAATACATACTGACATGGTGTCATCAAACGGGATTAATAATGTAATATTTCCTTTGAATCACGTTGTATTTGTAGTATGAATTATGTAGAAGTTATGTTATATTTTATATTCTTGTGAGAGATTACACTTAAAAAAATGATTAAAGATTACTTTATATTCACCCTAGAAATAAAATATTTTATTATGTCGTCATTGAAACATTTGAAATTAATCGTTAAGTCACCTCCATACTATTATTCAATAATATGGCAACACAATTTTACTATCAGTTATATAGTATATATTATAAATTATCAATAATAGCTTAAAATGAATATAATATATGTTATTTTTAAAATGTCATTAATAATTATAAAAGTAAAATAAATAACAGACGTACAATTTCAAGTCCTCACAACTTATAAGTATTTTACATCAAAATAGTAAATACAAGTAGTTAAACTCATTATTTTTTAATTAATACAACATTTAAACTTAAATTTCTTATAACTTAAAAAGTTAAAAGAACAACTTATATAATATGGATATTGTATTATATTTTCATGGTTTTCAAATTAAAAATATAAAAATTTTAAATACTTTTGTAAATGTCTCAAAAATAAATAAAATTTTCTATTATTTTAATATTATTCATGTCTAGCAAATGCTAAAATAAATATTCAGTATATTCATTTTTAAACTATAACAAAGAAATGAAATTGTTTGTTGAAAACTGATTTCGCACAACATTCATTTTGTTTAATTAATTGTATATTTTTCCCCTAAGTTATTTACTATTAATTCCAACGATAGATCATTATTGGATATAAGTGTTATACACATATACATTTATTATTCATATATTGTCAAACAATAGTTGTGTATTATTTAAGGTTTAATGACCAATAATAATATTTTTCGTAAGAACCTTTCCATACCCTATTTTTTTTAATTTCTCACGACACTTTGGACTATATAATATATAGTAAAAACTTCAAAACACTAATATTATATTTTTAATAAAATTTTATTAATATTATCGTATATCTACTCAAATATTATGATACGATAAAATGTAATATTTACACACAATTGGTGAAGTAGAAATCAGCTTTATATCATTAGTACATTAACTTGGATTATATAGAAATACAATTACTATTATCCAAACCATTAATAAATCCTTCATGTATTTCATAACGTCAGTTTTTGTTAGGTAGAACTATGAAGTTAACTGTATACCTAATAAATAACTACCCAGTTGTATGTAAAACAATAATTCCCTATGAATATTGTACTTTAAATTACCACAGAGATTTTATTTTAGATTTATACTCACTGTACTTGTTTCATTGTTATTGAATTATTTGTTAATTTTTTTATTATTATTAATTATTATTATGTTTACGATATACAAGTATACTAATATTTTTTCATCATAATTTACCTCGCTTTATTTTAATGTTTATCATATATAATTATACTATGTTATTACTCTTTAAATATGTTCCAATGACAACAAATTCAATATAATGGATGTAGGTACTATTAAATTATGATTTTTAGATGATAGCATAAGAATAATATAGAATGAGCATTACAACAATATTTAAAATAAATTCTATACTATTTTATTTTCAGATTTTCGAAATTTAAAAATCATATAAGTTATATTGATAGTAAGTTTCAGTTGATATACCAAAATATTTACTATTATTGTGATATCGTTATACCATACCAAAAAAATGTAATATCGTGTAAAATATTTGAATTATTTTACATCAAGGACATCATAAAATATTAATTTTTAATTTATTTAAATATTTTTAACACAAACTGATTAGATTTTATTTTATAAAATATTTTGTAATAAATGGAGAGTACTTGACGTAATAATAAATAATATTATAGCTAAATAAATTATAATAAGACTAATCAGAGTATTCCATCTTCATTTAAAAAGAATCGATAAACCTTAATGAATATAGTCTATAAAAAATAACTTTGAAGATTTTCTTGGTAAAAGTGTCAAACGTATTGTTGTCAGATTATTTATTTTAACCCATGAAATACTCTTATATGAGTAACAATCTATCAAGATTAAACAAAATATTTTTGTAATATTATATATTTTAATGAAACTAAAACAGTATTATTTCGTTTGTGGCGATAAAATACTTTTATAAATAGGTATTTTAAAATTGTAACCTCAATTTAATGAATGTACTATACTTCACCTATATAGATACTTTCTTTCTACTTTTGAAATTTATAAACTTCTAAATTAATCGTTATTTATATATTATTCTTCACCCATGATAATATGCTAATAAATATGCAACAAGCATTCACTATAGGTACGCAATTGTATTAAAAATAATTTAATAAACATGGATTTTTGGATAAATTTGGCGGAACGATAATAAATGATAAATGATTTTGTTTTACTTTTAAAATGATGAGTAATTTATAACACCCCTTTTATAAAATAAAATATTATATTATATCGATTAAAGCCTAAATTATCGTATTTAAAAATCGTATTAATCGTAAAAATCGTTTAACAGCGTTTTATAGTTGATAGAATAAACATTTTGTTTATCAACAATAGGTATAAGGTATAATACGCGTATGTATCTTAGGTACACTTTTTTTTATACAATTATTCATTATTTTTCCACTACCAATAAAATTAACTTTGGATGCTCTTCAAAAAAAAAAAAAATAATAAAAATAAATAATTGTTGATAAATTTAATCAAAATTAATTTAATACACTGATGAATGGTAATTAATACGATTATATTATTATAGTTTATATTATTCTCTGCTGATGCACCTTTGACCAAAATGAATTCCACCGTAAGACAGCTTATTGTTGGTACCTACAGTAAAAAAAAAAATATCTTTAAAATTAAATGGAGAATATTTCTCTATTTTGTCTACAGTCACGTAATTGTTCATATTGTAAAATATTATTATTATTATTATTATAAACTATCGTTGGATATTTATTGAACCGATGAATGTTATTTCCTGATGGTAAAACAGATAAACAAATTATATACTGGCACTAGTATATAATCCACTGAAAATATAACAATTACTTTGTCGCCAGTTTCGCCAATATTATGTATAGTATGGGTATGTGTAGTATATATTTATTCGATAATAATTTATAAGAGCTACTAACAGTATTTCATTATAATATCATTATCAGCAGTACATACACGTTGTTATAAGAATTGGCGAATAAAGTACTGTTTATAGTGTATACTTTTAAATGAGTTCAAGTTTACTACTATTGCTTTAACTAATATACACACACACACACATATACAATATAATATATATATATATACATTATATAGGTGGTGCAACAAAAACCGACACCATATACACCGGACATGAAAAAGTCAAATTTTCTTTAGACTTATTCCGGAAATTGTATTCACGCGATGAGACAACTGCACAATTACTGTATAAATACTACATTTTTTAACAATATTCGATATTAAGTAATGTTTTATATGGTGATAAACTATATACTCCAAACAAATTTTAACTAACGTTTCCAGCAGGGTTTTACTTCAATCATTTAGCAGGAATGTAAATTTATAACAATTGTTTTTTTTGTTTGTTATGAATATATTTTTTTATACCAACATAAATCGTTGTATCATTAATCATCATAGTATATAATTTTGAAACTTAAGTTTTTCTTTTTAACTGAAGTTTATCTTAAACTTAATATTATAATAATATCAACTTTGTGCATCATACACATCATATAAAAATGAAAAATTGCTGAATTAAACGTTATTATATAGCAATCTTATAAAGTATTTGAGTACATGTATTTAAATACTGTCTTGGACGTATTTGTATTTGAAAATCAAATACTTTTATACAAATAATACTTTTGATTAACGAATTATTCGTCAGTTGTCACATATTTCTTTTTTCTTTTTTTAATTATTATGCTATTTATTTTGTCTATTTTATTTATATTTTTCATTCATAAATGTTGAGAACCCCTGTCCCCTATTACTGATGTCTCCTTCATTTGTGAATGTGATTATTATGAAATATAAATATACTTAAATGCAACAAAATATTTTTTTAATTGCTTTATATATCCTCTTCTTCTTATTTATGTTTAATTTATAACTGTTCAATTACTTATTAGGTACCTACTGCTCAATATTAAAATATTGCTATAATATAACAAGTTTTATTTATTTTAATTTTTTAGTATACAATTAACCATTAAGTAAACAGTACAAAAAGTTCTAATAATACCTAGTTGAATGTAACATGACAATTTTAAATTAGTTAATACAACATTAATTTGGCAAGCTAACTAGTAGAAAAGTAAAAAAAAAGTATTTGAAAAGCATTTAAATACATAGCAAGTATTTGTATTTGTACTTAAATACTTTTTCTTAAAAGTATTTGAAATGTATTTTAAATACTTTCTGAATGGATGTACTTGTATCTGTATTTAAAAACAATTTTAAAAGTATCTTTTAGGTATATATATGTGAAAATTATCTATGAAATATGAAATACAATTATTATTTTATTTTTATTTCCAATGCATTTTATAAAGTTTTATAATTAAAATTTAAAGGTCAAAATCAATAAACATTTAAATAAAAATATTAAAATAATATAATATTATGTAGCAGATATTGTAATTTATTATACAGTAACAGCGTTTATCATGAATTTATGCTTTTAAGTTTCACTTTGAAAGGGTATACATTTTTATATATTTTTTCTTTCTAATGACACTGCTTGTATGCTATTGTATAACAACCTTTTCAGTGTTTTCAGTTTTCATATACACACGCCAATTAATAACACATTATTAAAATTCGATAATATACGGTGACATGGTGTCATGCCAAGTTTTCGTCGGCGATAGTCATACTATTAACTATTTAATAATAAAAGTAATATTACGTAATACGAAGATGACGACACGGCCGATCAACTGTAAACAATATTTTCCATATTTGTACGCAAACAGTATAGGACATAGGTATAGATTATAAATTATATTAATATGTATAGTATAATATAAAATATGATGAGTGACGATCGTCGTTTACTCGAAGTTAAAATTGCTTTCAGTGCTGCAATGTCATCAGATTGTTATCGTTGTAATAATATAATATTAAACATACACATTACACGTGCAGTGTACAGGTAGGTACATATATAGTTGGATATTGTGTAAAATAAACGCACCCGATATTTTTCAATCTAAACACGAGGGCGAACGTAAACTACGTGTAAACAACCTTTTTTTTTTGTAAAATACACCTGCATTTTTCCCTATGTCTTAAAGGTATAATGTAAACGGTGTCCTGCAATCCTACAATATGCCATTTCTAAGCACAGACAGTGTATCTGAATATTTTATCAATTATTTAATGAAAAGCCTAACAACGAAAGAGTGACACGATTTTCGGATTATTTAGTAGATGTATATATAAGTGTCCACTTGAAATATGGGCTCAGACATCAGCAGAGCTAACTTCGACCACTAAATTGCTTGCTATAATCATTTCATTCTCGTTTTAATTCTAGCTTTTGTACAACTCATCCAAGTAATTTTATGTTTATAGAAAAGTTAAAAGAAATTAAAAAAGGAACATATTATATCAAATTAAATAGTATAAATGAACCCTTAAATATCAAAATTCTAAAACAAAAAAAAATCGTGAAAAGTCATAAAGTTTAATTAAAAGTATAATAGTGGTGAAACTTTAATTGATGAATATGTATCAACAATAAGTTATTATTTATCCTAATACTGTACTTTTTAAATAATTACTAATAAGTATAAACTATAGATTGTAATTTTATAATTTTGTTTGATTTTTCAAAAATATAGCTATTCGTTTTTAAAACTGTACCCGGTCACAGTTTACATGTGTAGTTTTGTGTTTACCTGGACCTTGGGTGCAGTTTACAATCGTCGAAACACGACGACTATTATCATCAGCGTACGTCCATAGTATAGGACAAAATAGTTAATAGCTTAAAATTTAATCAAAATATTATCTATTAATCTATTTTTAAAATATCAAAGCATATATCAAATTCCAAAATATATGTAAAAATGTTAAATCCTCGCAAATAATATTTTTGAATTCTAACAACATCGTTATTCATCGTTTAAATATGTAATTTTGTCCAAATTTGAGCTTTAAATGTTTTTTTTATAAAAAAAAAAAAAAAAGTAATGCTTATATTTTATGTGAGGTTTAAACGATTTGACCAATAATCTTACTCGCATACACATATATTTTTTCCACCTACTATTGTTAAACTTCTTCTCCGGCAGTTGTTGGCCGTGCAATGGATTTGACACTACACCGGATTACCTATTGCAGCCCGGTGATTTCAGGCAGTTATTATTCTAACGTGTAGGTGTGTTATTAAATGTGACATTTAAAGCGGCGTAGGTACGAAGACAACGGCGATCGTTAATTAATGTAACCCATAACTCACGTGATAGAAGAGAGCTTATCCCGTGGCGAGTATAATACCCGTATATCCCTCCACCCACCTAGCACTTGAAACGTGCAGGATCCAGCCGGATTTGTGCAGGGATCGTATATAATTTAACGGGATTTAACGGGTTTACTCGACGGCAGCCCGACCGCCAGAAGTTAGGGGTATATATATATATTCGATTGTTTTTTTTCCTCTCATATCTTCTACGTATCAACGAAATTACCGTGATGAGGTGTATCCTATATACAGATAATGTGTTGTATTATTATTGTGTGCAGTTAGCACGACGCAAACAATAATTATTACGATATTTATATCTACGACTGATACTGCAATGATATTGCGCAGCAGGAGATAGGTAATTACGTATATCATTTAGAATTTAATTTTGGATTTAACGGTACGTATTATAGAGGCGATTATCTAGTTTTAGTCGAAGGTTGTTCACCAAAAACTAAATTCTTAATTGAAAATTTTGTTTTCAAAAACAAAAACGAAAAAATCCTGATTACATCGGAAAATTGAGCTATACCTAATATTCACGAATTATACGAAATATACGAGTTGACGACGATTTTTTTACATTGTTTAGAAGGAAAATTTTTGAGATCAGAGAAAAAATTCAAAGTATCCAGTGTCAAAAATATCAAGTCAACCAAGTTCGACTGTATAGAAACATAATATTTTATAAACGATAATAATGAGTTTAAGTATTGTATTATTATTTCCATATTTCATGTCCATTTTGGATATGTAATTATGTTCATTTAGAAGTACGATTCAAACAATAATCGATTTTAATATTATGACGATTAAATTATAATATTATATTATATTATATTGCAGCACTTGTGAGGTCAAACATTATACTTGATACATTTGGGCTAAATTCTTGTATTACAGTAAGAGTGTTGTAGTCATAGGCGCAAATAGGGGGTGGGGCTTAGGGGGTATTAGTACCCTCAAATATTTTTTTTATACTATTACAATCAGCAGCTATTTAACGCTATACCCAGAAAATGCTGAGATTAAGCACCCTCAGTTTTTTTTTATTAAAATTGCGCCTATGTTTGTAATAAAAAATGATTCACTGGTCGTAAGTACAGGTAATTAGTTTATTAACTATTTATAAAACTATTTGTATGTAAAAACTAAAAAGTGATAAATGCTCAAGTAGTTTGAATATAAAACAAATGTATTTTTATATTTTAAGTTTTGCACTGCGCAAGTCTCTGCATAAATCCTAGCATTCCTTGTCCTAGTTATTTATATCTAATTAATAGTAAACTTTATCCTCCTACTAATCAGCAATCACTGAAAAATATAAATAGTGATTACGATTCATAAGAAAAATTCAAAACAGAGTAAACTTATTAATCGTGGTAACCCGATTGCAGTCGAAACTTGAAATCGGAAATTGGAATTAAATTAAAAATCGCATACGACAGCGTTATCTAACGTCTAAAATAACAGTTAGTCTTAGTATAAGCTCTTTGCACGAGCGTTGGAAATTTTAGATTTATAACTAAAATGGGAGACGACCGTAAATTTGTTGTATGTCACCACTCACCGATATGAGTACATGACTAGGAACAGTAGATAGTGGTTTGGATACTACTTGTATAATATATATTATAAATTGTAATTTAATTATTATTCATTTCATACATTTTAATGTTAAATTATACATTTTTTATGATTGAAAATCTGAATTTATCTAATGGTTTTTCTTTATTTTTTTGTAATATTTTGAATAATACTCCTATAGATGTATTTTTAAATATATATATATAATAATGTATATAATATACAGTGCTTGATTTGGTGGGGGACGCAGGGGACACTGCATTATTCTGAATTGTTATCAAAATGCACGTGATAACATCATAATAATTTTTCTTACCATAAATCTAATAATTATTAAGATATTTATTATTATTTTTTAACTAATTATCTTTAATCATCACTACAAATTGTGCCACAAAATATCTGTTCTAACTACTATTGCGTCCTAGAATATACGTCTTATGATAAATTATGGAACTATTTAAATAAATAGTTAAAATGAATTGTTTTTCATTTAGTTAGTTTTGAGTTTGTTATTATATTAGTTATAACTAAAATATACAATATAATATTTACAGTAATATTTTTTTTAGATTGATTATTTATAAATATTTTTCATATGATTTAAAGAGTGGTATAGGGGGTGTGGGGGCGTAGCCCCACGGCCTAGTAACGTTTAATAAGTGATGGGGGGCGCTCTTTTTTAAAAGTTAACAGAGTCCCCTTACTTTAAACGTCTGTTTTATTTTTTCTGAAGCTGCGTAAAGAAGTATTCATAAATCGTCCATACTAATCATAATTCATAGCCCATAATAATACATAATAATATATATATTGTTATTGTTATATACTTACATGATATTATGGTTTGATTTCACAACTTTATTTTCTCTTTGTTATACATATCTTTCTAATCACTTAAGTTATAAAGTGTTTATAAATATTATTTTCTATTCAATAATAATTCTTAATATGATTTAATTTTATGATTATATAATAAATTACATTTTACCCCATCAAGATGTTAATTTTGGTTTAAGCTTCAGATCATTGCTACCTGTACATATAATCATACCAATAAAGAGTTACTAAGTTGGTCGTTATTCGTTAACGACGATGATTAAAATATATAATAATAAGTTAATAACAAGATCTTATAAGAAATCTAGCTTCCTCCTACTGTCTTCGGCTCATTACCTAAATAAATGGGATTTAAATTTACTTATAGTCCACGGATAAATAAACAATAATCTATTAAGGATTTAAGGACCTATTTTTACAATAATTTTGAATCCAAAAAGTCGTATTTAAAATGTTTATTCAAATTATCTAGCTAATGTTGATACTATGAATCACTTGGGGACTTAAAATCTTATGTGAATTTTCAGTGATTAATTTAATGAGTGTTATCGTTTAATTTTTCTTAATTTTCGTTAATCGCGCGACAGCATAATTATAATTATAATTATACGTATATTATTCGCGTGGATGATATCGGTGCGTTCGAAAACGCCCGGGAAATGCAAGTCCTTTGACCGAGGAAAGCCGAGGTTGGCGGCACTGTTCGTTATCACACATTATCGTACTGTTCAACAACAGTTGTAAAGCAGGCGAAGACCCATAGAAGACCGCTATGGATGGCAGGGTTAATTTTTGTCGTCTGATAACATTCGTTTTCTGACTTTCTGTGGTCCGTGTACAATGAGTAGAAAAATAGAAAATGTTATTTAAGATTTATTCGTCTCTGTTTTTATTCTACTTTATTATTTGAACGTTGACCGTTGTATGTATTTAAATTGTATTAATAGGTATCTAGTTAATTTTTAGATATGTCGCAAAGATTTTTTACCATATCGAAAAAGGTTGAGAGATTGTTGATGAACGGTATACGTACGGGCCGATTAGACAATTTCGCAGTGAGTAGCCGTAATCGTAATAGTTTAGAGTTTAAAATGACACAACAGTTCTGAAAATAAAGAATGAAAGGAATCCGTTAATTTTTTGTTTGTTTTATAGTTAAACCGTCAATTGAGTCTCCTGAGCAGGCGTCAAGTGTTACCAAGTTTGAACACAGTGCTCAAACAGTGGACAAATCTGTGTGAAAAACCACCTACTGGTTTTGAAAAGTATTTCGACAAAGACAAAAAAAGCAAACAAAATGACCAAAAGTCTGACAACCGTGTTAACAAACCGCCCTCTTTCGACAATGCGTTTAAAAAGAAGATCAATCGAATGTCACAAGGGTTAGTACTTTTTATTGTTATATTATATAACTTGAGTGAATGCTCATCATCTTTAAAGTTAAAGTAAAATATGTCATGATTTATAAATTATTAGATTGGTGACATTCATTACTTTTTTGTTCTTGTAAGGATTTATTGTTTTAAAAACATCTATTCTGAATAATAATTACTGATTATATTTTATTGGTTTATTTTTATTATTATTATTATTAAGTACTCTTATATTACTTATCAACTTTATTATTTCTTATTATTTTTTGTTTGATTTTTCAACATTGTTGATATCAATAATAGTTTACAAAGTGTATGCCTACAATTGGCTTATTATAGGGGTTATAATAATCCTTAAGTTAGATCTTATCAATACAATTATAATGCACCAACCAAAATAATATAAAATATTATAATTTGTCATATTATGTTATACCTTATTGGTAGAAATAACGATTTAATTGGTTTGTTTAGATTTTGCAATATGGTGCAATTGTCAATGTTATACTCTACTGAAATGGTAAAATGCCAATAAACATAGCAAAATAACTTTTATCTTTAAATCTTGTAACGTAAATATTATTAATGTTTGTTATTTAATTTAAACTGATATTGTTTTTTACTTTTTTATACAACAGTCACATTCAGTTTTAACTGAATGTCTAAACATATCATATAGGTCATAATATATGTTACCTAAAAAAAAAAAATATTTTATTTAACATATCAATCTAGTTCTAAATATGAATATAAGCATTTTTTTTGTTATTTAAATAAAATAAAATTAATGAAAAAAAAATTTGTCATACTAAAAACATGCTGTCAAAGTATTATTAAAATTTTTAAATGAAAATGTAGTAAATTGTAAATGACTATATTAATAATAGAAGGTAATTAAAATTCTTTTTACTGAATTTATAATTTTTATATATAACTAATTTGTATGTCTGATTTCTATATGAAAACATACAGTGTGTATACACTGCATATAAAGTGTCACTTTGTTGATGGTACACTTCAATTGATGTATCAATGTTTTTAATATTTTAAAATAAAATGTATTCTTTAATTTTTAGAAATAACATCAAAATTACTGTCATATAACTAGTTATCATAAAACCTATACGTTTTAAAGTGTTTCATAGTATATATTAATAATTTTTATCTATAACTTTTCTTTTTCAGATCTAGTTCTTCAGGTGATTCTGATAAAGAAAAATGGATACTTTATGGTGTAGCTGGTGCAATAGGTCTAATCAGTCTTCTTGCATTTTATAATATGAGTTATAAAGAAATCACGTGGAAAGATTTTGTCAATAAGTAAGTACTTATAGTTTTAAACTAAAATGATTATTTATTTTTATTTTACATCACAAGCATAAATAATGTTAAAATTGTTGTGTACATTACACATATTTTTGATTCTTTCATTATTTGATTTCAGTTATTTAAATCGACATGTAGTTGAAAAATTAGAAGTTGTTAATAAGAAATGGGTTAGAATAAATCTACAGCCAGGATCTTCTATTGACGGAAGTGTAAGATAAGATTATTTAATGGTAATAAGAATGCTATAATTCTTCACTTTATGTGTTACTATTTTTACAGGCAACTCTGTGGTTTAACATTGGTAGTGTAGATTCTTTTGAGAGAAGTTTGGAAAATGCACAATTGGAACTAAATCTAGAACCAGCCAATTTTATACCAGTAGTTTATAAAACTGAATTGGAAGCGAGCAGTTTCTCTGGGTTCCTTCCGACTATATTATTCATAGGATTTTTATTGTTTATGATGAGAAGATCAGCTGAAATGATGACTGGCCGTGGTAGGCGTGGAGGTGGATTATTTGGAGGGGTAATGGAATCTACAGCCAAACTTGTAGATCCAAAAGACATTGACGTCCGTTTCAAGTAAATCAATTTAAATAATTACTAAATTATGTTCATACTTTATTAATTTTACAATTCAATATAGAGATGTTGCTGGTTGCGAAGAAGCTAAAATAGAAATCATGGAGTTTGTTAACTTTTTGAAAAATCCACAACAATATTTGGACCTTGGAGCCAAAATTCCTAAAGGAGCAATGCTTACAGGTAGGATATTTGTTTATCTGGCTTATTTTAGCAAAACCGCCTTTTCATAAAACCAAAAATATGTTAAATTTTCACCAAATAAACAATTAAAAACAATTTATGAGTAACAAAACATGTTATTTGGTTTATTTTTGTGTATATAGGACCTCCGGGTACTGGTAAAACATTACTCGCAAAAGCAACTGCTGGTGAAGCAGATGTTCCATTTTTATCTGTTTCTGGTTCAGAGTTTTTGGAAATGTTTGTTGGTGTTGGACCATCAAGAGTCAGAGATATGTTTACTATGGCTCGTAAACATGCTCCGTGTATATTGTTTATTGATGAAATTGATGCTGTTGGTAAAAAAAGAGGAGGTCGTAATGTAGGTGGCCACTCTGAACAAGAAAACACTTTAAATCAACTGCTGGTAGAGATGGATGGTATTTAATGATTATATAATAGTGTTTTAATATAACTGTATCTACCAATAATATTTATACATTTTAGGATTCAATACAACTACTAATGTAGTGGTCTTAGCTGCTACCAATAGAGTAGATGTTTTAGATCAAGCATTAATGCGTCCTGGTCGTTTTGACCGACAGATATATGTTCCAGCACCTGATATTAAAGGTCGTGCATCCATTTTTGGTGTACATTTAAAACCATTAAAAACTAATTTGAATATTTTGGAGACTGCTAGAAAGTTAGCAGCTCGAACGCCCGGTTTTACAGGTATTATAAATTCTTTTATTTTTAAGTCAACTATTATAGTTAGGTGTAAAATTTTCATAAATATTACTATTTTATCTTATATGCTACATACTTGTAAACTACATAATATGAAATGAGAAAACTAGTCTTTACATGGAGGAACATTTAATGGCTATTTTACCACAAGTTAGGTCATTAATTTTGTTTTAAAAATTTCCATATTGTTACCAAATTATTTGGTTACTTGTTATTTTTTTCTTTTTTTTTTTAATTCTAAAATTCTAAATCAAATATGATAAACAATAGTATTAACTTTTATTGTTTTCCAGGGGCGGACATTGCTAATGTATGCAATGAAGCAGCTTTAATAGCAGCCAGAGAATTGGCTGCGAGTATTTCAATACAACATTTTGAACAGGCTATTGAAAGAGTAGTAGCTGGTATGGAAAAGAAAAGTAGAGTTTTACAAGCCGATGAGAAAAAAATAGTTGCCTATCACGAAGCTGGTCATGCTGTTTGTGGCTGGTTCTTGCAGTATGCAGATCCATTATTAAAAGTATTGTAAAAGGTTTATACATATATTTCTAGACGTGTTTCTCAGAGTTTTATTATCTTTGCTTTTCACTTACATAAAATATAAAATGATTTTATATACAGTTAAAAAAATATATACCAAAATTCTTTATTATAAATGACGAAGAAATTAAAATTTTCATAATTATTATAATATACTTTTTTTTTAGATTTTTATGTGAACACAACTCAGTTGGTTATTGTTTAATTAATGAAATCAAAACATTTAACCATAAAATCACACAAAGTTGTTTACCCTTTATAATTTTCTCTTTGAAATGTTGTTATATAAATATGTTGTATTATTTTATAGTCTATTTTGGTTTCAGTTTTCCAATATATATTTTCTGACATAAATTTGGAAAGACAAAGATAGTAAAGTTTAATCTGATGTCATGTCAAGTAACATGTTTTGTAAGTTTTTTTGATTTAAATGTATTTATATTTATATTAGGTTTCAATTATACCAAGAGGTAAAGGATTAGGTTATGCTCAATATTTACCCAAAGAGCAATATCTATATTCAAAACGTCAGTTATTTGATAGAATGTGTATGACTCTTGGTGGTCGAGTATCAGAACAAGTGTTTTTTAATGAAATTACAACAGGTGCTCAGGACGATTTGAAAAAAGTCACTGAAAATGCATATGCACAGGTACTGAGATTATTGTTATACACACACAGAAAATTAAAAAAATCAAATTACAATATAAACCTACTTGTTTGAATATAAATATTTCAGGTTGCACATTTTGGAATGAATGAGAAAGTAGGTAATGTTAGTTTTGATTTGCCTCAACCTGGAGAAATGACATTTGAAAAACCGTATTCTGAAACTACAGCCCATTTGATAGATTCAGAAGTAAAAATATTGGTTTCTAAAGCATATGATGATACTATGGAATTAGTTAAAAAACATAAGGACGACATTATAAAGGTAATATTAGATTAATATAATATGTTTGGCAAATTATCTTTACAAAATCATTTTAATATTTTATATTTATTGAACGAGGAAATATTTATGCATAAATACCTTTTATTATTTTAAGGTGCATAACAAATTTAATTGTCTTTATAATAAGGTTATGCAAAATTATATAATAACTTAATATAATAATATCATAGAATAATAAGACACTAAACTTAAACAGTAAAAATATAAAGTTAATAACTATAGTATAAACAACTTAACACTTGATAGTTGATGTATACGATATAAGTTAAAAATATATATGTTAATGTGTTTTAATTGATTTTTATATTAGTTTATCGATAAACTCTATACTCTTATTACTAAACAGTAGATGATAAAGCTTTGTTTCTTGTTTCAATATCTTAAGCATGCATCATCATTTATAATAACATTCTCATTAATGGTTTACTTTATTTGCTTTCATGTTTGCTGTTTTCTCAACCATGAATTGCCTAACTTAATATTTTTTTATTCATGTTCATATTAACATGAAGAATGGGGATAATTTTAAAATAATTAAATTTGTTGTACATAAATTCCTTGATCCATAACTTTTTCACGTAACTGTATAATTAACCTGATATTTGATAAAATGCCCCATTACGCAAAATATTTTCTCAAAACATTAATAAATTATATATCATCTCGTTCATAATAAAATGCTGAATAAATATGTGTAAAAATAATTTTCCAATCATTCATTAGGTTGCCGAAAGATTGTTAAAACAAGAAGTGCTCAGCAGAGAAGATATGATTGAACTTTTGGGACCCAGACCGTTCCAGGAAAAATCGACATATGAAGAGTTTGTTGAAGGAACGGGTTCGATGGACGAAGACACTACGTTGCCGAAAGGACTCAAAGACTGGAATAAAAACAGCGAAAATAAAGAAGACGCAAAAAAGAAGAAGTAGATTATTTTGGTTGAATTTTAAATTGTTACAATGCTAGTATATAGTCTCAATAAATATGATTAAGAATAAGTTATACACATTGTTTTGAATAACGATTATTTCTTTCTCATATTTTATGTATGTTGCATTTGCTTGTAATCTATAACAGCATTTTATTTGTATGGATTTAACGTCCTATTCGGTAATGTAAAATTCACATTAATTAAACTTGTATATTAGTTGGTTTATACCATATCATATTCAATGTATGTATTACAGAAAATATATTGGTATCCTAGACTTGGTTTTATTACTTGATGTTCTGCGAACAAATGTTAACATTTAAATATATATTTATAAATCTATAAATATTTATTGTGTAAAATGTTTACAGTTTTCTGAATAAATGTTTTTAATTGATTTTAAAGTAATTAATTTGACTAATATCAAATTAGTGATGCTTATTGAAAATATAAAAAATACATTCTTTCAGATCGTTTATACCTCTAGGTACAGTGGTAATGGTAAAGATGAGGTTTATTAGAGGTGTGTGTGTGTGTGTTTTGTGTGATATTAATAGTAGTTATTTAAATCACTAATCTTCTCGGATCTTTTTAACATTTTTAAAAATATTACTTTCCGCACAGTTTGAAATCATTTTAAAACAATATTTCATTTTTAATTTATAAAATTAAAATTCAGTGAATTATAGTTACAAGTGGTGACTAGAGAGTCAATTTTACAAAAAGAACCCCTATAGGTATACCTACCACCTACCTACGCGACAATTAAATTATTATTATTTAAAATTTACACAATATAATTAAACGCGTGCTCCAAATATTATTTTATTGGTTACACCTGTGAGCTGTGACGAACGACACTACTACACTAATACCTCTATAGTCTATATATATTTATATATATATTATATTTTAGTATTTCTGCTGTGACGTAAAGAGTTCGTTTTTTAAATGAACTTTTTCATGAAATCCATCA
Organism: Rhopalosiphum maidis; assembly: GCF_003676215.2. NCBI lineage: Eukaryota > Metazoa > Arthropoda > Insecta > Hemiptera > Aphididae > Rhopalosiphum > Rhopalosiphum maidis. The sequence goes on from NC_040877.1 coordinate 69,559,670, forward strand.
CTTATTTTTACTCGTTCATAAATTAGAAGAATAATTACTACCTATACATTAAAAAATAATAACACGTTCCATATATTTTAATCAGTAAATTATTTAACAGTGAATGAATCATTTTCATTCTGCTGATATTCAATTGATCGTAAATATTATGCTCGTTTTTGACAGTTCCAATTATTGCTACGCCATTATATATTCATTGCATTAAATCGTCAGAGTATTTGATGATCTGACATCCTTATTTGAACACTTTTTTAGACTACAATTATTGTTATAATAGTGTACAATAAGTGACTGTACCATAATTTGATTTTTTTTCTAGGCAAAAGCCAATAATCTTCTTTCGGTTCTTTCTTTCTAGATGACAAAATCGAAAAAATGATTTTCTCATCTGCTTATTTTCAATTTCCCAAACAACAAATATGAAATTATATTCTCATTAGTTTTTATTTATTCCCAATAACTACTACTACAAAAAAAAAAAAAACCGACCGTTTAGAATAAATTAGATTAATATACGTTATTATCCGTTATTTGGATCAACGTTTTTACTACGAAGCCCGTCGCCCATCCTACTTAACCTACGGGTTGTGCACATGCGCGACTGAGGTTAAAATTCTCGAGACGTGGAGTACATCAGCCCAGTGCCCACAGTTCCCGCAAAAGCTATTGACTTCGAATAACCTGCGGTGTTCATCAACACACTATAATCACACTCGTCACTTACCATTGGACATTTTAAATTCCGAACGAACCGAAGAATGTTACTGTAACGGTTTTACAATATTTTTTTACATGAAAAACTTTACACATTATTATACTTGCCACTTTTCTCTTACCACTAGTTGCGCCATTGCCCATTGGCACTTGTGAATTCGTGTTAGATCGCTGTTGAAGACTACCATAGGAAAATAATTTGTCTCTTCTCGGTTCTTTTGAGGAAATCGATGAGTACCCGTGTATACTGTATAACATGAAATATGAGTTAGGTCGCGCGTGTGTAATTCGCAACGAATAATAAAAATAGATTGAGTATTTAAAATGTTGATACCGGTATCCGGTATTTGTATACCTACTGCAGAGCGTACGGTACGTAGCTGCGCCACTGGACGTACCTATCTATAATGGTATTACCGATAATTAACGAAAATACCTACCTATAGGTAATTACCGGATCTCGGTGAATTTATAAGTGTTTTCTAGTCTAGGAAAATTTAATTTTAACATCTATTTTAAAAATCATGCTTGTAATTATTATTCGTTATTGTTTTCAATAAATTTAGGTACCCATAACTTAACCTTTTCGGTAATTCCTAATTATAACCGAATCACGATATACCGGTATTCTGAAATGCCGAAAATATTGATGAATACTTGTATACCGAAAATACCTCCAGCTCCAATCTAAAATATAATAAATATTACATAAATGATAACTGACAGTGTATAGAAAGGTCAATCCTTAAAATATTAATACAGTATCAAAGACGGCTTTTTCTTCTACCTTGTTATGTTGTTATAATAAAATAATATGACCTTTGTGCAGCTGAGTAGACTTTACACCTTTAATATGTTTTATTGTTTTATGTTTTTACCTAGTATGATGTACATATTTTTAATGATTTTAAATTTAAATTTTCCTAAAATATTTTTGTAAAGAGTTTTTATATATTAGAGCATATCGGTAGCGAAGAACTTTGTTTCGAAGTTTTTCGAGTTCAAAACTATACCTATGTTCAGTGCTGTTGCAGCAACTTTACCAGATTAAGGAGCATAAACTAACCTAACCTAACCTATAAATATATTTGAAGCGGAGTAGATAATATTATGAAATTCTGATTAGTTATGTAGGTACGCTTTATTATTTCAAATAGGTATAACTAAAGCTTAATTTTTGATACTTAATAACTGTAGGTACGTATAGAGTTAAACTATAGTTTGGAACTGTACCTAATATACTACATAGTATAAACCGAATCATTCATTAAAGATGAACCTAATAAGTTTATGTTTGATTGTTTGATACCTAAATAAAATTAAAATATATCTATATAGCTAGGTACACAATATATTATGATCCAATAATAAACTTAAAAATTATCATTTTCATAAGTTATAATTTTTAAACAACGCTGGTTCAAATGGTTACCTACTATTATAATATACTACTCTACCTAAGATGTATTAACTGATTGAAATTTTCAAAAATCTAACCTAACGTAACTGGGTGGTCTCCAACGCGTGGCTTACTCCTTGAAAAAATCTACAAAAGCATATAGTTTTATTATTCACGAACTTATGAAATATTTCGTATCTAATATGAAACACTATAATAGTATGCACTTATGGCTTAAACAAGTATGAAATCAGATAGTAAGTACCTATGGGCTAAGGTACATGTAAACTCTGCCACAAGTAACTTTTTTTTAATGCAAGCACTGAAGGCTCTACCAGGAAAATAAGTCAGGAATATCAGTATAAAATTAATCGAGATTGATAAATTGGGTCCTGGGAAAAAAAATAGGTAATAGATAAGTTGAGTCCCGGAAAAGATGTATTAATTAAAATATATGTGGTTTTTTAGTATCATGTTCAAAATGAATAATTTATGGTATAAATAATTAAAAATTGAATCCTGGAAAAAAATGTTAGTTCGTATAAATATCACGTTTTAAGTAAAAACTTAAATGATAAACAAATTATAATCGGGTTATATTATTAGATAATATTTCATTATTTGTGTTTTTCTTAAATTCTTTGCATAATTTTCTTTTTTTGTATTGTATTTTGTAATTTAGTATGTGCCTCAGACTGTACTTGTATTACAACTATTAGTTCGTCCACAAAACAGAATTTATTATTCACAAGTAAATTGCATAAATACAAAATATTAAAGTTTTTAATATTTAGACCTAGTCACAACAATGGTTTATAGTTGGCACTCGACTTACCGCTTTCAAAATGAACACAAATTATCGTCGACACAATTTACCTTGGCCCCGAATTAATAACTAATATAATATTATTAAAAAAAAGATTGATAATTTTTATATTAATAATTTTTCATATTAAATAATAGTTAGGTATGCGTAATATGTCAAAAAAAATACAATACTTAAACTTAAAGATAATTATTGTCTAATACGAACAATAATATTCAATGACACATATTGATATATTATTATAATGGGTATTACGTAAAATAATTTGAATAATCATAATAAATAATCGTAATAATCATAAAATATGCATAGGTATGACGTTATGTTATATTAAACTAACATTAATTTTAGCAGTTTTGACGTAACCATGTCATCGCAATAACGGATGTCACCACATTTAATGTAAGAAGGTCTTAACTCTTAACATAGGAGGAATTCGCATGTAATCATTACAGGCAAGAAAATAAAACTGGCGGAGACGCGGAGTTTACATTAGACTTTTTGGGGTTTTGTCAATTGCGCCGAATTTGGAACACCACCTGTACAGTATACGTCTATTGTGCCGACATAAAAAGGGTATATTAAAAAGAAATACATACATATATTACATACAAATTTATCTTTCTGATGAAGTGTCTTGAATCTTAATCTCAATCTAAAAAAATTAAATTAAAACTAGAAAATGTAGATATAAAAATAGATTTATATTTAATTACCTTATAATCATTTTTTGTAGTGGTAGCTTATCCGTTGTACAAAACCAATCAAACATATCTAAATTTCCATCTAAATACTTGGATATATTATCTTCAACTATGGTTTTTTGTTTCTTATTCTTATTTTTCTTATTCATTTTTATGTATGATTGAAGTTGAATTATTTTTTAATATCCATCGGCGCAATTGATGTATACCTTTTTCCTATCCCATAACTTTTTACTCTTTACCTGTGATTTTCGGCGCAATTGATATATGCCCGACTTTTCCATTACCTTTTTATTTAGCCAGTATGTATTCTTTTTTTTTCTTTGTGGTATCGCCTAATGGTGGTGAACCGTTTGCACAATACTCATTTAACCAGTATACCAGCAGAGTTTTACTATTTCCCAGGTACCTGCACGGGTGTTTTAATAATAGTTAGGTAGGTATTAAATAAAACGATTGACGACTGCTGCGTCGTCGTCGTTATAAAAACACACACACACATAATTTTTAGTTATTAATAAAAACACTTTTATTCAAACGAACATTTGCATTTTACAAAAAAAAAAATCAAAACAATTTTTAGCATTATATAATATATTTAATGGTTTTTTTTTTTTAATTTTTTTTAGTTTTTTTTTTCAAATTTTTATTATTATGTAACAATAACATGCTGATTTCTTTTTCAATCAATATACAACGATCATTTTACAAATAATTGTTTGATATAGGTACTAAATTAAATTTATTACATCCACTATATAGATATAGATATATTTATATATATTTATATACATTGTACATACACATATAAAATATTATGTATATGTATAACATATGCATGTATATAAATATATAAATAATTATATAATATCTACTAAATAATACATATTAATATAATACGATCATTGGATTACAATAAAAAAAAAACAAATCGAAACAAAAACAAATTTCATATAAACGATTTAATTATTTATTTACAGAACAAATCTAGGAATGTATGTATATATGCAAATATATATATGTATGTGTAGATATATATATATATATAAATGTATACATATAATATGTTTAATAATAATAATAATAATAATAATAATAATTATGTATGTTATATTTACCTATATAATATATAATATAAATAAATAATAATCTCGTCGATATTAGTTTTTATATTTTATTATTGATTTATCGTGTTATATTAGGTATTATGATCTCATTAATTTGGTTATTGCGAACGTTTTCATTATTAATATTATTATTATTATTATTATCATTGTTATAATTATCGTCATCGTCATTATATTATTATTTCGTTTGTCCATAATATTCAACGTGCGGTTGAGATGCATTTTAAATATTTCAACAACCATCTACCCGTCGAAAACTGCAGTACCCTTCAGTATGTGCACGCAGATATCCACAATAAAATATAGGTAATTTAATAATAATAATATAATGTTTATTATGTAAATAATAGTTAAAGAGAAAAATAGTCTAGGGCGATTGGCAAACGCCCCCAAAAATGTCAGATAACAACAGTTGTATTAGTAGTAGAAATAATAATAATAATAATAATAATAATAATAATAATAAATAACTACAACAATAATAATAAAGACGATAGGATAAAAATAATAATTATTATTTTATAAGTATTTAACGCGATATAATAATATTCTACAGAAATAGGAAGAACGCAATGAATGAAACGAGTAAAACGCACGAGCGTCTCGCGTTTATGTTATTCGTTTTGGATGAATGTTTACAGGAAATAGTAGCAATAATAAATTAATAATTATTGTGATTTTTTCCCTTCGTCAACTCAAGACGCGACTATGATAATGAAATCTACCATGATATTCGTTTTTCGATCAATTACACGTAAGCAAAATATTAGAATTAATAATAATAATGTAATTAAATAAGAACACGTGGTCACGCGAAGGAATTCGTTTTCAGATTTCCGACTGTGATGTAATGACGATGCTGCTATATAATAGCGGGTAGGTACCTGTCATAAAAATTTTTATTATTATTATTATATGCGTACAACGCGTGTGGACTTACGGTTTAAGAACACAGATTTGGGGACAGATATTATTATAATATAATATAGTCTAAAAAACTTCTTAAAAGTAAAAAATCAAAAAAAAAAAATTGAATAAATAGATTGAAAAAAAAAATTATAGTAACTATTATTGCTTTTTCCCACGCAAAACAATTAATATAATATTCATTAATCAATGAAATATGATGTGTTTTAACAATATTATATTATATTATATTATATATTATATAAATTATAAAGTTTTTAAATTGAAATATTTTAATATTAAAACCCGCGAAGCGTACCTATACGCGCGCATCATATTATGTATGACGACTGCACGACTCGCGTTTTGCACCGATTAATCGTTTCAAAATACATAATATAAAGATTGTCGATAATAATTATTATGAAATTTTATTTGGAAAATCAATTTTTTTTTTAATTTTTTTAAATAATATTATATTTAAATTGTATTTTAGTGTTACGTATTTATTTAATTTTTTTTTACAACGTGTGAGGGTGTACGCGTATAGACGTGTTTAACATTAATATTATTATATATTTTTTTGCATATTATATATATTTCTTACTCCCTTAGAATATAATATTAAGACAACTATTCAAAACAACGATAAAGAAGTGCAGTAAAAAAAGCTTTTATTTTCGCACGAAAATAATTCAGCATAAAATCCGCATTGCGCGCGATAACCGAATGATACGAGTGTAGTTATAGATTTATCGAAAAAGAACAAAAAAACGTGTTCTCGGCTGCGGTTATAGTTCACGATTAAAAAAAAAAACGACCAACCGTTTTTGAGAAAAAAGTTTTGTTTTGTCTTAATCTCGTTTTTAAATAATAATAATAATTATATTAAAAAAAAAAAAAACAAAAATCATTCTAATCTCTATTATAAAATATTATGTTAACAATAATATTAATTGTGCAGCCTTTTTTTTCCAATCCGTTGCAATTGACAAGTTTATTAAATAATAACATGCTCTGGTTGATTGTAATAAGAAAGTTAAATATTATTATTATTATTATTATTATTATCATCATTGTACATACATATTATATAATAATAAATAGAAATTGCACACGTGTTTTTTTTCAAACAATTTAACGTATAGGTTGAATTAAACAATAACAATAATAATAATAGTTATATTTATTCGTCCAACGATATTAGTAATAATAATAATAATATTTTAACAATAATAATATAATTTTAATAATAATTTATAAATGAATACATCGGTAAAGAAAACGTTAATATCTATTATACAAATACCAGTACAAAAATTTTAAGTGTTACTCAGTATCATTATTATTATCATTATTTATATAGGCTTATACAAAAAGCTTAAATCATTCATACCATATACAACCTATGCAAGTATATAATAATAAACCGTTTGCGTGGAGGCGTACCTGTATGTCTTAATATTTTGCTCTGTTGGATACCGTTCGAACAACATAGAAATAACAGTTAATCGCACAGCAAAATACAATCATAAATTATAAGCAGAGATACTATTGTGAAGCTGAATTCAGTGCGTTTTAGATATAATAGTAATACAGGGTACACATACGGTAGATGTATAATAAATACTGCAAGGGCGTTTTCACAGAGATAATGTTGTTTTTTTGGAGAGGGGGGGAGAGAGAGGAGCTCTAGAACAATGCATTCAAAGTTTCAAAAACTTCCTGTAGGTTAGGTGAAATACTTCAAAATTAAACTTTTATTTTACATTTTTTAGCATTTTAAGATAGCCTGATTTTTAATCGGTATATTTATTTATTTTTTGAGTTACAGTGTTTTTAGTGAATCAAAATATTATTTTGAAAAGTGTTGTTAGATTTAATTCAAAGTTCACAATTTCACAGTTATATAAAATAGTAGATATTTAACATAATATTAGCTTTATATCTTTGTATGTTTAAAGAATGAATAATATACAACTCCGAGATGATGTTGATCGCTGATATAAAAAAAAAAAACCGTCGCCAATGAGTTTTAATCATAGAATTATTAGTTAATTTATTCAAGTATTTGAAGTATTACAACAATTATTTAACTGATTTTTGTAATGAACAAATTCGAGGTCAATATTGTGGTCAAAAGACTTTTTTGGCTATTTTTAAAAGATTACTTTGGATATTATCTATGTCCTATTAAATGTTTACTATTTATATCTGAATCTGGTGTAATTGTTGGTACTAATCCGGCTATCGCCTAAATCTCAAGACAATCGTATAAACAATATTATATCAATTATTTTAAGTAGGTATTTAATGAAAAATAGTAGGTAATTCAAATTTTAAAATATTTACATAAATTGGTAAATTAGTATATAGTTTAATAATTACTATTGATATTAAATAACGTAAAAATTACAATTTTTTTTTACCTAGTTATAGAATTTAGCTTTATAATTTTTTACAGACTTACAGTCATGTATTTTTAATAAAATGTGTAATGATTTTCCAAAACCATTAATTCAAAGTTATCTAAGTAAGATATAAAAAGAAGTGATGTACGTGGGAAAATACTGCGATTTATACAGCCGCAATTACGACCATCAATACCATCTTTAAAATCGTATTATTATCGCGTAGAAACATTTTTTATGAAAATTCGTTGTCGGAACGCAAATATAAATCGTCGTGGGGTCGTTATCGTTTGGGTATGCGCATAGGTAATGTCGTGAACTGCGCATTTACACTCCCATTCTATCGTCGTTTGATTAGACGTTAAAGTTTGTCTTTAAATTAATTAATTACAGTTTTTTACGTCTGATGCCGACCTACAAATCAATAATAATACAAAAAGAGTTAACGAAAAATTTTAATAACAGCGATCGGTACGAAGACAGTTGTGAGAAATTATAATATTATATAATCATAATAATATTACGATCATCTATTTTAATTTTAACTCGATAACTATGTCTTCATAACTACCAATACATTATGTGCGAATGCGAATGTAAGTATGCCGATTATAAGGCCATATCGGATAAATATTAAATGGGATTAGGTTTTAGATTTAGTATTATGGGTGTAGTGTTGCATAATGTGCAGGTATACATTATTTATTATTATTATTATTACGATGACGATGATAATGATTGATTGTGAATCCTTTTGACCGATACGAGGAAAAAAATAAATGCAATAACGTTCGGCGTGGTATTTAATACCATTAATGTTTCCGACGGACTGTATCGAATTACCCTGTAATCCATTTTTTTTTCTCAGACGAAATGCACCGAAAAAAAATTATTCTGTTGACGGTGGAGTGATCATAAAGAATTAAAAGTTTTAAAAACGAAAAAAATCCATAGTACGGTTAATATAATTACATCATTACGAACTTATATAACAGGCGTTAACATTTGTAGATGTAGAATATGTACAATAACTGTTAAACTCGTGTTATTATATCATAGTATTGTAATTATAAATATTATTATCATCAAAAAAAAAAAAAAAAAGACGAACGGACGATGATATAAAATCAGTTAAAAAGATAGTCGTTTCGGCGGCCTAAATCGATGTGCGTTTTCATAAAATATAATATTATTTTATTGTTGTTGTAACAACGATTATATTGTATTGTATATGTTTTTAAATTATATTATTTTGACGTTTTGTTGCTGAACGTTTTTGACGGGTGAAATGTTATGTAGGTACGCGATTGCATGGTAAACGTGCTAAAAGTGTACCACCTACCTACGTGCTATGTTGTACGAACGAAGAATAATTTATTATATTATTATTATTATTTATTGACTTAAAGTTATCGATTGTGAAATACGCGTTCATCGAAAGGGGTGGTCAACCCTCCCTCTGAGTTGTATATATATATTGTATTATTTCACAAATAATGATTATCTACCATCGAAACGATAATAATAATATTAATATTAATAATTATTACTTATATTATTTATACTCAAATTTATCCATAAATGAGTCCTATTGATTTTAGTTCGCATAGCGCGTATTATGCACTTGCCACATTCGCTATAAATTCCACAAGGTTATGGGCGTAAAACAATTTTGATTCACCAAAATCTGTATATTCATTTATGGGTTCATCATTGTTCGTGTTATTGGAGTAAAGTGTACGACGGTAAAAATGTTAACGTAATAATTAAAAATCAATAAAAAATTGAAAAGAGTTATAATAAATATAATAATATTATGACATCGTTATTATTATTATTATTATTATTATTAATATTTGTATTATTACTGTTATCATTCTAACGCGGAAGACTCGCGACTAATAATTTATTATATAGATACCTATAGACACTACAGGCGATCAAAAATATCATAATAAGACTGTGGCGAGAATTTATAATTGGTACAGATTTTACATTATAAAAAAAGGAAAAAATAGTATTTAAAAAATTGTAATAGCTCTCGCATCTCCAACGCGTTATGTTTTCTTATAGTTTTAGTATCTGTATCGGTGGCTTATAAGATAAAAAATAAATAAATAAAATACGTATTAGAAATATTGTTTTTTTTTAATCCAGTCAAATAAGGCTTATCGGTATATAGGTATAGTATATATATATATATGTGTATGTATATATATAATAATATATAGTATTAAAACCCGTACAATTTTAAATAAAACAATTTGAGACGATCCGTTTACTAATTTTATTCCTCACGGCTCTGGATAATAATAATTGTGGTATTATGCATTATATATAATTATATTGGCTCAATATATTATTAGAAAATTATCCCCTCAAAAGAGTGAGATTCTGAGTACAATTTTTATTATCGTTATTAATATTCGCTTAAAAAAATATTATAAATAAACTTGTCGGAGGTAACTTAACGAAGGAAACATCTTAGCTATCACAGCACAGCACCTTATAGGCGTTTGGAGACCTGGACGGCCACCGGATTGCAATTTGAATACTAGAATTATAAATAACACATCAGTATAAGTTAAATTATCATAATTATACAACATTCGTTATTAATAAACAAATATAATTATTTGTTGTTACGAAACTACTTATAAGTATACCTATTGATATAGTTATTTATAAGTTATTTTTTTCATTTTGACATATAGTTGAGAATTTATAGTCAAATGGAATCATGAGCATGCTAATATGCTTAGATGCTCTTCTAATCGAAGAGAAAAAAATATATTGGTAAATCATTATCAAATCATTAAAATCCCTGCACAATTTACTTTGTCCTTTAAATTGAAATATTGAATATATTATAATATTATTACAATAATTAATAATTAAATATAATTTATTATTTATGATGGATGAGTAATTTAAATAATAAAACGAAAAAAACTAATTATTTTAAGTAGGTATTATAAGTACTTTGTTTAAATGATTAGTGATTACACGCGTAAGACGACATTTATAAACACTATTGTTTCCTATTTAAAGTTTAATGTTTAATTATGTATTTAATTTGGACTATTTGGAGGACTTTGAACAGTTTGAACACGATACACGTGTTATTATTTATAAAGTACGAATAATTACAAGTAACGGAAAAATCGTACATTTTACACGCGATCATAACTGTAGCTGGTATTTGAAAAAGTACGAATTTTCCAGCCTAAAACGTTTCGGAACGTTTCTGAGACTTTTCCAATTTATGTTTTTATTTTCTGGCATGCAAAAAATAAAGAAAATATATTTATTAATTTAAATTATACCTATAAATTTCCAGTGATGCGAAAGTTTTAATTGGTTTCTAAAACAAAAGTTATCAAGTCGTTGAATACAACTTTTCGATATGGCTGGTACCGATACGGAAATTACTCGATTGGCGTGTTTCACGATAGCTGTTCATAGAAGTATAATATAGAATATTGTGGCTATAAAATTTAGAGTATTATAATATTGTAACAATAAAGGCGTTGTGGGGGTGTGTTCGATAAAAATAAACGGATTTCGAAATGGTTCCAAATAGCTTAACAATAGGAGGTTCCTTAGTACATAATATATTATTATTATTAAATGCTATATACTTTGTGATTTATGAACATTTGAAATTTAAATGTTTAACGAGTTTATAATAAGTATAATACGTTTTGATGTAGGTTATATATAAACGTACATATTAGTTAACATCGTATAGGTGTTGCGAATTGGTATAGATAGATATAGATCCTGGCTAGGTTTTCTAAAAATTGGTCAGAATTGATATTGATCTCAATAATATGAGATATATTAAAATCTATGAAAATATAATACATACCATACGGTACAGTATTATTAAAAATTATATTGCTAATACCGCACCTGCTAGTCAGACGTCAGTTTCGACACTGAACCTCTTGATGCTGTTGTTGTTGAGCCTGACCACGGTGGCACAGCTGTTGAACTTTTTTGGTTGCTGCGGCGGCGGCAACGACAGAGGCGGTTCGTCCAGCTCCGCGTCCAGCAGACAATTATCCGCTGACTCCAAATCCATCAGGTCCGACGTCGAGTCACCACCCGACGGATATTTCACCATGTGTTGACCTGTGGTGGACGCGAAACGGAAACGTTATACACAAGAGGAATAACAACAACGACAAAAAATAGTCACGAAAACTCAGGTACACATAATATTTGCAATACTTGCAAATAATATTATAGTACATAAAACTATACGAGGAGCATATTATTTTATTATCAATTTTTTTTTTTTAAATTGCCTCTGTCTGCAAAGATTTTTAACTTGGATGAAATATGTGTGAAGTTTCAATGATTTCCTGCAGCTCCCATTTATTATATATATATATATGCACTGCAGACTAGGGTGACCCGTTTCTGTCCGATTTTGCGAACAGTTCAACTTTTAATTCGTTTTCAATTCGTTACGAGAAAAGTTTTTTTGGTATTTTCTAAAGTGAACGCTATGGACACTGGGTCATAGAGTATCATGAAATTTATAAAATATGTATAATTAATCCTAAAAAATAGTGTTCTGAAATAATAATTAAAAATTTTAAAAGTTATATTATCACATAATAATGAAAGTTGGTACAATGAATTTGTGTTTTCTATTTTCATTTTTAATTTGGACAGAAGAAAATAATTTAGCAATATATTATACTTTATACAATGGTTTATTACTCAAGTCACCCTACTCTATACTTAAATAGCTAAATTACTATATTAAAATACCATTTCTATATTCAATTGACTTGCATTTTAAATCAAAATGATACGACTTAAAACAAAAAATCACTACGATAAAAAAAAAATAATTGATATTTATTGAAAAAACTTAATGTTACAATTATTATCATAGAACTTCAAAAATTCCCATATACCCAAGTACCTATATATATATATACATAAAACACAAATAAAAAATAACAAAAAACAAAAATTGATTGAGAAACTGTGTATAGTATATGGGTACATGGTGAGTTAAACAGTCTGCTATAACAATAACAACATTAACGACGATAACAACAATAGTAATAATAATAAAGCTAATAATGGTAGGTAATAAATAATAAGTAAACATAGAGTGTGTGAATGTAATACGTATATATATTATTCATATACACAGTACACATCAGTAGCCTTCAACCATTTTTTGACTTGCGACTGATTTGGTTGATAATAATTTGTCTTCGACCAATGTTCGGAAGTACTTGTATATTTTATTGTACTATATTATAAATTGGTATATAAATTATAAATCGTATTTACCCATCTCTGCTGAATTAGTTTCAGATTTTATTTTTTTAATTATTTTTAAACTATAATTAATGTTGTTGCATTGAATAATATATAAATATTGTGTTAGAGTTCAAAAATATATTTTATCTTAAATTTAAAGTTTTAAATTTATATGAATAGGGTAACCAAACATGGCGCTTAAAAATGGAACAGTGTATTTTAATTAATAATGATTTTTATTAATAATAAATTCTAATATGTATATCGTTCCTATTAAAATAAAATTATACAATTTTGATTTACTGTTAAAATCGTCATTTTTTTTTGTATTGCTTTTCAATATAACCAGATAAAAGGTGTATTTTATACTATGGATAAAGGAACATAATACAGCCGTAGAAATTAAAAGATTAAATGGTACCTATACAATATCTAAATATTTGAAAATATGGTATTTATAATTAAACTTAAATATTTCGAAAATTAGATTTTGGATAATTCATTAGTAATGTTGAAAATAGGGTGAGCATATATAAAAGTGTATTATTACTAAATATTGTAATATAAATTAGATTGAAAAAAACTATAGATTGGAATACACTTGAATAAATAAAAAAAGTCATACCGTTAAATCGTAATATTCATATTGTTTTATTTAATTTTTAGTTTTTTACGCTACGCGATTACTGCATACTAATATGATATTTCCATTTTTAAATTTGTTTTAATCCAATCGTTAGTCACTGGTTGAAGGCTATCACTGTACGTTCTGTACTACTATAAAAAAACGTATAACCGTATATAATAATATGTATGTATAAAATCAGTGGGTAAATGAGCGCATATAATATTATATTGTTCGCGAACGTCGAGCGCGCCACGACTCAGACGGAAGTGACGGCGCGTCGATTGACAGCTCTCGCCTCGGATACCCACCTAAAGTACCGGGAAGATAAGGGCAGCTGGTGACGTGGTTGAAGTTCTGCGATTGCATGTCTTCTTGGTCAGTCTCTCTGTGATAGAAATAGTTGAAGTTGGACACGATGACGGGCACGGGCAGTGCGATTGTGAGCACGCCGGCAATCGCGCACAGTGAACCGACAATTTTCCCCCACACGCCCACTGGTCTGAAACACATTCGAATATGTCACATGTCGACGTGTTCCGGCGAGTGTACAACAATTTAATAATATTACAATGTATGGTATAATGGCTAGCGGAGGATTGCGTGGCGGTGGTATTTTTTTTTTTTATGGTTGTTTTTTGTACAATCAATTTTATCATTTCTATTAATAATAAAATATGTAAATTAGAATAAAATAACAAATAGAAAAACGAACAAAAATGTATAAAAACGCAAGTGTAAACACTAAAACAAATTTCAAAAATATCTAAATCGTATGTATATTATATTACATATATAATATACATGCGAATTAACATGCTTTTTTTAACACACGTATAATATAAAATATAATATTGTGTAATATTTGTGTGTATAATTTACTGAACAGTATGCGTATACGCATAAACACGTGAACACGTGGGGTAGTTCATTTTACTGGTGGACACACTTGGATGAGCGGATTGAAATGGCGAGGGATATCTACCCAATGAAAGGTTTTATTCACAATATTTCGATCGTCAATCTGCGTCAATGCTCATCATTAATAATAATAAAAACTAAAAATGTTTGATATTAATACATCGAAATAATAAATTACAAATAAATAAAATGTTTAAAAAAGTATACAGTTACTTTTTTTTATGAAATAAAAACGACAGGTTGTTGTTAAAAAAATATATATATTTTAAAATGCTTCAGGCGAAATTAATATTTTTTCATTGTAATAATACAAAAACTACCGAAGAATAAAAGTAGTGTTTCTAGTTGAAAGTCTATACCTGAAGTTTCTAGTTTGACGAGTGATCGATATACCTAATACAATAAAATGATGGTATTATGATGTCCGTCACGATGTCTCACCAATTTTTGGATCAACTGATAAATATGTATAATATATGTGTATGCGTATAGACACTGATCAAGAAAATTCTTTGTTTTTGTTTGGAATACACGATTATCGTATTAATTCACTCAAAAAGTTGTACAGTATGTTATAATATTTATACGGACAAATGAAAATGTAAAACCAAAACAACAAAAAGTCATCACAATGATGCACACGCGTCGTTAAATTTATTATTTATTTTTCAAACGTGATATAATACAGGACGATTCT
Organism: Rhopalosiphum maidis; assembly: GCF_003676215.2. Lineage (NCBI taxonomy): Eukaryota > Metazoa > Arthropoda > Insecta > Hemiptera > Aphididae > Rhopalosiphum > Rhopalosiphum maidis. The sequence goes on from NC_040877.1 coordinate 69,575,292, forward strand.
ATGATCACAGAACACTCCAGGACGTTCTTTGATCAGGTAACTTAACCTAACTCTTTGGATTTTATTTGGTTCAAATATGTAATATTTCAGTTGTTTTAATTACTGGAAGTTATTTCTAATCTATCTAGGTGGTTGATTGATATAAAAACCATAAGAATATTATTTTAAAAGACAAATATAATGAGTAAAATATCATTAGTTGTTTTTTTTTTTTTTATCAAACAACAATATTATTATTTTAAAATCTATTAACATTTTTGAAAAATATTTTTTTACATAACTTTTAGTAAAAAAACTATTTTTAAAATACAATTATATATTTGATCGTTTGAACGTTTAAAGATTTTACTTTTTTGAATGACGATATACTTTTTTAATATATTCTGAAACAGAATATTTTTTTCTTTACATATTAATCGAAATTTGGACTAGTAGCTTATGAGTATAAATATTTAAAGTTTGGGTGAATGGTAGTAAAACAACATTCTGCGGAGTATCTTCGTACGTGTTCACTCTGCTCACCAAATTTTAAATATTTATACTTTATAAAAATCGTCTAAATATCAATTATTATGCATCAAAATGCTTCAAAAATATTCTGCCACAGAAAATGATAAAAAAATTATGTTATTATTAAAAAACGTAAGAAATTTTAAACATAACGATAAAAATTATTAATAATATAATTTGTTATTGATATAATAATGTTGTTTTATCTCGACTGGAAATTAAATAAACAAAATGTTTTTAAAAACATTAACAGATTTCAAAATAATGAATGTTATTATATAATATAATCGTTCTGTATATTTTTATAATATTAATTTAAAATTAGATTTATATGTTAATTTGTCTATTTATTTAATTAATTTTAACTTTAAAATTTTATTTTCTAAAAGAAGGCATTTTGCAATAAATAGGTATGATGCACATCCTTAAACCTTTTCACCTACTACTCTAAATTATACAACTAGTTAGATTGGGTTATTAAGAAATATCGAGTGATCTGCGATAATAATATAATCGACCTGTAATATATTTTAAATATAAGCACACCATGGGAATAATATTATGTGTCGTATAATAATTCACCACGTGAGAAGCGTTTGCACAATCAATACGAGAAAGCCAAAAACATAAACGGTTGTCCGAGCTCAGGAAAATGTGGGTAAGTATCATATCGTGTTCCAGAACTTGTCACAATAAAAAAATGGATTGTCAAAAACAAACAAAAAAAAAACACACACACACACACACACGCACGCACACACCACTATAATTGAATCCCTCGTGAGATTTTTATAAAACGATTTCAAAAGCAAAATCGTCTTATTAATCACATAGTTAACATATGCATATATGTAAATATTATATATGTATATAAACTATGCAAACACGATGATCGTATAATTTACACTTATCGTTATACTGTTATGGTTAATAATATATTAATTATAATATAATGCTATCGTTTATAATAACATGCAATTACACTAAATATAATGTAAACGACTACACTACAGTGTTAAAAATACGAAGTTCTAAAGTAAAACATGCATACAAAAATGACTACGAAAAAAATGAAAATATTTAGGCCAACAGATTATTATTGTTAGTAGGTAAGTGTAATAATATATCATGTGAGTAATGAGTTTTGTTAAAACTGCAATATGCAACTACAACACTGCACTTCGTGCTGCTAAAACTATGTTATGTATAACTTCGTATATGTAGTTATTAAAAATTGACTTATAGTCAAGTAATGATTTATATATAAATATAGTTCTGTCAAGGCTATTATATGTTTATATGGTAACTATATGTGTTAGTGAACTGCTGCTGTTATATACTGTCTATATAAGTCTACCTATAACAGGTGATACCTCTAATTGACGGAAAAAAATAATAATAAAAATAGTAAAATGTAATATTGTATACAAAGTATATATAACATGGTAAATAAAACTGTCTAAACACTCTCTAAACGTTTAAGTGTATCATAATATTATGTAATTATTTTCAAGGAACAAAAAAACTATGGCAAAAACACAAAACAAAAAAATTAAAAAAAACAGACATTATAATGTTTTAATTAATTATTAATAGTAGTTGGTGTTAATATTATCAAACTAATAGTAATATTTTTCCGATCTAGCTAAATTGAAATCCTCTATCAATATAATAATATGATTCATCTAAAACGTTCTAATCGCGTTGGGAAAACTGCAATCGAAACTATATTGTGGCATAATATTATAAAATGTCTTTTTATATTTCACTAAATATGATGTGCACGCGGATGATGATGATGATTATGATGATGATGATAATGACATTATTATACAGATTTGGGAATTTTGGCAACCCTAATGGAGCGTACAGTGACAAGACGACTATAATTTGTAATAACAATTATGTTTAAGACGAACATATTAGAATTTTATTGTTCTAACATATTCAGTATTTGATGAAATCGTCAAACAAAACAAATAATAATAATAATAATAAAGATCTCGAGGAAACTAAGTTTTAGTAAGTTTTTCTAATAAGCTATACATCAAACAATCAACGTATGTAATCTACAAATTATATTAATATATAATTATGTATTCATGTACTTTATACATAGGGTACTTGGAAAGTTATTAAAACATATTTTGTACGTATACACGTATAACTGCAGATTATGTAAAATATTCTCGAATATTTTAGATGCCCTGTTAATTACCTTACATACGTGATCATAAAAAAAAACGTAAATGATAAAAAAACACAAAAATGTGATGAATTTAAGTCTAAAGTATGACGTGTGTTTGCTGGTTATAAGAACATTATATATAATAATATTATAGTCATAACTAATGATCTACGGCAGTTCGAAATTAGTGACAGCTTACACGATAATAATAATAATAATAATATGTTAATGACAAGCTAACGATGTTAAAAAAATAAAAATAAATAATAATTAGTAAAAGAACGAATAAAAATACGTTTACGAAAAACACAATGTAATAAAAATATGTCTAATGCGATTTTTGTTGCTGTATTATTATTGTTATTATTATTATTTTTTTTCTCTGGTAATAAATCGCACTAAAATGTTAAAGAAAAAATAAAATGCAAATAACTATTAGTGAATAAAATTAAAAATATGGAAAAAAATAAATTTCAATAACTGTCTAATTTTGTCTTAATGAAATTGAGTACATCATACGTCATGTCACCATAGCCCACAGTCGTCATGGTAACAACAGCCCACCAGAATGCGTCCGGGATGGACTTGAAGAAGGAATTCTCTGAGCCGGCTTCGGCGAAGTACACCGCGCTCGAGAATAGCACCACACCTGAAATTCATTAGGACTGTGACTTATAAAAAAAAATAAAAAATGATAATAATAATAAATAAATAAATAATAATAATAAAAATAGCAATAATGGCGACGATGAAAACGATAAAATAATAATAATAATAACCATATTATATAAAACAAAATAAATATAAACAAAAAATGAATAAATCGCGATTCCGATCAGCGGCGTGGACAACGACGACGATCTTATATGGAATTCCCCCATCACAATAACGAAACATTTTTCGAACACATATATTTATAAAACATTGTACATAATACATGACATTTCATTTTATAATATTATATATATATATTACATGTAGAACCCCGTGATCACGATGATATGTTATATATATATATTTGTGAGTATTATATATAAAGTTTACTCTATATTCGAGAGATATAGTGTTTTGAAACTTTTACTCGATCTTATTACTTATATCTTTCTCATCGCCCTTTTCTGGTACAAAAAAATTGTTTTTCTCTCGTTTTCCTTCTAACTCTCTTTCTCTCTTAGGTTAGGGTTTTCTCTCTATCAGCCTGTCTTTTACAGAATAGTAGTTCACCGTCATTGTTTTATCTGAGTGTTGTTGAGTACGTGCGTGTGTTTTTAGTAAGTCATGTATCGACGTTTATGCAATATAGGTCCATAAAGATGCGTCATAAAGTCGTAATTATTGTCGGTCGTGACAGTACTGTATACATATTATTGGTATGCGTATATATCAGTCGTGATGGTATATGGTTGGCGGGTGTTGTATTCCTGGCTGCTCGCAATTATAAGTTACCTCATATCACCGTATCCGACTGTCGTCATGGTGACCACGGCCCACCAGAACGCGTCCGGGATGGACTTGAAAAACGACTGATCGGAACCCGCCTCGGCGAAGTACACGGTGCTCGAGAACAGCACCACTCCTGGAAAACAATACGCTCAGAGACAAATGGTCGGCGGCCCCCCTTTTTTTCAACACCACAATAATAATAATAATAATAATAATAATAATAAAACAAAAAATAAATAAAGAAAAACCCCGAAACGAGATATAAGTAGTATATTAGATACACGGTGATTGCGCCACGAGAGTCCAGCGACTTAAATCGCGCCGCGCCGCGACATCGACTTACCCACCCAGCACTATAGCAGTGTTTGGCGCTTGCTTTATCCTCAGTTAGGTTTTTTTCGTTCTACATTCTTAATTTCTGTTTATTTCCATGCCGAAATCAACTCGAGTAGTGTACTGAAGTGAGAAGGTGAACGGCCGGATTTCCCGAGAATCGAGATCAAATAATACTTAACGATACAACGCGACTTTCTCTCCTTGCAATCCCGGCTGCTTTAAATCAAGGACATTCCATTTTCATCCCATTTCAGTGTAATTAATTGTTTTGTAAGAACTCGGAATTTAACGCCATTCCCAATTTTTATTCGACGAGTTTGGTGATTTCTATTTCGATCGTACTGTTCCGCTGCACAGTTTTCGATTTTTGTCGAATAATTCAGATTTACATAGGACACTGTGTTAATGTTTGAATGTTAATCAAAACAATTCAAAAATTAATTTGTTTTTCAATTTTTAAATATAAAATTGAAGGTGTGGTTGTTTAGGGAATAATAAATATTAATAATAATAATAAATGCGTATACGAAAAATATATTAATGCAATACGCAGAAACAAAAATATAGTAAAGAATCGGGAACATAATATGTGTACAATCTAACTTTTTTTTATCAAAATTTAATATCTTGCTATTTTTTTCATTATGATTTGACAATCTAAACCACTAATTTTTAAAAAATTATACTTTTTTTAATATTTCAAATTATTCTATTTCAAAGAACAAAAAATCTTCAAAATTTTAACGTCGTCAATGTTAAGTATGTAATAACTTAAATGTACCTAAGTGGATACACTTGGAAATAAATTTCATAGATTTTTAATCAACTAATTTTTCTTTATAATATTATCTTCATGTCAAATATTATTTAATATTGTGTTTTACACGAATAGCGAAAAGAAAATTCAAACGGAGGAAAATATTTTCCATTTACCAATCGTTTCGTTTCCGACCATCACAGATAAATCTATATATAAAATAATACCCGAGTTACATAACTGGTGTAGATTTTCTGAGAATTGTGGATTTCAACTTAACACGTTATTAAGTAAAGGTAACGTAAGCGCGAAAATATAAATGTTATAACATTTATTGTGTATTCGAAATCACACAGTGCGCAGCCCAGGGAGTTGTATCGCTGCTATACGAATGAATGTAGAGTATTATAATAGGCGAATACGTCGTTAAATACGATATAATATTGTAATATAATAACTTCACCAATCGATTTTGAAAATCACTACGTCGGGTGCGGTGTTTAGAAGGCAGTGTAGGAGTTAATTTTTATATTCGGAATTTTTCCCACCTACCTCGGTAGACTTAAATATATAACGTGTAACCTATATATATATATGGCTACAGCTGCTGATGAAGAACCTGTGTGTGCAGAGAAAAGTAGGCCGTTTTTCTTCAATGAGGTTATTCACAAAAACCCCGGATGGATGACGTCATTCGATCGCTATAGTCGGAGGCGGCGCGCGCGGTATCCATGACGACGGGGCCGGTCCGGGCGCGTGCGGCACCGACCCACTATAAACATATATTTATAATATTATATACATGGGTGAGCCCCGACCACCTGGCTAGAAAATGTTACGATAATACAGTTTGAATGAAAATATTTTAATGTTATCGCGGAAATTGATAAATATGACACACGGACTATATGCGTATGTTACGTTGCGCGGATCATAGCGGACAGGTGAAATTGGAGGGTACTTGTGCCGAATCCTCCGAAACACTACTAAAATGTTACATCGATTTAAACAAACTTTAGAGTGGTTGTACTCCTTGAACGTGCTGAATTCAAATTTTCTTCGCGGAGAACCGAACGACAGTGGTATCCAATATATCAATCCTAAATGGAATTGTTATTGGTATTTTAAGAAACAAATATGGTTCTAATAGTTTTGAGTGAAACGGATAGGATTTCAAATGGATTTAAAAATATACATTAATTTATTTTATATAATTTAAATGTATAATATTATATGATACAAATTAAAAATACACTCATGAAACGATAGGTCGGGAAGAGTGCCGATCGCGATAACTCATTGAATAAAAACGCTATAAATCGATGACATTTAATGAGTAAGAAATATTTACTGTAACTATTAACTAGTGGAAGAAAATAATAAAAATATGACTGATAATATTTGATTAAAAACTTAATATTTTAAAAATAAATTATAATGAACCGCATTGAAATTTTTTAAATGTTAACATGTATAAGTAACATAAAATTATGTTATAATTATTTTGTTAATGTGTAAGCAAACTATTATGTTCATACTGAAAATGTACGAATATATTTTTCAAAACATTTTTTTTTTTTTTACGAAACTATACGAGTACTAGGTAATAAGAAATATAAACTACAATTAACGTTCTTCTGGTCTTTTTAAAATGTATTATATTGTAGGATTTGTAAATAGTTAGGGTTAAAACTAGTCTTTAAAAAGCACACAAGGAACAAAATTATCAGCCATTCATAATTTGAAGTATTATGTACAGGTCAAAGCTATAGATCTTGAATAAATCGAAAGGATTCTACAAATAAATTTAGTTAGAAACAATAGAAAAATTCGAAAATATTACAAAAAAATGATAACAAATAATTAATGTACTGTGGTAAATGATTACGATAGCATGAATATTTTTAAAAATCCAAAAGAACGTTATATCCTAAGTAAAACGTATACAATGGCTAAGAAAATGCGCTGTTAAATCGGCTCAATAAAAAATCACATAAACCCAAATTTGACGTCTTGAAATCGAAAACTATGATTTAAGTTCACAATATTACATCATCGTAATATTATTCTATTCAAATATGGTTTTTGACGACGATCGTTTTTGTGAGCACTTCACGTTCCATCCAAATTGTGTCTACGGACAAATGACTCATCACCAATCACGCATTATGACCAAATATGATATATTACAGTGCAATAATCACACACACATTTTCGCCACAAGTGCGGCATAGAAGATCGGATATGGCGATAATAATAAACGGCTGTGAGTTCCGCTCCACCGATTCCGATCAGCAGAATTGATCGGCCGTCCGTGTGGTAAATCGTGTACAAAGTTTTGTCTTTGGTCGGTCCAACGGAAAACGCGAGCGTGAGGGTCTGTCAAAATGGTTTTCCGTCGATTTGTCACGATAAATCCCATCACAATCATATAACAATTGTTGTATAATTATTAATTTATCATATAAATATACTGTATTCATATCTAATATATAAAACAATAAATACGTCCGTCTCACAAACATTTTTGAACAGTAAGTATACTGATTGCATTTTTTAATTTATTATTGCTACTTAACCTAACCTACCTAATTAGATAAATTATATAAGAATAAAAAAATTATTAATTATAATAACATAATTTTATTATGCGGTTTAAATTTTAAATTAAATGCAATTTTATTTTTCAAAAATATCTTATTGAGAAATTACTGTTTTGCATTAAGAAAAAAACAACTTGTGTGTAAATATATAAAATATATAATTATATACATAATATATTATGTATATATTGATCTATACTATATTTAATTTTTGAAAACTTTACACAGCAACATCATCATCATTGCGCGATGACGATGACTACGTATGAGTGTATGTTTGAGTTTAAGTGTATATGATCGTCTATGTGTATTTGCGTGAGTTTATTTTTATCGTTGCACGCAGAAAAAGTTAAAATCAATAGCAGCGGACTCAGAATGTAGCGGGCGCGGTGAATGACGACCACAATATACAGTCGCGCGCGATATGTTGAAGCTTTTGTGCGATGATCTAATTGATTGGTTTTTTTCTAATGGATCAACGGATATCGTGTGAATTTTAATCTGATTTTTGTGAGTCAAACGCTTTTATTCACTCTAAATTGGATACCAGCGCTCAACGCCCCCGGTTTAAAAAACAACGTGACCGACTAGCCTTTTAACTTAAGATTATGAGAACCAAGGCAGTCACGTCACGTCATGAGCTTTGTGTATGCATAAAAAAAAATCATTTTAAGGCGTGTTTTTATGTCATAAGTAGGGTCCCACAACTAAATGATAAAAATCTATAAAACATTTTGGTTTTCGTTATCATGCGGTGACTGTACAGGGCCATGAAAATTAATTTGGTAAGATTGACCTTGTGTTTTTCCTTGGTCGATTTTCCAAAAAAATAATACAAACGTCCTTACGAATGAAAATCATCGGAGAACTAAATTGCTACAAGTACAGAAGTTGATAATAAAAAATAGTTATCAATCAAATGTCTTAATCTATACTGACTTTAAGTATAATCAATCTCCCATAAAACGGGTTTACCGTGATCGGAAGACAAAAAAAAAATCTACAACGAACTACAGAAATATGAAGTCTACTAAAATAAGGTCTACATAGAAATTTGATCATCTAGGTTAGAACGTCAAAGGTTATGTGTTTCTAGATCTATACATTATTTTAATACTATTTTTTAAAAAAAATCTAATTAATTTATTTATCACCACTGCAATGAAAAAAAAATATTCCAAATGAAATGGTGGAGATAAAGTCCTCATTAGATTTCACTTCGAGAACTGCGTTTACTAAACGGATAAAGATATTATTACATTATATTATATAAAAGTATAGACTTTAAATACTGCGATCGTATATTTTGCCTTATTTTTACGAATATTAAAGAACCACATAGGTATATATTACGTCGTACTATGTGAGAATGTACAGAGAAAAATGACGAAAAAAATTAAACACATATCAGAAAAACCACTATTATTGTATTATGTGCTTAGAAATCTTGGATATCGTATAAAATATAATATAATAATATCGTGATGAGACAAACATATAGTTTTCATGCGTTGGCCATCGTGAAAAATATCATGGTGAGTAGGAAATCACCCTACGCGCATATTTATTATTATATAATTGTATACTTAACAAATATCTACCTACACACATATGCATACATAACATAGATATGCACAAGATAATTATTCTATTGTAAACTAGATAGTGTCATGCAATGACATGTTTACAAAGTTTAGGATGGTAATATTTTACATTTTTTTATGATTATTATTGGTATCGGTATTGGTTCTTAAAATCAGTATTTTAAAATATTTAAAGATATTATACCTAATTTACGATAAAATAATCATTTATACCTTGCATAATATTTGTTGGAATATAACAGTGTAATTTGCGCTCTATATACCTACTTATTATGTATATTATATTATATAATATGATACATACAGTGTTTGGTAAGTACTTAGTATATAGTAAAATTAGTTACTCGTGTAGCCACTTAGTCACCTAACATCATACGATTATAATTTAATTAAACTTTTTATAATTTGAAAAAAGTAACTCGTTTCAAACTATAAATTACATGTTTATATAATATGATACAGTAATTTAATTACACAAATTGTCCGTAGAATATAATGTAGTATTGTTTATTGATTTAAAGCTCTAAATTCTTACTTTCTTTAAATATAGTTGAAATTTTAAGTACAATTTAATATCTTAAAGATTCTAAAAATTGTTATTGTATTATCGAATGTACAAAATTTAAAATTTAATATTATATATTATATTAATCAATTCGATTTTAGTCTCGTTACAGAAATCATTTTAAAAATTATAATACTATTGTACGATGATCTAGACATGATGACACGAATTTAGCAAAAAAATAATATTATACATAGATATAATATTATACAAAACCGTACAAAAAAGTTACTTTATAAGTTATATTAAAATGCTAAAAATGCTATTTATTGCTATTAATATATGCTTATTTTGTGCACAAGTAACTTATAAAATGATTATTTGATTATTTTTTTTATTTGGTAACGAGTATTAAAATGTTAAAACCAACACTGTAAGTACCTATTTAATAATTTAAATAAATCAAAATATCATTAAAAATAAGATTATATTTAGGAATATATGCGCCATTTTTGTTTTATTAATTTTATTTGACAGAAAAGTATGATTATTTAGCATTCTATCTGTTTAGACTCAGAAAAATTGGACTTTCTGTTTTGTATATACTACTAATCGTTAGACTAGCAATCCAAAAATCGAGGAAACAACTAAAACATTTTGAACATAGACAAACGGATAATTTATCTCTTCCTCACCACTCAGAGCACCGGGAAACGTATACTAACTCGATTGCGCTCTAGTCACGATTTATTTTCGTGGTGTACCTATTTTTAATTACATGACGATTGTATTAAAAAACGTCAAACACAATTTCTATTCATTTAACGCCCATATAATTTAGTGTCGCCTAATCCACGACTGGATTTGGTGGTCGGTCTACTGGAAATCGGAGAGACGCAAAAAATGTAACATCACAGGTTCGAATAGTAAGCGGTTCGTAAAACGGCGCTGACATCGGTACACAATACGGCACACAATAAAATATAACGAGCAGTGCTACAAAATAATGTAGGGGATAATAATTTCGAATTTCAATCCCGTTGGAATAAATAATAACGAGTAATGATATAACAAGAATTCTGGCGAATTCTCTTAATATACTATTGTATCTTTTGCTCTATCTACAGTGATTGAGGCAGGGAGAAGGGACTTGCAAGATTATACGCATATAAAACGGATGGATTTTGTTTAAATTTTTTTAAATGCTATATCGACAAACCGTATTGAGAAAAGTAATGATCAATCGTTATAATATGCGGTACCAATAAAAAGCGTGATTTACCGGAAAATTGTGATTTTATGAAAAATGTGGATTTATAAATTATTATACCTAACATGTAGGAAGGTGTTATAGAATTAGAGTGGTTAATAATGACCATATAAATATTTATACACAAAAGTTAAAAATAATGTAAATCACAGTAGACATTTTGTGGATTCGAATACTCCAAAAATTACATGCAAACAACACCGGATATCAGAAAAACTGCGGGATATTTCTTTGTTTCGAGAAAGATAGGTACTAATGTATTATAGTTCAATTGCAGAAAAATTGGTGGAATTTGAAAAGTATTATATATTATTTCTCAAAACAGAAATATTCGATAAGACGAGCAAGTTGAATGGTAAATTACACCGCAAGATTTGACTAATAAACATTATATTTTAACAAAAATATATTAAATACTGGACCGTGTCTCAAATAAATTACAATACAATAATGTGTATAACAATACGTTCGTATTTCGAATATTCGGATAAATTAAAAGTACCTATTATATTATATTGTGCAAGGTAGTGATGTCATCGCGCATTAACAAAACGACCGGGTACAAGAGAGAGAAAGAAAATAACGTCACGTGAAAAATTCATCGCTCGTGTCAGACTAGTGGTGAGGCGCTTAATTGTCAGTGGGTGAGAGTTGCCCGGGATCGGAAAGTCTAATCGAAACCGGACTCGGTAACTGACGGAGAGTTCAGCGGTGGTTGCGATACAGTGTGTGTGTATATATAGGTTAATATAAAAGAACGGAGAGGAGGACACACACAAACACAGATCGAGTGAGAGAGAACAAAAAAAGGTTTAACCAGGTAGACGTAGTGTGTGCGGCCGGGCGAGAGGAGGTCTCTCTCTCTATATATATATATATATATAAACATAAGTATACAAACACAGTCTCTCTACAACCACAGAGGGAGTTCGGGTCGGCGTCAATCGATAAAATGACACGTCGGAATGTTACGATTATTTTCGTTTTGCCCCGTCGTCGACGTTATTTATATATATATATACGTAAACAATCACTTTAACCGCTGCCACCGCCAAACGAATTTGTTTGCGCGCGACTACTCTAATTTTCAGTATTATAAATAGCGTTTCTCGATCACAGATTTTTGTTTGCAACCAACACGAGAATATGGGAGCGGGGAAGGATAGACGCGTAAATCAAACATTCTACGGCGAACCTATCTCTCCGATATAAACTACTATAATGACCTGTATATTGTATACGATTTGTTGTCAACTATAGGAGAAAATCAAGGATAGGATTAGATCCAATCCATCACCGTGGAGGACCAGTGGTACGCGATGACTTCCGTACGCCATGTTATTATATCTATATATAATTATCGTTCCCGTTTGTTCCGCGCAATATTTCAGAACGCAATACTTCAAGTTTTCCTTCGTCTCTGCTTTGAATCACGCGGTACACCAGCCTGGTCTATTTCTACCAGGACCAGAGTATTTATTATAGTGGTTTTATATACGCCGCGATACGACGGAATTGAACGCAAAGATCCCCAAAGTCAACCACGCGGGGTATTAGTACACGATAACAATAGCAACGATAAGATGCGTATTACAGGCGGACGCGGACGCGGACGCGGTTCGTCGTCGAAAAATCTTACCGATAAACAAGAAAAATATGAGCAGTCCCAGTTCTCGCATAGAGGCTTTTAGGGTGCGCCCAAGAATTTGCAATCCCTTGGAATGTCGGGACAGTTTGAATATCCTGAAAACCCTCACGAGCCGGATGACCCTGAGTATGGCCAACGACATGGCCTGGTTGGTGCTCTTGTCTTGCGGATTCTGCGGCGCTTTGGGCAGGTTCATCGTGGGGTCCTCCTCCTCAGCAATCACTGTGGCCAACGTGATGAAGTACGGTATTATAGCGATTATGTCAATCGTATTCATCACGTCTTTGAAGAAGTGCAATTTATTAGGGCAGGCGAGAAAGCGGACGGACAGCTCGAACGTGAACCACACGATACATATGGTCTCAATCAAAAAGAACGGATCGGTGATGTCAGGCACCTCGTCCTCCTCAATCTTCGTACCGTTGGTCGTCGTGTTGAACACTTTGTAGTGTTTAAACTCTGGCAAAGTTTCCAGACAGAATATCACTATGGACAGCAATATGACGAACACGGATATGATGGCCACCACCCGAGCGGCTTGGGAGCTCTCCGGGTACTCGAACAGTAGCCACACTTTCCGTTGGAACTCGGGTTTTGGCAGTGGTTTCTCTTCTTCTTTTATAAAACCCTCTTCTTCCCTGAAAATGAAAATAGGTAAAGCAAAAACCGGCAGTAGACATCACATAGTATTAAAATATAATATAATAATAATAATAACTAATTTTAATTAACCTAATCATACATTTTTTCACATTTTATTTTATATATCAATAAACAAAACAAGCGTGAAGTTGTTAAATTATATGAAAATAAACCTATTGGATCCGCTTTAAAATGTTTAGAGATGTTTTATCAGTTTTCAAAGTATAAATAAAGAATAAATAAATAAATGTTATCGAATCGCTTAAAAAAAATATTATTCATTACTAAATAGTAATATTAATCAAAAACCATATACTTTTGTTTTAAAAAATGAACTAAAAGAGTTTTTTTATGTTGTAAGAATTTTTAATAATAAAAATAATTTTCACGTGATATATTATCTTATAAAAATATAGCAATGAAGTATTACATGTATTTCAATAGGAACAATTAAATTTTATTGATTCTTACACATCAAAAAGTTCAAAAGGTTTAATGTTTGATATGTATGACGTAAACGTAATTATTTTTTACCCGAAAACATTTTTATTTTTTTTGTTGTAAAAATGTAAAAGCTTTATCACATTAATAATAAATATTTATGAATAATTGAAAAATCAATACATTGTTATCCCGTCCAGAAATTGAATAAAAAAATGTCCCATTATATTACATAATTGCAGTTGTTATTATTGATTTATGGAAAAAATAAAGTAAAAATATCTTAGATACGTATTCGAATGAAAAAATGAACACGTCAATGCGCATATATCCAGGAATTCATACGGCAACTGTTTCAATTCCATTTCAAATAAGATTTTTCATTGGCGAACAGATGACTTGTGTTTATAATATATATATGGTTTTTTATGCGGTGCTTTGCTTAAAGTACTTTATTATATAGCTTCAAAAAAGGGCATTGCGTCAAATAGTATTGGCTTAATGCATGTTTCATGAGTAAACTTAAATAATTTATGGCTATTTATATCCAAGAATAATAACGCGCTATACGATATATTTTGATCCGAGTATTATACTTATGACTTCCAATTATATACGGTAGGTCGAAATATTTATAATACAACAGCATATATTATTTTAAAAATACTAAGTAAACTAAATAAAAAGTATATGAAATATTGCAAACGAATATAAAATATTTTAGTTTTTATTCTTTATAAAAAATTAAAAAAATTAAAATATTAAAAACTTAATAAATCTGTGCAGGGCATTGGTAATATTGTTTAAACATAATATATTATATAACAATATAAACTGGTTCTTTGAGACACGAGGTGTCAAATGACATTATTTTTCTTTTATTTAAAATATTAATTATTTTTGCGTTCATCGCGTGAGTGCTTGCCAATAGAAAGTACTCGATTTGGCCGTCTGACTTGCCAATAAACGATTATAATGACGTGTCAAAATCAATATATTTTGTTCTCAAACGATTGCTGCACACATGTCTTAAAACTTAAAAGCGTATTCTGCGTACGATACGTCATTGTCGAACGTCAACAAAAAATAATACGCTTTATTTAAACACGTTTTCTAAGCCTCTAAGGTTATTTTTTCTGGACATATTGATACAAAATTTGTTTGAGGAGGTGACAGAACTAACAAACAAACGTGCGTATAATATTGAAAAAATTATCGATAGTCAATCACTTTCTCCACGATGTACCTAAAAAAAAAAACGAATGTATTGGTACAAGAATTGTGTATAACCACTCGTTAAGATATTGACGTGCGATAGAAAATATTGAAAAAGTTACATTTTAAGAATTAATTATAAAATCAAAGAGGATGTGAACGAATAAAAAATAACGTTGAAAATGGTTTTTTTTTAATGAAGTACTTTTAAATTAAAGTAATTATCAACAACATAATGTGAATGCAGAGCGAATGAAAAATTATTTGAGAATAATTTTATATTATCGTTATCATTTTTTGATCATAAGTTTTCGACTTCGATCTATATTATAATAATTAAAAGAATACGTTGTGATTGGTTTGGTAAGAGACGGATATAGAATAAGCTATTACTATTATTAAGCTACACTACTAGGCTAGTTAGTTATTATAATACGATACTTGTGCATCATATTATTATTTATTACGCAGTATTACATTTAATTTTGGTGGCGGCAACACGAGTACCTACTACAGGATGCTGTAATAATAATATTATTGTTGTACCGTTTGCCTTGAACATAAACGGACTGTGTAGCTGTTTTGCCTATCTATTTCGCCGGTGAACAACTAAATATTTAAATATCGGTATATTACAATAATATTGGTATCTGCAATGGATAAGTCTGGTTTTGAATTCCCTTGTTTATTTCTATTAAATCGAACAATTTTTTGGGAAAAAATTTTCTGGGACTCAACAATGTTATATCGAAAGTATATGAATAGTAATTCACAAATATAATATTTAAATGACGACAACGATGACGGGAATGTATTTTGAGGCAGTGTGAGTCTATTTTTAGAGAAGGGAATATATATATTGTAACAACGGCGAATTTCAGGTCGTATTGATCGTCCCGCGTCCAACCACCGGCTGGCTAGATATATAGGCTCATCCTCTGCTGTGTGCGCTGCACCCACGTAAGCCATTTACATTGTTGCCGTTTTAACTCGTTTGCAGCCCAAGGCAATCCCGACCGGTGGCGTCCCTTCACCAATCACCGCTATAAACCTTTCCCGCCACCAACCCTTGGAGGCTATTACTATGTACATATTATTTACACGAGTACTATTACTGCTTATAATACTACAATATATTATAATATGACTTGATACTAATATACTTATACATCGGTATAATCGGATGGTTCTCAAAAGAATTAATTTTTTTCATTTTATCTCTGTTTTTTACATAGTACAATGGGAATACTTGACCAACAATAATATACGCTGCACATACACACACACACACATACACACACACACACACACACACACACACACACACACACACACACACACACACACACACACACACACATATATATATAATATACACTCTCTATCAGTGTCTTGAGTTATCACTCCAGTCGGCGGTTTAAGACTTTGGAAAATTACTACTATACGGAAGTCGTTATACTGGAACGAAATACGGAAGTATTTGAGCACGTATGCCAAGGAGTGAAATGTTTTCATATAATAGATACCTACACCACTACAATTGGTTTGGGGTTTTTAATCTATGATGCTACAATAAAAATTATATGACTACAAACTACTTTTAGTATTATGTATAAAAACTTGTTATTTCTTAATTTCTTAGTTTGTAATGTTTGTATATAATATAATATTAATATACTGTTATATATCATCTTTTGTTTTCTATTCTTAAAACAGGGTTGGTTCTTTTTTTTGAAATTAGAATCGTGCATTTGACCTAAAGTGATAATTTATAGTTCGGGTAATAGCAGCACAACAATACCTATTCAATACGTTTATATAAATATATATAAATATATAGTATATTAATGTATAATAGCAATGCGCGTATTTGGTTGGTAAAGTGAAGTAAGTCGTCAGTATACGAGTAATTGATGTCACGTATGAGGTTCGGAACGGAAACGTGTTCGGAAAATATATACATGGGTAGTAAGTGAGGGAGAAATATTCTTAAGGCGCTACGCTGGTGAAGGAAAAGCGAGAGACTCAATCCTAGTTAAGTCTTCGAATTACGATCTTACGTGACCCATTTGCCACAATAGTAGTAACGGCAGAACCTATGCCATACTCACTCGTCTGTTCCAATGTAGTATTCCACCTTACCATTACCTTCCTATGAACCATTCGTTGAACTTTAGGCAAACAGAGAATATTAGGCGTGGTAGGGTAGAAAATATACGCATGCGCGACGACGAACTCATATCTACATTCCTTACCACCAGCACTATCACCTAGCCCGCGAAAACCCTCGAGGGTAATTGTTTCAAGCGACAGCGTCATCTCCACGATGCACGCACTCCAGTATAATATCTCAAGTATAATATACATATAAATGTATTATATGCATATATATATATATATATATATATATATATAGGCATACATGACGTGCGTATAGCTGGCGGAAATTTATTGTGATAAGGAAGTTTTGCGAATGGTGGAGTGCGTGTGAATATATAGGGTGATTCCGGTGTAGATATATTACTTAATAGAAGTAAGATTTAATTTTTGGACCGGTCTAAATTCGTATGTACTTAGACAAAGAAAACATCTAGTTCGAATTTTGTTTGAAAAGAAAATTTTAATATTTGTTATAAAAAAAAAAAAAAAACAAAGAAAATTCTTAGCAGACATACATTTTATATTTTTATTATTTTATATAATAAAAAAATAAGATAATTGTTAAACTTTATTTTAAAAAAATGTATGATCAACATCAATCTGATACCTTAACATAATACTATCTGATAATTGATATGACAATCTTGGAACTTAAAAATCTTACCTAAATTTATTGGTAGCCAGTTCGCCGAGTTCGTAGAACTTGATCTCTTCGGAGAACACGTCCAACGGCACCGTAGTCGGCCTCCTCAGTCGGCCACCGCTCTGGTAATAGTAGAGAATGGCGTCGAACGTTGGTCGGTTCCTGTCGAAGAAGTACTCGTTGCGCAACGGGTCGAAGTACCGCATCCGCCGACACGGGTCGCCCAGCAGCGTGTCCGGGAACTGGTTCAATGTCCGCAGTTGCGTCTCGAACCTCATACCGCTCACCTAAAACGGATCCCATAAATAATATATTAATTGCAAAGTTTAGGATAAATGTATGTATAATTAAATATATTATGTATGTACCTATATTGAATATATTATATAATAAAAAAATACTCAATAATAATAATTATATTATCAATAGTAATTTAGCCTGTTTATAGAGGATTGATAATGCCAGTCAAGTAAAATGTGATAATAATATAAGTGAATTCATAATTATCTGACTTTTTTTTTCATCAAATTTAACAACATTTATTGTTGTGATTCTTATAGGAATGTAAAAACAGAAAAAATTGCTCATTTATTACTAGATTAAAGGAACATTTTTATTCCCTACTAAAGAAAACAAAAAACTATGGATTGTTAGCATAACATTATTAAACAATATATATATGTATCGTGATCGTAGTAAAAGAAGAAGTTTGATGATTTGATTATTGAACCAAAATAGTTAGGGGTTTCCTCAAAACTTTCGTATTATTATACTTTTATCCTCACAAAAAAGAAAAAAAACATTGCAAAAAGTAACAAAAACTTCCGTTGTATCACTCTACGTATGATCTGAAAATGGTGATAGTTTACGTAAAAAAAAAAAATGATTTTGCCATAAATCAAACTTTAATAATATATTATCTTTATTAGTATTTCATGAGTTAATTTTTTTTTTTTTTTTTTATGTACCTAACTACTATAACTGCCCAAAAAAGTGTAATGTTGCGCATAATTAATTTTACGGATAGACATGGATCGGTGTATAGATGAAATAGCCTTTAAAGGCTATAACTTGAAACGATTATAAAACTATTAATTTGTATTACCTAGTGATATAATATAAACTATAGAGATATGTTAAGTCAATCCAAATTTTTCATGGCCTTTTTTTTTGTCATCGGTACGAAATCTTTTACAATATACTTTTCTCTTTATAAATAATTTGTAACCTAAAGTAATCTATTACTCGAGGGAAAACATTGAATATTTTTCAACGTATACAAACATGATTGAAACGGAAAAAATAGAGATCGTAGAACTTGCGTGCACTAGAAATATAGATACATATTATTTTTTTGCGAAAAAACTACTGTGAATGGACTACTGTACATTTATTTACATAGGGCAACTATAAGAAGTTATTAAATTATCAAAATATTTTTTGGTTACTAGATTTATAATCTTGTAAACTATAAATTAATTACATAACTTTAAAAATTAAATATAAAAAAAACAATATAATGAATATCAAAAGGTTTATTAATATTAAAAGCATATTTCATTATTTTAAAATCTTAAATAGTGATAAGTATGATTCAAAACTTTATAGAATTTTATATTTATTCTTGTGGTTATGACATAAATTCAAGGTTAATGTTTCACTTCAGAATCAGTATAGTAATATATTTTATAGGAAAACGTATATCTATCGATTTTTTATTTTAAAACATATCTCATGTAAATAGCAAGGAATTCTATAAACATTGTATTAAAATTAAAATTTAAAATAAACTTCCTACTACACTCTTCGGTGTGAACATCTACAAATATGGTAATAATAAAACAATATAATAAGTACATAACTGCAGTATATACATTCATATACATTTTAAAACTTTAAAAAGTTGGAGGCCCTATCCTATCATTATTATCTATTGTTTATAATTTAATATCCTAAAATATATACATAAATTAGGAACTCTAAGAATGAAGCGTATGAACAATTAATACTATGGTATTAAATAAAATATTATAATATCGTATGTAAAAAGATAAAGTAGGAACGTTAATATCGGTTTTAAAAAATATATTATTTCGTTGTATCGCCTCACGTAAGAACTTTACTGTGAAAACATATTATTATAGGTACCTAGTAGTGGTGGTAAAACTGCTATCGTAGGTAAGTAGGTAGATTTAGGTATAGTGCTTTAAACGTGAAATAAAAGTATTTTATTATCACGCACCAAAATAAACGCACAACCATTTGATTAATTTCGAAAACGACTACCATTTCGATGGCGAATATCGTAAAATCGAAGAAACACACATTTATCAAGATAATATATTATATTAGCGTTTATTTTGGGTCAAGTTTGATAACCACTAACTACGTGGAACATTATGTGCACATTATATATATTCTGTAATCCTATACATATATGATAATATATTATTATAGTATCGTAACGTAAACCAATCAAACTTTGTATACTTTACGTGCGTGTTTCGTTGTTGTCGGGGAACAATAATATATTATGTTAGAGATAATAATCATCGATAAAAACTAGAGCATAGTAATATATTAACCAAATTATTATTACCATTAATATTACTATTGGTTTTGTTTTGTCTAAGATTATTTCGCGCATGTTATTACAGGTCGATATCGAATATGTGTGGTGTTCAAGTTATAACAATATACTGACTTTGATTTTAAAATTTAAAAACTAGGCAATACATAGTTTATAGTATTCCCTTACTATTGGTTCTTAGGTTTGCAGCTATACATGTGATTAAGAATATATGTGGATATGTATTAAAATTGTATAGCATGTATCGTTAAGTTATGGTTATGATTTACTTCAGCTACAATTATCGTACAAATATACGATGAACAAAACGGAAACATTCCACGCTCAAATAAAAAGACGTTTTTATTTTTATCATATCATTAAAGAGAATATATATATCACTATACGTTCCAAGAAACTTATGAATAATAGCAAAACGGAAAATTACACTCCAGGGACACATTTTAATAATACTGTAGAGAGAAACTTACCTTGCAAGATCTTGTTTGCATATATAATTGAAAATAAATTAAACTTCTTGTATTAAATCCTAAACTTCTAAAAAGATTGAGGATGATTATTATTTTTTGTAGCTGTTTTTCTACTTTTACTATATTATTAAGCTTATTATGGGTTCAGGGAAAATATACCACATTATTATATTATTATTATTATAAATACATTACGATGTTTATAAATAAAATAAATGGTTGTCGCATTTATATATATTTGTGCATTTGTTAATGACAATTTTAGTGTTTTAAATGTTCCATGGTTATAAACCAATGTATTACGCCAGATATTATTTTAAAGGATTGCTTTAATGATTAAATGAGAAAAATTATAGAGAAAAGTTAAATATTTGTTTACTAACAATGCATATTGAGATATTTTATAATATAAATATAATTGATAAATTGTTAAAATATAACATATATTATGTATAAATAAACTTTAGTTGCGCAATCATAGTTTTTAAAAACTTTTTAATTATTAATCTTATTATTACAAAAAAAAAAAAAAAAATTCCCTAGATTAGTTGAATTATTTGTCATTTAGATAATTAGAATTATATCCAAAATGCCTACCATTTATATTTTAAGTACTCAGGTCGATCATTCTTTTTTAATGACATAGAAATGTGACAAAAACTGCTATTACAACAACAAATACAACAAAAACATGTATATATAAAATGTATGAATTATTTTATAATCTGCATAATATCCTTCCTGTACTTCTAATTATTTAGCTGACGAACCTATTATAAGACTGTTATCATTGCCAATGTCGATGTTTCCCAATATTTAAACCACTTTTTTTCATCATTATTTTTCTTTTGTACACATAATATATATATTATCATTATATTTAAAAAAAAAAGATGGAATAATCAGGGAATCTTACAGTTTACACGTAATTTATATGTTGTTTGTAAAATTGATACTATTTTTTTGTTATCGCTATAAGATTGTTTATGTATGTTTACTTTTGTCAAATGGCTAAGCCCGTAAAATAAATAAATACAATAAAATATATCTATCTATTATTTAAAAATAATAACTAATATATTAACGTATACGTAATATTTACAATTATTATTGTAAATAAAGAAAGTAAAGTATCACCTATAATATACAATTATTTATATTTTGTTTATTCTATTACTCATGTCAGTTTTGTATTGTATTGATAGTTAATAAAATCATAACTGCCGATATTTCAATAGCTAATAATAGAATAAAATGATTAATGATTATACAATAAGATAATATAATAATATAATAATATTCTAATAATTTAATATTAAAAATAGTTTAGTTGAATTTTTGTGTTTATTTCTTAAGAAATTAAATTTAATGAAATAATAAATATACAGTTTAATTGTTATAAAATCGAAAATTAATTTTACACAAAACATTGAATAAATTATGCATAGTATAATAATCTAATAAAATATAATCATCAATCTGAATTGGTGTTATTAAATATATACATATCCATAGGCGTAACTAGACCTTGAGGTTAAGGAGGTCTCCAGTCCTAACACTTTAAAAATAAATAAAAAAGTGGGGGGCTCCGTCACCCACACTTATGTCGAATAAATTGTTAAAAATATAATATTATTTTATCATTATAGTGTGTAACATATTTTTGTTGTAGGTATATAACAAATAATAAAAAAAGTGGTATCGTGGTAATTAAATGATTAAAATATTATTAAGTATTATTTTAGATACAAATTCATGTTTATTTATCTTAAAATATAAGTAAATTATAAAAAATAACATTATAATAAATACACTACTTTTAGTAGGAATTATGAAGAGCGGAGGGGTGTAAAATAAAAATGAGAGATTAGTCCCCCTAATTCCTCCCTAGTTACACCTATAAACATATCAAGTCCTAGTATTGGTTAATTCGATTCAACTGGTCATGTCTATGGGTTTCAAAACCGGTACTCGACATAATACGCGCTCATATTACACTCCCAACGTTAATTAATAAGCGTGTTATACAATATTGGAGTGATTATGCGAACGTTATACGCGAGGATGGGTACTTCGTCACACGAAAGGATGACGCACATTATAAACCATTAGAGAATCATTAATTTGGCTCCACCGCAGCCGTCTAAAATAATAAATAACGTACAGGACTCTATATATCGTCACCCGGTGCTCTATACTGAGTGTCATCTTCTGCACTTCCCCTCAACTCCCTTTCCCGCTAAATAAAACCCCAAAAAAATCTTTATTCCTCTCACCCGTCATCTTCTTTCGTTGAGATTACTTTACTAAAGGACTTTATATAATATATTACGATAATGTCGTAGAGAAAATAGTCGGCATTGTAGAAAACGTCAGCAGAAGGTGCAGATCGTTACTGTTTGTTCTCACCATTCTCGTTACAAAGTTCAGTTTGGTTTTCGTTATTTTTGAATTCATTTTAAGTTTTTTATAATTTAATTTATTTTAAATACCCATGAAAACATGTTTTTTATTTGTGTATGTGCTATGTGAAAATATAAAAAAATGCATGAATAATTGAAAGCGTTTGAGGGAAATACGATACTTATATCAGTTATATCTAATTCTATTATAACATTCATAATAATAAATCGTAATAATACGATAAAAAATGTAATACATGACAAATTTTGCATTGAAAAGAGTCGAGTTCGTTGCGTGATGATCATAATGTTGTAATATTATTACTATATTAAAAGCTCATTCAAAAATCATAATAATATCAGATGTCGGACAAACATTGTGATGACACTTACGAAACTTAAAAAAATCATACGATAACAGAGCATCACTGCAATGGTGTTTAAAAGTACGTTTAAACTATTCTGTACAATTTTATTATTAAGTTCTTAAAATTATTTGGACGAATATTTTAAATCATTGTTAAAATTATTTCTTGACCAGCCCTAAAATACCTATGCATTTACAAGGAAGCTTTTTATATATATATATATGCATACATACATATGATTAAGGCTGTAGGAGAGTTAAATACTAAGTTGTAGTGAGGCAGGTTAAGTCTATATTATATGCACACTTGTCATTCTAAATTTATAGTTGACCGTTCGAAAGGACATGAAATGCAGTCGTTAATATCCGAATAATATTAGTTATAGTGAGTAAGTATTATAAGTAAATAAACTAACAAAACAATATTTTTCAATATTGTATTCAAACGATTTACTTTTTGATTGATTATACGCAGGTCGTTTCCAGTAAAACACAGAAATCATGAAATTTGCGAATTTGCGAATTTGCGAATTTATGAAGTAGGATATGTAATATATTAAGTCAAATTAAAATACTAGTTTTGGGAATATTTAAAAAAAAAACATAATTTTATTTTGGTATATTTGCTGCCTACCGGTGCCAAATTTGTTAACAAGTTAATGTTTGGGTTTTACTATGAATAAATATATTTAAATATTTACAATTATTATTTATTTTTTCATTGCTCAATAAGTAATTTTTACATAAAATATAATTATTTTTGTTACATAATATATTTTTTAAATTTTAGTTTAACTTATAGGTGAGCTAAATAAAAATTATTTAGAGTAATAATCTTAAGCAGAGCTCGGATTTATAGTACTTAAACTTTAAAATAAGCGATTAAAGGCATCATTATAAGCACTCAAATAAGCATTTAAAAAACTTGAATTTGAGAAAAATTATGTAAGTAAAAAAAAAAATTTTTTTACATGATAAAGTAGGTACTAGACATAATTTGTAACTGTGCTAAAAATAATATAATTAAATATTACAAAAAATATTGAAACAAAATTATTGGGAAAAGTTTCTAACTAAAAAATCAAAAAAAAAAAAAATCTTTATATTATAAGAAAAATCAAATTTCACTTTTGAGATATTTTGCTTTATTGTTTATAGATTTTTCAAAGGATTTTCCAAAAAAAAAACTATAGAAAGTAGAAAAACTGGTCAAAAAAGCAAAAATAATCACAAAAACTGGAAATAAACATCTTTATACTTATAGTCAATTCGATTCATATGCGTACTATTCGATCACGTGTGTATCGTCATCGAATAGATTAGGTAAGGTAGCTTTTTTCCTCATCAGAGCGCATTTACGAAATATAGCAGTCCATATAGGCTTCTGCTTTCAACACAGCCGTCTGTTAAAGAAGGTAGATAAATTATGTATTTATGTTTAATTTGTAAAATGTTGAATAATGATAAATAAGTATAATTAAAATAAAAATATAAAAATATATATATGAGTTTTCCAAAGATCAACACGTAAAACCGATACGAATATTATATTACAATACACAAGTGATCGTGAGATATTATACGACCATCTATATTCTAGAATATTATATCTATAAGTGCATTTGTTCATTTATCATCACATTATTGTTACTAATAAGAATCGCATTTAAAGTAATTTTTAATAATATTTTAACATAGAATTAATGAAATTGAAGCAAAATGAAATAATTAATTTCAAAAAATTTAATCCAATTTTATATTAATATAATAATACATTCATACTAAAAAAAAACATCACTTTTTTTATTAAATTTAATAGGTGACAACACTCACCATTAATATTTTTAAAATACATATAATTATAAGAACAATGATAAAGAATTTGCCGGTTACTCATGGACTATAAAGCTTTAAGGCATATTCTCAAAAATTTATTTTGGAGGATTTAGTTTTTGTTAAGTAGAGTTGTTGAAGAGGCTGTTACTCATATCGGACAGGCATAAGTGATTACTGATTAGTGGTCGATTATTTAGGTACATTATAAGATGGATGATTTTATTTGGAGGGTCGATTTATAGTTAACTAAGGGATAAAGTGTATTCATTTTTGTATATCCTTGGGTGAGCCTTTTATTTGAATTAATTTTCCATGTAAGTTTTCCATCTAAGCAGAATATTATTATATGGTTGTATAATATGTTTTGAAGAGAGAGCGTTTTTAAGACGGTTTCTAAGCGGATGAAATTTAAAAAAAGTAAGTAGGGAAATCAAAATATAATATCCTTGTGTTTCACCCCTATACTTTAATTAACATACATCTGACGGCGCGTAACTTTGTGTATACGTTTATTTCTATTATATTCTATACTAATATCGATTACAATTATATTATGTACCTATTATATGCATAACATCGTTACAATATATTATAATATTTTTTCGATTACATAGATTCATCACAAATAATTGTTCTATAAATCACGTATACTTATTACTAATATACAAGGTAATCAATTTAACATAAGACACTTATTATTATTTTGAAACACTAACGTTTTTTTTCAATATTTTTCTATATGGTTTTTAGTTATTTTGGGAGGAAAATATTTTTAATTTTTATTGTTATTATTTTTTGAAGTTTTTATTCTTTTGAACGATATATTATTCATTTTTAATTTTATATTTCAAAGGAGAATATTATTTGAAGTATTCTATCAATCTACAAAAATACAATTTTAGACAAGTAATTTATTAATTAAAGTTGATAAGTTTTCAAGGATTAGATAAGTGGATTGTAGTGGGTAATCTTTTCAGTTTTTCACAGAGAACATCATTTGTACTATTCCTCTCTGAGCATTTAACCTTTAAATATTTATAAATATTTATTGGTTCACAATTCTATTTTTATTTATCAAAATACATAAAATACCTAAAAAACATAAAAATATAATTTTTTTTTAAAGTGCCGTTTTTAACTATGACTAAAGAGTACGAATAAAAAATATTTTCAAAAACATAACAGTTTTTAAAATATTGAGAATCTTACATTAAATAGATCACTCGATATATAGTTATACAAAATTTGATTAACGATAGGACTTTATAAACACGCGCCGTGAATTTTGCTCTCGAAACTTTTACCCGATTTTAGAGACTAATGAATGCGCACGAGGGCTCTTCACGTTCGCCGAGAACGGCAGCGGCGGGGAAATCACCCTCGATTTAGGACACCGTCTTATCCGCACTTTCCCCACACGGCTACACTTTGTCTTCCATTGTATAACGAGCGTTATATTACATAAGAGTTAAGTGCCCGTATACCTATATTTTGTATGATGTATATTATAAAAAATATACATCATAGGACGTCCTCTTAACACTGTCTGCATTTATTGTAAAACGACCGTGTGTGGCAGTTCTTCGCCGCTCGACCATTTTGGGCTTAACAATAGTGAAATAATATAATAATTTAAATAATTCTGAGTATATATTTTCGTATAACTGTATACAAAAAACCTAACTGTCACACTGTTCTCGAAATTTTTTTTTTACGTCGATTGACTTTGACGATTTTACATTCGTATTATCTACGTTATTATCAACCCCATCGATAATTGATAAGTATATGAGTACTATTGAAACAATTACATTTTTAATTCAACTCTCGGAATTTATGGTTTGATAATATTTTGTTTCCATTCAAAGATATTATATCATAAAGAAAGATTTCAAATATTGTATTTCTAATACTTATTTACAATATAAATAGTATAATGATGTAGGTACCAAGCACTTGTAATTTCTTTTTTATATATATAGTATATATACATGCCTTGGAGCTTTATTATTTAAACGACCCAAATGTCTTTATAAATATATTTAACAATTATATATATTTTACATACTTATATAAATTATATATAATTTACACGTGTATGGAGTACAGTCACTTCTAACAAGGTGATTACATCCTTAATTAAACTAAGTAGTATGGTTTCAGAAGCTTAATACGTCCGATGTCATTGGAGTTTTCTAATAATTAGATGGTCAATAGATTGACATGGTGATTCAACCTTTTCTCGTATTTGCGAAAAAACATTTACAGTTTTTCAACTATTGTAGATATATTACAGTGAATTGTGTTGTTTCTTTCGAACCGGTAGGCTGCAGTGATGGTCTGAAGTGCGATGTTTTGACAGCGTTACATTACGTCGATGTTAAACTTACTGGCAAAACCCATAGCCGTATGCCGTAAATCCAGATCGGTTTCTTAATAGCTACTTACATACAGTAGACATTTGTTTTCAATGGTTAACTCAGAGTAGAATCTGATTAACCAATAAAGTTTTCGAATTTTTTCCTTAATCTAAATTTTTTTCTGATGGACGTGATCGTTTCAGTTTATACGAGAGTAAAGATACAATCCAAGATATTTAATTGAATCTTTTTACTTTTTACACTTATTATAGTTAACGAACTCTATATTCAATAGAACACAAAGAACATTATTTCAATATATTATAATCTAAAATGTTGAGCTATTCTATTATCTAAGTAAAGTATATTATTATACAGGATATGATATCTATAATGTACATGGATTTTGAATATATCTTGTGTATTAATAAAATGAAATTTAAATAAAAAATACGAAATACTTAATTTTTTATTATTTTATAATAACACTAAATGAATGTTTTAATTACAAAGTAGTACCAATCAACAACATTTTTTTTTAAATTCTATTTTATAGATTTACAATTAATAAATAAAAATAATGTAATAAATTTTTTATTTATTAATATATTATACACTATAAGTATAATAATTATATATCATATCTGCTACTATGTAACAATGAAATTGCATTTTTTTTTAGTTTAGTAATCAAGACGATGTCTCACCAATACGTTTTTCTTAAATTCAATGGGTACTTATAAAACATAAAAATCCTCCACGATAATGCAAACTCAGTTACCACAACTCTGCTATTGCTATATAATTTTACGCGATGAACGCGCGTTTCGAGTGTTCACTATTGATCGCAATAATTATTATATTATGTTTCACAGAGACGTGTGAATAAAAGAATAATTATGATAAAAGAAAATTGTTTAAAAAGTCCAATATCCGGTCTAGACGTAGGAACTGCGTATACAGTATGACAAACGAGCGTATCCTCAACCACAAAATATCAAAACTCCCTAAAGTGCTGCTGTGTCAATAAATATATTACACAAGTTTCGAATTAAATTTGACGAGTAATTGATTTCCCATTCCCTCTAGAACTCACTCTGGATCATTACATATGCTATATACAATATATATATTATAGATATGTGTGTGTGTGTATCATAAGGATAGACGGTTTTCGTTAAAGCCCTCTTGTAATTTCGTCATGTTGACAACATTCAGTGGCCAATATCTTCGTCCCAGCCGACTATTTTTTATTCCATTCTAAGTTGTGAACCCTTAATCCAACCCTCCAGCGTGCATTTCATGTAATTTCAATGTAAATTGTTTAAATAGCTATATATATAAACACATAAATAAAAGCATCGTTTCTCAATGACTACGTGGCGCTCGTCAATCTCGGACTGTTTCGCAATCAACAGTGGCAATAAAATATGTAAAGTATTTGTAACTATTTTTCACGTAAAAATTATATATATATAAATACCTTATCAATAAAATAACATATTATTATCGGAAGATGTACTACTTACGTTGATTGTTACTCTTTCGCAGAAGTCGTGATCGTGCGGAATTGGTTCGAATGTCGCGCTCCCCGAACAGTGTTGAGGATGACCGTGTGTGAGGCCTGTTCCAAGACTTGCCCCTGGACCACAGCCGTCTTCGTCTTGGGTACTGAGTTTCGGCAGTGACCTAAACAACGGGTACCAAAAATTAATTTATAATGAAATTGCGTAGTTTTTTACTTTTTATCAAAGTTATAGAGATTCAATTGTTATACTAAATTTTACGCGAATATATTTTATTAGGTTTATATTTATACATATACATATTTATTAGGATGAGGTGTTTTTCATATTTTATTTTTAAAAAAAACAGTGGAAATTGCGTTAAGTAGGTACTTATTTTTATACAGAGTCTACACATTAAAAATAGCTGGTAGTCAATTAAAATATCTACTAATATTACAATAGTAATAATCTCGAATCAACCGACAATATAAAAACATTTCAAAAAACATTAATAACATCATTAGCAAAACAATTTTTATCAATTATATATACAGTGCGTAAAATATTAAAATATTCCTATCTGCAGAGATTATGTTATACTATAATATTGGTAGATTATACTATACTTATATCCAACTATAAGCGTACGTAATAAACATAGACAAAATAATTGCTATATGTAAGTATTTCAATGTTTTACTTTCCAATTTATAGATATTAGTATGATATGCAAGAGTTTCAAAATGTTAAGCTAATTTTTAAAAACAATTCAGAGAATTATAATCATATCTGTTTTAACTTGGTGTCTTCCAATTAATGTTATTATTATTACAAGTGTACGAATGTATAGATATAATATGGTTACACACATTTAAACGCAACAAGCATAGTGCAGAATTCACATTGTTTGATCTAGCTGAATTTTGAATCGCTTTTTACTGACGGAGTTAATAATACATGATTCTTCCATATTAAATACATTGAAACATGCAAACCTAATTATCATAGATTAGCGGAATTTATTCAGTATAATAAAACTGCTTTAAAAAATGAGTAAAAAACTATACAACCGTTTATCTCGATTGCGTGAAAAACGTTTTCGGTGTTACCCACCATATTATTACTGTGTATAATACTATAATGCATGATATTATTAAAGTTTAGGTATATATATAACTGTTTTTACTAGTGTGTTAGTTATAAATTTATAATATATATGGCATAGGTATATAATACACATCGCAGCAGCTCATCTGGTCGTGAAGTGAAATATAACGAAAAATATTAGATATAGCCAACGAGCTGTTATGTTGTGGCGTGTTTTTGTCAGCCCAATTACCGCGCATAAAATAATAGTAATAATAATAACAATATGCGGAAATTCGTTAAAAATTTGCGAAATCGACTGCGATCACCATTTTAAAGCTATCACCACGTATGAATAGGTAACTACAGTTTATGGCATGCGCATATATTTAAAATGAAATAATATACGGTACGTGGTTGGTCGCGCGCTAGTGTTTTGTATGTCCTCATCAATCAGGACTTTCGACGACAACGCGTAAAAATGGATCAACTGAGGTGGTAAGGGGTTACGAGTGTTATGATTGTGAAAAAAAAAGAGAATAATAATATATGTTTATATATTGGTATAGGTTATATTGTTATTTGCATGTGGTGAAGGTGGATAGGAAATGAAAAATAAAACAATTTACCGAGTGCGACTGCAGCAACGATACGCTTACCCCTAATGTCTCTATCACGAGTAGTATATATAATATATATGAGATCATAAATCATGTAATATACACTGTTTGAGTAATAATGTGTCTGTTATATAAGTTTACGTGGCGATTGTTTTGGTAACCACTGTAGAACGTGAGTCGGGGGCACGACTGCCGGTAACCGTGGTTACCGCTACAGACCAGACAGCGCGGCGACCAAACCCATAAACCACCACCGTCACCACTACTACCACCACTATATTGTCTCGACCCGACTGATTATCGAGACTATGTTCTGAGTTTTGTGTGTGTGTAAATTGCTGCGTAACCGAAATAATAATAAAAAAACCACTCTTCTTTTATTTACAATGAAAACAACGATAAAGACGGTAGAAGGTAAAGAGAAGATGTTGGCAAAAAAACTCTGAAATTTGAGCAGAATAGTATAAAGTTCCGGTAACAGACAAACCAATACACATGTATAAGAGACATCATATATATGTATATATAATTTTTAGTTTTTTGTTAAAAATTATGATTATATTATTATATCATGCTCAAGTTGACGCATTAGTAAAACAAAAATAAACTTATACCGTGAGATTATGGCAGTATTATGGTGTTTAAATTTGGGATACTATAATAATAGATCGTAGTTACTACTGTTAATTCACCAGTAAGTTATATAAAATAAAATAATATAATAATATGTTAGGTAATCATATTTGTATATCAATTATATTATGTTGTATACAGAAGAAAAGTTTTACACGAAGCAATATTATCATTAATATTATAATCCATCGATTTTTTTTTTTTTAGTTTTAAGCGCAATTATTACTGTTTGATATCATATTATAGTAGTAATAAAGCGTATTAGACAAAATCTAAGTAGATGGGTGCACATAAATAAATAAATAATATTTATTTAATATTACATATAAATGAGATGACCTATAACTATATGTAACCAAAATAGATTTAATTTCGCTATAAAATTTCATATCAAGAGTAAGTAATATAAAAACCTCTATTTACAAAGAAATCATTTAATTCTAGAAAAACTAATAAATAATAAAAGAAGATTTACACTTCCTAATTTATACACATGCAATGTTTTTTTTTTTTTAATAAGTAAAGAATAACTCATTAGAAAAACGCGATTCCATTCTCACAATAAATTGCACAATAAAATTATGTTTGAAATATTTTACAACACTTAAAAAATAAGCACATGGTGCAATGTAACAGAAGCACTCGTCAAAGAAAAAGTCATCCCAATGATGATGAAGTTTTCATCCCCGAGGTATTTATAAAATAAATTGTAAATTGTCTTTAAGTACTTTTTTTTTCAACAACAAATTTAAATTTAAAAAAAAAATGTCATTATAGGTTGATTGCCCATGCAGTTGAAACCTTAATTATACTTATACAAAAATAACAATATATATAAATAGGTACATAATATTATTTTAGATATAACATATAAGTGTCTTAAGCTTGTGAGAAATATATAACTACCTATTGTATTTTTAAATTCCGAGCGGAGAATATTGATTTTAGAATAAAAAAGTTTTTATTTGTGTATTTTAACACTTATAAGATTTTTCAATTTTCAATTTTAATCTTAAATGTGATTTTTAATCTAAAATTAGATAATCATTGCAACTGGAATTTTTTAGAGGGTCAAAAGTAAAAACTTAACAGTTGATTTTAAAACAACCCAGTAAACAACGATAAAAACTATGCAAACATGAACATTTTTGAAAAAAAGCCAGTTTTCTTCGAAATTGACTTGTTTTTTATTTTTACTATAATAAAAAGCTAATAAATATAATCATTATATAGATTTGGTAATTTTACTGAATATTATACGTATATTAGACATGATATAATTTTTAAAATATTTTGGTTTTTTATCAGCTATTTATAAATATTTGAAATTTTATACTCTTATTTGGATTTATTTATGATAACTTTTTTGATAAAAAAGGTGTTCAAGAGTTCAAGTAAAATTTTTAATATCCTAATAAAAAAAATTAAAAATATATGGTTAACATTTTTTATTCAAGCGATCAAAGTTTAATTTTTTTTACTAAATTAATCAAAATCATGAAAATTTGTACACTTTTTTGTAATTTAAAATTTTTAATTTTAACACATCGAAAATTCCCTTCATGGCTTAGAAAAATTACACGTAAGTTGTATTGCAAGAAATTAAAAAAATATATTACATTAATAGTCTTATAACATTGTTTATAGCAAGTTGAAGTTAAAATGTAGGTATTGGTTTTTCAAACGTATAATAATGATTTAATGTTAAACAACCTTTGTTATTATTTATTCGAAAAATATTAAAAATATTATTTATAAGAACTAGAAACATTCTACTATTAATTACATAAATTATCATTTTAGATACACATATTTTAAAAATAATTTTACGGTATTATAAGCATTTGAAATTTTTTATTTTTTTAGTTCTTTGCTTAAAATTTTTATTAAATTTTTTAAGATCGATCACAAAGCTTAAAGGTAGGTAGTAGATCACATATAAGTTTTTCTTTGAGTAGTTGAAAAATGCATTTTTATAAACGTTTAAACTAAAAATTTTAAAAAATCAAGAAAATTATATAAAATCTATTTTTATACCTAAGACATTGGCATAAATTGGTACACAATTTCTCATGAGTAATTTTCACTTAAACTTAAAAATGTAAATAACAAATATATACAATTATTTCGTTTAGAAATTTGATGTTAAATTTTTATGAGATTAAATAAATAAAGAGAATGATTTTAGTTATTTTGTTGTAATTGAAAAACAATATTTGTGGGGACTTAAAACTTTTATGTATATAATTATATTTTTTACATCAATAAAATTTTCAACATTTTCAAAATATTTAAATTTGGTTTTATGTTATCGACTATTTATAATATGAATCTTTTCTACCGTGTTACGGTAAGTTGGTATTTACTCAAAATGTAATAACACTAATATCATATGACTTAAATATATAATATTATAAATGTGATGATTTTGATAAAAACGTATTCAACCGACACTATTACTAATTAAAAAAAAAAAAAAAAATCAAAAATAGCGATATAAGTATATTTTAATAAAATTTGTTTATTAATTAATGCCCATAAACGGTTAGACACATATAATTATTTACCGTAGGCAACGATTTATCATTAAATTTAAATTTAACTATTTCATTAATTTAGTGTCATAATATATATCAGGTTATTTAGAGTATACTTAATTTTAAGGTACACTATATAGTAGACAGAGTTTCTTGGTTTTATTTTATAATAATAGCATGGTTAAAAATACAAAATAAAATAAGCATAATATAATATTATTACACTTTTAGAGTATTTTAAACCATAATAATTAATATAGTAAATAAAAAAGTATGAATTTTGATTTTGTTAAATCTTATTCAGTTTTTATTTCGATACACAATATTAAAATACTTTACCCCACGTCCTTTTTAAACTTTTAACTTGTACATGAATCTGCCATTGAATTTTTAAATTTTAAGTTTAGGTGAACCAAAAAGTACCTGATATATCTAATATAAATAATTATAATGATTGAGGTTCTCTACAAAAAAATGGTAAATAATTATTTTTCTAAAAGAAAAAAAACATTTATTTGAAAAAAATATTGACAGAGACAAATGGTATCTATACATCTACGTCGTAAAATAAATGTATAATATATTATTGTGTGCGTTCATCAAATTCGCAAGTAAAATATTCGATTTAAAATGTTACGTATACAATATACATACGTATACCTATAGTATTATATACTTTGATCTAGTAAAACGCTTCTATGTAGTTACATAATACAATATACATTTTATCACCCATTCATAATATTATGCATGACACTCAAATACGCGCGTAAAATATTATGATATACATATTATAAACGTATTTTCTGAGTGATAATTTAACCCATATAACAATAATGTATAATATTTCCGCTGCAAAATTTCTGATCGAAATACACATTAGTATGTCTAAATGGTTACAAGATGATGAATTTTTTTAAATATATTTTAATATGTATATATTTACGTATACGTGCAGTCACACAAAAATCTACTACTGTAGCCCAAACAAACCGAATGTATAATACTATAACGATACAATGGGTACAAATCATATTATATTATTTAGTATATTTTACGCCTATATATAAAATTGATATTAATGAAATACTTAATTTACGTTTAGTCACAATAATCAATTTTGAATCTACAAACACGCTACTTGGTAATTATTATATGTAAGTATACATATTATTATAGTATGATAATTTAATAATATTGAGTGACGACTCAACATCGTCGTATTATAATATGGTAATATAATGTCATACTGTTTAATACTAGTGATCATATGCAACAGTCGTTTCGTTATGATAATTAAAATATTTATAATTTATGATTTGCACATTTTTGAATTTTGCCAAGTTCAGATGAACTAATTCATATAAAATCGATGGTGATCCTCGAAATTTATGTATATCTAATATATTATTTTAATAGTTATAAAAATATCATATTGCTTATACCAGTCGGGTTGATGAACTACATTATAATTGAGATTAATAATTATATAGCTTTGAAATTAATTTGTTTAATTTAATTTATCGAGATGCTCCGCTGGAGACATTTATAAGCGAGGCTGGGAGAGATCTGAGTGTGGTAACTATGTAGTATACGAAATATGGTGAAAAAAAAATTCGACTGTATAGTGAATGATGCATAAAAATAATAAAACGTGTATGGTTGAAGATCAGAGATAGAAATACATTTGAAATACGAGTCATTTCTAACGTAAAACATTGTTAAGTTGTAAGTTTTCCCGTTATTTTGTATAAACAGAATTTTCCAACACATATATAATATATACTGCTGCAACACTTGAGAGTGCCAAAGAAAAAAAAAATTAAAAACCTATACTATACCATAATGTTTCAGTAGTTTACCCTAATGGAACATTTCGCTGTTCGAATCGGTTGGAATTTGTACAGGGGGCTTGACGATAAATTGTTATCCCAGTTCCTTCAATATATAATATACACTCGACATTTCAGACTGAACGTTTGCCAAGACCCTGAAACCACTTCCGATTTTCAGATTTATCATTTATATTTCTTTCTGGGCGACTGGCGTGAAAAAACAACGCGATAAATTAATAACGTGACGTCACAAAATACATAAACTCACTTACACACACACACACCACACACACACACACACACACACACACACACACACACACACATACACTAACGCTGCACCAGAACCTGCTAAAATGACCGTTCGAGTTATCGTTAGTTGAAATAATATTGTCCATCGCAGTTAAAAATTACTAACATTTAAATGGATTGTGAAAAATTATTATTTGTTCACCCGAAAACAGTCCAACTATTGTAATAGTATATCTGTTATAAGTGTTATAAATATTTAGTAAAATATGTACAATATTTATCGCATCATTATTAAAAAAATATGATAATAATCAATATTATACTGGGTGCGTGAAACAATTTATTTATTTAATGATTTAATTATAAATAAATTATAATTTGTAATCGACCTATCATGGTCAATGGGCCCCTAAATTGTATAACCATCATTAACCATTATAATATTATGATGTACTACTGCTACATTACAAACTATAATGATTAAGCTAAAATTAGGGCTGTAGATAAAATGCGAATTTGTATAAATCTCTTTTCAAAGATTGATTTATACCTTTACTATTATTGAGTATGGTCTACGGGTCTACTGTGTCGTGAGAAAAAAAAATATTATAAAAACAGATGGACGTTAAACATAATAATATTATATAATGTATTATCGGTCGGGTCAGATTGGTATTCGACAGTTAAGGTACTATGTTCGCCATCGTAGATTGGTGTATTTCGCAGGTTATCGTATTATCGTAACAGTATTGAAGCAGCTGCATCCGACAAAAAAAGACAGCGGACCAGATTGATTAACGGCAACGAATGAATACATAATGTATATATGCGCATATACATCTTTTTTTGTTGCTCAACCCGACAACGACGAGGAAATGATGAAATACGACATTTAATTAACCGCGAAAAAAGGGTCCGTAAGGAGCCAATCGGTCGGAAAGACGATTTAGTATAATATATTGCTAGGGAAGAAGGCCCACGAGAATTTATTTATTTTTATCGCGGGTCGGCTGTCATTAGAATCAAGTGAACGCAACTTAAATAAGGTTATCGTGTGCAAATAAATATTGTATTTCACCCTATTCAAAGATGCGTACTCAGTATTCGTATATAGTTATATCTATTACGACTGAATTATAAGACTCGCGCGCATACTTCGCCTAATCCTATTATATAAAATGAACATAATAAATTATAAATTTAAAGATTGGTTCTCGAACTTATCGAACACCCGAATTTCGAGAAATCCAAATCAATCGTCATTCAATGGAAATTATACAAGAAATCGAAGACTTCAAACTTGAGCATTTCAAAAAGTTTGAGATATGCGAGATTTGATGTCGACCCTATATTATAGAACAATATAATTAGTATTATATAAAATATGAATATACCTGTACTCTTGAATACAATGTTTATTTTTCGTACTCAATACGAGTTAAAAACTAGGTATACTTTTATTTCCCGCTGAAATCCGTTATTAAATATATTTTAAATCTGAAAGTTTAAAATAATCGAAATTTTCGACCTAACAGATCGAGTAAATAATAGATTCGAGTCTGTGAAAATTGAAACCCTAGACTTATAAAAATATGAAGATACGAGTATAGTTTGATATCGATGTATAGCTCCTAGTGGACGCGATTACCTTGCCGTATGAGACACATATATGAATTACAAAAACAGTCTACGTCTCCAGCATTTCGTGGTCACATGGACATCATGACTGGATGACCAACGCGAAATACACAATGTTAACAACACAAGAATAATTACAATGATAATATATTATGTATAATATTATTATATAACCGGAAACAAAACGTACTTTCCGGCATCGTCACCGTCTACCAAGCTAGCACCCCGGGGGCGTGGGTCCTGTCTCGGTTTGAGGACAGGGGTCAGCCCCCATTTCTCAACGAACTCGATCCGGGAAATGTTGGTCCCGTTGGGATGTTCGGCCCGTCAGCAGCATCAGACGCGGCAGTGACCGGTGGTGCACGCGGTCGCGAGCGGCTGCGGTGGCGTCGGCCGTCCGCTCGCTGTACGCGCCGTCGGGTCAGCTCACGACGGCCGGCCACCGGGCTCAGCGGACCAGTGGCCGTCGCGGTCGTCACCGCCGACGCGTCCGGCCGGCATCGTCGCGGTCGTGATCGCAGCGGCGGCGGCGGGGGCTGCGGAGGCGGCGGCTGCTGCGCCCGCCGCCGCTGCGGCACCGATCTGGGCGGCGGCACGCACCGGTCGCCGGCGGCGGCGGCGGTCACCGCCCGCGCACCACCGCTATGACGACGTGATACGACGGTACGACGGACGAGTGCGTTGGAATCGCGAATATTATTACCAGAGAACTATTGTCGCACCGTCATGTCCGGCCACGGCGCGCGTAACGTACACGCAACGAGAGTCAGACGTGCGACGTCACCGCGATTAGGACGTTTAGGAGATCGGAACGACGAACCGCCGCCGCGTGAGTCGTACGCGACGATCTGTCGTGGTCTCTATTTCCGGCGGCACCGTGCGAAACTTCGTCGCGAACACGACACGCCGTGGCGCGTCCGCATGATCGATAGACGCGCACGATCGCGATCTATGCGATTTTCGTTTGCCACACTACTCAATAATCTGCCACCGTCGTTATATTTATTGTTATTATTCACACCGTTTTATTTACTGTGTTATGTGATTTCTATTATTGATGCCGTCGGTCGGTCGTCGTCGTCGCGGTGACTCCTCGCCGTACGCGCGCGTGTGCAACACTACTCACCACCGGCGGTACGGTCGCTCGTATACGACACACTAATACGACGCACACGCGCGCGCGCCCGTTTGGCTCGCGAGCGCACACACACAAATACAAGCGCTACACAAACAAGGGCGGCCGGCGAGTGGGAGAGGGGTGCGACGCACAAACACCGCGGCTGGATGAGCGCACCATACCGAACGGCGACACGGCGTGCGGCGCGCTGGATCCACCACCACACCCACCCACTAATACACCCCTTCACCCAGCGACAACGACTGTGAGTTCACCCCCGAGCATGCGTCCTATCTACCCTCTTTAGATATACAGCCATTATCGGGATTTTCTACGGACCTCGAAATGATTACCTCATCGCTTCTCTCTTTTTTTTCATTTTCTTCCTCTTCCACGCTCCTTTTACCGTATACTTTTTTCTCCCCCAATCGCTCCAACACACGGCACACGCGTATTCAAAGTGTAATAGTATGCATAGGTATAATATCATTTATGCATAGGAATAATACATGCATATGCATTCTGCCGCCGCAAATTAACAACAATAACTGATGATATGCTGTACGTGCATATCGTATTACCTATATATTTGTATAAACAGAGAACACGTTTACATTTCTTTAAAAAAAAAAAAAAAAACCAAAAACAATAATGTATATTGTTACATAGATACCTATAGTTACTTTTGGTGCATTGAATGTTGTGCGGTTCGTCCGATTGGGATTTGAGAACTAGACTTTGACGACTATAGTGAGGTGAAGAATTAAGTTTTCGTCTAGGTATAGTGAGGCGGTAAAAAGCTGCTATAGGTTTTTTTTATTTTATTATTATTATTATTATTATTATTATTATTATTCCTACGGACGAGTCGACTCGGGCGCGTTCGCATTTGAATTTCACCCACGGCGGCGGCGGCAATCGATCCGCGGCGGCGGCCGTGGCCGTGGGGCCAGTGTATCGCAATTTTTTTTTCCATCGCGGCGGTCAAACACGCACACACTTTCTGTTTTAACACCTATACCGCGATATTTTTGAATCGAATTTCCTACAATTCTTAAGAAATATGTTCAATAATATCGTGTTCTAACGTTTTCTGTGTGTTGTCGACATATTATATTAAATGTATGTGTAGACCAATTAAAACATGGTTTAATTAATGTCAGTATATATATTTTTGCCATTCAACGAGCGTACGACGATTAAAAAACGGTTATAATAATAACGCGCTCGGGACTCATTGTGTCACATTATATTTATACTATATTATACACCTGTACGGGGCTGGCTTCGCCCCAAGTTCGTGAAACTTGTTGCGTTTTTCGTATATTAAATTGTGCGTATATAGAAGGGTCCGTCAAGACTGTTTTGTATAGCTGATATATATTATATTGTAAAAAGGGGCTGTATAGAGAGTGAGAGAGAGAGTTATTTGTATTATAACTTCAGGGATGTGATGAGAACACCGATTTTTATTTTGTTTTTTTTTATATTGAATTTTTATAAACGTATTGATACAATCACATATCTGTCTTACAAAATGTTGATCAATTTGAACTTTGGTAGTTTCATATACCAGTACTCGATGATCAACACTCCAAGAGACTACAA
The DNA here is from genome assembly GCF_003676215.2 of Rhopalosiphum maidis. Classification (NCBI taxonomy): domain Eukaryota; kingdom Metazoa; phylum Arthropoda; class Insecta; order Hemiptera; family Aphididae; genus Rhopalosiphum; species Rhopalosiphum maidis. The sequence goes on from NC_040877.1 coordinate 69,616,116, forward strand.
TCAATAATTAACAACTGAAAACCCTTCAAAAAAAAAAAACGTACTTATGCAAATGTAAAAATTTTCAAATTTTTTTAAGAATTCAAATCAATGATAAGTAAATCATTTCTTATTTCTTATCACTAATCTTCTTTAAAATCTTTTAGGTACAAAAATGTAATTTAATAATACTACGACCAACTCCTTTCTCATTCAAATCGAGACTTCTTAATTGACTGAATACACGCACATATCATGAAGTTCTATCGATGGATAGATTATTCACACAAGTTCACCTGCTCAAGAAGTAACTTTCACTTAATGTAAAACTTAAAACTTATAGATTATATCAGCAAATATGCTATTTTTTTACAATTAATATTGTCTATATCTACAATATTATATTATATACTAAAAGTGATAAATTATATATATATATATATATATATAAAGTTTATGGTTAATAAAATTGGATAGTAAAATTAAAAATTAATTAACATTTTTTAAATACTTATATAAATAATAAATAAGGTAATACATAATTTATCCCTTGTTAATATTTCACTTGAATCTTTTTCGAAGCAAATTCTTTAACAAAATATAAAATAAACAACAATGGGCTAAAAAAAATACTAAAAATGATTTCAGTAGGATCTCAATTAGACGCGTGTTCATAAAATGATACCAAGGAAAGTAAAAGTAAAAAACAACAATCGAATAAAAAAAAAAATATCCAAAACTTATCATATACATTTTATGAAAATTTTATTTTTTTCATCTATTTTTTGTGATAAATCTAACTAATATAATATGCTATTATAATATAATTAAGTAACATACTATAACACATACACATATCGATCGGTAAACACGATAATATACAAATATATAAACGTAAAACCACACTTAATGATATATACTGCGTCATCGGAGTTAAACGCTTACGAGTTAGGACAAACGGCTATAATTAATGACATAAATCGTGGTATTCGTATAATATAATGATATTGTATAATTTTATACGCGTGTATACGGATGGAAGTTCAATACGGTATAACACGCTCGAATCCGACAGAGAGGAAAAAATCTGTTCTGTGTACACGCGTATACCCTAAAACAATAAAATCACATGTAGTAATTCATTGCTTTTATTGAACAGTGTTATATTTTTTAATAATAGTTTTTTTTTTTTAATTTTACTACCCACAATATATAATAATATAAATTGATATTTAACTGTCGTTTACACGAGACAGGTGATATTTACACCATTAGTATTGTGATTATCATTGTTATTAAATGTTGCGTGTATATGCATATTATAATATTAAGTATTTTTTAGTCATGAACCCGTTGTCAATCAATCATGAGACAACCGGACAACCGGAGTCTCCCTTTTAAAATACATATTTAATCTTTGATGTACAATAGTACTTATAATTTATACCATATATTTGAACTTTATATTATAGCAATAATTGGCAGGAATTGAGATGACCATATTTTATGAAAAAACAATATAATGAATAATCAATAAAGAAATACGCTCAACAAATTATTCATTCTTTAAAAATATAATATTATTCTTTCACTTAAAACTTTATCTCATCTGTTATGTGTATACACAGATTTATAATAAATATCTATATATACACACTTTAAAATACTGAATATATTTGAGTCTCAAACATACACGTATAACAGCTACTATTCAACTGTAGTATATAAACATATAATATTATATATTATAGATTGTTATACATTCTGTTTTAATGCTGATTAAAATGGATCAACTGATTATTTATATATATTTTATCATACAGACATATATGTAAATAATTTATAAAAACGGTGAAAGTAAAAAACGACCCGATAAATTTACATACCGGTAATGGTTATGAACTTTGACCAGAGATAAAAACTTATATACTTTTATATATATTTAAATATATATGTATATACTCTTATACAGTACAATGGTATATTATATTATATTAGTTGAAAAAAAAACCATTTTAATTCGGAGAGGTAAATATACACTTGTGTGCCACCCCAAGCAGGCATTTAAGTATTAAAAGCCACTTGGATTGGATTTAAAGAGTATACGTATTAAATGTAAATGTAAGGGATTTAGAAGCGTTTAAGTTTGTGAGCGTATACGAAACGTGAATACAAGATAGTATGTCAAAAGACGTTACAAAAACGGTTTTTAATCGTTCTTTGAACAAATTACATTTTTACGTTCGTTATATTATCGTTATATTATATACCTACACTACGACATATCGCAGTTGGCGAGCTCTAACTTTTTCGACAGCTGATGGCGTATACCCAACGTCGAAATTTTTTAAACCACGCATACTACATATAATAATAAATATTTACCTACCATGATAATATCTGCAGCGATGACACAACTAAAGAAGTGAATCTATAGGGTATTTAGTTTCCTATAGATTTCAAATTAGTATCCGCTATCCGTAATATTTTTCAAGTCTACATAGTTTCCAAATTTTTAATGCGTTTTTAAATATATTGGAAGTGAACAATTTAAAGAATCTCAAGATTATATGTGTATATTTTTTTTTCCTTGAAATTCTATTGTAATTGTGCCAACTTCCAATGATGATTCCAAGAGAGCGGGAACATCGAATCTGAAGAAAATATGAATTATCACATTCTTATTTATTTTATAACTATAATCTTATGAGGTCATTAAAAGTCTAGCTATAACCTAATTTATGGTATATAGTGGGAAAATATGGCTAGTTTAAACCTATGCAAGTACGGACCAAAAAACAATCACCTGAACACATATTTACGACGAAACTTTATAATGTACAATTACTCTTTATGTCTACTTTTTACTATTTTTGATTTGTCTCTTTAATTTTGTTTATTAAAATTAAGTGCGTGGTAATATGCAGAGTGAATTGTTAACGAGTCATTAAAAAAAAATTACTTAAGCACCTGCAGCAGCACGCACAAGCTGTATACCCATGTAAAACGATTATTGTTACTAGCTGTTAGGTACGCGTATTACACAATACACTTACAGCTTTATATAATAATATACTTAATAGTTACGATAATAAACACAATCATAATAATTATATACTAATAACCCTTGTTTTTGAGCCGGTAATGACAAAACGATCATTCGTGTAGTACCCAAGTATCGATTTCGATAATATTCGCCCAAGTGCGGTATCAGAGGAGTAGTAAGAAAATGAGAGTTTGCATAGAGTACCTCCTAATGCGCGTGTTCGGAACACGTAAACGGTATACAACGTTAACGGAAAAGGGTATATTATAATATAATTTATATTATCATTATTATACCTATGTATAATAATATGTATATTATACTTAACGGCCGTAAAGGGCATTTTCACAGACGAAACTATTTTAATGCTACTGCGATGATATCAATGGAAATAGTTCGATAACTATATTACAAAGTACAAGTACGTATATACTGCTATGTTACTTAATATATATGTGTATATAAATACATTATACTGTGTACTATTTAGTTGTTGTAGTTGTACCGTGGAGCTGCTGCAGAGTTTCGGAATTTAATTACGAGTTTTATTTTTTATTTTTTATATTTGGCCTTTATTTTTGTCTGCCAGTCAGCAAACCATTTTAATATATATATACGACAAAAGAACAAAAACTCTCGAGTCACGAAGGGTGTATACTGTATATACAGTTTTTTTTCTTTTTTTCTGAACGGAATTCCGTATAATACACATGTATATAATATTTTAATCAGCGGGTTTTGTTTCCGTTTGTCTAAAAAGAAAACATGAGAATTATTATATCATTATTACGTTGCGTCGTCGACTCCCCTCCTCACACTAGTGTCGTGGAATATAACGTAGCGTGGGTGCACGCTAGCGTGTGTTACATAATACTCCCTATATTGTAATAATTATATTATACTACAACTCATTCTTTCGCACACTAAGAAGTTTTCACACACGTTTATATCATAATGTATGTAGCTAGTAGAAGGTAAATTTTTAACACACATATATACACTTTTACACCAATGTGCTACCTAAATAATTTCCACCCCAGTTGACTTGACCCACTTTGATGTTCAGCCTCAAAAACCACCGCAAAATAATAAAACCTTTGTCCGCTATAAAAATCAAAAATAAATACCTAATTTACTGCATGGGCAATGTTTTTTTTTAGGTTTCGTAAAAAACTAAACAGAAAATTACTATATTTAAGATTAAGTAAAACAAAATATATATATAATATATTATAATATGGCTTGTTATATATGTTATACATTTGATCAGAAGGTAGTTTTAACGACTTTTAACGATAAGTAAGTAATGTTTATATGTAATATATACTGCAATAATAAAATTATACGCTTTTATAGGATAAATACACGTTGAATATATCTCCTACTCTGTAATTATTCAAAAGCTCTTAGTATTATACAAATTTGGATATATTATGATATACCGCTGCATATATTTAGAAGAAGGAGAAAGCCCTCTAATAAATGACTTAAACGTTTTGGGAAAACACTTTAACAGTGCTAAGACAAAATCATTAAAAGATAAAGATACGGTAATTTTATCTAAGCAATAGAAAAGTTAACAAAAATCGTAATCAGCAATTTAAATGAATAAGGGTACCTAAATCATAACTTTATACCAATGTATTTAGGGGTAGCATTAGACCAATGACTAAAATTTAGAAGCCATATCGAAAGATTAAAGAAAATAAACTAAAAACTTATAAATATATTGAAACTAGCAAGAACTGGATGGAAAATAGGCATTACTGCTCTAAGACGAATTTTCACATTTCGTCCCCACGAATATCACACATAAAAATGCCCGCTATTAAAATTGTATAATATATTAAGCGCGTCGATAATCGTAACCACACCTATGTGGCTATGACTGTAGTACATGTCGTAAACTCGTATTTAATGCTCCGAGAGTTTAAATAAGATTAAATCTTATAGTTTGTCTATCTCGCACTTTTCCGGCCTTCCATCCGTCAGTCCGCCGTCGTGAGTGCAAACACGCACGCACATAAGCTCCGGGCCCGGTCGCTCGAGTGTTGCCTGTACGCGGCGGCGTAGAGGTGAACTGTTCAGCGGCGGCGGTGGTGGTGCGCCCGATCGATAGGGCACGCGAGAGGGGGGAACCGTGGTCGCTGTTCTCCCACCCACTTAATACGCCACCGCCGCCGCCGTTTCTCGGGGCCTCCTCAGCCGCGGTCCGGACCGTTTCCGCCTAACGCCACCGATGCCACCAACCGCCCACTCACGCGTCTCCACCACCGGCGCTGTCGTGTATACCGCGTGCACGCGGCGCAACCCTCGATAGCGCTTTCATTCATACACGCGCGATCGCCACTCAATGAACTTTGCGCGCACCACACATACACAATCACCGCCACTACCTCCTGGTCGTCATTATTATTATAATTATTATCACTTGTTATCATTTTTGTCGCCATCAATAGCGTTATTAAAAAATATAATAATATAACAAACACTTTCGTGGCTATAATATTATTATGCATAAGATATTGATACGCGCACAGTATGTCACATATAAGACGTATCCGTGGTGCCGATATGACTGCACGTGACCTTTAGTAGATTTTTGCCTATCTCAAGTGTTTTTTTTTTACACCTTGTCGCCGTACCTACACATGTATCGTATCGTTACGTATACCTACGTATCATGATGTATAATATTACAATCGTATAATGTATTATTGTAATAATCTCCTGTAAACGCAAATAATATTCGAATTTCTTGGCCACGGATAGGGAATAAGAGAAGTAGAGAAACGAAAATAAGACAAGATAAGGAGGATGGATAAACTTGAGTGTATATTATATATAAATGTAGTTACGCGGGCCAGATCGAAAAACGAAAGTATTATATTCTCAACGAGATTCGAAAAAAGCAATATAATCTCCAAACGGTATGCGCCGCTAGCAATATCGACGTACGTATACACATACAAATACACACTCAAAGACACGACTACTCACACCATGGAACTAAATATATATATATTATATTATGTAGTGAGCAAATGTACGCACAGCTGCAGCAGCAGTCGTATTTGCGTATATAGACATACTATATTTATATGCACATCCTGCAGGACTACAGCCACGCCCATCAAATCGTATTAAATTATAATACATTATTATGTTTGTAGAAATGGAAATTCACGGAAAAACGTCTATTTTTAGCAGTATTTTGCGATACTCATCACTCGTTCGTGTGTGCGTTTATGTGTATAGTGATATTATATTACATTTTATTATATTATACTGTGGGTGTACAATTATATAAGCCACCGTTTTCGCATATAATAAAATGACATTCTTTTCAAACAAGAGCTTTAACCGAACAACTGCAGATTATTATCCAAGACATTATCTCCATTAAAACGACATGATTTCCGGAACTATATATATTAATATATATATTATGCATTGTTCGTATGAAAAAAATGTATTCTAAAGTACCAAATAGTATACATAGTAGGAAGCGCCAACAATTAAATTCTATTTTAGCTCTTATAAACTTTTGAATAAATGCCTTGTTGATTTTTAATAACAAACCTATAGAACTTATGTATTTTATAAGTTTAACATGATTTGTTAGATTATCAAGTTAAATTCTTAAGTTTAAATGGAAAATCTTTAAAGTCTATTACAGACAACGATATTTGTCATAGTTTTTGCAATAACCTAGAAAATGGTAACCACAGATTTTGGTGTACATACTTGAGTAATATTCTATTCAGTGAGAGCATAAGCCAATTCTGCACATTTAAACGTGACACCGTGACATTAAAACCGGTTCCGCTTTGGAAAGGTATTATGTGGAGATACATAGAAGAATCAATTTTCATTAGGTCATGGCATATTCTCTCATCATAGAGTACTTATAGAAAAATCTTAAACACCATTAAACAATTTGATTAATTTACGCATTTCGATGAGATGTTTTAGACAACAGGAACTTGTTGTTTAGAAGAAATCCAGGACGACGCGCGACGGTATGCCAATAATAAAACAATTTTCGCGTAATAAAAATTCATTCGGTATACAATATTATAAGCCACAAATTTACAGTACAATATACTATGTATTAGTATAAATGAATAGAAATATATTTTAATTTATCAGAAAAAAATATGTGCCTGATGTTTTCACGTGTCTTATATATTTTACGGTGAATTATGTAATTTATCTAAACATTAGTAAATGTCAAATAGTAATCTTAATTTAACCAATAATTAATTTATATTGTGCATCAATTTTATTAATTTAAATTATTTTTATTAGATTGGTAATTTACCAATTTTTGTCATCCACCGTAAAATATATATAATAATACCTTATTGGAATGTTAAGGATACACACTGTGAATAATTTTGTATGTATGACTAAAGAACAAACTATTTTAATCAATAAATCTTAATTCCTAATAAATAATATATGAGCCAGGTTCTAAACCATAGAATATAGTAACATATAATCGAACATTGCAACTTTGGTGAATATAGTATCCGCGTTTGTCATCTAATCGTAAACGAGTACAATGTACATGCCAAGGTTAGATACAGATGAAATAATAATAATAATAAATAGTGAAGTATACGTTTCCGTCGTGAAATATCAAACAATATTTGACTTGTTTGACTTACACTTATTAAAAATAATAACACAAGTTAATTCTGCAGCCAGTACTCGGTTGCGACTACAATGACGATGGTCCACGGTAAACGTTACGCTACAGAGTTTCTTTGTCAGAAATGAATAAAATAACATTATGATATTGTTGTGATACGCTTACAATAATATTTTCACGATACCACAATGTTGTCGTGCGCTATAATGTTCATGATTGACGGGCAGTTCCGCAGTGTATGTATACTTGTTTATATAATATGTATTATACTAACAAAAAAAAAAAAAAAATGATCTGTAAACGAACCAAACACGATAATCAAACATAAAAACACGTCCACCTAATAAAAGACAATATTATTATTATAAGTAGACAAGTCAAAAATAAAGACACGAAAATTATAACAACGTGAAGTAAATAATAGTATATTATAATCCCTTCATAGTAGGTATATATAATAAAATAACATAATCATTATAATCTATATTGGCGTATTAATGTGTTAAGGAATTATATGAAATCAAGCGAGTTATTCAAATGTATTGATTATTATCTATATAAAATATTTTTATGATAAGAACATTTTGACATATAATACAAAATACAACAATAGCAGTTTATAACAAACCAGTGGTAACAACGTGTCAAAGTTTGAAATCACTGCATTTTTATAAGAGATCACTATAGTTTACTATAACATAATAATAAAGCAACAGAATACAATAAACTTAACAGTATAAATATACCTATATATGTATATAAATTGAACAATTAATATAATTTAAATTATTTTCAATTGTTGTGTTTTAAAATGTGATTTTAAAACTAAGGTTGAAAAACTCTGTTTAGACGTAATGAATAAACATGTTTATGATATAAATTTATATTTTTATTGAAAGTTATATTAGCATAAAATGAGGTGAATACGAATATTTTTTAGAAATAACGGATATAAACTTCTTAAGTATTATTTTACCAATGGTAATCCGATATCTACATTTGAAAACTAAAAATAAAGAACATAAGTATTTCTATTGTTAATGTTTTTTTTCCTAAATCAGAACTGGGAATCTGAAACTATAAAATCTAATAATGAGTTATACGTTATCTATCTATATATTTATATACAAAGGTTTAACAATAACCTCTATGTTACGTATCATGTCGATATTTTAGTAGTATAATATAATAATATCATTATTTTATTACCACTAAAATATTACACTTTCGAGATTCCGGGCAAATATCAACATCTTCTTGAACATTATATTATATTACAATCAATTAATAGGATGAATAGATAATAATAATATTGTACAATATTCTGATAATTAAATATTTAACAAACAATTTTTATTATTATTATTTTTTTTTTTTTTTAATTGGTTGTTAATTATACATTTACCAATTACGAGAAAAGATATAAATACTGTAGCTAGGTTGTAAATTTAATTTATTTTCTACAATAACTTGAAATTCAAAAATGTAAAAAGACATTAAAATCAAACTTGTTTACTTGTTAATCATACATTTTTTTTATATCTATTTGCGTTATTTTTTAAATATATAAGCTCATTTACTTATGAAAAACGTAACCACACATAACGTTTATAATTTCAAAATAAACATTGTTAAGGTATTCAACGGGCTCGATCTGATCATTTTTATGTAGTATTATTTATTTATTCATTGCTCTTAAACATATGTATAAAAATATAATAACATGATTTAAATAGCACCAGCTTATACAATGATTAAAGCAATTATTGAAGTGAATCTATTTATGCAACCCCATATATTTACCTTTTGAACAGCAAAAATTATTTTCTTAAGAAGTTTATTAGAATATTAATTTCAAATAAAAAAACCAATGTTTTGTTCTTTTTATATAAAAAACAAGGTAAATTTAATACTCAATACTTAATACTTCTAAAATAACTTAATCCCCTAGTTGTATAGTATTATATTATCATTGATTATGCATAAATGCTATTGGGTATAATAACAACTAATAACGTCCACGTTTTATGGCTTTTCGTGTATTCGTTACAATTCCGTTATCGTTTGTATCACAAGTTATTGTTATTGTTCAATGTCGACGTTTAATGCACTCAAATTGCGTTATACACATTATTAAACTTAAACACGTATACCTATCTAACTGTGTAATTTAATATGCCGCACTGCAGACCTGCAATCGCGTGCAGTTACAAATTTATTGTATATACTTCAATCTATGAAATTATAACAATGATATCACAATATCATATTTGAGTCTCAAAATTTAATGAAAATCACTAAAATACATTAACTATTTTTTATTTTTATTGTGATTGTATTAGACTTATATTTTGTATTAGATCTCGAATCAAATAATAACTACGCAGAAAAAGTGAATATAAATTGTATTTATTTGTACTTAAATAATATTATTATTTTAACTTGTTATTTTTAAATATGACTTAGTCGTAACGTGGTTGATTTAAATCAATAATATGACGTTGAAATATAAAATAACGCATTGTTTCGCTTTTTGAAAAAAAAAAAATTATTTTAAAAAGTGTACACGACGTTGCATAAAGAACGGGTGCGTTTCAGGGTACTCGTCACGCTTCCGTCACCTCAATATAAAATTTAATATATTATGCATAGTACAGCATGTAAGTGTGTTGTTATTTTATATTTGAATTCAATGATAAATGTTCGTATTAGAAAAATAGTTTTGAGTTGAGATCGGTCAAACCCTCATTCGGTGACATTTTTCAGCTTAGGTCGATAATATACTATATATTATTTCTTTACTCTCGGAGAAACTATCGATAAAAACTGAAAAAGGACCTCTTCAAAGTATACTATTCATATACTACATTTCTAATATGTATATTGTATACATACATACATACATATATATATATATATATATATAATATATTATACGTATGTATAAATCTGCGTATAACAATGTTATATGTGTATATGCACTATTTTTACCACCAAAAACATTTACGAAAAAATATACTTGCAATCATAAAGAAAAAACATCATTGTAAGACCAATTCTTTCCAATTTCTTTACTATCTGCTGCAGAATTTGAATATTGTTCGTTTATTAAATATATTTTTATGTATTATGCACTGATTTCATCCTAACACAAATTAAGTTTAGATAACCATTGTATATGCTCACGTTTAATAAATAATTTGTATCATATTTTATATAAAAATGTAATATATACATACTGTATTTAACCAAATTAGTAAATAATAAGAAAATAGATAAATTGAAATAACGCGTATATAGTATGCGAAGTTATTAGATCATTTTGTCATGCGATTTATGATTTGCAACGAGTTGGTATAATATAATCCTATATTATAACTTATAACGTTATTATTCATATATATATATATATAAGCCCGGAAGTTTTTAACAAGCTAAAAATATGGTATTAAGGGGTTAGGAAAACTCATCATAACTGAATTCACGTTGAATTGGTTTTTCAAACTTAATGTACATACTTTGAAGTTTTAAGATGATGAAAAAATAACTTTATCGTATTCATTATGCATATTATTATAATATCGTACTAAAGTTTTTCCTTATATGTATAATATATATTATATATATATATATATTTATATACATGAAAATAAAACCATACGCGATCAGAAACTTCCGATGAACGTTTTTGTTTAAATAGACTTAGATTTTATGAATATTGTACGAGTATTGAGTATGTTATAATGCGTATAATGGTTATATATAATTATATTATGCAATTACAACAGTTTATTGTAGTATTCTGTTTTCAGTCAATAACGATATTGTATTATTGTATGAATTTCACGACAAAGAAGCTTATAAATCATATTATTATAAAAATCGGGCGTGCTATTAGAACTAGATTTAATTGAATGCGTTTCTTATAGTATGTGTTATATTATCGACCTACTAAGATTTTATTTTATACAATTAGATATATATTTACCAGATTGCGGGCGGAACGTCCACCTTATATCGATATACTAAGGTTAGAAAATTATAAAACGTACGTTCATAAATATATTGTCGTTGATACATGTAGCCACATAGGTTTATATTGTATGCTAAATATATATACTATACTGTATAGTAATAATAACAATAATAATAATACCGACGACAAAGGTCATGTTTAAAATGTTATCGCGTGACATTTAGACCGGGGTATAATCGTTAAAAGGCGTAACCTGTGAGGTACGGTATCAACGCGGTTTAATATTATATTACGAAGGTATAGATATAGATACGTATACACTTACATAGAAATATTTTTTCACCGCTATAATTTATGTATATAATATACAAAATGGACGTAGCAAACTTGTCTTTCTATTACACTCACACTTTCAACTACATAACTGCAGACGAGTACATTAATTTTTGCACCATTTAATAATATAATTATAATTTTTGTTATAAGTATATATATGCAATCGTTGACTACCTAAACCCAGTGTTAGGTGTATAACATTATATATACAATATGTATGAAATCGTGTTCGCACGACTGGAAAGAAGAGCATCCCTATTATGATGTCTGCAATAATATCTCAGCTTCGAAAAAATAAAAGAATTGGTATAATATATGTAGTAAAATGTATGCGAACCGCGTTCAATAACTTACTAAAGTTATATAATACTACGTTGGTAGTGGAGAGGGGATGATTTATACTAAAACGTATAATAATTTATAACCTATTAGGAACTGCTCAACTTAACACCTTCACATTTTTGTCAAAAATAATTTGAAACATCGCTTATATACGAAAAACATTCAAATAGGTGTAATAATATAATATAATATATAATATTTTTATAGAACCATGCACATATCGATGATAAATTATGTATATATATATTATGGCATAATATCATACACCATTCTTGTATGACATTTTAACAAAATTTTAGATTTCATACTTTATGTGGTCAGTTGGCACCTATTTAATTATACAGATCGATTTTCATTCCGAAACAATACCACAAAATTACACAATCATTGATAAACGGTATATTTACCCATTTATAAAAAAAACTTATTATATTCTAATTTGTGACTTTATGAGATCAAGAAGTTATTACCTTATAATTTATAAGTTATAACCCGTAAGTAACCAATGGCCATGTGGTGTTTAGCTATATACATACACCTTTTTTTCTATTTGTTTTTTATTGTGTGGATTATTACAGTTTTTTTTTGAAATTTATAATAAAATATAAATAATATATTTATTTTTTTTATATTAGTTTATATGCATACAAAACATTGAATTATACTTAAAGATTACATTTTAAATTATTTAATTTTTTACTTTTTAAATAGAATAAAACGTTAAAACATATTTCCTTTTTAAGTAAGAAGTAGAATAACTTATTAGAAAGAATATTGCAATAAATTATTTTGTAAAGATGAGTTTTTGGAAAATTCCTATGTGTAAAATATTATAATATATAGGGTTACATAATATGCATTATTATATTATTACAACGTATAGAATGTATACGATTAATGTTACCCTCCCTCACCTAAATTATAGAAAATTCTCTAGGATACACCACTATACAAAATATGATAATCTAACTATATAAATAAAAAAATACATAATTCATTAAAAAAGTACGCGCTCACATATATTATATGATACGTAAATATCACTTATACGTAATATTAGAACACCTAGTGAAAGTGGAGTGGATAAAAAAGCACACTCAAAACAGGATAAAAGCAAAACTTTACGGCGATATACACGTAAAAGTGGCATTTAAAAATTCTCACCACATATAAATTGTATACAATTTATAATTTATATTTAAAATATTTGATACTATGAATGCTTTAATATAAAATATATAATAATATACCTAGTTAATATATTTGATTATATTTTCCATCCTGAGGAACTGATAAAAGCAGACGATATAATTACTTGAATCAATTTAAAATACTTATTTAGTATGAAAACTGATAATGTCCTTTAACAATCAATTTAATTTAGTAAAAAAATTAAACTATGTTATCTATTTTGATGTTGTATTGTAAATTATCACTAAATAATAGTATTATGAGTACATATATTTTTCTAAATTCCTTAATATTTCTAAACAAAGGCTAGTTGATGTATTCAACTAAAAACTTGAAGGCAGATAAAATACGATAGTCGCCCACCTACTGCACATCAGTAGTACAATTTCAATGGAATAATTAGGGTTTCTGAAATACCCTATTTTTAGTTAGTCTTATTATTATGACCTACACGACAAGCAACTTAACCCTCGTTCTCATCATAATTGAATAAAAATAAAAAATAAAATATTTAATAATGATTTAAATTATCTAGCTTACAAAATAAAAATTTATTAAACTCAAAACAAATGACATAATATATTTTAGGGAAATAATTTTAAAATCGCTTTTTATAGCTCTCATCCAAAGTAATTGAGTCTATGGTGTACATACACCGATGTTGTAATTTCTAATCGTGTTTTTAGCATAAAATAAAGTTGCTATGATTTTTTGTAAGTATTAGATTAGAAGTAAGCCGACTATATTATATTATAATATACACGAATTGTTGACCGTAAGTTTTTTAGTGCTATCAAATTGGTGCCCTACCAACATAATTATACCGCTTTTAGTTATAATAATATTACAACGGATATATTATTATTATATACTCGATATTCATTAAAAGAATTCTATCATGAATAATATATATGAAGCGACAATAATCAATATGCCTACAAAAGTATAAAAACGTATACGTCAAACTCAAATCGTTGGTTTGCGTGTAGGTATCTAACTCAGACCATTTTACTAAGGTTTTACATGGTATTTACAAAACTATGATATAATAATCTCAAATTTTTATGCGTTTAATATGTACAATACTAATGTTTTATAAAAAAAAAGTTTAAGCACATATCAATATATTATTATAATGTTTTTACCTTTAACTCTGATAATGTGTTGATTTACTATAATATTAAAGCTAAAATCATAAAATTGGTTCTACTAGATTCTTATTTCTTACACAGCATGGTGTTGTAGAATGCAGGCTTCAAGTCATTACCTAGAATATCATACCACGAATTCCATAACATGGTACGGACGGCGGTCGAATCTGTACCGGAAATTATACCACGGTCAATGAGGTTACTTGATACCTAAACCGAATTACAAGCCCGTGAACTTGACCGCGGTATGTTTTATGATCGTTTATCAAACTGGTTTCGTATCACCGTCAAGGAGCGATTATAATTTATTATATTCTAGACAGAGGCAAGTACAATGCGATAATTACACGAGTCTTGTCTTATCATTTCCAATAATCAGATAACGGAGTTGTAGTACGCGCCGATCTTTCACAGAAACGGACGCTTTACGAGGCCGTCATTTAAAATTAATCATTATACACACTAACACTAACACAACCATTTGCTAATATTTTGATTCCAATAATAAAGCACTACAAGACCACAACATTGTATAATAATACAATTAATAATGGTTATTATGATGTGTATGTATTTTATTTTATGTATTTATTTTTATTAGTCAAATTTCATACTGTTCTAAGCAAAACCATTATACTTAGTGCTTACTATTAACTATTGATATCGTTTATTTATGATTAGTATAGTAATAATATAACAGTCAATAATCTATATTAAATTATATATTTTTTTATCTAGTTTCATTCAAAACGCATTACGAGCTAACATTATTTCATTTAGTTACTACATAAAATCAAAAAAAAATGTTTGTGCGTGAATACGCAGATTACCTATATAATAATACTATACATTAACGCTAAAATGCGTACCAATGTATTATAAATATCTTAGCCAGGTTTATAACATAAAATCGACATAGGTAATATAATACCTATATTATTATTATTGTATTATGTCGAAGTCTTAAAATAATAATAACGACACAATAATATTATTATACTATTATCCTCCACCGACATTGGTTATTAAGCACCCTTAAGGCGACGATAGGTCTTTAAAGAATTATATTTTGTCGTCACGGATAATCACAAAAGTCCCGACGACAAGTCGTGTGTGTCTACGATAACAATAATTGCAGTTTGCATGAAATAACAGTATAATCATTTGTAATACACCGGAAGTAATTGAGTTACAAAAGTATCGGATCGCATAATGTGAGAAATCTAATCACATTACTATTATTCCGTGTCATATATTTAATGCTTATAATAATATTATTATGTAAGACTGCGGCTCAACGGCGGATAAATTAATAAATAGGTAATAATAATAATAATAATGATAATATTACTTATAAATAATTATGATTGTTATTATCATCATCATCGCCGTCGCGCGTCGACAGTCATCCAGGAGTGCCAACCGTCCGCCGTCTGGGCCGACGACGAGTGCTTGGTGCGCAAAGGCCGGGCGCTGTGGCGCATCGGTCTGCAATGCGCCACACGCGCCGCGCGTGGTTTGCACACACTCGGCCGGAAACAGTTAGAATATGATAAACTGTGTGTATACAGGGCGATTCTTTCAACTCTGTCCGGTCGATATCCGGGAAAATAATCACAATCACCTAATCTTAACGGACGTTACCAAAATCGTTTGTATTTTTTGTAATCACAGTTTTAGTATAGTATAAAATACTATTATCATTAAAATATGATATTGATAAGGGCTGCAATATTCAATAAAAATTTTGTTTTTATTTGTTCCCGATAATTAGAATAGCACATTATAATGTACTATACGCCCACATAATATGTGGATCGCGTCTGTTATTTTCGGCCAAACAGTATCGATGAGTTCTGCTGTTGTTATAATTATTTTTTTTCAAACCTAAATTATAGTCCTATATAATTTTCATACAAAATTTTTTTTCAATTACTATGCATAAATATTATTTATTTACCTATATTGTAGTACAATATTATTATACTGGATAATACAGTACATTATTATGATCGTTATCACACTACAGAAGCTATATAATATCATTCCTGGTTGTTAAATAATTATTGCACTAAAATATCTACGGCGTTGTAACTTATAATAGTTATTCATCAATGTACGCTAGTTGTGTTTATAATATCATGATATTATATTTTAATAAGTAAAACCGAGGAAGCATTTTCTGAAAATGTGAGCTAAGAATATTGTAATTAACCAGCACACAGGATATGGGACAATATCTGTGACAGAGCTCGTGGACTGGTATGATTGCATAATATTATTTAATTATTATATCATTAAAATTCTGTGATATATTGTATAGATATCTAAATCAAATTTCATTTGCTGCTCGCGAGTTGTATTGTAACGTGCCTTGTGGAAGGTTGGGTAAGGGTTTGCACGTAAAATCATGAATGACGCCTACGAATGTAGGTCGTTTATATTTTTATATACAAATGTAATGTTATACAGAGTGATCGTTTTGCCAATTTATATACGACGTCCCACCCTCGTACGGTATAAGATCTGCATAATGATTTGTTTTCACGCGCTACGTATATATATTATATATATATTATATATATATATATATATATATAAACAAGTGCGTTTGCACGCATATAATATACGTAGAAAACCATCGAAAAAAATTACATATAACGTATAACACGATAATATAACAATATATATTTTACGTGAGTTTAAACGCTAGTCGACATTGACGAAAAACAAAAATGACTAATAGTGCACGCATAATATATTATATTATGTTTCGATTTACACGCACGTCACTAAATGTTTACGTTTAATAGATAAATAATAAAATCAAAACTGAATACATTTAAATAACTTAAAATATACTCTGATATGGAATTTTATTTTTACTCAAATATAACGCATAACGATATCAATAATCAATATAAAAAATCTAACTAGGTTTTAACATTATTTGTAACACGGCGCATCGTTTAGGCAAAATAGGTACAATTCTTTAAATAGTTGAAGAAAAGGTTAACAGAAGACCACGTTTGTTTTTAATTTTTGCTTAAACATTGATGTAATTTTTTCTTCAAAATAAGCTTATATCCCACCATTAAAAAATTGAATTTCAAATTATATTAAAATGGTCTACATTAGCATAGAAATTTGACAGTGTATAATATAATATCATTAAAGTACACATTAGAGTTTTAATGAACATAACTGTTAGTTACTACTTTATTATTACTAAAAAAATATATTATTCACCGATTTACTTCTCTAGTTGTACTGAACAAAATATAACAACTTAAAAATATTTTTTTTAAAAGTGAGAATGAAAAACATATCTTATAGAACATATCGAAGTTTGAATATCTTCCCATAACTTATTTTGAGAACTACGTGCAAAAGTTATATTTTTATACTTGGGTTCTGATAGTATTTATAGAAAAAAATAAAAATGCATCAACAAAGAAGCAAAAAATTTCTAAAAATAAATAATATATTTAAGAAGAAAATAATTATAATTCATAACCATTATTGTTTTAATATTGTGCGTTTAATTAAATAATTTGATTAATAACGTCGCTTTCATCTCATCAATTTAAGTGAAAAGTAATCAAACTTTCTTGTATAGTTTCAACTAAAAGATAATCATAAATTAATTTTTTTAACTTTAAACCATCGACGTCACGTTTAAATAAAGCGAATAATATAAGTGTATACACATTTTTTTTCTATCGTAAATATTATTATTTTATACTTCAATGAATAAAGAAAGGGTTTAAATACAGTGTGAAAAAATAAATTTTAATTATTTTAAAATATATAAATTTCTTTTATAGGACTATAAACATGTTAATAAGCGCTGAGTCGTGTTCGTTAAAAAAAAAAAACGATCTAAACCTTTTAATTTTCAGTCGTTTCCTTTTTATATTTTTCCTTGTATGCGCAAATATCGATTATCGAAAACGATTAATTATCACTTATGTCTTCTCTCCACGAACAACCCTCGTGATGGTTGGTCCATTATGGACAGATGCGTTAGAGTAGGCAATGGACAGAAATATAACGCAAAGACCATATAATTATATTTTATACATCATACTAATGATGGTGCAATACTTTTCGATCGGATTGTGTTGGTCTACACTGAGTTTGGTCTAACCGGTCGCCAAACGTTATTATTCTTGTTAAGGACTACAATAAAAAAACATTACCATTTCTCGCAGATCGTAACGTAATTGCACGACGATATCCTGGTTTCGAACTTCAGAAAGACCCAACTGCGAATCGATAATCGGTAAATTCGTTTTTTCAACACCGAGCAGACGAACGAAACGGCCGCAATAATTATGTGAAAATAATTCTCGCTTTTCTTGTTGCAATATTTTGGAGTCTCGATGACGATAACAACAAAACGTAATTACGAAAAAGTAAGTAACAACATTAACGGCGATACATTCAAAACGGGTGAACTTGACAAAAAAAACGCACAACACATTCACAATTATATTATAACAATGATTTTATATTAATTCACGGCTCGGAAACGCGTGTGTCGTATATTATAACGCACCGATGAAACTGCAGTGCTGTGATTGCGTCGTCGCCGATATAATAATATAATACCTCATCTGGTCCGTAGACTTGCTCAGAAAATAGTACTACACAATAATACTACAAATCATACGGCGCACAAAGTATATATATATATATGTACTATGTACTATATCCACCGATCCAAACACGGATAAAGAAGGAGAGAGAGACAGAGAGACAGATCTGACCGGATCTCTACCGGTGCGTGCGCCGGTTAAGGGTTGAATACAATTATCGTGCTCACTCGTACGATGAACAAATATAATACATTTTATATACATTGTACAGGATGACACACCATGTTTTACAGTTTTATCGTTAGACTACAATGCACGAAAACGAAATGACATGGTATGTCACTCTGTACATTTGCCATATATATGCTATCGAGTGCAAGACGTTTTTCCCGCAGTATGTGGTGCAAACGCGTCGTCAGCAACGATTTTTTATTAAAGTTGCTATATTATTACATAAAAGCATGTCGATGGATATTCTGGAAGTAGTGAATTTAAGAAAAAAGACCCAGTCTGTAAACCTTACCAAGACATCAATAAAATAATTACGTAGATGTAGCGTAATATTTTTGTTTTTTTTTTTTTTTACAAATATTTTATGTTGAATTACCTAATTTATAATTAAATTATATAACCATTTGTTAAAAATTAATAGGTACCTCTCTACAAAATTCAACATCATAATTGTAACTAAATAGCTTTTTTTATGCAAATTATCCATTTTTTAAAAAAACTTATAGAAAACAATATGCAAAAATTAAAAAAATATATTAATGCTACTCTTGATTGTAAAGCTTCTCTTTTCTATGGACTTAAGTAGTATTATTACTACTTCGAAGCAAAACTAAGTGAAAGTAAACAGAGAAAAAATTCTTAAATATAATATATTATACACGATTGTTTTATTCTGGTAAAATATTCGCTTTACACGCATTATAATATCAGATAGATTATACAAAATATATTATTATAATACCTATAATACCCACGAAAACATCAAATTAAGTTAACAAATAAAAATTCGCATAAAACTATACAGATATTATTATTATTATTATTATTATTATTATTACTATATTATTAATCGTCTCAGTGAACACTTTCAAACGTTGATATTTAAATTCCATTTGATGTAAATTAAAAATCAAAACAATAAGACCATACTTAGTGATACTATTATTTTTTTCCACGTCCTATACGGGTCAACGATCGTATTATAATTATGTTCAGATTTAATTAAAATTTTAATTTGACATATTATTATTATTCATATTGCTTCAAAAACTTCTTCATTAAACAGGTGTGGCAAGTACAAAAAAAACCTATCCCTCTCACAAAAACACGAACCGGAAATAGTTATATTCAAAGTGATTCTAGACAAATTACATTATTATATCATTAAAAATCTCTCAAATATTTTAGAAAGCATCAATTACACTTAAATACTATATAAGCTTTTAATGAGGAAATCAGTTTTTGAATCACGTCCCTTGAATTGTTTTATAATTCGTTGCACAAACATTAAAAATATTACTTTATTTTAAGATATAATTATAAATCATTAGATGTATATAAATGTAAAATTTATTACTTACCCATTTAGCCTTAATTCAATTATATTTTTATTTAAAAATATCATTCAATCATAATATTATATTATAGCAGACAATAGTATTTGAAATATTTTCTTCCAACTCGTCAATTGAAAATCGTATCAAATGAATCATTACGAATAACCGATCAATATTATCATAATGTTATATAATTTCTTTTCAATTTAGCAATTTATCACTATTGAATTTGTAAAAATATTTAGTACCAATGAGGTGAATATATTTTTGAACGTTTAATTATAGTATAAACATTTTAATTTTATTGTTGAATAAAATTTAAGTTCAAACATTCATAAATAAAAATCACATGGTAAACGACAGTTACATAAATTTACCAAAATAACAATCTCTAGTATCTTATACTGTAGTATACATCATATTACTTCATAAAATATAATATTTTGAAAGTTCCTTTATAACAATATTAACGCTATAGACTAATCCAAAAATGAACAGAAAAACATTTATAGACCAACACTATTATATAACTTTATAACTTACATAACTCTATATTATACTTATTTGAAAAATGTATCAAAATCATAGTAGTTTAACCATAATTGTTCAAGGTAGGTATCTTAAAATATTTACATAAATAAATTACTACTATAAATCGTAACCAAGTTTGAAGATTATCTAATTATTCTAATTGTATTATTATAAGAAAGGTAAAAAAAATACCTACTATTATGAAATATAAAAATTTGCCAATTAACTCAATTACTACAAACAGTGGCAGTTGCTTTTTTTATCTATGCTATAAGTAACTAAAAATCGTCATATAAAAAATACATGAACATAAAAAAAAAACAATTAGGTATAATATATGCTTATATTTATTTATTTTATTTTATTTATTTAACCAAGAAATAATACAAAACCTATTGAAAACAACTTGTACAGTTGTAACAACTATTATATTATATACAATAATAAATATACTTTCAATAGTATCTTTTTGATCTCTATGTTCTTAGTTCAGGTAAACTAAAAAGTTATTTTAAATTTTAAATGGTATACCTCACTAATTAAATAGATTTTTTCAAATTGTAATCCAAAAATATTAAATAGAAAAAAGAAGTTGTCGACAACTGCAAATGTAACGAAATATCCTGTACCTACAAATATATCTATATTCTCTGTATAGATCAATTATAATTGTATTAACAATGAAACTATAACTATTCCAACCACATGTGCGTGTTGTGTTAAATATTACGCTATTACATTATAATACATTCAGTCCTTACAGCCAACTAACTCGTATGCGCAGTATTATATGCGTTTGTTAAATCGCTTACAGTTTATTGTTATGATTATACTTATTACTATCATTAAAAAAAAAGTTAGTACCAGTTATATTTTTAATATTATATTGCATGTTATATTTTGTAAAGAATATTAAAAATATAAAATAAGACTATTTAATTATTGTCGGGACATGCGATAAGTGAAGCTAGTCGCCAATCAAACATTTAAGAATAATTATTGCTTGAAAATAATATTAGCCAACGTACATTCCTGATATATTAGGAGTGCTTCAAATATTATATATTATAATATTTTCATATTATATATCATAAAAATAAATATATTTTAAAAATTATTCAAATATTTAAAAATATAAAAAAAATATGACAGGAATGTTATACTTAAAAACAATAACAACAATAATTGTAATGTTTTGTAAAACCCTCTATGTTTTTTACTAGTTTGACTAACAGTTATTTTTATTCCGTTTAAGAATAAGAAATGAATTAAAATATATTCTACTCAAAATGTATTAATTTAAAATTATATAAATATAATATATTTCAATAAAATATATTGGACCAATCATTGGCCGCTAAATCATATTTAAATGTCTTGCAATAATTTTCAAACCTCAGACTATGGAAAACTTATCTATAACGAATAGAAGTATATCTAATATCAAAGTTAGTCGCCCCCCCTCCCCATGGCTGACCGAATTACAACATAAACAATAATAATAATAATATAGATTTTACGATATACAATATACACGCTTGCGGGGCGGGGCGTTCAGAAAAATCAGAAATCCGTGTGATGCGTTTATTGTCAAGACACCGAATGAAAATATTATATTTTTTATACGTATACATTACGTAATATTATAATTTTTATATAAAGTTTTAACTATAAATATATAATTACTCATGTGGTACTATAAAATGTATCATAGACACACGAACAGAAATCATTCACTACACTACATAAAAATAACGTATTGATGTATTACTATAAGTGAGTACTTAAGTTAAGTACTTAAATTATCTATACCCAATATAATTTAGGTAGCTTCTTTATATATTGTGATATTTACGGTCAATGTATTATTATGTGTGTATAGGTTTTATTAAAAACATTAGGTCTTTTAAATTTTTTCCGTCGAATATAAATAACTGTGGATGTACAGTATAATAAAAATAAGTAAGTTTTGCATCGGTAAACATAATCGAAAGTCTAGTAAACGCAGTATACTATATATATATATTTATAATTAGTTATTGGGTATATTTTAAATTGTTTGTTTAATAACATTACCATGTCATTACCACATTCTTTTATAATATTATACGCTCTAACAAGATAACGGATAAGTGGTCTTAGTGTGGATCTAACTCATGATCGGTATTTTCGTTTAGTATATGAAACATTTAAGCCAACCTATATGAACTATTTAAATTTTATTTATTATAATATATAATATAATAGTTCTTACAGCTGTTACAAGTTGTTTTCAATAGATTTTGTATTATTTTTTGGTTAAATAAATTAAATTAAATTAAGTAAATAAATATAAGCATATATACTTAGTTGTTTTTTTATGTTTATATATTATATATTTCTTTTGATGAAGATTATTAGTTATTTATTGCATAGATTTAGAAAAAGTGGCAACTGCCACTGTTTGTAATAATATTGGGTTAATTGGTAAAATTTTATATTTCATAATAGTAGGTATTTTAACTAATATAACTGGATTAACATAAATTATTTGAATTTGAATTAACAGTCATTATTATAGTTATTTATAAAATAATTGTAAGAATAATATTGTTTTGGCATTGGTACATTTTGCAACAAGTTAAAGCATTATATTTGTTTCTATAAACATGTTTAATGTATTATTTATTAGAATTTAATTAACAATTCATAAACGAGATTGTGAATTTATTTTATAAAATTTTAGAAAATTTGAAATGTTTAGTGCTTAAATTGACAAATTCGTGTACCTACCTATTTACTTATATTTCATGACAATATTTTAGTGCATTAAATTCAGAACCCTGATAATGTTACGTTGTATATGCTCAAGTTTTTTTTCTGACTGAAAAAAAACCATTACACTAACGTTTATTTATTTATTTTTCCAATCTGAAAATCGTAAAAATACCTTTAATGCAAAAAATGGTATAATAATAAGGATGACGACGTATTTATGTATAATATATAAGTACAAAGCAGTTCAATTCCTATCCGATATAACTGCAAACTCGGTTCGGGCACTTAACTATAGTATACTGTACTACGCATTCTCGTATAATAATAAAATATACAATATTTTCACACACCTCCCGCCATCCCCGGCGGGGTACATTACGACGCGCGGATATAAGTGCGGACGCGCCGAGGCGACACGTAGTGATTGACGACGGCGTGGCAAATATTATCCAAATCGCGCATAACTCGTATAGTATACAATATACTATACATATTACGTTTATAGTATTATATTATAAATGTGTATACGGTCCGAGAGAGACGATACATATTTTCTCTATAAATTGCCGGACGAGACTGCGACCCACGCGTTCTGATACAAGAATACGTTTTTTACGTATTTTATATTCTTAAATCTTCTCGACAATCTACCCACCCATGTTCTCTATGATAAAATAAATTCAACGCTACCGTATGACAAAATGTTGTTCCGATTTCGAATCGGAGCTTGGTATACGGTTTTTATGTGACCAAAATTACAAAAAAACCTCTCAGTTATTTTTTCACTCTCGTGTACCATATTATGTTATTAAATAATCAAAACTTTAATTTATTATTGTTTTTATAAACCATCATTGTTATAGAAAAAATAATTCTGATGCACAAGATATTATATGTATGCTAAGCTAAGATGCATGTAAAGTGACAAAATGTAATGTAATTGTAATTGTGTACCAACATCATTTCCTTTTGTATATCATTGTACACAAATTAGTTAACTGTTTTAAATAGTTTATTTAGAGTTGTCTACAGTCGTCAATCACGACTACTTATGACAACGAAAAAAATAAACCACAAATTATTATCGTTTTCTATTCATATTGCGCCATCTACGAACCTACGACGACTATAATAATATCGTAATTTATATATAGACGCCCAAGTTTGGAATTGCCAGCGCTATCTAGCACAAACTATATCACAACCACATCACGAACTTTGTGTCAAAAGTATTCCGACATGTGGCGCTGGGTATTTCAAAACTCGATTCCATACGTTTGTGTATTAAAGTTATAATCAAAATCGGTTTTAAAATGTCAGATATCGCATAAATTACATCAAATAACATATAGGTAGATACATACATGAGTTAAAACAACAGGTACACACGTCAAATTTTTGTATTTTTTTCGAGAAATAATATTATATTTCAATAACGATTTAAAATACAATATACATACCTACACACGGATAAATATTTATAATACATTTTAAATAAAAAAGTGACTTGTATTAATCTGTTTTTTTTTTAAATTTGGTATCAATGATATTATAATATTTCAATAAGTTATATTTTTAATAGTATTATGTTTATGCTATCCTGTCTAAAAATAAATGATAAAATAACTATACATGGTAGTAAAATGAGTCATCCGTGAACCGTGATACGAAATTTATAATTTCAATTTTTTTTATTGAATATATTATTTGAGATATCTATGATATTATGATAAACATTGAAAAGTATTTAAATACACTAAATTTATTTAAATTTTTTAGCAATTCAAAAAAATTGATTCTGTTTTAACTTAGTCTGTTCGTCATCATTAATAATAATATAACAAAAGTAACACATTCGTCTTATAAAAATACAATCAGTATTGATTGTAAATCAATTTCTGGGATAAAATGTATTTATATAAGTAATCGAAATAATTTTTTGCTATTTAAAACTGATAGCATTTGAAAATTAATCGTTAAAAAATCTAAAAAAAGAGAAATGGTTTCAAAAGCAAAACTATTTCAAAAATGATACTTAAACAAATAATTAGTAATTTAAAGTGTCTTACCTTTCATTACAATAATAGTCCTATGATGAAACATGACTACCAAAAACCGTACATTTGTTTTTTAGTAGACACGCTTTATGCGACCCCGTGTGTAGTAAAATATATTTAGAGATGAATTAATTTATCTTTACACGCGTTTAGGATATTCATATTATGTACTTTTAATTATTTTTATATTGCAATAAAAAATAGGGGTTGGTCGATGTACCGAGATTTTGTGTATGAAGTATTTCTTAACTGTAAGTATGGTATTCATATAAACGCGTTAATTATAATTTGTAGTCCGTCCATAAATGTGTTATTCCGTATTTCATCAAGTAACACCTAATAAGAAAATATGTTTTTATTCGCAACGACATATTTCTATTTATGGTTTACTTATAACTAATATAATTACGTTTCATTGTTATAACTGCAGTTGTGTTTGAAAAATAAAAATTGCAACTAAATTCAATATTATATAGTCATGAAACGTTTTCAATTCAATTACGCTAACGAATAAATGTGTCCGACGAAGCGCGTACGGATCAAATTTTAATTATTACTTATGTTATCCTTTTAAGAGAACGAAAATATAACGATTGTTCTACAGCTCCTTTAGTGTACCTATTATAATTCCATTATATACTACCTAATACCTATAAATAAAAAATGAAACGCATTTTGACAAGTAATTTTTTATTTGTTAAAACGTACCTTTATACACAATCTCTTAATGAAATATTTTAAATTATATAATAATAATAATACTTTAATTTGACACGTACATATGTCATGCATTGTATAAAATTATCAATACGTCAAAAAAATGTATTCAACGAAAATGGACATAATTTAAAATTATAATAGGTGTACTGTACACTGTATTGACTTTTTAGATTGAATGGGAACTTTTTTTATATAACAAAGTCTTATAACTTGTTTTTATTCACAAATCACGCTTGCCCCTCTTTTCTTAAATAACGCAGTTATTTAAAATCAGATTATCTAAATTCCCGAGTATACTTAAAAAACCATATTTTCAAATGTTTGAGATTTTTTTGCTCGACTAAAGCAGTGTCCTGTCCATATACAAATATTTATTTTTAAAATGAAAACCGTTTTTTTCAACTGTAAGTTTCTTAGCTTAAAATGTGGACCAAATAACGCGTATAACCTATAACGGACGGCGCACGTTTAACTATTAATTTACCTTAATCATGATTATATATGCATGTTAATAACAAGAGAACGATGTGCAACGTCAATATGCATTGACAAATACCTAACCTATACATGTATACCAATATCAGTGACGACAAACCCTGTTGAACAGTTCCCCCGAACCTCGTAGTTTCGAAGTGCATAAATGTCCAAATGATTAATCGATAATTGTCTTAACTATTTCGCTGTTCGTATAAATTCAAATAAAAAGAATAATATTGTATGCTATATATATTTTATGTCTTAGGGCCTGTTTTAGAAAAGAGCTCGAGTGGATCGAATAGCGCTCTATCAATCTATATGGTATAATTAAATTTTCGAAACCGAGTCCAATATATAATCATACGTATTACATCGTGTAACAATTTCCAAAACTACTTTAATAATATTATGCATAAATGCGATTTCATAAAATATAAAATATGTTCTAAAAAACTCTTACTTCTCGATATTTTTTTTAAAAAATAACTTCTATACGTTAACAAATTTTAACGATTTAAAGGGTCTTACTTCAGTCATCGTCGTCATAAGCAGACGATATAAATATACATTAAATCTCAGCACTCCTCCATCTCATAAATCGTTTCGAATTTTCACCTATCGCGGCAGTGACATATTTCATCTCATGTGTCAACCTTACCTCAATTTTTATATTTCGGTGCCACTAAATTACGAAGAACGAAAGCTCATATCATAGATATATAAATATATAATATTTATATACCTATTATATTATATGTTATTATGGTATGAATTAATATTACATGTCATCAGGTTTAATTGAAATTTATTATTACAAACATTTTAATGGTTGAGGTATCACGTTTCTGCAAATGCGTGGCTTATCGATCCTCACCAACTTATACAGTCCACCGCCGCCGATATCGACCTCACAGAGTAAATCATATTATTATCTATAGTTAACATTATACAGCGTTTATGATTTGTTTACATAATAATATTCCTCAAATCACGACCTATATCACGATGTAACGCAATTGATGTTCGGAAAATGGAAATGTGCGTTAGTAAATGTCGTGCTATTAACAGAGTTTTGATATATTTGTGTACAAATCAAGAGATTAAAAATGTCGACTTTAATTAAATGATAATTATTATTTACAATGGACATACGTAAAATGCTTTGTCAGCACAATTTATTTATATATTTGTTTAGTTATTCATACACACAACTACGCGTAGTTTAAAGATGCGACATCACTGGTGTAGTTAAGTTAATATATAATATATTTATATATACATGTAGTAGGTACATATTTTTGTTAAATTATATAGGTACGTATTCGGTCTTATTTATTATATATTACTCTATAAGTTTATGTATAATCTAAGTAATTATATTTCAAAACACGACACTGTGCGAGTTTGTAAATTTGTTTTAAATGTGTAATTTTATGGTTTTAACAAGAAAAATCGCAAACTTTTATACATATATATATATTATAGAAGATTGCTAGCTATTGTGATATAAACCATTTAAAACTCGTTTATAAAACTAACAAAATGTTTTTTTTTCATATTTATTATGCTAATTTAACGAAAAGAAAACAATTGAACGTCGACAAAATATTATTATCTTCGTGGATTTCTTTTCGTTACGACATGGCAGCGGTAAGGTTTGTAACCATTATGACTTATTAAGAGAGATAATACAAGAGAAACAAAAACAAAATCTCATTTAATAAAACAAAAAATTAAAAATGCATATAATAGAATAATAAGTAGCTGATAATTGTTGCAATATTCAGTATATTGTATTGGTCAATTTTTTTATTATACCGAATCGCGAACAGAAATTAAAACTATTCGATTTAAATTGCCCATTTTTATTTACTTCGACGCCATTATTATACTAATTTAATTTCCATCGAAAATTAGATTTCCAAACACAACCGTAAAAATTAATGTGAATTATGTGTATATATTTAAAGAATTCGTATATAAATATAACGCTACGTCGTTGGAAAATAATCATTTTTTTTGCACATTCAATAATGGTTCGTTGAAATTAAAAACAACCTTTATTATAATTTATAATTGTTTGTTTACATTGAAAATTTAAATAAAATAATTTTTTTTTAACGAAAATTGCGTTTAATAATTATGTATATTATATACGATCGTGCCGAGTAAACGATATATTCAATTTTTAAATAACATTACTCGGTAAAAAATATTAAAAATTAAATTTACAATCCATAATACATATTTTATTTTTGTAACTGCTGTTCACTGGACGAATAAATGTTATAATATTTTATATTTTTCAATTCAATAAAGCTAATGAAAAATACATTTTATTTTTCATTGCATTTTTTATACAATATAATATGAGATATGTATCCATAATAAACGAAAGTTATAATATTAATATATTAATCCGTACATTATTGTATATTATATATGTGATAATATAATTTAAAACGGGTAAAGTGAAAACGCTTCCGCTCATATGTTTGAGCCTGCGAAGAGTTCTGATATTAGACGCCCTCGGAATGGTAACATTTTGTACACAGTTTATTCGTGCTTCTTCAATGCGATTCGATGTATTATACGTACATATAAGTACACTTATTCAATGATTAGTCTACTGATTTCCTGTCTTTCTTTCGTAATAAATGAATTTATCTTTAAACCTCTCATTTGTCTATTTTTTTATTTTTAATATTTCCACATTTATAACTATCCCTAGTAATATAAACGTCAACAATAATCTTTCCACATAAATAGATACACAAGTTCTAATTATTTTTGTATAGATATCCATTAAAATGTTGTAATGTTATTTTATGTATTGTTATTTAATTATTGAGCTAACATAATTTTTACTATTAGATGGCTAATGATACTAATAATAATAATAATAAATACATAGATATTGTTTTCAACAATTAATTTTTTTAATTGGCATTTGTAAAATACCGAAAAATACGGATTTAATCATGCAACTATAATAATATTTAATTGGATAATTACTCATTAGTTATTAGTTTTTATTATTGTATTGTAATTTGTAATAATACGTACTCCTACAACATTTTAAATCTGATAACGGAGTTCTCCATTATTTTTGTTTCTACGTATTATTATTATGATTCACTCGTCCTTTAAAAAATACCATGCAACTTTTATTATTCTAAATATTTTGTAGTAGACTCTTGATCTCAACTTTAATATAATTTTTCTGATACATTTTAATTATTTTTTTTTTTAGATACAAAAAAGATTAAATATGTTATAAAAGCATTGAAAAAAAATATAGCATATATTGTTATATGTATATGACGATGATTTAAATCGACACTATCAACAAAACTTTTATTTTACTTGAAATAATTAAAATAATTATTAATAATCGTAAGAACTCCAATGATGAATTACAATTTTACTTCAGGGTGTAATAAATTAAAGAAATTAACATTAAAATTTACATAATATTTATTTTCCCGAGAATAAAAATGAAAACATTTTGAACATTTTGTAGAGTATACCGCCACGATTAATTAAGTATTAAGATGTACATTTTTGACAGATCAATTATAACCAATTGAATTTAATATCAATTGTTATTATAATAAAATTATTTTAATTACAATATTTAAAATGGTTTTTTGGACCTAAAACTTTGTATAGGTTATACTTTCGATTAGTTGAGGTATAACCGTATTATCTTAAGAAAACACGATCTGTGTGAGTTACCTACAAAGTAAGTTAAATAAGTTTAAACCTCGTTCGGGCTCTGCAGAATTATTTGGAAAGAAATAAGGCGTGCAAAGCGTAATGAATTAGTGTGTGTATAATATTCGAGTGGCTATAGAATTATCAAAGACTTAAACTAAAACGCGTTTCAAAAAAATTTTTGTTTACGAATTTCTCACCGCAATCCTTACCATCCGACAATAGGAATAGAATAATGCGTATTGTAACGATATGTGAACATTATAATATATATAATAATTATTATAACGACGACACCGGTGAAACAGCGTCGAATGCAATCCGGTTGTCGGACGATCTCGTAGAACTGACACACTTTGTGTATAATATTATTAATACTCTTACAAGCGTATTATAAATATTTGTACTTGTTTGGGCGATAATTATATGTAAGTACACAATACACTACACATAAAAATATGTACACAAGTGTATTTGCGGCACGTGTATACATCATGTATCGCGGGCATATCGTTTAATAAATATTAACGCTCGTGAAATAAATTTACCAGTTCAGAATTGCGTTATTGGCTTAACATCAAATATCCATGAGATTATACACAGTTCGGCGATCAGGATTTATATAATAATGCTTACTTATTTTCTATATGAATGTGTGTGCGCGCGCGCGTCTGTGTGTAGTTTTGTAAGTCTTCTTGTGTATGTGGGTAAAATAAAGTATGCCGCAACTGATTGCTGTTGTTTGTCAATTATTTGTTAATCTTTTGTAAGCGGAGGCGCTCGAATTTCCCTAAATAATTTCGATAAATACCGCGAGCGATACTATACAAGTATTATACTGGGTGTTCCGGTATGGTTCACCAAACGTGCACGCGATAATTGTTTTCCTTTAATAATAAATTTAATCAAATTTTAATTTTTGGAATTTTTAAATAATATACTTGGCGGGCATTTTTTCAAATACCTATATAACTTTATGACATTTAAAAAATGCCGTATCTGGTTGTACCGATAACAATTTCGTTTCAATCGAATCACAATTTTGTCTTAAGAATGACATAAAATAATGATATTTCCAAAAATATTGTTATATTTAAATCGAAATTAGAAGAACGAGCGGTTTTCGAATTAAATCACTTTTGTATATTAAAGAAAATGGGTATGGAAGATATATGGCTAAAATAATTTGAAAATGTTAGCAAATAATATCAATAATAAATAAACATTTATAATTTTTAAAAATTGAGGAGTAAAATAAAAACAAGATGGAATATTACATAATATATTTTATATTTATGATTTTTTAGAACTTTTATCTTATGTATATACATTTTAATAATACGTAAACTGTTACTTAAAATTTTAATTTAAATACATCAAAGCTTAAAAATCGATATTATTGGCTTGATAATATTCAATTAGGAAAAGTAAATTTTTTATCATTGTAAAAAGCTTCTATCATTACAGGAAACTTTTTAAATGGCATAAAATAATCGTAATAGTTTAAAATATGGTTCTTAAGGCAAGTGTAATGATTATGTTAATATTATTGTGAATTATTTAAAAATCTGAAAAACATAATTTGAAAAAATTATTTATTAATGAAAAAATGGAGAAAAGCATTCTTGAATATGTAAAATCTGTGGTATAAAAAAAAAGATAATAACAATTATCAATTTCCATCATAAAACCAGGTTAAATGACTTTCAAATAATTAGCTATATATCGGAGTTTTGAACGATACAGCATATTAAGACAAGTATAATTTTATATTTTATTATGTATAAACGAAACTCCATACGATTGTTATCATTCCGCTTAAAAGTACATACAACATATATGGATTGTTTATTAATGATTTTTAAGTTAATCAATTATTGATCAATGTGTGTCAAGTTAATTTAACAATCTTATTTTATATGTTTTTATATATAATATGTATACAACGTTTTCAAAAGAAACAGATCAAATCGTTTTCAAGTATATCATCTTGATAGCGAACATTTTGTTTAGATTTTTCGTGATTTAAATGGTGTAACGTGACCTATTATAATGTCGCTCGGCAATAATCTGCAAGTCTCAAGTGTCCCGCTCACACTAATGGCTAGCTTCTTTTTTCAAACCATTTGTATCTCAAATGCACAACCTTCATAATAATAATATACTTATATGTACTTATGTGCATTGTAAGCTTATAATTATGTGTATAGATTGTGCATTTCAAATAATATAAAAATGGTTTCATATTTGTACATTTTTTATTCTCGACATTTCGATGTCAACCTTCTTCAAATAATTTGTTTTTTATTCATACGATTAAGTTCATTAAAAAATTTTAGTGGTATTCTAATTTCTAAATTTGTATAGTATATATTACATAAAAAAATAAATAATAAACGATTATTACGTCACTATTTCTGATATGGCTTATTTCAAATGTTTATAATTATAAAACGTATAATTTTATAATTATTAAAATATGGAATAATATTACATACATTATGACGCAGCATAAACGTTGTTATCGACTACCAATATATAGTTTACTGTTTCCATGCAATAATTTAGGTAATGTGCAGGTACGGCCTTCAAGAGGATTTTGGAGTGGCGAAGAAATAATTGTTAGCCCCGCGAATGTTTGAACAGTTGAACGATTGTGGAATACTATCGTCGAAATATTCAATACTTTTCGATGTATAATAATAAACTCCTTTACGGAATGTATCTGGAGTAATGTTAAGCTGAAAACCATATAATGCCATGAATGTGTTAAATCGTCCATAAAAATTTCCGAGAAACGTTCGGTAAAGTAAATTTAACTATATTATACTCCTCAAAATCGGAATATCGAAATAGGTGTGCTGTGCGACGACCGTTTTCGTGGGGTTTTAAATTACTACAATGAATAACAATTATAATAATAATTAAATAAATTATGTAGTATTTATAGTATCGCGGTTCAATGCTTTCGATACTAATTCGCTGGCCGAGACTATATTTTATGGCACCGCCCAGATCGCTGGCTCCAGACAATTAATATTCCTGTATAAAAAAATAGGTCGAAATATTATTTCAAACAGAATATAATTAATAAAGTTTGAAATTGTATAGATTTTTTTTTTCAGGAACCCTATTGCGCACCTATATATGTTCTGTTTTCTAATAAGTATGCGAGGCTTATGGAAGTATTATTAAATATAATTTGACCACGACCGTTCACATTTTTAACGCCCCAGTACACGAGCTAAGCCATTAGGTGTATAGTTACAGCGAATGAACTGACAATCATTGTATAATTTACTAATAAATTATGGAACAACTTGTGTTTTATCACTATTTTAAAACATTATAATTGCCTCTGGTGCACAACACGGGTGATGGTATCCCGAATGATAATCGACGATTGCTTCGGAATATCGTTCGTTGTATTCAAGTTGAAATAAAAAATCTCATGCAGCTTTTAATCTGTACATAACGCCGCTCGTATTACCCACTGTATTGTAATATTTATACGAGAGTAGAAAAAAACAGTACCGTTTTTGTAGATTGTGCGTATACGCACAATAAAATATATATTATATAATATTATTGCCATGTACCGCAATAACCCAGAAAATCGTAAGCGAAAGAGAAACGTATAAAAAAACGACACAGTCGTATCGCGTATCGTATAGGTACTCGGAAGTGCAACGATCGTCATAATCTGCGATACGCTGTACATAACGCTCGTAGTATAAAATATTTAAGTGTATATATGTATATATAATATGTACATTATTGTTGTTATTATTATAGACGTCGAAACCACCATTAGAGCAATTTTTATGTCATTTTTTTTTCGATTCTGTTTCCACACGTTGGATCACGTCGAATTCGTGCGGTGTATTCAAATAATTTCCATAATATACGTACATTATTTATGCTCGGCATTTTTTTTTTTTTTTTATTTTATTTCGTACCTACTAACACAATATATCATTAGAACACACATTACATTAGTACCTAACACTCTATGCGTATATATATATATATATATATATATATATATATATATAATATACGCATAGAGTACGTCATGTACGTTGTCTCTATTATAATAATAATAATAATATATAGGTACAGCGAATTATATTTTGTGACCTATTCCCACCCATCACGACACCGAATACCGGGCAACCGCGTGTCTCCGGTATTCGTACCTATATAATTTTGACACACGAATATCATATACGCGATATCAATGTACGAGTACATTGTGTGTAATGTGTACGTACAAAACTCGTATAATATATAGTATTATATTGCCGCATATTGTGCGCGTAAACACGATACCGCCCGTCACAGGCGTCACGAAGAGCTTTTTGCATTATTTATAATATTGTAATGGCCTCGTCGTCAGACCCGACGTCTGATTCGATTCGAATTTATTTTTTTTTTTTTTTATTATATTTTTCTTTGCGCTTCACTCGACTCTCGTGGCATGCGACATGCGCACGCACAAACGCCACAACGACCAACGCGTATATACCGTACCGACGGTGTATTATATTATTATATTATACACATTGATAGGACGTGTCCAAGTATCGGTGTACTGTATTACTACAGTGTCGTAATAACACTGTTTGTTTATTATTCAAGCAAAAATAATAATAATTATCAAACGCGCATTTTATTCCGGCCGGTGGTTTAATTTTCGATTTGACAAAACATTTAATTTTTGTGTGTCCTGTCATAATAGATACGTGTATATACATATATTATGATGTTATTCATTTGTCGACTCATGCGGAGCCGTGGAGGGGTATTTATTGGCGGCTTTCCGATGATTTACGTGGTGTGTGGACTTTTTATTCGAGACCCATAGTTACACCCGTTTTTATTATTGTGAAATAAATACAACTTTTACGAACAGGGAGGGGGTGGTGGGCAAACAAAATATATAATACTGTTTGCTATGTTAAAATAATTTTTAAAAACGAAATAAAGAGTCGCCTCCGTGTATATTATCTTTGAGTGAAATTTCAGATCGTGATTTTATGTTTTATTTATTTATTTATTAACGGATCAAACGATTCAATTACAATAATTTAAATTAATAAAGTTCATCATAATTGAACGTTAACATACAATAACATACAAATAACACAATAATAATAATAATAATAATAATATAATAATAAAACAATCGACATATTTAAATAAAAAAAATGTTTTTTACATAATTATTAAATGATTCAAAGGAATTAAAATTAAATAGATCGATTTTTAAATCATTAGCTATCAACATTATCCTATTCATAGGAGAAGCAGAAGCATAATTTGTTTTACGTGTAAAAACATAAAACATAGTGGATGATCTAGTTCTACACTGAGAGACATAAAAATTGAGAAAACCTAAAACTTCAGGGCAATTTATGTACCCGTTGACTAGCTTAAATAAAAAATTTCATATCATATACTTTTCGTCGTTCGGATAAACTACCAATATCAAAATAATGTAAAAGTGGTTCACGAGGAAAATGACGCAAACGATTTAAATTACATTTGAAGGAATCGGTTTTGAATATTATCTAAACATTGGATTTGATAATTTAAGTAAGGCGACCAAACAACAGTGTTGTATTCCAATTTTTATCGAACTAAAGTAGTGTATAATGTTTTGAAAACAGCAAGATTAGTGAAATCCTTACAGTTTTTTGTAATAAAGCTTAAAATAATCGAGGATTTCCTAATCGTATGTAGTAAGTGTTTATTATATGTGAGAGCAGAATCAAATATCACACCTAAATCACTAATATCATGAACTCATAACAAAGGAGACTAACTAATATTATAAGTTGCTATAAGTGGATTACGAGATCTAGTGAATGATATAATTTTACATTTATCATTATTTATCGGTAGTTTTATAAGGTTAGTAATTGAAATTTGAGAATATTAGCGATTTTCAAGCTTATAATATATCTACATATTTATTATTATGTTGTTCGCATATTGATTAGTGAATAAAGTTATTACACTTTTCTCGGACGCTACCGATAGAGCTGATAACATATAACAATATATACGTCATAGATATACATGATGAGTAGAGTTTTCGAACGCTGCACCGACGAGTGAGCTCCGAACACTCGAATAACAAAGGCTTGGAGATTAAAGGGTTGTTTTTTTTTGTTTTGTCTTTAATCCTGAGATGTTGTTTAAAGTTTGCGCATTTGTATTGGGGTTTGGGTCACTAGTTATTTTTTTGCATCGCTCGAGGTGATGTTTTTGTAACCGCAAATATATCCTAACAAATATACAAGTTATATAACATAATAATATAATACCTATGTTCTTCCTGTCTTCAAAATAATAAATTGATGTATAAAAAATTGAAAACTATAAATATTGCAATATATCTGTTGTAGGACAAATAATATTCTGTAATTGAGAAGTTTTCGAAGGCAATCGGTATAGACTATAGAGTTAAAAAAACGGTCAACCGACTTCCTGGATTTGAGAGGCGATTCGACTTATCCCCTCATCCTCCGTCCCTGTTGCCGCTCGTCAATGGCCAAGTTTTTTGCTTCGTATAATAAAGACCATTAACCCGATAAACTGCCTATATCTGCGGCAACTGCTGTTTTATACGGCTGCTGCAGCAGTCAATCATCGGTAAATACTATTAATATATACTTATATACCCTCACGGGTGGTATATTATACATGTATATTTTGTGTAATACCTATGTGTATGTGTATATAATATAAATAAACCTTAAAGTAATATAACACGAGAAAGGGTACTGTATTCTCTATATACTTTATTTCAAACGTTTTGTGAGAGTGAATTTAATCCTTATAACTTAAAAATGTAAATGTTATTAAGTTGTAAAACGGACAGCAGGGTAGCATCCTTTTGTTCATTAGTTCCTAGGTTTAATCTAACCTACTTTGAATCTTTTAATTAGAATTGTATTTATTATTATTAATTTAATCATCTGCATGAATTTTTTTTATTTTTTGATAACTATTTTTTTAATTCAAACTATAGCACCCACTTTGCCAAAATTTAAATAATTTTATGATTATATTATAATAAAAAATATATGATCTTAGATAAAGAATAAGTTTTTGCAATACCATAATATGAATATTATAGAAAATGAATCACCTATATTTAGGACACACTTAGGTATATACATTTTTCTTAAACTTATGCATAAAATATACCTACTAAAAATGTAATTAGGTATTTAGTCAAATAAAATAAAACGTATTAAAAATATGTTTAATATAATAAATTATATGTAATAAAACATATGAAAAAATGAACTACGTACTTTGTATAACTATATTTACATCGAGCTAAAAAATATTTAATAAAATAACCTCATACAAGGCTAAAATGATAATATGATAAAAATAAATAAATAATTTTTAACGAAGGAAATTATTTTAATTTTACAGAATAGCTTGAGCGTACCAATGTATTTCTAGAATAAAATGTTAAAAGAGCACTTTTTAATCGTGGTTAAAAGTAGGGGGGCTGGGTCTACTCCCCTTGCGTTGAACCCTATACCCCTCTACCCCACTACTTAAATATATTATAATAGTATACTGAAAAGTTTGATGGGGAATCTCATTTTTTTTTATTTCTGTACTTGGGAAGAAGTAGGTACGCAGGTATTTTCTGCACGCTGCAACAATTATCTGACACTATAATAGAGACCATTGCAATTGTTTTTCCGTACAACATTTTGTTTGCAAAAAAGTACCGACTCGGTGAGTTATATTATTATTTATTATGATAAATTATCTTGTTGAAGTGCATTACATTTCTTCCGGATAAATCGGTCGTAATAATACTTGTTTTAGTAAAACGAAATATAACATATTATAACTTTATTTTATTGTCGAGTTCTTAACAATGAAATAATGATTAATAATGCAACTATTTTTTAATAATATACGTTTGTACTTTACGCGTGCAGATGAAACCATTTAAAAATACACGAAAACGAGCAGTAATATTATTTATAATAAAAGGTCACATTTTCGTTGTTTATATTAATGGTGCACTGTGTGATACATAAATACTAAATAAATTTAAAACTATTATTACCACTACTGTTTCTAAAACTATACCTATATAGTGTTGAGTAATAAAATAATTTTTTTCATAATAAATTAAAGAAATTTAAAATCTCCTTGTACATTAGCACAGTAAAATAACATTAACATATATTTTGATTTAAAAACTAACATCATTTAATCTTTTGGCAAATGGTATCACGGTATTTTTAAATCTATTTCAATAGGGCGAATACGTTTTCTTTAAACACTACTCGTGAACTACTCTCGAATAAATTGTTACTATTATAATTAATATCACAGTACATTTGATTAATTATTAACCATAAAATCTGTAGTTAGTAGTAATTAATTTTAATAATCGTAATTTTTCAAAAGGTCAACAGTAAAATATACAGTCAAACATATTTTTATACAGCTAAACGAAAATGGTATATTTCTTTCGAATAATATTAAAAAAAAAAAAAAAAAGAATCGTTAAAAGTATACAATTTTATTAGGTTTGCTATGAAGAGAAAAACGATTATGAATACCGGGAAAAGCGAACTGCAACTACGTACAATCAAAACAAATCATTTATTATTATTCCAAAAAGTTAGTTTTGTTTTCGAACATATAAATACATATTTTTGTGTGTGTGCGCTGTGTATGTGTCCATATTATGTCATTCATATTTATAAATAAATAACAATAATAATATGTAAATCTCGCCTAACAGCCATTGCAGCCGAAGGCTATTTCAAATAATAATTATTATAATAATAACACAATGCCATTTCAATTACGTATACGAAAAAATCATAGCAAAAGTTTAAGGATGCAGTATATAAGGTTGTACATCAATAATATAATTATATCTGTTTCATTCACCGACATCGTATTAAAATATTCTTGTAAAAAGCATGTACAAGTATA
Source organism: Rhopalosiphum maidis (assembly GCF_003676215.2). Taxonomy (NCBI): domain Eukaryota; kingdom Metazoa; phylum Arthropoda; class Insecta; order Hemiptera; family Aphididae; genus Rhopalosiphum; species Rhopalosiphum maidis. The sequence goes on from NC_040877.1 coordinate 69,656,216, forward strand.
ACGTTTTACCTATACTGTTCACAAACTATTATGTATTGAGGTTACCTTTACTGCGCACTACAGGCTGTAGGTACGTGGTTGTCGACTCAGACTTGGGTCAATGTCTCCTTTGCCAAAACGTAATATAAGTTTTGTCGTATAAAACGAAATATTAGCTGACATTCGCTACGTGCGTATTTCAGAAATTAGGAAACAGTCGATTAAATAACTCTGGCAAATTGTACATGACATTATTATACATCAAAACAAATTTTATTATTATTATTATTATTATTATTATTATTATTATTATTAAACATAGTGATATGGTACTCATCGACGATGGTTGACGTACGTTTCGTGTACTTGGCAGCACGGTAAATAACATTTCAAATTACCGCAATGTTAAGGAACGGAGCATAATAATATAATAAAGGTACACACAATACTCAACAAACTTAGTCTCGTATGTACAATAACGATTTGCGCTGGAATTGGGTAGTATCAAGACGCGCTATGCGAGTATTATAATATATTATGGTATAATAGTAAGTAGGAGTGACGGTAATATCAGTATATTGATTTAAGATCGATATACCGGTATACTGCCTTTTTTTAAAAAGACGATATACCAAAAATAGCGAATTTACCGATAATACCAAAACTACCGAAATATCGAAGTTATCGAAATTAGTTAATTAATATTTAAATCTATTTTTAAATTGTACGAATTTTCCAGTGGGATATATATGACATATTATATTTTATAATACAGATACGGATCAAAATTAATTTCCAACTTTGGCCATACTTGATAAAAAATATTTATGCGTACAATGTACTAGTGTTCCTAGCGAACGTGTGTTCAGTTGTGTGGGCAATATAATTACTGATCATAGATGTTGTAATATATAATATTCTGTTTAATAATAAATTAAATAATAAATAAAATTTATTTTATTAATATTATTCATAATAATATAGGTACATAACCATTATAACGAAAAAAAAAATTGAAAATACCGGAATATCGAAATTATCGAAATTACCGTACCAAAATACCGGTTTAACGATATTTTCGGTATACCGATTCATATTGGTATAATATATCATATCGATATATCGATGTAAAAAAAAAATACCGTCACCTCTAATAGTAAGGATCTACGGAATTTTAATTTTGGATAAGTACCTATGTATTAATGTGTCGATATAGTCAAAATAATATTATCGATATTACAATATTGATAATAATGCAGTGATTATAAATACGTTTATATAAAACAATAAGACAAGTGTTTCGTGTATAGTAGCTGTGGAGCTTATGCATTACTATAATACCACGATGACATTGCATTAGCGACGCAATACCGTAAAATGTAATTCCTTGTTCGTAATGAGTACAGGTGCTTATATACATTGTTGCTCATAAAGTTGTATTTAACAAAAGCGATACATATTTGGGTTGCATAATATCAAGATATTTTGCAGACCACAGCCATATAAATATAATCGTTTACTATGATCCATAGTGTGCTATGAAAATGTTTATATTATATTATTATAATACGCGATCGTCATCAATAAACGTTATTTGTAAAGTCGACGTAAAAATATAAATAAAAAAACATTATTATGACATAACAGGTAAACTATTGTAATAGATTGGTGTTCATTAAACTACACTGTGATTTTTTAAGCTCGAGATGCTCATTTTTCTCCGACTTTAAATTTGTTTTCATATAATTTAAATGACGCTATTATAGTATTAAGCTTTGCCAATTTTTTTACAGCAATGATCATATTATTTTTTAATATTCTACTTTATTTAATAGGCAATCTTGTATAAGACATGTTTTACATATATTAAAACAAAATATTTTCCTGAAAATGTTTATGTATAGCCGCATATGGTTATTGAATATCATACTTATATTTATTTATAACACGTTTAAAGTTTAGAACAGCAGAGTAATGTACTGAAATTCCCCCGACGCCCCATTCCATCTCTTATATATCTTATGGCAAAACTTTAAATGTTAATAAATAATAAATTATTGGCTCGATATTCGATGTACATTATATATTATGTTATTATTACACCACCGTATACTGAAAAATGAACAAAAAACGAAATCAAAACTATAATAATAACAACATGGTTTGAAACCGTCGGATAAAAGAAATATTTGTAGAAATCAAATTTTAAAAAAGTATTATATATTATAGGATGATTCACCAAGCTTACTCACTCTCAATTTTTTTTTAATAACGAATTAATCCAAATTTTTAAATAATCGAGTAAGTACTTAAAGATCATATTTTAAAATTATAGAGATATTTTTTACTATTTCAAGAGTGTCTTTTGGAAATAAAATTTTAGTTTTTCAAATGATATCCTTTTTTAAAGTAAATTATTTAATGAATATATATATTTTTTTTTTTTTTAATATCAATGTACTATATATCTAATTTACAATTTTAACGAATAAATCAGTTATTAAAATATTTATGCTAAGGATAATAACTTTTAAAAATGGTTTAAAAGTATTTAGTATCTATTGTTTACTCATAGAATTTTTATAAATTGTAAAATGTTAGTAGATTAAGATTAATCTCTAAGTAACCATGATCCTAATATAATAAAATCCACTAAAATCATTAATGGCTTACTATTCTATAAAAGGAGTATTCTAATTTGATGTAAGTACAGTAAATCTCAAGAATTAAAAAAAAAAAATAATATGGACTTCAACTATTTATAAAAATTTTAAATAATTGCATTGTTGAATTAAAAAGTCAGTGAATATGCTCGGCGAATCACCTATCAGCCATCATCCAGTATAATGTATTTATACATATAATCATACAGGGTATAATTTATAAATTGTTCAAACACAGTATTATAATACCTAATTATAGTTTTAGCCTTTCAAGCAATGATACCATAACATAATAAGTACGATATATACTATTCCCAAAGTGTAAAATCATAATTGCGTTTTACTTTAACGTATTCCGGAAATTTAAGAGGATCCCCGAGTCGACTATAGATGACTGAGCTGTACGCGGGTGTGTGAAAGTATAAGTATGTGGTGTTCAGCGTGTATAATACGGTTGTGAAAAATTACCAAGTTTTTGTAATGAATAATAGATTTAATCCATCCACGGAAACGCATTTTTTTTTTTTTTTTGAACATTGCACAAGGTAACACTAATATAACGGCCTAATCAATATAGCGTGTATGTACTATATGTGTGTGTATGCGCGCGCGTGACCAGGGACTAAAACGAACATTTTGACAATCCTTTTACTCGGGTCACATTTTTTAATTATATTATCGTTTCTCCATTAGTCCCGCTCAAAATCTTACGGGTAATATTATTATTATTATTATTTATGTTTTGTGTTAAAAATAGAATCGTCGATCGTAGCGATTTCCGCGTTAGTCCATATAGTTTGCCTAAGATTTATTGTTTTATTATCTCTCAACTATAATACTATAACACGACTTCTATACGATATTATCGATTTCGCGTGCATAATATTCTTTCCAATATTATTATTAATATATGTTAATTATTGTCTTGATGACTATGAAAATATTTCGACTACACTAAGCGATGGTCGTGCGATAGTAAATCGATTGTTAATCGATTGATACCTTTTCATAATATAGGTACGTACTGCTGCAGGTGGACGTGACGGACGAACGTTTTAGTCGATTTATTATTTATAAGCACACAGAAAGTTATATTATTTTTCCGTTCCATTTAAGTTATTTATTATATATACATATATATACTTTTTAATCCCGCCGATAAAAGTATAAAACGTATACAAATCGTAGAGTTAAAATCATAAGAAAAAAAAAATATTAGAAGTATTGAAAGTTAAATTATTCATTTGGTCAACACTCGTGTATTGATTGTTAGTATACAATATATTTTCATAGTCAGTAAAAATCTATATATTATTTAAAAAAACTTGTTAAAATAAAAAACAAATTATTTAGCTTGTGAGCTAGTCGTTAAATTGTGCGTACAAGTTATTTGAAATACGTAAAAGATTTTTCGTAATTTATAGTAGAGTATATTATATTCATAAAAATTAATTAACTCGGGAAATTAATTATTCAAACAATTATAAAACAAAGCCCAAATAATTGATATTAACTTTTGTATTTGTATAATGACCAGTAAAGTGGCACGTGGTACGCAAGTTTAAAAATTGAGTGTGATATAAAATGAGACACAGTATATATTATACTATTTATTTTTTTTTAATATTAAAATATAAATTGCATCATGATTATAATAGTTTTTTTAACCTATAATAGGTTACACGCGATTGGTATAAGACGCTACAGAACTTTTATTGAATGCCTTTGATATAAAATTTTATAATATATCGTGTACCTGCAAAATAACTTAAATGTTAGGGATTATTATAATTAAATATTGATTTTTTTTTTATTAAAACTACTAAAGTTTATATTTTATTCACATCAGGATGGAATAATTTCCATTATGGTTTGGAGTGAGTGCAATAATGAAAATAATATCTAGACAATAGTATAAATGAATAAATATGAGTTAATAATAATACTGTTTAAAATAACCATAGTTTGAAACAATATTTCAACATTTATTTTATGTTTATATATAGGTACGTTTAAATGTTTAAGAAATAATATACGTTATTCATCTTTCATAATATTGAATTAACCACATTTACGCTTTTGTAAAATTTAGTGATGTTTTTAAAAGTTTTAATACTTAGTTTTCAATGAAACATGGTTTCACATATTTAAATAATTTCAAAACTATTTTCAAACTTAATTAAAGATTTTCTTTATTAATTACAAATACAAATTGATTAGACTTCTCAGTATAAAACTGAACTTACAAAATTGCATTATACATATGTTTTAAAATGTATATAATAATATTATGTGAACCTGGAAAAACATACCTTTTATGCGTTTTTTTTTTAACTATGCTACACCAACGGAAAACTATAGCTCTGAATATTTTGTTAATGGTTATAAATTTAATATTATTATACTCTAAGATGAATAGTTAAAAATAACATAGATATCTGACATATGTACATTATTTATATATTATAATTAATTTTTTTTTAGAAAAAATAAAAAGGTAGTAGGTATGCCAGTGATATTTTATGGTCTACGAATAATAATGAATAAAATAATGAATCGTATTAACGACATAAGTTTCTCCAAGGGTAATGCTTCTGTTTATTTATTTATTTGTTTAATTATTTAATTGTTTAAAATTTAGTTAACAAAGAAATGTTATAGTTTTGAAGAATAAAAATATTACAATATATATTATTGACATTAAAAGACTCGTGTTGCTCCAAAACCAACTAACTTGCAGACTATCAAAATCGTATGCGCTTATCAAACTAAAAACAATTTAATATTATGTTTGAATAAATAATTCTCTTAGTAGTGAAAGTGTAATACTATATATAGTGTTTCTCTTGGGACTACTAGTTACCTCTAGTATACTCACATATATGCGAGTTAAAAAATCAATGACTTCAACATGTACGGTGTACTTACTACTTTATTATGCAAATTATATTACATTTTTTTATTAATAAAGATAACTCGTGAGATGATGTAAGTATAATTGCTTACACATGTAAAAAATTATTCAGGACAAATGAACATTCGACCAAATTAATAATATTCAAAATAATTGTTAACGATTTTGATTAAACACACAAGTATTATGTACGTATGACCATCACATCATAGTATTGTTAATACTGATTATCCTTCAATTATTACAAGTGTAAGCTTACAATATAATAAATGTAGGTAAATATCAAATTGTATTGTAACTGCTGTTGAATTCAAATTAAAAAAAAGAAGCTTAGACGTGTTTATATATACTTACATGAATGATTAACCTACACCAAAATTATATACATAGTAAAGTTTCACATGTTTTAATGTAATATATTATATATATATATATATATATATTTTTTTTGTATATATAAGTAAGTTATGGACCTAATACAATGTATTAGTTTGTAATACAATTAGTTGTAATGCATTTAGCCAGTAGCGTAACTAAAAGGAATCAGAGGGTGCAGGCGCACACAGGCCGGTTCTTTTAGGGAGCTCGAAGTAATACAATGTTTTTCTTTTATAATAAACTATTAAACTATTATTAATATAGATATATATTATTTTAATTATTCAAAATAATATATATATATACAATTTCGGGTTAATAAGACATAGAATAATATTTTTTAAAGATGTATATAGTAGTTTTACTAAGATAAATGCACGCTTCCCCCCTCAGAACTCACTTAATAATGCTTGAATGAGATAAGGCTATTGAAAATTTGACTCCCAGATACACATTTTACATCACTGTATTTAGCTAGTAAATTTTTAAATACAACTGAATGTATTGATTAAACCATTTACTGTTGTCTCATAATCAAATACTAGTGGGATCTAAGATTATTAACTACGGTATTTTTGCATAAACCGTGGCTTACAAACAATAAAACAACTATAAAACAATTTTAAAAATGTATATACGAGATGTAACTAGGTTCTGCGATATATTTTATAAATCATAACTTTGTAATTTTCGACGTTATCACATTTAAGTGTTCAACAATTTTTTTTTTTCAAATCAAAATTTTGATGAAACAGAACGTGATAAAATTTATTATAATTTAATATATACGTATTATGATTTATAAACACTTCATGTCTAGAAGAGCAGTATTTGTAAAACGAGAAAAAAAATGTCCTGTGGTCGAACTACAAAATTTCAATAAGTAATGAATTCGATATTATTATCTAATTTAAATGTTTGTGTGTTTCGCTTACACAAAACGTTATACTGCGTAGGTAGGTGTGTTAGTTAAATCCGATATAATATGCAAATTACTACGGGAAATTTATTATCGAGAATTTGAGCGAAATAAACTATATTAATATATATTTTATGACGGAAATGCGCGTTAAACTAAATGTTTAAAACAACCTCCATAGAGGTGTTGGTGGCCTAAATCCGGTGAAGTGTGATCAACACCAATATATTATAATACTCATGTATATACATCTATATATAAACGCCATTGCAAAATGGTTGTATCGTTGGACCGGATGGTTACATATTTTACGTTCCAACGACTAAAGCTGGTATTATTGCTATAGAAATGTGTAACTTGGGCAATCGGGAACACATCATTAGAGTCACGTCACTGCAAATCTGCAGACAACAATGTCAGGAGATTGGTCAGACCATTATTAGGAAACATAAGCCTATGCATATACACACACACACACACACAGATTATATAGATACGACTCTATTATTACATATTATATCAGTTTAAATAACGTACGATACACAAAACCATACATATATACGGTATATATTATATACACATAATAGCGAAGCACAAACATACATAAATATAAATATACATATATTGTCCGGGTTGTATGTACATTGCAGTTATATTTATTATGACGTACTACATTGAATAGAAACAACGATAAATTAGGATGAAATAAAAAATACTTTTACCAAGATGCTACGGTGGTTTATTATTAGTTTAACTGTATATACAGTATACCTAATACCTATACACATCAAGAGATCGTATAAATCGGAAAATTAAAAAAGAAAATTTATAAAACTAAAAAAGTTCCTTGATAACATCATACAGAAAACTTTGGCCTTTGCTTTTCAATCATATTATATCCACTGCGCATGGCAGTCTGTGCATTTTAATGGAATACCCAAGACGATTTACGTAGGTAGAACCAAACCAATGAAATTTGGAATAAAAATTAAATGAAAAATTTCCTGAGAGCATTCGTTTTATTTATTGTGTGTGTATATGCTTAATGCTTATATATGTATATAAATGTGTGTGTGCGAGCACGATGCGAAAAATCAAACTTGTATTGGTAACACAATCGTAGACCTCGAAACGGCTATAATTGGCATCCGCCCAAATTACTTTGACCCGACTATTCGTGAAAATAATATAAAAAAACAGTGACCGGACGGCTGGCAAATTGTATGAGAAACCTGAATTTTTCATGCCATGAAATAATGACTATAACAGAACAGAATATTATGACGCCATCGCAGTGATTTACGCGTGCTATTAGATAATAATAAATAAGTACACATTATAGACTATAGTATTATACAATATTATACTGAGTATAATTTTTGCATATCCGTTGATAACAGAACAAAAGCTCAAAACAGCATTAATATGTGAGAATACAATGAAATTCAATTAAAGTTATGACAATATTATAACACGCAATTTGTTAAAGATATTAACATTACATTACGTATCTAAATTGAGAACTTTTTTTTGTTAATCTGGACCATATTTTGTAATCAATTATTTCTATATTAAACATAAAATGAGTATTTATGATTATATTAATTTTAAAAAACTAAAAAGAAAACTTATTTCTCTGGATTTAAACAATATTTGAATATATTTATAATGAATTTGTGATAATTTATTTTTAATAATATTGGCTATAATATACTAATTATAATTAATTAAACATTGTAAAATAATAAATTATAATATATTATATTCTTGATATTTTGTATTTAATATTGTATTTGCATGAATTCTTACTTCCAGTATACCCTTTGGCTTTGTAGATGATCCAACAATATTTTTTGAGTTGTAATATAGCTAGTAAATATTGCTTGTTGGAGAATTAATAAATAATAATTATTATTTATTAATTAAAAAAAAAATAATGATAGGTATGAAAAATTCATAACAGTGGTTACATGGCTTAAACAAATGGTAAACGTGTCATTTCTCATTGTAAATTCTACGATACAGCAAACTATTGCAGACAATTATAAATTATTTTGTTCAACTCACCACGACGATTCCTATACAATTATTCGTATAATATCTAGGTACCTAATTTATCTTGTCTATAGTCTAGACTCTAGACATAAAAAAGTAATAAAAACTAAACTCTCGATTCTTAGCCATATAAATGGTTTAAACTGACTAGCATACCAAATACAATAAAAGGTCATTCATTCTATGGCCTACCTTTACCTACAACAAACTTTTCAGAAGACAATAAACAATAATTAACTAATAGGAAACATAACATTGACCAATTCATTAGGTCGAATGGGATCCCTACACTGTCACGAAACAATTATTCGAATATGCAAACATTTCTTATATAAATATCATAAAATATAATGTAATTATAATAGGAACGAATATAAATGCAGAATGCATTTTTTTAAAACATTGCTTTCCAAGCACAAAGTTAATTTCATATACATTGTAAGGAATTATAAAATGTAACTTTTATTTTGCATTATTTTGACATTTTTAGTGTATTTTTTTTATGGCTTTAAATCATTTAAAGAATTGATAAAAATCAATATAAATTAAGCAACTCCTGATTATACAGTAGTATTATTATGAAACACAAGGTAAAAGTATAACGAATGTATCTATCTAAATTGTATATTTTAAATATGGAAATAATTTTCATAGTAAAAATAAGATAGGAGAACTAGATGATGATAAAAATAATACGAATAATTAATACCTAAGAATAAATATTTATATAATTAAAAACATTTTTCAATATTAAAAATAATTTTAGGAGCATTTTTTTCGTGCATTTTTTAAAAAAATTGTGTTATGAGTGCATTCAATCATGTTTTTTGAATACATTTTTTTGTTTTTTTAGAGCATTTAAATTCGTTCCCTAGTAATGTGATTCACTTTTTGATTCACCTAATTTAACACTGTATTTTAAGTATCCAATGACCATAGCCAGACGTATAGATACCACGTATACATAAATACCAAAAACAATATTGAGTACAGTAATTGAATATACAATTAGTACGTTCAATAGATTATGAGAAGAATACTGTCATTACTCATCAGCGTAGTTTGTGAATAAAAAATATTTACAAGTATAAATTATATTCTAATAAGTAATATTATACCATATATGTTGAAATAAAATACTACGAGTGCAAGAAATGTGATTGAATATTGTTAAATTCAAGCTTCGTGAAAAATTAATTTTCGTCGGATTTTAAGTATACGTAATACAATATGTATTTAGGTACAAGAGTGAGTACAACTTTTTATCAAAATTCTCGATTTTGGGACGTAAATATATGTATACATCACGATATTATAATACAATGTTATTATTTTATCATTTGCAAGTGTTTTTTTGGTAAATGTATGTTTTTTTTTGTATTTAATTTTAAGTCATAAAAATCTAGTGTTTTTCATTTTTATAACGGTTTATATTTCTTACTACGTTTAAATAACAATTTATGATAATATACTTCTTCAATATTTTTTTAAAACAATTTCCTTAAGATTGAAATCAAATTTCGAACCAATAATTAATTAGTTATAAGTACTTTAAGTTTAGATTCCGTGGATCATTTAAAATTTAAATGTTTATAAAGTTATAATTAATTAAAACCACTGGTACACAATTTAATTTTTTGGCACAGTTTTTCGATCATGAAATTATTTAGTAGATAACTGTCTATCAAATATAATTATTTAGGAAATAATCTTCCAAATAAAGTGTTTAGTACTTGTCAGTGTGATTTTATTTCCCAGATAGTTCAGTGAGTAAAATAATTATTTGTAATTAATAGGTGGTAGGAATAATAGATTATAAGACAATTTACAAACATTTATTAGATTTTGATTTTCAATAAAAATATTGATAAGAAGCTGTTTATTTTACATTATTAATATTTCAGTTGTGAATAATATATTATAGTAGTTACTTCGGGTTTCATTCATCGAATAAAACTACTTAATCTGACGTTGAAAAACCAAAAGTTTTTGATGTTTCCCCATTGATCGAAAAACTCACGTCGAAACCATCAAAGTTCAACAAGAATATGATTGTTTGGTGATAAAAGAATTACGATGTATAATATATGTATAGCCGTACAAGATTTCGTACATAAGGCATATTATAATAATATTGTGTACATACAATTTAATCGCGTGGTAATTTAAGATAATTTTTGTTTTATGCGTTTTGAATTAAAAATCAATAAACTCATGAAAATTAATGACCCAAAACTCTTTCAGGTCCTTGGTTCTCGGAGGTATTCAGCTATTATACAACATATTATTATTATCTATCGTATACCTCTATTGTTTGAAGTAAAAATAAAAATGATTTCCCATATAGTATAACGCATCTTTCTACGTTGTATTCACATATACTGTATAGTGTATAGTACCTAGTAAGTTTATCGCGTGCGGTTGATTAAGTATCATCGTATCCTCTTCTTTTCATCCTTCTATCGCCACCTGAAGACTGATTTATCCAGTTGGTTAAGTCTAAAAACGGACCTCACTCGTTAATAACGGTAAATTAGTTACTCCACGAACTGCACGAGCGTGTACGTTTGTGTGTGTGTGTGTGCGACGCTCACCACCGCAATAATAATTATATTATTATTAAGTAATTAAGCAAAGAGAGTATATATGTACACTCAAAGGAAGCGAATAATCGCAAAGTGAAAAAAAAGGGAAAATTCTCCTCCTCCCTGATATATTTATTATTATATTATTGACCATTTCCGGTCATAATCTATTTTCGTCGTCGTTGTCGTTGTCGTCGTTGTCAATGCGCTCGCTATATTATACAACTTATATGCATTATATTTATATTATGTATATAAGTATGCTATGTTCTATATATATATTGACACGATTTTGGCTGGTGCGCAACGTTTGGATATATGGAAAGACGACTCGACGGCGGACTGTGAGGGCGGGCGGAAAGTGAGTTGGGTAGTACAACATCCACGGCTATACAAAAGGACCGAGTGTCAGCGCGGGTGCAGGAACGCCGCGGGACTCGCGTGCCCGGGGGTATAACCTCCCCGTGGTAAACGATTGGCCCGGTATCAACCGCGCCCGGTATATCAATTTGTTCATAGGTTATAAATAGCCTATTTATGATGCCGTACGCCCACGTCAACCGCGACGACAGCACTCACACGTGCGCTCGTACACGTTACATTATTGTACGCATTGTACATGTATATTCACGTATTCATGCCGGCGGATTTCCGAACGTACGTCGCGAGACATATTATAAACTTTTACGCGCGCGCCACCCCGCCGCCGGCACGTCCTTCCCGTCGACGGCAGAGGACCCACTATACACGCGTCGCGGCGACGACGGTTTTACGATCTGTCCTCTCCTGCCCCCGCGCTCACGCCACTTTCGACTCGGGTTTTCACTTAAGGCACGCGGCTATATTATTATATTATGCAGTTAATCGGATACTCGGATAATAAAAAAAACGACCATAAATAAATAATACATATATATATATATATATATTATAGATATATAATACAATATATACGAAAAGCGACGGCGATGAACGGTCAATATATTATTTTATATATTAATTATAGTATGCACTGCACACGGTTTCACTCGTTCCCGAGGGATTGAGTGAGAGAGAAACACTTTAATAATAATAAAATTATTTTATTTTCATAGAAAATAAATACATATATTTTATTATTAATTACAATGTATACAATATTAATTTAATACTATACCGTTAGACATTGCAATTTACCTTTTTTTCATTTTTTATTTTTAATATTATTGGTATCAACCCATAAATCGCATTGTTGAACCATTATTATTGGTCTTTGCATGGCAAAAAATTATCGTTCACACATTGTGCACAGCATTAATGGTGGGATATAGTGAAACAAAGTTAATATGCCGTTTAATTAGGTTAGGGTGTGTTAGAATTTATGTAAATTGGTCGTAGTAAATATTTGTCATAAACGAGTGCAATAAGATTAAACAAATTGTAGACCTTTCCGTCGTGATGATTAGATTAAAAGCGACGTGTTTAAATGTACAATGGCTGTTATTATAAACATATTGCGATATAATTTAATTAAAGATAATTCGATAAATAGATTTTGTCAGAATAGCTTATAATTTATAGACAATTTTTTTTTATTTTTTTATTTCGTAATTTTTACTAACTTTAAAATATGACATATTACATCAAAATATTTGTTGCAATTAAATGTTACTCATTTTAAAAAATTGATATGAATACATAATACATTTTATTATTTTTATTTTCATTTGACGACCGACACTGACTGAACCCAGGGATGTTCATTTTCACTAGGGAGACTGAGCTTAGGGGAATTCTAACTAAACGTCTATGATAGGTAATCATACATATTATATAATAAATAAACAATATCGTAGGATTAAAAACTATAGCAGTCGGGGTGGTATAATATATATATATATATTCCTCGCGCGCGCGCGCGCGCGTGTGTGTGTGTGTGTGTGTGGATGGTATACGCAAAACTCGTGGCGCGCCCGACATCCCTGACCTATAGAATTGGGTATGAGAGGGTGAAGGTGAAAAAGAGAAAGACTGAAGCGGTTTTGTAAAAAAAAAAAATACGAATATTCTTTTAAATTGTAATATTACTACTAAAATAATTGTTTGGTAACCAAGGTTACCAAAAGTTTAGTTTTTTTCATCGTGTACAACAATTTATCATTGAATTCAAATATAACACACCCATTCAGCGTCCACTCAATGACGAAATAAACTCGACTTCTACAGTACGGTTACCTCATTTTTATTTATTATTCTAGTAAAATTTAAGATTTTACTTTTTAAACTATTATGTTGGTTTTATGTGAATTATAAAATATTTTCGTATAGTACAATCCAATATTACATGCACGGGGTTGAAAAACAATGGTCAAAACTAAATGCTGACCCTGGGTCACCGCGTTCCTAAATCTCGAAACATACAATTCGAGGATTGTGTGTGACAGTGACACAGTGTAAGGGTGAAAAAGAGTAAGATCTTAGTCGTGTGGTGTATTACGGTGAAAAAATAAACCTCGGATAAGAACTGCAGACTTCGTTATTGTTACCAGTATATAGTGGTATTCGGCGGCGAATGTGTAGACGGTGGCGGCGCCGGTAATTTACTACGCGTGTACTATATACAAAACTAACGAAAAAAACCCACGAAAAATCGATGGTCGCGTGAAAACAAACACGGCTTTTGTGTGCACATAATATAATTACAATATATTTTAAAATATGATTTTTCCGTTCCCAGAACGGACACACGAATCGTCTTCTGACACGCCGACCACAGCACATCGGGCCCAAAACGCATTTACATAATAATATTCGATATAATAATCGTGCGCGAACCACGCAACGGCATACCGCCTTGCATAACACAACTTATTTATTATTAAATAATATATTAGTGAATTTAATTATCATAACATTTCTATTATAATTTTTAAAAATACCCATCACAGTCACCACTGTACTAACTATAGCAAAGTTCCGATTAACTCGCCATCTAGACCCTATTACCGCCTCCCGACCGTATCACCTGAAACTATCTCCTATTGTAAACCCAAGCGAAGGACGTACAGACACTCGCGATCTGCTTATCTCAAAACAAAATGTCGAACACTATAATAATATTACAAGCTAAATATATTTAATATCTATATTTATAACTGATAATTTATTCATGACCAAACACCTCTTCCGTCGAGAGGTGTCTCCGATAAATGTGTTAAATATCATACGTATATTAATTATAATAATATCAATATCGGATTACTGTCGATTGGCTCTATAACAGATGAGAATTCTTATAAAGAATTAAGTCTAAAAATATTATCATCATCGCCATAATATTATATAATGTATGTGTGTGTGAGGGGGAGAGTGTGAGTGATTGAACGGTGACACGGTGATGGACGTACGTGTCTGTGGGCGAATCCCTGTTGGCCAACCGCTGTCTCTCCACGAACCGGGCGGCCACAGTCCTGGAATCGTCGCCGAACCCGTAAAGTCCGGCCACCGCGGCCATGCGGCACTGCGTTCGGCGGCGGCCGCTCCGCCGCCACTATATAGCCGGTCGTGGGTCTTTTTAATTTTTTTTCCGCTTTTTCCGCCGCTTGACACTACAACATTTATTACATCTCGCCGCCGTCAATCGTCCGGCACTCGCGTCGTTTGCACAACTACCGGTGGCAATGATTGCGATCGAGATGACGTCACGTGCCCGTGCGATACACGATCACGACGATACAATATTATGCTATACGATGGCGATGACGGTATGACGACAGCAAAGACGAAAACGCGATGCGACCACGACTAAGACCGGTGTTATACCGTGATGACCGAGGTAACCACTGGCCATCGCCGTCAATCAAATAGCGGAATACGACGACGATGATGATGATAATAATAGTAATAATGTGTTCTATGCGATCGCGACGACTACCGGACTGACGATGACGACGACGACGACAACGACAACGACGGTCGCGCGGACGGCAAGCAACAAGCTCGTTGAATCCCGCCAAAACGGACAATGCCACCGCCGCCGCCGCCGAGACGTGTTCGCGCGCGCAGCTGTCGCGGTGTCAGTCTCGCCCCTCCCCTCATCGTTGCGGACTCTCTCGCTCCCCCTCCGACCACTAACGCCACCGCGCGACCAACCCCCTTAAAACCTACCCTCTCGCACACGCTTTCCCCCCTGAACGCGGGCGCACACACGCGCACCACCACGCTTGAATACCACCCCTTCTTCCAAAGTCCACCTGCCGCCCCCGCTGTACGATCGTCGCGTATATACATACGCCATGTCAAACGTGGTGCCTTCGCCGACGACCACAAATCACTGCATGACGGCTGTTCGCTGCAAATATTAGCCATATATATCATGTGTGTAATGGGTATGGTATTCGTAAGCACACGTATCAATTAGTAGACAACAATCACTGTTTTATATTTATATATATATATATAATGTACAGAGGTAAGATAAATAGTATGATGAACTCGTTTGGGGAGTGCTCCGTGTGTGTATTCGGTGAAAAAACGAAAAAAATAAGCGTTCTGCTTAAATATTTTGCTATATTATGTTATACATCATAAAAATGACAGACGAATCGTAACGCGTGAAGGATTTTGTGGGTTTTAAATGTATGGGTTTTACAAGATTCTTGAACCTAGAACTCTATAAATGTAGGTATACTGAAATAAAATAAATCCTGAGAGCATTTTTAATTAAGATTTTTCTATTACTTATAGTATGTATACAGGCACATATATCTATTACTGTTATGAATGTATAGTGATAAAAGTCAAATCTAAACCTTTTTGAAAACTGCATTAAAATATGTCCATATAATATCTATTTGTATTTTTTTGTACTCTTTGAATTAAAATCACTTTATTGAAAATATTTTAATTGATTATAGATATTTTCATTATATACCTACTATACTGTAAATAAGAAAAAAAATAAGTGTTTACGTGACAGCGTATCTAGTTATCAGGTGTTTAGTGCTTATTGCGTAGATATAGTATTCATGTGTTCGGTAAATTAAAAATTTGAATAATTGGTCAAGTCGAGAAGCGTATAATTTTCTGCAGTATAATAATATAAGGTACCTGTATTACATGCAAATGCAAATCACAATGTTTATATAGGAAAATATGGGTTATGTTATAATTTAAATGTTAGTGCATTGTATTAAATAATGTCCACTACATGTGAGTAGTCTTTTTTTTTGTCTGTAAAATATGATAGAATGTGTAGAGAATAATATTTTTTCAAGGGTCAAATTTTTTAATAGACATTTTTTGTTGCTCTTTTTAATATAAACCTTATTAATGGATTTATGCGTATTTAGGACGACTAAAAACTCATATAAAAAATAAGTTAAGAGACGTCAACAAACTGTTTGCATATGGGGCTCGTTAAAAATTTAAAATCATAAATTCATATCTGATAGGGTTAGGTACGACGATACATGCGCGTATATTGTGAAGAATACCACGCCAGTTACTATACAATGTACATAGTAGGTATACTGGATAATATTGAACCGTAATAACATACTATATTCAGAAGAGTTTCGGTACGTTCACTTTACTTAATATGTCTTGTCTAGACATAATAAAACACGGAATGCGGCCGATAATTATTATTATCGCACTAATGACACGATCGTAATGCCTCGTCAGTCACCATCGTCCGATAAATATAAATTTCAACCCATTCAAAACGCCTTCATGTCCCATACATCCCGAGTCATGAATTAATACACAGTCAATAAATTATAATTGTAGAGCGTGCGAATATTCGTGCAAACAATTCGCGTCATTCGCGAGCTCAAAGTATTGACACTGCGAATGAGTAAAACATTATATTTTAATACATTGATGCATCTTATTATACGTATGACACCATAACAGTTAAGTATTAAGAAAGTATATAACGCAGGGTGTTCAAAATAAGAGGATAATGTCATCCATCTTCTGTTTTTAAGAGCATATTTCATTATAGTACTTTACATTTTCTTAAAAAAATATCTTATTTTCAATAATACAATTCAAAAATCTATAAATAAAAAAAAGTATTGACTAAGACAAACGCAGTAGGACATTTTGTTTATACCTAAGTATACATATAACTATAACTAATATTTAAATTTGTATTTACATACTTAAACATATATTCCAAATAAATTGATATCAAATGAAATGACAACTATTAAATGCATATTTTTGTAAATAACAAATAATAACTATTGATTTTTAATCGATAAACTACATATTATAAGTTTTATAAAATACCCCTTTACGAACTTGGATATGAATAAAAAAAAGAACATAATAACACAATGGCAAAATAACCTAATAATATAGTTCATTGCATAAGCGTAGGTGTAAATATTAAAAAAAAAAAATGACATTTCTGAAACGTTTTATTTGTTTTGTAATTCTACCATATTATTTAAATACATAATATAGTCTACGATAATACAAATTTATTTTGTTTGAAATTAAACACCCTAGTCGATGTGTATGGATATGTATTTTTTAGGTTTTATTACAACTGCTTATATATTAATTCAAGGAGAATCTAAATCGAATAAGAAAAATAAATTAACATCGACAATAATGATAGAGTGTGTGGAAGTGTGATCGTCCATAATACGCGGGTTTGTACTAGAAATAAAACAACAACTTTTACTCATATAAGATGAATGATTTCAAACGGGTACAATTTCTTATTCTTCCCTAGTGTTTGTCTTCTAAACTTTTGACAGTTTTCATCGTTGGAAAATTAGATTATCAAACTTTGAAACAAAGTCGAGTGAATACGGTACACTTCAAAATAAATGGTTTAACGCCAACTATACTACACAAGATGGCCTCACTATGACTGGATGAATAACGCGTACTACGGCTGGGCTAGATACTACTATGTATTTAGTACCTAATTCATTGAATCTCAAATTTTTGAATATTAATAAGAATGAATAATAACTTAGCGTTTAATTACTATATTGTTATTCTTAGTTCTTACACATACATTCTAATATAGGAATATATAATACCACCCATATTGTTATTGTTCTCTGGTATGTATTTGCACATGGGCACGTGAAATGCTTAAACGACTACTCACGTTTGAAGTACGCAATTTATAATTTACGCTACATATTTTTGATATCGCGTCATGAAAATTAAAGAATAAGAAAATCCTAGAAAACCTACTACCGAACATGGCAATATCTGTTAACGTACTATATAGATACTGTTTAGAAATCCTCAGATTTAAATGTTATTGAAGTTTCTACTTGAAAGCAAAACACGTATAAAATTATTTTTTTCAAATATTTTAATGAACACGATAATATTAAAACAGACGGTTATTTAGATGATAAAACATTTCAAACCGTATACAGACAAAATAATACGTCATGTGAATCACGATTTCTTTACTATCTAAAACATCAAAGGAATAGAACCAAATTAAATCATCACTTATATTTTTTTATTAACATTTTCTTTTTACACTAGCATTTTGGCTAATACTTATGTAACTAAATAAAATATAAATTTAGTAGACTTAAAATAAAAAAAAATAATTATAATTAATTAGCATTTACGTGGTTGAGAGTTTCTATAAAAGATTTATTAAACCAACGTTAGTTAGACAACTTTGTAATAATAAAATATTAATTATTCATCATTAATTATGTTCATTTTGTTAATTTACAATTATAACCACTAAATGCTTGTAGTATTTAGTATTACAATTTTCAAGGTAACATATTAAACATATACATCTATACGCGGAAATGTTAGTTATTTCATTAAAATATTGATTATTACCGATTCAAAGATAAAATTATTTATTTAAATTATATTTTAAAAAATATATGTTAAATAATCAATATATACAGTATCATTATACAACTGATGTTTACACTTTTAATACTTATTAAATTAATGTAGAAATAATCCACAATAATTCTTTATTTTTTTTATTTTATTTTAGAAACTCAGCATAAGCCATTATTACTTTTAACAATAAATCACTGTATGTAAATTCTAAATAAATATAGACTTTTAGCTTCAGAAAATTGTAAATATTTTGCATATGACCATGACGTAATTACCTCAAAAAAGTTTTTTTTTTAAATAGATCTACCTATTTTATTTTAGCTTATTGAATAATGACATAACAGTTACGTATGTCTACATTTTAAAACTATTTACAATAAATTAAAGGTCTAAGTGAATATAATAGTCTATAGCTATGACTTATATAAATAATTATGTCTTAATATGTTTTAGTTTGAAATTATGGTATAATATTATTAAATTCGAAAATGAAAATATTATTTTTTTTTAATAGCTACCTACCTAAACATTACAAAGTTGAACGTTTGCTAAATATTTTTCTTTTCATTTAATATAGAAATTCCATACCTTTCTATTGTATTTTCTGTACTTTTGGCTCGTCCCGTGGTTTGAATAATAAGTAAGTAGATGAATAAAAATTTTGATAATATTAATGGATATTACTTTAACTTTAACTCTAATCTATACAGTGTCATTAAATCTGGAAATAATAAAAGCTAAATATCTTGGCGAATAAATCAAATCTTTTGAAAACATGATACTCGGACTGCAGATTATTTTTAAGGATTTAATTAGTTTAGTTTCTAAACTATACAATGACAAAAATTAAATCACATAAACAGTAAAATACAAAAATTAATTGATAAAAAAAATCCAGTAAGTAAAAGGAAATTAATTAGCAAGTGATGACTTAAAAGCTTTGTTTACAATTTACCAGTCTTTTTGTTTTTTAGTTAAGAAATTCATTAAGTTTTGGAAACGACAATAATGCGAGATATTTTTTCATTTATAATTTTCCATGTTCAACTTAATGAAAATGAAATAAACCTCAAAACAAAATAGTATTATAAAATGTTGAAACTATCTGACATTTTTTCATACTAAGTCTGATTAGGTTATGTTAGATTTACGTGAGTACGCTTTTTAACCAGTAAACCAATAAAACCAAACTTATTTTAATCAAATGTTAGTTGGTATTATAGCTATAATAATATTATTTACAATTAATAAAACACTGAATATGTCTGTGGCCAATAGAAATTAATTAAACGAATAAACTATTTAAAAAGATCACAATACGAGTTTGTTGTGTTTATAATATATTTAATAAGCAAAATCAATCCAAAATCGCAATCGCATGACACGTAGACACAATGCATAAAGCACACTGCAGACACAAATTTTAGATTTATCTCTGCTGAAACAGGCTTATCAGTGCATTTATATAGACCTTTGCATATAATTTATCTTGGAAGAATCGTTTAAAATACAGTGTAGTCGGTCGCAATGTTACCGGGTATATTTTTCCTGTTATGCTCAGGGTTAATAACGAGCTTATCTATTTAACCGGGATTTTAAATGTCTACCTCTGTATATAAAATAGCCTGTTTACATTCGAAAAAGCCAGTGACAAGAATTCCGAGTAATGAATGGATCGAGTCCGCAATTGTATAGCTGAGGGAGGGCGAATATTTAGAAATGCAAATTCTCGCTGACGAATCTCGTTGTCTTTTCATATTAAATTCTCGAGAAGCTATTATTTTTTAAAAAATGCATTTTCGCGTTATTACAATCCAATTTCCCAGTACGTCAGTCTTAAAAAACAATCAATTAAACACACGTTTTAAACTGATAAATAAAATAATACGACTTTTATTTTCATCACACAAAATAAGATCAAAATAAAACCCCATGTAGTGAAATAAAAAACTTATCTCTCTTCAATGTTATCCGAAAACCAATTGTTATAGTGTATATGAGTCAATTTTATTTTGAAATTGAAGATTTGTACTGACAAATAATTTAATTTTCAAAAATATATCTTAAGAATAATTATACTTAGTAAAAACAACAAAAGGTATTATAAACGTTTTGTAATCAAGTTAAATGTAATGAATATTAATTCGTTTTTTTATATATAATTATCAATTCGACCATATTATAATGGCATATAACATTTTAATTAAAATATTAATTATAATATATGAAATTGCTAATAACGCAAGGTATGTTTAAAAACTACTGACATTTTTCAATATTTAATTTATTTTTCGTCATTAGCTGTACTCATAAGTTTAGTACACTAGAATATTAATTACATCGTTTGATGAACCTAACGTAAAAATTTAACGCGACACACGACGCAGTTATTGATTATTTATTGTGGTACATTGAAGTATAGAATTTATCATACCAGCTATGCAACAATAATATGTACATTGTGTATAAAGTGATATCCAAACTACAACAACTGCTGTTACAATACAGAAACAGAGATAGGTATTCTAAAATATGTTCATCTACCTAAGTGTATTTATTGTACCATTATTTATTTCTCGAGTTTTCTCGAGAGTAAACTTTATACTATATTGTTTGCATTTTAGGCGTGTAGAATTATTTTCCAAAGGTTGCCGATGTTCATTATTTTATAACTATAATGTACAATATTCTATTATAGGTACATTGTATAAAGTTTACGACGCGATTGCCATTGTACACACAATATTAGGTAGATATATTATATAAAGTTTTCCGAATACTATTATTATATTACATTTTATAGACAACTGAGTGTGACCTACACACACGCGCACAGGGGCGCTCTATCACTCGTCTCAGCCAGTTACCCCACGGATGAATCCCGCGCAAGTAATTAAATCTGACCTTTATGTTTAAGTTGTTTGTCTATTTTTTTTTCGCGTTCCCCGACAACCTCCTCTCCGTCATCATTGTATTATTGCCTCTGCGACAGTCCGTTGTCGTCGGGCTGCCATTAATCATCACCGGTCGTCGTCATCCATCCCGCGCGATTTAAATCCCGACAATATATACACGTCATATATATCAATTCTCCGAAAACATAGACACAATGGCATGCCGAAAAAAAAAACAACAAACGTGTACGGATCGCGTGACGTTAAATACACCTGCGCCGACCTCGACACCGCGAGAATATAGGTAAGCGCGTTGACGAGCTGTCTTGTGGCCGTAAGAAAACATAAATTAAATTTTCTCGTCCATTAATCTATCTGATTCAGTGGCGTATGACGGTCTTAAGTGCAGGTCGAGCGACCGTATATAGGTAGAACGCGCGCATAAATCGAAATCGACTGTATAGCTACGAGTACTATAATAATGATATATAAGTGGTTAATGCACCTATAAATACTACAGTGAAAATATTGAACAGTTCAAACGACTGTGCAATATCCAAAGTAAGTCTACCCTTTTTATTTCTGCTTTCGTGATTTTATTAGTATTAGATTAAGTTAGGTATATCGGTATGTAAGAAGTACGCACTTTGATCAATTTTTGCAATCAATGCTTTCCAACTATATTGACGACGTTTATTATTTTTATCTCTATTGACACTGGAATACAGCGTTGCTCTTTTAAAAACACACAATACACATATATTATAAAATACATGTTTTATTCACATTGATAATAGATATTATTAAAGTAATTTGAAACCACTATTAAATTCATCTTAAAAACAATAGTCGCAAACTGTTTTATATTATATACACGTAAAGAGAAAATATTAAGTTCAAAATTTTATTTTGAAATCAAAACATACTATTTTTCATTCAAGAGTAAAAATATAATTATTTATTTCTACTTTTTATGTGAATTTTATTAAAATAGTAAAAATAATTAGAAAAATTTAAATAGAATAGAACACCTCATATTTTAAAAATAGTTGAAATGCATATTTATTTATAAGCTGTAGCATAAACAAATTGTTTTTATACGAACAATTGTTTAAAAAAAAAAAATCAAAGTAATTTAAATAAAACCCATAGTAATTAACATTAACAACTTTGCCAAGAGAGATATAAAGCTTTTGTTACTTCCATTGATGGTACAAAGCATTTAAAAATACATTTAAATTTAGTAATGACATATTCGATAATTAATATTTCACATTTGTTTTATAATAGTATTATAATAATGTTTACGGAACTTAATACGATAATAAAATCAGTAAACAGAATTAAAAATTGTACATATTTTTTTTTCAATTAAAGCACATTTAATTAGAATAAAAAGCAATTAACTTAAATATATTATACTGTATCAATTATTTTCTAGCTTCATAAAAAATACAATCAAATAAAATTTAATCATAAAGTTTATTTGAATAACTATAAATACGTGTATAATAATATAGTTACTGTAGTTATTTTATTTATAATTGTATCTATCACGATGGTGAAATTTTGGGTTTTGGTTATATAAAATAGTAAGTTGTACATATTGGAAAGTTTAACCATCCACTATAAGTCTCTCATAAGACTATCGACCCCATGCGTTGTGAATATTTAAACGCTTGCTTAGAATTAAATTAAATAAGCTATACGAAGTTTTAATCAATTGTTACCAAATTCTTTCCAATAATCAAACTATTTTGTTTTTATCACTTGCCTAAACATATAACGTGCTACGAAAAATCATCTTTTATACTGGCTTAATTAATACAATTATTGTACGAAATTATAACAAATAGTTTAATATAGAATTACTACATAGTGTAATAAAACATATTATGTGAATAAATCGGTGATAAAATGTCTTATCTCAAAAGATCCAACTCATATTATTCTATTCTCCGTCAATACTCCAGATGACACGAAATACAATTAAAATCATTAAGTATTTAAATAATTAAGTAAAATATCACTATTAAATTAATAATAACGTATTAGCAGAGGATTTCCATTAGATCAGTGGCATGGCGAACTTGAAATTTTTAGAATCAGAGTCCATACAAAGTCAAGTGTATAATATATTCCATTCTACCAGTATTCTAAAACTTAAAAAATTATAACAAATAAATCGCTTTATCGTCTAAATAGTATTTATTAAATAATTTACATTCATATTTTGTAGGTAATCCATTGCATGTCAAACCTCCACAATAATTATGAGCAATATTTTTAGACCCTGATATTTGATGATCTTCCTGGAACCTACAAGTCCTTAATGCAACCTCATGTTCAATATACTAATCATTATTTACCTATAGAGTATATAATCCCATAGGCGAAATCTGGGGCGATAGATAATTAAGGTAACATTAAGGGTTGTTTCTGATATTAAATCTTGATTTAGTTGGAATTTGAGGTGTTAAAAAAATAAATTCCCAGAATTTTAATTATTAAGAACATAATAAATGAAGAACCAACAAAACAACTATGTGAAAACAAAAACACCAATTTTCGACAAAATTAATTTTTTTTTTTTAATTCAGAAATTAATGACCGTAGAGACTTGAAATGTTTACCAAATATTTATATTAGCATTTACCAGACATTATATAATTAATTATATATAAATATAATTATTTAAACAATTTTTACATCGTAACACCATTATAAAGATTTAAAACTATTGTTGTAAATTGTACCTTGTATAAGATAATTCATAAGTATATTTAATATACAGCCATTAGGATTCACCGGACTCTGTCGATTGCGTCCAAGATGCAGGTAAACGATTTTTTCCCACCTTTTCCGTGTTCCGATTGCGTCCTATTGTATAGTAGGTAAGCGTTAATTTGACACATAAATTTACATATTAAATCTAATATTTTTGTCATACATGGTATGGAGGTATATTTAAACATGAATTGGTTTTTACTTGATGAGTTTACGAACATTTTATTACGCTTGCGAAAGCTTTCATTCAAAATGTAACTCTTTTTTCTACACATTCCATCCCAATATTTATCAATTTCTAAGTATTTTAAAACAATGTCAAACAGATACATACATACAAATAACGTCAAGTCATAATTTAATACCTGTGAAACGCAGAGCAAAGTATTTTAAATAATAGAAATTTATCGATAAAAAATAAACAACTTAAATAATAAAATTATAACCCCTTTACAATACCTTAAAACTATTTCACTTAAAAATCCTTTTTTTAAATGAAATATTTGGACTTAATTTTATTGATTTTTGTATTAATATTATTTTATAACACTGACAAGAAATATATTATTTAAATTATTTATTCCTATATATTTGGATTTATTTTTATTAGTTTTTGTATTATTATTATTTACAAAATAATTATTAATTATGACTATTTGTTTTACAAAATTGTATGCTTATATATCATACAATAGGACGTAATCGGTACATAAAAAGGTAAGAAAAAATAATTTACATATTCGACTTGTGGACGCAATCGATATACTGAAAAGCTATAAAAGGTTGAAACGGGACGAAATTGAATGACGCCCGGATTCATAACCAAAAACGCTCAGAACTATATGTAGCAAAACACGTGTCTAACGAATTTATTTATCCGATATCATAATGATCTAGGTTGGACCGTATTTGTGGTTACCACTGAGTCCAAACAAACCACTGGCATCAACCAATCTACTTCGGTCAGACTTTTTGAATACGTTGTGTTTATAACTGTCGAGATGATTAGGATTTCGGCTTCAAGAATAAGTATTCAAAATCAACGTCTAGAGTTACATCTGCAGACACTTTTTCCCCCGACTGCATGAAAAGGAACCGAGTGAGCATTACTTATCCCTATATAGTTTGCTTATTTAAATAAATAAATGGTACACAATTTAGGTGCCTTTGAGGACTTACATGTTTTTATAACCACAGTAACGAGAAAGGGGGTAGGTGAAACAGTTCGTTAGTAGACCGGCAGCGAAATAGGTAGCACGGCCTATTTTAGCGTTATAAAACGGTATAAGTTATGAATGTTATAATAATATAAGTACATTTTATTTCTGTATGATATTGTATAATTTAAAAATTTGTACATACATTTTTAATCAACACAAACATTTTTAAATACTCTTATAATATTTATGAAAACAATTAATAATAATAAATGTACGTAAAAATATTTTTTTTTTTTTTTAAAAAGAACAACACATTTTATTAAAATATTGAAGTATTTGAAATTAACAATAAATAATATCAAAAAATCATATTTATATATTTTATAACATTTTTAAACACTGTAGTAGCGTTACATAATAATTTTGAGACGTAAAACGAATGATATTTTAACACTAATTTTTACCATTTCCACGGAAAGAACATTTTTATAGCTATACTGTGTCAGGAATACTTTTAAATTCAGATTTTACAAACTATAGTAAACTGTGCCAAGGAATGAAATGCGGGTTGATTATATATATATATATAACATAGATTGTTGATATATTACGTAGGAAGCTATTAGGTAATTTTAGATTTTAAAAATTGAATATTTATATACCTACATGTAATATGACTATGTAAATAATACAATATGAAGTTTTCAAAAATAATAATTATTTAATTTATAAATTTTTCTTACAGCTTATTTGTATCACTAATATGTAGTAATTCAAGTACTCTCTTATCTGCCCTTAACTCAATCTACTTTACCTCAAATTGTAATATGAGTACTATCAAATTAATTAATAGTCAAATAAATAGTACCATTACTGGCATTACAATTAAACAGGCAGAATATAACATTATAACCATACAATTATCTTTTAAAATAAAAGTTTGAACTGCTGTTTAAAAATAAAATATTATATTATATTTTAATAAATTATATTTTACACACAGAATAATTTTACTAGGACAATGCAAATAGTCAATCAACAGTTACAATCAAAAAATAAAGTGGCATTATTCAAACAAGTACATGAATCAAAAGTTTATAAAATTAATTACCTATACAATGAAATTAAAATAAATATAAATAAAAAAAACATTAAAAATGGAAATGAGTTCATTGTGCATTCGATATCGAGCTCGTAAATTAAAAATGAACAAACTAAATGTATTTATATGACTAAAATAAAAAAATAAATATGCTAAGTGTTACATCCATCAAATTTATAATAATTATGACTTTTGATTATAAACTAAAACGTGATTTTATACATTAAAAAAGAAATACTTGTTTTGTTAATTGTTTAGTAATAGAAAAAGTAATACAATTATAAGTATATGAAATATTTTTTGTTTTAGTATAATGATCATATTATAAAGAAAAATTCAAATAAAACAACTAACAACACATGTTTTAAACAAAAAATAATTATTTATTTGTCTTACCAGTTACCACATATTATTTGTATCATAATATGTAATATATATAATTTTTAATTTTAAAATTGAAATTCCAAGTATAATAATCATTATATTTATTTTTTTTTTAAATTAAAATAGGTGTTTGAAATAAAATATACAACGAATACTTTTTGTGTGTACCTTATTATTGCATACATTATACTATATTATGATTTAACAAGTATTAATTACTAATAATTATAATCAAATGTACAGTTATGTATTATAGATTTGCTATTAATAAATATACAATATGGTAATAGACTCAAATAGTCAACCTTATATTTTCTTTTGATAACTCAAAAAGAAAACTCTTTTTTACTCAAATACATAGAAACATCAATATTTTCATAAAATATATGTACGTAATCATTTAAAATAACAAGTTTTAAAACATGAAGTTGGGTAGCTATAACTCAACCTTCACAGTAATTTTTATACAGAGAGTTTAAAAAGTTTGGAAACGGTCATTAGACTAATTGGATTAGATAAACCATAATATTATGATATAATTAATGAGGTTATTCAATATTTTACATAATAAAAGTGCAGAAGTGCTATCTATTATTAATTTTTGTAGGTATTAAAATATATTTTCAGTTACGATAAAGAACATCCAAACTTACTTAATACGAGTACATGGTATAATATAAAAAGCTTAGTATTTGAAAATATAATCTTTAAGTATATTAAAAAAATTACTAACATCAGTATTTGGATAAATGGATTAATAAGCTCTGTATTTATGCTTTTGATTTACTAGTCTTTTGTAATAAAATTTATCCATATTCAATAATAAATTATAAAATATAAATTTAAAACCTCTACTGAAAATGTTAATGAGAGACTATATAATTAAATATAATTAATAAATCGATCACAAATAATTCTAGTATATTCTTAACAGTAAATTACTTAAAATTTAAAATTACTAATAATTCTTTTTTTCTATATTTGTTAAATCAAATATAATACCTAAAATAACCATTTTTAAAGTAGCGTTTCTGACCAACAGAGAGGTTCGTTATAAAAAAATATTAACTATCAAGAACACTTAAGTAGACACTAGACATACAATTAATACAGTAATATGTACGAGTATAATATATCTAATAAATGTATGTACCACGTGGAAAAAATAATATATTAATTCATTTTTATTTTATTGCACTATTATTATTATTTTTAATTAGGTATATAATCCACAAAAACAATCGTAAACAGTTGTTAGATTTATTTTACAAAATATAATAATTAACTTAAAATTATATCTATTTACATTGTACATAAATAGTAGAAATAATAAATTTCTATGTAGGAACTTTACAATGTCTTTTTAAGCATTGATTTATAGAACGCCATCTAGTGAACAACTAGTGTGGAGAAGTTCTAAAAAGTTACAAGTTTTGCCACCATGCAAATATATTTACCACAAAGAAAATTTTGAAAATACATCATGGTGAATAATCAGAATAATAATATAATTTCATAATCAGTATTATTGTTTTTTACTGATAAGTAATAAATACTAATAAGTACATATACTTTTATTGTGAAATCAATACATTAAATTTAGTATATTTTAAATTATTTAATTAGAAATTAAAAGATTACTAAGATTATTGTATATTGTTTTTTTTTTTTTTTTTTTAGTTTCATTTAGTGGATAAATGAGAAACCCAAATTCTCATGAATATAAAATGAATACTTTAATATTATGTCGTATTACAATTTTTTAAATAATGTGATATATTAGTGTATTGTTAAATACAATTATAATATTATAACAGTTTTTCATTGACAAAAACTAACATCAAAATTCAAAGATTATACTTTTAGAAATATATCTAGTATTCTAGTGTAATGAAACAAAATTAGCTTAATATTATCTTTTAACATGCCGTGTTTTGCTATTTATTAAGTAAAACAAAAAACATTTTTTTGACCAAGCTATTAAGTTAATACAAATTAGGTATATTTAAATGCTATAATTTATTTTTATACGTGCTTTCTGCAGTGATTATGGCTTTAAACTTTAATAGTTTTTTTTTATGGTGTGGTATGTAAATGGTTTTAAATTTAAGGAGGGTCAAGAATATAGCGGTCCCGATGCTTTTGAGCTGATTATCATGATAAAATAACCATACAACTATTTAAAAGCCCTCCCCTAACTAGATATTGTTAATTGTAGTTAACATACATGTAAAATAAGCATATATATTTAAATACAATTAATAAAATGTTTTCACAATTATGTAATAAAAGAATATCCAAATAAAATGTTTAGTAATTATAATATTTGTTTTTATAATATTCATCGTGCTACTAATATTCAAATCAACGATAAGCAACAATTAAAAGCAAAAAAGTGTACAAAATAATGTACATGCAAAATTAATTGTCTGAATATTGCTTTTTCATGTACGTGAATATTAATAATTATCTGTGTAAAATGCTTAATTAATGTATTATATTATAATAAAAAACACTAATACAGTATATTATAAATAGTTAGTTAACAAATTATATAGGTACATAATTGAAATAATTTACAAACACTTAAAGTTTAAATTTAAAAATAATATATAATAATATTTTTTTCAATGCAATAAACTATTAAATAAACTATAACTAAAATAAATAATAGTAAATTAAATTTGACAATTTTGGAGATTATATGAATGGTATGGTATTAACTGAAGTTTTATTATAAATATAATAATCAATATAATGCAGTACGTTGGTTACTACCCAAATATTTTATTGGGTAAGTATAGTTTATTTCTAATAAATAAATAAATAAATTTAATATAAATAGATACGATAATAATAGATTATTTGCACTATGTTATTTACTACTTTTAGATTTTGAGCGGAGCGATGAATGTATTGATTTTACAATGATGTGTGTTTTTTGTGTTCACACAATAAGTAGCCGAACAAATGGTTCGTCTTTGAACTTTAAAAGTGGTTTCGGATATCAAATCGGATCCAGTTTGTTCTTCAGAGAGGCCAAAATTAAAATTACTAGTCTTTTTTTAAATTACCAAAAAAGTAATTTTTTTCATATAAAATACTATTCAAGTTAAATATATCATATAGTTTCATGATAATTCATAAACAACTTGAATTTTAAATAAGTTTATTCATTGTGTAATGAGTTGAAGAAATTTTTAAATTTTTATCTATTGATATGTAAAGCTAAAGCATTGTTCTTTGTGAAAATACATAAAAAATAGTAGTATACCTGATTATACACTAAAGGAAATTAAAATTAAGAAAACTTAATAGTTCTGGGAAATCAATACAACTGTTTACAAGTTTAAATAAAAAATGTCCCTAATTCATTTATTTATTTATTTTGTGATAAACTAACAATGTGAAACAAAATTAATAATGGCTGGTTAGGAGAAAATGACTTACGATTAATCTTACATTTGAAAGCTAAAAAACGTAGAAAATGATTTTTTTAACAATATTTTAGCAGTAGGCTGGGTTGTGTATAATACGTGTTTATTGAAAGAATAAGTTGAATCAAATATTGCATCTAAATTGCCTGCTGATATCATAAATCTATGTAATGATGAAGATTTATTGATATATAAAGAGTAGTGAAACCCGAGATCTATAAAATGTTATACTGTCCAATATTTAGAGGTAATTTATTAACTGTACACCAATCAGGTAGAATAATTATTTTGTAATAATGATGCATCGTTAGATGAATTTACTAATCGGAATAATTTCAAATCATCAACAATATTAGGTTCTCTGAATGCAAAAAATTGAAATCATTAATAAATAATGAAAAACAGTAAAGGAGCTAAATGTAAACTTTTGGGCACTTTAGACCGAATATTAAATACCTAGACCAAAATTGAAATGTTTATATTTTACAATTTTTATTTTGTTTGATATGTAGGATAATATTTAAGATCATAAATGGCTACAAACCCACAAATTCCAATTTTATTAGATATAAGTAATGCAGGATTATAAAAAAAGACTTAAAATATTTATGAAAATAACGTCGACTTATAAGCCAGATGGAAAGACATCTAATATGAATTTTTACTATTTAATTTGTAGTCGTTATTTTACTATTTATAAAACCATGGTAGTCAATAGATACTAGCGAAGAAACCAGCAGTGTTGTTTTTTCAGACATAATTAATTTAAAAATGTAGGTACTATAGAAAGTAAACATATGGAATGATAATTTGATATACTAGTTACGTCATGACCCTTTGAACTAGGCGTATTATAACTTAACACGCAGAGAATTGGAAACAAACCCGTAGATAAAGGTAGATTAAATAAATATAACAATAGAACATCTAATACAAATTTTCAGTTTACAAAGAAAAAATACTCAGAACCATGTCTAGGACTGGACTAGATTTACGAGCAATCATATCGAATTCGTTTAGGACGTCAGTAGCATACAAGACCAAAGAAGATAAATTTAACTGCTAAAACTGGGGCAGCAATTGTAGTAGCCAATAGAACCATGTAAAGCTGAAGCTGTAACTGACTCATCATAAACACTTGAAAAATATTGTGAAAAACTATGAACTATAACTTTACTGCTTCTTATAGGTAAGTCATTGAAATTAGAATACACTTTTTGGACTTTACTTTTCAAAAACTGACTATTTTTTATAATTTTAGTGTAATACAATTTATGCATCTGCACTTGTTGATTTTAATTAGCGTCACTCAATTTAAATATAATTTTAAAAAAATGTTAACAACATTATTTATTTATTTATTTTTGAATACAACAGGTCAATCTATGCTGGTTATTATTAACTTACTCATTTTATAAAGACTACGTGAAAAATCATTTACAAATTGATTATAATATAGTAGCTGACAATTCAAAATAATATAAAACGTAACAATTAATATTGCATTATAAAGATAATAAATAAGTAATAAAGTAACCGTCTCACACAAAACTCCAGTGTTTGTTGAATTTGATAAAATTAAATCAAGTAAAGAATTTCTAAGATTTTTCGTTACATTGAATTGGTGTAGATTAAGATCCGAAAATTTTGCTAATACATTTTTTTCTAAATTTCTAAAATAACACGAGTCCGGTACAATTATAATATTAATAACTAACCAATGTAATCCAGGAAGGTTAAAATCACCTAATATAATAATTTTAGAATTAAAATATTTAGTTAATAAATTATTCACAGTATCTATATGAAAATTATAAGCATTAATTTTAAAAATCGATGGGTTATAAACAGTACTAATTAATAAATTAAATGAACTTATCGATAATTTAACAAATAATTGTTCAAAATCATTATTTTGAAGTAGTATACGAAAATAATTAAGGTGATTTTTGACCGTAATTAAAATTCCGTTACCTTTGATGTTTGTGTTAGTGCCGACGATAAATTTATATTGCCTCTATCAAAGCGAAAAATTGAATAAGTTGAAATTAGACCAAGTTCGTTATTACTAATCCCATTACACAACACAATTTCGGATTAAACGATTACATTGTAATCAGCTAAAGCAACATTACGCATTTACAATAAAATATTAGATTTTCTGATTTTTGACATTATTCTCACGGCTTTTGCGACGATTAATACATTATTAACATACTTAATATATAAATCATTTTCACTAGCAAATTTTCTAAAAATTAACTTGTCCGGTATTGTCATATTGATTTAAGATGTCTACGTTGAAGTAGTATAAAAACCGTAAAAAAACTAACACAATCAAAGTTATCAAATTGATGTAATTTTATTTTAATTTTCAACAAATTGTAAAAGTTTACAGGAATAACATCAGTATTGATTCGACGAAATACTTCAATAACTCAAGTACATTAAAGACAACTAAATTACTACTACTTCTTGCTTGTCATTCAAATATTTTAGAAAATATATCTTTCTGAGTAGACTCGAAAAAGTTAGAAGGTTTAGTTTCTAAGATCAAAATTTTAGATTCAAGTTTCTCTATCTCTATTTTTCGATAATTTATTTTCATTTAAAAAATAACCAACATAATGGAGGGTTCTAATAAATCTAGTATCTCATCGACAGTAATGCTTGAGACATTGACACAAGCAAACCGGACGATAGTTGAAAAACAGCCGACTTCGTGGATCGCCGACTCAACTCATAGCTGCCACATATTTTTACACCTTCAGCCCGTCGCAGATCGCGCATTACCTGCCAACTATTGTCCGTCAATGATTGGCATTGAAAGTTGGCGACCAAAATTCTCATATCTAATATGTCTTCATTGTCCAAGAAACGACATAATACTCTGTCAATTTTTCGACGAACGTCGACGCGGTCATCGTAACGAGAACTGTACGATCCACATGATTCACGGACCTGGCAGATCCGCCATGACGATTTCAACAGAACACACTTTGATCGTTTTGCACTCCAATAAATGCCAATTGCATCAGAATAATAATACAATGAATCTTGCATACAATATATTATTTAAATGATTTTTAACGAAAGAAACAAATATTATTAACGGAGACAACGTGTCGGGTCAAAAGACAAATCGATAAAAAAAGAATAGGTGTTTTGTTCAGAAAAATTTTTTTATACGTTAAAGTTTCCACAGTACTAAAACGATTTGAAAATAAATTCAGACATGAATATTATTGTAATTAAAACTAAATTACTGTAACTATGTATATGGCATAATACATCGATATAAATACATATATAAAAATAAATGTTGTAAAATATTACTAGTATCAAGTGTTTTTTTATTTCAACCTAGAGAAAATAGGTAGTTAGTTACTGATATGATTATATTATGCAAATTGTTTGACATATTTTCATATTACTTTTTTTTATTATTCTTACCTAAATTGTAATAGATTAATAATCTGTGCATTCAATTACATACATAATATCTATATATACCTATAAAAATGGAGCCAAAAATATATAACAATTCTTCAATTGAGAACGGCTTGGCCGATTTCGCTCAAATTTTTTTTTTAATTGTTCGTAATTGCCAGGAGAAGGTACCTTCACCGCAACCACCAATTCTCTCAAACTGTCTCTGTCTATAACTAGCGCTTTACGGTCCAGCATATCCAGATCTTTATAGACACTGTCTTTTGAGTCTATCTATAGGTATGATAAATATATGATATTTTTTTCTATATATGGCTATAATTTGATTTAGGTAAAAATATATGTTATTATAATAATTAAATACAAATAATATAATTAATTCAAAATATTCTGTATATTATTATAATAATTAAAACAACTTACCGTAATACGAAAATTAAAATAAATAATATTAATAGATACATCAAAAAAACATACCATGAAATAGTAATATAGGCTGACATTCTGACAGACCGTTTCCGTTCAGATTAGTTTCTTTTTGTATCATGATAAATCATTGAATTCAAATTTAACATTCACCCACTCAACACTAATGTACAGCAAAGCGGTACCCACTTGCCTACATATTTTCATAAAAAACTTAAATTTTTTTTTTAGTAGAACTAATATAAACTATATCAATATTATAAAATGATTTTTAATCTGGATAATAAAACATGCAACTATTTATTATTCGTCAGCTTTGTAGATTTTTAGATCTCTAATAAAATAATAAGTCAATATAAAATATCATAGTATATGTACAGTACTTATTAATAAATAGTTTCAAGTTATTTAGTTTCATGGATAACCAATGACTTTTTGTTTTTAGTTATTTTTATAACGTTTATTATTATACATTAAAAATAAATTATGAATATACCTGAATTAATTCCTTCAGACTATGAATCGGTTCTAAACCGTATAATACGAAAATTATATTTCTGATCAAATTGATAATTTATTATACTTATTATTTTCTCTTTTCATAATCGATATAAATAAAACTTTAAAACATTCAGATTATTTCTTACTTTCGAATGAAACTAAAGCTTACAAAATTGTTAAATGCTATGATGATGCACTGAAATTTCAATGTGCCTTAAACAGCCTCTATCAATAGTGTAATAAGAATAATATATTTTTGAATATTAAAAAAACTTTTTGATTACATAGAAAACAATTAAAATTTGACACGTAATAATTAAAGATCAATGCGTTTTTATTGACTCTAAACTTTCCTTAAATTTTAAAGTTATTTATAAAAGAAATAAATCATATAAGAAACTAAGTTTGTTAAGACGTATGTATAAAGGTTTTTGTAACGAGTCATCCTTTGAAAATTTTGTATTTCGTACTAGTTCGATCTCACTTTGGCTATGTTTCTTTAATTTGACGTAATAACAATATCCAAAATCATAGTCTATCTACTGCTCTGTGAACTTGTGTTCAGAATAACTATACAATTATCATATAAACCACTATAAAGGAGTTCCACATTCTAGGTACTTTTCATACCCGCTTATAACCTCTTCAAAATAATGCCCTTAAACAGAATATTTAATATCATTAACGACTAAAGCCGTATATTTTTGTTTCAACTATTAGTCATTACATAATATTATCGATTGTACAGAAATTCCCAAGCGATTAAATTTTGAAGTAAACCAATCTAATTCCAGAAATAATTCAATATCTTATTTTCTCTTTACTTCTTTAAATTAATTTCTTGTGAATACGCTTATTTTTACAGGTAATTCAACTAAAGATTTAGATTTATTTAATACGACCCTTTTTAATTTGTCAAATATTTTATCTAATTAACTTTCATTTTTATTTTATCTTTTATCTTATTATTCCTTCTCTCTTTTTCCAACCTATATTTACTACTCTTTATGTCTCTATTGTACTCATAATTAATAATTATATTATTCGTATCATATTATATTTTTCTATTTTTAAGTTTACCTAGTTATTTAAATGTATATATTAATTTTTAAATCTATCTATTTTTTTTTTTTATGTATTCTTCACAAATATAATGTTACTTGTTAGATATTCGTTTACATATACATATTCGTTATACTGTTATTACATTGTATTTTATGTAATTGATATTTATTTCCGAAAATAATGAAACCATTAATATTATTATGATTTTTAACTTAATGAACGTATTGTTAATATTACTTGCATGGTTTTAGCGTTGCTATTAATTTAATTAGACACAGGTTAAACATATTGTATTATACGACATTTCATTAGACTTTTTCATCAATTTGTGTGCATATTACTTCAGGTAATTCATCATTAGAATTGCAGATAAGTACATTGAGTAATAACTAATAAGTATAGTGAAACCTAAGTATCAGTTATAAGTATTATAATTATTAAATACCTATTAACAGACTATTATTGAAGACATTACAAATTGTAAGAAATTTATTTACCTAGAACACCGATTGTGGTAGATTAGTTGTATACACAGTTACGTGTCACGATAAGACTCGTTTTATTTCAACTGATTAATTAATTTGTACTTTTATATTCTATATAATATTGGTTTCACGTGTAAAGTCGATCTTGCCGATTGAGTGATGATCAGACTACTCGACCAAACCCTATGATATTATACTTTTGAAAGTAGGTATACATCGGTACATGAACAGTTTCTTACAACAAACAAAATAAATGCTAACTCGGAAACGGAATACGTGTGATTTACTATATAATATACACTGTTATTATATCTATTATCCAGACAACAACTTACTGTTCGTATGCTTTCGTGAATTGAATGGCCCTAGTGCGCCATAAAGGCGACAACACGGCGCCGCGCCGCCGGGATTTTCAGGCGGATTTGTCAAATGTGTGTTTTCAGATTTTATTTCTCGGCAACTTAGGAACTTAACACAATTACAACTATGGTAATTTTATCTATGTTTGTATGTATATAATTTAAAATACGGTTCCTAATAACCGTCACAGAACACAACATTTATTTATTGTTTTTTTTTTTTTTTTTAAGCAATCACGGACCAAACGTTACACATTATTTGTAAAATATAAAAATAAAAAATTCTGTAGGCAGGCGTGGTGATATATCACCGCCTAGGTCACCCTTGGCGTACTCGATAAAGAATAAGTGCCTATTTTAGTGCATAACTAACAATGTACACAGAGGACCGGACGTCATAGCGCGACGACGGAAATCGTTTCGCTTGACACTACAGCCGGCCGGAGCTTTTTTATGTATGTATGTATGTACGGCGTTTGCAGCGGTGTGGATGGTTTTTTGCGAAAGACACACACATCGACCACAAAGGTCGAAAACTTAATTCAAATACACTTACACCAGATTTTAGTGTCAGCGTGACACTTAAACGCATGAAATTCAGCTATTTATGAAATAAGCAACTGTACGAAAAGACACTTATCATAAAAATATTCGAGTTCTGACCAGTTTTTCATAAGTAATAAAAAGAAAGATTTAAATTGTATTAATTGTTATAATACGATGAATGTTATTTCATTTTTGTTGCTATACGTACTTATTGTTTATAAATGGTATAGGTACTACACTTTTTATACATTAAGTATAAAATAGGACAATCGTCGTAAACAACATTTTAATACAATTTTCATTTTCACAACTACTTATTAGGTGCAGATACAATATAATAATATTTCTTCGATTAATTGAATACGAATAATACGATCATAAGTAACAACGGGTTTATATTTACTTAGTTACATATACGGTTATAATGTATCTCAGCTTAATTTATACATTTTAAATTCTTTTAAATAAGATATCAATTTATTAAATGGTTTATTATATATTTTGTATATGTTCATATAGTATGTTTTCATTTTTCACTGCATTAATTATATCACGCCAACGGACTATGCTTCGTTCAACATTTTTTTATTTTAACGTTTACACATTACAGGGAAATCACATAGTCTTTGACTGGTAATTTGTCACTCAGAAAAAAAATATTTACCGTGTACACATTAGCACGCGAGCTATTTCTGACTGAAAATGCCTTCCCACTCGAGTCAAACATACTATTTTTTATCACACTTCTGGCGCTTCCGTAATCGCTTCTATCGATATTCATAAACTATTACCTTTTCCATTCTCAGTGTCTCTACCCCTTTCCAATTGAACACTATAAGCAATAGTATTTTATACATTATACAAAATTTATCGATATTTTTTCATGTATATTAATTATAACAATTATAATAATTTATCCATTTAAATAAAACGGGCAGAAGCCCAATTTTTAAGAACAGATTATGATATAATTAAATTAAATGTAACAGGTTAATAAACAAAATAAAGTAAAGTAGACATAAAATATAAATATGCATAGCGTGTGAAAAAGCGTATTAGAAGTGACGCTCAGTTATCATATTTATTATTTATGTACCAAGATTATTTTCAAAGAAGAAACCAAAGACAGTGTAATTATTGTAGAGCGATATGGGCATATGGCTCTAGATAAGGATGAATTTTTGCAAAATTAATATTATGTAGATAAGTGAGGGAGACCTATGACGATGTAAAAAGACTTTAATAAAAGGGTTTTTATTATCTAATAATACGGAGAGTTAATGTGGCTATCAATAAGGTATATTAATCTTATTTAAACAATAACATTTCCAGGCCGTGGTCAGAAAAAACGTCATTCACTGTATGCTTTGACCTGCATTAAAAATTAAACTTCCGTCTGCGGGATTCCCTTGTAATTTGTATATGTTAAAAACAAAAATGTTTGACAGTGGAGCACTAGGAATGAAACATGGTGTGATTACTGCGGTAAAAAATTAAATTAATATGCTGCGAACATACAAATATTAATAAATATAAATTATTAAAGTCACATTAAACGATTATATTATATATTCCGTTAGGTACCAAGATAGTAAATAGATTATTATACAATTGTATGTTTGGTTTACTATTTAATACATATTAAATTTATTAAAATGAAGGTTAATTAATATCTAAGAGAAATCATCACTTTTAATTTCTGTACATAATATTTTTAAAAACGATAACAATACATTACAAGTTTTAATACTAAAAACTTTGGTAGTGATATGCTTTATATAATTTATAAATTATAAATAAACTTATGTATTATACCTATTATTTATTTATATTATATATAAATACAATATGAACGATGTCATACATTGATCATTTTACATTCAGTCGCGTAATGCGTTAAATTATTCTGTCTCGAATAGAACTTTCCCGCCACTTTTATCCGTCGGGAAAACGCGTGTTGTAGTTTCGACAAGATACAGTGGCAAAAAAAAACCACCTTGTAATAATGTCATTACATTTTTATTGAACATACACAATTTGTATATGTATATAATATAATATTTTATTATGTCGTACACGTACTACGCGTAGGTTTATACCGAAAATATACACAAACGACAAACCACTGCAGTATAGTCGAATTGCGCCGTTTTTACGATATAATATATATATATATATATATATATTATGTATTTATGTATACATTATTTTACAAATTCAAGTTAGCCCACTCTATAGCAGATATTTTGTGTTTACTTGAATACAATTCCACTGAGATTTCTAAGTTTTTTTTTACTTTTATTTATTCCGAGTGGAACTCAGAATATGGTTTTATAATATTTTTTATCTTCTTTTTTTTCCATTTGTTCTTATTGGAATAGAATAAAAAAAAAAAATTGCAACTATTTCAAAAATACAACTCCACAATACAACAACTGACCACAAAGACATTTCGGGTTGTTTTTCACGTATCTAAGTACATTATACCCTGTTTTAGAGAAAAACAGTAAAATATTATTATCACTGAAGAACAGCAATAAGTCTTTCGTTTTTCTTTTTTTAGTCAACTTCTGACCTCTTTTTACTTATGATGGTTAAGGACACTCACCCTCTAAAGTTATATTTTACCAAATAATATATAAAAACTACGTTTATATAAATCTTACTCGTATGATTTAAGGGTAGTATACCTATAATATACGATATAAAATTTTTTATAGAATAGTATCAGTAAAAGCGATGAACATAAAATATATACGCATTATCAGTATTGACTGAAATATTATGCATAACATTATATATTCGTACCTATATATATATATATATATATATATATATATATATGTGTGTGTGTGTGTGTGTGTGTGAGTATATAGTATAGGTATATATAATATATAGGTACATCGATAAATATATGTGTATATAGATGAGTATGATAATAATATAGTCGTTCTGGAACGTGAAGTATTTGAATTTCAAATTAGAATTTATCGCAGAAAATATGTAATTACCAGTTCTGAAAACTTTATCGATATACATTATTATGATTAGACCTTTTAATAAAATATTAATACCACTGAAAACGCCGTAGTCGAGATGAATTATTATAGGTATACTATAATATTATGTTTTAGCTGAAAATAAAATTATTCAAATGGCAAATACAACTCTTCAAAACCTACGTACACGCTATACTGTACGCCTACTTTTTTTAAACAGAAAATACAATATGATTTTTCACAATATCGAATAATATGATGCGTATCTACCAAAATTCGATGAAATGTCCCCTAAAATAAATAGAAATGTTTTTTTTTTAGGGTGATCAATTATTTATTATCAAGAACCAAAATATGGCGACAGAATAACAATAACGATTATATACCAACCCAAATTATAGTGAATATATTTATACATGTCGTGTTCCAATTTAAAAGTAATAAAGTAATAAAAATAGCGGTTGTCACTTGTCGTATTAAAAACAGTAATTTTCTGATTTTCCGACAAATATATATTTTCACATACTACCTATATTTTAAACTATTAAAGCAAAAAAAAATTATAGTTTCCACTATTTTTTATCACAATAATTTTTTTAATTTCATATTTCCAAGCATTTATGACATTTTAACTTCAGAAACAGTATTGTTATTAATTATTAATAATAAACTTATTATTAATAAATATATTATTATTTACTTGTATAGTATACATACATTATAGGAACAGAATATTCTTCACCAATCGTTAGACATAGAATTATATAAATTACTGTTTTGAAAAAAAAAACCCAAATTTTTTGTACTCATAATAACTATACTATAACAAATTGTATATTTATGCGAGACTTACCTACATAGATATATATGGGAATAATGATACAATGTATACTATAAATATATGTCTATGACTTATTATGTATTCTATAAAAATAAAAGGTGTACAAAATATAATGCACATGAGCATTATTTTGTTTTTTAATAATATTATATAACAAAGCGTATTATGATTGTACAAGTACGAATATATTAATATAAACGGATATATTATTATACGTAATATAGACGTTTTGACAAAAGCGTAAAATATTTTCATTTTTTTTCATTGCAGATGAACAAGTAGTATTGTTGAGAAGCTCTATTTTTTGTATGTGGTGAAACAGAAAAACAAAAACATATCCGTGCGTGCGTGGTGTGTGTGTGTGTGTGTGTGTGTGTGTGTGTGTGTGTGTGTGTGTGTATGTGTGCAAAGGTGCGTATTAAGTAAAATACATGTATATAATAGACATACAATAATATAACAAACAACATATTAAAGAGTACCTACTGAGTGATAAATTTAGCTATACTGTACAGTTTATTTCCAAATTATCTTTAAAATGACATAATAATAAATAATTAAAAAGTTGTACTAAAAAAAAACCTTATCATATTCATATACATTAATAATAAGTGCTATGAATGTATGCCAATTTTTTTTTATATATATATATATATATATACTTTATTAAGTTTTAAACATCATTTGTGGTTAATATAAAAACTATTTGCAGATTATAAAAATTATTTTTAATTTTTATTTATTAAAATTTATTTAGAATCTATACAGATAATATTATTACAAGTAAATTTTATCATTAATATTAGAAGGCAAATTATAGTAGGTTAGCACTTAATAGTGTTATCCGATTTGTATACATTTTAAATTCAGAAATTATTAAATTGAACCGTTGTCTTATATAACATAATGCTATTACGTTTTCCGAAATTTTTCAAATTTTTAGACTTTCAAGAAATTTGTTGAATTGATATATGTATATTTTTAGCATTCTATTATATACTCAATAAATGGTTGCAATTACAGGTCCATATTCTTTAGGTCCATATGTTC
Organism: Rhopalosiphum maidis; assembly: GCF_003676215.2. Classification (NCBI taxonomy): domain Eukaryota; kingdom Metazoa; phylum Arthropoda; class Insecta; order Hemiptera; family Aphididae; genus Rhopalosiphum; species Rhopalosiphum maidis. The sequence continues at coordinate 69,699,031 of NC_040877.1, forward strand.
AACACAATTGTTTTTTGTAAATAATAAAATAAATAATTATTCTTGTAAATTTATTGTAAAATAGTTCAAAATGTTGGTCATTATATAATAAAATATTAGCATCTACATTTATATTTTTATTTTTAACCAAATTTTTCAATACCATTCTTTTTTAAAAGATAATTGCGGAATCAATAGGTATACCTGTGTTGTGTAACTCTTACTCAATAAGAATGCGATGTAAAATTTAATCTTTCCTGTACAGTGAAAATTTGATAAAATGACTCAGTATGCTCTTACCCATAATATTATAATGTTATACTATAGAATGCTCTCGACCATAGGCGTAAATATGATTAAAAGAGGACTAGAAATTATATCAATTAACACTTATGAACGTATTTAATTATACTAGACGAGGGGATTTCAAGAGTTTGTTTTCTTTGGGGGGGAGGAGGAGCTAAGACTCCCCCAATTTACGCCTATGCCCTCGATATATTGTGTAGCGTATAATAGTTTGCAGCAGCGTTGCGACCAAAATGCACAATATAATATTATAAAACGATCGATTTATAATTCGTGTATAAGTGCGAACAAATCAAATACATAAATTGTATGCGGCTGGCGAGCGACGATCGCGTGTTGCTGGTGGTGCTGAGAGCGAGGATATAAGATATAATATGTATAATGTGTATTATAGTACAAGAGCGATATAGGTAGAGAAAGAGCGAGAGAGAGAGAGAGCGAGGCGCGAGCTAGTAGCGTGTTCGCCGCAGAAGCCGGACGTGTCCGTTGCCGCTTGATGATGCCGCTGCTGCTTACCTCTGGTTGCGTTTCCGACGCGGTTTCCGGTCCGAACACAGGCCAGTGCCGCCGCGGCCACTCATCTATATCTATACACTGCGAGCCCCGCCGTGCCGCGTTCTCGCGCGCACGGCGTAACGATATATTATAACGATATTTGTACTGTGGACGCGGCACTGTCACCGACCACGCCGTCCACGGCCACCGAGACGGCCATCGCTGCAGTCAACTCCACCGCCGTCACCGCCGCCGGAACCGCCGATGATGCACCTGCAGACCACAGTCCGGACGACGGCCATCCTCGGTGGCGCCTCATCGTCCCCATTTCCATCGGCCAGTGACGACAGCTCCGGAGTGGCCGCACGCGGTGACAATAATATTATCGTCGTCGGTTGTTATGATACACGATGTTGTGTGATGAGCGTTTTATACATCCGGTTTCTTCCGCACGTGTTGTAATACGTATACCGCGGCGTCGTATCTTATGATATTTTCGCATCAATTACACTTTCGATGTCAAAAAAATATGTCATTATATACAAATAATTATTCACTGCCGTTATGTAATGCTGACTGTCTATTATTATATGCGCACCTACACACTGAAGAAACATTCGCGTTGCACAAGACGCGAATATTATAATGTATAATAATATAATTAATAACAATTATTATTACTGTTATTACTATATTTACTATAATAACATCGCGTGCGCACGTCGTCACGGTTGTATTTCGTTTACCGCACCACCACCGGCATTGCGGACGGTTTTAACGGTCGCGCGCCCTGGGACGTCGTTGGTGGTACACCTTCGCCCGTTCGCCGTGTGCCGCCCCGCCCGACACCGACGCCGAGGCGGAATCCGTTCGCCGCCGGCCGGCCGGCCGATGATCGATTAGCGAGCACAAGCGCCGCGCCCTCTGCCGCTCCGGGTCTGGACCACCGCCGGCGGTGCGGCTGTGAGCAGAGAGCGCCGTCGTACGACTTGCGCGGATCCCACAGAGCTCGAGGTCCACATCTCGAGTCTCCCGCCGATTTATTGGTGGTCGGATGCGTGTATTGTGATTATAATACGTGGATTAGTCTAGGACGGGAGGGAGAGGAGGTCAGTGCCGGATCTAAGTGTTGATATTGATGGTTCCAATAATAATTACTGTTTTAATTATATTGACGTAAACGAGAAAGAAATTCAACTATAGGTGTTCCTTTAAACCGATTCATTTTCTACAAAGCATCAATTCCAAAATCAGTGATCGACGGCCCGATAAATTAAGCGATTTGTATATTACATGGAATGGGGTGGAAAGCATCTTTGGAGCTTGTCATACAATTATTATGTAAAACGTTCATTATATTTTAAAAATATATTTTTTAACCTTGGTCTTATTTTACATTTTTACATTGCAACGAAATAAAACCTGATGCATATTGTTAATATTACAATATTTCATACTCGTGTCGCACAGTTTCTAATAGTCGTGTTACATAGTATTATACACACCTATCATATGCCTACACAGTGGCGTCAAAGGGGGGATAGATCTCCCATGACTTTTTTCTTTAACATTTATAACAATTAAATTTATGTACATTGTGCTATAATGTTAATGTATTACATTTTATTTTATGTTTTACACCCCGTGACAAAATCATTTTACCACCACTGTATGCCTAATACTTTTATATTTTGAAAACTGTTAACGTTAAATTTTTAAAAATCCTAATAAGATTAAAGTTTGAGTTCAAGCTTGGTTTCTAGTTCAAAAAACATAAGTTGTACCCATTCCTATTGTAATAGGTATTTTAAATAGACACATTTAATTTGTATTTAAACAGATATTTAAGTACATTAATTTTAATTTATTTCAATTACTTTTGATAAACCGTTTAGTAGTAACAAACAAATGTATTATTTAAATTTATTTTTAAATAATTTTTTAATTTTTTATTAGTAACATGTTACTATATACGGTGAAACATTGATTATCCGCACTACTTAGGACCGGTGGGGTGTGTATAATCAAACAATGATTACAAATTTATAATTATACAGTGAATATTAATTTAAATGTTTTATATAATTAAAAATTAAACTAATGTACTATATGTATAACATAATATAAGTTCAATACGATTAAGTAAATATAATTATTGTTGAAAGTACGTAATATAATTTAATTTAAATTTTAAAATAAAAATACCATTTATTTTTTTTAACAATTTCGTAGTAACGATAATAATTAACGTGTGGATAATCGACGCTCCACTGTACGATATATACACACGTAACGTACACAAAAGTAGGTAACAAGACCAGTACGTGATACCCAACGGTAGCAATGTTGTAAAGTTTTCAATTCACGTGACAGTGTAGGGTGTATTTATTGAGTTTATTTCGACAAAAATAATCAACAATGGTTTTTCTAGTTTATTTTTGGACGCCACTCGTTAATAAAAAATACGCAGAATTACAAACTTCCAATGATTTTATTTATGAGTTGAAAAAATAATAATACGGATAACCCAAACAAAGACACTATATAATGCATTTAAATATAAAAGTACTCGGATTTAAAATACGAATACCTACGTATAAAATAATATTTAAAATGCTGTGATTTAAAAAATGTAACGTTCGAAACACAACAATAATATAGTACCTAATACTTATTTAAATACTTTAAAACTTTACAACTTTACAAGATCGCCTTATTGTATAGATTATAATCTTCGTATTATAAATCAAACGTGACGACTACATAATGTTTTGGTTGTTTAATGTGTATTCGGTGCGCGTACCGCCGCACAAAGAGATGACGGTCTCGAGTAAAATCATATATTTCAATATTGATATACTTGTGGCGCGTGCCCGAGGCTTGTTTTGCATGGGACTTATGCAAACGTCGTTTATGTAGTGCGGCCGGCCGGAAGGAAGAATAAGTTCGGAGGTTAAAGGGTTTCCCGTCTAACCGGAGATTCGGCTGTGTAAATATTACTGCGTCGCGCGCAATATATATACATAAAATAATAATAGTAATAAACTTATAAGTAATAACCTTATACACCGTAGTCATTATTCGCCATTCAGTACGATGACGTCGCACTATAATGTCTTGGCGTTTCGGTACCTACCCGTTTGTTTTTTATTTCGTTTCGGTGAAACGGTCCTATAAAATACATAATAAATAATATTTCTGACAATAAATTGTATGTAATGAATAGTTTATAGTAGGTATATACTGTACACATTTAATATGTAGTAGGTATAATATTTTATTATATGCGTTTAGGCTGTTTATAAGTAGACACCTACAATTAATAATATTTTACATTACTATTATATTATTATAGTAGGTACGCGAGACAACACGTAACGAATGACCTTCAATAAATAACTTCAGGCGAGGATTTATCGAGGGACCCAGATGCTCGGATACGAAATTGTTGTGAAACACCGTTATTTATTTTTATTTTTTATCGCATCATGCATATTGTAATAATTATTAATCTGAGGGTTTCGCCGAAGTAAACAATAAGGTTTTCGTAAACAAGCATTTAAAAGGTACTCGATCCTGTGTATAATTTCCAGGTATATCGACTACAGGAGGTGTGCAAACTTAAAAATGTATATCTACGTACATTTTTACAGATCATACTAACCCCTTACACAGTTACACTCATCATCATTATTTGTTATTCTGCCTGTTATCGTAAATTTTACCTACAATCTGACAGAAACAAATTTAAAAAGAAACCAATTCTTATTGATAGGTATAAGCATAAATTATTGCAGATATATATTAACTCAAAAGGTCACAATTTTTTTTTGACACAGAAATGCAATATTAATAACGTTTAAAAAAATAATTAAATTCATTTGTAATTGAATATTGAGATACTGATATCGAAAAAACTTTTGAGTCTTTAAAAAAAATATGTGTTTTTAATAGTTACGTTTACGATAGATAATGGGGCTTTTTAAGAATTTTTACCATGATATAGTTGATTCAGTAAGTACAAAATTATATAATATTTATAAAATATAGAAACTTAATTTTAAATACAATTTATATAAAACTTTTATATAATTTCTATCTTGTGTAGAACACTAACACAATACAAATATAATAAAATACGCAGCAACGTACAATTGCATTGTTTTTTAGTTATGACATTTTTAATTGAGCTTTTGAATACCTAAAAGTCAATGATGCTTACAGTAAATGAACGAATATGTATTATAACCAAAAGTTTGTATTTTTATTTTTAGTTGTACCATACCGAGAATCAATAATTAAATTTGACCATATTATATAATGAATTCTTTTGTTTCTGGAGAAAAATTAGTTTATAGTATAACCCAAATATTAATTTGCTAAAACCCTGCAAAAATTAAATAATAAAGTCAGACCTGCAGGAAACCATAATAGCCGTAGACCGGCAGAGCTAGGTCAAAAGTTTACTCGCACTGTTTTACCGGGTTAAAGTGTGAATTGAAAAAAAGGTTTGTTAAAGTTTGAATATTAAAATTAAAAAAAAAAAAAGAATTTAGAAACCATTATACAATAAACATTCGAATAGTCAATAGACAAAAGAAAAACTTTGCGGGTAACAACGACCGACGGCGAGTTCGAAATGTCCTCCAATGTATTCCCTACATTCTAATTATGTTTTGAAAAATCTCTTATCAATTTAAATTAATTATAAAATAATCTATATTAATTGTAAATTTCTATTATTAAACTAAGTATAATTTTCGTATAAAATAGGTACATTATTATGTATTATCAAACATTGTAAGTAATATTTATTTACTCGGAAAATTTAAAAACTTCTAAATTCATTTATAAGTGTTTTTCCGCGTATAGAAATGAAATAACAAACGGAAAAGACTGCAAAATAAATTGAAATTTATCAATTACAAGTTAAGAAAACCTTCTAAATTAAACGAAAATATATTTTCTGTTTAACAAACTTATTTAAGTTCTAAGATAATATTAAATTGTACTTTTTCATTATATTGTTTTTATTGAGATTTGTTTAAAGAAAGTATTACATTTCTGTTCTTTTAAAATAGGTTTTTATGGATTGGCTCGAAAATATGACACTTAAAAAGGGTCAAGTCTTGAAAGGTCTGTAATCAACTGTTTAACCACAACAAAAAAAACTGTCAATCTACTAGATGAGTGTCAAATGAGAAATGATATAACATTTTAGTAAAATATTTATCAGTGTACACAATAAACTATAGTAGCGTTGACAATATATTACAAAAAATTTAACAATTAAAAAACAATTTGATTATAATAAATATTTAAATAATGAGCCTGAGGTGAATAAAATGTTTTAGTAAAACTCAGATTATAAGCTAATAATGGTAATAATAATACATTTATAGACATCTAGTTGAGAACAGTAAAGCTATAGTTTTCATGCTACCACCGATCTTCATCTTATGGAATGACATATTATTATTATCATATAGTGAAACAAACGTACAGTGTGTTACATCGCTGCAATATTGTAATATACAATATATAAAATATAATAATAAAATAAAATAAAGAATAATAATAATATTATAATATATTATAAGCAGGCAAATTATAATTCGTATAGTATAGCCTTTATGCAATGATTAATAGGTAGTTGAATTTTGAAATGTACACAATATTAAGTTATTTAGTTATTATACATATTACGCCAAGATTCATTCAGACTTCTGAGTGATAATTCCACATAATTCACCAATACATAATATTTGACGATAAATGTTACACTATTTATAAAAATTATCAGTAAAACTAAATTCAAAATTATAATTGAATAGACGTACCTACTACAGTACTATCAACTTAATAAAGCATATCATTTAGCAATAAATAAGTACCTATATAGGTTAATTTTAATATCGTGTAAAACAATTTGTAGCGAAATTATCGCTGCAATATTTTCTCAAATAGTAAATATCCAAAAACAAAAGACTAGATAATATTGTAGTTTATATTATTCCAGACTTATAAATCCAACCACAGTCACCTGTAGGCAATTGTTTCTTTAATTTTTATTCCGCAGTATCAGAAACCATAACATTAAAAATAAATAAACAATAATTATGATATTAAACGCTACCTAAAGACTAAAAATAGCCGTAAAATTCGCAACATTAATAACTATAAAATAATATAAAAAAGCACTGTATTTTATGCAGTCGAATGAAAATATTACCGAATTATCAATTATCACATCAGGACCATTAACTAAAAACTTTTCGATTGAATCGATTGTACTGTATAATATAGAATTATAGACCAAGTACCTACAGATTACAAATGGATATTATGTACACGGAAATTAATTTTACACAACTTCTACGTAAAGGTATAAACTTCACATACAGGTTATTACTTACCGTAAGTATAAGTAGTTGTAGTAGTACAAGAATAATATATGACTATAATACTATGTAATAACATACAGGCCGGGGAAACCGTCGTTTTGAATTTCAATTATTTCCGTGCACATAGGCCACGGGACAGCTCGCAGCCGTCACGTGGCGTTAAAACAAATTACCTAGAATATTGCAGACGGAGAAGTCATTCTAAGCAGTCTGTGAAGCGTTCCAACCTAACCAAATCGTTCTTCTGCGGTATCGCGTATGTCGTCACTGCTTAAATTATCGTAACACCGTTTTGGTATTAATACGCATAGTATATATTATTATTTTGTATGGTATATTTTTCTCGGTTTCTAAGTATAATGTATGCGTCGGTGATTTTTTGACGAACGTTTTGAGTGTAATAAACTAATGAATAGAGTTTTTTTTTTTTTTGATGATGTATTTATACCTTTTTTAATATGTATTTAATGACATTCGAATAAGCTTTCGTCAATAATAACTAATGATTCGGTGATATAATACGTGTAGATATAGTAAAAACAGCAAAGATCGCGTGCCAAAAATATACGCAGCGACCAACGCCAATACAGTGTCCGTATTCCGTACTACAAATGATATTATAATATTATTATATGTGTATGTTATTCGAGTGGTGAATGTTGCCGATCCTACGACGTGTTTTTGTGAACGACGGTCGGGGAGGGGTTGAGTAGAAATACATAAATCGTCGCCCACCGTGTCAATAAGACGAGACCCTAAACAGACTTACCGCGGTATATTTCGATGATAAACCGTCGGGAAACATAAAACGGTTAATAAATAAATGGCCGCCGTGGAGAGATATCCTGTCTTCTGCCGTCTTCTACACATGTGATTAATCGCACGATGCATATTTTGAGGCCACGTGGTATAGGCATTACCAAGAATATTCATTATTACCGTATACTTAGTAATTACTTATGTTATGCATTTTCGAGTGTTGTAAAACACTGCTCACGACTTCCGAAATCCCTTTGTGGAATTTGAAGTCATCGAATTGTCTAAGAATACTCTCGTACCTACATAATATTACAGTGAAACCTCTAAATATCGGACACTCTAAGTCGGTGAAATGTCATCAGCTGTTTGGAGGTGTCCGTTTGGGAAAGTTGTACTGTATCTATATTATGCATACTGCGATATTATTATGTCTAAATACTGATAGTTAAATAATACTTCAGTCGTCCACGTACACGGTACAAGTTGTCGTGACGATGTTTTCGGGTTCAAAAGTCACTGACACTAAGCTGCCGAAATAGTTGAATAAACATTTGCAAAAAACCATATTAATTAGTTCACTTGATTAATAATGATTGCCAATCCTGACGATGCGGTATTTATACAATAAAAACAAAATAAAAACTGTTTTGCTTATTTTTAACTCGGTCTACGTCTCGACGTCGACATGATATTATTATTTATTATCATACAAAATATTTTAACGGCATTTCATACCATTGCTATACTTACGTACCTATGCTTCTGCGTATAGCATATACCTATCTGTCTATTTGTCGAGATTAATAGCCACTCATATTATTTAGAATACCTAGTCTAGTTATGGTCTACACCGACAGTTATCAAAGAATTCAGCTCTATAAGAATCCACGCGACAGACAGCATACGCCGATATTGAAATTTGGCCAAAAACGTCGTCGCCGACACGAATTATAATAATAATAATAATTATATGTCTTCATACACGTTGCATACTGTATAAGATATCAGTGGCATGATATAAATATAATTTTATTATATTATAAATTATTGTTATGTATTAATCAAACCGTACAGACGTTAGTATTTGAACGGAAAAAAAACCCAATCATTATTATTTTTTTCAATAAACCACACAAAACCACACAACTATACTATACTATAGATTATAGTATATTGTTTTTAATAAACTGTTAATAACAATCTGTTACAATATATAGTGACTATGACATAATATATGATATAATATAATATAATAAAAGTGTGTAGCTATTTTGGTGATAGCCGTGATCAGCTGGTGTTGATTAAGGCCAAAGGAAAGAAGCTGTGGCTAACAATTTACTAATCAGTGATAAATTTACTAGCTTGTTTTTTTTTCCTTTAAGCTGCCCACAAAAACTGACTATTTATACTTTAACCATTCATTAAAAGTGATTTATGTTTTTTGATTTATCCAAATAAACTAATAATTCATGACCATTGTCTTAAACATTATTATCCGATTCAGCCGACCCGGTTAAGAGTCAAAGGCAGTGTGCACACGACATGCTGACTATAACTAAACCCGTCGCTACTATATGTTCACGACGTTAAAGAGGGTTCATTCCCCTACGTCGCCATGTCTACGAACTTGGATAACTTAATATGCATACCGACTACTGCACAGTTTTTGCAATTATCATCGTGTGGACAACTTAGTTAATATAACGTATATACTACCGTCAAAGACGTAAATTAAAGAATTAACATCAACGGCCAATCAATAATTATATTTATGATCAAATTAGACTGTATAGGATATTAGTTAGAAAAAAACGTTTATGTACCTTACCTTTCAGTCAATAATAACACATTTAACAATATTTCCTAGCTTGGTATTGACGGCAATTTTGGCTTTTTTTAGCCAAAACTTATAAATAAATGCAAGTTTATTAAAGTTAAGAGTATATAGATTTAAATAAAATGGGTTTGTGCACGGGCTTATATTTTAGAATCGATTTCGTCTAATCAATAGGTAATCAGTACCAATAATAAACATATTTACGGTCCCGTATATATGTTGACAATTTTGTAGTATTAAATAATAGATAACCATCGGATACACCTACACACAAGTAGTTACACAATTTGAATCGCGATAATGGATAACTCATTTGTTTGTACACACGCTCACGTACTTGCATGTAACACAATATAGATACAACCTATTCAGTATTATATTATGATTGAACGATTTTTTCGGGTTATTTTAAATGTATAATCAACTTTAAATAATTTTTTAAATAAAATAATTATCGACATTGTCTATCAGTAGGTAGTGGACATTTTTAGTGTATAATTTCCTAATAAATTATACTCGTAGATGTAAATGTATTTAAAAAGTATTTGATTTTTGCAACATTTCCCTTGTGTTGTCTGTTTATTAGGTTGCTTATTTTTGCTTATTTTAGGCATCGATGATATTGACTAGGCATTTATGTTATTACCTAAGTTACATCGTTGACGGTGATATGTACGCACATAATATTATTTATTGTCGTTGAATCTGATCGTATATTGAACATTTGAGCTGGTACACGGCATAAAATGTGTCTCACGTAGGTACCTACTTACACTATTATATCATATCATACACATATCGATAGACATTATGTCATGTCACCCGTATTATGTTATATACCTTCTCGTTGCTGTGTACGTAGACGACAAGTACGAATATGACATGGCAATACGGTCAATGCATTATCGGGGCCCCGGCGTATTCCGGGCCGCCGCACACTTTGCGCACACGCGCCCTTATGATGCTACGCGCCGCGTACACCGTCGTCAAGCGGCGAAAACGGTCGTGTGCTTCGCGAATTGTTTTCGAATTTTTTCGCCCGCCCCCCCTTACCGCGGCGGCGGTTTACCCCTGCACAGTGGTCGATCGATGGGCGTAAATCGATAACGACAATAATAATATTAAAATTATAATATGATAACACAGCGGTCGATATTATGATATTTTTGATACAATAATGATAATAATAATAACAATACGATAAACCGGAAAAAACGCGACGGCGGCGGCGAAAACGACTACGACGGACGGTTACCGCGCGGCGGTCGTACTGGCGGCGGCACATGACATGATATTCGCGAAAAACGTTAGTGCGACGAGGCAGCAGCCGATAGTCACAGATGATGACGATGACGACGAAGAAGGAAGAGAGTGAACATAAAAAAAAAAAAAAAAACACAATATTTTCATACACACGACGACGCGCGAGACCGCGTTTATAGCCCGCGCGGACCGCACAGATGCTACGACAAACTCGCGATATCGTGCGTAGGCTCGCGTAAAAATGCGTTCGTGTGCGTGAACGAGAGTGTGTATAACGTCGTGTGCGCGTGTCGGTGCGGCGGCAAGACCGACACCCGTTAAATTTAGCTTCGCGCGTCCGAGCCAAATTTCCGATCTTCTATACTTACGCGCGTCTCGCGTATTCTACATTACATTTTCTACACGCGTATTATATACCTACGTACGACAAACGTATAATATATATATATATACATTCAATATGTATAATATGTATGTATACGATTAAAGCAGCGGTTTCCAATCGGGGGGATTCTCCCCCCCCCCAGGAGGGAATATAGTGATGATAGAATTACGAAAAATAATTATGTTATTTTACAATGTTTTTATATTCAATCATTTTTTTCTCATTCAAATTCGCTTAAATTCTAATTCAAGGAGGAGGAAATGAGATTTTAGTAAATTTACAAGGGGAGTGTAGAATGAAAAATGTTGGGAACCACTAATTTAAGGTGACCGTACGTCCATGCTTGAAATTGTCCTTTTTTTGAGCACCGTGATAGTTAGGCCTGTCCTGAAGACATAAAAGTCGACGGTTTTTGGACGGACTGCCGTTTGCCGACGTCCGGGATTTCACCCCGAACGATATGGATTTAAAACTTTAGTAGCGCTCTAGTGGTCGGGTATTAAAATATGCATAGACCATGATGATGGTTCACGAAATGTTTAATAATGATCAAACGTCGCACCCGAGACGGATCGCGATATTAATTATTTATTATTGTGTTTTTAAATTGTAATTTTATGAGTAAAAATGAATGTGTAACCGTGCAGATACTTGTAGTTTGTACGAGTTCTCAAAAACTATTCGACTGATTTTTGCAAATAATTCAGAGATTGTTTAGAAAATATATCAAATGCTATATCCACCCCGGCATCCCGCGACAGCCGGTTGCCCATATCGGTCGAATTAATTCACAAAGTCGTGATGTACACTGCTGCCGATTTATCCGTGAATCGAGATACACTAAAATTGAATTATACTTAGTTAGTATTTTATACTTGTTCAAATTTTTTCCCTAGACGAAGTCGAATTTTACAACTAGTATTATATTTAATTTAGTTTACTGTAAACTTAATTTTTGATTTATACAAACATTAATTTATTTACGTAGTAATAATTAAATAAAGTTTATGAATTACTATTTAATAAACTATTTAATTTTATACGGGCTTTCATATACTCGTATGAGAAGCAAATCGTATATAATTATAAATTACCTACCTGATACCTGAACTATAATGCATATTAACTTTTTATTTAGGTACATTACGGATGGGAAGCAATCATATATTTTGGCAATCAACATGCACCGCATGTCTTTTATAGGCTTATTGCATATTATTATAATATTATAAACCCTCATATCAAGGATTAGGTGTGATAATTTTTTTTTTTTACTACCTTCAATCGATTTAAAGTGGAGTTTATCGCAAAATTACAGCAAAGGGGTTCAAAGAAGTGAAAAAAGTTTTCTACTAGAAATATGGAAAAAACAGTATAATATAACGATGGGTGGACCCTTTTCGATCAAAATCGTACCCTTCCCTTTTCGGTTAAACCAAAAAGTTAATATTTACTTTATGTCGTATATTATATAGAAAAGTATTAAAGATACAAATTGTATAAAAACAAAAAATAAAAATACACAATTAATAATATAATTGTATATAATTTTCATAACTTATTTGATCTATGGTTGTCGAGTTTGGTTTTAAAGAAAAATAGGCTTATATTATTATAGCAGAGATAAACAAATATTTATATTTTAATTTAGTACCTACTCGTGTAGTTACTGATCAAATAATTATTGACTAGAATTATAAATTATTATATTTAATTTTACACAACTTACGTTTTTAATACTTTTCTATAACATGTATAACGTAAAATGAAAATTAAACTTTTTTAGTTTGGTCAAAAAGGAAAGGGTAAGAATTTGGTAAAAAATAGTTATGACCATTATTCGCGAAGTCGCCAACTGTCTTATTTTTTGTTTGACTGCAGTACTGACAGTAATGCATGTAAAACTCATGTATACAAGACGTGTAATTAAAGCGGTTTGATTTGGACAATTTTTAAAAACTCATAGAAATCAACAGTCAAGACAAGTGTTTTATTAAATACCTAATATACAAATCTAATATTCTCATTGGTCTAACCTTAGAAGACAAAATCAGTAAATTACAACAGTATACCAAATTAAACAATTTTTCATTCAATAAAGAAAATATCTTTTCCGTTTTTAGTCCATACAATTTATAATAAATTAAAAAAAAAATTACATAAGAAATGTTTACTATCAGCTTTAAAAGTACCTATTCTCCCTAACGATCAATCGTATTACTTTATGTATACTGTGAAATGTCTTTGGTTTGTGGAAACACTTATTGGGTGAATGAGGGATGTCAGGGAAAAATCATCTATGGTACCTAACATAATAACATGTGTTTTACTAATGTGCTGAGTAACGCAAATTATTGTGTCATCAGAGTACCTCTTTTATGTTATATATTTTGTTTTTAAGTCAAGTACTGATTACGACAATATACATAGTATTCAAAATATATTAAAAAAAATTTTGAGATTCTTTGGATTTATTGGTTTTTATGTGTCAACTTAATATAACTGGTGTATGTATTATAGTATTATGTTTATGTATAGTGTGTATTCGTTGATTATATTATTATTATTATTTTAATGGTCGCATTAGATGATGATAACACCATTGGCCACAGAAAATAGTATATGTTTTTAGAGAGTGTTAGACCACTTGTACTAATATTATTTAATTGCGTCGTCGAGGACGTTAAACCGCGACATTTATTACGGCATTTTATCGCTGCCACCGTATATATACTCATTGTTTATGCGGCACGCTCTTAAAATAAAAACGAAAAAAAAATCCTTAACCTTGACCACTGCGTGTTAATGCCCACATAATCACTTTCCGGCATGTTTGATTTTATTAAGGTTTGACCTCAGGAAACCGATCGAGAAAAAGTTTTGGTATAGATCGTTATAGATCACTGTTCACAAACCTGATCCTCCACCTTTCCACCAAAATGTGATAAAATAATTTAAATTTTTGAAAATACTAATTGATTTTATTAAATATATATATACAAATATACAATGTAAGTACCGATAAAAATTAAATAAAGAAAAATAAACAGATTTTAAGATTTTATATTTATATTTTATAAAATGAGATTATCAAGGCGTGTCTGTGGACATTGTACTTTTTTGTTCGTCGTTACATGGTCGGTGCATGGAAATAACGAAATAAATAAAAAATAAGCTTTTGAACTTGATTTTACAATGTTTGTTATAAAAAACTATAAAATACACTTAATATACCTACCTGTATAAAAAAAATAATAAAATGTGCCACTCGATGGGATCCTCTTGTCGGCCAGTCGATTTCTCAGAGGAATAATGATCAAAAACCCTGTGTTACGATACACATTATATTTCTACCAGACTATTATTATATCAATATTTAACGGTTTAATATATTATAAACATATAGATTATAATTTGAAACTAAGTTAAGTTTATAGGTAGTCTTGCGTTATTATAATATTAAATTAATAGGAAATAGCTTAATAATATTAAATAATAATGACCCAATACTTGGATAAAAACGATCTTATTATTGATTCCTCTTTCGGATCCGTTGTATTCAGAAAATCAATTAGGTCATATTATGCGCGTACATTATTCTCGTATTGTTTAGTGATAGTGATCATTGAGTAGGTATAGTGTTTGTTTCTGATTAGTGATTACCTGCACACAATAGTTTACAAGTCTGATACATCTCCTCAGAATCTAAAATTTATTAATTTTTGTCAGTATAACCTAACCTGAAAAAATCTATACATTTTTTTAGTAGGTACAAATTATGATTTAAATTTAATATTATTTTTAATAGATAATTTATGTGTTACCCGTTTCATCAAAAATTACATTTCTCATTTCATCCTAATATTTTTAATATATGATTCCTGTTTCACGTAGACAAGTTTAGATAGTATATTTAAAATTAAGTTAGCAGTGGTTGTTATAATACAATTATTAAATTTTAAGTTTTCGGTACAGACAATAAAATATGTAGTACGTAAATTATTTATAGCAATAGTAGTTACATACTTGTATATTTTTGTGTTAATCATTTATGGCCCAATCTCCGGATATACTTTAAAAATATAGATTTAATTTGTTGCTCGATCTCCGGGTAGTAAAAGGTAATTTTATATTTTATATGAAGCAGGTAGATAAAATGTGACCCAATTACCGACCACCCTATGGGCGTATTAGAGTATCCTATAGTGTTATCGAAAGAACTGATGATACTCTTTGTTATTCAAAAGTTTTTTTTATAAGTTAAAATTCAGCTTACGTAAATAAACTGACTAACATTTTTATTATAAAAAAATGGTGCATTTAACAAAATTTAAATTTAGTCTACAATATTTATAAAAACATTCATAGCGTTCACTAAATATTGTAGATAATGTTTTAAATTATTTGACTGAACCAAACAACCATTGCTAATTTAATTTTAAAATTGAAACTTAACTAGTCTGAGTGAAGCGGAAATGATGTGTTAAAAATATTTGAAAAAAAGGAAAGACTTATAGTAATACATAAAATATGTATAATAATATTCTTTATATGTTATAATAAATCGTTTATTTAATTATCAATATTAATTAAATAATATTATATTATATTATAAAAAATATTGGCAATTCCTAAATAAAATAGAATATTAAATTAAATGCATTTGGTGGATAATAAAAACGTAGTATAGGTATACAACTAGGTTACGCTAGGCTACAAGTAAATTCTTGATCCATCTTTAGTGTGTTAACACGTAGTAAACTAGTAAATTGATATATTATATAAAATATAATTTTGTACATATGTATTTACACTTTGGTCATGGTATTCGTAAAATGACATGATATAACAGCTGTCATAACATTATGGTAATCAATTAAATATTATATAAAATTAATAATTAAAATATCTTTATTGAGTTTTTTTTTCTATGAAAAATTTTATACAAAAACAATACTGAAATATAGTAGAGTGAGTATTTGGAATTATAATACACGAGAAAATTGTGCTTTATAAAATAATAAGTGTCCTTAAGAAACTTACAATATTTATTATACAGTCTGACTAATATTAGAAATGAGTTCTTGTGCGAAATAATGTGTTTTATTCAACAGCGTATATATTATGCACAAGAAACTGAAGTTGTCGGTGACAATATTAACTATAGAGCTTACTGAGTTTATACTGTTTTCCTGACAAGCAAGGTAGTGGAGCCCTTTTTAGAACTCAACTAAAACTAGATAAGAGCGAAAAACATTACGGTCTACTGCTCTCTCGGTGCACATATTATAATGCATTGATAACCATCACTGGCATCATTTCTATTGTAAAGGCATGCTTTCGTGCGTGCATGTGAATTTGTGTGTGTGTGTTTTAATAAATGCTGACGTGTACGATATTTTGGACGAGCCGGATAGTTTTATTCATTACCTTTGTTGTGAGTAAGTATTGGCGACACTGTTGTTACACAAGACATTTGTAACGTAAAAAATGTAAATTAAACTAAAAAAAAAAACCGTTAGTGGCAGCGAAAAACATCCCTCGTGGGATATTTTATAGCTAAAGTTCGCGAACCTAGAAGCAAAGGAATTCGGAACGAGACGAAATATGCCATTGTAAAAGGGACTGGCTGTGTAAGGGATGGGACGGGAGACGTGGGAATGTACAAAATGCAACGCGAAACTCCCAATAAATGTTAAGCTTTTGTTTCCAACCGTAGTTATGTTGTATACTTATATACGTCCCGTTTGCAGGATATTTCCCCAGCGTATTTAATTATTATTTAAAAAGTAAACACTTTTAACAAATCGTTATTGTAAAAAAATAAAAACGCGTTTGCTTAATATAATGTTGTCGGAAAATGAATACTTGGACACGTGTTAACGAGCAGTGAATATGAACTCGCTAAATAGACCACTGGTTCAAATGGTCTTAACAGTATAAATATTTAATATTATAATGTTATTTGTTTTCGATAAGTTTATTTATTATACTCGTGTTTATTTTGTGGAATAATAATATGAAAACCAATATATTATTATAAACGTTGTTTGAGTGAAAAAAATATAATTTGGGCATTTAATTTTATTTAATTACCACACGGTTTTTGAATAATATAATAAATTTATCTTGACAAAAATAAAAAGTCATATTTTTAACTTTGAACTGAATATCTTACAAATAAATTAACATACTTTAATTATATTATTTAAACTCGATAAGAATTTATTTTTGGCATGGATAAAGCAAATTTTTGGTTTGACGTCCGGTTTTTAAAATGGGTCATTATTATTTACGGAATGTCAAAAAACAAAACATTCAACATATTTTATAATTAATGTACGACCACTTTTCACTATCGTCTATCACTCTTAGTTCTTACTATAATCGAGTAGGTAGTTTAATGCAAATTTCGTGTTTTTCTAATTAATTTGGTGTATTTTATCATATTATCTGGATAAATATGTGTGATAAATACCTTCGATACATCTTTTAAAACGTTTATCGTAGTGGGCGAATATAAATGACGGATATATTAATAGTAAAATCTAAGTTCACGTGATTTTAACGTTATAAAAAGCATATATGCTTGAATTAGCGCGTAACGAGTGTTTTTTTCGTTTTCGAGATGTCACGAGATAATATTATAATTGATAATAGTTACTTAATCTTTCGCCGTTGCAAATTACGGTATAACAATAACAGCCGACTGTCGGCTAAATAGACTAGAGTGTCTAGTCTACACGGTGATGCGACGTGCGTGTAATCCAAAACCATTTAACGTTTGTCGGTGTGGCTGCCGGTTACACACACGCGTATATATTATTATGTATACCAATATAATAACAACAACGTATAAAACGCCATTAAATACGTACTATATTGTAATAGATACAGCACGCATTACGTCAAGAGCCTCGCGTAGTTCCGGCGATTAAACCTATCTCAAGAAAACGACGGTGGTTTTAATAACTTTAAATTTAATAGAAGTAAGACGTGTCTGTCCCGTTGCCGGTAGGTAGGTGTATATAAAATATTGTACAGGGTCAAAATGCGGTGCCTTATAAAATATAAGCTCATTTGTCATATCACGCACTCAGGCACTACATAAAGCTGCTGTCACG
The DNA here is from genome assembly GCF_003676215.2 of Rhopalosiphum maidis. Taxonomy (NCBI): domain Eukaryota; kingdom Metazoa; phylum Arthropoda; class Insecta; order Hemiptera; family Aphididae; genus Rhopalosiphum; species Rhopalosiphum maidis. The sequence goes on from NC_040877.1 coordinate 69,717,583, forward strand.
TAGTAGCGTCGGCGGTGGCGGCGGGTAAAAGTATAAGCCGATCGTTCACTCCACTGATTAAATAAACCTTTTTAATGGGTGGCGGGGAAAAAAAACAAAACCTCGAGCTTTTTATTTTCACCCCTATACACATAAGTGTGATGAATAATATTATGATATAATGTCTTTGTCACGTAAACTATACAAAATTATGTACAAGTGTACAAGTGTTGTAATGTCAGTCGGATTGACGTAGGTACGTGTCGAGTAATTTTATTTAAAACGCTTGTTGTGTACAGTGAATATTGAAATAATGCAATTCCACTGCATTGTTTGAAAAACCATAAAAAAATGTCAATTATTTTGTGATTGCACACTTTTGTATGTTTAATACTTTTTTTCGCACTATATATTGATAAAATGCTCATAGTTTTTTGTCAGTTTTATAAAAAAAAGGTTGATATATTATTTTGACATTTAAAATTCTATACAATTAATCATACGATTTTTTAAACTTTTAAGGTACACATGGTCTGTAACAATAATCATAAAAAGCAAGACCTAATAAAACGATATCATAAAAAGTCATCATCTAGATATTCTCATACGACTAAAATATGTGTCCAGTTTTTTTTAAAGGTATATAATATTACACGTTCTACTACATAATATAAAATATATTATATTTATATGTTATCTTACATAAAACATTAAATTATTATTTATTAATAAAATTAGTTTTTTAATTTCAGTAAAAATAAATAATAATAATAATAATAAATATAATACTAGCCGTACCTATACTAATTATATAATATGTATATTAAATACGAATAAGTTATAACCATGGTAGGTACTGATTGTGAGATTAGTACGTTTCAGTTAAAAAGGAAGATACCTTATTAAATTATTTTTCTATATTTTAATTTATTTAATTTGATTGACTTAATTTCAAATATTTATTTTATTTATTAAATGTTCGTACTTTACAGAAACAAATAATGACTTACAAAACGTCATGTTCACTGAATCAATTTTTGTTCAATACTATATTTTTTCATATTTTATGTGTTATAATACTTATTGTATATTTTATGGATTTATAATTCTTACGATTTAAAAAAATTTCCAATTGCCTATAATGTTATGAAAAAAATTATTTTACGTTTAAATGACACTGGAACGTCGAAAGTTCCAATTTCTAAGTCAGAAATAGTAACTATACTATAATTAAAACTTACACGTCAGTGTAATAAAAATATAAAATTAATTCAGCATTGGTTGTTTGGATGTCATCATAAAGCAATTGATTGAATTGAACTTGGAAGTGTTATAAATAATGCACGAGCTAAGATAAATAGTCTGTCGTTTTCGGCTTCGATTTAGCCTTTTAAATATAACACAATTTTTCAATCGCCTCGGCACGAAAAACTACATATAACCCAGTGACTGAATTGGATTCGAATCCACTTTTTGACAGTTGGCTATTTGTCAACGCGTTCCAATCTGTATACCGACAAATGTGACGAGTCCACTGTGCTTTACGTCATATTATTTCGTTCGACGAGACACAATAACGACGTTTGTCTCATAATAATAATACAATACAACAATATAGCGTCCAGAAAGCGCACTTGATTTGGAGACGAAAAAGATACAAAAAAACAGGAAATAAACTTTTGTAAACACTGACCTCCACGATAAGGGCATGACTAGTTTCATTTTCCTTCATTGTTATTTTGCTTTATCGACGGTACGCGTGCACAATATTATATACCAATATAAGACGAATGATCCCATAAAGAAGGTGCTTTTCACGGAAGACACGAAAGGATAATATTTACTCATTAATCAGTCAATAGCATAATACGACATGTTTTATGCGATATACTATACCACCGCGTATGCGCGCAACAATAATTTGTCTTATAACCCGTCAATATTATGGTGCATACGTTTGCGGAACGCCGTCATAGTGCACCGCTGCGGCTTCAATTAGATATGAATGTATATCAATCGGTCGTCCTTATTTGATCTAGATACCGTCAGACGCACTGATTTGGCGCGTACACCTACTATCAGTGTTGTTGTTGTTGTTGTTGTTATTATTGTTATTGTTATTATCATCACTCAAAGATAATCTGACCAAATTCGCAATGACCACAATAGTGCGCACGCGACGCATCGTGCGTGTGTAACAAGTATGTGCCATCGTATAACGGCGGCGTCAAGAGGCGAAAATAGAACGCATTGAGTTAATCTTGGAATCACCTCCTGTCTATTTCTAGGTTAAGTGGCGTATATATAAAAAAAAAAGACAACGATATAGCTACGGCGGCGTCGGTATAACAGTTGCTGAGACGTACGGGCGATGCCAAGCGGTCTTTTTGAATTCGTTATGATATTGTGTAATGTACTTATATATGTACAGGGTGATTCACCAGACATGCCCTTATACTTTAATTTAACGTATATTCACGTTCTGATTTATGACATTTTTTAGTATACTTTTAGTTTCATTTCAAAATACTTAGATTTTTTACAACGTGATATTTTTACCCTCTCTTTATTTTATTATTTGAAAAAAAATGTTTGTATCGTCACAGAACATTTTTTAAATGACGTAAAGAATCTAAACATTAATCCATTTTACATAAAAGTATATACAAAAATTAAATTAAAAATATAGTTTGTAGACATAAAGCATTATTAGTACTACCCTGTAAATACATACACACACACACATTTATATATAATTTTATATGTATAACGAGAAACGAAAGATATGCATTACAGTCTATAGATGAATATGTCCGTACGAGTATAATATTATATGCATATTATAAACGACGAACAGAAAGAGCCAGTGAGTGAGAGAGAAAAGGATCGTAAGAAAGAAACGAAATCTTCAGGTGTCTGTTAGTGTACGCCTACGGGTGGCCGCCACCGTTTGCTACATCGGCGATAACCTTTCAACAGATATGCTAATGGACGGTAAACGCCAAGAACCGACAGCGACGCGGTCGTTGCCAAAGTCTCTGGTGGGACGTGACTGTGTATTATTATTATTATATATAATAATACATACTGCACTATCGCTGCGATAATAATAATTATTATTATTATATTATATTTTATATAACGATGATAATTATTTTCACCCACAATGCGTGTATTCGAGTTTTGACATCATATTTATACGCTCAAAAATTGTATTTATAATACTAAAAATATTACACTGCGTGAATTATAACTAATATCATTACGATAATAATATTGTAAATGGTGTACAAAATTATATCAATTTTAGGGTGTCACGGGACTTGTAATTTCGTCGGTGCAATAACGCGACGTTCTATATTGTCTCAGCATGTGCTACGCGCCTAAGAAATTAAGTTGCGATACCCAGTAGTATACTTTCTTGAAATATTTTTTTTCACCAATTAAATTTTTGGTATTCGGGCACGTGTCTCGTGGTCGCAAGTAGTAGCTTAAGCGGGGGAGGCAGCGGTAGTCGTACTATAGCAGAGAGATTTTAGCGCATTGCGTCTGTACGCGCACGGCTGGCCAGCTGACACCGAATCGCCGAAAATCCCGGGCGGAACGCTCTTTTCGAGTCCACGCGCGCGCGAATCTCGCTCCAGTCGTCTCCGCCAACCCCCCCACCGACCCGCTGTCGTATTGATCACCCATTCTCACCCAAACCTATTCCGCACCCACCCCAAATTCTCCCATACACACACTACTACTATTATACGCGTATTATGTATACATAATATATTAAGGTGTACTTACATAATAAAGGCTATGATGCTGCATATGCAAAACGTATTATAATAGATACAAGATAAATCGTTCCTGAGAAGTTTTCCAGATTCTTAGCGAAAAAAAAATCTAAAAAATGTTTATTCGATAATCAGTCCCGATAATCTGTATTGACGGCTTTACACGCAGCTGCTCCAGTGACGAGACGTCAGGATTATTAAACTAACCGTTTAAGTACGTGTAGCCGATATTATAAGTACATCATTATAACATATTTTATTGTTTAAAACAATATTAATGGTATATATATATTTTTTGTAGCGTAAATACAAGTTTTTTTTTTAATTTACTGACAGTATTTATGTACAAATTCAGTAACTCGGCAAACTGCAACGAATGTTAACAGAGTAAAAAATATACTGAGTGGCTCAAAAATGGTATTTTCAAAAACAATATGTACATATAGTTGTTTTTGTTATACAATTGAATCCTTTTAATGTAAATAATTATTACCTATTAATATATGTCATTTGTCAACATTTAATGATAGGATTTATGGTGGTGCATTGATTCCTGCAAATATATTATGTCTAAATCGTGATACTCCCTTGATAATTACAACAGCTCTGGCCACCAAATATAAAATAGTACTTAATCGAAATATTCAAAAATATGAATATAGTAATATTTTAATAATATTATTGTCAATGTTTGAATGCTTGACTTTTCGTACTAAGTATTATACTTACGACACGTTTAAAAATCACTTCGTTAAAATACTTTTTGATTTTTATTTTTTTCGCAGAATTATATATTTTTTTTTGTACAATCGCTATTAATATTAATTGCGTAGCCATTTCAATTAAATTTCTGCTTTTAACTGCATTATTTACCATTCAGTATCAAGTGCCAAAAGTAATTTTTTTTCATGGGCAATACTATAAAAATATCATTCGTATACACTAGACTTCATACCTGAAAATAAATATTTTTATGGCTTGTATGAAAATGTGAAATATATGTTAAATTCAATGTTAATATAATATATTCTTAGTTATTTTTATACTAATTATTACAATATTGTTACAAACACTATTTCTTCAATTTTATACTATATTATGTCATAACTAATAACATATTATTACAAACAGAACAACTTTTTTGATATATTCAATTATATACCTTTACATTAAATATTTTTTTGAATTTATTATATTTTGAGCTTAAATATTTGTAATCAATCTATACATTTATTTCTAACGAATTTCACAATGAATGATATGCAGAAAAATTCTCAGACACAAATAGTATTAAGTAATTGATTCTACTTTGAGAAAATATAAGAACTCAAATAATGTTTGTTTTCTTGGGCAGCATCCAAATTATACAATTTATCTTCGATATTTACAAAAACCGTACAATGATATATCTAGTAGGTAATTAGTGAACGTTAATGTTTAGTCAATAATCGACAACAATTTATTTAAGTTATAAATGGATTGTTATTTGTGCTTAATAATGATTATTGGTTACAATAAACAAACAGTAGTTAATGAGTTCAAAATAATGTATCTTGGTGAGGAATTGTGATCAACCTAAGTACCTAGAAAAGTGCATTTGAAATATTAAAAGTATAACTTTAAGATATCGTCTGAAATTTAATTATTGTTATTACTCGGATTAAAAAGAATGTGTAAACGCTTATTTATTATTAATATATTCTCTTTTTATATATTATATTTGTTTTTACTTTTTTATGTAATAAGTTATATACATTTTAACATTTATTAACAATTTATAAAATAATAGTTAAATATGCCTAATATTAACAAATATTTATAATTTCGTTTTATTATTTTAAATCTTCATCAACATTTTGTAATCTATTTTAATTTGATTATATAGATTATCTACACTTCAAGTTTAACTAATATTTTAGATCCACATTTTTAACTCGTATATTACTATATTGAATTGACGATCATCCCTGATACATTATATACTAAATATGTATTATAAAATTGTATTTATTATAATATTAATATACCTACTCTAAACTCTTACTTATAAAGTTATGATTTATAAGATACACTAAATTAATTATATTATTTACAAATATTTTCTTTATATCAATTTACCTGTAAAATAAAATATTATATAAGATACATATAGTTTTGAACTTGATCCTGAAATTATTATAATATGCAAGTTAGAAAGGAAAAGCCAATAAATTACAAGGACATAACGATGACTTATTGTTTGTATAAGTTTCTAATTTTGTTAGGTCCCAAGAATTTATATTATGTTTCTTGTGAAGATTAAACCCATGTATTATAGTCATGTAGAATACTATAATATTTGTAATAACAATAGGTGCTTAGACGTCTTGCATAATATGAGTTAAATACGTTTAAAGCGAGAAAATTAATGGTACCATATTGTTTAGGTATGGTTTAGATTTAGGGGAAATTATCGTATGTAAAGAATAATGATAATACAAGTTATAACACATAGAACTGACTTTTGGAATAACATTTGTTCTAATTAATATTTTCAATTTTTTTTTATCATTAAGAGACCCTCGCGCTACGTATATAATTTTTTTTTATGTTTATTTTTTATTACTGTAAATTAAAATTTAAAATTTGATTTAAATTTTTTTAAAAGAATTCAAAATATCCAATTTGTGAATCTGATTATAAGAACAATTTTAATGGTAAAAAGATTTATCTAAGTCAAGTAGTTTATTTTTAGAATATTTTTAAAATATCAATTTTTTTTTTAATTAAATTAATTTGGAACGTAATAACTTTTTTAAAAATATGATTTTTGAGAATTTGCTGACATGAGTATATTTCTTAAATTATATTTACTCATCATATAATATTAACAATTTTTGTCATACCTTTAGTAGCAAATTTTTTTTTTTTTGGTCATGTATTTTAGTAAAATACTCTATTTTATTGATGATATATTTTGTAAATTTTAGTGAATCTATGAATGTAACATGAAGTATTGGTTTTACATTTTACATTGATATTTTTTTCAATTCCTTTTTTTTTTTTGGATAGATAATGGTAGCAAATGTGGGTACATTTGAAAGCCGAAAGTTGAGTATGTCCAGTACTTTTAAAAACAATTTGTAAAACTAACGAAAACCCGTGAAAAAGAAATATTTACACAATACCAGCTTTAACAAAGTTGATTTTTTTTTTATTGTTATTCAACTAAAATACGCATTTATATTATCATTTTCTAGGCATATCTTATTTATAAAAAACATTTTGACAAAATAAAGGTATTTATAAACATTCGACATTTTCAAGGGCTATGATAATTTAATATATAAATTTGCAGTCACATTGTTTCGATTATCATTTAAAATTAAAATTTGGATGAAATTAGACAATGTTCAAACGCATCATAACAATTTTATGTAATTTTATTTTAATTAATTAATTTCTTAAATAAAAACTATACAATTAGAGAAATTAAAAAAATGTTGAAAAATATTGTTGCATAATTTCTTTTTATAGACATACTTACTACGTTTCAATTTTTGTAAAATTCAATATTTTAATGACAAATAAAAATAATGAAAATTCCTCAAATTTGTATGTATATTATTATTTTCTAAATATACCATGTAATTTTCAAAATAATTAGAGTAATTTTATATTATTTATAGTACGATCTATGCATAAGGTTATAACAATTAAGATGATATTGACTTAATATAATATACTTTTTACATGTATATATTAATTGAATCAAAATAAAATATGTATGATATTATATTTCGTATGAATGTATTTTTTTAGTTTTATGTTTTTTATTACCTAAAATATAATAATAGAAACCCCATTTATGTCTTATGATGTAAAAATACATTACCCTTATATAAACATAATACAAACGTACAGTATATTATAATATTTCCTGGAGATTCCAGCTTAAAATAAATTGGTATCGATTAAACGGTTATCAAGCGATTTACTTGTTATTTATATTACTTAGCAAAAATTTGTATCATGCATTAAGTTTTAAATTAAATATATCTTCTAAAAAGTATTATTTTATTATAACAATACTAAATATGAAATGGAAAAATGTTATGAACTTCCATTTCAGGTTTTTGTATTTACCCCGAGTTTAATGTACATACATCATGTATTTTTGATCTTACAGTTTATTATCATCAGTTAGTCATTGTTGGGGGTTCTTTTATTATAATGACTACACGAAGACTACGTCGCATTATACTTGCTTATCCATTAATATTATTTCATGGGCTATTATATTGCTGTTGTTTTGATTTTGTTTTATTATATAGGTACCTACTTAATTAAAAAAAAAAAAAAACAAAGGAATTGCATTTCATTCTAATAACTCTATAAAATATGAACTATATTATGCCTTACGCTTTAAAATGACAAATAATGATTAATGACACACAAAAATATCCTAACCACTTATATACCTACATATAATAATCCGTAAAATTCACGTAAGTAATAATATAATAGTTTAACATGATATAGGAACACATACTTAACAGAGAACAATATTATTAACATTTGTGATCAACATTGTATGATTTTGAATTAAAAATATTTCCAGGTATGAAATTAAATTGTAATATCCCTGATGAACAATTACACAAATCGTTTTAGATTTCATTTGATTACTCCTAATTATTGTTATACCCGTTATATCCCCACGAGATACATAAATGCTTTTCGTTTATGCGGTTAAGGTTTCATTTATAAATAATACTCGTCGATTTAACATTTTCATAAATGCGGAATAATCACTGCAGATAGCTTAGAACGTAATTAAATAGTTATTACCACCAAAAGTAACTTATTCGATTTATAGTTTTTAATTTTCCAGAAAAGTGTATTTAAAAATAATGACGTACCATTTTAATATGCGTTAGTTTTATTTTTAAAAATCTAAAATAAAATTAAAAAATGATTAGGCAGGTTAATGAAAAATATCCATAGTCAATTTAAATAAAAAATTGATGATGAGGTGTATCTAACTATAATATTTTAATTAAATATCATTATTGTGTTACATTTATATAGTTATGTAAAAACTAAAGCTGTTATTTAATTAAAATATTTTAATTTTAAGTGGTCAGTTAAAAAAAAAAAATTCGTATTTATCAGTAAAAAACAAATAAAAGAATTTGTAAAAAATATTAAACATAAAGTAATTTAATTACAAACGAACTAAAAAAATGCGCCATGCTACAAGATAGATGTAAATATAAATGCTATACAGGAATAATTATATTCATATACATGTACATATGTTTACTGAATTTATCTTAGAGACAAAAAAGAGGAACTAGTGAATTATAATAAAAAGAAACGTAACGTTTATCACCGGGTGTCACTATAAATTACCTAACTTAACATTTATACCGCGGGTTCAAAGAGTACTTCTTACAAATTAATATATTCATCTAAAATAAAATATGGTGTTTTATATTTTTGAACATATTCAATTAACAGTAACTGTATCATTCAAATGATAAAAATTATAAATTATACGTTACAAATATTTTTTATAATGTATATCACAGTGAATTAAATGTATGCACCTAAAATAATAAATTCACATCGATATGTCCGTTTAGTTTTTTTATAATTTATAATATACGTATCGCGTTCAAATATAATCAATCAAATATTTTTATTTATCCACAATTAAAAGGATTAGTGATGTCAAACATTTTTTTATATAGAGACTAGAGAACAAATAATTAAAATCACACATAATGTAAATGTTCAGGTTTATTTAAATATTTATTTCAAATTATTAAATTTTATCAACAATAAAATTCAACATTAAAAAAGCAATGTGATGAATTTATTAATTTACACGGTTTTTGCCTTTGTGGAACATAAACAAGATATTTTATTAAATGTGAGTAAACCATATAAACTGATTAAAAAAAAAAAATCATTAATACAAGAATATTATATACATCTATTATTTGACATTTTTACTGTAAGAAATATAAACTGTATATTCAGTAACTGAAAGCAACGAAAACAGCGAAGATTGAGAAAAAATTAATTAATTTAAATAATTGTAAGTATATAAGAAAAATTGTATATTATTTAACGTTTTAAATAATTATTTACCCCAACTAAAAAATATATTTATTCTCAGTAACTAAGTTAAATTTATTTATAGATACAGTCGTTATAGTTTATTAAACTCAATTAATTTTATAACGAAGTTTCAGCAATTATGTTTTCTGAACTTACACAGATGTTATTTTAAACCACGGTTGAGAAAATAATATGAAAAAAAAAAACATATTCTGCTGATGCAAGGTTAAAGCTTTACGTGTATGTTAAAAGTTTTTTTTCAGGCGTGAAAAATATTGTGTAAATGCAGTTCGCAATCGATGGCTCCATTTTTTATGTTACTTTTTTTTTGTTAACACTTTTAAAATACATAACATATTCATCAAAAACTTTTAAAATTCCACATCGTAATAACATTATATAATATTAAGTGCATTTAAATATTTTAATCGTATAATTCACTTAAGACTATACGTATTATTGGCCTAATGCATTATTATTTTATCCGTCATAAGATCTAAGAGAGATAGAGATAAAAAAGGATATATATACATACACATATCTATAATGGTATATCTATAGAAGGTGTATGTAAAGAAGGGTATCGTGTATGTGTATGTGAAAAGAAGTGAAATAGAAAGAGTGAGAGAGATAGAGAGGAAACTGAGTAAGACTGGAGAGCGCGGTAGAGATTAGGTCCGTTTATTTGATGTGATACTATTATCGTCATAGCGTACCTGTCGATGGGAGCCAATAATGCTGTAGCGGCGTCCTGTACATGTCGTTGCGCCGATCTCCGGTCCCTGTGCACCATGCCCATCAGCTTCATCCAGCCACCGCCGTGGCTGCCCATGCCACCCGAGTGCCACATGATCGCAGCCAGCCCTAAAGCCAAACACCATACGATCCTAAAAACAAACAATGACAATGTGATTAACGAGAAAATTGAAAAAATAAATATTATTTGGCCACCATTTGTTTACTATTTACTATAATACTTACTATACTATTACTATACTTCCTATTTTAATAGTACCAAAACAATTATTACGTGATGTCAATAGTTCTGCAAAGGACATATTATCGTTTACAACTATTGAAAGTTTGAATCAATTTATAAAAATAAAATATCAAAAAATGATATAAGTATCAAAAATGTTTATGATATTGTTATTTATTATTTATATCAAAAAACTTTTTTTATATAGAAATTTTACTTATTTACGGAAAGTTGCATAGTGAATACAAATATTATATTATGTATTATACACGCTGAATACCAAAAAGTCTGTGAATACAATTTCTCGAATTTGTAAATGTTATACAATGATTTATATTCTGGGTGTGTAAAAAATTCTTCAATGGACGGTGATTCCTAGAACAACTATGCATTATGAAAACAATTTTTTTCTCGATTAAAATTAAAATAAGTATAAGTTATCTTATGGTTTATTTAAAATATAAAAACAATATCGACTGAGTGGCCTTATTAATATACAAGTTCTTACGAGTAAGTGTGTTTTTATGGACTTAGCTTATGACATAAAGATACAAAATAACTAATAAAAGAATAAAAATAAAATAATAAAAGATACATTTAACTATTATGTATGAACACAATGTATTAAATATCTAATAATAGCCATTATAACACGACTGATAATAAGATGTATACACCTACTGGAATATCATATTTAAATTACGATAAAATATATAAATGAGATTAAAAATTAACTCTATGAACCAGTATAATATGTATAAATATTTCAGACAAAACTGGATTCATTTTACTTATAAAAATTTTCTTATAATTGCATATAATGTATAGTATTATGTTTAAAATATCACGTATTAAAAAAAAAAATATTTTATGCTCATACAAGCATTATACCATTCTTTAAATTTATAATGCAACGTATGATTTTATATTTCTTTTTTTATTCTTAAATTTAATATGTATCACAACTTTTCATATTTTTTTAGAAATATTATGACAAGCCTTTTGAGTAGTAGCTTTTATAAAATCGTCTTTAAATGTAATATAATGTAAACATACTATACTGCTATCTTTCTATTTTCGTTACAAGTTTAATAGTTATTGTAGAATTAAATTATCAGACATCTGTGAACACAAATCCAATTCAACTGTCCAAAACAATATTTTCGTTTCACTTTATTTTTTTTATTTTTTTATCTGTATTACATATATTTTCTATAGTAAATATATTATTATAATTTGCATTTTGTTTTGAGCGGTATTAATAAGATAATATGCAAAAATATAAATCATAGAAATGCGGTCAATGTAAAATAATAAAACTATATAAAAACTTTTTTTTTATACTATAATCGAATATTTATGCAGTTTTTATGTTAATAAATAAATTTAACAATATATTAATAGTAAAAATACTGGTTTTTATTAAAAAAATATTCTTTAACTATAAATAAGTTTAATGAAATACATTACAGATAGTTATACGTAGATTATGAAGTTTTAAAAATAAAATTGTAACATAATGAGTTTAATATTGTATAATATGTATAATTTTACGTGTATACACATACATTATGTTATAAATAATTCAATATAATTGGTTATACATGAGTATAACATCTAATAATATAATCCTATCACACATATACATCCTTATATTCATTATAATATAGATAATCGATTGAAAATGTCAATATCTTATATTATAGTCTTCGATAAATTTTAAGTTTCTATATTATTTGAGCAAAATATTCCAAATTCCAATGGGCTATTGAATTTTCCATTCACCCGTGTTGATCGTACAATAAAATTTTGTAAAATGCTCACTTTTTGTCGCAACAATGATTATCACCGTTAAATAATATGCCGTAGGTACAAGTGACGCTATACTTAGACAGTTTTACAAACTTCTTGGGCATTTCGAATTGACCCACCACCCATCGCATTCAATTAACGCATATTGTAACTTCTTATTATACTTTAAATAATATAATATGTACATTGTAGTTTTGTACACTATATACACATATACACAGATCCCGAATCAGCGTGAGTTGTTATTTACGCGGTAAAGTCCATTATAGTTTCTATATTATATCGTAAACGATGTATTGGAACAATGTTGCGGGAGGTTGAAAAATATTACGGCCTCATGTATAAATGAAAAATAATATGATATCTTCTTCCGCCCACCTACCGCCATGCCCTGTCACACAACTGTCGAGCTTCGTAAGCGCGCTGCAGAAAATTGTGTTTGTTGACAACAATACTGTACAGAGTTACGGTTTTTTTCTCCTTCGTTTCATTTTTTTTTTTCTTCTTATGTCGTCCGACAGACGGAAAAAAGATGACTTTATTTCGGAGGCGTGTTTAACAACAATCATATTTTATTCTCGGCGGAAGCCCGTGTATAGGTATAGGCACTTGAGTGTCAGCATGGGCGCTGCAACTCGTATGGCGCGCACGGAAACTGAGGTAAATGTAAGCGGACTTTGGCCGAATAATATATTGTACTTCCTTTATCCACTGTAAATATATATAGGGTGATTCGCAGAACATGCTTATATCAATTTTCTTTTTTATAATGTATGTATTCAAATTCTAATATTTAAAATTTTAAAATTTACTTAAATATATTTTTTTTTAAATTTTTGGGATTTGTTTGTACTTATATTAAAAAGCGTCTTATCACTATATAACATTATTTTTTTCAAACCGACCTATTTTTTTACTGTATATTCATCAGTTTATAGTTATTTGATGTAGGCACTTAATTCACAATTTTAATGAGAAGTTTTTTAGTTATTATGTTTATATTAAAAATAAAAGTTTTAAAAAATGGTTTTATAAAAATTTAAAATATATGTCATATAGAATATATTATTTATTATACTAGGACCATTTTTTTTTTAATTAAAAATATTGGTTGCTAATTTATTATAAAATACTAAAATTTTCAAATAACCATAACCTCCATATCTCCCAAACCTGTTTTCGTGAACATATTTTCTTTTTATATAAAATCATATAACTCGAAAACTCATTTACATTTTTATTTGTATACCTCAAAATGTCATAAAAATTATCCGTTAAATAATTGACTGCGTAAAAGGGTTGGTGCAATTAGAAAAACACAAGTCCTTAACTTCAAAGGACACTCTTAAAGTAGGACATAATACCTCAAGATTTTTAAAAAAAATCAGATTTTGTATAACTGCATTATGGAAGACGATAAATGGCGAGAGAATGGGTGATTAATCACTTTGTGTACTTATTATTGTTATATTTTATATCAGATACACTGTTTAAATTTATAATAGTTTATTCGAAAAAGGTTCAAATGTTTGATTACAAAATTACTTCTAATTATACTTGTCATATTATATTTACACACACCATTGGATACCTGTCGTAAACAAACAAATCATGTCAGCTCCACCATATTTGTTAATGGAATTTGATGACATTTCCTAGTACAGTGTAAAATTTTTATCAACTAAACAGATAGGAATATTTATATTTTCAATATTCATTTTAATAAATACCCACTTAGTTTTTATTTTATAATATTTTATACTGAAGTTCCAGTTAAACAGAATTTTGATCAAAAGATTAAAATATAATATAATCAGAGATTGTATCTCTTAGCGATTAAAAAATAATAATTCAATTTATCGGTATGGTTGTTTTAATTATATTATATTTTTAATTTATATAATTTAAAAAAATATCGATGACCATATTTTATAAGCTGCATTTCTTTATATTAATTTTAATCAAATTATATGATCGTTAATTATTAGCGTTCTGGATATATTTTCGCTAATTTGTTTTAAATATATATTTTATAGTAATGAAAATATACAGCGTGGAATGATATTATATCACATTTTGTGTTTTTATGAAATTATTTTTTTCCGTTTGGACAGATTATGCTGGACGATTGGCAAGACGACAAAAACATATTGAAATAAATATTACAAAACACTATATTGTCTTGAATAATCATTATTTAAAAATAAAAATAAAAACAAACTGTTTTCGCCAATACTGCCGTGGTAGTAACATGTAGTTGTTTATATGACCCTAAACGCACATTTTCACACGTCAACTATGCTATCATAATATATAATATATTCTGGGCACGAAAGTTTTTTGAGATTCTATAATGACTAAAAGAGCTATAGAGTGGCTTACAAAATATGGTGTGTGATATTTTCTTCGTTGTTTTGTTCGAAAAACTTTGGAAAACACTTTCATGATAAAAAAAAATAAATACAATAAGACAAAAAATAGACAAACGATGTTATCTTAAATTGAATACTACTTTTAAACTTAGATTAAACAGATTACATTTTCAAGATCCCTTGCATTAGTTTTTGGTATAAAATCTCGAAAGACAGTCTATAAATGGTAGCAAATAAACATATATATAATCGAGTCCGTTTTCCACAGAATCGCAACGAGACGATTTATCTCCGCTATTATTCAGATAAAAAGACCAGCGGCGGCGGCATGCCCGAGTGCTCAAAAACTGAGCTTTTTTTCGCTAAAAAAAAAAAATAAATAATACTTCGTCACGTCCTCTGCGATTAAGTTGACGTTGTGGTATATTATATATAAAACAAATACACGCACACACACAGCAATCTGTCTGCGCGTGTGGTCGCGTGCATAATTCGCCATAAATTTGTGGGTCGAGATTAGGGCACAGCGCTTGATCCGCAGGACGGAATGGGCCATTTGTGTCTGTCCACCGACCATAAATCATCCGCCGGCCGAGCTCCGGTTTGTGCGCAACTCTTCCGGGCCTACAACTCGCAACGTATTTTATCATAACAACAGTATAATATTATGGTACGCGGTATTTTCCACCGGGTGAATGCGTATATTATATTTTTTTTATTCGTACACATAAATGCTTGCCACCGACGGACGCGGAAAATTTTTTTTTACTTTTACCGTTATTATGATAGCCCGACGTTGTTTAGCTGCTGATAGAAATATGTACTTCGCCGTTGTATCGTGCAGTCGCTAGTATGCCGGCGCGTCGAGTAGGCAATTTAAACTCACTACGCCCGTGGTACACGGAATGCGAACAGGGGTGGTCTATAAATTCATTTGCGCGACGCTGCGCTGCTCGTCCGCACCTCAATTACCATTTTGATTACAGGGTCAATATTAAATAAGCCGGCTGATTATATACTACACTTGATACGATCTCCGCCCCATCCCGGTACGTTTTTGCTCGTTATTATTTTTGCTGCACGTTATAATAAATAAGGCACTTAAATTTACAGCAGAGTTGTAACCATATGAAAGTGTTTGTATTCTCTGTCCGTGATAAGACGCAGTCCTGTGTGTGCTGTTGTTGGTAATGAGTAGTTAAATGTGCCTCTTTACTACATTTCCATTCAAACGTGGTATTGTGTGTTTTATAGTTATATACTAATACACATATTACACTTAATCCGTTTTCAACGAGATTTATTCACCATATACTTTCGTTTAAACATTTAGATAATATTCATATAGATAATATGAAATATTACATATTATAGTATTTCCTTCCGGTATAATTAAGAAAACAACGTTTTTGAAGTAGAAGAATATCATTTTTTTGTATCTTCCAATTTAAAAAATAATAATAAATAATGAAAATATACATCGCGGTGGTAAACAATAAATACTATACATTTTTATATAAACCAAAAACTGTTAAAATAAGTTTTTGGGTCTTGTGGATAGAAAGCAATTCAGATGGATATCAAAAGTTTAAAGTAATAAAATACGTTTGATAACTGATAGTAGTTTTGTGCACGGTACGAAGGGGTTCGAGCCATTGGAATTCCGATGTATCAAAATCTAATGTATTATATTGTATATTATTTCCGCAAACATCTATATAGTAAAATAGAAAGTAATATATTATATCATAATGTGAATAGGCGCACAGCTATACGGACCCCGACTTCCGAGATAAGAAAATAACAATCAAAACTTGCTTTGTGCGTATCATGTATATTATGTGTAAAATAAAAATAAAAAACGGTTACTGGAAATTTGGTAGAATATTTAATAATATTATAATACCATGTAGTATATGTGGTATAATAGAATTTTAATTCAACTATCGAAATTCCTTACTTCCGAATTTCTTAATATTGATATTATTCGCATAATATCTAATAACACGCATTACTAATAATATTATCGTTCAAATTTGATTAGATCAATATTAAATAACAAGAAATATTATTCACGTTGTGCGTGAAAGATGATTGACAACATGGAAAACAGAGTTTTATGCACCAAACGGATTTATAAACGTTTAAAACCATATAATAAAATATATAAGCCGTACGTACACGAATACACGATATACTATAATAATATGGTAATAGTTTAATCGTGAGGTTTATTTATTAATAGTTATGCATATCTGTTTTGTAAAAAAATTATTTTGATTTCAATTTATTTTAGTTACGGCGTGCATACGGTTACACGGGTAGCGTACGTACAATGATTCACAAACATAATTGTTTACAGTCGGATAAATCGAAATAATTTCAAACACAATTGAATTCCCGATTTGACGACGTGATATATTATTGTTGTAGGTACAGACAAACAACGGCAGAGGGTCAAATTAAATGTTTTTTTTTATATAGTATTATACGGGTCACAATATTATATCTGTTGTATTAGTGTGGATACACTAAGTACCTAACACAAACAATAATTGATTTCACTAACCAACGAATATTTCCACGCGTACCGTTATATTATTTTAACCGTGTCGGTTAAAAACATAACATTATTTTGTGCGTATAATGTATACGCGTTGCAATAAACATTATCACTTCACTATCGGTGCACTATATTACAGTATACCTATATTACCTGCATAATCACTAAAACTCATTTGCTGCTTATATTTCAAAATAACTGGAGTTCGCGTAACATTGTGATGTGAAACACAAATGGATATATCCGTAAAAATAAGTATGTATATCGAAATGTAATTATTAGTAAGTGTATTATATGATTGCGAATTATAAACTCCATCAATGGTTTGTGTAATAAAATAAGTAACTGAGTATGATAAAAAACAATCCGATTTTCACACGAAAGCTGTATTTTTAAATGACCAGGCCAATTTGATGATATAATTTCTCTAAAAATCAAAAATTAATATTTTTTAATAGTTCTTATTCAGTCTCAAGTTTGTTGATTTTTCACCTATTAGTTGCAAAAATGTTTATTTCCAAATTAAAAAAAAAAATGTAAACACCTGTCAAATAATACACGTCATTATTTTTCATTATATAACTATAAAGTTTATAATATTTAAGCAGACTTTAAGACATGGCATAAAAATGTAGACCAGAGGCACCGTCTCAAAAAAAAAAAAAATGTTTTATTTTTTTGCTATTTATTTGTAAACACTACTATAACATGTATGTGCAAACCTATTTTCAGTCGTTATCGCGGATCAGTAATTAAATGCAACTATGATAAATTGTAAATTGAACGTTGTACCGGGACAGCACGCTAGACAGACGCACGTGTATTGACAGTTTACACAATATAATAGATTTTAGAGACCGTGTACACCTCGCACAACAGCCAACAGGATAGTGTCGGCTATTTCGGATCGTAACCAAAATGGTATTATGATTTGTTGTTGTGCATAAGTATAGGTAATTGAATTACTTAGAGGAACAATTGAAACAAAGCTGGTCACGACGTCCGCGAACACTAAACACATTATTTGGCCATACAACATTAAACATTATTGTATGCTAATTCACCGTGTTATAGAATAATATTAAAATCGTAGGGTCATAAATGTAAGAATAAACCGTTTCATTATGATGTATTCTATATAATAGTGTTTAACAATATTGCAATCATTACTGCAGTTAAACGCTATCGTTTACTAATAAAATACGAGTATAATATAATATAATTATCATTACAATATTATTTTGTCAAATGAACTTATTGACATTACATTTTAAACTGGCAAATAGTGTGCGACTATTATTAGTACTACAATCACACGGCGCTCGGAAAAATAATTGTTTTTCTCTCTTACGATGATTTTTTGCCGGGGAATACTTATTTTTTAAGAATTTATTGTAGACGAAATAATAAAAATGTTTTTTTATTACATAATATATATATATACTCGAATCAAACAACCACAACGCTAGTGTAATATATCATGTACATTGCTTTCGAAGGGAACGTCGTTCGTGTTGTGACAACTACAAATTTCACAAATCGAAATAATTTATTATTTCGTCACAAACGACATTATACGGTTGTCGGTATCGCGCGATTTCCACAATAATAATCGTGCCGACGACGTAAATATCCGCTCCGGCCTGAGCTTACCTTACGCGAAAATACCACCCGACCGCAAAACCCAAACGATCTCGCGTCGGTGTCGGACGAGCGTTCTCGTGGTCGGACCGCTGCCGCCGCAGGTGATGCCGCTGCCGATGGCTGCACCGTTGCCCGCGTCGCCGGTACCGCTGTTGTCCGCGCGCGCACTGCTAGCGACACGACCGGTACCGGTACGGCAGACCGTACCGCCGCCGGTACGACCGAAACAGCGGTTAGCGACCGTTACCGGTGCGCGGCCGTTCAGTTGGCGGCGGCGGCGGCGGTCCATTGCGAGTCGCGTACACGGGCGCTGCGGCTGTGCGACGCGACCGCCGCCGTCGGAAAGCCGTTAACCGAGAACGTTTTCGTCGCGTCGTCACGTCTCCAATGGGTGGTGATGGTGGTGGTGGTGGTGATTTCGAGGAGACGCGTTACTTCCGAGGTTATCACAAGCGTCGGGTACAAAAATGCGCGTACGTGACGACCGCTCTCGGTGCGAAAAAACACCGTCGTCGGTATAGCTGCCGTGACGGTCTCCGGCAAGTCTGTGGTCGCCGGTAGGAAGAAGGGTGGGGAGTGGAGCGCGAACCGACGCGGCCGCGGTGGTGGGACGCGCGACCGCCGCCCGCGTTACGGACGGCCGGAAGTGCGTCGGTATGTGCGATAAATATCAGCCGCGACCCGGGACAAACCGGAGTTCGGGCTGTGCGCGATAACGGCGGTTCCGGGGTATGGCACGTATGACTCGCGACGTGAACCCGCGATGACGGAAGTACCGACCGGGCGCGTAGTGCGGCGACGACAACGCGAGATGTCACTGCGACGGGGCCCGTCGATTGCGTTCCGCTTACGAAAACCGACTGAATTTTATCGCGTTGCCATCCGGCGGTCCGGCGCGTTGAGAATTCGAGATGTACGTCCGCCGCCTCCTGCGCCGTCGCCGCCACCGATGACTCCGCCGCCTCGTCATCGTCATCCTGCTGCTTCACCTCCTGCGCATCCCGCGGGCCGACGCATCCTGTTCCACTCGATCCTCCGACTAGCGCGCCGTCGCCCGCCCCGCGATAACACCTATACATATATATATATATATATATGTGTATGTATATGAGCGTGCGTATAATATTATAAACGTACCCACACCACCCATTTATATGCGACCCGTCGTCGCAGTCGCAGTCGTCGACGCGGCAGTGGCACACCTGTAGAACGGGATCGGCGCGGAACTTTTCACTCTCGTTCGTACTCTCGCTCTCTCGTATTATTTATATTGCAGCTTTCGCCCCTCCACCACCGTCCGCGGCGGTGGCTCGTGTCGGACCGGACGTGAAAACTTTTTTTTCTTCCGGCATAAATGTCTCGCGGATTGCGGCCGCAGACGTCTGGACGCCAAAACCGCCGTTCGTAAAAAAATAATAAAAAACTTGTTTGTGTGTACTCGACGGTTTTGGCACGCGTCCGAAATCGCGATTACGACGAGTGTTTCCCACGATCGCGATATAAGTATACTATCTATTAGCATATTATTTGCATAAGTGAAACCAGAACCAAATTTTTGCAGGGACTGCGACCCTCATATTTTCACCTTATTAATCTGTGTCGAAATATTCCCATACACACCCTTCTACTAGGTCGGCGTATTTGCATATGGCTTGTAATAAATAATATAAATGAACCAGTACGATCATACAGAAAGTAAGCATTTCCCCATTTTAGTGTATTTATTTAAATATTCTGATTAGTGGAATTTTTAAAATACGTTCTTATAGACTATATTTTTAATGATTTAATTTTCTAAGCACAACATCAGCTAAATAATTTAAAGTGAAAAAGATTGGTTTTAATTTGAAAAAAAAAATGTTGGTATCACCACAGAATACTTTTTGATGAATAATACAACAAATCTAGACATTTCGCAAATTTAAAAAACAGTCTTACAGTAGGTATAAGTACTCATAATACGTATCCATTTGTATGCCACATTTAAGAAAATATCTTCCGTAACTTACTATAC
The DNA here is from genome assembly GCF_003676215.2 of Rhopalosiphum maidis. Classification (NCBI taxonomy): domain Eukaryota; kingdom Metazoa; phylum Arthropoda; class Insecta; order Hemiptera; family Aphididae; genus Rhopalosiphum; species Rhopalosiphum maidis. The sequence continues at coordinate 69,738,839 of NC_040877.1, forward strand.
AACGTACGGTTCGAGGGGCTAATCACCCCAACCTCCCACCAAGTCGCAACTGTGATTATTAATTTCCTCTCGAGCGAGAAATGGTGTACCTATTCCTACAACACTGCAAAATCACAATTTACAATAATATTAATAACAACAATATCTATTAGGTATAAAGATTTCGCGAGGGAAATATTATACTGCATTCTGTAAGTTTGATATTTGTATAGTATTTGCTTCGCTTACGTCAATATATCGACGTAATATATACGCAATACAACCCATAGATAGTAGGTATAAAGCGTTTTAGATTTTGAACGGCAAATGTTGGTTTTACGACAACGCAGTGGGTTTTTTCCTTTGGATAATACTTTTTGACGCAATAAAAGTGCGTTTCACGTTCATTCGGTTGGAAATCGAACGCTGCAGATGGTTTACGATTTAGTGTCGAAATGGTTAGTTTTATATATTCCATACAGTACACTTTTGAAAACGCAGTCAAGAAGTAAAAGCCAGAAAAAGTCAAAATTTACCGCACACTGACTTTTAAAAACCCCGGTTTTATAATAGATGCATTATTCCCCACTACATTATGTCTATAGTATATTATTTTACGTTACTACGATATTTCCATATAAATTATATATTATTATAAGATTACATGTTTTATTTCGTAGAAGTTATGTTATTTTTCCGGTTCGAAGAATTACCGTTACTTTTCTATATATTTCACCCGAATTACTGTTGTATCTACTCTTTATTTTATTTAAGAGAAGAGAGGTGGAGGAGGTTTATAAGTTTCAGACCATTCGTTAAAAAAAGTCTACTCGGCCTCTCTTTAACCTTTAGATTCGTGTATTTACCTTTTTAACATAGTATCTTTTGTAAAATCCTCCAATTATAAACAAAGTCTTCCTTTCGGTATTTTTCCAATTGGATCCACTTTAATAACCAAGTTCCATGTTTTCGGCATGAATTTCTGAACCACATTTTCAATTAGGTTTGATGCAATATTTATTTTAACATTTAGATTTTTAGACACGGCTTTGTGCCGTAAAAGAGTTCCGACCCTTAATTAATATGTATTATTGTATCTTTTATAAAAGACCTCTATTTTTTATTCAATGTCTTGGGTTATGAATTATGATTTAAGGTTATATCTATTTTTGGTCCTAAGTATTTAATATATTTCATTAACTGATATACACTACTTGACTTTCTCTCCTTGATGGATATCCGTATCACCTCGGCCCAGTTTTCTGCATTTAATATTTTTATCGTTAATTAATAGAATCTAGATTACAAACTTTTTTACTTAGAATAACTCAAAATAAACAACGAAAAGAGTACACACGTATTCATACATTTTACGATACATTATTGTATCAGTATATAATTATTTACTGGATGCCTAAAATGAGGTTTACACCATTGGCATGACGATTCAGTTTAATTTATAACATTACTCTAAATGATTAATATTATGAAACGAGTAGTTTTTCCAATGCTCTATTTTTATGACCACAATAAATTTACTAACACATTTTTGTTTTACCGAAATTTCATTTAAAATCAATACCGCATACATGTGTGCGTGTATGTTATGATCGTTGCTGGAGTTTCACGACCAACCATATTCATCAATTTTCAATTTTTTTTACCACGGTTATGTGTATTACATACTCATATGTATAATATAATATAATGCACAAGGTATCTGAAACTTTCCTCTTTCTCACTCTCTCTCTATCTATCTCATCGTACTCGATTTCCATTGATCGTTTTTGATGGTTTTTTTCCCACCACTACAGCGTATTAATAATAATATATATACCTGTACAATACACGCATACAAAATTAACATAATACATACTCGTCAGACGACCGAATAATAATATATACCGTACAATAATAATATAATAATATTATGTGCATAATAATATATATATAAACACCACAGGTCGGAGCTCTGCGAACAAAAATCAATCGGCTGTATTGATCCAGAAAATAGTTAAATATAACACACTGTATATACAGGGAGACGAATTCGATTTTCACTCTTTTCCTTTCACTCACTCTCTCTCTCTTTCTCTCTGTATCTACCGTCCAACGTCCCTGTATCGACACACCTGTGTCACCTACCGTCGTCACAAAATCGTATTTGATCCGCATCTGAGCGTATATACCATTATTTTACCTATGAATCGAGAACACGGACAATGCAATATTAAAAGGTATACACCGAAATCTCTTGAAACCATTGCGGTGATCTATTTTATCACCTCCTTTGTTGCCGATCTTTGACTATCATAAATGTATCGACGACTGGCGGCGACGGTGGTGTGAAATGTTTTATTATTGTATATTCTAAGGTTACGTTTCAGCAAGCAACAGTCAACAAGTGCCGTCGCCGTCACTGTGTTACTCTGTAATAAAAGTTTTTTCGACAAATGTATTTTTCATTTTTTTTACTTGTATGCCTTTAATATATTATAATATATTGTAGAATACGAATTTTAGAGAGTGTGCGATCATCTGCGCCCAATACATAATAATAATATAGTCATATTGTTTATTTCCATATATAACGTTTAAAAAGTAATTCAATTTTAGACTAACAAATAAACAGAGATAAAAAGAGGAGAATATTATGTGGTTGAGTACTCCAATGGAATATACTGTATTTATTTACGTCTCGGTGTGCCCACCGTATTAGTATGGGGGCAAATATTTGTATGATAATATATTTTAAGGAGTACAGAGCAGTTTTGATAGCCGTGTGCGTCATGTATTTAAATCGTGTTTTCTTGGTCTAGAACTTCGTTTGTAGGTCAACAGCTATGTGGTAGGTACAAGAAAAAAACAATCAAATAAAATAATACGTATATTTTTACAGAAATAATATACTGCAAGACATAAAACAAGTTATTATTCGCTTTAAATAACAAATTGAAATATTTCATAACATAGCGTCTTTAATGTAACTGATTGTCTTATATTCATAACCTTCTAAAAAAAAAAAAAAAAAAATTATAAATCAGCATTTTTATGTTAATTGAGTAAAAAAAACATGAGAAAATATCTTTGACTTGGAAACTACTATATTGTGTAAATAGGTAGAATGGCGAAAAGTGTATATTCAAAAAGAAATTATTGTAAAATAAAAATAAATATCATCTAATGACAAAAAAAGAACATATATACGTTTTAACAAATGGTAATATTTAACATAAGAAAACCTTATTCGCTTTTAAGTTTAGTGAACTAACATACTATACTAAAATAATATTTATTCTAAATTATACAATGTATAATAATACGACATCGCTACATCTGACATGACATTTTTACGCCTTACAAGTTACAACTTTTAAATACCACAACGTATTATTGGTTATAAATGTTGTTATTATTTCAATAATATTACGTTGTACACGTTATACATGTGACAAAATAAGAATATAATATAGTAATTTTATTCATATGAAATAAATGTTACTCAACCAGAACCAATTTTATTATTCCATGAATATTAAGTCAGTATATTTACTAAAATATAGTGATATTATACGAACAGTTATAAAATCGTTATTTGTTAGACGGTGGACGACTGACCGAAATCGTATTGGTTTCAGCTCATTTAAATAGTACTTCTGACAAACTCCTAATCTAATGGTCCAATGGATAATAAGTGCAATCGCCGATCACGATATGCAAATCAAGTCGATAAATATGGGAAATAAAAAAACCTCTATGAATATTAAATTCAGCCACCAGACCGCTATGTAATACGTGTAATGCGACGTTATACTGAAAAATTCAGTAGCCGATATTATATTTTTCTCGTATATATTCAAATTTTAAACATATATATATAATTAAGTTACATCACTAGTTGGGTTGTTGTGTGCAATAATTTTAATATCTGTTTCAAATATTTGTATTTCTATAATGTGTTGTAATATTCACTATAGTGATGTGTTTACAACCGTCAACTCAGTTATATACATCATATATGCTCTTAACTAATTGTTGTATTTTTGTATTCAAAATCAGCTTTTAATAGCATTAATTTTGCATACAAATTTTATACTACGTTTAGTTTTTTTTTTTGCGATCTTGAATAATTTAGCTTCAGCTGGGTCAATATCATTACATATTATTTTATACATATGATATTAAAATAACAAATAAGTAATACGAAACTAAAAATACAACAGATACAAATTTTACAATAATATTAGTTTGGTAGATGAAATAATAATATTAATTATACAATTAGATAATAATTTATTGATATTTATAGTTTATCCAGTATTTATTTTGTATTTACTCGAATCGCTGATTTGCATCAATTTGATTCTTCGGGTCTAGACATAAACTGTTAAAAAAGCAATAATATGGCTTATTTAAAGTTCCTCTCAGTAGCGTTCTTCAAATTTTCTGTATTTGTTAAATATCTGTTAGTTTCGCCGCTCAATTGACATTCAAGAGGGTTGCTGTTCAATTAATTATAATATTATACTTAAGTATGCCATTGAAATTGTATATACTTCTGTTTTTTCGTTAATAAGTATAATTATTATACAATAATATTGCCCTCTATTTATTACGGAATGCAATAAATATATTAAACAATGGTTAAATACCTACCCTACACAATGTACATGCAAATGCCAAATCACCCAACATGACTTTTAATTGTAGATAAGTACTCGTGAAATAACAATTATGTTGCCAGGTCTTCCTTATATCTACATATTCTTGGCAAGCTTAAACGATAATGGCTTTTAACCAATATACAATCACAATGTGCTCAACCATCATACAAATATCTCAATTAAGAAAAATGTTTTATAGGTATAGGTACCTAATACTTGTATAAACACTATAATTTGCATATACAGAATGTAACTCATCTATTTGAAAAATTCAATAATAGTGCAAATGCAATAATATCAAATACACTAGTTACACCATGTATATATATATATATATTCATCACTAGTAATATTACGATAAAAAATCGGATCATATTTCAAACTTATGTTGTATTGTGTATCATTATTATTATTATCATTCAATTCCATTTGTAGTGTGTGGTTTATAAACACATCATCATTATTATGACGTAAACATATTATCTAAATCTAAATAGATAAATAAGTCTTAACTAATAAATTGCTAATTTTCTAATGATAAAATAATAGTTTGATAAAATTAACGTAACAAAACAAAATTTATTGCTCGCTATGAAGGGGATACCAGTCGATTAAATCATGTTTAAATTTTAAATTTTGTAATATTATACGACGGTATAACAGCACGTACAGCTTAAATGGACTTAAATAACTCGTCTCGTTTCGATCTATAATAACTGTTAAATGACAATACGGACTGGATGAAGAAAAACGTAGTATTGAGAGATGTATTATATCTCTACTATTCTATCGCGAAATCGAAAGCCCGTGAAACACAATATTATCCACTACCCTCCGTAGAAATTGGACCTCGAATTCACTGCTGTAAAGTCTGCGTTTGTGTGAGTCGGTACGCTCGGCAAACACTCGTAAACCGGGGTCTTTTGTATAAATAACGATAAGCATTATAAAGGGATTTGTTTCACTCGTGGCGTGTATTCTTCTTGCGATCTATCTCTCGGATTTGTACAAGTATAACAACAATATAATTTTGGCATTTCGATTGAAACAATCATTAAATTAAACAATATTGTCTTAACTGAATTATACATCTATATATTACCAGCTTGTGAATTCCGGGTTTTATACCCACTTATGCCTGAACGCCATAAAAATATTAATCTTGATTTAATTGTCTTGATTAAATGAAAATAAAACGTTAAGTTTTGCATAACGTTTTCACCGAAACATATAATATAATATTAATATTTTGTTTTGGCAATAATCTATACGAATTCGTCCTTTATTTGTTCTGTACTTTCAACTTTCCGAACGAGCGAATTACATTTTAACAGAGTAAATATTATAATCACTCTATCATTCCGTAGTTTTTCGTTTAAATAAAAATGGACATTAAGATAGTGGAAACGGACAATAACATTTTCAATTCCAATCAATCCAAATGGTTATAGGTTAACCACAAATATTTCCCATTTGTGACTCTCGGGGAGTAAGCTAAAACATGTTCACTTATAAAAACGTCATCATCCTCGTGTCAGTAGCAGCACTCGACTGAACTCGTCGTTTACGATCCGAAATATAATAATATAGCTAACGATAATATTATATTGTTTATAATATTTTTATCTGTATATTTATAAATATATTATAGGTACTCGAGAAGTAAGAATTTAAATATTATTTGATAATAATAATAACCGGGTTTTCGATATGTTTGATTAGCTTAAAAATAAACAAACGTATACAGGTAGAACGTTTTAATACGTTGAAGTATTAATGACTATTAAATATGACGTAACAAATGTGTTCAATTAAAAAAATATTTTTTTTTTAAATGTATTATTTTAGAAATTATCTCTGAGGTTTTTATGTACAAATATCGGCAATGAATGAATAGTTTTTAATTAATAAGTATTTAAAGTTTATTCGACTGCAATAGTAGAGTTACCAATGAGTAATGGATCATAGCTTTTGTCATATTGTACTAGTCGTTTAAAATTTAAATATACATCAATATTTTTCAAAATATAATTCTGATTATAAATTTTAAAATATAAAATATGTTCATTGAAAAAACTAAGGACCCTTCAACATGACATAAATATGATTAAAAAAAAATTATATTTTTTGTAGCGTATTATATATATTATAAAATACAAACAGATTATTTTGTATTTTTAAAAAATACATAAAATGTATACTTAAACAATATTATTAAAGTGTTGTACTTTATTGTATGTAATTCGTCTATTATAATAAAATTCATTATTTTTTTGTATACAATTTTAGTAATCGAATTCGCGTTTAGACCGTTTAGTATAGTTTCTTCATATACATTTTATATCGATAACATAATATTATTATAATTACACTACATCATTGTCTACCTCTATCGTACTAAATTACATTTTAAACATGTCACTGAGGTATGATAATATTTTATACTCTCGTTATAAAATATCTAGTACGAAAGAAAAATGTTATAGCGCACTATATTATAATAGTCGGTGTTTGGTAACATTTAATACAAAGTTTTTAATTTCAGTACAATATTATAATATAGTTCGCATTTAGTTTATTATTAAACTTTATACGCAAGTATAACGTGCTGCACTGTACATCGGGATTACATTTTGTGCTGTAAATTGTGGTTTATTAGGAAATTGTTATTTTATAGAGTGATATAATATAGTTAAGCACAATATCCACAAAGCTTTTTTTACACACATTTCACGATTATCTAAGCGACCAGCCGTAGAAGATTTACCAGAGTTGTACTATTCATATAATATACTGCTCTACAGGCGTTAAACGATATTATATAATAAATTAACTGTACTTATATAGAAATTATACAGCCACAAAAGTCTTCTTTTACTACCTAGCTTACGAACAAAATAATAACGAATGATAAATGAGATTGGCGTCACGGACATTATTAGTTCGGGTCCGATGCAATAACAGTCCATCTGTATAGAGTGAGTCTAATGCGTTTGTTTAAAAAAATTAACGCAATTTGTGAAACGAAATATTATTATTATTATATCTCCTCGGTCTATAATATATAAATTATGTCACCCACATCGCTCGAAATAAAAATTTACCATCAGCTAGTTGAACGAAATTAATCATTGAAATCATCATTACCTACCTACCTTACCGTATACGACACACAATGTATTACGAAAGTATTCCACAAACCGGTGTGATTTATTTCAGACCACGTTACGAGACGCAAAATAATGTCTCATCGTTCACATAATACGCATACACGCGTATAATATACCACTCGAGATATGCGCAAAAACAGGTTATATAATAGTATGGTTATTATACTTATTAGTTATTTCAATTATGTTATTATATACTCATATGTATATATTATTATACACAGTGCACACACACACACAGAATAATTATTTTAACAGTCGACACCAAAGTTATTACATTTTTTCAAAACAATATTCTCAGAAATTAAAAAAAAAAAAATTAAAACACAACAAGCGGTTTAACATTGTTGTAATTTTCCTTAAAGATTTGTTTATTGGTTTTTAAATGGTGACTTATGTTATTATTAAAAATTTATAAAAATTTATAATTTATACAAATTACAGAATACCTGTTATGGAATGAATATATATATATATTTTTTGTTAATACTCATGTTAAAAATTGAAAGTTCGTACATCAACATTTTTATAAAATACTCTTTTTTAGGATTATGAAATTAAAATCAATATAAACGTTTTCACATAAAAATAAAAAAGTTGCATGATACATAGTGGTTTCGTCAACAAAAAAAATGAGCAATATAAAGTGTCAAAATGACACTGATACTTATTTCATTAAAAGAATCTACTCAACTCGACGATTTCATAAAAGAAACTATAACTTTTAGAACAAAGAACAATATAATGAGTTTAAAACAATAATATTCTATAATCTGTGTATTATATACGTACGCGTGAAAACGATCGGAAAGGTTCTTTATACATTATAGTTGATCGCAATAATACGGGCCTAGTCGTTTCTCGGGTGAGTTATTCGTTATTTATTTTATTTTTGTATTATTATTTTTTTAGTACAATTATACATAACGTATAGTGAAAAAAATATCGATATTCATGTATGCTGCACATAGTCACAAAAGTACATCACCCAAAATGTCATCGAGAACACTGACTTGGCACAACGTTGACGAATGCACGTACATATTCGGTTCGCAGCCAAACGACAACGTTAAAAAAACCGACAATCAAAGACCACCGACGAAGTCGACAATGTCGACTAAGACAAATTCAATGGCAAAGACGACTTTGCTGACGACTAAAACGACGTCGATCGCAAAGACGAAACCAAAAAGAAAGGTGACGTTATTAGTGAAAACGAAACCGACGGCAAAGACGACATCGACAAGCGAATTGAGCAGCTACGACGAACGGATGCTTCGGATGCTACATGATGCCATCTTCTGAATAAGAAGACTCAAACCAGTTGACCCCGAATACATACCTCTCGAAATTCTACGGCAGTCGGCCGACCTCCGAGCCACCTCCGTAAAACGCGAATGCGAAATGTGCTATTTCACGTCGACATTCTTAAAATGTATTTCGTAACGCCATATCGACAAAAAATTAGATCGATTTTATCCATACACTACAAACAAAACAGTAACAATTCAATTTAATATCAAACTTGGTATTTGATATTCAATTGTTAATTTGTGTGTTGTGTCGTAACGCCGACGGCTACAATAAATATTTTTGAAATATTACCTCTTGACACTTAAAATATTAAGAATTGATCACAAGCATGTCACTACCCCACAAATGCAACTTTGTAATAAATCGATTTTACTATAAAAATTATTATGATGCTTATACAATTTTTATCTAACGAACTACTGTTTACAAACGTTTAAATTGTCAGACTGTAATAATCACCAATATATAAATTTTAGTAGATTATTTCCGGTAATTTGAACATATTAGGTTTAACCAGTATTGGTATAATTACGTGTTGATGATAGTGCAGAAAATGTAAAAATATAATACAAAACAATTCCTCTGTTGCACTTTTATGTTACACTAATAATTATTTTTTTTTTTCATTTTCCCATTAGTCGTATAACATAATATATAACATTAATGTGTAAAATGAGGTAATTATATTTGTATTACATGCTATTTATAGGTATAAAAAAAATAATAGATAAACAATTTTCACAGTGCGGTCGGCTAGAAGATAGGCCATATTATAGTAACGCTATAAATTTAAACGACACATCGTTATTTATCAAACTTGCAATTTTATTTTTTAAATATAAAGGTTAGATTGAGATATAAGACTGAAAACTGCTTTCTCTTTCAGACGTAATTCTATTAGTTAACAATAACGGCAGTCACTCATTGACGGCGTCCCGCAATACAATGTTTACCAGTTATTCCATATTATGGATTTAGTAGGTATGAAAATTAATTTCGAAATGAATAAATATTTAACATTTTAACTGTCTATTGCCTGTACACAGCATGACATTTACGGATTTTTATTAGTAATGTTTGCTAAATAATACTTGATGGCACATTTGATTAGTCTTTACTTATATTATATAAAAAAAAAAAAACTATGACGATCTAAAACAACAGTTTATTGTAATAATAATTATTGTGATCCACATGTCATAATATGCTATAACACAATTATTATACTTTAAAAATGTACAACACTACTGATCATTATTCATTATTCTATTAAATGGATATTTTGTTACAAATATAAATAATAATAATTATTATTATTATTATTATTATTGATTTAACATCTAAATATACACGTGACGAGTTTTATAAGTTTTATAATATTTACAGTAAGTTCAGTGATTTTTCTTCAAGTGTACGAAAACTACCGAAAAATATTATTAAAAAATTACCTATTATATGCAATTTTCCGAATAACCACTGCAAACACAACGATTTTACGACTCCGATAAACATTTAAATATTAAACACTCCCAATATTATTACAAGCAAAACTATCAAATTTTATTGTTTAAATCATTTATGTAGTAGGTAAGTAGACATCCGATAGAAATAATATGAATCGATCTTTATTTCGCATTCGAATTTCTATCCAAAGGAAACATGAAATGTATCAAATATATTATTAGCCCGGGACAAAGAAAATAAATTTCTCCATTGGTTATAACTTATTAAGAGACATCAACATGACTTTACTGGCATCATCTCGAAACGATAAAACGTAACGATATCGTTTGCCCCTCAAAATAAAAATGGACGATTTTTCTCGTTTCCTTTATTTTGTGCAGAATAATATACTACATTTTATCTAAAGTATTTTGTAATGTATTTCGTTCATCAATATTTACTCGAATTGGTGTATATTTGCATTCAACGTGTTTGTTTAATTTATTAATACAATTGGACATATTAATAATCAATTGAACAATTATATATTTTTATCATTAGTATAATAATAAATTAAACAATTTTTTTTAGTTCCATAAAATACTCAGTAATAGATTCATAAAATATATACTTTTTTAAACTTAATGAATAACTAGTTCCAAAAACTGATATTTCACCAGTACAGATCTGTACCCTCGAGGGTATTTTTTTTTTATGGTAATGTATATATTGTATAATTATAACGAATTATTTTATAAATTGATTTCTATCGTATTACTTATTGATTTATTATTGTTTATAGCTTCTATACTATTACTTAATAAATTATTTACAAAACACAGTTAATCAACAATAATCCCAATTCATTTCCATTCGTAACGGTGCGCAAATAACCTATCAAGTATTTAGTAAATATCAATAAATCCCGTATTGATTTATTAAGGATTAATATGATATTAAATAAACTAAAATAAAAAGTTAGTTATAAAATATATTTATTTTAAATGTGGACAGAATAAATAATAAATATATGACTTTACTTTAAACAATACTTCAAGTAAACTATACTTAAAACAAAAAAAAATATGTTTTTCGCAACTAACTCAAATATTTTTGAGAATGTGTAATAATTTTTAAAAATATATAAAATATATAAATATGTAAGTACAGTTATTTAAAAATAGTAATTTCATTTTTTCTCAAGTTAATTTACGTATTAAAAATTTTCTCTTTCTCAAATTATCTATAGTCGTTTAGTAGCACCTAAACATAAATTTGCAAAATGTATACAATTTAATCACCCAATACGATTTTTTTTTATTTTAATCTCATAATTGCATTAAAATAAATTCAGTCTACTCTAAATTAATCCTATTTTTCTATAGGTCGAACACCAGAGACGCGATATTGCTAAAAACTATTATATTTATATTACAATAAATTACTGTATTTTTGATTTTTAAATCCTATTCAATATTTCCATTTTATACCCAACTACCCTAGTAATTCTGTTATTTCGTCACAAAGTTTCGAAAGTTTTTCATCTCATCTCTGAGATGATTACAGAGGTCAGTATTTCCTATCCCTTAGTTCGGGTCGTTCAGGAGTAGTTTCTAAAAATGTGTATAAACAAATTTCATAATAAAATAAAATAAAATTTGTTCAGTAACAAGCAATATTATTATAATATTAGATGAGATAAAAAAAATGCAATAAATAATAGCCTTTACTTTCGAGACACACGTTGTAAATTATATTGTTTTCGTAATTTTTAAGTTGAATACATTTTTGAAAAAATATATTTTATGTTGAAAATAATTTGGGCTATATTTTTTAGGTACTTTGATTTAATTGTATGGATATAATACAAAAGGTTTACAATTTTACAAAACTACTAGAGCCATAATGTACTTTAAAATATTTTCGATTGTATCGCAATAATAGCCCAAAATAAAAGTCAATGTTTTGATTTACAATGTTTTAATTTATAGTCATCAATGCCTAATTAAACAATCGACAAGATAAACATTTAAACTACCCCGGAAATATGACAGTATATTTCAACTTGTTTGTATTTTTTACAAATATAAACGATATAAACTAATTTTAGTCGAAGTCAACACTCTCGTCCACTCCTAATAAATATACGTTTCTTAGAACTTATAAATGGTATATTTAAAACTCGCATTTTTAGTATATTTTTTATTGTGATCCAATACAATAAAAATATGTATCACGTGATAGTGTTAATATTATTGATAATAAAAACTTATAATCTATAAAACTGTGTACGTATTTGAACATAATCTTTACATAATTTTAAGAGATAACCAAAAAAGATTTTTGTAAAAAGATTAATATTTCTTATTACTTTAAAAATGTATAACTTATAACTTATATAACTAATAAATTAATTATAAGAACTCGATAAAAGTTAAATGATGTATACAATAAACATATTAATATTATATTTTAATAACTGCTAGCAAAAATAGTAAAACTAAGTTATATACCTAACCATAAATTAATGGATAATTAATGATAAACGTTGAAAAAATATAAATATTTTTGAAAATGTGTTTTGATGATATTAGAGGTTGATGGCTGTTGAAAAATTGATCTGTACAGTATAACAAAATGTAAATTATTATTTTTTTCGCATAATATTATATACATATACACAGACTACGCTGCAAGTCCTTGAGTGCGGCCTGTCTGTTTCATGCACAAGCCTAAGTACGTGAGTTACGTACGAAGAGACAAAAAATTCGATTTATATATAATATTATTATATTACATTATTTGTCATTGATTGTTACGCATTTAAAGCATTATCCGGTACTTGGCACCCACCATCATGATGATATAGTAGGCACGTACCTACCAAATACTTATACATCGAAGACAACCGATATTATTAATATATATATATGTGTGTGTGTGTGTGTGTGAATTACAAGTAAGTATTTTAAGTACCGTTAGGTATTCAAGTAAAATAATAAAATGTAATATTATGGTTAATGGTTAAAACAGATAATATATCATATTTTAACTTAACCACGACCGTCAATAGGATTCAATATTTCTGGTTATATTGGAATGTCACGCTCACGAGAGGTTAGGTTATTTTTTATTTTTATTATATATTTTTTTTTAATCTAAAATCGATTTTCTCACTGCTCTATTCTTGGAAAATAAACGCGAGTGGCAGGTCCGGCCTCTTTAGAATTTCAAAAACGCATTTATCGTACTGCAGCGTGTCTGCATTAATGTCGGTATTTTTTCCCGTTTATATTATTAAAGCTTTGTCGTTGTATCTTTTTCACTTCAGAAAAAAAATAATAAATAGGTAGGTAGCTTCAGTAGTAAGATTTTATACAGTAAATATTGTTTTCAAGTTGAGAACGTGCGTGTTGGTTTCACATTAAAGTGCTACAATAATTTCGTTCTTTTATTTGTTGCAAAATACTCTTCGATAAAGCAAGAAAAAAAAATATCTCTATAAATCGTACGGCACCGTCGACACCAACACAGACGATACTTTATACATATAGTTTGCAGATTGAGAGAGGAAAGCAACCAAACAAATATGTATCACACCCACGATGTCAGTACACGAGCATTTTTTTCTTTACTTAAGCTGACCAAGAAACTATGACCGGTGTTAAACACTACTCTTGGTATGGAATAGCTGTGTATTTGGTGTTATGTTTTGATATTACATTTAAAACTAAAAATAAATCATAGCGTTAAAAATTAAAATTTAGGTAATTTAAAAAAATCAAAAAATGACCCTAAGTGGTTATGTTGGATTATTAGGTACAGAGCATCCAGATGTAATTTCTGAAAACTTTTTGACACCTCGAAAAGTAGCTTCAACAAATATTTAAATTTTTGATTAATGTTTATTAATATCATTATGAACTAAAAATCATTTACTTAACAGTATCTATCATCAACTGATCTACGAGTAAATACTTACCCAAAACGTTAACTGAAGTATAAAATTCTCATTATAGGGTTTCAGCCGATTAAATAATTGTACATAGAATATATAAATTGTGTACCCACGGAAATATTTGATAATTTCAGACTAAAATGGCATTTAATATGTTTTATCTTCTAGATAAATTCTTTTACAAGACCAAAATAATATACGAAATTTTAGTCTAATTATTTTTATATTCTAATTAAAATATAAAATTATTCTTTTTAATTAAATTGAATCACAGAAAATCACTAAAAATTACATTTTTAATTTTATTAAATTATGACACAAATTATTTGATTTGTATTCTCGCGTAAAAGAATAAAATTTTTATTATTCGGGATATAAATATCTAAGTAAAAAAAAAAATGATGTTCAAATGTTTTTTTTTTTTTTTTAAAGGAATATTTAATTCATATTAGATGTGTATTCTTTTAGTCCTTACGTACAAATTAATATAATAATTTTTTTGGCAGAAAATAATAAATATCTATTCAAATTATTAGGAGGGTGGCAGTTTATTGTTTTGATAGTGGACGAAAATGGCTATGGGAATATATTCAATACCACGCCTGTAATTATATTAAACAATATAGGTACGTCCCAAAAGTCCTGTATCAACCAAATATATTATGTCTACGAAGCTGTGACATAGCAATCAATCAATCTATTCACATGCGGTTACCACAACGGTAATCTGTAAGAAAATTCCAATTTAATGGTTTACATATTATCTCTATTTTGGACAATTGTTGTAAACTCATATTTAGATAAATCAATTTTTCGTGGAAATAATATTAGGTATTAGGGCCGTATTACGGAACTTTAAGGCACATTGACTACAGTCGTATTTTAACATCATACTACTATAACGCTAAGTATACATTGTACACACATTAACCGTGTACCGTACACGCGTCGACACTCGATACTGCATTATCCGCGTCCATTAGGTAATTGTGCGCGCCGGTCGGAAGGAAGACCTTTACGCGAAATTATATGAACATCGGCCGGAACATACTACGCGTATTTATACCTATGTTATAAGTAAATCGTATAATCGCTGATCGACCGATTTTCCGCACGCCCCGGTAATGACGTCGTTTGAGCGGATATAAAAACGCATTTCTAACATACACATGCTTTTTTTTTGTCTTCCACTTTTAGGTGGCGTCCAATCGGCTAGCTCGATAAAGCGCTTCATCCACCAACCTATTAAGTGTATTATTATTATAATCATCATCACCATTACTATGCTGTTGTACGAGTTTAAATCCATTTAACATCGAACGCTGACCGTATACTATATTATTATTATTACGATCCCGCGGTGATCTGACTTAGTTTTGAACACGTGTATTATTATAATTAATTGATTTTATTTTCGATCTGATAAAATGTCCCGACCATTATAATGTTTTGATATCGGCAAAAAAATTTAATATTTTGTACCCGACGCTCGTACAAGGACATATTGTATCCCACGAAATGATCTTACTACACACTTCATTTAAGCTACTGAATATAATGTTCGTGAATATAATAAAATAATGTTCACTGTATACATATAATATAGGCAATCAAAAGAAAAAAAAGATTTTAAGCATTGGGTAGATACTATTTTTAACATTCCAAACAAAACATGGTTTGCTCAGGTGTTTTCATATATTTTTTTAAATAATATGATTTAACTAAGCACATAATATGCAGTGGCATGAAGACCAAAATTATATCAAAAGAAAATAAGTCGTATTTTATAAAAGTACAAAATACCGGGTACCTGTATATTTCATTACAGTCAGATATCAAAGGTACGTATCAAATATATAACTGAATGGATCTAAAGTTTTGGCACTCGACAAACTAAATGTGCAATTAATAAAGTTAACGTTTGATGATGAAAGCGTTTTAGAAATTAATAGATTAAAGCTATTCGTGCTACAATTTTAACACCACTTTATTTCTACGAAATGTAAACCGAAATGAAGATACATTTTATAAAATCGACTGTCAATAAAATCATTTTGAGCATTTTATTTAATAAATAAAAAAAATCAGATTTCTACGAAGAACGTAAAATTTATTGTATTCGGTATATAATATATTATATGTTATTGGATGTACGACAAAAAAAAATATTCTGCTAAAATAGAAATAGGTAAATCTACAACGTAATTCATACTTAAGGTGAAATAAATATATTGGTATATTATTTATTTATTATATTATACCACTTTTTACCTTGTATTGTACGTGTATCATACCGTAAAACCGTATTACACAATGGATTATAAACATTTTATACAGTACCTATTTATTACATATTATGACTAATCAAAATTAATAATTTTAAAAATAACACAAGTTAGGTACATAAACATGTCTTACACAGTTATACTAATTGAAAATTAATAAAACTTAAAAATGATTAAAATACAAAATAACCCATTTAAATAAAAATAAAAGTATCTATATGCACGACGATTAATAGTGACCGAGAAAGGAACTAAGTAAGACAAAATCTATGATTTTTATTTGAATGTAGAAGCCAAAATACCTATTATGTGCACAAAATTGAAATTACTTAAATTCTTTGTTCAATTTTACTTCTAGTTTTTGATAACTTTTATCGACATCATTAATTATTCAAATATTTGAAATTAAAAATATATTATAAACGATTTCATATAATAAAATTCCCGATCAACTAAATCTTAGATAATATAGTGACTACTATACACAAATAATAAATTTTCAAACATGCGTAAGTATAAATATTTATTTGATACAGTTGATTCTTATTATACCGAATATTAATATTTCGAATTTTTCGTTAAATTTTAGTCCCCGTAGAATTAGAATTGCAATAAAAACTCACCATCTCAAATTTTTCAATTACTCCAACTTTTTCCTTTTTCTTTTCAGATCAACAAAAGTTTACATTATTTTCCATAAGTAGAATACTTTTATAATTTTTAGGATAATTACACTATATATTATACAGTTATTTTCGTTTTTACCGCGGAGCAATTATCTATTTGACAACAGAGGTGGTAATATATATAAGTCGATAAGGATATTTTTTCTTAAGCCATTTACGGTATATATTGATTATTAATTTTCTTTCAGCCAACCATTCTTTAAACGGAAACTTAGTGTTTCTTTTATTTAATGTTTGGCATCGACTCGGTGCGATGTGGTACATTACTTGAAAACTGTAATGATGTCGAAAAACTCGAAAAATCGTTGAACGCTTTACACGGCATACGATTTCGCAAAAGTAACTTTTTAAATTATTTATAAAACCTTATTTACAACATAATATATCCCGTACGCGACATTTAAATGTCACATGTTTACAACACACGTGCGACCGACTAACGATCACAGTAATACATATTGTACGTTAGGGCAGAAACGTTATTCAAAAATAAATTTACATATATTGTGTTGGCAATAATCTCATATTAATTTACGGTAGCATAAAAATATATACATAAAAAAAAATTCAGCTACCGATATAAAAAATATTGTGTAAAAAAATCGCAATCGTTGGTGTCTATATTAAGATAGTGTATACCTATATGTATTCTATACATTTAGACTTTCGAATAATCTACACCGACACTATGTCAAAGTCCAAATTATAACTAGTCTGTATAATACGTATACATGCGAGTTATTATAAAATGATTCAACAGTTTACCTACATAGTTGAATTACGTGATCCGAGGACGACGACAACCGCGGATGCGATAATAATAATATTCCAGATTTTGTCATTCGTGACGAGCAACTTGTTTAATATAATATTTATACACGGGCACAATATTACTATAGATTCTCGTTACCGTGTAATATATAGCTAATATTATTATATAGAATATGTGACACAATAAACCAGTACGGGTTCGACTGACTGGATTCATCAATTTGTACACAAATAACGTGGTGGGGAGGATGGTACGCATGTCTGCAGACTTGTATATATAGTCCACCGACCGTATCCAATAATCATCATTCAACGGGATCACTTCCAATAATCAACACTAAACATGAAATTCGTAAGTACAACGCTTAAAATTCGTGATGGCGATTAACTAATAATATTATTCTCTAATCATTTTGAATGTGATTTTAAACGTATGCGACTTGTGGTGTTTACAGGCAACAGCTCTAGTCACATTGGCGGTCGTAGCCCTCGTCCGGGCCGACGCGTCCACTAACGAAAAGAAATCGGCGAAACACGAAAAGAGAAGTTTAGGAGAATTCGGATTAGGACTTTCCGGTCTCGGCTACAGCTCTGGCCTCAGCTACGGATCTGGTTTGGGCTACAGCTCCGGTTTGAAATACGGTTCCGGGCTGGGCTATAGCTCCGGTCTTGGCTACGGCTCTGGTCTCAGCTACGGATCTGGTTTGGGCTACAGCTCCGGTTTGAAATACGGTTCCGGGCTGGGCTATAGCTCCGGTCTTGGCTACGGCTCTGGTCTCAGCTACGGATCTGGTTTGGGCTACGGTTCCGGTCTAGGCTACGGTTCCGGTCTGGGCTACGGTTCCAGTCTAGGATACTCCGCTGCCGCTGCCGCTCCATTACCAACAACCGGCCCCATTGTACCAATCTCCAAGGAAGTGCACATCATCAACAAACACGCACAACCGGTGTCCGCCCCATACCCAGTGCCAGTAACCCATGACGTACCCGTCCCCGTACCACATGCAGTGCCCTACCCGGTTGACAAACCATACCCAGTACATGTGCCAGCCCCATATCCAGTCCCAGTCGAAAGGCCCGTTCCATACGCAGTCGACAGGCCCGTTCCTCACCCAGTGCCATCGCCTTACCCAGTCCCAGTAGTTCGTGACGTTCCAGTTCCAGTGTCCAAGCCGTACGCAGTTCCAGTAGTCAAACAAATTCCCGTACCAGTAGCTTCTCCAGTCATCGTGCCCGCCGTCCACCACGCAGCACCATTAGTCGCTTCCAGCTATAGCACCGGACTTGCATCTTCCGCAATTGGTTACGGTTCCGGTTATGGAATCGGTCACGTCAGCCCATCAATCGGTTACGGACTCGGATCTTCTGCCATCAGTTACGGTGCATCTTCATACGGTGCAGGTAGCCTGTACAGTGGTTCTTTGGGACACAGTAGCCTAGGTTTATCATCGTACGGACATGGTGCCCATGGTTTCGATTACAAGAAATAAAACACTCGAATGATTCGCCTATCCTGCAGAAATACACTGCACTGACGACGGATATGCTTAGATTTATATTTTACCGTGTATATTGTGTATACACATATTTGTATGTTCTTAGATAATTATTTGAAATTTTGTTTTTATATTTTCAATATTGTTAATAACCGATAGTTATTGACTGACATTAAACACATAATAAATGTTTTTAATATATTATATTATCGTATATGTGTTCATATTTTCAAAAAAAAAAAAAATTCTTATCATAATACGCTTTAGTCTAAAGTCTTTGGAATAATCTAATATATATATATATAATCACTTAGTTCCAGAAGAATATATGCAGAAATTATGTATATCACAGTATTTACACAACTTTAACTCGTAAAATTTAATTGATTGTGTATCAACAATTATATTCGAGATTTATTTCCGATAATATTTTGTTAACCATATAAAAAAATAATATTGTATTAACTATAGCAATAAATTAAGAAAACATTGCGAAAAAATCAAACTTAAATATTTTAAAACTAAACAATAAAAATTCAATAAAATCAATAATTTAAATATAACATCATCGGAAGAAATTAAAAAAAAACTATCAAAATTATCCAACCCTATGTTTAAAATAATCTGATAGTATTTTGCAAGTCTTATAGCAACCTTGTATACTATTTTAAAATACGCGGCTTAACTTATAAATTATTATAAAAATTATATTATTAATTATATTTGCATGTTTTGCCATATTATATCGTATACATTTTTACTATAATTTCAAATATACTCGTATTCTACAATATCTCAACTAAAAATTAGATAAAACACAAGACATTATCGCAGGCACACAGACTTGTAATTAAAATATAAATATTATAAATGTACGTTATTATCAAAATTATTAATCTAAAGACGTTTTAAAATTATAGATACCATATGGAACTTTATTTTAAATGTGAAAATACGTATGTTACAAGTGCGTGCTATGCATTATATATTTTATATTTCATATAAATTATTTTACAGATTTATATTGTTTTAAGCGGTTTAACATACGAAAGTATTCTTAACAATATGAATTACTAAAATAACACTGAAAATAATAGCAATTAACATAAACCGTATAATTTACGAGTACGTGCAATAGATATTCTTACAGAAATAAATCAGATTATGTTATATAGTTAATTATATGTAAACAATATATATAATTATTTTTATTATAATTTACCAGATATAATAAGCACTGTTTATAACTTTAATAAGTCACTGAACTCTCCTTTACATTACAGATTATGTGAGTGCATTTCGTGTCACACACGCGTCATTATAGTGAGCTTTAAAATTATTATAATGTCTTATTTCTTCGTACAGTTTTTTTTCTAGTTCGATTTCCTGAAATAAAAAATCAATAAGCATTATTCATAAGATTTAATCTGTATTTTTTTTCAAAACAATAATACGATTCGTACTACTATTTAATAGAGCGGTAATTATTATTACCTATTATAATTGTATAACGAAAATATTCAATAATAATAATTATTATTATTATTATTATTATTTAGGTAATTGTCAGCAACCATGAGCCAAGCATCTTAAATAACAATTATTATTTTAATATAATTAAAATTACGAGGTTACAATATGTACAATTAAGTATTATATTATATTGTTATAACGTTAAATATTCTTATAAATGAAATTAACGATTAAAATAGCGTGTAGGAAATCTTTTCTTCTACGTATCACATATACGTTTGGCATTCAGTTTGTTTAACGATATGGTGTATAAATATTGCAACGGAAGTAGCTTCTTCATTGACATAAATAGGTAGAAACTTAGAATGACGAAATTCCCTCTAATTTAAAGTGTAATACTAAGTACTAAGCATAAGTTATCTGAATAGAAAATGACATAGAAAATGTCAAGTCCAAAATTGTTAAAAAAAAACGCCATCATCCCTTATTGTGGTTATCTATCGAAGTATAAGTCGAACATGAAAAGTATAATATTGCAAAAGGTAAAAAAATAAATAAAATAACACAAAACTCTAAGATTAGGAAAGTTAATGATATTTTTTAACTGACTTTTAGTTGATATAAAAATATTAAAATTTTTATTGTTAGTAGCTTACTTTTTTTAACTCACTCAGTAATATAATTTATATAATCAGACGATAAACTTATTGACTTGATTTAAGTATTATTATTATTTTTTTTTTTTAATATTAAATAGCTAACAGATTGTTTAAAATAAATTATGTTTACAAAATGTATTATTTTTACTAAAAAATTCTAGCTAGTTGAAACAAGTAAATTTAAGAATCACATATTTGATTTCATATTCTATATTATGAATGGAAAAAAATAATTGTATTATATTAATTATTGTTTAATTATTTATAAATAAATATAACTTTGAATTTATTGGAAGTGACTCATTATTGGTTAAGTAAATATTAGAAAAAAACATTTTTGTTAAAAAAGTTTAATAAAAAATAAATAGAAAATAAATAGAAAAAAGTTAAGCTGCTGCTTACCTTAACCATAACTTTTAAATTATTGAGTCACAAACAACCAATTTATCGCACAAAAATATTGTAACATTTAAGAATTACCGACTTGCCCACGTGCAGTTCAGTGACACGGCTTTTGATCATTGTGATCAACGCGATTAAGTACGCGTGCCGGACGGCCATGGCATCGGCTGACTGCGATATGGCGGGTGACAACTCCACGCCGTCGGCGTTACCGGTGGTCGCGACGATATAGTTTTCATTCCAGACCTCTCCGACTTTCAACGAATAATAGTGATAAATGTGCGCCACGGTGGCTTTATCCTGGAGACCGGACACCAGACCGCAAGCCCGAATCGTGCTTTCCTCGATATCGTTGTCGGGCTCGTCCCAGGACCTTTCGTGCAGCCGAGCATTTGCCAACCCGGCGAACTCGACTAGCTGCACAAGCAAATAAATCTTCGGCTGGGCACACAGGAACATGGACTCCACCGTCGGACTGCAAAGGCTGGCTATGTTTGTCGCTGTGGTCGCGTCCCGTTGCTCCTCGAATATAAATTCGTCATCTGGAACAACAGTCGTGATAATGTTATTGGTATTTTAGTTTATCTATCGATTTTTAATGTGTTTTTTGTATTAAGTGTAATAACTGTATTAAGTGTGAGAGTAGAAGATAATCAATAATAATAAAACAAGTTGAGAAACAAGAATACCAGGTGAAATAATGTTTTAATGGTTGTAGAGACAGGTTCGCAGTTATACATAGTTTGTTTTGTAGTGTCGTGACCAAACTCTGCAAATTTTTCGGTATATCATGGTTACCTAGTGAATGATATCACACTTGCATTCGGAATACGATAACAGGCGTACGACATGACAGACGAAATCACGACAGTAGTAAACCCGACTTAATAAACGCCGATACGGTTTTCCGATGACAACAAAATATCGAAGTACTTATAAAAAGTCATCGGTGTTAGAGGTCGAAAGTGATTAGTGATATTATTAATGTGATTGTTTTATGTACTGATGAAAGTAAAAATAAAATTGAATTTATTAGTATCGTTTCCTAACATAGTTTTCGTGTAAGAATGAACATTATTATACAGTCTACATGATCATATTATGTATACTTAGCCTCGACCTATGAAGTTAAACCGGACTAATTCTCGTCTCCAAATCTCGCACACCAATTCCAAATAACCTTTTCCTGTCTTGGTGGATTTCCACTTCTTAATACGACATTTGGCTGATTTGAATACGACTAAATCCACGAGTGTCGACAGCATTACTAGCTGCATGGGATATTTTGAAATCTAAAAATCAAGCGAGTACTGTACATTATTTTTCTTTGTGCACATTGAGTATAATGTGATTTTATCGCCTTCATATAAATTAAAATTAAAACATTTTTTTCTGCGTATAACATACATATATTATTAATTAAACTGTTTATATATTTCTATTTAATTTTTATTTATTTTCAATATTAAAAAAAAAACCGTCCATCTTGTTAAATAAATAATAATATTATAAATATCTGCCTGACAAATTGTAGAAAGATCAACAGTTACCTACCCTCCACCCCACTTTAAACACGACGTTTTAATTCTGATATGTAAATTTAATATATTATATGATACAGACACCAATTCATAACGATGCAGATGAGTAAGTACTCACGGTTAAGGCGTTCAATATGTGTTCTATTCCTCTAGCTTTGATAAACAGTTCAACTTGGTCATTGTAACAAATTATAGCGTTTTTAATAAAATGCAACAAATCCAACAAAATACTGAAAATACCGTTTTATGCCATGCGTGACTCAGTCGGTTTATAATATTACATACATGCGAAAAACCAAATATTAAATATTAAATAAATACAATGATAATCATACTTTTGATTAATGTTTCTGACAGAATTTTCGTCAAAGTACATTTTGAGCATACTCGATACCATATTAAAAACCATCGGTTGAGCTTCGGGATTTTGCTGATTCTCTCGGAAAAACACGTTCAATGTATTTAATCCGTACTGGCAAACGTCTTGAAAATTAAAACTTTGGGTTTTCAACGTATCCAATATTACAGCTGCAAGAATAAAACAACATGCGTGACTTAATTTCTCCATATTTATATATGCACAAAACCACTACGATTACAATTGATCAATAAGTCAGCTTTGAGAGCCTTAAACTTCCTAAGGATATCGTAATCGTCATTTGAAACGATTCCTATGCAAATTATAGCATTGACCATCGTGCAGGAAAAATTGTTTTGATACTTCAATGACTTAATCAAAGCTAATAATCTGAATGTAATGAAAATAATATTTTTATTATAATATTTCCATGGCCAAGTGTTATTCTTACAACAGTAAACACTCATAAATATTACAAAAAATATTAGAAACATTTATTAAAAATAAACTATATTTTCATTATTATATGTTAATATTAATTTTTAAGTTTTTAAGAAAAATGTTTTCCTTTTGGAATATAATATACTATAGTTTATTTCAGATTTATATTTATTTTTAGAAATGTATAAGGACTTCAAATATTAAAAATGATAATTATTGTTAAATAAATTAATATTAATTATAATGTGTTAATAAGATCACCGAGTAATATTATAATATGTTCGTAATGTTATACTAATAAAAAAAAAAACCAAAAAAATACTTAACTCATTGCAGCATTTAGTTTTTATCAAACTATCGACAGAGTTCAATAATAAATATGGTAAATTTAACAACGACCGATTTAAAATGGTATGCAAATTATCGCCATAAATATTTTTCGAATACTTAAAATCCACGAGCGTTATAAATTGTTTTATCAAAAACGTGTTGAGTTGTTGAAACTAAAATATGGATTCCAAATCAAGAAATAAAATACATAACCGTACGATTATTATAAAATATAAATAATTACAATATTCCTAAGTTATATAATAATTATAAGTCACCTTGATTTTTGAAGATAAATTTATAAACATTTTATTTATAATATCTAACATGATACTTTTGAATATAAAATTTTCACGGACTGGGTAAAATTCGACATCTTCTAACCAATGTGAAATGTGTATGATTTCCGGCCAAACGCATAACATGACTATGTCTTTAAAAAATTAAAACCAAATTTATTTTACGCTGTTCAATTATTATAACTCAATACTTAGGTATTAGTTTCATTTAATATAGTATGCACGAGTACCCGTAACAATATCGAGGGAATATTCATTTTCATCGATAGAACAATTATCTACAATCTCGCCGAGTATGTAGCAAAAATCATTTCTGAATTTCATACTATTCTCGTCGTTTCTCTCAGTTTCGATTTTTATATTGCAAAGTACGGTTCTGTATGGAATACAAACGATCTATAAGCTATGAACAATATCATCGTGGCCATCAAGTAGTCGAATAAAAAAAAAAAAAAAACCCACTCCAGTGTGTTGCGAGTAACTAGTGCCGGTTGAATACAAGTACTACTTGTACTCGATTGCAAGCTCCAGACAGAAAACATCCGGTTCAACAGCATAATCACAAATTCACATACATTAAAACGTTCGAATGACACCAATGGCATCCAAAGAAAATTTGGTTTTAAAGTATTGATCAGTATCCGTACACCGTCGGATTGTATCATGTGTAGCGCTAGATGAAGAAAACCATATAATTTAATAATGTTAAGCTAAATAAAATGTTCTAATAAACGATATGAACCTTTGAATTAAGATAAATTTAAAAATTAATCTTTAATGAAGTGATTTTGTTTACAATGCTTATTTTTTTTTAAAGAGATTATCAGTGCACTGTTTGCAGAAAAACTATCTGACCCCCGCGCAACATAAACAAAACGTATTCACGCAAAATATTTGTTTTTTTGTGTATTTCAGTAATCAGCTTTTATTAATATCTAAAGTTACAGAGAATAATATTTTTTAGTATATGAAATATCGATTTGTATCAATATTGTCTTAAAACATTTTAATGTTTGTTTACATTTAAGAAATCGTGTTTTTATTTTTAAAGTCAAATAATAATAATATATAAAACCGATATGTCAAACCCATAAAAATGTTATCGTCTGTAGTTTTTTTATATAGAAAAGTCATAAATAAAACGATTTTATATGAGTGCGTTTATTGTATGGATGGGTCTGAGAACAAAAACAAATATTACGCTAAAATAATCTTAATAATATTGAAAAACCTTGAAATGATATAATCATTATTAATTTGTAAAAATAACCAAATTTTAGAAATTAATACAAAAGTATAATTGAATTACTTAATTTTTAAAATTGTATTCAAGGATTTTCATACCTAAATTGTGCTTACTGAATTTATTTAAAATATTTATTATAATAATTGTAAAATATTTATAAACCAACGATATGAATATATTCACACTATTATATAGACTACGTTATAAATTAAGGCAATTTACTAAATTAAAAAAATTACTAATAAAAATATAAATCTTATGAAATATAAATTATCCTGTAATGATATCGAGAGTACTCTTGAAACGCGATTTTTGGAAAATACCGTGTATTTTTGTCTTTATCTAATACCAGCAAATTATTTATCGTCCCAAGAAAAAGTACGACCCCATTTGTTATAAATTATAATATTTTTTTTTTCTATAAAAAATCACCGCATTTCAATAATATTCAAAATAAATAGCTTATAATATGTATATACAGTTGTCTCGGAAAAATTATTAGTTTTTCAATCGATGACTATAATATTGTATCGCTATTTACCAGATTGATCGGACAAAGTCGCGATGTTATATGAAAGTTTCAATAAATCGTCAAGAAATGTTTGGCTCGTGACATTTCCGATGAGTTCCATCAATGTTTTCGGTAAATCACTCATTCCTACGGCTTCGTGACAGCAATGCAAACCGACAGAGTTTTCCGGCACAATTTGGCGCCTGAGTACAGACGATTGGATTACGCCGAACAAAAGAATATTGAGTTCGTCATGCGCGTGGACCAGCCAAATACATTTGGCTTCAGTTTAATACCCAACAGAATCATAATTTTTATTATTTTTTTTTTATTAAATTTATTTATTTCATATTAGGTATACGTAGAATTTAAAAGTATATGCACGGGCGCCCATCGGGCTTAAAGTTAACCAATGCTAATATATTTGACATTCCCCGTGCATATAATTCATCTATAGTAATTTAATTAGACATACGGATTTAAATACAAAAATAAATAAATATAAATAACTAAAAAATTAATTGAAAATTAAATTTTATTTACTTATTAATATTAACTTTTAATTAATAAATAACTTATTTATTAATCAATAAAAATTGTGATAATAAATTACTATAATACAATATTATGATAACATAAATGTATTATAGATAAAAAATTGTTGGAATTGTGATTTTTTTTATAAATATGTAGATTTTAAAAGCAAGTCAGTCAATATGAATATAGAAAAAAAATGAAATACAAATTTAAAATGCATACTAAGAATGATTATTTATTTGATATGTGGGTGCTCTAATCGTCTACCCCTACCCTTGTGTGCACCTATGAATATAATTCATACACATTTACGTCACCGTATATCGGATTTTTAATTTTAATTTAGGTCGATAATATTTTTATATCGACTTCAAAAACAAAAAAAAAAAAAAAATTATATAGTAATATTATATTTTATCACCCATTACGTTGTAGAACCGTATTAATATCGGTAAGTTATTCGAACATTCCATCACAAAGTTCAGAGTTGGTGGCATCAAGCACAATGTCAACATCCCTTCGAGATAATGCGTATATTTCGGTTCGGTCGAAAAGTTTTCAGCCAAATACTGGATTATGTCGTTCGCATAAAATAAATGGTCGAGCGACTACATATATAATATATACACACAAAATAAAATTATACCCATAACGCTATATTATTATTATATATTAGGGCTTAATTCTTAAAAAAATATTATTACAACTAACAAACTTTAATATTAAATACGCGCACGCGTCCGTGCGTGTGCGTGTGTGTATGTGTGTGGTTACGATACCTATACTGGTCTTAATTTCTAAAAAAAAAAAAACTTCGTACAGTAATATAACTAGGTAGTTAGACACATAATATTTTTATTCTAGATACGGTATACGGTCGTTAGTCAGGTATTAAAACTTTCTATGAATTAATCGTCTCGCGGATAATGCCGCACCGCATTGGTCGTCTTATGCAACATTAACACACGAAAACAATCGGTCTGCAACTGTAAACTAACAATAATATTATTACTATTGGTATTCTTTCGCTTTACCCGCCGTCGATCATTGCTCGCAGGTTGAAAACTCGCAACATCGGCTTTTCGTTGATTAGGGTTATGTACGTATACACTGTAGGTTGGAGGACTTAACGTAATTTATCGTTCCTATAATAACTTGTAATTTTATTGCCTTATATACTACCATATCTGACAGCCGTAATAACTTATTGCGACTAGGATTTGATCGAGTATAAACCATAAAAATGCATTTTTATTATATAGTAGATAAACATTGATATTTATACAAATAATTATTAAAACTCAATTTTAAATATAATATTTTGAGAAGTTTTATGTACATATACAGTTCGATTCCAAAGCAAAGGTATTACATGTCATTAGAAAGTATATCATTTAAAACTACTGTGAATAAGTAAATATTTAAGTAGAACTAAATAAAAATCAATTGATCGCAGACACATGGCTCAAATTGTGTATAATTTATTTAAATCGGACAGGATTTTAAAATTTAATTTCCTGGTTAAACTAGTTAATAAAATATTTTTTTTAATGTATGTGGTCCCTTACATAAAAAAACCGTGATTGAGTCAAATATTTATATCATTAGTTATTCCTTTTAAAAGTGTTAAAGTTGTGTATTCGTTTCACGGCAAATGTTTTATATTTTATTTTATTGATTTGAAAATATGATTGTTAATTATGCACTATATAGTTACGATGACAAATTCCAATAGCGTATTTGTGTACAGTATATAAATATGTACAACTCTATGACAATATTAAACTAACAGAAACACGACTTACTAAACTGCAGTGGGTGGATAATTGTATTATCTGTTCGATGTACTTGCACAGCCTTTCGCAATCGTGGTAAGCGTTTTTCACGCACTGTAAACATTTTGGAAACAAATAATCGAGGTTAAAGATATTTACTATCGGGAAAGGGTCAACACAGATATCCATTTTATTGAGTTTTATTTATATTTTAATGCAACAAAATCGTTGTTATTGTAAAAGAATATTGAAAAGAAATAATAATTATTTACATAGAAACAAATATAATAAACATGCGTTACTAAATATTTATGATAATATTTGCTCGAATTAGACATACTATACATTTAAAAAAAAATGTATAATACAAGACAATGATTTTAAAGAACAGCACTCATTATTTCAAAATCAATTAACATTTTTGGAAATATTTTTTTTTTATACAATTTTCAGTCAGAATAAAACAACATTTTTTATTTAGTTAAAAGTTATTTATTTTTTATTTTTTAGAATGATTGCATATATTTTTAATTTAATATTCTGAAGCAGAATGTTTGTCAGAATATTTCGATGTATAAAAATTGAAAATCGAACGTGTAGTTAATAGATTTTATTGATTTTAATGTATAGAAATACTCTAAAAAATATTGTGCTTCAAAATATAAAATTAAAAATGTATGTTCAAAAAAGTTAAATATAGTGAAATAATGAGTGTTGTTTGATAAAATAATCACCCAATATATTATTATTTGTTTTTTCTAGTATATTATATTATTATGATTTCTTGCTTTATTCTATAAAGTAGATAGTATACTTTCACTATTTTAATAACAAAGCGTTACATTAATTGTTGTAGGTACTGTTGTTGATTTTAATCTAAAATATTTATTGAGTAATTTTAATAATGATTATTATTTTAAGACACTGTACACAGATAACAGGAAGGTCGGGAGATCTTTCTACTATTTCATATTTATACTAATATAGTATTGATTTATTGTGCATCTAATGATATTTAACTAATAGATAACTATAATAATAGTATACATAAAAAAAAAAAAAATAGAAAACGAATGATTAACGGAAGAGTCTGTTTTATTTAGCAATGTCAATACATATGATTTATCAATTACACATATTGTTTGGATTATGGCATTTTTGAGTTTGTGATGGATAAACTACATTAATTAACAGATCTGAAACAAAAATAATTTATACAGTTAATTAATTTTCATTGTTTTTATAATACAATTATTCATTATAATTAAATATTTCACAGCTATAAATTAAAACATTATACAATTTGTTTTACTAACTTTTATATGATTTAATAAATAAAATATAATAGTTAAAATCATTTATAATGACTAATGACTAATGAGTAATGGATATTATACATATAAATTCGTTTTTAGTATTTTATTCATTTATATATATTTCAGTATAACTACTGTTTGGGGATTAGATAATTAATCTAAGACTACTCATATCGATTATTTTTAATATTTATCACTATTTTTTATTTTATTATTTTAAAACAAAACAGCATAATATAAATATTATATGTCACTAATCATACTCCCAAATGGCCTTCTTGCTGATAATGTATTAATAAGTATTAATAAAGAAAATATTATATACATAATATACGTATATCAAATTCGATGTTCATTCAATTTTGGATTTATTAATTAAAGGATTATTAATTTAATTAGAATACTAATGCTAAATTATTCAATAGACGACGAGTTATACTAAGTCGTTTACACATTTCTTTTATTAAAAGTGTTTAAAAAATGTATATATATTTCAGTTTAAGGCTCCTCATAAGCTGGTATTTTTTTATGTCAAAACATCTATCCGACTATAATTAATATTATAATGATTTAAGCTTGAAAGTAGACTTACGTTATTAAAAAAACTTTTACTTTGTAGTGACTATAGTTTATAGCTTACAGACTAAAAGAACCGTATTTTTATTTTAAAACTGACTTATATTTGATAACACTTATTAAAAAAACATAATTATAAGTGAGAACATTTCTTTAAAACATTTGATAAAATAGGTCTATTATTAATTATTTTTATCGAAGTAATTTTAATCTTATCTTGATAATGGAACTCATCTATAATAGGCGTAAGAAGTGGGTAGTAGCTATTGATTTTTATGTTTTATTATACATGCTTCAATAGGAAAAATATTCGATGATATTGTTTGTCATATTAACTTATATTTTCTATCTCTGATTATTGAATCGGTATTTAAGACTTAACGTTATTACGTGGATATATAGTTAATATATCATTTATGTGTATTAATAATAGAATCAGTAAAATAAATATATAGATCACTACCTCAATTATTAAAAACAAAATTTATCATAGATAGGTAGCTCATATAATTAAGTAAGTACTCACCATCGATTGGCTGGTGGCTGGGGCGGCCTTGGCGACGATTTTGACGGCCTTGGCAGATTGGACTTGTCCAACGACAACGATGTTCATGGATACTTTTTCAGCGCCCATTTTGGATTTTGGTTGGTTTTCGTGAAGAAAAATAGAGTGAAGACTGAAAGTAAAAAATAAAAATTAATAGTCATTCGGACGATTCGGCTGAAACCATTATTATTCATAAATCACATTATACTCACCAAAGAATAGATTTGCACAAAAAATGCGTTATGCCGAAATCGAAATCTCGAACGCCTTTTTATACGCTAATCTCGCGAGGATTGATAGAAGTGGGACAGACGTGGCGTGATTATAGTATTATGAGTCGGACGTGGCGTGATTTAGATATTATATTATTATGGACTGATATTTTATACCTTATACCTTACACAAATAAAATTATTTATAAAATACATTTTAAAAGAATACAAACCAATTAGTAAAATAAAATTACACAATTCAAGAAAATAATTTCGTCAAAAAAATGTTCTTTCATTTTACTTATTTCATATAATAATTAATTTTTAATATACGTTCAAAACACAATATTATTAATATTGCATCAAAAGTAATAAATTACGAATAATAAAAAACGTAGCAAATAATGTTAAATGCATAATATTATACAACTTAATAATAATTAATAAGCAATAATTGTCATGAACCATTCAAATAATTTTTTTTTATAATTGTTTAAGTGAAATACCTATATTATAAAATTATGTATTTTAGATTTTAATAATAAGTTTATTTTTTGGTACTATATTCATTCATAATATGTCTGACATAACTAATTGAATGTTATTTAATTATCAAACATTTAAGTATTTTGAAATTTTGAAATTTTGAAGTTTGCATTATTTATAGTATAAGTTATTATTACTTCGAGTTTTTTTTTTTTTTGAAATAACATAATTTTTTTTCTTAGTAATTCACAATTTTTGTAAACATTTGTATTTTTGGTGAATTATCGTTTCAATAGCAATAGTCAAATTTTTTTTATTTTTAACTCAGAAATATAATTTACAACGAATACGAATACAGTAAATATATATATATATATACATTTATAAGTAGATATATTGTTATTTAACACTGACCAATAACCAATATTCCTTTTCCATATTTTTAGATTATTACTTAGAGCTTACTTTGAAAATTTTTAATATTATAGATTTCTAATGCGTTGTATAAATCAATTTTGTAATTTAGATTTAATAAAACTATGTACACTATTAATATAATGTATTGTCTATAACTTCTATAATTTTTCTTTTTTTACCTATGCATTTAGACATAATATAGTACTTTGATAACAATAAAAATATAATAATATACAATTAGGGTTCTAAATTTGAAATATTGAAA
The DNA here is from genome assembly GCF_003676215.2 of Rhopalosiphum maidis. NCBI lineage: Eukaryota > Metazoa > Arthropoda > Insecta > Hemiptera > Aphididae > Rhopalosiphum > Rhopalosiphum maidis. The sequence continues at coordinate 69,771,996 of NC_040877.1, forward strand.
AATATTTTTTCCTTCTTTTAAACGTGTTTGGTTATAAACATACAATACTTGTATCTGCACAAATAATTATTATACTGGGTGCTTATTTTAAGTTTTGACAATAATATTTATCTTATTATCATAATAATAAACATATAAATAAATACAAATAAACTTGTAAATAATAGTGTATTTGTGCTATAAAATAGACAGCTATTGAATTATTTTTAAGATCCTTTTCTGTTTTTAGTTTGCAAGTTTGTCTGTTTTACATCTCATTGACTCAATATTTCTTATACCACAGAGCAGTTCAGTTAAAACAACTGCCAACAAAATGTATTTATTTACGATACTTGTTAAGTATTTATATGATATGTTATGTATTAAATTTAAAATGTATTGAATTAATTATAATAAACAATAATTATATAATTTAAATTTCTTAAACCAAAGAGAAAAATTGATTGTAAAAAAAAAATTATACACAAAATGTATTTTAAATATTTTTAAAACTAAAAGAATAACATATAATATGGGATCTCGTATTACATTTTCAACCATTTTTACCTAGAATATAAGTAGCATAAATTCAGACTGAGAATTTTGAAATTGTAATTTAATTTAGTTTTAAATAAATTTAAATAACATTGGAATTTGGAATGTTTGAAGTTTTTAAGATTAATATTTTTTTAATTAAAAAATGAAAACTAAAATTTTATGATGAGTATTATATGTTATTTTACACATATATATTTATAAAATATCGTCAACATATAAACCCAGATACACATAAAATATTTATCACACTTAACCTTATTCTAAAATTGTTTAGGTAAAATTTAAATGGGGTTTTTTTTTGAGCCGTTTTATATTATCACATTTGCCTTAATTTTAAGAAAATACATAAAACGGTCAGAGTAAAATAAATATACAATGTCTTCTTTTCTCCTTAAAAATTCTACAATAAACATTCTGAAAACAGATTCGAATTCACCATTCAACTATTTTACACACCTATCTCCGAATTTGTTCCAAATGCTCTTAAGACATGTTTAAAAATTATTTAGTGAATTGTAATATATATATATATATATACGAATATATATATAATTATAATAGTATAATAGCTTAAGTAAAAATTAAGAAGGTAGCAATTTGCTTAGTACCCTTTAAATCCATGCTGTTTTTTTTTTGTTTATTAATTAATATTTTATTTTAATAATTGTATACTTATGAATTAAGTCATTTTTAAATGTGTGAAATATTGAATGAAGGGTCGTGGGAATAAGATTTTTTTATCGTGATCATACGATTAACTGGAAAAATAGCGAGTTTCTGTAGCTCTTAGTCTCTAGTATTTCATGTGATTCTATATTAAACAAATGACGTATAATTTAATCACATGCGAAACTGTATGTCAGATAGCTGCGCGTGTCAACTCTAGCGCGCATATATATTATATACATTTCATAATTCGCATAATGCCGAGTACCTACGTCTTTCACAGACACTATTCTCGCAGAAGACACGCGCATTTGTCTCAATAGACAGTAAACATCATTTGTTTGAAAATTACCATTTCCGACTCATTATTATAACGTCGAACTTATCCGACACGTGTGTGACAATATATATGTTATATAAAAGGTATCTCTCATATGGATACCGATCAAATTATTCTATATAATATAAGCTCTAAATCAATGTCAGTACACTGATGTGATTTCGATATTGTATAGAAATACAAAGTAAACGCTACTTTTTGGAAATCTCATAATAAAATCGTCCATCTCCTATTCCGATATGTTTCTGTAATCGTATTTTGTTTTATCGACGTTTTAACGACCAAAGTCTAACAAATATACGTTAATTATTAATGATAAACAACACAATATTATATTTATCATTCATTTCATCGGACCACTTTTTGACTGAAAACAAAAACCTCATTTAATTTGTATTTAATTGTCAAGATTCTCAGTAGATAAACATAAATATTGATAAGTGAAAAAATGTTTGTCTTTAAAATTCATTGTTTTTTTTTTTTTTTTGATTAAAAAAAAAATATCCTATTAACTAGCTAAAAACATACTTTTTTGAATTGCAGCTAGTTACAGAAATATGTCATACTTAAGTAGTATGAATTTGGAGCATCTGGCTCCATTTTTACAGGGAGATTATATACACTGTAAGGAGGACATTCCGGCGTAAACTTTTTTTATCTCCCTGTAAAAATGGAGCCAGCAGTCCCAAATTCATACTACTTACTTAATTTTACTTTATAAGAATATTATTATATTTACTACCTACTATCACTCAATAGGGGTCTATATAATAAATTAGTAAAATGAAACAAAATAGTTCCAATTATGATGTGAACTCAATAATATACATTACACATAATAATAATTACGCATAATACGAGTATTATAAATTATAATTGAGTGTTTACAAGGGTAGAATAAAGCCATATACCAAGTATCTGCAGTGTTAATGTGAGTAAGACGCCATATTTAGTTAAAATATTGTTTATTCCATGATATAAAAACATCATTAATTATAATATTTGTTTGATATTTATGGTTCATTTAATTGCCCATCACAAAATATGTTTTGATGAGATAAATCAACAATCGATTATTGGTTATTTGTATTTTATAATAAACATTGAATTGCCTGTAAAATTTATTTAGCATGTTTGTTGAACTAAAAAAAAATTATTGTTTTTTTTTTTTTTACTTTGTCTAAATAAAACAGAAACTAATATGAACATCAATCGAACCTTATATGTAAAAATGGCTTCTATACCTTTTGTTGTTTTGAAAATTTACTAGTACCTACTAATAACAAATACACAATCATAATTTCTATATTATACATAGATAATATAATAATATAGGTATAAGTAGAAATATAAATAAATGCTGGGAAACTCGGCTAACTCAACGATTCGCTCGCCAAACCCTACGCTCTCGCAGACCCAGAGGATTGTCCCCATTGAATCTTAAAATTTGAATGAAAAAATTATTGTATGAAGTGTTAAATTAATGAAAGTTACTATAGATATTGTAATTATGACAACTTCTTCTTTTTATTATTTTTTTTTTTTATATGTGGAAGATATAAAATATATGCATAACTTTTTTGTATAATAGATAATTATATTATACTATGGAAAAATTATACCGTACAAAACGTAAATACAGTATAATATTATTACTATACGGAAAGCGTATATAATAATATGATCGTATTTATATAAATATAATAATAAATAAATAATGCTGATTAGTTATTAAGTTAAGTTAAAAATTAAAATTAAATATTAGCTTTATTTTCTCTGGAGTAATTTTTATAAATAAAATATGATTCATTTTGAACAAAACTATTTGGAGCAAAATCACACCATGTTTTATCAGGTGATAATTTTAATCTTAATAAATATATATTATATTATATACTCGTATTGGACAATTTAATATATTTATTATATAAGATACCAAATACATTTAAAATACATAATATTACAAAATCCATTGAAATAATTAAATAATATTTGTTTATAATTATAATAGCTAAATATTATCAAATGTTAAACATGGATAATGGTTCAAAGATGAATTTCGGAGCACTGTTTGCGCCAAAATGCACCTCCGGTAGTCAGCTGTATTCACAATAACTACACACTATCATTATGATTGTACGTTATCGTCTTATCGTTATTAGTACCAATATTAAGATTATCAATACGTTATATGAAGAATATATTATACAATATATCATTGTTACTCTTAGATCATATACATTTGTGTATAATAATTATTTATAATTGTATTACTAGTTTGTATACAGATTGTATTCAATCTGTTAGTTACTGTATACCATAGTTATCACATTATTATGATAATAAACTATAAAAGACCTTTTTAGTAATAGTTTTCAATTACGTTACATATTTCATCTTAAAATTAAATATAATGAGGTAACAAAAAATAACAGTGTAAATAACGGAAATGATTGATTTATTTTGTAATGTTAATTACAATTGGTTAAATAAAAGTATTGTTTGGGCTATGGCATTTTTGGATTTGCGATGGATGAATTACATGTTGAATTAACAGTTCTGAAACAAAATAAATAAGCATAGTGTAAAATATACGAATAGATACAAACACTTATAATTAAAAAGTGTAAATATAATTATAGATTATAAGTTTATATCATATCAATTATATAAATGAAAAATCAATACCCAAATAAAACAATGTGAAAATTAGAAGTAGAAACAATAATATTATACAAATTAAAAAAACCTTAAATTTTCATATTTCTTAATTTGCATTGATCGTTTACAATAATAACTATTGTAATATTATTCTATGCAAATAAAAATGTATTACTATTAACGATATTTTGTGATTTTATAGTTGATTTTAATTAATTTTAGGACGCAGACATTCATCAAATTTACGAGTTTAAACAATTTTTAATTTTCATATGGACAACTATGGAACCATTCAAAAGTTGAATGAATATTATAAATTGACCTATACGTAGAACGGGTACTCACCATCAATTGGCTGGTGGCTGGGGCGGCCTTGGCGACGATTTTGACGGCCTTGGCAGATTGGACTTGTCCAACGACAACGATGTTCATGGATACTTTTTCAGCGCCCATTTTGGATTTTGGTTGGTTTTCGTGAAGAAAAATAGAGTGAAGACTATAATAGAAATAAAAATAAAACAAACGAATAAGTTGAAAAACGTATATTATGTATATGAATAATGATTATTGTTAGGTATGTATTACTGTTTTGTACTCACCAAAGAATATATTTGCACAAAAAATGTGTTATGCCGAAATAGAGAAGCAGAACGACTATTTATACCTCTGATAAGCGTTGGGCGGCATGGCGTGATCGTACAACGGTGTACGTCCGTTGGTCATAGCCAGAGTGGTGCCATTTACTCGCGCGACGTTATATTGTTATTGTTATTGTGTTTACGCCGTTGTTGATATTAATATTTTAATACTCAAATACGTTCAAATAACGATACGCTTGCGCCATATAATATTATTATAACTCAACACGACCAATGTATACATCATAATATTCAATTACCTACAATAACCTAATACGGCGATTTGTCGATTTGTTTAGGAAGTTGATAAATAATAATTTATTTTGAGCATATTTAGGTCACAGTCCATACGATAATGCCTTTTCGAAACAGTTGACAATAATATTAATAATATTATGTATATATTCGGTTATTACATGACAGTATTTATTGGGCATTTTAAACGAAATTGTTTACGCACGTTGCGGTATAGAACTAATAAAAAATAACAAAAATGCCAACCGCAAGAATTAGAAAGTGTATTAGCCATTAGGTAACTATAGGTATATAATAATGAGTTCTTAGCTGTGATTAAAGGCGTTGCATTAATACGCAATACTACGTTCAATATGGTATATTTTTACCGAGTAAAAATTAAATAATATTCTCAAAACGCAGCTTTAGCAACTCCGTTTGGACATGACAATAGATGTTCCAGACAAAAGCAATGATAGATGAAGGATTAAGATTGAAGTTGGCCAACATAACTAATCAACCACATTTATTTTTTGTTAACATAAAATTTGTCGTTATTTTGAAAATATATATTTATTATCTAATAGGTACCTAATATAATGATATATTATAATGCATAAAAAATAAAAATGTAGCCCCCACAGTCAAAATTTAAAACGTCTCGATTAGCATCAGATACAACGCAACGGTTAATTTAATATAACGAAGGATAATAGAAGTACAACAGTAAACGATAATATTATAATTTTCATTATCTTAAGTCATGTTTCCGTTTCTGAATTTTTACTATTATTATTAAATATTTCAGCGTTAGAGTTCGTTTCAAAAAAGGATTCAACTGAAAGGTTAGGTAGTGCATAATACAAATTCGTTTTCTATCGATATATTTTAATATTTTAAAATTGTGTGATTGAACAGCAGAAAATTATTATTATAGATAAATAATCAATATACATGAACATCTGTTATTATTAAATGATCATTCTGAATATATTCTATAATTGTATTATTATATTATTTGTTTTCTAATAATAAATATTTACATTATTTAAATACCTAAACCGTGTTCGTGTGTAAATTTAATCAATGACATTATTTAAACAAAATTAAATAAAAAAACTTTATTCTTCAAACAATACAAGTGTTCAAAAAAAAAAATTGTAAATTAATAATTAATTCACAAAAAAAAACTTAAAGATAGTTGATCAAAATTTACCGATAGAAAATAATATTATAATTTATAAAATGTAGAATGTAAACTGTTTTATTTTAGATAATTATTCATATTTTACAAGTACAACGTAAATTATTAATATTATTATTTGAAAATTACACTTTGCATTCAAGTTACGGTTTTGGGTACACTATATTAATCAGGTACCTACTCAATATGTAGCACGATTTAAAATAGTACTATCTTACATCGTGATATGTAGTGAAATTATGTGAATTAACAAAAACAATGAGTTTTAAAATTGGGTAAATAGTTGATCACATATTACCAAATTTAGGTAAGTTAAAGTTATCAACATTAAAGACGTTTATTTATAAGCAAATAACTAAAAAAATTAAATTTTTTTGTGACTAACACAAAAATTTAAATTTAACATAGAAAAAAATACAAACTAAATTGTATTTAAAAATATTGAACCTAGGTTTCTATGCTGAGCCATACCTATTTTTCTTTTTTGAATCATCATTTCTATAATCCTAGTTATATAGGTATATATAGCGTCATTTCCTCATTAACACGAGAAAGCGCTAATTCCAATAAGCGTTCTCGACCCATTCTTGAACTCAATCACGTTTTCTATCTATAACAGGGTTAAATAAACAAGAGTGATGTGTAGGTTGGACCCTCTCCCTAATTTCCAATATTCTTATGACATTTTATAAAATAATTTGTTTTATAAAAAGCTTATAGTATTATTGTTTATGTTAACACAATTATGTAGTTATTTTAGTAAAATATCTATTTCACTTCTCGTAAACCATAAAGTGTGCAATATAATAGATATTGACTATTTCAAGAAAAAGTACTTATTATGTATTTTTGTTAAAATGCACAATCTAGATGAATATTTCACTATTTGGACATCCGAAATCCACTTCATGCAAATACTGAATCCATAAAGTGGATGTTACATTTTATATACATATATGTACTCATATACATGTACCTATACTAATTTAATATAGTTCAACTTACTACAACATACAATATCATATCTACAACTTTACACTAATGAATATAGGTAGTACCTATAATATATTTTATAGACAATAAGTCTAATTTTCGATCTTAAACTACCACCACCTGACTATATAGTTATAGTATAATATTATAACTAATTATAAAATAATACAAATTACTAATAACAAAATTAACTTTACTATTTAATCGTTTCAGTAACCATTTCGTAATAATGTGTATTTAATGTGCATACATTTTATTGCAACCTATATTTAGACGTGACTATCGAATTTCAATTAAAATTAATTTTTATGTACTAGTGACTTATTTTTAAGACATTTTTTAATCCCCCTTTCAAATTGTATCCCGCTAGTTTCTGTATTAGATATAAATAATATATTTTTTAGTGTCAGACTTAAAATTATAATATTATAAGGATACAATAATACATAATAGTTTGTCGTATTATACACTCTTCATTATTCACAATACACGTAATTTAAACTTTTTCAATTTATCTCTTTCGTTTAAATTATACGTGTACAATTCATACAAACACGCGTGTTATCTTACCACAATGATAATATTAATATCACGCCACTATCCCCACCTCCATCGCGCATCTCGAATGTATGTATAAAAAGACGGACGTCTCCTCGATTTCGGCATAACACATTTTTTGTGCAAATCTATTCTTTGGTGAGTACAAAACAGTAATACATACCTAACAATAATCATTATTCATATACATAATATACGTTTTTCAACTTATTCGTTTGTTTTATTTTTATTTCTATTATAGTCTTCACTCTATTTTTCTTCACGAAAACCAACCAAAATCCAAAATGGGCGCTGAAAAAGTATCCATGAACATCGTTGTCGTTGGACAAGTCCAATCTGCCAAGGCCGTCAAAATTGTCGCCAAAGCCGCCCCAGCCACCAACCAATTGGTAAGTATCTATACCTAAGCATACTCATTTTTAAACGTATAATATAATATTTTATACATTTTCGGTGGTTAGATAATTATTATAAAGGTATTATTATTTGATTCATTCTAAATTTTTTCAATATAATATACAATTATTAAGTTTTTTACCATTCAATTTTTTTTTTGCTATCTAGTTTGTTTAAATTTAAACAAATTTTTTATCCAACATCTATCAATTATTTTATACAACTATTCCAGTATAATATATCTGTATAGATAAATACAATATTTAAGTTTATTATCTAATTTTCGATATTATTATACCCTCCTAATAATATCTGAAAATGTATTTTTAATGAACAAATTAATAATCAGTTAAATTAGTATGAACCAAGAAATTATAAAATATATTTTTTTCTCTCAGTTTTGCGTACAAAAAAAATATTTGATTAGTCGACAATAACCAATTACCAAAATAAGCAATTATTTTTAATTGAGATATTGTAAGAACCTGTAAAAGATTATAAAGATGTTTAAGCGTGATAGTAATAATAAAGTATATGCGGTAGAAATCTTGAAATTTATTTCCTAATTAATGTTTACTTTTTATTACAAGTTAAAAATTAATATTTATTACATTACTTTTGTTTATTTTTTTCAGAACTGTTAATTTGTCATGTAGTTCACATGAACTACTTCACAAACTCAAAAATGCCATAGCCCAAATATTACAATAATATGTAATTATACTAACATGTTTGTAAATTAATATATGCATTACAAAATAAATCAGTCTTTTCCGCTATTTGACTTTTTTTCTTTGTGCTTATTATGATATTTTATAATACCCCTCTTTTCATAAAATAAAATCTTTAGGTAGTACGTTATAGTTTATAATATGCATTATTAGGTACATATTTTTGTTTTAAATCGTATGTAAAGTAATATTACGTGTGGTAATTAATATAATATAATATTAACTTTACAGATTATAAAATAATGTCTAATCAAAATAACATAATATTATCAAATCATAATATTGATTACGGACGTAAACTTTTATCGTGAGTTTATAAGAAGTATTATAAACTATAACATGCTTATCAGAGTGTATAATTTCATAAAATATTTTTATTTAGTCTAATAAATAGGTGCTACGTAAATTATCAAATAATATTTGACATTTTTAAAATGAGTAAAATGCGTATTTTTGCTTGTTTGTCGAAAATCTGCATACAATTTTAATTTACAGTGTCAATACTTAAAATGTGTTTTGAATAGTAAGAAAAATTATATAGTATAAATAATAATAATACTATTCATTATTGTTGCAAATCAGTTACAGATATATCTATATATTTATAAAATATTAGTAGAGATATAACATTTCCTCGAAAATCTATAACTGTGCTTCAGAAGAGAGTATCTAATTAGAATAAATAAAATAATTAGTTTAACTACAAAATGATAGCTTATACCCATATTATAAATATATAATAATAGATAATATAAAAATAATTTTAATAAAATCTACGTAAAAAGAATTATTGTAGCAAAACCTAAATAATATATTTTTAAAACATTTTTAAACTTTTGAAATTATTGGTATTCATTTTTTTTTTAATGCAAAATTGAATGAACTAATATTTAAGGATTTGTTACAATGTTGCCCAAATACTGTATTAATTGTAAGGATGACAATAATAGTATAAAAATTATGGCAAGTATTGTAGTTGTAAATGGAATATCAAAAAATATTTTCATATTATATAATACTAAACAAATATTTTTCACATATAATAATTTAAAATTTAATATCACTATAGTTCATTGTATAAATCAACTTTAAGAAAGAAAATCGGTTTATTGAAATTTATTTGAATAGCGAGTTTAAAGTGATTTAAACTTCCAAGATTCCGATAGTGAATAGCTGTGCTTCTCCCCAAAGAGAAATCCTATAAGAAAGAATAGATTGAATTAGTACAATAAGTAAATTAGTTTTTATAATTGATAATTTAAAATATATTTAAAAGATTTAAAAATATAATTCATTTTTTTATTTTTTTATGATATTTACAATAGGTAGTTATTACTTCTTTTACAATTATTAGATCGTTTTAAATGTTTAATTCACATTACCGACTTTCTTTATTATAATAGTAGTGTTATCCTCTTACAATAAATGGATATACCCAACAGTGTTTATTTTATTATTATAATACCAACCGCAACATTCTTTTTGAATAAATATTAATAGTTTATTTGTAATTAATTAATGTTGTTTATTATAGTAAGAGCGTTTTTATTTAAATATATTATTGTTATTATTAAAATCATGGAAACGAAAATAATTTAAACCAATTATATTTTACTATAAGTAATACGTATATATGTATAAGATATCCGAGTCAACCTATTAACTAATTAATGATCTACGGGTCAATAAAATTATGTAAGTAATATTTATTACAGCTGATTTCTTTATTGTTATTTAGTTATGATATTATTTTTTTATAGATAATAACTGCCTCGGCAACTGAGGCCATTGTCTACAATAAATTTAATTTACATTTTTATATTAACTCGAGATAAGCTATCATTTTTTTTCTACTGAACGTTGAATGAACTTTACAATAATTTATTATTTCATATTTGACCTTGATTTCCAATTCAAATATTTTTTTTTCGATTGTTATAAACTTATAGTTACCAAAAATATCACTTTTCTATAAATAATAATAAACAGCAATAGGTACGTTATTTATTATTATCTCAGAATAACTATAATTATTATAACAAACGTAACTTTAACAAAGATTTATTTAAATATTTGAAATTTATTTTTATTAGGTTATTGTATTCTAAAACTATATATTTATTCTTAGTGTATTGAAATTAACTCTGGCAGTAATAACAATTATAGTGACGATTAAAAGGCATTAAAATAATATGTATTATTCAATGAAGTATATGGAATAGGCAATTTGAAATGATTTGTAAGTTTTTTTAAATCTTGATGGATGGTAAACGATAATACCCCTATGTACCTAAATTAATTTCGTTGGAGATGCAACTATGCAATACGTCAAATCTACAGTTACTAAAAAAAAAATATTAAAAACGTAAAAATGAATTGAATTGTTTTAATCTAAATGTTTGAAATAAGCAGGCTGTAGGCACAACCGTTTTAAAAGCCAAATTTAAATCAATACTAATTTCCTCGAACAATGTACCCTGTAAATATTTAACAACAAACAATATACATGCGATCGTAAATTATATACACGCACACCGATCGATTACTTTAATATAAATATACAAACATCTTTCCAATTCAAGTATAGCGAATTACTACGCAATATAATATTTTATACGGAAATGCATATATTGATATAATATTATAGATATATTACCTATACGGTACAGTGTGGACATCACAGGTACGCCCCCACATCACTATAATGTAATACCTGTGCAAAGGCTTTCGAAAAAATTATTGCCTAACGATTTCGATGGCTTTAAAGGTAGCTTTAAAAAAAAAACATCATTATCGTAAATCCATTTGACGGGGCACGAAATGGTATACCTCCACAGAATCGTGCCGGCGTCTGACCAACCATAATTTATTTATAACACACTGCTGCTGTAGCGATTGTTGCAGTGATCTTCGGAACATGTAATCGTGCTGCAGACCGAATACTACCCCGAATACAATATTATTATCGTCGACCCGTTTGAGTTTTTTCGGCCGTAAAATGAAAATCGATAAGCGCACTGACGATGTCGACGACGACGGCTGTTACAGGTACATGCGTCTGACACACACATTGGCAGTATGCTGTGGACTACCCATCACTCGCAGACGAACCGGCGGCGTCGGCGAACGCTGCGATAGAGACTCGGATGAAGTTGGAGGTATAAAATATGACGTACAGCCTAGCAGAAATTATTACCCAATCGGTTTTAGTATTTTTACGACATTTAAGAATATACAATCGCTGCACGACCGAGATCGACGAGCGGGGTCGCAATGCACGTCTTTACGGTTCCCGAATTATACGGTAGATAAGATTATCAGGGGTGGGCAAGATCTTTGAAAATGAGAATCGCTACACCAGATACTATGTATTGTATACTTGTCTTTGCAAGAGTAGGTAGCGAGTATTGTGAATTATTTGTAATACTATAGATCAGAAGTTTTCAACCGCTGTCCGCTAGCTTTTTAATGTTTTTTTTATAATAATTATAATTGATAAAAATATAATAAAACATTAATTAATTATTATAAATATATAATAAAGTACAATTGTTTAATATTTAATTTTTCTAAACAATTTAAATTAAAAAAAAGTTCTTCGTTAAAACAAAAATTGAAACTGAGGAATGTGTCATGAACATTTTTTAAAGAGTAGCGAGCCGTGTTTAATTAAATGTTAAAAATCACTTAGATAAATAAGATAAATAATACTCGGTAGTTGATACATTAAAATAAAATGAATGTTAACAATTCAATAAATTTTACTATATAATATTTACCTAATATATTCTATATATCATTTGAAATATGTAAAATAATATTGTATTGATAAGAAAAACTGGTTTATAATAATTTAAGTAGGTAGTAAGGCATTCGAACATTGAAACCTACAAATCGCTAATAAGTGGTAAGTAATAATAAATAATATTTTATTTTATTATTTTAACAAATATAATTTAATAATGTTATTATATAAATATAATAATAATAGTCAGTGATTTTTTTTTAATTTTAAAATATGTTCCAACAAAAATGTATAGGATAAACAACTATTTTGTATTTCAGATGTGTTGTAGGTATACCTACGGGTACTACACATTTTCGTTATACACTATAACGTAAAAATAAAAATTGAGACGCTATATTATAAGTCCTAATCTGGCGTATGTGTCCAATATCCATGTGTGTAAAAAGTAAGGGTCGGGTAATAAATATTTCTATACATTATATGTCCAGTAAAGCACAACGATTGACCAATTCACCGAGTACAGAAGTCGTGAAGGACATATTTAAGATATTAAAACTATTTACTTAAACAATATAATGAAGATAAAACTATGTCTAAACTAAATGTAAATACTTATACCATACTTATTGATATTAATAAAAAATATTTACCTTTAGAAAAAAAAAATTAATATTTTGAAGCATTTTCGAGAAACTTGGACTAAAAATATACCACAATACAAAATACTCGTTCTTCATGGCTGTATCGAAATACTAGAATACTAGATACTGCAAGATACAATATTATTTTTAAGATATATATATTTAAGTTATTTATATAAAAGATACTACCCAACTCGACAACCATGATAATGTTATAGATTTCCACGGTTTTCTTTTCTTTTTAAAAAAAAAAAATAATTTTTATATTTATATATATATATATATATATATTTCGGAATCAACACCACCGCTTACGCGCTAGTCGACTGTTCTCGCCACACTTGTAATGTAATATAGGATTGACGGTTTCCCAAGATTCTATTATGCTCGATAATTTTTACTTCCTCTGGTAAATATGTCCTAGGTTATAGTCACGATGGTAAATATATACTATAGGATATTTTGACATCCCCTGGGAGGTAAATATATCCTAGTATATATTTACCCGGCGGCTAAAAATATCACAGTATATTTATACCTCCCTGAAACGACATTTTTACCGGAGGGGTAAATATATCTCAGTATATTTTTATCGGATAAAAATATCTTAGAATACAATTATCCCCAGTAGATGTCAAAATATCCTAGTAAATATTGCTCTCCGTTTAACTATAAACTAGGATATATTACCAGGGGTTAATATCGCCTGAACACCGGCCGATCGATTGATTCAGGATAGATCCATATAGCTTGAAAAAATTATAATATTTTTTTATCTATATCATATATTTTTTTTTATTAAAGCTTTCTACAAAATACGACAGATATTATTTCACATTCCTTTACGTACAAACTTTGTATTATATATGTATACATATCGCTATATATTATACGCGTATAACGAAGATTATAAACTGTTCAAACGTCACAGAGTCATTATATTCAAAAAAAAAAGAAAAGAAAAATTAATACTAGTTGGAAAAAAAATGGTTAAAAACTTATAACCGCCCTGACCCAGCGCGTACTTGGCAAATGGCAATGTAAAAAAAAAAAGTTATATGTTAAATCTTCATCTAAACGACGACAGGTGTGCACGAATTACGACCCATGTCAGATAAATATACCATTTTAGATGAATTGCATCTCAGACGTAACTTGTGTAATTTTTTTCACGTGCAGGATGATTGTAAGAAGTTTTAGATAATTAATATTATTTGTTAGTATTTGATTATTTAAGTAAAACGTTTAATTAACTACGTATTTTCAAGTAAATTATTAACTATGACTCATAATAACATTATTATTTGTATTGACGTGCATCTTATTTCATATTAATTTACAATATAAAGTTAACAATAATTAAACTTGAAATTATTTTTTGCACATGAAAACTTTCTTAATAAAAAACTGGGATACGATTTATCAAAATAATTAAATTTAGCATAACGGTCATAAACAATTTACGAGCCTTACACTGAATGAAAATAACCCAAATTCAATTAAAAAAAACTACAATAAACACTTCGACAGGGATCAGAACGAAAACAATAAACTGTAACAGTATAGTGGTAGTATAATTTATGTAAAACACACGCAACGGGTAATAATAAATAAGGTACGTGAACTTCGTGAAGTTTGTAAATATATACATTGCGTTTAACACAATGACACATAAACCATTCGAAAACACGAACTACTTTTCGGAAATCGTTGGACACTTGTTGAAAACTGTCGGAGTCCTATTTTGCGTTTTTACTTTGAATATTTTCTTGTGCTTTGTGTCTACGGCTACCGATGGTATTAGCATATCGTTACAGCTAAGCCGGAATTCGGGTCATTACCAAAACTGTCCAATATCGGTGAAGCCCATAACGTGATGTTTATGTATAACTGATTAGTAATTTATTGTCGTCGTTTTTCGAGCCCGCAGGACACAAGTACGCGTTCGACTGGCGCATCGTGCCCTTGTGTCTGGCGTTCGCGGCGCTGGACGTGTCCATCATATACTACAACTACTTGGAAGCTTCCAGTTACGTGGGCGCGTCGTTCCGGAAGTGTTTCGAGGAGTCGTACTGCTTCGCCGTCATCGAGCTGGCCAACCGGAACCTGGGCCCGTTCTCTGCGTTGGTCTGCGCCATGTTCTACGGGCGCCGGCACAAAGCGGCCGCGCTCGCCGGCACAGAGCGCGTGCTGGCGTTCATCCGGGACACGGATCGGGACACGGGCCGGGACAAGGCCGTGCCGCTATCGCGGGCTGCCAAGTACTATTCGGCCGCCATGATGTTCGCGTACACTGTGTTCATATGGATGTACACGGCGGCCGTACCGGCGATCGTCATATTATTTTACAGCATAAACGCGGTGGGCCAGACAGCCATCTACAACCTGGCCACGTTCCAGTACCACGTGCTGGGCTGCGGTTACGCGCGCATCGATCACCTGCTGGAGGCGGACGCGGTGGGCCGCCGGGCACGCCGGTCGCTGGCCGCGCGCGTGGCCCGCCTTGCCCGGGTGGCCGACGACTTTGGCCGACAGGTGAGCCACCTCAATCGAGCGTACACGATGATCCTGTTTATCAAGTGGCCGTACAGCGTGGTCCGCATCACCATGGTCGTGTTCCGCATCATCGAATTGTCGGCCGCCGTGCAAGGCAACGGACCGTTCGCTCGCATAGCCGTCGTACTCATCGTCGAACACGTGGGCGAGATATTCTTGTTCCTGGTGCAACTGTCGTATTTCTGCTACACGGGCGCCCGTTTGTCCAGTCAGGCACGTGTGTATACGCCCGACGATGACAATAATATTATGCCTAACGTTATAGTTATAGTTTTGTTCTTTGTCATATTATGACCTCATGATTTTGGAGCTTTACAATGGAGGGAAACACTATCGGCCAGATCGTACCTTGTTTTATATGCGCGATAGTTTTGAGAAGATCGATACGTTTTTTAGATATCAATACCGTTTGAAATAGACGTGTATACGCGATAAACAGTCAACTGATTGCATGCGTTGGGCCGCGGTACAGTGTAATACAAAATATAAAATAACAACCAGCGTTAGTAGGTATCAGTTAATATTTTGGAAAAATACGTATATAAGTAATACACTCATAAAAAGTTTCATCATTTTTATTTTAATATTACGCCTTATTTATCATTTTTGATTATACACGGTACGACGTTGCGTGTCTTAAACCACGAATAAGAGAAATTTTTATCTGCTTAATATCTATAGACTATAATAATTAGTCCTCGCTTGACACGTGTCATAAATCATAATATAGTATTCATAATAATATTATTATCAATATACTATTAAGTTATATTAAAAATCATAAAGGAAATTGTATTTTGGTGCATGAAAGTAACCAGGGGTGTTCGCATAGGGTATACTAATACATTAGTTAATTTAATAGCAGTCATGTGGGGTTATTATGTTTAAAATAGTTTTTTTTATTATAATGTTCAAAAATGTATCGTACTAGTAAGCTTAGTATAATAATACTAATTATATAATTGTATTATGGTCTGCAGGCCAACAGGACTGCAGCGAGCTTACAAAAATTTAAACTCCATTATGAATCCCATCTGGACTTGGATGTTAAAAAAACGGTAAAATGTTTAAATTATTTTTTTTGTTTTTAATACAGAATACAGAGGTAATAATAATTGTAACTTTAGATCAACATTTTTTGGATTAAATTAAATGCTAGAAAAATAAATTCAACAGTTGGAGGATTTGTTTTTGTTAATATGGACCTAATGAAAGCCGTAAGCCTACGAAAATACTTCGAATTGAACGTTAATAATTACATATTAATAGTTAATAACTAGTTTAAATAGTCATATTTTAATATAATTACATTTATCTTATAGATATGTGGTGTCATTGCAACATATTTCTTAGTACTAATTCAATTCAAAAGTCAAAAAGGCAAATCCAAACCTTTGTACTACATTTGGAATTAAGTTTTAATAAAAACCGCTAAAAACAAAAACAATATCAACACCGAAATTTAAATCAAAAAATCAATACCTGTAGGTATTTAAAACTGAAGTTTATATGAAAAATGAATACAGGTATTCAAAATTGAAAAAAATGAAAACCAGTTATAGAAACCGAAATCGAAAAAAATATTTTTGGTTTCAAACCCAGCTCTATGTTAATTTTATGTATTACAATAATTATGTATGACAACTAAATAATATTAGTCTATATTTGTTAGTCATATATGGCGGCATGTTTAAATATATATTTATAAATATTTTTTACAAGAAAAACTAACATTTTCTGTTATACGTATGATATTAAACTTAGAATTTTTAAAATATGTATGTATATTTTACATAGAACTATAAAATAAACATGTACAATATTAATAATAATTTAATAAGTTTTCAGATGTATTTGAAAAATATAAGTTGGCCTAAAATAAAATATTAATGAACGTTAAGTGAGTCAATCATAAACATATTTTAATAATAAATTGCATTTTGTTACTATTACTGCTTCATTTATATTTTTTAACGGGATTCGTTATTTATTAATTGATTTATTTATTCTGTTTAGCTATATTGCTATAACAAACAAAAAAAATTCTTATAAAAATGTTTAGTGAATTCATTTTTTTCAATCCTTAATCCATGATAGTTTATCAAAATTTTACTTTTTTGTTAGTCTTATTTAATATTATATCACTTAAATTAATTTTCGATTCATAAAATGAAATGAAAAAATTATTAATTCCTACTGTAACTTTTTCATAGAGTCAAAATAATTTTTTAGGCTGTCTATAAATATGCATAATATCAATATTGTCAAACTACTTTCGATAATAAAATCAGTCGTAATAAAATATATTGAACAGAGACAATAACGAAACCCATAATAAACCAATCAATTAGGCGTATACCGATAGTTTGTCAAACTACATATTATTATAACACATTTATCGAATTTTTGTCCCTGCGCAAATAACGCATCTATCTACAATAATAGAGTATAGTAGATGTAGAGTGGAAGACAACAATGCAGTAGATACGTCACTGTATATATAAGTTATTTGACTTCACACTTGTAATAAGTATCCTTCATAGACATTGACTTAAAATTTATTACTCGAATACTCGAATGCAACAGCGGTCGTGAAATGCAATCCAATAGTGATTGTTACGGATAGCTGCGTTTGACCCACGTATTGGCCGATGTTGGGGTATGCCTATAACTCGAAGACGAACAGCCGACGTCAAACGTGACAGAGACTCTACTGATGTACACGATGGTAATGTGCATAGAGTTAATTGATTATATTAAAATATTAAATACTTGAATTAACTTGTGGAAAAAAATGTAGTAATCGTTCAGTTGTACTTGGCGCTCTTAAGCTTTAGCTAGTGTTAACCTTAGGTGTCAATAATATAATATTACCTAAATTAAAAATTAAAATTTTTCTCATACCAACCATAACCTAAGTATAAAAAATTAAAGATTTTTATTTTTATAGTTTTATCGAATACGTAGATACGTAAAAAATCAATTTATTATTGTTTATTTATTTTAGGATCACAATTTAAATGTTTGTAAAAAATCAAGCACATTGGTGCAAACGAGGTTGGCAATTATTATTTAATTAAACTTGAAATTTTTCATAAAGACGACGACGCACGAATAGAGACTAGTTTTTATCTGAACGGCCAAAACGAGACGATGGTACAATAATTATTTAGTTTTAGTTTTTTGATTACCACAGAATTTTTAAAATATTTTAATGCATATAAGTAGGTAATACACATTATTTTCAAACGCATAAACGTTGATGATTTTTTAGCGTACTAAACTATTTAAGCCATCGCTCTACTTGTTACACTTATTTCGCAACAGAATACGAAATGCATCGATGCTGTGCTGAGAAATCATTGAAATATAATTATGAAACGTATTTGCCATATTATGTTTGAGCCACGCAGGATACAGGCACTCGTTCGACACGCGCATAGTGCCGGTGTGGTTGGCGTATGTGGCACTGGACGCGTTCATCATATACTTCAATTACACGGAAGCATCCGGATACGAGGGGAAAACGTTCCGGAAGCGTTTCGAGGACTCGTACTGCTTCGCCGTCATCGAGCTGGCGTGCACCATGTTCTACGGGCGCCGGCACAAAGCGGCCGCGCTAACCGGCAGCGAGCGTACGCTGGCGTTCATCCGGGACGCGGCGCGCGGCGGTACGGTACGGCCGCCCGACTCCCAGCACTACTCGGCCGCCGTGATGGCCGCGTGCACGGCTCGCATATGGCTATACGTGGCATCTGCCGTACCCGCGGCCATCATACTGGCCAGACCTGGCCAGAGCCTGGCCACATTCCAGTATCACGTGCTGGGCCGCGGTTACGCGCGCGTTAACCGTCTGCTTGAAGCGGCCGCGGACGCGGTGAGCTACCGCAGCCACTTGTCACCAGATTTCCGGTCACTGGCCACTCTCGTGGACCGGCTGGCCGACACGTGCGACGATTTCGGTCGGCAGGTTGGCCACCTTAACCTGGCGTACACCCCGGGCCTGCTGCTCAGGTGGCCGTACAGTTTGGTCCGGCTAACGACGGCCGTGTTCCGCATCAGTGAGCTGTCGGTCGCCGCGCAAGATGGCCGGCCGTACGCCCACATGGCAACTGTGCTCATCGTGGAGCACGCGGGCGAGATACTTCTGTTCCTGGTGCAGCTGTCCAGTTTCTGTTACGCGGGCGCCTGTTTGTCTTACCAGGCACGTGCATAGCTTCCACGATATCGCCCAAACTATAACCTAATAGTATTATGTGATAAATAATTAATTATTAATATAATGTAACGAATAATTTTGAATTGCACTTGGGACAAAAAAGGGTGATTTAAAAATGTTTAAATTGAACTATAGTTCTAATCGTCACATAAAACCTATTTACTAAAAAATGTCAATCGACCGTTTAGAAAATAATGTGTATTTTTAATCTGTCGTTTACACTTTAATGATTACTGAAGTGTAATTACATTTCAATTTAATATAATAATATTTATTTAAGTCTATTTCTAAACTGATTACGTCATGTAATACATTTTAATAATGTTAAAATTTTAAAAAATATTCATATTTGATTGTTTTTCTCGGTTATTTTAAAAAGTTCTTATGGTTATAACCTCCCTCTTTTATATTATTGTAATAGGTATCGACTAGATCAAATTTTCAATCAGAGACCTTCCTTGAATTTGATGACCAGATATGCTACCTGAAAAAGAGTCTTTATATAGAGTTTAGACACAAAAAAAAATAAAATAAGCGTCATTTTAAAATTAATACATTCTTCGATCCATTCAGAATACAAAATAAAATTATAGTGATTAAAACACACACAAATTTTAAGATAGAATTGCAGCTTATTTAATATGTAATTATAATATAAAACAACTTTTTAGAGAGCTTTTGGTAGTATTAATTTATTACTGATAAGATAATTGGTATATCAACAATGAACAAGACATTTTTACTACGTTATATTATCATAAGATTATAACGATCCTAGGTATATATCCAATTTTTAAAATTGTATATTTAATTTATATTTCCAGTTTAAGACATTAATACTAAAATGTCCTCGTTTTGCCAAATTAACCCATTCTGTTCGACGTTCTCTTATATCTAAAAAAGTCAAAACTATATAATCTACTTTCCTAGTAAATTTATGTATAATAACACAGTATAGTAAAAAATATTATTTCAATTTATCAATATCATATTATTGTATTAGAATTTTATATAAAGTACTGGAAATTGTACAACACAATTTTTTAAAATTGATAACTAATTAGTAATTTATATTATCTAGGCCCAAAATACTACGGCAAACTTTCAAAAGTTAAAACTTTGTCGGGGACAAAGTCTTTATCTAAACTCGGATGTGAAAAAGAAGATAAATTTTATGATTTATTTGATGATGGATTATAGTAACTTTCCTGAGTAAACCATGTGATAATGATTTCAGGTCAATATTTTTTTGATACAGCTGAATGCTAGAAAAATAAACGCAACATTTGGAGGTTTCGTCATTATTAATATGAACTTAATGAAAGCAGTAAGTTGTACTATAACGTGGTCGGTGGTATTTTAACTATTTAGTGATGTATTTTTATTAAATGGGTAATAGTGTAAGCTTTTCACTGGTCAGGCTGAATTATTGTTTTATTGAGTGCCTTTAAATATTTAATAAATATTTGTATTAGGTAAATGTGTTCTTGAATGGTTATGTATTGATATCATATTTTATATCACTATACACAAAATTCACATTTTAAAATAAATTCAATTTCATTACATAAGATTTTCTTAAAATAAATATTTTAAAATTACTTTATAATAGATAACATTATAATATTAAAATTGAGTTGAAAATTATATTAATATCGTCGAAAATTAAAATATAAAAGTGTTAAAAACTCTTCTTTGTTGTTTGAGATGCAAAATAAAACAATATATTGAGGGTAAATATTTTATAGATATTCAAATAATTTAAAACGAAAATATGTTTAAATTAAAATATGTAATAACGCAAAAATAAAAGAAATATAAAATAAAATAAATAAAAATAAAAGTTGAGATAAATAACTCTAAAGTGACAAATACAGGAGACCCAAGCCTTGAATAAATATCGGATCTGTGGAACCTTCTTCCCTACACTTATAAGTGCTGGAGAATAAAATCACCTATCAGATATAAATATTAAAATTATTTAAAATTACGCTATTACCTTCCTTTTGATAGTCGGTGGGCTCTCGAGATCGTGATTCGAGAATATGATCAAATACACTGTAGTAATTAAATGTAGAAAAGCAGATTTACACAAATTAACGCAAATAAAATGATGCTCATGCACCTTACCTTATTCGCTGTTAAACTCGTTAACCTGTAGTTGTCTCAACAAAACTAGAATGGGTCAATCACACGGATCCAAATAAAAAACAACACTGAAATATTTCGTTAGAGTGAAAATGGTCCAGTTGTCGCTCTCAGTCAGTCTCGGGTGTGGTGGGTGTATATGGTGCTCGTGCACTCTTGAAGAGTATATTATTAAAGTGTTTGGTGTTCATGCACTCTTAAGAGATGTTACTAATTCTAGCGGTGCGCCTGCACTTATAAAAGAAATATTACTAGAATTACTGGTGCTCCTGCACTCAAGAGAGAGACGTTACCCAAAAGGGCAATGCGTCTGCACTGATAAGAGAAGACGACGTGGTCAAGCCTGCCAGTGTCGCAGGCGGCTCTATCAAAGGCCTCCACGTCCTTAGAGAAATCGGCTTTCTCCCCGACGACGGAGAGCCTCATTGGACCATCCCTTGTCTCTGGCGACAAACGAAATAGATCACACGCTTTGCACCATATTTTCGCAATAATGTGCGAGTTTTTACGTGACCAAACAATGTAAATCGTCTCTTTCATCAATGATCAATAGGGATTATTGGTTTTTATTGAAGGCTATCTGCGTGCAACAACTTTACGATTATTTATTTAATAAAATAATAAAATATACAATAAATTATGATGTGTGAGCATATCATTACAAATATTTGCATCCAGCTAGTTTTAATAGCATAATATATATCAAAATTATTACAAATCAGCTCCTATTCATTTTCAAGTAATAAAAATAAAAATTCAAATTCAACTAAACTGTCTAAACTGATACAACTATCAGATTTTCTAATTACTATTTTTCACTAAAACCTATTTTAAAACTTCACTTCATTTTTATAAATACAAAAATTGTATAAAATACAATTTTTTGTAACAATAATATTTTTTTAAGCACAATTAAATGATAGTTTATATGTGTGATATGCCGGTATTAATTAAATTTTTGAATAGTTAATTATCTAGATACAAATAACGAAGTAGTCGTCTTACAAGCGGACTGAATTGACTTAACGTCAGTAGAAGCTGTGAGTGACTCGATTATCCTCTTTAATTTTCTTCTAAATAATAGTTATAAACTTGAATACAATTAATATTATTTTTAAACTCTGAACATTAATCATGGAACTTAATAACAAATATAAATTTTTCTTTTTTATTAACACTGTGTACATACAATTTGTGTTTAACACTAATGTTTTATTTTTCAATATTTTAATAGGTAATTTAGATTATTCGATTTATAGAACACCTATACAGATTTGAATTGTAATCAATTCAAATTTTTAAATGTCAATATTTGTAAGCTAATATGAAATCATGTTTGTTTTAGATTTGTGATATCATCGTAACATATTTCCTTGCATTAATCCAATTCAAAATTCAAAAAGGAAAATCAAATTCTTCACAGTATTTTTGGAATTAAGTTATTTTTACCATAATATTTGTTAGTTTCAAGCACCTGTAAGATTGTTATGTTAATAAACTACTAAAAGATGACCTTAAATTCGTTATATTCTATTTAAAAATGAATATGTTTATTATAATATGTATTATTATTGCATAATATTTTGTTTTAATATTATTCAAGAATTTTTACACAAAATAAAATAATTTAGAAAGGAATTAAATTGATGATATTCCAATATCTATTTTTAGGAACAAATGGCCAATATTGGAATCATTATATAAATATTAAATTGCTTCGTTTTTCGATAATGAAGTTATCCTTAGTGAAAATCTTAACCTCGATCCAGGCTAAATGAATCTAATAAAAAATACTTCCGTATAATATTAATGTATACCTATTTAGTATTTATAATCATATATGAAATATAATTTATAGATAAATAATCAATTCGTAAAAAAAATACACAATATTTAAAAATATAATTCTTAGTTTATGTTAAATAATTAAAATTAGTATTTATAAATAAAAATAAAAATATTAATAATAGTTCTTAACGTATATATTATAATAGTAACATTTTAAAATAATATTAAATGTAAGACGATATTACCTTATTGCGCAATAAGCATCCCACCATTAATAATTTAAAGATAAAAAATAGTTAAGTGTTAACAATGTTTTATGTATATCGGATGATTTCATATATCGTTATCCAATTATCGAATATAATATAGCTATCATAATATTTTTGAATGTAATAGTTTTTCAATTCTCGTGTTATAATTATGAATAACTACAATTTTTGTATAATTATTTTTGAAATATATTACTATATAATTTGGTTTAGCTATCGATTTCTGAAAATTTTTGAATGTCACCTGTAGTGATCCAAGCTCTAAGGTATATGAACGTAACGTTATATACATAATAGATGTATTGTCTTTATATTCTAAAAAAAAATAATTTTCCTTCTAATCATATTATAATGCTAATAATACTAATTATTATATTTCTATGACTTAATACGTTCAAAGTTTTAGAAGAATTATACACAGTCCTACAATATTAATTATATATCATAGTATTAGGTAAATTGACCGACTCTTTATTAATAATATACTAGCCGGCAGCCCTAAATTATATAGCAAAAAACATTTGGAGCCCGTATCGATTATCATACCCATTACTATAATAACACATTTAACAAAATTATATTGACCATTCGTGTAGACTATATTATATCGAATCATAAGACACTTAAGGAATTATTTGACTTTGCTTGTATATAGTACCAACCTTCACTACTGTTTACTAATACACATCGGTGTCGGTATATTACACCATATTTATATGTATTCGAACAAGAAAAATGAAAAATAAAAGCGTTGACGATTGTTATGGGTACATGCGACTTACACATTTAATATCTATATGCTGGGGGCTTCCAATCACTCGGAAGAAAACTAACAATGGCTTCAAACAAGAGGGTGACACGGACGTACAAGGTAACGCTATGACTGTATACCATACTCATAATTAATAAAACAATTAATATTATACATATTATTTGTATAAATATTTTAATTAAATCAACTCCTAAATTGGATTTGAAATCTTCCTTATGCTATTTTCAATTTTATATAAAAGATAATATAATGTTATACATATATATATTACTATATTCAGCGTAATCTGTCAGAAATCAGAATAAATCTACAAATATCTAAAACGTATTATGTTTGATAAATGATGTTCTTGGACGTCCCCTAGCTGGTTTACGTGCAATCAATTCATAAACCTCGATTATCCTATAAATTAGTTCGATTTCGTGTCTATGTGTCCAATTATGCTTTATCGTCTCCCTCAGATTGAGTGAGATAGATAGTGATACCATCTAGCATATTTACATTGGAAATAAAAAAATTAAATAATAGATGCATTAACAAAGTAATGACTAAATTATCTTTAATACGATTATGTCGCGTTTAAATCGTTTAGATTTAATGCAAGGGTTTACACCTGTTGATAGATAGTATTTTTGCACGATTTACATACTAAAAATATTGATAGCATTTTAGTGTAATCTAGTAAATTTTTTTCCTAGTCTTTAGTGTCGTTGTACATCATATGAATACCAATATAATATATTATAACCTTCTACGCTTGATATAGCACGTACTCATATTTCGGTGAGCGTTATATTAAAATTTATACTAAATTTTAATCCTTTATACAATACTATACTTGTAGACCGTGCTATATTATACAATATACATATTATTAAACCAGTACTCATAAGAGACTACCCATAGGTATTATATGATTATTAAACTACCAGCGGAATTGCGGTCATGCCGTACCCAAAGTGATGTATACAGGGCGATAGACTCCCAGACTCCGGTCGGACCACGAACACTGCCAGGAAGAAACGTTAAAATAATAATCGCAATAAATAAAATTGTGAATGGTGTAAGGCCGAACCTGTCGCGTTTCACCCCAATGCGTGGCCTATTGCCAATCGTTAATAATGTGCGTGTATTATTCGATTATTGATTTCGTATAAATAAATAAAACAAACAATTTGTGATTTCAAAAAAAAATTCAAAAATCTTATTCGCTTCATATCATAAACAGGCCACCGGTATTCGTTTGACTTGCGCGTCACGCCCATCTGGCTGGCGTACGCAGCCCTGGACACATACGTGCTGTACTACAACTACGTGATTGCCTCCGGTTACATGGGCGAGTCGTTCAAAAAATGTTTCGAAGAGTCATACTGCTTTGCGGTCATCGAGCTGGTCAACAGGAACCTGGGCCCGTTCACGGCGCTGCTCTGCGCCATGTTCTACGGGCGCCGGTACAAGGTGGCCGCACTAGCCGGCACGGAGCGCGTGCTGGCCTTCATCCGGGAAACGGACCAGGACGCAGCCGCGCTGCTGTCGCCGGCCGCCAAGTACTACTCGGCCGCGGTGATCGTCGCGTACTGCGGGTGCCTATGGCTGTACACGGTCGTCCAGCCGGCCTTGGTGATGGCCATGTTCTGCGTCAACGCCCTGGGCCAGACAGCCCTGTACAACCTGGCCATGTTCCAATACTACGTGCTGGGTTGCGGTTACGCTCGCGTCAACCGGCTGCTCGAGGCGTCCGCGGCCCGTCCGCTGGCCGACCGCGTGGCCCGGTTGGCTGACACTTTCAACGAACTCGGCCGGCAGGTCGACAACGTGAACCGTGGGTACGCGCTGGGTCTGCTGTTTCGGTTGCCGTACAGCATCGTTCGAATCGTCATGCTCGTGTTCCGGATCATCGAGTACGCGGCGGTCGCTCGCGCCGACCGCGGACACCCGATGTCCCGCATAGCCATCACGCTGATAGTCGAGCACGTGTGCGAGATACTCATGTTCCTCCAGCAGCTCGTCATATTCTGCGTCACTGGAACCCGCTTGTCCGACGAGGTATGTTACGTGGGACTAGAGATGGGTTTTCGTGCGTATGCAATTATAAAATTGGAAAAGGTTTTCCAAACAACCATCGAGTGACGAGTACGAGGAAATGATTTTATAATTTTAAAACAAATTATGTAAAGTGTCGATTCGTATGTGAAAAATCTAAAATATTAATAAAAGTATTATACTTTTAAATCGTTCATAGTATTTTTGATGCATTTTTACGTTTTTTTCGTGCGAGGAAAAATACGGATATTGAGATTTGAGAGACTAAAACTAGGAACTTTAGATTACAACACGAAAATATATAATCTTCTACACTATTTTTGTTTAAATACGCCTATCATAAATTCATAAACATGGCGCATTATTCGTTTATTTCGCCAAATCATAATTTAATTTAAAAATGTTTATTGCACCACTAATCAATAAAAATATATACGTTGTGTGTATAGCGCACACGCATTATTATTAATTTACACTTACACACGTTAACAATATTAACATTGCCCGGATATACCTGCCACATAATTTGCCTAATTCGTACTCCTTAGAAAATTACCAAATGGAACCCCATTGTACTGCATATAATTTTGGCCATAAAACCATGTTAATGATCACATTCCAAAAAATTATAGGCTATAAGATATATAGCTTTAGTATTGTATTAGTAAAATATAATTTTATAATAACAATTTATTATACTAGACGCATAATAAATAATTTAGAATAACTTACAAATTTGTATAATATAATATTAAAAATGTATCACTATTTTTTAACAAATAGGCCAACAAAACTCTAGCAAGTTTACAAAAATTAAAACTCTATCATGGATTCCAGAAGGATTTGAACATAAAAAAAAATGTAACCATTCAAGAATATTTATTATATCGAAATTTTATATTTGAAACTCGTGTAATTTATGCGTTTTTAGATAAATATTTTTTGGATACAAGCGTGTGCGAGAAAAATAAATGCAACAATAGGAGGATTTGTTTTCATTAACATGGACTTAATGAAAGCCGTAAGTTGTATTTTAAAGATTTATGTTGTTTGATATAAACATAATATGCGTAAAATACTGTATTGGACAATGATAAAAACTAAAAGAACTAAAGTGTTCTAGTAGTTTGAAAGCTATCATAGTAGTCGAAACACTAGGAACTATAAATATTTCATGACTAACATAATTATCTCAAATAGTCAAATTTAAATCTCAGCAGTCAACAGAAATATTATATATGTATAATTATTGCTTATAGTAAATACTAAAAACAAACTATGGTTTTCATCAATTTTATAGAAATGTATATTATAATTTATTAATCTATTCAGATAATAATATAAAAATGATTCCTTAATCTAACATAATCCCGTGTATGGCTGTATTTAACAGATTGTATTTATTATTTTTGATGCATTTATACACACCAAATAAATTATCAATATAATATTAATTTAATTAGGTAGTAAATTATTTACCTACTGATAATTAACTTTTTATGATAAAGTTTGTTATTTCATATTTAAAAAAATATGAGAATTAAATTAGATATCATGTGTTTTTTAACTACCTATAGTCTATACTATATAAATTATTTAATAAAAATATTTACTAATATTAACAGTTGCGTTAAATTAAATTCTCCGTCAAAATATAGTCGAATAAATGTATAATCGTCTAATATAAATTATAAAAATAAATTATTGTGATCAAAAAATAAATAATTATTTAAAATTAAGTTTATAACCTTTAATGGGTAAAATGCTTTCATTAAATTACATCATATTATACATGGTATGGTTAACAAGTACAATTTTACTTAGTGAAAAAAGTAATAACATCATATTTTATCTACGTTTTAACTTTATTAATTATTTATAATATATTAATATCATTTATATTAATAATTGAAATTATAAATTATATTATGTAATATTATATTTTGATTTTAACGCTATTTATATGTGAAACAGATATTAGTTATTATTATGTATTAACAATACATTTTTTGTTTTAGATTTGTGGTATCATTGCAACATATTTTTTAGTACTTATACAGTTTAAAACTCAAAAAGGTATCTCCAAGCCTTTACATCTGTCCGATTAACTTAATTGTATTTCTTTTCATATGAATAAATGTATCTAACAACTAATAAAAAGTGTATTAATTATTTACCTTAGCTATGTTATATTTAATGATTTTTATTTACAAAAAAATAAAATATGTGTAGGTAAACTCATATTTTATGGAATTTGCTTTAAGAGTGAAATGTAATTATTGACATAGTTACCTATGCCTGTTGATACACTAAAACATGTAATAAAAAATATGAAATTGAAAAAAAATCTATACGACTAAAGATTTAATTAAATTTTTTACCTACATGTAGCTAAAATAAAAATATCAGGATGAATAAATTATATTTAGTTATAAAAAAACAAACTAATTTACAAAATAAACACTAATTTTATTTAAATATTAAAAATATAAATTATTATTATGTTGATTTTATGAACTAATTTTCAAGAACTTTCAAGAAGAAAAAATAATATTACTATATTCTTAAAATATTAGTAAAGCAAAACTATTAATTACAAAAACATTATATTTTATATACTTACAACACCATTTTAAGGACATTAAAATAATTAATTCATGTTCTTTTCAAATTTTTAGTACCTACTTATAAAACTATAATAATTTATATATTCTGTGTCAGTGGCGTTTAATTAGGAATTTTCTTTAAAGTGGACGGATTAAAATTTTTTCAACTTTAGACAATTGTGGACTGTATATCTCATTTTTAAAAAAAAAATGAAAAACCTTAGGCTATAAAAAATACAATTATAGCTGGATTACTGTTAAATTATAAATATTTAAAAATATTAGTAAAATAAGGCTCTGGAGGATCTATTGCTCTCATCACCCCTTAATTAAGTGCCTTGTGGTATATCAAATATAATAGTGTTCAAACATGATTTATAATAAATATCACTTTCAATTAATGAACAATTACAAATTCTAGTTGGTATATAGATAAATATGATATTCTGTTCAAAAAAACAAGCAATAGTTAATAAAAGATTTAAATTTTTTATCGAAAAAATGTGTCCGAAGAGAAATTGAATAAAGTATAATAATATATTAAAAAATACCATTTAAAAGTTTAAAACGGATATATAATATTAATCGAAATATTTGAAATCTTCGTTAAATTATTGTGATACTACTAAATCATATTATAGGTATAATAATAGGTATATATCAGTGATAATGACAATAGTGTTAGGAAAAAGAAACGGGCCCGCGAAATAAATTATTCTGAAATGTAATATATATTTTTCTGCGTGAGTCAATAAGCCACATTTTTTTATGTATTAAGATTGTTAATAAAATTTTTCTGTGAATACAAAAAATTCTTGTCTTTTTTTTTATATTTTCAAGGATATAATACAGAAATAACGTTACCTAATTAACAAAATAATGATCAATAATATCGTTAATATATAATATTTATATATACCTTAACAGAAGATAAATTTGTACATGAACATGCTACATGCTCATGGTCAATGCATCGACCTACATACGCTATAAATAGTAGATACTAAATACGTTTTGTATAATGTTTCAAGAAATAGTTGAAATAGGTATCGTATATACATTAAACGCGGTGAATTGTAAAAATGTAAATACAACATAAACGGATACTGCAAGAGTAGAGGATAGATAATATTATATAAACTACTAGATATAACGGTATAAGGTATAAAGATTATAAATATATGTAGGTATTTTGTGGAACATAAATGTCATTAGTCAGATCTTGCACTATATAATTGGATTTTACATAGTTATGTCTAAAAATATATACTTTTTGAAAACATTTAGGAGGAGGATTAACCATCAAATCCCTTGTAGGTATATCGTACACGTGCCTGTACTAGCTGATGCCACATTATTTTCTAAAATTGTCTTCAGCTATATTCTGTTCTAAACTTGTTATAACAAGTACTGTACTTGGTAATCACTTTTTACCGAGATGTGAATTTCAACAGTACTACGATTGTAATAAATTTATGTAGCGTACCATCACATAGTGTCTACGGACAACACGTAGACATGAGTCAAGAATATAATTTTATGTGTAAGTACTAAGTATAATACAACGTTTAAACTATACTTCATAAATCACTTAAAATATTTACTATTTGAGCTGTATTTTCCATGAACACTGTGAAAATAATTTAAAATTCACAATTATTATTATAAAAGTCTATGTAAATTAAAATGATCAATGTCAGCCATAAATAAAACTAATAGTTTGATTTCCACACGAAATAAATCATAATAAGTATTTTAGTATTGATAATCAAACGATATCAAAATAAGGTTATAATCGAACATAATCAAACATATTTTTAATATAGATAAATAAGTATTTTTTGAAATTCATCAACAAAAAATAGTTTTGATAAATACTTATATATAATACGCATTACGCATATTAGGTATAAGATCAAAGTCATGACGGTTTTGAGAATAACGAAAAATGGTCAAAAAGGGAGGCTAAAGCCCCTTATCCACTCTGGGCACGTAACAGTTTGTACCCTCTTTATAAAATATCTGGATACGCCTATTGGTTAGAACAACCAAAACCATAAAAATCAAAAATATAATTTGTGATATCCCAAAAAATGGTATTTCGCGTATACATATAATATAGTGTTTATGAGTAAATAACCTACTCGGCTGCAGTATTCAAAAATAACGATACCTAACATAACTTACTAATCAGTAATTATTCAATCATTGTACCTATATATATATATGAATAAATAAACATTATAAACTTATACGTTTATTGCAGTTCTGAATTATATTTGTAATCAGCGATTTGCATTTAAACAAAGAATGTGTATTATTCTTAAAATCTTTCAAGAGAGAAAAAACAAACTAAACTCATATGCCTATAATATCAGATGATAAAAAATTAAATGTGTATATTATATCATTATCTGCATAATCGATTATAACAACTTATAAAAATATAGTAGGAATGGAGTAAACTGAGCCCCACTGCCCCAGTTTAATGAGATTATAGATATAGGAACAAAAAGTTTAAATAAAATAAAGGGACTTTAAATCTTATCGCAGAAACTTTGATATGGCTAAAACAAATTCTAAAGTTTCTAGTACTTTTTAAAGACCCTTTTTGAATACACCCAAATATATCTCAAATATACAGTTTATAGTATTATTTGACCTAAAATATACTTTATTTGATTATTACTTAAAATTGTGAACATTTTTATGATTTATAATGTACGTATAGGTAGGTATATTGTCAAATGCATATATTATGTTCGTGACGTACTAAAAATATAACCATATACCAGAATTATTTTTTTATAATGTTTAAAAATCCAATAAATTGTTATTTAGACTATACATATGACAGCTGTAGCTCCACTTATAATGTATATTAGTGTATTAATATACTATAATGCGATTTGTCCAATATCTACTCGTTATATTGTGTAATATTAAGTTTAGTAAAATTTATTATTTATAATAAAACATTTTTGAACACAACTCTTTGTTATTATATGAAATTCCAATGATTAGTAATTGCTACGTCACCACTATAATACCTACTATCTATATTAATTTCAAATATGGGTTAATATTTTTTACAATCACAAGTATGATGTATTGTTATTTAGTAATAATAAAATTATAAGCATGGTATCCTTTTTTTATTATTATTAAAAAGCGTAATTACAATCTATACAATAATGTTCGTACAATAAGTAATTTTTAAAATATAGTTTAAAATAACGGTAAAATACAAAGTGGGAAGGAACTCAAAAGCACTACCTGTCAAATCAAATATAATAGACAATAGTAGTTCTCTAGGCCAAGACCGTTTTAATCTCCTATGCGGATTATCAGGAATTACACGGGAAGATAGTCGATTTATCAGTCGATTTTTATGGTAGATTAGCTTTAAATGGAATAAGAGGAAGTGAGATTTAGTCTATTAAGATAGTGTTGGGATTTTAAAGTCGTCATAAAGATTGTCATTTTTGATGTACCATGGATCAGAGACGATTTGACGAAGGCATATAAACTAATAAGCTTGCTGGATAGTTCTCAGATTTGAGGGTTTTGCGGAGCCCCATATCTGGATACAATAAACCCACACCGGCCACACTAATCTTATAAAAGCCTTATAAATTAACAATTTATTGTAGTTTATTACTATTTTTAAATTGTCAATGTATAATCAACTAATAAATTAAATCAACGAATGTTAATCTTACATTAGTGACTGTGCAAGTAGTACTTTCCAAATATTATAATACCATTTTGTTTATGATTAGTTTACAAAGGTTCTAATCATCAAAGTACTTATATACCTACAACTTACAAGGTTAAATTCTTATACTCGTTGAAAAAAATATTATTAAAACAAACTACACGCGAATGCACGATTAATATATTAATATAAAAATAATCGAATTAAATGAAATGTGCAAAACCTATATTATAATAAACAGATTTTATTTGAATGAATTTGATATCCGTTTTATTTTATTATTTTTTTGTCACAGTAGTCTCGTTGCAATGTAATAATACACTTAAAAAAATTGCTTTGTACATAATATAATAAAATACCTGACTACTTAATATCTTTACAGCACATTTAGTCGTGATGAATGACAAAACGTTTAGCCATAATTATATATTATAAACTACGAATATAAGAATAGCTTAGGTACAATATACACATATCTACTTATTCCGTATTCGACTTATTGTAGAAGCACTACAACAATATTATTGTAATATATAATTTAAAATATATCGTTTTTCCTTATATATGATTTTTTATTATTATTTTCATTAAGTCTTAATGTCGAAAATGAAAATTAATAACTACGACAGTTACAGATACTTAAGGGTGGCCCACGTGACCGCCATATGTTTTGGATTTCCATACACTCGCAGAAAAATAAAAGAAGGTTTCGATCTCGATGGAAACATTGGACATTTAGCCGGTATTCAATAACATTAATCATATTAATTATGTATTAATATTTTATTATGAATTAGTTATCTTCGGTACGATTATACATTAGTAACTGATGGACAGATATACTATAGCTATATAATAACGCTGCTAATTTTAGAATAGAATAAATAATGATAAAAAAAATAATAGGTAGGTATAGTTCGAGCTTAAAAAACTCTAGATCAGCTGAAACAAAGCACAATATTCAAACTATTTTATTCAATTGTATTAGTAGATACCTAATTTATTATGGGGAATTGACTATAATTTACTATTATATATTGTTTATATAATTATATGATATCCGTGTAGTTATAATTTGATATATTTTATACGATTAATTCAATGTATTAGCAAGAGCGATATCTATATAAGCTAACAGTTGACAACAAGCCAACCGATCAATAATAAAAATGTTTTACTGTAAAATGTATAGTTTTAGTTACCCGTCTAAGTACATTTTTCACAAAACTACACGCCTATTATACTATGCGGTTGTCGTGTGCAGGCGGATACCGGTATTCGTTCGACAAGCGGCTGATACCGGTGTGGACGCTGTACGCGTGTCTGAACGCATACGTGATGCATTACAACTACGTGGAGGGCGTGCGGTATGTGGCCGGCTCGTTCCGGAAGTGCTTCGAGGAGTCGTACTGTTTCGCGCTGATCGAGTTGCTCAACCGGAACGTAGGCCCATCGTCTAACGTAATGTGTTCCATGTTCTACGGGCGGTGGTACAAGATCGCCGGGCTGGCGGGCGCCGAGCGAACGCTCCGGTTCCTGGACGACACCCGGGACGCGCCGTTGGCCGACCACCGGGGCCTGTCCCGGGCGGTCTGGTACGCCGCGCCCGCGTCTCTAGCCGCGTACGCCTCGCTATCGCAGTTCTACATGCACATGGTGCCGCCGGCCGTGGTGACCGCGTACTGGTTCAACGGCATGGGCCAGATGGTCGTCTACGTGTTGGTGTTCGTGCAGTACTACGTGCTGGCCCGCGGGTTCGGCCGCGTCAACGACATGGTCGAGGCGCTGGACGTGGCCCGCGACCCGGCGTCCGCGGGCCGGTCGCTGACCCGGTTGGCCAGCGTCTACGACGAGCTGTGCACCCTGGCCGGCCACGTGAACAGGGCCTACGCGCCCGAGATGCTCTTGCAGTGGGCCTACAACATCGTCCGCGTCATCATGGTCATGTTCCGGCTGCTGGAGATAGTGTACTCGCTGGACGGCCCGATGGCCTCGGTCACGCCCTATCTGCTGGTCCAGCACTTCGGCGAGCTGTTCATATTCGTGGTGCACACGTCGTGGGTGTGCACGGTTGGCGACCACCTGTCCGGCGAGGTAAGTACCTGTATTATATATTACACTGGCAGACTGCCGTCCGGGTCCATTCGCGTATAATTTTGTTCACAGTTTTGGTGTTGCTAATTCTTGTTGTGTTACAGTGAACATTAAATCCCCTTTACCTGTTCTACAAATGTCTCTAATACAACGATGTGTTGTGTGTGTAAAAGAGTCACCAACATTTTAAAATAAATTGTATCGAAAAATTATTGTTCAATTAAAAGCTAAGACTATAATTATTCTGAACTGAATATAAAATATAACATTAAACGGGTTTACTTATATCTACCTATCATCAATTAATTATGAATTTATAACAAGATAAATAACAGCATAACTAATGTTTAAAAACATGCAAACTTAAATGTTTCTACTGTTTACAATTAAAATATACGAAAATAATGTTTAGGTGTTATATCCGTGGTTATCTATATAATTATAATCAGGGCTCGGGACTTAAAGCATTTGCTTATTTTTATGAATTGACTTAAAATGTAGCAGAGTGCTATGGAAGTGTATGTCATGTTAAAACACGTTCAATTTTAAAATTTGAAAGTGCTTTTTTTGCTTTTTTCGACGATTTTTTAAAAATATGCTTCTTCCCAGTTTTTTTTTTTTGATTATCTTTGCTTTTTTGACCAGTTTTTCTACTTTTCGTGTTTTTTTTTTCAGAAAATCGCTCGGAAAATCTATAAATAATAAGGCAAAATATCTCGAAAGTGAAGTTAAATTTTTTTATAATATAAAGATTTTGATTTTTTAGTTAGAAACTTTTCCTAGTTATTTTGTTTCAATATTTTTTGTAGTCTAATTACATTATTTTTAGCGCAGTTACAAGTTATGTCTAGTACCTACTTTATCATGTAAAAAGAATGTTTTTTTGCTCAAATTTAAGTTTGTAAATGCTTATTTGATTGAGTGTTTATAATGATGTTTTTAAGCGCTTATTTTAAAGATTTTAAGTGCTATAAGTCCCGAGCCCTGATTATAATACTCCATTTGCAACATTTCAATTAAATCACTGCATCTGACGTCTGCCAGTGTAGCTTTTTTAAAAGCAAAGTGTACATAACTAAATAAAAATGGGTCTTAATCAGTAGAACTAAGTCTTCAATGTTTAATTTATCTATATTAATTTTATGAATATTGTGTTAATAAAATTCTTAGAAAATGTAGAAATATATTCAACTGCATTATTGCATTAATAAATTACAGTAAGTAGGTAATAGCAATAGGTACATACAAGCTAGGTACAATAAAGTCGTATGTATTTCGAAATTATAATATACCTATTGTACCTATGAGTTTCCAGGTTTTCAAATACTTATCAATGTTCTCAAATTCACAAATTATAGTAAAATAATAATATATATATTTATATATATCTATACGTAAGACAAAAGAGTTAGATCTGTGAACTTTTTTTTCTTGGTTGTAGATATAATTTAAAGTCTAGTTGAATGTCGTTTTTCAACCAAAATACCACCTACAATACCTATGCATAAAAATTTGTCTAGAATAAACAATAGATTAAATTATATAATAATAATTATTACCTACTAACCAATTGGTTATAATAACTGTAGCGTTTATATCAATTTATCAGTTACCTACCTACTAATATACAGTAATTTATTAAATTTGTTCAATTAAATAGAGCACATCATAAACGTAGAAACAATCTACCGATGTATAATATAATATTAGTATTAATAGCTATACAATACTAGGTAAGTCAGTCAAATTTCACCAGTAAGGTACTAGAAAAGAAATCGTATTTTCATTGTTGATTTACTATTATAGTATAATTAATAGTTAAGTAATATTATCATATTATATTGGCTACATAAGAATAATTGCGTCCCGGTTTTTCTATACGAATACGACTATACTAATTGTGTCCCGATCAGTTGCGAATTTAAGGGAGGGGCCTAAGGTCCTCGTTTCCCTCACCATTAGCATAAGTTAAATACACATTTAAAATTATTGTATATTTGTATATATAACAAATCTATGATTACTGAAAAAATTTAAGATTTGCGTTTTGGACTATCCCCCCCAAAAAAAAAAATTAAATCCTGGATCCAACACTGGTCCCGATTATTTGCGTCCTTGAATTCAGAATTGAATTTATAAAAAATAATATTAATGACGTAAAAAATAACAAGTTTTGATTATATCAACACTATCATACAAATTTCTATCAATCCATAAATAATATAATAACCTAATCTTACTTATAATTTTTTAATTAGTTTAACGTAATAATTAACGATAAAAAAACAATATTTTTAACCTACCTTTAGCAATATAATCATGTAATGTTTCTATTGACAGTCCTGTTTGAACTCAAATCATACATATTTTTAATCAGTTAAATATAACTTACTAACTTTTTTTAAATTAGTCCAAAATATATTCTTCATTACTTTAACACTAACACGACTGAGATTTGGAGCGAAATCATTTTTTAGTATGTTTTTTAATATCTTCATATTTTTTTTTATTAGCCATTAGTTCAAAACTATTACTGCTCGACAATTTATGTACATAAGCAAGATAAGAAGATACAAATAATATACATGTACTAAATATGTAGAATGCATTAGCATAATAATATAGAGAGTATATAAAGTTATATGTTCATATTAAAATATTATAATTTTCTAAAAGCATAATTGTTACCTATTAAAATTATTCAATAAACTCAAACACCTATGATTCGCCAAAAATTTCACTAAATGTGTTTTCAGGTTTCAGCAAAACTAAAATTATAAATTTGAATTGATAATTTGAAGAATAAATTATAATTTATAATTTAACAATTTAAAACTGAATATCAAAAAAGTGAAATAATTGTTATTATTTGTTTTTTAGTCTAAAAGAATATTTGCAAGTCTAGAAAAATTAAAGCTTCGCAATAGATATAACAATAACATGGAAATTAGAAAAGCGGTTAGTTTTTTTTATCTACTTTATTCTGTGCCTATATAGGTACCTACTAATTACCCGTTTATAAAACAGTTTTAAAACTATACATTTTTATTTATTTAGGTAAAAATTTTTTATGTCCGAGCAAATGCTAGAAATGTGTATGCGTCAATTGGAGATTTTATTATATTCAATATGAGTCTCATAAGATGTGTAAGTTAAATGAATATTAATAAATTACATATTAAACGTAATTGTCATCAATAACTCAGCATAAGTTACATTTGCATGTATTTAATAAAAATATTTATATTTTTTTATAGGTCTGTTCTGTTTTAGCTACATATGTATTAGTATTAATACAATTTAGAGATCAAAAAGGAAATTCAAAGCCTTTATATTACAATTGGAATTAATACAATACAATAAAATAATACCTATGTAATGTCTAATTTTTCTATTTGTCTAACATCAATAACTCAATAGTGATATTGAATTACATATTATGTTAGTTACTCTACAATTGGAAAATTAAATAGCATTACATTTTTTTTTATAAATAACATTTTCTTAAAATGTTTGTCTACAGTTATGAGAATATCATACTTATAGGAAGTTTTCATAATTATGCTAATTAAAACTTCAATATCCAATATTACATTATATCTTGAGTTATTTAAATTTTTTAAAAAGATGCCACACTCCAAAATAACGTCTTCATCTTATAATTTACATACATACAT
Organism: Rhopalosiphum maidis; assembly: GCF_003676215.2. Taxonomy (NCBI): domain Eukaryota; kingdom Metazoa; phylum Arthropoda; class Insecta; order Hemiptera; family Aphididae; genus Rhopalosiphum; species Rhopalosiphum maidis. Next base: position 69,811,233 of record NC_040877.1, read on the forward strand.
CATAACAAATTGTATTAGATAAGTTCTAACTATTACTTATAACTTATAAGATATAAAATAGAAAAATGTATAGCATTCATTATTATACTTTTATTTGTAATAACTTCTGAAATAATTAACAGAATACATATTGAAGAATATTGTTATTTATTATAAAATTTAATTTACCATTCACCATAGCCTTTGATATCATTTATATTACTACCAAAGAATAACACATCCCCGTGATTAGCAATAAACATAGATTTTTCATTTACATATTTTGCCAATTGTTGACGTTTAGCTATAATCTCAAGAGTTTTGGATTTCTGTTCTTCAAAATCTTTAATAAAATTTTCAGCATCTGGATTCAAAGTTATTGGATGAAGAGTCGTTTCTTTTTTTGAAGATTTTATTTCAGTAGAACCAACTGTGGTTGAGCATTGATGTGCAACACTATCAGCAAACTTTTTCATTTTTTTTTGGAACAAAGGATTTGGTGAATCTTTACAAAATTTAGTACCAGCAGAACTGTTCTCTATTAAGAGATCAACTAAATTTTGATATTTATGCGTCAAAACCAATTCCGAGTCTTGTTTATCAACATCATTTTTTACTAATATTTTGTTGTCATCTTCTTTTAATATTTCATCTAAATTCTCATTGATAGTTAATTTATTTTTCTTGGTTTTTTTTTTTGACACTTCAATGTCATCATTTTTTTCACTGATGAGTTCTTTCTCTTTCTTTTTCTTTTTTTTTAACCGAATTTCATCTGCATTCAGAGGTACAAGCTCAGTATCTTTAAGCTGTTTGGCTCTGCGTTTATTTTTTTTTGGTAGCATGGTATTTACTTCTTGTTCTTCAGTTTGAGTTTCCACTTTGTCTTTGATAGAAATTGCTTCTTCCATAGTATTATTATCTTCATTACTTGATGATGTATCATGTTTATCTATTTGTAATTTTTTACGTTCTTTTTTGGATTCAAAATATTCTTTCATATTTAAACCATTTAAACTTTCATCATCATCTTTAACACCTTTTCCTAATATGCATGCCAATTCTTCTTTTTTATATTGTGTTAAATCTTTTCCCTTGGTAAATTTGTGGTAACTGAAAACATAATCAATAAATTAATAATATATTTCATGCAAAAATATCAATATGCATATAAAACTTATTTTTAATTAGAATAAATAAATACAAACTCCCCTATAAACAAAAATGTTTATAATGGGAAAGAAAAGTTTGAGTTCATTACAGTCAAAGTTTTTACACATAGTAGTAAAGTTTTATAAGTATACATTATAAAATGAAATAAAAAAAGCATTCCTTAAGAATCAATTATATAATTACAGTTTACAATAAGTAAATCTTTGAAAAGTTTAGTATTTTTAGAAATAGCTTAAATAAATATTAATATTTAAATTTAAAAAAAATCATGATTTCATGAATATTAATTTTAAGTAATCTACATATTTAAATAGCAACCAATATACAACATTCTTTAAAATATTTGGCGGATATATTAATGTTTTCTTTAGAATGTATGTTATGTGAATGTGGATGAGTTACCTTGGCAATATTATGTCTGAATTTAAATAAGCTAAGTTAAGTATTACTAAAATATAACTTATATTTGAGCACATTAAGTTCAAAATATGCAGGACAATTTAAGATACCAGTACAACAACCAGACAAGTTCAGATTTTTCAAAAACTTACTATTAATATAAAAATATTCAGAAAAAAATTCTGTATCAAATGGCGCAACAATCAGATAAGTCTGATCATAATTATAAGAAATATTGTAATTAAACTATTTTTAATTTTTTGTTTCAATACTTACTGAACTCTTGATCTTGAATTTAATGAATTTTCAACAAGTGATTTTTTAGAAGTAGTATCATTATTTAATTCTGATAGTGCTTGGTATTGGTCAAACTTTTCTGTTAACTGTGATAATAAGCGTGAATAATCTTCACCTGCTTTGAACCAATCGTCTGCATTATTTGCTATAAATCCTAGTCCTATAAAAATACAGTCATCAGTAAAAATATTTTACATATACATATAACTGAAAAAATAGAAAATTATATTCTCTAATACACTAAATTTTTAAATTTAGTGAAATATTTTTGAAATTTGCTAGTATAATATAATAAATTAATTAATATTAAGTATACCCTATGTTTACCATATTTTTAAAAAAACAGAAATACCTATTACTACTACTTTTTACGTATTATACTATATTATAGACTGGTAATTTCAATCAAGTAATGAAATAATTTATTATTTAGTAGAATATGTTAAATTAGGACTTAATTAAAATTATTGTTTAGAAAACATACAATCTGTACCTTCATGCACAATAGGCATAATATTATTATGTAGTGACATACACAAAACATTTTTTTTTTTAAGGGAAAGGATTCGTACAATTAAAACTTGAACGATATACACTAGTACACTTAAAAAAAAGGTCATTAGTGTACATAAAAAATATTTTTTTATTTTTCATAATGGTAAACACAATCTAGAATTTTTGGTGAATTAAGAGTATGTGATGATAGAAGAAAATTTATTCATGCATTATTTGAGTGAAGTCATTCATTAATGACACTGACCTGGAATTTATGCGGTTATGTATTTTCTATTTTTTTGTTATCTTGTAACAAGCCAAGACACCAGTTATTTTTTAGGTGACTTTTGGAGTTACCAGACATAATTTAGGTGGAGAGGTTCTATATAAGCGAGTACTTTAATGAATTACCTGTAGGGTGCACTTTGTGTTCAACTCTTATGTTTTCTGATATTCCTTGCTTATTTTTTCCAAGACCAGATCCTTTAGACCAACCAAATTTTTCAAGCATCCGCTGTCCAAACTTTGAATCATCTGATTAAAAAAACACAAATCGAATTATGTAGGTAATAAAAATGCGGGGGTTCATAAAATCTTAGAATAAAAGCAACGGGAAAATGTAATATCAAATAAGGTTTGTAATAATCGCATTTAAAAAGAAAAGCGTTTAACAACAGTTACCATTTGTCCAGTGATTTGGGGCCGACAAATTAATACTTTGTATAGCGTTCTTTCGTCGTTTTCTGGGTTCTGCTAAAGACATGACTAACGAAAGAAAACTATTATATAATTATATTTATTTTTTCTAAGAAACCAGGGTGTATTACCCAAATTTCTGTTATGCACAATACCCCACGAACTATGTCCTAACTCCTAAGATATGACAAACATCAATTCATGAATCAAATTCACAAATTACGAAGTGCATTGAGCACGACCGCACGGCACACGAGAATACGAGATATCGATAATCATGATAAAGAATATTTAATCTGTTATCTGTTATATTTATTCTTTATCTCGATGCAGCATGTAAAGCACTACAACTATCTAAATTATCTTTGGTTATTGCTGATCTATTGGCGATACTGCGAACATGATGTATCCATTCACAGTGTTGCCAATACGGCGTCATCGCGATATCGCCTCGTCGCCGTGTTTCGTCGCCGTCTTCCCGACCGCTCTCTTTCGTTTGGAATTATTGTTTAGCTCGTCCGCGTTTCGACGTTCCGGATTCGGAAAATTTTCAATTTGATCAGCAAGGAAAACACAAGTAAGAAATTTTTTATAAATATGTCTCAGTAAACAATATAGATGTCGGCTCCGCCGGTCTGCCAAATTTTCTATCGAATCGGTAACTACGAAAAAAGTTCTACTATAATTACACATGGCTAACCTCAAAACTTGACTTGTAATATAAATCTGTTGAATCCGAACTTACCAATTTTTCGTAACTTACTTATTATTGCTTTAGTTAAAATCTTGTACTTTGTTAATTACGAATAAGTTTCACCAATTTTTGAACTGTCTCTAGGAGGTAACTTGTTTGATTTTTCACTACTAATTAGTACCCATCCCCTAGATTTAAGATATTAGTTGATTTAATAATCTTGTTTACGGTTAATTATCCATGTCCAGCTGAGTGATTGAACTTATATTCTATTATGATTTCTGCTCCAGAAGTTATTTTTTTGATCAACTTTTAGTCTAAACACTAATCGAGTGTTTAGTATCTTCTCTGAGATAAATATATGATCTTTGACAATCGTTTTATTTATAAAAGCGTTTATTTAATTTTTGTCGTCCTAATTTACCCATACTTTCATTAACAAGATAATTTTGTTACTTTGACAGTTTGTCACTTAGTTTTAACTTTCTAGATTGTTTTTAATTTTAGAATCATCATGGCTGACGAAGACTGGGGAGATGTTGGCGTATCAAATGTAGATTCAGCCCCCGTACAAATTGCAGCTGATTTACCAGAAGTGAAGTTATTCGGCAGATGGAGTTGTGATGATGTTGAAGTTTCTGATATGTCTTTACAAGTATAATAAAATTTAATTTAACTACCTATCTACTTCAATTTAATGTATTGTAATTTGTTATTATTAGTATAGATATGATTCACATTAAAGTTATTATTAAGTAGACATTAGTAATTGGAACATTTAAATTTTATAGGATTACATTGCCGTCAAAGAAAAGTATGCCAAATATGTTCCTCACTCTGCTGGTCGTTATGCTGCTAAACGTTTCCGTAAGGCTCAATGCCCTATCGTTGAACGTTTAACTAATTCTTTAATGATGCACGGACGTAACAATGGAAAGAAACTGATGGCTGTCCGCATTGTTAAACACGCTTTTGAAATCATCTATCTGTTATCTGGTGAAAATCCGTTACAAGTTCTTGTTAAAGCCATCATTAACAGTGGACCAAGAGAAGATTCCACACGTATTGGTAGAGCTGGTACAGTCAGGCGTCAAGCTGTTGACGTTTCCCCATTGAGACGTGTTAACCAAGCCATTTGGTTGTTGTGCACGGGATCCCGAGAAGCTGCATTTAGAAATATCAAGACGATTGCTGAATGTTTAGCTGACGAATTGATCAATGCTGCTAAGGTTAGTTATAAATTACTTTATTGAATTTGATTGTTTGAACAATTGGTTAATTATTTTTGTTTTTACAGGGATCTTCGAATTCTTATGCTATCAAGAAAAAAGATGAACTCGAGCGTGTGGCCAAGTCTAATCGTTAATTTCCATCTATTATTTCATTTATTTTAAATATACATTGTATATTTGAACTAAAACAAAATAAGTTTTTAATTTTTTTATTAAAAAATGTTGTTTATTATACATTTCCTTAAATCCTTAAACATTACTCTAAACAATTGTATCAGATATCTTAGGTTAGGTTAGGATGTTGTGATGCATTTTTTGTGGTTGTAAGTATTTTGTTACTTAAAAAAAAATTAGTAATTTCTTAGTACAGTCTTAAAATTAGATTTTGAATATTCTTAAATACATTACCAAATCTTGGCTGAATTATGAACTCTATACATACTAAACCATTATTTGCATTGCAAATACATTACTACAAAATTTAGATACTACAAATGAGTAGATATTGTGTCTTATACTCCTAATAATAAATAATTTATATAAAACTATTAGTTAGAAGAGTTACATTCTTAAGATTTAGTATTGATGTAGTAATACTTAAATAACAGAACATTGTCTTATTTCGAATAAAATGTTGAATAATTAGGGTGCACAATTTGCATGGGCACAACTATACTTTTCCAAAAGTTATAGAGGGATTAGGTATTGTAAATTAGAGTTTTGGATAGAGCATTTAGGTGCATCTCATTTCATCTACTTTTTATTTTATTTATTTTTTCACAAAGTTAATAAAATGTTCACATATTGAGATTATTAATTTTAATTTAGATTTCATTAATTAATTGTGTCAAACATTAAATCACTTTCAATAAGATTGTTAAAATTTGGTTGTCACCTTATTATAAAAGACCTCAATAATTTTATTATAAAATACTTAATTTTAATATCTACTTCATTTTATAATTCAGCACTTCAATTTTCAATTAACTATAATGTAATTCTGTCATCTAAATTAATAAAATATCTCTTAACTTGTTTTCGTGGATTATGGTAGAAATAGATTACAACATTTTGAACAATGTTACTAAATATGTATAGTATGACGTGTAACAATGTCATATCAACTATACATTTAATATATTAAATTAAAACTATATAATGGTAGTATTCAGAGCACTAGCTAATATTGTTTTGATGAAACCATGCTTTTAATGTCTAATAAGGTAAAAAAGGAGTTCGTTATAAATAAAATGTTTCATATTTTCACAAATGACAGTATATTTTTCAACTTTGAAAAAATAACAATCTTGAACACATAAAAAATATAAATATATATATTTATAATAATATATAACTATGTATAATTTTGTTCTAGACTAAAATAAAATCAGAACAATTTCTTAAGTAGTAACAAATGGTAACGCTTTGTTAAATATTTTAAGTTATAACAAATTGAAAACACTGAAGACAATTATACTGTTGTGTCTTCTGTCACCTTTTGATTTCGAGGCTGATCTGTTGTAGGAATATCAGTAGATTTTGTTTGAATTTGTTTTTCGTGAAATTCCTGAATGATAAAATAAACAAATGTTTAATTACAAATAGTGAATTTTGTTGGATTAAAAAATTTAGCAATGGTGAGATAATACAAAGAAATCGTTAGAGAAAAGACAAATATACATATTACTTAATATTTACTAAAAAGTAAATAATGAGTAATGACAATCAAAAAGTATAATTTAACAATAAAATATTTGATTTATTCAAAAATTAAATAATTAGTAGATGATGATTGCATCATATTTAATTAAATGATCACCTGAAAACAAGGAACCAAACAAAGGTTTATATTGCATTCAGGGCAGTGATATTTAGTTTTACGTCTCAAGAACCTTCCACGGGTGTCTATTGTATTCCAACAGAAACTGCATCCAAGTGCTGGTCCAGAACGCAACAATGGACAATGGTCAGATCGAGTTGATCCATTATAAGATTCATTTGTGTTTACCTATAATGCAGTTTAATATTGTCCAATAACTGTCATAGCATTCATACAATTATGCTAATACATATTACAAATAACATTAATACACAATTTATAGATTACCTGGGAAACACTAGTGGGAAGTTCGTCATTGTAGAAGGCTCTAGCTGTTGAACTGGGTTCAGAAGGCTGAGAAATTTGTTTGACTATGGTTGGTTTAGGAACAGCTAGTGTGTTGGTTGATGATGGATTTGGTTCCGAACATTGCCTCTCGAGCACCCGGATAACAGGTTCAGATTCATCACTTGTTTCGTTTTTAACCATTGATGTATCTGTACTCATGTCACTATCATTGATTTTTATATGGGGTTGACGTACTAGAGTCCTAATTCGTTTATTAACTGGAAAATTAAAATATCCATTTTTAATATTTGCTGTCAGCACTTAAAATTTAATTTATTATTATTATCATTGTTTATTAAATGCAAGGTAAATAAACACAACAAAAATACAAAATACAATAGTTATATTTCGATATACATTACATTTAAAAATAGTTTTGTTATACAAATCAAATTAAACCTAATAATATATTATAATCGTAATTTCTATACAAATAAATAATATAAGATTAACACCAGATTGCACAATCATCTGTTTCAAAGAGGTTTATTAACGAGTCATTAAATACTTAACAATCCCTTAAACGTAAAAAAAAATGAACTGTGATGGATGTGTCATTAAATATTAATGAATCGTTAAATTATTAATATTATAAACTATTTGTGCAAACCAGCATAAGTGAAATTATTAACTAAAATAAAAGGAAACAAAATAAAAATATGATTTGTTAATAAATAAATCCATAGTTTAAGTATGGTTGTCTGTTGAAAATATTGAAGGTGCAGGTGAAGAATAATAGCATGGGTTAATCACTGTCAGAGGCTGAGAATACATTTGTGAAACATAAGCAGGATGATCAACTGCCGAAGTTTGAGATGTTGAAGGTTCATATAGTGGCGCTTGATACACTTGTTCGGATGATTGACCATTGATTGATGATGCTGGCGAGGGTACTGGAATAGACGAGGAAGACTGACCTTTTCGATGAACAGGATAACCTTTTTTTTTGTACTCGAGCCATAACGTACGGTTATTTATCCCATACTCTTGTGCTGCACGACAAAATCCCATACGGCCCACACGTACAGCTTCAAGAGCTTCTTTAAAACGATCACTCTCCCGTATACCAGGTTCTCGTTTTTTGCGTACTTTATTTTCTGGTTTGGATACTGCTTGGCTTTGGGTATGGCGTAGACACTGTGAGGCGGGCAATCAGAGAGCTGCTCCAAAAACGACCAACCTGTTAGCAAATGTTGTAATTTGTAATAAAAATTTCTGGTAAATAAGATATTTAAAATGGAAAGAAAAGAAGACACAAAAATTAAATTTTCAAGAAGAAATACATTTAAAGACATATTAAATTATGCAATTAAGCAACTCTTTAAAGTGAGCATTTACAGGTTGAACGTTTTTGAAACTATTCACTCATCTAAATAGTTACTCATATTTTGGATTCACTTAGCAAAAGTAATCATTATCCTACAAAACTGTATAATAAATGAAAAAGAACATGCTTTTTTATGTACATTAATTTTAAAGATATAAATAATGCTTTCATTAAAATGTTGAACTAAATACAAAACAGAATCAAAACTTACAAAAATAAATTGCGTATTAAACTTAAACTAATCAATAAACAGTAAATAAGTACTAAACTACAAAAGTATTGTTATGTATTATGATTAACCATACCTTCAGGTTTGTGATGAACAATTGTTGTATGGTTATCTGTAGATGATTGTTTGCTTACACTAATAGGTTTTGATGTTTCTTGTCCTTGTGATGTAGGTTGAGATCTCTATAAAAAAAAAATATATATATGAATATATGTTTGTAAATTTCATTAATTTATGTATTAATAAATTCGTACAGTTGACATATTATCTTGTTCGGTCACTGAAATATCTTCAATAGAGCTATTGTGTTCAGATTTATCACTGGATGTTTTCATGAGATGCATTTTTTTTCGTTTTGCTGAAGGTGACAATAAACTATATTCAGTTTCTGCATGCCGAGTTGTAGCAAAGGGAAACATAGTTTTCTCAGTCAACCCTTTTATTTGTAAGCTTTCCGCTGCCTTAAACATATTAATGATTAATATTTCAATTAATGTAATAGAATAGAACAAAATAAAATTTACTTTTAAAATAATTGGGAGTTGATCTTGAGAAATGTTAACTTCACCATAGTACATAAACTCTATTAATGTTTTCAAATGATTATATGACATATCTTTGATGATTATTATTGGATGTTGACAAGGTGTTTCATTGAAAAGCATCTACAACAATAAATACACATTTAATTTAAAGATACAATAAAATTATTTTTAAAACAAGTTCAGATACTGATAGCTTATGTTTGAAATGAAAGACAAAGTTTTATATAGGTAATATTTAGGATAAATTCAACAATTTTTATTTCACTAAACCAATTGATCCAAATTATGCAATTTTAATATCGAAAACTGTTTTAATCTATTTTTTAGATCCCACAAACAACTTTATTAATATTTTATTTATCCAAAAAAATAAATCACTGTTAAATATTTGTAAACTTTTATATTTTGATATTTAAGTATAAGTTCAACTTTGTTATAAGTTGTCAGAAGGATATAAAGAATATGAGAAGACTAGGATCTCAATCTGTTGTTTAGGAATCTTTATTATTTAATTAGACCGGTCAGTATGTTTTTAGGTGGTTTTAGCAGAAAGTCATAATTTTAAACCTCCTTAAAATTTTCATACTTATAATAGCAAAATACTTAGGATTTTTCTTTTTGTAGACAAAGTGCTCAAATTAAAAAAAGCATAACTTTTTACAATATTTATCAAGTGTCAATCTATTACCTTACATATATCTTTCTAATATTTACTTATATGAAACTTTTTTTTTTAAACATACTAAGAAACAGATTTTATTACAATAAAAATGTACCTATTTAAATAATTATTTTTTTATTTTTACAATTTTGATATAGGTACAAAATAAAAGAACTGACATTGATAGTCAAATAAAAACAAATTTAAAATATTAGAAAAAAATTAAATTAATTTTTTTAATAAGAATAGTATATATTAATACATGCAAGTATTTAAAACTGTAAAAAAAAATGAAAAAATAAATTAGTACTAATTTAATCAGATATAAAATATATAATTTCTGTTAATTTTAATATGGATTCCCTATTTACACTAAGTTAATATAAATAGTTTCTTTAATATTTTTACCAAAAACTCTATGTGCTTCCCCCAGATTCACCTAAGAGTAATTTTACTACAAAATTAGAAAAATGACAAGCAGTTACAATACAAGGTATTTTAGTATAACATATTGAACAAAGATAAAAAATGTCAATCGGCTATCTACAAGAGATTCCATAATTAATAATAAATACGTAACGACTAATAATATAGATAAATAAATATTTAGATAATCTTAATAAACTATCTAATAGTAATAAAAATTAGTTATCATTGAAAAAAAATAATATCAAGAAACAAATATGTTATGATATAGTATATTGAATATAAATTCAATAGAATTTCTTATCAGTTATGCTTTTTACTTCAAAAATTTATCTTTAAAAGATATGTTTTATTTGTTTTGTTTGTAGGTACTAGATAATAATATATTAACACATATCTTTAATTATCAAACTAAATATGATCAATAATAAAAATAATTCATAATACCTATAATTATTAAATCATATTTTAACTAGATAAATACCAAGACACTTTTATAAGCATATCTGCTAATGTAGCAGTTACTAATGCATAGTAATAATAGTGATATTATTGTATCAAAGATTAATTGCAGTATGAAAGCTTAAAAATATGCTTGACCGTTTATCTCACTGCAGTGCGTCATTAATTAATTAATCATTAGTAGAGATTCTTATATATTTTTGTTACTATCTATTTAGAATAATAATAAATTATGTTATTTACCAACGATTTAATTCAACTATTATAGTGATTGAACTGCACAGTAGTAAATACCAAACACTCGTATAATATAGTATTGGTTCGTTTGACCTGAAGAAGTACCAATAATGTATATATTATTAACAAACGCGTTCATTTAGCATAGAAGACGATACACGCGGGCCACCCAACACGACAGAAACGTCGGTCATCAATAACACATATTCACATTAAATCTAAAAACTGGTGATCGACAACAGAGCACCAGAAACGACAACAACCAGTCACTGGTTTAGATGTAATCATTAGTGAGAAGATGAAATAACTTAATAAAAATCACCCACTACCGATGGTTAAGAACTGAATTTGAGGGTTTTGGGTCTTACTTGAAAATAGCTGCTGCACGCAGATAACACGACTTTGTGCACTTGTATTTTCCGGCCCTCGGCAGCGATAGTGGCGTCCACGAACATCTCACTGTTCAACAGGCCCGTCATGACGTTCACCAGGTTTGGCTGGTGGTTGTTCCACCGTAAACAGAACCTCTGATCAGCCATTATTTGAACCTGCAGATCCGCCGGACGCCAAACGGATCGACCGCCAAACAAACAAAACAAACGCACGCGATAATCAACATGCAGTATGATATATGGTAGTCTATGTTAAACACTAGTGGGGGACTACTGTAGTCAGGTACAACGGGAATTTCATGTTTATGATCCTTGATATACATGAATAACATCTTAGCGTGTGGCAACGAAACGCCGAGTTTGCGAGCGACAACGAGCTGTATCATAGTATAATAATATATGCAATCTTTACTCGCACTCACCTTAGGGCTTTAGGAGCACTTGTGCGTCACAATTTCAAAAACGAAAACGTTTAAACGACCGCACCGGCCAATAGGTACGTGTAAATCGACTATCAAGTCTCAGGTAGTCGTCGTTTGGGTTCGGCGTGGTGAGGAAGACTCGGAACGGAGAAGACGACGTCGGAATCGGAGACGGACAGGCCGGTAAAGACACGGTGTAACAAGAGAGCAAGCAGCGCGCGCGCGAGAAACGAGAAACGAAAAAGGGAATTAAAAAACACCGCCGTTCGTAGCACCCGCGAGAAGGTAATTTCTCTTCTCCTGGCTCGTTTCAATGTTTTCAACTTTTTTTTTCTCTCTTTTCTCTCCTAAGCTAATAAATAACTTTTATTTATAAATAAACAATTCATTATTATGATAAAATCGCGACCCATGACGTCAATCGCCGCGCAAAATCGCGTTGGTCACACCGGGCCCGCGGCCCGTCGACCGCCGGACGCACTGCCGACCGATCGACCCACCCCGCCCCGCCGGTCCGTTCGTCGACGACCACCCGCCGAAAAGGGATCGCGTTACCGTGCCATAATAATGCGACGTACATAATATCATATTATTATTATAGTCATAATACAAATAATAATAATAAAAATATTATAAATAAATTACAATATACACCGCTGTACGGTATTGAGTATACACCGTGTTTAGTCGCGTTTACCCGTTTACCGGCTGTTAATATTATTATTATTATAATCATTATTTATTACTATTATTACTATATCCGAACGCTTTCAGGCTTCGATGCCATAATTTTGCCGTCCGTACACCGCACCGCGGCCATCGTAGTCGAGTTGTTTTGGTACGCATTACGCCATTACGAGTACACGGCTACGGTACAGTGACGCCAGTGAGTGCACTGCCATATTGTCATGACGCGTACTTACGATAAAATTGTTGTTGTCGTAATCGAACGAAAACGTTTTAATGTCATGATTTTATAGCTTGTACACATTGTTGTAATGTTGTATAACGCCAATAGATGAAACAGACTCGTCCTACGACGTGCACGCGAATTTTATTTCAATTCTCTTCATTTGATTTAATCTTTCTTTTTTTGATTTTATATTAACTTCATTTTCACCTCGCCACTCGTCCGAAGAGACGTTTTTTTTTTTTAATTTTAATTTTTTTCAAATTTTCTATTACGCGCCGCGGCTGCGCTCGTTCCAACTCAGTGGTAAGTATAATATTATTATTATCGGCTACCTACTAGTTCCATGTATTGTGTTTCTAAAATTCTACCTACGATTAATGTAGATCGTCGAACGTATTACGTAAATTAATTGCGCGCACACGTGTGATAAATTATGTCGACGCGACTTTGCTTGACTGTTTGCATTCGGTAAATATTAGTTCGTGTTATTTTGTTTAACGCTTCTGCGCATTTCTCGAATAAGCTCAAGGTCAATCAAAATAACTAACTAATAGATTTATTCATTTTTTTATTTTAACTTTTCCCACCTATGACGTACCTAATATTAATATATTATTACTTAACCATTAAGTCTATACACCAGTCTTACTACAGTTTTAATTATTTTTATTTTTTTTATTTTGTGGTGTTTCAGTTTATTTAGTATTTGTTGGTCTGATTTATCATTTCATATCGAGTAAAAGTTATTACGGAAACACATGCATGAATGTATTTCTTGCCGTTGTATACCCAGCATCACCGTCAACAGATACCCGCTACTTCTACTACTGCTACTACTAAGATTACAATACTACTACTGCTACTACAACACTTCTGCAGTCTGTGAGAAAGCGATCATTAAGAAATCCTAGTTAAATTTATTTGGACATACACATTTGCCAATTGAGCATTAGTCATTGCCATTTATTGCTCAGGATACACAACGCTTGTTAAGACGACTTAGATAATAAATTATATCAATTAAGAAAAATAAGGTAATTAACAACACTATAATATCATCTACATTCATAATATGATACAATGGTTTTAAGCTTCCTCCAATTATATACTTATCATTTATAATACAGCCTCTCTATTCTTTTTTGGTTATTTCTTAAAATGCTATTGCATTTATTTTAATTGAGAAATTAAATATTTAGTTTATTAAGAGATATGTTCTCAACTAAGAAAATGATGTTTGGTAAACATTACTTTTTTAGTTTGTATTAAAATTGATTCCTATAACTAATATTATTTCATTAATCAATTTATAATTTATCTGTATTCCATGCTAAATGTTTCAAAAACAACATTAGTACCTATCTAATAACTATAAATTATACGATTATTACTATAAAGATTATATGGTTATGTATTATTAACCAACAATAATTATTATTTTAAAATTAACAAAATTAATGTTTAATATGACTTAGATTTTTATCATGATCTAATTCTATTGAGCATTAAGATTATATTTGGTACACATCAATAACCAAATCTACTATTCTACAATCACTGTATAGAAACTAATATCAAAATATAGATAAAAATTATTATTAACTATTTACAAAAAAGTGATTACTCTACATATCCAGACTATTATCTCTACAACGTTTAAGCAATTAAAAATAAAGGTAAATCAAAAAAATTATTAGGTAGCTGATGCCTGATATAAATGTAAACAAAATGGGAAAACTATGTAATCTTAGTATAACGTGTCTTTAATTATTTAAAAAATTTATACATTTTGAAATGGCAAGTGTTCGCAGTAAAATAAACTACTTTGTATACCTCTATCATTATTTAGGGTTTGTATGAATTAAAAGTCAATTTTTATCCAACAAAACTAAATTATTTTATTTAGTATTTGAAATTAAAATTTTGTAGCAGTCTATAAAATTTTTATTTTAATGAAATAAATCTCATAAATTGTATAGGATTACATATTATTTAAATTTCTTCTAGAGTAGACATTTTATACATTTTATGGTTTATTTTTTAATTTTAAATAAGTGATTAGAAAATCTTAAGTTAAAATAAAAAAATATATTAATACATCTTTATTTTCTTAATTAAAAAAAAAAAAAAAATTATTCTGCATATTTAATTGAAGAATAATTCATTCATTACCACTATATGCTATTAAATTAGTTACATTTGTAACAAACATTCTTAAGATTTTTGTACATTTATTAAACATATTTTCTACATCTTTTGAGTACATGATTACTAGTTTTTAGCTCATGCTAATTCGATTCTTAGATGCTTAAATTATTGACATTGCAATAATATAAAATCAATGATAAAGAATAATATGTATCTATATTAGATTTTTTTTTTTGCATATATTCATATACTTAACCTACCTTTATTGATTTAACTCGACAATTTAATGCACCTAAATTATTACGACACACGCTTTGGAGTTGGCCAGCAGTACAGGCGTCGAGTTCTGGAGCAGTCCGAGTAATCAATAGAAGATTAAACCATCAGACACGCTTGCATTTAGTAGTTATAGTAGAAATTGGTGGCTTTTCCGTTTATACATTTTGAATTTAATTATGTCGATTATAAAGTACGTTTCTGTAAAGTGTGAACTTTGCTCTGAAGAATATTGACATGTATTTAATACTGACTCGTCCGCCCGATAAACTAAATACTTCGATAATGTGGTAACCGGCGTACAGTCTAAACTATGACACTCATCTCCACTGAGTTCTAGTAGGGTTTCTGTTAAGAATTAAAACAGCAGGCATCGCCATATGAAAGATGTACACAATATGTTTTAACCTACCCAACCTAATTTAAGTATTTAAATCTAATATGGTAATTGTTAAAAATTAACCATATTGTACAACACATTTCTCAAAAATTCTTCAATTTGTAGGTATTATTGTCTATTTATAGACAGATTATCAGGTACTATTTATCATTAAACATAATTTTTATTTTATTGATTTATATTTTTGGATAAGTTAGCTATAGGTACATGAAATGAATATAACACGAGTAGTTATCTAAATAAAATACTCAAATACTGAGTTAATTTTATATTAAATGTAGCTCTATTATAAATGCTATTTACTTGGTATATTATACTTTCATAATAATATAGGTACTGTCGTTAACGAAAAATCGAACAAGATATTTTCGTTATATGTAAAAATAAAAGTCCTGCTAATAAATTTAACTCTAAGGATAACTGTACCAAGGTTTATAGATACTAAGGTTAGTATCCATCAACCTTGCGACTGTACAATGTATTATAATAGCTATTATAATTACAGGTAATACCGTAATATTAATAATTTTGATATAACCAAGATTTATTTTATTAATTTGGGAGTTTTGTAAACATATTTTAAAAATAGATATTACAGTTTGAAATATTCTTTACCATAATATACTATCTGAGAATAACGTAAATTGTCTTTTTGGACGAACGATATTATTTAACTTCTATGTTTTCCTATTTATTAATAATAATATGTTTTTATGGGTATTTTATTTATTATTTATATTACTTTGATACTAGACAAGTGTATCAATTATATTATAATAATGTATGAAGATAGATGAGAAAAAACATGAATACGTGATACATTTTTTTTGTACAATATGATCTTAGATCATATACTATTTATACGTAGAGCGTGTGTATTATTTTTTGCCGATATTAGCGACGAATCGCCGATTTAGGTTTTCGATGTGCGCATATGTGTTGCAATTCTTCGCATAATTACCAGATAGATACAATAGGTATAACAAATTATCTGTGGGTAAATATGCAAGAAATGGCGTCCTAATTTTGGGACTCGTCACTGATATTGCCAACATTTTTTTTATTTTGATTACGTTGATTATAAATTATACCATACGCTTTGATCACATCCATAGTATATGATTTGAGATTATGTTATACTGATACTTGTAATATTCGATCAATGAACGACTAATATTAGTTATAATTATTTCAGTGGCTGTCTTATATAAAATACTACTTTAGTTAAGATTATTTATATGTTACCATTTTATAAGGTAATGCGCATATAATTATGAATTATGCTAAACTAGTGATGGCTAAAAAAAGCCGACTGTTGATGACAGCTGAAATCTAACTAGCTTTTTTATTGAGATCAGAGAGCTCATATTAAAATTTAATCAAAATGTCCATCATTTAGTGATTCTTTTTAGAATAGTATTAAATAATAAAATAGCTAGTTTAATGTATGTACAGTTAATCATCTTAACTTAAAGCTGCTCTCTGTTTTGGTCATATTGTATATTTTCTAAACTAATTTCGTGTTATTCATCGCCCTAATGATTCTTTAAATTAATCATTTGATTTTATAGATTTATCATTTATATTTAAGTACTTTCTATTAATTTTATTGACAATTAGTGGATTTGAAAATCAGGTTACTATGGTTAACTACATATTATACAGATACTCAACTCGACTATGCTATTTGGTATTAAGTATAATAAATAACATATACGAGTGCAACACAATTTGTTAAAATTAGGGAAGTATGCACCTATTGCGCATCTGTAATAAAAATAAATTTTTATTTAATCATTTAAAATTGCTAACAAATATTCAATATATTTGTTCTGGACTCAACACTACATCTCAATGGCAATATTTATCTTTACAGCTAAACCAAATAAATCCTCGATACAATTATTTAAATAAGCACCTATTTGAATACCAAACATTGTTAGTAATAGTGCTTGATCATTATACGATAATAATAATGTGATGTATCTTTTAAATCAATAAAAATAATATATTTCTTTCCGCTATAGAAATGATTCTTTCAATATTACTTATTTAACCCAAATATATATATAGTGAATTAAATAAATAAAATGTGCTATCTTATTCCACTTTTTATAGAATATTTATGCTTGCTTTTATCTTTCAAAAACGTATCCTCAAACAAAAAGAAAATAAAAAAAACATTTTAAAACCTCGCTCCTATCAGACATGAAAATCTTAAGTACACAGCATAATATTTATATTGATTGGATTATTGATTAAAATGAAATATAGAGTATATTTATTAATATACTTAATAATTTTAAACTTGAGGCAAAACTAAGTTAAGGACCAATTTATCCAATATATGAATTCTCTTGTCCTAAATATAATTTTTTTTCTTAGGCATTAGACTAACCCATTTTAGATAATTAAACTTGAATTAATTATTTTTATTGATAATAAAACCTTTGTACTCAAACGCGTAAATCTATTTTACGTAGTACTTGTGAATCGATATAAATTCTAAATTCTCTATTATAAACATATTAAAATGCGTATAATATAGTAATAATATAATGTATTTCTATTTTTTATAAAACACAATATTATACTCAAAAACACCTATTATATTAATCTACCTAATTAGAAATCGACCATGAATGTATACATTAAAACTAACTGATAATCAGTTCAACGAGCATGATATGATGCCATCTTTTGAAAATATGACTTTTATTGTATTGTATATATCTATCTATAAAAATAAAAATATGAAAATGGAAATCTTTGTCACACATATTCTCTAAAACTACTTCACCGATTATTTCGATTTTTTTTTTTTTAATGAAAGTACATCGCGGGTCAGGTTTTAAGCCTATTTCTGATTCTATTAATAAGATATCGAGTTATCATTTTTTTTTTTTTTTTAATAATTGGCAAATATGCACATAAAAGTATATTTCTTTTATTCCGTGTTACCAATCATCATTAGTTACTAAATGAATAGTTGATGTACTATAACAGTATAATACTCAAATTATTTTTGGTTCACGCTATTGAAACTTTATGAGCTGTTGGTTCAGAATGAAATGAAATCAAATTTGGGTCGTTCAACAAAAAAAAGAAAATACTTATAAAAAAAAGCTGCTATTTAAACCTAACCTTGGCAGACCCCACTCATTTTTCACAAAAACTTGTTATTTATCTATACTTTAAAATGGAACCTATAAATACTTAATAAAAAAAAAAAAAAAAACTTAAATAATATATTCAAATACCTGAGCTTATTAAAATTGTCTTAATTCTATCAAATAAAATTCATCAATAAGTTACAGGTGATCAACTTTTTTTATAATTAAGTACATTGGGTACCTAATTTTAAAATATATGATAGTAACACTTAATAATTAAAAAAATTAACATCGTCTAACAACTTAATCTTTTAAATATAAAAGAAAATCATATGTTTGTTCTAAGTTGTGTTCATTAGTTACGACGTTTTAACTTTAATAAAAATTAATTTAATTTCCTTTACCTTAAACTACATATACTTACCTCAAAATAATAAAGAATAAAAATAAGTGACTTAAAGACTAAATTATGGAGTTTTTGTGAAGAACAGTATATTAGAATAGTAAATAACTCGAAAACGATTTTTCGTTGTTATCGTTTTTTTTTCGGTGATCTTGTAACATTAAGTCGACTTATACAATTAATGATTAAATAACTTAACTATCTTAAACACAGTTATCACATTTGATGATGTCTAGAGAGATCGTTTTCTTACTAATAATTATGCACATTAAGCGTAAGTCGCGTGCTTTTCTACAGCCATCAGCCAAGTATAATATTAGTAATGTATACCTACGTGGTGTCTTGTTACACATGCAAAATGATGAACGTAAACTTTTTTTTTGAAACCGTGGTTTTTCATTATTTTGTCCAGATTATAAAATATATTTTTCAGTACGTTAAGTTTTTATACTGAATAAAATTGCACAATACTCTCCAGTCTCCACCGCTATCCATAATAATATAAGAACTGAATGGAAGATACACACGTCGTTAGTCGATTATACATAATATCACGGCGATACGTTTAAAAAAAACCAAATTACCTACGATTAATACGGGTACATTTTGGACCATGTACCTATGTTACCGTGTCTTGCTCGTGTAAACAATTTAACGCACACAATATTATAAAAGAGTCTTGCGTGAGACGCGCCATCAACGTATGCACGAGTATACTCGTCAAGTATTTACACTTGAAACATGACGGATTACATTCCGCATACGCAGATTATACCTTATCAAGAGACTCGTCGCTAATAATTGCTTCAAGTTCAAATTATCGGGGTATGAGCATCCATAGTCATGATCTAAAAGGTACCTGCACCCCTGCTCAGATATTAGGTACTTACCAGAAAGAAGTACCGTACCACCTTAGGCATTATTATAATTCACCACTTATGAATGATATACTGCTAGTTCCATCCCGTCCTCGTTAATATAAAATATATATTGTCTTCAATCAGGTATATATATTAACAAAGATATATAATAAAAACTTAAACTATAATATTAATTTTGAATTGTCAGTAGGTATACTCAAATTGTGTTTATACATGTCTAACTGCTCTTAAACTACTTGACAAACAAATAGATTCATTTCTAGTCTTTTCAAAATGAGATCAGTACGTGGCGTCGCGCAGATGGGACGGTCCACACCAAGTCGACCACCAGTTGATTTACCCGCCGTGTCTTTCGAAACGAAACCAAGCGCATAAATTGACCGCCTGTACTGATCTAATTTTTAATAGACAAGAATATTTGTTTGATAATTAAATTTTATCTTAATTAATATCTCAGTTTCTATTATGTAGACTATTTTTTTACACACTACCTACATACCGCACCAAATCTTTTCGGTCAAATTTAAATAGAATCTTTTTCAATGATACCCAAATTTATCCATATTTATTTACTTGTATAAAACTAAGAGATACGGTTCCTACCACGAAGAAAACAAGTATTACTTAAATAAAATACTTTTTATTTGTTTTGAATGTTATATCTGAATTTTTTCTTCTTTTTTATTTTATTAATTACAATAAATATTTATTTGTTGAAAATCATAAAAATGATTAAAATATTCTCACATAATCGCCTACGTATTATACGTCGAAAAGAGATTAATATTAATATTTGACTTTTATCCAATATGAACTCAATCAATATTCACCATATACGTTTTTGTTTCTTTGGACGAAATTGGTATTCCAAAATGATACTGAAACAGAACTGAGTGATACAAATCAATTCAACTTATTTCCTGTTAAGTCTCAATTTCGATAAATTGATACATATCTACCTAGTTATTGATCGCACTAAGATAAGGTTATTTTCAAGTAAAACACAGTCGGTGGTATTAATAATTACACATTAAATACTTATATATAAATATATATTACGGTATTTTAGTAAATAGTAATTTACCTTCTACATAATATATAGCAGAACGATATTTTGTATGTATTATAATTTAAATACGACCTAGACCTGTTTTTATACCGATATATAGTTGTATACAGGCAATTGTGCTACACCGCTCACTTGGACCAGCGAATTTTTCGCTGTTTTTTACAGGCTCAAGACTGGCAACGGTTCTGCACGTCTTATACACGCGAATTATTTATTTTCGAAAACTAGTTATTTTTTTTTTTTTGCAGCATTTTGTGATCTAGACATACCTATATGTATTATGATGTAATCCGTCGTGAAAGTAAGTATATTAAATATGTGATAGGGTAAAGAAATCTATATTTTCTTTTGTTATCACGTGCAATATACTCATCATCGTAATGATTAGTCTTAATGGAGTTAAATGTTCGAATGTCTAAACTGGGGTAACACCCCGAATTCATAGTTGAAAAGGGGAGTCATGGAAAATAATATGTTATTTTAACACGCAGAATACTCATATTATATATTAAAATACAATCAGCATCGATAATAATACATGCTTTATAGTATCGTCATAATGTTATTATGACGTATTTACTTAAACAACTATATTTTATTACAAAATTTAAAATAATGTAATATTAAGTCAATACCTATTACTTAAGTCTAAGATATTAAAACATTTTAATAGTTAACCGCAAGTTTTTTTCTTTATTAAAAGTATATTATTATAAATTTGACACTCGTGAGTAATTTCGATTGGGTACAAATTTTCTTTAATTGGATTTTTATTATATTTTGATTTTTAAGCGAATTTTGAGTAAGTAAAATATTAACAGTTAGGTAATATCATAATTCACTCAAAAACCAAAATATTGTAAAACTAACCAATAATTAAGAACGCAAATATATTTTTAACTTTAATTTTGGTGTGAAAGGTATGCCTAATGGGCTTAATATATCCCTGATACATCATCTTATAATATAATAATAAATTGGTGTAATATTTATTTAATTCAATTGTTATTTGCTTATAAGTATAAGTAGGTAATGTAAATCGATTTTCTTATTGGTAACAATTTATGAGAGACTATATTTATTCAAATAGTATTATTTTAATAAAGCAGCTACAATTGTTTCCTGATATATTTTTCTTTGGTATATATATAATTTCTTGAATTAATTATGTAAGTACTTTTCATGTTGATAAATGTTTCATATTGTACATTTATAAACTGATAAATATTAAAAATTAAGATGGGTCAAAAACCAGCATTACATTTTTAGTGCAATGATTTACAACTGTTAGTGGTTCTTGTCAATGCATTTGTAAAATAAACCCACATTTTAGAAAGTTAATGACTTAACGCAAACTTTTGGATATTTAATTTTCAAAAATATAATCAGTAAACAGTGGTAAAGCATTCTACTGGTATAATCCTAGCACTTAATAAATATATTTTTCAATTCCTAATCATGGACTCAAATGGTACATTTTTCGTTTATACCCGAGACTCAATTAGTATAATTTTTTCCCGTTCAGTTATAGGGACAAAAATAATGTATTTTCCAATAACGACTTAATTTATATTTTTAAATTAAAAACTATAAACCGTTGGAACTTGAATCTTTTTTTACTATTATTTTATTATTATTTTTGTACACATGATGACATTTTGAATGTATTTATAAGTACTAACTTTAAGCTATTTATATCATAAAATTATTTACACCGATGTTTTCACCATGATAAATATTTCATACGTTAGTATTTATTTTTATAATTTTCTGAATATACTCAATACACAAATGTGAAATCTGTAAAGCATTCTAATAAGATAATAATATGTTTGTTTTATTATTGATTTTTCAACTACCTATAGTATTAATTTCATATCTCCATTTAAAAAACAATTTGCTTTAAGGTAGATTTTATATTACACTTGAAATAATCTTAAGACTTGATTAGTATATTTTTCAAATCCCAATCGCGGACTTAATTAGTACCTATACACCTCTAAAAGTAATGAAAAACGAATTTATCTACGCATTGGCTACCAATCTTTGACTGAATTGATCTTTTTGTTTTATTGTATTTCAAAAATGAATAATCGTATACATTTTTCTAGTCATTAATAAAATTTTCAATATATTTTGGATTATTTTTAGGTTTTTTTTATGATATAATATTATTTTACAATTTTTTTCTAATAGAAAAATCTTGAAAATGTATTGTATAAGTCTTTCTTACTGACTACTGTAACTATAAAATAAGGTAATATCGATTTTTGTTAAGTCGGTATTTATTTATTTTATGTAAGTAATGTGTTGATTTTGTTTTGATTCAGTGTGATAAATTATCATTGTACAATAGGTTTTACTGTTTTATTAGGAATCTTGTATATTTTTTTATATAAGTTGGTAAGTACTTACTATTGGTTTTATCTGAATTTAACAAACTTTTCGCTCTGCGCGCTGGGCAATCGCTGCTCTCGTAGATATCTAAAGAAAATGTCCAATATAATACGTATTATCCATATTCAGATGTTGTATATCAATATCTATATTAATTTTACGTGTTAGTGTTATAAAGTATTTGTGTAAACGTTTTTTAAGTATTGAATACTTTTGCGTTTTTTCCATTTAAATAATAGTTGTATTCAATGAGGACGTAGTGATCATCACAAAAAAGAACCAACATGGCGGACTTTATAACTTAAATATGCATCTAAAATGCAATAAATATATATAATAAATCAATATTTACTATATTATAACAGTATGGTACTTTAATTACAAACTTACAGAATAATTACAAAACGTATATGAAAAATAATTTTTCGAGGTAGATATTTGAGTTAACTTATAATATAAAAAGTCTGGTGTCTCATTTATAATATATGTACTCAATGCTGGGTGATTCTTTTATCAAACAACATTCATTATTTCAATATCTATTAACGTTCTTGAAAATATTTTTTTTTACATTATTTCCATAATCGGAGTTAAAGACCAACATTTGACGGGATATATCCGTATACTACTCCACTTCGCATAACTTTAAATACTGATAAGTTATAACTCTTAAACTACTCATTTGATTTTTATGTATCGAAATACACTAAAAAATATTCTTCAGCATATAAAATTAAAAATGAATGTTTTCATTCTAAAAAGTAAAAATAAATGAATTGGTTTACGAATTATGATTTATGGCCGATGCATCAACTTTCTAGTTTTTTATCTTGACCGACGGCAGAAACACGCATGGTAGTCTATTCACCATTGTTTTACAATAAAATATAAAATTATTAGAGATTATTTTGTTATGTCAGTTTAAAATATATATAGACATGTTATAATCATTAAATAATCTAAGTATAGGTATATGTATTATTAATGTTGTGTTAGGTCAGATTACAGTGTACACAGGTGATAAAATAAATTACAATCTAACCGTTGTACTAAATGCTAAATTAAATACTAAATTTTTATCTACATATGATATTGAGGTAAATTACGATTATTATAAATAGGCACCTATGTATAGATTAAAATCGAGTCAGTTAAAGAAAAAAGTGAAAGGCGTTCAGAAAATTTCGTACTTCCTTTTTTGGCAGTATATAGCGACTTGATACAGTTATGCGTGCATTTACTAGTTAAGTTGAAAAATTGCCAAGTTCATACAGGCAAGATCTAATAAATATTTAGTTTATTTAAAACACTGCAGTAAATGTATAGCGACGTAGTATGGGTATAAAAAATATAATAGGTCATCACTGTATAGGTGTAACTAAAGGGGCTTCAGTTCCCCTAAAATTTCTCAAAAGCCCTATACTTTTCTTTATGAAAACATAAAGTTACGATTTATGTTTGAAAATATCATATTAAAGAAGTATACCGTTTATTGAACCGTTTAACGAACAGTTTTTGATGTAGAATATTATTAATTATTATATTTGGTATAATTATACTTTTTATATTTTATGGAATTCAGGTAAAATGAAGAATTTTTATTCATTATTAATCATTAATCCAATTACATTTTACAATTTACATTTAACTCTAATTTTTATAGATAATTAAAATAACTGTATGCCGTGGGGGCAATTATGTTCCCTCAAATACATTATTTTGCTATAAAACATTTTTAAATTATAAAATATTGATCTACATATTATGTAATAATGTTAATTAGTTTTTACTATGTACCTATATCATTATAAAATTAGAATATATTTTTTTCCCGACTCATAAGCTAATCTAGATTTTTAAAGTAATAAAATAATAATAATACAAGATTGATTAACCCTCAAGCCCAACGACAACCTTTAAAATGTTAGTTCTGCTTTTAAATTAATTTTATTTTGTCACTTTAGTGCTACGCGAATACTGTTTAAGTAGCATATATAGATTCTAAAAATTTTAAATACAATTTTTTTTTTTCGGCAACTGTTTAAGAAATATTTTTGTAATTTATTATCTAAATTTTATTAAGAATAAGAAATTAGTATTAAGTATATTTCAGATTTCTACATAATAAATTGACTTATGAAATATATATTTTAAACGTAGATAAAGAAGTCTGCTTTAGTGTCAGATTTAAAGGTTAATCGATATAAATATTTCTCCCTGACTGATAACATAGTACCGAAGAAACAAGTACAATTATACGTGTGCCACGCTCAAAATAAAGCATATCGTGCACCCTGAGGCACAATTAGTTATAGTAGTTATACCTCTATACGTGCCGATAATTATAGTCTAATAGAAGTCGAAAAATTATAAACAAATATTCACAATTTATTTCAAGTATCATCCTATTGAGTTTTAATCTACCTACTTAATATATTATGGAAATTTTATTTATCAAATTAACATGATTATGGTTTTTTTTTACTGGCCATAAACATATTAAATTATACTTAGTTTTATAAAAAAATTGTACGTTTTACTTAATGTTCGAGCTTGGATTCTTTTTTGAAAAAAACAAATAATTATTAAGTGCTTAAGCCCTGCCAATGTTTCGTTTTTTACGATACTTAAAATTTATTATTTTATTAATCAGCTGATGGTAATCAGATAGTCTAAATGTAAATAATAAATAATATTTCAAATGTATAGTAAACAATATATATTAGGTATCTATTTAAATACATGGTGATTAATTTTGTATTAATCGTAAGTTTACGGGCTTTGTTTCCAAGTTATTTGATAAATAACTGTATAGTTGCAACTAATTATATTTATTTTTTTTTTTTGGTATTTAATTGTTAAAAATAAATTTGTAATTATTTTGTATTAAATCTTTATAAATAAAATTAATTTCACGATGACTTAATTTTTGACGGAGCGTACATTGTGTTAGCTTCAAAATTCAGCGTGAGCGACATTTTGTCGAGTCACCATCTAAGTATTACAGGTATATATTTAGGTATCAAATGTATAGTTTTTTAATTTATTTTAAAAGTAAAAATAATAATTAATCTTATTGAATCAGGGAACAAAATGTTTTTTTCTAAATAATATTGATTACACAACGTATATCTGAGTATGAACTATTAAATTTACAAAATAAACGTGATATTAAAATGTACGAACTGCTGTATTGCAATTTTCAAGTTGTTTATAATATTTCGGTAATACCTACTTTAAATAATTTATAGAATCGCAATTCCAGTTTTTCATAATTTAATGTTCTAGGCATGTTAGATCCTGAAGTACATTTGTACTGTGTATTATATAGTAAATAAGAAAAAATTCATAGAACGTACGTTAAATAAAAATTCGTTATTATTTTTTCAGTTACCATCATGAGTGTAATAATTAGATTGCAAAATCTGCCTTGGGCGGCCAACGCCGCGGATATTAGACAGTACTTCCAAGGGTTATCGATACCCGAAGGTGGAGTTCATATCGTCGGCGGTGAAAAAGGCGACGTCTTCATCTCTTTCAGGTAAACTTGCGTAATAGTAAATTTAATACTTATCAATGAATCATCATTGGTGGTGAACGAGTCTCATCACAGCGTTAATATCTATTGCGTATTCTTATTGTCATTTTTACAATTCTGCAGTACTGACGAAGACGCTAGACAGGCTATGCTTTCGGATGGCGGATGCATCAAAGACGTGCAGATCAGACTTCTGTTGAGCTCGCGTAATGAGATGCAAAAAGTAATCGATACAGCCCGACAACAAACCTTGTATAACGCATACATGCAGCAAAATTTGATGCAACAGCCTCAGATCCCCATAGTCGGGTCATTGCAGCCACCGTTGACTGCTAAGGTATATATACAGAATAATTGTGTATATTTGCGTCCGAACAATGAAGTCAATTCCGTTGTATGACGATAAATCAATTTCTCCTTTTTAAAAGCAACAAATAATGTCAATTTTTTCTCGCATAGGTCTTACCGCAACCACAACAACAGGCGAGGCCCGACCGACTCGGTGCGCAGATGTTGCGCAGACAACCCTTAATGGACAACATGTCAGTACTTATGCCCCAAGACAAACAGCAACAAATGCAACAACAGCTTTTGTCTCCAAAATCATTAGAGAACAGAGATCGTGACGATAAGGGCAACAAACGCAGTGATCGATCTCGGTCGAAATCCCGAGAACGGCGGTCCAAGTCGTCACGTAGTGGTGGTGGTGGTGGTAGACGGGAAAGGTCGAGGTCTAGAGACCGGCGGCGCCGGGACCGGAGCCGAGGGAGAGACAGGTCTAGGGATAGGTATCGCGGTGATGGCAGAAGCTCGTCGAGCCGAGGAAGTGGAGGCAAATCGCAAAGGTCACGGTCACCTGTCGCCAACAAAGGGGTAGACGGTAAGTTGATCGGCGATCAACAGGCTCAAATCAATCCTTGGTCCTGTCAATATGACAACATGCAGCAACAGCAGGCAGCGATGGCTGGGGTAGAAAATCATCAGCCAGCCACGATGATGAACAACGCAATACCCGGCGGCATTGCCGGATTCCCGCAATTTAGGTCGCCACCCCAGCCACCCATCATTCCCGTCATACTTCCTCAGAATTCTTTTCATCAACCACAACAACAACAACAACAACAACAGCAACAACAACCGCCGCCGCTAATGAATCGATGGCCATCGAGTGGCGGAAACCGCTCACATCAGCAGCAGCAACAGCCATACGTTCCCGACAATGATTTTCGCGCTAACGTATATGGAGGTGGTGGTAGTGATGACGAGGACGATCGACAAACCGAATTCGACAACAACTTTCACGGAAGGTATAACGACAACTCTGCACCGGGTATGAGGAGAGGACCGCCTGGACAAGATTTCCGAGAGCAACGAGGTTTCGGCCCGAACCGGGGAGGTCCTAGATTTCACAAACCGCAACAGGCCGTGCCGCCCGTTGTGGGACAGCATAACCGCGGTGGCGGTGCAGGTCAGCGGTCGTTCGACGAGTTTGGTAACAGCAGTGGACCCAGATTCAACCATCAGCAGCATCAACAGCCACCAAGGTATGGTGGCCACAACATCCAAGAGGGCGGTGGGAGAGGAGGCAGACCATCCAGGTTCAGCTCGATCAACGAAAATGGTAAGCCTTATTCCAGGTTTAATCAAGCACCACAGCAGCAGCAGCAGTCGCGCCGAGACAACGACGAAGGGCGGCCCGTCGACTTCGACGATTCCAAAAGAATACCACCCCGGTACAACGACCGGTACAGGTACGACGTTCGGAACGCGCAAGTTCCTCACTCTGAAGGCTTGTGTGTGGAGGTAAACAACATGTCCAATCCGTTCTCGTACGGGGACATCCGAAAACTGTTCGAGGGCATACATATCGATGGGTCGGCGATCAAGATCCAAAAACACCGTCAGGGCGTAGCGTTCGTCCGGTTTGATAACAACCACAACAAGAACTTGGCCATGAAAGTCAACGGGACCGCGTACAAGGGTAACCACGTAGTAGTCAAACACCTGGACGACGAGGCGTACGAGCGGGATAACACGGATGACCGGCCGTATCCGTCTACGGCGGGGGCCCCGAACATAGTCGATCACGTGGACTTAGTGGACGACGACGACGACGAAGAAGGCGCAACTGATCAGCCAGCGGTATCGTCTGACAAAAAGAAATCGAACAGGTCTAAAACCGAAGACGAAGGAAGCGACGACGATGACGACGACGACAACAACGACCTGGTAGTGTGTGAAAAAAGCTCTAACAAGGACGCGTTGTCGACCGAAGACGGTGGCGACGAACAACGGAAAGACCCGCCGCCGACCAAATATCTGAAACTCAAACAGCTGCCGGTCACAGTGACCGAGGAAGACGTGATGAACGAGTTCGACGGCGGCAGCGACGTGCGCCGCGTGACCTTCTATCCGGATGGCGAGTTCATGGGCGCCGCGCTCGAGTTTATTAACACGGAAGCTGCCGAATCGGCGCTCAAGCGGTACGACTGCGTCTTGTTGGGCTCTACGCCTGTGCCCGTACTGCGATGCTCCTACAAAGAGTACACGCAGATCAAGCGCAAATCCGGCGGCGGCGGCAGACGTTTTTCGAACGACAACAGCGGTGGCGGCCGTCACCATCATCACGGTCACCACCATCACCACGGAAACAACAACCATCACCAACAGGCGCCGTCATCTTCTTCGCCCGTGCCGATGGCGCCGCCGCCCCCGAACGTGTCGGGCGGTGCGCCGGTCGTCCGGTCCAACTGCTTGTACGTGTACGGCCTGCCGACGACCGTCACCAATACGGACATCACTCAGTTCTTCTCCGACTCGTCCGTGTTGCCGGACAAGATACACATCATGCTCAGCAAGTTCGGCCGTCCCACCGGCGAGTCGTACTGCGAGTTCGGGTCCGCGCAACAGGCGAGCGCGGCCATGGTCAAGAACCAAACGTACATGGGGCCGAACCTCGTATGCGTCGAGCCCATCAACCGGTCGCTCATGATCCAGGCCATTACCAAACCGATGCAGCAGCACTGCAACAACCATCACCAGGACATGTCCTGGGGTGGCGGCGGAGGACCGCCGTCCAGGCAACAGCACCACCACCAGAGGCCCCAGCAGTACGGAGGTCACAACAACAGCGGACCGCCGTACGGCGGTGGCGGTGGTCGGCCGCAGCAGCAACAGTTCAACATGAACAACGGCGGAGGCCGCGGCGGCGGCGGTGGCGGTTATACGCCCAGGATACGCGGTCCCGGACCCGGGCCGAACGCCGGTCCCGAAGGGTTTGGACAGCCCGGGTGCGTGATCGCGCTGGACAACGTGCCGTACAGGGCCGATGTCCAGCAGATAGTGGATTTCTTCGAAGGATTCGAACTGAACAGTCAGAACGTGATCCGGCGGTTCAACGACTTCGGCAAGCCGACCGGCGAAGCGCGCGTCAACCTCAGGAACCCGCAGGAAGCGTCGCGGGCCGTCCGGGCGCTGCAGAACAAGTCGATCTTCAACAGGCCGGTGCGGCTGACGCTCTTGTAAATCTCCAAACAATCGACAGACCGACTATTGCTGTTTGTTGTTGTTGTTGTTGTTGTTGTTACGACAAAGTTGTCGGTCTACTAATAATATGCACTCGGGCGCTATAATGTTTTGAAATAATATGTATTCTATGTAATATTCGTGTCAACTGTTTTCCTGAAACTTTGGCTAGATGTATATTTTTTAAACGTCGAAATAAGAGATATACTGTATTGTATCGATTTTATTTTGATTTCGATTGCTCTGATTATACACGCGGTGTGCTAAACGTATTGTAACAACTATATTATTCTTCGAGCGCTCCACGATTTAATTTAAACCTGAATACCTGATGTATAATTTGTATCTATTTTAATATCGTTATAATATTTTCATTATGTATGTTTGTATAAATATAATGAAATAAATATGTACCAAATATCTACATTAAAAATTTTAAATGTATTTTTATTGCGACTATATATAAATATTGAGTATATAATAACTAATAAGAAATAATTTATAATAAAATATTGTAATATCATTTTTAAAGACTAACATAATCAATTTTGTATTTAGATTTTTGTTGATCAACCTATGTGGGTCAACTATGTTACAGTAAACATTTTCGTAATAGAAAGGTTATTTCAAACCTTGTCTCCAATCATTTTTATGGTTAAAATGGGCGGTGGTCGTTAGGGGTGACTATCTTTTGTGCCGTTAGGGCGAGTGAAATTATTTTTACCTATATGTGAAGTAAAAACCTGGTGACAGATACAACAGATGACATTATAGCTAATCATTATTAATCACTATTATCAAACATTTAAATAATTCATTGTTGAATGTGTATTATGAGTATTTTAATACTAAGCCAATAGATTACTTTAGAATGTGATGTTAATATATTATACGTAATTTTATTTGTAATTTTTTGACTGTAGATTACTAGCTACCTATATAATAATATTATTAATAGGTAACTAATATTTTTTTCTAAGTATGACTTATTATTAATTATTTATATTTTGTATGATTTTGTTTAATTAATTGTTGAGTGTATATTATAAGTATTTCATTCCGCCCAAACGGTTTACATCCGTTAAAATAATGTTAGTCTGACTCACTCTGTGGGCAAAAAAATATGAATCTTATCATACTATTATATTAGAGATAGATACACCAAGTAGAAATATGTAATTCGCTTGCGCATCCTGTACATGTTATAATTTTATTTGAAATCTGCCGTAGGTCAGAACACAAAAATCTAACAGACAACTAATCTCCCAAATGAGAATAGTCAGTCGGCCAATTTTTCAATTTCTGCGCCTACTATTGAGCGGTCCCCAAATTAAGTATAATAATATTACTATTAGAAATGTTAGCTGTATTATGTTCGTATAATCGTATGATGTTTTTGGGAAACGTTGGCTAGCAAGGTGGGAAAAATTAGGCCTCGCCACTGCCGATCCGGTCAGTCGCTATATATATGTGCGATTATATTCTTTTGAGACAGAGTATTATAGGAAAGTACCTGTCTGGACCCTAAACATAGTATTTTGGCTATTGTTTTATAAGTTAAAAAAAAATTGTAATCGTCCATTGTGTGTGCATGAAGTAATAATAAATTATTTTTTTATAATAATACTACTATACTATACCAACTACTTGTATATTTATAATTAAATGCGTTATCCACGACAATTATCATTCGTATTATAAATGATAATATTAAACATTAATGTATGTGATATTATTTGTATGGATATATTTTATACTATCAATTAATAAATACGTTATTTAAAAAATTTGATTTCATTATAATCGCAATGTATATTATATTATTTACTTGACAAATGTCCAGTAGTGCATTGACGCATTGTTGATGTGCTGTATTGTATGTACTACCTATGTCATCTGTATGACTGTATATTATATAATTATTTTATACATCTATAGACTATTGTCTATACTTAACACTGTGAATATAATTGTATATGTAATTATAGCAATAGATAACCATAATAGTAAATAATATTTATTTAACACCAAATTACAAATAAAGATATTATTAAATAATAAAATATTAAAACAATTAAGCTTTGGTTGTTTTTTTTTTTTTAATTTAAGCTTGTGCTAAGGCGATGGTTTATTTTTTATAAAAAATATGTTAAAGAGAAATGACGTTATCAATTTCTTCACATTCAAAAAAAATTAAAAGTAATTACCTTATAATATTATTATCTCTTATTTTTGTATGTCTAAAATATCATTTTTTCATGGCCTGACCTTTTATTTGTCGGCTACCTATTATGATTTATGCGTATTATGTTATCCTAAGCAGAAAATAAATAATAATACTGGCGCCAAGTACCTACCAATACTAATTCTATAATATGTATATTCTGAGTATATAATATATGCACACTATAAATAGTATAAACTATAAAGGCTTACTATCAACGAGCACCTCGCTAGTTACATCTTACACCACAACTCATAAACTATAAAGACAAACTAATTAAATTGTTATTGGTTTATTAGGTAGGCACCTACTCTAATATAGTACTATATATATAGTTAGGTATGGTTTAGAACGCATATGTAGAGTACACAATCCAGCGGTAAATTAGGAAAAAAACGGAATACTAGGAGGATACACATTCTGTTTACTTGCGCCCCACGACTCGCCTGCCACATTAAGAATATTTGGACCAAAGAGAAATTGTAGGAAAGCGATTACGAAATACAGTCGAGCAGACAACTTATTGATCTATCCAACGATACCAATATAATGGCCAATCACGAGCGTCAATGATTAATGTAGACTGGACGTGTTTGGAGTGCAGACGGCTAATTCGTACACGGACTGTTACGAAATGGAAACCTGCTAATAAAAGCCGATGGCGAGGAAGGCCAATATAACGCAACGGTGGGAAGTCCGAGTGAAAGAAAACCCTAAGTTATTGGGAGTACTTAATGGAGAAGAACTGCGAACACAACATAGTGAAATTGTAGAAGCGACAGTGGGCCTAAATGCCTAGAATAACCTAAATAGGTATATATTTACAAATTTATACTACGAAACATTTTATTTGTTAACTCAACATCATTACATTACATCTACGATATCATAATATATTATATTGGTTATTACATGTAATTAACAATAGATATTATTAATAATAGGTATCTACCAATAATTAGTCTAATTATAATTGATATTGGTAGTTGGTACTAATGTTTAGCGAAAGTTGAAGTTAATGTATTTAAACGAAAAACATTTAAGACGGCTCAATTCGTTTATTTGATTGTTTATAGATCCGATTATAACGTCATAAAATTATTCAAATCAAACATTTTTGTAATAAGGTCGTGTTTTGTCAGGTGTATCTTTGTTGTAATGTTCTGTTAAATGTATTCAAACAGTAATATTAAATGATTTATTATTGTAAAAAATAAAAACGTCTAGACCCTTGGAAGTTTGGACTCGATTTACAAATACCTATATAATATATTTATTAGGTAGGTATCTATTAAAATCATCAAGGTCCAGTTTACTCATCAACATTTTTACTTACCTACTACTGATTTAGTCACCTATCATATCTGTAACGTCAACAAGCACAGCGTGTTTTACCAAATCCAAAGACTGAAGAATCGTTTTGATTGAAAGGGTGTAATGCCGAATTGATTCTCGGATCAAATAAAGTGTATGAATTGGTTCCCGGAAAAATTACTTATCAATAAACAAGTATTACAAAATATGTACTAACGAACTAACCGATAATCTTTTATATTTTATATTTTCTATAGTTTCACAACGTCTGGGAAAGTTTATAAATATAAATAATATAATATATGTCTAGTAAATTGATTATGGTAGTTTTTCGTCTGTCTTGTGAGCTGTGACAACTAACCTAGTACACTACGTATATTTATTGTAATATAATAAGCATGTGCGTTAAAATGTATAGTACTAATGGAAGTGAAGTTCAGTGAGAAATATAAAAAACTCTTCGTGATTAATGATTTTAAATACGAATTCCAAAAAGAACTATCGGTAAATATCGAACGTTGGATTTATACAAAAATAAAATTAAAATCAATTTTAACCATACCTAGTGTTTGAAGTACCTATGAACTATTTCATATATCCATAATAATTAATAATTCTAGACAGTCATAAGTCTGTATAAAATGGGAAGAAAATCTGAAAATTGTTGCTGATTGAATACATCATAATAATCTGAAAAGTTAATTTAACAAGATTGTATTATCACGAAAACTTGCGGGAACCAATTCGTATGTTATCTGTAGACAATCCACGGGAACTAACTCGTAGTCGTTCGATTGAAACTATTTCAACAAAAATAAAAAAAGTTGGGTAACGCTCTACGCATTATGGCCAACTCGATGTTAGATGTCGAATTGGTCACTATTATGGTTTGTTAAATATGAATTCAGCGATAAATCATCGCATTGCATACGAAAATATGGTTATATACTTATACTTTAAACATTGATTGTAGGTACTATTTAAATTCTCTAATTTCAAGCCAGTTTTTTATTTAACATTTGTACATGTACATCTAGTATAATGATAACCGGTAGGCCGTAGGAGGTAAACAATAACATTTGTGTAAAGTTAACTTATTTTACCGTGTTAAATACAATCAATTTTTCTCGCTGCACTTTCAACTATTTCCAATCGATACTAATAAAAAGAAGTGGAGGGGTCGCTCCACTTGCCTGCATAATTTACATTCGATGTTACACTATCACTGTATGAAAGCTAAACGGACAACGGTAGACGACATTTTAAATTTAAACCACTGCAGATAAAAACCACGATCTAGCACTGCTAAATAATGTATTTACCAGCTTTATGCCTCTATACTCTATAGGCATGCAAAAGTGGGTATATTCTAGTTAAAAGTTAAATATTTTTTTAATTTACTAATTAAAGTACTGATCTATGGTAATATCACATTGGCGTTATCCACTTATTTTGGAAATTAATGTTTTACTTTAAGAGGACACTACACTCGCATATGTTGCCTCCGTCTTACTAATATGAAAATTGTTGTGCGTGCGATTAGACCACTCTGCAAGCTGTAGGTAATGATAGTGTAGCATCCTGTTATAGTTATACATATGTATTATATATTTATATTAATGGAATAAAGGACATATTGTAATCTGCTATTACACAATTGCACTAGTTTTTTAAATTTAAATTAAATATTAAAATTTCTAATTTGTAAAATTAAGAACAATATGTAACTTGCCTAATTAAATGTTGTGCGGGATCGTACAACACTAGATGACTAGAAAACCCATCCAGTGAAACCATTATTAAATTTACCCATACAGTACATCCAAGGATTATTAAAATAGCTAACTTAATATTTTTTTTCCTATATTTTTCTTAACTTAAATACAAATATTTGTTTAAATTTGTGTTTTATGGTTTTAATATTTACGGTCATCCTTTAAAAAAACTAATTTATTGTTTTATAGTTTATTTACAACCAATCTATTTCACTATTTGGTAGAAAACTCAAAGTAGTATAAACAAATAATATATACAATACTGATATATATTATTCGTGTATTAATTTATTTTGGTTCTCAATAAAAAAGAAAAAAATTTATTGTGACATAAAACATGACAAAAATAAACAATTAGCTATTTATGAATTGTGTTTGTATTTTTGACTAACTACTAGAAATCTTATTTACATGGATTATAGGTAAATAATTATTTCTAAAAAAAATTAGCATTATTAGCATTCTGAAGTTTGGCATTTTGTTTATTACTGGTTCTTAACATAAATAATATTTATTTTGTATTTAACCATAAAATATTATATACATATAATCTTAATGTTTAAAATTTAATAAGAACAATATTTGTAAAAATAACATTAATTAAAAATACCAGTTCACCAATGACGATTTTATCATATTTTTGAAAAACTTTTTTATGATATCTGAAATTTACATTTTTTATAAATACAGTGAGTTAAAAAAAATAAATAAAATTAATTCAACTTGAATCTTAAAACCATAAAAAAAACTTAGATTTTTTTAAAAAATTGGCAGAATAACATTTTAACTGTGCATAACCAGTTATATATGGACATAATTTGTAAATCAAACAATCATACAAATTGTATCATGATGATATATCTTCAATTCCCAAAGATTGTTTTAATAATTGAGCCATAGTTTTCTTATCAGGCTCTTCATCATCTATGAAAATAGCATAAAATAATTTTCCTATATAAATCAAATATATAATTCAATTATGAAATAAACTATACCATTTCCTCCTCCTGTTACTTGTTGTTCAAGATTTAATTTATCTTGTGCTACTTTAAACATTGATTCTTCAACGGAATCTTTGCTAATAAATTTGATCACTTTGACAGGCCTGAAAAAGATAAATATAATAGCTATTATTTATTATATCATTCAATAATGCGTTTAACACCAGGATAAGTAAATTGAATGACCAAAGCCTAAAGTAATGAATATTTTTGGAAGAAGATATACATTTATTTTGTTTTAAATTGTTAAAAATAATATTACATATTGAACTGTAAAATGTATATAAAAAATATATTACATAATTATATAACATAAATCATTATAGTCAGGCAATTATTTAATATTTTTACTGTGCTTCGTTAAATTAATTATACATTTTTATGATGCCAAACATCTTTCAACTTTCATGCTTATAATTTTTTCTAAAAATTAGATATTTATTAATGAGTGTTTAGTAAGAGTAAGAAAATATAAAGAAGTATGTAAACGCTGTAAACAGACATTGCTAGTTTTTTCCAAATTTAGGAAAAGTATTTCGTTTACCTTGTTTCAATTATCTCAATAGCGAGTTAAAATAGTTTAATATACTAGAATTGTTTGGTTGTAATGAACCAGAAAAATGTAATAGCATCATATTTAATATTTTAACTAACACAAAAGTTAAAATTATTATAAGTTAAGTATTTTACTTATAAAAAACAAGAAACTCAATGTTAGTCAGGTGGATAATGTTAACAGATTAAATACTTAGAAATTATGGAAATTATGTGGATTTTTACTAAGTAGACTATTTACTGTTAGCAAAAACTGTAAAATATTTAAATGGATATATTCACTATTTTGGAGTTGTATTACGACTCATAAATTTAATTAATAACTAAGCAATCAGACAAAATTTGATAACTAAACTTTGAGGAACAAGTAATACATGACAGTACTTAACAATATACAAATAGCTTATCAAGAGATAAAAAGAGAACAACCCAATACAATAAAAATAAAATCAATTGAATTTTAGGATAGCATATGTGTTTTACATTTTTGGAATCTCTATTCTAGAAGGAGCGGCCAAAAAAATTAATCTGAAATGGTACTAAATATTATAATTTTAAACTTTTTCAAAAACTCACTTAGTCTGTCCTACTCTGTGGCACCGATCTTCTGCTTGTTTATCATTATATGGATTGTAATCAATATCATGTATGATGACAGTGTCGGCAGCTGTCAAGTTAATTCCTAGTCCACCAGCTTTAGTCGACAATAAAAATGCAAATAAGCTTTCATCCATGTTATATAAGTCAATCATTAGCTGTCTATTTGTCAAACATACAAGGCATTAACATCAATAATTAATAGATATATCATATAAGTGTACTTTGAAGTTTTATTTCTCATTACCTTTCTTGAACTTGGGTAGAACCATCCAGCCTTAGGTAAGAATGGCCACAATGTGACATGTATATTTCTAATAAATCTAAAATTTGTAGGAACTGACTGAATATGAGTACACGGTGGCCCCTGTCTTTGAGATCGGGCAAAATTTGATTTAATAATTGGAATTTTCCCGAATCTAAAAACACTTGAATTGGAAGGTCATATCCTAATTTGTTCAGACACTATAAGAGAAATTAAAGAATAAATATTTAACAAAGATTAATCATAAAAATTAAATACCCTATGTTCGGTACACATTTTGTGTAAATCAAAATCAGACATAAATGATAAATCCTCTGCAATGTATTGTTCATTTTTTTGTTTATACGTTGGGTCTAAAGCCAATAACTTGGCCATTTTATATAATTTGTCATCCTGAAATTATAAATAAGATTGATCTTTCATAAATAGTGAAATAAATATCATAAAGCAACTTACAACTCACCTCAAAATGATATCTTAATAAAAGTGGATGATTTGTCAACTTTCTTAACATCATTAACCACATCATATGACTGTTATCTGTTACCTCTTTGCCTATAGATGCTTCTTTAATCTCATCAACCAACGTGTTGTAGCGAGTCTTTTGATGTTCAGTCATGACAACATTATTAATAACCAAAGTTTTTACAGGCAGAGATTTCAATACATCTGCTTTCAAACGTCTCAACATGAATGGTTCGATAATTCGTTTTGCTTGTTCAATACGATGCATTTCATATTTTGAACCAGTACCTTTCTATATTTAATTTATAAATGTATATCATGACATTAGATTTAAACTGTTTTTATAGCAAATACTTACAGTTCCTTTAGAAAATAAAAATTTTATATTATCTACTTTGCCTCGGAATAATGTTGGCATAAGAAATATTAACAATGACATTAACTCTAATAAATTATTTTGTAGTGGTGTACCAGTTAATAATATCTTATAGTTTCCCTACAAAAAATTAATAATTTTAAAGATAAATATTTAAAAAACATTTAAGCTAGTTGATGTCTTACATTGAAACTAGAGAAAACTTCAAAAGTTTGTGATGTCATATTCTTTAACTTATGTGCTTCATCGTATACAATGTAATGGAATTCTTTGGTTTTAAAAAACTTTTTTTCCTCTGGTGAATTCGCAGCACAACTATAACTATAAATATAAAGTAACATTAACTAACTATATGAATTCATATTTAAAAACTTAATAATTATTAAACATACGTAGTCAATACCACATCAACATCACCAAATCCATTTCTAATCCATTTTGTTCGTAAGTATCTTCTTTCATCCATTGATCCATGATATTTTTCAACAGCCATTGTAGGACACCACCTTTTAAATTCTTGGTACCAGTTGTCTAAAAATAGAGATAAATTCAAAATAAAATTATAATTATTAGAAATTTTAATTAATATATAAACAAAAATACCTAATGTTGAAGCAGGTACAACAATCAACTGGGGCATATCAGGATGTGTGCGACCAGACTCTTTGAGATAGGCTAAGAATGCAATTACTTGCACAGTCTTTCCTAAGCCCATTTCATCAGCTAACATCATATTGAGCTTTTGTGAATTCATCAACATGAGCCAGTTGAGTCCTATCATCTGATATCCAGCAAGCTGTAACCTATTCTTTGTGTTAGCCAAACAAATTAACTATAAAAAAAAAAATTATTATCATACTCTTTATTTAAACTGTCTGGTTGCGATTTTATAAGCATGTTAGTGGTAGTAATAGAATGTCCATTTTTCAATGCTAATATCTCACATTTCTTCATTAACTGAGCAACAATTTCTTGGCAAGAGACCATATGCATCACATTTTGTAAAGTCTGCTCACCAATTAAGCGAGAATTTTTCGCTTTACATGTCTATTTCAAGAAATTATTTATTATTATAATTAATTTGTAATGATTTGCAGCATTTTATGATTTATACTTACAGCATCATACCAAGTTGAAAATGGTCGAAGAGCAACAATAGCATCAAATTTTTTAATGGTCATTCCTTTCACTGCTCTCAATTCTATTTCAGTGGATGTGTTTAACAACTCCAAAGCTTTTTGTCGCATTTCCGAGGTACTATCTTTTACAAAATTCTTTTCACTAAAAACAAGAACAACACATATTATTGTTGTATAAATGTAAAGATTATATTTAAAAATAAACATACTCTGTATATTCATCATCAATTTCAGCATCAGAATCACTGTCACCATCAGAAGTTTTTATACGTTTTCTTTCTAAAAAATATAAAAGCCAAATAATTAACTGATTATAAATAATACATTTGCAAATGGCATATTACAACATGGATTTTATTAGAAAAAAACAAATAAATTATATTTTTGAATAAATGGTTAAATTAAGTAAACTAATAGAAAATTTAAAATTATTAATTAACAAAACATTCAACGTTTATGTTATAAAACATTTATTACTATCATTATTATATTATTATGTACATTATTAAATACAAATTATAATATGTAGGTATAGTTTATGTAACCAATAAAACTTGATCACTACATTCATACTTTGATAATATAGTTTTACTTGATCTTTTGTTGCAATCGTTTTTTATTAACCATGACAATAAAAGATAATTGATTCATAATAGAAAACATGATTTTTTTACTAAAAACTAAAGACTAAGCTATATATTAAATTAAATTATACATTAACTGTGGATTAACAAGTATTTGAATTTGGGACACACAATTATTAGATATACTATGTAGTAATAGGTATCAAAATTGTGTACCTTTTGCAATTAAATAATATTTATTATTTTTTTTTTATTAATAATATAAATAAATAGGTATCAGTATTTATTAATTTGTTTCATTAAACTTTTATTTTTGATAATAACTTTGATCAATCAGCTTAATAGTACGATTGGTAACTCTTAGTGTTAACTAAAACATGAAAAACCTAAATTTACCTAGTTAATAAGTTTTATTGGTGCCGTGCACTTTATTTCTGTAAGCCATACTATTTTTACTAGCATATAGGTCCAAATAATAATTAGTATACCAATTAAGTAGTCAGGTGTTCCTAGCACAACCACTCTATTGGGCAAAATATAGGGCCGAATAACAGCTCAGATAACAAAATACACACAATTTTATTCAATTTTAAATTTTAATATTTAATGTTTATAACCAAATTATAAACATCAATAAACAAAAATTTACAATAAATTACTGCATTACTGTATGCAAATCTTCTTCTCCCAAAAAATTATAAAAAAATATCATCATTATATTTTACATTTAATAAATAAAACGACTTAGATGTATCAAAAGCACTAAATTAGAGAATTATGTTAAAATTTACTTTTGGTTTGTGGTTGTAAACGTTTTCTAGCAGGCATTGCAACAGGTGGTGGTGAAGTAGCATTAGGTTTGATTTTATTCATGGATACTCTATTACTTGTACTTTGACCAAAATTATCAAAAGATTTGATTGAACCATTGATATTATTTGGTACATGATTACTGTCATCACTAGATACATCATGAGCTCCGGCAGTATCTTCATATTCAAGCTAAATTAAAAAAATTAATAATATAAAATGATAAGCTTATAAAAGAAAAATAGTGATGTTATAGTTACTTCTTCGATGAGATGAGATCCATCTCCATTCAAGAAAGCTCCAGTGTTATCTTTATCTTCTTCATCAGATGAAAGAATAATTGTTTGAAGCTTTCTCTGTCTGACGAATACTAAAACATTGAATATAAAATACAATTCTATCTAAACAATGAGAAACATAACATTAAAAAAAAAACTACTTAATCATCAGAACAATAAATAATACTAATTTCTTTCATTATAAACAATGTTCTTATTTGATAAAATATGAAATAATTAAATTGAATATCTATCAAATCATTTTTACAGACTATAATAAAAAAAAAAAAAAAAAAACCTATGATTAATGATATTATAAATAATTACCTGGGCTCTCTTCGATGACCAGTGATGATCCAGACGCGACAGCTTCATGACTGAAGCTGGGCTTCTTGGAGAATCTAAACGAACGCAAGTCACCAAGAGCATTTGGACTGGGGCTGTCACTATCCCTGTCTACTGGGGAGCTCATCTAAAAAAACGTCCAAGTACTGTAATTCGTCGGCAAAACATAGTAAATATCGGCAAGTACGATCGCAAGTGCGTTTCGACATACTTAACTATAGAAAATCGTTAAATAAATAATAGTCAACTAACCTTAAGTGTTCAGTAGTGTACGTCAATAACCGCAGACGACTAACAGTCTACCAGAAACCGAGATCTATCAGTTGTATTCGGACGTGTCGTTTGCGGGCAGTTCGAAATTCAAACTTCGATTAGATAGTGTCGTTGAGCAAATCACACGCAAACGGTCACAGATACAACGATGCACAACTGCAGCAGTACTGCACAAGAACAACGGCGAAAATAAAATAGAAACCCTAGTGAATAATAATAATAAAAAAACGACTTGATATCACTTATCACAGCTATGGAGGAATAAATTACGTGTCGTAGTTGTTATCGTCACGGTCAACCATGAATTGCGATAGTACTATTTGATGATAATATCGCTGCCGCCGAAATGTTCTAGACTTATATAGATCATTAATATTTGAATAGTTAAACCACCTATTAGAGAAACTACGTAAGTCAATAAAAGGAAATCCGAAGAAAACCGTAAAAACTGTTTTTACGCTATCCGTTATTGTATGACGGATAAATCAAGAAGTCTAATACTATAATAGTAAAATACACAAATTCAAAAAAAAAAACATGAGTTTTTTCCGAAAACGATGGTTTTAAAGCTAAAATTAAATTTATTTAACATTTAATTTAATATATAAGTGTAAAAAATAATAATCATAATACTAATTTTTAATTAAAAAAAAAAAAAAAAAACGATGACTAATTTGTATACTAACTTGAATAAATATCAAACATTAATTAAACACATTTAAAGTGTTGTGTTCTTGTATATTAAATTATTAAACAATCATATTTTTGACAATAAAATATTATCCCATAATCCAACTACTCATTTATACAGCTAATTACATCTAACAATAATTTAAAAATATATTTTGCATAAATTTTATTTTGACGTTGAAAAAAATAGAAATGATCAATTTGGGGCCCAAAAATTGTAAACTGTATTGGACCCATGAATTGGAAAATTTATGTAAATTAAATCAATAAAATAAATAGTTTAATTTCCATACAAAATAAATCATATCAGGCATTTTTATATTAACAAACGAACGAAATAAAAATAAGGTTAAATTATTGGTTGTAATCCAACATTTAATATAAGTAGGTATAAATGATTTTTTGAAATTGTTCAAATACAAACAATTTTTTACCGCAACAATCCTTCGCTTAGAATTAATTTTTTTGTACAACGATTAATGATATAATATAGTATTGAATTTATATTTAGTATATTACAGTGAGACATCTATTCAGTACTCCATGACAAGTGACAATATAGTACTTACCTACCTTTAGTATTCATTTATTTATTTAAACAGAATAATGGACCGTACTTAGCATGTTCTTTGCAGTTGTGCAGAGGCTCACAAAGACTTATCTAACAAATATTTTTCTTAATATAAATTTGATATTTACATAGATCTTGATAAAGAAAAATTAAAAACTATATTCTATATTTCTATGACTTATGTATTAAATTTTTTTAAGTCAAAAACTATACATTTTATGACAAATAAAACAATCTTAAACTCTATTAAAAACAATAAAAATTCTATTTTTAATAATATTACAGTTGGATTAATAGTAAATTATAAATATTGCAAAATATTAATAAAATAAGGCTCTGGAGAGAATCTATCCCCCCTCAACACCTCTTAATTTTGCTCTGGTTATGAAATGTAATCAAATGTCAAACTGTATGACGTATGTTATCATATTACGAGTACCTAAACCATATTAAGTTAATAATAATAATAATTTAAACTTCTGTACCAGATGTATAGACCAATCATAGAGCCGG
Organism: Rhopalosiphum maidis; assembly: GCF_003676215.2. Taxonomy (NCBI): domain Eukaryota; kingdom Metazoa; phylum Arthropoda; class Insecta; order Hemiptera; family Aphididae; genus Rhopalosiphum; species Rhopalosiphum maidis. Next base: position 69,855,504 of record NC_040877.1, read on the forward strand.
AATCATTCATAGGTTTTATTTCATGTGCATTGTGCAGAATGGTAATATGCGATTATCGGAAATACACGTCTCAAATAAATAACAATAAATTGGTTAGTTGAAGATACATCACAATTACATTTATTTTTAGTACTGTTTATTTATTGTCAAGTTTGGTATTTTGTTTTTTTATTATAAAAAAAAATTGAATTCCTATACAAAGCGTTGAAAAGGCATTTTTTGATATTTTTTTAGAACATTTTAGATAATTTTTTGAGCATATAAATTCAGATTTTACTTGTGTATAAAAACTAAGTAGTATAATCACGATTATTATTACTATATTACGATATTATTGCTTAGTAGTAGGTTATTATTTTATTTTAGAGTTATTTATGTAGTGGATTATTTATGTTGTTGACTGCAGTAGTTGACCGCAATAATCGTTTGGCTTATTGATCGTCGACGGTCGGTATCGGATGTCGGGATGTATAATATTATGTACTATTTAGCCATGCACATTAGAGTTACTCTATGTTCATGTATATAGCATTGATTATATTATATTATTAGTATTTATAATTTTAAACAATGATTATAGTTATCAGGTTTGTCTTTATTAATAATTAATAATAATAATAATGATAATATTATTACAATTTTACAAAAAATAATGTTATGTTGAAATGTTTAATTGTTTAAAATATTCACTTGTTTTTTTTTCGTTCATTATGTTTGTATAAGAATTTAATAAAAACATTAAATATTATTTATTGTGTACAAATTAAAGATTCATTTTGTCGAAGTATAATTATAATCGTTATAAATAAGTAAAAACTATTGAAAAAAAAAGAAAGGAAAACATCCGTCTGTCGGTCACGTGAACAGTGTTCAATCGGAATTCGGAATTAAAATATTAAAATTAAATGAAATAAAAACGAAATAATTATATGTAATTAGCGCTATCTAATGACAAAATAAATTACATCACACGAGCATCCATTAACACAAATAAATTAAACCAGTAGAGGGCACTTCTGTTATGGTTTAAATACACTTAAAATAACTAAATCGAATATTATTATACTCGTACTTCGTAGTACACTAGTACATGATTTGAAATACAAATATTAAAACCTAATCTAAGTTAATAAGCCGTCATTACCATTGTTGCTTATTTACGAGTTAATAAGATTGCATGAAACGTAATAACCACTTAGGCATAGTATCGTCATGACTCGTGGTAAAAATATCAAATTGTTTTCAATACAAAAAACGATTTCACTGTGTAATAGAATTATTGTTTTATTTATGTAATTATAGCTAATATAATATAATTTTGAAAAATATTCAAATAATGCATTTTAAAATAATTATAACTTTTTTTAATTGCCAATAGGTAACGACAAAAACTATATTATAACACTACAGCACAGAAATTATAATATGTTGTCGTCAGAGGCGGATTTCCCATTAGGCACTACAGGCAGCTGCCTATAGTGCCTAATGGGAAACGTTTAGCAGTAATTTTAGAATATACTTTTCGTGAGTGTTTCGGATTGATGTAAAATGTATAAATACACATGTTATCAATTTACCTATATTGTATATTGTTCGTTAATGGTATTTGATTGTATGTTAAACCGTTATATTAATTACCTTTTATGTATTATGTTGATTAACCAAGATAATATGTAGCGGGACAATATTTTATGAACAAGTGAAAAAGTTGCACAATTTAAATTGTGTATTACAACTGTGTGTTAAAATAAAATGTGTTATAGCTTTTAATACAAGTGTACATAGTATAAATTTGTTTTAGTGAAAACGTGGTATTATCTTATTTGGTGGAAACGGAAACGGGTATACAATAATTATTAAAACAATAGATTTATGCAACGTCATAAATATATACTAAATGCCTAGGAGGTACTTATACCTATATAAACTATCTACACCTTGGCATATTACGCTTATATACCAAATTAAAGAAATATAACAATTATTAAACATTTAAATGTACATTTAGATCAATGGTTTTCATGCTGTATAATGTACTTATATAACGTTTAAAAGGTGTACACGTCTATATGCGATCACTGTTTTTTTTTTTAAATAGCGACAGTTCGCTAAACAAAATATGTTGTCGATTTTAAAGTTTTTTAATAAAATTATTTTATTTTTGTATTTCATTTTCATATTATGTTATTACTTAATACTTATTATCTATAGAAATTATTGTTAATTAAGAATCTATACTTATCTACATACTATTATAATTTTTCTTGGGTTGAGGACTTTTAGTTTTTTCTCTAGTTTTAGTTTGTCTAGAAAGGTCGCAGAACTCGCAAAATAATGTGAGTGATGTACTTTTTTTGTATAACACTGAATTAGAAGGTTATGTTTTAAAATAAATGTTTGTATGTTATTCATCATTGTTGCATACAAATTAGACAAATTAAGAGCCAATACCGTATTGGTATTTTATATAATGGTATAACATGAACTGTATAAGTATAATTTATTGGTATAATGAACATTTTTACTGTTTGTATTGATGAACCACAAAAGCACTTATATTAATTAGGTGATCTATAGCTAGATTTTGCTCTAAATTTGACATTGTGAGATTTCCTATCTTGTTTTTAATTCATTATTTTTTAATATTTGAATTGAAATGTACTTCTGATACAAAAATATTAAAAACTATAATCATGTATTGCCGGCTGGTAGTATTGATAATTATAATATGTATAATGGTGAAATACCTACATAATAATAATATTATTTATTTCTGTCGCACAGTTTATTGTTACAGTGTTATTATTACAAACAATACCTACGTCGAATAACTTATTATTCTGTTCTGAATGTATATTTTTATAACGTAAATTTATCGTATAATATATTAACGTACATTATACCTAACCTAACCTAAATACCTAATCATTAATAAATCAAAATAATATTACGCCCGTCGCCCGACGACGAAAACTGATCGCCGTCTGCTGCGGCCTGCCCAGCGATGCTGTCGAATTCAGCCAAATCACTTGATTCACTTGTAAATGGAGAGCCCCAAAAAGTATGCCGTGATTTCTTTGATTCGGTGTCAAAACAATATGGATCGGTTCCCAATATTGTATTTATGTCTGGTGCAGGTGATGCGTTGAAGATCCGATCATCGTCATCGGTATCGACGCAGTTAGTATCTACAGCGGATTCGACCAAACCGGACGGCGTGAAGGGTGACTTCACTCGTCTACCAAAGAAAGTAGAAACTATGGAGTTTGATGCCAAACATTCACATAACGTTTGATGAAACCGAAGCAACCGAAATTGAGTGCATTCCTATGAAAGTTTTTGTAGCCGACGTTGAAAATATAACAAAACCGGTCTATAATGTGCACGTTTATTCAGATCCAATAACTAACACTAGTCATGGAACTACCACTGAACGTAGACGCCGTTCGTGGTGGAAACGTACAAAAAAAATTCGTACGTCGAATGTTTTGTTGTGCGTAATATAGCCTATAGTTTAAAATATAATACAGTGTGGTTATTTTAACTTGTACGCAGTTATAAGTATACATATTATATATTTGAACCTACAAAAGTTCCTTATGGCTTATCGGGTTAGGTTAGGTAAAAATATTTTTATATTGTGTAAAATTAAAAAATTTAAAAAAAAACTTGACAAAAATTTGATTGAAGTTATTCAAAATGAAAAAAATGCCAACGGCACGTAGTGTTCCCAAGCGGTCACCCATCCAAGTACTAACTACGCCCGACGTTGCTTAACTTCAGTGATCGGATGAGAACTGGTGTATTCAACGTGGTATGGTCGTTGGCGACTCCAAAATAGAAAATAATAGTAATTAAATATCATAATCAAATGTTTAAATTGTTTGGTAGGTGATATAAGACTGAAAACTGAATTCAGTTAATTTTCAATATTTTTAAAAAATACTAAAAAGCAAACACTATACTTAACATAGATGTATAAATTGAGTGTTGATTTTACAGTAAAACATACTTACCTACTTATTTACTTATTATGTAGGTATAGTAATTTAATACTATCAGTATTGCCGGTATTGGTAAAATGTTTTGTCAAAGCACCTACGACCTACCTACTAATTAGTAGTTACGTTGAATTAGAACTTATAGTAGTTGAATATTCCGTAATCCGTATTAGGAATTTACCTGTCAATAATATCATACGACCGCGTGTACAAAATTAATCGATGGTAATTATAAATCAATTGTCATAATATAATCTATCGCACAAAAACTATAAATGTATAATATAGGTACCAGGTAGTGTATTTAACGTATTGCTAGTGTATCATTTGAACGTGTACGAAGATGCACAGTTTATTAGTTTATTTTATTTTATCAAAATATGTTTAAAAACCTGGGATTTAGAATGTTCGTAGATCAGGGCCGCGGCGGTCAAAACGAAATAGCTTTCTTTTTTTTTTAGATGGTAAATTTATTTCAGTCTATGGGCGGCAAAATCCTTAATCTGGTTGTCGTGCGGAGATTTGATTGAATTTTAGAAGGCTTAAATCTTTCTTTACAAAATAAGCCGTGCGAGCTTTGCCCCCACACCCCCTCACTAATATCAATATATACAGGGGACGCCGTTTATAAGACTTACAGATACAAGGTTCAGTTGCTTATTAGACTCAAAATCGTCTGGAACGATCAGGACGTATCCAAATAGGTACATTATAAAAAATTCGGTCATAAGACTCACCACTTCGCTTATAACACTCAAATTTCGTAAAAAAATAAACATTTTTGATTAAAATTTATAAATAAATTGGTTTTTAAAAATTACATATTTTTTGGGTTATATCTGGTTTCAATTCATGCTTTTTAATGTGTGTATTTACAACAAATTTTATCGAATTTACATTTTTTTGCAATTATTGTTATTGTAATATGAGTACGAGAAATATATTTTCGAAATATTATTACTCAAAACTAGCCACAATTACAAATATTTTTCATAAATAATAAATACATCACACATCTTTTATAATTTTTTATTAATATATAATAATTTTTATAATATGTATAATATGTATTATAATTTTAATTTTTTTTATCAGAATTTTTAAATTTATTAAATAATAGATATGTAATATGTAATATTATATGTATTAAAGTAAATTAAAATTAAAGCAAAATATATAGTAAAATAAAATTCATAAATATGTAATTCAATTTTTTTTCCACTTCGCCTATATGATTCATTCCGTCATTCGGTTATAAGACTCACTTTGTGCTGGTCTTAAAATGAGTCTTATAAGCGGCGTCCACTGTCTTACCTCCAATACGAGTTAACTACTAAATAACCAACTAATAATTACCAACTAAAAAGAAAATCTACTAAATACGCATCACTAACTACACATGTACTTTAAAATCATTTATTTATAAAATATTATAAATATTTTATTATTTTAGTATAATAAACCTAATTTGATTAGCAAATATATAAATAACGTTCTCAATACCTACTGATATTGATATCTTTTTCAATGTATATAATATTGAAGAGTTATTAAATTTTTTTATCCGTCCCGACTATAGTAGGTATATGTTTTAATAATTATTATATTGATCAAATTTCGGGAAAAAATATATTTTATAAAGTTCCAAGATTTTGGCAATTGCCAATTGTTGTAAAATAAGTCCAACGTCCGACCGTCCACATATGACTTTTAAAAATGTTCAATAATTTTTTTTTAAGTGGGGGGGCTAAGCCCCCCAAGCACCCCCAATCTCTGCTTATGCGTGCATATAAATTGTGTTTCTTATTCACGATAAGACTAAGTAATTTTTTTTTACGTGAAACTGTTTTTAATTTTTATACATAGTACATACAATTGATGTTTGCTTAGGTATAATATGAAAGAATCAAAATATTGCTTAATATTATGTTTCACGTGATTTAGGGGAAAACAGACACGTAGGTAATGGAATAGAGTCTATTCAATAAACTGTATACCGTTTATGCGATACACGTATAACCTCTAGATTCCCGACCACCAACACTGCAACGTTTTAGTACAATAGCGTCTCCGTGAGATTTAAGAACACACTATGCTCCCGCATGGTTAAAAGTGTAGTATCCGTCTTACAAACGTATAAGTATATAAAATTTTTGTTTTAATTTGCGATCAGTAGAACCAAATACCAATTTTGGGGACTATTCCAATGTGGATCTACCGGCTAAATATTTATGTATATATGCTACTTAAAATAGCAATGTAGGTACTTACTTGTATTATATAATATTGGTTGTTATATTCATACAGCAAAAACATTTTTTAAATCTGATAAAATAATCATCAAATATTTGAGTTTTGTAGGTTTTATATGGTGTTGTAGATAAAACGTACTTACTGTAAATCATTGTAAATTAATTTTGTGGATTCAAATACTGGAGCTTACACTCAAACAAAAGTCATTGTGAATATTAGTCTAGTCCAAAAATAATATAAAAATAAATGGTGCATCTCCACTATTATTAGACCACCAACTTAATGAAAACTCAAATATTTGATGATTTTTTTTATCAGAGGTAAAAAAATACTTTTGCAGTATGAATATAAAGATCAAAATTATACAGTACAAGTAAGTATACTTACATTACTATTTTAAGTAACATATATACATAAATATTTAGTCGGTAGACTACTCATTGGACCAGCCATTTATCGGTAGACCACACATTGGACCGGTCTCCAATTTTGTTTTGTTAGCTTTAATATCATAATAGTTTTGTAAAATTCAGAAAGCTCTTGAAACGAATAAAAATTAACAATAAAGCAAGTAAAAGTTTTTGGTGTACTTTTAAGTTCTAGTGGCATATCTAAAAGTCTGTGCGATAATTATAGTGGTACGATCAAAACTTACTGAAAAATATAATAGTAATTAATAATAAGTTCCTCGAAAACATTCCAAAGTTTACATTAAAATTTATAAACATTTTCAACCAGATAATAATAAAATAATCAATATTATTACGAGTAACAATGTGTTTATACTGAGTAGATCTGTATTTTATATACATGTTATCTTCATATATAATAATAATAATAATAATATTATATTCTTCTATTTGCCTGTTGTGAACGACTTGACCATTTTCAATAAAAGTTATATTAATAAATAATAGATTCCTCAAGACTCAAAAAGTGTTTGTAGTTTATCATTTTTAATTTTTAACTCTTATAGGTTTCTATAGAGTCGCTAACACATAAATTAAGTTTTGGTTACACGAAATTTTATTTATTTAAATGGATGCCATTGGTTACAGATTATATTACTAATAGCGTATAAACAATTTAAAAATATAAAATAAAAAAAAATCTAAAAGAATTATTCATGAAAACAATTACAATGATTACTTTTAATTCCCTAAATAAAAAAAGTTTTGTATTTATCAAAAAATATATAATATGTATAACATTATACAAGTAGGTAAATAAAGGGATTCGTCAGACAATGAAACATTTTTTTTTTACGTTGCCTTTAATAATTAAAATAATAATCCACCAAAAATAATTTTTAATATATTTTATTAAACCGGCTATTATGTAGGTACATAAATATAATATGCTAAAACCGAATTAAATATATTTATCTGTATAATATTGTTGAAATAGTGGGTAAACGGTATCTGGTATGTTGTATTTTTCAACACAACTCATTGTTATCCCTGTTAATTGGTTTTATGTTTACAATATTTGTAAAAAAAACTATATTTTTTGCAAAATTAAATTGTTATGAGTACACGTGCGTTTTATATATTGGTCTACTTCAAATGATATAAAAACATTTATTTTCAATATCATAAATATTGACTGGGACGAATAATGCGTGTTTTGTTTCAAAATAATCAACCAGTTAGACTAGCAAACTACATTATATAAATTAATATTCAAGTTTTATTTGACTTTCTTTACATTATTATCCTTACATGAATCGAAAAATGTACTCTTTCAATTATTACATTATAATGCCTAATAATATTTTAATTATCTTCTATTTATATTTATAGTTTATACTAATGTTTTACTAAGTGAGCGAATGCTAACTTTGCATGTTTTCATGCAAAGTGTTCTACCCTCATTATCTTCCGACAAAGTATTTAATTATTTTTTTAAAAAAAATATTTTTGATTTGAATTATGTTAATAAAAACTATTATATATATATATATATATTTATATTTTCTAATCATTAGAAAACTTCAAAACTGGTTATTGCCGTTATTGGTATATATTCTGTAAAAATAACGACTATGTAACAGTCACAAATAGTATATATTACCTTAACATCAAACCTTATAATGCAATTTAAATATCAGAAAATTGTTATTACTATATTTTATTATTTTTTAACAGTGGCGGTTTTGGGGGTGAGGCAAGTGAGGCGGCGCCTCGTCTAAAATTTTGTGGTAAATGTAAAATAATACTCAAAATGTGAACTTCTTGGTTCACTAATAGAACATATTTCGTTAATAATTTTTAACGTATTTATGACTGTTTGAGAAAAAATGCTTCTTCGTTTCACTTTAATTTGAATTATTATTTATTATTTTATTGTACCTATCATTCCGTGTATATTATCAAAAATATCGATAAGCCGATAAGAAATGCACGAAACAATTAGTACGTAAACGTCGTAAACGAACGACGGTATTTCTGCGTATTTCAAATGACGTCAGAGAGGCACCGTTTTACGTCGCCTCTGATTTTGTACTTGTGTACACAAATTACACACACAACGCGTATGTACGCGACTGGTTAATTAAGTAGAACTACGCATGCGCAATAATCATAGTGAGGCACGTTTTGTCATCGCCTCTGCGTACTGAAAATAGATTTACTATTATAGTCATTGTCAACCCGCAGCCACGGCTAATGGTACTGCGGCAGTAGCGGCACGTTCAACAAAAAAATAAACAATCAATTGTTATTGTTGTAATACATATGTGTATGTCACTATATATAATTAAAATTATATTATATTATAGCAATTTTTATATTTTTGAATTCCATTCTTACTATTTAATTTTTGTTATGATAGTGGGGGAGGGGGGGTTATACATAATTCGCCTCACTAAAAAAATACAACCAAAACCGCCACTGTTTTTTAAAGGATACATTAAAAACTGATGCGATTTTTCATGTTTAAAAATCTTTAACCGTATAAATCAATATATAATATGACTTAATATGACTCTAGTCGACTAGCTCTATTATAGGTACATCCATATGATTTTGTTTTTGTGTGACTATTAAATTCAAAGATCGCTGTTTCACCTAAATGCCATATAGTTGGAAAACTACTTCATATTTTTCATTTCATGGAAAACGTATGAATAATTAATATGTTTTTGAGTTTTTCACCATTAATTTGTAGTTTAGGTATCTTATTAAGTTTAGTTTGATACCTAATATTTTAAGTTTAAACCAAAAATATAATATAACGTCGTTTATAATGAAGTATTACAATAGGTATTAACTGTAAAGTAATAATGGGTAAAGTAACTTAATAATAATGATACTTAGAGTTACCAAAAACTAGTGAAAATCAGAAAATTGAAATATCTGTACTCAAACATTATAATATATTTAATATAATGTAATACTTAAATATTATCAAATAATAGTGTGCTAACTTTATTACAGTATTACAATAGTATATGTTTTGCCCTATAGTATATTTGATAATAGTAATTTAAATATTATTAATTTTGTTATGACTGACAGACATCAATCATTGGTCAAAGTCGGATTGGTCGTATCTGTCGATCTGGGAAGACGGTGGCACGTAGTAGATTACTCGGGTGGTGCTGACATGCTGCGGTGCATCCGGTGGTAAGTTGCTGCAAGCCGACAAATCGAACGGTACTATAGTGGGGCTGCAACCCTTAATCGAGTACGTGACGATTGTTTCCGGTATCAGGGACGCGTCGCTCCGAACTGCAGTCATCTTCGTCGACGAAACTTGGTCTTTTTTCTCGAGATTCCGTTTTAGTTCACTGATGAAACGCCACCACCAGCCTAAAGGACGACTACTACCTCCCGCCGTTGATTTCCGGTCGTCTCGAATTCCGTCGAACCAGTTATCGAGGAACGGCGTTCGCATCGTGGACCTGAAAACGATAAACGGATACATACCGATCGTATTATTGTTTGACGATCGTAACAGCGCGATTTCATTTAATTTTAATAACCATTTATATTCGCATATAAAGTAGTTCCATATGGTCTTAAAAAGTGTAACGCATAATAATAATTGTCGCCATAAATTTTGACATGGACTTAAAATTTATTTTGTCATGAGTTATGACTAAAAATATATCTTGGAATTATAACAGATTGTTAAGGAAATTTTATAAGCTTTAATTTTGTGTTAAAATAAAATTGTGGTTTTTTCGGTTATGGTGGCAGCATTTTCAATTTTCAAAAGTTTGTAATTTTAATTTGGCAGATAAAATATAAAATAAAAGTCTATTATAATTACTATTATTATTTTAATTTATAATAACGATTAATGAGAGTAATTAAACGTTATGGTAACGTTGCATAAAACATTATCTTGTACCTACGCATAAAAATAGTTGATAAAATCTTCAAGGTTCCGCAAATTTGAAGAATCGTTTTTTCCCAGTAACAAATTTCTAGGGATAATTTTCATAAGCAAACGTGATGTTAGATAGGATGTACATTTTTTGTTTTGGTAGATACTTGAATCGTTTCTAAATTTTAAAACTAAAAAGTTGTTTTGTTATCACATTATGTTTCTATTTAAAAAAGTTTGAAGTATAATAATAATATATAGATATAGCCATGTAGGCGATATAGCAAACAAAAAAGTTATTCTTCCAGGCTACCTATACGGGGTCACACGTATGACGTATGTGTGTTTTCTTTAAAATTTTTATCTCGTACGTAAAAGTCGAACGATGTCTGTATACTCAAACTTGAAAGTTTTCACATCAAAATATACAATATGTGTACATAATATATATACGAAGTATCAATGTATCATGTACTAGATGTATATATATATATATATATAATATAATCTATTTATAAGTACATCGAATACCAGCATTATATAGGTTGTGGTACTGTGGTAGTATCTATATTCTATCATAATATAATTATTTTAACATATTAATGCATTTTACCTGCACCCAAATATATTATATATATATATGCGTAATACTGTCAATGTTCACGTATTGACATGAATGTACCATATATAATATAGTTGTATGGTTATATAATACATGAACAATGAACATTATAATTTATTATGTAGTTTGATATAGGTATATTATTAATAATTATTATACATATAATATATTAGACACACACTATACCTATTTATATATATTATATATTATTATATGGGTAGTTAAATATCATTACATCGATCGTCGGCTAACTCGAGTTAAGTCGGGTTTACAGCTACGCTGTTTGTCGTGGTTTCCATCGTACACTGATTGACCGTTATAATTATAGTAGCATTCACTAACCATCATGATCTACCAGAAAATTTCCAAAGTTAAGCTGACCTCAGATTTTAAACACGGCACGATTGACGATATAGCTTTTAAATACACTCAGACTATTGTCATTTAAAAACAATTTACGGACGATAATAACTAATAAGCATGACCAAAAGATCATTTAATTTAACCTGTAAACTTACAGCTTATGGAAATACTTGTTATCCTTAATGGGATCTTGGCACACTGGAACGCCTTCTTCGACTACAGCACAAGAACTGGTAAAACCTTCTGTAGTCGATCCCACGCGGCTACTGTGTATTGATGGCGTTGCAGCTTTCCACCCACAGTTGATTTTTGCTACTATTAATAGTATTAGGCACATCAACACAGGCATTACAAGTCTAAAAACGAAGGAGTTTTTAAATTTAAAAAAAATGAAGTTAATTCATTATTATACCTAAATATAATATATTGATTGATGAGTAATTTATAATTTATTATTTATATTTTATTATTACTTGTAAGCAATAATATAATATAAGCACTATATACAGTTACTTTGTATTTGATAATAAACGAATACTGTAAATGTAGTATATATTATGGTTGTGTTCAGCAGTAAAACCATGATTAATTTTTTAACGCGAATTAGAATAATTTTATAAAAAGGAATATAATAATTATTGTGTTAGTATTATATACATATATCACAATAAACCTATTTTTTTTAGACAGTAGATAGTTCTCATAAATGTAATTTTACCTTTAGCTTTTCAGCCAATAAACACTTTAGTAAAAGTTTCGATTGTTTCAAGTGTGAATTTTATTAAGCTTGTTTACAATAAAACCAGTGGAAGAAGTAGAACCGTAGAAGTAGGTATTACCTTTGAACAAAGCAGGAGATCTGCACGTCTTAGACGATTCTTATGAGCTTTAAATAGTATTAGAACACAGTATAGTACTTACCTAAGTAATATCTTATTCCAGTTATTCCTACTATACCGTCTATACTGATGTACCTACTCCTTATTTCTCAATATTTTATATTAAACGTATATTATTATGAAATAAACTTGTATTTTAGTCAGTTCATGAATTACATTTTCGAACTAATTATTAATAACAAAAACACTTAATAGCTATGATAGCATAATAATAGTTAGGAATACTATTGGTATACATTATAATCTCCTCGTAGTAATTATTATATTATCAGGTACCTTTTAGTACCTAGGTTAGGTACTGGTGACAGTTGGAGACACTGTCTATTTTATATTTTAGTTAATTATTAATTATTATATGTGCCTATAATATATATTATTATGTTTTAGTAGTTTAGTACTGTTTGTTACGTTGATGATCATACACCTTGTGTAGTGTATTAGTATGTCAATAATTTAATAAAGTTGATATAAACATATTTTATAGATGTGTTAATTAATAATTAATATATTATATATGAAGTTATAATATAACACAGGTACTATATGTATATTTTATATTCATTAAAAATGCTCAACCAGCTAAAAATTATTGGCATGTATTTTAAATTCTAACTTTAATCATGACAATTTCTAATTTATATAAATATAGTAATATAATATTATAATATGCATAAATGTTAGTTATGAAAAAATAATTTGTAGTATTTATATATTTAAAATATATAGCTTAAACAAATGTAAATATTTCAGGTTATAATTTCATCAAATAGCCATTTAAAGTAATTGTTTTATCACATTTATGCTATTAAAATTAATTTATATTTTATCAAAGTAAAATAAATTAAGAGCCAAAATAATGTACAACTTATTTTCATTGACAGACAAGATATAATGTTATCTCGCTATAACTGAACACAAATTATATAATCACATAAGTTATTTTTATAAAAAAAGAAAAATTCTAAAGAATAGATTATTAAAGTATTCAAAAGATATAAAACTATAACATTATGTGAAGTCAATTTTGTGTGTCATTTATAATGCTTTAAACTTTAGAAGTTTTTTTATAAACAAAGAATTAAATATAATTTATGCGATTTTATAGTAGTTAGAAAGCTGAAAACCAAATCTAGTTGAATTCTCAAGTTTTATAATTCTGTAAGTAAATTATACCCAAATCATACCAAAAAATCTAAAAATGTTCTAAAGTTTTCATAGAATTTTTCACGAAACAATATAAAATGTTTAGTTCACATTTATTTTAAAGTTTCAACTATCATTAATTACAATAATAAAAATATACAATATACATACCAATAAATTATAACGAATACTGTAACTATAATGCTATATAATAACATAGTATGCATTAGAACATAAAGGTGATCATAGTGGAAAGTAGTATTGACTTTTCAATAATTTCATTATAAACTAAAATTGAATTACATTCTAATGTTTAAATTAAAATAAGATAAAAAAAATGTGTATATACTTGATAAAAATCGTCCAACAAAACAATGAGAAAATGTATAATATATCTTTATTTTGTATTTATTGATTATTAATTATTAAATATTAGTATGAATAATATAATCATTACAGATTAATCCTTTAAATTTATATTTTACACATTCCTACCTAATTTATTTAAATTAGGTATTTGATTAATTAAAGATACTATTATACTATTTATACTAAATACCTACATATCAAACTAATTTTACTTTGAGTGTTGAAGCAAGTTATTAAGAAGTTTTAGTCTATTAAAAAGGTGGAATTTACTTACTTCAACATTATGCAACTTAATCCAATTAAAGTTAAGAAATCTCAAAAAGGAGCATGTCTACCTACCCTGGTAGATGTTATGATAGGCACGACATAAAAGTAAAAACTGTAGTAAATAATATACGTAGGTACTTTACTAAACTGAAAAAATTTAAGATAAAAATAATTGTGTTTTAAATAATCACGACTTGGTTTTTAGATAATAATTATAAATTAAATTCCATTTCTTGGCATTGTTTATTCGATTAAAAAAATACATGTTCTTGTTTCATTCCTATAGTCATATTTTTGTCACGAACTTATGCTGTACAGTGTACACTATTAGTTTTGTAATTATTACTATACAGACATACACTTAAATTTACCAGGCACATTGAACATAATTGTTTGATTATAAATAATTGTCTTATTAATATATTATACCTATGATAATAATATGGCGAGAATAATTTGTATTTATATGTATATCATAAAAGGGAAATTTTATTCTTATAATTTAAAATTTAAAATCATTATTTATGTTTCTTTCAACAATATCTAGAAGTATAAATTTTAACAGTGATTAAAATTGACTTTTAACATTATATTTTATTACTTTGAAAATAGTTGTTATTATTATTAAAATTTTATAAAGTACCAAAAGTTATATAAAGCGGGCTTTATCTGTATGCCGTCGTATATCGTGTTATAAATTATAACATAAACTATATATTTATGGAAAAATAACATAACTGCAGTTTGAACTAACTATAATGTTATAGTCGTGTTTAAATGTATATGCGCGTATAAATATAACCTTAATAAAATTTTAATCCTAGAGATATGAAATAATAATATATAATAGGGACAGGACAAGGGATTGGGGAATAAATAATTATAGATATAAATGTGTGTGTATATACCTATAAAAAAAATAATGAACTAATACCTATTATAACACTATTTAACACCATTAGGCATATTATCGTGGGTTCAGTGTTAATAGCCGGAAATAATCAGCTGATAGATATTAAAAAATGAAAAAACATTTAATGATTTACCGTAGCGCGAACTGAACAAATCTGAAAGTAGGATTCCTGCATCAGGATTAATGCTGCCGCCGCCACGACCATCGCATTGAATGACGACGACATAAGTCTACACAGTTTAGCGACGGAGGGTAAAGTTAAAAACGTTTAATTTTTTTTTTCTCGAAAGTTAATAAATTATTTATGCGCGATTGCAGCCGTGGACTGATCAGTTCGGTAATGTATTTCAGAGCCTATATACGAACAGTAAAAACGTTTTTCTAGGACTGCATTTTCAATTCGAGTATGTATATATGTATATAGATCACGGTTAATAGCACTCGTCGACGTCGAGTAAAATAGCTGGTATAGGTGCTTATAATATATTATTATAATTATACATCAGGATTCAAGGCTGCAGTCGTCGGGTTCAGACGATTTGGGAGTGCGCGTGGTTTCCTAGCCCGCGGTGAGGCGTGTGACAAGAGGCGACAAGCTGCAGTATACGTACGACCGGACGTCCGTTCAGGCTGTGTGACTGGGTAACGTAGAAGGCGGGGAGGAGTAGGGGGTTCAATCTGTCGCTGTAAAACAAAACCATCCTGGCGGAATACATATATACATATAATATAGATACCTACGCACATTATAGTGTAGGTTTACGTGAAACTTGCGCGTGGGGGGTGATATCGCCGGCCCCTGCAGACTTGGTGCAGTAAAGGTGGCGGCGGCGGCGGATTGTCACGAGAACTTTGGGCGAGTATTATAGTAACAGGGTGCAGTGATGGTCAAACCGTTAGGGGGTGAAGAGCTAGTGGTACGTACACGTATATATTATATGCTTATATGTGTATACACGCGGTGCTCGCCGGTATATTAATAAACTCCGAACTGCCGCCTCTTCATCCCCTTCCGCGCGCCCACCGCGGTGTCCGACGTGTATATAAGAGCTTTTTAATTGATCGGACCGTCCACCGGCTCCGACCCTATATCTCGTCCGCGTCACGGACGAATTCACCCCACCGTATTATTTTGTGTACAACTAGGTTAGGTCTCTGTTTATAGCGTCTGGCCCTCGTTGTCTGTCGCTCTACCTCGAAACCGCGACTGTGTCGTTGTCACTCACTATCACATAATACGTATACATGTACTCGTACACAACGTGTTCGTTTTCTTGAAAACAACGTGACGAACTGTGTATAGCAGTATATGTCCGATGAGTATAAATTGTACAATAATAAGACATGAGTAGCGATATTATAATAGAAGATACACATCACGGTAGTTGTTAATAATATAATCTGTGATCACCGAAGTATCTACATCTATTAGAGTAGAATATTATGGTCAGTTACGTATTCAAATTTTTACCTTATGTGGCTGAATTTAGGCAAACTCTAAAAACAACGATATTCAACTTGGTTCGTTTATAATAAATTAAGGTAGGTAAACAGAGATTCTATAAATTTTCCTATACATAAATTTGTCTTTTAAGATATTGAGTACACTCAATAAAAAGCTGTTGAATAAAACCAAACTGGGTATAAAAAAATTAAATAACATTTAAAATTAACAATGAACGTAACAGTTTTGATCAAAGTATGAAAACTATTTAAAAATAACACAAAAAAATTACATTGGAATGAAAATATTTAAGTTCAACAAATAATAAATTAAATTATATTACAATGTTAACTAATATATAATAATAAATAACATCATGTATAATATTGTACTTTTGAGCTTATTAAATAATAATTAAAAGTTAATTACATGTTATTATTTTTAACTTATTGTTAAGTATACATCACATGTAGCGTAATTACATTTATATTTCATTCAAATATATCTTTTCATTCAAATGTTTTTTATATGCTCTCAAAAAATTGCAAATTGGTCACACGTGGTTTCCTCCTTTAGTATATACGCTCCTGATCGATATAGTAGTTCATATCGTTATATCGTTGAAATGTTATAGTCGTAGTTTGCACAATTCACACACACAGCAAGCATAGAGAGGCGTGGAGAATTACGGTCGATGTCTTTACTATGACCTGAAGTCTAATCGATCGTATGTTGTTTATGGATCACAAGCGTCAAGCACCGGTTTCGTTTTTATTCCCGATTCGGAGACCGTATCATTTATTTGACTAGGTACAAACACGCTCCTTTCATGACTCCTTTGGTCAGACTGTAAGTCATCCTCGTTACTTTCTGTTTCTAGTTACGAACAATCCCTAGGCTCTAGCCGTTGATAAATCTAGTGATTATGTATACACAACAGTTCAAAACCAGAAATACATATGTCGTCAATGTAATGCAAAAAAAAAATACGAAGGCTTGGCCGAGCACTGTGGGTATAATATTGTCTCCGAAAAATCAAAAAAGGCAGACAAATGTGTACGAACATTGATGGTTCATTGAGTTGTGAACACGACCGAAGACAACTTGGAGAGAATGGGTGTATGAGTATAATATATATAATATATATATATATATTCACGTTCACGGTTCACTAACCCTATACCCTCGCGAGTGTGTGTGTGTGTGTGCGCGCACGCGTGTGTCAAAACTCATGTCCACGACAAGTGAGGTTAAAAAGGGTTGACTCTCAACTGGCCGGCAAAACTTTTCTAATCTGTATTACCTATTGTAAACTTTTTGACCAGTTCAATCGCATGCATGTACAATTACAATACATAATTTGACCATAAATTAGAAAATTGTTTATAATATTGTATAGATATATAATTCATTCGAATATATATATATATTATTATTATGTCATAAAAAATGCGATTTTATATAATAAATAATAATATAGTTATGAATACATATTTTATTAACGTAATTTAATAGCAGAAGAAGATAATAAAATCATATTGTCGAGATTCGAGGTACAATTGTGTACATTATCGAATGACTACTTAATAATAGTTGTAGATTAATAATGTATATTGTTCAAATTAATAGTATTTTCGAAACAAAAGTTCTACTAGTTAAACTATGTAGCTAGTAAACATTTTACCGTAATAATATTTTAATATTTTAAATTAATAATATTTATGAAACCTGACATAAGATACCTATTATATTTACGTTTAATTGTTTTTATTTCAACAGTGTGCTACAAGCTACAATATTCTTATAAGACTCGTGTACCTCCTACTACACTCTACATACACTTTTTAAATTTAAATTAAATGAAAGGGTAAATGTGCTTATAAAAACATAGTACTCTTATCTCATTTGAATGACAATTATAATATGCTGCTCTATTAGGTGAAATTTATATTGAAAGTAGAAATGAACCACTGAAGTATCATTACAGAACAAAATATTGAGTGAATTATTCATGTCTATAGGTACCCGGAATAAAATAAACATAATATATGTTGTCTTATGCAGTTTATTATTAAATTGTGTCTTGCATCTAGAATACACCAGGTACCTATATAAATTTCTCCGAAACAATTTAAATTATTACGTTCCTAGCTTATAACTACCTATCTTACTTATAAATTTTATTACAACGATTAAATTTAGAAACTGTATTGGATAAAATAAATTAGAATCCTGGAAAATCGATGGTTATAACTAAGCGATAAATATTTGAAAAAAATAAAATATATACCTACCTATAACGTTTCATTATAAATTGGCGAATAAGTCTTACGCGAATATCCAAGAAGAATATTGTAATAATAATCAATTGTTTTGGATTTTAAAATAAACTGTTAAATCCAAAACCATTACCATTATCTGCTATTGAAATACCTAGTTAAATATTTCTCCCCGGACGGGTTTTGGATAAAACGAAGCGCAGCTATAATCCTAAACATTTTCAGCGATTCGTAATTTCGTTTCGAAGGGTATTCCCATGAGCAAGTTTTCAGCCGAATCACGCGATGCGTCTACCACGACCGAGGTATACCATTGTTGAGCCCAATGGATATTATTTACCTTTATCTATTCTGCCTAGAGGGCAATTCTGCGGAATGTAACGATATTTATGGGGTTTCCAGGCAAGAGTTTAATATAATACGCCCCTCTACCAAGTATTCTGACACAAATGACCTATGAGCTTGGATATTTTTCTGGATAAAATTATCTCATCGCCATTGTGTTGGTACCCGCGTACCATCGCTGAACTGTATAATATATTTTATACTTTTTTATAGCATGTAAAACTGACAGAATGACAGTCCAAAAGGTAGGTAGTTGTAACTCTAATTACGTATGGGAGTGTAGTGATCGCTGTGCAGGACACTGCGATATGCTCCACATTAATTATTTAACGACGTCGCATGTCCTTGTCAAGCTTGAAGTGGTATTGAGAAGGTAGGTGGTTGAAATAATGAACACTTGTAAATTCTTAGTAAGTAAGTTATACTTTATTGAAATAAACAATTACTTTAGCTACTGCTAATATCAAAATATTACTACTGGGAATGATTAAGTACTCGCGGCGATGTACTGTGACAAAGTCCACGACGAGCAATAATCGTACAATGGGTTAAGTAGTCAATATAGAGTCTTGACTACCTTCTAACTACACTTGGTGCTCTACTCGTATTTATATGGTCCTATCGGTGATGGCGAGCCCCCGCTAACCTATCCCATTATTGTATTAATATATTTTATTCTAATTTACACGACTCGGAAAAAATATGTTATCACCTTTTTGACCTAGGCTTAATTTTGTAGTCGAGTTTATGCACCGTGGTTAAATTATTAATATTACTCTATTTTACATATATTATAGATTCCCCCTATTACTATGATTAATAAATGCTATGTTAGAATTTCTATAGAAAAGTGTGTTTCGGGCTTACTACAGGAGGCTGCCATTAGAAGTTAGAAGTAACGGGTAATTCGTGTTATATAATATATTATTATATACCTATTATACCTATACATTTAAAGAAGGGCGTCAAAATAAACCTACGCTATAAAATCCAATTAATAGCAACAATGAAAGTAAATAAATAATTATCGAATTTTGAAGTAAATAAAAATTGACTATAATATTATACTTTCATTGTTGTATTTGTCTTAATTTTTTTTAGGATTTTCATAAACCCTTTCTAACCTTAGATGTGAACTCATTAAAACGAATTACGTGAACACAATTTTAAAATTAAAAAAAAAAAAAAAACAAAAATCGTTATTTCGAACTCACTGTGTGATATAGTTAATGATATATTACTATTGAATATATTATTTAAGATGAATAATAAGATTTAAATAATCAAAGTATACTAAAAATAAATAATATGTATTTATTGTATATTATATAATATATATGTTTTATTTATGCGATTTCTACTGAGCACTGAATAGTATATTATGTAAAAATGGTACAAATATTTTATATTTATTTATATACCTATATTATTTATGTTCACTATTGTTATTATTATTACTGTATATTTAAAATTGGAGAATTGTCCGTACAATCAATATATCAATAGAATAAATGAATGTTATCTATTAATGCTTAAAAAACCAAATTGTTTTCAAAAAATCAAATTCTAATCAACGATTAATTTACAATAATCATTATAATAAATTACAATAAAATAATTAGAAGAAAATGAGTTATAAATATTTCATCAATAATTGTACCTGCATAATAAGTAATAACTAAATAAAGTACCACAAATAACTAATAATAAAGTAATATATGATCTCTTAATATATTATCCTTATATTACGTCATATTTTCTAAATTGATTGCTGTTCACGTAGATATTTGAAGATCAATTTGATATTTTTGCGTAAACATATTATTTTACTCACCACTTGATTTAGTTTTACCTAGTTGTATAATATACCTAATACCTAATAATAAAGATATAAGTTTTCATAAATGTTACGTATTTTAGGTATTTGATATCATTATATTATATTAGAATAATTAGTATATACCTAATAACTCGCATTAAATTTGTTAACGTTTACTGTGGCTACACAATTAATAAGTCTAGATCCTAAACATTATAGTTTTAATTAAATCACATTTTTAACAAAAGATAATTATAATTTATCAGCGATATATTTATTTATCACTGATTTCATTTTTATTTTTATTTATATTTTATGACGTATAATACACTATAATAGTATAATATTATATTATGCAATTTTCATTATTAGCTGTAAGTAATTAATTTTTATATCAGTAATATAGTACTTAGTAGATTGAATTATTTTTCACCAAAAATAAACCACATACCTATCATGTTTTGTAGACATTTATTTATTACTAAAATATTATATCATATAATATTGCTTTAGCTATTTATATAATTCAATATTGTGCGTCACTTCGACCAGAATCTAAAATATACGATGATGTTACAATAATGCGTATAAAAAGTTAGTACAAAATTATGTATTAAAAATAGGATAAGGACAAAAATCAAAAAAACATTACAAATAAAAGATATTTGCTGAAAATTTAAATAAAACATCAGACTAATAACAGTAATAAAAATTCTCCGACCAATTTACATAATACATACATATCAAAAAACCTCTTTTGACAGATATAACTAATGGAATGTAATCAGATTATACGATGTGAAAATTGAATATTTAAATAATAAAATAACTATGATTAATATAGACAGATGGCAATTTGTTTACATTTATGTAAATTAAGTTCAAATGTTATAATATTATTATTATTATTATATATTTTAAATTAAATTATTTTTTGGGAGAAGTTTACCGCGTAGTTTACATGTACATTATATTTGTGTACGATTTCATTAAATTTTTGATACGACGTAGATTTCTTTATTTAGTAGTTATCTAATTGAAAAAAAAATTTTAAATAAAATTAAACCAATCATATTGTTTAGAAAGCAAAAAATATGATAAAACAAATATATATTTTTTTGTTTTACCAGCGTAATGTATGAATGTATGAATTGTGTAAATCATTATGGTATTATACTCGTAGTTGTATTGTTATATTAATTGTTTGTGATGATTAAAATTTAAAACTATGAACAGATAAAAGCTGGTGTAGTCTAAAAAGTCGTAGAACATTTTTTTCAATGTAATAGTAGTTACAAAATACTATATATATATATTGTTACTATCTGTATATTATGTAACGTAAAGTAAGTGGTCAATGTAAGAACGAGATTTCGCTCATATAGTCTATTTACGATTAGCTGTCAATAACTGTTAAGGCTTTAACATCTATACATAATAATACGATTCTGAGTTCGAGTGGTTTTGTCAATCCTGTAGTGATATAGGCGTAGGTATAGGGTTCGACAGGCACTTGTCAATCGTTATTTTATCAAGGGCGCCCAATTATATCTGACATATAGAAGTTGCGTTGCAATGATAAAAATGTGTATTTTTTTATTCTACTACAAAACTGTATAATTTAGTCAAAATATAACGTCGTTTCGATGGAATATACCGCGATAGTTCTATATTTTCTATACTTATATCTTCTATCTTCTATGCATATAAAAATTAGTGGTACATTTTGATAAATTTTATAACTCAAGATCCACCAAACCGATTTTGATAAAAATTTCAGGGCATATTAAGATTGATATGCAGATGGTTTCTGTGAAGTTTGTATGCTGTGCAATAAGAGTGGTTCCGGAGTTATGGCTTCTTAAGTGCGGACGAAGTGAACGCAAACCGCGTATGGCGTGCGTGCGTCGTGCCGGTGTCTCCTAAAGCCATGCGACCGACGTGACGATAAATAATCGAAATCGGTTTAGTGGATCTTGAGTTATAAATAAAATGTATTCAAAAGGTACACTTATTTATATATATATATATAGTGACATATACACATGTATTACAACAATAACAATTGATTGTTTATTTTTTTGTTGAAAGTGCTGCAGTGCCCGTAGCCGTGACTGCGGGATGACTATAATAGTAGATCTATTTTCAGTACGTAGAGGCGATAAAAAACGAGCCTCACGATGATTATTGCGCATGCGTAATTGTACTTAGTTAACCAGCGCGTGCATTCGCTAAGTTCCGTCTTAGAAGTATAGTTATCAAATTGTTCAAAAAGCAACTTTAATCTCCAAACTAATATAAATATATATATATATTTTGATGAATAATGTTTAATGATTTTTAAATCTAAAAAATGAAAATTAACCAAGTTATTCTACATTAAGTCTTGTAATTTGGATTTGCTTAACTTAATATAAAAAGGGGGAAAATTGTTACCGATCTGTCCGATCTGGTGTATTGTAGGTATCAAGTTAACTTCGTTATTAAGAGTAAGTTATTGTAAATTAGGTATGCGTTAAATTTAAATTCAATGGTAAATCGTTGTATACAAAATACGATTCAGAGTGAAGACAGACGGCCAATCCCTATTACGATTGATATAAGTACACTTTATAATATATTATTTGTATTTCCATTAAAGCAATTAATTTATATTTTACTAAAAAGGGTTGAATTGATTTGTGCCAAAATATTACATTATAAGATATAATAATATACGTTAAAAGTTTTGTGTACCAACGAATAATATTTTTATACTACAAAAAATAGCTGAAATCGTTATACTTCGTTTAAATACCTAATACAATTTAAAATGTCTATAAAATCAAACTAAGTTTGTAAATTTATAAGATTTTTTAATTACAGTATGAATAAACATTTAAATGGCTATAAGTTATATCATAGGTATTTATAGAAAATGTTAATATAATTATTTGGTGAAAATTTCAAGTATCTAAGGTTATTCGTTGTTTATAGTTATACCAAATAAATCATAATCGATTTTATTAAAATATCGGGTTTACATAGGAATTCCCAGTTTTCCTAAAAGAATGTTTGAAATTTTCACTCCTAACTCCCTTCCCCAAAACTTTCAATTATATTAAATTTGCTACAGTAAATCGCTTATATGGTAAAAATTGAAGAATTTGACTATTCTAAAAATAGAAGACAGATACTTAGACAAAACCAGCAAATAAATAAAATAGCACATTATAAAATCAATAATTCATTGCTTTACTCAGAATCTAAAAAAGATAATATAAATAATTTTAATGAAGAACTAAAAAGTTCTGCAAATAAAGCTTTTGGATTGTAATATATTTTTACTTAGAACTTTTTTGTTCTAAACTAAATGTCTTTTTCTTGGACAACAAAATTTGATTAAACAGAAGATGTGATATGATTTTATAATCAAAATATTATAGTGGTATTATTTTTTTTGGAATGTTTTATTTTTAATATTTATCAAAATAATAATTATTATAATAGTATCACTAACTACTTTAATAATAATTATTATTCTAAGCACCTATAACTCATACTTGAAATAATGAATCAAGCTTTTTAGAAAATATAATTGATACACTACATCAATAATGTTTAATATCAAACTGGTACGTATCGATATAGATGCTGCAGTTATGTCTTCCTTGAAAATGTTAATTGTGAGTTAAAATTGATTTTTTAGTATTGGGGCAACTTTTTAATGTTGACTCTCGATACATTTTTCCCATATAGCTAATCTTTAATAACAATTTCCAATAGATTAAATTATACCCACACAATTTCTTATGTATTGAATACTACACGAATAATAAGTTAGTGCTAAATTCAAAATATGTGTTTTAGAATGCTATATATCAGGGATGGACAACTTGCGGCTCGTGAGCCTCATGTGGCTCGCGTCTTATTAATAAAATTAAAATTTACTTATTATATTATTATTTACTATGATAATTATTTTTAATTTAAATTTTTTAGGTATACATAAGAAAAAAAAAATTAAAAAATTTCAAATTACATAAAACGTATTTATAAACATTTTAGCTTTTGGTATTATTGCATGTATTTATACATGTAACCTGCAACACCATTCACGTTGGCCACCCCTGCAGCCGGCTGCTTTATATATAATTAAGTGCAGCTGTGTAAGTTTCCTTAATATATGAAAGTGGTTGAACACACAAAGTCCCTCTCAATTACTGGTTTGAATAAAACTGTTGACGGGACTACAAACATTAAAAATCGTAAGAAAAATATTAATTAAGTAATTGTTCAAACTGTTTATGAGTTATATAGTTTATCGAAATTACTCAAACAATGTCTTGTCTTCGTTGTTGCAGTTATTTTTCCGTACACAAGTATAATATTAAACTATTTAGGTATTTACATCTTACATCGAGGAGGAGTGTTGTTTTAAGTTATTGTAGGTATGTGTGAAAAATGTACCTACGCGTAAAAATAGTTGTATAATAACGTTTGTGCTCACTCCGAAAAACAGACGCCATTTTATACGCTCGTGAGAGTTGTCGACGACATAAATATAATGCGTTGGGCGGGATTACGGTAAAACAGTACAGCTCGTTTTGGTTGGCCGACTACGGATGAGTGGTATGTTACGGTCTGACGGTGGCTAATATCATATATGATCTTAATATTTATGCATAATATAGATGATATGGTATTATTTTATGGTTGTACCTACTACTCACGTAGCATCACGTGTAGCCATTTTATTTTTTTTTCCGCTTCGAGTAATCGAAATTCGAAAATATCGAAAACTACGCGCACATAACATTACTAAATTATATACCTACCTATCTATGTTTATAATATGTATATATGTATATACAACACTGGCTATTATACGTTACTTTTATATATGGGAGTGGAGTGGTTAGAGGATATCCATATACGAAAAAACGGTTGTTTATGATACTTTAAAAAAAAAACAAAAAAATCATTATAATAATATAGTCTAAGAACAAAAAGTTTTATAGGTATAAAAAACAAACTTCCCAAATTCTATGACCTAATTATATGCTCATAATAATTGATAATTATATAATATTGTCATATATTAATAATAGTCACTTGATGATACACATGATTTCAACCATCACGGTTTACTGGTCACTAAAATTGTATGGCCTCCGGTTTAATAAGCGATAGTGAGATCGGTGACAAGATGTAAATATTTATAATATCATTGTAAATATAAACATTAATAAACGGGTGAATCGGGCGATTCTTTTATATTTTAAGAACGCTCATTATTTCAAAATCTATTACCGTTTTTATTTTTCTCACATAATTTCCAGTCGAAATAAAATAATATTTTTTAAAATGTTTTTTATCGTTATATTATTTATACTAGGTAGGTACATATATATATACATATATATATATATATATATATTTAATTCTTATAAATTAAAATGTCTGTAAAAAATGTATGCTAATAATTTTTAAACGAATTTAAGACATATTATTTTGGTTATTTTTGCATATTTATCCATTATGGCACTTCTGAAATTTCTTTGTTTATTGGTTTTCGTTGTTTTTTTTTTTAAAAAATGTCACAAAACCAAACCTGGTAGAATATTCGATTGTTATGGTTTTTTAATCTTTATTTTCCGCATGCAATTCGTGAATGCATCGATTCAGTAGTGTGTAAATCGGTAGTCAGGCTTATCGTACAATAAAATGCAATAATACCTACTCTAATAATAATTTAGATAGACGTTTTAACCTGATAAAAATTACATTTTTTATGTACATTTATTATAATGTAGGTATAATAATTATATACTATGTGCACACTGTTATATTATATGTTACACGTCATACTACATGTTATATTAGAGACTTCGGCGGTAACAGAAAGAGAATAGAAACGATTATTTTCCTAGTGTATCACAGCTGGCAGAAGTTGTTTCATTTAATGAAGTAATTATTTTTAAGCTTTCGTGGAGTTATTTCTATGCTAAAATTATTAAATTATTGAAATTATAACAGTGGCGGATCCAAGGGATGGGTAAAAGGGTAAATATACTAGAAAATAATTTCTGGATCCACCCCTGAATTATAATAACCGTTTGTTATTTTTTTTTACAAAACCATTTTATTTATAACAAGATTAGATGCAACGTTTTACATAACAATACAGTGACACTGTACACACCATCATAATATACATTCGTACAACTATATAAGTAATAATATTTATGATCATTGTAATTGATAAACTGCAACATCATTCTGCTACAATGACAACATGAATTCCAATCTTTCGTCGGGGTATAATCGATTCCGTCGTTTTAATATCAATAGGTAATAACCATGTTATTGATACTGTAACAAAAAAAAAAAAAAAAAAAAAAAATGAAAAAAGTATCAATTCCGTTATTGATTCCGCCCAATATTTGTTTATATTGATTTCGCCCGATATTTTTCTATATTTATTCTACCGACTGTTCATTAAACAATAACTATAATATATCATAATCGTATTATACAGTATTTTTTTTAATCAACAGTATAGATAGGTATAAGGTGCACCCAGTTTACCATAATTTTTTTTTATTTAAATAAAAACATTTTCAAAAATTTTCTTCCACAATGGAAAATATAACACAATTATTATACATATAAATATATAATATGACAAAAAAAAAGTAATTAGGTACAAAGTAAAATTTGCTAAAATAGTAAGATACTATAATTCAAATACCTAGTGATTAGTTTTTTTACAAAATATTTTTTCAATTTATTTATATAATGCCAAAAAAGAAAAAAAATAGTACAGTAAAAATAATAATTAATAATTAGCGGATAAATAACCAGTGAAATCAATATATTATAAAAAAAGTTCGGTGGAGCGATAGCCGGCGGAATCAATAGATTTATCACAGGTAAATTGGTCATTTCGGCGCTTATAATATACATTCAACAATAAATTACACAAAATCATGTGTGAATTGTCTTGTTTTCTATAATATAGTAGGTACATTTTGCCAGCACTACCACTTTCGAATTTTAGTATCAAACCTCGAAAATATTATGTCCTTTTTTTTGTAGAAAATTGTTCGAAAGTAGCAATGAAACACACTTAATAATAGTGATTAATATTGATTAGCAACGATATCATCCGTATCTGTCACCAGTTTTTACCTCGCATAAGTAAAAATAATTTTACACTCTCAAACAGTACAAATGATAGTTACCCAAACGGACTATTATTTTTTTGGTCAAAATTATTACCTTTGTCCAAACGACCACTGCCCATCTATAAACGCCATCGTCGCCTCCGTTTCCGCAGCAGGTAGATCGACCGGTATATCGATACATAAATCGTTCCTTTGATCAGGCGCCACCGCTCCGCGGTCTACGCCAGGCGGTAAATCCGCAACAGCCGGAACCATCGTTTTACCTCTTTTAACTACGTCCCCGTACGACGAACTCAAAGGAATACGATAAGTCGACGCCCAATTGTCGACCTGCAGCTCGGACGACTGTTCGCAGAGTTCCGACGACGGACGGTTGAAAGCATTACGATAATCGCTATTACCAGACGGCCGTACCCGAAACTCTGGACAGTGGACACTGGACGGGCCGTTACCAATTTGATCGAAATTAATTATCGTTTGCGAGTCCATCGCCCGTTCAGTATTATCGATCCTGCGGCGTCGAAATCCATCGCCGATATTTGGTTCGTAGATTAGCGTGTAGAAATCCACGTACCAATAAATAAGAGCCAACGTAAAGAGAGCCAGCGACAATCCTACGGCCAACTTTTCTAATGCAAGCCAGACTAGATCCTCTTGACCGACAAGCTCGTGAATGAAGTATGAATAGGGCATGATTATACCTATGTCCGGTGGTGCGATTGTAATATATTATTATTAATGAGACAGGAAAATTAATTTGACGAGATGTCAAAATTATTTACAATAATGGTAATACCAAATAACATACTATTTTAATACACACAGAAAAAACCTTGGTAACGCGCATACGTACATAATAATAATATTAAAAATGTCCACATATTAATAAATATTATAAATTAATAGCCCATATGACTACTTTGCATTAAAAAAAAATAAAAAAAAAAGGTAAAAGGATTTTACTAACAATTATTTGCAGCAATATAGCTATAAAACATAATTAAATATTATTTATAATAGAAACATAAAAATGTATTTACCTAAATTGTAATATATTTATGAATTATTATATGTTCAATATTTATAGTGCACATATTGGTTACAAGCGGTGCTTACTTATTTTTATATAAGATAAATTAATAATGAGAGTATATTCAATTGAAAATATTACCTATACCTAAGTAGTTACTTGCCTGTAGATGCGTAGTTCTATTATATAGTAGTGTTGTTCGTCAATATTGTATCTACTTATGAAAAAAGTTACATACACAAAATATACGCAATTATTATATTTTTAGAATAGTATACCTACCTATCATAAGTCTTATGTTTTTGAATCATTTCTGATATTAACTTAATTTATTATTTGTTTGGTGATTGTTATTAAATAAAATATGTACGATAAATTAAATGTAATTGTATTTAAATAAAATATAATGTCCTTAAATAAATTGCTGATTATTACTTTGCATGTTTTTAAAAAAAAGTTGCATATACTTACGCGCCTGATATAAATACGTATACTATCATATGCGATCAGCAAAAAGCATAATTTCTATCATAATTTTAAAATATTTTGCTATGTTTAAAGACTAATGTATACAGTGTCATGGTGTCTTTTTTCTAGTTCTGTTCATTACTAAAGTATCGTAAAATATTGTTGACGAAATATTTTAAAACAGTTTTAAAAATCGAATGATGTATTTTTTTTTTAGAAAAGGCTAAATGAAGCTAAGGGTATTAACCATACCAACAATCAATCGAAATGGTCTCATTAGAATTAATCAAGTATTGCCAGTAAAAAAGATACAATTAATATTGTGAGATTAATGTTTTTAAATTTTAATGTTTTTTTTTTGTATACATCTTTAACAATATTCGAGTACACAAAATGAATTAAACTGATATGAAAAATTACTTAATACATTTACGTGTTACCTTAGTTTTAATTTATTCTGTCGGATTGTTTATCCTTTATTCCCATCATAATTATAATCAAAAATTTAAATAGCAATCCTTCGATTTTTTTTACAAGAAAATTACCATTTATTAGGTGTTCTATTGTAAGGTATGAATCGAGATGAAACTATGATAATATCTGTGAAGAAAAAGTATTGACAGGAGTCAGGACACCTCCCCCATCTAAAGAAGCTCAAAATACGCCATTGTCATATAGTACTGGAGTCTGGGATACTGATGTCTTTTGGCAGTTTTAAAACGTAATTTTACTGTTTCACATCATGCGGATGGTGGTTCAAAGAAAATATATACACGACCGCGTTGCGTCTGGTAACGTATCATTATTATAATATCATCATTATTATTATGATACGAAAAGGTTAAAACTGTTGTTTTTTTTTTTTATTCCTTCGTTAAAATATGTTTTTCAATGAAGTTGGATAGGGAAAGCGGGGACGAAATCACGCGTGCAAAAATGAAATGGCAACGGAAATAAAAATAATTCCACTGCGACTTTATTAATATGCACAATAATAATAATAATAATAATAATATACTACTAGTATCTACATAATATTTTATTATGATCATTGATGTTATAATTTATAATATAATACTTAGGTTACTGGATGGCGGGTGCTGAAAAGCATTGACAGACGTCGATATTGATACTTTGTCCATTTGCATAAGTTAAATACCGATTAGTTTTCAGTGTAATTCAATGAAATACATATTTGTAAAACTATTTTCTATTTCTAAATAGAAAAGTAAATCAAATAATGAAATATTTATTGATGACGTTATTATAATGTACTATTATTAAAATCAATAAATTAAAAATTATTAATTCTTTTTTCTATTCCCGATAGATAATCAACCGGAACTACGAGTACCTATATTGTAATAAATCAATAAACGAGGAAGAGCTGTAAATGAACACTTGATGACGTAAGTATTTCGAAATCACATTTTGGGAAACGAGAAGATCAAACAAAATAACATAAATAGCAGACCAAACCGCGTTAATTAATTTACCATCTCATCAAGTACGATCGCTATAATTATAACAATATGATTATCTATATTATATATGCCTACACGACCAATCCGGATGGAGTAGATTATATAATATTATTCGTTCCGGTACAGTGCAGCGTCTTATTAATATAGGTACATATTTCACATTTTGATATTATTACATAATAATATAATATACATTACGACTATACACAGTGGTGTATATAGTGATAGGTACACACCAGTACAAAAATAATATAAACTAAATATGACTACTAAAGTATAAATGATAAATGTATTATTCAACCAATGTGTAATAATAATAATAATAATAAAACAGTGCGGTGACGTTTCGTTCATGTCTGTTTGAGCTCATAATATTATAGGGACAACATAATAACGTCAAACGTATGAACGTCTATTATAGACACATGCAGGATGATTCACAGAGTGAAAAGTTAAGAGCTTAAAAAATTTAAATTTTGAATTAGTACAGAAAAAATTGGGAGTGAGTATGCTCGATAGATCATCCTGTTTATGCGCTGGTTTTATTTTATTTAAAAACGACAAGCTGATATATGTGTGTGTGTGTGTGTGTGTGTGTGCGTGTGTGCGTGTGCGTGGGAGGAGGAGGTACGTCAAAACGTTTAATTATTAAAATGTTAAACTGTATTATATTATATTATGTCATAATTCACGATAGAAATAATTTCCACGGCTAAATTTGCAGTCGATTCCATTCTGATTTAATTTCACTTTTTTGATACAGAATTCAGACAGATATTTTAAACGATATGTCATATACTAACATATTAAATGTAATATGTAAAAGTGTATGGTATACATGCGATATTAATAGTTGCTAGAAATAAACTATATAATTCATGCGAATACTAGAATATCAATTGTATACGTATGTAATTCGTTAAATAACTATTATTTATCAAATTAAAAAAAAAATATATATATATTTATTTTCCCATGACTCACGTTTAATTTTAGTTTATGTTCTACGGTAGTTGTGTGTATTTATTACTGCGTACTATAATGTCTGGATGTCTGTGTATCATCCTTTGTCCGACATTCGTACATCACAATAACAACAATAACAGCAACAACACAAATGATAATGATTGGAAGCACTTTTTAGTGTCAAGACTCAAAACAAGCTCACAATAAAAAAAGAAAAATCACACTCATGTGTAAATGTCAAAAATAAATCCCGCGTTCTCGTCAAAGGCCGCGTATGCGGGTGCAGCAGAGTAGGTACAGCGGCGATGGAAAGTCTGTCAATTATTATTTCAGTATTATACCTACGCGTGGCGCACCTTATATTATTATTATACACGCCGAGAAAAATAACGAGATGACAGTCACCCGCTTCCTCGCACCCGCGACAGTCGGGTCGTCCCGCGAGTATATATACGACCAACGATCCTGCAGAGATCAAACGAGCACGTCACACTATATAATATAATATTATGTGTAATAATAAAAAACCTACCCTCCTCGTCCACACCTGCCCGCCCTACCTGCCTGTCTTTCGTCTTCCTCCTTTTATTTACCCTCAAGGGTTGTATTTTATAATATATACGCGTCGCGCGTTCGCCGGAAACAAAAGCTCCGGCGGCGCGCGCGTACTACTACATTACAATACTGCAGCCAGTCGATTACCGAAATTCATTTGTTGGATTCGTCGACTCGTCGTTTCCGATTCTGGTATCAAATTTCTATAATATAGACAATATAGTACAAGAAACGTGCACATCATTATAATATGTTGTAGGTACCTTGGAGAAGACAATCGTACAACTGTTTTCAGGTCGTCGGTAGAAATTAAACCAGTGCTACAATACCTACAAATAGAATATTATTTAAATGTGCTGCAGAGTGATTTACTACACAAGGATGATATTATGTCAGCAATACTTTGATCATTGATCTGTTGCTACATTACGAAATTATTATGATTTCTAAGAGCTAATTTTCATGAACCATAATATTATTATACGATAGTACAATATAAAATATCTTTATAATCCCGATGTGGTGTTTTTTAAATTTTATAAAAATTTTATTTTTATAAAGTTTATTATTCATTTTTATTTCATAAAAATGAAAATAATGCTTATAAAAATCAATTAATATTGCTAGTAAAAAATTCGATATTGGGAAAATGAAATTTGTCAAAGACAATGTGACAACGGTTAAATTATAATATATACATACATTATATAAGAAAGAAATTTTAGTTTCGAAAGCTAATCCGTGGACGATGAGATTTGAAATTCTAACTGTTGTGCATATGTCTTGTGCGAAACAATTGCCTCCAGAAATGGCGTTTGACCGTTTGCAGAAATTGCCTACACAGTTACATCGATATCGATCGCGAACGGTTTAAAATAATTGTTCTTGAAAATTATACTATCTAATACGGCTCTATATTATATTATTTTAGGATATCTTACGCTTAATACATAGATCGTCCAATAAATATAATATTATGAATTTATAACAATGTGTGCAATGTGCATGTAGGTAAATAATATCAAAAGTTTAGCTCATTTTTTGCATCAGATCACATAATACTTGAGACATATTATGTATATTTTGTCATATTATATGCAGGTCATTATTGTATGAAATCAAAACAGCGTAGTTAAAACTCCTTAGTAACTGTGCGGTCTGACATAAAATACCATACCCAAAGACGTTTCTTGTGCAGTGGAAGTGAATGAAACATTCAGGTAGTGTTAGCGCAAAACAAAAAATACTCATATTTGAGTAAAAATTATTTATTTTAACGTGCAGCACATAGAATATTCCTCATCGATTTTCCGAATGGTGCCGATTTTTGTCCGGTTTGTAATTAAAGGAACGCGCGTGGCTTTGACGTTTGGATTTCGGACAACAATATAATTTAATTATTAATATTTTCATTGATTTAAAATGTGCTGTATACTATACATCATTACTAACGGTGAATTTATTATTGTAGTCGTGTCGATTAACATTTGAAAAGAAAGTAATTAAATTTATTTTAGTATACTTTACGATCAATATAATAAGAATAGGTATGTAGTCACGACGGCAGGAAATTTCCTCATTGTAGTAATGATAGCACTCTAGTATATTCTATGTTGTACTGCACATTTTACACAAATGCAAGGTTAGGTATAATTATTAAAATGTAATGTCATCGAGCTCATAAATAAATATTAAAGTCATATTTTAAATTTTATACATATTATGATAAAACTATACTACGATAATAATATAATATGACATTATGATGAGTAGAATGATTTAAATTCTTCAAAATAAATATACATATTAGATATTAAATCATAATAAAATACAGAATAGAATACACAAACAATTTAAATACGATGTCATAACGATTATATACTAGACGTTTTACTTGGTGTATACGGTTGCTTAATGTTTTTTTTTTTTTATATTTAAAAAAAAAGTAATGCTTCATCCAATAATTGATAATAGTAAATAGATATAATAATGAATGATTTTTAATCAGTTTTAATGGAGTTGATATTTGATATTTATAAGAAACTGTTTGAATTTCTCATACACACGCGTTAAGTTCTTAACCGTGCAGTGGTTTGGAACGCTCGAAATTGTTTATTAGCTTATTAAATATTATTATGGTTCCCCAGAGACTCTCTCTACGCTCTTTTTTGTCACTATCTTGTAGATAAAATTGCACACGCACGGTTCTGCATACATTTGGTTTTTGGAATATAATTAAACTAATTGTATACTTATACATGATTTTCACAACATTATTATATTATTATATAATATATATCTACACATATAGTGCGTATTATGTAATATTGATAAATGTTTATAAGATATATATACTTAGGGATAGTATGTGGGATCAGAGAAAGTTTGGAAACGTATTTCAGTATTTACACGCATAGTTTTAAATTTTAATGTGTAGTTTTCCAAACTTTCTAGATACAATGGGTTGTTTGTGTATTTATGTGTATTATATTTGTGCACGAATGACGAACAGAGCGCATTTAACGACAGTCTTTATAAAATATAATATAAAACTCTTTTGTATTTATTTTAAGAATTTATCGAATAAGATGTTATTGTTATAAAAATATAACCACGTAGGTATAGACAATAATTCAAACATTTTCGTATTAAAAATTAATTGGAAATTATAGTTCTTAAATAATTGAATAATTCATAAAATTTTTTAACCAGATCACACTATAAAAAATACTACACAGTTAAACACCTACAATTATTCTAATTTGCATAATATATATTATAGGTAATTAAAAAAATTATTTGAAAAAATCAGTTTAAATATTTTTCGTAGTTTTGAATAACAACGCAATAGGACATTTTTAGGTATAATAGGAACACAATATTGTAAATGTATTAATAATCTATAGTTTTTTGTTATTGAGATTTTCAACTAATAAATCCACTGGATTTAATTAGTTATAAGATAAGGAACTATTATAATTTATAAAATTATTTTATTTGATTCTACTTAAGCAAATAATATTATTGTACGAATTATGCGCATATAGTTGTTTATTCAGACAGAAAAGTCGTATAAAATATTATCGACTAGAAAACAAAAATTCTGTCAAATTATTAATAACCAATTTTTTCCTCGCTCAAATCCCAAAATATATTAATGTATTTACCGAAAAACAATAGACGGGCAATTAAAATAATGTATAAACTACCTACCTACATAATATGATAGTTTCAAAAGTGAGTTGTTGAAATGGTACGTACCGTTATCTCACGGCTAATATAGATTTTAAAAGCGTATATATTGCTGCGAAACACTTTATTACATGATTTACTTCACGACTATTACTGTACAAAAGACATAGGCATCTAATTATCACTTAGGTCATGTAGGTATAATACTTTATTGGAGGCAATTATGGGATCTTATAAACTACAAATGGTTTTCGATTATAATGCACTTATTATTATATCATGTACGTTTTACCTATACGTTGCTAATTATCATCTTTTAGGTATACTCACTATTACCGGACATAGTAATAGTACACCACAGTCCAAACGGCGACTTCAATACAGTCTGTATACTGCTCTAAGTCAGATAAATGATAGTGAACATGTCATCGGTACTATTGCGATCCGTACTATCCCTGTTTACAGCGCACGCGGTCATCTGCACAGCTATTGCCAGTCGGAGTCATAATCGGGACGCGAGTTCTTTTGATTCGCTTCACTTGTACCCACGACCGGCGTACTTACCGATTATGCCTTACTACGAGGTCGATATTCCACAACAGGAAGGAAAATTTTTTGGCGTCATGGCAGCCACTCGATACGAAACCGTGAGTATACCGTTTAATGACTACAAATGGTGGGGTTGATTATGGCGATGTTTATGTTGGACGCACATATTTCATAGCGCTTGCAGTTCAAACAGTATTGGTATAGGCTGATGAAACAGCGAAATATTTTGTCCATCATTGAGCTGGTGCCTGGTAGTAAAACTGAAGTTTGAAATATTTACTGTTTCATTTTGATGATGTAAAATTGTTTGTATATTTTTATAGTATTTTTGGAGTTTGCACAAATAAATATCATAATAATATATTGTAACTTTTATTGAAAATACGTTTGTCGTTTATTTACAAACGTACTTATTAGATAAAATATAATTTTCAGAATTTAAATTTTTTTAAACGATTTTGTATTTGTTTCTGCCTTGGAAATACTATTATATAATATTACCGGTGACAGTTTATAGTTAATAATTATATTATATATTAAACATAATGTATTATAAATTATAATATACAGAGTTACGGAGTAATATAATTTATGGAAGACACTCATTATTTTAAAAACTATTAACGTTTTGAAATAATTTTAAAAATCAATATTTTATTGAAAAAAATATTTTTAATGACATGTTTTTAATTTACTTTTACATAAAATTGTTTTTTTAATATTTCGATACATAAAAATAGAATTTTCGACAAGTAGTTTGTGGTTTATAAATATTCAAAGTTTGGATAAGCGGAATGAAGTGATATAATAGAGATACTACATAAAATGTAAAACTTTAAAATTTAAATAATCATAACTAATAAACTACTTTATTTATTCATTATCGAAAAACCGACGTTAGGTCAGTGTTTAAAAAGGTATAATACAATTTTTTTTAAATGTTAATTTTTAATGAGTTAAAATTAAGTAAAAAAAAAACATTTAAAAAAATGTTAGTATTATTAGAAACAATGAGTATTACAATAATAGGATCATCCGATATTGTGTATGTATTATGTGTCTATGTACTATATAGTTCCAACCGCGTTTTAAAACAAATTTGAAAACGGCATATCGTTACTTTATTATGATTATTACATATATAATAACAATATACGGTTCCTGTCCGATTAGTCGCGGCGAGCGCGAGGGGTGCGAGATGATTTCACTTTCGTGTCCAAGGATCAAGGCCGATCCGGTGGTGACCCATCGAAAATCAATAATCAAAAACGTGATCCGATTCGGTCACGGATCTTTAAAGTGGCCGTTACATAACCGCTTAATTCGTTTGTTGACACAACGATGATAATAATAATAACAATAATAATGGGCATTTCAGATTACCGTCAGAGAAACCGTGCGTCCGGTGTGTTTGTACGTGGACGGGAACGTGCCGTCTTGCGATCACGTGATCCACAGCAATCACAATAACCGCCCACAGAAAGTTCCTGGACCAGCTAATTCTCGACGTCCACCGGCCGTCGATTACGAGACGTATTTCATTGAACCTAGCAAACCGAACGCAAAAATCGAGTGAGTCCCCGACGGAATAATATAATCAATATGACGATAAATTATATAATATAGGGTGTTCCTTAAAGAATATGTCTGGGTTTCAATTTGATATACAATTTAAAATAAAGTAAAATAATAAATATTATTACGCTTAAAAAGTTGAAGCAGGTACTAACCAAAATTGTAGATTATCATTTATCATTTATCAATACGATTTTATAAGACATTTTTTTCCACTTATCCTAAACAAATTACTGGCAGAGGTAGACTGCAAACTGTAGAGACTCACCTGGTTCAATTGACAACTGATAGATCAGGCTACGACCAAAAAAAAAAGTGAATTTTTGAAACTCGGCATCTTTATTGAAAACACTTTATTATGTATATTAATATGTATATAAACTATAAGGAGTAAGTGCATACTGCATAAATTAACGATTATTAATTTAAACATATCGTTTTGTATGTTCTCGTATAACTTTTGTCTGTGTTGTCGAAACGAAAAATATTAAATTGTATCATAATATAAAATAAGTCCCGGTTTTGTAGGACTACTTACAGCACGATTATATATCGGGCGTAGGCATATTATTATCGATTCGAGTTACGCAGTATTATATAGTTATAAGAATAATGAGCCGACAAAAAAGCGAAGACTATTTATGGAATTGCGGCTAGATGTGCACTGTATATCCGGTTTCTAAGTGGAATTCAGGACATCCGATCTCGTAATTTACCGAAATCGCTGCTCGTATGATATCAATAATGAGGCTATAATCGAGCTATATAATCTGTCATATAGGCACGCTTTCACTTGTTATTACATTAAAAATTCCGTACAAGGACATGTTCAAACGTGATTTCATCAGAATTGTGAGGACGTAAATTGTCCTAAAATTATGAATAAAAAAGGTGAACCTCATTTTTTGCGATATGTCAGTTTCTCTGTTCATTTACCAAGACTCCAAATTTCGACAGGGTTTCATACATTATTATAATCTTATGAATTCTAAAATGGTTATAATGAAAAATTATTATAGTATGTAATGGAAATAGTTAGGAAACGTTTTTTGTCTTTGAACTGTCCAAAGGGTATTAGTAGCTATAAGCCAGTTCAAGAAGTTTTTGAAAAAAATACCTTATAAGTAATTGTTTAGTCTTAAAAAAACCTACCACCTTTCAATGTATTTCGGACAAAAGAGTTAGATAATATTATAATTGCTAATAACTATATTGGCGAAAATAATGGAATAAATAATTATCACCACAGAAAGTCAACCCTCTTATCATGTTAGCTCTTTACCCGATATTGTTATATGAGTATGATATTATAACAGTAATTATAATATGAATCATGTATAATCATAGGTTTTTTCGGCAACAATAGTTTTTCGAGCTAGAAATCCTATTTTATCTGTACTGTGTCCGCACCTGTATTAAAATCGTTCAATGTTCACACCCAAGTTTCTGTCTCACGTCCAGCAACAAAGCTATAGTATTATGCACATATAAATCTACGCTAGTACACTATTGCAATTATTGTATATGCTGTGTTCACGTGTTTTTATAATACATTACATTATAATATATTATATGGTATCATATGTATTATTTACCAGAACGCATCGTACTGTTCTGCCAGTGTAGATCGTATACGTGACGTTAACTTTTAATCAAAAAGTTAAAAACGAATTAATGTGCGTATAACGATAAAACTACATTATTACTACACACACGCACATTTTATATAATATATGGACCGGGGGCACAGCTTGTGGGCGGACGTGATGTGCGCGAGTAAATTATTATCATTCACCATTTGTAGTATGTATGCGGCAGATGAAGGGATGATGCCCTTATTTCCAATATTATACGAGCGCGAAAACCCGATAACGTCCAAAGCTATAACAGCATTATCGTTATTTTAAAATAATATAACGTTCAGCGTAATCCGATACAGCTGGCCTTTGTCGATACGTCATTACTATTATTATAGATTATACTGTTGTCCATCAATCGCGTGAGTCACAGTCGACATTTTTCTTAAAACCAGAGTTCAACGATTTTAAGAAAAAAAGTATATACATTTGACCAATCACTGTTGTTCCATACACATCGATATGGAGTGTACGAAATATACGTAATAGCATTATAATTATTTACAAACGTTTTTGAATAACTGTTATACATTTTTGCGATTTACATACGATTTTACATATATAAGGGTCAAACGCGGCCACCGTAGGGTCACCCACCCTTTGATATACATCGTGTATAGTATGTTATATTATAATGTGTATATCATTTTAATTTTTATTACGATGAAAAATCGTTTGAAACGAACAAATAAAACAAGTTGAAATGCGTATATGATTGGTGGACGTACTATAATTTAATGTCTGTAGAAATAGTTATGAATATCTACCATTTGTATTGGGTGAGACCAATTTAGACGGAAATAGTTGTCGACTATTCGCATAAGTTATGCCATTATTGTATCATACGATTATTATATTGATTTAGTCGATTCAGAGCTAAGACTCTATTATTAAATAATACACGAGATATTAACATTTTCACAAAATTGTTCATTTCTTTTTCTTTTATTTTAGTTTTGGGTGTGTAGTAAGAATATTGTTTAGAATATATTTAATTGTTAGTTTAAGCTAGCCCAAAATCGATAAAAAAAACATATTCTATAGTTTACATTTACATATTTTTAGAGGACGAACACAATGATCTGAGAATTCAATTTCTTGTTTATCTACAGTAGGGATTGAATGATGTAGATCATGCACAACCAGTAAATAGATTTGTTAGGTAATTATTATGTGATCAGCCATTATTTTAATTTGTAGCGAATGGAAGCGAATTTATTATTAATAGTTATAAAAATTATTGCTACTACGTAACTACATTTTTACATACTATATTTTTCTTTGATTCGTGTTTACCAGTTTTCGCAAAGATAGATGTTTTTTTGAATTTTTCTATTAAAATTTTGAACGACAAAATTGTACTCATCTGTATCGAATGGTGAATCGAACATATTACTCGACACACTATGTATACGCCTCGTATATTTACGTAGAGAGTTCTTTTGATTTCGAGTTGATGGTGTATGGATATACGTCACATTACGGATAATACGGGGTTTTATTAAATTTTATAGAGAAGTTGTTATGTTGTCCGATCGACGATTGCCGTCTTTTACCTTAAGTTATTATTATTTCCATTCATTATTTTTATCTGCATGCATAATATTTCATTCCGTCGTCAACAGTATTTAACATTAATCAAATACGTATATAACCATAAAAATGTTACATAACATGTCTTCAATAAAATTTGGTTCTGAATCGATACATTTTTAAACATAAATATAATGCTCTGTAAGTATAGTTACACAAGTACACAACTACTCACTACACTACTCGTAAGTGCTCAAGTATGGTCTTGTTAATATATCGTACGTATATAAGCTACGTAGTGATATCGTTAGTATTGTTGGTATATCCTATACAAGACATTTAGGTACAGGTACACAGTGCCACTTTATAATACAATGAAACCTACTCTAACGGAAACCTCTAAATAGTGGAGAGAGTGATCGATAATATTTAGAGGTTTCACAGTAATATTGTATATTATATTTAATAAAATCGACGAAACCAACGTTTACAGGATAACCGAAATACCATACAGGGGCGCGTTCCTGTTGACGGACGCCACAGTCGAAGCGGACGGCCAACTTCAAGCAACCGAAGAAGATGCGACTGCGGTGGTCGGTCAAGAGACGCCGGGGTTGCAGCAAGCCATCCGGCCAGTCGTGGAGGACGTGCGGGAGCGGCGCGCCGCTACTGCAAGTGTGGTCCAACGGCAGCTTCTGCAGAACGCGTTCGGAGCGGCCAGCGCGGCCGTTGCGGCGGGCGTGGCCAACGTGGGCGGCGTGGTCGGCATGGCCGGTGCGGTGGCCAACGCGGCCGTTGGCCGGCAGCAGGTCACGGTGTACGTGACGCGCGTGGACCGCGTGGTCGACGATCGGCTCACGGCCACTCTGGTGCCTAAGAACTGCATGCCCGCCCGGGTAGACGCGTTGAGGAGGTGCAACGGCGCAATTGACCCGTACTCGGCCGCGTTGCCGGACCCTCCCTACATACTGCCGCAGCCGACGTACATGCAGAAGCAACCCGAAGTGGCCGTGGACATCGTATCAAAGGTTGGCGGCCTTGTCCGGGACTTTGTCGACGCTCAGTCGGCTGCCATGGGTAACGATCGCCCGCGCCGTTACCGGCGTACTCTTGAAACCGACGCCGTTGCTCAACCACTGTAATAGTGGAGACTATGCCGACTTTTATAATTTTTATTTGTAAACGTTAAATCAATAATATTTTAATAAGTTATCACGACTTGAAAATTTATATGACACTGAATGATTAATATCTTTAGTGTCATATACAAGTATTGTAATGTTATTTTATACTATTAAAAATGAACAAAATACGATTACTGCAAAGCATTATAACTATGTTTTTTTAGAGTGTGCGTATAATATACTGGGTGATTCATCATAATATGTGCTCACCACCTTTTTTCCTTTAATAATGTGTGTATACTAAATCCATTTTTTTAAATATAGGTAATAAAAATCATATTTTCTAGTAACAGTAGTTTATATAGATCAGTTAAAGAGTAACCTGTGGCAACACAAACTTTCATTGTTCAAAATACCCTTTTTAACTTTAAATTATTCAGCAAAAAATTTAAAAAAGTATAAATTATATAGGTAAATGAATTCCAAAAATCGGATTTTCAATAATAACTGTATTAAAGAAAAAGTGATGAACACGCTTGATGAGCCATCTTGTTATTATATATTGTATTGATAAATAAAATACTATCCGTAGGTGGATGATTTTGTACGTCCGTACAATCTCCTGCATTTCACGGGCCCAGTAATAATTCTAGCATCACCACAACTCGGCATTGATGCGCACCGCGCTCGGATAGACTCGTGGTGTATCAAA
Source organism: Rhopalosiphum maidis (assembly GCF_003676215.2). Taxonomy (NCBI): domain Eukaryota; kingdom Metazoa; phylum Arthropoda; class Insecta; order Hemiptera; family Aphididae; genus Rhopalosiphum; species Rhopalosiphum maidis. The sequence goes on from NC_040877.1 coordinate 69,898,547, forward strand.
ATATTGTATTATTATCCGGTTTCAGTGTCGATGTCACCGCTGCGGCCGCCATAAAGTTTTCGTCCGCTAGAAAGAAAAATGAAAAAATGAAAATAAAAACCGAAATTCTCGGAAAGGGTTAGTAGAAGTCCGTATTGTGTACTATAGTGATATAGGGCAGGCTTCAGTATATGCAGCTCTGTAGTAATAATATACGGCAGGTAGTACATCTGTCGTATCCGATCGTTATATTATATGTATAACTGTATACACACAGTCACAGCAGCTCATTATATATTCACTCGGGCAAATACGACCCAGGCAGTGAAAACTTTGTAAAATATACCCTCCAATGTATACGGATAGGTTGTCGAGGAGAGGGGAGTGGTCGTGGTTGTGGGAACAAAAAACAAATAATAATAATACCCGAAATTTCGATATACTTGTATATGGATAACTGAATGTCGAATTCGAAAACTCTCACGCGGTTTCTTGTACGCCTATGTATAATATAATATCCTTGCGCGTATGTTGCGTGCACGGACCTCTAAATTCTAATAAAAATATTTCATTGTAATGAATTGCTATTGCAGGAGTGGCCAAATCAAACGATCGATTTCCTGCGTTCGATATAACGGTATAATATTATGTTGAAAACTGAATTTTTTGAAAACCCAAGTAGATATTTGTATAAGTATTTTTTTTGTTTTTTTTTTACATCAATACCTAATTTTCCAACGAGGAATGTAATAAATATAGAGAGTAAATATAGTTCGACGAAGACGATATTTTTTTTCTGAAATGTTATTTTTTATACTCTTCAAACAAAATATATTTTTATTATGATAAAGATAATATAATATCTGATCTTGGTTCGTTTTTGACGGAAAATAAACGGAGGTTGGACAAAAAAATATGAAGAAGTCACTTATAGATACAAAATAATATTATTAATTTCTACGAAAACAGATTGAAATTTTAATATTTGTTTAACATTTTCCGGATTTATTAGAGATACATAAAATAAATTCCCGCTGGCTGGTCTTAATACGGTTGCTGATCTCCAGTTATTATATTTTTTGTACACGTTAGTCAAAAGTGCGCAATAGCTTTACTAGTCATGCTGAAAGTCTGTGATAATTTTTAATGTTAATATTATTTTTTTTTATATTAATTAATGCGTTTTTTTTCATTTTAAATACTAATTTTTAGAATTAGCAGATGATCATTATATTTTATTGTGAAAAACACCTCAACATTTTTTGTAGACTATATAAACTGCAGCTTTCATTTCGGTGTTTGAGAAAGATTTTTAAGACATACCTAACTTGCATTATTGTTTTCTATTTTCACATTGTCTCATACTATAGTATAGTATAGTACGGTACTATTGGTACCTAATAAATATCGTCTCAATGCGACAATGCCATCTGTATCATCATACTATAAAGAACACAGAGTACAATCGTATGTGAATAAATGATACACAAGACTGTTTTTCAAAAGTTACTTTATAGTAAACAATGATACTTTCTGATACAGTATAAATATACAAAAGCAATACACTGGCTAGTGTTGAAATGATAGAAAATCGTGAAATACATTTCACAGAGAATAGATTAATTTTAAAATTTAACTGAGTTCGTGTTTCAGTATGATTACAGTATAGGCGCAATTAAGTAGCAGACTAAAGGGTTTTAAGCACTTACAAACTCATAATTAACACTCCCAATATTTTATATTTTATTAAATGGTAAATATTGTGTTTTCTGATTTTTCAATTTATAATATTTAGCATTTATATTTTGAAATATTTATTATTTTATAATAATTGTAGAATCGTTTAATAATAATAATAATTACCATAGTAAGTACTTAGTATTATCAATTATTGGAAAACTACATACAAAAAGACGCTTTTCTGACATTTATAAATAATTTCAAACAAAGTTGTAACTAAAAACAAATTTCACTGGGTGGTCCAACATTTTTTTAATAAAGATTTTTTAAAATTAAAGCTTAAAAATAATTTTATTCTACTAAAATAACTATAATTAATAAATTACTAAATAAATAATTTTATAATACTTAAATTAAAATCGTATTTGAATATAATAAAATATTTTATAAACTTTGCAATAGTAGCGAATTAAACATTAGATCTTGAATGATGAGGACTAGCTTTTGAAACTGACGCTGAATTTTCATGCAAACGATAACCAAATATACCAACCAAATCCACGTGGGTCAATGAAATGACAGTAGATAAAATATGACTTAACATTATACTTAGTATATTAATAAAAATTGTATCTAAAGTATAACAAATATCATGCATTTGAATACATTTCAAAATGTTGTTCCTATGCAACCTATAATAAAACAAATACATGTTATAGTTTATTACAAGAATTCAGTTAAAATTTTAACCATGTATTATTATGTCTGTTATACATTTAAGGAATTACAGTGTACTCTCGATTATCCACGGAATAGGGTGGCAGAGGCATCCACGAATAAGCAAATTCCGGGAATAATCCGAAAAATTAAAATTACGAATTAAACGTATTAACAATTACTAAAAAGTATTAATATGTATTAAACAAGCGTATTTTATTTTACGTCGTTATTGAGTAATTGTGTATCACAACCCAATTAAACCGATAATTAGGTATAATGTAAACTATATATTATACTATGTATATTTATTACTTCTATTATAACTATAGGTCTATAGCCACGGGTTACATAGTATATATATATATTATTATTTATATAGTATATAATAGCATAAAATTTAATTTGATTGGTTTTCTCTTTAAAAGTCATCTTATTAGCATATATTATATTATCTTGTAGATTTTACTTATTGCCATTATACATATCTAGATAAAATAATTGTATTGTAAATAGATATTTATTTTAGATATTGATTAAGCTATATTATGGTGAATCATAAAAAGTATAATAAACAATATCAATAAAAATGAAAACTTTTTAAATTGTAACTTTTATTTGAAACAGTAAGAAAGAATTAAATAAATAAAATAAAACTTTACTTAATGGTTTTAGAAAAATAATCCAAAATAATAATTATATATTTATACAAGCCATAAAATATATTTATGTATATGATGAACAAATTTTAGTGTACATTCATTATTTTCTACTGACAACCCACCAATACAGTTAAATTGTGCTTTTAAATGTGCTTTCAAATAAATAATAATAAAAGTAATTTATGACTTTATTAGAAAATAATAAACATTATTTTATAATATTTGTTTTAAACATTTTACCGTATTATATTATGTTTATGAACAACACTTGTTTTGCAAACGATCGTTTTTATCATATTGATGTCGTACGCTGTATCACTGTCGCCTATCACTAGACAATTAATAAACATTTTTTTCAATATAAATTCAATACTTGCAATATTGTTATATATAACTCATGCTGTTATAGTGACTTGATTAAAAAAAAATTAGGAAAAAATATTTCTAGAATTAAGAATATAAAGGTAAAAAAGAATAAAGAGAAATAATACATTTTTTGTTAAGAATCATTAACTATTATTATTATTTTGTTTGTGTAAAATTTCTAGTTAAGTTATTGTTACATTTTCTTTTAATAATTGAGTCCAAAGAAGGATTTAATAAAAACTGACTCGCGGTTTCATGCATTCTAAATAATCTAATCGACTCGCTATGATTCTAAAAGAACTTTTTGTTCGTTCAATTGTATTATGTTTTTATACGCCTAATATAATTTGTTTGATTTAATAATAGTAGTTTTAAAATTAGTAATTTTTCAAATCTTCTAGAATCTACAATATACTATAGATCTGAATATAAAAAATAAAACTAACTATTATAACATCTAATAAGTATAAAATCTTGAACGTATTTAGGGTCTTAACATTAAGGTATCAACATTATTAGTCTTGTAACTACGTTTAGAAAGTCAATAGCCAAATTCTAAATAAATACATAGATAACGGCTGTAAATAATGATTTTTTTTAAATACTATTAAAAAAAATGATTACTCATCTCGTAACATATAAATTTATTACTTTCTAAAGTTCTAAAAAAGTAATTTTTTTTAATAATATTAATACTAGATAAAAATATTATTAATATAATTGTATGATAATATGACGGTTAATTTATCATATCATATGGAAAATTAAATTTCTAATTCGATTAATTAATAGTTAATTAATGGTTAATTAATATTTTCTCATGGAATTTGCGTAAGCCCACCGAATCAGAACCTTCTTAAAGTAAAGTCTCTAACAGTCCTCAGTGACCTGTCTTTAATTGTAATAGGTATGTTGGAATAAACAATATCATATAATATGTATGTACGTACAAATGTTAACCTTAATCGAATGACGAGCGATAGAAATAATTATCGTAATCAATCAAATTGACAGACATATTAGCGCACCATATATATATATGTATAATATAAAATATAATATATCGTATATGGTATAGGAAGTGGTCACATTTGCACAAATGTACTTACTATAAATTATGGTTGAACATAATGTACTGCAGTTGTAGCGGTAAACGGAACGATAGGGTTAGAAAATGATTTACAAGTTTCATACATCGTTATACTAACTTACAGGTCTGTCGTTACATAATATTACATGTAATACCTAAAGCATCGAATTTGTTGTATAATATGCAATTTGTTTTTTATTTACCCAGATTTAATATTGCCTAAATTAATATATGAAATAATATTTGTTTCAGTCGACTGGTAATTACAATAATATAAGTATTATTTTTATTGCTACAATTTTGTTGAATGCATAAATAATTAAGCCATGAACGAATAAAATAGGTTTTAAAATTTAAATACTACTATGCTGCAGCTAGTGCACGTTCGCTGTATCATCATCTCTATTTATACACGTAAGCAAATAACATTTTAGTACGTGTGCACGGTACCAGACAAATGGATTTTCACTAAATTACACGCAGTGCATTATCGTTATTATGAAATCGATATTGGAACAAAATCGTAATATTTGTACTGTTTTTACTTCAGTTTTCCAAATTACCAACAAATATTGCGCAGAATGATACACAGTACTCTAATTTCGGCTAAATGTGGTATTACAAAAATTATCTACAGTGTTTGTATAATAATACTGGCACACGGTACTTTTATATTATTTTAAAAAGTATCAATTTTTCATAATGTTTTTTGCATTAGAAAATTTAAGATATATTCAAACATTTGTATTCATTTATATTTTTGTTTATTTTATAAAATATAAGTGATTTTGATAAAACACAATTATAAATTAGCGGTAGGTATAAGTTTTTTAGTAATTATATAAAAATATCCAAATTTCATGACTTATTTTCTTGTCATTATTATGAATTTTCATCATAACACAAAATATAAAGTTTAGTCCATTGCTTACATACATCTAAGTGTCTTACGTAATTTAAGTAATATACACTAATATTAACACAACAATATATACGATAATACTATAATACGTAACTCGCTAGATAGTTACTATAGTATTTTTTATCCTAGGTAGATGCTGATAAAAAAAAAATATTCTAAAATCGTTTCAAACATTTTTTCTAATATATTACTATACATGAAAGCATTAGAAAATAATTTATGTATATAAATATATTATATTTATCTATATCTATATCTATTAAATATATTATTTTTAAAAATTTGAATCTATCATCAAGATTTGTAATATCAATGAGTTATTTAATATTCTTCAAAAACCAGCAATATTATATTATTAAAAACTTGGTATTCAAACATACAAAATACACTAAAAGCAACACTAGAGTATTATATTTATTAATATTAATATAATCTAAAATATTATAAAAAACTGTCAATCCCTATAATAGCGGACGTCGATCGTTTTTATAAAATATTCCGTTCAAACAGGAAAAAAATCACTGACATTCTTTATAGTCGACGATTTTGCGTGTTCCGAACGTTTGCGGAAGAATAACCGCGAGTCAAAGGTTTAGCAGGAAATCATTGTTCTTACGTGATTGTATACACCACAGTGTAGTAATAGTACAGCACAGCCAGTAACAGTACCTCTGACGATTATTTCCTTCCGGCCCATGTCTCTTTACTTTAAAGGGGGGATAGAAGGTCGGAATAAAAAGAAAAAAACCACACAAAAAATCCAAAAAACTTTAGACGCGCGTCTCCGACATCAACGTTTTATGATCACGGAATACGTGTTTTTTGCGTTCGTGTACGAGTGGGCAGATGCGATGGGTAGGCGGAATGGAGGTGCGTGGAAGCGGCCAAAAGAAGCCTAAGCGCATTAATATTCCGTCGGTGGAGGCAGCGGCGGGTGGCAAAAACTTTCCACCCATACACACACACACACACACACACACACACACACACACACACACACACACACACACACACACACACACACACACACAACGAGGAACGCGCTCTGCAGTGAGGCGATGGTGGTCCAGATGGCGATGATAATGCGAACCGATTTGCTCGACGAAATTGTTGTATGCAGTGTAGCTATATCGAGTATGTATAGAACAGACGAAGAGAAGCGAGGACGATTCTAGAAAAAAATAAAATAAAAAAATGAAAAAAATATAACAATAATAAAACCAACCAGATCCTGTGAATATAATATAATATAATATATATATATTAATAATAATAGTATAGTATTCTACATTATTTTTTTTTTATACTTGACGTCGTCGAGCAACGGCGACAGCCTATATAAAATATTATATTATTATCCGTTACCCGTTCTGCATTCATCAACGACAGAATAAAAAGCTTCGTCATTATGCCGATATAGCATACTTGCGTATTTTATATACATATCAACAGGATCAACAATAATGTAATATTATTCGAATATCCAATATAATATTATATCACGTGATTCCTGCCAAACGATGTCATACTCACGTACGGTAATTTCCCGCATCCACCAACCTATATCGTATTACATTACCGGAAGTCCAAACAGACCAGCACAACACAAAACTAGTCCTTTTTAAGTTACATGTCTTCTGATATCTATACATAATATTACAACATGTGTTATTGTTTTATTTTTTCAATGTAACTATACATTTTTTCGTCTTTAATTTATTCTGTATTCAATATATTTAAGTACCTATGGATTATGGAATAGTATCTTTCTAATTAATACAGACATATTGTTTGTGTGGTAGTATACTACTACACCTATCAATAATGTATATTAAATTAAATATATTTTTTTTATATATACTGTTAATATAACTGGAGCATTGGATCAAATCAAATGGAACAATTACAGCAGTTAATGACGTTCTTAAAAAAAAAAAAAAAACATTATTAAAGTGTAATACAATACGTAATCGTAATGTACTATTTGAACAAAATGTAGTCAATTTAGCGATTACATTTTGAAGTATATGTCTTAAGGGTGTTTGGTGTAAAACTAAATACAATACGGATGTATTATGATAAAAATTAATTTTTATCTAAGCTATGAGTTATGCTCGTTCTTACCACTTTATTCTAAATGTGTCAAATAATATATAGTAATAATTACCTGTACTCCTATAATAAGTTCGTATTCACATAATACGACAATGCTGGTGATTTCAGTCGGTGTTTTCTTCGCACACGCTCATTTCATTCTATGCACGAGCCGAAAAACATAGCAAAAGGGTTATACAGAAAATGTATGCAGTCTTAATGTGATTTTCCAATCGGTATTATGCGAGGACTTGCTCCAACCCTTCCGATTACTGTACTGTATAGTACAAAGGCAGCCTATGTTAATTTTCTGTGTAGGATGAAAACCACCCATCTCCGTCGATTCCTGTTCCGAATACCTATATAATATATACAGGATAGTAGTGTTCTCCGCGTTTGGTTGTTTTTTCACTTCGTTTCACCCTCATGATTTTTTACGATCGTATCGGCGATTATCGCTCCTCGTTTTACTATCGTTGCACAGTAGTTTTTTGCCACAAAAGACGCGTATCCACCCGGGAAAAACGAAAAAGTTTTATTCTTGCGGACGATCTATATATTATAGGTATATACAAAGATCTTATATACATATAAAGTACATAAAGCTGACCGAGTCCTTTGTCGTTATGTATATAAGTGTAATCGTACCCAGAGGAGCGAGATGTTATAATATATGCACACGGCAACGCTTAAAAACGTGTTTTATGAGAGGACGAGATTCGATCGTTCGGTTTGCGATTGGAACGACTGCGTACTTATATAAAGTTGTAGTCAGAGATGAAAAAGGTCGTCATAACATTTAACTGCTACAACGACTTTGAATTATACTGTATTCGGTCGATGGTCAACGCGTACTGTGCATCGTTCGAAGTAAAAAAAAACAAAACGATTCCCTCGAGATGGAACGAAATCGAAAAATATGTCTGTAAAACAGTGGTGGAATTAAAAATAAATAGTTGCTAATAGGTATATAATAACATACAAAAGTAATACTAAATACAATTTTACAGCGTTCCGAAATAAATTCTTAAATTTTACCAGGAAAAATAAGATAAAACAAATGGCTCGTACCTCGTTGAAATATTTTTTATATTAAAAAATAAAGTATTCGATCTTCTCTAACTTCAGTATTGTATTATTTTTGAACGATCTTCGGTTTTATCATAGATTATAATATTTAAACTTTCCATGATCTATTAAATGCGACATTAAAACGTAAGAGTAATAACGTATATAATATTATGAATACAAATAAAATCATTACTATAAGTCTAAAAACATCTATTGCGCAGCCACGACGTACTGGGGGTAAATCTTGTAAATGAAAATCGACCTCTCCGACCTCCGGTGTGCTAACTAACATTTATGATTTATTGGGCTATTGCTATGAATCATTTTCCAACCACAACAACAAATACAAATGTATAATTTTTTTCATATTTTAGATTTGTTTATTAAAAATAATATAATATGTTAAAGAATTTTCTGTTATTATATTTTGAGGAAGGCTAAATTGCAGGTCCTGTTATTAAAAAAATATAAAATTTACATACTATAATTCTAATAATTCTAATATACTATAATTTACATTTATTGTACCGTATATAGTTTTCAGTTGATATATCAACTCAATCATTTGAGACTGTATTTCGATTTGTATTTCTTTTTTCGTTTTAATATTTAGTTATAACTTACAACTGAAGTATGTGCAGTACTTTGCGAACGCCGTTTAGTGGTCGATAGGACGTGTAATATGATATTAATAATATATAATACAAGGAACGAAGTCGTAAGTTTTAAATTTTCATATTTGTCGTCACAAAAACGTGATAAGAGAACTAGAGAAATGACTTCTATTCGAATTATTATGATATTATAATATAATATTTTTATTTATCATTATATACAGGTATATGATCGTCCATAAATTGATTACCGCGATAATTAACCACGATATCGATATAGTGGATGTAGTAGTGGTGTATATTTCATTTTAGGGGTGGGGGTAGTTTTTTAACGTAGTCGAGGAAAATGAAAATCCGTTTGCTTCGGGGGTTAACGATAAAACAACGGTGCTTCGCGTTTACAGTATATAATAATAATATATACGCACACATATAAACCGTCGTGGAAAAGAGGCAAAATAATAAATATTTCCGAGCACGTAAAACCGGATTTTCGGTTCCCGCGGCGACAATTCACCCCTTCCCTATACCCCCACTATACCTCCATCACAGTAAAGCCACCGTTACATCCGGGGCATTTTATTTTATTTTTTTAAATATCCCGCCGCACTCGTCCCGCATAAACGACCATACATAAACCGAATGGCCCTCCATATCCCGGGCAGGCGAGCCGCTGCGATCACGCGCCCCCCCCCCCCCCGCCAACTGCTGCAGGTTGTTTTTCTTCTTCAACCCCTCGGACAGGAATATGCGGAGTATTTGAGACGAGCAAACATTTATGGGGCTTGTACGCGCGTGTGTGCAGCGTGTATTTCTTTTTCGCGTTTCACGCCCGGCGGCAATTGCGCGCGCGCCGGAAGCAACTATATATATCCCGGAACGTAGTGTGTACAAATAAAACGTTACATTTCCACCCGGAACCGTTTTATTATTGTTATTAGTTTTAGTGGCGGCGAAGGGACGAGACATCATCCCCGCTCCTCATTCCTTCTTAACCTATCCACCCACCATCGCCGAGGACCTAATGTCTCGGAACGCGCATCTCGCAAGGAGGTGACGCGTACGTGTATACATAGTATATATAAATTATATATATATAATATAAAATATATACTTCCATACAAGCATACATACCTACTTTATAACTGTATACATATACTTTTGTACACGTCGGCGAAGAGTGAATCTTATGTGGAAAAAAGCTGCACCGGAGTAAAGTATGTTCATGCGAAGAAATAAAAAAAAAAAATACTTTTCCGTTGATAAATTGAACAGGCAACATTTTTTTATGTTTTTTTTTTTCGCTCTCAACACACCTATATTATAATAGATATACGTATGGGGTGCGTTCGCGTCAAAGGCTTACGCCGGAAGTATTTAGCGAATAAAGTCGACGAATCCGGAAACGGGCCGGAGGTGGATGCTAAATTGTGTTAGTGGCGTAAGAAGTGTATACGCTATGCAATGCGCACGATTCCGCGTCGACGTGAAAACTTTGTAAGCGCCCCAGGGTAACGCATTAAATGCGCGTACGGTATACACACACATACGACATACCCCATATCTATATCTGTATATATATATTATGTATACGTATTTAGTACATACTTTGTTTTACACGGCTCGGATTCCTGCATGTCACCACTACTATTATCGCATACGAATTATACATATAAAGATATTATTTTCTTTATACATAAACTGTAAAGACTTTTGAAAGCGAATAAACAACGACGTGCGTGCGGATATGTGTGATTTTCTGTACACATTATAGATTATAAAGTATTGTGGTGACTTACCGTTATTAAATATTAAACTTTTATAAATTATAATAAACGAGATGTACGTATTTATGTATGTATGAATAAATTGATTACGTCTTATGATTTAATTCTTTAATGTTTTACGTTATAAAATAAAAAAACAACTTTGTTATGTTAAATCTATATTATAACACTTATAAGAAATGGACTATGGAGTGGCGATAAGTTTCTATACGCCACCGCATGTTTGTACTTATAGTAACCTAACACATTCGAAGGTTAATCATTTAAATTTATTTGAGTTAATTTGCGGAAAAGCTATTTTGCTTATGGCAAACTTTATGTTACTTTATTTTGAGTTGATAAAAAAAAAAAATGCAAAATTAATTTTACTTCCATCCAAAAACAGAACAGAAAATGTCCTAAATTCAGAGCGTTTATTATGATCTGTATAAATTAAACTTAAAAATATAATATATTAAAAAAATTACAGTTTTTCGTATAAAAAATATTATTATAAAACTACATATTACTGTACAAAGTCCGGAATTGTACATTTCGAAATTTGTACACTGATTTTTGCACACATTGCGAATTGTACAATGTTGCTGTACAAAGTAACTAGATTGTACAAGTTACATTATACAATTTGCGATGTGTACAATAATCACTGCATAAATTGCAAAATATACAATTATTGCACAAATCACAAATTTTAAAAACATTTATTAAAAATTACAGTTTTTCGTATAAAAAATTATAATTATAAAACTACATATTACTGTACATAGTATACATTGTACACATTGTGATATAAAATAAAATACGTGAATCTATAGTAAGATATGTATAATAGTATCTCTTATAGTCTTATGTGTTATAAGTTGTGTTTCCCACGTTATGAATTATATTTGATTTTATTAATATGTAGTTTTAATAATATTTTTTTATACGAAAAGCTGTAATTTTTATTATATGTTTTTAAATTTTGTGATTTGTACAATAATTGCAGTATACTAATATGTAAAGACCAGGTATATCTATTTTTATATGATACACTAATATGTAATATTTATTAAGAAAATACTTTTAAAACATAACAGTTACTATAGATTCACGTATTTTATTTTTTATCACAATGTGTACAATGTACAGTAATATGTAGTTTTATAATATTTTTTTTTTATACGAAAAACTGTAATTTTTAATATATGTTTTTAAATGTTGTGATTTATACAATAATTGTACATTTCGCAATTTGTACAGTGATTATTGTACACATCGCGAATTGTATAATGTAACTTGTACAATCTAGTTACTTTGTACAGCAACATTGAACAATTCGCAATGTGTACAAAATTCAGTGTACAAATTGCGAAATGTACAATTCCGGACTTTGTAGTGGCGCAATTTGATAATAAGGGGCCCATGTGAAAATTTCCGGACCAGGGTCCTTACTTACTAATAAAAATTAAAAACAGTTATACCTTATCATAACTTTAAAAAATATTGTTTTTTCACATGTAATAGTTTATATAATTATTAGTTAAATACATTTTTTGTATAAAATTAAACATAAAAATTAATTCTTCTTGTTTTTTAGTCATTAATGATTTTGTTTATATCCAGTTCATTATTATCAGATAGTAATACAACAATTATTGAATTATTAATATAGATAGTTTTTTATGTCTTATATCGTCAGACACATGATATTGTCACAAGTCGTGACTTATACACTACACAGTACACACACCAACATGATTATTATTTATAATAATAAAAGGAGTTTCAAACTTTTAATTATTTTCTATACGCTATACTCGCATTCTGGTACCTATATTGCTGTATTAATGTATTGTATGTGTTACGATACACTTAAGAGGATGTCAGAACACTGTTTATTTTCTCTCTCTAGCCCACGCACAACATAGACAAAACGAATTTACGCAGTCTGAGTAGAACTTACTCAATTTTCTAGAGTAAATATACTTATTATAAAATTAAATAAGACGATGAGTTTTTCCATCATTCCCAATACAACTTAATTATATCGTTAAAAAAAAGCTATAAATTACAACATTTTTTATAACTTTTAAATTTTCAACATTTTAATTTTTTTTTTTTAAACTCATCGTCTTGTACTCAGAAATATTATCAAAATTTAATTTTATAATAGGTAAATTTACTCTAAAACCAAAAATTGAGTGAGTTCTACTCAGACTGCGTAAATGCGTTTGTCTATGTTGCGCGTGGGCTAGAGAGAGAAAACAAACAGTGCGCTGACATCTTCTTAACTGGTTTCCCACATAGGTAATCATAATTTGAAATATTCTCTAAATTCAAAAGGGTAAAGACATAATTATTTATTATATTAAAATAAATAAAATAATATGTGTATATTACAGATTATAGTAGGAATATCGTACATGATATTTTTAATCTAGGGCCCCTCAAAACCTAGGGCCCCTGTGAATTTCACACCCAACACTCCCGATAATTGCGCCACTGGGACTTTGTATGTCACATATGTAAATGTGAAAATGAGAATCTTTGATGTCAATAATCTCGGGAACCATTCATTCGATCGGTACGACTTTTATTTTAAAACTAAAGAATACATTGCAAAAATAGTTTTAAGCATAATTTAAATTCTCTAAATTAATAAACAATTGAATAATTAATAATAAAGTCAGTATAAGATGTAAAAAAATGGCATGGGCCACGCTGGGTGGGACAAATAGTATATAGGTATTGATACTAATATATACGGAACAAAGATGTATTATAATAAATTGCTTTTATAGTTATATTATTTTTAGTAAATTCCAACCAGTTCTATTATTGATATATTCCAATTTCTATAGCAATAATTATTCATTATTACTATTACTCATAAATTAAATTAAACTAATATTTGCATTTGTGTTAAAACAAATAACACACTGTGAATATTTATATTTTATATAAAAAAAATCTAATGTTATCGTGTAAAAGTACATCTACACTGTCACAATACGACAAAATACATACATAATGTAGATGAGTCGATAATACATGCATTGTAAACAATATGAACCATGCATGTTAAAATAAATATATTATTATACATGTAAATTACAATCAAAATTGTTTAAAATACTTTCTTTACACTAAAAAATGTAAGTACGTGCTTTGTAATCGATAAATAAATTGTATAGTATATACAGGCGCTCGAGTTAGCCTTATAATTTAAATTATAATAAATCAATGCATGAACTTGCATTGATTCAATATATAGTTTAATTTTTTTTTGTCTAAATAACATGTATAATGAGGCAATTAATTTCAGTCATAAAAAAATTAATACACCTATATATTTAATTAATCGTATAACTATGTAAATGACAACTTTCTTATAAGAACATATATTTTACAAAGAGTTACAAATCCACATTTATACTACTATATTATTAGGCACAAAATTATTAGCCTAAAAATAGAATTATTTTTTTTTTGTTTACCTGAATAATGAATTTAAACATTATTATATAACTATCACTTAAAAATAACCCTTTACCATTACACATAATTTTTCAATAGTAGCTTGTTCTACGTTAGAATACGTAAAGATATAGATATAATAGGTATCAATCTTTCTGATAAAAAATATATTATATTCGTAATAAATTATTATATTAAGTACTTGTTTCACTTAATGTAACATACAAATGTAACGAATTATTGTAATCCACGTTGGTAAATAATATTATTACCTTACGTGTATTATCAGGAACTATTTAAAATAGCTTTTATGTTAAAATTATTTGTAAAAATAAAAAAGAGAATTATACAATTAAAAATAAATAAATAATATGCATATTATTTTTATACTATATAGTTAAACTAAATTTGAGCTCGATATTGTGAGAAGTTTGAGTATAGTATTTGCGTAAAATATTATGAGGAAATTCAAATTATTTTTATTATATTTTCTGGAAAAGTGTTTGGCGTACATCAGTTTTGACAATTATATAAAATGTACATACGAGGATTTTCGTAAAGAATTTAATTGATATTATTCTGATTTCTTGATTTATATATTATAATTTAATCTATTTTTTGACTTATTTCAAGAAACTTTAAGTCAATAAAACGCTATTAAATTATTTAAAATAATTGAACCAAGAAATCAACTAATATTGATATTTATACATAATTCAGATTTATAGATACTAGTCACATTAATATTTGTGTTACATAAAAATTCAAAGATATAAATAAAATTTGTTTTACTAATAGCCGATAAGTGTATTTAGTATAGTTAATTGAATTAAAACACTATCCAACCGACTATCATGTACAGTTGTTGCAAGTAGATTAAATTATTTTATAGGTTAAAGAAAGTAGGTTTCTTACAAATATCATATACATATAACAAGTCAACAAGATAGTAATTGGTTAAATTTAATATATGTTTAACGTTTTAATACCCTTGCAGTCATTTAATATACTAATTTATTTTTATTTATTATTTATTTTAAAGTAACCTTATTTAATTGTGTATAACTGGGTTTTATTGTTTAAATAATCTGGTTTAAATTAAATAAAATAATGAATAAAAAATTTACAAAAATACGTATCTCGTAATTGAGTATTTATACTACATGATATAAAAACATTTTGGAAGACAATAATTCTTTAAATTATTTAATATTTATATCAACGATAACACTATTCTTGATATAAAAACCAAAGTAAAATATTAAGCGAATGAAAAACTTTGTTGCATAATTATAATATAGTAGATGATGAAAAATATGTAAAACAAATTATGTCGTTTTACAGTTTTGTCTGTGTTTAAACAAAAGAGTACACTTTCTCTTACACATAGAAAACTAATTATTATTATTAAAATAAAATAATTTAACAGTGTCAACAAAAAGTTCAGTTGAATCAAACTACAAATAATTTATAAAAACAAAAAAAAAAATATTTGATTTCTTAGAAATTATTTTATTATCTACTAATATCGACAGATTTCTATTATCAATGTTTCTATTTTATTATAAACTTTAGAAAAATTCTATTAGATATACTATCTAGCTAAATTTATAGAAAAGTTAGAAAAAATGTTAGGTAATAGCTACTACATAAAAAATACTTAAATTTACTCGTATTATTAAAATCCGTTTTGTAAAAATGAATCAAGTGAATCATTATTTTAGTATACATAAAATACAAAATATATTAAGTGTATTTGGTTGTCATAAAAATAAACTAATAAACTTTATATTGCCTTGAGTAAAATTCAATTGAACATTTTCTTTCATAATATTTCAATTTTTAGATTCCTAAAGAGGATAGAAAATGTTTATTAAGCAAAATAGTTGGAAAATTGTTCGTGTAGGCATTTTTTGGCGATTCTGGTTTAGATATTTTTTACTGAAAATAAAAATACTCTACAGTTCAAGAATTTAATAAAAGTTTTAAATGAACTCATACACTACCAAAATCGGATTTTAAACTGAATAATTATTTTACTTATATTGAC
Source organism: Rhopalosiphum maidis (assembly GCF_003676215.2). Lineage (NCBI taxonomy): Eukaryota > Metazoa > Arthropoda > Insecta > Hemiptera > Aphididae > Rhopalosiphum > Rhopalosiphum maidis. The sequence continues at coordinate 69,915,038 of NC_040877.1, forward strand.
ATTTCTATAGATTAAATATTATTATCGAACACTATTTTGCTTAATTAAAATTATTTTAGATATTATTACTGTAGCACATAATAATTGTGCGACTATATTATTAGTTATTAATATTTTATTAGGAAAAATAATTTTCCTGGGAACTGCTGCAATGTTATAAATATCCCCATAATACCCTATCGTTTGTCCTGGACTTGAGCATAACTATTGTTCAAGCCATTCGAGATGACCGCCATTCTCAGTGCAAATGTCCAGTCATCTAAATTAATAACAGTACCTAGGTATCCATCGCCAACGTGCTAATTGGACAACGACGTCGTCCTGGGAGACCCACAGGATCATTACTCACACTCATGTTTTATGCCCACCGGTAAGTCATGGTCAGCACAGTGTATTGTCAAGATTATATTATTATTAATAATGAGGATAAGAAGGTGCGCAGGTATACGACGTCGACGACGGTCGACTTAATGCTTAGTCCGCGTGACGATTGTGGTGCGATGGCGGAAAAGGAATACGGGTCCGCCGGGAATTGTTTTTCGTTTCTTTTCTTACCCAATGGACGCATCGAAATGTTTTTTGGATTTTTTTATTCTTGTAAATTGTGTAACCATTTTATACACTTGCGTGCTTTGTATAAATCGAAAAAAATAACCGAACAAAGTTCTTGTTATAGTTTTCGAACGGTTATCGTGTGTAACAGTTAGAAGTTGTGATCTACTGTTCTGTATATACATCCTGCAGTTATTTATTGTTCAACACTGCAATCTGCAGTAAAATTTATCACAGTTACTGCTCAATTAAAATCTCATTCGATTTTATTTAAAAAAAAATTTTAAGATGAAATTTAAATTTGGAAAGTTAAATAAAGTTTCATCAAATATTGAATTGTATTGATGGCTAATAAACGTCAAAGCCATTGAGAAATTCAAAAATCTATAATACGAATAATTCCTAAACTTGATTAACAAAAGGATAAAAAAAACAAAAAATATTTGTATTTATTATATAATACAATATCATATGTCACTCTTGTATGGCTCACAATAATGTGTTCGTTACATTTTACGATACAATCGAACAACACAACTAGAGCTGTAGTAAGCGACCTATGCGCTTCTGAAGGTTCAAAACTTTTATCTGAGATCTGACAGATACGTGTATACGATATATAGATACATAAGTATATAAATATTTATATACTATGTACATATTTATAAATATATAGGATGTTATACTGATTTTTAAAATTATACGTTCACGAAAGGAAATACAAAAACGGTACCTACCAACAACCATTATACTACGAGTGTTGTTAAACTTAATATAAATTGCGAGTCAAATACACAGTAGATATGTACTTACTGACTACGTGGCGTGGCATATATATATATGACTATATAGTATTTGATATTGTTGGCCGATGACAATAGAACGAAACGAGAGAGTGAGAGCTTCAGGAATAATAGATGAAGACTACGTGAGCGAGTCCGTAAAACTTGTTAATCCCGAGATACGGCTAAGGAATAGGAGGCTTATACTTGTTCGTCAAGTACATCGAAGTCTGTTCTTTCCACTGCAGCAATCATCCGTCCCCTTCTCCATATCGGCGTGCATGTTGCAAATCGCATCGCGGGATTTCGTTATTGTCAGCATTATCGTATGCTACTGTAAATCCTACGTCAATTCATTCTGACGTTTCCGTCATGTATAGTTTTACACGGTGATGACACTTCCAACAGATTCGTGTGCGATTATTCCTCGTAGTTATCACTGTAAAAAAACCTACAAACAAATCGACTTCGTGATATATAATAATGTCGATTTATTGTGGAGTTACACGCGTATTATACGTACCTATATATTATACAGAGATACTTATATAAATATAGATATTGGCTTTAATATATTTTATAGTCGGCGTACCGATGATAAGGATGGATTTGGAGTTTATGTGTGCACAAGTTAAAACCGTTGATTCGTTTATATTGTCTATATACATTATACAACTTATCAATACCTACCTAATAATACATCGTTATTTGATATATTTTGTAAATGTTTAGTTAGAGCCCGACAATTACGATGTCATGTGACAAATGACGACAAAATGTTTTGAAAAATACTCGATTGAATAGTTTTTCCTATCTGGAATTCCGCGAATATACTATTTTTAGTTCTGAGCTGGCTGATAAATGTATTAATTTTGCAACGATGTGTTATTTTTATTTCGTATCTGTCGTCGCCTTTTTTAGCAGTAATAATGATTAGATTTTGAACTTATTCAGCATCTTTTTTGGTAATTAAGTGAATTTAGCTAGTACTCTGAGGGATTAAAAAATTCTCAGTAGTTTCAAAAGTTCTAGGAAAAACAAAAAATAAATAAAGGAAAAACGAGAATTTTTACGGAAAATCAGGATAAGAATTAAGCATGATATTTTTTTAATACACGTCATTGTTTTGCAAAGCATGGAGAAAAGTGTGGCGTGTTATGTACTATATTTCCACGTTTGTAACAATATTATTGGATTTTATGTTATAATATTATGATACATATTAAATCTGTTTGTTCGCATAATTTTATTAATTATTGCTATTTATTTTTATGGTTTGAATACTTATAGAGCAAAAAAAACTTTTTTCAATGATAATTGTAAAAAAAAAATTGTAATATATGAGTTATATGTACTAATTGAAAATATATAGACTAAAACTATGTAATAAACTGTGTATATATATATTAAGGCGTAATTAGATTGTTCAAACTAATTATATGATACATAAAATAAATTTTTAATATTTTACAGTGATATATAAACATATGATATTAAAGGGGTTTTTAATAACTATTGAAGTATACTTGAAAATTAGTAATGCAATTCATAATTGTATCTTTCCCCATTCTGGAATTTAATATCAAATTTAGTTTAGTACCTTATTCATTCAAACAAAAAAATATTTGTTCACATAGTTTTGAATTTTGTATAGTTACAGTATACAAACTTAATATTTTGCAATGATTTTATTAACATAAATAAATATAAATTATGAATATTACCATATTCTTAAAATAAAATAAATATGTAACTACTTGTCACTTTTAAATATTAAATAAACAACTTTTTTTTATGTTGAAATACTTAAATTTGTAATAAACTACATCTTTAGGTTTCTTTAAAACTTCATTTTATATTGACTTTTGATGAAAGTTGAAGTATAAAAATGTAATCATCTATATACATATTTTGTTATTTTGTCAAGAAAGTTTTCATGAAAATATGGTTGGATGGTATTAATTTTAGTAGTTTAGAATTTGAATGTATAATTGCGAAAAATGTCTTATGTACAAAGGATATTCATATAGATGTAATAGTAATTATTACTATACAGATAGTAGACATTTAATGTTGAAATTTAGCTGAAAAAATATTTTTAGCCACAAGTATTTACAGGTTAATCAATGTTTTCTTAATGTAATTTTCGAATCCATGAATTTTTTCCCTTGAGTTTAAGCAGCTGTCGGATCGAAAAGGGCGCTTATATGATTTAATCTGACAGTGTAACCCCTTATTTCTCGCTCTTTAGTACCATGCTTGAGGCCAACAAAAAGGTACTCGTCAGAACGAGATGGTATAAAAAGACGAGGAATAAAAATGAAAAAAAAGCTGGCATTTTGGCGTTTCCATTTTTCTTTGCTGATTTGAATAATTTATAAGAGGATTTTTAATTTTTTTATTGTAATTAATTATTACCGGTATGCCTGTTAATTAAACCCAAATAATTTCAGTTTTTTATGTTATTGACGTAATTTTGCAGAAATTTTCTAATAAATTACGAGTTGAGGTTCAATGAAACCGCGGTTAAGCGAACCCGGAAGTCCGGTTTAACGAATAAGTTATTACTGTGTCAGAAATTTACGATCCAGATCACGGGAATTTTAATTTTCACGTTCATATAATTTTCATAATTTCGCACGGTAAATTAAAAAACAGTATGCATATGTTTTGGAATTATTATATATGTATATTATGTTTCCAAGAATTGATCAAAGTCTAAAGCTTTAACAATATACAACTGAAAATAAATGTGTTATAATTCATAAGTCATAAGTAATTTACATTAAAATCAATTCATTGTAAAGTATCTATTAACTACTGTATACTATTATATGTTCTAAAATCAGCTTGCTTAAATTAACACAAAAAAGCATCAATAATAGTAACTTTTATCTTTACACAATGTTTAAGTTTATTGTTTATGAATAATGATGTTCGACAAATGTAGTAAAATCGTAAAATCGTTTCAAGCCCTCAAGGGATCTTAATATTTTTAGCAATAACAATATATGTATTATTGTAGTATCATTAATATATTATATAATGTACGCATATGTTTATCTGCACATATATTGAGCGGAAAAATGCACAATAATTTCATCTGCGATCAGAAAAAAGGATCACGGAGCGTAGAGTTTTTCCTTTCAATTGACTCCTTTAAATTGATTTATTCGTGCGCAATTGTTGACGGAAACTCTTGAATTCAATACAAAATATATAAACATAATATATAGTCACGAAGACATCGATTTTATACCCTAGCAAACATGTATACACGCATTCCAATTTATAACGCGCAACGTGTACAGCCTGTGCTAGGTTGGAGGTGAGGGGATATCGTAATTCGTTTAAATTCGGATGGACATTTGAGGAGAGCACCACATTCAGCACCCACACAAACACTGGGAGAAGGTGTTACTGAAATCGTGGTCTGAATCACGTTCGCGTTAGTCGATCATGTTTATTCATTACGACTGCAACCTCATGTAAAGACATAATAATACGGTCAGTTTATACGCATTGTGTATACGTACGTATTTCATAGGGTTACGTGAGCGAAAAAAAGATATACCTATATTAATAAATAAATAAAACAGTATCCCATAGTACGCTTGAGAAGCGGTTGTGGTGACGGCGGAGAACAAAAGGTGGGAGAGCGTGTATACCTAATATAATAATATAATATTATCAAATCACACAACCGCCGCATTATCCATCCGTTCGGTTGTCAGTAAATGTTGTAGTTGTTGTTTCTTGTATACACATTTTCGACTCACTCTTGACTGTTAAATATGTGTACGACTATATTATATATATATTAAAGTTTTCCGAGAAAACAATTATTATATTTTACCCTCGACGGTCGGTGTGCGGTTATCGGCAGTGGTTAACTTCTCAATTCTCCATTCGTTCGAAATGGGCAGCGGTCTATGTAGAAAGAGAGGCCAAAGACCGGGGGCTGTACAGGAGTTTGACGGATTATACCGAAAGATCGTTTTCAATTATGCCAAAAAGGTAAAAACTGAATTTTTGCATTATTATATCAATATGTCAATGTTCATAAGTTTGTATGTTTTTAAAATAAATTTAATTAAAAAACTGTTAATTCATTATATTTTAATAAGTTAAAACCGTATTTAATATTCAATTGGTAACAAGTCAATGTTAGTGATATATAATTTATAATTGACTTTACTATAACAAGTTAATACTTAATATCATATATCATTAATTTTAAAATATAACTATAAATTGCTGTTTTTCATTATATTAAAAATCACAATATATTAATAATTTAATTAATTATAAAACTACCTTAAATGTTCAATTTATTTTGCATATACAATTGTATAGCTATATTATATTAACCTATTATGTAGTATTTCGTATAATTTAAAATGCCGATTAAATAAATAATGACAATATCAATATAGCAAATTATATACAATTTTAAGATATTGAAGTGATTTAAAAGCTGAATACATCTACAACGCAATACATAAAAAATATATTTGGATTTTCAATAATATATATCCATTATACTGAATATACAGTTAACACATATTTTGTGATGTAATCGTTTTATAGGCAGTTATTTCATTTAAATACTATACTCAATTCTAGACTTAACGCAACAATGATCTATATTTGTATACAAGTTTAAAGCTACTAATTAATGTAGCAAATAAATAGGAATACAATTTTTAATTTTTATCAATTATAGGTACATATTTTATAAGGTAAAAGTACGAATAATAATATCTATACTTTGATAAATCACAGAGTATTAAATTAAAAAGGTTTAGACAGTGTATAGATAAACCGTAACGAATATTATTGTTCACGCTTTTCCAGAAGCATAATGATACTTTAAACATAACATAACATGGTATCGACAATTTGGATATTTTTATAATTTTTAATTAACAAATATGTTACGACCATGATAATGAGTTTGAAATAATAATAAATTAATACATACATTTATTAATATAAATAATCGATTTATATATAACTATCAAATGTTTAAAAAAAAAAAATAGAGTTAAGTTTACTAAGCATCATTCAGATTTTCATTTCAATTTTTTGCTAAAAAAATGTGGATTTGGATTTAATTAATTACATCCAAAGGTTTTTATAGAAATTAAGTATAATATTTTTTTTTTTATTAAAATAATAATACTAATGTTATTAATAAATTATGAAATATTTAAGTTATACTTTTTTATTAAATTGTTCTATATTTCTAATGAAAAAAGTTTTGAATAGTAAAATTATTCATTTATAGGCTTTAGTTTAATGCAATGATTGTAATGACTAATGAGTTATAATTAAAAATTCTAATTATATGGATATTTATATTTAATAAAAATGTAAACAAGACCTTTATCTATGTAATTACACACAATACAAATTTGAATCAGTTAAATAATATGACTATAAATTTAACAAGACAAGTGATACTTGTAGATTAAAATAATACATACATAGGAAATAGTACATTCTACGTATTCATTAAAATATGTATATAATAAGATTTTTATCATTATTTATTTTAGCGTAATAATTATATACATTTTATTACATTTTAAAAAAATAGTGAAAGAAGAATATTATATTTGAAAATTAATAGGTACCTATATTAATATTTTTATCATTATCTGTTCACAAATTATTTACGTCATGTTAAATTATTTAAATTGGTTACGCTTGTATGAAATTTTATAAGAATACAAAAAAATAGTTTTACTGATTTTTCGTGATGAATAGTTAGGAAAAAACCTTGAATCTCTATAGACGGTCTCTTACATGTGAATTCCCATTAAAAGAAACTCTTTCGAAGTTACGTATATAAAATATACGCATATTCATAATATATTTAAATAAAATGTACGATATTTTTTTAAACCCCTTGGTGCGATTATTTAATATGTAACATCTGCCAAATTATAATTAATCTCCCGCTTAGATTTCTAATGATGCATATTCCAAGGTCAAGTGATATTAATGCATTCGTGTTATAATGCAATATATTATTATGACATTATGCATTTTACAAATGTATATTAGAATATAATGATAATAATAATATTTTATCGAAATAATATATAGTTCTAAGCTACCTACTATATTTTAATCCTATATAACTACATATTATAGTATTGTGACTCATGGTGTTCAATGTGACATATTATTATTATTATCCAGATATTTTTATACAGGATATGTATATACAATACCCGGGATAGTAATTAATATGCATTTCTAATTAATTCGCATTAAAAATTATACATTATACGATTACGAGCTAAATATAAAATTCCGTGTAAAAATTATATTTATTTAGTAATAATTATAATAATAAATTAATTAACTAAAGAATATAATTTATAAATTATGATTTTCCAAATAAACGTTAAATAAATTATTGTTTAACGAAAAATAGGACTCTCATAGTCTTAGTCGTGTATTTTCAATGTTATAAATTTATAATAGTATTATTAAACATATTTTCAGTGGACGCAATACTCAGACAAACATAAGAAGAGTGAAAAAAAAAATAAGTAAGTCAAATACTATTACATGTATGTTAGTAATAACAAAGAGAATATTTGTATTGCAAATTACCGATTCGTATAATTTTGTAGAAATACTAGCAGGATCTATACATTGAATTATGTAGAATTATATTGGATAATTTGATACTATTTTAAGATTTACCGATGAATAAGGTTGTTATAGTAACGTCAACAATCATCATGAATTTATCTATGTAATCTGATAATCAAAATACTGTACTATACCTACTGTGACTAGTATTATTAGATATTAAGACAAGACGTGTCTACTCGAATTATATGAGGTAGTTAATTTTGTTTTTAAAATATTCTTATTACATGATATTAAATAATTTAAAAACAACATTTATCTTTTATAACTGTGTGAGTATATTCTACTATTAGCACTACTTTTTTTCCTGGTTACAGTTCATAGGCAGTGTTGAATTATGTAACTTTTTACATGCATTTTCAAGCAACGATATGAACTCTAGACTATTTGGAAAACAAAGCATTATCAACAGAAAATCGTATTATTATAATATAAATTAAATAATCTTAAAATTATTAATATTCGAATAAATCTTAATTGTTTCTTTAAACTCAAAATTTAAAATTGTAATAAATAATTAAATTAATTTTTTAGAAACATGCAACTATTTGGTGTTACAAATATGCATCGATTTTACTTTTTTATACTTACACCATCAGTAAAATATTAATTTCTTTGTTTATAACTTATGAGAATGTGTTAAAATGTGTATAGGTAATACAGGGTGTCAAGAAAGTTTTGGAACGTTCTATAAAAACTTTTTTTTAAGAGTAATTTAGTTCGGTAAAGTTTTAAGAGTATACCTACTTCTTGTCGTCTCCTAAAACGTGATAGTGAACATACTGAAAAAAAAGAAAAAACGTACACATCATTGTAATCACCAAATAGATTTTGAGTGCTACTCAGAATCTAAAATTGAACACGTAAAAAGTTAAATGTAATCATAAAATCCATATTTTTGAAGTAACAAAATTCAACAAAAAATCATTATATTTACAATTATTCAAAGCGTTAAAACTTAAAATTTAAGGTATATAAAATGTAAGTAGGATTAATTTATTGTTTGTTTCAATATAAAAAAATAATAATTCAAATATAACATTATTTTATTGTTCTCAAAAATGTATTTACATAAAATGTTATAAAATAGTAAACTCTAAAGAGATAAACATAAAATAGCTTACGATATCCGATGATAATGATTTAAGTTTAGGCGGCCTTTTAAAAAAATAAATTCAAATTGTATAATCAAAAGTCTTGTTTGAGATAATGATATACATTGACATTAGAAGACATAGATTAATCAACAGCTTGTGCGTAGTATATTTCATAAAAAAAAGAAATGTATTTATAAACCATTAACTGCCAATCTTCATGGTGTTATAAACTTATAACTCATATGACTGAGGAAAAATAAATAAAATTACTTTAAAATCAATAAAATAAGAAAATAAAGAAAAAACTATAACCTTACAGTCTTACCTCACAAAGGTAAGTATAAAGCATCTAATGAATAAGCAAGGCATTATTTTGGGTGATATGTCCAATTAAATAGCAAAAATACAAGAGTGATATTTCGTTATTTTGAAAATGGATTACTGTCGAGTGTATAGATCACTTTGAATAGGTGAGGCGGTAGTAAATATGTCCATTGTCCATAGAAAACAATGCTATAGGTGTCATGAAAAAACGACAAAATGAAATTCATAAAACAACGCACGACACCATTAAATATATACATATAATAAGACACGCTGTAGTCAATAAACTCCGAATCTTTTCGTGAAACTTTCGTCTACGCGTTTTATTAGACGATCGTTTCGAAAACTTTACGCAGGTATCTTAGGCTGTTTATTGGGGAATTAAAAAAAGTAAAATAAAATAAACGTAAAACTACGCTCGGACCATGTATATGTGCTTTTGGAGCTGTTAAAATGTATTAAAATGTTACAAAGGTATAACCTCGGCAAAGTATCACTGACGCGATAATAAATTTAATCACTATTATATGCTTTATGTTCTGCTGGTCATTCGCATTATGAAATAGAATATTTAGTCTTAGTAGGATATGGGTATTTATAATATTTAGGTTAATAGACAGTTAAAATTGGAAAATATCATGTTGTACTTCGTACGTGAATATTAAATTTCACAACAGAGGACAGAAATATATTAGAGATGAACTCATAATGTAAAATTAATATAAATAGGAATATTTTAAAATTACAAATAGTATAATATTGTTTGTGTTAATTTTTAAGGTATCATAAAGTCATATTTTACTTCTTTAACATAATAACATATTTTATGGTAACAGTATTTATTTAATATGTATAAGTAATAAAGTATTATGATGTAGAAACTCAATGACGTTGACGAGAAGCCCTTGAAACCTAAAATAAAGGTGTCACTATACAGCAGAGCCAATTTTTTAGTTTATAAACTTTTATTCATATAATTTAAATCTAATATATATCTAATAAAAACGTTGGAAAAATATAACAAACACTACTAGACATAATGACAACCCTAACTGTACAATACTATTTTCTGCATATTGAGCAGAATATTTTACTGATATAATTTACTATAGATGTATGCATATCAAAGTCAAGTTGTGAAAGCGTGGTGACTGTTGTAAAAATATCATAAGATGGGGATTCGGTATAACACAATAACAAATGATTTATTCCAAAACATAAAAAATTCATGTTCCCAATCGTAATTTTACTATGAGCAGTTTCAAGTTTCAATTATTTGTTCCGTTCCGGATCTTTACACTACAATAACTTCAATTAGTTGAAAATCCAGAATATACTGCGTTTACCTAACCTAATACAATACCTATTATATCGTCAAACAATTATATTTAACATCATATTGATAGTTTGGTTCCGAATCTCTATGCCTTATAATACAAACACTTAACGTAGACCGTAGATGGACATGCTATTATTATATAATTAATATTGTATACGTTGTTCATGTTTGCTTAAACCACGTATGTTTGATTTTATCATATTTAGGAGCAGGAGGAAGAAACCGATTATCAGCGGACCGTTTCCGGCAGATCCGGACCGATTGCACGGCGACAAATGGCAGTATGTGATACTGACGCGGTTGGACACAGAACCACCGCCCGAACGACCGCCGCGGACTAAACGACGCCAACGGCAAGAGAATATGGCTAGCAGTGGCGTCTGCAGCGGCATCGTCCGTTGGGGATCGGAGCGGCGGCAGTCGTTCGGTCGCAGACGACAACCAAAGCAGGAGTTGTCCACCGACGAGCCAACGGAATCGATGCTGTTCCGACGAGTCGTTGGCGACGGTGGCGGAACAGGCAAAAGTGCGGTGGCGGTGGTAACGGCTGCTGTGAATAAAAAAGCATCGCCGGCTTTCGACGTGTCCGTCGATAAGTCATCGCTGTGGGTCGTTTTGTGGTCGGGCGCCATCGTCGCCGGTCGGACATACGCTGCCCGACGAAACGGTTTGCTGAAATCTATCGCCCGAACCAATGCGATGGCTGACGATTTGTTGTCGTAACGTTAATATAATATTGTCAGAAATTATGGTATAACGTATAACCGACTGTTTTAAAATAATATTTTTGTACTAATAACACTATTAATATTTCGTGACCATCCAAACGCGTAATGTATAAATACAATAATAGGTATTATATAACCTACGGCGTATTTATTTAATCGATTTTTTCAAAATTCACTGCGGATTATCCAGTTTTGTTTTATTTATCATCACAATATTGTCTTTATTGACAAATCAAAATTAAATCAGCATTTGAAAATACGTCCGATGTTAATTTGATTGTCTGTAGATAATCAGATCTAACCAACGGGTTATGCAAGGAGCGCTGCATTACTGAATTTACTGATAGTAGTTATGTATAGGTATAAGTACATGGTAAAAATAAGGAAATGCATTATGCCTATATACCTACTTATATCATTATATTTTGGTTTCCAAACTCAAATTAGGTTTGACATCCGAAAAAAATATCTAATATAATATATTATAAATTGCAATAATAATAAAAGGCAACCATATAACTCTATTGTCATATTATAAAATCTCATCTTGCCTAACGTGCCGATTTTATACTCGTATTATCCAAATACACGTTGAAGGAGAAATCTTACTATCGAGTTCAATTTAAGTGCACACTCGGCGCATTTGAACGCCATAAAAACTGAACGCAAAACAGTTCAACGATTTATCCGGTAATAACATAGCGAAAGAAAAAATATATAAATAAAGTGGTAATGTAATGCCGAAAATCCTCCTAGCGCAGTGTTTATGACTTCCGCGGCTCGACGGATGATACTTCCGGTGTGTTAAAGCCAAGTCGCCTTGTCATCATTTCAAAAACAGGTCGTTCGATTCAAGCGGAAAGGCAAGAGAAGAGGGTGAAAATAAATATATTTAAAGGTTTGACGCTATGTAATGGCTCCATTCGATATGCGTATATAGTATAAATAAATAACATATAATATATTATACAGATCGTATACTTTCGTTTTCCAATTTTATTCACCATTCTATATGTCCCATTATTACTACGACATCGATGAAAAATGGGTTCATACAATGATAATTAACAAGTATATATGGTTTCTGAGGAATTTCTATGCGTATTTATTCAAAAAAAAATCTTTTCATATATTAAAAATGATTTTATGGACGATTTTGTATAGAATTGTAAGTTTTCATAAATTAACACCCATTTAGTCAAAACTTAAGAATATTTATGGACATTTTGATTGCTTGTTTTTATTGTACAAAAATAAGTTATTTTATTCATTCAATCAATTTGCAATAAAATTGTATTTTTTTGTGTTTTGTCTATAATTTGTAAATTATGTATTTTTTGAAAATTATTACTAGATACAAGATTAAATGGTTTTAACTAGTGTAAGAAAATCCCATAAAACACATAAATCGTGTTATAAAAATGATAAAAATTAGAAATTATTGTAAAATAAAGTTTTAAATCAATTTTTTTTAATAAATAATTAATGATTTGTATTGTGTCTATATTATAAAAAAGAAAATTTTTAAACTCAAATTATATAGTACTTATTTTATATTATATAAAATTTTAAATGTATTTCCCTTTGAATATTTTATAGTACATAAAATAAGTCTTATTCTACTCATTAATGTATATTGTAGTATTTATTTTGTATTTAAGACTGTATATGCATGCAACAGTGTGCTGGCTAAATGCTTAAATAATTATTAATAATAATTAAATGTAATTTTATTTTATTAAAATGTAATAAATAGTGTTTACTTCTGAGTAAAGTTTTAACTATGGTGTTAAAATTACTAGTTTGTAAATATTAGTAGAGAATAGATTACTTGGATATTTCATAACATTGTCTTCAATGACATTTACAGAAGTGATCAAATTAAAAATATGTACTTGCTTGGTAGATATTCTTTAAAATTTAATATAAGAAGCCACAAAATATATTATTATGTCTATATAAAAATATTAAAAATACATAGGTACAAATTTTTTTAAACACATTTGCAGTAAGAATTTTATGAAAATCGCAAAATGTTATAAACTATTTTGTAGTTAAAATTCATAAAAACTTCTTTTTTTTGTATCCAAGTTTTGAAAATTTAATTTAAGATTCCTCATAATTTAGTTCATATTTGAATGATAAAATCTAAAAAATATATAAGGATAATTATTTGTTATAGTCATTTTAAGTTTCAATTTCAATGAAATTACTTATTTAAACAATAAATAACGATATGTTAATTATTTTGTTATAATTTAAAAACATTATTCATAGGAACTTAAACTTTTATGTATTTTATATTATTACGAATTTTATTGTACGAAACTTGTGTTTTTGTACATAAAAAATATAATATAAATTATATTATAATACGAGTACCTATGTGTTATAACATAATATAATATAACCAAAGTGATTTTCATAACAATAAGCAACTAAGTATTAATTAACCAAAAATAATAATAAAAATATTTAAAAACTACTGAGATAAAATAGATAAAGATTGTCTGTATTCACGTTAACACAGTCGGTCCCGGACGGCCGAGTGCAGTGATGGACACAGGGTTACGAGCGTACGACGACCGTGACCGACTGATGGTGACGACGCGACCTCCATAAAGTTTGTGAGCGACCCGTGCGATGCCATGCACTTGGATGATAACGATGACGGAGGCCGGTGGTCGGCTGACGGGATGCAGTGGCGAAAATTCGGTGAATCAGTTGGTGGTTTCGATACGTTGTTTACGCCACGGCGCCCCGTCGGTCGAGTTTGAATCACCGGTTGCCAGATGCTGCACACAGATACGCCTGAAAATGCTGCGGCCGGTTGCAAATGTGTATTGGAACCGGTCGCAATGTCAACTGCGCTACACGGTATCGCGGATATCCATTCCGCTACCACTTACCTGTATCTGCGCACTGTTGCGACCACTGTCACTGCTATCCGCGGGTACCAATGAATCGCATAGATGTCCAACCCTTGACGTTGTGCGATCATCACGTACGTAAAACAAAGACTAAAGCCGATCAGCCGTTCCAACGATCTTGATATAAATATCATCCTGCACAGCAAAGGATGAACGCCACAACACCTCTGTCTGAAAAATACGACCACCGTGGTATAAATAACATGCCGTCTTACACGATTATATATTCTCGGTTTCCGTCTCATTTTTTATATTCACCTATCTCATCGTCGCGCGTCAATCAAGCTAGACTTCTCTTTGGCTTCTCCTTTAATTCAAGATCTCATCTCAGTAGCACGGCATCGCTCAAATACAGTATATGGTCTTGAAAAATGCACTGCCCATCCAAAATTGGCCGCAGAAGCTTCAGTGACATTGAAAGTTATGTCGCGTATAGGAATCCTGTATTCTCGAAAAAAAATCTCCGTCATCGTATGCTCCATGAAAGGCTCCGGCGTCATTATCTGTTCCTCTGAGAAATCTGATGAGTACAATGGTTTATGTATTTGTAAGGAATAGATAAATAAAAAAACTAATAACTCTTTTGACACTTCATTCATTAAAGAGCATAAAAAGTAAATGATAAGTTAAAAATTATCTCCATGATATTAATAATATACTTATAAGGGTATATGCCCTTGAAACAATCAGAAATGAAAATTATTTACTAATTTGGGTACATAAATTTCAGTGAAAATATTAGATGGTTTTATGCTATTTGTGAATGGTTGCAAATTAGTTTTAAAATATTGGTACAGGTTAGATATAGACATATGATGGACCTAACTATACTCTCGTCAAATTTATCTACTTGGCTACTTATAAATTATGTATATAATAAAATTTGAATTAAAGTTTAAGCAGACAAAATATAGATAGGTAACAGTAAGAATAATTTTATAGTTTTTATACTACTATTTTCTATTTGAACGTCATATTATTCCAAATTATCATACTCGATAAAACTAATAAGTAATAACTAGGAAAATATTTCATTTATTCCTTATAACCAAAGTAGTACGTATGTTGTACTACGAGGACCCCAAAAAAAGATAATATTATCTGTACAGTATCTACTTCTTAATAATAAGTCTTACTAACTTTATTTATGCAGATGTTTGCAAATAATGTAATATTATTATTATATATAGTTATTAGTATTGTATGAATGTGCTCATTAGTATATAAATATATTATGCTGAAGAAGTGAAGAGTATTGAGAATCAGGGCATTATAGTAATGGTGGAATAAAAAAAGAGATCCACTGACAAATAAGTCAGCAAAAATAAACAAAAATAAGCAAATTTTACGTATTGGATCGCGATTAGCATGTGCCACCTTCGTCGTTTTTAGATATGTATCGCACACGTGGAATTGTAAACATACGTGCTATGAATGTATTCGTGAACGTTATATGTATATATTCGTTCAAAGATAATAAAATCTAAAGAGAATGAAGGCATCTCGTTTTGTCTCAAAAGGGTTAGTGGTCTTTAAGTACAATGACATGGTAAGGTGAGTGGTGACGAATGAGACGAGTCTTGTTGTCGTATATAAAAACCAATATAATTTTTTTCTGTATCTGTGCAAAACCATGTATGACACGAAAACGTTTTATGGTGGCCTTTGCTGCAACGTTTTTATAGTCTGAAAACTTTGTCACCCGCGGGAATCACCGCGTACGGCTTTTACGCACCCAAAAGAGCCGTTAAAATGTGTTTAATGTTCGCATAATACAAGGTGATATTTTCAGTTTTTCAGTGAGAAACTTGACGTTGCATTTTTATATCTATCATCGGCCTTAAAAAAGAAATACATAACGTTTTAACCAACACGATTTCAAAGTAAATATAACCCTAAATTTTCATAGAATCAAATTTCTTTATACGTTTCATAGTAATTTTTAGTCAGTGATGGGATAGTTTCGTAAGGAAAGATATTTTAATATAAATTCATATTTTCCATTTCATGTTAGTTACAGAAAAAGTCATTAAGATAAAAATAGTAAAACATATTATAGTTTAAAAAAAAAATATTTTACTTTATAGTTATATTGCTTAAAATTAAGTGTTTAGTAGAAAGTTGAATATATATATATATATAAAGTATCTCGGTTAAAGAAAAAAATCACCAATTTATATGGTACCGAAATATACAATGATTACGAAGCTAGTCTGATGACATTTTCTTTGGCCTATTCGACAATATAATATAGTGCCAGTTGCAGCAACACTATAGGGAAACGACAGAAACCAATATCCTAATAATAATATATAGGAGGTAGAAAGACAATCAGCGGGTCACGCAGAACTATCGCCTGTCGCCGCGGGTAATTAGTACTGATGGCGGAATCCATTTGGTGACTTTATAATAATTGGCAGTGTAATGGCAGGACTATGAAAGACGCAAATTTCAGGGGTTAAACGAGCCAGCAAATTGAATTTATATCCCTATCGTTCGGCCATATACGAGAAGATATAATTTAGCGTACATTATAATATAGTGTATACTGTTTATCCATTGTGGTTGTTTATATATATTATAATAAACATATTCTGCGCGTTGGCTTTAATCTTCATTCTATATAATGACATCTTAATAATATATAAGACGCGTACTGTATGATAATATTATACTACCCCATCGACTACGATCGAGGACTTATTTTATAATTTGGGATAAAATTTCGGAACCAGTTAGGAAAAATTTTCCCAACTATTCTACCTAAACAATAGTGAAGGCGTTATTTTTATATCGAGTTGGTTTTCAGTGCTTAAATTTAAGTATTAAAAATAATGTCCTCTAATTAATACCATTGTTTATATATCCAATGATAATTATACACAGAGAGAAGTACTTATATACCTACTAATTATTTAATTGTGTTTAATTTGATACACAGATTTTAAGTATCTACAGTAAATATATAACATACTACTGATATTATGTTTTATTTATACATTAAGATGGGAAATTATATAATACTTACTATACATAATATTATAATGTATAATATTCGTATAATAAATTAATAAAACGTAATAAAATAATTTATCGAATAACTTAAATAACTATTAAAAATATTATATAACTATAACTATATTATTATAACTTTTTTTACTTTTTTATTATGTATTACGTAGATATTTATGTACTTATATTTATAATATTGAATTAAATTAATTTTCAATAATACAACTTTATGGTTACCTTTTTTCATTATTATTTATTTATTTTTTACTTATTATTATCATTATTATTATTTTTAACCTAAAATTTTCTAAAATGTATATAGCATTTATTTGATATTTTTAGCACATTGTAAATTATAAATATAGACCTATATAGTTCATACTTGATTTGATGTTACAAATAACAAAAGACTATTGTTTTATTAACAAAAAAAACTGATTTTTATATAAGTTATTTTTGAAAAATAATACAATTTGCTGTAGCTTATAGAATTTGTTATAAGTATTTTTGAAGATATTCTCATGTTTGTCCATGTATTGAACAATAGAACATCAAAGAAATAACTGTAGTACTTTTTGAAGAGCTCTTCTATGTGAGTGTTAAATTAGGTTTTCAAATTACCAGTCGTCAAGTTTCAAAGCATTTTATATTTTATATAAAAAGTATTGCCATCCATATAAATTCTTATAGCAAGCAATTATGGAGTCTACTAAAGATAACACTTTATTCCTATAGTAAAAAATATTCTTATAATTACCTATGTAATTTTAAAGTTAAAATAAGTTTATAGTTTATGTATCTTTATTTCCCTTTAAAATATGTCAATAAATGGAAAATTGCTTAAAGAAAGCAATAACTTAAAAAATGCTCAATAAAAAATAATACTTATGCTTTAAACTTTCCTTGTTTTAATAATACAAATATTTAAAAACATGATTTTAAAAATAAATGATAAAATAATAATTTTTAATAAAATATGATATATATAATTTCGTATCTTTTGCATATTATATAAAATTTAGTAAATGTATGGTTACAAATTGCATTTTATTATTTGAATAACGTTTTATAAGGAACTGTATATTACATTTTTAATATTTTTTAACGCAGAAACAAAAGTGTATCATACATAAATCAAAAATGATTTAAAATATTGAAAATTTCAAATATATTAATATACTAAATATCATAAAAAACAACAAAATATTTTGAAAATTTTATCATGTTTGGAAAAAGCTAATATAAAATATATTCATTGAAAATTTGAAATTTTAATAATAAGTGCATTGTGTTGTTATTTATTTTTAGATAAAATTCCTGTTTATTCATATTTTTTTCTGAATTGTTTTGATAACATTTTTACTTTAGACTAGTTTGACCCAAGCACCAATTAGTTATTAAAAACCACACTTAAATTTGAAAATCGAAACATTTTTATTGCTTCTATAATTGACAGCAGAAAAAAAGTACACATTGTTAACCTAATTCAATGAAATATTTATATTTTAACTCAAAATCTAAAATGAAAAAATAAACTAGGAAATAAAATAGGTAAATACAGTATATTATAAGTACCTAAACACGTCAAACAAAATGTAAATTCCGAGTTTATTAAAGGATTTCCTGCGACAGTTGGTCTTACTAAAGGCTTTTAAAGATGAAAACTCTGTTTTTTAGTGATTACAGCAAGTTGGAATCAAATATTAAAATATTTAAAATAATTATAAAAATTAGAAACAACGATATTTAATTTAGCAAATAAGAATTTTCATCATATAATTCTATAATATAAATTATTCCCAAATAGGATCATTTTTCATCCTATTATTTATCTAACATTGAGAACCTCAACATAAAATTATAATAATTTCTTTTACAATATAATTATGCACTACTCTAATAATAATTACAACTATAATATTAACTCTTAAATAAAAGAAATTCTTTTACTTTTATTAATTTATTAGAAGAAATTTACTAATTATTATAATCTACCTACTTATTTTTTTTTCAATCCATATATTTTTATTTATTGTTTTATTCAATGCGTAGTTGATTAAATCATTTTCTACAAAAATTTTGATAAAATATGTATGACTGTCATCACATCAAAATTTGAATAGTATTCAAAATGAGGAACATTGGATTTTGTATAC
The DNA here is from genome assembly GCF_003676215.2 of Rhopalosiphum maidis. NCBI lineage: Eukaryota > Metazoa > Arthropoda > Insecta > Hemiptera > Aphididae > Rhopalosiphum > Rhopalosiphum maidis. The sequence continues at coordinate 69,934,630 of NC_040877.1, forward strand.
TATATTATTTTTGGTTATAGTATTATTTCAAACAATGTACAACCGTTTTATTTAAAATTATTATTATTATTGATGTTTTTTTTTATTTTCCTCTTTATTTTAAAAAGATTGCATAATCTCAGTAAACGTATCTAAATATTTAGATAAATCTAAATTCGACAAATGCAATTTCACTGCGATGCGACGTGTGTTGTTAGACCTCCCATGACATTACTTTTCATACACCACAACCACAGTAAGCTATTCCATTCCGAAAATACAAATGAAATCGTTTATCCGACCATTGTAAAAAGTGTTTGTCTACATTGAGTTTTTTTTATTTTACTGTACACTTTATTCTTATCACTTAAATATATATTCAAGACATTGTCATAACTCCTATGAGATCATCCATTGATAATATTATTATGTTCAGTTTGTACTTTCCTATGGTCTTAGCGGTTTGCTGTACATTTATCCATTAGAAAGCTCTAAAGGGCTGATGATCTTAACGTTATTAAAGTCTGGCAATATAAATGATATAGCGCTATGACTGGGAATGAGAAGACGAAGAAGGACCGCGTTGGCAGATACCGGATAATGATGATTGATACGGACAGATATTATTTGTCTCATGGTTCCAACGATACCATTTCGTCATAAAATCGCGGATTAGACGGCCCTAAGAGTTTTGAAAAGAAGGCGGTCCTTGAATGGTGAAAATGTTATTTATTTAAAGATGTTTTGAAGCGGAATCTAACCTTAAAAATAATGGTGGAGGCGTTTTTTTATATTCAACCAAATGTCTTGAAATTGTTTTATTAATTATTGTTTATTTATCATTTTTTTTTTTCATTTCATTGGTTAAATTAAATTAAGTTATTAAATTAAACGTATATTTTTATTTATAGGGTACAATAATATATCACAATATTTTAATGCTGGTTGAAAATTTAAAATATACATCTACTTATACAAGACAATTATTTTTGTTGTTTCTGAAATATTATATTATATTCATATATATATGCAATTCATAATAGTTATTTTTATTATTGAAAATTTCAAAATAAAATGATTTTTAATATATTTTAGTAATTTAAATAAAATATTGAATATAGATAAATATGTATTATTAAACTAGGTTCTTATATAGCTAAAATAAAATTCATATCTAAACAATTTCATGGTATCATATCCATTTTTATTTTCATAAAATTATAACTATTGTATTATGGTTTTAAATAAGTATTAAATTGAAAGCTATAAAAAAATAATAATTTATTAAAGAGAGGGAGAATATTAAAATTTGTAAATAAGTTTTTATTTGAATTTTATATAGCTTATACTGAATTAAGACATTACACTGTTAATTAACCAAAAATTGATAACATTTTAAAACGAACTTTTTTGTTACTAAAAAAAAACCATACTGATATAAACCTAATGACCTTTATAAGTCCAAAACTTTTTGAATTTTACACAAACTATACTATCAAAATATTTTAATAAATTACTATAGATAATATAATGTTATAACTTTTACAATACAAAAAGTTTTTAAGATATGCACATGTAATTATTACATAAAAATTGCAATTAACTACTTGAAATGATTCAATTTTATCACTGAATATATTGTAGTCAAGCCAGTCAGGATCATAATATAATATAGGTATAAAAATAGTTTGTTGAACTTGATTTTATTTTATATTTGTACAATTTTAAATGATTAAATTGTTATTTAATAAAATATATTATTTAGCCTATAAGGCCTATCATTATTGTTTCTATTATATGCATAAATTATCTCTCAATAATGATGATGATATTCCTTATATCATAAATATAATTAACAGAGTTTAATTTCGTATAATTTCTATGGGGAAGTTAAGATTATACATACATTTAAACCTCTAAATATATAGAGCCAAGTATAATTTGGGATCCAGAATAAAAGTATTAAAAGTCCAGGGGTTAAATTTGGTAATTCGTATTATTTATTAATTGAATTTAAGTTTATTTAATATTATAGAAAATACCTAATAATTTATATATTAATTGACAATATTATAAAGAAAATATATATATGGTTAAGTTCAGTTTTGTATTACAATTAATAATATTATACGTTAAATGTATAATTATGATAACAAACATATACAATATACAAATGTATACAATAGGTTGAATTATCAGAGAAAAAATAGATAAAAATATTATTTTGAATATTTTTATTTTTATATAGGTTCTATAATTAGTAGAGATATTAATATTATAGTATCTATAATGTAATAGTGTATTATTTATTATGTAATAGATACATTGATAAACGAAAAACATAGTATTGCCTTAGATTGACTATTATTGACAGTACCAATCTTAGATGAACAGTGGCGTAACCATTTTCTTATGGGGGGGGGGGGGCTAAATACTTTTAACTTGAGTTATTGAAAATTAAAAACAACAATAAAACAAAAATATTGATAACATAATATTAACGTTGATTTGCCGTTAACGTATTTACTACTTTAAATAATTAAAATTTGTAAGATAATTTCCATATTTAATTTTAAGTATTTCAAAACAATGTAAAAAATACGACCAATGGGCGTGGGCTAAATCCCCTTTAGCCTTCCTTGGCTACGCCACTGGGGGGCTTAGCCTCTTTTAGAATTGCTAGGTTCATACCCACTTTGCCGAATCCCAATTCGCCGACTACTCAGTTTACCAAAATACCAACAAAAACTAATTTTGTTTTGTGATAATTTAAAACTTTAAAAGCATTGTAAAAGTATTCAGTAATCAGCATACACCTGATCTACAGCCACCCTTCACATTTCAAACACTATTTACGTCTATGGTACCAAGTCATTTTTTATAATATTTTTATAATTGATTTTTAAAACTATTCAAAATTGGGAAATTTGTATATCCGATATACATATAGTCATATAGCGCCATAAGATCTAACGAGTGTAAATATAGATAATAATAATATATTTTATAATAGTGTACCTACCTTTTATAACACCATTGAAGGTATGTTTAGTATTCGCGGTCCATAATATCTGAACGATAAAAACACCTATACAAATAATATGATGCGAATAAAAATCTTTCCATCACGGTGCATTAACGTGACAATTTTAACAAGGATTTACTTAGATTTTACAAATTTATATGTAAGTGCAGAGAGCCTAATACCATAATGGTATTATGCTTTTAAGAACTCGTGGAAGAAAAAGTATGTTTATATTTTATACAATTATACAGTATTATAATGTTTATTGCTTAGGTACTTAAAATTTTAAATACCTATCATAACGAAATTGTCGATTTACAAAACATTTTTAGTTAATAAATATATTTTTTTTACTCATTATTAAATCACGATAAACATGAATGTCTTAAATTTATAATTTAATTATAAGTACTATAAGGTGATGGTTTATTGTACATTTTTATTAAATATATAATGAGTCGTGAAAAAATAATGACATGTTACTGCTGGTAGGTAATTCTTTTGCCTTTCATGTATATAATATAAATAACCTAAAAAAAATGTGAGTTCCGACTTCTTAGATAATAGCAAACGTAATGTTGTACATTACAAAGCCTACGACTTACGAGGCTACTACCTACCAACCAAATACCAACGAATTCCGTTACATTATAATTATAACACGTTTGTACAGAAAACAGCTGATTTTTTATGCTACTTTTCAGGTAATATTTTTCTTAGATAATTTTTCATAAAACTAAAATTAGTCAGTCACACAATATTATCAGATTAATTCGAAACGATTGAACTGTACTTTTCGGCGAAAACATTCATACCAAGAAAAAATGTCGTATTCTCAGTACTAGCCTATTTCGGCGTAACCATGGTGGTATTAACCGATCGTATGTTAGGGACTGAACGACCGACGGTCTGGTCTCGGGTCCTGATTGGCTCGGCTCGTGATCGGTCCGTCGGTTGTACGGTCATTAAATTGCGGTTGTCTTCGCTACAGTTTGATTCCGATTTCCACTGCCGCCTTGTAAGTTCACAGATAGTAGTTAGATTCGCGTTCCGCCGTCAACGGCCGACTGTGTGCGCACGCGTTCACCCGCCACCGGGTTGGCATGACTGGGCCGGCGCGCCGCACTGCCGCGAATCCGTAACGGTCCGCTAGGTCGTGATGCTGTCGCGTCCATCAGTCCGCCTGCAATCCACCGACCGGCAACTCGTGATGCACCGGCGGCCGCGGCGTCGCCCAACACACGCGCCGCGAGCCGCTAACGACCACGTCGACGCAAAGGCAAGTACTTAAATATTATTGTAGTTGAGGTTATTTTTGTTATTAAATAAGAAAAAAATATTAATACCACTTATCGAGTAGGGCGGCTTAAGTCCAATATTCTGAATCGGATTACATCCGTTCTAAGGTGACTACAAACATGTTTCCGTCGCTTCAATAATTATATTATAATCGAATTAGATATAAACCCGTTATTAGATACTTATAATAATATTACCAGAATCGGATTTTACGTAGGGCATTAAGGACAAATTCTCCATTCCCAGATTTTTTGAGTGGGTTATCAAGTAACCTCAGGTTTTTTTTTACAAATAGATTACAAAAGTTATTAAATCTATTTAAATTTTTTTATAATCATGACATGATAGAAAGAAAATCACTAATTTTATTTATTTATAATTAATAATCAATGTTGAGATGAGATTTTTTAAATATTTTTTTGTAGAATAAAGGAAAATTAAGGGAATAAGGTAGGGACAATTTATTAAATACAAGGATTCACAATATGTTTGCCCTGGGCCCTACGAATTAGTACTCTGGATATTAGAATAATAATATAGGTAGGTTGTGAGTATATTGTATTTTATAGCTTATACATTTTTTTTTTTAATACAATAATTTATGATAGTTAGGTAGTTAAGTGTTAAATATAATAATGTTTACCAATTATGGGAATGGAAGTTGAGATAAAAATTGTATTTTGAATTAACGATTTTCATAATTTATGTAATTTTTATTAGTAATTGGTTTTCGTAAAAAATTTTACGTTTAGAGTAATTAAAAAACATATAATCATTTATAGGAAACCTAAGTAGGCAAATAATAAATATATCTTCTCAAAATATTTATTCAATGATGTTATTATACAAAATATGATGTGCTTTAAATTATAGCATAATAATTATAAAACCCATGTAGGTTAATATTTTTATTACTCATGAGTAATCCGCAGATGATAAGCGTTTATCTATTTTTCGTTGTGATGAATTTTACTACATTAAGTATTGTTTTTTTTCAATTCTATTTCTCAAAAATAAAATGGATTAATGGTATATTGTAACTCTTTGGGATTGTAATAAATTGCTAGATAAATTATTACGCTTTGCGTTGCTACGGAACTGCGTAATTGTCATGTCATTTTGCAGCAAACTGAGTGCTTAAGAAAGAAACCTAACACAATTCAATTTCATGAGGCAAAAAACTTGTTTGGCATAATTTACATGCATAATTAATTCGTTTAGCGCGTGATAATATTTTTTTCCCGCGTATCGGACGTACGACGGCAACGGGTGGATGGCGTGCGTTTTATTTTGGCCTTTTAGCCGACGACGTGAAAAAATTTCAAAATGTTTTTAAGAGGGCAAGCAAAATACTAATGTGACGACGGTGTATCAAATTTTTTTTCATATTTAACCGATAGCAGAGGAAGCTAAAATCACATCATCACATTATAGCAGAACACTATTATTATTATTATACTCACGTTAGGATTGGTCGTATACCTAATGCATGTTCTACAATTACCGGTATTGTAGTAATTTAAGTCAGTTTAGGTTAAAATTTTATTAATTTTAGTAATATTCTTAAGGAAATATTAGAGAAAATAATCTATCACATGCATTTATCCTGTTCTTATAATTTATTAGTGTGGTACAGATAGTGTATTTTAGATGGTGGTTTTATGCAATATTTTTAGCTATCTTATATTATAAAAATAATTTATCATGTAAAATTAATTATTTCACAATAGATAGCCAATAGGTAAATTATATTGATATCACCACTATGAATGTTGTTAAGAAATAATATTGAATTAATCTAATACTAAATAGTAAACGAGTTGACAAAGTTTCAACTTAGGCATCTATAATTACTAATATAATATCATATTAATCTTATACACATTGATTTTTTATTATTAAATAAATCATATCAAATTAATGTTTTCATAATCAACTGCATTCTTTAATTGAACTCGATGCGACGTTATCCTTATATCATATATTGATATTATTGATATTATTAGTATTTGTAATAACTTAACAAGATAGAAATTTATTTTGGTAAATATTATAAATACCGAATTTATATCATAAATGCTAGTATTTTAATTTCAAATACTACCAGATCTCAACATTACAGCCGTAGAGAAAACATCGGCATCCGGTGTATGTTTTTCGCTTCGGAGAGTCGTTTGAAAATTTAACTGGGGAAAAAAATGTATTATTTTAGCGATAAGAAAACTCTGTCGCAGCCGTCACGCGAGTACATACATATATGAAAATAGATATTATATACAAGTATTATAATATTAAATATACGCGCGACATATTATAAGCTATGCGTAATCCCGTCCGCTGGGTGGTTTGGGTGAAATCCTTTCTTTTTTGAGTTTTTATTTATCTTTTTATTTGTTTTTTTTTCGTACGCTGTTGAAATTTATCTCTGCGAAACGGTGGCGGCGGCGGCGGAAGTAACGTGCTGATATAGTAAAAAGAACAAATATAAATATATATACAACATATTACTAAAAATCCCTTTGTTTTATTTTCGGGACTCTCACCCCCGTATGATTACAAATTTAAAATTACAACCGTTTATTGTGTATAAAATAAATACTTGAGTCTACGCTCTTATAATCATATTGAGCCAATGTTATGTATTATTATATATAGGATGACTAGGCGACGGTCGGTATAGAGTTGGTGGTTTTTGGGATGAGATGAGTATTATTCATATTTATTATACTGGCTATAGTAAAAATATATACAGTCGTAGTGTGGTGAATCTTTTTGATGAACTAAGCTGTAAATATGTGGGAGACGACCGAAAGCGGTACATAACAATATTATATGTATGGATTTATAATAAATATATCATATTATGTGTATTGGATAAATCCTGCTCCGATATCTATCCATTTTTGTTAAATGCTTTAGTTTACGATCGGAGTAGATTGGATTACGCGAGATATATTTATATATGTAGGTATCTATATTAAAACTTAAAATGCGTTTACTTACAGTTTTCCACAATATCGTGTCGTCGTCCATTAGTGGATACAATTCATTGAGTACGACACTGGGTGACACTGAATATTTTTCAGAAATTGATAAAGAGGAGGCAAACAATATACTTGTCGACTCACCCTGTTTATTATTAATAATAATAATATATTCGAACACTTTATTAATAAAAACCGGCCAATTCAAACCGAAGCATGTGGTTTTTACACATATATAATATTATACTATTTTACTGTTGGATATACACGCACCCACACATATGCACACAAACATGATATAATATATTATAGTATGTGTTTATACGTTGTGGTCGGTTAAGGATGGGCGAAAAGAGGGGCGCCACGGCAGCGGCGGCGTCTGGGCGATCTGCTGCGACGACCGGTGCGGTGGGCGAGCGGTATATTGATTAAGAGTCGGTGGCGGCGGCAGTGGCGACGTCTTTTAAACACGCCGCCGCCGGATTCGGCCGATCGTTGGCCTTCGCCTCAACCACGCGGTTCTATAGTTCTATAAAAACGCATCTCGCGGGACTTTTGTCGCATACACCGTACACACTGTTTGCGTCGATTACCGATGCTGCACTATGGCAGTAAGCGACGGCCGCAGCTAGGAGGGTGTAGTAACAGACGCCCAAAGGTCCACTGTCGCTACACTCGACGCAAAGTCCGCAATGTTATTATTTAACGTGTATACTTTTATACGATATCATATAAATATGTATATGGAACGACGTGCTTGTCTGTGTCGCAGTCGGTGACAAGATCGATAAGGAAGAGGGTGCGTGTGAGTGTGTGTGTCAAATAAGAGTTCCGCATCGTAACGAAGAGGGTATTTAAGAGAGGGTTTACGGGGGGTAAGGCGTGAACGATATGTTTGTGGTCACGGGAGTTCCAACTTTAATATTATTATAGGTACACTTTGTTGAATTCAGACAAAATTTTATTTTTCTGGTGGAGGGGGTCACTTTTATTTACATTGATCATGCCTACTATTTAGTAACTATTATGAATATATTTATAATATATCACAATTAATTTGGTATATTAATCTTTTGATACACAACATAATATTATTATATAAATATTTAATTAAAAAAATATTATTTATTTTTTATATCAATCATCTATAGGACGATTTATTTTCTTAAATACGAGTCGGTTACCTATTTGATGAACTCCCGAGGTAGGTTTTCTTCGCTTATTTTTATAGTCGTCTTTGTTGTAGGGGAGAAGCAAATAAAATTTCAGTGGCCCAGTATAATATCTGGATTCATAACTTAGATTCCACTTTTGTTATGACTTAATTGTTTCTAACTATATAATTGTGATGACGCTTTTCACATACAATCTTTTGGTAATATGTGTCACCGTGTAGAGGAACTATAATAAAAAAATATATCGATATAATTATTAATTTATAATATTATATTATTTAACTATTTAAGTGCAGGAATATTACAGAAAAAATAACTTAGGTAAATAAATATCAAATTACACGATCTTATAATCTATTTGGGTTCAGCGCTAAAAAATCCACCGAGACTGAAGTAAATTACGTTAAATACTGCAATAATAAGGCACATTCAATCATATAATACTAAAATATAATTTTCAAATTTGTTCTATAATATGTATTATATGGTGGTTCAAAATTTAACCATTAATCATAATAATAATATTTTACGTAAAAGTAGTACATTATGTAATTAGACAAGAGTTAGTACTTAATTAATTATATAGGTATTATATAATCTAGAAGTATTAAGCTAAAATCGAAAGGAATATAATATTGAAAAAATAGGTACTTAATATTATTATTTTTTTTTTTACTTCAATTATAACTGATAGAATATATTAATATAGTCGCTTATATTACAACAGTGCTTATATCAGTTTTTGTTGTTTAAATGATTTAATCTGCTTAAGTTCAGTACATCACATAAATTAATATATTTTTTAATAATAATGAAAATTCATAAATATTATATTTTGTTTAGATAATAGCTTTTAAATGAGATATGTGTAGTTAAAAATCAATAATAAATAATTATGAAATAGGTAGTATTCCAAAATATTTGTGTATAAGATAGGTACATGGAGTTATAAAATAATAATGTTGAGATAAGGTGTTTAAATAGATTGCTATGTATGGTTTTCAAAATGAACTGTGGTTTTTTAAAATAATTGAAGAAGTTTTCTTATAGGACTTAAAAGTTATAACATATACAAATATAAAATATTTAATATAAATATGTAAGTACCTAGACAGTTCTTTTTAATATTGGTATAAAATAATGATAGTAATATCATAGGTTAGATTCGCCATAATTAATAACTTAGGCATTCTCAAATTGTATTATTAAAAAAAGGTAGGCAAGTAGGCATTACTCTGCTGTGCATTTGGTATCGAGTGATTCACTATTATGGGTGTGTTAAATTTGAATCCAATAACATCAAAACATTATTCCGAAAAACGATTCTGAGTTATAATAGTCTATCAGCGTAATCACGAAATATATTTTATGATATGTTTTTTCGATGTAGTTATCGAAGTCATTAATAATAATATATAATTTAAGAATACATTTGTTTAACTATTTTCAAATTGTATTCACGTATGGCAAAACTCTTTTAAGGGAAGTTAATAATTTTAATCGTCTCTTAGTAGATAAATATTTTACTTAATCCAATTGGCATGATGTTCGAAATCCGACGCATACGAAACGTGGTAGAAGTGGTGAAGACAGATTTTCATGCGGATTGAGGTATCTATGACTCCCCGCTGTAATGGCACCGTTTTAATAGTTTCCTATTTGCATAACGTCACCAAAAGAGCTCTATAGATATCGTTAACAACTTAAGCCGTAATATGTATATTGTATAGCCTATGCGCGTAAGAGCTACTGAGCCACTTTTTAGAATGGATTTTTTTTTTAGTTCTCTTCCTCTTTCACAGTATTTCTCTTTTCTAACTCTTCGCTGCATATTAATAAAAGATAATACTGTGAATATATGTGTATATTATGCACAACCTACCCAAGACAAAATTTACGACAAAAAAAAAAACATGTAAATAATTTTTTTAATCATTAATAGCGCATCAGAATTTTATTTAAAAAAACATGTGTTGTCGCGAGTAAAATGTATATACGATAAAAAATAATAATATTTAATATTTTCGACTAATAGATGTAGAATATTGATAATTTAAAATGTTTCAATATAGTACTTACATGTTCAGATGTTCAACTTTTTTTTTTAGATAATATACCTAAACAATTTTAATTAAATATGCATATTATAGATATAGGTATTTTAGTATTGGATAATGTTATAGGATGATCTAAATTGCATAAATACGTACACTATCAACATATTATTTTTTATGTAAATCACTTTATTGCATTTTTTTTTCATCAGATAAGTGTTATGAATTTAAATGTGTTCATTTTGTAGATTAAAACTGTGTATATTAATTTAGTAGTTGTTTTTTGAATACATGAGTCTATAATTTTATAATTTTAAATTATAATAATAATTTCAACAAAAATGTCTCTTATTCTGGTTTTTATATGCCAAAAGATATAATAAACTAAATAAATGTATTTGAAGAAAAAAATTTTCTTATTTTTGTATTTTTACAGCGTATATTATATGAACATTAATATAATTATAATCTGATTTTTTTTCTTATTTCTTGAAGTTAGTTACCTTAGTTACCTATATATACGTACAATATGCATAGAATTTATATTAAATTAAAAATTAAATTTATAGATATTTTTTTTAATTTTATCTATTTATCCGTTTCTGTAATTAATAATAATGTATAATATTATTTACCCAATTATCGAAGTCGTGACATTGTTTTCGTGACTAATAAAAAAAATTATTATAATAATAATAAATATACGTCCAGTTAACGGATATTTAATTAATTTGTATACAGTTATATTTTAAGTTAAATTTTTTAGATTAAATTATTAATTCATCATACATTAATATCATAGACTTTAAAATAATTAAATACAATTTTAAGTTTGTTTACTGCAATTTTCAGTGTTTGCAAAATTATATTTACTTATCTATAATATGCTTCGGGAAAGATATGCTATAATATTTAACTATTAATAATATTTTATGTATATGATCTAATTTTATATTATTAATATTTGAAGTGCATCTGTGTCTTATGAAATTTGTTTTAAATCAATTATGTAATACCATATTAATTATTATACATATTGTACATTTTTTTTAAATTTAATATTTTTTATAATGAGACTAATTGTTATTTTAATATTATAATATTATATTTCTTTAAATGTATTTATGTTTAACTGATTTCAGATAAACACAGTTTAGAAGTAAGCATTAAAGATTGTTAATTGGAAAAAATCTGATTTGATTATTCCAGTTCCATAAACTTAATATATATTAAATTTAACAATACAATTGTTGTCAAATTTTAACGGTAAAAAAGACACTCTATTCGAGGGAATAACTTGTGAATGGGATGTAGGGGATATGCGAAAAATGTGCGTGCTAGTAGAATGTTTTGGAAACCACCGAAACGTACGTAACCGTATTTGACAGAACTAAATTAAAGTTAATTTTGGTGGTGGTGGTGGATCCTTTGGCTTGGAAAATACTGTAGTCATTGTCACATACTCTCACATATAACATATACAGGGGAGATTGAACATGTACTCATTGGAAAGCTTCAGAGTTACCATATCTAGAGAAATCATTGGTATTTTGTATAGTTAATTGTAAATTGTGGTTGAAAATTATTTTTCTTCACCCCCCTTTCTTTATATTATTTCATGGACAAGAAAGGATGTTTAATTATGCAGTGAATCGATATAAATTATCTCACTCTGTGTGCAAATACCGATAGTTTTAACCGAATTGACAATACACAAGCGTATAATCTAATTTGCCAGTTAATTTCAAATTCAAATCCACAGGTTTGTTAGTTGTCGAGAATGTTCATACCAGATTTAACTGTGGGTATTCACGTGTTCATGAAATTATAGATTCCTCATTTATAGTCCTAAACATAATTTATATGTTCAATAATACAATTATTAGGGTTAATTTAAAAATTAATTTTGTAAAAAAATTTATACATGTAATAATATTGTTAGATAAGTCTTAATATAATTTTTTATATTAATAAATAATATATTTAACAAATGTATATATTATTATAAGCAATATTAAATTATAATTAAACATATTTAATACAACTTTATTTTCAATATAATAACGCATATACTATATATTATATTAAACGATATAATATATTTTTATTTTTAAACAATTAAAACTGATGTAAATGATAATTAACAATAGTAATTATTTAGCCTGCAGGTAGAAATAATAATAATATTTTTGTAGTATTTGGTTAGTTTATTATATTAATTTTTAAAACTAACTGCTATAATAGACCATTTATGAATGTTATAGATATTTTAATAATATTTAGCACTGTTTGATAATTAATGTAGGTAGATTGGTAATAATATAATAATCAAGGAAATGTATCACTCATAGTTAATTATTCGAATTTATCAACATACAGATAGATGTTTAAGTCTAATAATAGCTAAAGTCTTTTAGATCTTGAAATAAATATGACTTTTTAATTAGTTTTTAAATTGATGAATTAGCAAAAATAGGAAACACGTTGTAGTAGATGCCATGCTTATAATGTTTATATAGACTGTAATGTTTTAAAGGATATGACCGTACTTTTCGTGTATGCCAAGACTAGGATAGTTAAGATGCGGAAGGCATTAGCTGGTAACATCTGCACTAGTGTAAAAAAGTTTATATGGCCAAAAGAGAGAACGCATTTACACTGGGTGAACTTAATAAAATGGAGTATTCACCAGTTTCCTTTTTATAATGGCTTTTATTTTATAGAATTCCTATTTATTCTTCATATCCCGCATATAATATATTATTATGCTTAGATTTTAATTTTATACCCGATTATTTTATTATTTACAATACCTTGAAATTGTAATTTTAGTATACATAAACCGTACAAGAAAATATTTAGTATAATAAATAATATAAATATATTGCCAATAATGTATTATAAACTTTGAAGGTAACTATTTTATACATTATTTTATATTAGAAGAAGAATTTAAAACTAAACTCAAAGAAAAAACATTTTAATTCATAAATATTTCAACTTCTTGTTATTAAAATTTTAAAAATAATACAACAATTTTGACAATTTTAAATGAGATTATGTAAAAATGAAGTAATACATTAATTTACATTTTAGTTTTATTTTTATTTAAATATTGAAGAATATTTTACAACACAATAGTTGGTTTATGTCATATGAGTTATTCAAATAGCTCAAAACTATACATTTTTGAAATCCATCAAAAAATTATTCATCCGTTTACCAAAATCACAAATCCAAAAGATACCTTAGATAAAACTTTATTGTCTCCACAATTATTTGTTGGAATGATATCCGGGGTCGGAAATTAAATTAAAAAGACGGTAGGGATAAACAATATTTTTACGACTAACATAAATTATTCAAGCACGTTTTACGAGATAAGACCTTCTAGTTTTTTTTTCTAGAATGAATTTCTGTCTCCCCCAGCAAAGGTGTACGCGTGAAACTACATCGAAACTATGGCTGGGAACGGAGATGCTTAAGGCTCACGTCACGAGCAACTTACGCGTTGTATAAAATGGTATTTCAGTGATAGAAAGGGCGGACTGAACAAAAAAAAAAATTGTACCCGGGGGTTCGGATTGTCTGTCGAGCAATTAAGTCTTAGGTCATATAAACCCTGGCTGGGGTGTGCAATGACTGCTGAATGTTTAAGTATAAAGAAAAAGGAATTAATTAAGACGATTCATACTAATTACTTCAACCAAAGTAAGAATGAAAGAAAGACTAAGGGAAAGACGATCATTGCACTTGAAACGACCGCTCTGAGAAAATTATCGTTGTCTGAGCTGAATGTTTTTCGAGGTAGTGATGATAAAAACAAGGAAAAAATTAGAAAAAAAATGTATGAATTTATGACATCAAACAACACAGTTTGTGATGCTACCACAAACGACTTATGTAAAAGAGGTTCCTGTGTTTAAGTGATGTTAAGTATCATTACATATCTGAGAGAATATTAATCCATCGTCTATTTATACTAATTGCAAATATATAAGTACCTAAATAAATTAGAACAGGGAAAAGATAATTGCTGGATTTTTTTTTATGTTGGTTTTTAGGTATTGCATTTGGAAAAAATATAAATAGTTCATTTTAAAAGATGTTTTATAATTAATTTTCATTAATTTAGTAAAATAAAATTTTACCAATAAAGAAAAATTATCATTACTTAACTTTAATTTACATTTTTCGTATAAATACATAAAATATATAATAATAATACTTTTATGTATTTTAGTAACATTGCATTTATAATATGACGAATTATACTTGTTTTAAATACACAATTATATTGTTTTCTTAAATAAATAAATATATTTAATAATTTCTGATTTTATGAACTAAAATCATATTTTACCTAACATACAAGTTTATGTATAAAAAATACTATTATAATAATGTTATATGGAAATATATAATATATTTTAAGTTTAAAATATTGATATTGTAAATAATATACTATTAACACAAGTGTGATATAATCTATCCCGATGTGTCCATAACCGTTTAGTTTAGGGTGCCAATTTCGGATTACCGATTAGAAACTACAAAGTCAGATTAGCCACCACGGTTACCCCGAATAAGATAGACATGGCTTGGGAATAGGGAAGGAAAACTCATGTTTAAACAGCTATACAATGTTTTTAAGTGTTAATGCAAACATTTAACTTCAGTGGTTATCCCTTTCTTCCTTAAAATACGTTTTGATTTATTCTGGAGACTAATGGAGAATGCAAGACGGTACGAATAAACCACTGCACAAGCCGCCCGAGTGTGTAGATAAATTATTAATGAAACCCCAACTACGAGTTCAAATACACCAAACTGTTAACTTGACAAACATCTAGAGTGGAGGTGGTTAGAAAATAGAGGGTGAAGATTATATATGATAGAACTACGACACGAGAATAAAGCCAAAAGAATAATGTGAAATCATCGAAGTATAAACTGTTTTCTCTACTTGTTTTTGTACAACATTTATCTTATTGTTTTATAAAATATGTTCACTACCATTTTTTGTTACACGATTTTTAATCAGTCCGATTCGATAAGGAAGTAAAACAGGGTCTATGATCTATGGTTTAGTATATTACTCAAGGTAATTATAATTTTTTTTTTTTTTGATTTAATTATTCTAAATTCTAAATACAATTATTTAAGTTATATATTTTTTCTTATATTATTAATATTTTATGAATTATATTAGTAGGTTGAAATACCTTATACCTAAAAATATCGTGTATCACTCTTATAAGTTATAAATTAATACCACGACGTCTCGTGTTCCTAGAAAGGTATAAATAAATACGTCGTTTATACTATAATTAGCTTAAAATTAGTCTGAATATTTTAAAAATTATTTTTTGTTTATTTAATTTAAATTTTTAGTAAAATAATAATAATTAATAATAATTAATTAATAATTTTTATTATTAGGAATAAATTGTATTACAGATTTACACCTATGTCCAAAGTATTAAAGATTTTTTTTTTTTAAAATACCATTATTAATGATGAGGTGAAGCTATTAAGATTGATGCAAATAGTTTATTCCAAACCATCATATAGATTTAATCTAATAAATAAATTAAATATTTAAAAAAAAAAATAGATCATTGTAATACTAATTCATTCATCATTTGAATTAGAGTCTAAATAAATACATTCTCTTACTTAAAGTAATTAAAAATAATTTAAGATTATATTTAAACCAATAACGATGACTATTGCATTATTCTTGTATTAATTAATACAAATTGTATTTTCAAATGAATAACGTATTGATTTATTTTGAAAAAAATGAATAATTTATGTAAATTTATGTAATTAATGTGAGAAACTCATAAATGTTGAGCATATAAAATTTATTGTGAAAATATAACACTTAGAACCCTGTAGTTAAGAATTTTGTCATTCGTTTTGGGCCATCAACTTGGATCATAGGATTGTCTATGTTTTCTAACAATAAATTGTTACTGTTCTAAAACCATAAGTTTGTTATTTTCAAAATATTTTAAGACACAATCTCAAAAAATAGGGTACAAAAAAGGTATTACAATTGTACAGACATGGGCACAAGGGGCACATAAGAATGTGTATAGTAAGTGGTACTGTGGGGCTTATAAATAAAACCCCTGGGGGTATATATGTTTGGTACTATAGAAATTGCCGCCACCTTCGGGCTGTATGACATAATCTCGTCTAATCTCGTTTATAGCGACGGTTTCCCTCGATTTCATCCTTTCCAAGGCTACATACTCATCCAATGAATTTTGGTCGGTTCTCCAGTTTAAACTGATTGCTAACAAGAATAAAAAAATGAAGAAACACTCTTAGAAATTCAAACAATAAAAAAAAATCACATATTCCTTTTTTATTCCAAAAAAGCTTTCTAGACTGTTTTTCTGACATTATTGTAATATTTCCTACGAATCCGACAGCTACTATACTTATCGTAAATTGCAATGATATGTTTTCGGAAACGTTTCCACAAAATGAATTTTCATGATAAATAGTATATAATAATATACCTTACACTAGTTGACTATACTATATATAATTAATAATATCATGTCTGATACGTAAACATTTTCATAATATTAAAAATATTCTTTAGTTTAAACAATCTCATAAAAATAATTTAAATACAATATATCTACCATCTATGTTCACTATTATTAATTTGTTGGATTAACGTTTATAATAATTTATGTATGAAGTTGATAAAATAAAAAGTATAAATAAGTATTTTTATTGTAGTAAAACTGAAAAAAATATAATTTTTACACCTATTTTTTAAAATATTTACTATAATTTTTAAGTAATAATCATTGTAAGGTAAAACGCAGGAATTCTAAAACTAATAAAAATGATGTAAAAAATATATATATATATATTTAATTCAGCTTGTGTAGACAAATATTTCATAAGACATAATAGCCAATATTAGACTATATTTAAATAGCTAAAACACCGGAAAGTCGTCAAAAAACTAGAAAGTACTCAAGATGAACTAACCGCAAAAACACTAGGATAAGAAAAACTTTTAAATATTGTTAAACACATTGAATTTTATCTTAGTCTGTATTCTATAAATTAAATTTGTGGCATTTTGTTTTACTAATCCTCTGATTTGGTCTGTATTTTCTAAAATGACTTATAAATTTGCTTTTTCAATTGACTTTTGCAAATAATTGTATATTATAAAAATTAATCATAATATGTTTTTAAATGTATTATGATGCATTAAATAATTATAATATATTAAGTTATAAATAATTGTATTAAATCAAAAATTATTGTAACTTATGGTTTTATCGCTTATGAACTAAGCATGAATAGTTTAAACCAATACTATGGATCAACCTAAAAAGTAAGATAATTTGTTAATAATTAATTCACTTCATTCATCAAGTAAAATTACATAGACCTACATATTATCATAGTAATTGAAATGTACAAGTAGTTATTACTTTAAGAAAATGTAAATTATAAAAACACGTTTTTTTTAAAAATTATTCTCTGATGAACTTTAACTTATCGTGGCAATACATAATATAACTGCTCTGTGACATATATAATATATAAAATGCGCTTTATATTTTCTTAATTACAATCAAATATGCTTGTAGTAGTTTGTACGTACTTAAAGTGTTCGCGTGGGATTTTGCTGCAATTCACAAATATTTAAATTTACTGAAATTTATCCACTATCTGTGTAGGAGGTGAGTAGGGATAGTTTATATAGAAATAGAAATAGTATATACTCGTATACTCGTATAATTCGTTTGGCAAACCTCCCACTATTGTTGTTTATAAAGGACTCGAATGCCTCTTCACTCCTCCACATCGCAACGTCCTAGTTAGGATTGCGTGTGGCGAAAAAGTTTGCAACACAATCGCCGCCGCCACCACCGAGAGAAGGGTCGAGACAATAATTAGCCGTGCAACGTCTAGATTTTATTGCAATGCCGGGTAAAACTTTGTCACCGATTGTGTAATGTTATACGTGCGACCACAGTGCGTCTCGTGACATTAGAGATGGCGGTAGTGATACAGTATTGTAGTGGTAGTTGTAGCGGTATGGCAGTAGTGGTATAGTGAAAGTTTGTCAGGACTCTTGTTTTTCGACGACGAAAAACTCTAGTTCCCTGGACTTTCTATATAAATGGTATATATATATGCATGTGTATGTGGGTGTGCATGTATGCATATACGCATAACTTTCTCGTTCCGTTAGGTCGGTTGGCAGTGTTGACGATCAGTTGTTGGAATTCGTTTGCGCTCTAGCGAATTCTTCGCCCCCTTTCGCACAGTATATATAAAACTCGCTATATAATGGCGCACTACAACACTCACATCGATGACGGCCTCGGAATTTCCTGAACTTTTTCAATTATTACTTTTATCCGTGCCTGTAATAAAGGAGGAGTGCGAAAAAAACCAATTGATTACATATGTGCGCTTCGATACGAATACGAATTCACATCAGACGGCATTGTGTAGGGTATAGACACTGCAGGGTGATATCGCAAACAAGTGCAACGGCAGCTTCCTATTTCCTATATATAGTGTGAAGTGAGCGTACGAACGTGTGTGTCAAACGATAATACGAAAAGTTTAGCAATGCTTTCTAGCAGGGAATGTGATTGTCAAATTATATTTAACTTTAAAATCGTATCTAGCTGTTTAGAAAACAGCGAATAACGTATTACAGACTTATTTTATTTAAAATATAAATTCAAAATATAATAAAAGTAAAATTGTGAAACTTATAATAAATATGAAATTACACGGTAGATGTGTAATGTATAGCAAATTACATACCCAATTTACTGATAGATAAATTAAATTTATAGGTGGTAATTAGAAAATATGAAACAATAAATGTGATATGTCTTTTCTTTGTTTTAATTATAAATAAATAATAAAAAAAAGTTTAAAGACATTAAATTTCTACAATTTTAAATATTATATAAGAGGAACTCTGCTTTTTATATCATACAAGAAGCTTATTGTGTTTCCGGTTGTTGTTATATTTTGGATATTTAATTTTGTGTTCAACTTTTTT
This sequence comes from Rhopalosiphum maidis, assembly GCF_003676215.2. NCBI lineage: Eukaryota > Metazoa > Arthropoda > Insecta > Hemiptera > Aphididae > Rhopalosiphum > Rhopalosiphum maidis. The sequence continues at coordinate 69,954,222 of NC_040877.1, forward strand.
TTCAAAAGGCAAACAAACTAACAACAATATCATTGCTAAAAAAATTTATATTCTGAAATTTTTCCATCCACCTTTGTATACAATTCATATTATTATTATATTTTATGATAACTTTTCTTTTTCAAACAATATATACTTTTAAGGAGCCCTACAGAGAATAAAAATAAATCTCAAGTCTAACTTCCGGTTAAATATTTCTCTAGAGACCTTTTTTAACATAGTATATTCCATGCACGGTGGATAAATTAGTTTCAAGTCCCTTAAAGAAAATTAGTCAAGTCATTTTGTTATATAACTAAATTCGTATTGTTTAATCGAGTTAAGTATTGGTTTTGAACAATAGCCTATAAATTGTATTAAAAATTAAATTTGTATCTTATAATACATAAAAATAATAATAAGTAATTCACTGTATACGTATACAAATAAAAATAATTAGTTTCTTATCAATACCTACAATAATCAAGCTGAAATTGAGTCTTAAATGATACTATTGCACTATACATATAAGTAAGTTTTAAGTTGTATGTTTTATTGACGATAAATAAAAAACAACTTTTTAATTTTCTAATTAGTGTAAATACACTCTAGTACGAAGGATAATAAAAAAGTATATTTATTATTATATAATAGTGTTATTTATACTGTAGTAAAAGTTTGCGAACGACTATTAAGAAATATTTTAATTTATTTATTTTTAATCTAAAATAAATAAATGTAATTTTATTTAAAACCCATTAGTATTCTTATACCTAATATTAAGTTGAAAAGTTTTTCTGTTACTATACTTTTAAAATTATTTTCTAAGATGTCTATATTATGAATAATGATGTATATACTGAATCCAATATTAAAATAGCCAGGTCAATAACATATTTTATAATTTTTGATTATTATATTAAATGTAGTTTTTGTTATTTTTACACCTAGGTAGTATGCACATACTAACAGCATAATATAGATGAGGACATTTCATTATAATATCAAGTTACAGTGCTATTTGTTTCAAAAATAGCAATCCTATTAGTTGTCCTAGTATCGGATACTCTGTAAAAACTGAAAAACTGAGGAAACACTATTTAAATTAAATTGAAAGTAGGGTGAAATTAAAACGTTTTATTATCTTGTTAATCAGGTTAATGTAAACTAAACATTATAAAATATTTAGTGTCGTTTCCATACTTTTTTGGTGAATACTTGTGTCATGAATATAATAACTAATTTATTTTACCCCAAATTGAAATTGTATAAACACATGAGTTCTTATGTGTAAATATTATTTTATCGAATGATAATATTTTGTACATATGTATATATTTTTAAATTACAATATGAAAACACTAAAATGTATATTGATCTATGAATGATAAAAAATTAAAATTTTGCATAATAAATTTCTAAACATCAAAACCCCTTAATTATAAAATTACTAAAGGAATAATATGTTTCTTGTGTGAAATTTTAAACGTGTCCAATAGAAGTTCTACACAATATGGGATAAACTAAACTGGACATCCAAGATGATTTGGTTATCAATTTAATTAACCACGTATCCGACACTTGAAATTGCTTTGTACTCCCATAGGATAATAAGAGAAAAATTCTTCTCATGATATAAATTACTTGAGACAAAATGGGATATTCTACGTGAGTTATCGGCTATTCGACTTTCATACACACACAGCAACTACTAAATTCACAATCGATTCTTCTCCGATATTATTTAAACACAATAGAATATGTTAAACACACTCGTTCTAATAACTGTTTATGATAAAAATTTAGTTTATTTTTCGGTTTTAACGAAAATTAAAGTATGTATATATTCAGATGTAGAATAATTATTTTATTAAAATATAAATATTTTTTTTCTGTAATAATATAGGCTACCACTATATTATATTATTAAATCTAATTTAACATACGTTTATTGAGATTTGTTTTATCATTAACATCATTAACTTAAAAGAGAGTTTTTATTTTATCTATATTATTTTGAATGCATTGATCAGTTTAAGTTAATAAATGATTAATGTCTGTAGTCTAAAATATAATCATTCCGAATTTTCACTTTATTCCATCATTCAATATGAATATGTTAATATCTATTCATTCGATTTTCTTCTCAATAATTGATTTTATAGATTTTTAGTTCAATTAAAATACGATTGAAGTCTAAAATAAAGCTAATGACAGATAGTAAAAAATCTAAAATAATAATGAATAAAACTGTTAAAAAGATAAATTAAAAAAAGCATAATATAATGTTTCTTAAATAAAAAATACATTATGTACTTGTAAATTAAATAGTTACAAATAATAATATGTATTAAAATATGTTCATTGAAAAGAATACATATTATTTAGTAAATTATTTATCTGCACAAAAATCCATATATGTTAATATAGAATTAACAGTTCCCTTTGCGATTAATTTTTTTACTAAACAATAAAAATATCATTTATTTCTCAATGTATTATTTTAAATTACAAGTCAATATTTTTGTTGTATTCTAATGTATTCTTATGATTATATAAAATGAACCAGAATATTATAAATAGAAAAAAAATATATATATAGTTATGTTTGTTTTGTGCATATTATAATAATGAATATGTTATAAAAAATATTTTGTCTATACTTGATAAATATTTGTTCTGCGAACATAATAAATTATGATTTATTAGTTAGTGACTTATTATTTTACAATAAAATACTGGTATTTTCATTTCCGTGGTATTTTCACAATAATTAGAAAAAAAGTACAGATATATTAAAGTTAATTGAAAATTTTATGACACCGAGGAACAATAGTAATATAATTAACGAAAAAAAAATTACAAATTTACACATCCTAGATTTCAAAATACTTAATTATTCAGTAATTATAATATGTAAAATTAGCTGTTGTATGTTTTTCACCTTTATTATCATGTTAATGAGTTTTCCATTTAATATTTATCAAGAGATAAAAATATAATTATTAGAAAAAATAAATTAGACAGTATATATTATGATGAATCTAAATAATGTTCAAATTCAAAAGTATTTAAACAATCAAAACGCAATCGGCTCTGCCTTTTCCAACCAATCAGTTGATAATCTTAGTTGAATATTAGAGCTACCGTTAAACGGATCATCGCTCGGTGCACCTGTTGCTTTGGTCATACTGCTGGTTAACGTTGCATTAAGCAGCTTGCCAGACCCACCAAAGGTCGCAACCTAATATTATCGAGCCTTGAAATAGGAACCGAACAGTCTCCAGGTTTCAGGTCCAGAAACTCTGTCCAAAGTCGTCCTATAGTATAAGTTATTCAAATGTGCGAAGAACAGTCTCAAAGGAGCTTGTGCCTGAGATTATTTGTCGAAACTATAAGGCTTTAAATATTCACCAAAATTCGCACGAGAGAGCGATCGTTCTATGCTAGATGTGGTATCGTCGATCCTTTATAAGACCGATGGGGTTTGTACGTGGAGCCTATTAGAGTGGGCGTAAATGCTTTGAATAATTTTAAATGAAACTTGTGAAGTTAATTCTCACCGTTAACGTGGATTAACTGTATAATAAACACAGAAAGTTCACACCACAAAACTGTCGAAACGAAGGACATCGCACACGGCGGCTTAAGTTTAGCGTCGGAAAAATAGTGTCTTTGGGGTGTATTAATTCTAAGAAAAAAAATTGGTAAAATTTAGTAAAATAACTACCACGCACGGTAGTCCGAGATTAGCTCCATAATATCATAAGTGTTTTGACAGATTTTTTCACACCAGTGTTGTGAGTAAAAATATCACGTGCGCATGGTTGCCTCCCTGATCAGTTCAAAATTATCATCTTACGGGTTTGGTAATTATGGTGGCTATAATCGTAGCTGTAATAGTAGAAGTTATGAGTTGATCAGCTTCGGGTGATCTTGACCTGGACTGGGCGACTACTTAAACTAGGCATCAATTACTTGACTTTCAGAGATTCAAAAGAACATTTGGGGAGATATACAGTGTTTGAATAACTTTAGAGGAGGAGTAATCGGTTTATAAACATGCGAGTTGTTTCTGGACTTAGCCGCTTCAATACGCTGTGCATGGATACTGTACCTATACATAATTTTTTGTGTATAAATTAATATATTGTATGAACTTTTAAAGATTTTAAAGTAAATGTTTACAAGTAATAATAAATTAATTAAATTTTTTATATACATTTAAAAATAAATATTAACAGTATTAACAGTATTATGTTTTTCATAGAATATTAATTATTAATTTTAAAATGCCTTAATTATTATTTATTAGTCAGAATTTTATAGCCAGTATATCATTAACATAGGTACTGATTTTATGAAGTTATAAACTTATTTGTGTATTGTTAAGATGAAAATTATTTAATTATTGGATTATTGGGCTATATTGTTACAAAGGTAGAAATTTAATGTTTTTTTTTATTAGTATTAAATTTGTAGGCTTATTATAATTTGTTTATGAGTATATTTAATATATTTAACGTTTTCTAAAATAAGACATTATTTTATTTAGACTACAATGCAGTTAATAATTTTAATTGGCTCTGAAATCATTTAATAGTTTATATTTTGAAAAATTATAAAAAAAAATGTAATATATCAATGAATTACGTTATTGGATTTGAACTAGCTATCTATTAAAAAGTGTAGAAATCGTAAAATTTTAAATTTACTGTATTTTTGAAATTATGAATTAATCTAATTCATTCAAAATTTCAAAATTTAAGTGATATAAAAATTGTATTTTTTAAATATTATAGATATGTAAAATATAAAATATTACAAAAAAATATAAGCGATTAGTGTATAAGTCATTAAATTTGTATTGAGTTTTAATTCCCCAAAGATAATTTGAGGGAGCATTATGAAATTGAAATAATGAAGATAATATATTTGTAACAAATAATAACAATAAAATACTTACGAACTACCATGATTTAAATACCGTTTGTGGTACACAATTCCGATTTATATATTTGAGTTTATATTGCAATTATGTTTTGCTAGTACATCGACAATCGGCATCCTTTGATAATAGTGTGTAATAATTTTAGTGAGATCGGCACTCGTATATAATATATCTGTGTTGATGTAGCGCCACCATAGCTGTGTTGAGGGACAAACGGGTCATTTGTTATGCGAACAATTAAATTGCACGCACGACTACGATCAAAAAGGATTAATGGGCTTTTGCTGACTGTCGGATTGATTGATGGCCCTTTTCGTCGCAAATTCCCCATCCTTAACCCTTTCGTCAAAACAGGGACACTTGTAAATCATCACTCTCTAGTGATCGACACCCTCCACTCTTATCCGCTAACCCTAAAATGTTACCTCTCTTCTCGATCTCTCTCATTCTACCTCTATGTGTGTATGTATATTATCTAAATCGCGATTCCCTGCCTCAGAAACGCCCTGCGGGGTTGAATTGTTAAAGTAATTCATATTCAAATCGGTTTTGCCACGTTCGGAAATGACCCGTGAAAAACCGTGACAAAATGACGACGTTATGTCCATACATACACTGTATATATCATTACTATCATTGTGAACTCATAATACAATATTATACACAACTTTATTATAATGTTATGTGCAACGCTATATACATAAAATTGTATGGCGTACATAATAAGTACGAGTATACTATATACTATATGTATCCCTGTTAAAGCTGAAAATAGATATACTAAGTTTATATTGTATACATACTATTATGTATATATAGTATATACATAATATATTTAATGAACAAAGTTGATTTAAAAAAAAATTGTTATATAGATGAGATGAAATATTTATTATTTTAATATTTTGTATTAGCATTAAAACAAAAAGTACTAACCAATTTATCCTACAAGCTTCATTTTGAATTTAATTTATACGTGTTATTTTAATTTGCTTACCGATTATTTTCATTAAATATTCATGAAAGTTTATGTTCGTTAGAAATTGTTATAAATGTATTACTAAATAATTTTGTAATCGTTTTAAAGAGATAATTTTATTTTTTTATCCATATTTAAAAATATTATGGTAATACTTATTAATAGTAACTTCGGTTTTATTTATGAAATGTATACCATTTATAACTGGCTAGTCATGGCTTATTGAACAATTAGAACTGTAACGATTTATCAAAAATTGTTTTGTTTAATATTTTTGAACACAACAAAACAAAACAATCGAAAATAAGTGGTTAAGTAATAGGAAAAAGCAAGCTAAGGGTTTTTTCTATTTTATTCCTAAGCTTTATAAAATATACTGTGCTCATGAAATATGGTTACATTTTACCGTAAAATATTTTTCCCTTGTGGTATTAAAAAAAAAAAAAAAACTGTCATGTTTCAAACATTTCAAAGAGAATAAAATCAAAATTTGTTTAAAATTATCAAGCACTTGTATAACTTAAACCTTCAGTACCATAATGGTCAATTATAGTTATTTTGTTCTAAATGTGACATTACAAAAATAAACAATATTATTATTATTTTTAATAGTAGGTACCATAGTTTTAGAACTTCTATATTTATTATTTACATACAAATTCTATAACCGCTATTCTTTAAAATTTAAAAAAAGTTTTAACCAAGTATCTAATTTAATAACTAAATATAAATGTAATGTGTAAATATTCAACCACTTATCGTATAAAATATATATTATGATTCACAACAGTTATTTTGCATGTTATAGCATATTTGTTTCTTATTATAATGGATTTTGATTCAATAGAAATTATAAGAAATTTTAGAAATATATTTTTAAAAACAAATGTATAAATATAATCTAATATTATCCTCTCATATCCTTATTGTAACTTAACTATAATCACTGATTGTACATTTCAAATAAAAATTATTAAAAAGAATATTAACATGTATTTAAATTTGTTGAATTTTAAAATAATATAAATAATATTCGGTATTATATGCTATTATTTTTGTTGTAACTTTTTTTCATCATTAAAATACAAAAAAAAAAAAAATTAAATAATAGCTGTTTATATTTTTACTATGATTTTTTTAGTCATAAATGTGTAAAAGTACAATTAAAATGTATGAATTGATATGAAATGAACTTAAAGATATAAGTGCATTTAAGTGTATATAATTGGATATTACCATATCATATAAGTGTACTATACATAGTACATACCTGCAGTGTTGAGTGTTATACGAGAATCGGAGCTTTATAGTTTGTTGTTATATTTCTGTTTAAAAATGTATAGGTTTTTGACTAATTTTAACTGATATTTTGATTTTAATTTGGAATCGGTCTTTAAAATTCATTATTTTAAAATTCACGAATTATAATGTTCTATCATTATTTTATTTAAAAAAAAATAGTACCTAGAGAATAATAAGACTGATATCTATGTATATCTCACATTTCTAATAAATTAATAGGTATTATTACTGTTTATATAAATATTATTTTTAGTCTCAAACAATTATTAATGAACTACCTATTTAAATACATAGAATAAATTAGTATTAATAATATATACTTTATTTATTATTAGAAATTTATTTTTTGTATTATAATACATTTTTTTTGAGTAAAAAGTTTGAAAATATTGTACAACAACTAAAAATTATCGAAAATACATAATATTCACAATTTTTTATAAGTGTTTGACATCCAAATTGACAAAATTTGTCTAAATGGTGAAAACGCTCAAATTATTTTAAATTATTAGTTTTGGTATTTGTGGATAAATTAAATTTAAACAGTTGTACTCCGGTACCCGTATACTAATATTAATATAAACATATCATAAAATATCTTTAGTATTAAATACTGACATAGTTTCTTCATTTCGTTGAATTCAAAATGAATACATTCATTACAGTGACCTATTAAATGATAAGATAAACTCAAAACCAGAGCGACTTCATTAGTTTTGTTAAGTATTTCTTTTATAATTCCTATACATTTTTAAAAATTGTGTTGTACGTTATTAAACATAGAAATATATTATGATCAATAAAATAGTTAGTACCTAAACATTAAAAAAATTAAGTTAAATGTACTCCTAACAATGTCAATATGACATATTAAGAATGAATTTATGGGATGTTGAAAAGCGACAAGCATTTTTGTATAGAGAATGAAATATCATTGTCGAGAGCGACGTAACTTGGAACCGTTTTGTACCAGACACGTATTATTATACTGAATAAGTGTTAACGGAGTCTCTCCTTTATATCTAATTTATTACATTGAAGCTATATTATTTACCTATACCGATATATTATAAATATAATATATAGGTTTAGAGATAAGACTTTAAATATAAACAATAATAATGTTATATACAAACTTCATAGAATTCTCGGAATAATTTAATTCGAAAAGTTGTACGTACATTAATAAAATGTAGGTACTTATCATCTGGTAATAATTTAAAAACAAACACTTTTAAGTATCCATGTTATTTCTTCCTATTAGTTGTATCTATGTCGTTCCAAAAAAAATACTAGTACTAACTATTAAGATTATGTAAAAATAATTTTGGACACGTAGTTCATAAAATGATTTATCATATAACTCATTTGTGATAAAACTATTGAAATAAAAATTACTATAATATGTATTATTTTTGTTACAGTTGTCAAGTTATCAAATCATGAAAATAAACAAAACAAATTGCTATTTGAGTAAGTACCTACTGCATAACTATATAATTATATCATTATGATAGAACAAAATGTTTAAATACAACGACCGTCAATAGGAAAAATAATATCGATATCCATTCTATCATATCCTTGATTATTATTAACTTTTGTGTGCAACCCTCGTTTGGACGATAACGCAGTGTACTGTGCGTTTAACGAACTGGAAAACCGTGCCACCATAACCACCATTGGTGTACTGAGGTAATTCTAGTGGTATAGGTTTTGACCTGTATGCGACGTATATTTATTATCATCCTATACCATACTGTACAATAACATGGACTACGGTTTTGATAAAACATACACGCGCGCGCGCGCGCACATACACACACACATACACACTTACACACTGAACACCTTATACCTACCGATGTTATTATTGAAATTTCTGTATTCGGGTCTTATATAACATGGACGACACTAGTCCTTTACCGTTTTGGTGGGATAAATAGACTCATCAAATAAGTAATGGGATTATTTAGTGGTAGCCTTACCGTGTCACGGGAAATTAATCCAGTGGAGAGATGTGCGTTTAATAGATCAAAGTTATTCCGTAGAAAAGAACCACTAATAATAATTTATAAATTATATGAAAGATTTTGAGATTTCGTTTGTTTTTTTTGGTACTTTAGTATCATCATTTTACCACATGATATCTAAATAAATATTATTGTTTTTAATACATTTTTTTTACCAACAATAAATAACTTCAAGTTTAATTTTTAGAAATTAGAAAGAAATAAAATCTGAAATATAATATAATATGATACAATCTATACTTTAAGTTAAGTAATCATTAGTTACTAATGTAAGCTAAAATAATCTCTTTTAATAGTTTTAAGCAAATTAAATGTTCGTATTTCTATTGTTAAGTCTTAAAAAAATAGTACATGTAATAAACAGCAATTTAAATGTGTTGTCTTAAAGCAGTTAAAGGTGTAACTTCTGACAAAAATTTTGGTGTTTATAAAATTATTTGGCTGTAGGGTTTGATAAAATTTACGTATTCTAATATAAAGTTTAAACCCGTGCAACTTGATAAATAATTTATTGACATTCTTTGATGGTCTAAAATTGTTTTTGTAACCTATTCTTAAAATTCTATTATTTTTTTTAAGAAAATTATTTTTATGAATGTATATCTTTTAATAATATTTGTAATAAAACTTGGTTGGTGAAGGAATTCAACATTATAATTTCACACATTCTTAAGATAAGAAAATATTTTTATGTTCGTAAGGCTATAGTTAAATAATAATAGTAATAAAACATGATACATTTATAATTTATCAAACTGTAGTATTAATTATTATCTGTATAATGTATCTATAAATAGTCAAATACACGTTATTATATATAAATATTGTGATAAATAGTACTCATTCAAAATAGAAGTGCATTAAACATTTATAGCTTTATCGTTTAGTGTAAGCAAAATAGACCCAAAGCATTTAAATCTCTCGCTCTCCTTTTAAATCCAGTGTAAACTGTCTCCGAGGTGATTTTACAAATGTCCAGGTTAAATACATCACCAGATAATTCTGTATTATTTTTTTTTGCCCCGTCTTGGTACAATAGTCTGTCGAATACAAAACTTTTTCAGCGAGGAAAATATAAGGAGAGAAAAAGAGTAGAGAAGTAGTATGGGTGAAATAGAAAGACGGTGAGATGAAAAAGTTTTTACCGGATAAAGTTTCACACTGGCCAATAACCAACAGTGGAAAACGTTTTAAAGAATTTACAAGTTGTACACGCGCCCGGGATTGATTTATAGCAGGCGCATACTGATCATTATTCCATCTTGTTTCTCTCGTTTCCCCCGAACATTCGGTGCACTGATAGATTCGTTTTTGGACTACTTAAGAAGCGAACACTTATCGAACTTCTTTCATACGCGTCACCACATATCCTACTTTATTTCAGACGATGGCCTGTTAACATATACGCATTGAACAACTTTGTCCAGTAAACTTTTTGCTCCAATAACTGGAATGTTTAACAGCCGGTATTGGACGCCATATGTTGAAAGCAATATTGAAAGAATATAATAATATAATGAAAAATGGTAATGGTGGCAAGTTTAAAATCAAAATGAATATACGGCAACACTCTTATGTTCTATGTACCACATCCTGCACACTACTGTATTGTAATACTATTTTAATATATAGATAAAAAGTTTTTAAAGAAAAAACCATGTGTACATATTTATTAACTTACTTTAACAATTATATATATATATATATATATATAATTTAAATATCCTGGCTTGAATTGTTCATGATATCAATCTGTTCTTTTAGACGACACTAACTGACGATATTTAAAATTCATGATTTCTTTGTAAATATATTAAGTTTTGTATACGTATTGTTATAATATTTTTTTTACTTTGTACCTTACGATATTTGTATTCTATTAAATACAAATTACTTTACACTTCAATTTCTTACCAAAATGGAAGACATGATAAATACAAATTCTTTAATTATATATTCCAAGAAACTGTTTCATTCAAATAATTGAAATAAACCGGAAAAAATACTTAACAAAAAAGTGTGTATGGCAGGTATAATTCTATCGTCTTTTGAATTTGAAGCCAATTAAAAATAGCTGGAAAGGACGAGTTCGTTTAACATTATTGATATGGAGTTTGAAATGGAGGGTGCATACCGGTGTTAAAATTAAACGTACCACGGAACAATTTAAATTTAACCGTTTTTGACAAAAGGTCTAGGGATTTTTTTCTGGAGCTTTAAAATGGAAGCATATAAAATATAATATAAGCGAAAGGAGGAATGGAATAGAATGGAAATAAAATAAATTAGAATCTTTTGTCATTTTCCCCTTTAAATTGTTATTTTTAGAAATAAAAAATAATGCTTCCTTTGATGTATTTAAACCAATAAAAATTTAAGATTTTTTCGTTGAAAAAAATATTTATACATATTATTTAATATTATAATAACATGTTATTATACATGGTTTTCACAATGATGACTTGTGTCTGCGTTTTTTAGTTGTTGCGTTTGCCGTTTATACATTTGTAGTAGTTATTTTTAAATATTGTAATCGATAATAAATTTATTTTTCGCGTTCTTTAGTTTCTTCGTTTTAGTTTATTTTAATGACATGTATTTTATAGTATCTTCTTCAGTTCTTAAATATGTTTTAGATTTAATCATAACCTACTTAATATTGTACCATATACCGTATGTTTATTAAATTTAATTTGTCTTATATAGTGTTTTCGAAATTTCTCAATAAAATATATTTGTGATATTTTCTTTAATTTTTTTTTAAATTTTTATCTTTTTACTTGAACAATAATTTATTTTTATCTCATCGAAATTTGTTGTAACTAAAAATGAATAAAATTTTACCCATTGTATAGTAAAAATGATTAGAATCAGTGTTTAGATGGTTTAGATGATTTAGTATATAAATTAATACAATTAATTTAAAAGATTTATTGATTAAACTTTAAAATTTGGGAAATATATAATTGAGTCAATATTTTTCGTAGTAATAGCATGATGACCGTTATTTACTTGTATGAAAATAATAGTTTTTATTTAGATTAAAATAAAATATAGTATGACTAAACGTGTTTAATTTAATTTAATTTATATTATATTTTCATTTGTTAAACAAATAATTTATTCTGGGTCTAATTCATCTATAGTCTACTTGTGACGCGTTCTTCTAATTTAGTATGTAAAGTGTTAACCTGAAATTGTCTCCCTTTTTATTAAATTACAACTGTTCGTTTTATTAGTACTATGTAATACTAAGTTGATTAATTATAAGAGACTACATGCTACATACTATAAACCGTTATAAATGCTGGTTATATTCGAATTACATTTATGAACTTGTTAATGTGACTTATCTCAAGTCGAATTTGTTATAGTGTATATGTACATGCGCTTAAGAAATTTATTAATTTTATAAAACTATAATAATATACTTTAAATATTTAATTTTTTTTGTTTATTATTATAACTATAACAGTACACAATTTTGGATGCGCTTATAATGTTGAACTATAATTAGTGGTGGTGGTGGAGGGGAATCCGACAGGTCTAAGCAATAGATTGTTTTGGATTATCAATATTCAATTGTTAACTAAATATTTTAAAAATAAAGTATTTTTAAATCAGTATTTTATGATTTTCTTGAGAAATTATGAGCATGTGTAAATTATTTTTATAATTTAATTGGCTGAATAAATCTATTTGTAAAAGTAACTTTTGCACCACATATATAATATGTAGGAGTCCAGTAGCGATTTGTCAAAAATACAAAGTTTATTACTATTGTTAAAGCACTTACGACCGAGTAGGATCTTTAAAGTTCATTGTAAAATAAATCGGAAAACGTCTCACATGAATCGAAGGGTTTGTCGGGTTGATAAATAATGGACTTCCCTGCCAGTAGTGGGGAAGAAAAAAATCTACAGAAAATAAAATGAAGAAAGTGAAGAAAAGAAGGATGTAGGATATAGTACTTGGCTATACTGACGTTAATATATTCGGAAATGGTCAACTAATATAAATGTCTGGCATTTCTGTGCGTGCTCTAAACGACCGTTGAGTGAATATAGTGAATATACATATAATACTAATATATTTATATATATCTTGTAGAAATAACACCTCTGCGATCCAATCATTATTAATATTCGGTAGATGATGATGCAGTTTGGTATATTTTTGTGTGCTAATACTTGGAATTTCAATATTGGAAAAAATGATGAAAATAGAATAGAAGAAAATAATTTAATATACTCGTATTTTGATATTGTAGTCAGAATTGAAAATAAATAGATTGCATTAAGTTGAAATGGCTCGTCGTGTTTTGGCTGTCAATAAAAATGTTTAAAAATATATATATTTTGATTTGTGTATGGTTTTGATGTATAATAAATAATAATTACGTTTCTCTGAAGGAAACATATCGAACGATTCATAATAATAAAAATAAAACTCAACGTGAAAGTAAGAGCAATGCAAAAAAAAAAAATCGTTACAGTCATTGCACAGAAGACCTATTCAAAAGTCCATTGGGATTTTTATTTTCTCTGAAATTGAAATCAGCAAGTTTTGTACTTTTATGTACATTTTTACCAACCACCAAAGTTACTTTCATGTATCGAGTTTAACTAACCAACAGTAGAACGACCCTCGAAGTTATTGGATAGATGCGTCAATTCATCTCATAAATTATCAACAGCAAATATTTGTAAGTACATTATGCTTATGAAAGCAATAATAATGACATTCAGCAGCATCTAAATTTACTTATATTTCATAAATTTATGTTAAGCCGTTTCTTAGTATTTGTATAATAGTTATTAGTTTATTCATATAACAAGTTATTAATACGTATCGTAATTCGAGTTTTAATTTTATGGAGAATACATTAAATTATAGTAGAAAACAGTTGGTTTTAAAATAGCCAAAGCCTGAATATCAGATTTAGTTAAAAAACAAATTTAGCTTTATAATGAAATATTTATTAAAGACCATTGATTTTATCAATCTAATATTGACTTAGTACTACCATTAATTAAATATACAATATTGTATATTATCAAATACTATTGTACTACCTAAATAACTAATTGAGTGGTACAGTAAATATTAATAATTAATAAAATGTCGAATTTTATTGAATTATACAATTATAATATAATAAAAAAAAGAAAACGAAAACAATAATTAGGTATCCTGCAGTATTTAAAAATCTTGATAATGAATACTTACCAGTTAGTAGTTAATTTTTATTATAATATAATTTATACTATTAAGTATTTTACAACAACTATGTTATTTACTATTCGACTTACAGCCTATCTTACAGTGTAATGTGTAATAAATATTTTATTTTCGTGATTATAAAATTATCACCTTGTTCGTTTTTTTAAAAAAAATATTGATTAACTGCGCTAATAAATTATCCGTGTAGGTATTCATAATCGTTAATAAATATATTTTTTTATTTTGTATACCTACTCAATCTCAATTTTAATGAAACGTCATTCATCGATAATTAATTTAAAAAATAAATATTATTTATTTTTAAATCTTAATGGAAAAATAAGTTCATTTCTTATGCTTTATAAATTACCATGGAATATTAATAAAAATATTCATTGAGTTTTTGACACTTGGGTTATTTAAACAACAAAATAATCCAAATATAGATAAAAGAGATACCATTTTACTTGTAATATTATAGACATTTTTCTACGTATCGCGTTACGTGAATTTTGTTTTCAATCATCTCAACTGTCAGTGTAACACATTCGTATACAAATGAATCATTATTCACAAAAGTGATCTGTAAACAAATACACATTTTCAAGAATGAGTAGGAGTCTGATTATTCTAATAATTGATTAGTAAAATACAATTGATAAGGATCATCGTAATGAACTGTATAGGTCGAGATACTTAAGCGATAATATTATAAAATATTAAAATATATGTAACGTGAATAGAATAAAGAGGTTTTAATGAGTAAAAAAATGATGGTAGAACCATTGTGTGAAAATAATTCATAAATTATGTATAATATTATTATATTTATTAAATGGTTTGTATTTATATAACATATTTGTTTTTAAATGGATGCAGGCAAATAACAGGTATTAGAAACCTGAACAGTATTTTGGTTTTTATTTTTAAGTACTTATAATAATATAATATTATAATAATATTGATAATTACATATATTATGTGAATAATAATCACGAACGCGTTTTTAAAATGTTATGATATCAATTAGTACGTAAAATTATAGAGGTGTTGAACTATTCTAATGTGACATTTTATTTACGATTATGGTGTCATAGTTGATCAATTCATTATATTATAGAATTTAATATTTTTTGTATCAGGACACAGACATATTGAGAAGAATACAAACTCTAGTAGATAAAATGGAAAAGAAATAACAAACTGGTAATAAGTAATAACCTAGCCATAAATTGGCTAAAATCATAAGAACAAAAATAGTATTGTGCATAGATAACTAACTCTAAATCATATAGAATACATAGTCGATACCAAAATTATAATAATTATTATTACCTAGTCACTATCTTGATATACTTTAAGTACTGATATTTATAATTATTATAATTTTAAATAAAATATGGTAACATATATGTAAGCATTTGTCAGTCAAGTCTATGCTTATATTAAATAAATAAATTTATACATAGTGATTAGATATAAATTCATTTCAAAACACTTATGTTTTTGAAAATATTTTTTTTATATAATTTTAGGTCGATAGATAACATTAATTTCTGGAAAAGTTTTCTGAAGTTTCTACTATTTTAAAACACACATTTTTTGTTTCATATTCCAAAGTAAAATATGAAAAGTATTTTAATCTATACAAATTTGTTTTGATGATCCTGCTGTATTATAGTAGCTAGGTGTCCAGTGGGTCACGGTAACGGATGTGTTAAGTTTGAATTCAGGGAAATATCATTGTATATGAAAAATTATTTTAAGTAAAAAAAGTCTGTCAGTCTGTATCACTTACTATATTTCATTATATTATGTTTGGTTGAGAGGTTGATTTTATTTTTATGCAAAACATTGAATTTGTTATGAATTTAATATGTAATTACTATAATAGTGTATTATAGCTATTAATTTTTGATTCAATATTGCTTTACCGGCTCATAA
This sequence comes from Rhopalosiphum maidis, assembly GCF_003676215.2. Lineage (NCBI taxonomy): Eukaryota > Metazoa > Arthropoda > Insecta > Hemiptera > Aphididae > Rhopalosiphum > Rhopalosiphum maidis. The sequence continues at coordinate 69,970,633 of NC_040877.1, forward strand.
TAATAATATGATATAAATAAGTAATAGTTTAAAATTAATTTAGAAATGTTTAGATTATTGTTAAATATTCATAGAAATTTTAGAAGTTATAATTCCTTATGAATAATATTCTTATTTAATAAATAAAAAAATAACAAGCATAGTTATTCTTCGTTTAAATATGTAATTTCGTTAAAATCTGAATTTCTAATGTACATGTATATAAAAAATGGTGCTAATAAATATTTTAGAAATTTCTGTTTAAATATTGAATTCGTATGAGAAACCTTGTATTATATTGTTAAGTATTAGTTAAAATAATTAAATATTTTATAAATTGTCGATTACTAAATAAATTGCAAAAATTGAAATTCAAATGATTATAAAAATAAGTGGTGTCTACGTATTATTAAATATTTTTAAATATAGGTATAATAATTATCTGTACAACTTATAAATTATGTAAAAAAAACATTTTCAATAAAATTTATAATTTTTGAAATAATGTGTATCTTATTACGCTATAGGAATCACATGTATATACATATATATTATTTTATCAAAAAACTATAGATACACTTTTAGCTTTGAAACCAGTATTATTTGTTTTTATTTTTTTGTTCTTCGATTTCCGATATAATTTTAAATAAAGTTTCTTTACAGTATGTACATGAAGTGATAATCAAACAAAGTAAACGCTTGTATTTTTTTGTAATACGAATAGCAACTGCACGTAAAGCGGATGATGGAATTCTTATTTATTGCATTAGGTGTTAATAATAAAAGAACAAGCGAATCGTGCCTGTTTTATTAGATCACAGAAAAAAGACTGCAGCTGCGTTGGTCAATAATTTCCTTTGATATCTGAAAAGAAATTTGATTATTAAATGGTACGATGTAAAGAATTATTGAGTTCAGTCGATTCCGTTGAACGTATACCACCTGTGTACAGGTAAATAATAAATAAAGCGATGAAGTGTATAGTATATATGTTTTCTAGGGAGTAAAAGGCTGTCGGCAAGGAGACGTTTTAAGTGTAACAAATTGGATTACGTCTAGTAGACGACGCGTGAGAGTCGAATGGTATAGTAATTTTGCAGTATTGCTGTATACAATGTTTGTAGTCTAGAGAAAATAAAAAGTAAATGCCATTTCATAATTGTCAAACATGCATTGGATGCACGTGATTTCGATGCGACCATTTCGCGTTGATTTAAAAAGAAAATTTAAACTGCAATAAAACAATGATAAAACCACGTGAGTCTCGCGAATAATGCTCGTTCAACGACGACGTTTGTTGCTTGTAAGAAGGTGCCACTTTATAATAATATGTTGAGCGAGGAAAAAAATATATTTCAAATCCCTATTATACATAGTTTATAGCCTTATATAGGTATATAAGATATTATATAATATTTATAGTATAGCTGCTATCATATTTTTCGAGTAAAGACGAGTAAAAAAACCACTAGATACTATTCACCTATAAAAAATGAATAAAATACGTGCGTACGATAAACACCTAATATTTACGTTCCAAGCACGAATGCTATTAAAGACATGTAATCGTATAATATAGCGAAATCTTCTATGAAACACTCTAGTATACACCTACTACAGCGAGTGTTCGGGATAGACATGATATCAATGGATTTTCCACTTCTTTTTAACATCTCACGTCTATAATATACATATTGTGACGATTATCAGTCCAGTGGTGGAAAATGATGTGAAGTAATACACATTAAATTGTAATCGCTTTAAAAAGGTCAGAAGACAAAAAAAGAAAAATTCTATGTATAATAATCATGATCATAATTTATACAAATTATTATTGCGGAAAATCACTATACTTACAGAATAATTATTTTAATACTAAATATAGTCGATGATTTTATGCGTTTTTAGTATATATCATTTTTACTGTAATTGGTTTTGAAGTTTTTCTATTTAAAATGTTGACCGTCGATGTACACTATTAACTTAATATTGAACCATAGTGTTGTAAACTGTTATTTTATACATATATATTATTATGCTATTTCAACGGATATTTTTTTAACCATCGAATGGTATGTTAGTGTAATTATCACACATTAATTATATTTACTTATTGTATTTTATTATAAAAGTTCTAAGTAGTATTAATATTTCTATTATATATATATTATATATTATGTATATTTTCCAAATCAGAATAATTATATTGTTTCCAAAGATTATGATGTTCAAAAATTGAACTTCGAACAAGTAGTTACGATAAGTTAAACGTTTTGTCATACATTTAATGTAGTTATAATTATGATTCGATCTTAGATTTTTTTGATTCTTTTATTTGTATTATAGTTTTTAAGAAAAGACAATGTTAATGATATCATTTATTGTTGAAAATAATGTATAATGACTACTTAAAAACATATAATATTCTGTGAAATAAAAAAAAAAAATAATAAAATAATACGAGACGACGACGATTAAAAATTGTTGTATTTTATAAGGCGTGTAAATATTTTCTCCAACCGAGACTCTATGATAAAAGATACGACTATTGTGCACTTTTATCTATAATACAGTTCATACTTGGATTTTTCTACCGTGGTACACAAACCGTCTGATGCATATATGTGCTTAAACCAATGTGACATGTTTCGTAATGTGCATGATATTAAACTAGCTACAGTCAGGCGCGAAGAGTGACGGCGCGGCATTTGTTCGGGGTTATCATAAAATCTCGGAACGCGTTGCCAGTTGCGCGTGCATTTATACGAGTATTTTATTGATGTATATTTGTTAGCGTTAGAGTATGAAATTTTATTATTTTATGAAATATCTAGTCACTTAATACACTATTCGTTTAATTTGTTATTTAGCTAGATGTTTTATAAATTCACCGTGATTGGTCACTTAATTCATTTAATTGTATAAATTGGAAGTAATTATGATAAAATTAAACTTTTGTAGCGTGTGATTAGTTGATGAAATTCATACGTTATCGATAACAGGCATGACAATTCAATTGATTATTTTATTTACTTATATCAATGTAATCAGATAGTACTTCAATAACAATCGATACACGTGTAATATAATATTAATAAATTATGAATGAACTCTATTCGTGACATTTGCGTTGGCGTTCACTATGCAATATGTAATTATTATATTTTTTAAAGAATAATATATTTTGTAATTCAAAATGATATAACAGTTTATATTTTAATAATAAAAAGTAGGCATGCCACTATTACACATTTAAAATTTAGGTAGTTAATAAATTAACTTAATTTTTAAAATATTATAAAAAAATTATATCTCATAGAAATTGTTGTATTTTTATTTTGCTTATATTTTCATGTATTCGTATTGAAATAAATTGTCAAATTTTGTATGGATTTTTTTTTTGTTCAGATTTTAATTTCGTCATAATTTTACGTGAAAACTACTTCAAGTATAAAATACCATGTTATTCCTGAATGTGATCAATATTAATTGTTTATAATTTTTTTTCTTTTGCAACTATTTATAATGTTGTTTATACTTTGACTATTCTCGATCGGGTATTGTATTAAACAACAACTACAATAGTTCCTAGTATTGATTTAATCTTAATGTAAATAAATAAAACTAATAAGCAATTCGGTGAATTATAAAACAACGGTAACATATTCATCGAATACCAATAATATTCTGTGAGTGTGAAATCCGCTTAATAACAATTTCGAGAATGATGTGATGGTGGCGTAAAGCGAAAACCATCTGCCGTGGTGAAAGGGTGGCGTCAATAATATAATAATATACTCAATACTAATACCTATGACTATATATGTATTTTACGCACGTGTCTGAGTAGGGTCCCGCTTAGTCAGGTTGCGTCGTGACATACAAACGTAGTTCGATGTACTTGTTATAGTTGTTAGAGTACAATAATTATTATTCAACCGCACGGAACACATTCAAACGTAGATGTAATAATATCATGTATGCAATTATGATAAAGAGCATAAAATATAATATATCTAACTATAAAGTTGTTATAAATTCGTCGTAGTACTTTTCTTTATTTTTTCTTCAATGTATTATAATGCTCAAAATATATCAAAGTACTTTTCATGAGTGCTATACATTGTACATGTAATATAAACATTTGAGAAATAATTATGGGTTTTTAAATTTTGTGCCGAATTATTACTCGTATAATTTACACCCGTGGATACTACTCCACACATTGGTTATTTTTGTATTTATTTCTGATACATTTTGAATTAAGGTTAACTCTACCAAATTATTATTTTTAGTTAATTGTACATATTAAAAACATAAGCATTGATTCAAGAAATATATATACATTTTATGGATAAATGGTTTTTTATTTAACTTAAACTTTAAAATATACCTATTTATGAATTATATCCTATAGTTGGTAAAATGCCAATCGAGTTTAATAATATATTATATTATAATCATGTAAACATAAAAATATAAAATGTATTGTGATTTCTTTAATACATAGACGTTTAATATTACAATTTATTTATTGTATATAAAAATTAAAAATAATCATTTTTTTTTTGTAATTATAACCTATATAATAATATAAACGATAACATACTGTAACATACGATCGACTTAATTGTGATTCTTAACTTAATAGCTTATACCTTGTTTCAACATGCACTGGTATTTACTATGAGTCAATTTGTGTAATCGAATCATTAAGTTGATTAAACATTTAATCATAGACAAAAGTACTTACTTGTTTTTCATAATATCAAAAATCGATTCCACTTGTTTCCCTTTTTCAATTAGTTTGAATGATTTAGCCTGTAACCCTATGACTTATATGAGTCAACGCATAAATAACGTATCGTGTTGTTGAGTCAGTTTTGATGTTCAAAATTGGTTATTTGATAATAAACGCATACTCACACTTCGTGCAAACGTGTGCAAATGTTTGAAGTACCAAATAAGACAATTTATTGGCCTAACACGTGCACGAGGTAATTTCGAGGAACGTTAAAACGTATAAATAAGTCACCGGCAAGATGAATGAATAAATGATCCCGCCAGTTTAATAAAAACATAAAACAAATATTTAAACGCTTATCTTTAACATCCCGTAAATTACATATATTCTATGAAAATAAAATAATAAATAATGTGCTAGTTCTACGACATATTTTATGCTAATATTATTAAAAAAAAAAAAAAAAAAACCATGGTATAAAAATGTGTTATTTTAGCTTCCTAAATAATATATTATAGTAGGGCAGTAGTAATAACTAATAAACAATTATTACTTAAGATAATAAAATTAACTTTTTTCTGTGTTCTTGTTTTTTGGTCTGGCTTCGGTCTCGTAACACACAGTGAGAGCTTTGAACTTGCTGATACCTTTAACTTTTACGTTGAGGGTTAGGATTTTTTTCACAGAGTAATAATTTTCTTAAGTGGACACGAGAAAAAGGGGAAAAATATAAATTACAAGGAACGCATAAAAAGGAAAACGTAAAAGGATGTACAATATATAGGAAAATACTATTTTCTTTTGTGTTGAAATATTTTGACCATCTAAAATAATGTTTTGGTAAATATAAATTGTTTTTTTTTTTCAAAATGTATAACAACCGATTTATTTTTCAAATATTAGTTAATTATTAATATGGTTGTTCACAATAACCAAGTAGTAGATAAAGTAACATCTTAAAATGTTTTCATATACCTTATTTAGAGTAAGCTATTAAAAGATCATTACTCATAAAAAAATTAAGTTCACCAAAATAATAAAAATAATATTTTTTTTTTTTTTAATTTGATATTGAATACAAATATATTACTAAAGTAGGTAACACAGTATATAAATTAATCTGTAAACGATTGTATGTTTTGTTTATATGTAAATGTAACTAATGATAAACTATTTGATTAATTATACGGATAAAATTATAAATAATTGTGTTAATTAATGAAGATACAATTTTTTTAATTGTATTTATAAAATCTTAAAACTGTATATTATTTATCACATCAAATGACAGTAAAATAAGTAATCAGTAATTTAAATATTAAAATTACTACATACTATAGTTGTGGACAAATTGCTTAAGGCATCATAATAAAAATAACGATTGCGGACACTAGTCCGTTTATTGACTTTATCAACATACTAATTTTGGACATTAAGTTAATGAAAACCATGTAAATTGTGAAAGTGATCTACACAAATTGTTAAAAATGGTTGTGTCTTGCAAATAAAAAAATTAATTGTCATTCAAAAAAAATTATATATATATATATACATGTTATATTATACCCATAGATTTAATTAAAATTTAGTTTGTATTTAATTACACAGAATAAAGATAGATAGATAAGTTATATTATAACGAACGCAGTGTTTTAATTTGACGAAATCTGATTCAATCGGTTGGATCAAAAACTTTTTTCTAGGTTTAGCATATTGTAATCTTATATATATTGAAATACTATGAATTATATAGAGCAATACTATTGGTATTTGTTAATGACATTGTTTATACAAAATGAGATATGCGGTGGAAGAAAGAGAGAGAAGATATCACAAACAAAAGCTTCTTTGATTCTATTTGTTTAAAGTTGCAGTACATCAGTATTCATCAAAATGTAATCCTTTAATCCTTTTACTAAGATTTGAAAATTTAGATTCGACCTTTACATAATGTCACTACCTTCCATACTCTCGCCATAAAATACCTAAGGAACATTAACAATTTCTGTTATTGTTAGAGCTATTGTGTTGTGTCGAAATTGTATACACATTGCACACATAATATTATTTAGTTACATCGATGTTTTTGTTCGTTACATTTTAGGAAGTTACTATAGGAGATAATTATTATTATTACCAAAGAATTAACGATGACTACCCTAAATTAAATCACTGATGGTTTCCTCAATAATATTTCATCGAATGACTTTAATTAAATAATAATATAATTAAATTCACTTGCTGCTTAGATTTTTGTGCATTTTAGTTACCAGTTTCAACTGTGGTAAATAATTCTTTTCCATAATATTATTTACCTATCTCTTCACAATGTAGTTAAATTATAATGATTATAGGTCAATAAGATATTAAGGTTTAATACAATAATTGTATAGCGTATAGGTATTTATAATATTATAATATTATGTAGTCCAGTAGTCACTTATAAAATAAATTACTTAACTCGGTTTGTGGTACATAATATATTTATAAATTATTATCATATTCGTACCTTTAAAATGTATTTAGATAATTAAAAATAATTTTGTCTTATTTAAAATCGTTATCAAAATATTGATTGTTTTCTTTAATAGTCCATTACATAGTTTTCCATGTCTTGTATACAATTTTATAACTGAAATTTTTAGTACTAAGTAATTAAAATTTGTCTTGTAAATGTTTTTCTTTTATCGACGTATTTTTTTTAAATTTTAAAACTTATATAACCTTACAATATACACATACATACTAATTACGGTAACTGAACTGACACTGGTTTGTATGATTAATTACAAAAACATTATACCCACATTTAAAGTACGCAATTTCGCTTTTTTCTTTGATCGTGTTGAATTCAAATATTTAGCGCATTCGATAGGGTCTAAAAATGTTTAATGAAGCCCAATATGACGTACATAGAAGCGTAGTTATGTAATAATATAATGTTGTCGGAGGCTGATGAAACAGTGTGGAGGGAAAACGTTGGTATATTATTGTATGCTTATAATCGCAATAACTAAACATTGGAAGTAATAATTATTGTTTATAAGTCCGGAAGGATATATTAAATGCTCCTCTGTTTTAAAGGAGATGGGTCTTCGATAAAGGGTGGAGAGGTCTTGGTGCTGAAGCAAATATTTATTTAAGTACGAAACTTTACCAATAAACAAACTTTTTTTACGCGGGGAGACTTTGTCGTAACTAGTTATTATTTTTCATCTTAGCCTTTATTTCGATATATATAATATTTGCTGTAATACACTTTTAATAAAAACAATTATTAAATATTGTCGTTCAAAATAATATACACACATTCAATAAGTAAATTGAATTTCTAGTGCCCTAAACTAATATCATAATCCAATATATATATTTGAAAAGCGGAATATTTTATTGATTAACTTACTAATGTGTGAATATCATAAGTGTGAGATTGTAATATCCAATATTTTATTATTATCTATAAAAATATTTTTTTGCTTGTAATTACTGTGTATAAAATGTATATTTTTAACTAAAAAAATGAAAATATTAATCTACGATATTGGCTAGTGCGTTTATTGTTTTTTTTTTTTATGTTTATAATCTGCTAAACGGATAAATATTTGGTTCATTTTTTAAATGCTAAAATAATATAAAAAATCATTTAATACACAAACCCATGAATGCATATATTAATTGTTATGTAGATCGTTGTGATAGTTACTTTTTCAAAAACTTATCGCGGGAAGATTTTTATTATTATATTTTTAATGTAATTTCCGAAAACGTGACCTGAATTATACTGATGTTTGATGCAGTGCAGCGCGTAGTTCTGATTGTTTCGATTACCCCTGTCTTATTTTTTTATTGCTTTTTCGAGGATATTAATCTAAACACCGCACATCGGTGACGTGTCGGTCTTATCGATTTCTATGGATTTTCAAAAAGCTAAAAAAAAACAACCGACTCTTATACCTATGTATAACAATGTATAAAACAAAATAACATTTCCCTAATATACGTTCGCAATATCTCGGAAAACTTTTGACCCGTTTAAGCGTTGACGGGGATGTGTATAATATATTGGCCAAGTTTTTCAGGACTCGTTCTCTCGCGCGACGTCACCTGGTGCTCGGACATAACTCACCGTATACAGACGGCTGCCTAGCCGTGTTAGGTTGTATTCGTCTATAAAAATTTTCCTCCCATCCGTTTTTGCAATGTTTTTCACGCACCCCTTATACGTACGCATGGCATTGATGGAACTCTATCCGGGTCACTAACGTCGTGTGCCATCGATCCCCGCAACGAAGTGTTATAAAATAAAACTAATAAAACGGAAATCGAGACGTACGGCCGGTCACTTTTCGTGTACGCGAATCCCCGAGCAATCGTTTCGACGTGGTCGTGACAAATTGTTCAATCGAATTTGTCAGGCGTAGATGAAAGATATATAATTTTCTATATTATTATTCGTTCGTCTACGTCATATTATATCCAATATTAATTAATTCTACGTTCCAAATGATACAGGAAATCTTATATGCTCTCAAAAAACCAATTAGTCTCATATTTAAAAAGTAATAAGGATTTTAAATTACTCATTTAAAAATATACATTATTATTATTATTAAATTGTACATTAAAATAATCATTTTTTTTTATTGTTGCCTTATTATTACCTTTTTCATAAACGGTTTTTTTTTTGATTTGATTGCATTCCTTTTCTGTGTTCTGACTTTTTTCTACTGTATATATTATATATTTTATGCATATATACCTCTGTATATATACATATATATATATATATATATATTAATTTCTCAGCTTCAATATAATTATTACATCATAAGTCTTCTTTTTATACTTTCCACTCTCTCTAAAAAAAGAAATAAGTTACATCGATATATACATAATTATAGTAGCTTTTAATGAACGTAATTGAAACTTTTTTTTAGAGATTTTTTTTGTATGTATAACGGAACAATTGGTGGAAATAAGTTTTTTTATGGCACTCTAAGACAAAGCATCACCAGATAATTTTGATGGTTTTCGCGTTGGCAACCGTGTTATTAATCAAAATTATATGGCACTTCCTGCTACAGTCTTTCTCCGTCGAAGCTTACCTAAAATAATCCATCAATATTCTAATGATTGCGTCGTGTTACTGCGGAATAAAAAAATTAAAATATATTATCTACTTCAAACTATTCAATAGCATATGACAATTTTGTGTTTAAAAGTTTTTCAAAGTATTTCTTTTATAAATTGAAAAAAAAAATAATGTCATGATCCTCAAAGTTTTTGATGTATTATACACTCGTATTTTTTATTTTTATCCAAGTATAATAATAGGTACCTAGTATAATACACGAAACGCCATTAATCTAAAGTAAAATCTGTGAAATTTTGAGATTTAAACCGAACAAAATGCAAATTTGATAAAAAAAAAAAAAACGAAAATCATTCAGTACTTATAAAACTATTATTATTACCTTTCCAAATATTGTATGTCATCATAATATTGATTTACTATGATTATTATTTTTTTTAAATTTACTTTTATTATTTCCAGATGTTTTGTTATCGAGTAATTTAACTTCAGAAATCTGTAACCGTAAGTAACTTTAAATTATCATAACGTAATTTTTGGTTTTATGTTGGTATCACCTACGTGCGTATTTTCATTTTGTGGTAAGATTTAACTCGATTAATCCTTATAACATTATATCGCGATTTCATCGACTGAATGGTCCGGGCGTTGACGTCTCGTGATTAATTGATCTCGTGCGTGTATTATATAATATAATATATATCTACCTGTTTCCGTCTTAGGATTTACGTACCAGTATATTTTCTCGGTGCCGTCGCGTAGGTATTTAAGCCGTTAACTAGCTGCTAAGCAGGCACCAGCAGACCGTCATATTATAAATAATTGGTCCAATCGGATTATTACTATCAGGTTCGAAATATAGGTTACAATTTTTGCGCAATAGGATTTTTTAGCCGATTGATCTAAACGTACTATTTGGCTTCCCGTTCATTATATCTATTGGTTATGTTGCACCTATCGTGACGGCGGTGTCGGTGTCAGTGACGGTGGTTTTTATTTGTTTTACATTTTTTAACGCGACTTTTTTCTTTTTCCCTTTTCTCTTTATATCTCTTTTCCTACTACTCTTCCCAAATACCGAAAAGCGTTTAATCCTTAGTACGAGCAAAATAAACCCACTTGCCGACGCACGTTTCACGCTGCACTGCTACAAAGTCTCTGGCGCACGCATAACATATATACGACACGCATACACGTTATTATTATATTATACACATACAACACGAGTACGTAAACGACTCTTCTATTTACGTAAAACCTCCGGTAATATTGTGTCTGGGATCTGTGTAGGTAAACATTCATATTCACACGTGATTTTACAGCAGGGCTCGGGATTATATTGCCGACGGGCACGGGGAGGTGCCCCGCATCAAGCACGCCAAGATTAAGCACACTGTACACGCGTATTAGCATAAAACGACCATTAAAATACGCGAAAACGCTGCCAACAGCGCGTAACCCGCTCGTGGTATACACATACGAATGTATGCAGGCGGGAACTACTGGGATCTTTCTCTCTCGTCTCCGCGTATAAGCCTGACGAATACAATTTAAAAAAGGGAAAAAACCGTGTCCGCATATTTTAGTCTAAAGAGTGAATCGACGGTGGGTGTATTATAATATAGGTTCGTAAATTTAAAAAATATATTTATGTATAAACCTACATTAAAATATTATAAGCCGTAGTTTTCTCGTTGTTTTTTGTCATTGATTAACAGTAGTTTAACGCAGTATATAATATATATATATATAAATATAGGTAATATCGCGACTATTTAATGGTTTTAAATACAGTCAGCGGTGAAGATATGCATTTTTCCATTTTTATTTACGTGTTTGTTAAATATTTTTTTTTCAACGACTAAATAACATTTTATTCATTGTCGTAGAAATATATTGTACAGTTTTTTTTCGATTAAAATACATCCTTAATATTTAAGCAAGATATTATATGAAATAAAAGTTATAATATAATGAACTTTCGATTGTATCGAAATTAGAATTATCTAATTTGATAACTGTTATCAGAACTAATATAACATTGAAAAAAATCGTCACTGTGTTATTTGTTCAAAGTTACGAACAACAATATTTTATGCTGATTTTGTAAATGTACGCTAGGTTTAATAAAATAAAATGCTTATTTTAATAAATTTAATTTAAATAGATAATACGATATCCCGTAATAGATTAATAACAATCAAGAAAAAATAAAGTCGTAATATTCGTAGACTCTGATTATAATATTATTCCACGTGTCTTGTCATTTTTATTTATGTAAATGAGTAAATCCCTACCATTTGTTTTTATGCACGTGAATAGTATATATATATATATATATATATATATGTATTATTTATTCATAGATACATTTGACACAAATTGGATTTGTTTCTTTATAAGATAGCATAAAAAACCAATTCTTTATCTTTATATATATGTACCACATGCGATTGGCATCAATGAACAGTATTTTATAAAACTCAGCCATGCTATATTTTATCCCGAATCGTGTCTAAAATTTTTTATTACACCTACATATATATATATATATATAAAGAAAAACTAAGTCCCCTCTGAAAAGTTAAGTTTTATCATCCACCAAAAAACAACCAAAGATACTGTGGAGAATATGATACAATCATAATAATATAATATATTAATACTAACGTAAACTAACTATTTTGAATTTGTTTTTATTTTTAATGTATTATAATAACTTGACAACTAAAATTGAAAATCATATTAATAATTGTAAGAAAGAAATGAAAAAAATATATGAATTTCAATATTAAATGGCTTATTGTTGCCATGTGATAGTGTTTTTCCGATCACTAAAATCATAATAGGTAGATACGTGTAAAGTATAATAAAAAGTCAGTTTACGAAAAATCCATTACAGAACTCATTTTTTGTATTATAATATTCTTTTGTCAGAATTCATTTCCGGAAGTTTTTTTTACACAAATAATTTGCATCGTAATTTATTATTTTAAAAATCTGTAGTATAAAATATGAATTCAACACAGCATTGTCTGTTTATCACGTGCGGCAAATTAAAATTGAACTTAACGTATTTATTTTAATATTACTAAGTATAAAGTAGTTTGTTTAAATAAGTAAAAATTTATTGAAATAATATCATATTATATTGATCATACAAATTTTTAAAAACTATTTTGATAAATATTAAGGTTTTTCTTTATTTAATTTTTTTTGTAATATTACAAAATCATTATATTGTCACGTACTATTTGCGAAGGTGAATATCGAAGTTTGTCCTACGATTTTCGTAATAAGACATTAGAACTTGTACTGCACTCATTCTCTTTTTCGTGTAGTGTTTCATGCCGTCAGTGTATAATATTAATAATAATAATAATATAGTACACGATACGATCGATAAATATTTTTCGTGAAAATAACGTCGCTACGGCCGGTTGCGTCTCGATGAAACGTGTGCAAAAATGGGCACAATAATCTTTCGGACGCCAAGCAAAATATGTGATTGATTACGCGCCAAACCCGACGAAAGGAATTAACCGTAATCCATAGTGTTTGTCGCAGAACGGCGGAATAGGAGAACGGTGAAACCTTCTTGTTTGGGGTGCGATTCATTGTGTCCTGGGAGGCTGTTACTGTTGTATTACTGCTACCGTCGTGACTCAATAACGCTGATGAAATTGTGCCGAAAACTTTTTCTAAAAGTAGTACACTTCAGCTTTAGACAAAGCGACTGTAAATCCGCAGTAAGGGATATTATACCAAGGTTGTCATTAACAAGAAATAATATATAATTATATTGCAAACAATTTTTATTTTTTTCTCACAGTATAATAATTCATTCAATATTCGAGACAAGTACAATCGTATTGTAATTTATAATCTTTTATCAATACTCGTATAATTTATTTTAAGCGAAATTACTTGAAACATTCTTAAATGTTTCTAACTTCTATGTGGTTGTAGATAAATATGGTTTTTTGATAAAATGTAGTACTTTAACATAAAACTAAAAGTAATTTCAGTAATGTATGTCATCGTTGATATATTGCACGTCACAAAAAATGTTGACATATTTTATTCGATTAATTACGTAGTATTAAATAAACCCAACCAACATTCGATCCGTAACTTTATATATTGCTTTATAGTATATACTATAAAAAGCAATTTAAATTTAATACAAATTCATCAACGTTTTTCTGAACAATTTTAGTAAGATTTTATCAATTAGATATCAACCATCAAATTAAAAATAAATAAAATATTTTTAATTATAAACAGTTTAATATAATACATTAATTTACCTTTAAATGTATTATTGAAATGTCTAATTATCGGTTTAAATTGTTATGTAGTTATCAGAAAAACTTAAAATATTTTTTTCATACCAATAATAAATAAATCATAAATAATATTTTTATTGTAGTAATAATGTTAAGTGTACCGAAATTGCCTATTTAATACGCCGTGTGTATAATTACTGAAATGAGAGTTATATATTAAATATAAAACATCACTCCGTTCAGAATCTAAGAAACAATTTTAATAATATGAAATAATGAAAATATGAACCAAATTATACAAATGCCGATAAAAAAGGGTAAAAGTTGCGTTTGAAGTGTGCACCAGATACTTAAATCTTTGTAGGTCATGAAATTAATCGTTTTATTATATATTGGATTTATAGTATTTTATTATTGATTTTTAATATACTTATTTCAAAATTAGGTTACATGAGGATTTGGTAAACATTATTTACGAAATTAAAATTATACTATGGCTTCAAAATAAATTAACAGAGTTAAGATGATTAAATTATTATTTTCGAAATAATTTTTACAGTTCAAAACCAATACGCAAATTCTATAAAATCGAAATGCTTTCTTAGGCAATTATTATCACGTGAATGATACTCGTTTGGAATCAAATATTATTGTAATACTATACAAACGTTTATTAAAACTGCGACGACAATTCTTACTTTAACGAAACTTTATTTAGTCCACAACCCACCAAAAAAGCTATAAGTCATACTAGTCATAGTCTGAATGTATCGTGTTGTATTACCCAATATATAAGCTCTAAATCTTGTTCTTTTTCAGTTTCATCCTGTGATATTCTGTAAATGTATTACATATAATAGTTCGTCCAATTCAACTGTATATATTGGATTGCGGGTGTTCTATTGACAGACAATATAAATAACTCTAAAAAATACAAAAAATGTACGGTAGAGCTAATACAAAATTTATTAAATTTCATTCTTTCTATGTACGATTATTTTGGCAAGTATGAATTTCGTTTGATCTCGATGCGTACATACGCTTGTACATTTTTAACAAATAATATATTTTATTGTTTACCTAAAAGTTATAAATTTTTGAAAATAATTTCACATGGTGTTATTTTTAACCAAACGTCTGTTGTTGCTGTATAGGTACGTAGTACGGAATTTGAGTATATTATTCATATCTAACTTCACTATCAACCGTTTTCCATATAATAATAATTTTGTATGTATGACATACTTAATTTAATTATATATATATATATATATATATATGATAATACATTATAACACTCTGAATACGTATTGGAGGTGATTTTTATCGCCAAATCTTCTCGGTAGATTAGACGCGTACGAATAAATGGCCTATATGATGCGTGTGACTTTCGTTCAACCATAAATAAAATATTATTATAATAGAATATAATGTACAATATACATTCAAATTTCGATATTTGACGCACACAGAATATGTCATTTGAAGTTATAATAATAATAATAATAATAATATCAAAGTCCTACTTATGTACGGCTACGTATTTATTTGCATATATGGTTATCTACCAATCACGTGACCATAGTAGTATAATTTAATTATGTATTTACTTCAATCCAATTTGGAATTTGTAAGTTTATTTGAAGAATATATTATTTTAAAGTACATATATTGTGTATCATTAAAGATGTGTTTTTATAAAAAACTATGATATGTGATGAATTTTATTTTTTCAATTGGAAAAGATAATTTTTTATTAGATTAACTTAAATATTAAACTTCATAAACAATTAATAATATTGTTATTGATCAATGGTCAAAATGGCTCAAAATAAGTAGTGGGTGGGGTTAAAATTTTGATAAATATTAAAAAATTACTTGATAAGTATACTATTTTATAATATATATTAATTCGTTTTATGAATTTAAATACACTATAATATTATATAAACAATTTAGCTATTTAGTTTGAAATCAAGTTAAAGGAAAAGAATAAATATGTATATTATCTATAAAAAAAAAATTAAAAATAGCTAATTTGATCTTGCATTTTTTTTAAATGACCATAAATAAAAAAAATGACTCCGTAAATAATAGTTAGAGGTAGTTTTGTTAAAAAATTGGTAAATATATTTTTAAACTCTTAACAAATTATTAATTTTTATAATGTCAATTTCTTAAAAAAATACTACAGTTATATTGTAATAATTAGAAATATATATATATAATTTGGATATTATACAAATTTGATCTAAATTTTTTATCAAAAATCACCCCCATATTTTTAAATTTAATCATTTTATCATGTACAAATACATCTGCAATACTTTATGATAAAATTAATACATTCATCGCTTCACTTAAAATTAAAAAAAAAATGAACTATTCGCCAAGAATTAATCGATTTCTTAAAAATTATTATAATCTGCTCACGTTTTAATTATAATTATTTAGTGGTTAGGTGTTATTTTGATGAAATAATAGTGATGGGATGGAAAATGCCATTTTTGAAAGTGGAGAGATAGTATCTCCGACCACTGACCATTGATTTTATGCTTGAAAGATATTATGAGAGTTAATTGTAATGCATGCATACATTTAATATTAAAAATAGATAATTTAATATTTAATTTATTATTTATCATATATGAAAATGTTTACAAATTATAAAAATGTTAGTAAAAATAATTAGAAACTAATGATCATTTAAATTTAAAATTAAATGAATCACCATTACAAAAAAAAAAATTATATTAAACCGGGACGTTTTCTTTTTTATGGAATAAAAAATCGTTTTGTTTTGTATTTTATCATACTTAAAAATGTAAAAATCAAAATCAAAAATTTGAATAATATAACAATACATTTGAATATTAAAGAATAACACTTAGATGAGAATATTTGGTTAATCACTCTGTAGTCTTTACACTGACTCTGTATAAAAATTACATATTTATCAAAATATTATAATAATACGTCTAGTGATATAATGCGGCAGTTTGTGAGACCTCCGTAATATTATAGAAAACGGCGCAGCACGTACTTTTCACATGCACATAACGAATATAATATATTATGACACGTCCCGAATACGGCGGTAACTGTATACTGGTAATTAATAAAACAACATATAATACCATCGGTGTCACACGACTGGCGTGAAGTAAATTAATCTCTCGACGTGCGTCTCTTGTATGTGTATGAGCGGGTGTGCGATATGTCAGGGTGTGCGAGCGCGTGTCGCCGCCGCAACCGATCGAAATGAGTAAGTGCGATGGATGCTTGATTTAGAATATTAGATTTTATAACACATAGTTTACAATTTGTAGATGATTTGTGGTGATATACTTAAAAATTAGAAAAATTTAATTAAAAATTAAAATTAAAGTATTAAAAATGCAAAAAAAAAATATTGATCAAGTTAAAATAAAATGTATTTAATTATATAATTCTAGGTTCATGTATTAATTATTAGGCTAATAAAGAATAATAAAATGGCTTAACAACATCCTAATTATATTTATATATTTTTTTTATAAATAACGAAAATAAAATATGATACAATAATAATATGATGGCAAATATAATAATTTGTAAATGTTTAAACATTTTTATAATTACAATTTTATAAAATGTTATGTCAATTAAAATTCGGTTAACCTATAATATTAGTTTAAGTGTTTTGTACATAAAATACTAGGAAATAATAAGTGCGTATAATTTACATTAAAATTCACAAATGTTAACATTATTATTATTATTATTATAATGTAACTACTAGTTATGGTCTAGTGACATCTTCAGGGAATAACTATAAATAAATAATTAAAAATGACTCTATAATAGTATGTTATAATTAATGAATATATTTTAAAAATTGTTAATTATACACTGATAATTTTGAATTTTCTAATAAAATAAAAATTCTAAATCATAGAATAAATATTAAATCTCTATACTGTATATAAAATACGAAAATTTTCAAAATTATCAGATTTGTTGTGCTAGCATTTGATATTTCACTTTAAATATTATTTTAACGGAAAAATTAAGTGTTCGACACACTTGGCGTTTTTGTTTGTATGCTCTCCGCTATATAAATAAAACCCAACATGTCTTTTGGACTCAGGCGAGCTTCACTTTGATCGCGTGTGCAATTTCTTTTGAAGTGTCTCATCGAGTCCTCTCGACGTCCATTACTGAAATAGTGTCCATTTCCCCTGGCCAAATACCCACACCCCACGACCATTATTAATGTCATAATCTTTTGTCCTCTGATGCCATTTTCACATCATGTTTGGCATAGGCAGACCACTACGACAGTACCCCATTGTTTAGAGCACTACATCGGGTACTTTTTCCCTTTAACGACCTTCAACAGCACTAATGGGTCGAGAAAAAAGGCCCATGAGGCTATATCTAGTTTCCCGGAGCAAAACACATCTTTGGAACATTATACTAAAAGCACGGGCTCTACCAATCGGTTTAGATTACATACAGACCTTTGGGATCCGGTAGCAATATAAGAGAAGGCACACTGAGATAACAGTTTTGGTGATTTTTCTAAAGGAACAAAGATCGATAGAAGGAGAGAAAGAGTTAAAGAGATAGTGGAAAAGAACATCTCCATATAACCCACTCGTTATATTTAATATATATATATATAGGTCTTCATACATGACAAAGTGAAACTCGGGCACGCATATGCACCGGATGTTAAGGTTGTCCATGTATTGTATGGTAGAAACAAAAACGAGCTGCTGCAAGACTATAATAACTGTAGGGAGATAAATAATTATTTACTGGTAGTTTCGTTTGTAGAATGACTTGAAAAATAATACGCACATTGAAAGAGGATTGCAGAGAAAACTGGTGAAAAATAAAAAATGACCTTTCTACAGTAGCAAAATAACTAAAAACTGTAAATGTTGTACAAATATATAGTATATTTTATTTTAGTTTTAATTTATAAGATAATACTAGAAATATAATAATATATTTTATAGTTGGGATTGGATATACGATAAGGAAGAACCGTTAAGTAGGTTTTACATTTAAATTTCTAATTAAATCTACAACAGAAAAAAATGTAATTTTATATATTTTGTAATATGTGTTTAAACATAATATTCTAAATATACCGGGTTTAATAATTAACGTATATTTAATATTTATTCCTGAAAGCATAACATTGATTTTTTCTTCTACGAGTTTAGTAAATGGTCTACCTAATCGATTTCAAAAATACAGGTTTTAATTTTAAAAGTTGATATGAACATAAAATATAATCTATAATATAGATTTAGTTTAAATTTAATGGTTATTTTAAAATATTCTCCAAAAACATGTTTATTTAAAAATTCTAATGAAATACTTACATTATGTAATCATATATAAATGTATAATTTGTTTGTTATTTGTATAATATATATTGTATTAGAGTAATAAATTAGTTTTCAAAAAATCAGTATAAAAAAATAGTGTTGAATTTCTTTAAATTAAATTAATGATTATTACCCGAAATATGCCATATTAGCATACAATCGTGTAAAATTTTTTTTTTTTTATTGAAGTTTGAACTTATATATTATTTTTTTGTTCATTTAAATAAAGAATTTATTTAAAATTTTTTATTCTTTAACCATTTTTTTCTTGAATATAATTTCAATGCTAAAGCAATAACCACTTAACTCAAAAATATCATACAATGTGATTTACAATTTCCCACATTGTACTATACACTTAAACTTAAAACCACTTATACACTATGAAGACTCTCCCTCATTTTTTCATTTATACGCATAATAGATAAAAGATAGGGAATATTTTTTCTGTTGCATAAAATTTGTAAGATAATAATCTATTGGATAGGAACAATTTTATTATAAATTATTATAATTATTATTTATCTTTGGATCTTATACATTAAGTAAATTATTATTTTGAATTGTATTGTATTAAAATAACATTTAGATACCTATTAAAAAAATTTTCTCTATAAAATATAATGCAATTTATTCTTTGTTATTATATTTTTCTTATTTTAGGGATAACAAATTATTTGTTATAGCTGTGTCTAATTTAATTGTGTACAAACAAATCTTTATAAAATCTCACATTTCTATAGTAAGTCATTTAATAAATTGCAATGAACAAATGTATAATCCAACTAAGGATAACCTCGAATCCTTGTATATACACTTCATTCACGTGTTTTTTTCTTAGTAATCAGAAACAAATTTATTTCATCGTAGTGGATAGTACTTGAATTATAACTAATTTCAGTACATGTCAATATCGAAAAAATAGAACGCGAGTTCAATGACTTAATCAAGAAACATTCGTGTATTAAATCTAAGTTAAGAGAATGGTTATATAATACGGAGATGTTAAATTTCCTGACCAATTACCAGTACCAGTGCTGATGAAGTTTTGCAATTTGTCGAGCTCCAAATACGAATAAGTAAATAGTTCCCGACAGGAACCTTTGGCGAGAAAGTTTCATAATATTCACGAAGGCTTCATTAAAAGTCAGTAGTTAAAACTGTTGTTGGCGTCAAGAAAATGTCTTTGCGGTCAAAACCCGGAATTAGATTAACTTCGCACAACCATGCCGTTGCTGTAACACCGATCACAGAGTATATGTATATATAGATTCTGCTGCATGTAACAGACCTTTTTAGTAAGTCTCTTCACCACTCGTCGTCTCTTGCTTTTAACCCATCTTTACTACACAGTTTGGTTGATTTTAATTTTCGTACAGTATAGTTCTAATGTTTTCAAATTTTGTTATTTTAAACATCATCCAACTTTTCTGCATACATTGGCTTGACGCAACACCGCCTGTATCTACTTGTTGTATATAAACACAACTACAGCAATTCTCCAGAGTATCCCGTGAGTGTTCGCTGACTAGATTGAGCACGCCAAATATAATTTAACTTAGCACTACGTAACAACGAGTAACGATGTGATACAATGCCTGCAGAGACGAATCGATATAAGACACTTTTAGGAGATATGAAATTACTCGAATGTAAATAACTTAATAACTTTTTGAGGAAAGTATGAAATATTTTTAATGTTATCAACATTTAAAAAAAAATAATTGTGTATATTTTTAACAGATATAATAGTGAAACGCGCAAGAAATCAAGTGCTCTACACATATATAATGCAATTAATTTAGATTCTTCTATCTATTTAAAGAGATTATATTTTTAAAAATCGTAAACGTAGGTATTGATAAAATAACGAGTAAACCAACTAGTAAACTTATTTTAAATTCATATCGATACGAATAAACTATGCTAGGTCGATGAAATATTTTGGAAGTTAATTTCTTTACGAAGAATCAATAATTATTTAAGCGGTATACTTAACTGAAAAGATATTAAAATCTATTAATAACAATTGTAGAAGTGTTATTAAAACGAAATCGTTTCTACGAGTTTATACGCTTGTATGTCAGTAGACAGGCTAGCAATAATAAACTCACTAAACCAATATCACTTGACCCTCAAACGAAGCAATCACTGTGGAGTTTATGTCTATGCCTGTGGCTAAAGTTCAGTTTTTGGTATCACGTCATCTTTCTCGTATCATATAGGTCACGTCAGAAAATCGTAAACAATCAAAATTTTTTTTTTAATATGACTAACACAAAGGCTAGTCACATGTGCAGAAATACGACAAGAAAATCCAAAACAAACTTATTTCATTGCTAGTTGATTGGTTTTTCTATTTTTTTTTCTTTCCTTATATACAAGCCGTGACAAAAATTCAAGAGATAATAAATTAGACGCACACTGGTGATCGATTTATCGAATAAGAGACTCTTAAAAACGGATTTTTTTGTCACAAATGACATCGTATATTGTAAATTATACTCTCATTCAAGAATATTTTTTTCCTATAAATTATTCTGCGTATTATGATTTTAGAAAATAAACTAAGAATAATCATGACTTGAACATTTTTTATATAGGTATCTATAGGCATTTTTTTCAAAATTTAAATTCAAATTGTTTTAAACTAAAAATGTTTTATATTATGAACCTCATTGCAGCAGCAGCAGTCACGAGCATATCAATAAACTACAAAGCAATTGTGTAATATATATTATTAGTGGTTGATAAATAGGTAACAATTATACGTATATTGTATAATATGTATACATATATTCCGATTATGTAAATTCCTTTGGAAACTTACCAAAACTACATATCGGTAGAATGTATAAAATTATATTATGTAATCAACTACATATTATTATAGTGAAATTCAAAAATTGATTTTAAACCCACTTGTATAACTATATCATAAAATCACAATTCAAGTATTTCTCTGTTTACATCGTCTGTATCTATGTAAAATTTTCGAACTACACAGCAAGGCGACTGTTCAATTAAAACCACACACTGCTGTTCAATTGTAATACGTCTGCAGTATTATACGTATATATATATATATAAAGTGCACTTTATGCAAATTTTAAGTGCGGATTGGATTTTAGTTTCAATCGAACACTTTCGTTAGATGCAATATGCAGGATTTGAGGAATAAACTTTATATTGGCGGTATTCCAACCAGTTAAAAACCAATATTCGTACTGTGATATATACATTAAACTGTGTATAATTTACGGAAATTGCTTTTACTGGTAAATGATAATGCGGTGTATTTAAGATTAATTAGTTAAATAAGTTATAACTACTGAACATATTACGTATACGCATTATATTAAAATTGTTGTATGGGTAAAAAAACAATGATGAAGTGTATGAGTATACTACTTAATTCTTAGTTATAATATTAAATCAGTTTTAAATGTTGAAAATTTAAACATTACATTGTTTAGAATATTTTTAGTAGTTTGAGATAGGTTCCAAATAAAACCTACCTACATAAAATTATGATTATGAATCATATTTATTTCCTTTTAGTCATTGCTTGTGTAGTAGCGCGTACAAAATGGTTTTATAATATTATGTATATGAATATAATAAAATAAAATAAATAAATAAATAAATAAATAAATAAATAATTTAAAACCTAACATTTGTTTCAATATAATTTATATAAAATTATTTGCTTTGTATTTAAATAAACAGAATGGTAAATCCCAACTATAGATAAAATAATAACATAACATTTTCTACGATTTGTCTTATCTAAATATAAATACAGAAGTGTTTACGATTCCCTTTTCATTTTCATTGGATTTTATAAACATTTAAAAACCTCACATTTATCTTTCACTGTTACTATTCCACAAAGGTAACTGTAGTTTTCTAGATGCAGTGTATCATGTAGGATCAGATTTATTCCGGTTAAAGTATTATTATCCGACTATCGTTAAGTTGACATTTCCAGTCATTGATACATGAACCATGGTAACATCATTTTTAGCTAAAAAATTTAATTTAATTAATTAATTAATTTTTTATTTCGTATTTCTTTTCGTTCCATAGTTTAGCCTTTTAGCTTAATTCTATTTTAATAACACCGTTTTTCAGTATTCTATACTATTGTTAAAACGACGAAAATTATGTCAATAAGTACATTCTAAACCGTATAAACGAAACAAACATGACGATAATCAACAATTAATATTAAAGTTAAAAAAAAAATAATTACAATTATAATAACAATTATACATTATATTTAGGTGTTACTTTTGAAACTAATGAAAATTGACTGGTATATTATATATCATTATTATTGTCTATATTATTTTTGAATCTATAGAATTATATTATATTGAATATTTAATCAAAATATGACGTAATAGTTGAAAATAATGTATTACAGGTCAGAGGAATGTATGATCTAACAAAAATTAATTTGAAAAACCAACTAATAAAGTAAGAGTTTTTATTATTCTTTTTTACATACTCGTATTATGTTTTATGATAACATTAAAATATTAAAGGACATATATTGTATCATAGCCGATTTATATAACTTATAATATCGTGTAAAATTATATTAAGTTAACCTATATAGGCGGAGTTCAAAGCATAAAAATTTAAAATATTCCCCTCAAACGTTTGGAAATACTTTAATAAATATCAGTTCATCGTCGTGTCCAAAAAAAAAAAACTGTCAGTGAACTCTCATCCACCCTAAAAAGACTTTCCTTGTCAAAACGTCTGTTAACCAAAATAATATACTACTAGGACACATTGCTACAATAGCTGTCGGACCTAATATAAATGGTAATTTTGCACCCGCCATGTTTAGTATGTCATAGACTTAATAAAATACCTTGAGTGACATCATGATGGTGCTTATACGTTGTAAAAGTATACTGTGAATTTTTATAATTTTATATAAAAATTATTGTGTGTATGTGTGTGTGTGTGTGTATAAAACCAGAAAGAGGATTTAACTTTTTAAATTCTTCATCAAAATTGCCTACTGTCGTTCATCTTACTTCATTTACGTCCACTTTGCTCTTTGGTCTTTAGATTAACATTAATAAAATACATCTCATCCTGACAACGGCTTTATAAGGGATAATGATATTAAAGTTATTGCTTTATTCAGAAAATCTCTAGAGACTACTCAGCTGCAACATTGGTGATGTAATTTATATAGGTACTAGATTTCGTCACGTCTACATATTTTTCGTCGGGATATATAAGTTTTGCGTTGTTTCTAGTGCATCTTATTATAATTTTGTTAAATTGGGAATTAAATATTCGGTACTATCAAAAATATTCAAAGATTTCAAACACAGTCTACATTATAATTGAATTATTAAAAAAAAAAAATGTGTTTAATTATTATATGATATTGAATAAAAACATGTATACATCTTTTACGCTGTTTAACGAGAGAACACACCACAACCGGATAAGAAAATCATTTCTTTTGTGCATCTTCCTACAACACCCAGCCACATAAAAACCGTTTTTAATGATAGGATTGAGTAATGATGTAAAAAACAGCGTGTTCTCTTGATGCACAGAGTATTTTAGTATTCTATAGTCTCCTCCCCCCCCCAAAAAAAAAAATAATAATTTGGAAGTAAATTAAAAATTTGTTATTTTATTTTAGCTCATCATTATTAATGAGACTCAAATAATTACAATACTACGCGTAGAGCTAAATTAGAGGAGTAATTTTGTTTTCACTTTATTTTTGATATTTTATTGTCTTGTCGTTTCTTTTTATTCGTTGATTTTATTAACCTGCAAATGTAATTGAGTTTTGCACTTTTTCTCGTCACCTCGATAGGTTACGCTTTTCGTTATCAATGACGTCCTTCTCAAGCATGTGTGTGCATGCAGAGTATTAATCGAGTTTAATTGATAATCAAAAAGTTTGGGGAAAAGAAAAAAATTTGATCTGTCGAACATCCGACGATCGTATAAGTTCAACGCAAAAGTTTCCAAGGCACACTGTGATAGGTAAGATTAACCGGCGCGTTTCACGTTCGGACCTTTGTCGTTGTGCATATATATATGTAGTATGTAATATAATGCGTGTGGGGTTACTGCGGTTATCGGATTTCATTAGGGTTCATTTACCCTTTTAATAAAATAATATATACAATCTCACCGCAGTTGTAACCCCGTCACGTCTTTATTTTTCTAGCTCAATTTTCACGCACGAAACACGGTAGTGTATTTTTTATACATTTCATCTCGCGATGACACGACGTCCCAAAAAAACCAAAACAGATTATACGAATAGAATTATTTCAAACGGTTTACGCAGGTTTGAAATATGTAGAGGTGTTTACCCTTTGGTTACCCGACGTGGTTTTTTTTTTGTGGTTTAATTATGGGCTTTTTTTTTACTAAATTGTATTCTGAATAAAAATATGCATAAAATAATAACTACAATAATAAAATTACACTAAAACTCAAGCGTCAACCCGCTGTGATAAAATAAAATGTTTATATAACGTCACACAGTAGCAAAAAAAAAAAGAAATAGTAACGCATATTTATACCGTATCAGCTGGTCGAGTGTGTTGGTGACACTTCAATTTTTATGGTGTAAATTGTACGACGAGTTTCGTTCTACGGGGTTTTCGTCCAGGAAAAAGTTAACGTGGGTGTGTCCAATCATAAAACGGAAGAACGAGATGTCAAGACACACGCAGACCAGCAAATACAATATGTCGTGTATGTGTGTAATACGGTATTGTGTGCGAGCGACATTTTTTTTAAGTCAGTCCGGTCAAAGTTGGGTTAGGTATAGTTGTGTGTTATAAATGGATCTTGTGATGCCGACACTTATGTGCAAATGTGCATTACATATCCAGATAGTGTTAAAACATAACATTACTATATTATGTGTAAATGGGCAGCGACAGAATTTTGCATGATTAATTGATTAAATAGCATCGTCTTTAAAATACGTAGACATTATTTACTGTGGCATTATTTCATTTTGGCTTTAAGCTATTAATTATATTCAGAATATTATTATTTTTTTCTATTAATCTAAATGTATATATTATATTTAATAGTTGCATTTGTATTATAAATTTATAACATCATCATAACCTTTAAAGCGTTTTTAGAAAAAAATCGAAGCTAATAATACTTTATTATTTTGGTACTATTCTCAAGGTTATAATATTTTCAATACAACTCATGACAGATTTAGTTCAATTAAGATCAATTTAGTTGCGAAAAATTTTTTGTATAATAACAATAAACTTGAAATATAAGGTTTTTAACATACAAATTAATTCATAATTGCTTCGCAAAAAGTTTCCATTGAAATAAATTTGTTCCATTATTGTGTTTATCGCGCAAAAAATTTAATTTTCATTTAAATAAAATTTACTCGATAGATTAGTTCGAAAAACCTATTTACATAATATAGCTATGTAAAGGAACCCATTTACAATCAATTTTTAAATGTACGCTATTCAACTGTTTATGGAGAGCTGACGAGAACAATGTTCAATTCACACAATCACACATACACACATAATCACTCGAAACATATAATCACTTTGTCTGGCGAGCAATAATGATAGTAACTAATGGTCTCGCACGCCACTACTTTACAATGAAAATATCCTTCTATATATAAATGGAGGCAGCTAAATATAGTAGACATTAATGTTAGCAGTTCAATATTTTCTGTTCAAAGTACTCAAGTCGTGAGAAAGTTCCGAATTACAATTTATTTAGCAAATTAATTACATGCTTTTACAAAAAATCTTTGTTAAATTTACTTCAGATATAACACAGCCTAAAAATAATCTGATGTGTACTATGTAGCTATTAGCTATAGTATTGTAATACTATAAATAATTTCGATCTTATACATTTTGTAAATTTAAAAATAATTGGTTTTAAAATTTGACCGATGATTATTGATAATTGATTTTATAATCATTAGATGATATTATATGTTAATACTGCATAGTATACTAATCTAATAATAATCGATCTAACTATACAATTATATTATAGTTGCATGATTTTAAGTTCGTATTAGCGACTATATTATAACATGTGAGGTACATGGTGCCAAAACAATTTATAATCATCAGAAATCAACTGTTCAAGGGTTATTATGTTTTGATATTGAAATTAATTAGCTATTCAAATGCCTATTCTTTTTATTTTTTAGTTTGTTAGGTAAATTTTATACTAAAATATTGTACTCATTATTGTAAATAGATATTATGGTATTATTAGTTATTGGTTCATATTATTGAGTTCTATTCTGATTTTTTTTTTTTTCGAAAAAAATAATTTATAGCGCCTACTTTGTGTACTATAATATATGCTGTGTATACTGTGTAAACGATAAACATAATATAATAATGGTAAAATCTCAATAAAATATTAGAAGTGCACTAGTAGTATTATTATTGTGTTGACGGTGTCGTACAACCAATCGCCACAGACAGGTTGTAGGGCAATGCATATGATAATAAATTTGTATTATATTGACTTCGACGTGGATGGTGCAAACAATAGAACAGTGTTTCAGGAGTTGTAAGGCACCGACCTCTATATACTAATGTGTGTGTAAACGTAGGAACCAGGGGAGACATTAGTACCAGTGAAGCGTTAGTTTCACGTGTGATGTGTGTCTTTTGTGCGTCAAAAGGATGATGGAATTTTATTCAACCATGCATCCTGCCTAGCCACGTTCGAAACACGTGAATGCACACGTAATACTAAGAGTTACGACTCTTATTCAACAATAGTGACAAACACAAACATGTAGTGTATATATTATAATATACTTTATACCTTTGAGACAGTAAATGTTTTTTATTTTTTTTTTTATCAAATTAATATTAATTGAAATATAATTTTTAATAATCGTTCCAGAACTTATTGTAATTTTGTAAGAAGACCATATTTTTATTATTAATATCGTTAAAGGAGTTAATTAAATAATAATTTTAAATTGTAAAATAGAAATATAATTGCAAATTTAAAAATTCCAAATATTTGCTAGAAAGCAGCTATCATGTTATAGTAATATCAATAAAAATTATAAACATTTTGGGGAAATTACAACAAAATATAATTGAATAATTATTCCAACGCAATAATGTTTAAATTATGTGTTCGATTATTACTTATTTCAGAAATTAAATTATTTTCAAATAATATTAAAACTTTATTACTATAATGCACTACTATGATTTGCGATATTCAGTTTAAATAACACTACTATAAAATAATATCCATTTACAAACATCGTTTACTTAGTACCTGTAATATAAGTAAACATTATATAATACTTAAAAGTAAACTTCAAACATACATTTTACCATACTGTATAGACGCAGAGAAAATGTTTGTTTGATCGATTATTTTTTTTAAATATATCCCGCTTTTATAATTTGAGTTGTAAAGTTTTATTTTGAAATTAAATTTGTTGATTTTATGGACACGAAGACAATATAATATCTATAATAGGTTTTATTTATCGCCATTTTATCGACTTTGATAATGCTTAGTATGTTTATAAATATATACATATATCGATAAAAGACACTAAACATTTTACAACTGTTCCTCGTTGGTCTCGTTTTTCAATATGACGATCTGTTTTTACGATCGTCTCGCGGGAACGATAGCTGCAGTAGGTATATGCAGTAGTAGTAATAGAATTAATACATACTGATTTTTAAATCGTTTATATACACTCCATAGTTTCGACATTAAACGCAAAGTTTTACAATCGATCCGTGAAATAGGAGGTGGTTCTGTTTTGATGTTTCTTTTATGTAAAATCAATTGGCAAACGACTTTCTTGCGTAGATTTTACCTACTAACGGAGTTATTGATATTATATAATATTAAATAATGTAATATAATGACTTAGTGCCTCTGTCACTACCGATTTATATAGCCGGCTTTAGATCTCATTGTCATCATAATGTTACAGTATTCGAATGACGTGATCGTCGTCACCCTATTCGTTTTATTATCATATATATATATATATATATGTATATGATAATGTCGTCTAACGAATATTGATATGCATGTATATATATATGGTTACGTTAATTTGATTTATAACCTGTTAATATTACGCGTGTGTATATAATGTAAATTATTATACCTATATAATAGTCAGATATTTTAACCAAAATCATTATATGATAATTATCATTTATTACAGCGTTACCTATATAATGTGATATATAATGTTATTATAAGTGTACGAGTATACATATGTCAAAATAATAATGCATAATGTATTCGATAGATATTACCTATAAGTACATCATTTTATGTATTAGAGATATAAAGGACAACTTCAGTATATTAAACATTTCGACAAAAATAACAAAAGTTTTCGTTTATTTTTTCTTGCATCCTTTTTCCCATTATATGTATAACGTATTGCATGTTTCAATTTCATCATATTTTTTTTTTCTATTGCATAATTTTGAAATCTTCATACATAATATTATTTATTAGTTAAATAGTATTGTACTGAAAGCTAATAATAAAAAATAAAAAAATATTATTAATTAGTATTTTTTTAATGCGTTTATGAAAAAATGTAAAGTTAAGTGTACAAAAATAAACCACAATCGAATTATTTCAACACCACTGTTGAATAAAATGTCTAGTATCGATCTGAAACAATTTTACTTTCATACGAATAGTTATACGACGTTATTAAAGTTTTAACATTTTATTAATTAGGTATACACTTTTATAAAAGTCCTATAGGATTTTGTTTTTATTTTAAAACGATTTAAATGCTGTTTTTTTAAAACATTATATTCCAAGCAACAAGGAATTCTGTTTTTCGTTACGTTAAAGTGGGTGAGGTCATTGATGTATTTTTAGCATTGTGATAGAGTGTGTTTAACGGTGAATTATTTTCCACAATAGATACTTATTTTGGTGACTTACTTTATTAGGAGATCGATTTTTTCAATACGTGAATGCTGTTTTTAGTCCATAACTTGTGTGTGACTGTGTTATCTTTGGAATATTGTTATACACTCTAAGAGCTTTTCGAGATTTTATTGGAAATAATCTATACCAGAGATGTTGTCTTGGTTTAACCATGGTATTTGTGATATTATAAAGTTTCACGTATAATGTGTGATTATTCAAATCTGAGCGCAAAGGTAAAATTTCAAATTTAATAATACAATACATTTTTATGGGTAGGTGCAATGGTGTGTAAGTGCGTTTTAAATCTTTCGCAGGGAAAAATCGACGGTGTATTCCGTTATAATGTATGATAGTTTACTCGGAAAACGATTCATCCGATCGATCAAATTCCTAGATATACGAAAACGTATGTGCTTGTTAAAAATGATGGATTTTTCATTAAAAAAAAAAAAAAACGTGTATCTATAAATAATACATTTACAGTACAATAATTTATCGAGGTCTTTCAGGTCGGAATCGTAATTCCTGTCCGGAAACTCGGCAAAAACAATAAATCACATTTTAACGACAAAAGTATATATTATACAAGCGTGAATGTGTGTGTGTTTGGGTTCGTATTATGGTTGATGGCGGTGTTGGGAGGAGGTATAGTTCGACCCGGCGCGCATAAAAGGACTGGTCAGATTATGTGTTATAATATTACACGATGTGGATAATATGACCAGTGTGGCGAGTGTGAGTGCGTATTAGCGTTCGCTTCTGTGTAGTCAGGTATATATGCACGATAAGCTGAAAACCCAAACCTAAACTACACTCCCCGTTATTACGCCGTCCAAAACTGTAGAAGGGCGCTGCAAATGTCGATATAGATCGTCGTCGTCGTTGTGCCGCTTGCACGGATCATTACGCAGATAACCTGTTGGCGAAATTTTTGACTATCGAAATGTTATCACATACCTACATATACAAATACATTTAAAAAATGATTAATATATTGCGAACCAGTTGGCAATATATTGTGATCAAGGGAACATAAAGAATTTTAAATAAATTGTCGTTTTTAAAATTATAAAATCGAATATTAATAATTTGATAATCCATAAATTATGTTATACTATATTATAATAGTTAATAGTTAATACATAACCTAATTCATAATTGTATGCATTTCAATATTTTTCATTGAATTTGTTTATTGGTTACTCTTGGAAATTCTATTACGTCACTGGTGATGATTAATTATTATAGTTTAACTATAATACTATACAAGTTAATATACCTACTCAATATTCGTTCGACAGTAGATACGGAGGTTAAAAAATAAAATGTATTGAAAACCAGATGATACGCTTTCGATCAGAATTTTTAGAAGAAAAAATTTAAAAAAAAACAATGTTGCTCTCGCTGGTTCATTGTATTTTATTTAATAAAACGATTTTTGGTATTTGAGTATTACAGAGAATATTTAAAAAAAAATAACCGATTACGATAATAAAATAACTGTATTGTTTTTCGGAGCGCATGCATAGTCAGTGCGTACAGACATAATTCGTTAAATAATTTTAACAGGTTTATACGTTTTTGTTAACCACCGTTGTATAAAATCTCAATGTCCCTTAGTTGATTATATTCTTTAAAAAAATTATATGTAGCTAATTGCACTCTAATACGAAAGCAAACTACACTGGACTGGCTCTCTTGATCGCGAATTTGCTAAGTTGAACGTTTGCAAGATAGATAAAACGCATGCCGGTGTGAGTCGTTCTCTTAAAGATCTTATGCGTTCAGAAAATGCTACCTGCAGCAGCCTCGGTAAAACGAACGGAACCGATAATAATTGTGCCGGTACCGCGGTAATAACGTATTTATGGCTAGACATTTGACGGCGGTTGATAGGTATAATATACAATATAATATATTATATATATGTGAGCTAGATACTTAAGGTCATATTTTTTTTTACGGTGCATCAACCGAAACGTGATAACATTTGTAATGCAAACGCTTCGAGTCTCGACTG
Source organism: Rhopalosiphum maidis (assembly GCF_003676215.2). Lineage (NCBI taxonomy): Eukaryota > Metazoa > Arthropoda > Insecta > Hemiptera > Aphididae > Rhopalosiphum > Rhopalosiphum maidis. Next base: position 70,003,121 of record NC_040877.1, read on the forward strand.
TGGTGGTGGTGTGTTGTTTGTCGTAATCGGGTTGTTTTAGCATGCAAAAATCGTTCGCGTTTTCCCTTACGGCAGTGTTAGGGTTCAACCGATGGGATACGACGATAGTCACGTCGCCACTGCAGGGTTATAAATGTTATAATTCCTTTAATCCGGCTGCGACCGATCATTCTCCCACGCGTAAAAATAAAACACGCTTTCTTCTGATTATGATTTTATAAAAAATATTAATTATTTTTCAATAACCGCTCGTTTCGGACCGTTGTCCCGATTTTCAATAATCTACGGCTGATTTAAGCCACAAACAGAAACGTATTATAATATAATATTTTAATGACGTTTAAAATTTAACATCCGTAATGGGTTTTTATTTTTTACTTTGAGTCGTTTATCAACTCGTTGACAAAAATACGTTTTTCTGTTTTCTATTGTATGCCTTATACATCTAGCATATATTTTTTGTATACTCTAAAATATAAAAAAACATATAATAATATAATATCAATAAAATATATTATTATAAATAATAAACGTTATACCTTTATAAAATAATTAATTTATACAAAATTATAATAACCATAGTAATGAGATATTAACTGTATTATACGTATATTATCTTATGTATTATATTACACATTTGGGCCTGATTTCATTCATATCATGTTTAATAACATAATAGAATTTTTACAATTTATAGTGACCGATTTCCAACTCAATGACATACTTTTTATAATATTAATTTCTTTTTCAAAAATTTTATCAAACTATTTTCTTATATTTATTTTTAGTAATATTATGCATTTTTTCCACATCTGTAAGTTTTTATCGTGGGAATATTGTTTGAAAAAATATAGGTAGACCGCGAATGAAAGTTATATTTAATTATATGGTCTGATTAAGTCTTTCACGGGAATCACGACTATATTCTATATATAAATGACGCTGTCGATTCCATGCCGTCCCGCCCGCACGCGAGTTTGCAAAACAATGTTATCCGGTTTCCTTTTCATACTATAGTGTGTACAACGACCGTATAAAACGTATATAATTAAAGGACAAATGCGCGGGCGATGGGTACGCGGGGAGACGAATGAGTGAAAATAACGCGACGGCGACGAATATCATTAGTAAAATTGATCTCTCTCTCGCGACGCGATTACGGTGTCGTGTTTTACTGAACGTTTTTTATTTTTTTTATGGACGAAAAATAAATAAATAATGCGCGAATGAAACAGAATACCCTTCAACGGTAATCTCCTGCCGGTATATGTCATGTTATACCGAACCACCGTCACCGGAGTGGCGGCGGCGACGACGATGGATCAAGTTAAATCGACCGTTTTGTCGACCTAGAGAATATTCGCGTTTGTATTTTTTTTTCGTATTCAGTTTTAGTCTTGTGTTTTAGCCTCGATAAAGACGCGTGGGTACCGCATCGCCGCCACGGTACTCGTTTTATAAATATATATATATATATACATGAGGTCCACCGGGAGGATCGAGGGGCGCGAGCGATTCGGCGTGGATTATAATATTATTGCGCATTCGCTCGATCCACTACAGCAGCACCAGAGATGTGCCCGTTGTCGTCGTCGTCCCAGACAATCCTACCCGGCGGTGGCGGTGGCAGCGGACAAATGGCTAGATTATCAGAAAAGAAAAGGAAGTCCTGTATATGAGGGGGAAAAAGCCGCCCGGATCGCGGCACGACGGCCCAGGCAATAATTTACCAGAGACGCGGTATCGAGGCGCGGTCAGGAAAGCCGGGATTTTGCAGCAGAGAAGGTATATATATATGTATAAGCCGTAATGAGACGAACACTAAACGCCCGCTAATGTATATAACACCACGATGGGGTGGTGGTGGACTGGAGGGTTTGTCGTCGGACCAGGCCGCCGCGCGTCGGTGAAGCGGGCGAGCGGGGTGGGCTGAAAACGCGTACACGCTTACGGCCGCCGCGGGAGGAGCCGAGTGCGCTCGGATATAAATCATCCGGATTTTTTTCGTCGAATTCCGTCACCCACCCCTTCCTTTCCTTTTGGTTCCTTATACATATACACTTGCAACACTATATATATAATCATAACGACGTCACATTAATCAGTCCGTTTGCGTTCGACTTTTGATGCGCCGAGGCATAATAAAATAAAAAATAAAAAAATAAAATAAAATATATATTATACAGAGCGCTGTATACTGCAGTGTATAAAAAAAATCGGCGACGCCGACATTCGAGAAATTGTGGCTAGCACCGCTTTGTTGCACTACTTAATTTTTTTTTTTTCGTACTGAACGAAGAACCGACTGTTTATTATGGATAGGTACCTCCTAGGTATTAAAGATGATGGATACTCCTAGACATACTGCGACGCAAAGGCAATTTAATAATCGTCGTGTACAAATATCTTGTGAAGTCAGGTTTATTATTTTTTTTGTTTTGCAAATTTACAGATAAATATATTAACAGTTTGGTAACTATCTAATCATATTATAAATTGTGTTTATTCCGAAGTTGACTTATACGAACTGATTGATGTGGAAAAAAATCAATGTTTCACATGATTCATTATTTCTATGCCTAAAATAATAAATGTCTTAAGTTATATCCTATTTATAAAACCTCTAGATCACATTAAATCCGTTCAAATATGTTTTAATAATATTTTTGCGTTTTATTTTTATGATGATAAAAAAATAAATAAATAATAATATATTATATTTATATGAAAACATAAAATATAATTTACAAAATATCAGCTCATGCCTTATAGTGACCAATTTTAACATTTTTTCACCCCTTCTGACGGTGGTTATTCTTGCGTGCTAATGTGTAGGTTTCAAAAAGTATAATTGTGATCGATCATTTGTTCAGTCTTCAGTTTGTGTGCATGGTGTAGATACCCATACTTAATTGTTTTCAACCCATTGCACGTATCAAATAATTTATGATGATAGGAAATCGGAAGTAATGCTAGTGCATTCGTGGATAATATCCTGATGACAATAGTAACAAAAGTCAAATATCATTGATATAAGTTAAAATCCTAAAATAACAAACAATAATGTTATTATAATTTGTGTTAAATTTTTCAAAAGTTTTCATTGAATAAATATAAAATTTATGCAAGTAAATGTACTAAAAATACTAATAAAAAACTCGTGTAAAGTTATAGTTTGAATACATATTTTTTCAAATGGGTAGGTGACTTTCATATGACATTTTGTCTCCTCTGCTGTTTTACTGGTACCAGTTTATTGCGGGAACTATAACTTAACTCAAAAAAGTTTAACTTTGCATAAAAATGAGATTCAAAAAGTAAAATACTGCAATAAGTTTAACCTGTAATATCTGTAGTACATATATTATTATTTATGATCTAAAAAACTTTCAAATTCGATTTTTACCCCATCCATTTTGATTCTATGGGATACCGTGTTTAAAATACTGTCAATTTGTAGGTTTCGTATCAATTTAACAAAATAAGTCAACATTAAGAACTGTTTAACGTGGTTACATTTTTGACGGGTCGTAAAGTCATTTTAGTTTATTAAGTTATGCGGAAATGTGGGATACAATTTTTGTGAATAATATAATATTGTGCTGTAGTTAAAAGAAAAAACATAATAATAACAACGCTTCTTTCTCTAATTTTATTTAAAAATAATAAATAAGAAAACCATTTACATACTTAACTAAGTTTACATAACTGATGATTTAACTAATTTATCTATCGAAACTGCAATTTATTGGGAACTCGTTGTTAGCCATGCGTAACATTTGTTATTAACAATCTGATGCGTTAAAACTGAACAATAGCATAAACTATTCAAATTAATACGAAGTTATCGTTAATAAACAATTATTCACCAAGCGCATCGAATTAAATTCCTCTAACCCACCGTCTGTAATTAAAAATAGCTCGAGATATTTTTTGATTCATAAATTATATTTCGTTTTCTTCATTAATATCGCTTAAAAAAAAAAAAAACTACACGTCGTGTAAATACTGACGTATATTTTCCATGATCTCGGATTTGAGTATTTAATTTGATCCGATAAATGTTTGTCTCGACGAGACGTATATAATAAATCAACGTTTCCATTAACGAGTGGACGCGTGGATCATTTCTAAAATTTAATATCCGTCACACGACAATATAACACTAACAATTATGGTGGTTTGAACTATTTTATACTTTGTATTTTTTAGTTAATTGAAAGCATGTTATGTCATCGTATTTTATATTAATAGAGTACGTACATTTTATCGTAAATGTTTCAATTTGTAATATTTAATACCTAAACATTGTATTCCTCCCCAGAAAAAAAAAACAAAACCATAGATCATTACAGTATGATAAAAACAATTTTATGGCCTTATGAGTAATACAATTGATAGTTTAGTATAGTATGTGTATCATATTAATACGAATTTTAATTAATTATTGAAATGTATATTGTACTATCCAAACTAGACTCACGATAATTCGTCAACGAATTGTTAGTATCTTATACTCGAATTACCGCCATATGTATATTGTAATCACCCGTATACAGTTGGATGTATAATATATTCGCGCTCCGGTCAAACGCATGTAGTGTAATATTTTATCTGCTAAAGGCATAAATATATAGTGACGGCGCTTAAACGGATTAAACCGCGTCTCTCGCCTGGGCTTTATAAACATTAATCATTAGGGCCGTTTCATAATTTTACCGAATTTCTACTAATCCTGTCCGAACGTCGAAATATATGTTATGCTATATTGTATATTTATATATTACGGTTTCATTTGTTGTGGACTTCTTTGTTTGTATCGCTTGTCACCTATCGAACTCTCGAAACACATTATTATATCACACATTTTTTAAAAATTATTATCATCATAATAGTACCATCTGTCTGAAATTCTGTGGTCGAAACCACGTTAAGTTACAAAGTGTTATGCACTGAATATCCTCGAATTTATAAAATATTTTTAAAAATTAAAAACCAAATCATTGGCCCCCTTTCATCAATTTAGTACATTTATTCGGATGTTGTCTGACGCAGACAAATTATTGACTAAATATATTTTATTGATTTACGCAATTTTGTATAAGTTTAGTATTACATAATGATTGAAATTAGAATTAATAAGTTCAAAAATATTTATTGTGCGTCCATATTTTATTATTATTAAATTGTCAAATTCAGAAATACAATGCAATAAAATCTATGATATAAATATAGATTAAAAATTATTAATTATTATAATTTATATTTTATTAAATAAAGGGTAAGTTGACTGAATTTTTCTTAGTAAACAAACATTTATTTGTTTCAATGTTAATTATTTTTATATCATCTTTTTTTGATAGATATATACATTAAGTTAAGTTTAATCTAAGCGAAATTGGGTGAAACAACTAGTAAGATATATAAATATAATATTATCCAAGCAACGTTTCTAATTTTTCCTATATGTCGCCTACGTTATGTTCATTACGTTCAATCGCCCACGTTATGTTCATCTGACGAATAATGACTGCCGTTTTCTTAATGCAATTTTTATGGGACCGTAAACTTCGTTTTACTATATTTTCGCGCTTTTTTTCGGTCATTTTAAAAAAACATTAAGCCTCCAAAAGGGAAACGATAGCCGCTGCGGTGAGAGTAATACGGATAAAATGGACCAGTGTGCAACGATTCGAGAACCGAGCCTCGCAGAGAAAAAGTGAGAGAGAGAAGAGCTAGGCATGAGCCGGCGGGGAAAAACCCGTCTCGTTTTAATGGAGAAGAAAATGTTCATCAAAGTTTTCCGTCCGTTTAAGGCGACCATAAATCAACCGGGAGATTTTTCGCTCTGACATTTCGTTTCGTGAAATCCCCCCCCCAACTCCGCCGATTTTTGGCGGGACCTATGCCGAGAAATTGATTTGAATTTGAATACAATGTACAATATACAACAATGTACCAACCATACATATATGCTCTTCGCGTAATTTCACCGCTATAGCACAATTGTGATAGGGTGTATTCGCGTATATAGATCGGACCCCCGTTATGTGCATATTATATATTAAATTGGTAACCGTGGGGTATATCTACCTGCCGCGAACGAATGGACCGGAAATATTATTAGGGTTTTGGGCGAAATTGTTATCGGGAAAAATATACTCGTACGGACGGTATATATAACGGTGAGTCCTTTCAGAAAAAAAAAATATACCTACAGACACAGCTGCAGATAAAAATGGAAATAAGAAACTCAACATTATATTTTGGTTCAAAAAAAAAAAAAATAATAATAATACATTTATATGTTTATATGACGTACCTATGAACGGATAAGGCACTGGTGGCGACGGCGGTGTCGGCGATGGCGGTGGCCGTCGTATCGACAGACGGATAAATTTTAACCGTAATAACGTTCTCTGCATTCCGAAAAGTATTGATATAATAATAAAGAGGCGCGGCGATCATTTTATACACCGTCTGCACATATAACAACGTGCAGTCAAAATGGCCTCTAATTTCGTCACGTATCCCGGTCACGTAACTGTATTCATATTTTATAGGTGTAAGGGGATTTTGAAGTTCGCGCGTTCGAAACCTTTGCACTTCGCGGGCTGTGAATACATACGCGCGTATGATCTAAATATTTCCGAGAATGTTGGTACCTACGCATTTAAGCCGTTCGGCTTCGTTACACCGATGACGTATCGCTCACAGAGTACAGAGAGTACCTACTATACATCGTTTGAAACGGTTCTCCAACGCAAACGCGTCTCCTGGAAACTTACGAGTATATATAATATACAACCGATGTCAACGAGGCCGAGACTAAGCTTTGAACTTTTAAGTTTTATTTTTATTTTTTTTTAAATTATTCAACGTGCGTTTATGGAGTGCGATTACGGATTAACTCTTATTTAATATAATAATGTATAACACATATTATTATAATACGATCTACTGTTGGGTTACGTTTAAAAAAAAAAAAACAAAAAAATATATATATTAGAGAATATATACGGAGAAAATACTATAGACCATGAAATTATTTGTAAGACATAATATATTTACCATTTTAGTTTTTACTGTGATTTTCTCTTTATAACGTTTGGAGACATTCTATTTAAGCTAACGTTGTACGTGTAAAATGTATATATTATAATACGTTATATATGATAGAAATATACTCAATTATTTCGGCTTGAATCAACAGTAATATTATATACAAAAGTTTAATTTTAACGCATAAAGTAACATCGAACAATACACTTATTTATTTAATATATGTCGTTTCCGGTGCAATAAATCGTTGTTATATCAATATTTAAATTACTTATAGAATGAATGAGTTTATATGGAAATAAATTCGTGGAAACTGAATGTAAATAACTGCCGGTTCCAAAATATAAACTGTCCTTTTAGTTTTGGTTATATTATATTATTTTTTTAACTGTTCCAGTCAAATATTAGATATTATAATCAAATTTATAGTTTCATAATAAAATCACAAGCACTTAATTATTTGTATGTTTCTAAAATACTATTGCAATGCAAACATCGAAATAATTTAAACCATTTCACGTGCAACGGATACATATAATATTGTATCATATTTATTAGGGATGTTTAATTTACTCGCTAAAATTTCATTAGATTTGTTCTGTTACTAAGTTAAGCTGCGCTACTCTACGAAGTAGGGTAGCGCAGCTTAACTAGTACTTTAAGTATCACTGAATTTGCTCGAAACCCAATAAATGGAACAGGTTACAATTAATATCAAAATCTATTTTTTGGTGTTTTTTTTAATTTTAGACACATAATATAGATTTTTAGTTTTTTTGTTGTCCGCTAGATTTGAAAATGTATTTTTTTTTTAATCAACTGGTTAAAAATGAAACTTTTTCAGTTCTATAGCTGTGAGTCAATATAATAATTTGAAATCAAGTTTATCACTATAGATAACATTATGGTCGTAAAGCAAAATTTCACGTATGGATTTTAAACAACTAAACAACGTTTTGAAATGTATTATGAATGTTTGAATAAATGAACAGTGCAAAGAATATTATATTGTGATCGAACAATACGAAGTCGGTGGTATGTGCACAAAATATAATTTTTACGCTGAATAATAATAATAATATACAATAATATGTATTATTACAACACGCGTATATTATTGTTTCACAAAGTTACGAAATCAAAAATAAAAACAGTAAGTATAAAAAACTCATATTCACACAACGGTGGTGTATACTATTTGTACATTTTATGCCTTTATATCGTGGTATTTAATTGCATCTAAAACGTTGGTTGTTGTTACCGCGATAACAATAAACGGCGTGGAGAATTTGTTGCCTTTTATTTTTCCACAGAATAGGACGTTTCATAATAATAATATATACGTACACACGTTCGTATATAATATTATGTTTGTACGTGCATCGCGTAAATCTTCGAGTGCGTAAAGGTCGAAAAACGAATACAATTCTTTTGAAGGCGTCGCAATGTGTACGCATTGTAATACAATACACCACGAATTGTGATGTAATAAATTATATTATATACGCGCGTGTGGAAAATGGAAATGTTGCAGTTGTGTAGTCGTTGAGTTTTTAATATTTAAAAAATAAAATAAAACAAAAAATTTGAAAAAACCGCAAAGTTTGGTAAGCGCAAACATATATTTATAATAATATCAGAGAATAATATTATAACCTAGTGGAGGAAAATAAAAATCTACAACGGCACTGAACTTATATAATAATAATAATAATAATAACGTTCTGCCAACCAATTGTCGTCGTCGTCATCGTGCTGGGATCCTTTAAATTTACGACTTTTCCACGTCACGACAACTATCGCCCGCGCCACCGTCGACCTTTACACAGAACGGCTGCTGCAGGGAAAGGTTGCACGTAGGAAGCACATTCAGCGGTTGTTGGTAGGGGGGACTGACAGAGAGGGGCGGTTGGTCGGTGGGTTGCGTGTCAGCTGCAGATAGCCGTCCGACAATATAACACTTGCTCTACCCATTATACTCTCTCCGCCCTCCCCTTAAACCTCCCTAAGTTCGGAAGACTTCTATATATATTATATAATATATATTGTGGTACGTAAACCGTATCCAGCCAAGAGGACAATTTAATGCAGCCATGGATCGAAAATTATCATCTGCCCCTTTATCTGCAGTAGGACCGAGTCCGTGGTAGAGAAAAAAACATAGGAACGGTAAGGAGTGGGTGGATGGGCGGGCTATATAACGCTAGTGTGTGTGTTTGAGGGAGAGAAACAGAGTGACAGAGAAAGAAATGAAACGCGCACAATGGGACCTTTTATGTAATAATATATATATAAATATAAATATAAAACACGAAAACGCGAGCACGCTCAGTCGATGGCCAGACGACGACGAAGAGTAAGAGAGAGAGAGAAATAAAAACCGTTCGATCGCAATCAAAAAACGCATCCGGACATCCGCGGCTGTAATTCCGATGCGTCCCACTATATATTATTTATACAGAATAATATATTTTTTGTACAGTTTTTTCACTCTTTTTTTTTTCATCCGGCAATCAAAGTTTTCGTCGTATCATCCGGAAAGGCTAAGGCGCCAATATTGTCTTGCTGGGTGTGTTGTCCGTCCGTCGTACGAGTAATGCGATTCTGTGAGTCATATTGTCACGAAAAAATATTATCATGTATATATTGAAAACGCTGTCACATAATTATGGTTCAGTTATATTATAAAAAACAAAAGTTAAGGCAACAAATATAAGATAAAAACATTTAAAAAAAAAATCAACTATAAATCGGAAACCACGACATGATATTATTAAATGATAATAATTATTAATTATAAGTTTATAAAATCAAATACCTATATGAATTAAAATATTATACATTCTACGCCCCACGTCGAGGTAAATTTTAGAACAACTTCATTAATTTAAACTTCAATTCTTTTACCATGAACCAAGGAAAATAATAAGCTTAGGAATCTTATTGTACACGACGATGAATGGTTCATAAATTCACAAAGCTGAAAAAATTGTGCAACTAATATTTAGTATATAATGACTCAAAAACAGTATGTATTTTTACTGGAGGTCAGGTATATCGGTAATTTATAAGACGCTTTTTTATTGCACTTGTTTTTATACTGAATTCATTCGTTTCTATGATGAATAATCGTAAGAGTTTGTAATATAAAAATAAAATTCTAAATTTTTCTTAGAAATTTAATATGTTTCAATGTCTTCTGAACGAATTTTAAACTTTTACGATGTTCATCATTAAATTTGGTTTTTTTCTTTATGATCTAATTAGTTCTTTAAATAGGTACCTACATTATATTTTATAGCTTAACTGTTTATTGTTGTTTCGTTGTCGTGGGTTAATCAAATCAAAAACTATGTCAGAATAATATAGAAAATTAATATGAGACAAATTTCACTCGACTCAAAATAATCCGATTAATAACATGGTTTTACATGTTAAAACATGTATAAATACTATGCGAATATTTATTCTTGCTTTACTCAGTCACTATTTTGAACCTATGAAGTCGGTTTAGGGAAATTAATGGTGGTTATAATGAAAACTTTACGGCTGCAGCTGTATGCCGTTCTAAAATATGTAGGCGTAGTACACATGCGCACAATTTAATAAGTAAATAAAAATCAATGTCACACATTTTTAAAAAATCGTTCAAGAAATATTCTTCTTTAGTATATCGATGAACGACAATAGTATTATGATTAAAATAGAACAATGCTATGCTGAGATATCGAGTACGTCCAGTTACCGCAAACATTCCGTATATTATATATATACGAGTATATTTAGTATATATGTCATAATATATAAAAGTTCATAGAGTTCAAACGAATATATATATATATATATACATTGTCAGGCCGCGTTCGTTTCGGTCCGGTAATTTATAATTGATGCTGTAAACAACGGTCTGCAGTCCATGGACCACCGCCGACTTCCTACCATCCATCTACCCCACGCTCGAATACGAATAATAAACGATTCCGCTCACGTACCGTAGTCAGTACGCCTGGGCCACGACCGCTGGGCCGGAGATGAGTGGTTGGTGGATGGCGGAAGAAGTCACCCGACGCGTGTGTATGTGTCTGTGTGTCCCCAAACAAAGTCTATCGACCCCTTTGCGCTGCACATTATATTATGTGCGTATAATACTACATATTATATATATATAGTCGGACGCCTACGCCGTGTAATGACGTCTGATGAAAAATATGTGTGTTGTGAAATGACGGGATGAAATACTTCATATACTATAATCTCTTTAGACGAAAAAAATTATAAAATATACCTACGCTTATAGGTTAGGTATACTGAGATAAGGCAATTAAACAAAAAAAACACGTACCTATACTAACCGCTTAGACGTGCCTTGCGCTTAATCCCGCGGAGTCGTTTATAAACACTCGAAATATTACCGTCAGAGAGAAAAGGACGCGTGTAATGACTTAAAATATACCGTTACGTCCAACACCTATAACTAAACTCTAAATTGCTAGTGAGTAATTTGACAAAGATGTGATCAAAATTTAAAAAAAAATTGTTTGAACTGTAACTTCTTCCATTGAGTAAAGTCCACAGGGAAACATTCTCAAAGTTTCCTCTTTTTCGAATTCGCAATATTTTTTCTTCGTCATCCATAATAATACACTTTTATTATTACTATTTATATAAAAATGTATCCTGCTCAATTTTCTGTTATTTCTTATGTGTGCGATCGAATCATAAATTAATAAAACAGTTAAAACCGCGTTCCAAGACTTCCAAAAACCGTTAGATAATATTTAAAATTTAAAATACATTAAATCTATAGCTATATAAAATTTCCACCAAAATATACTATACATTTTTATTTTGAATTTTCTAAATTAAAATCTGTCTAAACCGACTTCTTTTACTCGTCTGTGACTGATGAACAATACGATTAAGCGATAGTGTATAAAGAAATATAAAAATGTTTAAACTTACGCGAGTCGTTATTACTCGCAATTTTGATTTAAAATATAAAATATAAGTATTAAATAATACTATACTATCGAGAAATAAAGTAGTGATTATCTCGACATTGTATACAAATTTTTTTTTTAAGAATAATTGTCACGCGATGATGATCCTACGACTCCAACGTGGTTTTTATTATTATTTTTATACCACTATATCTTTTATACTCATTTTTCCTGTTGCTGAATATAAATAATAAGTAATATTGGAAAATAATGAGTAGTATGATGTTTGATATAAAGTTTTTTTGTATATATTCATGCTTGTCGCTGTTATTACAAATAATTCTGTCGAACTATTGATTACATAAATAATAACTATTATTTACTACTCGAAACATTATTTTGTCTTGATAATGTCTAAAAGTTATAATTATTAAAAACAATTTTTACTTAATATAATATTTTAAATAACTCGGACTCGAATATAATTATTTGTAAAAGTTTAAAAAAAATTAAATATTGAGAAAGGTTTTGTATGCGTAACTATGCGTTTAATGTATATACATATTAAACTTTATATCACAAGTAGATTGATTTTTTTTGTAATAATTACTTATTATTATTTATACCATATTTTATTGAATTAAGGTTATGCGATGCAACAATACATTTTTTTTTTAATTATTGTATTTAATATTTTTTGTAGATGTAATGTGTGACGTCGATGAAATAGAGTATACCTTCAGATCAAATAAAGGCAAGATTTGAAAATTCAAGGTAAGAATATATTTTGTATCGAGGAAAAGCAATAATATTTTACACTATTATTAGAATATGTTTTTAAAAATTATTTTTATGTCAATGTCGGCGTAATTTAACTTAACCACAAATATTGTGATAAAAATAAAATATGGTGAAAATAGCTGGATTAGCTTCGAGTAATCAACCAAAGAAACATAAAATTATATCATTAAGATCTTTGTATGTGTTATTAAAACAATTCGTTGTGTAACACGGAATGTTGAAAATTGTTAAAATTAAACCTTTTTTTCTAATTTTGATTAAACAGTGTATCGATGAACAAAATAATTAATCATTATATTTGAAAAACTGTATTATTCTAGATAAAAGTTCCTGCCTTAAGTGTGTAAAATTTAGACAATTAAAACACATTTATAGTCTCAATTAGTTTACAAATAGTTTTAATGAATTTTAATACAAAAGGTTAATTTATTTTTAAGTGAAGTTTCATCAACAAATTAGTTGTAAATTATTATTATGTAGTACTTTAATTTATTTTACTCGTATACAACACAGTAAAGCGGGTCCGAAATTATAGTAATATAAAATAATTATGATCAAAGGCTGATTTGATAAAACTGTATTTTACGTAGAAAATTGGTAAAAGGATTAATAATATACATTTTCACGCAAAATGTATGTTTCGCAGTTTAATTGTCACAGATATCGGTATTTGACTAAGCTTTTGAGGTTCTATCAAGTATTTTATTCATATGTAAAAAATAACTTATATATAATTTGCCATATTTCATATTATTATATAATTGTCCGTAAATTACATATAAGATACTATGTTTATTCTCGGATTTGGCTTAAGTATTATGTTTGGTAATATTATAATAACGTATTACATTTTTCTTGTGTCTATAATATATATGTAGTATAGTAGTATGTTAAATAATTTGTTTTCCTTTCAGTATCTTTAATAAATTCTTATCATTGAAATGATAATAATAAATTTAATTTGTCTCTCCAGATGAATTAGAATCATACTTATTACTATACAGAGTAATCTTCTACATAAATAATTAAAATCTTAAGTTATAATATAACTATGTGTTTTTACAAAAGAAATCTTATTGTTTATTCAATGGTGTTTATAAATAATTTTTTTTGTTTGTATATAGTTTGCCTAAAAAGCCGGTATGATTACAAGTAATTTCAAACAATGAAATTTTGTATTAAAAACTAAAAAACCTGCATTATGCTATACAACAAAGTTTTTATTTCAAAAGCAGAAACATAACGTACTTATTTTACAATTATTATTGTAACTGTAAAATAATTAAAATGGATCATTCCACTGAATAAACATATAATCAGACATATTTTTGGTAGTTTAAAAGGAAGTTTAGAAGATTTAATGGTTTAAGCATCCATTGATAAAATAATGTGTTATAATAATAAAATATAAAATAATCATATCATAGTCGAGATGAACGACTTCATGAGCCCTCCAAGTGAGAACATTTTGTAATATTAAAGTGTACTGAAATGTGTTTTTTTTTAAATGATGACATTAAACTTTTACATGTAATTTTTTATGACTGATCCAAACGTTGTCTTGCCCGAGAATTATACGTTCAGGTACACGATAATTCGAAAAGGCGTGCAGGTTAATAGACGACAAACAGCGTGTGAAGATGATGTAGCCATACCTCGAATATTCAGCCTATTTAATTTTGCAGTCATCGATTTGGGAAGGATCGCGCGTATACATAATATGTACAGTATACACTGAAAATAATTTTTACCTCAATTAGTGCATAATAAACTATATTATTTAATATGTAGACATATAAATATATACATAATGTATATTATATATGTTTATAATATAATATTACAGTATAATGTACTTATACTTTATGGTCCGTATCATTGTAATTTGTAGGACACACACGCGCGAGATAACATCGGTAACAGGTTTTGGGATAATTTGTGTAGACTAACGGTCTAACTTTCCAGACATTTGAATGTAAGTTTCCCGATCTGATCAAACAGTTAATGGGTTTTAAACATAATTTTTATTATCATAATATTGATATGAATGTATAACATCCACGTAAAATTAAGCGGTGATTTATCGTAATCGTGAGTTAAATGTATATTAGTTCGTTGTACACATTTAAGTGATAAAAGGTATAATATTCTATTTATTTTTTTAAACGATAAATAACATAATATTACGTTAAGTTGTTATCGATACAATTTTAAGTATTTATTATATTATATTTGTTGTTTTAAGACTTTGATGCTGGAAACGAATTTTGTTCTATATCAACCAGCTAATTATTCCTGATAAGTTTATCGCTTTGAAATAATGTTGGACGTTTTTTTTTTCAAATCTTAAAGCGTGTAAAATCGAATACCTATTTACGTGAATATTATATTTATAGACTATTTATCGTCCACGACAGCCTTTAAATTGTATATACATGCTGACCGGCTGTTTAGAATATGATTTCTTCCGGGGAAACGAGTGTACTCAGCCTCCGGGTCTTGCAAGTGCGGGAGTCGTCGTTCTTTTAAAGGATCGTCTGTCTCTTTCACGCTCTCTATCTGTCTGTCTCTTTATACTGTCGTTCCACGCGGCCAATCATTTTTCTTCTTTACGTTTCTCGTTGCATTACAGACATCAAAAGGCGTTAGCACACACCTCTCACTGACACTCACATGTACACACTACCGTATAATTCTAGAAGAGATGGCTGTAGTGTGGGTCGATTGGGAGGAGGGATTTAGAGACCGGCTAAAACCGTCGGAATCAGACATTTTTCAAACGCGCCACGAGAATATCCCCCACCTTCTACTATCCGGTTGTTAAATCTTTGTGTGCCCTGACATCCATTTGTTATCCGCAGGTAGACCTCGAATAGCGTTAACGACTTGCCCCACCACATCCGGCGTCGTAACTGTGAGGTGTCAGGGTCATTGATGGTGATGGGACCAGAAACGTGGTCGAGGGTGGGTGACGGAATTTTGTAAACGAGAAAATAGAAATATTTCCTGTCCGTTTTAGGAATTCAGCTCGCCGGTGAACCCGTCGGACGGCGTCTGTTCAACCGACGTAAAATTGTTGTCAGCCAACGAACCACCAAATACCTTTGGCGCGAGTGCTATGTGTGTGCTTACATGTCGTGTAACTAGCCTAAGTTACGCGGCACTAGCAAGACTTTTCCCTCGCATGATTTTCTAAAAAAAAAATGATGAAGTCGTTTTCGTAGGCGCCTAGGCGATATTTTACAACTCGTGGTCACATAGGTGCGACGATGCC
The DNA here is from genome assembly GCF_003676215.2 of Rhopalosiphum maidis. NCBI lineage: Eukaryota > Metazoa > Arthropoda > Insecta > Hemiptera > Aphididae > Rhopalosiphum > Rhopalosiphum maidis. The sequence continues at coordinate 70,019,198 of NC_040877.1, forward strand.
TATTGGAGAAATATTAGTTTTCTCAAGGTTTACATTTTGCGTGTTTTCTGCATAGATATTATATTAAAAACGAACTTGACTTATAAATTATATGTTACTATTATTTTTTATACATTTATTTTCACATAATAATACATCTCAAGTGTCCAATAACCAGGAACAAACAGATTTTCAATTAAAAAAATTATAAACCATCGTTATTATATACTAACCTATTTTTGGTCATAATATACACATAATAATACATTATTTGTTGACACGTATTTGACACTTTTCCTTGGCTATTTACTTAGCTTTTTACCGTCTCATTAAATATTAATTCGATTCTCGTGAAAAAAACTAACGTAAAGTATACTCATTTTCAACGAGTAAGAATTTGTATTTGTATATTAAACATTATAGACGAATAATACGAATTAAGGCGTTATCGGATCCTTTTTTATGTGTAACGAATTCAAATTTGTACCCTTTCATCGGAACCCTAAGGCGTACAACGGCAGTAGTCGTGTATACACAGACATAATCGTTGTATTTTTGTCGCGAGTGTATGTAGCAACGACTCCGTAGGCGATTTAATAACAATTGCGTTAAGTAGTCAGCATTCGTTTAAATCGAAATTTATGCGTATTTTAATAACGTTCACGCGCACTTTGTATTGTTTGCTTGTGAACTTTCTCCCGGCTATTTACAAAGAGCGCCGATAGTGTCGCCGGTGACGTTTACATCATTACTACTGAAAATTAATTAATTGCACAGCCGCAGATACTGATTTCACATCACCTTTTGACTACCTCTTGATATCTTGCTCCGCACTATAACTTGTATATAAATTCTTATTTTATGTTCAATTTATTTTTCTGTAAGTACCGAAAATGTGTCATTTTTATAAAATATTATTATTTTGTAAATATATAAAATACAAGTGGATTTGCATTAGTTATTAGCAGAAAATCATTGACATGACACATTGTATGGGGGAAAACTGTTAGCGAAGTTAGTTAAGTTATGATATTCTGTCTTTTATTATAGTTTATTACTATCGTACGTTAATATTTACATGTTATATTTATTATCCATTCTCGGTATTTTCAATTTCAAAACATTTCTTAAATTTAATATAATATATAATGATATAAATAAGGCATTGATATTATATTGCACGACGCGTATTACTTCCTCTTGCTTATTATTGAACGGAACAAAGTGCTTAAGGGGTATTATGGAAAACTTTTAAATACGGACTGTAGTTTAGCAAATAAAAAACTATAGATTCCGATAATATAGACAAATAACAATAATACAATAATAAGAAAACATTAAGAAATGTTAGTTTCTTTGAATTATTTAATTGGCTACAGATCTTAAAGACTGAAATTGGCAATTTTATAAATTTTAAATTGAAAAACAAAAATCGATATTAAAAGGAAAAATAACCAATTACACGGAAATCGAAACTTCAAACTTGCTTTTATTTAAGTTTTTTGAATTTAACTAAGAAACGCGTCAGTTTTATAAACTAACAAGCACCAACATTTAATATAAATAAATATCATAACGTCGGTGCGCGTTATTATAAAAATATGAAGAAAATATTTTTTTTTTAATAATACCACTATACCCGTTAGCTGGCGCACATGTATAGGCAATTTCGGTACATTGGCAGTGGAAGACGTGTATTTCAAACTTACTGACTTCGTGCACAATGGAAATCTTTTGATACGACGACAAAATAATATATAATAAATTCTAATAAATTGTATTCAATAATATTTTAATTACACGTAGAGCTTGGGCATTTAGTCGAGCACCCGATAAGTAATAACAACGCATTAATTTATTAAATATGGTATACTCATAGACTCGATATAATTATAAACATTAGTCAAAAAATAACTCAACGAGAAATCGTTTCGACTATGGCAACGCGTTATTATGTGTGTACGTATGGCCATATTTATTCATATACTTGAAATTGGTCTACAAGTTTGTCGTTTTAACGATACAACAATAGCAATCGAGTTTACAATTTATGTATAGTCTTTTAAGAGATGTACGTATATTATCTGGCCTCAGATTCTTGGGTTACGAAGAGGCGCTCGGGTTTGTTTCAGAAGTATTATAAAGTTTGGAATGAACCCAAGGGATTTCAAACATATCCGTAGAAATTTGTTTTTTTTTTCGTAAGAAAAGCTGCGACCCATATTATACACTATACAGTTACCGGAGGCACATACGTATTATAACAGCAGGCGGTCGGCTGCGGTCTCGGTTTATTGAGGTGTTCTGCATTGTGAAAACTATTTATCGGGATTTACATAATGTTATAGTTTAATAAAAATGATTATAATTATAATATGAAGTGTTTTCATTCTGGTATAATTGCTCAAGCAAAATTTTTGTTTTTTATACTCACATTTTCCACACCATTCTTTCGTCCATAATATCGAATACAAATCCAATACCCATATTTATTTACAGATTTATAATACATTGAATAAAGCTATAACGGTTAAAGTAAAGATAACAAGCTCGCTCTGGCTATATAAACAGTATATGTGTATAGACAATAATAATATTAACAGTAGTTCCTTCCTACGGAAGTCACTTTCTCCCCACCCCCTATTGAATCAATTAAACCTAGTATTGATTTTTACCATAACTATGTTTGCCATTAACAATAGAACTCATGTTTGCCCATTGTAAGCATGTGTGTGAGTGTGTGTATTGAAAATGTTTTCTCTGCTTGTTCTTTATTTCCTTTTTTTTATTACTTCTCCCCCTCAACACACTCACGCGTTTATATCGTATATATTCTGGCCAGATCCGTGTATGCGTGGGTGTACGCCAAACGATCGATTACGCCAATGTCGTTTTCTACGGTGTCCACCGCCGCCGCCGCCGAGTAGAATGCAAATACATTCTGGCGAAGTTTGTTTAAACAGCGTGCAAAGACTGCAAAGGGTGCGAACCTTTGCCTGTCTACGTATAATATATATATATATATCGTGTATATAGGTACATATTACAATATATATGGAAAGTCGACAAGTAAAAGAAAATGCGTCACGCGCAAACAAATGGACTAAATCACAAAAACAGGTCAGAAATTTACTTTACTCACGCATCATTTTCTTCCCTAACTTCGTTTCATACATACTTGTACTCACATACACACATTTGTGATGAATCCGCGTTTCTTCAAAAACGTTTCCAAGGCGTGTTTCAATGCACGTTTTACCTGTGTAATTAAAATTTGTATGTAAAAATCCTCTGTGCGTTCAACATAATAATATTAATATTAAAAACAAGGTTTTTTTTATTTAAATACTAACCAATTTTTCTATAACGCCTTGAGTACGACAAAGCTTGTTATCAATTCATTTAGTGATAACAACATCATAATTAGACTTATAATTAAAGTCGGTTCAAAATAGTATATATGATATTTTATAATATTTAATTGTTACGATTTTCTTAAAAAAATAAACCTCATTATAGTATAATTATTGAAATATTTTTTTGATATTTCTTACAATATATACCATGTAGGTAATTAATTTAGACATTTTAAAACATTGATGAATTTTTGATAACTATATTTAAACCTGATTTTATTTCAATGCAGTCCTCCCGTTACAACGTATTATTTAAAACAATGAAAGTTCTCGGTAATATTATCATTGCCGGGCCCTTTTGAGTGAATGTATATAAAGTATGTTATTTCTAAACGTGTTTTAATAATTTCGGAACTGTTTAAGATATTCCATAATAATATTATGTAAATATGGTAACAATCGGAGAACGTGCGTAGAAATAATTTGATTACGTCCGCTTATAAATTGCAAGAAATTTTCAATTCACAACTTAACTATAAAATTCGGTACTAGACATAAAACTTCAAAATGGCTACGGTACCGTAATTGATATTAAAATGTATATTATAATTTATAATACTTATAAAGTTTAATAGATTGAAATATAATAATATTTCGTGATTAGATAATTTTCAGTTATATAATATATGATATTAAATTATACTTACATTGTATAATAATATTTATACATTTTATTTATTCGTAATACTAATTTATATGTATTAGGCGTATTTCAAATATTTTACTATACAATTTAACATATTTTATTTTATTTAGTTAGTATACTATAATTGTAATTTAACAATAAATGTGATATCTTTATAGTAATTAAAATGTTTAAATAACATTTATGAAAAAAAAATATTGGCATCAAATAAGATTGATAATGAAAAATTACTTTTATATTTTTAGAAACACCGGAAACGGTCAAATTTTTAATTTATTTTATAAAAATAAATATTTGTTTGAAGTTCATTTTGATGAAGCAGAATAATTTAGGTTCGTTATTGAAAACATTTTCCGAAGGAGTTCGTTATATGCTCTTATATCGAAAGCATAACAGGCCGAGGAATAGTAGACTTAGTGAGGGGAGATGGATGGAATTGTTTCGAAAAGTTTTTTTTCTTCATCCGATTGGTCTAACTAGCCATGTACGCTTTGTCCATAACTAGAGGGCATTCTTAACAGTAAAGGTGGTTGCGGCGGTATAAGGAATAAGTTTATAAACTTTCGGAAGATTGCCTCTTCAGCCACCACCCATTTCGCCTCGAGTTTAGAACCCTAGCCTCTTCTTATCTTTAAATATACTATCGTAGTAGTATCGTACTTGGAATAAGTAATCAGCGTAATATTTTCTTATTTTTACATTTGAATAATTTTCTATAACTATATAACTAAAGTACATCATAATTTCGTTATTATTATTTGGAGTGTGTTTCGCTGTTTCGTACATTTTATATATACAAATATATGTATTGGAATAATATAATGAACATGTAGTGGTTAGTTATAATAATTTGAACAAATATTTATAAAAATGTATAATCGTCCGAGTATTTTTTATTAAGTTAAAACATTACCTATAATGTTTTAGAAAAATTATGTGTTAAAATTCTTGTTAATTTATCTCTGTAATCAATTCGTATCATAATTTATTATAACTTACAATTCATTAATTTACAAATTTTCACTCTTTATATATTTGGTTTTCATCGTACCCACTGTTTTTTATTATAACTCAGAATTTACAATACAGTTGTAATTCCAGTTTTATATCGCTTCGAATATTGCCGATATTGAATTATTTAAATTAATTTACAAAATAAAAATATGTGTTAATAACAACCAATTTATATTGTAACTATGTTGAGTTATAATATGTTTATAATATATTCTCAATAATTCAGTAAGAATTCGTACGTTTTTAGATATTAACCTAAATCAAGTGAACGTATTATGATTTCTAAATTTCAGATTTTTCTATATTTAATACGTATATATGTTTTCAAATTTTGATATAAAGCAGTCGACTTTTTCGTCAAATTATAAAAGTTATTAAAAAATCTAGCGTTTTTTTTTAGTATATATATATATATTAACTTGATTACAAAATTTAGTTATGTATATTATGTTTTTTTAATAACACTGCATTTAATGTATAGCTTATTAACTGTGTCGAATTAATTTTATGACGAAAAAAATACATAATAATATATTTTACATCATTAGCTGAAGGGATGAACGTTTAATGTACCATTACGACGCGTTCAACTTTTAATTTAGTTTTACGCATAATATGTTACTAATACTTTTATTATACTATTATACAAAGTAGGTACGTTTATTATTTTCTGCTTTATAAAATTACATGGTTGCGTTATGATACCACATGAAACTCCCGCCTGACGTAATTTCCAACAATATTAAAAATATATTTAAATTTTTTTCTATGTGTGGAAACATACGCACGACATCATTATTCATTACTTATTTAAAAAAATGTCCAATATAAATTATGATAATGATAATTTATTCCTGAATAATATTTACATGCTGGAATTAAAATGTGAATATAATCATATACTAATCGAAAATACCATATCTAATATTGTCGATTATTACTACATTGTTTATTTTATATATTTTATATGCACCGCGTTTCGTTTAAAACAAAATTAATTTCATGATTTAAACTCTATTTTAGAGAATGTGATAGTTATTATCTATTATATAATTCACTCCCCGTTTGTAACAAAGTTAAGTAAAACTAAAGTAAACCAAAGAGAGTTCACCCCCGGGAATAGTTTACAGGTCATTAAAATCTGAAGAGTTTACAATAGTAACCCATATAGTGTCATGTTTTATACAAATAGGTTATACAATATTGTTATCACGTTATTTACCAATATCTCTGATTGTTTTTGTTTAGCTAACAACCTGAACTTATATTATAACAATACAATACAATGCAAATATTTTTATTGTATGTATTGTATTGTCGATTCATAGGTGAAAATTTAAAAACCAAGTATATTTATTCTTATTATTGCACGTGGCATGAAAGTTAAGTTCCATTTTATATAATTACAGTAAAAAATAGAAGTTTTATAATTGTTTATCTTTAAAATTTGCACTTGCTTAACAGCATTATTTCACCACTTTAACCCATAAAAGAGGGAAGTCAATTTATTTGTTTCACGGCGCGTCAAATATTTAAATACGACGCGAAAATAGTTGGTCATGAATTGAGATTTCTAGTAAAAATTTCGTCGAACCGGGATAGGCGTATACGTCATTTTAAGCTATATAGATAGTACTATAACAGTATATATTTGTGGAATAGAATAAACGAAACGAAAACCATGAAAATGGTATACGATCGAACAGACGGACTGGTTGTGGCGAAAATAACCTTTTCATAAGATAGGTTAGATAGGTTAGATCGTGGTAACTGTTCGTTGCGAGTAGATATACCGTTTAAAATAATGTGGCTGATGGCTGCGTCGAACGCGATTTTTTCCCATAAAAGGGTCAGCTATTTGAATGTATCCGTTATACAGTATTTTACTGTATATTATTTTGTATAGATTTGGAACATATATCTAGCTTTATGTATTATAATAGGTTCTACATAGTATAATGTAAAAAAGTCACTTTAAATAAACGTGCCAAATATTATCGTACATTAAAGACGATTTTTATTATTTATGTGTAATAGATTTTTTATAAATCCTTTATAATATTGAAGGTCACTTATCTATACTAGATTTGTATTAGTTTATAGCTAGAAACTGTATAATAGGGCAACCGGAAAATGCTGTGGGATACAGGAAAAAAGCAAGGATTAAAGAAATAATTAAAATTAAGAACAACTTTTAGGTAGGTGGAATATTGTTTTAAGCTTGTAAAACACGAGTATTATATTATTGCGGATGTAGACTTTGCCCAAAGTATTATTTCGTGGTGGTTTGGGAATCAAATATTTTTTTTTATCGTCACCACGTCAGCGGAAACAAAAGACAATCATGTAGTGCTGCAACGTATTATATACGTACTTCGTCGTCATCGCATCATAAAACAATTTATAATTTATATAAATATATATATATATATGATATGTATAAACACCACTATAAACCTATGTATTATGTATGGTATATGCATTATTAATACCCCATACAAACAGTATATTATTTCTGTATATAGACTCTTGCGTCGTTCAAGTGTAGGAAGGTATAGGTATATGCAGAAATGGCCGGTATGGCTGTAGGGGTTTACTGTGAGATTATTTTATTATATTATATAGTTATTATCGAAATACTGAGCGTATGATGGGGATGATCGGCAGTATCTATATAAACAAATACAAAATAAAATAACCCCACATTACACTACCGTACCGAAATATAATATTATTATGATGTAGGTATACGGTACATAGTAAACTATGCCGGCAATATATTTAATTTACTATTCATTAAATTTGTAGGTATCTATCTATATTATAATATTATGATTTTATATGGTGAAAAATGATAGTTTTGCACCCCCGAAATTACGCCTATCTATATGTTTAAACTTTTAAAATTTTCGCAGGAGGTAGGATTAAGAGTAGTATTACCACAAGTAGAAGCGAAACGGTACGTATAAATAAGTTGAAAATACTATCAAATCCCAAACAGGAGCCAAAAATCAAACAATATATTATAGGTATGTAATATGTATAATAAATTTAGCTGAATTTCAGTAAAAAAATTCTTTAAAAATTATTGCATTAAATAATAAATGTATTTTGAACTTTTACCTCAGTAACCGAGATAATTAAATTTATTTTTGAATAAGTACTCAAAACTTTTACTGTAGATACCTAAGTTTTAATACTGTGCGTTAAATGTTTCGTATATTTAAAAACAATTATTATCTGAAATTTCAGTAATGTGTAGTGATAATTTTTTTTTTACCGATACAAGAGTATTTCAATAAACCTAGCGAGTAAGTGGTACCTGATCGCTAATTTTTAATTCAAACGTTACATTGTTCACCGTGGTAAATAATTGCAATAATCATAGATCAAATATAAAATATTTTCTGAATTGTGCATAGACATTATTTATTATACTTGTATATGGTCTATGGATTTGTGACAAAAACAAACAAACAAAACACATTTATCCAGTTCGTAATATAATACAAGACCAAAGCGACATTGTGAAACCAATTTTATGGTTTTGAAGATATTACTGGACTGTATTATTATTATTATAATCAATCTGTATACAGGGTATTCTGCATACCATGGTTGTCGCATGTAATAATGTATGTGTATTATTATGTATATATGAACTAGATTATAACGGTAGACACGCCAAAGCTGGTACATGTTTTTCAAAATTAGTTTCTGTCGAGTTGTCCCGATAACTATGAAAACTCGTCGAGCCAAGTAAAAAATAATTTTAGAACATACGAAATATAAATATATTTTTTCAGCCTGAATCATATATTTGTATTTTACTATGTTGTATAATATGCGTGACGAAAATTTTGTGTTACGGTTTTAATGTTTCACAAAACAATTATGCGCGCGAATAATCCAAAACGAGAAAAAATAATATCGGTCGATAAATTACTACTGCAGGTTGTTATTTCACTGGTGTATTACACGTTGTTATATTATCTTTATTTTTATTAATTTATCGAGCTCGTCATCACTGTTACTTATCGAAGCGCCAAAATCCCTATCTTTCGTATTTTCTTTCATTCTCGTTATAGTAATGAATCGTTTTACGACGTCTCCCCCCAACCATCATTGGGCACGTGATCTATGTTATAATCGACCTTTGTCCACAAAATCGCAACTCATATACTACTATAAATCTATAACAACCGATATCAGTCGAATAAACGGTAAACATTATATAAAAACCGTACGAACTTGTTATATATTGCTACGAGGTAGCATAACAATCATAATATGTAAGTATGGTTCACAGAGTTTTGATAATGATAATGTTGTATGTTATGATATAATATTGTGTCACAAATTATCGACGACGAACAATTTTGTTGACGGACGAAACGATGAGGGATTATTTCGTGTGCACAATAGATACAGCGTAATGACGACGATGGAACGCATATTTGGCAGTATATTACGTAATTATATACCATTACGAAGAGAAAAAACTGACCTAATAATCACACAATGCTCAAAAATGTACCTACCCTAAATCTGTGTCAATATTGTCATTAATTTATTGATATCCCCTTTGCACGACAATAATGTATTATGTAATATCAATTTTCGTTGGACAAATATTATGTGCATAGACGCATAGTGGTTTTGTACAAGTACTAAAAAATATAACAAATCACACCTCTTGCAAAATCAAAGGTTTCCGTATATTTATGATAAATTCGTTGTCATCCTCGAATACATCTATATTTATATATACTTAGTGTATCGTTTAATAAATGTATATATTTACATAAAATACGCTCTATTACTTACAAGTCAACACTTCAACGTAAACGGGACCCGTTTCCGCCCACTTTACGGGATGTTTGTAAACATAATTATTATTATTCAAATCGATGCACGTCGTACTTTGCACTATATACGCAGAGTACACAAACAACAGGCGTTGGAACAATACCTTAAAAACATTTGTGCAAATTTTAGGTGAGTACATAATTGTCACTACGTTTAAGACACCACGCATCAAAAGAAGGGAAATATGTAAGCGAAATTTACGAATAAGGACACCGGTAAAATTGTTAATATATAATCACCAGAAACTTTCGTGGACCAGCTTCAAAATCATAAGTGTGATTACCTAATCATTTTTAAATAAATTATAATATTATCTAATTGGAGATATTATTTGTAAAATATGAAAAAAAAATAATAATCAATGACTTAACAAATATAATTATTTTTAATAACGAAAATGTTGGTAATTAAACGAAAAATAGGTTAGGTACGTTTTGATTAGGTGACATTATACATTTATACATAGTTACGTTATAGGTATGCAACTCAAATATTAGATTGATATAATTTATTTATTTATTTTTATTATGTAGATTGCTCTTTTCATTGTAAAACTCATTAAGTATCCACTTTTGCATAGGTAACTAGTTTCTACCGTGTTCAGGGTAAACACGTATGTCATGCGACAAACTTGAAAACAATATAATATGTTACTAAAAATCGATTGAAATATTTAAAAAAAAAAAACGATAATTATAAACTATAATATATAATACGAGCGCAGCTCTACACTATTTTACAGTTGTGATAATAATACGTAATAATTATATTATTATATTGTGATTTTCGATATTTACGGCTTGTCGTTATTGTGTCAGAACCAGTGACGGCTTGAAGGAAACCACAGTCACTCTAATCTCGACAAAAATACGCTTTTCCGCGGGAAAAACCGTTTAAACAAGAAAAACTCATTATTTTTGAACTGCAATGCACGTCGAGCGGGTGTGCGCAACTAAATTATATAGGTATATATATCTGGTGTATTTCAGTATTTCAACAACCGCTTGCGATATTGTTTCAATATTTCATGTAATTATAAAACAAGTGATGTGATTTAAAATTAATTAGATATTTTATTTTTACTGATTCATTTATTTATATAATATAAATAAAAAGTTAATAATTTGTTTACTTAAAAAAACTATGTATATATATATATAAAAATATTTTTTTATTAATTAAATACTGTTTCCAGGTGTTATATAATAATATAATATGTATAATTAATATCTCATTTTTAAAATAATGGGTACTGAGTAGGGATGATATTTTTATATAGTTTTTTTTTAGTAAACAAATTATTAATTTTTTTCTTTAAGATTCAGATTCGTATTTAAAATAAATTTATATGTTACACACGTACAATATCATTAACTCGATTTACGCCAAGTATTTTTCAATTACTAAAATAGCGTAAGTTCTAAGTATAATTTTGTTGTTTGAATTTTAATTAAAATTAAAAAAGGTAAATGTTGTATACATCTTTAATGTTATAAAATATATTATATTCTAGGGAAAAAAGTTAATCAACAGAATTACTATGGGTTTGCATTTTATCATAAACCATCAAGGTGTATGAATATATTATACTAAGAATAGTGATGTAATATAATGAGTTATGTTATATTTTAAACAAATATGTTTATATTTTGTTGTATGTGTATTAATATATATTTATGTTTGATAAAAATGTCAAGTATCTCTAGTCATTTATTTTTGAATGGGTAACATAAAAAAAAATTTGATTTTTGTCAAAAACTGTATTTGTATAAGAATTTCCGTTTTTGCTTAATTTATTGTTTTTGTAGTTCTGATAATTTCAAAAATATTTAAACATTTTTATTTTTAAATCCCTTAAAGTGTCAACTAGACGCGATTTTTAATCAGAAACCACCCTTGAAATTGAAGATCGATGCTTTTTTTTACTATAAGATGTGTACACGAACAAAATAAAGTATATATGCATCATTATATCCATTATAAAATCAATATATTTATCGATCCACTTAAAATTTTAAACGAAAGTTGCCACCTAAGAAATACAAATATAAAAGTAAAAAATAAAATAATATAGTAATAATATAAGTATTCTCAAATATTTTACTGGTTAGTAATTGTATTGCTGAAACAAATTATTATTAAGAACGTTAATAGTTTAAATTGAGCGCCTTACCTAGTTTAACAACCATCCTTTATACGATATGTGAAAAATTGAAGAAAAGTATAAAAACGCTGTGATTGTGGATATTCAAGAACAAAATTTATGATAAAAATAGCTCAGCAGCGTGACGTTGTTCCATTTCGTAACAACGATCAATGGTTTTAATTTTTTTAACATTCATTTTTTTTTTATCGACAACACAACGGTTATTAATTGGTAAGAAATCGTATCAGAAATGATTTTTTTTTTGTATTTGAATAAAATTCCGTTTAATAACGTCTTTGAATTTATATTATTTTTCTTCTTTTCTTTTATTCGGTAAACGTTGGAGCGGGAAACGTCGGCGAAAGACCAAAATACAATTATAATAATTGGCCATTCGTTTAATAAAAAAATATAATAATATAGTATAATTTAAATTTTATTATTGTAAACTGGTATTTTCTCCCACTGGTCCATTCGTTCGTCAGGAGGTTCAGTAGTTTTATTATTATTATTCAACATTTGGTTACTGAATAAATATTTTATGAATATTCTAATATTATTATATTGTATCGTATCATAAGTACAAAATGTTACATTTTTATAATTTATAAATTAGTGAGTGAAATGTGGATCCACAAAACTGAAAAATCTAAAATTTACTATACACTTTAGTCAAAAATTTATAACCAGCATGTAAAACCAATTCAATTCATATCCAAATTAAGGTCAACTCGAAATATATAAAAACAATTTAAAAGACACTAGACTGGAGTTTCAAATTACATATATCAATAAATTATACAATAATTAATATCTTAACGACACATTATTATATATAATAATGTGTCTGGATATTGAAAACGCGTGTTTTTGAAAATATCAAAGCTATAAACTATTTATGCTTGTAAAATCATGATACTAAATAATAAAAAAGGAACATTTGTGTATATTAATATTTGCATAACATTGAAAGTAACATTTCGCTCTTGTATGAACGAAATGTTAATTTAAAGGGCGTAAATATTATGTTCGTTTGTTTGTTTTCGTTCTTTTTTTTTTTTTTTTGAATCTGTAATTAGTGTAATTATGTTGAAGTGTATTCATTAATCCTACAATTGTGGCATTAACAATACTAATTTATAGTACTATAGTGACACGATTATCGCAAAATTGTATTCACGGGTGTTCATTTCAGTGATAAAGTTCTCAGGCTGTGATTGTCCAAACGCAATTCTTGTTAAATGTATATATGCAATCAAGGATTGAGTAGGGACGTCAACGCTTGAGACGTGTATTCGTCGAGATCCATCTTCCCACGGGACGGCGTGCTGGATAGTTGATTTCAGCACTCATTTGGTGCCGAATACAGCGGGCATCGTAAGCGATATAAATAGAACACGTTTAACAATCAAATTATTATTAGTATACTATTCATTACATTAGAATTGTTTCTTTAACCTTATTTTTAGTGTCGACATTAAATATTAAATATCGATAATAATTAAATATTATATACACATTTTTATTTATAAATAATTTCGGGAATAATAATAAGGAAAGTAAATTTTCTTTCTATTTTGAACGATTTATATCATATATTCTATATTATAAAATTATATTATGTGCATGGTTTGAGGGTAAATATTTATGCAATTCAAATGTAATCTTAACAGTTTTCATTACACTAAATTAGAATCACTGTAATAATTGTATTATAATATATACTATAGGTTATAAAAAAAAGTTTATTTTATAAATTTTAAACGATGCTTTTTATATATAAATATATATACATATTAATGTGTAAAAAATAAATGTTAATATTTTTATAGATTTTTTTTTATACTAGCAATATAAAATATATTTTACAAAGTAGGTATAAAGAATTTCAAATTAAAAAATTTAATAAATATGATCACTGATAATTTATAATCAAAAGTTAAAAAAAAAATATATTAATAAAATATTTTTAAATTTGTATTACCTAAATATTGAACTTTTATTTTATATATTATATTTATCACGAGCATAATGGATAATATTATGATGTATTATTTTTTTCGGAAATTTACCAAAATATGTTAATATTATATTTAGTTTTAATTTCGCATTTCATTATTTATCGTTTTTCTGTCACTCTATATATGAATTAATTTGAAATGTTTTATGCATATAAATGATACAGCGTATATTTTAAATATCGACCATGACTATTCCGAATATGTTCAATACACAATATATATTCGTTTCTTAAAAACAATAACTCTACAATTACAACTCTTTCTGTATTTTACAAATGAAGAATATTAAACACATATTTTCTAAAACTAAAAATTTATTTTACTATGCAATATCATGATATGGAATACAAATATTATTTTAATCGATCGTAAAATTCATAATATATCATGCGTAATAATACGTGAGTACACATAAAATGTGCACATTTGCATATTGTAATTACATTCTATAGAAATAGTATGACAAGTTGTCAAAGGTATGGGAATCTAAATCTAAAAGTGTTTATATTTTTCTATCTATATGAATTAACATGATGTTTTATTTTAACTTTATTCATTCAATTATATTATGTATCTTTATGAATGGTAGTTTACATTTGATATTTTTTTTTATTATTATTATTATATTTTAGTTTTATATTGTTAAAATCAAGATAGTTTCATTCAATAATCGGCTGTAGCCCATTGGCGTAAAATATGACCCAAAATCGTAAAAATAAATACTCTATAAGCGCAAAAAATACCTTTTTAACAAAACGTAAGCGTAAATAATTGTTACTAAAATAAAGTTAATTTAATCAAAACCTTATATTAAATTAAATTTTACAGTGATATTAAAATGAGTTAAACAACTTAAAATTAAAATTACATATTAGTATTAATTTTTTTAGTATAGTTAAAATGAGTGCTATCTAAAAAATATTATTTGAAATATTAAGTACACAATTTTAAAGTAGTCCAATCTGGAATTTTTTTTCTATGTACAAGTTCCATGTTTTTATAATGGAGTTGACTTTAGAGCTATCAAATATCATTTGTTATAAATGTATACTATTTATATTGTTTAGTTATCTTAAATGATAATATAATCAACCGTCACTATAATTTTATTACGATAAAATACGATACGATAATTATAACTTGATTAGTGATTACTGTTGTTTTTGAAATATAAAAGTACTATATTGTTAAAAAATATACGAATTTTCGTTTTTTGATTTAACTGTAATAATCATGTTGTTATTATAGTAATTACTTCAAAAATATAGTTTTAATGTTTATATTTATTTCAAATGCTGTTGGTAATATATTTTGAATAGTTGTTGCGGAAAAAATGTTTAAATGTTTAATATCTAATATTATAGTGTTGTTATTTCAATTTTTCCCTTGAAATATTAATCAACATCTATTATTAATTTACGAATTTTATATTTTTATGCAAACTGCTTAATACTTTATAATATAATATAAAATAATTATATTCAAGCGATTTTCTTTGTAATTGTTTGATTGCTGTTGTATTATCTTTATATTATATAATGTATAATATATAAGAAACACAAAAATAATAGAATTTTGAAAAATATTGTTATAAACTTTATTTATTTTTCATGGATTAAAAGTTGTAATTTTAATTTAATTTTAGATATATATATATATATATATTAGTTTATTTTTATCCGTGAATTTTAAATTAATATATTTAATATTAAAACATTGTAAATCGTTGTATCGACATAATTAATGCAAAGTTTTCTAACAAACGCTAAAGTAATAGAGATTTTAATTGACAATGATAAGACATAATAAATACACGGTGTTTTTAAATAATTTATTATAAAACCTTTGAATATTTAAGTTTCAACTATGTGTCACATAGTCATATCAGTTGGCCGTTCCATCGTCGGTATGTATCGTATCATAAACGGTGCGTGTTGTCACAAATATCCGAATTTAAATACATCATATACTTATTATTAAACAAAAAATTAGGTGGGGAGAAGTTGAAAATACTTTGTGAATCGTTCGTTCATACACCGGTGGCTTAGCCGTAATACTAAGTACCGCCTGCCGCTAAATTTATTATTATTATTATTATTTATTGTGTTACGCTTGCAGCAAGCCGACGAAAGCCGATGAATTCTGTCGATAATAATTAACCACGCCGATATTGTATGCGTGTTGCGGGAACGATTTGTCCGTTTAATCGTTCGACACTCAAAACGATAGGGCGAACAATACGTACATATAATATATTATATTGTTATGATATAACGCTGTACCACAGGTATCGCCGCCACTCATTGTTCCGTCAGCCCCGGTCCGGAAACAATGAGGAAATTAATTTCCCGCGTATATTGTTTTCGATGGAACGGCGGCGGCGGCGACGGGAAAAAACTCACCGTCCTTCCGAGGAACACCCTATAGGCAGAGAGGTACGTATTGTAGAGTACGCATTTGTTTATTATTTTTCTCGTCTGTATTACAGGTCTCTTCCGTCCTATTATGATAAAATTATATCCACGGAAAATTAAACGGGTCCGTCGAGCGGCGTCTCAGGAGTGTAAAAAAGATATGCGACGGAAAAAAATTTCAAGAGCCGCGATAGTGTGGATAGTGCGGGACCGAGAGAAAAGTATGCACGCATAATACGCATGTAAAAGTATATATATATGCGAAACGTGAGGGCGAGATAAGGATATATGAATACACACACAACTTCGCTACTTGGGATTTGCCGAAATCACGTTTGCGGCACAATTGTTTTTTCGTAGTCGACCGTTGTCTCTCGGGGTTTTTTCCGCAGTTTTTTGTATTTTTTTCCCCCCGTGATGGCTGTGGCTCCGGAACGGGACAGTAGTCGAAATCGGAGCGGAAACGCGTGGTATATAGCTGCTTTTGTCTCGGCGCACAATTCTGCTCCTTAACGAGTTTCAATTAAGAGTTGATGAGATTAGAGTGGATGCGCGCGAAAAGCGGAGACGGCATTATTATAAGATATATCCGCGGAAAACCCTTTTTTTTCCTCTGTTCGACTGCCATCACCACTACCACCACCACCACCACCACCACCACTACCACAACCGCAACCACAGTGAACCGCATTGTCACTCTCTCACTGTTACATCGGGGGAGATCATAACTACCTCATACTCATGTGTGTCGTCTGGACGTTTCAACAATTATTTAAAATAATTGTCAAATCCTCCATTCCGATACTAATTTCTGGTTTTTGAATAATAAAACCATCGATTCACGCGCATGAATCCGCGAATCCGGTGTTAACATAAAATTATAATTATTTTAAAAACCGCGTGTAGGTACACTTGTATATTTTGAAGCGTGTGTTTTGTCTCGTTTATTAACACCGAAATTCACCTGAATTCACGTTATTGTATATTCTGGAAACTGCAAAGTAAACCCTCCGTGTAACGAGCACCATGACTCTTAAACCCATTATAATATTATTATTAATTATTTATTATAATTGACCTGTTTTTCGAAAAAAAATAAAAAACACTTTTTACTAAAATAATAATAATTACATACAACGATGTCACGAGCATTCGGTTCGATTTTAATTTTTTTTTTCTTAATTAAAAATATTTGATTTTTACTAATAATACATATATAATGATATTATACACGAGTATTCTCAGTGGGTCCAGTATTTCATTATATAAAATTAAATTAAAATAAAATATTGATTATCATGTTATGTCGTAGTAGGTATTGTGATCTTAACTATTTATACCCCGTGTATACAGTCACTGTAGTATAGTTATAAGTAGACAGTAGTTATAACTATACATTTTATGCAGTATATTTCCAATTAAACGTCCAATGTTAAATGTGATAAGTTTGTCAATATAAAATGTTTTTTTTTTTTTGACTGAGGTAAATCCCTAAAAGTTTTTTCCTTAACGTCAAATTATAATATTTACAATACATCAAAAGTGTATAATAAAATATAATAACATAAAAATATAAATTTAAAATGTAATTTATTTTTAGGTATGTCGATATATTACTTACGGATTTTTATGTTATTTTTCGCAATTTACGTACGTTTCGTTTAATCGTTCGGCAAATTGTTATTACTTAAAACTTTTCATAAACTCGGTTTTTCATTATATTTTCACCGTCGATCGTATTCAAAATGTATTTACCAGAAATACGTGGGTGATCGTAATGTTCGATAAAGGGCGATATATCTGTAAAAGTTCACTTAAAATTAAACACGATTGATTTTCTGTGTTCGATATAGCTATGTTTGAAACTATCTTTACTTGTTACTGTCACTTTGTATTTCGAAAAAGATAATATGTGAAATCTAAAAAAAAAATGTACACATAAGTCTTAATAAACTTTAAAGTATTCAAATGTCATATTTGCAAAAACATGTTCAAATAATCTTACGAAAAAAAACTAAAATTTTAACCTAATTTAGAAACGTTTGTCTTTACACGAGCTAAGAAAAACAGATAAAACTCGGAAAACGAGTAATAAGATTTATTTTTTGAAAAGCTCATAATTTGGTTGTAAATTTGATTAGCAGTAGGTGACTACGTGTTAATAAATAACAGGTACATAATTGATAATATAATATGTTATATGAATACCGAGTATTTTTCTACAGTTTTATTTTAAATGTGCATATTATTATTTAAAATTGTCGACGGGCAGCTATGAATAGTTATTTGAAACATATTTTTTGCAATGCACTTCGTAACCACCAATATGACAATATATAAATTGATTCATATAATCGTCTACTTACGCGTGTCTCTTTCAGTTGAACTATTCAATGAGTTTAACATTTATTGCATACGCATTATTTATCGTGATATTCACAAGATTTCACAACTTTATGTGTAATTTTTTTTTTAAATATTTTAAAACACAAATAGAAAAATCGATGTGCATTGCGATAAAGTAACTTGGGGTCGCCGTTAGATGTGTCACTAGAAAATTGGTAGTTCTATAAATTAGGTAATATACTAAGTAGTATAATTATGACATATTTGCAAGGTAATTAATAACTTAATAGTTAGTTACCTTAATTATTTCTATGCTTGTGTTTATACGTGTTGTCTAGACATTTCTCTACATCGAGGAGCATTTATTAGGAACAAAGACAAAAAAAAAACATTATATATATACTATTGGTTGCTACAGCACAAGCACTGTATAGCATAGCATAGTTATTACGATAATATACTCATACCGATAAAGCCAATAATTTTATCATATTTTCAGCGTTATGCTTAGAATTCGAAATTGGTTTATGCCTATATAGTCTATACTCTATACTACTCGTACAATATTATTACGTACATATCGTTGAATAAAACAATACGTAATATTTTTGTGTAATACAATACTATATTATATTATTTGTATTATGTATTATGTATTATGTGTGTAGTGAGTGGCTATCTTATTTATTCCTGGTCATGACTATCGAATTTGATTTTATCTAAGCCTACCTCGCAATACCATTACGCCGTACAGTGGAATATTTTCATAAAAACCTATAGCCAAACTTTTGGTTTTTTCTTTTAAATTTCTTTTGAATTAAACAATTTATACATATTTTGTGTAATAAGTTTAAGTGGTAATGGGAGAAGGTTTGAAAGAGTGAACTGATAGGAGAAGCCACCCAGTAACTACTAGATTATGACTCCTGATTCCTGAGCTTATAGGGTTCAATGAAAAAAAAAATAAGTAGTCACGTAAACATTTTTTTTTCAATTTATTGGGTTACTGGACATTTGTTTGGTTATATTTTTTGCTAGGATATTTGAACGCCTAAATAATGAGATGTCGTAAAGTGAGTAGGATTTTATAGCGATTTATAGCACTGTGTTCATTTTTAGGTTAGAGTGTAGTATTTGATTATATATATGAAAGACTTCTGTTTTAGGTTTAGCCTAATATTATTTTGTTTTATATTATTTTTATTTTTTCATGTGATATGTTTGGATTTACGGTAATTTATTTTAACTTATCAGCTTTGGCACAAAGTTTCTGTACGAGAATGGTGAGATTGTAGTTTTTTGTTGTTTACATGTGATGATTGAATTTTTGTTTGCCAAAATTTAGTGTTAAAATTACATTTGAAATGTATATATATATACATAATCTGAAAATAGTAATTATTTTTTAATATTATTATTTGTCATTTTTTATTTGTAGCTAAATCGTGTTAAAATAATTCTTATACATTTTTAAATTTTTAAATTTTTTTTAATAACAAACATTCGTCGTTATATTTATTGTTTATAATAAAATTAGAAACTGGATTTTTATGATTTTATATTTTTACTGAAAGTATACAGCTCCAATAGATTTATTTTCTTAGGAACTGACATATAAAACGTTTTAAAGCATAAAAACATATTTCAAGATTAAACTATAATTAAACAACAGTATAATATAACCATAGAATAGATTAAATATGACTTTTGGAATATTTTTTTTAAAAATTAGAATTCATTTAACCATCTCATAATTTTTATTAACTGTTACTTTTATTTGTGGTTCAGTAATTAATACATGTTTAAAAAAACCACATTTTTCCAAAAGAAGAATATATATGCATATGTAAAATTTTTATTTTGAAATTACCTAATTTTTAAGATTTAGACACATATAAATCTGGTATCTACTTATAACTGTTAACTATGTGTCTATGTTAGCTATGTAACGGCGGGTATGATGAATATTACGACGAACAAAGATACCCTGTGTAAACACGTGCCATAATAACATATATTATACTATTTAAATAGGTATATATTATGAATGTACATTTATAACGATGTCCGGTGGATTGGATATAACAAGGTGTCGGAGACATTTAACATATTTCGCGGAAGTGATTCGTCGGGCGAATGCCGGAGCTTGTATTAAATAATAATATTATGTTCCGTGGAATTTCACGATGACTAAAGACTCGACCGTGAAGTGAAATGTAGAAGTGGTGGCAGCGATGATGGTGGAAGTACGGCAATGCGGACAGTAGGCGGTTGTTGAAAAGCTGCTAAGGGAGAAATTGTTTGTGATGGTCTGCTTTCTGTGTATAGGGCGAAATAAATGTACAACATAATATTATGACAAGAATGATAATCCGAGCGTTATCGAGGAGATATAAATTAATTCAGACGTCCATCTATTGTTTGGATAGATTATTGTTTGAGGACGCAACTTATCCACCGAAATCGAGTAGTATTTCCGCTAAACGTGTAACTACATTTTACGATTATACGATTAAATTGTCTTCCAAAACTAGATTTTTTACTTAAAATATCTCTAGGAATTTTCGTGTAAACCGTACTACGGATGTACCTACTCAAATTCTCTCCCATAAAATATCCATAATTTAATTTTATAAAGATTTTTGCAATACTGCAATTTATTTATTTCATTTATTTATATCCTTATAACAATAACATTTTTAATAGTATTTTTTTTTACAGATATTTCAAGTAAATTGAAACCTTTGAAAAACTAATTTGATTTATATAATAATATGTATTCGGAGAAATTCGAGTCAATTCCTGGATACAGCAGAGGGAATTCGAGTGAGTAACTTTATTAAATCTCGATGTCAATTCGAGTAACCTTATAAAGAAGTGAACGGAAGGCTGGGCAAGACCGGAGGAAATCCTTTGATGAGTGTGTCAATATCATTTTTTAGTGCTTAAATCCAAACAAGCGATCGACACGTGTGGAAATCAATAAAAATTCAACGACAAAATGATTTCGGAAGGATAATAATAAGTAATTAGTATCACTTTTCTCCGTCTCGTCGTGACGTAGAAAAAAAAGAGTCTACTCTTGGGGGGCATCGCAGGCGACGTCGTATAAACGCAGTATGGAATTATACGAGTCCCGTCGCGTGTAAGACAATTATAGCGATATAATAATAACACTCTATGCGTTTCTCGTGGGCCGCCCGCTCGAGTCTTATATATTGCTTATTCGATGCGAAATTAAATCCAACACGGTTACAATTGTATTATGCTCGTCTCCTGCAACCCGATCGTCGTCAGCAATAGGCATATTTACTTACCTCTTCGCGCGTATCTCTGCCTATACAGGTATATACGTAGTGTACTACGCATATATATAAATAGTATACATAATATTGTGCGTAATGAAAATCGTCGTCGTCGGATTATTGTGCCAAAGGGACAACGCCATAGTGACTGTCTCTCTCGCCGCTGCAGTGTCTCGCGCCCTTCATAATATAATAATAATAATAATAATAGTACGCACAGACGCGCGCGCGTATATAGCTGCGCTCTCGGGAATTTCCAGTGAAAACCATGTATTCACGGGCGAAAAGTCAACAATACGACACCGACGCATAGTATTATGTGTACTACTACTACTACTACTATTACTGTTATATACATCTTTGCAGAGTCGCGATCGGGATAAAGGCCGCGTATTACTGAGCCACCGCCGTCAGTACCGGCTTTCCTATATATTATATATATATATATATATATACGCGACGTGTATATAAACGGGCGAGGTGAATTAATTAATTATTCAACGCGCGAACGTCTCGCGATTATTGCAAAACGCGATTCCCCGTCCGTCGTCGACGTACCTGCGATGCTGTACAGCATCACGATCGTTTTACCACCGCGGACGGTCCAATCTGCAAGGGGGCACGGTGAATACAAAATGAGTTATTATTATTATTTTTAATTTTTTTAATTTCGACATCTGAATACGACCTACGACGACTATCGTAGAAAGCTTGAAAAGAGTTATACTCTTCTACATAATAAGGTTAAGAAATATTATATTATAACGATAATAATTATTTTGATTACTCCTCGCGCGTTTTTCGTGATTTCTGCAGTCACAGTGGCTATGTGCAAACGAAACACTCTCAGAGTAATGTGTGTATTGTAATACTATTTAGTGTGCTGTGTACATAATAATAATAACTTAATTTCGCCGAGGTCTAAGATCTCTGCTGGAAAATCTACGCCGTTTCGACGTGTGCGAAATATCGTATACAAGAGCGTAGTTGTTCGTTTTGGCTCGTAAACTATTTCCCGACGACTCGGAAGATTATCTTTACGTCTCTATATTTACGCGCGTGCAACAACGCGCGAACGCGTGCTTTCTGAAAACAATGCACAATGTTTTCATCGCATTATTGTTAATGAAGATAGTTTTATTTAGGACTTTCCAGTGGTTTTTTCAATAATATATGTTTTGTTTAACTACTAAACATTTTCGATTTAATTTCTATACATTTCGAACACTAGAAACTCATAAGATTTCATCGGATTTATTATTATATTTAGTATTATGCGAATATAGCGACATATTATTGTTTTGTGGGTAATGATGATTATAATATTAATGCGACAACATCATTGGTACAATTTAATTTTTATATTTCTTAGTCATCGAGTAGATACTGTATATATTTATGTTATATTATAAACATCAAATTTTAGTATGGATTCGACGGATACAATATTGACCGGTGTGTGGTCTTTGCATCGCCTAACTCTTTCAATTGGGTAAAAATTAACTCGTATACAATTTTCTTGTTAATAAAATATAGTCGCGGTCGTTCGAAAAATCATAAGAATATAAGATAATAAAATATAAATCGACTGCATTGGCTATTCGACTACGATTCTCGTCAATAAATCGTATTACCACCTAGTGAACTATAATGATTATTACGATCATTTCGATTTTTGTCATCACATTTCCGCAATATTATTATTATACGCTATAAAAGCCCAAGCCTACGACTGCACACGACATGCGGAATTTGAAAATAATAATACGCGTGTACCATAAACGTGTGAGTAATAAAATAATAATATTAATAACATACCTTTTTGCCGCGGCACAACTTTTTGAACGCTCAAAACGATGCTGAAGACGAGCACATCGCGTAGTATAAACTACAATAGTATCGACGATATATTGTTTTATGTAGTAGTCCACAATTTTTTACGGAGTGTTGTATTATAACAATACACAGAAACGAGATGGTACAAACTCTATAAGCCTCTGGAATCCTTTTAATGTTCACAAAAACGTTGCACGGACATTAAAAAATAATCTCACGAAAAAAAAATAATATGAATACTGCAGTTTAAGGTCATGTTATATAATACTATATTAAAACTTCGCCTTCGATATAGGCCATTCGTTTAGGGTCTACTCATCAACAAACTATATATATATATCCGGAGCGCGAGATAAAATTCGTTTTGCTTAGGAAAAAGAACAACAAAAATGAAAAAGATTTGTCGTTATTACTGTATATAGAATACCCATGCTTACGAACTTTTGTAACGAGACAAATTTATCACGATGGTAAATGCTTTACTGTTACTTTTTAGGACTTCATAAATTCATAAAAGTGTTGCCAAAAAGTTCAAGGCGAAGCCCGAACCAAAGTCAAAATGATTGTTTATGGACGGTGTGGAAACGAAATGCTGACGTTGGAAAATGCGAAGTTCCGTCGAGTATTTAACGCGAAAATTCAACACGTGATACGAATCTACGGAGGGTATAAGTATGCTTATACAGATGTCGGCTATGTATGAGAATGAAAGAATTATGTATTTTGAGTTACGACCAATTGCGGTGCTATGAATTGAAAGTAATAAAAAGCTATTGAATATAAGTACTCATAGGTATATATATACTAAAGATTGGGAAACTGGAAATATAAAATAAAAAAGATAAATATTGACGTTTTTTTATTTTATTTTTAATGCAATTTATTATTTTAGAATATAAATGAATAATTATTTTACAAAACAGAATGTTTAAGTACAACTTCATTTAAATGTATATAAATAATAATAATAACAAAAAAAAAAAAAAATACAACTTGCATAAGCAAATAACATAATTTTTGTCAATTTCGTTGATGTAATTTATTAAAATATTATGTTAAAATATACAAAATATAATTTGGTATAGGTACCTAAAATGTAAGACAAAAATGTTTGTTAAAGTTAAAATTATTTTTATAAAATGCGTAAATACATTAAATGTACAGCTGAAATATAATTCATCTATGGTCGATAAACCGGTGAATATTTATAGGAAATTATTACATAGTTAAAAGTGGCCTACTTTTATAGTGCAACTTTATATAAATTTATAACTTAATTTTCAAATTAAAATATAAATACTGTTACGAGCGTGTTCGTGAAAATAAATCGATAAATGTCTTCATAATTAATATCAATTGCATTGTAATTTGTGGTAACATGAAAGGAAAATAATAATTTAGGAGTACAGTGTGTTCCGCTTGATGTTATCGTTGACATGTATAATCAACCGTTTATTGGGATAAAAAAAGAAAAACCTAAATCAAATTTTCTGTCTCCATTATAAAATTGACCCTGTAATAGATAATTACTGTAATATTACTGGATGGATGATAATTAAATAATTTTATGAACCACTTTATTAATAATATGGATTCTCGCACTGATTATGTAATTATATTATGGTCAACTACTGGTATACAATTAAATTATATCTTTGAACTTATCACTGTACCGTTGTACGTCGAGTCGTTATGTATAGTTATAATAGTTTGTGTTGTTCAAATATGTTCCTAAAATGTCAGACAAATGGAAAAATGTATCAATGAAAGAAAAACAATTAGTTATTCCTTTTCATACGCTGGAAAAACGTTCACAGAGAAAAGACGCAAAACATTTGAAATTTTTCATTCTATACCATAAATAAATATTTATAAAATCGCAAGAAAATAGTTTTAAACCAAAAAAAAACATTTTCCTCAGTAATTTAACACTTATTATTATTTAATCATAAAATAAAAATTACAAATTATAAATTTTGATTTTCATCTCGGACTTTGATGAAAACAAACAACAATACATCACTCATTTACAATCTCAAATCAATATAGTTTCTTTTCTTTATTTAAATGTATTTTATTTTATTGAGTTTAGTTTTGCATAATGTATATTGAAAAAGTATCATAAATAAATAATGTATTTATTCAATTAATCAGTTAATAGTTTCAAAATTATCTGCGAAAATGTCACCAATGATGGAACTAAGTCACTGTATTATAGTATAGTTATTCTGGTAGACCTAAAAACGTGTGTAAGATGTCGAAATAAGAATGAAAAAGTATTTAACATAATATTAAAAATAACTTTAGGAAATGTGCTCGTAAAGACAAAACCAGGAATTACCTAACAGGCATATCATCTAGTCAAATCACATAATTCGGTGTATCGCGGTTACCAATATTATGATTATACGGATGCTGTAAAAACATAAGAATCACGAGTTTATTATTATTATTATTATTTTTTACAAAATGTCAAAATGTCCGTGTTGGCCCGGCAAAAAATAATTGGACGTTTATAAGAAATCTTAGGAATGTCAGTTGTATTCGCCGTGAATAACGATAGCGACGACTGTTAATATTCGCGGCATTTGGAAATATTACATTTCAACGATTTCCCGGAGGGAGTAATTTCAGACATGACAAAAATTCGCTAACATCCAAATCCATCTCCCTCTTACTGTCGACACACGGGTAGTAATGTCTACTCGGATAATCGATGATAATAATGTCGCAAAATCGTGTGCGTACAGATAATAGACATATTGAATAGTTTCTTTATCTGAGGGCATTTAATAAGTTTATACGAGTTGTACACTACAATTTCATCGAGTGTTCCTTGAGCGTAAAAAATAGAAGTTGAAGTAGTCTACGATTCAGTTCAAAAACTTGACAACTTGTCGCGATAACAAATATTAAACAGTTTTAAAACGTTTTAACTTCTCTTAGGAAAAAAAATAACTACTGCGAATCAATAGTAAACCACTTTACGTTTAATCGTATAATACATTTCCTAATTTGAATTGTTGTTGCATCTAACAGTAAGTTAATTTCTAAATTTATTATTACTTGTTATTACTGATAAGTGATAGTCATCTATAGTGCTCAAATGATTAATTATCGAATTGTTATTGCAGTAAGTCTATACACTATACCTACTTTGATCACTATTTATGCTGTACAAACAACTCATCCAAACTGAGAGTAACTATATCTATTCTATATTTTCGAAGACGTAAGAGCATCCATTTCCGTTTTTATCACTTCAATTTAGTCAAATAATTAAAATCGTTTTCTTTCGTTTATTGTAAATTTCTTTTTTTATTATTTTTTTAAATATTTTAATATTTTTAGCGTCCATCAATAATACGGCACTTTTTGTCTCCTCGTAATATCACAAAAATATCGATTTTAGCGTTTTAAAACAGTTAGGTATAGAAACACACTGAAAAAGTCTCACGGGAAAACACCATAACCGCAGCTTTGTTAAAAATGGACTTGGACCCTTATGTTTCGCAGATATTGTAATAACTAATAATAATACACTGGAATAATAAATAACATTAATTTATAAATGAACGGTTCGAATATCATACATGTCGTATTTCTCGGTACAATAATCTTATATTTTTTAGATGTTATATTTATTTTAATATTTTTTTTCATCACCGTTTTGCTAACACGTTTTTGTACCTACCTAAACAAAATTTTCTTTTTACACGCGAGTATCGTGACATAATATTGGGGGCTGGTATTGTTGGAAATTATTATTTTACCCCCTTCGTTACGATATATTATATGTGTTGTAAACACATTGAATATTTTTTAAAAACTGCCCTCGTGCATTATATTATTGTAATTTCGACCTTATCGTGATGTTTGAGTTATGCTCGGTGATCGGAAGGATCAAAACTGTTGCGCTGCTCATTTCGCGGTTCGTTTAATATTTTACTCGCCAAACGTTTTACAAAATTCGGCTGACAGAGTAAAAAAATGTATTTAAATAATATTTAATACAGACAATAAATTATAAATATTTGTGAACGATAACCAAATATCAATGGGTAGATATAATACAGTGCAATTTTAATAATATAATAGAAAACAGATTTATTAGCATTTCCATATCGTATGTAATAATTAATTATATTATAATATAAGCGTGCTTTGATATTTAGCCGATATGCTAATTATATATGTTTAGGTATACATAGTATAGTAATAGTCCGTACTATAGAAAAAAAAAATAGACGTTAAATGTGTAGTTAAATATACTACAAACATAGTTTCAAGTATTTTTATTATTATTTGTATTGATTACAACATTCAAAATACAGGTTGATTCAATAAGCATGCTTACCCCTACTTTATTATTCAATGATACATTTATTTAAATATTAATTTTAAGGATTTTAAGGTATAACTACTTAAGCTTAAAGACCGTATTTTAAAATCGTTAGATTTGTAAAACATTTATTAAGGAGTCATCCTAAGGCGAAAGAAAATTATTTTTTTCAAATGGTTACTATTAGGTACTATATTTTTAATGTAAATAAATAAGTACGTGATTTTTTTTTATGCGATGTTTTTAAATCGAGATTATTTTAACGAATAACTTCTGAGTTATTAAACTTTATGTACTTAATACAGATAAGAAAGTCTTTAAAAAACGTTTTCGCAAAATGTTGGATAAACCGATATTATACTTAGTAATATATATTGAATTATTTAAAAAATTATAAAACATTAACACTGCATACTACCTTATATATCATATTTTAAATCAATCTACGCTCCCAAAATTTTGGAAATATAATATTATAGTATGAATTATTGAAAAAAATTAATAACTGAAGAACTACTTGTTAAATATCATATTTAAAAATGTATAGAAAATTAATTGATTCTTGTTGTTTATTGTTATACACAACCAGAAAATTCTAGCTTGAGTTAATATTTATGTGTTATTAATACTAAAATATTTATAATAATTTGTAAAAAATGCGTAGGTAGTATACGCTATTGGTTAAATTTAAATATTACATCTATTTTGAAGTATTTATGTAACACCGTTTTTAAATACTTTATTATATTAAGTATATTAAACATAATATATATTAATAACTTTAAACTCCTTTAAACTTTGATTAAAATACATTAATATTTTTTTTTAAGTGATCTGTTTAATAAGTTATAGTAGGTAATAAAAAAGTATGGTTCTCATAAAAAAAAGTTTGTATTGCTACGACAGGAGTAAACGCCACTTATTAAATAATATAAGAATCTAAGCATTTTAAAATAATAGGCTTTTATATATTTTAACAAATTCTATAAATTAGAATACTGTTTTCATACAAACACATTATTAAAAGATAGAATATGGATATGTGACCGTGATTAATAAATCACCCTGTATGCAGTATAGTGATAGTGATTTTTTAAACTCTTACTCTACGCTGGTAAAATAGATAGTTAATAAACCGTCACTGATATGCGACACACATGGGTTTTATACTATATATTATTATCGGACAAGCCAAACGCACGGAAATAGGTTTTGCGGAAATCCAACGTTGCAATATAAAATGATTTAATGTCACCCGTTGAAACGCAATGCTTTGTTTGTTCTATTGTTTTACACTAAAAATTAATAAAACGTCGACGAAAATGAATGATATGTACCGCATCGATGATACGTCGTCATGCCTATAAATATATAATATTATTATAGTAAAATTTGATAATTTATTAAAACGTTTAAAATAAATCCAAAATCAAACACGTTGTACCCCCAAACTCATTTATCCGATGTATATCAGCTATTGTATACGCTGCATAATATTATTACTATCATTATATTGTTATTTTGCGCCGCAGACATAGAGTGTAACGTTTTGACTTATAAATTACTTTATCATTATTTCAATAATATTATTTACCTACTATTATGTAGGTAATATTAAATTTAATGTATTATAGTCCTTTGACTGCGAGAAAATGTTCGTCTGTTTTTCAAAAGAGGTTATTACAACGTATAATTATTACCGGTAAACCATAGCTAGTGACTAGTGAGTACCTACTGGTAACTCAGTATGTATATTATGTTATAATATATTATACTGCTTATTGCGTTTATGAATTCGTCTGTAAACAGTGCGTAGTTAAAAAGCTTCTATGCTCATACATTCTATTTCTGAAAATTATGGAAAATATTTATGGTCTGCAGTAGGCTTTTTGATTTAAATTAAACTCCACTTTAAAACCATAAAACACGACCTAACGCTACAGAGTCCATGCATAAAAACATTAACATAATAAAACAATTCACGTGTTGTAAAATGAATATTATTGTATTAAAACGTATTTATTAATATATTATACACATATATTATAATATGATTATATCGTAATTGTTCAGACAGTTTATTCGACGACGTAAAAATGCGTACAAATGCAATCACCAAAAATCATTAACGCTGATGCGATAACACATAAAATGGTCATCATTATTAAGCGCATGATAATGAAGTTTTTTTATGATACAAAACTCTCGTTGTTTTTAAAAGTATAATTACGAGTAAATTCTATTTATGATATAATATCTATGCAATTATTTTTTCATTCAAATTTCGATATTTTTTTTTTATATAAATCCATGATGACAGTTGGAATTAAACACTCAATATGCACAACACCTAGGTAAGCCCATTTCCGGACATTATAGAAAACAAAAAATAAATAAGCCTATTTGGAACATGGTATTCGTATTTGTGTTTCGCAAAAAAAAAAAAAAATGTCATCTTAATAAAAATCAATGCTTTTCACCAGACATTCGAAAGCTTCTTAACCCTCAATTTATTCCGTAGTAATATACTGACATGCCGCATTTTAGCACGGCGGCTTGACGTATATTAAACGCATTTCGCACGGTTTATAAACGAATAACGATATGAAATATACGTTTCTGTCTCGCGAAGCCTTTGAATAGTTTTCCGCGCCGGACTCTGTTCGATTGGAATTGTTTATCGGTAGAATGCAGTGTGACGCTAGCCAGTTAAAAAGTTTGTGCTATTCTATATGCTGCAAGTTTTCTCACCGCGCGACCGGCTCCGTAAGCGACTCTTTAGCTTAATCCTGGAAACGAAAATTGAAAACTGGCAACTACAAAAGAAAAATTTATATTTAACGTAAAAGTATATTATACTTATTCTAACAAAGTATCCGAATACTTCACAAGACGTGTGATGCTATTGCTACAGACGTATATAATATATAATATATTATTCCGAAAAGGAAAAACGGTACGAGTTCTAAGACTGTTGAGTAAAGATTTTAAATTCTTATACACATATAATACTATTATAATACTACGATTTGAAGTTAAATAATTGTAAATTTAAAAATTAAAATACAATAGTATGATATTATTAAGTTGAAATAGTAAAATAAAGTTTAAAAACTTCTTTAAACAATTATATATTGATTCTTAAACAACTTACTTGAAATGTAAAAATAGTGTAAAATTAATTCTACTTACCTATTTGTATTTATTAATCTGATTATTTTTATAAATCGTATAACTGATTGCATAATTTATGCATTTGAATATTAACCTATCAGATATTCAGTTATTTAAAATATATAACAAATATATGATGACTAGTTAGTAATTAAAAATATGCAAACAAAAAAATAATATTCAAGTACAATATTTTAATAAAAATTTAGGTAATGGTATAGGTTGATTTAATTTTTACCAAATACATTGCGTTACTATTTAATAATTTTAATAATATAAATTTACATAATATATTATTGTTATCAACTCGCAAAGTTAATACGATCTAAATACTACTGATAAGGTTTTATGTTTAAATGGGAAATAATTTAACATTATCTAAATGCTCAGAACATATAAAAATGCGAATAAAAAATATAATAATATACGTAAAAGTTTCAAGTTCCTAGAAAGTAAAAATAATATTTTTGAACTACATTCATATAAATGAAATTATTATTCTTCGTATAACTAACTAATTTAATCTACATTTTAATTCTGAATATTTATAAAACAAATTGTGCATATTATGTATCCTTAGATTTTTGTGGTTTAAGAATAAACTACCAATGAGGAATCTTGTTATACATTTTAAAACTATTTTACGAAGCCGAAAAAAAAAATACTTTATTTTATTCTAGAAAATTGAACATTTAATAAAATTTTCAAATATTTACAGTTATTCAAAATATATTTGATGTTAATTATATACAATAAAATAATAAATGTTACGATTTTGTCAAAAACCGGTTTTTATTAAAAATTCTAGTTTTTCTTATCTTTTTTTTAGTTTTTCCAATTATTTTTGTATAAATATATTGATGAGAATTTTTTTTATTTTCCACCTCTCAAACTCAACTTACTAACTACATTGATTTGTTTACCATAAAAAAAAAATAATTGAAGTTTGAAATTTAAGTATCTTTTTTATTCATCCAAAAAGTCTCAAAAAGGATGACAGACACAAAAATAAAACCCACTTCATTGTAAAATCTATACATTCATCGTTTCGTCCAGAATCTAAAAACCGTATTATTATATTTTATATGCAATAAAATATAGTTTAAAATAGCAGGTTAAAACAATATACGGGGCCTCTTCAGATTACGTTCACGATGGTCATTACTAAAAAATACAGCATGTGTATAAATGCCACTTTTAAAAACATAATATTATGCACGGCCCAAGTGATTCACCACTTCATCAGCTAACCCCATTCAACGTTTTACTTTTATTATAATTTTTTTCAAATTTAGATTTCTGGAGTTTTTAAGTATACTTAAAGAGCATAATATTTTCAAATATTTAGATTTTTACACCAATTGATGAGTGAAATCGCCCAATGACAATAATTACTTATTTTTCAAATGAAATTCAATACGTTTTTATACTATTCATCTTTCAACGCGTTATTTTTCAAAAATATTTTTGAATCTAAATCCTAACAATTAGTTGTTAGTTATTAAATTGTATTCACGAGGGATTATAGTCCTTAAAAATAGCTTAACGAAAATATAAAACAGTTGTGACATTTGATGTACTATTGGATCTGGTATTTATTATACTCGGTCAATTTTAGCAAATTATAAAATATGAAAGATTGTTAATCACTAAAGTTTTAAAATCTTTGTAGCCCTTAATCTTTTAAACTATCTTGGTCCTTGTACCAATATTATAATATTTTATTTAACATTACCTACGTTAAAATCATTATTTTATATTTTATCTTTGTATAGTACATAAAGTTAAGTAACTTAAAAATTACTCTTTCGGATTCCGAGTTAAATATACATAAACACTTTTAAAATAGTCTTATAATCAACGATTTACTCTAAATAAAAAAGATTCCCGTTTAAAAAAAAATAATTTGGAATCACGCCACGGGACACTACATCGTTAAATGGTATATAAATATATATATTTATTTGAAAATAAGTCTTCTGTTAAGTGTAGGTTTATTTAAAAGTTTCCAAAACCGGAATTTAAATAAATTTACTACTGAAGTGAAAAAAAAAAAAAATGGGTTCGAGAACGTTTAGTAAATCGGCCGCTATTAAACACGACCGAGCAGAAATTATATAACTGACTGACGCAGCGGCGGATGGGCGAGAAAAAAATTGCACTAGAATAATATAGTACAATAGTTTAATAAATAATATTGTAACGTACACGGCATACTGTGCGTGTATATATAGTATAGCCGGCGCAGCATTGCACAAACGCGCTTAGGGTTTCTTATGCTATAGAAAACATATCTATAATACGGGGCGCGCTAGTTAATTAAAAACAAGAAGACGGTCTCGTGTTAAAATTACTTAAACGCGCGGGAGATGTTATCCCGTGTACGAGACACCGCGCCGCGATGGTATACATGTTATTATATAACACGACTAAATTATAATATTATATACACGCGCATTATGTTAATTTCGAACTCGGCAAATTATTGTCGTCCCATAAGCGAGCAGCGCTATCGTCGCACTATTTAGTCTGAGATATTATATAAGTGCAATAATATATTAATAACACCGCCTGCAGAATAATATACAGAAAAACGAAAGATTTAATCGCGAGCTATTTAAATTTCCGTTGCTGCAATAATTATGCTCGGATTTATTATGCATTATTAGTCGCATTCGGAATCGTAATAATTAGTGCTGCGTGGTATTAAATGTTCTTAAAAATATAAGAAAAACAAAAATCGCTACATATAAATGATACATCGTATAATGTTATATATACATTATATACCTACGCCAGTCCTACGGCGATATTAATGCGAGTAAGTACCGGGCCACTGCGTTGTAAGGATTTATTCCGACTTTACTGGTAATAAATTGTTCATACTATTTGCCATCTTAAAAAAAATATATGTATATAATTATTATATATTTCATTTTAAACCAATAAAAATAATCAGACAATCACGTCAATGTTTTTTTTTTTTTTTTTAGATGAAAATTCGAAGACAATCGGTGGCAATCGTCGATATTTATAAAATCTACAACACAAAATAACCGTCCTTATCAATAAACATATATAATATATATATATATATATATATACGCGTAGCTCGCTTATGGTCGACGAAATAAACTATTTTTATTTTAATTCGATAAATTATCTTTGCTACTTTTTTTGCCCTATACATTTTTGCTAATACGGCAAAGTAAATTATAAATATTTTATATATTTTTGAATTTAATGAATTTTGTTAATACTTATTATACTTTTTATATATATTTCCTAATTAGTATTCTACTACACCAATTTGAATATCAAGCACGTTAGCGCATGGCGTATAAATACCTGAACGTGTTATACTGATGAATGTGACTATTCAGTACGTTTTCAAATAATATTTTCACTGGTTTATTTTTAATTTCTCCCCTTTTTGTATTACTAATATGTGTTTTTTTCGTCCACAATTTAAGGTAGCATAAAAGCCAAGTTTCAACAGATTATGACAGCCAAAGTAGACCAACAAGTCAAGGTGGACCGCATTGTTGAACCGTTTTTGTGAAGTATGTGGTGTGTACTAGTATATCGTCGGCTTGGTGACGTAGGTACATACCCGTCACGCGTATGCCGAAATCTATTTCGATGGAAAAAAAAACAATTTTTTCTCCCCATTTTCCAAAATGGGGGACAGCATTTCATCGTGGTAATATATTATATAAATATACGTATATTAATAATAACGTGACCTATATTTTTATATATTTTTTTTGTTCTTTAGAAATCGATAATGTGCAATTGATAAGTGGATTAATTAACATTGTACATCTTATTTTGATTTCTAAAAAGCTCACAAATGCTAAGTATTTTTCATTAAGAATACAATCGATTTAAAAAAAAAAAATCATTCGTTCTAGAAAATTGGGCGTTAACCTCTGAAATCAATTATTAAAAAATAATAAAAATCCGACCAATCCGAGTAAAAGACGTAGTGTAATTTTTTTTTTTTACATTTAGGTCTAAATTGATTTAAATTAGTTTTCGTAGGGTTAAAATATTTAATTTAATTGAATCCAGCGTTGATCTTTGGAAATTAATAAATTCACTTTTAAATGTAATTGACTGCATGTATGTGTTTTGTTAATGACTCACTCTTCGTTGAATATGTACTTATAATAAATTGATATTTTACTATACGACAACAAAATTACATAACATTTGTGAATGCTGACACAGGTTTAAATTTTTTCAACATTTCATTACTCATATAATATAAAATATAAGAACATTATAAAAATTACATCGCATAATATCAGTAATCATTGCAGACTATTACCAACTTTCAATAAAATGAAGATAACAAACGCCGCTATATAGTTTTGACGGGCCATAATAACAACAATTTAATCATCCCAAACTAAACTTCTTCGTAACGCATGTTTTAAATTAAAAATATATTGTGAATACCAAAAATATATTATGTTTTGATTGGAAATTCTATATTATGTGAATACATGTCACCGAAAAATAATAAAAAAATATTCGTCGCCGCCATGGAGAGCCAAACGTTTCGTCCGTCTTCACAATATTATTATACGAGCTTATGACGTGGTGCAGACGTACAGAAACGTCTAAAATCAGGCTTTCTCATTGGTCCATCCTATATCGAGGCGGATTGCCCGCCGTTGCGTTTGTACGATTAGCCAATTATACGCTATACGAGTGCTAATATGGGGAAAATTAAATGAACGACGCCGGAGAACCGTTATAATAAAGAAAACTGCCATAATATGGATCAGTATAGAAACCCCGTTGGCCGGTAGTGGGGCTCGGATATAGGGAGATCGTCGACAAACGTACATAATAATGTAGAATCTTTTCGTCCCAATTATTTGTGTGCAATTTATATTGTACTTTTGTACAATATTCTTCACTTATCGTGTTAACACATGTTTTTATCGTCTACGCATTGTAATTGAAAACGCAAAAAGCTGTTTTGTATTTAAAAATATCTTGGTGATATAGCTATAATAACAATAATATATTGTTCGTACGAAAATACGGTTTTTGTAAATTTATTGGCAATAACTTTCTTATTCTAAATATATCATGTATGTATATTATAGTTGCCTGTCGGTGTGTATATATATATATATAATATGTCAATATTTGAGCTTTTAACTAATTTATTTATAGCGAGGCAATTCGTGCGGCCGAGTCTGTATTATTAAAACGTAGCGCCGAAGACAATGATATATTATTATTACATATGAGATTTTCGAGAACGCGAATCGGACGACAGACCATTGGACGTTTGCAGAATGCGTTATCGTAATCAATATTTGTATACTTTAATACAGTTTTGTAGGAAACTGCGTTTTTTCATATGGTAAACGGTACACTTTGCTTTTAAAGAATCGATGGTACACAATATGATGTAGCAGCTGGTATTTTACACATATCCAAACTTTACTCAGTAAAAAATGTATTTCAATATAATTTTATGTTTTATTAAATGCTAGCTGTGACAATATTACATGTTTGTATCATATAATTAAGTATGATAATTAAATCGGGTTTTATGTCATATAATATAATATGCGTTGTAATTTTAAAAAGTTTTAAATACATTATTTCGATTTCAATAACCTATATCAGAGATAGGAAACTGGCGGTCCGCGTAGCATTGTCCGTTTTTAACTGGTCGTACTATATTTCAAATAACTTTTTAAAAATATAAAATGTTAGGACTTTCCTGTATTTTATTTTGTTATATTTATGAAATCGATATAATGCTTATCGTAAAACGTAGATATGAACTATTATTTAGTATTGAACTATTATTAAATGTCTAAGTATTATATTATTTATTATATATACGTATGTATACCCATACCCTGGCCTATAAAAATATAACTTGATATTAATGACCATAGAAAATTACTGCAATTTCATAAAACATATTAATAATTTCAAATATCTTGACAATTAAACTGACGGATAACACAGATCAATACGGTTATAAAAATACGTGGGTGTTGTAGTCGCTTAAAAACTTAACATTTTTCTATTAGTAATGTCTAATGCATATTATTGGATGGCTTCTCAGCGTATTTAGGCTGGATTATAAATATTTAGCTACACAAATTAGTTTACTGATATT
Source organism: Rhopalosiphum maidis (assembly GCF_003676215.2). Lineage (NCBI taxonomy): Eukaryota > Metazoa > Arthropoda > Insecta > Hemiptera > Aphididae > Rhopalosiphum > Rhopalosiphum maidis. The sequence continues at coordinate 70,056,866 of NC_040877.1, forward strand.
TAACTAATTTAAGTTACTTTTTTTTACTATATATAACATTTACAAATTAAAAAGAAAGAAAAGTAATTCTTTATATTAATTTTGATTTATATTTTACTCTATAAGTCTAACTTTACAACTTAAAAATATTAGTTAACTTGTGTACCCTCGATGGTCATTTACCATTTGATCGTCATTTTTAGTGCTCCATTAATATTATATTTATTATTATTTACGCTACACACAGTGTAAACATTATATATAATATATTATATATTATGAGTGAATGATAATAATTATATCGCGGCGTTTGTCTCCCGAGTAGTCTCTGCGGGGTTTGCGTAAAAACTAAAACTCGATAATCGCTTTTTGAAGTGTGTAGAAAAATGCTAAAACTTGTTTTAATTACAATTTCTCGGCGTCTTTTTCTCGTAAAATGTACAGCGACGATGGCATGCCATTAAAATGCGCGTGCCACAATTATATCGTAATAGTAAATGTACCGGTGCCTACACCGTTCTCTCGCATTATTTCTACGATGATGATAATAATAATAATAATAATATCGTTATATTAATTGAGGTTGAGATATATTTTTTTTTGTTTGTTATCGGCAGACTCCTTTCAGTTTTACTATTGGTAGATAATTATTATTGTTCTTTGTTTATCATCAAACGACAATCGTTCTATTTTTTTTTTTCTGGGAAGGCGATTCTGTGTAAACAGTCTAATATTCACTCTCTTTCAATAATTATTCAATTTGGTATTTACCCATCTAATTTAATACATAATAATATTGTTTTTGATTTCTGTTTTGATATTACTTAAGGTGACATCGCTTGATTGCATTGTTGTCGTGTATTAGACGTATATAGAGTTCCTACGGGATCCTGAGATTTTTCAGACGTGATGTACAAGAATCATATCGGTATTCAATCTTTTTGACTTTAAAATATTTTTAATAAAAAAAAAAAACAAATCGAATAATTTTTACGACTTTTTATTTTACCGTGACTACTGCGCACAGTTTCATACAACAGTTGCTTTTATACGTGACCCACTATATTATATTCATTTATAGCATATTATATTTGTCACAGATGTCGAATGATACAAAAATAATAAAAAATTAATAATTTACGTTGTTTATCATGAACACTTATAATATTACATAAAGATGATATAATAACATGACATATATACCAAATACCAAATACTAAATGATATAGTCAATATTTATATAGTTTACAGTAAAACGCAAAAACAAACTTCTCGCAAAATTATATTACACCGCGCAGCGCTGCATAACTCTATTGATTGGTCATCACTTGTCACAAGTATACGATGTCCATATTGGCAATATGATATTGGATACCGATTCCGGTCATTTTTTACATCGACGTAAAATTTCTAAATCGTAAAATACTGCGATATCAACGATATCGTAACAGCTAGTGTACTACATAATACGCGCATAAGTGATAACGTTATGGGTGACATAATATAATATTGATAGTATTGCTTTATTTGACTATAATATATTTAGTGCATAACATACTGAATAAACCACAGATACAAACCGGTAGGTATTTAGTTGTGGAACAAAAAAATGAAACAATTTTTCAAAAATGCAAACACTAATGTTCAAACAATGAAAATTTAACAGTACCTATCGGTTTTGTTTTTTCCGAAGTGATTAGATTTGTTCGTCAGTTGAGTTTACATGTACCTATACAATTAGTGATAAATGGATGCGACTTTTTAGTAAAAGAATAATATATTACTATGGGAACGATACTTTAGTCTTAAAGTTGACATAATACTATAAACGCGTGGGGGCCCCTCGTGCGTGTTTACACTGTTATATGATTATAACATTTATTATGACAAATGTTTGTACTTGTTTATCGAACCTTACCAACCTACGAAAAACAAAATGTCCGTGAATAGGTTTATATGAGTAAATTATATGAATTATACATGCACATTTCACAATGCACACTTCTAATAATAATAATAATTTATTATAATGATCATACTTTTTACGTACGCAAATAATTATAAAGACCGAGTGGAAAAGTTTTTCTCAAAATAATGATAACATCCGTGACAAAGTTTCTTTGAAATACGAATTTTGTATCTTATAATTATAAATTAAATAATGCTACTATTATTATTATTATTGTTGTTGTTATCATCATCGTCATCGCTGTTATTATCATTTTAATATTATGGTATACAATATACATGCTCGGTGGCGTGCTCACGAATTTCGTAAACCGAATCCCACTCGAAACTTTCAGCTTTGAGTACGCGTAAAACAGAATCGATTCCGACGTGGACTACTTACTATAGTATACGCACGATGGTTTGCTGAATGCACTGTATAATATATAGCTATATTATACTCAGCTACTCAGCGAAGGTCTCGCCATATTCGTTTTATCTCGTCGGACTATCTTCAAACTGAAATATTATATATTATACTCGTCCCGCGCCCGTCCGGCCGCGTTGCTTACCCAACATTAATATTATAAAACGTCTCATCAATGTTTTGTTGTTCCCACAAATCATAAAAAAAAAGTTTGATCGAATAATTTATTGACTTTTCCCACATCGACGTTCCCGCGTGGAGCCAAATCTCTTAGTATATTAAATGCTATCGAATGACTATAACTGTATTACGGGTTTGTAAAATTTGAATTCAATTATACTATAACACGATGGTATACCTACGACAAAACATTTTAGAAAACGGAAACGGTTTGTCAGCCTATTATATCACTATTCACTATAGTAATTAGTATATATTTCGTGATGGGTATGTTTTTATATATATATATATATATAGGTATTAAAGACATTTTTTTTTTTGGAATATATAGTATTTACATATTATAATACATAATAAACATGTATGACATATTATTTAAACATTTGTGTAACTCAACATTTTATTTTTTTGTGGGTATGCAGAAATAAGAATAACCTAAGAGGAATAAAGTATTAAGTTTTCATGATTTTTAATAATATAGTGAATACATTTTTATCAAAATCTAAAAAAAAAATTAAAAATTGTATATGCCTATGATAATCTCAAATAAGTTAAAAAATGTTGAAAAATAATATCATTTAATGATAACTACAATATAATAATTTTGTAAAAATTTTAAGTATCTACGGCGGTGGTTCTCAATCTTTTTAGTACCGCGGCCCAAATTTACCCTGAAAAATCTTTCGCGACCCACATGGTTTCACTTTACAAAAAGTAGTTACAAAAAACAAAATTTGTATTATATAAATATGTATAAATTTGTGATATATATTTAGTATTTTATAGGTTTATAACCAATTTATTTTAATAAATGTACTTTTAATAATGATGAGTATGCGAAATATGTGCTTGTTTTCTCTTATGGTTAATAACAGCATTGACATCATAATTCAAAAAATTGTTCACGACCCACTGGAAATTGACTGACGACTCATCAGTGAGCCGCTGACCCACACTTTGAGAAACGCTGATCTACGGTTATTCGTTTTTGAATTACAACAAAACCCAAAAATCATTTGGAAAGAAATAGTTATTATACCAGTTAATATCCAATTTAAAAATGTTAACTTCAAATATTCATACATGTGGCTTTCCGGTAAGATTTTTTTTTATGTGTAGATTAAAAACATATAAAGAACATTTTATTCAATATAAATTTTTTAGATATAAACGGAATATTTGTTAAATATTTTTTAACTAAAAAATGACATGTATTTTTCGAGATTTTTACAAACTTTGTTAAAATCCTAAATTTAAATGCTTTTAAAAAATATTCTGATGATATAACTTTCATATTTTTTATTGGTAAAAAAAAACTTATTAGAAATCTTATTTAATTAAATTGTTAAGATTTATTACCAATTATATTTTTATTGACATTTACTAAAAACAAAATTTAAATTGTCTATAAAATATAAAAAGACAAATAATAATATTTATGAGATAGTCAAAATATTTTAAAAATAAACCATATATAGAAAACTAAAATGTAAGTAATTAGTTCGGATTCTGTGGTTTCGTTTTTGAATCAAAACAAAATAAAGAAATAAATTTAGTCGAAATCGGGCCTAGCTTAAAAACTTCGGTTTTCCTTAATGTTTTGTTTGTTTCTCGCGATTGTAAAAAAAGTACTGAGACTTGGAGCTCTTTAAAATAAAACTATATCCAATTCTCTATCCAAAACTATCTTAAGATATGAAATCTTATCAACAAATATTATCGTGTATTCTTACACAAAAATAAAATAACACGCATCGTTGTAAAATCAATACATCTATCGCTCCCATTAAAATCTAAAACAACGTTATTTATGGATTAAAAGCTTTAAAATAATAAAACATTTAATATCAATGGTCATATTTGTATTAGAACAAATAATGTTAATAATGTTTCGGACTCGCGGATTTTTCAAAACAGTACCTATTTGCATGCTTAGTCTGAGACCATAGAGTTATCACCACAACAATATATTATTAAAAATATTAAGTGGAATCACGAGTTTTACAATAATATCTATATAATGTTCTGAAGAATTTTATTAAAAGCAGCTTAAACATATTAATAATAAATTTAATTCGCAAACCCGGGACGACCTATAAAATCATCAAATAATGTGCCTAATATAATAATATTTGATACATATATAAAATATATTATAATAAAAAATGTGAATTATGATTTAGCGATTTTTGGTAAAAAGAACTACGAAAGATTTTGTATGACCTTTGATCTGGGAAATGGGGAATGAGAACACGGTCAATGATCAAAGTTTTGTCGCAAAAAAATCATCTAAATTAATTATAAATCACTTTAACGCGTGACTTTATATTGTGTAGATCACAGAACAGCACGCGACAATATTGTATTATGAGTGTAAATTATTCGTTTGAATTCAGTGCGTTTTAATTTAAATTTCAATAGCAATATTCTTATTTGAAAATATTTGAACGTAACTCGTATAATATTTCCCGTGAAATCAATACTCCATTATTAACTGGTAAAAGCAATATAATATGCTTATTTCTTATTATCAAATACAAAACAATTTTGGTCACATTTGTACATTTAGGTATGCTCTAGTAATTACTATTATAATAATATATGAAAGAGGCGCGTGTAAAAGTAAATACGCGTAAACGTTTTGAATTTCAGTTCCAAAAAAAAACTCGAGTAAAATGTGTTAGACACGAATAATTGTTATATGAATACGATATTATTATTATTATTATTAATATATTATTGCGTGTAATACCTGGTTGAATCCACTAGAGCTACTGTGATAGTTAACGATTTATGACGGCATTATAAGGATTGTTTTCTTCTCATTCTTCGTATTTTCTTTGTCAACAGTGTGGACCTGCGAAAACCGCTCGGGCGGAAAACGCGCGTCTTATAAATGTTATATATATATAATGGATGGTATTAAAAAGTCGATTTTGAAAGAATAATTGGATTTAGAACCCTTATTTCGTTCTATATAATCCCGCGTAATTATATACGCGTTATCTTAACTGCGCTCTCTAATTTCCCGGTCGAAAACGTAATTATTTCGCAGTGATATAACGTCCGGATTGTATAGACGATAAATACAATATAGTCACTGCCAGCTGGTATGCACAAAGTGATTTTTTGTCAACGCAACAATCTCTCATTTTTTTAGTTGTAACTTCGTTTTGGGAAAATCGTTTTGCTTTTGAATTTGATTAGATTAGATATATGTCCTATGAAATTGGTATTACAGGGGAATTATTACTCGACGTAGGTACTTACACATTGCGGTGGATATTCGTTTAATAATGTGTTATTTTATTCAGGACAATAATTATAATTTATATAAGTATTTCCGAAATATCACTCATAACAAGTCAACAATTACAATAAAATATGTATTCGAAATAAGAAGTTAATTTCGATAGACGTTAATACGCGTTGTGCAAGTATATCTCAGATAAAATAGTGTAAGGTTTGCGTTCCTTGTTCTGGTTTTGTATTATTTTAAAAAAAAGTTCTAGTTTTAAATATGGAAATATGGTTTATGAAAATTACAAATTGAGAGTTAACCGATTTTCAATGTTAGAGCTGTAGTGAATTGGAAATATGAAACCTGTAAGTACAGTTATAATTATTTAAAGTCATCTGTTTTTTTTTTTTAATTTAACTAAATAACCTAGATAACGTGTACTATAATATTAAATGATATTATGAGGAGAAATCATATATTTAGGTGTGTAAGTTATAAGGTTATGACACCATTTTCTTTTCGGTCTTTCTGATAAGATTGTTTACTTGAATGTTTTTTAGATGGTTGGAGAGTGAGTTTTAGTAATTTGTGTAAAATTTAATAACGATTTATAGTAATTTATTAATTTGTAGATCTAAACGGAGTGTTTGGTTTGAGACATAGATGAGGGCTTTTATTATCCTACGATATATTTTGTTTTGAGTAGTTTGTATTTTGTTTGGGTACTACATTTTTTCGGTTGAAAGCATTTTATGTATTTATTTTACAATAATATTTGTATTTTTGTATTTTTTTTGTATTTTTTTATACAGCAAAACAGACTTTTTTTAAAATATTTGGAAAAAACTAAAAGTTACAGAAGTATAATAATATTACAAGTTACAACTGCAGTATGGAAACATAAGTTATAAAAAAGTTGGACTGTATTTTTTCAAAATTTGTTATCATCATAAATTTACAACGATTTATAATTGTATTTAAATTTAATACATCATCGATTAAGTGCCTAATCAATGAAAAGGTAACACGTTACTTTAGTAGTAAATAAATAAAATAAAAATTTCAAAAACAGTTGATATCATCGAAAAATCAGTACAACATTATTCGATGTACTCAAAATCTGTTAAAGCGCTCAAGTTGATTCTTTATATAAAATACAGTAATTTTGGTCCCAATAAGTCGACTCATACGACTCTAACTATCGCTACAATGTGCGTGTATGTGGGTTCCTGCCTCGGTCCGGCATCCGTCTAGTCGGGACTAGAATATTGAGGCGGCCTAGCTTATTATTGCACGCTATACCGCAATATGAAACACTTTGCGACGTACGCACGTTATTGACATTTATCATATTAATATTATTATCACGACTGCTGCGATGGCGGCCGGTCGCGGCACTGCTCGACGTCGTGTATTGTGCGGTATCGGAACGTTTATTTCCGCACGACCGTGCGCCGGGCCCGGTGCATGCCGTGCCGAGAAACCATAAACGATTTCGCTATGAATACGTTGCGACGACGTCCCATAATATCGTGACGCGTAGAAAACGCCACTGACGACAAGGGGCGGCGGCGGCGTAGGAGGTGTTGGTCCTATTCTCCCGAGACTGCGTATTCGCGCGGACCGCGCCGCAGCTTTGTGTGATTCGTTTTCGCGGAACGTCGCGAAATTCAATTTTGGACCTCGGGGGAATACCCGCCGCCGTCGACCGCACATTGAATCCGCGACAAGCCGCTATATTATTATATTATATATTATATATTATACACGGACCGAGTTTCCGTAGTACACACGATCACGCCTATACCTTACTATACATATACATATTATATTGTATACACACTTTATACATAGCGTATATTATTATACGTCCGCTCTTTTTTTCCCCTTCCGTTTTAATTAAAAATCGCCACGACAGGCCGTCGTTTTTTTGATTACACGACCGACACGGCGGCGGGACTTATAGTCCCGCGAAATTTAATAAAAGGTTTTTCACGACAAAAACTCATTATTAAATGCGCGTCGTCGTCGTCGTCGTCGTCGCGCCGTTGTTATTATTATTGTTATTATTACATGTCGGCCGGAGTGATCCGCACTTTGTGGGTGGTGCATAGATGAGGTATAAATGACACGATTTTAACTACATACGAATAAGTTAAAGGCTATAAAGGCATCGAACACATTTTGAGATCGGCCATTATTTGTACATGATTCGTAGAGAAAAAAATATGGATAGGTACCTACTCGGTGATAATTTGTACGCGTGACACGTGAACTGAATACGATTCGCGGTCGGCGAGTTGTCAATCACTGGCAGTGTTGAAATAATAGAAAGGAAAACAACCATCAAAAAACCAATATTTTTTACACACGAACTGATTTAATTTGACTAATTCGAGGTTCAGACACCACTATTTCGACGGTCAAAGTCAAACTTTTGCACGTTAATTATTTTCTACGTCATGAAAAACGCTTGACATTTATAATTTGTATCATAAAAACTGTTAGATAATATGTTGATAATAGGTACCGTTCCTAATTTGTTATTTTCCATTTAGTCGAGTATGAAATTTATCGATTTATAATTATAATAATAAAGAAAATTATCAATATTAAGATTGGTGTAAAGTTAACTTACGTAAAACTAATTCCTTTTAAATTAAAAATTAAACGCACAATAGCCGAAAATCTAGATATTTATAAGGATTGTGTGTGTGTGTGTGTATGTTGAACTGCCAACTTTACACAGTCGACGATTACATCTTCGCCACAGCTTACAAGATAAGTAGTATTTTGTATTATTTATAAATAGAACTAGCAATATACTCCTGGGAAAAACAAATCGAACGCGTCAAAATATTGTATGTGATGTATACCAGGCAAACATTTTAAATTTAGAAATTCGTCAAATTGTATTATTTTTATACAAAACAAATTTTAATATTTTTTTGTTCAAGATTTATATTGAAAACATCAAAAATTAAAAAATTAAAATGATGTTATGATATTTATTGGTAATAATAGTGTGTGAATTTGGCGACCTTCTGAGCCATGTCACAAGACGGCACTGATCGTAGCGTCTATTATGATAAGAATATGAAATCAAAGAAAAATATAATAAAGAAAGTACACTGGATCAGCTGAACGGATCATTGTACCCCTAGAGTATAAGGTATATTATTGTCAAAGTTAAAACCATATCCGTAATCGTAAAAAGATTTTGTCAACGTGTTTTCGTTATTGTCACGAAACAGCAAAAACGGAAACACTTCAATGGCGAGTACCTAACTATTGAGCATTGAAAGTTTTATAATCTCGCAGTTTAATTACAGCATTTATACTTACAACTCAAAAGCAATTCATTGTAGGCGTTTCAATATGAATTAAAAATATAAGATAATACATTTTTGTAATCGGAACCCGGCGAAGAGCGAGTACACGGAATACATGTGGTATAATAATTATATTATACATTAATATACTGCGTACACTTTTCGATTGATGTGGATAACGATATTATGAACGTGGGTCGATTTCAGTCGTGGTTTGCGGAAGTCTAATAAAAACGTACATATTATAATATAATGTTATATCACAACAGTTTGTGATGTCATAGTGATACTCTCGACATACGATACCACAGCTGTCGGAATCGATTGAAAAATATAAAATGTTAGCTTGTTTTTTTCATCAAAACCAACACATGAAGAGATTTATAAAAAATAAATACCTACTGTACGTATTATATTGCATAAATTTAACGGTTGTCATGATAACATCATATCAAACAGGTACCTTATGCATCCAAATGATCTCCACTACGACCTGTATAGTAGTCATTATAGTGTACAGTCTACATTCTACATGTTATATCGCTACGGCGCGACGTAAACATAATTCTAAAAACTCACTAACCATTCAATTTCAATCTTAAAAGACAGCGTCACGCCCGTCATGATGATATAGAACGAGATTAGTAGATGATCCGAGAGTATTATTCTTACTATTGTGCTTCGATATAAAACGAATAAAGCATTTAATCTATCGTACTCGACTTCCTTTTTCGATTTCAAATATTATATTCGAATGCTTTTATTCGTGTTGAATGTTAAAGTGAATCACATAAATTCATACAATATACATGGACGGTAAAACGGAGACATGCATGTTAGTTCCAATACATACAGTGGTAAAATTGAAATATTGTGTTAGTTCCTACACAGTGAGAAAATTGAAATGTTGGGTAGTAAAAATACATAATTCTGTTTCAGGACAAGCAAGGTACTGCCTTTGTATATATATATATATATATCAGTACAGTCGATGTGGTAAATTTTTTTTACTTTATTGTTGTCGTTGTCGAAAACGTATCATACCCTGTCATTAGTGCATATTATTTCAACAAAACGATAGTGATTGGAAAAAAATTCACACAATAAAATTACAGATTTCACGATTTATTCCTAAAATCCAAACATTTTATAAATGTGATAATTTTTTTTTTTTTTGTTAAAATCAGAATTTTTTTTTTAATATGAAATGTTTTTTTCTAATTTGTTGTTGATTCATTGTGGTAGGTTACAATTTATCGTTCTTATATTTGTTTAAAAAGCTTAATAATTTGTTTTATTTATAATATTTGTGAATGTTGGTGATATTAATTTTAATTAAAATACAAGTGAATATTTCGATAATGTTTATTATATAAATGATTTCAAAAGATATACATATTTTCACGACTCATTAACCTGTGCAAAAGAAGTAATATATATAATTTCTGTGGCTAAGTAGGCTCTTTAAAACGACATTGCAAATTTCCGTTTAGCAAAACTAACTTTATTATTAGAGTGGCTTAACCTGTTATCGATACTAGCTCAAGATATACAAACTAAGAACATTAAATAGAAGTTTGTAAGCAATTTTAATTTTGATACAAGTTACATTAAGTATTGTAATATTTATAATTGCTCATAACTCCCTTAAAAATGTATAAAAATGATAAAAAAAAACTGCCGTACAAATATAGAAAATTTTCTTTAAATTATAAGTTGAATAATAGGTCGATTCTCTCAAATTTTAAAGCCAAAAACATAAAATTGGATATCTTCCTAATGTACCGAGGTGTTCAATGTTGATATGTCAACGTCTCGGCTCAACTGCAGCAGTCTAATGACAACGTATAATCATAATAATTTGTATTTACTGAAAAGTTTGAAATTGTGTATCAACGTGTAGACTGAAATTGCATCATAAAAGATAACCATTATGTTATAATGACTGACCTGTTGAAGTCTGATAAAAAAAATCTTGCAAAACAATGTTTATCCAACTATGGTATGTAGAGGATTTAGTGACGATAACTTGCTGCGACGTATATATAACTGTCCGTGTAAGATGTACAATCCTGTGGGGTTTATATGAGTACAATAAGTTGTAAGTACCTATTTGAAGTTAAGATAAGCTGAGTAGTAGATACAAATGTTGCAACTTCACAACTTCACTCCACTCCGATCATAATATTAACTATAATATATTTTACTAATTTAGTAGTTTTCTACTAGTTCAAAATTTAGTTTTATTGAAATTCTCAGATATTTATTCGTGTTTCGGGATATGAATAGTTAAAAATTTTAATCTTCGTTTAAAAAAGTAAAAACTTGAAAAGTATTAACGTTGAAAATAATAAAAATATTTTCATTTTTCAAAAATGTTTGCTAGAGATGGATTCTATAGTAAAGGACAACATTATTTCCAAAAAAATTAATATTTTTCGAGTAAACGGTGTGTCTATATCTACCAAACAATCATCAATTAATTATATTATATTATGACTTGTGATACTACACGGATTAAAATATTATTTAATACTACAACACGTGTAAAGTATATAGGTGTATATTACACATATATTATAAAAATGGACTTGCACGCAACATTAAGTACACTTTTTTTTAAAACTATTAATTAGTATATATTTAAAAAACCATAATGTATTTCTATTTATTTACAAATTTTTACACCATTTCAGAAGTTGCATGTTCTGCGAAAATACTGACATCTTTTTTTTTTTCAAACGAGGATCAAATACTATTTTTACTGTAGATCAATAAACAGATGATTGCATTTGGAAACGTCGTATCTAAATCAAAACGCGATCGAGTATATAGGAGTTATACCACGGTATATCCAGGAAAAAATGAGGATGAGCATATTCGGTGAGTCATCATATACCTATATATTTGACACTGTGCAATTGTGTGAATAATCGCGTAGGTATATAATGATATACGCACGCGCCTATTCATTTTAATATAAATATTATATATACGCAATGCACTTAAACCGCGATCGGCTGTAAACGCCTTGGCTGGTTTACCTATAAGCGGCATGCCATTTTTTTCACTGAGTTTTTACCTACACTCGGGGTATCCTATAAAATTATATTATACGCGTACTGCGTATATACTGTAATATATTATACACTATCGACACGCTAGCTATATGTACGTATTGCTGCTGCGGCTGCAGATAACGGCCTCTTGCAACGTCCTCGCGATAATAATAATACAATATATTTCGTCACCCGCTCACATATATGGTAAACTGCTACAGAGGCTGTTTATTTATACTCGTAGGTGATTTTTTTTTTTTTTTTGTTTTTTTAACAAACGGTTTTACGAATTTTAAACTTTCATAATTAAAGTTTAATATATTATACATGAACAAAATTTAACCCTCGTCCCACTACGTGACCCAGTGATATATGCGGCCAAAGGACACATTTTTGTATTGCAATAATATAGTCTTTTTTTTTTTTTGATTATTTTAGAATTATTTATTCACATTTTTTGGAAATTCGTTCACATTTTTACTTGTATAATACAATTATAGGATTTGGATCTATTAAATTATTGTTTGGGAATTTGTATGCTTTCCGATAGCCTTTCAAGACATTGTGAATATGACCTACATATGAGCATCAGTACTTTAATTTGTTAAGTTTATTAATTTTTATTTCTAAGTAAATATTATTTTGTTTTAATATTAGAGAATTTTATTTATCATATAGTTATATATCACTACTTTTTACGTATTATTTAAAAATATTCAAATTTAATATATAGACTATAGGTTTAGGATTATAGATAATTACTGTTAGTATTCATGGGAACAAAGTATAAATCGACAATATATATACACGACAATCGTGATAATTTGGCTTTTACTACGAAATAATATATAAAATATATATTGTTAAAAAAATAGAGGTTGTGGACCAAATCTTTTTTAAAGGTGTAACTAGTTTTAGATTCTGAGCAGAGCAAAGAATATATTTTTAATAAATAATTATTATAACGAATATTTGTTAAGCGTAATATAATAATTATAATAACTAAATAGTAAATACACATAAAACGTGATTTCGCATTGTATACAGTTAGTTACGGTTTTCTTTATAATAACACGTTGTGTATAAAATATATAATATTTATTATAAAATACATTATTATTACTGTACGCAATGATATAGAAGCGAATCGTTTTCGCGTATGATGGCTATATTTAAATCGTATTCGTAATATATTATTATAACAATGTATAATGTATGTCGAGCCGATACAATATGTGGAAATTCAAACATACCGTAGCAGCTGCGTTAAACGTAAATCAATTTTCTAGTTTAATATACACTCTAAATCGTTTAGGGACACGCACGCGATTCTGGCGCGTCGCGCGTTGTACTGATGAAAGTCGTATTACAATAATAAACGCATTAAGCTGGTGGAGATAAATTTTTTTAGATACTTGTATATCCGCGATCGAAATCGTAAAAACTCAAAACTAAAATCGTATTATTCCCTTCCTTTACATCGATCCATCCTATAAAAATATATCATAGTCTGTAGCGAAAAACGAGGAGATTATCAATAAATTGTATATTCGTGCATAGAATATCTCCTATAATAATAATGCCAACAACGATAATATAAATTGTAATTGTTCAGAACCGAGTAGATCCTCTGTAAATTGGCGGTCGGTTACAACTCGCGCCGTAATTGGACAGTGGATTTTGCAAAAAATAGCAAAGCATAAAAGCAATAATCCGATAATCAGTTATACTAATCAAAAAAAAAAAATAACTTAAGTATTCTATATGTAACGTCGTGTTTTTCGGTCACTTTTTTCTGTATGATAGAAAACATTTATGTTTAGTGACTATTAAAATCCAAAAACACGTGAACAGATGGCACATTTAGACGATATGGTTATGGGTTGACTACACCATTGGAAATATACTTCTATTTATTTTTCTGGCAATGTAATTTAACGCATGTTCAAGAATATTCAATATCTAGTAGTTGTCTCATACGTGACGCTTAAAAACGTCCATTAAATGTTTGCAGTTTATTTATTGATAAAATGATAACTCAAATTATTATGTTAAATAACTAAATGTTTTAAAAATATTCTCTTAAGTAAACATATAATAAGAGTTGTAGTTTTATTATACATTCCATACAGTTGTCGTGAAGTAAATAGACGATTAATTTTGATGAAACCTGTATGAGATATACCGACGTCGGCTACGGTGCATATTACCATATACTGAATGATAAATTTAATATTAGACACTACCCATTATTTTTAAAAATAATTAACGTTGTAGAAAATATCTGTTGATTATTTAAATGTTTCAACTTTTTTGAAAAACAGAACGTGCATTTGTAATTCCTTATTCAAAAGCAGTATATTTTTAGACTATTTCGTATAACAAATACATAGTTTATATAATTGGAATAAAGTGTACAGACAGAATATTGGTCCACTAGTCCACTCGTATAAACTTTAAATAGAAATAAATTATTGGTTATTAATTATAAACTACTTAGTATTTATCCAATATTCGATTTTTTTGTATTGAAGTACTACGAAGAATATTTTGCTTTTGAATAATGAATTAAAAATTTATGTTTTCATTTAAAAGAGTACACAACTTCACTAAAATGTTAACGATAAGAAATAATAAAAAATATAATTCTAAATTTTACGGCGATACAGATTACGTAATCACGCTGGCTTAAAGTAATATAAATTACATTTGGAAAAGGTGGGCAGGGAAAAGTCCTTTGCCCGTACGCTCTCACACAGACTGGTTCATTTGAAAGCATAAATAAAAGACGGCAATTTGAGCCATAATAATGTAAAATGTAAAGTCCGTGGCGGAAAAAAAGTTTTATAAAACTTTAAACGTGTTTTGACACGGGCAGTAGAACGAATAAAAAATCTGTACGAAATTTCACTATCGGAAATTTAACCTTATTGTAACTTCCCAATACTATGCACGTGACCAAAATGTGTATGGATTTATATAATATTATTATACGCTCAACTTGGTAAGCTAATTTTCAGTCAAAATTTTATTTTTTTCTATAAATTTATGAAAAGTTTTAAGTTTATCTAAAAATATAATACTGGTGACTATGGCAACGAATTTCCAATTTTAAAATTCATAATCAGCTCACATCAACACACTTGTAACAAAATAATACTAATTAGTTTTAAAACATCTAAACTCTCTTTAATTACCTTTTCGAACATACTATAATAACAATAATATTGCAATAGAATAATAATTGTTGTATGGAAACCTAGCTTAACCTTACTAGTAGATAAGGGTCAGAAAATAATTAATTTCAGACACAGTATAATCACATATCAGTTGTTGTTGTCAATATACGACAGAAGTAAAAATAGTTGATGACATTTAACAATAAAAAGAAAATAAATAATAATAATAAAGATAAACATCATTAAAATATAACGTTTGAATTTTATCTTGAAACTTGTGTTTTTATTCAATCAATTGTCAGTGTTAAGCACCCCACGTCGAATAAACCTACGTACGCCAGCCGCCACTGCAGATCCGCCCAGTACGCGCGCAAAATATAATAATTAAGGAGATCCGGACGAGAGCGATATTTTTCGGAAATTCATCACCGCCGACACTAGACGTAATCCCGGGACGTCCGAAATGTTAAGGAACTCCGTGACCGAGCAGTCTTCAAAATATATTATTATACACAGCACACGCGCGGCGATAGTTCGCCGAAACCCTTGGGAACAGAAACTTTCGACATCATTAATTTCTAGAAAGTTATCGGAATCTTTAATCAAATATTATATTATAATTAATGGTTAATTATACGTGTGGGTATATACATATTATTATGTATACACAGTGTGTATAATACTATCACGAAAGTATTATTATTGTATAGACAGTATATTGATGCAAGAGGCGCTGAAGTTCATAGCGTTCCTGCGAACAGTTTGCGCATGAACGTTCAAAATATGTTATTGAATTTATACCGTCTGATTCGCGCCACCTTCGGACTGTTTAACCATTTTTTTTTTAATGTTCATAGATAAATATTCGTTACTATAAAATGTCAAAAGCATCAAAAGACGAGTCGCATGTATTTCGACTCCATTATCGCGGACCTAAATATTATTTTTAATGACAAATTCAAATAATTAAAAAACTACGCGTTTGGACTTTTATTTTAAATACATTAATAATGAAAATAATGTACCTATCTTCTTAACAATTTTCTGAGAAAATAGATTGGTTTTTATTTAAAATGAAAGCTGATACCGTCACTTGGCACTCCTTAATTAATGTTATAGTAACTATCAAAAGTATTCGGAATTATGTCTTTTGAGTATATTTAAAAGCTCGAAAAATAAAAACAGATTTTGAATAATTCCATTATTAAATGAAAAATGTCGATAAGCGTGTTCGGTGCAGTATCGCCCTGTACATTAATATGATTCTCGAGGGCGTGATATTATACAGTGTATTCGTGTGCACGCCACGGGTACGAGCTAATAACGAGCGATGAATAATTTAATATCACAATATATTATAACAGATTCGCCGGATCGAATCAAACGCCTCGCAGGGTAAAAAAAATAAACGAAACGTAAGTCTTACATTAATATTTACATATTTAACATGTTTAATAACCCGTGACATTAATGCACGTCGGCCGAACAAAAATTTGCGCGTAAAAAGCGTCCTACACACATTATTCTCATACATTATATGTCGTCTTTTTTTATTTATTTAGGAAGGTTTTTTTTTTTTTTTTTTTTTATCAAAAGACTTTTGAACCTCGAGGTAGATTTTCTAAAAAAGTTTGTCTCGTTAAGCCTGCAGAATTATAAACACTATTTTTTTGTGCACTGTACAAATGTAAAAGACCGGTGTTTTTAGCGTTTTTTTTTCATCCGTCGTATTTACTTTACCGAGACATTATTTAAAATCCTAATACATTTTAACGTTAACGCGTTATACATCATTGCAACGCCGTCGTGTACCTGCGCAAATCTTTTATAATAATTTATAGACACGAATCATCAAATAAACTAGTTGGCTAACGTTTAAGTACTTACGATAGGTACTAACAAGCACTATTATGATATATATATACACGATATTGTTATACCTACAAACGCTTGCGCGTGATAAATTAATACAAGTGCACAACCGCGTTTATCCATTACACGGCCGCCGGATTTTAATTAATCAAAGTTAACGTTTGGGCTTTTAATACGTTCACTTGTAAATATTTAATTTTTACGTTATTTTATCTGTTCAAAATGTTTTCACTTGAGCAGGGCGTTCTATTATTTTTATATTGGATTAGCTTCTGCAACTTTGGGGCCATCGACCGACTAATTTTTTACTTTAAAATATTTATATACATATATACTACAACACAATTATATAGCACACACGTTCGCTAGTATAATAAATTATCTATAATATTATTAGTTCTGTAATGGTTTTTTTAGTATTTAATTGTCAGTTGTCTGTAGTCTCGTTTCACTGTTATGTATTACATAGAGATCGGCAAAAGAATTCGAGGATGTTATTTTGATTTCTGGAATTTTTTATTCGTTTTCGAGGAGCTTGGTGGTTAATATTATTGTGCCCAGTATATTGCAAATGTGGACGAATCTTCTTTAAATATAAAGTAGCCGTACGTATGTCGGCATGTGCTATTCTTACAGATACGTTAAGGTGTCATCTTCTTTTCTGTTGAAATTGTATTTTTTTCCAATGTTCGGTAGGTATTGTACATTTTACTTTACACTGACTTTGATTGATTTTTTTCTTCATAGTGCACATAATTATTTTATATTAATGTATTCAAGTCCTTAAGGCGTCTTTGTTTTCACAAAATTGTAAGTTAATCTCTCTTTGGTTGTTAGTTTTCAGTATCTCATATCAGTTTAGCTGTTGTTTTCTATCCCTTAATGTTGCTAATGATATTGTTTTCACAATATTTCACTCGAGTATTTTTTGTTTTAAATTATTATTATTAATAACACATAATATCGTATTATCAAAAATGTATAACAATAATATACGAGATGTTCCATTCAAACGAAATACACTCGCTTTGAAAATAAACAAAAAACGCCTATCCAAATATGCAAAGTATAATACGGAAATATAACTATTTTACATTGAAATTGCATTTGAATGTGTCTGATCATAGTGACACTCTCTGTATAATTTTTATACAATGTCATTTTATATATATATATTATGGTGTACCTGATCCGGTTATTATATATTATGACCAGCGTCCTTTTTTTAGGGGGAATGATGAAAATCGACGTTTCCTCTGTTTCGTTAATATAGATAAGGTTGTTATATTTAAACTCGTACGTTCATAAATCAAAAACCCAATCGCCGACATACAAGCAGTGTATTTAACATGGTTATTACATTACGTTCAATGTTATGTATACAATATATGTTATTTCGTTTAGCACACTTTGTTTAGTATACAATATTATATTATGTAT
The DNA here is from genome assembly GCF_003676215.2 of Rhopalosiphum maidis. Taxonomy (NCBI): domain Eukaryota; kingdom Metazoa; phylum Arthropoda; class Insecta; order Hemiptera; family Aphididae; genus Rhopalosiphum; species Rhopalosiphum maidis. The sequence goes on from NC_040877.1 coordinate 70,075,522, forward strand.
ACTGTGTAGAGACTTACAATCACGGAGTATACAAATTGCGTGGGAAACTAGAACAATACACTTATACAAGGTACTAATAATATACTATGTATACTGACAAATCCGACAATATCGAAATTGTATACCAAAATATCAAACTTCCCGAGGTCACTATAGCTTATTAACACGATGGTTTTAGATCAATCGCGTTGTGTAATAAAGATATATTAGATAGTGGTCTTTCGAGTCCCTCGTGTCCTTTGACAACATTAAACAACAGCCTTGTGATTACGTGTGAGTGTAATACTATTTTAATATTAATAGAAATATTGTCGCCAAACAATGTAGTGATCATTTACAATTATAAATACATCACGATGTTGGTGTTTAAAAGAATCATAATGTCGATAGCAGATATTAAAAATAGGAATCATTGTTTAATTGAAATTCAACATTTGTTCCTCATAAAACGAAAAACATCGCGCCCGAGTGTGGTTTGCATCATACTACTGGTTTTCTGCGAATTATATACACTTGGTCGAATAAGTTATTGTAGAGCATCCCGATGAATAATAATAATACGATGATCGACGGAAAACGAAGAGAAATAATTCTTTATTTTTTTTTCCTTTTGCATAACTCCGAGTCCTATAATATAAGATTTCGGGAACGCGAACAAACCAATTACGTAGTGTATAATATACATAATATATTAACGACAAGGCATAGAAAGTCGTGAACGAACCATAACGTCTCCATGCTTTCGCTGCCAGTGTATAATAATTAAATTATCTACAAAAATGTAATTTGGATCGACGGATTCGCACCATCACAATTTATTACAATCGTCGCGTCAGTAATGCGTATAGTAATATATATATATATATATATATATATATATATATATATATATATATGGGTGATTAACCAAGCACTCTCACCCTAGTTTTACATTAATAATTGATTTATTCAAGCGATGATTTTTGGAATTATTAAATAATATATTTAAGGTACAATATTTGTAAATACATTTTTTTTCCGTATACCATTTATGGAGTGTCACGTAGTGATGTAAACTGACTTTTTTCCAATTGGGATCAACTTTTTATTATAAATTGTAATATATATATTTTTAATGTACACCTAAATCAAAATACATATGAGTAGTTCTTGAGTTATTAAAATGTTTATACTAAGGATGATTATCATAATATGTTTAGAAGATTTGGAAGCTACTATAGTTTGAAAACTTAAATAATTAATATTAATCCATCAACATTTTATAATTGGTAAAAATAATCAACGTATCGTAAATATATATATAAAAAAAAAAAAAAAATATTGATGAATTCAACGTTATATACATTTTTTATTTTTTTAAAACTATTTGTAAGTACTATTATCCTTAACGCGTTCATACAATTACTCACAAACTTTTCGTTTGAATTTGTATTTAGTCACATCAACACGTTTTCAAAAAATATCATCTTTATTATATTATATGTATTAATATATACGTAATTGATGTGTGTATAAAGCGATGTGATAATAATTAAAATCTAAAAATAAATTTTTTTTTTTATAAACTATCTATAAATAAACGGAGGTTTAGAAATAACGTTGTACAAACGTATTAATTAAGTTTGGTTTGAACTTGCTACACAAGCCTTACCCACATTGTGTGAATTTCTCTTCTCTCTTACATCCTTTAACCCAGACCAATCGTATCACGACCAACAGTTGTATAACATTATAACAGTGCGCGGTAACCAGAACATTCTATACGGGCTGACAACTTGCACATAATAATATAACAGCAAGAGAATTTGAGGAGTGTTCACACAAAACCACGACAATATAACTTTGCAAAACAAGTCTCGATACGACCGTGTCATCTCCCGGGTATATTTGTTACTCTAAATAATCTCAGCGGATGCAAAACACAAAAAGCGCACATAATATAAGTATACTTTTAATATTTTTATCTTCGTCGTCCAAACGTCGTAATAAAACAACGCAGTCTATATTATACCTGGTTAATATGTACCAGGTGATAATATTTTCTACGTGAAACATTTTTTCATTTCAACAAGTTATTACTATCAAAGTTTTTGAATTTTTTTTTTCATAAAATACATATACAAAAAATATTTATATTTTATCATCTAAGTATTCTGATAAAATATATTGCTTTGTAATAAATGATAATTTAAATGCAATTTAAAATTAAAAATAAAAATAAGAACTTAAAAATAATTATTATTTTTTTTTTTTGAAAAATGTTGTTTTAATTTAAAATTGTATAAAAAAGATATTTTTAAAACCTCAAATAGTTTTTGAAATTATAAAAAAATATTTTTCAATAAATAATCTCGCAGTTGTATTATATTATAATAAAGCATTTCTATTACTACATGTGGTGACCATTACTCGACAACAGATACTTGATGTACAATATGACTAAAATATTATATAATAAATAAATAAAAAAAAAATGTTAAAAAATAATTAATTATTTAGACATAATTTTTCATTATATTTTATCGGCTGCATGTTAGCACGTCTGTATGTTTATGGAATCACATGATATAGTTATACCCCATTTTATAAGTCACTCTTGAGTCGACAGTAGGTACTTCGAAATCCCAATGTTTGCGCCAAACCGTGTAAAAAAATACCTCGTACATATGGGTCCAAACTATAACTTGACCTTTACGCGACTTACAGGAACGCAATATAAACGCCGAATTTGTTCCGTAGCTTAGGCATCATCGTGTAGTGTGAATGCGGCAATTTTTCAGTCGGTAATTCTATCGTCGGGATAAAATTAAAAAAAAATAAAATAAAAACATAATATACTGCGCAAGGGTATGTCCGTGGACATGCGATTAAAATCCTGATTTCTGTAGAGTTTTTTTTATATTTTTCTTCTTCTTCCGCACAGCACCAATCGTTTCGCGAATCGTACGACTGCGGCCGTCTCCCCGGAGATGTCGTCAAACGATCCATAAACTCCAATCTACTGTAGTCGTGTGTTTACACCGCTGTAACTAAGCGAGAGGCGGGGTGGAGGTCCTCGCGGGAAAATGTAGAGCACGCGAATGCCGGAGCGGTTTTTCCCGGTGCGCCATATGGAAGAGGGTAGGAAAAAAACGCGCGTGGCAATTTATCATTATTCGCTCTTTCTTTCTTTTTTTTTCCCCACCGCGCGCCGTCAGCGTCTTTTTCCGCTCGTCTCCCGACCGACCGACCTACTGCCCGTCCGGCCGACCGGCAGAACATATAAATTAGAATCGGGTAGACTTTTCGTCAAGAGACGGTCTCGACGGGGTGCGCGCGAGTCGGTGACGCAAATTGATGTTGGCCAGACTTTCATGGGGAAAAAAAAAAATTAAGGATAATGCAACTTTTTCGACCCCTGGATCCGTCGGTCCGTCCGCGGTCCCAGACCGGACTCGGTTCGATCCGGGGCAGAGACCCGACACGACCCGAATGCCGCGCGCCGAGAAAACGGTTACACGCATTACATTAATAACGATCGTCCGTCGTCGTAGTCGTATTCGCGGACGACGAGATGGAGAAAAAAAAACTGCACGGAAACGTCTAAGCCCCCGACCAGTCGACCACCACAACGTCAAACGCGTGATGAATTGGATTTAATACGCTCACGAGTACATTGTATTTCAAAAGTCGAAAAAGAGCTGCAGTTCACAATACAATAATATATTACATGTTATATAATACTACATACTCCTGAAGACGTTTTACAAGCGCTTTTTCATTTCATGCCAAAAGACCGTATACGGCGCGTTTGAAATTAAAAACAATACCTGACAAACCTATTATAATATTTATATGTATATGATATTATAAAAAATAATTATATGAAGTGAAAAATATTTCATACACATTGAAATAAAACGTCATAAACAAATGTATTTTGTAAATTTTAGTTTCGAAACAGTGGAGCTCGTTCTACGGTATGCAGCGAAAGTTTCGAGTGTAATTTATTTTTAAGTAGGTCACTATTTAACGGACGAGTATTCGAATTCAATAATACATCATTGTACACGAAAAACGGTTATAGACGGAGATGGAGTGTCAGACTCTATATTTTCTAACGATATTATCTTATAATATATTTACACGATTGTTATATAAATAATACGTTTTAGATTGAACTAATTTTAGTTAAAAGTATCGCATACAATTATGTCATACACTATTATTATATAAAAAAAAAAAACTGTATAATGAATTATGTTTTAGTCTAATGCTTTTGGTGTCATCCAAAAACAGTCGAAGTAACTTTGATACCAATAACCAAACAAAACATCGATTTTTGATCTATATTAACACAGCGATGAGAGTTAAACTTATTATTATTAAATGTATGAGTGATAATATGTTTTCACTACAGTAAATCATCAAAAATGATCTGTAGAACTTTTTCTTAAAAACACGATATAATAATTTAATTATATTTGACAACGACTACATAACTTTAGGTTGTTTAAATAATTATCTCAAGATTTTCAATAGGTGCACGCTACATGTACCGGATAAATATACCAAAAGGTCGTCCACCAAATAGATACCAGCTAGTATGTAAATTAATAGGTATTGTTAATGTTTGATTGATAATAAAATTATAAGATTTATGTTGACTTATAAGTGAATACCAACGGACCATATAATTATGCGTATAGAGCCGTGTTTTCGCTCGATAAACACCATAAAAATACTTTAAATATTTTTTAAATGTTATCGTGTGTAAAAAATGTAAATACATATAATTGTGAAATTTTTTAAATTGTTATGGTTCACAAAAGAACTAAAGTACCTGGCTAGTTTATGGAAAGTACTTATTTATCGTTTCAATAGTGTCATTAGTTAAAATTAAAACTTAAAATGAATGTTTATACTGTTTGACAGGGGAACAAAATCGTTATCAACATAAATCTATAGAAAAACTAAATTTCAAGTGTGAGCAAAAAAAGTATGCTTCAATAACGTTACTGTTTAATAATTATATTAATCATCGGTTTCTATAATGAGTAACTTTACGAAAATGTCAATGATAAAAAAAAAAATAATAACTGTCGTTAGTGGGGGGCGTCTTACTCGAAATTGTCGACGAAACAAACAATTATTTGTATCCACTTAAAATATACATATTATATTATATGCTAAAACACCTTTAATACTATGACAAGTAATAGTTTACATGCGTGTGATATTTAAGTTACCGTAGCTTCTTTCAATAAAAAATGACACGCAAATAACGGGTATCACTCTACTGTTATATAGGTGTTGAGAAGGCCATTGCAATGAATGTGTAAAAATTTAATTCAATAATATATCATTGTACACGAACGATGAAAAGACGGCCTGTCAACTGACATCGCTAATTATTACATTTCATTAGGATTTTTTTTTTTTTGTATTACTACTAAAGTAATTTATTTTATTAATGTTAAGACGATAAAATGATTTAATTTTGACCGAAAACATATCATACTACATGAAATTAATACTTAATTATTATAATGATGTATATTTTTATCGTATCGTATATTATTGCTTTTAACTTTTGAGTCGTTTGTCTTTACCGTAAAGCAGTATGAATAAGTCTATCGTATAAATAGATTAAAAATAATCTACATATTTTAAAAATGTCCTTAATGTTATTATTTTATAAAGTAAACAATTTAAGTTCCCACGAATTTTATTTTTTTTTTTTTTGAATTATAAGAAAATAACTAAGATTGTTGTTATTCGTTTTAATATGTAAATACGTCCATATTTTAATTTCACCGTTTATGAAAAAAAAATAGTGCTTATTTAGTTAGTTTTTAAGATTTATTTGTTTCAAAATGAACTACTCATGAAAAACATTGTGTTAAATATTCAAGTCATAACTATACACATTGAATATTTTATAAACAACAAAATAGTTTTCAAATTTTCGTAAAACATCAAAAGTGTATACAACATACTGTGACAGTATATTTTTGATATTTTTTTTTATTGACATATTATGAACAGCTTACGAAGAACTTTATATTACATTTTAAAGGTTTTTGGTGAACGAAAATATCTCATGTCTATAAATAGCTTAAAAAGTGCTGAAATATTATTAAAATGTTATCATGACGTATATTAAATTATAATAAAACATTTTATGAAATAAAAATACACATCATTGTGAAATTAACATATTTATCCTTTCGTTCAGCAACTAAAGAAGCCGTAATATTTTTGAATGGAAATGTATCAATTAAATGATAATTTTTTGAAAATATTAAATATTTACGGTTATTATTGATTTTTAAATTTTAACCAAAAATCATAATTGACTTCGTCAAAAAGTGGTTTCTAGTAAATAGTATAATATATTTTCAAAATTATATTTTTATTTAGTTTTTTTAAGTTAATAGAATATTCTAAGAATTTCCTCTCTTAATGTATATTAACTTGATACAATATTTGATACTATAAATCACCTTTAATATAAATTATTTTGTCATTTATTCTGTTCCAAACAGTGATCATAGACAAGCGAATGTGACTAAAAATAAAAAACACATATCAATATCATTGTAAAACCAATAAATTCTTCATTCGACTCGGAATCTAAAAGGCAATCGTGTATTAAATGTAGTGCGTTTTATTGGCTATAAAATACAATCGTATAAAAATCAGGAGAGTTAGTGTAACATTTCATTAGATTTTTGTAATAACATTCAAATGAAATAAAATCTCACATCATTATTATGTCAATTATTATTGCACTGTTAAAAAAAAAGTCTACGAAGACGAGTAAAAGGAAAGAAGACCAGTTTCGAAAAACGAATAACAAATGCGTTTAAAAATGTTTAATTAATTTTCGTGTAATTGTAATTTAGCTCTCAAGTCTAACATCCCAATTAGTTTTTAGTTAAGAGAAATATTCGTGGACTTTCCATTTTCCACGCTACAAGACAGGAATAACAAACTTAAGCGTGATGTCATCTAAAGAATACGCACTACAGTCACTGTCAGACTCATTACAAAATTATTATCATTATCATTTTTGTTTTCAATAAAATAGGGAAGTGTGTTTATTTAATTTATTTGATAACTTTTATACCATAAAATATAGATAATTAATGTAAAATAACATTTGCAGTTTCGTATAAAAAAGATCAAAACATTCTTATGGAACTGAAATCACTATATTATTATAGATATTTGTGTAATTATTTGGTGATTGAACTACGTGTTTTACTTGATTATAATGAATAACATTCCACTTAACTACGATCATTCAACGTTCAGTATGTCATAAATTAATAAATTATTTCAATTAAAATCACTGTATTGAATCAACAACCGTTCTAACTGCAAATAGGATGCCTATAATTTTATGCGACCATTATTATTATAATGGCGACTGTTCGGGTAAATATTTTTCGAATGCGCAACCGAACCGGTGAAACGAACTTTCCATTATATTTGTGCTATAATATAGCTGGTATGGAAAACACTGAGAACCACACCGGACTTGACTAAAATAATATATTCCGACGAAACAACGCGCCAGCGTATTATAATATTAATACTACTTCAGTCGGCCAATCGGGAATTAACTAGATTACAAATTTCCAGAGCAAGTGGATCGGCGTTACCGGACCCATTGAATACTTTACGGTCTGTCAGATATTTGACTCGACTTAATTAATTTTTGTTGTTTTTTTCGTATGTTCGTTTCAACGTTATTTGAAAACCGGAAGCTAACAAAGTGAGAGCCGGAAATTACAATTAAGGTGGTATAACGGGCCCGGGGTGTTTTAATAAAACCCGTCGAGCTAAGACAACGCGTGCACGTGAGTTATATCAATAAAGTACAATAATATAATACGAACAGTGTAATGTATATGATTTTTATTGAACGGTTTAATTTATTATTATGTCGGACACGTACACTTTGATGTACTGATATTGCCTATACAATGCGCCGAACAACACTTAATGAAAAAACTCCAACGAGAGTAATGCGAGACGATTAAGAGAAAGTAAATAAAGTTTAACGGCCAGTAAATACTTGGTAATTAGTCGGCGATCGTTTTGAGATAAATTCCGTTCGAAACTCGGAAAACGTTTATATTACGGCACAAAAGTAAATGGACTTTTCGAAGATTAAATTTGAATAATGCAGTGATCGAATTATTGTAATCAGAGTCAATACGATCCACAAACAAAAATATGAATAAATTCAATTGCCCCAGGAATTTTATCGACTGTGAATTGGAGCCCCTGCAGATTGAGTTTTTTCAGCGTTTGATATTCTGTAAATATCACTTATGCTTATCATAATAAACCTAACTTAATTAAATAAATTGTGAAGACCAATTAAAAAATAAAATCGTCCGCTCCCAACCTAAATAAATGTATATTGTAACGGAGCAACATTAAACATTATTAAAAAGTCGCTTCACAAAGCGAACAACCATAATTTATTATATATACTTCGGCCATTCATAGCGTGGCAAATACACGTCAATTAGCGCCGTCACAATTAGGGCGCCAGTGACACGGCACGCACCGAAAGCAAACTTATCGGGTAAATCAACTTAGCGGGCAATTTACCTGCCACCCATTAATCTTACAAGCTCGGCGATCATACTTCTGAAAATTGGTGAGTATGTCAAACGTGGAAATATAGCCATAACCTCCATGGCTGAAATGGCGATGAAGATACTAGAGGGTTTACTAGTCGGTATACAATGGGTACTGGGTATAGTATAAGTAGTAGTGATATTTCGAGAGTCGAACAATTTCTTCGGCTACCTTCAACACCTCGTTGAATAAAACAGAAACCGAAGGATTTGAAGAAAGAAGACTTTAGCAGACCGAGCGTTCCGATAACCAGACCACCGACCAGCCGCAACCAGTGTCACTAACACTCGATCAGCTACCACGGACGAACGCGAATGAAAACGGGTTACCTAGACACTAGTGCGGACATACAACCGATAAAGACCAATTCAATACTCCGCCAGCTACGCCACTTGGACACAATCCTACTGATTCGGCTAGCTATGCGGATGATAAGTTGCTGATTGCCTATTTCACACTTTACGTGGAATTATTATAAAATTTGATAACCTCCCGTCATGTCTGGCGAAGAAAATCAGACAAACTGAAACCTAGTCACCGGTAATCGATACGCCATCAGTAATTCCGTGGAGTACGGATACTCTACCCGTAGTTTTGAACCTTACTGATAACCATTGAGGCGATAAATACCAGATTCGTGGTCAAACCGTTGAGAGTACAGAGACTTATAATACGGAAAAAAGTTTTAATCAGACAGTTCCCTGGTCGACGAAAAAATCCGTTCGACATATTCCGTGGATTGTAAAACCATCCATTTATGAACCGTTCAATAAAGTGCGCCTACTTAGGCCATGCTAAAATCAGAACGCGAATGAAAGTCACTTATCCGAGCGGCCTTACACATCTGACCGGTTCCTACCATTAGTGTATTTTTAATACTTATATCGTCGTAATGTCGTATGTTGTATTACTTTTAAATTATATGATTATCCATAGTGCCGACATTCGATGGACTGCCGGGATTGGACTAGCCCAACGACGCACGGGTGTGTACTGTTTCAATAATATAATATATGATACATTTCAATTATGTAAAAAAAATAAAACAATGTTCTTTTACACAAAATACGGCAAACCCTTTGGTATAGAGTGTACATATCGTATAGAATTAATTATATTATGCAATTAAAATAATATATTAATTAAAATTGTAATTATGAACGACGTAGATTACTAGATAACAATAGAAAATCCAGTATCAACAATTAGCTATTGTATTGGACTCGATTAGGTATAATAAACACGACAGATTGCAGCCATAAACCAAAATTCGAAATCTGGAACTGAATCTCGTATAGCTCTCGATATGATATCCCGTCTGTATTGCCGTGTAACAATATAATAATTATTATTTTAATATCGGGCGCGTATCGCAATCATCAAGGTGCTAAACTTTAGCAACCGCGAGTAAAAATATATTTATGGGAAAAGTATAATCACGTGTTTATATTATTTTATTATCGTCGTAGGTTCATTTATAACAGTTTTAATGACTTCTCGTCGGCCGTTGACTTCGTAATAATATCGTGTACAAGTTACTATAACACAATGGGTGTTTGTCGTTTTGTTTTCTACTTAAAGATTATATCTCGACGTTTGTATTATTATTGCGACTCGGGTGCTCGTATAATACGTGTCGCATCGTGTCCCGACGATCGCCATCACCTTCGCAAATACATTGAAGTCGTATCGGACTTCGCGCTGCCGTTAATAATAATAATGTACGGCACAATATGTATTTTGTATTACGCCTATATACTAATAATACTGCTGTTATAATTACCATCGTTCGCCCCTTTCGGGATTTTACGATACGATATCATATCCTTTTAGTCCGCGGGGAGCGGCGCGTACGGCCGGTGTACTTTATAGACGTCCTAGGTACTTTATATTATATTATTAAATAATATGACTTTCGACTAACGGTCAGTTCGATGAGAAAAGGATTATATTATAGCCGGTAGATAGGAACCTACTCAGATTTGGTTACAACGTTATAAATGTCGGGTCATCGGTGTCCTGCAGCCTCTGGCCGCAATATGTCTGGAAAGTTTTTGATAACCATTAATTATGATAATAATGTGCGAGGATCATGCGACGCGTCAACGGTGATATTAATATCATTATTATCTCGCGAGCGATAATTACGACACAGAATTGGAGCAGATAAACTCATAATTGCTCATAAAACGTGGTAAAAATATTATGTAAAATAATATTATGTTCGAAATTAACCATCCGTCGTAAATTTTTAGACTGTGGATTTCAATAATATTTCGTTTTGTCCGTCCATGTTAATTAAAAATAATACTGTTACGCGACGTTTAATAATTAAGGTATGATGACTTCACTAAAATTTATCGAATTAATAACATTTTTTATACTGGAATCATGGTTAAATTTCAATCTGTTTATTGTAATTGACACCTGAAGTTAACTTATGAAATATGTAGTTATTTGTTATTTGTAAAAATCACGTTATATGAATCAAAAACATAAAATCGCCACTGAATATTATTTCATCGTTTGATATTATGCGATAAATGTGATAATTTAACATTTTTTTAGCTATACAAATATTATTATATTATATTTCGTGATCCCGTTTATCTAAAAGTTAATAAATCTTCATATGTAAATTTGTGCTTAACGCCTGATTTATACCAACCAATACGGTAATATAAGATTTACAATAAAATATGTTACACATAATGTAACAGCTGTATGTAATGCCAAATTAAATTTAAACGAAATAAAGGACTTGAAGATTAATGAAATTGTAATTTTAAAATATTATATGAAATGTAAAAATGACTAGTAATATTCCAAAATAATTTAATATTATGTTGGTGTTATTATTATTATTTTTTTTAGTGAGCGGAAAATGGCCTATAACAATGAATTTAAATATTTTAGCATCTTATCATTCTTGCCGTATATATTATAATCTCATTTATGTTTTGATAAAAAGCCCTCCAAAATCAAACGCGTTTTACTTTGGTGTATAATTCATATTTCTCAAAATGTTATGAATAATTAACTTTTATTAGACATTTTTTTTTGTCGGACAGAGAGAGAAGAATTTAACACTATAATATTTTAACAAATCGCTTCGGATTAATTATCAATAATAAAACAACGCACTTTTTTATTTTTACTTTTAGCATATCGTTAGCACTATATATGAGTGTTTGCAAAAAAGATCTCAAGATGCAGCAGCAATTCATATATTTTCCAATTGTCAGTTATGATGAGTTATCTGTGTAATTGACGTTGTGTAATATCACACTAGGGAAATTATTTTACTATTTTAATTATTGGCGGTTATCATATTATTATGATTTACATAATATATTTTAATTGCTACGGTTTAAATTTAAATATTAGTTTATACGGCATCGATTGGTTCATATTCCAAACTATGTTAATACAAACTCCTCAGATAGGATATTTTTTCACGCTATTTGATTTAATCGTCATTAGGATGTTCTAAAATGTAAAATATTTTCATCCATAATGTATATTTACTGTAAATATTACTGTAGTAGTCGTTAAGCTTACACGTTGTACAGCTGCTGCATGTGTATTCCGGTACGGCGGTAAGTCGAGTCTTTTTAAGGTGATTATAATAATAATAATTAAAAAATATATATATAATAATACGGCTGATCAAATAGCAGACAGGATGGTTGAAGTTACCCGAAACCTGGTGGTGATGGTGGTGGTGGTGGTGGTCACTTTACGTTGGTTTTATTGTTATTATTTTTTTTTTTTTTCCAAAATACATTACGTAGTTTAATCACTCGGCGCGCTCACGCTCACGCTTCCCGGTGGTCAGAAGGCGTCCCATACCACGTCGGCAATAACTTTTACGGGTCCATTGCCGTCCCCTAGAAATGATAATAATAAAAAAACAACCCTTTTTTTCAGTTTTGTTTTCTGTGATAAATACCGCGTGCAACGTACCCCTAGATATGTAGGTCATGTGAGTACAAAAACAAGCTTTTTTAACTTGAAAATTCGTTGATTCTTTTTTCAAAACAAACGCAGAAACAAAACGTTGATATTTGATATGTTTTCATAACTGTACTTAACGTTATTTTTAAAAATGTATGTGTCTCTTATGTTTTATTATAGATCATTGTTTTAAATCTTTCCAATTCATCCATTTGTAATTTGTTAAGAACCTGTACGTGCGATGTATTATTATATGTGTTTTATTGTTATCATTTTCCACTCATTTATGACTTAACTACATAACATTAAAACACTGTCAATATCACAAAAATAGCAACACTCGATCAAGATTTCGTATGCAGAAAATAATTTTGAATAAATCTATCATTTTATCTGTTTCTGGACAATATTATACTTATGCGATATTGTAATATTTTTCAGTTATAAGTTTCTAAAAACAAGTTTAGAACACCTCATGTCGTACCTATTAATTACTGGTACTTTTAGTTACGATTGCTGATTTATTTATGATCTGTATTTAATGTATATACGGTACACGTACGATTGACAGTCGACTGTAACATTAATATAGATTTATACTAACCAATATTAAACAATTTACACCGATAGAAATTTAAATTATATATGGAGTTATAGATGAGTGTATTGTATTAAAATACGCTTGAAAATCAAGAATTTGACAGTCCCAATGAGTGAACTTTTCTAACATTACGTTCAATATATTATATGCAACTTCAAATGGTTTGTTAAAGACGATTTTTTCACGCGTTACCCAAGTCAAAACCATTTTTTTTTTATCGATGCTCATTTGATGTATACCATATTTTTAGACATCACATGAAATTTCACAATATTTTTTACTTAAGTGATAGAGAAAAGGATGACTCAATCCAGATGAATCCTGCTCCATTATTTTTAAAAACCATCAAAATACTTTTTAATATTTTGTAACTGCCCGAAGAGCGTTTATCAGTAGTCAAAAATAATATAGAAAAAATGAATTCCTGACACGCCACTGCAATTATTAAATAACTATGCAATATTCGTAATTATTGTTTATCATTTTATTTTTGTTATAAAATCTTCAAAACTATCAATAACAACGGTTATTGTCAGTTTTGAAAACTTACAAAAACAATTACAATTTTACAATTGTTTTGAAAGTATATCATAATTCATTATGCATACATATAATTTTTGTTCAGTTTAATACAATTGATCATATAGGTCGGTGGTGACTCATAAAAATATGATCATATTTATGATGTTTTCTATGTTTGAACCTAATTATGCTTCGTCTATGTGGCTACATAGATACATAATTCGGTGTATTATTATATATTATAATGTTGGAGTATTTTTGATATAATATACAATATGCTTTTCCGTTTGGTTCACACCGCAGGTAAAACCTGCTGGCGAGGTTTCTCTTCGACAGTAGTTGAAAACACTCGTAATTATTATTACTCTTACACAATCGCGCAGAAAATATAACATTTCGAAACAGGCGTCAAAACCGGGAGATAGCGAAATGATATCGGCGGGAGGAGAATAGAGAGGCAGATCGTGTGTGCGTGTGCGTGTGAGGGAGAGAGTGAAATAGTGCCATAGAGGGAGATAGTATGCGATCGTGTATAATATACTTTACGTTGCATGGCTTTTGAACCGGACGAGTATTGTTTATGGGCCCCCTCAAGGGGTATGGGGGATGCCGTAAAAACGTCCGACCGCAGACAGACTCATAGCTATCGCGCACTCGGCGGAATTTTAGGCCGTTTCCCGTCCCCTTATTCCGCGCGTAGGGGTTTTTTTATTTTAATTTTTTTTTTCCGCTCTTTCGGGCGAACGAGTGTGGCGCGGCGCGTCCCCCGTCGATCCGCCGTGCCATAAATACGCATTACGCTGCAGCGCTGTTTCCGTTCCGGACGTGAGTCCGCCAGAGTTATTTATTTTACAGGCAGTCTCCGCGGCGGGCGGGGTCGGGGGTGGCGACGATGAGTATGTGGTGTTGCGAGTGTGTTATCTCGGCGATAACGCCAGCATTCGTATGTATACTATATAATACCCACATACACACTCGCGCACGGCACACACGCTTTTAATATTATATTATTGTGTGTATTATACGGTTGGAATTCAAATTATAATATTTCGCGTTCTTATCTCCGCCACGAACTTTTGAGCCGCGGTCGGCACCGGGTGGTTGTTTCGCTCGTGTGGGGGCGGGTTCCCGGCGAGTACATAATATTATAGTACGCGTAAACGACTTATTTGCGACGACGACGACGGTCCTTCGATAACGTTTATGCGCGATGCGCCGCTCGGGTTCGTCTCTCCGATAAACATATTTTCGCGTGACAGACAGACGAGTGTGACGACGACGCACTGCGGTGACGACGATAAAATAACGTTATGACGTTGCGTGGTCCTCGTCGCGGTGTATAATAATTTCGTCCGGGAAATCCGACGAGAGTCGACACGGAATCGGCGAAAGTTTGTAGAGGTAGTCTCGCGGGTATATGACGTGTACTTCGTACAAGTCGGTTCTTTTATCGAACAACGCCAATCTCGTTTTGCTGAACTGTGTACAATTTTTTTCCCGTAAAAATTTTACATTTTATTATTTCCCATCGTTTTTATCGTTTTTTATTCGGATTACTAACTACATTTTTCGGGATACCGGTCGTACAATTCAATCAATAATATTCATCTATGCGTTAAATATGTATAGCTCATAAAATACTGTGATAAACTGATATTCTGCTTTGAATTAAGGAATTATAAACTCATGTTATTATTAAAAAATGAACCAAATTAAATTATGGAAAAGGTTTGTTTCTTAATAATACTGTTTTCCTCGTTAAAAGTACCTATCGGACAGTATTACCTATGCGATCGTATGTTTTTAGAAAACTCAAATTATTATAGTACAGTTGATGTGCGAATTAATGTTTACACGCGCTAAACTTTACCCATACCTTTATTGCGCCGACCGATCGCGGGTACACACTATGATATATTATTTAGTTATTACATTTCAACAATCAGTTCACGCACATTCGTCGCCCAGTGTGCACACGTTGCCGTTATTCTCGTGAAATGTCCAGATTAACGTTATTAATTTAAACAGAATGTATCGAGTTTTATACTTAAAGAATTTAGCATTTTCTCAACTTACTTTCGGCATCCTCCCTGTTAATATAAATTTTAATTTTAATATAAATATACTTAATAAATAATAAAAATATCGTTACATAAATCATAATTGAATAAAATCTAAACAATTTAGAATTTCCCAAATCACCATCATGCACGGTGACCTTTGCAATACACATGAAATTAACTCGTTATGTCAGCTGTAACAATACTTCTAATTTGGAATAAACTGTATCACCCTCCTCCCACATGATGATATTAACAATCAAATAATACAAATTATATATATATAAAAAAAAAAAATATAATATATTCATCAATGTATGTATAGTATGTAGAATAACTATGTATATAATGTATGTAAATATATATATAATCTTAGAGACGTGGCCCACTGACGAAAAGCAGCAGCGTCGGTAAGTGTGTGTAAATCACAATCGAAAGGCTTTGAAAAGTTTTAAACACACACGCGTATATACAAAAGGTACATATAATTAAAGTGTACGTTATCAAAGTTTTGTAACGTTACAAGTTTAGTTTACACACACAAGCCGTTTTATCATGTGTATTTATATACATTATATTTATAAATTATAATACGTGTAGCTTACTCTGAGTGGAGCGTGTAGGTGCGATAGACTTATTGCAGTCTGGTGGAATATTTACATTCGTGTATTATGCCAAATATGTATAAAGTCAAAGTGAAAATTTAATTCGGCTTGTTATCTTAAACAAATGTTAAAAGATATAATATAGGCGGACGAAGAATATTAACACCGTGCACACTATGCCATATCTATATGTACGCCGAATTACATAAAACATATTTGAGTGCAGACGAAAAACGTCAATATTAACGTTAAAAGAAAACGTGGCAGGTTTTCTCCCTTTGAATGATTTTCTTTAAGTCGATTTAAAACCAAAATATTGCCGATTTTGCAAAAGTCATACACTGATGGTTGAGTGGGCGTAAATAATATTTATCAACTAAAAGTATTTATACTTTTATGCTATATAATATAATAAATTGTTATTGCCATATTTCATAAAGTATCAAATTACGTTTGGTTAGGTTTTGATAATATCAATCATTATATTTTATTTATTTTACTATTTGCAATGGCATTTTTAAAATATTATTTAGACTATTATTTTATGCTATTTATAATTTATAGCTCTATTAATTATCAATCATCAATAGTAGAATAATTTATTATTATATGTATATATATATATATTGATTTATAGTGGTATAAATATTAAATATATGATAATATTATGGCCGCCTTTGCTTAAAACAACATCTCGTATGAAATTATAAAGTGATCGTAATCAATGATATACTCGAATCATACAGCCTACAATATAACAGAACAGTTATCTTTTTGACCCTTTTTTTTTATAGGATATCGTTCTCTGACTGTTTTTTTTCTGAACACATTATACAATTGTACGAAAGTAATTAATGCGTATAGTAGTGCCACTCTAAGAACGCTACTCGTTCGCGCATCCAAGTAGCGGCGGCGACGACAGTGGCGGCGGTTAGAGTTGACGGCGGCCAGCGTTCGGGAAGGTTTAGTGGTGGGAATCCGCGAGATCGGACGAATTTTGGTCGCCGCCCAGTAGCGTTCTTACGATGGTCATACCATAGTATACAATACGATGACGTATGCTAATAATAAATAAAAAGACAAATAGACTGAGTTTAACCTTTATTGTGAACACCCACTCTACCTGAAAAACGTCTATGATTGTAATATTAATTTCCATACATTATTGACTGAGATCAGACCGACCGGTTAACCAATCAAGTTCAGTTTTGGAGTAATAGCACAGAACGTACGCGCCAACGCCACGTATGATATTTATATCTCTCTTTCTCTACGTGATATCGCAGGTATATAGCCGTCTCACGGGTTATTTTATTTTTTATTTCCATATACATATAATGTAGACGTTTTTTTTTCCACCATACCATTAAATTATTCCGCGAAAGTATGATGCTGCAAAGAACAAACGCGCACGTCGTGGACTTTAAAACATAACATTATTATTAATGCGCGTGAACATGAGATGATGAAAAATGTGTCATTGCGGCTATGCATTTCCCCCCAAAACACAATCGTTTCGTATAAGCCACTACGTGCCATGCTACGCGGCACAGACACGAAGAGATTACAATATACTTTAATATAACGTTCCCAGGCGAATTTGTTATTATTATTTAATGAAAAATGTCGTTTGATTTAATTAATTTAAAAAATATTTATTCAAAAACCACTTTTGAGTCAATCAATAATAACCGTTACAAAAAAAAAACGTGCTGCGCATAAATCAAAAATCGTAAATAATTATGTGTTTATATGTTTAATCACTATAAAACTATTATTCGATGTCTACTTGTCTAATATAATGTATTTAATATTTGTTTTGTTGACCTATACGTATCGATATACTTAATTTATATATATATATATATGTGTATTTCATAAACCACTTACGTCAATTAATAGCCGTAACAATAATTTTCAATTAACAAAAATAAAAATATTCACGGAATTATATTTTAAAATGTTTAATCACTGTGAATTTGTTAGGCGTACAATATTATTTGTTCAATGAAATGTTTTAAAATTCAATAATTTTAATAAAATAATTTATTACGTACGTGTATTACTATTTTAAATTCATCTACCTAAATTATACATAGTTTACTTCATAAACCTTTAGTTTAAACGTAACATATATATTACGGACGGCTATAGTTTTTAAATTTATTTTAACAAACATTATTTATTATATATTATTATAAATTAAAATCGTTTATTTTTTTTAAAGATTAAAGTTTGTATATTAAAATATTCTAAATTACATTGCAAGCAATATTTCACAACCAATACATCGGACCGGCTCGAAACGATACTAGAGAATTTGAGTATTATTTCAATACCAATATTTGTTTTTGTCATTTTCTGAACATAATATATCAATTATTTTCGCACAGGATGAAAAACGCAGCATCCCAATAATCCTTATGCCGGGCTTATTTACTATTTGCGTGAATATTTTAAAAACTCATAAATTTTTGGATTTAAGTAGAGTTTTCGTGTAAAGCTTAGTAAGACTTCAATAAGGACAAACAAGTCGTTACAGTGTACTGGGTGATTTATTTATGGTGAAATACTCAATTCTTTCATAAAAAAAAAAAAGAAAAACGTTTCTGAAAACGTACAAAAATATATATTATGTATTTTAAATAATTCTAAGTTATTACAAAACAAATTTTTGGGAAAACAAAATTATTAGATTTATATCGATAGATATAAGCTTAAACCTATGACTATATTCATTGAAATTATACGAATGAAACATCATCAAATGTTTTCAGTGCTTATCTTTGAATATTTAATGATATTAATGTGAAATATACTGCATTGATCAATACGATTCGTAATGCTAATATTATGCATGTTAAAAGCTACGTAAACTACAAATTAAATACGTTGATTTATTCTCGTAATCGTAATAGTTTATTCTTGTGACCGTGTCACGAATTCGTGTTCAACAATTTTGTTTAAACTTAAACCGTATTAATTTTATAACACTGTAATATATGTATCTAAAAATGTTAACTGATGCTCAGAGCCATAGAGCCAGTATATCATCATATTAATGTGTTGTACACTTTAAAATAAATTTTAAACAAACTCATTATAGTGCATGGAAATGCGTTTCCGGTTTAATATATTATTACTATTTTTTTAAAAAATTGCGCGTGGTTATTGATCACATAGTTCCGCTTTTTATGTTCATATCCCTATACCAGTATTTAACACATTTGTGCATTAAATTCGGTGCCCTAATAACAATTTATATTACACAGTAAATTATTCGGGACATTATAGTCTGAAACGGACGGGTGTCGCGGCGGATAACGATTTTTGTTTTATTTATAATAATACCATATTATTATATCCGTTGACCGTACCAAACCAAATCGTCTGGAAACTCATTTCCGTCCGCGCCACTCATCTCGCCGTTTATATTGTCCCGAGAAATCCGCCAAGACGATCGAGCGCGATTTGTATACATCACAATGACTGTATAATAATATTATAATAAACAAGCGATATATGTATATATACAATATATTTAATATATATTATATACATATTTATATGAATAACAAATATTTGCTTTTATCTGTATAAAATATATTATTATTATATTGTTTTACAAACGACCACCGCGGGCGCGAAGCGTTGTTTTTCGCTTATCCACTCGACGACGACGACGGTCGTTTGTTTTTATCGATGTACCTACCTTCCTGTATGGTAATATTATGTGTGTGTATATATATATATATATATTTACAGAGCGGTTGTACGGACCGTTAAAATACATTGTGCGGTGTTTTATTTTTCGATAGTCTTCCATTAGGACTTTTGCCATCATTTGCCGTTCGTGCGTGCTGCAGTATCTGTGTGCGCGCGCGCGCGCGCTATAATATAATAGTAGTACATATTATATTATTATTAGCGTCATTATTACTATTATTATCATCACTATTACTATTATTATTATTATTATTCCGTATATACACCGCGATTACCGACGTCGGGCGTAATCGTCGTACCTGTATACTCTGGGCCGCGACGATAACGATATTACCGACTATACCTATACCGAGGGCGTAGTCCGAATGATAGCACAGTTTTATTTATCTATCCGGAATAATATAATAACGACTGTGCTGTAGGTAAATGTGTAATTTTTCTATTTTCACGACACGCGCAATTCCGAGTTAAACGAGTTGTAGTACTGCAGCCGATGACGATCGACCATTGTTTATTATTATTACCGATACTGCAACGCGTATAGGTATATCATAGGTATGAAAATACCGCATAGACATTTTTCAAATAAATGTATTGTTGGCCGATTCATCGAGACATTGTAATTGATTTAAAATCAATAATTTTCAAACTCCAAATGTTAAAAGGAAACTTTAAGACTATTTTTGAACACACAAAATACATATATATATATTTTTTTTAATATAGGTATGCCGATAACACAATCAATAACGAGCAACAGCCAACAATAACTCAACGAGTACCTAAGTACATACATATCGAATTTTATAAATTTTCGATAAATCAGAGTTCATCTATAAGAACTTCAGGGCTCCGCGAACAAAATATTTTTACGTATTTCTTATACAGATTTTGGTAACAATGGTCACTACTATAATTTCATATTGTCGTAATAATAATATGTGTTCGACAACAGGCTATTTTATAATTCTATGGATTATACTTTCTTTGTAGTTTCAGCTGAATTTAGTTTCATACATTGTTCACACTTCTCTTGAAGTACTTAAAGATTTTGTATTTTACCACCTATATCTAATTGTTCTTTTATTCATTTATTGAGACTTATTGTTAAAATGTACATTTTATAATCTTACTACAATCATATTATATTTATTGGTATAGAAAAACTTATTTTTTCTTGTTATTGGAATTGTTGTCCATTATTTATTATGTAATAAATAAATAAATAACATTAATAGGTTTTACGGTTTTCCGAACGAGCTGATTGTTGAATGAAAGCTCTTGGGAAGGTCAAAAATGTAACACAAATTAGACGTTTGTCTCAAAACATTTCGCTCGGCGTCATTTTAACGTTTCGCGAATAAAATAATCAATGATTTTTGTGAAAACTACACACACATAATAATAAATACCCATCTGAATCGGTACCGATAACTTGTGATAGTATAGGTAGGTAATATATTGTTGATACGTCACAGTTATGACGTTGCGTGTGGACACTGTCGACGCACATGCACGACGATTATCATAATAATAAATATTAAAAGCGATACGCGAATACGGTAATAATGATAATAATAACGGGGAACGCTTCTTTGCAGGAAAATTGCGAGGATTAAAACGGGTCAAAAGGGATGACGTGCAAAACATTTTGTATTTATTTCATTTTTCATGGTTATGATACGAGCTCCGAAGTGTAGTCGTGTTTTTTTCAGATTTCCTCCACTAACCGCGAGAGAGCGAGTAGGCTATTGAGTTTTACGATGATGTGCGTTTTTATTATTATTACCTATCCACGTTATATTTTTTCTCTAAACACATTTCGGGCTAGTAAATGCATTCTCTGCAATATTATATTCTTTCGTTTATCTATATATATATTTAGGCGCTGTCATATTCAATCGGACGGAAGTTGAGCGCGTATTCGTGTTGTATTTATTGTCGGGTTGATTTTTTGTCGACATTGTGAAATTTCTATTATTTTTCGAAGAAATAGCGAACAGCATAACAACATTTAAAAAAAATAAAACCCTATACAATTGTCTACATCGCGGACTTTTTATCACAATATAGGCAGGTACTTAACTTATACTTTTATTTTTTTTTTTAATAAATTTAAATATTTTTAGACTTTATGAATTAAATTTAAAAATAATCATAGTATATAATATAATGTAAATATATGGATTTTATTAATAAACATAATTTAAAATTTGTATAAATTTGAAACAAGACATTTTAAAAACTTGTGTAATATTTTAATAACCCTTTCTTTCACAAAAAAAAAATATAATAATAATAATTGCTGAAAAATTAACTGATTATAATGATAATATTATCGTCAGAGCATAGAATGATTGAGTCCGAATAATTTAAATGAAGATATTTTTACATAATTGTTAATATTTTGTAATGCGCTAATATTATTATTATGCTATAAACAACATAATAATATGTCTTCCAGAACTATAATTCCAAATAAATATGAATCATCATGACTGTATATTGAATGTGTAATTTATAAAAAAAACGACATATGTGAGCTCCAGCTAAATATATAAAACTTTACTATGCAATAAAAACATAATAGATGGACTATGGTTTAATAACTAAGGTATATGTAACGGACTTATTTAATAGACTTCCCTTTTTGTCATACCCTTATAAACACTACGTAAGTAGTCTCTAAACCACAATATTAGTATAAATTATTAATATTTTACCTAATATTAATTTTTCTATAATAACAGTGCTTTAAACACATCGTTTATTAAAATGATTGTTTGATATTTCAAATTTTAAAATTAAACAAAGAAAAATGCAGATCCCTTGGATTCATATTTTTAAAGAAAAAACAGCCTCAAACAAGAAGTCTTAACTAAATACAACGAGTAAGTAGAACAAATAATTAAAACACATAATATTTACAATAATAATTATTATATTTTAAATAATTTCAAAATTCAACAAGTATAAAATGTAATTTTTTTGAAAATAAACTTTCTTTATAAAAAATACTTGATACCTATCTGCTATTGATTATTGTGACGATATATCATTGCTGACATAAATTACAGATATAATATAATTATAATATTTCGATCACCGTTTATTTGTGCATAAGAATCGTCGTTCATCAGTAACTCCAAGTTTTATTTAAAAAATCTTTCTATCTATACCGAAACTTACTGTTAGGTACACAGACACGTTTAATTAATTATTTAAAAAAATAATATTTTGTTCAAATATTAGTTATTCAGAAAAACATATGACAATAATGTATTTTAATAATATTTGCCTCATCGTCCGCAGAATGTGTACAATGTTCCACGGATACAGCAGGCGGTGTTTTTTACATAAAAAAAATTATTGAGAACGTTTTACAGGTCATCGTAAAACGCACGCACCTCCATTTTTCCCAACTATGGTTATAAAAATTGTTTATTCGGAAATTATGAACTCATCGTCGTCTATTACTACTACCTATGCAATATTATGTGCAATGTTCTATGCAGGTACATAAATTACATATTACGTTGGAGTGGGGTACATTGTGTGCTTATTTTTCTCTCTACAATAAACTATATGACGTTATTAACGTATGCGTAATAATGCGTTGTAATAATATTATTATAGGATGTTCGTATTTATCATCGAATAAAATAGAAACGTGTTTTATAAAACATTTTTAGGGGAATGGAAGGTAAAAAAAAACTTCTGTCACCTCGATCAGAATTATAATTATATACTGTTATTTTTTACAACGTATGATACTGGACATATAAAATCGCGCATACAAAATAAACGAAATGAAACGAGAGCAATATTGTTGTATTCAAATGTGACTACAGCTGCAGCAGATCGTTTTAAACAATAGTTTGTGCTGTGAAAACGGCGTACTATAATAATAGTTTTGTCGAGTTCAAAAAATAAATTGTTCTTTTGCACGACTCGACAGGAGCGTTGATATAAATTAGTAAAACTAAAAAATTAGATTAAAACCGAATAATTAATTTGATTTTAAGTGATAGGTATACGATATATAATATAATATAATATACATGTATATATGTATAGATAGAAATGGTAAAGTGTATGTATACGCGTATATTGTATAAAAAACAATTTTAAATTTATTAAAAGTTAAATTCTGTCAAACGTTTTATCGAGATTGAGTTCGAATTAATTCATTAAATTAATGTGAATACAATTATATAAGAATTAATTAAGAATTCCTACTAATTATATTATTGAGTTGAAACTTAAAATTAGCTTACCGTAAGCTTATTAACATTAGCTCGTTAATGGCCAGGCGTTGACTGTAAGATAGTAGTTATACGCTATAACTATAGTTTTATAGTTTCTACTACGGCAATGTAAAATCGGCAATCTCGCGCAGAAAATTTTTTTTATAGTCATCGATTTCCCCAAGGAACACCAACGATGATAACGATTCCAATAGTTTAGATCACGCGGGTGTCATTTATTTTCAACGAACCATCGATTACACTATCGATTTAATTTTTAGTAAGAATTCAGTATATTATTTTTTTATTTCACCACCTAGAGAAAAGTATGTTCGACTAAATATAAATATAGTTATTGAGGTATAGTCTGTAATTCGTATTAATTTATGGTGATATACGTCTTAAAATATAAGAGCAGTGCAGAGTCTTAATAATTCGATATTACACGTCATAATGGAACAGTGCAACGGAGTGTAACTCGCAGGTCAATAAAAATTGTTAAAAAAATATAAATTTTCTCATGTTTTCGAAATCAAATAAAGACTCTGCGTGTGATACAAAGTTAAAACGGCGGTTACTCGAACAAAAAATAAAGGTGACAAAATATACATATTATATAATGGTAACGGTTGTCGGCGTTGAGTTTGTATTCATAATAAATAATTATTGTTCTTTTGGAAAATTAGAAATACAGAAATACTTTTAGAAATTTTAGAAATCGATTATTGTGACAAAAATAATTCAATTAATAAAAACATATGCATACATATTTAGCTATTAATTGGATATTGATTTAATATATTTAATACTATAAATACAAATATAAAAAAAGATAATTTTTTATCTTAATTTAAATGAATATATTATAATTGTTACTGTTGTATTATAATGTAAATTCATAGTTTAGGTAATATTATAAAGACATGCAGAAATGTTACTATGGATAAAATCAATATTATCATCATCGGAACACCTATGTAGATTGTGTGATTTAATATTATAGTAATAATATTAAAATCTAAGTTTATATGAATAAAAACCGCAATATATTGACGGTCATACTATATTTTATAGAATGGACATTTTAAAACGTATGGATCAATATTTATAATTATTATTTTTGGAAAAAAATGGGTTTCATTGTAAAATTAGATTCAGGTTTAAATAACGAATTCTATATTATAATATTTCAATAAAAATTAACTAATCGTTATAAAACTGGTTTCTAAAATTTCAATTCTTAAATTATCGTAGTTTTAATAGTCACTCGATGTTTTTATATATCTATCTTATTAAATGTTCGCGATGATTTTCTATCTTATTATAAAAAACTATTTATTTTATTGAAATTGTTTTGATTCAAATATGAAAAAATGAATTATTATTATTTATATTCCTCGACTAAATTTATCGAGATACCCACTTTCGCGCAAATCCGGACTCGAATATTAATAAAATTACGATAGGTAACATGTGCTTTTCAAAAATAATAATATTAGGTACAAACAGTGTATACATTTTTACGTACAGAGTTAATAACATTGCGCTATTGTGCATATTATGACATAACAACGCGGGATAAATAAATGCAAAACAGCTGTGCGAGTGAACTAAAATATTAATATAATTATGGTTCTTAAACGAAAATACGAGTCCACATAAACAACAATTTACGTTACGAAAAAAATATTTATTATTTTTGTTGTTTTAAACCATGCGAGAAACATTGGACGTGTTTTATTTTTGTTGGTTATTTTTTTTTTTTTGGCTCCGTAAACGGTTTATCGCTCCACCGAGATCGACTACTCTACACATAAGTGAATAATAATATTATAAATCTTACACTTATCGTTCGAGTGTGATTGTAAATCGAAAACAGCAAGAGATAATCTGGCCGTAGAAGTCTATTATCACGGCTCTCCATTATATTTTATATCTATATCTAAGAATTTGCATGTGTTGTGCGGTGAAAGACGATAATAATAATTGGTAAACAGCGTCCCGTCAATGAAGTCATTTATCAAATTTATTCAATAATATTACGCAGTAGGTGAATGTTGAAATACAAAGCGTTCAAAACTGAAATTTGTACTTATTTCATAGTTCGATGACGCCATTTAACTAAATAATTAGTGGTCAACGACGATAAATCTGAAATAACACTTTGGATCATTTTATTAATATACATCTTTCCTATTTAAATACCTACTTAAAACTGCAATTATAATAAAAATAAAAACAATTTTTTAATTTTTCTTTTGTTGCAGTTTTTAAAAATGTTTTGTTTATTAATAAAAATATACAATACAATATAATTAACTTGCATATGTTATTTATTTTTTATGGGTTACGTGATACATATCTATGATGATTTCTGTCCACCAAGCAGGCGCAAACGCAGGAAAAAATTTCGGTTTTTGAAAAAAATGTACATAAATTATGATATTATTCATTTTTAGGTCAGGTAACTTATATTTTGTTCTTAATATTTGGGGAGGGGTTAAACACCCCTCTCCACCATGCATTCGCGAATGACACCAAGAAATTAACACGATTATTAATTATACATGATATTGATTCAATATAACGGTACCGATATGGCGATATCATGATCACCATAATATATAACGATAATAAGATATGGCGTGTAGAAGTGGACGGACCCTATTTCGTTCAAAAACAACTTAGTAATTTTAAAATTAAGTTATCAATGATATTTTAATAATATTTGAGTATAATGTATTGTTATCCACCACAAGAAGGCCAAATACAAAATCTCGTCGTAATGGTCACATAATATCTACAGATAAAAATATATAATATAAGTATACCTATTTAGAGTTCAAACTGTTATTGTAATATTTTATTGTTTTCTAAATTTTAAAATTATTAAACAATTTTTTGGTCAAAATGGTCAAGATTTTAGCTTGACGGTCGTGCCTGCATACACAATTACGTGAAGCGATAGGAAAATAATCTTCAAACTATTGCGAGCTCGACCCAATGTATCGTTGCATTATTTTAATAATGATACACTGTTACTTTACATTAAATGGGTGTAAATATTATGTTATAAGCAATAATATAATATATCAGTTGATGTTGTGTTAAAACGATATTAATAGAGTGGTTTATTAATGTGTTTGATTTAGTAGCTATGTCACCATTAGTCGTATGTACAGTGATTTATGCCTACCCTCTTGTTTTTTTTTTTTAATGCATTGAATTATTTAAAATCAAATTTTTGGAAAGATTTTTTTTTAATAAAGACAATATTTTCATATACCATAGAAATACAAACTTTTGTTTATAATATGAAAAAGCCACTTTATTTTTTTTAAATCATTCAGTAAATATATTTTTTGAAACGTTGATGTATTTGAATCAAAATTTGAATTAACTGTTACCGAGTAAGGTATTAAAATGTTTATACTATAGATAATATTCTTTTAAAAATATTTTTACGAAAATGTATACATTTTATGTAATATTAAATCAAGTATATATTATATTCGGACAATATTTACAAATTATAAACTGTTAATGGAATAATATAAATGGTAATAATTTTAGTCATTATAATCCTCATATTTTTCAAACCTTTTATTCTTATTTTTGACTATATAAAATTTATTTTAAAAACTTAGAAACTAGTAATTTGAATTTTGATTTAGATACGTCATAAAAATTATAAAAAATCATCTGCTGATAATTTAAAGTAAAATGTGTGAGTTTTAATTTGAAATCAAAGATTTACACGGTATTTGTAAGTCTTTGAATATAGTAAAACAAATTATACAAAGTATATTATATAGATTTTAAGTATATTTAAAAATTCCAAAAATCAGATTTTAAATAACTATTACTATATTTAAAAAAAAAATAGTATGCTTAACAAATCATCCTTTATACCTAACTAATATATTATACGACTAATTTTGGCCATCCCTATCATGTTTATAGTTCAACTTGCAGAATATAATATTTTAAAAATGTTTCTTACTGCTTTTTTACACTAAACTATTTTTTCTTCTAATGTTATTTTAATCCTTATCAATAAAAATAAATTTTGTGATCAACGGAGATTTATATTTTCGGCCAAACATAATATAATAGCTATATTATGCTATTTATGTGTATAATAAATAGATTTTTTTTTAATAATGTAATTTGGCGTAATCATAGCAAATTTTTAGTATATTTTGTTGTTGATATTTTATTTTTTCTAGCAAAAGTTAAAGAGTTTCTAATTGACTAGAGATTCATGAATTAGTATTTTTTTTTAGTTTCAGTATCAGGTGACCACATTAAATTATAATATATATATATATATATTATTTTTACTATAGAATTAATATTTGTACAAGATAATAAAATTTACGCTATTAATCAATCTACTGAAGTATCTAACTAAGTACGATCATTGCTAGTAGTTATAATTTATTAACAACAATTATCTATATATTATGAACTTATGATTAAAATAAAAACATTAATTTATGCATATTTTAACTGAGTAATTAATACACATAAACCATATGGATGGGTCAAAATAAAGAAAGTATTTTTATTTTTATTTCTTCAAAATGTATAATTGTTTGTCATAAATAAATAAATTATACAAAAACATAAAAGATTATATACGACTAACGACTTCTAGAATTGATTATATTTTCAGATATTTCTATATTTAAAAATATAAAGTTACTAATACATTGTTTAAATACTATAAACGAATCGTTGGTAATTAAATAAAGAATACAAAAGTATGGTGTCTTGAAAAAGTTTTGCGGCAACCATTAAAAATTGTTAAATGGCCGAATTTTAACAAAAAAAAATCTCATTGGACCTATGTGGTACTAGAGCTGGGTTGATAAAAAAAAAAATAGCGAAAAACGATTTTTTTTATTTCAAAGCCTCATCTTGACACCTGTCCGGGCCTCAGTCGACCGCTCGTATAGTAAAAATCAAAAATATCCGTAGACCTTTTTATGAAAAGCTACGGGCCGGATAATGTACATGATCATAAACGAAAAAAGTCAAACATTTAATGGAAATGTCCGAGTATCTGATGTCGAAAAATGGTGCGCAGCCATGGAATTGTGCTGCCTGTTACAGGGCGAGGGTGATAAGCGTGGTGGGAATAATATCATCACGTCGAAATGTTTTGATGGTTTTCGACGGAGGTTATTCCGAATTCCCGTTAATAAATAATGTACCGTCACGCGAACTCGTGTTTTTATAATCTTTTATTCCTGTATCTCGCAGTTGCGCGACTCCAAATCAATACACACGAAGGAATAGGTCCATACAACGATATAAATGAAGCCGGAGAACATTGAAAAAAAAAAAAATAAATAACTTAAAAATATACTCTTTCTCGTGGTGGTTTTCAAAGTAATTACGCGTTGGTCGCAAATGCTCGGGCGAATGTAATTTTCCATTCGTGAGACACGGTAGATAAAAATCCGTACTACCGTGAATATGCATACGTATATACATTTATGCTCCTAGCCGGTAAAAATACACCCCTTATGTAAACTATAGTTTACAACGAATTCGATTTGCCTTACCCTTTTATTCAGACTACCGAAAACTATAAAATGTAGTAGGTGTAATTAGATTTTTACCCAATTTTTAATTCCATATATGTATAAATATTGACAAAAGTCATACGTCATATTATACTTTTATAAAATAATAAGTCTAGATAATTGATATTATAATATTACTCGCACTACATATAGCAGTACATAAAGTGATACACATTCAATGTCATCTCTTTGTAGAAACTAACGAATCGGTTTATTTTTGTCCACACGAAAACTAATGGAACTACGGGCATGACAAATGTAACCGTTTATCTGCTATGTTTCGTGTGGAGACTTACCAAACCCCAAATACTTGGTCATAAAATACACGGCTCTGTTTAGCGGTATAGATTTTGTACACGACGTCCGTGCCGGATCCACCGAAAAACAATAACCATAAATCTTTGTTCGCGCTCGGCCTCGTGGCCGAAAAGGCCGTTTTCACGCGGTTAACAAAATAATAAGAGATGACGACGACGGTGTCAAAAATATTACGTATATGAATACGATGAACGGACCCCGTACCATTCATCTTATGTAAATATATTGTCTTTCGCGATAAATATTATATTTAAACATTATGTTATGTACACCTACGTGCCGGATGCTGTAAGAAACTCCATTTACATCGTGTCATCCCTCTTTATCACTATATACGACGAGGACATTCAATACTTTGAGGTCAGGTTCGGCAATAATACGTTCGCGCCGCGTCCATTTTACGACGATGTACGAGTACACGATACCGTCCTATTTTTTTTTTTTTAAATATATCAAAATTGAAAAACCGAGTGAATCGATTGCGACTTGGCGCGCTAAACAGCATCACACTTTTGATTTCTTGTGTCGGCAGAAATACTTCGTCACAGACGTCAACCGATTATGGCATGATGTTATTTGTAGTACTTTATCGTAATATTATAATGTCGGTAACTTTATTTCTTTTCGACATAATTTTTGATTTTACTTGATAGTGCGGTGGCATAATGACATTATGTGAAGCGGTAATATAGAATTTTTTATCCGTTTTAGAAAACTGTTGTGTAGTATATTAGCTTTAATAATTACAATTTTCCTTTGCGTCGATCGACCGATAGGTACGCGTTACGTGATGATAATAATTAGCAACACAATATGGAAAATGGAAATACATTATAAACACCGATAAATAAAGTAAATGTTTGTCAAGCGTACAGCACCGTGTTAGCAATAAAGATAATTAATAATAATGCTATACATTATAAGTGTTTTAAATTATAAATCGTAAACTAAATAAGAAACTAATTAACAAATATCTAATTGCTTAAACACGCATAATGATTCGGGGTGAATACATTTCCCGAAGCGGTCTTGTAAACATTTTTCGACAAAGTTTTCTATTTCGCCTTTTTTAGTTGGATAAAAATAATTATTTTTGGCTTTCTTATAAGCTCGACAATCTTTATCCGAAAATTCTTGTACAACGAATGAAAGTTGAGCTCAAATCGCGTTATAAAGGCGTATTTTGGAAAAATAAATAAGAGGGTGTAAGAAAGCAGAAGTTGTGTATTCGCGAAATATTAAATATTTTTAACTTTTTCAATTATTCACTTAAATTAAAATAAGCTTTAAGCTTCTGTTATTCTCTTTTTAGTTAGTTAATTTGTCTTAACTGTAGAAATAATAACAAACAACAATATTGAAATTAACTAAAACAGCAAACGATTTAATAAACGTAAAAGTCATACAATGTCAAACTGCAGTTTTCGTTGATTTATCACGATAATGAATATTTGTTTATTAAACCGAATAAATGACTAAATACTATAATCTTTTTTGATACTCGCTAAAAACGTTTAGTTTAATATAATTAAGAAAATATAGTGATTATAGCAATTTTTAAGTTTTATACATCTTAAACTAAACAAAATATATTATTTCTATGCTAAACAATAAATTGCAACTATTAAACGTAATAAAACAACTTTAACATAATAATATAATGCTGAAGCTTGGAAAATTAGAAAAAAAAACGTATAAAAATACTTTTTGGAAAAATAGTTAATTTAATTAATGCGAATATTGCACAGATTGTACCTCTAATTTCGACAAACGTCTAAAAATGTTAAATCAAGACGATAATAATTATTTGTTTTACATTTTTAATAATTAGATACTATTAAAATTATATAATAGCACGTCGTATTTTTTGAACAAGAAACGTATAAGTACGTATCCATTGCAAGTATATGTTAATCGAAACGCGATGTACTTTTAGCAATTTTTATTAATATTTTTTACAGTCGTCACGATTAATAAATTATTGTATGGCGATCGTGCTATCGTTCACCATTGGATTTATCAAACTGAAACTTAATTATAAACACTACTCAACGCGATTATTAATAATAAAAAAACATTCTAACACAAAAAATATGTTCGTACTTAAACTATGTGAATTGAGTAACCCTCTGTTTTGATACATTTACAATAATATGGTCAAGTCTCAAAGTACTGATAACTAACGGTGAACTAACAGAATTAAAAAAGTTCTGGAAATCTAATTGACCAAGTTCAAATTCTAACCCAATGGCAAAAAAGGTCGAGTTGCCTTCAAAAAACATGTATCAGACAGATATGGTTATAACAATAGTAATAATCACGTCAAATAATAAAATTAGATTTCAAGGAATTTTTATAACTTTTTTTTTATATTATATATATCATAATGTATTTTTATGTTAATCTTATTATTATTTAAAAAATTCTTAATAGTTTTGTATTTGCAATGTGCACTAATAGATGATAATTATATGTAATTCATCTTAATTTCACTACTAAACACATCAAGCGTAACTATAATTAATTTTACGAATTTGTCATCTTACATTACATGTTTCAGTATACTTAAAACACAAGTTATTTTAGTTATTAGTTTTTATAAATACTTTAAATAAGTTTCCCAAACATTATGCAATTTCTTTCATTATTTTTTTAAATGTGCTTTTTCAGTCAAGCGTTTCACCGCAACTTCTAATGTTTGCGTTATACGTTTGATATTTTTATCGCATAAATTATTTTATTTTATAAAGCATAATACAAACTGTTTTGACAATACTATTTTATAATAATAATTGATCCATTTTATAAATTACAATAATACGAACAATGTGAAAAACATATGAATCAATAACAGAACCTCCGAATGCGAGTTTTACTAGACTTTTACACAATATTATTGTAGACGTTTACTCAGATTTAATTTTAGACGACTGTTGATTTATTGACTTATAGTAAGAAAGAAAATGTATTATTGATGAGTGTGTTTGATTAGTTTGATAACAGAGTGAATTTTTTTTTTTATAATTATTTTCGCCTGTTAGTTTACTGTTTTTAATTATTTTTAGATCGGATTGTACTATTATGTTAGATGTAGTGATTATCTGAGTGATTGAAAGAAAGACTCATATAACACTGACCTTCTCTAGGTTAGTAACGCCTAATCTTTTAACTATATACAACCATATAAATTTGATGATTAAATTAACTATAAATAAATATTTAGAATTTTAACTTATAGACGATTATGCTGTGTCATCAGTTGCTTTAGAAATAATATATATATATATATATATATATATATGATGAATATTAGGTATATATAAATAATATTTGGCGTTTGATTATATAACGTATAACCGGATATCCCATTTTAAATCCTTATCGATAAAAATAAATACTTCTGTAATACCCTATTGTTTCGAAATAATAACAAGTGTAAAACGATGTCATTATTATTATTATAGAATTAAAACAAATAATATTATTATTACATTGAATATCAACTAAATGAAAATAATATATTAACACACAGTCATGATATAAAAAATATTGTGATTGTTGTACGTTACGACACATTGAAACGAAGAATATGTTGTTCAATTCGACTCGTGTTCTCGATCGCAACGGACATAAAAAATATACCGACAAATTCGAATATTCGAAGTGAAATAGTGAACTCTGGAACTATAATCATATTAACGGATACCTACGGTTTTTTTTTTCGTTTACCGTACTTCCTATACTTACGATAAATATATAATATAATAATCTTCGTCATCGCAGTGGTAGTTTCGGCAGTGGCGTCGCCCGAGCATTTACCCCCAACACGCAATACGAACACCCGTGACGTATTAAATGCAGTATACCGCGATATCGTATTACCAATCGCTATTATTGCCGGACGGCGTTTACGTGTTATACATTATATGATATTACGGCGTACGTCGTTGCAAAGTCAACACAACGCGACCGTGTGCATAATAGGCCACAGCAAACACGATACCGAGACACGTGGCAGTTATGTTTAATTATAACAATTTACTAGGATATTATATACGGCCCGTAATATAATGTAGTACTACGCCGTTTCCGCCGTCCGTACTGCCGAAGTGTTTGTGTACATATGTTTTCGAGCAGCGGATATAGTGTCGTTGTGTTTGTTATAGGCGCGGTGACCGGCGTAAAATATCATATCGTTACGATATTATAATTAATAATACAATATCACTCGATCACGGAAATCAAAAATTCTACAAGTGTATATTATACACGTACAATATCATTAGTCTACAGTGTAGATTCTGCTAAGCTACGTCTGGAGGTGTACAGTATAATTATTATATTTATGACCACAAATCTCGTCGGGCACACGCCTGTTTTTACGTTTAGGATTTTTGACTATTTCGCATTCGTTTTGATTTCCGTTCAGTCGTTGTAGAGTGATAACATTAAAAGAGACGTATAAATGAATTTTTTCGAGTATACTATCAGTCATAACTAGCATTGTTCTTAGAAAGATATTAAGTATCGTGACTTAGTAAAATTTAATTAAATACTTTTCGAATAAAAAACTACAGTCACAATTTATGAATTCGCATTTCACGAATCAACAGTAATGGTAAATACGTACATATTTTATCAAAAATAATATTGAGATGTAAGAATATTTAAAACATTACTTGTTATTTATTAATTTAGCTGGAAAATATTCCATACTAAATATAGCCAACCAAAAGTAGAAAATTTAGTAATCACTGGCGTTTCAATACCTGAATAGTGGTCAGTGCACTAATACTTATTGATCACTACGTAACAATTATTTTTACCGAGGTTTACGTTCCGCCACTAGTACCCACGTTGTATTTAATAATAAATCAAAGATTGATATTAAAATTAATTTATAAATATGCGTTTGTCACGGCGAATGGTTCTCGATAAAGATTAAAAATAAATCGTTCCACATCCGATGTACATATTAAGTTGTAAGGAGTTCCGCACCAAACCTCGCCTGGCATTTGCGTAATATCGCATCGTATAATCTTATTACAGTGCCACCGATGTTTCCGATACACGATTTGTTCACGCCGACGTGTTTCAATTCATATTCATGTTGTAACGTTGATCGTTTTCGCACTGTGATATTATTGTACACTATTGAGTCACATCGGGTGCGAACTTGGTACGGAAGAATGGCGTGCTTATAAACTTTCTAATACGAATACTAGCCCATTATTATAATATTATAAATCATGTACGTTTTAAATAAATACATTTGCAGCACTGATGCACCTGGTATAATAACTCAAATTGCATTTAGTGCATTTGTACAATAATAATTTTATCATTTTATTACAATATTTACTTTATATTGTTATGTAATTATTTCAAATTTCCAAAATATCTCATTAGCATCGTAAAGTAAATATTTTTTTTTTTATTTGTTTCTAAAATTATGTATGTCCAGATAATGTCCTGTGTGAAAACGCATTAAAAAGGAATGCCGTACATAAAATTCTGTATTATTATAATAATACGGCATTATCGTGGTGGTGATGTAGCTAAATTGCCTAACCAAGTCGCCGCGTTACCGTTTACGATTTTGCTTATACAGTAGAACTCCGATTATCCGAACGTCAATCATCTGGACGTCCAATTAACCGGACGAGAAAAAAAGCTTTTTTTTTGGTTTAAAACTATGTCATATTTTATAATTAATTCTAATTTTGTTTCAGTTAAATATATATTAAAATTATTTGTTTATGGTTACGAATTTTAAATTACATTACATATTTATTAATAATAAATACATACATACAATATATTCATACAATTATATAACTTTTGATATATTATACGTCAATCATCCGGATATTTGCTTATCCGGACCACCCTTGACATTAATTAGTCTAGATAATCGGTGTTCTACTGTAATAATAAATTACGTATTACTTAACACTCATACAGTGATATTATGTTTTGATATTTTCACAATAAATCTTTATTTAAATTATATCGTCATGACTTACTATTTTTTACTATACTATGCTACATTTTAAGCGATTGAATCGTTTTTTTTTCCAATTAAACCAATAATTCTACGCAATAAAATAGCACAATGATAATATTTACTATCGATTATGTTTCTAATAATATAATGTGCGTATTACAGATAATATATGTTTTTTACATAATATCATTAAACCATTTGTATTTAAATTAATTCGCTTCTATCTATAAATATGTTTTCAGTCGCTTTTGAACAGATCATAAATTAATATTTTCAATATAGTAAAAATGTCCTTAATAATAACATATTATTATTAAATATTATATAATATTATTATACAAAAATATATTTTATCTCCATATTATTGTATACGTATGCAAATATAATAGTCACATCAAAAATCAATTAAATTGTAAATAAGTCGTACTCAACACGGTGTACTGGGGTCGTTTGAACTTTATACACAAATAGTAATGCGCATAATGACATTACTATAGATGCATACAATTTTTAATTACAGTCTATCAAAGTCACTTAACAGTATAATATAATACCATATTATAATTAAAATAAAACAAAAGATCGTAACCTTCCGGCTAGATGTTCAATATGCTCTGCTGCACATACAACATCATATAAAGGTTGTGCAATTAACGAAAAAACTGACAAATTACACAAAAAACATAAAAAAAAAAAAGGTAGAACTTCAAATTAAACACGTCTCCACCGTTGTCACGTATTTAATACAATATCCACTCTCGGTCCGTGTATGCCAGAATAACAGCCGCTCAACCAACATCCAATACTTCCGATTCAACTCCGAACGAATTCAACCTTACCTTATGAAACCTTCTAAGTTCTCTATCCACGGTCCTTATATTAAAGTTACAGAAAACTATACCCATTGCAGTCACCATGTTCAATATCAAATCTTTTATTCAAAAATTTCATTAAAAACATTAATATTATCTATATTGAATTGCATTACAATACCATATCTACCGTATCTAATAACTGTAAATTATTTTAATTTCCCTGTGCTTATATTAGTATAATATGCTATATGTTATTAAACTTGTAATAGCATTAATTTATTAGAACATTAAAAAAAAAAAAAAAACATAACACTAAAAATAAGACAGATGACAACGGAATGCCATGAAAAAAAAAATGTAAACTATACTAAAGCAATAATAACACTGCAAACCTGCTTATGTGTGTGTATTTTCATTCTTTGTTTTTCACGCAAAAGTAAATAATATAAATATTTTCACCATCGTCGTGTAACATAATACCATACTATATACATGGTTTATGTATATATACAAATTATGTAACGTATTATATACGTATACACATGGGTTCACGCATATAACCTGCATATATACATTATAATATACGTTCGGATATATTATATAGATAGATTCCAACTATCCATTATAAAATTAATTCGGCGGAGAATATAATATATTTTCTTTAAGCGCCCTCGTGGAATTCTTCAAACATTATTATAATATACTATGCGTTTAATATTATATCACTCTGCGAAGAAGCGCAGTTACTCATGGTTTAAAATGACATGCGTGTGTAGATTAAAATGTACAATTTATTTTTTTCCTTTATTTACTCTTCGCACTCCATAATATCATTACATATTAATCACTTTAATGATAGTGATACAGTTTATGCTCACTGCAGTTGTGACCAAACTGCATGATCCACGAGCCGCATTATCTGGCCAGCCAGTAATTATTGCCATCCATCGCTCACAGAAATGTTTCTATATTTTAAAACGTCTAAATAAGATTCATATTTCATAATGTTTCACGTAAAAAAAAAAAAAATTCCAATAATACTGGGCGTTGTTTGTTATAATAACCGAGTAACTGTTGAGAATCGTTCGATATGATCCGCTGCGGTGGTGTGTAAAAAAGTATGCGGAAAAATTGGTGTTAAATAAAAATTTGTTGAAACTATTCCTTATTATTTTTATTGCTGCATATTATCATCATCGTTGTTACTTTATTTTTGTAATATTTTTGATAAAAAAAAAAATGTTAGCAATATAAAAATGATAATCAAAGGCAGGTAAACGTAATGGAAATGTTAAATTATATAACATAATATAGGTAAATACGATAATGATGTAACAATTATAGTATTACATGACACGTATAATTTACATTATATATCATATAATCTCTAAATATTACTGACTTTACTTGATTTGAATGATTTCTGAGCAATGCGATAACATAATTATTATTCATAAACAATATTAACTATACCTACTGCATATTGTCAACACACGCCACGGACGAACGGGCGATTAGTGAATTATATAGAGTCGATAAGTTCATATATTCCTGCGGATACAGTTGTAATTATATACATGGCGTGGGACCCTGGGTTCTTTCTAGGTATCTTATATTTAATTTTTGTCCACTGGTCACGTTACAGTTTTATGTGTTTCAGAGTACCATTTCTCAAATACGGTGTTAAAATACGAGCTCGTCAGACTTTTTATTTATTTTTTGTATAAAAACGAAATTCATAGACGTTTCTCCAAATAGTTACGTTTGAAAATATTGAAATCTGATATTACCCTATACGTCCAACAACGTTATAAGCAAATATTCTCAAAATTGTATACTTTAAATATATATTATATCAATTTAACAGCACTTGCATTTGGATTGAAAAAAATGGCAAATGTACGTATAACAAAGAATAATAAAACATAATAAAAAACTACGCTACGATTTTTTTGTTTTATAGATTCCGAGTTAGGCGAGGAAATGTAACGGTTTTACAACGGCATTTTATTATTTTTTTATTTTCAACTGCAAACTCTTTTTTTTTTTTTTAAGTGTGTGAAATAAGTCTTGTAGTATTGAGTAGGTTTTTTCGGAACAATCAAAAAAAAAAAAAAATAAATAAAAATCAGATATTTACCCGAATGCGGTATAGGTACTTTGAAGAGGACGTTTTTCGATTTTATCATGCCCTGTCTGGGTTTTTTTTTTCTTTATTTTCCCACATAAGAATTGATGGTTTAAACGTCGTTTATAGAAAATTAAGAAGAGCTGTCTTATCTTCAGCCATCGTGTTTACGTGCGTGTGGTTCAGTACGATTACGACGGTAAGGTTCGACAGACAATGTAATGCAGAAAGATCATAAAATATGGTTTATAATATTATAAAAAAATGTTTTCTCTCAGTGCTCTAAAATAATCGTTTGAAAAATATTTTGGTTGGATAGGAATGTATATTTATAATATAAAGTACAATTACAATTATAAACATGTATAATTTTTTTTTTTAACTCAAACAGTGTAGATTTGAAGCTTATAAATTTCAACGATTTGAGGACGAAAATAAAAATTCTTACATATCGTATAAAGCGATTATTAATATTATATATTATACAAACGCAGACCAATATAATAATCTATTAAATAATATTATTTTTAAATGTTCTGGACTATTTTTTTAACAACACTGTGTAATTAAAAGTGAATTACATAGGTAGGCTTACTATAGGCTAACGTGTAATGTCAAGATATACCTCTCTCTGGGTAGATAAATCTAGTATGGAATTAATCTAGTTAACTAGACTTTAGTACTCAAAACTTAGATATTTTGTTTGAAATATTATAGTCTTTTTAATAGAATAATATTATTGATTATTATATCATTTTAAATTGTTATTACTATCATAATATCGTACTGTTAATAATTGTTATAGGCCATTTATGTTTTTTATACATAATACAGAGTATTTATACAAACTGTAATACAATTGGAATTTCGATTTAAAAGTTAAATAAAAAAAAATTATTATTATCCAGTTATATGCAATTTACAGTAAAAAGTAGTTTTTAATTTAGGTTAATGAAATTCGGTTCGTTTCAATAGCCACACTAGTCGAATGGCATGAAACATAAATGGAGATCAGATACCCTAAACGAATCAATGAATCAATGTGTGTGTGTTGTATGTGTTTATGTGTACAAATTTATAGGAAAAAATTGAATGACACGACATTTAGTGTTCTATTTATAGTTATATACTTATTGATGTTTTATATTTGAGGTCAATGCCAAAACAGTTGTTTCTTGTCGGGGCAAGATGAGAAAGTCTAAAACAGTTATGACTGCCATATTTCGCACAACCCACACGCGTTCATTTATATTTGTATTTATTATATGTTCTTCATGTAGGTGCGATACGAGAGAAACCGTCTGGTCGATGAAAATCCCTCAGCGCCCACCGTCCCGATATAATATCCGACGAGGAATCGAGTCGAATACACAATATTTTAATATATTTATTATCATAAGACGCATTATTACAGATCACGAACGACGTCATGCGTTTGTATTCTATATGCAATCGAACGATCTCCTCGATATATTAAAGCAATAAAATGTAAATAAACGTTTGATACTCGAAATGCGGCTGGAGAGGAACGTCCGATGTTTATTTGATTTTTTAGAGAAAAAAAAAACATTTAATTTTCGTTTCAGTGTAATGCGATATTATTATATTAGGTTTTTCAAGACATAATAATAAAATAGCAATTGAATACAAACAGTTTTGAGTGAACGATTCGTCAAAGTCTGCATTTTAGTCTTAGTTTTTTTCTATCAACAGCATGCCAGCATGTCATTATCGGACATTAGATATCTTATATGGAGTAACAGACTTCTGTTTTATCAGATTTATTCAGGTCACTTTTCTGAACATATTTTTAGGTAACAATAATTAAAATCAAAATTTTAATGAGTGATTTTTGAGTTTTTAAACTTTGTGTATTAACAATGATAATGGCCCCATGAAAATGGATTTTGAAAATATGACGGATGTGTTGTTTTTAAAATTTTAGTTAACGCGTCAATATAGCAGAAAAAATTCAACGTAGTACAAAGTTTAATATGAATTACTTTATAATATTAAATAATATCATGTTCTTTGAATACATTTAAAAATTCCATAGCTCAGAATTTGTATGATCTCGCCGTCGAAGGAAAAATGATGGCATGATTGGTGATTATACTCTGTATAATATATGATTTATCGTCGTTGATGATACTATGTATTAAAATTAAAATAATATTATAATTTGATTATATTTATTTGTTATTAACGTAAACAATGCGTTAACGAAAAATATGATTCGCCGGAGGGAAAACTCAGGACGACCATGTGAAACCGTGTTCGTTAAAAATTCGTTGCATGAACACATTTTCGAGAAAAATAATATCATGCGCTGTTGACGGATTCGTCGTTTTTGACGTTTCTGTCATTTCGTCGAAATATAATTCACCGCGAACACATTTTTTCCGCCCACGTCACACATATACAGAAAAATATTATATTAATACTGCCGATATGGCGGTACGCATGATATAATTTGACTTATTTTTATTATGCTATTCTCGCGAAGCAAATGTTGCGTTCATTTTGTCATTTCCATACCGCATGTAAAAAGCGAATTTCTATATCTTCTCCGAACCGTGTCAAAAGTGCACATCAAATCGATATCGGTGCAATTGCAGTATACATAATAATATATTATAATAAAATATAGAACGCGTAATATTATGCACATGACAGGGTTCCGTATTACATTATTATTTTGGAAAAACGAATCCAAATAACAAGTAACAGGTAAAAACACATTTCAGTAAAAAATGTGTATTTCACATAATTTGTTATGTAAGACTTTTGTGCACGCGCTTTTAAAGACTACACCGATGGAAAAAAAAAACTAGTGCTAATGTATTATTTTTTTAAAAAAAAAATATAGCAATAATAAAAATCGAATTTCCATCGTAGAAAACACGACGTTTGAAAAACAATTACGTAATTTCAATGTTACGTCTGAGACGATTAGGTACTCGACAAAAATGGCTTGCTCCGGTCGCGTATTGATCGATCAGAACTCGTTCATTTATTATAATATTATATTAATATTTATCCGCGGTCGATATATTAATATTACGATTTGCAACGCCTACGCTTTACCGTTTTTTTCCCCTCGAACGTATAACGGCCTATGATCCAATTTCCCGTCACACAATAATACGTATAGCCGGTGCCCCACACATCCGATAAAACGGTCATACAAACGCCGTTTGATTACAAATTTACCGATTCGAATGGCGTGTTTAAACATTATTTATTAATTGTTTTATTACCTATTTGTTTATTGTGCTTGATATACGCCAGACGATTCGACAACCACAACGCATAGCATAAACAATTAACTCGATAATTGTATTTAGATATGAACAATGTATAGTGTTAACAATAGAAACGCATAACACGACAATAATATATTATTTTATTATCGTCGTCGTCGTCGTCGTCGTCGTAGTCGTCGCGAAAAACGGATCGATAAAAATAATATTGCGCGAAACCGATTTTACATCGCCGCACAGGCACGGTATTCTCAACGGCCGGGTACACATTATTATTATAATATTAATATACGTTCACCTCTTAATTAAATTCACATATTTTACTCGTTTAATAATATAATAATATTCGAGTATGTATGAAAACCTTTAAGTTTTAACGTGGATTCGGGTTCGCGCAGTCAAGTGGGCACTTTGTTAAAATCGGCTCGAGACTATTGATGTATGTATAATATTATGTTTATTATTTTTTACACTGTTTTAACGTTTTGTCAAATCAAAAAACATTGTAGTTGTCATTAAAAAAATTCCATAGACCTAGTCGAATTAATCAAATCGTGTATCATGTGTGACGTATGTAATCGAGAAAAAAATTTATACATATTATTTTAACTTTGTTTATTACCAAAAAAAAAATATCTTTAACTAAGTATTACAATAATTACCGTGTATATGCGGATACAACTACGACTTGGACGCACGTAAAAAATTCAGTAATCTAATGGCGACACATTATAAGATGATTTTATGGCTAAAACCGATTATAATTCAGGTTAATAGAGATTTAAGTAAGATTTAAACCTCTGCACTATATTCTCTTTTACCAGCGAGGAGGATTATCATGAATAGTGTCGAAATTGACAGCGAAATTGTTTGTACAGGATTTTTGAAGTTATCTTTTTTGTACATATTATTTTTAAATATGTATGAAGAGTATGGTCAGGGGCATTTGTAATTATACGAAGAATTACAAATTTGAAGGTTTGAATTTTTTTACATAGTTGTATGTCGTTTTCCCAAATAAATATCAATAGAATTTCATGAACAAGTAATTTGTGTTTATGATAAGCTAAGAATATTTATCTATTAAATCATTCAGTGTTTTTTACTAATAATTCCCTTAGTTTTTATATTGTTAGTAAGTTTAGGTTAAATGTAGGTTAAAGATTAAGCCTAAAAGGGGAGAATTAGGGTATTTTGGAATAATCTGTCTGGTGGGGTTCCTTGTTTTAGGTTTAAAGTCAAAAGTGAGAATTTCTCGTAATTTATTTTTATTTTCCGTTTAATAACAATTATGAAAATATATAAAGGCCAAAGGAATGTAAAATGTTGATGTTTAAGTATTCATATTGTTTCATGAAATAAATACTCGTAGATGGGTTCTTTATACACTAACCAAATTAAGGCGATAAACCATATTATAAATTATAATTTAACTTATATCATGTACAATGAAAGTAATTAAGATAAAATAAGATTTTTTCAGCGTGTCAACAAGTTTGTATTAGACAGCTATTTTTTTTTTTTTTGCGGAGTGCGTAGTATTGTTCATTTTACTACCACTCGAGTTACTCAATTGTGTCGGATTGTACAGAGATCATCGACTATTTATAAATTTGAAATTATTTATCGGATAACCATAACGACCGTAACAATGTCTCTCGCAGTCAAAAACCACAATTTTCAAAATTCACTATTGCGTTATAGTGATGTCTAGAACTTAAAAACGTATGTCAAAGTGTATAATAAAGTGCTTAAATAAATTAAAGCAAAAAACCGAAAATAGATTAAAAACTCGACGTATTTCCTGATACGCTAAATATGTATAGCGAAAAAAACGGGACATACGTCACGGGACATCACGTACTGTGAATCTCTGCTGGATCCAATAATAATCGTCACCACCGAAATAAATTGCCGACTCGTCGCATAAATGACGTGCGGGGCTGATCGACGTAGGTGGACGCGCAGACAATTTATGCGTGTGTGTGTGTGGTTAATATACGGTGACAAAGAATGTTTTTACGGAGTGAGAATAGAAAAAAAGTGTGGGCGTAGTAGGTTCATATATATATAAATGCAATACGCGTCGTGGAAAATACGACAATGACAGTGGTCATTATTCTTCGCAGTCGAGCAATAAAAATGCAACAACCTCAGCTTCCGCATCCAATGCTCGTCATCCGGTTATGTGTTTTTAGACAAGTTTTACACATTGTTCGAATATCGCGATTATTCTGTACAATCGTCAACTGTGCATTGTAATAACAATAAGTAGATAGTAGGTACT
Organism: Rhopalosiphum maidis; assembly: GCF_003676215.2. Lineage (NCBI taxonomy): Eukaryota > Metazoa > Arthropoda > Insecta > Hemiptera > Aphididae > Rhopalosiphum > Rhopalosiphum maidis. The sequence goes on from NC_040877.1 coordinate 70,120,292, forward strand.
TTCGTACATGTGTGGGAAGATTGAATTGCACTTTTTATCTAAATTAAATTTCACTTGGGTTAAAAAAAAGATAGTGGTCGAACTGCACTCAGGTAAAGACCAAGTAATTTTACAATTGCACTTAGGGAAAAAACAGAGTTTTCAACAAAATTGTTAGAAAAACAAATTTAATGAAAGACTTTTAAACGATTATTTATTTTCACCTTTAAAATTTTATAATTTAATAAAATGTATTTAATTTAATTTTCAGTTATATAATATAATTGCTATTATGTTACAGCATTTTTCATAGATATCATAAGAAAGTATTATGTAATGTTATATATAACTGTACTGTCTAAAAGAAATATTTTCAAAAAACTGCTAATGTTTTGTTTTAACAATACTTTAGATTATAATACATACATTTGATTTATTTGACTTATGTTTTATAAATGCCTACCTATATACGCATACATTTTTTTATACGAAATTGTTATACATAACATACGCACATAATTTATGAATAATGTGATAACGTCTACACGAGTGTATATCATAATCATATTAATATATTAAATAGTATGAATATTTCAAATATTTTAAAACACGGTCTTTCGGTGTGAGCATTTAAAAACTTCGGAAAATTGGGGGTCAATCTGTAAAATAATAGATACCTACACGTACCGAGCGTGTGTACGTTCCGAGCGGAAAAACTATTTTGTTGCCAAAACGTATGATATTATATTGTGTTGGTCGTCCGGTGGCAGTAGCGGAAGTGTCGCAAGGGGAGGAGAAGGGTACCTGAGTATAACAGTTGCACGGGAGAAGATACTTTCATATTACAATTATTATTATTTGTAAAATAATCGTATATAATACGAGTCACGCGGTGCCGCCACACATAATATACGAAAGAAGATGGGCGCGTGCGACGGGGCGAATGTCATCGGCGGTGGGATTTTTATTTCGCTATCCTGTTATACCTACTTTTATTTACCACTTTGCTAATAAAACTGAATTTTTGTGCAAGCCCGCCACTGCCGCCGCGTACACATGTGTGTATATAAATGGGCACGACCCATATGCGTATAACGTACGTACACGCAGCACGACCGGCGATTGGCGCCTGAGTCCGTCGTATAGTCTGGTCGGAGGAGGGTCACTTCAATTTAATTTATCTGTCGGCGTAGACAAAACGCGAGCGGAACTCGCCACGGCCATTCAACGCGCGGGCTCATATATTATATATTATTGTATCGTCGGATCCTTCCGTCGAACAGGCAGTTCGCGGGGCCGGCGTGGAATTTATAGAGAAAAAAGTGTTTGTGCATAATGAAAACGAAAAAAAAAATATCGTCACTTGGCCACACGAGGGGCGTTTTTTCATGCGCCCCCTCTTCTATCGCCACCACCACTACAACCATACCGCCATCAAAGCACGTAGAATTAGTGTTAAGAATTGACGGCTTTAATATAAATTTATATATAATATATACATTAATAGGTACATACGAAATATAAAAGTTATTGCTTTTGTATGGTCTGCATTGAACAGTATTATAAGTTTAAATTATTTCCACCCTGCCACCCATTCTTTGTGCATTATATACAAATCAAAAATTAGCGATGCGATTGAAAGCTGCAAATTCAAGTTCATTTTGGCGGTATACGGTCAGGTAAGCGTAACAAACTTTGGATTTTTCTTAAAATTAGTGTATTTATTCAGATGCAAACTATTCGGATTACAATGTCCCGTATCGTAAAAAAAACCGGCACAAATTTCAAGCCGTGAGTCATTAAATTTAACAAAACAGAAATCATTTAACTTTTAGGTAAACTCGTTCGATTTAAAATAGTATAATATTATAGAATTGGAATTTGCGTTTATCGCAATGGAATAAAATGTACGGTTCGTTATTCTGTCGTGTAATAAATTATTATTGTGATGAAGCATTCGATATTATTTTGTTAAATAAGTTTTGTCGTACCTACAGACGTATAACGGAAAATTGACCATATATTTTATGCGAAATAAAATCGATTCCGCGCAAAAACACTCGACTAAAGTGTCAAACAAAAACTAATTTACAAATTATCTACATCAAAGTGAAATATGCAAATATCGAATTTATTATTCTGATGTGTATAGCATAGTTTCAAAAATTATTATGTTACCTTTTTGCCGTTATGGTGTCACAGTAAAAAAAATATATTATATTAAAGAAGAAAAAAAATCCGAACCTTTTGATATCTGTATTAATTTTTTTTTTTTTAATTTTTGAATTTTTCCCCTTGTTTATTTGTTTACGGGTAATCAAAATTAATTTCGACTGAAAAAAGTACATTGTGATTTCATTGATTTGCGTGAGGTCCACAACCCCAGCACTTCTACCTTTCATTTCTGATTGAAACTTATACTAATCAATCGTACCTTATTTGTAACTAATTGTAACTCAAATACCGTCACTTGTGCCTCAATGATTTTTATATAATTCGCTATTCATTTTTGATAGTGGCATACTTATTTTTAAATTTCAGGTTAAGGTTAGGTATTATTATTTTGCTGATACCGCGATTTTCTGTTTTTGTCTAACGCACGCGTAACATAGGATTTTAGACGGATCCTTTGTCAACCATACCAATTGATCCAATGAAGCGATAAGAATTATTAAAACAGATTTGAATTTGTCGTTGAGTCTACTTGAAATTTACTTTCTCAGATTTTCGACTTTTTGATTTTAACTTCTCCAAAAATTGAAACACGGCAATTTTTAATTACCTTTTTTTAATGTAATTTTTTAGGAATTTGCAGGAAAATATCAAAGCTGTGAGAAATTCGATTCCAAATAGACTTGACGACAAATACAAATCTGTTTTCAGAATTCCTATCGCTTCATTAGATCAATTGGTATGTTTGGCAAAAAACATGTCTAAAATACTATATTACGCGTGTGTTAGACAAAGACAGAAAATCACGGGATGGAATCACCTTAAAACCCATATCAATCGTTTATACCTCGAGCAAAACATAGTACTTCAATAGTTTGTAGACTGCAATAATCAATATATGCATTGATCGTACTATTATAATAAAGGGGTAGAAATTTTGGTTTTCAAGGTATTTATAATTTATTTTAAAATAGGGTAATAATAAACATAATTAACTATAATGCAGTGTTCAATATATTTTCAATTTTGTTCATTGATAAATTGTTAAAAAACACTAATAAAAAGGTCGTTAGAAGATCCAGATCTTCTATGTTTACCAGTAGTGCCAATTCAACCAGCTCACGAAAAAAAATACCATAGTTTGAAAACAACCATATTTTGTACTACGCTACACATAGTAGACAATTAATAAACGTAGGCAAGTGGGTACCACTTTTTTATATATATATTTCGAGTGGGTCACTGTTATAGGTGTATTAAATTTAAATTCAATGATATATTGTTATATACGATAAACGATTCTAGAGAGAAACGGTCTGTCAGCCAATAATATTACTAAATATATTTCGTAATATACAAATATTTTTTTTATAGCTTTCAAAGCCATTTATTTTACTTCTAGTAGTATAAAAGGTTGATAATTTTTTTACATAACATTTATTATATCGACAAATGTTCAATAAAAATATTTTCTCATATACTGTTTTAAAAATGTATATCTGAACATCTCATTTTAAAATGTATTTCAATGTCAATTATAATGATAATACTTTTAATATTGTTTTGAACAAATAGTAAGACAATCGGATTATTTCAGACTTGAGTTCAAATAGGATTGACATGAACACATACCCAGACCCAGTATTATTGTTTTGTAAAAATAATGTAATATTTTATGTTAAGTATAAATGTATAATAATTAACAACTATGATAGTAGATTATTGTACAAATTTGTACAATCATAACGATTTAGTTTTATTTACCAGATCGTTTGTGGGTTTTTTAAATTAAATATTATTAGTTGTGATTATATTACATTATACTGTACATTTATACAAATTTTACAATGAAAATATTGACATCTAAAATTCGAAAGTTTTCATTCTGATTAATCGCTTTCAGCGTTATATTATTTTAATACTGCATTAGTACGGAGTTTAAGTGTTGATAATCGAAAAAAACTTTCATAAAAAAAACTCAGTACAATTATTTTTAGATTTGTAGCGTTGAGATTTCAAAACGATAATCTTTATAATATATTTAGTATCCTACAACGATATATTAGTTGGTACGAATAAATTGCATTCAGTTTTGATATTTTAATATTATAATATTTTTTTTATAGCGCAAAATAGGTGTAATGATATTGTAGCGGTATTTTATATAAATCGTTTTTATTTCTAGCGCAGTTATATTATAGTACATAGTTACTGATAATCGTATTAAAACCATCATCGCGGTTAAATATTTTCACTCGATAAAAACCGTACTTAGATTTGTGCTGAAACGTCACAGTAATATATTATGTCGCATCGGCTGAAATGCCGTTCGTCATTTGTCCGCCAATGCAAGCGTATACAATAATAAATTATAACATGGTGCTATCGTCCCGCTATTTAAATGTCGTCGTACGGTCTTCGTTTTAAATTAGTTTCTAAATATCTCGAATTTGTATTCCGCGTGCGAGGTTTATTGAAATTGCTATCATTCCTTTCGGCACCAGCAGTTTAACGATCCTGCTAAGGCGAGTTTATAATCAATATGTATAATAATGTGCATATATATATATATATATGACATTATTTTATCACACCGTTTGCCGCCGTCGGAAAACTAACCGATCTCAATAATTGGTTGTGTATAGGTATGATAATAATATGATACCTACCTCAAGACACGTTTTGCCGATTCGATTTTAACGGCTGTTTGTAGTTCTGTCGCCGAGTGCCATCTCATCCGGACCTACCACTACCGCCGCCGTCGCCGCCAAAATGAATATATTATTATCGTCGGTAAAGGTGTTTATATTATTATGAACAACGGAAACGGCGGTGATCCGATGTCGTTTAGCGCCAGTGTTGTTTGTTGTCATCGCCGCAGTCGCATAATAATAATACCTTCGTCCTCCACGATTGCACCGATCGCGGAATGACTTCGATTAAACCGGAAAACTAATCACGTGATTCGGCATTAACCGTATGCCCGCAAGTTTCTCGCGTCTTAAAAATATATTCGCAATAACGCGTAATAACGAAGTCGATATCGCGGCGGCACGAACCTTTTAACGAGTGTGTAAGTCCACACTCAACAACATTGTCGCGACAGCCAGTATAATATCGAATCACACTTATTTTTACCGAAGGTCACTCGTGACGGTAAAATGTAATGTCTTAGCTACACTGATTTTAAAAAAAAAAGTATTTTTTTTTGAAATGTACTCATTCCGATCATATGTTTATACGATATATATTTTTAAAAATAACGGATATCGGTCGACTGTAAGAAAAATAATTTTTATTTTTAACACCCATCTAAAGTTAATTGTTCTGTATTAAAACAGTTGTATTTAGCTACAATCTCAAATGAATAATATAAATCTATCTATCTTTTGCGTTTCTTTCTAAACAAGTAATGTTAAATTAATAACAATAATATTCAACAACCATACGTAGGCAGTTATTATTATATCATTATTATGGATCTACCTTTTGGATGTATTTTCTACCTAATCTACAAATATTGTACAGATTCCATACGGTTACGAACTCCTAAAACTTGTTCACGATTTTAGTCATTCACATTGTAATTTACACTTTACTTCAATTTTCAATATTTAAATAGCACTGCATACCTGCAGAGCAATATGATGTGCTAGTAATTTTTCAAAGTCATATTTTCGTGGGACTTGGATACACGAATAATTTTTACACACATTCAAACAGATAGATAAATTGTTTCTATAATAATCTTAACTAAAATTATACCTCAAAATTATCTACGAGACTTGTAATTAATATTATTTATTATACTGTCAAATGTATAAGAGATTGATTGCGACATCTAAGCTATCCGAAAGCTCTAATAATAATCTAAGCTATAGTAAATGTGCGTACGATTTAATCGTTTGGGGCACCAATCACACACGTTGCGAGTTACCTGTGAGAATTGCCTGCACAGAGATGTTTTCCGAGTATTATATTAGTATATTATATAACAGCCCGTGCACAGTAGGTGAGTACGCAATAAGCACTGTCATCCAAACTTAAAAGCTTATTATGACTAACAACTTCTGTCTTTAAATAATCGGCGTAATATAATTTCAAAACTCGCATATTATAGGTATTATAAATAGGCAGTATAACTTATACCGACGAGAACGAACATTGCTCTTAACCCGGCTGTATGTTATATTACTGTTATGTTCTCGGATCCGAGTTTAGCATTGCGCGCGACCCAAGAACATTCGCTTTTGGGTCATAATAATATGTACTATATAAGATATTAGACAGTGCTGTGTTCGGCTTTCCACAGCGGGCGTTGTAGACGAGTCGCATTTCGAAAACATACGGCTCTGACGGAGTGGTGTCGGCGACCGACCCGCGATCTCGGGTAAAGTACCAGGAAGACGATGCAGTGATATACGAGTATGAGTTAAATCTATAATAATATACCGATTACGCGGGTAGCGAAGGAATATCTCGGCTCCGGGTTTTTCAATAGGCCAGACGCCCCGTGCACTCGTATATACAAGCAGTGAGATACGTGCTGGAGGGGTAGTAGGGAAGGAAGAACAACGATCGTTCGTGCAGATATATATATATATAAAGAAAGTTCTCCTCGCTGAGAGACCGAAAACTTGGCTTTGGGCCCGTTGCCGGCAAACTGGAGGCCGGCCAAATTCCGCCGCCGCCACTGCGCGTTGGCACTAATCCGAATTCTGCTCGCGTAGGTATAGTAATAATATGTATATATATATATATTGTGGAAACGGCGAGTGGCGACGGAGGTGGCACCCATACGTGTATATATATATATATACATACATAACACATAATAGCCGCTACCTGTTTTCGTCGCCACCTATTTCGCTGTTAAATCAGTCGAGAGGTGAACTTATGCAGTTTGCGGGGGCGAACAAAAAAAAAAAAAAACGAGAGACCACGCGGGACGACGATCTTTGCCCGGCCAAGTCGATTTCACGCGATTCTAAGGACAGGCGCGTGCGCATTATCGACCCGTTACCTCGATACTGTGTTATTACAGTATTATAGTGGTGCACACGCGAAACGAGTGATCTCAGACTAAAGGGTGAGCTTCAAAAAATAATCAGCCAACGTATTATTACGGTTTTGAAACATTAGTTAAGTAGTAAATGTATACACAAAATATGATTGGTTTCGGTTTTGTTAACTTATTTTTTTTTTTTTTTTTTAATTGGTCAGAAATAACAAAAATATATTATATTTTAATTTTTAAATTAATTGTATTATATTATAGAAATTATATAATACATTAGTATTATATACGTAGTGTCAATAGTGGACAATTTTACATTCTCTGGTATAATATACGATTATCATAACAATCCTATATAATTTTATCACTACACGGGTAAAAATGTTAAAATTACGAATACAATATGTACTCGTTTATGGAGTGTTTTAATTACCTAGTAATAACTGACAAAGTAGTAATTTTAAATGATTTTCTTGTAGATACTCGATATCAGCTATAATATTATACTTGTGATTAAGAAATATAACAATTTTAAGAGGTATTTCGTAAATAACTCTACCATTGCCTGTCTAGAAAAACTTAGTTTTTAAGAAATTTAGAATAATTTCAATAGAAAATTAATTGGTTATTTATTATAAAAGTTTTTATCGATTTTCATCGATTTCAAGCCCCACATCTCGGAGCCAAGATAATAACAATATAGTATAATATTACAATATACCAATATAACAATTTTTGTATAATCCGGAAATGATTTATTGTGTATGCTTCCTTACCATATATATAGTGTGTAGTCTACACTATGCGTATTATTATGACTTATAATAGTTTAATGCGAAACGACGTTCGCGCGCTATAAACAACGCAATAATAATATAGTAATTTGTTCAGAAACTTTTAACGCGAATTAATATGCTCTTATTTCCGTGAAAAGCCCATTACCACTACCTCGACGGGGTATTTTTATTATTGTTATTACCATCAATGAAAGGCGATGGGGGCTTACTGGTACGTTCTATTTTGAAATATATACCGACTTGTGTTGGACGTTATATTTTCGTCAAACTTTTTTGAATTTATTACTTAATGAAACTTTTTAGTGTTAGGTACGATCGACTAAACGCGTATTATAATATTATATTACATAGTATGATGCATAAACTACCTACAAGAAACGGCGGTGAATTCTACTATAGTACTGTGTTATTATTGTTTCGTTGCTTATAATTTCTTGACTAAACTACGTTCGAACCTAACCCGATCTATATAATAGTATAATAGCATGTGTAAAAATCGTTGCCGGTTTCTTGACGATTTATCTTCATCGCGATCATCTGTAAGTTTGTATTTTTGAACAATATATAATATGACGTATTATTATATAGTGCGCGTATACTTTGACATTGCACCAGTTTTATTTCCATTTATTCAATTACTCGCAACGCACATTCGTTTGAAACTTTTAAGAATTTACATTACGAACGATATAATATATAGGTACTGTCTATTGTCTACGGATAGAATACTAACCGCATTTCTTTAAAAAAAAAATAAAAATAAAAATATCGTTATTTCCATTATTCAATAGTTCTATACATATATATATATACGTTAAATAATTTATTTCGTATAATATACTTTTAAATTAGATGTACAAATTGAAATGGTCTTTTTTTCACGTTTTAAGCTTACGTTACAGATATATCTTCGGAAGTATTGCGTTATACAAAAATGAAATTTTATCCGGCGTTCATAATAATGTTATAACGTACTAAAAAAAAAAAAAAAATAAAATAATTTCGCGCGTGTATAAATAACATAACATAATATATATATATAAATATATCCATATATAATTATAATATTATTCCGAAGAGGTTATAGGTACAACGAAATTAATTTGGAAGAAAATCAATACAAAAGTCGAGAGTCTGCATTGAAATGTATAATTTTCAAAAAGTAGGTCAAGATTCTTCATGCAGTGTATTAAATAAATTACACTATAACACAACTGCGTATTATAATGCACGATTATGTTGACGTGGCTTATAAAAGTAAAACATATTTAACGTATACATAATTGTAAATAAAATTAACTACCTAAATGATGTTCGTCTAGCTGGTACGTTTAAATGATTACAGCCAAAGTCTATCATTATAAACGTCCACGTTTCTATTCAAAATACAACTATGCATGTGATTATAATGATTATGATTTTGAATCATTTCCATTGTCTATCAATATTATTATCTGTTAAAACACACTCTACTTTGGCAAAAACCATTTAGGCTATACGACTTTAGTTTAGATTCTAATCTTTAGAAACCGAATATTCATCTAAAAAAAAGAAACCTTAAACTGGAGTGTAATTTTGTTTTTGTATTTTTTTGGTAACACTAATGTGAAAAAAGCTGTTATTTTTTTGAAATCTATTATGTTTTATGTTTTTTATCAAACTAGTAAAACTTATTCCGTTTAAGTGATATTGAGAAAAAAAAGGTTGCCAAAAGTTAAAAAAAAAAAAAAAAAAAATACATGGTGAAATGAAAAATATATTTTTCGTCGTTTTGTAGTAAATCTGTTATTTTTCCAGGCTTCCCGTCCATAGCCTGTAGCCTAAGTGATCGTTTCACGTGCCAAACCGTTTATCAAAACAATTTTGTAATTATAGAATAATCATAAATTGAATACCACTCAAGAACTATTTTGATTTCGTATTTGATTATTTGAATATAATATTATAGTGTATTATAACTGCCATTTTTTCTTAAAATTGCATTGAAATTGATCCATATCAAATCCCCATTGAAATGCGAACGATGATTTATTACTATATAAACGGTGATATGCGCATATATGGAGATAGGAACCGGCAATGCGTAATTACCGATATTTAGTCAATATTATAGTGATATTATTATGGTGCTCGCTGTAGTGCATCGCGGTCGGTGTGGTATTATTATTGTTGAATTTATGTTTTGATTATAATACTTCATCGCCTTATCGACGTTACGTATGGAATAGTAATGTATGTATACTATTATATCGTATTATACATAAATGCGTATATTAATATGATACCACGCGGTGTATGACTAATACAGTCGCAAGTGCATGTTATTATTAATACTATTGTGTGCCTATCTATTTCGATCAACCACACCGCCGCTTATGATTGCTGCAGTGCATGTGATTGATTATTTTTTAAATTGTTATTAATAATTATTATCGTATTATTATTAGACACACAATAAATCTTTATATATATATATATGTATGTATGTATACTTACATTTGTTGTCAATAAACGATTGAGTTTGTTCAAGCACTAATTTGGCGTTGTTATAATCAAGCCATAAGATACCTATGTATAAAATATCGTCATGGAATAATCGGTACCTACTCATTATGATATATTTTTTTTCAGTATTATACATATTATCTTGGCATCGACGCCTCTATTTATTTTTTTTTTTTTTACCTATACTTAATCCGTTTTTCATTTTTATTTGTATGTATATAAAAATTGATCTGGTTTTGAGTTGTTAAAAAACCTGATCATATATATTATGGGTTTTCCGGAGAATACCGGATATTGCAGCATCTTATCTATCCTTTTTGTATGCGCGACATTTAGTTACAAATGTCGTGAGGCGCCGTAAGGACATACCGGAACACGTACAAAACCCAGGTTCTTCCTTTTTCGTGAGATTTTGATGGGTTAACAATGTGTGACTATTGTTGGAAGTATCAGCCGTCTTATCAATGTGTCAGGTATGGATATAACCGTTTAACTATTTGTGTGTTTGGTATTTGATTTTCTTTAATAGTATTTTTCCTTGGATCCATAGCCGTTAGTTGTTACCTTGTATTGTTAGAGATGTATAAAATAATGTTTTAAATTATTTGTAGAAAAAAGAAACAACAAAAAAAAACAAAGGGAAGGACCAATAAAATCCAATCAAAATGTTTTATTTGACACATTTATAAAAAAGGGGTTCGTTATCCCCGTTGAATGTTAATCTACAAAAGAAGATTGTCTAAGGCGTTATTCCACCGTCGTTGTGTTCAGGTATTTCATACTAACCGTGTAAAACGTTACTCCCTGAATGGTCGATTACATTTTTTGACAACTTTATTGATACCATTGATTACGGTTAAATTTGATGAACACCAACACGATTGAAGTGTGATTACAACGTTTACCTATATTAATATATCTACAAGCTACGACTGTCATTTTTATTAATAATAATATAGCAAACAATTTAAATAAAATTTGTCCGTAAGGCTTGCGATTCACGGCCCGAAGACTACACAAATACCGTGGATGTAATCAGTAAATTATTTAAGGTCACACTAAAATGAAAAATAAATATTCATCCACGACATCGCGATATAACATTAAAACGATTTAATTTTTCCATTCCGAGAGCATAATAATTCGGTCTGCTGCCGATGAATGGCGTGTGTTGAACTCCGCTGCTGTTACATACAGTCATATTATTGCCGTTGCATTTTCACGTTGCCATCACGTTGTGGTGTGGAAATTCGAAATAATGTGTCATATGAAAACTGCATCATTCATTTGATAACATTGTACGCGTTACGAACGAAAATGTTTGCGTTGCGCTTTTATCGTCCACCCATGCGTGCGACCGTCGAGTCCTGTTTTCATGGTTTTTTTTTCCTTTTTCCTTTTTTTTTTTTTTTGTTTGATTTTATAACGAGTAGGTATACCCACCCACCTACGCGCGTATGCTCATAATACGGGGCCGCTCCGGCTGTATTGAAAAAAGTACCGAATTATTGTCGTATCGTCCGCCCCGTTTGTTTTTCGAAATTAATTTTTATGCTCATATTTAATTTTATTTAATATATAAATGCTCGTCGGTATACACGCGGTCGTTTGTAAAGGGGAAACGACCACGTTCATAGTCGACCTCTACGGTGTAATATATAATATTGGCAATTGGCGTAATAATTCATCCGGGAAAAAACACTAAAGTCGGTTACACAGGCCCATAATAAATTCATTCACGTCCGTTTGAACCGCGGTATACCGGCTCGATGATAGTTATATTATTGTGTATTTGTGCATTTATTGGATCTGGCGGTTAATTTTTTTTTTTTTTTTTGGCCAGGATCGTGCTACGGTACATTTTATTAAATACATTTCTTTTTTTGGTTTTTAATTTTCGTTCTCAACTCTTCTATTATTTTCTCAAATCGCGAGAAGTGTTACCACAAATTCACTATTTTTGAACAAATCTATTTTTTCGTTGCAGTCCATTTAAGCGTGGGCTTGCTATTGCGCTGCCACACACACACATACGTGTGTGTGTATGTACAGGTAAGTACATGTAAAATCTGATTATCCGACACCAAAAATAAGATACACATAATAATATATTATATTGCACGTGTCGCGTGTTGGTATATGCAATTATAATATAATTGCATTTAGTCTACGCGTACGTCGTACCTACAACCGAGACACATAAGTCGAATTCTCGACGCGTCTTAGTGTAAATTTATATCCCTTCACACATACACTTCCATTACGACAAACATATAATACTATATATTCTATTCCTTATTTGTATACCAACATCTCAATACGAATACTGCTTATCCTTACTTCGTCTCCTACACACACACACACACACACACACACTCTTAACTGTATTTTATTTACTATACCACATACTACGCGTGCAAATAATAAATTATATGATGTATAAGTCTTACTGCGCGACGATAGTAATATTATGATTGGCATTTAGTACTGCGCACGACACTGTTTTCGATTGATTGATTTGCTGTAATCCGCGTTAATCGTTTTATGCCCGTTGAGTTTTAATAATATATAATAAACGACGCGTATTACAATATTATACGCGTATTACGCTTCTCGAAATTCGTACGACGACGCGGTGGTTTAGTAATATTCTACCTATTTAATTCGCTATCAACGTAATATTTGCAAGTGGAATTAATGCGCGCACAGTACCCGACAGAGAAACTATGATTAACCACGTTTATTAAATCTTACAAAGATTACGAGTCTGTACATGATTTTAAATCAGATAATTTCAATAAACGTTGTCGAATATTCGTCAATACACAAACGAGACGTTAAAATTAAAAAAAAATATTACGTCATTTATGAACACTTATTGGTGAATTTATTCATATTATTCATATTATTCATTACTCCTTCAAATGTATTTTTCATTTGTTCATTTTTGTTTGATTTTGATTTTTAATTTTACTAGATACCTATATGAATGGACAGATTTAATGAATGAAAAAAAAAAATTGCCTTTAAATTTATGAATATTTTATATCTACGTAGTAGGTACTTTCTAATAGGAATAAAGTTTGGAATACAATGCACTATGCATTTTTCTCAGTTAAATGAATGATTTTCGTTTTGATATGAATTTGTTTCATATCCTGATGAACGGATAAAGCAATTTTTTTTAATTTTTGTTTTTTTAGGACATTTTTTTCATTTTTATGGCGTTCAGAGTTTCGTAAATTTAAATTTAAAAATATGTCTACCCAACTATGCGTTAAATAAAATAGTCATAATAATAATACTGCAGGTGTACAATATGACGGAGTATGAACGCATTTTAGCGAAATCGTGCGATATCATTATTATGATAATTATTATATTTTTACGACATCCCGCATCTGATTATTATTGTTGACACGCCATTGTTTGGATACGGTTTTTCACAACGAACGTGCTGAATGAATGTTTATGCTAATTTAATTTTTCACGTACGTTTGTTACCATACACACATATATATATTTAGGTAAAATCTGTATAATATATTTTATTGTACAGTATTATACACACATACACACAATAATATACATGATATTATATGTTTTTTTTTTTTTAAACCATTCCAAGTTTACAGTTCCGAAACATTATTTTACATATATTATTATAAAAAAAAAAAAACATCGTTTTACATATTATATAATAATAGCCGTAGACGCAGTTTAAATAATTGCTGATATCACTAACGCTTTTGCAATGTTTGCTCCGATGAAATTTAAAAAAAAATAAATAATAATACAATTAATAAAATATCGTAAATGTGACGCATATTATTCATATCCAGCAAACGACCTATAATAACATGCACCCTTACTGAGATTTTATATATATATATATATTATATATACATATATATTTTTAAAAAGCACATAATACGTATTATCATTATCATACAACAGACATCGTGTGAATAATATTTTATTAACGAACGTCAAAAAATGTGCACCGACAAAGATATATATATATAATATATTATAATTATAGAATATTAGTTATCTGTTTGTATAAAAAAGTATAATAATATTGTATATATGAATTAAATTGGAAAATATTGATGAATACTTAAAAATATTAAATTACCGTTTTAATTTAGAACTTAAAAAAATCTCACTATTTTTGAAAATATCATTATTTCCAGTTCTAAAAACTTTTAATTTTAATTTTATGTTAATTTAATCGTATTGGTAATCAAGTATTATATAAGATGTTACACGATATTTAATACTATTTATAAATTATTATGAGTACCATTTTTTTTTTTTATTATTATTCCTTACTTATTCCTATTAAAATTGATCAGTATTTATATTACCTTACTTAAGATTATATTAAAAAAATTCACCTATTTGTGACAGAGTTTCAATCGCTATCATATAGTATTATACACGATTTCATAATAAAATACCTACCTATATTTAGTATTCATAAATCATTTTCTCATTAAAAATATGAATTCCATAACATAACGGAAGCATATTGTTACGAATTTTGCATTGGTTCTCTTATGTCGTGCAGGTACGTAAATGATCAATCATATTATATTATTGTCTTATTGATATAACTAAAATTACAATTTCATATATTATTTCAGATATTTAACAGTTAGACCACGTGTGAATCATAATATGTGCACTTGTAAACTCAAAAACAGAGTAGATATAGTGTCGTATTACTTACACCCTTTGGGTTATAAGAGTTACACCCTATAACCACCCATCACCTTACCTATTCGTACTCTCTAAGTTAATGACCAATCTCTAATTAAATTTGTAGGCGCTCTCAATTTAATTTAAGGTGCGTTGGTACACGTTTATCGATTAACGGTACGTTCCTTTAAGGCCTCATTGACTAATCTGATATTAACACCCCTGCGCTATCCAGTCCTGAAAATCCTCATTTAATTATCTGATGTTAATGGCTCAGCGTTGTTCATTCTCGAACGTCGATCTATTACAAGACAAGTTTAACACAATTTTAAGACGAAAATGATTTTATTGGTTTTGAATAACACAAAAAAATACAAATCACTTGGCCCGAATCGCATACGTCGCTTACTTGTTTGTAATCGACATACCTGTCCTATGCTCTTGCCAAATTTAACGATAACAACGGGATTATACCGTACAGTGCGTGTCGCAGAGTTAAATAATAATAATATAGTGTCATCTCAACACATTTTTCTTTAATGATCCGACATATTTTAATTAGTAACTTACTACAGTATATTTCTGAATATTATACTGCATAAATATTATTATAAAATAATATAGACGACTATTTATAATATATGACAGTAGCTTATATACATAAATTAACACAGCATGTCGACACTGTCAAATAAAGCTGCAGTCGTTGACGATCGTTTTTGGTGAATTGTTTTATTCACAACGTTTTCCTTGAATAATGCATTTTTTCATTGTAATATTTTGATTTTTGAAACTTTTAAATAGACCCCTAATAAATAATCAAATTGTGCACAAACTTAATTGTTTTTTTTTTTAAATGTTAACCCACCCTATTTTTGTTTTGAACGTTTGATTAGACAATTTTTTTTTAAAGATTTCAATTTAAATAGAAATTGAATTGAATTTCGACTTTTGAATATTATTAAGATGAGGAGATAATCAAACTTTTTTTATACAAGGAAATATAATAAATATATATTTAGATAATTAGACATTTTTTAAAAATGATTCAATTTTATCTTTGGCCTTTTACAATTATATGAATAAATTCATTAAATAATGGTAAAAGAGGAGATAGCACTTAACTAACTTCATAAATCACTGTATTTGTATACAGAAGACAAACCGCGATTTTCATTTTTCTTAGTTAAAACAGATATCGGAAAAATACGGTGACGACAAAACTGTATTTTGACAAATGTGTAATGAGTTCCAAATAATGTGATGAAAATAAACTATTTTTATTTTATTATGATTGTTAGCGTAAGCGATTTAGAGACTTGAATGATAAAGTAAAAAGTTAGATTAAAAACTTGAACTTTCGGTCTTAAAGTTTTTTTTAATTAAATGGAAAGTTTGGTGCTACATGACAAGTCTAAAACGAATATATTAATTTATATTATATTTTAAAGACAATTTTTTCGTTTATATATTTTACATAACTATATATAGTATATACTATATACAGTATACACAATGCGTATGGCTGAAAATTTAAATTCAAAAATTTAATAAGGTTAATAATCTCGGGATATAATAATTAATAAAAACAACTTATTATCCGCACCGTGTTTAATGCTTATATATTAAAAAATTAGTTTTGAGAAAATTATGTATTATTTTACTAATTATATTATAATATATGCAATGTCATTAAAAAGGTAAGGTTACGATAATTTTACTACGTATTGAGTAATGATGTTGAGTACTCTAATACTCTGTATTATTTATTAACACCGTAGCTGTACTACAGTTTATTGTGTTTTAATACGTGAACTCAGATATTATATGTAAATTACTTATAATTTGTACATTAAAAGTTAATCATTATTGTCATTAAAGCCGGTAAATGTTATAACAATTAATTTATGAAATGTAACTTATGTTATGCATTATACATATTACTCGTCTTGTGTTTGTCGAGACGGAATAACACACGCCTACGCGTAATATTATGATATTTGTGAAATATTTTTTTTTAAACGCATGAAACAATAACGTATCTTTATGCAATATTTACTTACTACTATATTATTATCATCGAACAGTTTTTTATATTATTCTTTACAGAGAAAAACAAAATATTGTATAATAATATTTTGCTCTGCTTTGTCTTTGTAATAAAGTATCATATTATGTACATGTACTATTGTATTCGTATTCGCCAAATGTACTAAAAACGATCAGCGTCATAATTATTGTGGTAAAAACAGTGTTTTTGAGTAATTTGATTGTGTTTTATGATTCTTTCGGATAAACGGTAGCTTTTGCAAATTTTCTTCAGAGTATAATAAAAATATAAATATTGTGATATGTATATTAATATTGTTATAAGTTAATAAATATTCAAGTGTGTTCAACTGTAACAATTAATTGTATTATATAAATATATATATATATTTATTTCAATTGTTGTAAAAACGGAAATGTGATATTTTTAGTTGACTAAAGGAAAGGATTATTTTTTTATATTTTTACTAACTATGTATTATCATGAAAATAATTATTTTCATCAGTAATTTTTTGTTAAAACACCGTTGTAATACATAATTTTCTTTGTGCAATACGTCATATAATACTTCAGGGCTTTGTTTTTTGTTATTGCAAACGGGTTTACTAGGTCCTATAGTACACAAGAATATTATTAGTACTCGAGACATTCGCATATTCCGTTAGATAATACGTTTCGATTCGTTGAATAGGAAAATATATTTTTTTTCATGATATCCATTATATTATTATTTTTTATGTCGAAACTACTTTTAACCAGCGTCACTCTTTGAATGAGTCCATCGATAATTTAAAAAATAAATAATATCAAATTTAAAATGTATTCGATTACATACTTTGTATATTTTACAGGTAGTCCTGTGACATTGGCGTTTGTAATGCAGCACAATAATTACTAAACCATACTTTGTATAATTAATGCAGATCAACTGCTACAGCTGCGTATAACGTAGTTTTATCGACACAACATTTAATATGAAATCGAAAGAGAATAATGTTTTGGAAAAAATAACATATTCGTATATTTCCAAGCACGTATACAGGCGGGGGGCCCCCCCAAATAATGTCGAGTAACGAGGAAAAAATTATTTTATTATGTTGCGGCTTAATTTGTATTGCTATATTTTGTAAACCCCACTCCCCCGAAATTTTTTTTGTATATGCACCTGTATATTCCAATATTATAAACGCGTTTAATACAGATCTTACACATCAAAAGGTACCAGAATTATTTTTTTCTAAACACAATGTGTTTAATGTATTATGTCATTGTACGTACGTGTTTTGTTAATTTGCGATATTTTAAAAACGGATCAAAACATGTGTTATTTTACATTGTTTCCCCTAATCATACGATATATTTTCGTAAATAATTTTTAATCAACTTTAACTTCGAAAATCTATATTCCGGTGTTATTGCAGTCAATAGCGTACTTCAAAAATAGCATACTCGTTGTAAATATTTCATTAAAATATGTTGTTAGCGTTGAGTTCTGTGTAAAAATGAATATTTAAAAATATTTCTTTTATTGATGGAAATATTTTTTTTCCCCGGAAGTGGTGTATAGATACATCCCACTTTTTTACGATTTCCCCTATGCCGTTTCATATAGCAATATATAGTTCTTTGATCTGTATTATTTAAGTATTATAAACACAGAATTAATCAAAGAAAAAGTTGAACTGTGTTCTTGTTTAGGAGACCGCAAAAAGTTTTCGATACACAACAATATTTTCAGAATTTTACCAATGAAAATCACACGTCATCATCATTGAGAACCTTTCTACAAATCACTCTATTTGGTTTGTCTAACTATACTATAGTATTACGCGTATACTACAAATTATGTTTGTTTATAAATTTTTATTTTTTCGAAACGTCGTGGGTAATAACGCACTCCTCCCCCTAGCAAAGGCCCATGACGTTCGCACATAATATGACTACGTATTGCACGGCACCAACACACAATAATTAATATTTAATACGCGAGCCGACCCGGATCGACGCCACAAAATTGACCGGCCGCGCGTATATGTTCTGCCGTCATTATACATGATTTATGATTATCTTATATATATATATATATATTATATTGACGTGTTTTACCATCCACTTTGATCTCTTATCACTATGGTAATACATCCTTTTTGTATCAACGTGCCCTTTTGAGTTGTAAATTTAATACAGCGCACCACGTATTTATAATATTACATGTGTACACTGCGTATACATGCGACGCGTACGGTGTGTATAATATTATTATGTATTGTATATATGTGTATAATGGTGTGCGTGTGTGTGCCCATAATAATATGTTTGTAATAATAATATAATACAGTGGGGACCGGTGAGTTACTAAACTGTTTTATGTGTCTCGTCCAACTAATTTTTGTAATTTTTATTTTAAATCGTTTTTCTAATGTATACGCTGCTGTACTTTTAAAAAGCGCGTAAACCTTGAAATGTATTTTCTATGAACTTCTCGGAAGTCATAAAAATAAACTATGAAAACCAGTCGCCGATCGGTCTTCACTAATAACAATAATAATAATAAAACAAACACGGTGTCTGCCTCGATGTGGATCATATTTTGTGGTTAAAAATTAGAAATGGGAAAATAAAAATGACAACGATACGGTTATAGTGTCCGCGATGAACGAATCAATAAAAAGCATCACGACCACCACATAATATAAAGGTACAATATATTATATAACGGCCGCCGGTCGGTATCCAGCAACCCTTAACATACATCTAAGACTCGAGCTATTTGAGTCTCTGTTTCATATAACTTATATAAGTACTACGTGTGATATATTATTATTACTCGAAGTTTTAATCCAAGAACAACATTCGCGCTTTCGCGGCGCGTGGTCGCAATGATGTTTATTTATCATCGGATCGTTTCCCGATTGTCTAGAGCCGTCGGAGAGGGAAATAACGGTTGGTCGTTTCTGTGCAATATTTTCGTGGTTTTCTCGTCGCGTACGCTATAGTAGTGAGAATATTATTATGTTTATGCGCACGTTTTGTAATACTCGTCGCGTCGTCCTGAGAGTATAGTTTTTACGAGATACCGTGCCATTCGCGTTCAAACCCCTAAAACAAATACAATTATTTTCCTTTTAACGCGTGCATTTATTTTTGGATACGGTTTGATTGTTTTCCGCGTGTTTCGATCGAAAGGGAAACGAATTTCCGGAAATTATATTAATGCGTAATACTATGCAATACTGCACGTTTGAACCATTGTTCCGACGACGATTTCATTTTAAACGTTTAAATTCTATTTTAACCGCCGCAGGGGACTTACACGATATTATTATGCATGTATAGATGAAAACTAATATAAGAAAAAATAGTAATATTAAGTTCATAAGCTGTCGAGTTCAATGTCGAATAAACGAATGACCATATTACATAAATTAAAAAAAAATATTTTAATGTATTATCGGTCTCGAGAATGAGGAGCATGCATTCCGACAGAGACAAAATAATATATTACTTATACGATCAAAACGCCCGTACTTATGCATACGACATAATATGTATATGTATATATCATGTATATATGTTTATATATTTATACATTATGACAAACCGAGAGAAAAAGCTGAACACTGTCGAGCCCTCCACCTACAGACTTGCAGCAGTTGTATTATATTATTATGATATCGTCGATGATTTTTTTTTTTTTTTTTTTATAAATACAAACTCTTTTATTTCGATTTTTCTTTTTTGTATGGAAAACGTACGTTTATATCGTAATTGATTTATTTCAAAAGAATATAATAATATTGTAATGTACATGACGATATCATGATCGGCGCGTTATATTATATTTATTATTATACATTATTGCGGCCCTCAAAGGCGATATCGTTATTATTATTATTATTATTATGTATTTATTTTGAAATTTTGTTTATTGTATTTTTTCTTTCAAAAAAAAAAAAAAATTATTTTATGTACGTGAACATTTGAATCACTTTTTTAAATTAAAAATAATATACAGTGCCTATTTATTATTTTATTGATGAATAAAAAGGACAAAAAGCAATAATTCATTCGTGACTGCGAAAATGAAAAGAAAAAAGTATTTCAAATCTTCATGAATACCTCGTTAAATATATACCTTTATTTACGTAGGTACTTTATCGAAAGAAATATTTATAAAACTAATAATTTATGCTATTTCATATGATTTTCTGTTTTTTAGGATTCTGAGAATTCGTGCAATATACTACAGTTTCGTGCGTACTGGAATGATTAATATTCCATTATCACTCTCGGTTGAAAATGCTTGTTTTTCTTATTTTTACTAACACGAGTTTATAACCTGAGTGCCTTTACACGAAGACAATTATTATGTACTTAAAGGACGTCCGGTGACCGTTCTACTTCGGTAAATTAAAATTCATTGTATTTAAAGACATTCCTTGGCCATTTCCGTATGATATCGTTGAGTTGACGAGGGGAAAAAGAGGCTGAACGAGTTTAAGAAAAAAAAAGAATGTCAATAGTGTCTGCCGGATTTTGATGAAAATTATGAGTGATCAGGTTTACGTATTATAGTTTAAAATACGCGAATTCTAAAATTACTAAATATTATACGTTTTATAATAATCTACTTATAGAATTTAATAATATTATATTTTAAAATTACCAATATGCTTATTCGTTCCACTATTATATAAGTGATATAAAACTAAACACTTCTTTAGTTTGAAAAATTTTATAACAATAGTTGACTATCGGTATGTTCAGTCCTTCTCGTTAAACTTCAATAGCAGTACTTGAAAAAAACTAATCGAGAGCGTTTTTGGAAACTACCGTAATTATTAAACTCTTGGGCTAAAAATATAGCAACTAGTCAACAAATAACTGACAATACAACAGACATTAGGTAAGAAGTTATAGGTTATTTATTAATTAAGTTTCTTAACATTTAAAGACTTAAAGATCAGAACTCGTAGACTTTTTTAATAAAATAAAAATTTACTATTACAGTTATACATTAATAGTTGATATTTTTTAATAGATTTACGAAGAAACGACCTATATAAGCCGTGATTAATAGTTATTAGTTATAACTTATTACACTTCATTAATAGAGATTCTAATAAACTATAATATTATATCATATTATACATTTATTTTATTATATTTTACTATCATCAGCTCGTTTCACAGTCATAACTGCTTTTACCATATTAAATATTTTTTCAAATGGAATATTACACCACAAAAGCATATTGTATCTTAAAATGAAAACTTTTACTATAATAACTAATTGTAGTATCTCTCATCAAAACAAATAATATTCTTCGCTGTGTTCTTGAAAAAATCATTGATAATTTAATTTTTAATGAATTATTGGAACTTTTTGTTTCACCATGGAAATAAATTATTATTTAATACAAAACCAAGTGTACATTATTAGAAAAAATTGTTTACTATTTTCTCCGTTACTTTTTACAATGGAAAAACTTGAATAACTTTTGGGAAATTCAATAACAATGTTTTTAAACTGATTAATAACCAATTCTTTTTAAAAAAAATATATAAAATAAATATTAATTTATTATTCTCTTCTACAGTAGCTACACAAATCAATAACTTAGGTCATAGTTCCTAATAAATTTAATATTGTTAGCAAACAGTAGAGTATTAATTTATTAAGACAAATTTTATATACATTTTAATATTTCTTTTCCAAAGTATCTAGAAAAGTATTCAAGTAAAAAGTATAAAAATACATTTGCTCGAATATTTCACTAAACCAGGTATCACTTAATCGGTTTCTATTTTATTTTTACCAGCCGGTGTGACCTATTAAGTTTCACCAATCATCACATTTTCATAAAAAGCTTTATTTTTTACGAATCTGATTATTTGAACGGGTTGATATTTTTTGATAATATAGTACAGTAAGTAATCCTATAGTTCTGAAACTTGAAAACTGCTCGCTTTATATTATGATAATGCCGTAATACCGAAAATAATTGAGGCGTAACATAATTTATTATTGTGTATTAAACACAAAAAAACAATACTGAATGTACTGAATGCGCTTACCAATGTATTGATTAAAATATCATTTCGTACAATGACGGTTTATTCGTATTAGTCCGTCCACATTAACCTCGCGAAATTATCGTACTTACCCGAACGGTACTACGGCAGCAACTTACTCGAAATATGGATTATAATTTTTTTGTAATTATTTACACTCAAGAGATGCGTTGAGTTGAATAAGCCGACCGGATTATTTTGCGGTGTTAGTGCGCATATCAAACTTGTAACATAAACGCGTTTTGATTGATATCTCTATAGACGAACATTTTCGAACGGATTTGGGAAACGGTGACGATAAAATAAATAATTACAACCGACACTCGTCGAGTGATGTTACAATAGCCGCGAGTAATATATACTGCATTATACCGCTGTGTACAAAATAATAAAACTTGTTAAATGAATGAGAAAAAAACATCCGCGGCCGATGCGCTGAAGCAGTGTGATGTTTAGAAGACAGTTTTGATTAATTGAGTACCGTTCACAATATAGATAATTCCGACGTGACGGTGTAGTTTTAAAATCTTCGAAATGGATGGTTTTTCTTTGCCGAAAAATAAATTTACAATACCCCTATGACCTTAAAAAAAAAAAAACCAAAAATGTAATAAATCAATTGCTATCTTTGTACTTTGGTATATGCAGTGTTAAAAAGAGACGGTGGTTAGCGGATTCGCGTTTACTTGCGACATGGCGACAATGACATAATTACTGTACATACGATAGTAATAACATTACATTTTATCGTAGCGCCCATGCAATTCACTGTATCTTTATCGGGCAGTTATTGTTTAATGCATATCAAGTTAGCTCCCTTTCATTTTTTTTCCAAACTTAACAGAAACATTTCAAGTTCTCAAGCTTAATTTGTGAGTAATTGTTACGTATAGTTAGTTTTTTAATTTTGTAATTTCCTCAGAGCTATTTCGATATCGACCAACATTGACTTAAAGGAGGGACCAACTTATACTTAATACTATACCCAAATCACTTTTTTTCCAAATTACACCAGACATATTGTTGTAGGGTTTACTTCATAAGTAATATTAAGTTGATTATTCTATGAAGTTAGCCATCCAGTTAATATTGGCCATAATTTCGAATCGATGAAATTACCAACTAATTATTAAAAAAGTCAACTTACAACTACAGATAAATTTGTAAAAAAAATGTATGAAAACGATTTAATGTAGATTTTGTTTGTCGTTAGTAGCGTTTGGCTGATTATAATTATATTTCAGTAGAATAAATAATTCTTAATCTGCAAACGATATAACATAATGATATTATATACTCATTAAAGATACAAATTTTGTTAGCGATCATGAATATGGTGATCTGAAAAAAGAATCGAATGTCCAATCACGGTGTCCATATACCGACTATATTTTATGTGCAATTTAATTTTCCAAATAATCATAAAAAAATACAATATCACAAGATATTATAAGTTTACATTAGCAATTTTTGATGAATTTCATACCCCGATGTGGTATGATCCCGTTTCTTATTTTTCAAATAATATGATCACTCGTTTGGGTCAAATGTCGTGACATTTTTCTACAAACACATATTCATAAATTTTATATTGCGTTTTCGAATGTTTAAATATGTTGGTTTGATGTGAAACGAACAGAAATAATACAAGACGAAATAATGAAAATAAAAACCTTATAAACAACAAATTTCAGCATTCGTGAATCGCGTATTGCAATATTTTAGGCGACGATAAATCAAATTTTCCGAAATAACCATACGTTTTTAAATATATTATAATATTGATCATTTTTTTAATTTTAATTAGGACGTATTTTTTTATTTAGTACAAATAAGACATTCCTAGCCATAGGCTATCTATATCTATGGATATTGCAAATTACAATAGTTGTAGCATATCAACGTGAGGATTATAAATATTTTTATTTAAAAACTAAGGGATAAATATATCTAAAATATAAATTACAGAAATAAAAATATGTTTACATAAATACTAATATTTACAATGTTTAAAACTTAATATAACAGAGTGAATAACTTTTTTGAGCGCTTTGGGACCGCGTATGTAGTAAGAAGATTTGAGTGTTGTGAAGGTGGTTTAGTGTACGAGGTCGTGGGGACGACCTAGTTTAAATCGACGTTGAGTTGGGTGAGTGAGAAGATTATAATGGACTGCACCTGATGAATTTGGAAGAGAGCAATGGACATTTTTTACTAAAGTTTTTATATGATCTTCGATATTCTGTATTAGAAAGTCTTTGTGGAGATTTGCGTTTTTTAACAAACCACGGGGCGTTTGCAATTATTCCGAGGACTTTATTTTGAACAGTTTGATTTTTTTTTATGTGCTTGGATGCGCAATTACTCAAAATCGGGCATGCATAGGTGAGTATGATAGGCGTATGATTTGTTTGTAAACTAAGAGAGAGCATTTTTTTGCATAGTTTATTTTTTGTTCAGAATGGGATAAAGCATTGAAATGCGCTGGTATGCCTGTTGGACTTTAAATATTGATCATAATGTTATACTAATCGTATTATATACATTTTATCGCAAAACATAAAGCCACTTCCACGTGTCCTACCACTGTACATAAAAGTAACTATACCGACGATTTTTGTATGTAATTTAAAATGCTTCCAATAATAAAATATATACACCTCTAAGTTCAGTATATTATTTTTTGCTTTATTAAGCACATTTATAATATTATGTGTGTTTGCTTGGAACAAACTTCACCATATTAAATTACATATAAATTATTTTATGTTATCAGTTTTGATTTTCCTGAAAAAAAATATATTACCAAACATTATTTTTGGGTTGCCTGCAGGTTGGGTTTTTTACCAAGTAAAACAAAATTATTATATTATACTAAACAAACACGTAAATAAACACGAGCTATACTCACACACACGCATAGAGAAGTCTTATTATTGTGACGATACTAGAAAGTCATTGATTTTTACGAATCGTAAAAAAAACAATGTTACGTTTAAATTAAATTTAAGTTGTAACGATAAAAAAATAACCGAACAAAGCAATATTTTTATGAAGCTCAAAAAAAGTTTCGCTTTCTATTATTTTCATTTTATATTATAATATTATTTTTTTGACGGACAAGTTAATACGAATAACAACACTATCTAACCGTTTCAAAATATGTTTCGTATACAATTCTATACACGATATTGTTTTCTTTGCGAATTCAATATTTATTATGTACATTATATTGTATTATTATGTATTTTTATATTTGAAATCTGTTTTTTTGGCATTTTTTTTATTTTCACCAATTTTTTTTTTTTGTTTATTGGTGTTTATTAATCAAATCATTTTAACTACAAAATACTATTTGCTTAAAATATGATATATTTTTCTCAATGCAAATAATATAAAAATACGATACAAACTTAATTTTACATAATAAACCATAATATTACTTGTAATATGTATGTAGTTGAATAATGATCATTACGGTATTATTATTATCAAAATTATCGAAACTTTAATTATTACTTAGGTGTGGACATATAAATAAGTTAAGTACGAACAAAAAATAATTTTAAACGTTTTTATCGGATAAATAAAACGATGTTTGTTGCTAATAATTTTCACGCAAATCAATCGTGTTTATGTTGTTAATATATTACAATTTAGTCATAAAAAATAAGACGATATAAAAAGACATATTCGTTGGACGCATATTTTTATAAATATTTCTTAAAACATATATTAATATATTAGGATATATTTATTTTTTAAGTAATTATAACGTTTAATGTTTGCCAAAATACGTATTTCTAAGTATACCAGTCTTGGATTTGTTAATTTTAAATTTTTGAAGCTATACGACTGTACTATATGTAGGTTAATATAGTGGTAAAACAATGTTAACTTATCTGTTGAATTTTATTAGAGTTTCCAACAATCTCAATTCATAATCATCACGTGTTTACGGCGTCTTTTTTTTTGTTACACAGAACACATAATATTACAACAATATTTAAATGTGAAACAGCAATGTTTGAAGTTGTGACACTTATGCAATTATTAAGACATCTGTACAAAACTTCATTCACATTTCAATTTAGTTTTATTACGAACACCACTATGAGCCGACATACCCGGAAATAAAGGCGCTATACAATATAATAAATAATTTCAAAAAGTAGAGTACCTGAGTATTTAATTTTTTTAATCGTTTATAAAATGCGTAAGTATTCAATTATGTACATAGAATACAAATGTCATAAGCTTATAATACATTTTCATCAAAGCTGTTCATTTTGAGTTCTGTTATAAAAACGCAATTATTTTGGTCACATTATACGACAATATAATATGTTAAAATTCACAATATCAAACTTTGATAAATGTATTGTATATGTATATAGTAAATAGAGTTTTAAATGAAAAAATAAACAAACTAGTTAAATGTCGGAAAAGTTATGGTTTATTTTACGGTGTCAATACGATCATAATAGTATACAATTATTGTTACATTATCATTTTCGTATTGTTTGGACTATGGCATTTTTGAGTTTGAGATCGTTTGAATACATGAATTAACAGTTCTGAAACAAAATAAATAACAAGTTGATAGTTAAAATATTATCATAATGTAATAGCAAAATATTTTTTAACACGTAATTATTTAGTTGTTGCAGTGTAATATAGGTCTACCTACAAGTTTAGTGAGTATTTTTAGCTAAAATTAATAATATCGAATATGTATAACGGAAATCTGGTTAATCGTTAATTTTACATGTGTTGTATAATATATTTAGTTTTTCAACTCTATCAAAGATTGCTATAGTTAAAAGTGTATAAGTAAATTATACAAAAAAAAAATCGTAATGCTAATTTAATAAGTACATAAGTCAAAATTAGAAAAAATTTTAAAATTAAAAACTTTAGATGATAATTAGTTTTGACAAATTATTGATCTATGGTTTATATGTATAAACAAAACAATAATAAATGAAAAAAACAAAACTATTAACGGTAGCGAAATGATCAGTTAGACTTAATATTATAAAATTAACTCACCATCAATTGGCTGGTGGCTGGGGTGGCTTTGGCGACCGATTTGATGGCCTTGGCAGATTGGACTTGTCCGACGACAACGATGTTCATGGATACCTTTTCAGCGCCCATTTTTGATTTGTTGGTTGGTTTTTGAGAAGTAAAGAAAAAACTGAAAATAAAAGATATTTTTAGTAACAGCGATTATTTTGAAAAAGAAAAGTGTTTCATATAAGTGTTAAGTACTCACCAAAGAATAGATTTGCACAAAAAGATGTGTTATGCCGGAATTGAGATCTCGGAGGTCTTATATACGAGTCAATCGGCCCGCGAGAATGAAAAAAAAGTGGGAGTGAACGTGGCGTGATCGTAACAGTCCGTAAATGTTATCGGACGATATTTTAATAATATTCTAACTGAATTATACGTGAATACAAATTACGTAATGATATTGTTGTTTTTTTCTTATACTTAACACAAGCCGTATACCATAATTCAATAATTAATTTTAAATTACGTGTTTTATTTTAAGCAAAATAAAATTGGTTTAATTTTTTTTTATTTATATGGTTTGTTGTGTTCGCCTCAATTAGATTAGGTATATTTTACAATTATCAATCTGAGTTCCCAGATCGTTTAGTATTTCAAAGAAATCGATCATATTATTACTACTTTTGATTAACTTAGTTAAAGGTTTGCCATTCGTCCCGGTTTTAATAGAATGTCTCGGTGTCCCGGTCAATCATTCAGTTTAATCCAGTAAAAAGAAATTGACCGATGGTCAATGGTCTATAACATAAATTTTACGAAAAAATTAAGAACTATACAACTCTATTGAAAAAAGTGCATTCGAATGAAAAGTTTCTAATGCATTTACAAAATATAAAAACTATACTATTTATACTTACCTACTAAAGTATTAAATAACAATAATGTCTATAAAATACTACTAATAACTAATAAATAACAATACATTAATATATTTGCATTAGCTAATAAATATTTAAATCAAAAAGGATATCCACTTATTTCCATACAAACATTATAATAAAAAAAAGGTCATATAATGTTCCAGTTTGCAGATTTAAAAATCTGGCAACCCTTCTGTTAAATTATTTAAATTGGTACTAGTGTTTGAGAATATTATTTTAAAATAAAGTTCTCGAAACACTTTATAGGTATTTTAAATGGTTGTATTTAAATATTTAAATTCCTAATTGAAGGCTGAATTGGAAAATTTTACGTATACGCATTCTCGTACACAGTTGTAACTTTATAATATAATTTTAAAGTTAGTGGAAATTAACACATTTTATTATTGACGTATTCCGAATTAATAATAATATAATATTATATTAGGTATATGTATGTTAATACATTAAAATACACACCTTATTTCAATAACTTTATAAAGAAATTGATTTTTTTATTTAAATATTTGTTTCTGGTATTACTTAACTACCTTTTAAATAGGAACTTTTAAAATAACTATTTCAACGTGCATCTCTATTTGAATAAAAATTAAAAAGTATCTTATTTTTAATATATTTAGGTACTTCTGGTAACAATTCGACCATAAAATTATATTATTGATTGAAATAAATCATATTTCTCTATTATGCATACCTCTGATTTTTACATCTTGATAGAACCTATTGTTACCTTATTTTATTTTAGGATTTTTTTTTTTTTTAGTAAAAATTTGTTTTAAATTCAATACTTAATATTATACAATTCATATAAAATGAATATTTATGTTAATATTAATTCATTTATTTATATAAATAAACGGGTTACATAAATTTCTTTAACAAAGTAATAAAATAATGCGAGTAGAGGTTATAGCTTAAGTTAATAATAGTAGGTATAAATGCAAATCAACTTATATGGGAACAAAAAATTAAAACAATACAAGTATAATATTACTATAACGGTATAGTATATTAACAATATATTATAACGTAAAATAAAGTAGAACAGTTATATAAAGAAATAACAAATAATAACAATAATACTAAGGTTCACCAAGAAAGATAAAATAGATAGTTCATAAAACGACTAAATCCAAAGCAATATAAACATTCTGTCTGAAAACATAACGTGACAATAAAAAAAAATCTACTTGATCCGATATAAGGTTCGCCAACGATAGAGCTTTGGAGAAAAATGAAGTGAAAGATTAATATTGTTTTTATAAAATGGAACGTGAAATAAGTTAGTTTTTCTTAAGTAGTGATTGATTATATAAATTATAATAAATTAATTATTATTTACTGACATTGTTGTATTTACATACTTTTAATAATAATGTACTATAATACCTATTAAAATTATTTTAGTTAAATTAATTGAAAAAGAAAAGGAAAAGAAAGATCTGAATATGTGTGAAGAATTGGTTACCGATTAACGATGTAAATAATTGAATCATACAAATATTATCAATACCTCTAAATAATATCGATTAAAATATGAATTCAATATTCTTGGAAACTGTTTAACTAAAATGCATAAGTCGTAAAATAAAAACATCAATTTTTACTTAGTAAACATTAAATTGTACACTTTTTGTTAAAATTTACGAAATATTTAAAATAATAATGCATTAATGCAATAGTTATACACCAATATGCATTTTAATGTTTTGATTAACCAACTCGTTATTGTAGACAAACATGAATGGATTTATAGCTTAGTGTGTAATATAACCGATATAATATACATAAATACACGACTGCTTTTTTTTTTTTACTTATTAATAATAATTTTTGATTCCATATTTTTAGAAACAAATTATATCGATATTAATAGACAAAATCAAAAATGTTCGATAGCTATATTAAATTATATCGTAACATACTTAAAAATAATTTTGTATCAACATAATTTTTTTGTATTTTTTTTTGTTTATTTCATAACATTCTTGCAAAAAATATTGTTTTATCAAAGTTATAAGTAAATCACAATCATATTGTTTAATTTTATAAAATAGCAGACACGTATTACAGCTATATTTTTGTATTATATTTATATTGCACTATAATCAATAATTAACTAACTAATCGTTCAGTTTTCAAATATAGTTACCTAATTGTCGTCACATATTAGTATAATATTACAGCTGGTGTTTGAATATTTCATAAAATATTTCAATTTTTAAATAAATTTAAAAGAACACTATATATTATTATGGTGTCAATATTATTTTTTAACATTTGATATTATTATACATTATACGTTTTTTATACTTATGTAATTTAACAATAAATTAGTATACGATATTAGCAAATGATATTTGAATGGAAAGTTGTCTTATTTTCGTTTCAACCTATGATCTTCTTAACAGAAGACAAAATGAAATTAAATATTTTATCACACATCTCGACTATTATAATAATTATTGATAATATCTAATTACTAAAATATTTTCCCATATAATATAAAACCTATACAAATTTAAAAAAAAAAATTTACTCGATATTTCACAAAATGTATGCACTAGAAATTATTATGTTCACGGTTTTTTTCTTATTTAAGTATTTACATTTAATTGTAAGTATATCGTTTCAGCAGACCACTCTGTAATGTATATATTATTATTATTATTTAGAAGATTTACTTAATACTTAATAGTTAATTTGACTTTGAATGTTTTTCTATGGTTATTATAAAATATTATTATTACGATAACAAAATATTATTATTTTTCTGTTGCGCAACATAAAATATTCATAATATTTATTATCTCGGGTGGTGTGGCGTGATCCTGGTGCCTCGTCGTCTGTTAACGCATTGGTCGACAACAAAGTGGTGCCACCTGATTACGCTCGCTGTACAATATCATAACATATTACTATTTTAATAGTTTGTTTTCGCTGATAATCAAAATAATAATAAAATATGACCTAAACGTTAATTTTTCATATCTCGTTGTTCACACAACAATTATATTACCTTTTTTAAGCTATTATACGTGAATAATATACAGAGTGTATCAAAATGATCAGACGTAATTTTAATGTAAAATTATTGTCACATATATCTTTACAATTTTTATAGATTATTTCATGAATTTATATAATTATCTATTATTTTTAATTATTTGATTAATATTGTTTTATTGATTTGGAGAAAAATTGTAAACTTATTTTTCATCTACATTGTAACAGTGGGGGTTTGAATGGCGCAAAAGCATGAAAATAATTATAAAATAGTAAATTTATTTTAAATTTATGTAGCATGATTGATTTAAGATGTCAAAAAAACACATATTTTCTGATATATATGTGGATAAAAAAATAAAATAAATAGGCCCTCGTCAACTTTCATAAAATAATAATTAAAATAAAAAAAAAACTTAAAATCTGTTTTTTTTTATATATATATAAGGATTGCAGCTGAGAACCAACAATGTAATCCAAATTTAAATCATTTGCAGGTATCCGCAGAAAAATAAGACATACATACGTCATTCGTACATACATGCATACATTATATTACAAACTCACGGATTACGGGTTTCTAGTCATTTGTTTTTGCTTAAATTGGTAAATGTATTTCTTCTCTAAGATACCAAAATAATAATTATCGGAGTATGAAATCCAATTGAACTCAATTTGTAAAATTCGGGATGTAAAACTCATGACAAAATAATTTTTTGAAAAAAATTCTAATCACATAAAAATTTATTTTTTTAAATATTATCATACGATTACAAGAGTGGTTTGCTTGTTGGTTTTAATATTATGATACGTTAGGCACATAATATTATGTTATAACTCTAAGACTAAATATTTCGATAAAATTAAATAAAACCAACATTAAGATTTAACCGTAAACCACAAGAATCGTTTCGGGAACAAACCCCGGTGAATATACCTAGTATCACTATATTCGTAGCGTTGGTGTGCACCGCTCTAATCTAATGTATTACTTTTAATATCGTAGACTTAAGTTTACATCCGGGTAGAAGTCACAGGTACCCGATTGATATTAACAGATATCGCCGCGGATATAAATTACCTTCGCCTCTTCCCTTAACTTAAACGAAAACGTCAATGACCGTAATCGTGCCGCACTGCGGACGCCGACGAGAATTGTCGTCGTTTGTTATCGTTTACACGAGGTCGGTCGCGGATGTAATATATTTGGGATTCGTTGCGAAAATACGTGTGTTTATAAATCGTTGGTGGACAACAAAAATCGAATAATACAGTATACCGCCGCGTTCGAAACGTTTTAACCGCCCGGTGTCGGACAAGGTATGGACAAAACCCATCAGCCGTTTGCGACGAGTAACAATAACATAATATTATAATGATGCATTATAAATCAAAATAATATTAGGCATTATTGTTTATGATGTCGTCGACTGTCGAACCGCTATTGATTCGTGTCTCAAACGCTGAGCTTCCGATGAAAAAAAAATCGCTATGATTAGCACTCATATTCAACAATTGTCCAGTGTCGTATAAACACGAATAATATACTAATAAATTATTATTAATAAAAGTCATTAAAAAATCAAGTAATGAAACGAAATGAGACGCTAAGAATAAAAGTCTTTTCAATAATTATTTCGAGCAAATCGTTTCGTTTTCGGTACGGACGATTATTATTAACTTGTGCAAGTTATACACGGTAGTTTACAAAATATGTTTAATTGTTATTTTCTGTGAAGTGTGAACTACAACACATCTCGTAGTATTTACGTCGGGCCGAGGTGATGTGTATCAGAATGTATAGCAGTCGACTGAAATTATAAACGATTATAATTGTTATGTTATTTTAATATAATATAACATTTTTTTCTAACTGAAATATCTAAAACGTATTTTTAGTCGAACTCATACCCGTAAATGGTTTCCCAAAAAAAAAACAAAAAACAGAAAATTGCATTACCAAGCAGTAAAGTTCTGCGGAACGTTTTTCACAAATCAAATTGATACCGGCCTAACGGAAAATATCACGAATCATACAATAGGAATAATATATAATTACTAATTATTTCCCGGATTTGTATAAAAACAATTTGCAAAATATACTTATAGTAATAATAAAAAAAAATTTAAGATTTTCAGTAAAAACTACAAATGTTATGATTATGAGTAAACAGTTGGGAAACGATACATAATGCTATACGAATAACGATTCCGAGTGGAATACGAGTCTGAAAAACTATATCACTAATATCACTATATCACTATATCACTAAATACATTTTATAATTTGTTTTATTTTTTGTAATGCTATTGAAATAAATTATTTTACTGTTAGTAGATTTTATTTTGATAGATTGATTCAATTTTTGAGAAAAAAAACAAAAATCGTTATATTATTAATACTTTATTATTATAATAACAAATATAATTTATACCATAATAAATGTTAATAATTTTAAATCAATACCACCATACTATAAAACTGTGTAAATGAATGTATAGTTTAAATAGGTAATATTTTAAAATTAATTTATTTACATGTATAAATAAAAATATCATTGTATAAAGTAAATATTAAATTTAAAACTTTAAATGTCCACACAAAATGTTTATGTTTAGATGTTTTTCATACATTTTAGTTCCAGTATGAGACATTTATGAGGAATATTTTATTACATTCTCATAAAATTATACTGGTGAATATTTTACATTAAAAATTACATTTATAGAATTTTTAAAAACTAAAAACAAATGTCTTTTATCCAAAAATAGCTCAAAACAATTTTACATATTTTACAGTAAAATAACAAAAAACATTTAAGGAAAAATAGTTATTTTACGGGTGAATATCAATGCCATAAGAATTTAACGTCAAACGTTCATAAAAATGTATAAGACTCCAATAATATTTTTATAAAAAATATAAAAATGAAACAATGTATTATATGTTTAAATCTCAAGTTAAAACTTGAAAAAAATGTGCTAATTATCACGATTTTAACAATATTTATTGTCAAAATTCTAATTTCAAAATAAATGCTTTTAGAATTTTACTACGCATTATAGCTAAATTTTATTATTATTTTCTATAAGAGCTTATAAAGAACCTCAAATTATATTTTCAATGTTTCAAAAATTATATATATATATAATAATTTAAAATAAATAATTATTTTATGATTATTTCGATACATAAAAATCAAATCCAAATACATATTTAATTGTTAAAAATATAATTATTTAAAACATAAGTGAGTGGCATAGAAATGCTAAACAAAATTTTGGTCAACTCTTTCGTTTATGTAAATTTCAATTAATACTTGGAGAGTCAGAACTGATTAATAACTCATTCCATGTTAAAAATATGTAAAAAAAAATGTATTAAACGTTAAAACGTTTTGAATGTATTTCTCTTTAAAAAAGATTCTTGTATATGATTTATGCTTATACTTTTTACGAAATTATTATTATTATTTTTTTTTTAATACACCGCTGTCGTCCTTGATATACTTATAACAATATTAGACATGATGTGATAAAATATCGTTTTACAACAAAATATAAGCGCCGTATAACCAAATAAAAATAATACTATCGACATCACGCCACGCCACGGCCCCACTTTTATCTGTCGACTGACACTGTATATAAAAGCAACCGAGATCTCGATTCCGGCATAACACATCTTTTTGTGCGAATTTATTCTTTGGTGAGTACGAAACGAAAGTAATAGTTTTATTTTGATATCGAATTAATAACAATTTTTTTTCTACTTGCAGTTTTCACTTTAATCCTCAAAAACCAACCAACAAATCAAAAATGGGTGCCGAAAAAGTAACCATGAACATCGTTGTCGTCGGACAAGTCCAATCTGCCAAGGCCATCAAATCGATCGCCAAAGCCACCCCAGCCACCAGCCAATTGATGGTGAGTACAAATAATTGTCTAATATCTTATATGAATGATGTTATAGTAAGCCATATAGTATTGTCTATACAACATTTAAATAATGTTACCGAAAAATCAGCAGATTTGTTTTTAAATTAAAATTGATATTTTTCATAATTTAAATATACAAAATATATTGATAATTTTCAAAAAGGATAAAACTTATTTTTTAAATCTGATGAGTTTAATAAATATTATTAGATGATGATTAGCATTAGTTTTAAAACGTTATAAAAAAAAAAAGTATAACTTTAAATCATTAATAAAATGTAATTATTTTTATTTTATTAAATGTCTTTTTTTATCGACCATTTTACTTTTAATAAGGTAAACTCCATTAATTATAATAGTGATTCTAATCTCATGTATTTTGTACATTTTATTTTGTGGTAGATGTTCATAGTAAAAACTAATTTATTTAGAAAGGTGAAATTAAGAATAAAAGTTTACTTTGAATATTTTTGTTTAGTATTTCATTAATGGGTGCATATTTTTTGTTTAGAATAATATGGAATATAAAAACAAATTTGAAACGATTTTTGATAATACTATTTAAATTCATAAGTTTATATAAATACAGTTTTCACAAATTTATTATGATTTGCTTTCTATATGTACCTGAGCATTATTTGTTAATTTGTATTTATATATATATATGTATATATAGTTAATGTTTAAAATGCTTGAATACTAATTCATAAATTGCAATATTATAATATTATACTCACATATTATTTTATGTATTGTTATATAAAAATATGGTATATTTTATGATAAATTATTTTTAGTATGGAAATGTATATTTTAATTGATATTTGTCTTTGTATTTTTTGTTTCAGAACTGTTAATTCATGTAGTCAATTAATCACAAACTCAAAAATGCCATAGCCTAAACAATACAATAATATGTAATTCATATCAGTATTGACACCATAAAATAAATCAGTCCTTTCCGATATACATAACTGTTTGTACTTATTTTTAATATTTACCTTTTCCGGTGTTTTGAATGTGTTGTTCTATAGTTTTTAACCTACAAAGAAGTATCATATAACCCATTAGACTACTTATTATGGGTTTTGTATCATGATATTATGTCTATTATAATCATGAATATTTGGATAACAAATACCAGTTATTTATTATACTTGAGTATAATTATATCAGACGATTGATATTTTAATATTTTACTATAGGAAGATTATTATAACAGTTATGCGAAATGGCTTAATAATAACGAATTAAATTATTTTAGATTTTACTCAAGGTATCTAACCAGAATATTAACAGTTCAGTATAAAGAACTTTAACTAATATACCTAAGTTATAGTCAGGCATTTACATTACATAGTATTCGTTCTCGGGTAATATTAATTACTTGTTAAAGTCTTTCATTTATACAATTTATTAGAATAATAATATTATAAGATCTTAATAGATGAGGTTTATTTTTAGATTTAGATTTCGTTATATAATGATGAAAAAAACTTACGAGATTTAGGTACATTCTATTTTGATTTTGATTTTTTTTCTTTTTAATAATCATTAAAAAAATAATGATTATATTATATTTTATTGATATTAATACTTTGGATATGAGATTTTTTTTTTGAAATAATATTAGTTATAATTTTTTTTTTTGAAACATTTATATTGACATTAACTCTCTACAAAGTAATTTGCAATGATATAATTTGTTCATAGTTAAAATAGTTATTAGAAGCTATAATATTATATTTTATTCATTTTTATATTAAATAAATAACAAATGTTTTAATATTTATTTCTATATAAAATATAAATACTTTAATATATTCTTTTATTAAAAATTCGATAGATTATTTGAAATTGAAAAAAAAATAATAATTTTACTTTTAATTTAAATTTAAAAGATGAAATAATATTGAATGTTTATTTTATACAAATATAACCTAATATAATAACATACTATATAATAGATAAGTATTTTTTGACAAATAATTAATATTATTAATTTCTTGTTATAACAGAATTTTTATAATTACAGATAAAATTCTAATAAACAAGATGTATTTTGTAATGTATGTTTTCTTTTTCTGAATACATTTTATTTATGTTGTATAGATGTAAAAAAATTAAAAGTTATTTATGATAATAATAACAATTTAATTAATTTACTTTAAAATATTATAATACATAAGCTGTCATAATGCCGTTTGTGTTGATGTAAATCATATATATATTTAAAAATAAATTATATAAAACAATTATAGATTGCAAAATAAATAAAATCATTTCCATAAAAATTATTCATATGATTAGTGAAATAAATGTGACTCATATGTGTATGAAGGTGAATTATATTTTAATGCATGACAAATTTTAAATTATTAATTAATTTAGGAATTTGCAATAAATGCACTTATTAAATTATTTACTTTATTTAGTGATGTTATTTAAATGTCCTATAATAACTAAAAGATGCTCAAAAAATAACCCGAAAATTCCATATAATTTATTAACTCTAAAAATTACATATGTACGTACCTATAAGCTTTTAATTTATTTTCTATAGTAAAATAAAAATAAATTTAGTGAATTTTATTATATTATAAGTAAAGTATTTAATAGAAAAAATTAGTAGTGTCTTATTTTTATTAGGGAATTAGAACATTTCAGCTAAAACTCAAGACGTTACAAAAATATTTAATCAAGATTAAATTTAATTATTTTATACGTTAAACTATTTCGTATCTGTTAATAGCGTTGAATAAACCTAATACAATATGACATAAGGGATTATATTGAATTATAAAATAATATACTAAAAGCTTGATAAATGTATAAATAAAATCTAAAAAACTATTTAAAAAAAAAAAAAACAAAAATAAACCTACTATACATTTAATGTATTTGTAATATAAAGTTAACATTGTACGTGGAATGCACATATCTAAGAAATCAGGAAAAAATATATGCATATTATATTAAATTTAAGATATTTTAATATTATTCATTTTAAGTAGCTATTCTTGACTAACGATTAATTTTATCATAGGCATGTATATAATCTACATTAAAATAATTGTAATTTTTTATGCATATATCACAATATAATTTTGAGCTGAATTTCAGTTATTATATGAAAAAATAATACGCAAATATTATATTAATACGTTTATTTAGAAACATACAATCAATTAAATCTCCATAACGTCCATAACTATGCAATAATATTCAAATTTATATTTTAGCATTAGAATCTACACATTATGCAGCGTTTGTGATATTCTTAGTAAGTCTAATCTACAAAGAAAAAGAAATATGTATTTATGAACAAGCATAGTATGAGCTATGATAAATTCTTACTTTTATATTTTGATTATATTATATAATTTAAGTATTAGCTTATTTCTTTTTTTTGTATAATAAACAATGATATTATTATTATTAATTATTAAATATAATTTATGTTCCAAGTCTTTGCCAAGAAATAATTGTAAATAATTATTATTTGGAGTAATATGCTATCAAATAGTCATTGAATAATTATTATTTACGATAATTCTATACTGAATATCTTAGAATATATTAGACATTTAGACTCTTTCAATAGTTTAGTTGAAGTATAAAAACTATTATGTTAAAAATTTTCAAATCTATCTTAAATAAGTTGGTGTAATTTTAGTTAAGAAATAAATAATACAATTTTACCAATACTAGAATTTGTATAAAAAAAAATAGTGCCCACTAAATTATCTCTGCGATTTCATTAAAATAGCACCACAGAGTAAAGGTTTATAAATTATTTTAGGAACGTAAAATAGCACAAATAAATAAAAACAACAAGTTTATTGACGGAAGAAACTGATTTATTTTGCAATGTCAATACGTATTATAATTATAAACAAATTATAAAAATATTATGTACTGTTGAGGCTATGGCATTTTTTAATTTGAGATTGATGTGGACGTCATGAATTAACAGTTCTGAAATAAAACAAAAAATAGTTGATTAATACAGCATAATATTATATAGGCAGCAGATATAAAAGTAAATAATTATGATTGAACCTAATTATAAACTAATGATTTTAAATGAAATTATTATGGCTTATTATATAGTATTCAGTAAAAAAAAAATAAGACATTTTTTTATGTTATAAATTAATTTCATTAGGCAGGAGTAAGACAGTAAAAACTAACTAATGCAACTGCATTAAAATAAAAATTATTTATTTTGACTACTTTGTCCGTTTGCAATGTATGTTAGAGATATTTTTGAGAATTTTAACAAATAATTTAACGAGTTTAGTAAGCTATGTTTATAAATTGTATCATATGGGTCATCTGTAACTAATATGTAATTTGACGAGTTTTATACAATAAATTACCAAAAAAATAATCATTATTCATTATAGAATATTAAAGAATTTTGGAATTATAGTAAATTAAACAAAAAGTAATATATTATATTCATATAATAAACAGGAAATAAAATTACTTATAGTAATCATTTATTTTATTTATCAATTTGTTATTCATTTATCGAAAATTAAATCAATATATTACTCCATTCATATACACAATAAATACATATGTAAGAAACATAGTGACAATACAAAAAAAATCAAAAATTCAAAAAACGTCTAGATTTTAATCAAAACATTTTTGCAAAATAATTTATAAACTCACCATCAATTGACTGGTGGCTGGGGAGGCTTTGGCGACCGATTTGATGGCCTTGGCAGATTGGACTTGTCCAACGACAACGATGTTCATTGTTACTTTTTCAGCACCCATTTTTGGTTTTTGGTTTGTTTTCGTGGAATGAAGTGAAAGCTAAAAGTATAAAAAAAATATATAAAATACAAACGATTTAAGTGAATTAAAACAAATATTATTATTAGATAGATTGTCTTGTAATATACTCACTGAAGATTAGATTTGCACAAAAATTGCGTTATGCCTGAATGAAGCACCGGAACGTGCTTTTATACACTCGAAATATTCGCTTTATGTGGTGCGGCGTGGTGGCGTGATCGTAACAAGTGCTTGTTGTTGGTTGTTGTCAGTTGGCCGATAGAGTGCTTTGTAGTAATTCGTGTACCTTAATATCGTACGTCAGACGAAATCAAGATTGTAAAATGTTACTAATGATTACGAATACTTGTTCATGACCACTGTATGAATGTGATGTAATATAATAATTATAAGTAAGGCAAACATATCAAATTAAATCTAAATAAATAATATCAAATAATATTGATTATTTGTATATTGACATGTTTATTATACAAATGCGTTTAAGATAATATGCATCATGAAATTAATTGTTTATACTTTAAATTTAACGTTTTTTTATTTATAAATTCTCCGCTAATAGTTGATACTAATTGGTGGATTATAACACCAAAAATGTATTAAAATATAAATCTATGAAATCAAGTTTTACTGTTAAAGGTTTAGATTCTGAGAACTTTGCTCTATTTTGTCAATGACTCCGTTGATTTTACATAGTTATATTCTCAACATTTTTATAAAATTCGAAAAAAATCAAAATGTAGTACATGGATCCTATGTAGATGACACTAGAACCAAACGACATAAAAAAAAAGAAATTAATTTTTTTTAAATGCATTTAAGGTTCAGATTAGGACAACATTTAATAGGTATTTAAACAATGAATGGTGATTTATGTCATTTTGTTTTAATAAGAAAAAACATTTTCATAACGATTGTATGCTACTGCATATTATATTTTAATTAATTTTATGCAATTATTTATTTATTGATTATTTTTGCATATAATTGTGATATAATTTATATTTTAATTCTATGGAAAAAGATCCATCTAGGCTCAGAATAATTTTTTATATACAAAGATTTATCATTGTATATAAATTTAACAAGCCCATTCCATTGACCTAATCATTGATGAGGTACACTCTAATCCTATAGTTTAGTACAGCTATAACTTATTACACCATTATATATTGAGTGAAGTGATGAATGTATTGATATTATAATGATACATGTTTTTTTTTTTTATGTAATTATATACACAATTAGTGTTCAAAAAATGCTTTGATTTTCAGCTTCTATTATTTAAAAAAAGTCAAAGGCTTGTAATTCGTTTAATGTAACTTTAAGACGAACAACAGTTGTACATACTTGAAATAAATTATCAAGAAATGTTTTATGAGCATTTTTTAAATCTGGAAAAAATGTATGAATATTTTGACTCATTTATAATAAGAAATTGGAATTTTTCGTCATTTTTTTTATCTTTCATAAAAATCAACGTAGTTAAAAAACATGAAATTAATACAATATCCTACTACATTTATTTTAAAAGAAATGCAAACATATTTAAATTACCAACGTACAATAAATTAATTTTTATAAGCATTTGAAGTTAAAATTTTTTAAAATTCTTTAACATCAAAAAAATATACAAATTATAATATTACAATAAGTTAAAATGTATAAAATGTTTAATTTTTATATTTAAGGTATAATAATTTAATACTAAGTTTTTCAAACACAGTTCATACTAAAATCAAAAGCTCTATTAAAGTTGTATGTATTTATTGCATTTAGTTTTTGATCTTTTTTAAATTTCATTCTATTTTTGATAAAGTTATTATATAATATCTAAATAATGTATAACAATTTACATTATTTTACTATAGCTCAATTAAATTATTT
Organism: Rhopalosiphum maidis; assembly: GCF_003676215.2. Lineage (NCBI taxonomy): Eukaryota > Metazoa > Arthropoda > Insecta > Hemiptera > Aphididae > Rhopalosiphum > Rhopalosiphum maidis. Next base: position 70,163,195 of record NC_040877.1, read on the forward strand.
GTAGGGATATATAACTTTCACGGATATTATAATATTTTATACACACAATGGTATTTTAAAATGCGATATTTTCTGGAGAATTTAATTCAATCTATTTCATACATATAGCAACATAAATTACGTTAATAGCAATATCAAATATAAATATCATGAAATACGATAAGTGATTTAGACAGATATACTGCTTAGCATTATTTTTCGTGTACAATGGCCTTTTGATTATTGAATGCAAATTCGATATTTTCATTAAAAGTACAATCGCCTACTATTTAATCTTTCTATGATCCGAGTACATAAAACATAAGATTTTTACCTATACGACGTGATACTATATCAATTACTTTTAAACGTTGTATCAACCAGTAAGGCAATGGCCAACGATGGACGGCATCAAAATATTCACGCCACAATACCGTCCTACTTAAAGTGGCCTCTAATATTTGTATAAAAAGACATCCCAATGTTCAATTCCAACATAACACATTTTTTGTGCAATAATATTCTTTGGTGAGTACCTATTGAAGAACATTTTTTATTCGATGATGTTTTGAAATTTTCAACAAAATGTATACATTTATATATTAATTGTTTTGCAGTTCTTACTTTAATTCTCAAAAACCAACTAAAAAATCAAAAATGGGCGCTTAAAAAGTATCCATGAACATCGTAGTCGTTGGACAAGTCCAATCTACCAAGGCCGTCAAGACCATCGCCAAGGCCAGCCCAGCCACAAGCCAATTGATGGTGAGCACATTTATATTATAATTTATAATTATATAATATAAATATATGTTTAATAATATATTTTTTTACCATTTTATACACATAAGATGTAATCGATTGATTGTTTCATTACTGTTTATTACGTAACGATTTAACTTTTAAATATTATTATAAACTCAAAAATCTGTATCAATTTTTATTTATCATAAAAAATAACGCCTATGACAATAACATATACTTAAATGTAAGACTAAATAAAATGTATTATATATACGTCAATACATAATCATAACTTACATTATAATAAGTACATAGCTGATTTAGGCGATAACAACGCAAAATTGATTTTTTTAATCCTGTTATCAATTTAAGTTCTTGATAGTTTAAAACGGTTTAAATTTTTAATTTATTTAGATTCTCTTAAATAATATTGTCTTATACAATGTCTGACATAAAAATATTATATTATTGTATTAAATGACCGTGTTTTTTATTGTTTCAGAACTGTTAATTCAATTTACGAAGTCACCATTATCCCATGTATCCCAAACTCAAAAATGCCATAGTCTAAACAGTACATAATAATTATATGTAATTTTATATTCATTATGTGTTGATACCGCAAAATAAATCTGTATTTTCTGTCGTTTAAGTTATTTGGTTTTCATTTACGCTATAAATGTAACATTTATCAACCTGATAGTATTGTACACCAGAAAAAAATATCTAAACAATATCAGAATTATTGTACAGGATCTGTTCAAAACGTTTATTGTGACAAGAAATTAAAACAATGTCATATCGTAATACACATTACCGTAACACAACCTAACCGTAAGAACTCCCAAGTAACATATCCAATAGATAAAATAATATTTAGTTATATTAATAACTTAGTATATTAATCGAATCTCATATTTTAATTAGTGGGCGTATTTAAAAACTAAAACTGCCCTTATGGAGAGGATTTTGAATGAACTGACATCAAACTGATACCGATCCAAATGCACACTTTCAACGCAACTTTCAGAACGGAAAAAAATACCAACAATTTAAATTGTTATCATAGAATACCAAGGTTAAATAAAAAAGATATGAATCCAATCTATATCATTATGTATATTTAAAAATATATTTATTTTTTTAACGTTTACACGTATGCACGTTTGAAATTTATGTTGTACTACGTATTTTATCATTACGCAAATATTGTTTTGTTGATATAATGAATATTTCAAAATATTAAAAAGAATTTAAAAGAATTTTACAATCGCAATAAGAAGGTAATAAGTGAAGCTAATAGTGAATTTTAAGTTATAATTGTTATAAATAATAAACATTTATAAGATATAAATATGTTATGTATTAAATAAAATATTTTAAGACATTTTCAACATTCTATAAATATTTTAATATAGTATTACTATTACTTTGAAATAAAGAAACAGTGAGTCAGCAATATTTAAAAAAAATAATTATACATATTCATATAAATAAAATATATAACATAGTTCTAAATCTAATTTTGTTTTACATATAATTTTCATTTTAACACATGCATTAGACTGACCTTCAAAATGAAAAGCTACACTCACACTTACTATTAAGTAGACCGAACACATGAGTTTATAATATTTCTAATCAAATTTTATTAATATAAGTATAATATACAAATAATACAATAACTGTTAAATAACCAGAACTATTGCAATTATATACTTAGACTTATTTATTATTTATTCAATTTGAACAGAATTTGAATAAATTAATAAACACATACATTATTTAATAAGACAAGTAGTTGTTTTGAATTAATCTGATATATTCCACACAGGTGAAAATTATAGTGTTCATGCAATCTTCGAAGTATAAAAAACTTGATCTTAATAAAAAGAAAAATAATTATTCCATATAATTTATGGATTTAAGAAGTAACATTTGTAGTGAATGTAAAAATACATTAATCATACCTAGCGTTTTATTATATTTTAGGATTTCTTTCTATCATGGAGCGTTAATACAATATTCACCCGATTAAACTAAAAACCAAAAAATAATGTAAATTAAGCATAACTTAAACATAATATGGAACCTTTAAATTCAAATAGAATGTAAAACATACAATATATTAATTGGTTGTTTAAGTAAATTTAAGGTTATATTGAAATATGGTATGATATGTGTGGAAATCTTTTTATTTTATTTATTTGTATGCATAAAAATACTATATTACACGGTTATATAAGTATAAGAGTATCAAATTTGAAATTTGATTTGTTAGCATTTCAATATACTTAATTTTAGTAATGTAATTTCAAACCCTCTTTTTCCGTCATCTGTCCTATCTTATAGAATACTATACATTAACTACATTAACTATTTTCATTAATAATTCTATAAAAAAAAAAAAGGAATAATATAATCATGATCACAAACAAATTTTCCTGGAAAAATTATATAACGGTACAATATGGTAATAATTTGAACAACATTTATCCCGATAAGACCAACTATGCCCGACAAACCATGTATTGATCTATTGATATCGTTTAAGCATTTTATAACTTCTAAATACAAATCTCTTAGTGTGCTTATTTTTGAATATCTTTCCAGGATTTGATCATTTATCTTGTTCACTAACCACTTAATATACAATATTAGTAGTATATATTCAAAAAATGCAACGCATGAACACGAATTTGAGAACAACCATTCAACCTAAAAAAAATATGTTTTTTATATGACAAGCAGTCAAAATATTTGTTTTAAGCATATCATACAAACATATAACAAAGTATTCTGATTTAATTATAAAAATTGTATGTATATTTTTTTTTTTTTGCATTAAGTGTTAATAATGAACTCACTCTACTATTTACTTTAAAAGCACAAAATAAACTTCATCTACATTGTTTGTAACAAAGAAAAGACAATACACATAGAACAAGTTTATAAAAGTTTATATTTATAAGCTATTTATTTTACTATTATTACGTATTATTTGAGTTGCTTAAAATTACTGAATTGTAGAATCCTATTTATAAAACTAGAATACAAAGATATATAATGAGATACAAGCAACTAATAATAAACTCAATCAAAATAAATAATATCTATTCAATTTGTAATAAAACATTCTTAAATTATAATTATATTTAACAAAAGTCTTAATGTGTACAGAGTGTCTATTTTATCAAATTTGTACAAAATCCGATATATCAAACGTACATTATATATTAAGAAATATAATTTAAGTACAATTATTATAAACCAATTAATTTTTATTTTTATTGGCTTGCCCAATAATTAAAAATAGTTTATAGTTTATTAAACACATTAAATGGTATTAAAATTATTTGATTTAATTTTAACTATAAATTATACAAGAATAAATTGAAGTTGCTATTGAAGAGTAAAACATAACTTAGGAAGTGATTGTCATACATTTTTGACAAACTTCGTGGAACATGATTTAAAGAAATTTGAAACATTTCTTGTCTCTATGCCATAGGCGGAGATTTAATTGAATTTTAGGGGCGCTTAAATATTTCTTAGCAAAATTTTTCAATCCGTCGCGACTATAGTAGGTATAATATGTTGTAATAATTATTATATTGATTAAATTTCGGGAAAAAAAAATATTTTGTAAAGTTCCAAGATTTTGGTAGTTCTTGTAAAATAAGTCCGACGCCCGGCCGGCCACATGACTTTGAAAAATGTTCAATAATTTCTGGAGAGGCTTTCAAATTTTTTGAGGGGAAAAACCCCCCAAGCACCCCCCAATCATCGCCTATGCTCTACGCATATAAATTACTTGACTGACCTTCAATATAATAAGCTACAGTTACAATTACAATCAAGCAAAGAGAATACCGGGTTATTATAATATTTGAAAACAAATTTCCTTAATAGTGTTATTTTATACAAAGATTATAATGACTATTAATCCATAACATTATATCAATCATAATATATTCATTGATTATTTATTCAATTTGAACAAAATTGTATCTTCGAAGTATAAAAAACTTGATCTTAATAAAAGTAAAAATTAAATTAATTATTCCGTATTATTTATGTATTCAAGACGTATCGAATGTAGTGAATACATTAATCACACCTGGCGTTTTATTTTAGGATTTCTTTTTATCATGGAACATTGATGTAATACAAGACTCATCCAATTAATTTAAAAACCAAAAAATAGAGTAAATAAAGATAAGCGCTCAAATCAAACACAATATGTAATTGAATGTAAAATCAATTGTTAACTGTTATCACAAATGTTTTACAAGATATACATATCGATTGTTTAAATAGTTTTTTGGTAATAATGATACATGCATTGTTATGTATGAAAATATTTTTTTTTTATTGATATGCATAAATACTATATACAATTACATAAGTATAAGAGTATTAAATTTTAAATTTAATATTTTAGCATGTAAACTTTTATAATTTTAATAATACAATTTATAAACCTTTTTTTCCGTCACTTGTCCAATCTTGTAAAATACTATAACATTAAATTTTTTCATTAATAATTCTATTAAAAAAAAAACAGAATAGTATAATCATGATCACAAACAAATTTTCCTGGAAAAATTATATGACGGGTACAATATGGTAATAATTTGAACAACATTTGTCCCGATAAGACCAACTATACCCGACAAACCATACATTTTATTTTTTATTTTTATTACTTTTTATATTATACGGGATAGACCCGTATAATAATATTTTCACAATTTATATTGTACAGTTTACATTTATCAATTTACGCTTATAATATATATAACATATAATAATTACTTTAAAAAAAAAACTCAAGTAGAAAAGAGCGATCTGCATTGGTGTTGCTCATTAATCTGTCTATTAATACTTTAAATTTTTATAATTTTATTTTGTGCAAGTTTATAAATCAGCACTTGAATAATGAACCTACGATCACAACGATTTACATTAGGTTAGGTCATTAACCGTTTATCGCACGGAAAAGATGAATTCGAATTAGAATGTATAGAAATAGAATAGCGGTAATTTAGTCATAAGTAAAAAACTTGGTGTATAGAAAATACATACCTATACAATAACAGTTATCACAACAATTTTTAAATTTGAAAACTATTTTATTTCGGGAACAATAACCATCAGTAAAAAGTCTTTCGGGAAAAAGATTTTGGGTTTTCAGATTTTCGGATAAAATACCATTATGGAAAATGTTCATTAGGGAATTTTGATTCGGGCAAAACGACAGGATATACTTGATTATTTTTTAGGTAAACATCGAGTTTCTCGATAATTTTTATTATTTTAATGGTAAAATGTTAATTTATTACAAAATAACATTTTTGAAAAAAAAACTTACAAATCGTTAAAGCTTTATAAGGTGTAAACTATTCATTTATTTTAATAATGGCGTGTATAATTTTTATAAATTTCATGTTGCGAAAAATAAATTTTTACATTCTGATTATTTCGATTCGATACATAACAATCAAATCCAAATAATAAGTTAATTATTAAAGTTATAATTATTTAAAACATAAGTGAATGGCATAGAAGTGCTAATCAAAATTTTGGTCAACACATTAGTTAATCTAAACTTCAATTATTCAATTGTAAAGTTAGAACTAATTAATAATTCATTAAAAATTTGATTTTAAAAATAGATAACAAAAATGTCCAAAAACGTCAATACTTTTTGAGTGTATTTCTCGTCAAAAAAATATGTTGTATATGATTTATGTTTACGCTCTTAACGAGTTTATTATTATAATTTTTTAATACACCGCTGTCGTCCTCGATAAACTTTTATCAATATTCAATATGGTGTGATAAAATATATCATTTAACAACAGCGCTGCTCGACATCACGCCACGCCATGGCCCCACTTTTATCTGTCGACTGACACTGTATATAAAAGCAACCGAGATCTCGATTCCGGCATAACACATCTTTTTGTGCGAATTTATTCTTTGGTAAGTACGAAACGACAATAATAGTTTTGTTTTCATTTAAAACTAATAACATTTTATTTTATATTTTTAACTTGCAGTTTTCACTTTAATTCTCAAAAACCAACCAACAAATCAAAAATGGGCGCTGAAAAAGTAACCATGAACATCGTTGTCGTCGGACAAGTCCAATCTGCCAAGGCCATCAAATCGATCGCCAAAGCCACCCCAGCCACCAGCCAATTGATGGTGAGTACAAATAATTGTCTAATATCTTATGTGAATGATGTTATAGTAAGTCATATAGTATTGTCTATACAACATAAATCATTAATAAAACTTAATTTTTTTTATTTTATTAAATATCTTTTTTTATCGACCATTTTACATTTAATAAGGTAAACTCCATTAATTGTAATAGTGATTCCAATCTCATGTATTTTGTACATTTTATTTTGTGGTAGATGTTCATTGTAAAAACTAATTTATTTGGAAAGGTGAAAATAAAAATAAAATTTGACTTTGAATATTTTTGTTAAATAATAATAATAATAATAATATTTTTTTTTAATTTTTGTTTTTATGTATTTCAATAATAGATGCGTATTTTTTGCTTAGAATAATATGGCATATAAAAACAAATTTGAAACGATTATTGAGAATACTATTTAAATTCATATGTTTATATAAATACAGTTTTCAAAAATTTATTATGATTTGCTTTCTATATGTACCTGAGCATTATTTGTTAATTTTTATTTATATATATATGTATATATATAATTAATGTTTAAAATGCTTGAATACTAATTCATAAATTGCAATATTATAATATTATACTCACATATTATTTTATGTATTGTTATATAAAAATATGGTATATTTTATGATAAATGATTTTTAGTATGGAAATGTATATTTTAATTGATATTTGTCTTTGTATTTTTTGTTTCAGAACTGTTAATTCATGTAGTCAATTAATCACAAACTCAAAAATGCCATAGCCTAAACAATACAATAATATGTAATTCATATCAGTATTGACACCATAAAATAAATCAGTCCTTTCCGATATACATAACTGTTTGTACTTATTTTTAATATTTACCTTTTCCGGTGTTTTGAATGTGTTGTTCTATAGTTTTTAACCTACAAAGAAGTATCATATAACCCATTAAGCTACTTATTATGGGTTTTGTATCATGATATTATGTATATTATAATCATGAATATTTGGATAACAAATACCAGTTATTTATTATACTTGTGTATAATTATATCAGACGATTGATATTTTAATATTTTACTGTAGGAAGATTATTATAACAGTTATGCGAAATGGCTTAATAATAACGAATTAAATTATTTTAGATTTTACTCAAGGTATCTAACCAGAATATTAACAGTTCAGTATAACGAACTTTAACTAAAATACTTAAGTTATTTTCAGACATTCATTATACCACATCATATTCGTTCTTGGTCAATATTGATCACTTGTTAAAGTTAAAAGAACAATTTTTTTAGATATACATAATATGTTTATGTAGCTATGTTATAGCTACTAAAGGTATAATTCGTATCTTTGCAAATCGGTTTAGTAAAAGTTATACATACTAAACATTTTCAATTTATTTAATAACTGTGAAACTCTCTACAATTAAATTTGCTATGATAATATTTGTTTATAATTAAAACATTTGTTAGACAATGTAATATTATATTATATTTATTTTTATATTATTTCAATAATGAATGTTTTGATAATTATTTTTATACAACACATATATATATATACATAAAGGTATTCTTTTATTATAAATTCGAAAGAAAATATTGGAAATTGAAAAAAAAAATTGTTTACTTTAAATTTAAAATATGAAATAATATTAAATGTTAATTATATAGAAATATACGTAATATAACATAAAATAATGTATAATCAATAAACATTTTTTGACAAATACTTATTATAAATTTCTTTTTAACAGTTTTAATAATTACAGAAGAAATTCTAAAAAACAAGATGTATTATGTATTGTGGTTTTAACATATTATTCATGTTTTTTAATACATTTCATTAGTGTTACATAGATACCAACACGAAGTAAATAGATGAAAAGAATTTATAAAAATAACAATAGTTTTTTTAATCTTCTTAAAAAATTATGATATGTAAACATAAGCTGTTCATTTTTAACACATCATTAACTACAATTAATTAATTGTACATTTATATTTATTGATAATTTATTAGTTTTCATGTATGCGAATTTATATTTGATGTTGTATTCCGTATTCGTATCAATATTGAAAATACATAAAATGGTATTATAATTATTTTATTTTGTTTTAACTATAAATTATACAAAACTAAATAATGTTGCTATGAATAGTAAAACATAACTTAGTGATTGTCGTACTTTTTTGGCAAATTTTGTCTTAATTTAATAGAACATTACATGAAAAAATTTGAAACATTTTGTCACTACGCATATAAATGACAAGACTGACCTTTAATAAATCACAGTGACAATCAAGCAGTAAAAATACTTGATTATTATTATATTTAAAAGCAAATTTTCTTAATATTGTTTTAATAAACAGAAAACACAATGAATGTAACTATATCTATTAAATATGTATATTTATTGATTATTTATTCAATTTGAGCAGAATTTGAATAAATAGGTAAGCCCATACTTTGTTTGATAAGATGAATAGTTGTCTTAAATTAATCTGACATATACCATACAACTCAAAATGATAGTGTTAGTGCGATCTTCGAATTATAAAAAACTTACTCTAATTAAGAAGAAAAAAATAATTATTCAATGTTATTTATGTATTGAAGACGTATCAAATGTACTATATAGGGAATGTAGTAAATGCATTAATCATACTTGGCGTTTTATTCTAGGGTTTCTTTCTATCACGGACCGTTTATGTAATACAAGACTAATCCGATTAATCAAAAAAACAAAAAATAATGTAAATTAAGATGGACGCTCAAGTCAAACACAATTATATGTAATCGAATATAAAATCAATTGTTAACTATCATCACAAATGTTTTACAAGATATACACATCGATTGTTTCAATAGATTTTCGGTAATAATAATACATGCATTGTTGTGTATGAAAATATATATTTTTATTGATATGTATGAATACTATATGTATACAATTACATAAGTATAAGAGTATTAAATTTTAAATTTAATATTTTAGTGTTTAAACTTTTATAATTTTAATAATATAATTTAAAAACCTTTTTTCCGTAATTTGTCCAATCTTGTAGAATACTATAACATTAGCTATTTTTATTGATAATTCTATTAAAAAAAAAAACGGAGAAGTATAATCAATACGATTATAAATATTATACGTTATAAGCCATGTATACACAGGTTGTATATTCTAAGCTTAAGGTTTGCTAAAAGTGAATTCACTCTCATATTTACACTAAAGAACATAAAGTTCTTCACTTAGGGGTGACAAGAGGATAACACGGACGGAAGTGAATTTAGGTCTACACAGAGTTCATAATATAAAGTATAAATTTATAAGCAATTTGCGATAAACATTAATTATTTGAGTTGTTTATAAATAATAAATTGTACAATTTGTTTTAAGAGACCAAAATACAACGATAAAGCATGATAAAAACAATTAATAATATACTCTTAAACATCTAAAAAATGTATAATAAAATATTTTTATATAAGAATATACTTACCAATTGCCTTAAATTGTATAATTTAAGTATGGGACCGAATCTAGGGAAAAATTACCCAAGTAAGAAATACCCATGTAAAAATTACCCGAGAAAATATTAACCATACAGCCGAATGGAACACACTACGTCTATTATATGTTAAGAAGAAATAAAAATTCAATTAGATTATGATAAAACAATTTATTTTTATTTTTATTGACCTGACCAAATTCAGTTATATTAATTTTCGTGAATTTTTTCAAATTTAATTAATACCATAGATAGGTAGTCGCACATCAAAAAATATTCGACAAATATTATGTGCACATTTTCCATTAACGTTAATTCGTTACAGCCGAGTATTATTAATGACGTTAATTCCAACACTGCCGAATCCAAATTTCGTAAAATTTTCATTGTACAGTTTTGTTTGTACGAGTTATTCTCTATTGTGACAATATTCCTAATTGGAATAGACTTCATGTATAAAATAAACTATGATTGTTTTTAATTGGAGTGTAATTCCAAAATTATTTAAATAAAATCGTATATTCCTACAACGTTAACACAAATTATGAAATATCGCAAGACATTAAACATCACTGTTGTCCTTAAACTTACCTGGTTGTAGTTTATACTAGCAATGCCGCATATCAAAAAATACTTTAGTTCTGATCTCACAGTCATAACTGTTTACGTCAGTTTTATTTAGAAATTGAGTACAAAATTAAATAGTATATAATGATTAGTGTTTTAGGTATTATGTGTCAGCGTCACTCAATTCAATTGAATTAAAACTATTATTTTAACGTATATACAAACTAATAGATTTACATTATTTAAATTGAATTTATTTTTTACGAAAAATTATTGAAGTGAAAAACAAATGTAGTTGATAATTAATTTATTTGCTTAATACACAATTACTTTTATTTTAATGTAATACATATCATATAATATAAGTTATATTTTTGATAATTTTGAAATGTATTTTTATTAATTAAGTACATGTGTTTTTGAAAAAAGTATTACGTATTAAAATGTTGACAGTGTAGTACAAAGGATTTCAACAATTAACACAAATCATATTCAAACATTTATATACTAAATAGTATTTATTCTTGAACGATTACTTAACAACTTGTTAAAGTATTTTTTTCTTATAAAAATATATTGCAATATATAAGTATACACATGTCATTAAAATAACGACCCAGACTCATAAATTATTTTATAAATGTAAAATAGTATAAATAAATAAAAAAACAAGTTAATTGACGGAAGAGACTGATTTATTTTGCAATGTCAACACATATTGCTATAATTATCTACAAATTATAAAATTATGTGTAGTTTGGGCTATGGCATTTTTGAATTTGAGGTTGATGTCATGAATTAACAGTTCTAAAACAAAACAATAAATAGTCGATTAATACAGTTATATAATATTATACATCATTGTTTCCCAAAGTTGACGATATAATAACAAATCAGCACAATTATTATATCACAAAGATTATCGAGACAAATAATGAAAATTATTTTCTAACAGTATAATAAAAATCTCATCACCTTTTAGAACTTAAACGTTTACAAAATATATATTTGAAATTATTGAGAATTCATTTGAAAAGTTATATAAATCGTTTAGTTATTTATGTTTACAAATGCTTGAATATACGAGTTATCTCTAGCCAATATAAAATAGTACAAATAACGTAACAATAAACTATTACAAAAAAAATAAATAAATTAAATAACTCACCATCAACTGGCTGGTGGCTGGGGTAGCTTTGGCGACCGATTTGATGGCCTTGGCAGATTGGACTTGTCCGACGACAACGATGTTCATTGTTACTTTTTCAGCACCCATTTTTGGATTTTGATTTGTTTTCGTTGAATGAAGTGAAAACTAAAAGTATAGACAAAATATATAAATTATAAATGATTTAAATTAATTAAAACTAATGTTATTATTAAGTTAGTTTTATAATATACTCACTGAGGATTAAATTTGCACAAAAATTGTGTTATGCCTTAAAGAAGCAACATCTCTTCCTTATATACTCTGTCGGCGTATGGTCAATATAGAGCAACGTCCAGTGGCGTGATTATCCCAAGCGCTTCTAGTTGGTTTATTGCTGATAAGCTGCTTAAAAGCTATTTGTTTACCTAATCATCATACGTTGTATAATATTATGATTTGAAATGTTATCATTTTTTAATTATGTAGATGTGTAAATAGGTAAATCTGTTATCCACTCTATACTCAATACTTTTTTAGTAATACAAGGAATACAATATTTAACTAGAAGTTATTTGTAAAACGAATTAATTGCATTTTATTATTTTGATTCAGCTATAAATTTAAAAAAATTAATACTACACAAATGAAATTAAAAAAAAAAATTATCAAGTTGCTACTACTTTGTTTTTAACAAATTTTCAAATCAAGAATTTAATCCTTGTCTATTCTACTACTTTTATTTACGTTAACAGTTATTTTACAGAAACATTTAAAAAAAAAAAAAATGACAAATATCTGTAATAATAGATCATTTGTAGAAATTCAATTTTGGCAAAAAACATTGCATATATTTAAAAATCAAATGTTGATGAAGATTTATTGAGAATTTGTTATGTCTTATTTTTAAAAATTCCATGTTTTGTAATTATTCTGAAAATGTATATTTAATTGATCCCTTATAATATTACATATGCATTGTATGATTAATTATCGTATCAAGTATAAAAGGAGTAATGCGTATAAAGCATATAAATCAATTACCATTAATATATTTTGTTTTTCACTTTGTAAGATACAAATTCAATTAAATAATGTAAATCAATAAGGTTCAAATACTTTAAAATAATAGTATAAATACAGTTGTATTTAGTGACGCTGGCATATAACTACTAAAACACTAATCATTACAGTTTAACATTGTACTCAATTTGTAAATAAAACAAACATACACAATATTATGAAAGTTTAATTAATATTTTTTGCATGTTTTTTTTCTGATTAACAATACATGATGTCAGCTTGCTAAATTTTAAATTCCTAGCGTAAATCAAAAGCAAATATTTTAAATTTTAAAGTATCAACACATAATGAATATAAAATTACATATAATTATTATGTATTGTTTGGACTATGGAATTTATGAGTTTGGAATTCAATTTGTGGCATTTTGTGAACTAACAGTTCTGAATAATCCAAATAAATAAAAAATTTAAGCTGTTTTAAATTATCAAGTATTATAATTGAATATGTGATAAATACAAGATTTCTGATGTTAATGCGTTATTATCGTCATATCAGTTATGTTTGGTGAACCAAATATGAGTTATAGTTATATTTACGTAGTAAATACGGGTAAATTGTAGAGTTATTGGCTCTATAAGGAAATTGTTACCAAATCTTTCGACATAGGTATAATACTGCTATAACAAGTTATATTGATAATAAAATATATTCGTAGCAATTCTATGTAACGAATCAGAATATTTCTATCTTTTATCAAAAAGTAATAATTTTAGTTATTTGGGAAAAAAAAAACAAAAATCTTAGTTATTGCTACATCCCATTAAAATTGTAATATTTTTCGATTATTTAACCTAAACATATTAAATATAATTTAATTTATCTAAATAGATGTAAAGATAATAATATTTAACTAAAATTACTACTCTTATACACCTGGGCTTAAATGTATTTAATTATATTAAAATTGTAAAAATATTTTTTTTATTTCTATAGGAACATCTTTGTACAAATTTTTAACATTATTTATGATTAATAATATAATTGATTGTATAACAAAAGTACATTTTTTATTTTTTTATATATTACTGAATAAACATTATGAGTATAAAAAATATATAAAACAAAACAGTTAAAATATATTATATTATACCTTATTATTTTGTAACATGTTTCATAATCAATTAAATGGTATTTGATACTAAAACACAGCCATTACTTTAGTATTTAACTAAAGAATATAAGTTATTTTAGTAGAGTGTACATATCTATAAGTAAAATCATATTTCATTATTTGAGCCTGCGTTAAAATGTTCTTCATTAGTCATGCACTTCAAATGATAAAGGCTAGAGTAAAATTCACAGTCCAAACATTTAAATAATTCACATAACATTGTTTTACACTTATAACATAGCTCTGAATCTTTACACAATATTTCTGATGTTTTGGGATCATTACTATACTTCATTTTTACTTAAGATACATATAATATTAGTCAATTCCTCAAATAGACCTCCACTTACAACTATTTCTATCACATTCTTCTAAAATATAGTCTCCTTAAATATATTTTTTACAATATATGACCAGGTGCGATTGGGTTTACTATAATTTGATTTGGTAGTTTTAGTAGCTTTATTTTCAAATCTTTTTTATCTTTTTCACTTTTACTACTATGATAGTTCTTTAAGTATTTTCTTTAAGTTCTTGTTATTGTTTCTACATTTTGGAATATATGACATAAGGTATTCTTTCTATAGTACCTACGTTTGCCTTTTAACTCCTGTGAAACAGGCCATAATTAAACATTTATCAAATGAAACTTCTTGTTAATTTATGAAAATAAATTTTAAAATAGTCAAATATATCACTTATATTTCATAATATGCATTATATAGTTATTTATAATCATGTCAAGTATAATATAAGAGTATTAAGTATAGAGCATAATATACATCAATTTAATACCAGTAATATTTGTTTTTCACTTCAATAATTTTTGTAAAACATATTAAAAAAAAAAAATATTTGTAGCCAAACACTTAAAAATAATAGTTTTAATTCGGTTGAATTCAGTTATGCTTCCATATAATACCTAAAAAACTTATCATTACCATTTCATTTTTTACTTAATTTTTAAATAAAATTAACCTACATAATTAATTATGACTGTGAGATTAGTATTAAATAAATTTAACAGGTGTTTTTTGTTATGCGGTATTGGTAGTATAAATATATAATAGGTATAGTTTAAGTTAGTTATCAGTCATTGTATACTCTGTATATTATAACAATATTAAGAGTATATGTTTAGAAATATTAAAAAACCAGGTTTTTGGTTTACTTGATAGTAAGTGTGAGTGTAACTTGTCATATTGAATGTGTGAAATGGTTGTGTCAAAATAAAGCTAGTACTATATAAGTATACATTTATTAAAATATTGCTGAGTGATTGTTACTTTATGAGTGTGATGTATTAAATGTTAGTTATAATAATATGAATGTACATTGATTTTATTTAGTCTTACACATAAATATATTTTTGACCTTTAAAAAAATTGTATATGTTCAATTTACTCAATAGTATTTATTTCAAATTTATTATTGTTAAACGATAATGAAATAATAACAATATGGTTAACATTAATAAAAAAAAAAAATTTATATTAATTTTAAGTTTATAATAATATCTAAAAATTAATTTATCACACAATAAAAATGTATTACATACTCAATTGATTTTATTATATATTCACTTAAATAAATATTGTTATAAAAACATTAAAGTATACACCAATATTATATTATATTATATAATTAATACTTGTGAAAATGTTAAATTCAAATGCATATAAAAATAAATAATATACCTTTGAATTTTAAATATGTTAGTTGAGTGCATGTGCATTAAATAAATTCTGTGAGATCTTGTATTAAAATTTCAAGTTTTATATTAGTATTTATATTATTTTATATTTCATTATTTAACTTTGATCAACTATTTCGTTTGTCAAAAATTAAAATAATACTTGGAAAGTTAGAACTAATTAATAACTCATTCAAAGTTTGATTTTACAAATCGGTAACAACAATATCCATGTACGCCAGTACTTTTTGTGTGTGTTTCTCATTGAAAAAAAAAATCTTGTACCTATATGTTTTGTATTTACGCTTTTAGCGAAATTATTATTATAATTTTTTAATACACCGCTGTCGTCCTCGACAAACTTTTATCAATATTCGATATGGTGTGGTAAAATATATCGTTTCACAACAGCGCTGCATAAAAAAACAAAAATACTACTATCGACATCACGCCACGCCACGGCCCCACTTTTATCTGTCGACTGACACTGTATATAAAGGCAACCGAGATCTCGATTCCGGCATAACACATCTTTTTGTGCGAATTTATTCTTTGGTGAGTACGAAACGAAAGTAATAGTTTTATTTTGATATCGAATTAATAACATTTTTTTTTTACTTGCAGTTTTCACTTTAATCCTCAAAAACCAACCAACAAATCAAAAATGGGCGCTGAAAAAGTAACCATGAACATCGTTGTCGTCGGACAAGTCCAATCTGCCAAGGCCATCAAATCGATCGCCAAAGCCACCCCAGCCACCAGCCAATTGATGGTGAGTACAAATAATTGTCTAATGTCTTATGTAAATGCTGTTATAGTAAATCAGTCTATATTTTCAAAATAAAATCAATATTTTTCATAATCTCAATATACTAAATATATTAATAACTATGAAAACGGATAAGACGTAGTTTTTAAATCTGACGATTTTAATAAAGAATATTTGATATTTAGCGTTAGATTTATAAACGATATAAAAAATACTACACATTTATAATATACACTTCATTTTTTATATATACCACATTAAATCTTTAATAATATTGATTTTTTGATTTTTAAAATGTCTTTTTTTTTTACCATTTTAACATTAGCGAGAAAAACTCCATTAATTGTAATGGGAATCAAAATTTCAAGCATTTGTATATTTTATTTTGTAGTGGTTGTTCATAATAAAAATTATTTTTTTGAAATGTGAAATTAAATATTTAAAACTGATTGCTTATTTTTGTTTAGTATTTCGTTAATAGATGCATATTTTTGTTTATAAAATGTTATGGTTATGCAAATTAGTTTAACGATTTTTTATTATATAATTTAAATTCATATGTTTATATAAATACGATTTTCCCCAATTTATTATGGTATGATTTTAAATGTATCTTAGCATTTTTTAGTAATTTAAAAAAAGTATATATATAGTTATTGTTTGAAATACTTGAGTACTAATTTTTCTTCGTGTGTAGGAATATGATAATATTATGCTCGCATAGTATTTTGTGTATTGTTGTATAAAAATAAGGTGTAATTTACGAAAAACTATTTTTTAGTATGGAAATGTATATTTTAATTGATATTTGTCTTTGTATTTTTTGTTTCAGAACTGTTAATTCATACATTCAATTAATCACACACTCAAAAATGCCATAGCCTAAACAATACAATAATATGTAATTCATATCAGTATTGACACCATAAAATAAATCTGTCTTTTCCGATATACATAACTGTTTGTACTTATTTTTAATATTTACCTTTTCCGATGTTTACAATATTGTTCTATATTTTTTATCACTAAGAAGTATTAAATAAGCTATTTAAAATAATTTTAAGGGGTTTTATATCAGGTTGTTATGAAGGTATATTATAATCATGAATATTTGGATAAAAAATCCCAGTTACCTATGTATTATACTTTTGTTTAATTATTTCAGACGATTGATATTTTTATATTTTAGTGTAGGAAGATTATTATAACAGTCATGTGAAATGGTTTAATAATAATTAATAAAATTATTTTAGATTTTACTCAAGGTATCTTACCTAAATATTAACAGTTCAATATAAAGGACTTAAACTAAAATACATAAGTCACAGTCAGATATTTATTATACATTTATACTTCTTAGTACATAATATTCATTCTTGGACAACATTCATCACTTGTCAAAGTCTTTTACATATCCAAATATATTAGAATAATAATATTATAAAAGATGAGCTATACTCTTGGATTTAGATTTCGTTGGATTTCGAAGAATAAAAACTTACGAGATATAGGTAAGTACATAATATCTTGATTTTCGTTTTTTTTTGTTTTAAGAATCATTATTTAAATAATGATTATGTTATTATTTTTATTAAGATTAATACTTTGGACAAGAGATTTATTTTCAAATTATATAATAAATATTTTTTTTCATGAAACATATTATTATATTATTGACATTATATCTAAAATCTAACAAAGTTTTGAATGAATATAAATATTTTTTTAAGGAAATATGAGAAACTAATTGTTACAATATTGTAGAATTTTAACATATTTATCTTAAATATAAAATTTTTCTAGATAGTTTTATACAAAACAATTTTATAATATAGAAGTTATTGCATGTTTTATTTTTTAATTCAAAACAATTTTACAATCGCAATAAGAAAACGATAAGTGCATTTTTAGTTATAAACAATGACAATTACATTTTATATACATTTTAATACATCCATTAGACTTATTTTCAAAATGACAAGCTACATTCACACTTACTATCAATTAGAACGAAAACCTGATTTTAACAGATTATATTCCTAATCATGTTTTCTTAATATTGTTATAATATACAGAGAATACAATGACTGATAACTGAATATAAGTATATCTAATAAAATTAGATAATATATATTATATATTTATATTCATTGATTATATATTCAATTTGAACATAATTTAAATAAATAGGTAAGCGCATAGTTTGTTTGACAAGATGAGTAATTTTCTTAAATTAATCTGACATATTTCATACAACTCAAAATGATAATGTTCGTGCAATCTCCGAATTGACACATTCGCAGACATTTACGATTGACCATTGAACCTAAAAACATAACTTTTTTCATGACAAGGTTAAAAAAGTTTGTCTTAACCATATTATCTTGAAAATTTAAACGTATTTTGATTTAACAGAAAACATTGTGTATAATTTACTTAACTATAAGAGTGCGTCGATCTATTATCAAATAAGGAGATAATCCGTGTTGTTAATAGTGTCAAATATTTATTATATATTTTAATTCATATTCTTTATTTAAATAGGAAATATTTTTAATTTTATTAATAACAATATAAATCGGAAAGGATGTAGGTTTTATATATATATTATTTGCTTAAAGTATGCTAATGGTGAACTCACTCCAATATTTACGATAAAAGCACAAAATCGACATCATCTACATCGTTTGTAAAATATGATAATTCATCGAACATGATAAATAAAAAAGTGAATTAAGGTCTACACGGAGTTCATAATATAAAGTTTAAATGTATATACTATTTATAATCATTTATTGTTTGATTAGCTTATAATCAATCAATTATATATTCCAATTTAAGAAACTAGAATACAACAATACAACTGGATAAAAATAACTAATAATATACTCTTAAATATCTATAGTATTTGTACTAAAGAATTCTCATATGATAATTATATTTACCAAACGTCTTAATGAGCACAGTGTATTTATTTTATCATAGTTACAAATAAGACAATAAATCAAATGTATATTATATATAAGGATATATAAATTAAATCCAATTATGATATACCAATTTATTTTTATTTTTATTGGTCTGACCACATTAAGTTGTAAAAACTTTTTGAGAATTTTTTCAAGCTTAGTTAATACCATGGATAGTTGCTTATCAAAAAAATATTCGACAAATAATATATATAAATTTTCCAATCAACATTAATTCGAAACGACTGATCACTATAATTGACGTTATTTCCATAATTTCTAAATCCTCAATTATTACCTATAAAATAAAAGTTCATAACATGCACACTATTCCGTTTCATTTTATTCGAACCATTCGATATTGTTACAATAATGCTAAATGGGATCATGTACATTTATAAGGTTAATCATGATTTTATTTTATTTGATAATAATAAAATTCCAAAATTATTTAAATAAATTTAAACACAGTGATTACTTATTTGTTGACGTCGTTTATTACTACAAAGCTAATACAAATTATAAAATATCGCCAGACATGAAGCATCACCGTCGCCTTAAAACTACCCTGGTTGTAGTTTATACTACCAATACCGCATAACAAAAAACACCTGTTAAAATTATTTAATACTGATTTCTCATTCATAATTTTGTATGTTTTTTTTATTTACAAATTGAGTATAATGTTAAATTATAATGATTAGTTTTTTAATAGTTATGTGCTAATGTCAATGAATTCAACTGAATTAAAACTATTATTTTATCGTATTTACAAACAATAGATACAGTAAATGTACATTATTTTAATTGAATTACAAAAAGTTATTGAAGTGAAAAATAAATATTGTTGGTAATTTATTTGTATGCTTTATACGTATTACTCCTATTATACTTGACACGATAATTAATCATTTAATGCATATATAATATAAGTAATATTTTTGAAAATTTTAAAATACATTTTCATAAATTAAATAGATGTTATTTGTAAAAATTATTAAGTACCTATTAAAATATTAACAGTGTATTACAAAGGTTTTCAACTATAATTGCAATTATTCAACAATTATTACTTAACAACTTGTTATACTATTTTTTGTATAAAAACATATTGAAATAATATTGCAGGATCATAATGGATGATCTATATTTTTAGATTATGTTCTCCATATTTCATTAAACAATGTTGAAAATAAATTTACAATATGTACCTACTATTTCAATTTTCGTTTTTCCAAGCATCATTATAAAAAAAAAAATAATAATAATAATATTGTATTTGAATAATATTGATTTTTTGACTTATGATATTATAATATTGAAATTATATTATGTCTTTCAGTTTTAAACGAATTTAAATATTTATCTAACGTGATATGCATAAAAGTTAAATAAACAATATTGCTGTACTGTTAACAAACTTTTTGTTAATAATACAATTTATCAAGATCATTTAAATTTTACAATCAAGTATTTTAATATACAAATTATTGCATACAGCCACTTTATGAAGTTAGTCATACGATCGAAAATTTTTGTGTTAAGAATATTATAAATGCTTAAAATGTTTACTTGTAGTATTATATTTTATTCAATTATACGAGTATTATAAAAATACATATGACACATATATGTATAAGAATGCATTCAATTTTAAAGCGTAACATATCATCAATATGCATTGTTAAAATATATTATTCAATTTAGTAATTTCTCAAATTATTATATTTTGTGATCAAGAATGTTCAAAAATTCTTCGTAATAATTACATTTAGAAAATACATATAGATATCAATTTGAATTTATTTTGTTTATCACAAAAATTAATTTAATAATTGTTATCATGTATTTCATGTTATAAGAATATTATTTTATCGAAAAAGTTAAGACTAACAGTTCTTTAATTTTCTTTAATTGGTGTACATAAGAACATTTCACTGTGTCTTTTATCTTATAAGAAAAAAAAGTTTAGTCAAAATTGTATTTGATTATGCTTCAATTCAATTACAAGTATTAAATAAATTTAACACATAAAAATTCATTGAATAACAGAATAATATACTGCGATCTCGAAAAATGCAAAAATATAAACTAAAAACTATTTAAAAAATAAAAATATTAACGTATAAAACTTTTAAAATAATTATTACACAAATAAAACAATGTAGGTTATCTGTACTTATCATAGAAACCAGAAACAATTTCATATTGCATATTTTAGAATGTTGTTAACAACTTGTTAAACTATTTTTTTTTTTATAAAAATATATTGCAATAAGTATAAACATTTCATTAAAATGACGACCCAGACTCATAAATTATTTTATAAATTTAAAATAGTAGAAATAAATAAGAAAACAAGTTAATTGACGGAAGAGACTGATTTATTTTGCAATGTCAACACATATTGCTATAATTATCAACAAATTATAAAAATATGTACAGTTTGGGCTATGGCATTTTTGGATTTGAGGTTGATGTTGACGTCATGAATTATTAACAGTTCTAGAACAAACAAAATATTATACATGTAAGAAAGAATCTTGCTAAAATCAAAGGAGTAGATTCAATGTTATTTGAATGAAATCATTATAGGTAATTCATTATCATATGCATTTAAAAAAAATGAATAAGCAATTTTTTAATAACAACTCAGCACAATATTAGATCATAAAGATGATCGTAAAAATGAAAAAAAATTATTTTCTAACTGTATAACAAAAATATTATTACTTTTTAAAACTTATATACATTTACAAAATGTGTTCTTGAAACTATTTAGAATATATAAATTATTTAGTTATTTATATTTACAAATGTTTGAATATATAGGTTATCTTTAACCAATGCATAATTTGACAAGTGATGTCAACATAAACTATTAAAAAAAAAAAAATAATAATATACCTATTTTTATTCAATTTTAATATATTGTTAAAATTGTGTAATAAAAACAGTACGTTGTATACTTGTATTTATCATTGTGCATTTGCAATACGAAATGTGTAGAAAATTAATATTGTAAAAAACAAAGTAACAAGGCAAATTGAAAAAGAAAAACAACTAAATATTAATCGATATTCTAATGCAAATATCTTATATAATATAATATAAATTAAATAACTCACCATCAACTGGCTGGTGGCTGGGGTGGCTTTGGCGACCGATTTGATGGCCTTGGCAGATTGGACTTGTCCGACGACAACGATGTTCATTGTTACTTTTTCAGCACCCATTTTTGGATTTTTAGTTGTTTTCGTTGAATGAAGTGAAAACTAAAATTATAGACAAAATATGTAAAATGTAAATAGTTTAAATTAGCTAAAAAAAAATATTTTTATGAAGTTAGTTATATAATATACTCACTGAGGATTATATTTGCACAAAAAATGTGTTATGCCGGAATGGAACAACAGTACTTCCTTTTATACTCCGTCGGCTTTTGGTCAATATAGCGCAACGTCTGGTGGCGTGATTTTCACATGCATCGGTAGTTGGTTTATGGCTGATAAGGCTCTTAAAAAGGTATTAGTGTACGTGTACCTACGCATCATACGTTGTAT
This sequence comes from Rhopalosiphum maidis, assembly GCF_003676215.2. Classification (NCBI taxonomy): domain Eukaryota; kingdom Metazoa; phylum Arthropoda; class Insecta; order Hemiptera; family Aphididae; genus Rhopalosiphum; species Rhopalosiphum maidis. Next base: position 70,186,537 of record NC_040877.1, read on the forward strand.
AATATCATAATTTAAAATGTTCACATTTTACCAATTATTAGTTATGAAAATATAAAAATCTGTTATCCACCCACCAATTTTTAGTAATAAAGGAGAAAAAATTACAAATCATGGATTTTTAAGAATAAGAGTAATAAGAGATCTCAATAAATCTACATCAACATTTAATTTCTATTATATTGTTTTTTGCACAAAAGTGAATTTCTATAATTGAGCTATTATTACAGATATTTACATTTTTTTTTTTTTTATACATTTTGATTGCTTTTATAGGTTCCGTAAAATAACAGATAACTTAAATAAAAGTATAAGAATGAACAAGAATTAAATAGGCACAATTTAAATTGAATACATCCATAAACATAACCCATAGTATGCTTACTTTTCATTTATGCAGTACCAAAGTAACCAATTATTAATTTAAAATGTTAATCTATTTTAATAGTAATTAATTATTTTTAATTTAAAACTGAATAAAAATTATGAAATCTAATTAATACATAATAAAAATAAATTCTAGTTAAATTATAAAAATGTATTTTAAAAAAGGTCACCACTTATATTCCATATGAGTTATATGATTAATTATCATGTCAAGTATAATAGGAGTAATACGTATAAAGCATATAAATAAATTATCGACAATATTTGTTTTTTACTTCAATAATTTTTTGTAAGAAACAAATTCAATTAAAATAATATTAATAAATCTATTAGTTTGCAAACACAATATAATAATTGTATAAATTCAGTTGAATTTAATGACGCCGACACATGCTCTTAAAACACTAACCATTACAAATTAATGTACTTAATTTGTAAATAATACTAACATAAACAATTATGATTGTAAGATCAGTATTAAATTATTTTAACAGGTTGTTTTTTGATTTGCGGAATTGGTAGAATTCATTATAACCAGGGGAAATTTAAGACGACGGTGTATTATATAATACTTTTATTATACTTTTAGATAACTAATAATGATTTAGAAATGATGGAATTAACGTCGTTTATATGAATTATTGATTTTGAATTTTCATTGAATGGAAAATTTATTTCTAATATGTGCCGACTATTTCTCGATAAAAAACTATCGACTGTACTAATAAAATTCGAAACAATTCACGAAAAGTTGATACAGATGAATGTGGCCAGTCCGATAAAAATAAAAATAAATTGGTTTATTGTAATTGGATTTAACTTATATTTCTTAATATATAATATACGTTTAATAAATTACAACTATAATAACCCAAAAACACTACACACTTTAAGACAATCGGTAACAATTCTTATGTAAAAATATTTTATTACAATTATTTTTTAGATATTTTAGAGTATGTTATAATGTTGTTTCTATCACGCTTTGTGTGTTAACTATGTATTTCAGTCTCTTAAAAACCATTTTACAAGCAACTCAAATAATAAAAGTTTATAGTTATTAGCTTCTAAATTTTTAACTTTATATTATGAAATCTTTGTAGACCTAAATTCACATATTGTGGTCACAAAATCCGTCGGTGTTATTTCCTTGTTACAAAGGATGTAGATTAAGTAGATTTTGACGACATTGTACTTTTAGCATAAATATTGGAGTGTGGTAACTATTATCAAACTTTAAGCTAAGAACATACAACCTGTGTATACATGCTTTACGACGTATAATATTTTTAATCGTATTGAGTACATATTCACTTTTATAAATGTATATAAATTGAAATATAACGAACATTTGGCACATATTACACGGATTATCTCCCTGTATAATAATAGGTAGACATATTAAGGTAAATACACGCACATTTTTCAATTAAATCAGAATACTTTGTTATATTATTGTATAATACTTTTAAAACAAATACGTTGACGTTATACAATATAAAAACACGTATTTTTAGGTGCAATGGTTGATCTCAAATTTATGTCAGTGTGTTGCATTTTGTGAATACTCACAAAATATTATACATTAAGTGGTTAGTAAACAAAATAAATGATCAAATCTTGGAAAAATATTCAACAATAAGCACACTTAGAGATTTTTATTTAGAAGTTATACGATATCAATAGATCAATAGATAGTTTGTTGGGCATACTTGGCCTTATTGGGGCAAATGTTGTTCAAATTATTACCATATTGTACTGTTATATAATTTTTCTAGGAATCTTATTAATAATGACTATACCTTTTATGCTTTTATAATATTATCATCGAAAATATTCAATGTTATATTATTCTACAAGATTGGAGATATCACGGAAAAAGAGGTTTATAAATATTATATTATTAAAATTATTAAAGTTTAAATGCCATTAAATTAAAATTCAACTAACATTTATACTAATGTAATTGTACATAGTATTTTTGCATGCAATTAATACAAAATAATATTTTTATACATAAAATAACATATTATATGTAACCCAAATTTTACTTAAACAACCGATATATATCTTGAAGAACCACATTTGATAATAATTTTAGTAGATTAGTAGATTCAAGTTTAAATATTTCATGATTTGATTGATTTGTTTTTTATCTTAATTTAAATATTTTTTTTTTTTTTGGTTTTTAAATTAATTGGATGAGTCTTGTGTTACATCAATGTTCCATAATAGAAAGAAACCCTAGAATAAAACGCCAGGTATGAATAATTTACTACATCAGTCACATTAGATGATATCTTAAATATATGATTAAAATGGAATAATAATTTATATTTTTTATTAAGATCAAATTTTTCATACTTTGAAGATTGCACAAACACTATCATTTTAAGTTGTAATATGTCAGATTAATTTAAGACAACCATTTATTTTATCAAACAATATTTGTGCTTATTTATTTTTTTAAATTCTGTTCAAATTGAATAAATTATCAATAAATATAAATACATAATTAGTATAGTTTAAGTCAGTGAACAGACATTGTATTTTGTAAATATTTGTGTGGATTTTTGATTTTTTGGTTGGTTTTTGAACATTTAAAATAACAATAATAATAATAAAATATATATACATAAAATTTGCTGTTAATTTTTAAACATCAACGAATAAAAAATGTTATTCAATTTTGCTTAATTTGGGGTGGTTTAGCAGCACAATTGATTTGATGCTGTTATTACTTTATTGATTGATAAAAAGTATTAAGGTAATTGATAATGTATTACTTAATATTAATATGTAAAAAATCTATTTATTTAAATTTTTGTTAAGCACATTAAAACTGTATTGCTATTATTTTGCCTTATGAAGTCTTTTGTGTACCTAGTAATAAATTATACCTAGATTATTCACATACAATGGTTAAATTCCGTTTGGTATTCAATAAATAAATAAAAATGTATTTTTAAAAATTGTTAAATTAATCTCGTATGAAGAACTTATTGTGAGATCTTGTATTTAATTTTTAAGCTGATCAAGTGAATAGTTATACTATAAATCGGTATTTAAATAGAATTACAGCCATTTATAAATAGTTTACATTTTTTGAAAACTATTCCACTTATGAAAAATGACAATTTAAGATTTGTTAAAAATTTCAAGTCTCTACAATTATTCGTTTTGGAATAATTTTTTAAGTAAAAAATTTCATTGGTAAATTATTAAATGTTAACATATTATTTTTTTCCTAATATTATTCGATTCTTCACGATTATTAAAAAAAGAACAACAATTTTTTTACTTTTTACCCCCCTTTTCCTCCAAAGTAATAACTAAATCAATTATTGTTTATCAAGAACTACCTTCAATCTTTAAATTCGAATCATTTGAACTAGTATTAAAATTTTAAACCCAAAACACGATGACTGACTCCATAAAAAATATAAGTTATAGATAAATCAATATTAGAAGAGCGTTAATTCCTTATAATCTATTATTGTGCTAAATAACAGTAAAAAATATTTGAAAACTATACCATTTTATGTACATTAAATTTAACTAAATGAAAATTGTACGACAATATTTGATAAAAGTACCGATATAAAGTCATTAAAAAGGCTAACATTTTCTAAATTAAAACTCATGTAGTACCGAGTAATACAATGTTTTTGGTTAAAAATATGATATAATAAAATATTAAGCTATTAATTCATATTTTAATAATATGAATAATATTTTATATTCCATTATTTAATTTTTATCAACTATTTCGTTTGTCTAAATTAAATTAATACTTGGAAATTTAAAACTAATTAATAACTCATTAAAAAATTGGTTTTTAAAATAGGTAATAAAAATGTCCATCGACGATAATACTTTTTGAGTGTGTTTCTCATTAAAAAAATATATCATGTATATTTTACTTTTTAGGGAACTATTATTATAATTTTTTAATACACCGCTGTCGTCGTCGATACACTTTTATCAATATTCGATATGGTGTGATAAAATCTTGTTTTACAACAAAATATAAGCGCCGTATAACAAAATAAAAATACTACTATCGACATCACGCCATGCCATGGCCCCACTTTTATCTGTTGACTGACACTGTATATAAAGGCAACCGAGATCTCGATTCCGACATAACACATCTTTTTGTGCAGATTTATTCTTTGGTGAGTACGAAATAACAATAATAGTTTTGTTTTCATTTAAAACTAATAACATTTTATTTTATATTTTTATCTTGCAGTTTTCACTTTGATTCTCAAAAACCAACCAACAAATCAAAAATGGGCGCTGAAAAAGTAACCATGAACATCGTTGTCGTCGGACAAGTCCAATCTGCCAAGGCCATCAAATCGATCGCCAAAGCCACCCCAGCCACCAGCCAATTGATGGTGAGTACATTATTTTATAAGTAGTTTATTTAACTATACAATTTGGTTAAATATCTATATTTAATGTTTAAAATTATTGAATATTTTTTAAAAATACAGTTTAATAATTTTTTTTCAACTGTTTTAAATCATACGTTTCAAATTTTTTTTGGAAATATAGACACAATAATTTATATTATACACGTACGATAATAATTTATTTTAAATCTGATAAATTTAATGACTAAAATTATTATCAAATATCTAGCTAATAATTTATTATATTTACATAGTGTTTTTTGCTTTATAATAATTATGCGATAGTGAATGATAAATTATTATCATGATTAATAAAAATAATAATTTTAATTGATTTGTTTATTATTTTGTTTCAGAACTGTTAATTCACGTAGTCAATTAATCACACACTCAAAAATGCCATAGCCTAAACAATATAATAATATGTAATTCATATCAGTATTGACACTATAAAATAAATCAGTCCTTTCCGATACACATAACTGTTTGTACTTATTTTTAATATTTACCTTTTCCGATGTTTACAATATTGTTCTATAGTTTTTATCACTAAGAAGTATTATATAACCCACTTATTATAACAATAAACAGTCATTGTGAAGTGGTTTTATAGTAATTAATATAATAATTTTAGATTTTAATCAAGGTATCTAACCAAAACATCAACTGTTCAGTATAAAGTACTTCAACTAAAATACCTAAATCACAATCAGACATTTGCACTAAATAGTATTAGTTCTTAAACAATATTGATCACTTGTTAAAGTATCTTATATATACCTATAATATTGGTATAATATTATAGGATCATAATGAATGAGCTATATTGTTTGATTAAGATTTCATTAGATAATATTTAAAAAAATCTACGATATATACCTACTATATTGATTTTTGTTGTTTGTTTTAAGAAAGAATTTATGTTAAAATAATGTTTTTTTATCATGATTGATATTTTGGACATAGGATATATTTTGAAATTATATTGGTAATATTTTTTTTTTCTTTAAACATATTAAATTGTCATTATGTCTAATTCAAATTTGAACAAATTCAAATGTTTATTTAACGAAATATGCAAAACGATTAAATGAAGAATATTGTAGTATTTTAACATTTTTTTCTTTAAATATACAATTTTTCTAGATAATTTTTTACAAAAAAAAAAAAATATTGAAATTAGTACATAATATTAAAAAATTATATCATTGAAAATTTGTATAATAAGAATAATATAAATACTTACCTTTTTCCTTTTAGCACTATGTATTATTAAATTTTTTATTAAATTAAAACTTAATGTAATAATATAAATTTATAATATTTATTTATATAAATAAGTACTCTTATTATTACAAATTCGATTGTAATTATTAGAAATATAGAAAAATCATACATATTTTTATTTTAGTGTTAGAATCTACATATTATTCAATGTTTATAATTGTCTTAGTAAATCTAATATTATAAATAAAAAATATTTACTCGTATTCATATGAATTAAATTTAAAAACATTTTATTACAAATAAAATATGATAAGATTTTAAAGGTGGATCCATTTTCCTCCAATGTCCATTTTTTCCTACAATAAACCAAATAATAAGAGAATGAATATAATAAAATAGTACGTACATCGATAAACATAGATCAATAAATAAATAAAAGAATAATAAATTAATAAATAATAATAATTGATTTGTAAAAAAAACGTGGAAGAAAATTTAAATCAACCTTTTTTTTTTTTGGAGGAAAACGGTATTTCGTTTTTGGAGGTAAATGGCTACGGATGATTTTAATACTGTATTACTAGATTTTTTTTTAATATTTTAGATTCTCAACGAAGTGATGAATGTATTAATTTTACAATGATGTATGTTTTTATTTTTATATATATATTTTTTTTGTGTCTTTGTCATTACGTTTTGGAGTAGTAATAATGCTTTGATTTTTGACTTCAGCCCCTATCTGAAAAGTAAAATGAATCTAATTGAAACTTTAGGGGGTCAAACGTTTTGGGTGAAAATCTGTAACATTTTTGTGATTTATACCTAAGTTTAAAAACTCGATACAAAGTTATCCATAACTATAAAAAAAACTCCAGTGTCAATATAGAAAACATTTTATGAGCGCATGAAATTTAATTTTGTCCGAAATGGCGAAAAATAACGATTTATAATCCTAAAACGATTTCAAATATTTGTTGTAGTTAAAAATAATAAGCCGTGGAAACATTAATCATTCACCAGTAGTTGAGAAAAATAAATTACAATTTAAATATTGGTGATAATATAATATAAGATTGACAAATCACCTCCGTTCAGAATTGTTTTTCGTATACAATAATACCTGTCATTGCATTCAAATTTCATACACATCCATTATAGTGACCTACCCTACTCCTCTACTATAAAGCAGAGCAATAGCCACTTGACCACATTTTTTTTTCATATATTAAAGTAAATTTTACTTTAAATTATTAAATATTAAAAATGTAGCTATTATTTGGAGTAGTAAGAAATCATTATTATGAAATAATATAAAGCGAATATATATTTGTAATATACGATTACTCTGTAGTGACTACTACTAATATTATAAACAATAAAATACTCAGAATGAATCGGAAATTCGGAATTTTTTTGATGATACTAATTATAAAATATAAATAATAGTAAATCATGAAATGTAACAATTAAGGTGAAATATTATAGTAATAAGTTAGTATAAAATATTAATAATAGTAAATAAAAAAATACATAATGAAATTAATAATTGATGTTAATGCTGGAAAAACTTTTCTTTGAACAGTTTCATAATAACTGCTTGCGCCTCCCCAACAACGTGTATAAGCCCCCAAGAGCGACGCGCCCTCCAGTGGGAGAACCTGTTCTTTAATCTGTAAGTAGTAAGATATACAGGCTTTTCCAACAATACAGTTGAATTTTAAAAACCATAAACCAATAATTATGTTAAAAATGTTTGAATAGCTTAGTCTTTAATAAGTTGGTAATTATAGTTAAGCGAAATAATGAAGGATGTACATAGAAAAAGTAATACATAGTGCATACTACTTTATCTCTGTAATTTCATTAAACGGACAAGCCACACTTACAAATTGTTTTATTAATGTAAAATAGTAGAAATAAATAAAAAAAAAGTGATTTATTTGACGGAAGAGACTGATTTATTTTTCAATGTCAAAACATATTATTATAATTAACAAATTATAAAATTATGTACAGTTTGGGCTATGGCATTTTTGAATTTGAGATTGATGTCGACGTCATGAATTAACAGTTCTAGAACAAAACAAAAAATATTCGGTTAATACAGTTATATAATATTATACAAATTAAAATAACAAATTAGCACAATTAGATTATAAAGATTATCGAGGCAATAAAATGAAAATAATTTTCCACTGTATAATAAAAATGTTATGACTTTTTAGAACTTAAACGTTTACAAAAATATATGTCCTTGAAATTATTGTGAATTAATTTGAAAGATTACATTAATCATTTAGTTATTTATGTATACAAATATTTGAATATATGGGTTATCTCTAGCCAATATAAAATTTACAAGTAACGTAACAATAAACTAAAACAAAAAAAATAAATATATTAATTATTATTTAATTATAATATATTATATCATTAACAATATATAATAAAAACAATACGTTATATTGTGTATACTTTTATGTTACATTTGTACGAAACATATGAAACAATAATTAATTGATTTATCGATTTTATTTATATTAGAACACGCGCACACACAATTGTTAAAAAAAAAGTTACAATGCAAATTGAAAAAATAAAAAATAAAATATTAATCAATATTCTAATAAAAATATCTTATATTATATGAAATAAATTCACCATTAACTGGCTGGTGGCTGGGGTGGCTTTGGCGACCGATTTGATGGCCTTGGCAGATTGGACTTGTCCGACGACAATGATGTTCATTGTTACTTTTTCAGCACCCATTTTTGGATTTTGATTTGTTTTCGTTGAATGAAGTGAAAACTAAAAGTATAGACAAAATATATAAATTATAAATGATTTAAATTAATTAAAACTAATGTTATTATTAAGTTAGTTTTATAATATACTCACTGAGGATTAAATTTGCACAAAAATTGTGTTATGCCTTAAAGAAGCAACATCTCTTCCTTATATACTCTGTCGGCGTATGGTCAATATAGAGCAACGTCCAGTGGCGTGATTGTCACAAGCGCGCGTAGTTGGTTTATAGCTGATAAGGATCTTGAAAACGATTTGTTTATATTCCCATCATGCGTCAAGTAATATTATGATTTAAAATTTTAACATGATATGTCTTCCATGTATTTAGTTAGATATGTAAATATGTAAATTTACTTAGTTGTTCTCACAAACAATACATTTTTAGTAAATAAATGGAAAAAATAAGAAAATACGATAATTTTTTGCATAACACATAGGGCATAAATATTTTTTTAAAAATTTTTATCGACTTTTGATTTTAAGTATAAATTATTTTCACAATATATTTTTTAGTGTCTCCTTTTTTTTTAAGACCCTGTATAGATCGAATGTAATAATGTATGTATTTTTTCGTATTTGTATACACGACAAGTGATTAAAAATGTATTCTATTTTTAACTATAATGGTAATGTCAAGTAATAAATTTAATTTTTTTTCATTTTATAGCGGTAAACATTTTTCTGATCGAACGAAATTACGTTTTATGTACCTCGAAAATCAACAATTGCAGTTATTTGAATGTTATGATCATATGCTATATAAAAAAATGTTGAATAAAAAATCTTCTTCAAATGTTTATAAACATTTTTTCCTTGTTTAAAAACTTGAAATTTTAATACAAGATCTCACATAATTTAGTCAAGATCTAACATAGTAAAACAAGTAAACAAGTAAACAATTAACATATTTAAAATGCAAAGGTATAGTTTATTTTAATATACATTCGAAGTAAAAATGTTCACAAGTATTAAGTGAACTTATGTATAAGATTGGTGTATTTTTTATTATATGTTTTTATAACAATATTTATATATGTGAACTTGAGATAAAATCGATTGATTGTGTAATACATTTTTATTGTATGATGAATTACATTTTTAGATATTATTATAAACTTAAAATTAACATCGATTTTTTTTGTATTTGTGTTAACTACATTGTTATTATTTCATTATCGTTTATCAATAATACATTTGAAATAAATATTATTGAGTGCATTGAACATACACAATTTTTGTGAAGGACAAAAAACATATACTTAAGTGTGAGACTAAATAAAATCAATGTACGTTAATATTATTATGCCTAACATTTAATGCATCACACATATAAACAAAGAGTAACTCAGAGATATATTAATAAATCTATTATGCATATCCTTATATCGTACTAACTTCATTTTGGACACCTATTACACACTTTTAATATGACAAACCATACTCACACTTACTATCAAGTAGACCTACAACCTGGTTTTATAATATTTCTAAAAAAACTTTCTTATAACATGTGTAATATATACAGAATACAATGTCTGTTCAATGACTAAAATTTAACCGATTATGTATTTATATTTATTGATAATTTATTCAATTTGAAAAGATTTTGAATAAATAAATAAGCACATACTTTGCGAGCGATTGCGAGCAGCGTAGGACTGGATCGTGGACCATAATATAATATTAAAATTAGTAGTCTAATGTATATTATACAAAATAATATTATTATTAGTGTGCTATTAGTCATTGATGGGCATCAGAGATATTTTTACAAAATTGGTGGTCCGTACAACTATAAAGATTAGGAATCGTTGCTATAAAGGAATTATAAAATAATTTTAGGAAATATTTAAACTATGTTAACTCATCTGGTCCAAAGATTGAGATAATATCGAACCTTATTATAATATGGTTAGTAATGTCTTTTATAAATATTACAAATTGGATCATGGTTTTCCATCAGCAGAGATTTCGAATCTACCAAGACTTCACCTTGAGTAAGAAACGGATTAATGGTCAAAAGAGGGCTAAATACATAAGGTAAATAAACTATGTCCTTATAGTGAGGTATATATTGGTTTGAAAAAACAGAATTTTTGTATTTTTATAGTCTAGTTTTGGTGACAACAGGGGTGATAAAAATGACGATAAATTGAATTTTGATTAGTTAATAACGGGCGTGATATATTGGTATAATATTTATTTAATGTTTAAACCTATTATGTATATACTAAAAAAAAAAATAAATTATATATAATACAATTGTGTTTTGTGTGAGTCAATAGATATTGTTACGTTAGTGCTAAACAGTGTCGACTGCATTAATTATGATTTTATTATATTTAAGTGTATTTATAATATTATTTAAATTCAATTCAATATACTGATTACCCATTTGTTGGAGTCGTATATTACTACAAAACTAATATAAATTATACAATATCGCAAGAATTAAAACAAAATAGTTGACTTAAAATTGCCCTGGTTGTAGTTTATACTACCAATACTACATAACAAAAAACTCCTGTTAAAATGATTTAATACTGATCTCACAGTCATAATTATGTAGGTCAATTTTATTTAAAAATTAAGTAAAAATTAAATGGTAATGATAAGTTTTTTAGGTATTTTATGGAAGCGTCACTGAATTCAACTAAATTAAAACTATTATTTTTAAGTGTTTGGCTACTTAAATTCATAAAAATTACTAAATATAACAAATACATGGCCACAATTTTTTGTGAGCATTAAATGTTTAATTTTTGATAGAATTTCTGAAAGTAAATTAAAAAATTATCTTGTGGTTTAAAATGTATTAAGATTTCAATTTATATAGATAAATAATGAAAATTTAATACTTAGTTCTTCATAATATGTAATTTATACTAGAACCAAAAATTCTAGAAAAAAAAATGAATTTTATTTTATTTTTTTTTATACATTTTGAAATCCGATTGGGGCACAATTTGATAGGTAAACGATAAAATATTGATTTTTATTATTTTGCTTTAATTAAAAAATATTTTCATGACGATTTCATTAAATTTCATATTTTATTTCATATATTGTTATATACAACAATGCCATTTATTAGTTATGTTTTTATTTTAAAATGTACGCTGTTTATTTCATTATGATAGACAATTTGTTATACCTAAGTAGAATACAATTAATTATAAGTACCATAAATTTTAGTTTTCTCATAATAAATAAATTCATAAATTCTAAAAAAAAATGGGGGGGAGTACGCTACTGAATTCAACATACTAATTACAATGACATATTCAATGATAAGGTACATTCCAATCCAATGGTATAGTAGATTAATTACATACTTTCTCACTTTTTTTTTAGTTAACGATAAATTATGTATTAATGTATACATTTCTTTGTAGTTTTTACAGAATAAATGGTTTAAAAATGGTTCCATTTTCTATTCTAAATAGTAGTATCGACTAATAAATTAGATTTATTTTGTATTTTAAAGTAGTTAACGATGATGATTCGTTTAATGTAACTAGACAATGAACAACCATAGATTTTTGAAATTATCACGATGCATAATAATTCTCTATATTATATTATTTTTTTAGATATTTTGTGTCTTTTTGAGTTGTACATATTTTAATTTTTATAATTTTTATATCTAAATAAAAATTTCAAATTCACTTATTAAATATCTATTTCCCTTGAACTGATTTTTGAAGTATTATATTAATTAAAAAGAAGAATTATATATTGTTGAAATTACGAGTAGCAACAAATAATTATATGATAATATAATAATATTTGACTAATTTATTAAAATTGGAATTTGGATATATTTTTTTTATCTTCAAATAAAGATAACATTTTTTTCTTCTATTAAAAAACTTAAAATTTTAATACAAGATCTCATATCAATTATTTTAATAGATATGTAAACATATTTAAAATACAAAGGTTTAATTTATTTTTATAAGTATTTTAAATTCATCGAAATTGAAACCTTGAAACCTAAAACTCTAAAAATATTTTTACATTATTTTATTTTATTTTTCTAAATTTTAGATGAAATTATCAAAGGTTTAATTAACACAACTATTACGTATATAATATTTCATTCACACAATGGTATTTTAAAATGCAATATTTACTAAAGAAATTAATTCAATAATATACTGCATATTATTAAAAGTAACATGAATTACTTTAATAACAATATCAAAAAAACATATTATTAAATACAATAAGTGATATGGATTATTGACCAAACACTGCTCAAAATCATTTTTGTATACAATGACTTTTTCATCATTAGATTCAAATTAAATACATTCATCAGAAGCAATTGCCTCCTATTTAGTATTTCTATGATCCGATCATATTTTAAATCATTAGATTTTTACATAATATTATGACGTGATATTAATCGCCTTTAAGCATTGTATCAACCAATAAGGCAATAACCAACGATGAGTGTTATCAAATAAATCTATCACGCCATTATAATACCACCCCACATTTAATTTTCGTATGTGTATAAAAAGATATCCAAATGCTCGATTCTGACATAACACATTTTTTGTGAATTTTTATACTCTGGTAAGTACCTATTAAACAACATTTTTTGTTCGTTGATGTTTTGAAATTCATAACAACATTTTTATATTATATATTAATTGTTTCATAGTTCTCACTTTCATTCTCAAAAACTAATCAACAAAACAAAAATGGGCGCTGAAAAAGTATCCATGAACATCATTGTCGTCGGACAAATCCATTCTGCCAAGGCCGTCAAGACCGTCGCCAAGGTCAGCACAGCCACCAGTCAATTGATGGTAAGTTCACAAACTAAATAAAAAATTCGATTTTTGAATAGTTACAATAAGTTTTATCATATAATTTATATTAAAATATTCCTATTTATATTATACAAGTACAAATTTGTGTACCATACAATATTGGTATATAATTAAATGTTTCTATAACAGTTTCTTATATGTAGGTATATATACAGCATGTAAATTAATTGGAAAATCAGTAACTGAAATATGAAAAATAATATAAATATTAAAGTGCAGTTTTTTTCATTGTAGGCAATATAGTACGACTAATAGCTTACATTTTACAATGGTCTAAAATAAAAAAAAGTCAAAAACCACTTAACTTTTTTATTTTAAATTCAAAAATAACTATTTAATTACTTATATAATTTTAGTTATTTTGTTTCTAAACGGAATTCTCATTAATTAATTTTTTTAGTAAAATATTTTATACTATGTACTTATATATATATATATATATATATATATATATATAAGGATTGCGTAAAACCTTATATAAACATTTTTTATGGAATTTTTAAATGCATAACAATAAGACGTTGGTTTTATAAGAAATAATAATAATTATATAATAATTGTATTGACATGTGACGTTACACCGTCGTACTATACCTAGCTGTTTGTTATCTGGTGAGGATCTTTTTACGATTAGCCTATTTTCAATTTATGTTATATTTCTAATATTTCTAATACTAAAAATAAGTTTTAATTTGTATTATTTTAATATAATTTCTAGCATATAATATGTGAAGTATAAACTACTTATTATCAATCGGCAATATACATTATTTTAAACAAAAAAACAATATTTTTATAATATTGATTATTTTGAAGCTATAATAGTGGTACCTATCGGTGGGTCTAGGATCGTAAATATAATACAATATAAAAATATTAAATATTATGCTATTTAATAATTTATTTTAATATACCTAAATAGTAATTGTTTTTTTTTTACATTAGTTGACAAATGAAAACTAATCATTAATTACATATTATTATTTGTTTTGTTTCAGAACTGTTAACTTATGTAGTTAATCCGCAACAAATTCAAAAATGTCATAGCCTAAACCAACATATGTTTTTATAATATGTATTATATCATGTAATTTAATATATATTATATGTATTGCCAAAACAAAATAAATAAGACTTTTCTGATATTTAACTTGTTTGATTCATTATTTATTATCATAAATATTAAAATCATAGTTGAATATATATTTTATTGTTATATTAAATTAAATGTTTTTATCAATTTTAAGTATAAACACTATAAATAAATTAATCATGAAATAAGAAAAAAATAAATCAAATGCACACGACTATTACAGTACAGAAAACACAAATATTGAAACTAAAAAAAATGTCGATACCCAAAACTATTTCTTATTGTGTATTAAATTGCGTAAAAACTTAATAAATTATAACAAACTGTAAAATGAACTAAAACTCAAAATAGTTAAAACTTACAAGCTATGGTTTCCCAATAAGTTAATAATGTTACATAGTCAGTGTTCGACTTGGAAAAATTAAAGTAGGGGTACTTTGTTTACTTTTAAAAAAGAGTTTTCCCATCAATTGTTAAACATAACTGAGCAGTACCCCTTAATAACTGTCTTTAAATTATAAAAAAAAGATTTATAAATAATCAATTTATTTAAAAAATAAGAAAAAATACCAGTTAATATAAAACAGGTAATTATAGTATATATCACGTTTAATAATAATAAAAAAAAAATCATGTTTCATAATATTATCATTTACACCATGTATGTTTTTTTTCTTTATCTCTTTCTTCTTTGCCCTATCAATTAAGTTTTTCAGATTAGTAATATTATTGTTAGTATAAGTAAAGCATCTTATAATATGTTGCTATATGTTTTTATCTGTTATCTATGTATTTTTTGTCTGTATAATTTTGTAAAAGCCGTCTGGCGTTGATTATAAAATAATAAAATAAATAAAAAAACATCCATTTTTAGCTACTTATTTAAATAGTTCCATAAACTAGTATTAGTTTAGTATAATGTTGATTTTTATCATCATCCTAGTGTGTACTTTTTGGATAAAAATGTTCTTCTAAACTCTTTTGCCACTTATTATCCAACATTTTACATATCTACTGGGTATAAATCTATTGGTATGTGAACATTAAAGTAGATTGTAATGATCGTATTAATTAATTACAATGATGATAATGAAAATTAAATTAAAAAATAACAATATTTTAATCGATGATAATTGATAACAAATATTAGTGGATAATTTAACTGTGGTAAACTGGTAACTAATGATATATTATATAAGTGGGTATTTTAAATTTTAGATCCGTGATTATGAAATAATCCAGCAGTATGACTTGTCAGGTTTTTTTTTTAATATGCATATATACCTACTCAGATTCACAAATTTTTTCAAAATTCAAAAAATAACTACGACCAAAAAATAATGCTTATTGTACAAATAAAAATGTGTCTATCGTATATTAATACGATTTTAAGAATAAAACAAATATTAACAGTGTATTTATATTTATATTAAAATTATTGACGAAGAGATATATGTATAGATTGTAACATTATGACGTGAATATAATTTAATGGTGTATTATTGTACCCAACAATATAATTTTTTTCGAAGAACAAAATAAATAATCATTTTTACTAAAAACTACAAATCTACCAATTGGTTTATAGTTTGAACTTTCCATAGTAATATTGTTTACTACATATTATATAGGTATAATTTTTATAATTGATATGAATCACTATTAAACATATTATACATATAAAACAATTTAGTAAATATTAACCAAATATTTTATTCAAAAGTAGTATTAAAAAAAAAAAATTAATTTACATTTAATAAAAACGATCTTGTAAACTTAATATTACTAAGTATATTTTATTTACATTGTTATTATAGTAATTTATTTTACTATAAGTAATATTTATCGAAGGTTGAATCATATTTATTAGAAAATATTTAATTTATTACATTATTATTTTTTAATTATTATAACAGTATGTATATTTATATCGTAGTATACTACAATTATAAACTTTTGAGTCAATACCAGCATACCAATTGAATAGCATCATTGTTTAAATAAGTGCAATAACTTAAAATTAATTTAAGCCTTTGTCGCTATGTGTATAAAACATAATAATTTATGTAATAGTTTAAAATTAACATAAAAATATTTTTGAAATAAGTACAAATTTTATCCAATATAAATATATATAAATGCGTTTTGAATACGTCAATTATGAGATTATTATTTTAAATTCAAGTTTAATAAGTTTAAATTATTAACTTTTTTTACACAGATATTATTTGTTTTGTATATTAAATTGGTTTCACAAAGGTTGTAATATGATATTATTAAATAAGGTAACGCAGATAAAATTTAAAAAATTTTTATGGTCTAAATTAAACCACAAATAATAATAACAAATAAATAATAAATAATATATTAAATTGTTATGTGAATATTTAAATGTTCTATAGATTTGTGGTATTTGTTTTCATGGACTTTGAAGTATTTACTGATTACTAATAATTATAATTTGTTATCGAAAATGTGCTGAAATTTTTAATTGATAGATAATGTTTCATAATGTGACAAAAAATAAATACGTTTGGGAACTACTTAATTAGTAGAAACATCTAAAATCGTTTGATAAATGAGGCACAAGGAAAAATAACTATTAGTGAGTTTATTATTAAATAATACGTATTAATTAATTGTTGAATAATTGATAATTGATGTTATCAAACGAAAGAAAATGTATCAATTAGAGATATAATATGTACACATAATATAGTTTAATAATTATTAATGGATCACTGTACTTATATAAATATAGCCAGATCAAATTAAGGTTTATGGTATGAGGTTTATAGGTAAAATAAAAAAGTCACTATTAAATATCGGAAGAGACTGTTTTATTTTATGGTGTCAACATCAAAGTGGTTGTTACATATTGTATTGTTCGGGCTATGGCATTTTTGAGTTTGAGATGTATGAACTACATAAATTAACAGCTCTGAAACAAAACAAAAGAAATTCAAATCAACTATAACGTTTATTAACTTTGTACTAGAATAATAATATCAATATAAACCATATAATTATAATTTAAATTAGATAGTAAGTGTAATAAAGTAACATAATTTCTGCGTTAAAATAATAAATAAATAAAATGAATAGAATGTAATTGTTGTATTCAACATTTTTAAATTTCGATTAAATAGAAATTCCATAAAAAACAGAATTTTTAAATAATATTATTTAAATAACTAAAATGTTTTTTTTTAAATATATATTTTTTAAAATAATTTAATCAACTTTTTTTTGTACAGAATAAATTGATAAAATAGTAATAATTGTAATTATCTTAGTTAAAAAAAAAAGTATACAATTCATTTAAATAAATATCATTAAAAAAGAGCAATAAATAAGTAAATGAATTCTTGAATTATTAATTAAAAAATAAAAATAATGAAAATATATTCTAAAACGAAAAAGTTTACCTTTTAACAATGAAATTAATAATATTGGTCACTATAATATACATAAAGATGGTATTGACAAAATATATATAAATTGAAAATTAATATATCCAATCATTTTAAATGATAAATATAGGTATCAAACTGAATTTTAAAATTATATAAAGATACTTATCATATTATTATGTATTTACCATGAGTTGGTTGGTGGCTGGTGTGGCCTTGGCGACGATTTTGACGGCCTTGGCAGATTGGACTTGTCCAACGACAACGATGTTCATTGATACTTTTTCAGCACCCATTTTTGATTTGTTGGTTGGTTTTTGAGAATTAAAGTGAAAACTGCAAGTTAAAAATATAAAATAAAATGTTATTAGTTTTAAATGAAAACAAAACTATTATTGTTATTTCGTACTCACCAAAGAATAAATCTGCACAAAAAGATGTGTTATGTCGGAATTGAGGTCTCGGACGCCTTTATATACACTCACGCCGACCTGCAGTTTAAAGTGGGGTAGCAGCGTGGCGTGATCATAGTAATATTTTGTCGATCATTTATTTGAAAATGGATGTATGATAATATACACTGTACAGATTAAAACATGAATTGTACATAGTTTTTGAGTTTCATGAAGTACGTGTAGGTAATTTAAATTTTTAAATTTCCCACACATCCTGTATATAATATATAATATAATTCCTTTTTTATACGCAGCGTTACTTAAAATGAAACATTATTAGTAAAATAAGTGTGTACACAAAATGAGATAAATACAATTTGTAAAAGTACTTATTTTCAGTGATTTTGAATCTTATAATTTCTTTTATTAAATAATTTTTATTTGTGTTAATAAAACACTTATCATTTTTAGCAAATACTATTCAATGTACAACCATGATTATGAATAAAATTATGATGCTCGTATGCTCTACATAAAATAGCCTAGTTATGTGGACTGCGGCATCGTAGAACTTGGCAATGTACCATATAATGATATAATATTAACATTAATAACGTATTTATTTAAAATAATATTATTGTATATTTTAATTGTATACCTAATAATATTTTAAATATCATATATACAGTATAGATGTGTTTTTAATCATTATTGGGCCTAAGAGATGTTTTTAGAAAATTAGTGGTCCTCACAACTAAGGTTGGGAACCGCTGGCCTAATACAATATCAATAAGTATACATTAAATCAAAACGACAAATAAAAATTATTGTGCCCTTAGTTATCGAATTTTTTTTGTACAACTTACTCTATAATTATTATAAAAAAAATAATTAAAATGATAACCAAACTTGATTTATTTAGAACTGACAAATGTTCTTTATTTATAAATAATTGAAGATTTTAGTATAAGGTTCCTCATAAGTCCTTATTATTGAAAAAAAAATATTTATTATAAATCCACGGTCATTTTGCAGGAGAGTTTGAAATTTAATTATTGGTTAAAACATTTTTTAAAAATAGCGAAAATTAACAAGTAATTCTGAAGTTAGACATTTATAAAATGTTTAATATTTACATTTAAGATTTAAAAATAGTCTAATTTTAAAATAATCCTTTTAAGTTTTTTTTAAAGGTATTAAAAGAAGAGTGGTATGTAGTACTTCCTCAAACATTTTTATGAGTGTTTAAATTTTGATAAAATTAAATATCCATTCGTTTATTAACTATTTCTTATCAAACGATTTTTGGTATTATTTAAATGTAGTCATCCATGACTTATAAATTTTTTACATAAAAAAATTTGATAATTAACAAAATTAATTTTCCCAGCCTTGAAACAACATATTTTATCATATTGCAGTTTCAAAAATTCTATTATTATCTACAATGATTATTTACATTGGATTTTGAAATACCTAATGATAGTTTGCTTTATTGAAATATGAGTACATATTCGCCATTAATTGCAGGCAATATGAGAAACATAATCATATAATAAATATTAAAATATTAATAATAGTTATCAATATTATTATTATACATAGTAAATTATCATAATGATCTGGTCACGCCACGGCCTCAATTTGAATTTTTTAGTAAAATAATTCATTTTGTAAAGTAATCTTGAAGTCAATTTATATTATATTATATTAAGATGAAATAACATTTGAAATTTGAAAATAATAATTTTATAATTTCTATGCATTTTAAAAAATATAAACACAATTCATACACTTTTTATAAATAATCGTCATCGGAATCGTCATAATATATCGACGATCACGCCACGCTGCTACCCCACTTTAAACTGCAGGTCGGCGTGAGTGTATATAAAGGCGTCCGAGACATCAAATCCGACATAACACATCTTTTTGTGCAGATTTATTCTTTGGTGAGTACGAAATAACAATAATAGTTTTATTTTCATTTAAAACTAATAACATTTTATTTTATATTTTTAACTTGTAGTTTTCACTTTAATCCTCAAAAACCAACCAACAAATCAAAAATGGGTGCTGAAAAAGTATCAATGAACATCGTTGTCGTTGGACAAGTCCAATCTGCCAAGGCCGTCAAAATCGTCGCCAAGGCCACACCAGCCACCAGCCAATTGATGGTGAGTACATTATTTTATAAGTAGGTTATTCAACTATAAAATTTGGTTAAATATCTATATTTAATGTTTAAAATTATTGAATATATTTTAAAAATACAGTTTAATAATTTTTTTTCAACTGTTTTGAATCATACGTTTCAAATTTTTTTTGGAAATATAGACACAATAATTTATATTATACACGTACGATAATAATTTATTTTAAGTCTAATAAATTTAATGACTAAAATTATTATCAAATATCTAGGTAATAATTTATTATATTTTCATAGTGTTTTTTGTTTTATAATAATTATGCAGTAGTAAATGATAAATTATTATCACGATTAATAAAATAATAATTTTAATTGGTTTGTTTATTTTTTTTTGTTTCAGAACTGTTAATTCATGTACTACACCCATCCTAAACTTAAAAATGTCATAGCCCAAACAGTACAATAATATGTAATTTATATATGTATTGACACCGTAAAATAAATCAGTCCTTTCCGATATACTAACTGTTTTGTTTAATTTTTTTAAACTTTACCTATTTCAATGCCTTTGGTATTGAATTATGATATTTTAATTATATGATGGTGCCATATATATTATATCATTATTCTTAATATACATTTCTTGTGGTATTAATATGATCATGAATACTTGAGTAACAAGTTTATTACATACTTGATATCACACGATATCATTTTTTAATATTTTTTAGTTTGTGGATTATTATAATAGTGATGCAAAAAGGTTTTATACATTCATGATAAATAGATTTGACTATGAAGTATTTCTAACCAAAATGTTTATATCACATTATTAAAATTTCGAAAATTGTATTGATTTTACATAGTATTTGGTCATTAACCACCTTGGTCTTCAAAGTCATGTTAAGACAATATTTGTTCGAGATCGATTAACTTTATCCTTCAATTAAAAAGAGTAAACATTATTGTATTATGTATTATGAGTTACATAAAGTTAGATTTTGACAGTTAGTATTCACCTATAGTGGAAAAAATATATAATATTGTTTCATAATAATATTTTTCTTTGAAAAGTTCAATTTTGGGAACATATGAAATCATTTATTTTGAAACATAAGACAGGATTAAAATATCAGAATGATCATTTTTTTTTTTTTTTTTTAATTAATATTTTTCATTACAATATTAGTATGTTAATATAATATGTACGACGACTAAATGAAAATATTTCTCATAGCAAATTTGTATGTTAATAATGATAATATAGATAAATATATAAAAACTGTAAAGTATAGTATAATATTATATTATATTTATTCTTATATCAAGTTATAAATAAACCTAACAATACTATTTTAGTAGACACAAATACTTTGTATTATCAATAATATATTACATTTTTGGAAATTATTGATATGCAAATGATTGTAATTGAAGACAAAACATCATTTTAGAGCTGTATATTTCATTCAAAACACCTATGTTATGTTAACCTAAGCAAATTCGCCAAGTGCGATATAAATGAGAAGTCAATAATCTATACATCGTAACAATAGACACAACGATTATTAATATATGATGTGACTTTTTTGTAGTCCTTAAATAGTGAGACATTTTACATGCGTATAAACATAAATTATTGATACAATAGTTCTAAACATTTATAGTTACTATAGACTAAGACATTTTTTTCAGAAGTTTCAATCAGACATATCACTGATGTTTAGTGGCTGTAAAGAGATAGATTCAACCAACATTTAAAATATATTTTGGTCAGGCTCTGTAACAGTAATAAATTTATTTAAAAGAAAAAAAAACAATAATCGTAAGTGTGTAAAGCATATAATCTAATAAGTATAGCAATATAAACGCTTACTACATAATAGAAAAGATACAATTTCTTGATTTTATATTTATTTGTATTTTTTTAAACAAATTTTCTTAAAATAATAATAATTGAAAGTGAAACTATTGGCTGTGTTAACAGATTACTAATAATACGATTAAAGGATAATATTTTTGTTTATTGTTTATTTAATTTGAACAGAATTTGAATTATTATATAAGCAAAAGGTTTGTTTAATAAAATAATTAGATGTATCAGATTAATCTGACATAATCCATATAATTCAAAACGATAGTGTTCATACAATCTTCGTAATATAAAAATCTTGATCTTTATAAAAATAATTATCGTATATATTAAACAAAAATCTAAAAAAAAATAAAATTTAGCAATCACATTAATAATACCTGACGTTTTATTCTAGGGTTTCTTTCTATTACGGATCGTTGATGTAAGACATAACTCATTCGGTTGACCTAAAAACCAAGAAGAATAATTTTAAATAAGATCAACACACAAATCAAACACAATATTTAATGTTTAAAGCTCTGATCTAATATGTGATCACTTTTTGTTATTGTTAATGTTTAAATATTTTCAAAATGATTGAATGAGATGAAAATCATATTGTTATTATGTAAGTCATACTTAGCATATATTTGATAAATGAAAATACAAGGATCGAGACAGAGGATTGATGAACTATTTACTACAAATCAGCTATCTAGTTATTTGAAAAATCAAACAATATATTTAGTTATTAATGATTACCATATCTTTTATTTCTACTTTTCCAACAAGGATTTTCACCCATAATAATGGAGTTATAATATTTACTATAACATGTACAATTAATCCAATAATGAAAAACCAATCCATTTTCATCGGGACAACCAAACGTATCATTTTTTCACGAATTTTTTCAAGTCTATACAATATCATAGATAGTTGATTATCGAAAAATACTCGCCATATAATCGATATGAATTTTCCGATCATTGTTAATTCAAAACGAATAATTATTATTAAAGACGATACTTCAGACATTTCCAAATCATTTTTTTTTACTTATAAAATAAAATTACATACATAAATTGTACAGTTGTCACATTACAATATTATATACGTTTTTATATTTAATTATACATTTCATAGACGATCATTAAATTATATGCAAACAGCTATTATATAAATATAAACAAAGATATTTTTGTCATTTATATTTGGTTCAACATATAGTAAAATTATTAGGAAGTTCACGTCTATTGACAAATTCAATTTTTAAATCTTATAATTAAATGTACCATAAAGTCGTCCGTAATTATTATAAATACATAAATAATATATCTATTATTAAATAAATTTATTTAAATAAAATTAAAAACAGTCATTATCCATTGTTTGGAATGGGTACAATATAAATAAACCTTCACAAATTAATAAATATCGCAGAAAGTGTAACATTAAATTTGTCTTAAAATTTCTTTGCCCATACTTTATGCAACCATTACCGCATATCAAAAAAACACTATTAAAATTATTTAACACTGATATCAGATTGTATTTATTTATATTTTCAAATAATGTAAAAAAAAATAACTAGTATTAAGATTAATATGCTTTTTGGTTTGTAACCGTTGCTGATATTAACTGAATTTATACTATTTTAATTGTTTTAGTGAATGGATTTTGACACGGAAATGAAAATGACCACTATGTAAACTCATTGAAATAAAAATCAAATATTGTTGAGTGGAAAATGTTCATTATAGATAGCTATTATTCTTAGAATGGTTATTTCACAAGTGGTTTCACACTATATTATAATATGTTATTATCATTATATGTTATAAGTAAAAAAAAAAAATTGTCATTCTTAGGTTACTCATCTAATATGCTATCTGCCGCGCGTTTGATGGTTTAGTATGCTATCTACCGTAAATATTGTATCTAAATGATTGACACACTTTTATTGTACATTGTTTTCAAAATATCACGTTCAGAATCACGTTTTATATGTTCGACACGACTTACAAACACACAGTATTTTTTTTTTTTGTATGAAGTCTATGATCAATAATTATTAAGAGGTATAAATATAATACAATTTTGGATTTCGATAAAAATTTAATTTTAATTGCAAAATGATTAAGTACATATAATATATCCAAGTATATTATACTATAAGATTATGGTAGATAGTATATTGGACGAGTACCAAATTCATAATATTAAATAGCCACTAATAATTTTTTGTATGCAAATTTATTTTTTAATTTTAAATATTTTAATTAAGTTTTTCATTTAATGAAAATTTTTTTACTGTTAGGTGTAATTTATTTATCTCTATTATGGCTAATTATTAAAATAATTGCAGTTATTAGCCAATATTTAATTTTACAGTCATAACAATATTGTGGTTTATTGTAATCCACGTCTGACGACCAATTTAATTTAAACTTTTGTAGGAAATTACGGAGGCCTTTAAAATATAAAATGTATGTATTAATATCTCAAGCTATTTGAATAAAATTAGTTTGAGTTATTACTCATTTGCTAAAGTTATAAAGTATAGAAAAAAAAACCCAAAAAAAAAAGTGGTTTGAAAATAAAATAGTATAAACATTGTCATAAATATGATAATCTCCACGAGGTATATTTCTATCTATATCACGTCATGCAAGACCATTGTTTGCCTACTACCCAAAGTGTATAAAAAGGCGTCTAATAAAGATCTCTATTTCAGCATAACGCAACTTTTTCGACTGATTTTTTTTTTTTATTATTTTACCAAAGAACAATAAATGCAATTTTCTTGACACTTCAATTTTGTAAAAAAATTTTTCTACTTGATGTTTTACTTAAAAATAATAATGCATATTAAGTGTAAAATTATTAATGCTGAGTTAATTATAAATATATATGTCATGCATATATTATAATTTATTTTAATTTTACTCATTCACCATACGTATTACTTAGCATGTTAAATTATATTATGAAGTATTTATAATTGATCATATTATAAATCAAAAGGTATTTTTTTAGTTAATAACAATGTTTTATATTTATGTTCTAATATACAGACTTTACCATAAGTTTTCATCCTATTACAAATTTATATGGCTCAGCAATCGTTAACCGTAGGTAAACGACCCATAATTACTAATGGAAAGATAAGATAATCACGTTTATTTTAAGATATCTAAATATGATGAGCCAATGTAAATATACGACATAAACAAAATAATTTAACCTTATAATTATTATAACCAAATATGAATAGTGTTAAAATTACAAATTAAAAAATGTCTTGATAATTTCCTTAAACAAAACAAAAAGTTGGGTAAGTGACTACCGTTCAGTTACACATTAGAAATAATTAAACTATACATATAGTATTTTTTATGTCGAAAATATTCAATATGGTAATAATTATTTTGTAACAAAAATATAAACAGAGTATTATGCATTTAATTGTAATAAATAAATTGAATACATTTAAAATGTTCGTGATTTTGATTAAATTATCAAAATTTCAATTTCAAACAATCATACAAAATAAATATGTGATTATTTTTTTATTCTTATAGGTAAAAAAACTTATGAGGAAACTTACGTTAAACTTAAAAATCTTGGATATATTAGAAAAGTAAATATTTCTATATTGTTGTAACCATTAGATTGGCCATTAGGTATATTTGTTACATCTACGATAGGATTTTTTTATTTATTGATTTTTTTATGTTGGTAAGTTTATTATCGTCACAAAGCCTGACCCAAATTTTGTTTGAAATCTAGTTGGAACTGTTAGTTTAAATTCACTAAATTTCAATAACGTGTTTGAATAAAACTTCAGAAACGACGTCCAAGTTGGGCATGAGGCTGTCACGTTGTTAATATTAGTAAATGTTAATTTTTCTATTTGCCATTGCCCCTAAAACTAAGACAATTTTAGCCGAGTATAATTTCATGTAAATTACCATTGATCATTAAACTGTATTAAATACACAAAAATTTGCAATATACATAACACATTAAACTTAAGATTCAAAATAATTATATTTATAATTTATATATATAGGTATACGAAAGTATATTATGTCACTATTTTAGTTATACAAAAAAGGCACGTCATGTATCGCTATGTGTATTTAAATATTTTAGAATTTTATTCCTACATTCAAGAATGCACATTTCTAATTGATATTGTATTCCGTATTTGTATCAATATTAACCAAAATTTGTACGAAAATACATCTTAAATGAATGTGAAGTGTTTATTGGACATTAAAATATAATTTTGTGATTTTCATAATGATTTGACAAACTTTGTCTTAATTGAATTAAATACAAACTTGAAGAAATTTGGAATATTTTATCATAACACATATACATATTTTAATTATACAACAACTAATTCAAACTAATAAAGACAATTTAAAGATATTATACAATGGAAAACAGTAGGTAGTAACTTAACTTAGAAGTGCATTTTTAGTAATAAACAATAATAATTTATGAGATATAAATATATAATTAAATTACATGTGATGTTTTTAACATAATATTTTAAACAATTCTAAACCTTCTTTAGGGATTGTAATATCATTGTATAGGTATACTTTGAAATAAAGAAACACTGACCCAGCAATAGTTAAATGAAAATACCTGTTAAATATATTCTAAAAAATAAGAGATTAAGCATAGACCTAGATCAGAATTATTTTTAAACATTATAACTAAATTAACACATTATTTAAACTGATATACAAAAGGACAAGCTACACTTAGATACAGAGCAGATATAAACAAATAAGTGATAATAATTTAAAATGATTACTATGACTATTTTTTAATTTTTAGCTATACCTATAATTATATATATATATATATATATATATATATATATATATATATATGTATACTGATTATTTATTCAATTTAAATAGAATTTGAATAAACAAGTAGGCACATACTTTGTTAGATAAAATAAGTAGTTTTTTCGAATTAATCTGACATATTCCATACAACTCAAAATTATAGTGTTGATGCAATCTTCGTAGCATAAAATACTTGATCTTAATAAAAATAAAAATATTTAAGCCGTATTTATTATTTATTTAACACATATCAAATGTATTGAACATATCGAATTCATTGACAATACCTGGCGTTTAATTCTAGGGTTTCTTTCTATCACGGATCGATGATGTAAGACAAACCTCATCCGATTAATCTGAAAACCAAAACAAAAAAAAAAATAAGATGAACTTACAAATTAAACACGATATTAAATATTTAAACTCGAATATAATGTAAAATTTATTGTTAAATGATATTATATCGATTGTTTATATAAATTGTATGTTATAATTATACATGATATGTTGTGTATGAAAATATTTTTTTAGATTAATTTTATGCATAAATACTATATACAATTACATAAGTATAAGAGTATTCGATTTTAATATAATTTAAAAACCTCATTTTCCGTGATATCTCCAATCTTGTAGAAAATTATAACATTGAATATCTTCATAGATAATATTATTAAAGCATATACAGTATAATCATCATTGATATAATTTCCAGGGAAAATTATATAACGGTACAATATGGTAATAACTTGAACAACATTTGTCCCGATAAGACCAACTATGCCCGACAAACCATATATTGATCTATTGATATCGTTTAAGCATTCTATAACTTCTAAATACAAATCTCTAAGTGTGCTTATTGTTGAATATTTTTCCAAGATTTGTTCATTTATTTTGTTCACCAACCACTTTATGTACAATATAAGTAGTATGTATTCACAAAACGAAACACACTCGCATACATTTGAGATCAACCATAGAACCTAAAAATATATTTTTTTTTGACAAGGGTAAAATAATTGTCTTAACCATACTATCTTAAAATCATAACGAATTTTGATTTAACAGAAAAAATTGTGTGCAATTTACTTTAAAAGAAGAGTGCGTTGACTTATTATCAAACAAGAGTTTATTCGTGACTTGATGCGCCAAATGTTTAAAGTATTTCAATTTGTGTACATTTTTTAAATTGAAAATTTTCTTAACACGATTAAAAACAATATAATATGTCGTAAAGCATACATGCATTATTCTTCCCTTTAAGTTTGCTAATAGTTAAATGTTAAAATATTCCAATATTTACGTTAAAAGCACGAAATCTACTTCATCTACATGGTATGTAACAATGAGACAACGCGGATAAATATGATCACAAGATAAAAAAAAGAGTGAATTTAGGTCATTTAAACTGTTTACTATAAATATTTAATCTATGTGTTGCTTAAAAATAATAAATTGTGCACACGTATTTAAGAAACTAAAATACAAAGATATAACAGGATAGAAACAACTAATAATATACTCTTGAACATCTATAAATTATTAAAATGTGTGATAAAATATTTTCAGATTATAATAGTTACCAATTGTCTTAAAATACTTTTTATATTTGTGTTATCATAGTTGCAAATAAGCCAATATATCATACGTATATTATATGTTAAGAAATATAAATTAAATCCAATTATGATAAACCAATTTATTTTTATTTTTATTTTTATCGGCCTGACCACATTCAGTTGTATCAACTTTTCGTGAATTTTTTCGAGTTTAGTTAATACCGTCGATAGTTTTTTATCGAAAAATACTCGACAGATATTAGATATGAATTTTCCAATCATCAACAATTCAAAACAACAAATTATTATTAACGACGTTAATTCCAATATTTCCGAATCACCATTTATTACCTAAAAAATAAAAGTTTATAACATGCATATTATACTATTTTGTTTTGTGCGAGCCATTCGATACTGTTACAATAATGCAAAACGGGATCAAATACATTTATAAGATTAATTATGATTTTATTATATTTGATAATAGTTACATAATTATTTAAATAAATTTAAATATATACATATTAATTACCCATATGTTGGCGTTGTAAAATGTTAGAAAGCCAACACAAATTATTAAATATCGCAAGACATACAACATCATTGTAGTCTTAAAATCTCCCTGGTTGTAATTTATACTACCAATGCCACAAATCAAAAAACACCTGTTAAAATTATTTAATACTGATCTCACAGTCATAATTATGAATGCTAGTTTTATTTACAAATTGAGTACAAAAATAAATGATTATGATTAGTGTTTTAGGAATTATATGTGATTGTTGCTGAATTAAAACTACTATTTTGTAAATGGATTTAGAAACAATAAAATTAACATATTTCTTGTGAAAAAATATTGAAGTGAAAAAGAATTATTGTTGGTAATTGATGTCTATCCTTTATATCCATTACTATTGCACTTGACATATATTAGGCTTAATCATATAATGCACATGTAATATATAAGTGCTATTATGTTTAATAATTTTAAAATGCATTTTCATAAATTCACTTGACGTGTATTCACTTTAACGAGTATTGAATGTATTTGATTTTTTTTTATTCTGTTATAAATTAAAAATACTTTATATTTCATAGGTTAAAATTTAAATAATTATTAATTATAATTATTATTAGACCGGTTTATTGAACAGTAGGTATCATCAATTCATGTGGATTACTTAAACGAACGTATTAAATTTAAATTGGGTATATGTAATTTTGATATTACTATACTTATATAAGAAAAAGTAATGTGGGATTTTGTATTTAATTTTTAAGCATTTTGACGAAGTGAATATTTCTTAATTAATATTTAAACAAAAAAATTAAATTAAATATTTTTAAAGTACTATATTTGAATGTTCACAGTATTTTTGAGTTTAAAGAGAGAATATTTCCATCAAATCAAATTTTTTTTTTTTTTTTAAAAATGGAGCGAAGAAGTATGTACTATATACATTATATTTATTTATTTATTTTTAACGTTTCCGCGATTGCGCATTTGTAGTTGATATTGTATTCCGCGTTTTCATCAATAGTGATAAAATAATAAAATGGTACAAAAAAATTTAATTTTGATTATAAACTATTAATTGTAACTATAAATATATTTTAAGTAAAATCTAAATAAAATTAATTATCGGAAATTAAAACATTATATTGTGATTATTATAATGCTCGGAAAAATTGTGTCTTAATTCAATAAAATACTACTTAATATTAAAAAAATTGAAATATCTTGTTATTTGTAATTAACATATTTTATGTGTACATGATGTTTATATTAAACT
Source organism: Rhopalosiphum maidis (assembly GCF_003676215.2). Taxonomy (NCBI): domain Eukaryota; kingdom Metazoa; phylum Arthropoda; class Insecta; order Hemiptera; family Aphididae; genus Rhopalosiphum; species Rhopalosiphum maidis. Next base: position 70,217,358 of record NC_040877.1, read on the forward strand.
GTTTTAAATATTTTTCAATATTCTTGTATACTTAGTTATTGAAATAGAGATACATTTTCACTGCCATAATAATAGTAATATATTAATTATCATCATATAAGATAGTAACTCATATTTTTAAGATAGCTAGCACAAAATACGATATTTCTGTATTTTAAAATAAAATAATCTGTGTATTTAGGTATAATTTGTATCCTAAATAATTATTCAAGTACAAAACTATTGAATAATTTTCAAGGACCACTTTACCGCTGATATGGGTACTGGAACAGATATAAGATCAAGGTATAAATAAATGAAAAAAAAATACTATCATAATTTAAAAATATCGGAAATGACTGTTTTATTTCATGGTATCAATATCAATCTGAATTACATATCGCATTGTTTGGGTTATGGCATTTTTGTGTTTGCGATGGATGAACAACATAAATTAACAGTTCTGAAACAAAAAAATATATTATATACTAATCAAAACATTGTTAATACAGATTGTAAAATACGATATGTGCATTAAAGGTTTATAATTTAAATTTTATTTCATAATCTTACATTTTCGTAATGAAAATAATAAATAATAATAACAAAAATGAATTAATAATAAAATAATAATAATTTGAATTAAATACTCAATTAAAACGAAATTTATAATTTATTATAATTTATTTTTAAACAATTAATATATAAAAAAAGGTTTAAAATAAAGTTAAAAATTTTGTGTCTTATACATTGTTAAGTTAATTTAAAAATTGTTTGATTTAAATGCCTAATCATTAAAAAAGAATGCACTTTCATCTAACGTTTATTAAGTTAATGATGAGCATAGAAAACATTTGACGTTTATTGATTCAAAAATAATTTAAAATTGTGTAAACCACAGTAAACAGTTATTAATTAACGGTACCTAGTTGTTAAATATTGTTTTATTCTTTTTATTTATTTAATTCTAGAATATATTTAAAAGTTTAATAATAATAAAATATTGAATTAAATCAAGTATAGTTTAGATCAGGAATCAATAAAAAAAAAATCGATGAATATGGAGCAGTTATTCTAACTCTAACAAATCTATATAAAATATATATCTAAATAATTATTAATTGCATATGAACCATTCGGAGTAAACAATAAGTTAATATCAATAAATAAAAAAAAAAAAATAGCTATATTCATAGATTGCATTTAACTACAACTTAATATATACTTAACTAAGTAAAATATTAGATTTTTAAACGTAAAACGTTATATTATAATATTTTAATTATATTTCAAAGAGTATTAAATCGTATGAATCAAAATTATAAATCTATCATATTTTTAAGTCACATAATATAGATTTATTATAATATACTCACCATCAATTGGCTAGAGGCTGGGGTAGCTTTGGCGACCGATTTGATGGCCTTGGCAGATTGGACTTGTCCGACGACAACGATGTTCATGGTTACTTTTTCAGCGCCCATTTTTGATTTGTAGGTTGGTTTTTGAGGATTAAAGTGAAAACTGTGAGGAGAAAAAAATTGTTATTAATTTAATATCAATATAAACTATAATTACTTCGAACTTACCAAAGAATTTACTCGCACAAAAAGATGTGTTATACCGGAATCGACGTCTCATAAGCCTTTATATACACTCCTTTCAATCAATTGAAAGTGGGGAGTGTGGCGTGATCGTCGTAATTGTGTGGTGATTGATTTCTTACAAATCAGTAACATAGATAAAAATTGTTATGTGAATATCATAACAATTTATTTGGAAATGAGAAATTTTTTTTATGTTAGGTCATTTTTTTAGATTCTGAACAATGTGTAAATTTATTTTTTCATTTTTTTTGTGACAGTAAAAATGCTTCGATTTTCAAAAATTGAGGGTGTTTCGGTTAAAAAATAAAAAATAAAAAAAAATGGAAATTTTTGCGTTAATCTGAAAATATTTTGAGTGTTTTTGAAGAATTTATAGGCTCATGCCTATAAATGAACATATTGCCTAGGTTGCATATTTTATATGAAATAAAATAATAATAAAATTATCAAAAATCTTTAATCACAATATGTTTTTATAAAAAAAATCAGAGTTTTCTAAAATTCGTCATAATCTCAAAAACGTGTAAAAAATTTCGCAGTTATAAATTTATAAAAATGTTTTTTTGTACACTTGAAATTAAAAAATTGAATAAATGATTATTTATAATTTCTCAAATCTATATAAAAAAATAATACTACAAGAAAGCCAAATTAATTTTTAAGAACATTTGAAATTCTATTTGGTGTGATAACGGATATTTATCTGTAAAATATAATTATTTCTCCTCGAAAATTTTTAATATTTTGTTGTATTTCAAAAAGGAAAAAAAATGATAATATATCATTACTTTACATTTATATTAACTATGAATTAATGCTGTTAATTTTTATTTTTAAATTCTTAAACATTTTTTGATAAAAACTTGTACGTATATTATGTATTTTACAATACGTGAATTGACATTTTTAAAATAATATGATGATTAATTAAAATATATTATTTAATATAATTGTATCAACTTATTCACAGTTTACAGTATGCAACCCCAAAAGTTAATAAAAATAAAATTATATAGTAACAACTAAATAGGTAAGTACTAAAAATATAATGATTTAGATATATTCTGCAAAAATTCAATAAACACTAATAAAAATATCAAAAAACATATCTTAAAATATATTTATATGATAACAGACCATTTCCATTCAAAATAGTTATTCGTATACACTGATTTATAAATTAATTCAAATTAAAAACACCCATTTTAGTGACACATTCGATATTTAATGTTCAGCAGAGAAATACTACCCACTAACCTACATTTTTAACAATATAATTACAACATATGTCATATTATAATCATTAATTTGCTTAATGTACAACTTAATCATAAATCATAAAATCTTATTTTGTATAATTTATTATGCAGAATTATTTACTAAATATTTTACTGCATTTTATTGTTTAATTATTAAAATAAAAATCAAATTTTAAAAATCTTAGATACCTATTCATACTGTTTAAAGGAATAAACTAATATCGTATATTACATTTACCGTTTACTACATTTTTAAAAACGCAAATCACCATTTAGTATGAATCTTAATTTATTAATAAGATGGGTTTTTTTTTATTAATTTTGAATATCATTAAAAATAGCACAAAATAATTTGCTAAATAATTTTACAGTAAAAAGGGGAATTCACATTAAAAAAAATCGTATAGTCATAATACAAGTTTCAATAAAATAAATAATATTTAAAAATGTAATTTTTAAGTATACTTAAAAATTATTTATTATAAAATAGCTAAAACCGTTTCGAAAATAAGTAACTTTGAAATAAAGCCCATATATTTAAATAATTGCGAACCAAAAATATTCGCCTCACAACTTTAAATCGACTTTTCACAAATTAATTTTTAATAAAATCATTTGATGTTAGTATTTTTGTTTTATTCTTAGTTTAGTTAGAATATAAAAAATATCAGTAGGTAGTTAGGATTTTGAATCTGGATAATATCAAATTTACGATGTCAGTTAAATACTTTTACATGTTATTTATAAGTCGTATCAATGTAGATATTTCATATAATATTAATTATGTACAATGATTTAAAAGTATGTAAATAATAAATATTATGAATAATTATAATGCTATGTGTATTAAATTAATTTTGAGAGATAATCCAGAGTATAATTTATATTATGTACATGATGAGTATAACTACATATTTCAAGGTTTAAAAATTTTAATTTAACAATTTCTATGAAGTATGATAGATATATACAATTTTTGAAATATTATAATGATCACGCCACACCGTCGCCCCACTTTCAGTGATTATACACGGAAGTGTATAAAAGAGCAACCGAGATCCTGATCTCGGCATAACACATCTATTTGTGCAATTATATTCTTTGGTGAGTACAAAACGATAAAAATAATATTTTCTATTTATTTAAAACTAATAACATTTTATTTTTATTTTCAACTTGCAGTTTTCACTTTAATCCTCAAAAACCAACCTACAAATCAAAAATGGGCGCTGAAAAAGTAACCATGAACATCGTTGTCGTCGGAGAAGTCCAATCTGCTAAGGCCGTCAAATCAGTCGCCAAAGCCACCCCAGCCTCCAGCCAATTGATGGTGAGTACACATGTTTATTTATATGACAGTTAGATAGCCGATTTCGTACAATTTAGATTTATATATGATTGGAAATATAATCACAACAATTTATGCCAATTATAAACAATATCTAATATTTTTTTTTTTTTTTTTTGAAATTTGATGAATTTAATGACTAAAAAGTTATTGTGATTATAATTTTAATTTTTTTTTATCAAATAATTAAATTTGCAAGGGAAACGATAGTCAATTTTAATTAAATATTTATAGGTACCATTTTTTTATTGCACTTTAAAACACAATGAAAATTATTTGAAACGTTTGAATAAAAATTATCAACTATTAATTAATGTATTTATTTTCGTTTTGTTTCAGAACTGTTAATTCATGTAGCACATGCATTGCAAAATTTAAAAATGCCATAGTCCAAACAATACTTAATAATATATGTCATTTATATCAGTATTGACAAAATAAAACTTTCCGACATGCATAACTATTTTATATATTTTTTTAATTTTTACCTATTTCATTACCCAAAATACTGATCAGTGATTTTTTAATCACCAAGTTGTTTTACATACAAAAATATTATTTATATTTTAGTATTTATTATCTTTTTTGTATCATATTAAAATGTTGATATGTACTTGGATAACAATTAATAACAGATACTTCAATACCTGATAATACACTATATCATATGTTTATTTTTTTATGTATGTATATTATTATAATATCCGTTAAAGAAAGATTTTAGAATAGAATAATGACAAATCTTTAGTTATTTTGAACTTAATTAAAGCATATCTATCCAAATTGTTAATGTTATAGTATTATGGATTTAAACTATTATAGATTGGTCGTATTCAGAATAATCAGATAATTTGCTCTTCATATTGTTAAATTGTTTAGTCATTGACCTTGGTGAACTTACACTCGTCGAGTGTTTTATTAATAACAATATATCAGTTAAATAATATTAGATCGAAATCAAAAAAAAAAACATAAAAAATAGTTTAAATTGGAACATAATATTAGTTATACATAATAATATTATGCTTGATGGTTTCGTTTACGATATTCTATGGTGTATTAACATATAAAATTATTTTCTTTAACAGTAAAATTAGTCTAGATTAAATGTTTTAATTGATGAAAAAAAAATAATTAAAAACAATCCACGATTAATATTGATTAGATTAAATAATTTATATGTGTATAAAAGATAAATATAACAATACTTAATGATATATATATCTGAAAAATAATTTATGATTTATGATTAATGTAATATAATATATTCCGTATTTTTATAAGAAGTGTTATAGAATTGGGGTTTATCATTCAATTATCAAAAGGTTTTTGCGTTGATTTTTTTTACATCTGATATTTACTGTTTTTTTTTTTATATACTTGTATTTAAAATATATCTTATGAATTATCAACAATATCAACGAAAAAATTCTCTAAAAATAGCCAAAAATTTCATAAAAAAAGTCATATAATGCTGAAATTAAAATAAATAAAACAATAATGAAGTACATTTTATTTTTATTTTTAATAGGTAGGTTATAGGTACATATTATTAAATTTATGGAAATTTTATTATTCTATTGAAACAATTACAAAATCAGTTATTTTTACTTTTAGTCATCTTCGTCTTAGAGTTATTCTTATTTTTATTTATAAAATATAAAATTAAGATTATGTTAAATTGTACTGTAAATTATTAGAAGTATGTTAAATAAAGACATATTTGCATAAACTAACAATGTTTTGATATCATATTTTAAATTATTTAATGTTACTAATCGAATTTGAAAAAATTATAAATATATGCTCTAAAATAAATAAAATAACCTGAAAAAGCTAAATAAATTTATATATCATTTTTGAAATATCTGTAAGACTATAATAGAATCGAATCAAATTATGAGCTTGAAATACATATTTATAGAACAATAAAAAAAAATTATCTTGCCATTATAATCTATAGATATAATTAAAGTATTCAAGATTCGTTGACAGCAAATTTATGTATAAGTTAAGCTCAGGTAAAATTATTGAACTTTTGTTGTAAAAAATCACAATATTAATTTGAACTAAATATTATACATTTTAAAAAAAGAACAAATTAAATCAAGAAAACGAAAGTACAAATGTTTGCATATGAAACACTGAATTATGAAATGATAAGAATAATGTTTTTATTTTTTAGCAAGTAAATAAAAAGAAAAATATCTAATAAATACAAGCATATCAATATAATTTATAATACGTTTGCAACTGTTTCTATTAGATTCTAAGCTGAGCAACTGCATTTTTTGATTTTATAAGGATGTATTTTTTTTTTTTTTATGTACTCGATAGGGAATCAATAAAATTATTCAATTTTTAACTTTGAGTTATATAAATAATAATAAAAATATATATTGTGCATAAATATAAATTAGTGATATTCATAATTTTATATATTACACTATATCTTATGATGACCTGTGTATAAGTACTAAACATTAAACAAAAATTGTGAAATTTATAAAATTATTTTATTTTATAGTTTATAATCATTAATCGCTAGGTGTCAGAATAACGATAATTAATTTTAATATTAATTAATTGTTTTAAATTAATTAGAATTGATTAGAAAACTAATTTTCCGTACATTATTTATTTAATGTACACAGTGATACAATTAAAATATTTAATCTAATTAAAATATTAAATGTAATACAATCACATAAGACAGTAAAGTGATAGTGGTTTATTAATTAGCAACATAATTATTTTTAATGCCATGATTTTACTAAAAATTATTTCAATCAGCATTAACACAAATATATTAATAATATATAAATAAATCTATTATTATGAATATCCTTAAAAAAAAAATGATAAAACATCTCAACAAAGCTTATAAATTGTAAACATTTAATTTAATATATAACTTTAACTGATTTACATATTAATGACATACACTCAACAGTAACTATAAAATATAGCAGATAAAATGTCCTGGTTTTATATTTATTTATGTATTTATGAATAATTACTTAAAATAATAATAACTGAAAGTGAAATCAGTGGCTGTTAATAGACAGCTACTACAATTGAAAAAAATCTTTGTTTATTTATTTATTTAATTTAAACATAATTTGAATTATTAAATAGGCAAGTATTTTGTTTATTAAAATAAGTAGTTTTCTTAGATTTGTATTCCATACAGCTCAAAACGATAGTATTCGTGCAATCATCGTAGTATAAAAATCTTAATCTTAGAAAAATAATTATCCCATATTAATAAAAATTTAAAAAAAATCATTAAAATATTATACCTGTCATTTTATTCTAGGGTTTTTTCTATTACGGACCGTTGATGTAGGACAAAAGTCATCCGGTTAATCTAAAAACCAAAAAAATTATTTAATACTATATTTAATACATTTTTAAAGCTCTGATCTAATATATGATCAATTTTTTACTGTTGATGTTTAAATAACATCAAAAATGACTGTATAAGATGCAAATTATAGTGCTATAAAATGAGTTACATGTAATAAAACATTATGGTACCCATGGAAAAATTTACTATTAATTTATAACTATTTACATAGTAAGTATTGAACTAATATAAAAAAAATATACTAACTAACCATTCTTAATAATAATTCTATGCTAGCCAATTCAAAAGAATACCGATCATTAATATACTTTCTAGGAAATAACAAATGATTGTACGTCCATTTAATGATTTCACAAATATTTCCGACAATAAATATAACAATGACCGACAAACCATAAATTGATCTGTTTATATGGTTTAAGCATTCTACTTCTTCCAAGTACATATCTCTGAATGTACTTAAACTTGTATTTCTTTCTGAAATGTTTTCATTTATCATGTACACCATTCCCTGTATGTATAATATTAGTAGTATGTATTCATAAAATGAACCACATTCGTAAGCACTTAAACATATCCATTTAACCTAAAAATATATAATATTTGGAATGACATTACAGCTTCTTGTATAGTATAATATACTATCTATCTACTATTATCTATCTTACATACGTACTAAAAATAAATTCGCAGTATTTTTAAATTAAGTTGTTTATGAACATTTTGTTTAATACACATTTGATAAAAGAGAATTCCAGGATCAAGGCAAAGGATTAACGAAATATTAACTTCAAAACAACTATACAGTTTTTTAAAATTAAATAATAATTTAGATATTAATGATAACCATATCTATTATTTTAACATTTCTGATATTAATGTTCAACCATAATAATAGAGTTATAATACTTGATACAACATGTAAAATAAATTCCAATAATAAAAACCAATTGATCTTTATTTCTATCATTTCAACCGTATTCAAGCAAATCAATTTTTCATGAATTTTTTCAAGCTTTGACAATATTATGGATAACTGATTATCGAAAAATACACGCCAAATAATCGATACGAATTTTCCAACTATCATCAATTCATAATAACAGATAATTATTAACGACATAATTTCAAACATTTCATTATCACAAAATAAAATTGCGTAAATATATTTTAGATAGATTATAGACTTTAGATTATAATATTATTTAAGTATTATAAATTAATTTTCAACATTCTACAATCGGTCACCAATTATAATTATAATTATTATTATAATCATACAACTATATTATATATTTACCGTTGGGTAAAGTAAAATTTTATAGCAATCTTTTGAAATTGAATTAGTTATTTGTATATGTCCACTTGCATATTCTTCTAAATGATATTGTGTCACATAAATTGTGTAAAAACAATTAACACATATTGAAAATAAAGTTATTTAAAATTCAGCTATAAAAATTATTAATTTATAACAAATACTCTAAAAATAATGAATATAATATCATAATATTAATTTTATTAGATATTGATATTATAGTAATATACGAATATACATAGTCTAGAACGTATTAGGAAATTCACGTATATTTACTATTCAATTTTAAATCATAATTGAAATTAAAAACTCTTTTTAAACGTTTCCTAAAATTTGTATTATCTATCATATAAAGTTATTTAAATAAAATTAAGTATAGTCATTACCCATATATTAGTCAGGTAAAACACAGATAAACTAACGTATATTAATGTACATCACAAGAAGTAAAATATCAAATTTGTCTTAAAATGTCTTTGACCGTAATTTATACAACCAATACCGATATCAAAAAAATACTATTTGAGTTATTTAATACTGGTATCCCACTCATAATCGCTTGTATTTATTTTTATTTTTAAGTTAAGTAAAAAAATAACAAGTGTCTTAGGATTTATGGTTTAAGACCGTTGCTGATATTAACTGAATTCAAACTACTATTTTAATTGTTTAAATAGATAGATTTGCTAATATTTTGACAAGGAAATTAAAATTACCATTACCAAAAGTCATTGGAGTGGAAATCAAATATTTTTGAGTGCACAATAGTCATTTCGTATAGCTTTTACTTAGAATGGTTATTTTACAGGTAGTTTCACACTCATACCTAATCTGTATTATAATTATTTAAAATAAAAATAAAATAAAAAAATTACATTTTTAGTGCTTTTGGTTTGTAATTTGTAACCGTTGATGATTTAAACTAAATTAAAACTATTGTTTTAAATGGATCAACAAATTAATTTACATAATTTCACTTGAATATGATATTGAATATTATTATTTATTCGCAAAACAAATATTGATGTTTATTTATTTATATAATTGACACATATCCATTATACTTATTAGTTGTTTCTCAATATGTTATAATATATTATGCATAGTCCTGCTCACTAAAAAATGAGCGCAAATATTGTCGGGACCAGCGGTTCTCATTTTTGTGGTGGTTGTTTTATGGCCACAAGACACCATAATAACATGGCAATTTACGCCTATGATTTTTGTCCATAAAGCCAGACGTTTACCGGCACGATGTGCATCATTGCATTTGCGATTGGTTTGTCGTATATATAAAAAAAATATATTAAGATAGTTTGAACATTTTTATCGTTACAACATACCCAAACAATGTGATATGTATACATTCTCAAAATATCATACAAAGACAACATCAACCCCGCAGGGAAATATCATATAACAAATAAATCATGCAAAATGAACGGTGACACTCTTGACAAGTCGCAAAAAAATCCACGTTAATACGTGTGTCCTGAGAAATGTACACCTAAATACACGTACAGTTAAAATTATGCACAACAAGTACAATAAGAGCAACACATATATGTTCATAACTCTATATAAACACAAAGCGGTAATACAGACTTATTTCATTCAGATACCATATAATATAGAAGCCTCACTACGGCGCGTTTGTCTGACACCGCAGCGTTTTACTACAATCTATAAGCACAGCTAAAGACGTTTTCTGAACACCGAATCTGTACAGCAAAATATAACATTGACTGTACTAAAATTATGGTATAAAAGTTTTGATTACAAACCACGCTTAAAAAGCGTTTTTCTTTAGCTAACGTCTTATCATCGCTTCGATCTGAATACCGTTAATGGTATTATATTGACATACTCGTAATCACCTTATTTCGTGATAAATAATGCATTTTTTGTTAATTACACTGACTTAACGAGTCCACTATATCTTTTATCTTCTACTATCTAAGTCACATACTATACACATATGAGTGATAGATTTACGAAAAAAAAAAATAGAAACACTACTCAATCCATTGCCTACTCTACTGGTGCATTTGCAATATCAGATTTCCTAGTTGGTTTACTTTACCAGAGACCCAAAACTATAGTCGAGAACCATTCTTAGCTGAACTCTTAAATGTTCATGTAAAATTGGCATCTATTCTACTGACCTACGAGTAAATTACAGCGTAACTAAATCAAAAACAAACACCTTAAAAGACGGAAAATACAGATTTATTTTGTGGTGTCAACACATAATGAATTATGTACAAATTACATATAATTATTAATATGTATTGTTTGAACTATGGCACTTTTGAGTTTGGAATTTAAGGGGAACGGCACTTTGTGAATTAACAGTTCTGAAACAATATAAAACACGGTTGATCAGTTAACACAATGAAATTTAAAAGTTTGATGTATAACATTCTGTAAGCGAATATAATTTTTGTATATAAACCAAATAAATCACAAGTTTAAACTGTTTTAAACTATCAACAATTAAAATTGATAATAGGATATTATAATAGAATAACAAAAAAGAATTCTTGCGTTGTTATCGCCTTGGTCAACTATGTATAGTGTATTAAAATTATGTACAATCAATCGATTGCATTTCATATATATAATATTATATATTATACAGTTTGTATTTGTATAATATTAATCAAATTATTATCATAAAAATTATATGATGAAATCTCATAAAACTATTCAAAAATCGAAATTTTTTCTGTGTTTACCATCAATTGGCTAGTGGCTGGACTGGCCTTGGCGATGGTCTTGACAACCTTGGCAGATTGGACTTGTCCGACGACAACGATGTTCATGGATACTTTTTCAGCGCCCATTTTTGATTTGTTGGTTGTTTTTTGAGGATTTAAGTGAAAACTGCAAAACTATAATTAGTTTATTATAATATATAAATATTGCTGTGAAATTAAAAATATCTGCGAATAAAAATTGTGGTTCAATGGGTACTTACCAGAAAATAAAATTGCACAAAAAATGTGGTATGTCGGAATCGAGCATTTGGATGTCTTTTTATACATATATGAAAGGTCGCCTAAAGTGGGGCGTTATAGTGGCGTGATTTATTTATATGATACCGTTCATCTTCAGTTATTGCCTTATTGGTTGATGATACGCTAAAAGGCGATCGATAATGTATCACGTCTTAATTATGTAAAAATAATGATTTAAATGTTGGTTTATACAATCGAATTATAGAAATATTAAACAGGAAACGATTGTATTTTCGGTGAATGTGTTCAATTTAAATCCAATTATGATATATGATTGTTTACTGAAAATAATTCTGAGATGTCTATCAGTCAATATCACCAAACGTATTTCATGATTAATATTTTTGATATTATTATTTATTTAATTTATGTTACTGCTATTATGCAATAGATTGAATAAAACATACCTCCAGTAAATATTGCATTTAAAAATACCGTTATGTGTGTAAAATATTATAATATACGTAAAAGTTATATATCTCCACAAATAATGTTATTGAACCATATTTAAATAATGAATATCATTGTACAGGATTCAAATAAATAATAGTTTCATCTAGAAATAAATATTTTTTAGATTTTTAAGTTTCAGTATAAACTACTTATGAAAAACGTCGTATTAAATCGCTATGCCTAAACTATAAAAATTGAACATTCTAAATAATCTGTAAATTTTCATGGTTATGACGAATTTTGAAAAAAAATTTTCTTCAAACTCCTTAAATAGTACCTATGTATTAAATTTCCAAACTATTTAATTGGGCAAAAAAATATTATCTACACTTAAAGATAAAAATTGATAATTGAAAATTCCAATCTAGTAAAAAAAAAATTAAATTTTTTTTTATGTTTAAAAAATAATAATATGTACATTTATTGATAATTTCAAGTAATAATGATTACTGTTTTTAGTTAAAATAAATCATTAAAACTCGTTTTAAGAGAAATAGTTATTTTATAAGTAAATTTACCATTTTTGTCGACAAAAAAAATTTAAAAATTAGAAACCAAAAATATCTACAACTCAAAAAGAGAGAAAATATTGAAAAAAAAATAATAATAAATATAGAAAATGATTATACTTATAAGAATTTAGTGAAAATAATAAATTATATACGATTGTTTGTTTTCGAGTTATATAAAACGAATTGCTGATCGTTATGAAAAATGTTGACCACTTTGAAATACAAAATTAATCCAATTTGTTATCGGAAGTAGTTTTTATATTACACTGTAGATTTGGAGTGTACCTTGTCATTGAGTATGTTACTGTAATGGGTGTGTTGAGTTTATATTCAAAGATACTTCACTGTATACGAAAAATTATAGTAGAGACGGATCTGTTATCACATTAAAATATAATTAATAAAAGACATTATATTATATTGAAAATATCAAAATAATATAATATTTACAAAGTAATAAAATAATACACGCAATTTAGTGAAATTGTCTAAGAAATATTGTTTAATTAAAGTGAAATAACTAAAATCAATATAACAATATTCACTTTTTATATATCAATACAATTGTGTCCCAATTTAAATTTTAAATGTCAAAAAAAAAAATGAAATTTATATTTTTTTTTTTTTTGGTTTCAGTATAAACTACATTCTATGCGAGGAACCAAGTATTAAATTGTCAATATTTATCTATACAAATTTATCGTTTATACATTTTAAACATCAAAAAAAAAATTGCAAATTATTTTCTGAAATTTAAAATTTAAATACTAATAAAAAAATTGTGACAATATTGTATAGAGCAAATTAAAAAATCTTTATGGCTTTATTATCAACATTTGATGAATCTATTATTAAATTAAACATATTGACAAAAATTCAATGCTACTTATCATCCATATATTTTGAAGAAAAAATCAAAAATTGCAAATATCTGTAAGAATAAATTCACTTTTAGCATAGAACAATATAACAAAAATAAAAATTTAGATTAAAATTTTTTAAAAAGAAGCCTTTTGTGTTATGAGTAAAATGTTCGTGTTTTTTTTTTTTTATGTTTTCTCACTAATTACTAATAATTTATTGGATCATTGGGTGTATGAGTAACTAGCTAGATTTACATATTTGCATATCTAATTAAATACATAGAAAATATATGGTAAAATAATTGTAATTTATTATATTATCTGACACATGATGGTTAGGAACACAAATTACTTTTAAGCGCCATATCAGCAATGAACCAACAACAAGCACTTGTTGCAATCACGCCACAAGACACTGTTCTATATTAAGCAAAATATGACAGAGTATAAAAGGAAGTACTATTACTTCATTCAGACATAACACAATTTTTGTGCAAATTTAATCCTTAGTGAGTATATTATAAAACTAACTTAATAATAACATTAGTTTTAATTAATTTAAATCATTCACATTTTACATATTTTGTCTATATTTTTAGTTTTCACTTGATTCCACAAAAACAAATCCAAATCCGAAAATGGGTGCTGAAAAAGTAACAATGAACATCGTTGTTGTCGGACAAGTCCAATCTGCCAAGGCCATCAAATCGATCGCTAAATCCACCCCAGCCACCAGCCAGTTGTTGGTGAGATTATAAATTATTTAAGATATTTCGATTAGAATTTAAATTAATTTAACTTGTTTGTTTTTTTTCGAAATTTTATTTTATCATTGATTTTAACAATATTTATTTTATAAATACTTTTGTATGCACGTGGCCCGTACTCATTATATACTCATAATACTTATATAATACTCATTTAATAATTATAGATTAGATTGATAAATCAATTAATTATTGTAATTAATTAATTTTTTATTTATTTTTTGTCTTAATAATCTATATTATCTAATAGTGCTGATGCATTATTAAAAAATGTCTTATTTTTATTTAGGTAATTGCTGATAATAATAACCTTTTATGATTTCATTCTAATAACATTGGAACTAATTATTTGGTTTTAATAAGATTCTTTATTATTTTTATATTATATAGTATATAGTATTAATCGACTATTTTTTGTTTTGTTCCAGAAATGTTAATTCATGACATCCACATCAATCTCAAATTCAAAAATGCCATAGCCCAAACAGTACTTAATATTTTTATAATTCGTTGATAATTATAATGTGTATTAATATTACAAAATAAATCAGTCTCTTCCATCAATTAACTTGTTTATTATCTGTTATTTTAGGTTTCCAATATGATTTATAATTCTCAGTTGCCATTTTAATAATATAACAATGATAAAGTAGTGGACATTATTTTTTTATACTTAATACTTAATACTTGTAGTTTGATTGTGGTACATTTTTATTTGTTTCGCTTAACTACAATTTCACCAACTTATTTAAGATATATTTAAATGTTCTTAACAAATATTGGATTTTATATTTCAACTTTACTATTGGGAATTTGAAAATATCTGAAAGTTTGACATATTTCATTGTACTGAATAATCGTAAATAACAATTATTATACAATGATTTTAAATTATTTGATAAAATCGATAACATACTACTATAAAAAATGGTTGTAATATTTAACAAAAATTAAAATTTATTACAAAAAAAATAAATAAATAAATACTTAATATTTAAGTAAAAACTCATCATATTATGTTTATAACAACATATTAATTAATGCTTATTCATAAGAATACAAATATATATTTTTATTTGTTGATTTATTAGATTTACTAAGATTATCATAAACTTTAAATAATGTACAGATTCTAATTATACTTGTATACATGTAGTCCATAAGTGTATATAAATTATTTTGGTACAGCATTTTTTAAATGAACTGTCTAATTTCTGTATTAAAATATGATGAGAGCTGACATAGTAGAATATTTGCATTGTATAAAATTACTTTTCCGGATACACGTCGGTACGAGTTTGATAAAATAGTCTTCTTGTTTTATTGTTACCTATTTACCTTTGTTGTTGCTATTATTAATTTCTAATTCAGTGTCAAAATTGTAGATTGAACTAGTCGAATTATTTAATTAATCATTAATTTATTTGAAACACCTAAATTAACATTCAGGATATAAACATTATTATTTATGTATTTAGGTCGTTCAGAAATACTCTCTGTTGTCGGTAGTTAGCATTTATATTGTATTTATAAGTATTTAGCAATTACGTCTATATGTACGCTAGTTGCGCCAGTGTTACATTAGCGTAATAAATATTTGGATGTTGTATTGTTACAGAGTTTATAAAAATGTATTGATAATTATCAGGAATAGTATTTTTAATATTAAATTTAATATCTATTCAATCAAAAATCAAAAATCATTAATTTATATTTTATTTCAATAATACTAGTTTGTTATATTTTTATCAGATACTTTGATTCAAAGTTTAATTAAATATAATTATAATAAAATAACATATTTTATATTATTTATATATTAATATTTTCAAAATATAATACAATTGTATTCAGTGGTAGTAACTTATTAATTAAAAAAATATAATTGTTATTGGTGATGTGTTTTTACTAAATATTATATTTCAATAAGCAATATTATAACCAATAAATATATATACAATAATATATTATTATTAATATCCTTATAAATAAAGGCTGAAAAGTTATCAAAGCTCAGAAACATTCTTAATAAATTATTAATGGATTATCATCAAATTTAATACATACATTTAAGTGGTTTACATAATGATGAGTTACATTTAACACTTACCTACTATAATTACACTTAAAGAATATCTCTGTTTTTTTATTTTGTTTTTTTTTTTAACTTTAACAGAATCTGAATTATTAAATAAGCAAATATTTTGTTTAAGAAAATAAGTAGTTGTCTTAAATTAATTTGACATATTCCATAAAGTTCTAAACGATAGCGTTTATGCAATCTTCGTTGAATAAAAAACTTGATTTTAATAAGAATAATTATCCCATATTAATCAAAAATCGAATACAAACTACATGTATATTAATTATGCCTGGCATTTTAAATTTTAGGTTTATTTCTATCGTATTGATGTAATACAATACTCATCCGGTTAATCTAAAAAGTAAAAAAAATAATTTAAAATAAGATCAACACACTAATCAAAAACAATCTATTTATTTTAAAGCTCTAAACTAATATTTGATCACATTTTTATTGTAAATGTTTAAATTTCTTCAAAAATATTTCTATAAGATTTGTGAAATCATAGTGTTATTACATTTAAGGTAATAACATTATGGTACTCATGGAAATATTAACTATTAATTTATAGCTAATTAACATTGTAAGTATTGAATATTAGTAAAACAGTACTTAATAACAATTACTATAAAGCATGATTATTATATCTATAAACATCTCAATAAATAAATAATTGAACAATAATAATAATAAATTATAGAATTTAGAAGTAATAACTGATAATTTACTACATTTTTATTATATTCATTAATTATAACTCTCCTTATTTTTTATTTAATTTGAACAGAGTTTGAATCACTAAGTATGCAAAAGCTTTGTTTGATAAAATAAGTAGTTGTCTTGGATTAATCTGACATATTCCATATAGCTCAAAGTGATAGTATTCGTGCAATCTTCGTAGTATAAAAAATTTTATCTTAATAAAAATAAAATTATCCTATATTAGTAATTTATTTAAGATGTATTAGTTCATAGTTGAAGTAAAAACATTAGTTATACCTGACGTTTTATTCGAGGATTGTTTTCTATAATGGATCGTTTATGTAAGACAAGACTCATACGATTTATCTGAAAACCAAAAAAAAATACTTTGAAATAAAATAAAAACACTAATTTTATTTACTTATTCATATAACATTATATGTGTTTAAACAAAATGAATAATAAAAATATTTTATAATTACCTCTTTTTCTGTGGCATGACCAATTCCATATAATACCATAATATTGATAAGCCTTGTCAATATTGATATGATGGCATATAAAAACTCACCTTCGATGTAAATGTTTCTCGAAAATATTACATGATAATAAAGTGTTAATATGATTTGACAGATGTTTGACGCGATAAAACTCACTACAGCTGATAAACCGTATATAGATCTATTTATATCTTTTAAGCATTCAACAACTTCCAAATGCATATCCCTTAATATACATAAACTTGACCCTTTTTCCAGAATTTGTTTATTTATCATGTATACCATCCACTGTATGTATAATATCAGTAGTATATATTCATAAAATGCAAAGCATTGACAAAAACTTGCGGCGACCATATTGACCTGAAAATATGCAATAGTTAATAAATAAAAGTTTTTTCCCGAAAATCGTATTTTTTTATGAATGAATAATTGACAACTGTAAATAATAAACATCAAACTGTCAATATAGTAAGTTGATTAACAATGTTAGTCTTAACATTTGACAGATAAACAAGATACAATAGTTACGTCAGACTAACAACGAACAATTTACTTAATGATTTATTTCGTCTGTAACATATTAGTATCTAATTTTGTATAATATGTTTATAATTACCGGGGTTAACAATGATTGTAAGATTTGAAAATAATTTCGTTTAATAGCTACGACCAAATGTATATTGAATCCTATACAATTTAAAATAATTCCAATAATGAAAAGCCAATTCATTTTTACTTTCATTGGTCTGACCACATTTAGTTGTATCAATATTTCGTGAATCGTTTCTAGTTTAGACAAAACCACAGACAGTTTATTATCAATAAATAAGCGCCACACGTGGGAAATGACTTGTCCAATGTATATTAATTCAAAACAACTGATCAGAACTACTGACGTAGTATCTAACATCTCAGGATCGAAACGCATCGCCTATAAAACATAATTTCATATTATTATTTATGTATTATTTTATCAGATAATAATAATAATGCACATTTATATTATTGACTAAATTATTCAAATTATTAATACTACCGGTGTGATTTAATAAATTTTCATTTTCACGTGGGATTTAAAAAATAACCTAAAAGGCTTACAAAAATGTCACCTAGTAGTGAAATCGACTGGACTTAAATGAAGTGTGTTATGTCCACATTCGAGGAAGATATATTATTTCGTTATTTCCACAGTATGAAAAAAAAAAATCAAAATTGAATAAAATAATTTATAATAATTATACTAAAAAAAATATAGTATGGTATTCAACATTTAGAACAATCGGCTTATGTGTTATGTAATAACACGTCCGCTGTAATATATTACTATCAAACTATTAAAATTACAATAAAGTTATGAATAATTATTTCTTACTATTTCATTTCCATCGTAGATTGTTTTTAAACCACAAAAAATAAATGTGCACCGCAATAAATAGAATAACACTATCATCTTAAAATTTCTCTGATGGTAGTTAATACTACCTAAACCGCAAATCAAAAAAATCCGATTAAAAGCATTAAATATAGATCGCACATTCATAATTGGCCGCGTTCTTCTTATTTTGCAATATAAAATGTCGATGAATATAAAACAGTGTTTTAGAATAATTTATTTTATACGCGGCTATTTTTGATTTTTACCAAGTTAATACTATTTAGTTTTTTAACCAATAGATTCACATTAATAATTTGTGTAAAAAAAAAAAATAAGTTTCGAGTGGGAGCACATATTAGTGTTGAGTAAATATAATATCATTTTAACTCTCATACTTAGTAGTATAAACATAACTATATAAAAAAAAAAAAGACGTTATTATATAACACTTAAAACACTTGTTCAGAATTTTTGTTTATATTAATTTTATAGATTAACCATTAAAACAAAAAGTATGTACATTGTACATATCACTAAATTTATAATTTTGATATTTAATGAATATTCTTTTTTAAAAACATAAATTTAGGATAATATAATAACACAATTTCTTTTAGAAAAATGCGTATAATTTAAATGAGAGAGAAATCGTATAATATTATAAAATTTAATTTAAGTTAAAAATATAATTATATAATTATTATTATTATAACATATATTAATAACCATGATCATCGTGTAAGATTGTATAACTTATAACTTATAAGCAATATTATTTTATATCCCATGTTTTGAATAAAAAATATATCAATCAGCAATATAACTAATAAAAAAATAATATATAAATTAATGTATTCTCATTCCCATATCTTTATAAATAAATACTGAACCATCTAACGACATATTTCATACATTAATAATGATTTAACATACAATTTAATACGTACATAAATGCAACAGATTTACAAAAATATAATTTACTTAAAATAATAATAATTTAAAGTGAAATCAGTGGCTTTTAACAGTGTTAACAAACTACAAATATTATGATTAAAGAATATCTTTGTTTATTTTTTATTTAATTTAAACATAATTTGAATTAATAAGTAAGCAAATGTTTTGTTTACTAAACTAAGAAGTTTTCTTAGATTAATTTGACATATTCCATACAGCTCAAAACGATAGAATTCGTGCAATCTTCGTAATATAAAAATCTTGATCTTCATATGAATAATTATCACATATTAATAAAAATCTAAAAAAATTACATTTAGTAAACACATTAATAATACCTGACGTTTTATTCTAGGGTTTCTTTCTATCACGGACCGTTGATGTAAGACAAAACTTATTCGGTTAACCTAAAAACCAAAAATAATAATTTTAAATAAGATCAACACACAAATCAAACACAATTTTTAATATTTAAAGCTCTGATCTAATATGTGATCACTTTTTGTTAGTGTTTAAATCTTATCAATATTGACTATATAAGATAAAAATCATACTATTAATAATAGTTTTTAAATTTATATAAATAGTTATATAAAAATATTTATTGTACTCGTATTAATCATAGTATTAAAGTGCATTAGTACAAAAATATTAAAATAATACAATTCTTAACTAACGAAATTCTAATATACAATATAATATTTAAAAACCTCTTTTTCTGTTATGTGACCAACTCCGTATAATATTATAATATTGGCCGTTTTTAATAATAATCCAATAATAGCAAATGCAGAATAATAACGATCAT
Organism: Rhopalosiphum maidis; assembly: GCF_003676215.2. Classification (NCBI taxonomy): domain Eukaryota; kingdom Metazoa; phylum Arthropoda; class Insecta; order Hemiptera; family Aphididae; genus Rhopalosiphum; species Rhopalosiphum maidis. The sequence goes on from NC_040877.1 coordinate 70,238,279, forward strand.
GAAGATTATAGTCCCTGGGGAATAACATATCACTGTATATCGCTTTAATGATATCACAAATATTTCCTGTAATATATACCAAAATGACCGGTAAACCATAAATTGAAGTATTGACATCGTTTAAACATTCTATTACTTCCAAATACATATCTCTGAATGTAATAAAGCAAGATTTTCTTTCCGAAATCTTTTCATTTGCCGTGTACACCATCTACCGTATGTAGTATGTATTCATAAAATGAACTACATTCACAAACAACCAAACTTATCCAATAAACCTAAACATAAAGAATATATGAAATGTTATCACAGCCAATTGTATATTGTATCCATCTCACATAGGTACTATCATTGATTTTAGAATACAGAGATTACAGAACTTATAGACAATGTAACGTTAAGATTTGATAACTATTCATAACACGAAAACAATTATGATGGAGGTACTATGAAGCACTAATGTAGATTTGATACATCCACTAAACGTGCAATTTAATTGTAAGTTTATGGTGCAACCAGTAGTTAAGCACTATAGTGTGTTATTAAAACAAAGATGTTGGTATTCTCACATGTTAGGTGAGAAACGTGGGGTTGTATAGCTTCATGGTAGTTCCTAAAAAAATACCAACTGAAATACAATAATTTTCCCTTAATACAATTTTAATCGTTGAAAATCCTTATTATATTTTTCCTACCTCTCTATTCTATAATCAATGGTCGTACAAATCAATTATTAGAGGTATTTTAATTTAAGTTGTTTATTATTGTTTTTATATGCATCTTTTAAATTAGATAATTATAATAAGGGTAGAGGACTTGTAGCATTTGCATATTTTTTTTTGCACAGTCACAAAAATAGCAGAGTGCAAAATTATTTGGTTTCATGCTTCCACAAAGCTACTTTTGAAATTTTATTATGCATATAAATGCGTATTTATCCTATTTTTAGATGCATATTTTAAAAAATTTATCATTATATCTATATTTTTTGTCTACGTTTTTGTTTATTTATTTATACAACTAAAATAACGATGGATTTTAAATTATTTTAAGTTTTGATCATAATATTAATATGGTTGTTGACTTATCACAGACAATTGTTTTTCCTAGAAACACGTCTCGTTTTGAAGAAGTATCCAGATAAAAAAACCAATAAATAAATTAATTAAAACAATCAATTGTAACTTATAAGTTGTTAAATAAAGATGTAAATGAAATTTATTCATTAAAATAATAACAGCCTACAGACAAATTCTTATTTTTTGTTCAAAAATATACATTTTAAAATCCATATTTTGTGTATTTAAGTGCATTTTAGGTGATTTTTTAGTGCTACAAGTCCTCTGTCCTAATTATAATTAAGGCAAAATATTAATGAACAATTTGTCAATTTATATCCAGTCGGATGTAAAATTAAATAATATAATTATATTAGTAAATAATTACCATATCAGTTACTGATAAATTTGTGTTATCAATTTTTATCCATAATAATATAATTGTTATATTTGCTATAACATGTAAAGTAATTCCAATAATGAAAAACCAATTCATTTTTGTTTTCATTGGGCGTGCCACAATTCAAGCGAATCAACTTTTCGTGAATTTTTTCAATTTTTGTCAATATGATAGATAGTTTTTTATCGTAAAATATTCGCCATACAATTGCTATAAATGTTCTAATAAACATAAACTCATAACAGGTGATAATTACTAGCGACGTTACTTCGTTTACTTCCTGATCAATTATTGATAGCTATAAAATAAAACTGTGTATATACATATTACAGTTATTTTCAAATTACGGTATTACAAAAGTATTATATATTCAATTTCAACATTCCATTATCGATCTATACAGCATCAATTGTGTAAAAATAAATATGTATAAAAAGATTATTTTAAATTTAGCTATAAAAAGTTAAGAATATATAGACTAATTGAATATTACAACTTTTCCAAAATTATGAACTTTTTTTTAATGTATCATAAACTTTGTAAAAGTTTATTATATAAAACTATTTAAATAAACTGAATTCTAGTTATTACTCATTTGTTGAACCGGTATAATCCATTAAAACCAACATAAATTAATAGATATCGTAAAAAATAAAACATGCTATTCGTCTTAAAATTTCTTTGGCCGTAGTTGGTACAACCAATACCGCATATCAAAAAACCTCTATTAAAATTATTCAATAATGATTTCACACTCATAATTTATTGTATTTATTTATATTTTTGAATGAAATAAAGAAAAAAATTTTGTAAGATTTATAATTTCTGTCCGTTGCTGATATTAACAGAATGCAAACTACTAATTTAATTGATTTAATGGATTGAATTGCTTATTATATTGACAAGGAAATGAAAATAACTATTTCAAAAAGCCGTTAAGTAATAATCAAATAACATTGAGTGCACAATACTCATTATATTTAATATACTTTGAATGGTTATTTTATACGCAAATTCTGTTTTAATTATTTTTAAGATAAATAAAAATTACCACTTTTAAGTCACTGATAATTTATATACGTTGTTGATTTTAATTAAATTAAACCTATTGTTTTAAATGAATCAAATAATGAATTTACATCATTTCACTTTAACTTGAAAATGAACATTTTTTACAAAACAATTATTTATAATTGACACTCGTTAAACCCATTATACTTATTACATCCTAATTTATATTTTATCAGGTAGTTTTTGTTTGTTTATATACGTACAATCGTTTTAGATGTTTATAATTATATTTCTTTATTAATATTTAATTTATCACATTTTATAACAAATAATACATTTAACGGGTTTTACGCACTACATTAATCCCCATGATTTTAATTTTAATTTTCTAACATATAAAAATGAGTACAATTATATGTCATTAGAATAAAAAAAAGTATGATCAATTAATAGCACCAATATTTTGTTTACTTCAAAAAAAAAACTGCTAGGGCATATGACGAAATGTTTACTACAATTCTCAATAAATTTTTTGAAAAAAAACTTTGCAAAAATTTAAAAAACCACTTATTTTGTTTTTTAATACACCATAATTATGCGGATGTTTCGCGTAAATTTATGTACTAAAATTGCTATTGGTGGCACAGTCAAAATATATTATAAAATTACTGTATAATGATACCGTGATGCCCTTTAAGGTATAAAAATTAATAGTATTTGAAAATTATTTTTTTTTTATTTATAATACGGATGAATCGTGTACTAATATGTATTAGGTATTTTATTTCATTACTATTCTATTCTTTACTTTTTTTCAAAGATTCAAATTTTGGATATTTAGCCAAAAGAATAACCTGCAATAATGAATATTTGTCAATTCAGTGGACCAATATAAACGTAGTTATTTTTCGACGTCTAAAAGGTGTAAACTTTGTTTTCCATTTCTCAACGAAAACAGCAAACGTGAATAAGACAAATTTATTTATTATAAAACGATCACTTTTTTTAATATTTTATTATTTATTGATACCATTACAAAATAATTATATTACACCAGTCCTAATGTGCCACGGAGCATTACCGCTAGCATGACTTTTTGTTGGGTTTTTGACAATTTTTTTGGATTATTAATATTGTTTTTGACATTCTTGATTTTAATACTATTAATAATTGTTCTACTATGACTGTTTGTAATAGTTATAACTTTTACGGTTATATTTTACTAATCACTTATATTTACATTGGCTTTTTATATTATTATATGTTGTGAAATAAATATATAATAAATCATTTATGATGATATTACACACTCAATATGTAATATATTATACTCGTATTATAGCGAAAATGTATGACGAATTTTCAAAAATAACCAAATTACATTTTTAGTCAGTAGTTATTCAAAGTGTATGAAAGCAAACCAACAAAAATAACAATTTTTAATGAACTTTTTATATTGCGTGGAGCATCTGTATTTATCGGTAACAGACGTACTGCAAGAACAGGTATGGGTCACATACAAAAAGTCACTGAAGACATGGATTATTTTTAATTAATTTGTGTACCCGATAATATATAGATATAATTGACTAATTTAATGCGACATATACTACTGGAAAATAAAGAAAAGTCGGAGTTTTAAAATTTAGAGAAGTGAGAGTAGATATGGCAAAATACATGACTTGGTATCAGAAACAAAAAAAACACGGATCAAAAAATATAAAATTACAATATGTATGTACTAAAATGTCTAACAATGAGTTTACAATTGAAGAATTCTTAAACCACATAGGTCATTGTCTAAGAAAACATAATTTATATTAATACTTTTAACTACGTATCTATTAAAATTAATTAAAAATAATCATAAATTAAATTATTGTTATAAATGAAAATATAAAAATAATAATTTAATATGTGTATAAAATATTAATTGTGTACAAACATTTTTAAATTTTTAAAATAAATATAAATACATATTAATTATACTAGTATATAAAATAAATTGAATTTTCAGACTTTTTGTTGTTAAAATGTTGTGTACAAGCTGATAACATTGAATGTAGTTGTAATGACAAATTTAAATTTTTTTGTTATTTAAATAAATAGCTTTAGTTTAGTTGACGTATTTATAAATAAAATAAAATTCATTGTTTGTTTAAATGTATTTCAAGTCTATGTTTAATGTGTTGAATTCTGTATGTCTTAGTACAATATGCATAAAGAATAAATAATAATACTTATTTATACAACTAAAATAGATACTATGGTAGAGTAAAATTTCCTGAGTTTTATATGATAAATAAATACACAATTAAGATCGGTCCTGATCGGTCGTATCTTTTTTACAATTGAGAGCGGTTTTACCTGCTAACTTTTATGCAATGTTGCGACATTGATTAAAAACACAAAATAGTATATCTGATATGAAATTGTAATATAACATATTAATATTAACATTTGATATAGATTTTTGTCGTTTAAAAAATATACAAAAATAAATTATTTGTAAGTTTAAGATACGATTCAATTTTTTTTTTCCAAATTTCCAGTCATTTCCGGTTAATTTTGAATATCGCACGAAGTCATGATATCTTTAGTTTGTTTAAAATAAATAAGAATTAAACATAAAAAAAATACAATCGTAGTCATGACTGGCCATGTTTTTTATAATATACTTTTGGTTGATCTTATTATTGTCACAATTAGTGTTTGAGATTGCTTCAAAACAGAAATAACTACATGTCTAGGATGATGCTAGCTTAAAATTTGGATAAACGACAACGTCTCTAAAAAATCGTTCACAAACGTTTGAATATAGAATACAAAGTTTTATTTCTTTGATTTGATTCAATCGCTCAACTAAAATAATAATAATAATAATTTAAAGTGAAATCAGTGGCTTTTAACAGTGTTAACAAACTACAAATATTATGATTAAAGAATATCTTTGTTTATTTTTTATTTAATTTAAACATAATTTGAATTAATAAGTAAGCAAATGTTTTGTTTACTAAACTAAGAAGTTTTCTTAGATTAATTTGACATATTCCATACAGCTCAAAACGATAGAATTCGTGCAATCTTCGTAATATAAAAATCTTGATCTTCATATGAATAATTATCACATATTAATAAAAATCTAAAAAAATTACATTTAGTAAACACATTAATAATACCTGACGTTTTATTCTAGGGTTTCTTTCTATCACGGACCGTTGATGTAAGACAAAACTTATTCGGTTAACCTAAAAACCAAAAATAATAATTTTAAATAAGATCAACACACAAATCAAACACAATGTTTAATCTTTAAAGCTCTGATCTAATATGTGATCACTTTTTGTTATTGTTTAAATCTTAAAGTAAGAAAGTAAAAACTAAGTAAAAAACTTAAAAAATTATAAGGATAAGAAGTATTTAAAAATACAATTTTTTAATAAAAACGTTCTTTTTATAATAATTTGAAACTATGTAAAAAAATATTTTTAAAAACATTAATAATTTTTGAATATTGAGTGTTGTTTGATAAAATAATACCTATGTATAATAAAATATATAAATACCTCTTTTTCTGTTATGTGACCAACTCCGTATAATATTATAACATTAGCCGTTTTTAATAATAATTCAATAATAGCAAATGCAGAATAATAACCATCGTTTTTACTATAGTCCCTGGGGAATAACATATCACTGTAAATCGTTATAATTATATCACAAATATTTCCTGTAATATATGCTAAAATGACCGGTAAACCATAAATCGAATTATTGACATCGTTTAAACATTCAATAACTTCCAAATACATATCTCTGAATGTAATAAAGCATGATTTTCTTTCCGAAATGTTTTCATTTGCCATGTACACCATCCACCGTATGTATAATATTAGAAGTATGTATTCATAAAATGAACTGCATCCACTAACAACCAAACACATCCAAGAAAGCTAAACATAAAGAATATTTTAAATATTATCACGGCCGAGTTTGTATTCTATCTATCTTACATAGGTACTGTCATTAGTTTTAGAATACAGAGAATACAGACCATATAGACAATGCAACGTAATAATTGCTAACTAATCATAACACGAAAACAATTATGATGGAGGTACTATGAAGCAATAATATAGATTTGATACATCCACTAAATATGCAATGTAGTCGTATGTTTATAGCGCAATAGGTAGTTAAGCACTGGTGTCTTGGTAAAACAAAGGTGGTAGTATTCTCTGATGTTAGGTGGGAAACGTGGTGGTATATCAATTCAAGGTGGTTCCTAAAGAAATACAATATTTTTCACTACCACAAACCAATCTAGAAATATGATGCATTTTCTGTTAATTCCTATAACACTACCTTTCAACAACTATTATTAATAAATTCCTTATACCATTGCCTAACTGTCTATTCTATAATCAATTTTGCTACAAATCAATTATTTGTATCTTTATTTTAAGTTGTTTATACTACGGTTTAAAAATACATATTTTAAAATAGATGACGAAAATCAAGGCAAAATTTTAATGAACAATTTGTCAATTTATATCCAGTCAGATGTAAAATTAAATAATATAATTATATTAGTAAATAATTACCATATCAGTTACTGATAAATTTGTGTTATCAATTTTTATCCATAATAATATAATTGTTATATTTGCTATAACATGTAAAGTAATTCCAATAATGAAAAACCAATTCATTATTGTTTTCATTGGGCGTGCCACATTCAAGCGAATCAACTTTTCGTGAATTTTTTCAATTTTTGTCAATATGATAGATAGTTTTTTATCGTAAAATATTCGCCATACAATTGCTATAAATGTTCCAATAAACATAAACTCATAACAGGTGATAATTACTAGCGACGTTACTTCGTTTACTTCCTGATCAATTATTGATAGCTATAAAATAAAACTGTGTATATACATATTACAGTTATTTTCAAATTACGGTATTACAAAAGTATTATATATTCAATTTCAACATTCCATTATCGATCTATACAGCATCAATTGTGTAAAAATAAATATGCATAAAAAGATTATTTTAAATTTAGCTATAAAAAGTTAAGAATATATAGACTAATTGATTATTACAACTTTTCCAAAATTATGAACTTTTTTTTAATGTATCATAAAATTTGTAAAAGTTTATTATATAAAACTATTTCAATAAACTGAATTCTAGTTATTACCCATTTGTTGAATCGGTAAAATTGATGGATACCAACAGAAACTAATAGAAATCGTAAAAAATGAAACATCCCATTCGTCTTAAAATATCTTTGGCCGTAGTTAGTACAACCAATACCGAATATCAAAAAACCTTTATTCAAATTATTTAATACTGATTTAAAACTCATAATTTATTGTAATTATTTATATTTTTGAATGAAATAAAGAAAAAAAATTTGTAAGATTTATAATTTGTGTCCGTTGCTGATATTAACAGAATGCAAACTACTATTTTAATTGATTTAATGGATTGAATTGCTTATTATATTGACAAGGGAATGAAAATAACTATTTCGAAAAGTCGTTTAAGTTAAAATCAAATAACGTTGAGTGCACAATTCTCAGTATAGTTATTATACTTTGAATGTTTGTTTTTATTTATTATTTATAAGATAAATAGAAGAACTGTCACTAATAATTTATAATCATTGCTGATTTTAACTAAATTAAACCAATTCTTTTAAATGAATCTAAAAATGAATTTACATTATTTCACTTTAACTAGAAAATGAGTATTTTTTACAAAACAAATATTTTTAATTGACACTTGTTAAACACATTATATTTATGACATCATAATTTATATTATATCACGTATTACTTATAGTGAATCATAATAATAATTTATATTGAATAAATAATTAAATAACAGATTAATAACATACAGTGATGTTTCATAGTCAATTCGCAACACTTCATCATAATAGAAAGATAAATGACTTTATATTATTAATGTATGATAAAAATCATAAAATAAACTTATAATAAACTTATTAGAATCAACTTATGAATTTGCATAATTGTTTAATCACAGATTAAGTGAATTTAAACAGGTAAAGATCTAAAAAAAAATAAGACCAAATAGTAATGTAGGTACATCGGAAATAACTATTTTTTTTTTTTTTTTTTGTCAATACTTAATGAATTAGACATATATTATTGTACTGTTTGAACTATGGCATTTTTGTTTATGATGTATGTAGCACATAAGTTAACAACTCTGAAACAAAAAATAAACATGTTAATTAAAACTAATATCTATAACTATTGCATAATTTAATAGAATATAATACACTACATTAAACATCAATAGCTGTAATATAAATGTATATTCAAATAGTTTTAGTAGATATATATACTTTTAAATTAAACCTGGAAAATCATGCTGCTATGTAGTTTTGTGTTTATCTGTTTGATTAGATTAATGTAATAACGCATTGAACAAGAGCATGACCGCTAGCATGACTTTTTGTTGTATTTTTGACAATTTTTTAGATTTTTTAGATTATTTATTTTATTGTTTTTGACATTCTTGATTTTAATACCATTAATAATTGTTCAACTAGAACTGTTTGTAATAACTATAACTTTTACGATTATGTTTTACTAATCACTTATATTTACATTGGCTTTTTATATTATTATATATTGTGTAATAAAGATATAATAAGTGGTTTATGATGATATTACACACTCAATATGTAAATATTATATGTAATATATTATACTCGTATTATAGCGAAAATGTATGACGAATTTTTAAAAATAACCAAATAACATTTGATCTGCGTAGGTAATAGACAACATACGTATGCCTATAATATATTTAGGTAACCATAAATAGTTACCTCTTTAAAAGGTGTTTAAAGCTTAAATGTTAATACAATTAGATATTCAATCAAAAAATCCTTAATACATTCAAACGATAATAGTGGTTTATCAGAATTCAATAAAATATAATCAAAGTTACATGAAATATTTTACATTTCGTTAATTAACATTTTCTATACATTGTGATTAGTGATATTTTCAAAATATTTAAAGTAATTAAATTATTGTTTACAATACAATCATATTCATCTGTAAAGTAGTAGTGACAAAACTCATTCGATCAATCTAAAAACCAAAAAGAATAATTTAAAATAAGATAAGCTCACAAATCAAACACAATTTTTAATTTTTAAAGCTCTAATCTAATGTTTGATCACTTTTTTCACCGTTAATGTTTAAATCTCATCAACAATGTTTAAATAAAATGAAAATCACAGTGTTATTAAATAAGTGTAAGGTAGTAAAATGATGGGACACATAAAAACATTAACTATTAATTTATTATTATTTACATACTATATATTGAATATTGGTAGAAAAGAACTTACAAAATTCTAAAAATAATTTTTAAAAACCTCTTTTTCCGTGACGTGACCAATTTCGTATAAAATTATAACATTTACTATTTTCATCAATAATAATATGATAGCACGTGCAAAATAATATTGATAATAAGAAAAACATTCCCTAAATAGTCCCTAGAGAATAAAATATGACTGTATATGGTTTTAATGATTTCACAAAATATATTTCCCACAATAAATGAAACATTTGCCGGCAAACCATAAATTGATCTATTGACATCGTTCTATTGACGAGCGTTCTATAACTTCCAAATACATATTTCTGAGTGTACCTACTTATTGTTGATTTTCTTTCCTGAATGTTTTCATTAATTATGTTCATCATCCACTGAATGTATAATATTAGTAGTATATATTCATAAAATGAACCATATTGGCAAACATATCATATCATATATATATATCATACATATCCATAAAACCTAAAATGTATAATATAACGTCACGACCGTGAAAGATGCAACAATCCCTATTTTTGTGTGCAGTAGTAAATGACAAATAGACGAAAAACGTTTATGTTTACTAGTTACAACCTTTAAAAAATGTTTGTCTAGATATGCTAAAAAATCGAAGTATGTAGCAAAATTGGCTGTAGTTTATACTACCAACACGGCAACACCGCATATCAAAAAACCACTAATAAAATTATTTAATACTGATCTCACACTCATAATCGCTTTATTTATATTTTAAAATTAAGTGGAAAAAAAATCTTATTTTTGACCAATGCTTAAATTAACTGAATTCAAACTACCATTTTGATTGATTTAATACACGGAATTGCTTAATATTTTGACAAGGAAATGAAAATGACTATTATGAAAAGTCGTTGAAATAAAAATCAAATATTTATGATAGTTTCATACTCATAGTTTGTTGTAATTATTTAAGACAAATAAAAAAAATATCAGTTTGAGTCCTTGTGGTTAATAATTTGTAATCGTTTTTGATTTTAACTAAATTAAAAATATTGTTTTAAAAAAATGAATGAATTTTCATAAATTTTATTGAAATTGATAACGAATAACATTTGCAAAACAATTATTGATTTATGTTTATGTGTCTACATTCATAAATAATTAACACTCGTTATAACAATTATACTTATAAGTTATTACTTAATATGTTTTATTAAATTATGTATAGTCGGGCTCATGAAAAGTAAGCGCAGGTGAAGTTTTGTGGTGGTATTAGAAATAAACGATATTCACTTATCAGAAAAAACAGTACCTAAATATAAACACAATTAATTCTATAACAGTAATATGTATAATGTAGGCCATATACCGTATGGTATCAACAAGGTCCATTCAAGAATCACCTTTCAAGTAATTCGATTTATGATTTTTCCTCAGATGAAAGGACTGGAACAAAGTGATTCACAAATATTTTCACACTTATAGTCTGTTATAACTCTTTATAAAACAAATAAAAAAAAAGTCATTTTGAGTCTTCATGTTTAATAATTTTTTACCGTTGCTGGTTTTAACTAAATTAAAAATATTGTTTTTAATAAATAGATATCATTACAATTGAAATTGACAATGAATATTATTTTTAAAACATATATTGATGTTTATTTATCTATATATTTGAGCATTGACACTCTACTATACGTCTTGATAAATTATATTATATTATTTATTTTTTTTTTATTTATTCTTCAAGAAGATATAGTAGGGGTTTACGAAAAGCGAGTGCTGTTGGAGTTCAAATATTGACAGAACTTAATTTGCCTGGGTTCCTATAATTTTGTGGTAGAATTTTTCTATTGTCGCGTGACGCCACGCCACGCCGTGCTGACCGTCTGTTAAATTCTTCCTGTAATATTTAAAATAATTTCATTATTTTTTTTTTTTTAATGTTCCATTTCCTATGTATTTTAATAAAATGCGAGGTTAACCGTAAAAATGATTCTACATTTCAATTTTAATAAAAGCACACCTGCGCAAGTGTCTGATAATCCGTAATTTAAAATTTAAATTGGGAACTCTTGAATCAGCACTGTTTTTTTGTGAAACCAGCCCATAGTTTATGATAAAAAAGCAATCTACAACCTAACAATCAGGCTAAGATTTGTGGGTTGGATTTGACCATAGCTGGTTACAGAATTGGCTCTGTGTATACCCTTGGTTAAAATTAGTAGAACATGCTAAGATTGTTTAGGTTTTGGGGGATAGACAATAATCTGCAGCACTGTGATCATATAAGAGTGAGTATTGTGAAATCGGAAAATAATCAATATTCCTCAAATCTACTCATATTCCTATTGCTTATATGTTTCCTAACCAGATACGAGTATGATATTGTTGTATATGATTTCTTAAGTTTTTTATATGCATGATTTTTAAGTTTATGTATTGTATGATTGTGTATTTCATGTTTTTTGTATTGGCAGATGTATGCTTTTAATTTATATGACTATTTTTATGAAAAATCTAGCTTAAATGATAGTGTCCACATTTCAACCCATAAAGTGATAACTGAAATTCAGGGACTGGAACCGTACTGAAAAGAACCGGTTTTGGAACCGGAACAACACCGAAATCCTAATTTAAATTAATTTAAAAACCGGAACCTTACCGGAACCGTTACTTTTTTGTAAAGGTTTTTTACGATTAATTTCGGTTTTTAATAGAGTAAATAGTATACTATAGATATATTATGTGGTGATAATAAATAAAAAGTTGGTGATATTTTAAAATTTCAAATACCGAATATTGATACAATAAGTGATAATTAGTAAATAATACATATATTACATAACATTTAAAGTATAAACTAGGTATAAAAATTAAGAAAACAAACAAAAAGGGTTATTTAAAACAGGATTATGTTTAATGTACATAACATAAATAGCGTTTAGTAATTGTTTTACTTATTTAATCTTTTTCTTTAACTTAAACAATTAGTAGGATATCTGGTTGAAAATTGGTATTGACCTATCATAATTGATGCCATTTGACACTACTAATATTTTATAATATTTTTTAAAATATCGACACAACAAAGTTTTTTTTAACAGAAGTATAAAACCAAAATAGGAAACGTATTTTTCTTTTTTTAGGAATCGAAAAAAACTTCGAAACTGAAATTTTAATTTTTTAGGAACCTAACCGAAACCGGAATCGTAAAATCATTAAGGGTCCAGTCCTTGAATTGAATACGCCATCTATCGACACGATGGGTAACACTGCCTTTTAGATTAGTATGTTTATTAATTCATATCACTAGTGGTGACAGTGTTTGTTATGCCTAAATGTAATAAACTACGATAGTTTGAATAATTTTATCGTTACAACATACCTAAGAAATGTAATTAATATTACCAAAATATTATACAAAGACAACAACAATCTCACATGGAAACATAATCTTATAAAATATCATATTACAAATAATTATTTTATTTAAATCATACAAAATGGGGGATAACAACCATCTCGACACTCTTTATGACAAGTCACGATGTAAATCCACGTAAATACACAAACTGATCAAGCTCTGCATAGTTTATACTGTTTATATAAACAAATTTTTGTTGGCGGTGGTTGAGTAATGCTAATGTGTCGGCCACCACATAATCAGTCATATACTCATATGTATGTCTGTTGTGGAATGAAAACTCATCATACACAAGTGGGACAACTTAGCTACTGACCAACGTTCTTAATATGAATAGACTCTATACAAAATTTTCAAAAATAGTAATAGTTATTCCGAGTTTAAAAAAAATATCTTAATGCAAAATCTAATTTAAAAAAATAAAAACCACGGCTGTCACACAGAGCTTAAAACTAATCTTACTACATAGTTTAATGCAGTAATCCCCCGTAATTCAGCCACTGCTCCTCTTTCGTTTAACATTTTCATCATAGACTCGACCGGAATATTTTTAGGGACATAGTAAAATTTTAAATTTGTGTGGGTATATATTTTGTTATCACAATATTCGAAATCATGATAATATAATTTGTTGTAATAGTGAAATTAAAAATATGTTTGTACCACTACAACAAATTTATTAATTTATTCATCTAACAAAAATTTGCTGCAAAATATAATATGTACTTTAATTATGGACATTAATAGTTTTATTATTTATAAATATATCATTTCATATGTATATACGTCGTGTTCATTCAATATTAAAATAAGCGGACCTGAACCAGCAGGCTCGTGAAAAAATATAGTCATTGACGAATTCAAAAATATGGGAAATAGAAGAATTCATTTATAATACTTTAATTAAAATTATTACATTATTAAGTTTATAAAATATAATATTATGTATATACAATTTTTTTTTTAATAAACAATGTTTTTTTTTTTTTATAAGTATTGCGTTTTTTTTATATATAGTTTTATTTATACCATTTTATTTTTACCTTCAAAAGTATATGTCTAGAAATTAGCACATAAATATTGTGTGCACATACAACTTGATTCTATTTAAATAGTTATTAATTTACAATAAGAATTTATATTAATGTGTTCAAAAAAAAAATGGTTAAAAATAAAAATATATTTTTAAAACTAGTGGCTGATACATGAATCTAAGATTCGAATTATGTTGGTATTGTATACAATTGATAATTTATTATTAAATTTAAATTTAAAATATAAATTATATTGACCAGCTCTGTAACTAAGTGAACTTGATATATACTATAGATACCGGTTATTATATTTATAAATGTTTCAATAGTCCGATAATTAAAAAAATATAGAAGTTAGCTACATTTTTACTATACTTATTAATTATAACTCTCCTTATTTTTTATTTAATTTGAACAGAGTTTGAATCACTAAGTATGCAAAAGCTTTGTTTGATAAAATAAGTAGTTGTCTTGGATTAATCTGACATATTCCATATAGCTCAAAGTGATAGTATTCGTGCAATCTTCGTAGTATAAAAAATTTTATCTTAATAAAAATAAAATTATCCTATATTAGTAATTTATTTAAGATGTATTAGTTCATAGTTGAAGTAAAAACATTAGTTATACCTGACGTTTTATTCGAGGATTGTTTTCTATAATGGATCGTTTATGTAAGACAAGACTCATACGATTTATCTGAAAACCAAAAAAAAATACTTTGAAATAAAATAAAAACACTAATTTTATTTACTTATTCATATAACATTATATGTGTTTAAACAAAATGAATAATAAAAATATTTTATAATTACCTCTTTTTCTGTGGCATGACCAATTCCATATAATACCATAATATTGATAAGCCTTGTCAATATTGATATGATGGCATATAAAAACTCACCTTCGATGTAAATGTTTCTCGAAAATATTACATGATAATAAAGTGTTAATATGATTTGACAGATGTTTGACGCGATAAAACTCACTACAGCTGATAAACCGTATATAGATCTATTTATATCTTTTAAGCATTCAACAACTTCCAAATGCATATCCCTTAATGTACATACACTTGACCCTTTTTCCAGAATTTGTTCATTTATCATGTATACCATCCACTGTATGTATAATATCAGTAGTATATATTCATAAAATGCAAAGCATTGACAAAAACTTGCGGCGACCATATTGACCTGAAAATATGCATTAGTTAATTAATAGAAGTTTTTTCCATGTTTTAAACATATTTTTTTTTAAATTAATAACTGTAAATAATAGTTTTAAACATTCAACAGATAAACAAGATACAATACTTACGTCAGACTAACAACAAACAATTTACTTAATGATTTATTTCGTCTGTAACATATTAGTATCTAATATTGTATAATATGTTTATAATTACCGGGGTTAACAATGATTGTACGACTTGAAAATAATTTCGTTTAATAGTTACGACCAAATGTATATTGAATCCTATACAATTTAAAATAATTCCAATAATGAAAAGCCAATTCATTTTTACTTTCATTGGTCTGACCACATTTAGTTGTATCAATATTTCGTGAATCGTTTCTAGTTTAGACAAAACCACAAACAGTTTATTATCAATAAATAAGCGCCACACGTGGGAAATGACTTGTCCAATGTATATTAATTCAAAACAACTGATCAGAACTACTGACGTAGTATCTAACATCTCAGGATCGAAACGCATCGCCTATAAAACATAATTTCATATTATTATTTATGTATTATTTTATCAGATAATAATAATAATGCACATTTATATTATTGACTAAATTATTCAAATTATTAATACTACCGGTGTGATTTAATAAATTTTCATTTTCACGTGGGATTTAAAAAATAACCTAAAAGGCTTACAAAAATGTCACCTAGTAGTGAAATCGACTGGACTTAAATGAAGTGTGTTATGTCCACATTCGAGGAAGATATATTATTTCGTTATTTCCACAGTATGAAAAAAAAAATCAAAATTGAATAAAATAATTTATAATAATTATACTAAAAAAAATATAGTATGGTATTCAACATTTAGAACAATCGGCTTATGTGTTATATAATAACACGTCCGCTGTAATATATTACTATCAAACTATTAAAATTACAATAAAGTTATGAATAATTATTTCTTACTATTTCATTTCCATCGTAGATTGTTTTTAAACCACAAAAAATAAATGTGCACCGCAATAAATAGAATAACACTATCGTCTTAAAATTTCTCTGATGGTAGTTAATACTACCTAAACCGCAAATCAAAAAAATCCGATTAAAATCATTTAATATATGACGCACACTCATAACTGGTCGTAATCTTCCAATTTTGCAATGCTAAATGTTAATTAATAATAATATATAACAGTATTATAAAATAATCTAATGTATATGACTGTTCCTGATTTTTACCGGTTAACATAGTTAACAGATTGACTGCCACGCTAAAACTATAAGATTATTATCGATATGTAAGTTCTAATTATCCGACTGTATACTATTACTATCAGGCCTTGGAGGGTCTTCAAACCCTACGATTTGAATTAAATTCTATTCCGCGTAGGGTTCTAAGAATCGTTAAAATACATAGTTTTATATAGAAAAATACTTGAAAATTCTTTGAAACGGTTTTATAAAACCAATATTGTCCTGTGATATTTTTAATGTAAATCAAAAATTTAAATACAAGAATTCATGAAAAATGATCATGGCGATCTCATGAAAGTTATTTTCAGGTCATTAAATTCATCCTAAATGACAGTCAACTTGTTAATACTATTTAACCAATATATTTACGCAATAATTCGACTTGGAAATAATAATGTATATTAAAAAAAATAAGTTTTAAGTGGATAAAAAATACATGCTATAATTGAGTAAATATATGTTTACCTCTCATACTTGGCTATATAAATTAATATAATGATATTATTATAGCACTTATTGTTGATCATTTTTAGTAGTATTATTGTTCATAATATTTCAATAGATTTTAATCATGACTCACGAGAACAAAATGTATAAACATAACTATGTAACTATTACTAAGTAACTATAATTTTAGTGTTAAACAAATATATTTTTATTCTAAAAAATATAAATTTAAGATAACACAATATAATTTAGAAAAATGTTTATAATTTAAATGAGAGGAAAATGTTTTATACAAACTAATATAACTCCAATGAGTAGTATTCTCTGTTTTAATATAAATGCATAAATAATTCAATCGTAAGTTCAACCAAACTATGTATCTGAACTTATATCTGTTTTCAACCTCATCTGTTCTCCTAATAATTCTAAAAAAAAACTCAATACATCGAATCTATCAAAAACTCTTTCTTTTGAATTATATTTTTTTTTAATTAAGAGTAAAAAGATAGCCTAGGCTCATACTGGTTATAATGGAATTTTATGTTTTTTTGTACATACTTACCATACAAAACCATAGAAACTATTTAAATTTAATTACTCACTAATATAATATATTGTGGCCCTTTATTTTAAAAAATCAATTTTTATATCAACCCAATTATAAAAAAGTAATATAATAATAATAATATTATAATTATACAATTTAATTTGTATGTGTAGTTAAATATACGTGTAATTTTGGGTAGGTAATCATGGTGTACCGATTTAAATTTATTAATTTATTAATTTACATATATATATATATATATATATTTCAAAGTTAGCAGATATTTTTAGGTAAAATTTTTAATTTTCAAATGTAGTTTCACTAAAATATATAATATAAATTTACTTCAGAAATAATTACCAAAATAAATTTTTTTACTTCAAAATTCAAAATTGAATTTCATTAAGTAATAAAAACATAAGAAACATTGTATTACAAATTTCAAGCATTCTGATATTACACACATTTTTATCCAGTTTTATAGAAAAAAATCTTATCAACAATTCTAAGCAAATCAAATTTGGTTATTATCCGATGGTTTTAACCATAGTTTAAATTAAAAAAATTTTCAAACTATAAAATTATAAAAATTTTTCTTAGTCGTTTTGATTTATGAAATTATTGGTATTGTATTAAGCTATATATTATATGTCTGTTAAAAATCACAAGTGTTTTATTACCATAAATAAAAGTTATTTAATAAAAGAAATTATAAGATTCAAAATCACTGAAAATTAGTACTTTTACAAATTGTATTTATCTTATTTTGTGTGCGGTTACTATATTGTGCACACATTTTTTTCACTATAATATATCATTTTAAGCAACGCTGAATAAAAAAAAATATAATATTATATAGGTACAGGATGTATGAAATTAAAAATTTAAATTACATGTATTTCATGAAACTCGAAAACTATGTACAATTCATGTTTTAATCTATATTCTGTACAGTGTATATTATAATATTTTAATTTTCAAATAAATGATCGACACAATATAACAATGATCCAATGATCACGCCACACTGTGGCCCCACTTTAGACTGATCGGCAGAAGTGTATATAAAGACGTCCGAGATCTCCATTCCGGCATAACACATCTTTTTGTGCACATTTATTCTTTGGTGAGTATACTAACAACGGTTATAGTTTTATTTTGATTTAAAACATATAATATTTTATTTTGTATTTTTTAACTTTGTAGTTTTCACTTTAATCCTCAAAAATCAAACAACAAATCAAAAATGGGCGCTGAAAAAGTATCCATGAACATCGTTGTCGTCGGACAAGTCCAATCTGCCAAGGCCGTCAAAACCGTCGCCAAGGCCACACCATCCACCAACCAACTCATTGTGAGTACATAATATTATAAGTATTTTATATAACTTTAAAATTCATTCTGATATCTATATATATATATACATATTGTTAAAAATTATTGGATATATTTTATCAATATTGTATTTATTTATATGTACATTGTTCTAATTAATGCATTTCAAAATAATTGTTGGAAATATAAACACGACAATTTATATTATAAGCTTTCGATATGATTTTGTTTAAATCTGATGAATTTAATAGCTTAAAATTTATTATCAAATAAACAGCAAATTTAAATGATTGAGTATATTAATTTTAAATTTATATTTATTTTGTCAATACCATCTTCATGTGCCTATATATTATAATGAGCAATATTATTAATTGTATTGTTAAAACGTAAACTTTTTCGTTTTAGAATAAATTTGATTTTTATTTTTTTATTTTTCAATTAATAATTCAAGAATTAATTTACTTATCTGTTGTACTTTTTATAAATAATTTTTTAAATAAATTATATAACTTTTTTTTAACTAAACTAATTACAACTATTACTATTTTATCAATTTTTTCCGTACAAAATAATTGATAAATTTGGTTTAAAAAAATATATTTAAAATAAAAAAATGTTTGAGTTATTCAAATACAATTAATTACAATTTTTTTTTTTTAAAGATATGTCTATTCAATTTAAATTTAAAAATTTTGATTAGAACAATTAAATTTTCATTTTATTTATTTATTATTTTTACCGCAGAAATGTTATTACTTTATTACACCTATATAATTTAAATTATAATTATATGATTTAAAATTATATATTATTTTTCTTGTATACAATGTTAATGAATATTATAATTGATTTGTATTTTTTTTTTGTTTTGTTTCAGAGCTGTTAATTTATGTAGTTCATACACCTCAAACTCAAAAATGTCATAGCCCTAACAATGTAATATGAAACAATCATTTTGATATTGACACCATAAAATAAAACAGTCTCTTCCAATATTTAATATTGCTATTTTTATTTTATCCATAGACCTTATACTTAATTTTATTTCAGCTATATTTATATAATTTTTAATGTTTCATTAATAATTACTTAACTGCACATTATATGTGTATTGAACTCGTATCTCAATCTGGTTCACTTTCAGACGTTTGATAACTTACATTGATTTTATTTCAATATTAATAATAAATTTGATCCTCGTGTTGTTCAAAAATAAATAATTGCCATATTTTTTGATAATAGATGCCAAATTAAAAACAATGAAAAATTTACTTAAAACCATCCATAGATCTATAATTTTATAAATTAGTTAAAAATCAGTATTTTTATTGCAATCTGTTAAATTCCATCGATCTGACTAAATTTAGACATATGTTGTTTACATTTTTCGTGAATTAATTTAAATTTTATCAATACTGTGAATAGTGTATAATCAAAATATATATACGCTAAAAACAAAAATAAATTAAAATATCGTAGGTATGTATAAAATATAATCTAATGGGTATAGCAATATTTATTTTACTAATATATCTAAAATTGTAAAGACACAATATTTCTCATAAGTTTTTCTATGCACGAGAACAAAAATAAAATTTACTGGAAAATCACACATTATTTTTTTATGACCACTTAATTCGTCAAAAACAAGAATATTTACAAATTATTTTGTTTTTTATTATATTTAAACAAACAAGACCCTATTCACATTTTTGTTACAAAATATGTATTTACAAAAAAAAATATTTTCGACAAAAATCAAACAAAATAATTTAATTACACCAAATGTGTAATGGATCATCGCTCGCTTGCATTGCTTTTTGTTTTGTTTTTGACATTCTTAATAATTTTAATACATTTAATTATTTTCAGGGGCGATCTAGCCAGGTGTGCTAGTGTCCCGCGACGGATTCCTAATTTAGCGGGACTCTCGTCTAATGATTTATCATTGAATTTAATTTATAAATTCAACTTAATTATATAATGATAGCTACACTCAACATTTATTATAATAGAGCAGGTTAAATTTCCAGATTTTATATATACATACATATAAGTAGATTTTCTTGAAATAATAATAATTTCAAGTGAAATCAGTGACTATTAACAGATTACAAATATTACAATTGAAGAATATTTCTGATACATTTTTTATTTAATTTAAACAGAATTTTTTCAGAATTATTAAATAAGCAAATGATTTGTTTAATAAAATAAGCAGTTGTCTTAGATTAATCTTACATATTCCATACAGCTCAAAACGATAGTGTTCATGCAATCTTCGTAATATAAAAAACTTGATCTTGATAAAAATAATTATTCTATATAATTAAAAAATCGAATACAAATCACGTATAGTAAATACATTAATTATACCTGACGTTTTATTTAGGGTTATCTAGGGTTTCTTTCAATTACGGACCGTTGATGTAAAACAAAACTCATTCGATTAATCTAAAAATCAAACCGAATATTTAATCTTTATAGCTATAATATCTATACATAAATCTCTTTAAAAATATGTATATAAGATTATGATCATAGTTTTATTAAATAAGTTGTAGGTAATAACATTATTGGTAACAATGGAAATATTTACTATTGATTAAACAAGTATTAAATATTAATCAAAAATTTAAAAAAAAAAAAATTTATTTTATAAAATTCTAATAATAATATTAAAAAACCTCTTTTTCCGTGATGTAACCAAATCCATATAACATTATTACATTGACTGTTTTCATTAATACTGCTATGATAACAAGTACAAAATAATAACGCTCCTTAATATTATAGTCTCTAGGAAATAACAAATGACTATATATGGTTTCAATGAATTATGGATCGTTTTTTATCGAAAAATACACGCCATATAATTGATATGAATTTTCCAATCATCATCAACTCGTAACAGCTAATAATTATTAACGATGTAACTTTTTTAATATCTATAAAATAAAATTGCATATATACATCTTATGGTTATCTGTACATTGCAATATTATGTAAATATTATAAATTAAATTTAAACATTTCATAAATGATCACTAATTATATTCATTCAACTATATGTATTTACGAGATTTTATATAATAATGTTGTGTCAAATAAATAATTGGTCTACTGAAATATAATTTATATAGCCTACTTACATACACTTCAAAAAGATATTGTGTAAAAATAAATATTGATATTAACATTATTTAAAATTTAGCTATAAAATATCAAGAATTTATAACAAATACTCTAAAAATAATGAATATAATAACATTATATTAGTGTTATACCTAACATAACGGAGTAAGAAATCAACATCCGTTAACAAATTTAATCTAATATTCTATTTGAAATTATAAACATTTTTTCAACGTATCGTCATATAAAACTATTTAAATAAAATTAATAATTGTCATTCCCATAAGTTGAAGTCATAGATTACATAGAAACCAACACAAATTAATAGATATCGTAAAAATCAGATTTGTCTTAAAATTTTGTTGGCTATAGTTTATACTACCAGCGCCGCATACCAAAAACCACTATTTAAATTATTTAATACTGATCTCAAACTCATAATTGCTTTATTTATATTTTAAAATTAAGTAAAAAAAAAATCTAGTTTGTGACTAATGTTTAAAGTAACTGAATTCAAACTACTATTTTAATTGATTTAATACATGGAAATGCTTAATATTCTGACAAGGAAATGAAAATGACTATTAAGAAAAGTCGTTGAAATAATAAAAATCAAATATTGATGAGTTAAATATATGCACAAATTAATTATGGCTATTATAGTTAGAATTGTTGTTTCACAGATAGTTTCACACTCAATCTGTTGAAATTATTTATAAGACAAATAAAAAAAATGTCATTTTGATTCCTTGTGATTAATAATTTGTAACTGTTGCTAATTTTAACTAAATTAAAAATATTGTTCTAAATTAATTAACATAATTTCACATGAAATTAATACTGAATATTATTTTCAAAACATATATTAATGTCAATTTATATATAAGTATTTATAATTGATACTCGTTGAACCCATTATACTTATTACTTAGCAAGTTATATTGCATTATGCAGTACTTCTAGTTGAATCATATATACTTAATAAATAATTCTATACTCAATACACAGCATGTATTCCTAAAAGTAAATTAAATGAATTTACTAGAAATATCAAAAAACATATCGTGAAATAGACAGACCGTCTCCGCTTATAACTATAGTAAATACTTAAAAAATGTAAAATTTTTATTTTTTCTGGCTCCAACGAACTCTTTCAATTTGTGAATGTGGTCCGAGAGTCCAAAAAGATAGCCGATCACTGATCTAGTAGAATAAATTGCTAGTTCATAATTTGATTCGCACGCACAGATAAATACTTGAAAAGTTTTTTATTATTTTTTTTTTAAGTGCATATTTATACAATTTTAAAGTTTGTTGAGTAAAATATGGTATAGTTAAGAAACATCAAATAGTTAAACGAATTTCTCAATTTTATACTACTAAAATGATATTTTTTTATTGATAAATTATTCACTATAATTAACCAGTTTATTCAATATAAAAATTAAATCTCTAAAATTAACCGTTCGCTCCTCTCCCCCCCTGTTATCTTAGTCTAGACCCACCCCTAACTATCAAGCTATGTAACATTGTCAAGTGATCGGGAAACCGTTGCTTTTAAGTTATAATCATTTTAAGTTTTAATTTTTTTTACAGCATAACTTAAATAGCTATATAATATATTATATTTATATAGTTTTACCACAGAAATAGTAGAAAAATATCTATGGAAATATTCATGTTTCGTTGCATTTGATCAATGTCTTCATTTTAATATTTTTGTTAACTTATTAATTATTATGTATAAATTATTTTTAAATCGTTGATACAAGAAAACAATAAAAAATAAAATATGTTAATATGTGAATATTCATTTTTTTACAACATCCTTTCGCAATTTTAGTCCTATAAAATACAAGCAACATTTCCAAAATACAAAACGCTTTGGAAGGTTAATTTCAAAGTATTCTCTAAACATTAAACATATTTTTCAATTGAATATTATTCAATTTAATAAACTGTAATATAGGTTATAGGTTGTTACTTATTACTTACGATACAACGTAATTTAATAATACCTACACAATTACAATTAGTTGTATAATTATTTTTAATTTCATAATGTGTGTCTTTTTTAAACTACGACTAAAATATAATCGTGTGCATTTGATTTCTTTTTCATTTTTTTTCTTATTTCAGGATTTTAAATTGTTTATACCTAAAGTTGTTAAAAACATAGCATATATATATAAATAAACCTTAAATTTAAAATGCAACAACACAATTTTCACTAAACTAAGATTCTAACATTTAAGGTTATAAATAATGAACCAAACAAGTTAAATATCAGGAAAGTCTTATTTATTTTGTTGTAGCAATACATATTATAAAAAATATGTTTTGTTTGGGCTATGGCATTTTTGAGTTTGTAACGGATGAACTACATAATTTAACAGTTCTGAAACAAAACAAATAATAATATATTAATACTTAATTAATAATTATTTTTTAATTGTCAACTGACGTAAAAAACAAATAAAATTTATATTAAAATTAATATTATACAGTAGCATAATATTTAATATATTATGTAATTATATTTATGATCCTAACTCCACTAAACTCTAAAATAATATACTTTTATGAAATTTTATTTTAATAATATGAAATTAAAAATAGGCTAATCGTAAATATATCCAAGCCCGTAACAAGCTACTATATGTATTATGTATAGCTAAACACATCGTACGTCACTAAAGTTATTATAATATAATTATTATTATTTCTTATAATATGTTGTATAAGATGTTATATTAATATGCCTTCAAAAATTTCATAAATAATTTATAATATTAAAGTGTATACAATATTTTTTATAAGCATATAGTATAGTACTAAAAATATTAATCAACGAGAATTCCGTTTAAAAAAGAAAAAATTAAAATCTATAATACAAATATTATATAATTGAAATTAAATATAGAATTATTTAAGAAGAGAGCAATGGAAATTGAAGAAACGTATGAAACAAATCAAAAGAAAGAATATTGCTATTATCGTATTTTTCAAAATATTCAATCAAATAATTTAAAATTACAGTAATAAAAAAATATAACGTGAAATACCTATGAATTTATAAATTTTAATTTTCCCATTTTGAATAAGTTATTTAGATATTCACCATCAATTGGCTAGTTGCTACACCAGGAAATTTATAAAATGTATAATATAAATTGTCATGTTTATATTTCCAATAATTTTTTTTTAAATGCATTAATTAAAACAGTATAAAAAAATGATCTAACGGAATCTTAAAGCTGTACGTATATCTGAATATATCCAATAATTTTAAACAATATACACAGGTATCAAACTGGATTTTAAAATTATATAAAATACTTATAATATTATGTACTCACCATGAGTTGGTTGGTGGCTGGTGTGGCCTTGGCGACGGATTTGACAGCCTTGGCAGATTGGACTTGTCCTACGACAACGATGTTCATGGATACTTTTTCAGCGCCCATTTTTGATTTTTATTTGGTATTCGTGGAGTTAAGTGAAGACTGAAATTAAATACATAAATTTTGTTAATTCCATATGAAACTAATTCACTTGTTATCGTTAAGTACTCACCAAATAATATATTTGCACAAAAAAATGTGTTATGCTTAGTCGAAGTTCTCAAACGTCTTTTATATACTAGTGATTACTGCTATAAAAATAGATGAGTTTAGTGGCATGATATTTTCACAGTCCTTGAATAATTATAGTTATAACCTAATACACCATAAATATTAAATACATTATGAGTGGAGTGGTACAAAGTGGCGTGATCGTATTAATCTGATAAAAAATTGTGTTTTTGTTTTTTTTGTTTACAAACAAAATATAGAAAATGATGTCCCACTCTATGTCGTAATCATATTGCAAGGATTAAAGTTTAAAATTGTACTTTAACTAATTTAATTATAGAAACATTGCCTAATGGTAAGATAATACATAATATAACTAATTATGGAAAAATGTTAACAACGAACGTAATATTAATAATTAATATTAAAAATATTAAAATTTTAATAGATTGGAATAAGCTGAATTAAACCGCTCATTGTTATAATAATAACTATTAATCTAGTATGCAATTTGCTTAATTTAAATGTATGTATAAGCTAATAGACAATTAATTATATTAAGCAAAATAAGAATCCATTGCAAAAATATTTTTGCTAAAATAAAAAACTAACAATTACAAATTCTTTTTATTGAAATGCGTATTTTTAATTTCAAATTGTTATTGCACTAGTATAGATTGCATTTACTTATATACAATTTTTATGTGTTGTTTAACATTATGATTGTATTAAGTATAGTTCTTCCCATCAAAATGGGTTATTATACGTTATATTCTAAATAAATAAGAATCTTTGATTGATATTTTATGCTTAAATAATAATATATAATTAAAATTTAATATAAATTAAAATAGACTAATACGTTAATGCAATAAATAATATAATTTTTGTATAGAAACGTGTTAATAAATGCCAATATGTCATGGTTATTGTGTATCTTTACAACAATCCTAATCGGTCATTTTTTTTTTTTTTTAATCTTATTATGCCTCTTCGTCAAAGCAAAATTAGGGTTAACATAAAAAACTAAGTATTTTACATATTATATTACTTCTAAAAATGCATTGTTAAAGGATAATCCCATTTTTAAGGGATATATTATATAGTAAAACGTTTTATAATAGTTTTCTTTTAGTTGAAAATATAGGAAAATGCATATAATAGTTCCATACAAAAGACGTTTATGCAAGTTTATCTTAACCGACTAATCAGCCAATCGCTGAAAGCGCGCACTGTGAAACGATCACGCCACTATATAGCCCCACTTTCGTCGTTAATCGAGTGTATAAAAAGGCGTCCGAATGCTTTAGTCCAACATAACACATTTTTTGTGCAATTCTATTCATTGGTAAGTACGAAATAACAATTATTCGTTTGAGTTATAATTAACTAAGTGTATATGTTTATTTTTTACAGTTTTCACTTTATTCAACAAAAACCAACCAAAAACCAAAAATGGGCGCTGAAAAAGTAACCATGAACATCGTTGTCGTAGGACAAGTCCAATCTGCCAAGGCTGTCAAATCCGTCGCCAAGGCCACACCAGCCACCAGCCAATTGATGGTGAGTACAACATTTAATTCAATTAATCTCGCATAGATATTTAATTTTAAACAATTATGATTCTAAAATATAATTGATTTGATGTAAATAATTTTTTTTATGTATACTTTCATCAACTTATTAATTAAAATTGTACATTGTTTACATTTTTTTTTTATATATTTTTATAAGTAGGTACAAGGGTGTAAAATAAGTAATTATATATAATAAATGTGACAATTGGTTTTGTTATTATTCAATAGAACTTTAATAAATTTTAAATTTTATTTCACCAATAATAAATTTAAATTATTGAACGTTCAAATTAAATAAAACCCTTGTACCTAACTATTTAAAAATTTTAAATAATGAATCACTATGAGTAAAATTAAAAACTAATATGTATGATGGATACATACTGATAGAACTAAAAAAAAAATTGTAAAACATATTATTATTGTTTATTACTTTAAAATTAAATTATACTCGTATATTTATTATCAGCTTCTTTTTGCATTGTTTCAGAACTGTTAATTCATCATGACTATCAATCTCAACTTCAATCATGCCATAGCTCAAACAGTACATTGTAATATGTATTGACATTGCAAAATAAATAAATAGATTCCGTTTTTTTTTTTAATTCGTTTATTTTTAATTTATACAACTATATTAATTCCTTCTTCACTAGCTAAAACTATATATTTTGAACTAAAAATATATGCATATGACGCACCATGCATACAAAATGTCAAGATTACTTGATAACCTAACTGAAAGAGTTAGGAATTACTAGTAACAAATGTAGATGGTAAGATAATTAAGCGTTTAAGTATTTATTGTATATATATTTATTAATTATACTATAAACATTCCTAACAAAAAACAAAACAACACAATACACTAGCTGTAGAATATATTTCCGTATAATTGGGCTCCCGACATTTTTGATACATAAAAATGTGCTTATATTTCACAGAAAATTGCACATTGAATTTTAGTACGTGCAAATAAATTTATTTTTAAAATTCTATTAGCCAAAATTGAAACCATGGGGTATAACTGAATGACGTTGGCCCTCTCTATAATTTTTTTTAACCTATAATATTTTATTAATAATATATAATATACCTATTAATATTTATATTATCAGGTATATTTAAACAACATTATAGATGCTGTTTATATTAAATATGAATTATTTCTATACTGAAATACCATTTTATAAACATATGATTGATATGATTGATGATAAATAATAACTTACTAATACCTAATACACAAAACATATTATTCATAAAAATAGTCTTAATTTAAGTCGATAAATTATTAACACATATACACCAACAGAACATTTTAGATATAAATATAATTTATATTGCATAATACATAGAATTCAAAACATTATTTATAGTGTACTTACCTCGGGTATTTGTACAAATATTTATTTAAAGCATTAATTTCAGTTTTCACAAATGTTTAATTAATAATTTTAACCCATCAATTTATAAATTAACTATAAACATTTTAATATTTTATCTATATAAGTAAATTATTAAAAATTATTATCACTATTTTATCATGACGATAATGCGAATAATATCATGTATGAACAAAAATTTGTGTATTAGATACTTAATTATTTAAAATGTACTATACTTTAGTACAAATATTTTGACAATAAAAAAAATTAAATGTGTATGGTGTTGACTTAAAAATAAATTAAACGATATTAGCATATATCTACTTCTTGGTCGAAAACGACCCAACCACATGTGAATCATATGAAGTGGATTTTATCGTCAAACACATCTCAACTGAATGAAAAAATTTAAAAACTTAAGAAATAAATACCACATACCAATATATGGCATAACCGTTAGAAGATAAAGTATTTTTATTAAATTGTTGTGGTGATAATACGTTTTCTATAGTATATGTTAGATACTAAACTTAAAAAATAAAAAAATCAACCGTGATTTTAAAGAATTATCTTAACCATAACATAACTAGGGCAAGAGCAGTAAAATAAGATATCGGTTATCAAAACCAAGATTGAAACCAACAATTATTTAAACAGTAATTAAAACCGAACTCGTTTCTATATTTTTATTTTTAATAGTAGTTCAGAGTCGTTATCTCAAGTTTTTTCGGATGTCTTAAATTTCAAGCAGGCCATTTGAAAATTTCACCAAGTCACATAAAAATAGATATACCTACGTACATTATCCTGCTTTCAACGTGTTTCATAGATCAATGACTGCATCATTATAAATAGTAAAAATTAATTTAAAAACAAAAATATAATAAAAGAATTTATTAATTTACCAGTGAAAACCAGTAATTGAAGCTTACGTATAAAGTTTGAAAAAGCCAATTGCAGCAGTAAAAATAAATAATAATTATAATATTTACATTTATATTTATAACTTCTGTATAAGCAAAATTTGAAAATTCTCATGAAAAAATAAATATTTTATTTTGAATTTTAATAAGCGAATATCTGCGATTTTTTAGATGAGTAAATACATCTACAGCTACTTCTATATTGATATTGTAAACTTCTTATTTTTCTAAATCAATTATCATAAGTAATAATTAGATAAATTAATAGATCGTTTAATATTTTATCATCCATGGTAGTGCGTACATTTTACTTTACTATTTTATGAAATTTAAAGGTGAAAATGTGAAATATTTTTACAAAATTATAACTAACATACTGCCATTAAAATTGTTAAAATAATATTTACCTAGTATTGGATTTAAATGGTCTTAAATTATGATAGTAATGAAAATCATAATAATTGTATAACTTATTAATGTCTGGGATTTGAATTTAAACTGCATTAATATTATTAATATTAAATTATTTAGCTTCAGTGTCTTTTCGGATTTTTGCATTAAGATAATTTTTAGTGAAATAGTAAGATATTTTTTTATATATATTTATGGAACAAACCTAGTAGGTACATGTAATACGTATATATAAACGAATATTCGGTTAAAAGATTATTTTTTAAATTTTGCCACAATTCAAACAAATTCAAATGTTTAGTTGAGGGTAGATATTGTTTTCTTACTGGTTACTAACATCAAACCTCTAGAGGTATTTACAAAATTTCCCTAATAAGATTTGATATTTAAACATTTTGTATGCGAAAGATAGTTTATAATAGTTAAATATGAATCCAAATAAAAAGACATAGCTGTAAAAGATATATGTTTTTAATAATCAGTTTTAAAAATTAGAAGACTTTTATTTTAGTATTTAAACCAGAGAACTAAATATAACATAACATTATTTTTTGTTTCTAACTTTTATTCTAAAATAAAATCGTAAAAAGTAAAATTTCTGATAAAAAAAATATATAAACCATTAGCTTAGTATAGAAAAATCTGATTTATTTTATGGTATTGAAATTAGTCCATGAATTATTTATAAGTAGGTACAATTATACATTGTATTATTATTTGTGTTGAATATGACATTTTTGAGTTTGTGAAGTTCAGTAGATGAATTTTACGTGACTTAACAGATCTGAAAAAAAATAAAATAAGTCAATCAATTTTCATCGATATGGTGCTTTGGTTTTAATATCAAATACTCCCAAATCAATAGAAGAGAATAATTATACAACGACTGCTAATCAAATGACAATTCAGCGTCAACATCGCTCAACCAACAGTCAAAATAACGCAAAATAAAAAATTTAATAATATCAGCCAAAATAATTAAAAACACAATAAAAAAGGTAGCTTTTTGAAAAAAAATAATAAAATAAATATTGTTATTATTTTTATAATTTAATGGAAGCACAACAAACAATATTAAAATAATTTGTTTATAATTTATAAGTTATTTATTATCGTTATATTTTTAATATTAATATGTTATCAAGTTAAATGTAATACATTTTAGAATATTTAAAAAAAATTATAGTTTTGGGACTCATCATAAATATTTCATGTTTAATGTATAAGCAGTTAAAATTGTTGATAAAAACTAAGACGTTATATTATATTATATTTAAATAAATTAAACTCAATAGAATATTATATTACAATTAAATGTTTTTGTAACAGCAATTATATTGTTATATACTTTCAAGTAACAAACTATTAATATTATTAAAGGCACAAAACTAAAATTTTAAATTAAAATAATTAAGCATAAACATTAATGAAACTAATTTAGTATGTAAAAAATTGACACTTATGGTAAATAAATATTAAAACACGATTGAAACATTATAATATAGATTTCAAAATTCTTTCCAATCAATTAAAAATTAAAGAAGTATATGCATGTAAGTACTCACTATCAATAACTGCAAGTTGGAAGCTGAAGTGGCATTGGCTACGGTTAAAACGGCCTTAGCAGATTGAACTTGTCCGACGACAACGATGTTCATGGATACTCTTTCAGCGCCCATTTTTGATTTGTTGCTTGGTATTTTTAAGAGTTTAGTGAAAACTGCAAATTAAAATGTTTATTAATCAAAAGTATATTAAATTAATATACTAAATGTTATCGTTAAATTGGTGTTATTCGTACTTACTGAAGAATATATCTGCACAATACAATGAGTTATGCCAGAGTCAAGCATTCGGATGCCTTTTTATACAATCACGATTACTGCATATGATATATTATGATGTGTGGCAATATGGTGGCGTGATAATATTTTAACGATTATTTGTGTACAAATCCACAGTAAACTTTTTATTAAGATAAAACAACAAAGGACAACGAGAAAAGTGTTTTTATCTAGTTGCCAAAAAAATATTCAATTTAAATATCAAAATTTTAGTCAATATACCATAATTTTAAACTTAAAACAATAAAAAGTTAAACAATAAATAAATTCATTGAGATGATTATTATTTTTATTTCTTTGAAACTTAATTAATGTGTAAATAAATTTAGATAAATTTAAAATGTAAATTTATTGTCATATCAAAATAACATAACATAATAACAAATATTGATATCGAAACTTATTTATATTTAAAATTTTATTTTAATAAAATTGCAAATTTATTTGATAGAAATCTAGAAAAGTTATTATGAATAACTTTTAACTTGTATGAAACTCTATTAAAAAATATTAACTAAATTATTCAATAAAGTTAGCGTCTGCCTATTGTTTTTTAATTAATTTTTTTTATTTGTAAAAAAATGTATCATAATTATACTTGCAATACTACAATAATTTATAACACTATAACAGTGATAACTGTCAGGAACAGAGATATTATGAGCTACAAAAAAATTGCAACCGCTTTCGCAGATATTAAATGATCATATTTAATTTTCTGCACCAATAATTTCCACTATGTATAAGACAGAAATCATTTTTTTATTCAGTATGTGTTCTTGATATTTTTATTGTATTATTATAAAATAATTATAAATACATTTAAAATTATGAAATAACTAATGACAAAAATATACATTGTATCTATTATCTATAATACGAATAGTTTATAGTTGACATGAATTACGAATTACATATTTAAACGCGTATAAAAATAATATACACAAAATAATAAAATAATATATTATATTTAAACATTCCAACATTCGACCACGTAAAATTCCATTGAGCTAAATAAATCAAATGTCACCAAGTTACATTCATATATATTTGTCATTATGCTTTTATAATTTTCTGTTAGATAAAATATGTCAGTTATTATTATACGTGACAAAACAATAAACCATAATTGCCATTCGGTTGTTTTACATTATATTTTGTTGTGTAAACCAAACAAAATAAAAAAAGTTTTCTCAAATTCTGCTGATTGGAAATTTAGAATTCCAATGAACTGCAAATCAAGCTTATATACTATATATATATAGAGTGTAATATACATACGAGTATACACTCTCCAAAGGTTAGGTATATTAATAATACTATGTAATATACTGTATAAACGCTGTTGTATTCTTATAGGTAAGATACCTAGTTCGTAATTATTGCACCGTTGGGGAAAAGTTATGCAAAATTGTTGAGTATTAATATTCCGTCGAACTTTGTGTAATAAACAAAACTTATTAATTGACTTTTAAATTGTTTTCATTTGCATTTTATTTATGTTCCGAACTGCTGCTCGTATTCGCGCATCGTCTTATTAAACACTTTAAAGTTTTCAACAGTTGTGTTTATTTTTATTTATATTGATAGTACAACGGACTCAAGTTTTCCCGGACTTAACATGCATTAGCGTTCAACTACAACGGGCTATCCACGGGTAATCGTGTAACATAATTCATGTTCAATTCACTTAATAGCTATATTTCAGTAGGGTATGTACTTCAGAAGGCTCCTCATATTCAACTTTTTTTAATGACTAGAAGAAAATTTGTTCCCGGACTATTATCCTAACAATACGAAAAGACACACGTCTTTTTTAGTTTGTATTCAAAAGTTTTAATGCCTAATAATAAAATATTATATAAATTGATAATAATAGTTAAGAGGACATCGTTCCCGCGTATATTGTATGGCATAATATGTCCACGGCTACTGGATATCACTTCAATATTATCCGATATTATAGAACATTATTTTAATTTTTTTCGTTTACGTTATCACAGACCATGGTTTAAACTAAAAGGTTCATAATGATATAGCGAACAATAACTCGTCAATTATCCGCGAATAATGTTGCGATGAAATAATAATAATAACTTAGTAGAAATAATAATAACTCTCTATCTTCGCCACAAGCTCCATAAGTTTACAGAGGGTAGGTTAATCAATCTGTAACTAATCATATAATATCTAATGTGTAATGATTGTTTATGTATACATTTTTCAATAAAAATTAAATAGATAAATTACGTGTGATATAACTGATATAAGGGGCAGTGTACGAACTTATGTAACCACATCGCCGGTTATTTGAAAATAGAATAAATACATTTTCCTGTTATGGTTATGTCATAGGATGCAGAATGCAAAAATTATAGTGAATTGATGCTGAATGTAGTCATTGTAATGGCAACAATAATCAATATGACTTTAAGTCTAAAAAATTGAAATTTAGATTTTGTTTTATAGATTTTAATAACTTTAATATTGTACTATAATAATAATGTATTATCTAATACTATTTAAATTCTTTACATAATAATGTAGGTAAATTAGTTGTTTAAAAAAATTACATTCTGCCAATATCAAAATAAAATTTAAATTTACATTAACACTCGATAGTAATATAAATAATATTTTACGTTTCACAAGCATGTTTAACTTTAAGAAGTAGATTACATATAATTTTTACTAAGTATTGTGTGTTTATAATGGTATTATAAGTTATTACAATTTTAAAACAATATGGGTGTTAGGGCCGAAAATAATTTAAAACCATGAATACATCACACACCAGTGATTGTACGCAACACAAAAAAACATTGTTACAAGTGTGTTATATTTGCACATAATCACGCATTACTACTACAGACCCTTTTTTAATTTTCAATTATAATCATTTATTTTCTGAAGTAATTTTGAAAGCTATTTATATTATTTATTTTCCAAGAATACTTTAAAAAGTCAAAATTTTAAATCAAAAAATGTTGAGAAGCTAAACACAATACGCGTATTAAATATAATAATTTGAAATTAAGCAATCGTCACAATATTATAATGATCACGCCACGTTACCGTCCCACTTTAAACTGGTCGGCGGGAGTGTATATAAAGGCGTCCGAGATCTCCATTCCGGCATAACACATCTTTTTGTGCACATTTATTCTTTGGTGAGTATACTAACAACGATTATAGTTTTAATTTGATTTAAAATTAATAATATTTTATTTTGTATTTTTAACTTGCAGTTTTCACTTTAATCTCCAAAAACCAACCAACAAATCAAAAATGGGCGCTGAAAAAGTATCCATGAACATCGTTGTCGTCGGACAAGTCCAATCTGCCAAAGCCGTCAAAACCGTCGCCAAAGCCACACCATCCACCAACCAACTCATGGTGAGTACATAATATTATATATATTTTATATAACTTTAAAATCCAGTCTGATACCTGTGTATATTGTTTAAAATTATTGAATATATTTTATCAATATCATAGATATTTATACGTACAGCTTTAAAACTCCGTTTGATAATTTTTGTTCAACTGTTTTAATTAATGCATTTCAAAAAAATTATTAGAAATATAAACATGTCAATTTATACACAGTATAGTAGTCCTCAGAGTCTTCTGAAGTATTTAAATGCAAATTCTTTTCATAGATAACAATATATAGTATAATATTTTTTCGTAATATTTTATACTCTACAAATTATACGATAATTATTATTAAATTATTATATTATTATTAAAATAATAATTTTAATTGATTTGTTTATTATTTTGTTTTAGAACTGTTAATTCATGTACTCCGTTCATCAAAAACTCAAAAATGCCATAGCCCAAGCAGTACAATAATATATTAATATATTAATATGTAATTCATATAAGTATTGATACCGGATAATAAATCAATCATTTCCGATATACATGACTGTTTTGTCTTATTTTTTTTAAACTTTACCTGTTTCAATTCCTTTACTGACTTTTAGTATTGATTTGTGATATTTTAATCATAAGGTGGTACCATATATAATCATATCATTATACCTAATATCCATTTTGTGTCATATTATTAATATGATCGACATGAATATTTGAGTAACAAGTTTATTACATATTTGATATAACACGATATCATCTTTTGAATTTTTTGGTATATAAATTATTATAATATTGAAGCAAAAAGGTTTTATACATTAAAATGACAAATGTATAATAGATCTAAATAAAGTATTTCTAACCAAAATATTTACATTACATTATTAAAATTTAAAGTATTTATTTATTTTACATAGTATTTGGTCATTAATTTGATGATCAGAGTTATATTTAGATAGTATTGGTTTGAAATCAATGAACTTTATTTTGAAATTAACTAAAACATTATATTATGTATTCTAAATTGTACATAAAGTTAGATTTTAATAACTGATGTTGTATTATAGAAAATACATCTTATTTTTTTCACAATTTTTGTAAGGTATTCTTATTATTTTTTACGTTACATATGAAAATTTGGAACATAGGTATTAAAATATCGATTCAATATATTAGCATTTGTGATGGTTACATTTTTACGATTCTAATATTTTAACATTATTTTCTTTAATAAGAATAAGGAGCAACTTTATTTATTTTTTTAATTAATATTTTAGTGTTAAAATATTAGTTTGTAAAGACATAAACAAAAATGACATTAGTCCACAGATCTTTATAACACTACCATATTGTTAATTTGATTGATATGAGTTTGCATGTAAATAGGAAAAGTTAACAGAAATAAAATTTAGTGTCAATCCGTAAACTATTATCGCGCATACAAATAATATCGTTTGTTATACACTAAGAACTAATATTTTTTTACCACAATAATAAATAACATAACTACGAAATCAACTTTGAGAGACTTGCCACATCCTCGGTCCATCGTGGAGTACGCTGCAGATTTTTAAATAATAAATATTATTGTATTGTGACAAACACTTGAAAAAACCGAGAAACAATTCTGTCGCACAATGTTGCCTCTGTAATCGTTTTCACGGTAATATTGAATTTATTCTACTTGAAACCTATCGACTCGGATGGGGTTACTTTTTCTACGTGTATAAGGAATGCCACGACACTTGCTAAGTAACACCTGATTAAGGTTATAGATACTAACGAATATTTTATTTGTGTTCAATGTCTGAATTTACCTATTCTTTATTTTGTTATAGTTTAATAACATTTTTTGCGAGGCCTTAAAACTTTTACATAATATTTCGTATATTATTATATTTTAATCACACAATAATGTTTTCAAATGCATTTTTTTCACAAAAATAAATTAATTTACTTAATAGCAATTTTAAAAAACATTAAATAAAAATATTTAATATGTTTTAGTGATACAATAATATATACCTAGGCTAATAGGTATTTTCCGCACAGAATTGTTTTTCGTATACAATGATATATCATTGATTTCAAATTGAATGCATTCACACAGTGATCCGCTCAAAATCTACCATACAGGCTTAGAGCAGAAGAATAGCCATTTTCCCAACTTGTTGAACAGTTATTTTATTCTCAAAAGCTTATAGGTAAAATAATAGAACTATTATTCTAAATAAATTAAAATATAATTTGAATTACATTAAATTTATTTTATAAAATATGAAGCCTAAATGAATTTATTCAAAAATATGCAAATAAGTAATAACATATAAGTGATAATTTTAACATTAGAATCTACACATTATGAAACATACAAAATATTCTTAGCAAATCAAATATATGAAAAAAATATTCTTAAATACAAGCATACAATCATTGCCCCCATGATAAGTATGCAATATTGTTGTATTTTGATTAGTATTGGTTTTTTGAAAAAAAAATTTTATTTTTTTTTTACAATAAGCTATTATTATTATTATTATTATTATTATTATTATGATTGTTTAATATTAAATAATATTAATTAAATAAAAGACCGAGTTCAGTCATAACCTAGAAGGCTAGAAATATTCAATTTGGAATATTATGTTATCAAATAGCCCTTGCATATTCTATGTCAGACACTCAGACGTTAATATTTAAGATAAAAATATACATGTCTTCAATACTTTATAAATAAATTACAAAAATTCATTACCTTGTTGAAAATGTTTAAGTATAGTTTAAGTAGATATTATAATTATAACTAAGGATTGGCCGGTTCTTATAAAGTTATCGCTTCCGGCTCCAATATCCCTTCAGTTCTCAATACCGGGTTCTTCTTTAAAATTAAGAATAGTAATTATTTAGTATATACTTTATAATACTAGAATTTATAAAGAATTTAAATTGTTATTAATTAAACCAGAATAATAATTAATATTTAAATGTATAACATTATTTTACCACGGTATTCAGTTCATTAAAAAATTAGAAATAATTAATAAATAATAATAAGTAATAACAATTAACAATGACAATATAAAGTTTATGAAAAACTTTATTGAAACATTGTCTAAGAACCGGTGCCGATAAAAATAAAGAACCGATGGAACCGAAGAACCGAGAACCGGAACCGGCCCATCCCAGGTTATAACTAAACAATACACATGTGTATATACCGCTATTACGATATGTATACAAAATACTGCACACTATTATATTTTTATAATTTTAATCGTTCATTAAAATGTTAACTATGGCTCATAAATTATGTTATGAACATACAATTTCTGAAGCGAAAAAAAAACAAACGAGTTAATTGACAGAAGAGACTGATTTATTTTTTAATGTCAATACACAATTTTATAACTTGTTATAGAACTCTGAACTGTTTGGGCTATGTCATTTTTGAGTTTAATATTGATGTAGGCTTTTAGAATTAACAGTTCTGAAACAAAACAAAATAAATTCAATTAATATAATATAACAGTAAATAATCTTGGTAGACTTGAATAATAAATTATATTATGATTAAGAAAGAAATAGCCTAGTATCAGTTTGATGAAGTACAAATTAGATATTTTTATAGTAAAAACTAAAAGGTTAATCTTATTAATCTATAGTGAAAAAAAATTTTATATTTATTTTGATAAATGTTCGTTTACTAAGTATGTTTAAGAATTTTTTTGAAAATTTTACTAGAAGATAAATCTTTTTAATAAGTATTATGATTAGAAATGTTATGAAACAGGTAGCTTATCTATATTAAACCGATATATATGCATTTGACAAACAATGTATCAGAAGAATATTTAAAAATATAAATACACTTATAATTAAACTATAATTGAACATTAAGAAATATAATAAAAAAACAATAAATTGTATATAGTGTACGATATACGCGAAACGATAATTATTTTGGCTAATGAATTGATAACATTGTCAAAAATTAAATAAATATACTAGTCTGCACATATACGCCACACTAAAATAGGTTTAAAATAGATTAGTAATATAAATTCGGAAAAAATTCAATTCAGCCGTATTTTGAATTATTTAAATCACAGAATATTATGAACTTTACCATCAATTGGTTGATGGCTGCGGTGGCTTTGGCGACCGATTTGATGGCCTTGGCAGATTGGACTTGTCCGACGACAACGATGTTCATTGTTACTTTTTCAGCGCCCATTTTTGGTTTTTTTATTTGTTTTCGTGAAACGAAGTGAAGGCTAAAAGTATAAATAAAAAATATAAAATACAATTAATTTATATTAAATTAAATAAATATTATCATACTCACTAAAGATTAGATTTTCACAAAACTTGAGTTATGCCAGATTGAAGCACTAGTACTGCCTTTTATACACTAGCGATTTCTATTTAACATGAAGCAGCGTGATGGTGGCGTGATTATTAAAAGCCTCGATTTTGGTGATTAACCGTTAAAACGCTTAGAGGTGATTCACGTACGCTACAATATATTGTACGTTAGAAATGTCATGATTATTTTAAATCTTAATATTTGACTTAAAATACATCAACTATTGTAAAAATGTGATCAAATAGAAATTTAATTACCATGAAAACTCTTATTTAAATCTAATTCTAAATGATACTAAATTATTGATAATTATTTTTGGAAATTGAGTTCTAATTATTGTAATATAAATTGTTTAATGTCTACTTGTTACTACCAAGTACCAATATTCGAAGTGGTTATCAAAAAATTATGATTTAAATTTTGAAGTATGGTTTCATTAAAAATTTGGCTCACCACCTATAAGTATTAATAAAATAATAACTAATAGTTCGTAACATAACAATTATTCTAATATTCTATTCAAAATTCAAACATATGTACAACTTAAGTAATATT
Organism: Rhopalosiphum maidis; assembly: GCF_003676215.2. Taxonomy (NCBI): domain Eukaryota; kingdom Metazoa; phylum Arthropoda; class Insecta; order Hemiptera; family Aphididae; genus Rhopalosiphum; species Rhopalosiphum maidis. The sequence goes on from NC_040877.1 coordinate 70,278,506, forward strand.
ATGTATTAATGTTTTTAATATTATTACAATTTAAGAATATTCCTACAATTCTGTACAATCAAATCAAAATGAATTAATCAGTTAAATTATTATACATAACTACATTTATATAAACTAATTATTGTGTATAACTACATCAACCATGTTCACTGCATGCAACAGCAGATAGCTTAAATTTTAAAAAATATTATTAATTCAAATAAATATAAACCTGTTTTCTGTACCATACTTTAATACTATACGTATCTGTCTATCATATTTATCAATTAAACTATTAATAGACAATAGTGCCTAGATGAAATACATTTTTGGAAAACTATTGTGATAGATTTTACCGTATTTATTACATACGAAAACGTGAAATACAGATATAACCTTCACCATTTTAAATAAACTTTAGAAAACCATAAAAATAACGAACAATTAAATTTTATTGGAATTAGATGATTTTAATATCATAGTTAGGTATTGATAAACAAAAATTTCAATAGATAGAATCACGATTTTAATTAGCATATTATTATATCATATTACAATTTTTGTGAAATTTTGTTCTATGATTAACAAATTGTATTGGATGTATTAATTATTTTATATACAAAGCATTTAAAGCCATAGAAATTTAAAAAAATATTTTATAAGAATGATGTACACTTTTAATTAAGTAATAATCTATTTTTGGATTGGATGTAATACCTTTATACCAAAGATAATTTATATATTATACTTAGGTTGAACTAGATTTAAATTTAAAAATTTTAATTTGACACATTCTATAAATTTTGAAAACTATGCGCAATACACATTTTGATCGTTCGGTATACAGTTATTTGCAAATTATTTATTTGAAATATCACAATTATCACGCCACGCTGCCGCCCCACTTTAAACTAGTCAGCGGGAGTGTATATAAAGGCGTCCGAGATCTCCATTCCGGCATAACACATCTTTTTGTGCACATTTATTCTTTGGTGAGTATACTAACAACGATTATAGTTTTAATTTGATTTAAAATTAATAATATTTTATTTTGTATTTTTAACCTTGTAGTTTTCACTTTAATCCTCAAAAACCAAACAACAAATCAAAAATGGGCGCTGAAAAAGTATCCATGAACATCGTTGTCGTCGGACAAGTCCAATCTGCCAAAGCCGTCAAAACCGTCGCCAAGGCCACACCATCCACCAACCAACTCATGGTGAGTACATAATATAATAAGTATTTTATATAACTTTAAAATCAATTCTGATACCTGTGTATATTGTTTAAAATTATTGAATATATTTTATCAATATCATAGATATTTATACGTACAGCTTTAAACTCCGTTTGATAATTTTTGTTCAACTGTTTTAATTAATGCATTTCAAAAAAATTAAATTTTTGTTATATTGTGTACTATATAACACAATAATAGTCTTTTGAAGTATTTAAATTTAAATTATTTTCATAGGTAACAATATATAGTATATTATATTTTTATAGTATTTATAATAAATTATGCGTTAGTTAATATTAAATTATTTTTATTATTAAAACAATGATTTTAATTAATTTGTTTATTACTTTGTTTCAGAACTGTTAATTCGTGTACTCCATTCATCTAAAACTTAAAAATGCCATAGCCCAAGCAGTACAATAGTATATTAATATATTAATATGTAAATCATATAAATATTGACACCGAATAATAAATCAATCATTTCCGATGTACATAACTGTTTGTCTTATTTTTTTAAATTTTACCCGTTTTCAATGACCTTAGTATTGATCTGTGATATTTTAATCATAAGGTTGTATCATATATAATTACATCGTTGTACCTAATATGACTGTGAAATCTTGAAGTTTGTTTTAGGTGCGACCTATATAATAATATAAAATTATAATAATTAAATGTATATACGTATATACGTAATATTCATATAATTGTTTTAAAGTTATAAGAACCGTTATAACAGAAGCATAACTATTATCATAATGCTTAATACTCTTTTTATGTTTTTTACATAAAGATTCGTCTTCGGAAACAATTTGTCCAATTTTACGTTTCACCTATATTTATAATAAAAAATTACAAAAAATGAATGTGTATCATGATATTATTATAGATGTTTTATATGAACTTGAAAAAGATGATTTGTGTGTGCTTCGGTGAAATCACTAACTTCATATTCTGTTTCCATCTCATCCTTCAAAACGCGATGAAGTAATCAATGTTTTAATAATTTAATACTGTAGAATATTTATTACGAATAATACATACATCGAATTCTAAATAAAAAATTGCTTCAAAAGAGTAATATTTTTGACAAACTGGTTCCTCGTCATAAATCAAAATCATATAATTGCTTCAAAAAAAGTACAAATTGCATTATAAAATATATTCTTAAAATATTAAAAAATGTATAATTGTTATTTATTTTATTACAAACATGATAGACATTTACAAATTATAAAATAAAAATTTTGTTTACAGTATCCAATAATTTAAATATATTATTTTTCTGAATTAAAATTTATAATTATGTACATTTCTAAATTGTGTTCCTTAAAATTATATCGTCGCTTACTTAAAATATGTTTATAGAAAGAAAATGATCTTTCAACATGGTTATTAGCTCATATTTAAAACAATTCAAAAAATATGGTGTTATGTTTATATCTAAATTAGGTAACATTGAAATTACCTACCTAACCTCAGAGTAACTGTTTTAAATCCATCATTTTTGTCTAATACATAAGTAAATTTATCTTTTATTATTTTTTCATAAGGACCGGGAATATTTATTAGTATATTTTCAATTTCACTAAATATTTTTAAACTATTGAGTAATTGGCTATTTGATTCTTCTAAATTTGTGAGTTATGTGGTTAACTCGGATAAATGTAACTTTAAAAATGCCAAACCACATTTCACTACATTATTATTTACTAACGATTTTAATTTACCAACACTAATGACATCATCGTCTAAATTTTCTACTAAATTTTTAAAAATGATTTGAAATTGATTTGTATATTTAATTACGTAAAGTATACAAAATTGCAAAAAATTGTAACATAAAATTAAATAGAAAGACTGTAATTAATACAAATTGTCTACATATTTGATCAGATTCGAATTATTTGATGATGCAAATAATTTGCAATATCAATTAAATCCGGTCTTTAATTATAATATATTGTTATTATATTATAATATAATAACAATAATGGAATGCATCGTACCATTTCTGTGCGTGTGTGTGTTCGGTATTACATATTTTGTGACCAGTAGGCGAAGAAAACAGTAACCACTTGTCCGTTTGTGCACGTTAAAAATGCATGCGTGTGGCTGAACATGGACCGAAAGAGACTTGTTACAGACAAACAGACAGACGTGTTCGATAGTCTATACGATATTATATTATTACATAATATGCATTATTGTTTTAATCCTCTAGAGCATTATAATACACATTACACTATATTATGTGTATATTATAATATTTAGTGTATATACTATAATACACATATAGACGTACCTAATATTTTGTGTGTGTGTGTGTGTGTGTGTGTGTGTACAGCAAAACGCCACGATCGTAAAATCAGCAGCATCACATAATATGCCACAGCTGTCCAAATTATTATTATTATTTATTTATTTCAGCCAAAAATGAATTACAATTATATGATAACAATAAGGAAATTATTACATTAATAATACATTAATAATAGCTGATACGTATACCAACTGAGCTAAGCTCGTATCTAATATACGGAGTTCTTATAATAGTAAAATTATTAAATAGGATATTTGTACAATTAAAGATACGAATTAATTAATAATATTATACAGTAATCAAAAATTTCATGAAACATATTTTAGTAACAAATTTAACATATACACATTCGGATAAGATATTGTAATTATTATACATATTCACTTTTTAATATTTAATTTATACACACATTCTCATCTAGTCCATTAACTATTATATTTATAGCCTTTTTTATTTGAATTTCATTAACTATATCATTGGTTTTCACATAAACTTGTTATTAGACTCTTCGCATCGTTACTTAAATCGTATAAATTGTGTAAAGAATGAATTATTAAGTGAGTTCACACCCCCATTTTAACATTTATCTACAGGTATTACACATTATTTTTTTCTAACCAATTTCGCATAACGGCACCGTTGCCTGTAGGCAATCAAATAAAAACATTTGAAATTGTACGTGGTAGTTGTTAAAATACGAAAGCGTAGGTACGACCTTGCCAGACGATTTCATTAAAGTTCTATAAGCGATGGCATGAGAACTAAATTACCTTTACGAATGAAAGTGACTCGAAAAGACTCGACAGTATATCTTATGCGAATAAGTAAATACACTTTTGTGTTTTATGAGTACAATAATCCGTATTCCATACACAACAACACATAAGTCTTAACAAAATGTAAAATTTTAGATGCAAAAATAATGTTTACCTGTCTAATAACATTGTTGTTAAAACTAGTCTAGTACGAATAGTTTTAAAAATAGGTGGAACTTATTGCTTTGAAACATGTACACATCAATAAAAAAAGAAATAAAAGTAATATAGAGTTGCACCTTGCATATTATTAAAGTATAATTTATCATAATATTATGGTCCATCAATCATACGATTCGATAACGGCGATAAGTACGATGCCGTAAATTAGAACATCGCCCACAACACATCAAAGCAATTAATGTACAATTATAATGGTACGAGACTCAAAGTCCGTTTCAATGGACGATAACAGTATTAATAAGTAATTTAATATAATTATATTATATTAATTTGTTTTTATTTTAGGCATATCATTTAACTATATAATTATATCTGATAACTGCATGTACCTAATAATATTTAATGATCATTAGTCTCACCTACCTATACACTTTTCAAATATAGTCCATGTAAATTGATAATTAGGTGTTTCGTTTTTAAATAACACTTTGAACATAATATCATTCGACCCATCCGAATCAAGTGCGGTAGATATAAATTACAAACCATAACAACCGAATAACACGCGAGATTTATTTTTGGTACACGCGAGTTACGTGCGAGCATTAATGATAAATTGATAACTATTATAATATTACAAGTTTTTATTTTATATCCTCATATATAATCGTATATTATTATGATGGAATTGTATAGTACAAACATAAAATTATTGTCATAAAAAATTACAAGACGCAATAGACAAAGAAAACTTCATAAGAGATGTCCTGATGGATAAATATAATAATATATAAAAATAATATAAACATTGCATTAACTTCTAAGAATAGTTATACATTTATTATTATTACTACAAAATATATTATGTTTGCTCAGCAAACAATTTGCATACTATAATCATTACACATCAATATAATATGTTATAATATACAGTATTATAATGTGTAAGATTTTCAAAAATTAACTTTATTAGCTGACAATCTTGACTCTTAAATCTGAAAAAGTTTGAAGCAAAATTTTATTATAGTATATTATAATATAAAAATCAAGCATGCCACACACAATTCAGTTGTTAATTTTAAAAACCAAGATTGCAATTTAGTTTCCAATAAAAAAATTTTCAGACAAATTTAAGTTTTAGCATGCTACTCAAATGCAGACATATAATCAGCAAACTTTTTCGATAGATATTTTATTATACTTCTGAGTTTTCCACGACATGGATATGCACAATTTAACTCATTATAAATCATAAAAATAATCCATTATTTTCTATGTATAATATAATCAATAACAATATTATTTAATTATCGTTATTCTGTATTCATAATCAAACACTATGTTTCTCTCCGTCTTGGTAAGAACATTTTCAAACAAAGATTTAAACCATTTTTATATAATATACTGTATGTTTGTATCAATATATTAATATCACAAAGTTCAATCCTGGTCACGTCAAATCGAGTGTCAGAGTTTGTTAAACTGCATAATATACATCTAAGCTTGAAAATCGTTTACACGGCTATTTAATATGCATATTGCATAATACGAAGTGTTAAGTGATAGTTATACTCTGAAGGCTAAGTGATGTTTAAAAATTGTCTGTGTACAAAAGAACCAAAAATCAGATTGCTATTGTTGTATATAAATGCAGTCTAAGCATAGGCAGAAATTTGTGCATCGAAAATTTGTGAGCTACATGTATATACCGTTCACATCATTGTTCTCTTCGATTGCGGCTTATAAAAAACCAGATACTGATATAATATTATAATATAATGCTTTGTACACGAAAATATTTAAAAAAAAAAAACTCGTAGGTAGTGTCATATTATAAATACTAAATTAAATATCTAATAATGACATATAAATACTTCGATCAAATTATATTTTATTAAAAAAAAAAATTTTTAGTTGCAATAACACTATTTATTCCTTTACAAGATAATTGATTTCATAATAATCATTTCAACAGTATAATATTATTAATTATTATATTTTCCACCAATTCCATGACAAGGGGTTATAATAACCCTTACACAAAATGGGCGCAATAATCAAAAAATGAAAAAATTTCCATTAGTTGATTTTTGCACTAAGCCGACAATAATATGTTTGAAAAATATATGTTCAATTGAATTTTTGCTCAAATAAATTTTTGTTTCAAATAATATAATTTATTATTAGAAAAATATATTATTATGTAAATTATTTAAATTATTTAAAAGTAAAAAAATGTTCGTATAAATTCATATCATCAAGTTAAAAGTTTAAATTGTATACAATGCCTCTTAAAAACTCAATGTTATTTCGATCACTATTTTTAAATCTTAAAACAATATTTTTGATTATTATTAGTGTTGTTTTCAAGATACCTTAATAATTTTTGTAATTCTGCCTTGAATAAATTGTTCGTTTAAGCTTTCGTTCTGGTTCTGAATTTTTTGAAGAAATGTTATGAATTTATGTTTAGATATCAACCTAGTGCAATATTATACTATAAAATATTAAGTTTATACGTTATATTAATTTTAAAATTACATATTTAAATGATTATGTCAAGATTCAATGATATAAGTAATGCGTGATAATTCTACGTGTCTTTCACTGTTTAACGGTCTAATAATCGGATATATACTAGGGAATACATTATGGATATCTTAATATCTATATCAATATAAAATTTGCAACTTTTCGAACAGTAATTTTATTTATTCGAACAAAAATTCATTCCAACACATTTTTGAACACAAACCGACAACTTTTTGAGTATGTAAGAATTCGCAATGCACATAACATAATAGACTCATGGATATTGGATATTATTCCGTATATTATTATAACAATAATTTATATTTTAACACAAGTATATTACTTTTAGTCAAAATTTTAATATATATATATATATCAATAAAAACTTTATAAATTATGAGTTATTAAATTGTGTGTACAAAGAAAAATAGTCCTCGATATTAGTTTTACACAAATCAAAGAGGCTATTACTTATTCTTATAAAATAAAATATGTTGAAAAATACTATAAATTGGATGTGTATTTAAATTAATGTTTAAATAAATTTTTAAATCATTATAAATCATCTCAAAGAGATATGCGTTTTGTATATTATAATGATTTGTAAATAAGCAATCGTCACAATATTATAGTGATCACGCCACGCTGCCGCCCCACTTTAAACTGGTCAGCGGGAGTGTATATAAAGGCGTCCGAGATCTCCATTCCGGCATAACACATCTTTTTGTGCACATTTATTCTTTGGTGAGTATACTAACAACGATTATAGTTTTAATTTTATTTAAAACTAATAATATTTTATTTTGTATTTTTAACTTGCAGTTTTCACTTTAATCTCCAAAAACCAACCAACAAATCAAAAATGGGCGCTGAAAAAGTATCCATGAACATCGTTGTTGTCGGACAAGTCCAATCTGCCAAGGCCGTCAAAACCGTCGCCAAGGCCACACCAGCAACCAACCAACTCATGGTGAGTACATATTATTATAAGTTATTAAATACAACTTTAAAAGTACAATTTTATTCAATTATTTTAATCAATACGTTTCAAAATTTGTTTGAAAATACAAATTTTTTATCTTACAAAGTAAATGACTAAAAATATTTTCACAATTATTTTTATTATATTAATTAATTTCATTTTCAAATAAAATAATAAAATCATTTTATTTTAAAAACAATGTTCACATGAAAATCTCATTATGACAATAAATTAACATTAGGTAACGTCAAACTATTTGAATATGAACTTATAACTTATAAATTATATAAATATTATAACTATTATATTTCAAATTATTATTTATTTTTTTGCTATATTGTACTTTAAAACACAATAATGTATTTAAATGTAAATTCTTTTCATAGGTAGCAATATAATGTAGTACCTATATTATCTTTTCGTAATATTTTATACTCTACAAATTATACGATAATTAATATTAAATTATTATTATTATAATAAATTATAATAATTTTAATTGATTTGTTTATTTTTTTGTTTCAGAACTGTTAATCCGTGTACTTCGTTCATTCCAAACTTAAAAATGCCATAGCTCAAACAGTACAATAATATGTAATTCATATAAGTATTGACACCGAAAAATAAATCAGTCATTTCCGATACACATAACTGTTTTGTTTTATTTTTTTAATCTTTACCTGTTTCAATGCCCTTAGAATTTATCTACGATAGTAACAAATTTATTACATACTTGATATCACACGATATCATCTTTTAATATTTTGTTGTATGTAGATTATTATAATAGTGACGCAAAAAGGTTTTATACATTAATGACAAATGTATAATAGATTCGACTAAAGTGTACCAGGTTTTTGGTTTTTTACCAAAATGTTTACATTACATTATTAACATTTTAAATATTATATTTATTTTACATATTATTCGGTCGTTAACCTTGATGATCAGTTATAATTAGACAATATTTGTCTGAGATCGATGAACTTTATTCTGAAACTAATTAAAATATTATTATGTTTTCAACTAGCATTTACAACCATTTGGCTTACTAAAAAATATTTTTCTCTAAAGATTTTAATTACTTATTTGTCATAATACAATAAAATATAAATCAAAGAAATATTTTGCCATAATATATATTTACACATTACACTGTAGTCTGCATGCTATGATAATTTCAAAATGGTTGAATCACTGCTATCTTAATCTACGATAAGTTGGTAGTTAAATACTAATTAAAAATAATATAATAATTAAGGTATTAATAAAATAACGGTTATAAATGAAACTTCGTTGTGGCTCAAAATCATTATTCATACATTAGAAAAAAATTGTATAATGATTTATCATTGAATGTGACACTATCATTAAACAGACCTACACGATTAAGAACTATGTGATAGTGTTCGTGCAATCTTCGTAGTATAAATCTCAATCTGAAAACTAAAAATGTTATTTAAAATAAGGTGAATATATACATCAAACACAATATTGTATTTTTATATTCAAATCTAATGTACAATCAACTGTTATATATTTTATTTCTTACCAAAAATGTTTATACAAAATATATTACATAATATTATAGTAAGTAAGCTTTTGATAATAACATTATGGTACCTATGACAACATTTAAAATTAATTTATTACTATGGCGCATACTTAAGTATCTAAGTTTTAAATATTGGTCGAAAAGAAGCGAAAAATAACTTCATAACTTAAATAATTCTAATAATATAATACATAAAAACTTATTTTCCGTGATATGGCCAATCCTGTATAATATAATAGGATTGGTTGTTTTGAATAATACAAATTTTATAGAAAGTACAAAATAACTATATCATTGGTATAGGTTCTAGGAAATAATATATAATATATTGAACTATTTATTTCACCAAAATTTGTTGTAATAAAAACAAAATAGCCGGTAAACCAAATATTGATCTATTGACTTCTTTTATGCATTCTACAAATTCTAAATACATAATATATCTGAATGTACATAAGCGTGATCTTCTTTCCGGAATTTTTTCGTTCATCATTCACGCCATTCAAGAAATGTATTTAAAAAAACAGTTGCAAACATTTGAAACCTAAAATTATATTATATTTGGTACATCACCGGCAGTCGTCAAACTACATACTTTTTAAAAAAAAGTCATCATTCAAATCCGTACACTTTTATACATCAATTCCGTACAGTTTTCTCAAAATCAAACCTAATCACACACGCTTATATATCAATAACGCACACGTTTATCTAAATTTACATTATATTTTAGTACCGCAAACCAGTTAATCATATTTTAATCTAAACCACAAAATCATAAAAATATAATTTTAAGGATTATCCGCAGATTGCTATACCTGCTACTACATTTTTTTTCTCGAAATCAATTTCCTAACTTTGCTAATTACATAATGGATAATTATACTGAGACCAATAATTTTTTACGAGTATTTAATCAAAAATGAATTTATCTAATATCAATCAAAAATATTTTTTGTTTTTAAAACAAATTTATTTTTTTGATTTTTTAATTTTTAATCGAACTATGGAATTTTAAATACTTAAAATGCCCACTATAAATCCCATTGAAAGCTTAAAAAAATATATATAAAATAGATAATATTCTTATCCTTAAGTTTCAGTATAAGTAAATATGATATTTCATTCGTATAATAGCCTTATAGCTAACAACACAAAATTGGTGTGCATTTGTGGCATGGGACCAACAAAATAAATTTATATTGCGTTTTTTTAAAGTATAGAAATGAATTACTATAATACATATAATAACATTTAACGTGTATATTTTATATTATTATTATTATTATTATTATTATTATTAAATTAATATTGGGTTAGAGAACTTTTAGTTTAAAACAAAATATGAGCATTGTCATAAAATATATAGGATTTATAGAATTATATTTTTATCCAAATTACGCCATACCACTCCATTTTATCCCAACTATCCTTACAAAAGACGTCTTATATAGATTTCCATTTTGACATAACAAATCTTTTTCAGCTGAGTCTTATTTTTTCGAGTATTAAAGAATGTGAACTGCTGTTTTCTCTACAGTTTTTTACTGCTAAATAATTTGCAACCATTAGTAATTTTGACAAAATTTTAACTACAAACGTTCATAAAAAATGAATGTGTACCAATAAATATTTTTTTTATCATAGGAAGAAAAACTTAAATTTTTAAATCTTAGAAATAATAACAAAATTACATGTATCTATATTTCAATACTTAATAAATTATATTACTAATCTAGCTACGTTTTTTTTCGTATAGGTATGTTTATTACCGTGGAACAAACTCGTACCAGTCGTATACCTGATTCAAATTCGATTTAAATGTTGGTAAAAACTGTTTGTTTAAAGATTCAAAACGTCAGTGACTCGTATTAGTGAAAATTCTAAAAATACTTCCAACTTTGGGCTGTCATCTTGTTGTTGATGCTGTTAATCGTTTTCTCCTATTTTTATTGTCCCTACACTTAAAATTAGTTTAACAAAGTATAATTACATATACGTTGTCACAATTATTTATTAAAGAATTTTCAAAAAACCACTCGTTTTTAAAATAAGATAAAGTCCAAGTATATTAAAAGATGTGTAATATGACATGCAAGAGTGATACGAAAGGCCTGTTAAAGTTAAAACCTCTCATCTTTTGCGTGCATGGTTTTCAGCATATTATAAATTTTAACTCGGACAATTATATTTTTTTTTGTGGTTATTTTTCAAGTTCTATTCTCATAATGTTATTTAATATTATTTTCATAGCATTGTGTGGTATACTTTTTTTAACTCGCCAATATTAACACTTTTAAGATTCCAATTGAAACCTTGACAAATATGATGTGCATTACTTTTTCAGGAATATTTGCTGTTACTTCAGATTTATTCGATAGTTAGAAATGTTTGAAAAGTTTTTAGTATATAGTATTTCACATCCAAAAGATTGTTTTTTAATTTCTTTATTGCTTTAAAACTTATAATTTGACATAAGTATTCAAAACTTATGACAAATTGTTACCTATACGTTAATTTTCCGGTATCAAATTTACTCATTTAGGAAAATACACAGAAAACCTAAATTATACAAACACATTTCAACAATGTATTGTAGAGTTACCGCAAAAAGTAATGATTGCCAATAATATACAGATTATAATATCATGACAATTATTATTATATAATTTATTTTACCAGCATAATATTTTCACAAAAACTTAAACTCCTAACTCAATGTAATCAGTTATCACTTATACCCTATTAATCTGAATATATGATGAATCACGCCTTACTACATCACTCGACTAATCTTATTAGCTTTTTTAAACATCTTTAAAGCAATTAGCAAACCTTTCTTTAATTCATCATAACACAATTTCGTGTAAGTCAACTATTTGGTAAGTGTCTACGTCAGTCAATAAAATATATCATTTTTTTTTTTTGATATACCGTTTATCAAATTTTTATCTTATGAACTTTAATAAATAAATCTTAAATATTTATAGAATAAAACTCCCGTTGTATTGACTAGTATTTTAATTTAATTTCATAAATTTTCTCTATTTTTCGTCTATCACAGTACAAGTTTTCAACACTTTTAAGTTCTAATATTTCCAAGTCAACAAAACGTTTGACATTAAAATATATTTTTTTTACACAATTCGTTAGACAGCGCATTGTATAGACAATATAGGTACATTACTGTGCAGAAAACATCAATTTTATACATTAAGACATAGTCCTGCCAATGTAAGGCTAGGTTAGGTTACTATAATCCTACCTTTCAGAACACCTACAATTAGTTATACTATTCAATATTTAAGTAATTTAAATAAGTGTTATCAGGTATTCCTCAAAGTAATCGTCTAGGACATCTACTGTTTCGTTTTATATATTTATAAATTCTGTCTGTTCAGTCATTTCTCCAGACCGGATTCTGGTATTTACTGATAACATATAAATATATATATATTTCATATAATGAATGCTGTAAAATAGATAAAACGGTACGACGCACTGTGAGTGAAATACGAATTCTATCTGGTCAAAAATAATAATTTTAACAATCGTTTTGATTGCTAATCTATACGAATATTCATACCCAGGTTCTCAGTGATAGTAAATACAGCACTATCGATATAACAGTCATTACTATCATTAAGTCTGCCAGCAATAAGCTCGGTTTAATGCCATTAGTTTTTTGAATTCTGTAAACTGTATTATTTATATTTGTACGTTCTAATGCGTTACACGCGTTGTAAGCATTAAATGCCGATCATTCAGAAAAATAATTTTCAAATATTTATTATTAAAATATATGAGTCTATGTGGACTGTAGAAAGTATGATAATCTTTATTTTGATTAAGACATAATATAAATATATAAACCTAAATATATGTAATTTACTATATGATATACTAATTATTACTTCCTGAACATCGCCAATAGAATAATTGATGTTTATTTTATACAAAAGTAAGCGCAAAAAGATAACACTATTACATGGAACGGAATGGGAAACAAATCGAAAAAAAATCGCTGATATACGTGACGATTATCGATAAATTCAGACGGCCTTACCGGATGGTGTTTCCGGTGTTAATAAGAGAAATGTGATCTTGTGGGTCAGCAGCAGAGCCGTTGACACTCGCCGTTCGGCGTATAGTGGTAAAATATACGTACGTGTCTGTGTTGTATATATAATACAGCCAAGAGGACGTGCAATACGCTTAAACGAAGACACGTAACGTTGATAAATGTTCTGCTGCAATGACCTTTGAATATTGTCCTCGTCATGAATTCTTTCACAGACCACTACGCGGGCATGATATATCTTCGCAGCCGATCGTCCGGGTCTTGCCACGCGTCCGTCGTATGTCCGTTGATTTATACCACAGTCTACTCGATGTATATGTGGTTATCGGATAATGTTATTTTATATCATCAGTCGTAGTGTGGTTGTATGCACTTAAACAAGCGATGCAGTTGCGTAAAGATTAGGAACTTTTTAGAGCATCGATAATAGCACTTACACATATTATTGTAAAAAGTATAAAAATCATGCTACAATAAGTTCGTTGTATATTATTTACAATTAATAATTCTATTATTTCGTCGAACTGTTTTTAAAGCATCTTCAAAATAAATTTAAAACCCAATTATTAGGTTCTTAAAATTAAAAATATACTCTAAAATATCCTTAAGATATTCTCTTTATAATCTATACACTGGTAAAATATGCTCATTTTTAATTAAATTTTAAACATTTATATTTGCATTTACCGTCCATTAATTCCATATAATAGAATAATACTTGAAAACAATAATTGCATATCAATATACCATTACTTTGGTAAATTATTTAAATTCAATCGCATTTAAAACAATGAAACAATCTAAAATTAATCTAAAATAACAAACAAATTATTGAGCAATTTATATTTTTTTTTTCATTTTTAAATTAAAACATGGTTTTTTACAACTTAAGAAATAAATAAGTATGCATGATTTTTATAAATAATAATACAACATATATACCAACTCAATATAAAATGAAGGCTAAATATTCTCAGTTCTTTAAAATATGATTTAATATACAAAATAAATTTTTCCTGATCTATTTATATACATATTAAACATTTCTGATTGAGATACACATATGATTGATAAACAGAGTACCTATGACCTATCACATTATTCTAATATTTTGGTGTTAAAAAATCATTATAATCTTAAAATATCCAAGATTGTTTGTGTCCAAATAGACATGATAAACTTATATTAAATAATCATTGAATCGTTGTATACGAAAAATTATTCTGAGCGGAGACAACGTATTAATCTCTATTCTCTACTATTCTCTTTAGAATATTATATCATTTGTTTGCATCATTGTTAATAATATAATAAGTTTAATTAATTTTAAAATAATGATTGAATATTATCAATCGTTTTAATAATAAAACAATATATTATAATATTATATTATTATCATTGACGTATAAACCAATACTAACTTAGATTAAAACTTACAATCAATTCAATTTAAACTAAATATTTTGAAAAACATAAATTGCGTATAAAATAATAATACACTTGGTCAATTATTGTAAAAATATTACAAGTCCCTATGACTAAAATGTATATTTTTTAATTATTTAATTTTAAATTTGAATTACTATTTACAAAAAAAAAAAAAATGAATACATACATGAAGGTATAAATTAAAATTCTATCACAATATAAATATTAGAATTTAATTGTTTATATTTTTTTTTTGAACATAACCTATATCAAGTTTAACATAATAGTTTACATTTTTCGTATTGGTATTGTATTATTTAGTCAATAATGGGTATACTATGTTTAACGCTATATAGTTCCGTAGTTCTGTTATGCGTCAAATAACGTTATACAAACAAGCCACTCGATATACCATTTCTTGATGAGAAATCGATTATTTAATTGTAGGTATGTATGATTTATTATAATGAGAGTATCTTTACGAACCACTCGATAATAGCGTATACTATAAGATATATATTATATGTACATAATAACGGAAAAAGGGAAAATAATTTAGATTTTTACGTGGAAGTTTTTTAGAGATATTATTGCATGTAATGGTATTGTTGAAAATAATGCGAAGTGTTTGTTTTTATATACACTTTTTATGGACATGACATGTAAATTCGGGGCATAACTGTTTTCCGTTGAAATAATGACCCTCGCCCGTTATCATCAAGACCGTTTTCCACCAAAGGTTATATTCTAATTTCCACAAAAAAAAAATAATAAATTATTTAAGATATTTTTTGATAAACCATTATATCAGTTATGTACAGTGGCGTACTCACGGGGGGAGTCATGGGGTTTAACCCCCCCACCATTGGCCGTATTTTTTTATATCTATTTCATATGTTTATCACAATATAATATTTTTTTACTAACAATATCACGATTATTGATTAAGTGATTAAATTAATATAATAAATAAAAATAAAATTAATAATTGATTATTGATTTTACTGATTATAATATAGTAAATTGGGTCTAATTTCTGGTGGTGCAGAGGCATATTGTCAACCTATAATTTCCACCACACCAATAATCCAACTTCCTAAGTAAAATCCTTCCCTATAAACTATATATTTTCCCATAATATATTTCTTTAAATAATAAATACATTTTGAATTATTTTAGCAGTAAAACCTTTATTATCATAATATTAATAAAAAAAATAGTCAAAAATGTTTTTATATTTATTTTAAGTTGATATTACATCCTCTTTCCGCAGTTCCCAAATCGAATTCATCAATTACATGGTCCAAATTAATATTATTCTTTTTTTTTTATCTGCAAAGTAACTAAGCTAATAAGCCTTTCTTGTCCCGTAGTCGTTCTAAAGTAAGTTTTTAACCTCTTTAGACAAGAAAAAGATCTTTCGCAACCTGCTGTATGAGTAGGTATTGTTAGGAATATTTTTAATGTCGCTGGAAAACCTTTTTGAATGTAATTTTGTTTTATGTATTCTATTTTTGATTCTAATTTGTCAGGTACTGAATTATTGCCATATTTTTGATTTTACTATTTTAGAATATAGATAGAATAATAATTTTGGTAATGCCTATTACATGCACGAAATTTATAATTTTGTATCTATTTATATATTATTATATATTTCAATGATTTTCTGCCTTCTGGTGGTGCAAAAACATACCTTTGCACAACCACATTTTAGATGTGGTGGTGCAAGTGCTGCATTTGCACCACCCAGCTTATGCCACTGACGTTCAAAATTATACTATTTACGAAATAAACTAGTATCCGTACATGGATAACTAAGTACTTTTTACATTTAAACTTAGATATCACACTATTGCTATTTGCTTTAACCGCATTTACCACAGAATAGGTGAAATAGTATAGATGTGTTTCTTGTTGCTTTGCTTTTCTTTATTTCAGTTAGACATGTTAGAATGTAATGCACCTGTTGAAGTTGGACCAACAAATGATATAGGTTTCTTTATAAATCGAAGCTTATCTGATATTTAAAAAAACATAGTGAGTGCATTTGTCACTGATAAATTTAATCACATATTATTTTCAAATGTTTTTATTTAAAAAAATTAAATAAATTAAAAATCTGTATAACTTAATTTAAGTTACTTAATGTACATAACATTTTTTAAGGTTTTAAATAACTTATGGACACACTACCAGTAAATTATGATTTTCCAATATTAAATATGAACTCTAAAAGAAACCTGAAATCTGTTAAATTATTTTAGAGCCGTCTTAATACAAGATCTATAAAGAAGATCTTTATAGATTTTGGTCTTAATGGACTCACAATGCTATCAATTCATGGAGATGTGCCTCTAACAGCTGAGGAAGTGGTGGACGATCTGGCAAAAAAGCCCAGAAAATTAGACTTTTTTTTATAATGTGGTGCTAATAAATATATAATTTTTTTTAAATAGTACAAAATTTATAATTAGTATGACTACAGGGAGTGTGGGGGCAGAGCCCCCCACTTTTGTATTCTAGTAAATTTTCAGAGCCCCCCCCATTGAAAATTCCTGAGAACGCTACTGGTTATATATCCCACGTAATTTATTTTTTTTTTTTTTTTTAAAAATCATACATAAATTATTACAGATTAGATATTATGATAACATGATTAGTTACTGCAGATTTGATTAACCTACCTCCTGTAAGCTTATGCAACTTGTGGCGGAGATGGAGTTATTACTACTAAATTATTATTATTTCATCGCAACGTTATCCACGGATAATTGATGAGTTGGCATTGTTCGCTATATCAGTCTGAACCTGTCAATTTATACCACCCGTCTGGAAAAATGCTCAAGCACCTACCTACCTACATAATATAGTGTTTAAGCAAACTTAACGTTCATTTCTATTATTTTTTTTTCATTTCTTTTAATCTAAATAATAGACAATAGTCCTATAATCCCTCTATTATTTAATATTTTTATGAATACCACAGTATGCATGTCCTCATATATCGACCACATTCGTAGTAAAGCTTTAGATGTAAGATAATTTAAGGTTTATTAAGCAAATTCAACAAACTTCGATTTATCTGGTTGTCTTCTTAAATCCGCTCAGTTCTCGAAGATGATGCTGTTATGTGGTCACCATATGTACAGGGGTACAGCCATCGATATACGTCAGAACGGTTGGGTCTAAAACCGATTTTTGGACTTTATCAGTTACCGTCTAAAAATCATCATCCGCAACATGACTACAGTCCGATTAGTCAGGTTTTTAAACTTAATTCTTTGAATGATAGACAAAGAATATTTGGAAATATTCAAAAATTAATTGAAGGCAATGCTGAATATTGATGTCCCGGGAATATTTGATGATTTATTAGCAGCATCCGATCGCTTTGCTAATGATAACAATACTTTTATTTGATTTTTTTACTACTGACAAAATTTAGTCAGTAAATTCAATACATTTACTTCTTTATATAATTATTAATTTTGGTTTTAGTGGGCAATCTAAACTAAATATGTTATTATGTTAAATTATATCCGATAAGCTAGGTACTATAATGAGGAAGTATATAGTAATCAAAAGTTGCAAAACTTTATTCTAAACTACAGTGGAATACAAAAGAAAATTCTCAGCAATTCCTTTTATACAAGTTGTATAATTAAGTAATATTCAAAACAATCACACATGGGATAGCTAGGAATATATTTCTTAAAGTTGGAAATCAACTCAATAATGTTTAAAATAAAACGGAGATGGGTAAATTGAGTCCGTGATAATTTTTGTCCATTTTGAAAGCGGTAAGTTGGGTCCCGGCTATAAAAAGGTAGTAAGTTGGGTCCCAGCTATAAGCCAGTGGTGCAACTAGGTCTAAAATATACAAACTTGAAACTTTAATTTTTTTAATAATTCTGTTACAATAATACGTCATATTGCATATAATGGAACACCACCCGGACACCCAATTAATTCTACGCATCATGTTAGTGTATGTTTATAGACAGCTATTCTCAGAGCCGTGCTGTGGAGGTGGGGCCTAAGAGACATACGCCCCGAGCGCATGATTAAAAGGGATGCCAAAATTTTTTTTATAGTATATAAAAGGGGTGGTCAAATCGCGGCTTGCATCATACTTTTACGGCTCGTATCTTATCGTAACATTTTTACATAAAAAATTTTTTAATATGAATTTATGTATGAGTATGTATGACTTTTTTTTTTACATTTTGACTCTCCCATATTTATTAATATATTTGGTGACTTGCGAGTCTCTTCTCGCTGGCCATCCCTGGCATATAATATAAACGATAAATAAAAAAGGGGGCAAATATTTTTAATTTTGCCCTGGGCACCAAATCTTGACGACACTGCTTTGGCTATTCTTATCGTAGATATATTATATTAACATTTTTATTGGAACACAATTGTTTGATTATTTATACCATTATTATTTATTTAGAACATGATATTATAAGAACCACATATATTTTAATTTATATTTTTTTTCTACCCTATTAATATAATATATGAACTAGACAACATTTTTATCCAATGAATTAAAAAATATGAGAAACAAATTGTGAAATTAATTTACAAGAACTTTTAAAATTCAAATATTAACACAACATACGATTTAGAAATTATTTACAAATGAGTAAACGATGGAAGCAGGCAAGCAGCAGTGAATAAGCGCAATATGACCAAAAAATATTCAATTGAGAATGATGCATTCGACATTGATTTACCTATTTTTATTTTCAATTGTCCCGTTAGAGCTTCACCGTTCGTAAAAAATGTTGATGACAAAATTATACTATGGAAAAATTCACGACCTTCGTGAATAATATTTCATCATCAGCATTCAAAAGTACGTTCGTGTATAAAATATAAGCTGTGTAGAAGTAACCAGAAAGTTAAATATTTTGAAATGTGCTAGTCGACGGTCTAGTTTATGACGCAAATTTTTATAGCAATGGATGTGTGTAATGTATAACACTACAATATTGAGTAAATAATTTATATATACTAGTGTTTAGCAATCATGATTATTTTATAAGCAAGGTGTAAATGCGCTATAAAATATGTAAAATAAAATGGCGGCGGCAACACTAATGGTTTTAGGCTCGTGTATTTCACATTTTCTGCACGAGTAAATAAAAACACTTGCATTTAAAAACTAAAAAGTGAATTCAGAATATAAACAAACTAATTTCAATTTGATGATCAGATCAAATCAAATAAATAAATTATTGAAATTAAACTTCTCTACAAATCTAAGTAATTCTTAATGTGAAACTTATGTGAATATACACAAGGTTAAATGAAAACAAACTCACTGAAAATATAGGGATGGATAATATGAAGAACACAGGATTATAGTAAAATAAACCCATAATATTATTTAAATACTATTTATAATTATTATTATTATTATTATAGGTAATACTAATATTTTACATAATTAAAAATTCACTACCCTTTAATATATTTGGTGACTAATCTTTACATTTAATAAATATGTATACTTCATATGTTACATGCATAAACAATATAAAAAGGAAAATAATTATACATTAATATATATATTTGTTTTGTTTTTTGCTGATTTGATCTTACTTTAATACAATATATTCTTAATTACTTAAAAACTTGTTTCTTATATTTCCTTACATTATAAAACATAAAAAAATTATATGACTTCATTATTCAACTAAACCTATTCAATAAAAGTTGAATGCTTATAAATCTGGTAAATCTCCACTATCTGTTGAAGTGTTGGGTTGTTTGTGTACCATGCAAGAACGGGCAACAGATTCAAATAACCTATAGATTCATTTTTAAACAAATTATTAAATTAAATTTAATAATAATTTTGATATAAATTAACTTTAAACAACATAATAGAATAGTAGTAGCCAATAATGAACTAAAAATCATAATATTATTAAAGACTCTATAAAAATATAAACAAACAGCAATTATTACATATAAATAACAAAGTATTGCTTACTTTTCAATTTCTGGAGCGCAATGTACAAATTCGTGGTTCCAAAACTTGTATGCTGGATTTTTTATTAGCTCAATAAATGTGATCAATAAGCCCCAAGGATGAGGTCTGTTAACAATCAACCTTTCCAAAAGAACTCTGTAATAAAATTAAGAATTAAGTAACAATTTTATTAACCAATTGAATTATATAGCCAAATAAAATTCTTAAATTATATTTACAATAGGTACTAACCTTGTTATTTGTTCTTGAATAGCTTCACTGTTAGCCTCAGCGAATAGATACAAAAGAGTACAGCTAAAGTAATGTGTGTGACTATTAGGAAAACGTAATTGGTTTGCAATAGCATTTAAAAACAAATAGCGACCTAAAATAATATTAAGATATATGTTTTAAAAATTACATAATATTATTATTCATATATAATTAAACTAAAACTATAATTTGTTATACCTTCTGTGTCAAGGTCCACAGATAAATTTTGGAAAATATCCATGTGCGCAGAATGAGCAATAGTAGAAGTATTTGGAACTAAACCCTTGCTGCGAATATGCTGAATAGCTTGGGTACCAACATACAGAACAATTGCGTTTAAAAGTGAAAGATTATAACGCATTCCTGGTTCACAACAACTCTGTTGCATCGTAGTACGGATCTCCGACAAAAATGTAACTGGAGCTCGAGTTTTCAAATATAAATCTAAATCCTAAACAAAAAAATATCAATAATATTACTTTGCCATTAAATATTTATTTTTTTATTACTTTTTTAAAGCTAGCTGGTTGGATGTAACATTGAAAATCTGGACTAATTTTTGGAGCCAAAGATATTTCTTGAAGCACGTCAACTTTTAAGTTTGGTGTAAATGGATCTGGTAAACGCATGTTACGTGGGAATGCAGATAATATCAAATTTCTCATCTAAAATCAAATGAATAACAATAATATGTTTAATATTTATTAAATAACAAATACAAACCTGAATGCAATTTGGAGGTATCACATCACAAAAGCCATAGTGGAACTCGCACAAGAATTCGGGAAAATCATGTAGCAAAATGAGGAGCACTCGCAATGTTCCCTTATATAACAAATGAACAGGCTTGGCAAGTTCAGCATTTCTTAAGAATGGAGCCAGGTATTTGAACAGGTCAATGAGTAATTGAGCATAGAAATTCCAACCCTGAACATCAGTAACCGGAGTTTGATCGTAAGCACGCTGTCGCTAAATCGATGTAATTATTTACATATAGAAAAGCAAATAATGAAAGGCTCCACACCCCTCAAAAATATTTTAAATTAAAAATGCAATGTAGAATTAACTAATTGCATAACTATTTTAGCCTTTCATTAAATAGCTAATACTATCATTAAAGCTTACTTTTTGTTGTGGAGTTAATCCCAAAAGACGACCAATGAATATCCTGTGAGATATAAGTTCCAGCCACGCATATGCAAAGCCTGGAACTTTTCTTGGTCGAAGTAGATGAAAAGTATGACAAAATGCAGCAAGTATCTAATAATAAGAATAAAACAATAATTAAAACAAAATATATCATATGGCTTTATCATACATCATAATATTAATATTAATATTGTATATAACAAGCATTAATTTTTTTACTATTATCCATAGCTTATTGATATTAAAAAACCTTACAGGATAATTGATTGATTCTAATACTGGATCAGGTGCATTCAAATCAAGGAAAAGAGTGATTAAAATCCTATGGTATGGTAATTGGTGAAAGTCAGTGGCTTGGACGTCATGATCTTGAAGCAAAACACCAACAACAATTCCAAGAACCTAAACATTGTTTATATTTAGTTATAGAAGTACCTGTACTTTAGAAGTCAAAAAAAGAATTACTTTATTCAAAAGATTTGTTTTAGTAGTTATGGCAGTTGCATCACCAGAATGTTTAACTAGTAGCACGATGAGTTTAACATAGGCATCAATTGTATGGAAAAGTTTAGCACGGACAGTGGAAGGAGACTGAGTTTGATCAGGTATCTGTCTATAACATAGTTCAACCATCATCTGTGTACTGAGGCGGAAAAATCGAGTTATGATGTCATCAGATTTTAAAATTCCTTGGACATTCATCTATATTTGCATAAGAAAATTTAAATAAAATAGTTTAATAAATATATTAGTACCGTAAGTACATTACAACTAACTTGATGAATGTATACACTAAAAGTTTTTCCTGGATCTCTATTGGGTGCTGAACTATAAATGGTCAACCATTCCTTAAGTAAAAACTCAGTTTTTTCCAACAATCCAGGAGGATCATCAAAGTCTCTACCCTAAAAATTGACTCATGTTAATAAGTTTTATCTTCACAAATTTAAAATTATTAAAATTGTATAGTTGATAGACCTTACCTGTAGCATTCCATGTTGAATGTGTGCTGAAGAACTACTACTGCCACTAGCCATTCTTTCTGAAGCATTATTTTCTGTTTGTGGTGATCTAATTGCTTCCAGAAGTGCTGTCAACCTAAAAAATAAATAATTAAGTTAAATATTAATAAAGATTTTTCATTTCAAATTACAGAATATCATTAAAGAAATAATTCAATCACTAACCCATCAGGAACAGGGCGACCACTAAGCACAATGCCATTCAATGCATCAATAGTAGCTTGGAGATGATGTTCAGTTATAGGTGAATTAGAACGATTATCTATCAAATAGTTTTGTAAAAATTGTTTTATGTATGCCATGGCTACATAATTTGCACCATTATCCATAGACATAGCCAAGTGCATGTCATACATGCTAATATTCACCATTCCAGCACGTATTAAAACATCAATAGCATCAATGTTAAAACGTAACTCATCTCTAGATTCCATGAGAGCTCTAGGAATCAACAAATATAAATATTACTTTTATGTAAAATAAATAATTTCAAATAATATACTTGGTCAGAGTTTTATTAGTCCATTGTAAATTGTAAGCACGAGGATCTTGAAAAGCTCTAAATATATTGAGATGTATATCACGGTATCTGATACTCATATCCAAATCATGGTTTGCTGATGAACTAAGACCGTCTAAATAACTTTCTACGGTCTAATAATAAAATGTAAAAAATGTAAATAATACAATTTCATAGAAGGAACATTAATCTAAGTAGTTAATTTACTTTATTAACAACATTTCCTGCAGTAACAATATCACGTGATCTTCTTAATGTTGTCATTGCTTCCATAACACTATGTAAATTTGATGGTTGTGTTGTGTTAGAAAGTATTCGTTGGTTGCCAATATATAATTGTAAAAGTGACTCAATGTCACTAATGAGTTTTTCATAAACTACTGTCATCTCATCAGGTGGAAAACCCTAAAAAATCACAAACAAACAAGTTGAGCACAAAAAATTAAATAACATTAAAAATAATTACAGATTTGGGAATGAACAACGAAACAGCCTCCCGATCTAATGGTTGAAAACCAGGTATGTTCCTTGCAAATTCCTCATACACTCCAATCATCTGAGGTGGTGGTAAACCAACTTTATTACGTAGAGTTTCTGGCAGATATTCTGCTTGGCCACCTAATACTAGTGGATCACAATAACGACGACCTTCCATTCTTGACATACTGCGCCTATCATATTCCTAAATATTAAAATGAATAAGCAAAAAATTACACAAAAATTTAAAGCAACATGAATTTGAAATAGTTACACTCTAATTACTGAGACCATAAATAATACAAATTTTAAATAATAATAAATATTACTTACAATTTTTAAGTATTTGTCAATTTCTATTACGGCTTTTTCAGTTGCAGTTTTTTGGACAAATGCACATGCTAATTCTAAATTATCATTCGCACACATGGTACAAGCTTGATCAATCATTTCCTTTTGAGATTGTGATGGAGACTAATTGGGAAAATTTAAATATTATAAAATCTCCTTATTATGGAAAAATAACATTATTAATACATACAATCAAAACGCTCATAAAATGTTGCTTCAGATTAGTTGTCAATGTTTGAATGACTTGTTCTCGACATGTAATCATTGCCAAACCAGAAGTTAAATTTCTTACCATACAATGCGCTGCTTTACGTAAATGGGTGTCATCTGGGTCCATACCAAAATCCTAAATATTTGAATTCATGAATTGCTTAAGTTAAACATTTATAATAAATAATAAACTTACTTTTTTAACAATGTGTTCTGTGGTAATTACTGCAATTTTTACTGATCTCTCGACAACAGGATTTATCCATTCTTGGATTGACCGTTCTATGGCATTTCGTACATAAGTCTTTAATGTTGGTTGACTATGAAACAGCGGAATCTAAAATTAAATATTTATAATAGAACAATGAATTAAAAATAATTATTCAATGCATAAAAAAAATCAACATTACTAAAAAAATAATTTACTTGAGAGTTAATAACAATCATAGACATTATCTGTGATGAATTAGTAGTATTGAATGTAACATAATTAAACTTAGGCTCAACCAAAGGTAGTGGTGGAGACATGCCTGGTGTACCACTAATGCCCATACTACCAGTAGATGTTAAAGTTGTAACTCCACCAGCAGCCACTACATGGCCAACAAGTTCATCATTGAATCGAGTATTAGAATTTACTGATGGAACTGTTGCATTATTATTCTGTTGTTGCTGAGCTTGGGAAGCAACGATTGCTAAAAAAAAAAACCATATATTATTAATACAACAATTTTTTATAAATTTTAAATTTAAATAACAAATATATTAAATAACTCAAAACATTACACACAATAACAAGTAAATATAATATTTTTATGTATTTGAAATGAGTAAGAAAAAAACATTAAAAGTCTCCAAATTATATAAATCATTTATGAGTCCTAACAAAAGTAACAATAAATACAACCAATAACTAAATATACTAAACTACAATAAACAAAAGGTTGCTAAAGAAAATATGGAAATATTAAAATTATTAGTTAATTTTTATACTAATAAAACAATTACATACTTAAATATAGGTAACACATGAAAATACAATTGCCATATAAAACTCCAATAATTTGTTAGGTATTTTTATCAATAATCTACTATACCAGTGGTCGGTAATTAGCGGCTCGCTTTAAATTCTACGACAACAAAGTGTAATTAAATATTAAAATTTTTTATTTTTGTCTGGCCTGCAAACTCTTATTATCTTATGAATGTAGCCCGGGAGTCCAAAAAAGTTGCCGACCGCTGTACTATACCTTTAGTAGCTACTATTATTATACTGTAAGGAAATAATATGGAAAACATTGCTGTAAATTTTTAAATAATTGAATACAAATTTGGTGTTCTATGTAAAAAGAGCTTGACTGTTTATAATGATTAGTATAATAGCAATTTATTTTGAACATGAGCCAGCATAAAATTATAAACATAAAGCTACATATAACTAATCATAACTTAAAAAAAAATCATACCATATTATTATATATCAAAATAGTCAAACTTAAGATTAATCTGTAAAAGACATCTTATCAAAAAAAATCTAAATCAATTCATAGAACTCAAATTAGACTTGTCACTTATAGTTTTTTTATGCTAACTAAATTGGTTTCTATTCCTATATTATAGGAGCAACACAGTTTCCTCAAAACTATTCATAATTAAATAAAATATAAATTATAATAGATTCCAAAACTTATTTAATAAAATATATAAATTAAAAGATCTTCAGTGTTGTTATTTTAATTGAAAATATTTGAATTCAGCTTGTAGGTGAATAATTTGTTATCACTTTGTTAACACAAATTGAATAATTATTTATAAAGATAATAAAATGCACTTATTATGGTTACATGGGTAGAATTTTAGAAAAATTAAAAACATACTAATTAATTTTGAATAAAGAACTTTTATCAAGAGCCGAGGATGCCAGTGCACTGTTTGTTTTATCTCTTTCTGGCCCATGTGCAACATAAAAAAAACACATTCACGCAGAATCATTTTTTGAGTGATCTTAATCCTCCATTACAAAAACGATAGAGAATAATATTATTATTTAACGGGTATTTCCCTTTTTACAATGTATAACAATTATTACAATATAATTAATTACAACAAAAAAATAAGATAAACTTAAAGGTATTTAAGGTAAAAGAAAATCAGGGTTCGTACAGCTTAAGACGCCTCTATAGTTCATTAGATAAATAGTTGGTTGAGCAATTTGGAACATGAGATCTGGTGTGTTTATGAGAAACTTAAAAATTTAACTGTGATAAAAGGTATGGAGAATCAGATTTACCACTCAACAACCCATGCAGGAACTTAACTAAAGGTCAAGTGTAACTCTATAATCAGCTATCGAGTTTAATTTAAGGAAATCAGAAATAGGTGTAATCGTGAGGTCCATGAGGAACTCTTAATAAAAAGCCAACAAATCTCAAAAACCTACGTTGGACTCTTTCAATTAAGTAAGCGTCATAAGCAGTATGCAGGTTCCAGATAACAGAACCGTACTCGAGAATTGGACGAATTAACGCACAATAGAGTGCTTTTAAAGATTTTTCTAATTTAAAATCAGAAGCCGTTCTCATCACAAAACCAAGTATTTTAAAAGCTCTACAATATTTTTGATTGTATGACATATTTGTAAAAAAAACGATTTTATGTATGTTATTTAAATAAATCAAGCAAATGAGCATTAAGTAAAGCCAACATTTAATCATTTAAAATATGTATTACTTTGAATAATTGGTGTTTGGCGTTGGGGTGTAGGAACAGACATTTTTGGAGGCTCTGGAGCACTTTGAGGTCGAGGTTTAGATTTTTCTGCATTAGATAATTGAGGTTCTAATTTCTTTGCTATTTCTGGATCTTTAAGAACATATCCAGCAGTCAAATCCTAAAATATAAAATAATTATTAGTGATATTAGTGGATATTAACTGTACAATATTTATAACACAAATGTTTTTAATAAGCTAAATAAAAAGTAATTTAACATACACATTAGATGCTGACATTTTAGGTCGGTAAAAAGTCTAAAAATATATACATTATATAAAATTATTACATATAATAAAACCTGTTATTACAGAAATCTTCAAACATAATACTTCTTATATTATTATTAATTTGAATCATTTTTATATTAAAATTACGTTTTAAAATATGAAAAAATAAGAACAATTTATTGACAATCTATCAATAAAAACCAGAGAACTTGTTTCAACCGAAAAGTCTATTTAGACTTAGAATAATACTTATACACTTGTGTAGAGTAATGAATGTAATAATTGTGAATTAAATAATAAATCATTAAATATAAAAACAAATCTAAACAAAGAACAAATGGAGCATTTATTTCTAAGGATAGTAATCATGGGCGCGGACTATTGAGGTGCTGTGATGGTCAAAAACCCTTTAGTTATAAATACAACATTAACAATTAATATGTTAATATTATACACATGGAAATAATAATTTTTAATTTATATATGGTTTTTTTTAAAGTCATTTTGACCTTAAAAGGCTCTAAAACCAAAATTGACTGAATGACAACAAGCAAGTGTTTTAATTTAAATCATTGAATTTTTCAACAATTATCCTATGATTTTACAAATTTTCGTGCGATTTCAAATAATTTAAATATAAAATTGTAAATACTTGTACAGGAATTCAAAGAGAACACATTTTAGCAACTACCCAAATGGAAATAATGTGTCGTCTGCTATCGTGCATGGAGAATGATGGGCTAAATTTTGAAGAATTTGTAAGATAAGTATTGATATTAATTCAGTTTTTAAATAAATAGAAGTTACAAATGCTGTGTCAATTTGTTTACACTATTCCTAGTATATAAAACAAAATTTGAAGTAAACGTATACTTCAAGTCAAATTAAGTCTTAAAATCAATTTATTTAATTTCTAAATATTCCGAGTGAAAAAATACATGGATCGCATAAAAATTTGTAAAATCATAGGATAATCATCAAAAAATTCAATGATTTAAACTAAAACATTTGTACATTGTCATTCAATCAATTTTGGTTTTGGTCTTAAGTTAAAAGGTCAAAATGACTTAAAAAAATTTAATTTTAATTTTGTTTATTTTTGTTGTATTGCTCACACACACCACAATGAAAGATATAAAAACTTTAAAATCATCAAAAAATGTATATTTAGGTATTCCTTATTTCTTTCTGAAAACCGTAATCAATCTGAAACCACAGTACTGAAAAATATTTTGTTACCTTTAAAAGGAAACATACTCTATATATAAAAATACTGTACATTGTAAATTTAATTATTAGTATATACGTTAAAATGTATTTACCTTGTTATAAAAATATACAAAAATAAAGCCAATAAACGAGTAATGTTTGTTGATTTTTTTTTTATTACAAATAAAATAATTTTAGGATTTTGAGTACTCTATGAAAATAGGAAAACCCGGCACCCATGATAGAAATTGTTATATTATAATCAACTAAATCAAATTTGATAGTGGTTAGAGAAAGTAACCCGGATATTGAATTAAATTTTCATTTGATTGTCTTTTAAATCCTTCTAATGCACTTCACACATTTTACATTATTACCATACTGTGCTGCAGACATTTTTATATTTTATTTTTCAACTTTTATATACATGCTAGACTTTTGAAATCATTCTAAGGCAAGTTCAAAAATTTTTTTTAAAAAATCAATTTCGACTTAAATATTTAATCGATTAAATAGATAATATATTTATAATATTTCATACTACAAAAGCACTTTAAGGATTAACTAGATAAAATAGACTATACTTCATTCAGTTTAAGAATGCTCAATTTTATGCATACATACTAAACTATTGTCACAATTAGATCCCCTCTAGGAAAAATCAAGTATACTTTAGATATTTGCCAGTTGTTAAATGCTACCATTTATAAAATCATCATATTTATATTATAATAAGTCTTATTTTAGGGCTAGCACACAGGTATAATATTTTTATATTTATTGTTGGGTAATTGGATTCATACATAATTTTAATACACATTATTAGTGTAAGCTGATAGTGTCAATGTATTGTGAAAAAAAATGTATTTTAGTTCATTACGTGTACAACTTGTTGCACGTAGATGGAGTGTCTTACTGACATGTGCGAACACTAACAGTTTTAGTCGCGTGGGCATTCTTATACTAATGTAATATGTGCAAAAATGAATTTCATAAAATAAATCAAAAAATTCACCTTAAGTTCTATGTTTAAAGCTTTACATAATACTTCAACTTCAAATTTCAAAGTTAATTTCAAATCTGGTTCTTCATGAAGTTCAGCTAAACAGTTCATTACAGACATTGTCCATGGATTTCTTGGTCTAAATACCTTAATGTAATAGAAATTAATGTATAAGAATATTATTTTTAAATTCATCAGAAGAAAAAAATATTAATACAAGACATACTTTGCTTTTAGCACATGATTCTAGTATCTTAGCAATAAATGGCACAGTAAATAGTAATTCTTGATGTCCCTTATTATATGCTTCTACCAATAACATTTTTAGGTCAATATCGTCCAATAGTATAGGTTTATTTTTTGCTAATGTTATCATTCCCAACCAATGACCTAAATTCTTTAATAGTGACCTATCAGAAAAATTGGCCATTCCTTTGTCACTTTTTAACAAAACCTAAAAGTAAAAGAAATATGTTATTGATTAATTAATTTTGAAGATTTAAATAACATCATTACTAACTCTTATATTCCTGAATGTTTCCAATATTATTAATGAATTCAAGGCTTCATTATTCAAACAATCCAAAAAGTTAGAGTACAAAGTATGGAAATTCAATTCAATACTGACACGTTTCATAACCAAATATTGTGATAACCATGGTAAACATTCATGGGTGATAATTTCTCTAATTTCATCACACTATTATGAAAAAATAATTAAAATAAGTTATGATAATGTAACAAAAATATTCTGTAAATGCTTTTAAAAAAATTATTATTTTTGAACCTTAGTTTGCAGATTCACTTGACTTAAGTTGTTAAAGATAAAAGCAATTTTATCTTGAACATTTTCAGCAGGTGCAATCATTTTGTCCTCTTGTTCTGTGGCCACTAACAAAGTATCGATGTTTGTTGTGTTTGCAATTGATGGCTAAAAATACATTACATGAAAAATATTAACAATGAAACATAATTAATAAAATGTTTTTGCTAACCCTGGATGGTAACACAGCATTAGTAGTAGTAAGTTTAGAAGATGAAGATGATACTGTAGTAGTAGCTGTGGTAGTAGTGATACTTTGGGCTTTGAAAGCATTAAGAGAATTTGGCATGAATGATCCTTGTGATATAATATTACTACTTGCTCCAGCTAAATCTGTTACTCTAGATGGTGGTTCATTTGAAGTTTTACCATACTCAACATACTGAAATTAATAATGATAATTTAAAAAATGAGTAGTTTTTATAGTAAAATTGCTAGTGTCCTTGAAGTATTTTTCAAAATATGTCTACAAATTTAAAGTAAATAACATAAAAAAATAATATACCTCTATAAGATGTTGTGGGAACTGTTGGAAATGAGGAATTGCATAAATGTGAGAACAATATTGATGATAATCCTTCAAACGATGTTTAAAACGATCCAATGCAGTTATACCAAAATTATACATTTTAGAACTTGGACTCTTCTTTAATGCATCCAAAATAAAACGTAACGCAAGACCCAAAGCTTTATAATTTCTATAAACATAAAAATTATAATATATAATGCTTATAACATATGAACTTTAAAAAATATTACTTACGAAACAAGACCATGCTCTATAATACCACCAAAAAGATGAGCTGTTGTTATTAATTCTTTTTCAGGATATGCTGGGAAAAATCTATACTCTTCAAACAAGTTTCTCAACATACAACAAAAAACTTCCTATAAAATTAAAAATATTTTAAATTATTTAAAAATAGACTGTATATATTAGATTTATTTAGTTAAAAAAATAAATAATATACAAAATATTTTATAACATATATTTGATTAAGCATTTAAATAAAATAACTAAAATTAGCTAAAAGACTATTATTATAGCTATAATAATTATTATTTGAAAGATACTGTCTAATAAACATATTTAAATGAAATAACCCCTTTTGAAATATTGTCATAGGAATACAAGATCTAGATCAGCAATATGTATTAATTTATTTCTCTAAGTGAGTTAACAACTACTAAATCATGTATAATAAGACTAGAATTGTAGACATTTTGTAAAATGTGTTTAAATGTATAAAATATTTATTATATTAGTGTGATATCTTTCATGCAACTATAATTTTAGTAGCGGCCAAATGTATTTGAGATTGGTGACACTGCTGGAAATATTACTTATATTACACAACAAAGAGCGCACATTTCAATTGTAAATGATTAAATTAAATAATTTTTTTCTGACTCCACGTAAGTGATACTACCTTGTGGGATTTAAAAAAAGATGTTAAAACAATTAAATAAGATATTTATTTTCTAATATCACGCTAACAGCTGTTAGTATGTGAAAACTATCCTGTGTAATATCGCTTCAAGGTAAGTGGTCACCAACTACATTTACGATTGACTGCTACTAAAATGAAATGTTTCTTCTCATATGACAACCACAGTAACATAAGTTTTGTTACACATTACATGTATATAACATCAATTACCCTTTCACGTTTAACTGGAGATTCTTGAAATCTTTTTAACATTTCTAGTACTTCATCAATTGATAGTGAATGATGGGGTGCCAAATTATAAATACGTTGGAAATAACTATTTGCTTCATCTTCTATGTCTTTAGGTACAGAGACTGGCATGTTACCATCAACAAATAAACTGTTGTCGACTAAAAATAAAAAATTCTTGTTTTATTACTTTTTTTTTTTTTTTTTATGCAATACTGACTAGGATGATTAGCTTTCACTATTGCTGATGGATTGATCTGGTGAGGTGGTAATCGGCCAAGCATATTAGATGGTCCAGATAATTGACTGGAAACTGCAGGACCTGGAGCATTTGAAGATGAAGGGGTCATAATAGAGAAACCTCCATGTCCAGATGTATTACCGATATTATTACGAGATGGCGATCCAGGTGTTTGAACTAACTGCCCTAAGGAGCCTAAGTTATAAAATTGTATATTTATATGATTTTAATTTAAACAAGCAATTTATAAATATATAATACAAACCAGGTAAACTAAATGTAGAACTTGATTGTGCTGAAGAATTTAATCCAAGACTAGCAAGACTAGTAGCCAACCCAGTAAGTTGGTCAACTAATACTTGTGATGATGGCCCTTCATTTAGTCGATGATGTTGTGAAGCACGGAGGATAGCTGGTGGCGGAGCTGTTGAATTAATACGTGCTGATACTACTTTTGACATATACATATTGGTACAATTTGTTACCATTTGCAAAATAGCATCTGAGAGTTCTTGTGAAATAGTTCTGTAATTAAATTTCATAACAGATTTAAATGGCATTTATAAAAATAAATAAAACTATTCTATCACCTTTATTTAAATTTTCACTCAATTTTATATAATATGGATTAACATATTAATTATTAATTAATTAAAAATTAAGTACAACATTTTAATATCAATAATCCAAAATTTTAGGTTTAATTTCCTGTTAATAAAAATTAACTAAATTCAAAAAAAGTTCAACTTACCCAGTAACATTGCGTAGACAATTTAAGATTGTTAGAACAGTCTCAGATGACAAAGGAGTGTATTTAGACAAATGTTCATCTTTGGTTGAAGATCCAGCTAACTGAGGGCATCTTTTCTAATAATATCAATAAACAATAAATTTAAAAATGTATAATTCTTGAATATGTAAATAAAAATTACATACTTGCAAAAATTTAACACAAGCAGAAACAAAATTTTCGCCATGTTCACGAATTTTATCTGATAACCATTTATCAAGCTTCAAGTATTCTCGTCGTGAAGCTAAACAAGCTAAATCAATGACAAATACAAACTGCTGAACACTTAACAATAGAGATAATGCCTGAATAAAATAAATTAATAATTAATAATCAAATTCAATCAAATTAAAATAATTATTCTTACCTTTAAATCTTGAGCTATATCTAAAATGCGGGAAAGTTTTACATGGTCATGATCACTACGCACATACCAATCACTCATGGCTTGCACTAAAGTATGTCTGAGCCCGACATTCTAAATTATAAATAATAAGATAACAATAAACTATAAAAGATATTTATGAAATCAAATGATACCTGGTGATTCCATGCATGGTGCAATATGACACCTGCATTGCTGTGATTTCCAAGAAATATTGGTATAAGACCACTTATCATTTCATGCCTGACCATACTCAAAGGACCATTAGACTGAATTAGAGCAAGGGCCAATAAATCGGGACATTTTTGAGCTGGAAACTTTAAACACTCTTGCACTTGATAATAAAGACCACGTTCAGCCAAATACAACATTAAATCAACAAGCTCAATTGAACGCCTAAAAAAAAATTGACAACTAAATAATAACAATGAGAAATAAATTTACGATTTTACCAATTATTAATATCTTTATTATCTGCTTCTGGGGTTACTTTCAGCAAATCGATTGATACAGAACGGTATGGATAATCAGCAAAACAAAAAACATCAGAATTTTGTAATATAAGTTGGACAAGTGACATCTAAAATATTTTAAAAGAAATTTAATATTATATAAATTAATTTTAATTTAGGATAAAAAATTACCTGTGCTTCAGAATTTGACCAATGTCGATAAATCATTTCAACGGGAAAGTTATCTGCATGATATCCTTGGGCTTTTAAGCCAAGTCGCAAAGCAGTAAAAAGAAGAACTAAACCTTGTCTATCTTTAATAATAAAATCATTATGGTCAAGTTCTTTGATAACATCTGACCAAGACAATGATGGATTCTATAATATATACATAATAATATCATAATATCAATGTAATAAGTTATAATAATTGTGAAGGAACATAAAATATTAAAGTAAAAAATTAATACCAAGTCTTTGATTGTATGAACAAAAACTTCAACATTCCATGTTGTACAATTAATAGAGCTTTTCTCTAGATCATGGTTTGCATTGTCGCCAGGCCAGTATGTCAAATTTGATTGAGTGTCAAGCCCAGTATGTGTTCGTATCATCATTGATAACACTTTTGCAATTGATGAAGGGCCAAAAATGACTGAAGAACCATTTCCACTAATTACCGATAACAAATTTCGACGGCATTCTTCTAGAGATGAACAAATAGAATAGCCCATTTCCATAACTAAATCAGCTAGTGATGGATCCAACTGTAACATAAAATAACATTTTAAAATAATGTAAATACAGTGAAACATGTAAATAGTGGACATTAATGGTCAGCAAAATTTTTTCTGCTATCGGTGTGAGTAAATTTTTGAAATTCATAAAAGGTAAATGTTTTTTAAAGGAAAAAATATTAAATTGAATTAATGTTTTAACAATTTACAAATTAGTCAAATAAAATATTAAATTAATATTATAGTTAACATTTAAAATATAATATCAATGCCAAACAAGGTGAGCATGTGTCAAATGGACCATTGTAATGGATATTTTCAATTTAAATTCATTGTTATATCATTATAAATTAAATTTTGATAAATGCACAACTTATAAAGAATCTTATATTCAGTTTTAAGCATTCTGAACAAAAAAAAAATGTTATCAACATTTAAAAATATAAAAATCCAAAATTGTCTATAAATAGCTAAAAAAATTAAATACTTAGAAAATTATTTTAAATTTTGGAAATGCTAAAAGAAATATTTTGTGAAAATTTGAATTACTATACTCTGGCCCACGAGAGAGCACTACTCCTTCGTTCATACAAATGATTAAGTTTTGTATCCACATTTCTCCCACTCTACCACCTAGTACCGCTGTAAATACGTGGGATGCGCAAGAACAGACAAATTTTAGTCACCGCCCAGCAGTGATCTCTCGTGGGCCGGAGTATACTACAGTTATTTGTTTTTGAGTTGTACTAAAAAACAAAATCGATCATGTCTAATACTGGCTTTGTGTAAAAATCCCCATTATTCCTAGATTTTTTTAAATATAGACTTCCTTAATTAAAAGGTTTTTACATAGAAAAAATATTAAAAATTTCCCAGCCCCCAAGAAATACACTATTGGGAGGTGTCTGTTAAGGGGAGGTATAACTGTATAATGAATTGTCAATTTAAAAATGAAATGTTATTACCATTGAATTGGAAATAGATGACATATCTTGATTTATTTTATCCATTGGGCGATCTGGATTATCAGAATATATTAAAGGAGCCAATAATACAGGAGCAACTTCGAGCGGAAAATCACGGCGTAAATTTTTTAATAAAACTTCTTTGACTTCTTTGCTTATGCCTAAAATTAAGAAAAAACAATTTAAAAAAAATTTAAATTAATAAGTAGCTTCAATATTTTTAAACATACCAAATATTTGATCATCAACAGCAAATACGTGACTTAATATTAAATGTAATACTTCAGGACTAGAATCATGCAATCCTCCTCCAGTAACTTGCTCAGTATTAATATCTAAGTAAATAAAATAAATAAGTAAATATAATTAAGTGTATAACAAGTTAGGTATGGAAAACTAAATAAATAAATTGTACTTTTTTACCTGAGTTAATATAAGATTTGATTAATTCTGGCAATTTTTGTTTTACAAATTGTAATGCAAATGTTGAATAGTTTGCTGATTCCAAACAAACGAGTCCAAAAACAACTTCTTGAACGAGACTAAGATGCAATATCCTACTCAGCTGGACAAATAGCTGTATTGATGGTTTTAATGGCTGTATTGATGATTTAAGAGGCTATCAATTACATTTCATAAAAGTAAATATCTAAAACTCAATATATCATATAATAATTTAATTTAATTACCTTTTGTATATTAAGTGGATTGTCAAGTGCAAAACACAAAATCGAAGTGAGGGAAGGCTTATTTAAAAGAGTTGTACACTGTTGTGCCAACAATTGAACTTGGTAGTAATCCTTATGCGATATATTCCGCGGTCCTTCAATCTCTTTAAGATCTATGTGAGAAAGAAGACAGCGCAATAAATGTCGATCTGCTTCGAATCCTTGCAATTGGATTGCCTATAGATAGAAAAAAATAAATATAAAAACTAAATAAAAACTGATCTTATTTTGTTGAGTTAATTTAGTATCAATTAAATTTCATAATAGAATTTTAAGTGCTTATAAACTTTAAATACTAATTAAATATTTCTAAGTTATTCCATGCAGTTATATCTATTTTTAATAAGAATGTTGTTTGAAAAATAAACATAACTTTGTTGTAATTACATACTCTATATTATTTTAAAAAAAGTCTGGTAATTATAATATTGGTTATTATCACAAATGCCTTAATCTTCCAATACATAGCTGCTGTCACTATTCAGTTATAGTAACTAGTACATATGTTATAACTTTCTTATATCTAGAATTATTATTTTATTTATTTAAACATATTGTTATATTATAAAAAAATTATAAATTAAAAAACAAAATTGTATCATGAAAAACATATAAATAAAATAAAATATAGTGAAAGGAATTACCCAATAATTCACTCAGGGAAAATACTTTATAATACACAATAAAACCCAAAAATAGATCTGTATGAATTTGATACCACATTACTTCACAAAATAACTATCAAGAGGTTGACAAGCTGTTCCCCGATGTTTTTTTTAGTTTATTTAGCCATCATTTAGCACATTCCTACAAGTCACAAGCAATATAGAATTAAAACGTTTTATCCGTTTTTGTTATTGCTTATTGATTTAAAAAATATAATTTTGTTTAACGTTTTCAAAAATGTTATTTTTTTATATTGTTTCCAAATAATGTTTTTGAAATTTTTTTTTTTTTTTTTATTCTTATAAATTATTATAGTAGTACGACACAATATAGGTAAAATAAAATCATAAAATTCAAAATTTCAAATAAAAATACTTTTAAATTTTAAAAGTGCATGGGTAAACTGAAACACTTTTAAGTAAATAATAAAAATAATCCTGAACTCCTAAAAGTTTAACATACAGTTGTAGGTATAAAATATATCTAAACATCAAAATTAAAAATTTGCTCTTTCGAATTAAACAAAAATACTAAATAGTAAATAGTAAGTACAGAAGATAAACATTGATGAAAAATAAAAATAAAATAAAATGTTTTTTATTTAATAAATAATAATGATTTAATATTTTGGTATAATATTAATATTTAATAACAAGTTACAACCAAGAATGACTTTTTCTTATAAATTATAACCTAATGTTTATCATACATTTTGTAAACATGATTATTTGTATTTTTTTTATTATAACAGAAATGTAATTCTTATATTTTTTTTTCATGGTATAATTTATTTTTGTTTTCGTTTTTTATTTTGTTATAACATTATTTTTGTTTTTCAGGATCTTTTCATTATTGTTTTAGTTTTTTTTTTGTTTAATAACGTTTTTTAAGAATGCTTTCCATCCTTGATTAAAAGTATTAAGTGTTTCCTACTTGCTGGGAAGCTAGACATTCATAAATATATCATTTTTGCATTAAAGGAAAGATATAATTGGAGCTATACAATCATTAACATACTTAAGTTTATCAAGAAATTAAGTTGATGTAAATCATATTTCAATAAATAAAAAAAAATAATAGAATCTTTCAAATATTTACTCATGTTATGTTTGTTTGAACAAGTATAACGTGCTTTGCATGTCTCTAAGCTTTTGTAGCAGTAAGCAGTGCCAGATTAACGTAAAGGACAATCAGGCCCGAGCTTAGGGATGCCTTAATTTTAAATCATATAAAGGGCGCTATCTATCATCTATGACGTCCAGTACAATCAAGAAAATAACAAATTTACATTACTTTAATTAATATTTAATATTACAATAGTTACAATAAATTGTAATTTTTAATTATAACACAAATAGGCAGCATGTTATATCCGTTCCACAAATCACTATTTTCCCAAAAATGTAGGTAATTATCAACAATTATATTATTGAAGATATATTTATGTTAATCAAAATTCATCTAAGTTATTCATTATTTAATTTTAATTGAAATATTATATTTTTATGGCTTTGCAAGCATTGTGCATCGTATTTTAGTATAGGAATATGAACACAATGAGCCTTAAAATTCTAAAAATTTAATTATAACCGTTTTTCTGAATTTTATATAATTTTTAATTTAACTAAATCATGTTAAAAAAATAAATTTTACAAACAAATTGTATAAGAAGTTTATTATAAGTATATTAGGGCAAAATGTCCTTATCACTTGTTGATAAACAAAAATGTTTTTTTAAGAGCATTATGTTATACGGGCCTAGGGACACCAAATCTCTTAATCCGGCACTGGCAGTAAGACATTAACCTCTAGAAAATATTAAATAGATTAACTGATGCCTATACTTGTATACAGCTACTAAGGAACAACTATTGTAGTATAATTGAAAATACAAACAGCTTGGCAATTAAATCGAGTATTTCGAGAAACAATAAAGGCTCGCCAAAAATAAGCAAGACTTTTTTTATGATGTAGATGGTGGGTGATAGAAAGATAAATACCGCACAAAAAAATTTTAAAATATAAG
Organism: Rhopalosiphum maidis; assembly: GCF_003676215.2. NCBI lineage: Eukaryota > Metazoa > Arthropoda > Insecta > Hemiptera > Aphididae > Rhopalosiphum > Rhopalosiphum maidis. The sequence goes on from NC_040877.1 coordinate 70,318,266, forward strand.
TAATTTTCCAATTGTTGACACAATAATATGTCAACTTAAATATCAATTTAAAAACTTACATAATGTTTGTAATATTTTTAATTTTTTAAAACCTTAATCACTTTTGAGACCAGATGAAATTACTGTTAAAGGATTATCAACCAGATATAAGTTCTGATTTAACAAACCAATTACTATCAATCAATAAAATTAAAATAGTATCCAAGCATTGACCTCATTTATTCTTGAAAATGGCTGTTACAAGTTGTTCTGATATATTAGGAGCATGTATAATTTATTTGGCGTTGTCGGTTGGTTAGCAACTTCATAATGGTCTTTCAAAACTTAATACTTAAGATAATAAAAAAACTATTTAAAGAACTCAATTAGATAAGAGCGACTGATCAATATTTCAATTTTAAATATTGAACAGGGTCATACAAACAACAAAACATAAATATAGAAAAAATTGTAACAAATTTTTCAAACATGAAAGCAAGAAGAATGAACTTTGATTGAATATTAATATATTTTTATTATAATTATTTTTTAAATTGTCAATTTTTACATGAAATGTTGTTCAAGTTTATTCTAATTATCCAAATATAGATAAATATAAATACAGATATTATTTCAATGATATCGAATATAATAATTAAATAATAAATAACCATTTATCATACCTTTTAGTTTTTTCAACAACAAAAAAAATGTCAATATAGCAAGCATTATAGATTATATACTCTATAGTTATAGGACTCATAATTTAATTTTATCTTGGGGCCCTAAATAAGTTGCAGCACTAGATTAACCTTGATTTCATGTTATTTTGATTGTGTTTTTGAGCGTACATTGATTCCAATTTTTAAGCTCAACTAAACAAATTTCTTAGTTTCTCTATAAATTCCTCCAAAAATCCAATAAATATGTAGCCAAAGTATAATAATCTAGATTAAAATATTAGTTACTGCCATGGAAATATAATAAAAATGTAGTAATCTTACATAAAATAATGAATACGCTTAAATAAATGTCTGGTAATGGCTTAATATGCAATACACACATGTATCAATCGACCAACAAAATAATGTTTCACTATGGATATATAATGAAAACCATTTTTCATCGTAGAAGAAACTGAGAACCCTATTGCCAAATTATATAAAATTAAATGAAACCTGGAACAATATGTTTCCATCAAATATAGGTATTCATAATTAAATAATCATAGATAAATTCACCAAATGGTTTATCCCTCTGAATTGTGTATTAATCCAGAAATAGAAGCATAGATATTGAAGAATTATAGATGGTTGTAAAATCCAAGAACAAAATGAGGCATTTCCTTAACTTGATCAACAATTCTAAGTAAAATGGTAGAGATCTTGCCATAAAACTCAAAAACTGCTTTAGAAGAGTTTTTGGCTGATGTAAATAAGATATTAACTGCAAAAACTAACAATTAATAACAACATCTGAGTAGATGAATAGAAAATTTTATAAATCAATTTAATTAAGATTGAAGAAATATATTTTGATATTAAATTATAGATCGAGTAATTAATCATAAATGAATGTGTAGATAGCTTATTGAACTATATTGATGAATAGACCTTATAATAAGGCCATTATCAAGTCTCTATTATTCTTTAAAAACAACAAACCAATTTTTTTATATATATTTGGTTAAGTTTAAAAAAGTTTAAAATATTATTCTTGTATGTACAGTAAACTCTATAGTTATCCTAAAACCCATAATAGAGAAAATTATATAAAGCTTAAATTGTATATCTTTGCATTTAATGCATTTTGATATAACATTCTTACATACTAACTCAATTTAAAAATCAAATAAAAACTGTTAAGTATTTAATAACAAAAATTACATATAGCACATCAAATATTTAATACTAATAATAGGCTCTATATTAAAAGTAAATATGTTTATGGCAGATAATGCAAATTGTCATCTTTTATTACCAATCACACACACAAAAAGACACCATGTATTTTATTATTCAATGCACTATTAATGATATTAAAACAATTTAGGGCTTATTTATGCAAGTCAACCATAACAATTATTTCATATGTGCATGCAAGTACATTTTATTTCGCATGTCAACAAATATTATGTTATAAAATTAACGTTCTAACTAAAAACTTTTAAATCTATTGATGATAAATATAGTGATAAAACATCTATTAATGTTTGTTTAAATAAACACCAACAAAAAAGAAAAATAACACTATCAACACATTCTAAATTCTTACATACTAATGTTATTCATATACCAAACATTAATAATACAAGTTTTAGTTTATATACATTCATTGAATGTTGGTTAATATGTGAAAAGATTGTATGTTGTATTTATATGTAAAAAAGTGATTCAATTACAAATGTATATACCACTTTTTATAAAAGAAAAACTTAGTTATTACACTAAGCTCACTTATTTTTTTAGATACAATTGAATAACAAGCAAATCAAGATTTTTTTGGTTTAATTATTAAACATAAAATAAATAAACACAGTTTTTTATCCAAAAGTATATAATTATTCAAAATCGCTCATAGTAACTTTAGGTAGGTAAATGTAGAGTAAATTGGTAATTAGTATATTTGAACCTCAAATATATCTTTAAAAAAGTAAATAGGTAATAACTATTAAAAGACTTAATTTGTATAAGTAATTGTTTAAGTTATAATAACTAAACTTGCACAATACTTCAATTTTCTTAATATTTCAATTAATTTATTATATCTTTTAACAGTGAGTTAATTTCCTGAATCCCCACCACAAAATAACCATTCTTACACAATGTGTAATTAAAGAAAATTAAACCATAAAACAATGGATTAAACTGATATATACTATGATTGTCATTAAGTAGAAAAATATAATTGGTTAGCATTAAAAACAATTACACTAATAAGCTTATATTTCACATATTGTGATATAATTGTTGATAATTTTAATAAAATATATTCAATATCAATAAAAAGACAAAAGTTTTAAACATCAAGATAAAATATGATATTATTTTCATATTCATGTCACTGACTAATGGCTACCTGTGGGGAATTATTTACAATGTGAATCCAGATGATAGTTGTCTTTAAACCCAATATTAGGTACCTACCTAATTTATACATTTATAAGATAACTATGCAATACACCCTAGCTGGCTATCAATATACAATACATAAATAAGTTATTTTAGGTAAACATGATAAATCTAAACGTTGTCTACTTAGTACTTACATCCACTAATTCTTGAACGCTTGACTTATAATTCTTTTTCGACAAATTAGCAACGAGATAGCTGATTTGCGACAACGTATATGACAATGAATCCAGGTTCATAGTTCCATGAATGCCGATTCGAAAGCTTCAATAGGGTTTGAAGCTTTCTTCTTTGGGCGGAGAAGACCGTACCGACAACAAATTAGTGTCGATGGTGTACCTATCGTTAAGTGCGACAGACGTGCAGAAGAGGACGACCGGACCACGAACAGATGAGTTTTGACGTAGGGACTCGAAGTGTACGTATGGAGACAACGGGTGTCCAGTCAAGTCTTTATTCCGGTTCACTTAGAAGGCGCAAGCGTGGGTTCGCTTAGACCAAGATAGAAATCCTACGGCGGCGGTCGGGCCGGTGTCCGTTTCGACGACAAAGGCCGAAAACGGGGCGACACCGGTCCAGTCGGACGGGGACGACCGTTGTCCCGAGACCGAATATCACATTTTTACTAAGATTTATGTGAAGTAAACCGCATAAGACATTACTGGTTGGCGATGGCGACGCAACAAATGGTGAACGAAAAAAAAACTAAAAAAGAGCACGACAGTTAAAAAAACGCAAAAGTACTAATCACGAGATTCTATTCAATAACGGAGAAAAGAAAACTAAGACGATGTAATATTGTACAAAATAAATCAAATTTAATAATAATAAAAGAAAATAATAATAGTAATAATAATAATAAATAATAACAATAGTCAACCAGGCACAGGCCGCAGAGGGAAGACGAAGAAACGACGAATCACGAACAGCCGTCGACAAAAACGAAAACGAATAATGTTTTGCCGTTTCCGTGAATACAGAAAATATTTTCCAAGCGTCGGCAACCGAATCGTCGCGAACACGCGCAGTGTGGCATGTCGCAGCGGACGATAGTCGTACGTACCAACCTAAATCCAATCGGTCCGTCAGTCAGTGGGTCAAAAAAAATGTCATCTGATTGATCTGATTTTATCATCGAATTTATACTTTTCTTATCGTTTCCCAGTACCGGCGATCATAAATAATTTTTATTTCATTTGGGTATTATATAGATATATATGAGATAGTTTACTGTTTAGCACCTCAGCGGGGCCGGTAGTGGTCACATGCGTCGAATCCTAATGGCTAATACATAGAATAAAGTTTAATACTCGGTAACGATAATAAATTGAAATTTAATTTATGATAATCCCGAATTATCCAATTCGTTCTAGTAATTTACTAATTTACCTGTTACCGCACAAATATGATGACCGTTTTTTAATTATTACACCGACGTTTTTCCCACTAAGTGAGTACCAATTTAAACATTTGAATGTTTGATAAAGTACACATGAGTGTGCGAAGATCGAATTTTCTAAAAACCTAAATGTACAGAGCATGGTTTAAAATTATAACAACGATTTATATAACACTAAAGTACTTTCTATTATAAATTAAATAATCCTCTCAACAGCAGTACACTTTCATGCCCAACAGACAATAATGAATTAACCTATCGTTTTTAGACATATTAATAAATTTCAATTCAAATTTGAATCAAATTCCATTTTATATTTATAACTTTGTTAGTATCTATTTTTTACTTTGTATATCTTTCTTCTCGATTCCCAAAACATAATATTGAAACAACTAGACACTACATATTTTTTTGATCATTTATAAAAACAAAGCTATTTTTATTTGATGTACAAGATACGATAATTGGTATTTTCAATTTTGCTGTGGAAATTCCAAATTATAAATTGCTACAATAACATGATCATTTAAAGTCAAATCTAATCAAATAGAACCTGTTTATATAACAAACCTTTTTTTATATTTCACTACCTACTTAGAGTTTTTAGTAAGATAATAGATATAATAATTTAATATAACTTGAGTAAAAACCGGATATAAGATTCATTTACTATAAATATTTAGTTTTTATAGGTATATAATCAAGTTAGTTTTTTTTTTTAATGAAATGTTTTTTGCCTGTTTTGTTTAATTTATATTTAGGTGCCTTGTGTTTCCATTTTTTGCCATGCTTAGTTTGAATGATGGTAGTTTCTTTCTCTAGTTGCTTACCCAAAAAGAGATGCTGCTCATGGCCAGATTTAAATTGAGGATGATACATATAAAAACCGTTGCTTTAATTCATTCGACCCCACTCCGTCCCAAGCATTACCTTTTAAATGAATATATTCAACTCTATATGCCACAATGTAGTAGTGTAAACCTAGTATTGTATAAATCAATATTAGTAACCTATTGAAACATTATACACAACAATTGCTAACTGTACAAGTGTTAAAATCAATGTTCATATGTGTAGGATATATAACATTTGATATTAATATAATATTATATTATAAAAGATTTATTTGTATTTCAGATTATTATTAAATTCAATCATGTCTAAGGCTCTTGTAAGTTTAGTCACAGGAGCTGCTTCCGGATTAGGAAAAGCCACTGTTGAACGACTGGTAAAAGATGGATACAAAGTAATAATGTGTGACTTACAATCATCAAAAGGAAAAAGTGTTGCTGAAACAATTGGTCCCAACACTAATTTTGTTCCTACTGATGTACGATCTGAAATTGATGTTCAGAATGCTATTGACACATGTAAACAACTCCATGGAAAATTAGACTTGATTGTCAATTGTGCCGGTATAAGTATTGCACGCAAAGTATTTAATTTCAACAAAAGCAGTGCCCATAGCTTAGAAGAATTTACTGATGTACTTATGGTAAATACTGTAGGCAGTTTCAATGTTATCAGATTGGGTGCCGCCTTGATGGGAAATAATGAAACTGACGAAAATGGTCAACGAGGAGTAGTGATCAATACATCAGGATATTCTGCTTATGATGGGCAAATGGGCCAAGTTGCTTTTGCAGCCAGTAAAGGAGCTATTGCTGCAATGACATTACCTCTTGCAAGGGATTTGGCTTCACATGGCATTAGACATTGTTCGATTGCTCCAGGACTGTTTGACACTCCATTATTAAATCATTTACCAGACAAAGTTAAAAACTATTTTGCTGATATGACTCCATGTCCCAAAAGATTAGGACAACCAGAAGAATTTGCAAATCTTGTTTTAAGCATTGTTAATAATCCGTTTCTAAATGGAGAAGTTATTAGGATAGATGGTGGAATCCGATTTATTTAAACCATTTGTAGTTTTCATCATAATATATTTTAAGTTTATACTTCTATATGTTATAATATTTTTTATGTTTAATTTTAGTAGTCATCAATAAATAGTTGATAAAATAAAATATATTTATAATTTATAATTCAGTATTTTCCTTTATTTAATACAAATTACTGCATTTTCTCATTGCCATACCACAAGACATATTATAAGCATGTGCATAGTTAATCAATGTAGGCTACTAACTATCATTTTTAATGGTTTGAGAAGGGACGTTTATAGTTGAATAGAGATTTTGAGTACAGTATTAATATTTTTGAATTAAAATTGGTCACTTCAAACTTTAAACCTTAGTGTAAACCACAGTATAACATAAAAATATAATGTAATATTCCATTATACATTAAATAAGTAAACATTTTTTTTCATAATATATAAAAAAAATTGAAAAGCAGAAGCCGTAGTATTATTATAATAAAATATGTTGAGTAGATCATTGTAATAGATGTGTTTAATTTAAATTCATTGATATATCATTAGATACAATATACAAAAAATGATTCTTAACTAAGACCATCATTAACTTATATCACTAAATACATTTCATGAGATGTTTTTTTTTGATATTACTACTTAAAGTAATTTATTTTACTATTAGTATTATAGTAGATTGATTCTATTGGAAAATATTGCATTTATTATATTATTGTATTTCACCTTAGAGTCGATATCGCCTTATTACAAAATATAGTAAACAGACTCATGGTATATGTGAAATTATTTTTAAACATTAATCTACATACTTTGAAAATGTGATAACTTATACACTTATAAAATACATACAAAATTGAAGTCCCTACAAATATTTTTTAACTATAACAAAATAATTATCATTGTTATGTAATTATAATTAAAAATGTGATTTTGTCCAAATTTGAATTTCAATGTTTAAAAAATAATAATATTTATATATTTTTAGATTTTTTAGTTCCAAAAAAAATTACTCTCATGAATTGTATTAATTTTTCATACCTTATATATTCAAATTGAAGATTTTTTAAAACAAAAAACTTGTAATTCATAGTTTTTGTGATTTTGACAAATTGTGTTAACATTTTACTTCAAATGCAAATAAAAAAAAAAAAATTTTGGGTATGTTTTTAATATTTTTTTTTTAGATATAAAATCAACTAATGTGGGTGGGATGATATTATATTAGATTTTCAAGAATTTTGACTAAATGAATAATTTTTTAACGACATATATAGAAAAAAGTTTCATATTATATGCCTATAAATAACTTAGTCGAAATATTTTTTAAATTATATCTTATTATATAGAAAATGATTGAATAAAAAATTGGAAAAAATTTCATGGTTCTAATTATTTATCTAGTTATTTATTTCTGAATTATAAAAAAAATACAAGTGAATATGCAATGTCGAAAAAATTTAAACTTTAAATGTTCATAAAAAATTTGACTTATCACGATTTTGATAATTCATTTTCTGTGGATAAAATTTCTATTTCTCCTTAATTTTTTTGCTTCCCCAATTATTAAGAAAAATAATGAGAATTTTTTACTTTTGACTCCTCAAAGTATAAAATATATGCAATTTCTTCCAAAATGGAAAATCAAACATTTTACTGATCCAAAAGATGATGACAGGCATAAAAAAAACATACACATCATTGTAAAATCAAAAATATTCATACCTATTTAATGAAGACTAACGTTACAATTATATTGACTTAAAATAAGTATAATTTATTATTTTTAAAATTTTTTTTTTTTCAATAATAATTACAACATAGATGCTTAAAACATTTAATTGTTTCCCTGTAAATGTTGTACATAAACATTTTTAGATAAAATTAAGAATAAAACTCAAATAAAAATAATTTAATTCTGGAATGCAACTATAAATTATTACATAAAATTAACCCTTAGAAATGTATTTATTTTTAAATAAGATAACTTAATTAAATATGACCTAATTTAAAATCAGATACTATATATAATAATAATTTTGATGTACATGTTTAGATACATTTAACAAGTACACATAGAAACCATTTTAATAACCTTTAATATTATACAGTTTGGTATAATATTGTTAAAGAATTGATTTGTACAGATGAGTTCTAAACAGAAATTAAACTACATTCATTTATGAATTATGGTTTGTTTGTAAAAACACAAGACAATAATTTCTATCATTACATTGGATTTCTTATGTACAAGTATACAAACAAATGATTCAGATTTATACATTTGAAAACTTTAACAAATTAACCACAGGATACATAAAATACTCTGGAAACATTAATAATGTAATATATATATATTAATACTTTATAAAAAAAACAAGATGTAAATTTTGTAAACATTATAAATCATAAGTAAAAAAAAGTTAAAATATTTACTAATAAATTATTTTAAACATTCTTGAATATTAACATATACATTTAAATCTATAGTTCAATTGTGTATTAACAATAATATAAAATAGGATAATTGATAAAAAAAAAAAAAACCAATATAAATATGTTAACTTTAAATTGTAATCTTTTTGCTTGAAAAATATTTATTATATTATACTTATTTTTACTTTTTTCCAGTCTTATTATAATACTATTTTGAAAAGCTTCTGACCACAAAACACATAAAACATCTTGTGTTATTATATGCTAAGATTTAAAAATTTGGGCGTTTTACTAATTTGTTTAGCACCAGCAGACTCCCAAATTGTTACTGTTCCGTCTTCTGTTGATATATATAAATGTTGAGAGTCACTTGAATAGATAATACTGAAAGTTTGTAAAAATTCAAGTTAATCAATTAAAAAGTTAAAGGTTTATTTATAACTTACGCTATGACTGCTCCATCAAAATGAATAATTGGTATTTCGTTAACAAAAGACAAATCCCATGTGCTCCATAATCTGGTTAGGGATAAAAACATATTATTATACCATATATTATAAAATCTATTTATTTCAGCTGTAATTACTTGACACTTCCATCTTCTAATCCCGTCGCAATAATGTTAACTGATATTCCTTCAGGTGCATTGGAAAAGCAAACTGCTGTAATTTTTTTATCACTTTCTATGCTGCCAATATGTGAAGCGTTTATAGTTTGAAGTGTCAAAATTGATTTCCCACTGTTATAGTTGTAGGCAATCGTAACAATGTCACCAAGAATTTCATTGATAGAAACTAAATTAATCTAAATAAAATTATAGTATTGATTGAATTAAATTATAAAATACAATTTTTAATTTATTTATTACTGGAGACATCATGGGCTCCAATGATCTCACGTATGCAATATCATTTAAGTCCCAAATAATTGCAGTTCCTTCGTTATCACAACTAACAGCAATACTAAATGCTGGACTCAAAGCTATACAAGATATTTTTGCTCGATGGCCAACAAGAACAGTTGGTTCTTTAAAAATCTCTACATTACCAACGATAATGTCAAAATAAAATCTGAAATAGATTAAATATTATAGCGATTAAATGTTTATATTAAAAATTATTAAATGTTAGATAAAAGTTATATTATCGCTACGGCTCAATTTTGTGTACTCATACCCGAGTGCTAATCAAATTTAGGTTTTTATTTTTTAATGATGCCTATTGGCGTTTGAAAATTTGAGATACGGATCTCACATACTAATACAATAATATACACTAAATAACGTTGACAAAAAAAAAAACTCAAACGCAACACTGACCAAATTAAAAATAGTTGAAAATAAATGTATAAATGACGCCTTATGGCATCATCTCGCAGCAAACTTGTTAATAAACAGGATCTATGCAAATAAAACATAAGTCAAGTATTTTATTACTTATATACGTGTATGATTCCAGATTCAAAACCAATCCAAACATAAGGGCAGTGTGGTGCAGTGACTATAGTGCTGATGTTGTCGGTAGAAAAAAATTTGAATGCTGGTTTGGAGGGAGCTTCTTTGCGCTGTTTAATTCTAACCACATTATCAAATTCACTCCAAGTAAGTATCGCTGCAGCCATTACAGTAACCCCTTCATTTAATAATGTCAATGATTTTTCCTAAAATATAGTAAATAAAAATTAAATTCTAAAATCAAAAGTTTTACAAATAAAACATAAACTTAATAATAGTCATTATAATTACTTTTGAATATGTTAAAAGTAAAGCAGAGTTGTTTGAAAGTCCAAATACATCATTGGTAAGTAAGGGTACAAAATTAGTAACCAGAGTCTTGTGTTTTCTCTTCCAAATATACATGGGGACATTTTCCTCTGGTGATCCAACATAATTTCCCCATTTTAAATTTTTTAAGCCTACAAGAGTAAATTATTTGAAATTAAAATTATAAAAAGAACATGATTGAAGTCAAAGAAACATTTTACCTTTGATAACATTTCGACAATTAGTATTTTTTGTCACATTTTTTGGAGAGTAGTCATTGACTATCATTGGGTGTGGAAAACGAAATAATTGTCTTGGAGTCTGTCCATAAGTGCTGACCATAGTTTTAAAAGCAGATCTTGCAACTGGATCTTCTGTCTCTTCTATATGTGATCCATAATAAGTAGCTGGATGAAACACATTGATTGCATCAATTGCTGCTTTACCAGTCTGTTTGAAGCCAAATATTAAGTCTATCCAATGTGGTAAATTTTCAGTAACTATTTCAGATTCCAGAAGTTGCCTTTCAATAAACATTAGTTAGTATCTCAATAATATTAAATCAATTTTTTTATAAATATTTTATTTTATTTTATTTACCTTTGAATAAGTACAAATAATCTTGGATTGTTTTGAGCCCATATTGGTAGTTTAACAGAATCAACAATTTCTCCAGATTGCTTAACTCCAAAATTTAATTGCTCAAAGTTCATAAACATTTCAGGTAAATAGTAAAACTCGGGTATAAGTTCCTTTAAGTCAGTTGTTGATTCGTCAGATGACAAACGCCAGGTGATTTCCATTGAATGAAATGATCGATCTGGTACATCAAAGTTATTATCCTATAATAAGACATAATAAGACATGTTAGGATTAATTACATTTTTATTGAGAAAGTTGTAGTGTATTACTTGATATTTAATAAACATTTGGGTGTATGGTGGGACTCTTATCAAGAAATGTAATATTGTACCAGAATTACTGTAATGTGAACTATAGTGATGTGGATCTGTTCCAAAATGATGGATATCTTCTTTCAAATACTAAAATGAAATAAATTACACATAGATTTAGGGACACACCCAAAATTAAGAATGAAAATCAAAAATATTACATTATAATGTTGAATATAATGAGCTTCTTTCTTTTTATTTTGAATTGCCATAGGTCGTCTCAAATCTCTAATATTAAAAAACAAATATATTGTTTGGTTTAAATTATTTATGATAAATGTTATCAATTTTTAAATATTTACAAAAATATCAACATAATTTTTAGTATTTTATAGTTTACCTGTATGTGGATAATTGATTCAAATCTAATTCCATAGTATTATAACTAGCTAAAACAAATGGCATAACAGGATATTGCATTAAATCGTTATAAGATCGTGCAGCCATTTTATTCAGAATTGATAAATATTCCATGTTGGTGATTTGACGTGTCCTCCATAAATCAACTGTTTCACTTAGTATTTCATTAGTAATACGATTTGGCAATGGAAAATTCAATAAATAACTTCCAAATTCATCTCTTTCCTGAGTACAAATACCAGTTTTACATGATGAAGTATGTAAAAAGAAAAAAATGAAGGTACCTTTTGAGAATGAAAAGCAATTAAAAAAGTTTTTCCATTAGTAAGAAATATTTCTACAGCTTTTTCCTTTAGTGAGTATCTGCGGTTATGTATCTCTTTGATTTCATCAAATTTAAGAACATGTGAATAATCATTTTGTAGAAACTGTAATAATATAAACAATAATTAAATATCTATAGATTTATTAATTTTGAAAAATTTTACATTTGATATGTTTTCAGTAGGAACAATATAAATTGCATTTTCACTGATAAGAATTTCACATTTAATTTTTTGCCATGGGTGTACTAGTTTTGCAGTACACATATACGATATTTTTTCTTGAGACAATAAGCTTTCAACAACAGCAGAAGAAACAGGAACTTCCATATCATCTGATACTAAATAGTCCAGAGGTCCTTTGATATTATTTTTTTCTTTAAATAAATAAAAGTTTTAGCACTAATTAAAATTCAATAATATGTGACAATACAACACTAACCAGCTTTTTTTGAATGTTCAGGTTTAAAGAATTTTTTTAATATATTTAAATGGCACCTTTGAAGGCGAATTCTCACTCTACTAGGTCCTTCTGTTGGATTAAGTTCCCACGACCTAAAAATATATGTTATATGAACATAAACTTTAGAAAAATTATATCAAAGTATTATTTACGAGATATACTGTTTACGTTGGATATGACTCTGGAAAATACCACGGTGCCTTTTCGTGGGACATTTGATTAATAATAGATTTCCATCGTATTGTTGCTTGTATAGTATTTCTATAATTTTGTTTAGTTTTTTCTAGTACAAGTTTCCTATGGGAATTTTGTTCATCTGACACAATCGATGTAATTGCAATAGCAGAGTTGCAAATCAATTTTATTGTGTTGTCCCATTTACAAATACTTCTATAAAAAATATTATACAGTTTCAAATATTAAAATTTATCATTTTTTTTTGGTATGAATTAAATCTTGAATAAAGTTATATTGTATAACAGAATCAAAGCAGTTAATCTATTTAAATTGAATCATTTTTAACATTGCTGCATGAGCAAACATTTTACAACAAGAATAATGTAGAGCTAAGCGTTTTCAAAAAATTAAAATATTAAATAAAAACATACTTTATAATATTATCACTTTGGCTAATATCCATTCCATTTAATTCTATATTCATTTGACCTAAAACTTGATTTATCTGATTCTTCCATTCATTTTCGTAGACAATTCCATTACTGTCAGCAGTTAATAATTCTAATTCAATCAGGTGTTCTTTTAATGCTTCACATGTGCACATTTCTTCTTCAGTAAGAGCTACTGTCAAATCAGCATTCATCAATGAATACAAATAAACATAAAACCTTTGTTCAATCTAAAAATGTAAAATATAGTTTATATAATGAAAATTCTTTAAAACTGTTATTAATTTGTACATGTATTAGTGAAATCATTGACTAGATAACACTGATTATTATATTTTATTTTATTAATTACTGGTTTGAATTTAATTATTTCACTCAAGTAAAAAATATATATAAATTATAAAGTAGGCAGATCACTTATGGATTTGCTTTTTTTATATTATTAGAGAATGAAAATAGGAAATTAGAATCTATATTTGTTATGTTATTACTTTATTCTGAAGATATTTTATTTTGTTATACATATTTCAATTTTAAGGGCATATTTTTAATGTGCTAATTTTTATACTCATGATATATTATTAATACACTCATTATAAAATCAAAACCACATATTTTATGTAATAGTCATATATTCCTGTACTCTGATTACAAAAAACTAAAAATATTTTAGAAACTTCTAAGAAGTATATCATTAAATTATTATCCCTCATATATTACAACAAAGAAAACAAGTTAATCATTACCTATTGAAATAATAAACTATCCAAGTGAAATTATTTAATTAATACACTCCATTTGTATGTTTATTTTATGTACATAATAATAATTAATTTAAAAACAAATTGAAAGATAAATTAAAAATAAAACTAATCGCCAATAATTTAGCGATCTAGGCTTTAATAAAAATAAATAAAATAAATAATCTTATTGTTAAAAAAAAAAAAAGAATGCAGGATAAAAAAAAAATATAACATACCTGAGGATTTATATATATTAAGTTTTTGAACAATTCTTTAGATCTAGGTTCATTTAATAATGATTTTACAGCAAAAATACGTATCCTTGTTGTTTGATGTGGACTTAGAAGCCATACTAATAAATTGGCACCTTGCGATCTAAAAAAGTAGATAATTTTTATTTACACTAACATTTGTTTTTTGTAATTAACTTTTAAAGAACTTCAGAAATTTAACCATAGCTAAAATAATTGAAATTTATTTTAACTGCAAAAACTTAAATTGGAGGGTATAAGAATAAGAGAACGTTATACCCACATATGTTGTCTCTGTCTTACTAATATACATTATACCAAATTTACATTCAACAGAACACATTTCATGTTATTAGCTTCAATATTGAAGTCAATTTGCCTATTATCAAACTTAAAAATTATTAATGTAAGTATTATTTAGGACATGTCATACCTATGCTTTTATTGATAATATCATTTTAAAGTGAGTTATAGCCTAACCCACATTAAATGATAATATCAATAAAAGCAAATGACATATCTTAGAAAAAAATCTTACCTTTAACTTTGATAATAGGCAAATAGACTTCAATATTAAAGCTAATAACATAAAATGTGTTTTGCTGAATGCAAATTTGCTATGATGTATCATGTATGTCAGTAACACAGAGACAATACATGCGGATAACAGGTATAATGTCTCCTTAATGCAATTGTTAGAAACTTCTAGTATTCACAAATAATATATTATCAATGTATGTTGTAAAATAAGTAAAAAGATAAAAATGTTGAAATATATTGATGATGTATTGCAATGTTTGATACATAAACATATGATTTAGGACCAATGGAGTTAGCCGGTTGGACGTCAAAAACAAAATATAATAATAATAAATACATGTAAATATTGATGAAAATGAAAAGTTATTTATGTTATTTATATATTAATTCATTTTTTTTTTTAAATATTTATATATTGATCTATTTTATCATATTATAGAAAATAACTTTTTTAGATTCTGAACAAATCAATGAATATATTGATTTTACAATATGGTTTTTTAAATTTTTTTTATGTCTATTTATACAATAAGTAGTCGATAAAATGATTAAATTTTCATTATGAAAGTTTCAGGTAGCAAATTGGATCTAGTTTATTCTTTAGAGGTCAAGATTAAAAATTACCAATACTTTTTAATATAATCGGGAAAAACAAAAAAATAAAAATTAAGAAAAAACAGGAATTTTAACGCAAGTCTAACTATAATTTTTGACAAAATCAATTATATTTTTTGTTGTAACTGAAAAACTATTAACAGTAAATACATGAATTTTTCTCAACAAATGTTTGAATTGTCATTTTCTAATCACGATATTTCAAATTTTTGTCTAGAAATGTTAATTAAAAATTATTCACTAGGTAGACATGCTTAAGAATTTAATACAAAACTCTAGATAAATTTTCTATTTCTCAATTAAAAATATCAAAAATTGTTATCACAAAAATTTTTTGTAAACGTTTAAAGTTAAAATTTTAACAAAATTGGTCAAAGTCTCAAAATGTACAATTACTTTGTAGTTAAAAATCCATAAAAAAAATTTTGTTTATACTTAAGATTTGAAAATTGTACAAAAGGGTTTTATACTTTTAGCAACTTATTACCTATATCAATAAAAAAAAAACTTCTCTCAGAAAGCTAAATTAATTACCATATATATTTCATGATACATGCTTATAGACTGTTTTGGCTCAGAATAATTTTTTATTTGTAAATAATGATACATATTTGTAATCAAATTGAATACGCCCATAATAGTGACCCATTCTAAACCTAATACACAGCAGAATGGTATCCACTTGCCTACCTTAATTTTTATTGTTATTATTTAAATGGATTTTTTTAAGTTCAATTATCCCAACATCCAAATAGCTATGTCCATGTGCCCCTATTCAAAGAAAATATTATTATAATATTATATAAGACTATTTGTTCCAAGAAAATGTATGTAAAAAATAATGGCTTACACTGAGTTTTTAAATTTTATGTCTATCATAATATAATCACATAAATAGTGATTCTATGGTTAGAAAACAATTGACAATTTATACTAAATTCTTGTACCTTATAACATCACGAGCAGCTCCATAAATAGATACCCATGGATGCTGTCTTTGTTCTCTCGTGTTTTGTATAATACTAGTGAGATTATACAAAAGAATTGTGAATAAATGGCATCCAAATGCAACTTCAGGAGTAACTTCATCACTTGTGTTCTCATCTAAGAAATATTCATTTATATTATAAAATGAAAAACTAGCTATCTTTTTATATAGGCTTATTAACATTGTTTGACATACTTAAAGCAAAAATAAACTCAACAGATCGAATAATTATATTTTTGTATCTATCAATTAATTCTGCTTTTGATAAAGATTTTTGACGATTACTATTAGATACAATACTAAATAGGCTTGATTCACTGTTTGATATGGATTGTATGTCATTTGTTTCTTTAGGGTTGTTCAACGATAAGACTAAAAATATATATATACATAATAAAATCAACTCATGACAATTAAACATTTAATAAGTAAAATACCAGAACTCAAATTCTTCTTCAGCCGAGACAATGCAGGAACTAAAGGTGGTTGAGTCTGTATGAGGTCTTGAATTGTGTCCATTCCAGATTCTAAAATAAAACGTTGCGTTTCTCTTAGGGTTAAATTAGACCTGATGCCTTCTTTGGATGTTTGTATTTCTGTTTTTTGTAAATAACGACATTGGTAAACAGAATCATTTAAAATCTGAAAAATAATAAAAATAAGTTAGTTTAAATTATTAAGTTGATAATAATTAGATAAAAATATTGATACCAACTTGAATATTTTGTATACCAGGAGTATGAATAGCTGAAGTAATCAATGTTATTAATAATGAATTTATATCATCAACAAGTATCTCTTGTTTATTTAAGTCTATATGACTCTGAGATGTTGGGTAAATACTAGCTATTACTGATAATGTTTTTAATAGACATTCAACCAAACCATATTCTAAAATAGTATGCAAACACTGCGGAACCTAAAAAATATATAGAAATAGAACCATTGATTTTTTTTTCAATTTAACTGTGATGATACTGAAATTCTTACCTTGGTAACGAGTTTGAGAAAGAAGTTAACTATATTTGTACATAATGCCAAATTAAATGTAGATTTTGGCAATAGTGAGAGTAATAATGGAACTGCAGAAAAATTAAAAGAACCCATTTCAACAGATTGGTCCCACAGCAGTTGTTGATCCAAAGGAAGCCAATAACTACCAGTAAATATTGAAGCGCAAGTGTCAACTAAATTCACTGTAGTTTGATGTAATGACAATATGTTTGCCATTTGATAAAATCCTTTAAATTTAGTGACAAATTTCTTAGCGTACGATTGACTGCATCGTTGTAAGAATACACATATTATCTAGAACAAGAAAAATTTTAAATTTTTTAAATGAATATAATAAAACAAAATTAACTTCAAACTTACTTTTAAAATGATAATTTTAACTGAAGAACTAGGATTGTTAAGTAAAACTACCAGTTTCTCTGCGTCAAACATTTTGTCAATGATATTATCAGGAACACAATTTGAAATATTAATTAAAACATTTCTTAGTATAGATAATAAACCTTCAATCATCTCACCATGACTTTCAGAATCAGAATATTTAAATTGTTTTTCATTTAATTTTTCCTAAAATAAACATCATTATTTGTTAATAATAGTACTAAAAAATTTAAATTAATAATATTTATAAATGATAGATTTACTTGGGCCCCAAAGTACACTTCTGCTTCGCAAGCATTACCATAGTCCAATGACACATTTTTTTCATTATTTCTCATCGCTATGGCAACATCTTTTATACTACCATCTATACCAGAATCCTGACCAGTCTCTTCTGGAACAAAATGTTCACTACTTTCTGATGTTTCTTCACTAGCTTTGGATGAATATATTTGATTATTTTTTAATAACTCTTGTCGTACCTACAAGAAAAAATAACATAAGTTGATATAACAAATTAAATATATATATATATATATATATATTTATAATGAAATTAATTGAAAAAATATAAAACATTTTATTAACAGTTCATTGAAGAATTAGTAAAAAATATAATTAATTAATTATTTTACCTGGAGTTTTAATAATTCTGTATTTAACTTTTGAGTATCGATAGAACCAGAAAAATCAGTTTCTGAGTACTCATTTAAATTTAATTTACTATCAGACTCTTCAGATTCTAAAAATAATACGTAAAAAAAACTAGAATTAAAATTTAATAACCAAATTTAAGTATAAAAATTAAATAAATACCTGACGATATATGTATGTGAAAATCAGGTGATATATACATTCTAGATTGAGGCGATAGAACAAAATAAACGGATGCTTTTAAATGAGGCAAATATAAATTTTTACTTGGATGCACAGCAATCAAAAAGTCTAATATCAAAGTAATATAACTCTTATTTGTTCGTAAATCAAAAATACTTTGTACAAAATCCACTAAATCTTTTTGAACACATCCTATTAATGTGGTTTCATTTGAATCTTCTAACAATAATTGACACTATTCACAAAACAATAATACAAATGTTTTAAAATATGACATATTACATTACTTATTTCATAAAAATCTACCTTAATTTGTAACAAAATTGATTCTAATAATTCAGATGACTGAATTTGTTTCAAATTAAATTTTCTATGTGGATGATTCAATGATAAAAGATGTTTACAAAATTTGAAAAGATACTGAATAATCTGTTGATTTTTGGTAGTCCATATCTTCCAACATGGCAAAATTACTTCTTTTATAAAACAAGTATTCAATAAAACACCTTCATAAAACATATTGACAATCCATTCATCATTTACATAAACAAATGCTCCCTTTTTATTACAACCTGCTTCCAAGAGAACCTGCACATCAAATAAAATATAAATATAATTATTTAGTACTTACTACTAATCTATTATAATTATAAAAATATTATAATAATATCATATATAAATACCATAAGCATTGAACAACTAGGTTGAATTTTTGATGAAGTCAAAGCTTTTGTTAATAGTTTATAACCATCAAGTGTAATAAATTCTGAATATAATTTAGAATCAGATTGTACAAAATGTAACAGAATTTGTAATGCTTTTACTTGATCATTAGAAGATGAATGAAATTCTATAACCTGATTAATACACAATAAATTAAAATATAATTAAGTATTTATGCTATATAACATTAAATTTTTGTTTATTTACCCTTGCAAATAAAAATAATATTAAAGGCATGCCTCCTATTTTATTGACTACAGTCAGTAATCCATTTGGTTCAAGTACTTTAATAGAACTAACAATAACTGTAGATATCACCTGAGGTGGGCTCTGACATGCGCGTAAATCATATGCAGTCATCTTGAACATTAATGGTTGAGTAGGAGGAAATAAAGAACCTAAATAATACACAAAACATTATTAAATACTCAAAATGTACACATTATTCGTAATTTATATCTTAATACTTATCATATTGTTTTTTAATGTGCCTACTAAAAATTAAGTATATTTTTAATGATTTTTCTATTCTACAAAAATTATTTAAACATAACTATCGGTCATATTCTATAAAAAAAAACTGTTATAATTTGTCTATTAAATAAATTGGTATAATGAATTCAACAGCATGAATTAATTTTTCTAATATTCTTAACAGTTTATTAAACAAAAGTTAAGTAGAAAAAAAATGTTACCTGTAGGATTTGGAAGAGTCAAAGAATACAAACAAACTGTGAGTGGTTGTCTTGGAGTAAAACTCAATAATATAACGTCCTAAACCAAATACCAACAATTTTACAAATAAATTATCTCTCGGTTAAATATTTTAATAAAATCACAAATTTATTGTTCTAGTAAATTTAAGTTACCTGCAAAGGTTTAATGATTTCAAAACTTTGTTTCATTATTTGATTCCAGTCCAAATTAGAATTCAAAGATGTATTTAAATTAAAAACTGAATCATTGAATAGCATGCTAAAATTTGGTTTTAATGGATTGTTTGAACAATCAGCTAAATTTTCTAAATCAGGTCCAAAAGCTGCAAGAGTGCTAGCACATTCTTTTGTTAGAACCGGCAATCTAAACATTAAAATGTTTCCAATTGAAATAAGTGAAGTATTATCTCTTGTATCGCCTAAGAGAACATTAGATGGTCGAGGTTTTTTAATAAGAAATCCATTAAACAAGAGATTGGCTTTATTTTCACACAGTCCATCTATTATAAGAGTTATCTAAAGAAAAGAAGAATTAGTGATGATTAAATAGATTAAAATTACATTTTGAATAATTACCTCAATAAATTTGTCGCCTTTTTTAATACCATTTACATTGATAGCAACATGATGCCAGGCCATCAAACCCAAACAGTTGTTAAAATTTACTTCAGAGAGTAATTCAAATTTATTTTCATTTGGCCTTGTGAGTCTTACAACAAAACCATCGGTTAAAGGGTTCAACCAAAATTCTATAAGCATCGCATCAAATCCAATTGAAAATACATGGGTTAGATCATCTAAATTATTTATTTCTTTTTGTAAATTTTGAGCTAAAGAACATTTTATACATTAATAAACTATATCTATATTATTAAAGGTAATACTAAGTTATATCAATACTTTTTCCAATAGATTCTGCAGAATTGTTTCTCTTGATGTTTACACATTTATGCACATGATCTAAACATAACCACATTGATAATGAAAATCCTGTTGATAATACAGACCATCCTAGATCTGTATTTATAGGTAAGCTTAGAGCAAATACAGACCATGGTGTCAGCAATCCTAAAATAAAATAAATTAATAATATTTATTCAAAACATTATTTGTTCTTTCATACTCATTTCTTTGTGATTTTCTCGAATTAAAATTGCTAATGCTTCTGCAGGTCTATCACTAATAGGTAAATCTGAAATTACTTTTGCAGGAAACTGAATACTGTAATATGGTCGCCATGCGATTGGTATATGGTCAGTCAAATAAACTAATGGCAAGAGTAATAACCTCTAAAGTAAAATATATTAATAATAGACTATAAACTATTTCACATTAATTTTAATAATAAATTATCTTACAAGAGGTGGATTATGCGTTTTAAACAAGTTTAAATACATCTCAAGTTCAAAAGTTTCTATATAATGACAAGCCATTAGAGCAATAAGTTCCATCATATAAATATAAATTTTATCATCTATATTAAAACAAAATATTTGTAAGTTAGTAAAACGAACGGTTAGCAAAATCAAATCATGAATATACTCACAAATTTCAGATCGTTCATTATTATTAACATGTTCTTTAATACAGTTTAACAATTTTGAAATAAGTCCTTCTTTAGCAAGTTTTATACAACTTTCGTCATTGTCTTTGCAAATAGCAATTAATCTTTGTAAACAGTAAACTATTCCATCTATATTATCAAGATTTCTAGATTTAAAAAAATTAAAGTATACATTTCATTAAATAAAAATATGATATATTTTAAATCAATTTTCAATGTACCTGGAAAAAGTCATTAGGTCTATAGCCAATGTACACAATGCTGGGTGCATAATATTCAATTTTTTTGTATCTGCATGAATATTTTTATGGGAAATTGACTCATCTGCAGTTCTATAAAGATTAATGTAATGCATTTATAACTTTTAAATATTGAAGTAAATTATAACAAATTTTAACTCATAGCCAAGATTAAAAATATAAGACATAAACAAGTTCCTACTTTCCTTTACATACAAATACTATTGCGACATATATTAGTAATTGATAATATTTGTTATTATTTTAGTCACCGTTATGAATGAAAAGTGATGGCCTACCCGACATTAGGGTCCAAAAATGATTTTCAACAAAATAATTGATGGGCAATTACCATAATCATTACCAAGTTATTATTAATGTATATCTAACACCTACTCTTCTGGATGTGCAACTGAACTTAATTAAAACAATCTAAACAGTTTTAAAAAATGTACTCACTTGTCAGATGAGTCAATATTTATCCAACTTTGAAACTCAATATCTGCTTCATAACCTTCGTCACCAGAGATAAAATCATCATCATCGTCAAATGGAAGCCATTCAGCTTTACCTGGTGTTTCTATTTCCAATAACTATTTAGAAAAATCATAATTGTATTATATAAAAACTCAATCAATTGCTTAAAAAAATATATGTAAATTTATGTAATCAAAATATACCGTAGTTAATGATTGATCAGTTGTCATGGAATTTAAGGCCTGTCGATTATAAGATACTGTAGCACATTTTATTAAAGAGCTACAAACTTGTTTAATTCCAATGTGTCCTTTAGACAAAGCTTCAATCAACAAATCTTTTATGTGAGAATCCAATGTAACTACATACAAACATGTTAAGAATAATTAACAATATATTAGAAATAATAACTCATATAGATACCTAAAGTCAGGACTTTGCAACCAAATTAACCCAATACCATTAAGATACTTAAAATAATGTTAATACTAGTGGCAGTATCAAAAGAGACAATAAGACAATATATACCCACTTAGAATACAAACAAATTATTCGGTTTTATTATATTTGAATGTAATAATATACAATACAAATGAATTATTTATAAAGTATTCTTAGAGTAGACTAATTACGGGCTGACCTTACTTAATGTGGTAGATCAATTCTGTAAATATCCAAATACCTACAGTATAAAAATTAATATGAGACAATGTCGAAGTTGTCTCATTCTGTTAAGTACTGTGATCAAGTTAATTTTAAAATAAGCAGAGGTTACCAATGTACTATGAAAAATGTTTCACTGTCCATATTTTTGCTTTATTTTATTTATAAGCAATCGTTATTAACTCAGTTATACTCAATTTATTTTTTTTTTTTTTAAACTTTTCCTGACCTAAACTCACTCCTTGCCATTGGAGAAAACTTAATAAAACGTTAAATAAAAATATTTTCAAAAATAATACCCTAGGTATGATGCTTACAAAACATCCTAAACTAGAATTGTATGATAAAGATACTAAGCACGTTCTAAAACCTTTACTTACTTTTATCCTCAAAAATTGATAAATTCAAGACTAGTAAACATTCAATAAGCTTTAAATTTATAATATTTTTGTCTTCAATTGTAACTACATTCATACCTGAAAATATAGCATAAAAAACGAATATAATAAACTAAATAGGTAAAGAAAAACAGCAATATCAACTGACCTTCCACACTGATTGGCCTGGTTAATAATAAAGATACAACAGATAGTAGAGTGTCATAATGATATACAACAGATGAAACTTGTAAATAACTTCTAATTCTAGGACATGTCAATGAAAGTCTAGCTAAACATTGAAATAAATCACCCAATCTTGTTATGACACTATTATAGTCATTGTACTGATCTACAGTTTTGAATGTCATATCTTCTCTTAAAAAATCTGACAAAGCTGATAAACTGTACTTAAATTTCAAATTAATTTTTATTGGTTGTGGTTTCATTACATAACCACAAAATAATTCAACTAAATTAAACACTGCAGTTACAATAATATTTAAATCTTCTGCTTGACTATCTGTAATTAAAATTGGAGTTGTTTTAATTTGATTTAAGGTCCACATTTTTGACATAATTTTTGTTTCCAACACATTGCAAGACAATTTTGTAAAAATTGGATCAGTTATTAAAACTTTTAAATATTTAACACCGTTTAGAGAATCAAATTCTGATGTGAAATCAAGAGAAGCTAATAATATGTTAAATATATTTAATGAAACATTTATTAGAAAACGATCAGAATCGTTCTTATTTTCCCTGTATGATTTTTCACTCGTTTTAAATACAGGATAAAATATACGAAACAACATCACATGTTGAACATCCTTTATAAATACTGAAGCATTTTTAGATAAATGTAATCCAATTGTATATGACAGTTTAATACTTGAACCAGTCAATAACTTTCTAAACAATTCAAAGGTAATCCATTTTTGTTCTTTTTTTTTCTTATTTTTTTCATATGAATTCATATTATTTTGTGAAGTGTTATCATCATCACAACATACCTTACAAGTATTATCTTTGTATGCAACACCTGTATCTCGATACAAAGTTTTTTCCATCAGTTGTAATATCATGTAACTCTTTTTATAGTCATGGTCACCAACCATTTTTAATAACTTTGGTAAAATTAAAGACAATGGCACACAACAACATATTCCGATGACTCCGATAGTCTTAGCCAAATAAAACCATAACTCTTTATCTTGGTTATCTAAGTTGATCATTAGTCGAATAAGAATCATTGACAATGAAGTAACACAACAATTTTGGCTAGTATCTTGAGATGGAACTATACTACTTACATATACTTCCCCAAAGAGATTGTTATGATGGTGCAACATAGATTTAATACAATGTCGATGTCTGGTTTTATTGCAATGCTGTAGATGTACCATACGTTGTCTTATTTTCTTCATGTTCAACACTAATAAACCAAGTAAATTTATAATAATTTTAACATGGTTAGTGGAGAGTTCTGCATCTTGATCGCGTACACTAAGTATTAATGAAATACATTTTTCAATTAGTTTACCACGTTGACAATCAAGCATTACTCGAATTTGTTTTAAAAAATGGAAATGACTATTATACGAATGACACTCAAATAACATCAATGAGAATAACATCAGTAGTGCACACACAACACCAAAAAGAGTTTTTTGACGTAAAGGATATTCTTTTAATTCGTTTATTCTTGATTTGTTCAATAAGTTTTCTAAAATTTGCAACAATAATGGTACAATACCTTCTTGAGTAATTGTTTCACTGATATTTTGATACTGATAAAGTTTTTTAACGGCCAAAACCATGTTGTATAACATTTTTGATTGTATTATATCATCATCTTTATTGCTAACATCAAACTGAGAAACACATATGCTATCTAATGAAAACTTCATAACTATAAATGGCACAAACTGATGACTGCTTTTTAAATTATATTTTAAAGGGTTCTGAGTACCAAATAATAAAATTTGTGTTAATAAATCTAATACTAATAACTTTATTTGACTTGGAGTTGAAGTGTGACTGGTAATAGATTTAATATTTTCATCATAAAAATAACCAGGATACAAATTTCTTCTTTTGGCCAAGTTGGTTTCTTCGTCATCTGATTCATTATGTTCATCTTCACTACGTACAATATTTGTAAAGTAATCAAAGTCCATTGGGTTAAATCGAATACGCAGTGTGCTAGGCGACTTCATCATATCTAATGCAGTTTGAGACTCTGATTCGCTAGATTCTTCAACCATTTTTGATTTATCACCTTCCAATGAGTGAGTTTTTATCCTATAAAAAAATGTAATACAATTTTAAAATTTTAAAGTTATAAATAAAAAATAAACAAATAACATACCTATTTGCTGATACAGAGCTTACTCGGCGAGATCTAGGTATACTAGGACTTGATCTATCATATATAGAATTAAGTTGAGTTTTTGATTTTGATTTCATACCTTGAAATTTTGTTAACTTAATTAAATCATCAAGTTTCAAATTTGTTTCATCCGTTGGAGAAATATAAGGATTAATCTTTTTGGTATCATAACTTGTTTTACCATCAGCATCATCATTGAATATTGAAAAAATTGATACTAGGACATTAGCCAATTCCTTTAGTTGTCGGACTTCCTAAAATGAACCATATTAAATTTTAGAATTTCATGTATTTAATTTAAAAAAATTAATCTTTTTTAAAAATTATTTTATTATACATAAAAAATTTCAAAATTAATCCATATTAATCTCAACAGAACTTTATTTATGATCAATATTTATTTTTTTTATGAGAAAAAAATATTATTTAATATTTATATAAATTAAATGATTTTATAAAAATTAAAACGTTGGTGCAGGGATTTATTAAATCCCCGACTATAATACCGCATGAGTTCTGTTACTGGACAGCCTCCCTCATCATACTTTATTATTATCTAAATATTTTTCCACATAATTAAATCCTATTTGCTTATTGTACATATATTACAGATTGTAAATTTTCTATTTTATTAAAAAAAAAATTAATGAATATTTTATTTAAAATTTAAATTTGTTTGTTGTAACTATAAAAAATTGTTTAAAAGTCATAAAGTGATACCTTTCTTTAAATTTAATAATATTTTGAACATTTTTAGTTTCATAAAAATGTTTTAATTTATTCTTAAGCTATGTCCTAAAGTCCTGACCTAAATCCTCTGCAAACACAATAGAAAAATGTATTTTTGATATTGTTTCCAACAATGTTTCTGATATCACATCATAAGCAATATGTTATTGAAGTTTAATGAATGATTTATTCTAGTTTGGAGTCCAGATGCAACTTTAAAGAACTGATATAATACTATTGTATTTTATAAATAAACATGAATTAATAAAAAATATTGTCATTTTACTTGAGTGCCAAATAAATGTAAAACTGTTAGACATCTCCATCCTCGTTCAATTAAAATATATTTCTTCAAACTAGATAAATCTTCTTCACCAGACACAGAACATACATGATCAATATCCAAAAGTAATTGATCTACTATTGCATTAGATATACTGAAAATACAAATTTGTTTATTAAAAAAAATACATAAAATTTCATATATTATTATTTATTATAATATAGCCCAACTATTTTCAAATAAAAATGTTATTTTAACAGTATTTTTAAATTTCTTTTGATGATTCTCAATTGTATGCATAATTCAAACTAATTAAAATTGATAATATATAAAAAAAAAATATATTTTCTTTAATCCAGAAATAAATTCTAATGAAATATCTTATACTATTTATATCTGCTATTTATACATCATACACGTTTAGAAATGATCCAGGTAATGAACAGTTTTTGTCAATGGTGTACTGGTCACACACATAACTGTTTCCTCTACTGAATCAATCACAATTAATACAAAACAATATCACACCCATATGAAGAAGTTGGCCACTTAGGTCTCTTCTAAACATGAATGGAGTATATTATATACTTAATGTTGTATAATTTTTATTTTTTATTTAGCCAAGTTTTTAGTAATATTTTTAATATCAAGGATTGCCAATGTATTTAGTCTTCTCTCTTTTATATTCCATCTTAAGTATGGTTTTATTTATTTTTTGATTCCGAAAAAGACCATTTGAAATAATTATCAGGAGTACATACAAAGATTCTTAATGCAACAATAACAATATAAGGATAAATATTTAAAAAAAAAATCATTATTTTTTTATAAAAATAAGCATTTGGAGAATTTTACCGCTCGTATATTGGAATAAATTTTGATTTACATTTCACAGTATTTATATCATAAATAGTAACAAACTTTAAATTATTTACCAATCAATTTTACATGTTGAAACTAAAAAAAAATGTTCAAGTTTTTTTTAGCTGGTATCTAGTGACTAGCATAATACAAATGTATAGTTTTTTTTTATAAAACTATTCTATACATATATCATCTATATATTATTTTATAATTTAATAAATATAAAATAAATTGCCACCCTTATTTCCTATTCATAAATGTATCCCTAACTATAAAATGTATTAGTAGCCAGTAGGCAACTTAACTTGCATCATTTTACCCCAAATGTTGTTAATGTCAACAACATTTTTCTCAATATTTTTGTATTTTAATTAACTTAAAAAGTTATGGATAAATAAATTTAAATGGGTAGCTTTAACTACTATCTAAGTATGTCACAACAATTTAAAATTTAAATTTGTTAAGATAAAAAACAAAACAAAACTCAAAATAATTTGGAGAAAACTTTAAAAATAAAGGTTTTGATCGGTTTCTCTGTTTTTTTCTTCTATTATGTATAATTAAAAATAACATAATACTGATAACTGAAGTTTATAGCATAAATATTAAAATTAAAGTTGGTATTTCTGAAAGAGCTTTATAAAAATTAAATTAATTTAAAGACGCAAATTCACAATACATTATTTTGTACTACATTTAAGCAGAAAATGTAACAACATAGATAAATAGTATGATTTGTATTAATGGTCATCTTTGGACTTTTGATTGTTATTCGCAAAAACTTGATAAAAATTAAAAATATAACAAAATTATTAATTTATTTAACATACCTACAATTTAAATAATGCTGATTCAATAATACAATCTGACTACATCAGTTTATAGCATAAAATATGTAGTATTTAATTGAAATATTAATTATTAATAATGGGATAAATTATCTCTATAATAATTACAGGATGTTTATGTAATTAGAAATAAGAGATACAATAAAAACAAAGATTAATCTAATATAAAATTAAAAGGTACTATACTTAGTATATCACTTTCAGTGATCAGTGTTATCAAATGATAATATCTAAAGTAAAACGGCAAATGGTGTCGTGACCTAAACAACTAAAATCAACCACTCAACGCAATAAAATTCCATGGATGATTTCTTCATTCAAAACTTCTGACGATATAATATAATTACATTTATTGTAAGATGGTTATTTTAAGATTGTTCAATACGTATAATATATAATAAACAAAAAATAAAAGTTTCTAAAACATTAATTTATACAAATTGTAAGCAACAAACTATTTTTAAAACACTGATAATTTAATTTGAAACAATAGTGAATTTGTTTTGATTATTTTTATAATTTTAATACAAAATTAATATCAAAATATTTTTATTTCAGAAGATTATGATTGCAATAGATGGTTTATCTAACAATAATATTTATATTGCTACTTATACAAAAAAAACATTTGAAAAAACCCAATGTTTTGTAACATAACAGACAAATGCTTAATATGTTTTTATACATATACTAATCAACAGGAATAATTTGTAAAAACATTATAAATTAACTTTCTATTTATTCTTAAAAGGACATACAATGGGAATGACCTTAAGAAATTTTATCTTTTTTTATATCATTCTATATGCAAAATTATTAATTATTCTACTATAAAACCACGTTTTCTATCTAAATACATACACTAATTTTTAATAAGTTTTATTCACAAGCATTTTTAAAGTGATTAATTTTAAACATACTGAAATAATAATTATAGATCAATAATTTTTTTTTTCAGTAAATACTTTTTTTTTATTTAATAGTATTTAAACACTTTACGCTAATTTAATAAACATTACATATATTTTTAGTTCAACATAAATTATGTTATTTAGTTATACATAAGAACGTTTAGTATGTTATCTAAAAAATAAGTTAAATTTTTCTCCGGTAAAATTATATTGCTGTCTAAAAAATTAAAAAAATTCATATTCTGTAATCAGTTGATGGTAAAAAGAAGCTATTTCTTGATTGACTTGATTATTTATTCATGTAACTGCAGTGAAATCTTCTTTAGCGAACTTCATTGAGAATTAAAATAAATACACTATTTGCAATAGGGAGTTTATAAGTATTTATTATTGAGTATTATGCTGTTTGAATATTTTTTCTGAGTTACAGGTTAATTAACATTAGAATTTTAGCTTCACTTTCTCTCAAGTCTTCTAGTTAAATTTCTTATATTAATAGTATCAGAATGAATATATATAATTTTGAAGATCACTAGGTGATTTTTTGTTGCAGTTATATAATTTATTAATTGTCTAGATCAGTGATTCCCAAAGTGGTGCACTTTTCTTGGGAGACACAAATACTTAACAGAGGAAGGGCGATGTAAATATTAATACTGTACCTATACCGTACAAATACTAATATAGTACTATACAATAATAAAAATGTTTCATTTATACAAGGAAGGTGCGATTAAATTTTTATATTTTTTGGGGATATGTAAACCAAAGAAGTTTGGGAACCGCTGTTATAGATTATTTGTTTCATAAATTAATTATTTATTCTACAATATTTTAATTTATTATATGATAAGAAATACATATTATAGTATGTTTATTATTTAGAGTAGAGAACATTTTATACAATAACTATGAGTAACGAATAAAATATTCCTAACATATGATAAGATAAAACAGAAAGAACCTTAAAATGATTTCAAATTAATTATAAATATAAAGGCTTAATTATAAAAACTAAACTCTTAAACTATTTCTGTTCCAATATCATTCAAATTAAATCATAAAATATTGTAAAAATTGATAACAGTTATAAATTAATAAAAGTTAATTAAGAATAAATTGTTTTATAATCAATTAATCACCAAAACTTTAATTATTAAAAATGAATATTTAATATCTGTATTCAATAAGTAATATAGGCATATAAAAAAGGATACATTGACAAGATAACATAAGTAAAGAAGGTATACCAGTGGCAGATTTTATGTAGGGTGATCATGGCAGGAAAAGCCTCCCCCTCCCTTGGACTTGGTTAATTCCCTTTATAATTTTAAATATGTGAATGTTTATGTATCTACATTAAAAGTAAACAATAAATATTTTATTTCCAAGACATCCCAAAAATATTGCTTAAATTATAAGATTACATTATACGTCATTAATTATAAATAAAAAAATATCTTAGTATATATGAAAAAAAAATGTTTGTTCTTTGATATGTATATTTGTATACATATATTTATATGTTATACACAATATATATTATAAAAATAATAATTATTATCATAGCTATTGAATAAAGTTGCTTAATATTGGTACTTGCCATAACAAATAACACATTTAATCTTTAAAAGTTAAAAATAAAAAACTAATTTGGACTTTCAAAGTAAGAATTATGATATACACAAATACTTTTAGTAATTCATTGGTCTAGATAAAGATAAATTATACATTTTACTAACACAA
Organism: Rhopalosiphum maidis; assembly: GCF_003676215.2. NCBI lineage: Eukaryota > Metazoa > Arthropoda > Insecta > Hemiptera > Aphididae > Rhopalosiphum > Rhopalosiphum maidis. Next base: position 70,349,496 of record NC_040877.1, read on the forward strand.
AAATTAAATAAAAAAAGACTTACAAATATTTTGTATAATTTTAATTATCTATATCTTTTAAAGTTAATTAGTATTTCATTTTGTAATTTGTTTAAATATTTATAATGGTTGTATTATTTTTCTTTCGAGCCCATTTTGAAATATATTTCATTGATTTTGTAGTTTTTACTAAAAATGTGCTATGACCTCTACTGATTACCATAAAATATTGTACCTACTTATTTCTTAATTTTTGATCAGGGATACTCATAATAGCGCATAAATGAGATGGAAATTTAATATTATTATATACACGGAACTATAATTTATTGTTATAAATTTATGAACCATTGATTTGAGCAGAAATTATCACTGGATACGCTCTAACAGAGTTGCATCTGATGTATATTATTGTTAACATTTATCATAAACATTATATAATGAATTTTAAAACTTAAAATTATAGGAGGACAATATGAATTACAACAATCACTATATCACTCGTTATATAGCAATATTATTTATGATATAAAAAAATATATTTATCACATCTCCAATGGTCTAATACTTTAATGCTATTCGATCAACTACCAAAATAACCACAAAATTTTGTATAAATTAATCAAATACAATATTACATTGCATTTGTTAGTTATAAAATCTAATACTAGTACTAATACTTTTTATTTTAAATGGAACAACTCTATTTTATTGTTTCATACATCATAATAATGGTTATAACCTGAATGATAATAATTTATTCTCTAGAGAATCACCTGGCAAATATTACTAATAGAGCAAACTGTAATTATTATGTTATAATAATGTGAAAATGTTTAGATAATGTTTAGATAATCTATGATAATTTTACTTTATTTAACTGTATTATTTTCTTAATATTACACATTTAGGTAATGTAACCTCCCGTCCAGACTTTCATGCAAATATTACTAAATTGTATAGTCAAATCAAGATTGTAAAATGTAAACCAAATTTCACTTGACTGAAATCATCAAAATTGATTAATTAATCTATTAAGATTAATTATGTAAAGAGTATCTTGATTAGAGTAAATATTTAAGTTAAAAATATCTGTTAGATACCTAGGATAATAATTACATTAAAAAAGTTAAAGGTATGCTATTTTAAATAAATTGTAATAAAAATATATCTACTGACTATTTACAAATTTTAAGTTTAATATTATACAATAGGTACATGTGCTGTTAAAATAATATATAATTTAACATTTCTACATAAATACAATTTATAAAAAATTATTAATCAAATTTGATATTAAATTATTCTCTTCATTAATCAGAATTAAAAACATTAAAATTACTATTAAAAATAAAGTTATATTTTTTGTACATTTTACATGTTTTGATAATAAAAAAAAAAAAAATACTAGTGCTCAACATGTGATCCTCAAAATAAAAATATCTTTAGAGTACATTACATAATATGTTGTAATGTTTATTAATATGACATAATATATTAGCAAAATTTGTAGTAGTTACAGTAAAAAAAAAAAATTCAATAAGGTTTCTAATAATGACATTTTATTTTTTATGCACAGGAATACACAATTTGATGATAATGTAACAGCAACTAATTATATAACAATACTTAACAGACACGTATTTATTTATACCATAAAGGCATAAAATAAAATTAAGAATTTTATAAAAATAAATGATATATTTTCATACAAATTTTAAAAAATGTAGATGCCTATAGGATTCAAATTATACTTACTTATACAAGAAATTTTAATCTAAAAATGTAAGTATTAAGAACTTAATAGAAAAAAATAATGTAGCTGATCTCTAAACATAACAAATAAGAATAACTACCATACTATCTCACAACTAAAAAACCCTCTCCTCTACCACCCAATAAGAAATAAGAAAATATAACAATAAAAACATATGTTTTACTTCCCTACTTGCAAAAACTATTATTTTATTTACTTCTATGATCGCTTATCACTTATTTTAATTTAGGTCTAAACACTCTAAACAGAATATGTTTACTTTAAAGCCCAGAAATGTTGGTACAAAGACTTACTTTGCTTTTGGAATATCGTCAGGAACTTTCTTAATTTTTTCATGTACTAACAGTATTTCAGATAGCAGTAAATCAAACCATGCAATTTTCTAAAATAAAAAATATTTATATAGGACAATTTTCTTTCATTTTAAGACCATGATTATAATTTAATGTCTCACCATCCAACAAATCTAATAGTGTTCAAGAAAACATTAAATATTATAATACAATTTGTGTCGGTAGGAGGTACTTACAAAATCATTTTTAAGTACGTTTTCCACGATGGTGTTGCATTTTAAATAAGCCTCCCAGAAAATAAGTATTTTTGAAGGTTTTATAGGTGTTGAATGATCCATAGGTTTGCAATTACTGTGATAATCTGTATAATAATAATTAAAAAACCTTTAATACATTGGACCGACACTATAGGAAACGTAGTGTGCCCACTGCCCACTCACGAAAGTCTACCAAACAATCTGAAGATACGTTTAAAAAACATAATAAAAACAAGTATGACCGCCAACCGGTCTTGGTCTCTTACATAACATTATAATATCAATTATCAGCTATAGCCCCTATAGACACAACGTACCTCGGGACGACCGACGGGACATTGAAAAATATATGTAAATTACTGAAATTCCAGTTATTGGCGCGCACTATCACCCATCGGTCATCACGTGACCAAAGTTTTATCAACACTACCGTCTAACGTCTACGATCACAGCATACTAGTGATCTGGAAATCTCGTCTCGTTCTCGCTTTATTTTTCGACCGAATAAATCGATATTATATTTTAAACGAAATCGATTTATCGACGGTGTTGTATGTTTAATCGGGTTATAACTTGTAATGTTATACTGCGATAACCTGCCGCCAGCAGCTCGTAGACGGTCTAATTATTTCTATTTATTAAAATAAATGTAATAAACGTAATAAACGTAATAAACGTAATTGGAACCAGATGTAGGTATCTATCTAATCATTAATCAGTACAAGACCCGTCATAGGTTTATAGTCCAATTAGTCAGTATACAATATTATGCATTTCATTCTACAGTAATGTAGTTAAAAGTATAAATTCGTAATTTTTAAAATTATGACATCTATTGCTTTTTGGTATTTAAATTAAAAAATATGCGTTACGTTTTATAAATAAATTGTAAAATATATATTATATAGGTAGTAGGGGCCTAAGTCAATATTGAATACACTATAATATATACTATCTTTGTTGATTAATAGTGAATTCTATAATATGCCTACTACGAAAAACCCTCATTTAAAAAAATTGATATTATAATCTTTCAAATACAATACAATTTTATCAAGTTACGGTCACGTACAGACCTCGAAGATATCTATCGATTATTATAACTAAATATCAATACTTTATATATGGCTTTAGAACAGAGGTCAAAATAAAATACAAAGTACGAATGTACGACGATACGGAAACCTTATATTATAAATCATATACCTTGTGTACTTGTATTCATATTATTTGATACTTACATTTAATATACTGCAATATAGGTAGGTATACGTATGATTATATAATAAAAAATAATTTAATATAATTTTAATGAACAAAATATAAATACCTATAAATCAATATTAAGCTCATACGTAAATAAACTTTATCTGTATCTTTATTCTAAGGCAGTAATTCAATTTTGAATACTTAAAATATTTTAAATTGTCATGGTACAACTTATTATGATTATAACAGCTAGATTTTATTGACTGCAAAAATAAAAATAATAAATAAAATATATTGCAATTATCTTGAAAATAGATTTTAGATCCAACTATCTAATGAAATATTATTTAACTTGCTACTAGTAATACTACTGATTAATATGTGATATAATTTAAGTTATGTTTATTCAGGCATTATAATTTATTAAAATATGTACTATGCACAAATGCTAATACTATGTCTTGTTAAGAGAGGGCCCAAATTAAGAAAAGGGCCCGAAAAAATTATAAGCACCCCCCGAAATTCAGGTCTGCGCACGCCTATGATGTGGGTATATCTGTTTAAAGATTTCTCATAATCTTGAATATGTAACCTCGTTATTCGTTATTGTTTAGTTATGTAATTTGGTTTAAAATAGAACTTCAAATGTCTATACAAATAATTATCCTGAACTACTTATGAAGATTATAATATTACATTTTTAGAACTTAGCTTTACAATTACAAATTGAATATTTTATAGAATTTTTAGTGCAAAATACAAAATAGTTGTAGTTTTTGTGATTTTGACGAAGATTATAAACACTTTAAATTTGAACAAGTATAACAAAAATAATACACCTATATATTATTAATATTTCTATACAAATATAAGATATTAAGATAAACTTATATCAACCCACCTAATAATTTATTGACATTTTAAAAAAATCAGAAATTTCTCATGCTTACAAATGACTCGAAAATAATTACAATAATTTGACAATTTTCTCAGATAAATCTTCAACCATTTGGAGAAAATGTCAAACTTCTACATTTACTCATTGAATTAAAGAAAAATAATGAAATCAGTTTTGTTAAAAACTAGTTTAGCATAAAAATTCTCGTTTAATCCTTAATTTTTTTATTCGTGATTATTAGGAAAAGTACTGGGAATTTTTTATTTTTCTAACCCTTTAAGTACCATTAAGATCCAATTTGTTACCAGAAACAACGAATCAACAAACGTTTGAACAACGAATCATTTTTACTGCCCTAAAAGGTGAAATTTTAAAATTAATATATTTATAGATAACTCTGCTCGGCGCTCAACATTTAAAATAATTTATGTAGGTGGCCATGTAGGTACGTGAGTATATTATAGTTTACAAGAATATTATAATATTTGTAATAGGTCGTCAATCGCAATACGTCACATATCACTACCACAGATTGAATAGATAATACCGGATATACCGCCTAAACGTCTTGAACCTTACAGTACATACTACATAGCCTATATTCTATAAGTAATTAAACATATATATAATACGTATAATAAATAAATACATAGCCACATAGGTATACCGATATACTGTGTATGATATTCTAATACGCCTAATCACATTAAAATAAAGTAAAAAGCATAATAATTACACTAACACTAACAATTAACAACATGCTGTTGTTTTAAAATAAGTCAAGGTAAACAAACACCGAGATTATAATTTAAATACCTACCTAAAGGTATTATAATAACTATATGAATGTACTATATATATACAATATACGAATATAAACTTTATAAACATGGGAAACAGGAAAATAAGATATACCGTTTTAATGTACCCACGTAATAATAGATAGGTACTATTGATTTTATAAAAAAAATAGTAATTACGCTTTTATATTGTATGCTAATTAGTAATTAGTAGGTACTTAATAAATAATAATAATATTGTCAATATCGATTTTTATGTAGGTTCGTGAAAAAATGTTATTTTATCGATACTACCAAATAAAAACTACAATGTACATATATTGTAGCGGCAATGTATAGCTTATAGCCTTAGCCTATAAGCTATATTCATACAGTATAAATTATACAGAATGTTTCAAGTTATCCAAAACAAAAAATGTTGAGAATTATCTCCTAATTCTCCAATCAATAATAAATGGAAAAGTTAAAATATGGAATCAAAAACCTATTTTGTGTTTTGCATTTGAGAGATTTTTTAAGTTGGTACAATGGTACTTTTCGATTTCTATCCCAAAAAACCTTAATTTTAATTCATCACTCAAATTTTTAAAAACTTGAAAATTGTTGACATCCGAAAATCAAAAAAAAAACGTGTAACAATTGAAAATGGGGGAAATTAATTTTTATTTAGGATTTAACTATAAAATAACAAAAAAATAATTATAAATTAAGATTTATACATAATTATATTTTTATTTTAATACAAATTGTACTTCACTTTAATATTTGCTGTCTTTTAAGAAGCCTTGACTTGTGATCCTAAATTTTATGATAATATACCAATCACACGATTTTTAAAATATTGGGCGTGACGCCGGCGTTTAAATTAAGTTTTAAGTTAAATGAGATAGAAACCATAATTTAAAAATATTTACAGGCCTTAAAATAATTCCGCAAAAAACTTTCAAAATAGATTTTCGATTCCATTCATAATAATCACATAGGTGATAGGTAAGATGTAAAAGTGTAAGATCTCTCTCAAGTCTCAACATTATTTGTATCTATGAAACGCTGGTTGAAACACTCTGTATAATATATTTTATAATTATATAAATTATAATTAGGTATATGTAGTCACGATATGTAGAGAAAATCTTCTCTACGTCGTGGGTATAGTATAAATTGTTGTATTCATCGTTTACAAAAATTAAATGATTGTTAGATATATACAAATTTGATTGTATTGATGTAAATAAGAGGGTTTGTGGACTAAGCCCCCACCTCCAAAAAAAAATAATACCAAAAGTTACTGAAGTACATATATGATTAGAATCTAAGGTATATTTTAATTTATGTACATTTTAGAAATATATTCTTAGGGAGATCAAACTAGATATATTTTCCTATATATTCACCACTATTAACCTATGTTCTATACTCCTATACGAGTCAAATTATTTAATAAAAGCCTTAGATAAGTAAACACTAAATATAATTTTATTATGACCTATATACAGTGTAGGTATGTCGTATGTATTGTACATACCCGGACTACGAGTTGTGGAGTACTTATTTTACACCTACCTAAAACCATTTTATATTCCATTTACGATTTACTTATTATTATGTAGGTATTAATAATAGATACTACCATCTATTAATATACATGCAAACCATACGTTTTTATTTTCCACAATGAATGAAATGTATAAATGACGTTAAACTCGAGAGATAAGATTTTTACGTAATGACCTCCACAAATATTCAATAGCGTAAAACACATCGGTCGTCCTCGTCTTCCAAGAATCGTCAAAACGTTCTAAATAGATGATTAATGCATGATGTCAGAATATTATAAATTAAAAATCATAATAAGCTGTATACACGTAACATAAATAATACGTATAATATGTTGAGCCAAGGCATAACAAGAGCCATTTATATATTATAATAAAAATAAAAGCTATACGGCCATTGCCATTCCAAGTAATAACATTGACTATCTATATTTACACAATATAATCATTACTAATAATCTTAAATACCAAATACCTTCCAATTGGAAAATGGATGGTAATTACGAAATTATGTATTCTCAAGTTTGTATTAATGCATTAAAAGGTGATAATCAACTTATATCAAATGTGTTTAAAACAATCTCTTTCTCTTATAAATTAGATTAATAGATTAATAGATAGCTTATGGAAGTTGTATTAATTGATCACATACAACTATATAAGTTACAAGTTCATTAAATTAATTTAACACTTTCTCTATTGGTAATGAATAAATAATGCTGAACGCCTGAACTGCTGAATGAACAAAAATAAGCTTTAGGTGCACAAGTTTCTCAAGAGCTAAATGTATGTAAGTCTGTTATTTTAAAAACATAAGGTAGATCTTTTAATTGTGTTGTATGTTTCCTTTATGAGTTTATGACTATGTAAGTTTGTGTAATGTTTAGATAAAACAGGACTAATAAAGTAAGCTTTTTTGTAGTTATATAAGCAATGCTAAACTGCTAAAATCCGCTTAATTGACGAGTCTGTATTCAATATTGTAAAAATATACACTATTATCCATTACACTTGCGACTTGTACAAAGTATGTTATTAAATAAATTAAATTATGTTATTCTTAAAACAATTGAATATTTGTATTATTTCCAACATATATCATATACGTTGTTACTGTTAATTGTTAATTTGTGAATATCGAATGTCGTAAACATTTGAACTTGAAAGCTCATAAAAATTGATTTAGCTTTCCGTTAGAATTTTTTTTTTCATTTGTAGGTTGAAAAAATTATAAAGAACGTTGTATTCAATTTTTATTTCTTTGGTATAAAAAAAAAAATTACGACAACAAATAAGTTACTGAGTTACTAATTTTCGCGATTTTTATGAATTTTGTCAGTTTTAATATTAAACGCTTATAAATAAAATATTGTGACTATAAATTTTCGATATTTTTTAACTGAAAAATTAATAGCTTATGTACTTATGAGTAATTCCGAACTTTGTATTAAATTTTAAGGTTTTTCTACCCAGAACATATTTTTTAATCGACATTAATAAAAAAAACTAAAAACATTGAATATTTTCTACGCTTATAAATCTCAAAAATAGTTATTCTAAAAAAAAATACAGGTCCGTGCACAGTCCTATCTTAGTATCCTATCAGTTACAAATTTCCGCCTTCACTCCATTCACCAAGTATAAGGTGGATGGATCTTCAACGGATTTTACCAAAATCGTAGTAACAGTTATAATGCTGCAGAATAGACCATTCCTTCAGGCTTCAGTACTGGTTATTATGTATAGTTCCCCGTCAGACATGAACTGTTGTCTGTCACTTACATTTTTTATGTCTACAAAATTATTATCATATACTTTTTTGTGAATTCGGTCATTTCGTATATTGCATTCGATCGACACATTTTAATTGCGTGTAGACGTGTAGTACCTTGCGATTGCAGGCTACCATTATACGTTTATGGTGAGGTCGCCGCTTGCACATAGTTGAGCGAAGATGACAGCCGAACACTCCCCGAAGGTTTCGGGTATAATCTATATACATCGTTCGTGAATATATAGTATACAACGATAACCCCGGCGGGTATAGTTGGATAGAGCGCATGTAAACTCTGCCACAAGTACCTTTTTTTACTGTAAATTCCGCCACTGAAATAAATCAGGTAAAATTGAGTTCACGTAAACTCCACCAATGAATAAAATCAAGTAGTAATATAAAATTAATATGATATATTATTAAAAAAAAATTATAATATAACATAATATCATATCGTTTACATTAAATATTTAAATCATAGTAAAAATATCGTTATACCTATTAAGTAATCATATAAAATCATATTTTTCATAATAATAATCGTTATACTTAATAATCCAAAAATATGTATAGTTAACTAAAATTATGTGATACAATTTGTAAATATTCTAGGTCTTGTATCACTCCTTTAGTGCGTACTTATTTATAGCCTTCTGCAATACAGTCATTTTTTTTTTTGATTTTGAATTTTTTAGTTTATTCACTTGAGTTATACCATTTAGTTTAATATAAGTTTAGGTTTGAAATTCGATAAGAACTTTACTAAAAATGTGAACATTCGGGTGACTTTTATAAAATGAATTTCTTAGATGACTTTGAAAGGATTCACAGGCATTGGTAGTAAGATTTAAATTTGCATTCTGATCAGCCCACAAATGAGGAAGAAACGCTGTGTCATTACTTATGTAACTGTCAACAAGGTTATCTGAGAACTTAATTACTCTGGGGTCGGATGGCATGATTGCTTCTAAAGTAAATGCAAATACATTGGAAACTTTTTCGGGAGATAAAAACAATAATCCGAAACATAGATGAAGCCACTTACTTATTTCTGATTCGCTTTTATGTTCAACACTTAGTCCAAAGTGAAGTATTATGAGTGGTAGATAACTACTCCTATTTTAGTATTTAGTCTTTTTGTATAAGTCCATGAAAGGAAATACTTGTGAAAGAAGTTTTAGTAAACTACGAAAATTATTAAGAACTATCTAAGGACTACAATGTCTACAATTGGCTTCAAAAATTAATTTGAAAATATTATAGATGAATTCACTACTAAAAAAACACGAAAACTGAAATTTTGAAATTTATAAAACTACAATTATTTTTTAAATTATTATTTAAGGGTATAATAATAAGTTTGGCAGTGTTTTTTTTTCTTAATAAATATAATAATTATTATAATAGCTAATAAAAATAAAATAAAATAACGAATGTTGAAATCTTTTATATGTGTAAGTACGTGGGTGAGGGGGAGGATAAATAATTTTTACAAGGGCGGAAATATGTTAAATGGCGAGGAGCGCAAATGAACATTGCTACAGCTCTGGCTGTGGTATATAATAATGATATCATCCGCCTTCCACCTATGATGTGTACTTAACTAAATAAAATAATATGAGACAATATTAGTGTAAAAAGTTTGGAGTCATAATGTACCTACCTAAAATAATATAATACATAGATATTATAATTTATTTTATGCCCTGTTTCCATCATCACCGGCGTTGAAACGACATCCTCTGTTACATCGACCACAAGCTCAGATTCTATCGCCACGGGTGGTGCATCACCATCTGGACATTTGGTTTACCGTTTCATGTGTACTGCACAAATAGAAGAACCACCTAATATACCGTTTCTTCGAAGGCTGTTCAGTCGACGGGGCTCTTTTTCGTCATGAAAAAACACGAGCATTTTTCCGACGTTATCACTAGTCGTTACGCCCGTCTCCTTAATACTTACACGTTTGTATCCGAGCACCCAATCGACACCGACCGAATTTATAAGTATATTTTTGTAGCGACATATGCCCATACCGGCCATATCGGGTATTATTTCCAATTTCCATATCATGATGTTAAATAAATGTTTAACGGTACAAACGCATTATGACCAAAACGTGTTAATGTCTTTTGCCTTTTTAAAACTAAAATCATACACGGCAGCGTCATCTATCGGTCGAAGAAAGTGTAAATCGCGAAAAATGCGTTGTAGACCAATCGATATTTGTTAACCAAAATTAAGGCACTATATAAAAATATACAAAGGTTATACATATCTATAAAGTGCTCTACCAAAACTACAGCAGCTGAATAAACATAACATTAACTTGTACAGCGTATTATATTACCTATAAATATTTTTTGCTATTTTTACTTATGACGATTACGTAACTACGTATATTATGTAGATATTCCATTAAAATACGGAAAATATTTAATTTCTAATCAGTTTTGCAAGGAAAATATGTGGTCTACAAACAATAAGACAGCATGATGTTTTTTTAAGTTAAGACTCCAATTCCAAACTAACATCGTAGTGTTCTATATTATATTAGATCGTGCAGTGTACGTACATTTTAAATGACTATAACCTTTATAAATAGACCTTTCATCTATAAATTCTTATTACGTATAAACGTAAGTGTATCATGTGTGGGATGTATATGAGATTGGGATTGTTGGTTATAGGTAGGCTGATATTCGTCCCGATTTTAAAGGCATGTCCCGGTTCCCAGTTAATAGAAGCTGAAAGAAAATATGTACACTGTACCATTATATAAAAATGATAAAAATAAAAATTGTGTTAAATAACTATAAAGTATTAATTATAAATAATAATATACCTTCGTATTAAGAATTAAAAAATATTTAAATAAAAATGATAAAATTATTTCCATATAAGTGTTACATCAACAAAAAAAAATAGATAAATAGATACTGCTCTGTTGTACATTAGGTGTCGAGTGGGTCATTACTCATTATTAGGGTTGTGAAGTTAATGTATTAAAAAACCTTAAAAAATGCATTTAAAATGTCTAAAATTCTAGTACAAATTGCACTTGGAATGGTTTTTAATTTAATTTTTATATTTATATTGATATTATATTCATACAAATGTATTTATTTAATAAAAAGTTGATTTAATTTTAATTTTGATTTTGAAATTTAATAATGTTATTTGCCTGAAACAATTTTTTAAATTTTTATAAGGTTTTTTAAGATGTTAATAAATGGAAATTAAACTAAAAATACTAAAAAAATGAATTTAAAAAGGAAAGTATGACCTAAAAAATTTTTAAAAAATGCAAAATAAAAGTTTTGTAAATGGATTTGTATAGTTACATAGTTTAAATTATATATACTTACAAAGCTATACGTAAAAAATGCACTTTCCTATAAATTCACAGCCTTAGTCATTATTATAGACGTGTTAATGTTAAATGAACTTAAATGATAATATAATTGCTAATTATTGTTAATTGTTAATTTGAGAATATCGAATGTCGTAAACATTTGAACTTGAAAGCTCATAAAAATTGATTTAGCTTTCCGTTAGAATTTTTTTTTTCATTTGTAGGTTGAAAAAATTATAAAGAACGTTGTATTCAATTTTTATTTCTTTGGTATAAAAAAAAAAATTACGACAACAAATAAGTTACTGAGTTACTAATTTTCGCGATTTTTATGAATTTTGTCAGTTTTAATATTAAACGCTTATAAATAAAATATTGTGACTATAAATTTTCGATATTTTTTAACTGAAAAATTAATAGCTTATGTACTTATGAGTAATTCCGAACTTTGTATTAAATTTTAAGGTTTTTCTACCCAGAACATATTTTTTAATCGACATTAATAAAAAAAACTAAAAACATTGAATATTTTCTACGCTTATAAATCTCAATAATAGTTATTCAAAAAAAAAAAAATACACTATCATAAAATTAATACATTCGTCGTTTCATTAAGTTTATAAAAAGTTATTCATCGTCATTCAAATTCATGTCCCAGCTTGGCGCTAAGGGATTTCAAAATCTGGTAACCCAGAATATACAAATAATAATATTGTCAATATTATATTGACAACTATAACTGTATGAACTTACTATTTTGTATAAATAGAATATAGTATTATACATACCTATTTATATACATATAATTATTTACCTTCTTAAAGAAAATTTCGTTTACTAAATATTTTAATGACTAATAATATAATCTCAATACATTAATATGAAAAAATGTTGAAAATGTTAATTTAAAAATTTAAAATAATAAAATGAGTACGTCGAAATTGTGTTTAACATAATATTGCAGTATAATATTTATACATAGTTTAGGTAATTAGGTACCTATAAGGCTATAACTCATTTAATCCATTATTAATATTATAATAAATTATAGTTAATTTGTTTTTTATCTTACAAAATACATTATTATTTTTTCCCGGTGGGTATAAGCCATTTTTAATTTTTTTTGTTTTGTGGGCTTAATATTAAAGTTAGAAGTCACCAAGTCTCCCTTCCTCCTTTCTACACCTGCAACATGCATGAATTTAATATAATACATTAGTCATTAATACAAATATGAAATAATACAATATTAAATGATATAATGCGTCGTAACTCTGTCCACAAAAGACGGAACACAATATTTAAAATTTATATTATTATTTCTATTATCACGATCTTAAATATAACCGCGGTTCTATTTTAGATTGATAAAAACAACAACAAACAACAATAATGATACTTTACAATATGCGATTTCGCATTCGCCTTTATAGACAATTAGACAATAGTTCACACGATCACACTGTCGAACAGCAGCGACTTGCATGTTTTCTTAACATTTTTTGCTGGGAACGAAACGACACCTAATTAATAAATACGTGATGATGTCAGTCTGTTGTTGGCGTCTGAACTCTGGACACTATGCTTGAAAATTCGCAGTTTCATAGACACCGTGATTGAAAATTCACAGTTTCATACTTTCGTGTGCATAGTCTGGACGATTTTGCACGAAAATAGACCGAATCAGACAGGTACCTTATTGCATCGTATGTGCATCATGTTTGTCATAGCATTCATAGGATATAAATTCAACAATAATAATAATAATAATATACACATTGGTGGGAGGGTGGGTAGTGTTACTAGTGTTTTGTGTACATTGAGCAGATTGCTTTCGAGCGTTTGTGTGATTGAAAAAAAAAATAAGAGGAATAATAACACAACGAGAACGGGTTTTGGTGACCTCAATATTATTACAAGGCCGTTTGTATTTGTTGTTTTTGTAAGTGACGAAAAGTTATCGCGGCCACAGTAGTATAGGAGGTACCTATATTATAAACTTATAATATATTTAATGTATGTAGTGTTTTTATCTTTTATAATAATAATATAATATACATCGTTTGAGTATAAAAAAAAAAAAAATGGACGTCACCAAACTGGACGAAGACGAATTGTCGTACGAGTTGAGAGTCAGAGGAATAGCTGCCATGAGCGATGTAAATGAAATGAGGAGTGTTTTGCGTGGTCTACTGAGAATCGAAGTCGAGGGAAACTCGTTGATGAACACCGACAGCATAGTTCCGGTAGTCGATGTAAAAAGTGAAGTGAAGATATGTGTTAAAAAATTACAAGTCATCAATGCAATTATTGACAACATTCAAGGGGACAGGTACAGCGAACAATATAGATTGGCAGATGCAAAATTATGTCATTTAATGAACCGTGTAGATAAGTTACCTGCTGTTGATAAACGAGATCAAAATGACAGGTCTAATTTATTAAAAGGAATATTATTCTTAATGAGAAAAATGGAAGGTATGGCGACTAATACAAATGTTGTTGAAACAACTACAAATCAAAATGGTGGTGCAGGTAAAGACTAAGGTTCATTGGATTGTACACTTTTACAATAAGAAACAATGAAAACAATTAAATTAATATAATTCTGGCATGCAACAAGACTGCAGTAATAGATAATAATATTAATATACTTTCATTTATTATGTAATGCTTATTTTGTTGTTAAATAAATTTGCTGTATAAATTATGAATAATGCAAAATATCAAATATTTAAAAAAATATTATGATTAGGTAGGTAAATTAAAATAAATATTATCTTATATTTTTTTGCTTAGCTGGAGCAGGTACTGTAGTCTTATATGAGAAAACAACTACTACAGAAATGAATTCAACTTATGGAAGTACTGAATCTACTGCTTCAGATGAAGAAGTTGGAACAGTAAAATACCAATTTTTATTACTTATACTTTATGTTACTAATAACTATTAATTTAGGAGTATTTTGTCCAACAAGGCGTAGCGATAAAAAGTTTAAGTAAATTGCATAAAGGATCAAAGAGTCATAAAAATTCAGAAACTCATTATACAGGGTTATTAAGAATTATGAAATATGTAAGATTTTGTAATTTATATATTTTTGTCATATGGGTCGAATAATTTTAAATATGTTTTGTAGAGAAATGCTAAATTTATTGAATGGAAGCCAACTGAAATGTCTATATTTCCCGATGTAGATGAATGGAATATAGTTGATACTGGATACAAACAAAATGGAAAAAATAAAAGTAAGTAAATTCAGAATATAGATCTTTAATCTTCATTCATTTTTTTTATAATGTGTAAGCTGACAGTTGTAAAAAGTAATTTTTCAATACTTCAAAAGTTATAAATAATAGTTTATAATATGTAATAAATTAAGATAAAATCGAAGAAAATAATTTCAAACATGATAATTAATATGTTAACGTTTAATTTATATTTTTATTTTTAAGATGATCGTAATAGTATTGATATAAAAATTAACTTGGCTACAATGAAGAGTTATAAAATGAAAAAACATAAAAAATATCAAATATCAATACTCCAAACAAATGGTTCACTTGTCACATTTTTATTTGAAAGCTCACCTATTAATGATTTTGTGACTGCTTTAAAGACTTTGCTTCATACAGAAAAGTAAATACATTAATACATTAAAAAATAAAATAAAACACTATATTAACTATAGTTATTATTTATCTAATTCTGTTAGAGAAATACGACACCATAGACCTACTGGAGTGATATTGGTATTGGGCGAGCGACAAGATTCAGATCCTCTGTGTCAGTCAATTAAAGAGTTAAAAATATTTCCTGATCAACCACCTACAAGTACAGTCTGGAGTTTTATTAGTGGCTTCCAAAACAATCCTGTGGAAAAAACTTATGAAACATTTGCAAAAATTAGTGATGTTCTATGTAAGTAAATTATACTATATTATATTTTATATAATATACTAAATGTACTTACACAATTATTTATTGAATATGAAGTGACTCGCACGCCAGATACAAGACCAGACCAAGAAGTAGCCGAACTTTTAAATAGAGCTGAAGAAGATGACGAATATACTATGGTAGATCACCCCCCACCAACTGTATTGCCACCAAGACCGGGAATAAAATCAAGAGGGAATCCATTAGATCAAACCACATTTTATCAATCTATGAATGAAGAGGGTCAAATAACAAATGAAGATTACATAAAAAACATAATTTTTTATGGAGTAAGTTATATAAATGTATACATTATTAATATGTAAAGATTTCTATTAATTTGATTTGTATAATTAGGGTTGTGAAAATTCAATAAGGCACGAAGTATGGAAGTACTTACTTGGATATTATCCTTGGAATTCTACTCGGGAACAACGTATAAACATTGACAGACAACAAAAAACTGAATATGAGAGAATGAAAGTACAATGGATGAATATGTCTTCTGATCAAATATCTAGGTTTAATAAGTATAGAGATCATAAGAGCCTAATAGGTAAATATTTAGACAATTTTCCTATTTTAATAATTATTAAATTATTTTTCTTTGACTACAGATAAAGATGTTTATAGAACTGATCGCACTCTTGATTTTTATGCTGGAGAAGGAAATGAAAATCTTGTTAAACTACATAATGTATTAATGACTTATGTTATGTACAATTTTGACCTTGGTTATGTCCAGGGTATGAGTGACTTGTTATCACCGATATTGATGATCATGAACAGTGATGAAGTAGAATCATTTTGGTGTTTTGTGGGTTTCATGAACAGAGTTGTAAGTCTAACAAACATTTATAACACTGATTTCACTATAAGAAAATTACTATCTAGATGACTACTATGTTTGATTTCTGTTATAGAATACAAACTTTGAATTAAAACAAACTGGGATGAAAAAACAGTTGAATGATTTGCATTATTTGCTTACAACTGTATCACCAAAATTAGAAAACCATTTAAAAAAGATGGATTCTAGCAATATGTACTTTTGCTTTAGATGGCTTTTGGTTTTGTTCAAACGAGAATTTATTTATTCTGACGTCATGCGTTTGTGGGAAGTTTTATGGACAGATATTCCATGTGCAAATTTCCATTTACTAATATGTGTGGCAATATTGGATAATGAAAAGGATACTATTATCAATGAAAATTATGGATTAACTGAGATATTAAAAGTTAATATTGTTATTAAATTTATTACTATTTTTTACACTAATACCAAAAATTATTAAATCTGGAAAGTTTTACATTATTTTTATTTAACTAAATTTATTTTCAGCACGTAAATAATTTATGTGAACGTATTGATTTGGATAAAGCATTAACTACAGCGTATAGTATATATGAACAGTTGAAAGAAGCGCAGCCGTCATTGCAAGATTCAGTTAATGAATTACTTGGATTTTCAATATCTCGCACTGAAACTATTTTATCCAATGACAGCAATTCTAGAGAAGATGATTATGAAAAGGCCTTATCAATGAATTATACATAATAACTAAACAATTTATGTGTAGAAACACTAGAAACATATGACTGTGATCAAAGTTAAACTTTATAATCTCACACACATAGTTTTAAACCTTTAAAGAGATTTATATAACCTACATATTATATTGATTATTGTTATACATTTTATTGTGATATTTACCTTTTTTGGTCAACAACTTTCTAAATGTAATTTGTATTTGATTTGTATTCAACAACACATAGAATGAAGTCTTTATGATTGTGTATCAGTCGTTACCATATTTTATAATTCTTTAAACACTTTTTATACAATATTATCCTTTAAAAACTTGTTTTTCTAACCACTATGTATGATGATTTCATTAGATTGTTTTGTGAGTTTTTGTTTTCAAACATAACAAATGTATAGTATCATTCAGGGTATATAATTATTACACATTTTTACTTATTATTAATGTAATTTGTATAATTTGTTCTGTACTTTGTATCTGTTTGATATTTATTTTAGCGTATTATTTTGAACTAGGTATTTGGAATGTAATTTTTAATGAATATAATTCTATATAAAAATATATTTGCGATTTTAAATTACTATAACTTTATTAATTTATATACAAATAATAATTGTATATATTTCTTCTTAAAATAAAACTATAAACATATTTCATAAAAAAAAAAAAATGCTTTATTTAGTATATATTTATATAAAGACCATATTATTACAAGAGGGAAATAAAGTTTAATTTTACATCATTTCATCTAATGAATTGGATTTAGGTAAATCTTCTAAAACGTCGAGAGTTAAATCGTTGATATCCAGTTGCATAACAGAGTTTAACATTTCAGCATTCTGATTCTCTTCAGGATTGAAAATATACCCATTTGCTCTATCGATGTTTTTTCTCACTAATTCTAATGTACGTTTATCCTTCACATTAAGTGGTACAAATGAAACAATATTTTGCCCCTCAATCAGGCTAACTATAGCTTTATTTAAACGATGATATCTATGAAAAAAATAAAGATTTTAATTATGTGCATTTATATCTAATATTAAAAAAAGAAAGAAAAAGGCTCCCTATAAATTATGGTATACAGTAATAACAAATGTATAGTAAAAAGTCTATAATAGACATTTTATTAATTTCAATGATAAAAAATTAAAATATTATCAAGGTTTTATAGAATCTTTTTTTTCTTTGTCCTTTTCTCCCAACTATATGGAGTTTATCACCCTTATTCCACAGTTGCTTAAGAACAACTATCCTCGCCTCTCCTTTACTAACAAATTATTTTTGTGCCATTCTCTATTTTGTTTATCAATCTCTTCTTTGGTCTTCCATTACCTCTCTTTTCTTCTACATTTATTTTATAGCCATTCTTACTGCGTTTGATTCACTTTTCATCACAAACATTTCCCTATCATTCTGTCCACAATTGGTGCCACTCCTACACTTTCCCTAATAAATTTAGACATCCCTGACAATACCACTGCTTTGGTCTAAATTGTTGTCAATTTATAGTGGCTTAAAATTATAAATAATACAATTATCATTATGATGTGGATATCCCAGTTACAGTAAAACAAAAACAATACATTGGCAAACCGCATATTATATTCATATTTATAATTAAGTAGTATACAAAACAAGCATATTGTAAAATAGATAAAATTAAAAAATAAATTGTGTCTAAAGGTTTGATTTGTTTGAAGTTTTTTTAAATATGCATTAGTTAATCAATAACGTAAATATATAAAATATCAAACATCACAGTTTTTAAATATTATCACAACATTTAAGTATACCATGAATGCATGTTTTATTTTTTGCATATAAATATTATGATATTTAAGTATAATGTTACCTATATATTTCTGTTAAAATGATAATTATTTGTTAAAATATGTACTTACCTAGAAGTTTGAGGATCATTTTGCAATGCATCTAATAAATGATCAAGACTCAATACATCTGTATAATAATCCAAATTAAATAATAGCTTAGACTTATGTTTAACAGCTATATCTATTTTTGATAATATATTCACATGGGGTAATTCCATTTGATACATAGTAGATGTACACATCAAAAGTGCTGATATGTATTTACCTGAAAATTAATAATTATTAATTATTATTAGGGTTGCCAGATTTAAGGATTTATCTCAAATTGGGATATCATATGACCCTTTTTTTTTGTTACGCTTATAGTATAGTAACAGATAAACCTAAAACCATGCTGATTAGATTTAGTCATTTTTTATTATTTAAAATAGTATATTTACAATCTATACAGGCAAGGTAAAATAAGTAAGTGTGGTGACATAAAATAACATTCAAAATAAAATAGGAAGGCTCCTGGCAGTGCTGCTTGACCAGAAATTAGATTTTGTTTTTAGTTTTCCATTAGTTAATCAATTTTATATTTTTTATTATTTATTATTTTTAAACATTGAGCAGGTCTCTTGGCCATTGCTTTTTTAATAAACTAATTTAACATTTTAATTGATAAATAAAAAAAGTAAGTACTTACTTATCAATGAATAATTAAAAAAAGAAATTTAATTCTATTAATGTATGATATTTAGTAAGAGCAGTTGTTTAATATATTATATAAGTTATATAATATAACTTATAATAACATAAAACTTTACTTTACTTTAAGAGATTAAAAAAGATCAATTTGAACTTAAAAGGTATAAAAAAAACATACCTGGATCACTGCAATAATGACAATCAATGAGTTGGACACAACATAATCGCAAATCTAATTCATTTTTAATTGCAGACATAATATTTTTCATTGAGTTATGATGAGTGTATATTTCTACCTGAATCAAGTTAAACATTATTATTAGTTCCTGTTTAATATTCAAAATTATAATTAATTATATACCTGTCCAGGACAGTCAAAAAATAAATAAAAATCAGTTAATTTCCTCAATTTTTCCAACAACCAATCAAGCCTCTTTTCCAAGTATTCTATACAATAAATTAAAGCTCCATTGGGTCCTAAATTTACATAATCCATAACATCTTCAACAGTAATAAGTTCTGATATATCAATTGCTGCTTTGTAACACAATGAGTCATTGGCTGGATCTAATAAAATAAACAGTTTGATGGCTTAATTTTTTCCGTTGGTTGGTTGGTTTAAATAAAATAAAATAAAATAATATTATATACAATAGATTAGTGGCAAAAATTAAAAACTTTATTTTCGTATAATATCAAAATAGCAAATTAATGACAAACTTAAAACTACCATTTTGAAATTGGTAGCTTTAAATTACATTAATAAAAATATAATTTTTTATTATTCAATAATCATAGATAAATTACCTATATTGATTATAGCTACTCGTCTGCCTATTTCTTGTAAGTACTTGCTCATTTCATCACAATACGTAGTTTTTCCACTGCCAGGTGGTCCAATGATGACCTGACCATAAAGAGGCATGTTTGGTAAGTTAACTTTTTACATCAAATAGGATAAGACTTGTTGTATAGCTCTTAAAGTTCTGAAGTTATTATTATTTATCATAAGAGAAATAATTGTTTTGCAATCGACGTTTAATCCTCGCATTAAACTAACAATATTTGAAGTTTGCGTATCGTCGTCTCGGCCAAATAGCACTCTAACATACACAAAAAATTATTTAAGAATTAAGATTAAATATAGATTAATTTTTGAAATTTAAAACTTAAAATCTTACTTAATGTCGTATCCTTGATCTTCTGATGAATAACAATCTGGCTTGACTAAATACAATGTTCCTAGTTTTGAATTTTGAGTAACCGCAATAAAAATAGTGTCCCTGTGAATTATACAGAGAGTTAGCATGTGCTCAATTTTATCGTCAAATGTAAATCACGAATCAAATATTACTCGAAAACCGACACCACAAAATCTGTGTGCACACCGTCCAGTAGAGCTGCTACAGTTTTAAAGTTCATTTTGCACAACTGGCATTCTAAAACTCACGAAATAATAGAGTAAAAATATACTTTTTTTTGCAATATACTCGGCGAATTGGCACTGACGCTATAATCGGAAAAATTCAACAATTAGATCTAATAACTAAACACTAGACTACTAGAACCATAGATAAAAGATTAAGACTAGACTAGAACATCTAAAGAACCGGGTGCTCGAAAATTTCAAGTTAAAATTCAGGTACAAAATATTTTAATGATATTAGGCGGCATCGAGTAAGGATAAAAACAGTTTATATCAATATATCATAGCAAAAAAAATATTTGTTGGACTTGGAATAAACAACAAATTACATAATCATTGACCGCTGAATTTAAATATGTATTTAAATTTTTCTTTTCGTTTAATATTTTAAATTTTAATATTAGTTTAGTATTAACTATTAATATAAATAACCATGGAACCGAGAAGGCTACATCACGGCTATACAGAGTGTCCCGCAAGGATTTACCTATTGTGATATCTCCTGAAATAATAGAGATATAATAATTCTGGTTTTTTAATAAGATTCACAGGGACAAGAACTACAAATATTTCATGTTTTAATTTATTTTTATATTTTGGTAAAAAAGTTTAAAAAAATGTATTTTTTTATTTAATTCTTTAAAAAAAAAATTGAAAATGGCCATTTTGTAGAGTTTTTTTTCTGAAAATATTGACGTTTTAACATATTAATTTCATCAATTTCCTGATTTTTAATATTCTTTCGAATTTCGAAAAAACTGCGAAATTATTATTATGTTTATGTCTTGCCAAAAAATGGGACAAGATAATAATATCGAAACATTAAATTAGGTATTTAAATTGCGGACTATGCCATACTCAAATTACCAACAATCCATAAAATATTAACTATTACGTATTTATACGTTGGCGGACAAAACATCTTTTTTTATTAAATTCAAAGTAGACAAAATACATTTGTTTTATCTATTTATTATAATTTTTATGATATAACCGTATTTAATACTAGGTATAACAAAAATGTACATATTGATATTTTGTACAATAGTTATTAACTTAATTTAAAAATTTAACAATGTTGAAGAAATAAAATATGACGTTTATTGCGAGCCACACTGAAACCCGTTCGCCAGCCGTACGAGCACGCGGGTCACATATTTGAAACAATGATACCACTATGACACTATCCTATTAAATAATTCACAGTTTTTTCGAAACTAGAAAAAATATTAAAAATCAGGAAATTGATGAAATTAAAATGTTAAAACGTCAATATTTTTAGAAAAAAAAAACTCTACAAAATGGCTATCTTCAATTTTTTTTTAAATAATTAAATAAAAAAATATATTTTTTAACTTTTTTACCAAAACATACAAATAAATTAAAACATGAAATATTTGTAGTTATTGTCCCTGTGAATCTTATTAAAAAACCAGAATTATAATATCTCCATTATTTCAAGAGATATTGCAATGGGTAAATCCTCGCGGGATACTCTGTAGATATTTACAATAGTATCTTTATATAATTATTATAATAATACAATTTACAAATTTACAATAAAATATTTTAATCACGCCTTTTTCTTATTTCATGAATGTTATGACTTACAGCTGTTAAAAAATCTAACCCAGGAATCAGGATGAGTAATGTTTAAATTGGTTTTTAAAAACTGAAACATGGACACTTCATAAAGCTTTTTTTTGAACACCTCTAACGAATAAGATTAGAGTGTTCTTTGTGAGAATTAAACAAAAATCCCATGTATAGAACCTGCAAAGGGTAGTATTTTTTGTTCGAATTAACTAATTTCATTTTAAATGTAAACTTGTTTGTAAAACTGCGAAATAAAATAAAATTCGAAAGCAAACGTATAAACGCGTAATCTTACAATGTAATCCAACAAAATAATTTGCTTAAAAAAAATGTGGGCCGCAATTCAGAAAAAAATTTTACCACGGGACGCAATTAGTTGTCACTCCAAAATCTTTATGAAATATTCATTGATAATTATAATTGATAAGTGAGATTCTGATAATTTATAAATGTACCCAAAGCATTGTACTATATACTCATTGCAGCAACTTAAAATGTGAGTACCTAATCTATCAATTAACATTTAACACTAGTTTATAAGTTACAATAATACAGTCCATTTTTTAAAGAATTTTAACTGACCGACAAAAAAAAAATTCTCAAAATAAATAATCAATTATAGAATTATTTCATGCTCACCTAGTTTTTAAAAATAAATTCAACTAGGCGACATAAATATCATCTAATTTATTAGTTTAAAATTCACTGTATATATTAATCAAACTGAAATTCGTATCTTTAAAGTCTACTTAGTACTTACTAGAAGTGGTGTAGTGGAGGATATACGCGGGTATACGGCGTATAACCAAAACGCTAAAATTCTTAAATGCGTACAGGAAAGAAAATAAAACAAATACGCGGGTATACGGTCGTAACTTTTTGGATGATAACCATATTACCACAGTTTATTAATAATATACTTATAATTTGAACATTTCTCATTACTTTTTTTTATTCTCATAATTCCAAGAGAATTGGTGTACCAGAATAATTAATTATGATTAATTATAAAATTATAAGAAATAGAAAAATTTTAAATTGTTCAAACGACAAAACAAATATTTAAAATTAAATTAATATTATGAATTATGATGACGGTAATATGGTATATAGGTATAAGACATGAAGAAAATTAAATACAACAATTGGGCCGCAGATTTTTATTAAATACATCTGTACTAGTACAAGGAATGAGAAAATAATAATAATTTCATAATAATAAATGAATGAAGAAATACAGGAATTAAATGTACTTATAAAAACATTGCTAGTTACTATAAAGCAGAATTTGAACGGGGATTTAGTTTAATGTTTAATGAACATAATATGTTTAGATCTAAGAACTAAATTGACAATAAGAAATATAACAAATTTTATATTTATCAATATAAATGCTAAGGCATTCAAATGTAAGGACCCATAGTGATCTAAAATTAAAAACAGTTAACGAATTTTTCAAAAAAGCTACTATTAATTATATAGTGTTTTTTCGCTGGACAAAGTATAGACTATAGATTTAATTTTATATATTAAATATGTATTATCTATTTAAATTAATATATATATATATAATATATTAAATTAAATTAGTTAAGCCGTATTTAGATTTGGTGGTGCCTATAGGCGCAACTAGGGGAGGTCTTGGGTGGGCTTACCTCACCCTGCAGTTTTGTCTATAGCCCACTCAGTTTTATATGTTATTAATACTAGTGGTGTAGGAGCAAAGTCCCCACGTGTAGCTGATATAAATTTAGCCTACCCAGAAATAGACCTCTAGTTGCGCTTATGGTGGTGCCTTTAGAAAATTACAGTATCTGCCCCACTTCCTCACCAATGACCAATATACATAAAAAAAAAAAAATTGGGGAATTCAATTAGGATAAAAAACTATTTCGAAGTATACATTATATAATTGTATAGTAAATTATCTATAATACTGAATACTGATAAAATGCTGCAAGAACATAGCATAACAATTTTAAGTTGATAGCTTGTTATTCAATAATTATAATTTTTTTTTATACTTAAGAATTTTAATTTCATGCATTAAATTTTAAAACTTTAAAAGAAATTAGAAGACAATTATACAGTGGCATTACAGTCTGTACTTACATTCTAGTATTCTACTTAATAATACTTATATAGTTTTTAAATTAAATTTGATTAATTAAGCGCTCCAGAATCGTGCCATTTAACCATACACTATGAGCAATATGTTATACTATACATTATATTTATTTATAATTATAATCCAATAATCGCGATAATAAACGAAAATACAAAAATTTTAATTTATCATAATTAAATTTGGCGGTCAATGATAATATGGTTATTTATTTATTTTAAGTCAAATATAATATTTTTCTTCCATGATATGGATATTAACTGTATCAATGATAAATAATAATTGATAATTATTTGAGATTATACTACGGATTCACCATGCGGCATTCTGTAACTTGTAAGAGTAACGAGTAACTGTTGACTGTTGTCATGTCTTCTACTACCACGATTTAAGATATCTTAAGCCGTGTTTACTCATATTGTTTATTCTTCTACTCAGTCTACTCCTATTTAGAAATGTATTTACATCCGATGTGTTAATGGCCTTTTCTTTTAATTAATTATCTATGTGATTTTTAACAATAGAATTCAGTTCCATTTTTAAGGTAAGACTAAAGTATAGGTAGTATAGGCTTAGATAACTATTTAGTTTAGGATCAAATAAAATGTTTCAAAAATAAATTTATTTTCCAAAAACAATAATCATTCAGATTATTTTGTGTATAATTTTTTATTTATTTTTAGCATTTTAATTATTTTAGGTCATTAATTATTTAACTTTTTTTGTAGATGGGGAAAGTTCACCAAAGCCGAATAATCAATGAAACCAAAAACAAATTAGCAGCTAAAATATCAGAAGCAGCAAATGTATTGTTACCTGAAAATTCTGGGTATTACACTTCATAAATATTTATACATTTGAACATTTTATCATAAATTGTTTCTGTTTTGATTTGATTAAATCAATTCAACATACCTAATTATTTTAAATTAAATTATTGGTTCTTCTTTAAAGTTATATCATTGCTGAACCTGGAGAGAAAACAACAAAAATTACTCAAACACAGCTATCAAATTCTGTCGATGTGACTAGTGCTAAAAAACATTTCGATTTACAACTTGATTTTGGTCCGTACGAGTAAGTTTGTAGTATCCTTTTGAATATATAAATATAAAATTAAAATGTATTGTTTTAGTATTGACTACTCATTAAATGGTCGGCAGTTATTAATTGGAGGACGAAAAGGCCATGTTGCTGCTATGGATTGGATTACAAAACATTTGATGTGTGAAATAAATGTTATGGAAGAAGTTTATGATGTCAAGTAAGCCAATAGTAACTGTAAATATTTTTAAAAAACTATTTTAAATTATCACTGATAAGAAAATGCCTTACCTTTCATGTGTTTTACTAATGTATAATATATAATATAACATTTTGTTTTCTTTGTTTTAATTTTTAATATTATAACTTATAACCTATTATAAAATTTAAATGTAAGAATATTATCTTAAGCATGTTTGGTGAGTTGTAAAGTACAGTGGAACCTTGATTATCTGAGGTAATGGTGGGGAGGGGATTATACAGATAAATGAAAACCACAGTTAATCAAGACTTTTTATAATAATGAAATTTTGAAAATTTTTATTTAATTATAGTTACAAATACATACATACATACAATTTTATAATAAACCAATTTGAAGGTGATTCGATAAATATAATACTCGATGTACAATATTGCTTATCTTCATATTGTTATTGTCTAAAATGTCATTAATACGTTTGTCGATATTGTGTATTATGTAATATAAAATGTTTGATTATAACTACATTTAATATATCTACATTCCATACTTATTTTTAAATTTTCGGAAGAGTGAGCACAGTTAATTTAGGTTCTACTGTAGTAATATTTTGCTAGCTATAACTTAAAAATGAATTAAAATATCAATAAAAGTCTATGAGATGCTCTAGATAATATTTTTACCTTTAAATTTAATAATAAAAAAATAGACTGTCATATTAAAGCTAATAATATAAAATGGATGGATTTTTCTGAATTCAAATATGATTTGTCCTACATAAGACAGAAACAACACATATGTGTGAGCTAAGGACATTCACCAAAATAATATTATTATCATAACTTATAAGTAACCACATGTTTTAATTATTTATGAACAGATGGCTTCACAATGAAAATCTTTTTTCGGTTGCACAAAAAAAATGGGTTTATATATATGACAATCAAGGTGTAGAAGTACATTGCTTGAAGAATTTAAACAATGTTCTACACCAGGAATTTCTTCCATATCATTTTCTTTTAAGTACTGCTGTAAGTCTTACATTACTTGCACAATAACTATTTAATATTATAATCATAATAGATTTAATTTCCATTTATATTTTATAGAGTGAAGAAGGATTTTTATCCTGGTTAGATGTATCAATGGGAAAAATAATAACACAATTTAATGCGAAAATGGGTCGATTGAGTCTCATGACTCAAAATCCAAATAATGCATTGATCTGTTTAGGACATACAAAAGGTAATTTTTAACTTTTTTTTAACTGAATAACATTAAATAATATCTAACCTTGTTTAATTTTAGGTGTTGTTTCAATGTGGAGTCCTAATCTTCGGGAACCTGTCGCTAAAATACTTTGTCATGGAAACATGATTACATCACTTGCTATAAATTCTAACGGAATGTAAAAATAGCCTGATTATATTTCACTACAGTTATTTATAGTTTGAAATTAATTTTATCGATATAGGTATATGGCCACATCTGGAATGGATAGGAGTATTAAAGTTTGGGATATACGCAGATTAAAAGGACCATTACAAGATTACAAAGTTAGGACTAGTCCAAGAAGTATGGTATTCAGTCAAACTGGATGTTTAGCAGTAGCTATCAATAATGTTGTTGATGTAAGTATGATACTCTTTTAACTATTTTGACATTCATAAAAATTGAATTGATAATCTTATAATCTAGGTATATGAAGAATGTTGTTCTAAGACTATACAGCACGCTTATCTCAGACATAATATCGCTAGAACAATAAATAATTTAGCTTTTTGTCCATTTGAAGATGTCCTTGGAGTCGGACATGATAATGGTTTTTCAAGCTTATTAGTACCAGGTTAGAATTATTTATAAGGATTAAATAGCTTCCATGCTTATTGAACACATAACTAAGTGTATGTTATTAATTTTTAACAATTAATAATAAGGATCTGGTGAACCTAATTTTGATGCATTGGAGAGGAATCCATTCCAAACAAAGAAGCAGCGTAAAGAAGCTGAAGTGAAAATGCTTTTAGAAAAGGTAGAGTTGTGACTTAAATTCTTCATTTTGAATTTTGTTAAAATTATATTACTTTTACTGTAGATCCCAGCTGAAATGATAACATTAGAATCTACTGTAGATGAAGTTGACATAGATACGTTCCAGACTAAACTAACAGCTAGAAATTTACTACAAGTAAGTACAACTATTAACCATTAGAATAAAAGTTATAATTTGTTGTAAATCAAAACTCAATATTTCATATCAACATGATTTACTTATTAATTATATATTTATATATATATATATATAGACTGTAAAACCATTAAAAGTAAATATCAAAGTAAGGAATAAAATCAAGAAAAAAACCCTAGCTAACCCTTCAAAAATAAAAGAAAAAATATTAGAAGAAAAAACAAAGGTAATATTTAATTTTGGTTCACGGATTTAGATTTTTATTAATTCCTAACAAGCTTATTTTTTTTTTCAGGAATTCGTCAGAGCACTAAATGCACGGCCTAAAGATGAGATAGATGATGGAAAATCAACATTATCAAAACGTTTTGGTGTATTGGATAGATTTCAAAACAAAAGAAATAAGAAGAAATAATTATTGTTTTAACTATTCTTATTTTTAAATTTTGCAATCATTTGTTAATTTTTTTTTTTCATTTTTACAAAAAAATATAGGTTATGCTTTTGTATTTTTTAAGAGCATTCTAGTATTTAACTCATTGCAAATAAGATGTAATTGCTTATAAAGAACAATAAAAAAATTCATTTATCAAGAACTCAGAATAATTGTCATCTTAATTTCTTGTTCTTGTATCTTTTTTCTTAATAGTTCTTCCACTGCTTGTTTACACTTTGACTATAGATAAATTATAAAAAGTGTATGTAATTTTTTGCTAAATATGTTGAACTTCTTTCTTCATCTCTTGCTATTGGTTATCTATAGTCCTATGTTGTATGCTATATTTTTGTTATCACTTTGTCAGCCCATTTATTTATGTCTGGTGTGTGCCAAGGGTGTTTGATTACAACAATCCAGTCTGACGTCTGTACTACATTTTATTCTTGTTTCAAAACTTTAGTGTCCAAATGTTATTTATAAAACTTCTCTTAAATTAATATTATTGTTTAGTAATTTAAAGAAAGATTTGTACATGCTAAAATGATTTGCAAGTTGCAGTTAATCTTTTTTTTGACAATAGCGCTACACCTTTTATTTTGGCCTGTAGATTCTTCAAAATTTTTCAAAATAATATACATAAAAAATACATTATTTATATTGCTTAAAAATATTCTGCCTTCAATAATTGTTACAACTTACAAATAGTCTAATGTATTAGAATAAAAATGAATCTTGATTCAGATTTTAAAGAATGAAGCTTTTAGTTCAGGTGATAATAACAATAGTAAAATATACTGGTGTAGATTAAGTATTCTAAGTATTTTTGAAAAAAACAAAATATTTTTCTATAGAAAATTACTCGAGTGCCAGCTAAATCCAGTCTCCCCAATTATTCATTTGGGGGGGGGGGGGTTCATTCACGACATTTAATGTGGGTAATTTACCCAAAAACTAAGAGTATATCTTAATCCGCGATATTGCCTCAATATTTGTCATCAACAGTTTTTATCGTAGCGTGAGATATAACAATCTAGAACCATGGAACTTCACCGCGCATGAATATATGAATACGATTGAGTCGATTGACCATTGACCACTGAGATAGATTGACGTTACCCCCCCCCCACCGCCACCACTTAAGAGCAAAACATTTCATTTTTACATATGGTGGACGTGTAATTATGACTATTTTCGTTTATAATTCCTAATTTATTTCAATTATTTTCTTAATTCTTTAACAAATTGAAGGTAGTCACAATTAGTCATTACCATGATTATACATATTACATACTATTTTTCGTAGGACATTACTTTTTTTATGCATGTCCTAGTGTCCTTAACATTCAATTGTACTCTTTTTTGAAAATATTATGGGCTAATGCATGTTTATGATTTTTATAATTTGGTATTCATTTAAATTTTATGGTTCGAGCTAATGCAATCTAATATGGTTGGTAGCATAGTTAATTTAATTTGTTATCTGTTAATATGTTTCCTACATATTAACAAAGTTTTGTATTTATTTATTCAAATTTTACATATAGTATTTTTACCAAAAAAAAATTTACTTTTTTTTTAATTTTTATATCTGGTTACCATATACATAATAGATTATACTAGTTAATCACGCGTCTATGGGTCGGAAGAAAAGATGCATAGACGCTTAGAGTATACCGTTATATCAGTTGTTACAAATTCGATATGATGATTATATTATCTATTACACTAGTCTCCATATTGGACGCGGAGAACTTTACTGGAGATTGGAGAAGTTTTTACTTGTAGCACTTGTGTATTTACTATTTACTATTTATTTTTTTTGTAGTGTATAAAAAATACAAATATTAGATAATAATAAACATACGATTTGTATAGTATGTCTCGAACAATAATTTATAGTTTATAGTTTATTGATATCAATGATATCCCAACAAATCAATTTGTGTTCGTTCCAGATTCCAAAGCGTCGTATTTTGTTCTCTACTCTTTACTATCTGGTGAGTTGACGAGTGCAATTTTTTATTCTATTCATCAACATTGATTTTGTCCTACAGAAAAAAAAAAAAAAAAAATAACTGGTACAATAATATTTTATAATTAGCATATTATAACTGTGTAACTTACTTAGCCATGTGTTTTTTTTTTCGAAATACAAATCGCTATCAATTGTCCATTTTTGTTCTAAAATATTCGCCATAAACTTACAAAATTAAACCGTTTAATCTCTTTTCTGTAAATTAAACTATAACCAATATTTTGATATGCTAATATTGTTTTGCACTGATGAATGTGCTACTTGAATATCGGAAATATTATAATTTATAATAGAATTTTAGACAATTTTAGGTACAATAATCCGCAAGATGATCTGTCAATCTGTGTTGCATGATACCATGACCTACTGCTTTGACCAGCAATCATAAACTTTTATAAGTATATTCATAATTCTTTTTTTTCCTATTCTGCATATATATTAATTACTATTATTTACACCCATTGGGGGTGCTATATAATTTTTAGACCTGACTACCTGACACAAACTACCATTTGATCACCAACCCACAGCCTTTTAATCTAAATATTTTTTTACATAATCGTATAAATATTAACTAAATCCATTGTCTGGAAGTCACCCACCCGCTCTTTTATGTGTCATTACTTACACCTATTCCAACATAATGACTCAACAGATTGAGACATATTAAAAAAAGGAATTTTTATGTCTTGTTGACCTGCATTCATTGTCATTCAGGTATTGAAATTAAAAAAAAATTTTATTTTGTCAGAGTAATAGGTTACGATACTCACTTTTTATTATCAGTGAAAAGATTAACAGGAATACAATTTGAAGACACAGTTTGAAATATGGTGTCAGTATTCAATTAAGTTTCATATTAAAACACCTGAGTAATTTTGTAGTTAATTCACAGCTTTTATTTGTACCTATGTCATTGTGTAAAATCTAGTTTGTTATATTTTATGGGATATTAGTAATACAGTGGTTTCCGCCTGATGTGGACACCACTTAATATGGGAAAAATGGTCTGGTTCAATATAAATGTGAATATAACAAGGTTAAAAAATCTGCGTAATATGGGCACTTGATTCGGTTTATGTGGGCAATTTTTATTTTACCATAGTGTTAGAATATACACATATGTATTTAAAAATGACTAATTTAATCGGATTTCGTCATATCTATGAGATTGTGTTTATCAAAAGTAGTAAAAATGGTAATGCACCATTTAAACCTTAAAACCCTTTTCTGCATATTGTACAAAAACGGCACAAATTAGTTTTTTGTAGTTTCTATTGTTGAAAATAAAATTACGTTAGTGCATACACGACCAGATTCGACACAAAAAAGCGAACAATTTTGATGTAGTGGTAAAATTGTGAACTCCAGATGAAAAATAAATGACTAAAAATATTATTGTTGTGCAAAGTGAAAAACTACCTACTTACAACAATAATAATTTGATACTTATGATATTACCAATCTTAGGTAAAAAAAATACTATCTTGTAGTACTTTTTGTCCGGAATATTTTAATAATAAGTATAGATTTTTAAGTATAATACTTATTGAAATGTATCATAAACTAATGTTATGCCTAAATTAACCTTTGATCAACTTTTAGGGGTAGTTTTTCTTAAATATTTTTTTAAATATTTTTCCTATCACCCTGGTGTTTTTTTATAATAACTACATTTTAATCGGAAAAAATAAAAATTCATGCAGAAAGGGATTTTGATATCATAGTTTTTTATTTTTTTAACCAATTTCGGTTTTTATGACCAAACCGCTTACTGTGGGCAAACAGAGTTGGTCCCAATATGCCAACATAAGCGGAATCCACTGTATTACGGAAAGTTATAATTTAAATGCTATAGGATTGTATTCTGGGTTATCTCGACTACCACAATTCTTAAACAAAAAGTATAAAAGTATTCGTATTATATTTTTGACATTTAATTAACATTTAGTTTTATTTATCTTATGTTTTTTTTTATGTTTATTAGGTATTAGGTATTTATCAAGTAAAAATAATTTATTATAAGTATAAAAAATATTTGGATTGTAAATTGTACATCATGATGATACAAATTACAACACAGTAATGTACATTTATAGATTGAGAATTTTATTTAACCAACAGGCAACAGTATATTATCAAGTTATATGAGGTAGGTTAGGTTTTAATTACTAAATTTAATCATAGTTTTCATTTTGTGGACCCAACCACTGAAACACAGATTCATGAAACAAATGAATATCTTTGAACATTGGAAAAGTAATGATACAAAAAGTAGAGAAATATAGTTTGCTATTATCTAGATTTACTGAATTTTTTTAGCAATAAAACTTTGTAAACGATCTATTTTCAAAAATCATTATAGATATTAACTTAATATAATATATTTTCCTCTATAAACAAATTATTAATTTTGAATTTTGATTATGGACATACAGTCGAGCGTTGATTATCTGCACTAATTGGGACCGAAGGGGGTGTGAATAATCAATTTGTGCGGATAATCAAACAACCATTGAAAATTTTAATATAAAGTTAAAAACTAATTTACTAGATATAATATTAAATATATTATTCATACATAATATAAAGAATATAATAAAAATATAATGTATTTGAAATAATAATCAATTTTTTCCCGCCTAGCCATTTCATAATATAACATTACATGTATATATATTTATATATAATATAACATTATAGTATACGATAAAACATAATGAATGATAAAACTAAACTAAATTAAACTAAACATAAATTTGTAGTCAAAAATTTTGTAGTGCGGATAATCAACGCTTCACTGTATTTATTTTTTTAAATTTTAAGGTACCTATTTTAAGTTATAATCAATTATTTTTACTTGTTAAATACCTAATATTTAATAAATTTAAAATACTAGCTATATAACCTAACTTATTCCAATAAAAAATTACCAAAAATAATATAGAATGATATTTTTATGTATTAAGTGTATTGCTTTGTGAACTTCTTCAATTGAGATGAGCATTCTCCTTATTTCGGGTTATATCTAAGTATATATCCAAACATGATTCAAGCTATAACTTTTTTGATATGTTTAAGAAAAATTTCTGAAATTGGGAGAAATTATAGAGTAGTTTATAAGTCTATATACATTACAAACATAGTGACATTGCTTTGGATTGCGCTTAAAAAATTTGATTTTGCTAAAAACATTGACTATATTCTTCATTAGTCTCATTGACTCGACAATAATGTAGTTGTCTTGCTTTGCATGTACACTGACCAATATTTTGAAGCTTTACTGATGGCATTTTTTCCAATTAAATAAATCATAAACTGAATGATAACAGCAAAATATCATTGACTAATGACTAAGCTGTTGTCGTGAAATAAACTTGTGTAATTCAGCTTATTAACTCAACAATTGTTTTTGTTGATTTGTGTGTCACCTTGATAATATGGACAAGAAAAAAAAGTTCTTAATTATAATATTCTATGTAACAAATAGCAATTTTTCAGATGGATTTTCCAAAAAAAAATTTTCATTCAAACCTTGTTCTGATATTTACTATAATCATAAAACAAAAAATTAGCCAAATCAGTTGAGCGGTTCTTAAGTGATGATCTCTCATGCATGAAGCAATTGATTTTTATATTTATGAATATATAACTAAAAGTTAATTACATTTCAGAAACATGATATGTTTACCTATATAATTTTTTATTAAAAAACTATGGTAGTCGAGATAACTTGTTTAATACCTAAAATAGTCATGATTACCCCTGAATTATCAGGATTAGAGTCATATAATGATGGTTTTGTACAGAAGTATTTAAAATTTAATTTTTAGTTTGGACTGAGAAGTCGAAAAAGGCAAAGTATAATATTGGCTATTTTTCTTTTGTTTAGTGTGGAGACCACAGCCCACAAGTTAGACATTTGTCTAGTATAAATAAAATAATACTTAGATATTTTATTTTGTTGTGGAGACAGGATTTACATTGTTTATTCATTATTATTACTTTTTTTTTTATTTGAGGGGCATAAAAAAAAGCTTCAAATTGTCATGGATATATTCATATCATGTTTCATTTTATTTTATTGTAATTAGAATTTATTTTAGTAAATAAAGAATTATTATTATGACGACCATGATAAAAACTGACTTCTTTTGCTCTCATTTAACTAGAAAGATCTCAGTACAAAACTGTTATCTTTATTAGTCCAAGGCAATCATATCAATGAGTTGCTGGGCTTGATGTATCATAAAATGTCTGGATAATTTAGTGGTCATGTAAGAATGTAAGATATATTAAATTCAAAACAAATTAATTATTCAAACAATTTTATGTATAAATAAATATAATATAAATTTGTTCAAAAACAATTTTATTTAATTCAATTTACTAGTTTAATTTAATATTTTATTTCAAGGTTTCCATTACAAGCTAAACAATTACTGAAATGCTGGATAACTGCAATGGAATATAGAAGAATGCTCAATTTGCAAAAAAAAAAGTTGTAACAAATTTAAAACTTCATCAATATGCGATTTTATCAAGATATTTAAAGGCAATATAAAACAACACTATTCGAGTTTTTGAGGATAATGCAACTTAACTCGGTTATCTAAAATTAAATTATTAATTATTTATTTATCCTAATATAGAATTTGAAATTATTATTCCACAGTCTATCAAAAAAATATAGATATACAAGAAAATTTTACTTTTGATTGTATAGTAAGACATTTAAAGTAGCAATAAAATTGTCCGAAATGTTTACTGATAATCATAATTTTGATAGTTTAGCTAAAAGTAATGTTGTAGGATATGTAGATTTAGTTAGCTCTGATGATAGTGTCGACGATATGGAGTCGGACATAACTAGATTGAATACTAATTATACCCAGAGTAGCATTGTAGCAACTCAAAGTTTGACTAATAATTTATCAATTAATCCTTATAATAACCAAATTGAAATGCATACTCTATCAAAACCTACTATTATTAATTTAGAGAAGACAATTAAAACACATCCCAATAAAGGAAAGATGTTAAAGAAAGCGTTATTTCCAAAAAAGAAAACTAATACAACACCAGCTCTTTGGATCAGTACAAATTACAATCGAGGTAGAAATCAAGGACCCAGATACAAAATAAATAGTAAATGTGTAAAAAAGTTAAAATCACTCGAACAAAAAAATAGTAAATTAACATTAAAAATTAAACAATTGACGATTAAAAAACAGGAATTGCAAGATATTCAAATAAAATATTTGGAACTTAAAGAAAAAGTCCTTGAAACGGAAGAGAAATTATTGATAAAAGGTATTGATACATCAGAATATTCAGCATTTTCTTTAGCTAATGAAGATCAAGATATACCAATAACCAACGATACTAAATATGATGTATTATTAGAGTACAAATTAGAAAGAGAAAATCAAATACCTGATAATCATATTTTTACCCATGGACGCTCTATTACTCTAGAACCACGAAATATAAATTAAAATAACTTCTCATAGTATTAAATAAAACCTTAAAATTCATCATAAAGTAGCATACATTTTGTAGCTTATAATCATTTTTTTTTAAATACTTAAATATTTTTATCATATCATTAAGTACTTATTTTGATTTATAAAGAATAATATTTAAATAATAAAAATAAATAATATATGTAACTAATTTAATATTCTTTTATGTGAGTACAAAATCAATAACTACTTTTAAAAACCATTAATGGAAGTTGTGTGTTTGATTGTCTTGTTATTTAGACTTCAGTTAAAATGTAATGGTAAAAATAAATTAAAGAACATATATTTTTATATTTATTATATATTTTTTTTATTTTTTATTAAACTTACATTTGTATAACTTATTTATCATTCTATGGTATATATTAATTATGAATACAAAAATAACTAAC
Source organism: Rhopalosiphum maidis (assembly GCF_003676215.2). Lineage (NCBI taxonomy): Eukaryota > Metazoa > Arthropoda > Insecta > Hemiptera > Aphididae > Rhopalosiphum > Rhopalosiphum maidis. The sequence continues at coordinate 70,386,378 of NC_040877.1, forward strand.
TTTTAATTTATTAATAAATACTACTGTTTACTATTATAGTTAATGTTAATAATTATGTATGTTTATTGTTTATTATAATGTATTATGATATAAGATGAGTAAGGTAATACAAAATATAGATTTTAGAAAAGACTAATATGTATAAGCATTATTTGAGAAAATTATAAATTTTTTCAATATTTATATGTTTTTTTTATGCATAAACTTTTTCTTATGATATAAATAAGTTATCCATTTATTATTTAATAAATTAGTAAAATGGTGTACAGCGAGTTTTGAGGTTTTTGGTAAATCTATTAATTTAATAAATTCTGGCATTAGTACCTATACTATTAATTCATATTTTTTTGGTTAATAATATATAATAAATGTTTTTAAAATTATGGACAGATAACCCAATGTTAAAGAATTACAATAAATCATACAATCATATGATCAATAAAATATTTAAACAAAAATCGAGTAAGAATTGAATTTATTTTTTTTCATTAATCTTTTATTGAATTATGCATGTAAACATAATTAATTATTAATACCACTGATAATTCTTGTTAGGATTTCAACTATATTATCTGAAAATTCAATTACGTTAAATTATTAAAATGATAATAAGAAAAGATTTGGTAAAAATATTCCAAATTACTGAGGATGTCGCAAATCAAAGTTACTGTTAATCTAAAAAAAAATTCCTCATTTTAATGATTAACAAATATTTTTTTCTGAGTACACTTGACATTTTCACAATGGTAAAATATTAAATTAATAATGAATTTTATTTTAGTTTAAATTTTAAAACACTATTTATGATTAAAATAAGTTACTCTTTGGGATGTAATACATACAAAATTAGAAGAAAAAAATATATGATTATAAATACTTAATTTGATAATTAAGATTAGTTACTAGAAAGAGTTATTAGTTAATAATTATATATTTATATACAATTTTTTTTTCTGTGATTAAGCCTTGGCAGCTGGGCTATGGTTGGTACTAAAATTACAGTGATTATAATATTTAAATAGGTGCATTGTAAAGGAAAGGACAATGGTGGAGGATAAAGTGAGTTTTTCATTAGATTGTTGAAGAATAACAATTATTATCAAATATTGTGATTTCCTTCAGGCATTATATAGGATTTTAGATTTTTTACAATGTCATAGTCTACTTTATCTAATTAGTAATAAGTAATATTAAAAAAAGTTTAATAGATTACAACTTAATGTATTAAATTACTTAATTACATTTATATCTTATACCATAGACTATAATCTGGTAAAAGTAGATTTTTTTTAACTTTTCTTCCATTATACTCCTTGAAAAACTTTTCAAGGACACAGGTTTAATGACGCTACAATTTGTACTTTTATTAGCACAATATAAGGTGAAACTTAAGTTATTAAAACAATTGAGTAATTGAAAAATTTCAGTTATGTCAGTTGATTAAATTATTATAGATTATAATATGACTTACCTATTGCAGTTCAGTTAAAAAAATGCACAAGTTAAAAAACCTATTGGTTATAGATTAAGTATTTAAGTACCAATACTAACAGCACAATTTATTAGGATTAATTTACTGATTCATCTATTTTGAGTGACCACAAAGAGAAAGATAACGCCCTTGAGTCTATCACAACTATAATCTATTAGTTTTAAATTATAGTAATTTGTCCTTCTATTCAGTCCTTTTTTTCCATGTAGGTATTATTGGTATTTGGTATTAATATTTAATGGTTTTTGTACTTCGCTTTATTAATCATTTTTAGAAATATGAACCAAAAGTATCAATCATACTAATTATACATACTCGTAAATTTTAATAAAAACTACTTTTTGGACATTTTTTATTACAAGATAATCAAAAAATGGCCAAATTAATTTATCTAACCTTATTTACACTAAAGGTGGTTTTTGATAGCTTATTTTAGTTATGTATAAAGCCTGTATTCTCTAATAGAAATGTATTTAAAGTGAATTAGATAATACCATATTTTTTATGTTTAACACTTGGTTCATTAAAGTTTTACTTTTGTAAAAATTTATATTGTACGAAAATAATTGGGATAAACAAAAATTAATTACCTTACTGTCTTAACTAAAAGTAAATTTAACTAAATATTTAAAATTTGTATTTTTAGACATAATATTGTTTTCAAAATATTTTAACACTGTGCAATATCTAAAAAGTGAAACATTTGTTATTTCCTATTTATTTTTTTTTATTTTATAGTGATGGAAATATATATTATTATAAGTACCAAATAGATTTGATACAGCTAAAAAAGTTATTGGCAATGAAGCTATAAATAAGAAATATTAGCCAAAAACAATGACACATTATAGTTTTTATATACGCAAATAGATGGCGCAACATGAATATCTGTGATCCCAAGCATGACTTAATTTTCTACTATTAATGAGTTAAATTATTAAAAAAAGATTCTTAGCGGAAAAACCCCATCAGCTTCCAAAAACTTTCTAACATTCAGTCTTATTTTTTATCTCTTTAATGTTTGCTATATTATAAAAATCAAATTATTTTGTTATTAAAATATCAAATTTGGTCAACATTCAACTTTAATAGCCTAATAATAACTATGCCTATTTATTCAATATATTTATATTTATCATTAAGGAACCTTATGACTTGTATTTCGTTCTCAGATTTTTGATCCACATAAAAAAATGTCATCAATTTAAACGATTTTGAATAGTTCTGAAAATTTAATATAACCGTAAGGTAATAACTAGATACTATTTTCACTTTGATACGAGAAACAACCAAACAAGTTGAAGACTGAAGTTTATTTCAATGCTCAAAAATGTGTCATCAAATACACCCCCAAAAAACCTGAGAAAATATTATAGTAGCTTTATGTACCTGACTTCTTATTTGTAGGTAATTACTCAAGTTAAATCATTTACATACATATTTTGGTACACATTTTAAATTTCTCTTTAGAAATATTTGAATTATAATAATATTGATCACAATGACGTAATAATTACATTTGTTTAATATTTGTAAACTTTTTCTTCTACGTCATCTGCTCAACAACCAATTGGAAATCATTTTAGTTACGCCGACATACTACGCTAGATGGCTCTATTTTTTTACTCCATTGAGCCATATCCGTAAACCACGTTAGTTACAACTTTTTCGGGTGTTTTGAGTAACTTTTTAGAGTTCATCACTAGTAGAGAATGCTAGACAGATAAAATCTCGTGTCTGGCGTATTCCGATTACAGTGTCGGGTTCTGAAGTACCAATTCCGATAGCCCTGGTTATCCGTACAGCTAGAGCCAAGTGACTGGTGAGCGCTTTAAGTATCGGTCGGTTTTAGAGGGTAAACCAGAAGTAGATTTGTGCCTTATAAGTTTAGTTCTGTACCGTGTAGTTCTACTTCTGATTCCCACAATGATGATATTAGTCTAATCACCTTTGCGTGAGGGATGGCTGATGGCGATGGCTTTAATTAAAGGCTATGACCCACCAGCGACGATGATCTGCAAACAGACCTTGTATTAACTTGGTTCTGAATGGTGGTTGGACTATCTGAGTGGTTAAATTTAATGTTATGTATTAGTTGTTTTATATATTAATCAACTATATACTTCATATTTAAATATCATTAATCGTACATTGTTAGTTAGTGAATACATAAACAACTGAAATATTTTTAATTTATATAATAATGACTTTAAATTTAATACTTAGAAGTTATAAATAATTAAAAAACAATTGTGATGAATTTAAGGTTTATAATCGGAGACACAAAAAAATGAACACCGACCGTCATGCGCCAAGCGGCAAGTTTTCGATAGCGGTTGTAAAAATCATAAAACAAATAGGCCAGTTGTGTAAATTTGGGGTTGCACCACAGCGCGGCGTACTTGCATCCCTGGGCAATATATAGCAGGTGCAAAGATATGCGTTTGCACCTGTCCTACGAATACTGCGTCGTGTGAAAGATTTTTTTCATATTTACGGCGTTTAAAAACATATATGCGGATAAAAATTAACAATAGGCCAAGAATGTCTCAGTAGTTTATTTGTTAGAAATTGAAAAAAATCAACTCACTGATGTTAAAAAAGTTATTGACTAGTTCAATAGCAGTGTGTCAGTTTCTGGACGCCGCTTATCCTTAGCACAATTAATAATTTTTCAAAATGAGAATAACTATGTAAAAGCTAAGAATAATAAATGAAAATTTTATTACCTACTCATCTAATATATTAATTATTGTTATTTGTTATGTTATGTTTATGATTTACACCCAGGGGCGCCATGGGATTGTTGAGGGGGGTGATTAAGTCATACTTTTCACAAAATTTTATAACAAAAATATAATACATACACATGTATTATATATTATATGTTCTTAGGGGAAAGAGGGCTGGAGCCACGCCTGTTTGCACCTGCTGAAATTTAATGGAATTACGCCAATGAAATAGGCCGTAATTAGCTTATAGCCAGTGCCGCAAAAACCGGGTGTGCAGAGCGTGCGGCGCACACGGACCCCGAAGCTTATGTATATTTGGAGGGGCCCCGGGCCTAGCCTGGAGCAAACACTACAAATGCATAACTAGATTACTCACAAAATTTTTGTTTTTTTGTTTCAAATGATAGTATTAGTAATCTTAAAAAAATTACCATAAAAGATCTATCATTATTTATTCTAAATGAAAATTTATCAACTATTTCTCCTGATGTATTTACAGATACAATGATATTTTTTACTATGTCAGTCACTTCTGCTTCTGCTGAAAGGTCGTTTTCAAAACTAAAATTAATAAGAAATTATCTACGTAGTACCATATCACAGCCCACAAGATAGATTATCAAGCTTGGCTATATTAAATATTGAAAGGCTCCAAACTGCTGAAATAGATGTAGACAATATAATAAATATTTTTGCAAACGTAAAAGCCAGAAAAATGAATTTTTTACATTAAGAGGATGTTACATCCGCATGTGTTGTCTCTGTCTCATTAATGTAGATCATAGCAAATTTGCGTTCAGCAGAACATATTTTGTGATGTTAATTTTAATATTAGAGTAAATTTACTTATTATCAAATTTAAAGGTAAGAATATTATCTAGAAAATGTCATATGCTTTATTGATATTATCATTTTAAAGTGAGATGAATATTTTAAAGTTGTAATATTTTAAATAGCTATAACTCACTTTAAAATGATAATATCAATAAATCATATGACATTTCTAGATAATATTCTTACCTTTAAATTTTATAATAGGTAAATTTACTCTAATATAAAAGCTAACATCACAAAATGTGTTCTGCTGAACACAAATTTTCTATAATCTACATTAACTAAGCCAGAGACAACACATGCGGGTATAACGTCCTCTTAAAACTTATATTTTGTATGATATTGTAATGTTTTATTTTATTTAATTAAAATTTATATATCTAATATTTAATTTTGTTAAAAAAAAATTGTGTGTTTTTAATAATTATAATACCTATCTTATAATAAAAAAAGACATTTTTTTTAAATTCAATTAAGGTTATAATTCATTATTGGAGTAATAAAATATTTATTTAAACAATGAGTCCATTGAGTATTTGAGTAGATATACAATATAAACTAAATAGTTAGGTAGGTACTTCATAAATATTCAGTGTTGTATAATATACAACAGTAATAGCCTATATAGTTTTATATAATATATATTCTATATATACAAACAAATTGATGTATAACGTATTTTAAAACCTAAAAATGTTGATACTTATAGATTGTAACTGTGAGACTTACAACAAAAATTAATCTAGGAAGGAGCCCAATTTAATTACCGCATATGGGCCCCTTATTCTATAGTTGCGGCACTGCTTACAGCTATATCCAAGTTATTGATTAAAGAAAAATTTTGAAAACAAAATTCTTAAATACCCGATAGGGAGTAACAATATTAGTATGTGTAGTTAACATGTATTATTAACTTATTATTTTAATTTTTGGTGAAAATTTAAATAGTGTACGATTATTTATTTTTGATTTACAATAATAAAAAAACAATGTTTTCTATTTTTATTTTTGGTAATTTTTATTTTTGCCTATTTCCATCTTTAAGTACAAACTCTTCCCATTTACTACCAGAAATCATTCATAATATTTAAAATTGATCCATTTGCTGCCATAAAAAGTATTACGATATCAGATTATATCGTAAATAAACTAAAGCCCCAGACACAAAAAAATTTAAAAACCAATTACTCTACTTAGTCTAAAACTTGACAATCAACACGTTATGTTTAATAATACAATTTTTAGGTAAATCATCGATTTTATAAATATAATCTTAAAGTTATGTCCTCTCGTTTAAATAATATACCTATTTTAATGTTTATAATAAATATGTCTATTGCATGTCTTAACTCTTAAACACTTTATAAATTACAATAATATTAAAAATACCTAATTGTACCTAAAATTATTTATGAGAATTCTTATTTACGATTAGATGAATAATATCCTTGTACTAACTACTGAATGATTAAAATCATGTTGAACATCAAATTATTTGAGTATAACAATATATATTTATGTAATTTTGTTTTACCCTATAAAGTTACAAAATGACAAAATGTGTCATTTGTATTTGAAAACTAATGTACAAATATATATTGTAAGGAGCTATACATTTATATACAGGGTATTAAACACTCTGTATCTATTATTAGATAAATAAATAGTGAAAGTTTCGATTCTCTATAGGAGGACTATTATTGTTTGAATTAGGAACAATTAACCGAAATAAATTTCGTATAAAACTAGTCTTCGTAAATTTCACTAGATAATTCCGTTGATAGTTATTCCTTATACTTAGGGAAACTATTGAGAAAATCATGTAATGACATGTTTAATGAACCAATTATGTACAGTTTCCAATCTTTAGATAGGTGGTATCTAGTTATATATGAATCGTTCGCAACACTATTCTTCTTTCTTTAATAGTGGTCACAAAATCACAAATTTTAAAAGAGTAATATAGACTAGAAGTAATAACATATTATGTATTTATAATGTTAGGTTATAATGTTATATTATTAAATACCTATACAATTTAGCAGTTATACTAGTTATCAGAAATCACTATTTGTTATTGTATATCCATCTGTTAATTTATTTATCGTTTATCCTATAAAATTGATCTCTTTTATTTTTCAAAGATCATGGTTCTACTCAAAATTTTTAATAGTAATTATAAATTTAAATCGATATTATTCATTTCTATGCAATTCATTCGCGCGTTATATTTACTAGACATATTGAATAGAATCTATATTTAACATGTTATCATTTATTATTATAATTTTATTGACGAATTTAAGCTAAAATTCTTTAATTTTATATACCAAAATTATTTAATGGGCTAAAGCTCAAACTTCATCGAAAAATCGAGGCTAATAATATTTTTAAACTATTAGGTATTATAAACGTACAGGTTAGCTTAATATGTTAGTTCCAGAGACGCCAACGATTTACTGTAAATTTTTAGGCCAGGGGCACAATTATATACTGTTTGGTGCCTAAAGGTAGGTCGTAGGTAGATGTCTTGAGTCTTGACCTCTGAACCCTTTGAGGCTAGCCTTCGGATGTGGATGCCATTAGACTCTGTGGGTGGTTAAGTTGTAAAATCGTCAATTAAGGGTTTCCTAATATAACATCACATACCTTGTGTATTAGAGACAAATGCAAAAGATATATATCGTGTATTTAGGGTGTGGTACATGTAAAACGAATTCTTTCATACATTAATTCTATTGTGTAGTCTTAGTATGCCGATAAAATACAATAGCCATAGAAAATATAATATAAAAGATGTTCAATTAAAAAAATGAAAATACTAAAATCAAATTATAATAAATCGAATGTCCACACCTGGTATATCTATATAATACGCGACCGCATTACTATATTTGAATAGAATACACTATAGGTGGTTAGATGTCATCGGTACAATTGTACAATACAATAATAATCTAAATCTACCAATAATAAACCATTACGGAGTTATTTTATAAAGTCATAACGACACAATTATACTTATATTCGGGATTTTTGTATGCAGCATAATACATGATGCAGGTATAGGTATATAATCGGACGTTTTGATTTATTTTTTCATTAATGAAATTTACGTTTTAAACTTTATGTGCTTTATTATTATAAAAATTTAAATCTCAATTTGTTTATGCTGAATTTATATAATATAAAATATTAAAATGTTTGAATTTCGTTGGAACTGTTGGAAGTAATATTTTTTTTAGATATAAATACAGGTTATTAAAAAATTATTATTACAAAATACGATATTTTACGTTTTTTTTATACAAATTATTATTGAATATGGTTCTAATGTTTTCTGATTATTTATTATCCGAATACAACAGCTAAAAAAAATAACGTAGCAGTGTAGCACTAATTTTTAAACATAATAAAAAATAGTCTATGATTAAATAGAAACCTGAAATTTTTCATGTTTCTATTTACGAATATGAACTATGCAGTTGTTACTTGTTAAAGAATAATATTAACGATATTTTAGGTTTTTCTGATAATCACTGTAGATACACATGTATACAAGTTAACGTCATTAAAAACTGACGCGTATTAATAGTAGTATGCTATATAATGATATTGATGTGTCATGTGTACGTATAATGGTTTGTTATTTGTAGTTCGTTCTGGGATCAAGTTTGTTGTGCTTATATATTTTGTAGGTAATATATACCAAATACCTACATAGACATAAACTAAAACTATACTACTTGGTAGTTAGTATCTACTAACAGTAGGTAGGTAGGTACTATAGTTGTAATTATAAATGAATGGTTTTATTTGAGAGTCATACATTGTGTAATGTGTATAGGTAAAGTGTACCTATATTTTGTTATCCACGCAATTACGATAAGCGTACGGTAAAAACCTATATTTATTTGTCTCAACTAAGGAAGTTTTCTAATTCTAAGGTCAATCCGGTTTAAATAGTTAGGAAAACAAACTTTTTACTTTACAAAAAAAACATATAATCTAAGTTTATACATAACCCGTAATAGTGTCTAATAATCATATATTATTAATACACACACGATGCACATTAATTATAGATGATATAGCTAATCATTGAGATCATCGTCATTCCATTGTACATAATTTGTATACATAATATGTATATATAATTATTATTATTGTTTAAAAATTTGATAGTATATAGGCTAAATTTTGAATTCTCATATAATTACCATAACATATCTAATCTATTATATAGCTACTACATTCCGTTTTTGCGGAATTAAAATTGCAGATAGTAAACAATAGACGTATTATATGATATTAATAAAATCAAAAACAGCCAATATTTTTGAAAATAACATAATACTTAAGAGGATTCGATACCGTGATTTTCTGTTTTTGTCTAATGCATGCGCGTGATTTTAGACGGATCTTTTACCAATCATACAAATTGATCCAATGAATCGATAAGAATTCTGAAAACAGATTTGAATTTGTCGTCAAGTCTATTTGAAAACGACTTTCTCACAACTTTGATATTTTCCTCCAAATTCCTAAAAAAATTATGTTAAAATAGAGTAATTAAAAATTGCTGTATTTCAATTTTTGGAGAAGTTAAAATCAAAAAGTCAAAAATCTGGGAAAGTCAATTTCAAATAGACTCAACAACAAATTCAAATCTGTTTTTAGAATGTTTATCACTTCATTGGATAAATTGGTATGATTGGCAATGGGTCCGTCTAAAATCCTATGTCACGCGTGCGTTAGACAAAAACAGAAAATCACGGTATCGAATTCCCTTAAAAACTGATATATTATAACTTAAAAATTATTATTTTTAAGGTAATAGTATCTACTCTTTAATTTTTTTTTTCTTTGTAATAAATTATTGTACTATTTTTTTGTACTAAAGAATTCTTTCACAAATTTCCGGATAGTATTGTGAGTTATAAAAATTAAAATAAAGAAATACATTCATCGCTCCGCCCAAAATCTAAAACCAAACTATACCGTCTATACCTATCGTACGAAATTTATAAAACTCGTAACATAACATTATGTCTATACTTATTACTTATTCTGTTTGTTCAATACAAATAAATAATGCCGTAGATTTTTTTGTTAGCATTATTTAATTTATCAAACTTATTCATTTATTATAATTTTATTGAGCAATTTGTGTTTCCACGATTGTCTTTTACATTTTATTTTTTATTTGAATTAAACAATCTACACAAGTTTTGTACAATAACAAGTTTAAATATTAACGAAAAGTCGACAAAGGATTGACAGAAAGACTTGCAGATAGCTGTCCACTCTGGTCACTCCTGTCTCCTGGCGTCTTATATTTAAAAAAATGATAAAACACTACAATTTAGTAACGGCAACAGCAAGAGCAGACACCTACCCAACTGGGTTCTTGACATATGTATACAATATATATGTATATTGTATATAGTAAATATAACCAGTGGCAAATTTATGGTGATGGAGGGAAATGGCCAATGGGTGGGTACAAAGTAATCTACTTACCTTACATTGGCCTGGGTAAATATATATTATTTATTAGTAATTCTATTAATCATCAAAATATACAAACCATTTATTACAAATATAACTTTTTCATAATAAGATGTAATATATTGTGAATTGTGTGAAGCACTAAAGTACATAAAATTAGTTTTCATGTTTCTATCGATAGAAAAAAATGAGATGGTATGTGTATCGTGTATGTATACAATTATATTTCCCCCTCTCCTTGGGACTTGTCAATAACCGCCCCAACTACATATATGTGACTATATGAGTTATGTTTTTAGGTCATACTTTTCAGTGATTTCGTAAATTAAACAAACATGGTCAAGTAACGCAAATAGATAACTAAAAAAATAAATTTTATAATTTTATTTATTTATTACACTTATATTATGCAAAATAAATAACATATATTTGTTATATAAATATTTATATGCGATTAAGTGAAGATTTCATAAATAGACTAGCTAATCGTGATTTTAATATTTTATAATACCGGGTACTGTAGGTTCCAATGGGCATTTTATTTTAAATTTAAAAGCGTGTTGATTTATTCATGTTAATATAGTATAACTTATAATAATCATTGTTTATTTTTATTATTGCCATGCTTCATGCTGCCATGTTATTATTTGTTAACAGCGTATCTATATTATATTATACTTAACATATATAATTATAGTAGTAGTTTCTTTGTATAAGTATATACTTTATACAAAAATGTAGTGTATACTATTTAGTATTTATCATATAAATATAAAATATATACATGATCAAAATTTTAATATTACGTTGAAATTGTTTTATAAAATAAATTAGGTTAGGTTAGGTATTCTAATTTGTATTACGTTATTCAAAATCATGTATACTTTTAAGTTTGAATAAAATAAATCTATGTAGCAAAGTTCAGACGAGTACTAAGGCTTGATTAAGAGATTACTTTTTTTTTAATACGATCCGAATTGAATAGAGATCCCTCTCCAGTGGAAAGATTTTTGCTTATTTACGTCACTCCGTTATAATTAGGTAACTTTTTGAAATTTTTTTTTAACAATAATATTAATTTTTACACGAAAAATATGTCTTGGCTAGTGGTCGTGTTGAGCAATATCTAACATTTTTTAGAGCACAAAAACATAGATTTTATAGGACTAACTATATTGTATACCTAACAGAAATATTCGTAGAATGTCGACTAACACGTATATCTAAGTCTTTATATAATTAACAAAATGTAGCCATATAAAAGTATACCTTATTTATGTAGGCACTACGTATATGCTGAAAGTTTCGATGTACCTTTAGTACAATGCATAGTAAATTACTATTAGTAATACATAAAATACCAAACTAATAATATCATAACAATAATTATTGCTGCAGTAATAGCGCAACACACTTATAAAAATTAGTGATTACTGTATTATAATGTACGTAATATATTATTATGACGTATAATATAGGTACACAGATGCGAGCACGCAACTGTCACAGTACGCGTTGAAACGAGAGACGATGATGACCGACGCGGTCGTGTTTATGACTGTGTCCAAAACAACGCGAGCCTCACACGATGACCGACGTGTATATTATAAATTATAATAATACAATAATAATATTCTAATAATATTGTGTTTACCGTAATATTATAGCGCTTAGAACAAAACTGGTTTCCCGTGCGATACAGTCGCGTATTATTATTATTATTATTATTATTATTATACAATAATATCATAACCGTGTTGGTGAATAATGATAATTATTATTATTGTAAAATGTAATTATACGAGGCGCCCGTGACGCGTAGTCCGCGTAAGTTGTGCGTATCGAGGAGAGAAGGGGCCAAAGAGCGAGAAAAAACGCGCGCGCGTCGCGTTCGCAACCGAGCGGTGGCGACTGGCGACGGCGGCCCGTGGAGAGCAGCAACACGCAGTCCGGCGAGTACCGCGCGGCGCTGTAGATTCGACTTTCGACCGGTGATCGTGACGGACGCTCTGCAATAATATAATATAATATTATAATATTAATGACATTTGTGCACCTTTTCGTTACCTTTTTCTCTCCATTTTCATTATTGTATTTTATCGTTTTTCATTCGTTCGATTGTTTTTTTTTTTATTTTTATTTTTGTTAAATACGCCAATGCTCGCTATATTTCTCATTGTCCACAATATATATATATATATATATAACGATTAAATTAATATAATATCGTGATTGATTATTTTCCATCGGTAATAATTTACAAATAATTACAATATAATATTATTATTGTTACATTATACATTATATACATACATCGTGTGTTTACGTACCTGACCGCGATATATATTTCATCCGCGTGTACAATATTATACCATATAACCATCGTAAATCGCAATATTTCACTATATATTATAATATATAAATTAAATATCATATTGTGTCACGGTGTTCCGCGGCGGGCATGGATTGCAAGAAAATAACGATTAGAAAAGCTCCGCGCACGTTGCAGTAGATAGGTACGTTCTCCCGTTGTGATTTAATCGTAATATTTATGTACGTTATTATTATTATTGTTATTATTATTATATTATGCGAGAAGAACGCGTGGTATTCCTCTCGCAATCCGAACATTAGATTTTTAGTTTTGTAATATTTTGTACAGGTGTATAGCGAATAGCGACAATATGTCACGTCATAAAAAATGTCATAAGTCCGTCCCTGTAACAATACTAGTCCGTTGGTCGGGCATTTACATAAATACTTATGGTCGTCTGTTAATTTTATCATAATTTTTTTTTTTTTTTTAACTAAAACACGCTTATCCGTTCCTTCTGTATACATTATATTTTATAAAACAGATTCTCACGATTGATAGTACTTTCGCAACAAGTGTCTGGGCACGTTAACTTAAAATATGTGTACATCTTGTACACGTATATCACCTACCAATAAGTTGGTATATACTTACACGAGGCCGTTGGCTTTACTACGAAATATTAACATTTCAGTTTGCTTATTTTTTCTCTTACGTTTGTTACTATATATTATATTTAAATGTAAGTAAGTGACTACGTAATAAATTTCTTGTCAAATCAAAATTTATTTTAATCATACATTTCTACACTCAAGGTCAAATTATATCATGTTATAGGCATATGCAAAACATCACTGCCAAAAACTTATCAGATTATTACAAATATTGATTACATAATAATACGTTAAAAAATCACTATTTAATAGAAAGTCGTACAATATATTATTTTATTTTACCGTCTTCATAAAAATAAATGTCATCAATTATGACACCCTATAGGTATACAGCTTATAACTACAATACGTATTTACCCATTTTAAAACGATTCTTTTATATTATTTTATTCGTAAATACCTACTTTTACTTTGGTGTATTTTGTGTTTTTTTTTATTATTATTATCAACGCCCCCAGACCTAGAATAACCTTGATATGCACTGAATTGTATTATTGACAAACTATAGTTTCAAAGTATAGCTTGATAAAGTATATATTATACGTATAATATTACAATTGAATTAATTTGTGTCGTGTCAATAAAAAGTTATTTAATCGGCGACTAAAATACCTAAATTTATCTAAATACCTAAATAGTACATTTTACAATTCTAGATTTTATGTACCTATATAAACTTTTATTAATACAGAGACATAACATATTTTAGTATAATATGATTTAAATATTTAATACAATATAATGTATTAATTGGTATACTTTAAAGAATAAAATAGCTACCTATATTACAGATTCCATTCAGGAAAAAATGTACAAAATACAAGTACAAAATAAAAATACAGAATTTGCTCCACTGAATTCAGTATTTTCTGTAGTTTTATTACAATATTTTAATATAAAACCTTACACCCTTAATCGAAAAAAATGAGGAATAAATTTAATTATCAATTACCTATAAATTGGTAACTATGAAAAATTCTAGTCAACTTTTTTATGTAGCGCGTATAGTAAGAGAAATACAATACTCAGAGTAATCAACTTATTAAATTTGTGTTTAAAGCATATTATATATATATATAATCTATAGTTGAGTTTTTTTTAATTTAAAATCATTTATACAAAATTATTTTAAAAACCTTCCTTACATTGTTGTGTGCTTTATTGAATAATTGATTTAATTGCACTATTTGTATTAGAATTTACTTAATTTTAGTAATTCATTAAATTTAAAATAATGGCATATCTTGACAACCACCAGTATATAACCCACAAATCAATAAATGATACAATTTAAAATTTTACAAAAGTGCATAAGTCATAACAACTAGAGAGAAAAACGTGAACACGAAATGAATTATGAGTAAGAAAATAGTCTTAAAATACAGCCAGTGTTTTAATTCGGCGGCTAAAGAGAACGCATACAAGTTTGGTTATATTACTCCGGGCGTTTCTTTCATTTCAAAAAATCGTAAAAATATAATTTACGTATTTAATTCAGAGGAAGTTTAAGTATAGACGACAGACGTACAGTATTTTAGTGATTTTCTGGAATAAAATATTTATTATATAATAATTTAATTTCAAATTGAAGAAAAAAAATTGCAGTTAAATTTAAAAAAAAAAGTTATACTTATATAATGTTCAAATTTACCTGATGCTATTTAAGGATTGGGTTAATTATCGAAAAGATTTTATTCTAATATTTAGCCAAATATGTAAAATTTACATACATATTTATTTATTATAATATATCATATGACGCATATACTCGAACCTATCTAAATATATAATATGATATACTTATAAAATAATGTAAATTTATATTTCGGCTAATGCGTGTATAATTTGATATTTAATTAAAAATAATATGACTAAATTACTAAAACAAGTGAAATCAAAATAGATATTTATAATTCGACGTGTTTAATGGGCGGCATACATTTAGACCTGTTGCGTACGTGCTCCCGAGCACCTATAAATAAGTGAAATTTAAAAGGATGTACAAAGATAATCAAATAAATAATAATACCTAGGTACTCAGTTTTTGCCAATAATATGATTTGTGAACATCAAACTTTTTATTTACGTTTTTCATTTATAAATAACCGTATTTATCGTGTATGCGATACAGTGATACATACAATAATCGTATATTCGTATGACAATGAAATTTAATATTAATCGTATCAAATTTTTGTTTTGAAAAAATACAAGGTTAGGTTATAAGTATTTAAAGAAAAAACATGTGCAGTAGTGTAAAAAATGGCTAAATAAATTATTTCAAGATAAAATATCTTATATTAGTGTTATAGCAAGGTAGTCATTTCACTCAGTAGTCAGTGTACAAAATTGAATTACTCCCATTATAATATATATATATATATATATTGGCATTAATAATATTCTTTTTCTTCTTTGATTCTTGATTGTATTTAAATTTGTAATTAAATAATACACCATACACGTTAGATACTCGAAATACCCTACAAATTATAGTATTGTGTTTAAACAATAGTTTATGTTGAACAAAATATATCGATGAACGTATAACCATTGAGTTAGTCACTATAGAATAAAATATTAGGTTTAGGTATATTGTATATTGTTTATATACTACATATATAGTAATATAGTTCTAAGTTCTTTAACCTTAAGGTCAAATTTGTTTTTTAAATATTCTAATATTTTTTTACGTTAGAACTATATAAATTATTACTGTAAAAATGAAAACTCGTGATTATAATTCTGATCTTGAGGTTATCGAATAAAAAAAATGATTTCAAAACTACCTACATTATTTATTATACCAATAACCTATATCGCTATTCATAATAATAATTATTTAATTATTTAAATTGAAAACAAAATTCTCGAGCATAACTTAGTACTTAAATTAATATTTTATAAATTTCAATTATATACGCAGAAGGAATGTGCGATATCCGTATTTATTACGCAATAATATAATACAATTTGAAATATATTATTTTAAACTATCAATATTATTGATAAATAATTTTTTTTTTAAAACATTGTTTTGATGATTATCCTCAGATTATTCCTTTAGTTGTGTTCACTAAAAGTGACTAATAATGGAGTAAAACCTTTTTATGGGTCATTATCATGGCGTTGTAAGAAATTTGGCAATCATCTTCATATTATGTTTAAACATTTTTATGTGGGTCATCATCAACGATAAACCTAATTTTGTTGTATTAGGAAATTACAAAACAAGTAGTAACACTATTAATTTTTTTTAAATTAAATAACTCAGTAAAACAGACTTTGTTATAGTAAACTTACTCAAGATTTAAAATATAACCCAAAAATGCATTTTAAATTCCGAATAGCTCGAGGAATCTATTACAGAATGCAAAAACTGCAATAATATAGCAATACGTCTTTAATTTTATGTTGAGGTGATACTATTATATTAACATGTTTGATATTTTAATATTTTTTGGGTTATAACGGTAATAATATAATGTTGTAGTAATTCTTACGTAACTAGTATTTTTCCTGTTTTTCCTGTTTATGTTTAATAAAATCTTTATTATTAAGATTTTAAGATCTTTAAATTGAATGAATTTAATAGATTCCTAATTATATATAAGCACTACGAATTACTACGATAGTTAATTTACAGTATTATGGACTTATGGATTTTTAATCATGAACGAAACGAACAGTGTATTTGTTTTACTATCTTAGTGCAGATATATAAATGTGTCTATAGTAATTATGTTTTGGATTAGAAAAATGCTTCAATATTAAAATGATTTTTGGTAAAAGTGTGCCAACATTTTTTTTAATAATAGGATAAAATTAACAAAATACAGAGGAATCTTCACTTAACTTTTTCGAGTAATTATTTTTATTGTAATTTATAAATATATACAACTATATGTGGAGATTTAAGATTTTTACTAATTATTTACATTACCATTTTTGTAGATTATAGATGGGTATGATATAATTTGCTATAACTATTTTGGCGTATATTTTAATCCATTTAAAGACATACTTTAACGTCAACAATTTAAAAAATTTAGATTTAAATGAACAATAACGATTTCTCCTTTAACAATTTTAGTTATTTTCCTGTATTCAAAAAAAAAAATTAACATAGATACTTAAAATATTTCTATATTATTTATATTATCATTTCAGCCTATTTCACACAATACAATATTTTCAAAATATTTTAAGTTGTGTATACAATATATTGTAGTATCAATAAAATATTATTATATTATGTTATGTCGGTACCCGGTATTGATTTATATAATATGCTAATTGCAATAATAGTATATGATATTATAATATAGGTAATAATGCCATAATAGTAATATAAATATTAAATATATTATAATATATACACCCTTAGAAATTGAAGTTGATACAGTGTCCGCTTGACATCATTTATAGTTTTTATACGATATATAGTTATATATAATTTATCATTAAAATAAAATGTAATAGATTCATTACAGTGACCTAATCAATGGCGAGGCACACTTGAAACCTATTATAAAGCAGATTGAGTTCTCCGAATTTTTAAAATTTAAATTGAATACTTGACATGAATAAACGAGGTTATTACTTATTATAATATTTAAACTTAATGAATAATATTGTTATTTATATTAAAAAGTCAATTTTAATGACAAAGTCTTGACATTAAAATATTTTTATACTTTATAAACATTTAAAATATAGCTGCAAAAAAAAAATAAAACAAAATTTTATTAATAACATTTTAATACACATTAAATTTTTTAAGTTTCATTGCAAAATTACTTTTTATTTATTAATTTTTTTTTTAATAGAATATTTTATTTTGGAATCCAGTCATAAAATTATAATATATTACAAGGTTATATTCATACATCATACGATTCATACGTATATTTGTATTATTAGCTGTTTTCGATATATTTTTTGATACAAATATTTAAATATCTACGCTTTACTCCGTTGTGTTATTTAGAATTAATGTCATAATAGTAATAATTGTAATTGTAATAATTTAATTATTATATAATATAATTAATAATATGTACGCCGTAGCATAAGTTTTACGCTGAAGTAAACGAAGTGAGACAACGAGTATACTCAATTTTTGTATATATTCTAATTTCTATTATTCTGTCGGCTGTCTGCTCTTTATTTATCAAAATTATTCGCTGTACGCTGATAGTTATGTAAATACCTACAATAAAACTATTTTTAATTTAAATACATCACACCTTAAACGATATATAATATAATATTGTTATGTTACATATTTACGAAATAGTCTCGCCCTCATTTTACCGGTTAAATATATAATATTTAATTAGTCGTTTACTATTTTATGTGTATACACTATAAACCATTAGGTGTAGTTACTAATTAGAGCCTTAGAAAGGTGACTAATATATACCTCTTTCTTAATCGTTTTCAATTATTTAGATACATATACATTTTTGGATGTATAAGAACAATAATCCAAAAACTTAACCTGTCACGTAACTCACACTCATAGAAACGTTATTTTTTTTTTTAAATCCAAATTTGCACTTCTATTTGTATAACCTAAATCTAATTTAACTTTTCCGTTTACAACAACTGTAGTGACTTAGTTTATTATAATATATAAATATATACTATTCACGAATCATGATACTATTGTTAATTCCCATATATAATTGTATTATAAATTTCAGTCTACAATATAATATAATATAATATATAGGTACAGAATATATATTTACCTAGATAGACTATATATAGTGTGTATATTGTATTTACTATTATGTATGTACTATATATAATAATAAGTACATGAACATTTTATACATATTATACGGCACTATGGCAGTCATTGCAGTATGTTGCGCTGCGCATGGATAAGTACTAAGTATTAGGTAGGTAAAGGTAGGTAGGTATAATATTTCGATATTGATGCTTGACACGGTATCTGGTTAACTGAGTTGGCGTACATTTTGGTAACGCGGCGTACATACGAAGGTCGACTGAAACATTGTATTTCGAGTTATATGTATACAGGGTGATTCTTTTATGGAACAACACTCATTATTTCAAAATCTATCAACGTTTTTGAAAATATTTTTTCACATAATTTCCAGTAAAAAAAAAAATATATATATATATTTTTAAGTTTTTATTTTTTTGAATAACAACATATATTTCTTATTTCATAACCGGAAGTAGAATATTTTTTGGAGCATTTCAATACATAAAAATTAAATTCCGGACGATTGGTTTTTAAGTTATACATATTTAAAGCTTTGTTGAATAGAATTCGAATTTTCGGGGAATACGAGGATATCCCGCAAAATGTTGGTTTACTATACTCCGTTCATCTAAGCTCTAAATATTTATAATTCAAAACTTCGTGTGTCGACCGACATTTGATTATTATGTATCAATATACTCCAAACAAT
This sequence comes from Rhopalosiphum maidis, assembly GCF_003676215.2. Lineage (NCBI taxonomy): Eukaryota > Metazoa > Arthropoda > Insecta > Hemiptera > Aphididae > Rhopalosiphum > Rhopalosiphum maidis. Next base: position 70,406,384 of record NC_040877.1, read on the forward strand.
ATTTTGTTTCTGATTGTGAAATTAAAAATGTATATTGTCATTTAAAAAAGTAAAAAACAACGATAAAAAATATTATTTTTGCTATATGTTGGTTTATTTTGACCGGAAATTATGTAAAAAAAAAATATTTTCAAAAAGTTAATAGATTTTTTAACATTGAGTGTTGTTCCATAAAAGAATCACCCAGTTTACACAATATTATGCTTACTATTATTCATTCATACAGACATTTTACGCTTAAACCTGCAATTATGTTTGATGCATCTACCATCACAGTATATTTATAGTTAGATCTTAGATTGCTAGATTTAATACATATAGGCACAACGTGTTTACGCGATACTTATTAATTCAAGTCAAGGTCTGAGAAGATGTTTTGCAGTGAAAAATAAAATTTGTAATATAGTTTATACATATATTATATACACGATATGAATTGTGAGATATTATATCTAGCCCCTAGGTCGATAAATAAACATTTGTAAATAATATTATGTATTATGTAGCCCATATGGAGTGGATAAACGCTGAGTCTAGTTTGAAATAAAAATATTTATACGTTCTAAAGTATTATCGATATGGCGATACGCATACTTTTTTAAATCACATTATATGGGGCCTTGATTGATTATTGAACGATTAACGATTGAAACGATGGACACGCGTCGTGTATTAATATATACATGGACACATGGTACATGGATAATATTATATAATAATATGTACAATAGGAGTAAAAAGTAATAGTAATAGTACGTGCACTGCTTATAATATAGTTATATATTATGTTTAATTGTTTTATTATTAATTTTTTTTTATCGTAATAAAAACCACTATAAATAGTATGTATAAAATGTAATGTAGGAAATATAGTACTATCGTAGATAAACATTTTAAAAATATTTTTGTTAGTTAAAAAAAAAACGTGCCGATGTTATTGATAGATATTATTCTTGTACAAGTTACGTCGTTACGATATAATTTTGTTTACACTGAAATGGATAAAAAATATCAAGAGAGATATTCATCATACAAATATTTATATATATATATATACTGTAGGCTGTAGCATAGGAATCTATCGATACCTTTCCAGGAAGGGGTGGCAAAATATAAAACCTGAATTATCTAAGCATTCTAAGCAAACATTCCCATAGCTATATGCTACATACCTAATCGTTAATAGGTATATATAATAATTTATCGATTTAACAAATATCTAATAGTATGCTAATATGCTGTATAATATTATTAATTATTAGATACTTGGGTTTTTATACAATTTAAGAAATGTTTACACTCTTATAATTATTATCCTGTATGTCGATAGAAACTCTTTTTTTGAATATTAATGATATATGTATTTTTTTTTATACTATTATTGACATTGTAATTCAAATTTATTATGACTAAAAAAATTGACTGTTTTTAAATCATACATAAATTAACATTAAAATCTAGTGGATATGTGTTAGGTAGGCACACATAATTTTTATTATAGGGTTATTTTGTCATGGTATTATTTTTTGGGGGCTAGATTTTCGAGGTTATTTACTAGAGGAATCTAATATTTTACCTATCCACAGTATTAATTATTTGACATAGACTCATCAAAAAATCTGCTTAGATTCTAGATCGGGTTACTGAACCAATGAGTACAATAATGAATTATAATTGTACGTATTATACTAATTAGTAATATTGAATTGAGTTCTATTAATACTTTTGATTTGTTGGAATTGAGTTCAAAAATATTTCTTGGTTGTTTGAGTGCTTTCGGTTTATAAACGTTATTCAGAAGACACCACGTGGAGGTTGGTAGTTTCCCAAATTATACTGTATATGTGCTTGTTTCCATCTGTTTATAATTGGTAAAAAAACTAGTTTTACTAACATAGTTTGTAATATTTTGTCTAGTGAGCATTTTTTTGTCACACTTTAAATGTCTGTGTACATTAAAAGTTTCTAAAATTACATTATTATAGAGTATATTTAAAAAAAACACTTACATGAATTATTATAAATCCACCGCGTTGAACATCGCCTTTCATCATTTTTTTGAAATTGAATCTTAAATCCTTTAATCATAAAAATTGTTTTCTCTAAATCTATATTCCACGATTGCACATATATTTTACGTCCATGAAGTATTTGGCACAACTGTGGTATTTTTGAACGAATATACACCACTAAGCCGTAGACGAATATATACTTTATCGTCGTCATAAGTTCAACGGACTCAATAAATTCAAACATATTAAGATACATAAACTGGACTCCATTCAAACACTTATAAGTAGACTTTATTCAATTCTATTCGATCCCAAAAATAGTCCAAAGAAAAGGCCCACAAAAAACGCTCCAAACAATTTATAAATTAAAAAATAATATTATTTATTCTATATATTATTATGTATTAAATATTATTAATATAAAAACAATAATGTTGCAATAATTTTTTTTTTATCACTATATTATATTACAATGTGCATATTGTTTTCGAAATTATGACGAATTCACTGAGTAGGTATTCACGTATTGGTTATACATACATAATAATATAATATTTTTAAATGTTTTCGATATCGTTCGTACAAGAGAAGATTTTAATTGGTTGTTGCGGGTTATCAGGTGAGTGGTAACTGGTGATCACTGGTCTTTTTGTTTCGTGGAACATACCTACTTACCGATTTCGGTATGTCACGATCGGGTGGTCAATTAACCCAGGACGTACCCATCCAGGCGTGTCACTGCGGGTACCTATCTACAATAAGAGCTCGATATTACATCATCTAGCTATAGGACAAAACGCCACAACGACCGCGTTCAATCGTAATAATAATAAATAATAATATTATCAGACCTACCTGACTAACCTATAGCTATGTAATCAATATACCTATACGGCTCGGCTAGTATCGATGGACTTTTCGGGGTGTAGGTACGTTGTTATTACTTCATTAGTTCCGCAACGCTCGCCTGTAATAATAATAATAATATACATAACTCCTGCAGCTTCATTGCCGACGAGTTCGGGATATTGTTAGTTGGTTTGTAACAGTTATAAACTTATGGTAATAGTTGGCTGGTACATATTATAATACATACACCTTCGGCTTATATGATGTATATATAGTGTTATTTTGTTTAATTCGATGTAATTACACTAATATAAATGTAAAATTGTATAGTGTGTGTATATAATTTAATGATTTTATGTATTTAAATATATAAATATATAATATAGATGATTAACCAAACATGTAACAACCATTTTTTCATATACTAATAAATACATTCAATTTCTGATTTTTGAAATCTTCAAGTACCACTCAAAAACCACATTTGCGTTCGATATGTTTCTCTCTGTGAAGCCCAATAAATAAAAAATATTTTTTAATGGAAAAAAACAGTGATGATCATACTTAGCGAATCACCTTCTCTATTACATGGAAATATTAAACTGTAATAAACATAATATACATGAGTAGTTAGGTCGGATATTCGGATCATTTTTGTACACCGAATGCGAAGCGAAAGGTACTACAAATATACATTATTTTTATTTAATTTTAGTGTCAAATAGTCAAATCCGTTTATACATCTTGTACGTCATCATTACATACGCCATACACTATAATACATTACACAGTATACAGATTACCACGGGCTTACATTACACGTGATTAACTCCGGAATTTGATATAATTATGATAGTGTATCTACTATTGTGTGTATTATTTTTTATAATATACTCGTATATACATACTACACATTACACAGGTATATATATAGGTTTCCGCGTTCATATATATATATATATATATATATGTTTGGACAATGAATAGTACTCGAGTTTGTGGTTTATGATGGTCATCATTTCCTAAATCGTCTATATATATATATTATAAACATACACTTTATGTGTATATATAACGAGCGTAACATAAGTGTACACCGTTTTTTATTGAGATCAATCTTGGAATTTTTATCTGTCGAAGGACACCCGGACCGGCCACCACGGAGGTGAGATCAACAAATTGTTTTTATTTGTTCGCTATAAACATATTATACAGACAATTTTTCCCTAAGGCAACGTTGTATGTTTAAAAACACACACATATACATCATTGTTATACTATATATGCATTATACACACGAACACACCCGTATAATATTGTCTAAATAGATATATATTATATATAGTTTGTGTAGTCATTTTTTTTTTGTACAACTCGCGTTTTGTGTCGTGTATGAATGTGTAAAACAATCCGAATATAATGACGATAATAATATGCGCTTTTTTTCTTTTTGCAATAATTTGAAGGCTATAATGTCCAGATTGCTGCTGCGCGATGGGTAGGAGATTTCACGATTTTTTTTCAATGTTATACTATGTACCTGTGTAATATTATTGTATGTAACTAGGTACCATAATAATAAATTACCTATATTTCGAAATCGTGCAAGGGATTTATTGTGACGACAACGCGTGCATGTTTCCACGTTTAAATTTAATACACCAAAAAACCTACCGTCCTACAGCGTGTATACAATGTTATATTATAATAATATTATTACGAGTCCATGGTACATAATGAAGTATGTACCAGTAGGTTACCTATAGGTAAAGTTATGCGTGGCCCCGGTCAGACATTTAGGACCTTACTATAGATACCATATAGAATATAGTAAAAATATCCTTTTTTTGTAGACGACCAATTGATGATAATAGATAAAACACATTGTTTATAATATTTTATCGTCTACATTACCCGAGGAATGGTTGAAAATATACCGTCATATCCGTATAATAATACACGATTATAATATAATATAAAGTGGCGTGAGTGCATAACTATAATATGCGTATATTGTATATTATATACCTGCTATTCTATATAGATATATGATTTATCCGATTTTTAGAGGAAAATTTCCGTAACCGTCACGGAAATGTATCGATAATGTTCTTCTTCGGACGATCTATCATTATTTATTATTACGTACTTACCTGTGAACCGGAATGAAAAGCAAAATCGAAACGACTGCAGTACTGAGAAACATTTTGTGAAATCCCGCCTAGACTTTTTTAACGATATAAGTTTTGTGGATTGCATTTCGATGCAAATTTCAAGTTATGATAATTCTAGTATAATTGTTAAAATATATACACAGCCACTCAGGTATACCTGGTTACAGACGGCAAGACCACCATACACATTATACATCATCATTATTATTATACTATTGCACTGTTTTTAAGTACCCTTCAAAATTATATCTTTTGTTATGTTTTATGTCAATCTCTTTTATAGACATTAATGAATTTTGCGCAACGCTGCCGACTAATAATACGTAGTCTTTGGAAAGATTTTTTTTTTAATAAAGATGCATAGGTCATATACTGCATATTGCATCATAATAACTTTATTTATTTATTTTTAACAAAGAAATTTAAAAATGGTAAAGATGTTTTTATTTTTATCATTTTGGTTCATTAGAACCATGATTGAATAATGAACTGCTGCAATATATAATAAAGATAATCTGCTCGTCTTAAAACTATTTTATTAATTATATAGTTATTTGTATAGCTATAAACATGTCATCATTATTCGAAAAATATAGATTTTCAAATTATATATTTCATATTATGTATGAAAGATTTTAATAAGGTTAATTAGTCAAAAAATAATACTATGAACATTATGATTATACTAAATTGTCAACTAATAAGTAAATAATACATGGCAATAGCTACATGGTAAATAGTTTAATTATTATATATTTATAGACGTAGTTATGTACGTATATAGTATATACTATCAGAAACATTAGTATTTATTATTTTTAATCAAGATATTGGGAGGTGGAATGCTGGACAGTAGACCTTTTCAAATTTTATTTTAAACATATTTATTTATAATTTATTTTGTAATCGATCATCTCAATTTTCAATCATTAAATTAAGTTCTTGTGCAACGTATTGCTAGGTAAGTACATTAATACTTAGAGTACCTAGAAAATATGTGTTTTAACACTACTATAGCTATAAACAATGAAATAATGTTGTAACTTAATTATAAATATTAATAATATTTAAGATTATTTCTACGTCTAGATTATATTGAAAACTTCATGTCGTTATTAACATTTTATGAAAACATACATATCGAATAAGAAAAAAAAATCAGTAAGTGGTTATCAAATTGGATCCATGTAAATTCCATTGGCAGGTTTTTATTTGAAAAATTGTAATTTCATCGTTTATATACAAATTAAAATATATATATATAATAATCAACAATGATCACTAGTTATTAGTAAGTTGAAAAAAAAGATAAAAATACAATTAATAATATATAGATATATATAATTATTATAATTAGGTATCAATAATAAGCAGCTACTTAATAATAAAACAATTTAATAATTAAATAAAATTTAAAATTTGGATTGATAATCATTAGAAAAAATAGTTGTATACTCAGTGGAATTTACCATCTGTGATGTTTATGTGTTTTACAGGTCTAAATAAAAGTACCTACCTATCAGTGGAATTTACATGATTTAAATCGAACCCAAAAATCGGCTACCTGTAAGGCTGTAAATTGATGGAATTTACAATCGCCCATCACCTCTTTCTTTAATAAGGGCGTCACCATTTTCGGCTAGCACAGTTTTTTTTTAAATTTACAATTTTAACAACTTATGAGTTATGATTATACCCAAAAATATGATTTTTTTTTTTTAAATTATTACCTACCTAATACTTTACGAAAACATAATAAAATAAAATAATATAAAATAATAATTGGCAATACAATAATATGTTATAATATAATACATTAGTCGAATACAAATAAAATAATAATGTAAATCAAAAATTAATTTTTGTTTGACAAATTTTACTATTTTTGTAGTTTTCACTATCCAATGTAAGTTTTATTTCGTTCATAGTTGGATTTTTGAAAGTAAAGATAAACCAACGTTATTTCTTGTTTGACATACCTAATACAATGTAAAACGCCATCCAATATCAGTTATAATGATGTGTCTAAAGTATACCTATAATATACTCTATAAGCAATAGAGTATAGTAGTAATGCCAAAATGTTATGTTTATATATCTTATTGTTTCCATCTTATCTTATACGTATATGGGCGATTGTAAACTCAACCGATTTACAGATAGTTGATTTTAGGGTTGGATTTATAGCATGTAAATTCCACCGATACATTTTTTTCACCTGAAAAAAAATGTAAACTCCACCTTAACGTATTTTTGATCTGAAAACACGTAAGCTCCACCTATAGCTATAGTATGTTTATACACATCAACTTTCGACTGACTTATCTAAACTTCATCTAAACTTATAGGGGGCCATCCCATTAATAAATATACGTATTTGCTAGAATTATGTTTACCATAGTACAAATTATCCGTAATAATGAATAATGATTAAATAAATAAAATTAAATAATTAATGATACATATTATAATATAATATATTATAAAGGCAAAACTTAGTATATTAAAGCACATCATAATAATATAATAATTAATAAGATTATAAGAGCTTAAATTTAGTTATGTTACAATATATTATTATAATACTAGCTATACGGGGGTAAATGCAGGGGTATTTCATTGCCCGTAAAAAATGCATCCGTGTTAAATTTAGTGTAACGCGTGTGATTAAATAATATTATTGCCTATTGGTTTTCTGATTTCATGATATTTCTGATATATCAACTTTACATAGCTGTCCCGCCTAGTTTGCTTTTTTTTTTAACTAGTTAACAGCAGCATTTTATTTAAATACCTACTTCTTTTTTGTTGAACCACTCATAATTGTATTTCGTTTTTATTCTGGATCAAAAACTAACAATTCATAAAGTTATAGATAGTAATAAAAACCAAAAACAAGGAAAAAGTTATCTACTGTTATACTACATCAATTATTCACTAAAATATTAATTTCTAATAATAACTAATAATATTGATAACATAAATGAAAAAAAATATCTTTATGTGCGTAATTTTTAATTATTTAAAAAATTAATAACTCGATTATTCAAAACTTATAGGATTAAAAATAGACTGAAATAAATAAATAAAAAATCTGATTCACAACATACTCTTTCATTCAAAAATAATCAAGATAATCGGATGAGTGGTTTCAGCGAACATGCGTGACAAATATTTCCATTTTCAAATTTATATACAGATAGGTATGTATACCTATTGTATAGATAGATTGATTTTAAGCCTTTAGGATAGAGCTTATTATTCCTTAACATACATTTATAGTATGCATTTTTATATTCGACGATTCTCTTTATGTGAAGTAATAATAAAAAGGTTAGGTTAAACCATGTCACTCAACAATTCTATTAGTTTTTAATAAAATTTAGATCATATTTTAGTGTAGATATACAATTAAAATTGCCTCATATAAAAATATAAAACAACCCTTGTTTTTTTTCTCCAGATATTCATTATCTCTCTTCCTTCTCATCAGAGATTAACACGAGCTCTTATTGCTCGTAAATCAATCCAAATAAGTTTTTCACCTTTGATTAGTATTTAGGTATATTCTCTTAATTACTCAATAATAATTGTGATAGCGGTTGCAAATGATAATAAAATACCTAATTTTCCAGTTTTAAATTCTTCTATAGTTGTAAATAATAATTATAATTATTATAATTTTTATTTATTGTTTTTTTTTCAATACTGATTTAATTAAAGATAATCAAATCGATTAAAGTTTAACAAATAAATTATACGTAATTTTAATTAATTACTATGTAATGAATGATATTAATAATATCGCAATATAAGTATATTCAATAGTCACGATAAAACATCACAAACTTACATTTTACTTAAAATTAAAATAAAAAGTACCTGCGCTATTACACAAATAAAGCACATGCAGTATTATATTTTTATGAAGATCAAAAACGTTAATCGGTATGTACGATGAATAAATATAAAATATACTGTAAATACATAACAGTGTATGGGTTTTCTCATACCTATCCATATATTATACTTGTTATTATAGAAAATAGTTGGTCTAGTTGGTATAATAGTCATTCTGTGTTTAATCATGCATGTCTCATATATGAGTGTACTGTGTATATTGTTTATAGTATTTCGTTGTGTTTTATACGTTATTATTATTTATTATATTATTTGGGTGTCAGATTATATGTACCTACTTTAGATTGTATACTAGTGCACAAGGTGTAGTAGAGTACCTACGTATATAGATAGACACGTAGTACCTATGTAATAGTGTATGTTATTATATGTACATATATACATTACCTAGCCACCTAGGTCATACATTAATTATCGACACTTAAATATACAAACAATGAAATATTAATAAATAATACAGTTAAAATCACGTTCGATCTCACCACGGACATAAAACAGTATAATACCTAATGGCTAATGCCTAATACCTATTATATTATATTGATTATAATTTATAATAATAGGACCGTAATAAAATGTGTATATTTTAAAAATAATATATAAAATTAATATTATGATTCTTGTCTTATTGGTGACGAATATATTAGTTTTATATACTTACATATTTTATGCATAACCAATATTGGTTTATAAACATTGAGTTCATTTTACTTTTTTAGAAGTACCTCATTATAACTAGAAAACGACTTAATCATTTGTTAGATTTTTTTTATACAACATCAAATTTTGTAATTATTAAATTTTAAAATTTTGTTATATAAAAACTATAGCGATTTAATCATTCAAGAGTTGAAAAAATGTTAATAAATATTGTGAGTTAAATATTTATGTATATTATTATGTACCTAATCCACCACTATAGTTCACCCAAAATGTGTTTTTGTATTCTTTGTATTATATTAGTGATATTTGCATACCTAAGTGTTTAATATAGAAAATGTATTTTAAATTTTAAAATGTAATAAAAAGTTAGTTTTGTCTGATGTTACACGCTGCATGATATTACCATGTATGTTTTAACTATGAATATACAAATTTATTTAATATAGTGTGTATTTTAATTTTACAGGTCAAGCAATGGGCCTCGATGGGGCCAAGGCGTTAATGGTTTTTATTCTTTACGCGTTGAGGCTTCAACAGAAGGCTCACGCAGACATAAAAGTGGGCAACGCCATCAATGTATTTAATCGCTATGGGTACTTTAGCATAAGTATGAGAGTGGTTCCCAGAAACGACACTGATCATTCATGGATATTCAGAGAACCTACGGTAGACGTGTTTACGAATCTACCGGAAAAACAAAGGTAAATACAAAATGAAAATTGAATAAATAATATAAAAAAAATGTATGTTTACTTTAATAATAGCCTCAAAAGAAGCATAGGAGGAGGTGGTCAAGTCTTCGAAGGGGACTTCCACATGGAATTTTGTGATAACGTAAAACAATTATTACAAGCCTACTTTAGAGATTTTTCCGTAGAAAGGCTGGAGAAACCGTGGCAGGCGTTTACGGGCAGCTGGTCCAAATTTACGTTAGCTAGAAATTTAGGTTTGTTTGATAATATACATTTATATATATAGATATATATGACATATTACTATAAATAAACCGAAAACGTGAATTAGATAATCACTTAAGGTGTATATTATAATATATATTATGCATTTTTATTCGTGCATAAATATGTACCACAAAATGAACGGATCTGGTTTATTTTGAAAGAATGGGCTACAATACCATCAATATCTACCTTTATGTATTATTATATATTTACTTATGTATATAATATTTCAATACAGGTTTAGACGTGTCTTATGTAACCGGCGATCATTGTTATGTTCTCGTCAGGGTGGCTAGGCATAGGGAGACTGCCAATTTAGCAATGGATATGGAGAGCACCGACCTTCACGAGCCAGTGGCCAAACAGGTGGCCTCTGTTAATGTCGGCGATAGTTTGTCGGTCATTGAATTCGTCAGGAGTTTTGGATCTCATTACGTGACGTCATATGTCACAGGCAATTCTCTCTATCAAGTAAGTGTTCATTGTTTTGCGTACTGCAGTTAATCTATTGGTAATTAAAGCCTAAACACAGTTAGTTGATTACGATATAATGACGAGCGATAGTATGACATAGTATCCGTCGTAAAACTATTGCTCAAGAAAGCTTATTATTACATCTGCATTCTGCACAAAATATACCAATTACCTACAGGTTACTACATGTATTCAATTTTACTATTTTAACTCAAGAATGATATATGTTATTTTATCAATTTGTTTTCTTTCACTATAAAATAAATTTCAAAAATTAAACACATTTCAAACATTTTTGAAAAAAAGTTTGCAAATAAGTAAATTACTACTTTATAGAACATTTTTAATATTTTTAATAGAATTTATTCAAAACGTATTCGCCCAATATTCTACATAATCCATACAAACGCTTATAAAAATAATATATCAATAATTAATTTTTCTTTACGTAAAAATATTATTATGAATAAAACTTAAAATAATAATAATTTATACGACACGCACCTTTTCATCGAATGTATTTTTAAAAATTATGTTATTGCAATACTTAGTAATCTAAGTAAATTTAATTGATTTTATAAAAATATAAAATAAGTATTAAAAACAAATTTAAATACGATTACTATTTTATACTACCTATTAAGGCGTATTTACAAGGGTAGAGCACAGTGTCCCTGACTGTGCTTCCCCACCACCATTCATCATGTATTTGTTCATTTTTAATTAATTAGATAGGTATGTGAACAAATTCTTCTGTAATAATTATGAATGAAATTAATCCCATCTAATATAATATTATATTAATGTTTATTAGTATATTATACAGTTTAAATTTCTTTATGCCCCCCCCCCCCATTTCATTCGATTTTTGAAAATAATTCACTACTACCTATATAGTATATAATATGGTACTTATATATTTAATTTGTATTAACTGTTTAGGTGTATGTATACGCTCCAAACGCTTACAAAGTAATTAAAGAACGTTTAAAAACAAAAGGCGTGTCACAGATCTCTAACCAAGAGTTGATTGGATATTTTTCACCATGGTATGCAGAACATGTGGGTAAAATACAATCAGCTAGTGGTAATGCAACTGTTGAAAATTGGGCACACCAAAGGCTAAGAGTGAAATTTTTTGTCTTTGGGTTCGCCTCATTACTGAAATTACATGGAGACACGAAACTGTTAAGTGAACTGAATGGAATGTTAGGCAATGAAGCATTACTTAAACTTGACTTAAAAACCTTGGCGCCGGCTTTTAAGGATATTCAAAAACGAGCTTGGTTCCACGAAGTTATGGATAATAATTTAAAACTATGGGAAGTTAATATGTAATAAAAATAATTCCTAAAATCCCAATATTACAATGTATTTATTATAGTAGTTTTATTAATTTGTTAGCAAGGTACCTCCACCTTTTGCTCAAATGCCAAATACTAATGTACCTAAAATTATTACCTATATAATATATCGTTTTAGTATGTTTTCTTGTTGAACAACAAGTATTGTATTATAAATAATTATTGATCATATATATTTTTAATAAAGTCTTTATTTATATAAGTTACAAACAAAAATTATTGTCATTTGTTTTTAATTTAGTTACAAACAAAAATTATTGTCATTTGTTTTTAATTTAGTTACAAACAAAAATTATTGTCATTTGTTTTTTATTGTCATACAGTATACTTAATAATACATGGTAATTAATATTAAAAACTAATGTCTAAGACTAGATATGACTAGTAATAATTATACAGTAGGTACTTGAAACAAAAATATACATTTCATTTACCTCCTAGTGTAAAAGAAAAATATTAAATTATTATAAAATACTATATAATTATTGTTTAAAATAACTATTGCAAAGTATGTACCTATATAAAAACTATTATTTTCCTTAATTACTCTCATTGCTTCTTTATCATGTAAATAACTATTTTATAACAACTTAAGAACTTATATATATTTTAAGATTATCGGTCTCTGTGTATTGAACGCAAAAAAAAAAGTATCTACTAATTATTAATGATTGAGTCGGTAAAAGTAAGAATGTAAACGTTTAAATTAGTTTTTTTGTTAAATTATTTAATGACTTTTTATTTAGATAATTTAAAATGAAGTGAATTTTTTATCTAAAGAGAAGAAGCTTTGACTTCAACTTTCCTTGCCCATTCAAACATGACAGTAGGAATGTCAATTATGTACATAATCATCATAAAATACGTTTGTTTTACAATATTCAAATAATTAATTTTGGTTTACTTGTACTTGAAAATACTTAGGCACATCAACACACTTTTAAACAATAACTTTAAACTATAAAATTATTTATGGAACTAAGTATACTAAATACTAAAATATGTATATATAAGATAATCACTAACAATAAATTAATCAATAATTTGTTGTACCCAGGCCTGGCTCAAGGGGTAAGTTGCATAAGCCCGCACCTAGGGCGGCATTTTTCAGAAGTTGCATTCAACATTTTTTATTATAGATTTAATGTAGTATAAAACTTAAGTTTGCCTAGGTGTGTTTAAACACTTGAGCCAATCCTGGTTGTACCTCCTAAGGTTATATGACATATAGATACTTAGATACTAGATACCAATATAAATCTATAATTATTATAATACTACTTTGTATTTTTTCTAGTAAAATTATTAAACCAGGTATACAAGACCATTATTTAGTTAACTTTTAATGGGCATGGGTGGAAGAAGGTTACATTTTTTAAAGCTTAAAGTCAACAAACTGTGACCTGTGAAAATTCATTTTAAGAGTTACAGAGAAAAAAAAATATTTCATAAAACATTTGAACTCTTAATCCTCCACCCCCACATTTGTCCTTACGGATATAAAAAAAAATAAGTATACATTTTAAACAGTAAAGAATAAGTATTAAAAATTAAAATATATAGGTAGATAATTGCAACATGAACAGAAATTGATACAATATATATCTGGTTTTATAATTTATAATTAGTATACTTGAATGAAATATTAGGTGTATTTTATGATTTCATAAACAATAGTAAAAATAGTTCATTTTTATAATTTATAAGTTTTTAAGTACAAATAAAATACCATTATAATATACTAATAGAGTATACATTGTATTATATTTTACGTTAAAAATTATTTTGATACTTGTTTAGTGTGGTACCTACAAATAGTTGTTATTATCTAACCTTTAAATAATTCATTACTTCAGCAAGACAGTAAATAATTTTATCAAAATATTTTAGAAAATATTTACAAGAATTTATGGCTTAAAAAATAATAAATTCATATAACAATTTAAAATACATAATAACCCAATGATTCACGCTTAGCTGAACTTATATAAATTACCTTGAATATCTCAAAAAATATAGGCTACATATTACTGATTATTTATAGGAAACATATTATTAATCAAGTAAGTACTATTATAGTCATTGAAAAAATTATTTAATTAAATAATAAAAACAAATTGTAAATGCAAATTAGTACCTACATAATTAGTAAAAAAAAAAAAAAAATTAGGAATGTAAGATAAATATTTTTTTATTATTATTTTTAATATTTATAAATACTATATTGAACATTTTTTTTTCTAATTTTTAATAAAAGTAAAATTAGAAAAGTTTAGAAATTATTACATAGAAATGTAATAAAACATCTAAAATTAGACCAGATACTTATTTATTACTCGCAATAAATGTTTAATTATGTTATCTAACTATTCTAACTTATACTATTCACTAAGAATAATAACTATACAAGATGTAACCAATAATTATCATGAAAACTTTAAAACATTAATATTTAATGTAATCAGAGCCGTTAAAGGGGTTTTTTTTATAATATTTTAAATTTTACATAAATTAAATATATAAGAAAGATTATTGTTTTATAATTATTTTTGACCATTACAAATTTTTTCTGAACAAATTTCCGACTATAGTCAAGTAATCACAATTAGTCAATTGCAACGTTTTATTCTTGTATTATTTAGCTTTATAATAAATTAGGTTTTAAACTAAGTACCTATATGATACATTCTTATTATACGTTTGTAAATATAATATGTATAATATAATATAATTTGTGATTTGTATTAAGTTTTAATTATTTTAAACTTATTTTGTTTAATAATTACTATTGCAATCAGTTTTAGTTTTTTGTCAAATAAATGTTCAAAATATGTTGTAAAAAAAAAAAATCAATTAAGTAAGAATAAAATGCATAATGATAAATAAAAAAGAGAGCGATTATTTTTAATTTTTCTCTGGCCGCCAAATCTTAACGGCACGGCTCTGAATGTAATATTAGGTATTACTAGCTTCAATATTATTTACTTGAATTTAAAATAAATATGGAGATTTTTCATTTTAAAAATAACTAAATTACTATGTACTTTTGATTAAAGTACGCACAGTTTTAGTATTACTTTACTACTTGTCAATAAAAAAACAAATCAAAAAAATATTATGATACCAATTAAATAAAAATATATCTCAAATTTAAATTTTGTACACATTTTAAGTTCCTTGGTAACAATTATTATTAAAAATTAAATAGTTTTATGGTTTTAAATTTTACATACAATAATTAATTGTATTAACTATCATTATCTGAAACAGACTTACTATGTTCCCTTTGGCACTCTAGTTCTTTCATTTTTAATTTAATTTCAGTAACATTGGCGTGTACATGATTCTCCAACTTTTTTGATTCATCTTCAGATATCTTTTTATGAGCTCGAGCAAAATGTTTTTGGAGTAAAAAATTTCTAGTAAATGCAGCTTGGCATGAGTTACATTTAAAGGGTCTTTCTCCTTTAAATAAACAAATCACAGTACATTTAATTAAAACAATTAATAATAAAAATAGATTTTTCTTTTAATACTTTTAATGACAATATAAATTTTCAAAATAGTTATTTTTATCAAACTAATTTATAATAATAACCATACTAAAGTAACATAAAATGAAGATTAGGTACCTGTATGAATGAGTAAATGCCTTTTAAGATCAGTTGTCCACCCAAATTTTTTACTACACAAACTACATTCAAAATTCTTGTCTTTTTCTTTATTTTTTTTTGTTACTTTTTTAAACGATTTAACTGGGTTATCGTTATCCTCTTCATATGTGGCCAAACAATATTTCCAAGGATTCAGAGTTTCACCCACTGTCAAATTTAATGGCTTAGAAGATCCAAAATTGCTAGTTTCTATAGGTTTTTTTTTAGAAGTTGAACTATTATCATTATTATCGGTTTCAACCAATTTTTCTTCTCCGACATGACTAAAAAAATGTACTAATAATGATGTAGCAGAATAAAAACATTTGTGGCAATCCGGACATTTTTGAGAATAATCTGAAAAAATTAATAAAAAGTAATTATTTAAAAATTAAAATGTATTATTAGAAAACATGTTAACAAACTTAAAACATGTTTGTCAATACTAAATTTAATATATTAAGACTACTTGTATGTAAATACAAATACAAAACTTCAGATTAAAAGTTTAATGGCACCAAGACTAAATTATAAGTTTATGCGTTTAGCAGGGAATTACAACTTTAATAGTCATTAAGTTAACTTGACAATATTTGTAAGTTAAGACATTACATTAGTATTGATCATATATTTTTTTTTAATTCACAATCCCATATGAAAAACTTAATTTTTATTATTACCTTCAATATTGT
This sequence comes from Rhopalosiphum maidis, assembly GCF_003676215.2. Lineage (NCBI taxonomy): Eukaryota > Metazoa > Arthropoda > Insecta > Hemiptera > Aphididae > Rhopalosiphum > Rhopalosiphum maidis. The sequence goes on from NC_040877.1 coordinate 70,423,145, forward strand.
TATGTTTATCATAAACAGTATTAAGCAATATATTTTTAAAAGATTAATTACTATTTTGTGGTACTTTTGAGCGAATACAATGTTTTAATTATATAACCAGACTACCAGAGAAAATAAGCAATATATAGAAATGTATGCCAAATTAATATTTAAAAAATGTATTTTTATTTATTTTGTTTAAAAAGTTTATTCTAAGCACCCAATACTAAAATATATGATACCTAAAATTAATAGGTACGACAATTAATTGTAATAATGATAATATTAATATTTATATATATGTACACTATTTATATAATTTAAAATTAAAATAGTTAGTGTATTGTTTGAATGTTTTATGATTTATATATATACCTAGTCATTAAATATTGGCTTTTAATAGAAACAAATACTTATACAAAATCAATAATATGTTAATTGTAACAATTTCTTAACCTTTTACCTGTATAAATATTCATTAGATAATACAGTTAATTAAGCTTAATTACACATTTATAAAAAGGCTAAGACAATATTTACAAGTACAATAAAATATCACTTAGAACAAAATATTATATTATGATATTTTTAATATCTTTTTATTAAATAAAATAATGAGTAGGAAATAGGTACTTAATAATAGTTTTGGCTTAAATAATAATTTAATTTAGTAGATAAAAGATTAGTAAAGTATTTAGTAAATGTAATAGAAACTTAGACATATGAGTAGAAGTAAAACGATGTTAATAAAATATAATAAGTTTATGTTTACAGTAATTACACTGTAATAGTAATACTGTATGTGTGTACTCTGTATGATAATATTGCTTATACTTAAGTTATCTATAGATAATGTTAGCGGTGTAAGCCACGGACAACGGATGAAACCTAATAGTCGGTCTATGATAAGACCTCAAACCGACATTAATCCTAAACGACAACTGTGCTGAATATATATCGAGAAATTATAAGTACCTCGTACGTCATGTTTAAATTGTATTATTTTAAACTATACTGTCATACTGATGTAGTAATATCATAAATTCATAAAGCTGAAGAGTTTCCATCTTTGAACTCCCTAATTTCAGAAACTACTTAATTGATATCAATAAAAGTTATATCAATATAGATTCCTTGAGAAGTTGAGACTTGGAAAGTGTTTCAAGTTTTTAACTTCTTTTTCAATTTCAACCCATATAAGGCTATAACTTATAATTGCTAGTTGCTATAAATAAGCAGCCTCACTTCACGCCACACTTATGGATTTTCGCGAAATTCGAATATTTTTTGGTTAGGGTTACCATTAGTTACAAAAATATAATAAAAAAATAAATTACTAAATTAGTCTTGACTAGCCGAATTGCCGAACCATTAAAGCATTATTGTTAGGAGATTTGTTGAAAATAATATAAAAAAGGTAACATTTAATTTATCGTTTGTTATTTAAATGACAAATGTACAATAAGAAACATTATCCTTTTGAACCTACCTATATGTAGGTTACAATAATAATAATTTCCATGTAAATACCTAAAATTTTGAATACGGAACACTGATCCAGCTAAATATCCGTCACTATAATTTAACTTATTTTGTCTTCCACTTATCATTCAAAATAGACGGTTAAAAAGATGCAGATCTAGAATTACTCTATACCTACTGCAGTGTCCCACTCCCGTGAGGAATTACCCACTGCGATAGTGTGATATCTCCTGAAGTAATGGAGATATCATAATTTTGGTTTTTTAATAAGATTTACAGGGACAGAAACTACAAATATTTCACGATTTAATTTATTTTGAAAAATTTAATTAAAATTTAATTTAAAAAGTTAAAAAATATATTTGTTTATTTAATTATTTTCAAATTAATAGCCATTTTGTAAAGTTAATTTTTCTGAAAATATTAAATTATCAAATAAAAAAATATATTTTTTAACTTTATTATCAATACATTAAAATGAATGGAACAAATGCAGTTTAGTTCCCACACGATTTTTCGATTTTTTTCTTCCCGAAATGTATATTTTAAAGCACTGAATACAAAAGTCTAATAAAAAAATTCTCGCAAATCATTATTTTGAAAGTTATATCTTTCCAAAATGTACGATTTTATGCATTTACGCATTCATGCGCGAAACGCTGTATACTTTGCTTAAAACCAAAATTATGATATCTCCATTATTTCAGGAGATATCGCAATAACTAAATCATCACAGGACACTGTATAGTCTTGCTCAATTAACCTATTACTTATTATTTATTAGGCAGTACCGTCAGTACCTATTGGCTTAATACCATGTGTACCTATCTCTCATTCTGCTTATATATATATATATATATATGTTCTTCGTTAACAAATTACTTATAGTACACATACTTCATACTTATATGCCTAATGTCTAGATAGCAATTATATTTTTAATAAGAAAATTACGATTCTTATAATAAAAAACACTGTAAATTTAGTCACCGAATAAATAACCACGTGAAAAAATAATCCTGGAAAAAATAACCCTATATTAAAAACGCAGTAAGTGAGTTGATTCTCGAGACCTACTTTATGTATTAGTTGATTTCCGGGTCATTAATAGGTATGTACGAGTTGATTACCCGGTCATTAAGAGATATTATGTGCGAGTCGATTCCTTATTGTTGTATATCGATAGATTGAGCTGTTAGAAGTGAAGTCGAAACATAATATATTAAACGCAGGTGCAATGGGACTAGAAAATCCATGAAAATCCGGGAAAAATAAAGTTGTTTGTGTAAATAAAGTGATTATGTCACGGTATACGGCTATATCATTACCGAATACCAGTTTTTAAAAACAATGTGTTTTACATTTTTAACTAATCATTTTTTTAATAAATAATAAATTATAATATAATACAATAAATAGTTTATAAATAAAAATTAAATGATTTTCAAAATACGAAAAAAAAACTAAAAAGAACAACACTTTAAATAAACTTCAAACTTGTTAGCCAACCTCTTCGCGGTGTCTCTTGGATCACGCTATAGGCTTAATATTTGACTAAATATTGAAAAAAATATGTAATGACCCTGGAATCAACTCGTACGCAGTCATTACAAATGATGTGTACCTGTTCGTAGCCCGTCCGTTTCAACCAAAAATGACACTAATCGTTTCGTTCAAATTTTAATATTATATGATTTTCATTTCGTCCAGACTAGTTTAAATCAATTTAAAATTAAGTTGATACTGGTTTAGTTAAATATTGTTATACATTTAGGACGAAATAGGTCCCTCTTGTGTACCTAACACACATATTTACGAAATTTCAGCCAGTCTATGTATGATTTAAAAATGATCAATTTTTAAATTCACAATAAATTTGTATTACAATATCAATAATGATATGTAAAAAAAAAATGATATACCTATAATATTAATATTTTATAATCAATTTCTTAAATTGAAGTATATTTATTATTTTGTCTAGACGTGTTATTATCTATATTTTAGGTAAACTGTAAGAATAACGTACCATGTATACCTATATTGAATCGCGGACGTAATGTCCAGGGACAAAAAGTCCGCTTTAAAAAAAGTTGGACAAAAAGTCCGAATTCAATTTTTATAATCGGACAAGATCTGAGCATATTTTTAGTGTGGGACAAAAAGTCCGAAAATACAAAATATTTTATATACCTAATTAATATTTATTTTAAAAATTTAAAAATGTACGCATATTATTATATTTTTGTACAACTAACAAAAATATAACGGAAATCCACTAGATTATGATATACTATTTTTTTTTTAGTTTCAGTTTAGATTGACATGTTTATAAATAAAAAAAAATTCATTGTTCGTTACTTACAAATAAATGTTGATATTGTTGTTCTAATATGTTGTAATAAATTATATAATTATAAATGAAAATAAGAAAATAGAAAAAAATATAATAATAGGTATAATGTGTATAATATATAATGACTACAAAAATTTTTAAATTTTTAAAATAAATATTAATTATATAAAATATTTTGTATTTACTATTTTCGGACTTTTTGTCCGACATTAAAACTAAATCCGAACTTTTTGTCCAACTTTTTTTAAAACGGACTTTTTGACCGACTACCACCTGTTAGCATTGTGGCTAGTACCTATATAATAAATTTTATGTTAATCGATACAAATACCATTAATACCAACAACCTATAATTAGATTAGAAAAAAGTTACTAAAAAATCAGTATATTTTATATTATTTTATGTATATCTAACAAACTAAATTTTAAAATTCATTACCTAGTTTACTAATTGCTTGAATGTTCCAAATTTCGTACATTAAAGAGCCCATGATGAATGCCCCCTTTTGTGTGAATATTTTATTATTAGGCTCCAAACGTCAATTTGAAAACTACATTTTGTACTTAATGAATTTATAATTCATTAAAAATAAAAGTAAGTAAAACTTTTTCAAAATCTATAAATAATTTAAAATTAATTCAATATGTAATGAAAAATACAACTATTTATTTACTCAGTTATCGATTCTATAAACGAGTAATTTAATTTCAAACTTTCTAACTAGTTAGTAGTTAGTACCAATCGCCAGGTTATATGATGTAATATAATAATCTAAATGTTGGTGTTTACTGTATGCATATTTTGAAATTTTAACTTTTTTTCGATACAATGTGACATGTATCAATGTTTATACATGAGGTTTCTGATAGCCATAGATCAGGGGTTGGGAACCTTTTCGTAGATAAAAGCCATTTTTTCAAAAAATTATAAAACTATGATATCCAGGGAGCTGCACAGGTTTGAACAACCTAGAAATTGGTAGGCAATAAAAACATAATCATACGTCTTAAATTTAGAAAATATAGAAAAACTTTATTTATCACTATAATAACGCAGGTATAATATAATTTATATTTTACGGATTTCGATTGATAATTATCCAAAGAGCCGCAGGTTGCATGTTAAAGAGCCACTTGCGGCTTCGGAGCCGCAGGTTCCCGACCTCTACCATAGATTATGTATAATCAAAGTATGTGTATAAGTGTATAATTAAAGTTGAAAGGACAATCGTGAAAAGGAAAGACTAGTCAAGATGGATCTATAATTTATGGATGGAGATGTTTAAATTTATACATATTTACGATTTGTACTTCGATATTAGTCTTCGTGGACGCATTATCTTTAATGACAATTAACGATAGTAGTCGTCTTCTGCCAAGCGTGATGGTGGAAATCGAGCCCTTTGTGTTATAACTGCTATGTAGGCATGTAGCAAATAGCAATTCTCATTTCTCATTTTTCAATGAAATACGAATGACTTTTCAAGTGTGATAGAAGTTGGTTAACTGAACCAATTAATCTAAACTATTTAATATATTCTGTAAATAACAGGCGTGTCTAGGATCAAAATTTAGGACAGGCCTGGTTATAAAAATAATTTGTAGTCAACACATTTTTAAATTTAAGAAAAATTTTATTAAACTTTTTAAGTCATAAGTATGACGTGTAACATGACATACTAATATTAAGAGCTATTTATAATATGAGTATTTATTTAATAAATTAAATTCGCATGTTTTTCATTTTGGCGAATTCGTCAATTATCTTAGTAGGATCTTTCAACAACTCCGAACTGAACTCTCTTTCGATTGATATCAGTGCTAAATTATGAAGACGCGTATTAGTCATAGATGTCCGTAAATAAGTCTTGATTCTTCTCATAGTTGAAAAACTTCTTTCGGCTGATGCCGAATTTACTGGAATAACCAACACGCGTTCAATAACCGATTAAATCTCCTCAAATGACTTTCCCATATCGCATATTTCTTTGCAAAAATCCATAATATTTTTACAGCCAATATAAATATTTTTGCTAATCTGTATTGACTCAATACTTATCATATACTAATATTTATCATCGTCATAATAATTCGTAAATTTTAAAACAAAATTATCATTTAAAAAATTGTTTAATGTCGGATTATATACTGATATTGCAGATAAAAAATCGGAATTGTCGTTAAATCTTTTGTTCATTTCACTTTATATATTATCTACCACTGTAAAATACATAACTCGCATATTTTGAATTGTTATATTAGTATTTTTCTGGGTCGTGTAATATCTATATAGAAATATACCAGGCCTATCCGCTTGACACGCCTCTGGTAAGTAAACTATCAAAGATTAATGGGCAATGATGGGCTAATGGCTATTTTCCGTACGATGCACACGAATACATGATCAATATTAATATTATTATGTTTTTTTAGTTTTTTAATATTATGAGAAAATGAAAATATGAGATTATGTGATCATGAACATCAGATCATGTATATTATTATACCATGGGTATACTGACCTCTGTTGAGATTCTACAGGTGATATTATTTTTTAATATTTTTGTTTTGAATATATCTAATATGTACGTTGCAAAGTTATTATGTAGGCATAATATCGTAAAATAATTTAATACATAATATAATATATAATATATTACATTAGCATTATTATTATATTATGTTGACTTGTGTCCCTGGTTCGCGCCCCGCGAATTTCAAAATGTTAACGCCCCGCGGACACAATCCGCAGACGTGTAAGTAGCAGCTATATAGTAGGTAGTAGGTGCATTGGGTAGGTCCGCCTATCCAATGCACGGTCCAGCGCCTTTCTATTCTATAATAAATTTACAGTCATAATCTGAGGCCGTGTTCATAATAATAATAATAAACTATCACGATATTCACTCACACAAGGATTACTGTATTAGTGTTCGCGTTTACGATAGTATAGTTGCTATTCAGTGTTCACTGTTCACATTTCACCAGTCACTTACGACACGGTCTCGTCGATAGACGTCTACACTCCTTTAGTACGTCGGTTATATCGTTACACACATCGTCATCCGTTGTTATTATTTGTTCGTATTCACAGGCTTAAACAGTCGTGAACCACTTGCGTTTTAGTCGTTTACGGCCGAATCGAACCGCTCATCGAAATGGCTGCCGGTAAAGTATTGGTGTACGGAGGAAAAGGAGCGTTGGGATCGACGTGCATATCGCTACTTTCGTCCCAAAAATATGTAAGCATAATAACCTATAATAATAATATCTATATAGTAATGTAAATTTTATAGCTGCTCGGTATATAATAACTATAACCCCAATGAAAGTATACCTATTCGACTGATATAATTATACGGATCGTTATATAATTCGAGGTCACCTACCTATGTTTAAAAATACAATTATAGTCTCACGATTGTTTAAAAACATATAAATAGTTTAACACCTGCAAAATAACGGTATATTTTATGTTTTTTTGTAAAATGATTTTTAATCAAATTATAATTAATTTGAGTACGAGAAAACTACAAACTCGTTCATAGTAAAGCATATAATTAAAGCTTATTTTATTTCTGAAGCCCAATGAAAACGAATACATACCTACCTATATGAATTATATTTTATAATTAAATATGATTATATTTGTAGAAATTAGAAGTCTACTGAGATGTTTAACTTTATCAATATTCAATTCCTATGAATATAATTATCCTATATTATGATTAAAAAATAATATTAAAATATTTAATGATGAAATGCGATTAGTTACTGTATAGTTATGTGTTATGTGATAAAAACTACTAGTATTTAAATTGATTTTAGTATTATAATCATCATTGTAACATTCAAATAACACTTAATTATTTTAGTTTATTAATTTAAAGATTGAAAACACATTAAGTAATTAAATATCGTATATTTCTTACAGGTAGCTATTATAAAATAAAAAATAAAAATAAGAATGCCTACAGAAATATCAAGACCATAATAAGTGTTTGAAAAATCAAGTGACAAATAATTAATTTATAATATAGTTTACTATATTTCTACATATTTTTATTACACAAACTAGTTAATAGTTTTATTAATATTAACACATTTAGAAAAATAGGTATTTTAAATAATAGGTATGTGAAGTAATAATAATAGTATTTATAATTGCTGTGGTTGCAGGTATTTAAAAAATGTCTTGTTAATTGACAATTGTCATTTACTAAATATGAAATACTTAGTATTGAAAGCAATTAATCTATGGTTTAAGATATTTAGGTAATAAAACCCAAACAGGCATATATTATTTAATGCGTAGATGTCCATAATATTATAGAGCTATTGTTATAATATAATATAATTAGTAATTCATTTTTATTTTTCAGTGGGTCGGATCAATAGACTTAACACAAAATGAAAATGCAAATGCCAATGTGATAGTGGAACGTGATGCTACAATATTGGAACAAGTAAAACAACCTAATAATAGTTTTATAATATGATTATAATGTAAGAAAGATATAGCTATTGTAGCAATTACTCATTTAAAAATGGAAAATGACTTTTCTAAATTGAATTAATTGAATTGTTCTATTTGTTCTTTTCCATTTAGGACTTTAAGTCTTTTCTATGCAACTAGGAGCAATAAAAATAACTTCATACATTTGTTAAACGCTTTGACTTCTGTATTACAATATAATTATACCTGGCTGGCCTGCATTATTAAATAAATTTAATTAGAAATACTTTTTTTGTGGTACTTTCATTGTATATGCTTCAAAATAAGAAGAAAGCAAAAGCTTATATTATGTGACTATAGTAATCAAAAGGTTAACTAACCCAATCCTTCTACATTCACAATTTAATCTTTAAATTATTATTTTTTTTACATTTAATCAATAAAGATAATAAATAATTATTAATAAATAATTTTTATTTAATTTTTAAAATAGTATGTACTTTTTTAGGAATCTCAAATTTTGAAGGAGCTTGATTCCGTTTTAGGATCTGAAAAATTAGATGCTGTAATATGTGTTGCTGGTGGTTGGGCTGGTGGGAGTTCAAGTTCTGATGGTAAGTGAATAAAATTATGCATTTTTATTGTTATATTAAACTGTATTTTACATAAAAATATTTTTTCATTTACATTATTAATTATTATTTATTTATTTTATGTGTAGATTTTGTAAAAAATACTGATTTAATGTTAAAACAAAGTGTCTGGAGCTCAGTATTAGCATCATCTATTGCATCTAAGTTCTTAAAACCTGGAGGTATTTTAGTATTGACTGGTGCTAAAGCTGCTCTAGGTCCTACCCCAGGAATGATTGGTTATGGTTTAGCCAAAGCAGCCATACATCATTTGACAAAATCATTGGCTGATGAAAATGGTGGTTTACCAACAGGAGCTCAGGCTCTTTCAATACTGCCTGTCACCCTTGACACACCTATAAATCGTAAATGGATGCCTAAAGCTGACACTTCAACTTGGACTCCATTAGAATTTGTCGCAGAGTAAGTACTGTACACTATCAATATTTAATTCTTAAAACAATTTATTTTTTAAGCGTGTATTATTCTAATTTATAATTTGCAGAAAATGTATAACTTGCATATGGTTATCATTATATCATTCTTTTAATATAATAAATTTAAATGTATACACACAATATAAATTATTTGATAAAAAAAATTCTAAAATTAATTAACACAATAAATACCTCTTATTATTTAAAAATAACTAACAATACAAAATATTTTATTTAAGTTTCACACCAAAAAACATAGTATATTAACTTTTCTGAGTTGAAAACTATCTTAGATGTACAAATGATTACTATGAATTATATTAAATCTAGTTTACATTATTAAATTGAAAAAATAAAATAGTATACTCCTTTATTTTTCTTTATAATTTGTATTATCATTATGCATTCTTTTTTTAACCATAAATAAAATGTAATTTTTTAAAGATTCTTATTTTATTTTTCAGGTTATTTTCTAAATGGATCAAAAATGAAGAAAGACCTCCAAATGGTTCACTTGTCCAGTTAAACACAAAGGAGAATAAAACAACTTTGGACATTGAATAATTTATAAAATATCAAAAAAATCATTTCAAACCTTCAGTTTTCTGTCAGTTAAATTGTACTTAATATTATTTATACATAAAAACATTTTTACAATATATATATATATTGTCCTACTCTATGGATAAGGGAGAGGTTTATAAAATATAAAGTATAAATATACAATTTTAATGTTTTAATAAATCTTGTTTTATATTACATTAGGGATCAACTGTCATAATATTATATTATTTTATAACAATAATAATTATTATATAATAGCATTAATAAAATGACAATAGATTATTGTTTAATAATGTGACGGTGTTGGCACACTCATCAATGGCGATTCCAAATAATCAAAACTTGGCGGTTCTGGTGGTGGTTCTGTATCTGTCGATATCTTTTCTACAAAATCAGTATATAGTTTGTGTACAGCCTCATCATGTGTTGAACTTGGTTGTAAAACTTTAGTTAATGTACTTAATCTACTTGGTGGTAACTTTGGATAAACATGCCACACTAGTTTTAATACATGTCTAACTACATTTTCTCTACTCAATCCAGTGCAAAAGAATTCATCAAATATTACAGTACAAAAATCTTCAGCAGCAAATTCTTCGACTTGCTGTATTAATAGTGCTACCAAAAAATGGAGAAATGGATCCTCGAAAGCACGGTCATGATCACAATTGGCCAATGATCCCAATATTCTCATTAATGCTAACCTGTCTTTAGCTTTAGCAACATGTAATGTATAATACATAGCAACCGTACAAGCAACACTACTCTCTTGAATATATGCTTGCACAGCATCTGGAACAGGTCCAGAGTGTTCAATAATGGTAATTGCAGATTCCCTTTCATCCAGAGGCATTTTAGTATTTAATGATCTAACTTGATCATCTACCATGAGTGACATCAAGGCAGGCATAAACTTAGTGACTACTTGACTGTCAAGTTTTGGTTCCTTAAAATCTTGGGTATCTATCATAACCCAAGCGCTTAAACCAAGAGACAACATCCTTAACAACAAAACTAATACATGATTTTCCCTTGGTAAATTTTCATTGTTAATTAAATGATGAAGTATTCTAATAGTTGAAGTCGCTAAGAAATTAATGGCGTACGGATCACATAATGTCATGGACAAATCTCCCAATACTGTTTCATGTCCTCTTTTAATGCTATCTAAAAACCCTTGAAGCTCACGGGAACGTTTAACATCAACATTGCGTTCACGAATACATGCATCGAGACACCATGTGAACTTATGACATGGATCAATGGATATAATATCTTGAATTTCTAGATCATGCAATGCCATTAAAAGTTCAGCTCTTAATGTACAATAATGTACATTATGAGTACGCAAGAATAATGTTCTCAAAAATTGCAAAACCATATCATATAATTTTATACTAGAGCCTATCATATGTGCAAGTTTTTGTACCACTTCTCCTTGACGTCTCAATTTTGGCGATGGTGTAAAGAATAAATTGGTTAAATTATTGTGGTCAAAAAGAATATTTTCTTTCTCTCTTATGTACTGTGTTAAAAGAGGAGACACTTCATTAACCAATAGTGATTGATTGTCCTTCCAAATTTGTCTCTTCACTTCTGTATCAGTATCTTTATAAAGTTCAGTGTCTTTAACCAATACATTTAAATATTTATCATCAATATGAGATATGTTTTTAAGAATAGCCATAATAATGGGTCTTAATTGTTTGATATGAACTGAAGGAAAACTCTTTGCCAACATATCCTTAAGCTTACGATCTCGGTCACGTCCTTCTTTTTTACCAATTTCTTCAATATGAGCAACTAATTTGTCGCGTAGTGCTTCTAGTATAGAGTTATGAAAATCTAACCGCCGAATTCCATGAAGATCGAGCAAAGGTAACATTTGACGAAGTGATGGTAAATGAATTCCATTGTCTACTTGAAATTCTTCAATAGCTTTTAAGGGATCTGTACAGTTTGTCAGTGTTTCTAATAAATATGTTTGACCGTGTATACCTGATTCAGACTGTTGGTTTGGGTGAACCGTGAACATTGAACGTTGACGTCCCCCACTCATTTTGAACGATTTAGATTTAAATTTGTTTCGTACAACTGTAAAACAAAATTAAATATTGACGCTTGAAATTAATTTAGTTGTTCTAAAATACATAACTTCTGGGTACTGATTATAAAAAAAAATAATGAAAGCTTATTTGTACATTATGATTTATGATTAATACGATTACTGTATTACACAATTACATATACTTTAGAGTTAAGAATTTATAGTACTTCCACATTGACATTACAATTTAACTTTACACGCTACAGTACCTTGAATTTGTGTATTTTTGTTATCGATGATGACATATCAGTGATAAAAGATTGTTTACACCTCGGACCCATAGACTTTAAGCGATATAAGGTCTATGTTTGGACCATAGAAAAGAAAAACGATAATGAGTTACCGATGTTCTGTTACCTACATATTAAACATTATGACTCGATTGGGGGAAGTGGAAACCCGGCATTTTTAAACCTTGGAATAACAATAATGTCTAATATAAAAATACTTACTTGATATTTAAGTATCAGATGAAGTATTGAGTAACATATTAATATTTACTATTTATTTTCATTAGTAAAGACATTAATTAAATTTTCAAAATATTTAAACAATGCCTATCGCTTATGTTGACTAATAATATAATCTATGACCGTGTATTGACTAAACTGAATCGTTATATTTTAGTTGTAATAAAGTGATAACATTATTTATATACAGATAACGATAAAATTCTCCGCTTTTTATCACTAAAATAGCATTTAATATTTTAATATTTAAAAATTTAAAATGTAATTATTTTAATTTTAATGGTACCAATAATAATTTAATATTGTAATAAATGAAACACTAATTAATTTAGAATTGTGTTTAAAATAATAAAATGTATGTAAACAAATTTTTGATGAAACAATATATTTTACAACAAGTTATAAATCATCTTAAACTTTCAAGAAATAAGAGCACAAAAGTGTTTGATAAACAGTAATATTTCATATTTTAGTTTTTTATCTTATGAATCATTATCTTTGGAAAAAATTAAAAATTAATTTCCTTTATATTTTTAAAAAATAGTTTATTATGTTTTATAGTAAATGGAAAAGTGTTGTTGGATTGGAAATACATGCTCAAATTTCAAGTGAATCAAAGTTGTTTAGTGCAGCTGGTACTAAATTTGATGCAGTGGTAAATTCTCAAGTGTCATTGTTTGATGCTGCGATTCCAGGAACACTTCCCGTAAGTATTAGTTTAATTGCGAAATATTCATATAAATATATAATAAAATATAAACACAATTTGTTTGCAGAGTATTAATGAAAAGTGTGTTGAGGCTGCTATATTAACTGCGCTAGTATTAGGATGTAATCTAAACACAATATCATCATTTGATCGAAAACACTACTTTTATGCAGATATGCCGGTAAGGTCCATATCATAGTATTGAATTTATGCATAACTAAACTTATGGTAAAAGATATGTACTATTTGTTTGAGAAATAGTTTTATGACGTTTATTATCAATCAAAATATGTGGTATTTATTGCTGGATAACACTAATTTAACTTAACATGTTAATTATCTAATAAGATACAAAATAATTTTAAAATGTTGTTATTCATGTGTTACATCTGAACTATGCATAAATTTAATTTTGATTAAACAGTTTATATTCATTTTCTCTTTAAGTATACTATCCTGAAATATTATATAATTTATACTTCTTAAAACAATTATATTTTAATTACTAATTATCTTTAATATTTTTAGGCAGGTTACCAAATAACTCAACAGTTTCATCCATTGGCAAAAAATGGACAAATTACTTTCCCTGTTATAGATCAAAATATAAATAAAGTTCCCTACAATAAAACTTCTTTAATTAAACAAATACAATTAGAACAAGACAGCGGTCGCACAATTTATGATGACTTTTCTAAAAAGTAATTGCTTTTATTAAAATTTTTAATTATATTTTAGTAAATTTATATTACTTTTGTAATTGAAATTTTTAAAGCTAGTCATATATTTTAACATAAATTAAACTATGCGAATTAAATCTTTATTATTAAGTTTTTAAGTTACTTTAATAGTGTATTTTTGCAGACTAAGACATTAAGTAATAAACTCAGAATCAGTTTCTTCCTTGTTTAACATTATTAATAACACTGAAATATATTATGTAATAATTTAATTTAAAAATCTCTGTTATAAACATAACATTGTTTTTGGGCATCACTGTATTACTGTAGTAATGACTTTCAATTTGAATGTTTTTTTTAAAAAACTTTGTATTCTTATGCAGTTAAAGATATATTAATTTAATCAAATTTGAAATTTCTTTATATAAAATCATAACATGCTGTTACATTTTATGTTAATTTATTTTTAAAAAACTTAAATGTATTCTTAGTTCACTTGTAGATTTAAATCGTGCTGGAACAGGGCTGATGGAGCTTGTGTTTGAACCTGACTTATGTAATGGTCTTGAAGCTTCAGCTTTAGTTAAAGAATTATTACTAATATTTGAACGTATCAAAACTTGTTCTGGCCGAATGGAAGGTTAGTTACCTTAGATTAGTTTAATTTTTAAGTAATTTCTTACATTTTTCATAATTATAGCTATGTAAAACTTGGGTCTTTATGATCTATACAATTATAAACTATACATTTATGTTATTTTTTATAAATATGTATTATACAAAAAGAGGATTTTTAGTTAATAATTTAATAAATAACTTTTCTTTTCAAAAAATTACAACTATTATTTTTTTATATGAATTAAGTAATAAACAAAAAAATTGTTAAAAATGTATAAACAAAATATTATTCCAGTACATTTAGTTGAAAAATGTTTATCGAAATACATTTGTCTCAAATAAATTAAACACGAGTACTAACAATTTACATGATAAATAATTGTAGAAATGTTTTAAAAGTTCTAAGTCAAAATTGTCTTAATATTTAATACTTATAAATTATAATAAACAGTATGTATAAATTTTGTGTTTTATTAATAAGGTTATGTACTTAATAAACATACGTTATTATTATATTAGTATAATACAGTTAATTAGAGTGATATTTAAATGTGTAATATAATGTTTCCCTACTGGCTATGTATTACAATATTTACAATACATTAATATTATCAACAAAAAACATTTATTTCTTATGACTCATCAATTTAGATACATAAAAATTGTACTTCTATAAGAAATAATAATACAATTTGAATAAAATAACATACAGTAGCATTGTGGGTGGTAATCCAAAGGGAATTGAGGAACGGGGTCATTCGGATTATCTATGACTGTTACAAAATTGTCTTGTAATTTAAACATAAATTTTTTTTTTTATTTACTTATGTGAAGCTATTTGAGTACAATAAATATAATAATTGATAACATTTTTTTTTTAAATAGTTAAATTTGTTATTACTATTATTTAAATTATGTATAAATACAATATAAGAACGGTGGCGATGTACACTAGAAGCCATTTGGATTACCACGTCTTTCGAATCAGCCTATGTTTGAATTACCGTGACACTACTATATGTTTATAATGATATTTAAAGTATACCTATACTGTACTTTTTATTTTAATACTTTAATAGTTATTATTATTTATTAGTAGTATTAATGCTGTATTCTGCATTAAATAGAGGGTGCTTTGAGAGTTGATGCAAATGTTTCAATCAGTGATAGTGATCAATTAGGCACACGGACTGAAATAAAAAATCTTGGAAGTATACGAGCAGTACAGTTAGCAGTTGATTATGAAATTTTTCGTCAATTAAACCTAATAAAAGAAGAAAAAGAAGTAGTGAATGAAACAAGAGGATGGGATTCTATTACTAATAAAACTGTGTCAATGAGGGACAAAGAAGTGTTACAAGTAATTTAGAATTAGATTATACTATTTTATTTAATAATAAAACATAATTAAATTTTACTTTTTTTAGGATTATCGATTTATGCCTGAACCTAATTTATTATCACTTAATTTAAATATGATTGATATTAACAAATTAAAAATAAATATACCTGAATTACCAACTGTAACTCGTAATAATATAATGTGCAAATATGGCTTAAATATAAGGAAAACTACTACTTTAATGGTAATTTAATATTCAAAACATTTGTGTTTACAAAACATACTTTGTCTAGAAAGAGAACATATCACCGCCCAACAAGAATCTGTTTGTTCTGAATGTAATTGCACATCATTCAGCAATAGTGTTCTCACCTAGACCGCCTCATCATCAAAAGCTGTAATCAGTCTAGTTTTTTGGAAAGGGAAATAAGGCTTTGGCAGTCAATATGTCATCAGTTTCACACACAACTGGTGTGTTCTCTTGCTGGACAAAATAAAAGTTTTAAGTCAATCTTAATTTTTAAATTATAATGCTTTGTAGAATGAACCTGTTTTATTATCAATGTTTTTTGATATAATGAATAATGATACATTTAGAAATCCATCAAGAGTTTGGAATGTATTGACTATTGAATTTTTGACAGAATTAAATAAAAGATCTATCGAACCTAGGCAAAGGTATGTCATGGTGCTTTAAATATTTTTCTCAATAAACATTCATTATAAATGATTTTTTTAAAAAAGTGAAATTCCATCATCTGTCATTGGCGAAGTTGTAGATTTACTAGATAATAATTCTGTGAACTTGGTTCATGCAAGAAAAGTTATTTCTAAAGTATTTGATGAAAAAGATAAATCTCCATCTCAAGTAAGTTTATTTTTTTATACACTTAATGAAAAAAAAAAAAAAAATTAAGCATAAATTTACTTAAAGTTAAAATTCCAATTTCTTTGATTTTCAGATTGTAAAAGAAAATAATTGGGAACAAATTTCTGATATAGAAGAAATAGAAAAATTATGTAAAGAAGTTATGCTTGAGTATCCAAAGGCTATTAAAGATTATCGTAGAGGAAAATTACAAGCCATAAAATTTTTAATAAGTCATATTGCAAAAAAAACAAATGAGCGCGCAAATTTAGCTCTTGTTTCAAAAAAATTAGAAGAATTCTTAAAAAATGATTAGATTATTTTTGATATATTTTATTATTGTTTTGTATACATTACATTTATAGTCTGAAATTTATTTGAATACACATTAAAAACAATAAGTTCAGTTGATTTGTGAATTTTATTTAATTTGCACTTAAATTTTGTAAGTTATACATATAACATTTAGCATCAATCATAATGTCACTATTGCTACCTATTTGTTCAAATAATTGAATAATTACCACTAAATACTCTTCCTTATACCTGAACCTAGATGCAATATTTCTATTATGTTCATAAAAATAATCTATATTATAATAGAAAATTGTATTTATTGTATGCATATAGCTGCAAATCCTATTAAATTATCCGAATGAACGAGTTGCTTGTTTTTTGAGCATTATGATTGGAGGGTGGTGAATCATTAGTTAATCATTAGTGGATCATTTTTTTAGAACTCGTTGTTTTTAATTTATATAATGCACTTGAATTAAAATATCTGTGTTAAATTAAATTTGTAATAAAATAATCTTTTAGAGCTTATATATAATATTTCTGGATAATTAATTTTTTCTTATGTGAAATCAGTAATTGTTAACAATATTTGAATAAATTGTAATTTTAGCCACCTACTGTTTTAGAAATGGCTATAATAGGTTATGTTTTTCTGATAATATAAATTCATCAATTTGATGAATATAATTTTCAAAAGGTTATCAAATCCAGTATCCATAGGTACGTTTATATAAATATATTTTAGTCATCATCGAGATAGTGTCATGGACAATGGTTATAAGTATTACATTTGAGGATTCCCTTATTTTGTATCAGAATTCAAAATTAATTTATAGAATAAAAAATTGTTTTTCAAATAACTTTTTTTATAATTAATCAAATAATAATTTTCAGTTTTTTCTAATATTTGTAAGATGTTTAATTTAATAATATAATTGGAAATTTTGTTTAAACATTCCTCAAATAGTTTTTATTTGAATAATAATTGTGTCTAAAACCTATTGTTTTAATAATTAAAGAATAACCAATTGAATAGTTTTTTATTCAATTAGTATTCTGCTTTGATATAAAATACCATGAACTAAACAACTGTTAACTATATTTTTGTCATCTATGTGGCGACACGTGGTCGCCACCGTAACAGTCGTCCTGTTTCGCTGTTACCGCTGGACACATCGCGTGTTTTGTGCGACCATTATGCGCCATCGTTATTGCGTTCCGTCGCGATCGTCGAAATTAGCGTGTTCGCGAAGTTGTGAAGTGTTGACTCCGCGTAGTGCGTACGTTAAGCGCCCCTCGCGTGGTTCTCGTGGTTCGCAAAGTCCGTTGTGCGACCAGTGTCACCGTCACGTGTTTTACGCGCCGATTTTCGACCGTTAATTCCAAATTCCAATCTTTAGGTTTTGAGGTAACACTAAGCGACCCCGTATTCACGCCGTTATCGCACCCGTAATTGTGTTTACGTTTTGTTAAGGGTTAACAACTGTTTACGTTCGTATTTCGTCTACAGTTACGACGAGCTAATGCCGAAAGCTCCTTCGTATAACGATCTGTTCAATACAGTAATCGAACTAATCGAAAGGCTACAAAAATTTGAGTCTTCTGCCGATTCGCAGATTATTCGACCACAGCCGTCTAAACTCGACGCTGCCCCCAAGATCGCCTAAACTGTCGATTACCGCATTCTCCCTGACGTCCATTTGGTCGTTCATGGGACACGCATCTAGCGATCGAGCAGAGGACTGTATCAGCTCGGTCGACGAGTTGGCACAAGTTAACCAGTGGCCACTGCGATACCGCCTGCTGTATGTCCATTCATATGTCTTGGAATCTGCGTGGAGCTGGTACCTACTCGAAGAGGTTCGAGACTGGGTCACTTTCGTCAACAAGTTTAGGGCGCACGCTACATAAGGCAGATCTGTGGCGAGAACTCGAAATACGAGTACCGACGATCGACTACTTAATCGGGTTGTGCCGTTCACTCAATCTGACGTTTGCCGAAACACGTGAATACGTCCTCGAGGGATTAAGGTCTCAACCATTGACTGATTGGGTGTTCGGTCGTACGCACTCTAATCGCGACGATCTGTTGTCCGATAACCGGGATTGGGAGCACTTGCGCGCGAAGCGCAAGGAGAAGTTCGAGATCGCTACTCCGACTTCCGCTGAGTCTCACGACATCAAACAGAAATCCACCACTGAACCACTGTGCACGAAAACGACTTACGTTATACCAGCTGTTACGACGATTAGCCCGACTGCTAGATCGCCGATGTTCATGGTCGAGTCCAAAACAGACGTGTCAAAAGAACGTCCGAGTTCTACTATTTTAACTGCCGAGATGCGGGGCACATCGCCAGGGACTGCCCGAAACCTCGACGACCTGTCAAATATGGTAATGCTATACAGCCGAGCGCCACCACGATCGGAGAATGCGACACCGAAGTCACGATCGACGGCGGTTAGCAGCGGGCCACACGATAAAGTTAGTGCCGGATAGCTCGATTCCAGTAAATGTGATAGTTGGTTGGACGTGGCTCGACCTACCTCATGTAAACTATTTCAAACAAGGAGGTGAGATAGTTTTCGATTCGATAAACCGCGCGCAGATCGACGTGCTCGACGTACCGCACCCCGACGATAATGTATACGTCGCCGTAACGGAACCGGTCCGTCTGACGAAAGTTCCTATAATCGAAAACGACTAAGAAGACGACGACTATGGAAACGAAATACTGTTCGTCACGATTCGAATTACCCGCGATCGTAAATGGTTGACAACGAGTGTACATACGAGGTCCAACCCTATGAAGAAGACGAGCACGACGACGAGATCTAGCACGACACAGCCGACGGGGAACAACGAGGCTCAACCACCACGATGCAGACGCCCGCCACCGCGGAAACCGTTCAACACCGTCAATTTACCAGGAAGCGACAGGTACCCGCGCGGCTTAACGATTACAAGCTCGATTGAACCTAACCGAAATTTCTTTTGAATTTTAAACTCAATTGTTTTTTTTTAATATCTATATGTATTTTTCTATGTTACGATTTGTTTATTTATTTGGGATCTTGCCGTCGATGACGACGCAGACTTTAAATGTTATTTTTATATAAGTATGTATGATGTTTTTTTTCGAATTATGTATAAGGGGTAACCCTCGCCAATAGTTGTCAAAGGTCCGAGGTCGGACCGTACGTAGGAAGACCGATTGTTAGCTACATTTTTGTCATCTATGCAGCGACACACTTGTTGCGTGGTCTACCGGACGGCTCACCGCTGTAACGATCGTCCTGTTTCGCCGTTACCGCTAGACACGACGTGTGTGTCCGCTAACGAACTGCCGTTTTTAGTTTTAAATTGTTATAATATAATCAGTGGTGGTCAAATGGTTTTGTCATGAGGAGGAATATAGCTGAAGGTTACAGGTAGCTGGAAACCCGTTACCTAATAAATAATTTCAATAAAATTAAAGTCTAATATATACATAATTTTATAATTCTTTGTTTGGTTCTTTAAAAACTCTTTTAGATTTCTATTGAAGTGATTTTTTTAAAGAGATTTTGTTTGGATAATTTTTTTATTTTAATTATACATTAATTGTTCTGTGATTATACTATTATTACTATTCATTAAAATGTATATAAATATCAGTCTATAAATTAATTTTTTCTATAAGATTTGAGTTGAACATAAGAAAAAAAAATTATTTATTTTAGAATGGATAGCTTCACAGGTATTAGCAGTTTTTTAAAAACTACTTTGTATTTTGCCCATATACACGAAGAAGAATTTTAGAATTTTCAGATTAATATATGTATATATATTAACAAGGAAATGCGAGTTGTTTGTATATTTTTCATTGGTGTGACGGATATAAACACATACATAGATAGATAATTTATCATTTTAATTGTAAAAATATGAAAATATTCTTAAAAAGCATATTTATAAAAATATACTATATTTATAATAATTTCTATGTTTATTAATATATTAATATTAAAAGAGTAATTTGGCGCAATGGGTATGCAATTTAATAACACCAGCGAGTAGAAACTACAACAAATTATAATATAGATGATTTAACAATGCCTCCTACACAATTATGTTGTCTTAAATTAACATGCCTACCGGGGATAACAAAACTTTCTGAGGGATTTCATTAGAAATAGCATCGTCAGAGTAAAGTCAATTACAAAACTAAATACGTTTAATTTTTTATAGTTTTTATTGTTTACATAAGCAATATAATATAAGCATTATAAGGCATTATATATAGTACAGTATCTAAATATTTAAATTTTTATCGAAAAAATATACTTTTTTAATTATACAAACTCTGTTTGACTACTCAGTATTCATTTACATATTTTAAAGTGTCATCGCAAAGTCATACTTGAACATCTCTATTATATTTTATTTTTGACCACTTGTGTACTTACATGTAGATTATGCATCTATTGTCAATAGAGTACAACATATTGTTTCCTCAAGTGACTGACTACTCAAAAGTAAGTATACTCAAAATGATAAACATTTTTTTTTACTTGTAAACGTACTTACGTACCAATAAACTTTGATGCTATTTTTTATTTTGAATCAAAGATTCTAATTGTAACAATTTTTCATATTTTTTAGTCTGAAAAATGTTATCCATAATAAACATTTTCATTGTTTTTCAACTTTTATAGAAAGTTTATTGTTATTTCACAAGTCTATGAGATTTTCAATACTGAATATTCAAATTGTTTGTTTGAAGAATCATGCTATCAATACGATATTTCATTTGCGTACAAAAGTGTTTTTTTTTACCAAGTAACTCTTAAATCCGCGTAGCTTGAAATTGACACAGTACTTGTTACCTTTCAAAATTATTTTCTTTTTACTTGAAATTTTCACAAAATGTAACAATTTTGTTGATTTGTAGTCATGTGTAACCTAAAATTTTAGATTTTAAATTTAAATTTAACTCAAATATTTTAAAATCCGTTTTAAGTTGGCCGGATGACAGCATTACGTCATCCTAGAACTCCGATACCTTTCAAAACGAATATTAGAAACTGAGCGGAGTAATGAATGTATTATTAGTTTTATAATGATATGCATTTTTTGTGATGTGTATATTATGTTTAATATTAAAAAAATAAGTTTTGTTCTTCAATTCTTAGGGAGGTTTCTGATAGAAAATTAGATCTAGTTGGTGCGAAGTCAAAATGTAAAATTACCAGTGTTTTTAAACATAATCAGAAAAATTAAGGAAAAACGAAATGTTTATATTAGCATTTTTTTTATATATATTTGTATATTGTTATCCTTTTCAGCTACCTTTTTTTGAACATTTGAAATTCTCAATTTTTTTTCTTTAAATGTCGACAAAAATATTTTTGTTTGATTAAAAAGTTTGAAAATATATTATATAATGTAAGATTCCTTGTAGATTGTTATACTGGAATAAAGTCAGGATTTGACTACATGTTTAAATATTTTATTAATATCGTTTATGAACACTAAAAATAAGAAAGGGAATAGATAGTCACCTTGAATCACTCCAGGCGATACTAGTATAGGTTTGGACTAGGAATTTGGAATTTTTACTGTGCACTGCATGGGCACAACTAGACTTCTGAAATGTCACTTTACCAATTGATGGTATTTCACTAAAATAATAACAGTTAGGTTTAAAAAACAAGGGGTGTAAAGTTAAACTTGGGGGTGCTGAAGACCATTTTGCACCCCTCTAGTTGCGCCACTGCCGCCACTGCTGTGCAGTCTAACAAATCAAATGCTTTTATTGTATCAGCATAAGTAGCATCAATTTGGCTACCATTAGATATAGAATTTACTAAGTGAGTGTAAAAAACAATCAAATTAGAAATCAATCCACAGATTTAGATATTCTAAAACTTTGTTGATTAAAAATGGATAGATAATTTTTATTCAACTAGTTTTACAAGCAATTTTGGTAGTAAACTTTTAAATTTAGCTCTTATATTAGAAAAATCGTTAAAATCATTTTGGGTTTTAGATAATTTGAAAGCTGTACGTATCATATTTTTTTCTTGATTAAGTCTTAGTTATTTGATGAATCAAAAGTTGAATTTTTGTTTATGCTGAGGTACTTGCAAGTATAAATTTGTCAATAAAATCTAATACAATCGTACAAAATTAGTTTACTACCATTTCTATAAACACATAACGTCAAAAACGGTAACCTCCAGGGAATGTTTTTTATCGTGTTACATATTATATCATAATCTGCATTCTTTAAATTATATGGATATTTTGTGAAATTATGCTGAGAAAAAGGTTCAACACTAGTTATTAGATTACACTAAATGGTTAATGTTGGATGATGGTAGCTATCAATTGTCAATTGGAATTTGGAATAAGTGTTAAATGTATCAGCTGAAATTGACACTGAGATATTTAAGATATTTGAAAAGGCTTGATCTAATTGATAACTATTAAATAATTTAATTATTATGTAAGAAATAAAAAAATGAAAAATTATTAAACAGATATGAGCTTAAGAAAAAGTTTATTGGTATAAATAAAGCCGTGATTATCGTAGCGGAAAAGAACAATACATTTCGTAAATTGTAATAGTCTACTATAATATTATATGTTGCGAACGCATATACTGATGATAAAATGAACTTTAATGATTCAACATAGACAACATGGTCAGTATAAATATTGATCACCTTGGATGTTCATAATTTAACTCAAATCCCGTAAGATCTGTTATAATATAGACAATATAGTTGGCTAGGTGCCAACGTCACATCACACCAACACCCCGATACCCTTCAGGCCTTCAAAATGATTTTATTGACTTCAGATTTTCACAACATTTTGTAACCATTTTTTGACTAAATGTATATATTAAAATTCATAATTTTTAATATTAATCAAGTGTCGTAAAAATGATTTTAAGTAACGTCAACATCGTAGTAACATGCGTGTACTTCTGCATTCTTTGAAAAAATGTTTTTATTTTTAGTTAGCCCTAATCAATTTATTAATTTATAATAGTTTTAAAATATAAGTAATTCTTATGAATATTAAGCATTCATATTTATAATTTATAATTAATATGACTAGATCCAACAATGTTTAATTTGTGGTTAAAATAGTTTATTTCGATTTAAGGAGTTTTTAGTGTGTAAGACTATAGACAATTTGTCAATATGACGACTGCTTAGTATGTCGAGTATAAACGTTATTAGTGAATTGTATACGATTATTAAATTTACCTATTCGTAATTTTTTTTGTAAAATCTTACCTTCTTAGTTCATGTCTAAATACATTTTCCTAATTTATTACTTATAAAAACTTAATAACACATAGTACACACCTAACATAAATATGTTACTTAAAACAAATAATATTAATGTAAAGTCATTGCTTTTTCCATGACATGCATAGTTAGTTTGTTATATCAGAAGTAATATAAATATACGTCAGAACTAATAAGTGGAAAAAGCTATATCTTTGAAATGTGCTTATTGTATAGACAATGATCACCAGTGTCTATATTGCCATGTTAGATTAAGTAAATTAATACATATATGTATGTTGATTTTAATTGGGTATTATATTATAAGAATTAAATTCTACAAATAGGCATCTATAACCTATTAATAAATAATAATACTTCATAGTTTTATACGTAATCGATGCGTAATTGTTGCGTTTAAAAATATTCAGTTGTGATAGTTCGTTATAATATACTATAGGTTTAGACGTTTTTATTTTTGCGGCCTGATCTTAAAATAAAATTTCAAGAACATTCTAAATCAGGATTCTTGAAATTCTTTGGTTTCCAGTATTATTATATGCCTTAACTAAAACACATCAATGTTCTTTTTACGTTTTCTTAACATAATAAAACAGTCGAATGTTTATGTAATTAAATTTAAATTGGTTTAAAGTTTGTAAATAATAATTTTTTATGTGAATTAAAATTAAAGTAATAATAAATTATTACTACATGAATAACAGTTAAAATAATTTCGTTTCAAATTTTAACGTTTTTATAAAAACTTGTTATATATTATTAATTGTTCAGGGATAATCATCTATAAAATAATCATAATTATTTTAATACCTCTATATACGACTATACGAGTTTATATTAACGATTTTAAAAATATATTATTTTATCATGCATAAAGCAAAATTTAAATAATAGTATACAAAAAATAATTTATTTCTAATGACCTAAGTTTTTTTGTTTCATTTCTCGGCACACCTTTATAGTTAACTTTTTATAGATTATCTTCTTCAATAACCAAAATAATTTGCTAATCTTTTAGCGGAATAAGATAAAATTAGAACTATAATAAACGTTTCAAAGATACTTACACGTCCAGCGTCCGCCGCCTACTAAAAATAATAGTTATATGGACATAAGTAAGTATGCATCTACTATTTACTATTTATTACATAGCTATACTACCTATAACTTATATTTTTAATAACATCTGTGAATTTGTGATGTACTGATAATATATATCTAAATGAATAAATATCTAGTACATGTATAACAACACTGTATCAATATTATATGGATACGTGTGTAATATATTATACGTGTGGTATACACTGGTCGTAAAAACGATCGTTCAATAACTCGAATACAGATTGTTTGGAAAATATTGGCTGTCGACGACGGATTTAAAATCGTCTGTCATTTTCTGTGTAGGCGTGTAAGAAAAATTACAATGTAATATATTAAAGAAAAAAAATGCACAATATAAATTATAATGTTTTAAATTACTATGTGTATTGAGTTTGAGTATTGAATTTATAATAAATATAATGATATTATAAGGTATATTTACTTATACCTAATACCTATACATTATACAATGCACATAGTAAGTATAGTATAACAATGTTACTAACATACTAAATAATTTTTTCAATATAATTAAAAGCAACTAGTTAAACTAGCGACTTAGACATATTTAATGAAAGGGCCCGAATTTGAGTTTTTATTTTAGATTTTACGCTTATCCTTGTAAATAAAACTTGAAATCGATAAATTGTCAATTAACTAAAATTTAAATAAATGCTTTCATATTAAAATAATATATGTATACTGTATAAGTGTTTGGTTTTAATTTTGTATTGATATAATATAATATATATAATAATCATAATATACCCATTTTATATACAACTATAAAATTATAGTAATCAATAATGAATATATTATTTAAATAATAAATATTGTATTAATAATTAATTAATTACCTGTTACATAAAAATATTATTTATACTCTAAAAATATTTTTTTTTAATGAAATTTTTGATTTGTATAGATTCCGTGTAAAAGGGTTATGTATTAAACTATTATAAATGCCTAATGGAATTTCCAACTTTCAAGCACTAGGAACCCTATAAAAAAAAATATATTTTTAAAGTTTATTGTAAATTCAATTTTTATGAACTTTTTTAGAATTCAAAACAACTTTAGAAAAGTACAAACCAAACGTATATTTAATTTGTATAATAAGGAGTTAAATAAAATAATTATTATAAACAAAGTGAAAAAAAAAATATTTTACTAAATAATCAAGTTTTTACCATTGTCGACTATATATTACGGCGTAAAAAAGGCGTAGACAGTCTATTAAAAGACCGGTACCCACCATTTTATTTATTTATTTTTTAATATATCACTTTACACTAATTTTTAGAATAATATATGGTTTGATAATACGTTAATGCAGTTAATAGATAAATAGTAAAATAGATAATATAATACAATATAGGTACTCGTATTTTTCTACTTTGTGTCCTCGATAATTTTAGCCTTTAGATGAGACTTGGGTTGTGAGACCTAGTATCACAGATTTGAATATTTCATTTTTTTTTTGCAATAACATTGTTTTTTATGTTGCTTTTATCACATTATTCAAAATACCCTATAGATCTAGAACAATGTCATACTAAAAATCAAATCAAATTCTTATAATAAGTAAGAATAAATTTTTTAAGTTTTTTTTAAAAAAATGTATAAAAGTTGTGATAATTGTAAAATTGGTATATATTATACTTATCCTTTTTTAGTATTATATTTTTAGTGGAAAAGTTTCCAAAAATAACAATAAATTATAATAATTTTATTTTTAATAAAGTTGACGCTATTTAGTTTTTTTTTAATTGTTCAAGTAAAATATAAAGTATAATAATAATAATATATACCTAGTTAATACGTCGTATTGTATGTGTATACATACTCAAATTTAAAGAAAATAAATCTGTTTGTTTGATTAATATATAAGTATTAAATAATACAAAATATAATAAAATGGTATAGCTTATTGTAGTATTGATTTATCAAAGCATATATTGTAGATTGTATATAGTTATGCATCATTTTTGATAATGGAGTTTGGAGCTAAAAAAGTCATTATTAGTATAGTTAGTATTTGGGAATAAAAACATAGGTATATTGATACCTGATATTGATAGGAACTCGGATACTAAGTCGATCAAGTATTCGCAGAGCATAAACTCCACCTTCAACCAATTTTTAAATGAACTATTTTTCAATTTTCTTATTTTTATCGTCTAGAGAATCAAGTTTAAGAATCAGGTTAACTGCATTGGCATATAGTCATGCTAAGAATTTTTATTCAGTGATCAGCATAACTTGAAACATAAACGGTTTTAGACTCGACTGATTCGCTATATATATATATATATCAAACTGAACCCTGAACGAACCAAGGCATTTTATTTGTAGAGCACAAGAAGACAATCAGGAAAATCGAAGTTTGTTGAATTTCGTTTATTAAAACCCATAACACGTACACTGTACTACAAATATAATCAATATGGGGACGATAATAAATGAAGCAAAGGAACAAACAACATTCCTAAGTCTTAGACTTGGTTATCACGTATTCACGTTAAAGGGACCATTTAATTTATAATCGAAACTAATCGCTGTACGTGTACGATAAAAAGATATCACTTTACATTAATTAGTGATATTAAGAGATAGCTATAGAAGCAGTATGATATCAGATAATAAATTAATCAAAATAAAAGAGTGTTATAGAGGATTTGGCAATCGTCATATGAGGATATTGTATGAAAAATATTTAATGTTAAGTCTTAACATTCTTAAACTATAGTTTATAAATTGTTGAAATGATATTATTATAAACATTATAAATATTTAAATGTATTTTTGATGTTCAAACAAGAAGTAGGAAATTAATTAAATAATTTATTTAGTTATTCTACGAAATCGTAACGCACTACCCCTTCTCTGAACTTTATATAGTTTATAAATAATTTCTAGCTTTTGTATATTTGCACATCGAAGTTCTTATGCTATCAGATAAAAAATTCAAAGTAGTGTTGCAGGGATGGGCAAAAACAAATGTAATCGTAGTGTTTATTGCAATTTTAAGGGTATTTACTATAATATACTATATACTATAACCTATATAGTATATAATGACTACATGGTATATACGCATGTACGGTGTGTTCATTATAGGATAATAATAGTATTCGATGCACGTAAGACATAAATACATATTATTATTATTTATGCATTTACGTACGCACGCACGTGTAGTGTGTGTATATGTGTTTGAATAAAAAAAACTACCGTCACCGGATAAGCCGCCTAATAATTGTTTTTGACGAGAATCCGAGCGTCCTGAGTGCGCGGCCGAAGACGAAAGGTACAAAAAATTTCATCGCCCCGATCCCGATGTACAATGAGCAGCATTCCGCGATCGACGGCGAACTAACCTAATTGGTTTTTGCGTCGTCGCAAAAACGCCAACATATTTTTACTATTAGGTACATAGGCGTATCCACGGAAGGTGCAGGGTATGTGCAGGTGCACCCCCTGATGCGATTTCAGGTGGCACCATGAACTAAGAAAAATTGTTCAAAAGGGGGGCACAGTCCCTTAGCCCCCTGAGTACGAACCAGGTGCTCCTTCTGCGTCAGAGGTCTGGGTACACCTATGAGTAGGTATACTGTATACTAGGTATGGGTAACTCAATGCTTCTAGGGGGCTAATTTCTTGAAAGTGAAAATCTAGCGGGCCTGCAGAGAACATAGAAAGCAAAAGAAAAAAAAGTCAATACAATTCACAATTGACTTTTTTAGTTCAATGCTAGATGATTGTATTCATACCTACGTTTTACAATAAGCATTATGACGGTTTTATAAATATTATAATAAAATAAACTAAATAAAGTACAGAAAAATCCTAACATTTTATATTTTTATAGAGTGATTTTAAGTATAGTTGCATAGGCCATATAGGTCCTTATTGTGTAGTAATACTATATTATGTATCGTGTGCCACATAGTCCTGTATGGCCATATTCAGGTCGCACAAACCTTGTCTGGAATTTATCCATTTTTCAGACCAGCCTAATCATAAGATCGAGGTGAGCTCGAAAATCGCAATGATATTGGACTTTCAACACGCAAATATATTGTATCCCTCGCGCGGTCCAAATGACGCCACTGCGGGTCGTATATACGCAGATCATAATATTATATAGTTTCGATGTGTCACGCGCGCTACACACACACACACACACACATATATACGAATATTGCACCGAACGTGATATATGTATATAGACGAGCGGCGTTCTATATTAATTGGAACGAGTTAAACGCGGGCCGTGGCTCTTGACCCATATATACAATCGGGCGCACACAAACATAAGGCGGCGGCGGCCACGGCTCATCTCTCTAGGGCGCGCGCAGACTCCCGAGCGCAGCCGCCACCGTTAGCGTCCGGCGTAGGCGCACAACGACGACGGGGCGGCAGCGCTCGGCCGCTTTACACACAGCTTTAGTGTGTGTGGTGCGCGCGTGTGTGTATAACGTCGGTGTGCCTTTGCCGCCGTCTCCGTCGCTCGTTTATATAAATAGAGGCGTCCCGACGTCCGTCGTCGTCGTCGATCGCTTGCCGCTTGGCTATCTGGCGCGCGCGAACGTCTTCCGTAACGCTCGGCGGCGGCCCGGTCGTTTTATTATTAACGCGCGCGGCGTTCTACTCGCGTATAATATTATTATCCGCGTTACCGTCACGTCGCGGGCATCACAACAATTAATATCACAACATATACAGACGCGCGACGCGTCGTTACCCGTACGTCGCGATCGTAATTTCAGTGCATATTATTATAATAATATTACCGTCGTGGTGTTACAGTCTCGCGTCGCCGCACTACTCCGACGGTGCTGTGTACAAATAATACGAATAATACCGTTACGGACGTCGCGCGAAACGCTCCGACCGCAGACACCGTTCGCCGGAGACGTACGACGCCGACCGGTGTCATATTGCCGCACCGCATACCGTCGTTCGCGGTTTTTCCCGACACGCCGTGCCCTGCGCTCGCCACCCGCGCGGCTACACGCGCTGTCTGACTGTCCCGACTCGCGATAGTGGTCTGTCGCCGGCCGACGGTGTACGAGCCGACGACATCGCGACGTCGTCGTCGCGTGTGCGGGTGATACCGACACCGGCCACCGCATAGAGTACACGCGGCCGCACGCCGTCGTCGGGGGAATATCATATTGTATACTTTGAGCATATTATACACTGCGGGCGGCGATCGGGACACGCGAGGCGACATCGCGTGGTCACCGTACCGATATATGGAGACGAGCGGACGTCGCGCGACGACCGTGCGCCGAGCCGGTGATGGTGACGGTGTGATCGCGACCACGACCACCTGCAACCTCGTCACCACGTCCGCGGCGGCGGCGGAGGCGGTGATTGCGCAGTGCTGGTGACGGCGACCGCGTACCCTGATCGTACGACGACTGCTGCTGTATAGGTTCGTCCGGTGCAGTCTCGCGCGGCGGTCATAAAGGCGTTAAATGTCATCGGTTCCGGCGGAACGGGTTTCGGAATTATGTCGCCGCTGGTGGTCGTCGCGGGACAACGTAGTAGTGGTCCGGCGCTGTGTAAGTAAAACGCAACGGAATTATATATATTATTATTATTATTATTATTATATCGTAGGTATGCGCCGTGTATAAATAAATCAATGCCAAAAATGTTTGCCAAAAAGAAAAAAAGAAAGAGAACGAGAGTCGAAACATTGTTCGGCGCCGGTACCCGGCCAATATGTCCCGGTTCGCGCATAATATAATATATATACACTGTACATACATATACACGCGCGTATTATAATATAATATTATACAGCATGGGCTCAGAAATACTGCTATAGTATATATAAGTCCTAACTCCTGTCCACGTGCGCGCAGTGCGGTGTATATACGCCGGAAATATATTATAATATGATAACTATATTGTTGTCGATTTCATAGATGAATAATTAAACGTATCACATGTCCTCCGTGACGGGAAGGAAAAAACTCAATTCGAGTATAACTATGTGAAATATATAAAAATCGAAAACGTCTGGTTCAGTTCTGTGTCCCGTGCCTCATTATAACAATGAGTTTAACAGTTCCACCCGTTGTCGGTGCGGTTCTAAGAGGAAAAAATAAAATAATAAGGTCTCTCTGTGTCTCGTACTGTATATAATATATACTCTGTGCGTATGTAAGTGTGAGTGACGTGTGTATATAAGAGGGTCATTCGTCATCGCGAGCGAAGTGTTGTGACACCGAAAAGATTGCTTTCTCGGAAACCGCACTCGTTTCTTTGCCCGAAGTTTTCCGCCACCGCAGCTTGCTGCTTAATGCTTATACGTATCGACGTCTAAATTTAGTAGGTAGTAGTAGCCTGTTGGTTAGGTGGTAATTTGAGCAATTATTTATAATAAAGACACAAATTATCAATTTACAAATAAATAGAAATATCAAATAATGAAATAATAAAGGTACATATTTAGCAACGACGGATCGAAGATGCATATTATTAAATATTACAATAGTATATTATAATATCGTCGGTTTCAAGCGTTCGTTAAAACACGTGGTCGAGAAGGATTATAAACGATCCGGCTAGAATAAACGTCATTCTTATTCCAAATTTCCATTTTTAGACGCGGATTAGTCGAGTTCAAGGTCAATCGTTGCATATTCTAGCCTGTAGGCGCGACAATATAGTTTTAATAATTTCTAGCATACTAAAGAGTTCTTTTTCTAACAATAAATAACGACGACTAATTCCTTTTTTTAATTATAATTTTTCCTTAATGTTCTTTCTCCTGATCTAAATCGTCTAAAATTTGTTCTGGAATTAGTGAGTCATTCGATATTTAATATTGCTAAATTGTTTAAATTACCGATTCACTTGTAACATATTGGTCGTTGGCCAATTTTTAACACGTCGCATTGAGGAAAACGACCGTTCACATGTAGCTGAACGTATAGGAATAATTGTTATTGCAATTTGTAATAACTTTATAAGTTAGGGCCGTTAGGGAACACGTGCTTATAAACTATTTGTCAAACGTGTCAAGAT
Organism: Rhopalosiphum maidis; assembly: GCF_003676215.2. Classification (NCBI taxonomy): domain Eukaryota; kingdom Metazoa; phylum Arthropoda; class Insecta; order Hemiptera; family Aphididae; genus Rhopalosiphum; species Rhopalosiphum maidis. The sequence continues at coordinate 70,455,601 of NC_040877.1, forward strand.
CAAAATTATTATATAAATTAGCCACGACTATTATTTCTGCTTTTAAAAATCATTGATATTAATCTTTATATTTTAAAGATTTGTTAAACAATTTGTCCAAATTTAATGAGTTACATTTTAACAAACATTTTAATTTTTACCCTCGTTAGAAAATGTTTTATTGGAGCACTGGTAACAATCATTAATATGATGTCATAGTTAAATTTAACAATCTGTACAAAGGTACTCGTTTTTGGCCAATTAATCCATCGAATTGAGATTCCATAAATAATCCATATTATTATTATTAGGTGCTATTCAATTTTTTGAAAAATGTTTAGGAGTATTGTAAATACTACAGTTTACTGTTATAAAAAATGTCACGGTGGAAATTTTTTTTCAATATTTTAAAAAACAGGATAGGTATTATTGTATTAATTTATTATTTTTGATGAACAAAATCAAAACTAGCAGTTACACTGTTAATCATTTTTCCATTATAATATACGACTGTAATGACTGAATAATAAGATATACCTACTTTCTTATTTGTAAAACTTTTAGTTTAATCACTATAGCTCTTGTGTTAGGTATATAGGTAATCACTTATCATTAAAGCCTGTAGGCAGACTATATTATGCATAAGTTTTGTCAGTTTCAAAAATATTATAAAAGTGAGCTATCCCAACAATTCTTATTTGTAGTAAATTGTATGATGATTTAATGATTTCGAATTTAAAAAAACATAATTCTTGTAAAAACGTTCAGGAAACTTTTAGAACTTTGAAGGTTTAGCACATCTTATGATTAGTAAATTAGTAATGCACAATTTCACTTACACTCATCGTAAGTTATCACAAAAATTCATTAGATATTTTTAATTCAAGTTCATAATACATGATCGAGCGGTTGGAGATCACAGCTACCTGTAGGTATTGTTGTAGTCTGCTATTAAAGTCATACAATGTTTTTTTATTTAATTAAAAAAAAGTAATGTTTTTTTAACATGAGATCATGGATAGTAATCCATACTATTAAGTACCTACCATGTGATGCTTTTCAAAAAATATATTCAATTTGCAGACCAAAACACACGTTTAGAAAAAATTATGATGGTCTGGTAAAGACATTTTGTTACTATATAATATAAATACTTATACAGTAAATCGTAGACGCCCAAGACCTACTCCTAATTTATTAAACTAATGAAAACTTTGGTGTGATTAAATTAAAATGTTTTTAAATTGTAACCTAGGTAATAGGAAATGGTGAGTTTCAGTCGCGGATTCAATTATAATTTGTTAGCAGCCATATATACTTTTTTTAGGAGGCATAATAGCAATTATATAAATTATTTTACTAGGTGTATGTTTTGGGCAGACAATCGTCAGTTGTTGCTTATTACTAAACCTCACTTAACCTAGGTATTATTTTTATACATGTAATTTAATTCGAAAATATCATAATACCTATAGTTGAAATAAAAAATATTATTATTTATTATTAATTTCCTAGGACTAACTTTTATATCTGTAACATTTATATGTTTATAATATTATATTTACATCGTCAAATATCAAGGATATCTCGGTGTTGCATAATTTGCAAATTGCAATAGAGCTTATATATTTTTATTATTTAAATATTAATAAGTTCCAATTGGAAATTAAACATATGTGTAATGTGTAGGAACGAGCATAAAAGAAAGCTCTAGATACTAGATATTTAATAGAATCTGAATAAAGCTATATACTTATCAGTATTTAACTATTATACATTGGATATTATTATTACTAACGATAAGACCAAATTAGCCACTTAAATATATGATGGAGACAAATTATTTTTTCTACAACACCTAATCGTAATAATATGTAAATAGTAAATATACACGTTGAAAGTAATTAATCTATAGTACTAGTATATCAAGTTATTTATAAATTATTAACTATAATCGTACAATTTTACTTGACAGGTAAGCTGTCCAGTGTACATCATATAATTATATTATAATATTAAATAAAACATCGAAATTCCATACCTAATCAGTAATCATGTATATTGTAAAATGATACATAAGTTAGAAAATATATTAAAATATGTATATAATATTTTATTATTTTATTAAGCCACAGGTTACTTAAGCAAATTTATTTTAATTTAAGTTTAAAAATTTAAAAGTTACTTTGAAAATAAGTATCTAAATATAAAATATATATTGTTACAAAATTATACTTAATTAATTCAAACAATTTAAAGTATTTAGTCAACCCACTTCTACCTGTAGTCATATTAACGTAGTAGTAGTATTTTCGTGAAATTTACTTCTGGAACGATATTGCATCGGATAAACTTTATGAAAAGCATTAAAGCTTTATAGTTTACTCATTATAATAACCATTTAGAAAGAAATAACAATTTTTATACATTATATTTAATTCATTTAATAAAAAATATATAATTTTGATTATAAATTTATTATTATAAAATATAAATAAAATAATATTCTGATAAGTTAAAAATTACCTCCTAAGCTTCTTTCATATACTCTGTCAAAATTTTCAAATCCATTTTTGTTTTACGCGCGATATTAACTATGTTTTATTATCTATATTGACTCTGATGAAGTAAATGCATTTAAAATAATTGTAGCTAGTATTTAAATATTTCATTAGATCAAAATTTAACGTTAATGTAATCATTAAACTGCGAGTTAGCTAGAATAATTACTTATTAAGTACTAGTTGTATATAATATATTGATTTAAAATATTTTTTTAATAATATATCTAATTTTGTTTTAGCTTATTACTTTGAAATGGAATTTTTATACTAATAATATGCATTTTAACCATAATAAATTTTTGTTTGCTTATGTTGCTAATGAGTATCAATTAATCAAACACTGAAACGTAAAAGCTGTATTTTTTTCATAATAAAAACAAGTGAAATAAATAAATAAAAGTTAATTCTTTGTTAATAGAGTTTTAAAGAAATGAAAGTTTTATGGATACATCAACACATAAATGTTAATTATGTATATTTAATAGTTATAACAAATTCATGAGTGCTTGTGCATATTAACCCGTATTTTTGTTATAAGATTGCTAATAACTAATTAAATTCATTAAGTAATTTAAGTTTAAAAATAACTACCTATTAACATTATAGTATTATAGTAAAATAAAAATAAAAATAAGTCTGTGAATGCTGAATATCCTATAGGTTAGGTATATAGTACATAGATATCATTTTGCTAATAAGTATAATAGCTAATAAAGTAATAACTAATAACACTAATAAGTTATAACTAATAAACAAAACAATTAATATTAGTTGAATATCTGTAAATTGTCTGTAAATTCTAAATCATAATAATATACTTCTACAGTAGTTATTTAATGGTGATTTAGTTAATTATATAGGCACGGTAGAGACATAATTTGCTCACTAAATACAATTGAGATCTACATTATTTATCATGTACGGATATACGGTTAGGTAAATGTTAGCCATTAAAAAAATGTTAGTATTTATTTAATTTCTTTGTAAATACGGAGTATATTTACGGATAGTAATACATACCTAACATTCAAATCTTTTTATTATCGTCATTATTGTTTACGCTAAAATGTTTACAATTATTAAAAATATATTATTAATTTACAACCACTAAAACTGTACTTAATTATAATAGATAATAACATTTATATATTAGGTAAATACAAGTTTATTTCGTCGACAACATTTCGTTTTTACGACCATCTTCTAAAGTAGCCAAGTGTAGGTACTCAATTTGAAATGAATAGGTACAATTACTAATTACGCTACAATTAAAGTGGTAATTCAATTAACTCACTTGTACATTATTAGTTTCTTTAATTATCTATTTAAACATTTACAGATTATGAAATGTTTAATATTTTAATTAATAAATTATTGACAAAAAAAATTGTCATGTCAAGATTTTTGAATTAATTTTACTATGTTTAGAACATTAGAACACGCGCGCTAAGTTGTATCAACCTCTTGTATATTTATATTCAGTTAAACTTTTTTAAACTTATAAATTGTAATTTTTATCAAAATAAATTTAAAACAAATTAATAATTTATATTAATATAATTGGGTAGATGAATTACATGCAATACTTTTAGCAGTTAAACGGCGATTGGATACTGTAATAAACTATGGTAAATTTTACAAACAATTCAAGATTATTATAAACCTATAGAAGATTTATATTCAGTAATTAGTAACTTATATTGATTTATTTATAGCGAGAGGTCTTTAATAATATTTGTTTTTGTCCCGGGTTTTTTAGAAAACAACTAAAACTATTTATTTAATTTTTTTACTGTACTTATTGTTCTTTACAGTTTTATATTACAAATGATAACAAGGTTACAAAATAGTAGGTGTATTTATCCTACGACCTATATATATATATATATAATATATATATATAGGCAGATTATGTGCCAAATCCATTTTACTTTTAACTAGCTTGGTTACTAATTACTTTAGTAACTAATTATGTCTGAAAAACACAATTGTACACAATCAACTCTTTTTATATATAATAATATTTAAAATACTACTTTCTGGTAAGTAGATTACACAGATATAATATTAAACAAATATATTTTGCGGTATGAGAGAAGGGATAAAAGTTTCTAACTATACTGACCTATACAGTTTTTGTGTACTGTCTGGCTTTTTTTAGATTTCGTAGATTTTACGATGATTGAATAATGTGTGTCAAAAAACTTTTACCTGGCCTCTGAAGACACTTTTCAACAGAAAAAATACTTAAATTGTTTAAGGTTTTTGATACCAAATTGGATATAATAAAAAATACACAGTACTTTCAAAGTTATCGAAAAAACTATAATAAAAATGTATCGATAAAAAAAAAGTATTTATAGAACACTTTAAACTTAGATTTTATTGTTATAACTCAAAAATGAATAACTGTAATTTATTGACATTTTTTCAAAAGTATATAATTTTCAAAATATTTTGTTTTACAATAAAATATTACATCAAAACATTTTAAGTTAACATTTTTAAAAAATATGATGTTAAAACAAAAAATAACGATTTTAGTTATTTTATGTAATTCAAAAATATTATTTGTAAGGTCTTGTAAGAGTTGTAAATCCGAACTTATTACTATTATTTACTATGACTTTTTCAAAAATTTAAATTAACTTTAACCTATTTATATCACGAATCAAGAATGTTATCCAATTAACACCGTTTTACAATATGTTGCCATTGACTTATTAATTATATATATAAGAAAAATGTACAGCTATATATGTTTATATAAAATAATGCTATTAGGTACCTATGGAATTTATTTTGCGATTTGTTTTTGGCAATAACTTATTTAGTTTACTACATTACTAATAGAAATAGAAATATTCAAATATAGTATAGGCTGACAGATTGTCTCCAAAGTCTCATATTCGTTTTTCATAATCAACGATTTAACACACTTCCATACAGTAACCCGATTATCCGAGTAACATGACGTGGAACATAATTTGAGTATCTTTTGTATACCAGATTCAAAAAATCGTGCATTGTTTGAGAATTATCTGTTTATACTTTATATCGTTTGCTCATTAACATATTATTATTCAATAAAAGAAGGATATGACAAATGTTGAAATTTAATAAATAAAATTATATTACATACTACGATACAAATCCATAGGTTCGTTATTGTTACAATTCACGAATCACGATTCGTACACAGTTGTTTTATTGTTAACTATATGATCGTAAATATATTATACGTTGATATTTGTAAACAGATACACTTTAATATTTGAAAATTGAATATTACAAACTCCAAATGTTGAGTTGAAAGATAGTGAACAACTTACGTTATGGATACTCTTAATCTTTTCAAATCTTAATGGTTCAGCTATTGTTAAATATTCTGATGCGTATAATATGGTAGACGAAAATTTGACGTATAAGGTAAACAGGTCATATATAATAAATGATGCATAACCCAAAAATCGAACGATGCGTTCTATCTTATGAATAAAAAAGTCGAAATTATCAATAGTGGTGCACAAACGATGCACCACTGAATACTCGATCCTCTTACCATATAGCAGACCGAATTTTTCATATTTTAGATTTTGAGTAGAACGACAATTTCGTATTCATTTTACAATGATGTGCCTTTTTTTCCTGTAAAAACTTTCACAAAATTGAATACAAAGCTCCTTATAAGTTGTTAATTTCTTAAATAAAAAAATCGAAAAAGTCACAATAATTTTTATAACGTGCAACGCGCAGTTCAAAGTTTGATAAAATTCATAATAATCGTGAAAATTAGAAATTATTTTGTAGTTAGAAATGTATAAAAAATTTTTTTTTATATCTTGGAAGACTTAAATTTTAAATCCAAGGTTTTTTATAAGTTTTCAAATTATTTATAAAAAAAAAGTGCTACCGGAATATTAAATCAATTATTAATGAGCATTTTAAGTTAAAATTTTTATGACATTGCATATATACTTATAAAATAATTATTTCTCCTCAAATGATTTTTAATAATTTTTAAATTTCAAAAAAAAAATAAATAAACAGTAAATGCTTGAAATTTTCACCAAATGTTTATGGTATATCATTATATCATAATAATAGTAATAATTCTCAATTTAGTATTTTTTTTATAATTATTGATAAAAAATTATTGACTCGGTCAAAATTCTTGAAAATTTTATGCAAGATTTCTCATAAGTAGTTCATACACTAAAATCATAAAATCTATATTTAAGGCAACTATTTTTTATAAATATTTTAAATTCAAATTTGAACGAAATTACTTATTTATAGATAAATGACGGTGGTCAGGTGTAAATTATTTTGTTAGAATTTCAAAACATTAGTTATGAGGACTTATAACTTTTACGTATGTTATCTTAATATGAATTTCACTATACGCAATGAAATTTTTATTTGTTTTAAAATATTATTATCAAATTATATTATGAATCTGTTTTGACTGTTTTACGGTATTTAAGGAAAAATTTTTATTCAATTTTGAGTTGTGTAAAATTATAATATAATATAATATAACATGGTATAAATAAATATTATTATAATAATTAAAAATTAATAATATAATAAATGCAATATTTTCGGAAAAAATAATATCAACCTTTTATAATACCAAAAATAAAATAAATGACTTAAATAATTTTATTTAAAAAACATATCATAATATATATTTAGTGATATATGCTGATAGACCGCTCAGAATCTTATTTCGTACACAATGATATATCATTGACTTACAATTTAACACACCCATAATAGTGAAGCACTGGATACCTAACATACAGCAGAGTGGGGCCACTTGCCTATCTTAATTATTTTAGTTTTTTAAAAAAATATCGTGTTTTACGACATTTTATAATATATTTTCAGTTGTTACATTGTATATTGTCATTGATTATAATTAGTATTTATAATCAATGATATTATACGACATATTATGCATTGAATTATGTAAATTAATTAATTTACACATATATACCTAATAACGTTGCTTTCTATTATATTGTGCATTAACAAATTAATATGTTTATTATAATATGAAAATACCTATTATTTATAACATTTTGTTAAAACAAAATAAAAATCCATCAACATTATAAAAAAATATTAGGGGAGAATAAAAATACAACGCCCACTTATTGCGTGTTATAATGTTTCAGTAACTTTCTAACATGTAACTATTATATTTTATCTAACGTTAGTATATATATTATTTGGGTAATGAAAGTTTTCCCCTTATAGTCACATTAGGGAGGTATTAGATCATAAATTTGGTTAGGACAGATTATAAATTATTTTGTCGTTATAATAAAATAATACAATAATACATCCCAAGCTTTTAAGCGAATTAATAATATATTAATTTAATTTATTCAAAAGTAATCAAATATTAACTATACACTGACTCAGCAATACGCCGTCTCGTTTATAAAATGAACATTATAAAGACTATGATTTATAATAGAAATCTCTTTAATTAAATATATTATAGGTACTCTTAAAATTACGTACAGTGGGTTTGGCTTCGGGTAAAGGACTATCTATAGTAACCTACACTGTCTCGAACAGAGTGGAACTTGACCAAGAAGAAACACGGGTCGTTCTGTACTTTGTCAAATGATTTTTCTTAAATTGTTGTGAGTTTGTCAGCGAGTCGATTACTTTATTAATCAGTTATAAGTTAATTCATTTTAGCCAGCTGTAGTGGTTTCAATGTAGGTTTATTGTCAATTTGTCATATTGATCTAGAATTTTAGACGAATTTTTAAAGAAATTACTTTCCTGATTTTAATCAAATTAAAGTCAGTTTATTAATTAATGATTTAATATACTGATAACATTATATTATATCTGTCATCTATAGATATCGATTTAACTGTTTACCTTATTAATTTTTTGTATTTATTCAAAAACGATGAATGAGTTCTTTGAGAAAATACTACATTGCACATTGAATTAAAATATTTTTTTCTTTAATATTTTTGTTCATATAATACTATCATTCTGTACATTTTAAACACATATAATATACTATAATATTGTATTATTGTCTATATTAGTATGTAACCACTAGAATATTACTGATAAAACAAAATAATTAAAATATTAGATAAATAATTTTAATTAAGTTTAGTGATGATATGTAATGTACTTTCAAGTATCATTATGTGTTCCTATATGATAAATCGAGCCACTAAAGCGGATTTCATAATTAATATAGTAAATAGTAATATAGACAAAACAAAACAATTATAATATATAATATAATGACAACTATAACAAAACAAAAAGTTATCGTCCAAGTTATATCATGGAATTTTAAAGTCAAGTATAAACAGAACAATCGTCATGTTTAAGTATGTAAAACGGAATAAGGCTATGTCCCGAGAGATAAAAATAAAATAAATTATTAATCGTCTGTTGAATGATAAAGAGAAAATGAATTATCAGCTATAGATATAATTTAAGTATAAGATGAGAATTTAATATTGTAGTAGAGTAGTAGAGATACAGCACTATAGCAGAAATATAATGTAAAAAGGTGCTCTCATGGGCTTTGTATTAACTTTTTTTTATCGAAAACAAAAAATAAATTACTATTTTAAATTCTAAAGTAGATATACCTAAGTGTTATTTGTTTTTAAACATGATCTGTTGAATAGTATTACAGTATTTACATACACCTAAACAATATATTAAATACCTAACAATATAAATAATAAACATAATTAGTATTCCGAACCAGTAGTTTTTGGTAGGGTATACTATCATTATGAAATTATTTTATTGTAGGCACATCTAGTACCTACTTATAAATACATATTTAGTTTTTAAATTCAGTTAGTGCTCCTTTTAGTTCTTCGAACATTCTCTTCAATATTCATAATATTTTTTTCCTCTTGACTAAAAGAACATTATGTTCTCTATCTTATTATTTTTTATACACAAAAGGTTCATTGTTTAATTTTTGTAAATCTATATACGCGTATATATAATTATATATACTATATACTATTATTACTATTATATGACTTAACTGTTGAGACTAATTATAACGCAAAGTTAAAGAATAAAAAAAATATATTCCGATTCATTCAGAACAACAAATTTGTTGTATTTGTTGTATTTTTTTATCCATGGATTTTAATATTTTACGTGATTAAATTCTAAATAAGCGTGATGGACAATCTGCTGTTAGAAATTAGAACATTTCAAAGACTAAAAAACTAATGAACAATTATAAATTTTTACTCTAGATGTCACAAAAATATTTTTTTCGAACATTACTTTATGTAAAAGTATGACATATTATTAAATTTATTTTTTTTTATCGTGTAAAATATATTTCATTGCAAATTTTTAATTGTCAACAGAAGTATAATACTTCACAATATTCCTTTATAAACTGCGATTATAAATCTACATACGAGTATAATGGGTAGGTATTACATTTTAACAAATCTATTTTATATTTGTCTCACTCAGACACAAACTATATATATATATATATATATATATGTAGGTTTTTGACTTGATGTAAGTTTTCTCCTTTATTTAATCTCTTCATTCCAATGCACTGCATCACTTTCAGTTAGCAACAATAGGTTTTTAGACTTTTTTTTTTAACTTAGACTTATTGACTATATTATTATGAAATATGTTGTGTATATATATATAAATATAATATTGATTGGTGATCAGTTTTATAGATTTATTATTATATCTTCTTTTTACACCGTAACTACTAATTATTCATCAATATAAATATTATTATTTGTATTGCATTCTCATGCGATTCCAGATCTCAGCAGTTATTACAATGTTTTAAAGCTAATTTACTATTAAAAATATATATACTATTATACATTTATAACATAATATAAGAAATTAAATATTAGATGGTTTTTTTTTTAGGTATTGCGGTATTTTTAATAATTTCAAAAAAAGTATTTGGATTAGGTAAATATTTTATAATATAAAATATTAATTTTTATATAATTAATTTTTTTATTTTATTCGCTATTTAAAAACTTAAATTTTAGATTTGGATACAATCGAAACTAATGTTTCGTTAACAACTACTATTGATTATGATATACCGGTTCAAGATATGGCATCTGAAACTTTGATGGCTATTTCACCGTGTCATCAGTTTGAAACAGAATTTGAGTTCTACTCTCCGGGTTATCCTCAACCTTATCCCAATAATACAGAATGTATCAGATTGTTAGAAGGTGAATGAATAGTGATTTGAATAATTTTAAATGAAACATTAAAATTGAAATTAATATTTTTCCCTAGCTGGTCCTGGAGAGATAATTGAACTTGACTTTAGGGACTCGTTCACCATAGAACCAAGTATTGGGTGTAAGCATGATCATCTGGAAATTCGAGATGGTCCTTACGGATATTCAATTCCAGCGAATTACTATTGTGGAAACCAGTTCCCGCCTAAGTGAGTAATCTTAATTTTCTAAACTTAAATATGTTGTTAAAATATAAGCTGCAATGCAAATATTATAGTCTCATTGTAGTTGGGAAATATTTTGGATACATAAATTTAATAATCATAATATTGTATTATTTGATATTATCCTTCTTTTCTAGAATAATTTCATCGGGCAAATACTTATGGTTGAGATTTCGATCGGACGAAAATATTGAATATGAAGGATTCCACGCCGTTTACAAATTCATTAAGAAACCCCCACCAGGTGAACAATAATAATACATGATTTTTATTTATAAACTGTTACCAACATTATATACTTGGGTTGATAAATATTTGTTAAAATTTTTATAAACATGGAAATATTCATTCTCTGTGCATGGATATGGATATTGGATTAGGTACCTACATCAATATAATTTCAAGTTTGTTGCTTTCTCAAGCATTCGACTATTTCTACTTTTTTTTTTACTACTTTTTTCAGGGTAACTATTTGATCGTAAGATACTCTAATTATTTAATAAAACTATAAACATTTTTCAATTTTTGAATACATTTTTTTTTACATAATTTTGAATCATTAAAAACAACATTTATTTAAAAAAAATAAAGTTTTACTATTTTTTATAATCATTTTTAAATTGTTTCTTTTTTTTAATTATAACATGCACTTTTAATTCCTTATTTCAAAGCAGAATGTTTTTTTGACGATCGGAATGGTGTAGTTACAGGTACCCTTGTACCTAATATGTCACTGAACCAGAGCAATAAAGTCTGTTTAATTATTTGAACAGATTCTACAAAACAAATTTAATACATTTTGGAAAATATACAATGGTTCATAAATTAATGGCATAAAATCAAAATAAAATATTTTTAAATCTGTACCTAATTGTTGTGTTGATTATATTTTACAGACATAGAGAAATCGGAGCTTCCGCCATGTCGTAAATTCGTGGATGGTTCACAGGGTTACATAAATAGCACTGAAGTTGACGATTTAAAGAATAAAACGCTCGCAAACCAAGTGCCATTGGATTGCATGTGGATAATACGAGTAAAACCTGGTTGGAAGGTAACTATTCTATTTTGGAAACACAAGTATATAATTCATTATATAGTACATTGTACATGCTTAGCCCTGTATTTAGTCACAAACTTGTAAGAGGTGGGTTTAGCTGATGGTTGGAGACTCGGAACCTTGGAGGAACCATCCAAAATTTTTGAATAGAAAAATCCTTTCGTTGTCACATAATTGTGAGACAAGCTAGTCTCGCTTATTTTATTCTGTTAATACCTTAAATATAAATCTTATCTAAATTTAAACTAAACCATTTTCTACATATGAATTTCTGTCTTAAATATTATTATACAAAGATCGAAAATTCTTGTTCTGAAAAACGGTTCATACGCAAAAAGTTTATCAAGTACCACATTAGAAAATATAAAAATATCTTCATCTCTATATAAAAATTAACGCTACAGATCAAATAATCAATTGGTTTTCAATAATGAAATGAATATGTTAACCACATCTGACATCTGCTAGTTTTTTAGTGATGCATGTAAAAACAAACACATTTTTAAATGTTTATTGTAATTTATTAAAGATCAGACTAAATATATTTATATTGCTATTATATAAAAAAAAAATAGTGACACGAAAATGACTAGTCACCGCACACCATTATTATTAAAATTTATTTCGTAGCACAGAATGGTATTTTAAACAAGTTTTCTAAAACTGAAAGGCGAATACAATTAACAATTAATATGATTATTATTATGATTCATCCTGTACACAAAAATTAATAATATCATATTTTTGAATTAATTACTGTTATAGTGACTTCTGCAGAATAACTTTAATTTTTTAAAATTAAAAAAATTATATTATTTTATTTAAAAAGTTGTTTGGGAATGGGAATAAATTAATATTTAATGTTTGAATGTTTGTAAAAGGTACTCATTGGAGCGTAGCAAGAAAATTTATTTAGGAGTTTTGTAATATTAGAAAAGCATCATAAAAGACTAGTATTAAATATAGGTACCTGCAAGTTTCAGACCCTCCCCCTCTCAAAAAAAATAAAATATTTAATATTCTATTTGTATCTATAAAACACACTTTGACCGAGCTTAAAAAAAAAATATCGTACAACCTTGTTGATTACAAAATTAAAATTAAACCACAATTTTGCCACAGCAGAAAGTCTGATAACTTTATTTTTTGACTTACTAGAACCACCTTATTGGATTTTTAAATTTAAACTTTTACTCTGAAATCAGTTGTTAAGGGGATTGGAAGCGGCGACTTTCTGTCTTTGTCTAACACACGTGCAACATAGCTATACGCCTGACAAAATTAAAAAGGTACTTATAGTTGTTCGATTTAAAATATGTAAAGATGTTTTAATTGGTATAAAAGTTTACTTTGCATCGGTCGAAGCACTTTTTCGATTGTTTTATTATTTAAAATAAATATTTTAAAGAGAATAAATATTTTAAATTTTATAAATTTGTCAATTTTTATTATTAAATATATTAAAAATATGCTTTGACCTATGCAAAGTAAACTTGTATACCAATTCAATCATCTTTACATATTTTAAATCGAACAACTAGAAGTACCTAAACTTTTGTCAGGCGCGTATACGCTATATATAGCTATTTCACTATGTTCCACGTGTGTAAGACAAAGACAGAAAATCACCGCTTCCAATCCCCTTAACTGTTGTACTTTTCATTCACATAAATACTCAGTGATACTCTATAGCTTAATACTTAATATTTTTATGTCTTAGTTCGAAAAATCGTCTAGTTGTGTCTACAAATTTAATATAAAAACCATCAATATTATATTATAATAATCGAATAAATGCGATCAACATAATTATTCACTCGAAACATTTATTTTAGATTCAGCTTAACTTCAAAGAATTCTCTCTAGAAAAACCTAATGATTGCGGCTTGAACGTAGTGGAGATTTTTTCAAACCGCACAGATATGGCTTCGCGGCTCAAAGTGTTCTGTGGATCGATAGCTGAAATGGTACAATCATCGGGGGACACGTTGCATGTACGATTCTTGGCAGAGGGGAAGGGAGTGAAATCAAAGTTCTCGGCACTTTACACTGCATACCGTACCAAGACTAAAGATGAAGGTATGATGTAACATATAAGTAATAGTAAACTATAGTATAAATTGAGGCAAAAGGAATCGATGCAAGATACCTCATATATACTCACAGAATGACAAATATTGTATTATAATAGTTTGAGATGAAAAAGTTTCTGTGAATATTATTATATATCACTACCCAGTACCTCTATCTGCACATATTCTATATCACTATAGTTTATAATGTACATTCGGGATGTGATAGTTTTGTAAATTAAAATTCAACTGCACTAGGATAGTCGGATACTATTATAGATATTGTATCAATAAATAAGTTTCGCTCGAAAGCCATATGTATAGTTTTATACAAAGATATTGAGATAGGTAAAACTATACCTATATCTCAATTTAGATACATCAAATATGTTATTTCTACAAAAGGATTTTCAAAAACATTCATAAAGTTTAATCATTTTACATTATTATGACTATTTTTACCAAATTTCATTAAATAGTAATAAAAAAACCATTTTACTTTAGTACCTAATAAATGCATCTGGAATTTCCGAAAAAAACCTCAAACTTAGGTAGCGTCATTTAGTTGATTATAGTGATGGCCCGGATAGACGGATAAATGCTATTCGTGTTGACTTATAATACTTTATACTTATAAGTACTTTATAAATGCCTATACTTTATGAACACGCCTCTTGGTTCTTCATTACAAATTTACAACAATATATTAATACGTATAGAGGTAACAGTACATTATAATATAATCATCATATTATCTAAACATTCTAAACACGATATTTTAAATTTTAAAAGTAGGAATTTTTAGTTTGAAAATTTTTGCAATGTCTAGTAGGTAGTAGTATTGCAATTAAAATCAAAATAATCCTCCTCTCGATTTGCTACAAGTGTAAGACAATTTTATAAGTTTACGGTCCAACTTAGGTAAATATTAAAACGATGACACACACACTTGTACATATTATATCACATATTATGTCTAACAAACTCGAAACTATGTTTTACAGCGTGCGGTAGTGATCAATACGATTGTGAAGACTTAACATGTATTGCGTCCGAATTACGTTGCAATAAAGTCGAGAATTGTCGTTTTCGATGGGATGAAGACGGGTGTCCGGTATTTATTAAAACATAATTAACTTGAATTTTATTTTAAATGTTATTATTATTAATTAAATAAGCTATTAATTTAAAATTATTTTAGGAAGAAGACAACAGATTAATGCAACTATTTTCAAGTTTTGACATAATAGTTATTTTAGTAGTATTTTTTTTAATATTATGCGGCATGTGTTCAGCATTTATTACCAATATTGTCCGAAAACTTGTGCACGATCACCGAATCATAAAAGTAAGTTGTATAAAATACAACCTAACCAGATAATAGATATGTATAATATAGTTTGTTGTTTTTTAATACTTATTACATTTAAGTATTTAACTACCATGAAAATGTCAAATTGTAATAAATTGTATTATTTAAATCAAGAGCTACATTAATTATTATTATTAAGTCTTAAGTACATATTTAAATTATTTTGGTTTATTTATGCTCAATATAAAATAAATAAAAACCCCGGGTAAGTCGCTTTTCTATAAGGATGGATTTAGGAGTAAATATACTAGTAATTGAGTAGGTCATTGTTATTAGTGTTTTAAATTTGAATTTAATAGTAAATTATAGCTAACAATATACAATTCTGAGCACAAACCTCAAAGTCAACCTGTATTTTTAAGGATAATTTATAATTTTTTGTATGTTATTATTAGTAATATGTGGTATGGTGAACACATTTTTGCCAAAAACATAGCATAGGTACATTATATTAATTATAAAATAGAACGATATGAATAGGTTCGTGTTAAAAAAAGCTTAAAATAAATATAAATGTTTCGAATATTTCATTATTATTACGTGTAAAAAATGGTGAAGTTTATTACGATCATATTTTTTTTTTAGTTAAAATATAATAAATAAAATGCTAGGTACAAATACAATTGTTATTTTCCAATTTTAACTAAATTATAACTTAAAAAATTGCATATATCTATTTTGAATATTTTTAAATTTCTTTGAAAACGACGTACGAGAATCTTGTAGTTGTACCTATATCACATAACTACATAAGCTTTAGTTATAAAATTAATAATTTTAATGAATTTCAAACTAAAATATTTAAAAATTATAGGATGTCTAGAAAATGTTAAAACTATCTTAAAAGTCTCTTTGTATTTAAATAACAACAAAAAACAAAATCGATTTTTTTTTTAATTTCTATTTTTGCATAAATATACTAGTTTTTTCATAATTCTGAAAAGTATAGTGTAACTTTTCAAAATACTAATTTGTTGTATTTTAAACTAGACACCATCTTCAAGGATGAGTGACGGTAAATTTATACTTTTCAAAAGGGATAATACAAAAATAAAAAAACATCACTGTAAAAAAATACATTCACCAGTCTACTGAGAATCAAAAAACTTTATTTTTATTTTCTTACTAAAATATTTGAGAATAGGAATGGATTAAAATACTCTTATGTATATAGCGATAAACATTATACTTGTAAGCAAATATTAATTCAAACATATTTATTATATCTAACTATATTAATTTTGTTTTAATCTTTTCATTATAATTTAAAACTTTTTTTTTAATAGGAACACATGCGCCATTCAAGAGAAGATCATTTAGATCAAATTGGAAGAATGCATGTAACAGATGAACAATCACTTGAGGATTCTGGTGTACAAGGACATGACTATCCACAAAGTGACAACAGTAGTCAAACCACCAACCTAATTCAAAGCAAACATACTAATAACATATCTAGTTCTGATTGTTATGTACCATCAGGTGACCTTATTCCAGTGTTAATGAAACATGACCCTCCTCGCCTTTATCCTTCGGTTGAAGATGAAGAAGGTGATGGATTGATAAGTTCCTATTCAATAACAGCAGAAACTAAAGATATTGAGTGTCAAACTAGAGAGAGCCTTTTTGACACTTCAGTGGTACCAAAAACTGCTGGCCACTATAGAGTAAGACCGTCAGAATCACCTTTCAGACCGCCATTAGGATTTTCTACTTTTGGATATCGAAAAGATTCAGACAGTTCCGCTGATGCAAAGCCATCAAAATTTAGGGCTGAAGCTGTTATTGAAATGGATAAATTTTCGTCAGAATTAAGTCAAAGGCCTTATAGTATTGAATCAACTAAATCAGCTCCAGACGTCATAGTTATGCATTGACTAATATACCATTGTATACAATATTACTATTATTTTAGTTAATTAAAAGTAAGCTTCTTGTTAAGGAAAGCCAAAAATAAACAAAATGCTCAATTAATGAATTGGACTAAAATAAAAATGATAGTTATGGAAGATAATATACATTAAATCTGAGTACAGTCAATATTTTCAATAAATTAAAAAATAAATATTTTTAAAAATTGTCCGTTACTTGAAAATATAAAAATATAAATAAATTTATTAATGAAAATATTGTTCAACTTCTAGAAACCTATACTGTCTAAAATACTGAGAGATAATTGGAAACAATTGTATTGTTTTAATTATTTAAGAATGTTATGTAAATTATTCCTAATTAGTAAATATCAAAATGTTTTTTTTTTTCCAATTTACAATGTTTATTGTAATTTAGACATTACATATTTACAATCAATGTCCATTTTTTGTTGTTTTTTTTAGAAATTTAAATGTATAAAATCATTGTATGTATTATTATTGTAGATAGTCCTTCAGTTATTTTTTTATGGATGTACATACTGCTGTGATAGTGCTCTTAAAAATTTTAGTTTTCTTATGTTGGCTGCTTCTCTTTTAATTTCTTCATTATTATTTGCATTTAACTCCAACGCACCAATTGTTTTCAACTATATATGTAAAAATAAAAACACTCCATTTTAAATAGATATACGTATAAAATAAAAATTGTACTTTCAAAATGTACATAGAATTTATAATACAATATATTATGTGTATATTATATTTTATAGTAAGGTACTTTTTTTAACACTTAACACTCATTATTTTGAAATGTAATCAAGGTACTGAAAACAATTTAAGTTATGGTATAACATTTTTGAAAACATCTATTTTTAATTTTATATACACAATATAACTTCCGAAGCAGAATATTTAATCAAGTATTTTGCTATGTAAAAATCATATTTATGAACAAGATACAAGTTATTAATAAGTTAAAACTTAAAAAAATTTAAACTTTAAATGAACAGAAGTGGAGTGATACAGGAATATTCTATAAAATATTAATCCATTAACCTAAACTAAATACTAATACACTTATTAGGCTAATTAAAAGCTGGTTCAAAATTTAATTTTTATAATTGAAAATTATATTTAATAAAAAGAAACTTAAAATAATTATAAAAAAAATTTGAGATCATTTAAAATTATGTAAAAACATTAAAATGAGTGTTCTTTGTTAAAAGAATCGCTTTGTACATATAAAAAACATATCAGTCAGCTCCGAATTTAAAATAATAAATTATTGAACTATGTGTGTGTAATATATGTGAAATGACGGCTAAATAATTTGGAATACTACTAACAATCTGCGATTAGGTAGAAAATAATAAAGATTATGCAGGTGATTCTATTCAAGTTGTAGAAGATACACTTCTTTAATGTATTAAAGGAAATTAAATTACTAAACTAAATTATAACAAAACTATAGAGAAGTTGTAAAGAAAAAAGTCTTCTAGTTATGAACTAAATTTTAGCATGTGAACTAATATACTTATTAATTCTAACTTGTAATTACTTACAAGTTTTTGTCTATGTTCTTGATGATTTAATTTAGTATGCCAATATATTAGAAATTCCAACAAATTTATATCCCATATGTAATCATAATATTCATCCAAAGCATCACATGAATTTGTTTCAGAAGCACATTTATACGCAGTTGCATAATCTATTTCTTCTTGGAACAGACATAATATTGCTGCCTACAAAAAATAAAGTAAAATTTTATATGGCTTAAAACAAATTAAATGTTTTAAAGATTATTACCTGGGTAAAATTTTGCATTTGCATGCAACATTTCATCATTCTTTTATAAACATAATCTTCTATCATTGGCTTTAAAACTGGCCGTGCAAAGTAGTCACTGACTATAACAATAGCTTCCAAATACCATTTCATTGCAGAACTGTAGTGACCCATAACTACAAGTTAACAATTAGAAATTTTATTAACTTTGAATTTTGAATACATTATGAATCATTAATTGAAATATTAAACACTTTAATCATTGAAAACTAAACGGATTAAAATTTCAGTCTTAATATCATTAAAATTGGATCAAAAAATTTTTGTTTTTAAATTAATTAGATATGAATTATTGTTATTAATTTTAATTCTAACGTATAGAATTCAGGTAATGAGATACAACTTTTTATACTTATCTTAAAACTTTAGGACTCAACTACATTACGAAAAGTCTAAAAACAAACTACAAGGAATAATATAGTATTACCTATAATAGTAATAATATTATATTATCAAAAAAAGAACATATAAATTGTACACTAACAGTGATTTTAATGTTACACATAAAATATCTATGTGAAATTATTTACATGATTTCATAAACATAAACACAACAAGATATTTTATTTTTAGATCACTGAAGTCACCAATATGTGTAAGAGGCGTTGTCTACAACATATTACAACTGATAAGATAGATATTATGTATAAAATGTATTTTCAGGAAAAATTCATAGTTTCACAGAATTATTTAAATCAACTTTGTATCAATTTACATTGTTATAAATATTAACATGTAGGTATATTCATAACATATAGTTATCTAATTATTTTAAAATTCTATAAGACTTATTATTTACTAGATAACTTCCAGACTACAATAATTTATCTAAATTTAAAAAGAATATTTTATAATTAGAACGAATAGATATTTACTTTAAGACGTAATTAATACTATGCTATAATTTCTTACTGGAAAAAAAAGAGGATAATTGATTTGTTTTACATAAAACTTTAACAATATTTACTAGGAAGAATTTATATTTAAAGCAAAATATAAAATATAATAATAAAATTACCATATTGCAAATCGCCTTTTAGTTTCAATAAAATTATATGATTTGGATGGTACTTAAGTGATTCGGTTAGTACAATTCCTAATACTTCTGTTATATTTCTTAGAGGAATACTCATACCACTAAAAAACAATAAATATTTTAAATTAAATTCTTTAAATAACTTAATAACTTAAAATTCAACAAAACGTGAGCAATAGTATTTAATAGATATGAATATATTAAACAAACTTGGGAATAACTGGCCAAATATTCAGAAAAGGCATAATAAGTTCCATAGCAGATTCATCTCTAAGAAAATTTTGAATTTTTGCTAATAGTGAAAGAACTATTTGAATGGCATTTTGGTCTCTTAGACTTAAAAATACACGCATCATATCACTCTGACTTAAAACTCGATTTTGAGTACATTGAGGATCTCCATCTAAAGGTCTTTTGTTAGTAGCAGAATAACCATAGTCAAACACTGGTAGAACTAAAAACATTTATTATAATTAATAACACAATTTTTTATTTTCAACATTTTTCAACACTTACTTAAATCCCATACTTCTTTAGCACTTTTTTTAGTACCTTTAAATTTGTTAACATCAAGACAAGTATAAGCAATAGCTAATGGTAATTTAAAGCAATTATAATGCCTTTTTGTCAAGTATTCCCATTCACCAACATTTAATAGAGTTAATATACATTGTTCAGCAATTTCTTGACGTGGTATTAGATTATCACTTTGTACAAATTCTAAGCATTGCTTACAGCGTTCTACGAGATCTCCAATGGCTACAAAAGTACAAACATTTTAACTTTTAATCAACTAAATATTAGTATTTAACATTTAATTTTTTTAGGAAACCAAAATGTTAATACTAACCAAAATTTTTGAATTCATTTTGGAACTGAAGCATTTCAGTATACAATCCTTCCCATGAAATCAATTGTCTAATTTTTGAGTACATAATGTTATTATTAACTTTTGTTTCTGTTTCAGCTTCTCGTAGTAACAATTTTGCTCTTTCAAAGTCCTAATAAAAGAATATTTTATAAATTATTATTATTATTATTATTATTATTGTTTTTATTGATACATGCCTCAGCAGGCATTCAATTATATACAATGTAAATATTTAAAATTAATCAATTATACAATAATTTTAATACATTTTAATTAGTTATAACTTGACTTACATTTAACTTTATCATTTCTTTTGATTTGGCAATTAATATAATAACCAAATATTTAAATAAACCATTAGGTAATCCTATTAATAAACTTTGCAAAGGTAATGGAACTTGCCACTGAGAAAAAAAACAATGGTTAGACGGTATTAAATAATTATACAATATATTTGGATCAAGTAATAATGAACTAATATAAATGATTATTTGCAATCAATAAGTATTGAGTATTAACTTAATTCAGAAGTTAGGTGCATATTAATTCATTTTAATCTAATTGCTAACATCTAATTAACTCTCAATACAAATTAACAATTGCATAGAAACACGGTAATAAATAAAATCAACTTTAAAATACTAAAATTAAAAACTTACTTCATAATTAATATCTAAAATACTAAACATTGGATCCATATCCATTTTGTGTAATTGTTGCAACAAGTTACGTAAGTTGCTCGGATCATATTCAATGCTTATTTTGTTTTTTAGTAATAATTTTTGTACATTTATGTTATCTAAAAAAAAAATATAAAACAAATGGAATGATAAAAAAATAAATAAAGAAAAGCTTACATACTTATTTGGGTAATTTTTAATCGATTCAAACGTTTAGACATATCAATGTTAACAGTTGGTATATCTTCAGGTAACGTTAACAATTTATGTATATCTTCATCGCCAAATAATTCACGTATTTCTTCATGATCATCTTTTAAGATATCCTTTACCAAGTTTTTAGGACATTTTAATAAAACATTACATACAAACATTTTTATGTTTTTTCTAAATTTTTTATCTTTAATCTGCATACAAAGCTTTAAATCCTAAAAATTAAAAACTAAAATTAGGTTCATAATAATTCACTATGAACATGTTAAAATATAAATTATAATTTAAAAGTATTGTATACATCATGGAAACAAAAAACGATCTGGTAATTCAGTATCCTGACCAATGATCAAAGTCAAGTTAAACATATCTTTGAGTCAGAGAAATTTAATATCTGCTATTTTTTTGCTGAAAGAATATGCTCATTTTGTATATAATTGTAATTGAGATGTGAGGAGGTTATTATGGCGAGACACATGACGTTTTGGTCTGTACCAAACCATATTCTCGAGGTGAACAAAGAATAGTTGTTATTATAAAAAAATATACCTTAGTACTGAATAGAAACAGTGATCTATAACTTGTATTTAGCTTTAGCATTGAATGTCAAAAATTAAGTATTATGTACAAAATTATGAAAAAACTATAGCTGATAATACGGAATAAATCCATTTTACACATGTTTTTTTATTTAATTTAATATAGCTATAATTTCAAAAAAAAATCTGACCTACCAAATTAAGACTGCACAATTGTTATTTAAGTAAAAATTACACAAAATTAAAAAAAAAAAAACTGTATGTTAACTAAAGCGAATTTACCTATATATAATTTTTTTTTCTGAGTAAAGTATAGAAACTAATAAAAGATACTGTGTTTTCAATCAATAATTTATAAATTACCTTTAAAAATATATCGGGACCTCTAAGATTAAATTTAATTTTAGTAACATAATCTTCAGGAGGTAACAAAACAATTTCTCCAGAAGTTACTGATGCTCTTCGAATAGCATTCAATGTATTTATATGAAGTAACATGTCTCTTGATGCAGTGAATTTACCCAAAGATAACATGGAAGCTAAATCAAGTTCCAACGAATCTCTTAAAAACATTGGAATCTCCATAATCTGGTTATCAGTTTCTAAAATTCTGAGAATTCCCTGTTAAGCAATAATAACAAATAACTGTAATCAATCATGTACAAATTATAAATATTTAATTATAATAATTTAATGTATTTACATTATGGTTGGTTTGTGTGGAATACAAAAATTGCATTAATAAACTAGAATTGTCTGTTATTTCAGATGAACAGGCTGCACAGAATCCGTTTAATTCTTCTAGTTTTATTTTATGAAAAGAACTTGGTGTTAAGTTCATATTTAATTCTTTACACTTTTTAAAATAAATACCAGCTTCTTCATATTGTGCTTTAAAGAATTTATATTTGGCATAATCGTACATAATCTAAATATTTATTAAAAATAAAAAAAATTGACAGTAGTTTTTATATTTAACATAAATAAATATAATTGTTATAAATACCTGAGAAAGAAATTCTGCTGATGACACAGTTAGGCCTTTAAACCAATGGCAAGATAAAGGTTTTAACTCATTAGGAGGATCAAATGTATTTATAGTTGGTATTGTATATGATGATCTTTTCAAATCTATAAGTCTTAACAACATCTTTTCACTAAGTTCACTTTGCATTTCTAATTTTAATAAGACATCTTCATTTCCATCTCTAATTCAACATTAACGTAATAATAAGTATGTGTAGTGAATTTTAGTTTTTTGTTTATATAAAGAAAAGGATTACAGAAGGATCTCAGTAATATTTTGAAAATTTTTGAACATTGTAAATAAATAAATAGAACTTACTGTACAGGACCTAAAGTAAATGATGATTTTTTGGACAGTGTATAATTTATAATAACAGTTAATGTCCATCGATGAAATAGTGCAATAGCAAATATTTGTTCATCTTTTAGCTGTGATAAATTTTCAATTGCACTGTGAGACTCAAAATCAATTAAATTGAGACCATTTGATACTAAATCTAAAAGGTCTTGTACAAATATTATCTGAAGACTAATTGGTACCCTAAATAAATCAAATTAATTTTATTTATAATTAATATAATAGGCGTACAAGTATGTAAAATATAAATTTATGTAAATTAAAAATTTTAAATGTAAACAAAGTATTTAAATAAAGTTTGATCAACCAAAACAAAATTACCTAGTTTGTAAAATGTTTAGGTCCCATTCCCAAAAACTGACAATTTTCATAGCCAATATTTTCAAACATTCATATTTTTTACGTTTGCGATATTCAATTTTTTTGTCAATTCTTGAGTTGTCCATCAAATCGTCAATATCAATCAATGGCAAGTCTTTTGGTCTCTCCATGGATGAATAAAGAAATTTTATTAGTAATTCTGTAGCACTAGGATCTGTATCAAAAAAATTTTATAAGTAACCATGTAAAAAGCATACAACTTTGCTGATAAATGCATATTTTATTTATATTTGCAAAAAAATGTTTCATTTATTGTTCAAAACAAATATCTAATTTAATATTAATTAAAAAATTGCAAAAAAAAAAGCAATCCCCATGAATTTTGGACACCTGAAAATATTATAGATGATGTATATTCAATTGAAAGAATTATTTTATAAACTCAAATGAATACACCATTTTTTGTATGATCCTGTATTTTGCAAATTAGAAGATTTGGAGGTTCTACAATGTGTTCTACAGAGTGTTAGAGAATAGACTTCACCAAGGTTAGACTATAATATTTTAAATTCATGTTAACCACACAGAACATATAAGACTTGGAATAAAATATACCAAAGTTCAGTATGCATTCAAAAACATGATTCACCATAAAACATAAATCTAAAACTATGCGAGTGCCTAAAAATTAAAAACTGATAAACCCAATGAGTAATTTATATAAATTCATAAATCAATAATTGTGGTTAATAGTGATTTACAACAATAAGAAAGAAAAATAAAAAGATACTATTTAGAGTTCATACCCGCATGAGATTTGTTCAAATGTTCTTCGAGGAGAGATGGTTCAATGAGAAATTCAAACCAAAGTTTTGTGTTTGGTGCAATGGGTATCATGCCTGGACGCAAAAGATCTACGTCCATGTTTATCGAGTAAATTGTTCTACAGTATATCCGAGTAATAATGTTCTAGGAACTTTTCATCTAAAGGAAAATTCGTATAAATGTTGCGAATAGTGAACACTGAACTACGAAAATTTATAGCAATTAACTATAAGATACTATAAAGATTTTGAAAAAACATTTTGTAAACAAAACGCACTTGCATTTAATATTTACATTTTACAGTATAACAATACAGTGTAATGCACATGAAAATCAAATAAATAACAAATCGTTATCTGGTTATCATCTAAATCGATATCATAACATACGTGTATGAAGTTGGGTGCCAAATCCACGGTTAAAACGTGATAAGACGTTCAATTATCAAACGTAGCATTAATAGCATTAGTAGCATTCCCATATTATTTTGCAAAAATCACATTTTTGAATGCCAATTTTCTCTCATTTTGTTAATAAAACTACTCTTTTTTAATTCTTACAATAACTATAAAGTTAATCTACCGATTAATGTCGTTTAAGTTGTTTAACAAATTACTACTAAAATTTATACATACGAATTGTCAGTTATTTTATTTCAATAATCCAAACACAATACTAAAACAAATGGCTAAGAACGTATCACTATCTACTACTACTAATAAACAGAACAGAATTAAAATTAAAGGCAAATCCAAATTTCCACCGGGTATTGTAAAATTTCAAGTTCTTGGCAGTGGAGCAAATGGTGCTCCAAGGTGCTTATATTTGTTTACAGATCATTCTAGGTAATACATTTTTATCTTTTATTATACTTCAGTAGGTAACACATATTAAAATTTAACTTGAATGCATACTTTCATTTTAGGTACCTTTTTAACTGTGGAGAAGGTACACAAAGATTGGCGCATGAACATAAAATGAAACTGTCAAAGTTGGAACATGTGTTTATCACACATTCAAATTGGTTAAATATTGGTGGTTTGCCAGGATTAGCTTTAACTGTTCAGGATGTTGGTGTACCAAACATAGAACTGCATGGACCACAAGGAATTGTTAGTATTTGTTTAATGTTACCAAATATTATATTTTCAATATATTAAATAATATTTGTATACTGGATTAAAATGGTGTGGCCATAACGAAAAAATATACATAAGAAATACAATTTAAATTAATTTAATATTACTATTGTTTTGTATTATAGAATTTAATAGATTTTTTAACTTTTGAAGTAATAATTATATTGTATTATTAAAAAGACAGCTTCTTATTGCTTTAAAATGATTACACAATACTTAATATTAGAAAAAAAATGTTTATATTAATGATATTTTATTGATTTTTTCACAGGAAGAATTATTTGTTGCTACTAAAAGATTCGTAGTATTACGAGATCTAAAAATTACAGCTAGTAAAAGTGATCCTTTTAAGCCATATGAAGACAATGCAATAGTTGTCCATTATGTGCCATTGATATCAAACAAAAGATGTGATGAATTTCGATCAATGTCTGAAAAGTAATAAACCTACTATAATAAATAGAAACTATTTATGTTTATAAAATTTATTCTTTTTTTATAGCTCAATTGAAATGAATAGTTCACAGACTCAACAAAATGTTGACGATTCTTTAGAAGACGATACTAATTATTATGATTATGAAAATATACAACAGTCAGATAAAAAAGAAAGAAATAAACGTAAAAGAAGCAATTCTGAACCTAGAACTGGTTAGCTAGCTAATTATGGTATTTTTATGCTACAAAATTAATATTTAATAAAATCTTAAAATATTTTTTAATTGATTTCAGATGATAAAAAGTTTATATCTGATAGTACTTTGAATAGAATTAGTAATGTTGCCATGTCATATGTTTGTCGTCTAAAACCAAAACCAGGATTTTTAGATTTGGACAAATGTGTTAAACATAATGTTCCTCCTGGACCATTGCTAGGATTATTAAAATCTGGTAAAGATATAACCTTATCTGACGGAACACTAGTAAAATCAAGTGATGTAACGTCTCCTGATGATCCAGGACCAGTTTTTATTGGTAAGATATTGTAATATAGTGTAAGATTTATTGGTAATAATTTCATAATTAATAAATAGATTTTTAAATAATGATATAGGTACCCTTTGTATCATGAAATATGTGTGATCTTAAATATTAAATTTTATATTCTCTTCATAATTAGACAAGGACTAAAAGGCTAATATCTTATGATGTTATATAATTGTAAATAATTATAAACCCCCTAAATAATATTTTATGCATTTTTTTTTGTATTGTATCTATTAACAGAACATCAAACCCATATTTTTTGTATCTGCTATGCAAATATACAAGGTGTCAAGTTGAGTTCAGACTTACTGATTTTGCGTTGTTCGATTTTATTTTATTATCAAAACTATAAATAAGAATTTTATTTAAGGCATTTAGAAGACTTTATTGATACTTATAATCATACTTTGTCATCTAAAGCCATTAACTGTGGGGTTTTATACTTGTTACAGTAGGTTTTTGGAACATGTGTTTCTGTGTAAGAATTTGTTATTAAGAACTCAAGTAGTCACCTTTAATCCAAAAGTTAGCAACGCCATACCATGCCCTAAAAAAATATAAATTATAATTAGGTAAAAGATTTGAGATTTCATTGTAAATACTTAATTTTATTGGGATGAGATATTATTAATTTGATTAAAATTGTATGTGATTTGAATTAGTCTAATCGAAATAAGTTCAATTTTTATCTCTCTTTTTTTTTTACATATTTTGTTTTGATTAATTCTAATTTTATTATTGATTTTTTATGGCAACAAAAATATTCTATGTTACCCACATTAAAAGCTAATAATTTAATTTACATGATTTTTTTTATACTACTAAACATTTGGAAACCCAAATCATTTAAATTATTTTATCCCTTGTGAGATAATATGTATTATTAAAAAACACAAGTCTCGTAGAAAATTTAGTAAAAAGAAAATTTGTATATGTATCTAGAAAGAATTATAAACTAAAAATATAAAATAATTAGAGATCCATAAAAAAATAAATTCAAAGAACTATTGAACTTTAATGGTATAGCTAATATGAAGTATACCCTCCTCCCAATTACATCAGTAGATATGGAACTTTCTTTTAATTAGTAAAAAAAACATATTGTCATTTAATTATTGCCATTTAATATTTTTAAATTTCATAGAATATAGTAGTAATATGTAGTTCCATAATGCTTCAAAATTAAATTTATGTATATTTGTAAAAGGATATAAAATAGAAATAGATCAGAATGTTAAGGTAATGTTTCTCTGCAGCGTCGAGTGACAACTATCAGTCTGGACATAGTAAGCATTTAGTTGTGGCGTCATGACGTCATTCCATTCCACTTTTTGACACTGCAGGGAAACCGTACCTTTATCCTCTTAATATAGTAAACTTGTTTTATTTACCTAAACATTTTCAGTTTAATTTGTTTTAGTTGTTGAATGTCCAAGTGAAGATTATATTGACTCATTGTTGAACGAGTCAATTTTTTCAAAACATCAACTTGATGTAGTTAATAAAGATGATATTGCATTTATGGTTGTTCATTTTACTCCACAGGATGTGAGAAATGATCCGAGGTATTAAGTGATATTAGTTATTAAAATTAGAGTTACAGTCTCATGTTACTCAATCATGATTGATAAAAGTAATAATTTTAATATTTAAATTTT
Organism: Rhopalosiphum maidis; assembly: GCF_003676215.2. NCBI lineage: Eukaryota > Metazoa > Arthropoda > Insecta > Hemiptera > Aphididae > Rhopalosiphum > Rhopalosiphum maidis. The sequence continues at coordinate 70,484,517 of NC_040877.1, forward strand.
TTAGATATCAATCATGGATGAAATTATTTCCTCCTGAAACATACCATTTATTATTAAATAATGAAAATAAATGTCTGGGTAGTACTGCAATACATAGAATACAGTATAAGTTGAATATGTTAGATGAAGATATTTATCCACTATTAAAAGACAATGGCATTCCTAGTAAGAATATTTTGATAATTTAAAATGTATATTACTAATTTAAATAGAATTTACAAGAAGTAATAACTTAAAGTTTAGTCGACTATAGTAGGATTAGACAAAAGTTTCATTTACTATTTATTGATTTAAACTCAAATATATAAGATAAAGTTCAACATTAATAAAAATAAAAACTGCCCTGCTTTACAGCATTGTATGCTATAGTAGCATCTCATCAATGAACAGGTATTAATGTGTTAATTTTAAATGATTTATTAATTTATTCAATAATAAATCATTATATACGTTGAACAACTACTCTGAGTTAATCTATCACTTCTTATGTCCATAACATAATCCATGATTTTAATGTATTTTGTCAGCATTTTAAATTCAACACTTATAAAAAATGTGGCTACGTATTTTTTTTTTTTTAAATCCTTGTAATGAACACCTTAAAAAATCTTAATTACATTTTTAACTACAAAGTAATTTGTTTTTGTTTTTGACAGATTTTGTTCAATGACTTTTAAAATTCAAATTCTTATTAAAATTATTGTTTAATTATTTTAATATTTTATAATACAAAATCAACTTTGTTAAAAACTGATTTAGTGTAAAAATTGAAATTGTTATTATATTTTTTAGATATGAATCAACAAGAAAAAATGATGGACACAAATACTTCAAGTATAAACTCTTTGGAAATTAACGGACAAACCAATTTATCATTTAATTTGAGACCAAACAAATATATAGACAGGTAAGCAAACATCTTACTGTTTCTGACCACCTATTTATAGTTTATTAACTAAAAAAATTTTAGGACTAGCACGTTAAGTTTAGATGTTGATGAGTTTATTGCAGAAACATTCAAGGTTGATGGTTTTAAAGAAAAGTTAGCTCAAGTAAAACAGGAGATTTTAAATGCTTCTCCTACCGATACAAATATTTATCCTAAAATTACATTTCTTGGTACAGGTTCATGTATACCAAGTAAAACGAGAAATACTAGTGGTATTCTAATGTATACTGGGTAAGAAACTGTTTACTTTTTGTAAGGAGAAATATTATTTTTAAATGTTGTCTAGTGAGAACGAATGTGTATTGTTAGACTCTGGAGAAGGAACATATGGACAATTAGTACGGCACTTTGGTGTAACTGGTGCTGAAACCGTATTGAGTGACTTAAAAGCTATTTATGTGTCTCATTTACATGCGGACCATCATATTGGTTTAATTGGAATATTAAGCGTACGTCAAAAAATGAAAGCAAATGGATTACTTAAACTGGATCAACCTGTATATTTACTAGCACCTGTACAAATTATGACTTGGTTAAATTTTTATCATAGAAGATTTACTGAACTAAATGAAGAATTTCAAATTGTGTCTAACTTAGATTTGGTAAATAACAATTATTTAAATAGTTAAAATTTAAACTGTGCGTAACAAGTACGCGCAGATGATGTGAAACTTCTTACAATCATGCAACTGATATTAGGTGTGTATTGGAATAAATAAATATAATTCACTTAACAATTTTATTTTCAATAGAACTGTATTTTTTAATTACAAAACAGCTAGACCAATTTGTATGAATTTTCAGTCGTGATGGGGTCCTACCATATCCAACCGCCATTTGTTTTTTTGTACCCTTTGTAAAGAAGTTTCACTTAAAAACAAACATAAAATGAAATTTATTTGATAATATATTAATATTTTTAAGGATTTTGAATCATCAACAAAGTTAAGAATAAAAGATTTATTAAAACAAACTAATATGTCAGACATAGAAACTACTTTAGTAAGACACTGTCCTAATGCATTTGGTGTATCATTTACTCATATAAATGGTTGGAAAGTAACATATTCTGGTGATACCATGCCTTGTGATTCATTAGTCAAATTAGGTTTGTAAATCAAAAATAATATATATGTCATCAAAATAAATTTTACACTAAGTAAAATAAAAACACAAATCTTTTCTAATAAATATACTCATAAGTTTTAATTATATTAAGAATTTTGTTGTTATTTTTTTTTTTAGGTAAGAATAGTAATCTTTTAATACATGAAGCTACAATGGAAGATCAGTTAGTATCTGAAGCTAGGCGGAAAATGCATTCAACTATGTCCCAAGCTATAAATATTGGGAAAAAAATGAATGCTAAATTTACTATACTCACACATTTTAGTCAACGTTATGCGAAAATTCCATATATGCCAAATAATGATCTTCCAAGTAATGTTGGAATAGCTTTTGATAACATGGAGGTATTATTCATATCTTATTAAAATTAATTTATTTTTATTTACATAATAATGTGTTGGAACACAAACAAAACAGAATTTAAAAGTTATAAATATTACTGTTCCTATTTGATGTTCCTAAAATAATAGTTCTCTGATGACGGTAAAACCTTGAGATTAAATTTATCGACAGATACGGAGCTAACATTTTAAATTTAAATTTTATCAATTAATATATGCTAAATGTATTCTTTAAACACACTATATTCATAATTTGAAGCAGCAGTATTAATTGTATTGTAATCTAAATGAATAAGGTTAAAGAAAAAATAAATCATAATTAAATAGTAAATCTCTACATTACATAATGTATGACTTTTTCTTAAAAAAATTGTACTATTTTATGCTTACCAAATTTATTCATACTTATTTTATTATTATACATTTTAATGCAATGAATTAAAAAAAAAAAAAATTTATATGAATTTACAGATTGCACCAAATGTCTTACACAAATTACCATTGATGTATCCTGCCCTTAAGATGATATTTGCAGAACACTTTGAAGAAATGGAAGCAAAATGTTTTAAATTGAAATTAAAAGAAGAAAAGGCTAAAGCTCAGAAATAAAATAAATACATATATTGTACTGAATATATACTTTAAAATATAATTATTTGAATTTAGTATGTATATATATATTTATATATAACACATTAGGTTGTTTTATAGTCACTTAAATTTCTGTTTCTAAATTTGAATAATCATTTTATTTTGATTATAAATTCTGAGGATTTATTTTATTAAAATATCTGAGATTTTATTTTAATTTAATTTTCAAATTAGTGATTACAATCTATTTTTTAAGTACAAAATTTAAATTATTATTAAATACGTAACAAATTAATAAAAATAAGAATAATTTTAATTGCTCAAGACTGAATTAAAAATGGTTTCTTGTTATAAATAAATTTAAATGATTATGATGGGTTTAATTTTATTTTTAGATTTTTTTTCTGTTCTAGTTATAATGTTCACAAAAAAATGTATCGTTAAGATTGTTATAAAAAAATAAAAAGTAAATTTAATTCAAAGATATATATGGATATACATGTAGAAGTCAATACAGTATTGTATAACTTTCAGTTGGCTGCGGATGATTAACAAGCATTAACACCCATAAAGTACTATGAAATTACTGTGTATATTATTGTAAGCACAACTAAACTATAACAAGTTCACACGACATTATGATTCACTTACATTACCGGGAGCTGTATGACCACAAAAACTTAATTAAGACAAATGTCGTTTTTTTCCGCACTCGTAATATTGAAAACTACTCGTCTGATTCACTTGAAATTTAACATGGATATTAAGCATGATCTGGGGAAGGTCAGTATCTATGTGAGAATAACCCATCATCCTTCGGGGCTCAGGGTGAAATGAAACAAGATCTTAATTAGTGGCGCGCTTCAGTGGATTAATAATGTACTAATAATAGACAATAATGAGCAGCCAAAATACCTACTAATTATTTTTTCTATAATCATTAGCAACCATTTAGGATCATTTACATTAAATAAATACATTATATAGATATTAATATGTTGATCATTTTAGTGCTTGTTGATATACAATGTCATATTGTTATTTAACGCTTTTACAAATAACCTGCGTTCCATTGCATAATTGTGGCGGATTAATATTTCTTAAAAGCATAACGGGTGCTCTAATTTTCAAAGTTAAAATATGAGTAGGCAAATTCGATATTTCCAAGGAATTTAAGAATTCCGTAGGGTAGTGTTCTGTATCATCGGGATTACCTACAGTATCGATTGTTTTGTATGTTGACTTTTTCCCGGGAGAAAGTTCAATATATCTTTATTAATAATATTTACTTTGGTATTTGTTGGGGCAAGAATGGCTCTTTCACAAGACCATTCATGATTAGTTTAATATTTTTGTATATTAGGGATACGTTTTTTATCAAAGAGTCTATTGAATTGACAATATTGCAGAAATTAGTTGGGAATTCAATTGTTCCATCTGAATTTTCAGGCCATTTTCCATTACCTAGGAATATTAATTGTTTCTGAAAAAGCCTTCAATGTAGGATTATGCGTTAAAAATACCCTCATATTTTTTTTAGCATTATAATTACTGTATGTTTCCAAAAATAAGAATTTTTCAAGCATGCATCAATTTGGTCAGCCGGTGTTCCTCGTGTTATTATTGGTAGTGTCTGTCGAAAGTCACCAGCTGAAATAGATAGCAACCACTTTTCCCATTATAGATTTATTGTTGTTTAAATCTTGTAGAGTTCTATGTAAAGCTTCGGGTCCTTTTTTATTCACCATTGTACAAATATCCCAAACTATTACTTTAGTTCGGCAAATTTATTAATTATTATTGCTAAAATTTTCAGTTTCTATGAATGGTACTCATTGAAATATAATACAGCGGAAAAATAGAAGAACCAAAACCATCTACTTCTAAAACTATAAATTAACGATTGTATTTATAATACTAAATTTATTATATTAATTAAAGACTACGTAATTTTCAACTTCTTTTACTGCCTACTTTAATTTTTGTTACGAGTATTTAGAATGGAAAATCATTATATTTAAAATCAAATATATTAAACAAAAAAATTCTTCTACTTTAAATTGTTGTAGACACGACCCTGGCTAACATAATAATATTATATTATTATAATTAACAACTGACGGTCAATAAATATAACTATAAAATATCCATGACACGGGCGAAGACCAGATAATCCCAGCTAGTTAATAATACATATAATCTCATATTCGCCCCCATCTAAAGTTGATTAGCCTTTCTATTTTTCATATTATAATGTGTTCCTGTGCTAGTTTTTACAAGTCCTTCACCTGAGCCAACTTTCAACACCTCATATCGGTTAATACCATACCTAGTAGTGGTACAATATAATCCAAAATACTTGCTCTTAATCTTGGATAGTGGAAGAAATTGTATTCTTTTAATGGCAACCAAATCACCAATCATGTAATTATTGTAGTTGGAACCCTTCTATGATCAAATATTTTCTTTTTCTCTTATTGAGCTTTTTGTATGCATTACTTTGCCTCTTGCTATTGTCCTTCTCTTTTACCCCAAAATATTTTTGCATACTTATATTTTATTTAATTGCATAATGGAAGTTGATCTGAATGTTTCTTTTAAGTTTCAATAATTAATTTAAATGGAGTCATATTAACTGATCGTTGTATTCAATGCCATCAGTACTTTTGGGAATACTTTAAACCAATCATCAATAATCAATTTTGATATTATACAATCTATTGTATCATTCAATCTCTCAACTTAACCATTTTCTCTAGTCACCTATATATACCAGGTGGCAGGTATCCCGTGAGGATTTACCCATTGCGATATCTCCTGAAATAATAGAGATATCATAATACTGGTTTTTTAATAAGATTCACAGGGACAAGAGATTCAAATATTTTGTTTTAATTTATTTTAATGATAAAAAAGTTTAAAATATATTTTTTATTTAATGATTTTCAAGAAAAATAAAGATAACCATTTTGAAGAGTTCATTTTTCTAAAAATATTGACGTTTCAAGATTTTAATTTCGTTATCTCACGATTTTGAATTTCATTAAACTCCTGATTTTTTCTAGTTTAGAAAAAAACGGCTAATAGTGGTATCAATGTAATTATCAAACATGTGGCCCGCGTGCTAGTGCGGCCCGTGAACGCTTTCAGTGTAATTCACAGTTTTTCTGGAAACCAGAAAAAATCAGGGCTTATAAAGTTATCAGCTTATCCGGTTTATCGTTTGTTATTGTTATACGCCCACCCACCTAATCACTCCAGACCACTTGGCATAGTGTTACCAACACTAATAGTGGTGAAACTGAGAAATGGAATCTGAAGATGTGGGAAAAACAACAAATCTCTCATATACAATAACATTGTGCTTATATATACATATATATACTGTGTGTATACGTATATGAATGATAAATTATAAATTGCATTGCATGTGTCATGTATGCGTATGAAAGAGACGGTCTTGTCATGTAGACCATTGTAGGATGTAGATAGCGAGATGAATAATATTATATGTAGGATGTAACTTAGGATTATTGTGCTTACGTTTATTCTATTTATTTTTCACGTTACAAAATAATCGTAAACGGACTAGAGACGGCTTGTTCAACGTGTTATTTCCGTGACAGCGGTCTGGAAATCGTTTTAAATCGGCAACGAAATAATAAAGTGATACAATACTCACGGATGGAGGTATGAAGCGTTTGTGTCCACCGACTATGAGTGCTCACCATCCAGATTTCGGAAAATGAAAATGAGCGAAAATAATGAGTTTGATTCGAAGAAAAATAAAATTGGTAATCGTTTCGATTTTCATTATTGCAGAGGCGGTATATTCATATGCAGGCAAGTAAATTATACCAATCATGTTTCTTGCCGTTGCAATTAAGATTTAAAGTATGTTATTAATTTATTGTACTTAAATTATTTTTATTTAGATAGTAATAGTGCAATAGAAAAGTGTAACAGCACACATTCAGACTGTTTAAAATGTGATACCGATGGACTTTGTAAAAAATGTAGGAAAGTATTAATTGTCGCTACAGGTCAATGTGCTGAAACTTGTCCATCAGGGTATGAATTCACATGGTCCACAAATTATCATCAAATGGGCCGTGTGTGCTCAATAATTGGTTAGTATATAAATAATTAATATTAAATAAATACTTAATGTTATTATTATTTTTTTAAATATTGATTTAATTTTAATTTTTATGTTAGATAAGACTATATTTGGAAATATAAAATTGTCGGGTCAAGTTGCTGCAATAACTGTTGGAGTTGTCATAGGATTTCTTATAGTGTCAACTATCTTATTGGTTATAGGAATGGTAGTCAAATTTAAAAAATGTTCAAATATTAGGTCAAAATCTCGTATGTCACCTAGTTTAGGACCCTTAACTAGCGGTTCTCACCAAAGCCAAGGTATTGTATCTTATTATTATTATTGTTTTTAATTTTAATTTTAAGTTTTAATCTGGTTTTATAGAAAGTGATGACTGTGACAGATTGGAGTTTTTTAAACAGTTAGAAAAGTTACGACCCGATGCACCAGTTTTCTTATCAATGTTAAATGAAACAAGAAAACAAGTCCGAGAACTTAGAGGTCCTAGCCGACAACATTCCGCAATTCAAGCATATCGGTATGTATATTTTAAATTTATTTTATGTAATTTAATTTATATTACAGTACTTCAACATTTTATTTTAGACCAGTTTTAAAAGATTTATCCAGAATCTTAATACTGTTAAATAAAGAAGATTGTTTCTTAAACCCTCCTTCTGATTGGGAAATTTTATTGGCATGGGGCGATAGAGTCTTGCGAAGATACAAAAAACAACATCCTATAATGGTATAAATTATTATTAAATAGATTTATTCTGTAGTAGATAATGTTAAATGTTTACAGGTTACTCAAACAAATTCAAACGAGCATTTTAGTGATAAACCAATTCAGTTGACTACTTTTACAAACAGTAAAAAACATAGACCGCTATCAGCATCTTCATCATCACCATCTCGCATTAAACAACTCGCAATCTCAGTCTTTGATGATAATTATAATGATCACAACAGGTAAAACAATTGCACTATTTACATTTATTTTATTACACTCAAATATTTATTTTATTATTCTGTAGACATCCAGACGAGAATGATGAGGTGATTATGCTACGAGAAAAGACTGTATCAACTTTTGGTCGATCCACTAGTCCTGCTTCTCTTTCATTATTAGAAGCGAATGCATCTAAAAGTATGTTAGTAGCTGAATGGAATGCTGAAATGCCTCCCTACAATTGTTACTCAACTGCAACTGATGAAGATGATTTTTTCACTCTTGGCTTCAGACCACAAGATGAAATAACAACAGAACTTTAGCGTTTAATAATGATCTGTACATCACTTTTATTTACTTAATTTTATAAAAATATGGTTGTTGATTATTCTGGTTCAGGTAACAACTACCAAAACTATTTCTAAATTATGTATAGTTTATGTATATTGATAAATTTGTTTTTTTGTACCAAAAAGAATATCAAACAATGTCTATTTACTTATGCCAATAAATTATTTTTTTATTTTTTTAATGATTGTTACTGTTTTATTTAAAAATATATGACTTATTGAAAAAAATGTTCTTATTAATTGTTTAGGTGACAAATAATAAAATATAATTATAATTATTTTAAAATCAATTATAAGCTTCTATATAAAATGTTTAACATTTATCTATTCCAATTAGTTATAGCCCAGTATTAGGTAATAGGTAGTGAGTACTAGTGTAGCCTTGATTTTAATAAGAAAAGAAAGGCACAAACTTCAACATCTGTGAATAATTAAATGTAAGTTTTAAATGATGTGTAACATCTGGCATTTAATTCATTTTAATACAATACACAGTGTTTAAAAAAAAGAAATGTGCTGTCACATTACCATAAATGATACATTATTAAATACAGCTTTAAAAAACATTTGGTCCATAATAAACATCTAAGATAGATATGAATAATTATTGGTTATATTTCTAATTAGTTCTTAATGAGAGACTGAGAGACATTAAATTAAACAGTTGAAAATTATAAATTAATATACACAATAGTTCACTCATAATATTGTTATCATCACTCTATTCAAGTTAACCCACTTAATTGATGAAAAATCACCGTGTTTGTGTATTCCCTGCTATAAATGTTACCGAATAAGAGTTCTGGTATTGAACGCTGAGATACCAGTATTCCATAAGGTACTAAACTATGCATTATCATATCGATAGTTGGTTCAATAGGTATGTACAAAAGTGGGTTAATTTTACTCATGGATAGAGTAAATAACTAACATTTTAATGTATTAAACATTTAAAATAGTAAATTTATCTACTATAATTATTTATATTTTGTATTTACATATTATAAATAATACACATGAAAAATAGAACTATGTTAACCTAGTAATGTCATCCATTATAAGTTATAATAATGACTATCTTAACCAGGAGTTAACCTGGGGAGATTATACATTAAGTACAAGAGCCCAGCTCTTTTAGAGGCTTATTGAATGTATTTGTAATTTTTGAAATTTTTATTTACAATACACATTCTGTTCAATATAAAACAAGACAGTGAGTAGAAACTAGTTTTTGTCAGACAGAGGTTAGGTAACATCCGTTTGTCCTCCCAACCGAATCAATCGTTTATATAATTGCTGTGTAGTGTAGCTATGCTTCTGTACATTTATTATCCACCAACTGTGTTTCTTAACTTGAATAGTGTATATTATAATGTATATTGTTAATTTTAAGTTTTGTATATGACCCTGCAAAAATATTAAGAACAAAATTTGATGTGGATGACCTAATATATACAATATGTATTATTAATTTAAATTTGTTATGATTTCTATCTAAAAATTAATCAAATCACCAAAATATGCAAATAAAAATTGTTATTTAAACAAATATGCACATTTTATTTCATAATTGATTTTTATTTATGTATAATTTTCCTTGTTTAAGGAATACAATTGTCTAGTGTTTTTAAACTTGGAATTTCAAATTGATTCATAGTTTTATACATAAAAAATATATTACATAATAATTCTTTATAAGTATAACAATATAAGAAAATAACATTTAAAAAAACATACACATATTTGTTTAATTTTGTGGACAGTTTCTTCGTGTATGACCTATAAAAAAAAATATTTTTTGTGAATAAAGCATATAATACACTTGGAATAGGCATTTAAAATATTTAAAAATTTCTTCAATTTACATTTGTAAAAAACACACAGTGTAATAAATACATAAAATTTGTATTTACCTGGCTGCTTACAAAGTCCACATTTTCTTTGTCCACCAGAATTTGCCTGATCTACAAACATAAATAATGTATTAATATTAATAACATAATAAGTATATACAAATATATTTTAAACAAAAACAAAATAAATACTAACTGTTTACAGCTCTAGCTCTGTATGAATTATTCATTAGTCCATTATTATTTTGACTATTATTTCTATTGTTAAATTGTATATTGGGGCGACCGGCAGCAGGCATAGGTTGATTGTCAGCCCATAAAAAGAAAGTACATCTATCAGTCGCAGAAATTTGTTTTGAGCATCCATAAAATTGACGACCCTTATTTGCTGTTTCTCTGGTAACTGTTAATCTAATGAGATAAAATACATAATAATATAACATTAAATATTAAGAACTAACGGGTATAAATTATTTAATAATGTTAAAAAATAATTTAAACTAACTTAATTTAATTAATAATATACATTTTTGTCTTATTAATTTATACATTTTATTTTAATAAATTATACAATTAATAATTATGTACTAAATGTTGAACTAAAATAATAAGTACAATTTATTAACATTTATTAATTTTATAATTGTTATAAAACACTTACAGTTTAGCAGCATTTCCACACTGACAGCAAACTTGATCTAGAAAAAGATTTAGAAATGAATTGTATAAATTATAATTAATATTATCAAAATATAAAACCATTCACAAAAATTAAATTTTGTTGAATGAATACTTGATCTTAATTCAACATTTTTAAAAAATTGCATTTAGTTTTAGATTTTAATAGAACTGGATTTAATGATAAAATTAAAAAAAAATTAATTGTAGTATATTTTGATGTTTTATTTAAACACAATTTTTTTTTTTTTTAATTATATTCATAGAATATAGTCAATTTCAAATATTTAAGTTTTTAGAGTACTTATTAATAAAACACATAAGTTCAATTAATTTGTTTGAGAAAAATATTTATACAACTTTAAGCCCAAGTAGTATATATATAATCTAAAATATGTATAAAAATAAAAAGAATAAAGATTGATGTGTCAATAAATTCTGTTTAATAAATAATTATAAAATTTTAATTTATAAATACCATTATTAGGAGGCTGAACATTCTGAGAACTACCAGTCCTAGAGAAATTATTTGTTGGACGAGAAACATTATTGTCACGATTAGAACCTGAAATATTTAAGAAAGAAATTAATAAGTGATGGTGAGCACATTATTATAAGAAATACAAATAATTAAAATTGAAATTATTTACCCCTATTTTGATTAGTTGTAACAATATTTCTGTTAGAAAGTTGAGTATTCGAAGACGAAGATGAAGGATGAGACATGTTAACTTGAAGTATCTCACACAATGTAGAATCACACCCATTTATACAACCCTCATAGGTATCTGGATAATGTGGTCGCATACTTCTAGCAGTGAATTGAAATTTAATTAATTTTATATTTTCTGAACACTAAAACATTATAAAACACTTTAATAAAATATCATTTACTGTATTTAACACACATAAAAATTATTTTATTACGGTACCTGAGAACAAACATTATCACTGACTTGTGCTTCAATTACACTAGGAGGTAACCAGTATGTATTTCTACAAGTTGGAAAGCCAGTACACGTTATATAAAATCCTTGATTGTTTTGCTTTTTTTTTAATACTAGATTAGTTTGTTTACAAACAGGGCATTTGCGAATATTTTTTACTGTCATTGATTCATGTTGACCATTATTTTGGAAAGCAATAGGCTGTGCTCTTAAATATTTTCCTAAAGATTGATCTAATTTTTCCACCTGTAGTTCAAAATATTTTAGCCACATTAAAAATGCAATTTTAGGTATGTCGATCAATTACATACTTGTTCTGTTGTTTTGATAAATACTTCTTTATACTTAGCTATTTGTTCTCTAAGTACTACCAAGGGCGATTTGGTACCTTCACATATTCTATAAATTTAAAAGGTTCTAGATCTTAAAATAATAAATAATAATATAAATTTTAATTACTTATTACTTTTTTAAATCTGCTTCAAGTTCAGCTCTTAAATGGGGTTTTGACATCTCAAAACCCATATTATCATAACCTTCAACAAGACCAATACCAAGTTCTCCAGGAACAAAGTATTTATTATTTTCTAGTCCAACGTATAAACGTGACTTGATAGTTTCAATATGTTCTGCATGCGTAGCATCGGTACCTGTGACAATAGTTCCAAATTAAGTTATGCCTACAGTAATTTTGAATGAAAGTTAATAAATAAAAAGGTAGATGTATATAATTATATTAAACTAACAATACACATACCAATACCATGTTTATCCATCAAAGAAATTAGATCAGCTTCTGTGAGGAGATTTGGAGGACTGGTTTGTCCATCAACCATTTCTAATTCAGTAGGCGTAAATGATTGCCCTTGGTTATAATTATGGATCTGCTTATTAGACCATTTATCATAAGGATACACTTCTAGGTAATTCAATGCGATAATTCGAAGACCGTTTGCTAAAAACTATAACAAAAATTTTTTTTTTATAACTAGATACTAAAATACTGATATAAAAACAATGAAATTAAATTCAATAATAATTAGTAATAAAAATAATTAAATACAAAAATTACCTTTTCTCCATTTATTTCAATATTTACAATAGTTTCTTCACCCTCAGCATCTTTAGATAAACAAGCTAAGAAATGTCTCACAACATATTCATAAACCTTACGTTCTCTATCTATAATTAGAAATACAAAATATTATATTTTGATTTACTACAAAAATAATATTATTTTAGAATAGTTTATAAAAATTTGAAATTATTTTTTGTGACATAATTTACCTTTTTTTAATAAAAGCTATATGATAAGTGAAAGCCAAAGATAGTCATGGTGTATGCTAAACATAACATAGCATACCTAATTATTTTGGTTGAATAAATAAACTTACCATGCCATTTAAAAGTTAAATATTAGGTAATTAAAAATATTATAATTTACATGTATGTACTGTGTGTATGCTCCCTGCGATATATGAAGGTGGTAGGGGATATATGTAAACCATTTTGTTGGCCCCCCAAGCCCCTCTAAAATTGCGCTTATGAAAACTACTCAATTTGGTATAATACAAATTTTAAATATTAAAATCCATATTATTTTTAGTAAATATGAAATTTGGTGATATTTAATGTTGATTAACATAGTTTTTTTGTAGTATTTGGAATAATAACAAAATGTATTCATGTTGGCATACAATTAAACAGTCACTATTTTGTTAATTTATTGAAGAATTTATATTAACAATAGTTATTTTAAATTAACCTATGTATAATTTATTACATATTATTGCAAGTGATATATATAGTTACATATATATGAAAAAAAAGAAAATTGTACAGTTTTCTTATGCATAACATTTTATTGCCAACTAGAATAGAGCAAACTTAATATAATTTTTTTAAATTCACAATGTGTTATATTATTTAATAGTGTGAAATTATCTTTATTTTTGTCTTAAGTTATGATAATAAAATATATCAAACCTTGAAGTCCATTTGTGTATTTAGTTGGATGTATTGGAGGATGTGCCTGATCAGATTTTTTACCTTGTCGCGGTAAAGGACCATTGTTTAGAACATTTTGTGCAAAATCTAAGCAAATTAAATTATTTTTAATTTTATGTGTACCAATGTACTATTTATATCTTTTTTAAAAAAGTACTTACTACCCCAATTATTATCTTGTACTTGCAATTGAACTAAGTTTGATAGGTTTAATTCTTTAGGAAATATATTTGTTTCAGTTCTAGGATAGCTAATAAAACCTTGACTATACAGTTTTTCAGCAATTTTCATAGTTTCTTTAGCGTTTATTCCAAGTTTACGACTGGCAGCTTTTTCTAATTCCTAAATATATATAAAAAGTTACATTAATTATTTTAAAAATCTAAATTTAAACATACAATTGCACTTAATACACATTCATAGATAATAAATATATATAAAAACTTAAACGTAATTTTTTTTAATTGTATTTTAAACAGAATTTTACCTATTGTTAGAGTAATGTATACTAAAAAAATTGAATTTATTTATTTTTAATCTATAAAATGAATAACATTGAAATAATAAACATTGTATTTAAAGATATATTCATAGGCAAATTTAGGGAGCTTAGGGGACTTAACTCCCCAGAATTATTTGTTGAGCTAATAGATAGTCTTCCCACAAAATTATATGTTGAACATTTAAAGTGAAGCTTTAGCCTCAAATATATTTGATCACTCAATGCCCAATGATATATTATAATGATATAAGAATATTCTATATATTCAGATATAATTACTTACAATAGTATCTAAAGGTACTGGTCGCCATTTGGATTTAGGTTTCTTAGTTACTTTCAACACCAAAGCAGTTGGATTTTCTTGGCAACGCTCATAAAGTACATTACAAAGAACTTCATCAAATAACCTTACTCGTTGCCATGAAAATTCTACATCCAAATTTTCAATTTTGTGATGAACTAATAATATATTATACACACTTTTATCAATATAATACATTATACAATGGTAATTATTTTATTTATTTTTAATACCTTTAATTTTCCAAAAATTTTCTGGAATAAAATTTTGAATATCTTTGTACCGTTCAACCACAAATCCTAATGTTGGAAATTGACAACTACCATAACTTATTAAACTCTTAGCTAATACTTCAGGGAATACTTTTTGTAAACGCATTGTTTGATAACGAGTAAATGCTGCACCTAAAATATATTTAAAATTATTAGGATAATAAAAACAAATGGATGCAATTAAAAGCATTTACTAACCAATTCTTAAATCTAATTCACTTCTCACATCAACTGCATCACTAATATTTTTATTTGGGGGTCCAAGACTACTAATGGCTCTTTGTACTGATGGTTTAGTAATTTCTGATAATGTAGCTCTAAAACAACCAATATTAATTCAAATAAACATCAAATAATGTTTAAAAAAAAAAAAATATTAAACAAAAACAACATACCTATAAACTTGAATTCTTGGATTAACTTCTTTACACACATCAATTATTTCAAATCCAATATTTTCTCCTTCTCTATCAGAATCAGTCCATATGACTAATGCATTACATGATCGGACTTCTCTAACTAATGTTTTCTGGAATTACATTTTTAATATTATTTATTTGTTTAAAGATATACTGCAACATATTGGTCATTGGCACACATAGACATGTCTAAATTTGTATACTTATAATTCCAAATTTATTTATTATTTGATCAAATAACATATACATTTTTAGTTATTTTAACACTTTTTGTATAATAATGTTTATATTAAATGAATATTATGCATTCATATGTCTATAACACTGTATGTATAATTTATGCAAGCATTAAAAGAATAGAGTAAGGTATTACTAACCTTAATATTAAGAAAGTCTTTTGGACATTCTTTTACCACAGGAATATGAAATAATTCAAGAGGAGAACAAGATGTCCATGAACGGTATGAACCTTGGAATTCATAACCAAGTAAATGACCAGAAACCGATGTCATGATCATAGTGCTTGGAGACCCTTGAAAAGTATGATTAAACTCATATATTTTGTTAAATTTTGAAAAGCCTTCTCTCTGAAATGTAAATAAGACAAAATAATTAAGCACTATGTAGATAATATAAAAAATATAATATTACTCTTTGAAGATTGCCTCCAGACAAATGCCCAGCAATATTTTTTGCTGCATCATTTTTTTCAGCAACATTCAATACTCTCATTCTACTGTTTATTTCTTTATTTGAGTATCCGCAAAAATGTATTCGATACACATTTTTCAACAAAAATGAAAAATTAATTTGATTCCTTTTCAGAAACATTCAGTTTTCATCTAAAAGATCACTCAACAAAAAAATTGTATCATACATAATATGATGTGTACGAATTAAACGTTGAATTCAAGTTTAACTAAATTACTTATTTAAATTATGGATAAATAACACATAATATGTAACGTACAAGGCTAATTTTTTTTATATTTAACAGTTTTCTGACAACTTGTATTTCTGTACCTCGTACAGTCATACGACAATAGTACAAAAACTTGAATAACTACAAAATAACTACTCACAAATTTAAAGTTTACCGTGTTCGGTTACTGATTAACCCGGGACTCGAGCTATAAGCATGCTGATGTAAACACAATAAATGTTATCATGTTTTGATAGAATATTATGATAAATATTAGATAAGGTATATTTAAAACGTCTTGTATCACTTGTATCTACACGGCATTATGGCAGATGAGGTTAGGGCTCTAATTCTAAACTTCTAAGTTTTTCATTATTTTTTCATTATATTTTAATTTTTTTTACATTTATCAAAGATATATTTTTATTTTTGGTTTTGGTTTATGTTAATGAATTTGTTACACCATGGGTATTCTCGAAAAAATATCGGAAATCGAAAAGGAAATTTGCAGAACTCAAAAAAATAAAGGTAAAATAATTTTTGTAGACAAAATTGATATTATTATTTATTATTCATTAAATAAAACATTACATTGCAATTATAACTAATTGATTTTTAGCTACTGAATACCACTTGGGGTTATTAAAAGCAAAACTTGCTAAGTATCGTGCTCAATTGTTAGAACCATCAAAAAAACAAGAAAAAGGAGAAGGATTTGATGTTTTGAAATCTGGTGATGCTAGAGTGGCTTTGATAGGTTTTCCATCTGTTGGTAAAGTATGTATAATTGAGGTATTTTTTTTAACCTTATCCTCCACCCCTCTCCAAATCAAAACAACTAATCAATTTTAATATTAATAGTTTTAAAATTAATCTATTATATTTATATATTGTGTTGTATTATATTAAGTAATTTTTTTATAGTAATTCAATTAATTGTATCATGTTTATTTTATTGTTTAGTCAACCCTTTTGAGTACATTAACACATACAGAAAGTGAAGCAGCTTCTTATGAATTTACTACTTTGACTTGTATTCCTGGGGTAATCGAATACAAAGATGCCAATATTCAGTTATTGGATTTACCTGGTATCATTGAAGGTGCATCTCAAGGAAAAGGAAGAGGTAGACAGGTAACAAAATATTAAGAATTAAATATATAAGTTTTTATTATTATATTTAAATTAATGCATAAATAATTTTATTTTAGGTTATAGCAGTTGCTAGAACTGCAGATTTAGTATTGATGATGTTGGATGCTACTAAGCAAGATATTCAGCGTCAGTTATTAGAAAAAGAGCTGGAAAGTGTTGGAATACGTTTAAATAAACGGAGGCCGAATATTTATTTTAAAGTAATATTTTTAATATTATGCCTTGTTGTCTATATCTAATAGGTGTAAATCTCATTATTTAGGTAAAGAAAGGTGGTGGATTGGCATTCAATGCTACCTGCCCATTAAGCAGAGTTGATGAAAAACTTGTTCAAGTTATTTTGCATGAATATAAAATATTCAATGCAGAGGTTCTATTTCGAGAAGATTGTACACCTGATGAATTAATTGATGTGATTTCTGACAATCGTGTTTACTTACCGTGTATGTATGTTTACAACAAAATTGATCAAATATCTATCGAGGAAGTAGACAGGATTGCCAGACAACCTAATAGTGTTGTAGTCAGGTAATAACAGTTATTAATTAAAATTTTAGACTAGCTTAAAATATATTAAAAATGTACTATTACGTTCTGGTATTAATTTATTATGTTACCTATAATAAATACCAAATGTTCTTTTCAGTATGCAATTTCTGCAATTAATTTTAGTTCTTATCCTTAAAAATGTAATTAATTTGAAAATAGAAATACTTCATAAATATATGTTAAATTGTTTAAATAATTTTGTTATAATCTTAAAAAAAAGAATGTTATGTGAGCATCAGTTTTAGCTTCAATTATTAGGCTTACAAACAGTATACACATACAAACCAACTATCAATTGTCACTAATAATTAAAATTTACAATTTACTTTAATTTATATATTTCTAACTATGGATTTGATAATATAATTATTTACCATAAAGTTTTGTCTTTGTTCACAATCCTCGAGTATACCAAATAGCCTTCTTGACTTAGTAAGACTGGTAAGTATAAACAAAAATTTGTAGGAAATATTAATTAAACTACATTTTGTGTAGGTGGTAATACTAAAGTACTAAACAAGTGACAATATGGCAAATAATTTATTGAAATAATAACAGTACTTATTACTCTTTAGTATTTAAAAAAAAAAAATGTGCATTAATCAATGTATTTTTAGTTGTAATATGAAGCTGAATCTTGACTATTTATTGGAAGTACTGTGGCAATATTTGTCATTGATTCGAGTGTACACCAAAAAGCCAGGTCAACCACCAGATTTTGATGATTGTTTAATTTTAAGAAAAGGTGTTACTGTGGAACATGTTTGTCATTCAATCCATCGTACCTTAGCGGAACAATTTAAATATGCTTTAGTTTGGGTATGTAATCAATAGATTTAAAATTCTGCGCAAAATTTAATTTTATGTATTTTGTTTTTAGGGTACAAGTACAAAATATTCACCTCAAAGAGTGGGTTTGCAGCATATTATGCATGATGAAGATGTTATACAAGTTGTGAAAAAATAAAAATGTTTTATGAAAAAAAAAATTGAATTTACTAATATTAAAATATATATTACTTAAACAATGTATGAATATAATATATATTTATATTGGTGATAATTAAAAATTATTAAACAATTAAAGGATAATATTTATATCTAATGATTATAGAATTGTGTATATTAAGATGCCGAAAGTTGCCTGAGTGGACCATCTAAATATGATGATAAAGCAGTAATTTTTTCTTTTAATAAACCAAATTCCACAGATCGATTTGCATACAAACATAATAAAATGTTGGCAACTTGTTTAATTGCAATTCTGCCTTCCTGCAATAATCATATAATACAAAAGTCATATTAAATTTTGATCAAAACAAAAAAAAATTATTAATAAAATAACATTTTACTATTTTAGTGTAAATGGTTTTATTAGTTTTGAATAATACAAAAACGGATTGGAAATATAATTAAATTAATAGTAAAAAGGATGAAATTTTAGGAATTTAACATTTAATTCTATAGGGTATCAAAAATATAATAAAAATTACATAAGTGAAATTAAATATAATTATATAATAAAAATTATATAGGTGAAATTTTGAAATTTATAAATATAAAAAAAAGATAATTTAAGTTTTTTTTCTTCAAATTTTAGTACATAACTATTACATACTTTAATAAGTATTAAATAAGATAAAAACAAATTGTAAAGATAATATAGATAATAAAGAAATTTAGTAGTGGAAAAATTACAAGATATGAATATTTTGGTTCATGAATATTAGGTACATAACTAATGGCATATGTTTTATTATTTAAACTAACAGATGATAACAACTATAAGTAATAAAACATAAATATATGAGAACAAAAAATGTTGATAATATTTAATGGGTGAACAAAATACAAGAAAAACTTGCATTACAATATACATGCATTATTGAGTGTACAAAACATTTTATAAAAAGGATAGTTATGACCAAAAGAAGTAAAATAAAAATAACAGTTCTGGAGAAATACGATTTGATTTATAATAAAATTTTTCTTTTTTATTACCGTACAATCCATGAGAACCAGTTGTAATTGATCTTCTTTTAATGTAGCTAATCCATTCTTATGATAAGTATTCCATAAATTTGCTGCAATTATAGCTGTGATGCTTGAATCTCTATCACCGTAACCACTAAATGCTAATAAGCTGCCATCATATGTCAATAGCCTTTGTCATAAAACCAAAAATAGTAATATAATAACAGCACTATTATTCAGTTACAATGCAAGATAATTTAAATATTTTATGTAATCCAGTTCAGTAGTTCAATATAATATATAACATTTATTTATTAAATTAATTAATTGTGTTTATAAATACAGTTTGTACGTCAATTAACTAATTTGAATCATATCTCACTAGTAAGAGTATAGATACAATTTGCTAAGTTCAATTAACATTTTTGTCTATACAATATTAAACATAACTTAACCTTTCCTTAAAATTAAAATATAAAATCTCAAGTAAATCACAATTTTTTTTTATATCTATAAAAGTATTTTGTGAATAAAACATTTAATCACTAATATTATATAATTTGATTGAACACACAACATAATATTTAGAGGAATAAATTTAAAATTGATTATAATTAATTTACATTGACATAATATCATGTTTAATATTTTATAAAAACTGTGTTTATACGACTATTTTATTTTTCAAGTTTAAATTATTTTATTAAAATATTATGAATATAAAGTAAATAACTATTCATGTTTATTTTATTTTGAATAAGATACATTACAACTTACATAGTGTTTTCAACGCCATTGCTATTGGCTTGACTTAAGACTTGGGATAACACTTTGGGTCTTAACATTTTTTTACAGTACAACTATTAAAATTAATAATTACACAGACTAAGAGATGTGTCAAGTGTATTAGTTTTTTATATTCTGTAATATAAAAAATAATTAATTATTTTAATTTTAACTAAATATCTTTTGTTTGAAACTTAAGTAAAAACTACAAAACTTCTTACTTATTTCATCAACACAATTCCCATTATCAATATTTTTTGCTTCTATCACAGCTATAGATAATATTATCTATAAACCTTGGGCTTCTATTATTGTTGTGCTTCTATCACAGAACACAGAATACATTAAATGAAATGACGTCTTGCATCCCTGTAATTCCCTAACATGCCTTATTACTGGTAATATTACTCCATAGATCCATGATTGCTGCAGCCAAGGTGTATTGATCAATACATCTTGGTGCAGGCATATACTAATCTATGCATTGGTGTTCGCATGAGTAGGGAGGAGGGGCTGTTGGAGCTTGTATTTTGTATACCTCCTAATCGTTAATTATACCAGTAAAAGTTAAGCCACTGAGTGAGGGTCCTGTATTTTACCTATTAATAATTCAAAAATATGTGATACAAATTAATAATTAAGTGTTTCGTAATATAAATAATATACCTAGAGACTTAAGTACAACAATTTATATTTGAGTGTAAAAACTAAAAACCATTTTAAAAATAGGAAAATTATAATACATTCATAACATAGAACACTTTGAAATTATTAATTCGAGTATTTATAGAATACTCTGTTTTTATAATTATTTCAAATTAATTTTAATAAATAATACAAACATATTTTATTAAAGAAACTAATTCATAATTTATTTTAACCAAAATTGCATTTAACTAAGCAACTTTTAATAAATTATTTTGATTTAAACTTTTTTAATACTGGTTCACTGGTCTCTTCTTTGGACATTTCCATAAAGATTTTATTTTCTTTTGTTACCTTATATTGATTTGGACCTATAAATAAAAACGGAAGATTTTGACTAAAAATATATGAAAAATCATATAGTTATTATTATTAATAATAATTAGTAATTACCTTTTTTAATGTATGAAATAGTGGAATAAGGTGTAAAATGAAAATCTTCCATTAAATATCCTTGTACAATAAGTTCACCAAGAATCATTTCGGCTCGTGTCTTTGAAAATACTGGAGATTGTACATTAAATAGTAATATTTTTTTGTTACCTTTACCATACCAGGTATCTAAAAGCATTTGAGCTATGGAAAATAAACAATAAAGTTTTCTTTCAAGTATACATAAGACATTTCTACTTAAATTTAACACATACCTGTAAATTTTGTATCATTTTCTACAGCCGCATTTAATATGCTATACACATCCATACAATATTTATTTATACAAATAGACTTCACAGTTTTTGGATTACAACAATTATCACACATTGAATTACAGTCATTTGATTCCCATGATTCATCGAAATGAGCTGATATTAATTTGCGTCTACATCTATAAATTAAAAAGAAAAATTTTTAATAATTTAACAAGATAATCGTACTCAAATTGGTAATATGATTATTATTTAACAGGTTCAGGGCAGTAAATGTTGATTTTTAGTATTTTGTTATATGTATTTCAAATTACAGTGTGCATCTGGTAATAATTAAAACTTTTTTGAACTTACTCTTTTACATTTAAGCAATATTTTATAATTGAGTATAAGTTAGGTAATCCAGTTTGTGTTGTGAACACCATTGTGCTTAATTTAAACACATCACTTAACTTAAAATATAATAAGCAAGTAGAGTGCTCTCCGTCTCTTCCTGCACGACCACTTTCCTATATTAATAAATTGTATGTATATTCATAACAAATATAATTTTTTTAATTTAAAAATGTAACTAATTGTATTAATTATTGGGTTTTGAAAATTTACATTAAATTATTAATTCTTTATTTTTCTTACTTGGTAAAAATTTTCTATTGATTTGGATAGAGTATGGTGAATAACAAATCTCACATTTGGTTTATCTATACCAAGCCCAAACGCAATAGTAGCAACTACTGCTTGATATTCATCATTCAACCATTTATTATGAACTTTTGATCTTAAAGGTCCTTCTAGTTGGGCATGATAAGCACCAACCCTACATCCATGTTCTCTAAGTAAAATATAAATCAATGTGTTAAATGTGTAGTAAATAGAATAATTTTTACAATATATTTTTATAGTTCATTGAATTTCTAAACCGAAAATGTAAAATAAATAAATTTAATTATTTACATATATATTACTTTAAATCTTTTCGTAAGCTTTCACAATCTTTAATAGATGTGGTGTAAATAATTCCTGATTGATTTTTGAACTTATTTTTAAGCAATGATGCTAATTCTTCCACACATTTTTTACCTTCATGGCTTCAATTTAACCTAACAAATAATTTGAATAGTTAAATAAAAATTGAAGTAAAATTATTAATATTGTATACTTCGTAATATAGATTTGGTCTGTTAAATGATGCTTTTAATAAAGCACATCCTTGTATTTGTAATAGTTTTTGAGTATCAACAATAACTTTTGACGATGCAGTTGCTGTGAGACCCAAAATAGGAATGTCCGGAAACATTGGTTTAAAAATTGTTAAATGTGTGTAATCTATAATAAAATGTATATTAAATTTAACATCACAGAAAAAAATTACTTTAAATCTAATACCGGGTCTAAAATCATGCCCCCAAGTCGTACAACAATGGACCTCATCTATTGCTATTCTTGATAGATATTTCAAACTATGAGCTTTTTGTAATTTATTCATAAATGTTTTACTTTTAGCTATTCTTTCTGGAGTACAGTATACAAGTTTTAAACCTGATTTAATGTCAATCATCATCTAAAAAAATAAAATAATAGATTCTGAACAGAGCAATGAATGTATTGATTTTACAGTTATGATTTTTTTTTTTTTTCATCAGTTATCACCTTTAGAAACACTAAAATTCCTTTGGGTTTCAACTTTGAGGTTTATATTTCTGGTAGAAAATACTTTAGTTAGTAAGTTGATACTAAAAAGTATCAAATTACTATACATTTCTCAAAAAGAGACAAAATATTTTATTATACTATGTACAAATAATACTAATATAAACATTTTATGAAATTAGTAAAAAAATTATAAAATAAGACAACATTATAAAATAAAATTAATATATTCATCGCTCTACTTATAATCTAAAATATTAAAAAATAATAATACCTGAAATAATAATTTTACATCTTCTTTTGATGAATAGGAACTTATCATTTTAGCATTAACATTAAGTTTTTGCATTTGAATTATTTGATCTTCCATTAGTGAAACCATAGGAGAGACTACAAGAGTAAAACCTAGTAAAACATTAACTTTATAAAAAACATTTAAAAAAAATGATTTAAATGTGTAACGGTTATTATTAAAACTTTAAAGTGGGTATTATATAAACGAAGATCATTAATATAATGTGATTCTACAAAATACACTTACAATATACACAATTACAATTATATATATATTATGTTAAGCATGATCGCATATAACTGTAAATAGAAGTTCACAATTTTTTTCTAGATAATATAGTGAGTAATTTAATAAAAAATAACAAAATACTGTAACCAATCATAAAATGTAATACATTTTTAATTATAAATCATAAAGTCTAACATGTACCTTGATCTATAAGAGCAGGCAATTGATAGCAAAGAGATTTTCCTCCGCCAGTTGGCATAATAAGTATAGCATCATGTTTTGATAATGTTATATTAATAGCTGCTAACTGTTGTGAACGAAAACCGTCTAATTTAAAAACACTTTTTAAAGTATTTTTTACTTTTTGATGCCAAGGAAAATCTACAAAGGTTAAAATGTATTAATAATAATATAGACATTGTGATATTATTCACTACGATATATCATTGAATTTTGTTATGCTGTATTTGTAATACCTGTATGAGTCCATTTATTCTGATCACTAATAGAATTAGTTTGTTTTTGATAAGATAATTGTTTCAATTTTTCTTTCAGTTCTGTTAATTCAGTTCTACGTTTTTGAAGTTTGATAATTTTAACATTAATTTCTTTTAATTCTTGTTCAATTTTTAATAGTTTGTCTAAAATTGAAAATTTTTCAAAATATAATAATATGTCTTAATGCTCTATAGTAGTAAGTAGATGATGTTTTAATTTAAAAATGCTTTGAATGGAAAAAATGATTTAAAGAACGCAATTTTGCTCTTAAAATCTGAACTAATTAACTAAACTAAAAATAATTTTTAAAAATTAGAACTAAAATAATTAAATCTAAAAAAGAAGTACACTTAGTTTTTTTTAATTTCTCATAAAAATCCAAGCATTATAATAAAAAATAAATTTATTTTGAAAAATACAATTTAAAAATGGCTTATATGGCTATTACCTTCTTCATCTATTTCCATTATTTACTATTTATTAATTATAATTTTAAAATCAATAAACAATTAAATTCATTCAATAGACAAGCACAAAAGAGTTTATATGCAATAGAGCACTTCCCTGAAGAGTGAACTAACAACTAAATAGTGAAGTACTGAAGATTGGAAGTTTTATATTTTGAAAAAATTACAATTTAGTATTTAGTATTTACCATGCTTATATTACAATGATACTGATAAAGTGATAACACATAATAACAATAACAATAAATAAAAAAGATAATAACAAGGCAAAATGTATATTAAATATTAATTATTAATTATTAAATAATATTTTCAATTTTGTTCTTTTCATTTCTAGTCTACGGTATTTATTATTATCTAGGTTTATTAATAAACTTGAAAATTATTAAAGTTCACAATGATTTGTGGAAAGTATTTCTCAAATTTTTTAGTGAAACAGAATTTTACTTCATCTAAACTGTATGTAAGTTAATGTTTTTGGTGTAAAACAATATTTTACTTAATATGACTAACTTTACAATATTTATAAAAATACGTTATTTAACAAAATGAATTTATTCAAAAAACTACTTATGCTTCTTTTAAAAATATGGTTGAAACTTGAAAGTGAGAAATTATTATTATGCAATATTAGCTAATAAGAATAATTGTTTATTTAATTTGAAAAAAAGGTCTATAATCTTATAATTTTACTGATTGAATTGAAAATAAATTGTGATAGACTTAGTTCTAGATTCGAAAATGGGACTGTCATAAAATAAAAATGCTTGCTTAAAGTGTTATTTTTTCATTAATAATAGTAAAATTAAATGTATTAAAATATAAAATTTCTAAAGTATAAATACCCTTAAATCTTGAATGTTGCGGGAACTTAATAATATCTATTTTTATATTTATTTAAAGCTAATACTCATTAACAATACTATAGGATCTTCATTTTTAAACAGAAACTATTAATAATTAAATAAACTGTCAATGTTTCAAAATTAAATATAGAAAATATTAATGCAATACTATTCTACAGCACATCTTCTCTAAATTTATTAAAATTCTGATTAAAATATTGTATGTTATGTTTCATGAATTATAATTATAAACATTTAATTTATGTTTTTTTTTTTAATTACATATTTAGTTAGCAAATTTGACTAGAAATTCTAGTATGACTGCTAAATCAGTTGAATTAAATTCATTTAGTAGAAGAAAAAAGAATAACACAGATATTGGATGGATTTTACTAGTAAGACTCAAATTTTTACTTATAATTTATTTTTACTAAATAAAAAATATGAAATATTTAACAACTATAAATTTACAGGTTCTACCAATTTCTGCATTTGGATTGGGTACATGGCAAGTCAGACGAAAAATATGGAAAGAAAATCTAATTCAAGAACTTAAATCTAAAACTAAATTTCCTGCATTGGATTTTCCTGAAAAGTTGGAATCTTTTTCTATTTTATTAATAGTAAAATATTACTTATAGTTTCTTAATTTTTATAGTGAAAAAGAACTTACTAACCTTGAATATCGCAGAATTAAAGTAGTAGGTGAATTTGATCATTCAAAAGAGTTATATTTAGGTCCTAGATCATGTTTAACTGATGGTGGGGCTGAGAATAGCAATGGATTGTTTTCTGGATCTGGATCTACAAACAGTGGTTATTATGTCATCACACCTTTTAAGTTATCAAATAGACCGTAAGAATTTTTTCATAGCTTTTATTTTACTTATATTTTAAATTCTACTTGTAATTGTTTTTAGTTACTCAATTTTAGTAAACCGCGGATGGGTGTCTATGAAAAATAAAAACCCTGCATCACGACTTTCTGGTCAAGTTGCTGGTGAAATTGAATTGGAAGGTGTTGTTCGGTTGACTGAATCTAGACCTCAATTTGTAACTAAGAATGTTGCAGACTCTCGTTTTTGGGCCTATAGGTATAATATATGACACAACTATTTAAATTTACTTGAAAAATATGCTTGAAATGTTTGATAAAGAAAATTTCATTTAACTAATTAGTACTGCTTTGCTATTATAGAGATTTAGAGGCCATGTCAAAAATAGTTGACAGCGAACCTATTATGATTGATGCCGTTGTTGAATGTAGTATTCCCGGAGGTCCAATTGGTGGTCAAACAAATATTTCTTTAAGAAACGAACATGTTTCTTACATCATTACATGGTAAGATATTTTTCATATTGATATATTTATCATAAAAAATTATTCTGACATTTCTAATCTCAATTGAGATTTAGATATTTTTATTTTATTTATTAATACAATTTACATTTGTTTGGGGTTAACCCAGTATAACAAGCTTAAAATTGGGTAAATTTTGAAATATAACACCAATTTTGAAATGTTTTATAAATATTCATTGTAAATTTATACTTCATAAAAATAATTTGTTTTTCCTTAATAATATATTAAACCTGAGTAATTTTTGTTGATATGACCTAAATCAAACTTTTTATTTATTTTAGCACTAGCCAATCTTAATTACTGTTTTATACTCTCTGTTGAGAAATAGACAATAATGTTTACAAATTTTCTATTAAATTGTTTTTTTATGGATTATATTAGATACTAAAATATGAGTAAAATATTAATATTTATAATTTATGATATGAATATCAATATGTAATAAAATATATTATTTCATTAATTATTACAGGTATGGTTTAGCAGTTGCAACTGGATACATGTGGTATGCAAAATATTCGCATGCATTAAGATCAATTATTAAATAAGTACTGTTTACTTATGCATACCAGTCAAAATAAACATATTACAAATAAAATTAGTATTAACAATTAACTATTTGTTTCACAATTTATATTTTGTTATGGTAAAATTAAGAACAATAAATAGAATTTAAAAAAATTAATCTTTATTATGTAATTTATATGTTAACCTATTAGAATAATATTATTTTGCAGATTATCAAAAAAAAAAAAAAAAATTGTATTTAAATAATAAATATATTAAACATTTGTATTCTAAAATCTAATTATTTTATACTATGTTTTATTTAAACTAATATGGCATAGAATAAGATAAATATATAATTTATAATATTATTATAATATTAAATTATTACTGCTAATTTCCAATTCATATAGTACAATACTAATTATATATGAAAAATGCTCATATTAAAAGCGTAATCTAAGTATGATAAAACTATATTATTTAAATAATAATACAACAAATAATAGTAGCTCATCTTTAAAATTAATTACTCGTATAAATATGATAGATAGTCATTAAAAAAGATAATTTTAATACTAGAAACATATGATAGACATTTCATTATATTAAGGTATATAGTAATACCATTAACAGACAAATATAATTATATAATCATAATGTTCTTAAATTAAAAAATAAAAATCCAAAATGAAGACACAAAAATATTTTTATAATTTACATACATAACCTGATTGTTAATACTTAATAACTAGGTATACATTAATTTCGTTTTGGTATTGGTACACTTGCTCGTTGGTCTTCCATACGACCTGATTGAAGGCGCATAATTAATGTAAAAAAGTCTTCGTCTGGAACAGTTGGTCCTCGGTTTGGTGTACGTTGTGACTCTCCATCACTGCTAATATTGGAGACAGGGAGCTCACTGCGTTGATCTTCTAATCTTTCGCCTTGACATCGCATCAAAAGTTCTAAGAAATTATCATCAGGTTCACTATCTGGTTTTGCAATGCCAGGAAGTTGTTCCAATTCTACTCTTTGTTCATCCATACGCTTACTCTGCATACCTGCTATCATGTCTAACAAGTCATCTTGACTTTCAACATGTCCACCTAATAAAAACATGATCAAATTATTAGAAAATTAAATTAAAATGTAAATATTTAATTTTAATTAAACTAATGTAATAAAGTAGTAAAAACTAAATAAATACATGTATCATTAGTTATTGGGAAATTATCTATGAAATAATTTCTTTTAGTTTTAAAACTTACTCTTAAATACAGAGAGTTCCATTTAACTTACAAAAGTACAAGACAGAATAGTTATTGACTGAATAACTTTCTATCCAAACAAATAAAGGTTTCAATAATGTTGAAAATGATATAAATTTATAACAAGACAGAAAAAATATATGTCAAAAACCTAGTAATTGGAGTTTGAACTCAAAGTGACTGTCATCAATTGTAAGATAAAAATATAAAAATCGAGCAAGATTAATCTTCATGGTACTAGTATTATAAATTACCAACACAACAGGGCGATGATAATTCAATCTGATATTTTTATAAAACTTATAATTATACTATTAAGTATGTTACTGAATAAATTATGTAGTATCAAATAAAAGTTCAGAGAAATTAATTAATTTAATAAATACAGTTAGTGATGTATTTAAGATTCCTATAAAGAGGGAAATACAATTAATAAAACTGTCAATGCAAAGTACCCTACCATTTTATAACCTATTAATTAATAAATGGAAAAAACACAATGGGGGGCCACGAACGCGGCCGAGGCCCCTAGCTTTTTTTTTAGTTTATAATAAGTGGAACTTAAAATATGTCGAGCCCATGTACAAGCAACTGAGCGTACAATAGGTTTGATTAATATTTTATTTAATTATTACCATAACTGTTATTTCAAAATGAAATAGTAAAGTAAAAACTACACTATAATATACATACATACAAACTATAGGTTATAGGTACATGAAAGATTTTTAAAGATCTTCATTGGTTGGGCCCTAAAACTTTTTCATTAACTAATTCGAATAATGTATTTCATAACGGCGAGTTAGAAACCATTTGTGAGTTGGCAGGAGTAGAACAGAAAGTACTTTGTAAGGTACTGAAGTTGCAGTTTGAAAGTTTTCAACCAAGTATAGTTTTAGATAGCGTATTAAATGAATATAGTATTAATGTTAGCAAAGATGAAGAAAAAAATTGAATTTTTTTTTTTTTTTTATTAATCCGCGGCAGCAAAGGCCATTGGATGGTTTTATTCATTTGTAGAGGGGAGGAACGGTAAGGTTGAAACATGGTTTATTGTATGTGTGGCAAGGATTTGTCACTAAAATCCCAGGTGGTCACCCATCCGGGAGCTAGCAACACCGGCCGATACGTACACTCGGAGCGTTTCCTCAGTTGAGTATACGATCGCACCACACCAAGCCACAAAAAAAATTGAATTAGTAGACTGTGATAAATGTATCAAATGCATTGCCTGTGCCTATATTATAATTAAAGTATTTTCATTTCATAATTTATTTACAGTCTATAAATTTGTACTACTGTTACCCTCTACTCAAGTGACTCGTGAAAGGGTATTTTCTAAACTGAAACTTGTGAAGTCTAAAATCAAATCAACAACATTTATCACTAGGGCTGGGATTTCTATAGAGTAAAAAATTGTAAAATATGCATTTTATTTACCAAAATATGCAAAAACAATTTTTTTTAAATATTATTAGGGTTAGGGACTTAATGCACTAAAAAACCTTAAAATATACATGTATTTATGCTCTAAAGAAACACTAAATATGCATTTAAAAAAAGTATATTTGTAATAAATAATAATATATTATTACAAATATTTTTGTAGATATGATACATAAATAGATAAATATAATTATATACGAAATAATAAATCTGAGATAATTATTTTCTTTTTTTCAGATTTGTTTTCATCTACATTGAGTTTTAGTCCAAAACATAAAATTTTAATTTTTTTAAAAAACAACTTAAATTGAATGTATTTTTATATTTTTAATATAGTACTAATAACCTTGGGCATTACATTGAACTATTAGATATTTTCTTAAGTTAGGAAATAAAAATTACCCATTCATATAAATAATTGTCAAATATGCAAAATATACAACTTAAATTTTAAATATAAACTCGTATTATTATGAAACAAATTTCTATATTACTTATAGCTATGTTTTTAAGGATTATTAAAAAACAACGCAAACTCCTAAAAGTCCCGAGCCCTAAATATTAGTTTATATTATTACTTACTAGATATTGTTACAACATGCTATTAGTTATTAGTATGTATATTTTTTAAATTTTTTAATGTGAACGACAGGCGATTAGATTGAAGAATAGGTTCATATTGACTGAAATTCATTTCTATATCCCACAATGTTGTTGGAGCATATTTTTCATTATATATACCATTTAAAATTAACAAAATTCTCAGAAATGTATATATATGCATTAAGTTCAGAATATGCAAAAAAAAATTGTTCTATTTAATCAAGAGTATGCCAAATCGTGGACATACTTGACAATCAATCAATTTGGAATTAAGGAAAAAAACATGCAAACCAATAACCTATAACCATAATTCTAGCCCTAATAAAAACCTTTAATACTAATGGCGATTGAAAGAGATATCAAGATTCAGAAAATACAAATTATTGATACTATAGCTAAGTCATCTAAAATATTACATGCATTGATGCATTACTCATTTAGTACTACTTGCTTTAAAAATAATGTCCACTATCCTATGAACAACCTTGTTCATAGTAAATGAAGAAAAAAGTATTGAGGCCCCAGAGGAAAATTGTGGCCGAAGCCTTTTATATGCCAGGCCTACACTGAAAATCTACCCCTATAAATATGCCACTACACAGTTACATATAAAGTAACTATACAATTATACATATAAAATTAACTACTAACTATGTAATACATTTTTTTTTTTAATTAAATTAAATTATTATGAAATATTATGTATATTAAAAAATGAAAATATTAACAAGAACAGGTTACTAATCACGTATTTCTATATAATATATATATTCAATAGTCACTACATCATTTGACAGTTTACACAAGAAAAATTAAATAAATAATATACTAACCAATTTGGGATATTAATTTGTTCGCATTTTGATTTTCTTTATCTTCTAAATTTCTTGAGGAACCAAGAGTGCAACGTTGATCATCCATACGCCCAGCTTGAAAACGTGACAATAAATCAAAGAATGGATCATCTTCGGTTTTTTCAGACTATTTATAACAATAAAACAAATATTAATAAATATGATAAGTGAGAAAAATACATATACATATATACCTTTTTGGAAACTGATGAAGTAGATTGATAAACCTTGTCATTAGAGCTGGGTACTTTACCTTTGTTGTCTGGAGTCAACTAAAATTATTAATAAAAAATATTTCAAATAATATTTACAATTATCAATTATCAACCAAACTTAAAATAAAAGCATTCATATTTAAAATCTCTAAACTACTTGTTTACTTGCTATAACATCACTGTTTGCCAAAATGGTGTTATCTTTAACTTAAACTGAACACAGTAAAAGAAATTAATGTATTATTTTACATGAAGTACAATGACAAACAAAAACTAGACACACATAAACATGCACACGCTACCTTAAGTAAATCAAGCTGTTCCATGCTTTGACGCCTCACCCGATAACGTCGTAGTTGAGGTGAAGGCTGTGTATTAGAGATAGTATCCAACAATTCTTTACTATCTGGTGAAAGTTGTCCATTTGACATACCCAATGATTTTTTAATGTCAACTATATTTATCTGTGCAGTTGCCTGACCAACTGTATCGCCAATCTAAATAGAAATTAAAAACTCTTATAAAATTGTAATTTGTACAATTAATTTATTAGTATTTACTTCTTTAGATATTTCCAAGTGTTTGGAAGCAAAATACAATGCTTTTTCATGATTTCCTAATGCCAAATTTACATTTCCTAAACTCCAACAAGCTCTTCCTATAAAATAAAAATTAATTTTTACAATTACGTAAACACATATTTAGTACGCAGTTAAGTTTAATTTAACTTTATAATAAAATATAATTTACTAAACTATATTCTGTCTAATCTAAAATTTTTGTTTGGTTAGGATAAACCATATCTCTATAGTCTGTCTAGCGAGAGAATGTGCCGATTCTGCACAACCCCCCCGCATCACCATGCTATGAAAACTGATTTGCTTATGGGTGAATATCATTGGGGAATGCGCAGAAAAACTGATTTTGGTCGATTTGCGGCGCAATTTCTCGCTGGACAGAGTATAGATAAATTAATATTTGCATTCAGTTTTGGTTTCTGAAGATTAGTCAAAAAATGTTATTACTGTGTTAATCTAGGCAAATTCAGTCTAATATTTTATAAATGATTGTAATTTTAGTTTAAAATATAACTAATAACTTAGTCAGGAAAACCAAGACAGGCGATAGGGTTCTTATTTTTTTTATTACAGTAAAATCCCGTTACAACGAACTCCAGGGGACCGAATTTTTTTTATTTTAAGGCAAATTTTGTTGTAACGAAAATTCGAATAATCTCTTTCTAAGCCTGCTTTTCGGCAGGGGACTTCTATAACTTTCAATATAACTAGATTATTCATAGTATTGGTATTCGTTGTAACGGAAATTTACTGTATTATTATTATTATTATTATTATACATTGATAATACTTTACCTTCACCAATCCTATCCTGTAATTTTTGGGCTATATCTAAATGTCTTAAATGATAATCAACTGCTGTATTATAATCTCTTAGCAACGTATAAGTATTTCCCAAACTATAACATGCTTGTGCTTCAACTGCTCGATCTTCCAATTCTTGAGCAAGGATCAATGTTCTCCTAATTTAATATTAAAGTTACTATTTATCTTATTGATGATTATTTTAATATTTATATATTTTTTTAATTTTACTTATAATGATCAGCTGCTTCTTCAAATTCACCAAGAAAAACATGAGAATTTCCTAAATTACTATTAGCTCTTCTCTCAGCTGATTTATCACCAAATTCTCGAGCAATTTTCAATCTCTGTACATAAATAATAATTGGATTATGAAATAATGCACAAACAATTTTTAAAAAATATTACCTCTTCATGATATTGAATAGCTTCTTTAAAGTTACCTAAGAGATAATAGGTATTTCCTAAATTACCACATGCTCGACCAACAGCTGCCCGATCATTAAGTTCTTTCATCAATTTTAAATTTTCTCTACAAAAATATGTAATATTAGTATATATTATTCATTGCTGATGAGCTTTTAGTCTCTTGTTAAATTACACTGTTAAAATAGACACACTTTAGGAACAAAATAAAATACTTATCAATTATTGTGGTTACTTATAACATTTTCTATTAAATCTAATTCTGTTATTGTAGCCACTGTGTAATAAAACATATTAATTAAATATTTAACTTTGCAATACAAAATAATATAAATAGGTCTGCTCAACAAACCAAAGTGTAAATCATAAACAACTGAATAACTCGAAATTGAAAGGAGATAAAAATTTGCTTCGGGATACCTAACTCGAATTTATATTAATTTATATACTAGGGAAATAAAAAAAATTAGAGTTATCAAGTTTTTCGAGTGTAGTAACTCAACTGTATTAACAAACTAATCCTCTAAACAGTAGTGGCCAAACTTTTTTAACCTCGGGCCATAAAAAAAAAATCTTCTTTTAACCGCGGGCCTTATTTTTACGTAAATTTTAATTTTTTATTATAGTTCTTTCACGGGCCAGATATTAAATGATGGCGAGCCGAAGTTGACCCGCGGGCTGTAGTTTGGCCACCACTGCTCTATAATATGTATAGTTACCTACTTACTTATTTTTACAGCATTTTTTTACATTACATTTCTAAAATATCTATTTATTAAGTATAATTTTAATTTGTGACCCACATAATGATCTCTTTAGTAAAAGGCTATCATACTTAAAAAACAGTAAATTTTTCTTATATGGTAAATCCTAGATTTTTAAGATTTAAAATGTGCTTTACAAGCTTATGCTTTAAGTTTAATTGGACAGTACTACTTCTATTATTTTATATTGTAGACTACAAAATTGTCTTCAAATAATATAACCTAGCGTTAACTAATCAGTCACAATAAAAATATTGAGTTTACCAGAAAATGATATAGGTAATCGTAATAATCGATAAGTGAAAACTAATAATAGAAAATAATAGAAAATAAATATTACTCATAATATTTAACAGCTTGTTCAATGCAAACTTTTACTTCTTCAGGAAACTCTCCTGGATCTTGCTGACCAACTCTTCCAATATGTTTACCCTTAGCATGATAAACATTTCCCAAATTGTATAAGGCTCGTCCTTCACTCAACTATTAAAATAATTTTAAATTTTAACAAAATAAATACTTAAAGAAAAAAATGAATAAAAAAGTATAAATTGTAACTACTAAATACTAACTTTATCACCCAATTCTCTAGCAATTTCTAAATGACGTTTGCAACAAATCATAGCTTCGTCAAAATTGCCCATTACTTTCAAAGTATTTCCTAAATTTCCACTAGATTTGGCTTCACCGGGCTTATCTCCTAGTGTTCTACATAAAATATTAATAAAACCAGTATTTTAATGCCAATTTATTATAATTTCATAAAATATTCATATAAATTGGCAAAAATCCAAAAATAAAGTAAATAGGTACATAATTTAAATTATTTTTGTGAAGACCATTAATTAAATTTAAAATATAAATACCTCGCTAACGCCAAATCGAGCTTATGAAAATGCAATGCTTTTGGATAATCTGCCAAATAAAAATAAGCATTGCCTAATTGACTGTATATGGCGCTAAGAGTACGCAAGTCATTAGTTCCTGCTTGAACAGCTGCTTGAAAGAATGCTACACCTGAACGACAATCTCCTGCTTTACACAGTCTTTCGCCTTCTAAAGCCAGTTCCAAACACATGTTACCAGCATCTCTTGGGTTCTAAAACAATACAAATTTTATTAAATAAAATAAGAATTGTTAATTGATTTATTATGTAACAATAACCACATTTGATATATGCTTCATTTTGATGCATAAAATAGCTTGTTTTATTTTAATAAGTGCATATAACAATAGTGCATTGGTATTCTATTATAAGTTTAGTTAAATAAAATAATTAACTACTAAGTGAGTACGAATGTTTTAACTGACAAAAACTCAACATAATATTTAAAATTGTTTATAATGATAAATCCTTACTTGATCTTCTGAATTTTCAGACATAATGAGTTAAGTTAGAATAGGCGTTCACAATACGTTAAAAATACAATATATAAACATTTCATGTCAATTAAGAATAAATTTTTATGATTGCATTAATATATTATATAAACTTTAATTTAAACTCAACAATACTTAGCACACACGAGATTTAAATATATAAAGCATATACTACCAAATGGATAAACAAAATATGACAACAACGTCTACAACAAATTAATATTTATTGTTATTAATTAATGTATTAGGCCATAGAATAATGGAATATTACAGTATATAGAATTTGAAAGAAGAAGTAAACAATAATTTTCAACCAATTATGTCAAGACGATAACAACTCATTGATAATATCAACAATTCGGTATGGATCTAAACAAAAATGTGGATGAGGTCACGAATCATAGCAGGAAACATTTCTCACTGTCCATGACGTCATTATGCCGTTTATCATTTTTATCAATTACCAGAATAACAGATGAGATACGTTGATGTTAATACTTGATACGGAAGTCGCATACTCGTATACTCCCATAGTCCCATATTATATTCAATTCAACAATACCACAAAAAAGATTTACCGCGACGTATGTTCGTAGAACAATTTTTAAAATTCATGATTTTTTTTTTTTATCTTAATGAATACGTTTTGGTTCCTACAAATATTTTTTAACTAAAATAAGTAATAACTAAAATGAGTAAAATTGTTGTTATGTTTAATATTCAATTTTATCAAAATTTGAAATTCAAATCTACCTAGGTATATTTAAAAAAAAACTAATATTATGTATTTTTGATATTTATTAATGCAAATTGGCAATAAGAAAACTTATGATAAAATGTGTATTACATTGTCATTTGTTAAGCTTTAAACTGAGCATAAAATATTCTATCATAAATTATACATAAAAAATTATCTTCAAATGCCTATAAATAATTTAAATTCCTTAAAATTATTCTAAATATATTGGAAATTTCATTGAGTATAATAAAAAATTATAATTTTAATATAATAGTATAAAATATTAATGTATAATGTTTCAAGTACCTATAATTAAAACATTTTAATTAAAATAAAAAATAAAAATGTCATTTGATGAGTAATCGTTATATACTTGACATGTGAATATCTAATTTCTTCTACTAATTTTTTTGTAATCCTTGTAAATAAAAATGAATATGGAGCTTTATACAAAACTTTTGAATCTTATGACTCATATAATATTATTAAACGTATGAATATTAAACATTTTTTTAATTAAATTAATTTTCAAATATTTGGAAAAAAAATTTATATATTTAGTTCCACGTAATTACACTCCATGCATAACCGACATATTTTTTTATAAGCACTAACAGAGTTTACTAAGTTAAGTAAAACTTGAAAATTATCATATGTGTAGATGGTATTGAACGTTAAAAGGTTGAGAACCACTGGTGTATATATTATAGATGAAATTATGAAATATAAATCGTATGTACCTATAATCAGAGATGGGCAACCATAGACCCTCGTATTTTTTTTTTATTTGGCCCATGCTATATTTTAAATTACTTTATACAAGTTTTCGAGTTTATCTGTACCTATTTCATTTTATTATATTTGTTAAACATGTAAACATGTTCTAAAATTCTAAATATAAATAAATAATTATAAAAAGTAAATGTTTATTGTAAAATTTAATTTGTAATAATTGTATTGTATTATTTGTATTAATTTGTTTTTATACTGTCTGGACTTCTAATTTTTAAAGTTCTAAAAATTAGCCATCTTAGTCACTTTGAATTCAGAGTTGTCTTTCTCTGATATAGATGAAAAAAATAAATGTTATATATTAATACATTACATATTTTTTAAACAATTATATATTATAATAATTTTTATTTCATATGTTTACAAGTGACAGTCAGCTAGAAACATTGTTAATTGCCTATACTGTCCCTTAAAAATATGCGCACTCTTATCATAGTTTAGTATTCTTTAATCTTTACATAAACTTTTTAACCATTACTTTGTTTCATATTTTCATTTTTTGGTCATAGTATTATAGTAGTTTACAACCTAAATACTAAATAGTAAATAGTATCAAAACTTAAAGTTAGACCTCGATATTATTTAAAAATTCAATCGTTCAAAATCACAGAATCCATATTTGATTATAACATTTCTTTTGACCAGTAACCGTCAATTAATAGTTAATTAAAAGTTAAAAAAAAACAGTGTCAATGATAATAAATTATAATAACATATCGTAAATTCATAATCAATGATAAATTAAAGTTTTATTTTAATTGAACACTAAGAAATTCCGTCGTCTTCTAGATAATAATTATAATATTATTAGTTAAACAGATAAAATCAATATTATAATTTATAACATATTTTTCTAAAAATCACAGTATTCAAAATGTTAAAAAAAATTATTGTATCAAATAAGCAAATGTACCGACACATGTCTGACTTTGTAACTCAATATAATGAAAATCATATACCCACCACACCGTTCCAAAAGTTATTATTATCAGTCGGTTCTGCTACTGTTTCATTGTTTGATCCTCAAAGAGCAGGTAATACTTTCAATTTGAATAAGAAAATTACTAATTTTATTATATATATAGGATTTTTTCAACTAAATACTGTATTTTAGATATGATTGCCACTATGGGAGAAACTACTGGAACATGCGCGTTGAAGTATATGAGAGATAAAATGATTACTAATCCTGAAGGCAACGAAATATTACAGTATATAGTATAAAATGTTTAAAATTATTTGGATATTACTATTTTATATGTTTTATTACATTTAAGTAATTACATAGAATAATATTTATTGCAGATTACAGCCACGAATTAATACTTCAACAGTTGATCTTGATAAGTTAAAATGTATGCCAGAAAATACTCTTGGATATGCTTACTTTCAATTTTTGAATCATAATGTAATTATTTGTATTTTTAACATTCTATCAATGAAATGTTAAACAAAAAAAATGTTTCATTATTGTTTAGAAAGTAACTCCAGACTCACGAGGATCAGTACAATTCATTGATGATGTTCAATTAGCATATGTGATGCAGAGATATAGAGAAGTACATGATTTATTTCATACAGTGTTGGGAATGCCTACAAATATGTTAGGTAATTTATTGCTTTCATATTAATTCATTATTTATTAAATATAAATGTAATGTGTATATTTGTATTATTTAGGAGAAGTAACAGTAAAATGGATTGAAGCATTTCAAACTAAATTACCAATGACTTTGAGTGGAGGTCTTTTTGGAGCTATACGACTTAAACCAAAGTAAACTTTTATAATTTTATATACATTTACTTTAATTTATTTAGTTTAACACCAGCTTATATTATTTTTAGGCAAAGAAAACAGTATGTTCAACATTATTTACCATGGGCCATTCAAACAGGACTAAACAGTAATTTCATGTTAAATATTTATTTTGAAAAAAGATGGGAACAACCAATAGAAGAACTACATAAAGAATTAAATATAAAACCTTTAGAAATAGTTGATTTAAAATAAAAATTGTTGCTATGTGTAAGTAGTTTTATTAACATCTTGTTTTGTATTTTCTTCTAGCTTAGATATATGCATTTGACTTAATCAATATTTGGTGCAAATATAAATTCTGTGAAATAAAATAAATATTAATTCAAGTAAAAAAAATGATATTGTTGATGTACTGACCAGTTTGACCTTCAAATGTTTTAGGCTGAAGTTGAGCCATGGGAATTTGTTCTGTTTTTGTTGATTTTATTGTATTAGAAATAAGTTGAAGTTTGAGAGACTCATACTTGGACTAAAATTTTAAAAATAATTCCATATTAAACTAATATTTTCATTCCCATTATTGAATAAGTATTCAATTTGCTTCTTTTAATCATAATGTTTATCTAATGCTATATTTTATAGCATATAAAATATTTAAATATTTTATTTTTATTTTTTTTTATTTTAAAGATATATATATAATATATATATAGTTGTCTATACCTCATTACTAAATTTAAATTTATAATGGTTTCTGTTAAACCCTATAAATTATATTAAAATTTATACCATGTTATAACCAAATAGAATTTCTGACAAAATATTGTGTGACAATAAGCAACCTGATGAACATGCAGTTCAATTTATATTTTTTTCTAAAATAATATTTGATTCTCTCGTTATAATTATATGTAAATAAATAATGCGAAATGGGAATATTTAATATCTATTATATGGCAAATTAGTAGCTTACAAGGTTTTGAATAATTTGTGGCACTATAAAATGTAAAATAATATATATATATATATTATTATTATTATTTATATATTGTATATATTATTATTCTCTATACACTTCTAATATTCTCTATATAAAAGAAAGCATAAATCAGAAGCAACTATAACAACCCTTAATCTGATAATAGAGAGAATAGATTTTATAATAAAGCCATAAAGGTAATCAAACTAATGTTAAGATGTAAAACTATTAATTTTCAATAATATAATAATTTTTATACTTCATAGTATTTTATTTTTAATTTATGCACCATATCTACAAATTTCTATAATTGCTATCTTATGATTTTGATATTTAATAAAACTAAAATTGAACAAACATTAAATCTTAATGTGCATATTATTGTGTTTTGTTAATATTATTTTATTATCACCTGAACTTTATGTAAGATTCTATTCTTTTCAATCAATTTCTCTTCTATTTCTTGGGTTTTACGTCTTTGTAACTCAGTATCTTTCATAGCTACTATAAGTTTAATTATACAAGTTATAAATAAGCATTTTCATATAATGTATGTCATTTATTCATAAAAGTATACTTGCACTCAGATTTTTTTGTTTCAATTAAAATATGCTTTTGAAATTGATACTCCATGGTTTCTATATTGATTTTAACCTGTTCAAATTTAGCTCGAAGTCTTTTCATATCACTAGTCTGAATGATTTTTTCTTGGGTCATTTGGTAATTCCAAAAAGACACTGCTCGTAACGATATGTCCATTACAATTTCTGGTCTTAAACCACATAATATCATCTAATGTAAAATGAAATACTACAGAAACTTTGACATTACTTAATGCACATTTTTTAACTTTGATATTATAATATTATTAGTATATATATTGACTATACTATACTTAAAATACGTACAGATTTAAAAGATTCGTCTGGATTTAAGTTAACCTGAACTATGTCCAAACGTCTATTAAGAATTTCATCACAGCAAGGGCATTTTTTTTCACGATTAAATGTTCGGCTGCCATCGTTGTCGCAAAATATATGTGAACAACTCGTTACCCATGCAAATGTGTTTAAAGTCTTACGACATTTTTTATAATTGCAGACTAAATTTATTTCGCACATTTTAAAATTGTAATTCGATCTTTTCAAAAACCGCAATATTGTATGCTTCAATAATGTCTACCGACGACTACCACAGTTCCACAGTGTGGACTTTGAAAAGCTCAAAAGTCCCATCTGTTCGACGAGTAAGTTTTAAGGACTATAGCAGACGGCAGTAGCTAGTGTAATACGTAAAGAATATTAGTATATTAGTAGTATCAGTAGTTTGTAGTCTGTATAATATGTAAGTTAGTTCTTATACTATAAGTTTAACTTATAAGTAAGAATTAACGAAGTAAGACGTGTTAAAATTATTGTAACGTAAATATTAAAGAGTAAAAACATACCACATACGAATATAATGAATATAAAACCGAACAAGAAAGAACTGTAAATTTTAA
This sequence comes from Rhopalosiphum maidis, assembly GCF_003676215.2. NCBI lineage: Eukaryota > Metazoa > Arthropoda > Insecta > Hemiptera > Aphididae > Rhopalosiphum > Rhopalosiphum maidis. Next base: position 70,526,615 of record NC_040877.1, read on the forward strand.
ATTATTACAAACATTGGAAGAAATAGTCATTATGTATATGTTTCCATGAACGTGCCTTGAATATATATTTTTATCATTATAATAATAATATAATATGATGATTAGGTGTATATTGTGAATGTAAATGTAAAATTACTAGAATTAATTATTATAATTTATTTTATGTTTATACAACAAAGTGTCCGACTCCTATTACTAAATTTATTTTGTATATAAATTATTAAATTATAGAATACGTGCAGGTACAGTATTTTAATTCTGTAATTACGGAATATTTTTATAAATATTTCATATTGCATTAATAGAAAGTGTTCAAAATCGTTTGGCCTATAAAATCGCTCTAATATCCCGTCGTGTTTGACCTTAATGACCAAAATTGAAATTTATTAGCTGTGTTATGTTTTAAAGTGTATTTGATGTATTTTAAAATTACACACTTAATATTCTGTTAGTAATTTATTTTGTATAAAAAACTTGCCTGGTATTTATAGAATCATGAGTGGAGCATATACACCCGGTACTGTTCCAACAGCACCATATGGATGGAATCAGCAGACAAGTGTTTCACCAGCAAGTCCTTACACCCCACAACCTGAATGTAAGTGATTATTACCAATTATATGTTTTTCTTCTAATATTTTGAACTTTTATTATTTGATATAGTTGTAAAAGCACCATATGAACTTATTACTACTGTTGTTCCTGTTGGTCCCCACAGTACTCGAATGGTCTGCTCCAATTGTCGGAAAGAGATAACTACAAAAATAAATAAGAAACCGAGTACAATGGCTTATATAACCAGTTTAATGTGTTGTGTGTTTGGGTAATAAGCAAATTAATTAAATATTTTTATAATTTTGATCTAGATTAAAATGCACTAAACATACAAGTTAATTCCTTTAATATGATTAAGTCAAAATCTTTAAATTGTATTCATATTTATTTTATTTATTGAAACATAGAAAACATTATACCCACTCAAGCCCGGCTAAAGGAATAGGCGACATAGGCCCAGGGCAGTATTTTTGAGAGGAGGCATTTAACATTTTTATATTATAGATTTGATGTAGTATTTACATTTAGGGGGCAGTAAAACTCAAGTTGGCCTAAGTGTATTTAAACACTTGATCCGGGCGCCTGGGCCTGTACCTACTGTGTCATCCCTGTCTTACTACAATACACAATATACCAAATTGTACTTCAGAATAAACCATTTTACTCTTGTCAGTTTTAACAATAGAGAAAATTGGCCTTTTATTAAATTTAAAAATAAGAATATCATCCAAGTTTCCATTTAGGCTTTTATTTATATGTTGATTAAAGCAAGTTTTGAGCATTGTACATTTTCGAAAAATCAACTCAATCTGATGTTAACAATTACACTAAAATTAATTATTTTGAATACAACATTTTCTATATTGTATTTTTTTGTAAGACCGGAAAACATATGCAAGTATAAGTGTAACCTTCTCTTAACCCATGAGCGTAACTAGTCCTTTAAGTAAGAAAGGGGGCTGGATTCCTAAAAATATTTAATAGCATATTTTTTTTTTATTAGATTATTATTTATTGTTTCTATTGGTGTTTACAACTGACTCTTGAATTATTATTCGTTTGTATTAAACATTATATTTTTTTACATTATGGGCAAAAATAAAGTTAGTACTATTATGTTTATAGCCACATGCATTTACCCAAAATTATGGTGGGGGCTGAAGTTCACCCTAACCCCCCACCCCTAGTTACGCCTATGTCTTAACCACAAATAATTCTACATTTCTCCTCTTCCAACTTGCAATTTTCAAATAGTAGACTATATTTTTAATTATTTTTTAAACAAAAATAATTATCACAGTTGGTGTTTGTATTTGTATTATGTTTATAATATTTTGAATAAAGTTAATAATGAATATTTTAAGGGATATCAGGTGATGCTACTACACCTAAATATTCTATAGTATTTAATATTTATGTGTGCATAATTTTTTGTTTATATATAAATATTCTTCTAAAAACATAGTAAATCCTTTAGTTTTATAGTTTAATTTAAGTTTTTAGTGTTCTTACTATTTATTTAAATTATTACGAAAAATAATTTTATTGCTTTTTGTTTTTCAGATGTTTCTGGGGTCCATGTTTGATACCATTTTGTATGGATCAATGTTTAAACGTTGAACATAAATGCCCTAAGTGTGAAGTTTATTTAGGGCAGTATATACGATAAATTGAGTATTTTTACAAAAAGCTTGATAAATGTTCAAATTAACCAACAGTTGTTACTTACAAAACTTGTATACTAATGCTTACTCAATGAGGCAGCTTGGTTTGATTATTCAAAAGACATTATGTATACTTTTACTAACAATTATTGTCTTCGGTGACTTGTAATTATGTGCCTTATAGTATTATTGGAAATGTAAAATCTCTAAAACTACTTATAAATTAAACAAATTTTGTAATATCACATTAGTATGTAGTTACCTCATATCAATATTAATTATAAAAGTTTTAATGTTATCTGTTTATATTTTTATTATTTTATATTATTATAATGTGTTGTTTGTTTGTTTTTATTATAATTATTAATTATTCTTGTTATGACTAATAAAACAATTTTCGAAGACTATTTTATTAATTTTATAGATCTAGTTATTTGTAATTTATGTAATAGTAATACTATTACAGTTCATAAAATTAGTAATTACGTATAGCTAGTATAGGCACAATACAAATTCATGTCAAATAAATCAAAAGGGTTTTACACCTGTATGTTGTAACTTTTAAGAACTAAAAAAATGATATTGAGTATTTCCCTTTTAGTTATTTATTATATAATTTAAATTTATAAAATAATAAATAATAAGCAAATAAATATTAATTAATAATATCACAAAATAAAACTTAATGGCAAAAATAATTAATTTTTTAATGAAAGTATTATTATTTATAATTTTAGTTGTTACCATGGTAGATAATAAACTACCGTGGTTGTTACTATCTTAACTGAATTCTACCCTCATCCTGGTCGAATTAGGCCACATGGACGCCTACTAATTATTGCTGTATTAAGACTTGAAATGCTAGAGCACTTCAAGAATTTAATTTAAAAAAAAAATAAGAATACCTACCTTCCTAAAATATTTTAGTGTTTTATTAAAAATAATCGCAGTAATTCGATTTTTAAAAATTGTTTAATATAAAATTTTAAAATGTAGGTTCAATTCGAAACCAATGTTTACAATTATTATAGCACTACAAAATTTGACGCTCTATAAGTATCACTTGTGCTATAATACTCATCAATTGTAGTTATGCTGGTTTAATATTTGTTCCAAGTGAACGAACTTCAAATTGATCTTTCTCGAAACCGTTTCGAGTTGGTTTTGCAGCGATTCGTACATTTGAGAAAGATCTATATGTATTAGGTTTACGATTTTAACATCGTCTAAACGTATTTATAATATTTATATATATTATTAGTCATAATGTGTATTTTGTTTGAACTACTTGAAATATTTAAATTCTAATTTATAAATAATTTTGACAGAATCTAAACGAATGGTATTCTTATTGTTAAAATTTAATTACAATCCTTTAACTTACGTGCCAAGCATGAACTTTTGATTTAAAAGAGACAAAATTGGCGATATGGTCGTACTTGAATTAGAACAATTAATGTAGGTTTCTATTTAATTTCCGAAAAGCATAGGTGTTATCAGTAACGTAACTATAGGACCAAGGTGGATTGATAGCCGCATGGGCGTAACTAGGATTTAATAGTTACAGGGGCTAGAGTCCTAAAAAACCAAAGTTAAAAATAACTTGAAAGCTAACTGAGACTAAAAAGTAAAAGTTTATAGGGGGCTAAGTACAAATACAGGGAGGCTAAGCCTCCCTTAGCCCCCTAGTTAAGTCGATGTTGATATAGGTTAGATGATTAGGTCAAACCACCTTGTATAGGACCATTTCGTGGGAGTGATATATCGATATAGATATTTCATAATTGTTACAATAATGAATAAGTTATAAGGATTAAGGAGAACTAACAAACATTCCTCATTTATAATATAATTTATAATATTCATGCATGATTAATGATTTTATTTATTCTTATTTTTATAATAATATTTTTAGTTTTCTTAATGAGTTAAACAGTATGTAAAAAAAAAAGATCAGTGATATACTACCCCTCCCAATATTGTTGTCTTCGATATCTAAACATAAACTATTTAATACGTATTAATTTTTTAATTATTTTAAATATAAATTTATTACAAATTATAGATATGTATAATCAGTGCTTGAATTGGCGGTGGACGATGGACGTGTGGGTACGGAGTCCGCCTTCTTTTGTATTAGCATACCTCTTTTATTAATTTGAAACGAAACGTTGGAAAAGTGGAAACGCAACATTTGTTGTAATGACTTTGTAAATCATCAGCTTTTTCTAATTCAAAATATACCTATAACCTATAGCCATAATATTTGTATATTTGTATCGACTATGAAAAAAAATTGGTTAAGGGGCCTCGCTACTGTCGTCAATTTGAGCTCAAAAGACGTAAAGTTTTGACAAAATTAAAGTTAGTTTAAGGTGTCCGATTTTGATTCTGAAAAAATTCTGAACTCGGCAGAAAATTGTCTATAGATCATTAGATCGTACGGAATACTTTGTAACAATTAAATCTTATAGTCTAATAAAGTGGTAATAAAAACTTGAAGATATGATTTTTTTTCAAATTATAATATTAAATTTAAAATTATAATTCAAACCGAAATGTTTCGTACGATCTACAGACATTTTTCTGCTGAATTATAATAATGGGTAATTACTAATTAATATAATGAATCGTTAGGCTGCGGCGACTACACCTAGTTTTCTATGCGACCCTAGATATTGTGAACATGAACATGACTATTTTTCACGTTTTATTATAATAATATGTATAAGAAGATGTCAAATCTATGAGTGTTTTTTCAACAAGTTTTACAATAATTCACTTCTAACGGTGATTGGCCGCAGTTGAGTTAATTGCTCATTTTTTATAGAAAATCTATATAAAAAAAATATTCATAACTATAGGTGCTTATAAATAATAAACTTAATCAAATGAACGTGGATATATGTATTACCAAAAAAAAAATCTTGTATAATAGACAATTATTAAACGCTAGAATTTTACAAACACTATCAAAAAAAAAAAAACACATAATGTGTTTGTAATGTGTACAATGTTTCGAACAGATTCGTATGTCATTCAATTACGCGTCACAGCCACCGAATAATCGGATCAGAATCGAATCGCTTGCGTTTTCAGATCACTACAGTGGCACACGAGACGGGCAGCTCAAACGAGAGCGATATACCCATGACAAAATACGTATTTTGTCATGGATACACATACACCCGTAACGCGGAGCTCTGACGAATCAATGGAACTATGTCATCTGCTCGCTAGATTTGACGTACGCGCGACTAGTCATTTGTGCGGCGAAACGTAACCCGCCGTAGCTCTGCGTATATATGTCGACAATGACGATAACGCACAGAAAAACGGGGTTTTACAAATATACGTTCTGTTTGGGAAACATACTTAGACACTTACGAATAACATATTCCTACGAATGACTGTTTATCGCATAACACGGGAACAGAAAAATAAAATATGCAAATTTGATGTGATCAACAGTGTTTGCGCAAACGCAACAAACCAACCATTAACGCACTGCCCGAACAGTGTCAGCTTTATATTATATAGGCCAAGGTCGAATTTTGTTTGTGTATACCAGAGTTTGAGTTAAAGAAATGTTAGAGCTGCGAATAGATATATGAATAAAATCACTATTTAATAATACGAGTACAAGCAATATAACGTGCAGGCAACATAATATGTTAAATATAAAAAAATATAGATACCTTGTGCCTTCCTTACTCGTGCAAGTCTGCCCGGGGTGGGTCTTGCTACCAAGGAGGACAGACGGTGAATGTCAATGCTGTTCATTTCGCCGGGCCGGTAGCGTATCGTGTTCTGTGACAGATAACAAGAAACCGTTGAAACCCCAATAGTGCAGTCGCCGATAAACGTACAATTTAAATAAAAGTTATTATAAGAATAAAATAATTATAACAATAATAAAAATAATAATAATAAGATTAGGAATAAGAATAATAAAAATGATAATAATAAAAAGGAAAAGAAGAATCTGGAACCTTATCCCCCCACACTGAACGGAAAAATCCCCCCTCTCGGACAAAAAATTAAAAGTTAAAATATTAAACAATTATTTATTATGTACAAACTTTTCACGGGATTTTAAGATTTTTCCAGAGTTTTTTTCCAACCCGTTCTTTTCATATTCGCATAATTTGCGTCTTTTGAAAGCTGTACGTATATGCGATTTTTTCGCCGTTTGCGTTCGTAGCGGTAGCGTAAGATCGCGAACGCCGATCGACGTACGAGCTATTTATTCTATTGTTATTGCTTAAATGTCCACGTATATAATAAACATTTGATTCGAAGCCCATTTGTCAATGTACAATACTGTTTTTTTGATTCAATAAATTGCATTTTATCGTATTTATATATTTTTTTTTTGTTTTTGGTAGCTTAACTTTTATGTCATACAGTGGCGCAAATAAGGGGGGATTGGGGGGCTTAGCCTCCTCCAAATTACTCAAAGCCCCCTCAAAAATTATATTATGTGTATTAATCTTAATAAAAATTTTTTACCTTGTAATTAGACATTTTTTCCTTACAACGATAAGACAATTTTTTTTATTAACTAATTAGCAAATTAAACAGCATTTGGCATTATACGATGGTAAAGTATTTCCAAATTTTTCCAAAATGTTTCAAGTAGCTATTACTCTTCCAGTAAGTACAATAACCTGTGAGAAATATTTTTCTGCTATGCGACGTATTAAAACATAGTTACGTATTTGTATGAATCAAGATAGATTTAGTAATTTAAGTATTTTGAATATAGAAAATGACATTAGTATCAATATTGAAGACATTTTAAATATTGTTGAAAAAACTGAAAGACGTATACAATTACATTAAAATATATATCTACCTATTTATTTATATATTATGTTCAATTGTGTTACTTATTTAACTACAAATTATTATTATTATTATTATTTTTTTTTAATGAAATAAATCGGTTTATTTACAAAATTATAAATTTGTATTACTATAATATTAATACTTATGTTATATATGTGTTCTATGTATGATACTTAACTACTTAAGTCAGATTTGGAGAAATACAGGTATCCTTAAAAATATATACTAATGTACATTGTACTATCATATTATAATTTAAAAAAAATTTCTTGGGGCTTGAGCCTCCCCCCCCTAAATATTTTTACTATTTGCGCCACTGATGTCATGTATCCTCAATCACGGGTTGTGCTGTAACCATAAAAGTGTTTCTCGATGACGTTTGTATTGCACAGTACTGTACATGGGTGTATATATATGTAATACATGATACGTTTTTTGTAGGTGTATTGATGAGTTATTAATAACATGTTATATATCTTTATAAATCGTAATTTAAATTATAATGTCATTGGATGATGGGTAATAAATAAATAAATGTTTTTTTATTTTAAAATATTTTTATATAATAAATTTAATGATTTTTGTGGATTACGGGTGACTGAAGAGGATGTGGGGCTTTGCACAACACAGTAATGTGACGTTGAATTTTGTGTGAAACGCTCGTTCATCCAACATCCACTGAGTCCCCCTTCTTTTTTATTTCCAAATCAAGCATTGTGTATAATCGTATGATAGGTCATAGGTAGTAGGTACATAAGCTCTAAGCCTACTAAGATACCTACTTAGTACTTACAATCTTTAAGATCTTTTAAAAATTTATTTTCAATTTTCACTACTAAAGAGTTGAATTGCAATTGCAAATTTTCGACTATGAAAAAATGATAAGGTATATGAATAACTAAACTAATATTAATATAATTAAATTAAAATCGTCGTAATTATAATGATATTAGTGCAACTTGTAGATGTGAGGGTTATATGATGGAAAATAAGCAAATTAAAAATATTTTAGAACGCTGCTTTATATTGTTCATACCGGCCTTCTAGCGTTTCCCGAAAATAAGTCCTAGAAACGCCACTGTATATTCGTTTTAACTATATTACCTACCTGGCTATCTCTAATAAATACACGAAAGACAATAGTAAATAAATAAACCACATACCTATACAATTTAAAAATGCTTATAATTCGCTTCAAAATCTTTCGTAGGGGCCATACGGCCCCCGAGTCCTATAGATAATGTTCTTACATTTACATTTAATAATATATCAATTCAATCTAATATTAAAAATATCAAGGTTAAATAAATTATTCTGAATGTAAAAATGTGTTAAATTGTGCGAAATAACACAACTCAGATCCAAAATGACATTCTCTGCTAGAAAACAATAAGTCAATAATAGTTTAACATGTATTTTGATCTTAGTTGAAATTATGTTAGCTTATTTTTTCAATTGGTTTTAATACGTATAATACCCAAGACTTCAGAGTTTAGATGTCACCCACACACGAGACACACACATAAAAAAACTCATCCGATAAAAAGGGTAATCGGTAAAAAAGACCAAGGAAAAAAGAACAAATTTTAAAAATTTTAAATATATTTTTTGATTATAAAAATAAAATAATTATCATTTATTATCTAGTACCTAAGCACACATTTACATTTACACAAACCTTATACACCCACATCGAAAATGCCTACATTCAACTCCTTAATAACCGTCGGTATCTAATTTAAAAAATGTATTATATTATTTATATTTTATTTAATTTTAAAAATATTGAAAAATAAACGTATTTCTTTTGAAAAATATATTTTTATTGTTTAAAATTATGTTAGAAAAAATTTGTATATGTTAAATACATTATACAATATAACTTAGTATAATATAGAGTAAAAATAATTTTTATTACTAGAAATTTCCCATGTAGACTTTTCATAAATTTATTATATTATAATCAATAAATATATTTAAAATTTTTAAAAATAGTTTTTTTCCGTGTTCATTTTTTTCGGGATTCGACAAAAAGAATTACTTGTATAGTAGTAACCTACTTGTCCTACTCCATACTCCTATTTACAGATTGACTACACATAGGTTTAATATTAGTTAAGAAACCACATTTTTACACAAAATACATGAACAATATTTGCTGCATATCAGGTTTTTTTTTATGTATAATTCATTCTAACATTCTAACCGGTAGACGGAGTAGCTCTACTCGCTGCTGTATAATATATTAATATGTTTCGGAAGCACGTTATTGAGTTTTTATTATATAAGGTATAACAATTTTTACAAATTTAAATTTAACTATTAATTATTGTATTTACCTTTCTAGACGAAAAACAGTTCTGAGCAATGATGTCCATGCATGTTTATATTTCTAAGAATAGTTTATATTTTTGAATTTTTCTATTAATAATATCTGGATTGGTTGCGCTATATAATTATTAATTAGTAAGTACTTGTTGTTAAAGAAATTACATAGTCAGGGCAGACGTACATGTACCGTGATTGTGATCATTGATATTCACCTTCGGACTATTAGCGACAGTTAAAAAATAGTATTTGCCTGACAAATTAAACTTAGGTACCTAATCAAGATGTTATTTTAACATAGGCATAACTAACAAAACATAACAATTCATGTAGCTACTACAGTTTAATGGTATGAATAGAAATTAGTGAATAGTTTTTCTGAAAATGTTAACATATCAAAATCAAAATTGTAAAGATTAGTTGTTGAGTTATTTATCTTTGTACACAATATGCCCCAATCAGTGGCGGTCAAATTATTTTGTCACGGGGGGGGGATGTGGCGTAAAAATAAAACAAAATTTAATACATAAATAACAATATAGTAAACAATAAACATACATTTAATTGTTATAAATATTAAAGAAAAAAGTCATGGGAGATCTATCCCCCAATTTGTTCACCACGACACCACTGATGCCCATAATAATAAGTTCTAAAAATATATTATTATAATTAATATTAATCTTTAAATATTTATAATTTGTAAACATTATTCAAGTGACCAATTATATTATATTTATATAATATATATATATATATATATATATATATATATATATATACTAAAACTAGATTCAATATTACACATATTTTATATTCTTGTGAAACCATTTCTAAGGACTATTATCTTTAGTAGTTTAGTATTAACATTTTAATAACTGAGAAATCGTATACATTTTGAATTAAGTAAATCAAATTTTTCAAAAAAAATATTCACTAATTACAGACACATTCAGTAATTAACAGATTTACAGTAAAAAAGGGAATTTCATTAGAAAAACAAAAGATTGTATAACCACAGAACACTCCTAAATAGTACAATTAGCATGAAACAATTTTCAAGAATTTGAAAATATGTTTGTCAAATATATTTAAAAATTTAAAAAAAAACAGAATTTGAATAAATTTATTACTATAGTCTATAAGTAAAAAATAAGATAAAGCATGCTTGGTGAATTAATTTGTATAATATGCAGAATTTGTACAACGATTAAAATATTATAATTCATGTTAACTTCTTATAGGTAATAATAATAAAAACTAATTTAAGAACTCTACATGTAATAACCTATACCAACGTATAATAATGATAAACGTAATTTATGTGAATAAATAAATTGCCAGCTAATAACCATGTACCTATGGTACATTTGTAAAATGTAAATTAACTCAAGTCTTAAGAGACTTAAATAATTTGCATGTTGCATGATGTTATTTTAACCAATAACAAAGTAATAATGTCACAATTTATAGACTCATATTTATAAAATTTATCGAACTTATTTTAATGTCATATATATTATACTATATTTGCTAAATTGGTAAAAACGTAAATATATTAATGCAATATATGCTAATTTTTCCATTTAAATTATTTATCTCTCTCTCCAAAATCAAGTTTCTCCATAATATTTTCCATTCCAATAAAATACTACACCATATTATACTAATAAACAGGACTACCTACCACAGTACCACAATATATTTAATAATATCTTATTTTTCTTATAACTAAAACATAACATTTTGTTGTATAGTTAATTATGCGCAACAACTAAATTGTGAATTGTCTATTATACATTAAGACCATTATTATAATTCATGTACTTTTATAATTGGAAGTTACGTATTTAAAAAAAAAATCATAATTTTAATCAGTGTAAGTTATCATGTTGTTTTCCTTTGCACAAGGATAGCAAGATCTTTATAGATTTATTTTATGTTTAGAGATTTTGCAAGGATAGTTCCATCATATTAGTCTAATAATAATAATATATGCATTCAATCGTAATTTTTTTTTTTTAGACAATTTATATATCAGTCTATAGAATAGTATTTATGTTTAGAAATTTGCTGGTTCTTTACGAAAAAATATTGGTACAAATTAAAAATGAAAGAATCCATTTGAGATGAAATTGATGATTTCACCCTTTGTAAGTTCTGGGTGTTAAGATTTGTATTGATTCTTGTGTTAAGGAAAATTACATTGGCATAATAACTTACAATGATTAAAATTATGAGTTGTTTTTTTTTTTTTTTAAAGATATTCTATGTACGTAGCTTGCAATTATAGAAGTACATGAATTATAATGGAAAATGGTGTTAATGTATAATTAGACAATTCACAATTTTGTTATTGTGCATTAAGGCTTATTATGCGGCTACGTTATACATGAATTGGAACAATTACTGTAGGTTTCCATTCTCAAAAAATAACTTAAATAATTTATAAATTTTTTTTGACGGAAAACGGTCATGGTGATAACGGACGAGGATCATTTTGGCGGAAAACGAAAACCTCCGAAAAGCTTAGGTGTTATCTGAAACTTAACCCATTTTGTGGGGGTGATGTGTATATTTCATAATTGTTACAATTAGTGGCGTACGCAGGGGTAGGGTTCTAGTGTTTTAACCCTCCACAAAATTTCTTCTTCCTCCCAATTTTTTTTTGATATGTTAAATATATGTCTATTGTTTATTGGTCTTTTGAACAAAAAACTAGCTGAACTATGAACTTATTAAGATAGTGTGAGCATGCTTACAACCGGGGCTTACACCGTAGAGTCTATTGAATAGACGGTAGACCTATTAATAATTTTTTATAAAACTGCTATCACAGCAACATTGCACCATATTCATATCATAAGAAAAATTATTATTCAAATATTTGATTAGATATAACATTTTTATTGATAACAAATTATAAAAATTTTGAATGAACTTAATTTTTATCAAGGCACTTTGATGTTGACTTAACATTTGAAAATTACAATTTATGACTATTAAGTTTAAACTACTAAGTTGTAACTATAGTTTGGCATTAAGCTACCATTTATAAATATTATGATTTATGAGTGCTAAAAGAAAATATGTTTCATAATTCAGTTTTTTTTTTCAAAAAAATTAATATTGTTTAGTTATTTTTAATTTTGTTTATAGTATACATATTACATATATTATATAACATGTTTTTATAAAATAAATAAGAGAATAAGAGAAAACAATTAATATCAAAATAGGAATTTTTGTGTGTTATAAAGTTTTTGTAATATTTACTAGTTTATACATGAAGTGTTGGAGAGTGTGGAGGGGCAAAGCCCCCCCACGTGTCTCTAACAAATCCATGGTGAAAACCCTAATCGAACTAAAATCTGCGTACGCTACTGTTCAGACTGTCCAACTACCAAGATGTACCCCACTACACAGTACACACACGGTATACGTCTATACGGCGTACATTTATTGTCGGTTGTGTCGTCGTCCGATAACTAACTACGTTGATACGCTGTCAGCGGAAAGTTCAAAGTGGTGACTAGTGAAGACATCTTAGATTTAAATTGTACTGCTCTTTAAGGGCAGACAGCCAGTTATCTCTAGTCAGTACTATATTATACTTAGATTGCATTGCGTTTGCCGAACGCGCCATTAATTTTGAGATTAAGTTATCTTTCTCTTTAAATCCTTATTGAACTGAACAATACGGGTACATTAAAGCAAGTGTTGATCTACAGCAATATTTCTATACGTTCGTGATTTATTCGTTTTGGATAAAAAAAAAAATATGAGTGTAGATATAAGTGAAATGACCACATCTCAGCTTCAAATTCATTGTGAGTATAATATAAAAATTAAAAACTCGTAGTTATTGATTTGTTTATGCCTTTTATTGTCATAGTTCTTTCGGTTTAAATATTATATTAATATAAATTATATTGTAATTATGTAATAGCTTATAAGTTATAATAACTGTAATTGGGCTGGAACCATATTTTAGACAATTTTTAATGATATTACAAGCCGGTAGGAATGATATTATATGTAGTGACGTATGAAGTATTGTGAGATACGAAATGCCGAATTTTCCTACCTCCCCTAACAATTATACCCTATTACATTACTAAGATTATCATAGCTAATGAAGTATTTGTACTTCAGTGATATTCAAATGAAAGAAATAGTACATATAATAATTATTAATTATCAAATGATATAAAATTGTATGCACTCGTAGCAATCCCGGATTAAGATAATTTTGGGCCCGGGACCAAACAATTTTAGGGGTCCATAACCATAATCAAAATATTGGTGACCTACAAATAAAAATAATTCAGACAAAAAAAAAAATTATATTTATAATTTTATTTCTTACTTTTTTAAATACAAAAATAAAATTGTTATTTGTACAAATAACATAATTTTACATGTTTCTTTTGATATATACTATTATTATTATTATATCCAAATATTTCATGGCTTAATAAAATAAAACATACTATTCACCAGGGGTCCACTATTGTTTGATATCCGTTGTGGACACGCGGCCATGCCCCCCTGCCACCTCTTAATCCGGGCTTGGCTGGTAGACAGTGGACCACGAGTTGTTCACCGAAAATCTTAAGATTCCAATTTTTTTGTTTTACGTATGGCGTCCAGGGCCACCCCACCTCTTCCCCATAATTACAATAAAACCTCTCGTTCATCATCGGTTTTTTTTGCTACTCGTATAGTCGTATTATTGATAGGTATTTAGTATATTGCTTTAAAAATTTACAGTCGGTACTGTCATAGATTAAATATATTTAATCTATGGTACTGGGTAAGTATACAAAATTATAAAATATAATTTAGCTCGCGGAAGTATTGCGAAAGCTGTTTCCGCGGCGCCGTCGTTACAAATTGAAAAAATGTATAATTTATTTTATTTGACTTCTAAATAATTGTTTACTATATAATATATAGCCATATAGGCTTACATTCAATTTTTAGTATTAATGTACTCGTATAAATAGTAAATTAATAAATTATACAATTTAATATTTTACATACTGTAAATCCTTTTTTTTCAATATTTTCTGATAATACGACTTCTTCTGTATTCCAATCATACGTCCATACTCCCAGTTTAAAGGTGACGGATTAAAGTGGTTCCACTGTATGTCCATATGTATTACATATATTCTATATTTATTTTTTTAACATTTAATTAAATGTAGTTTATATACTCCGTTTCATTAGAGAAGGTAGGTACACGTTTTTTCGTCTGTACACAACTTTCGCCCGGAGTGGCTAGTTTGTCGGGCGGTAAAGAATGGCAGACATTAACCTCCGTCAGTGGCGCCATTTGAGTTTTATAATAGCAGTACCAACATTTAAGCAGAACACTTTTTCAAAATAGTAGATACAGTCAATACAGATATGGTTTGTGTGTAAGTCGCTTGTATGGAGTTAAACTCTTGAAGGGTATATTTTAATGAATTCAAATTATTCATTAATAATGTATTTGCATTTTGGTATGGATCCAAAAATGTTTAGTATAGGTACTTATATTTAATCAATGCAATATTTATTCCAAATAAAATTAATATATTATATTTATTTATTAACATATTATAACAAATAATAATACAATATTCCATACAAAATGAATTAGTTTTTTAAATTAATGATGCTATTCTAGCTTATACCTTCTAGTTTTTATTTTAGAAAATCTATCTACTGCTTCGTCTGAATCTATTTTGATAGCATCTTCTTTTTCTATTGCTATGACCATTAAATCACTTAATCGTTTATCACCCATTGAAGATATAATATTATACTAAATTTAACCGTAGGTAGTCTGTAACAACATCATAGAAATGTTAGAAATATAGAATTATTCTGAATTACAAGCATAACTGTACAATGGAATACCCATATACGTCGATACGTACCTATTATATATTTATACATAGGAGGTACCTATTTATACTATATTTTGTTATATCGCATTTATACCTACTAATGCAAAAAACATTATCTGGAAAGTTGGAAATAGCTTTGATCAATGATCATAGACGTATATTGTAGTAGTAGTAGTACATGCTATAATCTAATAAGAATCTAAAAAATAATAAATATTAATAGGTAAACATGTAAACATACATAATAATATTATATTATATATTTATATTTTATACCTAAGCATTATATAGTATTCATAAAAATTAATAATATATATTAATTTTTACTCATAAGGCCATAGGCCATCGCCCGTGCGCCGTCGGTGCATTGTAAATTTGAATCCAGACCAATAAGACTAGGAAAAAAATAGGAGAGTCAAAGTATACTCTACGCCCCCCCTCAAATGGCACCCCTAGCCCCCATGCTATTGAAAGCGGTAGATGGATGCACTACTCGTGTACCTTCTCTCAAGAAATGGAGTATAGACTCAGAGACTAATACTCTATTACTGTGAATGAAAATTATAAATTAATATTGTTATAATTATTTATGAATACTGACTACTAGGTTATTAATATTTTGCTAGAAGAAAGTAGAATTTACTTTAGATTCAAAGAGAGTAAAAGGCCGGAAGACCTACTGAAAGTACTCTATAAAAGAAAAAAGAAAAAAAATCTAGCTAGCATTATTGTAATAATAAATGTAACTCAAAATTACATTGACATATACTAACATAAAAAAGTAAATAAATAATAATAATGTAAATATTTCAATGTATAATTATGTAATTGACTACGTATAGTATAAATCACATTGTTATAAAGATATTTACCTTTTTAAATTTAACTTACCCAAATTATATAGAATATTTGAATGTAAATAAACATCATATATTATGTAAATATAATTATTAATTAGTATAGGTATAAAAAATATGCTTTTTAAACGAATATTTAATAGTGCGCCTAAAAAAAGGGAACGTAGTGAAAACGCGCACTACGGATTCTAATCGAATTCGGGTATTACTACCCCAGCTCAGTTAGGATTTTGAAATATGCAGCCCGCGGCCTACACCAAAAAAATACAGCCTCTTACATAATACCACCCTAGGCATAAGCCTGTGTATTTAAGAATTAAATAAATTTCATTATTACCTAAATTAGATAATTAAATATTCAATCAGTGTCTATGTGAAGACAAGATTGTTTTATTAAATTTTATTTCTATGTTTTGGACCTCAATTGCCTCCAGCTACAATACCAAATCTATTGGGTCCTAAAAGTATATCAACATTATGCACTATATGTGACAAACACATTCGTACAAATATATCAAAGAAAACTAAATCTTCTGCTAAGTGGAGTTGTTTACTGACGAGTATCTGTGCGTAAGTATTACAAAACTTATAATTTTTATTATTATAAATTATAGAAAATTTAGTCAACATTTTGTTATTTATGCAGTATGATCACAGTTTCAGATAATACTCAATATTTTGGTCAGATGATAATTTATTTTTTTATTTTTGTTAATTTTCATTTTAATACCCCTAGATCTAAAAAAAAAACTTATTTCAATACAAAGTCATCTGGTCAAAATATTTAGTATTACTTGCAATCACCGTATTCACACTGTATAATGTAAACATGTATTGTTTTATAATTGTTTAGTATTTTTACTAAATTAAAAGCATTTTTTTAAACAAGCAAATAGTGTTTAATCCTTTCTATGTACAATTATATTATATTTTTAAGCTTTCTAATTCCTTGGTGCATGAACTCTTACAATGTTGTCGACCATGAGTGCCCACAATGTAACACTATTTTGGGGCAGTACACACCATAAACTAAACTTCAACAATATAGTCGTACCGCTTATACCATACTTTTTTAACTACTTTTATTATTATTTATTAAAAACGACAATTGAATAAAAGTAATTTTCAATTTTTCATGTAATATGATATTTGAATATTTCTATAAAAAAAAGAATGAAATGTGTTTTTTATTTTTCTATTTTCTATTTAAGCATATAATAGCAGTATATTTAAAAATAAGGTACCATAATATTATTTTTCCACTGATTATGAAAAATAAATATTTTTAATTGAACAATATGATATGATGTTAAATGTATTTTCTTTTTGTATTTATTATTACCTACTGTTCTACAACAATTTAATATTATTATAGTTTGTAAAATGTATATTGTTTTGTTAATGAATTAAAATAATGATTTTACTATAATAGAAGTATTAATTTGTTCAGAGATGTATTAATTTATATTTTTTATAATGTTAGTACTTCTGAAAACGTTAAATACTATAGTTAAAATAGAGTAGTTTTTTTACAAATTGTGATATCCAATACCATTATTTTAGAATAAATATTGAAAAGTATAGAGCACAAAGTCAAAATAAAGGGTCAAAAATATTTTAAATATTTCTTCTCAGTATTTAAAAACACAAATAAAAATAGAACATAATTATTTTATCCTTAAAATATCAGAAAATGTTTAATTAATCTTAATTTTAATTCTGTATGAGTATCTATTGAAAATTGTTATTATGCATAAATAATTTATGTTCTCTGAATTATAAAAAGAATTATGGCAAGTTATAGGAGGAAAATTTGGCAAAATATGCATGCAAATATATGCACAGAATATAACAAAAATATGCGTAAAAAAACAAAAATATGCCAAAAAAATCAAAAATATGCATAACATGTTTTAATAAGAACGAAAAAAAATAATTAAATAAAAATAAAAATAATATAATATAATACAATTTATTAACAAACATCAAAATTTCAGTATCTAATTGACAACTTCTTGGTTCAACGTCTGTATATATAAAATAATAATATGATAATATATAGCATTAAATACCTAACTGTTTTCGGCCAGCCAAAAACCTTTTTTATTTAGTATCTAGGTGCGCGATGTACAGTATATACATACCAGTGTCTAGGTAAGTATTATATTATTGTATTATAATATTATATTATATTTCGATTTAAGTATAATATTTGATTAAAATTTTTAATTTAAGTATAATCTTCGACAATATTAACTAAATATGCATTCTTAGAAAATGTACCAGAATGTGCAAAAATGAAATAATCAATAAATCTGAAAGTAGTATCTAAAAAAATAAAAAGTCAGATGAAGAACGGTATACCTGCTTTAGTGATAAAATGATGTAAGTAGGTACATTGACTTTCAATGTCCAAATTCATTTGGTTTTGTTTGTGTTTTTTAGGAATCATTTGACAAAATAAACTTAAAGATTTTAGTATTTGAGGTGGGGATAAATGTGTTTTAGAATAATAATATAAAATTAATTTAATTAATTAATTCAATAGAAACGTTTTCGAATGACAATTTTGTAGTTTCATAAAAATATATTTTTAAAGAGTTTCATTAATCGAAGGTTCCACTGTACTTTAAACTATTAAATTATAATTATTAGTTGCTTATTAGTTATTTAAGAGTTTATGGGTATTTAGCTATTGTTTTTTGTTAACTTATTTATTTATTAAATATATAATGCATTTTAATAATTTTTATATTTCATTACCTAATACCTGTTGATACATTTTCAGTTTTCTGATACAATAATTAATAGGTATTCCACAGTTATAGATAACTGTTTGTAAAATATGAAGGTTTATATTTAAATCGCCTTAAGGTTTAAGTGGATGTCTGCGCGTACAAGTGTTTCTACCTATTTGTTTTCTTTCTTTGATTCACGTGCAATATAGCAAATTTTTGTTCAATAAAATTAATCTTTTGATGTTAGTTTTAGTATTAGAGTATATTAGTGTTTTTCAAACTGGGTGCCGCGGCACACTGGTGAGCCGCAAGTATCCACTAAGTGTGCCGCGGTTTTTCCATAAATTACCGATTGCGTTGAGTTGTGATATAAGAAAATGCGAGTAACGCCACGAATTAAAAATATTTATCAGCCCATCAATCACATATTTCTTATTAAATGTATTTATAATTATAATTAATTTAAAACAGTTTTGTATCTAAAAAAAAGGTCAGTGTGCCGAGAAAATTTTTTGAAGTGTACGGTGTGCCGTGTATAATAAAAGTTTGAAAACCACTGGAGTAGATCAACAAATGAACAAACTAAGTGTATCCAAAATCATTATCTATGTTTGTACGTTAGGATTTTTACGATATTTCAATTTTTGACTTATAACTTATAAGTAGATATACAAATTATTAAAATTAAAAATGCTCACATCTCATTTTTATTTTATTATATAACATACAATATAGTTTGTACTGCCGACACTGCATAGATATATTGTGCTTATTTTTTATCTTTAAATTAGTTAATAGGTCATATCATTCTAATACTAAATCTAATAGCACAAAGTTGGTTTTGCTGAACGCAAATTGTCCATGTTGCACGTGGATCAGAGAGAGAGAGAAAGAAAACAAATAGTGCGCCGCTAACGTCCTCTTAAGGATACTCGAATATAAACCATATAATATAATTATATATTTCATATACATACATTTTTATATTTTATTTTTATAAAAAACGGTATTGTAAATTAATATATTTTTTATATTTAATTTACTATAAAAATGAATAAAAATATACAAAAAGTAAACTAGAAAATTTTAATAATTTACATCACACATTTTTACAATATTAATAGAAATATTAATATTGATACTCTAAATATTGTAAAAGGAGATTATAAGTTTGTAAATTAATATATTTTTTTACATTTTATTTATTATTAAAATAAATAACCATATGAATTTCTAATTTATCTTCAGTGAAGCGGTGACGTTTATTAGTCAATATATTATCAGATACTGAGAACAATTGTTTAATTTCAACCGAAATGGTTGGGTCATATTTAAAAGCTTCAAATTGAAGGTTACAAATGAGTTGTGTCCCAAATACTGAATTGTATCCCGCACCTTTTTTGGGGTTACACGAATTGTGTCCAAAAATTTTTATAAATTCAAATCGTGAATTTGTCCATTAAAAATTAAAAGTATGTTATATATTATAATAGCTTACATGAGAAATGAAAAAGTTCGTATAAAAAAGTCATAATATCATAGTAAAAATCAATGTTGTTTCGTCTAAGAAATATAAATATAAATACAAAATAAAAATAACTACATTAATATAATAAATTATAATTAATATAATATTAATAAAATTACATATTTGGCAAAAATTTAAATGATACTATTTTAATAAATTCAAACCGTGAAATTTGTCCATTCTTATATGCATTTAATTTTTGGCTAAGAAATAAATGTTTTTCACGTGTTGTCCAGAACATTGTAAATTCGCATTGCAAATTTTTTATATGTAATATAATATATTGGGATGGCTTAAATAAAACATAGAATTAAATTTTTTAGTTGCTTCACAACTATTATTAATTTAATATATATATATATATATATATTATATATTTATACAACATTGAAATGGACAAATTTATCGATTTAAATTTATAAAATCTTTTTTATATCAATTAACGTAACAATATATTTTATTCTTGTGACCTAATTTGTGTAAAACCTTATAAAACAGTTGGGACTCAATTCATGTATTTTATCACTGGAACACAACTTGTGTACCCCACTTTTATCATTGGGACACAACTCGTTAACTGCGAAATTGAAGCAACTGAGTATGATAGGTCTTGATAAATATCATCAAGTTGATTTTAAGTTTATCTCATATTTTTTACAATAACTATTTAGTGCCTACAAATTTGATTTTTAATTTTTCTATTCGACAAAATATTATTTTATACTTTTTTTTTAATTTTGCTACAATATGCAATACATTTTGAATTTCGTAAAAATATGCAAAAATACTATGTATGCAGACAAATAAACACACATTATTGTAAAATAAATAAAGACATTCATTGCTCCATTAAGATTATAGAACAAATAAATAAAAAGATAACTTCACTATTATATACCTAAATCATTGCGAAATACGCGCATGTGCGTGTCATCACTTATCAATCATCTAATTATCATGTTGTGACGAACGCATTCAAACGCGATCCGTTATTCGTACGATATTGACACAGTTATTCCGTATTCAATAATTACACGTTCAAGTACCTATACATATAGTATTATTTTTTTTAAAAGAAATCATAATATTATTAATATAATATAGCTAGTAATAGTAGTATTACTGTCTGCTAGTAAGTACTCTTATTTATTTTACGCTTAAAATTTATCTGTTTTAAACGCGAAAAGAAGATAAATTATGTCATCAATTCCTCCACAAAATATTCAATGTAAGTAAAAAAACTAGCTTGGCTAATTTGCTTTTCATGTAATAATTTTTTTCGTGTTTCTTATTTTACATACTTAAATAAATTTATGAATATCGAAACAAATAATGTGTTTTATTTTTAAATTGTCTAAGTATTGGGGACTTTCCCTCGGCATATTTCAAGTTTTAGTGATTTTACTTGATCGGAAGCTACATTTTGATCGGCCCTTTTAATAAATATTTTTGCTTCTTTATCGTGAAAACTAAGTACTCAAATCCCTTGGCCCCCATCATAGTATGTATGCTTATTGCAATATAATTTATTTTAGGTTCTTATGTTCTGCAAACCATGTATACAAATATAATACCTACCTAACAATAATCAACAATAAGTACTACAAAATCATTTATTATTATTTTTTAATATGGGTAAAAAAAATGTGTAATCACACTCTTAACAGATGTTTAAGTAGGCCTTTATTAAAATAAATGAAGGTAAATTATATAGGCAGTGGTGGATCCACGATTTTTTTTTTGGGGGGGACAGAATTTTTTATTAACGGTAAAATGAAAAATAATAATTTTAACTTTAAAACTCATACAAAAAAAAATATCTCTTTACTATTTTATAACATTTTAAATACATAGGTTGCTATTTAAAAATCAAAAGTTGATAGTAATTTCACAATTAAATATATAAGGGTAAAAAAATTAAAAATGTTATATAGTTTTAAAAAAGTATGAAACTAAAAATGTTGAAAAAAGTGAATGTTTAATGATAAAATTATCACCCTGTATTAAAATTATATAATAATTTTAGTTTTTTTTTTCGTGGTTGTTTAGGGGTCCAATCACCTGCACTTGCACCACCGCTAGGCCCTGATAGTATTCCAATTATATGCACTTCATGTGGTCAGTCAATATTTACCAGTACTTCTAGAAAAGCAAAAGCTGCTGCTTGGTGGAGTTGTATGCTATTAAGTTTCTGTGGGTAAGCATTAAACCGAAAACAAGACTTAATTTTTTTTTTTTTTGATGAAATTATTATTCAATATTCTTATAGAATAAAAGTATTTTTTTATTGTATGAGCGGATAATGATTAATTGTATATGTACAATTATATTCTTTTTTAGATGTTGTTTTGGATGCTGTCTAATTCCTTGCTGTTTGCACTCTTGTAATGTTGTCAACCACACGTGTCCAAATTGTAACGCGTATTTAGGACAGTATAGACCATAAACTATATATTAACAATATATCTATAAAGTAATAAAATAATATAAAGTTATCAGTTTTTATAAAAGTAGAAACGAAAAACGATTTTATAAAAAAGGTCTTACATTAAAATTTTCTTTTTAAAATATTATTTTGGAAATAAATTAGCAGTACCTATAAAAAAATATACTTTTATTCTCATTAATGTGTAGTTTTTGTACATCATTTTAAATTACCGTGCAGTAGAAATAGTAGAATAATGGTTAATAGTTATAGATAAAAAGATACAGGTACCTATTATTATTAATTTATTTTTATATGTTTACTTAAATACTAAATAGTAATTGTTACTTGTCCGTTATCTTGACTCGTATTTCAAGGTGAGCCGTTTTTATTTGATTAAACTAGCGTTCTAAAAGCAATAATTGGTATAGGCATTAGGTATAGGTACCTAATACCTACCAACCTATATAATATGTTAAATCCGCTCGTTTTATTTATCTATACAAACAATACATACATGACTATAATAGTATAATAGTTAACAAATAATTTGGAATTGCGGCCGCATACGAACCTAGTCTCTCCGAGAACTCTTAAACCACAATTAAGGCTAATATATAGAACGAGCTGTATGCCTGTGTCTGAATTGCATGCCGTGTACCCACAAGTTTATTTATCATGCTGCACCAATGTGCACGTTCACAACTTAAACTTTTTTCTGGACTTTTCTAATTCTTAACGCATATATAAAAACGATTATGATTTAGTTTCTAGATTGAAATATTTTATTTTTTAATCAAATACCAAGTAAACATTTTACCAAACTGTACCTATGTATGCTGTATATAATATAGTGTATTTTAGTCTTTTACATATAGACATCATGATGCGTATCTGTCTGTCACTTAATTATATGTAGCTGACATTTGTAAGCAATATTATATTAATCCAAAATAGATAAAAGAAAGGTTAAAGCTACGCCGCTACGACCATAAATAATGGTAATATAATAATATAATTTAGATCAAATAAAGATAACACATTATCACCCGTGTATATTTTGATGAGATTAAATTTTATTACCCAATGATATTGAAAGATGAGCTTATTGTAAGCGTACGCTCGTGTAAAGCAGTGGCGGATTTAAGGGGGGCCCGAAGGGCCTCGGCCCCCCCCCCTCCCCATTGGCATAAGTTAAATATACATATTTGTATGTATTTATAAATTACTGAAAAATTTAAGATTTGCGTTTTGGATTATGCCCACCCCTAAAAATTAAATCCTGGATCCTCCACTGGTGTAAGGCTTGCATAAAATTAAATGTCAAGTAAAGTAAGCTTAATTATTTCATTTAGTAAAATTAAATACAGGGCATGCAATTTGGACAGATCCCTCTAAAAGATATCATACAATTCAGATGCACCGTTAGAACGAATTGAGTTCCTATAGTTAATAGTTGTTTTATAGGTATATCCTAATATTGAGTTCCTACTAATTTGAAATATATATCTAATACTAGTAATACTAATCGAGTAATTGAGTTCATATTTACTGAGTCCCGACAAACTTTAAAATATATATGATCGTTCCCACTTCGAACTTACCTACAGATTTTGGACCATCTATAACAAAAAATTCTACACACTAAAAGTTCACACAATGTTTTTGTGTTAATTTTGAAAATTTAATTAATGTGATTTTATAACAGTTAGGCGTGTATAGGTAATTTATTTTTTTAATATACTAATTAAATTAGACATCTTGTATTGATAGAAACCTATGAAATAAACTTTGTACACAATATACTTGTAACATTTGCTTATAAATAATAAAATCCTATTATTTGTTTTGAATGTAACAGTTGCATTTTTCTCTAATTTCTTATTATTTGATTTGTATAGGTACTTACAATTTATTTTATTAATTACCTATGTGAGTACTTACTACTTTTCATTTTTACAAACTTATAAAATCTTTATTTTTATCCGACGAAAGTTATACAAATGATAAAAAAAACATATCACAATCGACTCTGTATCTGTAGTAACACAGGTATATATATTCAGCGGCGACAAATTAAGAGTTAAAGACCCCTGGGCAAAATAAATTTTCCAAATACTAGGTTGTTGGTACTAAAAATAGTTGACGCCGTTCTTAACATATGAATATTATGAAGCCAGGCGCCAGGGGCAGTAGTGCTCTTTGCCCCCCCCCCCTTAGAAATTTTGTTCACATAATATACGGGACTCGTTTGCATACACCAAGAAATGGTTGATACTGGTTACAGTGGGGATCAAAACAGGTAAAAACAAAATTCAAATTATGGTTAGGAAATATATTCATTATATTTTAAATATTGATATAGTTACATTTTTTTTTTTTTAAGAAATATACAATCTAGCTATAGACAAAGGTATAATAAGAATATATGCTAAAAGCAAAAAAAGAAAAGTTAAGAGGAGAAACCATCCTGCAGAAACTTCCTTTTGCTTAAAAATTACAGTTAAATTATAAATTGACAGTGATAAATTTATTGAATACAAATAATATATTTATAATTAATAATTATGAACCGTTTGGTACTCTGGTTCATATTCGTATGAAACGAATTTCACATTTTAAATTAGTAATGTAACCTTAATATTCTTCATAAATTTAACTATTTTGTTAATTGTTAATCATTATAGTTTATTTGTTACCAAATACCTTTATTGATAATAACACGTTTATTTTTTTTGTTAACTAAAATTAACTTCTTAGGAACCAACAGTAAGTGGTAAGTCAACTGTTTGTAGTGCCTATGTGGCTAGGTTTATAGGTGGTAATTGGAAATAAACTAATAAATGTATTAATTTTGAGTTTGGAAACAAAATACTTAATTGTCATCAGAACAGACAGAACTAGTTTATTTGGTAATGTATTTATAGATGATAGATAGATCCCTATAAGGCTATACGACTATATGTAAATATAGGTATTATAAAAAATAGACTTTTATTGTGAATGTCACGTGATGTATATCTACTGACATGACGTATTTATTATCACTAAAAGAGAAATACTGATCACCCGAATAATGTTTTATTAGTCATCGATGATGTTAATTAAGCAATTAATAAGATAGAAAGGTCAAAGGTTTTTTGTGGTAGTTTTATAAAAATTTATCATACAAGTTCAGAGCGATTACGATACACATATAAGGACATAAGGTCTATGTATAATGTACATAGTGATTGTTCCGTGGCAAATTACTATTTGTAATGTCACCACTACGAGCTACGGCACAATTATAATGATGATAATAATTGTTATTTTAAATTATCTGTAAAAAAAGATATATAATAATAACAACAATTATTTTTAATTCGTATTTATGTCTTATTGTATTTCGACGTCTGCCGCTCGGTATCGAACATAAAATTTAATTTATCAATCATATAATTGTCTCGTTTTTTTCAATATCGTGCAAATGTGTTAATTAAGTACCCTATAAACTCACTAATGTGTATTTAGACACAATTTTTTTAAACTAATGTCAATTTAAATCGGTAAGTAGGCATATATTTATAATTGTACATTTTATACATCGTTAATGCAGCAACTATACATCATATTATATTGTATACATATACTCTCACATCCCTCTATACGTACATCACGTAATATATTATTAAATAGGTACTTCGTATTGTTGTATATACGTCGACTTTTCATTCCGACAACGAATATAGAGTAATGGACGACGTCAATTTTACCGACGGTGGGCGTTCAGAATTTTTTGAAACCGACTGTGACGACCACGTACACCGGTCGTTATCGACAATAGCGGACACGCTGGACTTGGCAGTGTGCCAACCGGCGACGGCGGTGCAATCGCGCCCGCTGGAACGGTTGAGCGGACGATGGACGTTTCGGTCGATGCCGCAGGACGTCAATCTGACGGCGTACGGCAGACAGTTTTCCGACGAGTGGCCGTCGTTTCACGTGGAAATGGAGTGCGACATCGTGGATGCGACTACCGCCGCCAAGGACCTTGTTGACAAGGAGACGACACAGACGCCGGACGGCGGCATACGGTCGCCTGGGGCCGATGCGAAGGATTCGACAGCCCCGAGTCACCACCCGAACGTGTTCGTCAGACAGTGCGTCACTTACGCCGGACGTGTCTTTACTTGGGATTTCTATAGAACCGTGTGCTTGTACTTTTTACCAATCTTCAGGTTCCGGAACCGTAGGTAATCGACGTGGACGACAATAGGACTTGTAGGTATAGGTTGTAGGTACCTAATAATAACATGGTCATACTCATGATGAACTCGTGAATCATGAATTATTATTGGACGAGTTCATAAACCTTATTAATATAGTATAAGATCTATGCACTATGGATGAGTTGCAGTGTTTGTAATTTGAACTGTGCTCGCCCACTCGACTGTTTATCATTATGATATTTATCTATAACAAATTAATTTATAGTACCTATTTCACTATTGCTGTTGTGGCATAATGTCATTATTAAGTATATCCAGATTGAAATACATGTGTGACATTTGTGAAGATTGAATTATCTATTATTTATAGATCATCATTCAACAACATTTAAAATACCTTAATTAATAAGTCTGTTCATTATACATATATATAATACACGTTATACACACACTATAACACATAATTCTTTTAAATATATTTATATTGATGTATATTTTAATTAAAGTTTAGTTTTGAATATTTAGGTATGCTGTAAGATTATAAATAATAAAATGTTGTGAACATTGTTGTCACTCAAATCAGTATCAGTTGTACAATAGAGTACAAACTATGAAGACGATCTAACACAGGTGAATGCAAATGTAATATACATTACCACAATGGCTAGTACACCTAATATTTGTTAAAAGTTTCACCTAACCTATATGTGATTCGAACAAGTTTAATTTTATTATTTTCTACAAGTATTTATTTTTCTAAAATTAAATATATTTTAATTGTTTATAATGTATAGGAATTTATAGGTTATATTTTTTACAGAGTGCAACTCAGTATTAAAACATGATGAATAATGAAGCATAGTTCAGTAAGGTATAAATAGGTAGTAACTTAACCTGAATACAAGCAATCAATCTGTTCAGTGTTAATTATAGTAAAACAATGGTTAAATGTATTATATATTTCAATAGTATATAATTTTTATCTTGATTCTTATTTAGGTATGATAATAAAAATAAAAACCTTATAATATAATACATTTACAGTCTTACAGATAAAATCAGTTTTGATAAATATAACTATAATAAGCTTTAATTTAAATAGAATATTATATTAAATTCATAACCACAAAGTTAACTTATTATAAATACACATAAATAATCATTTTTTTCATTCTTTTGGTTTATTTTTAATAAATTAATTATACAATGTTTAAAAATTACATTCCAATAAAATATTTAACTTTATATATAAAACATAAGGGTAGTTCATTTATTATAAAAAATTGTTATAACTTAAGAACTAATTTAAATGTGAACTTAGCAAATTATATAAATTATCTAAATGTGTATTATCTTGAGTTAATATAAAATTTTTTATTTGACTTTCCAAAAGTTTTTTAGTTTTTTTCTTACTTGATCCAGTATTTTTTACTTTTTTATCTTCCAGTTTATCATTTATTTTACTCTGTTTGTTAGTAGTAATGCTTTGAGTTTCATAGCAAACAGGATTACTTTTAACTTTTTTTTTTTTGGTTACTTTTACAGATGTATTGTCATCTTCATTTTCTTGAATATTTTTTGACACAGATTCTAATAATGAATCACATTTTTTTTTTTTTTTATCTTTCACAGTTAAATCACTTAAGTTAACATCTTCTTTATGTTTGGATTTTTTCTTTTTCTTTATCTTAACCTCTGATAAATTACCATCAGAATTTTTATCCTTAGAATCATATGATTCAACAGCCAAAGCATGAACTTTTTTTTTCTTTTTTGAAGGAGGATGATCACTTAAAGAATCATCTAAAGCACTTATTATACTGTTTAAGAGAAAATCCTTATTTTTTCTTTTTTTCTTCTTATTTTTTATTTTATCACACTTTTCTTCATTTGTAATTGAATTTTTTGGAGATTTTGATCTTATATGCAAATTTTTTTTGATTTCTTTCTGTTTATTTAATTCTGTTGGAATATTAATTTTCATAGTTTGTTCTAGTATATCAGCTTTTTTAGTTTTCTTAAGTTTTCGTTTTTTCAAGATTTTTTTTATAACATCTTTCTCATCATTAGTATTGTCATCATCAGAAGGCTGTGTATTTAATTGTGACAAATTATGTTTTTGGTGTACATTTAAATTCGACACATAAGGTTTTTGTTTTCCAATAGAAATTTTTATATTTTTTAAAACATCTTTTTTATTTTTAGTATTAAGTAAAGGTTTATCTTTTGTTATTGTGTCATTAATTTCAGATGCATTTAAGTTAGTCTGCGAAACAGATAACTTTTGTTTTTTATTATTACGTTTTAAAGAAGTCAATACTTGATTTATTAAAATATTTTTTTTCTTTTCTTCATTTACTAATGGAATAACATTTTTTTTCCCAGATGATTTGACTTTTGATTTCTTTAAATTTACATCAAATGTTTCATCATCAGAACTTGAGCTTGTCACATTTGTAGTATATACTTTTAAAAATGGGTTTGAAATGTCTGTATTTAATTCTCCATTATTTTTATTTGGTTTTGATACATTTTTAATTGGTTTTTTTCTAGAATTTTTTTCATTAACTTGTTGTTTCTCATCACTAGTTTTGTTTTTAAGATCTGTAACTTCATTATCACTACTAGAATCTTTTTCTAAAATATGTTTAATAATATCCATTTTATTAACAATTTCATTGGACAATTGAGGAAGTACAGATGTTTCATTAACTTTTTTTTTTTTTTTACATTTTTTAAATGTTTTTTCATTTGATAATAAATTATTATAACTTTTGTTACAGCTATCGGTTTCTGATATATTAATAGAGTTATGTGTTGTTTTATTTGATTTAATTGACTTTGAAGATAACTTAGATGTGTTACAAAAAAGTTTAGCAGACGAATCACTTTCATCCGTACTATAATTTATTTGATTATAAAGAAGTGATTGACTTTTAGGTTTTTCGTTCAAATGGCTTGTATTTATTTGTGTTTTTGATATATTTTGTTTAAGTTTTGAATAAATTTCATCATCAGAGCTACTTGTTTCATTTTCAATTTTTTCATTAACATCAATTGTATGGCTAAAATCTTTTATAGATAATTTATGATCTCTACTACAGTTACTATCTGAATCGGATATCATTGATAATGTTGGTTTCAAACTTTCTTTAAATTTTTCACTTTTAATTTGGTTTTTACAATCATCTGTATCTTTCTTTTGAGGAGTATCTTTTTTTTTAATATTTTTAGTACTCAAACTTAACTTCAACGAATTTTTAACTGCTTGTTCATTTGAATTTTTGCAATCATTAAGCATTTCTTTATCTAAATTATATTCATGTTGAGTATACACTGTGTTTTCTTCTTGATTGTCTTTACTACATTCATTATTAGAATTAACCAAATGTTTGGTAATATAAGCATTAGGTTTCATCTTATTTGTACTAATTGAATTCAAAATTGCATTTACTATTTCATTTGATTTTTGATGTTTTTTAGTTGTTTTTTTAGATTTTCCAGGTTTGTTTGAAAATGAATTATTAACCAAGATGTTTTTTTGTCCAAGTTCACTGTCACTTATACTAGAATTACTTTGATGGCTATTATTATGATTTATTTTATTAGCATCATCTGAATTTTCATTATTATTAACGGAATCAGCAATTATTTTAAGTTGATTATCATTGTTATAGTTATTTTTACTATTTTCTAAAATGTTTAAAGATTGAGAATGTTTATTTTTAGCTAACGGATTAGGTAATTTAACGGAAGCCAATGACTTTTTTTTTTCAATACTTTTTTTAGCCAAATGTTTTTTTAATTGTTCTAATTGCTTATTTCTAATTAAATTGATGCTATTTACTGAATGTTCAGAATTTGAAATAGGAGTAGAACTAAATAATGGACTTTCAATGTGATTATTATTGTTAATGCTGTTGCGAATACTGGATGATGTTCTAGAAGATTTATTTGTATGGCCTTCTTTGATACTGGATAACATAGCTTTCATTTTAGAAGAAAATTCAGAATCACTTTCTGAAAATTCTGAAGAACTATCAGCAGTATCCTTATGTTGTATAACAGTATTGGTGGTTACAGGTGATTTGTTAGTAGATTTATTATCACATAATTTAGAACTAGTTATCATATTGTTCATTTCAACTGAAGACTCAGAATCACTTGATGAAAGTTTTGAGGAAATTAAAGGACTAACTGTAAGATCTACCTTTTCTGCATGTTTAATAGTGGTATTAATTGATAATGGTGATGTTTTGGTAGATTCATCAGCACGTATTTTAGGCATACTTATATTGTTTATATCAGTTGAAGATTCAGAATCACTTAATGAAGATTTTGAAGGACTTACAGTATTCTTATTAAAAGATTTAGTAAAATCACTTACAACATTTTTTGAGAATGAAGATTTAGGAGAACTGTCTTGTGTATTTATAAGGCTGTGACATTCATCCTTCCTGCAAATTAAAACAAAATAAATACATAAATAGTATAATTAATTTTTACTGTAATATTATAATATAATTAAGTTTAAAATTACTTTTTAATTATTTCTCCTGTAATATGAGGAAGTTTTTTTGTGAGATCAAAAGATAAAACTTTAACATCAATCTTATCATCCTTTTTAATTTTAGATCCTGACCACTGGTCATACGGTTCATTTTCAGGTCGTACTATTGAAACGTTGAACAAATTGTGTACTAAACAACTGACATGATTATCACTAGTTTGGTTTACTATAGCTAAAAAAAAAAAAAAATCAAATATATGATTAAAAAAAAATATAATAAGACTATATATTATGAGTTATTATTAGTTATTACTAGGGCTCGGAAATTGTAGGAGCAAAAAAGGTAAAATATACACGATAAAATTGCAAAATATGCAAAAAAATTATTTTAAATCCAAAAATCAAATACATCAGATGTTGCTAATAAATTAATAATATATATAAAAACTATTTTTAACTGAAAAAAAAATTATATCTAGTTGGCATTTTTACATCTTATTGAGGTGAAAATAAAATTAAGAATAATTTTCTTCAATCATGTACAATCATTGACAGTAACGATAAACAAAGAAACAATAAATATATATTTGCAATAAGATAGTACTATAAATCAGTATTTCGGCATGCTAGCGTGATAGACTAAATGTGTTTCATATCGCTGTTATTAACTTTGCAATTGACTATGGGGATAACAATAAACACCTTTGTTGATAATTTTGAGTTTAATTAAATATAAATTTAAATATACAGGTTAAGAAAGAAAAAAAAATCTTTAATTTTAAATTTTAAATTTTTTAATTTATAATGTAATTTTTAAAAATATACGCATAATATGCGTATAAAATCAATGAAATATGCACTTTATTAGCTAAAATTGACAAAGTATGCATTTTTAATTTTCAATTTTTTAACTCTCCATTGTATATTTCAGATTTCTAGCAAGGTCTGCTATAAATTGAGAGCATACAGAGCAATATACAATTCCTATAACTTTCGGAAGTTATATTAATAACTAATTAATTCAAACAACTTTTAAAATTTAAACTTCTTTATGATCATCGATTATTTAAACTAAAACTATAAAATAAGTGAATAATTTTATTTCAAAGATATTCTTGGTATCAAATACAAAAAAATACTATATGTATTTAAAATTAAATAATTATAATCTATATGTTATTAATTTTAATTGTTATAATCAATAAACATTTTTTTCGGTAAATAACTCGTATACTTAGATTTGTTGACTCCATAAATAAACATAATTCATACTTGTTAGGTAGTCGAAAATAAAATGTGTTCATATACTTGATAACTCAAATAAAAAAAAATAATGGAAATCTCAATAGTAAAATAAACTTAAATATAACAATGCATAATTAAAGAAATTAGAAATGAAACTATTCTCGATTTGCTAAATCTTATTACACTAAAATTATATTTAATAGTAATAATTAGGTATTCTTATTATACTGATGAAATTGTAAACCATTAAAGCTATGATAAATGGTATAAAATCAAAACTTTAGTATCTAGAAAATTTTTTAGAGGATGGTTAAAATGTATATATTATACCTTTTTTTATTTGGATTATGTAAATTGAGTGAATTTATTAGTGATTACAAACAATAACAAAATACTTTTACTATATAACATACATAGGAATTATTTTAAATTTACAACTGATAAATAGATAGTTTATATTAAAATTAGCAAATTGGGTTATAGATTTTTATCATTTAACTCATTTATAAGTATGTAAGTACTTATGTTAGTATCATATTGAAATGTTTTTCTGTTGCTTAAATAGCCTGAATCAAAATTAATGACGTACCTTCAATTATAGATCCAACTGGAGGTCTGAATATATAAACATCAACATTGACAACTACACTGATACAATGTCGGATATCAGCTGGAATAAGTTCATTTGAACTTATTTTACCAAATCCCATAATCAGTCCATTTAAACTGAAAATATTAACAAAATTAATAACTAAAAATGAACTGCATGCAACTAAGGAGACATTAATACCCACATGTGTTGTTTCCATCTTACTAACATACATCATACCAAATTTACGTTCAGCAGAACACATTTTGTGATGTGAGCTTTAATATTAGCGTAAATTTTCCCTATCATCAAAATTCTTACCTTTAAATTTGATGATAGGTAAATTTACGTTAATATTAA
The DNA here is from genome assembly GCF_003676215.2 of Rhopalosiphum maidis. Taxonomy (NCBI): domain Eukaryota; kingdom Metazoa; phylum Arthropoda; class Insecta; order Hemiptera; family Aphididae; genus Rhopalosiphum; species Rhopalosiphum maidis. The sequence continues at coordinate 70,560,376 of NC_040877.1, forward strand.
AGTTCACATCACAAAATGTGTTCTGCTGAACGTAAATTTGGTATGATGTAAGTTAGTAAGACAGAAACAACACATGCGGGTATAACGTCCACTTAATACAAATAAGATAACAATTAATAGTATAAACTTTCAACTTACTCAGAACAGTATGTAAACTTTAAATTTTGAAGTTCATCTCTAATAGCCTTTGAAAACGCTTTTGGATTGCTAGGTGCTGCATGAAAACCAAGTTTCAATTTGTATTTGTGGTCTTTGTGTAGATACACATGGTGAGGTAAATTATTGGGATCCATCATTTTTAAACAACTCTAAAACGACATTCTAAAATTTACAGTATACAGCTTCAAACGGCTACATCACACATAACATTAACAAGTACTACTCGTATGGCCGCTCAGTACTACACCTAAGTATGTTATCAGTGGATTTACTTGAACGCATGTAATTACGATTAAAAATAATATATAAGCGTCTAAATAGTAATAGTTAAAATCATCAATAAAAACTGGATATTATTATTTTATTATACAAATAAAATTCACATTTATTACCAATCATCACAGAATATAATATTACATTCAAATGTCGGATAGATAAAAAATAAAACAATTTTTACATAGTACCATACCTTTTATTACTGATGGGCGCATGGCACGGAATTCTATGCTATTGGCGGGTGAAATGATATCATCTTATCAATAAATATAAACCATAAAAGAAAAAAAAAGAAAACACACCCGTTACACACGTTACAGAGGGAGATAACGGCAAAACGCCTATTGCGACGATAAGTTATTGCTTCGAATCATAGACGCATGGCTAAGTATAAATATATAATTTATTTTATTATATATTTTTAGCAATGCATAGACGTATATTATACAATATTATGTTCTGTGATATTGCTACAAATATATTGGTTAAAAATTAGAAAATTTGTATCGGATTGTATCGAATACTACGAACTAATTACATATGTTAATAAAAAAAAAAAAATTCTTTTAAATTTATTTAAATACATAATGCACTTTAGGTTATGGGCGAAGAATGTATTTTTTTTATATCGATGTGTATTTTTTACATGTATATTTAAAAGGTAGTTGAAAAAATGATTTGATTTTGAGTGATTTCTGATAGCCAAAGTTTCTGAATTTAGTTTGTATTTTAGAAAAGTCAAAATTAAAGATTCCCAGTATTTTTAAAAGTAATGGGATAAAAACAAACAAATAATTGTGGAAAATGGAAATTTTATGTAAAACCAATTAAAAAAAAAAAAATTAACTGGAAAGTAAAATTTTTTTTTATGAATAGGTATTAGAAGTTAAAGTTTTTACGATATACGATATTCTTAGCTATTACTTCGTAAACGATTTTTTTTTTGTAATTCAAAAACGAATAATCTAAGTAAGTACTTGAAATTTTCACAAAATGTAAAAAATCATTTTTTATTGATGATATACTTTTCAAAAAAATATTTTGTTTGAAGTTACATATTGATAGACAAGATAAATTTTCTGATATCAATGATCTATATAAAAATTCGTTAAAATTACGAATAGTTGCAAATTATTTTATAGTTAAAAAATTCATAAATACTTTTAATTTTATATCTAAGTTTTTAAAACTGTTAATAAGATTTTTCATAATTAGTTCTACTGTAACCATAAAATCTGATGAATATTTAATATATAAAGGTAATTAATCTTTATAGAAATTTTATGTTAAATGTGAACGAAATTATTAATATGAAGATAAATAACTATGACAATTAATTTGTTATTATTTAAAAATATTATTTATGGAAACCATTAATACGTTAAATGTAACGTAGGTATATTAAATTATTATGAATTTTACTATATGCAACCATGACATTTTTGATTTATTTTAAGATTATATTATCTATTTATATATTATATTATTATTATATATTATGAATCTGTTTACACTGGTTTACGGTATTTACAAAAATATGTTATTAAATTTTGAGTTATATAATTTGATATAATATTATGATTTAAATTTATATTATTATAATAATTAAATAATAATAAACCTGATAAACGTAATATTTTCGAAACAATTATATCAATTTACCGTAATATTTAATGTAAAATAAGACTTTAATAGCTATATAAAAAAATATATATCATAAAATATATTAAGTGATATAGTCGATATATATATATATGTTCGCGGTAAATACTTTATTAAAACATATTCTTTCTATTTTGTAGCATGGGGAGTGCGGACTATCCACAATCCAAATATTATTGATTAATGATTAAGAATTAATTAAACTAAGAAAATTCCACAATTAAAAATAAAATGGTTGTTTATTATTAAATAAAAACGCAAATTAAAAATAATATAAAAAATAAAAGTAGAATAGTCGCGTGGCGTGAAACGTGAAAGTGGCAAGTGTTATTATATGAATATTATGAACTCGACGTCTCAACGATATGGACGATATAAGAACTTTCGGAATTGAACGAGAATTATTATTGAAATTCATGTGTAATTCACCTATCTAATCCATTTATCAAATCAAGGATATTTATTTCTCATTTATTTAAAACATAATATTTATTAAACAAATTAAATTATAGTAAAATATTAAAATAATAATGATTAGGGTAAAAACTAAAAACTAAATATATCTGTACCAACTATTTAAAAAATAAATGTTTTGTAAGCAGTATTATTGTAAAAAAACAGGACGGATGAAGTAAATTCTCCGGGTTAAGTTAGGTTAATTATTAGAATATACTAAATGTCTAAATAAATGTCTAATGTATTTAAAAAAATTTCTTTTTGTAATAATAAATGCATGTATTATTAAAAAAATTATCTCCCTCCCCTTAACACCCCCTCCAGAAATGTCAGACGACAATAATTTTATTAATTTGATTACTGTTTGTGATGTTAAAGCAACGCCGCTTTTATCACACTTACTTGATCTTGATAATATATATAATTATATGAATTATATTGTCAGAAATACAGTGCAAACTTAATTTATTGTCATAATTGGCCATCAAAAATTAAGCCCCCTCCACCGAAAAAAATTCTGGTTACGGCACTGGAGCTGAGCAATTATTTAATAATTATCCATTTTTGAAGAAAAAGTAATTTTCAAAAAGCGGAGTTCATATCTTTATTTTAAACTTCTTACTATACTACTAATTAATATTCTAATAAATTTAACAGTGAGTGTTGATAAATAGTTGCAATTGTAACACTAGAAACAATTTATATAGAAGTTTATTATGATCAAAAAAATAATATACATATATATATATATATATATATATATATATATATACAAATATAATTGTAAAATATTTATTTCCTATCTTATATGTTATAGATTACTGATAAAAGAGGTGTATATAAAATATTAAAAATATATTGTTTTACATACTTCACTTAAACTTTAAGTGTTGCCCGGCGTAAAGTATAGGCAAAATAAGTACATAACTGTCCTGTTCTATATTTTACATTTTACTATTTTAGCTCTTCGTATTTAAGTTCACCGAGGGATGTGGTTGGCAGTGATGCAATTATTGTATAATTTTTATAATTTATTACGGTTCCACTAGCTTTTGCCTAGAAATAACAACCAAACCCTTTTTATCAAAAATATCAAATATGGTTATTGTTGGATAATTATTGACAATAATGACAATTGACGATATTGTACGATACGAAACGTTGTCAACCAAATTTATCAGTAAGCAGTGTATGAACTACGAACATTGTCGCATTGATATTTAAATATTAATATTTTTCCATATTTAAAATTCTTAAAATACAAATACAGTAAATTCCCGTTACAACGAATACCAATACAACGAAAAATCCCGTTATAACGAAAGTCATAGAAGTCCTCTGCCGGAAAGCAGGGCTTATAAAGAGCGTATTCGAATTTTCGTTACAAAAAAAAAAAATCGGTCCCCTGGAGTTCGTTGTAACGGGATTTTACTATATTATAACAAAGTAGGTATAGTATTTTCGATAACATTATTCTGTATTATTATCTTAAATCATCATAAATATATAAACCAAATACCAATAATAATATTATACTTTGGTTTTTAATATAATATTATTAGTACAATAAAATTACTTAGGTATTCCTCAATAACGAATTACATTCAACACCTATTTTACAGCAAACCGGTAGCTTACTTCTTTCCTTTTTATTATTTAATTTCTGTGTGACGTAAAAGACAAAATGTATAAGAAATTTAATTTTATTATCACTCATAATAAATACGTATATATCTATAATAACGTAGTTTTTCTTGAAATCTATTGATTTCTCTTCGTTTGATCAGAAGCCCAGATAGCTCAGTCGGTAGAGCATTAGGCTTTTAACCTAAGGGTCCAGGGTTCGAGCCCCTGTCCGGGCGGAGTTTTTTGTTTTTTTTTTCAGGTTTTGTAAAATATGTTTTTAGAGGTTTCGTTATTATCGATAATTTTTGTTCAAAAAACCTTAAGTTTTGATAAAATTAAAGTTAGTTTAAGATATCCGATTTTAATTCTAAAAAAAATTTGAATTTGACAGAAAATTGTTTATAGATTGTACAGAATACTTTTGTAAAAATTAAATCTTATATTAAAATGAAGACCAGTGGCGTAGCCAAGATGTTTTTAATAATTAAATAAAATAAATCTATAACCATGTTAAAATAATAAAATAATTAAATGATAATGATTATTATCACCAGTGCAGTCGATAACGTGAATACGGCATAACAGAATACATTTCACCACGAATAAATGATTGTATTCCTATATTATATACATTATATTTTTGATAAAAATATGGCCGAAGGGGTGGGATTTCAACACCCCCCTGGCTACGCCACTGATGAAGACAATGAAGTGTAAATAAAATCTTGAAAATATGAATTTTTTTATATCATATTTAAAATTAAAATTAAAAATGGAAAGTGTTTTGTAAGATCTATAGACATTTTTCTGCTGAATTAAAATGTTTTTTTCAGAATTAAGATCAGACAACGTTAACTAACTTTAATTTTGTAAAATCAATATAAGTAAATTGTCGTAAAATTCTTATTGTGAATTTTTAATGTTGTTGAATTAATGACATGTACAAACGGCAAACGCACACGAGAGTGGCATCCGTCTGTTGCTCCAGCCGGTACCCTCATTGTATTTCACTCACACTAATAATCATTTACAACTAACACATAGATCCCGGGCGGCTATGATGAAATTATAAATTACCTAATCATTGCCCCTTAAATCACAATGTACAAAATAGTAAATAAACGTGTGTATGAGTGTAACAGAATGACAACGATTGATTTTGACAGTTATTTCCTATGTCATCTAAGGCAGTTTATAAATAGGCGTGTTAACATTTTCTGAAGAATTTATCTAATTAATTAATTATTATTACCTATTGTTATTTAACTTTCACATTTATCAAGTAATTTGCTATAAGTGGATAAAAATGTCTAAACGTCTTGTAAATCAAGTACACTTTGACCAGAAGGCAGGAATGACACGACCAAAGATAAAAATCACATCCAATAACATACCACTTGAGGTTTAAGGCTTCGGATAAATAATATCGTAAAAGTCAGGCTTTTTTTTAGTATGTAGTCAGACACATTTTGTGTAGTGAACATTTTTATTTAGTTGTGTCAAGGACGATATTTGTATTCAGTAATTCCTTACTAAAATCCAGAAGATTGGGGAAAATATTGTTTGTGCAGTCCAAAAAAATCATTATAAAAAACCCTGGTAAAAGTATATCAATTTACAAAAAAAATGGATAACAGTACAAAATTGGATCTGCTGAACGTATATATTTTATCATGTTGTATACTCGTACATTCTTAAGACGAAACAATATACACACAGGTTCGCCGTCGTCTTAGTTCTTAAACTTTATATCCTATAATATAAAGCTACTAGATTTAAAATATAGGTATGAAGACAAATGATTTAAAAATTATTGACAAATATATTATCTTGTCCGGATAGGTAAATAAAAAGTCTTACCTGAATATTATTATTTATTAGTATAACAAAAAATAATTTATACAAAATGCAAACAATTTTATTAAGTATCATTTTATTTTTATTTGCTTACACATAAAATTTAATATAAATAATTCGTTAATAATAAATTACAAAAAGCACCTACTGTACAATTTTATTTACTATACCTATAAAATTAACTATTTTTATAGTTTTATATATATTTACAAATTACATAAATGCGCGCAAGTAAGATATTTTTATAAACCCTGTCCATTTCTTCAGATTATTGAGCATATAATTTGTACACATGTAATATACTGTGTAATGTGTATAATCGTCAAAATCTTTAGGTATGCATATGCTTACACCTTATGTATAAACTATTAATTGTCTCTATTACAATATTACTATTATATTATATATACTACTATAGGTACCATTGATTATAGAATAGACTATTCTATAATCAATGTTATTACGGATTTTGTTTTCACCAAGTATTTTACAAGCGTATACAATTTAAAAAAATTGTTTATCATATATATTATGTAGATAATTGAATCTGATTTTTGGTCAGTTGAAATGTTAATAGTATATTATCTTTAATAATTCAAGATATACTTTGGTAAAATAATAATAAAATATATTTAAATTTTAGATTAATTATCTTAATATTATTAATTAACTTAATTTATTATTTTACATATTAAATGAATTGATCATTATTACAGTATCACATAAATTTAAAAAAAAAAACCGTACAATATATACCTGCTCAAGTAAAATATTGACTATTACAGTAATAAGGCAAACTGCATACAGTAGTATTATAAAATACATATAGTTTATGCGTAATAAATTAAAAATATTTGGCGCCAGTGCATAAGTTGAGCATTATATTATATAAATAATAATCATGTTATTAATATCATCACTATAATAATATAATATATCCCGTACCTACGTATATAAAATATTAAAATATACAGTTGCGTCATGAGAATTTTTTATCCGACGGGGGGGTTATACACAGGCTATAGTTACCCCTGCATATAGTTTTTTAGGTGAGTGTATAGACTTAATACTAAATAATCTACGTCATGTATTTATATAGGCGTTGAGTTTTTAGGGATGAACAAGTGAGCATAACTGAATCAATAAAAAAAAAAATTCGTGACGCCACTGTAAGTAGTACATATATACATATATAGTAGTATATATTCGAGTAAATAGATATATTATATTATATGAAAAATACAATATATGTATAGGGGGTGTGTTACGTCATGGGGTTAATGAGGCGTTTGGTCTTTTCGAACGATTCTCATGACTAAAATGGTATTGGTTCTATATTACTGTATAGTAACATGGACTATATTGTACACGACAATAATATATAATATATTATGATATAAATATAGTATAAACGGCGAGGTACATTTCTTCAATACGATGACTTTTAAACGGCTGTTATCCTTTGTGTACACATAAACCATACTCTACGGACGTGGTATTGCCGGAATAGTGGACACCAGTTCGTGTGCGGTGGACCTGGAACCCTTTGGTTTGCATACGCATCCGCTTTCCACGAGCACGTAGTCCTGACCGGTTAGGGTCACCGGCCCCAAAGGTATTACCAAGAACAAGTATGGTACATACGTTTGTGTACACTCTCCTCTAACCATATCGCACTCGTTTGATCTGTAATATAAAAAAAAAAACAAATCGTTCGGTTAGATTATAAGTTAACAGGTGGATTTCGTGCGATAAGACAAACTGTATTCGTATTTATACGTTATACTTTATAATTTATAATGTAAATATGTAGTGTACACATTTTCACAAATTAGCATATATTACAAATAAACGACAGCGGAAACGTATATTGTTTATAAAATAATTGATTTTATAAAAAAAAATATTGACGAGACAAACACGCGTGTGCTCAACAGTGGTTGCAATAGGTACTTTGCGTTTAATATAATATAGTTAGCGCACTTACTCGCAAACTTCATAAACGACTTGCTGTAATAGATCCGGGAATTTTTGAACGATAGTCACGGGTTGACCAGACGTCAGCGACACACCGTACATGGGCGCAGTCGTATTGTATCTGGTGCGGCACAGCCTGTTCGGTGTTTGGCATAGTTCACGATTAGTAGCTGGTGTTGATCCATATTCTCGGGCTGAAAAATCATAAAACTATGGTTAATTTATTATACGTATTAAGTTATAATATTGTTACTGCAAATATTCACGATTCACGAACGTATATTATAGATACTACCATGTAGTATAATAGTAAAAAGAATCGAAGTGTATTTTGTTTAAGTGTTAGAGGTACGAGTAAATAGCACCAATTTACAGTTATTAGCAAGCGAATTTCCGAAAGACAAATGTGTGAAATATGCATATGTGTATATTATAGTATTATGATCACCCATAACAGCTATTAAATATAATATTATGTTTAGCATTTTATCTTCTGAATAGAAATCGTCGTGTGTATAAAAATAATAACTTTGTAGATATGTATGAATTTTCATAATTATATTAGAGAGAAATTTTTTTTTATAAAAGTGGTTTAAATTTAATATTGTATTGATATAATTGTATCGGAAGTATTTAAAAAGTTACATGAAAATGTAAATGTAAAATATAAAATCATATTTTATTTTTCCATCATATATTTCGCCGGAATTGTAATTCATCTAAAATATTTTTTATTGAAACCGTATATTTTATGTGAATTGTATAATTTACTTAGAAAAACACTCTATTGAAATTTATGTTGATCCGTATTTCGTGGTATCGATACAAATAATATATTTTCATTGAATCATATTATGTTTCGCTGGAAACATATTTTATTTTAAATATGTGTGTATTTAATTTTCTTGTACTGCCAAAGTGTCAACTAGCATGACACCTGGTTTGTAACTATTGTTTGTGATATGAATATTTAGAATTTAAATATATTTTTTTAAATTTTATTAAACTATAAACAAATAATTTAATAATAACATTTCGAATATAATAACTTAAAAACAATAAAATACCTAGTTAAAAATATTTTTAAAAATAGAATGGGATAATCTTTAATAAACAAATGCGGTGTTTACTAGTATACCTGAACATTTTTAGCAAAATAAGTTTAATCTAACCTTGATAGTTGAAGTAGTTTATATAAATATAAAATATGATTAAAATATTTTCATAAATGTTGTCAATAAGTAAAATATTACTATTACATATAGGTATTATTGACTATTTAATACTATATTATTTTAATAATAATCAATAATACTATATAATATAAAATACCATATACATAGAACTATTTGTCCATTTTTATCTAGGATACACAATTATATATACTTCATTATTGAATTTACAGATATTTATTTTGTTAAAGATCCAAATAAAACTCGATTCGTTGCGCAGTTGTTCAAGTAGATATATAATGCGAAAAACGTTTATTTTTCCAATAAATGATCTGATGTTTTACATACTACATATAGCGTTAAGCATATATATATTGTATAACTATAATAACTAAATAATATATATGACCGATATATTTAGTTCGAGAGTTATTATATTTATTCATGATATCGATTTAGTTTTTATCTATTTTTTTTTACTCTTTAATTGAATGGTCGTACAATGTGAGAAACACAATCAGAACAATATAATGTCAATTATCTTGTCAACATATTATAATAATACAAATAATAATATATAAGCCAAATATCAGATTGTATCTGTTAGAATCCTGAAAATAAGTACCTACCTAAATAACTGTATCCGATTTTTTTTATTTACTATATACATATATACATATATACATATACATATTTAATCTAAATATAATAATATATAAGTAAAATAAATAAAATAAATGTTCTCATATTTAAATAAATATATTTTAATGAAAATTTTAATTTATTGGTTTACAGATAGTTAAAATAAATATTTAAAAAAATTACTGTCAAAATGAACTGTAAATAAATTGTGAAATAATCAAATAAATAAGACAACCATCAATATACATATTATATAGGTTAGATTGTGTAGGTAATATTGTAATAGGTATGCACTATTATAGTATATACTGTATACTTATACGAGTTATATGTTTATTTATGTAATTATTTAAAATTTTTAGCAAATATTAGATGTGAATACAGCACTTACCAGTTCTACTGATCGTGTAATCTTCATTGTGATTATTAAATTTATAGGTTTTTAGTAGTGTTTCCCGTACTGTTTCGGGACTGGGTTTCGACTCAGAGTGAAAAGCGTCGCGTCCTGTCCTCGATGATCCCCAGTTGTGAGTGCGTCTATACGTGCCGGCTACTATTGACCTGTAAATGTTTGTATAAACAAATGATTTTAAAAACGAATTGAACGTACAAATTTTAAATTACGGTGATTTCCGATTGAACGGAAACTAATAATAGAATTATTCAATCACATCAACAAATTACGTTTCAAAAACTGGGTCAATTTTTTATCAATTTTTCTAGTGTACCGTTCCATATACATTTTTTTTATAAAATCATATTTTGTACTTACTCTGGATACGGTTTACCATTGGGACCGATGCAATCCAAATTATCGATGAGAGCGTCGCCCCGTAAGTATTTCAGCGATTCACCATTTCCGCCACAAAGTTCAGCCCACGTATACTTATACAGGGATAGTACATAAATTATACGCAGCAACTGTAAAGATAATATAGAATGATAAGAATTAAATATGAATAAAACATTTACAAAAGAACACGCAATAATAGAATTTATTCACCATAAATGTAAACTAAGAAATATGCGTATAACGTATAAAATTCATTTTCAAAATTGTTTCGTTTTTTTAAGGCAATAATTTTATTATTTTGTTTAAACTATATTGTTGAACCTATATAGGTTAATTAATTATAATAATTATTCAATGTTTTGAAGAAAAATAAATTAAACAAATTGTTAGCTATATAAATTATAATAAACTGGTTTTGTATAATCCAACTAATACTTAAGCAGTACATTGTCCGGAATTTATTGTATTCTAGTTCTGTAAATTTAAAGATATTCTTCAATACTTAACTTATTTTTATTTTTTAAGTAATTTTGACACAATATAGTGTAAAACTATTTTTTTCCAAATATTTCTCTATCTGTACTGGAATTGTATTGTATTTTTTTATACTTCGTAACTCGTAAGATTGTAAAATAACAGTATAAACAATTTAATAAAAATTAAAATGTATATTTGCAGAAAATTTCTATGATAATTTGTAGAACAATGAATTAAAAACGTAGTATAAAATATTAAACAGTTATAACTAATTAATATTTAAATATGTCAATCGACAATGTATAAATAAATAATATGCAAATATGGAATAATATACAAACTATAACATAATCCTAATAATTTATAATTATTATATATCAATATATTATATAATATGAGAAATGGATGAAAAAACATCGCTTCACGTCTTTATAAATTAATATCATACTTGGATAATGAAAAGACTATTGACCTACTATACTGTTTATATATTGTATAGTTTCAAAGAAACTTTAGTAATTAATCGCGTAATTAGAAACCATCAGTCGCGGCGGCGCTTCTTCCGGCAATATTCGTGCGTGTATAATATACATATATGTGCGTACTGTACATGCATGCGCGCGCGCGTGTGTGTGTTTGTGTAATATCTGGACCAAATACATATATACATTTGTAATAGTTATATTGTAATACAGCGGTGTGTGTAATGTGTTTATAATAAGTCGAGGAGGAAATAAAAATATAAAAAAAGTCACCGTGTAACGGTATACACGAATTTATTACGTTGACGCTACAGTACGTTATTTTCATTTTTTTTTTTTTCGTTTGCCATTTCCGATTGGCGAATGGCGAGTATTCCATATCCGTTATAATAAATAATATATTACACGTATTATATTATTGTAAAAAATCGATACATTTTCGATTGTTGCATTGATGTCGGTGACGCCTGTAGACTGCGGTGACTAGGACATATTATTGTATCTTTTGCCCGCAGCCGAGCCGCCGAGTGATGAAACGTAAAAAATAAAAACCACGTGAACGCAATTTAAATAATATATTTTATATGTTTATATGACGTATATATATATATATATTGTAGTATTGTGCGTATCGCATGATAACAATATAATAATAATAATATAATACCGACAATACACATGCTAGTCACTTCGGAACGAACGTTTACACACCAGCTGTACACGACGATGGTGTGTAACCTTGACCGCTACGTATGAATCTTACATTATTATTATTATTATTATGGGTAGGGTACACGACGACTTCGAACGCAGTGAAAAACGTGACACACCGCGCGCGCAAGACGTGTGCGATCGTCGTGGGGCCCCGACCGTAACGGGATCGCCGCGCCGCCGCCGCCGCCGCCGGAGACTTGTGCACGCGTATCCCACACGCGATTGGGTGGCGATCGGGTGTACAGATATCGCGGGATAACCCACATTTTTGAACCGGCTTTATGAAGCCACGACGACGTTCGTCAATCGGCCATTCGTATACCACGCACGGACTCCAGCTGTCGGCGGCAGATATTTCGTCGATGATTCACGGCGATCGCGCCCGAGACCCATTGACCCAAATCCTCACGACGACGTAATCGCCGTGTTACTATTATTATAATGGTTTATTGTCGTATTGTTTTATTCCGGGCCTGTCGGCGGCGGCGCGCCGTAAGTTCTCTATACGAGAATCACACATTTTGCCGGTGTCGTGCATCATCATCATCATCATCATCACATTATAATTTATAGTACGGGACTATTATTATGTAGGTACGGGGTGATTTACCGTCGGGAATGCCCGCCCATCGGCCACATTTATCCTGTACAGTGCTACTTATTGTATCAGTGATACATCTATTCAAATTCAGATTTTTCCCAATTTCTAGTTACACTTATAAAGACCGTATTATTTTCAAAGAAATCTACGAATCCCGTAAAAACTTTTTTTTTAAATAATAATTGTTGGGTACTCGAATGACTTCCTTGAATTTTTGACGCGATAAAATCGAAGTTCGAATGAGAAGTTTTTGAGGAATTACATATTACTTTATATACTTAGGAAAATTATATAGTCTTCAACAATGGTTTTACATACAATATAATATATAGCTTAATATGTAATATATAGTCTGGTACTTAACATGTATAAATAGTTGCCCTGTTGCTAAATTTAAACAAACTATAATACAATTTTAATACATTTATATATTAGGTACTGTGATTTTCAAATAATTATAGTGCATCTATCACATATTTATAGGCCTATTAGGGTATGTACTATTATCCTAAATACATAAGGCTTAATAACTCTAGAAACTACTCGAATTTCGATTTAAAAATGTAAACGATTTCAAAAAAATTATCTTTTTGATATATTACAGTAAAAATTGTAGTTCTTTCTCATTTGAAAAATAGAAATTTGTACCGTCCGCAAGACATTCCTTAAATGACACAAAAAAATCCAACTATTTAAAAATTAGGTCCATAGATGTACATAATTCCAAATTCAGAATTTTAATAAATGCATTATTGAATGAATAAAACGGATTTGACCTTTGTAAATCAATCTATACATCATGCAAGTATAATATATAATATATATATTATGTAGACATGTAGTAACTGCTGAACAATCATGTGTAAAATATTAAACTATTGTAAGTATAACGTCTATATTATGTATATTTGTGAATCATAGAGATTTTTCTCTGACATAATAAAATATGCACGAATCATTACTATTACTAGATATTACTATATCTATTATTTATATCAATCGTATCGGTATAATTATGTTCTATGACAAATGTGTTCGTAAATTACTGATATCAAAACGTTTTTAACGGGTAATAGGTACACTAATAAATGACTATTTTCGCGTAAGAGTTAATAAGGACTTAAAGATATATCCGTTAGGTCATAAAATATGTACACAATTATTTTCTCATAGCGCAGTTCGGATTTATTGCAAAACGGTATTCTGACAAAAATATATATCCATCAATTACATTTCTCGCTTCGGTAGCGGCAATAAATATCTTTTAACAATAACTGTCTTTATATCTGTTACTGCGGAATATAATAGTAGTTCGCATTAAATACATAGTATTTTATGATCATTGCATTTGTGTTCTTATTTAATATATAACACATATACTATAATTACAATGTAATTTAATAATTGGCTTGATTTCAATTTTAATAATTGCATTAAATAAATAATAGATACATGTGACTTAGTAACTATAATAGTTTTATACGAGGATTTAACTGTTACCCGTTATGGAGGAAGTATCGATAGGATAAAAATTGGTTGTTTGACAATATTTATAGAAATTAAAAACTCTTAAAAATCACGAGGTTAGAAAAATAAAATTACATTTTAAAAACGATATTATAATTTAAAATTGTTACCTTAATATTATTAAGTAATTACAAATTAGATCTGTTAGATTTCTGTTTTACTTTTTTTAGTGATCACATAATCATGATAATAATGTTCAATTTTATAATAATAATAAGGAGTTTATACTTAATAGATCAATGGATAGTAGTAACAGTAAACATAATAATGAAAATAATCACGGTTTGTGGTTAAAAATGTATATTCACGATAATACAATTTTATCATCTGAATACTTCTATTTCTTAGAAGTCTTAGCTGTCAACTACTGTCAAGAAAATTATTATGGATATTGATATGCTTTTCTCCGATTAATAAAGACACAGTCAATCGACAATAATTACCTTAAAGCGAGCTAAAAAGTATAAAATTTAAAAGACCAACGGTCTGCACACCTTGCACACCCAATAGTTGCGGCGCTGGCACCTAAATACATATATATCGTTTTCATATACACGATGATACACGTATATAAAATATAAATACATTAGACTTTATAGATTTATATTATGTTCTATACGTATTTATATGTATGTTACAAACATAACGGAAAAGTAATACAACGTGAAAATCTATTTAGTTTCCATGTATATAAGTCTTATAGGTTCTGACTTTCTGTGTAGAAGAAAAAAAGCTAATGGCTTTATAATTTAAAATCACACAGGTTGGAAGGTACCATGTATACGTGTAACGTGTGTAACACATACTTCGAGGTCTAATATTATATTGCATTGCAATAATATAACTCTCATGACAATTTGATGAGTTTATCGGTCATCGACGAAGTGGTGTAGGGAGTGTTATGTTATTGTCTAGTTTGACAATATATGTTATAATACATATAGAACTACATTATACACCTATAGATTTATTATAGAGTATCATTTCAATTAATACCCACTGTTTGACAAATCTTGCGGTACCGAACGCATCATCACACCTGTAAAAATGGTTCACAGAAGAATGTCTCGCAGGAAAATTGGCAGCGAGCTTGGATTATATAGGTACAATAAAACGCGTATACGAACTAAAAATAAATAAAATAGATCGGTCGTTGTCCGTCTCGTGTATGATTTTTAAAATAACACATAAATTATTGACCGTTACACATTAATGTGATAATAATGTTAATCTGTAGGGTACCTACATTTTAAGCGTTGACGTATCTTTCTAAGTTTCACACAGCTAACTATGTATGAATATTTGTCTATCAGCTAGGTGTGTTTACGTGGTATATTATAACATTAGATTCTGTTGGCGCCGTGTTTGTGTTTTCAATTTATTTTACATGTATAAATAACATTATATCCATATAAGCGGAATCTACTCTCGTCTTTACTCGAAATAAGCTGAAATGTACATTAACCAGTTCAATTAAACCTTATACAGTATCCCTCGATGATATTTCAAACCATTGTATATGAATAATTATTATAACCACATATTCAAATAGTCACGT
Source organism: Rhopalosiphum maidis (assembly GCF_003676215.2). Classification (NCBI taxonomy): domain Eukaryota; kingdom Metazoa; phylum Arthropoda; class Insecta; order Hemiptera; family Aphididae; genus Rhopalosiphum; species Rhopalosiphum maidis. Next base: position 70,576,355 of record NC_040877.1, read on the forward strand.
CAATACAAAAAAACACACTAACCTATACAGTAGCTTATTATTTATTGTATCTGAGAGGTATCCCGTTGTTTTTTTAATACAGCGACTAGTGTATATTATAATACACACATTTGTCCACACGATATTTACTTATATATACTGCAGGTTAGTGGTTTCTCTTTTCGTATTATTTTATACTACAAATTGCAGATCATCCAACCAAACATCGTCTCGAAAGCTTTTATCATTATATTATTAGCACTGATAATAATATAGTCTGCACATGGAATAGCTACTCGTGAATGGATCCTGTAGACGCGTTCCCCATTTAATCAATGCTTGTAGGTAACAATAATTTTATAAGTAACAATTTTTTACCATTTCCGATCAAAATATATAAGATAAATTTATTTTGAATATTTTTTTATGACTCACACTATTAACATTTGTAATTTTATAAATCCATTTAATTCCGTATATCATATTGCCATATTGGGCAATAACCCGACGAACCTATATGAACAACGCAGCGAACAGCTCACTCGGGTAACCGAAAACGAAAACATCCATAGAACTGATATGAAAACCTTTGGCGGGTTAATCTCGATTTCGTTTATGTACTCTTTGCATGTAGTCACATAACGAATCACGATAATGAGGAAGTGTAACCTTCAAGTTCTTCAATTTTATTTTTTCATATAATGGATCGAATTGATGTCAAATTATTTGTTGTATGACTATATACATGTATCGGTCTATCAAAGTACATTATTCCATTTAACTTGAATGTATATATTTCTTATAAATCTTTACCTACGGAATAAATATATTGTCCAAGGCATAAAAGTCAAGTTTGTAAATTTGTATAGATATAACAACGTTAACGAGACAACGAGTTGGTTAGGTACATACAAACATCAGTTCGTATAATCTCTGCAACATGCCCGTACATCTTGTATATAGTATATACGCATTACATTGTATTTTATATACTAAATTATAATAGCGGTTGTATGTTTTGTGAACGATAAACTATACAGATATATAATGCTAATGACATTTTATATCTCATATACTACACGATATACCTAATGCATGAGGTTTTTAAAAATTGTTTTGGCATAGGTTGCATTAAATATAGCTTTATTATATACAACGCGTTTATCTCGGCGTGTTAGTCCTCGTACATAATTTAATAATATTCCTAAATCGTAAAAATAATAGTTCGAAAACAAGTTGTCGACTGTGACAAACTCGCCGTGAGACCCGTGAGTAATAACCTTAAAGTAGATATGTAGTCATTATTATAATAATTCCATCCTTTTATTGTATATAGTATAATATATTTTATACAGTGTGCAGTGCGAGTAACTTATAATTATTGTAGTTTTTGTATATTGTAAGTAAATAATAATTTCCGTTAGGATTTTTTTTTCTTATCGCATTATAACTTCACGCATATATTTATGCGTTATTTTTTTTCCTCCGATGACGCACCGGAAATATTTACGGGGGGCTCATGAGAACCGGTCTGTGTTGATTTTTCAAAAATAAAAAGAATAAATAAATAAATATTGTTTCGGGGACACTGCAGTATATAGATAGGTATAATATTCTTACAAGATACGAAATCCATCTTATACGGTATCCACCGCCGCCGATATGAATGGAACTTTTAAACGAACAGTAATCGTAATTGTTCCCGAGTCACGCGTGACGCACGTTTATACGGACATTGCGGTCCGCGCGGATTCCTGCGGTCATTCGTGCTGCAGTCATTGAACTTGCAGTGTTTTTGTTTCCCAGCCGTTTTTCTACATGAACGATGCTAAATAATTTAGTTAGGATTACTTTTTTTTTCTTTTAAAAAAATTGTTCTTTACTATTTCTTCATCATAGGCATCGTCAGCTATATATATATATATATATATATTTGCTTCGACTCGTGACAAACGTGCGTGACCGACAACCAATTAGGATCTTGTTCGTTGTTAATCAGGATCACAAAAGAAATAACTCGTTATAACCCCTCATAGAGCCATCCAACACTTAAAAAGAGTTACATGGAATATCGATTATCGTTTACGGGACTGCGTTGGGGGTATCCTGGCCACATATATATACTTATATTATTGTTATTTGTTATGTACGAATAAGAATATGTCTGTCAGTGGAAAATACGTCTCATTTAGATCTGAATATGATTATTATTTATTGTATCTCAATCGTGTTCGTCTACAGTGAATTTCACGAAGAGCATTTGTGTGTATATATTATGTATCTATAGTTATGTAGGTACGTAACTGATTGATGATTCAATATAACGTCGAATTCCACACAAATACAAATAACTAAGATTGTTTCAGTGTACCTACCCAAATCGTATATATAGGTATTGCTATTTATGCGAGTTTCAAATCCGGTTTATTAATGAATTGATTTATGTATTTATTTTAAACTTAAAAATCTTTATTAGCTATTCTTTTCTATACGAGTATTTACTACTTAGTGATTAAAATGTTTAAACTGTCCATTTTGAAGCGCGTAATGCAAATTACATAAACTTTTTTTCAATAATTATTTTTTCTGAACGAGAAACATTTCAGTTATCAAGTAATTTTTTTGTAAATAGTTGTTTGATATTGATTAATGGTTGGTACTTATGGGCTATGATATAAATAATTAGTAATTACAATAAAATAATACAGTTGCAGAAATATTCATAATGTACATTATCTCAATAAATATGCCGTTCATTTAAATATTTAATTCATACAAAACCATCAATATCATATTGAACAAAAATGAAACAGTTTAATACCCGATGAAATTTAACTAGATAAAAATAAGAAACGATTGAAGTAAATTACCTAGTGGATTGAAAATGTGTACTTAGATACAATTACCTACATTCATATACAATGTTCATATATATATAAATATATAATATGTACATATATCGAAATAAGGTAAATGTTGAACGCATATAATATGATGAATGATAATGAGTTAGAAATGATTTGAAGAATACACTCAAACGATTTATTGTTTATTGTTTACGATTATTATCAATCGACAATCGACACATTTGCCTCAATACATTCGATTACTTAGAACGAATTCAATGGGTACACTGTATTAGATTTAAATAAGATTTAAATTTCGTTAGATCTCGATTCTATTGTACTCATTTTGATTATATTTATCTATAATCATCTAAATCAATAGTGTGACGATTTGAAGTTTCTATTAAATTTGAGTATCTTTATTATTATTTGGAACGTTTGCACATAACGCGATTATATGTATTTATATTATTAAACATCTTATAGGTATTAAAATAATCACAATGTATATTTTGTACAAAATATATTAATATTATTGAATTACTGTCTGTTGTTATGTTTACACTTTTTGTCTAATGTGTATGTAAGTATATATCATATAATATTTGCTAAACACGTGCATACATTTCAGTATCTAATTTACATACGTATATTTTGGTTATATTTACTTTTTATACTCAACATAACGGTATAACTACGTAGTCCTATTTTATAAATATACAGTAGTGTAGGTACTACACAAATATAACCAATTATTGCTTCAATTATAAATTCAATATTAAGCGTAAAGGCAAATTATTTATACGTAAAAGAACAGTTTACAACAGAACCAATTGTGTGTTTAAAGTATATATTACTAGCTATGTAGACCATCTATACCTGTTCAAATGTTTAAAATGTAATTCTTAACGCTTATGCATTTATTTTTAATATATATAGTATTTTTGTTTCATTTTATATAAACAATATAATAAAAATTAGTTTTTGGTTTATGAACTTATGATCGAGTCTTAAACGATCGTTTGAATATGTTTAACAACATCGAATTGAGTCAATTAATAAAATACAAAAATAAATAGATTACATATAATAACGTATATTTTTTCGCCTGGTTTCGAGACCAATATTATACTTGAAGACAATATTTATCATAATTTTTTCTGTATCCTTTTTTAACTTGTACTTAGGTATTTAGTAAATAATGTCAAGTACCAAGTTCTTAAATTGTCACCCCTATAGCACTCACGCCCTCTTGTCTTGCAGCCTTAAAAACGGCCCCGACATGGTTGGTAAACATAGGTACGTTACAACGGTAGGTAGTTATAGTTATAACTATACTTGTCTCAACGACAATACGACGATTTCCGACTTTACCTTGAACGACGACGACCAGCGATGGTGACGAGAAACGGCTTTGCCTGCGGTGATCATGGTGGTGGCGATTGCGACTCGACGTGATGACGACGGTGCGCGGGTGACGATAGCTGCTGCGGATGCTGTATCGGCGGCGTTTGCAATGAAGAGAGCGTGGTCGGTGTGGTTCGGCGGTTATAGCGCGGCCGCGGTTACGAGCGGTCAGGCTGGACGACGGCTGCTATAGCGGTCATGTCCCGTGTATATACGCGCGCGGTGGATGACCAATTGCTACTGCGCTACGCGCGGCTGTCGTATACGGTCGCGCGGTCGCGCGTGTTTTCCGTTTCGCGGCCACGCGGCGGATCGTCGTCGTGCGGTGCACACGCACGCGGCCAACACCGATACAGGTTGTTTTTATTTTATATTTTTCAATTTTTTTTTCGCAAAAACTTTACGGCGGCTGCGGCGACGACGATTACGTGTGTTTTCGACAAGAGCAACGTAACGCGCGCGCGGAGGAGTCAACGACCGGCTTGGACTTCGGATGGCTGGTGTTCTGGTGGTGTTCTGCGCCGGAGCCGACGAACGCGATCGTGACCCCTACTATTATAATAGGTACGCGCCGTGGTCGTTGACGGATCCACCCCACTGCCGTCCTGCGCGACGCACGAGATCTGGCCGGCTCGGACCCGCCCGCCCGCCCGCCCGCCATTACGTCGACGACGCTACGACGGCGGTGTAATGTATCTACGCGCGCGGCGGCCACAACCGGTCTATGCGGACGGGCGCGAGACGCGCAGCTGCACTCGTTCGCGCTTAGCATTGCCATAGTGACGACTTCGCTACAACGCACCGCCTTGATGTAAATCTGTCATCATTTTTGTTCTGCCACTGCCCCGCCTAAACATTTTACTTTAAATTCTCCGGACAAGAATATTATATATTTTTCTAAAACAATTCTTCCGACGTAGGTACACTACATTGTTCGCTGATAACCCTATATCCTATATAATAATATGTGTTGGGCCAGAATATTTGCAAAATATATTTTTTTAAATTTCAGTCTTAAGGTCGTCGACAATGACAATAATATGTGTAAATGCGTTAATAACGGGTTATTACTTCTCCGCCCATGTTATTATCTCCAGTCGAAACTTAAAATGTACCTATAAACATTATTAAGGTTATTAACCATGTATTATGCTTAGCACAATTTTTTTTCTTATAGCCTTATAGGTAACGAATTTTTTTAAGTTCTACTATTATACGATCATATTTTAATAACTGATTAGATTTTTAAATCTATTTTATGAGTGAAACAATTTTTTTTCAAATAAAAATCACCCTACTATTTAGGAATACATAAATAATTTATACTTTTGTAAAACCATCTTTAAGGACTATTATCCTTATAATAGTTTAATAAATTAATTTTAATATCTCAGAAGTTACTGGTTTGAATTTTAATTGAGATACATCAACATTTTTATAAAAATCAGTCAATTAACAATTCACATTAAAAAAAAAACCTTATAAATATATATTGATAAATTACATTTGTGATTTATTAGATATTGTAATAACAAAGATATCAATGCGCATCCATAGAATAACTATGAAGTTATCTTCATTTATTAAATCTAGTATACATACATAATAAAACAGTCAAACACTTCCCCACCTTCGCTAATATGTACATTGAAGACATTTTCAGGAAAACATTCACTTCGATGATTTAAAATTTCAATTTCCATTTGAAAATTACAATTTAATCATCAATAGTGAAGATACAGATTTTAGTTTTTAATATTTACAAAAATATATTATGCATTATTGAGATATTGAAATACATAATACATTTATATTATATTTAATATTATAATTGCGAAAAACATAATATAAACAGTGAAAAGTTTATAGAAACATTATGTCTTTTGTCTACGTATATTTTCATTAGTTTAAGACTCACTCTGCAGTAATAGCTAATTGTTTATAATACTAAAGTGTATATAAACTATAAGAGTTTTGTAACCGTACTTGTAATATTATTACAATTATTTTGTCACCGTCAAATATTATTAGCGTTGTATTATTTTATTCGATTCCGTGGTTTCCGCCAGTTTACTACTTATGACTTATTATATTCTAATGAGTATGGACAATTCGTAACCAAAACGGTTGCTGATCCCATTCCTATGGAACAAGCTATTATTATGAAGCAAAAATTTGTACGTGACTGCGTTTTTGTAACAAAAAAATAAAATAAAACGTTTGAATATTATTTTTGTTTCAATTTGAGTTTTGTTTAAAAAAATGTATACGGTATTAGGTTTTTTAACATACTTTAAAATAAATGGTAAACTATACGCAAACATATTTTGGTCCCGACTTTAGCAATGACTAGATAAATGCTATTGTCTTTTCAGATATTTTAATCGGGAATTTTTTAAATGCATTTTTTTTATTTAACAGTAGTCCATGCACTATCATTATCGTTTGTTGATAGTTAAATTGGTAATAGTGAATGTGTAGATTATTAACAGTTAATATGAGTAAACAAAATTAACGGTTGACGTATCATTGAAATATGAAATATGAATAATGTATATTAATATATTATTATATATAGGAGTAAAGTTGCATTAATCTTGTCTTTGATGTATATTGTTTAGTAAAAAGTTTTGAATATAAAATAAAAATCCTACTTTTGACATTGCTAAAATGTCAACATTGTCATTTGTCAACTGGCATTAGGATTTAATATTTTCGATTTGCCAGTTGTCGATCAGTTATACATGCTACATTTTAAATATATAATTCATATTTGAGTTCAGGGTCAAATAAGACCGGTTAGGTTAGGTTCAAGATGATCGTTATTTAAGAGTGTGCAATGAATCAAAACGACCAATACTTCTCGACTCTCGTAATCATACACTGTATAGAATTTAAATAATAGACTACCTAAGACTTTAATGTTATGCTCAGTTCAGGGTTACATAAAACTTTAATAGACCGTTATGTGTATACATCAATTTGCGAATAACGGTCATCATCTGTAAAAGCTTTATGTAACTACCTATGTAATAACTAACAACTACGATAACCAATAATACTATGCGTTATGTTTTTTTACACCTATATATATTTGTATCTTATAAAATCAAATGCAGAATTAAAAGTAATGAAATAACAAAAATTAAATAAATTATATTTAACATTAATACATATAGGTGTTTGTTATTTGATGCAGTTTGAATTCAAATTTCAATATTATTTATCAAATAGGTATAATATCACTTTTAGGTGTTTTTCGAAAAAAAAGTCATAATATCATATTAAAGCAGCGTTATTTATTTATTTATTATTATTATTATTTTGTACACGTCCATTTAAACCTCATCAGTCATCACACGGTACGAATGGTGCGATGCTGCGAACGCGGAACCAATAACGTTTCATAGACGACTTAAATAAATGCGTGTACGGTCGCGGCGTATATAATTATACAGCACGACGAATAAAACGACGTTTGGTATCGTCAATATTATTTTTTTTAAAACAGTTTCATAAAAGCTATTTGCAGTATTTACACTGCTATTTATCGCGCCGTCATTATAATATAGATTTACAGTGTTTTTAAACACATTTCCACGGTTAATACTTAATACATAAACTCAAAGCGAAATAGTTCAAAAATGTTGGTTTTCGCGATTCTCGTTGCAAGAAGTTTTTGATTCGTATTGATTTGTTTTATTGTATCCGTTTTGTTATCACATCATAATATTATCATATTATATACTATTCATACAGTCGTTTACAAGTTTGTATAAGATAATATGTTTATACATTTAAATCGGGCGTGTGGAAGAACGATACACAAAACTGTACAATTTATTACTATAGTTATGAATTTATGATAAAAATATAAACTTATATAAATTACTTTTTTTCGTTTTTTCCAATTATAAAAAAAAATAATGACATTTTTTTAATTTAAACCTCTTTAAAGTTAAAATTAAATCATTCTATTGACTAGTTATCATGTACAATGTACATAGACACAAAAAAAACAAACATCATTGTAAAATTAATACATTTATATATCGTTCCATTCAGAATCTAAAAATAATCAACATTATTATACATATTATAGTTAATTTTATTATTTGATTTACAAGTGAATTAAACATTAAGTTAGTATTTTAAATTTAAGACAATATTAAAATAACTTAACACATCTTCAATTATATCAAGTTAAAAAGTTTCCTCAGTTATATGATATTGAATTTTATTCATATTATTAAACGACGCAGGACTATTTCCTATAATGATAAAAATAATTACCATTTTATAATATGCCTAATATGGTACTAGCAGATTTCACACTTCACAAATATTGTTATATATTTTTATTTTTTAGACTATTATAGTATAGATATTAACGGGCATGGAATACTATTATAGTATAATGTGTATATAATATCACCTAATATTAAATATAGGATAATAATACAAAATAAATAATCGCATTTATTAAAACAAGTAGGTACGATGTTATGTGTAAACATAAATAAAAGTACTAAAATTAATATAACTTTTTATAGTTAACTTTCTGATATTGCCCGGGATTGCCCACTTGATAATCCAAATATTTCATACTCTGAAAAAACAATATTACGAACAAATAACCTCATTAAGATTAATATAAGAACAGACAACAACAAAAATATATCTTCTTGATTCCTTATACTTTTTGTCATATTCAAGTTTTACGATACATTTTCAATGAAAAGAACAGTATAATAATCGTAACGAAAAAAAACTTAATTGATAGTTAATTTAATTTTTTAATTGTACACACACACATAAGATAAGTAGGTATCAATAATATCATACTTATGATATGTAAACAATTCAAAAATAAGTATGCCGTGAGTGTTTTGTATTGCCTATATAGTTTATTAGGCATTATTTATAAATTATATATTTATATGTGAACTGCAAACTGCAAAGTATATATAGCTACCTACCGGCTATTACAAAATATAATTTTACTGTTGCTACTGCTGTATACATTGTGCTTTTAATACTATACGGTTTACCCACAGATAACATACATTTTGTCTATGTAGATAATATATTATGTGAGTTGATTCGTGGGAGAGGTCATATAATATGGGCCTCAAAAAAGTATTTTTAGTGCACCATTGTGAAGGAAATCAAGCAATAGATACCATATATTATTGAGACCGACAATTTTTTTTATAGTTAACGGAATTATTTCTTACTATATAATAAATAATAATACGTATATATTAAAAATAAATAGAACATTTCAATGGGCACTTATTGCGATTACCTACAATTTAAACATGTTTTTCTTCCATCTTTTCGAATTTAATTCTTACCATGAAAACCTTGGATTTACCATCTGAAAAAAAAAATGAAAATTACTAGAACTTTTTTCAACGGTCCTGACTATTTTATCGAAAAGACAAGTATATGTAAGTCACGAAGCCAATTTATGTTTCAGATATTTTGAAATGCGTGCTGGTAATTGGTTTGCTGGCAGCCGTATATCGTTCCCAAATAAACATTACGCTTTTTGTTTTGTTGACCAGGCCACTTACTTACATTATTTAGTCTTAATAATTATTATTAAATCATTTTGAAATAATATACAATACAGTTAGCTATGTTAAATTGCATCTTAATCACAATACTAAAGAATTGAATTTGTTTACTGGAAAATCATTGGTACGCATTCGCGAGTATTAATGAAGTCGTATTATTAATACATATATAGATATAAGTACCTTTAAATTCTACAAAATAATTAAGAACTAAAATAATATTTTTGTAATACAAAAGTGTCCTCAACCCTCCACCATCCATTTTTCGCAAATGAAACGTTTAAATAATATTTTAAAGTACATTATAATAAGATCTACATTTTTTATATTATTTGCTTTAAATTTATTTGAATTGAGAATATTTGTTTCATCATTGTATTAATGGGCTTAAGAAACAAACATATTTTTTCAATAAATAATTTAACCAAATATATAGGTACTACGATTGTAGTGGCTAATTGGCTAAACGGAGTATTTATAACTATATGCAGAGCGTATCATATAAGTTATAACGTACTGTTTTTTCTTTAATAATCACAGATATATAAAAGTAAAGAAGTTTAAAACAATTTAAAAATATTTATATTACCGCCAATTCTTTATGGTAATTTAAAATTTGTATTAATAAACAATTAAAAACTGTGTTTCTTTAAACGTTAATAACTGTTTTTTAACTGATTTTAGTAATGACTATTTTTTGACAATTTTAATTGCCTATATAATTAACATTTTGGTTCAATATATTATTAAAAATATTACCAAAAGTCTTGATTCTATGACCATCTAGGGTCGGTCAATTTATTAATGATTTTAATTGAAATAAATAGTTATTTCATATTTGTATTGATACCTATCCTATAAAATAATGAAAAGCTATTTACATATAATTCATTAGATTTCTTGTTTAAGTTTATAAAAAAATACGAAATTGTATTCAATGGCGATTAAAATTATATTTTCTAAAAGTACTTTGATTTTGGATTTTGAGGGAACTATATAGGTACTGCAGGTTTTATTATGTGTGTTTTTTATGTCTGAAGATACTTTTTGTGTTAGAAAATGTGTTGCATTGGTAAAAATTGAATTTACTGTGATTTTAGAAAAAAATAGTTTTAGTGATAGATTTTTTTGATAGATAAAAATATAAAATATCTAGTGTTTTCTTTAAAAAAAATGAGAATGAAATATAAAAATAGGGGAAATATGAGAAATACTTATGCAACACTAATTTTCGACAAAATCGATTTTTCATTTTTTATCACGGGTAAACTGGTATAGAATAAAGAATTAAACGTAGAAACGTAAAATGTTCACCAAATACTTATATTATAAATTTCTACATAAAATTTACAAAATATTTTGGATCTTTTTGAATTAATAATAGATATTTTAAAATAATTATCGCATTTTTAAAAAATGTTTTCTATAAATGATTAAAATAAAAATGTATATTCTCAGTCAAAAATAATACATTTTTTAAACGATCTTAGTGTTTTGTTGTAATTTTAAGAATACTAATCATGGAGACTAGAAACTTTTTACCACTACGTTTATCGTTATGACATCATTTTCTATATATATTAATATTTTCAAACTATTAAAAATAATATCAAATTATTTATAACACGAACCTAAATCACACTGTTTAAGTGACATACATTAAGTAGATCACAAGATACATACGTTCACTAATAAATTGTCAAACGGTGGATAAAAAGTGGTTAAAGGAAATTATGACAATTTTTATATTATAATATTGTACAATGGAACTTATATAATTATATAATATTATACCTGAAATAAAATGAAAAATTGACTTGAACTTATAATCTATAATCCGTCAAACATTTAATAAAAAATAGCATCAGTTAATATATTTTTTAAGGGCCTAAAATCTAGCCGATCGGCGATTACATTTTAAAGTAAATTCCCGTTATATTATCTATATTTTTGTATTCTAGTAAACTATATATACATCATAATTATAATAAAAATATTATTATTATAATTTGTTACATAATTATATGACGAGACATATTTATTAGTTTGATTTTAATTTGAGAATTTATTATCTCCGTATGAATAGCAGTTTACTTTTAATTGGTATTTGGTGCAGATATACACGCTAATAATGAATATTAGTCACAAACTCATAACTTACTAATTTCACATATTATCTGTTTTCATAATTTTCAATCCACTTGAAGCGATGTAAAAGATATACAAAATTATAAGATTTGATTCGAACGAACTTTGTTATAAACACACATTTGATTCATTAACAAATTACAAATTGACAATAATTTAACATTTAATCAAAGAGATTTTTAATGTAATTAATAAAAACTGTTTATATTATAATTAAATATAATTTTTTTTTTTTATTAATCGATAATAACATTTAAAAAAATTATCATTGAAAATTGTCACTTTGGCCGAAGTAATTTATTTTTATATGATTATTGCAGTCCTTTTTTTAAACAAAGAAAACAAATAATAATAATTATAATTATATTAAAAATTATAAATTATCTGATTAAATTTTAAAATAATTAATACATTTAAAAATATACATAATTTTAAAAACTACACAAAATGTTGCTTGTTTCCACTTAATCCTAGCTTTTTAGTAATTATCATATTATAATATAATAAGTAGTCATTCGTTGATATTTGAAAAGTAATAATTTATTTTTATTTTTTACAGATAAATAATATAATATTCTATTACCTATAAATTAACTAATTGTTTACCTAATAATTTAAATATTTAAATGAAAAATATATTTGTTATCTATTTGTATCTAATTATTTTCAGACATTTTTTTTAACGTGGTAAAAATTAAAAAGAAAAGACAGACATTAAAGTTATTATAACCAGACAGGTCTATATTTGTACAATTCTGAGCTCTGTATTAAAAAGTATTTATCTACAACAATTAACAAAAATGTTTATGATTTATATTATTTTATATACGTAAAAGTTTTATAAAAAAAAATAATTGTAGTCTGTAGAATGCAAAAAAAAATTTAGATTGGTGTGGTCAGTTTTTACCAAATCACAATATTGGGGCAGACTTGATTCTTCGAGGAAAGTCTATAATATTGATACAGTAGTGTTGGCAAGTTATTTATTAAACTACCTACGAAATAATTAGATAACCTGCTTGTTCAAATATTATAATTATTATACATAGTACATTTAATATATCAAATCAATTACATCAATAAACAAAATTGTACACAAATGTTGTTTTAATATTTAGTATTTATTGAATTCTACAAATCATAAATTTAAATCATAAAATGGAATTAAAGAATTAAAATGAGTTTAAAACTACAAATTGTCTGGAACGAAAAAAGTTAATTTATCTATTTTAGGAGATTTTAACTAATAGTTGTTATATTAAAAATATTCAATGTATATAATTACAAAAATATGTATAAAATAATGTGACAAAAAGTAGGTATAATTGTGCCCTATATCTATTGAATACTGAATTCACATTTAAAATAAATATATGTAGGTATTTTAATTAAATAAACATTTTAAATTATAAAAACATAATAAATAAATAAGTATAATAAACCAGTCTAATAATAAAATTATAACATACCATATCAGTAAATTATTAATTATTTATAAGGACATATTATTGAACACACATAATGCACAACCTTATAGTTAGATGAAAGAATACAAAAATAAAAACAAGGTAAACAAATAAATTAAATTAAAATTACAGGTAACATTAATCAGTCATTATTAAGTATATGTATATTTAAAGAATAATATTTAAAAAAAAACATATTTATCTAAGAGATCCTTATTAAATTCCATTTAAAATTAAGATCAAATATAAGTTAGTATTTGCATGTTGGCTGTAACCAATATACTGAATTTATTGAAAGTATAATTTTCATTTATTTTCATGTTTAATTGTTTGCAACTCTATTTGCATAGGTATAGTTTTATGGATATGTTTGTAACCCTTAGTTTTAAACTTTTCCATATCAGATTTAATTTCTATAATTTCTTCGCCATCATAATCCATAACTATATGTTTATCATATGATTCATTAGAATTATCTTCAATTAATAATTGTTTTTGTTTTTTCATTTGGCTATGTTTTTGTTTTAATTGATAGGTATTGTGTCTTTGAGCGGCTTCTGCAAACTTCAAGTTGCATTTAGTCATGTTATTCCTAAACCTTAAGTATACAGTTGATGGTTCCATTTCATTGTTTAACTCTTTGGATATAGCTGTCCATACAGGACTTGTACAGCTTGCAATCAAGTCGTTATGAAATATATCATTTTTATATTTATAAATGGCATCATAAAATACATCATCATTCAAATTTGATGTTTTTATATAATTTTTTTTCTCCATCCTTGCAGTTTGTTCAGATTTTAGCGTTTCTTTCCATGATGTTTCTTTTGATTTAATTACTTGGATTCGATTTTTAATTACAGAAGAAGATTCGTTAGTCCAATCTGCTAAACACTTTTTAATTAATTTTGTTCTACATGAATCACTGTTTTGTCGAAATTTCCAAAATGCTTCATCGGGAGAAAGTAAATTATTCATTAAATTTGAAACGTCTAACCAAACGGGACTAGACGCCATAGCAAAAACACCATTATTGATAATGGAATGTTTGAAAATTGATATTGCATCAAAGAACATTTCATCTTCAATGCTTTGGTCTTCAACAGAATAAGAATCTTCATCTCCTTCCTGTAAAACATTGTTTAATTGAAAATTTCCAAATAATTTCCCTTGACAATTATGAGTGTTACGTTTAAACCTCAAATAAGCTGTTTTAGCTTTGATTGCATAATTGAGATGTTTCGATATATCATTCCAAACATTATCAGTAGATGGAACTATACAGTTATTTTTCACTAATCTATTTTTGAACACTAAACAAGCGCCAATAAAGTCATTTTCTTGTACATAGCCAACTTTTTGTCTCATGGATATCAAATCTTCAAAACTAGTGTCTGCATCACCCTTTGTGTAATCGTGGTCCATCTGAGAAGTAATTTTTGATGAAATTGGTGAAGAAGTTATTTCATTTTTATCTGTTTCGCAAGCTTCTAGAAGTTTCTGTTGGCAATTGTGTCTATTTAACATAAAGTTATTATAAAGAGTTAATGGTTTTACTAAAAAATTCAGTTTAGATGCAATTTCTCTCCAAATTGGATCACTAGGTTTAGCATGTGTTCCATTTTTAAGTATAGAGTCCTTATGGTTAATTATCACATCTAAAAATTTATCTTTATCAATACCTTGAGAACGGCAAAATTCTTTTTTTGAAGATTTCAACAGCTTTGTACGACAACCATCAATATCTTTAATGAATCTCGTATAAATTTCTCTGGGTTTCAATGCATAATTAATTTTTTGACTAATCTTTGTCCATACTGCATTATTAATATTTGCAATAATATTATTGTTTATAACTGATTGTCTGTGTGCAAATATAGCTTCAAATAAGTCGCTTTTAGGAACAGAATTAACACCAAAAAGTCGAGTACGGCAATTTTTATAATCATTAATGATATATGAATAAACATCATCTGCATTCAAATCTTTCAAACGACTTGATATTTGTTTCCATACGGGGTCGTCTTTTAAAGCTATTTGTCCATTGGCTAGTAAAATAGAATCCTTAAATTCATTAATTACTTCAATAAAATCATCATTTGATCCATTGGAAATATTACATTCAACTATTGTTGTTAATTCAGTCATACTTTCAGATACTTCTGGATGTTCTCCGGAAAACACACTACGTTCTGTTTTAAGAGCTTGAATCATTTTTGTTTTGCACATATCTTTATCCTTAGAAATAATGTCATAGATGACTTCTGGAGATAATTCAGAATTTAATCGAAGAGAAATTTCATTCCAGACGGGATCACTTAAATCTACAACTTGATCACCATTCATTATTGAATATTTATACAAGCATATTGTTTCAAAAAACTGGTCTTTATTAATTGTGTCTTTGCAAGTAAAGTCTGTTAATAATTCAGTGGGTTTAAGAAGCCTATTTAAGCATAATTGGGAATTTCTTGTTACCCTGAAGTATACAGTTGCTGGCTTCAACGTATCGTTAAGATCTCTTGAAATTTGAGTCCAAACAGGATTTGAAAATTTAGCTATTTCACTCCCATTTTGTAAAATATCATCACGATATTTACATAATACGCTGAAAAATGCTTCATCAGATACACTATTAGGCTTGTTTAACTTTGGAACGACTAATGGAGTGAAATTCTCATCTTCCTTACATGCCTCAATAAGTTTAGTCTGGCATAAGTCATGATTACGAATAAATTTTGAATGGACATCAGATGGCTGCAAAGCGTAATCTAACATCTTTGCCACTTCATTCCAAACAGAATTATTATATCTTGCTATTGAACCATTTTGTATAATTTTTTTTCTATGAATGTATAATGCTTTGAAAAATTTTGAAGGATCTTCAAATTTCAAACTTTTTTTTTTTACTTTGTTTTGAAGCTTTTCTGTGGATGGTACAAATTTTCGACTAGGAACGTCATAGGTTTTGGCTTTAGATGGGTCAAGTTTACAATGAGTAAGCAATTTTTTATGACAGTTGTGGGTATTACGTTTGAATCTTAAGTAAATACTATTGGGCTTTAAAGCATAGTTTAAGTGCGCTGAGATTTGATTCCATACAGAATCCACACTTGGCGCTACCTCTCCATCCTTAAGAACCTTATCTTTGAATACGAACAAAGCATCATAAAATGTTTCATTATCAACATGACCCGGTCTTTTTTCAACAACTTCATGGTGCATATCCGTTTTCATCATATGGTTTAGTATGGATATATCTGTAGTTTGACTTTTAGGGTCTTTAAGATATGCTTCAATTAACCTTGTTCTACAAGAATGTTTATTAAGAATAAAACGGTTGTAAATACTTTTTGGTTTAAGAATATTATCTAATTTTGAAGCAACACGTTCCCATATATGATCAGAAGAACTAACAATACGACCATCCTTCACAATTTCATGCATAAATTCGAGAAGTGTACGAAAAAATGTTTCTCTAAACATTTTCTTTTCACTCTTATTCATTGAAAAATATTTTGATGTAGATTCACGCTCAGTGTTATCATCAGGATCTGATTCTGGTTGGTGCTGGTTTTGATTCAATTTTAACATGAAATGATTAGAAGGTAATAATATACCAGATACGGGTTGTCCTTCGACATTATTAATTAATAATATCTGATTTGGCTGGACGGATGATGTAGATGGTACAGTTAATGATGTTTTCTCTGATAATTTTGTCAAAGTAGAAGAATTGATAAGTTTAGTGTTTGGTTGATTTTTAAATGTATTCATTTCTTCGACAGCTTTACATATGGTTATGACCGACATTTTTAATCTGAAACATAAAAAACACATATAAAGTTATTTTGAACTTAATCTTACTTTATGGTACATACGTAAATTGTATGTATAGTACATATAGTACTATATATTAAATAAAATATAAATTTATATAATTAATATTAGAAAAGCACATTTTTTTTCTGAAAACTATATTATGATAAATAAAATCTATTATTTATACTTCCATTTCACAGAAGTCCCCAAAAAAATATTCCACAACATTGATACTAATTTTATGCAGATATTGAATAAATTTAATAAGTGTATGATAAATACATAGTTAAGTTAATTGCATATATAGATATTAAAAATCTAGAAAAATACCTATGTATTAATATAATATTATAAATATAAATATTTTTATATAAAAGTAAATCTATAGTGATTTTGTTAAAACAAGAACTTTTAATCGTAAGAGGCGATTGATAGGAGGTAAGTTAAGCAGTAACCGCTACTACCAACCATTCTCAATATCTGAATCAGAACCAATGGCGATGAAAGAATTTGGAATTTGGTTTCTGAAGCAAGTGATTAAAGATACCGGAATAGAAACATCCTGAAAGTTGAAAAGTAATTATAAGTGACAGAGGTAAGTGGAGAGAGACATCAATAATCATATAACTAATCTTTGAATTAAAAAAAAAAACTATAAATTTAAATATAATGTCCTAAACGTCTTTATAGCGAAAAAATATTTTAAACAAGTGAATAAAATAAATTTTACAATCAAAATTGATTATAGTCATTTTAAATTTTAAATTTTTTAAGTTATAAAACAACAATAAATTACTGTTTTTTTTTTTAGTCAATTTAATTGCTTTTGGATTAATGTAATATGGTTTGTACTCTGTAATTAGAAACATAAGAATTCATTATTAGTAATTACTAATTAAAATAGGTATAAATGTATAATAATATATATTATACTGTTTAGAATAAATCGAATATGGGATCCAGTACCCACCCATTCACCTCTGAAAAGCTCTACATTAGCTACTAACTATAAATTACCTAGTAATTATACAAACTTCCGGGAAACACTTGACAAACTTACAATACAATTAACACATTAAGTAAAAAGGTAATGCGTTCTCGATGCGCGTCAAACTCTACTCAAATATGTGAAAGATAAATCTAAAATACCTACCTCACATTATAGTATTTTACCCACTGTATAATATTAATAATTTTCACTCCGTATGTACACATTTCCGATTTAGTAGAAAGAAGAAATAAACATAATAATATGTATCGTATAATATATAAATTCCTACATTTGCAGGTTCTCATAAGACCACATAGTGCCCTGGGTTCTATTTTTGAAACATTACTGAGGATCTCCCAAAAAAATTCAGATATAAAAAATCAACTGATTAAGTACAAAAATATATAATACAATAAATATAATTAAAATTATCCAATGTTTATCAGAGCATTTAGAATCTTTTATAAAATATTTTTTCTGTATGAAACTATGAAATATTAATAATACAATTTTATTTCGTGTTTAGTTTATATATTTATATTATTTAGCTGAATTACCTGGCTTTGCCCATGTGCAGTATTTACTTTCTCTAAATTAAATTCTTAAATCAACACACACAGACATAGTTGTGTTTTAAAGAAGAAAAAAATGTATAATCAATACTTATAATTAATCAAATACCAAATAGTAGTAGTAGCTGAATTACAAAAAAAAAATAATAATAATAATATTTACAAATGATTTTAATGGTTCTATAATTATAATTTGTATAGTTTAACTTTATTTAAATTTAAATATTTAAAATGACATAAGTCATAACTTCTTAGTATACCACGGAGTTTTATTTTGTGATAAATAAACGTATAATTCGTATAAATGGTCAAGTCTTCAAACTCCAGAAACTGCCACATAATATAATTGTCCATGCGAGAAATTGTTATTTTTCAAATCTACACCACAATAAGCTAAAATCTGACCTAGCGTTTTGTTTATTGTCGTTACAAAATAAACTTTTATTGGAAACTGAACTAGAAAATCGTTGGAGTATTATTATTTTCGGTAAAAATATTTTTTTCTCCTTTAGCACATCCAGTCAAATTTCAACTTCAATTACATTTTTTGTAAGAGAGGTGACACAGAACCTAATCTCTTTATAAAACCTAGGAGAATTCAAATTTCTTGATAATATGATTGAAGCTTCCACCATCAGTGATATTTTATGAAGAAGTATACCAGATGATGTTTGTGAGTTTAAGAACTCTGTAGAAAAATGTACCGGTTCTTCACTATCAACAACTATATCGATAGAAAAGTAATCCATTTCTAGTGCTTGAAATTCACCAATTATTTGCGAGTTTATTGTGTCAGCTCGGTTATTAGTTGTTGTTAAAATAACGCGTTTGCATAACCATCCAATACTTAGATTTTTTAAATGTTTAATATCTTGGTACACATTTTGTAAGAGTTGTTCCAATGAAATAAAATTGAATTGTAAATAAAAGATCACTCGAAGGCTCGTTTGGTACAACTTTGTGAAAAAAAAAATCGTCAATTTATTTAAATGGCGCGCTAAAAAACCGTATTCTTTAAATACATACCCTCCTCACCCTCCCTTCAGACAAAAAAAAAATGAAAAATTGGGTGACGTGGTGATACTAAAAAAGTAATTGGAACATCTCTATATGAAAAAAAAGGAAAAAAATTAAATATAATGTCGTCACAAAATTGGAACATAAAAAAGACGAAGACCTGTTCTTAAAATATAAAGAATAAGCAGGTTACATTGTAGGTAATACTAAACGATTCAATGTAAAAACTGTATATTATTATTATTGTTATTAATTATTTTACTTGAATGCAAAAATAAAAATATCTGAAATTCTTCATAGAAATTTGGTGTTGCAAATATCGGCGCGACATGACAGTTAGCCTTTGATGATTTGTATAATATTACCGTTATTATTTTATTAGTTTATTACCCTTACAGCTACATGTTTATTTGCTATATGGAGCTCATTGAATGCTTATTATTTTCATCATTGTTTAATATAACTAATATTGTTACCAGTTTTATTATTTCCATATTGAAGATTAGTGTTACACCAACGTCATGAATTTGAATGACCTTGGTTGAAGAATTCACTAATATTTTGCAAATCTCAACAACCATTTTTTATTATATTGATATATAATGATGAATGATGATTAATGAAGAGGCTCCAAAAAACTTTAGAATAGTTCTACATGTTCATGTATATTATTATTTGTTTATTAATGGGCTATAGTACATGATAGTTTAATTACATCTAATAGGTATTAACTACAACAAATAATGAGTAAATTATAGCAATATTTTGGCATTCGAAATATTATAAAAGCCTCATCGGTCCTTAATGACTATAGATATAGTATATACAATTATTAAGTATAAACATGGATGTAATTACGATGGCTAGGCTAAGATAAACACTTCCCACATCAGTTTTCGGTTTTATCAAGCTCAGACTATACCAGACAAATTAAGAGAGAAAACTTTACGTAAACACTTCTGATTTTAAAAACGTACATGGTTATAGTATATATACAATATACATCGATTTATAATAAAACGATCAGACACGGATCGCAGTAAAATATTCAGAACTTTTTTAATAAGAGAGGGAGAAGGCCGACACAAAACTGTATTAGACTTAAGCACAGTTGGATATTTATAGGATTTATCGCTTGAAGCCACGAAAGGTTTTACGCAAATTACAATTACAACATTTACACGAGAATTCTTTAATTATTTTACGAATCATTATCCACACATTAATGCAAGTACGAAATACGAATTATCGTGTTAAATTAAAATGTAATCGTGTACCTGACGTGTGTAAAATTTGATTCATTTAAATACCTAATATAATAACAAGATAATCCAAACGTAAAACAAAGTAACACGTACGACATATGCCTACTCCGAAAAAATAACGTCCCTTCCTGCACTCAAAAATCTCGGAAGCAATTCATTGAAATTAAAAAGAAAAAAACTGGGACAAATAAAATATTATTCATAAAGAAAAAAAATATTTTGAATAAAACAAATGTATAATTTAGATAGTTATTTTAATTTACAATATGAATTATGTAATTTTAGGATATATAATATTTTTAATTTATTGGAATTAATAA
The DNA here is from genome assembly GCF_003676215.2 of Rhopalosiphum maidis. Lineage (NCBI taxonomy): Eukaryota > Metazoa > Arthropoda > Insecta > Hemiptera > Aphididae > Rhopalosiphum > Rhopalosiphum maidis. The sequence goes on from NC_040877.1 coordinate 70,597,770, forward strand.
TTTGGAATTCGATTTTACAAGTTACCATAAAAATTATATACATTTTAACACAATATAATACGAATTCGCATTAATGCATTAATCCAGAACATATTGAAGTCTTTTAATAAAGATTTTGGGATGACGGGAGAAACTTTTAAAAACCGGGACGTCAGGACACCCTACCTTCATCGCGCGGCTGCTTACAATGTTTGACCATGACCGTGACCGTAAACCATTCCCTCTCGGCTCTCGACTCAATCACTTTGATCCGCTACCACCGATTCGACCATTTGTGTGTGTACAAATATCTTACACAGCGTGATTCGATATTGAATGTCTACTCGCGTGACAATATTAAAATAATTATTTCGATAGTTTTTTTCAGAAAATCGTCCAGTAAGCCCCATGATCCATCGATTTTCAAGATATGAGGGGTACCTACCTATTATCTATACATTACGATATAACTATTATAATATTATCGTATTTAGACTTATCCACTTTTTATCCTTTTTTCGGAAAAAAAACTTTCTCCACACTTCCTCCTCAACGATCGTATATGCTCAATAATAACAATGCACCTATAACTATATAATAATTTTATGGAATTCAGACGTATCTTTTATCCAGTTTAGTAGCACTGGCGTTGGGTAGGTACCTACCACCTAATATATATTGTTTAATTGTATAACATTACATTATATTTTAATTAATACTTCTCTCCTCGTCGCCATAATATCTGTTCGTTAAAATTACCTCCACCGATTCGTCCCCAGTTAGACGGCCGCGTTCAACGCTGTAGGCGCCCCGTTTGGACTCAGTCGACTTTGTGCGACACTCGTACGCAGCGAACAGGTACACGCGACGTACTGCTCTAGTGCAATCCAGCCGACGACGCGGTTCGGGGTGCGCGAACCCACACCCGCGCACAAGCGACCGTTTTATTTATAGCGATGCGACGACGTGTGGCTTGACGCGTGCAGCTGCTGTCCGGCGCGCTAACCCGCCGCCAACTACTGCAGCCGCCCGGCCAGGCGGTCGAACGACGCCGTGCGCGCGTGGGCGAATCAATAATACGCATAAGCCCGATTAAGCCGTAAATCAATCCGCCCGGCGCGCCAGGACAAAGCTCTGAGCTGCGCGCGAGATGAAGGCGAAAAGTAAAGCTCGCGCCGCCGCCGTTTGGCGCGAGCAGTGCAGTGCCGCCAACGTCACCATCAGACGATGTCGCCGCCGCCGCCGTTTACGGATCCCGCCAATATTTCGACGACAACAAAATACAAGCAAACCGTGATCACAAACGACCCCTTGATAACTGCTGATAACGGATACCGTTTGGTAATCGGTCGAAAAATCATAACTAAAATCTAAAACTACGACGAAATCGTTACGCATTACTTCGGTCGAGAAACTCCCATAACGAATCATTTATTATTATTTCGTTGGGTTTTCTCAAATCCTCAATCGCGTTTTGGGCGGGTACCGCATTCGAGCGATAGAAATACTTGGCACCATTTCCGAGCCCGCACGCCATGTCAAAGTCGTCCGGTTCCAATGACTTGCGCACCGAGCTAGCCGAGCTCGTCAAACGCAAATCAGACATTGCTGTAAGTTTGTATTTTACGGATGATTCGAATGCGCTTCCAGTTATAAAATCGTAACTGTGCACGACCAACGCATCCGTTGTTGACTTGTTGTGGTCAAAGAATATTTCTAAACTACGAATGTGTCTACTAATTGGTCGCCAATAGCCTTATCCCATTATAAAACCCTACTTTTAGTTCGTCTACGAACTATAGATTTATCTGGTTTAGAAATGTTGTCCCAAAGGTTAGGTAGGTCATAATTTTACGTTATATCTGACGTATTACGTAGGGTTGTCACAATCATAACAACCGGCTCTAATCATCCAAACTCCTTGATATACTTAATTTAGTAGTTTATACGAAAATGCAAGAATTTGAGCCAGAGATACAGTACGTGTTGATACAACAATTTACAATAATAATTATATTGTGTTAACCAATTATATAAATTATAACTGATGTATACAAAAAGTTTGTACCTACCAATAAAAATTCATTTATAACTGGCACTGTTTATGAAATTAAAATGTTATAATAATTGTCATTAACATAAGCCAATAGAAAATAATTGATTCTTTTCATTATTATTTATTATTCTACAGCTACAATTTCAAACAACTATTATAGATTTGTTTATACCTACTATACTCTAGCATTAAATATTTAAATTTATTATAAAAATGTTTTTACATTGAGAATTACATTTTATAATAACTTTTAACACCGACACAATAGTCTCAATATAATTTAATTTAAATATTTGTATGAAATTATTTTTAAAACTAAAATTTATTTGTGATTTCAGGAAACCTTAGCCAATCTTGAACGTCAAATTTATGCATTTGAAGGAAGTTACTTAGAGGACACTCATTTATATGGTAATATCATTCGTGGTTGGGACAGATATCTTACATCAGCTAATAAGCTCCCTAATTCTAAAAATGAACCACGTAACAGAAAATTTAAAGAGGCTGAGCGACTTTTTTCTAAATCTTCTATTACCTCCATGGCTGTAAGTTTTGTTTTCTATAAATAATAATTTTATATAAGTTTTTTTTTTAAACTTACCTGAAGTAAATAAAATGAGTTTTTGGACTGCAAGCTCATTAAAATATAATTTGTTATAATTTGGTGATGTCTTATGTTATTATAATATAACTGTTATGATACTATCATGTGAAAATTAAAAACATAGTTTCACTTATAGAATAATGATAAAAGTAATAAATAGTTATATTTTTATGTTATTAATAATCAAAAATCAATAGTTATAAATTGTACTTAAATAATTCGATCTTAGTTTTTTGACATATAAAATTTAAAAAAAATGTTTTGTTTTGAAATTAAAGCTTTATTTTTGCACATTAGCTTCATTATTTGCTATTATTCTGTAGATCGTCATCTCTACTGGACACTATCACACTGAGCATTTGTTGCTTGCATTAACAAGTTTATTACATAATCTGCATTTTACTTATTAGTGACTAACTACTTATACAGTTATTTTATACTATAATAAAAATATTGTACTTGGTTTTAATTTATTTAAATTTAAAAGCAACAAAATCTTTAAACCCTTCTTCAGACTTATAAATATTAACTATATCTGACTTTATATATACTTATAATTTTAAATTATGTTTTTCCAGGCTGTGAGTGGTTTAGTAGAAGCTCAAGAAAAAGGTATTTACATAATTATTATACTTTTTTATTTAATCCAGTCAAAATTAATTTAATATTATTAATATGATATTTATTAATGTTAGCTGAAATAAACAGTGAAACTGAGTCACAAACCGGAAATAGCGGTAGTGAAGATAATATGACCAAAGAAAGTGGAAAATCGAATAGTTTAACAAATGGCCCAACCACCCCTAGAAATCCTTTAGCTTCTGCCAAACGAGCGTCTAGTACTAAAAAAGTTAAAAATCGATGATCTTCATTTAACAAACTCAATAGAGTAAGTATATAACTTCTACTTAATATTAATATAATACTATGTGAGTATGTGACTAATGATCCATAAAATAAATTTTTAACTATTTTTATAATATTATTGTCTTTGTATTGTATTTTTACATATAATAAATAATTGAGAATCAGAAGTTAAAAATCTTAGATATAAAATGTTTAATTAATCTACCTTACTACCTTAGTTATTAAATATTTTGAACTTTAACATCAGTCTACTAACTATTTATTAAATTATATATAATTGTGATATTCATATCTATCAAAATATTGTATAAAATTAAATGCATACCAAATCTGTTTTTAATAAATAATTTTATTTCATTCAGGTTTTAAAACAGTTCCAGCGACCGCAGTGAGAACCTAATGTTATGTTAATATTGTTTAACAAACAATATTTTTGTAAATGTGTTATTACTACTATAATCTAGAGCTTAGAATTATTTATTATTGTACGAACATAATTTTAACTGTAAATTATTGTACAGTAACGTAAAACTAAAACATAGTAGCACATTTTTTAACATAACACATTTAATAACAATTTTTAATTTTATTATAAAATTATAGTTTATAAATCAATTAACATTAAACCTTAGACTTTTATTAGTAATTATTAAGTTTTAAAACATCTAACTAAAAAATAAATTATCATATACTTAAATAAAAGCAAAAAATTTATTGAATAAATCTTTAAATATTTTAATATTTTGTTAATAAAAACTGAAAATCAAAATCTAAAATTAATATGACAATACTTACAAGATATTTAATTCCGTTTCAAATTAACATTTCTGCCAACTACATCAGCACTGCACTATCATCAATAATTCAATTCAAGTCAGTTTAATATTGTTTTGATTATGAACTACTGTAAAATATAATTTTTATCCATAATTATGTAAATAAAAAATACACTTTTCAAAACACAATAAAAACTTAAGCATACAACATGCAAAATAAGATAAAAAAAATAACAATGATTATTATTTTAGAACAAATTAGATGTTTTACTCTCACTTTGTCACTTAATATGTTTAGTCAGTAGTTGTATAGATTTCTTTGAATATATCAATTAAATATAATATAACCAATAGACAGAAGTTTCAATTCGTTTGGTATTCATTTCTCTTAAGTTTTTGAATTATTATTATTTTATCACTTTCTTTTGAAATTTCAAGACAGTACAAAATTATATACTGCAGTTCCAATGGTCAGACACACATGGAATTGGAGCACTGTTAGATTACAATGCTGTCTGCTAGAGACCAACAATTTGCATGTATCCATACATGTTTAAATACAAAAAATAAGGATAATAGATGTACACACAGAGCACTGCGTGTCTACATCAAATTAGAATTTCATACCAATTTGGTCAAGTAGAAACGACCAAACGCTACACTAATACATCGGTTTAGTATCAAAAGAATATATAATATTCAACACAAGGTGGATAAAAGTATTTGAATATTGTGAATTCCAAGTTACTAAAAATATAATATTAGAACAGATTAAATAAAATATAACATAATATAATTATATAAAAATAAAGCAATAATAATAACAATTTACAATTACAATTTGTTATTTAGATACTTTAATAATTAAACATAATAAATAATTGTAGTAATTTTTTATTTTTATGTCTCATAATTAACAAATATCACAGTTGACACTAAATATGATGAACTAACTTAATTATTGTAATTACTTGAACAAACAAATAATATTACCAGCTTATAACATACTTGAGTCACAATGCAATACATTTTTAAAGTACTGAGTTTTATAGACACAAAAACTAACTTAGGATATGACGACGTAACCAGAAGTCGATGCTGCATTATTAGTAAATCTTTCATGCCAACGGTTTTCTGTAAAGAAGCAATGAATATTGCAAATTAACCATAAGTCCACAAATTAACTATTATGTATATATATATATATATACATAAAATAAATACTCACGTGATAATAATACATTAGATCTTTCTTGAGATATAAGCCAATTGATAAAATAAAATAAAATTGGGATTAATAGTATAATAGATGAAATGACAAGTAAAACCCATTCTGAACCATAGTTGGATACGTGACATTTAAACTTTAAACTCCAATCACTTTGTGTGGTGTTAATCTACAATAAATCAGTGGTTAAAAATATAACTTTTACAGCAAATTGCCAATCGATTCACTCACCAAATCAACAACGTCCATACAAAAAGTATTATCATTTTTGTGTTTATTGTAGTAATTAGTTAAATTAATGTAGTATTGTTTGCAATCAGCACAAAGTGATGAGTTTGAAAGTTGTGTGTCATTTATGTGTTTTGATATACACTCATCTAAATTATCACCTCGTATCATTACTCCTTTTGTCTTGTCATTGAAAACAGTACCATTTAAACACACTAATAATAAAATAAAAAATTGTTTATATCACATTATCACAAATGTTAACAATAAGTTTTAATTTGTAGTAACTGTGTAAGTACTAACGTTTGCATGACGCTTTTTCCCACATGTCCAACACATAGTTATAGCTTGCGTAGACGACTTGTAACCGATCAATATTAGTCAATACTGCTCGACAGTCTACCTCGCTATCATTGTTGTGTAACTGTAAAAGAAGAACAAAAAAAAATAACAAAACCCTTAATTATTTCACAATTTTACTTACCTTTTGAATTTCTTCATATCTCTTAAATACTTGATTGAACTCGTTCACGCATTTTTCACATACAGTGATTGGCCGAGCATTAGTAACTACACACAGTGTGAACCTTGCTGTCTCATTAGCAAATGATTGCAGAAGACTTTGACATCCATCAGGCAACACATCTCTAAACCAAAAATTTAATCGAGAACAAAACAAAATTCGTTAGAAAATGATTTATTTAAAAATACTATTTGCTGATCCCAAAAATAAACTATGAACAATTTTTACGTACATGGTTGACGATATCGATACATTCGACGCCAATGACAGTTTTGCGTTCAAGTAAAATAAGTAAGTATAGAAAAAATGAACGATTTTAACCATGTCTAATGATTTAAAATATTGTTCTGTTAAAATATATCATAACTACAAGTGCACTGTGCGAGTTAAAAATTTCTGTATTTGTCAATAATGTTAGTCAAGCAAATTGTAAACATTTCTTGTGTCTACTCACACTCTTTATTAACTGAATCATTAAAAATCACTGTAATCATTTTTAATACTGCTCCAATCATATAGAATAAAAAACAAGTGTCCAATATAAACGCAGAGAAGTCTATTATCAGTACTAATAACCTTCATTATCACGGATTCACGGACGCGATTTATAACCTTAGAAGATTATTTATAAGTTTATAAACAGAAAAGCACAAATTTTTTTATTTTAATACATTACAATAAAGAAATTTGTGAAAAAATGTAAATAGAATACAATCTTATGATAGAACAATTAAAATCGATGCATCCATCATCGACCATATTGTCCATATTCATATAATAAAAAAAATAAATCTAAAATCAATCTGTTAAGACTTTAAGAGTGACGAAATTCGACCATAAAACATGCCTTCGTAAAAAAAAAAATCGAACACTGCCCTTTTGATTTTTAAAGTTTATTTTTCTGAAAATTTTGACTTTCAATATTATTTTATTCACATTAATCCCGTGATTTTTAATAATTTATTTAGTTCCGAGAAAAATTTTAAATTATTTAATACCCTATCAAACATCTGACCCGTGTAATAATACAAACATATTATCAAAATTAAAAAAATATTAAAGAACACGATAATAATGAGAATAAAACGTTGAAGCATCAAAATGTTCAGATAAATAAACTAAAAAATGGCTACCTTCGATTTTTTTTTAAATAATTAAATAAAAAATTTTTGTTTTAACTTTTTTACCTAAATGCTAAATTAAATTAAAACATAATATGCTTATAATCCTTATGACCTTATCCCTGTGAATCTTTTAAAAAAAACATTATTATGATATATCCCGATTTTTCAGGATAATCACAATGGGTAAATCCTAACGGGATGATACTGTATGTCTGTAAATTGTTGTTTTTTGTTTAAATATTAATTTCTTGGATCTCTGTCAACATTTACTGTAGACTGCAGTAATGTAGTACATAGTACATTTAACTGTAATACAATTTTATGGGAAATCTTGTATTAGTTTTTTAAAACTTCATAATTATGACGGATTTTGTCAACATTTAGTATTACTTAAGCCTTAAAACACTTTCAACACTTATATTATAAGAACAACATTTATTTGTGCGGTCTTGTATTAAATTTTCAATCTTTTTAAATGAACTTAAGAACTTTAAACAAAATTTCTATAAATTCTTAAATTTAAAACTAGTCTAAATGTATTTAAAATGTGACTGTAAATGAAAAATAATTATTAAAGTATTAGTTCAAAATTTCTAGAGCAAAACAATGTCAAAAATTGTACTTCAATTGCTCATAAAAAAAATTATGTGGCTCTATGCTGGATTTTTTTTAAAATTCTGATTAAAGACTCATTATAGTGAATCTTGTATTCAATTTACAAACATTAGTTTTAAGTTTTACGTGACAATAAAGCAGTTGTTGACTACATAAAACTATAGAATAATTTGGATACGATCATGAATTTCATAAATATTGTAAACAATTCAAATACGTACCAACAGGTTCTAAAAAAATGTACTCATATATTTTTTTGAATTGATATGAGAAAAACTTATTTGAAATTTTGTATTCAATTGCAAAACAAAAATTGGAAAAAAACTGAAAAAGTAAGTTTTAAATGTCTAGAAATAGAATAAAAGAGCCAAACTATTAAAAAAAAAATGCACCATGTCTAACAAAAGGTAATATAAAATATAGTCAATAATTCAAATCAATAATTGGGTATTTTTTTTTAATCATATAAAAAAAAATTGATATTGCCTAAAATTGGATTTACATAAAAATGCTAGTTTTTTCTTATTTTAAAAAACAGTTTTTATTGTTGTAAGCCCCAATACATTATTATTATAAATTTTTATAATACTAAATTATACTTGGATCTAACTTGAAGCTAAAAAAATATGTTTATGGTTAGTCTGGCAACCTAAGTTTCTCAATAGTGGGCTGTTATCATAAAGGTCTGAAAACACTGATTTCCAACATTTTTTCCTAGTTAGGTTTGCATTTTATTGAATTCAATAAATTTTATAACATTTATTATAAAAAAAAAAACTTCAAAAAAATTAGTATACAATATTAAATCATCAAATCCTAAGATCATAAATAATTAGAAAACAATTGGTGGTGTTGAAAAGTGACTATTGACAAAAGTAATTGTAGTCATAGGAACCTTTGTACTACTCAGTATAATATCTACAGATTTACAAAACCACAGATAATTATGCATTTGTATGTTTATATTAGAGTAATATCACTATTACTATATTACTCTAGTTTATATGAAGTAGTCAAATAGTTTTATCATCAGAACGGTTACAAATGTAATAATGTGCTAAGACAACTGTTTGTTAAGAATAGATTTAACTGCCTCATACAACCATAATATAAACATACAATAAAAGTTAAATTTGAAATTTATGCAAAATGGGTATTAATAGCTTTAATATACATTTTATATGCATATAAAACAACTATATCAAACAACTATTTATGTTATGAACAAGTTTTGAATAATAGTAATGTAGAAAGCTTAAAATATTTTTACAAACAGTTTTGAATTTTTGATACATAGTAAATGTATATAAATTATTTTCTTTAACATGCAAGTTAACATAGAATTTTATACGAAGAAAAAAAATAAACAATTAACACTCAGTGAAAACTTGAAATACAATTTCACTTATGTATCAATTTAAAGTATTATTACCAAAGAAAAAGTTAGGTTATTTATTTTCTAATTGCTTGAAAAGTTTCATTTTGAATTTAAGCAAGGCACATAGTCGGTTATTGAAATTGAATTATATTTTATTTTATAAAAATGTTTATTAACTTTAATAGTAAAATCATATCTAAATTAAATACAATTGATTTCAGTTTTAAAAATGATATACTGCGTGAATTGTTTTTTTTTTTATAAAAAGTATAAGTATACAGAATACTTAAATTTCTTAAAATGTTCTTTGAATCTAACTTATTTAGAATTGAATCAAAATTAATTTACTATACAATGAATAGCAAAATTTACATTTTCAAATTATAGTTTTATATTATTTACAAAATGAAAAAAAAAAATGAGTTATAAATGAAATAAAATTATTACAATTATAAATCTATTAAATGTATCATAACATTTATGCTTAATGATCAGTTTTATTATACATACAGAAAACATAATACATATACATTATAACTAATAATTTAGAATGTTATTAATATCTTCAACCTTGAATTACAATAAAAAAGTTTTCATGTTCACAAAAATAAAATCATATGAACGGGTTTTAGTGTGAAGAAACAAATGAATACTTAACACTTAATTCAAAGATCATTAAACTGTTCACTCAAATAAACTCTAACTGTTCCTGAAAAGGGAACCTTAATTACCCTAGTTTTAGCATCAGGCATCATAGTATCTAGCAATTTTTCTAGAGCAGGAACTGAAAGTATATCAACGTTATCTGATTTGTCTTTGTCCTTGTCCTTTTCGGGAGCTGACTCTTCTCCTGGTCGCTGTCTTGGTTTTCTTGTCCTTAGTATAGGTATGTTGTTGGTCGTTTCTTTGGTATGGGATAATTCTAAATTATAACCAATACTATGCTGGTTTTGTTGATATTGAGTTATAAATAAGTCAGTAACGCGAAGTAATTCATGAGTCAATCCCCAAACCAAGTGTGTTAATGTCTTGGAGAGTTTCTTGAGGCAGTCAATCAAGTGGCAGTTGGTAGTTGCAGACTAATAAATAAAAACAATAATATCGAATATAGATAAATTTATGTTATAAAATAATATAATGCATATTAAGTATACATACTTGGCTCACATAAGCAGGAATAATCAGTAAAGCTTTAATACCAATACATTTTTCCAATTCATCTTCAACACAATTACTGAATTCTATGTTGACCAATTCGAGAATAGTGAGCTTTTCAAGACCCCTAATAGCAGTAAAAACGTCTTGTGCACAACTGTCCCATTTACCGCAACAATTTTCCAATCTCAGCGATTTCAAATTGACAAATCTTTTTAATGACACAGCAAAATCTTTTGATAGGCAATCACAATCGCCAATTTCCAAAAATTCTATGTTTTCAGTAATAGTATCCAAACTCTGATAGATGTCTTTTGGAAATGATTTTATAGAAGTTAATGACTAAATAATAAAAAAATAATAAATAATATTATAACTGTTTTTCTATAAATATTAAGTTATTTAATAAACTTACAAATTTATTTAAATTTATTAAATTTTCAAATGATGGCAATGACGTTAATTTGATTCCAGTTAAACCTTTTAGTCTTAACTCGGTGAGCTTTGTCATTTGGCCTAAATAATTTAAGCTTAGGGCCATAAAATCATTGGGATTTTTCGCCTCTTTTGTTACATTTGGATTTCTAAAAATAAAATCAATTATTTAAATTATTTAAAAAAAAACTGGATATTATTTTCTTTATTACTTTATTGAAGTTGCATTAAGTACTTCAATTTGAGGTAATGAGTAAATAATATCTTCAACTACATGGGTAGGACATCTATACAATTCAATGAATTTTAACTTCTGTGCTCTTTTCATTGCTTTGGAAAAATGCAACCAAAAATTTTCGAATTCGTCAACTTTTATAGGTATCAACATTCGTCTAGTATCTAAAGTATCAGTTCTTTGATGATCAATAGAGTCTACAAACCTTTCCCAGTCATAGACCATAGAATTTTTTAAACGAACATTTTGCCACTAAAAATAATTGAATAAATTAGCAAAAATATATTGTGAACAATTTAAAGGTTATACTTACTAAAAACTTGTTCATTGCAATTATATGCCACGCGGTACATACTCTAGAAGCGGATAAAAGCTCATGTGTTTTTAAATATTTAAAAACGTGTCTCAATGCTTTAACCATGTAGTTAAATGATTGCATGGATGTAAAAGTAGTTGTAATTTCTTTAAATGAACCGTTCATTTCAGAATTCCTGTAAAATATGAAAAAAAATTCATTATATAATTATTTTATTGATCTAATAATATAAAAGCATTCTTAAATATTTAATTATGTTCCTGACCAGGCACATATAAAGACCACTAGCTTTTACATGCAAACAAAATAAAGCCTTAGAACATATTGTATGAAACAATAAATAAATAACAAATAGGGGTTGAAAGGAATATAGGAATAGTTGACTTTCCGCTCAAATCTGAAAACAAACATAACCAAATGATTAAAGCAGTAAAAAAACGAAAATTAACTTACACTCATTCATACAAGCAAGACCAATGACCAACGCTACTGTGTGCCTGGTCCATTATTACATTCCCCCAAAGGATAGGGAAAATTAAATATTAACTTACTCATCCAAATTTTTGGGCTCTTGAATAACACAAGTCATCAAACTAGGCCCTCGTGTTTGTTTCATCTCATAAACATACTGTTCGTGAAAACTGCCATCAACCATTGTAGTTTTGTATACATTTCCTTGACATATAACAGTATTTATAATATCAAGGTCATTTTCATCTCTATATTCATCAATTTCATGTGGTTCTTCAATTTTAGAAATTGGCGTTCTATCAATAAAGAAATTAGGCGTATCTGAAGCTTGATGAACTTGTCTTATACGAATCGGTTCAACGCGTAGTTGCTCTGGTTCAGTAGCACCCACAACCACAGTATGAGATGACTGTACACGTGTATTTCTTTGTTGCATAATAGATCGACAGTTCTAGGTAAAAAAATATTAATGAAAAAATGGAATAAACAGCTTTATAGATAAAAAAAAAAAAAAATAATGAAAATTAAAATGATCACTTACTAAACATACATAACCAACAATCTTTAACTGAGCATTTATATTGACACATGCTGGATGATAGTAGACCAGACATTGAGTGCACATTAAAGAAGCAGGTTCGTCATTATTAGGGCACCGAATTCCACAAGGAGCTTGCATGATGATTTCCCCATCTGATGTTGACAACCTATTTTTATCCATTCACGTATATGTTTTGATTGAGGAAGGATTATGTAGAAGGAAGCATAAGGATTACAACCCCGTAATTTTGTATTATATTTGTGAAGCCAAATAATAAACTAATAAGCAAAAAACTGTTTAAGCAAAAAAATAAAAAATAAAACCAATATGTTACCGTCTTTTAATGGTTGTAGTATTTATATCAATATTCTCAAGTTTAGGAGAAACTTTTGGTGACACACTAGATTGAATAGCTTGCCAGTCTTCAGATATGTATTCAGGTGTGGATGAAGATGTATTCATTGATTCTGAATTCCCTATGTAATAATGTAAAACATTAATTCTGTATTCAAATAGCACAATAAAATATATAACTGTATTTTTCAGATTAAGCAAATAAATACATAGTTACACTGTATATAAAATTATATTACATGCAATTTTAAATATACATATTTCATAGATAAATTGCATTGTATACACATTTTTGAATTTCACAACGAGATGCATTATTTAAGAAAGGTGCATACTCTATTAGTCTAATTTATCAACAATTCTGTGTATCAACATTTATTTTTCAAAATAGGTTTTTATTTAAAATAAATATAAATTAAATTTATAAACAAATTTTAATATTTTAATTGGTATACTCAACTAAAATCAATTTCTTATTTATTTCTTATTTCTTATTTCTTTTTTTTTTTTTCTTATTTCTTTATTTCTTATTTTCTTATTTTTTCTTATTTTTTCTTATTTATTTTCTTTTTTTTTCTTTATTTCTTATTTCTTATTTCTTAAGAGGACGTCACACCCATATATCCGTTTTACAACATAGACAAAACGCGTTTATGCAGTCTGAATAAACTCACTCAATTTACGTTCTAGAGTAAATATACCTAATATAAAATAAAAAAATGACAATATTTTGTAAGGCAAGATGATGAGTTTTTTTAAAAATTAAAATTTTGAAAAATTAAAGGTTATTTAAAAATTTAAAAATTGTTGCTATTTCTAAATGGTATAATGAACGTTATATTGAGAATAATGGAAATAACTCATCATCTGTTCTCCAAAACATTATCATCTTTTAATTTTATGATAGGTATATTTATTCTAAAACCAAAATTGAGCGAGTTCAACTTAAGACTGAGAAAACGCTATTTTTTCTCTATGTTGTACGTGTGAAAGACGGAAACAATGCTTACAGGTGCGACGTCTAATTGATAAAAAAAAAGAAATGTTTTTGTATGTACAGCCATGTCTATCATAGCATTAGACTAAAAATAGTATAGACAAACAATACTAATGAAATTTTATAGCTCATTTTGATTTGGATTTGATTTACTAGTTGTATACTCGTATGATGACAAGAGATGGGAAATAAGTATCTACTTGTCATTGTTACAAGAGAGCCAAATTAAAATTAAAATATTAATTAAGTGCTAAATTATTATATAAATTATTAGGCCTTCATTTTAAATTAGAACATAACAACTTAATTATTTGTATTAAATGTTTGTTAGTTTAAAGAAGTTTAAGGGGTAAATCTACTAATTAGTATAGGCAGCGCTGATTAGCTAAATAATAAAATAAATTTATATTTACCTTTTTTGGATCTTGATCTTGAGGAAGTTTTTGCATTTTTAAAAACAATTTTCATTTTACTAGCAGATTTTTTGTTTTCATCATCTGACAATTCATAATCAAATGGTGGGCGCTGTACAGGTGTTTTAGATTTTTTTGGTCGAACAGCAACACCAACAAAAGATTCTTCCTAAAAATATATGAAGATAATTGCAAATGCTTGGTTTTTTAACAGTTATATGTATAAATAATAATATGAAGAGTTTATGCATAAAGTCATGTGGTTATGTGCATAGTAAATGATCGTTGATGTGCATACAGCACACCTATCAAAATATACAATGTTTTGCACTCATATACAAGATCTAGCAAGATTAGTTTTTTTGATAAAAATATGTACTTTTTATCCATCAAGTTAGCTAAGTAGTATTATCAGATTATATTTATTAGATACAATTTCTGAATAAATATTTGCATTTGTTCAAAGAATTAACTTTACATCAAATTTTTATTTTATAACTTGCTAAAATTATTCAATATTTATTATGTAATCTTATGTATGCTAGTAAGAAAAAATGAAGATGATATAAAATAAATTAATATTATTAATTATACTATTAATGCGATATTAATATTTCACTAAACGTATCCATTGTAAAAAAATCACATTTGCTTCCATACTCAAATATTCCAAACTTAGTAAATTTGAACTATTAAATTGTTCAAATAACAATTTTTACCAAATGTATAACTGTTTGAAATTCTCAGTTTGAGATGTTCATGAATCAATAAAAAACCAAGGAAACTGTGAGTGATGTCAAACCCCTTCCCTCAAAATTTTCTTGCATTACACAAACTTAAAAATTATTTTATCATTGTTTTATACAACCCTTACTAAGATTTGTAAAACTCCCCTCCACCAATTTTTTTTTTCATGAAAAGTCATGTTCAAGTGTTATATTTAACAATAAAATAAAATGTTACAAAGAACAAAAATTAAATATAAAATTGTTTATAGCTATATACTAATTGAGTCCCTATACTGAATAGGAAAAAATAATATACTAATTGAGTCCGGGGTTAGGAAACTAATAGTATACGAATTGAGTCCAAGGATTATTTTGAGTAAAATATTATAATTTTATATTCAGCCCACCCAAAAATTTACCAATTTATAAACATTTTGTTGAATGTTCAATGCAAAATGTATATAAAAATTAGAAGAGTTCCTATAATAATAAAATAAAAAAAAAAAAGAAATCAGACATCAAATGCAGCTGTTGAAATCAAATACAATAGCTATATTTGAATATATACAATGCTTATCTCATACATTTTTACCAATATAAACAATGTTATTTAATCATAATAATTATTTAATTATATACAAATTATTCATATTATATTAAATCCCTACATTAATATATATTTATATAATAAAATATTTAAAAAAAAAAAATTTTTTTTAACCATACTTGTAGATTGTTTTGTTACAGTCAGTCCTAACTTCTAAGTCTGTAAAAATGAAAAGGAAAATGTTTTTTTTTTTTTTTTTTTTAATTTGATAAGACTTAGTTAGTATTAAAACATCAACTCAATTAGTATTATACCTAAAATTTCACTGAATTTATTGGTATACCCTAAAACAAGCTGGGATTCAATTTGTCATAAAAGGTTATACTTGGACTCAGTTCGTATGTAGCCTTGTTTTTATTACCTTAGCTAATTTAGAATTTGCATCTCTGATCAGTTCTTTTGATCTATCATTCATGCCAATTGGTTGTTTTAAAAAAGTAAAACTGTCGATAGTAAGAGAAGTTTTATCAGATGAGATATCCAACTGTTCCTGAATTTCTCGTAATGATCGTAGTTTTCGGTTATTTGGAGAATAATAATATACATCACCACTTCTATTTGCCCGATTGAGAACAGTAGATTCACCTGATGTCCTATATACTAATTCTCGTTTCCATCCTGAAAAATATTTATCACAGATAATTTACCAAAATAAACCTTTAATAATTAATTTACTTACCATGCTCAAATGGAAGTTTAAAAATAGCGTCAGTAATATCAACATTAATTTTTCTTCCTGTACTACGGCGCGTTCTAGTGTTGGAAGAAGTTAAGTTGAATGTAGGAGTAGTAAGTTCTAAAACATTAAAAATCAATTAACATAATACATAAAAACTATTTTGTAATAATATTTATAATTAAATTCTATCTTTATTCATATTTAGAAAACCTTTAACACAGTATGAAATATATACTAAACATGAAATATAATAAGTAATAATTATTTGTATAACATTAAGATACATAATGATTTATTGTTGCCCTTAAAATTAAATTTCATAGGAATATTATAATAAATATAGAGTAGTAAACTTAACATATTTATCTTATTATTTAATGTTATTTACATTAATTGATAATTTTACATTAAAATATTGTGGTTCTAGGTGCCATGTTGTAAATACCAACACATTTTTAATTTAACTTGTGTATTGTTCGATTAACCTATATATTTTTTAAAACTTTATCATGTTACACAATATTATTATTATTTTAAATACTAGGTTATTAGTTCAGTAATCATAATTTAAAATAAAAGAAGAATAATGGTAATAAATCAAAAAAATGTGTTTAAATTTAAAAACAATTACTTCTATAGAATGATTATATTATTAGACATTTAAATATTAAAACAAAATAAAAATAATTCTGGTATATATTTTTTTTAAACATAGAAATTTAAAATTATATTCTGTAAAAATATAATAAATGTGACAATATCACTAATAAAATAAACCGATTTCATTATCTTAAATTCAACATACATAATTGCAAAAATAGTAGTCATCAAAATGTAAAAAATTCAAAAAATGTAAACATAAATACTATAATAAAATTAGTCAAATACATGTAAACATTCATGATATTGATATATGCAGAACATAACTTTACCTAGTTAAATCATTATAGTCCAAACAACAAAAACTGGCCGGTGACCTCCACGACCTGCCAGCCATAAACCAGTGGTTAGTAGTAGGTCCTCAAACTGCACTGTGCCACGCCACTGCGATGTTTACACAATAAACGCGGCAATTAGTTTTGGCAGTATGAGGACCACTGACTGGAAATGGTCGCTAGAGTCGTGCTAGTTACCGGCCAATTTTCATTGCGCGAACTACAGCATTTGTGGACAAAGTGTCTCTTAGGGAAAAATGTAGTTTTAATTTCTATAACTTAAATAAATTTTGTATTAGGTACACACATAATATAATATGTTTTCCTGTATTTACTTTAGATTCTAAGCAGAGCAATTTATGTATTGATTTTAAATGTATGGTTTTTTTTTTTAAGACAAGTAGAAGATAAAATGGATGGTTTTGGATAGAAAACATGATTTAATTTCTACTTATATGATTTAATTTTAAAAATATTTAAATTATTTTTTTATAAATGTTGATTATTCACTGGGTCTAAATTCTTAAAAATTTAATACAGAGCCTAAGATAAGTTATTCTTATAAAAATTATAAAATTATATAGGCACAATTTTTCTTCTTATATGCATTTAAAGCTCAATTTTTACAAAACTTGTCAAAATTATAAAAATTTACCAACTGCAAGTATTTTATAGTACATTTTTAAAATCTTTAATTTGTATAGCTGAAGTATGAAAATTGGATACAATGTTCATCATGAACTTAAATTAAAAAATTCATAAAAATATTTAAAGATTAAATTTGGGTCAAAATTATGTATTTTAACCACGTTAATTATTTTATTATTTTTCATAACCATTAATTTTGGTGACTTAAATTTTTTATGTATATAATAGATTTTTCTTTACCAATGAAATTATAAAAGTATGTGAATTTTTTTAAAGATATTATCTACTTGAGCCTATAATGCATACTGTTTTACAGTATACCTAGTATATACAATAGATCGATACCCATTTGTCTATCTTACTTTACTACTTATTTATTAACTATATAAATAATATATTATATTGTGTTGGTATTCCTATACAAATTTGAATTGGCATTTCTGAATACCAAATGCCAATTCAAAGATAAGATTAAAATATTAGATAAAATGTTAAACCAAGATTTTTATAATACCTTATCCACATCTTAATGGTGTGAAACTTAGTTATGAACTATTTATTTATTTAAATTTAATAACTGATTAATTATAATAGAATTTAATCAATCAAATAAAAGTAGATCAAAACTTCTAAGATATCTTAATACACCAAAAAAAGTTAAAAGTTTGTAGGATATATAACGGATGTACGTGAAACAAAGAATATTAAGATGTCAAGAAAGAATAGCAACAAATGCATTAAAAATTAAGTTAATAACACCTATAAAAATTAACATTTAACGTATATATATATTTAATGTGAATGAATTGGAAAATTTTGTGTACCAAGTGAGAATGAATTGAGAGATTTTATAGTTTCTGATACATGTATTATACATTTCTGTCACTCACCTAAAGAAGGCGGAACATGTAATTCCAAAGATTCTAAGGTATCACTGTGTGTGTTGTCTTTCTTATGCCTCTTATTACTCCGATTATTCTTTACATCATTAGGTTCTGGTGATGATACTACAAATAATAATTATAATTAAAAAATAATACATATATGTTTTACACATATTATAAAATAAAAGAATACAAACAGATTTACAAATATAATTTTTCGAACTTACTACTTGATTTAGATTGTTTCTTTTTATTAACATGATTATTATTAACAATGGATGGACTGTCAGTTGGCTCGTCTACTTCCATAGGTTCACCTGTTTCTTTACTAAGTTCCATTTTTAATGCTAAATATAACCATATGAATTTTTTTTATAAAATTTGTAATTACATTGAATTTTAAGTTAAATATAAAAGCTGTATAAACATATAATGAATGAAATACTTACATTTTTTCTTATTTTCAATTATTATCAATACTTCATCATCAATATCAAATCCAATAAAACGTGCTTCTAGGTTTAAAAGATTATTGGTTTCCTAAAAATAAACAAATTAAAACTTTATTTTTAACCGAGCATAAAATATACAATTAACACAATAAGAAATTATTTTTTCATTTATTATATTATAAGCTAATCTAGACTACATTTTATTAATGAAATAAAGTGGGGTTTTTACAAAAATGAAACAAATTATACTAAGTTTAATAGTGAAAAATATTCATTGTATTATATATTTGTTTTATTATATTAACATTATTTAATAGGATTAGTGCATGTTATTTAATAAGAATTAATCTGTACTAAAACAATGCATACTAAATTTGTAATATTGCATTTTTGTATTTCAATTCATAATTTTTACTTCAACAGAAAGCGTTTTACATAAAATAAAATATGTATTTATGAACTTACCATTAAATTACTCATTTTTTAAACCCATAATAATAAAAAAAAAGCAAATATAATAACTTAAAAATGTTGAACAACTTAAATGGATAAGAAAATCCTTCGATGTACAGTTGTCAGTACTCAGTAAATGAGATAGGTAATCAGTGATACCAACATAGAAATCATCCTCTACATATTATTAAACAATATATTAAAATTAATATAGAAATTTAAAAGTGATACAAAATGTTTAACCGTATAGAATATAACTAATGTTTTATTAAATTCATAAAAAAAAATAAAATGCTTTATAAAATTGTATATATTTTAAACTTTAAATTAAGGCAAAAAGAAAATAAATAATCAAGCCTAAAAGTGAGAAATTAAAATAGTAACAATAGTTATACATTTAAATAACTTGGTTAAAATCAGAAGTTGTTTATTTTGCATCAATAGCATTAGCGCAACAATAACAATCTACAATGAAATAGTCTCAAACAGGGCCTGATTAACCAATAAGCTGAGTAGGCTAAAGCCTAGGGCGATAAATCAACCCTAACCTACTGATGACCAACTCCTTATTCAGGCCCTGATCTCAAATGAAATTGAAATAAAAAATGTAGTGCAAAAGTTTTTTTTTATTTAAATTTATAAATTTAAAAAATAAGTGTTTATTTTGGTTGTTTTTAGTGCATAAACATACAGGATCTATTTATTAATTATTAAATTTTATAATAAACTCTACATAATATGTTTTATTTATCTACATAATAATAGAACATTTATTTTTAACTTCAGTTAAAATTACTGAAACAAAGTTACTTTACCAGGGGTCAAATTTCAAATGGCATTAATATTAAAACTTAATTACAGCTAAATTCTGAAATTTACCATTGTTTTCAGCATACTAAATTACATTGGTTAACAGAAAAAATAATTGCTTGGTGGAGCAATTTTATATAAAATTAACATATTTAAATAATACTGTTTAATTAAGTATAATCAAAAAATCTATGATGCTTAGTATTAGTAGTTATAATTTAAAATTATGATATACAAATCTGTTAATTACTTTTAAACCAGCAGATTTCTTTCTTTCCAATTTATCCATTGTTGGTATCTAGAATAATACAAAATTAAAAAAATATTATTAATATTTTATAATATTAAGTTATAAAAGATAAAAATAAATTTAAATTTATAAGTGCTAACAAGGAGCTAATACTGAAACAAATAATAAAAATAAAGTATATGAGCTAAAAATAAATTATACAATATTATGTAATAACAAATTTTGGAAGTTACAGTTTCCATTGATGAAATATATACAAAAAAATATAAAATATCCAAACAAAAATAATGTTTATATGCAAAAAATAACTATAAAATTAAGATTAAAAAGGTATGATTTACAAATTATGTTATATAATAGTGAGAATGGATTCTTGAACTTAATGAACTTTAAGAAATTTGAATGCTTTAAACTTTTTGAAAATTAATACTCATAATTAAATTGAATATTCAAAAACAACAATTCAAACAATTAAAAAAATTAAGTTAAATATTGACAATATTTAAATATACAGTCATATCCTAGAATATTTTAAACATACAAACTAACATGTACTTTTTTATATTATTGAATTAGGTTATTTTAATATTATAAAGCAAGTAATGGTAGGTTAAAGTAAGTAATTTGTGTAATCGAATATTTAAAGATGACAACGCATGCTAAATGCAATTTATTATGCTATAGTAATAAATTAAATACTGATATTATTTTCATATCAAATATTTCTTTCTCATAAATTATTATTATATTATTTGCATTCTTGTCAGTTGTATAATTGTAAAATGTACAAGTTAATATAATAGGTATAATAATAACTTAACCATTGACCAAACTTTAAATAAGTCTTATCTCTAAATAAAGATTAATAACATGAGGAGGAATTTGATTAAATTAAGACCTATTTAATTGTAAGACTGTCAGGACAAAAAAAGTTCTTTAGGATTTCACGGTAGAAAACTATAAACAACTTAAGGTACTTCTAGTAAAATTTTGTACTAACAATTTGCTTTCCTAATTTTCCAAGTAAAATTAGTAAAAAAGAAGACAAGCGTGACATTAGAGCATTTGACATTTCTGTATGGTACCCAAAAAAAAAGGTTTGGTAAGCATTTTATTAATTATAAAAGACCTACTATTTTAGACTTACTAAATTTTGAGGTTACAAATATATTGTCAATAATTTTAATACAAAACCGGGCTATCTAAATAATAAAAAATTGTTTTTACTTACTTAATAGAAATATTATAAAAACTTTATTGTTAATTCAATCATATTATTTCTAAGTAATATTATAGTATGACTAGTTGTAAATACTAAATGTTGAAAATCATTTTCTTCACTATCAGCTTTGCTTATAGAAGTGAATTAATCAAAATACTTAGGTAACTTTAATTTAATTGATGAATAATATATATATATTTAAATATATGAATGTAAATCAATACCACTTGGCATATTATGTATAATATAGAAGTAATATTTATTATAATAAATGAATTATCAAATTCTTAATTATTTCTTGTTTCGATATTTAATTGGGCAAAGTGCCTACTTGAAATTTGATTAACTATCCAGATTAGCCCATTTCACGATATAAAATATTGTCAAGTAAATTTTTATGTGTTGTAAAATTCAGGAAACTATACAATAGTTGAACGTAACAAATAGAGCTATTCATAATACAAAGACATGATTAACATAAAATCATTAGGTGTACTCGTATACAATATCACCAGTCTACAAAGCATTACTATAAACACACATAAATTGCGTTGGTTGTTTGATCACATCTTACAACAAACTGACACAGCAGTTTAAGAAATTTAAAATGAAACGGTTAACAGAAAATTCTACTCCCAAAGTCCCTGGAGAGTATAGTAGAGGATACAACCATTTTTTCTAAAAAAGCACATATGCTAGGTTTCAGTCACTAATGGATAATAATAAGACGTTTAGGCGGGCACTCCGTACACACAAGATGCATTTTCAATAAAAATTCGTGTCACACGAAACGTATCATAGATATATTATAAATATAATTTTTCACTTATAAAACACAATATGACCGTACACATTATTATAATAATAATATAAAACCATTTAAAACCGCAAGTCTTGAGCTATCATGTGGATACGTACGTACTCGTTTGTAATACAGGATGTGATGACAGGAAACGCACAGTTCACGTGCGAGCAGGACAGGCGCGTCCAAAAATCGTTGTACAAGTGACTAGGAACGCCGCAGTTGCCCGGGAAACTCGTTGCCAGTCAGATTACATGGATGCGGTTTTTAGCTGGACGACGGACGGAGAAGTTTATACGATAACGCGCGGACAGGATTCGTATCGAGGGAGCCGTTCGAGAAACCGATAACAAAATGAGAGTGTAAAACACGAGTGATTCGACATTCGGTAGATATTCGTCGTCGATACGTCCGTTAACCGATCAGTAGATGTCAACAATCAACAAATAAATCGCGGGAACCGGTGATTCACGAGCGGGGTAGAGAAAAGACAAGTGGTAGTGTGGTTGTGGTACGCGATGGCGGGGCGTCGTGTGAGGATCGCGGGGATGACGCTTGTGGCGGCAGCCGATTCCGGTGTAGTAACGACGTGAAAAGGTGGGCCAACCGTTTTTTCTCCCATGCTAGTTGAGGTTATGTGATTTATTATAAAACTAGTCAATTAAATTCAATAACCGTCGTGCTAAATGCGAAATTCAAATTCTAATTATGTACTTGGTCATAACGATTTTCAGTTTTTACCAAGCGATTAAATTTTCCAAATCTAAACCATCAAGTTAACGCATACAATTCGTTTTTAACCTCAAATATGTTCCCGCCGGTCATAGGGTCGTTTAAAATTAATTTAAATTATTTACCATCGTCTTTCACCCCATAAGGTCGGGTGCACGTCAGTGCCCACTACCCATAACTTATTTAACACCATTTTTAAATTTTTTATAAATTAACGCATTATTTGTTGATTATTTCTTATAATATATTTATATAAATCCACTGATTGCTGTTTAATTGAGATCCTATGTTTGAATAATTTAGGTATACTTTTGCAAATTTGCAATTCAAAATATTTATTGACTACTGGTTACTGCAGTATCTTAAGTTCAATAAATTTTAAACGTATAAACCGCAGAAAGCATTATAGTTTTTTATTATTTTTATATTCTGTGTATGAACTATGAAGTGGGTAATGTGATAAGAAGAACAATAAATAAGTTCATATTGATAAAAATACTGAACTTTGTGTAATTATAAATAAACATAGTGGTTAAGAAATGTAGTGTGTATAATTATTAAAGTTAATGAACAATAGCCGGTGTAGTTAAAATTAATTATAATCAATAAAAAAATTAAAATAAAATATATTCTTTTGATGGCAAACATTAATAATTTGAATTTGAATGAATTTCAATTGTTTCAACATAACTTTATGAAAATTTAAGATTTATGCTGAATTTACTTTTAATTACAACATTAAAACTAATGGTTTTATAATCTAGTTTTATAATGTCCCACGTGTTGATGTTAAGCACTGGCGACTGGCATAGTTGTCGTTGTCATTGAAAATCACTGAAGTACCTAATGAAGTAGTCATTTATTTTATCAAATTTGGCTAGGAGATGTCTTCTTTTGAGAACAGACATATGAATAACACAACTAGAACACCATTTAACTGTATAAAGCAAGGGCAGTGCTACACAAGATCCAGAATAGGCAAGTGCCCCCAACATTTGATTTTGCCCTTCCGTTACCTCATTCCATTTTATAGGAGGGCCTATAATTTAATGTTAAAAATATATTAGGTAAATAAAGAAATCATTATTAATATATAAAATAGAATTAATTGATTTAAAGAGTTTTTAGTCTTAATTATATTATTTTAAGTTTGAATGTTATATTAAAATTAAATGTGCTTTTTTCACATTTAGAAATAAATATACTTAATAGATTTGATACTAACGGGACACTTTCTAAAATCGCATATATTAAAAAATAAAAAGTTATGTATTGTTACATACAAATAAAAGAAAACGAAGGAAATTTGTAGTACATTTGTGGTAATAATAATAGGTATGTTTTTTGATTATTTATTTAGCAATATACCCAAAACATTTTTAGCAATAATTTCCTGAAAATATGCCCTCCCCCCCAATAAAAATATCTGACGTTGCCACTGTGTTTAAGTAATCTTTGACATACGTTTTAAAGAATTGTAACTTGTAAGTAGAACGTGGATTTTTATTCACTAAAAAGTATCAAAATATGCCTTATAATATGCAAGAATTTTTTTTTAAACTAATTATAGTAAAAAAATGAACAATTTTTTTTATTTACAAATTTAATAACTTATATAAAAATAATAATCAATAAGGTATAAACTAAATGAAAAAAAAATTTTTTTAGAGAATTTTTTGAATAAATTATTATATTTCTAAAATTATATTTATTATTAAAATAAATAACTTTATGCATTCCTAGTTTTTCTTTAGTGAAGCTATACAATTTATCTGTTAACATATTTTTTAGACTGAACAATTGTTCAACATCAACTGAAATTGTTTAAACATATTTGAAGCAACTAAGCATTGGAGAGTCTTAATAAATATAATTGACTTATATATAATATATATATGTATATTAATCATATTTATATAACTATTTAGTGATTTTAGTGCCTACAAAATGTATTTTTAATTTTTCTAAATACTTTTTTAGATTTTTTCTTTAATATACAATATATTTTGAATTTTGTAAAAATATATAAAAACATGCAATAACCGTTATGTGTAAAAAAAAAATTCACGAATTCCAAAAATATGCAATTGCATAGTAATCCGTGCTTTTTACTTATAAATATAGATAGGTATTTTAAATGTAGTTAGGTATTGTAATTGTTCTTTAAATAAACTTTAGTGGCCCATGATTGATCCCATTAAAAAACTTCTTATATAATTCTGAATTCGACATTACTTTAAAAAAAAAAATCAAAGTACAATTGAACAATCTCAATTAGCACATTTCATTTACTTAAAAACATTCTTGCCTGATGGCTGATAAGAAAAAATGTTAAAATATTACCACAATTTATATTATATAATATTACTTAATATTTTCATATTTCATATGGTCTCTGATAATACATTAATTATTATTTATTAATGTTGTATATTATAAAAAAAAGTGTCTTTATAATTAAACCTTTATTCTAAACCTTGATTTAAATATTAAATTTTTAACAAAAATTATAAAATTGTTATAGATATATATTCCTGAAATTATATTATTATATTCAATTATATAAACAAAAAAGTAACTTTTTGTTTTTTTAATAATTTTTCATACTATATAAAAATAGTAGTAATAATTTGTATATTTTATGCCAAGTAAATCATAATTATTTTTTTGAACTTTTGAATTAAATTAAAGTATTTATTTATGTTTAACTTCTCCAGCTGAAGAATACTTTGTGGATCATTTAGAAAAATAGTTAACTTCTCCAAGACTAGTTGAACTTTCTGCTTCACTTTCAACTTCTTGAGTAGACTGTTTCAATGAAATCTATGTAAACATTATATAATAATAAAATATTAATATTTAATAGTTCACAAAATCATAAAACATTGTTTACAATGTTTACATCAATATTGTAATTATTCATACATATTGATGTTAAATTCTTTATATAGGAGTAAAGAATAAATTAGAGAGATGCAAGGAGATACTCTTACTTCTAATCAAATGTATTAAGTCATTTTTAACTTTTTCCATTAAAAATATTTATTTATTTTTATTTAATAAAAATACGCAACTATTATTAGATGTTTTTTGCATTTCATTAACTTTTTTGATTTTTAGGTTTTTTTTTAAAACAATTTTTGTTATTTGTCAAATTATTTCTCCAAATTGTGTACTTTGCGTTTAATGATGAAGACAATAGTTGTAGTAAATGTAATTAATTGCAATGAGTTGTACTATTATAGTGTTATAGAGTTGTGCTATATAGTATGCTACCATTTAAACAAGTTTAATAATATAAATAATATAATACTTTACTTTAAAATATTTTATTATTTTTTGAATAGTCATTTTTTTAGTGCATAAATAATATTTTATCGAGACGTTTTTGAGATTCTTTAAAGCAATGGTCAGCACCAGCAGTTTTAAATTTTAGAACAACAACATTTTTTTTTATACATTTCATTGTTTTCAAAATTTAAACAGTATTTTTTTTCCACAGTAACTAATTTAAAAATATAAAATTTTTATTTTTTCCAGCCCACAAAATCTTTTTAATTCATGCATGTGCCTCATGAGTCCAAAAAGGTTGCCGATTACTGCTTTAGAGCATTAAAGTCAGAACTCTAGTTGTTATTATTATTGTACAACCATTCATTAAACATTATAATATTATTATAATAAAACATTAAGAAAGTATAAAATTTAATTTTATATTTTATATTTAATTTTAATTTTATTTTTTTATATAAATATAAAACTAATGACTATGGACATATTAAACATGAATAGACTAAGAATAAATAGAACCTAAAATTCTCAATTAATTACCATTTTTTTTTTTAAATTCCAAGATTTATTAAAAACTCAATTACAACTTTTATTTAATAGCCAAGTTGTACAAATTACTTAATTGGTACTGGTTTATAATATTATAATTACTTTTTATTATTTCTAGTCGTATAGATAATAAAATTAAATAAACTTTAAACATAATCATAATTTATTATTACCATTGAAGAAGTAGTTGAATCAGAATTTTGTGTTATTTTGTTTATACAGTGAACTTTACTGGTTTGTTGATAATTATTAGATATCGATGCTGCAATTGATAAAGAATTTAATTGCCAATCTTGTGTATTTGATTTTAGACTACAATAATCCTTACTGGTATCATTGATCGGTAAATGTTCACCATTTGTAGTCATTTCTAATGTGTTTCTATCCTTTTCATATTTAGTTAATTGATTGTTTTCTAAATAAATAATTTTTAAATTGTTTTTAGTTTTTTAAAAAAAAATTATAAAAACTTACTAGTTAATATCAAGTCATCATTGGTTTTATTAACTCTATTTATATCTGAATTTATCTTCGAACTATTTTCAGCTTCCAAATCATATGCATAAGTTGTAGTTGTATAATCATTATCTTTCTATTTAAATTTTTTCATATTTTAATACATCTATTAGTATTAGACTCATAGGCGCAATTAACTTTATATTATTATATTGATAAATAAAAAAAAAATGTGATTACTACTGAAAAAATGAATAAAATACATTTTTGTAATTTATTTTTAGTAACAATATTATAATCACGGTCTTAGATACGTCTATTACGTCTAGAGTCTAGACTATAATTATTAAAGTGCGCCACAGTTGTTTATCATTATCAATAAACAAAATATTATCCCTGAGAGGCAGTGATTGAAAAATATATGGGAGAGGCTGAAGCCCCCCAAATTGTTTACTCTAATTGCGCCTATGATTAGACTCGATACTTTATTACTTTGGTAAATTATTAATTAAAAAAATATTAAATAGAATTGTTTACGTAATTATTTTGATTTTCATTATCAGATGGTTTCAGTTGATGATTTAATATTATACTTGAATGGCTTGATTGAGGTTGAGATGATACAGAATGTTCAAGTAATGTACTTTGGTTTTGAATTTTATTTTTGAATTTTAGTTGATGCTTCTAAAAATATAGTTAACAACTTTAAGATACACTGATTTAATTCAAATAAACATAACTACAATAAATATTTTTATATTCATTTTTAAACCATATAATTAAGAATACTTTAAATAATAGTATAACTTTGATTTATTATCATTGAGTTGGATTCATGGTATATTTTTTTCTGAGCTAGTTAAAAGAATCAGTTTAGGAAACAGTTGATGAAAGAGAAAGACAATTAGAACAAGTTAGAGCTCAATGTAAAAACACATTTTGCATAATATGCATTCTGTGCGGATCCTGCAAATGTATTAGATCTAAAACAACATTTTAAAGTAAACTTTTATTATCAAATATTAACATTAGCTTTTTAGTTGTTATATGCCTATGCAACTATAAATCTATAGTAAATTGTTTTCATTTCTTTACAATATTTTAATACTAATAATTACAAATTTTGTGATGTTTCAAGAGTTGGATTGAGTTCTGGTATGAATTCTGTTGCGGATATTATAAAAAAGACCAAGTGTCACTTTAAGATTAGGGAAATTTTACAATACATACAATTATGTAAAAATACATGAATAGGAATATTTCTTAATATTTAAACCCCCTTTTTTTAAAGAATCAAATATTAGATTCATCATTCATATTAGGTCATTAATGTCCAGATCATCAGTGATTTGATGTTTAATTTAAATAGTTATAATAAATTATAGATCTTTTTTATATATATATTTATAATTTTTAATTCAAATAAGATTTTTTCTGCTATTGTAACTATTTATTGGTATGAATTTTGGCAATACAATTCTCGATGTCATGTAAATATTAAGAAATATTTCAAAATTTATAAAATATGTTAACTATAATAAATAAGTTATTAAAAAAATATTCATAAGCATTCTGTTATAGACCTATATAGCCTATGGTGCTAATCTTAGTATTTGGTAATTAACTACTAGTCTACTACACTGTATTTACTAAATTAAGAAAACCTATGGAAACTTTTAAGTTTTAGTCTTTACTAAAATATTGTTTGATTTAATAATTAAAATAGTTTAATACTACACACACACACATACACACATATTGGTACACATTTTTTACTTTTAATAGAGATATATTGTTTTGATTGTTCAAATTATTTTGAGTCTTAAATATATTTTGATTTTGATTTATGTTGTCGTTGGAGCATAATGTGATTTGAGAACCATATTCCTTTAAAATTGATGAATTTTTAAACCTAAAATAAAATATTATTATATGTAATATAGAACCTAAATACATAATTAAATAAATGGGTATAATGACAATGACATAGATTTCATTCCATATTAAATAAGATTCTTACAATTTCAAACTTGAGAAATTATAACCATGACACAAAAAATCTTTTATACTGACACATTCAGTTGATTCTGTTGCTGGTATATCATGATGATCTATAAAAATAAAAAAATTGAAAAAAGTTATTTATAAAGTACCTATTTTAATATTAGTTCGTAACATTGTTATATCAACATTTTACCTTTTGAGATTAAAATATTGTTAGGATGATAATTTGTAAGATTTTCGTCAACATATGTTGCCGTATCATCAAGTTTATTATCTGCGGACAAATTTGGAAATTCTACCAATGGATTCAAAGCCACAATGGTGTTTTTAATTTTAGTTAGTCGTTTTAACACTTGACGAGAACTATTTTCAATTTCTACAGACATTTGGTCAAATGAAAAATCTACAAAATTATTTTTTATTTGATATTACAAAAAAAAAAGTATTACATTTTTTAACATTTTTATTAGTTACCAATGTTATCATCACTGACATTCTCTACTAAATTATCGGCTATATCCAATATTCTTTTTTTTATGACTTCTTCACTAAAACCAACCATACTGTGTTCTTCAATAAGATCATCTACTTCACTTGAACCGTTAAACTCCAAGGGTTTTGTTTCTTCCATAGTGATTATTATTTTCTGTAATTGACTAATTAATCGATCGCTTAAAGGATAATTAGACGTATTATCTAACATTCCACAAATAATTTTGCGTATTTCATGACGAGCAACTATTTTGTCATTAGATATTTTTGGTTGAACTACTGAATGGCATTTGCAAGTTTCCGATTCTAATCCAAAAGCGAATTCTTGATAGGCCACATTTGGTTTATAATTACTAAATATAATATTTGAAAAAAAAAATGAATTAATAAAATATTTTAATTTAAATGAACGCATTGACGGACATTCAAGAATAAGTAACTATATTGGCATAGCAATATTATTGATAGGTGATGCTTTGGGATACTTTTAAATAATATTGATATAATAGTACTCAAAAAACCCATCGAAATGGACACTACTGGCGACTACTGCTCCAGTATAGTTAAATTTTCAATGGTACTATACATGAGATAGTTTGACAGTCCTAAAACTGCACAAAATGACATTGCAAGGAACTTTAAAAATAAATCATGACATCTGATATAAGTTACTTAAAATAATTTCATTATAAACAAATGTTGTTTTTTAATCGTTATTTAATAATATGTCTCTATTTAATTAATGAATAATTAAGATTAAGGAAACTTGGTATTTTCCCGAAGCCGTAGAAAAAAAAATAAATATACATAGAAATAGATTACACGTAAAATTACAACTTACTACAATAATAGCACTACTTATACCTATAGCAGAACTATAAAAAATACATGCTTTTTATAATTTTAATAATTATCACTGCCCGTCAATGTATTAAGAATAATATTATTAATATTGTATTACCGTAATAGATTTTTATTATCTGGTTTTATTTGAATGTTAGCTAATTTTTGAGTGACTAGATCAGGTTTTAAATTAACACAAGGAATTCGCTGCACCGTCAATTTGTTTACTTTACAATCATTAGTATTTTTTCCATCGGAAATATTATCCTCAAAATGCACGTTCGTTATACTAACATTGTTTTGGCAAACATTTTTTAGTAACAATTCAGTTGATTCAGAAGAATTGTGAAGATTTTGATGATGATTGTTCGTATTACCTAAATTTCCCGGAGAATTGTAAAAATGAACACGTTTTTCTTGAGTTAAAGACTTAGATTTCGAAATTATTTTTGGATTTTCATTATTTGTATGGATATTTTTACCCTAAAATATATAATGAAATAAATTTTAGTCAAATTAATAATCAAAAAAAAAATATGAACAAAAATAGATCAACTAAATTTTTAACCATACCAATTTTTCTTTAAAATCAGGTTGAAGTTTCCGTGTCATTTTTGATGGAATATCTGCATATATGTCTCTATACACGATTAAAAATTAATAGTTTATTGATTATAATGAATTTCAATTTCCAATTTATAATAAAATTACTAAAATCCGTAACTATAAAAATTATATACTATAGTAGGTATTATCAGTAATTACACTATTATTTATTCATAAATTTAATTAAAATTATAAGTTCTATAATTACTTATATGCACGGGTTTTTTCTTCAATTAATCATATTTTTAAAAATAAATGTTATTGAAGTTAATATTAAATTTATTATATGACATAAGTCACTTATTTAATTTATGCATAATAAAATAAAAATCAAGTTTTTTATCGATACTATTTTATCTAGATATATAATTAATATCTTGCAAAATATAAATAAACGCATCCTAAAATACTGTTTTCTTTTTAGTTCCCATATTTTCCGTATAAATTAGGTCAGTTAGGGTATTATATTTCTAATTAATATTAAAATGAATAAATAAATTTAAAGTTCAAAATTTTTAGTTCAATAAAAGTTCGAGTAAAAATGGGTTTTAGTTTAATTTTGAACAGTTTAAAGAAAACGAAGTTTGACTCATTCAAAATTAAGTTTAATCTTATCAGCACCGGTTCGAATCGTTTTGAACCATCAGAGGCGTAGCCAGAGGGAAGCTGAGGGGGCTGCGCCCATTCGAAATATTATGAAAATTTAAAAATTATTTTAATTTTTAATGGTCCATGACCAACAAAAATCTTAAATTGTATTTTATACATAAATTTATCAGCCCCCCCCCCCCCGAATAAAATCCTGACAACGGCGCTACTTTGAATGGGTACAAATGCCGTTGGCTTGCGTTCGGCATACCGCTCTTACTTGTGTATTCAATAAATTGATATGTATACCAAATCCGAATTTACAACTTAATGTTAATGTACCTTAATGAGCATATGTATAATATACTTATAAAGTTGTATACAATTAAAAATCAACCTTTTAACTATGTCACTTGTGATATCTGCAGACTGACATCTTGGCAATACTTTTTCATGTAGCTTTTTTAAATACAAATCAGTTTCTCTGGCCTTCTTTTTTGCTTTATAAATCAACGTAGACGCATTCACAAAGTCGTTCTTGACCATTTCTTTATTCATACTGACTACATTATTCGTACCAATTTGAGATCCCTAAAAATGAGCGAATAGTGTTTTTTATTATTTTACAAAACGAAATAGTCTGTATTATCGATTATGTATAAATGTTTTACGTTTAAATTAAGTGCTCGAATTGAGAAAAATTAAGTAGAGGAGCTCAATTTAACGATTCAAAAACTGTGTTCCAAGTGCACAATTACTTAACACAAACACGTGGAGCGCAGTCCCCACACCCCCTCACTAACCTTACTTATTAAAAATAATAATAATCAACATACATCATTTATTCGATTATTCGATATCTTAAATAGATAACAAAATAATAATAATTATTGTTGTTGATATTAAAAGTTATAAAATTCGTTATATAATTGACGTAAATTAAAATCCATATTTTAATAAAAATTATTTTGGATATAAGTTTGTGCCGTCTTCCCATTCCAGTGAAATAACATAGTTGGGGTACGCAACAAAAAAGAAAATAGTAGAAGAGCCCCGTTCCTGTGACCCCCCAATTCTAGCACGGTTTAATTAAAATTTTTATAGTAGGTACTAATTAGAAATAAGTGGTATACCTTCAGTTTTGAAAATGTGTTGTGGTCAGACACTGTAGTAACTTCGGATATTTCACATGGTAAATTTATGTTTTGGCGTACTGTGTCGCTGAAAAAATGAAATAAATTATACAAAATCAAAACAAAATAGTTTATGGCAATAATAAATTATGTCGACAATACATGTACAATAATAATGTAAATGTATAAATAATACTTGTAAAGTTATAAATACATTAATACGATACATAATTTACAAATTAAGTGCTACCTTCAGCAAAATTAAAAATTGGTTAAATATTACATAATATTTTGGCGAACTCAAAAATATTATCAAGTAATAATAAATGTGTTGAGGTAATTGGGCTAAGAGTCTAAGACTCATAAATAAAATTCAAGTTTTTCAATCAAACATTTTGAGGATAATATAAAATTCTCAAACCTATAGTTTATTCGCAAGAGCGACTTTTCACTATGATTTCAATTTACCCATAATTACTGAGTATACATCAAACATTTAACAAACAATTTTTTCAGCCACTTAAATTCTGCTAGCAGTGCATGATTTTATAAACTAGCCATTAACTTGCGCTCAATACGCTAACTTAAACGTGATGGACGCCCGCACAACTTTATTTAATTGAATTATACATTTTTGTTTTTTTTTATCCTTTTGATTTTACAATTAATAAATTCACATTATTTTGTACACTTTAATAATTAATAATGTAAAATAAATTAGACATCTGCAAATAGTTAAATTACTAATTGTAGTAATATTTGTGTACGATGTATAACTCTATATATTTTGTTCATGTCTTTAACAAATTATACTATATAATTAATAACAAGTTCAGATGATATTATTCTCAGAGAAACTTTAAAATTCAAATAAATAGTAATAAAATAATATGTAATAATATATCATATATCATATATGAGAATAGCTTTTAAATATATATAATATATAAGTATTGTAACGGACTAGTATAGAAGATTTTTTAAATGACTGTGTATTTTAAAACTAGCCGATATGATGTTTGGTGCACGCGAGTACGGAGTAACGTAGTTGTTATAATATATGTCATACGTATTATAACATACGCTTCACACCAGACGCCAAAACGCAATTGTTTTAATAATATTTTTTGACAAAATAAATACGTTCGTTTAGGTTAATCGAGTAAAAAACTTTAGTAGATCAGGACGCACGCACCCAGTTCGCAAAAATACTATTATACATAAATTATGTACGCGTGCGCGGTGTTGATGGAATATTATTATATTATCAATGGACGAGCGTCGAGTGAAGACATCAACCACGTGGAAATAATTCACTATGTAAAAAAACCTACTATATAAGTTATTATCATAACTAGTTTCCGTGAGTTAAATGACAATAATGCGATGCAAAATACTACAATGCGCTGTGTGCGTACCTATAGCATATGTGTGAGTGTAACTGTAAAACCGTGTTAAACAATAGAAACCATTATATATTATATTATTCTCGCGGCCGTCCCGCGAAGGTCGTTTGACGTATACATTTTAAGATTATTTACGCATTTCGGAGCTTCACACAAAACACACTCACACATATACACTCGAGAACTCGAGACCAATGAACTCGCAATGCAACGTCCGGGAGCTTGACCTCTAACCAAAAGGCCTTCTCCTTACGTTCAGTCGATCAATATAATGTAATATGAAATACAACTCCCGCGTTTTTATTTTTCATACGAAATATGTTATAATAAATAACAGTGACGTCACCCTCCTAATAAATCATCCATGTCACCCACTGTAAGGCATATTGATAATATATTTATTATAAACTGTATTTTCAATAAACTCAATGTTTCGTCAAAACAACCTTGTGTATGGACACCCCTGTCAGTTTAAATTCAAATCTTTTATATTTTACATAAGATATAAAAATGATGTTTTTAAACTAATGGATTTTATAACAAGGCGCATTGAGTATGCAATTTTAGTACATCAATAAATAACCAATAAAAAGTCAATAATTTAGGTACCAATTTTATTTAAGGGGTGCCATATCGAATTTTTACTTACACAAAATTATATGGATTCATTATTTCAGAAATATCTTATAATTTGAAGTTTAAAAAATGAAAATTATAATTTGTTAGGGTAAAAAATTTATTTGTTTTTTGTCTAAGTATTAACGAAATAATTTATGAATCAAGAGTCCTATTTATGTAAATATTAAAATGCTAGAACATGCTGTATATCATGCAATTTTTTGTTTCATCTAGTCATGTGTTTAAGCAATTGGTCACGAGATGTATGATGTAAATAAATATTATACCAAGAATATATTAAATCTAGATGCCGAAGCTAATTTATTATATCGATGCGTAGTACAACACAATGTTTATAAATCGATAAAAGCCATTACGACGGCCGAAGATATATCATTATATACATATTTATGTATATATATATAGTTCGCCCAGGATGACGGCCTTTTCCCATTCGCTAACACAGACCCTCGCGTCGTATTGATCTTGCGAGACTTCATGGGCGACCGCGAAGCGCCTGTGTCGCTGCGAAACAAGAGCTCAGCGTATTCCCACTTGTTAATTATCACTAACTTTTGGAGGGCGAACAAACGTGTATTTGGCGCCCAATCGATACTATATAATTTATACCGTAGGTAGTAAAGTATAAGGAAACAAACCGCGCGAACATACACTTATACCTATAGCTAAATAAACACACACATGCATGCACGCACGTTAATTCAAGTTTATTGTTTTTTTAGACTTTAAAGATACCAATAAACACTGTATATTAATACAGCTATAGAATCGAGAGGTGTAGTTTCACATATTTGACATGACGTGTCGAACACGTATATCATACACACGTGTTTTTTGTTTGTTTATCGCAATTATAACTACGCGTCATCAGTCTCATCGTGCATGATAAACATATAAGGTTCGTACACCTATTATCAATGACTATTGGGAGAGTTAGTATTATGTAATATTAAAAATTGAAGTACAAAAATCATTGAGCCTTCAAAAAAAAAAAAAAATTCATTTATAAAATAACAATTTATATTTTATTATTATTAATGTAACAATTTTATTTGTCACTTTAAAAAAACACATGGCTAATACGAGTACATTATTTTCAATGAGGAATAATACTATTTTTTTTTTATCCACCGTCGTTTGATTTCACAAGGAAATGTCTTTTTAAATATCATCAGTGCTTACCACTTAGACTTGGGCTATATGTCTATGGGTAATACACGTATATTATATTGTTTTTTTTGTTGCGCCGATACGTAGACGGGGTGGTACGTTTTCGACACGAACGGAATCACATATATATAGTGGTGTAAAGCACTTACAATATTAAACCAGACCGAGGTTGACTTTCCGTCTATCTCTCTATAATTAAATATGCGTCTATTTCCGTCCAAAGGGTCCCGGTTGCGCCAAGAATTTCTAGGGGGAAGGAGAAACCGAAAAACTTGCAGTGCGTACATAAATATATATAAACATATACACACACAAGTTTATAAACGGAATCTCGGGGCTGGAAGCCAAAAATGTGGCAGTGACGTAACTCTACAAACAGCCAGACGACGGTTTCGTCTCATCCGCGCCGCGCGTCAGTGCGACGCACGCGCATAACAACCGCTGGCATATAATAATCAACGAGTGAATGTGCACGTTATGAAATATGAATGTATTTAACTAATATAGCAATGTGTTTATAATGTTTATATGTACAAATGTACAATATAGATGATATAAAACATGTGGGTAATTGGTATAATATGAATATTGGAAGATTAGAAGGGGGACTTGGGAGGAGGGTATTTAAATCCACCGAGAATATTTTCAAGCTTTCCCCTCAGAAGATTTAATTTGTTTTTATAAAACTTATGAAATTAATAAACAACATTCAAATAAATATTTACTTATCATTTATTGTTTATTTACTTTATATTTACGTGTTAGACAGTACACGAGTCGAATAAATTGAAATCTATAGTTAGTATTGATAATTGATAAAAGTGTCAAGACTTTTTCCAAATTTGAAAACATTTTCTCCAATGGCGGTTGGGTTTGGGTTTAATATAAAAATACGGCCAGGACCGGTGATTGTACTCGGAGTAGGTATACATACACCGCTGTCGTTAAAAAAGTATTTAAACCCGTTGCCGCAGAAAACTGCAACGGGAGTTTTCGCGTGACGTCAAGGCTATAAAACTATTGGAGATAATAATAATAATATACAATTTTTTTCCCGATACTCTTAGTTATCGCAGTGGTGCAGTCCAGGAAACAGCGGCCAGTATCTTTTCACATTATAGAAGGGGTTGGTGGACGTTCGCACGCGTTTGAATTTTACGCATGCGCGTTAAATAAACGCGTTTACCGCGAATGTACCTATCTTTTTTAGTTTTTTCATATAACTAAGCTTCCGGATTCGAGAGTTTACATCTAAACTATTTAGTCTACTCAAACTTGCGACTTGTTTATCGTTTTCTAGGGCAACTATTGTATATTATTAAGCATTATAATATAATACGTTATACTTTATACATATATAAGTATTATAGCTTATAGGACTTAACAGATTGAACGAAAACTACCTGTTATCGATTTATATCATAAAATACCTATTTACACAGATGCAATACGATTAGATTTTGACGATATAAAATCGTTTATTCGTATACACACACACTTTTTTTTGTGTCACAATAAACTATAGTGTACTATGAAGGTAGTAGGTACACTTACAATAATGCAATATATATATATATAATAGGTATAAAAAATGTACCGCATTTGAAGAATAGTTTGTACACAAGCACCTAAAGAGCATATGATATAATATATACTATATAATCTCAATGATTACTACGGAAAAATAAAACAATAAGCATACCATTATATAGTATAGTGTATATCGGTGTATACAATCGTTTCGCGCCGAAAATCTCCAAAAGAAAGGCTACTACATAACAACACGCCAAACAAATGTTGTAATACTATTGAGCCTTGTTGCACAAATTGTCCACTATATATCAGTCGTGAATTATTGTTTAATTGTTATTGATTTCCGTACACTGTCCTGACCATTTACGATTTTATACTAATTTATATAGTAAGCAAAAACTATACTGTATATAGGTATATGGTCTGCCCAACGGTTTATAATGACCGTAATTTCCCTGTGGGCCGTGACGTAAAATCGATAAAATGCCGAAACACGCAATACCGCCTGCAAGACGCTATGACTATTTCGTATACAATACCGTCATACTATAATCTATATAGAAATTTACGAACTACTCTCGCTTTTCTACGTTATGGTTTATTTACTTTAAAATTAATATAGTATAATGTATGGGTTACACGTACTTCAGGCACGTAATTTAATGTCGATAAGAGCGATCACCCTCAAAAAACAAATAAGC
This sequence comes from Rhopalosiphum maidis, assembly GCF_003676215.2. Classification (NCBI taxonomy): domain Eukaryota; kingdom Metazoa; phylum Arthropoda; class Insecta; order Hemiptera; family Aphididae; genus Rhopalosiphum; species Rhopalosiphum maidis. Next base: position 70,636,678 of record NC_040877.1, read on the forward strand.
ACCTATTTACATGCCTGCAGACGTTACCTAGTATATGAATTCTCATGATATTTAGAACAACTTATACTCCAATGGATGTAGCTCATAGTATTTAGTTTTTAAATGATGGATTACCATTTTACCTACTGTACCAGTGTTCGAACTGGAAAAATAAAAGAAGATAGACTCTTAAACTTAAAACAAATTAGAGTGCCTTGAAACAATTTAATTCAACCTACTTTGACGCAGACCCTCACCCCTCAGCCGTCAATTCTCAAACTAATAATTTATAATACACGAGAATTAATTAATTATTAATTAATTCACATTAAAAATAAATTTAATTATTGAAATGATTGAAATGCATCTATATTCATTTTTTTTTTAATATATTTGTATACCTATAGTTTACTGTTTGCTGTTGTCATGGTCAGATTCGGTTCAATTTAATTGTAGACAGGTGTACGAGGAAGGGGGTATTATGATTTTATTATACATTATTATTTATTAGATACTTCGAATACTCCTATATTATGTTTTATTGATATATAGTAGGTAATAGGTCCTATTCAGCATGCAATTAATATTTTGCCTAATAACAAAAGAGAAGGTACAACTTTATGCAGTACCTATCATAATAATATTAAATTGTATAATTAATCAAATTGAATTTGAAAATTTACCAAATTAATGTACTTAGGATAAAACAAAAAATTAGGTACTTGATAATTATCACCCCACCATATAGTTGTATTCCTGTGCTGTTATTGTTCCTACAATACTCGTAATAGATGATCTATATTTTAGGAAATGAGAAAACTATATTTTATATTATAATATATTAGTACGTTGCTGGCTTTCGATATTTTATTACCTACTTCGTTCAAACCAATACGAAAAATTACATTTAATACGATAAAACTAATTTTAATGATAACATAAAAGTATATTATACCTAAACCTACCTATAGTCAGTATTACCTGTGGTCAGTATGCATTTATACATATTTTTTGAATTTATAATTATAATAATACATAACTTATTTATTTATTATATTGTTTTTATTTTATTTATGAGGGGGGTTAAAATGTTATGATACATTTTATACGACTATATGGCGGGGCGATAACAAACAAGTATCAAATATTGTTTCAAAAATAATGTACCAATATGAAAATAATGAGTGTTGATATTCTCTAAATATTAAAAAATAATAATGGATTTCCTCTTCCCACACTTTTTTGAGTACTAATTATATTGACTGAGTGGACTGACTGATTTTAGTGAGAGCAAATCTAACGAATTTCGACATTAACCCTCACGTTGTCGTCATAAAAAAAATTAAGATTAACAAATTCAGTTGTTATACACATAAATGATATATTTGCGCACTACAGCATATTAAAACGTATAGTTCAATCGTTTTCAAATTTCTCACATAAATATAAAATTTATCTATACATTAGATAAGTTCCATGATAATATTGAGAATTGGTTATATGGATATAGGTATCAGATATGCAAATCTTATGAATACGTCTTATATTATAGTGTATACTTTAACATTATTCAAAAAGTAATAGTATGTACTATTTAGATTGTAGGTATATACTAAATATTAAAGCCAAATATAATTATAATACAATATCATATTTTTACGATCGACACGAGTAAAATTTGTTATAGCTATGACTTCATTAGTTTTATGTCCACGATTATAGATAAGATAAGATTAACTATAATCGTAGTTATGATATACGTGCCTATGAGTATAAGATAATGTGATGTTTACCAGAACAAAATATTCTTCTCAAGATTAGAATACTGGAAGTTAAAACGGAGACAATCAACTTTTATGTAATCAAAACGAAAAAATTTTATCGAGAACGTCTTTATTCTAAGTAATATGTATGAAAATATGTTGTCGAAGAAAACGAAAACAAAATCTAACAACATGAAACCGAAATATTTCATCATAGCGACGACAACCTCTACGTTAAAATCAACTCATGTATTTAACACGTAACAAACAATAATAATATGAACATACCGCAATGCAATAATAGTTTAAATATTCAAAAACGAGGTCAACGAAAAAAAATTAAATAAAAACTACACATCATCGAAATGTGCCACGTACAAAATTCATGTTCGTATAATATCAATCATAATAATATGTATACACATTCACACATACGCGCATTACACAATTATACGTACGTATGGGTTAGTAGGTAGGTGTTTGGCGTCAGCAATTTAAATTTATCTGTCATCGTGTTTTCTTCGACGAATGTTATATTCTAAAAGTATTTGCGTAAGTAATATTCAGTTATGGAATATAGGAGCAAAAAAAAAAAATCATAAAATACCTATTAAAAAAGCTAGGTAGGTTGTATAATAATATGATCTAAGGTACGGATAAAGGTCATTGCTCATCGTAAATAATAAAATAACCTATAAATATTTCAAATTTAAATATTGATATCGCTTTACGCCGGCTGTATGTCTACCGCGGTCGAGAAACAACCATCCGATCCCCGACGGTAACGTCATAAATTATACAGAAAGGATCGCGCGGGAAAAAGCCACCGTCGTGGCCTGGCTTGTCACTTGTATAGTTGTATATACATAGTGTGCAGACTGAATGTACACGTGTGCAGTGTTGCGACACAACTTGCAGAAAGTGTAAGGTGTGCACATAGTACATGATGACAATTTACAATAATCGATAATGTTCATGTAGCGACAATTTCTTATATCGGTATGATATTACGTGCGGTTAAAAGTAAATAAACATCCTCAACGTTAACGTCGTACAAGAAATACAGGATCCCTGACCCTGGCAAAGGGGGGAATGCTCATTATAGTTTAAGCCCTGAAATAATATACCTACATAGTACATAATGTATTAAAAATAATTTAATATTTTCATGAAAGTACATGCGTAGACTGCGTAGAGTGGCTATGCCAAATCATATAATGAGCCATACATTAAGATTAGGACTTCAATGTTCCGTGTTAATACTTGATTGTGTTACAGTTGGATGTTTGATGTCTGCAGTATGCAATTTACCAATTAAATGAGTGCTGATCGAATATGCAATTGAAATAGATATATAAAAATAATTATATAGAGCATCGTTGTCTTAATTTAGCTTATCTGCTGATAATGCCGATACCGTATCACAATTCACAGTCGGCAATTAGGTAATCGAACAATCGAAGTACCGTTGACCGTTGTTATCGTTATAATATTATTATTATTGTTAAACAATGTACATAACATTATTAATACGTGCAAGAACCCTCGTATTTATTTAATCGTAAACATTATTAATCAAATTATAACACTTATAAGTTATAACTAATATATAAATATTTTTTTTGTAAAAACCGTTTTTCTAAAGGCAATTAAAAACCATAGTTCAATCAAGCCCCGTCCAAATAGTTTTATTTAAATACCATTTTTCTACCGGTGAATATAAATATATATTTATATTAGTACACTATACTGCGGTCTGCGAGCAGTGTAAAACTGGATATCGTGTAAAAACCTAACCCGTCCGGGACACCACATGACATTTATACTACAGCTATGTATATTATATTATTTGCCTACGATACATCCGCCACCGACCATCGCTATTGATCGACACACGACTAGGGTGTCCGGGAAACGAGAGCGTTGGTTTTAATGTCGTGTACGTATAAAAACAGCAACAGCTCGGCAGCGGATTCGACCCTTATAGTCCGCTTACACAATGTACATATTATCGCGATGCCGCCGGCGCTGCCGATCAATACTATATACGTACCAACCCCTCCTCGGACGAGACTAAAATGCCTTTCTTGCATGTACCCTACGTCGGTTTAGACCTATGCGAATACACAATATTAAATTAGATATTGTTGTTATATACACAGAAGCAGGTCTTGCCGAGAAGCACCGCAAAGTTTAGCCGGGATGACGTCACTTGCAAGTCTCGCGTGTGGACGGAAGTGACGAACACTCACTACACGCGCCGTCAGTTTTTATGCACGCAAACGCAACAAACACCGACCGCCCACCGTGTAGTATCACACGAACGCTCGTAAATATTAACGTTTCATTTTTCATTCATAGACTATTACGCGATGTCGCGCGTAGAGGCCGACGAGCTGGCCGGATGCGATCGGGGAGGAAACGGCATTGCGCCATTCTCATTACCCGAGAAGATAACCATCGAGAGACAACAATATCGCCAGGGCATTGATTTATCGAGAACCTTGTAACGCGTAAAGTCGTGTCGATGATTACGCAATATTCGATCGTGAAAAAACATTATAGCAGTAATAGAATGATGTCAAGTAGAAAATTCACAAGAATGGGTACAGCAGTCTTACGCGTATACGAAACGTCCGAAATATTTAACGTGGACAAAACTATTGGACGCAATCCAATCGGCCACCACGTGGGCGAGTTTTTTTATTAAAGACTTCGACCGAGAATAACAACGACTGTCGCACATGCGGAGTTCGCTGCTATAACCTGCAACTATAAGGCGCAGGAACCTAATTTTTTTATTATGATTACGTACTGTGGATTTTACATGTTCAGATATCGAACACGCGATGATAAGCGTTTTAGAAAAAAGCCACAAAAATAAATAAAAAATCAACATTGTTCTATACAATATTAGGTATGTACAAACTTAAAGTACTGATAGTAAAATATTAAACGTGTCCAATGATTACCAATTTGTATTTTTTATTATTATCATTTTTTTTTTATTAAAACACATTAGGGAAGAGGCGGCGGGTGGGAGAGAAACCACAAAATCTAGTACGATAATATTTTTGACAAAATATGTACACGCACGAGATGCAAACAAGCGAGATTGTGAGTTCCTTTACAAATGATCTCCGTTCGAAAACATTAATGTCAAACGTAGTTTCAACGCTACCGGCCTAAATATTAATTACAGGGTACATAATTTAAAGCTACAAAACAATAATATACATTTTGTGCACTTAAGATTTATATATATTATACATATACTTGCTTGACTAGCACAGTCTTAGGACCGTTTTTCTTAAAAATTGTTTTACTTAAAAAATATAAAATAAAAACACGACTTGACTCAGTCTTGACGCCAAAGATTGCTTTCTTTCGTCTCCTTTTCATGTCCCGTCGCCGACGAATGAGCCGACGACGAGATTTCGAAGGAAAACGGCAGGGAAACAAGAACATAACAAGGCTAAAATTATTCTAAATTTCGCCTAAAAAGTAAAAATAAAGGACTGCCCCTACAGGGACGTACAATACCGCAGTAATAACTATTGGCATTTTCACGTAACGTAATAAAATTATTTTATACATAATATAATATACAGTGGGCTTAATAAATAAATGCATATTTTACACTCGAGGCCTCGATCCTTCCAGGCCTATAAAGTCTGATAATCTGATAGGATCCGTAGGTGGTGAAGTTTCATATAACATATGTTTATGTGAAACACATTTACAGTATATAATATGACATAATGAAAATAAAAATAAAAATAATAATAATAATATGATTTATGAGTCTCGTTCTTTTTTCACTTTGAATTCTTCACCCAGTATCGTGGCTATCTCGCCTTGCATGAAAGCCCAGGGCACATTTGAATTTGCCAGCGGGCATTTCTCGCCACTCGGACAATACACCTGCAAAAAAATAAAACACAATTTTTAAAACCAAAACGAAAAACGCAAATACTAAACATTCGAAGTCGTGGGTTTACCTCTGAGCCAGCCCCCTGTCGCTTGATGCTATCTCTCGAGCACGGGAAACAGAACTTGTGATGGGGAACGGACGGACACTGGACAAAGTGTGTGTCTTCCAAACGTTCTTGGCACAACGTACACTTAAGCGTGGCCGTGTTGGCGGCTGCCGCTGCCGCAGCCGCCGCCGCCGACGCATTCGTCAGCGGCACGGAAGGCGGCACTTGCGGTAACGTCGGCGCGGCGGCATCCATAGGGGTGCCGGGCGCAACGCCGTCAGGACCGCCACCGACCGGAACAGACGCATTTAGCGCACTGCCTCCACCAGTGCCGTTCGCGGCTGGACCGCCGACGCCACCGGGGCCGTTGACACTAGGACCGTTGACGCCTGGCACACCCGCGCCGGGGGCGCCGCCGCCGTTGGCTTCGCTCGACGTTACAGTTGTGGAGCTGACATGACGACTTCCAGATGATCTACGTCCGCTGGACGAACCGCCTACAAAACGCGACTTGTTAAAGAAAAAAAAAGGACGGCAAATCAACAAATCTACTTCAAGCAACAAAAAATAATGTACGGAGGTAGAGGAAAGAGATCTCAAGGAAAATATCTGGAAATGTCTTAGAGGAGCGGATTTCATATAAATGCATTTTTTAATTTTTGAAATTTTACAGATGTTATATGTTTAAAAATAATATACATTTTTATAGTAAAATGTTTTATATATCACGAATTCATAAATTTGAATTACTAAATATTTTTTTTAATGTAATTGGTACTTATGACTGAAATACAATATTGTAATGTGATAACTGATAATTATTCAAGTAAACTTTTTATTATCTATACAAGAAATTAAATCATTGATTATACCTACGACAAACTCTTTCCAGATTTTTTTCACCGAGACCTTATTTTTTTCCTAATGTCCTATAGTATGTAGGTATAGCGCGGCATGCGGTTTCTATTTCCACAGTATATCGGTTTTAATACAAGGTTCACAACATATGATGAAACAAAATCTAAAATATTCAATATTCTCATCACGGGAATGGGACACATTTGAAATTTTGTTTTTAAAAAACATAAACACAGTTTTCTTTTAAAAATCAACAAATCTCTTTACTATTATAACGTAGTTGTAGCGAGCAGAAGTTGGCATGTGGTTTACATTTCCCAGGGACGGTTTTAAGGGAGATAATTCGAAATTCTGTTAGTATATAATATTAAAATAGTAAAATATTATTATGATTATCGGTGCCTTTTTTGTAATCTTATACAGGTTACGGACGTTGAAAAAATAAGTCATCACGCACACTTTTCAACGTTCTGTTTTTTTATTCCATAACGCTGAGATAATGATTTTCGACCAATTTACAAGTTATTTTTGAAGTTATTATGCAGTGAACCCGCATAACGGAATAAGTTTATTCCGTTGTGTAATCATCATTTATGACCATTGATTAAAAATGCACGTGCGCAAAAATAAAACATGTAATGTCGTAGGAATTTTTGTAAACGAGCTATTTTCATTGTTTTTTCGCGCTGTTTTAATTATTACATACGCGAATAGATACGAATCGTAACGAAACGAACAATTTAAACATTTCACCGCCGTACCGTTACTACGTAGTCGAACAATTTTTAATTTGATTGAAAGAATTTCCAAGCAATGTTGTGCCGGCTGCGTCGAATGGCTAGCGATAAGATAATAATATTATAGTACTATTTTCAACCGACTGTGTAAGTACTTGAACTATGCACGCGTGATAATAAATTCGACGGAAAGCTATCGATCAAATACAAGTAATCTAATAAACTGTCACATGCACACATCGATAAGACGAGCATTTAAAGTGCACATGAAAGAGAGATGTACACGCGGCACCTTATCTGACCCGGTCGCCCCTATGTTAGCCCACTTAACGGAACGCGTGTTTTATCAGCACAAAAACAAAATATTTGAACAAAAAAATTACAGACCGACGAGATAAAATAAAATATAGTACTCGTTGTTATTAAAAAAGTACTGTTAAATAAATTAATAAATCTCACACGTAAAAAGAAAACAGCGAAACGTTTTTCGGCGCGTTTTGCAGCGGCGGTTGGAGGTGGCGAGTGCCGAGATAACCAAAAGTCTAGAAATTCTGAGTGCAATAAATGCGTGTGCGGTGTGCCGTCGAACTTTCGTCACAAACAACTATACTGCAATGGGTGTATGGATGGAATGGATGGATGGATTTGGCGTGTAAAAATACATACCGGTGGAGTTTGGCGAGTGTTGAGATCCTCGGGATGCGGACCTGGGACCACCGGGTGCCTGGGCGGTGGGACCGGCGGAGCCGGGGGGGCTGCCACGGGCGCTCTGCGGAGAACCGGGCGGCAGGTTATCGGCGACGCTCATCAGCGCCGCCATCGGGTTGCTGGGCCCGTTCTGCTGGTTCTGCGCACCGGGCTGCCCGCCACCGCCGGCACCGATCGTTTGCATGGACGGCGGTCCGTCCGTTGGTGACCCGGTCGTCCGGCCGGCGGCCAGCGGCGATCCAGCCACCGGTCCGTTGCCGTTGGTCATGCACTGTTGTGCCACGGCGGCCGATGCATATCCACCTGGCGCACACAAGGGACGATAAGTAAACAAAAAAAAAAAAACAAAAAAAACAAAAAAAAAAAAACAAAAAAAAAACTGGCCTAATTGTCCGAAAGATAAGAACGTGTAGTAAGATGTTGCCCAAACACACAGTGCAAAGAAGTTATTAGAGAAACAAAGAGTTAGTAAGAAGAACGAAAGAGAAAACGCAAGACGCAGAGTCGTCTGTGGTTGTGCGAATAAGATATTATTGTTATTATTATGATATACATTTTTTATTTTTCCACACTATCCAGTGAAAACGCATTTAGATTTTGAGTTTTTTAACCACGTGTTATTTCGTTTTTAATAGGTCATTGTTGACGACAACGACGACGACGGTTACCACCCCCCCCCCCCAAACGGTAATCCGCGCAAGAATGCACGCGGAGCGTAATATTCGCACTCTAGTCAAAACGCACGAAAATGCACCACCGATCGGCACCCGTCGCCAAAACAACCCACCCGGCACCCAAACAACAATCAATCACCATTACGACGGGGAGAGGAGCAGGACGATCGGATCATCCGATGAGCGATTGTCGTAGAAAACGCGCGCAAGCGCAATGAAACGTATTGCGTGCGTGTGCATGTGTACGCGTTACGTCACGAGACTCGTCGTATACGAGTAACGTTGCCAAATCTATAAGCGATCGACCGACCGCGCTCGCTCATCCTCCAAAAACGCGTAAAAATAAGTCGAATTCCGTAATCTCTTGGTATATTTTTAGGGCCCACTACCAAGGTCGTAGTTCCACAAAAGGAGGCGAATCTGACAGACCGACCGCCCGGTTTAATCACGTCTCAAATGTATTATTATTTTTATAGTGGCCTGCCGGTTGAACCAGGTCGGGGAACCGGATCCCATGACGTCACGGCCCATTCGTCAGCCAACATGTTTTTGTTGGCCGTTAGCGAGTATAATATTATCGACGATCTCGATACGCTCACGCCCCCGCGTCCACACAACATTGCACCCGACCGCTCAACGCTATATATAACCACACGCCAGCTTTACAAAAAATTACTACGTCACAGAAGAGTGTATGCGATAATGAATAATAATTCTTCAATGATAGTTGTGTTGTACTGTTATGCCCAATATAAATCTACTACGTAGCTAAGAAATGCGATATACATTTTTTTCGTAAAGGTATAAATAATATAATATTTGTTGTCGGAACGCGAACCACCGTGGTCATCGATACACAACGACGTCGTCGTCGTCGTCATCGAACGGAAAGCAAATGCAATCACCACGCTACCTACTGCCGGAAGGTTTATTATTTAGGTTAAAAAAAGCGAGGACACTTACTGGACGTTTTGAACGTGGACGTGTCAAACGATGTGGTCCTGATCGGGTGTTTGGGTTCGGTTTTGAACGACCGCTCGACGAACGGCACTGCGAGACTGACGGCCGGCAGCGATTCGCCCCTCTGCAGCGGCGGTCGCTGCTGCTGCTGCTCTTCCATCATGCGCTTATTGCTTTCCGAGTGGTGATCGTCGTCATCGGCTTGCGTACTTAGCCCGCGTTTCAGGCCCTGTCCACCGGCTTGAGCCCGACTCGGAATGTGATGCGCCATGTGTTGCTGCTGTTGTTGCTGCTGTTGCTGTTGCTGCTGTTGTTGCTGCTGCTGGCTTTGAGACAAACGCACCGACGTCCGGCTCATGGCCACCTCGTGGTCGACGTGACCGCCACCCGGCCTACCGGGATATTCCATGAGCGTGGATCGCTGATGGTGCAGGGCCGCATAGTGCGACGTGGCCGCGGCTGGTGGCGGGGGCGGTGGAGGTTGTTGCGTCTGTCGCGCGGCCAACTGGTGGGCTTGCGGCGGCAATCCGACCACTTCTAGGGTGCCGTTTTCGTGTCGATGTGAATTTTTCGGGTGATGTGCGTTGACGGCGTTGGACCCGCCACCCACGGACGTGGACCGGGCCGATTCCTGGAACCCATGGGCCCGTTTCATTTGCCTGGCTGTCTCAATTACCAGCTCAATGCGGTCGGCACCCTCGTAGTTGACGCATCCACGGCACACTGGTTCAGTGAAATCGTGCAACATTGCCCACGGCATGCGAGGCAAGTCGCACAGGTAACAGTGTTGTCGCTTACCCATCTGCATGGTTACGGATTTGTTGGGAGGACGAGTACGCGTGGTGTCAGTAATAGCCGACAGCTATTATTTACCAGTACAGAACACTCGGCGTTGTCGTCGTGTCGTTGTTGAATAATATTTTTTGATTTAACGTCATACGATCAAAATCCATATGACCAAATGTATTTGTAAAAGAAAAAAAAACACGAAAAAACAAAACCAAATCGAACACAAAACTAATAATAATGATAATCCGTACGCGCGAAAACACACAGAGCGATCATCAAGAACGCGTACACGGGCACGTACACACGGAAACTGAACGTAACCGCGCCACACAGCGAGCGCGATGAACAGCCGTAGTCGTAGTGGAGTGACGTCGCTGCGATCACGGCGAGGGGCTGAGCGGGGTGAGACCGGTCAAAGGACGGTAACGACGGGGTGGGGGCGACGATGATTATGATGATGGTGGAGGCGGAGGCAGTGTCGGTGTCGGTGCGCGCGCGGGCACAACGATCGTGTGCGTGTGTTGTCGCAGCGCTGCCAACCTTTTGTTAGCGTCGATGTGGGGAGAGCGGGGTTTCCGCGGCGCGGCCAATGAACAACCGGCTTCTCTGGAGTTCGACGCGCGCGTGACGTATATACCAGAACTCGTACGTGAGAGCGACCCTCCAGTACGCGCATGCGCCCGCGGTCGCCGTCGTAATCGTTGTATTTTATTTTTATCATTGATCCGAAAACCCGCGCACGCGCACGCGCTCGCCATTACGAAAAACACACCGCGCATGCCGACCCGCCAGTCCAGTGCCGCCGACCCTACTCTTCCGCTTGTCCGTCAACCGGGTCAGACGTCGTCGGCGATGCCCTCGGCGGACGGGTGTTGTCGGCCGTGCGGGCGAGCGGGGAAGGCGGCGAGGACACGGCAGCTCTGCGTGTTGTTACGGTCGTCGGCTGTGGCACATCGGTCGGCGGGCGGCGGGGATTAGGAATACGTCACGCGAGATAAAAACCAAACCGCTCGTTGTGCGGCGACGTGCGCGCGCCGACGCAGTGGAGCAACGGTGAATAAGGAGCAGGAAAAAAAGTACACAATAATATCGAATACCTACGCGAACATCCGACACCGGTGTAAACGATATCGTCAAGTATCAACAACTGCTGCTTACTCCGCTATAACAACCCCAACATCAGATATTCAGATGTGTGTATTTTGTATATTGTATAGTGTCGTGTCCGCGTTAAACTATCGCACCATAACTATAATAACTAATAAAGTAATAACACAAAGTTTCGTTGAAATTGTTGTTTCAACGTCAACAAGCCCTTAATTGTTTATTACCCCCTCCCCCCTCGGAGTACTGTTATGATGTTTTATTGTAACTACAAAATGCATTTTTGTTGATATTATTGTTGTTCCCAAGGTGTCGTGTCGAAATGATTGCGGTGGCTACAACTCGCGACCGCTTCCCACGACCTACGCACGTATGCGTTTTGGTTTTTAGTTAATCGCGCAGTGTTCGATTTCATCGTTGCCACTTTGCGCACCACGGCATTCGCGGAAATGCGACCTTAGAATAACAAACCTCTTATCATATTATTTACAATTTTATATTATACAATATTTTATTGATGTTAGTGTAAATCGGATACGATTTGTTCAAGATATGTTACGAATTTACGGTGATTATTAAAGTATATATACTATGGTATAGTGACTACCGCGACATAAGTGACTACGATAACATAATATTTTCAGTTCCTAAAATTCGTGTCCATAACATTTCATCCGGTTTCTGGATACCACGTGGAAATATAATGCAGTTGTTTATAGCGGCGATGCAACAATATTACTAAGAGAGGTTACTATATTAGTTGAGGTGGGTGAAGACCCGTAGAGACCACCCTCGGTGAGTGAATAGTAGTAAAAAAACCAACTATACCAATGATTCCCATGTGTTTCATGAATAACAGGGATGCTGAACAATGTCAAGGTCACTTTTTCCCTCTACAACCGGAGGTGGAACATAATAAACAAACCCTCTCACGTTCGTGAGAGAATCCCAAACGCATTGTTTTTTTCTTTTATTTTGTCCGTCCGTTCCCTTCACAAGTACGTTATTGTATTCACCTGCTGTGATATTCTGGACGAGGTCGAAACCGGTCTAAGGTCTTCATTATTATTATTATTATTATTATTATTTATAAAAACTTCATTTTTACAATATATAGTTATTATTATCACACAGCATTGCTCTTTTGTCACAATAGAGACCAGGCCACGTTCCGAATTAACAAAAAAAAAAAAAAAAAACATCCAAAAGACCACATCAAATATTTTGTCAGAGCATTTTAGAAAGTTGTACAACCGGTTTCAATGCACGATTTCAAAAATGTTTATATTGCACATCCTTAATATAACCAAGTCCTAACGATATTCCTCATAAACGACATAAGCGTTGCCTAATATTTTCCTTTTTCTACAGCTCTTTATATTGTTTAAAAGTTATATTAATATTTGTTATAACTTATAAACTACACCACTTTTAATATATAAATTATTAGTAAACTTAATCAAAAATTTAGTTTTTTGAATAATTTACAGTCTACCAAGATTACAGTTCACACATTTATCGTTTCGTAATTATTTAGGTACCTCGTATCTACTAGGTGAACCATAATCTATCAAATAACTGAAATTACTATAGAATGAGTTGAAAAGATAGAACTGTACTATGAGATAATTTAAACCATTGATATAGAATAGACTATCTTTAAACTTAAAAAAAAATTACTCCGAATGTTAGTTAAAATGTACCTATATAAAATGATAGGTATAAAAGATTATAGAATTTTAAATATTTACGCTTTATAATGTGGCAGGGATATAATACAATAATGAATCATATATTATTAATTCTATCATAAATTAACGCAATTATGATTACAAAATGGGTAAAAGCGTTAGTACGTTTTAAATATGACTAATAATAGTAATTACTTTCGAAAATTTAAGCTAAAATCTGAAATAAATCTATTTTAATATCCAATAGCAACTTTGATAGTTTTTGTCAGTTGTAAAGACTGAAGATATTATGTTGAGTATGTGTGTATCGTGTAAGCCTTCAGTTATGATAATAAAATATAATATGCTATATTTAATATTTATAAACCAAAAATAAGTTCGTTATTTAATTAACTATGATATAAATAATTATTATATAATTAATATAATAGTTACATATTTATCATGATTTAATTATTAGTGATTATTGTCTAGTGGTTCACAATTGCACGAAAACAAAACTGATTATTAATTAACTATTAATATTTTAATATTTTATTAGTAGTCGACGCTTGATAATATGCGTAAATGTAAAATACGTTTATGACTTTACGTAAAAATAAAAAAGGCACAGATGGTTTTAAAGAGAATTATAATAATATTGTCTATTATATAATCAATAATACATGACGTTTTTAAGTGAATGTCATCGGCGTTTTCTATAAATACTTAATATAAAACAATATTTCAGTTATAAAAAAAAAATTATTTTTATATTTTTAAATTATTTACCCTTTTTCAAATAATTACATTTTTAAAAACGGATATGAAGTACACTTAAAAATATCATTTTTATTATATATTCATATATTATAATACTTGTTATAGGCCTACGGCCCTACGAGTAACCAGCCTTAGTTTTTATCGTAGGATAGTATTTTTATTTTTGCATTGTTGTAGTGTCTTTAACAATAGTGTCAACTACACGAAATTGTGTTTTTTTTTTTAATATCAGACTAATATTATTTTTCATAATTGTTCAATACCTATTAGTACGGTAGTAGTATGATTACTAATTTCTAATTACACTAACATCACATGTTTTTCCATCATAGTATGAATGAAAAAATGAACCATTATTAGTAAATATTTAACTTAATGCTTTTTTCAGATTTGTATAATTGGTCACCAACTTACATCTCTAGCTTTAGCATGAATTATTTGTTTAGCATAAACGTGTAAAATCGAAAACAATAAGTGTTGTTATTAGAAAGAAAAAAAAGTAAATTATATAACTTTTTCAAACGCTCAAAACATCTATACATACTACATATTGAGTAGGTAATTACTTATTTTATCATCTGTTAGCACACATCAGTGGTTTTATGAGTTCTAATAATATAATTAATATAAATTAGGTGGTTTTCGTTTAATATTTATATTCTAATGATTTTAAAGAAAAATATTCATAAAATGTTTGGTATTTTATAATTAACGAAGTGTTGCATCAATATAATATGGCCTGTTTCTAAAATGTATCAAACTGATCAAGATAATATAATTTTAGTCAATCATAATATATTGTATAAATCATTTACTTATGGTTTTACTTCTGTTTAACTTAATTATCAATTATATAAGGATTTACGCTGTATAGTTTTTGAGTCTCAATACTTGAATGGGAAAAAAATAATATACTAATTGAGTCCAAGGTTTATTTTGAGTAAAATATAAAACCAACCATAGTCCATAATATATGTTTATGGAGATGACTGTCGACTACGTCTTTATTTTTTTAACCATGCCTGTAGAATTTTTTGTTACTCACAGTCCTAAGTCTGTAAAAATAGGAAGAAAGATGTTTTTTTAGTTTGACGGGACTTAATTATAGTATATACCTTAAAACAACCTGGGACTCTCAATTCGTCCTAAGAGGTTTATTAGGACTCAGTTTATATGCAGCCAGAATTTAGGATGTTAAATAGACAATACTACAATAGTAAATATTAAAATGATGAAAATATTCTAATTGTATGATATTTTAAAATGTATGTTTTCTTATAATGTTGAATGTGATATCTCCTCACCACCTCCCCTAAATATATCTGTATAAAAATATACAATGATTACAATGTATCATACATTTATTATAATAAAATATAGGTATGCTAGTTATACACTACCTCTGATTTGTGAGCAGTTCAATGGCCAAGAGAAGTTTTAGAACTAGTAAGCAGTAGACCTATATTATTAAAGCCACACCTTCATTGTTGTCCAATTTGGTAATGCTAAGAACAGCTGAAGAATTTAGTTTTGAAAAAATATTTAGTACTTTTTCCCATGTTATGAAAGACATTATTAATCATTTTTATACTTGTATAGTAAAAATATAAAATTTATTATATTACAATTTGTAGGGTACTTGTGACAGTTTGAACACGTGCATTTTTTTTTTCGCAAAGTTTTTGGTTTTAGAAGTTCTAAAGCCACTTGACAAGCTCTCAAATCGCAAAACATATAGTAGGCTCACTTAGTATCAATCGTATGATCGAATGATATATCATATATGTTATGGATTATATGATTATAATTTATAATATAGTGTACACCGTTAGGATATACTCGTTCGGCGCGTGGAATAAGCTTACGAATTTTGGTGTAACCCTGAACGTGGAAAATAAGAGCGACGAACCTATCTGTAAAATCCCGCCAATCCAAGCACATTTGTGGACTTGAAACCGAGCCACGTCGAAACTCTTAACGCTCGCAGGAATAACACCAGTGTATAGATTCCACACTATATGACATGCTAGGTACATAAACACCGACACCACTCGTTGAGATGGCATGATGCACCAACGCCGACGACATTGACACGGTCGTGATGAGGACAACGGTCGCATCACCAACGAATTTCCGGGTCAATAAACTCCGTGTTTTCAACTCTCGGCTGCCGAACACACGTCTTGTGTGCACGAGTTGCAACGGACAACCGGCGGGATAGGATATTTTCATATACGGTCGCGTAGCGGTATTATAATATTATATTATGTACGATTACGCGGCGTACATAATAATAATAATAATAATAATATAATATATCATACGCAAACCCGTTGTGGCCGCGCCGGTCTACAACGATTACGACGATTTTTAGAGAGAAAATTCCCGCGAAAATGAAGAGGGAGAGATGAGAAAATATAAAAATACAAAAAGAAACCCAAACGGACACTATAATTTATAACTATCAATCTGTATTCATTCAATACCTACTCTTCGGCTTTCACCAGTCGGATCGTGACGGATGCTACGAATGATAATAATATGATATTACGCGATATCGCGGTATGTGAGCAGCTCTGCGCCACCGCCGTTACGATAGTACAACTCACGATAATTATTTATTTTCCTCCGCTCCGTACGTGCATAAATAATTTAATAATACGACGATAAAAACGTTTAATAATAATGTTATTTCAAACACGATATTATTACAATAATAATATTCAATATGATACGCGATGTTATTATTATTATTATTATTATTATTATTATAGAGACCGCGCGTGGAGATCGGGTTCGTCGACCCGGCCGGCCGTGCCCGGGTGTGTGTGTGCGTTGCCGGGCACGGCCGGTAAACGGTTGCGCGGCTGCGACAGACGGCGAACGGGTGGCGCGGAGGAGACCGTCGACGGCGGCGGCGGCCGTGTGACGTCACGTTCTACATTCACACGGGAGTGGAAAGAAAGTTCTTGGTTACGTTATTACGAGCGTTGTTGTAGGTCAAACGGTGGTGGCCGTCCGTGGTATCCGTCGCCGTCGACGCTGTTGCGGTGGTGGTAATATAGCGGACCCGTTAGTGTCCTCCTCTCATCGCGTACATGCACGTATCGTGTACAGAGTGTACGTCGACCGAGTGCGTAAGTATGCGACGAGTGTCCACGTAAATATGCGAGCGTGTGTAAGTATGTGTGTTTGTGTGTAAGTAACGCGTGTGTGTGTGTCCCGAACAACGGCTTCGTATACATCGTTTGGCTCGACGTCAAACCGCCGAATGAATTATGTATGAACAGCATGATATTATTTTATACGTGTGTGTAACATAAAAGATGAAATTATCGCTGGGCCTAAACTTCTTGTTATTCTAATCCTTCGTATCACACCGCACAATAATAATTATTGTCTTGAACGTAATAATGTAGTATGCGCGAAAAACAAACATACGAATAACACTTAACATACACTTAACTACCCTTGAATACATTAAAATGTTTTGTCTTTGTACAATTGACAAAAAATGCAAAATAAAAATCGTTATATCCATTCAACGAGACACGAAATAATTCGTACAAAAATAGGGGCATAATATATCATATAGAAATATATCAAAATGTATTGAAATCCCAGTCCTAGTATAAAACGGGTATAAAACGCAGTCTGTTTCAGAATATTGAGATTAACGCGTTTACAACTGTATTAGTTGTAAATCATAAATAATAGATTGATACTGATACAAGATACAAATAATATGTAGTAACACTCATAGTGTAACAGTTTAAGACGAATATACGCTAAGTATTTCTATCGTACATTAATCACATAATCAAAACTCATAAACAAAGGACGAACCAATGTCCATTATAGAATTTTATTGAGTGAACTCCAAGTTATAGTTTATGCTGAAATATACAATAATATATTATCTATTGTAAAGAAGAATTTATAGCCTATAAAAGCCTTTCATACATAAATTCATGTATAGTGTATACTAAAGTATAATGGAAAAAAAAACACAATAAATAAATATGATCAGTGTTAAACAATCAAAAACAATTTAGACTGTTTAGAGTTTATTTTTTTTTGTACAAAACTATTAGTGATCTAGTTTGATCAAAACAATTCCTAACTACAAGATTTTGCAATAACTTATAATTTTTCAGGGAACTTGATATTTTTACAGCTTTATACTACTTTACATACTTGAACATAGCAATAATTCTACAAAACTTCTGAAACTTGAATGATAAATATAATAAAATATATCAAGAAACAAATTCTTAGAATATATTTCAAATTTCAATCTCAGATAACGTTGAAAATATTTAAGAAATCTCAGCAATGAGGTTCAAGTACTTACCAATACCAATAAGTTACGTTTTAGGTTTTTAATAATAATTTTCCAAGATACGCAAAGGAAGACGAATGTCGTCTAATACCTGTGTTTTTTTTTTTATAATATATTGCTATCATATAACTGTCTATTTATAATTTATTGTATGTATTTAATAATATAAAGATTAAAAGGAGTATATCATGCCAAAATAATTAAATTAGAAAGTGAAAGCGATGTTTTTATTACCTACCTTTGTTATCCAAAAAAAAAAAAAATGAACGGGCACTAATCATAAAATAATTTTATATGATATAGCTGATAATAAAAAAAAGTTTTTGATTATATAGTATAATAATATAACGTATGTTCAACATACTAAACACTATATTAGACATTTAAGACATTTATATACGCAAATTGAAATATATTTGTAATGAGCGCTATTTATTACAAATATATATAGTATACAGTATTTACTTAATTACTTACCTAATAAATTATAATATATTATGATAAACTGAAAGACGATAGTTATTTTTAACGCAACCAGCTACTTAAATTTACCATTATGGGGTAGGTGTGTGTATATATATATGTATATATATATATATAATATTAAATATATATAGAAGTGGTATATACTTATCAGTATACCAATTATAATTGTATTTATAATTACTAGAAAAGGCTTAACTTATATAAATATTTAATACTTAATTAGGTACCTAATACCTTATCACTTATATTCTGTAACTGCCTTTGTACTTGTTTTGAATAAATTATTAATTATTGAATAATAGTAATTTTGCTATAAATTAAACTTTTAACGAAAAAGAAATGTTTCATTTAATGATTAAAATAGCATATATTATATACTATATTAGTCTATATAATACTATAATATCAACTGATCTTGTATGTGCAATCAATTTTTCAGTCTTTTATATATTCATAGATAATAATATTTTAATAAAATACCTGCAGTATTACGTCTTCACTTTGGTGATATTATGTTTGAAGTTTCTATTATAACCAAAAGCTAGATAAAATCTTGATAAAAAATTGAAAACTAATAGTCTAAGTTATATTCTGAGCAGGCGAAAAGTGTATTGGTTTTACAATGATTTGTTCATGTTTGAAAAAATTGTAATGCTAGAAAATACTTAAACCTTCAATTTAGAGTGACATTGTAGTAAATTGGATCTAGTTTGTTTAATTCCAAGTTCTTTTCAGAATAATTTGGAAAAATTAGAATAAATATACTTAATCAGTTATTGTCAAAATCAAATAAATTCTTTTGGTATAATTCTAATATAAATAAATGTAGAGGCATAAAATGTTCATCAAATATTTATATTTGTATTTTCTAGACATAATGATAAGATTTTCAAAGTGTTTTGGCTATTTAAAATGTTCTAATTATTATACTTTTTTTTTAAATATATATATATGTATGATATAATTGTTATTAACAAATCAAAAATTTTAAAAATTAAACGTCTTTTCTTCTACACGGTATTCTAACAGAAATTAAAAAATATCGAAAATACATAGTGACTACCGTAATTTTTTTATTAGCGTTTGAGGTTAACATTTCGACAAAATTGGATAATCACATATAATAATAACGATTTTAGTAATTATGTTATAATTAAAAATATAATAAATATATTGATCGTAGAAACACTAGGAACTTGAAACTATGAAATTTTCGAAATATTTAGAATATTTTTAAGTTATTTATACCATGAACCTATTCATACTATTATAGTATTATACATTTCTTGATGTTACAATAAGTCAACAGCAGCTAATATAGCTAGTAATATTATAATTATCATTACACAAAATATGTGATTTAATTATAGCAAAAATTAGTTCAACATACCATATTAGTTTACTACTAATATAAAAATAAATAAATATATATTAAAATATTTAAGAAAAAGAGGCTAACACATAGATTTAGAATCGTTTTTCATATATTATGTAAAAACGTATCATCGAAATCAATTATACTTTTTAACATATTAAATGGTCATACTACTGTGATATTCATAGTAAATATACACTCGAAAACTTACTATATAGTTTAGCAATTTCCTTGTTTTTTTTTTTTTAGTAAAACCTATACTAATGAATTTATATATATATATATAATATATAAATATATAATTTATATTATATTGTTGTCAAATACATTTTTTAATGTAATTTATTATTATTAAATCACTTTTGCATTAAATTTGTCATCAAAAACTGGAACGATAACACAAATATTAATTACAATCTAGTTTAGTTTACATAAACAAAATTAAAATTAAACATTATGATACTAAATACGTATTGACAGGATATTAACTTATAATAATATATTCTATCTAAATATTTCTCAAATTTCAAAATAAAAAAAAAACTTAATCAAGAAATTGATGATTAAAAGTAACTTTCTTTGAACAATAGTTGATTATTATACTATGAAAATAACAACAAAAAAATATAAATTAATAAACGCTTTATAATATAGGCATAATATAAGCCCTTATCATTTTATATATATTGAGGTTAAAATGGCATTAACTAATAATTAATTACCTTACTATCTCGATGTAAAGAAGATATCTTCTCTACATCGTGCATACTATAAAGTCCATAGATAATACTAGAACTATAATATAGCAATATGCTGTATTATATTGCAGTTTTAAATTACTATTACATGTAACAACTTAATAATAATATTGAATTAACGAAATTTTAAAAATGTATTAATCAAAGACCACAGCATACGATGTAAGATAAGATCCATGGATAATTAAAACATAAGAAAAAGAAGTACTACAGATAGCCATATACTGTCTATACCCAGATTCCCTATATGAATATATGAATATACAGTATTTTATTATATATATATATATTACGAAACTTAATAAGAGTGCACTGTTTGTCTTTTCTTTCTGTCCTATGCATGCATAGAAAATTTGCGGCCAGCAATTTTCGTGTTATCAGTTTTAATATTAGAGTGAATTCACCTATTATTAAATTTAAAGGTAATAATATCTATAGGGCATATTATAAGAATTTATTGATAGTTTAATTTAAATGTGAATTTTAACAATATAAAATATTTCAATTTTAATATACCTAGTTATAACACGCTCAAAAATCGATATATAATTAAGTGCTCTAGGCCTCTGATCCTGATGATATTCTCAGCTTTAAATTTAATTAATAATAATTGATATGTCAGTCTATTTTAACATTATAGCTGACAACACAAAATTGGTTCTACTAAATGCCAATTTGGTATGTTACGTGTGAATTACTAGAGAAAACAAATAGCAGTGCTACGCTATACTGCGCTGACATGGTGTGTTTTATAGAATCGTTATTATAGGTTACAAACTTTAAGAAATGATAGGTATACATAATAATCAACACCAATAATAAACATTAAAAATTAGATAAGTAATTTATTTAATATTATTATATTAAAATAAATAACATACATGCTTTCTTGGTTATAAAGTATCACGGTATTATCACGTGTTACATAATATTGAACACTTGTGTTTTGTATAGTTGTGTTCTACATTTAGTAAAAATTACATTGAAATTAATTGAAATAACGAGAAAATATACTCAAATGTCAAATGATAAAATATAACCGATTATTAAAATTGAACTAGTACTTAGCAAATTTGTCAACAGATTGCTGAATATAGATATAGATAAATCAATGATTAAATAAAAAGTAGACGGAACAAGTATATATACATAGATACATACAAATAAGCGAAAGGTCACTCATTCTCTGACTAAATACAAAATTTCGAAAAACACTCGACCTATGAAGATCAAGCTGAAAATAAGTAGTTAGTTAGCTTATAGGTGGGAGATGTCAGTTAAGAATGGATATTGTGACAGGGCTGAATTAAAGGGGTCTAAACTCTAAAGGCTCTCATACGTTTCTATGAAAATCCTATTATGTTTATTTTTGTTGCTTAACTAGAGACATAAATATAAGTTATTTTTGGTTAATTTTTGGTTAATCTGGGTTAATCTATATATATTATAATAGCCATAAACTCTCTAACTAGAAGATAAATTGATAATATTTTATCAATCTATTTATTTAACGATGTACTGCTATATGCACTATTGACTATGCACACCACCACATTTAAATTCTTCAAATCACATAATTTCGCGTTTAATCAGTGATCATTATGAGTGTCAATTTCTTCACGAGAAACTCCAAGTAATTCATATAATGACTTATAAAATGAATATGTTAATTTGGAATTTAAACAAATTTAACTTGCTAAACCACTAAACCAGCCACTTAACATTCGATGTAAGCTGTTATGTACTTATATACATAACAGAGAATAAGCACATTTACTAGGTATGACTGTATGGGTGTAGACAATTTAGAACACATGATATTATATGAATTATATAATACAAAATGCAGCGAGGAGAAATTCTAAAAATTTGAAGTCTTGGAATATAATTGTGATTTAAAATCCTTCTGTATTATTTCTTATACTCGAAGTGATATAGTTTTACATACATTTATTAAATTGTAATACATCTTAAGAGGACGTCTCATCCGCATGTGTTGTCTCCGTCTTACACACGTACGACATAGTAAATTTTCGTTCACCAGTTTCAATAGCATGCTTTTAATTTTAATATTAGAGTGAATTGACCTATTATCAAACTTTTAGGTAAGAACATTATCTAAGACGGAGACAAAACATGCGGATGAGACGTCCTATGAAGTATAAAGTAAATATTAATCAAAAAATATTTTAAATTGTAATTAAAGCAAATAAAGTAAATTTTAAAGTGAACAACTCTGTAGCAATGCAAGCAATATATTTTAAAATGAGTTACAAATGTGTTTTTGAATTAGTGAGTTTATACAACTTTTAATTAAAATGTATTATATTTAAGTATATAAAATATTACATTGTGTTTTATGGGTATCTATTATCTACAATAGTTTAATAACTTAAAATAACATTAATATTAATTAATAATTTCCATATTCAATACCTATAACAGAAAACAATTATTTCAATATGGACTTGCTAAGTATACTTGTTTTTTTTTTGGATAATGTGTTTCTTTTTAACTATTTAATTTTCATACATTATTTATCATTAAGTCTAATACTACAAAGTTATTTTTTAGTAGTTCACTTATTCATAACATAATCCATTTTAAATTGTATAGGTTGACTTGTATTTATTAAGTTAATATTTACTATAATTTGAATTGTATTCATCATGTCTTTAAAGCATTAAAATATAAATATTTATAACAACTTAATTCGTTTAAAATATATATACGTAATAGTTTACTTTATATATTGATAATAAAGAAAAACATTTAACAAGTATAAATATTAGCTATTTTGTCCGAATTGTCAATTATGCATTAAAAAAACAAATATTGCATAAATTATTAAAATTAATTAATAATTGCAATAAGGTAGTTACGTGTTTTTTCTAACCTAAAGATATTTGAAAAGCTTAGTAATTATTCATTATGATATTATGTTTATTTTTATTATATTTCATTTTATTTGTATATTTACAAAACGTACGTGTCTTTATCTAGTTAAAAACAATATCACATATTATTATCGGAATTTAAGACATATAATATAATTTTAGGGTGGGGAATATAATTTTAATTCTCCTCTTTCGTTTATGTATGTAAACGTATACTTAAATAATTGAATGTCAGCTATTATTATCGCGAACAAAAAAGAAGTGCTCAAGTACTCAATCCTTATCATATAAATACATGTTTTCGAAATAAACAAAAGATAACCTATATGATGTAAGGGGTCGAGCTCATGGTCGCCTCGTGATCCATAATCATGTTGTTTTCTCAATAACTGCGATTGATATTGATGTTTTTATTTTTTATTAGAATATTCACAGTGCCATGCAAGCTTCTTATCTCAATGGGCTCACTAATCAAGACTGAACATTATATTATTATACATTTATATCACATAGGTATGGTGATATAAACATACCATTTGTAGTAACGACCCGGACCAAAGTACAGTAATTTTTTTATCTTTAAATTGCACTATATAGCAGGCATACATAGATAAACGAAAGGTTAAATGTCAAAAAAGTAAAAACTACGCAATCTGCAAAGCCATGTACATATGGTTAAAAAATGTACTCTTTTTATAGCCTTATGACTTATCAGTATATAGTGCAGCTGATTTAGATTCGATATTGAAAATGTACATTGTACATATTAATATTATAGGTATACATTGAGCAATGGGATTGTTCAAATATTAGTTGTATAAAGTGCAAGATGAGTATGTTATATTTAGTATAGACATATCAACCTACACAATCACACTACCTATACAGTCACGTTCATTTTAACAAGTTGGTTAGGCAACAGTGCAATACTTTTTGATAAGATTGGACGATGTGGTTAATAATCAAAAATATTACAACGATGTCTGCAAAAAAAACCGTATATTAAATTTAATATCGCGCTGTTATGTTATATTTATACTTAATAGTTACATAGCATGACAAAGTATTTAAATAAGGCTTAAGCGTACCTCACAATATTATTAACACACTAATTTCAATACATTTTAATATTGCTGTCGATAAACAATTTTATTTATTTTATTTTTTACTTTGGTATTTTAAAAGTGTGTAGAGTAGTGTAGTACTGTAGTATAATTATAAATTATAATACTTTTTATTAAAAATATTATAATATATAACATACCCACATTTATGTGTCTTGGATGGTAAATTAATAAATACAAATTAAATAAATTACCCAAAACAAAAACAACAAAAAGATAAATTTATGATTCAAATTATAGTTGTAAAAAATTATATAATAACTAATAATGGAAAGATTTGTTTTTCCTAAAATGTTAAAAGTTATAAATTAAAAAGTAAAAATGTATCCACTGCCAATAACTACAAGTCTACAACTTAATGTGTTTTGACAATATACGTGCGTATAATATAGAATCAGACTGTATAAATATTAAATAATGTCTTATAAAACGTATCGTTTTCGTAAATATATTATTTACATTTTACAGAAAACACCCAGCACAAGTGCGTTTGAAAAAATAATACATGTTTCGCGTGTAGGCACATAATACATCTGTGAATACGCAATAAATACAACTTTGGTATCAGCCGTTTTGCCCTACGCTACTTGAGTAACGTTTCACTATAACGGTTTTCTCCAGCACGCTTTGAGCTTGTGACAAAGAACAATATTTCTAACATTGGTAACATTCAAAATGTTTATATTATTATCATACACGCGAGACACAACTTCGTATAGATATTTAAAACCACTGATATTCGCTTTTAAGGATCGACAATTCTATAATTTAATGTGTTGTAAGTGTTTAGTTGATGAAGGTTAAAGAAAAAGCGAAATTAAAATGACCTAAACATTTTTAAAATGCTTTCAAACTAATGCATAATAATTGTAATATATCTATTTTTTTGAAAACCGAAAAGTTTATTAATAATTTTTTGTTAATTATGTTTAAAAATAAATAAATATTTTTAATACACCATTAAGATTTTTAAAATGTATTTAAAATAATTGCTATAGATCATAAACGTAAAAAAAAGTTGCAATCATCTTATAATTTGTTGGAAATTAAAAATGTAAA
Source organism: Rhopalosiphum maidis (assembly GCF_003676215.2). NCBI lineage: Eukaryota > Metazoa > Arthropoda > Insecta > Hemiptera > Aphididae > Rhopalosiphum > Rhopalosiphum maidis. The sequence continues at coordinate 70,662,724 of NC_040877.1, forward strand.
AAAGAAAATATGAAAGAATCCAAAATACATATTAGTTATTTACATTTGTATTTTACTAAAACACATTTTTAGCTATGAAAGCATTGACTATAAAGCGTTAAAAATAATAATAAAAAAGAAAGAGTCATTAATTTCTGAGCCCTAAAGACATAAATTGAAAATTATAATTGAAAAATTTGAAAAAAAAAACATAGTTCATCCTACAGTATAGAATAACGGAGAGGAGACTATAAACCAAATTAATGATATAATCCATCGTAACGCGATAATAAGACAATACCTACGAAGAAGTTGTAAATAAAATATTGCTGTGATGCGCGAGGGTGCTCTATAATAACTCGGGCGCAGAAACGAGGCGGTCAAAACCGACGAAAACCGTTTCGATTAAAACCGAAAGTGTATTCGATGTCACGATGATAGTACATAGTAATATATAATATACGATGACATGATGTACGATGTCGGCAGTTGACGATCGCGAGGTGTCGGAGAGGGGTTTAGAGTGCGTTCAACTCGCCGTACCGGGTAGTGTCGAAATCGGGAGGAAATAAAAAAAAAAAACTCCTTTCGCGAGGACGACGACACGCGGAGCGTGACTGTACACGTCGCCGTAAACTCGTAAACCCAGAAGATATTACCCACACGGTGGACCGGTCGTCGAGGAACGGCAACGGAAAAAAATCTTCCGACAGACTAGTCATCGTATATTATTTATTATTATTATTATTATTAATTATTATACGCGTGTATAAAATAATAATAATAATATTATGTTATAATCTCGTACCGAAATTGGTCGTCGTCGTCGCGCGTTACATTATTACTATTATAACTGTCCGTCGGCGGACGCGGCGGAGGGAACAGGCCTACCCCGCCACAAGGAATCTAGGACGCCGCGCACCGGGTTCAACAAACGATTACAGGTTGACTCTATAAATGCATGCGTGCGTGTGCGCGTGTGTTTTGTAAGTTTTTTTCTCCGTCCCGGAAACCGGTTCGATTACATTATGCACGTTGTTGCCACAGCTTTCGCGCCTCCCGGGCAATGCGGCGCGCGCACGTCTTCTTCAAAGTTTAAATGTGTGCACAGCTGCATTGCGCGTGTGCGACTGTCACGTACTATGTAATAGTATGTGCGCCTTTCGGAGGAGCTCATCGAACCGCACCGCAATATAATATTATAATATTATATATTGTTATTGTGAGTCATCGCGCCACCTTTTTGATTTTGTTCGTTTCCCCTTTATTCCCCTCATTCGCGTGGTATTTGTTTTTCTGACACGCACACTTCGCGTCACACCGTCATCGTTGTACGCGGCTTATAATAACAATTAATACATTATTATCGAGTGGCGTGTAATTATTAAAAGGTAGCAGTTGATACATTTTTTTTTTTGTTCGAAATCAAATCTCTTGTACTGCACAACAATTCAGTCCAAAATATCATCACATTTAAAACAGTACACTTATCATTGTCTCACATCTATTGAATAAAAATTGATCACTCAATAAACCTAGTAATTCACTCATTTCACCTTTCTACAATCAAACATTTTTTTTCCACGTGTTATAGGTTAACTTGGGTTTAAAAAGTTTTTAATATTTCAGTTCATTGACTATTTTTTTTTTTTATACTTAGCGATTTGTTATTTTTTTTTAATAATTCAATCAGGTCGTATAATATATTAACAAAATACTTCCTTGACATACAAGCACGCGCACGTGAAACTAAGCTGATTCCGCAACTGATGACACCGGCTTTTATTTTACGTTATAGATATACAACGCATCGTCAAATATATCGACTCCGATAACGATAATTGATCGCTAGTTAATTGTTACTACGTCGAATATGAACGTTTTCAAATAAATTCATCCCTCCCATGATTGATTTCGATACCACTTAATATTATTGATTGTTATGTGTTTAATGTTTAATCTGTTATTATATAGGTATAAATATATATTTATATTAATCGTTTTAAAATATTATCTAATACGATATTATAAAAATATGTTTTACGATTACCTATACGATAAACAAATTTTGTGTTTTACCAATGCCTTTATTTTTGCCTCTGTACTTCGTGTTTTATCCAAATCACCTTGAAAAATATTACAGTTATCGTTTAAGCTATTATATGATTATTAATTTCATGAATGTATTTTTTTAACTGTGAATACGAAGTGAGTTATTTAATTATTACTATATTCATATGATAAATTTTATATTTTAGCAATTACATTTTAAAATTTCATACTTATAAAAATACGTAGTATACTAGTATGTTAAGCACATCTACCACGTATAAAAATAAAATTTACGAAATAAATTTAATAAAAGTAACAATTTTGAATTTTCTCATCTTTTATTCAACAAGTTTTTAAATCACTAAATACAAGTGTTAAAGTGTTTAAAATATGTGACACGGTGAATAAAACATAATATTTAAATATCAAAAATTACGCTTTTAACATACTTAGACTTTTTAATCAATACTAACTTTTTATTGTTAAAAATGTTTAAAAATAGATATTAAAACAAAATAAAATGATTTATAAGTTGTATTTTCTAATATATAATATAGTTTTAAACATGATTTGATTTATTATGTGATAGCGTTCAAAAAAAAAAACTGAAAAACTTAGATAAAACACGAAAAACATTTGAGATAGTATGGGTAACATAAGCTAAGTTACCTAACATATAGGCATAGGGTGATAAAATTATGTATAAACTAACCATTTTGGAGAGAGCGAAAACATTCATTAGTTATTACCAGCCCTTGTGACCTATGATCTCAACATACTACCAAAATTGTAGTATTTTAACCATTTCATATTAATTGTTGTACAATTTTATAATTTTCAAAGTTATTATAACCTCAACATTTTAACTTTAGTATATAGAAATTTATTTTACTACTTGTGATCAATTGTATAATATGTAATTGTAATACCTATAGGTATTTATGTATAAGTATTTATTTATTATATTATATTCTCATATGTTTAAAATATTAGATAATTATATTTTAAGAATAACTTGAAAATATAAATAATCGATATCAATTTCCGTTACAAAGTACAGATTACAGAGGTTAAGAAACTTAAATTAAAAGTGTATAAATATTAAACAATTCAAAATACTCATACTGTGCCTATGCTTCTTTTTTACAAAAATAACTCGCATGCTATAATGCTGCATAGATATGTAGCATTATGCATATCGATATAGTTGAATTAATCAATTTATTTCAAAAATAATAAAACTAAACTAAACTTCAATAGATAATAAAATTAATATATTTTGTCTGTTTGAAATATATTTATGTTAAAAATCAGTCAGTGTTTATGATACTTTAAGTACTTTGATGTTTACCTATTAACTTTTATATTTAGGTTCCAACTTTTTTAACATTTCTAATATGAAACCCTTTCATGCTATCATCATTGTTAATTTTTTTCTTCATATTACTCAATACTAATTGTATTAATAAAACTGTATAGATTGTAATTTTCCAAAATAAAAATATATATATTATAAAAATAAATATCTGCAGATTTTAACTATTTTTTTCTAACTACATTTATGAAAAAATCAATATTTAATATTTAGTTTAAATTCACTTAAATCGAATACATTGGTACAGGTTTGCATAATGCCTTAACATAAACGTTTAAGTATATTAATTTAAAAACATAATACGTTCAAGTAAAATATATAATATATATATATTATAGTAGTTATCAATAAAATATTATTGTAATAATATTTATGTATCGGTACTATTTCTTCTAAATATTATATAATCTATATTATATATACCAATACCACTTAAAATAATTGGTACATTATTATTATAATAAATCAATATGTATATACTAAACTAAAAAGTTATTCTATATATATTATAATTTATAAAGAAGTTTAAATAACAATGATATTTTAATAAGGAATGAAAATATAGTTATATGTACTAGTACTTTCTGTTATAAGTTTAAGTTTTGATTGATTAATAATTAATATTTAAATTTAGTAATCTAAATATACGTATATCTATATTTTATAGTATTTACCTTATGCAATACAAATAAGATGTGTTTATTTTCAAAAAATCGATGCGACATATACAATCATAAAATTAAATCGTATGGTTTGATGAAAAATATATTCTAATCGAATTTTGTTTGTCATGTCAAAATATATTTAACTTTACGATCATCACATTTAAATTTACATAGCATCAGCTTTGTAATAAATATTAACTATATCACAACAATATAAATAACGTAAAAAAATGTAAACAATTATATGTATAAAAAAAATTATAGAATATATAGTATAGTTTTAATGTATACTTGATTATAAATATAAGATTTTAAATTAATGTATTGGGTAATCAGATCTCAGGACTTCAGGAAGTATTATTTTGTACTATTTAGGTACTACAAAGATACATGAAATAAAGACAAAAATTAAGAACTAATGTTTAGTAAAATTGAAATGATTTAAGATTCAGCTACACCCAACCATTAACATATCGTCAATTTTATGCTTAAATCCATTCTTCTTATAATTTGTTTTATCTATATAGCTTTAATGGCATATTTACCACAAATCACAAAAAAGTGGTTTAAAATAAATTGTATTCAATAATTCTATAATCGAAAAAGAATATATAAACCATGAGCTATACAAGCTATATTCCCTAATACTCAGAATTCAGATTGCCAAATTGTTAAATTACTACATAATTATAATAAGAGAGATTTGTTATAATTTTTTCTAAACACCTAATTCAATTAATTATTAATTAGGTATATTGATTTGTACAAATTAATGATGTGGTATATGGTATACTATACTATGTTGAAGTGTTGTACTATTTCTAACAAATGTAAAATATAATGATACATAATATTATACAAAATGTTTTTTAGAGTGTTAAACGTCCTCAGTAGCCCGCAGTGTTCAGGGTAGTTTAATCAAATTAATTTATTATACGGTCGACCTGCACGTGAATGAGTATTATTTTATGGCTTGCCACTCAATTTAAAAACCATAATATAACGTTATTATTACGGTAAATTTGTAGTTGGTACATACTACATACATACATTTAGAAGGATGCTGCTGCATAAATATTTTTATCTTATTTTTTAACGGAAATTACTAAAATTGACGTTCTACACTATCAAATACTTATAATTTATAAACTAAATGTGATTATATAATAAACTGGTACTTATTGTCATATTTATGGTTTTTAACAATATTATCAAATTTAATTATCGTTTATTATTGTAATTATTATTTACAACGATACCAAGGTATTATGAAAACTGGGAAACAGGTTTTTAGTAAAGGTTCATCAACTGGCCATTGACCTATCTATCTATGTGTCCATATTCTGTGCTGTACACGAGTGAAAGATGAAAGAATATGTTTCACATAAAATGAACACAAATAGTTTTTAGCAAAAAAAAAATCGCAACTGTATTCATTCAAATGTTAGTTATATAATTAAAATTGTTAATTAAATTAAATAATTAAAATAATTTATATTAGCTAAAACGCCTGAAACCCATAAATTCCTACAAATTATAGTATTATACACAGGGCTGAATTAATGTAAAATAGTGGTCCTGGGCCATCCCATTTTTGAGGCCCTAATTTTACAAAACAATAGCAATACATATTTGTTTACTGATATTCTAGGGGCACTTTTTTAAGAGGCCCTGCGCTATAGCTATTTTATCCTCCCTACCATCAATCTGGCTTAATCTGGTACATAATTTATACAATATTATAGACGATGCTTCGTAAATTTCAATAAAATTGTATGATAGTTAACCATTTATTAGGTTATTGTATTATGATTTATGAATCATGTATGTTTATACTGTTTATAGTAAACACGAATCATAAATTGTAGGTATAATATCCGAATTAATTAGTTTACTTAATAAAATCTCAATATTTGATGAGAATAAATATAAATTACTTAACATATATATTTTATAGTATTAATATACATTTTTTAAGAAATATACAAATACACAAATAAAACAGGATAGGACAGACTTAACAAGAAAGGATTGAATGTGATTAAAATATATATTAAAATTTCAATATAATTAAATACAATTGATATTTATCGTACTAAATACAAATTATAATAATATGTTAAACGCAGAAAAATTAAATAAATTAATGTATTTCACTTGGTTACGAAAATATGAAGTAAGTTTATTGTTATAAATATTTCGTTTGAAATCGAATAATTCAAATTAACTTAACAGCCAGTAGGCATAATACTATTATGATAATAGTGTGCATCATAAATTATAATTAATATAAAAATGATTACTTTCTTCATGATTCTTAATCTAAGTCAGTCCCTATAGAAAGCGTGAGAGTGGACAGCGTAGTGAGTTCGCATCAAGCCTGCGTGTAATACTATAGTCCATAACCAATAAATAAAATAACTAAACAAAATGGCTAACTTTTTCGAATAAGAACTGATAATAATATTGTATCAACGCAGGTCGATGGGCAATGATTGATGTACTTTAAATTAATTTCATAGTTTTTATAGCTTTTATAAAATAAGTTATCATGTATAGTGTTAAACGGCGATTATAATATAGACAATAGTTATAGAACTAACTTGTTATGGTGAAATTTTACTGATAAAATAGTAAATAAAATAATGATTTGGTGGGCATAGTCGTATAATAGCCAATGTTAAAAATAAGTCGGTCGGTGTATGGTAGAGAAAAAGTTATGCAGAAAATTTATCGAAAATTAAAACGAGCGAAAGGTTGCAGAAAATTGACACATGATAGGTAAAGGTACATGCATATTTCTTGCGTTTCAGCTTCGTTGTTTTAAATAATTATGTATATCAAATCAATTACTAAATCGTATACTTATCTGCAATACTTTTTTGCACGTGACAATTAAACCTATACAGTCATACAGGCGATTGACATCGCAGTATACACTATACAGACTATTTCAGAATCTAAAACTCTAAAATGACTAAAATACATCAACCAAGTAAAATTATAGATATAATATAGCCCTACAAGTATTAGCATCATTGTATCGATACTAAATATCTCGCATAAATCATAATATACATAAATAAATATATTTGTACATATTTTTTTTTAATTTAACTATTTATAACTTTATAAGAGAGGATGCATATATGATCAGATTTAGGAATTTGTGTCATTGTAATACGTCTTGGTCGTTATTGGTCATAAAAAACTTCAATATAACCTTAAATTAAAATAAAAAATTTCAAATTTGATACCTTTAAATAAAGACAATTCGTATATTTTTTCTGTTTATACTATTACTATATAGTATATACTCTTATGTTTATTTGTTTATAGTGAACCTACCGAGATTCCACCACTATATATTATATTATACATAAACATGATATGTTATTATGATAATCCAATTTAAATATTATGTTTATCAATTAAAAAAAAAAACCTTATCTACCATGCAGCTGTCAAAAACTTCCTATAAACACGCAATTATGTACCTACCTATACAAGAAATTATACAAGTAAACGACGACACATAAGCACAACAAACATTGGATGATTGTTTTTGTTGTGTTTGTATTGCCCCGTTCGTGCTATCGATTTCTCGAGGAGTTCGTTTAGGGTTAGGTTAGGAATACCAGCAGCACCACCACCACCACCCAGGTTAGGTCACCACTCATCACTACGAGTTAGTATAAATCTATGGCGGTGGCAATTTTTAATAATAGTTATTATTATTATTTTTACTTATTGTATAGTAAAAACAAATATAGTACATAAAGCATATTGTATAATATATATACACAATACACACACAATATATACAGCAGTATACCCCACAAAAAACATGCCGCCAGGCGCCGAGGCCTATTGCCTATATTATACAAACGAGACTGCCGCCAAAATATGACGTAACAGCAGCAGCCGGTCACGTTATCGTCCAAGACCCCGCCACCAGCACGATTACAACCACGCCAGGAAGACTAGTAATTGCATAACGTAAATTATTATCTCTACACACACACACACACACTCACAAAATATAATATATACATATGTATTTTTTATATTATCTAAAACATATTATTTACAAGCGCGTGCGCGCAAGCTAGTGTCAAATAATAATAATAATAAACAGCTGATCGATACGACTGCATGCCGCGCTCAGCAGCCGTGCCGGAAGCGGATGAAAAAAAAACACACGTACGTATTTTATTATTATTAATTATTATAATAATATATACGCTTGCCCCCGGGATATCCGTTTCCGGATGATGGACCATGGACGAACGAAATGATAACGAAAACGACGATGTCGTTCAGTTTATTTATTGTTATTTTTTTTCGTATTCGCCTATAAACGATAACGAAATGATAAAATATCGAGGTACCGGTACGTTATTTATTTTCTATCAATGTGGCATGTGACTGTCATTACTGAGTGCACATGTGATAACACATTTTACGAGGTCTTTTCGTTATTACTATTATTATTTAACAGTTAATGGCTAATACGCATAAGAGCGGTGGCAACCAATGGCGGTTCGAGGTCGTAGTTAACTAAGTATAGAAACCAAGACCAAAAAACAGGTGGCAGTCTTAAATTGTTTTTTTTTTTACTTTCCGAAATGTTATTAATGTTATTATTAATAATTTTTGTACTCGTGTATCAGTATTTAGTGTTTACAACCTGCTGGCCGCTATGCACACCTGTTTGAATATGCCTATACTCTATAGTAACAAACGATTATTAAAACAAGATAACAGAAGGGGGAAAAACAAATGGCATTTAAAACATAATAAAATATATTATTTCATTATCTGGCTATTATTCTTCATACACAAAATACAGTAACTTGAATGCAATAGAAATGTTTTATGAATCACTTAGCTTTGAAATTAGACCAGTTCAATATCATATTATAATGTTATTTGGTAATCAATGCTGTATCATTAAATTAATTACGACTTACATTGAATAGGCTACTTTTTGCTATCTGTCAGTATGAGTATGATCAATGATCAATAATCTTTAATACTCATGAATCATGGGTAAAATGTTAAGTGTTAACTCGTATAGTCATTAGTCGTTTACTCGTTTTACCGTCTTGGGCGGCTTGGTATTCAATTTAAAAAAATAAATAAACCCTATACAGTAATGAGTCAGCAAAATGAGCTAATTGTAATTTGAAATTTTTAATAGCTATTTCAATTAATTATTTAGCGAACATATTTAAAATATTTTTTAATAATAGACCAAATTATTTCGCTTGAATTCTTGAGTATTCAACTACTGAATTTTCCTATATGTATTTCTGTAATTTCATAACTTATTCACTTATTTCTTTTCTCGTTCTGGCTACATTAATCTTAGAAATCTTTTCAAAATGTCTTGGATATTATTAAGCTTTCAAAATAATCAGCCTAAATAAATATTAGATATATTCTAGTGATAATAAATTGGTTAAAATGTATTTTATTTTTATTTTTCACTCTAATTAAACTTATTTCACTTTGATACATACTAAACTTTAATACGTCATTATTTTTTTCCTATTGAACAAGTATCTGTGGTACCAAGATCCAACGAATAGACAAAACATAATAATTGTCACACTTGAATATTATACAAAAATGCTATACATATCTCTCAATAAATATATCATGTTATCATCATCCATCACCGAAAATAACTGTTTTTTTAACCTATAATTTTAAATAATAATCGTACATAATGAATAACCGAATATGTATATAAAACTCATTTTATTTGTCCTTGTTTTACTATTATTTTTTGAAGGATAATTTACAAACTATTCAACAGTAAATACCTATAAAATGTGTATAATATTATTATAGTATATCAAATCAAATTACAATCTCATTATTAAAAACATTAAAACTGATCATCAATAATAATGAATATTTAAACAAAGCATCAAATGAATTCATAATTATACCTAAGGTATTTATTTTTAAACTGTACACTAGTACCTATCTAAAACGGAATTCATAAAAATAATTGTATTTAAATACATTTAAAAAACAACTAACAACTAACAAGAAGTATTTCTGTTAATTATTGTATATTTTATGTATAGCATATATTAGTATCAAAGTTCAGTATAGACGTATAATAGTGGGTATTTTGATTTACTGTTTGTGTAACGAGATACATAAATGTTTGATTGGAATATTCAATGATATGAAATTGTATTAACAATACCTACACAATTTGAATGAATCCTATTTACAAGTTAAGTAAATTATACTAAATACAAACACACTTAGGGCCAATAATGAATAAACGTAGGGAATTATTTGCTATTAAACATGTTCAAATTTAAATATTTATTTTTAGTTATAATAACAATTTAGTTAGTTGCTACATGTATAAATTGTCAAACTAGACTTATTTAGATTTAAAATTTTTGAAATAAAGTTGAAATATCTGTTGACTGTTACAGTATTATATAGTTATGGACTGATAAATACTTTTATTAAGTTAATTTATTTGTACATACATTTTAATTGAAAACCCAATTTTATAACATTCATTACATTTTTACAGCTTTTGTTAGGTTAGGTTAAGTGTGATTAAATATATAATAGTATTTCATATGTTTAACTATTCAATATTTTAACAGAATAAAGAGTTCTGCTGATAATATGTAGATCTCAGCTCAAAGGTAAGAATCAATTGTATAAATATTATTTTGTGAGTAAACGAAAGAATACCTTTTTAATAAACCATGTCACAATGATACATTATATCAATATAATATTTTATATTTGTATAGTAAGTTATTTTAAGAATACTACCCCTGTTCTTTGCAGATATCATATTACTAAAATTTCGTATCAACATTTATATAAACATATAATTAATCATTAATATTATTTAGTTATCAATTATTATTGAATTATATTTCATTGATTGCTACAGGTTGTATATAATTTTGACTACGCATTTTGTGTTTATTTTTATTAAGTAATCAACATTTTACGGACAATTTTGAGTAAGGGAATCATTGGGCCAGTGAGCTGACTTATTATTATTTAATATTTTTAATTATATACTTGTGGTGTTCCCAGCAAATCAAAATGACGATAAAATTTAATAAAAGATTCGATTATTGATTAAAAATGTCTGTAAAAAAATAAAGTATACCTAATCATATAAATACCAAATGTGTTTGAATTCTTAATACAATAATGTATAGGCTTTCGCCTAACGTAGCATTTTTGTCAAAAGTCTAAAGTAAAGCAAGATTTTCTGTATTGATGTAATAATAGTAAGAATAACATAAGTTGTTTTAATATTATTTGGTTTAATTTGAAATTATTAAAAAAATTGAGGATCTACCGGAGATATACAATTTATGATGAAAACGGATCATTTTCAAATACCTTTCGACATATCACTTGGGTATTCACGTTACTTTATGATTCACGCGATGCATTCATCATAAATGAAACTAATTTCCCATTCGCATGAAAAATATAAAAATTAATAATGTATTAGAAAAAAATCGACTAGACGTGTCAAAAATGTGTATCCGACGGACAACGACAGGGCCGGAAGATTAGTAAAGTTATAACTTATATTCAATTCGTAATACTATCGAAAACTATAAAATAATAACAGTTATCGATAATCGTCGTTGAGGCACGCGGGCACGTGTATCCGGTGTAGTGGACACGTGTTTTATTTATAATATATTATAAATATATATATATAATATTACGTTATTAGACTGATGAACTGGTACGAAAAAATGAAAATGTCGATTTCAAACATCAAAGGAAAGTATTTGTCGACCGACCGATGCAAAACCAGCGACTTAACAAAATTTTAATTTTTATTCCCATCGCTACTGAGCAATGCCGAGAGCAGTCGCCAGTCGATATCGGATACAATTATTATTCGACCGACGAGACATCGTGGTCGCCTTCGCAGTTCGCCGTCGTTCACATGCACGGACTTCAAGGTCATGATTTGGGCGCGCACACTTTCCTTTGTATGCGTCCGCCTGGTTGACCGTCGAAAGGGGTCGACTGTGATGGAGTGAGGAGGGGAAAAGAGAACTTATATATAACCGACGACTGTCGTCGCTGGCTGCCGCCACCGCAGCCACAATACTGCCGTGCGTGCGCGTTAATGGCGTTACGTCATTGCGGTGGCGGCGGCGGTCGGTTTCTTGACATGTTATGTGTTATTATTCGTCGTCGGACAAAATATGAGGAGAGAGAGAAATACAGAAACCGAGTGAGACGAAAAATTTTTAAGGAAAAAAAAATCCGGCACAACGAAATAATGCAACAGAAAGGAAAAACCAGTGTCGTTTTGATCAACACAGTACGTCGATCGCACGATATTATATTATTATTATACACCTCTAATAATACTACTCGGCGGGATAGGATAATAATAAAGGGAGACCTTCGGAACCGGTGTGTATAATAACTCGCATAATATAATAATAATATAATATAATATAAATGCATCGTGTACGACGTGTGTTGCGTACACGTCGTATTATTATTTACACATATATTATTGTTATATACATAGCGTTGATGATTACAATTCGTATTGTCGGGTGTTATAGACGGCGTCGGCGGCAAAAGCAGACGTGCCAAGGGTATCGACGCCGCCGTCTCTGAGGTTGAAAATTTGTTGAATAGCTTTAGCGCGCGCGCCCATTGTTCTACATTGTGTACGACAAGGCAACGACGGGGTATGGCGACGTGACGTCACGCGGCCGACCGCGCTGATTACACGCGTTTGTTGTTGTTGTTGTTGTTGTTGTTGTTGTTGTTGTAATATTATTGTTGTTAGTATTTATTACCATACACGTATGTGCAATGCAATCTTATGGCAGTGTTAGTTGGGGGGGGAGGGTTTGAGAATCGTTTCTGTTATGTATTGATACTACATAATAATTGTCGACGTCGTAGTTGTTGTTATAAATTATAAATCCTAATTATTCTAATCATTGGCGCCTATGGCCTATAGTATACTAATGATAATTATATGGTAATAGTTATTACACACTGCGGCTTGATGCGACCGGGAAGAGTACGATTATTACGATTTATTACGAACAATAATGAGAAGAGTATAATAATATGAGAAAAAATGCATAACATCAACAACACATGTTACGTCACGGTGAAATCTTACGCGAAAGACGGAGACGGACGATTACGTTGTGTAAATTACTACTACTATAATAATAATATTCCTCGCTTCGGATATGGCGGGGGCCCCTCCGTCACTGACTCGAAACTTCCCCGACGGCGGCTGTCGGACCTTGACAACGTCCGTCAATGAACCTGCTGCAGCAGCAAAGCAGCGCCTCTCACTAGCACGCGATATTGTTATTATACGCACACGTTATTACTATTGTACCCGGATTGGTGTCCTTCAAATATTACCACCACTCCTCCTTCTCAATACGTCCATAGTGTTTATAATATTACGTTCCGCCGGACGGACAGACGACCGCCCTTGTACAGACGTCCGGCAGTAATGATGATTACAATAATAATAAGAATATAATAATAAAATTCGCAGGAGGCGAGCACGTGGTGTGAGTGATGGGTGTGTTTGCCACAGTTGTAGACAGATGAAAATAGCTAAGAAAAAACTTAAAAAAGGAGTCAGGAAAATTCACTCAGCGATCGTAAATCTTCAGTATCTAAATGTATTTTAATACAACGGAATATTGTCATAGTTTATTGTTTATTCCGTTGTATTCAAATACATTTAGATACTGAAGATTAAACTATGACAATTTAAAAAGAATTTGGTAACCTTTATATTTTTTATATTGGCTAGTGTGAATCTATATTGAATACATCATAATATCCATTTAAAATGTTGATACATTTTTATGCAATATAGTATGAATTTACTTACTAGGTGTTGTAAAATCTCAATACAAACAATCCTAATTACTTACTGGTAAAGTGGTAACTAACGCCTAACGGACAGACAGATACAAATACAGTGTAAGGTGTTTTAAATTTAAGTTACCTAAAACTGGGAATTGCGTCGTAAACGAACGGTAGGCATTTCCAATATATTTTATATATTAATATTTTTATAATGGATAATTTTGTTTTTCATGTTTGGGGGCAAACAACAATAAACAATAATATTGTTTCCGCCACAAGGTCGGCGGCGGTGAAACGTTTTATATACCAACATGGCTAAATATTGTGCATAATATAATATTTCGTATGTATTATACAATATACATGCACATTTTGCGATTTCCTATTTTACTCGAGAATTGAGCCATCCTTCCCTCTTCGTCATTATTTTCCACGAAATGTATAATAATAATTAATTATGAATCGTTCCGGTAATCGGTATCGTTTTTTGAATCAGTATACCAGCTATAGTGCTATACTGCCCCATTAGTCTTGTCACACGCAATGCCGAATGATTGGATCATATTAATATTATGCGAATATATAATATATACAATATTGACTATTGTCCCGTCAATCATGTGACAATAAATATTATTATGAACAAATATTTTTTTTTACTTCAGAATAAACAACGAATAGTTGTTACCTGTTATAAATATTTGTGAACGAATTAAAATAATGTACATTAAAAGTTAATATATTATAGTCACACAGATACAATATGTATACGACTGTATACGCATTTCAAATAGGACTAATAGGAGATTTTAATTATTAACAAATTACAATAGATCGAAGCAATACCAAATGTATTTTGTATTTATTTCAGAAAGAATGAAGTATCAGAATATAGAATCAATAATTTATTTTTTACTTAAATAATATTAATTTACAGTGCTACTTAGAAGTTACTCTTGTATGCCTATTTTTAAGTCAAATAAAAAATATGTTTAAAGTATTCGTCTAATAAATAATACAATAATCAATATTATTGTTTGTCATTAATTGTATTACATGAAAACGCTATAGTTATAATTCCTTAACTTTTAACTTTAATAATTACACTTAATCTTTAAAACATTTATTCAATTTAAATCTATTTGATCAGTTGTATCAACATTCTTAATATTTTTTTAATATTATTAAAATTGTAACACCATATGTGACCAAAATAAAATAATTAATCAAAAACACTTTTTTATTTATACAATATTTAGCCGTAAAATATAGTATTGAGGCCTCATTCTGTTGGTCACCAATGCAACAATTATACACTGTTTATCGACTACTCGCTGTTTAGTTGGATATTTTGAGAAATCGTCTCAAACAATACAAATACGGTGGATTTTTTCTAACTTAGTTATGGCGATAGAACTCTTGATTGAGTATTGGGACGTTTTATACGGAAAAAAGCAAAAATTCGCTTAACCAATTATTAAAATATTCAATAGTTTTTTAACAATAATAATATTCCAATGGCCAGCCGGAAGACTACGCAGTACGCACAGCGTATTTCAAAAACAGCTGTGACAGAGGGTGTGGCGGTGTAAAACGATCGAACTCGGTTAACAACAATGCGTGTGTGTGGGTGTGAGTACGCGCGGTAGGAACGAAATCGAAAACTACGACGCAGTTTTGGGAAAACTAATACGACGAAATTTATTAAGTACAATGGTACTATAATCGAGTAACATATCGGAGAATGATAAATTTAATGATGATGATTACGGGTACGTGACATACTATTCTGTTCGCATACACCTCTAGTGACGACAATTAGATTTGTGCAAGACGTAGAAAACAGTAACGGCCGCCACTGCAAGAATACTACACGAGTGATAGCGATATATTATGATCGCCATGACGCTGGTAAGGAGGCAACCGGAGAGAGATCGGCGAGGACCTTGGGACTGACGGTATGGAATACACGACGTGCACGTATGTACGGCAGTTGGATTCGGCGCTATGCGCGCGCAAGCGGTGGTGGTAACGGGTAAGATCGTCTGGGAATGCTGTCGGGACCGGTTTGTTTGTTTTTTATTTTCCTTTCCATTCCCCGGCGGCGGCGACGTCGTTGCACTCGTGCGTACCGCCACCCCGCACCGGATCGCCCACGTCGCCAATCGGTGTGCCGACGGTGGAATGCACCTGTGCGCGTGCGTGCAACCGCCGCTGCACGCGGGAGATTTTTTTTGCGCCTGGCCTCGCCGCCGTCGCGTTTAATACAAAAAGAATTTGTTTTTTTTTTCCCCATTTGTTATCCGTTCTCCGTCGACTTTCCAACCGGTTATCGTCGCAAGATATTATTCAGTCGTCACCACTGAGTCTCTGACGATAAGCCCGCAGGGTACGGTGAGTGTACAGTGGCGGGCGAGAGGGCATCAAAGGGGTTTGCGAGATGTTGTTTCATACGACCGAGTTCGGTATTTTTATTTATTTTTTATTTTTCATTTACTCGCCCCGAAAACACGGTCGGCGTCGCGGCGGTTGCGTCACACTATACCGGATGTGACGAAGGAGCTCTGGCCGCCGAAGGTTCCGCACCGAATCGTTTACACGTTCGCTTCGCGCGTCCCGAACCGTCATGCGCAACGGTTCGTCGTCACACGGGCCGTTCACGATTTCACCGTCATCGCGTCATCATACAAAATGTAATAAAATACGGGTTTTTTTCGTTCATTTCCATAGCTCCAATATTGACCTAGACCCACGATGTTTTATGGGAAAATGCGGTCGGATTGTAGGGTATTATTATCGCTAGTTTTAATGTAGTATGTCGCCAACAGTATTTAATCGTAATAATACCGCCGGCTAAATCTCTGAGGATTACGTTTTACGTTATTCTGCAGTTATACATGGTTACACATTTCTGTTCTAGATTGACTAGATTTGAGCAATTTCTGTGGTCAAATCTAGTTAATGCCGTAATAATATTAATAATAATAATAATAATAAATTACTTAGACAATTATATGAATTTTAAATTATTCTTATTATATGATACATTTTTTAAATTGGTTATCAGTAAATCGATAAACCAAATACGTAGGAGATTTCATGAAATAGCTGACATATTTTTCGTTTCAGAGTATATAGACAAACAATGGTCATATTATGTTTTCAATCGATGACTAAATAATATGCAAAAGTCAAACAATATAAAATTATATTACAATAAAAATTTACAACTGTAGATTTTATTATATAAATATTATAAAATCTAATTTTGTATACAAATATGAAAATATTGATTTAGTATCTACATAAGATATGATAAAGTAAACGGCTACTTCATTACTAATACGTCAATTATTACGAACAACGTCAGATATTACTGCATTATTGTTATTATTTATTAATTGTATTAATGTATTATCTTATTATTGTGTAGTTTATTACGATAATAACTTATAAGTATATTTACTACGTAGTTATTTCAAACATAATTATTTGATAATATCGAGCTTCAACGTCAAGGCACTTATCTCACAAGTGTGAGAAATTCAAGAGATTTATAAAATAAATTGTCGATTTGAAACAAAATCTATATTATGTAACACAGCATAATTAGTTATAATAGTTATATAGGACGTATACGATATACAATATATAATAATATGAGTTATGACTTTAATAGTGACAATGTGGTATGTCACTCTAAGTTAGTTTTTGAAAGCCATATCAGTAATTACAACTTGAAGACTGTCATAGAGATGATATGTGTTATAACTTATAAGCTGTATGAAATTATTGCAAATTTGAATAATTATAATATAAAATAATTAAAACATGAATAATTTAATTCTTATCAGTATTCATTATTTAACTTTGCGATATCTGCAATAATAAACTAATAAAAAACTTGCATATACTTTCGTAAGTACTATAACACAATATTACAAAAATAAAACATTATAGGCTTTCCACAAATCGTCGTGAAGTGTAGTTCAAAATTTCAAATATATTGATGTAAGCTGTAAGCATATAACGCTTATAACAGTTATAACTTATAACCAAACCAATACTATAACAATACATAAAACATAATTGTACTGTAGCGATACTAAATAAATTTTTGTTATTATATTCAATTATTATTCAAAATAAAAGACAAATAAACGTAACGTACGTATGAGTAAACAAAATATCACCGAACGAGAAAAAAAAAGCCTCCTTCGCATCCCTTGAGGACACTCGTGCATACGGCATACCAATATATATATTTGATTATATTTTTATTTTAAATAATTACATGACAACTTAATGCATTCAAGATTTAAATAACTAATAAACGTATTGACAATTATGTAGTTAAAAAATTTTTGAACTTATTGGGAACTAAATTTTTATCTTTGGTATTTAGGTACAATATTGATTTTAATTGAATTTCAAACTTTACGAAGTACTTGTTATTTGTTAAAAAATATAAATATAAAATCTATTTGCCAACTTCAACTTTTATATAATCTGTGACCTTCAAATTTCAATCCAATCATGTTTTTTATTTCGTTTTAAAATTGTTTTATCACAATCTTAAAAACAATAAGAGCTTGAATAATCGAGTATTTGATTCATTGATTGTAATAATGTTTGAAAGTTGAATGTTAACAAAAAGAACATGTAATAACATTTTTCTATTCAGGAATACAAAATATTATGTTTGCAGGAAAAAGCACGATAATAGATATCTTATACATTAAGTGTAATCGATAATCCATATTTATTTAAGTTTTAATTTTAAGCCCTTTACAATTTTGCTTATTAATTATTATAGGAATTATGATTATATTGATTAGTTAATATTCATATTGTAATAATATAATTTATATTATTCTCATAAAAATGTTATAGGTACTACTTTTATAGACATAATATTAATTTATAAATAGTTTAAAGAATTTTAATGTTCTATGTAGAATATACAATACAATACATTAATACCTATGAAAAACTAACAAAATGTTTATTTATAAATATGAAATAAATGCTTTGTAATTTGTAACACCAAACCAAGCATAATATCAATAAGAAAAAATTATCAATCGATACACGTCCAACACTCTGTAGTTCGTTATATTGCCACGAAGCACGGCGATATCAAACATTCAATTTTATCGTATACTCGTACTGTACGAAGTGTAAAAAAAATAGACTTCTGATGTCGATGTAGCCGATATGAAGCGATAACTATTTAGATTTGTAATATCGTTTCGACGCGAAAACGAGATCGGTATTTCGTTATTCAACTTTTAGTTTTCGCGCAATAACATCGTAATATAATACCGCGACGAACAGCAGCCACATGGTCGGAGAGTGACAAAGGTGATATAGGTCTGGGGAGAGTGGACGTGGAAGCCTTTGCGCGCGAAACCAGTGACCGCCGCCGCCGCCGCCGAAAAGAGCGTTCTCTGCGGTGCGGTCGTGCCGCAGACATGATGACAACGTGAAACGACGGTCGACGGGAGGGTGACGGCGGCAAGGCGATTCGTAGAGCGCAGAATTTCCGGTCAAGAGTTTCTATTGTGCGTCCGCGGAACCATGACGACGGCGGCGACACGGTTCACGGACGGCCTCCAAAATATTCCGCCGCCGTACTTTGTGCGCCGCCTGCACGCATCGCTAGTGCCAACACGGTCCGATTATTTTAATGTAATATATAATATGAAATCACACCGCGCCGCGGTTCCTTCGACTCCATCACCCGTCCTTAACACAACTGTTGCCCCGTCGTGGTCGCGTCGTCACGGTAACGCCGCCGCGATCGTTCGATCATGAGACAACCAAGACGACGACCGCACATCACCGTTACTATTACTAGGCAGTCACTTCCATCCTGTGCTGCTCGTCGACAAGTTCATTCGTACGAAGGGAACATTAATAATAATAATAATAAATCGATCGGTGATCGTGCGGCAGCGGGTTATCGCCATGGATACGGGATGCGCATGCGCCCGGCCACGAGTTAACCGATGCATGACACGCTCGCACACTAAAGTTATAATAATACTACGTGTACGTGGAGAGTGGCGACCCATCATCGATTGCACGAACAAACAAGCGCCCGGCGGAGGAGGCAGCGGTGGCCGCCGAGCCGCTTCGTGCGTCACCAGCCCTTGAACTCTATTCTTACGTTATGATATTATTATGGTCGCCGCCGCTCACTGCGTCGTGTATACCCTCCTCCGTCCGCCGAGAGAATCCCACACACGCGCGGAGGAGGTTTCTTTTTTTATTTGTTTATTTTTCTGATCGTCACCTGCTCTCGCGTCGCCGCCACTAAGTATTAGTACAATTATATTACTACCATCACTGATCGCTACTTCTACTGGTACTACTACAACGACAACCACTATTTCACGTTATACGGTTACCAATGTTTAATGTTAGCATGATATATACCGCCTCAGCGTCTCTGACGTGCGATGGTGACAAGGCATACGCCGACGGCGATGGTTGTAAGTTTTGATAATGGTGTTACCAGTTTGATGCAGACTGTTTCAAAAATGGTTACGCATCACTGTTGTGTAAAAAGTCTCTGTAACGATTTCCATTACGTTTCAAATGAAGTCGCCTCCTCGTCCCGCTATACTATGCGGAAGTAAAAGAAAAATACAAGCAAGAGAGTGTTGACCTGCAGTTTTTTTAAATTCATACGACCAAAAAAAAAAAACAAAAAGAAGCCCCAATGATATAATAACGCAGTACACACAGAACACCTGCAGCAGAGCCGAACTCAAGTTTTTCTTGAATGATGGCAATTTTTCAATCATAGATCTCCCCATTACAAACCCTTACCAGATTTAACATTTTAATTTATATAGGTAGTAATACAGTAAAAAATATTATCAAAGATACAACGATTACAAAGGAAAAGTTATAAAAATATACTTAAGTATGATATTATGATTTATATATATATATATATATAAATAATTTAACTACAATTACTACAGTTACTTTATTATAGCCATGAACCATGAGCCATCTATCATAATTATTCGTACTAGTAAACTAAAGACTAATTTAATACTCGTAAAAAATAAATAATTGAATCGTGAGAATCGCGCAAAACTCTAATATTATGGGAAAATAATCTAAGAAGAGCACAATTGGAAAAAATGCATAATAATTATTATTTTATTACAAATACAATGATACAAAATACATTTATCATTTATGTACGAGAAATGATGAGAATTGTTTTCGCTTATCACAATTCCTCGCCAAAAAGCCATTTTCTATAAAATTTAATCCCCTATACTAATTATACTAGGTATTATAATTTATAGTTGGTATACACTATATTACATTGTTACTATAATCTTTGGACCATAATATAGAAACATTAAAAATGAATTTTCTGTTGTTTTCCAGATTGTATATAGCCATATAGATATATCGTATATTATATCGGGATCCGCGCTGACGACGGTCTCCGCAACGAAAACAAAAATCGGAAAATGGTAGTTGAAAATAACGATGCCTTGCGCACATGGTCGATAATATCATATATAACGGTGTGCGTGAACAGTGAACAGCTGAAACTCCATGCGAAACGTTTTGTTCGTTTTTGCGTGATTACCTTGTATTGCGACGTGGCGCAGTGCCCGTTACATCATTCGAATTTGTGGTCGATCGATCCCGTTCGTGTATAAATATAAAATAATATATATAAATTATATTATAATAGCGTTGAAGTGTTGTGATCCACGACGAATAAATAATAATATCGTGGAAGTTCAAAAAACTATATACAAAATATAGGTATTACATAGTTGCACACAACTGCACATTATTATCAGTATTATTACTTTTCGAGTTCAATAATAGGTAACCATTATTAACGTCGGAATGCGAGAGGTATTATTATTTATATTTACCATTTACGCGGGCAATACTCAGCGAGCAATACTTCAGTTGAAACCGCAGTTATGACTTGTGTGTTGTATACTTATGCTTGTTTCATTATATACCGCCCGTCCCCGCACAATATATATAATGATGCGAGCGAACTGAGTATAATTATTTTTAAAATTGTGTTTAGTACCACTGTGATGTCTTATAAAAGTATAAATTTAACGAAAAATCGTTTTTGTATACGCAACACATTTTCCAAAAACGATTACGTTTTTTTGTACACAAATGTCTACACACTTTATCACGCCTATCAAAGTTTTCGACAACTATATATACTGCGCAGCATTAAACGATCCTGTCTGTGACATTACATAATAGTTCTAATTTCTTAAATAAATAATATAGGATATTGTTTAGGTTATATTAGGCTAAAATAGGCTTTCGATATCATATTATTATCATAATATCACACTATAGAGTGTGGTCACTGATCGTGTAATGCTGAATTAATTAGGTACGTCCTATATTATGCTGTGTGTCATGTCCAAAAGTTGAGCTCAGCTTTCTGGACATTTTTCGGTATATCGTGTTTAGTGAATGATACTATGTTTTTTACAACGGTCAATCAGAATAAGATAAAAGGTACTCAAAACAACAGAAAAATTGCTATAATGAACCCACTTTTAGATATATAGATTTACCGTTTACGTATTATTTATTTGTGTACTATAGTGCGTTAAATTTTGAAAACAAATTGTAGCCAGGGTAGGTATAGTAGATATCTAATGAGTATTATAAGCGTTAATATTTTCAATTAAAATACACAAGAAAAATTATAATTTATAACAATAAAATAATATAGCGTATAATGCATGTTAAACGCCACACCAAGCACGTATATATATATATATTATTTAGTTAAATGTGTTTGCTCGAGGAATTTAAACGAGGCGTTTGAATCATATACTTTGTGGAGTAACAGCTGATTGTTAAAGCGTATCTACTTGAACCGTCGTTGTTACAGGAGTACACGACCTACATCAATAATGTGAAATATTCCGTAAATTATAATTTAAATACCTATTACCTACAAATATATATTATGTATAAGTATATGAATATTAATATACTCGTCGCTCGTATTTCGTAAACGTAATAAGTATAATAAATTTCGTTTCAAACACTATAATTATTCATGTTTGAATTTTTCTTAATAATTAAATAACTTGTAACGGATTTTATTGCAACAAAGAAGTATACAAAACGATTTCTAAAAACAGAATGACATCGATTATACATTTACACTTATATTCATTTATTATTCTTTTTTCATATGTTTAGGTTTGTAAACAGTGAAAATAAGAGTTGAATTACTATTGTTATGAAGTTTAGAAGTTCAATTAAAATTATACTTCAAATTTAACATTACAAAAATATTATACTTGTATTGTTGTATTATATTATTATAATTCTGGTGGAATCAATAGTATCCTCTTCAGATTTTAATATAGTATAAAATAAAATAAAAAATATGGTACAATCTGAAATTGCAGGAATTAATAAAACAATATTAATATATTGTTTTGTGAATCAAAAGTATAAATACGTGTAGGTACCTAACCTATTATTTATAAATTTATAATAATAACATTCAGTAATTCATGTTTAAATTTTGTGAAATTCACTCAATATAGTGAATTCCAGAGAACTTATTAATGGTAGTTCGTATACCTACCTATAAACAATTTTAATAAAAAAAAATTTACGTTCTAAGATTTGGAATCTAATTCAAATCCACTATTAAAAATGTTTCTAGGTATATCTAATTTAAATATAGTTTAAAAAATTTATTTTTAAATAATACTTAGTATAATTTAAATTTGATTATATTTTTAATTTATGATGAATATAAATAATAAACAAAATATGTTGAAGAATTAAAAAAAATAATGATTTTTTCAATCTGTACATTACCATACATTGAATGACTTAATAATGTATAATACAAATATTATAGAAATGGATGATGGATCCCATCATGTACACATTATTATTTATTATGTTATTTTGTTTTCAATTTTTAATGTTTTTCAAGCTAAATCGATATATAATAAATATATTATAAAAAATGCGGTTTTATTTTCACTTTTTTTAAATGTATTTGACATTTACAGTAGCAGGGACAATTTAGTATCTTAATTTTTAGTCTCTGCAGACTAAATAAATTGTGCTCTAACGCCAACGCAGCCAATTACTATAGCGGGAGTTGTACATATTATATTGCAATTTTTCCTTCTTCGTCATATATATATGATTTCAAACCGGTTTTTTCAGACTCGTCCAACCGTAGAAATTGCGATCATCTGACCTCTCAGAACCGGTCCTTTTTCAGAGTCGCCTTCGCGAAAACTATGCGTGAATATAATTAAATATGATTTTTAATGGTCTGGTAAAATAAAAAACAAAAAAACAAGGACGTTTCAAAAAAATATGTACACACACACACGTGTGTGCGAGTTTAAATTGATGGAATATTATTGTTGATCTTTTTTAATGTGAGTGGGTACGATTTGAAGTATTACATGTGGGCGCTGCGCACGTAAACTGTTATTGTTACACATTCTAGACTATAAACATACGAAAAATATTAACAATATAATGTACAAGAGATTTGGGCTGTTTTTGATTTTTTAATAAGTCTGAAGAACAAATTCTTTATTCTGTTGTTTAGAATAGACCTTTTTCTAATGAAGTTTTATTGAAATTTGTTTCTATAAAAATTAATTTTTTGTAAAACTTGTTTAAAAAATATAAAAATACAATTAAGTCGAAGTTTTGTTAAGAGTATATAAAAAACCACTTAAACTTCACTTTAAATTTTAAAATTATATATTTTAGACACCAATCTGAATCTTTATTAAAGTATAAACTAATAAGCGACATAAATAATAATTTATCATTGTTATTTATATCATTATGAAATACATTACTTATATTATAGCAAACATTAATAATTTAAACAGTTTTTAATAATTATTTATTACTTTACCTTAATAACCTGTTACGCGAGAAAAAAAATATTATTTAGACCTTTAATTATTTGCATCTAACCAAAGTCATAAATTTGATATGAATATAAATACTTAATAACTATATTGGTAAAAATATTTTATTCATCCATTCAAGTATAAATCTGGCGATGACAACGTATTAATGTATTATTATAATATTCATTAATTATACTTATACTTATAGTTCTGGCTATAGTATTATACGAGTATAACTAACTTGTATCATGAGAATGTAGGTTAGATCATCTAGCTTAAATGTCCCAAAAAACTGCACACTATGCATAAATATCATACAATATCATACAATTTTTTCAGCATTTACAACTGCATAGTGAATAATAATGAAATATGAATATTGAATGCAACACATGCATTTTATAAATATAACACAATATGTGTGTTATTATATCTATAACGGATGATGCTAAGATTTTGAGTTTCTATGATGACTCTTTAATTTATTAAATATTAAAGCCACGAAGGTATATTTTACACACAGTTATAACCACATTCCATAACGCAATTTCCAATTTGTTTATCATATTCATATATAATTTTATTAATATTTAATATTTCAATTATTAATATACATATACTGTGTCCTGATCCGGGATATAATTCATATGAAGGATTAAAGGATTAAAGATTTACAGACTGAATTGTATACATATATAATATGCAGTAATTAATACTCATTGTTTCTAGGTATAAATCATACATTTTAACTTTAAGTCAGCAATTTGAATTAAGTATACGCCAATATACATATTACAAATATATTCCGTTCGTAAGAATAACATTATTTTTAATATATAAAATTTTAAATTCACATTTTACAAAGTATATTGTATTGGCTGAAATATTATTTTAAATTGAATTATAAATTGATTTTTTTTTTTTTTTTTAATATTGAGTTATTGCATTAAAATATATTGAAACAAATCTTATTCGTACGCTATCTAGTGATAAAAATATAAAATGCAATATTTTCTCTAAAGGAATAGAAGACGTAAAATATAACAGGGATAGTGAAAATTAGTAAAAGTTTAATGGCACACAAAATCATTTCTATATAATTGATAAATCTGACATTTAATGACAATAATAGTGGAGAAACTTAAAAGAATATGCCTACCTATATGTTTTATTTATATGAAAATTTTGAAACCGTTTTTAAATTTTTAAATTATTTATTAAAAAATAAGTTGTTGTAAAATTATTTCTTTATTTTACCCAATAAAATCTTATATTATAATAATTTGAGGTTGTTCTAATTTATTTAAGACATAAAACCGTTAATTGGTAATGTATTTGAATCATTAATTTATTTAGACCAAGGCCAATAAAATAAATTATTAATAGGTACATATTTCAGTGATATGTTTGCATTGAGTTGTTTACATTATATAATAATATAATGACGTGACTATATAGTCTGATTATTTTTATTATTCATTTTTAATATATTGTGTTTTTTAACAAGTTAAATTGTTTGTGGTAATAAACATATATTAATTACCCGCATAATTATTTTGAAAATCATATTCCCTGAACGTATGCATAAATTGGTGTATATTTTAAACTATTTACAGGATGGGGGAATAAATTATATAAACCTCTTTGGTATAATAGTACACCACCACACACTAGAATATTAAAATTATGCAAAATGAAGTCATTGATGAATGATGTGTTAGGTCTAAAAATAGAAAATTGGATTTTGTATTATAAATGCCAATGACTATGACTGTATAAAAAATATATTATAAAGAAATAATGTTTCAATGCCACTATATTTACGTAAAAGCTAAAAAAATTGTTATAGTAAAAAATAATTAACCTCATAGATAAATAGGTTATACATAATAATATGTATATTAAAATGTTGATAATATATTTTGTGTTTATGTATAATAAAGTTATCAGTCTTAAATCATTTAAAAAATACATATTATAATATATCCCTCAAATAAGAAAAAAACATCTATGTGTAAGTGCTTAGTTTCATAAATAAATATCAAATACAAATAATATAATAAATAAATTATTAATTGGGTATGATTAAAATCAATAAAAAATCATAGCACTTTAAAAAACTATTATGAACAAAACCTTGGTTAACTGATCCAGTCATTAATTTTTAAAACAATTTAAACTACCTATCGTAAAAATAAACATTATAATAATAAACATTTTCAAAGTATATTTATCACCTATACTCTAAATAATAATAATATTATACCTGCTATAATATACCAACTCTATTAATTATAAACTATTGCTTATCGCTACAAAATATACTCAAATCAATATCAATAAGTAATAGACTAATTGATGACAATATTATATACAACATATAGGAAATTACAGTGTTATAAAATTGAATCTAAACGACTAAACATGTCATTGATAAATTGATAAATTGCATAGAAAATTTAGCGTTTTTAATGATCTTTATAAAAATATTTGGAAAGAGTTTCGACGAATATTTGAAGAATTATTTTTGTATTTATTTTAAAATTGAAAGTAATAATAAAACGTCTTATAAACCAATAAAACACACAATTTTTTGCCGAAGTATATAATAACAACAATTTTTTCTGTACATTTATGTATAAATAATCAAAACAGAAACTATACCCACCTCTAAATTAATTATTGACAAATGTTATACATAATTAACTAAAGAATTTAATTTCATTAATCGATTTGACTGCATAATTTAAAATTACAAATTAATATCTATAGCTATTTTCGTATGTACCAAGTGTCCAATTCATAAAAAGTTAACAAATTCGAGTACTCTTCAAATATTTAGTTCAGCTTTGATTTTTTGTTAAGTGACTTTGATACATCATATATTTCAACATTTGTAAATAATTATATAATAATACAATTTAATATAATATTATTCGGGTTAATTACATAATATTATAATAGTTACGTATTATATTGATTTATTGATAAAAATTAAACAAAAAGATATAAAATAAAAAAGTATGATGTCAATATATTGCTTTACTATACATTAGGTGTCGAGTGGATTACTATTAATAGGTATATCCAATTTTAATTCAATGATAACCACTGTATATACGAAAAACGATTTTGAGCGGAAATAGTCTATCAGCCTTACCACCAAATGATATGTTTTTTCGGTATAGCTATTAAAATCATATACTTTACTTATAGTATAAAGTTTAATAGTAGGTTGAAATAATTTTTTTTTCCAAAAATATTGCATTTATTATATTATTAGAATTTATTCATTATAAATTATAATAATATATATTTTTCGTATTTCGTGGGTAAATGATTCATTTTATCTCTAAAACTATTTTAGGGCACTCATAAATTGTCTCTCGGGAATTTTTTTTTAAAAAGGTTACTTGAATGTCTCGACTCTCGAATTTACTCCCGATTTCCAAAATAGTATTCACTTAAATTGCCTCCTATTTTAAGCAGTGACTCTCTTGTATTGGAATCATCCACGATAGCTATAATTAATCGATTTATGTTTAACCTTACTTATTAATATATTATAGACTAATAGACATATTAAATAAACTGAGAAAATAAATGTTAATAAATAGTTAAAATATTTTAATAAATAGACCGACTCAGCTGTAATAATTATAATAATAATAAAAATAAATAAGCAATACATCAAATAATTCAGACGAAATACAATTTTGGTGTACAGATATTTTTGTAAAATTAATAAATTCATCATTTTCTTCAGAATCTAAAATAATTTATCTAATTTAGTAAATATAAAATTTAAGGATATAATCTGTGCCTCTTTAGCTCAGTGGTAGAGCACTGGTCTCGTAAACCAGGGGTCGTGAGTTCAAACCTCACAGGAGGCATTAATTCTTTTTTACTTAATTAAACAATATTAAAAAAACAGATTTAATTAATTAACTTTTTCATAAAAATAAAACAAAACTAATAATTTGATTGTATTTCATTTTAAAATTTGATTTATGCAGGTTATCATTCAAATTTATAATATATTCATTCTTCTTAATTCGTAAATAAGTAGATTGAACTAATATATATCTTTTAAGCATTAAAGTAAAGTGTGGCAAACTATATTATTAGATTCATAGTATAAATGGCTAAACTGAGTCTAAATATTAAATTATAATTTTAAAATTATATAGAGTAATGTGTTTGTGTATAATACTGTTAAAACTGTATGTCTGTACACAATATACAAAATGGTCGTAAAAGTAGAAGTTGAATGTTTCAAGCTTATACGGTTAATATTTTATGAATTTTAATAAAGTTATTTACTTTAAAATCAAAGTCCAATGTGTCCTGTAATAAGTTTTTCTTTATCTAACAAAAAAAATTATCGAAATCTGATCTCTCTACGGTCTCTACGAGGCTGAGAGTTTTCCTGCAATACAAGTTTTAGAGCAAAAAAACAGATTGCTTGCAGGCCGCCAGGCCCCTTAAAGAAAAAAAGTATTTTGATGTTACTTTAATTTTATCAAAACTTAACGTCTTTTGAGCACCAATTGACGGCAATAGCGAGGCGTATAAAATATTTTTAGTTGTTGCAAATAAAATGCTGCAAGACCATCTTATCAACTATGAACTAGAACAAGTTGTTTACTTTAAAATTCGATGACAATATATTTATATATTATACATAAAACGCAAATATAAAATACAACTAAACAAAAACTTACAAATATAAATAAAATACCTACTACATAGGTTTCAATTTTTAAAAAAACTTTTAAAGATATTGCATAAATAATACTAATGATAGAAATTATATATGGATATTGCGTAGAATAGGAACATTGGAAACTTATGAAATTTTTGTTCTGAAATTGGTATTTACAATTTATATCAATTTTTATAATATTTAATATCACATTCGACTGTACTTAAATAAATTAATTTCCTCCTGGATCCGCAACGCGCCTCTTTAGCTCAGTGGTAGAGCACTGGTCTCGTAAACCAGGGGTCGTGAGTTCAAACCTCACAGGAGGCAAGCAATTTTTTTCAAATTTTCCAATATACTTTTTTTTAATATTCTAATACGTTATAAACAAATATAATTATAAGATACCTAGTTTTAATTTTAAACCATATTCATTTATTTCATTGTTAATCTTTAATTAATCTATAATTATTATATTATTATATCCCAAACACTCTAAAATATTGTTCTCAATATTATAATTTTTGTTTTTTTGTTACAGGTAATTTTTATCGAAATTAAAAACCTTTAAAAATCATATAAACAATAAATGCATATTGTCTAATTTGCAGTCAATTCCAATAATTATTATATTTCCTTCGATAATAACATTATAATTTATAACAGTATACCTGACATGCTATAGCGTCTTTTATAACTACATAATATAGAAATAGAATAGCTACAATTTTTACAAATTACACAGGATTACGTACTTACAAATTAAGCTCTACAACTTATAACAGTTACAACTTGTCAGATGTAATTTTTAAAAGTGGGGAAAGGTCGAAGGGAGCTAACTTCACAAAATTGTTATTTTGATAATCGATGGTGGTGGTGTGGTGTTTTATGAGTTAGTGTTTAATGTAGCTGGACAATTGATGTTTACCTACATATTATAAATAATTTTAATCTTAATGTCTATAGTAGTTGATAGAGAACTTGTCAATACGTATTACAATTATAATACTTATTATTTGGCACTCGAGAAAAACTATTTATTAGTTACCTTTTTTATGTAAAATATTCACACAAGTTATATAACTAATTGTTATTTAATTAATTAAATAACTAAAGTAATACTTTACACCCTATATTATTATTTAGGTCTAATAAATCATTTTAGTTTTAAGTGATAACAAAAAAGTGCTTGCATAGATAAGGTTAATTAATTATCATAAAAATATTTTATATTGTTGTT
This sequence comes from Rhopalosiphum maidis, assembly GCF_003676215.2. Lineage (NCBI taxonomy): Eukaryota > Metazoa > Arthropoda > Insecta > Hemiptera > Aphididae > Rhopalosiphum > Rhopalosiphum maidis. Next base: position 70,693,589 of record NC_040877.1, read on the forward strand.
TGGAATCTCAATTATATTGAAAATTAACATTAATAATCTATTAATATATACTTAATAAAATATTTATCGAAAAATAAATTATTTTCAGCTTTATAACTAATTAATAGTTAACTATAGATTAATATTACAATACAATAGTAACAGAAAAGTGTGTTAAATTAATGCTTTATGGTCTGTACGTCTATAATTGAGCATTTAAAAAAGGTACTGCAAATAGTGCAAATAGGTGTTTTCTATGTTTACAAATGTCTTTTGACTAGAGCTGGTTCTAGAGTTTGTTGGATTATCAAGTATCTAGATTACAGTTGATACATTATACAGATCTAATCGCTATTATACAAAAATAATAATAAGATGTATTAAATAAAAATTAAATATATCAAAAGTTATAAAAAGTATGTGTATTGTATATATAATATATATACGATAGTAAGTTGTAAGGTATATTTTAATATATTTATTATGCATGTGTCGCGTGTGTATAGTATATATCGTTTGCGATGGACGTATCGTACGTGTATTTTCTAGACTACTTCAATGATATTCAGGTTAGGCGAGTTTTTTGTATGCAAAACACATTTACGGATCACCCATGCCAAGGTTGGTTAGTTTCTTTACGCTATATCGTTTGTTTGCACAACGTATGTGTTGTTATTTTTTATTTATCAGAACGTTAACTGCATTTCAAACTCTGACACTCGGTAACGACTCCACATTTCCAGTCTCCACAATTCAAAATATATTCCAAGCAAGTAAACAGTAATGTCACTTTTATATTTCATTACGTTATCATAACGTATTCATAATTTATACTTTAAAAATAATTGTATATAGTGGGGGAGGTATGACTATCACAATTCACAAAATTATTGGCGGTGAGTCTGCGTATATGCGGCAGTGAAAATGCTTAAAAAATGACACACACACACACATACAACATGCTGTTTTTTCTTATCCAAAGACCTTGGAACTGCTCGAATAACTACTACCTGTTAATGAATACTTAGGTTGTAACGCAGTTGTAAAATTAGGATAGAAAACATAATAAAGAGCTGCTACATAGTCAACGTAAAGTGGGAGAATAAATCTCCGAAGGAGAGTGAGGGACACATCAGAACAAAAAAACGAAATACAAAATTGCATAATATATTGTTATTTGAATACATAATATTAAAATCTTGGGGAAATCTTTGTCTAAAAATAGACATAACTAAAATCACTTTCAGACCACATACATTTCGTGAAAACTGTGAGCCGGAATATTTATATTATATATAACACAAACCAAAATATAGGCACTAAATTTTTTTCAGTAGTTGGAGGTGGCTAAATTAGATCTTGATAAACTCCTAGATTTATAGCTCATTTTTATAAATTATTATTTCATATATCTAATACATTTTTTGGGGAGGTTGCTAAGCAGTTGTTTAGAGCAGGTTAGCTCTTATAGCTCTTCGATATTCTCATATGATTAGAATGATTGGATAAATAATTTGTACCCAATCGTCGTAATGCAGGAATTAGATATTTCGGTGCGGAGGTCATTTCCACGCGAAGTTTTAAATTTTCGAGTTTTACATATATTATGATACCTCTAAAAATATTTTGTACGATTAAAACTATATATATCAAATATCTATTATCTAACTACCTTGTAAAAATATTTCACAACCGTGATTTGTTAGTAAATCGGACATTTTATTTAGACGAACACTTCAAATACCAGTTACAAAATAACAACTTGTGTCTTGTGAATTATGACAATTTGTCGGATTATTAATCGACCAATTATTTTATGTCTTATTGACTTATCTTAATTGCTTTACCCAGAGCATATAGGTTCTTAACCTTTTCTGGGTAATGGATCTCTTTGAAGTTTGAAGTATAAAATTGTAGAAAATCAACAAATTTATTTTTGAGTTACTTAAAAAAAAACTCACGGCTACCCCGTAGATCTCCTAGTAACCATCTACAAGGGGTCCAGGGACCCCCGGTTAAAATTCTATGATCTAGACTCTAGGTTCTAGAGTATTCGATATTTTTTTGATAATGGTAATGAATAAGAAATTACAATATCCGATAACTACATAATAAGCTGCGCCAACATTACTCGCACCGAAACGGCCACGCCAATTTGTCCTAGACCCTCGTGGGATATATATTATTTATAGTATATATATATTAAATATTCATAATTTTATGTTTTTCAGAATGACAAGATATTTTAACGAGTTTTATTCAGTTAGATGTGTAATGTGTAATTAGTACCTTATTAACAGTTAATATATTATTAACAAAACAGAAACTATATTTAGTACAACTATATAATCATTGATTATAGTAATTACTAAGTTTATAAAATATATACCTAGTTTATACATAATACTACATTACTAACTATAGATGATTCCGATGGTGTAATATATAATTAAATTACTTTTTATAGTTTAGAATGTTTAGACGATGTATGTGTAGGTATGATTGTAAAAATTAATACGATGCATTAAATTAGGTAAATATATATTATTTTTTATATAATCAAAAATTAATTACTTAGAAATTGTATGAATAATGATATTCGTGACTCATATATTCAGTAGGTTTCTTTAATTTTGTTTAGTGAAGTAGTAACAAAGAAGCATAATATGTTATGTTGTAAGCCATTGAACTTTGCGAAGAAAGCCTTTGATACAAAGGAGTAAGGACCCTTCCTTCACACTCATTCTATTGAAGAAAATATGGTCGAACCCCTCTTAAATGTTCTATGGCACGAGCACTATCTTGCATCATACCTATCTAAGGCAGCTGATCAAAAAGGTGCACACAACTATAAAAAATACTTTTAACAATAAGTCCAAAGACATCTGCAGTTTCAGTTGCTCGTGGTTGTTAGTAAAAGAACACCGGTTCCCTCGCTTACGCACACAATCTATACTTATAAAAATATATGCGCGATGCGCCCTTCCATTAACACGAATGAATAACTATTTCTCAATTTAAAATAAAATCATAGTTATCGTACCTTATTAAGTTATAAAATGAAATAAGAAGGCATTATAAAAATATAAAATTATTTAATAGATTTAAAAAATTGCACACTTGTGCACAATTATTGTATTGGTATGGTTTAAAACTAATAAGTAATAACTTATAACCAGTGGCGTACCAGAGGAGGGTGTTGAAACCTCCCCTTCGGCCTATTTTTATCAAAAATATAATGTTTATAATATAGGAATACAATTATTTGCAAGGGCAGATTTCAGACCCCCCTCCCCCCGACATTTTTTCTTGAAACAAGATTGAATAGGTTTAAATGCCTATTACATTTAAAAATTAAAAGTTGTATAAAATAACATATTTATACTTTAACACCCCCCCCCCCCAAAAAAAAAAAATTGTTTTCTGGGTACGGCCTTGCCGTTTTATGAAAATTCATATTTATCTTATTAAAAAGATAATAACACACTATATATTTCGTATTACCTAATACCTACATAATACAATATTTTACAAAGTCTGTGATAATAACAATGAATAGTTTTTGAGTAACAGTTCTACCAGGAATATTCCCAGTATCCTGTCCACCCAGTCCACCCATCATGCTCATCAATAAAATACTATACTTTACTCCAATTAAAATGTATGTATTATGTATAACAATGCTTTTTAGAATACCTATAACCTAAAATATTTTGTATATGAGTATATGACCATAATAAACAAATAATAATACTTATCGTACTATTCTAAACATTCAAGTAAATAAATATGGCTAATTACTTATATTACTAAAATAATTATGCATATAGCATTATAGCTATTATAATAGCTATATATAGCTATCGATGAACAAAAAATATAACATTTAAAATTATAGTATTGTTTTCTTACCTGTATGAAGTTTTAGCCGTAGAGTCGGGAAGTTCTCCAGTTTTCTTTTCAACTTCTTTATCTTTTAAATTGTGTACACTACTTACATTAGATGTATCTGGAAAAATACATAAACATTATAAATAATAGTAATAAATTTGTTAACAAATATTTTGTTAATAGGATATTATTTATAAATAATAGGTATGTGTACTTTATTCGTTAAAATTTAAAACTAAACGTAATATTTCAAACTGTTTTGTTATACACAATAACACAAATACATAGCGCAATTTTCAAAATAATTTTGAACCGTTCAACGGTACGTGGTATTGCCTTAACAATTGCTAAAATTAATCCAACCATATTCGCGCACTTATAAGCAAATAAATACATTTGAAATTTCATAAGAAATAGATGACATTTTTTCGTATGTAATAATTGAACATTGAAACTATGAAAACATTATGTAATTCAAGTAATCAGAATAAATTAATTAAAAGCATATAGATTACAGCAACGCCATCTATATTTAATCAATAATACTTTAGTTGTCTTACATACTGTAAAAATGGCAACAATGGATATAGCCGAAATAGCTCAGTTGGGAGAGCGTTAGACTGAAGATCTAAAGGTCCCTGGTTCGATCCCTGGTTTCGGCAGAAATTTTTTGTCATTTTAAATTTTTAAATTTTAATCATGTTTTATTTTATTTTTTGTATGACATACACGAACGTAAATTTCACCTGCCGAAATAGCTCAGTTGGGAGAGCGTTAGACTGAAGATCTAAAGGTCCCTGGTTCGATCCCTGGTTTCGGCAATAATTTTTGTGTAATTTCATGTGAAATGTTTATTTAAATTTATTTAATAATAATAGAATATGACAATTAATTATTATAGCTAATTAATAATAAAAATTAACAGAAACAATAAATGTAATGCAAGAAAAATGTTAATTTTGAATTTTCATGCAGTTTTCGAATAGGAATTGAAAAATTATGCTAAATCATATAAAAAATTAAAAAGAAAGGGGACTCCTCCAATCACCAAAAATCAAAAACTGCTTACAAGGAAGTATTATTGTAAATACCAATTTACATATTGTACTCAATAAAAATATTTTTATTTTTTTTGTCATATTTATTTTTATTTGTACAATTTGTATAAAATATATTTACAATAAGCACAATAGATGGAGGATATATATAATAGGTCAAGGTTGGCTTGATCGAAGGAACTATTCAGTAATAGCACTTCATGGCATGGATGGTAGTGGTTAGTCGACTAGCAGGTCACGGCACCAGCTGCGCTTTAAACGTCGGCCAAAGTCGCCCGGGAGTGTTCGAGAAGAGAGGTTTTGGATGAAGGAGTTACGATGATTTGCAAGTTTAAGTTGGAAACGTTTGTATAAGATTTTAGCGACGTTTTTGACTGTCAGAATAAGGAGGTCACTGTGGAGAGTATCATCCGATACGTAAAAAAGAGCTTTAGTTATCTGTCGGAGGCATTTGGATTGGAATGTTTGGATTCTGTTTGTGTTAGAGTCTTTGGCTGATCCCCAAAGTTGAATTCCATAGGACCAGATAGGTTTGAGTTATACCTTAAAGATGAGAATTTTATTATGCAGTATGACATATTTAGATGAAAGAAGAATCGAAGCTGTCTTAGACGATTGTTAAGTACTAGTCGTTTGGTACGTATGTGGGCGCCCATGTAAGTAAGCCAATAAAAATATTAAAAAAAAAAATTACTCAACTTTCAAAATGTCGTTAAAAAAATATCTTCATAACATGCAAAATGAAAATTTATTATTTATTAAATTTTGTTCCTGTTTATAATATAAATTAGTAATTTTATTTTTTTATAGATGGAAATGGTGTTTTAGTGGTTTTACCACTTAATACTTAAAAATTATAATAAAGTATAGACTATAAGTCGTATATTTGTACCAGAGTGGCAGTGTACTAGTACCACAGATTATAATATAATATAATACAATTATTATTATTGTATATAACCTGTCATCCTATTGTGGTAGCGAGATTAATAAATGTAAATTATGTTATAAGCTCATGAGGCAGAGGCGTAGCCTGGGTTTTTTATGTGGGAGCATAGGTGCAACTAGAGCTCTATTTCTACTGGGTAATGGGTAGGCTAAATTAATATCAGTGACCCGTGGGGGCTTTGCCCTTACACCACTAATATTGATTATTAACACTAACATAAAAAACTGGGTGGGCCTGGCCCACCCAAGCCCCCCCATAAGCACAACTAGGGGGGGGCTAAATACTTTTAACTTGAATTATTGAAAATCAAAAACAACAACAAAACAAAAATACTGATTACATATACATATTATTATATTAACGTAATTATTGTTTTAAATAATTAAAATTTGTAAAACAATATAAAAAATACGACCAATCAAGCTTAACGTAATCAAATGCTCAAACAATGGATTTTTGTCTAATACACCCAAAATTACCAAAATTCTTATCAGCCGAAATAGCTCAGTTGGGAGAGCGTTAGACTGAAGATCTAAAGGTCCCTGGTTCGATCCCTGGTTTCGGCAGCGAATTTTTTGTTCAGTTTTTTTATATCACATTTATTAATTTATATTAAATTTACTATTATCAATTATAATGAATGACGCTGTTTATTATTGTTTGTTAATTGTCAATTGTCGTATATTTTAAAAAACTAGCATAAACAATTATTTTTGTTTTTCATCATAATATTATTATTATCAACTTTTGTGAGTATTTTTTTTGTTTAAAATTAATTTTATAATTGTGAATTTTGATGATTAATGATTATTTTTGCATATTTTTTAATAATATTTTAGATAAATATTTATTAAAATTATCTTTAAATTAATATCTATGAATGAAGAAATGTCTAAATAGACAGCAATAATATTTTTGAGATCAAGGTTTAAAGTTTCATAAAAGGTGCTAGGAAAACCCTGTAATATTATACATTAATACCATGTAAACTTAAATAATTATTTTTACTCTCAGATTTAAATTTTATTACGTTGTCACTATCAATTATGGATAGAATGTCTATTTTATCATTAGAAGTTCTAATTTTTAGTTTATTACCCCATACTATTAATTTAATTTACAAGTTTTTTACTTTTGTTATTAATTTTTTAAAATCCAAACTTGTCCCCATTTCTGAATTTAAATTATGTAATGAGTAACATAAAATACAAAATGATTATAATATATAATTCAAAATATTAAAAGTAATAAAGTACCAGTTTTAAAATAAATTCATAACAATTTGAATGAAACATTAATTATATTTTCTTTACAACATATATTACATGTTTATATTGGTTTTCTTTAACATTTATCCATCAAATAAAAAATATACCAAAACTAATCATGTGGAATAATAATGGGATAATAAAATAAATTAAACCAAGTATCTATTTGGTATAATTATATTTTTATCAAACTAAAAATTATTAATTAAAATAACTACAACGTTTCAAAAATAAATAACTATTTTGAACGAGAAATTTTTTTAATAAAACTTAGACTTGAGTGAGTATAATTTTTGAAGTGGATACTTTTTATGAGTAATCAGAAACTAAGAAACTTGAGAGAAATTATTAAAATTAGAATTTTTTTTTAATATTTTTTTAAAATATATACAAAAATTCTTTTAAAAATAAAAAATATGTGCAAGAATAATTAAAATATGCTTTTAAATACAAAAATATTTATTTTTTTTTCATCACAAAAAGATACATTTGTTATTTACAACTCGTTCAAGAAAAATACTAAACTATAATATAAATATAACATAAATTGAATTCACCATAAAAGAAAAAATATGTATATCTTAAAATTAAAGTGTTTTTTTATTTTATTTAATTAATTTGTATTTTTCTTTTATTTTTTACAAAATATTCCAAGACATCCACAAAAACTAAATATTTCATAATCTGTTCTCAAATATTAAAAAAAAAAATACTTTAGAAGTATTGAACAATTTGTCCTCATTTTTTACTTTTATAAAATTGCATAAGTGCTATGTTCAGTAATTGTGTATAAAAATTAAAAATATGGATACTAGGGATAATAGATATCAAGTGAGTAATAAAACATTTTGAGCAATAAATATATTCATGGCTCATGATAATTACTATAATGTTAGGTTAGGTACTTAGGTTCAATGAAATAACTTTGATAGAAACACTTGCCTTAGGGCGTACAATTAAATTGGGAGCTTGTATGCATGATAGAGATGTTGCAGGACAGTGTCTCAAGTGAGAACTTTAAAATTGTTAGTACTTAAATATATGATCAACAATATTACTGAAAAATTACCTTGATAAATACAAAATCTCAAAACCTTATTCTTTAAATCTTTGTGGAATATGGTCCTAATGTATAAAATTATTATTAACCCAAATAGTATACATCTTGCAGTATAGAAGATTTCAAATGATTGAGATTTGAAATAATTTTATCATTTCATATGAATACTTAAATACAGTGTAAATGAGGTGGGAACACCATTTTGGCCAGGAACTAATGGTTTGACGTTTGAACAAATGATTACATAATATTTAGGTTGTTAGTTATAAATGTTATAATAATATACCTGAAGTGTATACAAAATAAAAGAAACAATATAGGTAATTTCTATTTGATGAGAGTGAATGTGGAATCATTGTAATCATTGTTTTAATATAATTAGTAAAACGATGGATTTATGATATATTTTCAACAAATTTATAGTTTTATAATTATAATATTACATGTAATATGTATACATTTTTTTGTATTTTAATTAAATGTATATTACAGGTAATATTATAATAGTTGATAGAATATAGATAATATGTATTATTTAGTATCAATGTTAGTAAAACAAAATAGTTTTGTAAAAACCTCAACCTAAATTATATAAATTGTTTTAAAAATTGGGTACTTACACTAATATTTCTAATAAACAAAATCTAATACATACTAATACATATAAATTATCAATTTAAATCTAAATACTTCAATATTAAAAATTGTGTAACTTAGTAAAATTGTTTGAAGTCTTCAAGAATCTTAATGAGTATCTTTACAGTTTAGCTACATTTAAAATTAGAAACATAACATCACGAGTTAGATACGTTTCATTATATTAAAATGTATTGAATTTACCTTTAAGTTTACTAATATATTCATTGTTAGTTGGATGAATAGATGATAGTTTTAAGTCAATCATTTTCATTTTGGAATTCACATATTTCATATCTTCTTCGAATTTCTTAAATTAATGTTTAAAACTAATTAAATACAATTATACTTTTTTTCAAATATATTATATTATTAAAATAAAATATAAAAGTACCTTAATAGTTTCTGCCTGATCATCAAGCCCCAAATATGACATAGTCAATTAATAATTAATAAAATAAAGCACAATAAATTAAATGTACAGCTTTAAATATTCTAGATTAATATTTAGACAAATATTTTGGAAACAACAAAAGGCCAGAATATCATAAAATGTTATAAATTATTAAAACAATAGAACTTATTCTTACGACACTTTCATACTTATAGACTAATAGACTATAGTATTCTAGTGTAAATGTAGGACTTATAAAAGGTATATGATAAATTATAACTTTTCAAATATTGAAGAAAACGGCGCTTATCTTTTATCTTATCATTACATAGTATGTAACGAAAAGAAGAAAAACCGTTAATTATTCTGAAAACACATTACCAATTTTTAATGTTGTCAAACTGATAATTATTAATTACTAAATTAATTTTTTAAAACAATTTGCTAAAATTATAATTCCATTATTAATTATTATATATGTATTTTGTAATTCAAATGTAACTGTTTTCATGAGTAATGAAATTTAATTTCTTCCATGATTAAAGTTGTTTACTATTTATGCGTACTTCATACTTAATACTTATCAATTATCATTACCTATTTCAGAAATCAGAATTCAGATCTTAGTGTGATCCTACATTTTTCTAGATTTCTTATTTTTTGCTCTGTTATTTTATTTTCAATGTAAATTAGAAGTACTTAATTAAGTTAATGATTTACGTTTCGTTATTTGTTTGTTTGATAGAATAAATTATATTTACACTTAACACTATTTAATCAAGGTAATAATTTATTATTTACGTAAGAGTTACTTCTTACTAGTGTATAATTTAAACCCTTTACTCTCAAACTTCTGAGTTGTGTTATTCTTATTATAAAATATGCGTATATATTCTAATATGTTTTTGCTATGAATTAGGATATATATTTTAATATATATATACATTAATTAGCACATGCTAATGAACTTTTAAAATATTCATGTTGTAAATCAGTGATCTCCTATTATTATTTTTGGAGGGCCACTATGAATTCAGGAAATTTTCTAGAAACAATTGAATTTAATGTACATGTCTTTCCAAAGAAAAAAACATATACAATAAAAATTATTAAAAATTTTATTTAATTTACCAAAATAATAATACATTTCTAAATTTTTTTGTTTACAAACCAAATAAAGTTTGTCTCTGAACTGCATGTAGTGTCTTACAATACAATAGCACTATACAATGGTTTTCAATATTTGGTAATTTAGTTTGAATAATTGATAGCTGACAGTACATATTGTACACTAAAATGATTCAATCATAAACCTTTTTAGTAATATTATTAATTATTAACTTTTCTTTTAAAAATGTTCATAGTACAATATAACTTTACTATTACTGTGATTATATAGTATGCATTTATATTCAAATAAACTGATTAATATTAAAACTTTTTTTTTTTTTTGTGATCTACAGATATTTTATTCATCTACACCCGATACCATGGACGATAAAGATGTCATTGATAATTCTGTTAAAACGGAAACAATTAATTCTGAAACTAATAATCCTGATCAACTAGATACCTTAGAAGTAAATGAACCTTCTACAGTTGATCAAGAAAAAAAAGAATCAATAACTGAACCAGCACTAGCACCGACATCAGAACCCGAACCAGAACAAATATCTACTGAGAATACTGATAAGGTCAAAGAACCTGAGAAATTAGAATTAGTTGCTGTAAAAACATCAGAGGACACTGAAAAAGTTGAAACCCCTACAGTTGTAGTTAGCGATCCAATACAACAAGACACTGTTGTTGATCAACCTACACCAGTATCAGAACAATTATTAACAACATCTGATAATTTAATGGAATCTGCAGTTCCTACTCAAGATAATTTAATTGAACCCACTCAAGATCAAATTGTTCCAGTTAGTCAAGAAAGTTTAATAAAAGACAGTCAACAAGTTATTCCTGTCACCAGTGTAACCGATTCAGCCTTGAATAATGATATAAAACTAGAAGATAACGGAGTTGATTTAGATCAACAATCAGTGTTAAGTATGAAAGATTCAGAATTAAAAGACTTGGTTATGAGAGAATTATCTGAATTTTTAACTGATGAACCATCACAAAATGTTGGACCTACCCTACTTGAAATAAAGTCAGAGCTTATAAAAAATGAAGACCAAATTAAAATTGAAAATCTTGAAAATTCTTTATGCAAGGTTGATAAGAATGATCAGAAAGAAGAGAAAAAATCTGAAAATGATATTGCTGATGCATTGTCAACATTAGCAACTGCTGCTTTAAACCAGGCACCTCCTACTAATGGAACTGCAGAAAGTGTAATTTCAAAATCTGTACAGCCAACAGTACAAGTTAAACAAGAAGGACCAGCATGGTGTGATGTTGGTGTCATTAAAGGTACTACTTGTTTAGTGAAACAATTTTATTCGACTTCTACTACTGATGAACATGAAAATACTAGCTTAGATCATTTACCAGATTATACACATAAATTAAAAATTGATATTCAACCAGGCACAGCTTACAAACTTCGTATAGCTGCTATAAATACTTGTGGCCGTGGAGAATGGAGTGAAATATCTGCATTTAAGACCTGTTTACCAGGTTATCCAGGTGCTCCATCTGCTATTAAAATTACAAAAGCACCGGATGGTGCTAGTTTAACATGGGAAGCCCCTCCTACTAGTTCTGGTAAGATTTTAGAGTATTCTGTTTGTTTGGCCATTAAAAGTTCCAAGGATATACCACACCAAAGTCCAAAACCAACTTCAACAAATTTAAATTTTGTTCGTGTTTATTGTGGACCTCATAATGCCGCTGTTGTTAGTCATGAGTCACTTGGAGCCGCGCTGATTGATCGGACAAATAAGCCTGCTATAATATTTCGAATTGCTGCAAAAAATGAGAAGGGATATGGACCAGCTACACAAGTTAGATGGTTACAAGACAGCAATGTACCTGGATCAAATAAAAACCCTTCAATGAAAAGAGAAAAGAGTGTTAATCTTTTGACTGGGGTTCCCAAAAGGCCCAAAATGTAATAATTCGACACATTGTAAATTAATATTCATATTATTTTATTTAAATTGATATTTTCCAAGATTTAATATAATAACAATAATAATGTATTTATTTTACATGTTCTGATTATAATTTTATATACACCTCTTATTAATTAATGTATAATATTAAGTATTAATGAAATTAGTTTTCAAATATTTAGGGATATTATATTTTATTATTAATAAATAAACCAATATTTTATTAATTGACCATTTAACACTAGGTATGAAAAATATACAATAAAAGATATTTTTGTTCTGTAATATTTCTTTTTTTGTAAGAGATTATTTTATAATTTTAACTATTAGGTATATACCTAATTTACTAGCATTATATGTATTGTATGCTAGTAAACTAGTTTTATTTAATTTGTAATGTTGAATTTATGAATATGAATAGTGAATACTATATATATATATATAAACTTGCTTACTTGATTAAATTGTATAGCATATATTATTTGTATCTATGTGTGATATGTTTGTATAGACAATTCATGAACACACCCTAGAAATTAAAAAAAAAATCAATCTTAATATTGTTTCCGAAAACATTTATTGACCCAAATGGTAGTAGTTTATTGAATATATCTTCTAAAGGTCAACAATTTATAACATATTTTGTAACACATTTTCTGAATTCTGAGTTTCAATAAATAATTGCTCATATAATTTGTCAAATGTTTTATCAACAAAATATTTGAATGTATCCACTGATCCATCTGTTTGGTTTAGTGTTCAAATGTCAACTGATGAACAAATAATATTATTATATACTAAATTACTAAATACAAATATGTTGCATATTTCTAATTATACATAATATATATATATATAGTATGTACAGAAAGTACAATTTAAAAAATGATTTTAATTAATGGCTTTTATTAACCTTCAATTACTAATTTTTATAAATATTTAGGATTCTTTAAAAGTAATTTTTAATTAAATCAAAAAGGTAAAATGTTTATATATGGTCCATTAACAGATGATTAGAAAATGATTCCTAAGAGAAAATTTGAATTTGAAGAAATATGTGAAATAAGGGCTAAGATATTTCTCATCTAAATTACATTAAATTTTATTTACCTAACAGAAAATATGGATACATATAAACCTTATGGGATAGTGAGACACCATCTAATAACAGTTTTTTGGTGTGATCTAAAGCTATTTAGTTAATAATAGTTCCCATATTATTATTATTTAATAATAATCTCCCATAATTACTTGAGAGTATTTGTAATTGCATATACAATAACTAATTTGTATTAATGTGAAAGCCAAAAAGGCAAAAAGTAAAATGTAATAGTTATTTTTATATTACTTATTTAAATTAATTTTATTAGAAGCAAGCACCTAGGTACTTGACTAATTTTAAAGTCTTAATCAGAATTATCTTAAACCATATTATCTAGAAAAACGTATTTAGCATTGTTCCTCTGAAGTAGGAACCAGAACTTTTTTTTATTATATATTTTGGCTGTAATATGCGTCAATTTTTCGTCGAAAATAGTTCGCGTGAGCAACTGTCACGCGTCTAATGTTTGGATGGAAATTGTTCAAATACGAAAATTGTTTGTGCATACATGATACATTGTTCACGTATTCAATATATTGTTAATTCAAAATAGGTTCACTGTTCACATAACATTAAAATATTTTTTATTTTTATTGACAAATATACTTAATACATACATAAAAAATAAAATACAAAATACAATGTAGTTAAGTATTTTTCTACGTTTATGGATGTCATTGTGAAGGTACATAGTTTTCAAATTTTAAATTGAAAATTGTATGTAACACCACGAAGATAATCAATTGTAATTGTTATAGGTTATTTTATAATCTGCACATTTTTTTTTTTTAATTTTCACTTTTATTTTGATACATTTTTTTATTGTTACCCGAAACATACTGTTGAATTTTTAAAGTATCTATTACTTTGGAGTGCATGTATAAATCTCCAAATTGATCGATGTTTGAATGAATTAAGTGTAGACGAAAAACAATTGCGCCATCCTTATCCTTCAACTGAATTATTATTATTTATTTATATATTGTAATATAAATCATAATAATGCCATAAACACTAATGCCTAATGGGAATAGTCGGATCTCTTCTTTGGCATCTACGACTACCTAACTATCTAACTACCATACTATCTAATGTAGTAATGTAGTAGTATCACTACTAATTCACTAGTATGTTATTTATTAACTGCCTTATAGATTATAAAATATATTACATGATCATTAAGTCTTATTTTTTTTTTTTTTTTACAAACAATTTATGTGCGATCAATTATTTTATTTGAATAATTTTCACGCTAGTAGCTGTCGCGCGAATTATTTTCGTCGAACAATTTGCGTGATACCATGATTATTGTATGCTATATATTTTAAAATTATATTTAATTAATATATTAGGCTTAGCTGGCTTAGGTATTTAAAATAAAATAATAATACAAATATATTTAATATAGCTACTTTAATAGTTACATTTACAGTATTTCTCATATTTTTATACTAATACTAAATAATAAAATTATATATTTTTTTAAGTAAAAAATATTAAGAAAATTAAAATTATATTCGTACACATCGTGATATTTTAATTTATTCTTTTCTTTATTAAACTCAATTTTTGTTACAACTGCTGAACTTTTAGTGTGTATAAGTTCACAGATGACAACATTTTGGGATATTGAAATTGAAATATTTCTAATAACATGTTTCATAAAGTATAAAGTTAGTATTTATTTCTAGATTTATTTTAAGTTGAAGTAGAAAAATAATCCTTTATAGTTTGGTGGCATATGAAATATTCATCATGCCACCATCCTGACCATCTGCACGTCCTAACCATCTACACAATATTGAGACAGTGGCGTGCGGTCAGGGCAAGCTAGGTAAGCGGTGCATACATGGCCAAAAAAGAAGTAATAAAATGTTAACCATTCATTATGTTAAATAACAATGTAAAGTATACATTAAAATTGCAATTATATTAATTCTTATTTAAGCAATCAATTTAAAAAAATTATCAAGTTTATTCAAAAGACATTAAATGCATTTTTTTCGTATAGACAATTTCTTTACAGAAGCACTCATATTTTAGATTACCCTGTCCTCCTGTCGCCCCGTATCGTTATTTTAGGAATGACCGATTGCGGTAGAAAGGGATATCCACATTTTTATATGGCGGTTGAAAGCGCTCTGCCAAACGCTTACCGAAATATATATATATATATTCTAATATATTTCCGTTGCATACAGAATTGGCTTCAACTTGTGTTAGTGTTACCATTCACAACTGTTATTGGTAAAACATAGCTCTAGCTCACCGAACAACCCCCGGCTTCCATTCAACCAACGATAGTCGATAAGTGCATCAAAGGTTCATGAGTTACCAAAAACGTGATGCACGCGCCACGCACTCACCGCTGGGTCCCGGCGACAAGAGGGGAACGCGAATGGAAAGCTCGACTGGTCACTCACGGTGCCGAATTCGCTTGCCATCCCTAACGCCATCCGTGTACGCGAACAAACTGGACAACACGAAGTGAAAGGCCGACATCGACATTCGACCTCCATCAACGTGAAATGTTCGCATCGGACGCATCGGCATTCGGCGGTACGAAAACGCCGACCGCTTCGAGCCGAAGGACCTTCCGTCATGGACCACGGGATGCGCAGTTAATTGTACATTTGTACGTAGCTGTCAGCGGTCGCTTATTCTTTATTCACCACTACCCTGTATGCAGGACATGCCTCTGCCCGTGGCCTGGAGACGCTATCTACTCCAGTGACTATACCGGCTGCAAGACCGCAGTGGTCAAGTCTCAAGTGGATTAATCCATGTCGATTCGGTTGACTGTGGCTTCACTAGGTATTTTATATAGCAGTGCTATCTATTGACTAAATTGAATAGCCGTCCTATTAAAAGGTTAAAAATAAGATTGACAGATGGCGATTAAGTTACCTACTGGTGGTTCGATTATCGAAGTTCAACGAATAGAGGTACAAATCAAGAGGCCGCAATACCGGCATGATGTCTTGTCTCCGTCTTACAAGACGTAACATTGCAAATTTACGGTCAGCAGATCACATTAAGTTCCGTTAGTTTAAAAATTAGAGTGAATCGACCTACTATGAAACTCTTGATGGTAAGAAACTTAGAACATTATTTGTAGTTGTATGTTGGTTTTTTACGATAGTTCAATTTTTTAGCATATATTTAATATTACAAAATAGAAATATTGATTTACAAATTAAAAATTAACGTGAAAAACTAATAAGATTTTTGTGGCTGCATATTTTTCGAAAGTTTAGTAATATCTGGTTCAATTTGTGACAGCTGGATGCGGAGGTCAGGTTCTACATTAAGGCGATTTCGGTTTATTTGCTTTTAGTAGTCGTATAGGCTGAAAATCCTGTCTCACATAGATAAATGGTAGCAAATGATAGGAGTATTCTTATTGATTTTTGACTCAAATCTCCAAAACTTGTATTTTTTAAATTTACCCAAAATTCAACGTAAGAATTACTACTGAAGGTGGATTTCAATGTTGAATCTGAAGTAATATCTATCAAAATTTCATATTCAATTGAAGAAAAGCTTGAGGGCTTTCCACAAACTGAAAATGTGCGCACTATCCACTCATGGTCTTTTAACAACACCTCTCGATCTGTAAGGAAATTATAAAATTTTTTTTTCATTCATGGATGAGCCGTGGTGCCCCTGAAATGAGTTCGCAGTGCACAGGTTGGGAACCGCTGTTTTAGCAAGTTATAATTATATAATAACATATTAAAAATTCTTATAACTCACTTGACGTATAGTCGTCAGCAATGATGAGAATAAAAAAAGTGACAAACCACAGATATATATATATATATATATAATATTATATATAAACCTGCATTAATTTACCTAACTATTAGTATTAAGTATTAATATTCCACATTTTATGAATAAATAAAAAAATTTAACATTAGGTATACTATAATAATTGGAATAATTATAAAATGTTATCGAATAGTATATTATTCTAGAGAGTAATAGACAATAGTGAGGTACAACCTCGTTGTATCGTTTTGCGTCAGTTGCGTGGAAAAAATAAATTGAATACCTATAATATTGCAACCGAAACGCGTACCAGTCATAACTATTTACTAAGAAACAACATTTTAAGTTTTCACCACATAAAAAGGAGAACTTATTGACTGTAAAATACCATTTTTTATTTTTTCAATATTGAAATTACAAAAAAAGTTGGAATTTTAAGTGATCAAAAAATTAAAAACGATATTTCACAGATAATGTTATCATCTATATCAAATTGAAATCTTATAACTACTACTATAGCCTAAGTGGTTCTATCCCGCCTACAACTGTTTTTGCTATGTCTTACATTTGACATGTTGAACAAATTGTAGTGTCTTAGAAATTTAGGATCTATTAGTCTAGTTTGATGGCCCGCAAACAGAATTGAAAAATATTTACAAAGTAATAATAAATGAAAAGTATATACACCGTTTCCACGGATACACTGTATAGTCGGTATACTAACAGACTATCCGCTTATATAATCGTATTTTATCGTATAACTTGTATAGTACAGTACAGCTTCAATGATTATGATTGAATTCAAATTTAAGAGATCCATTAAAGTGATCAACTCAATGACAAGGTACATTCGTCACCTATTATACAACAAAGCTGCAAGTTTTATAATTTTTTAAAAGTTTTCTGATTGTTCTAAGGGATTTCTCCATGAGTATTTTTTTTTAAATGGGTATATCTATATAGATAAATATTAAGTACTTAATGTATCTTGTAGCCGAATTGTGGTCACTAATATTCATTCGAAACAGTTGGTAAGTACATACGATTGTAAACGTATCTTTACTTTTATTTTATTGTATTATTTTTATTTTTTATAATGTAGAATTAAGGATATGTGAATAATATTATTTGTAATGATTAATGTATTGTATATAATATAGTCAATTTATAATGCCATTGATTATGTATCTATTAATTACTATAGTAGGTATATTATCTAATCGCATGTATGGAATCGCACGTTTAATAATAATTTAATAAATCAGTTTAATTTATCTACCGATGGTCTAATGTGAATGTCAACCTCTGTACCTGTAATGCTATAGTTAGTTTACTCTGGATTCCGGAGTTCGAAGTCCGAAGATCAAATCAAGTCAGTGGAAAATATAAGCGCCAAAATTAGATATAAAAAAAGTCGTATCGTATAAAAGCGCTAAAATTCTAGATTTCTTATATTTCTAATTAATCAGATTTTCAGTGTTTCCACCACTCATCACCAGGCTGTAATATATCAATAATAATTTGCATAATTTCTTGTTTAATTGCGTATGTAAAAATTATGCTAAAACGTTGAAAAGTTTTGGAGAAACACTCAGAAACATAATTTAAAAAATAAAAAAGTTAGACCTCCCTCTTATTTAAAAGATATTTCATCATTTTATGTTAAGGTACTTTTGTATAACGTCAGCTTGTCACTTCCCTTGGAACACATTGAATTTAATCTATTCTTCAATTTCATTAGGTACCTCCTTATATTCCTATTTCCTCAAAAAATGTTGGACTGCGATGGCGCGATGAAAAAATGTATCTCAGATTTGTTCTGCTGTAAAAAAAGGTTGGATACCTCTGCTTAGATCATAATACTATATACATATTATATGTTTATGATTTAAGGGTATAACATATTTATAAAAACATATTCAGTAAATTTGAAAAATAAAACGAATATTTTTTCAAAAAAAAACTTGTGTACAGACTACATTACTGCAGATTATATATTTACATGTCCTGTAAGTCCTGCATGTACCCTTGTCTAAAAAAATTACAAAATTTCACGCACGTGTATAACGTAGGTATATATACATTTAGGTATGTATATAAGTACATATAAGTCAAATCGACTGAATCTAATACATAATTGTTTTTAAGAAGCTATATAGTATTGTATTAACAATTGTTCTGAGTATACAATTTGAATATTATATATTTAAAACCGGAAACATTCGCAATCCATAGGCACAGGTCATAATAGATTCCACAGTCTGGAAGGTCTACCTTACAGTAGACGAGTAGACAACTGTAGTCATGTATTATAAATTCGTGATCTTAGAGAATACGCTTAGCCTTGAAAAATATAATATAATATTATAATGTACATGGACATGAACTATAATCTCATCACGATTTCTGGCGTATTGCCGAATATTAGCGTAAAACTGTTTAACAAATATAATTGTTGATTCAATCATAAATATCTACGTTAATAAATCATTTAGTATATTGCATGATTCTCGTATTTTTCTTTCTTTAATTAAAAATATGTAATCTGTATACTTATTTTTATTTTACAATAAGCGTATGAACGATATATTGTGGATTATATGTAATTGGTTGATAAAAAGAAGTCACCCAGCGGTGGTATTTTTATAATTCTCTATAATTCATCTATTATTTATAAATTAAATCAAATAGGTATCGTGTATCGGGTGAGGTTATTCTGATAATTTGAATGGTTACACACTATAGTTATATTCCTGATGTGGCGGTACCAATGACGACGACGTAGGTTGATGAGTTATTCGAACAGTATTCCTCCAAAACGTTCTCTATTTTTTTGTTTTAGGTATTGTAAATCCTTGGGATAAAATATTTTATAATATATTTATTTTTAAATTTTGTATTTTCAAACCCCAGCATTTTTCCAACGTGAAAATACCTAATTAAATAAATGTACCAATTACTATATAGGTTAGCATTTAATTTGCTCAAATAGAAATAGATAAAAATACATTTGATTGTATTAAAATGTTAACTAATTTAAGGCACTTTAGTTTAGTGCGTTGACATTTCTTGGATATTTAGTTTAATTTAATTTATTAACCTATAATGTCCAAGAAATTTATTATTTTTAAGAATATTTTCAGTCTGATCTTAGTTAATTGAAATAATTATAATATTAACTATCTACTTGAACATGTCACATATGGCCATATAATTGAAGTTGAACACAAAAAGAAAATTGTTATTAACGATTATTATGTATAATATATAAATATATATAACTATACATAATACATAGCAACATAGGTTACTAAGTTAGGCAAATAAATAATGTTTATTATGATTATTTACTTATATACGTTAATGTATATAGTCATAGAGTAGTACATATATGGCTATATTATTTAATTGTATTCTCAATACTGTGTTGACGTTAAGTTTGGTTTTTCTCACACTTTAAAATTGACCAATTTTTATTATTAAAAAATTATGTTTATACAATAACGCATTACATATGTTACATTATTTTTGATTAAATAATAATGACGTACCTAACTGGTATTCTATACAACATGTCAACACATTTCGTTGGGTCTTTCCATTTTTCAGCTCCCTGCCACCTTAATATATTATATTATTAAGTCTAACTGTCATAATACGAATACGCCTATGTTATTATAGTAGGTAATACAAATAATACATTTATTATTATGTATGTATTAAATTATTAATATTTAGATAGAAAATCATTAGAAGACATGTCTATTATTGATAAGTATTTTTAATAATTTATTACTTTTGTTGAGTCATATGTGTTAATCATTAGTAATAAACTGATAAACATAAACATAATTATTGATTATTGTTATACTCATAAGTCATAACTGTATGAAATCGACCGTAAAACAGCTTACTTCTCACTATTATTAATGATAAATACTTAACATTAGTAACGTCATGACGCTGCCAATGAGTCGATTTTGTTGTTCAGTCATTTTATCTTATATCCCAATATTATATAATGTACATAATACTTATAATATATATACAATTTATTATTATAATACCATATCAGTCTAGAGATGAAAGAAGAAACTGTTTCCAATTTTCAATTAGATGCTTTAGTCATTTTAATGATTAATGAATTAATTCTCAATTTACACTTTTTGTTTTCAATTCATTTTTTTAACTTGCACAGTTACACCTTCTTCAACAACTGGACACCTGGTTTAAACCCAAATCATAAATCCTTATTGACTTATTGTAAATCGGATTCATAATTTATATTACAATATATATAAAATAATAATGAGTGAAAGTATTTACAGCTTAGTAAATTAGTAAATATTCGCATAATTTGCACACAAACATACACAGACTAGGAAAATAACTAAGGAAATGACTAAAAACTAACAAGGAAATTACTAAAAAATAACTTAAATATTTCATTTTATTTTTGCATGCCTTCAATAAAAAAGATTATTTCGTTTATGGATAGATTTAATATTAACTTTTATCATACCTACTTAGTTTATATTTAAATAGTATAGACAATTTTATAAAGGTCAACAAATAAATAATTCTTCACATCACGCACACAAATATAATGTACCTAGTTTATGTGATTATTTTTATAATGTTCATCGGTTAATATTTAAAAATATTTGATGACTTCTTAGAGCTAATAAAATTGGCAACAATTACCTAATATTTGGATCCGGAAATGTAACACGTCAAGCTTAGATTATTTAGTTGAGTAATATTTATTATATATATAATATATATAGCTATAAATATTAAAAACAACTTCTGAAAGTTACGACACTTTTGTTTTAATATAGCATTTATTTTTTAGTTGAATGTAATGTATCAGTTTTAAATTATGTGTTGGTACAATTTATGTACGCCCATAAAAAAAATATTATGCTCAAGTATTACTCCCCGGTTTCCCTACCCTAGATCCGGTCCTGTATACACAAATAATAATGTGATATGAATCAGGCCCGGATCCAGTGATGATCTGGGAGGCATGGAGAGGCTGTTTAGTTTATAACGTATGTAGGTACATCACACCAAAAGTATTGATCACAAAAGTATCACGTATTATTTAATTTCTTTTTTTTTCATAATGGGTACCTAATAGGCTATAGGTATAAGTGATGTAAAAAATCCGAATAATTCGAATACCTTATTTGAATTTTCACATTATAAAGGAAGGTTTTAAAAATATGTAAAATGTATTTTTTAAGTCTTATCAACTTAAATAAAACACAGTTCAAAACCTATAAATTAAATAACAAATATTTAAACTTTAAATAATTAAGCAACAATAGTTTAAAATAACCGGATAATTCGGATTCGGATATCCGGATTATCAGAATAGTATTGGAATCCAGATATTATAATGACACCACCAATAGGTATAGGTACATTTTATTTATTTAAGTACCTCAATGATTTTCAATTGATGGATTATTACATATTTTTTTCTAAAAAAAAAAGTGTGTTGTGTGTCTATGCGGTGGGAGGAGGGGGCACGGTCCTTTGGATACGAGCACACCCGAGTTGTTAAAAATCCATATTCGTTATGGACTTATAATCAAAGCTTATCATCGCCGCTGCACTTAAGCAGACAAGATAAATCGTGAATAAAATTATGTAGAGAAACCCAATTTCTTGTGTACCTATAGGTACATACAAAAAATTATTAAAATATCACACCCAGGCACTAGTGTATGCGTATCCCAAACGTGTTGACGATGAAAAAATTAAATAAATCGAAACAAACAACAATCGTAGTCGTACAATAATAATAATAATAATAATATGTGTCGTGTGACATCTTATTAAATATTTATTATAAGTGCGTCCGGTATTAATATTATATCGTATCGTGCCGAAGCCGACGATTTGTTGTCGTACAGTGCCACATGACTACGACTTACAAGAGCACAAGAACCCCTTGTTAATATTTAACGCGTCATTTTATCGTTTTCGAACAGTTTATCGACATTTTTGTTATTGTTAGTATATAATAATAATAATACATGAATATTGAAACGTTCGGAATTCTAGTTCGGGTCACGGTGTATTTGTTTTTGTTGTTGTTGTCCGTTGTTACTGATTAATGGCTCAATGGTTATGCCATCGTCCGGACCATCGGACTGTCCGAGCTGCTTTCGGTGTCCAACGAAAAAAAATCCTTGACGGCCGCCGTTTTTGTATTGGTTAGCCTGTAAAATACTGGTTATATAGTGCCGCGGCGTTTGTCCTCGACTCCGTTTCCCGCCACCGCCGAGTACTTCGTCATAACTCGCCCCCCATTCACCAAGTCACCCATCGCCATTACAGCTGCTATAGTTGCCGCCGCCATTCACGATTCGCCCAAGCGCCCTCGTCTGCCCCGTCCCTCACCGTGTGAACGTCCGTCTTCACCGACCGTTTCTTTCTTCTCTTTTTAGTCGTTTCAGTATTGTGTGTTGTGCTGTCGCTCGTCGCCCGTATCTGTCTACGCATCGTCGTCCGACATTCGTCAGTTTCGACTTTCACTCGTTTGCTACTTTCCGTTTTATTATTATTTTTTTTAATAACAAATAATATTATATTATCCGTTCACGCGTTTGTCCTACAGGTTGGTACGTTCACTAAACCGTTTACTTACTGTTATTTACGAATAATGATTTACACAATAATTTGTTATTGTTTATTACGCACATAGACATTTCGTGTAAATTATATGCATCATAGTCCATAAATAACAAATACACCTTCAAATAAATTATATTTTGAAAATAATAATAAAAAATATTTTATTAATAACTTGTTTACTGTCCGTTTTTTTCCGCAGACTGAACAGAAATCATTTACAATGGCAATCAAAGGATTAACGCTGTTGGTGGTGGCTTTTGCGTTCTGCAACTGTGTGGTTAAGGGTGAGTGTTGATCAGCAATTGGGCGTTAGTCTTGATTATAAAAAAAAAAACGAAATAATATGTCTCTATCTATACCTACATTAAATGTTAAATATTTATCGGATATGATTGTTATTGTTCTGTATTATGCCTCGTTCGAATTGTTTGTTTGTTTATTTGACTATGACTTGATGACAAAAGCCATTAGCTATTTTACAATTTATTTTTATGAACATTTGTTATAAGCATTAATAAAATAGATTTGATTATTAAATCCTCTTCAGTGCTTGGAAAGTTTAATAGGAATTAATTAATCTCATAATAAACTACAGTTTATTCTGTTAAATTCCCATTACATGATTGAAAAAATAAAATAAATTTAAAGTTGTTATCGATTTAAAATAAAAATAAGAAGTGTTCACATTATTTCTAGAATCAAACACAATTCTAGTCGTATTCTGTGATGTAATCAATGTATGTTGTCCCTGATATATTCTTAAAAACTCAGCACAACCAAAAAATAATAAGTTTCTTTCAATATCTGTTTATTTAGTTGCATAGTGTTGATGAGAGTAGCAACCGTATTGTTATTTGAGGGACATCTATTTTTTTGTTAACAGGTAGGGGGTAGACAAATGATTGGTATTCATTATTGTTTTCAAATTTGTCATTTCAATTTCCAAGGTTATATTACTGACTGATGGGTGTCAATTACTATTTTTGTTAGCTGCACCTTACACTTAATTCACAGTCCACGATAGTCCTTATTATTGTTTTATTTTTTTAATTAAACTATATTAAATAATATTGTATAGTAAGCAATATATGTATATAATTTAATTCATTAATACCTATTGTCATAATTATTTTGTTAATAGTGAAAGGTTCATAACTGTAGAATTGTTATTTTTAAGATTTAATTACAGTTTATTTAATACTTGATAAAAAAATACGTTTTTCAATGTAGTGAGTAATGCCTTAAAAAATTTAATTAGAAATTTTGATGAAAACTGTAAATGTTTATTTTTCATTAATAATTGGTACTAATGACTTAATATTTAAATAAAATATTATGTATAAGTAAAAAATCAAAACGTATTCTTCTTGTTATTGCAATGAAATGAGAGCCCAACAATATTTTTGACAATTACTACAAAAATAGAATCAAATTTGTGTACTTAATTTTATTTACCAAATTTATTTATTATAAAATTAGTGTTGTGGTCATAATTCATAAGACAAATATGGAAGTTGTACTGTATACTGAAGTCACTAATATTATTTGTTTATTTCAGGATCAAATGATTGTACTTTGCCTTGGTTAGTGGATAACAATCCATTTATTTCTAAGGTTGAATCTTTTTCTATCAATAGATGTCCTACACCTATTATTGGGGATCAAACTAAAGAATATTGTTGTTATAATACTGACGGAAAGGTTGAATGTTGCAATTTTCAAGAATTTATGCTTTTCGGGTATGTGTGAATATATTGTTATTGTCTATTTTTAAAATTTAATTACTTTTATATTTTTCAGATTGATTTGTCTCATTCCGATTCTTATTGTTTTGCTGATTCTTTCGTCTATTCTCAGTTGCATATGTTGTTTATTGTGCCCATGTTGCGCTATTTACAAACGTAGGCAATCTGGCAGTAAGTAGTACTTAAACAAATGGCTAAATAGTTAATCATAATTAAAAAGACAAACTAGTTAACTAATAATTACAACTAATTACAACAACCATGAATATTATCATATTTAATAGATATTTGTTTAATTACTATTAGAAGTATTGATACTTTTAAACATTTATTTATTTTGTAATATAATTTTAGTTTTGTAGTTCCTTTGGCACAGCTTCTTCTAGTTAACATTTTTTTATTGTGCATGTTCTATAAATATTTTTTATATTAATGGTTTAATAATGTTCTTTAATTATTATTAAAATAATCAAAGAATAATACTTTAATAAATATGGTTTAATTTTTAATCGTATTATGAAAATAAGTTTTATTCTTGTTAAAATAACCTAAAACAAATTTATAATAGCACAACTTTTCAAACTATAGTATTCTGCAAAAATAAACAAAGAATGCCAAATATCTAGTTTTGCATGATTCACTTTTTTAATACTTGCACCTTAGTAAACCTATATAATATTTATATTAGCAAATAATATTCAAATAAATAATAAATAATTTTGAAATAATACTCGACATTTTTCTATTTTAAAACTTAGTAATTTGTAAAAAAAAAAAATGTGATGCTATTTATCAGCTACCAATATTAAATATATTATTTTTAGATTTTATACATTTAAATTGTTGATGTTCAATTTTACAATTACAAGACTAGTAATAATGGTTTATGTTAATTTAATTTTTGAAACCAGTTAAATTTTTCATAATTCCATGTTTGTGAATGTTTATTATCTGATTTAAAATGTTTATTTTAAAATAAATATTGAACAATTTACTGTGATAAATAATTTGGTTAATATTATTTGAAAGAATATTTTTAAATTTAAAATTTGAATATTATTTGTTGTAATGGTATTTTGAAAATGCATGTAATTGTGTCGGTTGTGGGTTTCATAATTCCCGTAAATAAAAACTGATTACAATTGAATGCATTTTCACAGGTTGTGTTTAAAAAAATATTACTGCAGGGGTACTTGTTCAACCGCTTTCAACCAATTGTGTCATTATAGAAGGTATGCCATCTATAATATCCAGTCATGGATCCTATTATGCTTCAGGTATAAATTATATTTAATCATTATATTTATTTTATTTTATTTTGTTAATTCTCATATAAAAGTGATTACTCCAAGGGGCTTCCCACTTTTGTCTGGTCCAGTCAAACCATACCATAAATTGATTTTAGTTATGATCAAAATATTGCTTTACAGTGTTAATCTTATTCTAATTGAGTATTATAGGGAAAAAAATTATACATTACAATTTTCTAATTCTTGAAATATTATAATTCATTTAACAAAGTAATGTTATTAATAACTTGATTTAGAAAATTGCTATTCAAAGTTTCGTGAAACTTATGAAAAAGACAAAATTTATTATTAATGTATGTTGTATGAGTAGTGATGTATTTACGAGGGCGGGAGTACCCCAAGAATCATCATTTAACAAACAAGAACAGAAAGCTTGATTTCATTTCATAATTTGATTATATTTATACATATAATTATATAATATAATACATTTTTCACCCACTTCTCAAATTTCATGATTTAAGCATGAGGCTACTCAGTGAATGCTATTTGCAGATGATCAATAGAAAAAAATTACAGGTGTACCAATAATATCCTATTTATATTTTGGAAAATTTAACCACACTTAATGCGATCAAAATAATATTAATAAAATTGTCAACACTTTAGATATTTTTAAATTTATACTATTAACTAATGTATTCATTATACAATATTTTTTTCAGCTTCAGCAGGTTCTACACCTTTAATACCTAAGAGTACCCTAAACAATACTATTAGTTAAAATATTTAACTAATAAAATCAATTTATTAAAATTATGTATGACTTTATAGTATGTTAAGTATCTGATAAATTTACTAAAAATATGTTAAGTAATTTAGATGTAAATGGATTTAAACATGAATAATACATGTTGACATTATGTTTATTTAAAAAAATATATACTTATTAACTATAAAACTTCAAATGCATTTTTCATGATTTTGAATCTAATATTGTGTTAAGTATTATTTATTATTACATATTATATAATATTTGATCTAAATTGATATTTTTGCAATTATGGATAACTATACATCTAAATTTAGTTTTTTATTAAGATATTTTTTTTACACAATCAAATATAAATGTATTCATTTAAAATAAGTTAATAAGCTGCTGACAGTGATGTATATTCCTTTTTTATATATTTAAATTATTTATATTAAATACATGTAATGTTAAGCACAAATCTGTTTTTATTTACATTCTTTTATTACTGTATCAATTTAATAATTTAATATTATAAACTTTTTCAGTTTAAACTTTTATAATATTTAATTAAAGCCGGTGCCAAATGCATTTAAAATAATAGTCTGGATGTCAATTAATTTATTTTGCTACATTAGTTTTTAACATAATTGTTTTTTTTTTAATACACTTTTTAATTGGTTGAATATGTAAAACTTTTTATGCTGTTTTATTGAGAATAAACATTATAATGTCTGATACCATATTTTTAATTTTTTTTTGTTATATATTATAACAAAGATTATTTTCACAAATATGATTAAAACATCATTATGTGATTGTTGAACAATATTAAGAGTATAATATTATGACTAATGTGAAACCAAAATCAATTGTGAAGATTGAAAAGTATTTAAAATATGACTCTTTTATTATTCTATTTTTATATAAAATGAATAAAAGTATTTGATAAAATGTTATTTTTTTAATAATTAAAAATACTTATAAATGGTTTTAAAATAAATTGAAATCATATACTATAGAATATAAAATACTAACTTAGCCTATGACTTATTTATTTTACTAATCCTCTTGGTTTATTAATGTTTATGATTCCAATTAAAATAAAATCCTCATTAAGTTTTTGTTGTATTTAAAAATATTAATTACTATGTATTTATATATTTAAATATTCTTTTATAAATAAAATGATGAAATATAGGAGTCTAACCATGTTTATTTCTAGGTAACTTTACTTTGGCTTCTTGATATAAAAACTGAGCGTTGCATGGATCTTAATATGGTTTTTAGCCATTTTTTTTTGTTTGAGAATCAAAATGTGGATGAATTTTTAAAAAATGACCAAAATATAACTTATAATTATTAGTAATTACATATTTGAAAGGTCTTAATTCATGATAATCGTATTAACAACTAATAAGTAGGTATTCATATTTTGTATTATGAATATAATTTGTTGGCTCAAAGCTAATGTATTTATACAAGGACTAGAGTTTTTGCTTTACCCTATATTACTAGTAATTGTTAATTACTAATCAATATGGTAAATAATTGTTATCTATAAATATAAACACAAAATTCTTTGTAAATACAGTAAGATTTTTTTTATCAAATAATATTCATTATTTAATAATTTATTCGTTGGAAACATATATTGAGTTCTATATCTTAGTTGGTTGTCAGATTATTTTTGTAATATTACCTATGTGTTTGAGTGTATAATACTATTTCTATAGAAATAGATACAATTCAACTTTATGGTACTAAGAGTGAATAATCAATAACCATTATCTATTGAAAATTAATATGAGATACATCGATAATTAAAATTATTCTAGCAATAAATATACTGTTTTTTAATAAAATATTCTAAAAAATATTTTACCTTATATTAAAATTTTAAATATGGACAGATTAATATCGCTCAAGAATTTTATAATTAAATTCAAAAGATTCGTGGTGAGAAACTAATATAAGTTGAATCCTCTAAAGCCAAGTTTTTTTTAAATTTATATTGTGTAAAAAAAAATATACCTGAGTATAATATATTATGTAAACACTAGAGTAGTTTTTTTTTGTTAAAAATTTCACTGAACAAAGTTGTACATTCTATATTTCTATAATTACGTACCTAGTGATTTAAGAATAAAATTTTAACTTAATAACATATGTTATAAAATTAAAATTAAAAGTTTAAATTGATTTTAATCTGTTGCTTGTACATAAATTTAATTACCTATTTATATTTAATTTACCAGAAAAATGGACTTAATATGTTAGTATCAACCTCTGTACAGAAAGTTTAAAAGTTATATCGAAAACGTGAATTGAATGTTACCTATATCTTAGACGGTTGCTATGGATTTTTTTTGTAATATTATACCTGCGCGTTAGTAGTTTGTGTGTATAATACTATTTATATAGAAATAGATACAATTTCAACTTTATAGTATTATATTATGGTAAGCTATTCATAATTTTAACTCTCAATGTTATTTAGGCCTAGTTGTGCCTATGTTAGCTTGTCATTTTTCCATTATGATGACTTAAAATAACATAGATAATTACTTTGATAAACAGTAATTTTTTTTTTAACATTTAACAAAATATAATGGATTCGTTGTGTTTTAATAATTAAGTAACATTAGTAAATAGCAAGAACATAATATTATCATGCCTATACGGCTACACACCACTCAATTTCAGTTTATGGACTATGACATAATTTATAATACTGTACACGTTTAATTTGTGTGGCAAAATAATTAAGTTATATCGTAAAAATATAATCCACAGATAAACGAAGTCTACCAGAATTTGTTGATGAATTAATTCTGTTGTTTCATTATTTTATGATAAAGCTATTGTTTTATTATTCACTGTACAACGTTAGTATATCAATATGAGCTATGAGGCCACTTTCTTTTCTGGTTAGTCAGCATTAGGTTAATAGTATATATATATATATATGATAACACATCATAAATTAATTAAAAAATTCAACTTTATTCTATTATTACAGTAATAGGATTATTTTATTCATAATCAAGTCTTAAAAAAAGGATGATCATAAATAAAAATGACATTTGTAGATCCGTAAAAATAAAAGTATTCGTTCAAGCTAATAAATGATAGCAGCATCAATAATAGATAAAAATAATATAAAGTAAAGAATAAAAAAAAAATATTACACTGGAAAAAAAAATCAAGGGTGTAAGTTCCATTATTGATCTTTTAGAATTCTTCTCATTCTTGAAATCCAAACTCCCCTTATCCAATAAACTCAGCATATACTAGTCAATAATTCAACCAGTTTGCAAGGCTGAAACATCTGCATAGATCGATGACATTGAGATAATTTGAAATTTTGAATGATCAAAAAATAGACCTAGTCTTTAACACTTTTTATTATGATAGTTTGTTTCTGAAACAAAGGCCTTATAGACAGAAAATGCTAGAAATCTTTCGGAAAAAGAACTTATAATTGAAGAGATGCACAAACTATCAAGTCTTCACTATCTATAGGATCCGTGATGGAATTGGGGAATTAATTTTGTTCCAACAATCCAACGGGATAATTTCACCACAGTCTAAATTTTCTATATTGACTGAAGTATCTGTTTCTAAGTCTTGTAGTAAAATTGTATTTCTAGGTAGGTACTAGGTATCAGGTATGTATTGAGTCGTAAAGCTTATCATACTCGCCATCGAATTTTGAATATTCTTTTTCTTCTGAATTTCTGATGCTTCAAAAGAAAATCCATAAAAAATTTTTATATGATTGGACATTGCGGCGTCAGTGGACATTTAGCTTAATAAGTTTTATATTTATATACATTGTATAAATAAAATAGAGATAAAAAATATTATAAAAATTTGAGGAATTTTTTTTAACGAAAAACACACATTAAATAAATTATTAAAAGAAAACCGATCATACTATACATTTATAACAAAATCAGTGAAGACTTAAACAGTATTTTAAAACGTATAATAACGACTGACAAGTATAATTTTAAACATGAAACAAGTTCAATACATTTTTATAAAATTGTAAGGTCCAATCTAATTTTTTTTTCGCTTTTTTAGAATAATAATATACAGTTTCAAAGAATAAAAATATCCGCCAGTTTATTCTCCAGGGAGTTAGGTACTATAAAAGTATAAACATTTAGTGAATATACAGAGCTAATAAAAACCCTGTACCTATTATTTTCTCTTTATAAAATATAATTGTTGTTGTTTTACTTATTAATATCGAGATAATGAGATGTTCTTGATTGTCTTCAACTATCCTAAAAAAAAAAACATTAAAAAATACGTATTATATTCCGTGAAAAAAACTTAAGCTATTTTATGTATTTTTAGTTCTGATAAATAATGTGTGTACTGTGTAAGTACCTAAATGTTATTGTTAGCCGTTGGGTTTAGAATATTCATAAGCGCAATTTGGACAATCGATCTGGGGGGGCTAAATTTATATAATACACAGAGACCCGTAGGAGCTCCGCCCCGCACCCCTCTAAAAAAATAACATAAGCATAGTGTTAAATCTTATAATTGCAAACGGTGATTAGGCATAGCAAATTTATTTAATATATCTTCATTGCTACAATAAATGTCCTTTTCAAAATAAATAATAAATACATTATACATACATCCTTTATAATTTTTCATTAATGTATAATTTTTATAATATTTTTATATGTAATATTTACCTATTATAATTTTAGTTTTTTTTTATCAGGATTATTAAATTTATTCAATAATAAGTATGTGATATGTAATATGTGTTAAAGTATTAAAATTAAAGCAAAATATGTAGTAAAATAAAATTTATAAATACGTAATTAGTTTTTTTTTTTCCACTTCGCCTATAAGATTCATTCGGTTATAAGACCAAAATTGCGCCTATGAGAATATTACTTTTATATACTTTTTATAACAATCAAAGATTTAACAAATTAAAGAAGTTTATTATAACTGGAATGTAAAATGTTAACAATATTATTGGGATTCACCTTGTTCCTTCATTTTTTACTCAATATTAAAATGTTCAATATATTTCCAGAAGAAAAAAACAAAACTATAGGTTTCGTTCAAACCATATACCAAGTTAAAAATTAAATCAATACTACTTACGTATAATTATAATATACCTACATAATTTAATAATAATATAGGTAATAATTAGCAGGCCCATTTAGAATTGTATCTTAATGGTCTCTAATTAATAATATAGGTACTGTGTGTTCAATTTTAAAGATAACAGGAAATATTTTGAACGCATGACTTTGAGTTTGATTTGAAGTTTTTTTACTGTGTACAGGACTTATAAATACATCTGTTTTTGATAAATTCTAATTTTTAACTATTTTTATCTGCGCATGCACAGTAAAATAACATTTTATTAAATAGTAATCACTATTTTTGATATTGGATTTGAATTGTTCTATTTTTTCTGAGCAACTTTGATCTTAACCGTTTTTTGATATCTCCAAAATTGACATTTATAGGACAGTCGTAAGTTTTATTAGGTAAAATGTAAATTTTGGAGATAGGTATCAATCCAGTATCAAAAATAGTGGTTACTATTTAAACATAGTTAAACATGAGAATTTATCAAAAACAGATGTATTTATAGGTATGTCCTGTACACAGTAAAAAAACTACGAATCAAACTCAAAGTCATGCGTTCGAAATATTCACTGTTACTTTTAAAATTGAACACACGGTATAGTACAAATTAGGTATGTATGTAATTGTCTATTGTTTGAAAATATTTAAATTTGTACTTGAATAAATGGTAGTCATAGGTCTTTGACTTTGAGGAAATCTATCCTGTCTGACGATATGGTGGTGGCGCACAACCTATTAAATTTTCTACTAATATTATTACATTATTTTTGGTTAGGCCAAGTATTTTGTCAACACTGAGGTATATATCAAGTACACCTTGGTTAACACTAAAATTCACGAAGATTATATTGAATATTTTGATCTTTCGTGTTATAAAACTATAATTTAATTAATGATTAAAATTAATTGATATAATGATATTACTGTAAGAATATTTTCATGCTTACTTCTAATTTGTCTGCGTTTATAAATCATACAAAATGGGCACATAATACAACATATACCACTGATGAATGATAAAATGATTAATACAATCAAAATAATTGGAATAAGAGAAATTAATCTGAAATAATATAAAAATTATTTTATTATATTGATTATTATAACTTATATAAAGACGATTTTGTTAAAAATAATGAAAAAATTTACTTAAAAACGAAATATTCTTGAAAATTGCAACATTTGACGTCTCCGTCCGAATTGTAACAACAGTATACCTTATTTGAGTCTTCAAAAATTGATGGACATTTGTAGACTGTCTTTGATAAAACCTTAGTGTAAAACGGATTACTTTGAATCATCCACGGTGGAGTACAATCAGTGGCCCCTTTAAATTGTAATTGATTTTTATTTATTTCCTATTAATTATTATCATGTTTACTTTATTCTATATTTTAATTTTGTTTTATAAACCGGAATTTATTTGTTGATATTTTCGATGTACACACAATAATAATATTAATATCTATTATATAAGTAGATCAAAATTTGATAAAAAAACTGATTTACACACTTTAAAATATTATTCACCTATTAATACACTAAATAACTTTTTATTTGTTTGAATGTTTTATATAGAAAACCCTATTATTTTTTTTTATTATTAATTTATTTTATAAATTGGTTAGGTACTTAATTAGGCTACTGCTTTTTATATTCATATTACTCGACTTTCAGTGATATATTAAATTTCTTCCCATTTTCTACAAGTAAAATTATTGGTGCGACAAAAACAGTAATTGCGTATTATAATATATTTATTTATACTTTATAGATAGATAGATAATAATAATAATAATAAAATTGTTGATTACCTTTAGGTAATCGTCAGTGGTACAACTAGCACTAAATCTTAGGGGGAGACTACAGGCGCTACAGCTCCACCTCAATATTAAGCCAAAGGTAACCTGTGGGGGTCTTCGTACCCCACACCCCCTTATATCTTAAAATTTAAATACCACAAAAATATCAACATTTATTTTAAATTATAGTATACAATAGTTGGTAGTATGTTATTCAAGATTCATTTTTCTTTTATTTACGGTTCTAAATTGTTGTAAAATTTGCTCAGGATCAATTTTTACATCTTTTTCAATACTTAATAAAGATAAATTACTGAAACGATCTGATTCATTAAAGATCTTAAATAGTATATTTATTCTCCTCATAGCAGACAATGCACGCTCAGATGTTGCAGAGGAAATTGGCAATATTTTGGCAATTTGAACCATCTTATACAAGTTTGGAAAAATTGTTTTGAATAAATGTTCTTGTATGAGATTAAAATGTAGTTGAGCGATGTTAAAAATATTTGTTATTACGTTGATATAAACTAAATAATTATTACACATTGAATTCAAAAATGTATAAAATATTTTTTTGTTTTGGGGGGCTAATTCTCTGAAGTCCCCCACCTGGTTGCGATTATGATAACCGCTCTGCAACAGTATATATATTGAGTAGTGTATCTACTTCATCATTAAGTTAGTCAATGACTCAATGTAATGAGTATAATGGATTATCCGATTATGTATTATTATTATTGTATTAAATTTTGATTTCAATTATAAAGCGCATTGTATATCATGAAAAATGATTTTAAGTGGATACTGTCAAATTTTTTTGTAATTTATGTTAAATATTTAATTGAAATCATAACTTCGACAGAGAAATAGGTCTAGGTCAGGTTATATAATTTTTTTATCTACGTACTAACTAGTAACTACTAGGTACGTATCATGTTTATATATTGTTTATGATTTTCTTTAAAATACATAGGAATTAATATATAAGTTAATCGGGAAATACAATTTTAGTTATGTACTTATGTATATCTAATCCATTTTATCTAAACCTTGAATTTGAATATGCACTCGTAAGATAGTAAATAAGTAAATAAGTGTTTCATATTAAATTATGACTCAACAATATTTCTAATATATATGTATACCTATGTAAATCTATTAATAAACAATTAATACTCGATAAATAGTATATACTATATATAATACATAAACTAATAGACTTAACATACAATTTTAATACTTGTAGATTGAATAAAATAAATATTGTTATCTAGTTAAAATATAAAGTTGGTATGGGTACTTCACACTTTTACAAAATTATTAAAAATAATAATATTAATAATACGTATTATTTTGTATCAATAATATTATGGTGTGTTATTTGAAATACTTGAATTAAGTTGCAAACACATTTAATTTGTTACGACTTATGATCATATTGGTAATTACTAATTAATAATTATTGACTTTTTTAACAAAAAGGGATGTGTTGGTGTGAAGTATTTTTAGAAATATATAAACTTCGTTTCATATGTGAAAAATTGAGAACCTCCTTTTTACAATAAACTATTAAGCTGTATATCTTAATTAAAATAGTAAATTTAAATTCAACCGAGTAGTTTTTTATGTTCATACACAATTAATACCTAGTTAATACCACAAATTATAATTTTTATTAGATAATAGTTTTACACTATACATCAAATACAATAGTAGTTATATTTATATCTAGTATACTTATTAGTAACAGAATTGTTTTATGAATTACTGAAATGCTAATACCTATATTTCTTTTAATAATTTTAATTTTAAAACCATATGTTTAGAATATAGCATTCATAATTCATATATATATATATATAAACCTATTTTTATGGCCATGGCCATATTATCAATACTTTTGAGTACCTAGGTAGGTTTGTAATTTGTAAACTTTTATAATTCAAAAATTATATGTGAAAATAAATTTTGATGTACTTTTATACATAATAAAAAAAAAAATAAAAATAAAATAAAATTGTCTTAGAAATGAATAGTAAAAAAGGATGGGCCTTATTTTAAACAAAAAAAAATGTGTATCCCGACGGGAAAATGTATTAACGATGTTAAACTAGTTTTGTAAATACCTAATAACTTTGTATGATCCATTGTTTTAAAATATAAAATGAGGGCACTTTAAATTATTATTAACACATAAACATAAAATATACAGTAACTGAGTAACCTATAAATAATATTAATAAGTTATAACAAATTATTATATTCAGTTATTAGTTAGACTATTACTGATTGTTACTAATATTTTAATTTTATATATTTGAATTACATATAATTAATAAAATCTATATAAAATCCTTACCTGATATACGTGTAGCCTGCAGCATAAAAATAATTAATATCACTGTTATTTTTTTCATTGCTTATATATTTTATTACTGTAAATAATATTATAGATATAC
The DNA here is from genome assembly GCF_003676215.2 of Rhopalosiphum maidis. NCBI lineage: Eukaryota > Metazoa > Arthropoda > Insecta > Hemiptera > Aphididae > Rhopalosiphum > Rhopalosiphum maidis. Next base: position 70,730,559 of record NC_040877.1, read on the forward strand.
TTCATAAGGTTCAGTATCATATAACAAATAATGGCAAAAATAAAATAAACTATAATATATATATATATATTATAATTTATATTAAACTTAGATAATCAATTGTTGAAAGATAAAAAAAACAGTAGCATCATGTTATTCCCATTATATTTATATTATAGTAATTACTTATTTATTTAATAAATATCTTGCGACTCAAGTAGTAGATATGTACATAATAGATCCAACAACATCTATATTATAATATATTTTAGTAAAATATTTAAGTGTATAATAATCAATAGTTAATAGATAATTAGATATCATAATACAATTTTTATTAAAGGAGCACCATCACTATTTTTTTTCTCTATTTTGTGATTTATAGTTAAAATATTATAGTTTGTGCCAAAAAGCCTTCCCATTAACAACCAACTCAACATCCATCATTATAGTGCGTGCACTTATTGTAAATATTAATTTTATAGATTCCTTGAGAAAATAAAATATCCTAGTATAGAAAAGTTTTTAGAATGATTAGAAAAAAATTAAAATTCATTATTTTAGGAGATCTGAGGTTGAGAAATGTTTATAATATTATCTATAAGAGTATGAATATTATAAGCTTTATTATTAGGTATTTATAATTAATAAGTAATAATAGAAAATATGTTAATGATTAAATTATAGTTTTATTTATTTATTTAAAAAACTCAATATTAAATAAAACATAATATAACATATAATAACTATTAAACAATCAACTATAATATTACCATAAAGTAAAATTATAATTTATAGGTCCATAAACATTAAATAATAAATTATATATTAGATATATTAACCCTCTATTTTAACATATGTATAAATTGGCATATTGTATAAGGTATATATAGGTGTATTAAATATGCTCACATCTATAGTTTTACTATAATATAATAAATTTATTTTAATTCTGATTATTGAAAATTTTAAATATACTTAAGGATTAAAGTTTGTATCACCACAGCCCACAGGACACTCCTTATGCGGTATAAAAAGTTCAAGTATTTAAAAATATGGTCCATAAGTATGTTAAAAATTATAATTTGAATACATTTATTATTAAAGAAAAATTTAAAAAAAAGGATGAGCTTGCTGAGTCAATCATTTAGTATACTACTACTGTTTAAATAATGAATAAATTAATAATTATTGGTATTATTATTTTTATGTACATATACATATGAGTATTATTAATAATAATACTATTGTTTCTTGTATTACATAAAAGAAATAAAACTTTAAACAAAATTTAAACTAATTGTAAAACATAATATCACAGAAAGGAAGTATAAAATATTATTAAAACCGATGTTCAAAGCCTTTGGCCATGCCAGTCCATCTATTAGGTACTGATAAAAAATACAAATTCATTGCAGCAATAAATCGATTCTTGTACTCTTCTGGAGAAATTATTGTAGGCAATTTACCTTGACCACCAAGGAGTCCTGATTTTTTTACCATTGTTTCTATTTTTTTGTCCCACGTAAAAGTACGAATGTAATCTGTAAAAAAGGAAAGTTATAAGTTATTAACTAAAGATAATGTGTTTAATTGAAGTAAATTAAAAATTTTTAGAAAAATGTATTTTAAAAAGTTTAAATCAATACTAAGTATGTTTTCAAATTACATAATGGCAAACAAATTAAATTTCTACAACTATTCAATTTAATTATAGTTTTTAAAATCAGCATATTTTATGAAATGTGTATAATTTTGTAATTAGTAGGCCATTGCTTTTACAGATAGTTTAAACCTCGATTAACAAAATATAAAATTTACCAATGATTCCTAATACTAATTCACCAGATTCTTCATCTAAACCAACTAATAGAGAATAATCCATGACAAGTTGTGAGGTGAGAAATTCTGCGTCATCATTGATTGATTGATTTAAAATTATTTTAGAATGAGGATGAACATATAATGGCGATTCACACGACACTAAAATAGGAACCATGGTTATTTTAGGTTATATGTCTATAGAACTTAAAGTCATAAAGAAAAGAAAAAGATATTTTAAGAAAACTTACTTTTAATGAGATTTTCATCCAACAATACAATCTCTCCATCTTGTGAATTTGGATCCACTAATCTATTTCTAACAGATCCTTTTAGATCAAAAATATGAGAAATATTTTTATTGTAGAAGAGATTCTCCATCACTAATAAATTTGAATTGAATGATGATCCTTTGACAGTATTTCGATACCTTACTTTATAAACTCCAACAATCTTACATAAAAGGGTGGGTCGTCTATTTGTTTGACGCGAGTGTATGTATGCAAAATATTGAGGTGCAAATTCTAAAAATGGTAGTATCTCTAAACGAGACATTTCCTTCAATACAAACCTATCATCTAATAATAGAAAATATTTTTTAATATTATGTAATAAATTAATATAAGTATAATTCATAAACATAAAATAATAATAAAATACATAATATCATTAACAACTTAACTTTAAATTACCTTTTGTTTTACAAAAATTTGACCCTGATTTTCCACCTCTAGCTGACCATGAAATGCACCTTGCTAAAGAACGAATGTACATTTCTTCTCCTGATACAAAGAATGTTTCTCTTAATTTTGCAAATTGTTTAGCAAAATAAACTTTCACATAGAAATTGGTTGTAGAATCTGAGAAAGTTATCTGTACAAATTAAATGGTGAGTACATTTAAAATAAAAAAAATAATGATAAATCTATCATAATATGTAAAATTATTTTAATATATGTTATATTTGTAAGATTATAGTACACACCTCAATATGTTGTTTTGATTTTTCATCTGTTTCTTTTTGATCATTATCAGGTTCAACATGTTCTACAGTTGATCTATTCAAATTTTAAATAAGGTCAATGCAATAAATATATATAAATAGGGTCATTTAAATTAGTAAAACAAAACTAGAATCATATTAAGATGTTAAACAATTTTCTTAAGAGGGCGTCATATACGCATGTGTTGTTTCCATTTTATAAATACAAGATATCACAGATTTTTATTCAGTGGAATCAATTTTATGATCTTAGCTTTAATATTAGAGTAATTTACCTATTATCCTACTTAAAGGTAATAATATTATTTATAGTCAGGCTCACGAAAATTAAAATTGATTCTATTGGACACAAATTTGCGATGTCTTAGGTTCATAAGACGAAGACAACATATGCGGATATAATGTCCTCTTAATACAAAATTTGGATGACCATATTTTTACTGATATTAAATTATGTTGATTTACATTAATTCTGTATTCGATATGTTGTTGTAGTAAAAATATGTGCTCAATGTAAATGCAATAATAGAACTAGGTTCTTTTTCATAAATTGATATAGGAGTACGACAGTGTATGTTCAATACATGGTGTTCAGTGGTTTCAATTGGATTCTATAAATTATTGAAATTATTCATTATATAGTCATAATATTTTGGTAATTTATAAAATACTTACAGGAATAATTGCTGGTGGTGTAGATGATGGTAAAAATTGTGATAGAATTGTTTTGACACTTTTTTTATCGTTTTGAGACATAGATAATTGAGACTTAGGTTCATTTGGTACATTACTGTCAACTGAAAAAAAAAAAACAAAAAAATATATATTATACTGTTAATGATTGTTACAATAATATCTACTGACAATCATCAACAGCATCACTGTCACTGTCTGTTGTAATATCACTTTGTGCCTGTGGAACAGATAAATAACATTTTTCACTTTGACCAATGTCAGAATCATTTAGATTTTCAAAATCATGTTCAGCGGCTATTTCTGATTCAGAAACTAATGAATGTTGGCTTAGATGACTTGTTATGTTATGTTCTTCAACAACATAACGACTTGAGTCGCATTCAAAATTTATTATTTCTTCTAATACTTCAGACAGGTTATTTGATTTGGATTCACTTTTCCTCTGTGATTTATCTTCTTTTTTAACAGCAGCTTCTATTTTTATTAATTTAGAATTCCAATTGATTGTGGCTTCACTTACTGCTCTCCTCAATAAAGTCATTGTATCATCCAACTTCCATATTGTATTTAATATTGTCCCTAATAATACATATTATAGGAAATAAATATATAATGAATGCTATACTCTATTAAAGTCAAGTAAGAAACTCAGCTATGACTAGTTTTTGTCAGGTCACGGTTCATGTCCCTGTTCAACAGTCAGCCACCAAAGTTTCTTTTTAAAGTGAATAGATATTATTTAAATACATAATACTAAATACCATAATTTGTATCCTTGTCAGTTAGTATTGGTGAAGTAATTCGAAGTTGTATATCATCTACTCTTTGTTTGAATAATCCTTGATCTTTTTGCAATTGTTGTTTTAATGGTAAGAAATTTGCTAAAAGGTATGATACATGATTTTTTATTTATTTTATTTTGTTTAAGTATATTATTTTACCATTTGCTTCCATAGATAAAGAACATATTTTGTTCATAACTGCATTAAATATTTCATGTCCCATTAATGCCCACTGTTTCACTTCTTCCAATATATCAGGACGGTATTGGCTAACTTTTATAGGGACTATTTTAAGTTTTAAACTAGGTAATCTAATTTCCCACATTTTAATATTTAAGTATCTATAACAAAAATTAGAATATTTAAAACTAATTAATTAGTTTAAATTTTTATTTTTTAACATACTCGAAAGATGCTACTGTTTTGTTATAAACAAAAAATTGTATATAATCTTGATTTAAAAAGTGGTTGCAATTAGGTAATGCACGACAAACACATTGCTGAGAATGAAATTTTAGTTCTAGGTATTTTGCAAAAGAAAATGACCATGTATCATCTGACAATGGTACTACAGGTGTTATCTAAATAAAACAATCAATTAATTCACCTATTTATTTAATGATTTACTATTAGTAATTATTGCAATATTAAATTTTACTTACTAAAGAACACTTTTTACAGTATGACCAAGTATAAATTAAATTTTCATTGTATGGAGGATCAATTAAACGGCCACTAATATTAGATAATAAAAGTCTAAAACAACTTTTATCGTGTATGAAACGTCGTTCATGTCTATTCATTGGACTGTCACATGAATCTGATGGACATTCATATGTTTCACGAAAACAATATCTTTCTAAAAATCTACCCAAGCATATATCATTAACTCCATAGAACTCCATAAATACCAATCTAAAAATATGTTTACAATTATATTTTATTTAAAATAGTTATAAATAATAAATAATACAATAAACCTGGGCTCAACACAAAATGAAGGTGCATTATTTGATTCTGGACAAAAACTATAAAACATCACAGGCAATCGTTGGTGATTAACTGGATCAAATATGTCAACAAGTTTTTCTTTTTTGGAGTAATTATTTTTTTTAGTTTTTACAGATGATTTTTCTAATTGATTGTGTAATATTCTACCACCTTGAGCACGAAACAAAGCCAACATAGTTTGAACTTCATCACCATTTATATCTTCAGTTAGTTTAGACATTATAAATGCATGTTTTGGCTTAAGCTGTAATAAAAAAAATGTGTAGTATATATTATGCGAGTTAAAAATGATAATAATATCATATAAAGCCAAAAATTAGTTAAACCATAACGTTCAAACTAAATTTAACTTAGTTTTACAAACTAAATTTAATCTAATTTTAAATTAACAGCATCAATTGATTTATCATTACAATTTTAACGTAAACTAGATGACAATGATTTTATTAAGAAATTAAGAGAAATAGTCATTATCTATCTACAATATAATTAGTCAAAATATTTGTCCCATTATTATTTATAATAATATACATAATAGTTAATGATATAAGAATTATATACATTTATTTCCGATTCCAACTGTTCATTTTCTTGATTGCAGTCTATTGATGATTTCATATTATTTAGAATTTGTGATACATAAATATGTTTTGAAAAATATTTTCGCAATTTACAACGTTTTCCAATATCTGATTCTAAGTATGGAACTGAAAACTAAAAAATGAAAATTGTAATTAAATTATTTAATACAAATATAATAATTGTGTTATTGTTTTCTAACTCACATTAACTATTGGTGATAATGAGAGTAATGTTGAATTTAAAAAGTATTGGTACTTATTGTCTTGATCGGTGTTGGTCGATAACGGTTGCGAATTGTTCACTTCAGTTAATTTTGATTGATATTCATTATCAGCATTATTATTTTCATTAGAAGAAATTGATGAATCAGCGAAAGAGTCATTGTTCAATTCGTTATTTTTCATTGGTAGTGATGCAAATTGATCCATTATATAGGATTTTTCTAACTTCCAATTATATATCATTAATATTAGTTGTTTAAGTATACTTTTTAATATCTTTAACTGTTTATTAGAACTGCCTCTGAGTAAAACTGAACATCCTCGTTCTGGTACTGGGCATCCTTCAAAGAACATTAAGGCTTTGTTACCAAAATTTTCTATATAAAATTGTTGGCATGTTCCTAACACTGGTTTTCCCATATGCGCATCAACTGAAGTTAATATTTCTGCACCAGTGCATCGAGCAATACGCTCCAGAACAGATGTTTTAACATTCAATACTAACGTTACACCCATTTGATTAAAAAGTTCTTGTGCAATTCTAGATACACTTTTTTGCACTAATACAAGATCAGGTTTCATTGATACAATACGGCTCACAATATTTCTGAAGTAATCATGCTCCTATACAGTATACAAAAAGTTACTAGAAGAATACATTTTTTTTACTAAAATAGATACTATACTCGACTCCAAAAGAGAAGACACCAGTTCTACGCACAATTTTCCCTTTTACCAGTGAAACTTACGGTGACAAAAACCAGTTGTTGCCAGGTGTTTTCACTTCTGAAATGGAGTATAGATTTACTAAGTTTACCTGCATAATAACAGGCTCTAATGATAACAATTTTCCTTCGACACGTTGATAAATTATTGAACATTGAAGTAATAAAATTTTAGGTCCAGATATTCTTGATGCCATAGCTTTATTGGCAATATTTTTTGAACATACAATACCACTGACAATACAACTATCACTCCGTTCTCCTCCTTCTATTTTTTTTATTTGTAAATAACTGAAAAAAAAAACAAATAATGAATATCAATGTAAAAGAAGGAGTGTAAATGGGATATTAATAGATTTTATTGACATAAAAATTAATAAAATATAAAATATTATAATTGAAACTAAGGATAAATTAAAATAAAACAAATAATTTAAAATTAGTTGAATATTAAAAATATTATAGTAAATAATTATAATATAATGATATAGATGTTTTTATAAAAACATTTTATTTAAAAAAAATAAATATTATAATATTTTGATTTAGTTTAGCAATCAATTAAACAATATAATTTTAAAATCTTGGTTTTTCTTATTTTTAATGAATTGTAATATAAACTTGAAAAAGAACTTACTCGCAAATACTCATATTATCTGTATCAGGAGATAAATCTGGAGATAGTTCACCAATAACTAAGTCAGAAAGAGCAATTAAGGTGTCTACCCAATTAATAGAGAGACCATTCTTTTTCAACATTTGTGTGACAAAGTTCAGTTTATGATCATTAAAGATCTTTCTAAAATTTTAAATATTGTAGTTAATTAACTTATACATGATAGATATCATTATTTAATAAAAATATTTAAGTATTAGTTATGTTATAACTTTATAAACAATAAATAGTTACTAACATTAAGTAATTAAAAATATATGCTTCATTATAATCTTCTCCCAGTTTTTTAGGGGAACTCCAAGTTTTCATTGTACCAAAATTATTACGTTGGTAAGTTATTGAAATAATTTCTAACAACTTTTTTATTAATGTGTCTATAGGTCTTGGTTCTACAACTAAAATTATTATTATTTTAAGTACAAAATTATATTTTATTCAAATAATTATTCATTTTACCTGAATTTAGTTTTAGTTTTTGAGAACTAGGTTTTGAAATTTGGACTGTGTTATTATGAAGATCTAAATCTAATTTGAAACTTCCATTAGAAATATTTGAACCTTGTTTTTCTATTAAAAAATATATTTATAAAAACAAATTTAGTTCAAAAATTGCTGATATGTGTAAATATTACATTTATAATTACCATAAATTTTAGATTTTGTAGTTTTACTCTTCATATTCTTATGAGACTGATTTGGAAGCACAGAACAAAATCTATACAAACAATTTCCATCCAAAAAGTCACCTTCATTCTCCATAACTTCTTCTATGTATCCTGCATCCAAAAGTACTTGTCCTATTGCTGTACCATGCATTCTAAGTATGTACAAATGCATATTAAACTATTATTTACAAACTAATATCCACTAAGTAATTGGTACTTTAATTTAAGATTTTATCTAATAGCATATATTATGATAATAATCATAACAATCATAGTATACTGAAACATTATAATTTTAAAGAATGCATCTTACCTGCTAGTAACTTTCCCGTGGTTTAATAGCCACTCAATTAAATTGTTTCCAAGAAAACATGAATGGTAACTTCTTAAATGATATCGATGTGTTTTTAAACTTAATCCACCGTTTATTTGTGTTATTTCTTCAAACAAGTTATTTAGATTATGAGTTACATTTGGATCATCAGTAGATTCTATAGGAGATAAACTACCTAATGTGCTTGATCTAATGAAAAAAAATAGTTTAAAATTAAAAATAATAAGTTGAACAGGCATATCATATAAATGTACCGGGATAATGCAAAATTTTCTTCTTGATAACCAACAGAAATTTTTCTACTGGGAGAATTTGTTGTTTCAATAATGTTTTCAAAGTACTTTGTGTTAGATGATATATTACAGTTAGTTAATACTTCATTGTTGCCCAATTTCACTTGTAATTCATTTCTAAGTGATATTAAGTCTGGAGATAATACTACATCTTTAGCAACAGACTGTAAATACGACAATACTATTTTGCAACAGTACGTACAAACTCTGAGGTCCCCTAGGGAAAAACATTTTTTAGTTAATTTTAATATTCAAAAAGCAATAAAAAAACGTAGTTATATAATTGTATTCATTATATTTTATATAAATACAATTAATAATAAATAAACATTAAAAAAAAACAATCTCACCTGAACATCCCATTATTTTACCAGGTATTTCTTGGTAACAACATTTTGAACAAAATATTTGACCACATACTCTACAATGGTGACGCCGCCTAAAAGTTGTAAATTTCTCACAACAATCATAACATTCTTTACTCACAGAATCAGGCATCCAATATTGTTTTAAGTCAGTATTTCCATATGACGGATAATCCTAAAATAGTAATATAAATAATTTAAGATATATTTGGTTTAATAAAATTGACTTACTCCTGATCGAATCGGTAATAAATTTCCAACTCTTTTTAAAATATTTGGTAAATTTCTTGCATCTATAGTCATAAGAGCTTGTGAAGTGTCCTTTTCTGTTTGATCCTAATCATAAAAATCAAGTATAATAATGAGAATTTTTAGAAAAATACATCATTTTTAGCTTATTAAAGAAACATAGTTTTCTTAACAAAAAGGTTTGAATTAGGACTTAGGAGCTAATGAACAGGATTGTATTCAGGGCAAGGCATATGCCAGGGCCACACATTTCAAAACTACATACCTATTAATAAATAAATATAGTTATCTACTTATTTCCTTCAAAATTTTTAAATTCAAGTATATTTTTATTGTATGAAATTAAAATTTCTATAAATTATTATTAACATCTTACTATATTACTATATAGTTCTTGACAAAATTATTTTGTTGTTAACTCAAAAATTAGTAGCTGTGGAAACTTGAAATTTTCACTGAATATTTATATTAGCATTTACTAGAAATTAAATAATTTTCAAGATGTATTGCTTTTTATTTTGGTCCAATTTGTACTATTTATAGGTATTCTATTTTTGTACTTTTTTGGTTTTTATTCTTTTTATATATTTTTAATATATCTATGTATTTAAAAATTTTTTACTTTGGCATTTTTTTTTAACATGCAAATTTCCCATTTTTCGTTTTGGAGAAAGTGGTAGGTAGATGTAAATACAGTAATTCGCCAAATAAGTAGAGTATGACTTTGTTAATGAATTCAATTTTTAAACTTTTAAATTTTTATTATTAATATTTTATATTTTTAAATTTTTTTTAATAATTATAAACCAAAACGTTATAAATACATTTTATGAACTATTTATTCATTTTTGTCTTATTAATGCTTTATATGTTTTTTATACACACAATATTTAACTTATATGTTTAGTTTAAAATAGTTTATGATTTTGAGTTTTCTATGTATTTTGGTTAATTTACAGTGTATTTTTAAGATTTTTTAATGCATTCATAGCTTTAATAATAATATTATATTATGTTATAACCATTAACCAATATGTAATAAGCAAATGTATATAATTATATATTATAAAAAAATTGTCAGTTACAATTAATTTACACATAAATTAATAAAAATGTTTTATGTAAAAAATATTAAAATTTTTTTTTTTTTGAATATAAAAATTATTATTTTCTTGTTATTACTTTATATAATAAATTTAATTATTTAAAAACATTTATATTTTTTTACATTTAATATTACAGCAGGTAAAAATTAAATATTTAAATAGATATTGGTAAGTATCTACTTCATTATTTTTTTGTTTTTAAAATTATACATACATTACTAACAACCACTTCAGCATTTTTATCATTGGTATCTGTTGGACTTGTCTTAAAGCTGAATACTTTAGAAAAAAATGAACCAACAGATGATTGCTCTTGTTCAGGACTTAATGGAGTGAACTCCGTCAATGCTGTTGTCGTATGAAGATTAGTCATGATTTAGAATATTTAGATAAATCTAATTTTCTTCAGCAATATTGAAGTTTTTGACTCAAGTCATTATGCATATTATTAAATACATTGTGAGTAAAAGTTTAAGTGTTATTTTATTATTTAATTGATTGAATGACAATAATTGTAAATTAGTAAAGAATAAAGATATTATAATAACAACTATAACTTTTATTTTTTATTAACATTCTTATTTCTTAACTTTTAACTTTGATAATAGTACTTAAACAATTTGAATTATATCAATATGATAAGACATTTGATAACAGGTAAATTACCTTTTTAGAACCAAATATCAATTTCACCAATTATATTTCTTTATTTTTAGTATCCAATTGTTTTATTAATAGGTGGATGCATAGAATAATATTACCATTGATTAATGCCGGGTACTCATAAAATAAGAAACGACATTTTCACCACCTAAAAAGAAGAACTTTGGCTGTGAAATATCGTTTTTGTTTTTTTGATATCAGAAATATAAAAAAAGTTATCAAAGTTAAAAACAATGGGTTTTGAAACAATAAGAATATTTCATAGATGATGTTCTCAGCTATTGTATATCAATAAAATTTGAAGTCTTAACTATCACTACAGCTTGAGTAGTTCTATTCCGCGAAAATCAGCTTTTGCTATGTTTTACATGTGGTAAGACAGACACAACACATACGGCTGTAGCGTTCTCTTAAATAGCGAGGATATTCGGTCAATTATCGCTACCTCAACTTTGACATATGTCACAGACCAATGTCAGACAATTGTATTATTATTTAAAACACTTGAAGGGAATCAAAACAAAATGGTTTTTTATTTTTTATGCACAAAAGATCTATTTTTATTCTAACATAATGAATTACGCAATATGGATTTTAAAAACAAGTTTGGTTTGGGTTCTTTGTCTAGTACCTATAAATACTTGAATTCCAAAATGAAAAAAATGTGTACATGTATGTTCAAATTTTAATTAAAAAAAAAATATTTGATTCTAATTGGTACCTAAACAGCTTAAAGATATAAATATAAGATTTCATATTATATGAATTGAAGTTACCAGTTACAGCTGGAAATCTGGAATAGAGCAAAACATTTAACCGTCATAATATAGCATGCGTGAGAATTCATCAACAGGTGGCAAATTGTTTGCTATCCCTAAAAACCAACGGGTGGCAGTTGACCTAGATTTGATAGCAAGGTAATGCAATAAAGCTAAGCTCCGTGAAAATAAAATCATACACTAGTGGCGCAAATTATTTTTTCATGAGTGCACACCTAGAAATTTATCAGCCGGCACCCACTTGCCATCATTATGAGTAATAATCATAATAAGGATCTATCATTCGTTCATATGCCCTATCATCAAATTATTCTTTTTTTTTGAGAAGTGGGAAGGTAAGTGTCCCTTTTTGTAGATTTCCGGGGACTTGCATCTCTGTATCAGTATTATAACTTTGTTAATCGTTTTAAAATAAATTAACAATAAAGCTAAATTTTATTGGCATGTCTAGTCTCGTGCATTACATAATTTTAATCATGATGGATAATTGGATGACGAATATAGAAGTTTATAAATAATAATATATATAATATATTTATTATCTATAAACATTAATACCCATAACAATCACACATTATTTATAAGTCGTTCTTGTTACATCTGCTCCGAAAATTTAATTTTTCGTTCTTAGAAGTGTTAGTAAATTACCTCTCTTCCCATCAAATGGATAGTCATTGATTTTCTGGTGGAAAAGTGTCAAATCAATTGTTAACGTTTTAAAGGTGGAAAAGTTTTCTGTCCAAATTTAATTAATATAAATTAACATAAGTATAGCTCAAAATATTTACTAAGACTATCCAATATTTCTATTTTAATTGTAGATATATTTTGTATGAAATGGATCATTTAAAACATCATAACTTACATGACATATTTTTCAAAGGATTAAACTTTAATAAATATCAAATTTATCTGATTATCGTTTATTTAACTTCAAATGATTTAAATTAACAACAATGTGAATGTTGATTTCATATTTTTTTAATTTTTATAAGAGTAATTTATGAGGAAACTCTTTTTAAGCTTTATACTTGGAAATTTTTTTATCAACATAAATAACTCAAAAGGCTAAAGTATGTTAGCTATAAATTAATATGTATATATACTATTCACATCTACAATACAATAATGTATATTAATAACTAGCATAATGTAATAATAATGAAACTTATATTTATATAGTTAATACTCTTGACTTAGGTTTTTGTATTGTAATTTAATATTCTTAGATTTTAATATTTTTTTTATACACAATATATTCAAGTATTATATTGATTACTTATTAATCAAGTGAATACTGTATCACCGTAACAAATACAGTCTTTGGACATTCACAGTACATTATATTGAAATAAATGAATAACTATAGACAAATAAATAAATTAGGAATAAATATACCGTAAAATAATTTTCATTTGTTGATTTAAATGAAATATTTTAAAAATATATTCTTATTTCGTTTAATTTATTAAAGATTACAACAAGTAGAATATTATGCATTATTGTTGTAGTGATAAAAATATATATTTATCATTTTTTATCACCATTTTAGGAAAATAACCATAAAAATAGTATTTTTTTTATTATATAATACAATATATTATTATGTATCATATCTGTATCTTTTCTAAGTATGATAACATGTTGGAAATTGATTAGGCTATGGCCTGACTCGTAGTTTTGCCAATAAGGTTGACTAACTATACTTTATAATAAGGATTAACTAAGGATATATATTATTAATAATATAAAATATGTATTTTAAAGAACTAAGTTTATCTTAAAAAATAAGTAGATCATGTATGTTATTTTAGCTTCATTACTTTTTTATACAATGAATAGATTTTGAATGTAAAATTTTTATGATAAACCATTAATGTACTCCCTCCTACTATGAGCTAATTTATTAGGTGATAATTAAATGTACAATAACATATATAAATTACAAAATTGGTATTTTTAAAAAACTCAAATGTACTATTTTATTCGCCTACAATTATCGTAGCTGCAGTAAGATTAGATTATGTATTAAAAATAAAGAAACAAATTTTTAAAATAAATTAACATCAAATTAAAAAAAAAAAAAATTTAAGTTCAATTTCAGATTTAATTATACCTACAGATTATAATTTGTTTTATAATTTAATGATTGAATCAAAATTAAATTTTTCTTTTATTATAATATATATATTTTTTTTGTTTGTAATTATAAAACATTAATTTATCAACAAATAAATTAAACCATGTATATTATTTTTAGGTCATGAAAACATTGTTTTTAATATTATTAAAAGTATTATAAAAAAAAAAAACTAAATAATTTGAAAGTTTTTTTTACATGTCTTGAGTTTAAATTACTTGATTAATAATTAGCCATACGACGTCTTGATTTTTTAATTCTAAAAAAAATAAAATAATAAAATAAATAATACAATGATATGGTTATTATTATTTAATAATACCTTTTTGCTCCTTTTACAAAGCACCAATCTACACTTATTTGTTGTCCCAAAATATCGGTGTTATTAAGTCCTTCACGTGCTCTAGATGCTTCCTTATATGACTCATATTCAACTAACGCATAACCCTTAAAAAAAAAAATTATATATAATATTGAAAATACAATAATGAACTAAATAATAATTACTTTTAAAAATCCAGTTCTACGGTCCAAGTTTAAATGAAGATTTTTAATTTTTCCAAATTCAGCAAATTTATCATGTAAATCATCTTCTTGTGCTTCTTCATGTAAAGAAGAAATGAATAAAATCCAACCTTCAACCGCTGTATAAATGAAATAAATAGATAATGTAAATAATATATAAAAAAAATATGAAAATTGAAAAATTACATCTTTGAGGTCCAGGGCCATCATCATCATTTTGATCCACAGAATCAAATTCCATGTCTTCATCTTTAATATCATCTCTTTTAGATCTATCATCAAATCCACGTCCTTTCCTTCTTCTGGCTTTATCTTTAAGTTTTGAGACACCTTCTAGAATTAGTAATTTTAATTTAATATTTTTTCTTAGCTATTAACAACTTTATATATTAAATTAAAATATACAAATATAGTACCATGTAAGTGTTTATTAATTTGGAGTTATAAGTTATAGAATATTGTATTCAAGCTATTATACTATTTAAAATGAATAAAATTTAATAACACATTGTCAAAAATACAACAAAATATTTTAATAAATATGCTTATCTAAAAGTTGACAACAACTGAATTAAATAGATATTATAATCATACAATAGTTATTTTGTACAACATTAATGTTAAGTATAGGCACAATTAGGACTTAGGGGGAGGGGATTAAGCCCCCAAATATATATATTGAATAATAAATTATAAGTTTTTTTCCCATATGAGGTATCAAATTGGCTAAGAACGAGTATGTTGTAACACTGTTTCTTGAACCTGGTAAATGCTTAAATGTTATGCAATTTTTTTTTTTTTAATGAGCTCCAATTTATTGAAAATTAATAAGTTGATTTTGTACTTATAAATCTAAATAATTGAAAATACGATTCTCTTTATAAATATTCAATAATTCCAATAATAAAAACTTGAATAAATTCATTATTAAAGGAAAAATGGAGATGTATGCTTGATAAATCATACTGAATAAAAATTATATATACATTTGTAAATTTGTATTTATCATAAGCCATTAGCAAATGTATCAACTTAGTAGAAGAGTTTAGGTAAAATATCCACACAGATTACTAAGGAGAAGATATGAGGGCTATAGCCTACCCAAAAAATTGGTCCTTCGTTAGGCTCATGGTCTTCAGTGAAAAATTAATAAAAACATCAATATGACAATTTAATTATTTTGGTTAGTTAATAGTAGGAAAATATTTTAGCATTATAAGGTTGTAATGAAAGTTTTACAATACGTTGTATAGTAAACAAACTTAAAACAAGTTATTTTCGTTATTGTAAACATTGTTTATATAATTTACATTCGTATTAATATCAATCGCAATATCGGGAAAATGAATAACATATATTACACATCAATTTAAATTGCGTCTTTTTAATGTTAAGGATAAATAATAAATAAATATATTTATATTACCGTCATCTTCTTCCACAAAATCTTCAGCGTTCAAGTCTAAAACGTCAGCCATTATAACTTAGAATACTGAATGTAAAGTTAAGTACTTTGCGAAAGGTGGTCGACTTAACGCGAACTTAAATGGATACGAGTTCAAGTAAACAAAATGTTCAGAAGTGTCTTCGTTTTGCGGGACGGCTGTTTTAGTGTTTTGTGGTTTCCCAAGGCGTGATTCAATGACTACCATTATTTATATACATGAAGTTAGTAACAGAACAAGCGTCAAAATTCCAAGTTATTGATAAGGAAATCTTCATGTCGGCCATGTGCACAGTAGTTAATATTATTATTATAATGTATCACCAATCTTGATATCGCGGTGTACATACTATATTTTAAAACGTGCTTTTATTTGTATTTATGTTCGATTTTAATTTTACATAGATATTTTTTAATTCTTTAATATTCACTTAAATAGTTATGGATGTTTTTGAAATCATTCTTGGAACTTATGAATCATTTGTGATTGGTGTAAAATGTCGCTTTAAAAGTCAAGTAAATATATTTTTTAATATTTTTAGCGCAGTTATACCTAATTCTTGTACATACAATGTAATACAATTTTAATTATTAATTTGTTTGTCCTATAACAGAAGTCTAAAGATCTAGAACTGGTCCAATCATTTAATGATCATGTTCATCAAGCTAGTATCCGATCAGTATCGTGTTCGTCCAAGTATATGGCATCAAGTAGTACAGATGAGACTATAGAGATATATAATATGATCAGGCGATGTCATGTACACACAATACTACAGCACAGTGGCACAGTAACGTCTTTAGCGTTTACACCAGATGAGTCACATTTAATTAGCACTAGTGAGGATGGTTCAATAGCAATGTTTGAGACTGGCACATGGAAGCTTAAAAAATTATGGGATAAAGCTCATAAAGGATCAGGTAGACTGGTGATTAAATTTAAATACATAAATGTATTTTAATGTTTTAAAAACAGTATTATAAAATAAAATTGGCTAATACCCTTTGTCCTATCTAGTTATACTATTTATATACTAATGTTTTTATAATTACTTTCCAACAGTCACTAATCATGGTAGTATCTGTTAGAATCCAATCTTTAATTGCTTTAAAAAGTATGTGTTTGTTGCGTTTATCCACCGGAATAAAAAAAAACAAACAATTTTCTGTATTCCTCTATATATCCACTGACTTTCCACATAATGTTGAAAATATGATATTAGTATACTTTTTTCAGTATAACTTATGATTTCCAAAAATAAAAATCCAAAATTTCATTTTAAACTAGATTTGTTTCCCAAAATGTATTAATATGTTTCTGTCTTGTTAATTTTTACAGCTGTTTCATTTTTAGCAGTTCATCCTAGTGGAAAATTAGCATTATCTGTTGGAAAAGATAAAACTCTAAGAACGTGGAATTTAGTGAAAGGAAGACCTGCTTACACTACAAATCAGTCTAGGTAAATGTACAATTTGCAAATTATTTTGTTGACAATTGACTTATTTATTTTTGTTTTTTAGTATGAGTGCTTATTACTTTTTTGATAATATCATTTGGTCTCCAGCTGGACAGTATTATGGTTTACCGTTAAATACTAAGTTAATGATTTTTAATGTAGAAACTGCTGGTATTGCTTGTACAATTGAAGATAATCATAAAATACATGGAGTCACATTTATAACCGTAGGTGACAATTATATTTAATTAATTTGTATGTTGTATTAGAGTAAGTAAGTAATCCTAATTTATTTTTTGTTTCAGGAACATTTGGTATGCTATGGCTCAGAAAATGGTACACTGCATTGTTATGATATTATTAATAAAGAAAGTGTATGGGAAATAAAAATCGGAGATACTAGAGTAAAATGTTTAATTAAAGTTGATAGTAGACTTGTAACAGCATTAAGTGATGGTCTTGTTACTGTATGGAAACTCAATGATAGTAAGAAACCTATTGAAAGTTGTTCGTTGTTTTTAGACTGCAGAATTACTTGTATTTGTAACAATTCCTTAAGGTAAGTAATATGATAAATTATTAATTATATTAGATGTCATATTTCTTTTATTGACAAATAGGTAAGATTCTGCAAGACTTATTCTTTAATAAGGATATTTTATACTAATAAATTAGGACTTTTTAGGTTTTTTATATAGCCAACTTTTTTAATATTGAATGTAGATTATAATTATGAAATATTTTCACTTAAACATTATTTATTATTGACTTGATATTCACATTAATTTTATTATGGAAAACATTTGGAAATTTTCTTCCCATCCATCAATTAATGTTATGCATTGGCGTATTTAAGGGGGGCCAGGACCCCCTTCGTTGGCTGTTTTTACTATTTTTTGTTTTAAAGATTTCTATTTATTTGTATACATGAACAACATACTACAATATGTCTTATAAATTTTTAGAGTGTGTGTGCCCCCCCCTCCATTAAAAAAATTCTGGATATGCCACTGATGTTATGTATATTAGTTTATCCTCATATTAAAAAATTAAGTTCTTTTATATCTTCAAAGTTACTTATTAAAGCTTATGATTTTTATATACCATTGATTCTACCTTAACAGAGTGGCCACATTATACATAGGTATTCACATACTAAAATTATCACTGAACACTGAAAAAAAAAAAAATTAATAATTAACAATTTAGTCTAAAATCAACTATGCTAGTGTAAATTTAATTTACAAGTTTAAGTTATTACTTGCAGTTCAGTTTTGATAAGTATAACAAATAGTAAAATATGATTTATAGACTTAAAAAAAAATATTTTCAATAACATTTATAGTTTCTGAAATAATGAGCATATTACTTTTAATTAATCTCTTGGTATTATGAAAAAAAATTTATATTATTTGATATTAAATAAAACCTCAATGGTATTAAAACCAATTTCCACCAATACCAGTTAACCTCATACTGCAAATGTACAACAATACTCTTTCCCCAGGTATCACTGATACTTAGTCTCTTGACTGTTCAGCAGTGAGGGAATCAGCTTTGAAAATCAGTAATGTCACTAGACTTGAATTTTTTTATTTAATAACTGTCTTAAGGAATCTTTGTGGAAATATAGAATATCTTCCATTATTCTATTATTTATCATTTATTTAATTCCAAAATATAACTTATCAAGATAATATAATTGAATAATATGTACTATAGTTTTGTTTAATATAAAAATATTGCTGAGAAATTTGTATATAGGTAGTATTAGTCTAGATAAATTTCTGAATTTTTAAACAAAACTATTTTTATTTTTATAGAAAATCAAAGATGGTAAAAGATGAATCTGACGAAGAAGCTGAAGAAGTTAAAGATGACACGATTATTGGTACAAGTATTCCTAATAAGACACAAAATATTAAAAGAAAATTGCCAACTGAGGATATTAAAAATAATAAAAGAAAACTACCAATTAATGGTGTTAAAAATAATAAATTAAAACCTACGATTAAGAAGAAAAAAAGTTTATCAAACAATTGGAAAGTTAGTGAGAATGTTTAATGTATTAAAAAATATAATATGATTGTAATAAAAAATAATTCTTTAATATTTAATGTGTTTGAATGAATATGATTAGTCATTTTTATTAACTATGTTTTGATAATCTGACATAGAAATAATAATAATGGTTTATTTAAACAGCTAGAAATTTAAATAAAAATCTATTTTTTTTTTTACTTTATTGAAATTGGAAATCCCAATATTAGTAATGCCGACAAGTATTAAGAATGTTTGATGGGTAGTAAAGTATATTAGTTTAAACTGTTCTGGTACAACTGGCCCTAATCTTAAGGGACCACACCTGCATGTGTTGTCTCTATCTTACACATGTAAAACATAGCAAAAGCTGTTTTGCGTGGGATAGAACCACTCAGGCTGAAGTAGTGATGGAAAAGGCTCCATATTATATATAATATAGTTAACATTATCTGTGAAATATTGTTTTTATTTTTATAATCAATTCAAAATATTAATTTTTTTAAACTTAAATAACTTTTTTTTTAAGTCAAGATATCTGAAAAAAAAAAACAATATTTCACAGCCAAAGTTCTCCTTTTTATGTGGTGAAAATTTTGTTTCTTAGTTATTATCGTAGCCTTCTTAGATCTTTGCCATGGAAAACAGTTTTTGCTAGGTTTTACATTAGTAACACTCATGCGGGTGTTGCATCCTCTTAACATATTTTAATCTTTTCAAGCTATAAATCTGACTTTTCACTCATTTTACTTGACATGTCAGCAATAGAACCTAAGACCATAACCTAAATATTCAAAATATAATTAATTCCTATTATTTAACTAAACTTAATCAATCACCAAACACTGTCTTAAACAAAGATGATCATATCATATAAATGAACATGTTCATACTTGAAAGTAGTACTAATAGAAAAAAAAAATTATAAATCTATTTAATAACTGTATTAATATTTGTGTACAGATTGTAAAATTATATTTTAGTTTTTTAGTAACAATTTTAAAAAAGGTGCCTAAAAGTTATTTATTACTTTTTTTTTGGAATTAAATTTGCTTATGTTGTTAGACATTTTTTCTAAAAATTATTTAAGATCAAAGGTAAAATAATATACACAAAAATTGATTTTTAAGATATTCTTTCTTTTTTTTTTAAATCAAAACAAAAATAAGATACTCAAACAACATTTCCCAAAAAATTATAATGTATGATACATAGCATAGTTTGCACACTTTTGGTAAACTAAATAATAAATTACAGATAACAATAAACCAGGTTATTTATAATTAATTCACTAGTTTTCACACTCTAAACATACCATTAATTTGATATAGTTATAATTTATAAACTAATACAATATATTTTAAATAAAACAATTAAATATAATCCATAAAAAAAATGAACACAACAAAAATTAAATTTAACTAAAAGTAACAGATATAATACACATACATATATTAAATATTTCATTCATACGTTAAGTTTATGAAATCTAGAATATTCTATGCTTTCAATAACTTATACATCGTATACCTATAAAAAATAACTGTTTATTGATGCTAAGAAGTTGTGAAAATTATTTAAAAAACTTGAAACTTTATTGGGAAATAAAAATAATAATTTGAAATATCAACAAAATTTAAATTAATGTAAAATGTATGAATAGATTGTTATGATAAAGTAGCGGTTCTCACCATTCTTCTGGTGTGACTAGAATAATATTCTTTGGTAATCCGCTTAAGTCTTTGGTTTTCAAAAAAATAAAATTAAAATTAAAAATGAACTAAACTTCTAAACTTTGGCATCCAAGTTTTGTTAACATAACACCTAAAAACAATTCATTTTGGTTTGAATAAATAATAAATTTAACTAGATGTCTGAAATCAAACTACATATGTCAATAAATTAGTTACAGCGATAAGCAAGGGGAGGTGTACATTATTATAGTATTATCATCTGTGAAAACCAACACCGATATTTTATTAATAAGTTAATATTTCCATTACCTATTGAAAAAGCTTAATAAGTTTCTACAGACTACTTTTATAAATTGCTTTATAATACATAATAATAATTAATATCTCTCAATTTGAACATATATTACAATAAATATTCAGAATTATTTAACATTTAGTACTCAAATTCACCACCACCAGTTTTGAGCTATAAATACAGCGTTGCGAGATAGTTGTGGAAGAACAAGTAGCTTATAAATTATACTATGCAATCTGATTTATTGATCAGGTAAATTTGTGCCATTTTAAGATTTGTTATAATTTTCTAATTAAACCAGAAAATGGATCAAATTGTTCTTAATCTATATAAGCTAACAAGTAATTGTCATGTTATTTATAAATTAAAGTCATGACGTTAATTCCTCTAAAATTTCTTCAGTTGTACGTCGTTCGCTTTTAAATCGGTCCATATACATTTTTGGGACAGTCCAGTCTAATAATATTTCAATATTCTTTTTTAACAAGTCATTTTCGCTTTGACCATTTCCACGGTAAGGACTCCGACCAGAATTTTCAATAGAATCACATAATACCAAATCAATAAGTCTTTTTCCAAAACCTAATGCATTTAAACGTTCAGTGGTTGATATACGTATCAGTAAGACTGCCAATAACATTCGCATTCGATCTAAAGCCATACCAGGGGGAATAAATTCTTTTGTTTCTTGTTTTGGTGAACATGTTTCTTCATGAGTAATTATTTGAGTTTTTGTTTTGAAATATGAATTACATTTAACACACAAGTAAGGTTTGTCTGTTTTGTGTATAGTTAACATATGTTTTTTTAAATGTGGTAGTTGTGTAAATGCTGTATTGGTACATACAAGACATTTAAATGGTTTTTCTCCAGTATGACGTCTTACGTGCATTTTCATAGCTGTTGAATGTGCAAAAGATACTTTACAAACTGGACACGGATAAGGTTTTTCTCCACTATGTCTTCTTTCATGTACTGTCAGTTGAGAACGTTGTACAAAACGAGCATCACAACTTTTACATTCATAAGGTTTTTCATGACGATGTGTCCTCAAATGTTGTATCATATGTCCTTTAAACTGTTTATGACATATTTTACATGTGAATGCTCTGATATTATTATGATAGCTAGATAGATGTTTAGTTAGTCCATCCCTACGTAAAAACGCTTTTCCACACACTTCACATACATAATCATTTTGTCCCATATGCCGTTTCATATGGCCACGAAGAACTGAACGACATGCAAATAATTGATGACATATTGCACATTCTAGTGTATATTGTTTGTTATGAGAACGCGCATGTTGCCATAGTTGACTGGCTCTTGTGAAGGATTTTAAGCATTTGTCGCATCTAAAAAATTTATAGAAATTGTTCTAGAAATGCAAATTGAAATGATGATAATAATAATACAAAATTGTTAAATAGAATAAATAATCACTTTTAAAATCAGACTGAATTAATAAGTGAATACAGATATTTATGTTCCTTATAATATTGTTAAACTAATAAAATATTATAAAAATAAAAATATTTTTATATAATATATTAATTTAATGCAAAAAAATAAACATGGTAAATAGGCATTATATAATATATACATTTATTTTCCATTTTGTACTATTAAGTTAATTTTAATATTTTTAATTAGCATTATAATCTAAATGGATAATAGATTAGTATATTTTTATACTTGATATCTTGCATTATTTATCAAAGCTAAGATTAGAAAAATCTTATAATATAATTTTATTCGTCTTAATATTTTAATTTGCAGTATAATTAATTTTTTTTTTAAATTATAATTTTAGGGTTTAAATACTGTAAGTATAGTTCTGCATATTAAACATTTTAGGTAGGTAAATAAAATAGCACAATTTTTATACTGAAAAAAAAAAAAAAAACACATCATAATAAACTAAAATGTTTAGTACAATAGGAAATACTTCATGATTATAGTTCATTGTAAAGAAATAGACTAGAGCATATGCTAATGACAGTAAAAGTACTACACAAATAGTATAGTTACCTTACACTATTACATAAAATAGAACTATAATTAAACTAATTTAATTAGTTTTAAATATCATAATAGATTAGTTTTTAAATAATTCTATAACACTTAAAAGAAAAAAATACACATATTTGGTCAATTATAATTATTATATTGAAAATCCACCACCAGTATTTTCTTAAAAACTAAGGCCAATTTATGAATATTTATGTGCTCTAAATGATAATTTTTTATTAAATATTTTCTAATTTATTATTTTAAAATCAAATTGATTGATTTGATTGCTATTTTTTTTTTTTTAAGTGAGAAATATATTTTAAATGGAAATAATATAATTTACTATTGATAGTTGAAAGATAAAAATAATGTATTTTAACTAAAATACACTTGTTTTATTACACATAAATTAAATGGTAATAAAAAGAAAAAAAATACCTGTGAGGATAATATCCGGTATGAATGCGGACATGTTCAATAAGTCGTTCCTTGATTGGAAACTTTTTGTCACAATGACCACAAGTAAAATCTTCTTCCCGACCACAATTGTGAATGCACATCTTATGGTTTTTTAGAGTATTCTGGTGTGTAAATCTATTTCCACATAAATCACACTCATATGGTCGTTCACCAGTATGGACCCTGTAATGCTTTTTCAACACGTTGGGAAATGGGAAAATCTTATAACAATATTTGCATTGATGCTGTCTAGGGCTTTTTCTAACAACAGTTTTGTTTTTTTTAACAACCCCCATAATTAATATTGCGTTGATGCCGTGTTTAGCTGTTAAAAGTGTTATTCATGCTTATTTATCACTAATGCAAGTAAGATAGAGTTTATAATAATAAAATTAATTAGTATTTAACTTATTTTCATTTTATAGCTTAGAAAGATAAGTTTCCCCGACACCGTAAGAGAAGCGTTGATCTAGTCGTGGTATAGTTTCATAAAATATCAAAATTTGAAGCCGTACGTTATTGTGTGTCCATAATAGTTCTTGAATATTGTTCATAATTTTGCTTCAAGACTAGATTCACCTTTGGTTTCATCTGAAATTATCTTAAAACAAAACAATACAAAAAATTTAATTAAATGCAGTATACACATATTTATTTTGATTTCAATTAAATAGTAAATTTTTATGGAGAAAAAAAAATAATTTAATGGAGTCTAATATTTAATTGGTAGAATTAAATATTGATAAAATTATAGGATATTAATTCTAAGATGTATTACATAGTTGTAAAATTAGGTATAAATTGTAAATAATAATTTAAATTAAATTAGCCTGGCGAATTTAGCCAATTTAAAAAAAAAACTAATAAGAATGAGAATAATATTTACTGTTTGCCTGTATACATTAAATACACGTAATATGTAAAAAATGATACACGAACACGCAGCTTTATTGAAGAAGGGTATACATTGATACTATTATAAAATAAAAAAAAAAATAGATTATGGAAACAAATCGAAATAATTTTGAAATTGTAGAATTTTGGTGATCTTTTTTCATGATATTAAGGCAATCAACTTACTTCAAAATGTATAATTATAATTATTCGAAACTTTTAACTTCCCGTGTACAACTGTAAAATTAAAAAAAAATATAGGTTAACTGTACATAATACATATCTGTATGACATATTATTATGACGTGTTGATACCAAAAAACTAAAATACTAAATAGAACTAATAGTAGTCGGTGGCAACAATAGAATATATTATTAATGGTAACGAATAATGATTGGTGGTTTTCAGATAAATGTCAATAATAATTACGATAAATATTAAGTAAAAATGTTTAACTGATAATAATTTTCTAGATACATAAATGATTACATAACATTTAATGTAGACATGCAGTATTCAAAATGATCGTGGTTCTAACACTGTACTGTTCAATAGTACAAAATATGTGTGATAATAATTTTACATTGTTGCCAAATATGTTTTATATTGTAAGTTTATCGATTAGGTTTTGTATTTGAGTATAAATATATGCTTAAACTGCCATTAATCGGATAGCATTAAATTTTTGTTAATATAAAATAGTATCATAGTTAATGAAGTACAAAAAAATCTATTTTAATTACAAAAAATTTAAGGTAATGTGTTTGAAAATATCAAAAAAAGTGTTGCCGAAACCAGGGATCGAACCAGGGACCTTTAGATCTTCAGTCTAACGCTCTCCCAACTGAGCTATTTCGGCACGTTGAAGAAATTATAAAAAATAGGTTTAATTGAAACGTGATATTTATTTTTTAATATTAGTTAAGTAAAATAATTTATTCAGTTACACTAAAATTTATTACCGCTAGGCAAATAGTCAGAATTTTATTTCTTTTTTCGAGAGAAGGTATTTAAATAATTTTAAATACAATTTTTATTTTTTACATGGTTGAGAGTAATTGGTTGTCATAATTTTATCAAGCAAATCCTGGACAAACAGAAAAAATAGCAAATTAATTAATAAATCAATATTATTGAATCATATTAGCCATTGTTTTACAAATACAACAATGTTATACACTATATTATTATTTTATATTTAGCTTATGAATTTGGTATCATTGATTTATAAATTATTCGTTAACAATAACATTTTAACTCGATTATTATTATTATTAGAAAAAGTTGTCGAAATTAAATAATTTAAATTTTTTCCTAAAACCGGGATGTATAGGCGTCCCGAAGTTATTTTTCGGGACACCGGTAGACTAAATCAAAAACCAGTGACAGTCCCGGAAAACCGGAACGTATGGTAACATTAGTTAATATATAAAACTTTTTATTTTTTAAAAATAAGTTTTTTTTTTGGGGGGGGAATCCAGACCCCACGGACCCTCCTCGTAAATACGTGCTTGACTATCTCAACGTTTATATTTTTTTATTTTGTTTTTGTATAATTACTTTAATAATGTACCTATTATAACATGTTTTTATTTTTAAGTTAATTTCATATATACGTATAGAGCTGCTCACCTTACCTATATACGCCAGAATCGCTACTGCTTATATATCTACAATCTTGAATCTACTAATACTAATGCAAATCAATAATTCATTTTTACAGTTTTATCAATATTTTTAAAATAAAAATAAAATATTCAGGTATCAGGTAAATAATTCATTAACCTAAATCAAATATATCTCAAAAAAAAAAAAAAGAATAAAAAAATACGAATACTTAATTAAAACGAATAATATATATTAATAGGTATCACCATTATTACTGCAAATATTTATTATACATATTATCTATTTATTTTTTTATATTTATATAGGTAAATAAATTGCGTTTTTATGATTTTTTTGTGGTCGATACTAATTATATAGACATATAGTATAATTATATACGATATACCTATTTATAGTTATTATATACTTGATAGTTGATACTTGTACATTTTAATACATGCAGGAATAGATCACGGATCCATATCTAAAGTAATTAGACTTATTACACGTTTATTTTAATTATTAATTTTGTAATTAATAATTAACTTTATCGGATTAAATTTATGCCTATGACACTCACAAAGAATGTGGTTTTCTATTGGTAAAATAATCTTCAGTATCGGTTCAGTAGATCCAGAGATCACCACTAACAACGTTAAAAAACGACTTTTTTTTGTATAATAATATACTATAACACTATAATAGTATAGATATAGCTATAAATTATATAGTATATTAGTTATTACTACTAACATAATATAAGTAAATATACTGTTTTAACTATAACAACTAACATGAGTAAAGATAACAATTTATAATATGGTATTGTAATTTGAGAATTATTATTTGATATAAAATAATTTTAAAGTTCTTCGTACCATGAATATATAACTAAGTTTACGTATACCTATCTTAGTTCATCGTTCGTACATACGTACGTTACATTTTTAATTATACTGTGTCAAAATACTAAGTAGGAGTCGAATTTGATTAGTTACTTATTATTCCACTGGATGTCGCTGCACGTACTAATTACATTTTTTTATAATCTGCCGCGAATAAAGTAATAATAATATGTTATTGATACATTATTACAGAAGCATATATGGGGTGCTAAGCACAACCCTTATTGCAAATAAACCCAACCAATTTTTACTTAATAGGCTTCTGCTCTCTAGTGAATTAGAACAAACTCATGCCTATCAAGTTCCGTCAATATATCTACGTTTAATTGCGTGGAACGAAAAAAATTATAAAAACATATTTGATTTTTTAATAGTCCTTTTTGCATCTCACGTCGCAATTTTAAAATATTATTTTTTATTAATTTATAAACTATTTTATAGAATTATAAAAATTCAACCAATGAAGTATTAAAAATTTTAATTTTAAATTTAATTTTTAAAAAAGAAAAAAGTATAGGTTATACGTATATAGTGTTATTAAATTGTTTAATCTTTTTTAAAAATGTATAGTAAATCTAAATCTATATAAACTTATTTTTTTTAATACGAATTTTAAATTCAAATTTAGATAAAAATAGATACTTAAGTTGTAATCAAAGAATAATGATTTTAGCCACTTTCAAATTCTGTAATTACATAATAATTAAAATATAATTTTATTAATAGACTATATTAATGATCGAAAAACACAAAAACTTCTTTTTATTGGCATACAAAATAAGTACTGTAGGTACTGCGTATACAAGCATAATTATGATAAACCAAACATTTTATTTCATAAACAGATATACTGGTCTTTTATAGTAGTTCACTTGGCTTGGTAACATTAATTATAGTGGAGGATTCCATTCCAAAGAAGTGAAGAGAAGTATGGAATAAGATACAACACATTAATTGTGCCCGACAATAATAGTACCTCTTGTGTTAAAAAAAAGGATGCAAGGTTATAAAAAATTTGACATTTTTAAAAATTGAATGTACTCATTTACTCCGAAATATTGTTAGTAAATTAAGAGATTTAGCAAACCAAAAATCAATTGGAAAACTTGAAAATTGCAAACTTTTAGACAAAAATAAGAGGATTTCAGCGTAATATATTAAATTGTTTTGAATTTAGGCATAATAATGCCATATTCTTAAAAATATTGATCTTTATAATTTTAGTAATGGGTCACATAACTGTAAATAATTTACCAATCCCTGTTCTTGACACTTTTAAATACTTAGGACTCAACCTCGACAAAAGACTAACATGGCAAAACCATATAAAAAAAAAATGACTAATACTTAATGCCCGCTCCCGCTCTCTAAAAGTATTACTTTCAAAAAATAAATTCTCATCTTTAAAAACAAAACTTCAAGTATACAAATCTCTTCTGAAACCCATATGGACGTATGGAATTCAACTATGGTGATCGGCAAAAATCAAATTTAAATACAATTCTGGCCTTCCAAAATATTACCCTTCGTAAAATCACAAATGCCCCACCATTCGTCTCTAACATGACCCTCCTCAAAAACCTAGGTATAAAAACAGTAGAAGAAGCTGCTATTTTCTATAAACGATTTTATAATAAATTAGAAAACCATGAAAATCCTCTAATAAAAGACCTACATATCCTGTCACTTCCAGGTAATCCCCGTCGCAGGCTGAAAAGGAAATGGTGTAGGGATCATCTAACTTAATCCTAATAAGTTATAAGTTATCACATAATAAACAAGCTAAGTGCTACTGATGGGTGGCTTCTTATTCACGTAACCCTTTAATGTTCTGTTACTCTAATCTCACATATACTTATTATGTTTAATTGTATAGATTGTATATTTCTTGTAAAAAAAAAAAAAGAAACCATGCATAGATATTTAATTTTTTTTCAACAGAATATATAAGTATGGGTACACAAATTTTTGTTCTATATTAAAAATATTTTTTATGTATTTTTTCATACTTATATAATATATATTTTATATGTAAACAATTAAACATAAACATCAACAATAATTTTTAAGGGGTCTCTGTTACCTTGCATTTAATAAAGAAAAATCAATTAGACAACTAAATAAACACGTTTTTAATTATTACAACGCAATGTTTAGACTACCTATACGTTCATTACCCATTATTGAAAAACGTTAATTAACGGTATATAAAATAAATATTAAATTGAGTTGGGTTCAGAACTTAATGCAACTATTTTTAATTGCGTTCATATTTATCATGGTATATTATAATTAGAAAACTGGTATAAGATATTCTGATATCCAATATCTAGATATAAAAACCGATACTATATCCAATATTTTAATTTGATAATGACTGAACAAATTTATTGGTTAAGAAATTCGGCTGATTTTTTACGATATAAGATACGAATAACCGATACTTTATACTATCTTGAATACTATAATATGGTATTATAATAACTATGTTTGTACAATATATTTGTATTATGTACCTACATTATATAACATATATCTGATTTTCATATTTATACTATTGTTTATCAATAATTATAAAATACTTTTTTAAATATAAACATAAAGTTGTATAAGCTTAAATTTAATATACCAACACTATATTTTATATATTATTTATACAGAGTACAATATCATAATATTTTTATTCATGAAGACATATTTTTTATTTTTACGTTATTTTATTTCCAAACAAAATTAAAATCATAGTTTAGTAATTAAGTAGGTAACTTGTATTTAACAGTACATGCAATGTATTAATACTTCGATTGAATAGTAGACAGCGTATATCGAGTCATCGAAATATATGTTACATAATAATATGCGCATGATCGATATGCATAAAATTCAAATTTATTTTTGTACAGCTTTTCTATTCTGTATAAAAAGTGAATGATTTTAAAATTTATAAAGTACTTAACAATATTAGATAGTTGAACATTTTTATTGAAGAATATATTTTTTAATCTTATATTTTATTCATTAAATTGATTAACAATCTATTTTACAGATAATAACAGATTTTATGTAGTTTAGTTTATTTTGGTGAAATATCTCAGTATTTTTTCAAATAGTCGAGGGAATTCGAAATTCAGACCAGTAGTTAATATTAAGTATAGGTAAGTAGAGTGGTGAGGTACGGGGATACCCTACAAAATTTAAAAAAAGTGAAAACTTAAAAATGAATGTAACGATAACAAATATTAAAATAATGTTGTTTTATTTTGCCTGAAAATAATGTAAATAGTATACTAAAAAATATTAATTTTTATATTAATTTATTATTTATAAAAATTATTTAAAATCAATACAGATAAGAGTATAATAAATACATTTTATCATTAATATTGTTTGGTAAATGACAGAATATTAGCATTAATGGGTAGGCACTCAGAATTGCCACCCGACTTGGTACTTTTTAGGTATTATTGTGTTTTCTTAGATTCCGAGCGAAGCGTTGAATGTATTGATTTTACTGTGATTTTTTATTGTGGATGAGTACACGATAAGTTGTCGTTAAAATGCTTCGATTTTCAAAAACGAGGGTGGTTTTGTTTATCAAATGGGATCTATAGTCTGTACTTTGAAGAGGTTAAACTTAAAAATTCCTAGTACTTATTAATTATTATATTATAATGGGGAAAAGTAAACAAAAAATAAAAGAAAACGGGAATTTTTATTCCAATTTAATTTTAGACCAAATGTTTATATTATATTTTCGAGTTATTTATAAGCATAACAAATTTTATTTAGTTTTTTTTTTTTATAAAGATTGATTAAAAATTGCTGGGTAGAAATGTTTGAAAATTAAATATAAATCTTTTCATAACTCATAAGTAATTAATTTCTCAAATAAAAAATATTGAAATCTATAGTTAGAATTTTGACAACATTCATAAAAACTCAAAAATGTACAAATTATTTTGTAGTTTTAAATTCATAAATATTTTTCTAATTTATATGAAATTTTTTTTTTAAAATATTAAAAATATATAAGCACAATTTTTTTTATATACATTTATATACATTATACATTTAAAGTTAGAATTTTGACGAAATTCGCTTGGCCATTGTCTTTTGAGTAATTTATGGATATTCTTGAAAAATAAAATGGAGGATATTTGTTTGATTAATGGATTACTGTGAGAGTTTAAGTTATAATAGAATTAAAAGTAATATAATTTGTCTAATTCATCAAGGGTAGTCATTTTTAGGTCTTTATAGAGATTTTTATTTGTAAAATACCAAAGAGAGGATGTTCTTAATCGTAAACAGGTAGACTAAGGTATTTAATTTTGTTTGCTGTTAGGATTGTTTGGTTGCTTAACATAAAAATCTTACATTAAACGTCTTATAATATAAGATTGACTTTGATGAAATTTTTTAAAATATGGTTAATTTTTTAGCATTTTAGTCAATGGGTTGACGGGCTATTTGTATGAGCTTTTACATAAGCGATGCATTTTAAGTTAATGATTATCGTGTAGTGTTATGTAATAAATCATAAGCGTCAAGGGGGGGATGTTATAATGGTGACGACCCTTTGGCTTTGAACTATACAGAAAATGGACAATTTGTCGTCATGGGAGTTATGAACACGTGTTGCAAACTCGTATTTAATCAACCGCACATCATCAATAGCGCTGAGCAGAATTCTAAAAGATCTCTAATGGAATCTACCACCCTTGATTTTCTTTTTCCAGTGTATTATTTTTTTTTACTCCTTAGTCCTTATTTTATTTTATTTTTAGCCTCTCATTTTTATCTACCTCAATCATTTATTAGCTTGAATGAATACTTTTATTTTCACGGGTTCACAAATGTCATTTTTATTTATGATCATCCTTTTTTCTTAAGACTCGTTTATTAAAAAAGAATCATTATGTCACTGTAATATTAGAATAGGGTTGAATTTTTTAATTAATTTAAGATGTGTTATAATATAATTAATAACCTAGTGCTGACTAATCAGAAAAGTAAGTGGACTCTTATTGGCAGATTAACGTTGTACAATGGATAAGAAATAATAAAGCAAAGGCTTTATCATAAAATAAAGATACAAGTTAATTCATCAACAAATTCTGGTCGACTTCATTTATCTGTGGATTATATTTTTACGAAATAATTTAATTATTTTACCGCACAAAATAATAACATGTAATGTATTATAAATTATATGCCGTCGAATGAAACTGAGCGATGGGTAAGTATGATAATATTATGTTTTTACTTATCTTACTTATTAATTATTAAAATACAATGAATCCGTTATTTGTTAAATGTTAAATAAGAAATTACCGTTTGTCAAAGTAATTATGTGTGTTGTTTTAAGTCATCGTTATGAAAAAAAGAAATAACGAGCTAACATATCACAACTAGCCAAGCATGTATACAGGAGAGGGGGTTAGGTTAAGTTAAGTTGTTTTCGATTAACGAGGAAAAAATTGTTTTATTATGTTGCGGCACAATTTGTATTGCTAAATTAGCTTACCATAATATTATACAACTATGAAGTTCATGTTGTATCTATTTCTATATAAATAGTATTACACACACAAACACATAGGTATTATATTACAAAAAAAAAAATTTATGACAACCAACTAAGGTATAACACTCTATTTCGATATAACCTTTACATTTTTTTGAACAGAGGTTTATACTAATATATTGAGTTCATTTTTCTGGTAAATTAAATATAAATAGGTAATTACTCCTAACCAACAGATACAGACAAGCAACAGATTAATATCAATTTAAACTTTTAATTTTTGTTTTATAACATATTTTCTCTTAAGTTATAATTTTCTTTTCTTTTTCATTCTTGAATCACTAGGTACGTAATTATAGAAATATAGATGTATGACTTTTTTTAGTGAAATTTAAAAAAAACTACTTTACATAATATACACAGATGTGTTTTTTTACAAAATGTTATAACATAAATTAAAAAAAAACCTTGTCTCTAGAGGATGCAACTTATTTTAGTTTCTCACCACGAATCTTTTGAATTAAATTTAAAATTCTCGAGCGGTATTAATCTGTTTATATTTAAACATTTTAAACTCAAGTGAAAATTTTTTTTAGAATAATTCATTAAAAAACAATACGATTATTACTAAAATAATTTTAATTATCAATGTATAG
Organism: Rhopalosiphum maidis; assembly: GCF_003676215.2. Lineage (NCBI taxonomy): Eukaryota > Metazoa > Arthropoda > Insecta > Hemiptera > Aphididae > Rhopalosiphum > Rhopalosiphum maidis. Next base: position 70,764,167 of record NC_040877.1, read on the forward strand.
CATATTAGTTTTGAATAGATTATATGATTATTGATTATTACAGTATCAAAATGAAATATGATACATTATAGGTCATTATTAAAATATATTAATATTCATATTATATTGAACTTTAATTTTTTCAATGACAAAGTATCAGATGATTCAGTGGTTAAGTAGTAAAATCGAGTATTCAATCTAAAATGAAATGAATAATTAAGTATTTAATAAGTAAGTAATAACTATTAGATTTTGATATTATTTTTTATTTGTTTGTCTACCTTATACCTACTTATGTATGAGGTACCACGTTATTTTTATAAAAATATGTCAATATATTTTCAATTATATTTGATTAAATTTTTATTTTGACACTGGTTTTATTGTTATTGTTATTTTCATAATAATAATATTATGGTATAATATAGCCAATTATCACTGGGCACTTAGGTATCTTAGTTAATATTTCTATATGGCCTATTTGTTTTGAGTTAAGACTATATAAAAATTCCATCTACCATTAAAGATGGGGTGGGAGTTTGAGTGGCTTAAGTTCTTAAAGCGCTCATATAGCTATACAACGTTATTGTCAGTGCATGACGACGAACATTTGGTTTTTTTCTTGTGGTACCTACCTATTCTAATTATTAAATACGATATATTATTATTATTTTTTGTTTAATTAATTATTTAAAAATGTATTAGGTTAGGCAACCTTACATAATATTCTATACTTAAGTACAGAAAAGCTTCTAAGATATTTTCCGGTACAATATAAATTATCTTTTCGATCGCTTAACTTGCACAACTTTTTGCGATGAATATTGTATTAAATGTGTTTTTACAAAGTTTTCAATGTACCTACATTGTATTTAAAACACCATTTATATTATGGGAGTGAATGTCAATATGACCTGTTTATTATATAATACTTTATATATTGTAAAGGAGGACGTTTTGACAAACATACAACATAAAAGTGGTATTCTTGTTAAATATTTACATGACATATATAGGTTCTTTACAGTTACTTTATTTTATATTTTAAGATCAACGTATGGCCATAATATATCTACATATATGATTGTGTTTTATGTAAATATGTTATTACTTATTTTAGACACCCTATTAGTAATTTATGCCACTATTTGTGAACGTCATAAATCATAATTCTGTAGAAGTATTACGTTCAACAGGAATAGAAGAAGTTTTGTTTTTGTTTATTATCAAGTTAGTTTTTTTTTCTAAAATATAGATCAATTTTTTTTTACTTACCCATTAATAAGGTTATCATAATTTCAATTAATGTTTTTATAATACTGGTAAATATATAAGTAATTAGTCTATTTAGTTTGAATTCTCGGTTTAAAGTGAATTACGTAGTCAACTGTAGATATATTATTTTAAAAATTAAGAAAATTGTTTAAACAATTGTCGTTTAGAAGTGTCTTTGAATGCGACGATTTATCATTGCTTTTATATTTATATTTATAACAATAAATCTGCACTGCGATGAAAGATAGTTCGAGTGCCTATAATACCTAGATATCGGCATCCAACTTGTATCTTTTAAATGTTTGTCAACGTATAATGTAGAAAAAACCGTTACATAGGCGTAATTTAGAGGGGAGGGTGGGTTTTGGAGTTTCAGAATTGTTTGGAGTCTATTCATTCTTTGAGGTAAATATGTACAAATAGTATTGTTAACATAATTTTGTTATACAATTTTAAATTATCTATTTATTGCATATGTTTAATATAAATTTACATAATTAACACAAAAATATTTAACAGTATTAAAATGTATAATTGTGTGAGGGTGACTTTGTCAATATATATTTTTAGTGAAAATGTCAAGATTCTAAGCTACCTCCCCTCCGGCCAAAAAAAAAAAAACAATGTAGATCTAGTATTGATAACACCTGTATATTACAGTATATACGTATAATGTTGTAATTTTCGTTTTTTAGTTGAATATAGATTAATAGTTATAACATTCAAATTCGCTTGTACACAACTAATATGGTAATATGCTTAAATTAATATTTCAAAACTTGATGTTAATTAATTTATAATATTATCCTGCATTTTTGTATAGCATATTAGCATAGCAATATGCTATATTTAAACCATCAACAGACATGTTTTTTCTTTAAAATTTATTTTACATTTTACATTTTATCATACATTGTACATTTTATTTTTGTTTATAAGCTTTTAAAATGTTAATTGATGACTTCTGTTTTTCTCGATTGAAAATAATAATTAATGAACTTGTTGCTACAACCTGATGGTACTGTTAACACTAGCTAATGATTTACTGCAGAATTGTACTTACTAAATGCCACAACTCTGAATTATTGTTCAGTATTTCTTGCTTTTGTATTACCTATATTTGCTGGTGTTTGGTAAATTGTATTGTTCAATTTTTGATGTAAATACGTGCGTAATTTTCTTAGTGTGATTGTAACTAAAGTTTATTAAATTGTATTGAATCATATACTATGGCTTTGGAACATTAAACATTGTGTACCTACGTAACACGTAAGCATGATTCATTATTTTTTATAATTTTTTTATTTGATTTAGAAAAATTAAAAATGAGTATTTTATTTAATCTTTTCTATGATATCACCCATTTGGTTTTTGTTATAGTTATAAATGATTATTATTATACTTTATAATTAAATAAATATCAAAAACTAAATTTAAATATTGTATGATAATAAAACTTCAAGGTGCTATTATAATTGTTTCTTTATTTTTTTATTTTGAAGTTATTTTAAAACATACATATTTTATATAATGAAAAATCATAAGTTTTTATTTAATTTTTAAATGTAAATGTAGGACTATATTACTTTAATTTTCTTAATTGAGAAACATAGTAATTAATTAATTATCGTACAAGCTAATACCTTGATACGGAATTGATATCTGCAATGACCAGAATAGGTTTATTGTATTTTAGAATTTTGATATTTATGTATGAATTATGAAGCTATATGGATTTGCTCTAGATATTGTTTATAAAATTTAAATTTAAAATATAATATTCATATTTTTTCAGTTATTATTAATCAAAGTTAAAATTTGAAGAATGCAGCAGTATATTAGGTTTATTACTTTTTAAGTGAGTTTATATAATATGTTTATTATTTTTTGATCAAATAAATAATAAATATTTTTTTTCAAAGGATTATCTTTATTTCAGTCATAATTAATTTCATCTTAAACATAAATATTATGAAATAATAAAAAATAGATACTATATATTTAAACTGTATTTATGATCCAATTTTCTATAAATAAAGCTAATAAACTTCAGTAAAATAGCTCAAAATTGTTAGTATAACTTCGAAATTTGAAGTTTTTCAATCCAGAAAGTCGCCTCAGGGATTTATCGACTTTTATAAACTTTTATCCGTGTCGTATACCTACAGTAATCCTGTGCTCTTTTATATTGAAACTCTAACAAAAACTACTATATTTATTGTTTTATTTTTCATCTCTATCTACACTCTCTCTTATTTTTTACCCCCTGGAGTAAGGGAAAACTTATAAAATCGAAATTAGATTACTGTAAGCGGCTACCGATGACAATATAAACCGATATGTACTTAGAATAGAAAATATATGTAACATCTATCGAAAAACTATTGAATTGATTCCATAATTCAACCATTCATCATTTCCATAAACAGAAAAATAAACACATTTATTTGTTATCCAATATTAAAGTACGTTAAAAATACTTGTTGCGATGGTACTAGTAAAAGTATTAGTTCATTCATAAAAACTGTAACAAAATTACTAAAATTATTAAGTGCTTCTTTTTCTTTTGGTATTTTTAATTTAAAATCTTCGAGAATATGTTTTTTTTTAATTTTTACGTCAGCTACCCGTCGACTGTCGAATAAAGTTAGTTGAATTGTACATATTTCACATTGGATGAATTTTGAAAAAGACTTCAATATAATTGTAATATCACGCAGTTGTGAAACCTTTAAACTTAAATGTTTTTTTCTTACTTGTGCGATTTTGATCCCATGTTAAATAATTTATTTCCTACATAAAGACAAATAACTTATGATTTCATTATAAAGAATTAAATGTTTGTAAATTTCGTATATTGTAAATTTTTAACATATTAGGTACCTATATTAATTAAAAGAAAAATATAATTTTTCATCAATTTTATAGGATATTCAAATAAATATCAAAGTTAATGAAACTTGGATCATAATTTTAATTTATATGAGACTAATTAAATTAGACTTGATTAAATGAAAACGTATCTTAAAGAAGAAGAATTAATAAAATTTTATTTAATAGAATATATATATATAAAAATATAAGCCTTTGTTCTTAGTATTGTTTTGTCATTTTAATTTAATTGCTTCGATTTTTAAGCCAAGATGTTACTCATTATGTCTATAATAAATTACCTTCTTAAAACGTTATTTAAATAATATGAAGTTGATATTTTTATTTTATTTAAAGCAATTTTCAACCATATTTTAAGTATAACCGACAAGGAATAACGAGGATGGTATACATATATATATATATATATTGTATATATCTATACATTTTTTAAAAAACAACAATGTGAAGTAAAATAAATACACTTCAAATATTTATTGGTTATGAAATGAACTGTGTGTAATATTTCAATAAATATTTGAATGTGATTTACTTTATATATAATTTGGCTATAAGTTTATATATATTAGTTGCTAATGTTTAGATACAAAATACCTAGTGTCTTATAATTTAAAACATAAATTATTAATTACCGAAATTGCTATTATGTTGAAGGAAATTGTGAATTTTGATGTTTAAAATAACGTAGGTAACTGAAATAAATTTAAACTGATGAGTGATATATTTTTTTGAAATTTTATATTTAGTATTTAATTATATATGAATAATGAATTAAAGTGTAATGGATATGTTGTATAAAATAATATTGTTCTATAAACTATTATTAAAAATGAAATTATATGTATATGTTTAAAAAAAAAAATTAAAAACAATAAATGTATAGTTACAACTTACAACTCGTGCGGACAAAAAGTTTATTAAACAGTTTTGATAATATAACAAGATAACATACGATTTCGCATAATTTAAATGAAGGAGCCAAAATAATTGGATAACAATTTTTACCGTTTTCACGACGTATTTAGTAAAAACAATGTTGATGTTAATGTTATTAATGTTATTTTAAAGTTGAACGTTATACACATTGCTACTGCTGATCCACGCACTGAAATCAAACATACAAAACGTAATTAATTAAACAATTTCAATTTTTTTTTCAATTATAAGCCATTTTTATTTTTTGATCAAGATTTAAAAAAAGTTAATAAATGTTTTATATATCTATTATTTGATGTACTTACACTTAAGGGATTTAAAAACGTGAATTTAATTAACTTTAAGATGTGTATACTTTAAGCATAAAATCAATATGAAATCCTTTTTCCGTTTTCGAGTTAATTTATAAAATTGTGTTAATGCTACTAATGCCAGTTAGGTATACGTAACAAAAATGCAAGAAAATAAAGAAAGTACAAAGTAAAACGTTTAATACATAGGTCAGGTTAGTAATATTTTGTAATTTGTAAGAGCTTCTTTTATTTTTTTACGCCATTACTATACTTTTTGCATTATTTTGTAAAGTATAAGTAGAGAATTAATGTTGGCGAAAGTACATTTATCTGTACAAAATTAAATTAGAATTTATGCATGCAATTTGACATTAATAATTATTAAATAAAACAAGTACAAAAAGGACAAAGAAAGGGTAATAGGTAGGTATATAAAAACATGCAAATATAAATAATTTACATGTTTTTTTTTCTAGGGTTCACACTATTATATTTGGTACGCGTTGTCCTCTCGTATTATATACAGTTGTTTTTACTAAAGTACTCTTACGTAAAATACACGAAATTAGTTTTATATGTATCTATGTAATATGTATTATCATATTATATACTATGACTAGTCTCGTTGAAAGAGAATAATTAAAAAAATATAGGTAATATATTAGTTGAACAAATAATGTTATGTACATGATACGCATTGAAAATGAAATAGATTATTTGGTTGAAATAATATTATTTATTTTGAAATTAGTTTTTAAAAATCACTCTGCTGTATAGTAGGGGTGGAGATAAGGTTACTATTATAGTGATGATAGTGCATTATGCATGTGTTAAATTTGAATGCAATGATAGGTATCATTGAATACGAAAAACGATTCTGAACGGAGATGATTTGTCAGTCCAAGATAATATATTATATTGCCTATATTTAATTTGTAATATATATTTTTTCTTATACAAGTAATTTATTCTTGTAATTTGAATTATATTTTCAATCCTAAGCTTTTTATACAAAATTGTTAATACATTTTTAACTACAAAATAATAAGCAAATATTTGTAATTTTCACTAACTTTGTCAATATTTCAACTAAAATAGCTTATATAAAAATAAAAACAGTTCATATGTATTTTTATAAGTTTTGAATGACTGTAAGACCAACTTTTGTGGAATCTTTTATTACATTTTCAAGTACTTTGTTTCAGCGAAATTTTTTTTATTTATGTTTATAAAAAAATAAATTAAAAAAATTGAATATTTCAAATGCCTATAATAACTGGCATAAAAATTAGTGAAATATTTTGAAAGAAAATTATGTAGAGAAAATGCCAATCTCAACTACTGGTAAAAGTTTCAAGTTTTTACGACTTATACTTTTGAATAACCGCAAATATCATAAATCATTTTAGGATATATAGTCATTTTATCTAATTCCATACACTCATAAATTTTTTTCTTTATTGACGCTCGAGTTTTTTTTATTGTTATTTGAAGGAAAACTTATGGAGAACCTTGTATTGGTTTTTTCAACCTTAAGTATAAAACAAAAAAACTTTATGAATTTTCAACTTCAAAATTCCTTGCAAATTTTCGCGATTTTGACATATTTCGTTAACATTTGAACTTTAAACGCTAATAAACGAAAATTGTGACTAACGATTTTTGATTTTTTTTACTACGACAAGTACAACTTATAATAAACCTTATATTAAATTTTAAAGATTTTTTGGAATGCTAAATTTTTTTATCGGATTTTCAAAAAAAATTAAATTTAGAAAAATCAAAAATTTGAACTGTCTATAAATAGCTTAAAAAGTCAAAATATTTTGAAAATTTAATCGTAAGTAGATAACGCTAATATAAATATTTGGTGAAAGTTTCAAGTATTTACAATGATTTGTTTTTGAGTTACAGCAAAATAAAAAAAAACGAATCTACTGAAAACTGCAAGTTATGCGTGAAAAATCGCGTTTTTTGTTACTTTCTTAAGGTTTTTCTTGCTGCTTTTGAAAACTATTTTGAAATTTTTTACTTATAACCCCTTAAAGTATCAACTAGATTCAATTTCTTTTTAGACACGGGGCTTAAATCAGAAATCAAATTACTATTACTACTCCAAAACGTGATGAGTGACACATAAAAAAACACACAAATCATTATAAAATTATACATTAATTAAACCTACTTAAATAACCTACGAAGGCAAATATCATATATCATAATATAATATAATACGAGTTAGCGACTTTTGTAATTCATATAATATATTATATTTAGATAACATGTAACATTTTTTGGTTGCAATAATAAACTATTATTATTAATACATAGAAATAGTTATCCTAATATTTTACATATGTAATTAATTATTATCAATTGGTATCTACGAGTACCTTAATTCTTAGATTATAAAATTTTATTTAATAATATTTAATTATTTTATAGTTTTATTTTTTCCATAAAAGTAAAAGTTCGTATAAACATTGGCAAAATATAATATTAGTATTTGTAATATAATACAAGTAGGTTGGTAGCTATCATTGATGTTTAATAATATAATTTAGATACTAATTATTATGTAGTTGTAGTATATTTTAATAAAAAAAAAATAAAAATATTAACTACACGTAACTAACTTTTGAATAAAAAAAATAAAATAACCATAAAAAATATTATCTATTTTTTGGTGTAGACAAAAATCATTTTTTCTGAAATTCTTTTCTTTTTTTTGAAAGAAAGAATTGCTGATTTTCATATTTTATATTTGTATGGTTTGAATTAATCAAAAATTACATGTTTCAGACAAAAGATTAAATTATCTAGTACATTACTGTCAGTTTCGGTTATCTTGTAGTAGAACGAACAAATATATCCCTTATTGTACAATGGAGTAAATTTTTTTTTAAATTTTTTTTTCAATTTTAAACCCCAATTGATCTATTAAGTGATGATTGACAATAATAAACAAATTAAAATTATATTTTTATGATAACCAATGAATTAGAATAGAATTTTTAGAATTTACGTTTTTTGTTTACTTTAAAGAAGTTTTATATTAATGTTGATAAAACATTATCATATTAAAATCTTTTAATGGATATTATCCATTTTCAAACTTTTTTATAATCATTAATTTGGCTTTGTATTTTTCAATTTGTTTGTTTTTCATAGTCATAAAAAAAAAAAACAGAAATAAAGAAAATCTTGTTTATTTTCATTTATTATTCTTACGAAAGTGTTTTTTTTTTTTGTTTTAATTTGATTTTTGTTACTGGTAGTTTTATTAAGTTGTATCAACGTTATTTTTCATAATCAATACTATTAAGACCCAATTTATAATAATAGTTTTTGATTATTTAGGAATTTTTTGCTGTTGAATATATTTTTTTTAAATGGACATAATAAGTCATAATTAATAATACGTTTTTTTGTTAAATTTGACAAAGATTATTTATAATCTTATATCTAATTAATTCTTCGCTATTAAAAAGTATTTTATGAAAATTAGGTTAGATTTGGTTATTTATATAGTTTGACATTTTTAATTTTTAAAGGTTTCAGTTAAACTGTCCAACTTGAATTCATATTTGTATTTTTATAGCTTAAAATTCTTATAAATTGTTATTGTCGTACAAACTGTATTATAATTATGCGGATGAAATGAATAGCTGTCATAGATATATAAATAATAAATATATGGTATGGATTTAGGTTGATTGTTAATATATGCATTATATTAATATAAACGTATAGGTATTCAATATAATATATTCAAAATAATACGTATTATATGTAATATTCTTACCAATTGATAATAGTAAGGTATACAGATTTGTAAATGTTTATTTTAGATTAAATTAAAATAGATATTTAACTCAAATTTTAAAACTTATATCATGAATATAAACTATCAGCAAATAATAAAAACTGTGTATTTCTTTTTTTATTTATTAGAATTTATATTTAAAATATTTTAATTTTACTATTGGTTTGTAATGTACATTTTGTATAATTTAAGTTCTGATCCCTTTCTATTCTGTACTCCATAGTGTATACTGTATATGTATATATTTAATCAAAATCGTTCTTTGAACTTTTTATTAAAAATCTATTGAGTATTCTATTTATATTAGTAAAATTAAGGTAGATCATTAATATAAATTGATTTCATAGAAATTTTATAAGTATACTTTAATTTTAATTATGAAATACATTGTGTTTAAATGAAACCAGATAATAGATCTTTACTTACCCAAGAGTATTGCTTCACGTTTATATTCCTTAGGAGGTGGTAATGCCTTTGGACGACCTATATTGATGATGGATTGGCATGTAACTTTCATTAAGCCATTGTTGAAGTGATCAGGAGATATTGATAAATTTAATTTGGATATGCTGATGTATAAACCGTTCCGTAATTTTTCTGAGCGGTCGTAATTAGAAACCACCTAACCAAAAAATTTGTAATTTACGTTAATAATGTATCATTAATCAATCTATACAGTCATGTAAATTAAATATCTACTTTATTTATGATTTTTAAATTACACAAATTTATGAGCAATTTATTTTAATTAATTAAAATATTTTATATTTTTTGATTAAATCAGTAACATTATCAATAATATTAATTTATATAATATACCTGAATAATTGGTGTTTTGATTTTGAATGGATATTTCCACTTTTTTTGTTTTTTTAAAGAAAATATTTCGAAGAAAATTTAATCTTGATATTAAGTAGTGCGGTTCCCAACTTTATTAGTTGTGCGGACAACCAATTTTATAAAAAATTTTTGAAACACACTAATAGTGTCCTATATATATATACACAGGGTGTCCCAAAAGAATGCTTTTTTAGATTAGCTGAAAACACTTTATTTTTCAACAAAAAAAAAAATAAAAAAAGATATGTAAGGTTTCGGTATAACATCCAATTTACGTATGAAAAATAATATTCGATTATCCTCCCCTAGTTTGTCAGACCGAAGTGCGATCGAAAAAATTAACAATAACTACCTCTCAGTTCTCTCTAGTGAGTTTCTGGAGGACACCTTAATACCAAACCGGGGCCCAGTTTTTTCGAATTTTTTATTAGCCAACGAATAGATGACATATTGGGAGCAGCGTTCCATCCGAGTAAGATACGAAGTAGTCACATAGTCTCCGCATCACTTTCGTTAAATTGATAAAAGGTCTTAACAACAAACACACGTGTTTCAATTGGCATTCGGTCTATGGTGACACTTGACAAAAACTGATTACACAACAAAAAACCGGAATGATAGTAGATTAAAAAAATGATGAGAACAATTTTGTAAACGTAAAAACAAAAAAATGGCAATCAATTTAAAAAAGCGTTATTTTTGGGACACTCTGTATGTATACAATATACATATATCTACACATATAAAACAATTGTTTATTAAGAAAAAAACTGTATTAAACCTTTGAATCTAATCGCAAATTAAATAATTTAATGAGATTTTTGACATTGCTTGTATTTTATGAAAGAGTCAATATCTGGATTAAAACTGGATAGTTTAAATATTATTTTAACTAGAAATATATATGTTACTATATTAGTAATGTTAATATTATATTATATCTACGGCTTACGTGTGGGCCATAGCAAAATATTGGGAACCACTGATATAGTTTATGAGAAGTATAATAGTTGTGGTAGTGACAGAATTTATTCAAAATGATTAGTTTCTGGGTCTATGTTTTTAAAATACATTTTTTAAACCAATTAGTACAACTAATTAGAATTAAAATTATTCTATATAATACGCTAGAGTTTAAAGTTGCAAGACATTTTTTATTACAAAAGACTTCAATGTGAATAACTTTTAAAGGTCTTAAAATTCAAAACGACAATATACTCTGTTGTAAGAACTTTTTTCCATAAATATTAGTTTGAATACAACTCATTAATTAAGTGTTGAATAATTAGCTACATTATTGTTGAAATTTACAGTATTTATACCAACTACTACATGGCTATAGTTTTACATAAATTCAGTTGTATTGATGTTTTTTCTTTTGATTTATAATATTATTAAGTGTCAAAACAAATCTAACTTACCATTTTGTCATTAATATACCACCGAAGTCTTGCAGCGGGAAATGATTCTCCTGACGTACAATTTAAATAAATAGTATCACTAGTTTGATAGACTCCAGAGCCTCCATTGATTTTTGTTAAATCTTTTGGTTTCGGCAAACCTAAAATAAAGTTAATAATAATTAAATATTTTTCTAAAAATTTAATATAGGTAGTAAAAAGTTTAATGATTTCACTTAATATTATACAGTACATTTTTTTAATCAGTTCGTCAAATATTAGTTTATTTATAATTATTGAAACAAAAAAATTTGTACATTCAGTTTTGGTTTATTAGGTATTTAATTATTTTTTTTTTAAATATATTTATTTTAATAAAAATTTACAATCTATACGAGGTATAATAAGCAAATGAGTGATATACGATGTGATGCAGTGAAAAATAAAATACTGAGTAGGAGTTTCACATTAGAAACTCTTGAAGATGAGTAGAATTTAAATGGTATATAATATAGATCATAAAATTGTATACAATTATTGAATTACAATAGTGCATAACGTATGTATTTACATAGTATAAGTATATTAATTTATACTTAATTTAAATGTAACGTGAAGACAAAACTGTTCAAATGTTGAAAAATATTATTGTTTTGAAATACTTCTCAATTTAATATTTTTATTTAAAAATATTTTCATTTTTCTATTTTATTTTCCATTTAAAAATTTGATTTGGTGAGTTAAGTTATCCTAATCCTCAGTTTAATAAATTAATTTTTCTATGCATTATTATATATATATATTACTTTTAATTAATTTATTTTATTATAGAAGAAACAAAATATAATTTTGTTAATATTACTGATGGTTCATTGAACAAATAGATTATTTTGAGAGTATGCTTTTAGTATTCATATTATTAATCACTATTCAATTAATTAACAATAACCAATAGAAATAAGTGCGTGGAATGCATACGGTTTATTATTAATTTTTTTAATAATTTGATTTAAATTATTATTGTTTTAATTCAAAAAATAATATTTAACGATATTAAAAATGTTTACCGATTATTTTTATTTTTAGTACCTAACGCTAACATAATACTATGAAAGCTGAAAATATTGTGGCTTCCTCTATTTTATAGACATGGACACGTGGTACCTACATAGTTTTCACTGTTAGTTAAACACACACAATGCTTAAATATCAGTTTGAAAATATTGAATTCAATACTAAAGACAAACTACTGTTAACTGTTAAGTGGCTTGTATGTGACTAATGAATTGTGTGGAGAGTTCAGTGGAAAAAAACCCTGATCTATGTAGAAAAAAAGAGGCGTGTTAAAGTGTTTGTAATTCCCTAAAAAAAGGTAATTATAGTGTATGAAAAAATAATTATAGGTGAAACTCAAGACCTATAAATTCAATGTGGCCTATAGTTATGAATTTATATAAATTACCGCTATGGCCGATAGTAATAAAACGTATGTAGTATGCATATAATTAATAGTTGAATACAATTTATTTAAAAACTGTACGTTGAGATAATTAAATTATAATTCTTTTCTATTTTGCCAATTTGTCTATTACTTTTTTTGTTTGTTGTGTTTTAGAATTATCGCCTGGACACACCTTAATAAGTATCACCATCGGTAATTAAATCTATTGTATATAATATATTATACTATACTGATAGAGTATAGATATTTGCACCACATCAAATTTGTTTATCGCTGCCAAGTATTTGTAATATACTATTATGTGAATTTAGTTATATTTTAATGAAATAATCACACATTTTGTGAATATGAAAACTAAATATGTGACGTGTATTTTTTTTAGTAATTTTAATTTTCAAACGCTTTGTAGGTATTTAATAATAGATAATAAGAATTTCCTATGATTATTTCAAAATTAAAATATAAAAATAATTCACCTCGATTAAGCGTGTTTTTAATGCTTATCTATTATAGTTTGCAACATCACCTAGATATGTACATATTCGGTGATACGCGTGCTTAAAACGGACAATGTGTAATATGTACTAGTAAAATACATATTTAATAGTTTGTTTATATGCTTATGACAAGTTAACATTATTATGTTGTCTAAAATGTGCAAAAATATATATGTTCAACATTTTACAAACTATTATGTAAACGACAATATCGTACACAACTCGTTTCATAAAAAATGTATACCTAAAATATACAAAAAAATAACCAAGTGGGGGGTGGGAGTGTACCATGTGTGGCTTTAGTCAGGCAGGTAGACGGGATACACAATGAAGGTTTTGTTAAAGTGCAAAGTTACGTGTTTTTACTTAGTCATTTCGCCCATTTCGGACGTTTAATAGTAGCGCGTATACATTAGTTGTGAATGGGCTATTAAAATAATTGGGTAAGGGAAATCGACGTATTGTGTAGCGATGTTATGGCAGTGTAAGCCTGTGACCATTTTTCAAGGGGCCATCATAATAATAACAACGCTGTCAGGTCCCTATAGTAAGAAGGCGTCGCTGAAATACTTCGAGGACACACGATGTGTACACAGTGGAGGAGTACTAGAACATAATTAATATTAACGGCTCTATCCCAATGTGTTTTCTTCAAGACATTGATGTATTCGATTTCGCGTATAGCTTCTTTGTTTAAGGTGAAAAACTTTACTGATTCTCGTTATTAAGGTGAATCGTGTACATTCTTGTTTTGTAAACACGGCTGTTATATTTTAAGATAAAAGTAATTCTGATTTTTAAAGTTGTCTTTATACCTATATATTATATATATATATATATATTTATAAGGATTTAATTTAAAAAAATATAACTAAATATTAGGTAATTGTGCATAAATTATTGTGTGATCGTATGTTAGTATGTAGTATGAAAGAAATGTATGAACAATATTTTTAATTCGCTATAAGTAAATTAATCTAGAAATTCATACGTGTATATTATTTTTTAGTATTAAGTTTTAAATTAAGTGTTGTTTAAACACTGAACCTAAAATTTAGCAGAGGAACTTATTAATATGAATAATTAATAGTATTTATTTTATTGAAAACTATACAAGGACTATACAATAATTATTTTATTACCTATTTATAAATATTTTTGAAATTTCCATACACTTTTGTTTTTTTATAAGTATTTTATATTTTTCTAAATGCAATTACTTTAGTATTTAATCAGTATGCGAAAATATACACTACGTAAGATTATGTTGCTACGTTGTAGAAACATTTTTGATTGATTGATGAATTATTATTTTTTTATAATTGTTTCATTTGTTTGATAATTAATTTTGCTAAAAATGCATGTTTATTATTATCGAAGTATAATAAAATGTATGAATATAAACAGTAGGTTATAGCCATCCATAGACTTTCTTTGAAGCTAACGTAATATTTATTTAGTTAAAATAAAAATAATAAATTTGGTTTATCTGATCTTAAAAATGTATAATGGCATTTTAAATTAATACCTCTATATTGCATCGTTTAGAAAATGTTATAATACAAATTAAGTGTTATTAGATTAAATATTTTGTTTTTGTAACTTTTAAAATGTTCCAAGTTTGTCAATTTAGATAAGAACAACAAAAATCTCTAATGGACCACGTAAAACTAATAATGACTTATCTCAATCAAATTTGAATAGGTATATATTTGGAGTATATTTATCGTAAATAGTAACAAATTATATCTTAATTTGTGAAGGTTTTAAAACATTGTTAGCAATTAAATATTATATGTAAATACCTAGTTGTATAAGTTGAAAAACTTTAGAATATAAATTTTTAATAATTATTTGTGCATATTTTTATTGTTTGAATGTATAAAATATAATTTCATGAATAGCTTTAATTAAAAGATAATATAATTCTATAAAATTATGTAGGTAAAAATATTTACATATAGATCAATATATAAATATATTCATTTTAACCAGTTCAACAATTAAAAATCGTTATTTGTTAATTTATACGGTTTAGTTTGAATTAAATAATTTTTAAAATTTTTGAAAACATGACTATTTTTATGCTTTACATTTTTATCAATGGCAGCCTAATTGAAGAAAGTTCATGTGTAGTTTAAAATAATGAGAATATTTACTCTTAATTGAGAATTAACATGGTCTAAATTTGTAATATTGCAGCTTCCAAAAATTCTAGCAGAATAATAATTTAAATTTAATAAATGTTTGACTAAGAATTTATTAGTTGGTGTATTAGTAAAAATATGTAAGTACACGTGGGTAATCATTCAATTCCTTTATATTTATGTATTTTATAAAATATATGAAAATAATATACATCTATATATATATATATATATATATATATTATTTAAAACATTAATAATTATAAGTAATCAACTTAAGAGTGCTTATTAACTATTTATTTATACGTAATGAATTTCATTTAAATCAATTAGTTAAAATTAAATTATATTTTATGAAGATATAAGGGAAAAGTGCACAAAATTATAATTGAATTCTGAAACTAATTTTTATCTAATCATTTTATATAAATATTTTGTTTAAAATTAATTAATTGACGTTTAAATGAGCTTACTTATTATGGCCATTTTGGATTCAGCATGTACAGTCGTAAAGAACGGTGCTTCAGCAGATACTTCACACTTGTATTCGCCATTCATCAACAAATTAGCGTAACGCAAGGTGACTTTTTTGTTGTCCGAGTAAATATGCTGCAAATCATAATTTTAAATACCATTTAAGTACTTAGTTTAAAGATTTAACTATTACAGATTATAACTTGTGAAGACTAACATTAATTGTAAATCATCAATATTCAATACATTTTTCATGAATGGATGGACTACGGATGACTCAATGTAATTAGTAATTTGATTAATTTCAATTTAGTTTACTATAAATTTAAACTTTAGCAGTCATTAGTACAACATTTTTGATCTATTGTCATTGGATTTATATTACTTAAGTTATAAATTTATAAATAATAAAAAGTTATTTATTCAATAATTATTATTTATAATTTTATACCTTAGTATAATATTTAACTTAAAATTATTTACTAAAAGTAACCATTTTTTTTCCATTTCAGTTATTGTTTTCATAAATAAAAAAATGTCCTTATAATTTTCTTGATCTGTACAATGTATTGATTAAAAACATAACATTTGTCGTTTTAGTATTTTATGATTTATTATTATAAAGATTATTATTGATACTATACGGCTAAGAATTTTACAATGATATAATAAAATATATTATTTAAATGTTTATTTATCAATTGGAAATTAAAAGCTTCTTTAGAAATATTTCTTTAAAGATTATTAGGTTTATTTTTGCATTTTTGATAAATAGTTCTACAATGTGGATCCAGATGTTATCCAAGGAATGGGGTTGACGGAATTTAAAATATATAAAACCTAACAATAGTGTTTTTCATGAAAAATTATATCTTGGTGGCATTTTTTCTATCCAATCAACATTTGATTTTAATTGCAGAAAAATGGTCGAATGAATACATGAAAATCGAAGCTGTTTAAATGTTTAAAAATGTATGATTGAAAACCTCCATATAAACACATAATTATTAGACTTATGCACCTTTTCTTAATTTAAAACCAATACAATTATTCAGTAATAAATATTACGATAGAACTAAATGTTAGAAATTAAAAAACAATAATGTAAGTCTATTATTATATACATATTTTTTACTCAAGTTGAAAGCTCTCAAAACAATCAACCGATTCAGGTATTAATATAATAATAAATTAAGGAAGCTTAAAACGCTCATTTTATTCTTGCTATTAATACTTATATTGTAACAATTTCTAGATTTGATTTATTAGATCATTTTTGTTTGATTCCATTATCATAATAAATTGATTGATTCATGGCAAAATTTAGGAATACGAATTTATTAAATACTTGTGATTTACAAATAGGTACCTAGTCATAAATATATTATATATGTAATTGCCAATTGGAACATTATACTAAAAAACGATGATACTCTTAACGAAATAGTTTTATCGGTAATTTGTATAGTTGTAACAACCTGCACGGGTTAATGTGTTGAATTACATTGCGATGTCATCAGCAGACGTTACGAAGACGGAGTAGAGAGAGGGAGCCGTAATCACTTCTGAAGCAGCCCTCGTCATTTTAATATTATCACGTTGGTTTCTATAGTTAGGTGGTGACTAATTACACAAGCTTTGACAATTAAATTGTGGTTTTAGCCAGTAATAATAGACAAATAGATACCTCAGCTCTAGCTTCAGTTGCATAGGTCCAACGTGCATTAAAATATATTGATAGTTGCAAAACAAACATAAACGTTCGTAATTTATAATATAATTCCCTTGTTTCAGTGTTTTGTGCTATTCAAACTAAAACTGTATTCTAAAATTTAAACAAAATATCTCTCTAATGATACCTTATATTATTGCGTATTCTATGGTTGAAACCAGGTAATACATTTATCATTATTAAATAATTATAGGAGGTAAGTAAACATTTTTAAGTGCGAATTCTAGACTTATTTTCGTATTTTTGGGATTCAATTGATACGAAAATCAGTTTAAAATGTAATATTATAATCCAATCATCAAAGTGGATCACCTAAACAATTATTTACCTAGACAAAAAAAAATTGAAAATATACGTGTCTTGTATGGATTTCATATATTTACATTTTTAATATCGGATAATATGTAGTCGACGATCGCTTACAACAATAATTTATTTAGTAGACGCTATTTGACGTGTAGACATATACCTATAGACGACGCGCAATTTATACAATGTTCAATCTCTAATTCATAATTGGTGAATTTTTAATTGAAGTGTATATTTAGCATATTTGATTACTGCGTCTTTTATCTTTTTACGCCTCATTGCGTTACCTATTATAAGCATAATAGTCATTCGATCAAATATAAGACATATAACTCATGAATGATGTGTAAATCGCATGTTTGTTATGGTAAACAATAAAACCAACAAATACTATTTACTCATATGAATAACTTCATATTCTATTTGTTTTTTTTTTGATCATTAATTTAATTGGTGGAAATATAACATTGTATAAATATGCGGATAATTCAATACTTCTCAGAAATTAATTTCTGAAACAATATTAACAATATAATTTAAATTTTTATTACTATTCAATATTTAAATATTTAATTATTATGGAATACATTTATCAAACTCAAATTATTTTTAAATATACCACCCACTGAAAATTAGTGATTGGGAACATTGATTAGACTCTTTATGTACCTTACCACAAGTAAACCATACTAAAACATTAATTTCAATTTTTTGTTGTTTTGGTTTTTTACACCTATGTAAATAAAATATAATTATTGTCATATCATTGATTTGCCATTTCTCTTGTTCCTAAATATATTTTGGTTTGATTTTTAATTTATTTAAGATGTTAAGCTATATAAAACCTCAAATTATTTGTTCTATTTTAATGAATTTAATTTATCAACACAAAGTTATTAAATTTAATAAAATATTGATTTTTGTTTGTATATGCACTGCGTCGTACAGGTACCTAACTAAAACTATTTACAAAGTACACAGTATATTTTAATATTAGTATTACCCAACTATGATATACAAAACTACACAAGTATAAGTTACCTTGGGCTATATCAACTGTTCAATTCTCACAACCGTTGCAATGTTAATTTAATTTACTGCTGTACAGGACATTTTAAGGAATATTGAATATAATATACTATATCATTTTTTGATTTTTAAATGCCAAACAATACTTATATTATTTTTAAATTCATAATCTGAAGCATAGGTAACAATTTTCTAAAAATGCTGCTTTAACTATAAATATCAAATATTTAACTAAAAGTGTGGTAGGTACTTCATTCTTTTCAACCAAATTTAAAAAAATATATATATAAACTTTATTTTTATATCGAATTAAAATATGTAAAGTACTGAAACAAATGGCACAAAGAGTTATTTATGATGGTATATATAAAAAAGACTTGAGAAAGCAGTAGGAATACTGACTTTGTGATTAATTTATAAAAATGTAATATTTTCCTCTTATATTTTTTTAAATATTGAAAGGAATCTCTTCAATTCTTCATCTAGAGAAGATTTACAATGAGTGTAAGGGAGTAGAAATTGTCAATGACAATATAAGAGCATTGGTATGTTAAGGAATTGATTATATTAAAGTTTTTATAACTGATTGTGGTATTCTTAATTAAACATTTTATGGATTTGGGTTTTTATTTTAAGTATATAACATTAAAATTAATTTAAAAAAAACTAAATAATCAAATTTATATAAGATTACAATATCAGAAATACAATATTCAGTATAAAATAATTACAAACTAAAAATCAGTAAAAATATTGCTAATATAATTCTTGTATTTGCTAAAATTAACAAAATGATCGAAATTAATATTATATTTACGAAGTAAATAAATTCTTTTAATTATTGGATTATGCGTTCTAAAATTAGAATGATTAAACGGTATGATCAAATTACAATTATTTTTAATTCTTGTATTAAAACAATATGTAGGTTGAAATTTACTAATATTGACTTTTTACATGTATAGTAAAATCTGTCGTTTATAAGTTTGATTAAAAGTATGAACCTTAAATTCTGAATAAATTAAGTTAGAAGAATGTAATCTAGGTTTATTAAGAATTTAATGGTTATAGATAGAACAACAACTTCTAGAAGTAAAACTTATTACCTTTAATTATTCATGACTTTATGAGTGTTTGACTAAACTGATCAATTGGAAAATAACGTTTTAAAATTTAATTCATAAATTTTTACTCTTTCTTTAAATTAAAAACTGTGAATATTGAATAATAGCTTTGGTCTTATTTTCATAATTAATGAAAATGTATTTTAAAGAATAACTATAATAACCGCTATTTATTGTTGGATGGGTATAGCATCAAAGGTAGGTATAGACATAGAAGGGCGGAAGCATTGTTTAGTTATTTAAGTTTATACACATAGCATCATTCAAATTGTGCATCCCAACAATTGTGAACTATTTAATCAATTAAAATTTAATATTGACTAATTTTGTAACTTTAAATTTTGAATGACCATAAAATATGAAATACTTACATCAACTGTGATACCATCCATACTGAAACTGTGTTTGAGATGTTTAGATGTTGGAACGTATCGATAGAATTCTTCATTGTCTTTGTACCAGGTAACTGAGTACAATTTGTCCATTTGCATATCATAATCACAAAATAACTGTACAGAGTCTCCCATAAATATGTATGCAGGCACCTTAACACCAAGCATTTGAACTGCTTCACCAATGTCTAAATTATGAATAATAATAAATTAATTTTTGTAATCGTATCGTGACAATTTATTATCATCATATACATTGTGAATTTTCTAATTTTCTAATTCGTATTTGGATAATAATAATCAATAGTAGCCTTGCTTAAAGTGCAGTACCTATTTATATGAAGTTTTAAGTGATAACATTATTTTTGAAATTAAAAAAACTGTTAAGATTATTTAAATAAAATAACATTTATATACTTTTATTCATTTTTCAAAGACCCTAATTCATGGTAAGGTAAGTATTTTGATAAATACTGGAGACATATTTTGCAAGTAAAATAGAACAATTTCAACGCGTAAAATGTAATTAAGTTAAAATCATTTTATAATTAAATATTGAAGTGTTTCTACCAAATAAATAAATATAATACTTAAATAAAGTAAACTACGTATTAAATAATAATTCATTATTTTCCTTCAATGACTACTGTAAGCTAAAAATATTATCAACCATAATTTTTTTTCAAAGCATAAAATATAGTAATAAACCTTAGATTTGTATTTTTAGGTAATTGATTATTGTTATTGCTATCAAAAGCTTATTAAAATAATTATAAGACACGTATGATATTTTTTCAAACTCTATTCTCGATAATAATTTTGATGAAACATTATAAATTGTGATGCGTTTTTATGTTTGATAAATGTATATTGAATAGTGTCAAGTAATTTGTTTCATATTTAATTACCTACCTATTGTTATAAAAATTGGTTTATCAATACATTTTAGAACTAATATAATATGAATAAAAAAAATATGGTAGTTTTAAAAAAAATCTTTAAGCATAATGTCCAAGAACTGTTAATAACACCCATATTAAATATTTATAATATTAATTTTCTATTCATTATTTTATCGATCTTAACTTTTAAAATTTGATTATTTGTTCATTTTCTTAGTATAAAATATAGTTAAAACTTTAAATGATGAAATAATTGATTTGTAACTCTGAGATAGGTACTACAATTAGAAATTAGTATAAAATTGTATAGGTACTAATAGTATATATATATATATTTATAAATATTAAAAATTTAAATATTTATTGACGATTAATATTTCAATATTTGTATGGTTTTAAGTTAATATTACTTAAAATTATGTCAATTGATAGCCATATTCTATTATTGTGTAATTAAAATTTAAAACGAATGAATGCTTAATTACGCTTTACGAAATACGTGTAATTTGAGATAATTTTAATATTTATAATGTACAATGTTTAAGTATCTACATAGATTTTAATTAATATTAATAATGTTTTGAAAGTTTTGATCTCTGTACCATATTATAACTATTATAATTTATAACTGATTTCAGTGTACTTTAAATTCTATAATACGAGATTATAAACTATAAAAATGTTTTTATAAATTATAACATCCACCATGATTTTCGTTTTGATCGAGTATCGACACATATTTTATTTTTATTTTAAATCACTATGAAATGTATTAATTTTATATATATTTTAATAATTGTATTAAAAACAATAAAATCAATGCGATACTTAAAAATATTAAATATAAACAAGTAAAGGAAAGGAATTAGATCAGAAAACGAGACTGGGGTGACTTGGGTATTAGTGATGGCATAAGTGCGTCACCTAATGAGATGGCGTGTTCATTATCCGTTGTATCTGCGTGGGTAGAGAAAGTATCAAAATGAGAATTTATCAGCTCATTTTTACCAAAGAAGAGTAGACACGAATGTTCGTGTGTCTTCTCATCGTCACGGCGTTGTGTGAGCATAAAAGTTCTTTAATATTTAAATGTAGGTATTATTTACTTACTCATATTTAATTTACTATAAAACGTATTTATGTAAGAATTAAAAGTTAAGATATATACTATAAAATGTATAAGATTGTAAAAATATTCGAAAAGATATCTTTTATATTATATTATGCTGAAATTGAGGCTAGTGGATGAGTGGACGATACTATACATGTTGTGACAGGAAAAATCGTTTTTTTTTTTAATTTAAATATCTAATTTTATTAAAAACTAAACTTGAAATGTCTAAAAAAAATTGTACCAATCTATTTTAAATATTTTAAATTTTCTCTAAGTATAAATTATGAGAACCAGTGTTAAATTTTACAGTTTTTTACTTTTGAAAAAAATTATTATCAATATTATTTTAAATATTCATAAATAATACGAAAAAAGTAAATATATTTTAAAACTTATATAATGTCTAGAAAATACTAAGATTTTTAATACAAATAGGTATTTTTATATCCAATGTTTCTAGTTTTGACCGCTCTAAATAGATAGAATTTGTTACAAGAAAACACACACAAAGTTTAAGACTGAAGGTTTTTTTTTGTAAAAGTAATGTGACACAAAAAACACACGTATCATTGTTAAACTAATATTTAACAGTCAACTAAGATAAATAGTATCATTAAAAAATATAAAATTAAAGTTGATAGTAATATATTTTTAATTTTTATTTCCAAAGACGATTTAATTCTTCATAATTTAAAATATAATATTAAACATAAAAGTACAAAAAAAACATTTATCTTAATATAAAAATGATATTATAGTATCTATAATATTTGACTTAATTTGTAACACATATTACAAGGAAATGTTT
The DNA here is from genome assembly GCF_003676215.2 of Rhopalosiphum maidis. Lineage (NCBI taxonomy): Eukaryota > Metazoa > Arthropoda > Insecta > Hemiptera > Aphididae > Rhopalosiphum > Rhopalosiphum maidis. The sequence continues at coordinate 70,787,598 of NC_040877.1, forward strand.
TAATTTAAGAATATCGAAATTTGAGTGAAATAATAAAAATTACAAATCACAAATAAAAAAAAGTAATTTAGATATTTTATGTCCATATTAAAGTACTCTCGAAATGGTAAATTTTAACTTTCCTATATAATAATAACTTTATTATTATATTATAGTATATTATACAACAAAATATGTATTTATGAAAAATAAGCGAACAATGATAGCTGAAATATTACCATACGCTACATAATACCAATGTAATACAAGTTATGTATGGAATATTTCCTCAAAGTTTTAAAACAATATAATCATTGTTGTAAACTGAATTTGGTTTAGATTTGTTTTCAAATTGGATAAGTCACTTTAAAATTTAACATGACATACGCTATTGTGTGGTTTGCCCAAAACGGTGGACAATTCAGTAAGATGATATAATGCCCTTCCTACCTTTTTAAAATGTTACTTTTCATCAATTAAAGTTATTGTTTTATTTAATTATAGTTCACAAATATGTATAGTATGTATGTAATATATAGTATAATAATTATTTATTTAGTAGAATCGATTTTAAGAAGTTGGTTAAATTTTTTCTATGTATATTTTAGCTTAAATTTGATTTATAATAAATATTACCTAATAATTAATGTTTATTCGAAATAATTAATTTTAAATGTGAATATTATAAGCAAAGAAATTAGGAAGTATAAGTTCTTAAGTATAATTAATAATTATTGAAATAAAGCTGTTTATTTATGAATTATAAGATTATTGTAAATTTATTTGCTAATGTTATCTTAATATATTTGGTTATTATAATATAATGTAAGTACAGGATGTTTGCTAAATTTTAATAATTTTATATTAGTTTAGTTTTCTATTAATTTAAATTTTTAAATTTTTATTCTCTTTGTACGAAGGTAGGTAATTGATAATTTTCTGATTGACTATTTTAAATTCAGCATTCGTATGTCGGATCGTGTATGGAATACTATATGGTTTTCCAAAACCTTATGTGAATATATCAGAAAATATGAATTAATCCGACATTTTATTTTCCGTTAAATTAAGAAGAATTTTGTTGATTTAAACTTAAATATTCATTAGAACCTAATATTCTATTAAACAGTATTTTGAAGATAACCCGCATGTGCATCGTGCATGTGTATTTAATTAATAGTAATACATAATAAGTAATGGACTTGAAAGTGATTATATAAGTACTTAAATGTATTTTATCGACAATAGTTGTAAATTATACTTTTTACTTACCGCAAGGATCTACTATCAAAAATAGTAATGCCATCATAATAGATGTAGTTTTTGTAGTTGATTTACATTCACCCATGTTAAAATTAGGTTTAAAATAAATTACGGTATTTTCATTCTCTCCATCGAATTTCCTGTAAAATAAAATATAATAAGATACTTATTAAATGATACTTTAGAAAAGCTTACTTAAAAAATAATACAATTATTAAATGTATGCTAATACTTTAGATGGGCAGTATTTATAATATGTATAATTATCATTTTTGATTATTTATTATACATTCATTTTAAATACATTCTGTACTTTGCGTTTAATTTTTAATAAGGTTAAAAATCATTTTACGCTTAAAATGTATCATATTCATTGATATATCAGTGTAGGTATACGAAAAACGATAACAAAAATGGTTTCTCATTCTTTATAACGAAGTTTATTATATCATGATATGTTTTTTGATAAAGCCATTAATGTAATTTATTTTACTTTTAGTATTACGGTAGATTGATAACATTTTTTTCTGAAAATATTGCATTTATTATATTTTAAAAATTTAATTATTATAGTTATATGTATTCATACCATATTACATCAAGTCATCAACTTATAATATAACTTAACATTTAATAACATCAAATAGTATAAATATATATCATTTTAAAATAAATCAAAAATGTTATAGCGTATTGTAAAATTAATATTAATTTAATATACGTAACATTTTTAAATAATCACGATTCATAAATAATGTTTTGAAATTATAAAAAAATAATTTATTTATCGTTATTTATCGTTTAAACGAGTAATTTCATACAAAAATGAACTTAAATTGTCTGTAAAATAATAAATGTTCTTAAAAATTATTTAAATTGTATGGTTTTAGTTTGAACTACTTTCGGAGAACTTAGTGTTACATTTTCAAAACTTAAATATAAAAATATAATTTTTTATGAATTTCAAATTTCAAAATGATGAATTTTGTTGAAATTCTAACTTCAAATACATATAAAAAAAAAATGATACTTATGTAATTTTAATGTATTTTTATATAGATGTATGAGTAATTTTTGCGAAATTTTGAATTATATTTTCAAGAATTTTGCACCAATGAATAATTTTTTAATGACATTTCTAAAAAAAAATTGAAATTTGTAGGTATAAATGACACAAAATGAGTTAAACATTTGGTAAAAATTTAAAATATCTACAGTTATTCGTTTCGGAGTTAAATAAAAAAATAAAATTGACTTTGTAGAATATTGAATTTTCATAAAAATTATTTTTTTTTCTATTATAAAAAAAAAAATACTGATAATTTTTAATTTTGACCAGTTAACATCAAAAAACAAATTTGATTTACTATTCAAAATCACCGTCAAATTAAAAAATTGAAGCATTTTGTCAACTACTGCTTTATCGTGTAAGCACACACACACACACACACACAAACAAATAATAAATAAAAAACAATCACACATCATTGTAAAATCAATGCAATTCATCGCTTCACACAGAATTTAAAATAGGAATATTTTAAAACATAAAAAAAATAACTTTAAAAATAAGTATTAGTTAAACGTTTATTCGTTAAGTTATAATGAAAAATATATTTTAATTTACCATTGACATGATTCAATTCCTGCAATTAGATCTAACTAATAAATTGGAAAATGTTTTTTTTTAATTTAGTGAATAATATATGTTATTGTAAGCAATTTATTGCTTATAACTCTAATGATTATTTTATCTACAGGTCGTATTCATATAATTTCACAATAATTTTACAGTGTGCTTATACCAGACAAAAATGTTACTTCAACAGTTAAGCAATAACATTGTTCCTAATATGAATAAAAATTATTTTAATGCATTTTTTTAATTTTAACTCAATTCATATTTTGTACTCAACGTGTAAAAATTGTTTATTTCAACCATCCTTAATTACAGTATACAATATAAACGTTCTTATCTTGAACAATAATTAAGTTTCTTTGTTCCAACATCTTCGAATGACTTTATTTTTCTTCCTAATCCTCTATTTTAAATCTCTATTTGCTCTCCTTTTCTCTCATTTATACCATCTAGCAAATGAAAATATCAATGGCGCAGAGATCTTTCTAACAACACAAATATATGATTAATTCATAAATAGTTTACAAATTACTTTCTTTTTTCACGATCAATATAAATACTTTGATTGGATTACTCGTTTTCGTATCACTTAAGTTTACAGTACAGTAATAAAGTAATTAAACTTTCTTATTTTTATAACTTATTATAAATATTGTGTTTGATTTTTGATTTTAATTGAAAAAAACAATTTATGTATTTCTAGAATAGCTCGAACTTTAAAAGGTTTATGGTCCTAAATTCTATATTTTTGAAGTTTAAAAATCAAAATAATCAAATTTTTCAGAGACTTGTTATAAGCCATACTAATAGTTATTTATCAGGGTAGTCAGGTAGCAAATTCAATAAAATCTTTTAATGTATTTTGAGTATTTTGCAAGACTTTTCAAAGATATCGATATTTGAAACTAATACTTGGGATTTAAAATAATACTTATTTAAAATAAATTATAAAGTTAGTTTTGTACGATGGTATATGCTTCATTGCTTAATTGCTTTCAAGTACTTCTCCAAGGAATTTATTTATATATTAAAAATTAAGATAAATATATTTAATAAATTGAAGTAAACGTATGTTATATAAATGTATGTTATCATTTAAATATATCATACATATATAGACCTTGATCATAAAAAACGAACACAAATAATTATAATAATAAAAGCATAAATTAAATAACTTAATTCAATTTTGAGTAATTCAAGTTTTGAGATAAAATATCATGACACATAAATGTATAGCCCATTAACTTTCAATCTATGTAATTACTTCTCTAGTAATATTCCATTCAAAAATATCATAAGCTCTTGAGTATTCTTCTAATTTTGAATGCATGGACGATTTATCATCAGTATTAAACCACGCCTATGGTCGGTTTGAATATAGGTGTAAGGTGTCGGTTCGACTTAATATTAGGTGAAATACCTCCAATAAATTACTCGGGTTAGCAAAATTACCCCTCGCCGTGCACGTGAAATGATTTCCTTCTACTTTTTTTCTTTTCATTGTTGGGAAAGAAAGTCTGCCTTAAATTTCCACCCGTCGGCCATTGGTTATGTAGGTGCAATAGTGAATAGGGTGTACGAACACTATACTTACTGGCACGCGACCGGTGAAATGCATAATAGCCGTTGTTTTTAATGACTTCACATCTACGCGACTCTTGTTTTTGCCAATCTCTCCCTCCCTTTCCACAACCTTCCCTGGTAACCTAATGTCCTACGGCTATAAACACGAACGTCACCTTTACCGCTTTAAAATAGGCCGCTTTCGTTCATATTTTTTTCCTACTTCAATGGCAATTCAACTAAAATGGTATTAATATAACATGGTAAAACACGATACCTATTATTTAATGTTTAATTTTAAGTGATATTTTTGTTGAGAGCAGAGCAGGGAAATGGATATGACTTTTTAACAAATTTTAAGTTTAAAAAATGTTTTGACTTAAGGTAATTTTAACAAATAACTCATATTACGTGGTTATTACTCAATAATATTTAAGTATAAAATAAAGGCATATCAAACAATAAAAACGATAGAGCTGGAAATAGCAGTTTAAAATATATCCAATATTTAAAACTATTGTATGCAATATGATTTTCTAGATCATAAAAATAGTTATAAATTATGATGTATTGATATGGTTTAAATATTCAATATAAAAGTTGGTAGATATTTAATGTTTTATTATAATTTAATATTACTCAAACATTTTAATATTATGTCATTTTAGATTCAGCCTGTCTTTATTTCTAAAAGCCATCTAATAGATAATATGATCACAGCTTTTTATATGAATAATGTTAAGAATAACATTTGATTATTTTTATTATAAGTACCGAAATTAATTTCAAACTTTGAAACAGACTGTTTCAAACAATTTGCGTTTTTAGAATCTTAGTAAAATCAGTTTTACGCCAATTTTTTATACAATAATTTTTTGGATTTTAAAGTTATTTCAAAAGCTTTGTATAAATTAGAAAAAGGAAATGGATAGTAATTATTTGCACTTACACATTTTTCAAATTTTTAGCTGTTTTTTTTAATTGAAAACAGAATAAGTTATTCCACGTTATCGTTATCCTTATATTTATTCTATTTTGAAAAAATTAAGTGTTTTAAAAAATGTAGTCCGTGTGAAATTCAATTTAAAATAAAATAAATAGTAAGTTTATTATATTAATATTATATAGTTTGAATAATGTATTGGTAATAACTAATATCTTATAATTGATATACTTAATATTTTAGTAATTTTTTTAATAATATTTTTTGTACTCATCCACAGCTTTGTTTTTTTTTTTTGTGATAAGTAGTTACGTTTATTATAAATGATATAAAAACGATTTAATTTTAGTAATTAATTTCAAATTGATATACATATTTCCGTGTTTTGCTCAGAAATTAGAATAATCATTAACTTGTAATTTAACTATTGAAAACAAAAATCTGCAATATTGATTATATTATTACTTAGGTATTTATTTATTTTATCATTATTTTAATTAAATTAGATTTTCTTTTAAATTGGTAAATAATACATATTATTTACTTTTATATTTGTTTAATCTGGTTTAGTAGGTTTTAAAAACATATTTTATCTAAGATGTTTTTTAAAAATTGTATTTATGTTTTGATAGTTAAAATATAGTATAAAATAAATAAACAGGATTAAATTGAAGAGTATTGTTATTTGTTATCAAAAACAAGTTAAAGTTTATTATTACTAAAGGCTCTAAAATTGATTAGTTTAAATTTATAAAATATTGGTTCAAAATGTCTTACAAAAAACACTATTGGATTATTTTGAAAATATTTTCTCGGCCACCTTTATGTATAAATTATCTTGTAATTATTGATGAAAAGTCATATATTATTAATTTATATACTTTTAGGCTCTAACGTATAAATCTCTATCCATTATATTACAATTTGAATATTTTAAAACTACACTAATGTTCGGCGTGTAGGAGCTTACGAAATTGTCTGCGACCACAACATGTCCTTTATTGTAGCCATGTCATCAGGCTTTAATGGCATTGCTTTAAATCTCTTTCATTCTATGTGGTTGACAAAAGCCTTTATAACTTCGCTGGAAAATACTTTTTGGGCTAGTGTGCAATTCTAAAAATGGATTTATGCTGAGTGCAATTTTAATTATACAAGAGTGTTGCGTGTTATTTATGCAAATCCTAAAAAGGGACTTACGAAATCTATAGTATGTTCATAATATCATTGGCTATAGTAAACGTATATAATATACATAAACACGTCATAGTATTCAATCGCTACTTTTTATGTAAAAAAATGTTTATATTCACATTGATTTTTGATATTTATTTTGTTGAGCTATTTAATTTAGAATAAATATTGATTTATTATATTGTAAAAAATGTAAATAATTAATTAAGAATAAAATAGTTTATTTTTATGAACTAAATTTTATGTATTTTGAGTATTTAAAATTGTAATAAACAATCAATATATTGAAGTTTAAGAATACAAATTTAATATAATATATTTACTTATTATCCTATTAATTATTTTATAGTAACATAAAATGATAAAAGTTTAAATTGGTTTAATAGCTAAAAAAATTTAAAAATTATTATACATTTTTAAAATTATTATGGTTTTTTACAAATATTTTATATTTTAAAGAACTTATTAAACCCCGCCAGATCATTAAAGTTTCTTTATAAAAAAAATTATTAATAAAATGAATCACTGTACATCAATGGGGGAACGTATATTATGACATATCGACAACATTTTCATTTTAAATTAGAAATGTTAAGTTAGCATACTATTGAGGTTTGGTTAAACAGTAATAATAAATAGAAACACAGAAAAAGATCCAGAAAAGAAAGAATAATCCGTCTCCACCCCCTCCTAAATATTAGTACTGCTGTATTGTAATATATAACAATTATTTATAAATTAGATAATGTTTGTTGATTATAATTCTTCTCATATCTACAACGCCAATAGTACTGAATATTGAAATTAAAAGTGAAATTTCTATAAAACTGAAAACAGTCAACTTAATTTGTATTAAGTATGTCAATTTAAAAAAATATTTAAAATATTTTACAAACATGAAAAATTAAATAAAATACTACTTATACAGTAGATTATGTAGTTAATTGTAAATATATAATTATGGTTTGCAGTTAAGTCTAGCCGATTAACGGTAATTCTATAAAAATAAGTAGGTTTTTCACTTATTTTTTAAAGTTTTAGGATTTTGTTTAAAAATTATGGTAATTTTGTCAAATTCTTAATGAAAGAGATAGACAATTTTAGTTTCCTGCTTCAGATTGTAAAACTTCATCACGTCTTGGTTTGATAATTTCATTAAATTTGTCGTTTTTACTTCATACAAGGAGATCCCTTTTCTACTATAATTTAATTTACAGTTTGAAATGTTTTATAAATTAAGAATTAAAATTAATCATCGGAGGAAAAAATGTAATGATTTAGTTTAAATATCTAGGAGTATGCATTTGTATGCACTAAATGTATTGCTTTTAATTGATTAGAATTTTTTTGGCATTCAAGCGATTTAATTAAATTAAAAAGAATGATTTTAAATTGGTAAATAGTCAACAACAATTGTATGAAGCATTTAAATCAAGTGTTAATACTAAGTTTCTTTTTTATGAAATAACTTGTTCATTATTTTCCTAAAAAACATAAAAAAATGACAAAAGAATCAGGTAAGAATAGTTTTAACTGGTTTAAGAATCGTATAATAATGAATAAAATTTATCCGAATTTTACTGTTTAGTATTGTAAAATAATCATTAAAACCTCCTTCCAAATTTCAATAGTTACGTAGGTAGCAAAGACAGAAACTGTATTAACTTTCATTATTCAAGAAATATTTATTTTTTTACACGATATTATTTTTTCTTCATAATTTGAGTTACTACCATATTATGCATTATTCCGAAGAGATAAATTACTACAAACTAAGTATTATAAACGTGTTATTTAGATAAATTATTTAATATTTTACTTCATATTAGGAGATGAAGAACATCTTATATTTTAATATTTTTAGTATTTACATAACTTTAATTTTTGTGTTACGAAAGTTAATTGCTTACAAATGTAAATTTGTATTTTTATTTTGATTATATTCCATTTTTGTATTAGAAAAACTTAAAGTTTATTTTATTTAGTAGTTTTTTAAGTTTATTATCAATAACATAATATTATTTTTATTATTATTTTTTTAAGAATGTATTTTCAAAATAAAAATATTTTTTTTTTTTTAATGTGCTAGATATATACACGAACAAATCATTTTTTAAATGGTTTAAGCATACTATAATTTTAATAAATTATATAAAATATTAGAAAAGTATAAACAATATATTATTTTCTGTGGGAGTATGTTATTCTTTTCAATCAACACTCGTCCCATCTGTTTATTACACCTGTCCCCAGAGCATACAGTATGTATCTTGTTTTTAAATTGTAGTCCATTTTTTACAGATCGTCCTAAGTTACTATTTATGATATAATTTATTTATCAGACCCTATGGTAACATTGATGACTGAAAACAAAGATTTAGTTAGAATTTATGTATACAAAGAATTTTAAAATACTTATATTCTTATAAAAAATACCTCTATCGAATAGTCGATCAATATATTGATGACATTTGTGAAGAAATTGTTTAATCTAATTTATGAAAATTCGTTAGAAAAATTAATGAAGATGTAGGACATATAACATATAATATTTCTAAGCTCCTTAAAAGTTTTTTAACATTGAAAATATGCATATTTTAGTTAGAAAATTAAGAAATTCAAGTGGGTTCTTTTAAATTATCTAGAAGTGAGTTAATTTTTATCTTGACCATTATTATATGAATTTTGGAAGACAGTTGTACGTTTAAGAACATGCAATGAGCAAATGACGTGTTGCTTAAATGCTTGCCACTCATGTAAGAACAAATAACCGGAAAAGCGACTTAATACTTACGTCGGACTGTTAACTATAAAGTAAAGTATGTCCACTCTACTACTTCCTCCCATTAATTTTTATTTTAGTTACTCTTGAATGATAAATTATATTATTATTATATTAATTGTTGAATCCTAAAGTATTTTTTGAAATCATAAATGGTTTGTAAATAATTGTATTGTACGTATAAAATGCTTAATAATGCATATTTATCATATATTTAGTGTTAGATGCTTTTGTTCTTGATATGAATTGACTTGACTTTTGACTTTTTTTACACCTTTGGTTTTTTAATTATACTTGTATTTTCTGTATTCCATGTTTAATTCTGGACTCTTAGGGTTAGTACGAATGGATCAAAAATGGTTTTATATCAATGTTTATACAATTTGTCATCATTTTAAATTCCAATAAAAAAAAATGTTCTTTTCACACTGCTATTGGTTTTGTTTTTTGAAATTTATTGAATTATTTATAGTTAGATCATATTATTGAATAAACTTAATATTTTAAGACCTATCTTAAACTACACGCTTAATTAAAAATTCCTTTTTTTAGTTAAGTAAATTATTGTTAAGTCACATAGAAAAAAACACTATGTTATGAGTTTATGACACAGCTACATAAGGAAACCCATAAATATCGTATAACTCGTAATGGTTCCGCAGTGCACAATTGATATCTTTAAATTAATATTTGTGTGCTCATTTAAAATTACAATCAATATTGATCGTTTTTATGAAACATACAGAAGAATATATTTTTGCTGACCTAAAAAAACAATTTTCCATATATTAGAAAATTTAAATAAATTACATTTGTAGAACTTTTCCTAATTTGAACTTAATATTAAAACCATTGTTCAATGGTCATACATAAATTTATTAAATATTTCTGTACCAAAAAATATCAATTATACATACGTTTATATACTATAATTAATAAAGATCGATGGATACTATAAATAAATAATTTAACGATTAATTACTGATTATTGGTTATCTATTAAAAAAGTACAGTGATCGCTCATTAATATCAGAATTCATCCAGAAATCCATTTAATCGAGAAAAAAAGAGTAGCCATTATAAAATCATTGTTATATAATTATTTATCAGCATACAATAATAATCTTTATTTTCGGTCGATATTCGACCTATCTGTGGCACCCTCATACCGGTGTTTTTCCCAGAACATTAATTATGTGGTTACTTGTATAGTATAATAAAGCACCACGACAGTTCACAATAATCGTTATTTTGTGCTATGTATTCCATAATAATAATTATACAGCGTTTAACGGACATAATGAATTGTATACACAACTCCATGATTATACGCTATTCAAATAAGTATGGTTAGTAAGGAGTTAGTTAAGTAAGTCTCGAAACTCGATGAAATGAAATATTATTGTTGAAGATTTACTAGAATATTTTAAAATAAAGAAGTTAATAAAAAAAAAGAACCAAAAGTTAATGATATATATTATATTGAATTCAAAAAAATGATACTGAAAGAAGCTCGTTAAAATTAAATAATAAGAAATAACACACAATAAAAAAAAGACATTGTAAAACCAATAGCTTTTCCGTTTCTCTCAGAATCTAAAATATAAATGTTACATTTAAAATAAAAATGTGTAGGTACTTGGAAATACGTAACCAGTCGGAAATATTATTAACTTTAAAAGTATGATGTCATACTGAACAGCTGAAAAACATTTTTTATTATTAAAAAAATGAATAAATTTATGATTACACTGACCATATTATATAGTTTATTTCACACAATGATTAAAGGTACATACCTTTTAAATTTTAAAAATGTTATCAGTTGGCTATTTGATTATCATATTACAATATTGGACACGTAAGTAATCCTGAAATACATATATAGACAATTATCGAACAAGAATCTAAAGTATCTACTGAATTAACCAGGTTAGGTAAAATTATCATAGCTCCATATCTTTCAAACCAATGATTAAACGTCAACAACTATTGTTCGATTGAATTTTAATTTTAGATACATAGAAATTTCCAAAAATATCAATAATATCATCTAGTTAACAAATTATAAAAAAGGGTGATTTTCATTTGATCAAATTATGGAATAATAGTTGTCTATTATGGTACTTGATATCCATTTTGCGTAAAGTATATTCATATTATAATATTTATTCTATGTAATGTTCTTGACGTTTACATAATCATTTACAATATATTTTAGAAATTTTGTTTAATTTTGCATTCAATCATACATGTATTTTATAATAGAAAAATAATAAGAATACGAGTAAACTATAAAATAAATAAAATAAATACAATTTTATGATGTGAGAAAAAGAATTTAAAATAAACACTATCAGTCAGTATACCAGTACTCATATATTATTAATTATTAAAAAAGTTAAAATGATTTTGAAATAATAAGAACGATTTACTGACTTCCAGTTAAAATGTTGTCACAGTTTTCGTCCATCAAAGTATTTATTTATCTTACGTAAAACGATTTAATGATATTTAAATTATTAAAATTAAATAAACTCAATTTATTTATTATTCATTGAACATACCTTTAACATTACTTATGTATAATCCAAATTTGAATGTTTCAAGTAACAATTTTATAATTGTATAAACGCTCGCCGTTTTATGAACATAGAAGGTTTTAAATTGTATAAAGTTGAAAAAATAATTCATGTTTAAGAAAGTAAATATTATTCACATTATTAAAAAAAAAATTGACAAAAAACAAGAAACTGGCGTTTGGATCTTTCTTTGTTTTGTTCACCTGGGTACAGGATAAGATGTGAATATTTTTTTACATTTGAATGCGTCGATTTAAAATAAGACTTTTGGTGAAACTAATTTCAATAAATAATGTTTATATATTAAAATAATTGAAAAATACATTGAATATATTAGATACTATAATATAATTATCATTTACTTGGTGTTAGATGTTTAAATTAAAATTTCGAGTTGTGTAAAATAAAAATGAAGAAAAAATAATCAAATTTGGTTAAAAAAGTAACTAAAAACACATCATCTTGTAAGACTATGTAATAGCTTCTTCATCCTTTTGATAATAACACAAAATAAGATGTTTGTTAATTAAAATATACATAAACTAAATTATTGTTCTATTTGAGTCTCTAAGCGGTAAAATGTCATCATACTATGAACTTTTTCCCCAATATATAATATATATAAATGTATTTCTTAAAATATCTAATTAAAATTATTATTTATCATAATATTTTACTTTGTATGTTAAAAACTTAAATAAATACAATTTAAATTCATTTCTAGCAATGGTACCATCATTATATAGAGTAATGATCAAGGAAAGGTTTTAATTATTATACGAAAATATTAATTTCCTCGTAATTAATAATAAAAAAGCAATAGCTGACTGAAGTTTTCTACATAAACAATAACAATGATATTATATCTTCAGTTTTCTTTCCGTATCTTTTTTTGGATTTTCCATTATTGTTATTATTATTACGTTTTAGCCCACCTATTTTAAATGTGAGCTCATAAATTGTTTAACAAATCCCGAAGACGGTTTGGTATTAAATACGACAAAAGAAAGTAATTTTTGTATGAAACAAAAAAAAAAAAAATGAAATACTGTAATAGTAGTTGTATAAGTATAATAATAGTAGTAGTAATAGGCAATGGAAAATAAACATTTCAATTTACGTTTTGATATACAGTATTATATTCTTTTTCATCAAGATTTATGTCTAGATATTTTTAGTTTTAATTTACAATTTTTTTTATTGGGATTTAATTATACGATATAGGATCTATAACAAATAGAACAAAAATCGGTCAACTAATTGTTGGAACGAAATCCCAAGTGGTTAAATAATGGCGGGACAGTCTAGTTAAACGAAACTGAGCGATGAGATCTCATGGGAACGAAACCATTGCTTACTGTTAATTCTTTCCTATTATTTGTTTATTTGTTGTAATATGATGTGATATTTAATGCACAAGCGTATTGAAAAAATAATTTTTGAAAGTCTGAACTGCTTGGAGTTTATTTGTAATAAAAGATTAGTAAAAAGCTGTTCATAAATAATTTAGCACTATCAAAAGAATTACATACCAACACAAAGCCTCGAAAAACAATTAGATTTACATTCGTAATTTATATTTTCCGTTGATGCCATAATTTAAAATCCAAGTTTTGAGATCAACGTAGTCATTCGTCATACTTGAAAATTGAAATTACTTTATTTATATTTTTGGTTCTTTTTTTTGAAAAGCTTCACGTTATTGATGTCTTAAATTATATTTAGTCGAGTAAAAGATGAAAAACTTAATATAACCATGTTATAAAATTGAAATATATCGAACGAAAAAGGTACTTGTAAAATAACTTAGGAGTACTATAAAACCGATGCAACTATCACATTGATAAAATACGAACAGCAAATTATCATGCGGTTTTTAAACTATATTTAAATTTTAAATATATTATCTTAATAATAATTATTCTTTGTGTAACCAGCGTACCAAATAACCAGTATCTAGACAAGTACACGATGTAACTAGAGGTAGGTTATTACTAATTACTACTTAATGAATAATGTTAAATGTAATATTTTATTCTAAATCAGTTGGAATGGAAGAAAACTATGTATTGTAGCGTGATCAATCATAGATTTAATGATCATAAAATATATAAGATATATTTTTATTTAAAAAATAAACGATTTATGAGTTATATGTAAAAAGTATTGTATTGGTAAATCCTTGCTTTGGAGTTTAGATAGTATAAAATATTTATAAGATACACAGAATATAGATTATTTATATTTATTCTTAACCCTTCTTATGAGTACAATAGAACTCTGTAAATCTTCTGCTTTTACGATTGTGCATACCGTAAATTATTATGGTTCAACATATTCGAGAATACATAAAGTGTTTCAGTTAAACTAATTCAATAAACGATAGGCGCAGTTCTCTCAAATTTAATTTTCACTCCTTACAGAAACAAAAGTTTTCTTATTATTAACTTTATTTGAATTAAATTCATTATTATACTTTCAAATTACACTTTAACATTAAATGTGCAAATTCAATAAATTAAAAAAAAATGTTTAATAGTGAGTATATAATAAATTATAAAGATTTTATAAGAAGCTTCACATGTTAAATAAAATAAAAATATGTATAAACTTTTGATTAAATTTTTGATATTATTGAAATAATTTAACTGGCTACATTATTTGTTAGTTTATATGAAGTTGCAAATAATTTTATTATCCTCATATTTAAATATTATATATAATTATTATGAATATATAAAATATGAATATTATATATTACTACGTAATACTATTAATAATATTAATAGTATGAATTAATACTATATATTACTAATATGTATTAGTCTATTATAAAAATTAAATTTTTCTTTTGATATCTTTATGGCTTGTGACATATTTTAAATATCTATAGTTAATTGTAATTGTATTTCAAGCATCTTAATGAAGACAGTAAATGTTGTCCTTTTAAAATATCTATAAAAAGTTCAACTTTGATCGAAATATTTTAAAACTTATATAAGTATATAACGTATATAAAATGCCTAAATAAATATATTTGATCAAAATTTAAGGTTATTTGAGTTTCTGAAAAAATAAAATCATCAACAACTACTGTTCTAATTAAAAACTTATTCTACCTATCATAGTTTAATAGTTATACTAGTTATACTAGTTTATCGTCAAATACTTTTCTGGTTTTCTACTACTTAGATTAGATACTCGATTAATTGTGTACTAGACATTAACTATAGCTCTCTATTAATTTTCCGTACATTTTATGATTATTATAGAATTTTTTTTTGTGACGTCTTTGTTTTTATTCGGATAATATTGTTATTTTATATTCAAATTTATTGATATAAAATTGTATTTTATTTTACTCCAATTTTTACAGTAGTTATACATAGTGTATAATTATAGAAAAGATAAAATATTTTTAAAAATGAACTACATTAATTATTAAAGTACATACTTCGAAATGCATGAAAAAAATTCAACACTCGATATTTGGCTGAGTGTGCATATTTAATGGGTCACCCGATATATTAATTATATCATGGTAAACATAACGGTTCATAATAATATTCAAATAAGTATACAACAATTTTTTTCAATATCGATTCCTCATGTCTATTTATAAATTTAAAATTCGTCTGCAGATATTGCAAATCGGTCGACCAATTATTAAGTACGTAATTTTATACTTACCCAGCGGAATAAAACGACATAATATATAATCATATTATATACTACAGTAGTACAGTGTTATGTTTCCTGTAGGTAAATATGATGGACAACAGTTATGGATAGAATAACTAATTAAATGGATTATTGCATATTCATTTGATGATATATTAAGAGAAATCCAAAATTAAAGAGTTCAAAGATGTTAAAATAATATAATATCTTTAAAATATATTAAATGTGGGGTACCTTGACAGTAATTACACCACTTTTTAAAGTATTGCGCAATCACAATTATGGTCAAAGGTATGTTAAAAAATGTTTTTCATCTAAAAAAAAAAAAAATAGCATGATAATTATCTTGCGAGTTGTGGTTTATATTCGGTAAAAATTATGTTCGAAAATATTGTATTTTCAATAGTAAAATATTTAATAAAAACAATTCGATAAAATCAAAATAAAGTTTAACACTTTTTTTTTGAAAACAAAAATCGACGCTTCCATGGAAGAAGGTTGTAAATGACATTTTGGCCGAAAATGTAAACTCCACGATTTTCTATCGATAGAGCTAACGATTGTATCGATACGATTTTTTTACGAATTACTATCGATTTTTAAATATTTTGCGTAAACGCCATTAATTATCAGGTGTGTAGTTATATTCAGCGTAAACGACTTTTATCAGGCGTAAACTACTTTTATTAGACGTTTACGTCTATTAAATATGTCGTTTACGCTTTTTTTCTTGTACCCGTCAATATGATATTGTGAGATTATCTTGAGAAATAATGGGCGTAAGCCCCATATTATCAATAATAAACTAATTTCTACCGTAATTATCAGTAAATTTTATAGTTATAAGTAGAATACACCAGAAACATGATCAATTAATAGATTGATACACGAATTATACTTGTAAGTTCTTATAGAATAGGACAGAAAAATGTATTGTATTTTTATTTCGGCTCTCCTGTAAAATTACGAAAATGTCGTTTACGACCTTCTTTCCTGGAAGTGTCGAAATGTTGTTTTATGGCCATTATTCTACGAGCCATTATACCGATGATGACGTACAGAAACATGTTTTGACAGCTAAATTTATCAGTTATTGTGGCTTCAAACGTGAACGTATGTCAAGTTGTATTAAAATAACAAAAACTAATTAGATTTAGTCTTTTGATGTGATAGCTTATAATATTTTAATAAGCAAACGTGAAAATGATTATACGTTATACTTAATGTCGCAAGTTACAAATTAATAATAAATTAAGTTTTTATTCCATCGATTACTAAATAATAGTCCTCAAATATTTTTCAACTATAGGTACAGTTATATGATCGAAAAAAATCCATCGTTTATTATTACTATTTAGCGCTTTAAAAAAGTCGTGTTTCAACTTTCACTACTATTTGCTATTCACAAAACGTTTCGCTCGTCTCAAGTGGTTAAGTGCAGTTTTCGATTAATATTAAACACAAAAATAATTATGTCGGGACATGAAAAGTAATCCGAGGAGATGTACTATGTAAACATGTCAAATATGCCTTCAATTAGAAACACTATATTTTATCCGGTCAGTATACCTCTTTTGGGAAACGTTTTATACAAACATTAAAGTCTGATGTTCAGGTAAAGTGTATTGTGTACAGCAAGTGAAATCATATTATAGACTAAGAGACGGAGACAGGAAACTTTTCATCGGCTAGCTGTTATACGAACATATTATTGAGTTATCGATTCGTGATTAATGACTGGTAGACGAGGTCCGACGATTGACCGTGCGAATTGTTCTGCGAATTGATTAACGACATCGTGACAGTGCCAAAATGCGTATTAGACGCTGACACGAGCCGCCTCCATGTCGCCTCTTCCTCATCCTCCATCTAGTCGCTGTCACGCAATTAATAAACACTATAATGTAGGTGGATATCCCTTTGGCGTGGCTTTGACATTAACCTCCGCGATGCCACCGGGAGGATTGTCTCGACGATGACCTGTACCGACACGGACGTGTCTCCTACAAAACTGACAAATGCCTAAATCTGCAGGTTCATTCGTATATACTCGTACGTATAAATACGTGCACTTCGATCCCAAACACAAATCGACTCCGCCCCGTTTTAGAACTCCCACTAGGTACGACCCTTTTGGCTTTAACCCCATGACACACGTCCCCTAAGTCATAGGTGTTGAGGATAGACCATAAAAAATTTGTTTTTAGATACAGATGGAGATAATTTTATATAATAAATTATAGATAATGATACCTTTTTGCCTAAACAATATTTTTTTTTTTTTTTTTATATAACAAAAAATATATTTTAAATAAATAACGAGACCTAAGTGTGTATACGTAGATTTAATCAAATCTAAAAAAAAAAAAAACTATTTCCAGTTATAACTATTTAAATTATCATAACAGTTTATTTCCTAAAAGGCTAAAATTACTATTTGTATTTTATGCATATAACAGCAAAATATAATTGTCAAAACAATAATGATTGACAGTTTTTAACATCGATAGTTTTAATTTTTTTTATATTTTTACTGCCATTAATTATGAAAAAATTTAAATATAAATATTCATTATCAGAAAAGGTGTAATTACTGTAATAACGAATAACATTTTATTCATGTATAAACATGATACAGTTTATACGATTAAAAGCAATGGTAAATAAATAATTAAAATAATTTCTATTATTGATGAACAACTTAATTTTATTTATCTAGATGAGTTGATGAGACGAATTAAAGAATTATAAAGATAAATTAGTTTATGTTTAGATACTGCTTAAATTATATTGCGATTCATTGAAAGTTCTTATTTCATTACCACGGAGCGATAATGTGGTAGATCGTGTGGAACTGTCTATTCGGTTTTTAATCACGTCGCGTACCACATGTTTCTAAGACCGTGATCGTGAAATTTTTCAAATTTCAATATGAAGATAGAAAACTTTTAGTCGGTCGTGTTGCAGTAATTATTCTCACTTATAATATATATATATGAGTATGTTCTTTATAGATGTATGCTACCAAACATAGTTCTTCGTTTATTGTGATATGTTTATTGCAGCAATGCAGTTCTATTGAAAATGATGGAATGCAAATAACCATTCAGTTTTAACGTATAATTTAAGCATTTAAATAATTAAAATCTCTGCTTGTTCACATACCTATTTACATTTTAAATTTGGAATATGGAGTACCTATACTAAATTTGTGTAGGACATGATATGTTGCATGTTTAGTCTAACCAAAATATAATGACTATCTATTTGTTTAAAGTCATACATTCATCAATATTTAAATATTAAAAAAAATATCATGTTTGGACGAGCACAACAATAATATATGTATAATGCAGCGTACGTAGGTAGTTGTAAACTTTATTTTATACACTGTGATAAATGGGTGACAATTTACATGGTCCAACTACAATATATATATATGTTTATACACGGTATATAATTTATTATATAGGTGAATTTAATTTACCTAAAAATGAGAGTAAATTCCAAGTAGTATGAACACTGTTGAAAATTTCCATATTATATGTTATAGTCGAATTTAATTTACTTAAACTCGAAGGTGCGTATATATACATAAAATATTGATAAATTTCAACTTAAATTTAATATAAATTTATAAATTATTTTTTTTTATTCTTATAACTGTTATTATAACTGTTATTATTATTTATATTTTTTATTTTATAATTTATTTTTGTATTATAGATAGACAATTCAAATAACATTTAAAATGTTTTATGTTATTTTTTTTTTTAACGTTTGCTGTAGAACGAATACTGCCATAATATCGATTAAGTATTAAAACTTTAAAATTTAAATGCATTATGAGTAATTTAAAATTATGCAAGAAAATTGACGTAAAATATATGTAAACTTTCATCATTTAATTGCACGCAAGAGTGGTAAATATAAAAATAATTTTAAATTCATGCACTTCAATGCCTTATGATTTTTAGGTTAGGTATAATATTATAGTAGGTATTTAAAAATGAATAAATAAATATAGGTACGTAATAATGTATAATAATACTACTAATTTTTCAATAAGTTTTAAGTATACAAAACTAAATACTAAAAAAAATCTTAAGTTATTTTTTAATGACAACTATATTATATTTTATGAATAATGGCATGAGCATGATATTAATTATTATTAATGATGTTATTGTATTTTTATATAGATAATCAGAAAATAACGATGTTAAAAAAATATGTTGATTTTTATAATTTTAAGAGAGTACAAAACCAATAAATTAATATTTTATAATGTTATAAATTTATAATTATTGAATAATGTATTTTATAAGTTTGCTTAGTTCAAAGATCTAAAGTATCACTGCACAGCTCAATTTATAATTACATAATGCTTACTGTAATTTGAAGAGCCTTTAATTTGAAACAATAAAACCCCAACTAGAAATTAATTTATTCACAATAAATGATGTTGTATTTTTATGTATAATGTTGAGAGAACATAGTATTATCATCTTATTATTTTCTTTTAGGAAGAACTCCGATTTACAATGTGTCCTATCCTCGAGGGCGTGTTCGAGTCAGAAGTTGTGATCAAACTTTCCAAACCATTTACAAATACGTTAGTTGTATCACAATGCATGTATGTATATAAAAGTTAAAGTATGTTTTCTGAAATGCTTACGTATTATGTTCTACTATGAAATTTAACTAAACATTTACTCATAACTTTAGCAGTGTCATCGCGTCCGTGCGCGCGGTACGGTCGGTCAGTATCTACCTAACGCTGTATGATAGAAAACTCGGCGATGATGAAATTATAAAAAAAAAAAACCTTCATTAAAAATCCTGCCCTTCGCGATTCGGTCTTGTGTTTAGGGTGCATAAATTAATTCAGAGAACTATGCTGGCTGGAATAGGCACTATAACCACACTTGCACTAGCGGATAACGACGGTCAAGAATTAAAAACAAAAACTTTTTTTTACGCTGGAGTCCAATAAAAATATTAAGTAGTCTACCTTTTTTTTTTGTAACCCTCACCTGTTATTCAGGATTACAAGCAGGTCTTTATATCTTCCCACGTGTAATTTAAACTTTTGTTTATAAAGTTATTTAAACGGTGCGACTAAATTATGCGGTGGCAGTTCGTCTGAAACATGACTTATTTCATAAATCATTACCGTTTTTACTATATTGAAATAATTAGGTACTTTTACGCAAATATTTGTAATAGACTATTAGAGTATTGTGTTTAATTTACATTATGTTTTGAATTAAAAGAAAAAAATGTGCAATTACTGTAGTTATATGCTTTTCAATATTAATGTTATATTATTAAAGGTTTTACATTGAATTGCACTAAAAAAGCTAAAAAAATGTTTAATGATTTTTACATTTAAGACTTATGTTATTTAAAAAAATTCGTTATTATCATTTTGTTTGAATATGAAATAAAACAATTCTTACACATGGGATTTTTGGCGTAGGTTTTTTAAAAATTAAAAATTGATTTTATTAAAAGGAAATCGGGAACCTTTCATCATTGAATTGCACTTTACAAAAATAAGTTTTTAGATTGTTTTGTGACCAACTACAGTTTCACCAATTGTATAGGTACTATCTCCTTCGGGTTTCAAAACACTATTGAATTGTATCTATTCTGTAAAATGGGAAAAATAGACAAAGTTGTGGTAGTACAAAAGGTCTCGCTTAACTTTGTGAAATCTCTTTGTAAAGAACTTTGAGGGTCCACCACCACTGCTATCGGAGACATCGTTATTTTGAAGCGTTTTCTATACCAGGCAAACGGATGTACAGTAGGGCGGATGTCAGTTCACATTAGCAGCGTATATGCTACAAACGTTCACTAACAAGATCATCGAATATATCGAAATGTTCTCATAAAAAATTTCATTTCGTTCACGAGTTGTGTCGGACTTAATCATTATTATTATTAAGCTCATAAATACTTATAGTAACGTTTCATGTACCTGATTTGTATGTGTTTTTTCATCGACGAGCCAGGACATCGACGATTGAACATTTACCCGGCGTTTTTCATTTTATATCTTCTGTGTACAAGTGTACATCGTAAATAAAATATATATTTATTATTGATAATAATAATATTTTCTTATAACAATACAGTTCGGATAGAAATGGAGTAAAAAATTATTTGTCACTTCGAAATAACTTGGCGTGAGAGACGAACTATACCGGAAAAACAACCATTAAAGCGTCCGACGAGGGTGCGTTGGGACGGTAATACACGTGACTACTGCGAGCGGCGCGCTCGTCTTATTCCTACTTATGATGCCATGCCGCTGCAGCGCTCTCCGGACTTGCGCCTCCCGCTGGTTTTACTGCAGTTGCAAAGTGTTAGAATCAAACAGTAAATATTTATAAATAAACAATAGCCCGAATTTAATATAATAATAATATTAATAATATTTATGATATTTTATTTCGGCCAAGATATAGTGTTGTAAAATTTGTTAATTTATTTTGTGTAATAGAAAAAAAATTTTGATAATTTTATGAAAAATGTCATCAGTATGATGATAGTTGCATCATAATATATTATTACATAATTTGATGTGAAAATTGTTATTTGATTATATGGAACGCGAAGCCAATATATTGTGACAACTGGTGCGTATGGAATGTACTGATTCTGAGAATTATATATCGATGTCAGTTTTCATAGAATTATTAGAAGGATAATATGCCATTAGGCTATGTAAATAGGCCCTAAAACTAGACACGTATAGACGAGATTTAGATGGACATATTCGTAATGCTATGTATATAATATATATATAGTAGAATTTAATGTGAAATACTTAAATTATTTTTATGAATTTTATTTTACATTTAATTTTCAGTTGTAAATTTACTTACTATAACTTCAAGCGAAATTCATCCGATCAACAATTGTTGATATTGGTGCGCAACAGTATCACGTGGTGTTAAAAATTTTAAATACTCTTTGTTGTCGCAATAACGGTTGTAGTAATATGCGTGGCATTATAATACAAATAATGCCATAATAGCGCGGAAATAATTTTTTTCGTGTTACGTAAACGTGTCGGATACTCGTATGTCATACCGTGATACGGTTATATTCAATAAATCGATAAATATTGGTATATCTAAATTCTAAATAAAAATTCAAACGTGTGGTTAATATATTTTTTTATTAAAATGTATTTACTATTAATTACTAAAATGTTCAAATCATTACTATAGTCCTCATATCTTCCAAATCAATTATCATAGACCTATTAATTCAAATAGATGCATAAAATTAAATACGTTAAAAATTGTTTGTTCAAGTTTCGATTTAGATATACATAAAAATTTCCAAGAAAGACATTTGGTTAATACTTTATAGTTAAAAGAGTGATTCTTATTTGTAAAAAAAGAAATCGGTATCCCTTACTTTCATCAAAAAAAACTTGACAATACTTAGGTATTTATTCAAAGAAAAAAGTGGATGAGTATGCTTGGCAAATCACTGTGTAATGTGTATAATAAAATATTATATTATATTATACGTATGTTAATATAATACTTTATTATACTATTAACCATAACTCAAGTCGAAACGAAATCGAACAAATGCTCGTATAACGGAAAAAAAAATTAAAAAATAGCTCTAAAACCATACACTATTTAGTTAAATACTATCATGATAACAAACATTTTATTTAAATATACTTACTTTTTAAGAATGGCTAAAGTATAAATGCTATATTAAAATAAAATTTTTCAGTTTCGTGTGCTGGTAGGGCCGCGGAAAAAGTTATTGTCTCCTTTCGACACACTTAAACTCACTCCTAAGTGGGTAAAATGAAATAAGTATATAACATTCATTAGCTCTCTATATTTCAGTCTGATTATTTTTTAAATAAATAAATAAATAAATTATTGATTATAAACATGTACAAACATAAATTTTGATAATATTCCATAGTTGACGAATGAAGATTGATTGAGTACATTCATCAAACATAACATAACGTATAATATTGTGGACTCATACATATATTTAAAATAATATATTATTGATAACTTAATTCTTTATTTTATTTGATGTTATTTAAGGCAGGTTATTCAAAGTTATTTTATTTTATTCAATTTAATCTCAATGTTTGAGTGTATAAATAAGGTTAAACTTAGTGTATGAACTCTAATGAATCTACGTTAAGCAATTGAATATTTATAATAATATTACCATAAATTACTCAATTTTGATACCAGAATATCAAATATATTATAATAATTGCAAACCATACTGAAAACAAAGATTTAGGAAAAATTGACATGAATATATATTAAAAATAATAATGTACAATATTGTTTAGATAACCTTACATATTATATTAATAAATACATTTCTATTACTAAAATGTGTCAAAAGTCTGTTACTTAAAAAATATTCAATTATTACGAGTAAGTTCTGTGAGAAAATTGAAGTTTATTTTTATGTAAACTAAATACTTATCTTAGTCTTACTCTTAAATAAATCTATAAAATTTTTTCAAAATCATTGATTTTATCGAATTTAGATTATTGATATGTCATGTTATATAATATAACATAATATTATCTAGTCTTTACATTAATTTTGCTTAAATATTCCACCGATCGTGCATTTATTGTATTTATACTAAAAATATGCAATGGTATGCATTTCAAATATTATGTAAAAATATCCAAAATAAAAGCTATGTCGTTTATATTAATCATTATCAATTTGTGAAACATACAATTTGTAAAAAATGCTGCAAAAACCATCCCAAATACTAATGTACATAATATAAAATCTATTTTAGTAATGAGTATCATATTATTTCACAATAAAGAACCTATTTAAATAAAAATCGATATCAAAAAATGTCAAAAAAATCATTATGTAAATTATTTGCTATATAACATCAGTACCGACTTATTCATGGGCCAAGTGTTCTACAGCTAAAAGTCACGAAGAGAAACTACGAATATTTTAAAGGAAAACCTTATGAAGAATACGTGGTATAGTATTTAAAACCGATATACAAGAATGGGGATTGAGAACGGAACATTGCTGAAAAACTTAAACAAAAAGGTAAATGTTTTAAAATTTAAAAAATAGTATCAGAATGCAATAGGTTGGACATGCGTAGCGAGTAGACGGATGACTAAAAGAAGAAATAATAACTTGAACGTTAATGGGGAAGAGACCGAAAGGAAGATAGTGAAAAAAGTAGATATACAGCGTAAATGAGTTATGGAATGCGATAGCCCAAGAAATTGGAACAGATCGGCAAAATTTAGTATATGATAGAGAAAAATCGGAGGAGATAGTTTTGGCGGTAAAGATCATCAATGAATCGTAAAGCCGGGAAAAAAATCGAGAAAGACTGCACAATGTACATTGTGTGGCTTACCACACCAACAGGTTGGTTTTATTTCCACGGAGTTATAATATGTATGTTTGGAAACCGGCCAAGAAAGTTAATTAGTGTGATTGTACAAACGTTCTTCTTTTGTTGGACTACAACACTACACTGGTATCGTAAATGGCATGATGATTTGAATTTACTAAAAGTAGGTACTAAAAACAATGAACGGCGCTCACATAGTAATTACTACCTATATGTGTATGTATGTATGTATTGTGTATACCTATTATCTATATTGTACAGAAACTTTAATTTAGAGCCAGGTAATCCGGTGAACATTGCAATGTATTATCTTTTAACTATTGTTCAAAGGATATATTACTATATTAGTATTTCAATTTTAATCATACTGACATACTAGAAGTGATTCAAAAGCTACTTCCACAAAATGGAATTCGCACAAAACATTACGAATAAAAATAATAAAATAGACGCTCATTAGATATTACGAGTATATTTAAAATGGATAAACAAGTTTTTAAAATAACTATACAATTTTTACTTATTAATTACTATACAAGTATGAAATTCATACTTGTATGAGTTACATGTAATACTGTTACATCTATTCTAACTCATAACTTCTGCCTCTTAGGTGCTCCATCCTACCTGTAAACTTCAAATATTTTTTTTCCAATTACCATGAAACTCTATTATACGTGTTAAATCTACTTCTGACAGTCATTTTTTCCAAAATAGTCTCGTATGTTGGTTTCTTGTGGCGAGCTTTAAGAATTTTGTTGAACATTCCCAAGTGTTTTCGGTTCGGTTCATTTTTATACCGTGTATTTTATTCGCACACGCATAACCGCCGAAACGTAACGCGACGACGTGGCCGGTACTCTGGTTTCTGTATTTATGAAACTGTGGCGTGGACGCTTAGGAAACTATAGAAAGCCCAAACTTGTTTTAAAACGTTTATTATAGTTAGAAGAAGAATTATAATCAACTAATCATATTTGAATTTTCTAGACACGATGTTACACCATCTAATTCTTTGATACATTGGAGATATAATACCTAAATTATAGATATTTAATAAATACCTATTATTATACAGTGATATTCAAATAATAATTATAATATATAATAATAAACCATGTTAACTGTAGGGTATTTTTAAAAATGGTTTGGGTAACATTGAATAGCCCGTTATAAAATTATGAAAGCTTG
This sequence comes from Rhopalosiphum maidis, assembly GCF_003676215.2. NCBI lineage: Eukaryota > Metazoa > Arthropoda > Insecta > Hemiptera > Aphididae > Rhopalosiphum > Rhopalosiphum maidis. The sequence goes on from NC_040877.1 coordinate 70,813,842, forward strand.
TCCTGGCAGAAGGACCGATTAGTAAATTTTTAAATTGGACATGCAATCTTTTGTTAACTATTCTAAAAAATATTTGATGAGAGGTTTGAATTTTTCGAGTTGACATTAGAGGACTGCATAAAGTTGATTAAAGTCGAACAGCAGGTTCGAACATCGCCGAAAAAACTTCAAAATCTTTTGAATAAAGTTAAAGCGCTATATCATGGACATGTCGAGTGTACTTAAATTGCCCTAAATTTAACCTTAAATTAGGCTCAATGTACTTACACTTTAGAATAATTTAACTTAACATTTTTAAATTGATAACACCCGAATTTAATTATAAAAATATATTATAATTGATACTGTTTATTACGTAACTATGTTTAATTATTCTACTTCATAATATTTTAAACTCTTTTAACTAGTTAGTCTTGGATATATTAGTATTATAATTTACTATAATACATGTTTATTAACTTTACTTATACAGTTATACATGCTGTATTAACATTTTTCGAGAAAAAAAAATTGTGTATATTATAATATTTTTTATATCGATAAAAAACTAAAATATTGTGAAATATTATTGAGTTTAATAATTATTTTATTAAATTATTTAAATTAATACCATTTTCAAAGAGTATTGCACGTATTCCTTGAATAAGCAAATCGTAGTCTTGTCCATTTATTGCTTTTAGTAAAACTAGTTTATATTGATAAACATATGAATTAAAATTTAAAAGTCTGAGTAAATGTTAGTTAACTTGACTTGTTTTTTTTATGAAGTAATAGTGCAGTAGTATTGTAATTATATGCAATATAGTAAATACCAAATATAATAATACGTGCTTTATATATATAATTAATTGCTTTAGAAACATTTTGAAGCCTTAAATAAAATTTAAAATTTTTATTAATTTGTTGAAGTTTGACAACTTGACGTTTATAAATTTGTGAATCACAAACACAACAAATTCGTGCTAAATTTATAATGTTTTTTTTTTGTATATATTAATAATTTATGCACTTTAATAATGTAAGTGACAAATGGTAGAATAGAGACTCGAGGGTATCGTATAATCCAAAAGTCATTTGAAAGATGCATTTCGATATACAGAAGATGGAGGATGTTTATAGCATTCAACGAAGACTAGTGAAATAATATTTAAATAAGTAGAAACCATGGAATTAGAAACGTACAGACAGACTGCGCAATGGGAATCTCAATGTGAGTTTGTGCGAGCGAATTAATATTATTATCCAAATTGGTTTCAGCTGGTAGAAGTATACACAATAAAATACAGCATCGTCTCGAGGACACTAAATAAGAAAAGTTCCGGCACCGTCCTGACAAACTAATCTGACTACCGGCACGTTTACCTCCATCGCCTATACCCCCGAGGACTTGGCCCATCAACGATGTGAAATATTGCGGTCGGTCGAATTAAAGAAGAGAGAGAGAGAGTGAGAGAAAAACCAGAACACGTCATCTTATTTTTTTTTCAATTTCGAGTATAAATCATCGTGGTAAACAGGTACCGAAGGGATTTCATAAAATGATTATTTTTCTAAATGCAATATTGTTTTATTTTTTTTATTTTTTTACAGTCGTAATCAAAAATGAATTTACAGTTGATTAAAAACATTATAAGCATAAAAAATTCCAACAGACAGTGGATAAAGTATGTTCTCAGATCTTTTTGATTACTTGAGAAACAGTGAAATCCACTGCAGTATTATCCTGTCAAATAAAAACGTTATGTTTATAATGCAATATTGGTTTTATATATTTATGCGATGACTTATGGTATGTTCTATCGGTATGTTGAATTTGAGTTTACTACAAAAAATACGTAAATCTGTAGATAAAACATAAATAATGTAGGTAACTAATTCTATTATTTTATGTGAACTGTTTGAATAAACTGCAAGTTTTGTTAAGTTAAGTAATATAGTAGACAAAACTATGTATAATATAGATCTTTAGGATCAAAATGTATAATGACATTAATGTTATAATATATTATTTGTTATTATTATATACACAGTATAGAAATTAGATATCACAAAAGTATCAAGACCAACATGAAAATTTTTTTTTTTATTGACAAAGCTTGATTTACAACCTATACAAAATATGGCAAAATAAGTAAATGGTATGAAAGTAACAGTAACTCGAATGATTTAAGGTAGGAAATCGTTCAGCAACAGTACTTCATAGTTAAAATGGGTTTAGAAGGGAATTTTTTTTTTTATTTATAAGCGCGTCTTCTGATCATTTTTTTAAAGTTTTCTCAGTGAGTTGTTGGGAATGGTGATTAATGACATGCGAGTGATTAGTGGGGTTTGGTTTGAGTAGTGTTTAGAATGAAATTTTTTGTGATAATAACTGTTTCGTTAACTATTAGGATTTATAGGTGGTTGATATGTAGAACATTGTTGGTTATGTACCACGGGGCTCCAGTAGTTTGTCTAAGATATATGGATTGAAAGGCTTGGATTGGTTTTATGTTTAAGGGCTTAGCTTGGCGCCAGATTTGAATACTATATATGATCAGAGAACAGTTATATTTGTCTTTGATGATAAAATGACTGTATTGTCAATATAAGTTGCTAGAGTTGTATGACTTGTTCTGGGAAGATCAGATGTGTAGGCATTATAGAATCACTTTTTTGGGGTACTCTAGCATTCAATTTGTAGTAGTGAGAGTAAGATTTATTATGATTAAAAATAAAGAATCGGTCTTCAAAAAATAATTTTAAAATAAGCAAGAAAGATTGAAAAAAAAATGATATTTTTCTCTATTAAAATTGTTTATAGAAACGTATTTATATATTTTCATAATGAAATAATGATAAATTACTGAAAAAAATTATTTTATGATCTACTTGCGTGAATGAAAATCACCTGATGTTATTAAAAAAATATGTGACTAGAAACCATCGTCAATCGCTAAGATATATTAATGCAGTCTACAGATATTGATATATACATAGGCATAAAAAACCAAGTTATCGTAACAATGTTTTATTTTTCAAACGAACTAATAACATTTTTTTGATCGTATTTATGGGTTTTAAAATTTGTAATCCTCCTTGCATCGAATTATGTGTATCCAATTTTCTATCTCGTAGATATTTATATTATGTTTTATAGACACGAGTTTATAGAAACAAGTTATTGTTTTGTTTAGCTTGGCATTCCGTGGTTGTAACAAATTGGTTCTGAAAAATCTTTGTAATTTTTTTTACAAAGAATTCCAGTAGGATTTTATTTTGTATATCTTACTTAGCACCATCTATTTTTTTTATTTAACTCCTAAGACAATTGATACAAGAATAAATGTAATTAAAGTTGATCTAACGCGTAGCACAATGACTATAATAGTAGTAGTTCATGTGTAAATGTAATAATTAAAATACATTTTGTGATTATTCCGTTTTTGTGATAAATATATTTTTAAAAAAACCATATGTTAATTATGATGTGTATATGTCTGTATATGTTTCGTGTGTCACCAGTTCATCATCTTTAGGTACACGTTTGAAGTTCAAATTCTGAAAAAATATTGGATATTCATATGAATCACACATAGATAAATAATAAAGATTTATCTTCAAACAATTTTGTTAATTTGTTATAATTAGAATTTAGGGAAAAAACGTATCTATCGCTATCACAAATATTATTATTATTTAAACATAAAATTAAATTCCAAAATATATAAACACATTTCAACCTATTTATATCTGCTACTACCAACCTATTCAGTATTCACACAGTTTTACCGTACATAGTTTAATATAAGTCAATTATACTTATAAGTTATACGTAGAACTAAGAAAAATAATAAAAACAATTGTAAGATATACATATTATTTTAGAATCCAAGCGAAGTGATGAAACTATATTGATTTTACAATGATGTGTGAGTGTGTTTTTCTTTGTCTATCATCGCCATTTGGGGCAATAGAAATGCATAGGTTTTCACCTTTAGAAATGCTGTTTGATGGCAAATTGGGTTTTAAATGGAAGGGGTTCAAAAGCAAAATTTTCAGTACTTTTAATAATAGCTAAGGAAAAACAGAAATTGTTATGCATAAAAAATATCTGAACAAACTTTATATTCTTGAAATATCACCTAACGATTATTTTAGAAATGTCTATACATTATAAAATATCTTGATTGTATTTATGCTAATTATAAACATTTTAAATTGTTTTCTATAAACATTAAACATCGATAAAAAATGTTTTGTTTAGTAAAATGTTTGAAAACTTGATACGATAGGTAGCCGATTGGTCATAAATTGTTATTACAACTATTTAATAAATTAAAGAAGTAAAATCTGACACACCATGTTCACTCCAAAACTAATCGTTTATTTATTTATTAGTGTTTATTGTGATGATTTATCGTTGAATTAAAATTTTTACACATCCATTTACCACGAAGTACGCTAGACTTTTACTATAATACACAGCAAACTAAGTTCCCAGTCTTAAAAAAAAAAATATTAGCTTTTATATAATATATATATATAGCTAATTTGTCAGTGGAGTTGATTTTATAACTGTTAATTATTATACTTTCTATGAGTATAATATAAGCTATAAACTATCGATGACATATAGTAACTTTTTGGATTAAATATAAAAATATAAATATACTATGAATAGATATTATTGAAAATTATGTATTTTGTTTTCGTTAATGACTATTAGATGAATATTAGTTAATATATATAATTTATAATGAAGAATAATGATATTTTTAAATAGTTTTTTAAGAGCTGTTAATTTCTCAATTCGTATGATTTCGTAAAGAAAAACTACAGATATGCGTAGAAAAATTAAAATTTCAAACAGACGTGTTTTGAAGGTCGTTTTATGAATGGATTTTCTTATAATATGCAATTGTATTGTTAACATTGTATCAAAATTTAATACAAAACACACTATTAGTCTATGCTGAGGTAGTCATCTTCGTTTATCCTGTGTCTGGTTATTTTTAGTTTATGATGAATAAATGTATTTTCATTGATTTACGCTTCATCCATCAATATTTAATAAATATAATAGGTACTACATTTCATATAATAGATAGGTTATTAAATATTTAAATATTTTACCGGCAAGTAGTTACTAGTTTAGTAACTAAATTTAGTTTGACCTATTACAAAATATAAATATAAGCATATAATGTATGGTTTGCAAATTTACACAAGTAAAATAATTATATAGTGGTATGAGACAACTTGAAATGCGATATGAGTATTTTAATTATGATGAAGATGGTTCAATCTTAAGATTAAGTTAGTAATTAAAATAAACATGCAAAACGGTCGTATTGTCGGAAGAGTTCTATTTGAGTTTATCATCGATACCCGGATTATTAATTTTAACTTAAGTATGTTCCTTTAGTTAAGTAACAGATTGCGTAGAGCTCAAGTAAGCCTCTTAAATATAGCAATATTAATTGTTGAAATATATATTAAATAATTTAGGTAATTATAACGTGAAAATTAAGTTTAAACCACTTTATAACAGAGAATTATATATACTTAGAATTTATTTTTAATGTTATGTCTCGTCCCTCTAAGAAATAATAATATGTTGTGTTTTGTACTACTAATTACTATGGTTTATGGTTAATAAAAATATTTTTGAATATATACAAAATATAATTATTAAGATAACACAATGTATTTCTTAAAAATAAAATAATACAGTATATAGTTAAATAATGAAAATAAAAATAAAGTTATAATAATAATAATAATAATAATAAAGTTTTGCATGAAATCAATGTAAGATTTATCTATCTGAATAAAACTTTTCACTATAAAAATTATTATTCGTCAGATATAAAATATGATAAAAAATGTAGCTTTTTATAATTTAAAAGATAAAATTCAAGGCAAACTCAATTTAGCTGTGTAATTTCGAGTGTAACTCGATCGTTATTGAGTATTTTAAAATTTGAACTTAATGATAAATTATTGTGAACGCAAAAACGATTTTTAGCAAAAAATACAGAGGAACATTATGTAAGATTGTTAAGCCATTTTGACAGATATATAAATTTAAAATTGTAAACATAGAATCAAATATTTATTAAAAAAGTTAAAAATGTATAATGTTTATAAATAGCCCAATAGGAGCAAAATTATTTAAAAATTATATAATTTAATCGAAATAATTATTCTAATATTAGATGATAAAAATCAAAAAAATTATTTGATGGATTTCTTGTATGTGTTACGTTGAATATAAATCTGTTTTATTAATATTTATCGCTTCATTAGATAATATTTTTCCCTTTTATAATTTAGTACATTTTATTATTTTAATTTTAAAGACCTTAATTTCTATCATAAGGTTAATCATATTTATAAATTTGATATATATATATATATATACATATATTATATTATATATTTTTAAACTGATTTTATAAATATTTTTAAATTTCAAAATGTAAAACGTCCTTTAAATACTATTCATTGCATCACCGCCGTGCGCCGTCGTTTGACGAAACTATTTTTCAAATGGTTTATCTTCGAAAAAAAAAAATAGAAAAATATTATACATCACTTTTTTGACCTAAATAATTGAAGCGAAACGAGTACCTTTTTCATTCGATTTGTTTACCTACGTCGAAAATAATTCAGGAAACTACTAGTTAATATGAAACTATATAGTTTTGGATTCACATACATTATTCATATATATACGCAGCAAGCACTGTGTATATATACGCGTATTACGTACTACGACGGATTTGAAAGAATTATAGACCGAGAAAATCCAACTTCGAGCGGTGGTCCCCTGAATAACCGCGGATATCTCTGAGGACTTTTGGAATAAAAATGTACCTGTATTTCTTTTAAGACCGGCCGTGCGCTCGGGGAATATAGCCGGCTTGTCGGTGCCCAGTGGCTGGCCGTCGCCTGCTGCAGTAGCCGTTGCATAATACGAATACGAAAATAACTCAATACAAACGAAATTCAATAATTCTTTGCACTTCTCTTACAAACTTGTTGTAATACATTTTTAGTGAATGAAAAAAATAAGTGTTGTTGATTTAATAGCAATCATGTTCGACACACTTATTCGCAATGTATTTATTTTATTATTATAATTATATTGTGTTTTGTAAAAATGGCAGTGAAATAATTTTTAAAAATAGTACTAAAATATTATCCATAGCTTTCACGCATTCAAATTTTATTTGTTGAGATTATATAATATGAACTTGCAAATTATGATTAGTAGTGGTGTATTTACGATTTTTTCTTTGACTTTTTGGATGAAAGGCAGTTGTAGTTATGAAGAATAATTTTATAATGATATGATAAAAAATAAATAGGTTAAAACCTATAGGTTTTTTGTTACCAGGATAAATATTATCTAAAAAGGATAGATAAATATAATTATAAATTAAAAATAAATTCAAGTGTTATACTTAGTTTTTTTTCTAACTTATCAAAGTATGTGATATTCAATAAAAACAATTAACAACAAGGCGTGTTATTTTAACTAGAAAAAAACTAACATAATTTTTCAGTTATCAACATATTTAGCACTGTAATCGTGTAATTATCGCAATTATAAAAACTGAGCAGATCAAACAATGCTCAAATAAAATCGACTAATTATACAATCCAACAAACAAATTAAAAGTACTGTGGAAAATAATAGATCCTCAACATATTTTATGTATCTGTAGTCTATATGCATAAATTTTAATTTTTATAAAATACGTTAACTACATCGTTATACCAATTAACTTAAGAAAATGATATTATCTTATTTTAAACAGTATTATAGTTTCTTTTATTTTTAAATTCAACAAAATATATATTGGTAGGACTTACGTAGATACAATATATCCTTTGCGGTGAAAAACCTAACTTTACTATCGCATAAATACGCCACTATATGAACGTGCAATTATGTGTAGGACGTAGTTATTGGTTATTATATGAGTAATATATGTATTCAAATTAACAATAAATATTTACTCATAAGTCATATTTTATACATATCCATTAACTATACAATTTTAAATTCGAGTATTTTATAATTTTGAAGCATATTAACATGATATTTTACATCGATTATATTTAGTGTTCACAGTCTGTATGATTATGTTTTAATAATTTTCAATACATGAATCGTTATATTGCACTTAAATGAAAGATTAAACAAAGGTTTAAGTATTCATGGAAGAAAAATGGGCTTACTTTAATGTTCCACATCAGCAGTTTATATAAGACCGATTTAAATCGTTTTAGAATAGAAATTTTTAAGTGGTAGATCATGTCTTCAAAAACTTTTCTTCTATAAAATATTGTTATAGTGTGGAATATTTTAAGTTTGTACCATAACTTATAAGAGTTACGTTCAACAGTTATATAAGATACGTATCATACAAAATAAATGTATATTTATATATGTGCAATGTATCTAAATTAAGTATTATTTTTTTATTCAGAATAGCTACCTTGTTTAGACATTGTCTAGAATCTAGACGGGAAAAAAGTTTAATATATTTTTTAACATTTTAAAAGTTTAACGTCCGCATGAAATCATTTTGAATGAATAAGATACAATATATTGAAAGTAATCATCCATATTCATACACATATTATACAAAATATATATTTAATTGACATTTCAACTTGTTGTTATTTCTAAATTTTTATATTAGAATTGTTTGAGGAAAAATCTTTGCTACCAATAATATGAAACTTTAATGGAAAATATAAATATCTAGATAATAATTGATTCGAAAAAACTGAAGCACGTACGTATAAAAATACTACATATTTTATGCATCGTTAATGTAATAAAAAATTATTTATGACATGGATAAAAGATTATGTTTTGTAAAAAAAAAAAGGAAAAGAAAAAGGAAATAATAATAAAATAAATTATAATCAAACAAACAAAAACTAACCCTTAAAAATAAAATGTTATTCAAAGGTTATGTAATGTTATATAGGCATTCAAGTAATTTTTCCCACACAGCTACCATTATTTAAACACCATTAAACCTCTCGAAACATTTATTTCAAACAGATGGTTTACCTAAGACTTTTTAAAAAAATATCGAAATTTATTTATTTTGGATTTTTTTCTTAAGATAATAATAAAATGCTGTGAATATTTTTCTTTATAAATATATTTATTACGAGAGAATAAACACAGTTTTTGATTAATTTTATGAGATATCTACTTTATCTTTTAAATACACTACATATACGTAAATCTCGATGTATTCAGTTATGTCTTAAAACTTTCTAAAACCTTAACTGTAATAAAAAGATAACATTTTGTTTACCTAATATTATTTATTTATTGTATAAATATTTGATTGCAATCATGAATACAAAAGAACTATAAAACAAATTTTTATCTATCTATCCAACAATTAAATTCATAAATTAGATTATCATATAATGATGCATTGAAGAGATTATTTTAAAATAAACAAAATTTACTGTACGGGTAGTAAAAATCACGTTGGTCCAACGAATTCGATACGTATCATCTAACAGTCGTATGTATGTAGTTATAATATAAAATATAGCACAACAATAAAGAGAGAAACGATAAAACGGTCGATTTAAATAGGACAAAAATAATATAGACATATTGCAGCATAATATTGATTTGGGTTTCCGAAATCTGAATGGAATAAGAACGATTTAAAATTGTTGAAGTTTGACCTGTTCGGATATTTCCCGCACCGACACATGAATTTGCGCACCACGAGTGATTTACATACCCATAGGGACGTTCGAGTTTCTACGGCAACTGCAAGTGAATATAGTCTCATCGACGACGATGTTGCGTATACATACACGGTCAAATTCTTATACATACAAAATAAACGTATAATGTACATGGTTATTATGCATCACGTCTGTGCGACCCTATTCCGAAAAGCCTGTGTCGAACAAAACTTACGGACATGGCATAATATACAGGGCCATTCATCAACCATAATAATACTCATTTATATTTTATCCTTTGATTGTGTATTTAATTGAATTAACTCTTTAAGAATTATTAAGTGTATTTGACATTTTTTAATAATGCAGAAACTATACCCGTTCAAATTTCAGTTTAGGTACAAGTATTTATGTAATAATAATAATATATATATATATCAACAATAAATTTTATGATTTTACAAAAAACTTTTTTAGTGCACCTATACATCATAAAACAAAACTACTGACCAAATTTTATACTCATAATTTCAGTTGTTCCGGTTAGGCGAAGATGAATTAGTGAGTCAGGACATTTATTAGCTTAAAAAATTTAAGTAAAAAAGCGGTAGTACTGATTTGAAAAACATCTAAGTATTTGATTTGTAAATAATAATCCAATATTGTAATAATCAACATAATATAATATGATCAAACCAGCAAAAATTTTAGTATATTTAAAAATTACAAAAACCAAAACTTTAATAAAAACATAACTAAGGGATAACCTAATAGAAATAAATTTAAATAAATTTTATACACATACATTTGATTTACTTAACCACTTTATCTGCCTTGTGTTTCCTTCCATCTGGGAACCGAAGCACGCAATGACGAGTTACAAATTGATGTTGTGTTTTATTATATTGTTATATTGTATTTAAACGTACAGAAGTCCAAACGATATTATATTCCAAAACGCATTAGTATTTATTGTGTTTTTTAACTCACATTTTTAAAGTAGACCGCTTATTATTGTGAATTATGATCTGTCTACGGTGGAATTGACGGGCAGGGTAAAAACTTTTATTCGAGCTATTCTGGTCTGTAATTAAATAAAACGCCCAAGAACTTTTGAGTAGCTTTTAATATTTTGATGACGGTTTATAATTTAAAATATTTTAGTATTATCATAAAAATGTTAGCGTAGAATTTAGTGACTTTTTTTTTATCCCTGAAATTTGGCACGTTTTATGTCACTAAAACTACATAATGTGCATTATATGTCGAATATCAATATGGCATATTAATATCATGATTTAAATTTTTCATATTCAAAATTTATGTAATCATGACTGAGTTTAACTCGAAAAAACTTAGAGTATTTTTATTTTTTTGATGACGATTGTTTTTTTTAATTTATTTATTTCACAATAGATAATAATGATAAAGGTTTAAACGTAAAGAATATAATAATTTTATTAAAAGAGTAGGAAATTTCTTTTTTTTACTAAACAATTTTTATAATATTTGAAATCTGTACTTAGTAAAACTATATACTATAAGCAAATTTACCGCGATACTTAGAAACTTTAAGGTTTTTTTTTTGTTTTTGCTAAATAAAAATAAAAATATGATAACAATTCTAATATATCAAGTTTTGTAATAATTTTTAAATCATAATAATTATATCCAGTATAATATATTATACATTCAATACACCTTACTGTGAACTTTGTGTTAAAATTAAGTTATGTATATATTACCTAGTTGGGTATATTTGATAAGATAAACTTTTTATTGTTCAGTAACGTATGTGATAAATAAAAATAAAAATAAAAAATAGCATTAAAGATCCTATTCCACTCCTCTTTTTATTTTTATCTCCAACTTCGTAATACTTTCCAAAAATATATTTATTATTCCAACACAAACAAAGACTTCATTTTTAATATAATTATGATCTAGTGGCATATTTTTCATCTTAACATTTTGTATAATATGTATATTCTTAACAGTTCAAGACCAGAAATAAAACTTGTAAACTAAAAATTACTAATAAAAATGTATGGCTCAAATATAATATTTTCATTATAGATAAACTATGGTGGAAAATAACCAATGATATCAATGACACTATGTATGTTCTTGTTTATCTTATTAATTTATTGAATAGGAGTTTTTAGGAGTACACATATTTAACATATTACATCAAGTGTACAGCATACAAATTTATATAGGTACGGACCGATGGCTCGAAAAATAAGATCCAATAATGTGTATATGCAATGGTATAAACTATAAGAAATACGTCGTTTAAATCGGCCTTTGTGAACACTGCTGAATGCTTTGGGTCCCGAAGGCTTTGAAAATAAAGCCTGTGGAAATAAATAAAAATGTTCATAGTTTCATACATTATATGCTTGCTATTTTGATGGGAGAAGTTTAGGTTCCATCAGATTTAACTGAACTGAACTGTTTTTTTTTTTTTTTGGTTGAAAAAGCATAACCATATTATTATGTAGAATGATATATATTTTGTTCATGCATGTGTGTGCGTGTACTCGTATGTATAAATATATTTATATTTATCTAAAGTAAAAAAAATCATATTTAATGTAATAAATTTATAATTTAAGAATTCAACACATTCAATAAAAGATATATATATATATATATATATATATATTATAAAAAAAGTTTAAATGTTCAAACTTTTTGATTGTGATCATAAGGATGCTTTTAAATCAAATCGATAAAACTTTGTCGTAGTGTTGTTATTATAATCCTATAATTCAATATATTACAAAATATTCCATTGAAATTATAAAAATGTAGTAATGCAACATAATAATATTTTATGTATAATATTATGAATACTAATTCTGAATGTCCCAATGTCTATTCTAAACCGAATTGCTCTTGGGAAAGATTGTTTCTACGTGACCTTAAATATTATAAATAAACTACATAATATATAAAATAAGGTCCAACTAAATACTAGTGTATATTTTTTAAATAAATACAATACTATATCACTTACAGTGCAGTTGTGTAAAAGTGACCAATTATATTATTATATACCTATACAATGTAATATATTTATGTTGAATAATGGGTAGAGACGATTGAAAGTCTATGTGATGAGTATACTTGGAAACTGAAGTATAACGTTATGAAGAAATGAACTCAAATAAGGATAAACGGTCTTATTATACATTCTCATCTCGTCTTTATAATTTTCAAAGAGAAATGGAAAGAAGAGCAAAAAAATACATAACCAGACGAAACCCCAGATTGTACACCTAACAAAAGGTAATTGGACCATTTTCTTTGTCGATCCTTGTGAATATTAAAATAGCGAACTATATTCAGAATGGTCCTTGCCGGTTGAAAATTTCTACAACCAGTCGATGGATGGGTGGGATGGTTCATGGGTTGGAGGAGGGGAGGGAGAATTAATTATACTTTTTAAATGCAAAAAGAAATAATAACGAATTCAATAACCTTAATATTTTTCGTTTCCATCATGCTATTCACACTCCCGGTGACCCTCATATATTTTATAACCAACATGTAGTTGTTGTAATTCTATAAGAGTTTATCAGTGCAAATATTAGCTCAGGGTTCATCTCTGTATATTTAATCATTGTTGACAATCCCCGAGTGATGGATAAAAAATCATTGTTTAGAGAAAAAATCCATGCAAAGAAGTAGGAATTCAATTTTTTGTAGTTGTTATATTATATGACGCTATATAAAAAAAAAAAATGTTTATAATTTGATTGAAACATCTTTTTTTATATGAAAATGGAAGTTAATAAATATTTGAAATTTACTTTGTAAATACTGACAATTATAATATAACAATCAGTATTGGCATAGCATTTGTATTTTAATAAATAATATTTTCGTAACATCTTTTATTCGTAATAATTATTTTATTGTTGTAGATTTATCTTAAATTGCCAATTTGTCATAAAAAACTGTTATTAAAAAATATGATTGTACAAATAATTTAAATTCTTAGATTTGGTTTAAAAGGATATTTTTATTTTCAATAATATTTATATTTTGTATTAATACATTTAGTAAATATCAATATATAGTTAAATTACTTTTTATGATTTATAATAATTTAAAATACAAATAATTAAAAATAAACTTTACTAAGAAATATAAAAACACGTTCATAATTTATTATTGATAAAATAAATTGTGTGTTGATGGTGAAATTATAAATAAAAAAACTAAATTTTATTTATAATTATAAATAACACTTAATACTTATATTTTATACCTTTTTGTAGTACAAAAACTTAATTTATAATTTAGATGGTGTTAATAACAAAAAAAATATTTTATAAGCTACGAAGAACAAAATATTATTGTACTCATTGATAATTGATTTTATTATAGTTATTAATTATTGATTATAGTAGATATGTATATTGTATACCGATAATATTAGGTATACTACCTATTTGCATGATTTAATTTTAATTTTAATTTTTTAATATATTTTATTATTTTATGATAACATTAAAATATTATCAATTACTATAATAGAACTGTATAATTATTAACTAGTTTACGAATTTAATTTTTAAAGACAAATAGTAATGTTACCGATAAAAAATTAGTACTATAATATAGAATTTTAATGGTATACACAATATATATTAACTTATAAATAAATATTATATAGTACTTAACAACTAGTAAAATGTATTATTTTATTAGCTTGTCGGTAGATAGAAAAATATAGTATTAATATATAAAAAATTTAAATAAATAATGATTTGCAAACAGAAAAATACTCCATTTAAATTGAATATGTATTATATAAAATATTGAATTAACTTAGGTATTCTAAACGATACTGAATATATTGCATTATTTTAATATTTAATCTCAAATAAATCTATTTATATTTGTAGTTATTACTATAAAATGTCGTAATTAACCACAAAATTAAAAAATTTTATTATTTAATAATTCATTTTTGGCTTATTTTAAGTAATATATGTACCTAATCTATTAGGTATAAAAATTACTCATGAAGTAATTATTAAATATTATTAATTACATATTGAATAATATTCAGGTAATATAATAATTAATATTATACATATATATATATATATAATTATATGCCATAATTATATTTTTTCACATAAAAACAATAGAATTCGTTTTTAAAATATATTGATTAAGTAATTTCAAGTTCATGGTAGATAATTAACACGCTAGATAACCTTTTTTTCAAATAAAACTCTTTCCAATAAATAAGCTATCCGAGAACTTCTGTCTAATTTCCAAAAGTCTTAATATCTGGTTAATCATCGTCTTGCTGTTCTTAATCTACTTCCACGGAATTCTATTCAGGGTGAAAAACTCCAAAATCACTGTTGTGTTATTTGAATTGCATTCTGTAGCGTATATTATACTTTTAACTCATATTTGAGTTTTAACTAAGATTGTTGTACGTTATCATACCACTGGTGAAAAATATTAATGTTGAAATTCGCAATAAAAATAATTCACTTTAGTCAGGTTCAGTTACTCCATCAGGATTTTGTATCTGGTAGATCCAACTCGAGGCTCGTAATTTTATTTTAGGGCCAATAAATAATACCTATAATAAGGAATAATTGTATTTAATTTAATACATTTTTTTTTGAATATGTACTTTTAACTATCCACTTATTAAAATAATTTTGGCATAATTACAAATTATGTTTTATATTGTTTATAATAAGTTATGGGTTTGAGCATGTAACTTAAATAGAACAACCGACATTATTGATTGAAATGTATATTTAATTTGTTTATGTTATCCTCCTTTTTATGTTCATATCAAACGACACTAACAATCACATCACATACTACATACATCATAGAATATATTACTTGTCGTGTTTCCATATAATATTAGTATACATTTATATTTTCTCCTCGTACACATACTAATAAAATGCAATGAGAAATATTTATTAATAACTAGGTTTTGATGTAAATTTTCAAATCTTAGTGCGGGCTAGGCATTTTCAAGGAGGGCAATAGCACGCCTGTGCCCACCCATGGTGGCATCACAGAACAGGTCGAAATACTAGTATTGGGTCATTTAACGGCTGAGAGAGATAATATACCACTAGTGTACCACTATGTACCACTATGTGTATAACCTTACATGGTTATGATAAATATGTTTGTTTTTACCGACTTATGGGTGCAAGATTCGAATTATTGTGTTTTATAACGTCCTATGAATCTTATTAATTTATGATGTAACTTATAAAGCATAGCGTACACAAAAAAAAAACATTCAAAATACTCTTTTTAATTATTTGTCGTGTACCTTTAAAGGTACCATTAATGTAATATTATACTAAATGTTATATTTACGCATTTTATACGCTGGTAGAACTTGAAACAATTTTACAGTTACGTAAACTTTCTTTTAAGGGCTAAATATTATTGTAATATGATTGTAGGTTTATATTTAATAATTATGCTTTTAGCTGGTTAGATACATTTCCTCATGAACTACATAGTTATCTTAACATGTAATTGAACCTAGCTGGATGAACGAATGACTGAACCATAAATACTATCTAGATGTGTGTGTGTATACTAAAGATAATTTAATAACTTCATAATTTCAGTATGAGGTAATTGGCAAGCCTCTAAAGAAATACATACGTGTTAAATAGTTGAGTTATATGACTATCTTTGAAACCTAACATTTTTTTTTCTTTTAGTATATAAAATTCCTGTATTTCAAGATATTAAATTTGTAAAAATTATTATATTAATTTGTTTTTTAATATGATATAGATTTTACTATTTTAACTCTTATCTTCTAAATTATTATAAGTATTCATTTAAATGTGTATTAACTATGAAGTTTTTGCAGCTATGGATGAACATCAATTGTGCTTCATACAAGAAACTTTTCGATTAAATTTCTAATAAATGATGTAATTAAACACAAGTTTTTAATTTTAAAATGTATGTCTTATTACAAAAATGCTTAAACTCAATATTATTGTTTCTCAATTTTTTAAAAGTTAAAATAAAAATACTTTCATACTTTCAATGTATGAATAATTTAAATCATAATAAAAATCAAACTTTTAAAATTTAATAAAATATAGGTGAATTCCTTTAAATATTAATTTAATGGAACATTTCCATATTATTTACTTTAATTATTCGTCGTTAAATATATTATTAATGTTTCTGAATCGTTGATACAAATTTAAACCTTAATAAATTTTTACTTTAATTGAACAAAAGTTTTAGAAGTTTTATTTTTCCTTACAGTAAATTTTAATTAGTGAATTAACTAGAAGTTCTAAAATATTATTATAAAACTTGGATGGTTAGTTAACTACGTTTTCAATCTGTCGACATACATCAAAATTCAATTTGGTTATATCCTATTAATATAATATTTTTTGTGTTTTTATAAACAATACTTAATAATTTTAAATAATAAAAAGCTATTGATTTTATAAAACAAAATATAAAATAATATTCATATAGATTTATAAATAAATATTAAAAATCTGTTTATAATTAATTATCCATCATAATATAGTTTTACATATTGTTAAGTATTAATAGACTAGATATAGGTACAATAGAAACTATAATGAATGTAATTATTCATTTTGTTTCTTTATTCTTAGTAAAACTCTATATTTTGAAATTTTTTTTACATTTGAAAGAAATGTTTAATCATTTTTTTATGAATATTTTAAATGTTTAAAAAACTATAGCAATCAGACGGTGAAGCCATATTTTAATAATAAGATTACCTTATTTAAATACAATATTCATATTAATGTGCTTACGAATGTATTGAATATATAGGTTGTTGTTGGGATGTATAATTAAATAAATATCATTAGTTTCATAGTGAGATGAAAAAATTTCATTTTTTAATGATTTAAAAATAAATTATTGGATTTAAACATTGGGTAACCTAATGAAATAAAATTAAAATACTGTTATAATTATAATAGTTATTAAGTTTAAATAAAACAAGATCTAATAAACTTTCGTTGTAAAATGTAATATTTTGCTACTTTTAAGTAGGTACTATTAAATAACACGTATTGGAAAATAAAATAGAATGACATTTACCTTTGATTTCTGAATATTTTATGTTCACTTATGACAGAAAAAGCTATTATTTGATTGGTATATAGTAAATGTTAAGATTTTTTTGAAGCATCATCCCTTTTTTTATTTGGAAGATAGTAAATTAGTAATTTTTATTTATTTATATCATCATACTTGATAATCTGATGAAATGCATGCCATTGAGTATTGGATTATGTGAAAATTTAAAGTTTCAAGGATTACCTATTACAAGTAAAACAAAATTAAAAGTTTAAATATCTGGTTTTTATACTTTCTTTTAAAAAAATCGGAAATATTCGTAAAAATGACTGTGATTAAATTTAAATTTGGTATTTTATAATCTATTAATATTATACAATAAAAAAATAGTGATTTTTCATAGAATTTATTGAGTTTTATTATAAGCAAGTAATTCAAAAAGTACTTTAAATCAATTTGAGACCAATTAATTTTATTCTCACTTAGAATTTATACATTATAAGAATATGTTAAGTAGAAACGAGATAAACATGATAAAATATTATATAATTGTATGTGATTTTAATTTAGCTTAAAAATAAACATGGTTTGTATATATAAAATATATAATATATTAATATAACTATTACTGTAATATTATTTTCTAATGATAAATTATCATATATTTTAATACTAATTTGTAAAGATAAACACAATCTAAACCAATATCGGTATTCTATTTTTATGAGATGGTGCAGCTGTTGGTGAATAACTAATTGATAAGTCATGCATAATATTCTTGGTATGGTATTATATTACTCATCAAAGTTTACTTGAATTGCGTGTAGTTGTTATATTATTAGTAACTATTTATTTCTACTCTATTGTATTTTTTATTTTGAGATAATATAAACATTACAAATACAATTTAATGGTGAAAAATTTAAATATGCTGCGCATGAACATGTAAAACGATTTAATAACTTGTAAAAGATCAGTTGACAGAATAAAAAGATGTTTCTCGGATTAATAAAATCTTTTTATGATCTTATAATAATTCAATGATGATATTGATCAAAATTTGTAAAATTATCTAAAACTTTAAAGATTAAAGATATATTAGGTAGTTATGGTTGTAAATATCTTTAAGATTAATATTTACATTACTTGGTAACATCAATTATATTATATTGATAGATTGTTAATTTTTAATAACAAATAAATATTATCATTTCTTTCTGATTATTCAAAAATTAAAAGTAATAATTATACATTTTTTAAATGTATTTAAAAACATGTTAGATGATATACTTTAGTCGGGAATAAGAATAAGGATACTAATTTTGGAGAATTATATCTTCGATTCCACGTGACTACGTAGGTTACAATTATGATTTATTGTTCTGAATCAAAACTATTATAAAACACTCATGATAATTCATTCGTATAACTATTTTTCATTAAACATTCAAAGAAATATTAATTAAATGTGGAAATTCTTGGTCATTTTCCAACATATATTGTTGATAAACATTTAATTTATTTTGATTTAGTAACACAAAAATAATATAAAAATGACTAAAGCAGTGTCCGTGCACTTAGGAGTTTTATGAAATTTTGCAAAATGGACAGATCACTAATTGTTAATTAAAAATCCAGGAAGTGAAAGTGAAATTGAGAACGAGTGTTTGACTAGTTTCAACAAACTTTATACGCATCCGTGTAAACACATCCATTGACTATATTATACTGAAATGCCGACTAATTAAAATTCACTTTTAAGCTAAGCACTTTAAGCTTTTCAGTTTTGACGATCTATTTCAGCTTTGTCCAGTACCGCATAAACCAACACAACAAACATTTAATAAAATAACAAAAAGGTTGATGTTTGGTTCGTACAAATATGTTCGCACTACATAGTATAGATCAAACAGTAGGCAGTTTAATAAATTGTTATTATTGCTCTATAAAATCGGAAATTATGTTCTACCTGTAACCAGGGTTGGGTAGTATCTTAGATACAATTGTATCTTGTATCTAGTATCTTTAAAAAATATTATAGTACTTTGTATCTTGTATTTAGATATTAGTTATAAATGTATCATGTATCTTGTATTTAGATACTTTTTTTTAGGTATCTTGCCCAATCCTGCCTGTAACTTACCTGACTGATATAGATATACACATAACACAAGGCTCCAATTATATGTGTCAACAAAATATGAACATTTTATATTTTGTTACATTATTTATTTTCATTTATCTTCTATTAGTTAAAATAAAAATAAGTTTGTGAAATATCTTTATATTTTTCACGGCCTATCAAAACTACTTTAAAGTAATTTATATTATCAATTTCCCCCTCAATACATGTACCCCTATAGAATTAGATCAATATGTAAAAAATTTGGGATAATGACCTTAGATGTTGAAGCTTTATTTACTTAGTAAAAAAAAATTAATTAAATACAAAATAAGATTATAACTTTTCATTAGATATCAGTTTTTATGATATAACTTTAAAATAAATAGACATTTTTTTATTCATTTGTTTATTTATATTCATAATTTTGTATAATTTTTAAGAAAATTTCCTCTATAGAAATTAATTATTTATAATACTATATACACAGTGCTTATGTCGCAGTATTTTTTTTTATCCATGATCTAATCATATGCGCTTTATCTAATTACATGCACTTAAATTTTTTTTTTTTTAAAATTGAAAATTATTGCTATGAAATACAGATAATTAAATTAATATTAGTAGTAGTCAAATATCATTATTGAAAAATATAATTAAAATAGTATTTTACCACCGTACGTGTATACCTAAATTTTTGAATGCATAATAAATACCTACCTGCAACTTTTACTTGTTTAAATTTTAATTTTCTAAATATAATTATATAATTATTAATTATTAAAAGAGATTTAATTCTTGAAGAATTATATTAAGAAAATAGTTTAAGTCAGTCTTAAAATTAATTAACATTTGATGACTGTACAATTAAAATACAATTTAATTTTGGGAATTTGCAAATTTTATATTTACAGTAATAAACTAAAATATTATAAATAGTTTACAGTTTCACACTGTTTTCATTAGTTTATTATTATTATTAAATATGTTTCATAATAAACTATGTAAAACTGCATATTATTTTTATACATGTGATCCGTAAATAAAGATTTTGTTATTGTAATTTTCCTAATAAAATACATATATTTTTATATATATTTTTTTTTTACTCGAGAAATACAAATAGTATAATCTAATTTAATAGATAATATTTTATACAGAAATTTAAATACATAATTGAGAAAATATAATTAAAAAAATGGACCACATATTATAGAAACCTCGCCTAGTTTACTGTAATCGTTTTATTGAGTGATCTAACTGAATCTAATACATTATAATCATATTTTGGATTGACGATTATTAATGTTATTTTGCACGCATTCAGTGTAAGAAATCAATTAAAATGTATTGATTTTAACGATGACGAGAAACCTTAATAATTCGTGTGATAAACAAGTTCATCATGCGACGCATGAGGGTGTGTACCCCATTTAATAATTATGCGACTTGTCCTCGTTAATCGTTTACTGTGTAATGGTTAAAATTATTAATAAAAGATACTTTTCAACACTTAGGTACAGAGTTCGTTTGATATGCAAAAATGAACAAGAGAAACTAAAACAAGCGTCTATTGAATAACGAGAAATTCGATGCAAAATGTTCACTCACATTGCGAGCAGAAACGTCAATGAGGCGAAAACAATATAAAAATGATACTGCAACGCGAGGTATTGACTCTTTTGGAGAAAAAAATTAGCATGTCAACTGTATAATAATAATATAGTGACTGCTACAGAGCTACGTATACATGTAAGTGATCGACGAACGAGAGTGATATCGGTTTACATTTCCATAAATGCTGACGGTCGGATATCAATGATAATATAGTACCTTTTATTTCGGGAACGTATATCATATTTTTTATTCGATATAATTTTTTATAATATCTTATTCGGGTTTTTTTTTCTAAATAAATATATTTCTTTTTAACTATCAAAGGAAGATATGTTTTAATATTCACATTTGTGAAACCTTCCGTGTGATTTCCTAAAAAAAAAAAAAAAAATATTCGGGACACAAAAAATTTGGTCGAATAATTCGTAGTTCCGCAATCCATAATGAAAATGTAAGTTACTTCCAGTATATAATATACGTTACAGAACACCAGTGTTGTTAATGCTAAACTATCTGTCTAAACTTTTTAATGGCCGTTGTAAGAAATGCTCCAATAATAAGAAACACAAAGTATAACGTCAAAGAAAAATGTCAGTAATAAAAGTGTTATATAATAATATACTTATTGTTGCAATAACAATTCCTTCATAAATTCGCCTTAACTGAAAGCCGACAAACATCGTTTACATTTCTTTGACAAACATATTAGACAATTGCATCTGAATTTCGTGAATAATTTATTTGTCTATTAAACTCAAGTAAATTATAAATATGTGTATTTTGAATATTTTAGTTCAACCAAGTCAGTGAAACCAACCAGAACATAACGATAATGTATTTCTAATATAAATTTACATTTACATGTATTCACTTGAGCAATTTTTTAAGTTGTTCATTTCATTTGTGTCCTGTCAGCCCGAGTCTTACAAATCGTCAAAGACATTCTTCTTTACAAACCAATATTTTATTTTGTGTACGTGAACTTCTTTTTGCAGGTACTTTGCGCATATGTGAGTGAAATACAATATCAACCAAAAGGATATTTGACATCACACTGAATGATCTTCTCTTACTTCAACACAGTTCATCTACCTATTGCTGCCCAAGCGTAAACTCTTTCTTTTTCATACAAAATGATTTATGAAATGCACATATTTAACGAGTCTTATGATATTTTTATTTTAAATTTCAAAGGTTAATCAATTATTTTTTGTTTAATTTTTTTAATTTTTAATGTTTATACAAGTTGATTGATTGAAGTGTCTACACTCATTTCAAAAAGTTTAAACTTTTTAGAAAATGTTGTTTTGCAATTAAAATTAAGTTAGAATAATATTGTCAAAAAAATTTTAATATTTTCAAAATAATAACGATTGTAGACTCTACAATAAATTATATTTTATTAGTATAAACTAAACAATAGATGTATACACATTTATTTTAAATTTCGATCAGACTAAAAAAAACATTTTTTTTTTTTTTAAGACGAGTTGAAAAATTACCTTAAAAACAGAAAATTATTTTTAATATCGCTTGTTGAAAATTTTTACAAT
Organism: Rhopalosiphum maidis; assembly: GCF_003676215.2. Classification (NCBI taxonomy): domain Eukaryota; kingdom Metazoa; phylum Arthropoda; class Insecta; order Hemiptera; family Aphididae; genus Rhopalosiphum; species Rhopalosiphum maidis. The sequence goes on from NC_040877.1 coordinate 70,836,972, forward strand.
GAAAATTTAAATATTAACCTGATGTTACTTTCTAGCTAGATGGTTAGAAAAAAATTACAATACAATGCAAAATGTAATTACGATAACTACGTTTGTCGTATTTTACCATAAATCATAAATTTAGAATTATTCTTGTAATCTTATTGATAAAGTCATAACATTTATCGAAATAGTTTCGTTCATTCAAAATATGCGCATTATACTAAATTATAATATTGATATTTCTATGACAAAATATTTAATGAACCTTCCCTTAAAACAGTATTTTTTCCAACAAATTATAAAGGTTTAGTCTGCGTGTCAACGATTACATAGATCGTGAATTTTTGTGCGAGGAGATTTAGCATTGGTCACGAATTGATTTGTTTTCTAATAATAAATAATAAATAAATAATAATAGTAATTCATAATGGTACTTTGTTCAGTCATGTACCTATTTTATCTATCTAATGCGCCGTACCACCAATTTTATGATACATAACAAAATATCTGTAAAGGATTGTGTGTAGTGAAATGTGTTTTCTATACATCAAAGAAAAAAAGTAGAGTAGAGTATTAGAGTATTATCATTAACATTATTTTAAAGTACTGAGACTAAAATTACAACAATCAAAGAAAATTTAGAAATAAGAACTAGAATTACAGTATATTTGTATATCAATACTACTTACATTAAAACTAATAAAATATTTAATGTTCTGCTTTAAAATTTTTGTTCCAAACGTTAAGTCTGATAAATAAGATAATAGAGAAAATAGATATTTACTAAAAATATGTGTACATATTTATTATAAAACATTTTTTTTTCAAGACCACAGTTTCTTAATAGTTTTAATTTTTACATATTTGTGTATAACGTTCATAAATATAATTATTAATATATTATTATTATTTCTGGAAATTATCTGGAAAACAAATAACTACAAGTATATTATCTAATTAAAAATCTCGTTTATTCTTAAGAAATGGAAAACTAAACCTCATCATTTGATAATTCGAAAGAGTTATTATGATGATCTTCTGGTATTCTGCTTTGTATACGTCTAACTATAAAAATTCTTTCTTAAAAAAAAAAAAAAAAAAAATGTTACAAAACCAAATAGCCAATGGTCCTACAGAAATCATTATTAGCTTATATGAATACTCCAAAAACATGATATGAATAAAATGATAAGTTTTTAATGTTTATACTTTAAACTCTATGATTTTCAGAATTATTACCATTTTAATCGATAAAAAAAGAGATAGAGTATTTCGGGGAAAGAGGTTTCACAGTAAAATGTATGATTGATTTTATTAACAAAAATTATTGTTAAGCTATCAAAAACCTTATTTATAAAATTCATTTTTTCAATTTGTCGTTAACACGCTTTTGATAGTTTAAAACAAACAGAAAATAAAATTTCCATTAACCTACCTTATCGAATTATTACAGAATTCATCTACAGTTACAAATTATATGGTTTAAAACCAGTAAAATACTTTAAACCACTTATCCTTAACACGATCGGTTATGGTGTGCACAACAACGCTCCTTATAAAAAAAATAATCATTAAATATAAAAAAAAAGTACATAATTGGTTTTGACTGCGATTGCATTGTACTTGAATGAAAAAAATGTTAACCTTAATAGAATGTTGTTTCGACAATAATCGTTTTATTAATTATATAATTTAACTGTTTACTATACAAATGCATTTACATATTAAATTAGTAGCCGTTACTAGTTATAATAAATTCATATCCTTTTATAATGTTTATCGAACTAAAAAGTAACAATAAACAGATAGTCGTAAAGGCACTGTATTAAGTCACAAAGTCTTCGGTTCCTTACGAACGAATAAATTGCCATCATAGTGACAGCAAGAAGACGAAATATTTTTGTCTACTAGTTATAGGTACTATTATATAGTATTCGGCATACTTTTAGGACATCCGGCAATAATACTCTCACAAATCCCACGTCTCGTTTCCCTTATATGCACGTACGTAAATGTATACACAGGAGATCAGTCGTCAGCGAGGCGTGACAAGTTTTGTGCATTTTGCGAGTTATCGACGAGAAACACACATGTCGCCGTGACACCCGGTTCCCGCAATGAAAATAAATCATCCGATCTGATTCGATAGCAATTTTTGATTTCCCACAGACCCGCGGTAGAGTAGGTAGACGGCTCGGCAATGGGAGAAAAGTACCTCTACATACACGTACAATATACATAAATGCGTTTGGTATTATTCAGACGTAGGTCGGTCGGGTTAAAATAAAAAGAAAAAAGAAATTTCGTGAACATCAAAAACAATAACAACATATACAAACAAAATTATTCACTATTGGTTAGTCTCACAACTGATTGTGTTCAAATGTGTTTTATTTATTTATTATTTTTTTTTTCTGTTTGCGAAATAATCGTCCGTTTGAAACACTCGTATTGAGTATTTCTCTTATTTGACGCGTCTCTCAAACTTTACAGTACCTACCTACTTTTTTTACTTTTTATTTATTATTTTTTTTTCTAATAATAATTGCACCTTTTATCAAACTCGAATACTGAGCGTTGCTGTTTAAATACTATTATACTATAATAAAAAAAAAAAAAAACGCAAGCATTAAATATTTTTACTTGTCAGCTCATTTATTTAGACTTTTAAAAATGCCCCTTAAAAAAGAATTTAATCAGCATAAATTAGTTGCTACTACGTTTATACAAATATCTAAGTAATTGAACCATTTGTTCATATTTTGACCCTCAACACCTAATCAAATTTATTTGATATCAACTTTTTTTATATGATTACATAATCATTCTACTGTCAATACATTCAAAACCTTTTTTTTTCTCGAGCGTACGTTTTAGTATTTGTTTGTACATAATAATGTTGTATTCTTAATGTCATCGTTACCATGCCGTTTTTATTTGTATTTAATATTTATGATTATTTAAGTAAACCGTCCCCTACGATGAGCAATAAAATAAAGTTTCACAAAAATTTTTAAGTTGACATTCTTTAGGTGCGCAAAATCAGTAATAGTTTGTGCTAAAATTAAAAGCTTTTGTTCCAATTATTTTCAGTAAGTCACACAGTTCATACGTAGCCTATGACAGTGATACTGTTAATTCAGGACAGCCATGACGCATTGTTTAGAAAACTGAGACATTTTTAGCATGTTCAAAAAACAAAATTTATAATAAAAGCGACTCATCATTCATATTTGATGGGTATTGGAGTAGACAGTTAACAAACATGTATTGTTTTATGTCTTGGTTATTTTTAATGATGTACGATAAGAAATATTTTTGTATGTTTGAATTATACATACATTTAAACAATGATAACCAACAATAGTTGTCACTACGCTAGTAACGGGATTGTGAATAATCCTCATTATTTAATATTAATAATAAAAAATAAAATAAATAAATATTATACAATACATACACAATAATTTAATTTCGATATTTGGTTTAAGATAGTTTATTGTACAAGAATTTAATTAGGTAAACCAAACTGTTTATTACAAGTCATAGTTTATATTATAATACAATAAGTTATACAAATGTAGCAACTAGGAAAACTATAAACATTTTAATTAAATTGAAAAAAAAGATACATATTTCATCAGGTGTTTTCCAAGTTGTTCAATTTTAGGGACATACGATTTTGTTTTCTGTTGTTATAGTATTATAGTATATTAATAGTATAATATTTTAATATATAAATTAAATGTACAACTTCTTACAAAAAATTTTTGATTACATATTATATAATAAATAATAACTGCGTGTGATATTATTCCAATCATCTTAACACCATTCAATAATATAGTTGGGCTTGTGGAGTAGATTACCAACTATAATATGTCTGGAATCTGAATGTTTATTATTCATAAAAACACGAACAACAATAATAATATTTAAAAAATATTTCAGTTACTTAACAGGATTATTGCGTACATATATATTTTATCTCAGAAATATTTTTATTGTGTGCTGAAATGTACATTCGATCAATTTAAAATTGCAATGTTTTTGGCGATCAAGTACTTACTCTAAGGTTTCGTTTACGCCAGATAACCCGATAAACAATATGCTATTGGTTTTGTTATATAGCCGAAAAGATAACAAGATACCTGTAATATATACCATATTGTTTAGGTATATTTTTTTACGTTCTATCCGCATTTGCTCGCGTTTATATAACATATATGTACTATATATAAATCATAAAACTGTCTGAATTCGAATATCTCATGTCTTAGTGATAATATTATACTAAAATTATGGAGGAAAATTTTCTTAGAAAAAAGGTCGGTTTAAAAAATGTCTAAAATTAAAAATGTGCACGGTAAAATTTTTGTCTATAACCACAATTATTAAAATTTAATATTATTTTTTCATTATTTATATAATTCACGCATTTTTTTTTAAATATTCTTTCAGTTCCGGTATCAAACATATATTTTTTTCATGCTCGTTTTAAAGTTTATTTTTGATCTCTTTTATCTTCATTTTTAACATTTCTAGTTTCCATGTAATTTGATATGCATAATCACACAGTTAGAGAGATTTATTAACTTAGTTATAGTTTACTCTTAATTATTAACCAAAAATAACAACATATTATACAACAATTTAAATTTAACAAAACTATTTTCGAATAAAATTGATTCTGTCTTTAGTTTGATAATTGTTACCTATAGTGCATTGATCACCGCTTAACGTAACTTCTGAACTAGACTATGGAGAAGTTGGAATTTTCCTATATTTACGTATCACCTTGTATACAACGTAAAATATTTATACTATTCCTCCAAATGGACATTTTTAATATCAACATTTTGATTTCAGATATTTTTTCATGGAACCGTTGTTCATGGTACCTGTATTATTATTAAATACGAATAAAATGAATTTTATACAAATATTGAACATCACAGGCGTGTGCGTTTAATATCATATTTTTATGCTCTTGCCAGGGCGTGTAACGTGTGGAGAAAGGATTTGTTGGTTTACGTGCCATGGTTTTTATCCTGATTGATGCATATCCTCCGGAGTCAAGTTACTGCGTTTTAAATATGCATTTATCATATGGTGCCGCGTTTTATTGCTTCTTATCAGTCACAATACCCGTCACGCGTCAGACGTCCTTCATCAGTCATTATACGTATTACACACATATTCGTATACACTATTATACACTATACATATACGAGTTTCATTCGTTTCCTCTGCTCTTTACTTTTCGACATAGGGTACGTCATGGTATGAAAAATATACGAGCAAACGTTTTGTCAACATTTCTTGAATATCTTTTAGAAATTCGGCAAATAAGTTTTAAAAAAAAAAACAACAATTTTTTCTTTAAATTAAAGTTGCCCCTAAAATAAACAAATGTTAAATTTAGCCCACATTTTAACTCTAAATGATTTTTTTATTAATATTTTATGTTAATACATATAATTTGCGTATTACAATAAATTGTAATTTTTTTCAATACGTCTACTTTGTGCTGACTATATTTTGAATAAATGTTAAAACAACTAGGTTTAAACTCATACAAGTATAAGAATTTAATGGCCTTTTCATTCTCTATTGATATTAAAGTAAACGTTTGAAATAAAATAAATAATATCATAAGTCGCAATGTCATTACTATGTAACACATTAGTCTTTATACATAAATGTTTTTATTATTTTTAACAAGAGAATATGAGTTTATGATATTATGCTACCTACCTATTTACATAATAAAAACAATCTAAATCATTTTAAGAAAAATAATAAGTATTTTTTTAAAACATATTTTATTTTATAAGTATTATAGTCATTAGTCATTTCGTAACTGATAAATATGTTAAATACGTAAAGATAAGTATGTATTTATACTAAAATGGTTTGGTAAGTACATACCAACAATAACGTACTATTTAAGTACAGCGTTTTATAAATTACAATATTAAATCATAAAGTGTAATAAATCTAGTTTTTCTTCTAATAATAGGTTATTGCATTGAAATATGACTACCACGAAAATTACAATCGGAAGGTCATCAAAGACTTTTTTCCACCGATTAACAAACTATGTAATGTAATATAATCACATTGTTATTATTATTATTATTATTATTATTATTATACATGCAATTTTGATACATTTTTAATCTGTTTGTAAATCGTCCTATAATAATGGATATTCGTACATATTGAATAGAGGACACAATTTTTGAATCCTGAATATAAATTTATTATAACACAAAGAGACATACACATAATAGATACACGCAAGCACACATAAATACTCTCGAATATTATAGTTATCAGAGAGAAAAACAGGAAGCTTAAAGTCAGTATAATATTATGCGGTTTATCTAAATTTTATGATTTGCAGTCAAAAGCACATTATTCATTCTTGTGTATGGTGTACTTCACAAAATACCATGATCGTAATACAATATATTTGTGTTTTCCTTTATGTAAGTATCATTTTCAAGTATCATTGTTAAATGTCGTTTAGTTTCTACATGAAACAATAATAATAATAATAAAGTTAAATAAATTCATCTTTACCAGAAAGTATTTATAATTATTATTAATATTATTTACTTAGATTTTTATAAAGATTTAAGTAATATTTTACAAAACAAATTACTTTTAAGGTTGAAATACTTAATTAATAAAATATTTTCATTTATGGTGTATACACAGGTATGTGATTTTATGGTGCAGTAGTTTTCAATGTTTTCATTATATTATAATAATATACATTTATAAAAATTTATGAAAACGTGAAGTTTTTGCTTTTTTCTATTATCAATAAGAAAACCATTAATATTATTAAATTAGTTGAAAATTATAATACTGTACACATTGTTATTAATCGTACCTATTAGATTTTAAATGGAGCGATACCATTTTTATTATTTATTTATGTAAAATAGATGTTTCAATTTTAAACAGAAAATATAAAAACAAATGTTTTTTTAATTACATATACCATGCGTACAACATAGGAGTATAATATAGGCACTTTTATGTAACAATTATTATCGACCAATACATTTGCCTCGAAATACGTTTGTGGTCATAATTTGTAATCAATTGAATGTGTTATCATAAAAATATTTATATTTGTATTCCACAAAAAATGTAAAATAGAACATTAAAATCATTATTCATAATTTAAATACATTTATTTAAATTAATATTTGATATTTTTTAGGAATAATTTAGAAATAATTTATTTAAATTTAAACACTGCAGTGTAAAAGTGATACATTTGTTTTTGAACTATAAATATTATTCATACATTTTTTGTCAATATATAATCTTTAGGTTGTCATTAATTTATATTGAATTAAATCATGCCCTGTGATTTCAAAGTTTTTTCTTAGTCTGTCAATTTATTTTGCTCCTGTTATAAAGACTCTTTCATAAGAAACATATAATGGGGTTCATAACACTTTCTTGTTATACAATTTTCGTCAGTAAATATAAGCCGACGTTTTTGTTTTACTATTTCCCGAGTGAAAATGCGTGTGTGTCAATTTTAGAAGACATTAGATTTTAATTGTAGCTATCTACGAGCATTTTTAAATTGCCGACCATATTGTAACATCATTTTGTCGATTCTGCTACGTCGTTTCGATTGCTCTCCAAATCGTTGTTCAAACACATATAACATCCGTAATTCGTCATGAATTCCCATGAGACACATGATTGGTGAGTCCTTTAAATTCGCAATTACACGTCAAGGGTTTTCTCAGAAAATCTTGGTTCTCGTTTCTCCACATTTTACAATGCATTTAAAGATTATCATTTTTTTTTTTTTTTTATATTCACAGCAACTTTACTGGGTTATTAAATAAATGAAATATGATTGATCAAATCATATTCCTATACACTATTTAAAATTATTATATGCTATATATATTATTATTATACCATACATCTTTATGATTTAGTTTAATTAAAGTTAATTGTAATTTGTATATTACAGGTATGCCAAATCTCAAAGTTTACTTATTCTAAAGTAATCAGAAGACCCGAACAAAGTTTAAGCGTAGGTAAGTATGCTAATAGCTATAGTAACTACATATAATTTTTAAAATAATTCACATTTTAATATTACTCCGAGGAGACATTTGTGTTTGTTATTTACGATATTTTTAACCACTTTTGTCGTCCGTCGTTTGATCCTATTATCTAAATTACTTTTTACGCATCAGTCAACTGTAGTTCAAGAATAAGCCACTTAATTATAACAGAAAAAATAAAAGTAATTTGTTTAAAAAATATTAATACTGTCAATTATTATTTCAATGAAATAGTATAAAAGTAATCCATGACCTAACGAATTGAAAAATTCGGTACAAATATTAAAAATGTTTGTATATTATTCAACTATTTAACATGAAAAGTAATTTATTTTAATACTTATTTAAAACAATTTATCAACAGATTTGCCAGAATATTCATCAAATGATCAGAATTGTTTCGAAAATAATATCATAGAAAATTCTTCAATCATGGAATATTTTAGTAGATATACTTTTATTCTATGGTTATATTATTACAAAGACGTAAAAAATGATAACAAAACAAATAGTATGACCATTTTGATACAAAACGAAGAAGAGCCAATTGATTACGATTATTATAATGAATTAGAACGCGGAATTTTAAATGAAGATTCGATGAACAAAGTGAAAAGATCACTAGAACTTGTTGAAGAACAACCCCCTGAAGGAACTTATCGCCCTCCGTCCAATGACGATGAGACTAGAACCGTTCGTTCATTACCTCAAATGCCTTCAATGCCTTCTATGCCATCAATGCCAACAATGCCAACAATGCCATCAATGCCTTCTATGCCATCAATGCCTTCTATGCCATCAATGCCGTCTTTGCCTTCTTTGCCAAAACCTTCAATACCGCAGATACCAACAATGCCTTCTGTGTCATCAATACCTCAACCACCTACAATGCCTTCAAATGAATCAAAGAACACAAATACAGAAGTGACAAAATACGAAGTAACAACTAAGCTTCCGGATGTAGAACAGCTTGAGACTACTACAGAAGATTATGGTAATATTGGCGAACCAAATTGCGATTATGATCCCATTAGCTTTATTTTAAAATGTGGTTTAAGTTTAATCACTAGCATATTTGGATTATCTGATACATGCTGCAAATCAATAATTTAATATAGTACACTTATACGAGTAGAGCGTACAATAATACATTAGATGTCTAAAAGAATTTTGTTCAGAATCGATTACCTATTATATTAAACTTTTTTGTTTACTTTAAAACATGCTATAAATAAAATTATACCTATTTCATACTGTAGCTTATAGATAGTTAAATATAAGTGCTAATGTTAATAGTATTAATGAAGAAATCATTGTACACAAAAAAAAATCTATCGATGTCAACTACAATAAATTATATATATTACACATTTATAAAAAACAAAAAAAAAATGAAACACTTTTCGTGTAATATTTCTGAAACAAATATTCCATTTTTATTGATATGCATATTTGATTCAATTTTAGATTAGATAAAATATATTTTTTTAGATAAATTATTTTTAAGAATATAAAATTTAATAGTTAAAATGAAAATAGTATGGTTAACATTTAGCAGTTCCATAAACTATAATACATTTAAACATTTTTTTTAGTAAAATAAAGACTAACTTTTTAATTTAATATTCATAAATAGATTTTTACTAAAATAAATAGATAATTAAAAATCTACGAAATAAAACAAATAAATTATATTTTACTTGAATAACACGTTATTTAGAATCATAATTTTTTTAAAGTTTCTATCATTATCTTGTATTGAAATTCCAAGAACAATAAAAATAATATATTCCAAAAAAAAAATATTATATTATATCAATTAATTAACTAACAGCAGATGGTTTTGTATAACTAATATCCAATCGCTACTTTCAAATGAAGATAATACGTTACTATTTTAATAATGCATTCTAATTAATATTATTATTTTAAGATCGAGTTTTTAATAATTTTGCTGATAATTAAAAACTGTTCAGAATTAAAAAAAAAAGTTTTGATTAAAATTTAAATTGTAATATTTATCATGAGTTTTTTATTTTTATTTTAAAGGAATTTATTATTTTTTAGAGGTATAAAATTGAAGTGTATGATGTATATTAAATTTAAATAGATGAATAATTAATTATTTGTACACAGAAACGTATACAAACATGAGAAATAAATAAAACAAGAAAAAAAGTTAGTAAACTAAATATTATACAATGTATATGTCTAAATAATGATATTAATGTCATATCTACAACAACTTTCAGCGTAAAAGTATCTAAAAAGAATTAGAGGTATATCGCAGTATAAAAATATTCTTCTATATTATTTATAGGTACTGCACGGACAAAACTACATATAATACTACTGATATATAGTAATTTTCCGTCACTGTCCCATTACTATTTCAATTTTACGAACAATTTAAAATATATTTTTTTGTTACACTAGATATAACATTGTATCCGTCAATAAATTCCTGTTGGTTGAATAGTCGTGTAGGTTAGGTTAGGTTATTTCGATTGTCACAAATCATTTTGAAAAACGTTATTCCTTGAAATCAGTGATTGAACGAAAAATATCATCATTGCCCCGTGATATATAAAATATTGGGAATAGTACCTTAATAAATTTATTTATTTATTTATTTATTTTTTGATAACCGTTATATTTTCATTGATAGTGGTTAAAAACAACTCTGCACGTAATAAACTGTTACGGGGCCAATAAACTATCACGGTAGTTCCATCAGAATTGCAATTATTATTGCCGAGCCTTCGGGAATATTGCCAAACCGTTTAATGGCGGGGCGGTATCCCTGCAAATGGGTCCCCTGGGTAGTGCTTTAAAATAACTGGAGAGCAAAATATTAGCATTTCATCACTGATCCTGTAAGTACACGCCGACCCTAGAACTGTCGAAATAATTGATAACTATCGTTGCTCTAAAATTATTATCTTTCGTGTATTTGCTTTTGTTTGACGATCGTTTCAATTTGTACGTCTAATCACGTATCATCGATTACAGTTCACTAGTGCCGGCCCATATAGATTAACCGGTTAGTTATTGACAATATTATTTGGTCTGAGTATATAAGTTTTCCAGGGCCATTAAGAATATCGATTGCTGTGATTTATGTTGTTTTTTGGAACACTATATTTAATTATAATGATTTATATCGTTTTATCACTATATTAACACGACAAATGCATTGGTCATAGTGTTATTGATCCATAACTCCGCAGGATGGTTTTAATGGTTATTGTGTATACTACTGCCTACTGTTAGCAGTTTGAAACATTAAATTGTTTGGTATTAAGATCTATTAAGTAATAACATTAATTTGATTTATTTAATGAAATGACAAGTAAGGTTTATTACGTTAGGCACTATTTGTATTATAGAGTTTTTTTCTATAACATAGATAGGTTGCCAATTAAAGTTCTGTTCTAACATATTTCCATTGAACAATAATGATTAATGGTGTAAAGCACACGATAAAGAATGACCTCACAATCTCACTATATTTTTAATATATCTATGATGGTTTTTACAACTTGCTACACAAAAAGTAATTAATTAGTAGATAACCAACAATAGCGGTATGTAAGAAATAAAAATTCATCAATATATCTGCTTAGAAATTTCAACAAGAGTTTTATTGAAAAGTAAGATTTTTTATATATTAATAATTATAATTCACCTAGTGTTATTTTTGAACGTACGGTCATAACTTATAATTATAATATTGAAAAATACACATAAAACATGATATTGTGTAATAATAAATAATATTATTAATGCCAGGTTGAAAACTAATACATAACCTTGTTGTTCAATAAAATGTAATTGACCAATCATGGCCACTAAATCATGTTTAAGGAACCATCAGCTATTTATTTAGCTCACTATTAATTCATTAAATGTTTAATGATTGTCGTCTATGCAGCTAGAAATAAATATTATATTTAATAATATGCATTTATATTCTTTGACAAATTAAATAGATTATACAAACTGGGAAACTCCTTCTGCTTTAGAATAGTATAGAAGATGACAAGTGTACCTTAAATAGGTCACTGTAATGGATGTAATAATTTGTATTTATTAAATCATAAATACGAAAAATAATTTTCAACGGAGACGACTTATATTAGCCTAACTTTCTAAAGCTATTACATTTTCTACTTTTAAATTTTTTATATAGTAGATTTCACAGATTTTTTTCAAATTTAACATCAGCTAGAGTCAGGACGGACATACCATATAATGTTCATTGTTATTTATTTTCTAATTATTGGATAGCGGAAAAATAATATTGATATATAAAATCAAGTTACGTAAGATATTATTTTAACGTTATCAATTTAGAACGATTAAATCAATACCAGTGTATGACGTACTATATACAGTTTAAATAATTGGATGACACAATAAGTGAATAGATTCGTATTATCTATACACAACGCTTAAAATCGGTTTAAATATCATTGTGTATATGTAAAGACTGATGAAAAAATATTACAAATCTCTATGAATACTATTTTTTAAATTACAACAAAATAAGTACAATCGTTACTTTTTGTTTAAATATCTAATTTTGCCAAAAATGATATGTCTATTAAAACAAAATTAGCATTAGAATTGTTGATGTTTCGTTTGGTGATAAGAACTACAGCTTATGAGAAACCGTATATTAATTTTTAAAAATTATTTGACTGAAAATAAGACCTTTTATTAATATTTAAAAAAAAAAAACTAAAAAGTTGAAATATTGAATCGTCTATAAATAGACTAAAACAGTCAAAATATTTTGAAAATTTAACCATATATAGGAATGATAATAATATAAATATTTATTGCAAATTTAAAGTATTTACGTTATTTGTTTCTGATTTATAAAAAATCAATTTTGTTAAAAACCGACCTACCTTTTTACCATTTTTTCGTATTTTTTTAATTTCTAGTTTTTCCAAATTATTAAGTAAAAACATGGAAAATTTAACTTCAATTCTATACGCCAAAATACCAACTAAATTCAATTTGATTGATATTGAAATTTTAAAACTGATATATTTTTATTGTACTAAAAAACGATAAAAAAAACATTAAAATAATATATATTATCTCATTATCGTAAAACCAATATATTCATTTTTCCACTCAAAGTCTAAATTAATGTTATACATGAGAATATTATAAAATCTATATAATTTCAAATAGCTCAGTTTGTTATCTATGGTATATATAATTTGTTAACATATTTTCTTATAATATATTTTTGTTACACAAATACATCTATATGATATAATTTATTCGATGAATCCTAATTTATTTTTTATCACAAAACCGCATTTATTTATAATAACGTTACATTAGTATAGAACACTGAATAATACATTTTTAGATTAACTAAAGTCCATATGCTGTTAGGTTAGAGATTACCTGAACATACTGTTTAAATAATATACCAACATAAGTTAATATAATATATGTATATGTGTTGTAGTATGGAACAGAAAAAATACGATAAAATATTGCCGGATGAATCTGATAAGTATTGTTCAATTCTATAAAATAAATGGGAAAACCTTTGAGCTTACATTTTATCAATTCATTCAGACGGTGTTTTTTTTTTACACATTTTTTTACTTTTTCAGTTTATGTATAATATATTTTTATACCGGAAAAATAATAGGATATTTTCAAAGAAAAAATAATTATCATGTTTTATATTTTTTCCTCCTTCATTTTAGTTGGTACATAAACATTGGGAATGTGTTTTACTTTATATTTGTCAACCGTTTTTTAAATATAATGTAGAAGAAGCGAATTCTTATTATTGTGGCTCTTCGACCATGTCATGTGGAGTTTCAGATTTTTCAACTGGCGAAGACAATTAAGATTCGGATATACTGTATAATAAAGTTGTTTTACGTGGGCTAAAGTGCTACTGAACAATAACCTAAAAATAAGACTTTGAGCCAATTTATATTTCATGGGATCGGAACCAAGGGTGATATTTAAAAATATTCAATTTCTTAAGAGAGAATTTTAAAAATTTAAGCTTTAATTTAATGATTATTAAATTTAAAAATTAATAATTTTGTTCAGCGTTAAAATTTGAAATATATTATTGTTCTAAGTAAAACTTAACGTGAAAAAATATGTGTTAAAAATGTCTGTTAAGAAACAAAAAGTTTTAGAGATAGAACCAAAAGGTTGTTAATATATTTTTTTCACTTGGAACTATTTTTTTCCGAATTAAATGCATGTTTCTCTGAAAACAAAACTCAGTTAAACAATTGAGGATGTGGATTTTTTGTGGTGTTAAAGCCAAGATAATTTGGTGGTACGTACTATTATACACAGAATTATTAATTTATTTGATAAATCATCAATAATATTGTACTATTTTATCAATTTTGTATGATTGATAATATTAATACAAAATAGTACATTTTGGTAATAATATTTTCATATTATAGATTTTAGATAAAATCTATTGGTTTTAACAATATAACCGAAAGGTTCTATTTCGATTATTATTAAATAACAGATTTTTTAATTTTATTGATTAAATATCTTTTAGTTGTGGATAATTCTTTGAATAATGTGCCTACATAGTTCTTTGTGAGTTTAAATTAAAGAGAATTGATATCTAATCCTACATGACGTGTATAAAAGATGATTTTCGAAAAACGTATTTAGGACTAATCAAAAGTTTTGAGCCTATAAGTTGTGTATTTTGAATAATAATTAATAACAATTTTTAATAAATATATTTTTCATTAAATAATCCAAGTGGAACAATACCATATAACATACATATCATATATACCTTAGCCGATTATTTAGGAATTGGTGCTAAGACTGCAGGGAACTTTGCCATTAATAAATTGTAAACAAATAACGACATGTTTGTAATGGTACCTGTCTTGAATTATTATAATAAAATGATTTTCATAAATTTAGATATAAGATAACAACAACTCTATAAGATAAGTATTTCTTTTGTTTAAACGTAGGTAATACTCATTATTTAGTTATTATTAATTTAATTTTTTTTTTTTTATTAAATAAATTGGTAAGTTAATTTAATTGTAAATATATTCTGTGAGTATGATATATATATATTAAATATTATACTAAAAGCTTTAGTATAAGCACTTTGTATTATTTTGTAAATTTAATGAAATATTTCGTTTATATTTATTAATGTACATATCTTATTTATTTATTTTATACTTTTAAATAAAACTAATACAAACACACAAATTGAAAATTTAACCAATTATGTTCTTTTGTTTGCATTTTTATTTCTTTACAGTTTGGTGAATTTTTTATGGCTAAAATAGTATTTCATAACTTTTAAAATATTATTTACATGATTTATGATAAATATTTACTTTAGTATTATGAACAAAAAATAATGATTATTTATCTGCACGCTAAACCTAACAAATAGTTAAAAGGTTAACACCTACTCGAACACTATTGTGACGTATGATATTAGTAGAAAGTTGTAATGTAATATTAAATCCCCTATATTCATAGTTATCGTCGGAAAACGAATCCTGTGTACATTTAAATGGAAATCGTTTAATCTGTAAACGGATGAACTGAATATAGTTGACCCTAGCAAGGATTACAAACTAAAATTCTCAAACATTCAACGGGTTAAATTGATTGTTGATTGTTTTAGAATGGGAAATTTAGTTTACTGTTAAATTTGAAGGTAATTAAATATTGACGTGTGAGGGTTCATACGATTTTAGTGCTAGTTATTTTAAATTAAATAGTTACATAATCGGGCCAGGATTAAGACCTACCCGTAGGCTGTGCAAAATTGGGTGCCCTTATTTTATTAGCCATTTGTAAATATATGTTTATAATATTGAATTTGTATTTGTAAGTTTAAGTTAATATTTTTTAATCGATATACAAATACCCATAATTATTAAATAAATGATGAAATAATATCTTAAAATTATTGGAAAATTAACTTCATAAATAAAACACTAAAAATATCAGGTGTATTTTTTTTTTAAATACGTATATTTTAGCAAATTTAAAAAATACATATGTACATATTATGCAAGTATACCGTATTATTGTGATCTGATTAATAAAAGAAATTTCAATTAAACCACACTACGACAAATACAAGATTTTTGGTCACGAATAAAATCCAATCTATTAGTACCATAAACTCTTGTAGATAGTTGATTTAAAAAAAATAAAAATTAAAAGATTATTTGATTATTTAAATTACATTTATTTTGTATTCGGGCTTGATTATATTACAGAGACAACAGTAGAATAAATAAAACAATATACATTTATTGTAACTACTTATTGATTTAAAAAAAATCTCTAAATAATATATGTCACATATATATATGTATATATATATATATATATATAACATAAATATAATTCAAGAATCAAGCTACTTTGTATAACAATAAAAATTGTATATTCAGCATTAATTTTAGTTTAATTATATCGTTTAAAAATGTTTAAAATTCTTCAGCAGTTATATTGTATGCAAGTAAATAAACTAAATAAAAACTAAATATAATAATTCAATATAATATACCTACCTAAATATTGTTAAATTACTATATTTTAACAATCAAGTACTAAATTAAAGCTTTTAATTTATATAAACGATTATATATATATATATATTATTATGTATATTATGATTGTACATTTAAGTGACTTAAATGGTCATGTTTATCAAATTTTCAAATATGATTTTGTTTCTAAGTAGTGCGAATAAAAAATGAAAATAGGTACGTGGAAGTAAATGAATTCAATAAAGATGCGCTTCTTAGTGTGACTTTTGGACGTCTAATGACAACATCGATATTATTGTCTGGGGTAGTTCTGTGTGTGTGCGAGAAATAGAGCTGAAGAAACATTTGGCAACCAAAAATCTGGCATGCTTAGTGCGATTGAAATAAAAAAAAAAACCTCATTAATCGCTGGAAAGCCGAGAAGTATCGCGGTGTTCGAATTTAACGAGGTCGACGGGGAGAATAAAAAAAAACCCCACTACATAGGGTTTGGAACCCTGAAACGCGTTAAAACGGTCACGGATTGTATCGCAACGTTATAAAACTACACTCACCCTCGAACGCAAAGAGGATTATATTAGGTGTAGGTAGGTACATATACTATTATGTTGAAATTTCCGCAATGACTGCAGCGGGTTCGCGGAGATTTTGTGCAAACATCGATTTTAAATTCTCATCACTGATGTGTGTGTGCGTGCATAACAGCAGTGTCGCAGGTTGTGTGTGCGTCTTACGATTCTATCATTAATGTGTGTTGAAACTTAAAAAAAAGCGCATCCCGTCCATCTGCAGTACCTACGACTTACGATTGCGATCGGTAGTAGAAGAGAGATGTCAACGACGACAATAAAAAGTCTGGAAGGAATAATTCAAGACGACGATGATTCGTATACCGAAGTGAGATAAGACACGGCCACACGGGGGGGGGGGGGACAATCAAAACGCATTTTGAACTAAGTGTTCACACATAAGGTAAACACACACATATACAAGCGTGGACGCACGTGTCACACAACTATATAATATATACACATAACTATATTAGTTTACTCATTATACTCACAAAAAAAATAAACAAATTAATAATCATTTTAAAACCCGATATTTTTCATTTAATAATATGGCCATATTAAAATAGGTTTCGGTTCCGGTTTACTTCAATTAAACCACAGCTGTTATTTGACGAAAACAACCTATTATAACTCAGATTCTATATGAACCATAGTGTCCGATTTGGTTGCACATAATATTATATAAATACATTTTTCCTCTTTATAGTATCTTGTTAACAACTCTTATCAACAGATATATGACGTATGAAATATACAACCAAAACACATGAACAAACTTATGGACTTTTTCCGAGCAAGTAGGTAAGTAGGTTACTATTATTTAATGACTATTAAGTATTAACTAATATTAACATTTCAGGTCAAGCTAGAACCTAGCCGCAAAATTAATTAGATTAATGCCACGTGTTACGATGTTGGTCGTTTTTGTTTTATAATTTTATATCACAAGGAATTTTATTAAAACTAATCAGGGAGATCTGATTTTTATAAATTATAAACAATTTTAAACTGATATTATAAAATAGATATATTTAATATTGCCTTACCTAATACCTATGCATATTATTTATGAACCTATAATACTCCATTCGTTAAGAGAATGTGGTTACTTCACGTATACAACTGTGAGTGATAAGTAGGTGGTAAGTCGATGGGGCGGAGTATCACGCGTTTTGGTTTATGCTAAACTACATTCTCTCGGAAAACAGAGAAATTATAATATTATATTACATTACATTAGTATTGCCCGGTATTTCTTATCAAATATAATGAATTAAAGAGTTTTTGAAAAAACTTTAGATTCTTGAAAATCTATATAATATTTATGTCCTTGGATAAAAATAAAATTCAAATATAACAAAAACATTTGGAAAACACAATATTTAACGTGAAGGTGAACTACAGATTTAATAGAGTAATAACAATCATTGTTTCAATGTCGAAAACAGAACAACATTATGAATTAAGTTAGAATTGTACAATAAAACAATTTTATCAGATCATTTTGCCATGTATGCATAATATTCTTTTGATACAATCATTGTGATAGTTACGTGACATACATAATACAATATACATCAACGGGACAGTAAACATATTTAGACACGCATCGTTATACTTTATACATATAATATGGTTTAACATCCTCTTTCACATTTTGGAAACCTAATTGGGGTAGCTATTATTCCAATCATACTGTACGTGATTTATATACATCGATTTGAATATATTATTCATCTGCTACCGTGTTACGTTATTGAAAACCCACGTTTATCACATTTGCTATAGGATTTCGTAAAATAACTATAGACGTCTAACTGGTCATATAATTCAATATTCTACGGTCACTATATAAATTCTCGTTGATTGCAAAAGTCGTGTTACCAGAAATCATAACATGAGCTATTGGCTATTGCAATTATTTGTCAGAAAGGAGAATCGAAAAATTGAAAATTATAAGAATTACGAAGAATAACAAAAGGGTGAAATGTGACCACGAGCAATATTCAGTTGTATTGAGGAAAATGTGATAGCCAAACAAAAGAAGTGCTGGATGATACGTGATTGTGTTGTATACTGTGTACTGTGTAAAATTAACAATGTGCATATATATAAATATAAATGTATATAAATGGATGTAATGGTCAAATAATTTCATATACCTTGATTTTGTGTAATTTTTATTTATATATTTTGTTGTCTACACCAATTTAAAAATCATTTTTTAAACATTCGAGAATATCTTAAACTAACCATGTTTAATACGATATTAAGAAATGATTTGAAAAAAAAATAAATTATCATTTAATTCTTAGTAAACCATCACAGTATTTAAAAAGAATAATTTTATATGAGATTGTATTTTAAAAGTATGTGAAAAATGGTAGTAAATGGTAATAAAAGCAATGACTATCAAATATCACATTTAAATTTGACATTTTTAATTGTTATTCTCACGGATACTTAACATTATATAATATTTTCAGAAAAAGGGAATTAACCTTTAAACAACCTGATTTTAAATGGTTTATTAAATAAAGTAAACATTTTAGCATAATTTTAATTAAATTCAATAAATTTTAAAAATATTTATTCATTTATTTTTATTTTTAAGCTAAGCTCTGTTTAGATTTTTTTTTTTGTTAGTTCTATGATCTATAATTGCTTTATAACTTATAATAAAAAAATATACGGCTAAGGACTTATAGGAATTAGCATATTTTCTAATAATCATTAAAAACAGCTTTGTGTTAAAGTAATTTGTTTCATAATACACACTAGGATACAGGAGTTCATAGAATTTTCGTTTTTTCATATTTAACTCATTTTTAAGTGTTTTTTATTTTTTATAATATGTATAAATATTAATCGGTGTTTTTAAATGCATATTTAATCGTTCTTGGATATTTTTAGGTCACATTTTGAAAATTTTTTTAGGACATAATTGCGTGCATTTTTAGTTTTATGAAGTAGTAAGACCCTAACCAAGCCTTAAAAATAATAAATAAATATTAAATAATAATCAAATTATATCACAATTAATCATAGATAACAATATAGCAATTTTTCTCTAAAATCATTTATATATAACTGTATTTCATTCAGTTTTGAATTACACCTAACCATTTACATATTACATAATACTTATCTATAATATTTATTTACAAATATTTACAGAAAAAACATTTAATACCTGTGTACTATATGACATAATATTTTATATCAGAAATACTATTAAGTAACTTAGCAAAATTTGTTTTACTGAAACAATTTATAGTTTAAGTGGTTTAAAAGACAAAGTAAAAAATTATTAAATAAATTGCCTTACATACAATTTTTGTTAACCATAAGGTATTTATTTAGAATTTCAATCCAACTGAAAAATTTTAGAGTTGTAATATATACTACACGATATCCTCACGATAGTCTCAAAGTGCTATTACAAAAAATACTTTTCAATTTTTTAGAGGTTTTTTTTTACTAATGACGGAAATGTTTTCAATAGGTTTGAGCATTGAACCGATAAAATGAGTGCCTCATTTTCAAAAGAAAAGTAATAGTTCAAAAGAATCCATTCACAACCACATATATGTCAATTACTCTTAAACCACGGTCAGATATCGTTCGTTTTTAAATATCTTTTAAAGGAGAAAACGTCAACAATTTATTCCTAAAGGAATCCAAATTAATTTCAGAGCCATATACATATTTAAACTATGCCTTGTTTGACCGAATAAAATCATAAATACTGAGGATTTTGTACTTAATATTCTAGATAGCTTTCATAAACTTTTTTCATTGCTAAATACAATAATATTTTTAAGGTGAATAAAGAAAATAATATTAAAATATATGTATTTTTTCGTTGAATAAATTCATTCAGTTTGATAGGGTATATGTTTGATAATAACAGTGTTATTATAATAATATTTAATATGTTTATTAATAATTATTATATTTCCGATGACATTATGTTGGTAGCTATTGTGTTATAGATAATATGGTTGATGAATAACATAGATATTTTTTATCAACCATGTTCAAAAATTAAATACAATTAAAGTTTTAAATTGATTAAAATATTTAAAAAAAAAAGAGTAATAAACATGATTATATCGTAGTATAAAATGTTCAGGTATTAATTCTATATTTGTTAAAAAGTGTTTGGATTCAGTTAGTATTGTATATTTTGTACTTAAATTAAACACCTAATTAAATATGATACAAACATTCATATTAATATTAATCTTTGTTAGTCATGTAAGGCCAAACAAAAGAAATGAAAATACCTATCTCAGATTACCAATGGTAAGTCGATTTGTAAGTTGTAATGATATTGGAAAGATGATAATGTACTTACCTATCTATTATTGTTAATAATATATATTGAATTTGAAGTTACCTACTAGTAAAGATACCTACTAATAATTAATAGTCTATTTACAAATATTAACAATATTTAAAAATAATAATTGGATACTTGTGTTGTTGTAATATATTAATTTCACTTTTAGTATCTAATGAAAGTGTTGGTGTAAATTCAATCCCAGAAATATTATTAAACATAAGCTTTATATATATATACACATATAAAACGTATATTTATGTACACTAATATTTATAATTTAAGATGTTAAATGATATATTATTGAAATAAAATAAAATGAATACATATAATGCACATTGGATTATTAATATAATAATATTTATATTATTTTTAAGATAGTTTTATAAACAATAAATTTATCATTTGCAGTTTTTATGTAAAAATCTATCAGCTATTACCATTTAAACTTATTCATTTTAGGGTGAATACCGAGCAATATTCAAAACAATATATAATTGCAATCCAGTAGCAGATAAAATACAGTTCAATTATTATTTAAATAAGAAACCAGATAACTCAACGGAGATTAAAGGAAATATGACAGCTTTAATGCCGATAGATGATTCTTTATTTGTAAGATAACAATTTACTAGTATGAGTATATTCATGCTATTATATTTATTTTGTGTTCTAAAATAAATTAAATACATATATATATATATATATATATATATATTAGGGTGATTCTTATTTTTCAGTTGTTTTTTTTCAAAATATCCCCTCCTCCTTTAAATCTGTTCCATTAATAAAAAAGCATACAAAAATATTTCAAACTATTAGATTAATTTTAATCCATGCCACAAAAGCTCTTAAGTCTTAAAAATAGTTATAAAAATTGTTAATTTTTTAATATAACGGATCAGAACTCTAAAAATAAAAATTATACGATAACATTGCATTATATACATTATATATCTCTAATACCATATTTTATAATTTGAATAGTTATAAAAAAAATACAATATTCTCAAACTAATATAATATTTCCTGCTACTCGAACATTAATTAACAATTACAATATACAATGTTGTACTATTGTAACTACATACATAGTTTTAGAACATTTTAATTTTATTATTTTTATCCTTATATTATAATGTTTTATTTATAATTATTGTAATGGTTTATTTTTATATGTATACCTACCTAACATATAGGTATTTGTAAAAAAATATAACTATCAAATTTAATTGTCTTAGATAGATGTAAATATAGCGGTTAAAGATGTTAATGGAGCTTGGAAAGAAAATTCATTTTTATTCCATTCAGAAAAAGCTTGCTCAACGGCTAAAAAAATAACGACTCAAATAGATTTGAGTGGCCTTGGATTTAATTTCAAATGTCCTATAACTGTGGTATGTAAATTCAAAATTGGGTAGTTTTGGTAGTTATATAGTTTATGTTTAAGTTAAGCATTTGCAAGGGTATTACAACTAAATAGTAGAACTAACATACTGATTAGAAATCTAGAACAGCAATACAACTATACGAGCAATAACAGCAAATTATAAAATACAGCGAAAATATCAAATTACAATTTTCTTAAATTAGTAAATACCATTGTATTAATAACATTTTTTTTATAACATATATAGTATTTATGCATATTTATCAAGGCTGTATCCAAAAATTATTTTCAAGTAGTCCAAAACATGTATATTGTAATTTTACTAAATTTAAATTTTGACATTTGGTTGATAATAAGACAAAAAAAGATTTAATTTTTTTTTAATAAAACATATATAATCAAATAAACAAAATTACTTTGACATCTGGTCATCTTACACTATATAAAATATATATATATTAACTATATCTATATGTGGTGCCACACAATTGTATATTTATTAAAATTTAACATATTATTTTATTATAAAATATAACAGCACACCAGCACCTGCGTACTATACATACTTTATTTATTTATTTAATTATTGCGAACAATAAGTATGGATAATACATTTTTAACAATAAGTAAATTTACAAGTTTATTAAACATTATGTTATATTTGATTTAATAATGTAAGCAATATTTATAAATTTATTTTTATAAAATTTACACAATTCTAAATTTAAATTTTTTTAAATTTTAAGTGTAGGGGTTTTAAACATAATATTAAATTTGTTACATAAGTAACATAGAACGAAGAAGTTAAGTATGATACAGTTAATCACCATTTCAATAATTTTGTTTATTATTCTTCCAAATTAACAATACATAATATTCAAGTAAAATCCGCATGATTGATGTATAAGGGCATTTCTATGTAGGTACACTATTATCAGATGAATGTTAAAGATTCTCTTTGTTTTTCAATTAACAGCTATTGCTTGTAAGCTGTTGCTGTAATATTGATTTCATGAGAGTGTATGGTCGTTGTTTTTGCAACAATAATTTTCGTTCCGTTATTTTGTCGTATACTCGTAATTAAAACATTCTGTATCATGCTTAAATAGCTTTTTTTTTAATAGGCGTAGACAATTTTATTATATTGTATTCAAATCTCTGACATAAAATTGAACTATAGATATTCTATACTAAAAATTATACACAATACAAATAGGTGTTTTAAAGCTAATGTTGTGACTATATGTCTATATAAAGCATTAAATATAATTCTACTATTCCAGTTTAAATTAGAAAAAAATTAAGTTCATACACTATTTTATTATGTATTTATTTATTGAAAAAAGCCTATATATTAGGTTATGTTATGTATACATATTTATAATATATATATATATATTATTAACTAAAAAAAAAATCAAATATCATTGTATTAAAGTTTTAGTACGAGTATATACATCAGGTCACTGACAAATCGTTAATTTTCTTTAGATTTTCATAATCGTTATTTTAAAATTACCTACGAGTATAAAAGTATAAATTAATACGATATTGAAAATTCATCAACCTAGCTGAATTTATTACCTAATTTCGCTAATTTATGACACATTGTCAATCAACTAGCTTATTTATATTTTATCGTTCAATATTTTGTGGAACAAGAATTGGGTCCATAAAATTTTGTTTATAACTCGTTCCGTAGTGTACTCTTTAAATTCAAAAAAAAATCTCCCGATCAAATCCATTCGGTAGTTTCCGTGATTATCTAGGACATTAAGGCACTTTGTTTTATATATATTTATATATATATATATACATATATGAAGATAAAGATACTATAAATATACTTTACCAAATACGTAGAAAAAATACTACTCAATGTAATTATAGGGTAGGTTACCCAACGATAATTACTTTATGCATCTGTGATAGACGATTTTATATTTCAGGGTGTTTACATAGCGACTGGATTGGATACATCAAACTATGAGAAGCTCAATTATATCCCTAAGTCGTTTCCTTACGGAACATATAAAATACGTTTCGTTTTGAATGACAAAAAAAAACAAAGTTATGGTTGCTTAATTACTATAGTACAAGTAGTGCGTCCATGGGAAATATTATAATTTTTTAAATACTATTATACAATTGGTAAACAAGTTACAATTGAATATTAAACTAAAATAATAATAACAAATGTACATATCTTATCATTTCAAAAATTAAATTATATTTGATGTCTTGATGATTATCTGTGCTTGATTATATTATATTATGCTTATGATAATGACAGATGTAGCTTATTATTTAATATCAGATGACAAATACCTATGAGATGAAAAACATTTATGATATTTTGGAATTAGGTAAGTTTGATCATACACTAATGTTCAAATAAAACATCATGCCTAAACAATTTCGATTTTTATGCTTAACTCAAATTAGTTATATTTTTGATGATACACATTTATCAAATATTACTAACCAAATTAAAATAATGTATAATTTTATATATATTATAATATAATATATGTATATATTATGTATAGTAATAAGGTAAGTTGATGTATATAACAGATATTAAGATAAAAATTGCAATAACAATACAACAAAGATGATTTAAACAAGATTAATAATTGGAATAATTGTGATTAAATTAACAACACAATGTGATTGTCAATATTTAGTTTACGTTCATTACAATTATGACTAGACTATTTTTACCTAAGGTTAACCATTTTTAGAATAATTGAAATTACTGATGACAAATTATGTTTTGCCACGAATAGTTTGATAATTATTTATTCTATTTTATATCAATTTAATACTTTTAAAGTTATGAATTACCTATTTAAGTTTTACAAATAAGTATAATAATTCGACGGTTATAACTATTTATTTAAGTAGCTTATATTTATGAAGACTGCAAGATATCGGTTTGAATTTGAAATTAGATTTATATTTTAAAAATAAATATTTTCAACAATATCTACTAATAGATATTTGTAAAAACTGCAGTGAATTGAATTTAATCTCAAGAATGGGAAAAAATACTGAATCAATAATGTTAAATAGTCCACGTAAATTCAAAATCTCGTTATACCTGATTTATCATATTATGTTACTTCGAATATATGCTTTGGAAATAAAACTTATCTGTGAATAAGTTCTGCATACGATTCATTATAAGACAATGGTAAAATAATTACGGAATTTGTCGTTACCTTTTAGTGGTGATTCGCTGGTTTTCTATATAGTATTATACAAATAAATACAATATATAGATGGTCAAAGTTTCTGACTTAAACGATACATAATTCAATAAGCGTGTTCAAATGCATAAGATATCTAGTTACGGTAGCTGTTAGCTACATAAACAACATGTCATGTAAGGAACCATGACTATTGGTAATTTACAGGTGTGGATAAAAAATATACTAATATTGAGTCATATTTTAGACGGGCTTAATTTTTTGAAATAATACTTAAGCTTAAATAGGCAAGAAATTCACATAATCTAACACCATATAATACCCTATCTTAACAGTATTTTTGATTGTATCATAAATAGATACTACCTTTTTCGCAATAAATAATTTAATGAATAAAATATGTAAATTATACAGTTTAAAATAATAAAAAAATTACATCACCGCATTGACAAGTATTTGACAAAATAAAAAAGTTGTTTATAAAGGAATGATTAAATAAAATGAATTTAAAAATTACTAATTTTATTCTAATTTGGTCAATTTGGTCAGCTTATAAGTTATTACCTTAATTTTTAGGACCAGGCTATTTAAAAATAATGTAAAAAATGTAAGCAATTTTGAGTTGAATGGCGTAGCATCATATTTAGTTTATCATACTTAAGTAGATAATCCGTATTGAAAAATAAAATCGAACTATTTAAATCATCAAAAATATCTTTGTTAGTAAAATAATCATACCTCATAGAATAAATTAATAAATAACAATAATGAATAACTTTATTCTGGTCATTTTGAACTTTGATTTATGAATTAAATTTAAACAATGAAAAAAACATTTAAAAATGTGTGACAATATATAGATGTTAATAAAAATGTTCGAAAATGGAGTTTTTAAAATCGGAATTCAATCTGACCTGCATAAAGTTTTCGTCTTTTAAATAATAAAAAAAAAAAAATACATCAAAATCTAACTATTTCATGAGACGCTCGATTTTTCACGTGAAGCAAGTTATTATACTAAAACTCTGAAATATTAAACTCATAAAATAAATACAAATAAACCCATAAGACTCTTAGTTAACTTAATTAACGAAATATTTTTCAATTTACCCGATAATTTTAGTTTTTATTTTCTATAAGGTTATATACTTTATATACCTTCATAACGTTGTGTTAACCTACATTGAAAAATTATTATGATGTAAAAAGACTATGAAATCATGTTTTAAATTTTTTTTACAGGTATATTATGCGTATTTAAATAAATGTATTTCATTAAATCATATATAACTATTAATAATTATAGTAATATATGTAAAACTTAAAATTTGATTTTATTATAATCTTAAATTTTGATTATTTTTACCTCGTTTAATATGTAGATAAATTTGTCTAAAAATTATTTTATAATAATTTGTAGTTGTAATAATAAATCTACTAAATTATAATTATTAATTAAATAATCTTTCAATGATCATCGTTCGTCTGTTATTTAGAATTAAGCTATAGTTTTCCGGAGCCCCGATATATTTTTAAAATACAAGAACCAAATAAATATTATAATACATTATTAACAATTTAACTAGTGTAGAGTTTCCTCTCTATGTTGAATTATTACTTGTACTTAATTTATGTATTGGTTGGTATATATTGCGTAAGTATTAATGCATTTATATAAACTATTATCGATGTAAATTTTAATTGACTTATTTTATTACCATCACATTCACTAATATTTGTTTTTATGTATTTAATATTTAACGTGGGAATTATATGATGTGTATACAAAGCCAATGAGTAGCCAGTTGTTATTGAGTTCTGGGCTTATCTCTATATTCAATTAGTCTTTAGACTATTAGAGCTTATGGCATTTTTTATGCAGGTACCGTTAGTAATGTAGTATAGACAATAGGTATTACGAGCATTTTTTTTGAGAAATATGTGGTTTAGAACTGTATAACAATCTATTAATAATAGGTTATTAGGCACGCAAAAAACAAAAAAAAATATAAAACTACAAAAACCAGCAATATAAAGTTAAAAATCTATGAAGCTATAAAGACCCTTTCGCTAGCAAAAATCAAACAATTTTTGCATCCGTTTATATCAATTACATATAAATAAATACAAAAATTAACCATTCAATAACAAATTCTATTCCTTGGTAATTTTTAGTTCTTTGAGTGTATATAAGGTTACCAGTTATATGGGTGAGGGCAGTAATTGGAAACCCGTGTGAATATTTAATAAATGCATTTTTTTATTTAAGTTGCCACCTGCTACATTGTTTATGCTAATGATATAACAATAATTTTGTTTTATCAGATTAATTTTTATTTAAACGAAAGTATAGCTTTATATAATTAATCAATTACAACAGATTTATAACATTTAATTAAAAAATTCTGATTCTTGAATAAATGTATGTAGCATTTGCATTTAGACTTCATTATAATTAAACAAGAAAAATTAAACAAATGAAAATTATCTATGTGAGAAATTTATTCGTTGATATTTTTGGCTTGTGAAAACCTCATAGGTAGTCTGAAAATAAAGCCATTAGTATATTTATTGCAATTTTCCGTGGCATATTTATACTCAAATCACAATATCAAAACTAGCATAATAAAATTGTGATACGTTTACACGTTCACAAATAAATACAAAACAACCACAATATATTTCATTATAAAAATAATTTCATAATTAAGCCGAATTATTTTTATAACAGATACAAAAAGGAAATCCAAAATAAAGAAATGAGAATATTGCGAATACGATTACAGATGTCAAATACCAATGGAAGTATAATATCAACCCGAAGAACCGATATACTATAAGATATTATTTTATTAATTTAAGATGATCGATGATTTTTTCTAATACTAGACTTAATATTGTGCGCTGTTTGCGTAATCATGGGCATCCCCAGGGGGGGGGGCAGATGAGAAACTTGTCCCCCTTAGAATTTTAAATTTGTTTTTCAAAGCATTATCTGTACCTAATTTTAATAATTTAATATAATAATGACGAAACATAATAATGTAATATAAATAAATTATACCTAAGTATAAAGCGTATAGAAAAATCTTCATTTATTTTTTTAATTAATTTTGACCCCCCCCCCCCCCTAGAAAAATGTCTGGGGACGCCCATGTGTGTAATGTACTTGTAGGTATATTGCAAACCACACAATGTGTCTTTGCTTTAAACTAACATATTAACCTTATTCTATAATAACTATACTGTGTTGGGAACTTTTTCCATTATAATTACTTATACTATTATCGGTACTATCCATCGATGCAAAAGTTACCGAATACAGTCGATCAGCTTAGTATGTCCAGTCCGATTATTTACTAAAATACGGCAACGATGACGATATAGTTTGATATTGGGAAATACATAAACACGCAACAACTCTCTCACCAGCCGTGTATCAATAATATTAAATACTCTAAAATGATAATATTGGAAATCCGAAATCCCGTGTTTATTTACAAATATCAAAAATCAATCCCCCATAACCAATTTTCGCTGAATGTTTCACTCTAGTATAGCGCATTATATTGGTAAAGTAGTCTCGGTTATATGTTTAATTGATTAATAAAAATTTTAATTTTCTATTTTTTTTTAGAATTAAGTTATCAATATTGTAGAGATTTCCATTTTCTTAATAATTTTCCTACTGACAAAAGTCATAGGATTGTGTACCGTACAGATATTGCAATTATATTCAATATAACTGAAATAATGATTTAAGGAAAGAAATATCGAATAACTTTATACTAAAAAATGGGCCACCTCCGGTATTATTATTCTAAACTTTTAAAATACTTATCACTTAATAATAGTCGCTGTCTAACCAGCTCAGTATCTGATTGCAATGACTTACATACAATAAGGTACAGACTCGTTCAGTTCAATATGTATTTATTGATGACATTACACGAATATCGCATAAACAATATATTACATAATAATTATAGTTATGATTAACTACAGTGGAATTTCGTTTAACCTTTAGTTTGGTTATTATATTTTGTTGTTTAACCGTCGCACTCAAAAATAAATAATATTAAATAATATTTTTTCTATTGAAAAATTTCCATGATGCTAATTATAGAATTCGATAATATTCGACACACTCAATTGATAATCTGTGGCAAATTCTTTCGGTCTTATATCAGTGTGGTTTTGATCGCCGATTCAAATGATTTATGTGTCATTGTTGGAAAAATGTATATCGATTTTTTTGAATTATACATTACAGTATTTCATAGTAAAATATGTACGTACTGATGTCCAACAATGTACGAAAATTAAAAATCATTTTTTTTCGTTTTATTTTTATAAAAAAAAAATCTACAACTTTTTTCCATACGTAATCCGATTAACCGTCTATTTGATAATTCGACGTGGCTTTAGTCCGGTGCCTTATGGATAATCGAAGTTCCGCTATATATTATCTTTATTTATGAATGCCTATACTTTTTAATGATTCAGAGACTACTTGATCTAATTTTGATTTAAATATAACAAAATTTTCAATAAATCATCTGCTTAGCAATTCACAAATTGGTTTACTTTTAGATTCACAACCAAGTAAATAATATATATGTATGTATGTATATTATATAGACTTACAAAGCTTTTAGATTTATGTAAAAGGAACTCTATTGAATCAATATAATATTTATTTATTTATTTTGTTTATTTCTCTATGAGATTACTGTGCCTCACTGAGACATACTTGTGTGGAGGCCCAGGGTTATATACTATACATTACACAATTACATAAAAATTATAATTAACAGATATTCACAATATTTGTGTTTGAAATTAATATCCTAATTGTATACAATAAAAGTAAAAACAAAAACAGATAAAATAAGTTATAGGTAGATTGGTATAAAATAATTTTATGACAATAATAATATTAATAATATAAATATAGACATGGAAACAATAGGTAACAATAAGATTCTGAACGATAATATGTGTGTGAACAGAGTGGTATATTTTTAATCATATTTAATGACGTCACATTCATACATTAACCAGTTTGTGATATGTTTCTTAAACAATGGCAATGGTAAACTAAATAAGTTGGCATTGAATTGAAAACTTGGATCCCTATGAAATCAAAATCCTTTCGACAGCCGGTTTTTTTTTTGGCCAAAATTGAGAATGCTTATTACCTAGTACCTAGTATTGACACCGTGCTTCAAGGGGAACAGTATATTGTGGTTTTTTATTTACATAATGCTTATTTTAAAGTACAGGTTTTTAATATTCAATACCTTAAACTCTTTAAATATTTTTTCCGTTGGATATCTACGGTCTTTTTTAATTGCAACTTTGATAACTGTGTTTTGACAGGTTTGAAGTAGGAAACAACATTAGAACATTATCATAGGCTCCACCCCAACCTATTAAACCATATGTAATTTGCGATTCAACAAGAGCTAAGTAAAATATTCTAATATCTTCAGGTGGTAGAATATCACGTAATAATTAAATAAACAAGAATTTTATAATCGAATATATAAATATTTAATGTCACCAAATTAACAAGCTTACATTTCAAATTCAAATCATTAAAATTAACGGTGTACCGTAATTTTGTCACGGTAATTTCGCCGCATGTCAATTTCTCATAATTTGAACGCATGCTGCATTTTGTCACTTGTCGCTTATCAAAATTGACGATAATTATTTGGCTGTATACAAATATTTTATCTATGGTGTATATATTTTATGTATTCTTATATTTTGTTTTACGATTGTATGATATACCTATGATTAGAAATTTCTAGAAATTAATCTATATCGAACAGTAAGAACAATATTACTTGCTGAATATGTTCTGAATAATATATATATATATTATGATTTATCCAATAGAATTTTAAATGTATACTCAAATTTTGAATTTTGAATTGACAAAATTTTACTCGGTATTGCCCATAATTATAACTTAATTTAACTTTTTATAAATAATTAATGTTTCAACTGTGACAAGTGCTTATATAATGTGAATTTCAAATTAATAATTAATTCCAATAATACAAATATACCATAGTATAATATAATATATCATTCAAAAAATGTACCATATTAAATACAAATTAAAAATAATATTACTATATAAATACATTAATTTATTCGAAAAATGTACAGGCAACCAAATGTAAGATGCTTTGCATTATACACGCTGCAAAATGACAAATACATAAAATTATAAATTATATACGTTTATCGTTGGTTGCCATCGTTTCTACGTCAGTTGTAATCATACTATCTACGTGGTTACTATTAGTAATATTAGATACATGATACGAGTAAATTTATTTTTTTCGAAAACTTGTCAGCCCAAACACGCGATTTATACAATATGATACATGACGCATGTTTCGACCGTCGATAACTCGGTGGATCAATGCGATTTCAGAATAATTCTACGAGTTCCGGTAGGTGCCCGGAAGATAAATTCAATGATATCTACACCATGTGCAATCATTATTCGCTACTATCATTATGTCGTCTAATAACCATCGCCGTTATTATTATTTTCTACGGTGTCTTCGACGTCCGCATCGGACACCGCGTCGGTGCGACCACCGATAACGATACTCTCCGGAAAAACCAAAGTCATCTGAAACCAAGGTTTTTGAACGGACACTACGTGACATGGCCCACTAAACGCGACGGGACGACGTCGTATTGCGACGCGAACACTCCGCCGTCAAAGCCGCCGCCGCACATTTATTACGTACCGGACAACGTGGTGTTCACCCGTATGCAAATGGCCGGAGACAGGGCGTTTATCGTGTCCCCGAGATATCGGTAAGTGCCTGCGCGTTGATAAAATAATAATAATATTGATGTCGAAATCCGCGGGATAGAAGGCATTACGAACAATTTGTATACAACTGCACGACCGCGATTACCTAACGCGGTTCTACCTACGGAAAATCCGCACTTGGTCTAATTCAATACGATTTTTATTGTTGCTTAATGATGTTAATATATTGTTAACTATTATTTATTGTTATATGATATCGCGTTTTTTTTTACTGTTATATTGAATAGAGGCTGTTCGTTTATTCCGATTGTTATTGCACAATTCAAATTTTAAATATTATGATATATGTATTCATTATCGTAGACATTTAATAAAACCGAGATTTTCACAACGATTTGACCACTAGATAAAAATTAAAACCATTGTTTTACACATAGTGCGAAGAATAAAAAAATATTCATAATTTTTTATCTTCTACTTTTCATTCATCTGGAAATTCTCAACAATTATTCTAATCCCAAAACCGAATAAACCTCCTGATGTATTATCATGCCATCGACCTTTTGTCCTTTTTTTTTGAAAATTCTGGAGTGATTAATCGTATTTTACCCATTATCTTTGTAAATAAAATTATACCTACCTGACTACCATTCGGATTTCATTCTGCTCAATTTAACAACACATCAAACACACAGACTTGTAGAGGCTATATCGTATTCCTTCGAAAAAAAAATTGTATGGCACATTTATACATTTATACATTTATTTGATATCGCAGGCTTTCGGTCGTGTATGGTAGGTATAATGGCCTATTTTTAAAACTTAAAAGATTTCTCTCACCCGCATACAATTTATTAGAACGTAATTTCTAAATTAAGTATGGATCTGTCATCTGTGCTCTCAGATATAGCAACCATTAGTAACACTTGAATTTTATATTTCAAAATTTTTTTAGGATTTTGTCAACCCTTTTATGTAATACACTATTCATTACATTTTTAGCTTATATTCTTTAAGGCGCAGCTTAGGAAATAATGTTATTTTTTTATGTTCATACTAATAAGTAAGAAGTAACATTATTATTATACATTTTCATTACACAATAGTATTTACATATTATTGAAGATTATTATTAGGTACATATAAATTAAACTATACTGCATTTTACATTTATAAGTACATCATCTAACAAGAAAACATTTTTACATTTTGTATTATAATATTATTATGAACTATCTGTATATTATCTGACTTCACTCGTATTAAAATGAATCAATTTCCATTTTTAAATAAATATTTAATACAAACATAGCTACAACAATTTATTAATTTTATGATTTTCCCACTTATTAATATTTTGCATATATTTTTGCGGTAAACACGAAAATTGGAGATAGTTTCAACGAATAATATTTAAAAGCCGACGAAACACCAATATCGTTAAAATTTGTCTTAGATATTTTTTATATTCTTATAGTTATTAAAAATATGTGTATTAATGTATTACACAGTAGATATAGCCACATGGTAATAATTATTAAATTATACAAAATTTGAACGTTAAATGCATGAACCAAAGGTATGTACCTATAAAATAATAGATTCCATTTCATGATAATATGGCCATTTTTTAGTAAAAAGGTCGGTTCCGCTAAGTGGATTACGGCTATATCCTGTAAAAACCTTGGAATGATTTTTGTCAAAATTACGATTATCCCTCTTATCTGTTAGTAAACATGTTAAATTTTCATTTTTATCTATTTAAAAATATCTCGGTATACATTGTATTTCTTAAAAGAACTTATTTTAATATCAGTAATTAAACTATGTGTTAATTTTAATAATTTATAATTATGTTTAAAATTAAAACAAATTAGAAACACACTTTGATTATCTACTTCGCTTTAAACCTTGTAATAAGCTTATAAAGTTTACCCTAACCTTTAATAAACTTTTAATTTATTTATTCGGGAAGTACGGACGAAAATGTTGTTATATTAATCGCAAAGTAAGCTGAGATATTTAAAATGTTGGTATCTGTTTATAATATATAATAAATAACTCATTCTCATAAAAACCAAAATAGAGAGAGTAAGATAGATTTCAGTATTATATTTATTTATACATAATAAAATAGTAAATACGTCAATATGAAAACAAATAAAATATATTAAAATATATTAAGTACATTATGGTGGTTTATTGCGATGAGTTTGATGAGATAAAGTGGGATACTCTAATTTAGTAATTCGGTCAGTGATTCTGGAAGTTTTGAATTTTATCCTTCCTATATAAAGTGCAACATTTGGTGAATAAATAGTAGATACTATTAATTGTATTCATAGCTTTCTAGGAATATTGATGTACGATATACCTATATTATTTTTATTTAAATTTTCATAATTTTTTATTGATAATACTAAGTATATCATATTCATGTATTAGTGATTTTCAATAAGTTATAACTGTCTGGATTTATCATCTGGTAGCATTGATTATCTATTCATTTTATCTGACAGCTTGATTTTAATATATCTCGTTATTTGTATTATATAAACATTTATAAAAGACAAAAAATAATAAATATACTACATTATATTATGATATTAGTGATCATTATCAGTTATAAAACATAATGTACATAATACTATACATCTATATAGGTTCCAACATCCTATTACTTTCTATTAGAATACAAATAATTTATTTTTATGAGTAAAATTAATGAAATACATATTATAATTTTTTGAATGACTCACATATAGTTTACAACATTATCGTGCGTTGCAGGCCAGGTGTACCGTTCACTTTGGGTTATGTTTCATTAACTGATTGTGTGCCAACTTCGAAAATTTTAAATAATACCGAACACAAACGCAATAACGATGATGGTTATCATTCAGTGTCACCATATCCATCACTTCGTGCACATTGTCAATTTACTAAGCACTCAACACAGTATAAAGGCAAAGAAAATCTATGTGATAGTGAAGGACTTGTGAATGTAGTAGACGTGTACTTAGGTCCAGACGGTATACTGTGGATTCTTGATATAGGCGTTGTCGATACGTTAACGTCACCTGATCGTGCTAGCAAACCAAAAAAGTATAACGACCCAAAGGTTTTGGGTATTGATGTTACCACTGGTATTGTAAGTATAACATATAATAACACTATGTTCTGTAAAAATAGTAAATCCAAAAACATTCGATCAAAATATTATTTTATAGTACCTACCGTAGAAATATATTTTCAAAAGGATACATAATTATTTTAAAACATTTTATACTTAGTTATTAAGTCATAACTTTACGAGTGAAACGATTTTTAAGATGTTTTAGGTAGGTGGCTGTTTTACAGCTATTAAAAGTATTAAAGTTACATTAGCATAATTTTTTTCGAGCATATGAAGTTCAAACTGTCTAAATCCTTCAAAAACATGAACAATTTATAAAATGTTAAACTTGTATTGTTATGGATTAAAAATGTAGTAAAAAATGTCTCATAAGTAGCTATAGTTTATACTGTGACTGAAAATCTTAAATATTAGCTAACATAGTTTTTGTTATATACATTTTAAGTTCAAAATGGACGAAATTAGATATTTAATCGAAGAATAACAATTTTAGATATTTTGTTGTAATTTAAAAATATTATTCGTGAATAATTGAAACTTTTAACGTATATAATTTTATTTTATACACAAATGACATTTTAAAATGCAATGTTTTTAAAAAAAAAATAATTCTACTACTATATTTTTTAGTATTAAAATAGATTACTTTAATTAATATAAATATATCATACAATTTACTTAGAATTAGATTCACTTGACACCTATTACTGTACTCGTATAGCATAGTGGTTACCTACATTCCATTTTTAATTTATATTTATTTAAAAAACCGTGATACAATTTTCACTTTGAGCATCTTAGAAGATTACTTGGTAGAACGTTCCATTTTTAATCGGGTGGTATGAATGGTGACGTGGATTAAGATGTAAGAATATAAAATATCAATTGTATAATCTCTTACAAAATAATTAGCTTAACCATGTACTAACCAAGTCTTGTGAAAAAATGATATTAAAATGATATTAAAAAACAAATTGTGTTAAAATTGTATTAAAATATAGAATCTATATTATATTATATTAATATTTTTTTAATAAAATCACATTTAATTAGAAATTATTTAAAATATATCTGAAATACTTTTAAAAAAAAAATACTAAAAAATATTATATCCTTTTTTTTATTTTATAAATTTAAACTTTGAATAAGTTTGGTATAAAGGTACAAGTACCTAAGTAAGAAAATTAATTTTTTAATTAGCAATTACGGATTTGCAATATCGCATTTAAGTATAATTTGAACTTTTGTACTACCTACTTTACTTTTACACTGGAAAATGAATAACAAATTGTTTATTTTATTTCTGAAGTATTTTAATAAAAAAAACAATAATAAACGATAATCAGTTGTTAATGAAAATAAAATGAAAATAATTATTTTATCTCAGTTATAAATAAAATAATATAATGATTATCAAAAAACAATTTGAAATGTAATAAATAATTCTTTTGCATTTTTGAAAGTATTTGATTTTTCAATTACATTACACAACGACTAGTTAGCGAATAAAACTCGGGGTTTATTTTACAGACAGTACACAAGATAATGCTAGGAAAACTGATGAAGCCTATTAACGCTCAAAGCGATAAGATAAAGATGATAGCTCGATC
This sequence comes from Rhopalosiphum maidis, assembly GCF_003676215.2. Classification (NCBI taxonomy): domain Eukaryota; kingdom Metazoa; phylum Arthropoda; class Insecta; order Hemiptera; family Aphididae; genus Rhopalosiphum; species Rhopalosiphum maidis. Next base: position 70,874,711 of record NC_040877.1, read on the forward strand.
GCTGTGCTCCATAGTTGTGGAATATGACGACAACACCGACAAAGACACTTCAGAGTACGAATCGAAAACAAGGAAAAAGACTGTAACAAACGATAACGGTGTGACGAATGGTATTATAAGAAAAAAACGGTCACCGCGGGATAAATCGGAAGACGGCGATAGCGGAATCCACGTAGGTTGTAGGAGTACAGGCGACGTTAGCGGTAACTGCAGCGACAACAACAACCCTAATAGTGATATTAACGACGGTAGTGGTAGTAGTATATCGAGTGACGAGTGCAGCAACGCCAGCTGTAGCAAAAACGATTCACCGATTTTCCGTAATCGTGGAAATTCGAACGACACGTCGAGTGTAGTAACCAAACCAAAACCAATAGCGGTGTACGTGGGTGACGCGTGCACCCACAATCGGTTCAAAGGGTTGATCGTGGTGTGGATGGTGAACGACGGCCGCGGAATTCGCGTGATCCTGCCCGCGTCCGTTTCGACGGTAGACGACGACGACAGCTGCGACGGTGATCTGGACCCGAGCAGGAACACTTTGCACATGGCGCTGTTGGACGACTTCAGTGGCCCGCGGCGGCGGCGATACCTGTACTTCACGTACGGCCGACACCCGGACGCGTACCGAATCCCGGTGACTGCGTTTCGGGTCCACGGCCGCCGCGATACCGCCGACAGCGGATTTACAGATCTGAAGTTGACCAGTTGTCCGTCGACCGGCAGCAACAGTTGCGTGATGAACGTGGGCCGGAAACCGGTCAGTGGTGGCGGCAGCATCGGTAGGCCCCTGGTTCCGGTAGACTCGGCGTACGGCGTACAGTGGTATTTCCGCGATCCTGCGGCCACCCGTCGGGCGGACTTGTACGTCTGGGACGTCCGCCGGACGTTTCACTCGGAATACTTCGAGATAGTCGTGCGTAGCCACGTGAAGCCGGCGGTGGCGAGTGTCTTCCACAGTGGTAATTCGTCCGTTACCAGTGTCTACGGTTTATCACGGGGCAGGAGGTGCGAGAGAGATACTGAATACGCAAAGGACGCAGGACGTGAGATGGACACGGAACAGGGAAAAGACACCGAACAGGGAAAGGAAACTGGGCGGGGAAAGGATAAGGGACGTGGTAAGGACAAAGGTCGCGGGAAGGACAAGGGACGCGGGAAGGACAAGGGATGTGGATTGGACTATGGCTGCAACGATGACGACGATGACCCGTGCGAAAGTTGCAACGACGTCAGCGATGCATTAATCAAAAACGCGACAGTCGCCGGCAACAAGCGTCCCAGTGCCGGTCGGCTGTCCCCAGGCTGCATGGAAATAACGTCTGTAGATTACGAGACCATCGAATCAACGAGTACGGGCGCTGGTGGTTATGTCCTGTGGGCCTTACACTCCAACATTCAGGATTGGGTGCACGGTCAGACTGGACGTTTTGGAATGACCGCGTTACTGTCTCCGATCGTGTGCAATACCGCGGGCGATTGATATTATATTCTTTACATTTATTATTTATATGATTATTATTATTATTATATATTATTACGATAAAATGAAAAAAGAGTTATTTAAATTTGTATTTTGTGTGTGTGTGTGTGTGTGTCTAGTACACGATAGGTAGTTTATAAAATAATACTTTAAATAGTGTAACGTCCACTCTTCACCGGGGTGACGTCCATACTGGCGTTAGTTATGTTTAATTAACCAGGTCTTGGGGGACTTGACCTCGGTGATTAATATTAATACTAAAGATCATGATTACCTTATTTAAGTAAAACGCATAAGTATAAATGATAGATTATTGTAAAAAGTATAATGAGTATTAGATATATTATTTATATTTATATATATGTGTGTGTGTGTGCGTGTGAATTGGGTTACCGATCCGGGTAGATGTTGACGTGCCATGAGTGTGGATATTTGATGGTGGCTGTACGGCTCGTCGCGGAGTCGTCTTCACTGTCGTGTTCTTCTCCGTGTCACATACTCCCATTAAACACGCATCGGTCATGATTATATACACCGCCGTGTGCCTTAAAACCCTTGGTCAGCAATTAGTCCCGCTCATCATTCCTCACACTCAGCATATTAGCAGCTTATGCCCTACTTAAGGAATAATGTACGATGTCGATAGACAGCAATCGTTACAATAGCAAATCTAAAATTTGCTAAATTGAATCTAATTGGTACTTTAGAGAGGTTAAAATTTAAAATTCCCAGTTCTTTTTTTTATTATTAGGAAGTATAAAAAATCCTAAAGAAAAACAGAAATTTTAACGCTAATCCAATTTTTGACAAAATTGATTTTATTGTGTTAAAGTAACTAAAAAAAAAAATAACCATAAATACTTGAAATTTTCATTAAATATTTAAATTATCATTTTATATTTACAATAAAATTTTCAAAATATTTTTATTAGCTTTGAAATAATTACAAACAAGTGAAATTTTCAATTTATTTACTATTTTTTTTTTATAAATATCGATTAAATATTAGTTGTCGTGTAGTAATGTTTGAAAAATTAATAAAAAGATCCAATATATGTTGTTCAATGTTCTTATATATGTATAAAAATATTATAAATACGTGCGTATATTTTTTTCATATAAAGTTAGAATTTTAATGAAATTTGTCAAAATCTCAAAAACCTGCAAACTATTTTGTAGTTAGAAATTCATGAACTTTTTGTTTTATACCTAAGTTTTGAAAATTGAATACAAGATTCCTTATAAATATATTTCTTATTAAATTTATGCAATTTAAAATCATATGTAGACAATTATTTTCTATAGACATTTCAACTTAAAATGTGTATGTAATTATTTATTTAAACGATAAATAACGATGATGTTAATTGTTTTGTTATAATTTGAAAACATTATTGGGGGAATTTAAAACTTTAACGTATATTATATTGTTATGAATTCTATAATACTCAATGACATTTTCGATTTATTTTAACTAGAATCTTTTTTAGACGCTTAAAAAGCGTATTACAAAATAATATACTTAATGATATAGACTGAAAGACCTTTTTCGCTCTGAATCGCTTATTGTATACGATGATATATCATTGAATTCAATTTTAATACATCCATAGGAATGACTCATTTGATAAGTAATGTACAGCAGAATGGTTACCCACTTATATACCTTTCTTCGTGTAAGTGTATATACTTGTGTATTGGAAATAATTAAACATAATATATGCCACTTAAACAATCAAAAGCATGCAAAAAATCTGATTCATGGTGCAAAGCGTCTGCACACAATTTCAATATCAATCATCACGCTAATTTCCTATTGTTTTAATATAGGTTACTTGAAATGATCTATTATTTTATTAAGATCTCACTTTGTCGATTTTAAAAATTATTTTGTATGGCATTATAAGTGAATTATGGATATTTATATTCATTATAATATATAATTAACACACAATATTGTTCAAGAATTAATAAATAATAATAGTAATGATGCTTGATTGTCTGTAAAAGAAGTGAAGAGTTTTTATTTTGTCACCAATAAATGCCACCTACCCATAATACTAATAAGATTACAATTAAAGATAACAAGAATAGAGAGGGAATTAAGGGAAATTTTTATTATTATGATTTTGAACAGTTTTTTGCTTTTCACTTTTCAACAGTTTATTCTATTTTCCGACTTTTTGGCATTATTATAATTTTTGTTTTACCCTGACTGCTCGTGTATTTCTTTATATTATATAAAAAAAATATTTTTGTTTTTATCGTTTTTCGTGCATATTCTGAAATTTGTGTTGTATATTAGCGATATTTTAGAAAATATAACTATACCTAATAATATACCCATGTTTTTATGCTATAAATGTATATCTATATATATTCCCTGCTGAAGAGTAATAAACTAATAACTAAGTAATAACCATAATTTCATAAAATATAGGTGAAACTATATACGTGCAGCACCCCTTTTATAATTGGTTACCGCAGTTGATTGGCTCTCAAAAAATGTGTGTGTGGCATTTGCTATAATAATAACCGTCGGGAAACTTTTTTATTTAAATACTGTATATCTTAAGTAAATCGAGTAAAAATAAGACATAACACATTCTTTATTAAAACTTACCGGTACTTTTCAGTAGTAAACTAAACTAGTTATTTTATAACACCAAGAATTGTTCCGTAGAAAGCATAACGGAAAATATGAGAGATGCAAAAAACTCTTAAAACAACGATAAGGGTGTTTGAGAGTACCTCCTTTGAAATATATGTCAACAACTCGATAACTATGTTCTCAGGTGGAAAAATAAAATTATTGATAAATATTTTATTATTCAAATTCACTAGCTTAACATGTCCATTGCGTATTATATATTTAGTAAATTTATATTTGTAACTGTACTGAAATTGGGTTTGTATAAAAATAACACTACATCGTTTTTTTTTTTTTTTAAATATTTTGTATTTAAAAAAAGAATAAAATAATACTATATGTCTATATAAATTTCAAAATATTTTATACATTTTTTAAGTACATTTGAAATTTTCTATTATCTTTTTTTAGTTTTTTTGTATGACTAATAACAACAAAACTAATACTCAGTCCAAAATTTTTAAAATATAAAAAATGTTTCTCATAAGTTTTTCACGCTAAAATTAAAAAAAAAAAAAAGTTCAGTTTAATCTGCAATAATTTTTCCATAACAGTTTGAAGTAAAAACTTTGATGTTATTCCCCAAATATTCTTTAATACTACTACTACTAATAATAATAATAATAATAAGTGTATAAAATGTTCAATTTGTATAGTTAATGTTTGAAAATTGAATACAACAATTCCTTATTATTTCTCATTAAAACCAATAAATCTAAAATATATATAAGAAGAATCTTTATATATGTATATAGAATTTTATGTTAAAATTATAAACCGAAATTGGATATTATGAAGCATATCTATTTATGTCCATTAAGTTGACACTAGCAACTAGGCTATGTTAACTGATATCAGAAATTTGTTAATAATTTCTTAGATTATCCTAGGACATTTTTATATTCGCTAGGAACCCTGTTATCTCCGGAAGAGGATTCAAAAATTAGCACCAGCACTGGTGCGCTGACTCCTAAAAAACTATGCCAATTTAAACAAAGTGGCTTGTTTTGATAGTGCTTATCTGCTTCATTAGGTCTATGACACTAACGATTACTTCCATTTAGAGTATATAAAATTACTTATAATCCGTAAAAAAATTATCTTTTCTATTTAAATTTATCATTTTTTTTATGCCAGTTATATAGTCTTAGCATAATGTGCCGGTGCTAACTTGATGATAAGATATATATTTATTTATATATATATATAAATGATAACTAACCTTGTGGTTTTTTATTATATTTGATTATAATAATTAATAATTTAGTAGATGCAATACTTTGAGCAAAAACTAACTCGGCTAATCCACCATATTAATGGTAGTTAGTATGCAATATAAATTACTTTAGTAGCAATATAAATGTTTAATAAAATAAATTATAATAGAAGTCTCAATACAGAATCATTTTTCATTTTTCGTCTACAATGCTTTAATATTGAATTTGAATTTAATACATTCATTACATTGACCAACTTGCTAGTTTTTTTTTACTTGTACACAAGTTAAATAACTTGATTTTGAAATTTATGAGTTATGAATTTATGATCTATAATTATGAGTAGAGTACCTATTTTAATATATTATTAAAAGGATTTTAAGATTTGCAAATGTAGTATATTATAAATATAACATAAGTATTTATTATTTTCTTATTCCTTACTTTATCTAAAATATCTCCATAATCCTTACCAACATTTTTTTTTATAACCATAATAATATAATATTACACTAATATACTTAATATTTAAATACATATTATTTAAATCTAAAATTAATATAAAATTCTGTATTTTTTTTTAAATACGATTATGCTTCCTAATTATAATTTTCATTTATCTTATTGTATAACTACATTGGTATTCAGTACTCGGTATAAACTCTTTTGTAACAGTGTTCCAAATTATCTGTTTTTTTTTCAACAATTCACATCGTCCTGGTCCATAATTAACTGTGAAATTTTGTTCAGGTTCCCAGAGTCCGGACCGTGAATTGTAACGTCTGTAGCATGGTGGATTGTAAGCAGCCATGCAATTTAAATCGTACAAGGAACTCATGTTTTTATTGTAGACGTTATGAATACCATGCTCACGAAACAATTTAATTGGCAACCCCTAAACGTATAATAATACACCAATTATGCATAGTGTATTTGGTTAGTAAATATTTTCAATTTTTTAATCGCAATTTACGAGTGAAATATGTTATAATATCCTATAACATATACTTTGCAATAATTACCAATGCTCTTTCTCTTATATTTCGCATAACCTTGTTATCTCGGATGGGCAAAACGCGCTCGCGATAATCTTTTTGGTAAGTCGATTCCCTATTACCTTCATTCTTTGATGGAAATGTACCGTACTTATCTTCATACCAGTTATCAATTAGTACACTTTTATTGGTATACATATTCATTTTCTACCTAATTTTTCAACTAATTACAAATCAAAATTTTTGGTCTAAAAAAAATAATTTTATTTTTATTTTTATTTTTATGCACTATTGAATAAAATAAATATCACTCTAAGAAATATAAATATTTAGAGTAGTTATCTATCTATTTTATAATAGCCAATATTTTATTGATTTATACATTTTTTATGTTTTAATGTTATTTTTAAATCAAAATATTATGATCTTTATTATCACTTTCTGACGAACAGTCATCTGTATTATGTAGGTATACGTTTAATCGCCACTCCGTTATCATTCATTATTTTTTTCGCTTTTCATACTCACTTTGTCCGGCCGAAACGAATATAAAAATATTAAATTAAATATAAACTAAACGCGTATGTACTATATACAACTCTACGAGACCAAACTTTCTTTAAGCGGTTATTATTGAAATACCAAAATATCAAAAAATTGGTAAGTAAAACTACATAGTACTATAAAAGTCCACTGCCTTAGCTACATAACAACACACCCAACGCGGCGCGCTTATCGCTGATTAGCAGATCGGAGTATAATTACCTTATCTTCCGTTCACTCTCACTGTTACTAATAAAGATAACAATACAACCGACTCGTTCCATAGTCATATTCATACGCCACCACATTCAATTATGTCAAAAAAACAGTCGCACCGTTAAAAATAATATAACTCGAAATATTAAAACAAATGACGAAGATAACTTTCGTTCTCCTCGACACCATCGGAACATTCCCTGTAAATATTGTCATCACTAAATCACTATTATTTACTTTAATAATTAAGCTCTTTCGATTTTAATAACACAGAAAATTTTGAAAATAGTGCAAAGAACAATTGCATCATCACTGAGCCTATGCAAACGATCGCGTAAAACAACAATTTGGAAAAAATCAAAATATTTTCAATTTTTATCCTAAATCATAATCTCGACTACAACCTACCTATGTAAAATACTTTTTGATCTCGTCGGATAAAATGGATTCTTCTCTAAAAGTTCTCAAAAATACGTCAAAGTGCAAGCTAACGCCTCCAACAACTACCGTCAAATAAATTAGATTACTTAACTCCCAATCCAACGCAAAATTTCACACCAATCAACTTCAAAATGAAAAAACTTTCAGAGTTATAATACATTATTTCTTGTGATGAAATATCATCAGCTCTAGAAAACTTCAACCTTTCAATATACCAAGCGGTGAACGTACGTACCTACTGCAACAGTAAATAAAAATAGACCTTCCCCTCTTCTTCGTAAAACTGGAAAACGATATTTGATATCACTACTATCTTTCACACCAAAAATAAAATTGAAAAGGCCACAATCGTTATGATCTACAATACAGTGTCAAAACTGCCAAATTACGGTTACACCTGCACTTATTGACTAGTTATTGTAACTACACTACACGTTGCGTCCGCTGTGACAAAGATCACCGACCGTCCACATGTAACAAGGCAATTAACGTTCCACCTACCTTTACGCTGTGTCAAGGAAACCATCCCTCATCCCTCCCACTATAGGGGAGTATCACATTCACAAAAAACTTCAAGTGAACTGCAGATTCACTTCAACACCTTCCCTCCAAAATGTAAGCCCTGTGTTTTTTTAAAACTTGCAGTCATCACCTTTTAATTTATCCATGGTTCTTATACCATCTATTTAATATCACATGTCGTATATAGACTACATAATGATAGCTTTATGAGTAAATTAAAATTGTATTAATTTTTTTTACAATCATTTTCCTATAAATATAATACTTTTTTGATTAAATTCGATCATTTAAAAGGTAACTTTATCCAATAAAAATTACAAATTATTTGTATAAGCTTTTAAAAATGTAGTAAAATTAAAATATTCAATCATGTGTTTATTTTTATAATTATAACTTTATTAAGTGGCTTGAAATTTAAATATATAGGTAGTAAAATAATAATCATACTTCATTACAATAAAAAAATTTTAAAAAGCCTAAATCATCGATAATTTTTGTCTAATTAATACGTTTGATAGATAATTATTGAAAACTATATTTCATTAAAAAAGAGTATTAAAGAGCCACAAATATTTTAATTTATACAATTTTAAGCTATTTCCTATTTAAACTCATGTTTTATTATGTTAATTATACAAAAAATAATTAATCAATTTCTAAGGACAATTTGTATATAATTGTATTAAGCTATATTTATATAATTATATTATTTTAAGTATTTTATAAATTCAGAAAGTTGAACTCATTTTAAGGAGGAAATTAAAATTAGTTACCAAATTTCATTTCATTTTGCATAGAAAATTATAAAATAAATCATAACTGAAAATTTAAAATTCCCGTGATTAATATTTTATGAATTACAACAAATAACAGTTTTGTCATTTTTTGTTTAAATATTTAATTTCATTAAACACTCACAAAGTCATTTTGACAATTATATTTTATATTTTTTAAGTTCTACAAAAACAATTTATAATGAACCTTATTTGTAATAAATTTCCAAGCTTTTTGATCTCGAATCAAAAATATTATAAAACATTAATTGAAAACAAAAAAAATGAAAAAACAAATATGTGATTTAAAATGTATGTACAAAGCTATTTATGTACCGATATATAATAAAGTATTAAAATGCACCATAGTATGTATTAGTGTCGATGCATAAGCGGTGCCAGGGAGATTATCTAGTTTTCTATAATGCCCGCTATGTATATCATGCCTATGAAAATTATGAAAAACAAATTAAAGCACAACACTGACGTAGTGACGTACAAGAGAAATGTCTGTTTTGTGCATGTTTTTATAATATTCGGTTGTTGGTTACTGTAGAGACATGTAAAACTTTAAGATTTTCTAAAATGTCGTATGCCGTGGTTAAATACTTACATACACACACGAAAATTAGTCAAACCTGCAAAACATTGTGCGTGCTATTGCCCTGTGTATAGAGATAGTATGCAAATCAGTTAAACCAGAAATCGGATGGAATATACGTGTTAGGGTCTCTCGTGACTCGTATAATATATTAATATTATATTATATACAGAGTGATTTATCAAGCATGCTCATTGCTCACCCCCATTTTTTTTATAGTGAATTTGTAAATATACATTTAAAATATTTAAATTTTATATCATTTAACGTGTCTTTAGTTGGTCCATAGTTTTTAAGATAAAAACAAATATTTTTTTATGACTTTTTTTGAAAATGTTGTTGTATCCAAAATCTAAATCTAAATTTAAACAAATAGTTATTAAAATGTTTATACTGTATACTATACAAAAATAGATCTTAAAACATATAATATAATAAAATAATTTAAAAATTAGGTGTACTGATATTAATAATTATAATTGTAAATTAATCAGAATACTTTCCAAACCTATTATCCTAAGTGCACAAAGTTAAATAACTCAAAAACTATAAGTTCGAAATTTGATAAAAGATAGGTGTATTAATATTTTCAAAAAAGTCATCTAATTAATAATTTACAAGTAAAAAATCTGCTTTTTATTTAAAAAAAAAAATAATTTGGTAGATATTCCGGAAAGAAAACTTCTTAAATCGTTTAAAAAAGCTAAGTAGGTACTTGAAAATGTTATCCTCAATTATAATTACAAATTTCATGAATTAGAATTTAATCAAAATTATTTTTTTCCAGTGCGCAAATTATTATTATTATTATTATTATTATTATTTTTTTTTTTTGATACTTAAACTATACACACATGCGTGGCACCATTAAATATTCGCTGATAAGATAATATTTATTTTGAAAAAAAAACAAAAACAATTCTATATATTTACGTAGCAACTTAATCAACCACGTGGTATAATACCGCGCAATAGCAATAATCAATATTCGCATAGTGAGAATGAACAACATCTTTTTGCATAAAACAGTACGAGTAAGTACACACCGGTTTCGGACGTCGGTCGATTCGCATCAAGCGAATTCAATTTTTTTTTCAATTCATCATCATCCAACCTACTTGTACGCTTGAAAGCTCGTACACTCGCGCGCGTAGAAATGCTCCGTTTTACTGCCGTGACGATGCGCGCTTTGATCACGGCGCTGTTCGTGATGGTGGCGGCCGTCCCGGAGCCCACAGCGTCCCAGGACTCGATAGCCATTGCCAAGGCCGCCATGGTATTATTATGCCCGGTGGTGGACAGTTACCTGGCCGATCTGCGCAGAAAACGGGAATCGGATAAATCAAGATCCGCATGTGGATACACAATGGCGACGTGAAGCTCAACGGCTGCGGGTTCTACTTCCGGGCAGACGGTTACTCGGGCGGTAGCGGGTCGGGCTTTTTCCCGGCCGAATTCAACCACCGGTGTGCGGACGACGAAAAGTTCAACATGCGCATGACCTCGCAGAGCGCCATTTATAGCGGCGAGATGCACCTGGGCAACGAGCAGACTAAACAGGTGGAGTTGCACGCCGACGACTGGCACAACACGTTCGTCAACGTTCTGCGTCAACAACAACATTCTCAAAGCGTGCAAGAAGCTGATGAACAAGTGGTGAGACGTGAACACGGACTTCTACGACATGATATTTACGCGCACGTCCCGGGGCACCTACAAGTTAGTGTTTCGCGACATCGAGAACCTGGTCAACGGGTTCGAGAGGCTGAGCCGGAACCACGAAGACGCGGACGCCGTATGGGCGGTGTGCGACCGGATGGACTTGATAAAGGGCGACACGAGTGACGACCACTGGCACTGTGCCACGAGGAAAAGATACACGCACAACCATCTGGTACAGTTCCTGTACAGCATCGCGAACGAGTACAAAGCCCAAGACAAGAACCCATACGGATGTAATCGGTATACCGACCAGAGATGAACGATATAATGATGATATAATAGTATTGCCATCTTTGTTGTTGTTTCTCATTTTATGTTAAACGTATTAGTTTTTGTTTTATAATTTATTTATACGTGCGCTGCCATCATTTTCTGTTAACAGTCAATAGAAATGTGCATACAATAATGTATAATATATTAAATACAAACATTTTTTAAGTGTAATAATAACATTTAAATCTTCATAAAATATGTGCCATACGTTTATCTAGTGTTTGTGAATAATTTTTAACCAACGCTAATGGACGTGACTACGTGAGGTATAGAACTTTTATTTTAGGCTATCAGGGCTGGTTCTTTATATTTTTGAGCGCAAAATAATAGTTAAGTGACGAGGCAATCATACAAATATACAATAAGCCGTATGCCGAAAAATAAAACCAAGCCATATTAATGATCACAAATTATTTTAAAAAAAAAAACGATAGAATTATTTTTAAAATTTGATAAACGAAAATTTTTATTTTTTTTTTTATTATTATTTGAAATATTTAATTCCAGTTGCATTAAACTCTGATTTATCAATTAATTTGAAATTTCACCAGAAAAATATACTCCAAAATACTCAAAAAATTATGATGTGCAAATATTTATTATACAGTTTATGAAAATAGAGTTTTTAAATCGTGGTTATCGTGATATGATAGATTTTGTACTAAAACATACCGGCTCCAATACCTTTGGGCTTTGAGTTCGGTATAGAATGACCTCCTCCTGCTCTACAGTTGCAGCAGATGGTAGATGATCGCTCAAACTTTAAAATGTTCTTGTCCTTTACATATTTATGTTAAACAGTTAATTTATATTTTTAAACCGATTCAAAATCAAACCCAACCAATTTATTTGATCTGTCAACTGCTCTTTAATATCAGAAATCAAATGTTTAAGAAAATAAACTTGTACTGTGTAGGCGAAAAATATAATAATTTCACTTGTTAGCAAACGAACAACATTAAAATCAGTAAATTACTGAGTATATGTATGATATATAATAATTGTCAATTTTACCAAAATAATGAAATAAATTATTACAAAAATATCAATGTTAAAAATAATTATGTTATAAGTAAGGTCCATATTTGAAGGTAAAAGCATTTTTTTTAATAATAATTATAAAAAAAAATGTTTAGATAGGTAAAAATATGTTTTATTTAATATCTAAGTGGACAGGTATATTTTCGTTTTGCCATTTTTGTGTTTAATTTTCAATTGATCTGATAGCTTTATACACGACATACGTATGCCCTGGAAATTTGTATCTTCTTCACACAAACTATTTAGATAAAGTAAATATTAGTATAATTACACAGTTATTTGACAAAGCAATGCATATATTGTGGCCAAATAATGTGAAATACGACACTACTTTACTTTTAATATCTGACGCGGCTTATTGTACGAAGAAAGCGGGTCGTTCAATTCAAACATTGTTCCCGAATATTATTCATTTAACTTGTTTGACCTAAACGTAAACGTTTTACTGGAGACAGTTTACATAAGTACGTGGTAGTGATTTTTTATTAAAACAAACTAGTTAAATCAACTGAAATCTATTTAATATTTTAGTAAATTTTGTAATTGCTTTTTTATATAAACTAAATGCTTTTTTTATTGATTATATTGCCTTCAAAACCGAACCCTAATTATAAGTTATAATACTTACATTGGTGCTACATAATTTATACTCGAAAACACGATTAAACAATATTATACTTTTACAATATCGTACGGTTGCAAATAACTTTTAAAATGTATTGTTTGATCATTGAGGATAGTTTTTCTTACTAAAACATTTTTCGAATAAACATATAAAGTATTATCGATCAAGATGAGCAGATACATTCGAAATCCGAACACTTTTTCCAACCTTTTCTATAATGGACAGTTGTGTAAAGTTTTAAAAACGTACACATAATAATATCATCTATATTATACTTTATTGAAGTATTTTATCTAACAAACTTTTATATTGACGTATAAGCGCGGACCTTTGTGGACGTGTGGTTATGCGCATTGTGCACCAAACCACAACTATGTGTGGTCCATACGATATAGCGCGCGTACGCGTGTATATAATAATGTTAAAGAATAATAATAATGATCGATGAACTATGACGTGCATTATAAGTACATATATACCTAAACATAGTATGGTCGGCTATAGGTTTTCAACCGAACATCTCTTCTTAATTTTGTTAATGGTGCCCTTGGGATATTCTCAATCATTTTACGAACAAAATTACTCGACATTCGTTTGGCCGACGCTGCACCACCACAAAATCTACCACATAGGTATATGTGTATAATATTCGCAACCACTATAATATAATGTGAGAAGGCATTCATTTTTCGTATATTTAAGGTAAAATTAAATACCTATATATGCATTTGTAATTACTATATGCTCACTGTTGTACGTCATTAAAAATAAATTTATTAATTTGAAAGTCGACAAATTCTTTTGTATTGCCCATTATGTGCCAGTGCCAGTGCCACAAACTAAACAACGTATACCTAAGTTTGGACTTATAAAATATAAACATATATCTTTATGTAGCGTCATAGGTTGCATGTAATATATTTAATTCGTGTGCGTAGTATAATGTAAATTACCATTAATTATTATAATTGTTTATTAAGTCTATTATTTGCATTTACAGCCGGTAATCGTTTAAATAATTATAATTTATAATTATTAAAGTTTTCATTTCAATGATTTATTATAAAGGTATTTATTTTTTTTCATATAATACACCTTTTTACTCAGTAAATTTAACTTTTTTCTGTATACCCAGTTGGGTAAAATATGGGTACGTATTACCCATACGTAATACGCGTATATACTTTTAATTTTATAATTTTATATTCTGTAACAGTTATTTTTCTTAAAATGTGTAACCATATGTTTGTGTTTCAATTTTATGAATTTTCAACTTTAAAATTTCTAAAATTCCGTAAATATTTAAACTTAAAATGCTTATAAACAAAAATTGTGACTAACAATTTTTCAATTTATTGAATTAAATTTATTTGTCAATCAGATTTACTATAATCACTTGAATCATTTTGAAAACTGCCGAAATTTAAAAATAAAACTAAGACATTGAGTATGTGTCCAATAAATAAATTTTTCAAAATATTAAAATAGCTAAAAAACGATTTTTCATTTAAATGTTCAGATATTACTAATACACAAAAAATCATTGAACTTACTAAAAAATCCATTTAATATTGATGAAAACGATATCCATACTTCTCTTCAACTTGAATTTATCAAGTTGAAAATAAATTCATATTATTGTAATGAATTACAAAAAATAAAATAAAATCATCTTTTAGAATTGTATTCAAAACTTCCGAATGAATATTTTTCTGCTTTAAGAGAAATTATGATGGAAATGGCAACTGCATTTAGTTCAACATATACATGCAAACAAATATTTTCTCGTAAAAACAGAATAATGTACTGCGTTTGACTACCAGGAAAAGATTTTTTCCTGCACATACGCGACTTTAAAAGATACAAATAAAATATTTTATATTGGTATACAGCCATAAATCTGTACTATACTATACTATTATCCAAAAGCTAGATTAAAAAAAACAAATTGCATTACTCAAAACATGCAACGAATATGATACTGTACTTATCCCCTCCCTTAGGCAATCGGTGCAAGGATTGGAAAATTAAAAAGAAAACTTAAAACCACAACAGTCAATAGGTGTATACAGAAGACCGAACCCAGCAAATTGACGCTATTGGTGTTTTTTTAGAAAGAGGGAGAGAGAGAGTTTAAAAATATTTTCTCGTCAAGTTTTTAATACTTGATTTAAAATTATTATATTTGATATAATATCGCGTGTGATCACTTAGAACCATGGTCTCAGAGAGTTGGAGAATAATATCTTCTAAGGCTTAAAACTGTCATCTGCAGTAATTATTAATATTATATAGTTACGGTACTATCAATAATTGTTGTGATTTTAAAAGATTTAAATTAAAATTAAATTTTTCTATGTTATAGGTACCTAATATGACTAGAATAAATTATAGATTTTGGAAATTGACGGGTAAGCTATGGCCTATAGTACATTATACCCACTGTCCAGCATCATAGTGATATTAAACTTTTGAACAAAAAATCCGAAAATATAAATTATTTTATTATTCAATAGTAAAATAGATGTGTAAACATGAGAAATCTAGTTTTAAAGTGTACAATCTCCAAATGTTTATGAAGAATGGATAGATGTCGTTTCATATGCAGTTTTTAGCGCTGAATTCCAATAACTTACTACTGTCGAATAAAATGGATCAAACTCTAGTGCAGCGGTTTCCAAACTGTGCGCCGCAGTGCTCTAGGGTCACCGCGAGCACTGTCTAAGGGCACCGCGGTCTACGTAAAATTGATTATCAATGAGTATTTTTTTTGTTCTGTCTTTCGTGTTATTCACAGCAGGGCACCATGCCTAAATTGGGTCCAAAAAAAGGCACTGCGGAAAAAAAGTTTGGGAACCGCTGCTCTCGTGTATTTTTTAGCTTAAAGATAAGATTTAGTTTGAAAACGTACAATCTCCTTTTAAAAATATTATTCTATTTATATTATAAGTACAATGTACCTACTGCATTATTTTTTTTTTTTATAGCGCAATGGTTTAATTGAATTTCAAATATTTATTATTATTATTATTATTATTATTGTGATATTCTCGAACATCATCGATAAATATAAGTAGATATATTAAAATATTACATTGTACACTATGTATAATGCTTATCGCGCCAAGCCTTCCTAAATACGTATACGGATGAGGCCTTCCAGTCAATCTCTCTTCGTCAAATAACATCTGCCAGACCTAGGAATTAAAATAATTTCTATTATAGCTAAAAACCTTTACAAAAAGTTCTACGCCAATTATCAATTAACCACACAAATCCATTAGTATCTAACTAAGTTTAAAAAATCAGTTCGGTGAAATCCCGTATTTGATTGATAAGTTTTCGTTTTTTTTTTTTTTTGGCTTTCCTAAAATTTAGTAAACATTAGATATTGTGTACTTTGAAACTAGATCTCTCATATACATAATATGTAGTCATGTAGATTATACAATATACATATAACATATTAGTATATTACATAGTATATCTTGTCGATAGCCTTGACGAAGGACGTAGATTACAAACTCAGTTTGTCAGTGTATTATCTAGCTGAACTTTCGTTAAATTAGTTTGTTATAATGGAGGTGATTAAAATAAAATCAATTTAAAAATAGATATTAATGTTCAATGGATATATATGGAACTTACAACTTACATCATAAAATTATTCTAACAGTACACGTTGGAAGTGTTTTATTAGACAGTTTAAAAAAATGTCCAACCTTTTTACTTTTTAAATGACTCTTAATGGTAAGTTTAAATATTATTTAAATATATGTGAAGATTAATAGGTATTAGCTAGGTACCTATCAAAAAACCAAAATTATAAGTCTTTTTTTGAAAATGTTCTGAAATATCAAATAAGTTTGCTTCATATACGTAGACATAAAATCATGCAGCCTTTTTCATTTTATTAATGCTTAGGTACCTTTATATATTTTTAATAAAATAATTTTATACTTTAGTACATCAGGTTTTCATCAAACCGATTTTCGTATTTCTTAAGTTTCTCACAACAATAATTGCATATAAACCACCCTACAACATATACAAATCGCAGTTTTTTTTTTAAATCTATTTCATTACTTGAAAATTTTTTTTTATAATAAAACACGTTTTATTAAAACCTTATTTTAATTAGATTAAATTATACTGTATATAATGTGTTCAATTGTTCATACTTTTAATATAAACCATAAAATAATCAGAAAAACCAAGCCTGATACGATAAAATGTGTTTCAGCTTATGTAATTTGGGTATCAGAGCAAGAAAAAAAAACATGGATCAGGAAAAAATTAAAATTTTCAACAATTTAAGTAACCCGATGGAGGTAAGTGTTTACATAAGTTATTAGGTGATAATGAGTTGACAACGAAAGATATTTTTTTATAGTTTTTCCAGTACAGGTCATTGTTTAAGATAACTAATTTTAAATTACCTGTTAATTATTATAAATATAGGTTATATAAAATATCTTAATTCTGAAAATTGAATAATTTACATTTTTACTTTTTTTTTTTTACAATTTTGTAGTGTAGGTATTACTTTATTTGTTGTTAGAATTTAATAAGTTTAATAGGTAGGTATAGAATAATTTGTGAAAAAGATAGGCTAATAGATAAACATATCACAACAATGACTGATAGGAGGATTTTATAGTGCCTATCTACAGACTACAATAGCTATCCTATTGGTGTTAGAAAAAAAAAATTGAAAATGCCAATGATAGTACATTTTAATAAAAAGTTGTAAATTAGATTATAATACAATACTTATTTATAACTCATTATTAGGATGCGGATTTATCTGTATTATAAATTCCAAATATATACATATATATGTATTTATTTTTATCCAAAAATGCAATTAAAAATACAAAATATGTAAAAACAAAAATGTTTTTATTCTAGAAAAAAAAATTATAAAATAAATTTATAGGTACGTAATTATAAATTATACAACACTACATTAGATTATTATTTTATTACCATTAATTATGAATATATTCAAATTAAGTAATTATTCATTGCAGTAATGACGTTCTTTATCGTCAACAAAACAATTGACAATCATATACTTTTTTTGGTTGTCAAAAGTAAATCGACGTCAATTAGGATACAATATATTTTTTACGTCAACAGAAGTTATAGGATCAAATTTAAAAGACCCTAAATCAGTAAGACTAAATTCAAAAGAAGTTTGCGTATCGCAAGGTTAGTTTAGTTTTATTATCGCGTGGTGTGGACTATAGAGAGTTGAAACTCACGATTATTATTAGCACTCATATACAGACTGGAGAAGATAAAAACACATAATATAAATGGGCGATAAAGTACTAATTTTGTAAATAGCTGAATATTTAACAAAAATATGTAATATAAGTAAATTATGTAAAAATGTGTAATTAAGATCAAATATGTAAAAATATGTGATATGAACCATAGCTTAAAATAATCAGATAGTCCTATAACATATTTCTATAAAGGAATCATTTGCGACAAATATGTAAATACATACAAATCCGCACCCTACTCATTATTTACACTTTTTTATAGCTGTATCATATTTAAATTGGATAGAAAAAAATGTATAGGCATAAATAAATCTGTGAAAAATGATATTATTCATTACTCTATATTCTATAATATTCACAGTACATTATATTATAGGTTTATATAACTTATTCTTATTTTACCAATTTGTATTATCCAAAATATAGTAATCTAGTCTTCGAGATAATATATGATTTAGATGACTTACCAACAAATTAAATTTCTTATTTGTTTTAATAAGAAATGAAATAAAAATAAAATACAATTTATTAATATTAATATATTTTAATTGAAACTAAACAGTGTTTACAGGAATACATAAAAAGTACATATTTGATTGTTTAAATTTAAATATATACTCAATAAGAACTATAAAGTAGAAATAATAATTAATATAAATTGAGAAAAATCAAGCAGAAGCTTCAGCAAAACGTTTGGACACAGCATCCCAGTTTACAACTTCAAAAATTGCGTTGACATAATCAGCACGAACATTTTTATATTGTAAGTAGTAAGCATGTTCCCAAACATCAATTCCAAACAAAGGAATCAATCCTGTTCATAAAAAAAAAAAATAATAATAATAAAATATGAGTTAACTTGATTATTTAAACATTACTATAATGGGTACTGGTTTGTAATTTTTCACCTCATTGGTTTTTTATCGTCTTACTACACATATGTTACATAATATATTCAATATGTACGGTATATAATATTCATCAAAAACTCATCTAATGATTTTATGGTTCAAAGAAAAACTAAGGTACTTTTATTGGGTACAGAAAATAAAAATAAAAAGCTTGAATTCATTTTATAATTTGACTATATTTTTACTTATAAATATATAATAATGCAATCAACTTTTTACCCCCCCCCCCTCCTTCAAAAATATGTCTGATAGAACATTAAATAAATATATTATACTGTTTCATTTTTTTTTTTTTTTTTTACTGCTTGTTTTTATTATTTTATTATTATTAATTTTTTTCATTGGGCCTGGTTTTTTACGTTTTCATTAAATCAAATGCCATTTTTTCTAAAATAATTAATAATATAACTATTCTTTGTAAAGGTACAATTTTACATTTGTGTGTAAAAAATGTATTTATAATAGGAGAAGTAACAATAGTACTAAGATCAAAACTATTTGTAATCATCAATTCTACTATTTATGAATAAGAACAATTAAAGTTTAAAAATATGTTGATAGACGATAACAAATCAATGATATTTTCGTACAATAATAAACCAGTACTTAATAATTATATAATCTAACCAGTAGTTGAAAATAGTGGATCTTGGTTAGCACAACTTATTACAGTCAATTTCTTTGTTTGAGGATTAAACCCAAGCCAACCCCATCCAGAACCTTGTACTGCAATAGAAGCTGCAGCTAGTTGTTTCTTAAATTCATCACATGAACCAAAGTTTTGGATTAAAGCCTTATCCAAATCATCTAAAAAAAAAAAAAATACTTTTTATAATTTACAATTATTATAAAATATAAACTAAATAATAAGGTAGGTATAAAAAGATTAAAAGGGAACATGTTTTTAGTTAAAATATGATTTAACCAAAGATTATAAGTTCAAAATTGAGCTGTTGAAATTATTTTATGACAGAAATGTTATGTGTATGTTAAGTACAATATTAAAAATACACTTAATTTTATAATTGTAATTTAAGTTAGAACTGAAACTGAAATATCAATAATATAATAATAAATATTAAAAACAGTCAACATTTAAAAAAATTTTAATATTAAGTCTGTGGATAACCAACTAATAATATATATATAAAAAAAAAAAAATATTGAATATAATTTGGTAAGTTAGGTTTAAATTCAAATCAATTCATACATATACTGATATATTATATCTATACTAATACTTATAAACAAAAATTATAATTGAGATAAAATTATCACTTTAAAATTATTTAAAAGTATTTATTGTAAAAGTAATTAAATGCAAATGTTTATAACTTTAAATTAATAAAACACCATAACCTTATTATTGCCTGAACACTTTTATCATAATGTTGCATAGCTAAGTTGCTAAGCTAATAAAGCACCTAAGTAAAAAAAAATTATTGTTATACAATTTTAAAATTTTAAAATAAAATTATAAAAATCATCTGCTTTTTTTTATAATGACAATTCATAGTATAATTATTAATTCATTCTTTGCTTAAATGATACTATATACGTAATTTAATTAATTAAATAAAATACTATCAATAATTTATTGATGAACAGTTTTAGTGACTAAAACCTACTAAATAGCAAAATGTGTGTCAGTCTACAATTAACTAATTGTTGTATTATAATTGTAGGTACTTATACACAATTTAATTTATGTGCTTGAGATGATAACTGAACAAACTTATTGTCTTATAATTTAAAATATCTTCAATAAATAAAAATAATAATTATAATAATTTACCAGAAGGTTTAGTTGAATGAGGTGTAAGTGTATCCCAGAAAATAGAATGATTAATATGACCACCGCCATTGAACTTAAGTGCAGGTGCCAAGCTTATGATTGTCGCTGTATCGTCTATAAGAGGAACAAATATTACAATAATTTACCAATTTAA
Source organism: Rhopalosiphum maidis (assembly GCF_003676215.2). Lineage (NCBI taxonomy): Eukaryota > Metazoa > Arthropoda > Insecta > Hemiptera > Aphididae > Rhopalosiphum > Rhopalosiphum maidis. The sequence goes on from NC_040877.1 coordinate 70,895,967, forward strand.
TCATGTAGTAGAAATATACATAACCTTTTGCTACAGCAGTCTGTAATTTATCAAGTGTATTGTTGTAGTTTACTACATAAGTATTATGATGTTTTTGGTGGTGAATTTCCATGATATCTCGTGATATGATTGGTTCCAAGTCTTTATATTCATATGCCAGAGTAGGTAATGTTGCTTTTGTTCTAATTTGGGACATACAAAGGCGACTGAATGGTACACTGGAAAAATTAAAAAACTATGTTTATCATAAAAATTCCAAATTATCATCTTTTGCATAGGTCCTATGCATATCCTACAATTATCTTTGCAACCAATAACCACAATGAATTATTAAATTGAAATATTTTATAACACTGTATTAAGCGAACACAACTCATTTTTAGTGCAAAACACTGAACTATCCAAATGAATGATGTGAACAATATAAAATATTGATATTACATTTCTGGCCAAGTTGAATAGGTTATATAAAAACTTCTTAAAAATTTACTTTTATACATTACCTTTTCAAAATATTTTTAACAATTTTGGCCGACATTTTTCACAAAATAATTGGTAGCAAACGTTCTAAGAATTTAAAAAACGTTTCAACTAGAGTGTAATATAATTAATTATATAAGTTTATTGGCTAATGAACAAATATAAAATTATAAAACCTCGAAATAAAACTCACAAGAATTACCTAGGTATTAAAATATTTTATATCAGCAAAGAAGTCGGAAGAATGAAGATCAAATAAAAGTTAAGACGATAATATTATGAACATTAAAATTAACTCACTATCAATGTATACATTATGCAAATCATAGAGTAATAAGCAATGTTAATATGTTATCAGCATGAAATTATGGAAGGTGGATCAATGGTTATCAGGTTTGCTGTTATCAGCTGTTATTTAAGAATGTAAGTTTAAAAAGTCCAAAGTAAAAAACAATTCTAAAATAGGACTACAATTAATTTTAGCTAATTCTATAAGCAGCGGTAGGTTAGGCACTTAGGTTTACGATAGTACTATATATTGACAAGAATTTCAGTCCCCTGAAATTTTTTTTCAATAACCTTAATACCAGTGCCTCTTAATACCCTATCTATAATCGTCAATCACCGACATTTTTGGAAATATGTGACTTCAAAAGCACTGGAATTGCATCTGTTAATAAAAGAAAAGTATCTTGTAAAATTGACAATATTATAGAAACCAGCATTTCAGTTTTTAAGTGAGATTCAGTCAAGAAACCTTAGATATCATTGGGGTTTGGTTGGACCTATGATTAAATTTAAACAAACCATATTTTATCAAAATAATTATGAAATAAAATAACGATTAATAAAAGTTCTGGAATATTTTTAAAAAGGAAAAACAACCAAATACTTCGAATACTCATAGTTCTTAATTGATTGCAAAATTACACAAATGGTGACAATTTTCCTAATGTAATCAAAGCAATGACCACATTTTTGAATATATTTCGATTACGAGCGTGGAACTGTCATTTTCAAAATTAAATATTATAAAAATAAAACTGAGTTGTATAAATTAAGAGAGATTCGATTGTATGCTAATGATTTTTGCGGAACAAGACCTCGTGACTTCAATCAATTATAATGATGTAATTGAGGACTGATGAGGAGTTTAAAATATTAAAACCAAATATCGAAAGACGTTTAGAATTAAAGCAAATATTTTTTTAAGCACTAAATTATGTTTATATCAAATAATATTTTAAATATTTATTTCTTTTTTTCGTGAAACATTTATTTTTTAAGGAATATTAATGTTATGGTAAAAAAATTAGGGGGAAAATACACGAATATTTTACTTGTGCTTCCTGCAATAAATATCTTTAATCGTGATAGGTACATCACTACAATCACAGCATAAAGTAACTATAGTACTCTATGATCCACAGATATATATATATATATTTTATATATCTGTGGGTACATAAAAAAAGAAGTGAAAGGCCCATAGTGTAAAAAAGTGAAATATTCCCGTACATGGTCACACTGTAACGTGTAACATGGTGGCGATCCAAGCAGTAAAAAACGAAATACTTCATGTAATTAGCAGAGATAGTGATTGTAATAGTGATTAGTGATAGTGATTGCGGTTAATAAACTGTGTATTGTTTTTGAGTATTTGATAAACCATAACATTCCGCATTCAACAATATACATTACTGATCTTTTTAAAATTTGGCCGTTTATTTTTCTCGATACTTTCGACAGTTTTTTTTTTTTTTAGTGACAAGTTATTGTGTAAATGATACTAGATCTGTATTTTATTTAAATCTTATTTTTATAAATATTTTTTTTAAAATAATTTTTAAAATGTGTGATCAAGGATTACAAGTTACACCTGTCAAAAAAAATAAAAGAGGCGAGGTAAGAATTAATCCTATTTTTAATATTTATTATCGAGAGTGTACCAATTTATAAACGTATATTTGTAAATATTGTACTTTTTTATAACATTTATTGTTCGCACGTAAAATAATATTCTCTTATTTTATATAGGTTATTCGAAGTAAAAAAAAAAAACTAGTTATAAATCTTTATAAAAATAAGAAGGAAAATGAACCTAACATATTATACAAGCAGTTAATAAAAGAATTAATGAATGAAACTGGAATAGGAAAAAATAGTATTGAAAAAATTATTTCAGAATATAATACAAATAAACCCATTTCTTCTCCGATTATGAAGAGAGTCAGACCAAAAATTATCGAAGTGATAAATGATTTTTATAAAAATGCCATTCGACAAAAAGTGCATTCATTTTGGCTAAACCGTGACCCACCAACATTAGATAAAATCGTAAATGCTGCCTCTAAAGACGACAGTTTACCTAAATTGAAACGGACAACTATGTACAATCTTCTTAAAGATTTAAATTATGTATATACGAAAAGAAAACGAAATAGTGTTTTATCTGAGGGAGAAGATTTAGTTATATGGCGTCGAAAGTATTTACGAAGTATAAAAAAATTCCGAGAAGAAGGACGAACATTGTATTATTTGGGTGAAACGTGGTGTAATGACTTTTCACAAAAGTTATGGGTAGAAAATACCATAAAATCAAATAGCGATTTATTACAAAAAAAATTATCAAGTGCAAGCAACTCAGCTAACAAAAACAAAGATTATATTATTATTATACATATTGGTTCACGAGAAGGATTTGTTAAAGGTGGTTTACATTGTCTCGAATTTAAGACCAATATCAATGACTACCTTAAAGAAATGAACAGTGAAAAATTTTTAGAATGGTTTAAAAATATATTGCCTTTATTAAACGATAATGCAGTCATAATAATGGATAATGCTCCTTATCATAACATGAAGACAGAACAAATTCCAGATTCATCGTGGAAAAAAGAAAATATTATAAAGTGGCTCCAAGAGAAAAATGTTCAAGTTGATGATTCGTTTGTTATAGCAGAGCTATTGGATCTAGTACGAAAACATAAATCAGCTTACGATAAATATGTTGTAGATGAAGTAGCCAAGGCAGAAAATAAAATTGTTTTGCGAATACCACCATACCACTCGGAATTAAACCCAATTGAACTAGCATGGTCCATAGTCAAAGGATATGTAAGAAATAAAAATACCACTTTCAAAATGAATGACGTAAAACAGTTGATGTTTGAAGGTGTTAAATCTGTCACATCGGAAGATTGGCGAAATGCAGAGGATTATACAATTAATGAAGAAGCTAAATTCTGGGAAGTAGATAACATAGTTGATGACTTCATGGATGATGAGTATTCTTGTATATTCAAAGACGAAACAAGCGATGATATGTCAAGTGACTGCAGTGATATGTAATTTAAAAAATATAAATAACGATGTATATTATAAGTATTATTAATGTATATTGTATATATATTTTTTAATTAGTTAAATTATATTTTTATATTTTGTATTAGTGTTTAATGTTTGTGTAAACGAGTTTTTACGACAATAAAAAAAAACTATTTTGTACTTTATAATAAAATATTATTATTTATTAACATTATTTTAACGGCCAATATATAGATGGCTGTTTATTTTTTTTTTCATTTTTCTAAAATGTTGATATAAAAAATGTTTGGTTTTTAAAAACCCTTCGATCTAACGAACAGCGGTTTAACAATCCTACATTTTATACAATACTACATTTTTTGATAGATCCAAAATATATTATTCATCTAGCTTGTTATGATCAGTGGCATAATAAGCGCAATTTGAGGGGGACTACGCCCCCTAGTCCCCTAAATGGTTTATATATAACCCCTTCCAACTTTATATATCTCAAGGAGCATACACACATTACATATATGTAAATTATAAAAGCCCCCCAAATTTAAAACTCAAATTGCGCCCATAAGTGGCATGTTTCAAATTCGACAAATCCTGAGTAAAGTATTCAAACAATGACCCACCCAGTATTCTTCTATAATACGATTATAATATATAATTTAAAACTATGCTAATTTAGAATTTTTGTTATAGAAAATCATGGGATTTTTTAATTTCGAAATTGGTACTCTTAAATTTTCAATCTGCCCCGATTTTTAAGATAGACTTTTTTTATCACTGATCAATTTCATCGTTTTTTCTTACATATAATATATTATTATATATCTGTTATCCATCCATATTTATTTCCATAGTGAAGATATTATAATAATAGTATATTTCTTCTATATAACTGATTATTTCGGAGGAAGAACCTCGTTTGAATTATTTTTTAACAGTACAAGAATAGTAGTTTGGGGGACACTGGGCTTTTTATCAATTTGTATTGTATATAAAAAAATTTAATGCGATATTCATGAGGATTTATTTCGTTACGGTAACAATTGGTAACACTCATACTCTGTTGGGCGAGTCTGTAGTAAAGTTTTAGTAATCGCTGACCGCTGTTAACAACTGTTAAGCCGCCGCCGAATTTTTTTCGATTTTTCGTCATTCAGGCTCAGTTTTTCTTGACCAGTGACAACTTTCCTTTCATCACCGGGTAGCGACGTAGTATCCGTCCGCCCGCGGTACCCTATCCTCCAAATTTGTCAAAATCCGTTTTTACTGCATCGGACAATCAGTATTATTATTTATTCACATATTATTGTTTTGCTTATAAATTGTTACGCGGCGACCGCGTTCGATCGATCGATCATACCTTCCGCTCAAAGACCAATCCGGTACGTACAAAACTTATTATTTTTTAAACATGTTATTATAAATGTTATCTACTTATCGTAACTAGTTTTTAATTATTTATTATATTATTGTTTTTTCCTTACATCGTCCCCACTCCAATGTGTTTTTGAAATCGGCAGTTTTCCATTCATCATCAGTTCAGTTTTAAACAGTCGACGGATTTGTCACTATGGCGTACTGCAGAACGTTTAAATCCCATGTACGTATTTCACCCATTAGCCAAAGAACACTATAGTTTCGGATACTCCTCCCCTGATCTGTCTGACAGATCTAGTTAAATTTTCCATTTATAACTACTCTTAACATGTTAACAGGTATCGTGGACCAAACTGGTCTCCGGTGAAATCCAGCAGAGATGTTTCCACTCATCTCCGGCCGTATTTGGTGCAAGCAAAGTAGCTATGAGCAAGTTGGACACCAAGCCCCTGCCATACGAAACCCTAGAGAAGCGTATCAAAATTGTTGCCGATAGGTGCGTAATATATTATTATTTGTGCTAGAGATAGCTTTTATACTGACATATCACCTGTTCTATATTATATATTAAAATTGTTTCAATTTTAACCTACTGTTTCCATTGTTGTTCTAATCAATCGCATTTCATTGGTATAGCCTTGACCAACTCATCAGATAATAATGACTATTATAATATCTAGGTAATTATAGGTAACTAAAGGTAGATTACAATTTAGCACGTGTCAATATTAAAAATAAAATTAATTGAGTACTTATTTGCATATATGTATGTAAAATCTTTATTTTTATTTGTCACATTTCTAATTTCTTTGCAAATTTTAATATTATGATGAATAGCAATTATTATTTTATTGATATTTTTACAATATTTTTTTGATCAACAAATATTAATTAGTATGAATGAGGAAGAAGAGTATTGTATGGCCTAAGAAAACATGAACTTTGCACGTTATGTACTCATGTTTATATCTGTAGACCTTGGATATTAATATTGTTACACATTTTTATTAATTAAACTAATTACCTTGTTTAAAATATTTCCGGGTACTATATTATTTTATCCATTGCATTATATTGTTATGATCTATCTATGAATTGTTTTCAGACTATTCTAGATATACTTGTTATTATTTTTCATTTTTTGATATTTAATTTATGAAAGTATATTTTAATAGTTAATTATTTCATTGGAAAAAATAAAATTGTAGTTAGCGGTCATATAAAAAATAAAAAAAAATAATGGTTCAACCTGGTCTGATGATTTTAGTTTATCTATTTTTACAGTGAAGTTGATCTTTTGCCAACTATTTTTGTGTGACCTATCTTTAGTATATACTAGGTTGTGATTTCAAACGTTTTAACTTTAACCCTTACCTTAATTTGTACTTACTGACTTAAATATCTTCCTTAATTATTGTATTAAACATTAAAATAAGTAAACCATAATCCACATATATATAACAAATATCGACCATATATTAATTGTATTCAAAATTTGAATTCATTTAATAATTATAATATATTATAAATGATTCAAGTTAAGTTACACATTTTTTAGGTAGTGTAACTACAATTTTAATGGGAAAAAAGCATTTCTAATGATAATTACAATATACTTAGAGTTTTTAAGCTTTTTATGAACAAATTAAGTATTTTATTAGGTATTAGCTATATATTTTATCTTATCTAAGACTATTTAGATACTAACTAGTATTTTAAATAATTTGAAGTTAATTGTACAAATTATTGATTCAGGATTATTTATTATCTCATTTGTGTGCCTAAAAAATGTAAGTGCTCTCTCTTGAAAGTATCAGTAAATAGTAAAATAAAATATTAGATAATTAGGTGAAAGAAAAACATAAAAATAGTATTGTCTATTTTAATTAATTTTCTGATAAATTGTTAATTACTAGTCATTAGATATACTTATATAATTTATTTTATATTTCCAAGATTCATATATTATGTATTAAATAATATTTTTTTATATCTATTTGGCTTTTCATCACATAAGAATAATTAATATATAATAGTTCTGATTCTATTTATATATATATAAAAAAAAATTTTTAGTATAACTTGAATAAATTGTAAATAATAAAAGTCTAATTTGTTTATTTCTTAAAGATACAAATACTATTGTTGGTTTTTAATATAAATATCTTACATACATTTTTTGTTGGTCTATTTTTTTTTATTTTAAAGTATACTTCCTGAGGATTAGCTTAAATAACAATTGCTTTATGTAAATTGAATTAAATTCTTATTATTTTGTATAACTATCAAATTTAAAATTATAGCAGACACTTTTTACAATTTTACATGTGACATGTGTTATTATTAACAAATTTAATACTAAAAATAATTGAAGTAAGTGATATAGTAACATAACCTATTATTTAAATTTATATACCCATGAAATACAGATGTCTTAACATATTTGCTGAATATGTTAACTGTATTTTTGTTCAATTTTTGTTATAAAATTAAAATCAATTATACAACATGTATAAATGCTTTTATAAGTATATTATACTCTAATACTCTTATTGATCAAAAATTAAGTTAATTAATAATTATGACAGACAATATTTTTGTGGTCAGATAATAAATTAAAATAATATTTATAATTATTATATGTTGTTTTAAAATGTCTATTAATTTTGAATTTAAAACTATAATATTTAATATATTTTAGATTAGGAAAGCCATTATCTTTGGCAGAAAAAGTGCTTTATTCTCACTTGGATGATCCTGTTAATCAAGATATTGAGCGTGGTGTCTCTTACTTAAAATTAAGGCCTGATCGCGTTGCAATGCAAGATGCTACTGCTCAAATGGCTATGTTGCAATTTATATCATCAGGTTTGCCAAAGGTTGCTGTTCCTTCCACGATTCATTGTGATCATTTAATTGAAGCTCAAGTAAATTAGATTAACAATTATAATTTTATATTATTTTTATTAATAATTATTTAATCACAGATAGGTGGAGTCGAGGACTTGAAAAGAGCTAAAGAAATGAATGAAGAAGTTTATAATTTTTTGAAAACTGCTGGAGCGAAATATGGTGTTGGATTTTGGCACCCAGGATCTGGAATTATTCATCAAGTAATAATATCAAAATATTAGCTACAAGACTTGTATTAATTTTCATGAATAGAAATGAAATGAAAATATTTTGTTTAGATTATTTTGGAAAACTATGCTTTCCCTGGATTATTGATGATTGGTACTGATTCCCATACACCTAATGGTGGTGGACTTGGTGGCTTGTGTATTGGTGTAGGCGGTGCAGATGCTGTTGATGTGATGGCTGATATTCCTTGGGAACTAAAATGTCCTAAAGTAATCAATAATAATAAATTAATTATTTAAAATGTTTATTTTTAATTTATTAAATAAATTTTAAATAGGTCATTGGTGTTCATCTAACAGGAAAGATGTCTGGTTGGACTACTCCAAAGGATGTGATCCTTAAAGTTGCTGATATTTTGACTGTCAAAGGAGGTACTGGTGCTATAATTGAATATCACGGACCCGGAGTAGATAATATATCATGCACAGGTAAATATGATTATTTTATTAAGTGTAGAGTATTAGAGTATGATTTTTGGCAGTTGCTAATTGTTTTATAATTATGTGAATATAATATTGATTTTTTTTCAATAATAAGTGATGGCGGCATCACAGATATACTGGGAAATCATTCCTGTGGTGTCCGTCAGTTTCAAATTGAAAAAAAGAGTATAATTTTAATAATTATTTGATCATATTTATAAAGGTATGGGTACCATCTGTAATATGGGTGCTGAAATTGGAGCTACTACATCATTGTTCCCATTTAATCACCGAATGGCAGATTATTTAAAAGCTACATCTCGTGCTGATATTGCTGAAGAAGCAGCTAAGTACAGTAAGTCATTATTGACTCCTGATAATGGCAGTCATTATGACCAGGTAATGCTTTTTCTTGAACTGTTACAATATTATACTAATATTTTATTTTATTATTACTGCCAATGTAGTTAATTGAACTTGATTTGACAACACTGGAACCTCATGTGAATGGACCCTTCACGCCTGATCTTGCACATCCTATTTCAAAACTAGGAAACACTGCTAAGAAAAACGATTGGCCTGTGGAAATCAAAGTTGGTTAGTTACTTACAATAATGATAGCTTATCAATTTATTTTGTAACAATTATTAAACCAGAAAATCTCACCGGATTTTACCCAAAAACAACAAAAAGTGAATATGTTTGTCTGAGTAAATTGTGATTATAAAATTTCTGGGAACTTAGAGTAGCAATATTTCTCTTTAGTAAATTACACTTTTATAATTCATAATATTTCACACCTCTTTAGTTGAAATAATATAATGATAATACTTATGATAAAATATAAATTATATTTATTAGTATGTTTATATGATGTAGTTAAAATGGCTTAAAATTCATATATGCTCGTTTTTTTACTGATGATTTAAGCTATTTTATTTATTATTAAAATACAAATATCTATAGATTACAGATAATATAACTGTTTTAGTCTCATCATAAAAATAACTAATCCAGTTAATTTTATATTTCAAACTAAAATGTCAAATTTAGTTACTAAATACTAAATAGGTATATCTGTTACTTCACTAGTTTTGTTTAGGCAGGTTGTGGTTCTCTCTCATTTCTTTGATTATCATTACCAGCAAAATACAATATTATTATATGTATGTATGTATATATATATATTTTATTTTTATATATTCTACCAATGAAAACAGGGGAGTTAGACTTATAAATGAGGAAATGTGGAGTGGTCAGCTAACATAGCAATTATTGTCTTGGAAGTTTGTTGCAATTATATATTTTCTTATTTTCAGGTCTTATTGGAAGCTGCACCAATTCAAGTTATGAAGATATGTCGAGATGTGCTACTATTGCAAAAGAAGCCTTAGCTCACGGGCGTAAATCGAAAATTCCATTTAATGTTACTCCTGGATCTGAACAAATTAGGGCAACAATTGAAAGAGATGGAATTGTATATAAGAATATATTATATTATTAAATATTTATCAGTTGATATTTTAATTAAACTTTTATTTAGGCTCAAATACTGAGAGAATTTGGTGGTACTGTATTAGCTAATGCGTGTGGTCCATGTATTGGTCAATGGGATCGTAAAGATGTCAAAAAGGGCGAAAAGAACACCATTGTCAGTTCTTACAACAGAAACTTTACTGGACGTAATGATGCCAATGCAGCAACTCATGCCTTTGTCACCTCTCCAGAACTAGTTACTGCTTTAGCCATTGAAGCTCGTTTGGACTTTGATCCCACAAAAGATTCAATCAAGGGAGCTGATGGTTAGTTAAATATTACTTATTAATAGAGCACAGATTTATATATTTATATGCATTAAAAAGTAAAAACCAACCAAATATGCATTAAAAAATCTTAAATATTCATAAATATATGTACTAAAATCTTAAAACCTGCATGAAAAATAAAATTTATTTTTTGAACATTTAATAATACAATATATTTAAAAAAAAATATGGAACTCAATTATAATTACTGATTTACTTTTCTTTATTTTTTTCCTTAAAATATAAAAATGTTGAAATATGCAAAAATATGTACTAAAACTTTCATTTTTTAAATTATTATGCCATGAAACAAATTTTGTTCTCACTTAGCTTATCATACAATCAAACAGAATAAATATGCAAATGCATACAAATCTGCGTGATACTTATTAAAAACATTAAAGTGTACTCAAAATCTGGGATTTTAGAACATCGTAGACTATTTTTAATTTTTTTTTAACTATACCCATCAGGTTATTTTTTGTATTAATACAAAATTCCAAGAAGTTGTTTTTGAGACCCATGTCCATTATCTCGAGTTTAATGTTTTAATTACTGAATGATGCTATTTAGAAGTAATTCCAGTTTATAACATAATATTAATATTTTATCTTTTACTATAGGTAAAGAATTTAAGTTAAGTAATCCATTTGGTGATGAATTACCCGCAAGAGGATTTGATCCAGGTCAAGATACTTACCAAGCTCCACCTGCTGATGGATCAGCTGTGAGTGTGGTAGTAGACCCAAAATCTAATCGTCTCCAATTATTAGAACCATTCAAAGTTTGGGATGGAAAAGATTTGGAAGATCTTACTATACTTATTAAAGTAAATTTAAATAAATAATATACATATGATTTTATTTTTTAACTAGATTTTCTAATATGTAATTGTTTCAATAGGTGAAAGGAAAATGTACTACTGATCATATTTCTGCAGCCGGCCCATGGTTGAAATACCGAGGTCATTTGGACAATATATCAAATAACATGTTCTTAACGTAAGTTAAGTTAACTTTGTTCTTATCATAATTTTTAAAATATAATTATTTTATTTATTATTCTAGTGCAACCAATTCAGATAATAATGAAATGAATAAGGTAAAAAATCAATTTACTGGAGAATGGGGTGCAGTTCCGGACACAGCCAGAGCATACAAAGCTAAAGGTATCTCGTGGGTAGTGTTTGGTGATGAAAACTATGGTGAAGGAAGTAGCAGAGAACATGCTGCTTTAGAACCTCGTCATTTGGGAGGACGTGCGATCATTGTCAAATCTTTTGCCCGTATTCATGAAACCAATTTGAAAAAACAAGGAGTATTAGCTTTGACATTTGCCGATACTAAAGATTATGATAAAGTTCAACCAACTGATAAAGTGTCTTTGGTCGGACTTAACCAATTTGCCCCTGGCAAGGTATAACTAGTCGATTTATTTAAAATTTATCCAGTTATCCAGTACTAACTGTATATTTTATAAATCAAATTGTTGTCGAGTTATTCAACTAATATTAGTTTTTATTTTTTCAGCCTTTGAAATGCATATTGCGCCATGCTGACGGAAGTAGTGACGAGATATTGCTTAATCACACATTCAATGAACAACAAATACAATGGTTCAAGTCCGGTAGTGCATTAAACCGAATGAAGCAATTAGCCGCTGCTTCTAAATAAAATGTTGATTTATCCATAATAATTTGTATTATCTATTTATATTTAATTCATTGTTGATATTTTAAATTGAAACAAAAATAATTTCATGTAAAAAATAACTGTTTTTAGTCAAATATTTTTTAGGCAACAAAATCATTGGATTTAGATCCATTGCTACTATTGTTTTATATATTATAATTGTTAATAAATTAAATATATCAATTTTTGATAGTTTTAAGTATGTTGATTATTTTTGTCTATTGTGATTTTTCAATTTAGTATTATAAAACTTAAGACAATAAAGTAGTCAAACAAAATATTCTATGATTGTCTAGAAAATACATAAGGTTAATAAATCTTGTACACATTATAATTTGCGTGCTTACACAAGGTTACTAGACCTTGTTCAATATATTATAATTTTCACAATTACATACAATAAAGATATTTCCATTCAGTGAGACTTAACATCATTATTATGTTATCATGTAATACATTTAAATGTAAATAATTAGTTGGTTTGTACATCGATAGAGAGGGGAGGGTACGACTATAAATGACGGCGAAGTTTCTCGTACAGTAGCAGACATTAATGTATGAGCTCAACGCCGTGGAACTCTCGAGTGAACTTGACAGCAACAACGAAAAATGCTATACTCTTCACTACGTTCCTATAACAAGGACAATGATAATATTAATACTTTGGAACTAGCGAATAACGTAATTTGCACAATACTTACCAAATGTTTTCGTCCTGATAGATGAACTTGACCTTTTCCATGGCAGTGCGAGGTTTCGGCTGGACAGCCTGGGCTGGTCTCCCAAACATTCTGTGCACGGGTTGTTCAGGACGAAAGTTGAGCCGTTTGGCAATGGGCTACGAAAGGAAGGCAGGAGATCGGCTACAGTTACACTTGTACCTCAATCTCTGGATCGCCAATTATTAATTATTGTCGATCAGCTGAATGTCTCAATATTGAATCACTTAACCAAGTGTTTAAATCAAAACTGAGAAATACGGCCGAACTAAACCAACTCTGAATTTTAATCAATCTTGTGAAGTTGTGAATGAATCACGATGTTATCTGTTATCACATGGCAACGTTGCCAACCTATTTAGTAAGTCACATTGTTCAAAAATAAACCAGGAATCACAGACTTTGTTCTATAAGACCGTGGGACTAGTGGATTACATGTCTACATAAATAAGTCCGCCAAAAACCTGTAGAAACTTTGAAATTCAAATGTTTTAATTTTAAACTTTGTTCCAAATAGATATTTTATATCTAGTAATTATGTGTCAGTATGAAGGCAGTTTGTAAATAAACTAGTCTGGATTTATCATTTTAAAAATAACTTTTTATATGATGATGATGATGATAAACAGATAAAAGCAATTATAGGCTACAGATTATTTAATATTTAAAATGAAGTGGATTAAAAAAAAAATAATAAGTTCACCTTAATTTGAAAATATTCTTTTATAGACAGCAGTGATCAAAATAAATCTATAAAAAAGACAATGATAATTTAATACCTCGATGTTTATTAATTATTGCAGGATAACAAATTGAAAAAAAAGATTTGAAAAATTGAAAGTCTAGTTTTCCTTATTTAGTAACTCTATAATTAAAACAACTTTCAATTTTATCGAATGAACTAGGTATAGTGTAGGTGATATTTACATTTTCAATAATGAGGAAGGGCTAGAGGGGGAAAACTTTAAAAGTAATGAGTAATCTACCGCTATGGTATGTATACTGTATAATATAGGTAACCGAAAAAACCTGATCGATTTATTTGCAAGCTTCAATCCACTTAATTTTAATTTTATATTAAAACAATTACTCCTATTTAAGATAATTTTTTAAGTATATAAAATCTTATGGGCAAAATAACCCAATTATATTGCAAAAAATACGCTGAAAGCAGTGACAATATACCTACAGGCTAGCTAGGTACCTTAGCAGCGTTGTTTTACATTTTTACACTGAGTAGAGAGGTCAAACAATTTAAATTATGATTCTAAACAAATATTATATACTACTAAAGTGATATTGAAAAAAAATAATACAAATAATAGGTACCTATCAAAGATTTTTTTATAAATCACAGATAAATTTAAAAGTAGTTGTTTAGCATTTAGGTTTTTAGAATTGTTAAATGTTTTACATATACATTTTTATAAATATGTATACTTTAAACAATAAAATTACCTACTTCGTTATTTCTAAATTTGAAGGATCGGACATTCGGTTTGGATTACAACGCTACGGCCATGGCTGCACTGTTATTTTGTTTTGTCTTATAGTCTTAATCTAGTCTATGGGTTTTATCATTGTTAGCCTCTGTCTATGATTGTCAATCGTCTTCTTGTTATTTGTGAGAGATTGCTGCAGCCGCGTTTGGCGCTGTTTTCTCGTTTGTATTGTCAGTTTCATAAAAAAGATAATGAGTTATTACTGCTGCCTGCTACTAATTAGTAATTTCATAATAGTTAGTCATACTGCGTAGGTACGATATAATACATTGTGATTTGCGTTTGTCATTTTTGTTCAAAGAATTAAGTAGTTTCATTTTTCTCGTTTTCCGTATCGCGGTATCGACTTGGTCAGATCGCGATTTTTCTATAAGCGACTAAGCGACACATAATCAGAAGACAAATATTTATTCGAGTCATTTGTTTTATTCCTCTGAGATTGTTTTGTTAACCGCTAACTATTTGATATGGATCCAGAAAAAATAATGGACGAGATACGGTCCTTAAACCAGAGATTAGATGCTATGACCAAGACATTAAGCACGTTGGACCAAAAAATAGACAATATCGCCATATCACAACGGATTGGAGATGAAACAATGAGAAAATCTGCTAATTCCATTACTATTATCATTAGGCTTTTGGCTGTATGTATTATCTTTTATTATAAAATTGTATTTGCTATAAACGTCTAGAAAATTAGAAACTTCACTTATAGAAAACAATTATAATCTTACAATGATTGTCACACCTATTTTTAAAACGTTTATAATATTGTTCTTATTTTTTGTTTTAGGGCTTACGTAAGTTGTCCAGTACAGAGTTACGAAATACCCTAATCGAATCAGATGCTCTTTTAAATACTGTTCATCCCATTCCTACTACTGCCCAAAATGCTGATCAAATTCCTGTGACTAATGATCGGTTAAAAACCATATTAAAAGAGGTATTTGATGTACTCAATTCGTTGCCAGCTGTTGATGAATCTTTAAATCAATCAACTTCTACAACAATGTTATTATCCAATAATACTGCAATTGATAAAATCAAAGAAGAACAGAAAATACAGTTTTGGAGAAAATACAAAAATAAATACAATTATATTGAGAAAATTAAGTGTAAGCTTCCTCCTTTAGAAGACCCTGCCGAAGAATCAGATTCTCAGCAAAATTCTATAATTAATATTGCTCAAAATAATGTAAGTGTCATTGTACAAAATGATTCAAATGACAATACACAAAATGATCTAAATAGCATTGTACAAAATGATTTAAATGATAATACACAAAATGATGTAAACGACAGAACACTAAGTGATGTAAATGGCAAATTTACTATACAAGACATTATACAAAATAAAGCTGTGTATGAAATTTTAAAAAGTAGGCTTAAAAATTCACCATATGATGACCCATCATTTTTCAAAAATAATGTTAGAGCCACTCAGCTTAATATACAATTGGCAAATGGTGATTCTGTTGTTAAACCAATGAGTTGTGTAGCACCTCTAGTAGTACTAAAGAAGTTTGATGATATGTGCCCACTTCCAGCACAAATTATAAAAACGTATGTACTTACCTATTTATATATAATATTTTATTTATTAAGTTGTCGTAATTCTATGTTCTAGAATGGGCAAACATTTTAAAAGTACTTCGAGTAGGGATTCAAACAAAATAAAAGTAAACAGTTCCAATAGAAATAATACAAGTGTAAAAATGAACAAAAGGGAAACTAGAGCTAATACAGCTAAGGATAAAACAAACAGGTATGTTTTTCTAGTTTTTACTGTGTTCTTAATGATATATTTTTAACTTGATATAGTTATTATTTTATTAAATTAAAGAGATACTATTATTTTTTTAGGACTTTCTACTTATCGATATATTTAAACTTTAAATTATGAATACAAAAATAATGGTTTAGAATGTTTAGATATTTACTTAATAAAGATTTTAATATTATTCCATAAAATATGACATTTATTTATAAATATCTCAATTGATATATTTAATCATTTTTTTTTATTCACTATATGATATTAATTTATTATCAATGAGCAATTATGAATATTTAATCAACTAAGAATAACAATAATTAAAATAGAGACACTTGTAGTTTATAGCCAATAGTTTGCCTATATAAAATACACTGTACTAACATAAGTAAAATTTCTATTTCAACAAAAATATTAGTTTTAACCTATCATTGGTTGTTATTTTGTTGTTACTTAAAACTATTATTATTAATATAGCTGATATTTTGTTTCTATGAAATTACCTCAAAGTGATAACACTGATAACTAATTTTATTAATTATCAAAATTATTTTTTAGTTCTACAACTAATGTTGAAACTAGTTCTAAAAAGCGAAGTTTGGAAAACAAAAATAGTAAAAATGAACCATCCAAAAGAAGAAGAAATTAAAACTACAAAATAATATCCCAATTATGTCTATTAATATTTGTATAGTATTAATTCATTTGTAGATTGTTAAAATTTAAAACCAAATTTGTATTCTTTAAGTAATTTAAAAGATGAAACGAGTATAGTAATATTATTTATATTAAATTTTATTATTTAAATTACACTACTAATCAATGAATTTCATCATTACATAATATTTAATGGTTATTTAAATGTTTTTTCACTTATTAATGTATAAAATCTTTTGATTTCATTATAATTATTCAATACGCTTAATTTATGTGATACAAATTTATATATGAATTTAATAAAATTATGCAAGGCCATACCTATGGGAGGGGCTTAAAAGTTTACTCGCAACATTTTTCAGATTATTCAGAGAAATTAAACATAATTTTTTTTTTTTAATTTTTCTATACCCTTCAGAAAATTTCTCCCGAGTATAACCTGGTGATTATACTAATGACAACTGTAACTAATAGGTAATATACTTTTGTTTGTAAAACTTAAGTGTGAAATATATAGCTTATTTCTACATGTTTTGTGTGAATAAATGGAAAAATAAATTTTGAATTGAATACATTTTTAAGCATTTTAAATCCATTATGATACTTCTTATAAATGTCAAATTATGATTTTTTTTATGTGAACCAAGTAAATTTTTAATATATTTGCCAACTTCTAGCTTTGTTAATATGTTTTTATTTTATTTATGCCCATATTTATTTGTTAAGTATACTAAATAATAATATATTACATGTATAACTAAAATGTATTGTTCTGTATGATGATTGTTAATTTGATATATTTTAATAATTATTAGTTACGTAAATTAGTGCTTTAATTGTTGTTATAATAAATTAAGTATAAGAAAATGTCAGGTGTCCAACCAATATTGGTTACAGAAATTACATTTGACTCTCTTATGGTTAATCTAATCAACCAAGCTACAGTTGAAGTTTGGGCCTTGTTTAAGATAATTTTTTATGTTTTTATTTAGAATTGATATTTCTACAAAACCACTGTGCATTTTTTTCTCAATAAAGTACCTGATATGCCCTGTGCTATAAAAACTTATTTTTAATTTTTAGTTGGAATAGGTAATGTAATTATTTTTAATATTTAAATTGTACAAAGTATAAAAGGAAATAGGTAAATCTAAATTATCTGAGTATTTAATTTTTTATATATTTTCTTGATTCAAATTATTTGTGAGTAATTATTATTATATAAAGTATCATCGTCCGTATTATATTACAATTTTTTTTTTTTATTAATTTTATTTGTCTGCAATGTTATTTTTTATTAAACAAAAAAAAATCCTAAAAAGATTTATTATATATATATATTAACTTATTCTACTTATTCTCTAAATCGTATTTAAAAATATTCTATGTAGATTAATAATTTTAATCAATATTACCTTTAAATTAAGTATATTTTACAAATTAAAATTAATGGGGTATTATTTAATTTGAGTAATTTTAAAATGTAAATTGGTTTTATTTATCATTAGTTATTATATTATTCAATGCACAAGATAACTTAAATATTAAAAACCATGTTAGTGTTTATAGCTCTGCAATACCTTGGTATATTTATATTAAAGTTTTATGCAGTGTATTACAAAAGTCTCGTATCACCCTAAAAATATTTCTCCGTGAAACTGTAACACGTTATATATCTATTTAAATGCTATTTTTTCGATATTAAAATTTCAATACTAGGGCATGGATTTGGATATTCAATAACCTAATTACCAAACCCATATATAGATATTATATTGATAAACCATGGAGATAATTAGGACGATGGTGGGTGATGGATGATGGACGATTAGGTGTTTCGGGACAACTGTATAGTATTAATAATATTATAATATCCGAAAATACAGGTAATAACTAATGATTACAGTAGTCGCCATTTATTGGACTAGCTTTTGATCTTGATACCTTGTACTTGAGTCTATTAGCCAAATAAGTCAAAATGATAAAATGCGTTGTAATATAAAAATTAATATAAATTTTCCGTGTAATAATATAACCAATATAGGTATTTTTATTATTATTTATTTCAAATATATGAAAATATACATTCGTAGTCCTTTTTTGTCGATGGTAGGCCATACAATATTGAGCGTAAATAAGGAAGCCTATGGGAGAGAATGAATAGAGAATCCCTAACCAGGATAATAGATAATTGAAGACGCAAAGTGGATATAACGAGAAGAAAATCCAGTAGAATCGAGCTTTGGCTAATTCTGGTCCCGTGGTTCAGATACTGACAAGCGAACCATTTAGTTAATAATAATAAAAAAAAAAAACTAAAATAATATCGTACATCTTTATAACTTATATTTATAATATATACTAAAATGAATGTGGGTCAAAGGACATTGTACTTATGAGTATAATCGAATCAAAGGTCGAACTGATAATTGTTGAACTTGTAATTTTGTATTTATAATTTGTTAACAATTAATAATAATGCCGTGTACACGCGGTTTTCCTTAGTGGTAGGTATCGATAGTAAACAAAGTAGACGACGCCCTTCTAGTTTTTACCCCGCAAATAATTAACCAATAATAAATCTATCCAGTTGTAAACACGTCTATAGGCATATGGCAGACATCAGCAGCCAATAAAGTTTTGCAGAATTGTCAATTCAGTGAAAATAATATGAAAAATATTTAGTTAGCACCATTATAGGCATGCGCACAAAGTGTGCCAGGTGTGCACATCTCACAAGGCGGCGGCAGGCTGTAGCTTTTTATATAAAACGACGAATTAATTTATGCTAAGCACTTTTTATGGTAAGTTTAAGCTATAAATACTAACTCATGAGCATAATAAGTTACTATTGTCCGTTATCCGTTTATTAATTATTTGATATAACACTTATCGCCACAAAAAGTTAAGGTAAATATTTTTAACACGGACTGAGGACGCCTTAGGTATTATACGTTCGTTTTTATCTTAATCCGTCCACGGTTATTCCTAATCAGTTTATCACAATTATTTTTAATTATCTTTAGAAAGGGTTTTATGGATTTTTTTTTTCATTGTTAATTTACAGTTTATTTACATATTAGTATATATTACCTATACCGGCTATACCTATTACTTATAGTCACTGTTTTTAATGTCTTAAGATTTTGAAAATAAATCAAGATTAGTGATTTAATGAAGTTAGTTAATATCGGCATTCTTTGATTCTTCATTATAAATAAATAGGTACCTATATTTGATAATGAATTCAAATATCAGTCAGTGATTTCTTATAGTGTATTTGGTTTCTTGACCAAGTAACCCTTTTACTGTTATAGGCCTTAATCGTCTGTTATTTTTTTCTAACCATCCGAAACTAATATTAATGTTTGAAAGTATTTTGTTTCTAATGTTCATCTATTTGTTGTGAGTGTTGTAATGTTTAATATTGTTTTCCGTATAAGTATCGATAATAACCGATATGATTGTTAATGAATTAATTAATATTTTATATTTAAAAAAAACAACAACCGAATGTAGCATTTAGAAGGATTGATTATGGTTTAGTATTATTAATATTATTATTATTATGATTAGTTTTTACCAATTTTCCTTATGGTATAACCCGTATCGAATTTGTTTATACGCCTATGGTGAGTACTGTCTATCAGTGTGGTATTATGTTGGGTAGGAGGGGGGTAGGTACTAGTCGGTTTACTTTTTAAAAACGCTACTGTTATTCAAATTATAATGTTTTTAACTTGTGTGGTACTTATAATTTAATGAATATATAACATTATAATAAGTGTGCAACATACCTATATATTTATTATTTTATTGATTATAATTATTAATTTAAAAAATATGTACTAAAATAATATTTAAGTATTTTATGCTTCAAATAAAAATTATAGCTTTGTCACAACTATAATGTTAGAGTTATAATATTGTCTCCCTTGCGCCCCTGGACCCGGATTACGTCTTTTAATCTGATAATTAAGGTTTTTTTATTTTATTCCTAGAATTGCAGGCACCTAAATAATATTATAGTATAGTATAACGTTCAATAAATATTTTAAAAGTAGTTCGAATAGCTTTTAAACAGTTTCAGGCTCCATAAAATACTATATGGTATATAATGTATTATACGTATCTCTTTCAGGTTGCAACATTATTTATATTTCTTTATCATTAGCTATGCTATAATTTATCATATATAATGTTACATTATATACACATATATACATTATTAATGTATTATTACACTAGTATTGTTTAAATTAATAACACCTAAGTCGTTTTGCGTGATTATATACGCTTTTGAAGATTATAGGTCACACCTATAACTGGCTATAACAAGTAATACATTACATTATCTATAATAGTAAAAATTATTATTAATAGGTATACCTTCCTACATCACGAGTACCTACTTAGGTACATTAAAACTTATGCCAATACAGCTAGTGCATAAAGTTATAGTTGAATCGAAATAAAATGTGTATAATATTGTACTGAGATTATATAGCTGTCATAATATCATAGAAATGTATAGATATATCATGTGTGTATTTGTGTGTATATCGTACCCAAATTCATATGTATATATTTAAGAAATCAGGTAGGAAAAAGTAGAATTTTCAAGTTTGGTTTTGTTTTAAATGTTAATAATAGTATTATAATTATCTACTAATAACTTAAACAGGTAACACGATTAAGAGTTGTTACAAAAAATAAAACACGTCCAATTGTTTTTATATGGATCTATTATACCAATACGCGGTAATTTCTAAATAGTAAATAATATAATACCTAGGGACTTTAGGCAGGTACCTACGAATTAAGATACGTACATTACATTATGATGATTGATGAGTGATGGCCATATTATTATAGTATTTGTAAACTTCTGTACTTTTTGTATTGTATGGTGTACAGATGCACTCATAATATTATGTGTTAACTGTTAATTACTACCTAATAATAATTACTTTATGGACTCCATACCTCCACATTAAAAAATCTGTAATATAGAATTCTATATAAAAAGAATATAATATATGTAGTTTAAAGTTGTAGACCTCATTGGAATTTTTTTATTCTCCGATACTTTAAATCAATAAATTAACATTATTCTCATAATTAGTGGCCTAATATAGGTTTTATTATTACTTGTTTTGTGGCAGGTACCTAATATATACTATAAAAGATGTATAAAACGGCCTAATGTTGACAAAATAGGTAATAATAATAATTATTACCTTCTGAATTCGACGTAAGCTGATAAACTAGTCTCGTATATCGTAGATCATAAAATAATAATTTATATTCATAAATACAATACAAAATAATAAACTATTTTTTTTCAAACATTTTTACGACCAAATATCAATAACGTTTTTATTAATGTTTTATGCTTTTATTTTATATACATATATTATGGTGATTCACCATACAGCATGCTCACTTCTCCCGTACTTTTAAATTTAATAATTTAAAAATTCAATATTTGAATTTTTAAATGAATTTTCAAGTATTATGTTTTATATATGGTATATATTTTCAAGTATTTGATAACTTAGGCTTTTTTACTATTCAAAAAGTACCTATCATCATCCGACGATACGAGACATTTCACCATTTTTTTTTACTGTAAATTTTTAATTTTCTAGTGAGTGTATTATAGGTAAGCATATATTAATGCATGTCGTACGTTAAGATTATCACCTCATACTTATAGTAAATTACCATAATAATTTTTAGGTACTTATTATTTATATTGATATACAGCTATATACTTATTTATTTGTAATTTAATGTATTTTTTAAAAATTGTGAGTAAATATACGAGTATATAGATGTTTTTATATATAAACTGCTTAGAATATATAATTAATTTAATTATATTTTACACATTTGCACATGCATATTTAATATTTATCGTAATAAATTGTGTTCACATGTGAAAATTGTGTGTGTGAATAATATACATAACAATATAATATGATATTTTTTTTTACAATAAATACGAAGTATGTACACAACTTTTGTCTACGCAGTAGTTAATTTTTTAATAAATCAATATACCTAAAATATAAACGTATAGCTAAGTATGTATAGTATCTTACTTCACTAATAAGAATCATTAAAATTTGTTATAAAAAAAAATAAGTTATGTGTTTGTGGTTTATAATTTTTTGGGGATACCTATTTAGAATGCAAACATTGTTATATAATATATACCTATAATGACATAAATATACAGATCCTCTTAAATACAGAAATAAAATTATTAAATTTTGATTCTAAAAGCTTATAAAAAATAATAATAATAATAATTTAATTAGGCAGTTGTTATTTTCACGTCTGACATGAAAGTATTTGTTTTCACGTCCTGTCCTATGATTAGTCGTAGTACTGATAAGGTATTACTTCGCGTAATTTTGAATTATTTTATTTTGTTATTATGTTATTTTATTAAACAAAATATTTAACCAGTTATTTATTAACAAAATTGAAAATACCAAAAGGCTATTTTAAAGCGTATACCTTATGTAATTTGTATTAGTTACCTACTAATGTTCAAAAATTCTAATTAATCAAGGTTTTATAAGTGTTTTTTGTTACCTATTGTGTGGTGAATATACAATTTAATATAGATTTAAATAAATAAATAAAAGTTTATGACAATATTAGTATAATTTAATAAATGAATAAGTGTTAAAAAACAAATGTATTTATTTTAAAATACCTTAAAGCTAAAATACCTGCCCAAGATGAATTTTTTTTAAATCTATACCTATCAATGTTATTACCCTCATTACATTTTATTACCCACCTTATACTATAGAATCCACCAATTTTATTACTGTGCTGTAGAGGTTGTTAAAAGTTTATTGCCTATCGTGTAGTGAACATAGTGACTAGACTGACTAACTAGTGAATATATGAATAGAATATGAATTTAAATAATTTGTCTATAAATATCAACATATTTCTGACGATATAGTAAGTATATGATAAATTATTTTAAAAATAAAAAAAAGTTCTTATACGTAAATGTACTTATATATTAAATAGTAATACGTTATATTAAATCTCTAAATAAATTAGAAGTTCTCTTACTAACTACGAGGCAAAACATTTTTGCAATTTTATAAAATCAAACTCCAGAACAATAGAAGAAGCTAAGATGAAGGGTTTAAAACGCTATATTAACCCACAGCACATTATGAAAATAAAATTATACACGACGAAAATGTTGAAACTGTTCCTGAAAAGGTTTCAAATGCAGTTTAGATAGGGCAATAGCAATCAAAGAGATTAAATGTTATTTAACCGAAGAAGGTTGGCTTGCTAGTTACTATCCAACAAGTCATTCAAATGAAAAAAAAAACACCTACTTTGATCTGTCTTTTATGTTCAAATGATGCTGCAACTAAAGCAATTTGTTGTAATCGATGTTTAGAATGGTTCCACTATGTGGTATATGTGTTAATGTGAAGTCTAGTTTAAAAAAAAAAATGTGGTTTTGCAAATTTTGCAAAACTAAACAATTTTAACTAACCACATAACAATGTTACTATATACTATAGGTATATCATTGATTTATTTACTTATACTATTTATACTACACTACGGTGACGACTGACTTATTAAAATTATTATTTCAATCGTTTGAACATTAACATAATATTATTATCTATATGACTGTATTATAAATTTATTCTGTGGTATTATTATTGTGCTGTATTGTTGTATTGATTAATGAATTATTATTATTAATTATTTAAAGTTTAAACCTTGGTTTTAAGGTTTTAACCATCGGACATAACTATAAATAAAGTTTTTCTTATCAATACCTAATCAATATTACGACCAATCACAGGGCAGGACGCGAAAACAATACTTTCACGTCGGACGTGAAAATTACCACTAAAATAATAGAAGGTTGTATACATACAAATGATCTTTTCCAGCTATCGTTAAACATTTTTTTCAATGGTTTTTTTTTTATCAATGTCACGATTAAAGTACTGTGGCCCCTCAACTTGGGCGTACCTTGGGGTCCCCACTTCCCCAGTGTAAATATGTCACTTATTACATACATATAGATTGTGTAAGTAGTACAAATGGTGAATTCAAATAAAAATAAATGAAAAAGGGGGAAAGTAGGTAACCACTCGGTACCTCTACTGCAGTACAGTGTGCTTCTTCATTGAGTTAGTCACTGTAATGTATGTGTTAAATTTGAATTAAATGATAATATAATACACGAAAAATGATTCTCAGTTAAGAAACGGTTTGTCACCTTATATTTATAATATATAAAGCTGTTATAGTTATTTATTTTACTATTAGTTATATTATAGATTGAATTAATTTTTCCAAAAAACATTGCATTTATCTTATTACGTAATTAATAATGTTAAATTATTAAAATAGTATATCACATATTATTTATTTATTTTTTATTAAATGTTGTTTTTACCTGTTATCTTGAAAAATATAGTGAATTTTTTAACCATTCAATAGTATCAACTAGATTCATTTTTCTAACAGAAAATTGTAACATATTTTCAAATTCTTGTATCATTTTCTATGTCATAAACATTTTGTTAAAAAACTTAATTTTAAAAGTGCATGATATCATATCCTTAAACAGCTTATAAAATAATTTTACAAACTTTTTATAAAAGTTAACAAGTAACTTTTTTTTAATTATAGTTATTATTAATATTTTATTAAGGAGGCTACTATGGATTACAATCGATGCGATCAAGTATATGTTGCGCAGTTATGTAGTCGTAATTTTTTTAGTAATTATATCTAAAAGGCTATTTTTAAATGGGCTTGTTAGTTAAAGAGGAGGTTTGATCTCCACATCCCCTCTATGTACCACATAATTATTATTTTCACATTTATAATAACATAGGTAGACTATATTACTGCCTTAAAATTGAGCATTTACAATAAATTATACTCTTAGAAATATATTATTATACATTTTTATGATTATATTATGATACTTAGAAATAAATAGGTAACAGTAAGTAATAAGGTAATATTCTTAAGTTTTGATAAAATAGTCATATAAGTTTTTTAAATTTAAATTATACATATTAATAATTAATAAAACAAGAAATATTATTATAATAAAATATTATAATATATAAAATAAAATATATTTCATTTTCACTGTTGAAGTACTAATTTTTCAAATTGATTTATTGAAGAGACGCATTCGTATACCCGTGTATCATATATTATTCTACATTTCTATAAATATACGCACTAAAACAGAAAAATAAAGATGTGGGTATAGGTGTAGGTACGCCGCATACCTTAACTACACCATTAGTATTGTGGTAATAGGTCCCAATGGCATTTGAAAAGAAAAAGTATGTGGAATATGTGACTATAATATGAAAAAGATTAGAAAAAAAATATTAAATTTATGTATAAACTTATAATTGGGCCTGTCTTGAATTGTTTGACTTTCAGCATGCCACTTCAGTGAATATTTGTAGATATTTATAATTTTCAACTTAGTTTCAATAACCTATACAAGGTTCTTTATAAGTTGTTATTATAGCTATTCAAAAATTAAATTAAAGATACATAGTCATAATTTTTTTATAAGCATTTTAAGTTGATGAAATTTCGACGAAATTCATTATAATTATGGAGATTAACAAATTATTTTTGTAGTTAAATATTCATAATATTTTAACTTTCAAGCCTACCTACTTAAAATATGAACATGTAATGAAAGATTATTCTTAGGAGGATATTATATTTTCTTTGTTTGTAGTTATTGCACATTTGAACTGCATAAACTATGACATCAATTAGTAAAAACGAATTTACCGGGACAACAATAATGTACTCGTGTTTTAAGGTGTATCGCGCATATCTATATTAACATATTATAATATGTAAATTATGTACCTAGTTATTTGTTGTGTTACAATCAAATTAATTTTGAAAAAGAAATGGTTTTTTTTTTATATAAAACGTGCTTCTGTGTTACATTGATTTGATAATTACTGCGGTACTATATACATTATACCTAATTGTAGTAATGCTGGTGGTAGTCAATAGTCATGGCCAACTTAGAACAATAATTATCTAGTTGTATTTTGATTTATCGGGTTAATGCATTAAAATGCATCTACTTTATGTGTATATTAGTAATTGTTGTAATTGTTGAGCTATACTAGTTAAGTGCTAGTAGCTAATAAAAAAAAAGTAAAAAATGCATCTACTGATAGAATATAATAATATTTTAATTTAATTTAATTAAAATATTAATAATTATTAAGTTTAAATAAAAAAATAGATTTTTAATGAAAACAGATTTCAAATTATTATAAAAGTTAAAATTATACGATCACTTTTCAAGCCATTGTAATATAAGATCATTGTGAACTCACAAGTCACAACTTAATTTGAGGATTAATGTAATTGCATATACATATTAGGTACAGTTTTTGATTACTGGTGTATTTTGAGTTATGATGATATAGTTTTTAAAAAATATTGAAGAATTAACTTAATTAATAACTGAAAAATCGCGACAGTGTTCGAAATATTCAACCGTTAAAAACCCGTGTACTAGGTAGGCAATAAGAAATAAGAATAGTATCCAAGATTTTAACATTATAGAAAACTAGTGGCATCACTTCACTTTTAGGGGATATAATATATAAATTAAGTATGTGCATTTACACCGCGTAAATTAATAATTATATGTATTATTTTTAGTTTTCATAATTGTATTGCGTGAAAGTACATTCATTAATTCGCAAGTACTTATTAATGTGTCTGGAAAAATATCAATACTACTTTCCTCTTAGAAAAATGTATTATAACGGTCATGATACTACACTCAATGAGATATTATATAATGCATAATATATGATTATATAATATCGAACATAAAATGCGAGGAATACTAAATTTTTTTTTTTAACGTTTTCATCGCGATTATAATATTATCATGGATAATTAAATAATTTATCAATTAAATTCACATAGATTATATTATTATTATTATTATGGTCATTTAGCAATAGATATGATTATTACACTATCGTCGTCCGACAACGGAGCGAAGTGCGTGTATAATAATAATATATTCTTATCGACTATTGTGTGTGTGCGCGCCGTATAAAACACGTCGGATCATCGTTACTGCAGCGGCTCGTTATAGTATATATAATATGCAACCGAATAAATGGGTACCTATTATAATATTATATACATATAACATAATATGACGAGCGGCGCCGCGCCCCGGGAATGTGTATTATCAGATTTTGTACTCTAGTCTCTGCAGACATAGAGCTATATTTTACCTATATATACAATACGTGTAAGCATCTCGCAAGTTGAAAAAAAAACCGGATATTTCAAAAAAGATAAAAACGCTAGGCCTACTTGTATAACATAGGTAATATTATACTGCAGGTTGTATCTATATACGCGCAGTGTTGAGTAACTATCACTGCGGGCGGTGATGTGGTTGGCCGGATTTCGACTTCGAACATCTATTTTAATGTTATGATTTATTTTCGTTTAAACTCGTGAATATTTGGACAACGACTTGGGGCTGATACGATTAAAAAAAAATCGCCTTCAAAAAACGTTTAATAGTATAAAACAATATTATAATGTACTCACATACGAGTCATCAATACGCGTCGTTAATATAAATTTTAAAATAATACTATTTTAGGAAGTCGGTAGGTCGTATACACTATGTATACTACACAATATATACTATTTATTATATTAGAAAATTATAATTGATGAAATGGTTTCCTTCTCCTTCTTAGTATGCAGCGACCATTATATGTATACAGTATATATTCGCTTAGCATTTCAGCAGCTATCACTTTTCACGTTGATATGTTTATCGCATATTCACACAGCAGTACACCGATATATCTACATAGACATTTAGTCGTCATATAGTCTGAAACCGAATTTGATTCATCGCCATGTCCACCCAAAACTTTTTGACATATTTCCAATTTTTTGACCAGGGTTAACACTGTTAGAATCGAGTCAGACATTATGGTAGACATAAAGACGGAGTATAATCATTGTTTTCAATTCTCTTTATCCGTTGTTATGTGTTGTTTCCAGCATTTCCGTTAATGTTTAACATATGCCCAATAAAATTTATGTTCAGCAGAACTAATAAATTGTGTGTGCTGTTGTTAGCTTTATTATATTAGATTGATTTGACGTATTATTAATCTTAAAGATAAGAAGATATTATCTGTGTTGAATTTTTGGATTTTGAATTTAATCGAGTTATAACGTACGTAAAAATTAAAGTATTATCATAATAATATCATAAAAATAAAAATTCAAAAATACAAAAATTTCGAAATTAATATTGTTAGCTTTAACTATGATTAATATCGCAAGAAAATTCACTTTAATACTGAAGCTAATAACATACAATTTCTGTTTTACGCAAATTTGATATTATGTTGTATTTACGTTTGTAACACATATACTATATATCACGGATAAAACACACGTATCTTCAACGGGCGTCGTTACCTATTCGTATTATAACGATAATTTTATTATTATTATGTCACGCGTTAAAATATTGATACTGTACATTATATACTTTAATATGTGGGCTTGATTCAACATAATATTGTTATCAGGACTTTGAAACACCGATGGCTCGTTGCCTCCTCTTGCCTGTACACCACTGCCATCGTCGTAACTACTTACAGACATAATAATATTACACGCATGCATCAACGCATGTACTCAGTTGGTTATGGCCAGTCACCAGGGAAACAGACGGCACACATAACGGTCCGATTTGAACAATAAAATTATCTTAATAATAACATTAATTCATAACCGTCGTATTGAGTATTACTAGCGCATTTCTCATCAAATCGGTTTTTTACGAAAACTGTATACATTTATTTTATATATTTATATGTATTTACATAGCCGTTGTATCTAATTACATATGTAAACGTCGTTTGTTATTATTCTTCATAGTATTATTTAACTATTTTGGCGTTTTGCATTTCACTGACCGTTCCGTACGTCTGTAACAAATTTAAATTTTATACGTTTTCCAAAAGAATAAAACCGTCTTACATCGCCTCTCCAATAACATAATACATATTATAATTGCACTTAAAAATATTAGAAAATGATGTCACCTTCTACTGCGTTGGTGATTTTTGGATTTTCTTTGATTTGGTCTACATGCTTAGCTGACCCCATCGCGATGGATAACTGTTGGCGGAAAGTGTGGTCTCTGACGCCCTCATGTAACGGAATGGACAGTTCTTCAGACAGTCCAAGGCTGTGCGTTTTTCAGTCAAAAGTGAGTCTATTTATATTTAATTTATTATATTTTAAATTTATTAAAAATCGCCATTAGGTGGTTCTGTGAATAACCTTAGGTAGGTAGTACCTACTAAAAAAATCATCTAACAAGTCCCTAAGAAAAATACTGGCTAATTCTTAATGGAAATTGTTAGTTAGCTTCTGCGTATATAATTGGCAACTGCACAAGACGTATCATGATAGTGCATGTTCAAATGCTTAATCTATTTTACTAAATGTATTTTTTAAATTTTTATTTATTAGAAAATGTTTTTTAACCTATTGATTTCACGTGTATATTGCAATCGTTTGAATTATAAAATAATAACATGTATATATTTTAAAGCTTTAATTAATATATCAAATGAGTAATGTTGTACTGTTTTTAATATTTATAATATATTATAATGCTAACAAAATAATATACAACTATAAGTAATTATTGACCTTTTAAAGCTTATAATAATTATATTATATCATATATGTTCTAATAATAGCAAACTTACATTATTTTAGTTTTATTTTGTTTATATACTCTATAATTTTTTTGTTTTTCTAAACCTGTAACGATGTATATACTAGAATTCCACAATTAAAACTAATTTTTTTTCAAATAGATAGAAGCTATTATATTAGGTACAGGTATATGGTATAATATATTGTATACTTGTATACAGCTGATAGATAAGAATTAATGTCTCAATTATTATAATTTTAATTATGTGGGTATATAACATTAGGATTATTAGGTATTAATTATTTATTATAATCGAACCATTATAGAAATTGTCATTGTATATTATCGTAATAGAGTTCGATTAAGTTTATAAACGTAATAAGTAACTAAGTAAATAATATTGTAATGTAATACTTCTGAAGTATTTCAGCAGGGTAAATATTTATATTTGCTACAATGATTTTTCAATAATATGTTCTTTGTAATTCATTGAAATATCTTAGATTTATAGGATACCTAAGTACAACCTACCTGTCCAGATTCTGGAGTAGATATTGAATGTTTTAGTTAAACGGCAAAGTACGTCCTAACTGACTGCTGAAAATTTAACCAAAACAACCTTAGTACCCAGAAACTTGGTATAAGTTTATATCTCAGGCTGAGTATCATAATGTTTCACGAGTTTTTAGGCATGGGAGATTCCTTAGATATTATAATTAATAAATAAATGATCTGGAAAAATATTAAGTATTATATATGATAATCAACACGCAATTGGCAAGTATACTTAAGTAAAATATGAAGAATAATAATCGAAAGTTTGACGTGCATCACACATGAGTATATAATGCACAAGACAGTCAAATCGTTAAGGTTAAGATAGATTAAAAAATACATATTATTTATTTCCGATAAATACGATTTCAGAAATTCTGTTAATTCTGTTACGTGGTAGGGATCACGTTTAAAACTCTGTTATAAAATAATATGTGCGAATTTCATTCACGTGCATTTATTTTATGTATAATATTATGATAAAACAGTTTATGTCACTGCGTGAAATGTAAATGGTAATATCGTATTTTAATACATTTAATATTATATTGTGTATATTACACCTATAAGTATGATAACATAAGGTTATATTATAATATTTACGTACTTATACATTAAACATGTACGGGTATTGTATAGCACGTGCAAATATATCAGATTATATACGATTGGTTGAGGTTTGTTCTTTCACTACTTTTCGATAGAATAAAAAAAGAGTCGATTTAGAAAATATAATGATGCGTTATATCGAAAATAAATATTATAACCCAATGTTTGGGTGCAGTTAGGTGTTGAATTGTAAAAGTGACAAAATCTGTAAAATTGTTTACTGAAAAATCAAATGTAGTTTTGGAATTATTTATTTTATTATTTCTCATAAATGCATTCCAAACGTATACTTTAAAATGTAGGTATACCTACTAATTTTATTATTTTTTAAATTAACTCGTTGTAAGCTGTTTTCATTAAAATTATCATGTCAAGTGTTTAACTTTAATATTATGATGAATTTATTGTTTGTATAAGATTGCTGGTTATCGGATGTCTGTGGGCCCACGTCCATTAGTAAATACACGATGTTTGAATTGGAAGTTATTCATACTTAGGTATTGTATGAATTAAAATAATTGTTGCTGTCAATGAACATACAATTTATAAAATGGTCCAAATTACATATAGGTTGTGTGAGTTGAAATATTATACGATTATTGTAATTACAATTTGAATAAAAACTCTTTAGGTACCAGACGCAATAATTGTTGATTTTACGAGGTTGGCGACTATAAAATAATAGTGAACTTGAAGCTGCAATTTAATGTAACAGTATAATAATAATAGCTGTCATTAAAGGATATATAAAGAATGACGATTATATTATTTTTCTTTATCGAGCCGAATTCGTATGTGTTATACGAGTAGACTAGAGTACTATATTAAGTTCTTAGATATAATTAGATTTTGGGTACATGTATATATTTGTCATTTATATTTAAATAGATCTGTGACATAATATACTAATATGTATCTCTCTTTGTATATATTATATATTTAGCGATATTTTTGTTCACGTCACCGCCGGTAACGCCATTTGAATGTGTACCTAAGTTGTTTAATAACGTTGTTATTAAACCAATTGTAAAAAATATATTTGATGAAAGATTTGTTGTTTTAAGATTTAAACTTTAATTTAAAATTCCATAAGTTATTTTTTTAAATAATATTAACGCTTCATATTAGTAATATACCTATACATATTTTTGGTGGAGTGGCAGTGGTGGTAAAGTTATTGATTAAGACTATAAAAAAATACATACTACATGCTTTTTATAAAATAATTTATAATATTATTTAGTCATATAAAACGCGTATTAATGTTAATTATAATTTAATATTTACGAGCATATTGTTTTTTGATCTATTATTTTTGCCCTTTTTAAAACAAAAACTCATTTTATAAAATGCACGACTTCTTCATATCTATCAATGCCAATACAAATTGTATTATACTGTACAACTTAAAAGCTCATATAACTATTAATTGAATAGATACATCGTCACGACGATACATTGATAAATTCTAATCCATTTAACTCGTACAGTTATACCCAGGTGCATTAGTTTTTGTTATTTTGGAATTTAAATTGAATTCATGTCGTTTGAAGAACTAGTAAATTGCAAAAGAATACAATTTTAAACTTATTTTATCATAGTGATTTCTTTGGTTGATTTTTAATGTCTATAGATAATTATTATTATTGTTTCATTTTGTGTAATATTTTAAATATGTACAAAAGCCAAATACGTTTTAGATATATTTATTAGGCAGTTATAATAATTTAATAAGTATTTAACATTATATGGTCGGAATGCTTATTGCTTTTATTGCGGGTACTATTTGACATTTGTTTAATACTTGCGATTTATACATAGACACATCTGAATTTTTATAATTGTATTTTGCTTCTCAAAATAAAATAAAATAAATGTGAATTCAATTAAAGAAAAACAGTATGAAAAAATGAGATTTTTTTTATAAAATGTAGTTCCAATTGCATGTGTGTAAGTATTTCAAATATTTTATAAATTTTAAAATTTTGCATACCAATATACACATGTAATAGAATTATACGCACATATTTAATGGAATTGAATTCAAATTATGATTAAATATATCAGCAAGCAAAACAAAAGGTAAAAATAAAAATATTGTTACACGGGAAACATTTTTAAATAATTGGTTTAACCTCTGATTAGGTCTGTATGCTTAATTTTTATCTTATACTTCATAGCTGTTGTAGTCGGTAAGTTAGAAATTGTATAACTAGGTATTTATTAATTGATATTATTTGACCAAAATGTACTTCTTCAGCATTTCCAATACGTTATTGCTGATAAAAATATCTAAGTATTTATCTACGATACAACGCAGATTGCATATATCTATAGTTAAGTTGTGGGTTAGGTTAGATTCACCCTTTTAGTTCATCCAACCCTAATTTTCTTTTAAAACAATTTTTCTGATTGAATTATTGTATTATTTTGTGTCTACAAAAATTTTGAGGAGGCAATAATTTATTTTTATAAATACGTTAAGAAGACGTCACATCCGTTGCATCGTCTCCGTCTTATAAAGTAAAAAATAGCTAATTTAGGTAGAGGCAATTTTGTGTTGTTAATTTTAATTGAATTGATCTATTACAAAATTTAAAGGTAAATTTATAAGCCAATTTTAACTCGTAAATTAAATATTTTTCAAATTATAAACAAAATCATATGCAAGAGGAAATGGTTAATCATTTTACTCAAATAAGCCATAAGCTATGTCCCTATTAAACACTATATTATGAAGATTATTGTAAAGATACAATATGATAATAATAGCTACTTATTAATTATTGTATTGTACGTCAATACCTGTATCTATATGATTAACATTTCAATGCGAAGGAAAGTAATGATATGTACCTACATTCTTATATTAAGTATCTTTTATAATTGAATTTGATTCATCTATTTGTAGCTGCCTTTATATATTTGATGATTAATAATTTTAATTTACAATGATACAGCTTTATTTTCAAATTAGGATGCACAATCATTTTATTAAAAATATTTAATGATTCAGGTTACCTATAATAGATTATATTTGCTTATTATTTGATATTATTTTCGAGAACGTTATATTATTACAAATATAACAAATTAGTAATTTTAAATTAATTTATAAACTTATGCAAAAATTATTAATTTAGGCTATTTTTATTATTCTATAAGTTTTAATTAAATTAATAAGATTATAATTCTATAATTATAATTCTTCTAAAATTAAAGATTAAATTTATGAAGATTCTGTAGTATAGTGCTAGTATCGATGTATTTCTATATTTAACATACACACCACGAAATTACATTACATTATGTTTCGTGTTTCCCATAAGTACGGTTCACTGTTTAATATTATATTCACTATTATTTTATTTAAAAACAGGCGCATTATTATTCGTGAAGTTTACGTGCTGTTTTGATAAACTAACTAAAAATCAAAAATTGTATATATTTTATGGTATTCTTCGTTGCGATTATTACTGGGTATACTATTAGTAGGTATAACGATGTATAGTAGTAGTATAAAATGGAAGCGTCAACAGTAGGTTGTATCAATAATATTTTAAAATGAACCACATATATTTTACATATTAATTATTTAGTGAATTTATTAATAATAATTACAGGCTTTTTTTTATTACGATTAGAAACTAGATTCCTAATATAATTTCACACCTAATGTTTTGCTTCGATTCAAAATGTTATTCACACGCAGTAAAACGGGTTAAACGATTATCATGCAACTTATGTAATAGTGATACAATCCTGTAGTGTTTCTAAGAAATCCCCTAAAACCCCGCACTCCACATTTTCTTCGTTGAATATTATTATGTACCTGCTTACCATGATTTCTGTGGCGTTTTGACATTGCTGTTGTCGGTCAACGACGAGTTCAAGGTTTTAGTGTTGACCATCAGCCCATCCAGTGACTGCCCCCCAATGCCTACTATACCTAGGTCATCGCACATGCATATAAATGTCTAATGCCGTCGAATATGGTAAGCTTCGAAATACAGAAAAGAATTTTGACTAGAGAATCGGCCAATGGCAGAAGCCTATTGTGAGTTGCTTAATGTTTGTCCAAATGTACCTAAAATAATATCAAATATATAAATAAATACTTATACAAATGTACGTAAAATGGTTTATAACACTAAAAATTTAAATTTAATGTAGAATTTATATTGGTTTTTATACAATTATTCTTGAATTATAATATTAAAAAAGAACAATAAATTACAATAAGACTGCAGGTGTTAATTTCAATAGGAAATGGAAGTATAACTTTGTGTGACTAAATATAATAGTTTGTTATTTTTATAATTCTCACTTGTTCAATATATTGAACTGAAAATTACAAAAGTATGTTGAACATTTTACATGATGGAACATAATATTTTACGAGTTTTATTAATATTTTATTGTTTTAAATATTATTTAGTTTATTTAAATAGTTACTTAATTGCTATATAAAATACATTGTTATATATATTTGAAAGAACTAAAGAAAATGTAGGTATGTTAAAAACAATTTTCATTTTCATTAGAAGTACTGATTATAACATAATTTATTACTTTTCATATGTGGTCTTACATATAAATTGTAATAATTACTTATATTTACAGTTCGATGAGTTTATAATTAGGTAGGTAAATAAAAGTGTTTCGAGATAATTTCATAAAATGTCTTCATGTTAGATTTTGTAATACTACAGGTGTGAAGCTTGGATGCGTATTATTGTTTGTATTATTATTTGTATGATGGCTAATATATTCGATAACCGGTGATAAATTTCAGGTTTATCTTAAGTAAATTTGATTTTTTTTTTTTAATTTAACATAGGCGAGGTTTTTGTATTGTAGTTCTTCGTTCTGTAAGGCATAATGCAGTTTTATGTTAAATATTTTCAAGTAGGCGTTTATTTTTTTTAACGCTATTTCTGACTACCAAAAGAATTCCAGTTTGTCAATATGAAGTTTTATTTCCGAGAATTACATCGGGCCTGTTTCTAGTATAGGCATAGCAAGAGAAAGTAGGTAGTATTCCAACGGGTTTTTTGGATTTTGCTATTATAATATCTATCTTCATTATGTATAGCAGTAGTGAACCGTTGTGTAGTACTACCAATAGACGTTTTGAGGATTAGTATACTAATCGTACATCGATAATGACTATTGAGCAGAACATCGTTTTTCTATTTTTAAAATTTTTTTTTCACATTCGATAAATCGCATGTTATAACACTATTGTAAAGTCCATTGAAAATATTCGCCTATAAAAAAGGCAAATTATAGTAAGGTTAACATTATATCTTCTGCATACTGTAATTATTATTCCGTTACTAAATAAAGTTGGTTGTGGTAAACATTGAGTATATCTATTAGTTATATATTGATTTTATACCATAACTCAGTTGGTGGCATATCTTCGAATAGATTATGAATAGTTGCCGAACCAAAGGATTCACATGAATAGATTCGGCTTTGTTTGATCGTTAATCATAATTTATAATTTCGTTTTCTTTGCAAACTTGTTCCATTTTTGGTATCGACAATTTATTGGGATTTTCACTAGACATTTTTCAAATCAAATATTATTACATTAGAAATATAAGTTTAATATACTTAAATAATTGATACATTCAAGAAGACACTGTGGTTCATGTAAATATAGTGTATAGTATATGCTTATCAACCTATGTAATATGTATTGCATTGTTTATAGGCTAACCTAACCTCTATGTCTATCCTAGTAACATTTTTAATGACGAAAGTTGGCTTATAATAACTACAGTGGTTAAATGTTAAACAGTTTATACGTGGTTTTCGAACTATATAAGTTCAATTTAGGTGTTGTGGTTCAGATTTTAATGAAAAAAAGTTGTAAATATTGTTTTATTAGAAGTCGGGTAGGTATTCAAGTGTTTCCAAACTGACCTTTGCTGTAAATATTTAAACGTAACGACGGACAATAAACGGTTCGGACAAAGTATATAAACTCCATTGTTTAGTTCAGAGATTGGATGTTCACACGGTTTCTGGACAATGCTTTAGAACATTATGTTCATGGTGCTTATTTAGTGTTACCGAATGGCACAGATAATTTGCAGTTTAATCGACGGATTCAATGATTAATTGATGATTAAGTTTTTTCTTAATATTTTATATGTATTTGATACGTTGATGTTTTATGGTATTTTAACTGTGGTAACAATTAATACTGTTAATGCAACTCATTTTCGCATTGACTTAAAGCAGATTTTTGGTACGTATATAATATAGGTACCTATATTACTTATTAAATACTTTAGCCAGAACCTCTGTCAAACCAGGTTAATAACCTGCTTGGATAAAGCACTTTTCAATATCCGAACTAGACGATCGCGATAATGAGCTCAAAATAGTTCAAAGAGTAGTGCAAGTGTCGATTTTAGAATTGTTTACAATAAGCCAGACCACCAAATTGAAGAGCACATGAAAGCTTAAGATTAACTTTGTAATAAACTTTACCAACGTTCAATACCTTTAATCTCATCACAGCTTAATTAAATATAAACTTAAAATTATAATACATTTAAGAAAATATGTCCGATATTTTTCTTACATGTATCATATTGATTGGAAGAATTATCAATGTAATTATTATTTTCAATAATAAACATACACTTTTAAATAAAATAAAAATTTATATGGACTTTCGCGGAAACGTGCTTATTTCCGTGTATATTCACATGCACACTTTTGTAATCTTAACATTATACATTTATATATATTATGTAAGTATTAGTTTATTTGCTTCATCGGCTTGATCTATACTATAATTAATAAATACCTATTTTGCCTGAATCAAATTCCATTTATATTACCTATATTATGTTGTTAAATGATAATATAATATAGGAATATAGATGAAATACAAAAAAAAAATATATATTCTATAACTAACTGATATTAGAATTATCAACGATAAAATAGATCAATAAAAAACTTGATAACATATTATAAATATACTTTATAAATCACTAAAAAGTACGAATCTCTTGTACATAGTTAAGTCTATTGCTTTATACTCGTAAGGTCAGTACCACACTGTCCACACTGTAGTGATATCATTGTCATGGGTGTTGATAAATATTATGTGAGTGGAGTGTACAGTATTTTATCGTGAACCACGTCGCGTGGGCTTGGTACATTATATAAATAATAATTATATTATAAATATTTGGTACTTATATATTTATTATTAGTTTTTTCTACCTATATGTAAAACTGTACTAGAACACTAAGAACAATATGATAGAATTTATTTGTTAAGAGTAATTATTAATATTATTACTAAGTATTATAACTACCTATAAATACTTATATTATTACCACGGTATAAATGTATAATAACTTCGTAGGTATGATATTTATAACACATCGATTGGATTGTGCTCTTCCCCTCCCATTAGTTGCATTGATGTTTTAAAGTATTAATCACAAGAGTCACTTTAATAAACTGAGGTATCAACACCAACACCTAGAATTAGTTTTCGAATATCTTGATTTATAATGAACTATTGCAGTTTTGAAATATATGATCAAAAATAATAAAATACCATCAATGATTCCCAAAATTACGGTTTATACATAAAATAAATGTCAAATATTTAATTAATAATTCAAATTTATAAAAACTTAGAATAATTTGAAGTATCATTATTATTCATGTCTTATAACATTTAAAACAGTGTTCAAACAACTGAATTTTATCCATTTCACGAATTGTACGGTATTTTACGAGTGGGGTGTAGAATTTACATTATTAAGTGTTATATTAACTTGAATTTAATGATATTGTCAGAATTGCGTATTATATTAACACTTAATATTGCTGTTTGTGTATAGGAACATATTTGCTTTAAATTTGAATATAAAGTGTTTTCACTTACTATATTTTATACCAATCTTACAACAACAATTTGTATAGTAATTAAATATGTTATACAAACTATTGATGAAATATAAATGTTTATATGGATATATAGTCAATAGTAACAGACCATAGTGTGGTGTATATAAGTAGGTAATGAAATGTATCGCAAATATAATATCTTGATTTTGTAGTTTTACATATTATATAGATATAGATGATTTTATGATTTTCTATAATTAATTAACGATAACCATCTTAAAATGTTGATACTTGACAATAAGGCAATGGTATCAACTGAACTCTGTGTTGAATATTTTTTTCAAGACGATTTATTGTTGCTTTTAAATGTTATATCATATTATCACTGACATCACTATTTCCACGTCACAATAAGTGAAGTGAAACGAGAGCCTAACTTACGGTTGTTTACGTTCATCGAATTTCTCGAATATTCAAAATTATAAAAGTGTAACTAGTACGTAATTGTATTTAAAAAAGTTAATCTTATATTTTTTTCTTAGAAATAAGAAAGCAAACTTGTACTGCGTATTTAGTTTTTATATTATTTTTAACAATTGTTTTAAATGTATAACTTAATTACAATATATCTAACAATATAGAAAAAACGTATTATATTGAAAAATAATATTCTCATCTTTAACTTTAATAATAGGTTAACTCAATAAATGCATCGTTCTAGAAAATTTAATTCATGACTTATGTTATGTTACGTGTACGGTATGATAAACGGAGACAATAATTCGACCTAACATAATCCTATAGTAAGTATTTGCCTATAACATACAATAATTTTCGGTTTTTTATTTATAGCTCAAAATATTTATTATAATGAAGGTTTTTACTCCAAAAAGCTTACGTGACTGTTTATCGATGGAGATGTTAACTTGTCGTTAGTTTTGAAGGGTTGATTTTTGATTTTGTCATTAGTTTTTTTAATTTTAATTATAAGGAACGAATACGACCTAACAATTACGCATACGGATGATGGTTGAGTTTTGGTACGTACGCGTTTTTAATAATACAAATAAAACATCGAATTAAGATAATATTTTGTTGCGTCCATATTATACAGTCCGATTATTACTATTAAGTGCATAATGCATAATAATAATAACTGATTTACCGTGAAATCTTATTTTATATATTTAGTTGTAAATCATCGTCCAATACTTATTACGACGTTTTATAAACAAATGGTTTTTATTTTTTATTTATCAGTAATTAGTTTGATAAGCTCAAGTGCTGAACGTGATTGAAAAATACCAACGTTTAAGTATATTTTTTTAAAGATAAGAACAAATCAATCTCGAATATGAACATACTTGACTGTATGAGTGATATTTCCGTATACCAATACTTCTTTGGTAATAATATTGTCTAATGTAATTATTTGATGTTTACACAATAAATTAATAAATAT
This sequence comes from Rhopalosiphum maidis, assembly GCF_003676215.2. NCBI lineage: Eukaryota > Metazoa > Arthropoda > Insecta > Hemiptera > Aphididae > Rhopalosiphum > Rhopalosiphum maidis. The sequence continues at coordinate 70,937,198 of NC_040877.1, forward strand.
GATTTAACGAATAGGTGCAAATGTAATCATGTTTTACATACAATATTAAAACTAAAAACTTTGCACGCTTAATCTACTTCACCTGTATTGCATAATATAGCATAATACAATTAACTAGCATTTCTGAGTGGCGATCCTCTGATTGAATTTGAACAATATAATATCCAGTTTATAGACCAGGGTCACCACTTACCTACTAATTTCTATGAAATTTACTAAACTGACCACAGCTCCAAACAGTTTTAATGATTTTTACATATGTTAATAAATATATTTTTTTTTAATTACTATTTACATTTATTGATTTATTTATGCATTTACCAAATTATAATAATTGGTATCATAAATCATAATAGACATATACACTTATAATTTTTATTTATTTATTTTATAAAAATTTTAAAAACTATTCCGTGGATAAAGGTCAGTAAAAAAATTGTTCACGGTCTGCCAGTTGGTGACCCCTGTTATAGACCAACAAAATATCTCGAAGAGTTGAATGTGTAATATAATATTATTTAAAATGTCTACTTATGGATTGGTTTGTGATTACTTAATTTATTAAATGTTTTATTATGTTCTAACTAATTTATGCATATTTCAATATGAAAATTGATTTATTGAAAAATCATGAAGATGAAATAATTTTATATTGTATACATTGTACTATATGTTATCATATTTTCAGTGTGATAATGCATCGAGACCAAACGCATGCACAATTGAATTTATTAGTTACGAAGAAAATTATCCGATCAAAGCAATGGAGATTCCAGAAAGCCAAGTGCCGATATCACAACCTAGAAGGTCCACGAATGCTGAAGGTTAGTAAAATCGTAAGTTTTTAAAGTATAATTTTGTAAGACGGTCATGTAATTGTTTTATAGCTTGGATTGGAGGTTTAGTGGCAGTTGGCATTATAAGTTTATCGGGGCTCGTTGGTGCAATATTTTGGCCACTACTCAATGACCCGAATCGAAAGAAAACTGTCATGAGAATTCTTTTGGGTTTAGCCACAGGGTCATTATCAAGTTCAGCTGTATTCCAACTTCTACCAGAAGTAAGCGTTTTTTTATATCAATATAGAATAGTATTATATTAACGTAAATAAATTTAAATCGATAATATATACCTAACATAAACAATGTACATAAACAATTAATATTAATAAATTTTTACGTGGAAAATGCGCTATACACTGTGAGAATGCTGAATAATGTAAAAATATATTTTCACCGATGAATGCATTGATTTTACAACGATCTGTTTTTTTAAATTTGAATTTTTATATTTTTTGTGTTTAGAGATTTTTACTATAGAAAATGCTTTAATTTTTAGTTTTATGGATAGTTTCAGATTGAAAATGGGATCTAATTGGCAGTTTAAGTCAAAAGCAAAAAAAATCCCTTTATTTTTCTAAATCAGAAAAAAACTTTGGAAAAATGGGAGTGTTTATAAAAAACAGTTTTTGACAAAATGAATAATTATTGACTTAAAATAATCACCAAACATTAATACTAGTATCTTGTAATTGCTTTTAGCAAACAATAGTGTGATCATTAATGTTAACAGAATTTCTATTTATTCGCAGAAATACATCTTTAAAATATGTCAGGACACTTAAATATCCAAGTCACTCCAACTAAATTGAATTCGTCTCTTATATTCGAACATAATACATTTTTGAATAAAGTTGAAGTTTATAGCTAGTAATACAGAATTATATTTTAACGTATGGTTATTTAATGTTGATCACTGAAAATAATTATTAAAAGTATTAAGCAAATTTATTTTTCACTAACGCATTACGTTAATTTATTATTGTAACTAATAAGAACTGAAAGATGAGTAATACTTATATGAGTTATAAAAATTCATAGCAATTTAATATTATGATTTTTTCCACATCTATACCGATAACCCCGGGAAACCTACCTATCACCATGCATAGTTTTATTGCCAAAGTAGGTAACATCAAACTTATAATATTAAGTAGTATGTGTGATTATGGTAAAAAACATCAACGATTGAAATATATTTACATATATGTGTATAATACGTATATTATTATACGTTGCCATTTACTAGTTTACTACAAGTTAATTATATATTGTATATTAATAATTTTACACATTGATGTAATTTGAAAAAAAATTATCAAACTAGATTATGATATAATTATTTTGTGTAACAAAATTTTCCAGGCGTTCAAGATAGCAGAGTCGTTTCCCGACTTCAGACACACGGCTCTTATAATGTGGTTGAGCCTGTGGGGATTATACATGATCGAAACGTTAGCCGGCATCATTTTCTACAAAGAAGAAAAGAAGGTACAAGTATGGTTTATAATTTCATTTCATATACTTTTTTCTCTTTCCTTCTGATTTAGACGATTAATACGATATTATGAGGTTTATAGATCGGCATCGACGAACTATCGCCGTCACTTCAGCTCAACAATGGCAATGGGACAGAAATGAAACAAATATCGCACGGTCACGGTCACAGCCACAGTCACAAATTGACAAATAAATCTACGGTACGCGCATATGGATAAGTAGAAGACGCGACGTTCTTGTTCGCGGATTCGTGACGACTGTATAAAATAACATCATATTTTTGTATATATAATAAATACATCTGTCTGTTTAGGACGGCAAGAGCCCAATTTCGACGTTAGCTCTATTGGTGCTTTTCGGCGACAGTCTACACAACATAATCGATGGCATGTCGATCGGTGCTGCGTTCTCGGAAAATGTTACAACCGGCATATCTATATCGATTGCAATTGCGTGCGAGGAATTCCCGCATGAAATCGGTAAGCACACACTTTGTACAGATGATACAAAGTACAACATATAACCGCACACATTATTAAGTTTCATTTCACCCAATCACTCATCTGCATCATTGAGCGTTATAATAAATAATAATATCGTTTTCTCAGATCTGGGATATCCGACAACAAGTTAAAACGTTATTAAAAATAAATAATAATAATATTTTCCATGATATCTACCTTTTGACAAATTGTCAGGTGTGTTATAAACCCAAAATATGAAAATAATAATTTGTGCTGTTACAATTATTGCTTATTGTTATGATAAAAGTGTATTATTTTTTAGGAGATTTCGCTATATTAATTCAGTCTGGCATGTCGTTCCGCCGTGCTTTGTCATTTAATTTCCTGTCGGCTTGTACAGCGTTTATAGGTTTGGTGATTGGTATTTGTTTGGGAAACATGGAATATTCTGGGTTTGTATTCGCTTTCGCCGGTGGACTGTTTCTGTTCATTACCTTAACACATTTGGTAAGTCAATACATTATTGTGTAAATCATTACTCTAATAAAACTGAATTCGATACTTTTAACGTTTGAAACTTCACCCCAATAAAAGTAGCAGACTACAGTAATTATTATTATAATTATTCCAAACATTTTTGTATGGTAAGAAAAATATTGTTTTCGTGAGAAATTAATTTAAATTAATTATTTTAGGTTGTTTTATTATGTTTTTATTATTCAATTTCAATACTCTCTAGGGAAATAATTCTCAAAAACTCTACTTGTAAAAACAAAATAATATTGTGTTGACCCAATTTACATAAATAATATTTTCATATATGTCATCACAATGATTAATAAATAACTATCTACTAAAATATTATTTAATTGTAGTTTCAAACATAAAACGTTTTGAATACATCTGTACATTGTATAGGTAATATTGTGTACGTGTTGTATATATAATTGCCTACTAGAAATCTATAAGAGTAATAATAACAACTTGAGCTGACATAGGAACCTATTAGAAAAGACTTATAATATTTTTGTCTACATTTTTGAGTTCAATGTAACATTTCACATTATTATTAAACATATAGATATTAATTTATATTTTAAAAAGTGGTTAATTTTTTTTAAAATATTTATCTCTAAATAACGACTAATGCAAATAAACTCAATTTTTGATTATATTTTTAAACCTTCAGAAATATTAATTTTAAATTTTTAAAGTAAGGTGTGATTCAGTTTTTCACAAATTATCAATTTTTATAAGTTAGTATGTTAATGAAGAAAAATACTGTTTTTATGAATTCTTACTACATCTATTTATTATATTATGTTAATATGAAATTAGATTACGTGAAAAATACTTAAAAATGTATCGAAACATCTTTAAATATTATTAAAATTTTTTTCTTAAAGTATATTTCAATCCTTGATTGCATTAGATTCCTTAAAAATTTATAATCGTTATTATATTACATAATAACAGATTATTAGCATAATTAAATATTAAATAATTTAATTAATTCAATGAATACAAATTAAAATTGTATAATAATAAAAAAAAGTAAGTTGCTTTTGTTATGGTTGGGTTGAAAACGCCACTGACGATGTTATTATATTAAACTTATGGTATGTACGAAATTCAGCTACCCTAAATATTATTAAATTCCAGATGAGTTCGGAAGTAGCTTGCAGGCATGTTTGTATTATACCTACATATATATTTACTTTCTTCGATAGAACTGGTGTATCTTAACTGATATTATAATATACTCAATCAGAGTAAAATTAATAATGACACTAAGGTATTAAACCTTTATATTTTCATCATCTTATCGAATTAGATTAGAAAAACAAAGCATTAATTTATAACCTTCTTTATTCTCAAAATCAGATGAATTTCGAATAGATCACGTAAAAAAGACTTAGGTACTCGGTAGTATTTATTTTTATATGAAATTAAATAATACAAATTATGTACTTACAGAATAATAATACATTTTCTAGAAAATTCAAATCATATTATTTTATTACATATAATAATTATTATTTATTACAAATAATAATAAATGTTTGTTAGCTTGGAAAAATTGTAGTTTAATTTTTAAGAAAAATTACATTTTTTAAACCAATATAATTCGTTGCTCTGAATTTGTTCAACAAATATAAAACGTGGATTACACTGAGTCCGTGGGCTTATTTGTTACAGGCCGTGGTTATTGACTTTGTTTTGATTGCTATAAACTGTACACTATTCTACTTTTTAAATAATTATTACGTGTAAGTATATTTATTTTCTCATTCAAATACCTAGTTACTAAGTACTGAATGATAACTTCAATAATACTACACAATATTATATATTTTAATTAAATATATAATTCGTTGTTTTAGTGTACGTCATTTTAGTATATTAATTTGAATGTATCAGTTTTAAAATAAAATTCAACTAACCTTTAACCTAAAATACATTATCAGGAATTATAAGTTTGTTCCTTTGAGTAGATAGTTTAATGGGGATTTGGTTTTAGTTGTGAAACTTTCTATAGTATATCTTGAGCTAATACAAATATGTATTTCAACGCATTGATTATATTTTATCAACTATACTTCATAAATGTATTGATATAAAAAAAAAGAGCGAAATCCAAGTAATATATAATAATATACATGGTTGTAACTGATAAAAAATTATGGTAAACCATTTTTTTTACGTTTAAATGTTTAAAATATAAAAATGAATTGATTTCAGTATAGAAAACTACAAATTATTAGGTAGCTAATGACTTAGACAAAAATATCTTAATTTGAAAAAACAGCGTTATAGTTGCTTTAAGAGTGATTGGTTGTACTTGGATGTTTCTTTTGAAGGTAGGTGATCCATTTCTTATTCCATAGTTTTATTTCTATAGATAGTGAATCAATGTTTATAAAGTAAGAATACAAGTTAAAATCTGTAGCTGATATTGAAATTTTACCACACTTTTTCGGTATTAATAAGTACAAAGAAGACAAAACTGTCTTATGATTTGAAAACCTATCCTTCAATTGTTATATAAAATCGCCGTAAATAGAAACAGCTGTAGCAATACGGAAATAGTCTTCTAGACCAACATTTTATTAAACTTTTTGAGATTACGGAACATCAAACAACAATATTTTTTTCTTCTGAACCTCTATGAAAATTAATATTAATAACTTATCAAAAAAAGAGGACAGAAAAAATATAACAAAAATGGCAACATTACAATACAGAAAAATATAATTAAATTATTTAATTAAGTTTCATTCAAACTAGGAGAAGGTAACACTTTATCTGGTATCGATAATAAGAAATATAATAAATAAACTACACTTCAAGTGCATGAACCATAATAGGATAGATGAGCTTGCATGTAATTACATATATTATTAATGTCTGGAGTAAGATTTGTTAATATAAGTCTTAGTGTCGGCGTCAAATTCAACCTATTTCGATATTTAGTCTTTGTTACAGTGATTGTCGATAAGTCATCACATTCACGCAAAATCGTTGAAGGAAAAGGAAGTAGGACGTTCAATACCTTTTGATTTAATAGCTCGTATTCGCTACGGACGTAAGTACAAAATTTATGTAGTGATGAATTGTTTTTCAAGTTTTTCACCGTGATATTTATATAGATATATCATCGTTCTTCGTAGTTATGCAATTTTAAATGGTATCATTATAAAAAGGTATCATTCGTATTGTATTAACAGTATTATTTCCTAAAAGTGTATGACGCATCTATTATACAAGGCATAATTAAGTCTTCAAATTTTTATTATATTTTGCTATGCGAAGCGATACCAAAAATTACGCTTTAAGAGCTAATTAATTCTCAAATTTTTTCGAATTTCAAATCAGTGTTTTTAGGGCATTCAATTCACTTTCTTTTTTTTTAAAAAAATCTATTAGCTTACTATGATATTTCTGATGTTTAGTTTCTAAATGCCAAGTTTTAATCTGAAAAAATAATGCATTGTGGGCAATCATCTTTATATGTGAATCCAAAAGCTAGGTATAGGGATATTTATGATTTTTCGTTTTCTTCTTCATGTTTAAATTACTCGTTGATAGGTTTTCAGCAGTAGTATTGTCACTAGCTTTTGAATTTTTTAAAAAGAAATCTAACTTATTTTGTTTATTCGTATCGGCAATATTATTATGTGCTACATACGCTCAATCGCTGACATTAATACGTTAAGTATCACAGTGTTTTTATATGCATATATTGAGTTTCCGCACAAGACTAAGCCACGACGCTAACTCGCGATAGTCACTACGTGTTTAAAAATAATCGGCAGTTCTAAAGATAATGGTTATAAAAATAAATATGTAATAAAGTTTATTACATACTTGTTATTATTTATTTTTACACCCGAGATACATCTTGTACATAATAAAAATAAACAAATAATGTTTTTATCGGAAAATTAGTAACAATAGAAATAATATTATAATATTATTATTTTATTATTGATACCGTCACGCTATCGCTAATACTCTCAACTTCATCGTTTTTCCGAGAAAATTAATTTATATCTGCTTAAAATATCTAAGCATAATCCAAATAGTATATCATTAAAAAAAAGATATCATACTAAATAACCGCATATAAAAATCAAATCATTACATCTATACCAGATTGAATAATTAATACATACAATTTTTTTTTATTACTGTAATTGTTAAATGGCTAATTGTACCTAGTAGAATTTCGAATAACTTTTTTTTAAATATTTTTGGAATTCCTATGTGTTAGGAACTAACCTAACCTGTAACTTGGAATTTTAATGCGATCTCCTTCGTCTATCAACTTTAATAACTTACCGATTTTTGAAATGTTTCTTTAAACACTTAGCTTGTATTGGTTCGAATATCTTTGACTTCAATTATTACTGTTTCAATATATGTCACTGCTTCGTTAAAATCACATGTTACTGTTTGCAATACTTTCCATAAAGATAATGTCAAATAATAGTGTGTTTGCTGTCACTAAACTTATAACGAAATCACTAGTTGTTGTGCTCCGATAAAGATTAAGTTCTTTTGATGATCATGTCTTGAAATAACTGAAGTTCCTCTTAAGTTTCGACAGTAGCGTTATATATATCTGGAAATTCTTTATAGTTTTTGACCCAACAAGTTTCGCATATGGATGTTAATTTAGTCCATTTTGTTTTGGGAATAAATTCTTTAATTTTAATTTTTAACAACTGAGTTCTGTTTGAATTTCTGATTGATTTTATTGACCCGATACAATTACGAATGTGATGAATATTTTAAGAATGGGCTAGTTAAATTTATGAAACATGCGCTGCATTGTACGTATAGAACAGTAGGGTATTTTTCACGTATCATAGATTGTAGGTCTTTAAATATCATAGATGGCACTCTGTAATATACCTGTCCTAATATGTACTAACTATTAATACCAAGCATATTTAAATTTTATAAAATTACTAGTGCCAAATATTGTCCTGCTGTATTCTAAACCCGTATAAGTTGTAAAAAATCTTCTTCTAACAAATGTATATATATATATATTTAAATTATTCTTTATTACATCTATAATTTGATCCACATACTGTGTATCCGTTTATGTAATGATAATTATTTTAAGCGAGATACAGCATTAGTCATTTCAATAACCAATACTGAAAAAAACTTGAATTTTTTATTTTTTCAAATATTTGTTCTTGTTAATTTTTTTTCAAATGTATAAAAAATTATTCTGTATTAAGAGGCGCGCAATAAAAAGTATTGAATTTTTTATTTTCGAAGTAGTCAATTAAGTATTTATCAACATATGAACCACGTATTCGTAGTAAAGCATACAAATTGTCATCATTGTGTTGGGCATTTTATGATAGTCTGGAATCATTAGTGCCACGAAAAGCTATTTTTTTGTCGACTTCAAGAGATTATGATTTATATAATCGGAATAAATCTTTTAAAATTTTTACTGATTCTGCACGTATTGATTTTAATTTTTTTGAAATATTTTGTTGATTTGTCGAACGAATAGCCATACAATTGTTAAGTTGTTTTACTTAATTTGCGTGTTTCCAATTAGTAAATGGTTTGACTAATAAAGTGAAACATTTTTAATGATTGCCTTTACCTCCAAATTCTCGATAAAATATTACACGATATTTTCAATTGCATCACTATTATTAATTGTTGAGTATAAAAGCTACAAAAACTGTTCTAACCAATTGAACTAAAATTTCATTTTTTTTTATAGTTGTTATTCTTGGAAATACATCATTTTTATCAGGTATTTGAGGATAAGTAAAAAGATTTAATTCGAGTTCATCATACATACGTTTTTTAAGGCAGTAACTAATATTGTTGTTGTCAATCTTCGCTTAAATCTATCCCAATATTATTTTTCGATGTTGATTCTAACATTTTATCTTTGACAATGTCTAACTATGGGGATAGGTACCTAATAAAACGATACAGCTTTATCTTCTGGTGTTTGGAAAGTGGAGACATTATCAGTCTAAAATAAATAAAATGATATTTTTTAAGTGGTCTTTAAGTAGGTATAGTATGATAATATGAGTTTTAACTAATTTTGGTAAAATTATTCTTATAAACATAATATTTTAAAATCCATCGTTATTTACAAAAGTTACCCAATTTCATTTAAACAATCAGAAAATATTTAACATATTATCTTAAAAATTTCATAAAATAACCCTGAATTTGTTTTCTTTTACTAATGTTTCGAACATAGAAATTCAACGTTTAAAGTCAACCATGAAATAACGTTGGAAAATGATTCTATTTGGATCTTGGCTATAATAATAATATTATACGCAGTGTCATAATTGTTAGCTTTTTATATTATTACTTGGATTTTCAGTGTTCAATGTCCGTATCAAAGTTCTGATTATATTTTTATTTTATTTCAAATTATTGTTTTTACGAAAATATAAAATTATATATCTACAGCTAAAATATTGCTAAAGATACATAATATACTGTTAGAAAAGTAGAATACAATTCTTCTATATTTAGCTCGTGCTCAACAGCAAATATTCTACATTGTATACTATCTATGAAGTAAAGATACAACAGTTTTTTTAACCTCTTTTAAAATTTCAAACGTAAAATTGTGTAGTGCTATAATACTTAAGAGTTGTTTGCTGAAAACGAAAAAAATAATAAAAGATAAAAATAAAACCTTCTTTAACCTTTAATCAGTAGTTCTTATTGAGAAGCGTTAAACAATATATATAGAACAAAGGTGGACTAAAAAATTATTTAAAACATTCCGGTACACTTGTATTTTATTTTGAAATGATATACGCTGAACCTCTTTATATATTATGACGTCGTTGATCCAAATTACTTGACCCTTTACTTATTTTTATGGTTGTTTACACTATTTTAATATTTAAATACTCCCATGATTTTTGTCTAATGATAAAAAAAAATCAACGTAATTAATAATGAAAATAAAAATGTTCACTTTTGGAAGTGAACACATAAGAAGGTATATTATTATTTTTATCTATCGTGTCTTATTGAGTGGTTAAATTATTATTTACTTCTCGTTCAAAAGAATTTTAAATTTTCACATAACTTTTTTAAACTAAAGTTAAATATTATTTAAAGTTAATTTAAATATATAATTTATTCATTGACTTGAAAAATGTTTAAAAGTTTGATCGGTATAGTTTCTATTTTACGCGTTAAATATTCGTATCATAGCCCATTAGTAAAGAAATTATTATCCGTATTCGTATGCCATGTCTAATATTAAATTATACTTGTTAATAAAGTTTATGAATACAAATATTCATACTTAAATAGTTGAAATAACTATTAAAAAAATATATAAAAATAATAAAACTTGATTTTATATGAAAAATGTTATTTATTGATAGAATATGTTTTGGTGCAGTGGTTTTTATCTACAACCCATAGGTCGAAATTGGCCTGCAAACAAATCTTACCCATCCCTCTGAACGAAAATGATAAATTTAAAAATATATATTTCACAAATCTTTATCATATGTATTCCTCATCATGTATTGCATACTGCATGTAACAGGCATTATCTGTATCATGATTTAATTAAAAATGATATTTGTTTATAATCATTTTGGCTAACTAATAGCTTTTATTTTTTTATATAGCCATCGAATAAAAAAGTTTGGATACCCCTGTTTTAGTGAGTACAAGTGTATAAAAATGAAATATTTTTAAAATTAGTTATAAAATATATATATAGACTATAGAAATATTAAAATGTTTAGTAAATAAATAATACAGTGAAACTTCCATATAACGAACTTCCATTTTACTTAATTTTCTGTTTAACGAAATATTTTTAAGAACTTTGTCCTTCATTGTTATTTTGTTAATAAATTCGTAATTCTGTTTAACGAATTCCTCCATATTACAATTTTTTTTTGTTGCTTATTCGACTTCGTTGTATGGAAGTTTCACTGTATAATAGACGAAATTAAAAAAAAAAAGAGAAAAATCTTTTTATTATGGTATAATTAAAAGCTATTTAATAAATATTAAAAGCTTTCTATGAGTAGATAATATGGTCTATGATAATATAGATTTTCAGATATATTTTTTACTTAAATAAAAATTAATTAAAACGTTTGTGACTCCGTAAGTTGACATTGTAGATATATTACATTATATTAGATGTATATTGAAAACTTAGTATCTAATAAATTATGGGTTTTTGGAAATGAAATAAATGATAAACCAGAAGAAATTGTATTAGTAACCTATAACCTATAAATATTAGGTGTAAAAATTATTTAGAAAAAATCACTTTTAAATTTAAGAAGAAGAAAAAATGTCTTAACACAAATCATATTTAGATTAAACTATTAAAATTTTTTTTTTATAGTAATAAAGGAATAAATAAACAGCCAGATGTTAAATTCTGCAAATAATAAACTTTTAGATTTAAGTATCTTTTTTTATTGTATTTGCTTAATATAAAAATAATGTTTTTAAAAGCTTTAAATAAATATATATATATTTAGATATACCTATTACGCCTGTTAGAACATACTTAACTACTTTGAACGATAACTTTTGCATTGATTTAGGTGCTTTATTAATATTTTATAAACGTTTTGTTTAATATACCGTTGACGTTGACTTGTAATAACGCATTAATCTTAATAATATTCTAAATGAATTCAATGCCATTAGAAATGTTTTGCATATAATAATATTGTATAGGTACAACTAAGAGTTGTAAATGTCTGTACTTTTATTTTAATTACATTTTCATGCGCAATATTATTGTTGTAGTTGAGGCTATATTGAATTTTATCAATACACGTGTGCAGTTCACGGTGAATTTTAGTTTGAATATTACTTATTCAAGTACGTATTATTGGTCGTATATTGGATACGTTTTAATAAATGTAATATTTGTTATTAAAAATATGTTTATATTGCATAAAAATTCTGATTCGATACAAATAATTCATGTGATTTGAAGAAATACTGTACCTATAAAATATTGTTCATCGAATATAACATGCAACATTCTTAATAATTAATTGTGTGAGTGATAAGTAGGTATCTTACTTGAAATCATTTGAGATCGATATAATTTTGATTTCTAAACTTTATATCTAATATACATTTAAAAAATAGTCTACCTTGGTCGATTTAATTTTATTCGGGTTAGAATTGCCGTTACACAACTATACAGTACTATGTGTCGAATCGAATTAATTCATTAATAATTTAGTGATCATCCCAACATTTAAGCGGTCATAACAGATTAGCTAAATGACTTATAAGGAAAAGAGTAAAAGCTTCAAATAAAAATGTTCCTCGTCATTTAAATAACTATATGTCTATATATAATTTAATACATATAGTTATACATGTAGCTGTATGTTATTTATATTTATTATATTATCTAGCTTGTAGTGTATTAGTATATGGATTATGTACAATATATATTTATGTATTTATGTACACGGGCACAATATAATATATTCACTGTCTTTGGAAATAGCATTTTTACTTCGACTGAGCTGTGGCTTTAAATAAATTATTAACGCCGACCTTTTCCAGTACGTTAAGTCGGATTGAATCGGCAGCCTAACCTAACCTTCCCGCCGCTCATACCCCGTGTAGGTATACTCTTTACGCGATGTACTTGTCGTAGTCCACATACTTATACTGCGATGTCACTTAAAACTTACATAGTAAAATATGGGTTAACGTTCTCGGGTAAATAATGACGACGCGCAAAAGATATTAAACAACATATTACGTTATATACTTATATTGTATATAGTATACATATAAAGTAAGATCGGATCAAAATCATTTTACCGTTTTTATCATTTATAATTAACGGTCGTAATATAGTGTAATATTAATTGTTATTTAAATTTATAGTTATAATAATGCAGTGTTTTCCTACCGGCTTGTCGTCGGTAATATTATTGGTGTTCGTGTTCATGATAATATATGGCGTACCATATATATAAAATATAAAACACGTATTATAAGCATGTGGAACATTTGGTTTTTTATTAATTTTTTTTCAGAGGGGGAGAGTAATAATGATATTGATATGATGATTCATAACTAATAGTGGCCTACAACTCGATTACTAATAACATTGTATACGGATATATATATATATTATAAACAATTCAATTTTGTGTGTGCTTATGGGGAGGAGAGGTTCATAATAATTATCTATATTTAGCCCGCAATCGGCTAATCAGCTTTAAGAAAAACGATTATTTTCGATAACTATCAATAAAATCCTTGATAAAATATTTAAAATAAATTATTGAGTTTTCCCACTAAAGCAAAAGCAGATTCATAAGCTTAAACTTGTAGAATACATTATGTTTTGACGGCTTTAAAATATTATACTATTTAAACATGTGAGAGATAAAAACTTTTTCCAAAGTCAAATTCACGTTGTCACATCGTGTATCACTGTTGTAGCTGTATAAATATTATTTTATTAATTTTGTTGTACGAAAAAAATTCTTGTATTAGGTTAGGTTTTATATATCGGTAGCGGGCTTTAAGATTTCCTAAATTTATTTACACGCATATTACTAATTAAACATAATATTACTTAAATAATAAATAATTATTTCCTATATATATGTTTAATAATTTCGGTTGTCCGGTTTTTAAATAATGTTATTCGTGATTCAATATCAGATTATAAAGATGCACACACGTCATAAAATTGTGTATAGATATATTATCTATTATAAATTATAATTAATAATATATTACATTATTCGGATTATAATATTCTGTTTATAGTCATAAATCTATACTATTTCATAGATTATAATATGTAAACCGAATAAATATCACCAAATCAACCAGGAAAACAAATTGAAAAACAACAATATTTTATATTTTGTTTGTTGTTACGTCATAGTTGATTTTTGAAAACCGGAAAAAGTAAAATAATAATAGTGACAGGAAAAGCCGTTTCAATTTAAAATCAATAAATAATAATACCTAACGGTTGGTTAGTCAAAGTTAGGTTAGTCAAAATGCAAATCTGCTTCTGTTTATTGCTGAGCTTCTATGCCATTTGGCCAACGGAAATGTCAGCCTGTTCACGATTTACGATGTAAAACACTAAAACGATGTTTATTTCAAATGTATTTTCTTTTATCTTTTATACATATATACAAAAGTAAGAGTATATTCTGTTTCTTTTTTTGTCTTATATTGTCAGCTCACCTAAACGTTTTGTTTAATCGGATTTTGTTTCTAGTCATTTTAGATCACAAAAAAATATATAACATATTATCTTACTTCATCGTCACCACAACAATGGAATTTCTCACTATAAATTCTTTTTATCTTTGGTAGTTTGGTCTTCTGATTTTATGCTCACATCTTACTTTTTTATTTGAAAATACATTTTGTGTTTTATATTTATTTATTTTGGATTCTGAGCGGAGCAATAAATCTATTAGTTTTAAAATGAAGAGTAGTTTTAGTCTTAAATTTTTAGGTAGGGGATTCAAATGTTTCTCGCTGCTTTTCAAAATAATTGCAAATACAAAAAATTGAAAATGTGAAAAATTGTAATATTTACACAAGCTTTTGATAAAATTGATTTTATTCTTTGTTGAAATTAATAAATGAACAACCACAGAATTTCTAAATAACAAATCGTGTAATTATAGAATATTAAAATAAATTTACAAATTTACAATATTAACTACTCGAAGACAATACATATACTCATTAGTCGTATCAAAAATATATTGAACTTGATTTACATGCAGTATTGCTCACCATAATTAATTGTTGTGTTAATCAAAATCAAAACCTTTATGTTATACCTTTATAAACCTTAATATTAATATTTACAGTGGCGTACATAATATGAAGGATAGGAGATATGTTTATTGATAAAATATTCCAAATACATACAAAGTTAATAATTTAATTTGTTACACGACTACCTTACGTAATATTTAAGAGTAAAATTATCAATTCTAATCTTTATTATTTTAATTGTCTAAAAATATACTTGAAGGCATTAACGTAGCTACATATGATAGCGCCTCGAGGCAAAATAATTGTTTCACCCCTGTCGTGAGCACCCAAAAAATGTTTAATTGCTTTAAGGCAACTGCCTTTGTTACCCCTGCGGTAGCTACGACACGGCTTGTAAGTCGTAGGTATAAAACAAAACGTAGGTATTTTAACCATAACATTTTGCGTGGATAATATACTTAATGAATATCAACACTTTATAATAAAATACTAAAGGCGTGAAAATATAACATAAAATTCCTCATAGCGATTTTTTGATTGGAATTAAAAAAAATTAAAGTACAGTGTTAAGCCACATAAGTAGATTTTTTATGAGAGTATGATATACCATTAATGACAACATTGGATACTCAAACATAGAATAATGATTTATAACGATTTTCATTATTTATTTTGTTTCTATTAGTCATGCATCTTAAAATGTTTCATTATTAATTAATTTATTATTTTAAATAATCAATTAAATAAGCATTAGAAGTTATCAAATTGTTATAATCGATATAATATATGATATTTTTGGTAAAAATAAGTTCAACATTCCTTTCTATTAATAGAAAAATAAATGATAAATACTAGTATAAATAAATTACAAAATATCTTTAGAAATAGTCTGACTCACCGTATTCGCTAAGAATTGTTTTTTTTGTTCAATGATTTATCATTGAATTCAAATTTAAAATATAATTAAAGTGACCAACTCACTCAATGATGAAGTACACCCAAAACTTACTACACGGCGAAGCGAGTTTCCAATTTTTTTTTTTAAATTTAACTGTATGTTGTTAAAAATTCGTTTGTTCAAACTCTTAAGTGGAATTCTATACAGGCTTATTTGATCAAACTATACCAAAATAAAAAGGAAGCATGTAGGCAATCACTCTACTGTACAGTAGGTGTTGAGTATACCTGTCACTGAGGAGTAAGTCACTATAATGTACCTATGTCGTATGTGTTAAATTTGAATTCAATCATAAATAATTGCAAATGAAAAACGATTCTGAGACTAGACTGTCAGTCAGGCTATATTTTATGATACATTTAGATTGTTATTAAAGTAATTTATTTTAATATTAGCAAAACAGTAAGTTGAATTAATTTTTTCCGAAAAAAAATGTTATTGTGCTTATAAAATATAATAATATACATTAAAGTTTAGTATTAGCGAATAATGTTTTTAAATTATAATAAAATAACTAAAATCTTTATTTATTCATTTATTTTTGTCCAAAACTTATCTTCAAATGTTTATAAATAAAATGTATGCTTGTGTTAATTAAATATTTATGAAATAGGTAGCTATAATAAAAACCTATTAGGCTATGATGAATCTTGCATAATTTTTCATGTTTTTGACCAATATGTATTTGATTATACTTATTTTACAAAGTTAGTAAACAGTAAATATTATATTTACAATCAAAACTATATATTATTACCTAAAGTCGTATAATTTATTTTTTAATAATATTTATCATGTTTTTCTGATAATAATGCTTGTTAATTGAGTATTTGGATTTAGTTTAATATTATTTTATTAGCTCATTTGAAAAAAAACGTTTTACATCTTTAGCGATCGAGTAGTGTTTTTCAGATAAGACATAGTTAGAAAATATAAACGGTATATTAATATACATTTAAAGAGAGATTACAATAATATAACAAGTTTATAAAGTGATTTTAAATTAGTTTTTAAAGTTAGGTCTACCGATTGTTATGTAAATTAAAACCTTTTGTTTTAACTCTCATAAATATTAATTCCCAAATTAGAATCTTTAGTCTTCTACTTTTATTGTTCCTAAACAAAACCTTTATATTTTAGGGACCAATTAAATAACGTATCGATTAAGCGTAGGATATGGGCATCTACTCCTAAGTTGTTTAATCATTCATTAAAAAAAAAAAAAAAATGAAACATTATATTGAAATAATTTATAACAAAAGTTTGAATATGAAACAGAATTGGAAATATTTAATAATGTAAGCTGATGTTATGATATAATATATGCGTTTTTAAGTACCTACAAGTAATACGAATATTTGTTTGGTACATATTATACAAAAAAATATTGAGTTTAATGCATTAATAAATATTTAAAATGATGAGATTCATTCGGGATAAAATATATGTGATTTTACATTTGGATTATTATTTAATACTAAAGAAAAAAAGCTTTCACCTATGTAAATTAATATGTAGATGAGATTTTATGCAAATGGTCGAGCCTTTAGAATTTTTATTAATGTACTGTCATGGGAAATCAAATTGATCAAATTAAAAGTGAATAAATAAGCCGTTGGAAAGTGGTCACAAATAACTAACTGTATATTACAATAACAGTATAAACAATCATAATGTTTACAATAGTATACATACATTGAAGTATTTAAATTCCATAGTTAGTATGTTCATCGAATTAATTAAAAAAAACAGCGTATAAAAGGTTTATTTTGCTATGAATTTAAAAAAGGACTTTTTGAGTTTATTTTATTTTAGCATTTTTTATGATTTAAAGTGGTTTAATTGGCTTGTTAATAAAACAGAGAAAAATTTTAAAGTTAATACTTAATATTATGTTTTATATCTTTGAAAATTACTAATAACTAATAAATGCATTAAAAATAATATTAGTATATTATAACAAATATAAACTACAAGTTACATGCGGAAAGGAGTTTATTAATATTAATAATAATAATAATCATAATTTATACTACCTATATAACGGTTAGGCGTTAAATTAAAATGTTGTATTTAGGTATGTAATAAATAAAAATAAAAATAATTATCATATTATTGCCTGTGTATCAAAACAGTCCTAAGTGAGGTTGAACTGCTAACAAATACGTTTATTTTTTTTTTTATATTCTATAAGATCAATGGTGAAAATATATGGACGATTTGAAATTACATTTTTAAAATGGTAAATAATACAAAAAACAGTATAATATTATTATTATATTATGTTATTTACGCAGACTGGTGATCGTTTAATTCCGCAAAAATGACTGTGCTAAGCGTATTGTACACGTATAGTTTTGAATTTTGTTTTTTGGTTTATATTTTCTTTGTTCCTCTGTTATTTTTGTCTCGATGTTTCGAATACACTATTTTTTTTCAATGGGTCCAGATGAGTTCTGCAATATCTCTCTAAGTGGCCGTGGGATGCCTCCAAATCGATTATCTACGTGACTGAAAATTTGGCGCTCTCAATTGAACTCTAAAAACAGACTCTGCACACTGTCAAGCTCTTGTTGAATACCGATGTCCATTTGCTATATAAAATATAAATCTAACATACCTTTATATTATTGTGCCAACATTATTATTTCAGCATTCTACAATCTGAAACTGAATGACATTTTTAAAATATTTTAATCTGTTAATGTTAGATAATACTGTATCTATAATATTATATTAAAAAGTCTGCATTTGTTCGAAATTATTTTAATAAATTTATTATTTGAATATATTTTTTTAAATTATTATCAACTAAATAAATTTTTATTAATTAATCGGTTGTATTATATAATATAAATATAAAATAGTTTTGAAAAATGATATTTGAAACGTATTTTATGATAAATAAAGTACATATATTTTGGAGATTTTCTGAACATTTTGATTTATGACAACTTTTAAAGTTCTGTCCTTCGATTAGATTGAGTTAATACAATACACAGAAGTTGATATTACAAGACTGTTGGGGATTATTTTTCCATAAATCAAATTGTATACAAATCGCATTAAACATTCATACAGTTTTTATTTCCAATTTAAGATAATCATATCAGTAGACCACAGTGGTTTAAAAACACTAATAATAATTAATAATTGTATCATAATATTATGCAGTATTCATATGAAAATGTTCAATTATTTTCACAATGTAATAAAATATATTTTGGTATCTATGTATAAGCACCTCGCACCTGTATATAAACCAAACAAAAATTGCTAAATTTTATAGAGTAGATTGCATTGTTCTTTCGTCGTCTATAGTCTATACACTTTGAGTAATGTTGCTTTACAGTTTTTTATTTACTTAAAAAAACATTTTATCCGGTTATACTATATGAATTTATTGACGTGACCATACTCTTATACATACTTTTCAACGTAGGATGTTCTTGTAAGTTTGTTTAGTTAGTTTCGTTGTGTTTAACTAAAAAAAAAAACAAAATATATGTTTATGTTGTGCTCGTTTATACTCATATTTGACTATAAATATTAGAGCTTTACACCGAATCTGCTGATTATATGTACTAAAGTAATGCAAATGGTATTTAATTTTGTAAAACGATAATTTGAATCATAGTCTAAATCATTTTATTATAACTACAAAACTGAAAAGTTTTTATAAATTATTCAAATTACATTTATACATTAATTATTTTATTGAAAATTCATTATATTTATGCATAGGTATTCTATTCATTTAAATATTCGTCAGAATAAAATATTATCCAGCTATTAAATTTACATTGTTCAACGTATTTTATAATATTTTAGTTGAATTTTGTACGTACTAATTTGTCATCAATTTTATCTCATACATACCGTAAAAAAATATACATCATATTATATTTGTGTGCATAATGCGTTTATAATAATATGTAGTTATTTAATAATTATTACTAAAACGAATAAATTGTAAAACGTATTATTATCATGGACATTATTGTTCTAAATTATCTAAGAATATTTTTTTTCGGACAAATTGCAATGAGTCAGGTATTATGTTTTGTTCCCCAAAACTCCTAAACGCATGAGTTTAATCATTAATAACTATTTTTTAATAGATATTATATTAACCATTATATTTCAATGTCCTAAACTTAAAATCCTAACTTTTTATATTATAAATTTATAACAAAAGACTAGAGATTAATTAAAAATATTGTAAACATCGCAATACAGAAGAAGTGTAAACTCTTTTTATTAACTTTAAGATGACACAAAAAAATAAAATAGTGTCGTTATTGTTATAAATATTAAGAAAAAAATATAGGTATCGAGAAATATTACCTCCCGCAGTGTTTTTATTTTATATTTATTATATGAAATTTTTGTAATTTCTACAGCCACACATTTTGCGAGTGGGGATTACAAAGAACTATTTTAGACGGACGTCTAGATATCGTCATGTGCAGCTAGTCAATTCTAGGTGGCTTTTTTCGGCAATAAATCATATTATTATACATACAGCGATGGCAAATCGATTTTATTTTGTCAATATAAACTCGTCCGAAAGCCTCGTTTTTATATATTATTTCGTAAACCTCTGGAAGTCGTCTCGCAATAGGTATATACTTTTCCTTGGAGGCTTACGCATGGAGGGATTCTGTATGACGTCCAAGCCCACATGACTTTTGCATCGCGATTTTCACGTCATCTTAAGTGTATGATATAATTTATCGTTATTTCCCATTTTCCAAGGCAACAATAGCAACGGTAAACGAAATTTGAAAAAAAAAATCTCTAAAAATAAACTGCGTAAACGACTTCGTATTTGTAGGACGTATAAAACATATTTATCGGTCTTGGAAAATGTTAATTTTTTTATTTCCCCTGATATTACCACAAGATGGTTTTCACTAAAAACTAATTGCGAATACGTTAACACGCGAAATTCCATCTAGATACTTGTTTAGCAATGACAGAATATAGTTTATTTGTATCTTATAATTGTGAGAAATGGTTTGAAGCCGGATTCGCCATATTATATAGCTTTGTGTTTGAATTGTCCATTATAGTCATTATACATAGATAAGTACATTATAATACATACACGCGTGGGGCTAAATAACAATTGATAGGTACAATAATTGTTGTACTTGTATGATGTATTTCAATATTAATAATGTTGTTCTATAATATAAACGATCATGTGGAAATATAATTGTATTTCAAATATTAAACAATAATATACTTCGACTAACAAGTTAGTATAAAAAGTATCAATAATATTATATACATCGCAATTAAAATTTATTATTTTTATGAAAATGTCGCGGTGAGGGAAAATTAGAAGGGTGAAACCCTAGGGGTTATAAAGGGGCTTAAAAAGTTACCCATTTTATTGAAAAAAAAATAAAAAAAATACTGGTTACGTGAATGTTTGTAAGATCGACATTACATGGATATTTGTGCGATAATGGTGTTTTTTCTTGGCTGTTAAGGTGTGATTTTCGGATAATGTTTTCTTTAAATTTAATTTTCTATTAGTTTTATGAATACATATTATTCAAGTTAATGGTTTATAAAGAGAAAAGTTTATTTGTATTTTTGTTTTTTAGACACCAGAAATGAAGAGTATGATCGATGAAAATCTGATTGAAAGCAAAACGTCTGCATACATTGGACTGTTATTGCAAAACATTGGGATGTTGACCGGCGCTACTCTAATGTATCTAATCACGTTTTCGGATTTCATGAAAATTTAATGGTAAGAAAATAATATAATAACATCTTACGTTCGTTTTTTACCCATCAAAAAACGCGCTTTTATAATATGTGAGCAGACGATACCACTGTATCTGAGCGAATATGTATAAACTAAATTGAAGATATATTTATTTTTATTTTATTATTTTTTTCAGATATATAAATATACCTAAATATTTATCGTACACTATTCTTTGAACGTCTGGTGGAGGGTTTTACAAAATTTAACATATTTATATATTTTTTAATTATCACTAGCTACGTTCATTGTACAATAATATTATTGCTTCAATTATTAAACATAATAACTAACGCAAAGGAATGGTTTGCTCAATAAGTTAGAAGTAAATAATAGGTATGAAAACGAGGTTAATAGTTAATATATTTTTTACTTATTTAATTTATATAGTATGACAACAGACGTCGTCATGTCATAACTTTTTAAAATTGAATTTTAACTTCATATACTTTTAATATCGTTGGTTATTACAAAGAAATATTTTATTTTTTAACGTAGTTGTATAAGAAATATATCATATTATCGTTAATTTATAAGTACCTGGTAAATCAATTTTTATGGTATTCATCGGTTGTGATTTTGATTTTTTGAATCAGATGGTTTCGTTAGTATTTTATTTTTTATAAGCCATAACTTAATCATTTTAGAACTTAAGTCATTTTATTATAAATTGTTTAAGAATAATTTGTTTAAATATGTTTAACTAGAATCATTACTGAAATTGTTATAAATTAAAACCAGCACCCATCTTTTAATTTATTATTCATACCATTACCATTATATATTTACGATTGTTAAATTACGCGTTTTTTACGTAGGCGATGAAGTATTTATTGAACTTTAAGGTTCAACTGCATAATATAATATAATAATTAAAGAAAACATTTTTTAAATATTTAAATCACGTTTGTATCGTTAACTATATTTTTATAATAAAATTAAAGTTTTCGATTTAAAATGCATGGGCATAGTACCTATATATAACTGCCTTAAAACTTAAAAAAAATTTATAAGTACGTTGAATAAATTCGACCTGTCCGAAGTAGACAAAATTCAAATTCAAAATTATTTTTTTATTATTTTTACATCTTAGATATCAAAACATCGTGTTTACTTTATAAATTAATTATCGAATGGTGAAATCTTTCACAAATTTAAAATGTTTTTGTATAATACAATATTATAGTTCAATTATATAATATTATAGTCAGGTCCTAACTTGCGTGTTTAAAAAGCTCATTAGTAGATTGGAATTTTGACAACTTCCACAAAAATCTAAATTATAAATTTCACTTCAAGCTATTGCTCATCTCATTTAACCCTTAATCCGGGTATCGGAACGTATTTTAAAAGAATCTTAAGCTATATAATATATACGGATACGATAATTTGTTTTTAAAAATAACCATTTGAAGTATTGATTTAATTTTAAAGTATTTTGCTTTTTATAACGTTGGATAATATTTTTATACTCAATATACAAGTAAATTTAAAATTTTTAAAATTAAGGTATTTCATCTTAAATTATTAATTTGTTAGATTGATCGGAAATTAGAATAATGTATGAAATATTTAATTTTAAATAATTACCTAAGTTCAATATTTTATTTTTATTCTATGTTGATTTTTAAACTGTATGTAATTGTATTGAGTATTTTATTAAAAATGTGTACATAAACTGTATAGTATATATTAAGTTAATTGTGTTAAATATTATTTTAAGATAGAAATTAGAATTTTATAGAGTTTTTAGAATGTGAAGCTGTGCCAATCAAAACGTTTGTTAGTAAAAAATTTAAATTAGTTTAATAGTTTGATAAATATTTGGTTGAACATTTATATTGATACTTGTACAAAAATCATATTATTACATATGTTTTATTGATTTAAAGGTATTCCGTCATTATATTGTTTTACCCTTTTTATTGATTATTTTTTTTTTTTACTAACAAAAAATTAATTACGTAATTTTTTTTATATGTGCGTACTATACTCGTATGTATTAATGTACAGTTTACTCCTGCACGTGCGTGTGCTATTAAATACTTAGTGGGGAATTTCTATCAAACGAACGTCTGCTAACCAACTTGTGCTGCAGTGACCTAACAGAGCGGTAAAAAGGATGTACCTCCCTCTCGGCACTCATTTATCATATTTTTTATTTTTTCCCTGATATTTAATATTATTAATACCTAGAGTATAAGCATGCCTTCGATATTGTACGGTTTGATTCGAATTGAGTGATTGTAGCTTTGAGTGCGGGTCGTTGGTAAAACAAACGCGTATAGCCTCAGGTTGGTATTCACTTCAATGTTTCTCAGAGGTTCAGACTTCAGATCAAAAGTAAATGGAAATTCGATTAGCTGATTGATTGAAATTTCTATATTATTCTATGGTATAAACAAAGTGTATATTTTATGCAAAAAAAGTATATATAAATAATATGTTCTTAAGTAAACCATTTTACAAAATAAATCGTATACAATAATTACTAGCATCATGTAAAATAACACTATAATCTATTATCTAGATTTTAGATTATTAATCTTACGTATCAAATTGTATCCATTGTGGACACTTCATTTTGTAACATTTTCACGAGTTTTGTTGTCGCAGTAGTAATAATACATGACATTTCGTTTCCATTTTACTCGTACAGATAATGGAAATCCCTAACTTAATAATTTTCGCTATTTTATTTTTCTAGCTACCCAGACATGTTAGGGTATGCTACTGATGTATTTATCATCGTGAACAAATAATTTTTACTGTTTATTTATTTATATGTTTAGTTTTACGACTAGGAGTAAAAAATAGTGTAAGTATTTTAATTTGAAATCGTTTAAATCTAAAAAAAAAATAATAAACTTGAATATATATACATGAAAAAGAATTGAATTTCACGTAAAAACTTTTTAATGCATTATTAATAGTTCAATGCTGAAATTCATACTTGAAATCAGAAATATTGGGCCATGGTTTTGTTGGGGAATTAGAATCATTATCAATGTATGTATTAACTAAATTGGAATTGTTCTAAAATTCTTGAAATTCTTGTTCTAAAAACAGATTGTAAATTAAAAAAAAAATTGTTTACTCATATCATTATAATATACAACTTTATTTTTATATTTCATACTTTATTTTAAAGATGTTTGGCTATCAATATAACTTTAAATGAAACTGATAATTTTTAATCGTAATCAATACCAATTTAATTTAATTTCATCATGTTTAGATGTTTTAAAATCAATAAATATTATGATTATTTAAAATTAAAATCAAATGCTTACCAATTGTATTTACGGATTTCAATACAGGGAATTTTTTAAGTGCTTGAATACGAATTTTATCATTATTTTACCAATTTTATTTACTAATTGAACCAATAATATGTTTGAAAAAAATATTTTAATCCGTCATGAAATTTACTTGAAAACGATCTTCTAATTTCTTTAATTTTTAAATAATTTTTTTAACTTAAATATTATTATTGACATTTTAAAATTATATTTTTGAAAGGTTTAGGAGTTCAGTTTCTGAAAAAAAGAGAAATCTGTTTTCAAGTAAACTTCATGTAGACTTCAAATATGTTTCTAGAAGTTATTTTTAATGGATAGGATAGACTAGACGACACATTTTTCATAAGATAGGTATATTTCAGTAGAAACACAGTCGAAATTGAATACATTTAATGTACTATATTTTGTACTACCATACAATGTATTTTTAATTTTGATAATTTTCAGATTCTTGTACAGTAGAAAATATAGAATTGGAAATAATGATAAATGATTACGAAGAAATGCATGGATAATATAAATAATTGACAAAAGTACGTAGTAGGTATAGCATCGCAATGTCCATCAACGTAGTTTTGAGAAATCGATGTGAAATTACGTAAAATATTTTAACATGAAAATAGTTAAAAGTTATCAACATTATCGTTACCTTGTTACTGTTTAAGAAATAATATATTATTCACCTTCATTTGTTTTGATATTATTTAACCTTACGCATTTAATATATTATATTGATCGGTTTGGCTTGAATAATTTTTTTATGATGAACCTCCTTAAACATTTTTCTTTTAGTAGACAATTCACATCGGTTATTGTATAACATTCGCAACTACTATCAATATAAATATGAAGTATATTTTACGTTGTAATATATATTATAATATACGTATACACTATACATAATATCAATATAATGGTAAAAAAAAAATAGTGCCACTTATAAATACGCATGTGAAATTATAAATTATACTTACAGGTATTATTATATATTTATTAAAATTAACTTTGTACCTAACACGTAAAAATGATAGACTAAAATAAATATATTATGTTTTATTATATCTAAAGAATTTCACGATTCGTGTATTTTGAACAAAATATACATGGTAAAATACAACTTTTATTTAATATATATATATATATATTACATATAAATCTTACTCGGTTCACACAGTTATCTATATGCTATTGCGCAACATAATCACACTGTATTTATCATAATAACATACAAACAAAATAAGAATGCACTAATTATAGCTCACAAGAAAACAGCTTGACGTCGTCTGCAAGATTTGATACTCGGATACTGGTCGAAATTACAACTCTGTCTAGCACACCAAATAACTGTGGGCGATGCAGTTGAAAGGATTTGTGCTTCTAAGGGACAAGGACAATCTCTCTCTTTGGCGGATATTTCTTTCCTACGTCATCCGCTGTCTTACAAGGCAAACCAGACAGCAACACACTTATCGTTAAATGACTATAAAATGATTACTCGACAGATGGATGATGCTATTTTTTTTTAAATAAATATTATAATAAATATTGCATACCATAACAATGATTATAATATCATTACACTTACCATTTTCTTTCAAATATTTTTAGTAACCGTCATCTTCATACTATTATGTGTTTTTTAACGTTTAAAAGTCAGTTTAGTAATAATTTTACGATTATAAACGTTATTCATGAATTTCAAATTTACTTTAGCTTTTTTTTAAATTGTCTTTTTGTAAATAAATCATTGGTACCTAAATCATTTTTTTTTGATAATTTAATTTGTTTAATTTATTTCACTTTTTGTTAACTTTTTTGAATGTTTTTTGTATAACGTATGTTTAGTAGGTATGCATCACATAATATACTCGTAGTACAGTGACGTTGTTAGAAATCAAATTGTTGTAGTTTTATTTCCTATTTATAATAAGCTGAAAGCATCACTTCTGACAATTATTATTGTTCAGTTATACAATGTTTAAAATAACAACGTAAGACACAATCGGACAGTTTATTTATTATATCATCATGATATTTGTTATATAGTTTAATATTAAATATTAATATCAAATTAATATTAGAAATAACAAAAAACGAATTTGAAATGGATTTTTTTTTAAATATTTTAGATGTTGATTTGAAATTTTAGTATGTATTTTTTTTTTCTAATATATGAAAATATTAAATTAGCATTACCGACTACCGTTCTATTTAATTATATATATATATTATTTTTTTATCACTATTTTAAGTAAGTATATAGAAAAAAGAAAACTCTAAAGTTTTGAAACAGATAAATATATATAATCCATTGATTGGACATCAATCGTATAATGGAACTTTTTACCATATTAGTGACTTTTTATTTTATATTTATAAATAATCTCACTCATGCCAGACTTAGATTAGAGCTCCACGGTTGTTTCTCCGTTTAAATTGCTTTGGGAATTAACACAAGTTTCGATAGACATTTCTACATTATTTTGGTATCAAATAGATGTTGTAACGTTTAACAGATTACTGATTCGTCGTTTATGTCTCACTCATTGGATTTGAATTTACTATGTTATGTAAACTTGAGGTGCAATCGTTTTAAACACCGTTAAACCTAAATTTACAGAAACATTAGTTAGGAATATCAATTTTATTATCAGCATTTTGATGGTCACTTGGCTTAAACGGCGAAGGATTCGAAGGAGGTTGTTGTACAGTATACTAAAAATAACATTTAAATATATAAGATACACCTTTTAATTGAGTGCCACTATTTAAATCAGTATCATCTTTATGATCTTGTAATAAATTCTATGAGGTAATTTAATTTTTATTTTATGTCAATATACATACACACATATATATATATAGGTTAATATTTATCAAAGAAAATAAATTCTCAATTGGACAGGATTAAATAGTAAATAGTACAGTAAAACCTATGCAAATCAATTAAATGTATTAAAATTATTATGCCTTATTAAATGAAAATATAAATTTTAATTATTGCCGGTTGGTAATTAGTATTACAAATTAGTCAATAACAAAATTAGTAAAATCATGAACAACTACACAAATAAAAAATCTGAATAATAACATACAATTCGTCAAATAATGTACTTATTAAATATATCTTTTAAAAAAAAACCTTTTGTTTTATAATTAACTTAAGATATAACACGTATGTACACAATAGGCAACGCACATACTCGAAATTTTTTTAATAAAAATACATTTGTATGTTAATTTAATATAAAATATATTAAAGGCTAAGAAAAAGTTATCATATTCACAAAGTGTCAAAACTATTTTAATGATTTAACATTAAATCGGTGAGTTCCCAGTCATTTCGCATCGTGCCGTCACAATCCAATCATCCACTTCATTGAATTAATCGATATTTAAACATGAATTATATTTATAGAACTATAACTAATACATAATTACATTACTATAGATATTAAATATATTTATTATTTACTAACTAATATTTTTAAGTATATAATTTAGTTATTTCGAATTTTTTAATATCTATACATGTCCGTGTTAGCAGGCACTTTATAAATAAACAATAATAAGTAAAATAATAAAATCAACATGATGATATTAATATTTAATAGAATATGTGTTTGCACTTTTGGAGTAACGATTTGGGAGTAATATTTCATTCAATACGTTTTAATATAATATTATATAATTTTATGTTAAGATTTAATTCTGAATAACATGACTATAATACAATGCATAATATTTTTGGTATTTAGATAAACGTATGCTATTATATGGTTTTATTTTTCATTGTTGAATAAATATTTTCTAATAATTTTTCAAATTTTTAAATTTTAGTTTTGTATAATAATTAATAATATACAAACAATTATTATTATTATGTTATTATACGTTCAGAATCTTCGTACTTTAAGTTTTGGTTACATGTTTACATAAATATTGGAATAAGGAGAATCAAAAGTTCAACTAATTAATATCTTCCGAAACCAATAAATCTAATATATATATATATTGGTTTTATATGCAAATATTTATTTATGACAGAATATATTTTATTAAGCGTTTCAAATTTTTGTATGTTTTAAACAGAGTGTGTTTAGCGTTTATAATATTGTGATCTATAGGTATATATATTTTTTAATCAGGTTTACGTTTTTATTTAGTTTAATATTTTCGAATTGTTTTTGTTTTTAAAACGTCTTTAATCCTTGAATTCAGAACCTATGGCCGTATCGTAAAAATAATCCAAATAATAAAAATAAAATACAAACAATGAGACACTTTTACGGCGGTGAGACGGATGGATATTTTATTCTGTATATTTATTACAATTTTTTTTGTCACCGCACATCAACTCTACGTTTATATTGTACGGCGACTATTGTGTGATGGATGCACGTAGTATATTTTAGATAAAACTCATAGCTTTGTATCTATGTGCGCACGTGTGTATGTATAAAGGTAATACCTTCCGGACGTTGCGACTCGCAATATAACCGTCGTAAGTTGTGGTATTGCGATTTAAGTTTGTTCGACTTAATCACCGGGTTTTTGTTGGTCGTATATACGACACAGAAACCACAAAGCGGTAAACAGGGTAATTCTCCAAGTATGCTGATAATGAGGTACATAGAATGAATTTTCCTGTTAATAATGAATTTATTCAAATTCTAATTTTTAGAATTTCATTAGTATACTTAAATACCATATTTTAAAATACTTTTTACGTCATTTAAGGAGTGTCCTAGTTATAAAAACTTATTTAAAAAAATAAAAAAATCATTCTTTTTATTATAAATTATTTTTTTTATTTGAATGAATTCAAATTGAAATTCTAACGAGTGGTTTCTGAATTATTAAACTTTATGTTCTAAGTATAATAGTTCATGATAATAGGTTTAAAGAAATACGGGCTATAGTTCATGCTGGTTTAAATTTTGAATACTACAGTAATTACAATTAATATTTAAATTTTAAGTATTCTATAATAATAAAATTAATAAAAATGACCTGATTATATAAACATTGGATTAAAATATAGTATATATATTTTATAATTGATGTAAAATATTATTGAGGATTATATTTATAGTAAATACATACAATTATAATAGCTTAGAAATTACTTATTGGAATGCTGTTTTAGATACATAGATGTTTTAAAAAAAAATTAATAAAAATTTAAAGTAAAATATATTTTAATTTGAAAAAAAGTAAGTTTGTATCGTCGAAAAATACTTCTTAAATTACATACGACATAGGTATCTGAAAAAAAATTGTTTAAATATACTTAAAAATTTAAAAATCATAATTAAAATAATTTCATTTTTAAAAGATAAAATAAGGGTTTAGGTTAGTGGTTACTGGTTAGTAATGATTACACTCAGCTGTTTATAAAGTTCCTGTATTGAATTACGAAGAACGGAAGACAGAAAACACATAGACCACCATTGGGACACTTACATATATACAATAATACATTATTGCTGCAGGCATCTAAAGTATATTAATATATTAATAAAGCTTGTATAATCTATTCTGCGGTTATAGTATGACCGAGTGATGGGTTGTTGTGTGTAAAAAAACTATTATCGAACGATTTAACAAGAAGGTGGTTTTCGGAACCAATTTCCTATAAAAGGTATGAATCTTATATAAATTAACGCTTAAATATTTATGCTTAACACTCATAATCTATACAGTGTTCATAACATATTAAAACATTAGGCCTTCTATAAAACAAATTTATTTTCAGTACCTCAAAAGTGAAAAATAAGAAAATACTTAAAAATACAACCTCGACGTACCTACATTATGATGTGCATATTGCATATTATTCTATTATTCAGAATTTAAAAAATCAATTCATAACCTATATATTTTTACAGACACTCGCCATAATGGCGTACTAAATGTATTATGGAGTATTATTCGAGTATGTAGTATAATATGTAATGTATGTTATATTGATGACTCCATTGTTATTTGTTTTTCGATAGTTACGATGGTCGTTAGTTTGATTCAATAAACACTGTTGTTAATTGGTGTAAATATACAGAGAAAAAAATTGAAACTCTTGCATTGCACACGCGCCAATACACATGATGGTGATTCAACAAACATGCTATCCCTAATTTTTTTCTTTAATAATACATAATTTATTCTTTTCGTAATTCATGTTTGAAAATTTTAAGTACGGTATAATTAATGATCATATTTATTATTTGCAATGATTTTGGTTTTCATACCGTCTAAGAAATGTTCTTTTATAATACAAATTGTTTTAATTGTAAATTATTAAGCAGATGATTTTTTTGAAAATTTGTACGTAACTGAATTAAGATTTAAGCGAGTAGATGCTGGGTCATTAAAGTGTATAAACCAATTGGCAATAACTGAAGATTATTTTACTGAAAAACAAAAATATTATGCTGAATTGAATTAATAATGATTTTTGTGAAGGAATTGTTAAAATAGTTATAATATCTTACATGTTTGTTATTGGAAGTGATAAGTAAAAGTACTTATCGTTTGTTTTATTTCGGTTAAATGTACCACATTAATAAAACAGTTTAAATAAAGTTATCTTCTTCAATGTTTTAATTTATTCTAATAACAAATTTGAATCTGTCAAAAAATAATGAATTATTGACTTTTTAAATAGATATTCCAGATAATATAATTGATAGTATATTGTATTGATACTATGATACATATCCAAAAACAACAAATATACATATTTTATAATTTATTATGCATTGTGGACTTATTTTTTTCTTGGAAAATATTTACTATCAGTGTTTTAATTCTCTAAGGAAAACTAGTGATCGATAAGTTTTTATTACCTCGAATTGACGATAATTTTTCTCTGACGTCATTTTCATATTTTAAATTTTATAAATTTTAAATTTATAAACTGAATTAAATTTTTTTAGTAGATGTCCGTTATAGCGATAAATATCTAAACCATTTCGGCTACAAGAAATCATTTTTTTTTATTTATTTATAATTATTATAATTCATAATATTTTACTTATATAATGTGAGTTCCATGTTAATTTTATTAATTAATTGTGCAAGAGATCCATTTATCTCGAATAATAATAGGACCAAAACGTGAATCGCTTTATATTATAGAGGGAACTAACAATAACGATGAAATTATTCGTAGAACAATGTAAGCCAAGTAAGTCGGGTCAGACGAAATTATAATAATATATATAAATGCACCTGTAGGCATTCTATCCTCGTGAGTTTTGTCAACACAACAAATAATTCTTATTCTTACCTACTTTACGCTTCACCACACATTTCAGCATAATAGCGAACCACGTACATATTTTTATTTTTACAAAAAATAAAATAATATTTTTAAGGAAATAAAATAAATAAATAATAATAAACACGGTCTTCTTAAGGATCAAAATATTATAATTGATTTCCTAACGAAGTCATTTTTACAGGTGAATGATAATTTTAACGCCTAATGAGTCGTGATGAATGTGACGTTCGTTGATATTATTGTTGTTTAGGATATTTTCTGTGGAATTAATTATTACAAGATTTCTCGGAAATATGATCGCATATATTTAGATGATAAGGTTATGAAAATGCGTGTTCCATACGAGGGAATAAAATACGTTGACATAACAACCATAATAAGCTTCCGTAGGTCTTAACTAAATCGCTAGGTCCGTGATTAGCCGTACAAATATGAAAATGTTGTTATGTTTCATAAAAAACTAAATTATTTATATTTAAAACATGTTATTGCATAATATTCTGTTAGTAAAATAACAACGTGGTGTAGCTAATATTTTTGGTAAAAATTAATTAAACTTATTGTATTACTAATAATTGTAAAATAATTCACTTTAACAGGACATAATAAATTTGCATATAATCAATATACTATCATAAAATATTATAGTTAATATATTTATAGTAATAAATAGGCTGACAGACCATCTCCGCTCAAAATCGTTTTTCGTATGCAATGATTTATCGTTGAATTCAGATTTAACATCTGTTGTAGGAACCTGCCGAGTGATTATCTACTTGTTTTATTACTAAAAAAATTGTGTTTACAAATTGTCAACAATACTAATGCATAATATTGTGATGACAATGTTAATTCGTGTAGCGCTAATGGCCAAGCGTTTGAAGGAAAAAAAATGAAAAGTATATTTACTCTATTTAATGTTTATTACACGCTCAATTTAGCGATTTAGACGTTATTTATATATACATGTTGGTATTTCAATGATACTATAGGTTTCTAATTTATTGGTAATATAAAAGCTGATTGTTTTATGTCGAAATCGTTTAGTCACTGTCGCTTATTTACAGCGATTACTTCCGAGTTCCGATGTTTATTAATAAATACATACAATCGAAATATAACACTATTACTGTTTTGTTCTATAGTGACCGCATCAAACGACCACCGCCGAAGAACATTCTTTTGTCCATTCCAAGCTATTTCTTTTACATTATAGTTTGACACAGTTTTATATTTTGATACATTGTTGTTTTTAATCTACTAAAACTTACTGAATAATACTGAAATATAACACTTTGTTACATATTACACAAATATTTTCTTAACTTAATTTTTAATTCTAATATAACGTATATGTGTCAGTGTCATAATAGGTAACAATATATTATAATATGTGCGCCCTGACTTCGTGTATACATAATATATTCAATATTAATTACAATATCGTGGATAATATAATGTTTTGTATAAGACATTTGTTTGCATTTAAAACCTGTTATTGGATATGTTAGTAAAATAACCACGATTTGTTCAGGTGATAAAAGAATAGAAATACCTACGTAAGTTTTGTTTCTATATGGCAAATGTTATTGTAGTCAGTCATTATCGTTTAGATTTTTAGTGTAAAACCATACAAATTTAGTAAAATACAAATTTTAAATTATTCAGTGTTACATTTTTTACCTATGAATGTACATTATAAAATGACAATAATTTTTAATCTACGTAGTTTAATAATTATTTTAATTAATTTTAATTTTTACCATATAGTAATGAGTCCTAACACTTCTGGCATTTCAAAAGAGGAAAGACAGATACTAATCGGTAAATTTAAATTATTAACTAAAAAATGTGTGATTATTTTTTATAGTTAAACTTTTCTCAGATTTCTAATTATAAAACAATATTTATGTTATTTAATTTATTAACTAAATTTTATGGATTTTAGTTTTATATATTACAATGAACAACTTATACATAGCATTTAAATTGTGGGTAGCTTACTGAAATGAACATGCATACCTAAATAAAATATAAACTTATTTTGGCAAAGTATTTGAAATTAAAAAAAAATGTATTTGAAGGATAATATCCCTGAATAATATAAATATACACAATTTTATTTTATTAAAAACATATTTATGACTTGTTTGAAAAAAAATAACTTGTTTATTTATATTAATATTATACGAAAAACAAAAATAATCAATATTTTAAATATTTTTATTATACTAATTACCAATATTTATCTTTTTTTTTTGTTTTTTAGAAAATTGTAAAGGTAATGTTAATATATACATAGTGTCGTAGTTGAAGAGATAGAGTTAAAAGCCACTTTTATAGGAATCTCGGAAAAAAGACCAAGGAATAAAAGAACACGGAAAAAAGAACAATTTTTAAAAATTTTGAATATATTTATTGATTATAAAAGAAAGTATGAAAAGTCTACATAGGAAGTTTCCAGTAATAAAAATACATCTTACTCTATATTATACTAAGTTATATTGTATTTATTATACATAAAAATATACTAGATACCTATATAAAAAATATGAAGAATGAAAGATATATTTGTTTAAATTTTCTCACATTATTTTATACAATAAAAAAAACAACATTTTTCAAAAGAAATACATTTATATTTCAATATTTTTAAAATTAATTTAAGTATACATTTTTCTTAAAGATTAGATACCGATGGTTATTAAAAAGTTCAATGTAGGAAATTTCGATGTGGGTGTATGCGGATTGTGTAAATATAAATGTGTGGGTAGGTACTAGCTCAGTATATGATAATTTTTTAATTTTTATAATCAATAAATATATTTAAAAATTTATTCTTTTTTCCGTGTTTCTTTTTTTCCTTGGTCTTTTTTACCGATTATCTTTTTATAATTATTTTATGATATTTTAATACACGATGTGTATACAAATTATAGATAGGTATATAGCATACGATTATAGATTACAAAATAATAATACATAAATGTATGTGTGGACAGTTGTTTAAGGTTGTCAGAGTTTTTAAAATATAAGTGAACTCCCTTGGGCATGAGTGATTGTATGATTGATTCTGAGCGGAGTGACGATTGTACTGGATTTTCAATGATTGTGTTTTTTTTTTGTGTTTGAAGATATATTTTTATTAAATTCAATTTGTGTAAAAATACGTCATTCAGGAGATATGGTGTCAAATATAAGATTGGATTATACCGATATTGAAAGAGATTTAACGAAAATAGAATGAGTATACGTTCAAACTTTCATTGTCGGTTTGGAACTAATTCGTTTTATCAACATAAGGATGTCCAACTAGTGTGATTCTCGAATACTTCACAAAAATGACATGTCGTATCAGTTTATCTTCACGTAGTGAATGCCAAAGATAAGGTACAAGTATATTTTGTCACGTGCAAGACTAAGGTTGCGCCACTCAAATCATTATAAACGAATAGTTATCTAACCATACCATGACTGAAATTTCGAACCGTGGTTTTGTTGTCCTATTTCTGTCATATAGACCGACCCTTCTCCAAACTTTGATGACCATTCGTCTGCAGGCACGTTCTTTCTATAGTTATATACGATTGTATTTGAATGCACAACAAAGAATTTTCAATATTTTCGTCGCGAATTTCGTATCAAAAATGAAGGAGGTTCTTTTGATTTGTGTATTGAATCATATTTGTACAAATTAAATAACACGTTAATTCAATGACATGTAGTTAATTCTCATGATAGTATTTGATTCATAAATATTGATATGGATAAAAGTTGAAAATTTAGTTTTCCGAATTGGTAGAATAATGATTATCACATAATTGTACATATTTATTACGGTTCTGGATCAATCGACCAACAACCATTCGACTGACAGGACAATCTACCGACAACCAAAATATCGACAAGACAATTTTACCTTTAATTTATATTATTCTTATTTTAAAAAATCTGCGCATAATGTATATAATTGACTATGTTAATAATACATTTTTTTATGATATTGTTTTATAATAATATTGATAATAATTGTTTTATAATAAATAGTAATAGCTAGTAAAGTATAATAATAAAATAATTAAAAAAATAATTCGTTATATAATAAAAAAAAAATACTTAAGACTAAAAATAATATATAAATATATGCGGTTCTAGAGTGTATATTACATGGTTAGGTTGTGACTTTGTGAGCAATACCTCGAAGATACTCCAGACGTGTCTTACCTTCACGATTGTTAAAAGCAATGTTTAAGCGCTGTTCACGTTTTCGCTGAAGATTTGTTGGGCGTGACTTTGCAGTTCTTTTAAGAATTGCTTCGATATCTGCATCAGCCTTAACTTGTTCTTTCTTAACGGTAACTTTTAAAAAACTGACAAACCTGTAGAGTTAGGATATTAATTACACTAGTGAAGTCACCACACAGACGGTTTCATTGAACACTATATCTATACCTGTAACGTATACAATATAACCGTTGTAGTTTTCAAAGCAATTACCATGATCAGTAATTAAAACTATACATTTAATTCGTCTAGTAAATAACACATTATTTTAAATATACTATTTAAGTATTTATATTATGTCCACTGTTATTCATTACTATAGTGGTCTACCACAGTAAATTTCGAATTTGTGTAATAATATGTTGTTTAATATTATTCGAAATATTATGTTTTTATTTTAAATATCTTTGTAGAAACATTAAAAGACAGCTTTGATTTTACCGGTACGTAACCATGGTTAAATGTAATTTATGACTGATATATAATATAATGACGTCTGTTTATCTGATGTTAGTAAAAAAAAATGTAATTTATGCATTTTTAACACAATCTAATGAATTATAACGACAACTAGAAAAAAAAATTAAATTATTGATGAGATAGTAAAATAATTTAAGTTATATTTAAGTTGTACTTATATAAAATACTCTTATATTTATTTAACATATTATATATTTTTTGCTATGTATATATTATTGCAGGGACTTATTATAATGACATGAGTATTGATGTTGAAGGTATTAAATAACTAAACCTACTTTTATTGAAAATAAAATATTTAAGAATAATAAAAAAACAATAACATTAAATTTGATTTACCTTCATACACACAGCGATTTTCACGGTTACATTTTGTGCTCAATTGTGTAACATTATGTGCTTTTTTAACCTATGTTTATTTTTTTTGATAGTTTTTATTATAAAATGGCCATTACTATCGACCAATCTTCATTTTAGTGTTTATAATATTAAAAATATTATTTTATTTTTAGACAAAGTCCGTACGTAATTATACATTTTATATTATTAGTTATTGACTTATTGTTAATTTGTATTTATAATTTGGAATATTTAAAAGACCAATCTAGGAAAATTATTTTTTTAGTTCACCCGTAAATAATATTTTTTTTTTTTTTAGAAACAGTTGGTTTGTAAATTTGTAATTTTTTACTTATAGTTATGCGATTTGTGAATTTAATTAAATTAAGTACATTCTATATTTTCAAAGAATTTCATAATTTCCACATATTTTTTTTTTATTTACTTAAATTAATAGAAGAGAAACTTTTGATTTCATTCGTTACTGCTTAAATAACACATTATCGCACATTATCATATTATTAATATATATGCTTATCTATCACATATAAAATGTAATTAAAATTAAAAAATATAATATTAATACTTTTATCAAAAACAATTAATTATTTGATATACAATATCATGTATGTATAACCAAAGTTGTAATAATATTTTTCTTATTAAAATATTCCTAAATTAAAATTAGTTTTAAAAATAGTATAATATGGTTCATTTTGACATTGGTCATTTTTGATTTAATGAAAAGGTTCTAAATCAATTTTTTTTTTTAACTGTTTTTTTTTTTTAATATAAAATTATATAGATCCGTTAATAACCATATACAAAATACGAAAAGGTTCTAACTTATAAACATTTGAATATTAAGGACGAAGTGGAGTAATATCAGTTACAGCCTTTTCAATCTCAATAATAATTAAAAATGAAAAAGTTCTTAACGATCATACATGTAATATTTTAGAATTAAAATATATTGACTTAATACAATAAGATCACTGATACATTACAAATTATTATTTTAATAAAGTGAATATACTATGTTGTGTTATGTTGCATAATAATACTTATAATATGACGTAGTGTGGAGAATTAATATAATTTACGCTTCGAAGTTGATACTACTGCAGAGAAAAACGATGTAAATCAAAATCAAAAAGTTTTAATTAAATCAATAATATATGTTTTTGGGATAAAATGGCTCTAAGTTCTAACTAAATAAATAATTTTTATTTTCGGAATGAAAAAGTTTTACACACGAAACCTTTTAATTCAAAAAAAAATAAATCATTTTTTTATTATTTCATCAATCAATAATAGCTGTAAAAACAAATTGTCTATACAATTGTTATGACTTTCTTAACACCACATTAAATTGTTGTAATTTGGTAAATACAGCGAAAAAAATTTATTTAATTTAAAATGCTTCCCTGAAAAATTACAAAAATTATGTTAGAACCTTTTTATTCTAAGACGACATAATTACAAATCTTACATTTTGCATAGAGCGATAATGAAACATTGTATAATTATAATTTTTATTTATAACTTTTAGAATTAACTATTAAGCTTGATATATTTATACTTAATAAAATCTATATTATTTTAGCTGAAAATTTTAAAGGTAATAACATTACATGTTTTTGGATTTTATATATTATGCATGAATCTTGCATGATACATAACATAGCATTGTTATTTTCAATCGTTAAATTAATTGTTGTATAGTATATGATTCCACTTTTTGGGGTAGAAAACTTGATACATGAGAATATACTTATTAATAAGTTACTACATTTGTGTCACCTTAACTTCCAGAATTTGAAAAAACATCAATACAAATCAATACAAGTATTTTGATTTCGGCGTTTGATAATAAACATCCAGATCTTTATAAAAATTAATTTTAAAGTTACATTAATTATTTTTAAACAATCGACGCATTATTTGTTAGTTTGGTTGTATAGATATTTCATAATTCTTAAAAATATTTGATTAATTTTAGAAAATTTTTTTTAAAAAATTTGCTTGATTTTATTATCTTTATATTTTATAGACTTAGCAGACGAGTATATACAATTTATTACAAATAACAAAGATATTGATGGTATGAATTATTAGTTTTAAGTGTGATTTCATAGATAATATAATTTATAATTAAACATTTTAGTAATATATAATATATATATATAAATTTCGTAGGCACATGTCAAAGAATTTAATTGTTATTAAATTTCACTATCCGCCTAGATATTTTAGTTAAATGCCTATTTTAAGTCAAGCAAATAATACAAAAGAAATATCTTGTATTATTTTAAAAATTTAGCTATATTTTCTATTAATTATTTATTATTATTTTATATAAAAAAAAACTATGCACTATTTATTAATATGTAAGACACGTAGATATATGAAATATGTTTAATTTCGTGTCCATCGTTACTATTGTTTTAAAACTAAAATCATAAATATATATAAATATTAACATTATATTACGTACAGTTTTATTGTTAAATTGTAATTTTAATGCAGTTCACTTATATAGTAGTAGAATTTAAAAGTATGAGGTAATAATAGCAGACAATTCGATATATTTTATTAGTAGTAATTCTGCGTGTTTGCATATAAAATTGTTATACAATAAGATAGGTACAGGTACTAAATATAATAAATTTCTCCAAAATCTAAATATCAATGCCAAGTTAAGTTCCGATTTTTAGATGATTAGAAGAAGCGTTTTTTCATTAGATTAATTTATATTTTTTTTTCAGATCCTATAAGAGAATACTGCAAAATTTAAGATGATTAGTAGTAATATGTCTTAAAATGATAATAATTAAAGTTCAGAGTAAACATTTTAACAATAGTGTTTAAACTATTATTGACGAATTAAATTACTTTAATTTATTAAAAATTTGTTTTTGTTAATTCATTGATAGTTTTTATAAAATATACATAAAATAAAAATATTTTTTTTTGTCATTTTTATTTTAGTCAATTAATATATTTTTTTTAAAACAAATTATGAATATCCTATTAGAACCATAGTTTCAAGTTTTCTTGTTTGACGTAGAAATTATGGCACAACAGGATTTATTGGTGAACACAAAAAGTATTCTGTGTGTTTTTTAGTTAACGAGACGTATATTTTGAATTTTACGTTTTACTTGACAATTTAAAAAATATTTGATAACGACTTGAGTTTACTGTTATCTTGTATAGAGCAATCTGTTCACGTGTCATCGTTTACGAGCATGAATGTCTGAGGAAGAATCCAGTTGTAGGATCAACACCAGTCCACCTCCCAATTAATAAACCTAAGCGCACTACTGACTATATAGCAAGTAATAAACAGTATAATAATAATAACGACAGACTTGGCATATGACACAGTTGCACATAATGCAGTCGTTAAGTACTCAAATTGTTAGGTTTTATTAATAGCAAAATTCTCTATCAGCTTAATAATTATCTTTCTTGACCATGTAAAAACAACTACCTGCGCTGTTTTGTTACCTTATCTCTTCCCGTGTATATTTCGTGCGTATGTGTAGTCACAATAATATGTATGACTACGGTCAGTACAGTTTATCAGTATTGGATATCAGTAGTGTTAGTATGCGTCATTAATATTAAGGTGACGGTAATTTCCGGTGATTTGTTTTGTTATTTCCAAGAGATTGATCGGAAATTAGAAATAAATAATTGTGTTCCGTTGTGATAAGTTATTTTTGGAATGTATTATTTTTCTTGTCGTAATAAATTATATATTTTATATAAGTATTATGTACACTGTAC
This sequence comes from Rhopalosiphum maidis, assembly GCF_003676215.2. Taxonomy (NCBI): domain Eukaryota; kingdom Metazoa; phylum Arthropoda; class Insecta; order Hemiptera; family Aphididae; genus Rhopalosiphum; species Rhopalosiphum maidis. The sequence continues at coordinate 70,978,532 of NC_040877.1, forward strand.
ACGTAAAACTGATAAATATTATTATTGTTTACTTGAATGCTTATGACTATTGCATAATCATAAATCAACATTATTGGTTTTAATAAACTCTTCGTCTTTATTCTTTTCCTCAATTATATGCGCCGATCATCCTTGTTCTACACCTTCAGTCTCTGTACTTTGCCTAATATTTATTCACATAATCTATTTTTCTACCATTCTCTATTCTGTCTATTCTTATTTATTTTCTTCAGTTTTTCTCTTCCTCTCTTTTCTTCTACAATTATTTCTACAGCCACCTTTACTGTTTTTAAATCAAGATTTATAATGTAACTGAACTACTTCAACCTATTTTCATCTCATTTTCTTATTTTGTCTACAATTAAAGTCATTTTTCACTTCCCGTAATGCATTTATTTGTTATCAATTATCCTACCCTCGTTAGTTACTCTGCAAATATGCAGAATTCTAGTATAAACCAAAAAGTGAATGGTGGGATATTCACTTCTTGTTTTATTCTTTCCACTATCCTATTTGCGATGGATAAAATATTGCTGAGCTCACAGATGTTTTATAAAATCTACCATTTGATCTAAAAATAATCCTTTTGTCTTACATATCTCCACCCTAAATATTCAAACATTATCATATTTATTTTGTACTCTAAAACCCCATATTTTTTTATCCCCAGTATTTAAACATATAAACATCACTAATTTCTTTCATCAATTTTCGATAACCATTCCTACAAAATTATATATATTTGCCTTTGTTTTACTCCTTACTCTGAGTCTCTATCCTTTAAGCACTGCTTTTCATTCTTTCAATCTTTCGCTTACTTCTTATGGAGCCACTTTCACTAAACGAATATCATATTATTCATATAATGTACCATGGTACTTAACTCTGTATATCTTTTGTAATTATGGCTTCATAAATTTAATTTATACACATACAATTTTTATTCTCATAATTGTTCCTTCATGTACATCCTCTATTATTTTCTCATATTCCAAAAATTTAAGACCATTAACCTAAGCTGTGTTACTACACTTTTGTATCTTATGAGATTTTTTTGATATTATTAACATATTTTATGAATGATTTAGTTTTCAAAGATGATAAACGATACGGTTGTCTATGAACACAATTTAGCCAATTGATGAAAACAGCGAAGAAAGTTGGCTTACAAATAAATATTTGGTCTTGGAAAGTAAATATAGACATAAAGTACGGAGATTACGTATCTTTTCTTTTAAGTGGATGCCCATGAAATTAGTTGAGTTAAATAATTTGTATAACTATTCGTAGTTTCGATATTGATCGAAAACAAATTAAATTTAAGACAAAGTAGCAACAAGAATATTTTTAAAGGAAACAAAATATGTGTCTATGGTCTAATAATAAGGTACTGGAGTTATAGTCCCTGTAAAGAGAAATAAAGGTACATTAATTTACTATCCTGTTACGTCGTTCTAGGTTTACAACGTTATTGTTTATAATGTAAGTATATTGTATTATATTTAATGTAATCATCAAATAACAAAAACAAATTTGAATTTATGTCTAGTTTCAATCATAAATTTAGATATCAATTATTAAAACATATAATATGATTTTAAATTGTAATTATATATTTTTAAAATCATGGTATAAATTATTAAACGGTTTCTTCACAGTATTCCCGTAGAGGATCTGAAAAAATAAATTGAAAAATAAAATAGCATTTAAAAAATATCTCTTATAATTATTATTCTTTGGACCACGCTACAATATAAATATTTTGGAGGCAGTTGATGTATTTTGATATTTTGTACACATGTAATATTTTTTTACATACGTAAATGGTTGATTACAAAGAACTACTAATAAATGTTTAATTGTCTCTTGTCTATTATTAACAATTTCATATATTTACAAATAAATTAAATATTAACTGCAACCCAATTAATATTTAATTATTCAATAGTACATAATTAATTATCGATTTTACACCCAATATATTTTTTGAATCAGTGCTTATTATTATATCGTAACGGATAAAAAGAATTTTTCAAGAAATTATTTTATTGTAACTATATATATGTGTAAATAGTAAGTACCGTATGTAACCAATATGATACTCGTGTAAAGTAACTAATATCAAATTTTCTCGTAAGCACTTAACTTCAAATGACAATTATGTTTATCGCTACGGAATAGTTTATTCTCCAGATAGAAATATTGTAATTTATATAAATTGTACTTAGTTTGGTATAAGTTACTTCCGTGTTCTCACAGTTATTAAAAATGATTAATTTTTAAATATTTAATTTATTTAATTTAAAAAAAAAAAATGAATAGATAACTTTGTTTTACATTTCAATTTTTAATAGTTAATACTAAAATTTAAAATTAAAAAAAAATCTTCTATTAAAAAGTTTAGGATTGTTTCTAAAAAAGTTAAAAAAAAATTATATGTTTGAATGGGAAAATATTTTAATAAATTAAATCATAATTATTAATAGCTATTACTGTTTAAAATTAATAATTCATACCTTTAGAAAGTATATGATTTTTGAAAAACGTTTGATAATCATTTCCTAAATCTGTAAAATATAAAGTATAAAGTATAAGTATAATAAAGTAGAAATAATTGCATAGTATAATTTATTTCATTTTTTTTTTTTTTAAATAACTTATTATTTATAGGAGATATCAATAATTATAAAAGAATATAATAAATCACCAACTGCGAAGAAAAGTGATAAGTATAAACTTAACATCTCCAAATTACGGAATGGTTAAAATATATAATTAAAATGTATTTTTAGAAATAAGTATTTATTACCCTATACTATAATTAAAATACTTGTATCTTTTCCTGATTTTGGAACTTTGGAAAACACTCAGTCATTGAATTTTAATATCCTACTACTCTGCAGTTCCTATGTCTTTAGTTTCCTACTTAAATATAACTCTCTCAAAAAATAAAAATAGATATTAAATAAAAAAATAAAATATAATTCAAATAACTTGAATATATTATGTCTCATAGTTAATTTAATTTCAAATGTTAACCCATAAAATAAAAAAAAAACAATACACAAAATGTACTTACAAGTGAATCCTTTCTCTAAAAAATATACAGGTGTTATTAAGTATATAATATGTAGTATAATAATAAATGCTTATCTTCTAGAAAATAATTTTAAAATAAAAAATAAAATTAGTAATTTATAGAATTTATATATTTTTAAACTATTTAGTGCTATTCTGGGATTGAAAATATTGTACAGTGTGTTGTCAATTGGTTACGTTGAATGTTTTTAAGATAAGGTGAATTAACTAATGACGGTCGTATTTTGGTACGATGTACATAATAATACACCCAAATAGCCAACTTATTGTTATTGATATAATCTTCATAAGTAAATATTATCTTATTAAATTGTACTTATAATTAAAATATAATGAGTAGTAGATACCAAGCAAAGGTGCAGCAATATGTGATTCTAATGCCTAATTTTCGACTGATATAATATTGACTGTTTTGGCTCCAGTTTAAAGGGCTGTGCTATTCAAATATGGGCCAACGTATAACGCCTTACTGTCTTGTAATGATGCAACGGGGTTAAACGTTTAAGTTTAAAATAGGTAAATACAATATTATAGTAATAAATAGTATTATCTATTCTTTAACAGAATTTAATATTACTGTAGATAATTCAAAATTGCTATTACAATATCAATAGTGATTCAATAGGTACCTTAGTACCTACACTGTTAATTCAAATATAAAAATAAGTTTTATTTTTTTAGACAAATACTAAGATATTGATGTTTGGTTATTTTATTGCACGTGATATAAAGTGATATATAGTGGGAAAATGAATTTAATAAAAGACGTTTCACAAAACAAAATTCTAGAACATGATATTTATAAAAAAAAAAAAGTTACAAAAATACGTACTAATTTCATCTAAAAATAATTATAATAATAATAATAGATAAATTAAAAAATAATGGTACAGTGATTAAATTATAATGTTTATGACTTATAAATTATAAGAATTCATAAATATAAATTTTGAAACAACGAGACAGGAGAAACGAAAAATAAATTTAATATTTTATCATATAAAAGCATATAAATACGTACCAATACAAACTGAAAATAAAATATTACTAAAGATACTTAGTAAAAAATAAATAATATCTTTTTATAAAAAATAAAAATATTGAAATAATAGCATTAATATTGGTAATTAGTTGATATCATGATGAATATTTGATTATTAAAATCTTCAAAGGAAGTAAGGTTACAATATACTGAAATATGACTAACGAAAATAAAACAATACAAATATCATTAAATAAAATACATAACACCCATATAGAATATTTTATTTTCTGTATTTACTCCACAGAAAAACAATATCATTGATAGGTATATATGTTTTTATAATTATGGTTCAAACAACCACTACAGTCGATAGGGAACTAGAGAGAATAAAAAAGATTTAAGTGCTCATGTACGTAATTGATAATTTTAAGTCAATAGAAAAGATGTACTCTACGATATGGACCACAAAGCTCGTTAAAAAAGAGGAGGTATAGCTCAACAAGCCTTTACTGAAATAATGAAATAAATAATGTCATGGGTTTTTTCAGTAAAACCTGTGAAGATTTATAAGACCACCATTTCTAGATACCTGAAATCTCTTCAACCAACTAACATGATGCACTGATGTTCAAATGCGATGATTGAATGCGATCGGTGGATCGCTTTCAGGATTAATTTTACTTAACTTAAAAATTACATGACGTTCAGTCTTAATTTTTTTAATCTAATATAATTCAATAAAAATGCTTAGTACCGTTTATATCAACATTAAGGTCTTCAGAAATAATTCCTGCAATACAATTTACAGCATAAAAATATGTAGATAAAATTTAATCTAATCATCTCATAATCTATTTTATAGTAATAATGTGTTCTCATTTCAGTTATTAAATGGTTAGAGAATATCATAGGTAAATAATAACTTGGTAATAGTATTAAGGAATCAGATTTTATTAGGTACATATATTATATTTCATTCATATTATTCATTAATTCAAACCATACATACCAGAAAAACTAAAATTTTCTTTTAATAATTCTGTAAATATTATATTATTATTATATTCCTTATAAAAAGTAAAATTATAATAACTATATATATCACCAATATAGTACAGAAGATGAAGATATAACAAAAGTAATATATTGTAAAATAAACTATATGTCTCATAAGTCATAAGTATCTCTGTGATACATTTATTCGTATAACATACAAGTTGTACAACATTTTTAGATTTCAGATACAGAATCTCCTAATATTTAAACTTTTTAACTGCAGCGAGAAAATTTGTAGTATTTCTAACAACGGCAATCAAAAATTCCTGTTATTATAACATTAAATGAAACTCATCAAATATCAACATACTATATTTTTTAAATGTTAGTCATAGCTCACAAAATTATAAACAAGAGGAAACTTCATATTTTACAATCCAATGTGACAATTTGAAGCAACTGTCCCTTACATACGTCATACATATATCTATGATTTGTTATATGTTCTGTTTTCTATAATTATATGTTATAACTTAGAAGTCTATAATTTACCACACATCGCATTTTTTTGTGAAATAAAACATATTTATCACAAATTACATCAATTAATAACTATATTTGTATAGAGAATAAATTTTTATATTATAGATCAGTAAAATTACCTTCACAATGTACTAGAAAAAAAATAACAATAAAAAAAAATTAAAGAGAAATAAAAATTATAAATAATACTATTATGTCTATTTTTAGTAAAAATTTGTATTATTAAAATTTTTTTTATAAAAATCATAGTTACGATTTTAAAATAAATGTGTTAATACAATATGTATGTTTTATTTACATGAGCTTTTTAGTGTTTATAATTAACCTTTATATATTATATATTTATATAATATTTTTGTCCTAAATAGTTTACTAATTAGTTTAGTAATATGTTTAATAAACGTCGTTTATATTCAATGTAAACAAACCATAAATTACGCGCATTTTAAATAAATGCATAAGTAACTTGATTTGTATTTTAAAATGTATAAACAAAATTTATAAAATCAGTAAAACAATTCAAAAGTACCATATTAAGTGAAATGTATGTTAAAATAAATTCTAAATTAATAATTATAACTTGTTTTACTATCATAACTTCTAATAATTATGTATAAATATATACAAATATATTTTGATTAATAATTGTATATTACTGTCTATTGCTTTATCATCGTTCAATCCGTCACACTTTTCCATATGAAAAAAGTAAAAAAATATTAAACAAATTATTAAATTAAGTTGAGTAATTTTCATTTTTTAATATATTTGTAGTTATACTATAACTGTTATAGTGAATTGAAAACTGAATAGTTAAAAATTATACTTTACTGAAATTTGTATAGTTTGTCACTAAAAACATTCTAAACGGATCGTCACAAATGGCTAAATAATTTTTTTTTCAAAATTAAAATAAATAACATTTTCAAATTTTGTTTCTTTTACCACGTGTGTCAATAATATGCTTATTTGACTAGTATATGCAACTATAGGTTTTAAAAGTAGACTATTCAGTTCGAAACAAATGTTAGTTTTATAGCCGATGTTGTACTAAACAAAATATATTATATTATGTTTACATGATATATGTAAGTCAAGATACAGATATTTTGTTATCTATTGTAACACATACACGTTATTAAATTATAAAAATTATGTTAAGAAAATATTTTTTCAATGTGTACCAGATTGTCAGTTTGAGTCAGTTAATTTTAATAAATTAAAAACAATAATATTTCAAGATATAAAAATATATCAAATCATAATGTATAAGAAATAAGAATGGAGGTTTTTCAGCAGTTGTCGTTTGATACGGTCACTGCAGAATAAAACAGTAATTAAGTAGTATATTTTGATTGTGTGTATTATATATTAGAAATAACTAATTAAGTCAAATCCAAAAAGTAAGTGATTTGAACATACGGTAGTAACTAAATAGGTTTAACATCAAACAATCAATTTTTATCTCAATAATAAATTACCTTATATACCAAACTATTGAAGTATCAACTTGTGTGCATATATAATATGTATATATGTATATGTATACGTGTACACACACACACACACGCACACACACATATATATATATATATGTACACAACATTGAAATCGTTAAATTGAGTGTGTAATAAACATTAGACACAGAGTAAATAAATTATTCATTTTTTTTTTCATTTTTCCATGAAAGGTTGTCCATTAGCAATACATGAATTAACACTATCACAATATTTCATATTAATATTGTTGACAAGTTGTAAAACAAAGTTGTAATACAAATAATTAAAAATAATCAAACAAATAGTTAACCGCTCTAGTGTACAGTAGGTTAATGTAAAATGCATTTTTGAGAAAGTCACTTTAATAGATGTGTCAAATTCAATGATAAATTATTGCATATGAAAAAAGATTCTGAACAATCACATTTTTTGATACTTATTATATTTGTATAAACCTATTATAGTAATTTATTTTACTATTTTTAGTAATACAGATGGTTGAATTAATTTTGTCCTAAAACATTAGTTATACGTTACGCTAGCGAAACTTTTACGAGATATAACAATTTTTTAATGAAATGTAACCACGATAACCTTTTTTTGTAACTTACAAGGAAGTTTAGAATAATTTTTCAGTTGAAAAATTAGTTTCTCTTCAAAAATATTTTTTTGACGTCATACAATTTTTAAGAAACCTTGTTATCATTTTGTAATCCCATGTTTCCCATAATTCAAAATTATTGACTTATCTGAAATTTCGTAACATCTGTTTTTAGTTAGCCTGGCGTAGGCGTGACGCCACCCCAGCATCCCGTAATTCATTAAAATGATTATTTGACTATACATTTTCAGAATATTTTTTAACCATTTAGTAACTAAATTTGGCGAAAAATTTTAGTTTTTTGAACTATCATAAAACCCGCGAAAATCCATTTACAGTTGGGTAATTATCACCATGTCATCACGCATGTCATACTATATTCTTCTACTCATCATCAATTAAACTTTTTTTTTCTTGAAATGTTCACATAATATAGTTACTATTTTGTAGCCAAATATATAACTCAGAATTTGAGATCTTAAACTTAAGTCAAATCTAATAAAAAACTTTTTGATTTTTAAGTCATTCGCGTAAGTAACTTGACGTGTAAGATAGTAAATACATTTTTTTGATCTGATTAATTATTAATAGATTTATTTTTTTGTTGTATTATATATTTATATTTATAATTTAAAATGCATTATTAATATTATCAAATTCAACTTAGTAATAAATATTGAACTTATAAGGAGTTCAATTCAGGGAAAGTCATGATAAATTAAATTATTATTTTTTCAAGGCCCGTGGGCAATGTGTCAATATGATGACCGATGATTAAATCTATACTTATTGTTTTTCTGCTTATATAGGTTCATACCGTTCTATATTTATAAAATTACAACAGAATTCTAATATCGTTATTCTTCGTATAGTTTAGTGGTTTTAATTTTTTTTTTTAAATATGGTACATTGTATTTTTTACAAAAATTTCATGGTACCTATATCAACAACACTTTTTTTTATTAATTGTATAATTTTTTTTTTAAATTCTCACGGCCTACCTATAAAATGCTCTACATTTGAAACAGTCAGCTTGAAAATCACTAATATAATATTTAATTTTGGCAAACTTTGAACTTCAAGTATTTAAAAAATAATCATGGCTGTGTATTTAAAATATGTATTTATACATTTCTAAAAGAATAATTATAAGTTATTTTTTTTTTTTTTGTACCGAAGTATATTGATTTCTTATATATAACTTTTTAATTTAGTGGTCATTGTTGAAAATTGAATACTGAATACATTCATATAAAATTATGTACCTACTTGGGCTAATTGTTTATATTATGTTTATTGCATTATATTATTATACACTGTTTAATAACCATACGCTTGTTTGATGTTTTGATGATTTTTGATGACTACGGGTGCATTATTGTTATTTTATTTTATACCTACCAGCAACTGTGCACATTGTATATTATATTTCACAAAATTTTGCTAAATCTAAACAATTCCAACCACTCCGCGAAACTTTTACGCTTTGTAAATCGCAAAATACTTTTAATATCGCGTTGTTTTCAAGAATTTCGGTACCGTTGGAAAATAGTAAATACCTTCGTGAAACTGGTCGCGTGTATATTATTACTATTATGTGGGTAGCAGGCACGTACTACGTGGTGTAGATGTGTTGACATATTTTAAATACCACACATGTCTGAGATGACAATACCAAAATTCAATTAATTCAATGTTAAAGTTTTTTTATTTCTATACTTTCTAGTAACTTAGTCTTCATCTTTTTTAGATTTTAACCGACGTATATTAATACGTACATAGGTGCACAAGACACGTGCGTACGGTGATTTATCTTGCAAACAAATGTGTCAATTTTACTATTTACACCTTGTTAAATGCACGTCATTCCGTTAATGAGTGATAACTAGCAAAACGTTTGTTTTCTGTATGGAAAACATGTATTATAATTTATAATTGTAAAAATTAAAGAAAATAATTCATGTACAATTTACGTGATTATTTGATTACTAAATTCGTTAAAAAAAACTACCAAATATTTCGTCATCACGTCTACAAGGCTTTACCATTTCAGTGGCAAGTTTGTAATTAAAAACTTGCAATTAGTTAACACCGAAAGAACGATTCGTGAAAAAAATACATTATGGAAGTTCATACTAAATTTTTAGAATTTTATTAAAACATTTATTATAAAAAGTAATAACTACTATGTATTGATTTGACTGTATTGATAGAGCATATTAAATGAAAAAAAAAATATATATTTACATAAAATTACTATGATATATTATGTTTGACACGAAATATAGATAATACAACTTATTCATTGTCACACAAACAATATAATTATACATAAATTAATAGTACAAATACTATTATAAATCCTTTATATTATAAAATAAAAATGTTAGGTTGATTTACCATTTATATTTTTATAATTTTTTTATAATTACTGATATGAATGATAAATACTGAAGATAGAGAAAAATATGTATAATGTGTCTATAGTTAAATATATGGAATATCATGTTTGATTAAATAATTGGGTACCTTTTTCACTGCCTATATTATATTTTATCTTAAAATTAATAGGCAATAATATTATAATAATATTTATTAAAAAAATTAATGTTTATCATAGAAATTACTTTCATGATATAAAATATATTGATACTATCTAATTATTAAAAATTAAAATTAAACATTAGATATATCATATGTGTATCCTTTATTTAAAGTTACAATAATTATTGTAACTCGTTACACCTCAAAGTTACTAGGAATAGTTGTAACTGATTTTAATTTACTTTTTGCTAATTACAAATGTAGCTCTAAATACAAGTGTGGTTCATGTAATTCATAACTGTCTAATCTTTAATACGCCTATACATTCATTGTAAACATTTCCCATGTGCTCCATTTGCCGAGTGGACTCACGACCATATATGATATAATACAGCGGTTTTCAACATTTTTATATTCGCGTACCACCTACGCAGTTTGAAAATTTTTACGTACCACCTTACCATTTTTTTTAATTAATAATGCATACGTTTATGTTACATGTATATAATTTTATTTTATTAGGAAATACAAAATAATAGGAATTTAGTATTTAATGTACAAAAATAAATTAAATTAAATATATGCACAATTGTTATTATTATAATTATTTATTATTACGATTACAAGCGACCTCCACACCACCAAATAAACCAAATAATATTTAATGTTAATAATGATTTATTCCAATTTTTTTTATAAAGGAAGATTTTGTTCGCGTACCACTAGTGTTACGCGTACCATAGGTTGAGAAGTTCTGATATAATATGTATATATTTCATCAGTAGATAAAAGAAAAATACAGTATTTTTTTTATAAAATTCGTTGAATTAAGTGTAGAACAATTAAACACAAATATTTATCAATTACCACGTGGGTAGAGCAAAGATTGACACGCTAATAAAAAAAATAGGAAAAAAAGTCCGTTTATGAAATCAAAACTAGTAAAATGTTTAACAATATTTCGTTTGGAAAAATCATAGGGAAAATCACCACCAATATTCAATCAGCTGTAGTGCATCCATCAAGAAGAACAATATTTACTATAATAACTTGCCACCTAAAAAATTCAACGAAATAACCTACAAAAACCGACTATATCACGAGTGATGTTAACGAAACCACAACTTCGCCGTCGAACGTCAAGTGAACAACAAAATAGCCCGTATAAAAACCATGCTAATAACACGTCAACAAGATGAATGAGACGATTTTCTTCAAACTCTATAAACCACCAGGACATCTCTGTTTACTACGCGAATAAGGAATTCACTAAACGAAACACTAGCAATCTATCCGATTTATGGACTAAACGCGTCCGAATAACTCGGCTGAAGATAAGATGGAATTATTTTGCAAATGCATATAAGAAACAATTCACCTCGAACTTAGGACAGGTGTATAATATTGACTGACAAGTACATGACAACATTCATAAAATTAAAGTATCTCCTACGGCTATCTAAGCTTCTATCGACGTCGGGGCTTAAAGAATTTTTAGCTTATAATACATGCACAGAATGTCCGTTATGTCAGAAATCACTTTCGGATCTAAATATCGAACAATTTTTCTATACCGAGAAATATCTTCGTATATATATAAAAAAAAAATACATCATTTTAAAACTAACACATCCGAGGATTTTAGTAAGAAAAATCATTCGCATAAATATGATGTAATTTAAATTATATTATATGCACGTCACATTACTAATACTATTATACAATATAATATTGATATAATTTAAAAAATGTTCGATCAATTATGTGGGCGTAGGTGTATGTTCTGATGTTGAATTATAGGCACGTGATACGTAATATATGTCGATTTTTTTGAAATGTATTTTCTTAAATTTTGGTTTATAAAATTTATTATTATGTAATAAAATTTTATTCAAAATTAAAAAATAAATAAAGTGCTATTTTTAATTTATCGTCGATAATATTATTATAATTATTGTAATCATTTTTCCATTATCGTTATAGAAAATAGGCAAAAAATATGCTTTTACAGCAGTTCATAAAAATACTAATTGGTCGGTATTTGAAGGCTGTCGGCTGTCGTAGGTTTTACAATTAATTATATGAGGGTGGTAGTTATTTCTGTATATTTCATAAATTAAATAATAATAAGTTAGTTAGTAGGTATATGAATATACAGCGAGTACCTTTTACATGAAAACCAATTAAAATAACTTTCTAAATCTATATTACTAAATTATCTATTATTTTTAATAAAAATATTATTTTAACATAAAATTAATTTTATGTTCTTATTTAATCTAAATTGTATTATGTGGGACGGCGATCGACAGTTTTAAATCAAATACGTATTTGTTATACAACATTGTTTTTAAATTACATATATTATTTGACTTGCAATGTGAATAGATATATAATTTTAGTTTTTTTAAGCTATTACTGCTTTAAAATGTAGATTTTTTACTATTAACAAATGTATATTATTTTCTGGGAAATAATAATTATTATTTTTTCACTATAAGTACTAGAGTATATGCAAAAATAAAACCAAATCCAATGTATTTCTGAAAATTTTATTGAAAAGTATTTGTTATAAATTTCTAAAAAAGCAGTTATTGAATGTTTAGTACTTATGTAGTTTCAAATATAAAATCTGCCAAAATACATCATACTTAAAAAAAGAAGGAATCTATTTACCTTTAGTTATATTTATTTTATTAAAGACTATACATTTTAAATGTTTATTATGTATTATAAAATACTTAATAATAATAAACTAACAACAGAATTCCTTAAGCAACGTTCATGAGTTTCTATATAGATAAATACAATTTTTAAATAACAATATTGAACGTGTCGCTATTAAAAAAATAACTATTAGGTAAAATACGCTTTTTATAAGCTCGTGTGAAAAAAAAAACACGAATACTATAAAAATATCGAAATTATAATGATATAATATGCAACATTTAACACCGTATCATCATACAGACTATGACGACATCCTAGAACTCACCAACCGCGCGAGTCCCGCAGTCGTTTTACGCGGACTTAGACTTCGGTGCCAAAAAATGGTTTCACCCCCAAAATTACCATTGGTGACATAGATTATCCCTATGGAAATCATCGTGGATGTGTGTGTGTGTATATATATATATATATTGTATATAGTATAATAATATGTTTAATATCAAGTGCAAAAATATTGTTGTAGCACTGGCTCGTCCTATTCGGTATAAACCCGGTGCGGCGGTGTGGTTATGATTTATTCATACGCACGCACACATATTATTATAATATTACATATGTATACCAATAATGTAATATGTATAATGCCGGCTAGGTTGTATATATTATGCAGCGAAAAGCGTAAACGGATTTATTCGTATTTTTTTTTCGAACGCAAACGCTGGCAATGAATTTACGAATGGGCTTTGGAAATATATATTGTAGGCAATATACACAGTATACGTCATACTGTACGCGTAAATATTATTATTACTGTAAAATGTGATTGTTGGTGTTTTGATTTCAAACGGTCGACATCCCGTGTGTTGCGTGACGTTGTTGCGGAGAAAAGTGATGTTCACAATTATTGATGTGGCGCGATCGCTATAAATGACATCCACAGTTTCAAATCTTTTATTATGGCTATTGCTATAGTTATCATCATCATCATCATTATTATGGCACAAAACTGTGGGGTGGAAAAATAACAGTTTTGATTTATCGATCTTTTGTAAAGGTAGAGGCGGTATGAGTGGTATAGCCACACATTTTATTTTTTTCCGACCAGCTTATCGAAAATATTATCGTCTGAAAACATGTGATTTTGGCAGTTTGCACAATATGTACAATGCAAACAATTGATTAGAACTCACTTTGTAAAATATGTTCATACAGTATTGTAACCATAGTATAGCATACCTATATACATGTGGCTATTAATATACAGACCGATCATACTCGCTCATATTTTTCATTTCATAATTTATATATTTTTTTTTTTTTGGAAATTTTTATAATTATAATATTAAATACTAAAATTTTTAATACTATTTATGGCATAGGTACTCTGTTACGACACCAACTTAATTTTTCCAAAAAAATATTAAACAGACGATCTTTTTTAGTTTTTTTTTGAAAATATAAATGTATTTGAACAGAAATTTGAACGAGTAGAATTTGAGTTAGTTAGCTTTGGGTATTGATAATAATGATAGGGCCATTATAATACTAGTATCTAGCTAGTTGAAAGATATGGGACAATGATGAATTTAAAATTATGATAATTAATACTAAAATGGGTAAAATGTTTTAATTTTTAAACATTTTTTGAATATAAAAAGTAGTATCTCAATGTTTAATGAATCACACTGTGTAATTATTATATTATATTATAATATGGCGACAGTGGTAACAGTGGTAACTAATGAGTAGTGGCTACAATAATTAACAGTTAATTTTTTTCAGTTATATGTTAGGTAATTATACCAGTGGTGTGTCTTATTGTGATAAAAAAAATATTATTATTATCGACTATGATAAGTTTTCTGTTATAAAATTTTAATTTTTGCGTTAAAAAAAGTACGTGGTTTGAAAATATTGAACACACAATGCGTCGCAGACAGATGTAATTTTCGCACACCAAATGTCAAATAATAATGATGAAAAAATGGTAAAAACAATAATACCACGAAATATTGAAATAGTTTAAGTTACTATTGTTGCATCAGAATTGAAAAACATAAAACAAGTTTAATTGGTACAGAAATTTCACATAAAATAAATGACGGTATTATTCTTAAAACAACTAGACACCCTGCTTTACTATGATTACTTTCGTTATCAAACTATGCTTCTCAATCATAGGTATAAAATATTAATATATTATACAGTTTATTATTAGATAACACAATTTTCCATAACCTGGACATATCAATAGATGCTATTAGATAGTTATTCATTTATTAGTAATTTACATATTATTATGGAAATCAAACAGTGAGTTATGATCAGAGCAGTACACCATGACAACGGTCCGTTATCAAGAGACTTCATTTTTTTTTATATAAATAACTTGTGTCATTTATATTTATATATTAGTAATGACATTACATTATAATATAATATTGATGTTATTATTTGTATACTTACACCCTGCGAATAAATTTAATAAAGTCCATACGTAAGGGTCGCCGCGTCATTTAATATTCATGTACACGCGTGCACGTCGCGTCGCGCTATAATAATAACATAATACAAAATACCTTTGGGCTATACGATGAGGACGATCCGCTACGCTCAAGAATCGGACGTAAACGACTTCTGTCTTTGAAGTGACGACGATGGTCCGTATATATATATACATATATTATAATATAATAATAATATACAATATATAGTTGTTGTTATTTATAAACTCTGTAGTATACCTAATATTCATGGTTGGCTTATCACAATTTATATTCACGTAACGTCAGTGTTTCGCAATGGTACATTATTTGTTTGTTTTAACGTCATTATCACTAAACACACACACACACACACACACATATATACACTTGTTTTAACCTAACCGGGAGCAGGGAAAATGTTTAATGGATACCGTGTCCGCAGTACACGTCGACCGCTGACGAATTGTTTTACAAATCAACAATTCACAACGAAAATACTGAGCGTGTGTAAAAACGATGTCTAACGGGTAATAGTTAAATTATAAACTGTAAGCAACTGTACACGACTGGACCAAATGCGTTGATTTTTATAGTGCTACCTTTTTGTCCTGAGACGTCTGTTCTGTGATTTGTGATGGACTGCAGAGTCAATGTCACTTCCGATATTATAATTAATATTATTGTGGCACCTACGGATTTGACCGAACATCATAAATTCAGTAACGAATAATCTTTAGTTGATTCGTTCGGTGTACTCGCGTGGCAAAATAAGTAGATATGTGAGCATAATTTAGTAACCTAACCATGTTCGCCGAACATACCCCGTTCGACGCTTCTAATTTGTATAATATATATATATATATAAAAATGTAATATTATTTCTTGACAGATAATTTAATATTTTAATGGCCAATGAAATGAGGCTAACCACGACTATAATTAGAAAAAAATGGGATGCGTCAACCGGACCAAAACTCGTATTGTTGCTGACATTCCTATTAAATTTATCGTGGATACACACGTATT
Organism: Rhopalosiphum maidis; assembly: GCF_003676215.2. Lineage (NCBI taxonomy): Eukaryota > Metazoa > Arthropoda > Insecta > Hemiptera > Aphididae > Rhopalosiphum > Rhopalosiphum maidis. The sequence goes on from NC_040877.1 coordinate 70,994,981, forward strand.
GAGATAAACCCGAACGTTTACAACTTCCTTCATAAGTTCACCGTCCTCACTAGTCAAAATTCTATCAAAAGGCGTTTTAATTAAGACATTTTTTTTTCTAGATATTAATATTATAATACCTATATTATATCTGTGTTTTTAAAATGTGTTAGGAAAATATTAATTTCTCTTGATACGGCGCACTGTGTAGGCAATTCAGCACCTATCACGCATTGCTTAAATATTATTCAACATTCTATAATAATTTAGAATCTACATTACTAATAATAATATAGACAATATAAGTAGTTAGATATTAATGATTTTCTGATTCACAAGTAGATGAAAAGTTTTATACAATTTTTACAATTTTTTTGTTATTCACATTTTATAATATAATTATTAATTAAATATAGGATAATATTATTTTAGTATACTTATTTAATATTACGTTATGTTTCATTGGTTTGAAAACGTAATCGAATTTTACAAATTATATGATATTTCATTTATTATTAGGTGTTGTTCATAATATTTGATTGGATAGGTATATTTGTATTCAAGAAAGTATAATTGTCAATGCATTGTGGAGATTGGGATTGTTTTTTTTATTAGTATTTTATATATATATATTTAGATACATATAATTATTGGTTTTATTGAGTATGTTTATGTTATTATTATATTATGTGCGATGCTCTAATAAATAAAAAATTAAAATATTACTCATTTTCTATTATCTTGACGACGATATGTGTTTAAACACCCACCATAACGTTGAAATGACTTCCTTACAATTGCGCCTAGGTAAGTATTTTAATTAATTCTTGTTCTAACAAAAAATTTTGTGCACAAAAGCTTACTTTTTTTAAAGCCTTAATGAGTCAAAAAACAAGGCATTGTAAATTATACCAGTCATTTTAATTTATTTCTCGATAAATTAAATATTATCGAAATTTGTCGTTGCCGTTGAAATCGATCTTATTTTATCGAATTATTATGAATTATTGTATTATATTTATACCAATTATTATAAATTTAAACATACACACACATATATGAAATAATGATTTGTATTAATTTTAAATATTATTTTACCACAACACACGTGCTATTTACTATAAAATGTAATTTTCTAACTGAAATTGAATGATATATTATACCCTATAATTGGTTAAACGTAATTATATTATTTTGATACGAGCACGGAGTATGTTTTATACAACTATATCAATTTATCGTGCAGAAACTACAGTAAGATAGTGAAAATAATCTTTTTGCTACAAATTAATTTACAAATGTAGCATATAAAGTATGTTTCTAAGCATTGTTGGACGGTGTCCCGGAAATACAAATAATATTTATTATAAATATAATAGTATAATATTAAATACAGTTTGCGTTACAATAATAACATTTGAAATAAACTGTTTTGAGCTATGTTATTTTTATGTATACCATAGCAATCAATTCTTATTGATAAGCGGCTTGTGAATTTAAGAGCTGATATCACAATATTAATAAATTCAAAGCGACTAATCATTTAGAAATCGTATTCTTGAAATAGTGTCACTGAATGCTCAAAACAGAAAAAAATCGAGCCACGACGTCTTTTTATTACCTATTTCATTTTAACACTGGTGTAGCCACTGTAGCGTATAATATATTCCTATTTTATGTAGCTCGAAGTTTAAAACAATTAGCTCGAAAAGTTCAGAACATTTTTTATTATTTTTTTTTTTTTATATTTTAACATCCCAAGAAACTATTTCTAATTTTTCATAAGAATTTATTATCAATATTAAAAGATGGAAAGATATTTTCTACACTAAAAATAGATGACAGGCACGAAAATAAAAAAACCACACACTATAATAAAACAAATACACCCCCTCCCCCATTATAATATATACGTATATATAATATAATATGTATACTTACATACCAAATCGTCTGAACTGAAACCAAATAATTTATTTACAAGACGCTCGTTATCCCACACAGAGAGCGGTGATTCAAAACAACGTAATATTCTCTTCAAACGCTATTATTATATAAAATAAAGTAAGTAAGTAATGTATTCCATCACACGCATGTTATGACGTGACACTCCACAAACGCAAATATTGGACATGATGAGATAGTGACATATTGACACGTCATGGAGTCATTTATCATAATCAATATGTGGAAATTATTTCTCTTAGTTAGTTTTCAGCATACAAATATTTTTTAGTTAACTATCAGTAAAGAATTAAGCATTATCCGCAAATGTCGACTTTTTCTCTACTTTTTTTTACCAATATAAGACTAATAATAAAGACAAAAATATCCAAAATCTTTAACTTAATAGTATACATTTTATAATATTATTAATAGACTACAAGTGTACAACAGGCAATATTAATAATAGATAAAAGATAATGTATTTAGGCAAATGTCAAAGTTGATTTTTTTTTGTACAATGAAATACGCATTATTTATAAATAAAAAATTAATAAATCGTTCATAATGAGTTATATACCTCGTGAGTTGTAAAGTCAATATATCCACGTCATATGAAAACAAAGGTTACCATAGTAAACTGTCAAAAATTATAACATTTTAATATAATGACGATAATCGATAAAAAAAACTATTGGTCAGCACAGTACATAATATTATTATAGTGAGATACATACTGAGGTAATGAATTTAGGTACATAAGAATAAATTATGATCAGAGTGAGTAAAATTACGTCAAAACAGAATATATTGAAAATATTTAACTTTTCCTGTTTGTTCCACTTGTTATATGTATTAACAAAATATAAGTATTTGTGGGCAATTCTTGAAATTTATTTCTTTGCGACACCCACGTTTGCATACTTTACAAATAGTATTTATTAATGGTATTACAACTCAACTGAGAGTCAGCATTTCGGCATATTTTCAATGATATATTATTATATTCTAATTTGTTTACTTTGCGAATCATCATCAAACATCGAGAGTATTGAACATTTTTGTTTAAATACTGTTTACAGTCAAACGTTGCGGGTATGTGATGTATTATAACAATAACAACAATAATATTATTAAAGAGCGCGTATATTTATTTAATTGAATATAAATGAACATTTTTTGTATGGCCGGTAAATTATGTTTCACGCAACGAACACGCACGCATACCATATACTTACGACCTATTGCACCCGCAGAACAACAGTTTTACGGTAAAATCGCAAAAATAAAATGTAGGAACTTAACTCATGATATTGCTCTAATGAGTTGAAATTTCACGTACATTTTGCAATTATATCAAAATAGGACCATTTGTACTGTCGTATATGTAATTTTAATAAAATCACACAACAATACATATTATAATTAATGAATACACATTATCAAAATTCACGAGTTAAAACACAATTAAAAAAAAGAAAGTGTGTCCAACTCGTGGATTGTCGATTTACGTTTGGTTTTACTGTCGTAGTGTCGTACATGCACTTTTTAGTTTATATAATTCTAACACTGGTTGAGTGGCCAGAATACCACGATTTAACCGGTTTCGGTTTTGTCTTCAAAGTTAGATAGAAATATACTACTGCGATACTCTTGAACTCAACGACCGTAAAGTTTGACCCACAGTACAAATATTGTTATAAATATTTTATGCTGTTGACAATAAAATTTACATAGTCACCTACTCGTATTACTACAGTACCTATAAAAACCTATTTTAAATTATTGGTGGGTTTATTTTAGATGGGATTAAGGTCAAGTTTATGTTTTTGTTTCATAATATTGTCGCTCATTTTAAAGACGGGTTACAGGATAAATTTCATATTCTTTGTATTTTATTTTGTAGAAAGCTGTATCAACAATTTAACCATAAGAACTTTTAGTCGGGAGAAAGTTTGAAGAATATTCTTTCATGTCTCACCTTATACAATAGACTTAACCTAACCTAATCTATATAAAAATAAAAAAATAAAAAATCCGTGATTTTAAATTTATCCACCCGTTTCATATTCCGTTTAAGTACATTTAGTATTGCTACGTAATCGTTTATAATTATTAAAGCAGTTTACGGTCGACCGACGTATACATACTTTTTTTTTTTTATTGTTGTAGGCTTGCTCTTTCTGTTATTCAGCTTGACTCGCAGGTCGACCTACTTGATATAGTATATCTTTTGTAGGAATGTTAAGCATACATACTGCACAGAGTGCAATTGCAGTGAATAATATATATATATATATAAATATATTATACCTATATATATATATATATATATATATATATATATAATTTAATTGCTTACGACTTTGTTCAAGGTGATACTTTTGAAATGCAACGCGAATCATGTCGGTCGATTTTTAACGCATTTTTACGATTCAAAATATTGCCCATAAACTATCCCCTTTTCTCCCATAAACATGCTCTCATAACTTTTAATGTTATTATTAAAATGAAAATATTTTTTTTAAAAAATGTTATTAAACACAAAGGTATAGGATAAAAAAAATAGGTAAGTGGATATCTCTATGATGTATATAAGATGTCGAGTGGATCACTGTTATGTGTTTTTTAAAATTTAATTTAATGATATATCATTGTAGGCAAAACAAAAGTGGTCATACATAAAGAAAAAAAAATAATAGAAAAATATTTTGTGAAAATGTCAAGATTCTATGGTTACTAATAATAACCATTGGTTATTCATTTTTAAATTAAACAAAAATCATTTGGGTAGAAATATAAATAGTAAATTTATAAGTAATTATATCAATATCGTAAAAATTTAACCTTCAAACTTTCATAAGAAATAAATGTTACTTTCCGGTATATACTTTTATTCGTAGCCTCTTGAATTTATTTTAATTTTATTTTCAAATCTTAAGTCTAAACCGAAAATTGATTGTCAATTTCTAACTATAAAAAACAGTTTGTAATTTTTGATATTTTGACGAATTCTGTCAAATCGAGTTCAAATTTCTATGATAATATTTCGTTTTCAAATTGGAATGAAATAAAGAATTAAATTTAGTCGACAATTTGTTTAACGTGAAAAATTTGATTGTTCTTTAATTTTTTGTTAGTTTTTCCCAATTAAAAAAAAATTAATTAAAACTGTTAACTTTTAGTTTTAACCTATCGAATGTACAGATTAATTTCAATTCGAAATTTAAAACTACCTTAATATTAAAAATTGAATATTTTATCATTGTTTACAGGCACAAAAAAAAAACCATATTAAAATAACATCAATACATTTATCGCTCCGCTCATGTTAAAAAATGAGAAAAATATTAAATTTCCTCACCAGAACAAGAATATTTAATAATGTATGTTACTTTTTAAATTATGTTTAATAATAATAATAAGCCATCGAATAATAGTATGAATCAATAAAATAAACTATGAAAATGTAATTCCTTAAAAAAATCAGTCTAAAAGAATAAAAATGCCATATTTTAAATTCAGTCTTATATTGAGAATTTTCTATCGTATATTAAATTGATAATATTGAGATGCATATAAATATACAACAAAAAAATTAAAATTACCTACATATTACGTATACAATTTTTTTTATCCGTTAACTATTCATCATCATATTATTATATACTATACCAGATGATGTTTAGTACCGTTAGCTGCCTGCTCTTTCTCACAACCCTGCTAAGAAAGTTTGTTTTAGTTTTCAAAGAATCTCATCCTTTGAAATAATATAACACACAAGAACCTCACATCGGAACCGCGACTTTGGATTTTACTATGTATGCTTATCATAATAATATACACAATACACATATATACTATATATAAGTATACATGATGATATACTTTCGAACCATATACATTATTATTTATTATATAATATATTATTTAAGCTTCCGCGTAGACTTCGCAGGTCCATCACCATCCAACCACCGAATCCCATTCTCAATTCACATCACACACGCAACACAATAAACATTCGTTTGTTATGACCATTTAGATGGGGATCCACGTGTCTTCAAACACGATATTGTTGTCGAGATAAATCACTTCAATTCATAAAGAAAATAATAATATATAACAGTCATAGCTACAGATACAGAATGAGATTCATATTAAACTGTTGCACCATATTATAATATGTTGGATACATTTATAGTTTTTTGAACTTTGTCCATTTTCAAAAAAAAATTGTGACTGTATTTTCGATATTTTTTAATATTATTGTGAGAAAAATTATGATGAACTTTCTATTAACATTTTCAAGCTATTCTAAAATATTTTATTTACATAAATAAAAATAACCAAAAAAGTCAACAATTTTAAACATATAAATAGAAAAAAATTATAGCCAAATTTATGAAATTTGTATTTATCATGTATAGGATAAATTCTAATGTAAATATTTTATGAAAATTTCAAGTAACTATCTAGCGTATTCATTTGTCAATCACAACGAAAAAAAATAAAATCGTTTTAGTCAAAAATTGATGTTGCGTAAATAATCTTTTGCAGTAAGTGCACAAATGCGTGCATACTTAAATACTATATTGTATAGTATTATTATATACGGTAAAATGACTAGCAATATTTTATTTCACGAGTTATCATCGTATCGAAAACATCGTATAGTATTATACGAATATAATATAATACTATTTATATTACTGGGCCATCGTCCAAAAATGTCTACTAACATGATTCAATATAGAAAAATGATCATTTTTACTATCGTACAGTTTCTGCATGACAAGTTGATATTCAGTGCGAATTTCACACTGTGCATACATAAATGTAATATTGTTACGTTTAATACAAAATATATTTTTGGGATTTGGTTATAAAATTACATTTTAATACAAATAGCGTGAGTATCAAGGCAAGATAGTATTTTAAGTGTTGGGGTAAAAAAATTAATATATTTTTAATACTATCATAGTATATGAAATTAAATATAATATAACACAATTAATAAACTATTAAGGTCTTCATAATATGAATGTTTCAAGAATTTATCAGTACTTTAGTTGAGTATTAATTTTTAAATCATAAAATAACTCGAAAATCAATATTACAACAATATTTAGAAATAAAACTGAAAAAATCGCTTTTTTATATTGTACATTTTTCGTCATTGGGTTAGTTACTGTATCAATGGGTTGATGTGAATTCAATGATAAATAATTATACACGAAAAATATACATATTTACACAATGAAACGTTCAAATAAATTAGATTAGATTAAAAAAATTTATAGCATGGACTTATTTATTTCTCGCGCTGTTATACGACATAATTGATTTATAAGTTAATAATAACTAGTAATGTAACATGTAAAAATATTGACACATTATAATATATTCGATCATTAAAAATCGAATATTTAAAAAAAATATTATGATTAACATCTATAGTTCATTTTTTTGTAACATGCTAATTATTGATAGTCTTTAAAATTAAAAACAATAAGTAAGTAAACTTGTAGTAGGAACACAAAAACATGATAAATTGATAAAAAGTGAAATCTAGTGACACTGTGCTTTAGAATTATAGTTGCCTAGTTAAATTAAGTAACTAAAATAAATATTAAATAATGTATATTAATCACTTGCAGACGAAGTTACCAAGTCAAGTAACTTTAGCTAGTAATATCCATAAACAAAGTTTGATAGTTGTATTGAAATTAATTGGGGGAAAATAATGTAGATAAAGTTTTTTTTAAGCGTAGAAAAAAAAACATCTTTGGTAGTACGCCAAGTTCGTGGAATTTTAGACTTTTTACATTTCAATGATTGTGTTCATTTTATACCGCACGCATACAATACATATTATTAAGCTGGCATAGACACATAGAAGATGTGTGTAAAGTTGTAGATTTAGCACACAAAATGTAATTACTCTAATGTATTAACATTGTCAAATATTTTTAATTACCAGAATAAATATAAATAGGAATAAATATATTTCAATTATATTGTTGTCGCCTATTATGAAATTAATATTTATATCATAATATGCTATGTAATAGAAAAATATAAAGAAATGCTATCAGTAAAAAAAAAAAAAAAAAAATACAACAACTACTTGGTTCTCAAGCAATTGTGATATATTTTAAAATCAAGTATAAAAAAAATACTCGGCTTAGGTATAGACAAATTAGCAATATAATTTTAATAAAACAAAAAACGGCAGATTCAAAATATTTTTCTAAATAATTTTTAATAATTTTTAGTATAGTTTTAGATCAATTAATATTATATTATTAAGTGTATCTACGCAGTACGCAATTCTAATAATAATATTTTGTTTTTGGGTATTATAAAATTAGAAATGCATTACAACAGGACTACAGGAGTGAGTGGATAAACAGACGATCGTAAACGATTCCAAAGTCAAATCATTAATTGTTAGAATTTATTATTCCACCTAAATATATTAGTAACCCTTTCAAATAAACCCCAATAAGCGCTGCTAACAATAGTTTTGTGTATTTTCTGGCTCATCAAAGAAAAATAAAGTTTGGCCATTCTTGTATTGTAATATAAGCCGTAAAAATAAACATAAATTAGTAAATTTAGTAATAATAATATAACAGCCAAAATACTTCTCATCGGCTTCTCATCAGATCGTTAAATATTTTTGTACAATAGCAATATTTATTAAGGCCGAACGATTTCCGATTTTCGAAAATATATTATGAAATATATTTCATTTATTTTATTTTTATGTTAAATTCGTATCTTAGAAAAAAAGTATAGGTAATCAAAAATTAAAACAAAACCTATGACACTTGATTCACCGTGTATTCGTCTGGCGATCTAATACTTTAAAGGCGGCATGGCGTAATATAATATGAAAATCTAATGATATTGCTGTTCGGTTTTGAGTAGATAATTTCACATTTCACTGTTATCAACTTGTTTTGGTAATTTAATAACGTTGCTTTCTTGTAAATAATCTGAAACATTATAGATTGGTGCGTAATAACGAAATTAATAATTTGCAACTTAAAGTTTTAAGGTTTACGCACATTATACGGTTATATAAAAGAACGTATGCGGGGGCGTCGAAATATTTGTTTATCACGCGGTCGCCATTAAAATAGACAAGGAGAGAAAGAGTGAAAGTGTGCGAGAATGGAGGAGAGAGAGAGAGAGAGATAACAGAGAAGCTAATTTATGTATAGTCTCTACCGATATAATTCACCGAGGCTTATTTATACAAGTTTTCGCGTATAATTCACGTGTAAACATGCGCGCGACATAAACTTTTACGCGTCACTGTCACCTATGCGCAGACGTCCAAGCATAAGTACACACGCACATTCAGTGCAGTAAATATCATTAAATCTCATATTTTACATGCTCGTGGGTAAAATATTTTTTATTTCGTACATCCTGAAAACAATATTATACTTTTTTTGGTCGCGATTACTGCGGTTATAATTGACGGTGTCACATAGTAATATGCAAAAACATGCAATAGTATATACTGACAATTTCAATATTAATATTGTGTGACAAAAACGGTTTTCCGCTTCGTCATACAGCGTTTTTATATTATATTTAAACACTGCGACTATGGTGATATTATGTTAAACAGTTTTCCGAAAGACTTATTCTTACTTATTAAAAATGTATAGCATGAAATTATACACTGTGTACATCGTGAAGACTCGACTTTGCAGAACACAAGAAAACTTTTCACTCGATAACACTTTCACGGTATCTTTTTTTTTTTTTTTTAGTGTTTTTTGATGCATCTATCCATACAAAGGTATTTATCATCATTTTGTCAAGACTTTTTGTGCTCTATTCGTACAAAAATTCGTAATTATATTTTTCATGATAAAAAACGTGTGATCTGTTATCTTAATTATATTATATATCTATAATATGTATATTAATAGTATATTCTTTAAATTTACATGTAAAATATAACATAAATTATCTATGCATGCTTTAAGTCAGTGCTTCTCAAATTGGATGCCTTGGCTATATGTCTGGTGGGCTGTGAAATATTTATTTTATTTAATAGAGCATGTAATTTTAATTTTACTATATAATCAAGAAAAATAATTAATGATTTCGATTTAAAGGGCCTTGATAGTTTTACATTTTTTTTTATTTTTTTTTTATTTCATTTGTGAAAATTATTACAGTAATAATTTATGGTTGCGTATATTGATTATTTTTTTTATCTTAATGTTTCGAGTAGTGATCTATTGATTATTGTAGGTTCAAATTAAAAATTCTACATATTTAAAAATAAGGATTAATAGTTAAATCAACATAATTACTGAGGTAATTACTAACGTATATTGTGTATAAAACTAAACTATTTACCGCTTGAATATTTTAATATGAATTTGATATAAAGTATAATCGCATATTTAATATATACCAAAAATGAGCACAATTTATTATATCATGTATTCATTTTTAAATGTTCGTGCGTTTTGACCAAGCATACATTTTTTATCTTCTATTAACTAATATGACTAAATATAAGAATATAATCAATAAAGATTGCAAATTGAAAATATCTATAAATAGCTCAAAAAAAGTCAATACGTTTAAAAAATTATACGATTTGTATTTAATTATGAACATAGTATATGAAAATTTGGTGTAAAATTGAAGTATTTACAATTATTGGTTTTTAAATTACAGCAAAATCATTATTTTTGTGTGAGTATAACATTTTGTTATAGTTTAAATATTATAAAAAATATTTGTGGACCTAAGTTTTACATTCTCATGTAAACCTATAATTTCTGTTGGGAAAACTTGAATGAAACTTTTTGTTAAATTTTCATTTTATTTTTTTTACACAAAACAAACATATCACAAATTTGCAAATATTTAAATACCTTTTTTAAAATCTATAAATAACATCTAGGTTTACTATTTTATTTCTCCCCTCTCACTCAAATATATTGACTTTTTGAATGTTTACGCAACGTCCACCGCATTTCAATCTATCTTCTGCATTTACGGCATCGAATTCATTGTTTATAAGTGTCTCAACGTCAGTCATTTTAATAGTTGACACTTAGCTTTTAACTTGGCGCTGAAATGAGTTGTTTTAGCGCATAATGATAACTGTAATGCGATTCATAAACTAATCAATACCGCGTACCTATAATATAACACAATAATTATTGAATTTCATGGGCGGGTGCATGCGCGTATAAACTATTAACCATAATACGACTACCTGCTATGTATAATTATTATTATGGGACTATGAAACGAGTATCAGGTCGAAATGTCATTAAGAATTTGACAAGTATAATAATATTGTGTTCTCGTGTAGATACATACCTATTTAGCATGACGCACTCGTTCAGTTATCGATTATTATTTGTAGTAACAAGTACCGGGTAGCTCGTGTTCAATTTTTGAAAAATTATAATACAGATGTGTTAAAATGAAAATGTTATAAATTTTTTTTACATTTTTCTTTACTCTTCTTATAAAAAAACAAAAATTAGAATATTTTTATTTAAATTTTAATTTAATTTAGATTTTAAGGCATTTTGATGATACAACAATTCTTACACAAAACAGCTATTTAGGTTCATCAATCCTGGGAATATTACAAACTTCATTGAAAAAAATCATTTCTTGGTTCAAAAAAAATGGAAGCTGAAACTAAACCGAACAAACACGTTTCCAAAATATTCATTTTGGAAACAATTCAACGATTCTTTAAACATCTACATTATCAGCTGACTATACAGAGGAATAGAAAAGACAACTTAATCAGATGCTTTAGCGTTTTTCTCGATAATTAAACTCACAAGGAGTATCCACATAAACATAAAATTTATTCAGGGCTATGTTAGAACGAGAATAATTGTCGTCAACATTGAAAAAAATAATTTCTTGGTTCAAAAAAAATGGAAGCTGAAACTAAACCGAACAAAAACGTTTCCAAAATATTCACATTAAAAACAATTCAACGATTCTTTAAACATCTACATTAACAATCAGCTGACTATACAGAGGAATAGAAAAGACAACTTAATCAGATGCTTTAGCGTTTTTCTCGATAATTAAACTCACAAGGAGTATCCACATAAACATAAAATTTATTTAGGGCTATGTTAGAACGAGAATAATTGTCGTCAACTTCAAATCAACACTTTAAATTAAATCATCCCTCCTTCTGTATACCTCACTAACAGATACCGAAGATTCATCATTAGAAGACGGAGATCATTATTAATATACTAAATTGTATTATATTGCAAATACCGTTGTAAATACATTATTATTATTATTATTGGTATAATAATGAATCCATGTGTGTGATATAATTTATAATTAATTAATATAATTTTAAAACATAAAAGTACTTGTTATAGCACCAGTTGTGCTGAAACATTTTATAATTATAACAAAATTATTAAAAAAAAAAAAAAAAATCGGCGCTATTTAAATGAAACCAGGGATTTTAGATCAATTTAGGTCAGGTTGTAATCATTCAAATCTTTCTACAATTACGCGATGATGCTGACGTAATACGACAGATTAGTCTTATATTTATAACATTTTTTTATTATTTATTTAATTTATAATTTTTTCATCTCAATTGTCACGGCACTGCTATGTAATGAGCATTATTTTTAAAATCGACTTTTCTGTATCAGTTTATTGAAACGCATACCTTCGAACACATTATGTTTTTTGAAATAACCTACAAATAGTATTAATATTTTATATTTTTTTGAATTTATTTTATAATTAAAAAGTTTACTTAAAAACTTGAATTTTCCTAGAGATAAGACTTTGATCAATTAATTTTTTTTATTAAAAACCTGTTGGAAGTTATAAAATTCAGACGAAAACTATTGACTTGTTTTTGAAAAATAAAAATACAGACATACGAGTACACGTGCAATTATTGTTCAGTTAATAGTATAGGCTAGGTACTAAATTAACGTTTATGGCGACAGTACTGATTATATTATATTATGTTATAATTCTATTATAACTATATTATTATTATAAAGTCCAATCACCGTTGCTTAGCTGTTGACTAGTGATTTTCAACCAATGTGTAGTGACACGTTGGTTTAATTCAAGCATTCTCAAAGTATGCCACGAGCATTTGTAAATGTTTTTATAGTAATTTAATATATATATATATACAATATATTATAGCAAGCTGAATGAAATATCCCAATTATGTAATTTTAATAAGATACTGTTATTATTCAAATAGAGACTTTTGACAAACATAATAGTGTATTATATTATAATAGATAAATATTATATTCTTATTTTGCTTAACGAGCTACTGACAGCCGTTGTGGCTTTTGCGAAAACCCTATATGATTCTCTACCGTGAGTGCGTATATATACGTAGTAAAAATAATAGTAATTGTATTAATATGAGTCATTTATAATAATTTGAATGTAATAATTTCCTCCCAGAAAATAAAAAAATGTCCATAACAATTAATCCAAAACCTTTAAATTTCATAAAATGGTCTAAAAAGGAATTCCAATAATTGTACTCGATAAAACAATATAATTATTATATTTAATACTTAATAAGTATTTAATGTTTCATAAAACAAATTAGATAGCGATAGTTAAATAATAGGTAATATTAAAAACATTTTCAGTAGTTATGTGATTAAATCTAAAACAAAAAAGTAAAAATATATCTTTTTCCCTAGAAACACGTCAAAAATTACCTAAAAATTAAAAGATTCTCTAAACTATTAGTTTTTAAAATATCAAGTACTTGAAACACGTTTGCATGTAGCTTAATAAAACACTGCGTGAGGTATACAAAAAAAAGTTTCAAATTCGTTAAAATCAAAGCCCTATTAAATAATAATGACAACAAAAAAATTGAAACTTTATAATAAATGACCTTTAACTTAACTGATGCGTATTTATAAATAAATTATTGATTAAAATTTGACGTGATGGTCGTTTGATTAAAACCTGAATATTTCATTTTTAATCCTAAGAAACTTTAAAAATACTATTATTTTTTATATTTAAGTACTAATTTACACTCAGTATTGGCCACAAAATATCACCGAGTAGAAAATATAACTTTGTACTTTTATCAAAAAGGAAGTGTTCGATATTTACTCAAATGGAAATGGCGATTAAAACAGTATTTTTGTTTTCTGATAAAACATTATTCATCGACGGAACCACCAAAAAAATTACATAGGATTTACATTTGACATAGGTAATTTTATAAAATAATCTGTTATTCCGTTTAAATTATTAAAACTACTATACACCTATATTGTATTATTATTACAGTAAATAAGCAATAACGTCTCATTTGGAAATTACGTTTCATTAAACATGTTCTTTTGTGATTTGGTTTTAATTTCAACAGACTTATTTTCGAAAGTACATAATTGTTTAAATCGAGAAAATTATTAATTTCCATAGTTGTTATCCAAACAATTAAACCTCACTTTTAATTAAAATATCTAATGACTCCCGTTGTTCCTTGTATCTGATTAATAATAAAAATAATTTTTAGTAAGTTTTACCCGGAACAATGTATATTATTATTAATATTGATTTTGCTTGAATTCAGCAGGTGTTTTAGTACTTTGATATATTAGTCAATAGAAATTAAATAACAAAATTCTGGTATACAGAATATTAACATTAATTTCAAATGATAAATTATTACACAAAATAATAAATTAGCTAATATATATATATATATATACTCATAATATTATATACCAACTGATGTTGTGATTAATTATATTAATTATATTAACATAAATAGAGGTGCATATAATATTAAACAGAGATTATTAAAAACAGCTATTTAGAATTGATAGATTTTAATCATATAAAGATATTTTATTATTGTGAAGTTTCTATCTTCGGATATAGATTTGCAGTAGATAAATTGAAATGTATTTAAAGATATTTGAATGTATATAACGATTATAAAAAATCTGATAGTGTATTAAAGCGCGTAAATTTTGTTTATTTATATTTATTTTTAAGCCACACTTTTCACTTGCGATGTTGAGGGGGGGGGGTAAAAAGTCGTTATTTTATAAAAACAGTTTTTTCTTCTTGTTTAATCGAAATTCATTTCAGCTGTTTATATTCAATATAGAAAAATGTAAATTTTAAATAATTGAATACAAATAATATGTAAATTTGAATATTATATGTTTATACTATAATAATTATTTTACTGTATCATCACAACGACGGTACGTGATGTATAGATTATAAATCAGCATAATCGGCATAGGTTCCCATCTCCTCTGCACACAATACTCTGACGACTACATTCGTGTTTTGAATATTTTAAGTATAATATCGTTGATCGAGTTATTAGAAAAATGATGAATAGGGTAATAATTGTTATTATATAAAATAAGGTGTAGGTCGTAGGACGTAAGTATATGTAGATGTCATTATTATGTAAACCTTAAACTATGACTATTTTATCCTATAGAAAAATGTTTGAGATATAATATGTATGTAGAGCGATAACTAATTTTTTTAATTGTCATTAAAATAACTCTTGTATCAATAGTTAAAAACATAATATCGAACTTGTATATAATAATAATTATTTTTTGAACTTGATATAAAGTTATTAAATTAAAATGTATTGTAATGTTACCAAAATATGCAAGAACAACATTACAATATTTAAAAAAGAGATATCCGATGATTGAATTAATAAAAAATAATGTCATATACTTATAAAATGATAATATTATATATAACTGAAACTTGATTTAATATCACACATAATAAATTTATGTTTTGTGCTATAACTACCTATTACAATATTGTAAGATTGTGTTTTATTATTCTTAAACGATTTATGTTTAATTTACTTCATTTGTCGTATTTATATTTACAGACGTGTATCCGACCCGTTTTCAATAAATTATAATAACCACAACACAATGCAAAAATATAACTTGCATTCAAAAAAACACGGAAGTGTATTAAATTATTTATCGTTTGGTCAAAAAATGAATATATGCATTTACAAAAACCGTATAGTATGACGTTATACGTACTTTTTAAAAATGATCTACAATTATTATTTTTATACATTTTATATGTATTTAAAAATAATTATATTTCAACTTTAAGGATTGGAATTGTAGAAAATAATGAGTTTGAGAATATGCATTCTCACAATACAATTTTTATACATAGGTACCTATTATTGAATAGCAAAATAAAATATTATTCAAAATGCATTAGTTCTATTATAGTAAGCTAATATTAAAATGGGTAAAATACGTAAAAATTAATAAATACATTTTCTAAGGTTTTATAAATGTAAATATAACACTAGAATTTGATTGATGGTGATACATTTTTTAAATTAAATAAAAAATATTTATTTAAGCTTTCATTTAGCATTCCAACATCATATTCGATTTGATCGATTTTTCAAATAACATTCTAATAATAATAAAAATATACGTGATCGTTTTATTAAACGCTTTAGGTGCGCCACTAAGGAATAGAAATATACCAACTGCAAATTTATAATTATATTTTTATGATGATCTCGTGAATATTATGAAGACATTTTCCCAAAACTTATACTTAAGCTAGGTTTTATAATAGAAATACGTTAGAATTTAAAAACATTATACAATACTCGTATGTTATTATTAAGATCTTACCTCGAATTCGGTTTATTCATCTATTTCATTTGGTCTTGTAATTACTCAAAAAATATACAACATCTTGATGATGTCCATTATAAGTTTTTAAAAAGAATTCATGATGTATCTAATATACATATCATGAAAGTTACCATTAATGTGTTAAAATATTTTTTGAGCTAAAACTCACCAAGTACAAGACGTAATTCAGTAGATATGTTAGTTTACGATATTTTGAATAATCTCATCTTGTGTTATTATCTGAAATAGGTTATACGTATTCCACGGAGAAAGAAGCGGAACTTAGGTAGATCTATATTCGTAATTTTTAATTATAATAATAATAACAAAAGAAAAATAATACATTTTTGTTTTGGGCATTAAGATTTACACCAAATTAGATTTTTCTACTTTCTCGCAACACATTGAGATTTAACACCTTAAAATTAATAACATTTTTATATTAGTATGTAGTAAAAAAAGTATAATATACTTATCAAAATCGTTACAATAGTTATTTTAAACTTGTAAAAAGGGCATTTTCCCTTGAATATAAAATAAATAAATAATATACATGTTACATCTAAAAGTGTTAATTAACGATATTCTTTGAAGTTCGTAAGATGAATTAATTTATAAACTAACGAAATAATGGATAAAGTTTAAAATATTACAAACGTTAACGAAGAGTATTATCAAATTGATTGTACAAATTGTATATAATGTACTGACGACCAAAATATTCGAATTATTGGATAAGGTTAACAAGAATAAATATTATTTATAATATATGTTAAATGTAAATATATTTTAATGGCAATCAAAATAAAATTATAAGTATTGAATAGATAGTCTGTTATATTTAGTTAAAGCATTCAAACATTTATTAGAATTTTAATATATTTTTTTTAAATAACTGTAGGCTGTTGCATATAATTATATAATTGTTATCATGCAAGAATATGGATATTATATTGTGTAGATATTTATAGATTAATTAAATGCATTCAAGTAATACAATTTTTGGACCGATTTTCAGGACACTCAATCAGGTCATAAAAAAGGTAAGCCAGGACATAATTAGTCAATGACCCGTTTTAGAACATTTTGTACCGAATGCAACTTATCTATTAAATAAATTCTTGGACACCACTGGTGTCACACCAATATACTGAACAAAACCATACAGTTTACATAATATAATTGAATTTAAAAGATTTTTTTTCCACAAATAAAAGCGTATCTATGATATACACTCGTATATAAATGAATATACGTATATTAGCACATTTTGCAAGTTAAGTTAACCTAACCTTGAGTTTCCTTATATTTATCTTGTATTTATGGTGTTGTTTTTTGACCAAGAAAAAAGTTTGTATCTTGAATGATATTCGTATTTAGTGTAATACCTTTTGGTATAGTGATAGTATTTATTCTTAATTATAATTTCAAGATTTTAAAAAAAAATGGTTTTAATTGTAATATATTCTTTAAAACCCTATTTTTGTAGGGAGTGCAAACAGTGATTAATCAGGGTCGTGTTTAAAAATGTTTATACTTTCTACGCATCACGCAGTGTGTTAGTGTAACAAGTATAATATCATTATAATTGTGTTTAGATGTGTTTGAAACTCACCGTTATAACACTCTTGCACGTTTCAGATATGCCTACTATGAAAACTCATTTCCAACGCAGGTACCAATTTATGAAGTTAAGACTTTGAAAGGTGTTAAAACTGTCTTACAAATGAAAAATTATATTTACCAAAATTATTTAATGTTAAATTAAATTGACTTATTATTATAAAATGTTGTAGTAAAAGCATTATCTATGTTATTACGTTGGATTTTACCGTGTTTTAATTTTTTAAGTGAAATATAATTATGTAAAATATTAAAATTTAAAAATCCTTGTTTTAAATCACCTATAAATTAGAATATCATAAGACTCCGACTATTTAAAATTAAAATAAATACAAGCTTGATTCAATATTTTATCAAAAACTGTTTTCTATATTAAAAATTATCTTAAATAAAACCATTACTTGAAATTTACTTTAAAAAGTTTTAGAATACTAGTAGTGTTATAATAACTGATAAATAATTTAATGATAAAAAAATACGGATAAGTATAGGTAATCACCTATCATTGTGTAAGTCACTGTAATGGATGTCTTAAATTTGAATATAATGATATACTGTTGTATAGGTATACGATGAAAAACAATTTTGAACAAAAATCAAAGTTAATCAAACAATTATTTTAATAAATACAAATTAGATCTAAACTTGCTAATTAAACCTTTCTTCTCAGGTACATAAAAAACTCACATATCATTCTAAGATTAATATATTTATCACTCCGCTCAGTATTGGTGGTCGGGGAAGTGTGACGAATGATACCATTAGTTAACAAATAAAAATATTTTAGCATATAACTTATAATTGTATCCTAATCAGTAAGAATTTAAAACTTAAGGTATAACTTTTTTGTTTTTTAACTTTTAACATTCCTTCTAGTTTTTTTCCCCCAATTTAAGCACTGGCATTTATTACGGTAAAACATATCTTTGATATAAGTTTTTGACATATTATGATGCATAATAACAAACATGGCGAATCATGTACTATGTCAATCAATACAATAATCTGTGCTTCTGTTTATACACTTCACTTTGTTGTTTACTCAATTGCACGTGATTGAAATTGCATCGTGATGTATTTCAGTGTACATATAATAATAATAATAATAATAATAATGATATACTATATTAAAGAGAATAATATTACACTGTTATACAAATACTAATAAACAATCAAATATTATTTCATGTACTTGTACTGTATTTGTTGAATAAACTAACAATATAAAATAAAATAAAAAACGAATACAATTAGGATAGTTTATTTGATAAAAAAATTCTTTTATCGAATAAAAAAATAATAATTAGTAAAGAAGTATAGATGAAACAAAGATGCTATAAGACTATTGTGTTTTGCAGTGAGCATTCGTTTTACACAGTGAAACACGTCACTGGTATTGCGTTTATATAATTACGTTATAAGATTTATGAAAATACGACACGAAATTACTCAAAACATGATTCTATTAGAAGATTGATCAATAAAAGGTCAAGGACTTTTATATATATAAACTATTGTAGATTGTCCGGAGTTTTTTTGACGAGTTAAGAAATACGCAAAAATTATTCACGTCAATAAGTACCGTCTTTTGCAGTTTGATTTTTTTATTTTTGTTGAAAGGCTATGTAAAACTTTTGAAGGTAGACTAAAAAATAATTGTGTTAATATAAATTTTAACTTTAAGGGTACATGTATATTATTTGCCTTTCAAACGAAATACAGCATAATTTTAAAACAAATCAAACAATTTCACATAATATATATACATATATATACATATATTATATTAATAAAAATGTAAATTAACAAAATGAGAATCATTTCAGTTTATTGGCACGTAAAATATGTGCACTGTAACTTCAATAATATGCGTTTAATGCCCATAGTATAGTATAATATTTTATTGATTCATTTGTTTCAGTCATATACATAAAGGTATATTATTTCAAGTGAAAAATAACTTTTTTTTTTCCGTTACCTATTTAAAACGCAGATCATAATAGTATAATGATATCTGTTATGACGGCTATACAATACGAATTTTGGACAGGATCTTCTTTGCACGAGATCATCAACTTAAAATATTACGAATACTGTAGAATAATATGCTGTTTCATTTGAAGTCATAAGTAAACAAGTAAGAGCAAACAGGTCAAATTATTGTAGACAAAACATAGACCAATAGCAAACATTGTAGTATGACTGGTCAGATAAAATTCCTTACCAGTGGTTTTCTTGTTTTAGTCAATAGTCTTTTTCGAAAACAGTAAAATACGATAACTATTCTGATACTTATATAATATATATATATATTACATGATGTACACGCGACGTAGATATTGGAGCTAATAAAATTGAAAGTATAGATGATGATGATGATGTTTGATTTTTTTTTTTTTTAATTAAATTAAATTAATTCTATACTCAAATATGAATTTGGTAAATCCACTAGATTAAGACCATTTGGAGCTTTGTACGGAAACCCATTATTCGACTAAGATTATATAATGTGAGTAAGGTTGAAGTGATTTTCGTAAACATATTACGAACGGAGAAATCGAAATACACTACAATAATGCCAAATATAATATAATGATGGTAATATAGTTACGTTTTCCTCGCTTTATTGTATCTGTATATCATCGGCGAGGTCACGGGGTCATGTGAATCCGTTCAAATGTATAGAATGGGTAGCGGATATTATGATTCCAGAGTTTTAAAGTCTTTATAGTTTTTCGTCAGTAATGGGTATAGTTTTATAATAACCAAGTGGTATAAAATACCTCCATGAAATATAAAATAACATTTTATACAGAACAGTTTTGTTTTAATTGTAATTAATATACATATATAATATTAATTGTAAAAATATTACTATTTAATGTCTTTCAATAAATATTTCATGATTTCATTGAAGCTCTGTTTTGTATTTTTATATTTGTCTCCCAACTATGTCCAAAACCAAATATTAACCCTATAGGTATTTATAAGTGCCTAAATTATCTAAATAAATGCTACGTGTATTATAACTAATTAGGTATTGAAATTCTTATTATTTTTTTCTGTAAACATTTTTAAACGGCCCGCTGAAGATAAAAAAAGTGGCCTACAATGGATTTGGTGATTTTTTTTCAAATACGCGTTTAAATGACACTTATGAGTAATTGCATTCAGCTGAGCTATTATTATTGTAGTTATAATAATACGAGTACTATTATTAGATTATTTAGATTTTCATACGGGACGTTTTTATATTATCATATTTCCCATTGACGATGACACAATACCGTATATATTATATAAGATATATATTGTTATAACTTATAAGTATATATTTGAAAAGTTTTTCTCTACGTCACATTACATAAAGACGATAAAAAATGTGCCTATTTTAATTTATACACTGCATAGTGTAGATGGTACCTGCACTAAATAGATTTAGATTGAACACACTTTCTATGATATATATTTTTAATGGATCTTTAAAAGTTTTATTCTTGAGTATGTGCATAAATATATGGTATACCCAAGTACAATATAAATATAATATATAGTACAGGCGTGTGCGGATATAATAATAGAGTGTATAGGTACCACACGGTTCATGTTTGTCTGTTTAGTTCAACCTGCCACCCTCCTTCCCTATAATATATACTTATTACTTATATATAATATGTGTATACTATAACATACCAACTCGTCTGAACTGAAACCAAATAATTTATTTACAAGACGCTCGTTATCCCACACAGACAGCGGTGATTCAAAACAACGTAATATTCTCTTCAAACGCTATTATTATATAAAATAAAGTATGTAATACATTCCACCACGCGCATGTTATGACGTACATTCCCTTTAATGTAAACGTCCACAAACGCAAATATTGGACATGATGAGATAGTGACATATTGACACGTCATGGAGTCATTTAACATAAGCTCCTCAATACGTGAACATTATTTCTCTTAGTTAGTTTTCAGCATACAAATATTTTTTAGTTAACTATCAGTAAAGAATTAAGCATTATCCGCAAATGTCGACATTTTCTCTACTTTTTTTTTACCAATATAAGACTAATAATAAAGACAAAAATATCCAAAAGCTTTAACTTAATAGTATACATTTTATAATATTATTAATAGACTACAAGTGTACAACAGGCAACATTAATAGTAGATAAAAGATAATGTAGTTAACCAAATGTCACAGTTGATTTTTTTCTATACAATGCAACACGTTTTATTTATTAACGAGCAGTCGTTCATATTGAGTTATATACCTCGTGAGCTGTATAGTCAATCTATTCGTGTCGTACAAAACACAAACATTACCATAATAAACTTTTGAAAATATAGCATTTCAATACGATGAAAAAAATCGGTCAGTATAGAACATTCTTATAATAGCATATCCACCGAGCTAATAAAATTAGATACGTAACAAGAAATATCGTTAGAATAACGATCAGAGTGAGTAAAAAATTACGTCAAAACAGTAATATCTAAAATATTTAATTTTTATCTATTCTTCCGTTTGTTCCATGTTAGGAATTAACAAAATATGTAGTAACTCAGAAAATCCATTCCTTTGTGAAATTCGTTTTTACATGCTTAACAAATCTGAATCTCAAAATTTTGAAAATATATTACATTTGAATTCATTTACCTTATGAATTGTCATCAAATATGAGAGTATTGATCATTTTTGCTTAAATACTGCTTAAAATCAAACGTTACAAGTATGTGATGTATTATAACCATAATAACAATAATATTAAAGATCACGTACATTTGTTTAATTTAATGTAAATTACACTTTTTAAATAGCTAAGTACAATAATAATAATTATTATTATAGTATAGTAATATAATATTTCACATAACGGACATGCAAACAGACATATACTATTTATTGTAACTTGCAGCACCTACAACATTTTTTTGTTAAAATCGTTCAAAAAATTTACAAATCGTTATTTCTCGAATATGAGTTAATATTTCACATGTATTTTTCAAATAAGTACATAAAATCAAGGCCATAAAACCTATTTTAAGTTATTGGTGAATTCATTTTAGAGGAGTTAACTGTTAAGTCAAGTTTATGTTTTTTTTTGAAATGTTGCGTGCACTTTTTTCGCATTTCATATTAAGAACGATTGAAGAAAACTGTACCAACAATTTCATCATATTTGACTTCGTAGTTGTGTCTCACTGTCTTAGATACTAAAAAAATATATAAGATTTTCATCAGATTTTGTCACATCAAATGGATTTGCATCATTATAACTTTGATTGGAAGAATATTCGAAAGATAATAATTATATCGTTGTCTTATTTTATGGATATGAACCCAACCTTATCTATTAAAAAAAAAAAATCCACGATTTTAAATATTTCTCCTCCCGTTATGAATTTCATTTAACTTCATTTAGTTGTGTAGCGTAATCTTTATAGTTATTAAATCGGTTTAAGGTCGACCAACGTATATTTACGTATTTTTTTTTATTGTAGTGGTTCGCTTGTTTTGTTATTCGGCTTGCTTTGCAGGGTGACTTACTTGATATAATATATCATTTGTAGGAGTATTAAGCCTAAATACTGCACACAACTAAATTTCAGCCAATAATATAATATATATGATTTAATTGTTTGTGACTGTTCAAAGTGATTCTTTTGAAATTCAACACGAATCATGTCGGTCGATTTTTAATGCATTTTTACGGTTCAAAATGATCTATGAACTATCTTCTTTTCTCCTTTTTTTTCTATCGCAATATAAAAGAGGTAGGTAAGTGGATACCGCTCTGCTGTATATAAGGTGTCGAGTGGATCACTGTTATGGGTTTGTTAAAATTGAATTCAATGATAGGTATATCATTGTATACGTAAAACAATGCTGAGCGAGATGATGGTATATCAAAATATCAGTCTATATAACTAAAGTATATTTTATAAAATGATTTTTTTTATACGTAGCTATTAAACTTATTCTCGTTTCTTTTAGGACCTAATACTAAAAGTAATACTAATTGGTTGTTATAATTTTTTCCGAAAATATTTTACTTATTATAATATCATTAGTATTGAATTATTATAATTGTATGTATTATACCATATTAAACCAACTTCTATGACTTAAAATTTAATAAACAATGAAAATAATTTGATAAGATAATATCTTGATATAAATGATTGTGCCATTGGGTGTAGTAAAATGTTTTATATTATTATATACATAAAAAGTTTCTAGGGTTATTCTTTTTTAACAAATAAAAAGAATCGTTTGAGGAGAAATAGATTTTATACGAGTGAATATAAGCAGTTTTCATAGAAATTTAAATTTCAAACAATCATAAAAATTTATTTGGATTTTTTGGATTAAACTGGTTTAATGTAAAAATTTCTATTTTTTCTTAATTTTTGATTTGTTTCATTCGAATATATAAAAAAAAAACTTGAATTCTTTAATTTTGACTCTTTTCAAGTACAAACTAGAGTCAGTTTGCTATACAATGCCACCTTCAAAGTCAACTACTTACTTATCGTTTTTTATACTCACAAAAAAAAAAATAAAATACACATACACGTCATTTTAAAATCAATACATTCATTATTCCGTTCAGAATTTAAAATGAATTAAAACTCAAATTACAATATAACGTTATGAACAATTTCTACAAATTTTAAATTAAACGATATAATTCATCTTTCAAAAATATAACAACTCTTCATGTCCTGTACTGTTGTTGGTAGGTGAAGTTAGGTATACGTCCGCTGAGAATAGGTAGGTACTCAAAGAAAATTGTTGTACGTGCGTTTTCCGGACGAATGCGTATAACATGTAATGTGTAACTATTATTACAAGTGACAGACGTTTATTTATTGCGTGTCTCCGTCTTTCCGGAAAACGATATACGTGGAATGAAATCTTAGCAATGTGCGTGTGCTTCCGCAGGAACGCGAGTCTGACTAAAGTCATACACAGTATACTACTGCTCATATTATATGTTATATTATTTAATTGTCAAAAGACAAAAGTGAATTTAATTATTGTACAGTATTATTATGTTATGTTCTTTTAAATATTAATTACACATTATTAGAATTTTTAATACAATAATGTAATAATGTGCAGAATTTTTTAATTATTAATTTTTATTTTATATGCATAGCTATTTATTACAAAGTAATTTCCAAAGACTTTCATCCCACTTTTCTTTAATAATAGAGTTATTTAAGAGTTTAGTCTGATTTTCGGAATTTTTAAATACATCTGAAGACCATGTTTTCGAATACTTGAAATATTTTATACAGAATTTTTAATAAACTATTATTAAATCATATTTATGCTATACCTCGAATTTCTAAAATAATACTTAAAAAAAAATATTAGAAATAAATATGAAGGAAAAACTCAAAAACCTGACTTGTTATAAAAAAAAAAAAACATTTAAGACACAATTATACAGACATTATTTTCTCAAGTTTTCGTTTATTATCTCATATCTCAGCAGATATGATGTTTGTTTACATTTTCAATGGTAGTTTTACGTTTTTGCAATAATTGTCACATTATTCTAAATGATATCCATGAGATAATTTATGTTTTTGATTTTTATCTATTGCCTATTATTTATTTTTTTTAATAACTCTTGTAAACAATCCAATTTCCAATTATCGTACAATATCACTTATAGATATATTACATACCTACTAACAGTATTACCCAACTCCAATCAGGAAAAAAATGAATAATTAATTATACAATATAATGCTCGATGTATTTCGGTTTTAGTATACCTATCTCAGTTCACAAGTAAGTCGGTTTACACGAGCTCTTGATCAGCTTTTTTTGAAAATACAACAGAGGTAGGTAATCTTCTTGCACTTGGTATATTCAGATAAAAAAATTTGAGTAATGCAGTGTTTAATAGGGAATTTATTTTCCACGCAAACTGAATTAATATTTTATTTGTTTCTAGTTGTATGAAATTAGTTACACGAAAGAAACAAAAAGTGCAGGGTAAATTTCGGAAATCGTTAAGTAAAATATGACGTGATGTGTGTACAGACCTACCTATACAAAAACAACGATTATAAAAAACTGATATACACAAGACAATATAAGTCACCATTTTAGCCCCAAAACTATGATAACAGACAGGAATGTGATGGGGAACCATAAAAGAGTATATCACAGGATAGTTTATACGATTAATGAAGACTAGTTGCAGCAATCGAATTGCAAGTCAACACTGGTATGTGCCGATTAGACCAAGACAGATAAGCACGAAGGAGTTTGTTTTCTACAAGTATCGGTTGTTTCAGATTCTAAAACTTGATTTGACTGAGTAAATGATGAAACTTATGGAAGTTGTGTTATTGGACTCATACGTAATTTATTTACAAATCATGTTCGTGTTCAAAGGTTGAAATCAGTTAGTCAGTTGAAAAGCGTTACCGCTACATTTTGTTGTTTCGTATGCGAAATTATTCCGTGCATTTTTCAGTAAATTTTTAATAGTTTATTTAGATAATATTATTTAAAAATATATCAAAAGAGTTTAAAACTATTGGTCGCTATGAAAAAGATGTGTTGAGGAAGTCTTCGGTATCCAGTATCCACACAACTGCAGTTGTAACTAAGTCATACGGAAAAGAAAAATAAAAACCCGAAAAACTATATTGTTATAATATTATGGTTTATGATATAATATAGTCATTACTCATTAATAGTTAGTACCAAGTTGGTTTTGTGTACGTTAAAAACCAAGCTAGTGCATTCTAATTTTAGTGTTCTACTGCATAATATAATTTATTTATATAAAATAAATAGTTATTGAAATACTTACCCCTCGAATTGTATAACTTATAAAATTCGATTGTCGATCGATCGGAAAAAAATAAATATTTATTATTTATTTATAATACATATTCTATTACATAAAGTCGGGTTTTTTTACCATCGATTATCTTACTAGAAATTTAAAAAATGACATAGCATCTCTAGACGTTGATGTTTTAGGACAGGCGTATGTATGTAGTTCGCGTCATGAATTTATACATAATAATATAATAATATAAGTATTATAATTTGTAATAGTATCATTATATCAACGTATCTGTATAAATACAAATATATGCATAAAGGACAAGCAACAAACTCTATATACGATAAAATGAATAAAATAATTGGTTTATGCAATGAAATTCATAAATCGATTTGCACGGAAATTCGTTTATCATTTCGTAGTTCATAATATACCCGATGAACGTATACGTTTTCGTTTATTTTTCCACCTTAGCGCCTTGCCACATATACACGATAATAATATAGACACGACTACACGAGTGTACATCCACTCTAGACAACGCATAATGTACGTGAGTTATTGTCTACGCGCTACCTGTAGTACACAACGTGTTTATGTATATTATGTTAGAACAATGCCCAATAGACATACCGCATACGCTACATCACTATCGGCAAGTTATAAGCATGTAATACAAGCGTTTTAACGTCCCTACTACCGGTGGTTATAGATAATATTTAATTCGGTATAGGTACTAACCGTGCAGGTAACACGCGTATACATAACAATATTATTTTAGTATTACATAAACCAAACATTTACTATAAATCTAAATAATATTCTGGACCTCCGACATAATACGATAGGGATTTAGAAAAATACAAATATTTCAAAAAATATTAAATGGAAAAAAATATTATTGATGGGAAAGAACTGTTCGGCGAAACGTCCAAGATAAACAATGACGGACGTTTCGTGCACTGAACTTGGTGTCCCATTGTTCGACAAACCTAGCAATACATAATAATATAATATATTTGGATTCTTCGTTATAATGTAGAGCCGGACCGACACATAATATATAACATTTACGGATTGCACTATTATTATTTTGTACCTATTTTATTTTTATTTTTCCCGCCCGTATTTGTATTAGACGATGACTAGTCACTACGTATACTATAGAGTATTGACAAATAAACCATCGTCATCTGTACAATACGTTTTAAAGTGGTATAAAAGAGGATGAGTGTGCGCTGATAAATATGTATTGATTGGAATAACGATTTATATAATCAAATAAGCAATACGCCAATACATAAATTATTGATATACATTAAATTAAAACGTTTGTCGGATGATATCCAATAAAGAAGATGGTGCTAAAGACAGAGAGGAATTGAGGTAATATTTTGTTGCGACAATGGACCCGGAAGACATGTAATAGCCAAACAAGAAGAATAATAAGAGGAAGAAGAAGAAGTTGGGTGATACTCAAAGCTTTAAGGCTTCATGAAGATAAGAGCTCAAATAATCACATTTAAAAAACTGTAGGTGTATTTATTATTTAGCTTATAAAAAGAACAATAGGATATATTATAATAAGGAACATTTAAAGAGAGAAAAAAAAATTAAAATAATATATATAAATGAGAATTACAATTGTAGATTATTTATGTTAAGCGCACAAGATAAGTTGAATTTTAAAATTGCTTGAAATTAATATAATCATGCACATTTATTTATGTCTATAAAAACGAATAAATACAAAACAAGGGCTAAAATTGACTAAAAACCAACTTTGATATAAGTAATAGAATATTAATATGTTTAATTAATTGCGTTTTATAACCGTTCATTGGTAAATTAATTGTATTTCTTTGTTTCAATAAAACCGCACAAACAGGATTTACATTCACAATCTAATTATTATTCAAAACATTATATTCATAATATAAATAAGTTGTTGAATAGAGTCTTGGGTTATTGAGTATGCATTTTAAAGGGGACATTTTTAACATTTTAATAAATTGGACAAAATTCAACTAATTCCAAAGTTTTCTAGGTTTCTTAATAAGATATTATGATCAAAGTAGATAAACACTATTTTTAAATTTAAGACAATACCGACAACTTTATTATTATTATATTACATAAATTGTCATAAAGATATTATTTAGAAGTGCGATATAAGGCATTATCAATGGATACATTTTTTAATTAAAAAATACTTTAATTGCCTTTTTAGATTCTCAATTAGTATTACAGAATTGTAACTTATTTAATTATTATTATTATATTGTATATCCGTAGTTACTATGAACTACGGCAAAACACAGAATCCAATATAATATTATATTATTATAATAAATTAATGCTCTAAAATATCTACTGCAGCCATATCCAATAATATAAGTGATTGGTGACTGTACTCTGAGTTTACACATACAATAATAATGATAATGTTATAATGTAGATATGTGTCGTCTAACGGAATATCTTCCAGTCGTTAGTTTTTAGTATTCTTTCAATAAAAACGGTTAAAATATTTATGACACCGAATCATCACGAATATATATTTATAAAGTATAAGTATAATATTACTAAATAATAGGATGCAGTATAATAGTTAGGCACGTAATGTTATTTTCTCATTTTAAATGATGTGCTTATTATTATTATATATTATAGTACTATACTACGACCGGAAATATTCACAAGTGGTTAATATTTATATCTACATAGGTTTATAACATCCAACTTGAGTGTAACATATTGCATATTATAGATTCGGTTAATTGATCTCACTGTTTGTTGGATATTCATTACATTTTTTATGGAAATACGATAATACAATTATTTTAATACGGCGTTCTCAATAGGCAATTTGGCTACAACTCTATCGCCTATGCATTTTCTCTAAGTGTCATAAAAAATTTGGTTTTAGAAATTATAAGAGCAAAATATACAATACACGAAGATAATTATGAAATATGCATGAAAAATTTTAAGTATGCAAAAAAAAAAATATTTAAAATTCAAAAAAACATATATATATATATTGTTACTAAGCTGCTTAACATTTTTATATCTAATTAATCTGAAAAAAATGATTAAAAGAAATACGGTCAAATATAATCTTGAACAACAAATCAACTAATAAGAGAAGATGGTATTTGGGGCATTTCGGCATATTATTAGCACGACAGATATCAAATACGCATAATATATTATTCAAAATAACTGAGAACAAAATAATTAGAGAGCTTTCATTTCTAATTCAATTATGATTTATAAATAAATAATTTTAATTAAGTATAGATATAATATTATTTAACATATATACGTAATTCTTGATATTATTTTAAGTTTGTAATAAAATAATACACAATTGATGAATGAAATATTGACAAAAACCCAAATTTAAAACTGATGAGAAAAACAAATCAACATAAAATAACTATATAGACATTTCCAAACGTGAAAAAAACTTAGTGTTAATAAAATATTATCGATTGGTACCTCCTTGCTATCTTGTTATTTGTAAAATAACAGAATATACTTCTAAAAAATATTTTTGTTGACATATAGATTAAAAAAAGATCCATAATGTGTCAGAAAAATGGATAAACAAAAAACCTTCAGCAAAAATGTATCATAGTTGTTTTGCAAATACATATTGTTCTCTTCCATTAATGAAAACATCAAACAAGTGCAACTGTGAATTAGAAGAAGATTAATTTTATCAGAAAGTTGAAAAAGTTAATACACTTTGAATTGATGTCAAAGTTTCAAACAAAATTAAAACAATTTAGAATATAATTTAGCTACAAAAGTTACAGGAACATATTAGAATTCAAAAAGTTCAATTTAATCGTAACCTTAAGATGATTGTTCACTTAAGTTCAACATAAGACTAATGTCAATTGTATAATTTTCGTGATACACTGTAAAACATTAAATTAAAAATTCTGAGATGAACAGTTTATAAGTCTAATTTGAAAAGTAAAAGAGAAAAAGATTAAATTAATTTCAGTTAGGTGCAAGTTATTCTGGTTGAATAAATATGTAGTAATCAATATTTTATAAAATATTTGTTAAATTGGTTTAATGTTTAACGTTTTTTTTAAATTATTGATACTTGAATTTATAAAAATTGGAACTGGAATACTAAACAAAATTATGAAAATATTGGTTAAAAAATTGGAAAAACACAACATTAAGTTAAAACCTTTTAAATGGAAAGAACATAATATAAATCAAAAGACTTCCAAATCAATGAATTAGTAAAATAAATTAAGAATACTTCGACACGTATGATTAAAAGTGAATGATATCAAACATTATAAAAAAAAAATATGTTGTAACTTTAATTATCTAACTAATAACGAGAAAATAGAAATATTTACGTAACAGCTGTTTTTGACAAAATCAATACTTCTTTTTTATGTAATTTATGTAAATAAAATATATATAATCAATCACAGAGATTTATAATTTTTTACCTACTATTTATACAAGTATTTTTAGACAGTAAATGTTTATTATGTTTCACATATTTTTTTTTCAATTCGTGTTTGGTATTAATATTTTTATTACCCAGTAAAAAAGATTAATAATTTAACACAAAGTTTCGTTTTGTAAGTAGTCATTATAGTAGTTTAAAAATATTGAAAATACATTATTAGAGTTATGATTTTTTTTTTTTTTATAAATGTATGGAGTTCGAATTTCGACTAAATAGGATATTTTAATCAAGAATATCTCGTTCTTTTTTTCGGGAAATTTTAGTTATTTTGTTTTAATTTTAAAAATAATATTGATTGTACATCGCCACTTTCCATTATTATAATTAATATAATGCGATATATTATACAATAAATATTTCAATAAATTTATAGTAAGTTTAAGCTTAGATGCACCAGTATCTTTCACTCAGGATCATTTTTTAAAGGTATACAATGATTTATCATTGAGTTTAACTTTTAACACATACATTGAAGTTATCTATTAAATGGCTAAGCACATATATTTACTTGTTAGAAGTTTTTTCTATAAGTAATCCTGAAAAACATTCGCATCCAGTTTATTTTATTTTTTATTTAAGTGAACGGCATTTTTATAGTATTTATAATCAATATTATCACTAATTTCAAACTTATTTCGGAGTACCTATACACGAGGTAGACCCACACAAATGTTCACTAGTTTTATCTTGTATATAGAATATTATAGGTTTAAGAGTTAAACATAACGATTATGAAATTTAAAACCAAAAATGAAGTTGAAACTTGATAGAAATGCAAGTGAAATAAAAAAAAAAATGAGAAATTATAATTTAAGGGTTGGTATTATGTTGTATAGATATAGTTATCGTTATACCCATAAAAACTAATTAACTTCTTAACTCGTGCAACATCCTACCACGTACTTACAAATATATTATAACAATTAATATACATTTAAAAAACTAACCTACTGTATACTTTTTCATCGTCATCATCATCGTCTTACGCGTAATTTTTAAAATAAAAAAAAATAATATAAACAAGTATATACAATAAATCAGCTTAATATGATGTTGTTATGTAGTACTTCAGTAAGTAATCGCCGTCGTTTTTTCGTAATCAATAAATGGAGTAAAATTTTGAGACAAGATATAAGACATCATATTTTTTCAGAAGAAAAAATAACCAAATTTCGAAATTCATATGAGTTTTTTAATGTTTTACAAAGTCAAATACCTATTTGTTATGTTTAATAATGTGGAAATGTGGAAGGTTTATGTATATTTATATAGTATTCTTAGGATGTGTATTTTCATTAGCTACGAGCTATATAGTTTAAACAGTTATAATTATGAAGGAAACGCCGGGACTTGAATATAGTAATAATATACAAAAAAATATATTTTTTGTATGTATGGCATGGATTATTTTTAACGACCAAACTACTAATGAACTACCGCGAGTTGTGTTAAGTTGAAAACCTCTTTATCGTTTTTTTCGCACTCGACCTATTTATATAGGTATTGGGTACCTATAATTGGCTATAATAATATACATACCTCGTACTAAAGTGGCTAGCTCAATATGACATTTTTTTCTAATAGATAATGCGGATATTACTTAACGATTGTCCCATGAATTTTTCATCTATATATTTTCAACACCGATTTAGTTATTATCTCAGAGCGTCAACACTTGATTTAGGCGTGTAATTTATCTTTTAAAAATTCGAGTGATTAGTCGAAACGAGTGATTGTGAAATCAGTTTCGTGATAAATTAAAAACTCTCCGAAATAGAGAATACTAATATCGGTACCCTTCAAAGGGAACTTTAATTTAATGGTTTTTTGGCTTAGTTGTCAACCACCGGAAATATCTGTGCGTCCTGTTGAAACGGATGTCAAATCCTTAACCCATTTTCTATATGGGTTTGTTGTTTTAGGAAATAGGATTCCATTTTCGTGCAATGTTCTTTGTGAAAAATTGTACTATAAACGGTTTGAGTGTGTTACACAAAATACGGTATGATGATTAAGACTATTATTATTATTCATCATTATCATAATAATGTGTCGATTTTTATTTTCTACATACTTGAGCACACGACAATTTACTCAGTGAATTAACGCATGTTCTTTGTAGTGCCGGTTAAAATATAGACCATTATAGATTATCATGTGTAGCTGATATTATGTAATGAAGTATATATTATTATTATTATATAGGTTATGTATACAATGGATTACAATATATACGCAAATTCCAATACGGCGCCTAACCTAACCGTGTCAGATTAACATTATATTGCGTCGTTCACTTCATGCGTGCCGCATCCCGTTCTATCCCAATATATCGAACACATAAAAATAATACCCGATATAATATAATAATACTACGATGTTAATGATGTCGACACGGAATTGCACTCAGCCTATGCCAAAGTAATTAATAGGGATATTTTTTTTCTCATACACCCCTTTACCGACACCGTCACCAACACCACCGTCACGGCAGTGCACTTATAATATCAATATTGTTTCACTGGCGGATGCCGCGTGATTTTTCATGTAGACAATGTGCTCGTCGTCGTCGTCGTCATCGATGATGAAAATATGATACGTATATGATATTGGGTCGAGGTTTTTTCTCATTATTTTATACAGGATCATCAGATTGTTGCATTGTAAAATCAGCAAGTGCAACATAATATTAAAATTGTTTGCAATCTCCACATATTTTGTAGCGTAGCGTTCCGAATAACTTGTATGTATTCTACATCATACATTATACACATACGCGCAAATTGTTGATATACCTATACTACGGTCTATATAGTATATTACTTTGGCAGACGTTTAACATTTCACAAGCGAAATTATTTTCCTCCTGATTATTCCAATTTATGTTTTATTTTATATTTTCGGAGACCCCGTAAAATTTGGCGAAGCTTAAAAATATGTATGAAATACCTTTCGAAATTTTTATTATCATCAAAGGTTCAAAGATTTTTTTCGGTAAAAACGGCGAGTTTAAAGTCGTCCATTTTATTGTTATTATTATTTTTCTCAACTGCATTGAACTTTCGAGTACGTTGCGCCTGAATGATTCCAAACACAATCCTCTCTATTGACATCAAAACACGAATATATTTATATAGATATCACATTATACTTTCTTTGGTAAATAATAAATATTTAAAGAAATATGCACGGGAACCGAGATGAAATAAATTATTTCGTTGAATGTATCGTAAATACGCATACTTTACTTACCTACTTGTTAGTTATAATAGCAACGCACATAATAATAATTGTATATTGTTATTATTGATACGCGGCTACTTGTTATACGCATTGTGATACTTGTATAGATAATGTAACTCGATCGTATAATAATAAAAATTTATTTCAATAACAATAATATTGGATAAACAACAAAGAAAAGAAATACGTTTTATGCTATTTTTATACATCACAATATTTAGAAAAAAAAATTTTAGTCAAAATACTATAATATGATACAAATGCGATGATGTTTAGTTTAATGTACTCATATAAACGTGAAAACACTTAGGAAAACATAAAATAAATAAAAAAAACATTCAAAAACAATTTATGCACGTTCAACGTAAATACAAAATTATATAATATATATGTCACGTACTCGAGCACGTGAACTTTTCAATGTTTGAATAAGAATATATATGAATTTTAAATTTAAAGTTATTTTTTTTTTTATGTCAACTAAATTATTATAAAATTACTATACGATATATACATCGCGATAATGCTTTCATAAAATTTGTCATGGTCAAAACGCATAAATAAACTTTGGTCTTAAATTACAACAAAATAATATTAATAATGATAATTATAGAAATAATAAATAAATAATTAATGTGTTTTCTGTGTGATAAAAAAAAAAAAAAAACAATAAGTCAAAAAGAAAATGTAAAAAAATATAAAATAATCATAATAATAATAATAATAATAATAATATAGATAATAACGTTATAGATATGAGAAAGTCTAAAACAATAAGAATGATATCGTTGTATGATATGATTTTGGCGGGACCCAAGAATCGATCAGCTTCTTGACGGGTGATATCGCTGTTGCTACCAAAGCGGATTGTCATTCGGTCTCCGATTTTTTGCCACCGATCACTCTCGGGTAAAGCTGAAAAATGAAAAACAACAAACGCTCGTATATTACACCGTATAATATAGAGTTTTTGTACGTATAACGGCAGTCCCGGTGGTTACCACGTACACGAGAAATGCTTTAAATTCAATTCCGTACATACATAATGCATACGCACACGTCACTGTCAGATTAAGATAGGGGAGTAAAAATGGGGCATTCTCTCCACCTAATAAACACCCAATCATAACATTGCTTCTTGTTACTTAAAATTATTTTATTATACACATTTGGGAATATTAGTGAGTTGAGACTTAATAGGGCGGTTCAGAGATTCGTAAAGAACTACATTATAATGTTATGTAAACGGTTATGTTTATGATAAAATCGGATAAGGAGAGTGAACTTCTTCGCAATTCACGTGCTAGTGATAAATCCTAGGAACATAAGATAACCTGTAATAAAGTTTTGTGCAGACCTTTTCCCTCCACCCACTACACAACATAAGATCTAACTCAGGGGCCACAACTGACACACACACATACACACACACACACATACGCTATGCACGCACGAATTAACCTACAATATTCAGTTGCATACACACGGTTATTACTATACGTGAAGGTGGGTTCAGTGGTGCGAAAGAAACGTTCGTTGCAGACTATATTAGGGAGTCCGTTTTGTAATACGTTACAAACCACAAGCTGATTTTCTTACATAATAATAACTTAAAACATGTAATAATGTATGTACCTATATTAATTGATGTATGTGTAAATAATACAAGTAAGCTACAGGAGATATACAATTTTTTTTATTATTTTTTTCGGAAATTTTAACGAGAAGTTAAAAAAATTACGTTTGTATACATTTTCAATATAATGTTTATTTAACATCTATAAAAATGATGATATATGCATCATTTCTTTTTACCGAGGAGTCTATTAATTTGAAGAAAAATCAGCTAAAACTAATAATACAACTCAATTAACAAGAAATCTGAAACTTAGAAATCTATTAGTTTTGGTATGATCTTTTAAATCCTAAGTAAATAATCGTCAACGGGAGCCATGGATGTATAGCAGTGATGAGGGTTGACTTTTTTTTTAGTAACTATTTTTGAAACAGTAAAAATAAAACAAATTAATGCGTTCTAATGAGCCAAGCGTACATTGTTATTAAAAAAACTTTCGAGAAGAAATTTAAAAAAATAAACACGTATTCCTAACAAAATCAAGAGAATATTTTGGCGCAATAGAACTTTATTGGCAGCATTATATTAATGTATATTAATAAAATATAATTGCTTTTGAATTTGAAATAAAATATACTTGTGTATTGCCATCATATTTGACAGGTATAAATGTATAATTATGTACAATATATGTATAACATATTATGAAAGCTCATTTATGGAAACGATTGTGTGAGTTATATTCATGTGGAAAGTTTTTATAAAAAACTTTAAAATTTATTATGTTTATTATTTATATATATATATATATATACTACAATAGTGTCAAACGGTGAAAATATTGCGTGTAACAAAAATCATTAAACATTTTTAATTAAAATCAATATACAGCTAGACATTTTAATATCGACGCGACAATTGTGTCGAGGTTGTGAGATTACAACGCGTGATGTTTCCACACACCCTCCTCACGGGCTACAGTAATATAGCTTTGAATAAGATCCAAATTGACAATGCTTGTTGTTTTATGTATTTGATACTATTTTTTACATTCAGATAACATTAATCTGCATAATGTAAGTATCGATTTGATATTCGAATCTCTATCAATTAACAATGTGTCAATCATAATTAATTTATGTTTTCATAGAATTGATAATATGAATTAAATATTTATTATTTTTTATTTCCAAAATAGAAATAAACAGA
Organism: Rhopalosiphum maidis; assembly: GCF_003676215.2. Classification (NCBI taxonomy): domain Eukaryota; kingdom Metazoa; phylum Arthropoda; class Insecta; order Hemiptera; family Aphididae; genus Rhopalosiphum; species Rhopalosiphum maidis. The sequence goes on from NC_040877.1 coordinate 71,032,621, forward strand.
CATTTTTTGTTCGCGTTCAAACATAAACATGCATAACATAATATTATGTACCGTATCGATTTTATAAAATCGATGTTTATACAGTAATACAGTAATGATAAAGTAATTGAACGAACAATAACTTATATGGATACAAATAAAAATAAAATGCCGTAGGTTAGTACTTGCATTTAGAATGTTTTTAGAGTAGAACTATTTGTATGAGAATTTCTGCGGAGTATTCGTTTTCTTACTTAAATCCACACGCAACAATGCAACATAGATAAAAAGCATTCACGCGAAATTGTTTTTACATTTTTTTTTTATGTTTTAAGTAATCTTAGAGCAAAATTACTTACTATAAAAATTATAGAGGATAATATACTTAGAAGTTTCGAAATACAGTGGGTTTTATATTTTATTATCCATTGGCTTTAAATTTGACTATAAAAATAAAACTTTGTCAATTATTTATATGAATCTTAAACAAATTGATATGTTATAAATACTGTTTTCTATTATTTTTGCAATTGATGATTTTACTTTAAGTTTATTTAAATCATATTACCTTTTGTAAATAACTTTATATTATTTACCTATTTAAATTAAGTATATAATCATTATTTTGTTAGCCTATATATTTTAATGTATATGTGCGTGTTGACGACGAAGAAGAAAAACTCACCCCAAGCAAATTCCGTGGCACGTATCCTTCGCGGTCGTCAATCCTTGACCACCACCATTCTCGTTCAGTGTCGTCGCCTTTCCGTAGCACGACAATCCTATCGCCATCATCGAAAGTTAACTCATCTTGGTTGTGCGCTTCATACCCAAAAACCGCGTACACTGCACCGTTGTTCATTATGCCTAACTTCTCTTGAACACCTGTAGACACGACACAGCGTTTCAGAATTTAGTACGATTAACATTTTAGTAAATGTTTAATAAATATTATAGTGTTTTATTGTTAGAGAGTTCTGTAATACAATTATGTATATAATGTGTGTTATATAATAAGTAAATAAGATATAAAATATTTTGTATTTGGATAAAAATATTCTGTTATTTTCAAGCTGAGTGGCGTACGCAGAATGCGTCGTGAATCGTGATGTTGATAATAAGAATTTACAATAAAGGCAAGTAATTAAATATTAAAACAAAGACATCATTTAACTCACTATAAAGAAACTCTGAACACCCGTCGAAACCCTCTTCGTCCTCCTCGCATTTTTCGGCGGCCGTCTCCTGGTCTGACAACGTGGTGGCGAATATGCACGCCCCGTGCTCCACCAGAAATCGGACCATGGCTAGGTTGTTACAGCTGGCGGCACAGTGTAACGGCGTCCTATGGGCATTCGAAAAAAAAATAATAGTTAATTATTATAGTAGATATATGGTCTTCGCCATTAGATGTAAGCCTATTCACGTTTTAAAAGAATCGTGCTCGTATGTAGTTTTATAATAATAAAACAGCTGCAGATATACGACGACAGGTCACTGAAAGACGACGCTCACCTTAACTTGCCCCGCCACACGTTTAATTATATTATAATTGCATACTGAAGTATTGCAAATTTAGCATATAAATTATTATGGCGACCAGCAAGCGTAAAAATAGACATTATAAAGTATAATATATAATTATGATTTGTCGCGCGAATGCATATAGCTTTCAAGTTCATAAAATAGTGTTTTGTACTGAGTTTGAATTATTTTTTTACGTTATAAATAAGGAATTCAATTTCGTAATAAAATTCTTGATGGGTACACTTATATACACACTTGTATACGACGTCTGAGTTTTATATATGCTTACGCAGTGACTATATACTACACAGACTTGCGAGACTTATCGATTTTTAAGGGTTCGACGAAAAGAACTGCACGACGATTTTAATAACTTAATTATAAAATATATATTAACAGCTTATTGTGTCCGTTAATAGGTTTAATATAACCCCCGTATATATTTTTCTATATGTATATATGAGTGTTACATAACTGTAATCCGACAAATGTTCACTCGGTACAATAATATAATAATAATCCAATAATACATAGGTTTAGTACGTAATTTAATCATTTAATTACTGTTAATACTTAATATACTATGTTATGTTACATGAATGGCGGAAGAAATATCAATTTGTATTTGCGGAGCAGCTAGAAGAAGAATTATTTTTTCATCGTGCTAATGGACACAGACTAATTAAAAATGATTAAGTAGAAAGATTACTGTTGCAAAATATTATTTTAGATTTATTAGTAATAAAATATAATATAATATCTACGGGTAGGAAAATTTCAACTTTTGTAAACTTAATTTTTCATTAACAGCTAAGTCAATTATTATAATTTATAATAGAGAAAAAGCTTGAGTATGTAAATGAAAAATAAATTACTTTCACAATAATGCGAATATTAACGATAAGCCGTTATCAAAACTCCCAATAGGTAAACAATATAATATTAATATTTTCACTGAACACACAAACCTTACCTATTAACATTTAACAGGTTGTAAATTAAAAAAAAAGCCTTTTCACAAAAATCTAAAACAACAATTTTATTTTTATATATTATAATAACAAAGGTATATTATAAATCGTTTTAACATTTATTATCAGGGAATATTGCGAATTTCCGTGTATATTACTTTATTTAAAGTTTTAAAGGTCCTTGAATAATATTTTAAATCCTTAGATTTTACATAACACCACTAAAAAAGATCACTCGTCAAATTTAGGAGCTGAGTACGAAACGTGTAACGGTTATAGATATGACTTTAAAAAAATAGGTTTCTACGGCAAAAGTATATTGTTGGTTTGTCTACGCACGCGAAATAGACTAAGTCGCCACTCGCCACTATTCTACGACATCTTATAACTGTACAATGTCCTGTTGGAACTAGGAAAGATGATTTCCACACCCTTTGTTTTAAAACATTATTTTATATTTTCCGTTTATCGTTTTTCAACATTATTTTAATTAAAAAAAAATTATTTTTCAATATTTTATCTAAAGGCTTTCAGATTTATAGGACTCAGCAAGTTTGTCATTTCAGTGATTTGAAGTTTTATTTATTAGAACTGATACTGAGCATTAGGTACATTTACAAGTTAGAAATTAATTAATATTTGGTAATTATTTATTGCTCTAAATTATAATATAATAGTATAATCAGTCAAAATATAGAAGAGTGATAAATCAATTTATAATAAAAAAAAATTAATTAAATTAAATCATTCATATATTTCGTAACACATAGTTTTAATACTGATAAGTGATAATGTTAGTAAAAGAAGGTTAATATTTATTTTATTACTAAATAAAAATGAAAATGTGTCATCCAATGAAACGACAAGTCATTTATGACTTTCTAAAAGGTACCCTCGATCATACAATAATACTACAGTTGAATATTTATACATTTATTGTCTAAAAACTAAAATTTCGAATTCAAAAATCATAAATTTCAAAGATACTTTTTACAATAATAATATAGATATTTCACACGTTGTAAGATATAAAAACGTGTGTTAAAATAGGGCAGGCGGTCGAAACACTGATAGTCAAAATGTCAACAGATTAAAATGTTGACAGTCAAAATATCGAAAAATACGAAAGATCGACAAACAAAAGTTTATTATTATAAAAATAAATATTGAAAAATCAAAATATATTGTAACTAATTTCTTATTTATGGTAAAAATATTAAATAATCGTTTATTAAAACTAAAAATAAAAAATATTTATAAAGACATAGATCCTTTATTTTCTTTGAAACACCGTGATAAAATAATTATTATTACTAAATTTATAAGTTATTTACCGCCTGTTTATTAATTATTTTATTTTATTATTACACATTAAAAAATGATTTAATTAGACCCCAATTTTTTTTTTGCTATCAAAAAATAAAATTCTAAATTTCTAATTTAAAAATAACTATCTATCATTTGATTTAGAAATATAACGACGATCGATATTTTATACTCTTCGATATTTTGACTGTTGGCATTTTAAACTGTCAATGTTTTATATCACATCCTTTAATATATTATACTTAATTAGGAATTTTATTTAACAAAAGTAAAATGCAAAATAAATTCAAATTAATCAAATATCATTTAAAAAACATCCAATCTCACTATTAACTATGGTTATAATAACTTGATAACTATCTGTATTGATTGTATTGATTTTTCAATAGTGTAATTTAGATTATAAATATGATACACATCATTTCAAATCCAAGATTATAATTGTAACCTAAATAGTTACATAATTTTAAAAGTTTGGACTTAAAATTATAACTTAAATAAGTGAAGTTAAGTATATTTTAAAGTTGTTATTTGCAATTACGTTTAAGAATATTACATTTTAGGTAATGTTTTAAATAACCTTATGTAAACTTACATATAACTTATAAATACTACAATATATATACCTATTACAAACCCTTAAACTTTTATATTGTATTAACTATTTCTTTTCGAAAGTAGATTTTATTATATTTATATAAAATAATATATTCTATACTACCCTTAAGAATTCTAATTCTAAACATAACAGGCTGCTATATTATGTATATTAAGCTATTGACTTTATAAACTCACCATCCGTCGGAGTCTTGAGCGTTTACATCACAGCCAAACTTAACTAAAAACTTAACAATGTCTATATGGCCGGCGCATATGGCATTGTGTAGCGCAGTTATTCCTTCATCATTGGCTGCGCTTGGATCTCCCACCTAAGGCACATGATAATACGATGACGTTAATAAACAATATACATAATTATACGTCTTTTAATTTTTTTTAGAAAAAAATTCAAAGTAATAATTATTATTATTATTATTATCATTTATATTTATACTAATATATAATATACTAAGTTATTCTTTTATCAAACAAAACTCATTCTTTTTTAAAATCTTTTAACCATTAAAACTTATGTTTTAAAACATAATTCTTAGATGAAATAAATAACAATTAAAAAAAAAAAACTTTATTATATTATACTGGATTTATTTAAGAACCAATATATGTAGTATATATTGGTTTATATATACTACGTATATACTTGACGAAATGATGTGTTATGCGATAATTGACGCATAATAAACTATCACTTATAAACATAAGGAACTATTAATATTGTAAACTTCGCCCGATACAGACTACCGTTTTTAATATTATTGTAAATAAGAACTACGTTTCACATTTAATTTTTATATAGATCTAAATAAAACGATCAATTTTAAATAAATATGTACTACAGTATTAATAGGTCACAAAGTGAGCAGTCCACTTAATTTAATTAATTTAGTAAAGTTGTTTATATATTTAAATATTTTTCACTGTACAAATTTTAAATTTTTACTGAATTTAGAAATCGAAAATTAGTTTTAAATAATTAAATATATCCCTTTTACAACATTTTCTTTAACATCGACCTCCTAACTATCAGGCACCGAACTATTAGATATATCTCGAAAATAAAAACCGTGTACATGAATCCCTTTCTGTTGAGTTATATATGTAATATAAATAGCAATAATATTAATAATAATCTGCACGCTTACTTGTTCAGCGGTTCGCATAACCAGCTCGAGTTCGCCCTCCAACGAGGCGTCCAAAAGCAATGCAAGAGGATCGAACGATACCCGTCGCTTGTGACCGATGCTTCCGCCCGACTCCTTGAGGTTGCCTTTTTTCCGCACAACCAGCCTGTTTCTGCATTCCACTGCAAAGACACACGAAATATTACTGGACGTGCATTGATTCAATATGACTTCATAAATAATAAATATGCCATCAAAATATGTAATCGGAAGACATTCAACAAAATAAAAAATGTAATGTATCGATTATAGGTATATATTATATGTAATAAAATATAAATAAAAATGATACACTTCATTCGTAGCTACCAAAAACCAATATTTTTACCTTTAAACATCGATATAATATAGACTAAAATGTGTATGAATTTGCATTTAACTCAACAATATAACAAATATAATTGTAAGATGTATTTATCTCTTACCTAACATATCATCACATAAAATCAACCAAAAATATATGTAAATTTACAGAAGTTTTCAATAGAGTGTTATAAAATACAGTATGAAATTACAGGTTCGATGACTAAACTAACAAACCTTGGGCGAATTGGAAAACTATAATATTATATTGATATGTGCACAACCGTCAGCAACAAGCGAAATTTTATACCTACAGCTCTCGCAATGTGTGTTGTTTTAGTAGTTTTACTTTCGTATGTATTTTAGTATTTACATATAAAGCTGTGTTAAAACGTATAGTATATCAGTGTAGTTTAGAGATAATTTAGTCGGTAGGTACACACTACACACTTTTGCATTATACGTCATAACATGATAAATCCAAACAAAGTTCTTCAATTTAAACACACCGGTAAAACACTATTTATATGTGTATCTATTAAATAGTATAGTAGAATTACATATACTAAAATGGTGAAATAAAGAATACGAACTCATCTAATATTATTAAAAGTAGCAATGTAATGGTATTAAAAAAGTTTGTCATCATAATAAAGTCAAAATGGTGATGGGAATTGGGATATTATTATAATGATATATTTTACCAGCTTGTTGGCTTTAGTATGGATAGGTGGATAAAAAAATTGAAATGTTGTTTATACATAATGCATATAAAAGAGTTCCTTTAATTTGAAATATACCCAATCCATATTATTTTAATGTTTCTAAGAAAAATGTTTATTTATTACAATTGTTTAAAAGTTGTAAAATTAAACATTGCATTATATTCTCACGATATGATATACAAGCAGCTAAAGTTGTTTTCTTACGCACAAATATCCCCCACCCATAAATTGATAAGCTAAGTCTTCTCTGTTAAAAAAAATGAATCATTAAATTAATAACAATATACCGTAAAGCTTAACTCACTATGCTACATTAGATTTTGATTGTATTTATCATTACAATACCGTAGGTCATCAGTAGTATGAGGATTATTACAGATTTGTAATAATGTTTACGGCTAGTTATGTCATTGATTGTTTTTATCAAACTTACAAACAACAGCAGTAGGTATTCAAACTTTTGAGAAAATGTTAAGTAATTACAATTGTTTAATAATTTTCCACAAAATGTATAAAGAAAAATGTTGACAAAATGTTTTCATTGTTGAAACATTTAGTTAATAAATAATAGGTATAACATTCAAAATTGTTGTATATATAGCATAAATGGTATAGTATAGGGGGTACAGATAAAACACATTTAAATCGAATTAAAATTTACGCGCAATGTTATATTTGGTACCGGCGTTGTAGCATACAAGAGTAAGTTCGACATGGAAACCCATTAGCTTAAACGATCTATAGTTTACCTCCCGCGAGCATTATAATATACTTACTACACTATACGACTATATATTGTACTATGTATATATATTATATATTATACAATACATACTATATATACCGCGCACGGGTTATCGAGCCACGAATTAGCATATTATTTTCTTCGATAGTTCAGTTGCCCGTAAATAGACAGATCAAAAGCAAATTTTATCCAAGATAATAATATTATATACAGCATTACCTTTACTTCGCATTTGTTGTTCACAAATTGAATTATTTATTATTATTATATTATATTTCGGGACACTCGCCGTTTATTATATTATTTTATGTTCTATATAGATACGTGTTTTATCAAAATCCACGAGTTTTATATTAAATTCCCATACATACTATTTTTAAACTTGTAATTCGTTCGAATCCTGTTGTTTTATAGTCGATGACATTTCAAAAGTAGAATTTCTGATATGGTTCTTTTTAATATTAAATTAAAAACATGACGAAAAAATGTGATTTTGAAGAATTTATTCTTTTAGATAATGTACCGACACACAATGCCTCGAGAGATTAAAAGTAAATTAGAAATAATACAATTCAGCTATTATAAGTACGCATTATAACAGGTCATCGTCACAAACGAAATAATATTTTAACAATGTGAACATTTAATTTAAGATATTATATATACCTATTATTTCGATATTGTAAACTAAAGCTGCCGAACACATAATTATATGCTGTTTGATTGAAGTGATCCAGGGCTTTAAACCAGAATCAAATTTATTTGGGTTTTGGGTAAACAATTTGATGCTGAAAGTATTCAAACACCAACATCAAAAATTTAAATAAACGTTTGGGTGCTTACAACTGTTATAATTCAGGCTATTAATAATTTATATGGTCGATAAATAGTTTAATAGAAACTTAATTTAAATAAATACTATTTTTGTACCTAATTTTTTAGTTTATAGGATATTTCTAAGAATATTATTTCAACTTATAAAATATTATTGATAGACGACACTAGTTAATGAATGGACGAAACGAAACATACATTTTAAAATGTATCAATAGCGAGAAATATTCAATAATTATAATATCTAATGATTGTAAAATTGTTGAAAAAGTCTGGTTTACACATGAATCAATGTGCGTAAAATAAAATTGTACTTTTACAGTTAGAAAATATTGATAAACATAACGATTTTGTTGTAAAAAATTCTGTTTTCCATTTCACTTTTTTAGTGATTTCTTACCGGATATGTCGTCTCTGCCCGAGTCTTGGCCGGAGTCCGGTGATGAAGAGCTGTGGTTGCTAGTACTGTTATCGTCAGTGGACGAAGACCCACCACATCCAACGACCCCTATGCTGGTGCCTCCACCGCCAAAACGTGTCTCAAGTTCGTCAATGCGTTGGGCGACACTAACTGCCCGCGCTCTATCCGTTTCATCGGTCGCCGCAGTCTGAGAATCTAGTTGTCTGACGGTTGATGAGGTGGGAATGATGGAAGGAGCGATAACTGACGGAGTCTGTGCCGGTTGTTGCTGTTGTTGTTGCTGCTGCTGCTGCTGTTGGGATGGCGCGACGGATATTCGGTGTTGTGCTTGCTGGTGGTTATTGTTGATGTTATTATGATGGTGGAAAAGATGGTGGTGGTTATTGTTGTTGATTTTGCTCTCGTTCCCGACGATATCCGTCACTGGATAAGAAGTGGTTCGACTGAGTAAGAGTGATGGCAGTCTAGAGGGGATTTTTGCTTCGTGGGGTGGTGGCTGCTGCTGTTGCTGATCCTTGAGTTCGGTTGAAGATGCGGCTACAGTAACAGATGACTGCTGTGGCTGTGATGGAGGTGGTGGAGGAGGGGGAGGCGTCCCTTTGGTCGTCGATATGCTCACAGACCTCACGGTATCCAGCAGATGTTCGCCACTTCTAGACAGGGAAAAAAATCAAATTATATTATCATAGATATTATACATCTAAAAATGCACACATATATAATACGGGATTTTTCTATTATCCGGTGACAATATGAAAATGTATGAAAACTGCAGTAATAGATCCTCCCATTTGTTATAAATATAAAGTTAAATCGAATTGTTCATCCTCTTAAGTAAACAATTAGGAGGTTATCATCGTACTGTATTGTTTTCTCTCGCTAGCACATTTGCAACATAGATAAAATATATTCAACCAATACATTTTTTTATATATATTTTTAATTTATCTTAGAATAAAATCACCCAATACAAAAATTATAAAAAATAATATTTTTGAAAATATGACATAAAATATCGTCTTAAAACAATTCATTTAAATTTATAAAAAAAAAGTTTTATTTTTAATGTTAAAATAAAGTTAAACAATAAAATATAACACCGACTTGACAAATTCTCAAAAATATTATCCTTTATAATTTTGTAATTGAAGGTTTTATTCTAAAACTATAAAAAAAAAAATTATCTATGTAATATAACTAATGCGGGTTCTAATAAACAAAATAAATATTCACTGACATTCCCAGGATTGTAAAGGATGACTTAAATAGTAATTAAACTACTACTAATATATATATTCTACATGAACGCGGAAAGCTCTTAATGTTAGTTCTAGTTCTGATTAAGTCATTACACCGAAGAAAAAATAAGACATAAGTATCATATTATATCATATGATAAACCCATATATATAACCTAAACTTAATGTGACGAACGATAATGCATCAAAATACAATTTAAATAGTATGAGTTTAAATCAACAATAAATTTTATATGATAATCAGTCTTGTTGGGAATTTTCATTTATATAGACGTAAACGGTGAGATACTATGATATAATAGAATTAATTATATTAATATTACATCATATAAAATAAAACGTTTTTCACACCACATATCGCATTAATAATTTTGATAATATCATATGATATAAACATTATAACACTCACTTGACATTGCTACCGAACGTTGATCGCATAGACGTCGAACTCGACGAGTTGTCAGACTCTGATGAATCCACCAAGTTGCCAAAGCCAGGCTTGACCGAGGCTCCAGCAATGCCACCATTGGGTATCCGCGGCGGGGGAGGCGTCAGGTCTTTTTGAAGTGGCGCCGGTCTGGAGTCGGTGTAGTACGTACGGCCGCTACCAGCGCCTCCTAGGCCCCCGTCTTCCGATGATGGGTCCGGCTGATGGTACTGAGGTATGTTGTGGTGGTAAGCATTTTGCCTCGGTGGCGGTGGTGGCGTACAAGTCTTAACCAGCGGTGGAGGAGGTTTGGGGGGTAACGCTGGTTTTCCGACGGTCGGAGGGCTGCCGGCCCGGTCCGTGCCGACCGGTTGTTCAGACTCCATCGCTACCCTAATTGGTTGTTTTGATTCTTTAGGCACCACTTGGTTCGTCGCCATGGAATTCAATACTTGAGGCTGCACAGGCTGAACCTTGGTCGAAGACGTTTGATATATAGGCGACACACTGCTGGTCGGTTTCTATGGAAAAATTGGTTTAAGTATGTTATTGTTTTAATAAACACAACATAATAAAGCGTATAATGGAAAATCACATTACAGCAGTGGCGAACCACGCCTTAAAGTTAATAAGAATTATTCCACCATATTAAATTAAGTTCGTCTTGATTTTCGTACGCCTACAATATATATATATACCTACATTTTGTATTAAATTATTATAAGAAAGAAAAACCTGTAGACTCTCGTAAGACTCGAATTGACGGACTATAACAACCACTGCGATAAGGGCGATATTATTAATCGTCGTAAAACGCCTTAATCCCACTATATAACGATTATTCTGACGTTAAACGCGTACAACACAATAGTCTTGATTAATACTCAAAATGATTCATTTTGATACTCCGTCTTTCATTCTCACCAAAATCCGGATGAAATAAAATAGGTACTATTAAATCGACGTGAAAATACGGTTTCAACTTAAATCGATTCATTAACATAAATTAATCCGAAATAAATACGAATTTATAGTATACTATATACATATATATTTATAAAAAAATATATGTATGTACATTATACAATATATATTATTCACGCCATGTTCTTGGGAAAAATAAATAAAATATTTTTAAAAAATTCCTTTTAAGATTTAATTACCTGATTTATTATCCCGGTTCCGCCGACTGGTTGGCTTCGAGTTACCAGAACCGGAGGATGGTGTATCGAATAGTTTAAAGGCCTAAAAAAATAAAAATAAATTGATATAATCGAAAGTATTTTATTAAAAAATATTATTAAATTATTGCATGCAGTATAAAAATAAACATTAAACATGCTACTGTACCTTTGAGAAGCATGATTGGACGACGAAAGTGGTTTCGTGTGATATACTTGAGCGTTAATAGGTCTGCTGGAACTCTGCATTTGTAAATTCTGTCCCAGGTTTGTCAGAACTTGGCCGGCCAAAACTGACTTTTTATTTTGGGCCGTTCCATTAAGTTTTTGATCGGCTCCATAACAGTTGGTGTTATTATTGACTAGGTCTCTATTAATATCCTCGGGCATCTCTTCGTGTTGACCAAACCACTGTTGGTGCTGGTTCTGTTGCTGTTGCTGCTGCTGCTGCTGTTGGTTTTGTTGCTGCTGTTGGTTTTGTTGCTGCTGTTGGTTCAGTTGTTGTTGTTGTTGGTTATGTTGTTGCTGATGATGATGATGATGTTGTTGCTGATGTTGATGGTGTTGGATTGCCGATTGGTTTCCGCTGTAGTTGGCCAATGGTGAGAATTTGGTATTGTAGGGTAATGTCTGGTATTTAGGGTCAAACTTGCTGCCGCCAAAATATGCAAGGTCACCTGGGTTACCGTTTGCTTGTTGTTCAATTTTGTAGTTATTATTTGACGGTTGGTACTGTTGTTGATATGGGTCCATTATCGGTTTCTGGACCAAAGGCTGCTGAGACAGTGATTTTTGCTCAGGCCTGCCGGACCGTCCACCATATGACTGTGGGTCGCCATTGACCGTTCCATGGCTAAGGATGTTATCCTCAGACTTGCGTAACATTGAATTTTTGCTCATGGCGTCCGGTATGTGGTTAAACGGCTCGATGGCTGCAACGTTACCGCCACCGCCATTCATTTTGCCATCACACAACGGCATCATTTGTTTACCCGGGCCGCCCAGAGACCTTTAATAAAAATAAAATGTACATTTTAGTATAATGGTTGTTTGACAAATTTTATGCATAAATGTTTTGAAATCGAAAAATAATAACGATTGTATATAAGACAAATAATGTAGTAACTTATATTATAATCACATTATTCAGAGAGACGCACTTAAAAAGAAGTTTGGCAGATTGCTTATCACCATAATTTAACAGTATCGTGAATTGTACCGCAAAAATATGTAATATTAATTTTTATAAAAAGTAATATATACTTGTATTTTGGAAACTAAAATTTAATTAAAAGCCTATTGGGCGAGATATTATGGAAATCGTTTTGTAAATTATCGTGCTCAAAATAGATACATGCCTATTATTATGGCCTGGTTTGTTAGCCTGGATTTGATTGGCAAGCTGTTGGTTGAGCAATCTCTTTCTGTGTAACCTAGCTTGTAGTTCCGATATTCGCCGATCAATAGATGCCATTTCCTCTTGTCTTTTGGAAAGAACTTCACGTTGTTGTACCAACCTAGCAGTTTGTTGTTCACCCAATTTGTTCCGGTACTTTAAAATTAAAAAAAAAAGCATTAAATGTGTATTAGTGTTATTATAAAGCTATATATAAAATTTATGAATAATAATCACGACTCACTAATAGCTCAGCTCGTAGTTTGTCAAGTTCTATGGAGGCCGGAGACGTAGGCTGTGCATGGCCTCGTCCTTTATGGACGTCTTCTAGTTGCCTAGTTAGTTCATCCACTTTAGCCACGGCCATAGTTAGTTCTTTTTCTTTTTCATTAAACAAGGCACGGATCGATTCCAGGTCAGAAGCTAGAACAACAAAGTTAAATGTTTAAATGAGTGTTTTATTTGTAGTATTAAATATTATGAAACTCAATTACGTTTTGGGCCCCGGAGCAAAAAAAGAAATAATCACATACTAGGTTTTAACCGGGAAATCTACCTTTGGGCTAATCTCAAAATGTCACAATTTTTCAAAACCACTATCCAGCCAAAAAAAAAAAAATAATAATAACAATAACTTTATTCTAACCTCTAATGGTTTTTTGGATGTTAAATTCTAAAAAAAAAAATGTTTTCAATACCTATGGGACTATTAAAAATAGTTTACAATGTACACTTGAAAAAGCGTAACATGTACCTATATACTCAATTTTATTGTCGGGTTTCATGATAAACTGTAAGAAATGAGTATTAATTATTATTTGTCAGGATACTATAAATACAGCATTATTTCTAATTAACATTGCAATTAATTTGATTATCCCTTTGGTTAATGATAAAACTGCCTCACCAAAAATATTATAAATAAATGAACATCATATAAATTTTGCATATAAACTTAATTCAATGTAACAAGTATAAATAACCTCCAACAATATAACCAACCATTAATACTTTAGAATTTTTCATTTTAAATTATTTTTTTTTATTCTTCTCTATATAAAGGATAATATAAAAGAATTAATTCTTATAATTATTTCATTGCGAAATATATATTAAATATATTAAATTTACATCAATTTGGTAATTTTAAAATTATATTAAAATTGTTTGGCGGGGATATGAAATTAATTGTACTTAACACTTTCTTGTAGGAAACTGAATAATTAAGTAGTAATGGACGGAATAGATTATATTGACAATGTTACCTTATGATAAGTGTAAGAGTGTATAGTAAACGTGATAACGAAAATTAATGAGTCGTGTAATAACTGAGTGCAAAGGAAACAACAATATTAATGCTTTACATGTATTCCATATTAGGTACTTAGATGTGTTACAAACAAAATAATGATTTTGTTTTTTTTTTTTTTTCATAAAGACTGTCAAAAACATGAAATATGAAAACCAATGAATTTCTCACTTCACTAAAAATCATAAATAACTAATAAGACATTTTTATTTAGTATTAATTTAAAGCACGATATGAATCAAGTATTTTATATAAAAATGCATTTAAATATAAGTAAATTTTATTAAAAACTAATAAAACCATTTGTATTTTAATGAACTACAACAGTGAAAACAAATTCTAACAACTCGCTAACTCCAAATTAATTGACATCCTTTCAAAAATAATATTTACATCACATAAACGGCATTTAAAATTGATGCAGTTTATGTACATAAAAAAAAAAATATAATATAATATACATAATATACACAAACAACGTATATTGATGTACACATTGAGGATATAAGAAAATTATAAAAAAAATGCACAATAAAACAAGTATTATGCTATGAATAATATTATATGTGTATATATATACCATTGAAATACGAACACATTGTTCTGATAATCGTCAACTATACGTGTAAAAAAGTGTAATTAATATGTAATTATCGTGTTAAATGACAAAAAAAAACAAGTTCTAAGCATTATGTGTTTCATCGTTGAGTATGTTTTTTTTCCTTGACGAAATCAACAATTGGAGTACTTTGTCCTCCAAGTTCGTTGTACTTTTAAACGGGTTGAATGGCATTTATTCCATCTCAAAGCGCGCCGTTATACGATCAATGTGTTAAAGTATATACAATATGATATATGCGATAAAATTACATACGTTTGATTGTAAACTAGGAATTTCTATATATATATATATACCTAAGAATATTAGTACACTACGTGTAAGCATAATTATATAATTTAACCTCACCTCCATATACACGCCATAGGTGACATGTGACACGTGACTTTTAATCTACCATTGTGAATATTTAAATCACAATAATTAATATGACATATATTTGATTGTACACCAAATGGATGATGTAGATATTATTGTTTTTGGACAAACGGAATATGTAAGTGTGCAATCTTGCTGCAGTACTGCCGTTAAACTAATTAAATAATCGTTGGAAATGTTGCTGTGAACAACTGCAGTTGTAATTACTTACAAAATTACAAAATGCCACGATAAACTTTCAAAAACCAACGACCATACATTACGCAAATAAGTTCACATGCTTTTTGCGAAATACAAAAAGGGAAAATGAAAAATAAAAATACCACTGTGATGTGACATTATAAGATACGGATGTTCGACAAAATAATAAAATATACGAGCGGACCGCACAAAATTTAATTAAGCATTTACATTTGTATTGAGATCTATAGGATAATAACGGCAATAAATTTCAGATTGTAAGCACCTAAATTGTACAGCATATAGATAGGTATCGCTTAACGACGGAGGTCGTGTCGTCAACGTAAATAACACCACCGCCGTCTGAATGATGCGCGTGGCACCAAAATTCCAAACCGTTTCCAGTGATTATTAGCGTGACGCTATTTTGAACATATATTTTGTGTATAGACCACTATAACTAAACATTGTAAAACAGTTGTGAATATGTTTAGTACATAAAAAAGGTTCCTATTATGTTTTAGTGTTAAACTGTTAAACATAGCCACGGTGAGTCGTTAAATACGAAATTATTGGAATAAATAATTCATTATGTAACCACATTATATACGTATATACGTATGTCGAGTCTACCGCATGTTTTCTCGTTTACCGACTGAAGCCACCGCGAAAACCCGGATATGTCACGGGGTAATATAATATATTTTATTTCCTAGTTTCTACCTATTATATTTAATTATATCGAAAAAAAAATGGAAATAAAATTATAATCGAGTGAATGACTATAAATCATAAAAGCCTGGAGTCGATGTAATTATTGTCATATCATGTATGACAACAAACCGTATATGATCAAGTATGCACCTGAGGTTGCAATGTAAAAAGCGGTTATGAAAACGACAGACTAATTAAAATCTGATAGATAAACGAGCGGTCGGCTTAGGAGGCAGTAGGACGTTTGAGAACTTCGACGGGGTAGGTTGACGAATGTGCGTCACATGCATTCATCCGTCAACGTGTCACGACGTAGTTGCATACATCACATAGGGTAATCTACATCAGATATAACATATAATATTATATTATTATGTGAGAAAACGTGGTGGACCGCTCTGCATATGACAGAGTGCGTATAGAGGCAAATTTCACGTGTTTACACACAAACCGTCCTCAAGATTACAAGTGGCATTTGTGTTTTTAAAATGGGTATGCATTCTTTTTTTTAAAGTTTTGGTCGTAAGTCCAACGATTATGTTAGAATATGTTTTTACTAGAAAAATTATTTGCATAGCGTTGAAGTCGGCGTTTAGAGTAGACAAGGGAGATAAGAAGAAAGAGATTATACACACACATATATATATATATATTCTGGTCCGTATAATTCACACGCCACGCAATAGGGATTTAAACGTTTTATAATTGCACAAAAGTCTCTTTTTTGGAGTAACGCGCGTATATATAGTGTAATAGTTTCGCGAATCGGAATTACTCACGCCGCTTGCGCCCGCAGCCATTTTAAACGGAAGATTATTCGTTCGGCCATTAAGCTGGACGAAGAATAAAGAATAGGATGGGAGACATTAAAACAAAAATAAAAAACGGCGTTCCGCCATTGAACACGCGCGTTCGTATATGAATATATATATGTATATAATATATAAATATAGTTTTTTAGAAGAGAAAAAAGTTTTTAATATAAATTGTTGCTCATCCACACGGGCGCCGCCAACCACCACCGTGATCGTCGCACCATTTTTGCCCCCTCTCTATCACACACATACACACAAAAACACACACACACGCAAAAACACACACACTCAATTCACGTCTCTCTTCCGAACACTTCTTCGCGGCCTCGTGACGTTGACAAATCACTACCATCGCTAGCGGCTAAATTTAAAATAATTGTTCTGCCGCTGTATGCGCCGACTAGCCCCCCTGCCCCCCCACTCACACAATATGTGTACGTACGACGGATCTGTTTTTCCGAATGTAACTACGTATAGTTATACTATGATATACGTGTGTGTGAGCGAGTCAAGGCCGGTTAAACGAACAATAAATAATAACAATGATGACGATAATATTTCGTCTGCGGTGGTTGAGTTAGATTCGATGGATCTAACTGAACCACCGCAGGTTATCATATTATATACCTATAGCACACGGATGTTGTTTATTTTACAGAGGATTGTAGATGTGCTGAAGGATTCTGGAATAGGGTCGTATCACGAATGAATACAGAACGCTCTGGTATCAGCCACGGATATTATAATAATATATATCGTAATGAAATTTTCAATACAATTTGTTATCACTATCTAATAATATTATAATATCTAGGACGATAATATTATGAGGATTTTACAAATTAACTTTTATTTTACTTCAAGTTTTCTAATTATTGTATCATATCACATACATTTTTACCTTCCACTTCGAACAACAGGTTGCAACAGGTTCATACCGATACTCGTAATTTTAAGCTAAAATTTGTATCAAAAGTCTGACGGAAAATCCATCTACAAAATAATTCCAGTCGAAAAGATTTTTAATTTAAAAATAATAATTTATCAATTGGCCACGCATGATATTATACAACTAGATAACATGTTTTATGGATCCAAGTTTTTAAAATATTTTTGAAAAACAAGAAGTCCATAAATTCATCAAAATATCAGAATTATTCTGTTGGCAGATTTTTATGCGCAGTTTGCATAAATTATTTTCGATTAATAATATATAGCGTCATTAAACCAATTTATATTAACCGTGACTTAAGTAAGTATGCAGCAAATTGGTCTCGGACCAAATTGTCACGAGTAATTAAAAATTACTAAACGGGAAATTACCCAGCGCTTTTATATTATCGTCGGCAAATAAGGCGATTACTAAGATTTTTTTTTATTATTATTGTCCTCTGTCCTTGGTTGTTATTATAATATTGAATAAGAAACAAAACAATTAAATCGTAGTTTTTAAATGAAATTAACATAAAAATAAACTGCGTATATACTTAGCGAACTGACTCTAAATCTAAAACCAATGTAAGTACCTCACAATAGGTAATTCATTACCAGTAAATGCAAATATGTCTTCTCGTGTTTATTTTAAATGTGTAGCCTTCGTTACGCCTGTCTTCATATGATATCACTTAAGTACATGAAATATCATTAGACAATATCATACAATTCAAAAAAAAGTTTACCAAATTGATTATGTAATATTATATAAAATACCACATTTTTTATAGTACACGAAAATGTATATACCTTAACCCATGGGTCACCAAATAACGGATCGTGGATAAAGAATAAATAACACATATTACGACAAAATTAAATATGTTATTATTGTAAATTATTATTTTTGTTAAATATTATTGGTTTTTAAATAATGTAAATATGTAATTAGAATTTTTATGGCCCGCGAAAAATTTTCAGATTCCTAACGTGACACTTCAAAAATATTAATTGGTGACCCCTGCCTTAATGTATGTGATCATATTATGTAAAATATTTGTATATTTATTTGTTTAAGACGAATAATAAAACGTATATTAACGATAATTGCACGCATAAGACATTTATATACATCGAATTTAACCTTACAAAAGCGTATATAAGAATTAAAAATGAATACGTTCAAATTTACTTAATTGAATAAAAATAAAATAACATAACCTGTGCAGTCTTTACGAAGACTGTAACAAGAATAATTCATCACACTATCAGTTTATACCATCGAGTAAAAAAGATTAAAATATTTTCCGTAAAAACAATTATTCACGATTTTGTTTCAGATATGCTATGGACAACACGCTAGAGTAGGGGGAAGGATTAATAAATAGTGTATTGTATGTGAAACCATCATAAACGCGAAATACAACGAAATTATATTCTGCGGTAAAGTGGTACGTACACATACACAAATATATAAATATTAATATTTCTATAGTTGATAATTGATGTCATTAAACAAAATAATTCAATAATTCAAAAGAAACTGGTTTAAGTAAATTTCAAGCGATTAATTTTGTGTATCGTAGTAAAATTTTGTTGGGACCACGAAATTTGTCCATAAAATCTAATTTTTGGTAACCAAAGTGATTTCTACCAAAAATATATCAATGTTTCGACTTTCTAACAATTTTCAAACAGTAAATAATACTTATATGCATGTTACAAGAAACATGTACACAAATAAATTCGGGCGTCCGAAATGCTTTATAACTGTTAAAAAAAAAAAAACACGAAAATCTCTGTACACTAATGGAACACAAAAAATATAATAATAATAATAATGTTCAGAGAGCCGCAAAATATCACAGTTTTGTACGTTTGTACGCGACGTTTCCATTTGTGAAATTCAATTTTTTGCTCAATTCCTTTCTATTACCCGGTATAGTGTATATTATATCCTACAATATATTATTGTACGTTTATCAAGTATACAGAACATTCCTCATATCTACACACATTCATTCATATAAAAATAATAATATACGAATACGAGTAGTGTATTAAGTTAGGTATAATGTATAATACGTATAAGAATACTTTTTCACACGCACGCGTATAATACGATATAATCATACCTAATATTATATATTTTTCAGACTATATACTATATTTCTGGTGAAAAATTCGTGATGAATATGCTGCTCTTGTAGCTAAAAAAAAAAAGCCATTACCCATATTCGAGTATACCTACGTTTGCAACCGACGGCGGCAGTAGTCGTGGTGTTGACCGAGATATTCGAATGCCGATAATTCTCATTGGTGAGTATAAGTAAAAAAGATGAAAAAATAAATTGACATAGTTAACAATATAAACGAATAATTACTGTGCATAATATTATGTTTAATTATCAAATCAATACTTCGTGTTATAGGCTACATTATATTTATGATATACGCATATTATTAAATATATAATATGTGAGTGCGTGTGCGTGCACCATACAATGTTATAGCTGAAAACGAAAATTAGTTACATACCATATTAAACTATATTGTGAGTTTTAACTGTTTAAGATGATAAAATCGTACACTTTTTAAGCCCAAATTAAATATTCAAAACAATTACAATACGGGTAAATTCGAAATAAAGAATAATTAATGTAAAAGTTAATAAATAGCTACTAACTACTTGCATAAAATTCATCTTGTATAATATTTATAAATTATATAAAAACAAATTTCCTGAATATATAAGATGGGTAACCAATAATTTGTGTTAGTAAGAAAACATGATAATTATAGTTTTAATTATAAATATATCTATATACATGAAATAATAATGTGTACTTATCACTTTTATATGTTTTTAGTTCTTGCCTGTGGGAATTAATCGACTAGTTATTTATATGCAACCTAATCTTCGTCTCCGCTAAGTCTAAAATCGGTTACCAAAAATTTTAGAAATTAGACACTCGTTTTAGAATGCATCGATATTCTACTAAATTGTTTATTAAAATAATTAATTTATAACCTAATAATTTATAATGTTAAATTGATTAATGTATACTATTATATCAACCAATTAATATAGAATTGGATTTAAATATATCTTCCCTTGGTATAATTATTTATAAGTCAAAGGCTAAAAATTTAGAATGTAATTAATATAATTTATTTTGCAAAATATAACAATGTAACTAGTAATTTTCATCAGAATTTTTTTTAGATAATTTATCGTATTTACGTATTTTTGTAATTCTTTGTAATTTAATATCATGTACATAAAGAATTTTCAATGGATATCATTGCCTGTTAATTTAATCAGTATTTTAGTATCGAAGAATGTAAATAATTCTTGATTCAACTAAAACAAATAATATGGTATATTGCAGAATAGTTCAATACTTAAGTTGAAAATTTCTCAGGATATTTCGATAATGGGATACACTACTTTAGATTTTAATTAAAGCGATGAATATATTGATTTTATGATAAGTTTTGTTTTATATATATAAATGATGGATTTATAGTAAGGTTTTTTGAATTGTATATGAATAAATTTATTATTTAAAAATATATAAGTTATTAAAAATTAATAAGCATGGTTTTTTGTAAAAGCTTAAATTCAAAATTTGAGAAAAATTTTTACAATAGCGAAAATTTGCAAATTATTTAATAGAATAAATTCAGCTTCATTTTAAGTGTGTAATTGAACTAAAATTGAACACATCTATTACAGTGACCTATTAATAATTTACTACATACGTTTATATAATACATTAGAGTAGTTTCTATTAATAAGATAAAACTATACTTAATTCAACGTAGTTATGTATATATTTTACTATATAATTAAAATTAACTTTATAGTTTCAAAAACGAAGAATCAGATATTTAGGCGAAATCGTAATGCACCATAATATAATATATGATAATAAGGTACCAAATTGATTTCACTTAGCTTATTTTTTTTTTTTTTATGATATAGATAGGTAAATCTTTTGTTGTATATTATGATATTAAATATTTATAATTTTTGATTTATTCTTTTGGCTGACTAGTTGGATTTATAATTATGTGTTTTTGGTTATTTGTATGTATAAAAAAACAATCATAAATTGAAACATTCATCTGTAAGATAAATTATCTTAAAATTAATATTTATGAGATTAAAGATGTTTTATAAAAGTTAAAAATACAAATATATTTAAAAATAACTTTTATTAGGTACCTTATATTTGACCAATATAATGAATCTATGGAAATAACTATAAATTTACGTTTGCAAAGATGAAATATTTTATGATTTATAATATCAAGAATAATTTGTGGATTTTATTGAAATGTGATGGATGTTGCTGTAATATACAGCCTTGAAATATTAGTTTTTTGTAATATTTTTTTTCTAGAGTCATTCTCAAGCATTATTCCACCATGCCATATGATAAATATATATGCATCTCATATACTTTAAAGTATACCTACATAGCAAAACAATATTTGAAAAAAGTTTTCAGTTCAGTTTTAATATATTCAGATTATTTGTTAGTAGTTTAAAAAAAAGTTTTTAAATATTATCCCAATATAATTGAGATTGCTTTTTTTTCATATCAAAATGTATTAAATGAAAATATTATTTTTTATTATTAATTGTCTCTATACGATTTAATATTTATAATAATTATGTTTTTCCAATATATTTATCAAAATATTTTATACATACGACATATTGGCCAGACATTATTTTTTTATTATATTCACATAATATAAATATTATTATCTAAATAATATGGAAATATTTTACATATGATAATTTAGTATAGTATGCATGAATCATTTTATATATGTATATATTTAAAATATAAAAATTCAAACTCAAACTCAGTGGAATAAATATATGCTTGTGCTGTAGCTCGACAATGATTAACTATTATAATTATTTGTGAAACATTGTTTAGATAGGAGGAATGATTAGATACGTTATGCGTATTGGATATACCTACTTTGGAAGATCAGAAATCGAGTCTACTTGATTAGATTTTAACCCAAGTGCATACTGATAAGATCTATTAATTTATGCCATTAGCGAAATAATTACCATTATTTAGATAATTCAAATCAGATTAGTCAGATTACCGTATTCTTTGTTTAGATGCAATTAAAAAAAAATGTACGACACGATTGAGTGCATAATTTGTCAGTGGATTAAATCATATTTTTTTTGCAGGAAAATTACTCACAATTTAGCGCGAAAATTGATACAGGTTACATTTATCACCATTACAATTAAAAGTTTTTCATTAGTTAAATATAAATGAATTTTAACTAATTATAAATTTAAATATTTTAAATGTTAATTAAATTTTAAAGCTTTATTCTAACTATCAATATGACGTCATATTGAATAAGAGTAGAGTTATTTTTTTAAGTTATTATTCAGAGGAATATTAAAAGAATAGACATATTTATTAGTTTTTGATAACACAAGATGTAAAGTATTTAAACAAATATATTAATTCAAGTTTAAAAATAGAACTCTTGATATTGTTTTATACAATAATTCTTCTTCCCCAGATGTGACTCTTAATAATGATCTTGTAGTCCATTGCTATTTTTAATAGGGGTTATTTTTGATCTAGATTAATAATTACCATTAACAACTAAATATGAACATTATTATTTCAAATATCACCAATTATTTTTATTTTTTTAAATAAATCTTATGTTCGGTTAATAGTCAATGAAATACATAATTGTATTCATTTACGATAAATATAATTAATAATTATATTCTGATTTATATTTTTCTATCGATGATTTTTCTTTCCCAGAAAAATATTTTTATTCTAATTTAATAAAAAATAGTTTTGTAAAAAGTTTGTTTAAAATTCTAATTATTAAACAAAAAACAATATTTATGCTATGTATTTTTAAAAAAAATTGTTACTAAATTTAAGATTTGAAATTTCTGTTCATGAACAGAATGTAAACTGTGTAGTAAAATTATTAAAAAATGTACTCACAGAATGATCAACTCTCACTCAATTTAAATTCTAGTCAACTTTGGATTTTTATAAAAAAAATATATGATCATCTTCTGGTATTTTTAATTATTTAACTTCAAACTTCGAAACAGCTAATGACGGTTATAGTAGTGTTGATTAATTCGCATCAAGTTATAATAAATTATCTATTATGATTGTCATTAATCATCGTTCAGTAGTTTAATAAAATTCTTTAATAATATTAATAAAAATAAAATCAATTTAAATGATGTATTGCATGAATTAAATAATTAAAATTATAATATATAAAATTGTCCTGATTACTTCTCGGCTCTCACCTATAGTCTTAACAGTTTTTAGTAGATTTATACTTTATCTACCAAGTACGCCTGTAGAAGATTTATTTTTTATCAACCTATTACTTTTATTTTTAATACTTTTTAAAAAAAGGTTCTTTACCCTCTACTTGGAAATTAATATTCATCAAACCTATTTTTTTAAAGGGAAATCATTCGCTTTAAATAATGATTTATAATAATACCATATCCATAATTTGGTCATTTCAATTATAAATATTTTCTAAAATACAAAAGTTAAGAATCTTACAAAGTCACTCTTTTTTATCAGTGGTCGTGATAATATCCTTGAATTCATATAATTATTCAAAAGATGATTATTTAAAAGATAGTCGCTTACAATATGTCTGAATAAAATACTTAATATTATCTTCGATATCACATTTATACTTAGCCAAATTAACTTCAAAATAAGTAAATAAAATTACCACAATAAAACCTAATTTGTATTCTGTATTTTTATATATAAAAAAAAAAAACATGTCATTCTCTTACCAGTAAAAATGTTGCTATATTTTGTTAATACACTTGAAAACATAAATTAATTTATATAATATCTATTTTTATTTATATCATTTTATACTTTATGTAACATTAGTTATATTGTATTTTCTTATTTATTTTTCTTATACATAGTAACAACATTAACATCTAAATTTTGCTTTCAAAACATTTACCATATGAGCATAACTTGAGTCCAATATTTTTTTTAAATTTTAATAATATTTTGTAGTTGATAATTGTTTGGGGCTTATTGTCCGTTATTAATAAATAAATAAATTTATTGACAGTTCTTTAATTAATTCATCAATCATTTTTAATTGCTTTATTGTATCATAACATTTAAATAAAATTGAATAGACCCGTAAATACAATATTTAATAAAAATACTTATTATTAATAAAATGGACCTGAACAAAACTAAATTTTATGGTATAAAATAAATTTTTCTTTTTCTCTTCAACCTGTACATCCAATACTTTTTCTCGATTAATTTATAAAATTGTCAATAAATATTGATGTTATTAATTACGATTATTTAGAGATAATACGAATACATATTACACCATGGGTATACAGTGTATTATCTCATACTCATTAGCGCGATCGTATTAATATGATATTGCGAATACAGAAATACGTTTCGTTTTTCCGTGAATATTATCGAAGTTATATTTATTATATGTGTAACTACGCATACAAATACGTGAATGTATTTTAAATGTATATATTGACTTTAAGCTTCATATATTTTCTAAGTATTATATAAAAATAAAATTTAAGAAAAAAACTGTATTTCATATTCTAAAAGTATCCAAGCTTGCTTACCTACTTATCTGTGGATATGTAGTGGTTATGATGGGAAGTGAAGGAAGGGGATCATGAATACAAAACTGTTTTGTATACGCATTATATAAAATTAATTTACCCCTTTGCATTCGCGAGACAGCAGACAAAATTTATTGACGCCGCACAAATGTGTACCCTTTGCTTGCTTTCGCGGAATTTGGTCATTTGAGGTTGGGAGGAGAGTGATGACGTTGTCACCCCAAAAACAGCACCTAGACGATGTATATTTTAACCAGACCGTACATGTTATTATTACATTATAGTTAATGTCGTATATATATATATATTGACAATTTGTGCGTTTCGCAATCGACAAACTATAATAATTAAATGATATTTTTGGTTTGCTTTTTAATTATTTTCTTTTTTTTATATATGACCCATACATTTGTTTATAATGGATACGTTATGTTTAAACTGTGTGAATTTAAGAAGTCCTTCGATTAATATTTAATAAATAAATATTTAAATACTTTTTTTTCATTATTTATTAGTCATCTATATAAGCTCCAGCGTCCGGTATGTTAGGTCAACAACGTCCATAATACTATTAAACATAGGTAGTTTATTTTAATTTATAAAAAGCGTATAATATTAATTTTGATTTATAAAGAGTTCATAACCATTTAAAGCACGTATTATGACGTTGACCTCCAAAAAACACGAAATCTTACTTAAATTAAAAAAATCCTTAATGACTTTTTTAAATTACAAATAAAAACTATTTAGTTTTAAGCTACACGTGAATTATCTTTTAGAGTCTC
Source organism: Rhopalosiphum maidis (assembly GCF_003676215.2). Taxonomy (NCBI): domain Eukaryota; kingdom Metazoa; phylum Arthropoda; class Insecta; order Hemiptera; family Aphididae; genus Rhopalosiphum; species Rhopalosiphum maidis. The sequence continues at coordinate 71,058,940 of NC_040877.1, forward strand.
GTTCTGAACCTCTCCTATTTATAGAAAGTAATATAAAAATCCATTGGAAATGGAACGGATTTCGATTAACAGACCTAAATTTAGTTGCTACGCCGCCCCCGAACATGCAGCGTATTATCTCGTATACAATAATACGAATATATAGTATAATATATCTACAATTCCAAAACTGTAACATATATAATTTCCATACACCTACCTTTGATAAGCTACATTTATGTTTTTTTTTTTCAATAATATTATAATAACATAATAACACAGATAAGAACGTGGCATAATAGCCACCGACAAGCAATCAGTGGCGATAAAAATAGGATTTCGGTCGAGGTAACGAAAAATACAGTATACTTTGCTGCCCATCTACACGGAGATACGCCCAACTCACGTCATCACACACAATTATACATTGCGTATAATACATATCGGTATCGCCTACCCACAACCCTTACACCCTACCAAAAAATACCATTAATACGTAAAAAATAATGCCGTATACACAATGTATATAGTAACAACAACGACGATGACGAAAATCACCATAGGTACGCCACAACACGCGACTTATATTAAATGTCTCGTGTGCACGTACCATGGCACTGTGTGCGTGTTTTGAAGTTTGAACATTTGGAACACGAAGGTGGCGGTGGCGAATATCGAAAAACTCCAGGAGGTCGGTAGGTTATAACATGTATGCGATGATATACGATATATTTAAATAAATAATATAATGGGTGGTGGTTTTTATTTTTATATTTACCTACTTTTATTTGGTTTATATTATATTTTTTTATTTTTTACGGCGATGTTTAAAGTGTAGTGTTCGACAAAACGGTGTTAATACCGGCGACAGAGTCGAGGTGACGGAATGGTAGATAGTATATATATATTTGATATTTTATATGGCACAAGAAAGGCGGATGAGATCCAATATAATGGTGAGTGAACTAAATAAAATAAAAAAATAAAATGACAAATTGCTATCACGAAACCCCTTTGTATGTATGTGTGTGTGTGTGACAATAATAAAAATAAGAAAACAGTTACCGTTACGAGATAAATCGATTGTGCAGCTCCTCTCCATTAGAGATGAAATTTATTATTTCATAACATGTACATAACTCACTCCATATATATATATATAGAGAGAGAGAGAGAGATGAGCAGGATGAATGGAGGCACACTTCCTATCAAGAGTTCTTACGTGCTGACGCGCGATTGACGGTTATTGGTATAGTGAGACACAGCATATGTAAAGAAATTATAGTTTGCAAAACAATATATTAATCGCTTCAAATTCTCGTAAAAACTATTTCTGTTATTTTGTACTCAAGTTGTATGTCAACTGTCAAGTATACACTATAACGAGGATCTGGAATCGAAAAAAATTAATAAGTTTGCCTTTTTTACATAAAGTGCACTTGAGGGATAAACAGTTATTATTATTATTAAAAACTACAATATTTTTAAATATTAATTAATTTATTTATTTAATACAATTTAAAATAACCTATATACGTCTATTATTACGTTTCTGAGCAGTAAAAATACTTTAACATAAAACTTCGAGAGCAGAAAAATAAAAATACTTTTAATAATAGGCGCTAAATGAAATTAAAAATAAGTTGTAGTAAAGCGGAAATTTTAAAATATCGAAAATGCATGTGTACATTTATTTAATAAAATATTTAAAATTCTATAATGATAAAATTGGATATTTAAACAAAAAATAACGATCTTTCCAAAAACCATTTTAGTTTTTTGTTATTGTAATTCAAAAAATATTAATTGTAGTGGCTAGAAACTTTTCACCATTACGTAATATATTATTTTCTACATCTATGCAATATTTTTTAAAAAAATATTTAGAATAATTTTAAGCTATACCATGAACATATTCTCACTGTTTCAATGTTGCATTGAAATTTACTTATAAATTAACAAAAATGCATTATTAAGCAATATTTATAATTATTATTATATGCTATATGGGATATTTTTAACCAAAATAGTTCAATATAACATATTACTATAATATGTACTACTTATGAAAACGAAAAATGAATATATAGAGGTTTTTTTCATTTTTGGATTCATATAAATATATAATTTTTAAAAATCGATAAAAAGTCAAAAAATAATATAATAAGTAAAAAATTAAACATAATAAAAGTAGGTAACTTGATTTACTTTGGCCATCCATCGTATGAGAAACAAATACCTACTCATCCGAACAATTACGCAGATATGTTATTATATGCGTTCCTATAAAATAGACGAGAAAGTTTTAACCGAACTTTCTAAGGTAGTGCTATATTATTATGGCTTTAGAATTCAAATTATAATCTACGGTATTTCTGAAAATTAGACTTTACCATGCAATTGTTCAAAAAATATATTAGAAAATAAAACTCAACTAGGTCATACTATTTTTGCGTGCACAAATACAACCCCCAGAACACGTTTTATTTTTCAAATCGCGTGTGTGGAAATACAAAAATCGTTATTTTATCAAACAAAACCATTTTCCGTTCATTATAGCTTCACGATGTTTTATACAATAATTATTATTATTTCCATATAATTATTAATTATTACAGATTGCTAATTGTTTGTGGTCTGTTTAATTATTATTATTAATAATACATTTTAAGCAATAAGTATAGAAAGAAATGAACAAATTGCTCGTATAGTTGTAAATGTTAGAAGCTACATTAAAATTGAGTATCTAGTTACAAGATATAAGATACAATGGAAAATTGTAACTGATTACAAATTACATTTACAATAACTTAGTTACATTTTAGTTACGAATAAAGTTTCATAATTATTTATGTTCATAACTTTAAGAAAATTATAATAGCTAAATATTTGTTTGTATAAAGCGGATAGGAATCGTAAGAAAAATATATTTTAGTAAGTTACAAGTCAGTAAGTCACAGCTAAAATTAAAATGTATTAAAATTGAAATTAATTAAAACATTGGTTACAAAATATTATAAGCTATAATAAGTTTTTATAATAAATGTATGATTAGATAATCATATAATATATAATAATATAATATTGACACAAAACGTGGATAACGGCATTAACATTAGGAGAATACATTTATACACCAATATTATATTATTAAATTATTTACTATTAGGTAATATTACTATTTTTTTCTTAACTAACTTTCATATTGATAAAAAAAATAAAATAATAAAATATAAAAAGTATTTCAATTTTTAAAAATTACAAATTAAGTTATATTTATATAGTAGTTTTTAAATTACGTAACTGATTACAAGTTACAATTGTACCTATCTTGATTACGTAACATTAATGCATGTGACTGATTAATGACAAACACTATCTGGTTATAAGTAGTATACAAAATATTTACACATAATCACCATTATAATATATTATAAAGTTCTAATGCGATTCACGAAAAGTTCTTGTATATAGAAATTTTGATTTTATGTTTCGCTACCTAAGATTTATCTTATAAATATTTTCTTTCTCTAAACCACTCAGATTGGATTTTACAAAATATACGAATACAACTAAACACTAAATTAATCATAATCAAAATAAAAATTTTCATCCAAACACTGCGTCTTCCACTTTAATACTCTGTTCATAAATAATAAGGCGAGTTTACAACCATGTGTGATTTATTTATTTGTGTGCTTCTGTCATCACTTTTGAAGCAGTAAAAATAGATCAATTTTCTACTTGGAGGATAGTTTCTGATTGAAAATTCTCAGTACTTTTCAATATAATTATAAAAATTACAGAAAATCCGAAATATTCAAGCAAAACCAAAAGACTTAAATTTTCATACCAAACATTTATGGAGCGCTTAATAGTTATGATTAAAATATTTTAAATTTTTAAAAATTATTTTTTAGAGAGAAATTTATAATGTTTCCATTTTAAAAATGTTTGCTTGAAAATTTAGTTATACAAGGTTGTGATAAATAAGTCTAATACAATTCTAAAAAATATCAAAAATACATAAAAACCATATATTTTTTAAAACATTTGAAGCTTAAATTTTGATAACATCGACCATTAAACAAAAAACGATTTTTGATAAATTTTAAAATATTTAGATTAATTTTAGGTTATTTAAATAAAATACTAATTCACCATTCTACGGAACGTGGTATTAACTTATAAGTTTATAATAGTTATTTCTACATAATAAATGCAACATTTTTGGAAACATTTACTTCAATACACCACAATACTTATTTAAATAACTATAATAGTAATATAATTAATTTATAAAAATAAATAATAAAATAACTTGCTTAGACTCTAAAAGTTATTTTTGGTATGTGATTTGTAATAATTTAATACAAATTTAGCACATCAATAATCAACACCAACTCAATGAAGAGATACACTCAAAACTATTATTTTGTTGATACTTTACACTTACTATCGTTGTGTAAATAATCATTGCGCAAAATGTACCTACTTTTATATGAATTGTGAAACGGTTTAGAAATAGATCTACCACGTAACTAGGCGCTATGACATATAATCTATACCATATATTATTATAATACTCGTTTACACATTATCGGCACGTGTCACTGACCAAAATGTGAACGAAAAAATTGTATGCATAATGCTGCCACAACTACTTTACGGTTATAATATTATTACGATCAACGGACGTTTCTCTCACGGCATTTTATGTTTATGAAAAAATTTAACAAAAACATTAATTTATTGACACCATACAATGATTATATATTATATTATATAATCACGTAATCTATTAAATAATATAATACTTAATTTGCCATAACAAAAGAACGAGCAGAGACTTCATTGATTTTGTTATAAAAATATTTTAACTACCTACTTTATAATGATAATATACCTATATGGCTATATACCGTAGTCATTTTGGAATAATGATTTTACTCATCAATCAGTTAACTATTATTGAATTATAAAACTAATACGAATATTAAAAATAAAATAGATCATTATTGATATATTTTTGAGAAAAAATTAAATTATGATTCGAACAAAATGTTACAGTTATAAAATTATAATTAGAAGATATATTACAATATCTGAAATTTTTGAAAATCATAAAAAAATCTTTTGATTTTTACAAATTATGTTAATAATTAATATAAAAAGGTCCATTTTTTTTTTTTTTTTTTTGATGATGATGACGATGATTAGTGAATCAACAACATTTATAACCAGTACGATGATTATTTCCATGATTAAGCTAATTGACTTGTCACATAATGTTTTATGAAAGGAGAATTATTCAAAAATATCACACTATAAAGCCTTGTCCATAGACTTGAGGCACGTATCACAAATGGGTTATAACGAAATCGCATAATATATTATGTGACGTGTCTTTCCGCACAGGTTGGATGTATTATTTTTAACAATTAAAAAAAAAGAAATCAAATTCTATTTTTGTTTTCACGTTATATACTCACCACATGTACCGTATTTTAATTGTGTTCCGAACAAAGAAATAAATTACATAATAAAATGCGTATACATGTGTTCGTATGCAATATTTAAGGAGTGTTAGAAGAGTATCAAACTTATATAATATTTATAATATTATAATAGTATATATTAACTTTAAACGTTTGCAAAACTGCATATTAAAAACGATTTTTTTTTTTTTTATTTTATACAGTTTAACTGAGTACTTATGCAATATAGGTATAAATAGTAGGGTTTGGTATTAATAACAGTCGGGCATTTTTTTGAAAATAAATTGCGTTCGCACCATGGAAAATAATATAATTATTTTATCTATTTCTCGCTGTTCTATTTCATCATGCTCGTCGTCAATGATCATTTGTGATGTGTTGTTTTAAATGCTCACGGGCACTGAAATGAATGTACACGAAAGCTTTTACCGAAAACGCACAAACACATGCCGCTACCACACCGATGTATATCATCATTACCCGTATATAGTCCATATCAATGATATTCTCGTAATATAGGAATGTCAAGAAAACACTACAACAACGGTGGCGTATGGTGGAGATCGACGTCGGCCGCGGACCGTGTGTGTTTTTATCTGTATCGTGGGTACGTGTTTATGTTTGAGAAGCGTATCGGTTTTTCAATCAAAGACCAACAGCGACCACTTATAAAGAAAAAAATGTATACTACTTACATATTTTATACTCCGTTACACAATAATATATAATGAAATTGTATAGATATATCATATTCTGATACATTTTACTGAATATAATCGCTCTTAAAGAAAAATAAAAAATAATTATTTTATAATATACGTAGCACCTACTGACGTCGGTCTTATTTAAATTATTAAGAAAAAAGTTTTTAAAGTTACCCAAACAAAATCTTGTGTTATATAACATTATTATATAAGCACTGCGACGTAATGATGAACGTATTTGTTTCTTTATTTACAATGAAAACCAACAATTATTGAGAATGGGGAGGAGGTTGTTCAGATGATACTAGCTTTTGACTAAGTTTATACAGAGCTTTTATCCAAGTGGTGACCTAGCTGAACATTTAATTTTATAAATTAATTAATTTCTAGGTACACGTGTACATGTACATAGCACAGTGGTAGCGAGAACATTTTTTCTATGAAGCAACTATTTAAAATAAGTACTAGCACCTACCAATAGCTTCCGTGTTAATGTGGAAGACTGGGTAAACCAACATACAACCCCAATTCATTATAGTAAAGTAATTCATAAATTATTTGTAAATTATATATGCGCCTGTAATCATTATAAGTTCCCAACCCCCTTTAATATACAGCAATCATTTCATAAAATTCACGATGCCATTAAATATGGAAGTTTCATAATGGAACTAATAGTTGACTAATTATAATATTTTAAAGTTTGTTTAGTAGAGATTGGGGATAATAGATATTCAATTTGCTTATTCAACTTCTTGGCCCATTATATCTTTCTATTAAAAATAACTTTAATTACATAAGCTATTTGTTTAAAATAATACATTAACAAACATTAAAATATTAATAAAATATTTATTTTGAAAATCAAAACTTGGGAAAGTCTATATAAGTGTACGAGTACATAAATCTCATGTATCAACTAATCTCTTATTAGAATTGACATAGAGTAATCAAACACAATTGTGAAGTAGTTCGTAAAAGTAAGCAGAAATCTCAAAGTACAATAATTATAAATAATTTTATATTGACGGATTACAGTTACAGAGAACATGCGTGATGACCTATAGTTATACTTGATATTTAGACAAAATTATGAAATTAAATATTGGAAAAATTGTTAAAATTAGATATTTTCTGATATGCTTTTAATTAAAAAAAATAAAAAACTGTAAACTTATGTATATGTATATATATATATATATTTAATATTTATACATCAATAATATAAAACATGTCAGTATTATTTTTTATAAGTATATGACGTGAGTACTACGAGTATATAGGTAGCCTAATGTATGTATGAATACGAAACCGTTATAAAAGTATGATAAATACAGGTGGGGATCGCAGTCTTCCATAATAATCATGACAATCGTATTTATTGGTGTCAATAAAATAGCAATTATAAGCACCAACTATATTTAATATACATATATTATACAAAGAATATTGATGATTTCCGGGAAATGTAATTCAACACTGTCGAAAAGTATTCGAAGTATTGGACGCATTATTTTTAACACGCAATGCTATTACTGTAGCGTCTGATTGATGCTGACATAACACTATCTGAGCTTCACACTTTACAACGAATAAAGGCTTTTATGGTAATCATCTATGTATGTATAAGTATATTGTATTGTTTAGTATATTGTACACGACGTTTTCAGAATAAACGATATATTACAATACGCCGCGGAATATTGTACATAAGCGCGATCGGTCTGCCATTTAACGGGTAACTCAAACATCAAAACTAGACAATTTAATAATAATAATAATATATACTAACAAATAACATTTTTTTTATTTGAAACAATTTTTGACGATAAATTTACCATAAATCCGTTTATGATACGTGTCTTAAAAAAAATCCTTCTTCGAAAATTACAGTAAACTTTAAATAAAATATAATATTACCAACCCGTATCACAGAAGACACACGCGTTGAATAAACATAACACATTATACATCTATATTATGACATACATACACGAGTATTAATGTTATGTACAGTGTGCCTGTAAAAACGACGACGTATTGTTGTTCGCATCGAGTTTAAACGAGGGTAAAAAAAATTGAAGAGAAAAAACCTGGGGACGTGCACTGCAGTGAACGACGAATTCCAACGAAAGGAAGAAAAGGGGATGACCCCCCTCCCCAAATCCCACTTAAGTGTTTTATCGTATATACATAATATATATACGCACTTGTATATGTGTATAATGCATATTATAGAACAGCATGACAATAACAAGTCCTCCTCTAGTGATTGTGTATATACTCATGCTGCGACCTATATACATATTATACATTTATGCATATAATGTGCAATTAAATATATTTATATATATATACGTATATACACTGTGTCTCTAGACACTCCGAGGGTGGTATGTATATATTATATGATAATAATAGCCAAAGATTATAGGAGAGTATATAATATACACTATATACTCGTATATTATGTAATATATTACATCGGTGTAGTATTATTATTGGTGCGATATATAATATAATAATAATAATGAATGCAAGAATATTTATGTATATGTAAGTATAGGTACTCACTGAGTGTAGCGTTGTTGAGTTTAGTCTGGTCCACTTGACCTCTGAGCGCCCGGAGCTTGCGGAGCTTTTGTTCCTGAGCCTCGACCCGATCCCGGAGGCGGCGGAGCCTTTCGTGCTCCGCCGCCACCTGATGGTGCTTGGTGTCATGTTGTTTCAGGTAACGGAGCCGCTGTTCTTTGGCAGCCAACAGCTGCCGCTGTGACTCGATCTGATGCTGTTGCCGGCACGCCATCTCTTCCAGCTCCCGAACCGTCAGTTCTGTGCCTGTTTCTCCCGACGTCGGTAACTGCAAAATATTTCAAGTAAATTATTTTTTCTTTTTTTTTTTCTAAGAGCTATCTTATCAATCTCCCACTACTATCTTCGACCATAAAGAATTCGAGTAATCAACCATCAACCACCTTGGTCTTCTACGGTATTGTAAAACTACATATGAATAAATATCCAGTTGTATCTCATTAATCAAGATCGAGACCGGGCTCAGAAAAATAGTCGTCGTGCGAAAAACAAAATGCAACGTCACTCACTGCCAGGCTGAATACCGTTGACTAAAGATAATGCACCAATTAAACATAGGGTATACAATTATTTATTTTTATTTTCATAACACCGATATTAAATCAGAATCGCTTATAGTATTTGTATCGGCAACGACGTGTGCTTTATTCGGGTTGGTCTCTTTGTTTTGTTTGGATTTCGTTTTTTTTTTTTTACCGTTCATTATTTTTACATGCCTTTTAAAACGTTTTACGCGTGAACCGTATACACAGAAAATGTAAATATGATATAGTATGATAATGCACATTATATTATATTATTATATGGATTTAACACTATAAATACACCGTTACTCGACGACGCCGTGTCCATGTTGAATCCATTAACCGCGGCATATTATCAATATGTGGCTTTTGGTCCCAACCCACGGGCACCGACCGTATAAAAACAACTAATAAAAGTCAATTTCCGTTCGTAATCTTACGCATAAACCTATACGTAAAAATTTGACCTCGTACTAATAATAATACCTACTTAATATAATAATAGCAGACAAACCGAGCAACGGAGCATAGATAATCGATATGGATGAAGTAATAATAATGACGAGTTCTCCGACGTCTTCGGAACGTGTTAATATGCCAAATTACTCATAGGTTAACATGACCTAACCAAACCCATAATACTATTCGAAAATTGCCCTCGATGTAATCACCATGTTTTTGACTTGTGTGACAATAACCTCAGTGATGTTTACAGATTTTAACGAAGACAACCGGCAGCATAATCGGTAACTGCACTTCTAATCTACGTAATGGTATGTATACGACATATGGATGTGATCTTGACGAAAATTTACCGTTCGTCGATGGTCGAACTCCACAACAATGTACCCACTTAATATTAGTGAACGGTGTACACTGTACACTATAACAACACATTAACAATACTCGAATCCTCGCGGTTATTTTCAGAGAGAAAGAGAGAGAGAGAGAGTGTAAGGAAATAAAACATCGCTAACAATAATAATAATAATTTCACACACACACGAACCACTCGTGTGCTTAATGAAAAACATCGTCAAGTGAAATAACTTCACATATGTTATTATTACGAAACAAAGCATACATGTATAGTATACGAACTATTAGTTTGCACTGAATATATACATCACGCATACCTATATATACATAAAATATTTTTCTTCTACCATAATAATTAAAAAACGCATTTTGAAGAGTAAATCCGAGTATATAATACTATAATATCATATCCATTATATATATATATATATATATAGGGTGACACCCACTGAGATTTCCTTTTTTCTAGTGGTTACTCTATAAAAAAAAAATACCTTGAACATAACATGTGTAGTTATATGATCAATAAACCTGCAAATACGCAACGTAGAGTAATTTATATTTTACTATGGTTTGAGATTTAAATCAAAACAAAAATGGTCCGATCCCTAAAGCGCTAATAATCTCTACTTTAATTATAAAAATATAAAAAAGTGTATGAAATAATATTAAAGCTATTCTGCCGTTAATAGTTATAACGGTTATATAACGTACGAGTTTCACAGGGATGGATATCTATAACGGCTACTAAATGAGCCGGTGGTGTGAGTACATATTTCATCACAAACGACATCGACAGTTGTTAACTATACGCCTGTCGTTCTTTAAATTGTTTTTTTTATTATTATTATTATTATACATAATGGGTTGTTTTTTGCATCACATTTTCTAACATTAAATTTATGAAAAACTTAATTGAACGGAAAAGCAAAAAAAAACACAACCGTTACAACGCTAAGTGTTTATTTAATTAAAACGTGTATGTAATACACTTTTAACAAAGTAATCTCATTGTCTTATTGATTATGAACAGTTTCAAGATGACAGTAAATATCAAATAGATAAACATTTGATGACACAAAACTATTAATAATTAAACCACATTTAGCAGATTTTTTCCTTTTCTTCACGTCCTCAAGTGTAAAAATAAATACCATTTCAATAACACAAAACGGATTCTGAAACCACGAGTAACCCGGTATATATTATTTATGTATAAATATAGGTAACTAACTGTATGTACATTTATACCTATACGTATACTCAATACGTATGTGTTTTACTTTTGATTGATTACGCTAGCGGGCTTCAATATACCACGTAAGTCGATCGGTCACGGACTGGCGAGTTTTGGTTTGCAATAATTTACTTATGGAGTTCCGGGTCAGGGCAAATGGCGAATGGTGATGAGGAAGCAACGAAAATAAAATGCTATGGTTAATAACACGGTTTGTGAACACACAAGTCTATATAGAATTATAGCATATTGTACATATGCTTATGTGTGAGGTCATAGCAGGCGCCAAAGTTGTTCTACCTAAGATTATACTATTATAATAAAAAACGAATAAAATAATATAGACGATTTAAAAAATAAAAATAAATAATTATAAAACAATAAAATTACTGATATAAATAAAAAAATAACTCTCATGTTAAAATTGTCAAAACCTCAACATTAGTGAGGTATGCTCACTATTACACTGACTAAATATAAAACAGCACTTTATGGATGAAAAGGATGCTGCGTGGTGCATAACTCAAACAAATATGAGCGTTTGTAAATATACAGGGTAGTTGTGTTTTTTTTTTTTTTTTGTCATATGATGGACAATTAATGTATTGACATACATATGGATATGACTATCCATGTAAACTTATGCGCTTTTACTATTTTTTTTTTATTATTTTTTTTTTTATTATTATTGAATTGGATGAAAAGATGAACACGTTTGAATATAATACAGCAAAAAGTGTATTTTTTGATTCTCGACATAAATGATGTCATTAAAAAAATAAAAACGAGCATAAAAAACCGCAACACTTTTCAAAATACTGCACCGCGTCAATAGGATGACGTTGAACAAACACTAAACACCATTTCGTACATATGAAAGGCATTATAATATCAGCTATTACATTATACTGGCGGAGGAAATACGTTTGTCGTCAAACGGTACGGAACAAAATAATTCGAACGTATGCGGCAATATTCCTACAGTGGTAATTCATGAATAAATCGAATGATGGTATTTTAAAAAGAATATACAAACCGAATAAAAACCCGAATAAAATATCTGTGTATTTGTATTATATACGAAATTTCGAAGTGTATGAACGTTCGAGATAAGACCACGCGACTAAATAAAAATCAATTCGATTGAAAAAAAAATACTCTTATGCGCATACAAACCGTTTTTATTACATTATTTAATTATCTAAATATATTATACAGTTAGAAAACAAAATATGTGTATGAAACCTGAAAGTAGACACACACAAAAGAATTTGATAATCGTGAAATACATAGCAGACATATAGTTTCTAAATACCTAGATAATATATTATGTGTTATGTATAAGTGCCCCTCTTCTTCTGATGACAATTGGGTAAATCCGGCATGCGGAGTTCTCACAACTGACGCACACGCCGCAGACGTTTTCTCGAGCTATTTTCTTTTATTTCCATCCAATTTAATTCGTTAGAGTGTTTTCTGTTATTTATTTTATAATCCGAGGGGATTGGACTATTGGGGTATTGGCCATAAACCCACAACTACACGTATGGAGCACGCGATTATGTGTGTAAAATTGCCTGATATTGTCACCTCCAAACGCGCCCCTCTCCTTAAAAGGTATCTATCGCAGGTGTGTATTTACCGCAAATAAATATTTTATTCATAATAGGCATATATGTTCAAATACTAAGGTGGTACGTTGGAAAGAAACACACCAACATAAATCAAGCTCAGCACCCTCATGAATGTGTGTGTGTGTGTGTGTGTGTGTGTGTGCAAACGCGAGTAAACGTTTTTGAAAATCCCGAGGGTGTGCTTTCATGTAAATCCATTTTCACGTGATGTTTTTCTGAAAACCCATCTTCAACCGCAATGGATAGACATAATGCATATTATTTTAGTGTCGACCGCAATGGTGAGAATAATTTAAATTTATATAATTTTATGTGATATAATATAAGTATACATTATAAAAATATTGTCGGTCTTAATTTATAGCCATCGTGAATTAAAACGACTCGCGACTGCGAGACAAACGACGGTTCAAAATACATTCCAACTCATTATTGCGCGAACGTAAAAAAAAAATACAAACTCGACAGAAACCTTAAAAAGACAATCGGTGAAACCTTAAAAATAAAATAGTCACGAACGATTCAACTTTACTGGTATATACCCGTGAAAAATATAAAACTAATATAATAATAATGCATAACAATCATATAATATAAATATAACTGAAACTTTATTATTATACTACCCCTCCACCGTCGGGTTTTCCGTTTAAAATATACCGTTGTGTGTACCCGGAATCGATTACGGCTCTCTGTAATTGTTAATTGCAGAACTCGTACTTGTTAATTATTATCACGATCACACGTAACTAGTCACGTGGTATACATTATAATATATAATAATGTGTACGTATATTCGACCTTTAATTGAAGCCTAATATTTGTCAGGTACAATTTGAATACTACCACCGCAGCCGCCCCGCAGTGATTTTGCATGCTGTTGACCAATCGGCCGAAGCTGTTCGTGACTACAATAACCATTATTACAGTACTAGTTTAATGCATTTCATTATAGATAATACGTACATATAGCTTGATAACTTTAAAGCCGGCCCGTATATGGGAAATTTATCTGATGGTAACAATGTTCTATTGATAGAGTTTGGTAAAAAAAAGTATTTATTTTGATTCAGATTTATGCATATGACTGCAATTGTCCATTAATATAATACAACGTATTATACGAGGAAGATGGACATTTAAAAATAATAATAAAATACCAACGCATTTTATATTTCATAATAATAAATTAATAACTATAATAATAATATACTACGTTATAGCGACACGCAAACATCGAACATCGTTTTCAATTATAAAATAGGTAAAGATGAAAGACAAATAAAATCCTGTCATACCTAGGGGCAGAAAAAAGTTCAAAAACTAAAACGAATCGAACCGAAATGCGTTATTAAATTTGGAATCCGTACGTCGTAGCGCTCACACGCACACATTATAGCTGCGAGTTCGTTACGCGACCAATCATGAGATGTCAAACGAACGATGGTAACAAAAATAATATAAATACACGTCTTAGGATTCTTGGTATTTCGTATCCAAACTGTAATCCAAGTAGTAATACGACTCGTTTAATAAATGTCTGGTCGGTAAGAAGAGAAAAGAAAAAATATGTCCCTGCTAGTAAAGTAGTAAAATATATATATTGTACAAACAAATTAGTCGAAACGTCAATAACTTTTCGGCTTTTCTCGGTGGACAGCCCAATGCGTCTATGCGAGCAACGATTTCTTATGCATCTATATATCATACTACTGTATATGTCAAAACATAAATGTTGACCCATAAAAAACAATATAGCGTATTATATAGTAGACTGCATGTATAAGGGGAAGCGGGTTCACACGCGATAATAGTCTTTACACCGAAGTGATATTTTTTTCACTGGTGTGCGCCTTAGTCGTTGTTTCGATTCAAGGTTGGACCATTGATTTTTACAACCCACGACCAAATAATATCACCAAATGGCAAATATACATACATATGTCATACATATTATATATATTAACAACGATCAAATTGCGGTGAAAAAAAAATATACTAAAAATGAATATTTGAAACGGTTCTTTAGAATGCTACATTTAAATTCTATATAACTGGCACATTATATTATTATGAATTATTTAGCATTCCTTCAACGTCAACGACGATTCCCGTCTCTCGTAGTCATAATCAATTGAATAAAAAAGGTATTATGATAATATTATGTTAAACATTACGTCGAATTGAAAGTGAATGTATTCTTCGCGAGTGACTATAGTAAAGTGGAGTTCGTTTTATCTTTCGAAATTTATGTTTACGTAATAATATAATATATTTAAATTATAATACACTGTTAGTAAAAAAATAAAACACATGGCGAATAAAATATAATTTTCTCATTAAATATTTACGTACCACCAGAAAGATGAGCGCCGTTGTATAAATGTACATCGTACAGTCGTACAGGTAAAATAAAAATTAATTAGGGCTCTGGATATAGTAAACTATAAAACACAACACGTACAATGCATTTAAAATGAAAAAACAATTATTTTTATATTCCTTATTTAAAAATACATGACTGAGTGAAAGAATGTAAACAATGAATTAAGAAAAAGTCTAAGATAACTAACAACTAATATTTTTAAATGCTTTGCATGTACAATTTATACACAACTTTTATTGCTATAACATATTTAATTTTGGTATATTACCGAAAACACTGAAGATACACGCATACTAAAATATAAAAACTAATAATCTGTTATCTATTATAGTAACTCATTAAACAAATAACATGAAATTAAAAACGGACTTTACATAATAAGTATGTATTTGTATACATCATATTATTATGCAACCAAATAAAATATCATGATTCGAGGTGTGTCGAGTTAAGAATTTGAAAAATTTCTGTCTCTTCTCACTGCTGTCTCACACCAATATTATAAACTCATATTATTATTGTTGATGTTATTATTATGGGTACTATATTTTACTTGCCGACATATTTTCAGCCAATAACTTTGAACGGCCGGCACTCTATTTCGACGACGTTTTCTGGTCGTCCCATCTCTTGGAATCGTCCTCACAACCCACCAGAGGATACATTTTCTGTAGTACCACGCCATGTCCGTGCGTTTAAAAAACAGCTAAAGTGAGAAGCTTTCGTTTCGTCTAGACCTATTTATTTTTTAACATGAAAAACCTTGAGCGTTTATACGAGCCATTTAATTTTACACCCCCCTCGTCTAGTGCGAGGCTTTTACGGCGATTCAAAAACAAGCGATTCATTCATGTCTCCCAATTCGTAAAAACTATTACATATCGTAGTACACACTTAAAGTGGTTATCAATATTTAACTAACTTCTTGAATCCATTAAGTTGGTGGAAACACTTAAAACAATTGTGAAACCCGCTCGACGAAAGCTCGACGAGAATATTAGATAACGAACTCGACTTAGAAAACATACATTTTTCATATTTCATTCTTCTTCGTCTTCACGAAATTGTTTATAATATAATACATTGAATTTTACAAAGCGCATAGTACATACATACATATAGTTGTGCCTAAATAGAATAATATCCTATATCAACTTCTGTAATTACGCAAACAATTTAAATGAAACATCATAGTTTTGATGTAAAACAATTGAGATGGTTGGAGTGTAGATGAAACCTTTTGAAAGTGACAGCGACAAGGGCATTTTGTAAACTCATATTAAACCTAGTAGATACCCTACAATATTATTATTATTATTATTATAATTTTAGAAATTGTATTATCAATATTATTACGTATAACTTGTTGCAATATATTTTACAGCGGGTATAGGATTATATTATATATTTTGCACAGATTACGTCCGTGTTTTTCGTATAATATCCGCCTAAAAAAACGTTGTTGGGACGGAATACAAACAGAATATTTGCGCAACAAGCCGTATCGTGTAAGAATAATTCCCAAAATAAAACATTACATAAATAAAATGTAAATATCGATTAAAAAAAAAGATAAAAAATGTTTTATTTCCAATAATATATAATAAATAATTGTTACTTGACTGAGCAATATAAAATTGTACAGCAAGTCATATTATTATTATATACATAGAGAGAGTATTTAGTTAATTGAAACAATTAAAGTGAAATAACGATTATATTATGAAATATGCATAGATACATTAATAATTAACTCCACTATATGTACGTATATTTTGTGAAGAATAATTATAGAATGAAAATTTAATATGAACAATGAAAGAATTCGATGAATTCGAAAAAAAATCTTTTTTAACGATTTTCTATATCTTAGACATGTTTGGTAAACAATATGTTAAAATGAAACTATTTCTATGAAAAGTAAGTTTTGTAAACTGTCAAGAATGATGGACGACATATTATTACATAATGATTATAATATAAATTTTCGTTTGTTGACGTTGCGCTGATAACAAATATAAAATCCATAACGTTAATACAAATTGACAATTTAAAATAAATAACATAATAATTATACAGACTTTTATTCTGCGTCGATGTATTATAAAAATTGATTAAAATAAGTTAATCGCTCCGTCCTATTTTAATATATCCATGAAAAGAATTGCCGACCATACGCTTGTATTTCAGATGGATCGTAAAAAATACTTTATTTTTATTTATCTTATCTTAAATATATGTATATACTTGGCGTGAAAAAACTTAGTTATTATATGTAAGACGAAAAAAGGTCGTGTTCGTCTGTGCGTCACTGGTGTCTTGCGATTAAAATAAAATAAAAAAACTTTCGCCCGGACGACAAGCTGTTGCACGCGCAGAGAATACGAAAGTATTGAACTGGTCCAATTTTTCTCGTCTCGACTTCCTCGCAATATAAATTACACATTTGAGAAAAAAAAAACGTTCATTTCGTCTATATTACAATATAATAATAATAATAATAATATGTTATTTATTTTACAGTGGTGGCTAATAAGAAATAGAAGAAAGTATATTCAGGGTATTAGAAATATAAGCATCTACCAATCTCTCCATGTAAACTAAATCGATTTCCTCGAGAGTAGAACAAAAAAATCTAAGACAAAATATCGAGAGAAAAAGGAATTTCGTCATTTAACAAGCAGAATTGTTATAAACTACTGATGACGGAGAGATGTTAGCAAATTTGGTCGTATATTAAATGACAGAGAATGATTTCGAATGACTACTAAAAATTAAACGCATCCGTATCACCTCTCTCACTCGCATACACGTGCACAGACGTTAAAATGATAGCACGCTGCTAAGAAGAAACACTAAGGAACAATAAAATTATTATTATTTGTCTGGAAATTTTACCACTGTGTGTGTGTGTGTGTGTGTGTGTGTGTGTGTGTGTGTGTTTCTGTAATGCACCGTTACATATAGAGTGTAACAGTTGGCCAACATCGACCTAAACAATGAAACACCGTTAAACATATTAATTTATATAATATAAATAAAATGTGTACACACACAGTGCTTCGGTAATTATACCACACTCATATTCTTCTTTTAAAATTAATTTATTAAAAATTTGATTTTTTAAATTTTTAAGTATATATACTTAAAACCATTTTTTATGTCGAATTAACAATTTTTTGAGTCAAGAGAATCATTTTCTTATAATGTAAAATCTTAACTATATGATTTTTTTTATTAAATGTTGATACCTTTATTTAATTCGAATTCCAAACGCGTAGTTTTGAATCATTTAACATTGTGTACTAAGAATAATATTGATTATTTAAAATTAAAATATTATAATTTGAAAATCATAGTACTTAATTCATTTTAATTTATCAACATTTTATAAATTTTAATTTAATTACTCAATGTAAAAATAAGCATACTTGATTAATCACACTTTATATATACAAAGTATACATTTATACTACCTACAAAGTCCTGTGGAACAGAGAAATATAAGACTGTAGAAATGTTAAGGGTCGGAAGATAGTATCCGGAGTGAAAATCAGACCGACAAAGGTGATGGCGAATGGATCGGGGAGACTAAAGGCAAAAGAGAAAATTCAGTCGTAAAATACCAGATCGCGTAAAGCACGTTTTTACGATGCAACCTAGTCTAATAACGCGTGGCAAAAGCATCACTCGAATGATAATGTGAATAGAGGGATGTCAGAAAAAATATTAAACGACAACAAACTCTTCCTCGAGGCTTTTTCTGGAGAACTCCATCTACTCTGACCCTTGATTGTAGGGAAAAAACTATGGCTGACGTCCAACGGTTAACCTTTCGTCCGTGCCTACCTACACACATCGTGGCCCACGCATGTATTGTACTATTTTTTTCAAAATACCGTTGAGACTAAATAATTTATAGCTTAGAGCCTTAATATACATACATTATTCATATAAACATATACAAAGCAAGAGAGAGAAAGAAAGTGGATTGAGTTGCAGAGAGCGTAAATCAACACGCGATGTTCTCCACAACCGGCTAGTAATTGCGTGTACAATAATATTATATTATATTTGTCATAAATGCAGTAAAAGATGAAAATTCTTACGAAAAGAAAAAAATTTAAATTATTATAATACTTATAATTTTTTACATAGGTAGTACATTAACGTTATAACGCTAATTGAAACAGGAAGAATATTATATAATATAATCAGGTAATATACAGCACGTATAGTATAATAACGTAAATATATAATACGTTTACACATTAATGCCTTTTCAAGATAGATGTAATTTAAAATAATAATTTCATTATTAAAATTATATTAATTTACATTTATTTTTGTATTGTTCGCAGCAATAATTGTATTGTTTCCGCTGACGACTAAACACGACACACGCGCTCGAGCAAGAATGCACAGAATAATAATACTAAACCTATTCGTGTTTCTTTTTTTCGTGGACACGGGTCAAATGGTATACAGAAGGGGGGGGACTATGATGATGTCGTTCTACGCATATTGCTATTTAGAGCAATATAATAATATACAACGATAATAGTTTAATAGTAATTACAGTCGCGGCATAACCGCTTGTATATATATGTATATACAACGCATTTATACGTAGCTATATTATAATATAATATAGAGCTTCAGTTAGGTTATGGGGACAACGTCAATTATTAGGTAATTTGTTTGTCCGCGTGATTGATTAAGGTGTATAGAAATTAAGCACATCCGGTCAACGACGGCGACTGCTGTGGTGCCAGAAGATTTGCGTTGCAAATGTGCTTTGTGAAAAATAAAAATGTAAAGAATAAATCTGGCCAACGCGCAACGTCGATTATCATTTAGTCGTTAGTCACTATCGCGTTCCTGTATATATAGAATGTCGTATAAACGTATTCAAACGATTGAACACTAAGCAAAATTAATAATAATACATTAAAACCCATTTTAAAAAAATCTATGGTATAGACGAAGCGCGCACGTTAGTGATGTTATTAAAAACTGTAGGAAATCGTCACGGCCGAAAACGGAGGCCGATTAACGGCGAAACGATAATTTGTAGTACTCGATGGCCGTAAGAAAATCGCCGAAAAAAATGTATAATAAATAATTGTATTTCGTAATAAAAGAGTTCGTGCACGTTTGGTTCCATCAAAATCATAGATTCGTATGGAACATACATGGACATTGCATGGACCAGCGGTGATAGTTTAATATGCAGAAACTAATTTCATCAGCCAGGTTTTGTGAATATAGAAAAATATAGAATACGCTAAATGTAAACAAATAAATTAAACAGTAACGTACCGTGCGGAATTGATTTACACAGCCAATATACTATGCTTTCATCGTTTTAGAGTAGTGATTTTCAACCTCTTTAAAATAACGATCCTTAAAATAGATGTGCAATTCATCGACGAACAATATATACTTCTATACCTAGTTATTGGACTGTCCGCAAAGAGGCAGTCTTAGAAAACTGAAAGTTTCAGTCTGAAACTAGCAGTGACCGCTTGGCTGATGATTTTGTGTAGGTATTACGTAGTCATCGCCTCAAATTCCCAAAGGTACAGTATATCGTTAGTACAATAATAATATACCACGTGCCACCCGTCGACTCT
This sequence comes from Rhopalosiphum maidis, assembly GCF_003676215.2. Classification (NCBI taxonomy): domain Eukaryota; kingdom Metazoa; phylum Arthropoda; class Insecta; order Hemiptera; family Aphididae; genus Rhopalosiphum; species Rhopalosiphum maidis. The sequence continues at coordinate 71,079,949 of NC_040877.1, forward strand.
AATCGTAAAAGTTTTTCAATCGTACGGCAAATAATGGCACAATATCTAATAATATGTTATTGGTGAGTGCTGCGCGGCGATGACGTTTACCGATAGACAAACAGATGGTGAAAAGGGGATAGAGAACGAGGGAGAGAGTGAAACTGTAATATTGCCAAGTGATGAAAGAACACTAAAAGACGAAATTATAAAAAAAAAAAACAGACAAAAATCCGCTTTTCTAAAAAGAAAACACCCGCGGCACCCCTATATATATATATATATTATTTATATTATATACGCAGACGGAATCATTAATATTCGTTTTGCATTAAGTATTTATATGTTCGTAGGGAAGAGAATTTAGCTGTGTGCACGCACACGTATGTACGGTATTATGATAGAGTAATGCCATTCCAACATTATACACGCACATGTTTAATGTATATAATATATTATTATGTGTAGGTTATGTATGTGTGTATAATATATGATACATTATATATGTATAAATAACAAAATACTATTATGTATGCGATATACGACGACGATTCATCGGCATTTCTTTCAACTATAGAAATTCCATCTTCGATCGCGAATACGACACCACATTAACTGCTCGTGATTCAGGGATTACGAGGAGAAAAATACAGCTTTTAACGTAGGACCTCCACGGCCGATGACCCAGTGCAATCATTTAAATCCAACTCACATCACGCGGTCACATGGTAGCGGCAAGAGTTTTCATCGCTCATACACTGTTGTAGTCATCGTCGTAACACAGAATACTGTGATAATCCTACCCGTGTATGTTTATTATTATCTTTAGTAGATGCACGTTTTATACATAAATATAATATATATATGTGTACATTTACTATATATATATACAAATATACCTGCGTGTATTTCATAATAAATTAATACACTAACTCTTCTCTCCTGTTTACCCGCTTCCCGCTTCAGCTCTTTACGGACCCTAACATAACAATATAACAATATATACATATATAAATAAACAACACAAATCCCACACTGTACCTCACCCCACATGTCCACCCATGTGTTTGTTGGAACAATCAGTTAATTATCAAAAATTATAAATGTATGAAAATAAGCAACAAATCGCTATACTGAGTAAACCTTATGTGTCATTGTGCGTGCTTTTTTTTAAATATTATAGATCAATAATATGGAATTTAAAAATGTAGATTTTTATTTTTACGCAATTTATCAATGAAAATTTTAAAATATTTAAACATGTGATTGCAAACATTATTGTCATAATTTATACACAAACGAAAATTAAACAATACTCGTAAATATATATTACAAGAATTAATAAACTGACGTATATCGTTTGAGAATGAAAACTAGAATATGTTATTAGTTATTTGTTTATTACACTATTTATCCCGGAAAAAGATCCCAAACAGCAACAATTGGGTGACTAAACACGAGGGTGTCAGAGCATAATTAGAAATCACCGTTTTATGAACACGTTTGTCTAAACAAAAGCGTCCCCAATCCGATCAAAGATATTTATAAACATTTGTATAAATATTTTATGCATATAGGTATATATTATATTTTGGAATTTTGGAATTTGTTTTACACCAATATTTCAATAAAATAAAAAATACTGAATAGAGTTCAAGAAAATAAAACTCCATTAAGTTATCATACCTTATTATTAATACCTACTTTTATAAATTATTATATTTTAGATTAGATGGGGCATTTGGGCTAGAGATATATATGTTCTTTGTCACTTTTTAGTATTTATAATATCACTTAAATAATTATATCAAAAAGTAATAAAAATCATCATACAAATATTCGTAAAAATTAAGTACCGTATAAATCTGCATTAAAATTTTCAAGGATGCTTTTGGAACTGAAATACGTGGATTTCAAATGCAGTTGCATTACGAAATCTACCTGCATACATAAAAGTGTTGTATGCTATATATATAATAGACATATAAGATATAACAAACTTTTCTTGCCAGAAATAGAATTTCATGATTTGTATATATGTATTTATACATTATATAATACGAACAAATGAAAAGGGGATAAAAACAATACGTTTTGTTTTACCATCGGTTTCTATGACGCTGACCGTAAATAAAATAATACACACACAAGCTTATTACTCTATGTATATACACACATATTGGCCGCACTTCATTATAATGTATTCATACACATATACTATGTGTACGTTTTTACGTGTTCAACATATACTATAAAAAAATGTAACAACACACTCCTGCACTACTACCACAACATTACTACTAGTATTATAACTACTACTACTACTTTTACTACTAGTGGTTGGGTTTTATTGGAGAGAAAGAACGAATAACACCACGCTGGGGAAAAGTCCCATGTCCTTTTTGATTTCATTGTTTCCATGAAAAAGGATGGAGCAACAAAACTTTATAAAGTGTCTCTGAGTCAGCTGGGAGCTTTGAGATAACCCGCTACCGGTTTTGGTTATGTGCCTTATATATAACATACCGACCTAGATCTGCGACAATTTACTTAAAGAAACTATTTATTTTTTAATTCAAAATACTACCGGATAATACCAATATGATTTTTAAATTATTTTAGCTTACATACCAAATTTTTAAGGACTTGTTTTAAATTTTTTTACACTTATATACTACACTATACTATACGTTTATATAATTATATTATTAGCGTTCAGAAAAAACAATTATAATAAATGTTTAAAATTAAATAACAATTCAAACATGATAATACTTCTATTCTGTAAGTAGCAAATAAAAATGCTAATAAAAATACTTCACAAATAATATAATATTGTACAACATATAAAAAAACAGAAGTGTTTGATGTACAGAAAACAATTTTGATAGAGTTTGATAAATATAAAGTTGTATTTACTATTTTACACTGAAAATGTATAGATTATTGGTTAATCATATTTTAAAACTTATAGCTATAAGAAGGACCTACCCTATCTGAAGAGCACAAAATTTTAAAAACACTCATATAACTATATCTATATGAAAACATTATATTTTTAATAGGTAGCTCGTCACTTATTATTATAAGTCTACAATAAAATCAATATCGAACAAAACGTTAGGTACAGAACAAGTAAGGTAAGAAGTAAGATGAGTATTTAATTATATGGAAGTCATTACCATAGGCTCACCTAAGTCGATAGAATACATCCTATAACTATAATCGATATTTTACTACTACTTCCTTTATAAATTAACTGTCACTTAGTATAAATATTGTATAGCATATCAATTATTCATTTCAATAATTCATACTAAAACGTCAGATGACAAAAATAAATAATTGTGCTCTTAATAATTCAAATACAAAGAAAAGATTTAAGTTTATCAAAATAGTAGGAGGCCAAGGAATTTGATATGAAATAAATTACAACTTATCCGATAAATGGTTAAAAGCGGATAAATCGAAATTAAGCGAAATCAAAAATACTGTTATACAATACATTTTAAATTGAAACAACACAAGTGTAGAAATCTAAAAAAAAAAAATAATGTTTACGATTCTTATTCTAAAATTAAGTAATATATAGGAAATAATTGGTTTAAGTTACGGTCGATTTTTAACAAAAAGCTAAAATTTATATTATATAAATATTTATTTTTTCGAATATATCATTTTATTAGAACAGCATATTATGCAACATTTACTGTTTATTATGTCATAAATGTAAAACAAAAATTAAAGGAAACTTTTTAAACAATGTTTTTAGTAAGATTTATTACAGTAATCTTCTTTTTAGGGAAATCTATTACAATAATACACAAGAAAAATAAAAAAAATATTTTCAGACATTTTATATTAATTGCGTTTTCGATTAAATCTTTAAGTACTGCTTTCGGATTAAATTAATCATTAAAATATTTTATAAAATCTTCAGTTTACTTTAGATATACGTTGAATTCTTAAAAGGGTAATCATGAAAAAGACCGATTTTAATTTCTAGGTTTAAACGTAATAATACGAAAGGTCCTAATAATGATTCTCATCAAAATAGTCTGTTACATAGAACGTTTAATAAAAAAAACATTGAAGTAGCTGAATTGCCTATCCAAAAACGCCTGGCAAACAACATTGTAATTACAATATAATGAATACCTATTTTTAATTTTATACATAATATTATATAATAATTAATTAAATTTAATCAGTCATTATTGTTTACGACTTTCTTCTATATTTAACATTTATTTTTTTCACATTTTGTTTTATCTCTTATTATTTTATAAATTATACGTAATTGCATAAAAACCAATAGTAAATACTAAATTGTTCACAGTAAAATATTTTTCTATCTATTATAATGGATATTATAACAGTTTTTTGTTTATTAAAAAATTTAATAATAATTAATATAATAATAATTTTAAATACTTAAATCAGTTTAAACTAACCAATTTCAACTTTACACAAAATCTATAAAAGTTAAACTTATATTATTATACTAATATAAATTATATTTATAAATATAAAAAAAAAAATGTAATTTAATTGTGTTATCATAGTCTAAAAAAACGCAACAACCTGAGTGACTTAATTAGAACGAATGGGCCGCAACGGAACTCATTTATATGCATAAAGTTGCGTTCATAAATCGCACTTTTAGGAACTGAAAGTTCATTTAAAGTTAGTGAGACTACACTGAAATAATCCATTTTAAATCCTGTTTCTATGTATATGAATTCGATCGTCAGGTAAATTCAATCGTCTTTTACAATCAGTAAAAATAATAATAAATATACAGGATATACTACCCGCGTTCATTAGCAGAACAAAAGTCTTTTTAATTAAGTTGTCTCATTTTTAATTACAATGAAATTTTATAAAAGGATGTTAGGAAGCTGCAGACATAAATTACTATAACACACTATCGTCTTTAAAAATGTACTTAATTAAAGCAATAAAAAAATGTTGTTTTTTTAAAATTTTAAAGAGAATATGTATGGAAAGTTAAATAGTTGTAGTTGAAAAATTGAAAAGAATGTAATTTATAAGATTCGCGGTATAAAAACTTAAACGAAAATCAATAATATCGGATAAATACGATATTATCATGTTCTTTTTCCCAGAAGTTTCTGATGTGGTGGTAAAGATATTAGTATATATCACAAATAGAACATTATAGTTCTAAATAAAATTCAATAAAATAACTTTCACTGATAAAGAAATATTATTCTCAAAGGACATTTTGTAAATATGATTATATTTAGAAACTACAAGAATTTTCAAGTTCCATAAACTATTCAAAGATCTATGCAACTATTTTGAAAGCATTTATTGATGTCAAACTCTCATTTTAGAGGAAATTTAACGTAATTTAGAACTTGTACTCAAGAGTATAAACGAAAACGATGATTTATATTTTAAGATATTTTCTAAAGACAAATACGTATTATAAAGCTGAGGTTTTAATGCATTCGCATCAAAACTTTCGAAAGCAACAAGAATAGAGTCATGATTTAAGGACGCATCTCTCGTTAACATACGTAAATAACTGTAGCTAAACGAACTTCTATAGCTATATTACATTGTATTATTAAATCAAATTATAATATTATTATATAAATTTAATTATTGATTATAATCATATAATGAGATAAATATACTTAATAATAAGACTAATTTTTTTTTTAATATTCAAAAACATAAAACATTTGAATCATATTAATATAATAAAAATGCATCTGGAATCATATGATTTGTTCAAAACAAAAATGTATTAACGAATGTCCAGAGTTTAGGCTCAAATAACAGTTTTTTACGTAAAAACTTCTGCAATAGAAAAAGTAGTAGTTTGATTATATCAGAATAAAATCAATAAAACCTCATGTCGTACACTTATAAAAATTGCTTTATACTACAATACGTTTAACTATTCATATATATATAATATGCGTATTTATCAAATAGTAAAACTTGTATTCATAGTATAACTTAATATACATAAATACTGTACATACTACCCAAAAAATTATAATTACAGTAGCTTACTCCCTTCCGTCAACATACCCATCAGGCGAGTTATTTGACCACACAAACATATTGTCTATCTATAAATTATACATTAAACAAATTCTTAGAAAATCAATACAAAGGTTATATACTCGATGATATAGACACAAATAGAACAGGAAAGTGTACAAAACTACATTATATAGCATTAACTAATTCAAAAAGTACCTCCCGATTATATAGGTAAAGAACATATTCAACAATTTGAATAGTGATGTTAAGAGTCTATATAAAATTCAGTCTAATAATATTGATGATAAAATTAATAAAAATCATATAAAAAAAATGCAGTTGATAAAATAGTTAATGGCCCTAATGAGAATATGTGGTATCAATCAAATTATAAAAAGTCAATATGTGTAAATATAAATATTTAAGAAAATAGGTATTAATATGAGTAATATAATTTGATCAATACTGTTATATACCTAGAAAATGAAGTCAACTTTTTAATGTTTAAGAAAATGTATATATTATTATTATATTAATCTAGGAACTCTGTATACCAGATTCAAATTTAGTTTAGTTAGTAAATGTATCAGCTTTTATTATTCTTTTTATTATTGTTTTAAAATTTAATTATGCTGAAAAAAAATAAATATATATATATTGGACAATTAGTAGTATTTATCAACAATACATCACAACGCAACACGTGTATATGTGCATATTTTAATCAGAAAAATTAAAGGTTTTGATTGTTTTCGGATTTTAAAAAAGGAAAAATCAACACTAATAATAAAGAAAAATTGTACCCACATGAAGGCTAACCATTTTTGATATGCGCTCCAAGAGTTCGGAGCGCGTCAGAGCGCAATGGCCTTGCTGACGGACGGTAGTTGCGACCCGATTTCGATTGCACGCAATTTTTCCCATCACAGCTATAGTGTATAACTACATTCATCGAAGTGATCGGAATACGTATTTTTCGAATGGTAGCAGCAGCACGGGACGAATTCGGGCGGCTGCTCTATCCGCTCGGACGGTCGGCGCGACACTGAAAACTGTACGTAGTACCACGAGGGGTTGGCGTACGACCATGACAGGCGGCAGCAGGTGCAGCGACAGCGAGTGAGCTCTATTTCAGTCGCGTGCGATTCGACTACCCCTTCTTCTTTCAACGGTTTCTCTCACCTTCCCCCTTATCCATCCATTAGTGAATTCTCCCACTTCTCTCCCTCAACAGACCACTATAGACTATGCTATTTAATATTATATTAAGTTGTATTGGTACGCATCTATATCTATAATGTTAATAATGTTTTTTTACTATAAACAGTATTAGCTCGTGATTGATTTCTAGCTTCTAACTCCCACACAATCCGGAAGTTCTATTATTATTGCAGACAAATAGAAACAGCGGTGTGCACGACGGCTACTATGCGTAGACTTTAAAATGGACATAAAAGCATTAGACTATCTCCTTTACAAAATATGAATTGGCTCTCTCAATTAGCTTTTAATTAATTTAATCTAAATTTTTGATCAACTATTAGTTTACTAAAAAGGTTAATACTAAGATTTTACAGAGTTTTACTTAAATAATAATAAGCCTACAACAAGCTTTAATTTGTATCAATTTAAATCAAAAAAAAAAATTAAATTAAATCCAACGAAGTCAATGAGTTTTGACTTGTAACACAGAAATCCGAGACGCTAAAAAGTATCTCTATTTTTCTTTGCATGTATCAATGTGTCTGTGCATTTTAGATGAAAGGAACGAAGCAAAGAGAAAATATTAAATGACTTAACTGTGTTCGTTAAGTGTGCCACACCATTGAATCTCTCGTGTCATCGTCGAACTTAACGCTTGACAAGTCGATAAACATTTTAATGATGGATAACGCAAATGGTTAAATTCACCTGCACGACTACGCGGTAAACTATTTTAATTAAGAGGCATACCAAATTTTAGGTTTAATGATCATGTTATGTTTATATACCTACCATACTTATATTACTAAAATTTGTAATATATCTAATATAAAATAGTTTTATAATATACGTATTGGGGGGAACTCAGACGAATTGAACGAGTTGAAATATATTTTAGTTGTTTTTATAAAATCAAATCATAAAATATCAAAAGTACAATAAATCAATTTCAATATAAAGTATTGTATATAATACATCTATATTATAAAATATAAAAAGAAAATAATCCAAGTTAAGGTTAATAATCAAAAAACAATTGAAAATAAGTATATAGTACCAGCTGCGGTGTTTAAGTATAGATTTTACACAAAGAAAGAATAGATTTTTAAAAAACTTCGAAGACATAGTTTTAATATGTATAAATCATAAAGGTCTGAGTCGTTTGTATATCAAGCATACCAATAGCTGAGTTATCTTCAAATAAAAACTCATTTTTTGGCTGAAGTGGATGACGTATTTTAATGATGGCCACTGCGTTTCACAAACCCAATATGATAACAAATTATATGTGGTAAGTAAGTAAATTCACTCAAATGATGAATTATACTCTCATGAATGACATGGTAGTCATGTGAAACTGTGAAAGCTTGATTGTGACTGTCGGAGTAGTGGAACTTTTGTAAAGCTTCTTTGTAAAGTCTTGCGTCAATTGGTAAGAAAAAAATATATATAAAACAGTTAGTTTGTTCTTTTTAACTTTCATAATTGTATACTACAATTTTCGTTATTAATCAGCAGAATTTATTTTTTCACGTCTAAAGGTAAAGTCAAAATATTCCATCTATATTATATATTTTTAAAATAAAAATAATATTTTTTTAACAAATATTTATTTATGAGATCTTGTATTTTACATGATACTTGAAACATAATTATTAAACATAATTTATAAAATAATTTAAGTACCTAAATAAATGAATGAAGAAACCTTAATAATCTATTAATTGATGATGGTTTAACAATAGGTATATCTAGTTAAAACAAGTATATTCTAATAATCCCAATAACTATTTTTCAACTTGAATCAAACTTATTACAAAAAACTACGTTGGGCAGTTTCAGTATAAAAATAGTTTTTCCGCGATAAGTTAAGTTCTGGAGTTTACATCTGTTCACTAAAATATGTATAAGATAAGGATCTATATCAAAACTACTTTTAAACTTCATTTCATTACTCGATAGAGAATTTATCAATTTTACTAATTTTATAAAGATTTTAATCAAAAATGGGTATTAAATAATTTCAAATATTTTTAATAATATTTTGCATAATAAATAACCCTACATTTTAGATGTGATTACTTTTTAAATTGATCCAAAACTCTAAAATTACGATAACATAATATGCCGTTCAAAATACCAGCTTATCATTCGAATGTTAAACAATAATGACCTCGATTGTATTGATTATAATTTTTATGTGAAAGTAAAACTTCTTCACATCCATAGATCTTATAACAGACGGAACATCGGGATAGGATGAGAATGGATAGTGCAAATTGGTGGAAGCAATGTCAATTCTCTAAGACAATTATTATAAAATAGGTATACAATTTAAATAATAGACCATATTATCATAAACAAATACTATAATATATATATATACACTATAGTTTAGACTATTTAAACACAGCTTGGTTTGTAAAAAAACTCACTTAAAACAGAATTAAAAATATAAACATTTAACAATGAATGATGATAACCGATTTATATCTATTTCAAATGTAAATTTTTCAAGAGCCCCCCTCTGCTAACACAAAGTATTGTGGTGACGTTTAAATCTCAGTCATTTAGATATTTTTTAATTAATAAAATATATATATTTTTTTTAACTAATTATAGAGTAAACTAAAATAAAATAAAACAAACTGCATGCGGTAATTCAATTTTTTTAAATACTATTCAAAAAAATATAGATTTATTCAATTAATCGTTATTTACCACTAAATTATTAAGTTTATATTAGACTGCAAACAAGGTATTTTTTAAAATTATGGTTATCATATTTAATAACTAATCATTTTATGTAAACAAATAATAACCATTTTTAAAAAATAGATTAAGATAGCACCATTTATTTTTGTTTTTAAACAAATTTAATAAAATATGGCCAATCTACAAAAAATATATACACAGTTATTAGTATGCGATTTTATAGTTAAATATAACTTAAATAATAAATTTAAAAAATGAAATGCAACGAAAAAACTACAAAAACTTTTTTAATTAAATGCGTTAAGACACCTTTTACTTTTTACTTTATATTATATAATAGACTCATGAAAAATCAGGTTTTTTTAATTTAAATTAATTAACTTCTGGAAGCTACAAGTCGTTTATTTGTAAATTTCAGTGTTATATTTATAGTTTTTAGATTCCGAGCCGAACGATAAATGAATTGACCATCACTTTTTGAAGAATATCTTAGAACTAAAACTAATAATAGTTACATAATATAATATGCGATTTGTTTTTAACAAGAATTAGTTCAATCTACCGTATTTCTAAAAAAAAAAATAAATAAATAAGTAGTAGCAATATTATACATTATACAAATTATAAATATTATATAAATTCAAATATACTTAAAAATTCAAACTTTTCTATTCAAATAGTAAAAATAAATGACCCGATTAATCTCATTACTAAGAATTTATACTTGAATTTGTCCCAAAATTGTAAATGTATAATCTTTATTTACTCACATTGTGTTGTGTGGATTTATTTTCAGAAGAAATTCAACAGACCAATACGCAAAACCAGAAAACAGCTAGTAACCTCAATCAAAAAAAAAAACCCGTCGACTGTTCCCACGCACAATATTTTCCGCTTGAATATACTACGATCATTATCATTTATCTTCCACCCCTCTCTGATCTTTCTTTTCATTCTCAAGGACGTCAATCCCTAAACCGATTGTCCATGTCATAAGCCTTTTTTTCTTATTCGTTAAGAACAACCCTTGAGCGTGTTCAATATTTGACCAGAGGTCGTAAATTGGATAAACCGGGAATTCTGTGCACACAAAAAGTACAAAACCTATTATAAGTATCCTGACCAAATCTTGTTTGTAGACAAATACATAAACAAAAAAAGCACTCTACATTGGAAATATAATAAACCCATATGGAACTTAAACTATAGGGAAAAAACAAAGATACTTTAAACGAGATGACATGTAATTGAAAAATGAATAAAGATGCAATGTTTTTAAAAATAATGAAGATTATGTCTGGGACAATATAGATTTTTTAAATTTCTACTATTGTAACAGAAACTAGGTATTTTAAATTAACCAAAGAGATATTGAATACAAAGTGAAATTTAAACAAATACCTACACTCAAACATCTAAATTTAAAAAAATCGAGGAAAGTGGCTATGCTATATTATAATATTTAACCTCTTTATTGAATAAAGCACCAATGAATCTGTTAAATTATTAAAATTACCTATAACCTAACCAAAACCATATTTTATTTTTTCTAATTATATTGAAAATTAATTAGAATTGTTAACTTTTGTAGTATTACACTTTTCCATGCACGTCCCAAGACCAATTTAATCCAATTTGCTACCAAAAATTTCCCCAACAATGAAGATTGAAGCTATTTTACTGCTCCGAAAGAAAATGACAGACACAAATAATTATAAAAATATATTATATCATTGTAAAACCAATACATTCATCACTCCGCTCAGTACTTAAAATGTATGTTAGGTATCACCTAAATGTTTCACTTATCGCCAATACAATCATTATTTATTATCCATCGGATCGCGACATGAAAAATGAATAATACGATACAATTGTTTACCAACATAATATATATATTATTTATCAGTAAATCTCTTTAATAGGTGTACTTAATAAATAGCGTATTTAAAGTCTAAATTGTTCTATTCTAAATAAGGCATTTTTATTACAGTATTGTTAATAAAAACAATTGTGTTTATTATTATTAGTATTTATTTTTTTTTTACTCATAAAATAAATATTACGTTTATTCAAATCATTTATATTGAATAATGACATTCTAGTTTTGAATTACATATATTAAAAAAACGCTAAGTTTCAATAGGAAATTAAATATTATATGAAACTTTACCTAATTCATATAATCCCGATTTTCACAATAAGCCGAATTATAGAACAATAGAAAGCTTAAAACAGATTACAACCAATACGTGAAAATTTAATAATGAAGTCACTTATTTATATCATTGTATTATTGCATCCTATAATCGCATTAACTTAAAGATACTCAAGTGTTTGCTTTAATAAAAATAAATATATATATTATTATTTACGCAAACAAATAAAATTTAAAACACATTATATTACTAATAACTTTCAAAAGTTATAAATTTACAAATTAAGTTTAATATTTGAAACTGAAAGAATAACTTGCATAATATATTCAAACTCGGTAAAAAGTATCAGCTTGTTTAAAAAAATACTTAATTTGAAAACAGTCAAGAAAATTGTAACATTAAATTCTAAATCATTTGATTTCAAGTGAATCCTTAAAAAAAACTGCTGGTAACACATATCTTAAAATTAAGAATTTACAGCTTTATTTATTATATAACAATAATTTAAGCAATTTTGAAGAAAATTGATAACATTTATTGGTTATATTCAAAATAAATAATATACTTACTTTCATTATAATATATAGAATTAAAGACTCAAAAATTATATAATTCATTACAGACTAAATAGGAATATTTGGTATTTATAGTCGTTATCATTGAAGATTTAATAATGCTAGTGTTTTGAAACTTAATAATTTAGTCAAAAAAACAATTGCGAAAAATATCAAAATTTGATTCCATATTATAATAATCATATTGTCTACAACTAAAATAGATACTTTTAATAATGTCCGTCTTGTCCGAAATCGAAAATGGCAAAAAATGTTAATCTTTATCTATACTATAAATACTTATATATATACATGAATATAGCTTATGGCAGAATGGTTAGAAAGTAAATCGACCAAGAAAAGTATTTACGAATGAATAAAGTAGACGCTACTAAACAATTCCTTTTGATACTATATATCTATAAAAACAATTTAAGTAACACATTTAATTTTAGAAAATAGTAGGGTTGTTTAATAAAAATCCAATATACCGAAACAAATTATTTAATTTAGTTTATTTAAACGTAATCATATTTTCTTTTTCTAATCACTTAAACCTTAAAACGATCGACTGATAATAATGGCACATCGGCACAGAATAACAACAGTACTATGTACTTATTGAAGTAAATACTAGTATTCTAAATTTGCAATATAAATGATGAAGTACGATAATAAGTTGATATAATTTATAAAGATTTTATAAATTTGCAAACTAAATAAGTTTTATGTAATGATATGTATAATGTAAATTATTTTTATTCAGTTATCTCTCGTACCTATATTATTTAAATATAAAAACATTTAAACGCAATCCAGATAAAAAAAAATTACCGAAAATAAGCAAAATGTACAAAGTACAAAGATATTACAAACTTAAAAAAATATGAACTAATAGCAGAATTTACAAATAATAATTCATTTAGGAAATATAAAGACAATTCAATTTAAAATGTCAGACAAATTTCAAGAAAAAAGTTATACTTAATATTATATTGATATAGGCAGTATTAATTCCATTTTCACAACGAAATTACTACATTGTCTTCCTTTTGATGTTATTTTAATCGCCAATGTAATTCTCTCAACAATTTTATTACGTATTTATTTTTTCTTCTGCACAATATTTGCATTTTTCCTAGTCTCGGTAATTTTGCTCCAAATTACAAGACTTCGGAATGCACGAGATGTGCTAACCCTATGTCATCATACGCACCACCGTTGTATCTCTGTATGATATAGGTTTTAATTAAATTCTACTTTATCCTATTCTCATCATCCTGTACATGTGTTATACGTACATGGCATAAAAGACTATACACTATAGAGTATACAATATACGATACAAGGGTCAGAAATTCATCGAGATATTTTCCAATGTACCTGAAGAAATTTCTAATTATTGTTATTAATTTGAAGGGACCAATACACGAAATGACGAAAAATGACTATACACAATCAATAATCGTATATGGTATAAATAATGTTTTAACACTCAATATCGCAATGAAAAGCCAGTACACTGAGTATTCAACAATAGATTTCTAATTCCAAATCAAACAAATATATACAAAAGTATGTTTAATACAACATTATTCTCGAATCTATACATTTTACAATGTCAACACATGAGATGGACTTCTTTATTGTAACTTTAGTCGTGATTACTGCTTTTATTGCCCAGGGTTGATCTGAGTAAACTAATATAAACCCAAAGCTTCAAACCGTTTTCTGTCGACTTATGTATCGACAACTATACGAGTTCAAATTACTGAACTTTTACATCCCTCAGGCTGATTTTCGGTTAGTAATAATGAAGGATATAGTTTAACTTTCAGCATTAACCTCAAATGAGAAGCGAAAAGGAACCTATAATATTAGTGTACAGAGGTCAAATATTTTATTTTCTATGTATTAGATATGAATATAAAACAAATATATAATTTTATAAACATGATAAACATTAAAAATAAATTAAATCATAATTAAACCGTAATTAAGTACTCATTAAAAATAATTAAAGATGTTATCATGTTTCCAACATTACAATCATCTAATAAAAATATATATATTTTTTTTTATCAAATAATAATCAAAAAATAGTAATTGCATTGACATATTATTAAATGTTTTATTATTAATGGTGAATAATAAGTAATCACTAATTTCATAAGTACAACAAGTACATTTATAATAAGAAGTTAATATGATACATTGCAGAGTAGTTTAGACATTAAAAAATATATTAACACATTTATAATCCATAAATAAACAGAATAACAATCAACGAGTTTTAAAAGAGTTAAATGTATATAATGATTTCAAATAGTGTTTTTTTAAATGTTTTTTATACATAACCGGAATTCCGAAAATGATAATTTCTCACGATCATATCTAATATCAAAAAATGTATGTAACCATTATTAATCGCATAACACTATAAACAATGAAACACCGGAAAAAAAAGATGACTGGATGCCTACAGCTGATTGCATTCATTACAACTTAGTAGTTGAACATATTTTGGTCCCAACTTCCAGAGTAAAAAAAAAATTAATTAATATTTTCTTTATATCCCTATAAATGTCCATTAACATAAAATTAACGAATACACCATTTCTTACAAAACGAGAAATTTCCAATCGAAAACTTTATCAAAGAATTCTTGAAGCGTTTGCAAGTATAAGATAAGTTATCTATACTAAACGTTTTATATGATCCTTTATATATTGTACTATGTTTTAATTTATCCTACATTTAAATTAAAATATACCTGAAATCCTTGGACGACAAATACAGACAAAGAACGCAAAATTTTTTTTTACTTATTATAGTTTTAAAATTTTACAAATTAATATAGATATTTTTGAAAAAGAATGAAAATATTAATTTATAGCTAAAATAATAATACACTGTGTATAGCTATAGGTATTTCATTATAGTACCTGGGTGAATTGACAATTATTAGATAATAAATATATACATTATTTATTCAATCAATATTTTCCTGTCAACTTGTATAGTACACATAAGACTTAAATAAACCTAAATATATTTATATATATTTATTTATTTATAAAAAACTAATACATATAGAAATAAAAGTTCACAGATTTTCGGGCGTGCCCCAGACACGGATTCCTACATGTAACATGTTTCATTTTGTTCTATCCGTTATATAGGTATTTATATAAATAGTTTTACCTATTGTAATACAATATAATACGATTGTACTTATTTCGAATAGGCATTATATACCTCCACATAATATTAAATGCAAGCGTGGGATAAGCAGCGCGTGGTGCATGTTTCGTGTTTGGCTTCCTATAAACAAGCGCACCAAAAATCACGGCAGTGGCGCGCCTTTATATATGAGAAGAACATGGTATTATATTATTAAAATATGCTATGAATGACATTCACTTTCATGTAATCGGTATCAAAATACGCCGAGAAGCACCTCCTCGTTTATGACGACAAACAAAAACTTCTAGAAATGAAAACAATATCCCGAGTGCCTCCAACAGTCACTAAGACAAGATAAACCAACCAACAATAAACGAATCTTAAAATATTTAATACAAATTAGAATAGACGATTTATAGTAATATAATGTATAACGCATTTTTAAAATTAACAACTCTATTTTTTAATAACATTTATTATTATGAATAAAAAACAAAATAAAATTATAATAATAATAATATAATGTATTAATATCGTAATAAAAAATTCAACATACTCGTATATTGGGAAAAATCGTTGGCCTTTTTCTTAATATATCTTTGTGCTCGGTTATGACTTTTTGTCACCATAATACTCCTATTAAGTATATATTTATTCCGTTAACAATATTCCTTTAGAAATTGTAAGAAACTAAGTTAAAGACTTGGGCTTTACCCTGACACAAACTCTGTGTATTACTAAGTATTTGATGTAAAGTATTCAAACTTCTTGGTTTTCTTTATTCGCGTATAAGCTAAATTTCAACTGGTGACTCCACTTAAAGTTATTCTTTTTTTTAGGCCTTATCATTGAATACGGCACTGTTCTTTAGGATACTTTCACTGCTAGCCGCTACTTTTCACGTAGCATGATCGAAAGGGTTCAGTGAAAATACCTTTTCACCCTTCAAAACTACTATCACAGAATAGTCCACGTATTCTTTCCTCAGAAAGTCATGCGAATTGTAGACACTCAGCAAATATTTAATTTCTTATAACAACCTTCTCTCCTCTAAGATCAACTGTTCTAAATTTATATCTTGTGTCTCTTTTAATGTCCGAACTATGTTATTTATCTTAATAAAACACTAAGAGATACACACTTCAGTAACTTTATCGACTAACATTAATTAGCATTAGTGCAGTGTATTTTAAATTAGATATGTATATAAAAATGAAACCTACAGAAAAATATTGCAGACTAGATAGATACTGCTTTTATATTCATTATATTTTAACAGATAGATACAAGAACTTTTCAATGCCTACGTTTTTATTGAATATAATACGAGTAACAGATATTAACATCATGATTTATAAATGCAAAATAAATATAAATTAATATTTGACATGTGTACTATAAAATTTACTAAATATTAAAAACCATCTGTGGCACAATACTATTTAAAAACAACAACTGAAGTTTAAAGACATTGAAGCATTGTTTTCTTTATTGACTATAAGTATGTATTTAATAATATATTTAAAAACAGATAAAATAAATAACAGATATTAAAAATTATATTTTTTAATAATTCACATTCATAGAGTGTGTACATATAATCTAATAAAACGGCAACAAAAGCTCATTTTTATAAATAATAAAAGATTATCTTTTATATTAAACCCCTTTACGACGTAATTCAAAAAGAGTTTTTGTTCACTTCCAATAACGTGTTAATGCGGTTTGTGGAAACACAACTTAGTATCTATCAATTGCTAAAGCCGATCCGTTTTTCGAATACGGCCGGTATTTTATCTCCTCAGCCAGACTATAATAATGCTATAAATTAATCAGCTTAGTCTAGAATTACATGTCTTCCTATAGGTCAATATCAGGATGTTCAGTATAAAAAAAAATCTTTTAGTCACGGTTTTAACTCTTAATTTTATCATAAAATAATGTATAAACCAACAACCAATAAAGAATAAACTAAAATCCTACAGTAATGTTTTAAATAATTCTATAGTATAATATTATAATAATAATATAATATAGCATTATGAATAATAATGAAATAAATATTCGATTCAAATAATAGTCAAAATTTGAAAAGTCATTTCCAAGAAATTATCAAAATGAAACCATAAAAAGAATAAAAATAGCTATTTTGAAAAATTATTAAAGTATCAAACAGTTTAAGTTGATAAAATATACGTTTTAAATTGAACCAAGTTTGTAAAAACTTAACTACAAACTTGACTCTATACTTATATTAAAAGTGATACAATATATCTAATAAAAATATATCTTTAAAAATAAAAAACGATTCATCAAACAGTTATTAAATTATTTTAATTTTCTATGGCCAAACCCCAACAATAAAGGTATCAACTAACAACAATTTTTGTTGCACTAATAAAGAATAAGAATAAAATTTATAAGTTAAATTGTACTACCACGAAAAAATACAAGCTGCAGAAATACAAATCGGGAACAGAAAAAAAATTATTTTTTTACTAAATAATTACATTAAACATTTAAATATAAAATAATTGAATTATAATTTTTATTTATTTAAATAACAATCATTATATATATATATACTAAAATTAAGTTTTATACTACCCCATAATAGTATAGTGCTATAGTTTAAGTATATTAATATGGTATTTATAGACAATTATTTAAAGTAATATTTTATAAGTGCATGTTTGTAAAAATTTAACATTAAATGTAGATTAAACATAGAAAAACATATTGTAATTTGAAAACTCTACACTGAAATTATTGACTCGTAACATATAACAGGTAGCAAGTATACGTACTTATTTTACTACAGTTTACTACTAATGAATATTAGAGAAAATGTTCTCTAATTTTTAAAGAAAAATATAAACTGTGCTTGAACGAAGTTAAAATTTTTTTCATTTTTAAATCAGTTATAAACACTTAAAGGATTTTTTAAAATGTTATTCAAATTCAAAATTTCATATAACTTATTTAATAATATATAATAAATATAAAAAGCATAGATCTATGTAACACTTGAGAAAAGAGAGGTTCTCTTGAGATAATTGTCTCAATTTTCTGGAAAACACAGCATATTGTAGTATGTTTGGTTAATATTTATAATAACCAAAATATTTTCAACTACAAGAATTATTAAACAATTTTAATTTAATATCAGTAGATTAAAATGTATACATGTATATCTTAATAGGTTAATATAATACAAATATTTATTTACTTATCCGAAATTTAAAACGGTTTAGTAACTTTTGAATATTTATAAAAACATAAAGAAAGAATTTTAATAAAATAAAAAAAAAGTATTGGTACATTTTCAAAGTATAAATTAATTTTTTAGTCACCGATCTGGCAAATTGAACAATGTCTTGTCCGGTACATTTTACCTTTACGGTCGACTAACATTCTATTACACAGACGAGAAACTTTACATAAAATATTGCATGTTAAATAAGGTAAGCCTTGATTACGAAACAAGGCTACCATAAAATTAATTAGAGAAGTATAAATCGCATAAATTATTATACATTTTTATAACGGACTGTAAAAGTAAATACCTACGGAAGATTTTTTTGTAAATGAATACTTTGATTATTTTAGTTCAATACTCAGTGCACCAATTACTTTTTTACATTTTAAATTCTGAACGAAGCAATAAATGTATTGGTTTAACATTGATGTGTATTTATTTTTTATGTTCTCTCAATTATGCATAATTTTAATAGTACCCACCGCAAATACACATGTAAACAGTTTTTTGAAAGACATTAGAACAAAATTGGATGTAATGTGATTTTTCATTTATCGATTTTAGGAACTATGTTATAATTTAAAAAAAAAATTTATTTTTATGAACTTGAAACTTTTTGCAATTACGTAAATTGCTATTTCCTATATCCAATGAACATTTTTATAATATTCAAGATATGTAGACTAATTTTAAACCATATATTTTATACTACAAACCTATTCATAACACAATTTATATCTCATATTTTTTTCTTACTGCTATTTAAAAAAAAAGTTTAATATGAATGAATAGGCACAATTATTTTAAATAGAAATTTAAAGCACAAATTCAAACGACATTGGATATTTCAACGAACAATTACAATATTTTGCCAAGGTAACGATTTTTATTTCTTTTGTATTTCAAAATAAACTAATCGTAGATAAATTAGTTCAACTTACCGTATTACCAGTAGTAATACAAATCGATGTTAAAATGTTAAATATTTTTAGACATAGAAGCTGACCGTCTCCACTAATAATCATAGTTTGAATATAGGTACAAGGATATATCATTGAATACGAATTTAACACATCAATTATAGTGACCTATTCAGTAAAGAAGTACATACGAAACCTACTGTATAACGGATAGAGCTCCTATTTTAAAAAAAAAATTAATTTAATAGTTTAATAAGCCATAAATCCTTAATAACCAAAATACAAAAATATGTCAATTGTCCAACAATCTCTTTAAATAAGTATGACAGTATAAACTATTTGTTAATACATAAAAAAGTATTACCGACAATTATTATTTAAATATTATTATTAGTAATGAATTAGAAAATATTAAATGTAATAGTCTCTATGCCTCTATATATATATTATTAAAGTTTTCATTTATTTAATGATATAAATCCAGGTTTTTTATCTTATTGATTTCTTAAATTTCTTTTATAGGCATTTTTAAACTAAAAAACTAAATTACTACAACATAATATAAAAATATTCACTTTGGTACTTCAATTTCAGGGGATCATATAAAATGTACGGATAATAAGAAAGTTCTTTATGACATTTTATTTTTTATAATTTCTATTAAAAAAATAATTACCTATCTATCTAATGGATTTCGATATATTTAATAATATATTATGTGATTATTATTATTTATTAACGGGAAAAACTTCATTTATAAAACAATCTATATGTAAAAATACAGTGTGTAGTATAAATATTTAAAATAAAAAATATAGCTACAATAATAGTACAAATGATATTGAAAATAAATTATTCATATATATAACAAAAATATTAACATATGGTAAACAAAATTATATAACCGTAACTCACAATCGGCTAAACATTTACTTCCTTAGTTTTTCTTATGGCCATCAGTATATTATCAGGTAATGATCGTAAATAATTCTTAGAAGTATAATTGATTAAAAAACAGTCTTAATTTCTTATAGATTTGTAACTAATTCGAAAATTTAATTGTTCCAACAAATAAGAACAATCTATGAAACTGTTTTATAATTTTAATAAAAATACACAGTGGAGGAAATCTCATTTTTTTATCTAATGATTCAAAATTAATATACGATTATAAACCATTTTACTCAATATGTTCTAGGCATTCAACTTCGAATTTGAAAGATAGAAAACGGAGAAAACGATTTTGAAACGCTTTGAAAATTCGAGTTGTACACATTTTATCCGAATACCACATAATAAGAGAAGTATATTCTAATTTTGATCTGACAAAAGCAAAATATAAATTTCTTAAAACATCATATTTGTTAAAATTTGCACTTTACGCGTAATAAAACATAGATTTAAAAAGGCTTTATTTGTTCTCATCTAAATATGTTTCTTTTCAATTTTATATAATATTATATAAACGGTGTATTTCTGTTTAAATAAAATATAAAAACTTATTTATCATATGTAATTTTGTGTATGCTAAGTATACACGTTATCAGTATTTATTAAGCAACGGTAAAGGTGTCCTACATTAGGTTTTTGATCTGTTATACAAATTCAGCTGAAAAACCGGTAGTGGATAGAAGAAAAAAATAATCGCCGTTCCGCAATCTCTAGCCGTCGTAAATAATTAGGCAAAGCAAAACCAATTTTCGCTCTGGACCTTCGCACCGTATAATTGTTTCGCCAGCGTGAAAATTCATTATATCCGTGTCATAATCGTTCCAATAGTAAATTACTTTCTCTTCCATTCTACAGATTTTCTATAAGATTTTTTTTTTTTTAACTACCTATCTACCCTTTATATTGTAGTCGGAAAAATTATGATACTACCTACGATTTGAATGGACAAAAAACTCACGTGTTTGTAACCGGACCATTTGAGCGTACGTTTCATTCGGCAAACTTCTTCGCCTAACGATTCAGCCATCGGTGTACATGCCATATTTCAACGTGCAGATGCAAAGTTATTTTTTAGATGCGTGAGTCACCTACTGACGTTTCACAACAACCTCGTAGTAAGAGGTAGGGAATGATGCGGTCACGACCTCGACAATAGTCCGACGACGACAAGTGAGTGAGTGTATGAGTGTATGTTTACCTTCTTCAATGCATGTGTATAAATATATATTATACTCATGTGTGTCTGTATATAAATATATATACATTAAACAATGCTAGAGAACAATATTGAACGTATTTATTATTTGATGTCTCACACAAATCGTATAAACTTAAACAATTCCGAATACTTAAATTATAAAAATATAAATATTTCATCAATACAGTAAAAATGTATGATTATAACATCGTAATTTGAACATACGAGAATTACATAAGTTAAGTTTTAAACATATTCAAATTTAATTTATAGAATTTCACCACAATTTCCAAACTATTTTCAATAACTAAGAAATTATTTACTATAAATATAAAAACCGTATATTTTAAAAGAAATCGATACTAATTGACAAAAAATAAGAGCGTGAAAATAAATATACAACAAACATGTATTGATGACTTTTAAGCAGTTTAAGGAAACATTTATTTTATATAGAATTATTTGTATTATATTATAAATGTGTATTTACCAAAAATCGAATAGAAACTCAAACTTTGTAATTTTAAAAAACTAAACTAGACTGGTTACTAAATAAAAACACATTATATTTATAATTTATAAGCTTGGGACGTTTATTTAAGTGTTAACTTGTGAACTGCGCAACACCAAATGAAATAATATAAATATATGATCTCTGTTATCAATAATCCCACCGGGAGACTAAAAGGGTATACTATCCACATGGCCTATCGGTGCTGATGGATATTTCGTTGTGCGCATTTTTTATTAAATCTCTTTGTTTTACGATTTAATTATAATAAAACAATAGGGATTTATACGCACAATGTGGTTGGAAAAAAAATATCACTGGTTATTCGGATAAACTACTGGAGGTGATGCAAAGGGTTAAAAAAACGTTTCCGGTCATAAAATATCTACGTAAAATCTTCTTTTTACCCGTCAGTATTATTTCGAAAATGTAAATTCTTGTTTTTCCCTTTGTCGTCGTCGGACGTTATCAAAAGTATTTGGTTAACACAATGAAAAAAGGTTTTTAAAAAATTTTTAAAAGTTATAAGATAATTTTTATACCCTCTTAATTGGTCGGCCGCTTTAAGAAAAATCAGTACCCGAAAACTGCGACGGATCATTAACGACGGGGGAAAAATAAACTGAACTCACTATAGTGTATATCCGCCGGGAGACCGACATGTTAGTTGTAGTGGGAAAAAATGAGAGGGAGACGGGTCTAATTCTGTCCACTTAAAAATGTCAACACGAAAGACACTTTAAAAATAAGTGTTACTGGCTTGACTTTGTGGAGCGCCCTAACATTGCTACATAATGTTGCACACGAAATTCCTTCCAATTTAAGGTTGAAAATATATTGAAAAATTACGGACCAATAATAAATACACACGAAACGTGCATAACCTAAAAAATAACTTATATTGTATATTTGTATCCATGCATACTTTTCTATATAGTATTAATTAAAATAATAAGAGATAATATTGGTAAAATAACGTAATAAAAAATTAAAATTAAAGAAAATAAATACTGAAAATATTAAAACATTTAACTATACAAAGTACAATACCAAATTTTCTGCTTATAAAAAAAAAGCATAGGTAACATTTGGTGAGCTTTTCACATGGGGCCATTGGGTGAAAACTACACCCCTAGAATCATTAGATAGAACAGAACGGTACTTTTCCCGTCAACTCTATAAAACAGGTTGACAAAAGAAAAATTAATGATACTATATTGTGGAACCATAATATAATGGTGAATTTCTGTTTTTATCTTTTAAATGAATTACAGTAAATATATTTTTTAAATAATTTTATTTTAAAAAAACCATTAGTTTTCATAATTAATATTTATTTTTGTGTTAAAATCCATCTATAACAAATTATGCCTACAATAAAAGACATTTCTTTAGAAATAAAATATAGAAAGATTATTGAATATAATAAGACAAAAAACACTAATAAAAAAAAAAGCATAAAAGTTGATTACTTTAAAATTTAGCTCTTCTCTTTTAGTAGGAAATACTCAACATTTTTTATTGTTTCCGGAGAAATACATATTTGCGTGTGAAAACGATTTCCTGTGTAAATAATGTACCGACCAGCTTTCTTCTAAGACTTCAAAACTCCTCTAAATAAAAACCGGATCTTCCAAACGAATAGCAAACAGCTATTTTTTTATTAAAGAATTTTATTAAAACAAATATGAGTAGGTATTAAATAGTAATTTTCAAGTGATTTCAATGTAAACAATTACATATTTTTAATATATTGGTGTAGCGTAGAAAAGCATACGACAATTTTATTTTCTATTATATACTTATTAATAGTAAGTTAGCCAAATAAATTTCAAAATTTAAGTATTGCGACTTATTTCGTTTTTAAATTCAACATGCAATTTAAAATAACATAGCAATAATAAAATTAATAACAATATATAGTTAAAACAATAATTTAATAATTACCAAAAATTAAAATGTATTGAAATAAAAATAATGTTAAGTTCTATCTACATTCAATGTACCTTAATTTTCTATATTCATTAAAAAAAATAATAAATGTGGATAATTATAATACGTCTTAAAATATAAATCATTTTTATATAAACTGCAATAATCACATTCATTACATTTACATTTTTACGGTTAATTTTGTGTAAATTAATAGCAATAACTCGATATTATAAAAATTACTTTTTTCTACATTTTGATCAAAAAAATATATATTTATAAAACTACGGCAAATTCACTTTCTATAACTATCGCGATTTATGTTTAAAAGTTATAATATGGTTAAATTAGAAAAAAAAGTGAAAATAATAACGAACCGTGTAAAAAAAAAAAACAACACGATTGACATTATTTTAACTGCAGTGAATACGAAAATTTATTATAATTATACACAGTATTTTACTTTCTTCTTTTAACCACAAAAACAAAATAATATTTTTTTTTAATAGATAAATCATTAGGTTATTGCCAAATGCGACTTTCAAAGAAACGATTAAACAAAATGATAACAAACAATAAACTTACTAATAACATGGGACATAATTTATGCATTAAGTATACGTATTCTGCGTGCTGAATACAGAATAGCAATGCAACACAACGTTGGTCAATTTGTAATGAAAAATCAAATTTTAGAATAAAAACGTTGATATTAGATTTATTATAACACAGTATAGACAGACAATGTCGTAAACATTCAATTTGATAACAGGTAAATTTATTCAATTACCTCAAAATCATTTGAAGGCACAGTGTTTATGGATGATGAACTGTTTATCTACATACCTAAATTTTATTCTCGGATACACATTATTCAGTCGCCGGCGTAGGACAACTATACATATATATATATATATTGAATAGCGAATTGGCGAGCGGTGTGGCGCCAAAAATAAAAAGTAGTATAATGGTGAGAAGGGGAAATAATACCAATAACATATGGACCCGAATCTGCCGCGCAAAGACTCGCTGCTGTGGAATCCCATGGAAAAAGTAATCTCAGATGGTTACCCGCGGCATGGACCACGTGTTGGAACCGGTTTCGAATACGTACTGGACCTCCGTCAAGACAAACAAATGGATTTTTAAACAGCGACGAGGGTTCTTAGGTGGGAGGCGGGGGTGCGTCAGCGTGGAATTCCAAAGCATATATCGCCGTAGTGCAAGTGTGCATAATATACAGGGTGAAACATATGCACTTATTGAAACACGCCACACTGTAGCTAATCAAATAACATATTATTATTATCGTATAATAATGTTAGTAATTCGTTGACATTTTATACATTGCATTGCATTATCCGTGTTAAAAATATTATCGCACGTAGCTATGTATTAATATGTAGTGGATCGTAGTAAACACGTCAATCTCCTTATTCGTGTATCATTATTCTCGTGAGTCGTTTTCTGCACGTGCGCATTTATGCACACAACATTATGTTGTAATAATGCCATTATACATATAATTGCAGAGTTGTTGTTTTCGTGCTCAACAATTTTAGATCATGCATTTTTTCCGACTTATTCAAATCCCACACATAAAATAGTGTATTATAATGGTGTATTTGTTATACTACTACACAAAAAATATTGTTGATACACCTGCTGTTTACTTATTAATCCTTATTATGTTCTAAGAATTACACGATATTTGTTTTATAAATTTCGACTAGATATTTAAACCCTGTTCTTGCACAATTTAAACTATAAGTAAAGAAAAATATTAAATTGAGTGAATTTTATAATACGTACAAAGTAAACTACAATTATCATTAATTTACAACTGTACAGCAACTACCCAATTCTATAAGTATTATTATACATTTTTTGTATCTCCAAATTAGAAATTCGAAAACTTTCTGCTTCAATATTCCATCATCAAACGAAATCGTAAATCGATAATATTATGTTAATTTAAAATTGTATTTCATGTTTTTTGGCATTTAGTTGAATTTATATACTACACTCACACAAATACATATAATTATTACTTATTAAAACTGATCAAACAACAATTCTCTGTGTATAATCAACCGGAATTACCACTGCAAAAACATATTCGAATTTTACGTCTCCGTACGTGCAGTAAGCGATAATGCACAGAATAAATAACGTGCAGTACATATTTTTCAATTAACATAAAAAAAACTATGTATAATATTTTATTATATAACGAGATACAAACGTTCTCCTTTTAAAAATGCTGTTTGCAAGATATTACCAAAACTAAATACGCCATGTTTAATATTATTAACAATTAAAATTTGTTAATATGATTTTTGTCCGAGAATGTGTGTAGATAAACGTATTATAAATATATAACGTGTACACGAGACATTTTAGATACGATTTACGATCGTTTCGGATGTATAATTTTGTAGTGCGTTGCGAATATAAATTGACAAATGGGGTATCGCAAACTCGCTTTGTGACTACTCGGCGGATAGTTGAAACGATTAAGCCTCGACATGCAACAAATAACCGTCGACGTATGTAATTTTTTTTTTCAAAACGAAACAACACAAACCGATAAGTCGCATGACGCACACGCAGGGCCTAAAATCGTGTGCAGTAAGGCCGCCGTGGCAGCACTAATCGCACGCGGAATACGAAACTCGATGACGGCATAAAAAAAAATATATAAATTTCCTCTAACCGACTGCTGTAATCGTATACCGTGAAATATAATTATTTCAGTTGTAGTATTAGCGGCCCGAAGTACGAAATTCGAGAGATGATAGTCGCTGCGTGCACAATAATATTTTTAAAATTTTAAATACTAAAATACCAGACATCGCACGATGACGATTGAAAACGACCAAACAGGACTTTTGAAACGGTTGCAGATTTAAATGAAAAAAATAATAATAATGACCAATAAGCTGCATTTATCGGGCTAAATAATTGAAGATAACCAACTGCGATGTACCTACTATAAAATCGTCTCGACTTTTTATAATATTTCACACGTTTTGCATGACGGTACTACGATGTAAGTATAATATACGCGCGTATTGCATGATCGTGCACGACGAAATGATCGTTGTCGTCCGATCGCCCACCCAAAACACGCGAACATTTTCAACGTCATATAATAATAATAATAATAATAATAATAATAATAACATCAAAATATCACGAGGACGTTATACCCGCGTGTGTTGTCTCTGTCTTAATAATGTATATCATAGCAAGTTTGCGTTCACCAGAACACATTTTGAGTATTTAGCTTTAACATTAGAGTAAATTTACCTATTATCAAATTTAAAGCTAAGAATATTCTCTAGGAAATGTCATATTATGTTTTTATTAATATTATCGTTATAAAGTGATTTATGAACATTTTAAAGATGTAATATTTTACACAGATATAACTCACTTCAAAATGATAATACCAATAAAAACGTGTGACATTTTTTATATAATATTCTTTAGATTTTATAACAGGTAAATTTACTCCAATATTAAAGCTAACATGCTGTGCTGAGCGCAGAGATTTGCTATGATGTACGTTAGTAAGACAGCAGAGACAACACATGCGTTCTTAACGTCCTCTCAATAATTGTAATCGCCATCGTCGTAATACAAGTGTGGTACTGACTTTCCGTGCGAAATGTGCGACGGCGTGGGCGGCGTGTGCCGTGGCTCGGGCGGCGGCGGGGCGGTCGGCCGGCGTCGGCGGTACCGGTAGAGTTGCCGGGACGACTGTCGCGGCGCCGGCTTGAAGTGGCGGTTTCGACGTGCCTTCGGGCGGCGATCGCGACGACGTCTCTTCCGGCAGCCGGTGCTGTCTGGCCCGCCGCTGACTGAACCTGATCAACGGACACCGGAATATTCCCATGATGGTGGTTCCAAGCGGATCAGTGTCCGGCGACGGCGGCGGCGGCGGCGGCGACGACGACGGCGGCGGTGGTGGCAGCGGTCGCGTACCGGCGGCATTCAAAACAAACGCGGCGGAAACCTGCACGGGCGGCGGTGCCAGCGACAAACGCCGCCGACTTGGTGGTGGTAGTGGCGGCTGTGGTAGTACCTAATAAGCAGAGTAGCAGTAGTCGTTGTTGCTGTTGTTGTTGTTGTTGTTGTTGTGGTCGTTGTGTTCGTCCTCGTCGTCGTCGTCGTCGTCGTCGTCGTCGTCGTCGTCGTCGTCGTCGTCGTCGTTGTCGTCGACGTAATACGGCGACGTCGAGCGGTATCGAAAAACGACCGCGGCGGTGTGCGGAGAAATGCGCGCGCGAAACATACGGTCCGCGGACGAGAGAACAGTACAGCCGGGCGGCGGCACGTATGGGAACCGGTACGCGGCGCACGACTATATTATTGTACGGGACACGCGTGTTGTACGGGCTCAGCAACCACCGCCGACCGAGCCGACACCGGTCTCGCGCCCCACCGGTTACCGTTGCCGCCGCCGCCGCCGCCGCCGCTTCGGGTGGGGCGCACACACCGCATGTCGTTCAGGTGTGGAATTCCAATAATCCGGCAAGAATGCGCGGCGGTGGCGGCCGAGGGTCATCTGTGTGGAGCAAGGTTGGTTTGTGTGCGGTGCGCGCCGTGTTTATGTCGTTTGCGGACGTTGTTATTATTGTTGTTATTACCGCCGACCGGCGGCATACGTTGATTTCGGATGACGATCAGATCTCCCGACGATGTATTTTACAATCGGGTGACGCGACGCTTCGCCACCCGAACCGAATACCCTTAACACCTGTAAAATGTTTTACCAATCCGTAATTCCGATCGATCGAGTCCGCGACGACGGCAGTGGCTCCTGCCAACACACATCACGAACGCCGTGCACGGCGGTTTCTCTGGCGGTGTTCTCACCCCTATCACCGCGCACCGAAAGACGACAGCCAAAACGTCAATCGACGTGCAACGCGTCTTCGTGTTGTTATTATGTTGTCCACGTCGGTCCGATTTTATCGGAACACCGCCAATAACATATCAATTACAAAACCCGAGAATGGATTTCAAAAACGCTCTAAATGTTTAGAAAAATAAAAAAAAAACTATTTTTTACTCTTTTAAACGGGCAAATTCAATTTAACGAATGAATTTTTACACAAGACGTAGGACTTTCTTACATTTTATTGTCAAGCAGGATTCGTATTTATTTTACACTCTATTCGAAATCGCTTGTTCACGCAGAAATTTTTTAAACATTCCGATAAAATAATAACGTAACGGTAAAACATTTGATTACTCAAGCGTGTTTATTTTTTTACGTTATTATAGCTAATTTAAAGGTACCTAATATATCGTCAACCTACCGTTGACCGTCAACGAGCGCAGTAAATCAATTAAAATAAACATTTTTTGATAATAGGAACCGATCAGAGGAAAGATTACCAAAGTCATTACAAATTACGAAAGACATCATCAGTTTGTTTACATCATAAATAGCATTTTACGATTTCGCTAATCGCTTTCGTACAAAATTAATCAATTATATAGGTATAAACCAATGATAATTAAAATCTATAGTAGATACATATGGCTTAAAATATTTTCTAGAATCGATTATTAATCAATATCGACTTGAATGAAAAAAATATATTTTAATACCTAACTGTTTTCAAATTAGAAATCAAATTAAAAAAAAGAACGGAAATACTTAAAAAAAACACCAGTCTTAAACAAAATCGATTTTGATTTTTGTTGTTATTAAAACAGAAATAATTGTAGAGATATAACATTTTTATAAAAAATATATTCATTTATATTAGTATATTTTGTACATGAAATAACTTTAAAAAATACTTAGGTTTTTTTTAACTATTTATATTTTATAGACATTTAAAATGTTCAACTGTTTTATATATATTTTTGATTTATAGTAATAACCTTTTTTTTTCAAAATGACTGTAAATTAAAATACTTCTCTTGAATCAGTTAAAAAAAAATTACTTATTTGCCAGCTCTGCCTATTCTACAAAAAAATACATTCCCTTTTACATCTATAAAAACTGTATTTTTATGTAATATATAGGTTTACGAGTTACTCGTGCCTGAAAAATTAAGATTAACTACAAAACTATAGGCCTTTAGGTACTAAAATAATATTATTAAATAAGCAAAATACACTTTTAGTTTAAAAAAAAAGTGTATTAAATATTAAACATAAATCTTCTGGAAATGAATTTTTAGAATTGTAATAATTGTATACCTACTAATGTACCCACTGTTTATTACGTATAATATATGTATCACTCATAAACATCCATAAAAACTGGTTTTTTTTAGTTATTCGTCATTGCAAAACTATTTCTAAATCTGAAATAAAACTGATTTTTATTTGAAGTACTAAAACGAGGTGTAAAATTTCTTTTTAACTTTTTATTAGACTTCCAAACCAAAACGAACATATAATTTATATGTTACCCAAGGACAAGCGTTTAAATACTGACGTATTATGTACATTGTAAATACTAAACACAGAACGAAGTGTTCAGTCTCATACATTAACAAAATACGGCCTTCAAATACTCGGTTTATTTTTTTGGCAGAGCATGTAGTACCTCGTCATTAAAAAAAATATCGTAATGGAATCATAAAAAGTAATTACAAGTAAATTTCAACATCGAAAATTATTGTTATTGTTTTTTTTTTTTTTTTAAATAATTTAATATATAACAATTAACATAATGCAAATTGAATGATGTATGGGTGTGAACATGTCAGTTCATCAAATGTATGAGCAAATTAAACGGCACATGTTAATGAAACATAAAAACAAAAGACATTCGTTTTAATTCGAGAAAAGGCAATAAATTCTTATTTAAATATTATTTTCAATTATCTACTTTGAATGATATCATTGTAATACTCTCATACTAAAACTAGACTTTGCAAAACACTTTATCCACATCAGTGTAGTATAAACTTCTCACGGCCAAACAATGCATTACATACATGACATACTATAAAAATATTATGTTTTATATATATATTAGATTCAAAACGAAGCGATGCATGTATTAATTTTACAATGATGTGAATTGTTGTTGTGTGTCAGTGTACACGATAAGTAGTCGATAAAATACTTCGATCTTCAATGTTAAGAGTGTTGTCTAATAGAAAATTGGATCTAGTTTGTACTTTATGTCAAAATTAGAAATTCCAATATAATTTTCAAAATAATTGAGTAAATCCAATTTTTGACAAAATTGATTTTGTTTTTTCGATTAACACGAAATTGAATGACAAAGTATACTCAACATGTACTGTTCAGCAAAACAATTATCTACTTTTTTCAATTTTTTTTTCAATTAACTTGTCGATGTATTTATAACTAAAATACGTTATTTAATTTTAAAGAAGTGTTCAAAATCAAAAACATAGGTACGCATTTGCTTTTCTGGTTAAAACTATAAATGATTCATACCTCATAAAGATAATATAATTATTTATTAATTTAAGATCAGGAGAAATGGCATACTTAGATTATTTTAATCAAAAAAATTAATCAAACTTTCGGCGAATATTGAAATGCCAGAGCTTTATACATTATACATGTAAATAAAATATTTGATTCTATTCGAAACTATAAATTATAAGCTGTAAATTACATGCAAATATTAAATGATGACTAATCTAATTAAACATTTTTTCAAGGGGGAAGAGCTACGTGGCTATATTTTATATCTAAGTGGTCCATGACCTAGAAAATGTTAAGAACCCCTGATCATAACACATTATAATATATGCACTATTATAGTACTATACTATACTAAAATAAGTAATATTATTGATGTTGATTTATAAATAAAAATGTCTTTAAAAAAAATCATAAAACTAATAATATATAATATCATGTAATCAATAATTAATTCATTTTAAAAACAAAATTAACTAAAAGAAATATTATGATGACATACAGTTATGAAATATAAAGTCAATAATACCTATGAAAATGGAAGTGTTTCCAAAACTATAACAATTTTGATAAATAATAGTGTTTTGTGTTAAGTTTTGATTTGAAAATGTGTACTCGAGCGTATATATTATGCGGTTCACTCGTTTATGTTTAAAATATAAAGGAATGGAAATGAACACATCCATAATATTATAGTAGCACATATAGAATAAAACGGTTCGCTGGTCCTTGCTCCGGTTCGCCAACTTTCGGACACATGCAATGGATCGCACGGTGTATATACGTAACCTATGTCTCTATGCACACTATATTACATAAATATCACGTGACCAATATATTAATATTTAATATGATTTATCAAACCAATTCTTTCGTTTGTTTCACTTAATAAATATTGATAATAACAATAGATATACGCAGTTGATATTGAAAAAAAAATTAAAGAAAATATCGGATATAAAGGTTTATATTCAACATGTATGAGATATTATATACAAAAAAAACTATAAACACATGTACAGGTTGTATTTATAATTTATAAAAATATACTATATTCATGACATATGCATAAGCGCTATAAGCCATACGTTTTACTATTGAGACACGTAGTCTTATGAACGAAAAAAAATTTAAAATTTTTCAGCTCCTTTTATCTGCGAAATCCCTTGACTGATAATTTTTAATAATAAACTTCGACTCTTTGATTATGGATAAAATAATATAAATCCCTATTTTTATTTATTGATTTAAATATTTTTTAATTTATTTATTTATTCAAAAACTAATAAAAAAATTAAATATTAAAGTAAAAACGATGTACTTATATAGACTATATTAAATAAATTGAGATAATATAAGTATTCACGAAATGTATAGCACGAGGTATAATAGCTTTGTCTTCATTATTTATTGTGAGTATTGCCACTACTCCTCAAATACTTTTATAAGTTTCGATTATATTTCATAAAAAAATATGACAAATGTTTCAATATTGTAATGCTTTTACGTGTATCCTTATCAAATATCAATATTAAGTAGGTACAATAATTGTGTTCCTTTTCAGTGTCAAAAATATTGGCGGGAAACATAAACAGGTTTTCTATAACTATAGATTTTTTATAAATAATTCTACGTGTTACTCAAACCAGTTTTGCAATCGGCATTGTTATGAACGAGTTATTCATATTTCCAACAGAAAGTACTACAAACCAAAAAGTCGTAAAGTTAATCTAATGAAAATACCGTGGAAATCGAATACAATCGATCTGTTTGAAACGTATATCTATAATATTATTTATATTACTTACCGGATCGCCGAAAAAGCCTGTAGATTCCTTCATTCCATTAGGCCTCTGAATGTCGTCTCTTCATGATTTCTGTAATAACACAAATGAAATCATTATAGAATAGGTGTACCGTATTATTTTTACTGCTCATAAACTTAATTTACTCTATAACTTATAAGCAGAAGTACTCATAATTTTTTTCCCCAGACAATATATTTCATTTTGATAAACTATACTAATACGCCCAAAAACTGAACAAAAGCCAAGTTGGCTAAACGCCCATATATTTTCCTATAATAATGGTTGCTTATTAAGTGGAGAAAATATAAATTCCAATTTACGTACTAAAGATATTCAACGATCAATTAACATCGAAGCAGTACTTATAATATTGACTATTGATACATCGCAAATAGTTGCCACTAGTATACCGATTACATGTGTATCAACGTTGTTATACATTTTTTATTAATCTAATATTCTAATATATTAAATCAAACCTATAAAATGTTATCAAAATTTACATTAAACATTCATTGTGATTTGTTAACACTGTTAAAAGGTATTTTTCGTCAAAATATGTAATTCGTATCTGTTCATGCCCTATTTTATTACAAAACCGTATTTTTGTTTATCGTTCTACCTTCTACATAATTCTTCCAAACTACGTACGGTAGGTATAAATCCGTTAGAAATCAATTTATTCTCCACATCACATCAATACTTTACGCGATCATCATTAATGTAAGAAAACCTATCTCTAAATGAATAGTATAAACACTATAAACTAATAATTTACAATATATTGATAAAATAATCCAATACACAAAAAAATAACGTAAATACATTACAAACTATTTAAAACAAATCCATTAAAATTAAAATTAATTAAATTGAAATTACATACATATTTAAAAATAATTTTTCACACTTTCAAAAGATCTACATAGAAAGAAGTGCAGTGCACGACGGGGAACGGTAAACTACAGTATAAACAAGGTACAGAAAGTGGGTATTTGGCTCTCATTTCATTTCACTCATCTCGGAGAAAGGCAACTGTATGTTTTAATTTAACAATTAAAGCTAATAATTGATTACAATATTTTAAATTTACAATTTTACTTTTTCTAGATATCCATTTGCTTAAGTATTTTTATTATCCTATAAATGATGTTATTAAAGTTTACCAATTAAATAAAATATTTATACAATCATATAGCTTAATATATAAATGTATATTTAAAAAAAAATTATTTTAGAACTTATCAAATAAAACTTTTGTATGCAATGTTCTCAGTAACTATATTTTAAATCTAAAAAAATGGATTATAGATATATTTGAAAAAAAAACACTAATCACTCAATTGACGCATGTATATATGAACCTACGAACTGACTAACATGTATACCTTTAAAAAAACTCATACACTATTATTAAACCTTAGATTGCTTTGTTTTTCTATTCAGTTTTGTTTAGTTAACTTAAACATATTTGTAATTAATAAAACGAAAAAATAAAAAGTACTTTAGATTACTATACCATAATTTTCTTCAAACACAACACAATTTTCAATCGAAAATCACCGATTTTAAAATATATATAATAATATGTAAATATACCAGTCCATGCATATACTTACACTACCAATACCTTGATATTCTGCCAAAAATATTGTCTTCCGACAATATCAATGAAAATCAAAAAAAAATAAAAAGGAAAGTTGAATTACAATTAAACGTAATTGTACAAGTATTTTTATTTTTATTTTTTTTTTTTTAATGTTATTTGTATAATTTTTGAATAAACATATAATATTTAATATTTAATCAATATGTAAAAATTAGGTAGGTACAATCATAATAATTAAAATTGGAGTTTTTTATTATAGTATCTAAGCAAATACCTACATAAATAAAACTCAAATATTTTGATAAAATATTTTTGTATGTACATTTTAATGTATATAGCAAACTTTAAATTATAAAAATGTATGTAATGATTTCGAATACCTAGGTAGGTTATTTTAACATGACTAATCATGGTTTTAAATATTTAAAATGGGTACAAGTATAGTACTAGTACATCTTCATTATAACTTGTAGCCCAGCTTTTTTAATTTACTCTTGTCTACTAGCAACCGTTCTCAGCTCCAAAAGGAGATGAATTAACTAATGATAAACAATAAAATTAAAAAATAAATAATAACACGCATTATTGTAACACCAATCGCTTCTCTCAAGATCTAAAAGCAACTGCTATTAATGAATTAATTTTATTTTATACGTCCAACAAGTTACATGTATCTATTACACAAACTCAACAGTTATTTTTGGAAGAATTCCATGTGGCTTTGGCACATTATAACTTAATAAAAATCTAAAACAATATACAATTGGTAAATCCTCATTTGTTCTTAGCATATTATAATTTAAATACCACAATAATTAGTGACAAATACTAACGAAAATAAGTTTAAAATGTTGACTACATTTTAGTATCGTATTAATTTAAATAAACTTTCAAAATGATATAAAAATGTTAATATATTAAACATTATGCATAAAAATATGTATTAATAAATCCCGAATCTCGAGTTATTACGGAATATTAAACAACAAAATTAAATAATAAATTGACTAATTTTTGAAATTTAATTTGAACTAAGTACGTATAGTATTACTTAGTATAGTTACAACTTACAAACAATTAATACAAATTGTGTAAACATTTAATTTAAGTAATTCTAGATAAAAATAATAGATACAATTATACAATTGTATAAATTATTCAGATTATTTTTTTTAAACGGATAGTAATTAAAATTGATTAAAAATAATTATTAATTTTGATATACCTAGTAATATTAATATAGTCTAATAATAATTGAACTATTATTTTATAGTGAAAATTAAAAGTATTAGTCTCTCTATTCCATTGGTAATACATTAAAATTATATACATACAAACAAAAACCTAATGACCTCTGATCGATAAAAATTCCATTTTTGTTTTTTTAGAAAAAAAATAAGTTTAGATTATACCAACCTGAAATACAACCAGCTGACTAGGTACTTACCTAATAATAAACCACCGACTATAAAACAATTACATGCATCATTAACCACGCGTCCACGTAAATATTAACTATAGTCGTATATCACGTATTACTCGCTATATGGGATAGAAACGAACCCCATATTCAGCAGGGTTGTTCTTATAAATAGATAGATACTATTCTACGAAGAAAACGATTTTTCTATACGGACATGATATTGTGCAACTTTAACTATTATTATTTTATATAAACAGCGAAGGAAAATGGACCAGAGAAAAAATAAAACCAACACATTGACACACATGCTACAAGGGTTAAAGATATGCATAAAAACCCACCGCTGTCACGGGGTCCTGGAATTTTGGGTAGAGTGTATAAGTACTGCAGAGGTACACGTCATGGTGGCGTTAATCGTTACAATATATACCTACACTCGGGCGCGCCCGTGATTTATTGCTGAACGCTATTTCCCGGACGTTTGTCGTCATTTCTATTCGACCACGTATGTGTGCGTGTATGTGTGAAAGAGAGAGAAAGAGTGAGTGAGCCGGATGTACGGTGGTGTTTCCATTAGTTCCATTGTTTACGACGTGTTATTGGATCTTAATGGTACATATAGGTATATAATGTATTAATGTAAAACGAACTTGCTTTTCAAGGGTTAGCTATGTAATAAATAAAAGGATTTTTAAATGTTTTTAGCATATTGTTTATTTTATCTACCGACTAAAATCAAAAAACACGATAGATACATATATATGAAGTATAAATTAATTTTAATTTTTAAGCTAAACAAGGTTTTTATAATGTATTAATTGTACCTACTACCTATAGTCTATACAATGTGTTCTTCATTTTCAGAAAATAGAGAAAAACTCCAATATGATAGTTAAATGTTTTTGAAATTGTAATTGATTTAAAATAATATTGCAAGCACTAAAATTGCCCTCATTACTCGTTTATAAATAAATCGTTAAGATGAAAAAATAAATTCATTGCAAATAATTTAAAGTAAACGCTAATGAACTCTTATACGTGGATTTATAATTACATATTAGGTACATTATAATTTATAACATATGGTATAGAGTGGACCACAGTATGTACCCGTTTACGACTAAATGATTACAATATTAGAAAACTAAAAAAAAACGGTGGGCCCCTGACTAGTCTTCTACATAATGTATATGTTAGGTTAGGTTAGGTTAAATGCTATACTGCTGTGTTATATACGTATTATATTTATTATATACACTATAAATCCATTATTATTAAATCAATAAAGTTAACCTATGGCTTATTTAAAACTCACGCTTATACTTCAAACTGTTTACAAATTAAATAATATATTGTTCAACAAACTTAAGGTTTTTTATTTCATCTTATTTGTAGGTATGGAAACTTATACTTGAGATAGATATATGATATAAATATATAATGTGCAACGATTAAATATGTTATAACTTAGAACTATATATAGATTATAGACTATAAGTAAACAGTAGAACTCTTATAACTTTCACGATAAAATAATGGTATTGTCTCACAAAATATCTTTTAATTACAGATTACACAATATATGCCATGTGATATACTAATTAAATAATAATTCTAAACTGATACGATGAATTCTTTAAATTATTTTTTTTCAACTCAAATACTAAGAATAATTGATTTAATAAAAGTTAAGAAAAAATTCAAATAATTCAATAATGCTCAACTTTATCGTTAAAGGTTAGGAAACTAAAAATATTAAAAACAAATAATTATAATTATTATAAATATCCAACTCGTATAGTAGATATATACCTAAATATATTTTTTATTTTAAAAATGTTAACTTAGGAAGAAAGAGTATAACACTATTATCATTATTAATAATATTGAGTAGACACTCATAACAATTTAAAATCGATGTGATTTAATTTGATGTATAGGTATAATCTATAGGTACTAATGGTACTATATACAAACCTATTATCTATATCAAATTAAACCACACTGATTTTAAATTATAATTAGTACCTATTCATTATTATTAACTTTCATTGAGTTAATATATTTTTTAAATTTAATATTTTAATATATACGTTATTTTCCAACATTGTTTTGAAAATAATACATTATACCTGAGTAAATTCCCCATAAGTATCTAATAAACTTTTGGTTTTATTAAGTATTGTATGGTGAATCTATTGAATACTATACATTCCTTTTAACCCTTTATATTAAATTATGTTGTGCTGGGTTTTTATACTCATATCCTTTTAAAAATCATTGAATTGCTCCTATAAAAATAGAGCCCAATACCACCATCTTATGAACAGGCAAATAGCCTAACATTATTTCCAGTCTGTTCATACACAGTCATGAAATTCACTTTGGAATTCTAAGCCCTTTATATTAAAAGGACGTCGTACTTTCATGTGTTATCTTCATGTCCCGTCCTACTAACGCATACCATACCAAAAAATACGTCTAGCAGTTCCAATTTTGGATTTTTAACTTAAATGTTAGTGTGAATCGACCTATTATCAAACTCAAAGCTAACAACACTAAACTAGAACTGCTAAACATACATTTTGGTATGTTATGCGTTAATAAGACGGAGACAACATACGCGGGTACGATGTCCTCTTAGCTGAACTCTGTTTTAAAAAAAAACGTTATTATTAACCGATGACAAATTTACTTTGTACAATAGATCATGAATGTATGCAACAATAAGCAGCTTAAACATAGGTACTTATATAGATTCTTCCAATAAAATTAATCTCTTATTGTGGAAGTTAGCCAAATTTCCGATAACGTGAGCCATGTAATAAGGACTATAAAGCCTTTTCATTTTGTTACACTTAATTTAATTAATTTGTCTTATATGATTATCTAAATGTAAAACTTCATTCATAAATAACTATACATTGAAAATAATAAACTCTTACCTTAATGTTATATAATATACATTATAATGTTATATAATATTTTAAAAATATTTTAAAGGATTAAAATTTAATAGACGTACCACGAACAATATTCAAACTAAGGAATGTATAGTCAATCAAAGATAACTATTACTGATACCAGTAAAGTACCTATAACAATCATAAAAACTCTAGAAATATTATGAAATAAGCCCAGAGTAACGAGATCTACACATAATATGTATTCTATTATCCTAGTCGTGGATACTAAGGTAAAATCGACAACAATAATAATTGATATTCAGTAATCTACGACAAAAGACCACGCGGGCTAAGAATCGGTCTATTGGCCGACCGGTACCAAAGCTGTGCAGACAATACGACTGCCAATGGATTGCGCGCCAAGGTCGACCAGTCGAGAATGTCAATTCCACACGGGCGAACGGCGGTGAAGGTGACTTCTCTCTACCACCATCGAGTACGATTAAAAATTCACATCAAACCCCTCTTCTACGGTTTTGCTTCTTAACCCATCAACAACGAAAAAGTACACATACACACGCATGCGTATCATTTTATATATATAATATATATAGTTTGGCCTCCGGGTAGACTCAAATAAACACGCGACCATCTATATTGGTGCCATTTGCCCGTTCATTATAATACATATATATACTCATTTTTTATTTTGCGGGATTCATTGTGATCGTACTTGATGTGACACACAATTATTTTGTAATTTGTTTTTTTACCGCAAAGAAACTCGACACTGACACAAGTCGACCCAACTCATATTATTTGCTGTTTAAGCCTACCACCTACGCTAAACGCACTACTTAATATATATTACTCATTAATCATTACTCATTACCATACGTCAAACGCAGTTCAATGCATGGCATTTAATAAATATAAATTGTTTTGTTTTTATACTGATAAACAATAGTACCCCTGTAATAAAATTGTATTAACTGCAATAATGTTCAGTATAAAATTATATACATGTATATTTATTTTAAAAAATGAATTTAAATAATTCATAACCAAGCATAGATTTGGATTTTGTTATCTAAAAAAACAGATAAACAAATGTACAATAAAGTTATTTAACTTCTGTGGGTGTGAAAAGTGAATGTATATTCAAGAATGGGGATTGACTGTTATCATGATTACAATACATATCCATATACGGGTAAGTAAAAACATTATTTACCATCTCACACATCTATAATCTTTTATTCAACCTTGAGTACACTTCTCTCTACTATCAAATTATTTTAATTAACATCAAGTCTGTGTATCAATCAACACAAGCTTTAAATATACACAAACGGCACAGACACTTTAAAACAAACCAAAATTTTCTTAAAACAATAAAATAATAAATTTAACTTTTAATTAAAAATGTTCAACAAAAACAAAACGCATATCTATTGTGTATAATACCAACTGTATACGTATACTACACATGCCTTTACCTACATTATTCACATAAGCAAGTTTAATTCATCATCATTGTTCGAAAAGTTGAAAGCTTTTATTAAATAGAGGACTATAAGTCTTATAAAGTGAATTACTAAAATTTTCATGGAATTGTTTTCAAAAACTGATTAGATATTGAATATTATTCCCTCTTCATTTTTTGATATAACCTGCAAAAAACAATAAACGGTACATTCGAACTTGACAATATACCTAAATCTCTCATAACCAAGTGAAGTTCAAAATCAAATATTAATTTTTAAATATTTATACATAAAGTTCCGCAAGAACTAAAAAGTCGATTATTCTCAAAATAATACTTATAGTAATATAGGTATAAAATAGTTTTTATAATTCACTATTTAAAGTCACGACGTCTTTATAAAACCGGAAATTAAAATAAATTATATGAATATAAAATATAAATATATATATATATTTGCTTAGTGATACAGAATTATGTCAATAGTACAATTCAAAAACACCACCAAAGTTTAGGAGGTATTATCTTACTACAACAATACATTTTATGGTAATACATATTTACATAATTTCATACGTGGAAATCAAAATATTACTTATATATAACTATTTACAATTGTGAGGTAGAATTATAGTTGTACCCTTATATAAAGCATTCAAAGTTCTTCAATTATTATAGTAAAACTATACAATATCACAATAGATTGCTATTATTAATTTATTTTTCTATTAGTAATACAGTATATAATATTATACTTATGTTATGCAATTCAAGTCAATAGTGTAAACAGGATCATGGTATAAAACTATAAATAGTTTATAATTGTGCATAAAAAAATTCAGGAAATAATATTTTTCATGGTAGCAAAACGTTTCTAGTCCCTATGATTAATGTTTTGAATTACTACATAAAAAGTAAATAACTAAAATCGTTATTTTCAATTAAATACCCAATATCGTCAACAATTTAATATAAATGTCTATAAAAAAAAATGTACCCTTGTATTTTCAATATTTTTTAGAATTGTACAAGAAAAACGTATGGAGATCTTTGTATTAATTGTCAAACTTTTTGTTATTTAAAAACAGTTTTTTGAGAATAAATCGATAAGAAACTAAAAAAGTGCAAATGTTTGTATGACACAAAAAATAATTTTTATAAAATAATTAAGCACGCCATTTCTAAGAAATCTTTATATAAATATTAGGTGAAAATTTCATGTCAAAATATTTAATATTTTATGTCATAACAAAATCGAATTTTAATGAAAACTGCTATGCGTTAAAATTTAAAATTTGCTATTATTTTGTAAGTTACAGTGAATTTTCAAATTTTAATTCTCCAAACTCAAAAATACTAACTGGCAATTAGATATAGAATTGTAGATCCAATTGACTACCAAACACCGACCACACATTTGTAGATTGGAGCGTTTTTATTGCTACAAAATATGATGGCAGACACAAAATATTGTTTTTAAAAACACACACTCACATGATTATAATTTATAAAACATCTAATTGTTAGAATATTTAATTAAAACACAACAAACACAATATTCACTTATTTATAGAAACTATTCGTCACAATATTAAAAATTTGTGAAAATGAAATTATTTATGGGTACTAACATAACCAAAATGAACGAATATATTGTTATAACAATTATTATACTTATAAATTAAAATAATACTAACTTGTACTCATATGAGTAATATGTATATTGTACACCAACATAATTGATATACCTACCCCAAATATTCCCAATTTCTGAGCAACTATATTGTGTATTCACATTATTTGTGACACAACTTCATAATAAGTTTTGATCAAGATATTTTTCATATAACAATTGTAAATCGAATATACTCGAATTGTACACTTGTACTGCATGGCATTTTTTCTACCACAGTAAACTCGCAGTTCACGTTTTAAAAAGTTTGGAAGAAGTACGACAGGTAAGTTGCTGGGGGAAGAATATAATGAATAACATAAATCAGAATTAAAAATTAACATAATGATTCTTAGTGCCTAGGGACAGACATTTTATTTGGTTTACCTTGAGGGTTGTTACGTACCTAATAGAAAATATTCAACAAAATCAAGATTATGTAAATATAATTAAATAAATCCATTTTATTTAAAAAAGAAAAATAGTTTCTAAAATAAGATTAAGTTGAGCTATATATATACGTAAAAGTCATATCTTATCCATTCTCTTTTATACCTACTTAAAGATATTTTGTCCTAAAAATGGATATCCTGGGGCATGTTTTTTTTTTCATTTTGATTTTACTTATTGAAAACAATAAATATGTCGATTGCTTCGAAATTTAATTTTTTAATTATAAAGAGTATGAATTGATAATTGCTAATTACTATTTATAATTACAAACCTATAGTAGAATTATAAAAACCATTCATATATGTAAAAAATATCATATAATATATTTATTTAAAAATAAGCAAACCATTAGGAATATGAATATAATATTTTATATTTAGTTATAAATAGCGTATATTTACATATTTTAACTGCAGTGGAATATCGTTCACCATTTTCAAAATATTCTTAAGACTTTTTATAAAAAATAGGACACAAAAGTACTAATATAAAAAGGGAGTGAAAACTAAGACGTATAATTTAATTTATCCGAGTAGACTTTTAGAGTATAATTTAATACAATGCCAAAGTAATAAATAATTATACAATACGTATATAAATTATTAAGTCCCGTTTTAAGTTTAATTTGAAGTGATATCATTTTTTTTTCATAAACGAAAATCATTAGTTCTGAATCAAATAATATTTATATCATTGAAAAATAATTAGTAAGAAATAAAATTATGTTATTACATTTTCTGATTTTTCTATAATGTAATTAAAAACATACATTTGCAATAAACATTTTCACGTTTTC
This sequence comes from Rhopalosiphum maidis, assembly GCF_003676215.2. Classification (NCBI taxonomy): domain Eukaryota; kingdom Metazoa; phylum Arthropoda; class Insecta; order Hemiptera; family Aphididae; genus Rhopalosiphum; species Rhopalosiphum maidis. Next base: position 71,124,128 of record NC_040877.1, read on the forward strand.
TAGACTACATTGGATATTTAAATTGTTTTGTAAGTCTCGTAATTATCTACGTAATATAATATATGATTATTTTATAATCTATTACATGTACAATCTACAAATGTGAGTAAAATTAAACATTTTAGTGGTCATTTACAACTTTCTGTAGTTATTTTCATACCCGTAATCAAAATTGATATTGCTCTATAATTTTTAAGTACAAAAGTTTACTTTTTTTAAAACTATTTAAAAACTTGTGTTAAAAATATAATTGCAATTAGTTTAGTATTAGGTAGATTCAATTTAAAATAAAAATGTTTAAGATTAATGAAAACCCTTTTGCTAGGATTTGCCACTGTGGTTGTATTTGGAGTTTCGTCAATGCAAAGTACCATAAAACTTCATAATGGATAAAATAAAATACCTAATACTATAGGGTACATGACGCAATCGGGGTAGGGGGTAACCGGCATATCGTCCTACTGAATTATTTTTTTTTTTAAATCAAATTTAATTTTCTCCAATATAAAATATTACATAATATTAACCTCCCACCCGCTGAAAATAAATTCTAATGGCCTCACTAAGGGTATATATACGTAGTACAAGTCAATTTAACAATTTTATAATTGCCACTTAACGTGTATATTAGCCTATAGATATACTTCACAAAGAGACTTAAATAGTTAATAAAACGTTTGCCAAAACGCTTTAATAAGCACCTACTTACATATTAACTCTCGTTCGTTATTTGTTTTGCCTTCAAAAATCCAATAAAAAACATTTATATTCAATTGAAACGATATCATCGTCATAATATTACATTGAATATATTATTATTATAATTTTTAAGGACTTAATGTTAGGCTAGGTTAGGTTTCCGAGAGAGAACAAAAACATGCATACTTTTACCGCCTATTTAATACCTATTTATAAACATCAACTTTTCACCTACCTATAATATTTCCCTTGACATATCACAGAAAGATCCTATTTCTTAATGTTCCTACAAGAATAATCGCATATATGACGTTAATAGGTATGAAATATCAGTAGCCTCAGAACTTAGGTACTCACTATACGTCTATACCCATATAATATCGGTGCACATTTCAAAAAGTTATGAGATCTTTGTATGATAAATGATAACAAAACATGTGAAATCTAATAGCAGGTACCTACTCGACTATAATAACAAGATAAATAGAAAACCGCGGAACAAAGCTGTTTGATAATATTATACACTCTAAATCTATAAAAATAGGTTAGATGATGATAGAACCTACATATGAAATAGTCGACCGGAGCCGTCCTCCACGTGATAGAGACATCGCAGCTGACTCCCGAGACGGGTAGTTGGTCGTCGATAAGGCCTAACCACCCCGGTACCATTTTGTCAGTTCAGAAGAATGCAAACATAAAATTCATGTACACTGACCGTTTTGCAGACCGGTACACGCAGCGTAGAATGTCTCTCTCCGTAAAAAGGAGAAACTTCTTTGCTGACGCGCGATGTCCCACTTGTCGGTTATTGACACCGGCGCGGAGCGCGTGATACTTATTATTATTAATAATAATAATATTTAATGTGCTCGGATCACTCGGCCGCCGACGGCATTCGATTGATAAACAAACAGAACAAACTTAGTAATGCGAACAAATCAAAGACACCGAGAAAACCGAACTACCGAAAATTTCACGACAACCGAGCGCAAGCGCGCGGCCGCCAGTCGGTGTATTTAAAAAAAAAAAAAAAGAAACCGAACGCGGAAAACTCTCGAAATCTCGGACGGCGGCGGCGGCGGCGGAATGAGGCACCAAAAAAAAAAAAAAAAACGGATATTTTTCAAAAATTTCGCACTGGCACGACGACACGGCAAACCTCGCACACACCCGCACAATAACAATAAAACATATAATATATATATATATATATATATCAAACACAGACACACAGACACACACACACGCAGGCGCGCACGACCGAGCACACTGCACAAACACACGCGCACACGCAAAAACAAAACCTTGCGGGGTAGGGGCGCGCACGACTAAATTTTTCTATTTTATTTTTCGATTTTTTTTTTTTTTTAAATTCCCTTCCTTCGTCGGAACGGAATACATACAAATTAATAATAACGAGACGGACCGCACAGGTATACCTGTTCGGGGGATGCCACGTTACCAAACTGAATTACTGAACGCGCGCGCGCGGCGGCTTCGTGGTTCGAACGGTGCGGTGCACGCACGCGAACGCACCGGCACAGGTAGTACGGGCGGTGAGAGGACGACGACTACGACGGAGAGCCGTACCTTATTTCGGTGGTAGGAGGACGAGACCTCTTCCACCACCACCTCCTCCGGGACAGCCGAGTCCCCCTCCACCCGCACACCCGTCCGGCAGAACGGTCGCGCCGGCGAACGCGTTCCGGTCAGAAACATCGCACGGCCCGGCAACGTCGCTCAACCGGTTCAGCCCGCGTTTTCTATACGACCGCGCTCGCCGCCACCGCCGCCCCCACCAATACTACAACAGTCGCGCGGGCCGCGGCAATCTTCTACCGGCGCGCGAGGAGCGCTCACGGATTGCGCACGCACCTCTCTCGCCGTCACTCGTCGACTTATCTGTACCTATATTATTATTATTATTATTATACGCGTTTATCTATGCCGCCGCCGTTGTAGGTCACCTCGATCGTCTGCGCCAGCCGATAATACTATTCGACTACAATACTATTATTATTATATACGTGTCGCGATAACGATATTTTATAGTTTACCTACATTTACATACGTATGTACTATGTTCCTCTACTCCGCGGTGACGTATTTTTTTGTAAAGCCGTAACTGGTAGAGACCGTCGCCTCTAATTGCGAATTTTTTTTTCTTTTAAATCCATTGCGGTGGCCAATCTTGTTTAGGTGTTCTTTAATTATTAATATTTTTTTCAACCGTTAAAATAGTCGAAAAGTATACCTATCACTTGTCACTAACAACATTGTTCAATACAATTTACAATTTGTTTACACATAGTGTGGGTGTATTTGCGACGCTTGCATTCACACCACAAGTCTCTCACATAATATGGGTTATAACCGCATTCCTTTTTTTACATAAGTAGGTACCTACTTTTGTGATTATTATTTTATTCGTTGATACGTTATAGTAAGAAAAATTAATATGTTGATTGTTGTGGTTGTTCATCTTTTGTGACAAAAGCGGTGTGAGGCAACATTTTCGTTTCCCTGTATAATATGTCTTTAAGGTCTTAAATAAGCCACTGCCACTGTTAGACTTAGTGGTTATTTATACATGCGGTTATATATATGAATATTATATTACCTTTTGTTATGATACAATGTAACACACAATATAACATTAGGTATGTTTTTTTTTTCTAGAGGGAGGCGAATTGTTATTTTTTCGTGTCAGGGAAACCAGTACGTCTGCAGCGTGGCGGCCGCCATCACCGAGGTCAAGATCGAATGGCGGTGGGCGGCGGCGGCGTTTCCCTCCAAAACAATAATTATTAATTAAACGGTCGCGACCTTATGTAGTCGCTGGTGGCTCCACGAGTTGAAATGGACATATGCATAATTTACTTGGTTTTCTTTTATTCGATTAATTTAATACCCATAAACTATAGATATAGTACTGCTCATAGCTGCTAATTAATAAGTTAAGTGAGAATGGGGAATTTTGGTATTTTGTACAAGACAGCTAACGTCGAAATATTCCATAATTGAATCAGTAGTAGCCAATAGGTAGTTAACAAAAAAAAACAAATGAAAACGTTAATTTATTATGACGTATTAATTATTTTCACGTACACAGTGTTTATTCCAGACCTTCTATCCCGGTAGAGGAGCCAGTAGCGTGATAAACGACAATTTCAAAGGCCTCTGAGATTTTTTTTGAACAGAGGGGTGGTTGGTGGTCGTTGGGTCCCTAGTTGAAAACATAGTATGATATACTAAATAGGTAGTCAATAATGGTCTGAAATAATATCATAAATTATATTATATTATAATGCATTTATGCATTAATTATTTAAACATTTAAAAAATGCTTTACATGATTATTTTGAAGCCCCCTTCTCCCCCTATCTTCTGCAATACCAGTGGTGGATGGGTACATGGGGTATTTGTAACTTGCTTCTGGAAAATTTTTAGTTCGCCACGCCACTGAAGGGGGGTTCAGTAATAATTAAAGGAAGTACAATTATCGTTTTAAGCTCAATTTATTGGGATCAGATAGATATCTAAAAATCTAACTGGTTAATAATGGGAAAAAAATATAACAGACATTTACTATAGGTACATACATTACCTTATACATTACTATATTATGAATAATACTGCATTATGAGCTTAAGACGCTTAAGTCATTTATATTTTAATATTTATTATGTTTATTAAATTTAATTTAATTAATGTCAGCACTGCTTTTGACATGCGTACAAATCAATTATCTCATTCACAGTATCTTCGTCGAGTTTTGAGGGTCGTTCTGTGCTAATTTTCATGCGGGATTGCAAAGTTTCTTGACCCATTTTATTTTATTTTATTATCAACCTGCGACGCACAAAATAACTGGCAATCGGCCGATAACGCATTTCACATATTATCGCATCACAATATGTAGTTAACGTAATAATGTCATAAATTTTTTCAGGGGGGTATTACCCCCCAGTCATCCCTTGAAATAAACACTGCACGTACGACGTACCTTAAGACTAAAATAAAAATTAAAAAATGATAATAATGCAGTAATTGTATAAAAATAAATATTATGTATCAGTTAAAATATGTTAATAAAAAATGGTGATATGAAGAGCAAAACTTCACAGCTCATTTTTTAAATTGACCACTATAAAGTTGTTTAGACCATTTATCATCGATAATCGTGAGAATAACGTGAAAAAATACAGTTATATAAGTATTAGGAAGTAAGTTTTAAAAATGATAAATAATAATATAGCTGATATCTTGAATACTTGTATAGAAGTAATAAATTATAAAAATATTAATATTATATGAATCCGTACATAATTCAAAATTATAGTTACTAATGATATACAATTAAATATTCATATACTTGATAATAAAATAAGATTTTTTTTTTAAATTAATTTAAAAATTGTACCTATTCTTAAAATATAGTTATTATTTCTATAATTTTTTTTTGTAACTAGTTTTATAGTTAAATTCACATTTACGTAAGGATAAGTGAATAAAACATGTGCGTAAAGATTCCCCCCTCTTTATAAAGATAATTTTTAATAAATATACCTATTATCATTTTCAATACAATCTTCAAAATTTTCATAGATTAAGTTTTCCCGAAATTAATTTCAGTTGTTGTGGACTAAGATTAAGATAATTTATTATTATTTTCTTATTGATAATAAATTAATGATAACATGCAGGAATATCATTGGGTGAAAAGGTTAGCAATACATATTTTTTATAAAACACCGATATATATATATATTAAATTTGACATTGAGTCATGATTTTGTATTTTTTTCATTTTTCGAATACATTTTTGCTGTGGTCTGACATTTAAACCATTAGAACAATTGACAATTTAACAGTAATATATTGTATTATAATAAAGAACAAATTCCAATAATAAAATTATTTTTACATGATAAAATTTAGTCGTTCGTATACAAATTACAACTACGGAACATGAACTTGCTATAAGTCCAAATCATTAAATCGTATTACTAAAAATCACAAAAATTAGTAACTTCCTAACAAAATATCAAAAAGCAGAAAAAGTAAAAAACTTGCGTTCTCAGCTTATATTAAATTATATCGATTAATATTTAGTTTTTAATTCTTAATTGTGTTTTTATTTCCTTACCTACTACACATTTTTAATACACAAAGTACTTGCATTAAATCTAATATCCAACATAATAAGTACGTAATAACCACATTTTTGTACGTGATTATTCTCATAGTTATAAAAATTTCGGATTTTATCAAACATGATGATTGATAAAATATCACGTTTAAGAAGTTAAAATGTTGATCGTGGTTCTTTTGTGAAAATATCGGTGTAGTAGCAACATTTTTGTTTCTCCTATCTTTTAAATCCTGAATATGGCACTGCCTCTACTGTTAGTAGAGGTATATATTATTATGTTTATTATATTACCCTTTGTTATAATATAATAGCATAATACGCAAACGTAATATTATTTTTTCCGTATACATATTTTTTTTCGTTTTTTTCTTTTCTAGGGTGATGCAATTTGATTTTTTTTTCTACACTATCATAAACCATTTCTATAGGCCTAGTAAAGATTTAAAAATGGGCTGTAAAGATTTTGGCTCCAATAACTAAAAATCTGAATGCTATTGCTATATGCATACGATTATCACATTATACGTATTACGTATTATTAGGTATTAAAAGTTGTGTTAACTTATATTTTATGAATATCTATATAGAATATTTATTCATCTCAAGGTTCTTAATCAATAAACTATTATCTAACTCAAAGAATCAATTATTTACTTAACTTATATTAACTTACAACACAATTTTTATATCGCGAATTCGCGATGTTTAAAAATGGCCAATAGCCATAAATTTAGTTCATTTAGGACAATTTTTTGATTTTTGACTAAATAAAAAGAGTAATTTTTTAAATTTAAAAATTGTTATGTTACCTATATTAATTAACTATTTTCTAACTCTTTCAATTTAATAAATTAATTTAGATATATGCGTGGCCTAAATTTGTGGACGTAAAATGTAATCTAATTCGATGGATTATACCTATTTTGTTATTTTCCTTTGTCTTATTAGTTTTATAATCTTTTTAATCACTTCAAGTACCTATCCCTTAGATAATATAAAATATAGATTTGTAGGGTATTATATTTTTGGCTTTAATTCGATAATTTATTTAAATAGTTGATATAGGTATAGACGTATAGCGGGTATATACTATACTTATAACACTATTAACTATACTAATATTTAGGTACCCTAAGATAAAAATATATAAGTATAATATACTTGATATATTTAATTTAAGTAGATATTAATTACATAACTTTACAATGCCTTTATTCGTATGTCTAAAAGTTGGATTAACTATACAGACTTCAAAATCTATCAAGATCACACAAATATGCAAATTATTTTGTGATAAAAAAATCATCAAATATTTAATTTAAATAACTAAGGCTTAAAAATTGAATACAAAGTTAATCATAAGTTATTCTTACTGTAATCTAAAAATACCAAAATTAAATATTCATAATGTTTTCTTTTTCTTTTCTTTTTTATATTGACATTTCAAGTTTGATTATGTATAAAATAATATATTTAAATAAAAAATAACGATTAGTTATTTTTTTTATGTTTCAATAAATATTATTCACAGTAAATTAATACATGTATAACTATTCGCTATTACATATATTATATTTACTATTCACAATAAAATTTTGAAAATAATTAGATTAATTTAAATTTATAGGCGTATCTAGGGGGGCTTGGATGGCCTTCAGTCCCCCCTCAGAAATTTTGGATAAATGTATGTGTTTATAAACTTTAACAGATTTGAAATAAAAGTAAATAGATATCATTATTTTTACCCAATTCCAGTACAATTAATTTTCGAACCAAAACTGATGATTTTGACATTAAAATAAAAAAACTTAATTAACAAGCTTTTAAGATAACACAAACATATTTTTAAATCATTTTCACTGAGGTCATCGTTGATATAATAACGTTAGAGGGGCATACACCAATAAGAAATAAAATGTAACTTTCTTGGTTGCTTACCTCTAGACTTTTTCACAAATAAACTCTCAAACACACATATGTTTCTTTTTGTTAACATATCACTGCATATGTATAAACTTAAATTATATATATTAGCCACTGTTTTGTCGACAACAGGGTAACCATTCAAATCATGGGCTATGACTACCAATGACTCTCACACACTTTCGAACATGATTATCACTGATCAGCTACTTGTCATTTATTACCTTATACAATATACATTGTATTGTTGTCATCACGAATCAGAAACAAATTTTTATAAAATATATAGTTTATAATGGTTAATGGTTCAAAACTTCAAAACATTTTGAAAATTATATCATAACGTATAAAAAATGCAGAGATAATGAATGTAAAATATTTAACGAACATTTCAAATCTTTAAAGTTATTCCTATTTATATTACAATTAAAAATTTTGAATCACCAATAACTATGTCCAATTTTTTACCAAAAACCACAAGATTAAAGCATTTTTACAACAACAAAATGTGATAACAGTTAATAAAAACACTAATTTTAATACATTTATATACATAAGATTGCACTATAATTTAAATACGAGTATATTAATCTAACTCAGAAAGGAGTAATTGATAATTAAATTATTTTTATTTTATAATAATTTCTTTAATATTATTAAATAAACGGAAAATAGGTACCTGTGAAAAGGATTGTCATAAATATCACTATGTCACGAACGATTTAGACTGGGTGCTATAAAAATCTGGATAAGGGTGAGAAAGAAAAAAACCTCGATAGACTATATTCGGATGGGTAAAATTCTCAGGAAAACCTCGGGAAATATAATACTTCATTTATACGGACCGTATATATTTTAGATAATAATGGCTCATAAATAACGTCCCAAGTGCAGGTCAGTACAGTTACCAACTATATCATTATCGCTCTAGTCGGTTCGAATGTACGACCGCCGCGTGTAAAAAATAATATACAATTTAATTTGAATTTTATCCAAACGATAAATTATTATCGTGTACGTAGCTGATGGGTTATAAATAATAATAACAGTATAGTTGTGTAGAATTTTCGGGTTATGGACTCAACCTATGTATAGTGGACATGCAGGTATGAGTATACGAGGTATTGGTAAATGACGGTCGCTGCACATACTATATAGATGATTAGGCCTGTTTTAAAGTGTTTGGTAAGTTCTCACTACTCAAAAAAAATTTTAATGAAATCACTTAACTTTTCAATAAGAAAAGTTACAAAGTTACTTTCACTTTACAAAAAAAAAAAAAACAATAATAAAACAATAAAATGGTCAGTGCCTATTAATTGCGTCACATACCTGAACATAAAAAAAATATTCTAATTGGCAATAAGATGTAGAAGGTACAAATAGCATGAAGTTTTGAAATGTACTATAACTATTACCTGTGCCAACCCTTTATGATTAAATCAGTATTTATTTTTTAGTTGTTTATATTTATTTCAATTGAAATTAACATTAAATTATATATACTGGTAACTAATATTTTTGAATAGCTTAAATAGGTCCACTTCTTTGTAGACATTATAGAGTAATAATATAATTAATTTTCCTTACTTGTTTTAATATTCCCTTGCACTCAATCGCTCCTATTCAAACTATACACAAATCACATAAAATCCAAACATAATAAAAATGTCAACATTATCGTGTTTCCAAAATTGTCAAACCGTAGAATGCAACGAATGTGGACTAGCTAATGTTCTATGTAACAGTAGATACTAAATACAAACAGTTGTCTATAGAAGCTTCAAGCTATAACATTATACGTACCTTCTTAAAATATACGCATCCCGCGCACCGAAAAGTCACCCTACAGTGTTTTTCTTCCGCCATATCGTTTTCGGATGTTCTACGTGACGTCGCTGCAGCAAACGTTCGTAAAACAAGATCGGTTTCACCGGAAGATGAGGAATAAGTTTATATATCGATATATAAAAGCTAAAACTAATATGAAATGTGATGAAAAAAAGCGAATACAACGTGAGTCGATATCGTCGGTAAAAGTTTTTCAAAAGTCAGAAACAAAACGATCATATACTTGTAAAGGATTACCTATTTTACCTAAGTCTGCTACATATTATATATATATTATATATCTTATTATCCTTCGTTGATAATTATATTTATTTAAACTTTACAGTTTACAGCGTATTACAAACATATACATTAAACACTTTCATTTTTTAGGTACTTACGATATGATAAATATTTATATGTATAGTATATTTCATGTAAATGTAGGCATTAACTGGTTTAAAAATTTAAACTAAATTAATAAGTAAATCCTAAATTACGAAGGGGGTCTGAACCCTAAACCCCTCCCCTAGCTATGGCCGTAGATGCTTTGCAACTATTCATAAGGTCATCGTATATCGATGTTTTCAATTAGGTAAACTATATAATATTGAACTATGGGTTATTTAATAACATTTTTGTAATAATTTTGAATTTTAATGAATGTGACAAAAACAAAATATTAATATTAGATAATATTATAGATAATTTTGCGTGTTGCTTCAGTATTCTTCACTTACTTTAGTAAAATCTTTTATTGAGTTCTCTTAGTATAATATTTAACACGCCGCATTGATTTATATACTTCAATTAAAACAATATTCTTAAATGAAACTAGCTAAAACAATGAAACGGAGTACTAACATTAAAGTGGCAAATCTGGAAATACTAACAGGGAATGAAATACATTTTAGAAAGTAACCCTTACAGATGAGCCTTAGCACTTGTCTTATAAATATTTAACATTGGTCAACTCTCTTAGTATACTTACTTTAATAAATTATACCTAGCATTTAGTTTAAATAAAAATATTACCACAATTTTAAATGTTTTAATTATTTATAAGAATTACAATACCACAGAAAAATCAAGAATAGAAACTTCTCCCTATTCTATCCTTGCGACCTTATGAACGTATGCCTATTGCCTATAAAATGTATAACCGCGATTAAAGTATCAAAATATTTCAATGTATTTATTTATATAAAATAGTTTGGTCATATCGCAGTGTAACACGATCTCTCAAAAATTATCCATTTCATATAATATACATTAGTTATGTACTATTATATTAAATTATATAGGTAATACTCAAGTAAAATATTTATTTGCATTCATTGTAATAAATATGCTTAATATATAATTATATAAGATGACTCACCAACATACTTAGTATTTCTAACCCTTCTGTTATTCTTTAATCTACATTTGTATAATAATTATAATTATTACTACTATGCTAACTCTAAACTCTTCAAACACTTGCTATTTATTATTAAAATGTTTGATAATTCACTAGTTGATGATAAATGATTAACAAAAGTAAAAAATATATTTTGTTAAATAAAAAAATAAAAAATTACATTATTTACAATGCAATATTTTAAGCAAAAATAAACAACAAACCGTAATACTAATAGTAAAATAAATAACTTAAGTACAAATTTCAAAAAACAAATCATGAAATGTACTTATTAATATAAACTGAATAGCTGACATATTTCATCTCCACTCATAATCGGTTTTAGTATACAATGATACATCATTGAGTTCAAATTTAACACATCCATTAACCATTAGTAACTTACTCGGCATGCTGTTTACGGACTACGAAATAGCAGAACGTTACCCACTTTTGAATTATAATTTATATTTTATTTTAAGTTTCCTACCTGAGATAATCAAACAATAATATTGGCGTATAGATCTATCTTTTTCTGAACATTTAATATAATATTAAATAGTATATAATTTTCTATCAATACTATTTCAATTGATTCATAATTGATAAAAAATGATAATAATAACTAAAAATGTATATATCTTAAAATTATCTATAACTACCATTTTCCAAAAATATGTATTAGATACCTATGCAAAGTTTTGAAACTTTGTGTGCATTAACATTATTATTTTCAATAAACTCTGGGCCCTATACATAATTAATAATGATACGAAACTTAAAATATAATTCGTTGAAAACTATATAGTCAAACATGACTTCCGAAAATCTACAGGAAGTAACAAAAAAAACTGTTCCAATGACTGCACAGGCGTCACCGGAACAGGAACTTTTACACCTGCCCTTTTAGTCAATCATTCTTCCCTATCAAATTATACTCAAAGCTAACTACATATTATATAGTCATATAGAAATATAATATGTGTTTAATTTTTAATACCTATGCACATATTTCAATTACACTTTTTTTTTACAATTTAGGTACATGCAACCTTATTTTTAGGTTTTACTTAGTAAGACTACGATGTAATAATCTTATGAAGATAAAATATTAAATTAAAATTGATATCGCAGATTTATCAAGAACAAAGTTTAAATAAAATGTTTAATAAGAATTATTTTTTTTTGTTATGTTTTGAGTTTAAATAAAATACTTGATAATTATAATTTTAGTAAAGAATATCAAAATCACATGTAGTAATGATAAGGCGATAATCATCAATTTAATTAAATATCCACGTATTATGTATTACTTCTATAAAATAATAATATTAATATTTTTACCTATATAATATAACTATATTAATATCAATGTTAAAACTTTTAGTTAATTCCACTAAAAAATATTATAATAAACAATTTAAAAAAATTTTTTCGTTTATTTACTCAATTTTACAAATATTTTGCGTTTGTTTTCGTACACTTCAATAACAATAGACGCGATTAAATATATTTATATAACAAAATAAATAATAATATTGTTATATTTACTAACTTTATATTATTATTTTAGATTCTGAGCGGAACGATGAATGTATTGATTTTACAATGATGTATATATTATTATTATTTTTTGTATTTGTCATTATCTTTTAGGGCAGTATATCTTTGATTTTCAAAAATGGAGGGGGTGGTTTCTGGTTACAAATTTAAAATTAATAATTATATCTAGTTGAGTTTGAGATATTGCGAAGTCAAAAGTAAAAAAATTGTTTTATTACTCTCGTCAGTCAAAAAAAATTATTTACTGGGTCAATTCTTAAAAATTTAATGAAAATTCTCACATAAGTTGTTTTTATATGTGTATAAAAATTTTGAAAATACATAGGCTTAAATTTTTTTATATTCATTTGAAGTTAGAATTTTTACGAAATTCGTCAAAATCATAAAAAAATTAAACTATTTTTTAGTTATGAATTCTTAAAATTTTTTTTTTTTTTAAACAATATTAATTATTTTGTTATTACTGTTTAAAAATATTATTCCTAAGAACTTAAAATTTATACGTAAATATATATAAATATACGCAAAGACATTTTTGATTTTCAAAATATTGTTATCTATTTATAAAATGAATCTATTTTTAAACTCTTTTACGATATTTGCATAATGATGTTATACAATTTGAGTTATTTATATAGAAATAATGTCGTATATCTAAATATATATTATTATAATGCGTAATTAAATACTAATAATATAATAAATGTAATATTTTCTGTAAAAATATTTATCAACCTACTGTAATACTAAAAGTTGAATAAATAATTTTAATAACTTTAATAAAGCCCTTGGCGGCGATAGAACTATCCAAGGGGATAGTTATAAACTCGGTTAGGGCCTATGGGGTGTTATAAAAGTGGGAGGTTACTATGTCTATGTGAATTTTTGAATCTGAATTTTCCTTCAAAAGTCACATTATCGTAATATTGTAAAACTCATTGCACGTTGCACATATAGTTATATTATATTTTTAAAATAATTATTATAACAGATTCAGTGGCGGATCTAGAGGGGGGCGATTGGGGCGATCGCCCTCCCCCCCGTTCTCTCAAAAAAAATGGTTTAAGTCCCTGATTTTAGTTTTTGACGTAATTATACTTCAAGGGTAACAAAATTATAGTGATACATTTTTTTATTACTATTATCTACTATAAAAAATATTTTTTTTGTTCTGTACGAGACTGTGGAAAGTAACATATGTATGTACCTAAATAAATACTTTATAAAAATTAATGTATGCCTTTAAAAATCGCCCCCCTCCCTGTTATCTTGGTCTGGATTCACCGCTCAACAGATTACCATCAACGTACAACGTATCGAATGAAGATTTCGAAGAGACATTAGACATTAGACGCATTCATCTCACTATGATAATTATATTGATTTTATTTATAATTTATACACTCATATTATAAATATACAATAAATTAATTTGTCATTTCATAATTTAAATCTATGTACTTTTTTAAATGTTTAAGAACCACTGTAACTAAAAAAACGTTGTCATGCAGACAAAAAAAGGTTATTTAAAAAAAATTAATCAGGGGGGGAGGTGATGTAAGATTTTTGAACACCAAAAGGGGCGTTGTAAAATAGTCTGGTAAAAAACTTAAATTTAACACACCCGTAATAGTAACCCACTCGACACCTTTGCAGAAGAACGGTTCCCATTTGCCTATATCTTTTTTTATTTAAGTACAAGTAATTAAATACATAATAATATTACTGCATGAAATAACATTTTATTTTTCTAATTATACGTAGGTATATAATTTTAAAAAACAGTTAAGAATAATAAATAATTTAATATGTATTCTAATAAACAATTTTAAATTGTACTTATACAAACTAACATTAATCATTATTCATTAATAATATATATATTGAATTTGATTTAGGTACACAATTATTATAAAAGCACTCATTAATAAAACACACAATTATATACTTATATTTGTCAAACCATTTATACAGTATGACAACATAAATCTGTTTTTTTATTTATTTTTATTTTTTAAACTTAAATATTGTTCATAATTAAAAATTAATATAACCAGATTAAAATCAACAAAACAAATATTTCTTATAATTTATTTACAAAAAATAAAAATATTTACTTTTAAGAGAGGTTATAATTTTAAGAGCTAATAAAAAAATAACATAATGTACATATACATGTATTAGTGTATTACCTACTATTATAAATAGTATATTATAATAATTATATTTATATGTTATATAGGTGTTTACATAATATTATGATATCAACAACATTTACATCGGTGCTCTAACACTTAATAGTTATTAGGTAGTTAATAATAATTAGCTTGAGGCAAAAAGTAGGTCATGATCTTTTTATTATTGGTTTAATATTTGCTTTACGATAATTCTTTAAAAACATCAATATGTCTTTTTCGTAAGAATTATATAATATAAATTATTATTATATGCTCTGTACAAATTTAACGTTTGTGTGTTACCTTATAAGAACTTACTAACTTATGATTAAGTAACGATTTTAAAATATATTTAATAATATTATATGTTGAATACAATCTTAATAGTTAAATTTTAATTTTAAGTCCAACTGTCCAAGTACCAAAAATTATTAATTCATAATATTAAAATTAACTTAAATTAATATCGTCGTAAAATTACATTGTTTTTAACGTTTTAAGAAAAAGATTATTGGTTGAAATTTTCAAGCTAAACCTATAAAAAGATACTATTTAAAATGTGTAATACTGTAGGTAATATCAAAAAGGATTGTATTACCGACCTTTTATCACTTATTTAAGTCATACAATTCAAAAATATACAAATACATATATATATAATATAATTGTTTTTATACATATATAAACAATTATACATTTATTTATAGTTATCTTTCGTACAATTAATATGTAGCTAATGAAAACCAACCAACATAGCAAAACAAATACTAACCTCTATTTAGATCCTACATCACAGGCAAATATATTATAACATATATGTAGATCCCTGACCACTGTGATATATATAGATTATAAAAGTCAATAGACGAACCGAGGAGGCTGAAAAATTTTCCCACTCATCCAACAACGCTCTCATAAACAATTACTTCACATAACAGGACATAAAAAAATTGATAGCTATAGATGCATACCAGTGGTTAAACAAAATCCAAATGGCTAAAAATGTCAACCCTATTAAACGAAATCAAAAGAACCACTTACCCTTAACCCTTGCCTGAGAACATTTCAAGAAAACAGGAGACTTCCATTAACCGCCATAGAATAGAATACACACATATCACGCACCAACACCTTATGAAGAGAGAACAACTCCCTCCCAACTTATATGTTTCAGCTGCGGAAACTCACTCAGTGCAGAACACATTATCTTTAAATTCCAGATGTACCGAAAGGAAAAAATAAAATCGATTATGCTCTGTCATAATATATCAAAATCTCTCAATCAGATCCGTGTAACATCCGATAAATATTCTTGATTTTTTATTAAAACCAAACCTTCTAAAAATATATAATAACTAATTTTAAATTTTAAGTTTTATCTTTTTTTAAATGACTTGTACTACAACAAATCTAAACCAAATTTAAACTACAATTCTAGTAAATATTTATAAGTTAAATTATGTCGTCCAGTGGTCTTTGACTCCGCAAACAAAATTGTTTGTGTAAATATATACATATATATATATATATGTACTATGTCCCAATTATTTCTGATTTACTCTTAAGATTTTTATATTATCCTTAAATAAGACATAATTATTAATTACTTATTAATTTTATTATTCATTAATCATCTTAAATTAAATATATCCTATATTTGATTGCAGTGTTTTTTACATTTTCACTACATAATACCCACGCAGAAATTGGCAGAATATTAAAACGTTTTACGTCTTTTATATAAAACAAAAATCAAATTTTTTAAATTTTAAGAATATTAAAATATACCACGTAAGAAGTATCTATATTGGCTAGGTACTTATTCGTATATTCACTTATGAGAGATTATTATATACTAATTTACAAAAAAAACAAACATAAATCTGCAGGTTAAAAGTGTCTTTGACATATACATGTAAGCTCGCTATTTAAATAAAAAACTAAAATGTTGATAAGTATAATTGATTATAATATACAGAGTACAGATTCAGTTATATGCTTACGCAAGATAATATTTTTATTTCTTAAGTGTTTTTTAGTATATACAAATTTATTAATGGCTAACCAACAAAAAAATAATTGACTACATATTTTGTACAAAGTATAGCTAGTAGTCTAGTACAGTAATATTTATACAGTAGAGGTGGACTCTATATTTATCTCGGTTAACTTAAAATTAACTTATTTTAATACTATATAGTTATAACTTATAAGTTTATGACCATACCTAAATATAAGAACACACTGAGTTTAGGTATTTTAATGTATCAACAACTTAAAGGGTAGATACCTACTTTACCTACTAAATAATTTGTTTATGTAATTAGTTGATATGTAAAATGTAACTATATGTGTCTATGTATTATTTATTATTAATTTAATAAAACGTTTTTAATACCAACTTTTACAAAAATTTTAGTAAATAGTTTTTTTTATCCTATTTGTATACCTACTATAGGTAGACTGTAAAAATGTCTGTTGGAAGAAAACAAATTCCACCGTCTGGCGTCAACAAGGTCGCATTCCTTGTCTAGACTCTTGTATAAAATATCAACTACTATTTTTATCTGCTCATATCCACAGAGAGTACAATTCAGATAATAATAACTAGCCTCTAAACCCTAATTTTATAAAAAATACACCACAATTCAATTACCACAGTACTTAATGAAAGTAATAAACATAGTTTTTTTTAAAATAAGTACAACATAGGAATAAATGTTGTAGACTTAGTTTCCATACTCGCTATTCAACTGACATTTAAAAATATAAACAAAGCCATGACTAATAACAGTAATAACATAAAATAATAAATATACAGCTAGGGTTGTTTAGTTGTTGTTTTTAAAGCTATATTTTTAAAATCTATACAGATTCCATTTGGTGCTTATAATTTATTTAGATTTTAAGTAGAGCGATGAATACATATGTTTTACAATAAATTATGTAAGTTTCTTATATATTTATTATTTTTATCATTATATTATTTTTTTGTGTTCAAAGACATTTTTATAGTAGAGCTTTAATCTTCAATTTCGAAGATAGACTCTGATAAAAAATTTGATCTAGTTAACATTTTGGTAGATCAGGAAAAAAATGCACAGTACTTTTCAAACTAATCTAGAAAAACCAAAAATATAACAAATTCAAATTTAATTTAATGTCCATAACTATGTATACAATATTTTATAATTGTATAATAATCGTTATTGAGCGAAAACGATTCTCTAGCTGTCAATATTTCTAAAAATATTTCCTACAAAAAAAGATATTTTAGTTGAAAATCTAAACATTTTTACTGTTTCCAAAACCGATAACAGACATAAAACAAAATTAATTTTAAAAGAGGTAGGCAAGTGGTTATCGTTCTGCTGTAAAATAGGCACCATCGAGTAGGACACTATTATAATATTATGGGTGTGTTCAATTTTAATCCAATGATATACTATTGTATACGAAAAACGATTATAAGTGGAAACAGTAAAAAAAAGATTCATAATATAAATAAATAATAATATAACATACATAAACAATCATAAATAATGCTTTTAAATTATAACATAATAATTAACATCGTTATATTTATCGTTTAAATAAGTAATTTCATCAAAATTCAAACTTCAAGTGCGTATAAAAAATATTGTACGTAGGTACATATTTTTAATATTTTTATACTGATTTAACAACAGCTTATATGGATTCTTGTATTATAATATTTCAAGAACTTAGAAACCGTAAATATTTTTATTAACATTTATAATAAAAATTGAAAATTTAACATGCTTATAAATAGCTCAAAATGAGTTAAAATATTTATAAAATGTTATCATCATACAGTGAAAATGATAATATAATAAACATTTTTTATAAATTACAAATATCTACGGTTACTTTTTTTTGAATTACAACAAAAAAACAAAAATTGTTTGTACCGTAATTATACAAATTAATGTTCAATACTGTAAAAAATTAAACTTGAATCGCTCATAAAAAATCAATTTGATTTTCCGGTAGAATTTTCGATGTAAATATATATATATAGGTTAAAAAACCTATAAATAACCTTGTATTCGATTGTTAAATATTAGGTATAAACAGAATTTTTTTATATAAATCAAATTAGTTTGTAATTAGATTTATGTAAAAATTCCTATTTTTCCTTAATTTTTTTGTTAGTTTTTCCCGATTATAAAAATAAGTACTGATATTTTTAATTTCGCCCTCTCTACAGTACAAAATTTTTACTACAGACTAGATCAAATTTTCTATTCAAAACTACCCTCAAAGTTCGAAGCATTTTTATCGACAACTTATTATGTACTCATACACAAAAAAATACATAATATAATCAATACATTTTTCGCTCTATTCAGAATCTAAAAGCTGACATTTTTCCATGGTTTATATTCTTACCTTCAAATTGTATAACAAATCAAATTCACTTAAAATTAAAATTTATAGAGTAAAATGGATTATTCTTAACGTAAAATTTGAAATGTTGTACGCTAGTATACAATAAAAACAACGCCTAAAAATATCTACACCTAATGATATTTCTCAACGTAAACATTAACCCATGTGTATCTACGTAGGTAACCTTCATAAACCAAATTAATTATTATCTAACTAAGTATAAAACTCCTGAGGATAAATTTTATAAACAATTGAGTTATTCGCTCACAAATGATAATAATTAGATATAAAAGTACTAACAATATTTAAAAAATATATTTTGAATTAAATATCGAAACCCTTTTTTCTTAGTATTTTTTATTCAAATTAAACCAGAATAATTATAGTTTTAAACAAGCAAACTTTTTTTAGTTTTTTATATAATATATAATAGACTTTATCTGAATTTGCAGCACACCCAAAACCAAAAGGATAAATTTAGATTATTTAGGAGTAAAGCCTAGTTAGATTTACTACGTATGGGAATCCTCATATGATATGCAAATATAGTCATAAAAAAATTGAATATTAAATACTTTTATAACATTATGAATAAATTTAATTTATAAAACAATAAAAACTAAAAATAATGAATTTATAATTATGATTAATGCTGTTAATTATTAATATTTGTTTTTAAATAAAAGCAAAACTATTTTTATTAAGAAACAATATAATATTACCTTTTTTTAATTATTAGGTATAGGTATTCAAAAAATTGTATCATAACTATTGTCATCATAAATAACCAACATTAAAATAATAATTCATTGATACAAATTTTAATTTCGTGTTATTACTATTTTTTACTAATTTATACAGTATATAATAGTCTAATGTGAATATTATTGAACGTAATTAAAATGCATAGGCTATTGTTAATCACGCACGACGCACGTTATACTATTAGAAATAAAAAAGTAAACAAAAATTTAATACGTATAAATAAAAATAAATAATTTATGCTTAAAATATACTTTTTAATAAAATTATACTAAAAAACGGATATTACGAAAATATCACATTATTCGTTAATAATACCATATTGATCATGAATACTAATAATTATTCATAGAGACCCAATAAAACACAATAAAAGACATTTTGTAAAAACAACCATTATTATTGTTTAGATATTATATGTACTTTTTACTTGTACCTACAAAAAAAAAAGAAATATTAAAATTTTAATACGTAAACTGTATAAGCACCTATTATATTTATTTAGTAAAGTTGTGTATTATTGTACAATTTTTATAACTATTATAAATTTATGTTTTTTCAAAATTCATGATAGAATAGCCAATAGATATGCTTGTCTAAAAAACAATTTACTATGTAGCTCAAAATACAACAAAAAAACCATATGTAACAATAACTAAATATGAATGTATTAATTATATATTTCCTTTTTTATTAGTTATTTAGTGCATTAATAATATGCATTAAAAATGAATAAATAAATAAAATTAGTAATATTATCAAACACAAAAACTGTACAATAATATACAAATTCGTTAAATTCGCTAAATAAATATAATAGGTACTTATATATAATTTCACGTATTATAATAAATTATTTTGTTCTTTTATTAGTACTATTAATAAATTACAATAAGATTACTGTATAATAATTTTAGTCTTTAAATAGCCTAATTGTTGTTCATGTTGTTGGTCTGTCTGTAATAAGCCTGAAAAACAGCCGGTCGTTTAGAAAAATAAGTAATTCGCAAACGGGCTACCACTTTTTGCAAAAATACTAATTTTCCATATGGCTTACGACATATATAAAAGTTGTTTCCTGTTAACATTATCATAAGCCTAGATACTTAAAATCTACAAATAAGTATTATACCATATTTCAGCCCCTATTTTTCATAAAAACCCGTATTACACGTTTTTTCGTGTTTAATGAAATGAAATCACATATACATTATATGATACAGAAACGTAGGATCATAACTTCCACACCACTCCTCTACATCACTTCCATGCCATTAAAATTTAAAATGCTTAATAAAATATCAGTAGTTAATAATTTTTTTTTAATCGAATTTCACATTATTGTTTAGTAATAACTAATTTATTTTTATTTTAAAAATTAAGAATGAATACTTACGAAATATAAATCTGAAAACGATAGACACTAATAACAAATACTTTATTCATAAGTGGGATAAATTAATTAAAATTTAATTGATAATTGATATACTTGATTCCTCATAATAAGCTGTCTAGCACTTGCTTGACTCGCTTCCTGAAAAACACCTTGATACAATCATATATAAAAAAAGGTTTTATTTATTGATAATTACACACTTCTCAAATCCGTACTGCACACTTCCAATTTTGGATTAGACACTTGGTGTAAAGGTTCACTAAAAAATAGAGACTACTATATTTACCCAAATATTGATCGTACTTGTTGTATATACCCATAATTAGTAAAATAAAAAATTACTATATATATATTGTCTTAATCCCAGTCTTTTTTTTTGTCACCTTACTGTACTGTTTTAAGAGATTTTTTATGTAATATCTATAGAGTACATTTTCTTATGCAGTTTCTGTAATATTTTTACTCTGCAGCATTCTGCATCTTTTATGGATCTTGATTTGATACATGACTACATCTTGACAATTTATGCCCAACACTCAAACCCGTGTGATTAATAGATTTTCGTCATTCAGATTTTCAGTCACTAACTCATTTTTTCTTCGCCCAGTCAGACTTATTGATGTCACGTGTATTATTGTCGTTTATCTTTTCTAAAACCATTTGCTATTTTTGACCAATAAATTTATTTTCTTTGGACATTCGATTTTTCTTTTCTTTTCCAGTTTAATTATCTACCAATAGTTTTGTGTGAAATTCCATCATTTCGAAATTATGATACACTAAAGTTTTTCATATTTTGACATGTTAAAAATCTGCGTTGTTTACATTTATTGTCAATTTTTGTCATGTGACTTTTTTTAAATGTATGTAGCATACAAGAAACAAGCTTTAAGCAATTGTATTGACCCAACATCAGTCTTCAAAAACTAAGCGATGAAATTGACTTAGGTACACCGGCTGTGCCATCTGTTCGGTTTTTACTTTTATAGTTTTAGGCAACATAGATTTATTTGAACTTTGTAGAAATTTCAGCTTTTAACTTTTATAGTCAGTAGTTCTAATTATTAAATAGTTTCTTTATATAATATTACAAAAAAGAAATAACTAATTAGATAGGTATTTAAATCTAAGCGTATCTTTAAATGAAATGCAGTCATAAAGACAATTCCACGATGAACTCACGCATTTACTATAGAAACAACTACAGTTTGTGAACTTAGACAAAATACGTCTGTTACATGCAAATTTGTTTGGCTTTGATGGGTTTATAAGGAATCAAATAGTTGTCGCTTACAACTAGGTACAAGAGAAAATTAGACTTGAAAAAATGTCACCAGTCTAATTATATTTAAGACTATACTTATAAGTTATATTACCTATAAATTATAAAATGTAGGTATGTATTAAAAATTTAAAAGCCAAAATATGAACATATTTATAATTAGGTAGTTAAAATGTTGCATTTAAATTTGAAACTTTTAAACTCGTGATTTACCGATGGAAAACTTTAGTCTTCAGATTATTTTAAACAGTACACCTAATCCACCAATTGAAGGACTTGCGAGGATGATATATCATATTATCATGCATTACCAATTTAGAACCATCTTCTTCTTCTTCTTCATTAGTCATAACAAGAGTATGGATTTTAAAGGCATTTGATTTTTTTTTCTGTTGCTCTAAAACATAACTATGTCAGCTATAAATTCGATTAATATCATTGAGAAACAAATGTATGACATTATATTTGGCTTTATTTTTTGTATTTCAATGCTCTTCTGATTTTTAAGTAGGTACCTACTTAATTTGTTTTTAAGTAACATTTTGTAACATTTTTTTCAAAATGTATTCCAAATAAACGTAATTGAATGGCTATTTTTATAATATGAGTACCTATAGGCTATAATCTATATAATATGTTCTAAGGACATGGATTTTATCTCGTTATGTTTTATTTATTGTTTTATCGATAGAAGTAGGTATACTTGCTTGCTCAGGTTTCGTACAAAATGATCAGTAACAAACTTACCCTCATTTTACAAAATCACTCGCTTCAATCGCGAGATATAATGAATAACCAATATTAATTTTATAGTAACAAATCTTTTAATTAGAAAAAAAAATTAATAATACATATGTAATATTACATTAGTACCTACATACAATTAAATTAAAAAATTATAGTTAAGAACCTTTACGAGCTATAGCCTTGAAAAACTTGTTGATAAGATCGTTCATATCAATGTGTTATACTGCTTCATAGGTACTCCATTGAAAGTAAGGCTAATTGGTTGTTCGATTTTGAACTATAGTTGAAC
This sequence comes from Rhopalosiphum maidis, assembly GCF_003676215.2. Taxonomy (NCBI): domain Eukaryota; kingdom Metazoa; phylum Arthropoda; class Insecta; order Hemiptera; family Aphididae; genus Rhopalosiphum; species Rhopalosiphum maidis. The sequence goes on from NC_040877.1 coordinate 71,147,769, forward strand.
GAAGATAATTTTTTAATCTTATTAGTAGGTGCACTCGTAGCTCTTTCAGCACTCACATTTCCAATAGGTAATACTAAAAATATTTTTAAAAAAGTCTCCATTAGGGGCAATACATCAGACAATAAATGTTTAATAATTGGGGCCGGGATTTTAATACCCGAAAATATCTCAAAAAATGCAAAAATGACTTAAAAAATGAAGTTAAATTATATTTATCATAGCTTAAAAATTGGAAAAAAAATTTAAAATTATATTACAGTAGGTAGTGTATTTATTTTATTTTAGTTTTTTTTTACAATAATATATAATGAGTATATAACGGCGATAATTTTTGGGGGAAAGCCTAGCTATGATAAAATTGTTATCAATGATACTATACATAATTTAATATTCGTACCGTGGGCAGTTTGCCGAAAGTCTTTTTGAATCGCAATAATTTTCGTTCATTAAACAAAAAAATTGTGAAAAATGCTCTAAAAACTAAGAAAATGTACTAAAACGTTAACAAATGCCCTCAAAATGCATTTAAGTTTAATTTTGTCAAAAAATGCAAAAAAAAAAAAATACTTTAAAATAATCAGATTCACCCAAAACACATTTTATACTTACGGACCAACGTTTCAAAACACCAGAAAAAAAGATGTCTTTGAATCAAAATCCCAGCACCATTTAATAATGAATGTCAAATAACTTAATAGGTATATTATTTATGATTTCTAATTCTTTTGAATCTAAGAAATTAGTACACAGTAGAGTTAAATATATTTTAATTATTATAAGTAATATAGTTTGATTAATGGTAGTGGGTAGATGTAGAATAACTTGGATTTACGACATTTACGTGCCTATATAAGTTATTACTTTATTAGTTCAATCTTTTCTACTTTTGAAGAATTCCTGTATATTTAAATTATTTTATTATTAAAACAATAGTAAATTATATTCTAGTTTGCAATATGCATTTTTAATCAAAATTTTAAATCAACTTTATACTTTAGATGGAGCTCAGTATATAATTTAGGAGGAGGCCCCATCGGCATTTTCCGACTGAACGACTGTTAAATCCGCCACTGCACATTGTGTTTAACACTGTTAATCATAAATATAAGATTGGTCGCTTGTATAATATATTATATGGAAAAGCTTTGGAACTAGGAGTAGGCCACTTCTCTATGGTAAAATATTTATCCATTTGCTATTTGACAGGCAATTATAACAAAAAAAACCTTTTAATAGCGCAAAAATGATATAAAGATATGCATAGTTTATAATCAAGATGTCTGATGTTATTCTTTAAATAATAGTAAATAATGGCTAATTGTGTCTTACATTTAAGACTATAAAGCGATAAATGATCACAGCAACTTTCTTAAATGTAACATAAGTGTTCACAGTAATTTACAGAATACAAAATTGATTCCAAGAATATGGAAAAGGAAAAATAACTAACCTGGGCAATTTTAAATGTAGACCTTTAACGTTATATTTGTTCTACAATACAGTAATAAATAATTAAGGGTAGTTATGAATAGTGAATACACTATCAAGATTTTGAACATTAAACATATTAAATATATATATAAGTATATATTTATTTAATTCAATTCAATTTTTTAAATATAATTCGACAATGTCAAGAGTTAAATCTGGCACAAATATTAAACTGATGTAAGTACTTACTAAATTGCCTTAATTATTAGTCATTACATAATAAATTTTAATTTTAAACAATAATTAATTGACAGTTACGGAAAAGAATTTTTAACAGGCGATTTGATATATAATAAATATAAAATTGTCAATTGATAATATATCGCAACACCAATATCAACAAATGAATAAAAGGAAAATTAATGATTAAATATAAAAACATCTTGCAGAAGTCAGCAAGCAATAATATTACTCATAGAGTAAACATATGTTATCAGCAAAATTGTTTGAAAAATATATTTCAACTGGAAAACATAGGTACTTAATTTGTATTATTTTATTATAAATATATATGTATAAAAATATTTTTTATCAATTATTTTTAGCGTGATTATCTTAAAATCTTGGTGTTCTGCAACATAAACAGTTCAGATTGTAAAACAATAATTTAAAAAACACTTAAAAAACTAATAGAAGTATTAACAATACATTTAACTTATCAAATAGATTAAAAAATCAGATTGACGAAATATAAAATGTATACACAAAAAACAAGTATACAAATTTTAGGCAAAGATAATTGATCAGTTTTAATTATATTGATTAATTGAATTTAGTTTGGCGCGAGATTTTTTTTCATCGCTTGAATCACTAGTATCAAACCCAGAGTCTTCAAAATATGCTTTAGAACATACTGATTGAGCACGTCTTGATATTACACAGTCTATAAGTTTTCCAAAAAAGTCTGGAAATCCATCATAACCTATGGAAACAGTACTATAAATTTTTATTCAAATTTTAATAAATATGAATATTTACCAGGATATGCATTAATATCAATAATTGCATGCCGATTGGTATCATTTTCAACAACAACATCAACACCGTATAGGGACATGTTTAGATAACTGCCAAGAATTTTGACAATAGAATGCAATTTGATTGGATCTATGGAAGATCCTTTGGCACTTTCAGAAGGGTCAAGTACACTAAGTTCGCTACTTGAATCTGATTTAGACACCGAGTGACTATCAAAAGTAATTGTATCACGGTCATCTAAAAATTAATAAATCATTTAAGCCAAAATAAGAGACTGGTTTCAAACAAATACACTACCATTTGAAGCATAAAAATTTTTCAATGATGGTCTCTCAACCATTTGATAATGATCTCCAACTACATACAATTTGTACAAAATTGCATTGTGATTAATGAATGATTGAGCGACACATGGGGGCTTACAATCAGCTACACCTCGTTCATTAAAAATTACAGACATCTAAAAAATAAGTTATACAACTCTATAAAATACAGTGGATTCCACTTAATGTGGGCACATTGGGACCAACCCTGTTTGCCCACATTAAGTGGTTGCCCATAAAAATCGAAATTGGTTGAAAAAAAAAAAATTATAATATCAAAAAAAGTTAACAAAATTCCTTTTTCTGTGTGAATTTTTATTTTTTTCCGATAAAAATGTACTTATTGTAAAAAACACCAGGATGATGAAAAAAATATTTTAAAAATATTCAAGTCATACTACCTTTAAAAGATTATTAAGGATTAATTTTTGGTACATAATTAGGTTATGATATATATTTGAATATTTCAATAAGTATTATACTTAAAAATCTATACTTATTTTTAAAATATTCTGGACAAAAAGTACTATAAGATAGATTTTTTTTTACCAAAGATCGGTAGTACCATTAGTATCAAATTGTTATTGTTGTAACATAAAGTAGGTAGTTTTTCACTTTGCACAACAATAATATTTTCAGTCGTTTATTTTTCATCTGAAGTTCACAATTTTACTGCTAGGTAACTGGCCGTATATGTAGTAATGTTATAACTTTATTTTCAACAATAGAAATTACAAAAAACTAATTTGTGCCATCTTTGGTACAATATGCAGAAAAGGGTTTCTAAGATTTAAATGGTACCTAGTGCTTTTTATTACTTTCGATAAACACAATTTCATAGATATGACGAAACCCGATTAAATTAGTCATTTTTAAATACATATGTATATATTCTAACACTATGATAAAATAAAAATTGCCCACATAAACCGAATCGAGTGCCCATATTACTCAGCTATTTTTAACCTTGTTAATATACATTTATATTGGAACCAAACCATTTTTACCATATTAAGCGGATGCCCATATTAACTGGTGCCTACATTAAGCAGAATCCACTGTAATCATAAATGTGTAGAAGATTACTATTCCTATGTTCTATTTTATAGTTTACCTGATGACAGTAAGTTGTTCCTTGAGCTACAAACGGCTTACAAACTAAAATAAATCAATGTATTAGCCTACATTATTCAGACAATAATAACTAATAAACTTACTGAATGGAAACGTGACTCCAGCATTTTTTAGTTTTTTAATGTTCTCCTTCACATTGGTTGACAGAATTTCCACAAATGTTGGTGTAAAAACATCTAACATATATAATAGACAAATAAAATTAAAATATAATAAAAAAAAAGTTTATAGAGCACTAAAATATATATATATTTATACTGTTTTAAAATTGTTCAACCTAAAATAAATTGTTGAATTGGGCCTTGACTGGGAAACATTAGATATTAATTATGATAATTATTAATGTCACCAAGCCATGTTTTTAATTATTTTGATAAATGTAATAATATAGTTGATACAGATAACATTTCAGTGATTAACTCAATTCATTAAATATTTTATTATTAAGTGTCATAACTTTAATAATACTATATGATTTTATTGTGAAAAAGTGATATACATGAAAACTTAAACAGTTAAAAAGAAAATAATAACTGAAATTAATTAAGGTTTTTAAGATAAAGATGTTCAATAGAACTATAGATAATTGTAGTGTGATTGTCAAAAATAAAATATTTGCACCTAAACATAAAAGCATAATGGCAATTAGCCAAATGAGTTTGGCAAAATTTTAAATCACCACTAATAAATCTGCATATGAGACATTGGCTCGAAATATAATAACAGTAAATTGACAATTGTACAAGTGCCAAGATGAAATAAAAATAAAAATGAATTAAATCATCTGTATTCAATTGGACTATCTGTTATTGCAGAATTCGTACTTAAATTTCCATGCAACATACAATAGACAACACGAGATTTTCTATTTCATATAAGTTAACTTAAATAAAAATAAATAAATTAGTATTTTGTTTGTGTAATGTATTTTACTAAATCAAACAAGGACTAAAAAGTTAAGGGACATTAAATCATTCTTTACCCAAAGCAATCAGTATTATAACACAGTGTCAACTATGTCCTACACAAACATATGCTCAAGTGGCAAATGTAATTGTAATGGGAAATAATGAATGTGAAGAACACTTCAGTATAAAGCTATTTCCCAAGCAAAACAAAATAATAGGTAGCATGAAACCTTCCATGATTATATATAAATATAACTATACTTTTAAATTGTATTAAGTACCACTTTAGCTGTGTAAAGTGCCATACTTAAATACACCATGAGACAAACCTCTTAAAACGCCATTACTACTTATACTCTTTACATTTTTTACAATACCATATAAACCCCAGGTCAAGGTCCTATTTAGTGTGAGAGAACCAAAATAATTTAGACAACTTAAAATACCTAGTTACAATAATAATTGTATATTGGTGTACCAATATTGTTCAAGGTGGTGTTCAACACGACATTATACGTTTTGTAGCGATCGAGCAGGGTACGAACACTATCTAATGGATCAATGATTAATACTTTTGGATGATCCTTAATATACTGTTCAATTCTATCTATGATTTGAATTGCCTAAAAATGAAATAAAATTATTTATAAAATATAAGAAGTATGACTTAAATATAGACATACCTTTTCATCATTTCTAGCAATTATTTCAGTAAGTTTATGTAAAATTACTGCAAATGGCCCTTGATCTTCTAACGGTTTTTCAAGATCCAACTTTAAAACAAAATAATATACTCTATCATTAAAATTGTAATACAATATTTGATGTTTTAAATGGTTATTGTTAGAAAATTGAAAAATTAAATAAATAATAAAACATGACATTATTATTATTACTATCATTATTGATATTAGACAGTTCTCCACTCGGGAGGAAGTTTTTTTACTCCAAGCATAACATGAACTAAGATAATATAAATCACAATCAATTATTTAGAACCTAAGTGATTCATATAACATTTAACTACAATCGAACTTGGTTAACTCGAAGTTGAAGGGACCTGAAAAAAGTTTGAATTATCCAAATTAAAAATTTTTAAAACAGTTTAAAATATGTTAATTCCTATGTATTTATTACAAATGAAGTAATGTAATAAAAAAAAAAAAAAAATGAGGTAAGAAACTTATTTATTTTTGTTTGAGTTTTGCTGTTGATCGCAGCGTTTGTAATGAATAATGACCTTATTTTCAATATTAAAATATATACATAGATACACGAGGGAAATATAACAATTTTATAATATTAATACAACTCAAAACTTCCGAGTTAACCACAAAAATATTCGAGTTAAACAAGATTTTTTCACAAAGTTTAAATAAAAAATTCTAGGGACCTGAGAAAAAGTTTGAGGTATCGATGATTTTGAGTTAAAGAAGTTCGACTGTTTAAATTAATTTAATTAAGTTTTAACATCTCAAAGAACTAAGGCCTTTATTAATTTCAGTACTATAAGTTATAAGTGTTACAACTACACAAAATTCTAAGCCCTTAAACTAAATAAATGAATAAAATTATTAAAATATTTTTACTTTTTATACATGAAAGTTATATACATTGCAGTGTAAATAAAAATTGATTAACTAATTTATTTTTATTAAGTGACAATAAAAAACACCCCCGCCCCCTAACAATTAAATACACATTTTTTAGAAGAAAGCATAATAATAAGTTGATATAATGATAAAATATCTTACTTTCACTAATTCATATCCATGCTGCCTGAAAAAAAAATATATATTTTCTATTAATTTTCTACATCATTATAAGTGATATTATTTTATATATTTTTAGATACTAATGATTACCATTCATAAAATTAATCTTAAATAAAATAAATATACTTGCACACAAATATTTGAGCATATTCGAGTATAAATTAATATCTTTATCTTTATTTATACATCACCAACTAAAATGTATTTCACCATTGTTTTTATTAAAACACTGATAAATCAAGCAACACTTTATGTAAAAAATATTAAAATATTTATAACATAATTTTTTAATTTATCAATTTATGAAAAATATTTTAATATTATTATAAAAATGTAGAATATAATTTTTTTCATAATAGTTTATTATTGATAAATATTCATAAAAATATATTTGAACAGTTTTTATTTGCAGTAGGAAGGGGTATACATTTGAAAAATATTTTGTACTTACAAATTTCTAGGCTTACTATTTCACAAAAAAAATAGTTAACTGTTTAAATTTATTTTTATTAAACTTATATCAATTTATTAATAAGCTGTTAACACTGATATTAACCACTTTTTTTTATATTATAATTAGTATATTTTTATGGAAGAGCTTAAATATTATCTATTCTACAATGTAATTGATATATTATTCTACATAATATGAATACAAAATATTGTCACAAAATAAGATAATATTTTGTTTAACTTTTAAGAAATTGAATTTTTAATAATAAAATAAATTTAATAACCATAAGCAAGGTACTAATTTCCACAATGGTATCAAACTCTAAGTTAATATCAGGCCATAGCCTGATAATTTGTTTTAAATATGTGGCCTCGAACTAAACGCATGGTTTACAATTTACACCATAATATACTTGATACTTAACAAAAAATAAAAATGTATTGATATTTTTCTTAATAATATAGTTTGGACAACATTTACACATTTTTATAAATGACATAAATCAAAATAGATATAATAAACAACTATGCATTGAGTTATCAATATTTTGTTTAAAATTTAAACAAATATGATATTCAAATTATTTTTGTTACACCTCACACAAAGTAAAATGTAGATTTGTGGCTACAATAGTAGCTAGGGACTGTAATATTTTAGTTTGGCCTGAATTCATTTTTAGAAGTTTGGCATAACTGGTATATTGTCTATGGTATACTGAATATTATTTAAAATTATATGTACATTAAAACTGAGATAAACAGTTCATAAAAATAAAAGATAAACAAATTAAATTATCTAATAAAACTTAAATAGCACTGTTATCTGACTAATCTATTATACCTTACGAAATTGATAAAAATAAATTTGGTTCTATATTCTACCCAGTGAAAGAACATACCGTGACCTAATGAAAATCAGTTCTTCTACTTATCCTAAAGCGACACTATTAAAGTAAAACTGGTATCGGTGGCATGGGGATGTATAGAATAATAGAATTGACATGTTTTCTCATCAAAAAGAATATAGTTTAGAATCGTTTAAAATATTAATATACTTCTATACTTTTTTTTTAAATATTTTTTTTGTCCTAGATAACAATTTTTTATTGTTTTACATGTTTATTTTTTAATTTAATTATTTGATACTTTTTCTACATAAACATCTAGCAAGCACATCTGAGTATTTATATATTAAATCATTTTATAAACTTAAGATGTACATGAGAAGATATAAATATAATAAATACTAAAAAATATGACTATTAATACTGTAAAAAATGATTTCCACTTAATTTAATTTATATCTTTATTTAAATTTAACTTAATAATATGAAACATAATATAAAAACATTATAACTAATTATAATTTTTTAAAACTACCTTATGTAGTAAATGTTTTTTATGGTAAGTGATTAAAAACATTTTACTACCTCAGATCTATAAGAATATTTTTTGAATACTTATTTCATATATGATTATCTAGCTAATAATGTCTAAGCCTGTTTATGGACATATTATTTTAAAGAAAAAATTTAATTAAAAAAAATATAGGTAGTACATTGTAACTATTATTTATTTTAAGCCATTTCTGAAAATATGGAAAATATTGATAATAATAAATAATTATAGATAATACTTTGCAAAGAATAACAATTTAATCAATTCTAGATATATGTAGTTCTGTTTATGATTCTTCTGATTTTTTTTTTTTTACCAATTTGTAAACACTTATACAATTATTTACTTCTTATTATGTATATTATATAAGCACCAAAATAATTTTTAATACAGTTTACCAACTAACAATTTAAATAAATACTAAATTTAGTCATGTAAGATAGGTAATAAAAAAAATGTGTACATTAAGAGGTAACGACTGTAATCCAATTTTCCAGCACAGAAACTATTTCCCAATTGTGGGTCTGACATAGGGTTACATACAAAAATCTAATAAAAAATTACTTAAAAAATACTCATCTAACCTGCACACTTTTCCAAACTCGATCCAATTGAGTTTCTGGCTCTTTCTGTCGGACATCCAGTATCCGATGACCATCGACGACGAGCCCTTGTCGTTTTCGTTCATCGTGACAACTAGTCTACTAGACGATGTCTAGATTGACACTGATATCGTCTACCTTGATCAATAACACACTGCGAGTCGCGTGCGCTCGATTCACATGTCCACACATAAATGTGGCAGTGATACACAGATCGTCATCTCGGACCGAATACAAATTATTATTATTTTACCAGAAAAATACGTGTTGAGAAACAACTGCATTAAGATTCGAAGGCCGTTTACCGCCCATCACCGTGTCCGTGTGTCGTATGCGGTATGCGTTGTTAATCGTTACCTGATAGCTTGCTTATTTGCCGTTCGCACAGTATATTGTGATGGACGATGGTTTCACTTCTTTTTTTTTCAATCTTATCACGATTATACATAAAGTACGATAATATATTTTGTGTATAATTATGTAATGATATATGATACCATAATGAGATTATGTATGCAAATTTCAAGCAAATATCTTATGTAACATAATAATATGAAAAACTAGATAATTTATAAATAAATGTAATATTTTGATGATACTCCGGTAGTACGGTGTGATAACAACTAAATGAATCACGGCGAATCGTGCAATCGCAGATCGTGTGTATGTACTGTGTGCGCCCACGCGTTCACCGCAACTTACTATCGTCTACGATAGTTTCAAGTTTCAACTGCTATATATCAGGCATAGACGTAGCGGTCTACTGAAATAATATCTAATTCAAAATTAAAAGTATGTATGAATATCAAATGGGTAAATACAAATAAACAAATAGTTATGTTAAAAAATTAATTATTTTAAACTTATTCCTTTGAAAAGTTTGTTTATATTATTAATTCATCCGTTGCGATACCGTTTAACTCAAATTCTCAGATGAATTTGAGATGAGGCTGCACACTTACAGTCACAATTGTTTTTGTTTTTTACATACGAATTGGATTTTTGTATCAAATATTAATGAAGAGGACATAGAAATAAAAAAAAAAGCTTAAAAGTTATTTCTTTCGTCCAAAAACATGATTAAAATAAACCATAATAAAATAACTGACGTATCTAAATGCCAATAAATATTATATTACCCAATACTTATTGCCAATATTTAGCTTGTGAAAATGTGAAAAAAAGCTTTACTTTAATTTACAACACGTCTTCATTAGATATTAATTTAAATTATCGATTTTACTATGGATGGCACTGATGGCAGTAGCATAAAATCAATTCGTAGGTAAAAAAATTGAGTGACCACAAATGTCACCAAAAAAATACGTATAATAGCCAATAGGTATGATGGTAAATCAACTTCGTAAATGTATAATTTTGCTGTATTTATAACTTCGGAACTTCCTACTTTTTAAGTTCAATTAATTCAATTTTAACTTCAAAACATAAGTATTTATTAAAACCAACAAGATTTGAAATTCTATTATTCCAGTTGTATTTATATAATTATATTATATGTACATCATGCACCTGCTACCTATACTTAATGTTATACATTTATAGTACATTTATAAAACAACTTGCACATTATAGTGCCTACTACAGTGGTTTATACAATTATTTTTTTCGGGGAGGGGGGGGGGGGTATTAAAAAAAATTATTTATGAAACGAAAAACTAGTTTTAGTTATATACACACTATACAGTTTTATTAATTGTATAAACTTTTAAGAGTAATAACACTATTCTTTTTCAACTATTAGTATTTTTTTTTTTTCGAAGACATAACGTGGGGGAGATTATAAGTTTTACAATTTTATATTGTAACATTTATTATACAATATGTATACAAAAACTTCAAAATTATTTATTCAACGGCGTATATACATATTATGAGTCACTGAACTAAAACAAACTGATTCAATTCATTCAGTTCACTTAAAAGAGACAACTTTTTGAATCAACTCACTCACGAACTACCCATCCCTAATACATAACCTGTTGTCGTAGTCAACTTGCCGTTTTAAAATATTAATATATAACTCAATCATTCTAATTTTATTACAAATTTACAATACAAAATTCATACATGAACCTTAAATATCTTGTTAACCAATTACGTAGTGAATTTTAAAAGTTTCTCTAATAAATAAGAATAACCTGAAATTTGTTGAGACTTTAAAAAAAATATAGGGACCAGGGGGCTTAAGCACCTCAATTTACGTCAATGAGTGCAATAAATTATATTGCGATAAGTACAAAGATGTACTTATAAAGATTGATTACAAAAGTTATAACTTATAAGTACCCGATAATTTAAAATGTTTGTTTATTTGAAATACACGCCCGAAGACACAGAGTACAGTTATTATTATTTACAATAAGTTAATAACATATATAGAGTAAAATTATAAAGGTAACATAAAAACTAAATACTAATCAAAACTATATAACAATAACAAAATAATACATGTTTGTGAGATATATATCAATGAGTAGCTGTTAAAAGTTTATCATAATATATTAAATACGAATAGTTGTACAATCAAGGCCGGCGAGAACTTTGGTGTGCCCCAGGGCTGATCAATTCCGGGCCCTTCTATTTATATATACCTAATCTACCCCCCCAGAGGTCTGGGCTCCGGGGCTCTGGCCCCTTCTGCCCCACCCTCTCGCCGGCCCTGTGTACAATATAAATATAATATTCCTAGAGGAAATTTAAGACGAAAAACAAAAATTAGAATGATAAAATACTAATTCGTATTGCTAATTGAGAAGAATGAAAAAAGTAAATGTCCTTATGTAGATTGTTACAAGAGACCAGAGCTCTATTAATGGGGGAAAAAAAACCATCAAGTGTTCTGTGCTCTGACATATAAATTTTTATCAGTGTACATGGGCGTCCCCATGGGGGAGCATGACGGAGCACTTGCCCCCCTAGAATTTCAAATTTGTTTTTTAAAGCATTATCTGTACCTAATTGTAATAATGTGCTATAAATAAAAAGTAAGTAATAACTAATAAGTATAAAATATATAAAAAAATCTTCATTTATTTTTTAAATTATAATTTTGCCCCCCCCCCCTCTAGAAAAATATCTGGGGATGCCCATGTCAGAAGAGTGGAGTAGTACTCAGGTAAACCGCAAAAATTTGGTTCTCCACACATCAAAACTGTAAAAAATTAAAAAATACTTATATAAGTATAACCAATAAAATACTTATTCGAAATTTCATTTTGAAAAATCAAAAAATACTCTAAATAATATTTTACTCAGAAAAATAAAATGTCTGCGGTCATTGAAAAAAATAAAAAACCTTAAAAAATTATAACAATAAAAATAAATTATAATTTTTTTTCAAAAATTGTTTTGTTTGTAATGACTTAAAATTATATAAAAAATTTATTTTCATATACATTAGTGTTTTCCGAAATAATAATAAATGTTATACATTAAATGAACCTCCTTATAAAATATCAGTAAATAATCATTATATATTGCACCAATAATATAGTATAGCATAATATGCCAATAGTAATTAAGACTTCAAAAGTGTATAAACAATATTTATGGAAATTACGTTCACCGGTTTGCTTTTTTTTTTTTTAATTTCAAAAATGAAAATTTATGATAAAGTAGGAACTATGAATTAAAACTTGAATTAAATTTTCAAACCTCAAGCATGAATATAAAATGTATTATGAATTTTTAATTAGGTAAGTATAAAGTATAATATACAAATTTTCGATTTTTCGATAACTATTTGTCTATTTGACAACATTTATAAACTTTAAATGCTCGTTACAAAACCTACGATTATATATTGTTATATCCGGTAATAACAATTTATGAAGAATTGTAATTTTTAAACTTAACGACCGAGCAAAAAATTTGTAGTGATATTTATAAATAAAAACTACAGTACTACAGTAGTACAGTACTACCTGCTCTGATATTCTATAATAAAATATAAAGACATGTAGGTACTACGATGTAAGCTTTACTGTTCAAATACTTGATTAGTAGAGGATATTAAACAAACCTGAGTCGAAAACCAGCTAGGCCTAAAAATATAGTATAGAATAAATAATAATAATGAAGGTATTATACATTGTAAATTGGGGAATGACCCAGAACTGAGAACTATGAACTGAGTATTTAACACCCCTAGCTTATTTTGAACTAAAAATATTTTTTAAAGTGTAATTTTGCGTTTATAAGAACGAGTTTAATAAGTTTGTATTGGTAATGCACAAACGCCATGGACGTACATACTTACATGCTATATATATTAGATATTTGGGTTTGTGATTTTAATACAGTATACATATATATGTGTGTGTTATCTATTTATAAAATTATAACGTATTTGGATTTTGGAAACGGGACCTAAACCCGCTATCGCCTATCGGCTTGTCAATATTTATTATATAATTTTTTTTTCAATTTGGTTTTTACTAATTAAATGTTTAATAAATATATCCATGGGCGTGCGCACGGGGCGAGCCAGGGTTCGACCGGAACTTTTTTGGGGGGCATAATACATTTTCAAATTTATGTAGGGTATATATTTAATGATTAGTTATAACAATATGTTCGAGATCATGAAAATATTATTTGTTGTAAATTGTAATAATGAAATAAGATTAAAAATATTTGTGTACCACTACAACAATTTTATTAATTTATTCATTCTATCATTCTATTTTTTATACATAATTGTATTTATATCAATTTATGTTAAACTTCAAAAATATATGTCTAGAAATCAGCATATTAATATTGTGTGTACATTCAACTTGATTCTATTTACACAGTTTGTAATTTACAATTTGAATGTCTACTAATGTGTTTAAAAAAAAATTAGGGGCACTGTCCAAGTATTAGGGTATTAATTGTTCCAGGCTCGACCAGAAATTGAAGTCTGCGCATGCCTATGGATATATCCCAATTCCACAACACAATTTGATCGAAAAAAGGCTCTTTTAGTAGTGATGTTTTACAATGTTTTAGAAACTTTATAAAAAAAATTTAAAAGCATAGATTATGATATTGAAATTTAAAAATATGACTGGGCCTTTACAAATTAATTCAAGATGCAATAACCATGCCAACCTCATCAGCAACACGTGAAAGATCATTTTCGATAATGCGTCGCATTAAGACGATTTGGTTACGCTTACGCACCATGTATCATGTATGGTCACGATTTAATATAGTTATCTAAAATAACTATCTTAAATCGTGAGGATGATGCAGAGTAGATTTACAAATCTTTCGTTTTTATACATAGGAAGAACTAACAAACGAGTGAAAAAAATAATATATAATTGATAAGTTTGCAAAAAAATCAAGAAAATTAGATTTAAAATAATTTATTTTTAATTTGTAATCCTTTTTAGTTTTTCTATATCGGGTATACCTATAATAATATTAAACCATATTATTTTATATAGATTTATACCTATAAACATATTTATAATTATATTTTATATTTATAAATTTAGGTACAATAAACCTATTATTAATAATTAATATAATAAATCAGGGAAGTACACAGGGAGGTGTTTTGGATGTTCAAACACCCCCTGAAATATACTTGGGTTTTCGCATGGAGATTTACTTATTCAATTTTAATGTTAATTTTGTTTTATCAATGTTTGTATTTTAAAAAAGTATGTTAAGTATACCTAATTTTCGTAAATTTTTTTTATATTTAAAAAAGTTCTATACTTTTTACCAAACACCAATCAAAACTTTTTTCGGCATACATCCCTGTATTAAAATCGCTGTTCGTTGATTTCATATTTTAAAGGAAAGTAGGTATGTCGGATATATTGAACAAAAAAAGATTGTTCATTGAAAATTAGATTCACTGCAGGGTACTTCGATTTTTTTTTAATGTAATAATTTATTACTATAACTTACAACTTATTACACTTAATAACATTTTAGCACATTTTCAGCGAGCAATAGATAAACTTTTTAATTTTCTCTTTAATGTGCGTAAACTCATAAAAATACAATCATTTTTATGTAAAAATTCCAAGATTTCCGAAAAATTGGAGTCCCATATTAAAATAGTTATTAATAGTTTTCTTTAAATCCATGGTAAAGTAGTAATATAATTGGCGACAATTTGAATCGATTATAAAAATTTGAAAGCACCCACAAACCCCATTAACAATTTTTTTTTTTACGAATTCTAATTTCTAATTTATAGTAATAAGTTGTGATAATCTATAATAATGAGATAAAAAAAACATAAGATTGGGCCTTCAACGCTTCCGTAAATAACCATGGGCTATGATAAAATAAATATTTTATTTTGTCATGCTAATGGTATATTTAACTGTTTAAACTATAGGACATAGTCCGAAAAAGATAAAAAATTTCATAGAAAAAGGTTTGAAGCACTATTAAATAATTACAACTGATCTGCTGTGAAGGCATTTTTATACTTGATTTGTTTCACATTATTCTTTCATGTCGTACAGGTAATTAACCACTGTTTGTGATTTATTTCTGTACATAAAATGATTATAATATGTCGATATTCCAGTTTAAAAATGTTGTCATTTAAGTTATTACAAAAATTGAATGTCACGGGATCAACTAGTCAATTTGTTTGTCGCAATATATCAGCTTCATCGGTGTTGATGGCCAACATTTTAGATCCCATCCAACAACTGTTCTTAGATAAAATTCGTGAATACAATGGGAAATTTGATTCCAAGACGTTTGACTCTTCAATTGATAAAGGTTACAAGGGTGATTTAGAAAAGATTGGCAGACAGTATAACATTGGCACAAATGAAAATCCTACAAAATTCCCAACAATTAAATTTGATGAACCCAATATTGATCCACAAGTTTGAAGATAATACATTTTATATGTTTTTGTTCTAATATGAATAGTAATGTAACTATACTGGAATAAGATAAAGAGATAATAAATTCATTGTTTAGTTTCATTTTATTTCGAGTTAAAGGATTGTATAAATTATTATTATATTATCCAATAGGTTTATTGATTTATAAGATGGTTCTTGTAGTGTCAGATATCTAATAGGCAATAATAATATCACTAGGTAAATACAGAGTACTGAATTCTTTATGTCCAGCATAGAATCAAAAGTTTGAGGATCTTTATTTTTGCTCTCCCTCTCCCTCAAAAAAAAAAAAACATTATTAAATAATTGATCAACTGATATTATTATATTTATTGGCTAGTTTAAATTATGGTAGAGCAGAAATTCTGCAATATGTGAAAATAAATCCTGTAAATAAATTAGGTTTATTTATAATTAATGTTATAGTGGTTACACCTAGTCAAGATATTTTTTTTCAGCTGTTACTTATTTGCATTATAACTTTATAAGTGCCATCATTTTTCCCTTTAATAGTTTTGCTGTTCATTAACATGAATTATTAAAATATTATAAATAATCTGAAAAACTTAATTTTATACATAATTCAATATTAATAAACAAACCATACTATTTTTTTTACAAATATGTTGTTTCTAGTGGCAGATCTCGAGATTATAAAAATAAAAGCAAAACAAGATATATATATATATATATAGTTTAGATAATCACTAGTTTATTAAAACTGTATTATAATAAGAGAAATTATGACATTTGTATAACATTAGAATATAGTTTAATAATCGCCACAAAAAAAAAAAATATCTCACATATTAATCTTTTTACTATTTTTTGCTACTTGCTAAATAATTACTTTTAGAAGAAAAATACTAGAAATAAGCCTTTATTCAATAAAATAGATTCACGAGCCCTTGCAAAATTTTATCAACAAAGCTGCAAATAAATATAAATAAAATATTCATATAAGTATTGCGACCTGCAACTACATTATATTATACAAACAGATCAGTAATTTTTTTTAAATAAAATGTTAGCAAGTATACTGAATTTTAAAAATAAGTCTTTTGTAATTATATAAGTATATAACGTCGTATTTTTATAAATTAATAATTATTTAAGTACTTTTATTTTATTAAATATATTTCTAATAGTATAGTCATAAAACTTAAAAAGTGAATTTTCTTTTAAACAATCATAAATTCTCATGAAGTTTTTGCTGTTTTAGGGTATGTAATTTAAGATATTGTATGTCTATTACTGTGCTACTACGTATTTAATTTACAAAAATTTTATATACAAACTTAACTTATATAATATCAATATCAAACAATATTCTATGATAATACTATCTTAAGCCGTAGTATAGACCATGACCATGGTTAGATAGTTCTATCATCCTATCATAAATATGCTAATCTTTTAAAAATTTTAAATTTCAAAGACGCTCTACATCAACAAGATTACTCTGCGTTATTCATTTAACCTTAAAAATTCCCGGATTTTAAACTTCAACTTTTAAGGATTGTCATTGTTTATCAACAATATATTATGAATTAGTTGGTATTTTTATTTTACAAAAATTATTAAATAATATACTCCTGTACTACAATTACTTTATTATAGTTTTACTTTTGATACTTTTAAAATGGTAATGAGATATATTAATATATTTATTTAATACTTTTTTAATCGTCTTGTAACTTTTTTATTAAAAATAAATAAAACTATTTTAACATATTAACTTATTTTCTAGGCACGAAGATATGATACAAGAACAACTATTTTTTCACCCGAAGGTAATATTAATAGTTGTTTTTATATTATTATTATTATTATTTTTAATGTCCACCTTCATGTAATGAATCTATAAAATTATGGACCATATTATTTGTTTCAGGTCGATTATATCAAGTTGAATATGCTATAGAAGCAATCAGTCACGCTGGTACATGTTTAGGCATACTTACAAATGATGGAGTTCTCCTTGCTGCTGAAAAACGAAATGTGAATAAACTCCTTGATGAAAGTTGTGGCTCAGAGAAAATTTATAAATTAAATGAGTAATTTAACTACTTTTAATTACATATTTTGAAACTAAAATATCTTAATTTTAACTTAACTTTTACTTTAAATTTCCAGTGACATGGTTTGCAGTGTAGCTGGTATTACTGCTGATGCTAATGTCTTGGTTAGTGAATTACGTTCTATTTCTGAACGTTATCGTATGCAATACGGTGATTCTATACCATGTGAACAGCTTGTTTCATGGCTGTGTGATGTAAAACAAGCATACACTCAATATGGAGGTATTTTTTTAAAAATAAAAACAAAAAAATTTTAAATTATTTTATTTAAATATTCTATAGGTAAAAGACCGTTTGGTGTATCTATATTATATATGGGTTGGGATTCACATTATGGTTTTCAACTTTACCAATCAGATCCTAGTGGAAATTATTGTGGTTGGAAAGCAACTTGTATTGGAACAAATAGTGCTGTATGTTTAAACATTTTTAATTTAATTGAACAGCTTACTATTATTTAACCAATCAAATTTTACTATAGGCTGCCATTGCATCATTGAAAACTGAGTATAAAGAAGGACAAATGACTTTAGATGAAGCAAAAAAATTGGCTGTGAAAATTTTATCAAAAACTTTGGATGCAACTAAACTTACAGCTGATAAAGGTATAATATATTGAAAATTGAAATTAATCTGTCTGTATTTTAAGTCAGTAGGACAAAATTTCTAAATTCTTTCATACTTAATATTAAACATATATTAATGTAAATTTTTGTAGGTATTAACTTATTTTTTGAATAAGTCTGTTGTGGAGTTGCTTTTACGTTTTTATTTATCATTTGAACTGGTGTATAAATAAAAAATGTCTCTTAAAATGTATATTTATTTTTAATATTAAGTCAAATATAGTGTCTAAATCTGTATAAAATGTTCTTGACCTTTTCTTTGTCTTTAATGGGAACATACTTATTAATTAATACCATGTTAAACCAGAATTCCATTTCTATAAATCAAATTCTTATATTTACTGCTTTATATTTCTTGATTCTTAATATCTATCATTCACAATGAAACCAACTTCAACTGGTCCATCACTAGCATTAGAAAACAGTCCAATTACCAGTTTTTAAGTTTTCTTCTAATGGTCATCTTATTTCTTGAATCTCTATAATATCTAATCAATATCATTCAAATTTTAATATTCCTGTCATAAAATTCTTAAGCTCCATATTTTTCATCTCAGACGTGTTATTTAGTTGCTTTGTAACCTTGTTTTCTGGTTTTAGAATGCTGTAGGGTGGTTAGCTCTACCAAAAATCCTCAATAATGAAAGGCTCAATTGTAACTGGAAAAATCACAGATTTATTATGCCCTTTACTCTGTTGAGACCTAACCCTGTGGAAAAAATATATTATAATAAAAACACTTAATAATATCAGCCTAATTAATAGAATATTTGCTAGAATCGTTTTTTTTTTTTTTTGTTATTAGTTTTTGAGTATTAGTATAAGTAAAATGCATATAGCAGAATTCATAATAATATAAACCACATAAAAGTTAGTTTTCAGAAATAATATTTTTAAATTATAACAAAGTAATTAACATACCTTAATAATTAGTATCATCCAAATTGAAATTAAAATGTCTATTAAAAGTTAAAATCTTTATACAGTTTTTAGATTTTATGGATTATGGATGAACCTTTTATAAGTTTTTATGAATTTTTAACTATAAAATAGTTTAACATTTTTTTTAATTTTAAGGAGTTTTGTCAAAATAATCACTTCAAATAAATATATAAAAAAAAATATGCTTATTTATTTTTTACACTTTAATACAGATATATTGAATAATATTAGTCGGATCTTGTATTAAATTTTCAAAAATTTTAACTCTGTGGAAATAATCATTTATCAACACATAATAAAAACTTATATAAATTGAAAATTCCTCTTGCCTCGTGCCTTAATAATTCAAAAATAGTTAAATATTTTTAAAATTTTGTCGTGTAATTAAAATGATAGTATTAAAATTAAGTGAACATTTCAAATATCTATTATTACTTTTTTTTGAAAAAACTTGTTTGAGGAGAAATAATTATTTTACGGGTGAATATTAATCTTGTAAACCTTTGAACTTGAAATACTCATAAAAAATTAATTTAGCTTTCCCCTATAAAGGTTGTATTCAATTTTTAAATCTTAAGTATAAAAAAATTATTGAATTATTATTTTAAAATAATTTACTAATTTTTGCAATTTGTTAAATTTCTAACTAAACATAAAAAAATATTATGACTAGATTTTCAATATTTTTAATTGAGAAATCAATAACATATAAGGACCTTTGTATTAAGTTATTACTTTGTCAACGTTTTCTATTCAGCAAATAATTTTTAATCAGCATTTATAAAAAAAAAAAAATACTCAAAAATAGCCAAAATATATTGGAAATTTTATCGTAACTAAAAATGATAATATAAACATTTTATGGTTAGGTATTTAAATAATTTTACATACAAATTCCTGTTTTTCCTTATTTTTTGTGTTTGTCATTCCTAATTAAAAAAATTAGAACTAAGAATTTTTAAGTTTGATATCTCTAAAGTCAAAGCAAATATTAAAGAAAATTAATAAATTCATCATTCATTATTTTGCTCAGAATCTGTAAAAACTACTAACGATTTTTTAACCAACACATTTCATTGCTTCTCTTAGAAACTAAAATTTAAAATGAATTTTATTATTTAAAAACTATTAATTATATGTAATTTATTATTACAAATTAATCATATATTTTAAATGAATAATACAATATTTTATTTTTATAATATTAATGTGAATAATATTCAACAATATTTTAATCTCGGAACAAACTTTAAATTACCTACAATTTAGTAAGAAATTTCTAATATCACAATTAAATATTAATTCCATGCATAAATCACAATTATTTGTAGTTTATGATTGATATGATTTTTTTTTTTAGTGGAAATGGCTACACTTAAACGAGAAAATGATCAGACTGTCACAAATATACTTGAAAAACATGAAGTTGAGAAACTTATTACTGAATATGAGAAAATGGAAGCTGAAATTGCTGCAGCTAAAGCAGAAGCCAAAGCCAAAGAGAAGAAGGAAAAAGATGCAAAAGAAAAAGATCAGACATCTTAAAATTAAAGAAAATATGTTTACAATTATGTATAATAAAAAATTAAATTTATGAGAGCATTATTCGGTATTGGCCTGTAATTATTCATTTAAATTAAAAGAGTAACACAATTATTCCTTTATTATTTTTTTATTTTATAATACAGTTACAGTTTTAAGACTTAATTTATGACCTATCTAATTATAATATGGACAAACTGAAAATGTCTTAACCATTTTCATTTAAATTATGAACTAGGAGGTGTAAGTTAAAATATCCAAACAATTCTGATGTGAAATACATTCAAATATTTTTTATACTATTAGTATTTTTAATTTACGAACTATGGTAGTATATCCTAAAGTGTTTTTTAATTCATATATATTTTTTTCTTTCTAATTTATTTTATTAAAAATGTATTCAAACTTAAAAGAGATAACGCAATTACTACAAAAATGATTGCTCTGAATATAGTAGTATATACTCAAAATAAATTATTATGAATATCAGTAGGTCTGAAATTATAATTATATCAAATTCTACAATCAATAGTGGCTATCCTTAAAAATATAGGTATAGCGAAACATAAGAAGTAATCACTCACCCTCAATAATATTCATCCATATAACACCCCATACACTGAATAGTTTATTCAACATATTAAAAAAAAAATAGTTATAATTATACTATTAAAATATTCCTAAGTATTATTCTGTATTATTTGTATACAAAAATTACATAGACAACCCACCTTACCCATCTCTAATTATTAAAAGTGTAGCAGTCGCTACACCTCTACTATAGGATAGCCGCCACTGTCTACAATTATGAATAGTTTGTTTTAAATAATTAAATGTACACAATACATTTTTTAAAGCATATTCTCCTCTAAAATGATTATATTTTAATGTTTATCAATTTCTATAGCAAATTTAGTTATTTTGTTGTCTTTAGACTTGGGTTCTGTGAATAAATTTATAGATTATGGAAGAATGCTTTTAGGGCTATTTAGCATACTTGAAATATAGGTAAAGCATCGACTTTGGGTATGTCATTAATATAATGGTAATTAAAATATGTCAATTGGGCTCCTGTACTTAAAGTACCTAAATAAATAAATAATCCGTATAGGTATCTATAAAAATAAATTTTTTTTATGTCAGATCAAATTATGTATTGTACCTATATTATATAATAGTTTATATTTATTAATAATGAGAAGCGTCAAGTAGGTAACACTGCTGTACTACATCAGTCACTAAGTAACGAATGTACCTAACCAGTGCCAATGGAAGTGCAGGTCTAATGAGTTCAGGAATCTGGTATTTTAAAATTCTTGTGCTACAAGCACTCACAGGCCTACAGTAATACTATTGGTGGCACTACACGGTGGCCCTCCTATAATTTAATGTTGAAAATATGCAAGTAAATAAAGAAAATGTAAATTACTATTAATAAAGAAAATGGAGGAAAATTAAAATTTTACTGTAGTAGATTTCTGATAATGATAAATTAGGTATATTTTTTAATTGTTTATTTAGAAATATAACATATTATAACCAAAACATTTTTAGCAATACTTTTTTGAAAATATGGTACTCTAGAAAAAAACGGCAAATGCATTTTACTTTAAAATTCCAAATATTAGTTAAAGAATAAATAATAATAATAAATCATAGTTACCGAATAGACAATCATACACAGGTATCATTGCATTAACAAATATAACTTACATATTAATATATTATTATCATTATTTATTTAGTATAGGTTTTAATAACTAAATCAAAACCGTAAGTGCAAAAATTAATATAAATATAAAGTTTATTTCAACAAACATGCTTTCGAATTTCAATACATATTTAAAAATAATTGTATTTATGACAATTATTTTAATAACTTTTAACAAAAATTATCGTTTTTCACCTTGTTGTTTATTATTGTGTCGGTTTTTATCTGTCATTTTTTACCGATTAATCGTACATAAATGCTCCACCAGAAAAAAATTTCACCCTGTATCGGACCTTCAATAAAAAATATCTGGTGCCAACCGCTGAGTAATACTAAAAATAAAATAAAATTCTTTAATAGCAATTTTAAAAATTTATAATAATATTTACATATTATTTTGGGCCCCCATACGAGTCTTTTCAGTGGGGCCCAGTATTTCATTATATGAAATTAAAATTAAATAAATAAATTTATATTATGCCACAAAATTCCATAGATATTTTGTATCATCAATAATAATATAACTGCAGTACCTTGTACCATGTAGGTATTGTTTGGTAATTTGTAGGTATTATATTAATCAAAATAACTATGTACACAACTTAAGAATATTATATATCTATACTGTATATCATTTACATATATTATAAGAATAAGAAATAACAACATACAACAATATCATATTTTGTACCCATTATACCTACAAAATAAATAACATTAATAACAATAATTAACAATCGCACAACAGGTACAAAGGGTCAATGATATAAATAAAATTCAAAACTTCACTACTTTTTAGTAGCTTTCTTAGAGCTACCCGCCCGGTGCCCACAAACAAGTACTCACTATATGACTAACCTTTTTTTTATAGTTACAATAACTAAGCATACCTCGTAATTGACCGTTCTACAAACGTTTGCGTGCATAATTTTCATTACACAAATTAATTTTACAAATGTTTTAATTATTTCACAATAAAAGTTACTTACTTGTTCGCTCCTCAAATGGTGTGTGGACTTTCATCCTATGGATTTAGTACAGAGATGGATCATCAAGGCCGTATTAGCGCATAAGCACTATAGGCACTGTGCCTAGGGCCTACAAAAATAAAATGAGTGGCTACT
Source organism: Rhopalosiphum maidis (assembly GCF_003676215.2). Taxonomy (NCBI): domain Eukaryota; kingdom Metazoa; phylum Arthropoda; class Insecta; order Hemiptera; family Aphididae; genus Rhopalosiphum; species Rhopalosiphum maidis. Next base: position 71,171,750 of record NC_040877.1, read on the forward strand.
ATTTTTTTCGTTACAATTATCTTGTTTAATACTTAAATACGAGGGATAAAGAAATATTCAAATTGGTGTGAAATAAGTTTTTTTTTATGGTTTTAACAATTTAATTTTCTATATAGACTGAGTAAAATTAATTGTTTTTAAGATTTATTAAAATGATTATCATATAAAAGTTTAGATTTGATTTTTTTTTGTTTTTAAAGAATTAACATCGAAATTCAACACTTCCTCTCCTAAATAGAAAGTTTTATACCCATTTAAAACCTGGACATCGCAGTGCTGTATAAGTGCATAGGAATTAAATCACTATATCTAGGGCCAAGGCTGCAACTGAAAAAAATTTCAGAGGGGAGGGTTAAAAAATTTTTTAAAATATAAATACTGAAAATTTATAGTCAATTAACTTTATTCATCACTATAAAATATTTCTATTTTTAAAAAAATCTTGAGGGGTCCGGACCCTGGACCCTCCTCCAGCTAAGGCTTTGCCTAGGGCCTACGATTATATTAAGCCGGGCCTGGGCCTCTACTTCAAGTACTTAGGTAAGCAGTGCGTATTTTAAGGGGGATTATTAAGAGGGATAAATTCCCAGAGCCTTATTATTATACTAACATTTTTCAATATTTATAATTTAATGGTATCTAATTTAACTATAATATTATAAATAATTGTGTTCTTTTTAGGATAAGGTTTTTACGCTTGATAAAATTATATTTGTTATATCACTTATGTATCTTAGGAATTTTCCTAGGGAGGGGGATTACATTTTTTTAGTAGAAAACTGTAAACTTAATTGCTTATAAATAAAATTCTTAAACCCCATTAAATACAATAAAACAACAAGAATTTTTCTACATAAATAATAAAAGATTTAACGCGATAAAATAAATAAGTAGGTAACTTTTAATAAATCTGTACTCATTATCCTTTAGATACATAAATACGTTCTCCATAATAAATAATAATGATATAGCCGATATAGGCTATATCATTACTAGTAATAAAAGGGGTATGGTCAAATTGCTTTTAGGTTTAATGGTCGAACTACACTCGGCTCAAAAAAAGTATTTCAATAAAATGATCATGCATTTGAAGGAGTAAATTATTTTCCTATGAAAATTAGGTGGTTCTTCATGACTATGTACACACTATAAACATTCATCTAGATATAATTTTGCAAGACAGTCACGATGGGTACAACGCAATTTAACACTATCATTTACATTTTTTATTATTAATGGGGAACGAATTTAAATACTCTAAAAAATAAGAAAAATATCTTAAAAAATATTATTTAATGTACTCATAAAAGATTTTTTTTTTAATACTCTTAAAATTATTTTTAACATTAAAAATTTTTTTTAATTATTTACATTTTTATTCTTAGGTATTGGTTATTTATATCATTATCATCATCTTCTAGTTTTCCTTTTTTAGTTTTACCCTGACAATTATTTCCAAAAAATGAATATACAATTTAGATTGATACATTCGTTATATTTTTACCTTGTATTTCATAATAGCACTATATATAATCAGGAGCGACTGGAGCTACTTAATTTTTATAGAATTTTATCAATTCATACATAAAAATGCACTAAAAATATCAAAAAATGCAAAATATAAGTTACATTTTTTAATTCCTTGAAGTATTAAATTAACTTTGTGCTTGGAAAGCAATGTTTTCGGACATTCAGAAAAAAATGCATTTTGTATTTAAATCCAAATCCATTCCCTAATTATTATTATGTAATGTTTTATTAATATGAACACTAGTCCCTTATTTTTGATTCATTACACATATTATAAAATTATGAACTCCACTCACAATCGTTTTTGGCATACTTACGTCTTAATTACAATTTACAATGATATAGTTGATATACCTATCAATGGAATAATGAATTTACTACATTGACCCACTCGACACCTAATGAACAGCGATATCCGCTATTCTCTTCGAAAGTTTCTAATCGAAATTAACGTATTACTAGTAAAGAAAAACGATGAATGTGCATTCAAAACACTCGAACTTAGTTTCAAAATCATAGCAATATTGATTAATAATTTAGCACGGTAATCGCGTAATATATTATAATTTATAAATCTATATCTAGTCTGTGCAGATTATCTATTTATAATATGGTCGATAGTCCGGGTACACATCTACAATCGGAGCCGAAATAAATCGTGACTCGTAAGGAGCGACTACTTGTATCGTATATACTCGTGTTATTTTAACCTGCAAGTGGCGACGTTATAACTGTTACAAGAGATCCATAATATTTTGAATTTTACAAACAAAGTTGGTGCCTAGAAAACGATACCGACTCAGAGACCAAAGACGAATTTAGGAATTTTGCGCCCCAGGTAAGAAAAACCTAGGTATCGTATTATACTATTATATCAAAATGCTCTCTAAAATTCAAAATTTACCGCCCGGGTCCCAAGCCCCTCTCCCCCTGCCCACTAAATACCTCTTTGGATTGACTGCTTATACTCATGTCTCATACTTAATTCCTATAGTATAATATAATCTAAGCTTAATTCCGAATTCCAAACAATATAATACATATATGCACTTGTTAGGTTACTCATCTACTCGATGGGATCACCTCCCTCCCACTTCACCATAGATGGACTATTTTCACCCCTAGACGTTAGACGACCGCATATGATAGGCGTGGGAGGGACTATTATTGTCATACTTTAACAGGAAAGATAGTACATTCATATTTATTAGGTTACCTGATGACTGACCATAGGCGTAAATTTGCCTTGTAGAAGGGGGGCTCTTAAATTATAAACATAGAACAGGCTCGCGGATAATAATACCCAATACATACAAATTTTACAATTTTATTGTAGTATTTATTATATAAAATGTATATAAAAACTTCAAAATTATTTATTTAACGGCGTATAATACATAATTTTTTATCGTTGTTGTTATAAAATATTAACGTATAACTCAATCATTTTAATTGTATTATAAAATTCATACATGAAGTTTAAATGTTTACATAACACATACCTATCGGATATCATGATTAGGAATTACGTTTTACATTTTATAATTTTCTTTAGTAAATAACCTTAAATTTTTTTAAAAAAATGAAAAAAATGTAGGGCCTATGCGACTGACGTATATAATATATATATATACCCGATATCTGAGTATAATTACCTATTTGGCTATTTAAAATATTTATTACCTACTTAATATAATATAATGATAATTGCATAATCTTAATTCGTTAAAATACATATTCCAAAAAATAAAAAATAATAAAAATTCAATAAAGGCAATAAATTAGTGTTGTGTATATAGGTACGAACTACGAGTATATAAAAAATAACAAAAAATCACAGATTTTTGGTGAATTTTTTTGCACCATTGTTCTTAAAAAGATTAAATACAAGATCAACAACAACAAAAAAATATATATATATATAAATAGCAACTAAAGTGAATTTGTTCTAACTGTTCCAAGATAATTTAAGTACTAAAAAGAGTATACTTTATTGTAATTTGTAACACCATAATTAATTGTTGAAGTTAAAATCTGTATTAACACAAATTTCTATAATCTTAAGATTTCAATGTTCTCGCAATAAACTATATTTTTTTTTGTTACCGTAAGATAATCATAGTATAATGTCTTTTTCATAAAAGATAATTATTTCACCTTTGATTATTTTTAATTTTAGTCTTTTTTTAACGAGTGTATCTAAATCTAATTTATTATCAGAAAATAGATTTTTGGAATATGAGACTTCTATATCTTTATTTTCATTAGCTTCTTAAATTATTTAAATGAAGCATGCTGTGTGCCTGAATGCCTACATTTTAATATTAAGTTTTAAATTTTAATAGCATGATTTGTGATTGAAAAAATTGATTTAGTTGGCGCTCTAGTGATTGCTAAAATTACCTTGAAAGAATTTTCGTTCATCTATGTTGGTCACACTATAAAACACATGTTTTAAAGATTGCGTTTCACATAGATTGGCCGTCCGTGTAATAGGGGGGTCAAACGATTTTCGACCATCCATTTTCTTTTCTCATCACCATCCCGTTTGTGCTAGAAAATACACCCAGTTAGTTACACACGTTCACATTAAAGTACCATCAAAATGGCTAACCTATCGCTCCGTTTGGCCACCAAAATTGGAAAACAATTAAACAACACATTACCCCAGGTAAAGTATATTAATTTACAATTTTCGTCAATATTGTTGAACGGGTTTGTCTTAAATGTAACCTACGATACCGCCCGGTCGGCTATCAGGTATGATTCTTAATTTTCGTCGTTGACATTTACTTAATTAAATTTTACTTCTTGGTGTTAATAAGTTAATATTATACATTTATAGATCTTGGTTACTGTTATTATTTTTGTAATTGTAACTTTGCACTTACAATTAATCCAAACTTAAATATAACCTTCTTATGACCTTTGATTGTAATTGTAACATCTATAAGTTTTTTCGTATATAAATTTAAAATATTTTGGAATAAACTTTAGGTGCGTAAGCACTACTGTTTTAAGCTTCTGTAATCCATTTTGCTATTGTTAAATATAAAAATATATGATTGAGAGTAAATACAAATAAAATCTATGAAGTACTTCCCTATTTAAAACTGTTATTAATCTTAATTTGAATAATGTTTAGTCTAGGTTATTATTTATTTGTTAATTAATTTGACTTCAAATTTTATATTTATGTTCAGATAAGCAAGGCTTCATGGACCACATCAAAACTTATCAGTCGGTCATTACATATAACATGCAGTGCACGAGCTGCAGAAATTTCTTCCATTTTGGAAGAAAGAATTTTAGGAGCTCCACCAAAAGTATGTAGTATATTAAAGACAAGAATCGAAAATGTAAGAAATATAATAATATGTTTAATCTAGGCTGATTTAGAAGAAACTGGCCGCGTTTTAAGTATTGGTGATGGTATTGCTCGTGTTTATGGATTAAAAAATGTGCAAGCAGAAGAGATGGTGGAATTTTCCTCTGGATTGAAGGTTTGATTTTATTTTATTAAAATTGTTATAAATTCTAGAAATAACCTTCTTTATAAGCTTAATTCTACTTAATTATTTTTCCTTTTATATGATTTTTAAATGATCTACCAAATAGATTATTTAAAAAATATAATTTTTTAATTAATTTTAAAATGTATATATTTTATTAGTAGTTAGGTATTTATATTAATAAATATTTTTCATTAGGGTATGGCTCTTAACTTGGAACCTGACAATGTAGGAGTTGTAGTATTCGGTAATGACAAGCTAATCAAAGAAGGTGATGTTGTAAAACGTACCGGTGCTATTGTGGATGTACCAGTTGGTGAAGACCTTCTTGGACGTGTGGTTGATGCCTTAGGTAATACTATTGATGGTAAAGGACCATTAACATCTAAACTTAGGTACCGTGTGGGTATCAAGGCCCCTGGTATCATTCCCCGTGTGTCTGTACGAGAACCTATGCAGACTGGTATTAAGGCTGTTGACTCACTTGTACCCATTGGTCGTGGTCAGCGAGAATTGATCATTGGAGACAGACAAACTGGGTTAGTAGTAGTAATTATAAAATTATAAAACTATATTGTTTATTTAATAAACTGTAAATTATTTAGTAAAACTGCTTTGGCTATTGATACAATTATCAACCAAAAGAGATTTAATGACGCACAAGATGAAAAAAAGAAACTGTACTGTATTTATGTTGCCATTGGACAAAAAAGATCAACTGTTGCCCAAATTGTAAAAAGATTGACAGACACTGGTTAGTATAAATGTTTATAACAAATAGTTATTACTTTTTACTGAGGTTATATATCAAAATTTAGTTGTTAAAATTAAATAAATATATTTCTTTAATAGGTGCAATCAAATATACCATCATTGTATCAGCTACAGCTTCTGATGCTGCTCCTCTGCAATACCTTGCCCCATACTCAGGTTGTGCCATGGGTGAATTTTTCAGAGATAATGGCAAACACGCTCTAATCATTTATGATGATTTATCTAAACAAGCTGTTGCTTACCGTCAAGTATATAGATATTTTGTTATAATTAATTAAATTCATGTATTATATGTATTCTTATGTTATTTTAATCTTTTATTAGATGTCCCTGTTGTTGAGACGTCCACCTGGTCGTGAAGCCTACCCTGGTGATGTGTTCTACCTCCACTCTCGTCTGTTGGAGCGAGCGGCTAAGATGAGCGAAACTTTGGGTGGTGGATCTTTGACTGCATTGCCCGTAATTGAAACTCAAGCTGGCGATGTGTCTGCATACATTCCCACTAACGTAATTTCCATCACTGATGGACAAATTTTCTTGGAAACTGAATTGTTTTACAAAGGTGTTCGTCCAGCTATTAACGTAGGTTTGTCTGTATCCCGTGTCGGTTCTGCTGCCCAAACTAAGGCCATGAAACAAGTAAGTAATAGATGAAATGTTAATTCATTTCTACAGTTATAAATCATAAATAACCTTTGATTGTAATTGTAGGTAGCTGGTTCCATGAAACTGGAATTAGCTCAGTATCGTGAAGTTGCAGCTTTTGCTCAATTTGGTTCTGATTTGGATGCAGCGACTCAACAACTTTTGAACCGTGGTGTTCGTCTTACTGAATTGTTGAAACAAGGACAATATGGTAAGATAATAAAATTTATAAGATCCATAGTCAGAGGATAGGTTATCTTGTTGTATAGGAAATATGGTTATAGTTTGTAGTAATAATACATTTATTAAATTCTAAAATGTATATTTTAATACTTTTTATACTCATTAGTTATAAAAATTTAAAATTTGTATTATAGTACCAATGGCCATCGAAGAACAGGTTGCTGTTGTCTACTGCGGTGTACGAGGTTTCCTTGATAAAATGGAACCATCCAAAATCACTACTTTTGAAAAAGAATTCTTACAGCACATCAAGTAATATTATTTATACTTAATATTATTAACGTATTATATTATTAATATTTTTTGTATGTTTTTAGAACCTCCGAGAAATCATTATTAGAAAGCATTGCAAAAGAAGGAAAAATCACAGATGATACTGATGCAAAATTGAAATCTGTTGTTACTAATTTCTTAGCTTCATTCAATGCTTAAGTATTTTTATATGATTGATAACAAAACAAGTTAGTTCTCAGAATGTTTCCAGCTCTTTTTATAAAAGGGTTATCATCGTTAAGCCTACTGTTGTTCATAGTACCATAGCCATTCAATTTGTATTTACTTTACCCTTTTATATAAATTGTGAACTACATTCAAAGAACTGGATTTCCACAATAATTATAATTAGTAATAAATTTTTTTTTTTTGTCTACCTAAAACTGTTTTATTTATAACACGTGTTGGACAAAATTAAGAAGTCATTTATAGTAAACATTGTTTAAATGATATTTATTTTTTATTTTATAAAATCAAATATTTATCAAAATTATAACAAAAAATTGTACAACTATAACAACAGTAATCATTCATGTTTTTCCATTTTATTATGTTGAATTCTTTCTGCTGGATATATTGTCCATAATCCTAATTGTGTCGAACTTAGTATGAGTGCTACTGAACATTGAGTCTGAAACAGTTAATAAAAGTAATCATTTAATCAATTCTATTGTAACTATAAAATAAATAACTGTTACTCACAAAAATGATACGGTTTTGTATGTTGATACTATAGAGAAGCCATAAAATACAAAGAACTATACTATTTATCAAGATCGGCTTTGGATGTCCAGACCATTTTTTGGTTCTTATAGTTTCTCTCTAAAAGAAAAAAAAAACTATTAGCAATTATAAGAAAGTCGTGTATTATAATAATTTTTTCTTGGACAGAAGTAGAAATATTGTTATTTACAATAGATAATAATGGCCAACCCATGAGTGACAAGTGTATTATTGATACCATAATTGGGTAGCGTGTTACCACTAAATCTGTAGATTCTATAAACGAATATAACAAGAAAACTGCACTCAGTAATGCGGTCTTAAAAACTGTAGTGATAACATCATTCTGCAAGTATTAAAATGTATTATCTTTATAAAAATGTACTGATATTACAATAATTACTTTTTTATTTGAGTAATACCAATAAAGCGATAAGTAAAATGTATTAATTAATAATCCCATTCCATGGACAAACATCATTGTTGGTAAATTTAAAATGAAACCCTGTCGACAAAATAGTGAACTTCTGAAAATTGATAAATAATTTTAATAATGACCTAAACAACTTAAAATTAACCAAGAAAGCTTACCTAAAAATTGCACCAACAAATGTAGATAAGTTGACATGATCTGACTTCTTTTTCTTCACAATATCCTTACATACTAACCTAAAATAATTCAAAATGATCTAAGTATCTTTATATCTAAAAATCTATTACAAGACTAGCTTTGTCCTATGATATATAAATTTGTGGGTCTATTAAGCTTTCAAATATTCACTTAATTACTTTAAGCTTTTAATCAATTAGTAGTCTTTGACTTACAACTAGAGGTCCCTGATTTGTTACAAATTTATCACTCCATATATTCTTAGTCACTGAACTTGCTCTAAACTCACTATTAGATATTCTACATTAAATTATCAAACCATGTAAGTCTCCCATCAAAAATATTTCGTCTCCGGTATTGTTCGACGTTATCTAAACTAAACTGCCCTAGAGAATTTTGATTCAAGAAGTGGAGTGCGAATTATCCCGTAAAAGTTTGTCCACTACTCCGCTTATCTAAACTTTAAATACGTATAATTCATACTCATAAACTACTCGCCCTAAATTCGATTTTTATATATCAAAATATTCTGCTTTGGAATATGAAATTAAAACTATGATATCATTCAAAAAAATAAAAAAACTTAAAAAAAAATGTTTTCAAAAATATGAATACTTTTTGAAATAATGAGTGTTTTATAATAAAAGAATCACTCTGTAAACATTTTTTATTATATAAGAAAAACAATAATGTTCATCAATCGCTCATGATTCATGATAATACCTATAATGATGATACTAATATAACTTATAAGCCAATGAGTACTGAGTAATTAGGTACTTAAATTTTAAACTTCGTAAACATATATTAGAATATGCAATGTAATTTTTAGAATTGAGTTGTATGATTTATGAAATATCAAATATGAATTGAATTTGTGTCACAACAATTAATAGATTTGACATACGTAACTAATATGAATTTTTAAAAGGTTGTGGTAAACGTACAATTGATCCGATATGAAAAAAAATATGAGTTTATTTAGAGTATAGCGATAGCAAGAATGCTTAATGAGTATGTTTTATATAACATATTTATAAAAAATTATAAATTAAAAATAAATAATAATATACTATAGTAGCTGAGGTACATTTTACGTAATAGATGTTTAAATGACACTAATAAGTGTGTTTTTGCCAACTTAAGTAAGTTAACGACCCCTCGCCACTGGCCCACCTTAAATCCAACGTTATCCCACAAAAAAGGCTCCTGCTTTATGAGATGTAACTGCAACACAATGAAATGATCAAAACTCATTTTAATATTTATGATAATGTTGAGTTATGAGGTAGAGATAATTCAACTAAATACGTAAAATATTTTTGTGTATATATGTCAATAGAATTCAAACGATTTTTAAGTATTGACAAAATTGATAATATGTACGTCCTAATTGATGGACTGAATGGCAGATGGTAACTAATAACTATTACCCGAATTTACTATCTTTCATTTATGTCTTATTGTATTTTTTTACAATATATATAGTAATATATTTAAGAACCCTTGTCTCCACAACAAGCCTAGCTTACGGAGACAATCATTTTATATATAATGTCATAAGTATTAAGTATTAATATTTGTACAAATTTACATGTATGTGTACCTTAAATTTTTAAATGAAAAAAAAATATAGTATATACTATGGTAAATTGGTAGGTATTTATAAGAATCCATAAAAAAAATTGGATACAAGAATCAACATTATTGATAATAATGATACCATAACTATGGTAATCAATTATCACCGTGGGAAATTGGTAATTGGTATTAATTAAAACTTAGTGTTTTTATGTAACATGAATTTTAAATTGTCAAAAAATTGCTAAGTTATTTGTGAAAAATTGGTATATGTTTTGTATTTATGAACGTTTACATTTCATCAATAGGCAATTGCGATTTTTAAAGGGCAAACAATACGAATAATGAAATATAAAGTAATTACGTTAAAAACGTAAGCCTTAATCGGGGAAAACAGGGGGAGGGCAATCGCCCCTGTCATAAAGTAAATTTATATTGTACCTAGAATATTCTATAATTAAGAACATTAAAATTCAAGAAATCCCAAAATCTAATCATTTTGTTAGACTTTATAACTTATAAGTTATGTGCTAGTATTTAAAATATAGTTATGGCTAAACTTGTTTTCTTCTATTAATGTTAAAAAAGTTTAAATTTCAAAATGATTGAATTATTCTTTCAGGTATCATAATAATTAATAATGAAAGTAACAATTCTGTTAATTCTGTATTAGACATTGTATTTAACTTCCTCTTGTATTCCTACATTAGCTATTATACCAATAATTGAATATTGATAATCAAAAAAGCTGTTTAGCACATAATTTTGTGTTATCAATATTAGATAGTACTTACATGGGTGTTAACATCATTGCAGTGGATGCACAGCCCGCAGAAAAAGACACCGCATTTACATAAACTTCGTACAAATTCATACTTACAGTTGAGGTGTACCGTCAGATAAATTAATAATAAATAAAATTAATGAATGTGTTAACTGTTATGTATCAAACGAATAGCAGCTTACTACATGTAAAAAATCTAACACAATAAAGTGTATAACATATATATGAGTGGTTGTCAAAGTTGTGCAATGCCAGTTATCTGAAATCAAGTAGGTAGAGATAATGTTGAAACAATTATACATGGTATTTTTTTCATTGAATTATAAAAAAGGAAGAGCATATTCTTTTTCAACATGAGATTGTATATTTCAATGTGATAAATAAAGATAAACATGAACCATCAAAAAAATATTCATCATTTGGCTATATCCACACTATAGTTACATAAGTAATAGATATAAATATATTTTAATATACACAGCTTATTTTTTCATCAGCATGGGTCTCGTAGCTTGAACGTTTTCCCTACATAAACTCTTCATAATCATCCACTGTATAAGCTGAAAACTCATTGTAATCAGGAATCTGAAACATAATAAAATCAAATTGTTGTGTCAGTAAAATCTCAAAGCTTTAAATGTTATCAAAGTTCAATGAATTAATTTGGTTGAATAACTATTATTCATCACAAATTATGATCTAATATATCAAATATTTATGAATGTTATCTATTGAATATTTAAAATACAAATTATATCATAATAATTATTTAATTGTGCAGTATTATCATATTGTGGGAGTACCGTGTTAGCGAATTATATTTTATCAAGTTATAGACATAAATAATACAAATTAGTAATAACAAACTTATAGATTGGCACCCAAAAATATAATAAATAAGAATTTATGTAATTAAGTTTTTTTTGAGATTTTAGAAAGGAGAATCTAAATTAACTAATAACAAACAGGTTCATTATCTTTATAATGAGTATAATTCCTACTTATTTTAAATGGAGGAATTAGTTTAGGTCATTCAGAAAATGTATACTGGCCTGCGACTAGCCAAGAAATCTAAATTATGTAATATTATATAATAATGTATTATGTAGCAGAATAATCATGAGGTTGGGAATTTATTTTTAATACATAGCTATTAATCTATTCAAAATTAGATCAATGCTGGTGGCCAAGTTATGCGCATGGGCGTGGCTTTATTCAATGGGATATGGCGGGGAATTAACAGGTAGTTTATTTAGTGGGGAATGTTATATCTACGTACCGCAGACAAAAACTGGTCACCACCATGTACTAATCTCATTTTGAATAGACTATTGTTAACTTTTAAAACATACGCTGAACATGATTAATTGAACAAGAGTTGAAGGCGGTAGTGGAATTTTATGAAACAGAAACATATTTAAGATTGGCCTTAGAAGTATGGGTATGTTATAAATAAGGCTTTTTAGGGTAGAAAACAAATTGGAATCATTTGCAACTCATTTAATGAAGCCAAACATTAAGTTAGGTAGCTAAGGTAAATATTTTTCAGTAACAATTTCAATATTTTGCTTATAAATAAAGCTAAGATCACAAACAAACTATAACAATGGAGAGGCGTTGGTGTTATAGTTGTTATACTAAACGCTATTTTTTAAATTTAAATAGTTTAGTCAGACTACGAGTAAATATTATAGAGATTTAAGCTCTAAACTATCTGCTTAAGTGGTTAATTGAGTGAAGTCATTGTAATAACACGGCAGATAAGTGATATATTTGTTTGGTCGTACAAATTTAAAGTAGAAATAAGTATTATTTTTCTAGAAGCCAGGGAAATTAGATGTTGGATATTAATAATATGATTTAAAATGAAGTTTAACAATATTGATAAGTGGCGGGAGCTAAGAAATAGTAAAATAAATAGTATAGTATGAAGAGTTCAGGGTTGTATCTTACGGACAGGTTTTTTTCAATAAAATATCAGGTCTAGGGATACCACGAGAATTTACAATTTAATAATTACATAAATAAATATTAATGTTTAATTTGAATACACCTCTTACTTATTTCTGCCTAGTTTTCATTATCAATATGGTTATTACTTAGTTTAATAAATATAAGATTATACAAGTATTAATTTTAAAAATATTAACACTTACAGTACTGTTGTCAAGTCGCAGCTTAGCTTTCCCTTTGCCTTTATTTTTTTTATTTTTATCACCTTTTTCTGCTTTCATTTTTTCTGTACTCATATTATCTACGCTGGCTTTTAACTTTCTCAGGTCATTCATTGATACTAAAACAATATAATTTGTATTTATTGTTTACAAATAATAATAACAGAACATTTGATTTAGAACTCTTACGTGTAACAGATAAATTTCTAATAAGTTCTTCAATAAAATCAGAATAATGATCAGATTTAGAAAAACTTTGTATTTTTTTCTGAAGGGCTTGTTCAAAAACAATGAAATCTTCTTTTGACTTTGGATTCATTCGGTCTATTGAATCTTCATCACTTTCATCTACACCTAACATTTCTTTAGCTACTTCCAAATCAGCTTCTTCTTGTAGTTTCTGTTGTAATAATTTTTTTTCTTCTGGTGTCATGTTTGAATTTTCTTCTGCTTCCAAAAATTTACGTCTCATCTTTTCATTTTCTATTTTTTGTTTTCGCTAAAAATAAATATTTTATTTTAGCAATTTTTTTTAATTATTGGTTGTAATAATAATAAAAAAAAATGAATTATAGATTTTTTCGCCACTGTGTATGTAGTTATTTTGTACAAAGAACAAAATTTTCAAAATATTTAGACTAATTTTGAGTTAATAATACCAAAAATACAAGATTCTACAGTGCATTAGTAATAACAAATATATTAACCTAAACATATAATACAATATTCTAGAATCTGTTGCATGCATTATATAAGGATCAGACAGAAAGATTACAACATAAGACATATAAAGCTGAGTTTAAAGCACTTGTAAGTCCCCATAATTAAAATGTGTAGTTTGCCAAGTAAAATAAAAATAAGAGAATTTAAAAAATTGAACCTATATACAAGCAGAGTGCAAGGATTGCAATTAGTTCTTTATTTGAGCTTAGTAGGCAGTATACTTTGTGAAATTGGGAGAATATTTCTCTCGATATGGAGAGTTAAATTTTATTTATTAATCAAATAGGTAGTTTATATTTAGTTAGGTAAATACAAGATTTTAAAAAATTATCAAGTTCTCGACTACTTATATTAACTCAAATCAAATACTAGAAAATATTCAATTGTTGTCTAAAGCAGCGTTTCCTAAAGGGTTTGCTGTGAAATTTGAAAGGTGTAGCGCGATAACTTTTTTTATAAAAAAACATATAATGATTTGTTTCAAAATACTTAAGAATAATTAACACGTTTATTGCCACCGCCGATCCGTGATCGTCACTAGTTCTTTTAATTAGATATAAATACGGCCATAGACACTGCTTCAATATTTATCATGTCCATTCAAAAAATATTTATAAACAATGCATTGCAGTTGGTTTTTGTTAAGTTGTATAGTAAACAATTGTTATCAACAATTATACTACATGGCCACACGGGCCAGATTATGAATAAACGAGCGGAGGTGAACGTGTTAATATAAAAATGAACTTCAAAATTATAAAAAAAGAGATATAATAATAAATTTTAGTGTAAAACGTGTGCTTGATGTTGTTTGCATAATAGTTCAATTCTAGAATGGATCGACAATTAAAATACCAGCATTTCTTGTTCAACTGATAAAAATAGTTCATGTTTTTTATTTCTAATATTTGTTAGTGTGGAAAACCTAAGTTCACAGATGTATGTTGTAGAAAATGGTAATAATATATTTATTAAAATTTCTGTAATTATCGGATACTATGTTTTAATAAGACTTCAAAACTGGAACAGTTTATGTTCATTAAATAAATTTTAATTTCAATGAATGATCAGATTGAAGTTCTAAAAGTTGTTCTTGTATAACTAATCCTGTAGATGTGATATTACATCTGATGTTACTGCAAAAAGATTGCGCACCTAATCATATTCGTTAATAAGCAAAGATGGGAAGTACTTTTTCATTTTTTCTTTTTAAAATTATGAGATGATTAATTATCAAATCAGATGTTACCTACGTATTATTCGTTAAGTAGATAATATTTATTCACAGTGTGTGACTTATAATAATAATAATGTGCTGCGATAGGAAAAAGTTTGAGAACCACTGGTCTAAAGATACCTATAATAAAATACTTCATAACAATAGAACTGGTACCTGTGTGTTTTTACCTACGACGGGGTTAAAGCAACATATTATTATAAATATTTATATTTTAAGTATATCTTAATTCTAAATTACAGTATACTTAGGGGTGTTACATACACAGGCTTAAATATATTTGTTACCCGCGTAGTATTTTAATATCTGTTAAGTTATTTTCAACCATGACCTCAAGTTTTAATCAATGATCTGTTGGCCACACTTACTATTTTGTCAATCCCCAAACTGGTGCTTACACACACAGCATTTTAAAAGGTTGAGGGATTCCAACAGTGGAACAAAAAAAAAATATGGCTCATTAACATATAAACAATTATTTGGTTGAATTCATATGGTATCAAAATTACGATAATCCATGTATAGGCATTTTAAATTGCATGACTGAATATTTTCCTCCTCGATTAATTTATTTTTATTTCTAGTTTTTATAATAGTTTTAATAACTTTTAATTAATTTCTTTAAATTACGCCACAAAAAGAAAGAAAATCGCAATAACCGATAAGTACCTATAAACTTGTTCACTGATATCCTAATTTTATTCTATTCGTCATTTAATTCAAGTAGTCAACTCCTCTTAACACCCAATTATAAATTTCTAATCGTAATATATACACATCAATATTACTAAGGTAAAAATTAAATGTTCAAGTACTTCTCTTTCAGCTATTTTTTGTTCCAATTTTGATTTAGTTTTTTTTTCGGGGACTTTCGTCTCGATTTTTTTTGTTTCTTCTTCCTCTGCATCCCAGCTATCCTAAAAATAATACAAAATAAAGGTTCATTGTTCATCTTCAAAATAACTATTCAACACATAGGGATAAATTAGGTGGATATTTGAAAATAATGAGATATATGGATGTTTTTATAAATTGTATAAACAAATATTTATTTACTATTTAGGACCTACTATTTTCAATTGAGTGCCATTAAATATAAGAAAATATATAGGATCTAATTATAAAACTAATCAAAAATAACTGTTTTTAATTGGCTTCTGCATGAAATATAATCTTAGCTATAATAACACTTCTATCTTAATATAATGTACTTATCTCTTTATACGGTATTTATATGTATAATTAAAACTGTGTAATAGGTAACTCACAATTTCTAACATAAACTTTGCATAAAGGGAATTGATAAATCAATTAACTTGTTTCTTTCAAATAGATGAAAGTAACAAATGTAGCTACACATTAAAATTAAATGAATCAATACTGCTTAGTATTTTTTTCAAAAATAACTATACTACACAGAGTAGTCACTTATATTGATATTGTAAAACTTTTATCTATTTAAACCTTTATCTTGTAAAAAGAGAGTATTATTTCTTCCATAACTTTATTTCTACCTTTCTAAATAGCCATTTAAGTAAATATTTGCATAGATAATACAAATAATGTATGTACATACATTGATATAAAATTGCTTAATGATTCAAGGCCAAGTATACAATAAATATGTACTAAAAAGAAAAAACAGTTCTAATGGGCTGAATAATGTCATCAATTTACCCCTGAACATATAGTTATAAATAAAATAGTACTAAAAGATCTAGTAATACAGTAGTAAATTCATCTCTGTTAATAGTATTTGCGACTTTTTTGTTTGTTACCACACATAAATTCACCACTTTCAAATTCCAGGTACATACAAAATGTTTTGTAATTAACAATATTGTGTTCCAAAACAATGTCGCAGATTAGTTTAATTAAGAGTATATCGTGGTACCTTAATATTTTCTTCTTCGTCTTCACCTTCCCATTTGTTGAGCTTAGCACCGCCAACAATGTCGACAACGGGAATGATAGGTTTAGCGGGTTCAAAATTATCAGCATCTGAACGGGAAAAAATTAAAGAAACTATTTTAGTACAAATGAATTCAAGATGCATACATATCCATTTAATTATAACTTTAAAATTGTATATAGTATTAATGTCACTCACCCCACTCCATGGTCACGTGTGTCTCTTAAGCTTTTATCCACTTTTAACAAATAACCTTGGGCTAGGGCGTGATGCGTTTGTCAGAAAGGAACGATGTAGACTGCGATCGACGTGAGAATAAAGAACCGTGATGCGTATTCAGCCAATGTTCCGTTGCACCAGACTTTAATATTAAACATAACAAATGGGAGAAATTTAGTAAAAGCGTATACGTATCGCAACTCACAACCAAACACGAATTCGCCGATTCAGTGCTTTCGGTGAAATTTTATCGTTACCAACCCATGGAAAGAATTATACATAAGACAGGTTGTACAACGCACCAGAAACGGAGTTCCCGGCCAATAGCCCACGCTGGTCCTATGGACACACTGCTCTATGGTATTTATATCTAAAGAATAGGGCAACAATTCGAAAAGGTAAAGAATAGTTTGCATAGATATATAAATATTAAAATATATACCTATTTAAACCTTAATAATATAAAAATAAATAGATATTTATACATATGAGACTATAATAGGTAATCAAATACTCAATAGGTATTATGATAAAGTATCAATATGGTATGATATGATATTTATGTGGTACACTGAAATTCAGCCGTGACGTGCATCACGCCATTCTGCGTAGTTATCAAACGCCATAACTATGATAAAAAATACACAAAAAAAAGCCACAGGAAATAAAACCACCGAAAAAAAACCAAAATTCAAACTTGTTTTCAATTTTCAAAGCTTAGACATAAAAAACAAATTTTCATGAATTTTCTAGATGATAATTTAATTATTTTCTTGGATATTTCACGAAATTAATCAAATTTAAAAATGTAAAACCTTATAAAAAAAAAATCTTGTGATTATATTGATTTTTTGATATTTTTTAATTAGAAATGAAGAATTAATAAGGAATGTTGTACTACATTTTCAAGCATTTTGCTTCATAAAAATTCAAAATGAGTCAAAATATTTTAGAAACTATAATAGGTACGAATTCGTACGATAATATGTATTATATGGAATGCTATAACATAAACATTTCTATTATCTACATATGTATGTTTAAGTTACACTAATAAAATAAAATAAACATTATCCAATACTGCATTTGCATAAATTTATCACTTTTCCTTATTTCCTTGTTTTTATCAAACATATTTAAAAGCATTAGCCATTTTTCCTTTTACCCCCACCTAACTAGATTTAATTTTTTACTAAAATCCATTCTAAAGGCTAAAGCTGAAGATCGTTTAAAATTTTAAATAGTCCAAAAGGTGATGAGGGTAGAAATATAGTCATGCAGATAAAAAAAACTCAAATCATTGTAAATTCAACACATTACCATTGCTCTGCTCAGAATCTAAAAGTAATAACAATTAGCAAATTTTCGAAACATTATTAATATTATTATAAAATAATAATGAATGTGCATGTAGACATGTAGTTATAAAAATAGTGTAGTATTAAATAAAATATAAAATATAATTTTTAATAATATAAATTCATTTATAGTCTTTTCTTATTGAAAATTATTAGAATTTGATCAACGGCTAGTTTAATTGGAAATTTCTGTTTCATCAATGTTAATTTTGATGTATGAGTCCACTTATTCTTGTAGATTTTACAGAAAAATTCAAATTGATTATTATTATAATATAAAGTAAAATATATAAAAAAATAATTTGGTTTAAGGTATGCTAACAAAAACAAGATATTTTTGAAATCAATGTGATGATTTTTTATACACTTTGTTATAATTTAAACATTTTTCATAGACATACCAGTTACAGTTAATCCACATTTTCTTATTAATGTTTTGTCATGTCCAGATATTTTCGTATTTAACTGTGTATCGAAATAGTATAAATAGTACCGCCAGTATCAGATACATCACTACATGTATCATACATCCATACCTACACTAGTACACTCCGTTATCCGATTCCCCGAGAAAATCTAGTTACATAGTGCATACGAATGGTGCTTTAACATGTGGATTTGGGTATTTGTGGCGATGTACGACAAGTTTTGTTTAATGCATAACCATATTCTTTCTGCGAACGGAGTTGCAATAAGCTAAAATGTAATTATGAACAATATTGAACAATGCATTAATGTACCTATTTTGCCTATACTATACGCCGATAATCATATTTGCACAAAGTATTTAAAATTAAAAAATATTATTGTTTATACCTTGTATACATTTTGAAAGTCTTTTAGCCGCGGATCTCTTGTACTCTCTCAATTTTTTTTTCATCATTATACTCATTATTTTAATATATTTTTTTCCGTTATTTTGAAAGGTACAGTACCAATTTACACTACATTCATTGCTCTGCACAGAATCTAATAAATTACTATAAGTAATATCAAAAAAAATATCATAAAATATACTTAGTGATATACGCAGATATATGTAAAGAAAAAATTCTATAATTTTATTGTATATATCTGTGGTAATAAATGGTAACTAGGGTTCAGAATTGAAGGCAAAAGCATTTTTTCAATAATAATAATAGAAAAATAAATTGTATTTAAAAAATCAGATTGTTTAGAAAATACGGAAGCTATTACGATTAGAAAATTTTAGCAATTAAAATTAATATAATCTATTAACATTTATAATTTGTAAAAAAAGGTTGAAGTATAATAAATACTAGATTTAATTCTATACACATGGTACTTAGGTATATATTTTACTAGAACAATTTTTAAGAAATATTATCCTTAATATAATATACACATTTGAATAACTGAGTACTTACTCGTTCGAATTTTGAACAAGATATACATTAACATTTTTAAAATAATAACCTCACGTTGGGTTTCTTCATTGGACGGCCTCTCTTTTCATACTATTCTGTAAATAAAAATGCTGTTATATCTGTCATCATATTGTCCTATTATGCATGTAGCATAGATTGTTAATTTAGTATAAAATAAAAAAATAATAATACACTAAATAATTTACAAAAAAAAAATGAGGGTTTCCATTTAAAAAAAACAGAGGTTTGTATTACTGCATGAAACTTTTTAAATAGTACAAAAATCTATACAATTTAAAAATATGGTTCTAGAATAAAAAACTATAGGAAGTAGGTAAGTACTTAAGATACTACATATGTTGATTGCATTGTGACATATTGGTATACATAGATTGTGGAACAACTGGTGGTTAGAATAAACATTTTTTTGAATAAATGAAAGTCCGAACAAATTTATATTTTAAATATGAATTCAATACAAATTGACTTTAAAACAAATATTTTGTGTAATAAACGGTATATTGATCTGTCCATGGTGAACATTTATTATTATTGTAACACTCGACTATGCATTATTATATTTAGGTATAATAATTTATAACAATATAAGTTACTATAGTAGTATAATAGTCTACATAATATTATACTTATGATCACTCGACATAACATTTCACCACTAGCTATCGCTGCAGTACGATTCCTTAATTATTATAATGTTATTATTATGCTACAAGCTATTGCTTAGTTACCAATGTCATAACATTCATAACATTTCATAAGCTACTTTTTAGTTTTATTATTGATTAACTTAATGTTCATAAATTTTAGTTAATTTTCGGTATTTACTTAAAAAAAAAATATATAATTGTATTGAAATATATTTTATAATTTTTAATTAAATTATAAATAATAATTATAAAAACAATTATGGTAAATTATTTGTTTTTATTTTTATTATATAAATATTAATAATATATTTTTTTTTGTTATATTTACAAATACTATATATGCAACAAACTATTTTGTTTCAATAATTTTCAATATCTATTGTATATTTTAGGAAGGAAATATTTCAGTAAATGAACACCATAGAAATGTAATTGAAAATTATGTAGAATTTATGGGCCACCAAAAAAAACAATCTATTGTTTTAATTAAAAAAGCGTTTGAAGAAGTCTTTAAAACCAAGTATATTAGAATGATTATGTACACAATATATTTTATTATTATTAAAATAAAAATATTTTTAAAGTTTATTAGATGAAACGTACACAAAAGAAGAAGTGAAGAATATTTTAAACCGTTTAGAAACAACAATGACTAATGAAATAAAATGTGAATTATCTGCATATACGAGCACTAATCTTCTAATGATGTATCAATTTTTTCAACAAGCTGAAAAATGGCATTTAAGGCTCAACGTAGATATATCTGAAATACAAAACAAGTAGGTAGATATTATAATGTTTACTTTTATTTTAAATATTTACTTATTTAAAGCAGTATTTTGTATAAATAGGGAATTGTTACAAGAGATGGAAAAAATAGAAACTAATTATAACATAATGAATCGAACATTAGAAAAAAAAAAGCTTTTAGGTTCTTCTGATCACTATATTACAAATGATTTTGTTGAAATTTTGCACAAAAGATTAAATCAGCTGGAAACCCACAATTCTAAATTGGAAGCAGATTTAAAAGATTTAGAAGAGAATGTACAAAAAAAAAATTTTTATGTATAGAATAAAAAAAAAGTAAAAGTGTTTAAAGTTTACAAATATATTTTAGTGTAATAAATTGAATAATGAAAAAGAAGCATTGAAATTACTTATCAAACAAGAAGACAAACAGGAAGATTTACAAAAAAGTTTAGTTGAAATCGAAGTACAAACTCAAAATATCTTTGATGTAAGCACCACAAAAAATAAATGTCTTATAAAATATTGTACCAATCATAATATTAATATATAATACACATTTAGGATAATATAAACAATCACGATGAATGTAAAATAACAGTAAATCAATTAGAAAATGAATTAGCGGTGGCACAATCACAGTTAACATTAACAAATTTGGTGAGTAATAGTACATTTTTCTATGTATAAAATGTATAACACAAGATTAGACATACGTATAGATTGTTAACTATTTTAATTAGTTCGATTTTACTGACCATTCACCATTCACTCTTGACCCTTGACATAACAAAATTTTAAATAGAAGTTAATAATAAAAAATTATACTCGGGTCTGTATTTATAAATATCTACCGTATTTTTTAATTTTTTTTTCTTTAAATACATTTTTAAAAAAATACGATTTTTGATTTTTTTTTTACGATAAGTACAACTTGTAATAAACCTTGTATTAAATTTTAAAGATTTTTTGGAATGGCAAATTTTTTTGAAAATTTCAATTGTCAATAAATAGCTTAAAAAAAATTAAAATATTTTGAGAATTTAATTGTAAACAGATAACGCTAATACAAACATTTGTTGACAATTTCAAGTATTTACAATGATTGGTTTTTGAGTTACAGCAAAATAAAATTTGCGATTTTGTTACTTTTTTTAGGGTTTTTACTTACACTTTTGAAAACTACTGGACTTTTTTATTTTAGACCTACCAAAGTACTAACTAGATTCATTTTCCTTTTCAAAGAGAGACTGAAGTCAAAAATCAAAGCACTATTACTACTTCAAAATGCGATGACAGACACAAAAATAAAAAAACAATCATTGTAAAATCAATACATTCCTTACTTCGTTCAGAATCTAATAATAATGCATAACAATACAAAAAATATTAAAAATAGATAAATTCAAATGTAAATGAGTCAAACCAGTTTCTAATGTTTATTTTATCATATAATATAGTGGTAATAAGTTGTATGAATCCGATGTTATAAGATTATAATCTTATCAAATTCATACAACTTATGATAAACGTGCACTTAGTCCTTACTCCAATTTTAAAATTGTGGTTTGTAAACAGTCAAGCAGGTTTGTTAATTATACGATGCTAATTAAGATATTTTTTAAGGAACTGGACAGAAAATTTAATGATACAGCTGCATACATTAACATGAAGAATATAATTACCAAAAAAAACGAACAGGTTCGAGAACTAAGAGATCGGTTGCTTATTTACGAGAAAGAAGACAACCAAGACAATGTTGTATGATTTAAATTACCATTAGTTAATAACGTATAGGCAAAATTAAATATAATAAATAATGTATAGATTCATTTAAAAATATTTAATTACATAGTATTCCAGTAAACTCACCAATTTGTTGGCTCAGTGGCGTGCGGTCAGATCAAGCGGTGATAATCCGAAGGCCAGAGCTTAGATGAAGTATAACCAAGAAGAGTTATACCATTTTTTTTATATCCAATAGATCATAGTTACCTAGCTATTAGTTACATAAATATAATATTGATACACTGTGTTTATAATAAAATATAAATATATTTTAAAATAAATGGCAAAAAATCAAGTCAAAAAAGGAGTACGTTATATTTTCTCTACGGCACGGAAAAACATTGAATAATTATACAAGCACGTAAACAAAAAAAAATTTCGGGGGGAGTTTACAAAATTTAGCAATACAAATTGTGCCGCAACATAATAAAACAATTTTTTCCTCGTTAATCGAAATTATTTCGGAGAAGGGGTGGGGAGGGGGTTGAACCCCCCACTGTATACGTGCCTGAATACATACATATATATATTATTAAAATTATGATAAAAAAATATAACAATAAGGTTGCTATGTTAACGTAAATATATTAATTGTCGGTTGTTAGAGGTAACCTTACAACAGTTACAACAATTCTGATTAAAAAATAATAATCCAACATTACATTAGTGGCGCAAAGCTAAGTAAAAGAGTAAAATCGTGGAGATCAGTATAGATACGTACAAAAGAATATGTTTAATTTCTGGAAAAAATTTCGGTAACCAATCCATATTTTTATCAAATTGTATTAAAATACGGTTTCTTTGCAGCGTCTTGACGCCTTATATAAAAGTACCCCACTGTTTGATGATTGTTTATCCTCTTGCAGAACCGATCATCTTTGTAACGAACACCATTAAAGTTTATAATATATCAGTCCTCAGTGTAAGTTTATGTATTATTAAGTGTTCAACAGACAGATGTATTCTCGTAATTTTTATTCTCATTTAACAATCAGCTAGTTTCTCGACTTATTATTCACTTCCATTTCTATCTAAATAATAGTTTTTTTCCCAAAAATGTCAATGATACACGCATTTTGACATTTTTTAAATTTATTGCTGTCTTGTGCAGTGATCTATTTTTCAACGCTCCACCATCGCAGCGGTGTAGCCATAGAAATTTTTTTTTTTTTTATTATGACTCGATGTCGTATTACCTAATATACTTGTATTAGGAGTTAAGACACTAGGCCATTTGATACAACTCGTACAAGTGTAAGGACGACGATTTATCAATAGATGGAATAATAGCATCTCCGTAGATACATATTATAATATACAGTATATATGTGTTAATATATAGGTTGCATAAGCAACAAAATGGAGCTTTTTGTTTTATAATGAATATAGTATGGTAATCGTGATATTGAATTTATGCTCGACTGCAAAAAGAAAACTAACTAGTTTAAATCTAATTTACAACTAACAGTCTACTGCAGAGTTTAAAATATATATTTTATAAATGTGTATCACTAACTATTTTACCTACGAGTTGCTACTATAACACAGCATATAGGTGGAACGTGGATATTTTGCGTCATGGACGTGATATTAATCGCCGGAATTATAATTATTTGAAATTAAATTAATAATTAGAGAAACATTGAAGTTATTATATTAGTTATTAATTATTTAATTCAGTATCTATACACAGAAATACAGAATGAACGATTGTTTTTTCATTTATTCTATGATTAATTGTGTTTAAAAGTTTGACATATAAATCTGGCCAATCTGGGTCGTCGGAGTATCTGCGATAATTTCGAGTGACTGAAATCAAACATTGTTTGCAATATATTTATGTTGTGAACAACGATTTTTGACGTAGGGGCGTATACAGGGGGAGGGGGTTCACCCTCCTGAAATAATTTCAAGTAATGAGGAAAAAATTGTTCTATTATGTTGCGGCACAATTTGTATTGCTATATTTTGTAAACCCCCCGAAATTTGTTTTGAATATGTGCCTGTTTTGACGTGATTATTTTATATGAATTTTGTTATTTAACTTACAGCTTATAAATTAGTATATAATTATAGATATTACTATTACTTTATTACTTATAAAGTAAATATACAAATATACATTATAAAGGATAGCCTTATTATAACTAATAACTAAGGTTCGGGACTTGTTGCACTTAAAATTATCGAAATATGCAGCTAATTTTTTATTTTGTCTTTGAAAACGCATTAAGTATAATGTATATTATAATTATAAAAAAAATTTAAAAATTAGGTAGGTACATAACTGTGATTCACGAACGAACATTATACAATTGTCCATATTGACCATATTGTTGACAAAGAAGTTGATTCTTAAGCGTCAAAGTACCTATTGTAAACAGACGTACGACCGTACGAGTCTGATACGATAGACTACGACCTTAATTTATTTAAAAAAATATTTTTGAATGTTTTCCAAAGATCATTTTTCCCGAAAATTTTCCGTACAAACAAATTAAAAAAATTCAAAATATGTAAAATAAGTAAATTTAATCTTAGTATTTAGTTTTACCGTTTCATTAAACAAATTTATAAAATAATATTATATCGACGAATGTTTGGAAAAATAAGCGAGTCCGCAAAATCCTAGTCATTCGCGATTAGAATTGATGAACATATACAGGTACTTATTGGCTTGTAATAAACAACGCTCCGCTCGTCGTCCGGGTGATTTTAAAAATCATCTGCCACGGCATGAGCGACGATATTCTAAACAAGTTTATTTGTCAATCTAAATCCCAAGACGTGTACACAACTGCACATTTCTACATAGAAAAATGGCCTTCTAAATCGGCGAAATCAACATAACTATAGCGTTCTTGGGCTACGCATTCCAGGAACTCCACACCATTCTGGAAAAAATCGTAGTAATCGAAAATGCCTTAAACGTAGCTGACGAGTTCGCTGACAATTGTTCTAACGAGTCCGCTGACTTAGTGTTCGCGATGTCATCGAACGTCTGTTGTCATCGGTGTGCAGACCACCAGCTGCAGGACGTAATCGATAGGTACCTTCTGCGAATCAGGAACGTCTGCCGTAGTCGACGAAGACGATCCGTCAGACGACGGACAACTCGTGGAGGACCGCTGCGTGGTCTTGAAGCCACCCAAAGGTCCTGAAGTCAGGAATAGCTTAGGCGAGGTCGTGGGTTGGCTTCGCCTGGATGAGACATCCACGCAACGCAGTTCGTGACGTGGCGGAGCATCAAACGGTTTGTGCTGGGCACGTGCTGCATCCGGCATCCGACGTGTATAGTGTCCCGGAACTGGCACCCTTGGCCGGAGACATCAGTCGCAAGACGACGGCGATGAAGGATTGGGGGGGGGTTACGAGATAGTGTACTGACGGTGTCGCCACTCGCCAGAGCACATTCTTCGCAGTCACCTGTGGGCACGATGGATTTGCGGTCGTCGTGCGGTCGCGGTCGCTGTGATGCGCTTGACGCTCTGGCGGTTGTGCGAGCGCCCGGACGCTCATGTCGCGCAGAACGACGGCGACGCGATAGCTAATGGTAGGTACCGACGCGGGCAACAATTCCGCCCCGACTGTACCGATGACGGTGACGGTGACTCAGTTTTCGGGGTGAGTTTATTATTTATTATTAGTTTTTTATTGTTTTTTTGTTGTTTTTTTTCTTAAAGCTATACTTTAGCCACTTTTGGTAACTTTTTTCGCAACTCACTATGTTTTAGTCTACACCTTATGTTTTTTTTACTTAAAAAGCCACTTGCAAATTTTTTTCTTAAAACATTTTGTTCTTTTTTTAAACTAAATTTTGTGGCACTTTGAGCCACTTGATTTTTTTTTTCATTTATATATTTATTTTGAAATTTAAAATGTATTTATCTATGTGAGTCAGTAAGCCAAATTTTTTCCATTTATTAATAATGTTAATAAAATGTCTGTTTATAAAAAAAATTATTGTTTCTTCTTTTTTAATTTTTCATATTGTCAAGAATATATACTTAAATTATTTTACCTAATTAACCAAATAATAACTAATAAAACCGTTAATATAATATTAATATCTAATATTTATTTATACTTAACAGAAGATTCGTTTATGGAGTTATATAAACATGTTCATTGTCGATGTATTGAACTAAATGCGCTATAAATACGTATTAAATAATGTTTTAAAACATAATTGATACATCGTAAACATTAAACGCACGCAGTGATTTGTAAATACTACACCGGCGGATACAGCAAGGATAGAATAGATATAAACTAGGTAAATTTATAAAATTATAACACACTTAAAATAATCCACGACTATTATAAAAAAATATGTAAATGCAAGAAGTCTCGAACCCTAGCTACTAATAACTGTGTTATATGTGTATCATACCTATAATATAATATGATTGGTATTTTGATAAAACTATAAAAAAAAAAAATGATATTCTCATCGTTTTGATATCTTAAATAAATAATTACATGGAGTTGATACACGTAAAATTAACAGATAGTGTATACATAGAATAACAGTTATTCTGTGGTTTATATTTTATGAGAATCCATGGATAATTTAATACTATATTTAAATATCTTATGAAAATCCATGTTCAATTTATTGTTACAAATGAAAATTTTATATTATATTAATAAAATTATCCGTAATTATTATCTGTGCTAATTTATGATGATTAATACATTTAAAATTCAATATTGTAATAATTTGTAAGTTCAATCCAACTCTATAACCACTATTTTTCTTTTAAAAACTTGTTGTCCTTGATCGTTAAAAACTATTTAACTATGGATAATCATCATGTTGATGGTGTTGGGAGATTTTCTATGTTAGCACAAGGCGCATTAGAAGAAGTTCCTTCGAATATTAATGTTGGTGTAAGAATATCGGAAAACGAAGGTAAAGAAAAATACAATTATATCATAACACTTACCTAAGATCTTTTTATTTGATTTTAGATTCACCAATAACATTTGAAGAAGCCCAGAATGAGTCTGGTTAGTAAAATTAAATTCAAAATGTTTTCTTGGATATGATTTGTGATCTAAATTAAAAATGTATTTCGAGCAGATATAGGTACTTTTATAATATAAATATTATTATTTCTTAAGCAAAATACAGTGTATATATCACATGTTTCTGAAATAGACGAGGTCGCTAGAATATGCTTACTCACTAGCTGTGATAGCTCAATGAAGATTTTTTTGAAATTTTTTTTTTCTTCAAAATTAGAGCTTATTCAAATTATTTTAAACATATTATCCTAAATGTAAAAATAAACATTATAGTTGTAGTTTTTGAAGATTTTCAAGGCGTCACGTCGGTTTTGTGCTTGTTACGCATTTTTCACGCTGGAATTGCCGACAAAAAAAACATACATCGATTTGTATGAGAGCATTAAAAATACTAAAAGATAAACAGTGATAATACTTAGTTATTTTTTGAATTCAACATACATTATTAATTAACACACTGTTTTACATTGTAAAATAATCATAATAAAATACACTTTTTTTTGATAATCAATTAGTTATATGTATGTTAAATTATAACAAATTATTATCATCCCAACTGTTTATCTTGTCATGTTCTTATACAAACCGATGTGTCACATTATTACTTTATTTTAGTCAGTGATTCGAGGGTGAAAAACACGTGATAAGCCTTAATTCGTATGAGAATTAAAAATAAAGTACAACTCTAGTGTTGTAGAGTGTAAATGTTTACATTTAAAATAATATTCTAAAAATAATTTAAATAAACCCAGATTTTGAAGAGTAAAAAAATTTTCATCGGATCATCACAATAATGATTATGCACTATGCATATACTAGTTACCTCACCTCAGGCACGAGTACAGGGGGGGGGGTCGTAATACAATTTTTTAGAAGTTAAAGTTTTGGGATCCACTAAGTTTATGTTGTCCTGGGGCCCAATCGATTCTTAAATTCGGGCTTGCATTCTCTGCTAGATGTAGTAATGGGATGAGTAGGATCCAAAATATATTAAAAATTCAAACATTTTGGTTTCTATACAAAAGTATCTATATCTTTTCAGGCAGGTATAAAAAAATTATATTATGATAATTATAACTTTACAAAATCATTTACCAATTTTGACTACTGCTAACTTCATAGTATGTGTATACCTACTTATAGGAACTGGAAAATATCAAATATTGTTATTGGTAGTATGTGGTTTAGTGAATATGTCTTGTGCTATATCTACAACAGCCGTATCATTTATTTCACCTGCGGCTGAAGTAGACTTCGATTTAAATTCAACTACCAAAGGAGTATTAAATGGAGCTCCATTTCTTGGTAAGTCTATCCCGTAGACATAGCATGGTAGCGTAGTATACATATAGAATGTGTATTATTATGCTCAGTGCCGAATTAAGTGTTTCGTGGGCATTAAGTAAATTAAACAAATAAATAGATGGACCTAATTGGCCATAAAAAATAAAAACAAAAATTAAACAACTGTCTTATATCTCAGATGTTTTTTTGAACTATAAATTTTAAAGAAAGGGTGGGCAAATGGGTGTTGCTCATGCTGTGTAGTAGTGATGGAGAGTAGGTCACTGTAATGATGAATGCGTTAAATTTGAATGGTATGACAGGTATCGCATTGTAAACGAAAAACGATTCTGAACAGAGATGATTTGTCAGTTTAGGATATATTATATTATTACCTATATTTAAATTTTAGTATGTCGTTATTTTATATGATTTTGTAAAACTTATGGAGAACTTGTATTGGGTTTTTAACCTTAGGTAGTTAAGACAGTCCTAACTGACCTAACTGTAAGGTATGAATTACAACAATTTTATGAATTTTCAATTTCAAAATTCCTTGCAAATTTTCCCGATTTTGACATATTTAATTAATATTTTAACTTTAAATGCTTAGAAACAAAAATTGTGACTAATGATATTTGATTTTTTTTTTTATTATTACAATAAGTTCAACCTAAGTATAAGGTTATACTTATAATAAATCTTGTATTAAATTTTAAAAATTTTTGGAATGCCAAATTTTTTTGATAATTTCAATTGTCAATAAATAGCTTAAAAAAAGTTAAAATATTTTGAAAATCTAATCGTAAACAGATAACGCTAATACAAACATTTGGTGACAATTTCAAGTATTTACAATGATTGATTTTTGAGTTACAGCAAAATAAAATTTGCGATTTTGTTACTTTTTTTAGGGTTTTTCCTGAAACTTTTGAAAACTACTGGACATTTTTACTTTAGACCCACCAAAGTACCAACTAGATTCATTTTTCTTTTCAAAGATGGACTAAAGTCAAAAATCAATGCACTATTACTATCTCAAAACGCAATGACAGACACAAAAATAAAAAAATAAACACATCATTGTAAAATCAATACATTCCTCACTCCGTTCAGAACCTAAAAAACACAATGTTTTATAGTTGAATACATATAAATAATATTTAATGCATGATCACCTCTAAGGGCCGAAAATTTTCGATTTTTAAACAATGCTTAATTTTTCTTATAGGTTAATCTGGCTCTAATTGTGCTTTTATTTTTATACATATTTGTTTGAACCAATTCTCGCCTGCAGTTAACACTTCACCATAAATTAATACTTCCAAAACACCCCTGCATACAATAAATTAATACAGACATTCATATCAAAATGTTACCTCTATATTGTTATTAAATACAAGTAAATCATTTTTGATAATTGACAAATTGTATTTTGTCTATATTATATTAATCTAACGTTATTAATAATTTAAAATAAGAAGCCCTACAATATTATACTAGCCATTAGATATGTAAATTATTATTAATACATTTTTGTGTTTAACATTTTTTTAGGAATGGTACTAGGAGCATATTTTTGGGGTATTTATGGTGATTTAAAAGGAAGAAGAATTGTTATTTTGGGATCAATGGGGATGGATACATTATTTACTATACTTTCTTCTTTAGTACAACATATTGAATTGTTTTTCATAATTAGAGTAGGAAATGGATTTGCGTAAGTCATAAAATATAAATATTAAATAATGTGTTTGTGTATAGATATTATGTAATAATGAATACTGAATAGTAAATATAACATTAAATATATTATAATATAAATGTATGTTGAAAATGATTTCAAATAAATTAATAACTTACATTATATAAATAAAATTATTTGAGTTTTATTTGAAATGGTAATAATTAATTAACAATTTTGCCTTTTCTTAAAATTAACGCCTTAAAATTCTTCTATTCTGTTTTATATAGTACCTATACGATTATATCTATAACTACCTACCAGTGGCGTTCTCACGGGGGAGGGGATTAGGGTGTCATACCCCCCTTTGGATTTTTATGTAATGATATATTATCTACATGAAAAAAAAATGTAGGGTCTGTGACAAGTCAAAAATGAATATCCCTCCCCTTTCAAAAAAGCTGAGTACGCCACTGCATCAAAATGTATAATTGAATATAATTATTTGATATTTTCCCTATAATCTGTGTATTTCTATCTAAATGTATATGATGTTATTGTAAAAGTATTAATTTTAGCATAATTGGTGCTACTTGCATGGTTTATGTGTACTTGGGTGAATTTTTAACATCTTCCAAAAGAGACAGTTATCTACTTTTTCTTGAATTATTTTGGGCTTTTGGAATGATGGTTGGACCAGGTTAGTACTTAAAAATGTTTACATTAAAAATTAAATATTGTTGAAGTTTTTAAAATTTTTTAACTTTTATTATATTATATATTTATTTATTTTTTAATTTAATTTAATTTTAAAATATGATACTGGTTTTGATTTTTAAAAAAAAACAAAAAATAAAGGTAAGTATTTATAGATGTTGTTTTCAAAAAAAAATTATATATTTAAATATTTGTATAGTTTACTGTATATTTTTAGTAGGTTACAGATCATAATGAATAAATGAATTTTAATCAAAGATAAAATTTCTTAAATATTATTATTAATAAAAAAATATTTATATTTTATAATATCTAATTAAAAATTGGCCCCATAATCCGTATTTAGTTTTTCCAAATAAACTTTAAAATATGCATCTTCTTGTTCTATAAGACATTATTTTCCTTTCGTCGTTCCTATTGATAGGTACTAGGTACTAGGTAGGTTATTATTAATTGTATATCATAATAGATTATTTTATCGTCTGTATTAATTAGTCAAGGTTTTAATTTACTTTGAACTGTTATTAAGTAGTATTAAAAATGTAGTTTTCCGTATCGTGTACGTCAAAATAATAAAATTAAAATATTATAGTTATTTTTCAAAAGATATTTTCTGCGGTCACCATTTTACCAGCTGTATCTATACAATATACCTACCTATACTAATCTAAAAGACTAAAGTATTATTAAAAAAAACACATATACTTTTGAATATATTATTTTAAATTTAAATAAACAAAATTACACAAATTTTAGATATATTCAACCTAATTTTTAAATATGTTTATTTGTTTTAGGCTTAGCTATGGTGATAATTCCGAGCAATATTGTTTTCATTTCATCTATATATTTTAAATTTAATGCTTGGAGATTTTTTATACTTTTAACGTCAATACCAAGCTTTATTTCATTTGTATTGATTTATCAATACCCAGAAACTCCACGGTTTTTAATGTTTCGAGGTTATTTAATTCAATCCAGAGATGTTCTTGAACAAATATATTTAGTAAACAACAAATTTACAACCATACCGTATCCGGTAAATATTTTTGATAATTTTAATATAATGTATTTAATAGATGAATATTTTAAAATATTACTATAAAATTATTTTAATATTGGTAAAAATTTTAATTTCAAACAGTCATAGAAAATATAGATTAAAAATCTATAAAGAATCTTGTCTTTTATCAAATTTTAGGTATAATATAAATACATTTTTCATGAATTTTTCTAACCATAAAATAATTTATGATTTTCGAGGTTTTGTCAAAATTATTACTTAAAATACTTAAAAAAAATTTTGATTATGTTAGTTTAGTTGGGTAATGAATAACTTATTAGAAACCTTACGTTTAAATTTCAAGTATTTTTACCCAAAAATAATTTTTTTATCAACATTTAAATAAAAAAATTAAAATTGCAATTTTATCTGTGAATAATAATAAAAGATTCAGAATATTTTGTAACTCATTATAAAATAATGATTCTTTCATCAACAACTCATAATGAAGTACTCATGAACTACTCATCATTTCAGAAACTATATTAACGTTTTTGAAAATATTTTTTTACATAAATGTACACAGTCAAAAATTAAATATCTTTGATTACCTACTTAATTTTTTAATTAACTACTTAATTAATTAATTAATTTTTTTTTTAATTTCATATTATATACCAGAATATTCTTGAAATGTTTCTATGTATAAAAGTCGAAATTCAAAAGAGTAGTTCATGAATTAAAAGTATTAGTGTTGTCGAGCGGAGTAATGGGTGTGGGACATTGTGGGTCAACATTTTTTAGTGTACCTAATCTCCGTGAATCTACGACTCCGCTCGCCAACACTTTAAGTACCTAGTTTGATACTTAAAACTCAAAAGTTACTGTTTGAAGTTTGAATTTTAATGTGTACCTATAGATATGTATCGAAATATTTCGAAAAATATTTTGCTTTAGAATATGAAATCAAAAATGTATGTTGTCATTCAAAAAAGTAAAGAATAAACTTAAACAATTGTAACGATAAAAAATATTCCTAATTATTAAGGAAAGCACTAATTTTTGTTTTCGATCGTTCTCGCATGTACCAACAAGATCCAATTTCTTACCCCCAAAGTTAAAAATCGTAGCATTTTTATTGTCTTTAAAAGTTAAAAATGTGACAGTTAAAAAAAAAAAACATTAATAAATTTTAAAATTAATGCATTTATCACTCCTTGCTCAGAATTTAAAAACTTAAACTACTACCTACCTACTATAATATATAAATTTTACTTACATTTATTGAAAATAAATATGAAGAATAATATGCTGTAGTTTAACTTACATAGTTTTGACTGGAAATATTTGAGTATAAATTATAATGAAAGATAAATAATTTTCAATATTACAATTTATAATGGTATAGGTACTATTAATGTTTTAGTTACTAATCTATAATAATTATTTATTTGCGAATATTAAAAAACAGGGGTCACCAACCTTTTCAAACAATTCAACTAGGTACATTCGAATTTTAAATTCCTGGTGATTGACATTCAGCAGAATTTAGGTCTTATTTTAGGTATGATAAGCAAAAAAGATCCTGGTTTGCAGTGGCATGTCCAGAACTTTTTTTGTGGATGGGTCACAAAACTTAAGTTCAGAATGGTTTTACCCCCTCTTCAGTCCTCATATTATAATTTGATCTATTTAAGTTTTCTATTTTTATTCTATAAATGACTAATTTTTATATTTTTATAGCAAATGATAGCTTACTTTTTATTAAAACATAAACTATATGATATAATTTAATTTGGTTCTTAGATTAACTATAAACAAAAAATAATTTTAATAGAAAAAATTATGGAAACAAAAACAATATTTAGAATACAATATCCTGTATTATACAAAAAATATCCACAATTTCTCTTTAAATATTCAAATCTTACATTTTTATTGAAATACCTAACCTTATCAAAACAATTTTTTTCTAACTATATTTTCATTTTTCATTGAGCATCGGACTTATACTAGTATAGTATTTATAAAAAAAATGTGGGTGAGGACTTGCCTACCGGGCCCACCCCCTAAACACGCCACTGCTGGATGGCGATCCCTGTTATAAAATAATATTATAATTATTATTACCTATCTTAAACATTTAACTTTTTTATATATATAACTTAAAATAGGTACTTGATTCGATGAATTTAAGTAGATAGCATATTTTATATTTATTAATACATTTAAATCATTCTAATTCGACTAAAGGTGCAAATTTTCACTCAAACCCATTCAGCTATTGGGTTTGATGCAGGATTCATTGGAGGCATTCCATTTATGA
The DNA here is from genome assembly GCF_003676215.2 of Rhopalosiphum maidis. Classification (NCBI taxonomy): domain Eukaryota; kingdom Metazoa; phylum Arthropoda; class Insecta; order Hemiptera; family Aphididae; genus Rhopalosiphum; species Rhopalosiphum maidis. Next base: position 71,206,687 of record NC_040877.1, read on the forward strand.
AAAATGTTAAAAGAAGATTAATTGTCCTAAAAAATGGTCATATAACATTATTCTCTAAATATTTCAGAAATATCATTGTGGCTTGTACTATAGAATTTTGTTTAATGTCATCGTAAGTATATTTAATTTTTATTTAAGCCGGTAGTAAATAGTGCAATAAAATGTAAAAACTACAATAGGTATACTACAAGTAGGTACAAACATTTCATTGGTTGAAGGTTGAAAATCTGTTGATTATACAAATAAATATAAAAATCATGAACAAAGTTAATTATTTTACAGTATAATATATTTTATGTAGTACTATAACTTTAAAAAAATAAGTATGGATTACAAAGGTTTGAATTAAAATTAAAAATATCTCTTATAATTTTCATAGTAACTATTTTGAACAATAAATCTTCTAAATCTAAGATCTGAAACTAAAGTCTGAACAACTTATAAATATTTTTAGAATATATCTATAGTTGCTTTCAAATTATAAATACTTTTAGCAGAAATTACTCACTTAATTATACAAGTTAGGCTACATTTAATTTTAAAATAATTTCTTATTCCTTTTATATGTTACAGATATATTACTATTCTTGTATGGGTACCTGAATTGTTTTCTAGATATTCTAATTACAAACAACAAAACACAGATAATGTAAATTTATGTACGGCTTCAGAATGGCATTTAATATACTATTCTATGTTTGCTGGACAAATAGTTTCAGGCAATGCTTATTTAGCTGCTTTAATTGTTGCATGTTCATCAATACCTCTAGTCCTACTTACTGGGATCATAATTAAATATTGTGACAAAAAATTATTGCTATGTATGTATTTGATTTTATATTAATAGAAACATAGTTTTGAGACTGAGTAAGTAGATGGGTAGAAACATAGAACGGTGTTTGGTTTACTGGGTTAAGATTTGATATTATAATTAAACAAAATTGGTATGTGTTCTAGAGTAAAGATTGATACAATTTTTACTAGCTTTATTATTTATGTAATGGATATAGGTTCTAAATAAATATTTGAATCATCTTTAATATTATTTAAAAATAAGTTTTTATCTAATTTGATGTTACAAGAAGTTTTAAATAATAATTGTTTATAGTTATTACTTGTGGAGTACCAGTTGTGTTCGCAATACTGGTTCCAACAACCCATAATGATCTACAAGCAGAACTAATGTGTTGCCTTTTTGAAGGATTTACTTCATTAACAGAACCTATTATATTTTGTACTATTGTTGAACTATTTCCTAGTAATGTGAGGTAATAGTTAAGATATTTATACAGCGTTAGGTTTATCATGCTTCACTAAGTGTTATTTTTATTCAGGGGAGTGGCATTCTCAATGATTGTGATGACTGGTCGATTAGGGGCTATATTTGGAATAATTGTTTTCGGCATATTGATTGATATAAGTTGTTTTATGACATTTTATGCCTTAGCTTTGTTACTATTAAGTAAGTATCATAATCTATTTATGTAATCATACAATTTTAGTTTTATTGAGGCTTTGTTACTGTTTTTATTCTACATAAAAAATGTATTTTAATGTACTAAATTTAAAAACTTAAAAAAATAATTTAAATTTGATAGATTTTCATTAATATTTTTGATATTTTAATACTTTTTATTAGCAAATAATTTCAAACCATTGCAAAGTATATTAATTATTAATGTTTATCAAAATAACTTATTAGTAGGTTTGTGAATTAATTGAACAATTAAGCACTTTTTAAAGGATTTATTTTTGTTCAGAAATTTCATACTCCTTATAATTATAGTCAACTAATGTAACATAGAAAATTCTGTATCTTATTATTATATTATTTATATATTTTTTTTCAGTTGCATTTTTAGCAGTGGCGTTTTTACCCAAACTAAAAATTGGTGGAGGTCATTAGGAGATATTTACATCTTACAATACCTATATTTCTAACTTTTGATTAAATATAATAAAAAATAAATTGTTACTAAAATTATTGTTGTGGTTTTTTCTTATAACTCAGTGATACTATACAAAATACTAGATAATTCAATATTGAAAAAAAAAATTCACAAAAAGCTTACTTTAAACTATGAATTTTGACAGTCATACTTATTCTTCTTTTGTAGTGAAGGTTAACCTTTTGTCAAATTGTAAATAATAAAATAAAAGTAAAAATTTAATGGATTTTAGTTTTTTATTTAACACAATTGAGCAAAATAAGTTGCAAATTCGTATTAAATTAACATTAGAACCATAAAGTTATGGCATATTGCCATTATGTATTAGTCATGGAAAACTAAATGACAGTGTTTGGTAATGAAATACATAATATATTAATATATATTTTAAAGCTATTTTAATTAATTTTTCATGTTATACAAACAGTTTACATATACAAAAATGAAAATGAAATGTATAATTTACATTTTTAATATAACAACATAAGTTTTATTGTTTAGTAGTTTGTGTTTACTTATAATAATAATAATAATAATCAAAGGTGAAAGTTTTAATTCTATTTGTAGATAAAATGTGTACTTCATGTAACATCAGTTCAATACAGAACTAGTTGCAATAACCTTTAAATTACCATTTACCATTAACAACTCAATGAAATGAAGAAAAAATAATATTAATAATAATAATAAAAAAATGTTTAAATTTACACCATGACAACAGAAAATTATTCACTGTTATCATCTTCCTTGTTCTTCTCAGACTTCTTTTTCTTCTTTTTGTGACGATGTCTAGATCCACTTCTACTACGAGACTTGTGTTTCCTAGAGCGTTTTTCATGACTACGACTTCGAGAGCGATGACGATGAGACCTGGTAAATACATTAATATTTAAATATAATTATCCCAAATTTGAGGAAAACCTAATTAAAACAAATAAAATAATATAACTTTAATTACTTGTGTTTGTATTCTCTCTCTTCTTTATAACTTGCTTCTGGACTTTCAACACCATCACTAAAAATGTGTTAGACAATTAAAAATAATTTTATTTTGCATAAAAACATACTATTAACAATGTGTTTAATATCTAGTATCTACATTATTATTAGTAATATTATCAACAGTAAAAAAACTAACCTTTCTCTATGTCTACTACGTTCCCTGTCTCTGTCCCTATCACGTTCACGATCCCTCTCCCTCTCTCTATCGCGGTATCGATTGCGGCTCTCACGATCTCGTTCATATCCTCTTTCTTCTGGTTCTTTTTTAACACGATTTGAATAATATTCTTTATCTCTTACCAAATCCTACAAAAACATAGATTTAAACTTAGTAAAAATTTAAAAAAGCTACAAATTATTTTCCTGTTTTTACTTTGTTGTATGAATCTCCATTTGACAAAGTTGGAATGTTCTCTATACTTTTTACATTCGGGGTCCAAGTCTAATTGATTAAAAAATCAGTATTAATAAAAACCCATTAGTTTAATTATACATATATAGTAATACATCATAAAAAAAAATGTGTAGCTAGGGGTTATATCATATATTAATAAGATTATACATAATGTATAGCGAATATCAATCAAATTGTATCACTGAATTCAATAACAGCAACAGTCATTATTTAAAAGATTCTAATTTTATAGCTTATACAATATACACATTAATAGATTACAATATTAAATGCATAATCGTGTACACAAAGATAGAATTTACTGCCCTTGAACTTTTTTTTAGGTTACTATGGAAATAAATATTTAATTATGGGCCAAAGTAAATTTTATCTCCAAATTGTTATTTTTTCACAAATAATGGACAATATAAATCCAATAAACAATAATGTGTAATTATAATCATTCTCACAGAATATATCAATTATTATGATAGTATAATTTATATAATCATCAATACATTTTTATCAAAACTAACCAATACAATTTTAATTTTGTTGTTTAAAAAAAAAATGATATTAAACACCAGATTATTCTTATACTGCCTCTGAAACCATATATTATATATAATATGAACATTTTCATAGATATCTCATGTGTTAAATGCACAATTATAGTTTAAATAAAATGTATTAAAAATATTTAGTTACTTGATTCCATTGCATATCTTGAGTAGGTTCAAAAGCATTGTAGTATGGATCTGGTTCGTGAGGATAGTATTCTGGTTCATAAGGCACATTAATTTGTGGAGGACCAAATCTAAATTATATATTTAAAAATATTATATTAATTAATATCTATTTGATTATTTTGTAAATTTATATTTACCCAGGAGGTGGTATAGAATTTATAGAATTTTGAATCATTGGTGGTGGTACGTCAAAATTTGTAGGAATTATTGGAGGGGGTACTGATAAATCAGGAGTTGAAAAATGTTTACGACTATATTCTCTCCTCTCAGCTGTCATAACCTAAATATATAAATTATTATAACTAGATAAACTTAAGTTTTGTACTATTATTAAATTTATTAATAAACAAGTTACAAACAAAAATATACTTTTAAAATAGGGGAACATGAAAATCATTGTATGACAGTTATACAGTGTCATACACTGACATATTCTTATTATACATATAAATAGCGGACAAAAAGACCAGGGAAAAACAATCCATAAACAAAAAGTCCGCTTTAAAAAAGTTGAACAAAAAGTCCGAGCACATTGTTAGTGTTGGACAAAAAGTCTGAAAATACAAAATATTTTATATACCTAATTAATATTTATTTTAAAAATTTAAAAATGCTGTACATATTTTATTATATTTTTATATATAACTAACAAAATATAACGGAAATCCACTATAGTAGTATAGTTAGATACCTATAATAATGACAAATTTTTTTTTTTTTTTTTATAATTATGATATTCTATTTTTTTTTTTAGTTTTGTTTAGATTGACAAGTTTATAAATAAAATAAAATTCATTGTTTGTTAAAATGTATTTAGCTACAAATAAATTTTGATATTGTTGTTCTAATATGTTGTAATAAATTATATAATTATAAATGAAAACAAGAAAATAGAAATAAATATAATAATATAATGTGTATAATATATAATGTCTATAAAAATTTTTAAATTTTTAAAATAATTATTAATTATATAAAATATTTTGTGATTTCGGAATTTTGTCCGACACTAAAAATGTGCTTAGACTTTTTGTCCAACTTTTTTTAAAATGGACTTTTTTTTTGACTGATTATTGTATAATACATACCTCAATAGTGTTTTCCTTTGGTGTAATATTTGGTGCTTGAAATTTTGTACTAGATTTAACATCCAAAGTTGGAATCATATTATTATTTGTAGTGCTTATAGAAACTTGTTGATTATGCATTGCCAAAGTTGACATTCCAACTAATGACTCATTACATCGCATTTTCCTTTGACGTTCACAATATGCTAACCATGTGTTTTCATTAAACCCATAATTAAAATAATCTAAAAAATAAATACTTATTTATAACCAGACTTTAACTCATAAACAAATATTAGTGAATACAGTAAAAATTTCCAATATTTATCAAAACGAACAGTATTTTACCTGTGATATCTGCACCTGGTTTTAACCATGGTTTTTCTTCAGTAGTTTCAATAGAATACTCATGAGCAGGAACACCATTTATGGTGCCCATACTTTCAAAATCTTCAACATTAAATTTTCCTTGATGCTAATATAAAATACAAAAAAAAATAGTTAGGTATTATATTTATTACTTTACAATAATTTCATATAATTATAAATACAAATTAAGTTTTTTTTTAATTATTTGTATTATAAAAATTAAGAATATATTAGGAAACCATTAACCTTTAATCTTAACCTACACAGAGGTTTGAAGGAAGAATTATTTTTAAGTTATGAGTATCATAATAAATCTACTTTTCATGAAAAATACATAAATATGGTTTTTTTTTTGTGTCTAACATGTAAACTATCATACAGCAACCAGCAGCTACACAAACAGTGTTCCATTGATTTTAAAATAGCTTGGTAGCAATATTATTTCCGGATTACCAAAAATCTATAAGTTATTTTATTTTAAATCAGAGCAGTTATTTCAGCGTTTCATGAAGGTTTCCTATTATTACAGTTTGGCATAGTAATGAAAATTACAATTTACATTATATTATAACATTAAAATACATTATTTTAATATAAGAATCAACATATTAAAGGATAAGATCATGGGCGCCCATAGGTAACATTTTAGGGGGGGGATGGTCAAAAATAAAAAAATTATAATATAAAATATAAAAAAATAGAAATTAAATAATATAATTAAGTATATTATTCGGTATCAGTAAATAAGAACTGCAAATTTCTTTGTTTATTCCAAACATATTAATGACATCCTGAATGAAAGTATCCTTGTTTGCGTTAACTCTCACGATGAAGGCTCATCATAAATAACCCATTTAAACGATCTTCTGTAGTCGAACAAAGCCATTGTGCATTTTGTCGGAGGCAGTGATATAAAAATATTACGTATTAGAAAAATTGCAGGATAATATTCGCAATGAGCCAATAAATCAACAAATGAAATTTCATCACACTGGGAGTCAATTAAATTTGTATCAATCCAAGGTGTGTGGCTCAAGCACAACAGATGCATTATCTTCATCAGATTTTTTTTAATTAAAAACAATCAAATATCCATAGAAAAAATTGAAAATTTTAAAAAATAATATTGAATAATCACTAATGACACTCAGCAGTCAGCACTAAATATAATGTCACACAGATAGTGGATGACTAAAATGCACTATGCAGTCAATGTTATCTGATAAAATATTTGTAGTACCTATATTGTGATCTTTATGGATTTACCATAAATTATCTGTAATAAATAATTTTACGTATAGGTACCTATACAGACTACAGACTACGACCTATCTATGATGTTAATATACGATAACAATGAGTATATTTTAATACTTATTTCATATCTTAAAAGTGATTTCAACAAATAATTTTCCTCGGTAATAAGGTAATATTATAGTAATATTTATTGAGCTACAAGTACATAATATTTTTTTCCAAGGGGAGGGGGGGCAAATGCCCTATCTTGCTTCCCCCCCCCAATGGGCGCCCATGCATAAGATGCAACATTTTAGTTATTATTAACATAAATGGTTTATAAGGTAATTATTTTTTGATTTACTATAATTGTATTAATTAGTATAAATAAAAATCTATATTTTGATTTGTTTTTGATTTTGTGTTATTTATATCACAAAAAAATTATTTTTTAATACCAACTTTATTATTCAAGAAACATATTATAAAAACTTGGATGTTTATGTCATTATATAAGTATATTATAATCAATTTGTATTACTTACTTTATTTCCAGATGACATTCCAGGAATATTTGTTAATGTTAATAAATTATTTCGTTTTAAATTTATTCCAGCAGTTGATGGGCTTGAATTATTTTGTTGTGAAAGAGAGGCCATATTATTTTCCATAGAAGACAATGTAAAATTTCCAGCTGCCACAACAATGTCATCATCACTATCTTCTTCACTATCTTCAGATGATATTTGTCTATCTTCATTATTCTCTTCGGATACTTTTTCAGGAATATTAATACCCACTTCAGTTGCAGTTTCTAACAGGTTAGTTTCAAATGAATCTTCTGTAATCAGTGCCTCAGTTTGGATTCCTGGTACCCCTAAAAATGTTTCAGGACTTCGAGGTCGATTGGGATCTTCGCTAACTAATTCTTTTACAATAGGTGGGACATCTATACTTCCTTTAATAGAATAACCAAAAAAACAAATAATAAATATACATTAAGCGATTTATTTTTTATATCTACCTATATTTCTAATAAACAAAATACTATTATATTATTACATTATTTATAAAATTTGATAAAAACAATTATATTAAGTTAAAATTAAGTAGGAAGTTACTTTCTTGGTAAGATAAAATCTTAATTAAACTCATTACCAAAAATTCTAGCTTAAAAAGGTAAGTGGTTAGTAAAGGCATAAGCTGGAAGTGTTTATTTTTAAATAAGTAAACTTAAGTTAACTATCTTCTACACTAGTATAATAATTAACTAAGTTATTAAAAAATGACTAGAAAATGAAAATAAAATAGTTTAATAGTTTTTAATTACGAGTCTCTAGTAATTCAATCGTATATTCCAAAATTAAAGTTACTAAATCTAAATACAAATTTTTAAATATTACCTGGTCCAGGGTTTGCCAAGAACTCCATAAGACGTGCTTCCTACAAGTAAAAAATAAACCAATTTAAAAAAATATCTTTTTATTAATTATACGTTAACAGTACCTCATCTTCTAAAATACCAACTGGTTCAGCTGGTTTAATATCATCAGCTAATGAAACGACAGGGTCTAGATTAGAATTTGAGTCCCCATACAACCACTGGTCATCATCTCCGTTTTCCGACATGGAAACCTCAGTCTTTATACTTGCCATTGTAATATTGTATGTGCGATTATAAATACATTTCAAATCATTCTCTTAAGTGTTTTTTAATTTTAAATATCTTAAAACATATGAAAAACCTTGAGAGTTTTAACATAATTTAGAACAAATTGTTTACGCATAACGAATTTCAAGAGATGAGAGTCGAACATTTAAGACTAAGACTAAACCACTAAACAGAAGTAGAGACAAATTATATTATTTATTAAATGATAATGAGGTAACGTTCTTATCAACATATTCAAAATTAATGTTTGTCAAAGAAGTTATAGTTAAATATTAGAAGTTATGATAGAAGTAATTATATTAGGTATTTCTATAGCTTCTACTGAAGTAAAATTTAAAATCATTTTTTTCTTAATATTTAATTATGTAATGACATAAAATTGGATGAAAATTTATTTGGATATAAAATAAATTACTTTTTGCTAATTTTTGAGGTTAAAATGATATCTAGTCAAAAACCGAGGGAAACGGATAATTTTTATTTTTCCTTCGAACCAAGAATCAAGATCCATTACTACATTATTACATAGTATAGTATATACCATCTACCAACTGATATCGTACGGTCTGTAATAGAGTAGTAGTGTAAATAGTAAACTGTGTATTAAATAATAAATATTTATTATTTGAGTATTGCATGACGGATGTAGTGATGTATTGTTGACTGTTGATGTCTTATAGAACTATTGTAATCTTTAAATCTGTAATTAGTAACAACAATAGGTACTCAGTAGTCAGTAGGTAACAAATAAATTAAAAATAAACGACTATTGAAGATTTAATTCGTTTGAAATATAAACTTCGAGGGTCCTTTTTTATTTTTGCAGTATGAAATCGTAAATACTATAGTATAACAATGGAATTACCTAGTATTGGTGATAAAAATGAAATCCAAGTGGAGTTTATTGATGATCAAGCAGTTCAACATTTAATAATAGACGAGACACTACAGAGTAAGTATTAAACTGTAAAAAACAAATTAAAAAATAACACTTATTAAAATTAAAAATATAAAACAAAAACTTTTTGCAGAAAATCATTCAACCAGAAAAAAAAAATCTATTGAAGTCACTTTGTCTAATTCTGGAGTTCCAATTAAATGCAAGTAAATTATAATGATTCTTATTAGTATATATATATATATATATCAATAATATATTTATGGGTATTCACCTTCTTTAGAATTAAAATAAGAAGTATAACAAGTTAATGTATACCAATAAATACTAAATAATGAAAAATTAGATTTTAATTTAATTTGGTCATTTTTCCTATCAGTTGTACTGACATCAATATAAATTTCTCCACAAGAATGTAAATAATGTAATCATTTATTCGGTAATCTGAAACATATTTTGTTTTGAAAAACTATTGAAAAAATTAAAAGTATGGCAACTAGCTATAAAATATCTAAACTTTTTTTATATTTTAGGTAAAAAAACAAATCAAATATTAGATGAGAGTTTTGATGATGAAGAGTCTAATGAAAATGACTCAAATGCAACACTAAAACCAAAAGGTAATATTTAATAGCAGGGTCGGATTTAGAGGAAAGTTAATACATTATTAATATTAATATCTACAATATTGCGATTAATAGTAAATATAGAAAAATTTATTTGATTAAATGTACACATTAAAAAATAAACATAATATGGAACTTTATTTTTCTATTTAAAATTTAATTTTCTTTAAAAAAGCAACAGTTGTTTTTTATTTTACCTATTATTATTATTGTTTATAATATGCATTAAAATAAATGAGATTTAAAGATAGTAAATGTTTTTGTGCTGTCCAATACCGCTGTTACTCATAGCAATAAATGCATTTAGTAAATAAACATTGTATGTGGATCAGGATTGGAAACTATACATTAAAAGTTGTAGTAAAATGGTGGCAAAAATAAATTCTCTGTTAAAAATAATTTGATGATTTTAACTATTATTATTATTATTATGTTTGGGCCTAGTATAAGTTCAATGGCCAAAATATACTCTTCTTATACCTTACTATTTAAAAGTACATAAACTAATAATTTATTATTGACAAATTTAAAAAAAAAATAAAAGAATCATTTAATAATCAAAAAATGAATTGTTCTGTTTATTTTGTGGGACCTTTATAATATTTTTTGTCCCAAGGCCAACACATATCTAAATCTACCCCTGCTTAAAAGGTAATACCTACTAGTTAATAGCCATCAAGTATTACATAATATTATTGTTTACAGCATTATTTGATGATGGAGATGTGCCAGGTGAACGTATGTTTAGTTTTCATTCAAAAAAAAATAAAACATATAACAAAAAAAATACATCTTCACAACATAATGAAAATCATAACAAAGATGATCAAAAAATGTCTAATATTCGTCCTCAAGGTAAATTATTACATTAATGATTAATATTAAAAATATGCCATGAAAAAAACTACTTATAATTTATTGGAGTATTAAAATATATGTCCAAACAAAAGTAATATAATAATAATGATATTGGGAGAAAGGAGAGAGTTTAATTTTGAATATAATACATTTAGTATTGTGTAGTACTGGAGTGTAATATGTCATTAAATTGGTCACTAATGGATATGTTGAATTTTAATTCAATGATCATCAAATCATTAAAATCATTGTGTTTGAAGAAAAACAGTGAGCAATTATGGTCTGTTAGTCCATACTTTATATTTCTTAGTTAATTTTGTCATATATTTATATTGTAATTAGAATTTTTTTCATAATAGTAATAATTAATAATTAATTATTGTCAAAAAATAATTGTATATAGTAATCAGTAATTATTTTATAGGTTCTCTCTTTTTTACTCAACAACAACAATTTTATTACACATAAATGAACATTTTTAATAAATTTAAAATTTTTATAAATATCATAAGCAGCATTAAAATATAAAAATTGTTTCTTTTTATTTAGCCATCTCTGATGATGAGTATGAAATTAAATCAAAAAATTCTCACAGAAAATCAACTAGAACATCTACATCTGCTACATCTAAATTAAATAATGAAGTATCAGACATTGGTAATAAAATTATGTTTAATAGCCGATTGGTTTATCTTATATCTTATATATATATTATTAATACTCAACCATTTACGGTTATAGACTCTCCAAAAGTAACTAATAGCACATTTGATCACAAAACACCTAAAAAATTTAAAAAAGTTCAGAATTGTTCGGAACATGTATCATCAAAAACACCAAGAACTGTTCGTAAACGAATTGCAAAAGGTTAATACTCTATTTAATTTTAAATTTACTATAAAATTAATGAATATTTAATTATCCTCTTTCAGGAATAGCACATCAAAAATTAGAACAACTTAATGAATTTAATGATTCAGATTATAGTATTAGCGATGAAAGTGACAGTGACTCTAGTATTCATACAAATCTTAAAACTTTACAGCCAGAAAACACACATATTTCTTTAAGAAGATCTATAAGAAAAAAGGAAATTCCCTTTGTAAGTATATTTTGTAAATTGTATTTACATATTAACATTTTTATTTTTACAATATATTTTCTAGATATATAAATCAGATGAATATTTTTTATCCAAGTCTGCTAAATCTGTGAAAAAGTCTAAGACATCAGACAATACATTAAAATTATTGAAAAATCCTGTTTTAGACAAAGAACAGGTTGATCTTCTATCAGGAAATTCTTATACTAAACATGATAAAAAGATAAAGACAATGTACAAAGATATTATGTCGAATTTTCCATACTGGTTGTCTTTGCTTAGGTAATTAATTATTATTATCCTTTGTACTCAAATTGTTATACTATATTATACAGTAACTTGATTTTTAGGGAAGGATTTAATTTACTACTTTATGGACTTGGTTCCAAAAGGCAAATCATTAATGATTTTAGAACGTCTGTGTTGGCAGAAGAGTCTGTATTAGTGATTAATGGATTTTTTCCCGGACTTACAATGAAAGAAGTACTAGTTATATTTATGTTTACATTACTAGTTAATAACACCTCTGACTTTTAAATACCTTGTTTGATATTTTATAGATACTTGAATCTATAACCATTGATTTATTGGATTTAGATAGTTGTCCAGGAAGTGCTGAACTTGCAATTCAGCAAATAGAAGAAAAACTAAAATTAAAAACTTCTGAACATATTTATATTCTTATAAACAACTTGGACGGAGTTGAATTGCAAAACTACAAATCACAGCATGTACTTTCAAGGATTAGTTCATTAAAAAAAGTACACCTAATAGCATCTATGGACAGAGTAAATTCTGCTTTAAGTTAGTATCATCTGTTTGAAATTTAGCTTATACTTAAGTCTTTATGGCATGTATTCAATTGTTAAATATTTTTTTTTTTTAGTGTTCGATAATACAAAACTTGGGGATTACAATTTCATTTGGATGGACTGTACAAATTTTTCACCATATACAGTTGAAACTAATTTTATACAATCATTAATGGTAAAAAATATTGGAACACAGCATTCATTTTCAGGCTTAAATAATGTTTTCAAATCGCTCACATCCAATGCTAAAAGTATCTTATTATTACTGATTAAAGATCGTATTGAAAATAAAAATGATAAAAAATATGGAGGTAAATTATTTTTTTGTTATATTTATTATAAAATAATTTAAGAATGTATAATAATTTGTATAGGAGTTCCATTTTCAACCTTGTACCATTGGTGTCGACAACGGTTTCTAGCTAGTACAGATCTTGCCTTGAGAAGTCAGTTAACTGAATTTGTTGATCATGAATTAGTAAAATGGAAACGTGATGCTGATGTACTCTATGTTCCTGTAGATGTTAATGTGCTTGCTCAGTTTTATAAACAAAATGAAGAAGACGATGAATAAAACTCAATGTTTGGTATATTTTGTTTTAAAATTCCAAATAGAATAATATTTAAAATAATATAATACACAACATAGAATAAAAATTAATTTTTATATATTTAACTATTCTATGATTATATTATTATTTACTTGTCAACATTAACTTGTATAATTGTATGGAACATATTACTGACTAGATCTACATTCGAAATTTTGAATTTTCATAATTTATGCCCATACCTATAAAAAAAAAAGTTGTTTATACATTTAATAAATTTTACAGAAAAAAGTTATAGTAAAAGTATTCATTTTACAGCACTTTATTTAAAAACAGTTTGTATATATTTGATTAAGCTAAGATAAAACTAATTAATGTTTATTGAAATTTGAGAATTATATTAAATAAAGTGTCACAATTTAAATAATAACAAATAATTTAGCTATTAAGTATCTAAAAAATGTATGTTATGTAAGTTATGAATTCTTGAATTATTAATAAATCAATATACATACACGTAAAGAAGCATCCCAACTCGCAGAAGCTAATGCTGTTCCATCAGGTGAGAGTTTTATACTTGTAACTCTATTTTCATGTCCATATAATAAACTCACTCTTTCACATTTTAAGCTATCCCAAGCATTTATTGTATAATCAGTATAGCCTCCAAATAATATTCTACCTAAACACAACATAATTTTATTATACTAATTACTTTAAATTATGAAAAATAAATTTTATTTATCACTTAATAAATCATTAAAAACATTTATAATATATTATTATATACATGAAAGCTATTTAATGCAAGACACTTGTCAAAGTCTTACACTTCATAAAAGGTACCTAATATTATTTACTAGTGATGCACAACAATATATTCTCAGTTATCGATATCGGTTAATGGATATAAAAAAAAAAACGATATCAATGTATTGACAAACGATATCGATATCGTTTTTTTTTTTGGAATATATATTTTTTACATCAAAAAAAGTTTCCATATTATATTATTATTTATTATACACAAAAATTAAAAATTAAATTAAAATTACAAGTACATTATTTAATATTTAGTGTTGACTTCAGTAACAGCTATAAACGTATTACGTTTATTGTAGGGACCTTATCGTGATGCTTATCGTTAATGTTAATCGTCAATTAATTTGACCGCCGATTCACTGTCAAAACTTATATAAATAGAAAATAGAAATTTCAAATTGAAACAATATCAATTTGCCATATCGATATCAAAATATGACATTGTTGTGCATCATTATTATTTACTATATAGATTAAATAAAACTTACCACTGACTGAAAAATCGATGGAATTAACTCCAAATAAAATACTTTCTTTTGAATACACAGCAACTTCTTTGTCTGCTCTTAGATCATACATCCGACACTAAATTATATTAAAAATATATTAGACACTTAACAAAAAAAAAAAAAAAATTATTACTACCGTAGAATCGTCTGATCCGGACGCTACAGCATCTCCGCTTGGATGATATTTGACACTATTTATATCAGAAAGATGACCTTCGAATGATTGAACACTTTGACCAGTTCTCATGTCCCACAAAAGTAACATTTTATCACAACTCTAAGAAAAATAAATGTCTAACTAAAAACAATTTTTATTAAGAATAATAACTAATTTTTGTAAAAATATTAAATCATCATTATTACTTGCAAAACATATTATATTAGGGCTAGACTTATATGGATTAGCATATTTTCTAATAATTATTCAAAACATACCTTTGTGATAAGGAAATTTGTTTCATACAACTAAGGAGTTCAGACATTTTTTTATATTTTATTAAAAGGCCACAATTGATTCAATTATTGATGGAAGATAAAAATAAATTAATCAAAATAATTCTTTATTACTTTTTCATTAAGACCAAGAGATTTCCCCCCAATTTACTCAATATTCACTTAATTTTTACTATCTTGACAATAAAATATCTAGGTTTGACATTTAAAACTGATTTGTATAAGCCATTTTGGCTAGGAATGTTTTGATGTTCTACAATAAATTTAACAAATTAGATTTTTAGGCCATAAATGATAAATGTATGCTTATTTTTAGATTTCTTGTGCACGAGGAACCTGCTTTAATTATGATAGTATACCAATTTATAAATATATTTTGTGTATATTAATATATTAATATTATGATGAATTATATTAAATTATGAACAAGCTCTATAAGTTATTGCAAGGGTCACCAACCTTTTCAAACAAATGAGCTACATTCATAATGTTAAGACCCTGAAGATAGACATCTAGGAGAATTTAGGTCTATAGGAAGAGATTTGTTTGATGAGCAAAAAAAAACTGCTTCTAAGCTTTTATAATCGACCTGTATTCCTAGAAAGATCAACCAGTCGAATCGCTATCAACTGGTTAGCAATCTAAAAAATACAAAAATAATAACTTACACCTGATATAAAAGTATTGCCAATTTCTGATGGTGACAAATCAATGGACATTATGTCACCTGTATGGCCATGGAAAGATTGTAACATTTGACCTGATTCAACATCCCAAAGTGCAGCAGTAGCATCGCCACTACCAGTCAAAATCTTTAAACAAATTGAAATATAAAAAGGTATTGTTAATGTGTATAAAAACTATATATTACTTGTTGATCTGAATTTGGAAATAAGCAACAAGACATGAAATTTGTATGAGTACCAACAGTCTTCTTTTTAGCAGATGGATCTTCTTCGGGATTAGAAATATTAAACACAGTAACTTTGTTATCCAAACCACTTAAAATACAAAAAGACAATTTTTTTATTAATAAAAATAATTTAGGTTTTTATACCTAATTTAAAGTCTACATTAACTTATTTCATAATAATAATCAGGCATAACTGATCAGGAGTTTATTCATTAATATTCAAAATAAAATATATTACAAAAATCAATGATCTACCCTAAATCAATCTTACCCGCATGCAACCAAGTTGCCTGATGGTGAATAGGCACATGCCATCACCCAAGTTGTTGGCATTGTAACAGTTTGTTCTTTTGCAGATGTAAATGCATCCCAAATTAGTAATTTACCATCCTAGCATTTGTATGCACCAACACCAAGCAAGCATATTTTATTAAACACTTTTGCACATTTATAAATTTATAGTTAATACCTGTGAAGATGAAACAATATGTCGTTTATCTGGAGACCAATCACAACATAACATTTTAGCTTGATTTCCTTTTAAAAGACGTCTAGGTTTTATATTCAGAAATGTGACTTCCTCTAATCGTTCCGCAACATTTGCCACTAAAAATATTTGTAAAAGTCATTAAAAAAAATATAATATAGCAAATACAATAATTTTTAAATTAAACTATATACATGTCACATCATTAAGTTTTTTTCTTTCTTCTTCGAGTTTGTGTTTAAGGCAGTCAGCTTCACGACTCAATAATTCAACTGTTTCAGTTCGAGTATTTACGTCTAATGCCATGTCCAAATTCCAAATGTTCCTCAATGCAATATCTGCCAGTGGTGGTGCTACTGAATATGACTTACAGTCTTTCATTAAGCAAAATTGTTGAATTGTTTATATTCTATAAATATTTTAAAATATATAAAAATTAATTCTAACATCTTATAACTAATAATTAAACTAGAAAAAAAATATATACACATTATATTTAATTATAATTACTAAGCAAACAATAATTTATACAAACTATATATGTTTACTTTATATAAACAATATTTGTATAAAAATGCTACTCTATACAAAAAAAGTTTAAAGTATTTTTTTTGAAATATATAGTTGGATTAGATATTTATACATTACAAACTGATTCATCAATCAGTGTCAATCTATTTTTTCCTAAAATAATAAATATATTTAAATTTAGGTTTGGAATTTTTTAGTACACAAAAGGATTACTTATGCAATTTAAATAATATCTTGTAATACAAACTTCTTTTTTAATTTAAATTATTAAACATATAATTTTAGATTTTGAGTAATTTTCTGATTATATTGATTTAACAAATATATTTTTATTTTTGTGCGTGTAGACACG
This sequence comes from Rhopalosiphum maidis, assembly GCF_003676215.2. Lineage (NCBI taxonomy): Eukaryota > Metazoa > Arthropoda > Insecta > Hemiptera > Aphididae > Rhopalosiphum > Rhopalosiphum maidis. The sequence continues at coordinate 71,224,039 of NC_040877.1, forward strand.
GTAAGTATAAAAAAAAGTTTTAAACTTGGAATATAATTTTGAATAACAAATTGGATCTAAAAAATTAAGGAAAAACGGAAAATCCGATATTAATATTAAAATATGTTAATTATTTTTAAGATATTAACTTCCTATTAATACTATTAACTTATTCACACTGTTTATTATAATTCATATGAAACTATAATTTATTTTAATTAATGAGTTTACACTTGTAGTAATTAATATACCTATCTAAGTATTTTGTAATTTCTAAAAATTGTTAATGCTCAAGGATTAGATATTACATGTTATATTTTATTTTTTAAGAAAAATTATAGAAATAGTCTTGTATTTATTTAGTTTATACAATTAATATAACTCAAAAACTATCCATTCTATTTTCAATATATTACGTGTATCAAAATTATCTAAAAAATGTACGGTTAACAAAAGAATTTAAAAAAAATAATGATGTACTTATTCAGTATATTCTATAAATATATAAAAATTATAACTATTTGAAAATAGGGTCTTTAGATATTATACTTAGAAATTTAAGACACTATAATTATAATAATAATAATAACACTATTAAAGAATTAAAGAGAAGAGCATATGAATTATCATCCAAGTATAAATAAGAAATGGCGTCAATTTCAAGCTTAAAAGTACCTCATTTGGATTATAATGAAATTTAAGGTTTTATTAAATTGAAAGTTACAGCTTGTCAATTTTTTTTTTATATTGTGTTAAAATTTTGTATGAAGATATACGTGCAGGCTACGGGGTTAAAATGCATTTATTGAACCACAAAGTCATTTGAGTTAGCCTTGTCATAGAACATTGTTGTACAATTCTCCACAAGCTTTTACAGTTTAAAATGCAAATAATGAAATAAGCGAATTAATGAATTATTATTCATACAATCTTAATAAATGTTGTTTTTTTCTATAAATGCTTTAATATTCACAAATTAACAAGTTCAAATTATGATTTAATACTAACAAAAGTTCAAAATTTTTAATTTAAAATTGCATGCGTCTAAAATTGTTATACTGTAAGTTAAATTATATTGTGTAAAAGGCATTTTAATTGTAATTTACACAATTATTATATAAATATATGTATTTACTTAGTGTTATCTAAAGTCTATCTACTTATAAATAAATGCAAAAATGAATACATAAATACCTATAAAAATTAAAACATAGTATTTATAAATTATAAAATGTTGCATTAAATTAGTTAGGGTCTTATCTTAAAAATTATTTTTCGATTTTTATTCATATAATGACATTTTATGACTTTACACAACAATACTATTATAGGTATTGAGGTAATTTTAATAAACTATTTTTAGTGCAGTATATCAAATCAATATATTAAGGGTTAAAAATAGAGAGCTGGGTGGTTTTTTAGAAATCTTACTAACTACAATTTACAATTTCATTATTTAATAAACAATAAACAAACAAACTACAATGATTGTTGAAATTTATTTAGTTATTCAACAAAAATTACTTAATTAAAAAATGGGGTAGTAGTTTTTATCTCTTGATGTTTTTTATGTTACAACAATATCTTAATATAAAATATTTATATATTTATTCAGGGAATAAATGTTATCATAAACTTATAATATTTTTAAGTCTAAGTAAAATTAATATTTGCTTAGTGTTGTACATAAATATCATGTTTACCAGTATATTATGATATATTATTTTTTAACCATAAACTAAGAACTGTACCGATAAATATAATTTGTTCATCTATTTACTTAATAAAAAATATAATCAAATAATATTATTTTCACTAAATAAATCAGTTAAATTGAATTACTAATTAATTTTATCTTTCTTAATTATTAAGAATAATATAGGAATAAAAACAATTCTAAATTAAGATTTAAGCATTAAATAAAAGATAGTATAATATCAGTCTTTTAACTATTTATAATAATTAAAAATAATATATTATGATCCGTACCGTCATAGTTTCATCCAAGTAGAGACAGAGAGAATGATAGAGTGAGAAAATGAGTGAGTGTGTGAGAGAGTGAGTGCAAAGGGCAGAAACTTTAAACGCTTACCTCGTTCAATTAATCTCCTATTCAGGAAAATCTTCACTGAAAAAAATCATTTCACAGTAACAACTAAAGATCATTTACTTTTTGTATTGAAACTGAAATCCTCTCAGAACGCAAAGGCAATAATATAGAATTTATAATCAATATATAAGCACAGCCGACGACCGTCAGCCAGCAGCCTGCAACTCAGCTGGACAATTTTGAGTTTTCTCAGATTTTAATGATTTTATTTTGTATTATCAAAAAACTTTCCAAGCTGAGCAACATTTTCCGTATTTCTCACAAAATTCAGTTTTTAACTATTTGGGTACTACCATGCATTACCATGTCGAGGACAGTTAGTACATTGGTTTATGGTAACTCTAGTTAGCCCAGTAAGTTATTTCAACTCACTGACTGGTCCCACTGATAACGACAAACAATTGCATTTTCTATGATTAGAAGTTAGATTATCATTATGTTCAAGAGTTAACAACTGTCGAGACGTTAGTGCAATGTACATAAATAGTCAGTACTCAGTAATTACAAATTAGTTATTAATTATTAGTATTCTAAATTCTTGTCTATAGTAGTAATTACTACAAACTTAATACTAGGTACCTATAGAAGCACAGAATAAATGAAATTTCATTTATTCTGTAATAGAAATATAGAGTATAGGGTATTATATATAGATACATATTATTAAAGTCGTTACTTTTTTCATTATTTGTAAGGTATTTTCATTTTTATTGTATTGGTATTTCAAAAATAATATAAATATAACTTTTAATGAGATATTGTAAAAACTGTAAATTGATAAATATGTTTTATGCAATCGCAAATCACAATCATTAATAAATAATAATCAAAAATGTTTTAGGTAGGTATTATACTTTTAATTATTTTTATTTTTTAATATTACCAGTGTTATTGTTTTTATTAGCTCAAACGATTGATTGGCAGCTATCATTGTATACAAATTATAATATTTCATATTGGAACTCTTATTTAAAATGGAACTTACAGAAGATCAGAGAAAACGTATAGAAGAAAATAGAAAAAAAGCTTTGTTAATAAGACAAGAAAAATCGAAAGCTAGATCAACTGTACAACCTTATCAAAAGTATTAATTTATTTAAAAAAATAAGAGTAATAAAATATATTCTTAAGTAATAATATGTATTAATAACTGTTACGTACACCATATTTTAAAAATTAAAATTTATTGTTAAAGACCCACATTATCAAAGAAAGATAAAAGTCATCAAATCACAGTTGCTGGTCAATCATATGTAGACACTGAAGCTGGGTTTTTGCTTAATGAGGATGATCTATCAGATAAGAATAAGCCGGTATGATAAACGATGGTTCTTAAATAAATAATTTGTTAGATCATAACTTGAAAGTCAATATTAAAAATCAAGACCTTAGTAAAAAAAATTACCTATGTAGTTGATTGTTGGTACTGCCTAATAAAAAAATTTAATAATTGCTTCATACATCTTTTGGAAGATGTAAAATAAATTTGTTTTGAAATTTAACAATATATATTATATATATTTAATTATTCAGTATGACATTTGTAATAATTTTGTTTGTTCAATTTCAAACATGAATTATTTTTATTTTTTACCTTAATGAATTCTATTTTTTCTCAATAAGTCACATACTAAACCTGAAAATTCCCAGTAAGTCATATGGTGAAATGTTGTTATTTTTACTCAGTTAAAGTGCATATATTTTAGTAGTTATTATTTAGATTATCATCAATACATTCTAACTAATTAATATTTATATGGTTTATTTAATTTAATTTAGATAATACTAGCATCAACACCAAATCCAATATTATCAAAAACTGAACAGCCTTTATGTCTTGAATGTAATCATGAATTTGGTATTTCTTATTTGATGACAAATTTTGATCATCCTGTCTGTGATAGATGCAAGTATGTAATAATAAAATATAAATTTAGGTTTTTAATTAATATAATAGATTACAGTTTAGTGCAATGGTTTTCAATCTGTTGGATATTTGAAGTGTGTCACATCTCCCATGTTTAATATATATATGTTACGGTAAAAGTATAAAAACCGGTTAAAGCTAGAATTTACCTGTAAATCCTAGGTTTCGCCGACTACTGTTGGTAAATGTCCAAGTAATAAATGTAACTAGTACATTTAATATGTCAATTTTTGCATTAGTACTTAATAATAATAATAATAAAATAATATACTTACTAATATATTAGTCATTGATGTAGTACCTACCTAATATACTTAAATAATAATAATAATTAGTAACTTTGGTAAAAATGTTTGGACTTTTATTAACACTGATTTTTTTATCCTAAGATTTACCAAATCTCGTTTGTAAAAGTCCGAACTACAAAAATCATTCAGGGTTTGACCAAACGATGTTGTATATCCTAGGTTTTACCGAAATCAATTGGTAAATGTCCGAAATTTAGACATTTACCAACAGTAGTCGGCGAAACCTAGGATTTACCGGTAAATTCTAACTTTTACTGGTATTCTTACTTTTACCGTAACATATATATAATGATGTAAAATATGAATTGGAATGCTGTAAACATTTTGTAGAAAATTGTTAAAATGGTTGAAAACCATTGGTTTAGTGAAACTTTTGGATAATAATCCCTGAAAATGATACACAAAAATAAAAAAATGCATTGAATCCATTATACTAGAAGCTCCATTGTAAAATTTAAAAGTTGATTACTTAATAATTAATTAATATTAATAGTTATAGTTTTAGTAAATTTTCAATTTATCTGTAATATAAAATATGAATTATAATTTTTTTTTAAACAGGGATAAGTTTGGAAAAGAAAAATATGATTTAATTACCAAGACTGAAGCTAAAAAAGAATACTTATTAAAAGATTGTGATATTGATTTGCGCTCACCTCCACTTAGGTTTATTCTGGGCAAAAATCCACACAATTCAAGATGGGGTGAAATGAAATTATATCTTTTACTTCAAGTCTGTAAAAATAATGTTGGTATAGTAACATGTGAATAATATGTCATGCTTATAGGTAGAAAAAAGAGCATTAGAAGTTTGGGGTTCTGAAGAAGAAGTAGAACGACAAATTGAACTAAGACAAGAAAAGCAAAAGGCCTCAAAGTTAAAAACATTCAAAAAAAAAGTCAAAGGTATGGTAGTGTGAATTTATCATAATTTTTTGATACATCCTACTAAAATTATTTATTTTTCAGAATTAAGAATGTCAACTAGGAGTAGTTTGTATACTAAAGTCACAAAAGCTTCTCATCAACATGAATATGATACAGAGATATACAATGAAGAAGAAGACAATTATGAACGCACTTGTACTTCTTGTGGATTTCATGAAATTTTTGAAAAAATGTAAATAAAATTGTACGGAACTATTTATACGATCCAAATTCTATTTAAAATCATTATTTTTGTAAATGTGTACATTTTATTAAAGTATGTGTTTTAAATTAGGCTTTCCATTATCAAGAACTTGAATAATTAAAAAAAAAAAATATGTATAATTTAAAACATGATTTTTGATTTTTTTCATTATAAATTAATTTAAACTATATATGTGTATAATATATTATACAAAATATGAGTAATATTTTTATACTAATATTTAAGTATTGGATTTTATTTATTTTTTTGGATGAGATATTACATCTTAACTTGCTGAAAAAAATAATCATTATTAAATTAGTAAATATTTACATTCATTGTACTATTTAATATACAATAACTAAAACAATAGTAAAAATTTGAAAGAAAATATATTATGACATTAAATTTGTACATTCCAAATTTAATGTATCTTAGTTTTTACTAACATAACTTCCAGTTAAGTAAAACAATTTTATTTTTAAAAAAATTAAATTTTCATTATAATAATTTTCAAGTTTTTTACTTTAAAAAAATTATTATTTAAATGTAATTTTCTGTTATGCCGACTACTGGCCAATGCTACGACTACCGCTGGTCTAACTTTATTATCAAGACCAGTGTTTGCCAACTTCTTTTACTCTTAGAACCCTTGCAGGAGCTTTGTGGAACCCTCATTTAATTGTTGGAGCTATTCTACGTTAGAATCATAATTCAAATCAAAAATATTAATTAATTTATATTTTTCACAGAATCCTTGGCACCATCTGATGGGAACCCTTAGGTTCCTCGAAACACCAATTAGGAAACAGATTTTGATTTGAGTGTTGCTCGATAAAAGAATCATCCTGTATAGGTTTAATTTCTGTAACCTATAGCAATTCTGTATATTAAAAAAAAATTAATTTTTGGTGAGACAAAAAAAAATCAAGTATGAATTTAGCTGTATAAGAGTTAATAACAACTATGAACACTCCTAATCTCAAGGAATATATTTACAAAATTTGGTACCAATTAGTTTTTAATTCCATTAAGTCTTTTTTTAAGCTACATACATCTTGAAATATAATAAAAACAGCTTTAAATGTTTAAATTATTATAATAATAATAAAAATGCAATTTAAAATATGTTGATACAATACTATTTATGTTTCCAGTTCTAATAAAAATATTTACTAAAAATTAACTTATTTTTATTTTGTACATATAAATAACAATCAACATAGAATGACTAGGCACCTAGATTAGAGCAATTTTAGAAGTTTTGAATTTGAAAGTGGAACACGTCTGAACCAAGTTGATGATCCACGGTTCAACTGATCAGTTCTGTACAGGTATTTCATACATTCCAACCAATTTCCAAATACAGGCATATCAGGAGGCATGCCAGCAGCTAACCTGTTAAATAAAATATTTTCATAATTTTATATTGAAAAAAAGAACAACAAATTATCCACATACCCACAGTTGTTGATTGCTGTACAAGCAGTTACAACATTAAATGAATAAGTAGCAGCATTGGCTAAATACTGAAATAAAAGTAAATATTATGTTTTAATTAAAATTAATTTATTGTCAACGCATACAAATATTAAGTAAATGTTATTTTAACCAAAATTAAATTCATAGTTTAATTTTTACCGTATTTATATCTAGGTTCAGAACAGAAAAATGAATTCATTGAATATATAGTTAATTTTTTATTGTTTTTTCCATTATTTTTAACACAATAACATTTTAAACCTACAACTGAGGATGGTTTCTGATAGGATCTAGATTGTCTATGTTGGAAAGTATAATTTTGTTATTTATAGTTTCATTAATAGAATTTTACATTATAGTAACTAATATCTATCTAACTTTGATAATTTTTCTTTGACGATAGTTGTAAGTTAAAAAAATTGTTATTTGTTCACTAATTTTATACTTAAACTTAATGTTATATGTATCTACTGTACTCATTGCCCTAGTGGACATTTCTATAAATAAATAAAATAAAAAAATTAACTGAGAACTTGGAGTATTCTACAGTTATTATTTTCTATAGTAAATTAGAATTTAAAATTTAGACAAAATTATATTTTTAAACAATAAAGAACGATTTTAATTAATTAATTAAATTTTATATAAATGGAGGCTGACAGACATTCTACACTTAGAATTATTTTTTATAGGTGGTAATAAATATTTAGCTCAAATTTAAAACATACATTTAAGTGATCATTACTTAATGAAGAGCTACGCTTAAAATTAATTTCATAGCTATTTCTCTAGTTTCTTTTCTATTTAATTTTTGAAAATGTATGCATCTTAATTAAACTTTTAGTATGGTTCTTTAACATGCAACTACGCTATATCATTCTTAATTACATTATTTACTGTAAAAATATTGGTATTAAGTTTATCAATTTCACAATATAAAATGATACTCTACTAAAATTTATCATTTAGTATTTCCCTTTTAACCAATGCTTGAATTGACATGAGAGTGTAATTCTTCTTCTTTAAAAAAATAAATAAGCATACCCCTTCTAATTCCTTCTTATCTTATTTGATATCATTTTTAAATATTTGGTACACACACTTATTTACACTTTTATATCTATAAGCATAACTAGTACTTTAAGTTAGTGGGGGGGGGGCTAAATTCCTAAAAACATTTTATAACAAATTTTCTTACATTTGATTATTATTTATTGTTTCTATTGGTGTTTAAAACTGATTTGAATGACTATTAATTTATATGAAACATTACATTTTGTTATATTCTAGGCAAAAATAAAGTTAATACTAATAATATGTTTATATGCATATACATTTAATCAAAAATTCTGAGGGGGCTGAAGCCCACCCAAGCCCCCCTAGTTACACCTATGTTAATAACCCCGTTTTAATGTTTACCGATTTAAACACTGACTAACTACAATTAAAATTAAAACATAAATATTAATTTTACCGAAGCAGCAAAATCAGCAATATTCAAAGTCATAGGTGAAGGATCGAATAAATAACGTGAAAATACTTGTTTTGCTACATTAACAAGAATTACAGTTCCCAAACCAGCAAATAGACGTGGAATGATACCAGCAAATAATCCTTTTACTCCTTCTTCACGGTTTATAAGTAAAATCGATTGTAACACTAGGCTGAAGTGAAAAAAAAAACAGATTTATTTCATTTAATATACATAATAGAAGAAAGAATAAATAAAATATATATTTTTTTATATTAACTAACGTGTAACGATGTTCATAACCAACAAATTGGGCCATCATTCTCATAGAAACAATGTGTAAGGGATGACTCAAAATAATACTTGTGGCTGTACATATCATTTCTTTAGATGTTTTAATTGCACATTTTGTCCATCTATATATTGAGTTGATTTAATAAATATAATGAATTATAAATGTACATACAAATAAATAACAAATTAATAGATTAATTGTACTCGAAGATAAGATTATGATAAATGCAGCCAAGATTTAAGTGCATAATATTAGAGATAAAATTTATTATTTTATCATCAAAAAGAAGTATTCAAATTTATTTATAATTGATACTAAAAATAATAATGTTACTTACACTTCTAAATCTGAATCTTTATTATTTATATTTTGATTTTTGTCAATTTGAATATAATCAGACATTAGTGATGATGAAAAATGTTCAATACAAATCCCCATGATCTTAGGACCTAATCCAATATACATTCCTTTAAATCCATCTACTGAATAAATGTATTTAGCTGAAAATGATAATTGTTTTAAAAAAATGATGAAATAGAATTTTTTTCATTAAGTTCAAATAATACTAATACTAATAATAATAAGTGGATAAAGCTCAAACAGTCTAAAACATAATTGTAGGTATCTGTTCAGTATGTAAACTACACATTATCTTATGATATAATATGCCATCTACATGAGAGAGAGAAATTAAAAGATCAATAGTTGTGTTATTGCTAGTAGAAAATATTTAGAAAAAAAAAATTCCGTTGAAAAAATAATTTATATAATATAATATGATACTAATATTAATTTACTCTTAATTATTTATTTAATTGCAATATATTTCAAACAAACTGTTTTAATAAAAATGATTATTTATCACACTTAAACAAATTGCATTTTTTTATGGGTGTATATAATTGAAAAAAGTATAAAATTAACCATCATTATATGAACATTAACTGTTGTTCAATGCAAAATTATATATCTATGTATATAATAAATTATAATTACAAGACTTAAATTTCAACTCATCTTATAATTTGTTTTTAAAGATTATAAAGTAGGTTAATAATATTATTATAAACTTACAACTAGAATTTTAATGAACCATTTTTCCTCACATTTGTGGGCCCTACAGGAGGGAGTCTGATACATATCATACTAAAATCAGGGAATTTTAGCTATAGTATCTAAGGATATGGTTATAATTTTAAGTAATATATTAAACAAAAACTTAATTTTGTATTATTTAAAATATAAGGATTATAATTGAGTTGATAAACTAAAGTTATATTCCCTATTTTATTATAATGGACAATTATATATATATATTTAAATGTATAAATTTATTACCATAAATTATTAAATTAGGAAGGAATAATCGTTCTTCACCAAAAATACTTCTGTGACGATATGGTGCCATTGGTTCATGGCCAATCTGTAAAAAATAATAATAAGTACGTTTAAAAAAGTTAAATAACAACTAATATATTAACTAATTAAATTAATACTAAAATTAAAATTGGATTACAAAATTAAAAATAATAACATTTATAAGAATTCAAAATGTTGTTAAAATATATGCTAAAGAAAATATTTTTATATATTTCAAAAAATATTATGACTTTTATAAAATAATAGTTAGGCTTAATTATTTTTATATTCTGGATGGACGAGATTTAATAATAAAATAGGTGGACAAGATACGAGCATAATATAGACAGTGTATTATGTTAAATTTTCCTATTATAATTTCTCGTACTTAAATTTTTTTACTAATGCCAATGTGTATGATAAAAAAATACAATCAATACCTGGCACAGTTTCAAAGGGGAGCAATGGGCGATAAATTCTAGGATGTCTGTTTTTGGCAGCTGATAAAATACAATAGGCACATGGTATTGCCTCCCACCCCCTATCAATAAATATATTCTGGATTTGTGTCTAATCAATACTCATAATACATGAAAATCTAATTGATACAGAATTTTGCATTCAAATACGATTGTAACCAGAACTTATGTACCAATATCTGAAATGATGACAAGTTTCAAGCACATGTGAAAGCAATTATTACATAGAACACAGCATTTTTTTATCACTATTGAATTACTTTGAAAATTCTTGCCTTGGGAAGTTGGGAAAGTACAGTTTAACATTTCTTTTGGATATGTAAAATTGTTGACACAATAGATTTTCCAAAGATTAATAATTCTTCTATTACAGGTAATTATAATATATTTAAAACATATTAAGTATCTTTAATAGATTTTTTTGTATATTTTATAGGTTGAAATCAAGATTTTAATCATTTACATGGATTGTGTTGCCACCAAAACAGTGAAAATGTACATAAAAAAGGGTTTAAACAAAAACTAATACAGAAATGAAAGTAGAGCAATATATACTCTGACAATACCTAAAAAAAAAAAAAATATATATTAAAATATATCTAGCTTTAAGAATTTTAGAAATACAAAAAACAATATAACAAAAGAAATATTGTAAAACGCTTGAAAGGCAGTGCCTATCATGTATAACTAAAACTATCTATAAATAATATTTTAATTTTAATTTTTAAATTTAGATGACTGATGCTTATAATAAATATCATTATAAAAATATATACGTATTATAACAATAGTTTTTAAATAATATTCTTTAGCTATTCTACATTCGCTATTACAGTAGAACCTCTCTAATCCGTCACCTTCAGGACTGGGGGTATGGTCGGAACGCGAAAAAGATAGGATTATCAGATTATACAGAACCCTAATAAGGGAAATATTAAATATTAAATTAGCAATTAATTTTATATATCTACTATAAATTGAAAATCTAAATGTATTTTTAAATTATTCATATCGACAAAGAACAATCGATAATACTATGGTCGGATCAACCGGAGTGGCAGACGAGAGGGGTTCTACTCTATGTAATTTAGCTATTTTGGTTTCACAGGTATGACAATGAGTTGTAATTATAACTATTATCATCTACATCAATGTGTATTATTATTGAATTGAAATTTTACAAATAGGAAGTCATAAAAATATTGTTTAATTTATTTATATAAAATGCCCGTCATAATTTTTTATAATGATGGTATATATAGAAAAATAATACTTAAATACACAATTATTACGACATAAAAAATGACAGTATCTTATAACTTAGAGGTTATTTAAAAATAATAATTTATTTTAGTGAAAATAGAAAACACTACTCATTTGAGTCGTGCCGTCATGAAGTAAAATTAAAAATATTCACACCTCTCCATTAACTAATCAAATTTTTTGGCACCCTTTTAAAATTTACGTCTGAGGCACTGGCCCTCTACCTCCCTCTATAGCACGGCTCAGGTACTTATCATCAATTATCATGGATTTTTAAATTTTGTATTTTTAAATTTATAAATCTTAAAAATGTATTCCCTATTTCACAAACAAAATTACTAGTTTTAAAAAATACATTTCTATTAAAGTGAGTTAGGCCATAATTTCATAGATTTTATCATTAATCCAATAAGCATTTACAACTTTAACAAGCCAATTTTAATTTATTTACACTTTACATAATAGTTCTCTTGACTTGATATGACAGCGATTTTTCCAATATTTTTAAGGATATTTAAAACTTCAGACTTTCGTCTGAACAAGGAAAGTTTTAAATATTAAGTTCTTTATGTCCATATAAATAGCAATTGATTCAACTATTTTTATATCTTCATTGCTTGTCTTCATAACACTCAAAATTTAACTACTAGTATAGTTTGACAACTAGATATTTTTTGAAAAATAGTCTCCTTTATCACAGTACATTCAAAAACAACTATTAAAATTTAAATACTGTTTTTTTTCAAAAGCAATCTAAATATAAAATTATAATTTAATGACACACATTTCTAATAGATGTGTTAAAAAAATATATACTTAGATAGTTAGATATATATATATTGATTTGAAGAAATGATTAAGGTCCTATGTGACATTAGGGATATACTATAGGTACCAACTACATCTATACAATGTAGATAAAAAAATTTTACTTCGTACAACTAAAGTGAATGTTAAGCAATAGAATTAGTGTATATTTTACAACTAATTATTAATGGTTTATTCAAAAATTTGTTAATAATTACACAACCACAAAAATGAATATATTATTATAACTTACCTGAACCAAAAATCTAGCATAATCTAGGGGATGAGTTATAGTTTTCATAACGCATTTTCCAATTAAATTGTGTTTGGGAGCATCACCATTTTCTTCGCTCCTATTGTCAGTGTCCGAATCCATTACTTAATAAAAAATGTTAAAATAATAAAATATTACCTATTGAAAAATCATGTATCACTTAAACTCACCGGTTATTGGGATATCCAATGATATAATTCAATATACTTAATAATAATATATTATAGTTTAATCGCTGAAAAATGAATGAACATAATGATCAAAAATACAAATTCAATAGAAAAAAGAAAATTTTTTATCAATTATCATTATCATGTATTATCATACACTGATGTCCGGTCGACCGTAAAGTCGATAACAAGAAACAAACCTACAAACCATGAATTCATCATGCATGAAGGCTAAAGATTAAGATTAGAGATCTCTAATAACGGATATTTATCAATATATATATAAATATATTAAAAAAATATTATATTAAATATATATTTTATTTTAAATATATTTAATTTAATCACGGTTCTTTTTATCCGTGTCTCTAATCTTCATGACCATGAGTCATACTATCATACCCACAGAATATATAATATATATATATCCGCGTAAACCAGACAAAAAAAAACCAGTTTATAAAAATATACCATGGAAGAAAAATACTATATCAGTTCGACTTGGAATAAGCAACAAGTAACATTATCATTAGCCGCCGAATTTAATTATTATATATTTTTATTTAAATGTTTATTTTTCGTTTAATATTATATTAAATATTTAAATATATTATTTGCACCGGTTGCACCCCAAAGTCAGCACCAATCCAATAACATTAAGTAATAAAATTATTCCCATTATTAACTCGCTTAATCCCCCCCCCTTATAACGCAATATCATAAAACTATTGCAGCGTGCAAGCGTCGCTTATTGTATAAGTCACGTCTATTGGGCGGGGGGCCAGTACTTAATCTTCTTGTTGTATAATTTATTCATATTTTTCTCACACGTCACGAAGTAGGTATCACTATCGTTTCCCACGAACCTTTATGAAATCATCCCGGCCATTAATCATTTGATTACTTTTTCCCAGTAATGGACAATTCTGACGGTTACCCCACAACCCCACAACCAGTGTAAATCAGCAAATATATATAAAAAAAAACAAATAACTTGTGAACATTTTATTATTTTTTATTTTTAGTTCTCTAAACTAAATAGCACTCATACTTTAAATAATAATAGCAATATTAATAATATTATAGTGTATCTAAATTCTAGGTATTTAATTATAAATAGGTATTAAGAACTTATTCGTCAAAGGGTTGTTCTTACAATATTCCCGAAAATGTTGGTTAATTGGATAACAATATTTTGGAAGGCCAGACAATGAGTTTTTAATTTTTTCCATTATTCCTAGTATAATGTTCATTATATTGTTTAGAAATAGCAAACAATTGAAAATTTTTTAATAACTTTTAATTTTTCAAAATTTCAAAAAAACTCATTTTTTTAATTTTATAATAGGCATATTTACTTTAGAACAAAAATTGAGATCGGAGCAAGACTAACAGTTTTAATTTAACTCCCAACAAATCAAAATGTATAGTTTGTATAATTTTTATTTTAATCAAAAAAGTATTAAAACCAGAAATAATACTAAACAATATAATTATACCCATAGTCAAGAATATAAAAATTCTAGGGATGATCTTCGATAAAAATCAGAATCTGAACAAACACATTTCTACATTGAAATCAAATACTTCAAAAATCACTAACATCATAAAATTGTTAGCAAACAACAAATGGAGGAAACAATCCAAAATCCTACATAATGTATACAAAGCAATCAATAGATCTTAGTCACAGAATGTATATTATATTTTAATATAGTATTTTTGCAACTTTTCAAGGACAATGATGAGAATATCGAGTTGCAATAATTGTATCAATAGATTATAGGATTGCTCTACCTTATGCTTTATAACAAGATTATTAATTAATAACTATTATTTTTGTATCTAAAAGTACAATTTTATGTGAATAATAATAAAAAACATATATTAATACACATTTAAGAGAAATAGTACTAAATTAAAACTATAATATAAGAGGTACATTGATACATTAATCAATTATGATCACAT
This sequence comes from Rhopalosiphum maidis, assembly GCF_003676215.2. Classification (NCBI taxonomy): domain Eukaryota; kingdom Metazoa; phylum Arthropoda; class Insecta; order Hemiptera; family Aphididae; genus Rhopalosiphum; species Rhopalosiphum maidis. The sequence continues at coordinate 71,239,066 of NC_040877.1, forward strand.
TATTTACCAATACAAAATTTGGAAAATATTACATTGAGCACTTCTTCAGTCGACACATGTCCTGTAATTTTCCCTACATGTAATGTTGCTTTACGTAAATGCTGTGCAGCAACATCAATGTTTTCATCAGACTTTGAAATATCGAGATACATCTGAACACTATTCAATGCTTTTAAGAGACAATATCTGTGTCTTGCTTGAGTACATCGAGGATGTTCGAAATTGGGATTTCCACATCTTAGCAAAATTAAAATAATAAACTATAATGAAATGTATATAATTAAATCATTATGTACTTACAATTTTTGTAAATGACTTTTAAATGTTCTCATCATATCTGATAAACCTTCATTAACTTTGCATGAACCAAAACACACGGTCCAGTTAGAATTTTGTGATAATTTTTTAAGTCGAACCATTTGGTCATCTGACACAGTGTCAATTTTATTCACATATACTAAACAATTATCATACTGCACTTTCAAATTTTTTACATAATTTTGAAGCCACAAATCTATGTTATCTACATCTAAGAGATATTGAACATCAGCCATTAGAATTACCATATCAGCACTTTGGGCCTGAACTTTAGATTTCTTTATTCCCAAGTCTTCAATCAAATTTACAGTTTGGGAACGAATTCCTGCAGTGTCAATCAAAAGAACAGAGTAACCAGACACATCTAGGGGCACCTGAATTGGATCTCTAGTTGTACCAGGTAAATCTGTTACTATAGCTGCTTCCCTGCTACCTATATGAATACACTTTTTTTTATCATGTAAGATAATTTAATTAGCAAATATAGTAAATATACATACATAATGAATTCAAAAGACTACTCTTTCCTGTATTTGGTGCTCCGATTATTGCCACTTTGACTCCATCACGTAAAAGTTCACCCGATCTGTTGTCCATTAAGTGCATCTATAAATTTAATATGTAAAATATTTGTACAGTTGGCTTATTAATTTATTACAATTTTTTAAATTTACTTCAATTTCTTTAGCAAGTTTTTCTAGATTTTCTTTAACATTTTCCAATACCAAGTCTTCAATATTATCAGTTTCACTGAAATCTATATAAGCTTCGACATAAGCTAAATTCTAAAATTGTAGAAACTTTGATAAATTACAATAATGCTAAAAACATACATATAAATAACATGCTTCTAAAATATGTTGTCTCCAAGAACTATAAAGTTGTCTCAAGGCACCTTCTAATTGCATTAGTGCTTGCTTTCTTTGAAACTCAGTGTCAGCTTCTATAAGGTCGGCTAAACCTTCTACTTCAGTTAAATCCATCTTGTTATTATAAAAAGAACGTTTGGTGAATTCTCCTGTAAATAATAATAAAATATAATTAAAAACTATGTGGTATAAAATACAAAAATGAGATAAATAAAACTTTTATTAAAAAGAAGTATTTTACAATTTTATTTTATTTACTAGTAAATGCAAACGTTGTCATTACTATCTTACCAGGTTCAGCCGGTCGAAAATTTGGTAGTTTTGATAAACCATGTAGAATTGAAGTGATAACAGCCCTACCACCGTGTACTTGAAATTCACAGCAATCTTCACCTGTGAAACTTCTAGGGCCTAAAACATCACAAATTTAAATAGGTAAAATTATTGAAATAATGTTTCCATTACCTGGAAACCAAAGTAATAATCCGTTGTCTAATTGTTCTTTAGTAGTTGGGTCAATAATTTTGTTCAAACAAGCTTTTCTAGGTTTTGGTAAATATTTTAAATGGGTCATGTTTAATATAGCATCAGATGCACGAGGACCAGATACTCTGATAACAGCTACACCACATTTTCCAAGCCCTAAAATCAATTATAATTTTTAGATATAAATTTATTGAACATATTTTACAAATAAGTACATTTAATTTAAAATTTAACTGAAACTTTACGCAAGCACAAAATAAATATTCTCATTTCACAACTGTCAATTATAGGAAAGTAAAAATGTAAGAAATCTTCTGACCCATTAAAATTATCGATGGACCAAAAATAATATATTTTAAATTGTATAAAATAATCCTCTTTAAAATCTACAAAATTAAATACAATAAAACCTTCTTAATCTGAACTTTGCTTAATCTGGACAGCAGTAAGTGTGCTTTAATATGTAATTATATTTTTCTTTCTAATATCATTATAAATAAAAATAAAACAAAATATGTAAGTAATAATTATTAGTTATATGTATGTACTTCATAGCGATTTTTTCAAACCTAACACTGTATTGAATTATAGTATATTGTGTAATATTATACTTAATATTTGATACAATTTTCTTAAATTTATAATTTACGATTTTTAGTTATTTTATTTGATCCAGACTTTCTTTAATTCAGACAATCTAGAGCCTCAATTAGGCTGGATTATTGAGGTTTTACTGTATAGTAAAATAATTGATTAAATACACAATTGTATATTATATTATAATAAATAGTAAAATGTTAAATAATTTTTAATATTTTAACATTTTGAATAATAAAAAAATACCTAAATAAATATTTTGTACAAGGTTGATACAATGATATCTTCATGATATCCATTCAACAAAAAATAAACAATTAAATATGTATGTAATATTGTAATAAATTAAAAATTAAAATTAAAGTAGATAAATAACTGTAGGATATTTACCTGAAGAGAGTGCATAGATTGTTGACTTCAGTCTTATATGTGTTACACCAACATTAACTCCTAGCCGATAGAAGTTCCCATTCATCGTGATAGCTGCAAAATTAAAAAATTATCATAGGTAGTCCAATTCCGTCTACGGTACAAATGAAAAATGTAAGAATTTTAATATTTAACATAATCATGTATTATTAATTAATAAACATTTTAAACTAATTTTATATATTTTTCCATATTCAATGTTTTATGAATTGTGATTTACTGATTTTTCTATTTTATGTTAATGCCGTTAGTGGTTTTATATCCCGTAGAGCCGGTGTATTATCACAAAATAGCTGATTATATTTCTATAATTCAAACAATAACAACAGCGCTATCTACTGTCGTGGATAAACAGTACATCTAAACATAAACTTTTCATAATTTATTACACTAGGTATTTAAAAAAGGATTGACTGTTGCATTTATATATTTATCTTATTGGTTTCACAAAACCTTTTCACGATATTTTATAATTTGATATAGTGTCCCGACTGACAATGATCAAATTGCGTTACCAATAACCATGTTATATCATATAAGGAGTATAATTTTTTAACATCATACATTATATTAAATAAGTTGTAATTGACAACTGATTTACTTGCACACTAACAAAAACTGGCTGAGTTGACTCGTTTGTCAACGACAGTAAGACTTATTAAGTCACCTCTTTGACTCTTCTAACATTAGTTTATGGTTGTATAAATAACAATATAGAACAATTGAGCTGTTAAATATACTTTTATGTTGTAACAACAGTAGTACATTTTAAATAATTTTCAAAATTATTTTATAACAAGAAATACTAATCTAATATGTGATTTTTTTATTGTTAAAAATGCATGTACAAAATTACACTTAATCATTTACGTTTTATATACACAAGTTATTGCTTTAGCTTATTGTATAGAATACTTAAAATATACCATAGTATTGAATATTGATAAAATATTAATAATGTACATCATAGATATCAATAGTATCATTATCATAATATATTATATAATTATTGGTTATTACTTATTACCAAGACATTTAATGAATTCAATAATTTAATTTTGATAGGTTTGAATTCAAATTTAAAAAGTTGACCATCAATAACACAACTACAAATAATTAATAATAAGGAAACACAATAGAATATCATAAACAATTATACTGAATATAATATTATATCTAAATACTAAAAATTAGTATCAAAATATCAAAATATATAGTTTAATAGAAAAATTCATACATATGAAAATTGCAAAATACACAATAATAATTATATCCTAATAATCTAGCAAAAATATTATTATTGACTTAATAGAAAATCATTCTATTATAAATAATCTTCAATAATAACCTAACAGTAATATATTAAATAAATAATCAGTTATTGCTTAAAAAAAAAAAAAAAAAATGGTATGTAAAGCATATTTTAAATAAAAACATAAAAATAATAAATTATAAACCAACACATTTTTAATACCCAATGGCACTTAATCAACATTTACAAGATAAGTAAAAAGTATTATATATTATTAAAAAAGAAGACTTTTTTTTTTAATCAAAATTCATTATCAATTGTTGTTTAAAATAAACATAAATAGTAGGTTTAAAAGATATTTAAGATATTTATTTTATGTTTTTTTTGCATGAAAATAAAAACTTTAAATCGCAAAATTTTTTTTTTTTTTTAATTACAACAATAAACAATGTTAAATGAGTCAAAAACAATAAAAAAAATCATCTAGCTAATAATATACAATACATAGTAAAAACGCAAAACATTAAAATAAAAAGTGAATTTATCTTATTGCATATATAAAAAAAAAATCAGTCAAACATTTTTGTTTTCAATAATTACAAATATAAAATAAAACATAAATGGCCACGTTTTTTAAAAGAAATTAATTTCAAAATAACGTTAGTTAACTATATTAAAATGTTGTCTTTTTATGTTTTTATGTCTAAAAGGAAAGGATATGTTATAATTATAACAATACATAAATAACTGTTAATTATGTTACAATATTTTAGTAATAAGATTAGATTCATAAAATAATATTTGAAACTCTATTTAGATAAAATATCTATTATAAATTATATGTTTTATTGATTATTACTATAATTGAATGTAAGACTACAAGTCAAATGATTTAAAACTTATCAATACGGTTTCTTAAAATTATTTTGAAAAATAAATTGCATTAAAAAAATCAATTTTTTAATCACCTACTTAAAATTTAAGTATTATTTAATAAACATAAAATTGTTCATGAAAAAAACGAGATTTTTTGTTTGACACTAAAATGTAAATATTTTAAATATCACATAAATAAAAAAATATGATAAAAATTTTAAGAAAGTATTAACAACAAATAAAATAAAAATTGGTTAAAACATAAAATAACTTTAAAAAATGAAAACTGTGATGTCCAATTAAAACTAAAATAATTATATTAAAAAAAAAGAAGAATATGTTTTCAATAGTTCTTAACAACCTATTAAATGAGATTTGATTTTTTAAATAACTAGTAATTCGTAGCTGTGATTTAAATATTTCAAACTTAAATGAATAGTAAAGTTATAATTGCATAACATGGGTTAAACTTTAATTTTTGATCATTACCAGTTTTTTTTTTTTTTTTGGAGATACTCCATTTTTAAAAAATAATTTTAGTGATATATTTTAAACAAATAATACAGTTAAAATAATTTAAAGTATTGTAACATATAACTATATTATTAAAATTACTTTTAAGCTTACTAAAATAATCGCTTATATAAACAAACATTTAAAAATACTAATTTAAGTTTTTTTTTTTTTGTATTTACTAACTAATATATAACTTTATATATTTTAATGATCTTCAATTTTATTCACAGAATTAATATTATCATCTTAAAGCATAATAAATATCATATTTAATATGCTATTTTGTCAATTTTGGATAAATAAATTAAAATAGAAACAATCTATCAATTGATCAAAACAAATGTATAGCGACAGTTAAAAAATGAATTGCGTTATATTATTACTCATTAATAATAAGAATAAGAGTTGTGCATAAAACAATAAAAGACCCTAACTTACTACGTATAAACAACTTAAAATAATTAAGAAATATAAGTAGTTAGTAGAACTACTATTTATAATTTAATCTCAATACAAAATGTTGGATTCAGGAATTTTAAAGGGTCCTTTTGTGATTTTTGAGGTTATATTCCTCATTTTATTTATACCTATAAACTTACTATCTTAAGACAATTGTATTGTAACAGGATTTTGTGACATATAAGAGTTCTGTGAACCATCAACCATCTGTTGATCATTATTATTATTTGTGTTTGATGGCCTGTAAGTAAGAAGAGAACCTGTAGGTAAGTTGAGCGGTACAAGATTGGTAGTATGGGGTTCTTGTGGCATCGTAGTAACCATAATTGGAGCACCATCTAAAGATATTGGAAGTTTGACACCACTAACTGTTATCATTGTAGTGCTACCATTGTGTTCAATAGCATTATTATCCACATTGATGATTTGATGACCTTGGGAATTCTAAACAATAAATTTAAACATATTCATTTTAATTAAAAATATATATTTTGATTACTATAATAGATTTTACAATATTTTAATTTCTAACATTAAAATATGACTTAAAAAAGACAATTTTATGCTAATTTATTATTGTATAACAATGTTTGAAATCAAATAAAAAATTACAGTTCAAGGGGGGTTGTAGTTTTCTTCTTTTGGATAGAATGAAAGTTATTATAATTCTATTGAGATTCTGACTTTATAGATGAAACCTATGAAGTCATAGACTAACCCCTCACCCCAAAATAGATTGTCAGTGGACAAATAAAATAGGAGGAAATTATCATAATTAAGGTAATAACTAAAATACAATAATTTTTTTAATTTTATGAGATTGCAAAAAATTTAAAAAATCAGCACTAGATCTTTTAAGAGGACATCATTCAAAAATGTATACATACACTTTCTCACTTATATGTTTACATAAAAAAATCTTATATTAATTATTAAATAATTAAAATCAGAGAACTAGAACATTAGAAATGTAAAATTTGAGATTGAATTAACAGGTATCTCAAAATTGTTTTTAAAACAAGTATAAGATAAATTTCTACATTTTGGGTTAAAATTGTTTGAATAATGATCGATAAGCAGTGGCGCAAAAAAAAAATATTTACCTATGACAATTGTCTTAGGTGAATTTATTAGGTAAGGGATTACTTTTGTCATTAAATATACAAATTTTAAGTAGAGGTGCCTAATTTTATAATTTAAATTTTGGACTTCCGCACCACTGTTGATAAGTGACTAACATAACTAAAAAAGAGAAGAATAATATATCTTATTGCACCATAATTCCAAGAAGGAACCACAATAATTTGAATAATTTGATTATTTTCTTTTTATTTAATTTGACTCATTTCTTCACAATAACTGTATGATCTATGATCTTTAAGACTAAAAAATCATTTACATGGTGTTTAAGAAGCAGCCAGTAGGTAATAAGTTGAAGGCAATAGTGTACTAAAGATTTTTTTAAATAAACAATTTAAATTGTTTTATATGCATATTTCTGTTAAGTACTGATTTTATTCTCTTTGTTTGAACTTAGTATAAATATTCTAAAATAAAAACATATTTTCTTACTTCTTGAAAGTATTCAATTTTTGGTTGTTGTAGTTGCACCAATTCTTGATCTTGAGAAAGTTTACTGTCAATTTTATTATGTGCTGAAGCTAAATGATATTCAAGTTTATGTTTTCGATCATAACTCATACCACACAATTGACATCTAGTAAATAAAAATTAAAAATTGAATAACATTTAAGGCATATTTATCATATAGTAGATTTTTGTAGAACTATTAAAGCATATTATTACATAAAAAAATATTTTATTTATTTATTTGAATATTTTGGTTCTTTTTTTGTTTCTTATATTATTTATTTTCCTATTTACAAAATGATAGTATTAGTTTTGATTTATTTTTATTAATTTTTTTAAAGTGAATAAATATTAAAAGAAATAAAATACTTTCAAAATAAATTGATGTTTTATCTAATTATTTCAAAATTTGCCTTTGATTTTTTTCACATTGTACCTATTTTAAAAATGTTATCGAATATAAATGCATATTTCCAAACTTTTTAGTGCATATTTTGCCAATGTTTAGATGCATGCTAATTTATACATTTTTTAGTGCATGAACTTACACGCCCTGCTTATAACAATTATTTATCAAAAATTTGAATCCAATTTTTTTTTTTTTTTTTGAGCACAACAAATAACAATAAACAAATAATTGACTCACATATGATTTCTATTTCTTCTTGGTGCATTTCCTGAGTTATTTTCGTGAATATGCACATGAGCGTTCATGTTATACTTTTCTGCAAAACGTTTGCCACATATTGGACAAGCATATGGTCGCTCTCCAGTATGAACTCTTAAATGTCGCTTAAGATGTGATTGAGATAAAACAGCCAAACCACATTCAGAACATTTAACATGTTTTTCACCTGTATGAGTCATTGTATGTATATGAAAACTTTTTTGATGAATAAATCGCTTCCCACACAAATCACATTGAAACCGTGTATAACCAGTATGGATGGGAATGTGTTTTTGTAGACCAACTTTTTGTGTAAAAGACTTATTACAGTATTCACAAGTAAAAGGATGTATACCATTGTGCATTCCAATGTGCACGTCTAAAGCTTTTTTCATTTTATATGCTTGACCACATATCTAAAAATCAACATTAAGATTATAAATAAATTGAAAAAAACATAATATCAATGATAAATTACCTCACAGACATAAGGCCTAAGAGAACTATGAGATTGTACATGAGATTTTAACTCTGTGACTGTCCTCCATTTTTTGCCACAAAGTATACAACTATGTATAGCTGGCAAACATGCACGTTCACCAGAACGTGAGCTACCCCTTTTTTTTCGCCCTTTTTTTATTTGTTTTTTATCAGATTTTTCTGATCCCGATGAAGGGGTTATTGTTTCATCAATTGCACTTGAACTATCTTCTACGATATTTTCTTCAATATAGTTAAGTTGTTGTTCTTCTTTCCATTCAAAATCATCATCTTCATTTTCTTCTTGTACAACTTCCTCTAAATACATGCTATTATCAATGGAAAATTCAGGTTTCACGTCAATTACCACACCTTCGGGAACATCATTTATATAATCAGTATTAGCTTCACTGACTATGTTTGAATCAGTTTCATTTTCAGCTATGAATTATAAATAAAAGATAAATAAATATATATTTTTAGATAAATTTATATATGCAAAACAAACTTTTAACTGCTGGAGAAATTGAATCAACTTGATCATTAATTTTCTTTTTATCTGAAGTGTTATGTTCTTTGGACAAATGATTATTTAATGCTTGTTTAGTTGAAAAACTTTTATCGCAAACAGAACAAAAGAAACACTTAGGACTTTTATGAACCATATTAAAATGATTCTTTAAATCTGAAGCTTGAAGAAAAGAATCATCACATTGCTCACATTTGTAATTATTATCAACACTTAGTTTCCTTGATTCTTGAAAATTAAAATTATTTTATATTATTTTTAAATCAAATTTTTTTTTTAATACTAAAAATTCATGTTTGAATATTTAAAATGTATGTTAATTCTCACTTGTTTCACAGGTTGGTTTTTCAACAACAGATAAAGGGATATCTACTGCATCAATATGTTCTGTAACCTTTTCATTAATTTGTACAATTTTACCTTTTGAAGTATCAGAAGTACATTCTTTAATATCTTCATCGTTGTCCATAGTTTCATCAGCTTGTATGCTACTGATGATATTATCAACAATCTATCAAAATAATAAAATTTTGCTTATATTCATAAAAAAAAAATAATAGAAATCTCTTTTCCATAATATTTCTAATTTTTTCATAGTAAATAATTGAATTAGGTATATTTAAAACAATACAATATTGATAATTGATCAATATAGGTACAGTTCAAATAAAAAAAAAAAAAAATATTATTTAAAATAGATAATATTTTATGAACCTAAATTCTGATAATATAACTAGTTTTGAGATAAATACCCAATATCTAGAATTAACCTATGAAACTAAAAAATATATATATAACTATAATTTCAGTTTTAGTTTTATACCAGCAAGGGATAAGTAATGAATATATTGAACATTAAAACATAATTTGTAAATACAATTTAAAAATTTAGTAACAAGCAGTGCCCGGAGTGAGACATTTTGGCCCAGCGAGATTTTAAATTTCTATCAGCCCATTTATAGGTTGAGATTTGATTAAATTTTAGGTAGACTTAAATTGTATTATATATGATAACTGATAAGTTAGAAAGACTTCAACCCTAATATTCAATTTTAATTTTAATTTGGGGGTTTTTGAAAATCTTTGCTCTCTCTCATTTTTTGGCTACGGGTCAAAATTTTACACGGCCAACTGAGATTTTCTCGGTAGCTCGTTGGTTCAATCCGCACCTGGTAATAAATAATTTATTAAAAATGCTAACAACAAATCTATAACAATTTCTAACTAAAAATTAATAATTAATATTTGACATATCAACATACTTTTATTAAAATTAAAAAACTGTTTTATTAATATACATATAGAAAACAATATACTTAATTATTTAATCATGATTATAATATTAGTAATCACTAATTACTTATTTTAATTTACATATTCTAAGTCAGTTGTTTTTAATTTAAGGTCTTTTTTTTTAACAGATTACTTTTTGCTTACATTTGATTCTTCAAGAACGTCGTAAAATACAGTCTTGGTTCAGAATCATAATATAGGAGTTACATGAAATTTAATGAGCTTTTAAAATACTTATAAAACTAAAATACAATAACACCTATGCTCTGCTCTAAATTTAAAAATTATTTTTAATGTTTACCTCATTTAAAGCTATGGATGATTTTTCGCTATTTTCATCATCATCATTAAAGGATTTGTTATCATTTTCTTGTTCACTGTGTGAAAGTTCTTCAATTTTTATTGGAGTCATACTATTCACAATTTTAAAAAAATGTTCATCTTTATATTCGTTACAAGTAGAAGTGTAACGTTTAATAATGTCAGTTTGAAGCTTTTTGAAACGTGTAGATATCTGATCTAACTCATCAAAAAGTGTAAAGCACCTAAAAATCAATTTACGTATAATATTACAGATATAATCACTAGAACTTCAAGCATTTAATTACAAAAGGTAGGTTCAACAATAAAACTGAACAATACTTGCCTTCGACACAATAGCGAGCTTCTCATTTGAGAAGGATTTAAAACCTTTTTAAGTATTTTAGACATGACATCTATTAACAATAACTCTCTTTGAGGCATAAAAGTACAATAAATATTGTATGATGAACGAGTAGTAACTTTGACATTGCATATAAAACATTTTGAACTTAGTTCTTCTCTTTCTTCTAAAGCAGAAGCCATATTACTCGAAGATATTTGTGTTTGTGTACTTAAAAAGAGGTCTGAAATAAATTATAGCATTAACATTAAATATAATTTAATTAAATAAAAATATTAGATATAAAATGTATAAATAACAATTGTCAAATGCACAGCTGTTAGATGCATGCAATATTGCTGGTTTTATGTCTAGTATTTATATGACATATCAAACACTAAAAAGTAAAGACTCATACCCCTTCCTTGTACTCTTTTTAATAGAATAAGTGGCTATTTTAGAAAATTGTATTTGTCTTAAACCATGATTCGAGAAATTGTATCTAATGATAGTTTAAAAAAGTTGTGTTAGGATTTCACAGGACACAGGATCATCAAAACGAATGATCATTAGCAGGGATTTTAAAAATAATGCCTCCCAAGACATTAGTAATCCGCAACAATATTGACAACCACGGACCAGAAATTTTAATAGTTTAGGAATGCAAAACAATTTGACAGTTACCGATTCAGTGATAAACCTGTGCCACTCTTGAAGACCGTAGTTAAGAGGAATTTGTGTCAATATTCATCATTTTAATCATTATTGGCATTGGGACATAGGGTTGTCTTCAGATCGAATTGCCTCTTCGACAACGTTGAAATAATAATTAAAAGTAGTACTTATTTAAAACCGTGTCCTATCGTCGTTGTGCATTTCGAATTTTCGGCGACGACGAAGGTATCAATGCCGAGTTTTTGAAAACAAAATGAACGCCATTCGTCATCAGTTTCGGTTCAACGGCACTATATTGAAGAAATCGTCAACCATACCTAAATTTTATCTACCGTTTGGCTGGCGGCGGGACGACAATAAAATACCGAATATCAATATCCGCGACCACTGGCCGCCGAATAGCCAGTTAGTCTTAGCACGAAAACTGAAAAGCTCGACATCCGCCGCCACGCATTTTACGGTACCCTTGGTACGCGCGGCTCACTATACACACCGCCATTTTGTAAACCAATGTCGCACAATTAGACTATAATTTAGTCGCCGCCTTTTCATCAAACGGCAGTCTACGGGGAAATGTTGCTACTCACCGAAAGCGTTTATCCGACCGCAGATGTCGGAAACACCGTGTGTGATCGCTCGTCGTCCACTTGGCCAACGACAGAAGTTATGACTTATGTTGTTGTTCAATGAATTCTGTCAGTTTATTTATAATTGTCGTCCTATGTCGTCTCGTAATAGTCGTACTTATAGTTAATTATTAGTTTTTATAATTTTATTTTTCTTCCCCATTCTACCAATGTCTTGCATCGCACACGGATATAAACATATTCAACCGTTTTTAACATCATGCCAGTCATCACTGGTTAGCGCTTATCACAGATATAGATAATATATTATCTAAAGCAGGACTTTAAGACGGTTAATTATTAAATGAATTAAGTAATTAAATTTGTAAGTTTGATCAAAGTAAATTCAACAAATGTGACTATTTGGATAACATCGGCAGAACTTTTAATCAAACCACTTCTATATTTTCATCTACGAATACAGAAAATTAATTCCTATGACAATAACTATGCACAGTTTGACCTCCTTAAAGGCTTTCTCCGCATGTTGTAGTCAATTCTCTTAAATATTTTTTTTTACAATAAAACCACAAATATAATAAAGGACATTATCTTTTAAAACATCAAAATAGTCCATCTAAATCTAGTTATGTCAAGTTATCATCATCAAAGTTTTCTTCACATTCTGAACTTTCAATTTTTTTTTTCCCCATCGAATTTCAAATACACTTTTTGTACTGATACTATCCATTAAATACAGTTTGCAGAATAGGATGCAGATACTGAATTTATTAATAAAAATTTTTTCATAGCTGTTCGAAATTCAATCAAATTTGGATTATTATTTCCAGTCTGTTGCAGAATATTTGAAAAAAATATTTTGAGATGATCCTTGGATAACTTAGAAGTCAGGAGATATTTATACTGAGTATTAAATAATAAATCGCTTAATATTGTGTTTTAAAACAAATTATATTTACTGTCAATTATTTTATAATTAAACATAATATATATTTATGACCGGCAAAAGATATAAGCTCTAGGCGAGTAATAATGTAGCGTCAAAGCAAATTCTTTAATTTCTTTACTGTACCTTTTACCAATAGTTTAATTATTAATTATATTGGTTTTTGAATAAATCTAATACCTTCCTATTATAAAATTAATAAAGCAGAATTTTTAATAATTACTATAAAGGCATAAGACAGCACAAGCAATCAGTTCTAAGTCCCAACTCTTTCCTTCAAAATTAAAAGCAATAATAGTCTGTGGTTCATCTTCAAGAAGTCCTCTGTTTTTTTAAATTATTTAATAAGTTTTTTAAGTTTTTAATTTTTTTGTTTTTCCTTCTTAGTTTTTGCTGTAGTATTTCAATTTTATTTCTAAGAATTTCTTCATTTGGATAATAGGTGTCAGTTTGTACATTCACGCTCTTAAAATTACTAACTGGATACATGTTGTTACATCCATTAATATTGTCTTCTAATTGATCTACAGTTAGATCTGTATTTTACAAATAAAACAAATTGTCAACAAAATAATTTAACATGATTTATGACAATAAACCTTTACCAAAACAGTTCCTTAATGTAGGTGATTTCCTAGTAATTTTAATTGGTACTTGAAGGTAGGTCGGAAATGATGGGAATACTGATGGAACTGCATGGTCTTTTAACAATAATCTATGTGCTCCAGGTCTAACTTGATAGTCTTGTTCTGTAAAATGAACACTACATATCCGACTCCATTGACTTGCTTCAAAACTTTTTCTTTTTATTGCACTTATCCATTTTTTCACCAACTCTTTGTTAGAAATAGGAAATCTATGATCATACAATTATAAATTTAAAATAGATATAGAATAAATTTTCCGAGCATTGACTTGTTATTTAAAAGTTTAATATCCTTACTGATTGGTTATTATTATAACATAACTTACCGAAAGAAATGTATATTTTGTCCAGCTTGATATCTGTTTGTGCATCCATACGCAGCACACGAAACAGGCATTATAATTAATTTTCAAACATTTGTACACTACGCTGACTTTTCTTTTAAGTTGTATCTTAATACAATGTCGTTAAATTATATTAAGTAATTAAATAATAAACAATACATTTTTATGGAATATAAGTACTTTAGTCAATAATTAATGTAGATTGTAGTATAATCTTAAATATTTTGCCAATCGAGAAAATAGCGGCAACTGATAAGCCAAGGTCCGTCGTGGATTAGGTCTTTGGTCCTATAGTTATCTCCTAAACCACTGATAAGAGAATAGTTGATACCAGTTTTATTAAGTTGCATTTACTAAATTTATTAGGAACAACTAAAATTTAATTTAATTTTAATTATTAGCAAAATTATATGTTATTAGGACATGTTATATATATTACTAAAATTAAAAAGACAATAATAAGCGAATTATTACTATAAAAATATCAATTCAAATAGTTTCCATAACTACAATGTATATAAAAAAAATATGTTAATTGATATGATAGTTACGTAATATTTCATCTCCTCCACAAACCATAGTGTCTAAAGACAAACAATTTCTTATACTTATTTAAATCATTATTTTAGGAGGGATAGCTAATTTCAATTTTTTTTTTTTATATTTAATTGTATAATGTATTAATATAATTAATTTATATTTTGTTTGCACACAACTATAATAAAATATATATTAAATTAAATACAATATTTTATGAAAGTATATTTACAGACAAATCACCTAAAAATTAAATGGAATTATCACAAGAAAAATTTCCCAGTTAATCAAGCAATAGGTACATAATGGGGTTAAAATAATTACCTAATTGTTTAGTTTTATCTTATTTTATAGTTTATTGACGTATTATATTTATTGTATAGGTAAGGATTTCCAAATGTAAAAATTAAATGCCTATACCTAATCAAAATAATTTTTTAATCATCTTCATACAACTTATATAACTTGCAAATACATTTATGATAAAATATGAATGTAAATAATATAAAATGTACCAATATTTACATTAATTTGTGTACTTAATAAACCAAAGCATATTATGACATAATTCATTATTTTTTTTTTTAAGAGTTGTAATTTTTTACCCCAACGAAGTGCGCGGGATCAGCTAGTTATGATATAATTATTTATTTAGCAGTCTTATATATATTTTGTTTGTATAGTACAAAATTATACAATAATAATAATATACTATGTGCCTACCTACAGTTGTAAAAATTAAATGGTACAATTATTTTGAAGTTAAAGTTGAAAGGGGGCCCACTAAGTGTATGGTGTCCCGGGGCCCAATTGATCCTTAATCCGGGCTTGCTCTCACGATTTAAATCATTGTGTTTTTAGTAAAATTTTGAATGTATCAATTAATTGATTTATTAATGTATTCATCTGCAGTAGCGTAGATAGGGGAGTTAGGTGTTTTAACTCCCCTCACTCATATTGTAAAGTATTCAAATAATAAAATAATTCAAATACCTACGTATTCTAAATAATTATTTTTCTATTCATTATAAAAATACTCATGTAATAGTACTATATTATTATATTATAAGTGTATAACCTATTATAGTTATAAATGTAAGTTTTACATAACTTAGAAATTCTCTGAAGGTTAAATTAAATAAATAAAAAAAAAAACTATAGTTCATTAAATTGTTATTGACTTTGACTAATATTATGTTATCGTAAATCGTAATATAGCCAAATAGCGTTAAATGTATACATATTATACAATTAAATAATTATTATATCATACTTTTTTTATACTAATTAGTAATTATACAATTACATTTATAATATTTTATAATTGGAAATGTGAGGGAAAGCCGAGCTACCTTGACGTTCTCCACAATGCTATAGATTATTATATATTATTACAATAATACGATAACATTAAACATAATATGTTTAAATATAGGTATTACAATTATTCTGAAACCCATATGGTTTCCAGTTTTATAATTTTTAATGTCGAAACAAATTTGTAATATAATAATTTGTATAAGAAAAATAAATATATGTTTAATTATTTATATTTATAATTAAATTTCATAGTGGCATATGTTATCAGTTATAGTACATAATACATAATGTACATAATGTTATGTAAATATTATGTATTAAAATCTAAATCTAATTATTTATTTAATAGTGTTATGTAAACATAAGTCTTATATTATAATTTTTTTGTATTCTATTAAATGTTTATAGTTTTATTTGCTGTTAAATTATATGAGTACATGTTTTATAACTAAACATTGTTTCTAAACTAGAAATTAAAAATGTATCCAGCTAACATCTTTATTAGAATATGTAAGTTTTAATCCACCATTGTAAATATACAATTAAGGATTAGTTAGAATTAAAATATAAACTAATAATTATCAATTGAAATATGTCTAAATATGTATAAAAAGGATATTTTTCATATTATTGACTATTTTAATAATTTTTGTATACATTCAATATTTTTCTGTTTACATAATACAATTGGTCTTTTAATTAACATTTAATAAATGTATACTATAGTGTTATAAAATATTGTGTCTATTATATTGTTTTACCTATAAAAACATTAACCAGAAATAGGCAGAGTTACTCAATCGTTGAAAGCTTTACATTATTTAGGCACCAAAAATATACAAGAACAATTTGGCATTTTTTCAACTAGGTAATAATAAGTAATAACTTATAAGTTAAAAATACAGTTAACATTTAACTAAACTAAAAACCATTTGGAAAACATAAATTTCTATACTCAGTATGAAAAAGCCATACAAAATGTACCATGCAGTCGAATGGCCATTAATATCGTAAATATAACGTATAGTCAAAATCGTATTATTTTTTGGGAGCCCAAGTATCCTGAGTACCCCCTTTGAAAACTACATATTTCGAATCTCTATTGCTCGATTAAAAATGGTCCGTAAAACATAAATTTCCGTGTTCATTTCGAAAAATCCGTCCTAAATATACCTCGCAGTCGCATTGCACGTTAATCGTAAATATCGTATGGTGGATATCGTATTATAATTCTGAAGCCCCAGTATACCATGGCTCCCTTAGAAATATACAAATTTCGAATCTATTTGATGCCCTTTCAATTAAAAATAGTTCGCCGTTCGGTGAATATACATTTTAGTTTTGATACTTAAACGTCCGTCCAAAATGTTCTTTGCAGTAGAATCATCTTTGTGTCTACTATATTATGTGGTGTTAAATTAGATTTCTTTTAAATTTTAATAACTTAGAAGTATAGTAATGTCCATTAATAAGGTAGTCAAAAATTAATGATATATCCGCTATTTTACGTGTAATGGCAGTATTGGGACAATAAATATAATTAAGTTTATTGTTATTCATTGTATGATTAAATATTATTGAGTGACATTTAGATGTATTTAAGCTCATTCCCCATTTTTGACCCTGCAGTTTTGCTAAAATGTTAAATTATTTTGTAGAATATTATAGATCATTGGTTGGTTATTGCCGGATAATATAAACTTTTTCTTTATAGCTGATTTGAATTGACTGTTGTCTGTATGTAATGCACCTGTAGTTGGTCTAAACACTTTTTTTTAATAACTGTATAGCTGTTAAGGATTTGTATTTTCATTTTGGTACAATATTTTTCAATATTTTAATCATCTCGTTATTATTGCATTCCATTGATGCCTAAATGAACATTATAAGGTGTATACCTCTTGCAGTTGATTTTATTAGTTTTCATGAATACATTGTACTACGCTATAATTGTATATATTTACTCAAATTAGATTTATTTAATCAAAATAGTAAAAACAATAACTGTTTATGAAATTCAATATTTGACGGTGTATATTTGGTGATGTTTGTAAAAAAAAATTTCAATTATGATTATTTTTTATGGAATTATATACATACTAGTTCATTCAGAATAATAAAATAATTTAAAATGTTTCATTATGTTGTACTTTCTAATGATAATAACTATTTTTTAAATTAGGATATTACAAAACGTGCATGATAGATTTTATTTGTTTTAATTGCATTAATTGTATTTATATAAAATAATACATAACTTATTAATATTTAATAATATTGTAATATTAATAATAATTATTATTATTATTCATCCATTTTGAATTATATCTGAAAAATAAATATTTTTAGTAAGACCCCTTGTAAGATATGAATAGGCAATATAGTATGTAGGAATATGGTTACCTACCTTATCATAATTGATAAGTGCTAAACGTCACAGCACGGATATAGATATTATAGTTTACAGATATCAATAAATCTCGAGAGTTACTTGTCTAGTGTAGTATAGAATCATAGACCCATAGAAGTCTTTGATTTAATGAAGACCCGACTGTCGGGTATATAGACACAGCGTTTTATTTACCCCTTCAAATTAATTATAATGGAAGAAATTCAAAGTACAGCTGGTGCTATTCCTGTGCGAAATGAGAAAGGTAATAATACAAATTGAATTACCCACTTTTATCTTCGACAGCAGCTAACTTTATTTTTTACGGTTTTTTAGGCGAAGTATCAATGCAAAAGGTAAAAGTTCACCGATATGTTCAAGGTAAACGTCCAGAATATGCTCCTGAGTCTACATCTGAAGAGGAATCAGATGATGATGATTTTTTGGATTCTCGTAAAGTGCGGGGTGCTTCTCCTACCACTAATTTTGACTCTGAACAGATGATTCATTTGCCATCAGATGCCTTAAATGATGCACGACTCAAACGTTTAGGGGGTTTAACTGCTCGGCATGGGCATAAAGATAGGCGACTTTTGCATGAGCCACAAATTATTAAGGATGATTCATCTGATGACGAATCTGATATTGAACGCAATCGTAGAAGTCGCAGGCAGGTATCTGGTGATGAAAAAGATAGTAATGATGATGACGGAGAACTTAGCGACAATGAAATAGAAAAAAGAAGACAACGTTTGAGACAAAGAGTTTTGAACCAAACTAAAGAAAAGGTAATGTAACTGAAATAACTAAAATATAATTAATTTTTTTATTTTTACACAAAATAATAATAATCAACTTATACATTGTGGGCACATGAAATATACAAGTAAAGTATATTAGATGTAATCAAAAGTAATTGGAATAAAAAACCCACAGATAATGGTACATTTTTCTTAAGTAATTATTAATTTTATTATATTCCATAATACATTATAAAAGTTATATTGTTAAAAATGTTAAATCAATTTAGTTTTATAAATTTATCAAATTCTAAAAAAAAAAATTGCATATTTTTCTTATTATTTTGCAACTCATTCCCTTCATTAGTTAAACGATCATAGGCGTAAATTAGTGGATGGCAATGTAGCGGCCATTACCTTTCTAGGATAAATTAAAAGTTAGTAATATAATAATAATCAATAATATATTGATATGTAACTATATATTTCATCCCCCTCCTAAAAAATTTCCAAGTTATGCTACCAACTACCAAGAGAACGTTTACCACAATTTTAAAATGAGTTATGAGCATATTAAAGTTATAATATTTTATATACCTATAACTCACCTTAAAAAAGATAATATCAATAAAAGCATATGAGATGCCCTAGATAGTATACTTACCTTTAAGTTTGATAATTATAGCAACCGCTACTATTCCAGAATGCTTTAAAATCTCAGTAATAACACCTATATACAAAAAAGGTGACAAAACTAATATTGAAAATTATCAATCCATCTCACAAATATCAAATATTGATAAATCTTTTGAAAAAGTTATTAAAAAATAACTAGTTTATCACCTTGAATGTAATAATCTACTATCATGTACACAATTCGGCTTTAAACCTGGTAAAAATACTGAACAAGCAATTGCCACAGTATCATGCTACATTTATAATTCTTTTAAAAATAAAATAAATGGGCAACTGTTTACTTAGATCTAGCAAAAGCATTTGATACTATAGATCATAAAATATTATACATTTGGTATCAATGGTACAGCTTACAACTTGTTAAGTTCATATTTAATAAATAGAAAACAACACGTTCGAATAAACAACAAATTAAGTGAAGAAACTTCAATAATAAGTGGTGTACCTCAAGGGACAACTCTATCGTCCACATTGTAATATTCATATAAACCAAATTAATTACTTGAATACATATGGAAAAATAGTTTGTTATGCAGATAATACAGTATTCTTTGTTGAAGGTCAGTTCTGGGATGATGTATTTGCTAGTGTACATTCCGACTTGAGTAAAATCCAAAAGTGGCTATGTGAAAATAATATATTTCTAAACTTAGAAAAAACATACATAATACTACATTATATAATAAATTTGAATCAATCAATTAAAATAAGTCGTATGTATACATGAAAATGAGTGTTTAAACCAAAATCAGAATGTATGTACATACTAAACCTTGGTAAAAATAGTTAAAAAATGTAAATATTTAGGTATAGAAATGTGTTATAATCTTAAATGTAATGACCACATAAAATTTGTTACAAATAAATTAAGAAAAATAATGTATGCATTTAAAAATTTAACAGATATCTTAGAATTTAAGAAAATTAGAGAACTGTATCAAGCATTAATAGAATCCATAATTCATTATGGTATTTCTATATGGGGAGGTACATATGAAACAACTATTGATCCATTAAAAAAAATACAAAATAAAGTACTAAAAATTATTCTAAAAAAAGACTTGAGATACCACACAAAATGCGTATACATACAATGATTTGAATGTATTGCCAGTAAAAAATTATTTTATAAATCTTCAGTAATTTATATTTAATTAAAAATAACCCAACTTTTAAAATTAAACATGAACATAATACTCGACAAATATCTAATATCAAAGTACCAACTATGCACAAAAAATTAACATTTAACACAATCCGCATACTTATATATCGGTCTAAAAATTTACAATATATTACCAATAGAAATTAAACAAAGCAACTGTTTCTAGATCCTTAAAAAAAAATTACACTGGTTACTACAGGAAAAAAATATAGATGACAGACTCAAAATAAATGTATAGGATTATTATATTATTTAATTTATTTTAGTAATTATTGATAAATTAGTATTATAAATATGTATTATTTAATTAAACAATTCTTTACATAATACTACATTATAATATAATATTATATAAACAAAGAAAAAATATGTACTTATCCATACTGATATTTAAGTTATGTGAAAATGTTTATTGCAAATTGTAATCTTTTAATTTTATACTTATTAATTATTGAATTTATTTAAATTGTATTTTCATAGGCCCCCACACAAACATGTTCAGTGGGGCCTATTATCTTCTTGAAGAATAATAAAAAAAATTATAGATAAACTTACTTCAATATTAATATTTAAATATATACAATATTTAAAAGTTAACGCTTAAATAATTAGGGTAAATATTTTAAAAACATGGTTTCTAAGAAAAATATTATTGATAACATTCAAAGTTATAGCAAAACAGGCAACACCTATTATAATCTACATAAAAATCAATATCTATTGTTTATTCGAAATCTTTTCTCTAGAGACAAGGGTTATTTTCTGTAGTAATATATAACTTTTTCTTATCACAATTCAAGACACACCAAGTACAATTTCATGTAAAAATTAACATTATTTTCAATGTTAGGAAATGAATGAAGTACTTGAAAAAGAAGATGAAGGACATAGTTCAGATGATGATGATAGTGATGAATCTTCGGAGTATGAAGACTATTCTGGTAAATTATTATGCTTACAAATGTTTATGATTTTAATATAAAATTATAATTTTATTTCAGCATCCGACGAAGAAACTGGTCCACGCCTTAAGCCAATTTTCGTAAGAAAGAAAGAACGTGTAACTATACTGGAAAAAGAAAAAGAAGAAATAAAACAAAAACAATTAGAATATGAACAAAAGAAATTGGCAGAAGAGAGACGCAGAGCTACATTAAGAGTAATATAAAAAATGAACAGATATTTGGGTATTTTCTAAGTTCTCTTGTTACCAAAAGTTTTATTTTTTTTTAAATATTAATTATATAATTATTAGATACTCAGATATCCAAATTACTTATAACTTATGTCTGATATAGAAAAAATTATATAATTTAATATTATGATTTATAATTAGATGGTTGAAGAAGAAATTCGTAAAGAACAATCCTTATTAAAAGCAAATAGTGCACTTACTGAACCATGTTTAAATGATGTAAACACAGATGATGAAAATGATGAAAACGAATATGAAGCATGGAAACTTCGAGAATTAAAACGCATTAAGAGAGACAGAGAAGAACATGAACAGTAATTATTAAAATAAGTTTATGCATTTTTAGAAGATATTTTACTTATTAAATTTTAAAATATCAGATCCCTGCTTCTAACTTAAAGCAGTTAAACTACTTTAAATTAACTTTATATTGACTCATACATTTGTTATAGACGAGAATTTGAGAAGACAGAAATAGAGCGCCTTAGGAATTTAACTGAAGAAGAGAGAAGGTTAGAAATAAGACTTAATCCAAAACAAGTTACTAATAAAGCAGCTAAAGGCAAATATAAATTTATGCAAAAATATTACCACCGTGGAGTATTTTATTTGGTTAGTATTATTATATTCATTAAACATTAAATATAATATTTTTTAAATACCCACTATTTGTTTGTAATATAATTTTTTTTATATAGGATGAAGAAAATGATATTTTCAAGAGAGATTATTCATCAGCCACACTTGAAGATCACTTTGATAAGACAATCTTGCCTAAAGTTATGCAAGTAAGCCATTAAAAATATAATCAATATATTTTGAAATATTGTACATTTTATTTTTCTATTAGGTTAAAAACTTTGGTCGTAGTGGACGCACAAAATACACACATTTGGTTGATCAAGACACAACTAGTTTTGATTCACCCTGGGTGTCTGAAACTGCGCAAAACTTAAAATTCCATACTAATCAAGCGGCTGGTATGAAACAAGTATTCCAGAAACCTACTTTAAAGAAACAACGTACAAAATAAATCTATGACTTATGACATTTCTAAACAATAATGAATAATTTTTAACTATTATATTAGTACAATAAATATTATTAATCTAAATTTATAATATATAAAATCTGTATACATTAAAATGTACAACATAACAATAATAATTGTCAGTAATGTCGTTATTTATTGTAATAAATAAAGTGCAGATTTTTAATTAACACATACATTCATATTTATTAAATGTAGATTTATTAATTCTGATTAAAAATAAGAATATTTCATAACATCATAAACAAAATAAAGCGTTTATATAGATATATAATAAAACATAAATATTAAACAATTAAATATAGCAACATATATTATGCTATATTAGGTACTTGTATAATGTATAACAATAAATAGTAATTATAATAATATTTATTGATTTAATTGTGATGTAAATATACAAGACTATTGGATTTATAATTACTTTGGCTTATATTGTCCATAGTCCTATAAATTTGTCTAAGATATTGTTTTAGTTAAATGCAATTATTACAGAAGCTTCAACTGTAGTGTTGTAAGAATGTTTTTGTAAAAAATATATTCTTTTTCTAGTTAATGTACTTATATAATACACTATTAAAAATTTCACAAGCGTTATTGTCAACATCAGAAAAGTTTAGGTGCATTTCTAGTAAGTCAAAAGAATATTTGATTTATTTCTCATAATAAATCACACTTTTCAGCTTGTGGTACTAAATTTATTTCACCTTCTTTTTGTAAGTTATTTAATTTGTGTGTTAATCTAATCTATGATAAATACTGTTAGCAATATTCTATCTGAGTTCTAAAAATTAACAGAACAGATTTTATATTAATAAGTTATTTTAATCAATTTCTATGTATGAATGCAGAATAAAATTCTTGTTTGAAAGTAAAAAAGCTTGACAATTTAATCCAAGATTCCTCGTGTATTTTCCCCACATTAATTAAAAATTTTATTATTTTTAGTTGAATTTTATCTAGGTACCAATTAATTTATTATATTGGAGACCATGCAATTCAATGCTGAGTGAAAAATCTTTAACTACTCCATCTTCTTCCGTTGCAAGGAGGCCTCACTACAATTTAAAAAACATACGTGTTCGGATGCTTTATAATTTTGATTCTTTGCTCTTTGGAAAACAATACAGTACTTATATGATATATGCCTTACAAATGTACAACATAGCAAAAACTTTTTTGCACAGGATAGAATTCTGAACTACTCAGGCTTTGGTGATAGTTAAGACTGCAAATGGTTGAGAACACTAGCAAAGTTGTGATTTGTGAAATATCGTTCTTATTTTTTTAATATCACATACCAAAAAATTTTTTATTGTTTCAAGATTCATTATTTTTTAACCCATTAAAGGTAAGAAAATAAAACTGGCGGAGTTGACATTAGACCTTTATATATAACCATTATTCTTTAGGAGTTTGCAATCGTCCCCAGGGCTTGAATTTGGAAAAGAAAATTTTGTTATACGTTATTTACAGTTAAAACGTTATACAACTTGAGTTTATTGTTATTTAAAATTTAAATTTAAAACGCTTTTATATAGGTATTTGTTTCAAAAGCATACAGGCCGCAATTGACATAATAGTAAATGACTACGAGTGTCTGTGACCTTTATTTTGGGACTTTATAATAAAATAATAAACTTAAAAAAAAAATCATTATTATTATTTTATATCTATGCAAGAATGGCTCGGATAAGGAATAAAATTAATTCTTGGATTGAGTAAAAATAAATCAAGCAGAATAAATATTTTTATGAAACCAGCATTTTAATTTATAACTATTTAGTAATTGGAAATTATTACATTTAATAATATACTGTATATAACATTTTGCGTTGTTTTGTTTAATGATATATCATATATTTTGTTAATCGTTATGTTTTATTGTTTTGTTTAATAATTATCCGTGGTGCTTATCCACTTGTTATCTATTTAATGTAACGACAAAAACAATTATATTTTAAATTTTAATTCAATAAACACTAAACATTATCGTTTAATCGCCGCCAAACGCCTTTCGATCAATAATATTAGACTTAATCACAATACAAACCTAGTAGGTACTCAAGAATATATTTAGTATTAGCTTCACAATTATTATGTCTATAGTTATTTCAAACCAAAATTTATTGTGTTTAAAAATTAATAACATAATTTAATAAATTATTACATTACAGCAAGACAATTAACTATTAGGTACATTATACAATCAAAAAAAGTAGTATGAATTATTAAAAAATATAAAATAATATAGGTTATTATTTATCTATTAGATATTTATTTAAATTAAACTTCACTGTCCTGAAAAAAAAAATATAAGATTTATAATACATTGTGTTAAATGAGAAAAAACAGAATAAATAAATAATTTTATTCATTGACATGTGTCATATTTAATATTCAAAGAAACAGTTAGTATCTTTATAAGAGAACATGAAATATTTCAGTCCAGTGACCGCAGATTGGTTTTCAGGAGGAAATAAAGAGTATAGAAATACAAATTTTTATAATTTTCAAATTGTAGTTTTTTTACACTGAAACACTGGATCATTGATTATATAATTGTATAATATATATATTATATTTGTTTATATAATAAATGACTGGACATATACAATATAACTTGTTATTTTTAAATAGTAACAGGTACTCAATAACAAATTTTGATAGACAAAATTTATTAAATCATTTAGGGCTTTAAAACTAAATGGGACTGAATGGCAAAGGTCTAATGTTTTAATTTAAACCATTAAATGAAAAAATATGGAAAATCTTACGACAATCGTTGAAAAATGTAATGATTTAATTTAAAACATTACTTCATTGTGATTCAGTCATTTTTAGTTTTAGAGCTATGGATCAGAGGCCAATACAACATTTGATCTATCTGAATTTGGCATAGAAAGAGCTACAGATTTAAAAATCATCAAGCAATGTGTATTTTTGTATTCCTTATCTCCTTCCAGAAACTTCATATAAATTAAGGAAATTGAACTGAAATAATTCATGTTACTTTTCAAACAAAACACATTGTAAATTTTTTTGTGATTGATGATTATAATTATAAGATTCTGGGTAAAGTGGTAAAGTGGAAAATGTATTGGTTTTACGATAATTTCTATTTATTTAAAATATACAATTTTATAAGTTATTCTTATTAAAAAATATTCTAAATACAAATACACATTTTTATTAAAAAGTGTATGAAGTTAAAATTTTGATGAATTCACAAACATAAGCAAACTATTTTGAAATTTTAGTTGAAAATAAAAAAAAAATTGAATTTTACCAAATATGAAAATATTATTTTCAGTGGAATTTATAAAAAAAAGAGATTAGCGTAAAGTATATTACATTAATACATTAATAACATTTTTTGTTATTTTGTGATTGTTCATAAACATTGGTTGTAAAAACTAAATTAAATTATAATAAATTTTATACAACTATGACATTCTCAAAATATTTATACAAATTGTAAAAAATTTTTAACCATTAGAAATTAAAAAAAAATTGTATTATTTTTGCAATAAATTATATGCTTATTCAAAAATTGAATTATAACTATATATAGTATTTTAGATTTAAATCTATTTAAGCTATTGGTAAAAATATAATGTGATTTATTATGCTATTTAATTATAAAATGCTTATAAGAATAAGGCATTATTAATATAAAATAAATATATAAATTATTTACTTACTGTGCAATATTATTAACACAGTCAAAACTAACACTACATCTGTATTTAGGGGTGTCCAATTTACCATCACCTAGACGTATTAAAAGTCCCAAATCTGATAATGTATTAACCTATAAGATAAAAAGAAAATATTAAAATTATTAAATATAATAATTTATCTTGTTAAAATAATAAAAATAATTAAATATTTTTTTTTTATAAAATTACTTGTGCTAAAAGATTGGCAGTCATATTAGTATTTTCTTCAATAATAGCATAAAATATTGCTAATAAACGATCTAATGAAAAAACTTTAGGTCCAACTAGTTGACTAGTAGAATTTTCTGTTTTATTTACTAAACGATTAGTTTTTCTTTTTTTATTTGATGCTTTAACAAACAATTGCTTATCATATTTTGGTAAATTAAATGATGCAATATATGCAGCAATTAAAAAATATTTGGCATAATAAGGTAAATCCAAAGCCAGCTTTTCAAATTTTGTTTTCTCATCAGACAAACTATTGACATTTTCCAAACTGAAATTATAATTATTATTAGTAGTAATTGAATAATTTGAATTTATTTATTTACTAATTGGGAATTTAACTAAATAATTACAACTATTCACATTTAAAATAAAAATCCATGTCATTTACTAAAAGTTATAAAACTCAAAATATATTATAAATTTAATTATATTACAATAAAATTATTAACGGGCCATTTTTTTAAAAATGTTTATCAATGTGATAATAGGTATTAAAAACTTGAAATTTCAACTAGTCAAATTTAACTTAATATATTTTACTGAACATGTCAATCACTGTGAATTCATAAATAAATTTATCACATCATTTTTAATATTGAAATGGCTTTAATGAATTAATTTCCTTCCAAAAATATATTAATTTTTTTAATATGTCATGCTAAAATAATTATTATTTTAAAACTCCTATATAAATATTTAATCTTAAAAAACGTATTATGGTATTATATTAAACTACACTTAAGTAGTTCATAAAATAATGATGAAAACATTATTATAATAGGTACCTTGTTCCTAGATATACATTATTTAACAATAATTGAATACTAGGACTTATTTTTCTGAATAACAACGGTTGATTCATTTCTGTACATGATCCATCTTCTATTGGCTCTATATATTTAATGAATAGGAGATTTGCCTAAAAATTAAGAAATGGAATTACTAAAAACTGTTTGATTTCAAAAAATATATAAATATTTCTTTATTGTTTTATAAAGTTACCAAATGTTTTAATTCTACTAAATCTCGACAGCTGCCATAAAATGATCCCATAAAAACAGTTAGAAAATTTTGATAGATAGATAAACTCCAATCATTTGGTATATCTTTTGATAAAATAACTGATATCTCATCTATACAAAGTAATATATACAAGACATTACCTAAATTAATAATCCCAAATTAGTAATATTACCAGTATTATACTGTTCAAACACTATTGGTAAAAAATTAATATCCTCATCAAATTTAGCAGGTGGTACTTGGCTTATAAGTATAACACAAAGCTGATAACTTTTTATCAGCTCTTGTAATTTTGAAAATAAAACTATTTGTTCATGTTCTAACATCTCACAATTATCCAACAATATAATTACTCGTTCTTGTTGAATTTCTGATTGTTTTAATACGTTTAAAAATTGCATAAAATTATCACAGCGATCAGGTAAGTCGCTTTGTTTAATATCTATCAATAAAAAATAAAATATATAAGTAAAATTTGGTTATTTTAACATACACTGTAAATTATTCACTTACGTAATATATCTTTTAAAATTGGTTCAAATAAAAATTGATTTGTGTAACAGCATACAGAATTTACAATAGATGATTTGACTGACTTTCCAAGTAAATTTAACAAACGAGTCGCTACACTTGTTTTACCAGTAGATGGTAGACCATGGATGAAAACACAAGGAGGTAAAACTCCATCTTCCTGTAGAATAAAAATAAACTATAACAATATAAATAAAACTTTGCATATTGTATAGCACAGTAGAACTTTTGTTAGTGAGTTGTCACACAAATTAACTTGAGTTCTAAAAGCATTAAAACTATGGTCTCCGAATAGAAAAAATAATTGTACACTGGTTCTGAAGTATTTTTTCAAATGTATATTAAAAAAGAAAAAAAGGTTTACTCACAGTTAAAAGTAAGTTAGACAACATATTTATTTGAACTTGCCTAAATGGAAATTCAGAGTTTAATGTATCTTTTATTGAAGTATTTTTTGATTTCGATGACATAGTAAACTATATAACTGAATTGGTAATGAATTAAAAACTAAACAATGAACCGTAATGTTGCAATGATTTTTTAAATCAACAAAGTATTTAATATTTTAATAAATAAATTTATATTGAATAATATTCATTGTTATCAATAATTTGATTAAAAATGGAGGGAAAATGTCGTATAATAGAAATAAATAATAAATAATAATAATATTATATTTATGGTGGCCGGAGGGAAATAAATATTAAATACCTATGTCTATGGGGAGAGTGAAAACACTGAAAACTGAAAATCATGAATTCATATACTAAGAAAACTTAGTTCATGGTGCAAATTAGAATATAAAAATAGGAATTATTTTGAAATAAACTGTAGTTAACTACCTTCCTATAGTGAATAGTGATAGTCTGTTATCTATTCAATATATTCTATGCTAATGTGCTATAACTTACTAACTTAGTCGTGAATACTAATGGAAAAATCATAGAGTATTGATAGAATATTTTTTCATGATATCAAGGCCGTATCTGGGGGGTGTCCAGGGTGTCTGGACCCCCCCCCGAAATTTCTTCAATATTTTACAAATGTTTAAAATAATTATTTATTTTTAACACCAACGTAAAAATATTTTCAGTCAAAAATGACTTAAGCTCCAATTAATCATTGACTGTTTTTAGCGATTACGGACTTCTCTCTTTAGACAATTCTGAACCTACTTACAATGATGGTAACTTCCGAGCATTATTGAGAATGCGCATTTCGTGTGAAGATAAAAATCTAACATATCACATTGAGAATCAAGCGTTAAATGCTTCATATATAAGTCCTATGATTCAAAATAATTTTATAAATATATGTGGAAAAATTATACAAGACCAGTTAGTTAACAAAATTAATCAGGCAAAATGTTTTTCTGTATTAGTCGACGAGACAACTGACGTATCGCGTGTTGAACAACTGTCATTGTGTGTACGTTATTTAGACAATAATTTAAATATTGAAAAAAATGAAATCAACAATTATGTATTGAAAGAAGACTTCTTACAATTTGTACCGGTAAATTCTACCACTGGTCAAAATTTGGCCACAGTAATTCTAGCTACTTTAAAAAATCTTGGTATAAAATGTGACTATTTACTTGGCCAAGGCTATGATGGCGCCGCAGCCATGAGTGGTAGTTTTATAGGAGTACAGTCTGTTATAAGAGAAGTACATCCCGCTGCACTTTATGTCCACTGTAGTGCACATTCGTTAAATTTAGCACTTGCTCATTCGTCAAACATTCACCATATTCGAAATTGTATTGGAACAATAAAATCTGTAGGAAATTTTATTAAAATATCGGCTAAACGAACTGAACTATTAAAAAATAAAACAAAAGAATTCCTTCCTGAAACCAAATGGACAAAATTAACTTCCATGTGTGAGACTAGGTGGGTTGAAAATCATGATGGTATGCTTAGATTTTCAGAAATATATAAACCTATTGTTGCAACATTAGAAGAACTACAATTATTTGTTGACATTGAAACATCATCTAAAGCTTTACAGTTATATAAGTGTGTAACAACTAGTGAATTTATAATAAGTATGATAACTGCGACCACACTTTTTTCTATAACTTTGCCATTATGTAAAATATTGTAGTCGGTGAAATGTGATTTAAGTGAAGCAGTAGATCATGTTGAAACAGTTTTAAGTGAAGTGAAAGATATGCGAACAAATATTAATGAAAATTTCAAAGAAATATTCAATAAATCCGAAAAATTGTTCATATCCGTGAACGAGGAAGAAAAAATAAAAATACCAAGATTAGTAAGTCGTTCAACAAATAGAATAAATGTGGATACCAACATTCCTGAAGATTATTTTCGTATTGCAATTGCGATTCCATTCTATGATGATTTTATTAGTCAACTTAAAGAACGGTTTTCCAAACACAAGACGATTTTATCGTCTTTGCATTTATTAATACCAAAAATGTGTTTGAAATCTCCAATTTTAGAATCAGATTTTAGTATATATTCAGATTTTATAAATATTGACACATTACCTTCAGAACTGAAATTGTGGAAAAGAAAATGGATTGCTTTCAAAGATGTAGATCGTCCACATACAGCTGTAGAAGCATTAAATTATTGTAATCCTGAACTTTTTCCAAATATCCATTTTTTATTAAAAGTACTAGCTACACTACCGGTTTCTACAGCAACTCCCGAACGAACTTTTTCGACATTAAAACGCGTCAAGACATTTTTACGGAACTCTACGGGACAAGAAAGACTAACTGGACTAGCTCTATTAAGTGTCCATAGAGATGTTACGGTTAATCCCGATGAAGTGTTAAACCAGTTTGCTCTTCAAAAAGATAGGAACATATTATTAGTTTAAAATAATATGATTTGTATTTGTGAATTTTTTATTTCTTAATTTTATACTTCATATTTGTATAGTGTAAGGTGACAAGATGTCAAAGTAATTTTGTTTATTTGATTTTATTATATTTTAATAAAAGGAGATTAAATCTTTTTCTGTCTTATTTTTAACCAAATATCAAAAATTAAAATCTAAATTCAATAAAATTACAATATACATGTTTTGGACCCCCCCGAAAAAAATTTCTAGATACGGCCTTGCATGATATTATATTATTTAGCATTTATGCATTCACATTATTTTAGAAGATTCTAGAATATAATAAAATAAATTAATTGTAAATAGTGATTTGGTAACAATCGGTAGGTCATGACAAAACATGTAATTAATTAATTTTTTATTAAAGTTTATCAATACCTACATTCAGATATCCAAATCGTGTTTCCGTGTATCTCTTACATGGTATGCTAGTTTAATATACAGTGAAACCTTTCATAACCAACACTTCCCAATAGTGGATGTTTTTTTGGAAACACAACATTTTCATTATTTTTCAATGGGAAACCCCCTAATAGTGAACACCTATTTTAATCTTAACTTAAAAATACTGACATAACGACGACAGAAAAATACATTATTATAGTAATAAAAATAACAACGAACCCGTTCAAAAACTGATTTTTCACACTAAATTGATTACTATTTATACATTATGCATTTAAACATTTTTTTTTATATTTATCTAATAATGTATTAATAGCGTTATGATATTAGATAATAATATTATAATTTATTTTAACCTAACCTATATTTTATTCTTTTACCCTTTTTGAATTTCAAAAATGTACCCTCTCTAAATACTGCACACAATTTTTGTGACTTGAGTGTCCACTATCTAGAGGTTTCATTGTACTTGGTTTATTGTAGTGTGGGTAATTTCTTTCAAAACACTTTTTTCCTAATCTGTTATTCATAATCTATAGGACTTTCAACATCGATGGTTCTTACAACTTAAAAAAGAGCATTAAACAATGAATAAATATTAATAAACATGATTTAAGGCTTATGTCAGGGGCATATCCAGGAATTTTTCTAAAGGAGTCCACATTGTTTTAACATGTAAAAAGTATCACACAATCAGTGGTTTGCTACTAAGAAGTATAATTTCTATTTTCAAAGTGGGAGAGGTCCTGACCCAGAACCCCCTTCTTGAGTACGTCCTGTGCACATGTAATTAAAAATGATTATATTAAAATTTACTTATGTTGGGTAACATAAGCAGTTACCTATATTCCTATACAAAAATAAAATAATACCGAATATTGGAATGAAAAACAATTGCACAATTATTGTATTACTTTATCAGTTTAAACTGATGAAAGGCCTGTAACTTTGACTTAATGAAAAGCAAAGTTTCTATATTTTATGGAAATTATAAATAACTTGTAATACCTATTTTTGTTATATTATAACTCAATAACTGTAACTAATAAGAAAGTTTGAACAATTTACATATTTTTACACAATTCACCAGATTTTTTTTATCAATTTTTAGATACAAGTGTAGACTAAAATGTTAAGCTTAGAAGTAACAAACAAAAAATATAAATAATTTAAATGTATAAAATATATCTGGTTTATGTTGATTTTGTAGAATATGAATACTAAAACAACTAACATTACTTATTTTGTATGCAGAATAAATGATTCTTAACTACATATAATAAGAGCTAGGTACAAATTATATTCAATTTAATTTATTGTTGATTATTCATTTAAAATAGAAATAGTTTAGAAAACATTTACAATATAATTTTCTATGATATTCAATTTTCTTAGCTTACATATTACAATTGAGGAATGTAACAAAAATAAACTGTGTAATGTAAAATCTATAAGATAATCGATTTTACTATATTAATGATGGAATAAACGCAAGTTTGTATGAGTCAACACAATGTTTTGTTCATTGCAGTAATTGATAACTTCTTGATCATTTGTTGAACCAGATGGGCAAGCTACATATTCAACTCCGCTCTAAATACAATTTTAAAATAAAAATATAGATATTATAGTTTAGCAAAAACTTTTACAACTATTTAATATACCTGAACAGCTCTTTCAATGTTATCACTGAATGGGAAAAACGCATCTGATGACAGTACAACTCCTTTTAATTTAGCAGCCCAGGCTTGTCTCTCTTCGGAAGTAAGCTCAGCAGGAACTTCATCAAACAAACTTTCCCATCTAGTACGTGAAAGGCCATTTCCAATAGTTTTACCAATGTAATCATCAATCGCATTTGCTATCTGAGCTCTTTTAACCGACTTTTTAAATTTCATATTTAAAACATATGGATGTTGCCTCAACCACCTACAAATCAATCAAAGCAGATCAAAATATTATTCATTTCAAATACACTGCAATGTAATTTAAATTACCAATTATCAGCTTTATCACCAGCTAGTCTAGTACAGTGTATCCTGGATTGTTGTCCAGCTCCAATTCCTATAGCTTGACCATTGAAAGCATAACACACTGAATTACTTTGTGTGTATTTCAATGTTACAGTAGCAAGAATCAAATCACGTTTAGCTGCTTCTGTCATCTAGACAAACATAAATATCCAACTTCTTATAAAAACAAACACACAGTAATATATTTTAATAAAATAATGATGAACATACATCTTGTCTTTTAGTTACAATATTGGTAAAAAGATTTTCATCAATTTTTCCATCATTACGTCTTTGTTCTAAGGTCATTCCAAACAAAACTTTACGCTCTACAGGCTTAGGTGTATAATTTGAATCAATTTGCAATACACAGTAATTTCCATTTTTTTTTTTTTAAGTAAATTTAAAGCTTCATCACTATATCCAGGTGCAATTATACCATCAGAAACCTAAAAAAAAAAACATTACAATTCAATCATAAATGTAATCGTATTATTTTACACAGTAACTTACTTCTCTAGAAATAATTTTAGCAGTAACTAAATCACAAGAATGTGATAAAGCAATAAAATCTCCATAGGAAGACATTCGGTCAGCTCCTCTTGCTCGAGCATAAGCAGATCCAAGCGGCGTCATAATTTCAAGTAAATCACTCACCATACATAATGAAGCCTAAGAAAAATATTTTATAGTTGGAAATAAAATGATTTAAAGCCAAAAAACTATTTTACTTCAATTTCATTTAATGGTATGCCTAAAGCAGCTCCAGCTGGACTGACATGTTTAAAAGATGTAGCAGCTGGAAGACCAGTTACCTCTTTAAGTTCTTTAACCAACTGCCAACTATTAAAGGCATCACATAAATTGATGTATCCCGGAGAACCATTAATTACTAAAAAATTGAACAATAACATATCAATTACTTTACTAAATGGTAAAAGTGTATAATATTAAATAATATTTATTACTATAGATTGTAAATTTTTTTCAAGTCTACAATTATTTTAATTAATTAGAAACTGATTTTAAACCTAGGATTTATAATACTATTATTTTGATTTTATTTATTAATTTGTATGTGTTTGTGTAATAATGTGTTTAATACCAAATTTAAAATAAATAAAAATTACATATTTCAAACTAACTTAAAGTAAATATATGTACCAATAAAATTATAAAATTATACTATGAAGCAGCGGTGGCTCAAAGGGGGTAAATTTTAATCACATGATTCACAAAAATATTAATGGGTGGGTAGGCTGGACCATTTTTAAAGGTTGATAATTCAATTATAATTAATATAATATAATATAATATATAGTCTTAACTGTGTACTCATATATACTCTAATTTTATATTTAGGGTAGAATTTATTAGGTCTTTAGGAAGAGATTTGATGAGCAAAAAAAAAAAAAAGATCCTAAGCTTCAAAGAATAATTATTTAAAAATAATCCATATTATCCGATTTTAGGGTGGGTGGTAGTGATGTAAAAATATTAAATGTGATACGAGAAAAAAAAATTTACGTCGCCACTGATATGAAGTATTGCAAATAAATTAATGTCTCCATTTTACGGATTTAAATGAAATACATTACAATCAATTTTAATAAATAATTTTTATAGACATTGAAAATATACTAACTAAACTTATTAATAACCAAATTTAGATTAATACTTATTTTACATAAGCTATACAATATACCTTTTAATGGTAATTTTAAATCTGTAGTGAAAAGTTGTGCTGGACATTGGTGAGGATTCATGCCATATCTTAAATTCATTTGACTCTCACCACCCGCAAATTTCTTACGAAAATAATCTGATATACAATCATCATAAGTTGCTGTATGCGTAAATGCTTTCAACGCTAATTTTTTTCGAGTTTCTAAAAGTGTATCTTTATTCAATGATATTTCTTTGGATATTTCAAAATAGTCTGTAGGATCACAAAGTACTGTGACACGTTCATGATTTTTGGCAGCAGCTCTCAATAGTGTTACACCACCAATATCGATATTTTCAACAGCATCTTCAACATTAGTATCCGATTTGGCTATAACCTTTTCAAACGGATATAAATTACATACTACTACTTTTATGAGACTGTAATTGTTCTTCTGTAAATCTTCTTGATCAGCAGGTATTAAACGAGCTAATATACCTAAAATAGAAGTGACATTCATATAAGTATTAGTACAGACACAAAAATTATAAATTTTAAAGTACTTTAATCATAATTTGTATAGGTATATTAAAGTTACCTCCATGAATTGCTGGGTGTAAAGTTTTCAC
This sequence comes from Rhopalosiphum maidis, assembly GCF_003676215.2. Classification (NCBI taxonomy): domain Eukaryota; kingdom Metazoa; phylum Arthropoda; class Insecta; order Hemiptera; family Aphididae; genus Rhopalosiphum; species Rhopalosiphum maidis. The sequence continues at coordinate 71,275,454 of NC_040877.1, forward strand.
TCGACCCCCAAGTATTTCTGGTGCGCCAGTGAATTCAGAAACGCAAGTAACTGGTAATTTCGCGTCATTCTTTATAAAAGAAGCAGTTCCTCCACTTGCCAACAACTTAAAACCAGCTTCTACTAAGCTTTTTGCTAGATCTAATAATCCAGTTTTGTCCGATACACTAATAAGAGCTAAAAAAACATAATGTTAAATAAATAATTTTAATTTTATTAAAAGAATAATATAATTGTAATAGAGCAATCTAGTTTATGCAAAGTAAATAAATTATTGTCTATAACTATTGAAAGTATACATATTTAATGTAAGTTTTGTAAAATGAAAAATGATAAATTAAGTTAAAAATTGTAATAACACCTACAATGTGATCACATTTAGGTACCAGTAGTTAGTTAAATTCTTAATTTATATTTGATACGTCTTGTTAGTGTTATGGGTAACCAATTATAATTTTTATTCCAAAAAAATGTATTAAAATACATTAACAAGTATATAAAATATATAATTTCATTATTAAAGTTCAGTTACCTAAGTTGTCAGTAGGTGCCATAGTTTCAGAATATACCTATTTTAATAACAACGAAGGTTGAAATTATTTAAAAGTTCCGACACTAACAGGTACTATTTGATAGTAGAAACACGTGTTGAATCATTCACTGAAATTGGCTCTGTGACGCTGTCTGCGGTTTATAGTCCGGTAGGAGGTAACACTAGCGCCACGCCGCACGCCGACACTAGCCTGGAGCTGATTTATTATATTATCATTATTCATCTTTCATTTATCAGAATAGTTATATGTATTACGTTGGACCAAATACTATAGATTATCTAAAGTACTTGATTGGACGTTCAGTGGTTGATATTTGATAACCCCAAGAAAATTAGTCAAGATATGTTTCACATATTTATTTATTATAATTGCCAATCAGTATAAATGATGCTGATTTCGAAAAATTATTTCACAATCCATTTTCTGATGTCAAAACCATTTATTTCAATTATTAATTAAAGGACTATGGTATTTTATATAATAAAATACCTATTACTATGTCGTTTTAATTAATTATCATCGAACTATATAATTTACATTTTTAATAACTTTATAAGCGGGGATTAAACTATATTATTATTTATTAATTAATTAAGTCCATGGTTAAAGAGTACGATATTTTATCTATTTTAATTTTCTATATTTAAATACTAAATAGCATAAAATAATATATGGTTACATCTCACATATTAACATAAGATATTAGAGTAATTCACCAGGTGGCAGGAATGATCACCCAAATTTTTTCTTAATAATAATATAATAATACGATTATTCAATTTCTAATTTTTGAAATATTTAAGCATGCTCATAGGATCACGGATTTTACACCGATTAAGGTATTTCATGTGCTGATACAAACTTCTTTAACTAAATTCAAACCAACCTGTTTTACTGTACATTTTGAAGCAAATGATGTTCAGCTGGAAAAAAATTTTAAATCGCCGTAGGTACAGCTCAAATAGTACCTATGCGAAAACCTAATTATAAAAAAATAAAGTAAAAATTCATAAGTAAACATTCCAAAAATCAGAATTTGAAAAATTCATTATCAAATTCAAAAGTTATGGTGAACAATGATATTATATTTGGTGAATCACCTTGTGGCTTGTATAGTTATATATTATACATTTATACATATTTAATTATTTTAATATTATTCATCTATTCTGTACATCGTATATATTATATTTATATATCATATAGGTACCCATTATGGCATTATGTATAATGTATATAATATCTATGATTATAGTTATAAGTTATAGCGATAACATATTAAAATATTATCATCAAAAATTATGTAATATGAAACAATGAAACACATTATTATTTATTAGGTATGAGTGTATGTGTGTGTGTGTGACGCATTAGGCATCAACTATTATTCTTCTATACTATGATGCTAATACATTATGATCTTGTATTTTGTAGAATACAAAATGTTCTATGTTATAGTATTCTACGATATTTTATAGCACTGTTCTTTGTGCATTGACATACAATTAAAAATGTTGAAGGTAGAGATTAAATTTATTAATTTTTTTTAGAAATAATTAACAATTGGTGTAAAAATATTGTTATTAAATTATGAACTGTTTATTATTTAATATGTATAATTAATATTCTATCAAGTTTAAATAGCACATTGTACTTGTACATACATATATACAGTGGCGTATTTTGTATGTTTTTTTTTTGGGAGGGGGGGGGTGTCTAGATAATATAGGTATATACTTATTTGCTAATTGGTTGCAATATTTCTGTTTTACATCTACTACCACTCAGCTCATAATATACTCATCAAATAATGTAATGAAAATTTTTTTATTTATTTGATTAAAAGTAGTAATTTGTATGTAATTTAAATCATACAGGTATAAAATACCTACTGTAAACATAATTTTAATTTAAAAATAAAAGCAAATAAAATATTATATACTTAATATAATAATATAATATTATTAAGATATATTTATACACATTAGTTACTATCATCGGTCACAATAATTTACTAATTATTACTATATATTTTGTTTGTTACATTCGATACCAGTGATGCTATAAGAATAACAGTTATATAAATAATTTAAAATATAATAGGATAATAAGTACATTGTTTAAAACTAAATTTATTTTCCTTCCGAATTAGTTTGTGATTTAATATAATATTAAATTAGTTAATAACGAATCACATATTATTGTTTGCTAAAATCCCTTCAAAATTTATCGACATTAAATATTAAATTTTTTTTTTTGTTTGGAAGGTGTCCAGACACTGTGGACACCCCCAAAATACGCCACTGCATATATATTGTATCTTGTATGTAATACATACATACTATGTATATTGTATATAGAATAGGAAGAAGAAATTGTATTGATTAACTTTTAGTGGTTAAGTCGATCAACGTCTGTACAGATACATCTGTGCAAATGCCTCAAATTCATGGTCTTGTATAAGAGTATAAGACCATGCTCAAACACAAAATAATTATTAAAAAAAATTATTTATTCTGTAACTAAAATTCAAATAATGAAACTTGATAAGTGAATAATATTGAGCTTGATAAGGTTTCAGTTGATAAGAATAAGTAAGATTGATAGTTGATGACGATGGTCTGTAGACAACAAGTAATAATATCTATTTAATATTTACTATTGTGGATACTTAACGTAATAGTAATTGTAATATTTTTATTATTATTTTACTTCCAGTATGATCGACTTTACTATTGATTGGTGACATTTTACTTAATATAATTGTGATGTGAAAAAACCTGATGTCTGTTTGTATTACATATTTAGCGTTTGTGAACCAAAAACATTTATAAAGTATTTAAATATCATGGCAAGTTTCATATTTTATTATCTATAACATTTATTTATCCATAATTTATACATCATTGCATCTTTATTTTATAATCATTAAACAATGGTTTTTTAGGCTGTTAAAATGGCAGCAAGTGAAGCTGGCGGTGTTGTTGCATCAGCTACAGCATCTGATTGGGATACAAGAGAGTCAATGCGTCAGCGTGAATTAGATGAAGCTAGAGCACGAGCAACACAAATGGAAAAAACAATGCGATGGTGGTCTGATTGTACAGCCAACTGGCGTGAAAAATGGAGCAAGGTAAATGTTATTTATATGAAAATGATTAGTGGGTGTTGTAATTTTTATTGTTATTTATAGGTAAGAAATGAAAGGAATAAAGCTCGAGAAGAAGTCAAGATGCTTAAAGATAATTTAGAACATGTACTAAAAGAGAACAGTAATATAAAAAGAGAAAAGCAAAATCTTGAGCAACAGAATGAATGCTTGCGCAAAGAATTAGAAAAAGTCAATCTGATTCTTTTAAAACATGCGGGTATATTTTCTGAGTATAAATGACTACATTTATTTAGTCTTAAACAATATTTTTTACAGGACAATGGGATTCTCAACTGGTTGATGCATTAGAAAATGGTATTTCTGATCCAGATACTTGCTGTAGTTCCTCATCTATACCTCAGCCATCGATTGTGAGTGATTCTGGTATTGAGGAATATGTCTTACAAGAAGCAGTTCCGAAACATGCAGTTGAAATGTTCAATCAAACAACTTCTCCCATCAAATCACCAATTCCTAATAAAACCATGTCTGATGAAGTTGCTGATAAAATTGAGAAAAATTTGGAAAATCTGTTAGAAAGCACTCAACAAGATTTAAACAATTTGCACAATCAGTTGTCAGGTGCAGATAGTGTTCAATCAGAATGCCAAACTTGTCAAGATAATCAGGTTATTACAAACAAACGTTTAGAAGACTTAAGAATACAGGTGATTATTAAATTATTTGTTATTAAAATCACAATAAATAAATAATTGTTTTTATTATTGGTCTTAGCTAGAACACTTACAATCTGAGAATGAAATTGAATGGAGCAAAAGAGAACAGCTAGAAAGTGAAATGATGAATTTGGAAAGAATTAATAAGCAATTAAAATCTGAACTGAATGACACACTAGAAAAATTGCAGAAACAGAGTAAACCTGAATCATCATCTGACATCAAATTTAGATTACTGCAACAAGAGTTAGCTGATAAAAATATTGTAAGTTTTTTTTTTTATTGACTCATAATATTAATTAATTGATTAATAATATTTCTAACACTATATTTCAGGAGTTAGTCAATTTAAAACACATTCTATCCAAACAAAAGAAAATGTATGTTGACCAAAGTGCTGAGTCAGCGCATTTAATAAGGCGTGGTGAGCAATATGAGAATGAAGTTAAACGTTTAAGAAGCCGAGTAGAAGAATTAAAAAGGGAATTAGCTACTACAGAAGAAGATTATGATACTGCTTCAAATACTATAAAGTAAGTGTTGTTCGATATTTTTGCTAAACTGCTAAAATATATTAGTAAGGTATGAGTTAAAATTATTTCTATTTGGTAGGTACATAGGGATTATAAAATTTAATAATTGAGTTAAACTAAAATAATATGATAATGATAACTGATAAGTGATAATACTATACAGATTGATTAAATCACTGTTTTTACTTTTAAAGTAGTTTAAATATTTTTAGTTTAATTATAATTACATTAGTAGTAATACGGTATAAACCATTACTAAGAAAAAAAATATGTCTATTACCATGATGTGTCACTTTATGAAACTGAATTATCAATAATATCAATCATAGTCTTTCATTAATATTGAACTAATTCCTTTCCTACTTAACTTCCATTTAGTCTTATGTTGATATAATTTAGCATTTTTAGGAATTTTATCATTACGAAGGTGCAACTTTAAATAAAATCTGTTTTTTGTTACTAAAACAAAACTTTTATATATTAATATTTTAAACATGAAATTAATAATTGTCTAAAAATATTTTGATTTTAAAATGATTGCTTTTTAGGAAACTTCAAAGATATAATGAAGATTTACAAGAAAAACTTGATAGCTTACAAGCTGAATTAAAACATCAAAATATAAGGTGAGGATTTATGCATAAGCAATTAATTATCACTTAAGATTTTACATATTTATTCATTATATAAAATATAGAATGAATCTAAATGATAAAGTTATTGTTATTTAAATTTCAAAATATTTATAACCAATACAATTGTAATCCGTTTTAATAATAATAATTATTAAAGTTAAATATTTACAATTAATACAAGTTTTTATAATAATTAAAAAGGAATTTTAATAACTGAGTCAACTATTTATTTGATATTTTAAATCTAACTGTTTCAAATACTTATTCTATCATGTTCCAATTACATTAAATAAATTGCAAAAGTATTCACTCATATTTCTTTATTGGGTTCTTTTTAGGTAATTAATTGAAAATAAACATTAACATTTTTATCTTAGCTCACAATATTATTTATATTATGCTATGACTAAATTTGAATGTTTTCAAATTTATAATTTTTGTCTGTATTATTTTAGTTTTGATACTTAAATTAAAATTTAAGCACTATAAACCAGTGTGTACTGTGGGTGTAGATTGTATAATTTATTAATAAATTGTAAACAAATTGAGTGCTTGTAGACTGGTTTTGTACATTTATATGTGTCCAGTATTACCATTGATTATATAAATCAGTTTATATAATCAAAACAATGGTATTAGATACCCTATCAGCCTATACCATAAGGTTGTGAAATGGAAATATTCAACACATACTGGACGGGGGGGGGGGGGCTAAAATAGGCTCTAGCCCTCCCTCCATTTGCCATACTTTTTATATTGTTTTGAAATATTAAAATTTAAATATGGAAATTGTTTTAAAAATTTTAGTTATTTAAAATAGTAAATATGTTAACAGTAAATCAACGTTAATAATATGTTATCAGTATTTTTGTATTGTTATTGTTTTTGATTTTTAATAACTCAAGTTAAAAGTATTTAGCCCTCCCCCATAAAAAACCCTAGCTATACCTTTGAGTTCTGACGCATACTGTATATGCTACATTAAAACAAGTACACTATGCCACTGATATAAATTATTTATTATACAATTTATTAAAATTTAAAATTATAGTATAATTTTATTTTAAAAATGCTGCTTTTGGGTTCATAGAACATAAAAGTAAGAACAACATTGTCATATTTTGGTAAAAACCAATATTTTTAGTTGTCATTTATTAAGTTTTATTTTTATTTTTTAAGATTGACACGCTTGACATGTCAAGTATCTTCAGATGATTCAAGTCATAGTGATGAAGACTGAATTTCAGCTAATAAACCTGCATTAATGTTTGTTACTTATTGGTGAAAAAACTACTTAAATGTTTTATTTCTTGTGTAATATATTTTTAGTCAATTAATAAAATTAATACTTTGTAAAGATACAAGTTAGTTCTAAATATGTGTCAAATATTCCATTTATAATATTTTTATTTATTTATTATACTTATAGAAATACCTTTTTATGAACTTACCATAAAATCAAAACACATTATCTAAATCTATATTTAATCATGTATTTCATAAATTATATTTTTTACTTGTTTTGTATTCTTCAAACACATGAGACATTTTCATTTTACAGTTTTTAAATTGTCTTATTATGTAGTTATTCATATTGCATTTGTGAATTTTCTTTTATATAGAAATAATCATGTGAAAAACAAATAATAGTAGTTAAATTAGCTTATAAAATATTAAATGTTATTGAAAACTACTGTATTTCATAGTACAAAATTAGGTTTAATTAGTATACAATTTTGTACTCAATTAACTTATCTAAAATATACATAATTGTTTTAAAAAATATCTATATCTATATATATATTAATATTTGTTATAATCATTAATTACTTCTCAGGCATGGAAAAGGTGGTGGATTTGGCTTGCATATTTTGGCCCCATTTGTTGCACCATTTACATAATTACATGAAAATGAAAAGTAACCACAAGTTGATGATTTAGTAAAATACTGAACATTATTTTCATTAGCTTTAAATTTGCTTATTCCACCATTAATTTCAGTTTGGAAACTGTTAGTAGGTTTAACATATGATTCTTTATTTAACTGTGCTCTTAATTTTGTTTTGTCTACCACAGTTAAGCTACCTACTCCAGGTGTTAAAAATACAGTTTGAGTTTGAGCTTGGCCTCCCGGAGTAGCTTGAGCTTCAGTATGGTCTCCAGCTACTGAAGCTACCCTACCTCTAAATCCACTTGGTATTTTAGTCCCATTAGTACCGGGTATAACTTGGCCAGCATCTAATACTTGTCCAGATTTTAACTGACTATCAGAATCTCGAGTAATCTGGGCATCGTGTTTGTTATCTAAATTTAAAATAATATTTTGCTCTTGCTTTGGGATTGTTTCTTTTTTTGTTTGTACTGATTTTGTGTTTACAATTTCATCACTATCGTCATCATACTCATCATTATCTTCATATTCAGAATAAACATCGAAATTTCTAGATGGTTCTTGTGATAGAATAAGTGGAGTCTGTGTTGAAGAAATATTTTGTTGTTTGTGATTATCAACGCTGGAATTATCTATTTGATTTAATGTATTTGGAATAATCTGTAGGTTCTTTAGTGCATTAGTTTGATTTTTAACTTCATTATTGGATCCTTCCAGTTGCCCAATTTTCAACTTCGCATCGGCTAAATTAAATTTTGGTAAGTTTTGAAGTTTTTTACCAGTACTTGCTTGGGCAGCACCATTGTATGAAATTCCATGTTTATATGACCCAAATAGTTGACTTTGCGATTGACCACTATATGATCCACCTTGAGCTGAAGTTGTACCACCACCTTTGAATAATGACTTTTGATTAGTGCTATTATTGGATTCGTGTGGTAAGAAACCTATTTGAGCCTGACTAGAAGTACTCCCTAGGCCAGTTGATTGTGCATCTGCCATTCCTCCTTTAATACTAGCTTGCAATTGAGTGTTTGTCCCATAATTAATTCCTGAGCTTTGTGCTTCACCTAAAGCAATGCCATTATCAGCATTATAAAGAACTTGGGATTGCGCTTGTCCCCTTCCTCCTTTCCCCTGTGCTGTACTTGTTGTGCCATTTGTATTACTTACAATTTGACTTTGAGCTCCTTTATCGCTATCACTCGTTTGAGCTTGAGCAGAAAACATTCCTGTTCCTAAATATGATCCAGATACTTGTGTCTGACTCATACCTGTTTTAGATTTTCCTTGAGCTGAAGCCGATGCTCTAGTTTCTTGGCCATCCACATCTACATTAGTCATTGATTGTGCATCTCCTCCTTCAGTGTCAATAAGAGTTACAGAATCTCCAGATGATATATCTGTTCCAAACTGACCACCGGTTATTGGATTTGTTGAAGGATTAATATTTCCAATTTCTGATCCTGGTTTAAAAGATGGACCTCTAAAACTGTTATCGCCATAAGATTCGGGGTAAATTTGATTTACGTCTCCTCCTGGTGGACCATATGCTGGTTGTTGGACGCCAGGTCCGCTGGATCCTGATGTACTTTGGGGCTGACCATAATTAGGGTGAATTTGATTTACGTTTCCACCCGATGGACCATATCCCGGTTGTTGGATGCCAGATCCACTAGATCCTAATGTACTTTGAGGTTGACCATAATTAGGGTGAATTTGATTTACGTTTCCTCCCGATGGACCATATCCCGGTTGTTGGATGCCAGATCCACTAGTTCCTAATGCACTTTGAGGTTGACCATAATTAGGGTGAATTTGATTTACGTTTCCACCCGATGGACCATATCCCGGTTGTTGGATGCCAGATCCACTAGATCCTAATGTACTTTGAGGTTGATCATAGTTAGAGTAAATTTGATTTACGTTTCCACCCGATGGACCATATCCCGGTTGTTGGATGCCAGATCCACTAGATCCTAATGTACTTTGAGGTTGACCATAATTAGGGTGAATTTGATTTACGTTTCCTCCCGATGGACCATATCCCGGTTGTTGGATGCCAGATCCACTAGTTCCTAATGCACTTTGAGGTTGACCATAATTAGGGTGAATTTGATTTACGTTTCCTCCCGGTAGACCATACCTTGGTTGTTGGACGCCAGATCCGCTGGATCCTGATGTACTTTGAGGCTGACCATAATTCGGGTGAATTTGATTTACGTTTTCTCCCGATGGACCATAACCCGGTTGTTGGAGGCCAGATCCGCTAGATCCTAATGTACTTTGAGGTTGACCATAATTCGGGTGAATTTGATTTACGTTTCCTCCCGATGGACCATACCCTGGTTGTTTGACGCCAGGTCCGCTGGATCCTGATGTACTTTGAGGCTGACCATAATTCAGGTGAATTTGATTTACGTTTCCTCCCGATGGACCATACCCTGGTTGTTTGACGCCAGGTCCGCTGGATCCTGATGTACTTTGAGGCTGACCATAATTCGGGTGCATTTGATCTATGTTTCCACCTGATGGACCATATCCCAGATGTTGGACGACAGATCCACTAGATCCTAATGTACTTTGAGGTTGACCATAATTAGGTTGCATTTGATTTACGTTTTTTCCCGATAGACCATAACCCGGTTGTTGGACGCCAAATCCGTCAGATCCTAATGTACTTTGAGGTTGACCATAATTCGGGTGAATTTGATTTACGTTTCTACCCGATGGACCATATCCCGGTTGTTGGACGCCAGATCCGCTGGATCCTAATGTACTTTGAGGTTGATCATAATTAGGGTGAATTTGATTTACGTTTCCTCCCGATGGACCATATCCCGGTTGTTGGATGCCAGATCCACTAGTTCCTAATGCACTTTGAGGTTGACCATAATTAGGGTGAATTTGATTTACGTTTCCACCCGATGAACCATATTTCGGTAGCTGGACGCCAAATCCTGATGCACTTTGAGGCTGACCATAGTTAGGATGCATTTGATTTACGTTTCCACCCGATAGACCATATCCCAGTTGCTGGACGCCAAAGTCACTTGATCCTAATATACCTTGAGGTTGCCCATAACTAGATTGAAATCCTTTTATATTTCCACCAGTTTGAGTATCACTAGGATGCTGAATATTAGATCCAACTAACCCAATTACATATTGAGGTTGGCCAGAGTTAGGTTGTTTTTGATTTTGATTAATTCCTTCTCCATAAAAAGGAAGACCGGGATATTGTGTAATAGGTACCTGGGTATTACCAATTTGTTTTCCTACGTTTGGATTTCTTACGGTATTTTGTGAACTAGCTATTTGAAATTCATTTAGTCTTTTATTATTTGACAATGCATTAAGACATGTCTGGTATAGGAAATTACATAACGAAGGTAAATTTAATTGGGTGTAATCTTGACCTCTGGGTATATTTGCAGATAATGGATATCCATTTTGTGTAGTTCCACCAGCTTCGTTTATAATCCTTTGTTTGTTTTGTGAGATCATATCACTTGAAATAGGATTATTTGGTGTTAATTGACCTAATACATTTGTCATTGGATGTTGATAGTTTGGTATAACACTAGATGGGTAATTTGCTGGTTTATTTTGATGACCTATTGAAGTTGTTACTGGAACTTGCCAATTGTAACTAGGATGTGTCGAATCGAAATTTAGTGTATTATGTGGAGTTAGTATTCCTTGACCTGATTCTGAAGGAATATTAGGAAACCCTAATCCATCTGGATATATTTGCTGATTTGTATCAGGAGTATCACTATTGATTTTATTAGGATAGCTCCAACTACTGGGATTAAATGGAATAGAATTAATGGAATGTGAGTTTGCGTTAACTGTATCATTATTTTCAGCTATTTTGTTCTCAGGTGTATTAATATTAGTTAAATTTGGAATTTGTTCTTTTGCAGAATTATATGCATATCCCGGGTTTATTTTACCGAGTTCTGTATCATTATTTGATTTTGAACCTAGAATTTTACTTGGATATTGGCCATAAAGAGACGATTCGATGCCATATCTAGGGTCTTGATGTCGCGGTAATTGATTGTTTGTCCCTGAAATTGTATATTGATTATCGACAGACGGAGTAATACCATATCCGTAATTTTGATTATCTGGTAGTTTATTATTTGTTTCAGATCTTGGATATTGATCATTGATGATATATCCTTGATTCTGTTCACCTGGTACTTTATAGTTTGTTCCTGGTCCTGAATATTGAGCATCGACAGATGGACTGATACTATATCCATGAACTTGACTACTCGGTAATTTATTATTTGTTCCTGAACCTGAATACGTATCTGGATATTGATGATTGATAGAATATCCTTTTTGACTTTCTTCACCTTGTAAACCTGGCGACTGTCTATTTGTATTTAATTCACCATATGGTCTTAAATTTTGATTTTGAGAAATAGAACTTAGGGGTTGAAGTGATGGATAATATCCTGGATGAGAATTGACTACGTGTGTTGAATGCGTTTTATAATCCTGTCCGGAACATTCATTACATTCACCAAAGCTTGACTGACTTTGAGCTTGTCCCATACCATTTAAACCACCTAAAAATATATTTATATACATGAACAATTTTGTAAATATTTTGTATGTTTATTAATGTTTTTACAGTTTTTTCTCTATCCCATAGGTATATTTTACTATTGAACGTTAACAGTGTAAATATATTTTGTATATATCAAGGCCGTATTTGAGAGGTTTATGGGTTTAACCTTCACCACAAACTTCCTTTAAAATCAAATATTATTTTTCTTAATTATAAAAAGTAGAAATTGCTTAGAAATATATTTTCCAATGATTTATATTTTTTTACATACAGGTATGCACAGAGCCGTGCCGTTAAGATTTGGCGCCCAGGGCAAAATTAAAAATATTCGCCTCCTATTTTATTTATCATTATGCATTTCAATTTTGTTGGCACCCCTTTAAAACAAGCGCCCCGGGCACATGCCCCCTAACCCCCCCCCACGGCACGGTTCTGGGTATGCAACTATATAAACTACCACATGTTGGCTGGTATGAACATTTTAATCGGTAATTTAAATTTTAAGTAATTTTTTATCATAAACATTATTAACATTTAATATTTAATTGGTCAAGTGTATGATCGCATTGCTGTCACGAATAGAGTTTTTAAAAGAGAAAAATAATTATTAGTAATTCTCGCCAAACTGCATTTTTCGTATATTTTAAAATTAGAATTAGCAATTTAGTGTTAAACGTTTAATTTATAAGAAATTTTGAGGATAAAATCAAATCTTTCGGAAATTGTTATCAGTTTAGCAATGTGAAAAAATGGACTGAAATATGATAGATTTAATAAATTTAAGAGTTTGTTTATTGTCCCGCCGCCAACCTGTATATAATTTATCAACCAACCATCAGGCATCTCGTTACATAAAAAATTTTAATATTCATGATGGATATTTTACTGTATTTCTTTAATATACATGTGTCGTGTATGTTATATTAATTTCACTTATCACAAAAAAAGTCATTATTTTAGTAATATACTTCTTCCGAGTACATTCTGAAAATCATTCAAACTATTTGGATATGGATTTTCCAAAAATTTTCTTTTAAATGATGAATTATACAAATTATTTTAAAGTTATTTTAAAATGTTTTATTGTATTATGTATATATATTTTATAATTTTTGTATAATTTCCCTTTAGAGTTTAATTTTTCAATTTTCACAATCGAGATTTTTTTTACCTACTTTTACATATTTTACTATTTGTACTAAGTTAAATAAAATTAGATTTTAGTTTATACCAGGCGTGGATCCAGAATATATTTACGAAGGGGGAGGGGGCGAATACTATGGAATCGTATTTTATCGGCTGCCGAATACAGACATCCTAGAATTCACTTGTGTGGCAGTCTACTGATGAGGAGGCTATCGCCTCTTGCGCTGCTTCAAACTTGGATCTGCGCCTGGTTTATATGTTCAGTATAATTATTAAATATGTTACATAATTATAAACTACTACCTAATTACTAACGAATTAGTTATTTAATATTTTAGTAATTAATTGGTAAGTAGGCGGAGGTGCCTTCCTATGTTGATTTCTGATAATTAATCAGTATTTATTATTAAGCTTGTACCTATACGCTATAATACCAAATAGATAGGTAATAGGTACACACTATAAGTTAATAAAAGGTTATTTAAATTTATATCAGTCTAGTATTTGCAACGATTTTTATAATAAAAATTTATAGAATGAAAACTTGCAGTTTTAAAATTAACTTAAAAATAATTTAATTTAATTACCTACTTATATTGTCTATTTGTCCATATCTTATATTTTGGCATAAGAGCTATACATTTTAAATAGAAAATATATTAAACACTTACTCACTGTTGCCCTAGATAAATCAGGCTGTGACAAAGCTTCGGCTAATCCGTTTTTTGTTTCTTGGTTTGAATTTTTTGAACCAAAACTAACAAATTGAGTTTGGGTTTGACCTTGATATCGTTTCTTATCTGTTGAACGTTTTGATCTACTAAAATGTTTCTTGTCAAAGTTATTCAAAATAATGATTTTATCTTTGCAAAAGTTTCTTAAATTTTCGCCAATGATTTCAACCATCTATATTTTAAACAAAAATATAAAATATTACATTAAATAGAATCTAATCCTTAATATTAGTTTTATTGTTAAATAAAAGTAACTTTTTTACCTCATCTTCAGTTAATTCCATGTTTTGGTCATATTTATTATTATAATATAAAATGTTTACTTGATCATCCACTTGTTTTAAAATACATTCTTTAGTCATTTCATTTTTAAGCGCAGATATTTTCTGAAATCATTATAATAATTGCTATATTGGAAATTATAATGCCTGCAACTAATTTAACTAGGTATAAATTAAAATAAGACTTGATTATAAAGAATAAAGTTTGTTTTTTTTAAAATATAAATTAGAATTTTCCTATCTATATATTTAGGTATTGAATTTATGTTTTTATACGGGGAAATTTTAATACAGAACTATAATACATTGGCGAGAATCACAGGGGTGCTATGGGTGTTTGGTAGCCTAAATTTTAATGTTGAATGCTCCAGCATCCTGAATTCTTTAATTACTTAAAACTTTAATTAAAAATCTTATATTAAATCATTTTAGGTCAAGATAAGCTATAGAACTAATTAATTATCTATATCGAAAGAAATCTTAAATATGAAACTATTTGAAATAAATATTCTGAAAACAAGTGCACAATATAAATATAACTTATGGTAAAATTATTACCTACATACGAGTATTGATAAGTATAAATAATTTGTTGTGCTTATAATTTTAAATCAGCTATACTTAATTTGATATTATTTATAAAGCTATAAGATGTAATGGAAATGGTATTGGAATTTAATAGTGTGAGGGACAAAGCCCTTTCAGTGACGTCATTTCGTAAAGGAAGTGTCAAAGACCAAAGTGAGAATTTGTCCCATATTGATTTTAAAAGCAGCTCGATGGCTGGTTATTGCTGTTTAACCATTATTGGTGACAAAAACTTGATGATTTTGTTGTTATGTGTTATTTATTGCTATGTGATGAGAATGGGAAATTGTTGTCACTGATAAATTGGGTATTAATAATTATAATGGTTGGAATATATTTATTTATAAGCAGATGGGGATGCTCATGTAAATTATTGGTAAGTAGGTTATAGGCGCAATTTTTTTTACTACCTAATATTTGTAAATTATGTTGTTTTAATAAAAAGGGTTTTATTGAAAAGACCCGAGTAAAAAACTATCAAATCTTAAAATATTTAGTGGAAATAGTAAATTTGATTAAATTGTAAGTAAAATTGTTCAAGTTTAAAACCATTTTAACGGGTTTTTTTTTGTAAGCAAAATGATACATTTTTGGGCTGGTCAAAACTTTTGTTCTCTCAATCAAAAACTTAAATTATGCCACTAAGTTCCAACGTATCTATTTATTCAACAACTTGTTTGGTGGTTAAGCCCCTTATTAATATTGTATGCAAAACTAAATAAGGAAGGTTAATAAAAAACACATACAAACACACAGAATCACAACTTAACGGTTAAAAATATTTGAATGATGTTTGTATACGTTTTATTAATAAGGTGTTTTTACATACCTTTTCTTTATCAAAAAATTCTGTATGGTAGATTGTTGATGTACCAATACCATTTGTAATTTTTGTTAACATTGAACCATTCTAAAAAAATATTGCCTCATAACTTTTTACGAAAAAAAAAACACGATAAATGAAAAAGAAATTAAATTATATATCAATCTTTTATTTATTCATAATAATTTATATACATATCCATTAAGTTGAGTAGTACTGTTTAATCTAGACACAACTTGGTAAATTTGTATTTTGTATTATTGTTTATACATATATAAATATTATAATAATAGTTAAAAATTAACTATTAATTTATGGTTTACTACTTAAATTTAAATTCCCATTAAATATTTAAATGTTTACTTTATTAATTTTTAGATACGCTTATAGTGAAATAATATCTACATAATTATATTTAAATTTATATTTAACAAAATTATAAAACGATTAACAGTTAAATTGTTCTTATTTATTTATAATATAGAAAAATAATAATAAAATAACTAATAGGGAAAATCTGAACATACCTATAAATTATAATATACCACTATACAAGTTAGACGATTATCATATAAACTCGTAAAAATATAAATTAATATAAAAACCTACTTAATTTATCAAAATATTTGTATAGGTACATTCAAAGAAATACCTACGTTATATGGACATAAACCTATCGCTATAAATAATATTTAAGTGGGTATTTTTTCCGTTTGTTTAAATTACAAATTTAAAATTAATTTAAAATATGTGTATATACTTACTTATTAAATTAAACATTATGTTTTTATCAATCTTTATATAAAAATATAGTTAAATATTAATTTAAATTAATATTATTAGGTAAATATACGTTTTTATTTTATTATGATATTGTTATTTACAAGAAAATTACATAATTTTGTATATATTTATATCTATATTTAAAATATCATTAAAATTAAAATGCTCTACATTTTACCTTTAATTTCGAATCATTATTAGAATGATAAAAACCCTGGGATACAGCTATATAAGTTATGAACACACATAAAAAACACGAAGTAAACATAATGGAAAAATTAATTTAAACAACTGAAAAATAATTATATCAACATCACATGTATTCATCAACGAATATTTTGAACATCGAACGACAAACGCCCGAATGTCTGAAGTGTGGATTTTTTTTGTGTTAAATGAGTTCTTATAAAATTATTAAAACATCTGCGAGTTTTAGCAGAAGGGAGTGTATTAAACATGTATACACGGTGTTTCGAATGTCGCCTACTAAAAATAATCAGTAAATATTGAGGATTAATTTTTCACTGTTCCAAAAATGTGTGGTATATATTATGGTATTTTATTTTTGTACAACAAAAGTATAAGACCTTTACATTTATTTGTATAATTATATTATACAGACTGAAATGTATTTTAATTTAACAATCGTACAGAAAATAATTTCATTTTATGAATTCTTTTACAGAGGTTCAAATGTTACAGAATGCCATTTTTTTCTAATTTTTATACAAATTACATGCCTATATAATAAAAATTGTGTCATATTAAATTTTAATTAATTTTAAATTATTTAGTACTAAATAAATATGAGTTTGTATTTTACAAAATAATCACCATTATAACAACCAAGTATTAGATGAAATTTATAATATTTTATAAATAATACTATCCTATTCTGCTTTAATTCATGGTATATGCACATTTAATAAATATAAATATTTTGAGTATTGGATTAAGTAGGTTAATTATTTCTTTTATTGTTTTTATAAGGAATTTCGTTTTAACTTTTAAATCATCCTGTAGATATATTTAATATTTGTCGCATCATATGCATGTTCTTTTACCGCTAACCTATTTTTTTCGTGACAGTCTGATGTCAAATCGATTAGGATCAAAGGCCATTTACTAATTTCCAAACTTTATACTATAACATTTTGTTTTAAGCTAAAGAATGATGATTTATTATAATATCAATAAACGAATTGCTTAGTGCCACTATATTGCGGATATACCTACTTTTATTTAGCTTCACTTATTATATAATTATAGGTATTTACTATCGTAAAATATAAGTAAAAGATAAAGTTATAACATAATCTTATACGTTATAAATTAAACTATCGCAATGTCCTTAAATTAAAAGAAAGGTAGGTTTATAGGTTATGGAAATATTTTAAGAAATTATATAATGACGCATATGAATATCTGGCGAATTAATCATTCGCATAACACATATGTCCACACGCGTGGCTACCAAATAAGCAACCCAAAGTACTCGAGACGGTGAAAAAAATTAAAATTAAATGAATCGAAAGAAGTTAACTTACCGCTGTCGTAGATTTAAATGACCGGGAACAAAAAAAAACGAATGGCATTGGCAGTCTTGTGCGAATTTAATTATTCCGGCCAGGCGCTGCCTGCCTTCCGACAAGAACGACAATTTGTTTTCGTCTCGGCTCATAACACGCCGCTTAAGATCGATGGTGTCCCCCCGCAGTAAATATCATAAATCTGAACCTTTGAACACTCGCATATCAACAAACTTGTCCGTTCAAAAACGAATACATATAGGTTAAATCGTTGCGTATAGGTTTTAGGCGTGTGTTCTGTAGTTTCCGAAATTATATAGCTTATTGCTATTATAGGTAGGTGGTACCTTTAGGTACCTATATAGTTAATAACTTATATGCACCCCAAACGGCCAAACCAAATCATAACGATCGACATTTTTATTTTATTTTTTAACGGAACAGACACAAATATTTCTTGTACTTTACACATAATAGGTATATGTATTTATTTATAAGAGCATGCAATATGTATTTATAACACGCCTATACACATGTTTGCATGCCAATAAACACTAAAATTTTATTATACCTATATATACCTATGTACAGTACACTGTATAGGTAAAATAAATTGTTTTTTACAAGCGATAACCAAAGACCAAAAGGTTAGCCGCCGAGGTTATCGCGGGTCTCGGTCTCCGTGTTTTAAAATTACGCATATTAGTTACGTCCTTCGCATTCACGAATTACGCTCTATTGTTTATTGCTATAAACTGCATATATTCCTTATATCAATCTGTTTTGTTTTGTTTTGTTGTCCACACGTCACACGATTCGATCATGTCGAAGGTATCGTCGTACACAATCATCTTGTCCATAGCCGCGCTGTGCTCTCTATCCACAGCGGCTTCAGGCGCAGATGACATCTACCGCGATAAAGAGAACGTGCTGCAAGCCAACGAATTTAGTAACGAAGAAGTCAAAGAATCCAAATTGAGTAAGTGTCACTAAGTGAACAGAAAATTCAATTTTTCATAATTTAATCATATTATGTAAGGTATTATAGTTATTCTATTATTTGTTTGTAATACTTGTGTTTGATATTACTGATATTAGGCACCACGCCACCTCATAATAATAAAAATACCCATTTATAATTTTATCTATAGGTTTATCGTATACGACGAAGCACATAACTGTGTAGTTAAACATTTTAGTTAAAATTTTGATTTCTTCCTTTCTCGAACAATATATATGTATGATAAGGCTATCATATGAAAATACATAACTAAATTCTATAATTTATTAATAATTTTAACAGTTAGAATTAATTATAATAATATTACTAATATTAGTGATTATTGATTATTGATTAGTAAATAAGTCCGAGTATTTACGTGTCCTCTATGACCCTATCGAGGTTTGCAAATAATCCAAGTAGAATTACGATATTTGCATAAATTGATGAATTAATGATTTTATTTAATACTATAGTGCAGCGGTTCTTAACCTATTGTAAAACGATAAAAGATTTTTAGAAATCGCGGACCCTCTACCAATTTTTTGTCGAATACTTTTTTTTTACAAAACATCGAATGTTATCATAACTAAAATTATAATAATTATTTTATATTACAAATTATATAAAGTAGACATAACAAAACATACACATTTATAATTATTTTTATTAAACTTAATTTTTCATGAAATTGTAATATAAATTATTTTATTTTTAATATTCTTAAAGCTGCCGTGGACTCCCAACATGAGTATCGCGGACCCCCCCCAGTGGGCCGCGGACCACAGGTTAAGAACCGCTGCTATAGTGAATAATCCTATTAGAAATTATACGAATTATTATTTTGGTTACCTGCTATTACATCATGCCATAATTATTAAAGGCCTCATTAGTCCTTATCTATCTATACATTAAATAGGGTCTATTTTGAGACAAATATTCGACTAACGCTATTTATATATCTATATTATGTTTTTATGTATATACCTAGGTGTTACTTTTAAAGATAAAAAGTAAACACTAATCTTCTTATAAAGTGTTAACGTTTTTGCAATTTTTTTTTATATATTTTAATATTTAGAAGTCATTGACGAACAAAATTAATGAGAAAAAATTTAGGCAAGTGGATACCGCTATGCTGTACATTAGGTATCGAGTAAGTCACTATGATGAGTGTGTTAAATTTGAATTCAATGATATTTTATTGCATACGATTATACGAAAAATGAACCTGAGCAGAAATAATTAGCATATAAATATATAATTATCACTAAGTTTAGGTACTTCGTGATATGTAAATGTGAGTGTAAATAATAGAAAAAAAAAATTGTACGTACCTTTCTTTAACATTTTTCAACTGTTCCTCGAGCTTACGAAATTTTAAACTTGGTTTGAGTTTGGGATCCGAACCTTACTTATAAGTTTTAATTTACCTATGAAGAATCTTGTATTACATTTTCAAAACTTAGATACATAAAAAGAAAAGTGCCTATGAATTTCTAACTACAGAAAAGTTTGCAATTTTTCATGATTTTGATGAATTTCGTCAAAATTCTAACTTTAAATGAATACAAAAAAATAAATTGTGCTTATATATTTTTAATATTTGTATACAGATAAAAGAACAACTTATGTTAAATCTTTTATCAAATTTTTAAGAATTTTGATTGTGAATAATTTTTTATTGAAATTTATAAAAACAATTGAAAATTTAGCATGCCCATAAATAGCTTAAAATGAGTGAAAATGTACCTAATCACATAATTAAAATGATAATATGAAAATTTCAAGTTAGAACCTATCACCAATAGTTATTCGTTTATTTAAAAAAAAAAAAATTTAAAAGTTCAAATCCTCATAAAAATGAATTTGGAAATTTTAGAATAAAAAGGAATAAAACGTTAGTCAATATTTTTACAAAATTAAAGGTTTACCTTTATAATAATAATATGTTAATTATTATTTTAACTCTTGATATTTATTATTTAACAAGATAGAATACAATATCTAATCTTATTCCCAATAGGTGTTTTGCATTTTTTTCCGTAATAATAAATTATCACTTATCAATAAATAATAACTATTTGCTAAATGTTTTAGATTACGAATGGAGCGATGAAATTATCAGTGTATTTATTTACACGCAGTGATGTTTTTTGTTCGGTTTTGAGTTAGATAAAATGTTCTGTAGTAGAAAAAATACTCCATAGTTAAACTTTGAGAGTGGTTCTTGGTGGAAAATTTGATCTTATTGATTTTGTGAAGGGTAGTAAAACGTTTACAGTGCTTTACAAAATAATTGGGATCGAACTAAAATTTATGAAAAAATTGTATAAATAGGTTGTATCATGTACGTACCTATAAGTATGCATTTAAAATTTTTTACTCTTTCTTTAGAATTATTTCAATTTATGTAGGTATATTTCCGGTATATTATCCGTGATAAAATTTTTGTTTGTAAGTTAAAATGCTTGAAATTTTAATATAAGGTTCCCATAAGTTGTTATTATGCGATAATTTAAAAAATATCAATAATAGCCACTATTTTTTTCTAGTTATAAATTTATAACATTTTTATGTTCATTTATCCAAGCCTTAAATAAAATAAATCTAATAGATTATTTTGAGTTTTAATGTATAAGTGAAGTCAACAATTAAGCGCTTTGTGCTTATCCTTAATATACGAAAACCAGGTTAGGCATTTACCCAGTATTAAGCTTAGATATATAATCAGTTGAGTGAGGGTTTTATAAATTCTTACAGGTAGGCAATTTTAAAGTCCGAGTGATTCAATATTTAACTATAAATATCTGAGTAGATATTCTGTTAAATTAAAATTAACATAAAAAAGTTTGTTAATTATATTGGGTACAATTAACTATTATCTGAATAAAAATGATGCATTATTTTTAAACATATATTACAGTTACAAAATGTTATGACGAGGAAACTAAATCAGCTTACAAGGTAGACTCTGTTTGGTATCCAGTGGGAAAATGTGAAAAACGAACTTGCTCTAGGCAAAATAACTCAAAAATCCCAATTATAAAAACTATAGAGTAAGTCATACCAAAAATTTAAACCTCTGGAAAATTTATATAAATTGTAATATTTTTTCTTTTTTGCAGATGTGAACCGTGCACTTCATGTAAATTGCCTAATCAAATATGCCACCCATTCCGTTCTGATAAAAATTATCCTAAGTGTTGTTCACAGTGTTTAACAAAGTCTACTATACTTATGAAAACAGAATCAAAGAAAAAATACCAAAACGTTTAAATATTTTCTAATTATAATTGATTTATATTCTAAAATACAATAAACTTATATATTCAATCCTATTAATCATCATGTATAAAATATAGGTACACTGTACATGTACTATAAATATATTTTAAATTCAAAACAGTGTAGATATTTACCTAAATTAGAATATAATTTGCTGTTATTACTTATAATATAAATAAGACAGAACATATTAATTGACAAGTTACATTTACATAATTAGTTGATATTTTTTTTATAAAATATGACAAACTACAGTAAATCTCAATATAGGTTCATAATTACATAAATATTGTTTGTAAAAAAAATATTGTATGGCATATTATAATCATATATAAGAATATACTAATAACAAGAATAAGACAAGTAGGTACTAATAATTAAATTATGCTTGTTAACAATTCCTTACAAGTGTCTACAGTATAGTTTGTATGGATAATAAAATTATTTTATAATAGGATTGAGAGGTGTCAATATAAATGCAACAGCTATGATTCGTTTAATTAGTTTTTAGTGTTTTTATTACATTTCTATTACAGCCCAACAATTAAATTATTATACATAGTTTTACACAATTATACACCATTATTGACATAATACATAATATGTTAAAAAAATAATAATATAATTAAATGACAAAACCAGTTTCCAATTTAAAGGTGATTATTTTTATGATAACAATTTCAGAATTAGAGTTGAGGATGAAGAAAAGGTGGAGAGGGATATCGAGAGTACAATTAGATGTTTGGAGTCTAAGGACGGACAGTCAAAAAGCTATATTGAAAGTCGCAAACAATTTTGGTGAGATGTAGTATGTAGGAGATTCATTTAAACCAAGTATATAGGTGTCATCAGGTATGATCAGGTGTAGAAGCAAATTACCAATCTGGTGTCAGTAATAGTTAAAATTATTTAAATAGTTTCAAACATTTAATAATTATTGTTCATTTGTATTTCCTGGTAGAAAACATAGCACCATGACCTGGTATAATCCAATCCACTTGTTCCATAATAGCTTTTCTATATTTTTTCTGTGAATCCGGATTTTCACTACCAGCATTTAACCAAATAGATTCATCCATTATATCATCTTCATTTTCAAACAAGTCGCCTACAATTGCAATTGTCTCTTTGGCGGTTTGAACGACAACAGATACATCAGTCAGTGTATGTCCAGGGGTTGAGATAACTCGAATACTGTCATCAATTTCATAGACACCATCACTGTTGAAAAATTTACTGTCATCATAGTACATCTGTTTGTAACTAATACATCGGCCTACTAGATGTTTAGCATTTAAAAATAAGTTATTGTTACCCACATGATCAGAATGCCCATGAGTACTAACTACATAATCAATGTCATCACATTTGATTCCATGTTTTTTAATAGCACTTATTAAATTCTTACCATCCCACGGAGTCATAGTATCAACAATAATGTTTTTAGGACCTTTAACCAATGTGCACGTACAATTGGCTAACATACCACCTTCTGTTGGCCGGCAATAGCCTACAAAAAGAACGTGAACTTCGTACATGATAGTACTAAATTGTAGGTATGAATCTTTTTTTTCTATTCAAATTACTCACAACCAAAGATCAAGTCGAAGGGTAACTGTTAAAAAATATAATTTAAATTAGACATTATTTGGGTATAAATCTTATATTAGTGCCTATACTTACTGCAGGATTAATGAAATAAATACATTTTATTTTGTTTTACAACTATATCTACTCTGTGGTAATATCATTGATTAGGTAAAATGTATACTATATGTCTATATAGTATATTATAAAATTAATGGTAATAGTATTTTATAGAAATAAATATAAACAAATTGTGTATAGTAGTTATATAGATAATATAATTGAAGGGAGAGATGTCAATGTACATTTTATTAAGTAGGTAGATATTATTATTTATAAAAATTATTTAAAAACAAATAGGTGATTGAGTTAATATTATTAATTTGAGTTAGATATCACTATTCATTGTTAAATTGAACTTTGAAATATCTAGGCATTTAAAATGTAATTATTATTTATTGACTACTTACCAGTTCAACATTAAAACATAATATTTTAAAAAACAAATAATCTACTACCTATTACTGAATTGACATAGTTCCATATCAATTAAAGATAAAAGTAATAGCAATAAATTAGGTAGGTAATAACTTACTGTTTTATATATCATATATGCCAAAGATTTGCATACGGTATTTAACAAGATTAGTAAAAGTTTGTAAGTCTGTATATTATCTAACAGTTTAAACTTACAAACCACTGGCTACTAAATAACTAAAAACATAGCTGCAAAGTACATGCTAATAATAATTAATATTGATACTTAATAACCTCAAGTTCCACTTTTAAATTTTAATAGAGATTACTTCAGACCTCTAGAATTCATAAAAATCAGTAATAATACTGTAATAAATATTGTAGAGTAGGTATGATACCAGCATGATAATAATATTATAGTAGCCGATAGATCAGAGATAACAAGTTAATGTATGTATATCAAGGTAGATATATATCCACCATGGTATATATTGTTATTTATCACTGAGATAGATAACAATAAATATTATGTATAGTACTGTCGATTTAGTATAATTTATGTATGGAAGATATACCTATTATAATAAGGAGTTTTTGCATAACGCCGGTTAAACATTACGGTAAAAGTAATGTTCGGTTAAACTAAACATTTTTATTTTTAGCTTAATTGATGGAACTTCAGTTTTTGCATAACCGGTAAGATTTATTTTAACGTGAGATTAAAAATTGTTATCAAACTTAAATGTTTAATAACCGATTTCGATAAATCGACTAAAATAACGTACACGTTAAATTATAAAAAATAGTCGATTACGATATTCGAATAACCATACCGCTATTTGGAGCGCATGCGCAAAGATATATTTTGGTAAATAACGTTAACGGGTCTATACGTTATTTTTTACCGGCGTTGTGCAAAAACTCCCTAATGTATAATGTAAATATTGTAAATTAAATTAATAAATTATGATTCATAAAGCAAATAGTACATATTAAATGAAATAAAAATTAATAACAGTTTGTTAGTTATAATACAGAACAATAGTTGTTAACAAATTATCATTACTAGGCACAGAATTTCATAGCATTAGAGAATGACAAAGACAACCAAGGTGGATTGGTATTTTTATAATTTATATTGTTTTGTGGTGAATCAAGATTTAGATACCTACTTAGACTATCTAAGTATATTTTGGGTTGCCATAATTACATCAAGGAAATCCGGGACAGACAAAAAAAAATAGCAAATTAATTAATAAATATTAAATATTATTGAATCACATTAGCCATTGGGTATAGGGTATGTATTACAAAAACGACACAATAGGTTATAATGTTATACACTACCTATATTATTATTTTATACTTAGCCAATAGATTTGGCATCATTGATTTGAAAATTATTCGTTAACAATATTATTTTGACTCGATTACAATTATTATTTGAAAAAGTTGTCGAAATAAAACAATTTTAATTTTTTCCTAAAACCGGGACATACATATAGGCGTCCCGAAGTTAATTTTCGGGACACTGGTTAGGTTCACAGATCTTTTTTATAAATTATAAATTATAAATATATTGATAAATCTGACTTAATTTGTGTTATTGATATTAATTTCACTTGGTTTATGTAACAGAATTAATGGTAGGTATATTGATTATATGTGAGTAGGTACTAGGTATGCGACAGAGTTAACAATTTGGAAAAAACGACGACAGAAAAACAAAATCTGTTAATGTTCTGTCAAATACTTAAATGTTAATAGTCAATCAAATTAAAAAAAAAAAAACTGTAGATATAAGTATAAAATTATTGCAAAATTAATATAGATAGTATAAAATGTTAAATGTTAAACGCATTTTGTAATTTTTAAAATTTGCTATATAATTTATAACTAATAACTAATAAGTATCGATATTGAACCATAAGATAAATTAACTTATCATACTATTCATTAAAGTAACTATAAAAAAACCACTGCTAATGATTATTAATTTATTTCAATGTATTCAGATTGTAAATTGGCTTGTTTAGAATTTTTATCAAACAAACAACGAGTTGAAACGTCTTCAGTGTTTGTATTCGTAGTTCAAAATCACCGTACATTAATTTCATATTAAAAAAAAAATTAAAACTGTTTTGGCAATTTTATCTATGCACCATTATAACAATGAAATATATGAAGAAATAGCTGACAAATAAAGTAAATAAAAAGGTAAAAAAATATAAATATATTACTAATTACATTTTATAATAGGACTAAAACTGGTGTTTATTTGGTTGATCAATGTTATCAAAATTATAATGTAGCACGTAACACAAAACCTTGGCCTATGGTTATAATTTATACTTTTGAACGTAGTTGCCATAAATACACATAAAACTAATCACATCAAAAATACAAAAATAAAAATAATCGACTTTTAAATTTTTATAATTTTACATATCAAACGCACTAACATTTTATTACAGTAAATGAATTGATTTAGCAAAAGATTACAGTAAATGGAAAAACACAACAATTATAAGCAAAAAAAAAAGGGGGGATATATATCTCTATATACGCTTCTATAATATTATGCTGCAATGATGTATCAATAAATTCAAAATTAACACATTCATTAGTACTAGGATGCATGATATTTAATTAGATACGACCAAGATCAATATGGAGTTGGTACTATTGAGTAAACTAATACTAAAATAATGGTGTTGTTTATAGTTTATTATAGTACCTATGTAAAATTGTAAAACTGTTATTCATATATTCCAGTATATCTATTTTACCAGCTAGTTCGTATTTGTAAACGTATAGACGTAGTTATTATTCATCTCCTGTACTTCTGTCTTCTGTATTTCTGTATGTACGAAAGTAAACATAATATATAATAGAGAAAAAAATCAGTTGAAATGAATGCTTTTTTAAAGAAAACTAATAAGTGTTTGTATTTGTACACAAAAAATACGTCGACAATGGGGTAAGACTTTTTTAGTACCTACTTATGTATAATTAATATTTTAAGATTCATACAGATGCACCTATAGAATCTATATATTTAGTGTTTAAATGAAAAGTTTGAATATTGTTATAATTTTATTTTTACAAGTACAAGACATTATAGATTACATCACAATTTACTTATTTTAAAATCGTATATAGAGTAATTTATCAACTAGCAAGCATGCTTACCCCTTTTTATTCTTAAA
This sequence comes from Rhopalosiphum maidis, assembly GCF_003676215.2. Taxonomy (NCBI): domain Eukaryota; kingdom Metazoa; phylum Arthropoda; class Insecta; order Hemiptera; family Aphididae; genus Rhopalosiphum; species Rhopalosiphum maidis. The sequence continues at coordinate 71,302,927 of NC_040877.1, forward strand.
TAATGCAGTTATTCAAAATATGATTTCGGGAATTTTTAAATATAGGTATTTAAAGACCATACTTTCAAATTTTTTAGATTTATTTGTACTACTTAAAAAGTGTTTTATTGTCCAGTTAAGTCTGACAAAGATATATACTTCTGAGTTTCAAACGACAACTCCTTGTTTAAACAAGATCTGATATTACATCAAATTTATATTATAATTATTATAGTTATTATTTTATTATATTGTATAAAGGTATGTTTCATGTTTGTAGTTTGTGTTTATTCGTCATGTTATATATGTTATATATAGATTTAACTAGTACAAAAGTATTGATGGAAGTGGTGGATTTGGTAGAGGTTCAATTGGAGACAGATGAAAACAAACACGAAGCTTCCTTAGAAGAACAACATTTTTATAAAGAAGTAAATATTATTAAGTAATAACACCATTGGCGCAACTAGGTCTAAAATATTAGGGGGGCTTCAGGCCTATATATAAATACCTAATTTAATTTACTTACTTTCATACTTTCCAAAAAACTAGGAGGATCGTCTAGATTATTTTCTTATCAATAGTAACAACTGTACAAATACAGATGATTTTTTGCTATATTAAAAATACTACATAAGTTTTTTTTGTCCATTTGTTACAATTTTTTGTCACCAAAATAAAACTAAAATATTGGACGGTGACCGCCGCAATGCTGCTGCAGGTAGATGCCGCTGCCCGCATAATATTTATATTAGATAAAAATATATTTATTAAATCATATGTATATTGCAAAATAAACTTTAGTATTTTATATTTATAACATTTACTTTTGAATAATTCTGTTATAATAATTATCTACATCATCCATTGCATATGGTGAATCCCACATTTTTACTATTTTATGTTTAAATTATTATTTAATCTTAAATAATAAAAAAAAATTGAGAAGGGGCTAAAATATATGTTGAGGCGGTTAAGGCCCCTAAGTTCCCCCCTAGTTGCGCCAATAAATAACATTGATAACTAAATTTTAAATGTTGAGAATTAGGTAATTAATAGAATTTTTGTTATATATTTTAAATAGAATAAGTTGAAGTTAATTAAGCTAATAAGTTAAGAAACTAAAACAAATTATTGCGTATTGGAATAAACAGATAAATGAACACATCGAGGACATTATCAAAAGTATACAAGAGTTTAAAGATAAATGACACCTTATATACTATTTTCATTAATATTTCATTCAAACACTAAGGATAACCATTATGGGCGGACTGGGAGGTAAACGGCCCAGTATTCTACACAAATAAACAACCGGCCCAACCCGTTTATACCTTCCACTATGAATACCTTGTTACCTATTTTTTCGGGTAGAATATGAAATATTATATATATATATATATATATATTGATTTAAATTAGAGCAAAACAAAATAAAAAGCTAGTAGAGCTCAACGTTACCTCGCCTTTGTTATGTAAATTAGGTTAGGTGTATTTAATCAAGAACGACCAATCTTTTCTTCAATAAAACTATTGTCACCAATTTATCAATGTAATATACAGAAAAAGTATAACCAGATTTGTATGCAAAAATTAAATTTGTATTATAAATATTATCATTATTTAAGTGAGCATTTTTTGAAAAAATCTATCTATCTATCTATCTTTTACATATTCAAGAATATTTATAGTTTAATAGATATTTGAAAATTATTGTAGTTCAGAAATACATTTTTGGCGATGGATACCAACAAAATCAAATAAAGCGCTTAAACAATATTCCGGATAGAGCTGATTTTTAAAAACTTTTGGAATTAGGTATTGGATAGCTGCTATAATGTGCGTATTATTTGAAAAACGATTTGTGAAGCTGCTAATTAATTGATCAACATCAACAACACATTGAAATATTTCTATTCGGAATTTATCTACAATATTTGCATTTGTTAATTCATCAGCACAATTTTCATCAAAGTTTTTCTTCTTTTTGCTTATTCGTGGTTGAAGCAGTTCACTTTGTAGAATCACAGTTTCTGAAATATCATCTTATAAATTACAATATTATCATTTATCATGGAATAATTTATACATAGATAATAGATGAATTCATGATAAATTAATTATAATAATAAAATGTACGTTATTTTATTATTAACTATATAATTATTCGACTACGAAGTATTAACTTATAACAGTATCGTACCATTCGTACCTATCGATTGGCAGCCAATATCAGTAGTTTTTAACTGTTTAGTATTTAAAATTTAAAAATACATTTATTAGTAATATACTATATAGTATCGTTAATATTAATCATCATGAGCCCCCGGCCCGGCGGCCCATATATTGAGCGGGCCCGGTGTGCTACGGCACACTAGCACACCTGGCCAGTCCACCTCATCGTGTTAATTTTAATTATTTAAAAATTTAAATTTAAAATATAACATTGATACATATACGAGTATCAACTTGGTTTAGCAAGTGTTGAATAAAAAGTAAATTTGAATACAGAAATAATACGTTATTATGAATTAAACAATTTTAGTTTCCTTAACACTCTATATTATAGAATATTAATACAATAGAATATCGTGGGCTGAGAATGAAAATGTTGAATGTTTTATGGCATGATATCCAATTGTTCAGCAGAGCGATTATTAACTTTAATATCCAATATCTTTTTTTTATGTTATCTTATGAACATAACTATAATTTTAATGAATAAATGAATAAAAATATTGACAGATACATTGTGAGTATTAAGTGTTAGACATCCACATATTTTATAAAAATAAAAAAAAACTGGAAAAAATTGTAAAATAAGAAAAAAATTCTCTATATAGAACCTTTTTTATTCTTCAAACTAAATGATATAATATAATACATAGAACTTTTTTCTTTTTCTGAAGACTGTAGTGATATAAAATATTTTTACTTCAGCTGGTAAGTGTTATTCACGCATGCAAGATATTTATAATAAAATTTGTTTTAAATTTTTAATTACAGACTAATAACCACACTAATAAGTAGGTAATATCACATTTCCACATCAACGTCTTAATAAAACATTAAAACAAAATAATCAATATAAATTGGTGATAATTGAAATCGATAACATAGCAAATAGTTTTTAAATTAAAACTCAAACAATATAATAATAATATAATATATATATTATATATATAATATAATAATATTATTAGATAAGTCTATAAATATCTACTAACTACAGAAAAATATTGTACGATATTATTGTAATTTTGGTTTTTATCGTTTCGTCGACATCGTGTATTATTAATAAAACCTTTTAATACTAATCAACATTGAATAACATGGAGATAGCTGATAGAACCTTTTCATACTTACGTAAACTCATCAGAAAAAAAATAGTTCTATCGAACTACAACTATATAATCACAATTTTATAATTTTTCACGACAATATAATATAAACTACAAAATAAAGTTTCGTAAAACAAAATTATTAATACATTCGTAAATGGAAACAATTCACATTCTATAATTATTTTTATTCATATAATATTATTAAAAATGTATCATTAAACAATCAACTTTTACGAGTTTATAGCTAGTATGCATGATAAATACTCGTATAACGAGAATCTAAGACAATAAAAATAAATATTCTTTTTTTCTAAAACAATGAATAATATTTATTATTAACAAGTGTCACATCACAAAAAACTTATACGTAATATCCGCATTTTAGAAAATTAAAAATTTTCTCGGTACCAAGGTCTAGCATTCGTCGATAACCACACGGCCAGTAATATGATGAGGCTTGTTTGGGTGTTGATGTACTGCTTCGCCGAGTATCGCTATACTATGACGTCGTCTGCTGGGTGAAGGGTTTTTCATCTCCATGGTCGGTTCCTTCAACCCTATTCTCTTTGAATCTGTTTCCAATCCAGTCCGATATGCTTTCAGTATTTTTTTTTTTTGGTAATGATATATTATTATTAAGCAGTATTGTATTTTAATAAGTAAATATTTTATATATATACTATGGAATTTGTATTCTTTCTGGAATTCCACTCCGATTTTGGCACATTTATCGTTTGTGTTGATGTCACTACGTCATTCAATTTTTTATATTTTGGTTCGTTAAATTTTGAAATTTCAAAGAATGAATCTATGCGACGAGAATCTATAAAATTATCGTTACAATCAGTTTTGTTTTATTATTAGCAATGATTCAATGTCTTATTGTCTTCATAGTTTGCACTAATTCATTAATATGAATTACACTCCAATCGCGATTCATGTGAAAACAATTTAAAATAAAATACTTTATTTAAATGTAATTGACAAACAAGATTATACTTAAAAGTTTATTTAGTTTTAATTTTTTATTAATATAAAATATTTTAATCATTGTATATATTTAACAAATTTAATAATAGCTTAATTATATACATGTATATTTTTTAAACTTTATTTTCTATCAACCTTTATACAATTATACCTAAGTATTATAAAACTTAAATTATTATTTTAATTATTTATACATTACCAAAACCATATAAGTTTTGGTCTAATCCAATGAAGTATCCAGCAGCAAGTGTGTGTAATTCACACACACATATAAAAATTATTATTCCGTTCAACATGGTTTAGCCTTTATTGAATAGTTACTTTGAATGCAGAAATATAGGTAATAGTAGGTAATTATGAATTTAATAACAAACCAGAGTTAAACAATTTCAGTTTCCTTGACGGTCATGGAATATGAATATTATAGAATGTTATAAGAATAATATATAGGTAGGTATAAATCAACATAGGTAGTATAAATTAATATTAAAACCATTTTATATACCAACAATTGTACTTATTCAAATCATTTTAAGTCGATAAACCAATTGCACTCTTTTTTAAATTAGACCAATTGGTTAAACAGTTTGAGTAATTTAAGTATTAACAATAAATAAAATAAGGAAAATTAATTAGTTATAAGGTAGTTAGTTATAAATATAATAAATATATTATTTTTTCATTTATTCAATGTATAATTCAATTGTATATGCAGATACGCTGTATGATATATCATTAAGAAGTAACAACGGTTTATTTTTTTTACGAAGAGTTTATATAAAATGATTCATATTGTAACGTTAAACACTCAAACTAATACTACACAACTAACAAAATAAAAGTATTAGCTAATATCAATAATGTGTTGTAGGTAGTTATCAATTATTATACCATACATATTATACTCTGTATATTATACAGTACTATAATTTATAAGCAACGAAATAAACATGCTGATAAATATCTAACCGATGATAAAAATTTGTTTTCGTTTATTACTCATCGGCACTCGGGCTGCAGCGGTTAAATAACCAACATTTAACACTAGAAAGATGAGATTTTGGATTGTGCATCATCGTTTTTATTTTTCGATATCAGAACTACAAATAAAAGTTATTCAAGTTTGAAAAACCTAAAAACAATCGGTTTTGAAACGATTAGAACTTTTTTTGTATTTGTTATATCGAAAAATTAAAAATGATGTTACAGGCAGACAATGATTTCTTTTTTATAGATTGGATTATTTAACTTATTGGACTACAGCCCTAGTGGTTCTTGCTCTCGTGAAACGGTTTTTACATTTCGTACGTTCTTTAGACGGGTTACCCGTCTTTATTATAACGAGTAACATGCTTCACGATACATGGTATTAAAAACTACTTTTATGGAACGAATATATGATATAATAATAATAATAATATACAATATAGCAACATTATTGAACGGTGGACGCACTGCAGGAGCACATACAGTGGGCGTACACAGCACATCAGTCATTGCCGCGTGTAAAGTTTCGACAGGACGTAGCGTTTGGTGATGATCGACACGACGGCGGCGTTCAAGAGCAAGAACACCGCGGCCGAGGCAGCTGTGGCCATCAATGGTGTCCGCAACGGGTCGTCCCGCCCGCCTGCCCGGGCCAAAACGAACGCGTTGAAGAACCCAGAGCCGTCGCCGCCGGTCACGCTGGACCAGGCGCCGTACGTGACGATCAGACTGTAGGCGGCCACAGCGGCCGTGGGTCTCACAGACGCGCCCAGCGCCCGCGCCACGTGCGACACCCGTGTCTGGTACATGATCAGCTGGAACGTGCGGAACAGGCCCATGGCCACGGTGACGGACGCCAGCGCGGCTACGTGTTCGTGGGCCTGACACATGTATGTCATGCTGCTGACGACTGCTATCTCTCGGGCCGACGCGTACTGCTCGTGCGCTAACTCCATCAGTTTCCAGCGACCGGTCACTGCGAACACCACGCACATGACGACCACCAGCACCGCGCACTCGTACGCTGCGCACAGCAGCCGGTACGCGCCGCCGCCGTGGTCGTACATTGTGGACACCATGTGTTTCAACGACACCATCAGTCGTACGGCCGTCAACGCGTACGCTAACATGAACACCAGCGTGAATACGTACGTATTCCATGTAACGATCGCTGAACTTGAAGGCACCGTCCACACCTACACGATAATAATATCAGTATCATGGTAAAATTATTATTTTATTACAGTATTGAAACTTTATATTTTTTATGTAAATAAATGAATGTTTGTTTGTATGTCCTCTATATATAGACTCAAAAACTACTGGAGTGCTGGATTGTTTTCAATAAGAGTTATATGAATAGATTCCTCGAGTTTCGTATTTTAACCCCTATATAATTTTATTTTGGATTTGATTTCTTGTATCTTGTTATCGATATATTTTTGATGTATAAATGTATATATATATATATATATGAATACCAATACGAAAAAATATTAGATTTACGTGAACTTTTAAGCGTTTGACGAATCTGTCTTTAGCCTTTTGTGTTTACGTAAAAAATATGTCCAAGTCTAAGACGTAGAAAATCATAAAATGTATTATTGTTATTGGTTTTGTATAATATTATATTTCAACTGAAGAAAAACGGAAAATGATAGAGCCAGATTAATTTTAAAATTATTAAAATGTACATCGTACACTGTTGTACATTTAATATAAAACAAATTGATGATTTTTGTGTCATACCAGTCATGCCTATTCGATGAATACGTGAGGGTCGTACTGAAATTAAGTTAACATTTAAAAAAATGATAACTAAAATTTGTGTATCATATTTTAATTAATTAAACATAGCAGGTATATCGTTATTTTTGAACACAATCAAAATTCAAAATGCTCAAATGATGCATTAACTTTTGTTACCAATATCAAAGAACCAGTCCAAATCCGAACATAGTTACTTTAAAACTGTCACTATCATCACTCCATTTTCAAAAAAAAATTCAGTTAAAATTTTAGAGTTCAAGGGCGTGGGTGACAATATCCAATCTTCCTCTCTAAAGGATATGTGGTCCTGACAAATGCGTGCAGTGTGAGTTCCGGCGTCGTCACAAAGGTATAGACAAAAATACGGGTCAGCATTTTTTCTTTGTCAATTTTTAATGTTTTCTGTAGTGTACTTAAGAGTGAATATTAAATTATGAAGTCTAGTGTAGGATTCCAAAGAAACTTCGGAAAAACCAGCGATTCAAAATCGACCAAGGGGAAACTCTAACCCGTGTACCTGTGTGCTTATATTTTACTACAATGTCAGAATCTCATCTCCTTTGGATGGGATATCATCAGTAATCCTATACAATTGGGATCTAGTATTCAGTAGTAAGTTTTTAGGTGAAATACGTTTTTCCGGCGATGCTTATTGAGACAGTTTAAGATACTTAAAAGTAAAGGATGTAATATGTGAGTTATTAAATAGTTACTGGTGATTATGTAAAAAAAACTATACAAGAAATTGTTGAATAATCTACGAATTTCGTGGAAATACAGAGATATTGTGATTAGTGTTAAGAGCATAATAACGTACTCGTACCTAAAATAAGTAACCCTAATATTTTTACGCAAATAACTATTCACAATTACAATGTTTTAAAAAAAATAGTATATTAAAACATATGAACTGTTTCTTTACATACCTCACTATGTATTGTATATAATAGTCCTGATAAAGTTTGGAATTTTATTTTGAACACTGTAATACAATCTATGCTGGGCGTGTAAGTATGAAACTCTATTATTAGAATTCTCGTTTTATTATCCAACCATCCATTTTCTAAGTGAGTGTTTATTTTCTTTTTATAATCTGATAGTTGTCCAGTTAGATCTAATATAAATCCAGAGTTTTGGGTATCAGGAAACCCTAAAATATTCAAGCAAATTGTTTTAAGCTTCAGTAAATTGTTTGTTTTATAACTTTATACGTAAATAATAATTAGTTACACATACATAGTCCAAAATATTTAATTACGGGTATAGATCTATATATCCAAGCTGTAACCTTTTCAACATTGGTAATTTTTATCCATCCTTCTTTATAACTGCCTGTATCACTTTCCCATCTTGAGTTTTTTTCTGTGATTCTATTTTGTTTTAATCTGATACCACCATTCACTAATTTACTGTTATAAAAACTACACCAACCTCTTATATTATCTATTAGAAAAAAAATTGTAATACTATGTAAATTTAAGTTTAAGTATTTGGAAATAACTATTAACTAATGTATAATTATAAACTCCAGTTAATTTGTTATTATTGAACATTGAATATTAGAATGTTGTATGTACAATATATTTATGTATTATATTTACAATTATTTTTATTACATTCTAGAAGTAAGCATTTATACCTTCGCTTAAATATGGCATTGACTTATTGACTATTGGTATTCCATTATAGTATTCTCTGATATGAAAAGGATTTAAAAATGATCCAGTTAAAAATGCTTTCATCCTAAAATTAAATTGCATTTAAATTATTTATTTAAGGGGGTTGGAAGCGGTGACTTTCTGTCTTTGTCTAACACATGTGGAACATAGCTATACGCCTGACAAAAATTAAGGTACTTCTAGTTGTTCGATTTAAAATATGTAAAGATGTTTTGATTGGTATACAAGTTTACTTTGCATCGGTCGAAGCACTTTTTCGATTGTCTTATTATTTAAAATAAATATTTTGATGAGAATAAATATTTTAAATTTTAAGAATTTGTCAATTTTTATTATTAAATATATTAAAAATATTAAAAATATGCTTCGACCGATGTAAACTTGTACACCAATTCAATCATCTTTACATATTTTAAATCGAACAACTAAAAGTACCTAAATTTTTGTCAGGCGTGTATAGCTATTTTCCTATGTTCCACGTGTGTAAGACAAAGGCAGAAAATCACTGCTTCCAATCCCCTTAAGCATATTCTTTTAAGTTATTTCTATTTTATGTTACATTTCTAAATCCATTATATTTGTTTGTAATATGCTTTTGAGAAATAGTTTGTTAATTTTATTGGCATGTATAATATGTTTGGGGTTGCTAAATGAATATAATGCACTAATACAAAATAATGATATTAATATTAATAGTATACATGTAGCAACATTTTCTTGAAAACTTGCATGTCGCAATTTATCTTTATATTTAGCTTGTAAAATCTATAAGAAAAGAATATATTTTTATTATTATTTATTATAATTATAATTATTATAATTTTAGACAATTAAATAAATAATATTTATATTTTTAAATGACCAATTTGCCTAATCTATACTTACTACAGCATTACAGCACTACAGTATATATTTAATACCTAGCTAAAATCTAAAAATATTCGAAATTACTATAGCTAGTTACTTGAGCAGATTTTCGTGTCATTGGACTATATACATATCTTTTTCTACGCTCTCGTATATTTTGTACAAATTGAATATTCTGTAATCGATTCTTAGTATTTTCACGGAAATTATCCAAATTAATTGTATAGTTGTTTAATAATATATGATGCTGTCCCTAATAATAAAAATACTATTATTATATTAATTCATCATTTAAATATTATAATTTTATTAATGTATTAATGCTATTAGGTACTTGATTAAGTTTAAATATGATATAACTACATATTATTATTTGTAAAGGTTCAGATATTAATGCATTTTGTAGAACCGTTATTAGTAATGCCATTAACCAGTGTAAGCTTTTTACTTGTCCTAATTTCAATCCAAAGGTAATGATTAAAAAAGTTGATAAACCATAGATAAGTAAACATAATGTCCTGCACGAAAATGTTGTTTTTTTAAAACTATTTATGGTTATTGTTAATAAAATTATTTGTACATAAAAAGTAACATAAAATAGTACCATCCAGCTAAGAGCCAATAATTTATCCCAGTGTTTTTATTATTTTTTTCTTCCATTTGAGCAGGCAAATAAATTACTTCTTTCGGAACAATTTTGGCCAATAATTTTCTCCACCAAGGTTCTAAGATAATATTAATACATAATTAAAGAGTGTTTATTTTGTGTATTTGATAGTAGCTGGTATATGATATATTGATATTATTTTTGGATCAATAAATTTAACATGAAATATATCTTACATTTTAATTTATAAAACCTGTTAGTACTCGATTTATTTAAATATTTAAATTGGCATATGATAAAAACGCTCTTGTAAAACACAATAATTATTAATTAATAGTGAAAATATTGTAAATTATAGGTATTAGGTTTAGACTATGAACATAGGTGTGATAATTAATCGATTGATAAATTAATGTATACTTTAGCTGGAATAAGTTTCAATGTCCGTTGGAAAAGGTAACTTTTTAGATGAAAAAACACAATACGATTGCGCTCCGTAAAATATACTGTTTAATATGCTGTACTTTTAACAATTTTTCAATACACTATTTAAAAATATTTATAGATGGCATAATACAAATCTGTATTTTCTCAATATGTATGAATAAAGACATGCAATTTTAAAAACTGATATTCTACAGGCTATAAGCTATAATAATAATAGTTATTATGATAACTGAATATTTTAATAAAGTATATATAAGGGTATGTAGTTTTTTATAAATTATTATTTTTAAATAGTGTTTTTATACTTGTGTGTAATAATATCATAATAATTATAATATGAAATAATTTACAACAAATTGAACAATTTAATTTTGTTTTTTAGTTATAAATATAAAAAAATGGGAAGTAAAAATGTTAGAAATCGAATTGCGCTTTTAACAAGTAAAAAGGTAAAACTGGCGTAATTGTGCTGCAGAGAAGTTCTGTGATGACAAAGGACATAGCAGGTAAATCATAATATACATATTATATATGTGTTACTTGTTACTGTGTAAATTCTTACTTTTCATCCAGGTGCGAAAATTAGATATGTTAGTTCTTACAGTTTATTATTACATGGTCCATTGGCACAATGTATATATTTTGATCTACTATATATACCTGTTATTCGTTTTAAATTTAAAACTAAAAATACTTGAGTATTTACTAAAGTTTTAATTTTTAATTTAATTGACTATAAATCTAAATCCTAAGTGGATTTTATTAAACAAAATAACTTTTTAAAATTCTTAAAAAGTATGGGGGGGGGGTACGATTATTGAAATTTCTTAAGTATTTAGATTATTACTTCATAAGATAAAATTTTAGATTCTTAGCATTGGTTTTACAAAAGTGTGCCTGTCCTCGTGTAATAGATCTGAAATTCAGAAAATTTGCTTCAATCTTTAACAGAGGCAGTTGGTAGGTATTTTGGTGGATCAACAGTTGAGAATTCCCAATATTTTTTTTAATAACGAAGAAAGTACGAAAAACCAACACAAAACGGTAATATGCAACATAAAAAAAAAATTTTGTTTTATTTCAAAATCAATAATTGCTGAGATTTAAAATATTAATAATTTAAGTTTCTAGAAATAATATTTTATTCGTAATATAACGTAAAATTGTCCTTATTTTAAATTTTAATACAGTGTGAGAAGTAACATTATCTATTTTTTAAACTTTTATAGTAACTTACATAATATTTATTAATGATTTCATGCTATGTCCCGTGTAGGAATTTATAATGACCCATTTAGCTGATTTATTATAATACGTTTTAATATACTTTTTATCTCAAAATTCATTTTCACTTCTTGAACAGTAATATATTTTTCGAAGTTAGAACCTTTACTGAAAATATATTTAAAACATTTTTATAATTAAATTCCATTATCAATAAATATTTTAGATATGAATTAAAATTTAAAGTGGAATTATAAAATATTATCATTTAATATAACTTAAATAGTACTAGCACTTATTATGTGATTACTGCCATACTGGGTTTTAATTACTCGAATTTAAAAAGATAGTAAAAATAAGTTAAATAATTTATAAATAAATGTAACTATGCAAGTACTATAATAAATAAAAATTTAGTATACAATTTACTATTTAAGAAGTATTTACTTAAAACAATAAGTAGTGCTAAATGTCATTAATAAGTGTATTAAACTGCCTTGTATAGAAATATAAATTTGAGCAAGTGTTATTTCAAATTTCAAAAAATGTTCTTCATCATCTGTTTTTACAGTAAGGTATTTTTATTAAAACAAATTTTCTTGTTATTTTAGTTTGTTTCTTCATTATTTTGACTTACCGTCTACAAAATCATAAAATAATATACTTATTACCATCGCACTAAATAGTAAACATATTATTCTGCTCAATTTTTGACACCGTGTTATTAAAGATCTTGGATGACTAAAAATAATAAGAGAACATTTTATTTTGTTAGTTTTATTAAATTTAAATTAGTTATTTATAAATAACTGATTAGTTAAATATAAAATAAAAATATTAATTTAATAAAGTTAACATTTTAGTTATTGTTATATTATTAAAAATTATTGATTTGATCACATGTTTTACTATTTGCGCAATGATTAAAAACGAAACGGAATATGTAATCTGCGCTACACTTTCATTTCAATGGTTGAAATACATTAAAATACATTTATTTATATAATTTTATAATATAAAATTCGATAATAAACTTTAAACTGCTAACCAGGTTATAAACACGACCTGACGTACACTTAAAAAAAATATTTTAAGTTAATTTTTTAAAATCAGTTGTATTAAGCCACCAAGTATTAATCATTATTTTATTATTATAAACGTCTATACAAAGCTGTATGCCTATCTAGCATATACATTTATGCTTATTATTTTTAGTTTGACTTTAATTAATGATATTAATTAAGAATCATCCGAGTATTATACTAAATAGTATATTATGATAATTTTAATATCTGTTAATTAATAGTTATTATATTTGTTACCGTATAAATACACTTGCCCATAGATATTCTTCACGTATAGTTAATCTAACATCATCTATAGCTTTTATATGCCAATTATTAGTTGCTTCTATGAAAATAGAGTGCTCAATATTTTCAATTGAGTTTAAAATCGTAAACCATCTTTCCACATTAAAATTCCACTTTTTCCTTTTCCGTACATCAGTAACTTCGATGCGTTTGCAATACCAGTTAGGATTGTTTCCATAATTATCATGCCATATATGAATAGACTTGAATTCCCCAAGACTTTTTGGTGTAAAGACGATAAACCAATCATCATTGAAACGTTGTAAAACGTCACAGTTTGAATTGTATAACCAATGGACCTAAAGTGATTAAAAATATAGTATTATTGACTCGGTTTATTGTAAAAAAAAGTACGAATTTGATTTACTCTACTGCTACTAATATTTCCGTGCAATTGAAAGCATACGTTAGCCGTAGTTCCGGCATCAGCAAAGTCTCCCGTATAAACCGTTACTAAATAAACTTCATCTTCTCCGGGATAGTTGTCATGTAGAATTATAATTTCACCCTAAAATATGTTGTATTTTATGAATTTGTATTTAATAGTGAATTTATTAACTTAGATTTTACCCTTGATACATCTTTTTTGTCCTGATGTTTTGACCAGATGAATAATGTTGTATATATTAAAAATATTACTAAAACTGTGATTAGACATACCATATTGTTTATTATGGAATCAGCATGATTAATGCCTTCAATTGTATCTACTACATCAGGTAAAGTATAAAAAAAACTACTAAACAACGACGAATGGTTAGTTTGACAATGGATATTATTTTCTGTAGTTTTTGAACCAATCTACACAGAACATAAATAATTATAATTCGATTCGATCATAGTACCTATTTTTGTAAATTGTAATATATTACGATTATTCCATCAGGTGCCCATTTTATTCCAGTCCAATACAAGCACTGTGGACTAAACATGATCATTGAAAAGTTAGCGTAAATTACATTACTCCGTGTTGTTTGTTCAGTCTAAAATCAATAAAATTAATCTTGGTCATACAGTTTTTGAACTTATTTATCATTGAAAATGCTGTGTTACACATTATATATAATATATAATATTATATGGGACTATTTATTTTTAAGATTAAAATTTTACTGCTGTGATAGCTGATACACCAATGTAATGAATTTTATTTTGATATTGATCCAATGTTTTTAATGTAAATTCATTGTATTCACCAGCTTTTAAGTTGACTGCATATTTTGAATTTTTCATTAATTTAATATCTGGTCTTTTATCTCTTAACCATGTAAACTATATAAAATATACATATATGTATAGATGTAGTACAAATATTTGATGAATTAGAGATCCAATACGTTTTTGTATATTCATGTTTTTCTTCATTTAAATAACTTACACGTAAATCATGTGTTGAATCACTTAATGTAACAAATAATTCCCTAATATTTTTCATATCTATTCTGTACACCAAAATATTTTTGTCTGATTTCATACCGTTACTATTTTGCGTTAGAACCTGAACAGAATAATTTTGTTTCTGTCTCTCTGTAGTATCATTTTTTTTGAAGTTTAAATTAATATAATTGTCAAAACTTTTGTATGTAATTATATTTTTTGATTTCGATTGATCAAAATGTAACAAATCTAATGACACAATTGGCATAACTATTTGAATCCCTTTTATTTCATTAAATGTTTCCATTAAATTTTTTCCAACGTGAAAAATCTGTTTAATTAATATTTATAATTTTTCAAAATAATGAATTTTATTTCAATGAATATTTTACTGTTATTCCCACGTTTCCTCCTTTCAATAATAGTTCATCTGCTAATGATTCTCCAATATAATCATACAAAAATGACTTTGATTCCGATTGAGATGACCTGTTTTTGAGCCACCCAGGTAATAAAACCTGTAAAATAAAATATTTTATGGTTGGTATTTATGTTATACTTGATTATACATGCTAGTATACACATGATTTAAAATCATTATCCACACAAGTCATTTTTCTTTTGTACGACTTTATGTTGAGTATGACTGATTTTCCAAATGATTTTATAAGATTGTCAATCTTTTGTGTAATTTTATTCCACTAACAGAGTATGAAAATATATGCATCAATATAATGCATAAAGCATATATTTTTATTTTATGAAAATTAAGTAATTTTATTATTTAGTAATTAAACCATTACGTTTTCAAAGGATGACCAAAGATAACGTTCAGAATTGTCTGCATTTGTTTTATTGTATACTATATTATTGACGATAAAAATTATATTCTCCCGAAGTATTCTAATATTAAAATAAACAATTTAAATAACAGTTAACCAGTCGGTATCTAATTTTATAAGATTTATTAAAAATGTACTTTTTTATTTCTTCTATTTTGTTTATTTCTATCATTATATAATACTCATTTGATGATTTTATATATTCTAGTAGTGCCATAGCAATTCTGAGCAATTGTTTTGCTATTTTTAAAAGTTCAGTTACTTCTTTTATATCTTTATGAATTGAATAATAATCCTTAATAACTTTTTGTAGAATTAATACAAATTGATCAATGCAGAAAATATTTTGAGAAATACAATTAAATAATGGAATCTGAAAATAATCGATTATATTTAAGATATATTATTTATAAAATATATAGAAAAAAATACATAATATACATAATATTATATATAAATTTATCAGTTCATACTACTACGAATTAAAAATATTAATTTCTTTAATAATTTTATGTTTTACAATATTTATAAACGTAAGTACATTTATGTTTATTATACAATTTGAAAATATGGAAAGTTTTAATTTGACTTTAGTTATATTTATATTCTTGTATCCATAGTTATTAAAAGTAAAATGAGTGGTATAATTAATTAGTTATCTAATACGAGTATATGTTGTTAAAGATTTTAATGTAATGTTTAAATTATATTTTAATATAAAGAATATAACCTAACCTAATCTAGTTTTAACTTTAAGAATTCTAAAAATAATTCATTTTCAAATTTTATTTCTTGAATTACTTATACTTAGCGGATATATAAAACATTTTAGAACCAAGCAGCTTTTTTTTAAATTTTTTACGTTAAATATTTAATTAGAAGATAAATATGAATACTACATATTATTTCATTTTTATTTTTTTGAACTTTACCTTGTTTAATATTTTGAACAATTTTTTAAATTCATTAATATGGTTATCACGAAGTACATCACTCAAAATTGATATTATTGATACTGCTTCTAAAGTAATAAAAAACAAATAATTATTAAACATATTGATGTAATCTTTTTAGTCAAAGCTTAAACAAAATTTAGTAGGTAATTATTATTTCTTTTAATTATTTATTACAATATTTAGTGTATATAGTCTGGTGATGTTGTAATTATTGTATCAATTATATTTATTTGAATAATTTTTATTTATATGATTATAGGTAGGCTCCTAATAACGTATAGCATATTAACTAACACTAAAAATGAATTTTTGATTTTTGTTAAATTTTAATTATTTACACATGAAAGTTAATATTATTTTATTATATGCGATTATATACAATTATTATACATTGGTATAATAATAAAAATTTTAAATAAGATTTGTATATCTACATTCTATTAGTTTTTACTTTTAATTTTATGTTGTTGACCTATAATATTAAGAATTAATGATTTTAAGCTCAAAAGTTTTTTTCATTATTTAATGATTTTAAATAAAATATATTAATCAGTTTAAAAAATGAATATTTTAACTGAAAATCAAATAGATTTTTTGGCTTTATAAAAGAAAATATCAATGAAAAAAGAGGTGTGATTTTTGACAAAAATGATCGATCTAAAAAATAAAAAAATATATGTTAATTTGATTTAAGTAATTTTATTATAACAAACTTGAAATGTCTTTATTCTTCAAGTGCATACTTAATTCGTTATACAATTTATTCAATAAATGTGTTTTACATTCTGATACCTAAATATAATAAACTCTCATTAAATAAAAGTATCTAAATTAATTAAACTCAAAAATATGATTTACATTCACACTTAAATGCGTTTGTGAATATGCTCCATATGTATTTATTACTCTTATAATTAAGTCGTTAGACGAGGTTAATTTGAAGTCAGTCAAAGGTCTATTTCCTCGATCTAATAATACTCCTTTGATTAAGAATTAAATTAATAATTATTAATTTTGCTATAATAATGTATTTAGATGATATTTTTTTTAGTTTACCTCTACTTGCTTCATAATTTTTATTATTTTGATAATATTCAAAAGTATTTTTGTTGTTTAAATGTATACATGCTATAGTAAATAATGTTTCTCCTGCCAAGCCGAATAATGGTTGTATTGTACAATTTCCGATTTTTGGTTTTGAAACAGTTGTTATGGATAGGTTATTCATTAATGTATATTTTGGATCTAATAATGCATTAGATAAAAATGTATTTTATTTTTAAATACAAAAATAATTTTTATGTATGTATTAATTTTAAACTATTTCGATAAAAAATAAATTCGATTCAAAATACATAATCATAGACAAAATACTTAATAATTTTGAATCCTGGATAAGTATAATATTAATAATAAGCTACTATTACTCATAACTAGGGCTCGGGACTTATAGCACTTAAAACCATTAAAATAAGCGTTTAAAAACATTATTATAAGCACTCAAATAAGCATTTGAAAAACTTAAACTTGAGCAAAAATATTTAATCAAAAAAAAAAAAATTTTTTTATATGATAAAGTAGTTACTAGACATAATTTGTAACTGTGCTAAAAATAATTAGTTATTACAAAAAATATTGAAACAAATTAATTAGGAAAAGTTTCTAACTAAAAAATCAAAATAAATAAATAAATCTTTATATTATAAAAAAAATCAAACTTCACTTTCGAGACATTTTGACTTATTGTTTATAGATTTTCTGAAAAAACTATAAAAATAGAAAAACTGTTAAAAAAGCAAAAATAATCAGAAAAACTGGAAATGAATCTTTTTAAAAAATCGTTTTAAAAAACAAAAAAAGCACTTTCAAATTTCATAATTGAACGTGTTGTAACATAACATACACTTCCATAGCACTTTGCTAGATGTCAATCCATAAAAATAATCAAATGCTTTAAGTCCCAAGCCTTGCTCATAACAAATCATTTAATTAAGAATATTTTAAAATTATAAGAAGTAGATTCATTTTATAATGCCGTGTTTAAAACTCACATTTAACAATAAAAGTATACACTTTTCCATACTCTAATTTATTTCTTTTTATTATTAGTATATTGGTTGGTACATCTGTTAATGCTATGTCGTACACTGGTTTTATATTTATACCATTAGACTGATAGTACCATTCAAATTTGTTTCCTTTGAAATTTAATTTTGCCTCCAAATGTAAATTATTTGAAGGATTTGATAACGGCATACAATTTTTAATACATCTAAAATTTACCGCCGAGTTATAATAATGTTTTAAATACGGAATAATTCAATTGAAATAAAAATAGTAGACAATTTAAATGTATATTAAATCTCATTAATAAATTCTATATAACAGCTATTTTTTTTCTGTAAAAAATGAAAACTCATTAAGAAAAAATATATTATGAGTTAACAAATGACTGTAGGAGCAACACTTTAAAATGAAAAAGTTAAGAGATTTTTTTCATTCTATACCCATACATGGTGGTATGAAAATAATATGCAAAAATTAAGTATTTAGCTTTTGATAGTTTTGGTTTTACGTTAATTATAAATCAGTCAATCATAAATTCTTCTTTTATATATAGGTACACACATAAATTATTATAAATATAATATAATTTTACCATTATGATAATTAACTTATAAAACAATATCATGTATCATAGAACAGCGTGAATACTGAATATGTTCGTGCCGTTCGTGGTATATATAAATACAAATAACTCGTGTTGTTCATAGAAAATAATAATTTAAGTATAGTAAAAAGGGCCAAGGTTAATATTTTATAAATTCAATATAATAATTAATATTGTTAGATAAAAAACATTATTTTTGCCTATGATATCTAATTTTATTAAGATTAAAATATCAATTGTCAATTTTTTTCGATATTTATAGAATGCTGTAAACAAACTTATGGAAAACTTTGTAATAATTTAAAATTTTTATTTATTAAAGTTGAAAATTTGCTTTTCATAAATATGTGAACTTTTAAATGCTTATAAAATAAATTGTGACTATGTATTTTGTGCATTTTAAATTTCAGTAAGAACAAGTTATACGACGAGGATTGTTCAAAAAATTTTAAAATTAATATTTGTTGAAATTTTCAAGTTTTTATGGTTATTCATTTTTGAATTACAACTACAACAAAAATGATTTTTAAAACATTGGTTTCGCATAAAATTTTAATTTTTTCGTAATTTTTTTTTCGTTTTTCTCAATGAGAATATTACTTGTGATCTCTTAAGACTTAAAGTACCAAATGGATCTAATCTATACTAAAAATCACTCTTAAAGTTGAAAATTCAATCAATATTACTTTTTCAAAGGCAATTACAGGCAGAAACAAATAAATTAATTAAAATACACATAATAAAATCAATTTATCCAACATATTCATCAGTCCGTTCAGAATCTAAATATTAATATTAATAAATTTGGAAATTAATATTTTTGAGGTATTAAATTATAGTTGATGGGAAAATGATAAGCTAATACATAAAATATTAATAAATAAACCCAGTTGAAAGAGATTATGAGATAAGACTCATTAGTAATGGCTTGATAGAGTGAATAAAGATTTGTAAAGAAACTACAAAAATTGAAAATGTGGATGATTGGAACCGTTGGAGTGTTTTTTTGAAAGTGGTATAGACCTATATGGCCTATAAGCAAAGAAAAAGAATAAAAAAAAAAAAAGAAATAGAAATATCATTATTTAAATAAGAACTATAATAATACGATAATATATGATATGATATTAAATTACAAATAATAAAGTATGAAATTGAATATTTAAATTAAGGTTCATTATTATAATTAATTACTTGATACTTATTTCCTTCTTGTTTTTCTCTGGTATTTTCGATGAAGTTGATATAGTTGGTTTTGATGAAGTTAACATAGTTGTTTTTAATGTAGTTTTTATCGATGTTTGTGTAGTTGTCTTAAGAGATGTTTGTGTAGTTGGCCTAATCGATATTTGTGTTGTTGGCTTAAGAGATGTATGTGCTGTTGACGGTGTTATTAATATCGTTGTTTTAGGGGGATCATGATAAACAATAATTTTTGTGATTCCATCATTAGGTTTCCCAATATTTGATATATAGTTATTATCGACGCTCAGTGTCAATGTAAAAGTATATTCACCAGCTTCAGATAATCGTTTGTTCATGATTAATCTTGAATCTATAATGTTATAATGTGTAATTCAACTATGATACAATTTACAAAAATATAAGTATTATATGCAATTTATAAAATGTAATAAATATTTATAATGTATCATTTGTAACTTATTAAACATAATACTTACTTGAAAAATTCAAATATAATATTATCGTAAAAAAAATAAATATTATTATAAATTAAATATGTTAATTCTCGAATTATACTTATATTTGCAAATATGTTATATAAATATTTATTATTTTTTTTTATTATTTTTCCTTAAAATTATTTCTTAGTAATTTATCCTATATTGCGTACATATATAAACATATTATAATTGTAATGTTTACTTAATATAGATTAGTTGTATAATTAATAGTCAATGAATAAGTCAATGCGAAAAATCAATAGTAAACTATAAAAGTTTGCTTAGTTATTTTCTATTTTAATAATTTAATAAGAGTCTGACCTAATTCAGTGGCTCAATACTACATAATTTGGTTTTAACTTTAATCTTGTTAATCAGTTTTGATTTAAATATAATGAAGCATTTGTATTTTATTCTTATTAGTAATGATAATACAAAATAAAATATTAATGTGTTACTTGTTGATGTTGACTTTTTACAAATATCATCAGTTGGAATATTACATTCCCAAGTATATAGCAGATGTTTTTTGACGTCCTTTTCATTAGGATTATATGATTCTGACGCATCTAATGCCAACAAATTATTTCCCAAGTACAGAGGAGATGGTCCGCTGATCTTAGCGACTAACTCATGTAACTGAATATCTATGTACCGCTATTTAAATTGTATTAATTGTTTTATTTAAACAATAAAAAAAAGATGGAAAATATACGAACTAAATAAAAGTCTGCTGTTTTAATGTCGGTTATTTTGTTTATTAAAACTATTTGGAAGAAAAAAATGTGTATACCCATTGGTAATTTGTATCTATCGATAAACAAATCATTTAAATACATCAATTTCCCATCTAGATATGGAACTCCTTTTTCATCTTGATAATTACATAATAGTTTATAAGAAGGTATTAATAATTTGTTGATAAATTGGTGTAATTACATATGTAGCTGTTAATGATTTTATTATTATCAAATATTTTCCACAGAACAATTTGTTGTATATCTTCAATTCTATTTGGACATAGTCTTTTTAATACAAATTTGACTTTCATTGTCCAAGATATATTTCTAAAAACTGTTTCTATACTTCTTTCTCTTAGTTCTTTTGTAAGCACAGTGTCTCTAAAATATAGTAAAAATCTCAAATCATATATAATATTACATTTATATCATATTTTATTTTTGTAAAGAACATATTGGCATTAAAAAATTAAACTGAAATTAATATTATTTATTATTAATATTATTATGTTACGTTAAAATAATTATAATAACTAAATAATGTTTTAAATATTATTATTTTTATTAGGTACATAATGACTTGTGTTATTATTAATTAAATTGTTTTGTGAATTAAACAGTATAAAAATGAGGTGGTAATTCTCAAAGATTTTATTTATTAAAAGAATAAGTGAATAATATATATAAAAAATTGTATTTTTATTCAAAAATATTAATAAACATTGTAAATATATATATATATTAAAGTTATCTATCAGTTATTTGAAGTAAACCATAGAAATTGTTTAAGTAGGATTAAAATGCATCTCATCAGTAAATAGATCATCTTAATCGTAATATAGATATATTAGATTTGAATTCAAACATATTTAAAACCATTCATTATATCTTCAAGATTTTACTTAGCTTATTTAAAAACAAAAATATATTTTAGATAATTAAATAAATAAAAAAAAATTAAAATTTGTATGTGATAATGAATTATTTAAAAAAGTTAAAATACTTTGAAAATTAAATGATGTCTAAGAAATGTTAATATAAATGTTTAGTAAAAATATCTAGGGTTAATTCTTTTAGGTTACAAGAAAAAAATAAAATCGATTTTTGAAAAAAACTGTCGATGTGAAAACTTTCTTGTTTTTCAATGTTTTTTTATTAATTTATCCCAACTATTTTAAAATTAATTAATTATTTTATTTAACCTACATATGTACTAAATAGAAACTAGTTTGGTTACACTATGAGAATTTTGCTATTAGAAACTACTTTAAATATTAAAGATAGAAGAAATTATTCAACTACAAAATGTTATTTCGGATAAAAAATATTCTTGTGAAATCAATACATTTATAACGTCATTCAGATTATAAAATCACTTAACATAAAATATTTAACTCCCACTAGCATTTTAGTTTATTAATATAATTTTCTAATATTTTTAATATGTTAATATATTTCCTTATAATAAATACAATTTTAATTTAAAATTCATATAATAATATAATATGTAATTATGTGCAGTTTTAATTATTTAAGATACTGATATTTGTATTTTACTATACTTAGTGGTGATTACTATTTTATTTAATTTACCAACTAACATATGTACAATTTTTTCCTAAGATCTTATTAAAAGGATAGAGATCGAGAATGAGAGTTTTTAAATCATCGACTTCTAATTACCATCTATGTATTAGTTATTACCTAATTCTTTAAAAAAAAACTTACTGTTTAGTGTAAGAGAAATATTCCATTACTGGTAAACATAACGATGTTATGTCATCAACTATAAATTGAATAAAATCAATTTTATATTCAATGTTATTTTCGTTTGTGGTGTATAATTGTACTTCTAGTGTATATTTACCACCCATTCTGGTTGTATTGTATAAGTCATAATATATATCTTCTCTTTTAAGTGAGGTTTTTGTATTAAAGTAAGGGCCAATAAGTGCGATTTCTACTTCACTATCGTAACCTGAAAATTGGATTTAGTGTTTATTCGTTTTATTTTTCCATTTTTTTTTCATTACCATATAACTTTGGTATAAGGTTGCACATATTTTGACAGTCGTAGTTATCAGGGCCATAACAATTATTTATTTTAAATTCTTCAGAATCCAAATTTGTCGAACATAAATTAATTGCATCAGAAATTTTCATTTTTTTTTTATAGTCATTCAGTTTATAACGAAAATTACTTAATGTGCCTCTAATAATTACATTATAATTAACATCTCCAAAAGTATTGGCTATAAGCAATAAATGTAGTTCTTCTCCGTGTTTGGATTTTATTCGATAAAATAATGAAGGTTTTCTTATTTTACTGCTTGTATCATCTTCAAAAAATAAAAGATAGCATTTAACTTAAATAAATATAAACAATTATGATAAATAGTAATTAATGTAATAATTAGTCAATTATGTAGGCTCTAAAAATTACTTATTTAGTTATTTAGTAAAAAATTAAAAAAGTAATCAAACATAATTTTAATGCAAGACACAGTTAAAAGATTACTTAAATCACTTTGCCTTTAAGCCTTAATTTAAATTTCATATCAACTGATTAAATCCACATAAATATATACTCTATTTCCTATTCCTGTTTATTTTCTTTGTACATTTCTCAATAAACGAAATTGATGAATGTGAAGTATTACACTTTGATGGTTTTGTACAAATAACAAATATGGAAGCCATTTATATTTAATATGTTTATACTTATTTTTAAGTAACAATAAAATTAACTTGCTTTTCTTTATAGGAATTTCACAGTTAATACCATAGAATTCATTGATACATTCACATACATAATATCCTATGCCAGATATACACTTTCCGTTGTTAGCGCATGGATTTATTGTACATTTATCTTCATAAATACCACAGTATCTTCCATTCATTATATTTCGAGAAAAACTGCATAAGCAAATATTTTCTTGATCGTACACATTATTATTGCAACCACCATCATGACATTTGTTTAATCCTGTGTTATCAGGTTCGCAAAAATGAAGACTAGTTGTAATTTCGGATAAATTCAATAAACCAAGTATTAAAATAGTGCTAAACATATCACCTATTTCATAATATTATTATAGGTATATAATTATTAATTCACTTCAAAACATACATTAAATTGTTTTGATTTCAATAATAATATATTTAATGTATAAATATATCAAAGATATTTATCCTTTAAATATTAAATAAATACTTAGATACTAATCGATTATTTAGTAAAAATAGGTTGTCAAGGAAGTAACTAATTATAATATTAAAAGAAATGAAAATATATTACATTATTATAGTTTTTTTTTTTAAATTATTATCTATTTATTATGCAGATAAACAATATTTATTATTATAGTTATATTGTAATGTTATAAATTATTATATTTCTAAAAAAATATTATTTTTAATTAATATTTCGTTTTAATGTTAGACATACCTATTATATTAAATAGTAAATACATATTATTATGAATACAAATAGCAAATATTATTAAATTAATAATAATAATTTTAAACATAGGTGATAAATTATTTATTTTACATTAATATACTTACATACGTGATACTTCTTGTTCTCGCTGTATTTCTTTTACAAAGCAAAACCATAAGTACCATAAATTAACTGCTCAATTACTATTTATTATTCTAAGTCTAACCTGTAAAGTTTAATTTCAACTCAGTCTTCAAGTTTCTTGTATTTCGATTTAGGTGAATTAAATATATGTATTATTATTAGTAATAGACAATAGTACAATACTAGTACTGAGTTAGTGAATTACTGTCAGTTCTGTAGTAGTAACTATAGTAATAGTATTATATAGTAGGTATAGTAGGTACATCATTACAATTTGCTACTACTAACTGTAGTCGCAGTAGTCGCTGTTGCATTTGCATCGTAGTAGTGGCAGTATCGCCTATTGGTTTTATTTTTGTTTTTTTTTATGTTTTTAGTTGTTTTTATTTTTATAAAACATATATATGTATTATATGCGTTAAGTATAAACTTTCCACGTTGTTAATAATCTTGGTATATTATATACCATCAACATGCCATTATGGCATGACCTAAATTTGTTTTACTATGTAACTATATTAAGATAGGCATAATATATTACTGTATTATACACTAATTAGTACTATAATATCTATGATTAACAAAATATACATTTAATTAAATTGGTTGTATTTCATAGAATAAAAAACATATTTTAGACATACGAGTATTAGACGAATAATTGAAAAAATGTTGTGATTGAATTTACTTATGTCCAATAATGTAGTTTAAAAACTAAAAAAAATCATAGTCATTTTTAATAATAAATCTTAAACTATATTTACATATTACATCATTTACTTAAATACAGAGTTACAACATAACGATTAATATTAAACAAATTACAACTGGTGTTCTTTATTTTTTCGCTTTAATACCTTGTTTTAACTTAAGACTTAATATTGAAACTGAAATTGTAACAAATATCCAAATCACTATTGATATAAATCCTTGCATAACTATTGGATGAGATAATCCCCAATTTCTTGCAGTTATTGATCTAAATGCGTCAACTGATAAAGTTAACGGGAAAAAAAGACTAATCTTTTTTAATATTGGATCCATAGCTTCTAAAGGCCACATAATACCTAAATTAAAAAATAAAATATAAATAATTTTTTTAATCCTAAGTTTATTATCAAGAACTTACCACTTAAGAATACTTGTGACATAACCAAACATATTCCAAAGAACGTAGTGATTTTTTCTTCATCAAAAGTAATACTCGCCGCAAAACCTATAATATAGTATAAGTAGTTATTAAATTCTAAAATATTAACATAAAAACCACTACTCAAACCATGTGAGTATTTCAATTAAATAATTTTTATATAAATAAATGCATAATCTGAAATTCAATTTTTACATAAAATTAATTTGCCTACCCATAAATGTCCCACATATTCCTTGTAAGAATACAAGTATAAAAGGCGTTGTCCATGTACTTAAGAATGGATGGTCGAACACAATGAACTGTAGTATGAATACTGTGATAGTTTGAAAAATTAACATTGTAATTTGTACCACCAATTGCGAAATAATGACTTCAAGAACGGTGAGTCCTGTTTAAAAATACATTTAATTTTAGTTAAAAAATTAACCTTATATTTTCAATGTATTTATAATGACCTGAAGAAAGACTCCTTTCAATTAAACCGCTATTTTTTTCCATGCTAATTGATAACGCCGTGAACAAGAATGTCAGGTATAATTCCAATCTAAAACATTTTTAAAACTTGGTTTAAGTTGAAACACTAGAAAATATATAAATCTTAGACAAGCCACATCCCACTAGTTCAGCTGATGACATTAACTTAAAAAGCATTTCAAATTTTCTTTTTAGTTTTAAGTGCAAATATACTATAGAAGTATAGCTATATGAGACATTTTTATCATTATTAACTGCTGTTTGTTTTAGTGGTGTATGAAAAAATCTAGAAATTAAAATGTTCTTACTTCGAAAATAGTTTTCCAAAATATGCGTATACTAGTCAGTAAGTTAGTAATTACAGTTAAATTCATAAATTAGAATAAATAATATAAATTTAAATATTAACATACATGGATATTATTGCTGCAGCTCCGTAATGTGACATATTAATGTCATATAATAATCCAAATACAGGCGCCATCAACTAAAATAACATTTTTTGTTTTGTTGTATTTCATTTTAATAAATATTACTTTAAATAAAATGTGAACGATTTTTGATAAATTAATATTTAGTTTACATTCTTACCGTTATTGGCACTGGATCTAACGTCGTAGTTACCGTAGTTTTATTACAGTTTGTAAAAGCTTTAGTAAGACTTTTATAACTTAGATGTAATTTTCCTTGAATTATTGTTTTTACTACATAGTCTGAAATAAAAACAGATTATTTTATTTTGTTTAATATAATTAAAATACTAAAATATTACTTGACATATCCAGTGATGCTTTTATTGCAGATTCTTCTATATCACGTGAACTCATTATTGACGGATTATCAAATTTCATTCCGATCATATCAGTAAAATTTTTTTCAAATGTTACGAAACCCCACGTTAAACCATGTTTTGCGTCTTGTCTTGCTAAGTTCTCTTCATTGTATTTTGTCTGTCAGTATTATATAATATTTTTAAATTTATTACTTACATTATTTTTAACATTGATTAAAATAAAGAAAACATAGGTATTTTGATTTCAAGAAATAATATTTAAATATAGTTTCTAAAATACTGAATTATTAAAAAGATTAAATATTTTAAATTATAAAATGTAATATATTAAATACCAAAGTTAAATCGTGTTTTTCCATCTCTTTCACAAATTTGCAACTTAGTGGGATTTTTCCATCACATATATCAAACGGGTTATATGAACAATGTGAAGGATTTTCATAGTTGACAATTCCTATGTTGAGAGGTTTTGGGGCTTGTCCAATGGTTAAATTATAAATCATTATAGTGAGAATTGGTAAGAGACAAACAAATAAAATGATTCTAAAATAAATAGTTGACACATTTTAGTTTAAATATTGAATGTTTAATAACAGTATAACGATTTATACTAACGTCCAATTCCTGACGCTCCAATACCAATGTTTTAATAATTGAGCTTTAAACCGTATTGGTGAGAAAAATGATGATTTTTCCAGTGATGTCGTGGCTGGCTGTAGTATGGATTTTCTTCTTGGTTGTTCCTAATAAGTTATATTACTGTATTAGTAAACATATGGTATATTATACATACGTAAAAATCTACGCTAAAGTTCAAATTAATTTTACTCAACTATTATTTCTGTATTAACTGAAGTTTGCTTTTGACTGAGTATTAAAAAGGCATTTTCAAGTGTGTCAGCATTACAAGACGCCATAATTTCCAATGGAGGTGCTTCAGATAGTAAAACGCCTTTTCTCATTAAGCCTATCTAAATTTAAATTGAGTTTAAAATCATAAACATTTAATTATGATTAATATATTTACTGTATTTGCAAGACGTGCTTCTTCAATGTAATGAGTTGTGATAATTATTGTTTTTCCACGATTTGTTAAATCTTGTAAATACTCCCATATGCTAAATAGTTACACATTTATATAGAAGTTTAGTATATGAGTAGGTATGTATTTATTTAATTAATTAATTATTTATAAAATAAAAATTGAATTTATGTTAGTACAAGTCAACACGAGAAGGATAGATGAATTTTTTTTAAAATTTTAATAATTTGTATAATTGTGTTTATTATAGTAATGAATTAATTAATAATAGGATTAACAATTTATAATAATAATCACCAAAAGCCAAATAGACTTAATTGTTTACCATCTATTAAAACCTACCTAGCACTAATGATTGGATCGAGTCCAACTGTAGGTTCATCCAATATCAACAAACTAGGGTCGTGCAAAAGAGCAGTACACAAGGAGAATCTTCTTTGCTGTCCCCCGCTATAAATTATTTCTTATTATTATATTATCAATGTGAAATCAAAAGTTTGTTACGTTTATACTTTTTTATAAAGTTACCTCATTGAACCAAATTGAGTCTTAGACGGTGGCATCTCCATTAAACTGATCAATTTTTCACCTTTATCGATAATATCTTTATAAGACATTTCGTATAAAGACCCAAAATAATGGAAAGTTTCTAATATGTTAAATTCTTCGTAAAGTGCTAAATCCTAAATTAAAATATATCAGTTTATTAATATAAAAGTTAAATAATATTCATATTCATATAGATAATATTAATAAATATTAATTATAGGTAGGTATATCTATTTTTCTAGTAATTACCCATAAAATATTTAATTTTGCAGTATATAAATACCAGTTTATTCATTTAACGTAACACGCAATATTTAAAAGAATTATTTACATTTGAAAAACATATTATTTAATACTGAGTCGTTATAAATAAAAATGTTCTAAAAAATATTTATTTTTTACCATTTTTTTATCATTGTATTTTTTAAATTTCTAAATTTTTTTTTTTAATACCTGATTCTGAACTACAATACTTTTAAATATTTTCAAAAACGCTTGTGTTTTATGAAATATATAGTATCTCACAGTACATGGATCACCTCGTATATCGTGTTAACGAATTTACCGATCAAACGTTTACTCGTTAACGAGAAGGATATACTCGCTAATGCTTAAAGTATTAAATTAAAAATATTATCAAGTATCATGCCAACGTGTATTTAATTGAATATCGGTATATTATAGTATCTATAGGTACAGAATAGTGTAGCTTTACTTAAATCGCTAATAATATGTAATGATATAATATGTTACATTGAAGGGTACTGTATAGACAATATATTATATTGATTATCCAAGTTATGTATTATATTATTAAATCAACGATAAATTAATAAACAGTCAATAAACGGGTTACATATTTAATGCGATAAAGGTCACGGCAACAGGGAAATAATTTGCTAATAATTAAGACTAAGATGTATTTTTAAAGAAATGTAAATGTATGAAGTAGATAGTTATTTAATTGTTTTATATCCATTAACTTGTACGTACTCGATAGTAGAGTATAAGATATTGATATACGAGAAGCTAATAACACAAGATATTCTATTTTAGATCCAGAGCAGCTATTTCTCTAACCTATTCTGTATTCACACTGTATTTTGCATTGGATTGTTTTTATATGTAGCTATGCCATTGTCTATGGTTTGTGGTTAATAGATTTATAATAATAATACCATAAATGTATTACTGTGTAATAACACGATTATGATGGAGGGAATGTCAACATTTGTAATGATTATCAGATAAGCCGGTGGGTAGTTAAAAATCTCGAAAAATTATTATTGTCATACGTGACCGTCGAGTCTCGATGTCAACGAGAGTAGGTACCGACGATCAAATAAATTTTTATTCTCATTACGGTGTAAATTACAAAACCGTTTTTTGAATATATCAAATTATTGAATGGTTATAATTATGATAGAAGGAGAACCAATGATTAAAGTCTTCAAGATTTATAATACGATGTAGATCGGTAAAAGTATTTTGGTTATATTATAATATCTAAAATCTAGAATTTTGTATTCACGAGCTTACGAGGAGTATATTGCGAAATCAGTCTGAATTTTTTTTCATACACCTATATACCACAATCCACCGTTCCATTTAATCATATATAGTTCTGTTATTATCTGTCATATTTGTATTAATTTATACCTTTAATTATAATAAAATAACGGTTTTTATAATAGTTTTGCAATTACCTGCGGCATGTAACCTATTTCTTTTTTCTTTTTTACAGAAAGTTGAATGTGTCCAGAGTCCAATCTACCTCGGCCAATAATACAAGAAAGTAACGTTGTTTTGCCACATCCACTTGGTCCCAATAAGCCATATCTATTGGAAAAAATTTAATAAAATAATATTAGGTAATAAAAAAATACATTTTTTATGAATAAAAAAAACTAGTTACATTGTTCCCTTTTGCACATTCATGTTAAATCCATTTAATACGACGGCTGATGAGTTGTATGCTTTATACGCATCAGTTATTTTAACTGCTAAATTGACGTCACCACTAGTTTCATGTACGTGATCGAGATTGATTTCTTCCATCTTTAGATTTTAAACTATTAAAAAGAAAATAATTGTATCATTATACAAAAGGACCATATTATTTAAGGTATTAAGCTAAAAATGTATTCAAAATCAAAGTATTTCATTGCAGTATCAGATTATATACATATTATTTCAATCATAAATATAATAAAACTGAAAAGTGTAAATAATACATAATTACACAATGGCAATTGTGTCAAAAATAATAGTAAAAAAACGTAGTCATATTATCATTTATCAGTTTATCACACATATCTTGATTAGATTTAAAATAGTAGTTAACTATATTTTCAATACCTTATAGAATTAACGTACCTAACGTTAAACTTAACCTAACCTTGTATAATATAGCAATACTTGTAGCTTATTTTCAAATTGATTAAAATGTACTTAGGTAGTGACTGGCTTACCTCTATAACAAATATCAATTTTTTTAATGTGTATTACATACAAACACGCTTATGAATAATAACATAAACGCAATATTTGTTTTATTTTTTTTAATTTACTTACTTATATTATAATAAGTTACGCTCATATTCAAAATATATTAAGATAATGTTATTCGTTTTAATTTTGCATAGGTACGGATCAATAGGAAACGATTTATAACCGGTTTGTAGGTATTTTACTCGTCATTTTTGGAGACAATGAATGCTCACATGTAAATATTCAAAACGTTCTACGTAGGTATATATTTAATTAATCTAACCTATATATGCTAGGAAATCAAAATTGCTACATTTCTAGCAATTTTAGTAGCATTATTGTAAAAAAAAAAAAAAAATGGAGTATCTAACGATGGATTTTTTTTTACTTAAATAATTTCACTTCAGTAAGCAATTTTTAAGGCCCTTACGTATTCTTGGGTTTTTGAAGGAAACTGATGATAATAATTAGTAGGGATGCTAATCTTTTAGTTAGATAAAGTTAAACTATGTTCTAGTACAACTTATTTAAATTATTAAAATATTAATTAATAGAGTCTTTTCACATGCCGTTATATATTAAAATAACGTATATCCTAACCGGTACGGTAATAATTATGGTGCTTTTGTGAATTATAACGATGTACTAGTAATTGTGCGACCAGTGATCACTTGTTTATCCGGTTTATCATATTATTAAACCTTTTTTTGTACCAACACTAAACTGATTAACCATTCGCTTTGTCTATAGTAGACAGCAGGTAAAGCCCCAAAATATATACTTTTTGACTGCACAATTTGTGAATATTCAAGGTTAGGTTGCCGAATGATGATATCAACAGACGTTAGGTTTTCATATTAAGTTATTTAAATACAGTAGTTGCTAGTTTTAATAACAAATTCCAATTCACGTAAAGATGATCAAACGTTGTGGTTTATAATATTATTATGTGATAGGTAAACGCATTTATACATTATTAGTAACACCTTATAGCTATTAAAAGTAATTTATCGATTTCTTTACTGGGTATCTAAATTTATTAAATACAATCTGATTTTTTTATCTCGAAAACACTTATTTTTTTGATAAGAATTATTAGTTTCTAATGGAGTGGAGTGGAACAAGAATCCCCCGCAAAATGTTTGTCTACTTATTTTTCTCATCTATACTTTAAATACTACTTATAAACTATTCGTAATTTTCTAACAAATCCGAATTTTGATTTTTGTAAATCGAAATATTCCGAAAAATACTCTGCTATGATATTAAAAATGTTGAATGTTTTCATTCAAAAACGTAAAACACTTAAACAATTATTACGCTAAAAATATGGTAAATATAATTATTTAAATAAAATATTTTCAAAAAAGTTAATAGATTTTGAAGTAATAAGACGTGTAGTTCGATAAAATAATCACCCAGTATAAACGTAGATAACTAGGTATATTATTTCTAGAAAAAGAGATCAGATAGATGATGCTTATTATTTTGTATTTGTGTTTTTTTGTTTATATTTTTTTTCGTAATTTTATTGTTATTCATTGTTTATTGTTACGCATTGTATTGAAAATATTATTTGCCTTTTGCCTAACGTTGGTGACATTATGTCTTATAGATTTAGTTAATATTCTAAAATAATAGATTCAATTAGTTCAATAATAAATTGTCCCCTTTCTTATTGTATATTAGTAGATGTGTGTATTTATAATATTTATTATGTGTACATTATAAACATATAGGTCGTACAAGGTACATAGCTATGAGAATGAGATCCTACAAGGCGTTTTTATATTTGTATGTAGTACTTATTTAAAATAATTCGCTATACTCTAGTTTGCCTCTTATATTCATATAATATACTTGTATATTATATCTATATCTATTTATATATATACTTAATTTTCATTATCATCACTGTCATATTATATAATTGCAATTTTATTAGTTAGATTATTGATACGTATTACTTGTATTTATTTACATAAATGAATTATATCATCAATAATAAATACATTTTGATTAAGTACTATTTCTTTAAGCTTTTATTTTTTGAATTTCATTCGCAAAAATTAAATTACTGTGAATATAATATGGCATAATAAAAATATGTTTCAAGCGCGGTTCCTGAACTATATTCATAAACGTGTACTCAAAACATGTCTGCCTTTAACCATCGGTATACACTATATTATGATATAAACATAAATACTATTATATAACCGGCTTAAAATTTAGAGCCTGTGAACTGCCGTCTTCTATTCACTTCCTTGTACCTATTTCTTTAACATAATCATAAATATTAATGATGTCTGTGGTACAGCACGTTTTTTATATTTACATTTAAATTTAGTATTAGTTTTTTTTTTTTTATTAATTATGGATAAATATTTATCTCCGGTGACTGGAAAATTAACACACCATATTTTAACAAAACAGTATTAATATACATATATATTTATGACATTTAAAAAATGAAAATATTTAAAATGCTCATCTATAGTTTTGTATAATATATATGTAATAATACGATATCTATTCATTTTGTTGTTGTTAACAATTTAACATACAAATATAATACTATATATTATATCAACCATAATATAAAAACGTACTCCAATAATAATTTTATAATCGAAACATTATAATAATAGTTACTACTATAGGTAAAAAGAATTGGTATCATTATATTATATAACTATATTTTTTTTTTTACTTTAGCTGATAATTATATACGTTGGCATAGACAGTAAACTCTATACATTATCTGATTTTCCGTCATAATATTATTATTATAATATGTTGTTTGTTATGTTCAATATTGAATTTTATTAATAAGGAAATCTTTAATAATAATATAATTATGATAATTTTTTTAATTTTATTTGATATATTTAATTTCTTATTATATTATACCTACTACAATCTACTTAAAGAAATTTGTTGTGAATTATACACGACGTCGTTTAAGCTAGAATTAAGAATTTTTAGGACCCAAGGTCAAAATTCTTGCAGGAGACCATAAAATAAAATACAATTTCTATTACTGAATTTTTATTTTTATAAATCATAAAATATAACTAATTGTAATGTATAAATTATTTTTTTTTTAGCTTTTGTTGAAACGAACATTGTTATATCAAGGCTATTCTGGTCCCTTTTAATCTAGGCTTAAATCAACACATAAACGTAAAACATTTTAAATTACTTTAAGGCTGTCAATTAAAATGTCAAATTTCAAAAAAAAAAAAAAAAATGATAGTAATGCTATTTTATTGTTCAACGATTTACTAAATTAAAATGAGTCGAACAGATAGAAGCGTGTAAAATAGTGTACAATGAAAAAACTGTGAAAAATCATTTGAACTAAACATTACAAGAGAAATGAAACTAATTAATTTAAAAGAACTTAATATTTTCTTTTATTTGGCCAATATAAAATAATTTAAGTGAATTATTAGTAAATAATTTGTTTACTTAAAATTATAATGCTATAAGTAGTATTTGTTTATTGATATACCGGAAAAGATATAACTATTTGAGTATAACTACTAACATGTAATCATAGTATGTAACAAAATTAGTCTTAAAAAAAAAAAAAAAATCCTGTGGTTCAAACTAGATTTGAGATAATTACTGCTGCTGGTATAATAAGTAGGTACTGAATTATATAGTGAATTACATGCATGCATAAGAGATATTAAAAATTTAATAATTTAAGTAAGAAGTGAGTATATCCATAGATGTTTGAAGATCACTGAAATTTAAAAAAAATTAAATTCTATAATCTATGTTTTTAAATACGTATAAATTTATTTTATGGAAGTTTGGACAAAATAAAAGTGGGTACTGTAAACATTATTTTAGTTAATATTTTATTTTAAAAAATTTAGTTATTACAAAATATTAATGTGGTTATAGATATACTTTAATATTATGGTATTAGCGAGGCGTATTTTATCTTTAAGTTACCATATTATATTTTGAAGGTAAACTCCTTTTCGATTGTTATTACAATTCCGGACAAAGATTTTGCTGTTCATTCATCTGTAGGAGGGTTACGACTAAAGGGCTTAATGTTATGTCGTAATAACAATTTTATGATTTTGTAAAAATACAATAAAAATTTTTGGCTAATTAAATATGTTTAAGAATTTATTTTTATTTGAAAATTACACGATAAATGAATTCAAAATACTATTTAAAAGACATCAAAATATTAAATTTGTGAGTTTTTGCAATTAAAATGTATTAAAGATAAATTTATTACAGCATGAAGTATATGTAATTCGTAACATATAAAACGAATAAATACAATTTTTGTCGAATAAATTTAGACATAAAACAATTTTAGCTAAATGAAAAGTATGTTGCATTATTTGAAATGCGTATAATCCAATAAACTAGTTAATTTATCAGTTATTAGTGGTTCAAATTATTATAAATAATATATTTTAAGAACCCATGGATCAATATATTTACTTGATTTGCGGAAACCGACTCGGCAATCCAGGACAAGAATGTTGTTTAAGTTGTTGGTAGGTTAATATCATAATCGGTATTAATATTGAAAGGTGGGGGTATTTCTATTATTTTTTATTTCCCGATTCGTATAACCACTCTTTATAATTTGCAGAATCTTGTAGAATAGTTGTTTCGTTATTTGCCAGTGGTGCGTAATTTTTATTACGTAGTTATTATTTTTAATATTATATTGTGTTCTAACACAATTGTTTAAAAATTAAAAATTAATAATGTTATTAATTTCATATTTTAATAATTAAAAATGAGTTGGGAATTAAAATAAATAATATATTTAAACTACAATAGTACTTACTACCTAATATGAATTAACATGGGTTTCAATTTTATAAAATATAATTTGATTATTGTTTTAGTAGTTTATAAAATACTTGATTAATATTGTATAATTTGATCAATTCAATTTTTTTAGCATTAAGCTTTATTTAAATACTAATTGTATTTGTAACTCTTACTTATATTAACAGTATTAATTTTGTTAAATAAATCTTGCTTATTAACAATCCATTTTTAATTTATAACCTATATTTAATGATTATATATTTGCTATAAATCTTTGCAAGTTCATTTTTATAGGGCCATAACTCATAAATTGCATTACTAATTACAACAATAAAATGAGTTAATTTTAATGACCACACATTCAAGTTTCTTTTTACTTTATGATCATTATTACTAAGGGTCAAGGGACAATAAACTATTTGATAAATTGAAAGTGTAATAGTTTTATGTGAAGCTATTTATAAAACATATATAAATAAATTTATTATATTATAATTATAAGGTTATTTTATCAAATGTCTATAGAAAATTGTCAAACGTTTAGTTTAATGGTTATTACCCTTTTTGATTCGAGTTAGACAATTAAACAATTCACTAAATTATTAGTTATTTAACATAATTTTTGTTGAATTAATAAATATTTTAAACCCAATATTTCTGTTGAATTAAAAAAAAACTTAGCAATTAATATTTTTTTACATGTTTTAAATAGGCCGATTACTTAATATAATATATTAACTTCGTCTTGTTTCATTTTTGATATTTTATGTTTCCTATTTAATAGTTATTGAATTTAGATAAATATGGCAAGTACGTATCTAGTATAAGTATTATTTCTTTATAAATTTGTCATACCTTCAAATTATTGTTTAAAATAAGCCAAAGTTCCTGTATTGAATACAAATTTTTTATTATACCTGCTTCTGTACGACTTATCATACGCAGTTCCAAAAATACATTACAAGGCTTTTTTCTTTGATTTTGTATCTACTTTTAAAACATTTAAATCATAGTAAATTAAATACTATATTCACAGATGTTAAGTATTCGAAATTCGCATCAGTTATATTTTTGATAATGATCATCAATTTGTTAGAATATTTAATATAATTTGTTTTTACTATTTTTTTTTCATTATTAAAACATAATAATTAATACAACAATGTGATCAATGCAACACATTTTAGTGCTGAAGTGTGAAATCATCGAAGTGTAAAAAACATCTAAATTCACAAGAACCTGTTGCTATAGGTTTTAAGGGAATTATTTATAATTGTATTGTAAATATCTCTGTTAACGTTTGTTAAGATTGTGACACGGCTTACATTAGTTACATTTAGATATACACAGAATAAATACATGAACAAATATGAATTAACTGTATATTCTTGGTTTCTTTAAAAATTATTTGATTTCCTGTACGTTTTAGGGTTTTACCCACGTTCGTCCTACGTAATCATTTATAAACCTCCAACCTACCGTAACTATACAAGGAACGTAATATTGTAGTAGTGATTAAAAAAAATAGTAATCATAATGACTTAAGCTATGATTTTTATTTATTCTAGTATTTTATAATATAGTAGCTGTAATAGTAATGTTAAGTTTTAGCTAAACATTTGATTTGTTTATTTAAACACAACATGTTTTTTACAATGATGACTAATTTAAAATTATTCAGTATTTTTGTATTATTTTATATAAGTTATATTATGCATAAATTTATAGATTCGGTAGTTTTTATAGAAATATAACTTTAAATAATTATTCATTATTATTATATATATTTATATATATTTTTGATACTATATAACAATTTTTATTAAAACATTTATACATATATGTTCTTATATGTACTCCATGTCTCCATAAAATATACGATTTTTAAAGTTATTCTTAAAATAAATATGTATAGCTATATCCATGATAATAGGATAAAATCGTATGGTTTTGTTGTTAATATTTAAATGTTTTAAGTTATCATAGTTGATTTAAAAATATTTATCGTAAAATATTTCAGTCATTAAATATTTTTTCTATTTATAAAGTTCAACAGTAAATAGGATAGTAGTTTGGGTATTAATATTTTTAATTAGAATAACACTGCTATTATTAAAAACAATTTATTATGAGTGAACTCGGAGA
This sequence comes from Rhopalosiphum maidis, assembly GCF_003676215.2. Classification (NCBI taxonomy): domain Eukaryota; kingdom Metazoa; phylum Arthropoda; class Insecta; order Hemiptera; family Aphididae; genus Rhopalosiphum; species Rhopalosiphum maidis. The sequence continues at coordinate 71,341,518 of NC_040877.1, forward strand.
AATATTTTAATTTTAATTTATTTTTCATAATTGTTTGTAAGTAGTAGGTAGGTATGTACTATATTACTGATCCTGATTTTTATAATTTATTTTATCTCTTTTTGGTGCCTTTTTACAATTCGTATAAAATTATTCTATAAATAAACTGTCAAAAAAAAGACATAAACATAAAATAGGAAAACCTAATTTGCTACGAATAAGAATTGTTTATGTCTGATTATTAAGTAAATATCAAATAAAATTTACTCTAATTTGACTTGAAACTAATGTATATTTATCTTAAAAATGTCTTACCTAATCCTTCGGATCAACAAAATCTATTGAGGAGCAGAACAACGAGCGTAAAATATTATATTTTTATAATCAAAACAAATACATATTTTGTTACTGTTACAATGCTTAAGTCAAGTCTAGGTTATTGAATAGTGTTTACACCGTAGTACGCGGTCACTGATACTAGTTTAGTGGTCTGTGAGTACTGAGCAGCTTTGCTCAGTTTGAAAACATTCTATTGGCAGTAGAATAAACCAGTTTGCGTTTTATTGTTTCCATTGTGATTGTTTGATTCGCGATTTTAAACATTTTCGAGAATAGTTAAGTTATTGTTGATTTAACATGCTCCCTATGCTATACGCGTACGTAATATATATTTTATACAATATATATATATATAAATGACATAAATCATAAGATGCAGAGTACCTACGTAAGATGTAACTATTTACAACATTTATATTTTTATAACCGATATTCCTATTGTTTAGTCATAAGGACTAAATAGTAAGGATAACATGTTTTTATTTGTCTTCTGTTATACATATACCTAAATTATATTTGTATTATATTTGTACATGTTAAGGGTTTCATAATTAAATATAAAATATTATATACATTTTATAGTGAGAAGTATTTGTAATGAATAGTAGCTAAGTTGTAGTAAGTAGTAAGTAATATAGTAGTATTTAATATTGCATATATACAAATATACAATATAGGTAAATACGATAGCCTAATGCGTTTCAACAACTGATTTTAATATATTTTAACAGAGTCGAAAAAAGTGTGTTAACTTTTAACTGCCTAAACATTTTTAAATTCTAAATTAATAATTATTTATATGTTAAAGGTAAAAACGTTTATTTAAAATATTCATTGAATAATCATAAGTATTTTTTAGGAGAACATATCAATAATTCAATGACTCACTATAACTATATAACTACATTAAATGCACATGTTTATTAGATAAATTAATTTTTTTAAATTTAATTTTAAAATTCAATCAGAAAGATGCAAGTATTTTTAGATTAGTCATATACATTTAAAATAAGTAAAGTGGAATAATGATGCTATTGTTTAAACAGTTAATTGAGAATTTTAATTTTTTTCTTGTAATAATTTCTTGGTAAATCTAGTTCAAAAAAGTTCATAATAATGAGTAATATGACATATCTGTGCTGATCTTATAACGTAGTAAGTAAAAATCACTTTAAAGTTTAAGTTTTGTGACTGTAGAAATTATTTTATTATTTCATGAAAATTATAGATCGAGTTAAATCATTGTTATTTTCAAAAATGGTCGTAATTAATTTGTCTCAACTTTATTATAAGTATCAAGTTATTTTAAATAATTTTCAAAGAGCTGAATGAATTTAAACATTTTTATTTTGTAGCATAATAAATTATAGTTTACCAAATGGATTTATGGATTTAATTTAAGTTAAATACTAAATTATTTTATAACTGTTTAAATGTTAAAATATGTTTTTTTTTCAAACTTAGTATAATATTCAATTTGGTTCTATAATTATATTTTACAGTAGTTCTTTTACAATTATACCTAATAAAATAAGTATAGCTTAAAAAAAGGTTTAGAATTTCATTTTTTAGAATTATAAGTAATAGAAGTGAAGTTCCTTGCAATTCATATTCAATACATTACAATTTTTAAAATAATGTTCATTTAAAGTAAATAATTATCATTGTGTTAAAAAATCTGTGAGTATTTTAAAGCATAATCTTCCGCTTATTCTAATTAATAAATAATAATTATTATACTCAATAGCCAATGTAGGTATGTTTACTAATTATTACTGGTTAAATAGTTCTATGTGTATTTAAAATTGTATTACTTAAAGTTGTATACAACGTAATTTAATCCAGTGAACGCCACTTGAAATCAATATTTTACCATTTATTACCTATCCAATTTTGTATTCAATAAAAATAAAAAATTGACACTGTAGCTCTCTTATTTTAAGCTAATTTAGAAAAAAAGTGGAAAATAATGTATTATTCCATAACAACAATAAAAAAAAAATGTTCATTGTAAAACTACAACAATCCTCCTCTATTATTATTTAGAAAGAAACAACAACCTTACTTATTAGTTATTGGTCTTTCTGATAAGTAATAGTCTATATAGTTCCGTATTTCATAAACTGTTATAGATAATATCTTAATTGAATAACGTGTCTATATATGATTTAAATTATATAAAAGTTAAATTTAAAAAATGGTCATATTATGACACCTACGCGCATATAGTCATCAGTTATTAGCAAATTACAAGGTCAAATTATTTTCTCGTGTTTTTTTTATGCAACGACCTGTTTGGTTAGTTTTTAAGTTCTTATATTATTAAATTGTTTTATAATAACAATAAAATAGTTTTATTCATTCGCCATATATACATCTTAAAGGTATGAAAAAGAGATCATTGAATTTATTTTAGATATTTAGATGATTTAGGTTATTAAGTATGATAAACTAGGAAACGCATATTATTGTTATTTATTTATTTTATGTTATTTTTAAAATTGTGATGATTGATTTTATCGGTAATTATTATATTGGCGAAACTGAGTGTTAATAATTTATCGTATAGATTGAAAATTTATAAAAATTGCATTGTATAGGAAACGTTTTTCCAATTTTTATTACAAAGATTGAACAATTGAATACAAACTTATTTATATTATATTATATTCGGTTATTCTAATTATAATAATTTTAAAAATATTAAAACGGTTGGAAATATGTTTTGTTCTATAAGTAGTAGTTTGAAATTTTTTATACACTGAAATGTATTATTTCTAAACTAAAAAAAAAAGTTTTAAGCATATAAATTGTACTACATTCTTTTATTTTTATTTTAGTAAGTCAAAATCATCGTTATTATACACGATAATGTATTTTATATTTATATGGTACGGTTTTTATATAGATACACACAATTGAAAATTATTTAGGATTTAAATAATATAATTAAATGTTACTTAAATCTTAATCATATCATTACTATATTTAATACACTTTGAAAATTCGTTGTTTTAACTTTAATTTTTATTAAATACTTCATCATTATAAAAACACTATAAACTCTACTCTAAATTTAGCTCCATTGACTAAATTATTTTTTGAAATTGATTTAAAAACTGTGTAAATAATACATATCACTGTATTCATATAATATATGGAAAAGTTTTTATTTTATCTTCTTCCGTATCATAGTTAATAATGTATGTTATATATTCATCAAAATTAAAATATATTTTTTCTTACCTTTCGGCAACTAATGATTTTTTCTTAAACACAAATTATCAAAATAAAGAAATATTCATTTAATTTTATTAGTTAACATATTTTTTTTGAAATTTGTAAGGAATTAAACAATTTTTATTCAAGCCTATAAAAACATAAACATATATCTTCCGATAGCACACACACTTTTTAAACTCAGAATAACTAATGTTTAATTATATATTATTCTAATATGTAGACAAGATCATAAACAAAAACGCAAGACACCTATTTTACACAATGCGTATGAGTTGATCAATGTCAAACGGCACTCTGTTTCTTAGTGAGTTCTAAATTCTTTTTATATATTTTAGGAACCTGCTATGCGTATATTACATTAATTTCAATTAAATTTGTAGACATTGGTAAAGTTGGTATAGGTTAATAATTATGATTATATATTATAAGCAATTGGTAAAAATATTGTTAATACGATAAGGTGAAGTTCAAGGATACCAAGGACATTCGCAGATGGTTATATCAAAGGGGGAGCATACACTGTTGTATTATGTGCTCGAGCGTTTTTACACAAACAATCTGAAGGTGGGGCAAACACATTTAACCAAAATGGTTTGAAGTAGGGCTTCATCCCCACCGTATGCATTAATTCTACATGTAGTCTGTGGATTTAGATTTACAACATATGTAACATTTACGGTGTAAATATATGTTAATACATCTTGAGCCCTTGAACATATATTTGTCATAATGAATATTGTAATGTAGGTATTTTATTATATTTGACTACGCAAATAATTGTAACATATTAATATTATATTTTAATATAATATTATTCATAATACTACATTAAAATAATAATACTGTACAACGGTCCCATTAAAATACCAATAGACTAGCTACACCCCAAAAATCCAGTGAACGTGGTAAGTCATATTATTTGATTAATCAAATAATATATATATTAATAATAATAAATAATTAATAAATTATTATTTATTATTTTTTTTTTTTATGATTATTATTAATTATTATTTTTATTATTAATAATATATATATTTACTATTGGTTATCATATTATGATAACCAATAGTAAAATTTACATAAATTATTTTAACATGTATTCAAAGTTTTGTTAAGTTATTTTATCACACGAAAACATTGCGATAACATAATTATATTATATTCAGGGGACGTCTGCCGAAGTAAAATATTTAGTCGACATTTAACCCATTTTGGAGAGGGGAATAATATACATCATGAAAATTATATAATACTATTGGTTATCATAATATCATAAAAGAACTCGATACGCGAAATTATTTTTGCAACTTTAACCATTCATCACGTTAAAGAGTATAAATGGAACGGGGTGCGCCAGGGTGTGTCGTGGTGCATCGGGTGTGTGGGGTGTGAACCTAGAACCGGCTTTTTTATCCTACTAAAAACCGAGGACAGAATTATTTCCCTTTACCACTTTTTCATAACTTAGGAAAAGCTATATATATATATATAAAAAAAAAAAATGATAAGGTAAGTTAAAAATATTTGTGTCTTAGAAAAGAGCAATCGTTTGGAGTTTTCTACTATCATTTCATTAATATGAAAATAAAAATGAGAGATATTTATAGAGGCACGATGAGTAAAGTTATCGTTAAATTGATTTAAAATATTTTAACTACCGTCTCAAAAGCACTGACACAAACTTATTACTAATAAAAATAGTCATTAGTAGAGTAGCTAGATGCATAGATATGTAAATAATAATACCAATCCTAGATATCAAACACAAATAACCTGACGTCGATAATTGTTTTATCAAAAATAATGATTGAAAATTTGTCCACAATTAGTATGTTATATTTATATTCGCAATGCGTTTGCCATCATTTTCGATTTTTACCGCAATTCATAGGGTTTTTATTACTTTTTTCGTAATTAGGAAACGCCGGCGGAGTTTATATTAGACTTTTTTATTCAACCAGTAATCTGGTGGAGTTTACAATCGCCTTCTTGAAAAACCTTCAATTACTTGAGTGAATTGCTAGTCTGGACGACACGTGGTCTGAACTCTATCGGACTTTCGAGATTCTACCACAGGTAGTTTATTTAATATATTACATAATTTCAATATCGTAACCTTGCTAGTGACTTTATGTAATTCAACCACATATTAGGCATTAAATGTTAAATCTATTAGATTATACACAATGTAATCTGTAGAGGTACCAACTATAGTCTACAAAGGCCACTGAAGGATTCGCATTTTTAACAAATATTAAGTTCAATTGGATCCATTCATTAAGCAGTATATTATTATTTAAGGTATAAGAACTTTGTTAACAGTTGATTATATAAATAAAACTATTAGTAAATTCTACTTTAATGAGGTGACCTCAAAGGGATCAAATAATATTTGTTTAAATTATATTATTTAGAGTTGCTAAATGGATAATTAGTAATAAAAACTATTTATAAATCGATCTGCAATTAAAAAATAATTTTACTCGTATTATTTATAATTAAAATATCAAGGTATATATTTATAGATTAAAATCAGTATAAATATAACTTACCATACGGTTAGTTATATTAGGTAAGTAAGTCATCAACGTGTATCTTATACACACATATATATACCTATCTTATATCAACAGTGACTATCTTTTAATGTTAAACTAAGAATATCAAATTTATATTATTTTGGTATTTTACTTATGTCACAACAGTTGACATCAATTCGGTAGTACCTAGGTATAAGGAATAAGTCAAAATAATAAATAATACGTTTTAGATTTTAAAAAAAGGTTGTAGGTACAAGATATATACAATCATAAAAAATTCTTCAAGTCAACCTTTAGGCTGAATAAGGAATCTTAAAAAACATTAAATTATTCAATTCTCTGTACACCATATATTTAGCAAAAGCCGCTTAAATAAATGATCCTATGGGTCACTGCAGTAAAGTAAGAAAAAGTCTATATTTTTTATATATTTTAAAATAACTTATAATTTTTCTTGATAACATTTTTATAATAAACTATTTTAATTAGAAGTAGTTAAGAACCATAAAATGTTAGTTTCACACAATGTTCAATATAATAAAATACATTATACTAAAAATCCCTTTTTATTACAGTATTGCTGATGCAGGGTAAACGTTTACGCATTACCTACCCATACTAAATAACCCTAAATGAGCGAATTAATAGAATTAATCGGGGCACTGAGCTGTATGGAGTATTAAACTATTAGTTATTATTGGTATTATGCAATAGATTAATTATCACATATTATAATAATGTCAGTAAGTTAATAAATAAAACCAATTTAAAATTATTGTCCTAGTTATTTTACTGCAGATATAAACCAAAATATGTAGAAATGATTTATCAATTTACCAAAAACCAAAGTTTTATTGTTGTTGCTAAATATTTTCACATGTAACATTATTAAGATTCGTGCAGTAAAATCAGTTGAGACTGGTAATATATGCAACTTATGAAAATCATTTTAATTAATCGTGCAGAACTCGTTATGATTGTGATCGAAGTATTGAAACTATGATTTGTCCAGCCGTGTATTTGTGTCGTTTATTGGTAAAACATTATTGAACATAAAAAGTATTCCAAAAGTTTCACATCATAATCAATCAGTAGTTGAATATGTTAATGATGTTAATATTGAAAAATTTGCTACTGATTTATTTCATAAAAATTACAAAAATATTATGTACAGATACATCATATTTTATTTTATCGCATTTTTAAATGTGTTCGCTATAATGAAGCGACCTTGATTTGTATCATACATAATGTAAACTTTTTTTTTATTATTCAATGATTTATCAATGAGTTAAAAAATAGTTTAAATAACAATTTAACACTGATTTTTTTTTATCGTGTAAATAATTTAGTTTTAGAATAGGTATACAGGAAGTACACGTACTATCTTTTATAACTTATATTTTTTATAATTATATTAAAATACCACTTTTTGTATACCTGTATATTGTGTGCATAGTAATTAACCATCTGATTTAATAATATTACAAAAAATAAAATCGCAGTTTACAAGAACAAAATTCAGGGAAAACACTCTGATAATAATATCTTTACTTATGAACAATTTCCAGGCATTGAATATTTTCTCTTCAGTCTTCTTGTGGTGTATAATATTTAATATGTAGAGCCTGAATCTGATTGAACATTTTGAGGCCTTAGGCAAAATAAAATAAATGGCCTTTACTAGTTAACAGTAGCGTATCTATGTCCCCCTCTACCACCCATGAGTTATATAAAACAAATTAATGATTACAGTTTAAAATCTTAGTCACTTGACAACATGAAAGTTTAAAGTTATTGACCACAACTAAAAATGATCCTGGATACACCTACTGGTTAAGTATCCCAAGTATAAATTTTTATACTTTTAATAACCTCGATTATTCGATTATAGGAAAGTTATCTATCTTGTCTAATGGTAAATATGTCTCAGGTAATATGTATTTAATACATTATATATATGAAAAATAGTACATTTTTATAATTTTTTTTTTTTGTAGAAGATCTTTATTAGAACTTTATACATATTTTGGAAGTATTTGATCAAACAAGCTTGACCTCAAAGAGGTACACAAAATATTAAATTAGTAAATACCTACAAAAATAATATAATAATATAATATTAGATATTAATATTGATAAAGTATATGATTTAGATAGATTGAAAGTGGTTATTTTAATTGTGGCACTGTGACAGTGAAACTTGTTATATTAAAAAATCATATTGTAGCATCATGTATGTTTTGCGGTATTAAATCTGTAAGTGACAGATAAGTAGGTAATTCCCGATATCTGATTAATTTTTTTTTCAAATTCTTATCTATTTATATTAAGTTGTAAAACGAAAAAAATTAACGAAGTATAAATTATTAGTAGGTTATTAATTATTATATATATTGGAACCTTTGAAGTACTTAAAAAATCTTTCTCCTTTATTAATTTTAAATTAAAAATTATTATGTTTAGAAACATTTTAATGTTTAAAAAAATATTTAATTTTGAGAATTTTAACCCTTTCATGCTAATATTCACTAATATATAACGCATAGATATTCTATGCATAATGAGTTGGTGATATTCCAAATTATGTGTGCCAAAACCAGTGTAGTATTTCACTAACCTCAACATTTTATTTATATAATGTATAGAAACACAGGTCATATGGAATTCTAGATACCACTTTTCGACATGATGAGTATTCATATTATTTAAAAATTACTAGGTAAGTGTATAATACACACTGTGTATATTATATTTAGTCAGCAGGCTGCAGTGTTAGTAGAATTTGAATATTTATTTATTTATATCGAATTAAATTTTTGTTAAATAGAATATTTTTGTTTAATTTGAAATAAAATGTTGATTAATAAATTCCGTTTATTATAAAGATAGGTACTATGGATACTACTTAAAGTTAAAAATGTATATAAAAAACTATAACCTAATTTTAGGAAAATATATAATTGACAATTTTATTGTACCTATTACTTTTTACTTAAGTCTATGTAATGTTAGTACTCAGCTAATTACCTACAGTACATACAGTACTAAATTGTCAAAAACATGTCTGCAGGCAAATGTCAAATAGTAGTGGCGTCTAATAAAACTTATTTTGAAGTCTAACCATATTATCTATCTAACATCACATCGTCATAAATAAGTCAGTTTTGGATTTGATCGTTCATAAAAAAAAAAAAAAAACATAAATTTCCTGCATAAAAAACGTGTTTTTGAGTTATTGTGAGTGCTGAATATATTAATGACGTAAAACACTTTTGTTCTTTAACAGTAACTAGTTTAACCAGATGTTATCAATATTAGTACCTGCTCTACTATTAGGTGCACTTACCATATTATTGTAAAAAATACTTTTATTTTAAATTCGGAATACGTATTTAAAAAAACGGTTGATAATGTATTCAGAATACGTATCTGAATAATTTTCAAAATATATATTCAAAATACATTTTTTTTTTCGAAAAGAGTATTTTATTATAAAATAAAAATATTAAAATACATATTCAGAATATAAATTCGAATATTTTTATTTGAATGCTTTGCAAGACTGTTATTTACCAAATTATTATAGTATTGTGTAAATAATTCTTTTTTCATCTATATTTTCCTGGTTTCTTTTGTAGGACATCCGTTTATTACATAGCCATAATTGTAGGTATTAATATTAAAAATAATAAATGTTGTCAATATGTTTCCCGTGTGTGGTATGTAAGAATTGAATTTAAGTTGTAGGTAATAAAAATAACTAAATATATTATTATAATAAAATTTATAGAAATTAAATGAGCTTAAATGATTAATAAATAATAATAAATCACTGATAAATATTCTGTATTTAATGTATTTATGACGAACAAAGTTCTTAATGTCGAAATTGTATCAACAGTCATGACCAAGGCTTGCACAGGTTATAATATTCAAACTAATTAAAGGTTTTGTATTAGTTGTATTATATAATGTGTTCTATAGATAATAGATTTATAACAAGTTTTATACTTGTACACTTGTCTTCACATTCACATGCGTCTTATATAAAGGTTTCCGCTATTTTATAATTTATAATTATAAGTTACCTATGACTCATAATAAATTAGGACTGATTATAAAATTGCATATTATTTTCTATAAATCTAGATCTAGTTATTTAATATTGAACTAATTGAACTATAATAGATTTAAATTTGCTTTTTTAGACTACATATGGTATTTTCAAGTTTAGAAAATATAAATTCATAAAAACTGCATTAATTTAATAACATTTATATTTTTATTACTTATTTTATTAAAACAAATATTTATTGTTTTATTTTTAAATAATATATTATTATAGCTAGTAGACACGTATTAGTGGTATGTTAAATAAGATTCATCAGATATTCACTAGGATAAGTACCTACACTAAAAAGAAAACCTAATGTTTTAGTGAGTAATTGTATACACTTATATGTTTTACGGTTACCAATTATTGTCTCAGTACTATTCTTTTAATAATAAAAAATGTACAACCAAATTAGATCTACCGAATCTAATGAGTAAATTAATATCAAGACACTTTTTCTTCTCAGTCTAATGTATACTACCTACTTGACACTTTCTAAAAATTTATTTAATTGTTTTTTTAAGTTAACAGTAATTTTTATGTTTTTTGTACACTACATTAATAAAATATGAGTTTTTTTTATAGCTTCTAATGTCTAAATTAATATAGATTTTATAGAATATTTTATATTAGTCATAGCTTAACGATTATAACTTTATGTAAAAAAATAATAAAAAAACGGTTATGACAAATATTAAGTATATAAAAATACAACTGAAAACGTAATTACATTAAGATTAATAGAATCCAGCAAATTAAAAAAAACTTTTTTAATTCAATAACAAATGTTCTAGAAGAGAAATTTAAAACAACTTGTAGGTCTATTAAGATGATATTGTTATATTCAAATGAAATATTTTTAAACGGCGAAAGTATCAGTATGAGTTATTAATACCAATCATGTATATTTTATTTTGAAGTTATTTTAAATAAGTTTTATGCATGTATACATGGGTGCCCACAAAAAATTTATCAAGGACCCATGCCATAAAATAAAGTACTATTATTGAATAGTTTATTCAATCAAACCAAACAAACTTTTTTTTATCTAACCTCCATATATTGTGCTTATTGTAAAAAATTGTTTATATAGATTGAAGATTGTACTAACAAAATAAATATGACCAAAAAAAGCAATTTAATATATAAATTATATTATATACTAAAGTCAAAATATGAATGAAATGTTTAATTAAATCAAAATAATGGTTACAATTTTCAACGTTATATTATATATTTCCAGGGAAGGACAAATGCCTCATCTTGCCCATCTTGCCCCCCCCCCCCCGTGGGCACCTATGCATGTGTATATTGTATACCTTCGTTTTAACTATATATAGTATTATAGTTGCACAATTGCGCTTAGTATAAAATATTCTTTTTACAGTTTATATTTTGTCTTAAAAATAATAAATTATACATGTGATACTCACTTTTAAGATTTGGAGAAATAGAAGAGGAAGCATACTACGAAAAGGAGTAAGGCAGGGCTGCACTCTATCACATAGCATATTTAATGCATACATTCAGGAGGCAATAGATATGATAAGAGAGAAAACAAATTTGGGTATAAAGATGAATGGCAGGAAAATTGATATGCTACGGTTCGCGGATAATATGACAATAATAGCGGAAAATGAAGAAGAATTGCAAAAGATGTTAAGATGTATAGAAAAAACGCTGCTCAATGAACTTAACATGAAAATAAATACGAAAAAGACTTAAGTCCTTATATGTAGCAAGAATAAAAATATTAGGGCAAGAATCTATCTACAAAATAATAAAGAAATAGAGCAAGTAGAAGAGTTCGCATACTTAGGAAGCATAATAAGTGAAGATGGCAGAAATAAAAGAGAAATAATAAAGCAAATATGCCAAGCTCTATAGCATTTAATAAAAAAAGAGGACTTTTCACTTCAAGAAATATCAGCATACACACCGGGACAAATCTTCTGAAGACATACGTGTGGAGTATAATGTTGTATGGCAGCGAAACGTGGACGATTGCTAAAGCAGAACAGGGAAGAATAAAAGCTTTTGAGATGTGGTGTTACAGAAGGATGCTTAAAATAAGTTGGATGGATATGGTGACTAACGAGGAAGTATTGGAAACAATGGCTGAGAAAAGAACTTTATGGAATGTTATCAAGAAATGAAGAAATGAATGGATTGGACATGTAATGAGGCATGGTGGAATGCTGGGATTAATTATAGAATAGTGTGTAGAAGGTAAAAATTGTAGGGGAAGACCACGAATGGAGTATATACAATAAATAATGAAGGACCAAAGGTGTAAATCTTATGAAGAGACAAAGAGAAAAGCAAGTAACAAGGAAAAGTGGAGAATTGCCTCAAACCAATCTCAGGATTGAGTACAATAGAGAGAGACTCACCAGTTAGATACTTGTATGTGAATATCTATTACAATAAAATTTTTAATCAATATTTAATAAATTAAGATTTTTTTGACGAATACATTTTATTTTACATTTTTACCGCAATAACTCAAAGACATAACAGTCCACAAAATAATATTTAGGTTTCAAATGTCGATTCTAATTACAACGGTTCGTTTTATGTACCTATATACTACTTATCCGATAATCTTAAACAGCATAAACGCCTTGGACTCCATTGATATTTGTTAATACATATATTTATATTATAACAACCATTAGTCCATTACATATATTTTTAAGAAATTAGTTGGTTTACCATTTGTGATCTAATACGTTAAGCTTTGTGTTATAGGTAGTCAGGTAGAAGAGTTACAGATTCGACAATATTATACATTAAGTAATTATTAGATGTACAATATATTACTAAAAATAATTAATTACAATTTAGACATTTTAAATAAACAATTCAAATTTATAAATAAAAATATACAAGTGAAATTGTATGTATTATATTAAATAGTTCGTAATAATAATACAAAAAACAATAACAAGTTGTAGTTTATAAAGTAGACAATACATATTTGTAATATTAACTATATGATTAATGATTATTACGTGTATTTTAAACATATGGAGACATCGCGCATCGATTTAATAGGTATATATTTGTTATGTTGTTTATAACATTGTATTTATATTTTCATTTATATTTGATCGTTAAATTTTAGATAATCTTTACTCCCCTAAAATAATTTAATACATTCTTCTCATCGCAATGGTCATACAAATAAAAAAAAATCCTCGGTGACCAAGCAAACTGGAAAAAATCCAGATTAAAAACGTATTTAACAGCGCCATGTAGTGATTAAAGCGAGTTGCGGACGCAGTTCTAAATGTTTCAGATAGATGGCAATAAAGTTATCTTCTGGAAGCATCGACCAAATATTATCACAGAATAAAACTATTATTATATTATTATTTTAAATGGTGATAGGATAGGAAATCAGCTGTTTAGTGAACACTGATTTTAAACTGAAAGTTAGTGTGTGCGCGAGATCTTTTGGTAGAAATATTGGAATATGAGTCTAATACTAGTGTTTCGTAGTTTCACGTGAATAAAAACAAAATGATTTTATCATAATTTTAAATAAATTTAAAGCTAAAATGTCGTTGAAAAGTATTAAGTCCCTTCGTTTTAAAATGTTTGGTTATTATTTAATAATAATTAAATTATATTAATATAAGTACTGGCCACTGCAGGGAATCGATAATTTAATTTGTACAATATTGACCTAAAAATTGTTTTTATTGGTTGGGCGTTTTCTTTTATATGTAAAAATTCCTGATTCCTAGTTAAATTTTTAATGATAATAATAAATAAGTATAAAAATGTAAAAAAAAAATGTTATTATAGTTTTAATTTTACATACAATTCATAATAGTATATTTTATTATTATTTATTAATAATTGTTATTAATAATAATTATATTATGTTGGAATTTACAATTTACAATGCTACTTTAGTGTGGGCTGTACAAAATGTGTTAAAGGGTCGTGTAGTAGCTAGGGGACCGCTGATTCAAAGCATCAACAAGACAACAAAGACGTGATTGCAAAAGCGTTAAAATGTATAACTTATAAATCAAAGTACGAATAGCGTAAACATAAAATTAACTTGACGATATCGGCAAGCTAATTCAAAATAATAAAATACAATAAGCTTAGACCATTAAATGTTTTACATCGCTAGGACTCTTCATAAGTATAATATTATCTTACACACATCAGTTATTATTATTCTATAATGTACGTAAATGTTACGTAGGTAATTAATACTTATTTTTTAAGCTAAATTCACAGAATTATAGCTATAGGTACGTCTGCCATGTCATTTGGTCGTTTCAATTACGGTATCATTCATTAACCATGATCTTCTAGCTAAGATAATTCGTCTTATCGGATAATGTAGCCGTGACACTGGCTTTAGTTTTAAACAATGTTTTAAATATGATGATTTAATATAGACGTCATATAGTCTTAAAATATTATGTTTGTGTACAAACAAATACTTGCAGACGCTATTTAATTATTTTTGATGTTCACTAAACTATAAATATTATATGTAGATCAAATGAGCAATATAATACAATACATTGCATACTGGCAGACTTAAAGTTAAAATAGATATAGATATTAAGAATTTCGTAAAATATTCAGAAGTAATATCAAAATGTAATAGAAAATTTAGATTAAAAGATAATATTTTTAATTATAAATTAAAATGATTTTTTTTCAGTTGTACTTGAAGATAACGTGTGTAAGATACGGTTTCCGTGTAGCATCATACAGTGGAACAGCACGGAATTATGACGACGCATCTATTATGTCCAGACTGATATAGTTGACGTTAGACGCCGCATTAAAACGCTGCAGGGAAACCGTACCTTAACAAGGTAATTCGGTAAGTAAATTATTTGAAACATAAAAAATAATTATACACAATATTTATATTTTTAGATTATTTTACAATGACGCGCGTTTATCCATGAACCATGTTTTGAGCATTTTCAAACAGTATACATTTTCTATTTATTTTTAAATAATCATAATTTATTTTAACAAAAAATATCAATAAAAGACTTAAGCAATAGTTGTCTTGGATAATATAATTTTGCATTTACATTTTATAATAGGTCAATTCGCTATTATTTAAAAAATAACAGCAAAATGGATTACTGTTAACGTAATATATGCTGTTGTATTTTTTTAAAACGGAGACAACATAATATGAGGGTGTGCCGGTGTGGCATCCTCTTAAAATCTAAAGAATAAATCCACATTAGTTTTATGTAAGCATTTGAATTTTTGGGGTTAAATTTTTGACTAAATTATAAAATATTACTAATTATTACACAGTGAAAAACTCATAGCATTTTTAATCTTAATATTTTAGACTTAAAATGTAGTACAAAATTTCTTATAAGCTTTCTTTGGAAGAATTAAAAAAAAAATTTTTATCAGCGTTTAAAATTGAAATTTTTACAAAATTTGATATTTAAATGAAAAGTAACAATTTTAGTTATTTTGTTATAATTCAATAACATTTTCAAATTATTAACATTAATTCTAAGTTATTTATACAATGTATCTATTCATATTGTTTTACAATACGTTGTATAAGTAGTATAACTGATTTAGGTAAACTTTAGGTAAGTTTAATAATAAATAGTAACAGCTAGAAATGTTTTATAGTATAATATAGTTTTAATTTATAATAATATATTTATGCGATTTGTTTTTGATAATAATTAGTTTAACACGTGAATAGTACTAATGGAAAATTAAATTATCTTTAAAAATGTTAATAGAATATAAAGTATGTATAAAAATATCTTTAGAATAGATTATAGACTAACAAGCCATTTCACAAAAACGTATACAACGATTTATATATATTTATACATATTATGTACACGATGGAACATATGAGTTTATTTATTTACTTTTTATATAATACTATAACTTTCAACAATATACCTAATATTATACTTTATCTCTTATTTTGTATTTTGCACGATTTTTTTTAATCGCTCTATAAAATTGTTGTTTAAATATTATATTCCCTGGTTTTTTTATTAAATTACACGAAATAACGCTATTATTAATTTAATAATTCAATAAAATAATTTTTTATACTTATATGATGACGTATTGTAGACATTCTACTCCGTATTTTATCTTTTTTTCAAAAAATAGTTTAGTTGTACATAAAGTTGCGTGTGTCATAAAAATCGGGCTCAATTGTTGCATTTCGATTATTTCGATGTTCGTCAACATATCTTGAGCTACGCAGCATGTAGCGCGGTTGGTGGTAGCACAAGTCTCTCTTGTACAAACGCGCGCAGTCCTCCATGTAGAGTGTAGGCTGTAGATTCAGACGAGTCAGTTAACAGGTGTTCGTCCTGCGGCGCGGTTGTGTGTTAGTTATTTGTTCTGATCGTGTTATTTCTTTTAAATTAGTGTAAAATAAAAATTATAAACTTGTGATAAGTATTGTTCAAAGTTGGCGAATGCTACTCGAATTTAGTGTAGTGTAGTGTATTGTATTGCAGTTCTGGAAATTGACAACGTGAGTTTCTATATAAAATTTGACTCAATCGCATTATTATTAATCGATATGGATTTTACACAGCAGTAGAGCACTACAACTAGAATTGTGTGCAATGATAATATTAGACATTATATTTTAAGATATAATACACCGATAAATATCAAAGGGAAAATCTAAAATTCTAAATTATAAGATAGTTTATTCAAAATATTTATGTTCATGCCTATAACGAGATGTGAAACATATTAAGTATTAATATTATAGAAATTTGATGTAAAATATTTTGGAATGTTGTTTAAGCGTTTGGTTATAACGTTCGTAGCTATGCGATATTTATTTGTAATTATATATTAGGCTCATAAAAAATAATAAGAAAACAGGCTAGACCAGATACATGGGACCAATAATTTGTAAATCTGAATGACCAGGATGCATTATTGAGATCCACTTAACAGTTTTAATCTGGATCAAAAATTAGGTACAGAGTGTCATCCATCCATATAGTATCATTTGCGTGTATATTATTGTGGTTTTGAATAATTTCTCATATTTGTTATGAGTGATTAGAATCATTAATTTGTTTAGTTTTTTTTTTAAATTTATTTTTCCGCTGATCTTATTTTTTATTTATAAAATAAAAGAAAGATGTGTTCATTGTTTCCAAAAATATAAACAATATGCCTATAAATTTAATGATATAAAATTATGTTAAAATAGGTTTTTCTAATTTTTTAGACGTACGATTTAGGATTATCAACCATCTCTAAATTCATTTTTACAAGCATAATATTTCAAAATAATAATCACCAGAAAAAACAATTTTTTTAATATAAAAACATCTAAATATTTGGTATTCTTTCAAAATTAATTTGATTACATTAAAGTTTAAAAAAATTGTTATTTTTTAATTTATTTTTCGTTTTTTAACAAATTTCTGAAAACATGTAACTTCCTGTATAGTTATGATAAATAACAGTTTTAAATAAAAACAATTGCGTATTTTATAATAGTTACGTTTCAATTTTAATTGCTCTAGTTAAATACTTTTATTTATAAGATAAGATTAATACTATACACATGCTTATAATAAGTTATAGGAGTCACTGCAGATACATAATAGGATAGGTTAAGTATCTCGAAACCTAATAGGTAACCTACTAACCACTAAGTATATTTACATATGCTCATAGTAGGTACTATTATACTATTTACCTCTAGCTTAATTGAGTTATAATGCAATTATATAGAACTCATGTTAAAGATTAAGTTCTATCTAAAACTATGCCATTATTTTGTATTATATTATGTATAATTATAAATTTATTTTATATATAAAACATATTATGTCTAAAATATTATTCAATATGTTCATTTATAATAACTTTAAAATATATTAACTCGACTTAAAATCAGTGATTACTTACAATAAATAATTTTAAATTAAATTAAATTAAACTGTTAATTCGTTATTAATAATGTTTTATTATAAAATAATATAAATTTTAAAATTATTATTTTATTTGAAGTAGTTGATAGAAAATTATTTCTTTTAATTTGGATTTTTACTATTTTTTTTTTTTTTTTTTAAATTAAATATTTCAATCTTGTTTTTATAAATTCAATTCATTACAAGTTTTAAAAATTAGTAATGTGAGCAGTAAATGATTTAAATATTCAGTACCGAGTTGCTTTTAAGTTTCGTTAACAAAAACCAGATGTATCCATTGTATTTATGGCTAAAATTCCACAGTTTGGCTTAAGCATTCCGACTATTGGTATATTCATCGCACGTATTTGGCCCCAACATTAGTGTAGGTACACATTATATTAGCGATGTTCCACGGACGCGCACAAACGTGAAATGATTGTTAACAGGTGACATCATGCTAACACCTATCCAAAATATAATGCTGTTGAGTATGGGACATTGAACCTTTGTATTTCTGGTATAGTTCGTATTATATTACTATTATCATTATTAACCGTGAAATTCTTTATTAACTCACATACAGCGTATGTTTTATATTTATACGATAATATAGTGTGAGATTGTGAAGTTACCTTTTTTTACAGTTATCTATACAACAATCATTGTAAAAATATTAAAAATTTACTAGCGTATAATATGTTAGTGATACGCCTAAATGAATTTCTAGCAGTTTGTTAATAAAAAAAATATAAAATTAAACATTCATACACATTTAGATATATTATAAAAATAAAAACGTCATGAGTTGTACCTACACAGAATATCTATAAGATCTCTCTTAGAACAACAAATAACAAATGTAACATATTTATCAGATTTTCGAAGACACGATTTACAAAACGAACATTCATCTGCTCTAAATTCACACGAAATTATTTATTTGCAATGCTAGGTACAACCACAAGAGTAGAGTACATAACATTCAACTAAAATAAATCATTTTTATACATTTTTCGTTCTTTGTTCAACTCACATAAGTCCATTTAAAATTGTTTTTAAGACAACGTAATACTTATCGGAAAACTATTTTCTTACTTGATTAAAAATAAAATATTTTATATTTTAATGATTTTTAATTCAAAATAATAAAACGACCGGTATATTCATTAACGTAACATATATAATATCATGTATAATATGTATATGCAATCCATAGATCACAATTATAGCTTTATATTTTACAAATATTGTTACAATAATAATAATGGTTATACAATATTGTCTTTTTATTATATTTTTTTCCATAAGGACCTAACATTTTTGATAAGGGTATAAAAATGTATTTCGTATAATTACCACCACCCAGTTGTATACTCGCAGTGATTATGGAAAAATCACATTCGATGACCTATATAAAGACATATAATACTTGAAAAATGTAATTCGATATTAATACCTGTGAACTAAAATATTATAAAAGGTAAATACTCGTATTATAAACAGTACATACCTAAATAATATTATATGTGTATAATCATTATATATTTGGTGCCAAATGATTGTTAGCAGAAAAAAATCTAATATCAGACGGGAAAATAATTACTGTAAATGATGACCATGTTTATGGTCGCTCGGGTCGTGGGAGGAGGACGATACGTTGACCTTAAACTCCGGTCGATGATGTCAAGCTATAGAACAACGTGCCGGCTGCACATGAACCCGAAATAAAAAAATGACAGACCATATATGCGTTATTATATAGCAGTCAGCGGAAAAAAAAATGAAGCCAATCAATTAACTACTTTCCCTGCAAAAATTGACTTTTACTTAAGATGCCTTCCGGGGGCTGGCCGGGGATCAAATAAGTATATTGGGACAGACCAATGAACCGCATTCCTAAAACTCACCTGAATATAATATGCTATGGGCTTTGAATCCGGAAATCCTGCACGTAACCTAATTTTTTATGCAAAAAAATACATCCATCAACATAGACATTGGAGGGTTTGGCTCTCTATCTCATTATATTAATTTTAATTGCAATTGTATGTTATAAGTTATAACTGAGTGCAAAATAGCATAAAACGATTTCTTACCTATTTAATTATATATTATTATACATTGAAAGTTCATTTTGATAATAATATCAAAATTAATTTGTTTACAATAGAATTTTACGTTGAAATAAATTTAATTCCGTTGTATTCAATGGATAGTACACTAAGCCTTGTTAGTTATTATATTATTATTTTTAAATTTTCGGGATTTATTATAATGTATCTATATTAAATAAAATGTTTTTTTTTTTTATTTTAATTTTACTAACTTAATTTAATAATGTTAGGTATTTACTATATGCGTAAAATGCAATTTGATATTAGTCAATTTTTATAATTTTATTTTAGAATATTTTAGTTATTTATTTTAGTTTTTATTATAAATAAGATACCTGTGAGTGTGGACGCATCATATGTGTGCATTCTGCGTGTATAATACTTAAAGACTGGCGGGTATAGGCGTTGATATTTTAACCTCATACCTAAATATTGTTATGATAATCACATGTTTTTTTTTCTATAGACCTTTTCGTGATGGGCGATTACGACAGAATTCACAGAATGTGTCAAAAACGTGGTGAATTATGGGAAGATCCCGATTTTCCAGCCACCCAGTCGTCAGTGTTTTACCACCAAAAGCCTCCATTCCAATTTGTGTGGAAAAGACCCAAGGTCAGTAACAGGTTAATGATATTTCGAAGCTGCACTATAAAAGAAGTTTTTAACTAAGTGGAATTAATCGATAAGGTAGACAGATGATGGTGGGCGATTATATAAATATTAAATGTATATAACTAGTAGGATGATCGAGCACCCACACGGTACTATAAAGTAGTAGGTATGAGATAACGATACAACGACCTTTAAAAATTAAATTACGTTAAATCGGATAAATAAGGTATTATAATGAACGCCTGTATTATTAACAGATTATTACAGTGCATATAAGCCACGTGAATGACATGTTACTGTATTTTGTGTAGTTATACAACTTGCAACGTGGTTCGTTTACTTATAAATAGTATATTTTGTATATTGTATAAGTACATAAGATATATACTTAGCATTTTAATGAATACTTTGAAAATGTTGAAAATCTATTTACTTAGGTATTTACCAAGTACTATTTTGACTAAATCTTTTACATTATTTTAAAATACATTTTAAACACGAAAATAATATTCCATTTTAATTTATATTATATAATATAATATATTTTATTTTTTCAATTAGTTTTTAAAATAGTTAATGTTACACTTTAGGTACATTATTTTTTCGAATTGAACTGAATAAATATCGAGTAACAATCTGTTCAATTTTAACAGTGGCATATTTATGCCGGGACTCAACAGCGTATGTCATTTTTTTCTGTAATTTTAATCCGTTTTCTGTATCGACTACATGCAATCGTGTTCTTATAGTCAGATAATCATTGTTATTATGCTATGAACCGGTTCGCCCAAAGGTCGTTTACGTGGATGGGACGAGAATTTGCAATTTGAACAAAGCAAATGATGCACCAGCTGTTCGTAAAATGATTATTATCAAAATGATGAGATGTGAATTAATTTATTAATTTCGCATACTAACTTTACTATATATGTGTGTGTGTGTGTGTATTATGTAACGTAAGTAATATTATAATAACATGCCCTACGCATCTTACGTCGATTATGTCATCGACTGGGTCCAGCTTGTATATCGGACTTGTCGATAAGGCCACTCCCAAAGTTCGCACCCAACGAGTCGCGAACATTATTGTCGCTCTCTGCGAGAGGTCTTCAATGCACTCATCGTGACTATATGTAACCATTGTTCATCGCAAGAATTGAAATTCGTATTTATTGTTTTGCTATCGGACTTGTATTCAATGTTAATTACTATTACTTGGTTATCTACCTATATTACATGTTGGCTTCATTATAATACGATGCACATCGACGTACAGCGGCACATGCTCAATATAATAGCCTGATGTATAAGCATTGAAGCATACGTATGCAAGTTGCGCCGCCGCATTCTCGAATGCATGACTAATATAATTCCATCTACACCACTATATGAAAAACATTCCCGTCCGTTTACAATGCGACTAATAACCTCTCCTAAACCGTTTACAATTAACCAAACTAAATATGTTCTGACTAGTTAAATACTGTCGTGGCTTATTGTTATTAATCATATATTAATCGAACTACAGATATATATATGTATACATATATCAGTTTGACAGTTAAATAATGGTCATATACTATGTATAATAAACTTAAAATTCGTACGTTCTTCGCGTATTGGATTCAATAATAAAATTTTTTTTTTCATTTTGGCATTAAAAATCAATAATAACTACAATGCAATGCGTTGTAATTGAAATGGTTTATTAATCTATAATTGTTTATAAAAAGTGACCCAGCTGTGCTGAGCAAATTAATACGACATAATATTCTAAATACTGTATAATAGATGTTATTTTTCACTCGAATAATTCAACTAAAACTCTTATTTAAATGTATGATTTTTTTTTTTTTAATAATAAAAATACAGTTAAATAAAACGAATTCATTTCAATTACAGTAGGTAGATGTTTTTTCTAACTCGAATGAAAAAAATAATTATGATCACCGTTTAATCCAGAGATAAATTACCAATATTTAATGATGTTTTTAAAATCACACAAAATATTAAAATCCCACGCATAGGACGACAAATTATTTTTGCATTAATGTTTCGTCATGTTCCGGCTCCTTAATTATGCGTTGTTGCATTGTTAAGAAATGTCACTGAAACAAATAAATACGAATGGCCAATTACCATTTATTTTTTCTTCTACTAAATATATGTATATGTGTATTATATCATAGAGCGTAATTATTTTCTAGTTTCGGACCGTCGAGTCTGTAAAAGCGATATCTCTGCAGTGTTCGTTCTCAGCACATAATAACGACCAAAGCGACCACATTTTCCAATGTATCATGATGTCTGTCGTTTGAATACCTAAGTTTATTCGTTTTGTTCGTCATTCGTCATTGATAATCGATGAACGTTTATAAATTGAAAAATAAAATAAATTACAACAAATCTTGACAATAAAAGTTTAATAATATATCATATAATAATATTATATTATGATAATATATACGTGTACGATATAAGTGTATAAATACGTGTTTCTTTTCCTTTTTATACGCGTATGATGAAGAACCACTGACCATTGTAAGTAGGTTATGTGCGCGCGCGCGCGCGCGTGTGTATAAGTTGTGCCCAGTGAAACTGGCTGGCTGTGAATATTATGAACGGGAGATGATATCCCTCGGCCGAAACCGTCTATTGAACGGTGTAGCATACATATTTTTTTATATGTTATTACTTTTTTTCTTTCTGTTTTCCAAATTCCATTCATTTATATACATTGTACATTTACGATTTATACGTATCTACTCGATACACATGTATTATGTATGTACATATTATACATAAACACATTTATATGTCATTGTATGTGAGGAATGAGAATCAAACAATACGAAACTGCATTTGAATCGCTACGATTGTCCATTTTGAATTATTGGAAACGGTTTTAATGAAAAGTGAGATACATTAAATGGATTTCGGAATATAAAAAATAACATTTCAAAGTAAATTTATAACAAAAAGAACAAAATAATATAAATTAAAAAATATAACTAAAATATAGTAATATAAAAAATAAAAATAACTAACCATTCAAAATATAATATAATTATCTTCAAATAAAAAATCATAGTTAAGTGCGTATTATTATGATTGCTTATACATAATATAGCTATTACAGTATAAAAATAAGGTTGTATAATATGTACATAAAATATAACCATATGTATTGTTTTTTTAATATATTTAAATGATAGAAACAAATATACTATTTTTATAATTTTTTTAAATATAGAAATTTCCATTCAATATTCTTTTATATTATTTTTTTTTTGAGTGTGTTTTATATTGTGAATCAAAACTATTGGCTTATCAATTTATTAGACGACATTAAATTAAGTTTTTTCTTTTCCCATTTTATAATCATTAAAAATTAAAAGCTTGAAGAATAGCTTTTGTGTCTTGGTTTATTTATATGCATCATTAAATAGTGTAATAGACAACGAAGTTACGTTTCAGCACATGACATCTATGTATAAAAAAAGTTTTGTTTATATTTTATTTGAAACAAAATTTTAATTATTTAATAATTCTGAATAAAAGGAGTCATGGAATTATTTACTTCTAAATAGATAAAATATTTTGTTATTTTATTTATTTATTAATATATAAATTTACACAAACAGTATATTATTTATACCTTGATTAGATTATTATTGTAATATTTAATTTAATAAACACATCTAAATAAATGTTGCATTAATTGTATAGACTTTAAATTTATCAGATCTACAATAAATAAATTATAATATTATACTTTTTGTTTTAGGAGATTTGTAATAGACCGGTTTTTGTCAGTGATTCTACGTCTCAATTTGATATCAGTCCAGGGAAAATGGGTAAGTGTTATTAATTGTTAATAGATGATTTGTCGTTAAATATTTTTATTTTCGTCTCGTTTCATTTGTTAAGAATTAGATTGAAAAATAAAATGTTTTTTTTTTTTTGTTCTAATTACTATTTTTTTTACTCAAATTCTCTGCTTTTAATTTTTTTTTTTGTGTATTCTATATAGTTACCATTTTTTGAAAACTCATGTTTTTTAACTTTCACTTCTATGGTTTGTGTCTGTATCTGTAATAGAAGGGCAAAATAAAATCAGAGAGAGTGTCCATGCCTAATTTCTGATACTTAATGTGCAAGAAAATTGTCAATAGATATACATTTATTTTTTCCAATATATATTATTCTAGTAAACGCTTTTATTTATTTACCTATTTTAAATAACACCATTAATCCATACATCATTATCACTCATAAAAAACGTTACTATCGTAGAATTTTCAATTGTCATTGCGAATGACAGTTTTGTTAGCCTTAATTTTGATTGTTTTAGCAAGAAGCAAAGTATGTCAATTTCGCACTACAAATTAAACCATTTCAATTACATTATATCGTTTTATAGGTACTAAATAAAAATTTAAAACATGTCTTAGCATTTAATTTTTTTTCTTCTGATATTTATTAGTTTACTAAACTCGACATAATTTCAGTGTTTTATTGAACAATTTTATTTTTTACTATATATAAAATTATATATATTATATCTATATAGATACATGAGAAATAATTTATTTTATTTCAAAAATTATGAATAGTCTAATGGTTGATAGGTAATAAAAAACTTTTTTAAGATAATTATTTATATGAAAATATATATCAATTATTATTACATAATGTGAGGTAGTTTTAAATGCATTAGATATGTACTAAGTACATAGCTCAAAATATATTATATTTTTATGATAACTATTATAGTAAAATAAATTAGTTACCTAGGTACGTATACTTGGGAGTTGATATCTATAGTCCATACATAATTTATTTAAAAACACTCGTTTGAGTTATAGAAAAATATATAGTGAATGATTTATACTCTAGTTGTTTTAAAAATACATTGAACAATAATAAAATTACAGCTCTTTTTGAATATTGAATAAAATTAAAATTAATTTCCGTAAGGTCTTGTTTAACATTTTGGAAAACTGAAAAATAATTTAAGTTGCTAGGACTAAATAGAAATTTGTTAAAAGCTAACATAAGATTTTATGTAATTAAAATGTTCGGTTTTTTTTTTAATTTTAAATATTATACAATACTAGAATAATACGTTTTAAACTAAATTATCATTTTTCTTTTAATAATATTATAAATGATGAGCATGTGGTTTAAATGGTATGATAAATGAAAATATTGAAAACTAACAACTATGTTTTAAATTTGTGTTAAGATGCTGTATAAATAAAAATGTTTAATATATTTATGAATTATTAAACTTATTTAAGAATATTTTGATTTGTTCATCAGTAATATATATGAATACATGTCAATATAGCTGTGTGACACATTAATAGCATTGATGAAACTTATCAATTGAGTATTGAAATTATCTTTACCAAACTGCAGTTCCTATCGGTTGTGAAATAATTTATAATATATTGTTAATCTATTAACATAGGTATTTATTGATCATAAATAAATATTCCGAGTAAATCATTTTTAATTTTGTTTTTATTTCAATCAAACGTTTACCATGTACGGACTAGTTCTATCAATTTTCTATAAAACATAATATCTATAGGTCAATAATAAATATTGTATAGGATTTAAAGAACGAGTGTCGTGACGGTCACAGCCTTGTATAGATAGTAGCTGGCGATAACTCCATTGTATATAATATTTGTAAAAAGAAAGGAAAAATATGTATATACGTATTATGTGATCTTACTGAAATTATAAAAAATATTTTGTAAAAATAATAAATTAAAATTTGGATTTCGATAACCACAGTCTTCAAATTAAATTGTCAAAATGTCTTAAAAAAATGTTTATACAGTTCGTATAATTTTCAAGGTTATTTATTTTGATTTATAATACCAAGTTTGATGTTAAACGTAACAGCAGTAGTTTTCAAGATTAATTAAAAACAAGATACTAAATATGCGTTGGAGTCACTATTAATTTTTATTTATAAATCTTGGCAATGATTTTATTTATTGTACGAGTATATTGTATTCAAACATGTCATAGAATACAAAAGGCTTATTAGATATTTTTTTTATAGGTAATACTTAAAATATAATTTTGACATTAAAAAAAATATTTACTTTTGCTTAATTTATTTTTACGTAGTAATAAACTTTAATACAACGAACAAACTATAATATTTTATAGATTCGATTTTAAACTTATATAGGCAGTGACATTTTATAAAAGACATAAGATGAAACTGATTAAAAAATATATGATAAATAATAATTGTTAAAAATTATATACTATCAACTATAGAGTATACCGGTATGGATTAAATTCTTTACATCCTATATATATTATTTTGGATCCAACATTAATAAAGTATTTAGTAATTCACGTTTTTACATAATATATATTATTGGACTTGATGCATTTAAAACTGCTTTATCTTATTCTAAGGCTATTATATCTACACATGTCGATTATTTATACTTTGAATAATTATCATTTTATCATGAATAACTGTTATATTAATTTATTAAGCCATGGTTAAATAGTTTAAATTGATTGTGTTATTTCGAAATTCCTAGTCGGAAAATTATCATTTAATTAGAATAAATCGCCATTGTACGGAATAATGTCCTAACCGAATGGTATAGTATAATAGCCCGTTCCTCGTTTCCCACCGTTCAGTATGTCGATCCTCTAACATATCAAATTATCCATAGCTGATGATTATTTCAACACAACGGAACTGAATAAAATTATATTATACGAGTACACGTGGATATTGATCAAGCGTATCTGCATTTGGCGGGAACAATGTGTTTTTATGAGTTTGTGAAACATAAAATAAATATAATATGTACACGATGTCGACCACGAAATAGCATTACACGGGATGAAGATTTGTGTACATGACCTTGTGGAAAAAAAAAGTAAACAATACTTGGTTTTCATGATGATAATAATTCAACATGGTCCGACGGATTTTGTACAGTCCTATTATGTGTGTGGATGTGGTTTAGTCGGTACCTATTGACAGTATCACAAAAACCTAAACGAGTTCATTTGTATAGAAATTATTAGTAAAAAATATTCAACAATGTTTCCCGTAATTCATTGACGATATAGAATATATTTTGATTCACGTTGTATGCTTTGAACAACTCGAAGCCTTCATCGAAGTTAATGAATATAAACAACTGATAGATAGGTTAGGTACGCCAATACGTGTAGTTTATGTTTTATTTGTTTAAACAAGTACACCTACAACAACAATTAAAAAAAAAAAAAATAGAATACAAATGTGGTGATTTAAACGTCAGTCAAAAGATGTCAAGTGTTTCACGGTGTATCTCTAGAGTTATGAGCCTATGTGTTCATGACGAGTGTATGAGACTGGAACAAATTAGCCGGCACATTATATTATTGTGATATTCCCAGATTAACAAAAGAGATTCATCAAGAGATTTTTTCATGTGTGCATATCTATTTATGCTTTCAGTTGGTCGACCAACCCCGTTATAGTGGGTAGGTATATATCTGTCTACAGTTACTCAGTTACTGATTATGCATTTATTTTCGCTACACAACGTCTTTTGGATCCGTTCAACGCAACTACCATACGTACATATATCATAATATTATAAGTACGCTGCTATTCCAAAGTATAAACATATTTTAGATTTAGAATGCGCAAAATTGCATAACCAACAAACTCTTTAGACCATATAAACAACGAGAATAATCACTCGCCTGATGTAATATTTCAATGTTCTTATATGACTTAACTATACAAATATATTATCTACTGTAACGTTGAGATTTCAATGGTGTTTAAATAAACAGTAAACAAAATTAAAAATAATACGATAGTTACCTATATATCAATAAAATTGTATAAAGCAACGGCGTAAAATATACACCTTTTTCTTTATGTTTGAAACGGGATACCGTTTAAATTGGATTATTTTTACAAATAGTAAATTATCTTGGGTAATACATGAATACAGTGGATACACTTTAAAATATAGGTGCCTAGTATAAACACTTGTCTGTTTAGAATCGTCTGAAAAAATGTGTCAATAGTATAATACAATAAAACACTATATACGTAACAGGTATATATTATATGTTTCGCTAGATCTTGTGGAACGGATCGAGTAATAATATACATATATCTAATAGGTAACACACAGAATAAAAAATATACTATATTATATTCAATAAAATTCACCAATAACTAATAAGTAACAATATTTGTTGATAATCTGTCGACAATTACAATGTAACGATTTTTTTTTTATAACAATCTGTTTTCAAAATTAGATAGTTAATCATTAATTGAACATTTTATTATGTTTGTTGCAGGCGATAAATGGCTTGTATCTTGTCTGGGCGTACTGTACCTTTGTAAAGGTTTGTTTTATCGTGTAGTGCCGGCTGACCAGTCGCTTTCTAGCGAAAAGGAGTATAGCGGCGTTTTCCGGTTTCGTTTGTGGTGGTGTGGCGAGTGGATGGAAGTGTTGGTTGACGACAGACTTCCAACTGTTAACAACCGGCTAGCGTTTTTGCAATCTACACATACCGATCAGTTTTGGCCGGGACTGCTGGAAAAAGCGTACGCCAAGTAAGCACGTGCAATTAAAATAATCGTTTATATAATGAGTGTATACGTAGTGTTTCTTATCAATGGTATTATCAGATTATACTGATAATTGATTACATTTCTTTATTTTTTTTAAATTCAAAATTTATTTATTCATTTAATATATAGTTAACGTTTTAAAGGCTCAAGTAAAAAATAACTAAAATATAACCACGATTACATTAAATTCAACATAAATTATTAATGATTATATAATATTAATAAATAATAATAGTGGATTAGAAAACGACAAACTACAAAGTAATAAAAATATAAAACTAAAACTAAACACCTATACTATTAAAATTAAGTAAATATTTAAGGGAGGGTAGATTATGTTAATAATAAAATCAAATTCAATTTATTTGTCTTACCCGTAATCTAAATTCAAAATAATACCGTAAATACCGAAACGTTCGATATATTAATAAGTACAAATAAGTTATAAGTTGCTATCAAAATATATCATATATAGTAGCTGTTAACAGATAAATTTCAATTTAAAATTTCATTTTATAAATTTCACTGATTACATGTTTAATTACATGAACATTGTATAATGATTTCATTTTCATTTATAATATTATGTGATCTCGAAAAATTCTAGTGTGTAATAAAATTATAATAATTATTGACTAATAAATGTTGTTAAAAAAAAATTGCAATTTATGTAGGCAACATCTGAATAAATAAATAAGATTTTTTAATATTATTGTAATAGAAATTTTAAAAATATTTTTTATTTATTAAAAAAAAAAACAAATTATCAAGTAGGAAGTAAAGTATCCTTAGAACTTATTCGTTGTTACCAATAAAATAAATAGTGTTATATACCATTATTATAGATCCATACCTAATAATGTAGTAGGTATTAATATACACATTTTTATAATAAACCTAGGAATTATTAATTAGTACTTATTTATGGAGTAATGAATAATTTATTAAAATGTGTGTAATTTGAGTATAAATAGATTACGCAAAGAATTATGTGAAAAGTGCAAAACAAATTAAATATGACGTGTGTACATAAACTTAATACCAAAATGTATAATTATATTGATTAATTACATTCGTCTTACAACTAAATTACTTTCGATTATTACAAATTCATTTCATTTTAAAAACTTTATAAATAAAATAATTTGAAGATAGATGTGTCTACCAAAATAGTATAATAGCATGAGAATTGAAAACTGGAAATTATTTGTTCAAAATATAATTTGTCATCTTGCTAACAATACGTAATCTTATTTGCAACATACGCACATGCGTGTCCGATAGTTTTTTTTCAGCCTCGTTGAACTTCCTACGCCTCAGATAGTTTTTCATTTTACTGTACAGGAGCGCTTATTAATAAAGGCGATATGCAGACAATTTAACATATTATTTCTGATGGATGAATCATAGGTATTATAAATTTTATAATGAAATTCAAGATTTAGAATAATATATTGATTTACATTACTCTGAGATAGCAATAAAAAATAATGACTGCTTATTTTTGTTT
The DNA here is from genome assembly GCF_003676215.2 of Rhopalosiphum maidis. Lineage (NCBI taxonomy): Eukaryota > Metazoa > Arthropoda > Insecta > Hemiptera > Aphididae > Rhopalosiphum > Rhopalosiphum maidis. The sequence goes on from NC_040877.1 coordinate 71,372,559, forward strand.
GGTTTTTTTGTCATTGAAAAATTACATTTACTCAAAAAGAGAATAATGATAAAAATATGAAATACGACTTCTATAAAATGTACACACTGTCTGGTCACACGAAGATGCTTGTATAAGTTATAATAGTTGTTATCCCTTTTCAAAATAATTATACAAAATACTTTGCATCATAATAGTTTTCGTTTGGTTTTCAAACTCTGTTAGGGATATTAAATTGTGTATAAGTATAATACGTGTGTTGTTACGCACCTCGAAGGATTAAACATTAAAATCACGTATGATATGGATTTAAATGTCATTTCGGAAAGATACATATATTATACATTTATACCCATCTATACATGACTATACGCATACATTTGATTTTCTCATTAGGCACCTCTCTGTACCGGTGTCTGAAACTCAATCATCAAACTTGTCTGCTTGAGTTATTTAAATTCCAACCGGGAACCTTTCCCCTCATGTTGTATAAAATAGTTCCCAGCCTCTATGTATTGCATTTTGATTGATACCAGTTCATTTAAAATTTTATACACCTGCGGTCATTTTAAAAACCTGTCGGTCGCTCGATATGCGGTCCCGTGCAGCGCACAATGCGATCGCTAACTAAGAAATTTATAAAAACTACTGCAGTTGGGTGTCGTTGATCATAATAAATTACCAACGCGGAGTTGCACAAAAGCTGAAAAAATAATTAATGTCGGTATCATAATAATATATTATAACGAAATATCAGTATCCATCATCGGTTCGTCGCTAATCTTTTATCGAATCGCTTATTAATTATCACGGCAGTTCCATATAATTGTAATATAACCTAATATGAATAATGAACTGTACGGTCACTGGACTTAGATCGATGACCTTGGCTGTTTCCTTTCAGCCCACGCCGTCAATACTTGTCAAAAATGTACCCGATAAGAATAAAAATACGAACCTGTCTACGGTTATAGTGTCCACGCGGAAACGTTTTTACTTATTACTGTAAATAATTGCAATGATGTTAATGGACTGTGGGAGCTGTGCTGTTCACCGTTAAATGGTAGTAATACGTTAATCGAACACTATAATTATCGGGCTATTTTGTACGTTGGGCATCGTTCCAGTCAACTGGAGAAAAAAAATGTAAATAATATGTACCCTATATTGGCTATTATTAGTTAAGTTACCGCAATACTGGACAATGAACAATAAACACTCGCGCAGAAGTCACAAAATGTAAAAACGATTATTACACATCTGTAATTCAGCATTTCCCAATTCTTTGTATGCAAATGCATTTTAAAGAATACCTACGTGTAACCGTGTTAGAAAATATTTTTTATTAATATTGTACTTTTTAAATAGGTAAATTTTACAACTATGGGTATACTTTTCGCATGTGGCAAAACTAAGATAATGGGTATAATTACGATATACGATTATATATTTTATATACAAGTATACCTACGATACAGAACAATAAACGACATTTAAAGTGATTAACAAGTGAAAATAAGTTTAATTCAGCCTAATATAATTTCACATTAAATTAAAAGAATTATAATTTAAAAATCAAGATTTTTTTACTCGTGTAATTCACATACGTAATTTTTTATTTATACTTTATACAAATACGAATTTTTAATTACATAAATGTATTAATTATTATAGACTTATTGTGAAAAATATTTGATCATGCCTAATGTTTTTGAACTTCTCTTAATTTAGGTTTTAAAAAGAAAGTGGTACGCCTTTCGATCATACAATTTAAAGTGGTAAAAATGGTTGGGAACCATTGATCCATATTATATAGGATATATAATGTACGATCCGTGAAAAATCTTCAATTGTTGCAATAAAACAACCACTGACGGTTGTACATAATACCTATCTGAAAGTGACAGGTAGTGAGATGTTCATTGATGTTATTATTTTTATTTTTTTCATATTTCACCTTGATCAACTTAGGGTGCCGAAATCAAATCGTATTACAATTTACAATGCGTCATCGTAAAAAACGCGGTCTCGTATAATCCTAAACGATGTGATAAATAACGATTACCGATCGCATAAGTCGAGCCCAGAGACATGTGATGATTCTGGACGGGGTCGTTGTACCCAAAAGATTTGTTCGTATCTAATATAGTTTCCTCGCAAGACTGCGTGTATGATGCAGATTAGGCTTTGTCGGTGCCATTGCACAGTATAATATCGTGATCGCAGCAACGACCGAGTCATTCGTTCAACACAATATTATTATAAAATGTTAGTAAATATATATATTAAATAATAATAACGAGCCTGAGGCACGTCTATATACAGTCATTGATACGATATATATGAACAATTAACAGTAGGTATATAATAACCCGATACCTATAATTGTGTGGAGATTGCAATGAATTAAAACCTACGGAAATTGAGTGAACAGCTAAATTACTCCATGAAAAGTCGATTTCGCGCAGAAATTTTTACATCTAACATTAATATTATAACGTGTAGGTACAGTGTATATACTGTACGTACGTTGTACCAACATGATCGCTGACGGTGTAACGGATTATTTAGTTTTATACATACCTGTATAATAATAACTTATCAATGGTCTATGATTTTGATATTTTGTTTAATTTCAAAACATGATCTTTATTTTTGTGATTAAAGAATAATAATAATAATAATAATAATAGTATATAATATGTAATAAATTAATTCAAATAGCAAGTAGTTGAAGTGTTGAACGATATATAGATTGTTATATGAATAAATTAATTGTCTTATTTTACTAAAAATACTTTAGCCAATAAATTATTTAAATTCAAATTTTACGTTGTTGAAAATATTTATAAATAAAGGTTTGTAAAAAATGTCAATACAAATTAAATTTAACTTATTATAGATATTTAATAAGAAAAGTATTAATATAACTTGAATGTTTAACGATTTCTGTTTCACTTCGTATGTTACGTTTTATTCCCATTTTTCGTGGATATCAACCACTGTAATATTGACATTTAAAATATTGATCAATGAATAATGACGCACGATCTTGGATAGCTAATCAACCCGTTTTTATTTTTATAACCAGTGAAGTAAAAATACATTATTTGTCATAGTTCGATTTTTTTTTTTTACTATAGGGGAATTTGTAATAAATAATAATATGATAATTTTATAAGCTTCAATGTAATAGATTCATAACTTTACAGAAATGATATTATTTACATTTATTTTTTACCATCACTTATAGTATATTATAAGGGAATGTTTTTTATCATCCTACTACAGTAATTGTGCTGTTGTTGCAATTCAAATAATAATAATAAAATTATACCAATTATCTTTGTTTTGTTTAAATTGAAACATAATTTCTTTATTGCATAAGATTTTTTCGTGGCTGTAAATAATAAATATAATATCTTAACATATAAAATCCATCGCATACCGTCATACCAATCGGAACTGGAAAGTGATACAAACGTTTTTAAATCCCGCAACGCGCGTACGGTGTAGTGTGTTAAACGAATACGCATTTTAAACGATCTTGTCCTGTGTATCGTTAATCGATCACTTTCGAATCGTACCTATTCAAAATGGAAAACGAACGACAACGAAACGCGTTTTGCCAATGAACTTGAATCCTTCTCTGTTGACCATCAATAATATTATACAGCGCGAGTGCATTATTGTCCTATTATTTTAGTAGCCTAACAACTGCTTTCGGCGCTATTTGATATTGACCCGTTTGGGATTTTATTGTGAAAGTATTCAAACCACAGTGGTTTAGGATAAAATTAAACGTATATTTGAAATGTAATCGTCGCGGTTTACGATATACTTACCTATATTTTTACTTTACGCTTAATAAAAGTACATTTTAAAATAAAACACATTAATATTATTATACATAATATGATATACATTTTATAGTTTTGTTTTTTTGTCTAAATATAAAAAGTAGAGATATTTTACAAAAATATTTTCAATATAATCATAGTTTTAATTCTTAGCTTTAAAAGTAAGTAATACACTTTATATTTTACATTACATAATAACTGAATTAGTTAAATCTACAAAAAGTCATATAAACATTTTATTGCTGACAAGTTATAACTATATATTACATTATATTGTATAATCCATTAAATCACTTCAATGAAACTTCTCATTATATTCTAACGTTAAACTAATTCTTATATTTTTATTTCGAAAGTGTATATTTTTGAGCCTGAGTGGTGCGACGAGAGAGTGTTTGGTATTTTAATGTGGTATTTTTGTTTACATAGTTTTGATTTTAGAAAACAATTTTTTAGTACATTAGAAGGAACACAAATAATATAATAAATAATAATGTTCATCAATCCAATTTTAATCTATTGGTAAAAAATTCTTATTTTTATCACTATATATAGTAAAAAATAAGTATGTCCGCTAAAAAAAATTGTATTGTATTGGGTAAACTGGACAATATTTAAAAAACTTTCTAACGCAATATTCATCATTACTTCCAAGTTTAAAGACGTATCTATCACGTATAACTTAATATCAAACACAACTACTATATCAGTATACATCGTATTCACTTTTAAATTCTAATTAGCTATAGATATAGTGTATAGTATGTACCATTAATTTAATACCTATGAAATTTGTAAAAATTTTGTCGGAAATAAAATTTCTCTGATATTTAATATTAAGCGTCTATATCATTCTCATGCTAATAATGTGTATAATAAAATATATTGAAATAGGTAATATAAAATTGTAATATGTTGTATTTTTTATAATTATTGATTAAGAATTCATTATTGTTCTTTATTTCATAATATTTAAATTACACATAAAAAAAATATGCACAATTATATGTATAATGAATTAAATATCTTATAACACATATTGCATTTTACTCAGATTGCATGGTTCGTACGAAGCCCTCAAGTATGGTACTCTTCTGGATGGACTTGCTGATCTGACTGGTGGAATCACAGAGAGCATTAATATCCGACAAGACCAAGCCACTTGCGGTAGAATGATTGGGAAAATGTTGGACATGACATCTATTGTCACATGCACAGTACAACCAGTCTCACCTCAGGTAATTGTTGAGTTGCTTAAACAATAAACAAAATAAACATTTCCTAAAAAAAATATTTACGCACAATAACCAAATAACATGTATATAATAGGATTCACTATTCATACTCATCCCCATCTCCATTCTTCTCTTAATAATTTATTTTTTATAATTTAAATTTATGGAATTATTAAATATACTTTTTGATTATATTTTAAAATTACTGTGATTTTTTTGTAACTTATAAGGAGTGCCCGGATACAAACTTTTATTTTTAAAACGGGAACCTCCCTCTTTTTAATGTAAAATATTTAATGTATATTTATTTTAAAAATGTATATGTACCTAATTCAGAAGATAATCTCAGAAAATTTATCCATTAAATAATTTATTATATAAATGGGAGAAGAGTTTTATTTAAAAAAATATAAGTTTGTAACTCTACAGAATACTCCTTAAGTATAGCACAAAATATCTTAAGAATTTGATTACATCATTTTAAAGTATATTTAAAAATTCCAAAATCAGATTTTGAATAATTATACATTATTTTTATTGAAAAAAAAACATCAAACAAGCGATGAGTATGATTGTTAATCACCTTGTGTTAAACGTACAGCTATTACCAGTATTACCCATCTATGTATAGATAATAGCTATATATATATATATATACAACGACATCATAAAACCTACACAATATATATAATATTATTTTATTATAGCTCTATATTGTGGTATAATATATAGGTAATTACATCTATAGTAGATGAAAACATAAAATGTTGGACGTATTTTAGATGATAACAGCGTGTGCATTATGTATCATATTATAAATCATTTTTATGCCAAGGTCTTTCAGAACAATATTATTCTATATAATTACATATTGGCGCATATATTATAAAATATACTGTAGACGCTTTCGGATAGAAGATATTCGTGTTCTACTGTGTATTGCAGCCACGTTTGATATATGTTATTTTCCTCTTATTAATTTCAAACATCGACATATTTAAGTGTATTAAAATTAAATTAAAATAATGTATAACTATAAAGTATAGAAAAATCTAATATGTTTTTGAATGAAAGCCTTTTACAATTTTCAAATCGTATATGAGATACTTTTAGTAAATGGCAATAAATATAATTTAATAAATGTTTATAATAGACAATTTATTAAGCCTTAAGAGAAAATGCTTAGATAACTTAATAACTAAATAATATTAATACATATATTTAATAAAAGGAAGAGCCACGACTTGCTACTTATAACTTATAAGTGTATAATTTATATTTTTACAAAATTGAATAATTGCATTACATATCACTTTGATTTTAACGATACTTACGATATCATAGTTATAAGTGTTCTAACACACAGTAAAATATTGTTTTAATTTATGTTTTAAAAATTACTGTAATATGATAATTTTATAATATCAGTTTCCCGAACTGTGCCAATTTAAAACAATATAAAGTTTATTCTCACTGAAGCCTGAGCACGCGTGGTTCGCTGCGATGCGCCGACATTCCTTCGCGATAATGATCTTCTTAGTCGAATTAACATTTAGTATCATAGATTCTAGTAGTTTCTCTTTCCGACCCGTGTTCATTTAATTACTACTAAGCTAGTTTCGTTTGTTTAATTATACGTATTTTTTCGGATGTTATGATTGTTATTACTAATATTATTATATATTTTTACCTGTGAAACCCACGAACAACAACTCAAATTTCACTTTAAAATGAAATCAAACACCACTTCCAACCATTTATGGTTGAAAAGGTAAAACAATATAATTATAAGTAAAAATTGATAAAAAATTGTTAAAAAAAAAAGTAAATTAATATTACCTTAATAGTGAATTTTTGCTAGGTTTCTAAAATAATTTTTTAACTCAGCAAGTATTTAAGTTATTTTAAATAAATAACAATTATAATATACTTGTATTGATGAAGCATTTTTAATTGCAAAATAATTTGAAAATTAAAATAAATGTTATTATAAAATAATATAAATAAAAATAAATAAATTTTCTTCGTGTGCCTATGTACTATATATTAATAGTAAAATTATAATATTGTACAAGTAAAATATGCAGTAATTTACATTTTAAAATACAAAATGAACGAACGAAAATGTTGAAAACATAATTTATATATATTTATAGTATGATAAGTACTATAGTATAATTTTCTGATAGATATTCAAAATTGTACAATACTAATTGGCAAATGTCAATGTAGATATCTATTTTATTCATAGCACGTCATGTTTCTATAGCCATATACTATAAGTAATTAGTATTTTACAGACTTAAGTTGTAGCTTGTTGTATTTGGATAACAAGATATACTCCCTGAAGTTGGCGAACTTCTTTAGCGAGTTCAAAGCCTCTGTATACTGTGGGCATGTTATTCAATATAATGGCCTTCGAACATTTCCTTAAAAGGAACCTAGTAATATCGATTTTCAGGATATCTTTTTACCAATCAAGTCTAAGACAATAAAAGAAAACGTGTCAACAAATCACTTTTTATAAGAAGGTTGTTGCAAATTTATCGCCAGGAGATTTTTTTTTTATTATTTAATTCATATAGGTACAACAAGTAAATATTATGTTGTTAATCTTTTCTCGCAGTATTTTTCTATAACGGTATTATATTGTTAGTTTGTTATGAAAAATATAACATTATTATAGTACCACGTTTATGATTATTTTGTTCGATAAATCTTACTACTCAAACGAACATTTAGTGTTATAATTATACTTCAATGTTACGGCGATAACACTTAGAGGCATTACATTCTTATTATTATTCATAAAGCCAGTTTTGCTATTGAGTTTGAATATTAAACTTATCGATAGTATAACAAATTGTGTTCACCCAGATCAATAAGGTATTCAAAGTTATGTTATAAATAAATACATTTATTGAATACAACAACCTACATTGAAATATTTCGTACAGACTCAGTTGATATTTACTTTTTTATTTCTAAATGTTTGCACCGTTAAATTTATTTTAAGTTATTCATACAAATCTTTTATATTTACTTTGAATTATCATTATATAGTATAAACTACTATTAAAATTGTACAATATGTACTTCACAAATTAAATTTTTCAAAGCCGACAATTATAATTATCTTTATGGTTTTATAATAGTAGGTACGTAGGTAAGTACTTTATGATGTAATTATACAAACATATTTGACCCTAATTTTCTATACTCGTGGCTTGTTTTATAACTTTATAAATCATCATACTAAATTGCATTGCATCTACCTATATGGCTATATGTTTAATAAAATATATTAATATGGTAAAATATATTTTTTCAGGCTAATAAAAGCGTACCAGAAAAACTAACAAACGGTATTCAGATCGGAATGAATTACAGGCTGTGCACCGTGGAAAGGGTATGTCCATTGATGTACCTATCTATTTATTTTTCACCGGAAATATTGTTATTTTTATTGTTCCCTTTGTGATTAACCGGTAGTTGGAAACATACAAAAACGAGCCAATACAATTATTCAAATTGCGACAGCCCGGCGGTACCGGCTCTGAATATAACGGTCCGTGGTCTAGGGATTCCGACGATTGGGACAATGTTCCGCACAAAGAAAAAGAACGTATAAATGCCATTCATTTGATGGAAGGAGAATTTTGGTAATATACATTAAATATATTATGATTCATTCTTAAAATCTGGCGTTGATTAACTATGGGTTTTATGTATTTCAGGATGAATTATAACGAATTTGTGAAGACATTTACGCACGTTGAAATGGTACACTTGGACAGCGACACTAGTCGAGACGAGCCATCTTTGCATCACAAAAGAACGTGGCAAATGCGTCTACATCAGGGAACTTGGCAAAGAGGTGTAACGGCTGGAGGATGTCGAAATAATCCAGGTAATGACGGTTCATTTCACGTATAAACACTATAAACTCATTGTACGTCTTACTTTCGAAGTAGTACGGGATTTAATTATTTTTTTTTTTTAGAAACTTTTCACATTAATCCACAACTCCATTTAATTTTGAGTGAAATGGAAGAAGTTGTAATTTCATTGAACCAACACAGCATTATGGAACCTAAAGTGATCGGTTTTACGTCGTACTCGTTACCAAAAGCGTGTATGGATTCGACGGGCAAAGATTTCTTTAAAAAAAATAAATCGCTAGTTAACTCACAATACACGAACAGCAGACAAGTATGACAATAAAATATATTAAATCTGTTTGCCACGGATAGTTGAACTATAAGTATTTTTATATTATTATTTTTTTTTTAGGTAAGTCATCGATGCTTTTTGGACCAAGGTGGATATTTGATAATACCTACTACGTTTGAACCTGGTCAAGAATCGGGGTTTACATTGAGAGTGTATTCGAGTAAACCATTAAAACTCAAGTAAGCCTTTTTAAACTACTGCAAATATTTTAATTATTATCACTATTAATATATTATCGGATTTTATTTTTTCAGATTACTTGATACGGTTCCTTCGCTATTGAAATCAGCAATAATGAAAGTGGGTACATTATATTATTAATATCTACTTTAAAATCATTACATATGCAAAATAAAACCATTTTAATTAAATTATTTAGGCACCAGTAAATTTAGATGGTAAGACGTTTGTCCAATACGAATCAGTGTTCCTACAATTAGCCGACGAGCACAGGACAGTGAATGCATTTGAACTCCAAGAACTCCTAGACGCTTGTTTGCCAAATGGTAAAATAATGCTTTTGTTTATTCTCGATGATCGATAATCATATTTATTTGTGATATGTATTATTATAGATTATATAAAGAGTTGTGCTAGTATGGAAGTCTGTCGGCAAGTAGTTATCACCTTGGATGTAAGTTTTCACTTTTAAATATTATTTCATGTTCATGCAATGTTTGTTATTAATATTTGCTTAAATAAATATTTAATTTTACGACCTATAGATACTCGGAATATATTTATATTATCTTAATGCATTGTTTATAAAACGAATAAAATTATTATAGTGAATGTACGTAATAACGCAGAGAAACTTAATTTGTAAACTAATTAAGTATTCTCATATAATTAAAACAAATGTGTTTTCTCCTCAGCTACTGTTTCGACGAGTAATTAGTATTTAGTACACATTATAGTACTTATAATAAGTATTTGTTCACAGTTTATATGTCGACACTTGTTTTATGCATTTTATAAAATAATAACAATATAATATGTATTTATCACATCGTGAAATAATTTTAAAATGTTACAGGGACATTACCCTAATGTATAGTTGAAGGAGATAAAATTTTTTTATAAATCATAACTAAAGTTATTGCAGTTTTTATTTAAATATTTTTCAATAAGATATGAAAATATAGTAAATGTTATTGTTTAATAATATTAGAAAGGATTATTAGATCGACGAAAGATCGAGTGTTTTTTTTTTTAAATACGTTTATTATAAATAATGTATCTTATTTTTTTTACAGAGCACAGGCAGCGGACGACTAAAGTTCAATGATTTTAAAGACCTAATGTGTAGCCTTAAGTATTGGCAAACAGTGTTCAAGAATCATTCAAAAGACAAGACTGGCATTCTGAAAGCTGAACGATTAAAGGACGCTCTGCTCGAGGTGGGCTTCCAGGTGAACACCGAAGTATTGTCAATCCTCATACTGAGATACATGCGAAAAGACGGCACATTAAGGTTCGGTGATTTCGTTTCTGCAATACTGCACCTGAGCATAGCGTTCAATTTATTTGAGTCTAAAGATCCGCTTCTCAACGGTAACATCAAGCTAAATCTTGCCGAATGGCTTAAATCCGCGTTCGTGTGCTGACGAGCACCAGCGATCCTTTGCTCAATCCATTTTTTGTTTGACAAAAGCCTAATTGTGATTATATAATTTTGTACCTTCCTCGACTGTAAACTTTTATTTTATTTCGTTACGAATATTATTATAATCACCTTATCATTTATATACGCCCTTCGAGGTAAAACGGACAATCATCCTAGTTTAATTATTATAATATAAATTAGGTTGCGATTGCTGTTTGAAGTTTTAGTTATGTTTTGAGCCAGAGAACCAATGTATAATTATAATAACGTTTTACTTCCATTTCGACGTTACTATACCTATTTTAAAAATAGTTTATAGATGATATTATTGTTTGTTTTTTTTTTAAATTATTATTATTATTAAATTTAACTAAATTGTTGTTTACGTACTAATTGTTAAGTATTATTTTACTTTATAGACCACTGTTTTGAAAAAAAAATCTCATACTTCACTTAACATTTATTATTATTTAGTTTAATCCTATACATTTTAAGTAAATCGACCTAATCAATTAGGAAATTGTTAAGTTTTTAGATGATTTATTTAAATAAACGTAAACGAGTATTTTGTTTTGGTGTCGCTATTGTAACAAGATATGAAAGATATTTTATTAAGTAAACATACGTAGAAAACCGTTTTAAAATTATATTTTGACTATTATATTTGACTGCCTTGTGATTATAAAAAACAGTTTTAAAAATTGTAATATATTAAATTAAATATAATCTTATTATCTAAAATATAATTTACATATAAATTGTATTATTTCAGATCATCCTTCTGTCCTTTCCCGTTCTAACCTATATATAATCGGTGGTCTGTCTCGAGAAAAATGAAATCTCGTATTGTAAACCGCATCGGTTGGTTTGAATGGGAAATCGGAAAATTAATACTAAAACCCGTGATGGTGACGAAAGATAATTTTGCACGATTCTTCACGCACTCATTGAAAAATCAAAAACTATGACGAGACGGTAGATAGCGCCGGCTTTATCGTCCTGATTCGTTGACGGGATTCAAGTACTTGACAATAATAAATTGTTTGCTAATACAATAATATATAGATACAATTCACCATTATACCTGTGAATAATGTGTTTCAAATTGCGGTTTACTGTTCGTACACTATATTGTATTGTACCAATATTAAGATTCACCTTACCAGCTAATTGTATAGGCAACTTATTTAACGTGTCCAATGTAAATGTCCGATACCCTCTGACAGTGGTATGGGCGATTGTAAACTCTCCCGAGTCTTCAGAACTACTTATTTAATTTAATAAAAATCATAAAATAAATCTAATATACATTTAAGTTTTATTTAAAAATAGTCAATCATATTAATAATAATAATATACATTAATGCCTTTAGCTGCTATGAGCTATAATAGTATAGTCAAAACACAATAAAAAATAAAAATTCATAAAATAAATCTAAGATACAAAATAAATACAAAACATATAACAAAATAAAAATGTTTTACTTAAATTTTTTTGATAATAGTAACACACATATTTAAAAAAAACTTATGATATCTATTTCTAATCTAATATTTTTTGAAACAGTTTTTTTTTTATTTTTTATTTTTTTTTTGTATTACAGTTTTTACTTGTTTTGCTTAATTTATTGCAACTTTGAATTTGAATGTACATTTCAGTTTGAAAATGACAAAATGTTAACCTGGGAGAGCTTACACATTTACTTCAGGTAAACATAATGTTGACCCGCGAGAGTTTACCATCGGAATAGTTTACCATAAAATCGGGAGAGTTTACAATCGCCCGTGAATATAAACGCATCTGGCCTATGTCGGAGGGTATCGTATCAGACAAATGTTATATAATGTATTTTCATAGTTTTCCGAAATACTCGGCTAATAGGCAGTGTACGTCGTATGACCATACTATTTGGGTTGGCTACTCAGTATTTATTTTTAAATAAGTTGGTACAATTGGTTTTTAGTTTGCGCCATTTCTGTAATTGTGGGAACTGAGAAGGTTTTATTATTTTAAAATGTTGGCGTGGCTACTGTGGCTTGTATTTTGTAATAATGTGGTGTAATAGTAATACACTAAAATTATGTCGGTATTGAGCGTGTTAAATTATTTTGTTTCGTTTTTATAGATCGACAGAATATAAGTAACACACTATACATCTAATATTTCACAGTAATTAAGTTATATGCACAGAAATCAAATTTTAATTCATTAAGTACTTTATGACTACAACAACAAAGGTAAATATAATATTCGAAATATAATTTTATTTTTATTTATAAGAACTACAAAGCATTTAAGTACATTAATAATAAAAATATAAGCGATTAATTAGGCCATTGTTTATTGTTTTGTTTCATTCGTGGTATCTAATAACTATAATAAACGTCGTTTCCAAAATCTCTTGATAATAACTTATTCTCATTTTAAGCTACCATTGATATTTGAATTTAAAAAAATTAAACCAACATAATAAATTGTAATATATTATATTATTGACACTTTTAGTTAAGCTGCATTAGTGCATTACGAATAGTAAAATAAATTACTTTAATAGCTATAATATCACAAAATATACTTCTTAAACATTAGTCGCTATAGTCAAATATTATTAAATAATATACAAGTTAAAATATTAAATATTTTACATTTTAACTTAAATTTTATTTTATATTATTCGAGTATATCCACATTTCAAAATGTTTGTGTTTATTCAAAAATACCTGTTTCTAAATGTCCTCACGTGTAACATTACTAGTTAAGTATGACAATTATTGTAGTCGCTCCCTATAACAATTCACCTGTCAAGTCCGGTCACTGCTAATGGGTTTATCTGCGACAGTTTTTCGGGCTCGCGTAGTTTATTTATATTATTTTTATATGTTTAATTTGATTGTGTTTCAACAAACAGTGGCGTGTTGAACTACTCTTTTACGTAAGGAGCGAAGATTCTTACATACCGCACCCACCCACTCGTTTAATTAAATATCCCTACATACCAAAACTAATAGCTTTGCTCGCATTGTCACTATAAAAAAAAAACATATTAACCACCCACCCTTAAATTTATTGATGGAACGGCCACTGGCACGCAATATACGTACTCATTTTAAAATGTCTAGAACGTTTGAAACACAGTAGACGTTCACTAATATCTACATTTACTTACGACAAAATGTATAATGTATGATACGGTGGGTTCAAAAAACTAAATTTCTTTAATTTCAATTTCTATTACGTAACAAATAAAGTAATTAATAATTATACATCAGTGTAAAAACTGTAAGTTTCCTCACCACCTTAGCATACAATGACAATGAAGTATAAATACCCATTCTTAACGTCATATTTAATGTTGCATGAGGTATTGCATAATGGCGCGTTTTTTTTTTTATTGTGGTGTCCCCGAGTGGCAAGCCACTTTAGACCTAATCCACATAAAAAAAGAAGAATGGGCAAATTGATAGTCATTTTATAGTCCAAATATGGTAAAGGAAACTGTTAATATTTATTTTATTCTAATTTTGTATTCCCAAAATAATAATGAATAAATAAAAATATTGATTTTATTGTTCCGTGATACCTTTTATCACTTAGCTAAAGGAATTGGCCCATTATACTCTATGCCAGTGTTGAATTCAATATATATATATATATATATATAATACCTATTATTCATTATTTGTCGCCGGGCGCCTGAGTAAACGAGATTTACAATGACTAACCAGGACACAAATAGTAAATTTAAAACAAAAATAATTTATTCTATACGAATAATGTGAAATATATGGATATATTTATATATATCTATGTTCATATGTCTGTCTTCTGAATTCAATACTGTATGTTTAACCAAATATATAACAATGTTAGCTAATAAATATATTTTAAGTAATAAGTATAGTTAATATTATATTCTTAAGACTATTGTAAACTTACCATGGGTAACTTAAAGTGGTTTACCGCCACTTGACGTTAATAACTTAACACATAACAATTTATTACAATTTTTTTTTTACTTATGATAGTAAATTGTTATTTGTTAGTCTATATGAACAACAACTAATTCAGAATTTTACAATAAAAACCTATTGGTCTTTGCAATCAATTGATTCAGACAACTGATTGCAGTCAACTGTTGTATGATAAATTATTTACGATCGATTGCTAAACGCAATTAGTTATGTTCCAGGTGAGCCAGAGAGAGAAAACACATAGGTAGTTCACTATCTTCTATCTTCTGCATATCATCACAGTATTTAAATAAATTGTTACTACTTGATTATTATTTAACTTCTTGAGTTAAAAACTTGCTGTCAATAAATACAGTGTTGTTAATATTTACATTGGCAATGAAAAATATGTATTATAGATTTATAGCCAGCAAAATTGATTTACATTTTCTTTACTTTTTAGCTAATATAATATTTTAACATGCCCATTTTTAGTTATTAAATAAATATTACAATACGATACGCAATTACAATTAAAATTATTATACTATTTAGTATTTTGTTTATTTCTAAAATTATATAATTAATGATTTTTTAATGAAAATACTAAAATACTAAACTAGAACAAAATACATTACAAGAATCTATAAAATACTAACTAATATAAGTACTTACTTTTTATATAATTCTTAGTAATATTTACGGTTTTTTTTGTTATGGATTCAACAATATTGAATATAAACCATTTTTTAACATAATATTATATAGTATTTAATGACATAAATATTAATAAATGAGAAATGAACGAATGAATCATTAACTAATATAATAATTTCAATTGTGAAAATATCTAAATATTTATTATAGTTGACTTACACGAAAATTTTATAAATACTCTCGGAATATTTTAATACGCATTGTATATTAATAAATTTATATAATGAATATTGGTGGCTTCTGGTGATTGTTTTGCTACATTGTATAGGTACTGCTTTATTATTACATAATTAGAGGACCGCATAACACCGCTTATAATAGTCACTTAGTAAACGCTATGTGTCTATAAAGTTGTAGTTCTAAGTCTTTGGCAATATTAACTTTACACTTATTTTTAGGAACAAATTTATAATTTTGTGAGAAAATGTAATTTATTTATATGCGCGTGGCTTTATAATGTGAACGATGCCGTGGTTATGATAGCATCTTTGGCAGCTTGAGGACGTCATGGTTAGTTTTGTCGGGGAAAAAAGGCAGTTGGTAAGTTGGGCTTCTATTGCCTACTCATCGGAATATCTGTAATAAGTGTGTAAAAAGTGTTGTATATATATATAAAAAGCATAAATACATAATTTTTTTTCTGTTTGGACTCAATTCACCCACTACTGTTTTTTATTACCTGCGGCCCAATTAATCGACAAGGTAATTTGGGATCCAATTAACTATTCTCGTTATAAATAATAATCGTTTTGGGACTGTGATTTATAAACTAACCTAACGTTTCACAAAAGAGACTACGATGACATTATAATATAGAACAATATAATAATATCGTATTACCATTTAATAACAATTATGTACAGCACACTGACGCGTAAAACACACATATTTATATATGAATAATAACTTAAAGACTAAAATGTTTAATAAGTAAAAAACTACACACAATAATAATAATAAAAATAATAAAACTCACGTGGATCGCGTATTGTGATAAGTATAGGTAAGCTATGGACCGCGCGGGATCTGATATAAATGACGTATTTACATCGAAAAATATAAGGGTCGTCCTAGAGTTGTTTGTCGTGCGCCTGACGGCTGCTGCACGTGCGGCGGCGGCGGCGGCGGACGCTGTGCCGGCTGTTCAGGCATGGCTTGAACAGTTCGGCGACAAGCGCCTCGATCAGGCTGACCGTGGCCCTGAGTACCTGATCCACGGTGGTCGGCGACTGTTGGTTGTACATGCGGATGGGCGCTCGCCACGGGCTCATGGTGAAGTGAACGAACCGGGCCGGGGACGCGGTGGCCAGCGCCGCGAGCTGGCGTTGCTGCTGTGGCAGGTCGGCGGCCGTGTCGTCTACGCATCCGTAGTTCTTCATGCGCACCGTCGCGCCCACGTCGTCGAGCTCGGCGAGCAGCGACCGCTGGGCGGCCGTCTTTTGCGCGGCCGTGGCCCGGGCGTCGGCCAGCGTTCGAAGCGCCGCTTTGATGCACTTGTCCATGACGGCCATCTGGACCACGACGTTGGTCGGATGATAATCGCCGGCCATGACCGTGTCGTAGATGCCTTCGAGCGCGGCGCATATGCGCTTGGCGTACCCGGTGCAGTACAGGTTGGCGAAGTTGGCCGCCTCGTTGATTTCGACCACGAAATTTTCCACCGAGAACACGGGCCGCGTGCTGCACCGGAGCGCGGCCACGGCCAACCCTACGGCCCGGCACATGCTCTGCCGGCAGCACGCGTCCACCCGGGTGGTCAACAGCGACCGGGCCGCCGATCTGAGCGTGCCGTACACGCGTTCAGCGTCCACGCGGGCCGGCCGCTGTTGCTGTGTGCTGTCATCGGTTGACGGGCGGAGTGACGCCGACAGCCCGGCGAGCTGTTCGTACACGGCCTGGCTGACCGCGTGCTCGGGCGTCTGGTACAGCACGAGGTGCGCGATGGCCTCCAGGTGTTCGCTGAGTACCGCGTCCCACGTCTCGACCACGCAGCCGCGTACGTACTCTGATCCCAGGCACCCGTCCAGTACGGCCACCAGCCGCTCGGCGTCCAACAAGTCCGGCAGCCGCCGGGCGTCCAGGAGATCGAACGACGTGGCCGCGACCGCGGTGGTCGTCCGGCCGGATGACAGTCGCTGTCGGATCACGTTGTCGTCCGCTTCTGTGGTGGAACAGCTTGAACACGATCCACTGCTGTTGTCGTCTTCGTCGTCGTCGTTGTCGTCGCTGTCGTCGTCGTCGTCGTCGTCGCTACAACAACAACTCTCACCGTTGCGATTCGCCATCGAACCGGCTCTCGTGTGTCCGCCCGTTCCCGCCTGAGTGAGAAAATGAAAAATAAGTGCACCGAAATCAATATACACAGTAAGCAACAACGATCCATATATTATTATGATTAAAGATCGGATTATGGTGCAATCGCATTGCTTTTTATTGCGTGTTCTAAAACGGAAGTTATAAATTCCGAATCAAATGAATTAGATTAATTCACACTACGTTTTTATTTTGCACGGTTCGTGGTTTTTTAATTAAATTACACATTTTCAATTTTATTTCATTAAAATACACTCGTGTCATTATTATTAGTTATTACAGGTATTATATTTATATGTAGTTTGTGCTATTTTATCAATGTCATCTGACTTGAAACTTAATTTACCAAAGAGTTTATGGCTTTTATAGTCAAGAAAAAATTACTCGGTTGTCAACAACTATGAGGAGATATAGTAGTATTGCACTACAAGGGAAAGTTATTAATATTCACATTACTTTTTTTTTTTGTATACAAATCTTAATGTCATTATTATTAATATTGAAAAAAATACGTTAAGGAAATATATACCGCTTATATCCACGATCCACCTACCGTTTGACTGACAATGGTACGTACCATGTTTGGACTAGTGTAGTAGATTAACAGTATATTTATCTAATTTGATTCTTGATGTTTAGAACCAATTTACTCGGAATAAATACTTAATTTACTTATACCTAATACTGACATAAATAGTGTAATCTTTATGATTTAAGATAGTATAAATTATGATTGCCTAACGAACTGTGATAATTAGACACAATATTATATTGTGTACATTTGTATTTTTTCTGTAGAACGAATACTGCAGGTAAAATTAACAATGACATACAATAGATAAGTGGTTAATTAAAAAGCAAATACATTTTACTTTGTAGTGAACTAAATATAAAAATAGAATTTTATGCATTTCAGATTTTCTTAGCTATAACTTGAGAAGTCTAGAAGGCAAAGCTCCTCACGGTTTTGTACGTTATATTAAAAATGTGAAGTAAAAATAACAATTAGAAATAACATTTATATATTTTAGCTTCCGAATCATGCATACATTGATAAATATATATATACTATAAAACATAAATATTAGACGTAAACATATATTATAGTATTTATATTTTCATACATAATATTTAATTTCATAATAATTAAAACCAGTTTAACTTATCAACTTTAAAATAGACCATAACTTTATTTTTTATAGAAGTCATATTATTAGATTTAATCTAAGACTGTCAATTTATTTACCTATTTAATGTTGATTAAATAACGATACCGGCTCAATTTCTAGTATATATTTTATACCAAGTATCTCTATACTATATAAGGATCGTAACTCGTTTAGTTATTTTTATTTTAGTAATGGATTTTTAAATGAAGCAATAAACGACAAAATAGTAAATACCTAAATACCTAAGTATTACGAAAATCATATAAAAATCAAAATATAGTTTGATTTTATTAGTTTTTAATTAATGTTACGATTATCTCAGTTATAATATTAAAACAATAAAAACACTTGACTTATTTTCCCACGAATCTGTCTTAATCCGTCTTTACTAAACTAAATTATTGTGGTTTAAAATGTAAATCCCATCTATTAATTATAATATTAATTTATAATCATTAAAAATCGTACAATTGAGTTAAAATGTCAATAATTGGTTAATTAAAAGTATTATTATATTAATAATACAGTTTAATGTTTATTAGTGTAATTTTTAAGTAAACTATTTATCTGTCTTTATGCTTAAGCAAATAAAATAGGACAAGAGTCCAACGTTGGCAGTGTGACCTTCAGATCATACAATAGTCTACGTCTATTAATGAATTATTTTGTATTATTTACCCAATGCAGTGTCCTGTAAGAATTGTAAAAAAAGTCTCATATGTTTGTATGTATATATTTTGTACGAGTTATATTCCGAAAACTAGTTGGCAATTGCCGTGAAACAGAAAACAGGCATCGCGGGAAAAAACAAAAATCACACGCGGGTAATCTCTTGCAGTCTTATTATCAATACTTTATACCGGAAAGTAATCGCAAAACGAGTGTTTCATTAGTGGAGAACGACGAGCGAGCTGATGCTTCGGGTCCGATATAGTACCTATATTAAACTCGTATAATATAATAATATTTAAATTTAATTTAAATATATAGTATCTACGTTATTATATGTATACAACAGTTGTTGTTAAGTCCCTATCTCTGCCGTTGCAGGACTACTGATGGCTGGAAACGGAGGCACGTATAGGATTTTCGTATAAATAAAGACATGACAAACTGGTTTTTTAATTTTGTTATTATTTTTTTTTTGTCGTTTTTTGTATTTTTTTTTTTTAGTGACATGCGGGTTTAGAAGAAAAACATTACCCAAACTCGCTCGTCTTATCGCGTTGGACGATCATCAGCTCAACCCCGAACCCTTTTGGGGTTAAAAAAAACTTTCGAATATAATCACGAAAACAATTATTATTGTTATATAATATATATTATACATTACACGTGCACACCGCAGCGTTTTCTGAGATAATTCAATAATGTTATTTAGTTTCATAACACAAGGATTACGACTATACATCAGGAATGGAATTTCATGAGTGTACCTTCTCGTGTGATTAATTATTTTTCAATGTTAAAAGTTTAAAACACATTAAGCTTATATTGATTTATTTATATTATCTCTCGCTTCACGTGTTATAATATTCATACTATTATACGTAGTTTGTGTTCTAATCAACTACGAATTGACCACCAGTTCAAAAAAGGTTTAGCTAGGTGCCTAAAACTTTGAACAATGAATTATATTTTTTTATTTTATTCCCATTTTTGGTTTGAGGTAAGACTGTGATTCTTAAAAATGTGCATATTAGTTTGAAATTCAAGTTGGTTAGATGATATATCTATAGATATCTATAGATATTTCATACATATGTATGTGGTTTGAAAATGTTAATAGCTATTATGTCATAGTTTATTGACTTCAGTATTGTATTATACGAATAATTTTGTCTGTTTATATTATATCAATGTAGGTGAGTAGATAGTAAGTATCTTATAATAATTATTATTTAACTATAATAACATAATTTTACATATTATTTTTATATTATAATTTATATAGGTAAGAAAACAATTAACAAATTATTAAATCAATGTTGTAACTGTAGAAAATATTTTAAGTAATATTGATCAAGTATTTTGTAAATTACATAATATTTAATATTATATTTATTATTTATCATTTTATTTTTAACAATTCCAATTTTATCACAAAAGAAATCATTGTTGTAGAAGATCAATTAAAAATAAACATAGATGTATGTATAACATACATTTTATAATTTTTATCATTCATATTTTAATTTGTTTACTTCAATAATAATTTATCGATTTCAACAGCGAAATAAATTAATTAATTAAAATCTAATAAATATAGATATAACCTTCTTAAACAACTTAAACACACTAAATATTTCACTGGTTGTTAGTGAATCAAAATAAATAACTCACATCAATGTAATTTAAAATGTAAAAAGTTATATTCAAATAGTATAGAACACTTGTTTCATATTACTATATTAGATTCAACTTTGGTTTTTTTTTTATCTAATGTGCATTGAAATATAAATTAATTATATTTTCTTTCATTTATACCAGTGGTCGGCAACCTTTTTGGACTTCCGGGCCACATTCATAAATTAATAAGAGTTCGCGGGCCAAACAAAAATAAAAATACAATATACTTTATAGTAATAATAATAAGAAAAACAATTAAAATTACGATAATTTAATCTTAAATTTATAATATTATTGTTTGTATTGTATTTGTATTAGCATAAATTTTGTAGTAAAAAAAAAAATGTTAATATTTGTCATAATTTAATTACATGTGATTTGTTTAGAAACCAATATATATTTTTAGGTATAATGATATCTAGGTATATTGTTATCAGTTATTAACACGATCATAGAATTTCAGTAGATATATAGGTACTTAAGTCGTTCAATATTTCTTGTAACAACTATGTATATAGGTGCATTTTATCTGTACTGAGACAAACTAAATTCATCCACTGGGCGATGAAAAGCTTTTGTGACCTGCACATTGCCCGATTGATTATCTTCGTATCGAAATCGATTGGAATCATGTGTAAACGGAAAGTACACAAATTTAAATTAATATAATATAATCACAATGCAAATATAAAACTTTGAATGTTTTAATATTTTTGGGGATATTAAAAAAAGAAGAATAATAATAGTATATAATGTCAAATCTATTCCTGATCAAACTCGTAATAAATTATTAGACGATATTTTAAATAAATATTATTTACTATTACTTACAATTGTACATATATTAAATTATGTAGGTACATACCTGTAGTAGCAATTGACTGATTTACACGTGTCTTAGCATTATAATATTATAGTTGATAAATAATATACATCGGAAAAGCCAAAAAGTGCGCGACACAACTAAATTAATTATAAAAAGATATTATGCGTTTATCAAATGCGCATGTATCGTATAGGTAGTGTTCTTATAATTATTGCGCGAGAAACTCGTCTAGTTTATTCACGTCTGCGGCGGTATATTATATTATAATGTTATTGTTAATTCGCATCTAGTAGTATTATCATAATCAATTATTTTCACTAAACAGAAGTAGGTACACCGTACAGAATATTTCGTCCGTCGACTACGCGACACGCATTTACAGTGGTTATTGTTTCAGATTTAAAATGTGTTCGTACCTATAATAATATGGTATAATATGAGACGTAAACACGCATTGCGCTTACCCACATTGTGTACTTTATATTATTATAATAAAATGTTTATCGTCGGAAAACACCGTCGTGAACTGATACCGTCATACAGACGATATGCCTCGCCGCTGCTGAACGTCCTATTCGGTGGGGATCCAAGCGCGGGGTTAAGGTCCACCAGAGTTCGGAGATGGGCGTGTGGGTACGTGTGTGCGTAGTGATAAGGCTTACGATTAGAAAAAAAATGTTATAAAGGTGAAAACATTGTGCTGACATAATATTATAACCTATGTAGTTATTTCTTATAAGAAAGGTATATAGGTATAGCATCGTCAGTCGCGTCTTGTCTCTAATTAACGCGGCACGGGCACGAGTACACAATAGGTATATAAAATTACGTATACCTACCCAATATCACGTATACCACCTATTATACGTTACAGTGGATAATAACAATTATTTATAAGTTTATAACACATATTTTATACTATAACATAAGTACATATTATTCTGTGCGGACGTGCGGTACTGTAATAATACATCAATATTTAATACTATGATTTAATATATCAAATTGAAAGATCGAGCCTTTATTGAATCAAAATAATATTATGATGTGACCTAACACGCATTGGTGTCGTTGTTTGGGTTTTTAGATATTTTTTTATTCCGGAGCAATATATTTATTGTAACTCATACCTGTTTTATTCTAGCTTTAAATTAAGATTACAAACGAGAAAACGTTTGAGATGTGTTTATTACATAGGTTAATATAAATGGTTATTATTATATCTACTTAGTATTATACCAGCTAAGTGTATGCTAATGATCACTCTGTATATAATAAACATATTAATATATTATACATTTATACACACATTAATTATTATTCATCACTTTTATTTTATCGTTATCGAATTTATCTTAAAAATGCTATTCAGTGTTTACACTTTAAATGGGTATACCTAGTTAGTATCAATACAATAACCGATAACCGAACAATTAGTCAAATGAAGATAATACAACTACAACAACATGCATACATTTTATCCTAGTATATAAAATAGAATAAGAGTTGAGTTACCAAGGTCAACATAACATATTATTATTATAATACATAAGATCTATGAGGTTATTATTTTAGAGATCATCATCAATTAATTTTTTTTAGTGGTAATCATGTTTTTAATCATTGATAAAAAAAAAATGTCCATGACAGAACAAATATTTACTTGTAATAATATATATATCTGCAATAAATTATAAAGAATTAAGAAATATAATTATTTTTAATAATACTACAGAATTCTAATAATATTTTGTTTGAATATTATATTAACTTTATTAAAGCATCGAAAATGAATATGTTTTTTTTTAATTTCAAAAATTCAATGTAGGTATACATAAATATATATTAATTAATCAATTAATAGCCTAGAAATCTAAAATTATATTTTAACATAAACAGATATAGATGATAAATAAAATTTCTACCTAACTATAAAAAAAAAATAACGACAAGAAACGAATGTTTAATTTGCCAATTGTCGTTTTGAATCGGTCAAATGGTCCATATTAAATGTAAAAACTAATGATTAAATCTCAAAATCTTTAAATAATTATAAATAATAATAATGAAGTTCAGTAAGATTAAATAATTTTTTAAAAATACGTGTAAATTAAATTTATTTCGGATACGATACACGTGTATATGATTTATTTTCATTTTTAAATATTTATTAGGTACAAATTGTATTTATTTATTTACTATGTATGTTGTATTCTTGTTGGTAATATTAGGTAATATTAATATTAATAAGATAATAACTATCAATTACTAGATAGTAGATATTATATACATTTTACAAAGTATTGGAAATATTATGAAAATGTCTTACTCGTGATTAGTTATATAATATTATAACATTTTAGATGTAAAGATAATGGACAACAGTAATGGTATTGACCAAGTACACCGGTCGTGTGTGACCGCCTTTAGTTGTGATTTAAGCTATTAAGTTGTTAATAATTACATTTTATCATAATATACTTTATAAGCATACAAATTATAATAAAATATAATTTAGTGTATGTATTCTAGCTTACTTTGGTAAACTGGTTTAGTTGACGTATGAAGATATTTTATTATAAATTATAATAATTATGAATTAATAGAAAATAAAGAAAATAATAAATTCCATTGATTATAAATTATATTTGAAAAATAAAATAAATAATGGTTACAATATAATGTTACATTTTCTTTACATTTTTTTTACTTATGAGTTAAAAAGTAGTTTTTAAAGTTAAAACGATAGTTTAATGATTTTAAGTCGTACCTGGCATACTATTATACTTTTATTAATAGCCCCCAGCAAGAATAAACTTCAAGAGTATGATAAGTAGATAATAAAAAAGTGTGCGTGGGCATAGTTTAATCGAAAATAGAGCAAGTATATATTATAATATAATAATAATATTGATACATTGTTTGGTGTTTTATTTAAGGTTTAAACAATACCATTTTACTATTTTAGAGATCTTGATATAATTTTTATCTTGATATATCCGTAATGACAAATCATTTATAACGCATAATTTATGCTTCACCTCGTGTTAGGTTTTAACATTAAGTTTTAACGCGAACATTAATATTATATTATATACATGTATAAATAAATAATCTAATGTAAATTATTATTATTATTACTATTATAGTTTTATATTTTAAATTTTTAAAAGAATATACAATGTTATGCTTTATTTTAAAATATTAATCTTGTAAATTAATGTTTTTAATATTAGTTTTAGATCAATTTGGCTTACACTATCCACGAATAACTATGAACACTTTTAATAAAATAATCAAACCTATTGTAATGGTCTACACTTTACAGTGATAAATAAACGGTTGATACGACAACATACAACTTAAGCTTGGCATTTGAAGAAAAAATAACATTATGATGGTAACTATAATAATTAGTAATGTTGGTGTAATACCTATATAAAAATATTAATTTATTATGATGTGAAAATTTTGTACTGATCGTAAAAAAATTATATTGTAAACGTTTTAGTGTTTTGGTATTTGTATACCATTAAAATATTACATAGTAGGTATCTAATATAATTAGGTAGCAAAAAATAACTACTTATCTTACAACGGCATCAATAAATCTTCATGTTAACGATTTCTCTACATCAGTATTTCGTATAGTGTTGTTTTAAAAGAGTAGAGTAAATCGAATTTTGACGGAATACCCGAATACCCTGTATATTAATATTATATACATATATAAATATAATAATTACTTGTTAAATGTTGATTATACGGATGTAACTATGGTAAAATAGTTCAAAGCCAATTTCGTTCTAATACCTGCCCATGTATTATAATAGTAGGTATATGGTGCGTGTGGTCTATATTTAATATATTTGTACACTTTTGAACACAGTGTGATAGTGTTATATATATTATTATGTATAATACCGATGCGTATTATAATATTATGTATGTATAGGTACCACCAAATAAATTCAGTAGATCAGATACGCCGATACGAATATTGTGTATGCAAGGTGGCTGTAAAACAGCTTTTCTGATGCTATTAAAATGTAAATCGATTTCGATGATCGTGTGTCTGAAAATAATATCGATCACAGATATGATCGGGTGGAAAAATTTAGATTGTTTCAAAACTATAAGCATAATAAATTTATCTATACGATCGCGTTCCAATTTCGGAGATTTTCAATCGTTCACCAATCAGACTTTGATGATTATTATTACAATAAATATTTTTTATTTATTCCATACGGCCGTTGATAAATTTGTTTTTCAAGGTGGTTCCCGCTAATAACACTATAATGATATACATATACACGTTACATGGCGAACATAATATTTTAGGTAAAATAACTCGTTGACTATAATATATTCGGTTAGTGTTATGAATAAGAGTACTATTATAGTGGCACTTTCGTCGGCTAGACAGTTTAACACGAATCAAATCTGCTGTACGTTATTATAAATGTACAATTTAAATTTCGATAAAAACGTAAAAAACCATTGGTTTTAATGTGATATTGTGATAAATGCGCGTAAACAGGTGTTCCGGAATAGTGTGTTATAATGTTGTGTCGACGAGGACATGCCGTCTGATTTAGTTTCCGTGTAAAAATAATATTATATTATTTACGCTCTTTCGACGTACACTGTATAGAGGAACCTAGGTTTATTGGCTATATTTAATAATTATTTTCCGAACAGCACGCGCGACGGACGTCGTACCCACGATTAAATATATACCTTTCGTGGTCGTACCTACATGTATAATCTATTAAATTATGATTATCGGAGATAAGACATAAAAACTTCTTCAATATACAGCGATTAAAATGAGGTACCGCGTTTTAAGAGAAACCGTTCGTTGCGTGGAGTGGGAAGGCCGATTACAACAAGTGTGTAATTTTTAATAATAATATATCCGATATAGTTTCAAACTCGATAAAGAGTACTGAAAACCCACGCGTTCGTTGAATGGGAGAGGACTTGGCTGCGGATCTCGTTCGCCGCGCTGGTATGAATGGATATAGTGTCCGAGTCGCTCCCTCCCTACCGGCACAACGATTACACGACGAGTGTGCTCTTTCTCACTCTGTCTCTCACTACTATATTTATTATTATATTATTGTGTAGTCAGGTAAACGTGCGTAGGTAGGTGTGCCATTGATCACTTTGGTGGACAACCGAAACCGACTTCCCCCCGCATGAATTTCGTGGTGGCGAACGTCGGTCGCCGTATCGAGGACGATCGCTGCAAAACAAAACGAAAATAATTCCACACACGAGATTAAGTATGATACATTATAATATTATGGGTATGACGGCGATTGATTTACACGCATCATTATATGCCGTTTCGCTTAAAACAAAAACAAAATACCGTACCATTACGTGGGTTGTAACATGTGTCTTGTCTATAGGTATACCGAATCACTCACTGCAGGCCTAAGCAATTAACGTGAAACTAGCTTGCCCGTGATAAGTCTGTTTTAATTTTAAATGTTTAAAACGAACTATTCGATATTATAGTAGTACGATTATAAACTAATATGTTCTTCGAGCGCGAACTCACGATCTCTTTATAAGATATGCGTGTATAATTGTAAACGATGAAATGATGTCGAAATCAATTTCAAAATAATTATCGTTTATTTTCGTTGATGACTTACATGTCTTAAAATGACGGTAGTGATTTGATTCAATTATTTGTCGATACTTTTTTGGATAGTTCTTAACGATTCGCGTAGTCATATGCATATCGATAATTAGATGTATTTCGGCGCTTTTTAGTGAAAAACAATTCTAATAAAACCTAAACGTAATAATATGTTGTATTAATCGTGGTATAATAACTTAATTATATTGGATATTGGGTAAGATACATAGGCTGCGTCGTTTATATTGTTTATAGTATAAAAATAATGGATACCTGTTTACCGCACTAATTTAATATGGCGTTTAAAATTCTTTTAGAGTGTTATAAATTTATAATATATCTATTATTATACATACATATATGAAGAAAAAAAAGTCAAAATATTAAAAACGACGAACCATGAAGGTTGTAGAATTAGTCAGACAAGGGTTATTTTAATAATATCGTGGTAAACTATAAAAAAAAGTAAAACGATAATAATAATAATAATAATAATAATAATAATAATATGTTCACAGACCCCAGTATAATGTTATAGCAGTTGTAAGTTTGTAACACCTATAGTGTTCTTAGTTATTACTTATTAGTTTATTTCTGTACTTTTTACGAATTTAACAACACTTCAAAAATAATAACAAGACCGATATTTGTGATATATGTATACTTACGATCTAAGAAAAATTAATGGTTGCTACAATATATTAAAAATCAACAAAAATTATTTAATGATGGCTGATGGCTTATAGCAATAATGATGGGAATGTGCTCTTATGCAATGTACCTATTGGTATTATTTCGTACTTAATATAGGAGACTGTAGAAGACATTAAAATAATCATTGCAATCATTGAGAGCTATGTAAGTAGTTCGTTTTTCGGCATAATTTGTATAAAACCAATAATTAATTATTAGGACCAGTAATTAAAAATTGTGCGCGTGTACCTGTATATTTTGTTATGACGTACCTACTCGAGTTTATGTTGCCCTAGGTAGGTACACATTTATTTCTACTGATTTGTAGTATTGAACGATTTTCGAATGCATTGATATAGATTACATATCCTTATAAGTATATATAAAATTATAATATGTATTTATGTATATTGTATATTAATATATTATAAAGAAAAATTAGCATTGAAAATAATAATATATAATTTATTATTTAATTATAGGCATTCGAATGTGCCGTCAGTCATTCCCCTTCTAGTTTATAATACTCCTCCTCAGGCATGTGTATTATAATAGTCTACTATACATGGTTTATTATAATAATAAAATAGGTACAGTTAAACTAGAATAATATAATAAAAATATAAGTACCTAATGTAGCTGAATTTTTTTTACAATAATTATATATATATAACATATACAATGATATAATTGAACTGTTTAGAGAACGCGTGCAATCATATCGAACTATCATAGGTATAAAATATTATAGCGATGGACCATAGTATGGGCAAATGAATAAAATTGTAATAAAAATAAAGTAATAAATTAATAAACCGTGTTCTAATAATGTGTATGTTTTGAAAATATATAAATGCTCTTAATTTGCACTGTATTTAATCACAAAAAGCCAACGTTTATAAAATACGTTTTGTATAAAATGTAACTAGGTGTATACTATATAGTATACATCAACGAATATATTCCCACAACAATTTGAAATTTAAATGTCAACACCTCTTGGGCATACTCGTACTAATATAATAATAAATACATAAAGTCATTGTTGGTGACGGAAATGGTATACAGGCATTTATATATTATAATTATAGTATGTTAAAATGATAATTTAAATTATTATTATATAATAAGGGTAAAGTATTAAAATAATTATATAAAAAGACGATGATTTCATGATATACCTAAAATCTAAATATATATATATATATATATATATATTATATATAAAAATGGAGGACGAACACGTATAAAATCCAAATAATAATAATAAACGAGAGTAAAATCGGAGCGAAAGAGAACGATGATCGGGTAGTGGTGGAGTAGGCGGCGGCGGCGGTCCGGCTGATAGGAGAGCTGCGTGCTACACACGTACCTACTACAACTACACTCAACAGTCATCAGACAGCATCCCGTAGCGCGCGAGATAGAAAACGTGCGTAGTGTGCGTTCGGTGGTCTCGGTGTTCACGTGCGTCTCGTCGTCGTCGTCTTCATCATTTCCGTTTCTCCATTCCTCACTCTCACTCTTTCTCTCTCTCTCTCTCTCTTTGATATATTTAAAAACTCTATCTCTCTATATATATATATTTAATATCTCCATATATATATATATATATATTTAATATATCTTTATCTCTCTCTCTCTGCTCCTTCTTTCCAGTCTCCGAGCTGTACAAAACGCGCCAGATTACATACTTGCACACACACATTTGGCCGCCACATGCCGCGGCGGTGGTGACCCTTTGAAATCACACATACGCACACGCATTAGCTCACAAACCCGCGTGCAACACACTGCAACTGCCGGCGATCTGCAGGACGTTTTACGTTTTACCGATTTCACCCCGTTTGTGTTTTCGAAAAATAATGTGGTTTTTGTGACGACTTCCTTGTACTCACACGTATTAGCGCATCCGATTTTCCGGAAATGAAGCTGATGTCGATGTCGCCATTTTCGCTGCTGCTGGCTGTGGTCGTAGCTACCGCCGTGGTCACTGCTGTACCCGACGTAACCATCCCCGTCGAACCGATCTACAATACTGGCGGCAATCAATGTTATGACGAATACAACAAACCTCAGGTAGGTACCCTGATTTTTTCTCAAATATCATATTATTATTATTATTATTACTACGATTACGTGATGTAATCACAATGTGGAACGTCGAATCACGCGACCCTATGTAGGTATATTATATATAGGTATCTTTGTGACTATGTATACAGCAACCCTCACACAGATGAGTCTATCCGAAGAGAAAAAAAAAACACTTCGTAATTTAAACATTACTCGTATAGATTTGAGTTTTTTTTTATAAATAACATACCTGGTCGACTGATGTAAAAGAATATTATCGTAACGTTCGTCATCGTGTCGTCGTTATCGTCATCCGAGACTAACCCTTTTTCTTCTATACATTGATGGTTATCAATAATATATTAAGTTATACATGATGTACATATTATACACAATTTCGGTTTAACATGTAACAAAAAACTATAAACGATAGCGACGGTGCCAAAAACAATGAACCGTAAACGACATTTTTTTTAAACATTTTATCTAAATATTACTGTTTTTTTTTTTTATTATAACTAAAAATCAAAACACGCTATTCACTTAAAATGTAAATGATTGTTATGAGAATATTTTAATTGTGCGTTAAACGCATAAATTACAAGTTTACATAACTGTTTACTTAGACTATTCGCGTTTTTATTATTATCAATTATCTTCTAAAGATTATCTTACCAAGTTAGAAAATATATAATCGCGGTTTTGCACATATGCTCACTGCAAACTATATAACATCATCATCTCTATTATGCGGTAATACCAATGTTTGCATATTGCATATAGAGTAACCCTGTTGGTTTTCAAAATCTTTTGTTGCTCGACCTTTTTCTTTCGATCACGAATTCCATAGAAAACAAAACTCGGGCCCGAGGCGAAGGAATGTATTGTCTACAGTCTAAGGAATAGTTAGAGAATTGAAAAAAAATTTTTTTCCATTTGGGTCCAATGGTGATATGGTTAAGATGAACATTAGTTTTCAGCGAGTATAATAATGGCTCAAGGGCGTCGGGTTGTATTATATATTTTATAAAGGAGAATAATTCAAAATTTCTGTAATATTTGAGCTTCACAATACTCACATAGTCACATATTATGATTTTTTCAGTATATCGAATGATATATTTACTCATTATTGACTTATTTAAAACGTACTTTTATATGGAATAACTTATTAAAAAAAATATACCTTTAAATATTGAGAATTGTAAATTACAATTACAACTAGTCATATAATAAGTGGCATTACCTTATCAATGATGATCGCGGTTAGCTTAGAATATAAATTGATAGATTTCTAAGAAACGAGTAATACATTGGCCGTATTAATACAGTAGAATACATTTCGCGAGAGTTGCATTAAAATATATTTTTTAGTTAGTAGGTGATTTAATTATGCAATAGTCTTGTCTTATCTATATACCTATGCTCTAAATATGTTGTGTATATTGATAAAATAGGTACTTTTATTAGTAAATTTATTTCATCCGATTAGTCAATGAAAATATTAAAATCCAGTCTAAAATTTGATGTATTAGGTGTATAAGAATTTAACTAAAAAATTGAATTTATTAAAGTGTATAGTAGGTACATGCAAAATTATTTTGTAATCATTACGTACACGTATAAGATTTTATCAATAGTATAATGTCTATATAATATATTATACTACCCACTTCCCACATACATTGCTACTTTAGTTACGTCTTTACGTGATCAAAACACCTAGATTCACCGTTTTTCAATTCTCAGTTTAAAATGTATTAACGTTTGATGTAATATTTTAACTGGTGCCTACATTAGTACAAAAACCCAAAACCCGTCAGTTGTTAATTATTATCTATCTAATAATCTTTAAATTTACATAAGTAAAATGGACTTTTAAAAATATAGAGAAAATTCAAAATAGAAACTAGATTGTTAACTATATTACAGTCCATTTATAATAATATAAATACCGACTAACTCATAAATTTGTCAAAATTCGTTTATTTTATGTATATTATTACGTTCGTTGATTTTATAGTTAAAAAATAAGTATAATATACACTTATACACAGTATTTACGAGTGATATATATAAGTATAATTATAATACATAAGAGATCGTTTTTGTTTCATTAGTAAAATCGTAAAAGATAGACAATAATTTATGAATTTCACCATAATCAATTAATGTTTTTGTCATTATTAAGTTCGATTGGAATGTAAAATAACTGAGAGGTATATATTATTATTCTCAAATATTATTAAGTTTCGTGCCACCCTGTGGCCTGTAGTATACGTATACGCCGTGTACGGCGTTGGCGTGGCGTAGTTTCATGACATCTGTTTCGGGTCGAAGATAGTTTCTAGTCTAATTTTATAAACAGTAGCCGCCATGTTCACGGGACCCTTTTCCCGAGCACAATATTTTACTATAAAAATATACGTATACACAGAACTTGTTCGTTGTATATAGTTTTACTGTAACAGCAAACTGATCGTATTGGTATGGTATATAATACGACGGCAGACGGAAAACTATAATCGTAAACGGTGTAGTATTATATAAAAATAATTATGGAACACGATAGGTGGACCGTAAAAAGACGACGGTGGACAGCGCGGCATTGCAGCAACCGTTTATGCTGAGACCTGACAGCCCGTGAAGAAATTTACAGCACGGACGTCGTTATTTATCCGTATTTTCTGGGGTAGGTATCTCGCTTCTAGCGAATGTACAGAAAGCGGCTGAGAATTTGTCAAAATTGTTCGGCACTTTTGACAGAAACGATAATGATGATAATAATAATCATCATCTCATTTAAAATAATTTGAGGATCAGCAGACCATTGGGTCGATAATTCTGTATTCGCGCCCATTAAGGTCACGGGTTTCTGGTTGTTTTGTGAAAAAAAATTCGAATCAAACCGAACCGGATGAAATTAATTTAAATTTCGTTTTTACGCGTCTTAGTACGTGAGAGGAGTATTAATATTTAATAGTTTACTATACATTATAATCATAATATAATGTATATATATATATATATATATATATACGACGATTACCAACACGTGCGCGTGTTTTGTTACATTAATAATAATATAATATAAGATAGTTCCGGCGCAGCGCAGTGATTTTGTGTTGTCAAAATTTGGAATGAATCTGAAAAAATATAACGTCACAATATAATGTCCAGCTTCCTCCCTCCTTTATATCCAATACGTATATGTTATGTTCACTTCGACAATATATATATACATATTCTAACTATATAATATACTCATATTCGATTATGTGCCAGTTATTTTTATTTCACATTCGTATATAAGCATTATTATAGATACTACAATATCTACAGTACCCAAACACTTTACGTTTTAGTTATTGTTGCTACATTTTTTTCTCCAAGTACATACGTAAATCCATTTCTGGAAATCTAATCTTCTCGTCACATTGTTATCATAATATTCTGATACGATTGAACCCTTTGATCATACACCGCACCGGTGTGTTTCCCGTGACATCGTGTGCGGTCATGTTATATATACAAACCATTAGATATAGTTTTCTTTATATTATAAATAATAAACATGTGGTAATTTGGGCAATATAGCTTTACGTATCGAAATAAAACACATACATACATACATACCTATTATTTAAACGTATACAAGTATAAAGCTGTCGTAATAACTATTAAGTATAAACTGCGTTAAATGTATCATTGTTATTATGTACGTTATAAATTGAAATATAAAAAATCAGTATAATGTCCATAGTTTTCAAATTACACTTAAATCTGTGAACTTAAATTATTATTTTTATATCAATCAACTGATGAGCTCAAAGAGATAATAAATTAGTAATTCATTTTAAAAGTATTTTGTTTTTAAATTAATAATGTACAGTTTTTTTTTAAATAAAATATACTTTACCAATACTAAAATTAAAATTATAATAGTCATTAGCCTAACGAAATTTTTCCTCTCGACGACTACTTATTGGTTATTTCAATAAATTCACCGAATTATATTTCATTATTATACAATTAATTATGTGTTATTGTAAATGTAAAAAAATATAATAAAAAATATAGTTAGCCATTTTCACCACACAATAAAATATAATATAATATTAACTTATAACTTAATAGTAAATAGAGTCATACATGTTATAACAAGTAATATGTTTGGATTAGTGGGTACACATTTTAACCTAATCTAAATTAAATTTTTTTTTTTTACTGAGGTTAACCAATCACAACACATTTATTTAAGGCGTAACTCATAAATCATATTTGATTATTATTATATTATTTCACGCATCAGAAAGCTGTTTACTGATGTCTATTTTCTCGACAATTTATTAAGTTGTACAGTGTATACTGTATACAGAAATATGATTTTCACTATAATTAAAGTTAATAAAAGCTTTTTTTCTAATTTAATGAATCACATTTATGATTTATCTATTGTAATTTGTAAGTGTACATGATTAATGATGCTTATTAGTTTTTCGTCATATAGTTAAGAAATAATATTAAAACTGACTGGGTTTTTGTTTTTGAATTTAAAAAAAAATTCAATAACATTATATAACCGCTAAAAATATAACTACGAAACCTAATTGAAAATGATTTCCACAAAATCTTAGCACGATTTCGTATAATAATAAACTTTAATAGATTTAAAAAAAACTAGCAGGTAGTAACTGATATAAACGTGACTAAAATGGATTTTTTGCGAAAAAAATATTATTTAATATTATGTTATACAAAATTATTCTGTATTAGTTAAACAAATTAATGTTTACACATTTATAGTTTATTTAATATTAATAACATCGTATAATAGCTATTTATAATTTCTCGAATTACCATAATACCTTAGCAAACTTCAGCATGCATGCTGCAATGTGTGTATTGTTGTAACGGTTCAGTAAATCTGATGACGTTACAAATTCACGATTTTGGCTAGTCGTCGTTGATTTTTAAGACTAAACTTGGTGACATTAACTCAGCATAAAATAACAATAACAAAGTTTATTTTTCTTTGTTCCGTTTTTGATTGTGAAATATATTTTTGTATCAACGAGGTGAGTCCATTTGTACGTTATCTCCGTAAATAACTATTGGACATACCTTGTTTTTGGACAGTATTGACCGTGATGGTATGGCGCATTGTAAACAATTAAAAATTGATTTTCGAAAAAGTGGACTTGCCCTGTTGTTGTAGTGAGGTCTTCATTTGGTTAGTGTGTTCACGCATTAATTTTCAGTTCCTTAGGACTTACTCGTACTAAAGTTAAGGACGACTGAAATAATCACGGAGACAGTCACGAATATTTTATTTATAAAGGCAAATATTGAAGTTACCCACTCATCCACGCATACAATTTAAACTTACCTATGTATAATGTATTTTTAAGATAAAATAAATATTAATATTATTTTTCATTATCAATTAACATTAATGTAACTTATAACTTTCAATAACAAAATGTTTTACGCATAATACAATATAATAATATCTTCCTTGCAGTTCTCCTATTACATTCAATATTACAGAATATGTTTTGTTATCTATATGACATACTGAATCCTGTTTCCTAGAGTAAATAAATAAAATAAACATCAGATTAATGTTAATTTATCATACTAAATTAAAATATACATATTACTTATTCAATGATGATAGTTATTCCTGCGCCACTAAGCACTTCATTCCGATCATCTTAACTTTAGATACTTATTAGTTATTACTATTTAACGATGAAATCGTTCAAAATTTTATATTCATCATGTTATATTGAAATTATAAATTATATTTTTCTCGGAATATGAAATTAAAAATGTACACTGTCATTTAAAAAACAATTTTAAAAAATAAGATAAAAAATATGTTGTATTTTTTAAATAAAATTTATGTTTTACTTCAAGTAATAATATAATAAATAATAATATAAAACGTAAAATTTTTAAAAACTTTAGGTAATACTTTTCGAGAAAATTAGCATTCACCTTATATTTAATTTTTCATATAATATATTGAAAGAGATCAATGACCAACGATAGAGTAGTAAAAGTGAGAGAGAGAGAAAAAGATTCTAGATTTATCGGTGGAAACTCAATCGTTTTTCTTTACTTTGATACGGTGGTGGTGGGGTCTTTCGGACGAGAGTCTAGTATATGACAACAATATTCTTATTACGACGTTATATTATTATCTTGTACGCATTGTAAGCGCAGATAATATAATAACGACACGCTCTGCAGAGGAGTGTACTTATATACATAGTATATAATGTATAAATGTATAGTAAACCGAAATGACACATGTTCAATTCCGGTAGCCACGCGTATCTATATAATAATAATGTAATATTATATAAATCCAGACCTGAATCCGGCAATTATTCACAGGTACACCGATAATAAAAACGTCTGACGTCGTGCGCCTTCTATATATTATTATAATGTATCCCCATCGGAAAGGTAGGGGAGTTACAACGTCTCACTGCAACGCTTTGCGGCATTCCGTTGGGTTTTTCTCTCTTATCCGCCATTTACGTACCTATTACGTTCTTCCCCGCGGTTTTCAACACAATGCTATATTATAGCAATCTACAATAATAGGCACATGTGCTCCCAAGTGCGACTGCTCGCAGGAGGTCAATTCGTAACGAGCGAAAATATAATATGTGACTACAATCCAGAGGGCCGAGGCATAATAATAATAAACAATAGTAATATTATAATGTCAACTAATGGACTGTATACGCACGTCGCAGAGATATGATATTTTAAAGAATTGGTTTCGACCGTGCAGATCGCAGATATATGTCCCTTGAGCACATAATTCGTAACACAGCCAAGATTGCCGCAGGAAATAATATATACTACGTTTACTGCGATTCGTGATTAAAATAATTATATACATTCGACGAGAATCTCGACTAAGTGCTTGATCACCACACAATTATATCAAAACTATGTACGTAGGAGCGATTAATATATAATATGTAAATCGTGTCATTCGAAACGTCTGCAGCTTTACATCAACTGTTCATTCCCGAGAGGAGATACCTATATACATTTATTATTACGTTTACCTATGTTAAACATTTGTAATTTATTTCGAGATTAATAAGAAAAAAGTGTATAAACATATATATATTGTGCACAGTAAATTTTACGTTTATTAATGTAAAATATTACGTACCTACATAATATAACAGTTATCATTTATTTATTTATGTGTAAATTAACCACTTAAAAAAATATCTCTCTTTTCCCCGTCGACTGAGCTCAGGAAAATACATTTTAATTGTTAAGTATAGTAAACAAAAGCTAATGGCGTATTAAATAATCAATACTATATAGTCTTATTATTCTTAAGGGTCTTAGGCGTCCATTAAAATCATCTCGCCACATATTCAAAACTCCGATTTTCTTTATCATTGTTCGTGTTTTCCAGTTTGGTTCTACATTCAGTGACTTGACGTCTGTTTAATATTATACTATCTCATCTTTATTATACTATCATATTATTATATTGTATGCTTAATTACTAATTAGTATTAATAATAACTAATATTTTATTGCATGAAAATAGCTTGTATACGCGAAAGTGTTTTATCTCATAATTTACACGATGGTATTTTCAATGTAGAGATGTATACCGGGTTTCGAGAATGCTGCGTTCGGATTAGAAGTAGAAGCAACTAACACGTGTGGCCAGTCCGGTCCTACTGAATTTTGTGTGCAGTCGGGCAGTCAAGTGACCAAGAAGACATGTGACGTGTGCACAGAATCATCACACTCGCCTTATTACATGACAGATTTCAGCAGCTACGCGAATCGAACGTGGTGGCAGTCGGAAACCATGTACGAGAACGTTCAATACCCAAACCAAGTCAATCTGACCTTGCATTTTGGTATGTAACATTTTATATTTTTCAATGTTTAGTGTTAGTTTAAGTAGGCTATGTTTGACTGACTAACATTCCTAGCATAGAAATATATTCTCAGGGAATATAAAACATGGTTATAGATAATCGATTAGTTTAGGATAGGAAATGAGGAACTTAGGATAAATCATGTATTTAAGATAATGTATTGAAATGCTATAATGTTATATGGTTCATTGGGCCAACGGGAGGAATTAATGTGAAAGTAGTGAGCTTATAATAATTGAAAAAATATAATATGGTTCACCATATATAAATAATTGTTCATACATATATTAACTAATTAGTTATAATATTCAATAGTGACAATTTTTTTTTTTTATAGAACATATTATTGTAAATTAGTCTAAGTTTGTGGAATTATTTTTTTTAATTTTAATTTTGAAAGCATGATAAGTACTATGTAATACATAAAATATATACAAAAAAAATATATTTTAAATAGTGCGTCTTGGTCTTAGTCAACACCATATTTGTTAGTTTTTTTTTTTAATATAATTAAACAGAATAATAATAATATTAATTAAATATTGTTATGTGTTAAAAGATAACAATCAAAATGATTACATAATCCTTTTCTTATCTGAATTTGTATTCATTGACAGCCAGCATATTGACAAGAAAAATGTTTGGCAGAAATAAATATTAAATGATTTATTATTATCGAAACTAATATATAATAATAAAGCTCATAGGTTATTCATAATTTGCCAGATCGTGTAAAAATATATATTAATTTTAAAATTTAGAATTTTATATGTAATTTTAAGTTATATTGTTTTTATACATAATAATAAATCAGAGTATATTTTTCTATGATCAAATATAAAGAGGATACCTAACATTATTTTTTTTATCGTTGGTTTTTCGTAACTTAATGTAATAAGTAAATAAAATGGATATTGAAATAATGTAAAAATACTCAATAATGGAATTTTAATCAAAACGTTGAAAAATAGACTAATAATAAATCGTTTTATACATTGATATTTGATAATAAGTACGTAATAATTATAAGTTTAACGTAATACTTATTAAAAATAGTTAAAAGTGCATAAAGAATGCTAAACGTAAATTTGAAATGTACCTATAAAAACGTATTATATAAATCGTTTAAAAAATATATTTCCCAAAAGTAATTGTTTGAACAATAATTTAGATATCTAAAGATTTTCAATAAATAATCAATAGTTTCTATCGATTTTATGTAACTTTGTTTAAAAAAGTAACTTTTATGATTTGTATAAGATATATTTTTCTTGACATTGATTTAAATATATAAAGAGTTTTAAAGCTATTAACCAAATATAGACTCCCCACCGAGAAACGCATTTACTTTATGTTTCGAAAATAATTTTTGTCAATTTGTTTAAACTTGTCGATTTATTTTCGATAATATAAAACCATTACCCACTCAATCTTTGAAAATGGACTTTAACTAATAGTATAATAATATAAACTTTACAGGACCTTCAAAGCATTTGTCTTTAATTTATGTTTTTTTTTTTCTATGACGTGTAAATATATTATAATCCGCTATAATTCATTGACATTTTTGTAACAATTGCATACCATGCTGTTATAAAATGAGATGTTTTTAATTAATTCTATTAACTCTTTCTGATATAACCTGACAGTCTAACTTCTATGTATATTTCATTCTGGATATAAACGTAATTTACATACGTGGCTACTGTATTAGATGGGCTAACAGGGGCGGAATTTTATCATACTATATTTAATGTGCAATTAACTCCATTTTATACTTTGTACATTGTATGCCGATGATGAGTGTTGAGTTTTATGTTTTTAATAGCGCCTCGAAAATTATAATTAGTTTTTATCTTGTACCTATTAAGTAATCTTATATTTTCTGTTTATAATATTAACAGTAATATAATGATAGGTATATTTGATAGAAGAAGGCGGGAATTTGTAGGTTTTATAATTATTAAGTGGTTATAAATAAAAGTTAAGGACAAGTTGGAAAAATATTTTTTTTAATTTTTTTATTAGAAATCATTTTAGTCATAAAATCTAATAAAATAAAATGTAGTTGTAAAAGAATAAAATTATACGAAGTAAAAAAGGTATAAGCAGGTTTATTTTTAAATATTTTACTTACTTATTAGCACAATGCTATAAATACTACACAACTACAACATAAATCATTACCTTTGAAAATCGCTATTGCCGTATCATAAGTTAATCATAAGTTAATCATAAAATATAATATTCTCATTTCGAAATTAATCATATTTTAAACATTTATTTTTGGTGTGAAATGTTTTTAAAAATATTCTGTGTATATCATAATATACCTAATATTGTGTATTTATGTGTATAGTATGATTTGAATCTTGAAAACAAATATGTCCGGGATGCAACGAAATTGTAGGTTATGATTATTATTTCGTGTTTATAGACGTCTTTTTAATTTCATGATGCTATACTCACCATGGATAAATCGCCATGACGCGTAAGATCGAAATACTCGACTGCACGTTTATTTAATTATTTTGTCGGTCAGTGCACACGTAATACATCCATCATAATAATATTATATTATTATGTACGTTAAATAAATAACAGCTCCTATCAACAATAATTACATGCTGTAGTTGACTTAATATTGATTGTTATTGATCTGTCAGTCGGTTGAATTTTTCAAATTCGTTCATGTTTGTACTTCAGACCGTTACTGTAAAGCATGAGTATATTATGTTTTTAAACCGTTTAAACCACGTAGGTAATTAGTTCTGTCTTCTAAAACCCCGAAAACAAATATATCTACACCTCTTGATTTATTAACAAATAATCTTAGTAATGCAATTTGTATATAATTTAATGTTAATAATGTTATCTCCGAATTTTTTTAACACAACATGATTATATAATAAATACATAACATCCCGAATATAAAATAGGTATCTAATTGAATCATAAGCTTAATATTGTTACAATCTTTTAAATTATTTTATTGCTTTTAAGAAAAAATATAATTAAATAATATAATAAATATTAGCAATGCATTCATTGTACATCCTGTATTACTGAACTAAACTAATAATAAAATCCTATCCTATCGCAAAACTACGTGGGCTGACAGTTCCGCTGATTATTTCATCGTTTTTATACTATATATTATAAATATCAGGGTTTTACATCCTTTAGTAATATAGGTCTTCTAAGTTCTAATAGATTCGTGGACCGACGAAAATTAATGTAAACCCAATAAATGTTAATTAGAGAAACTTGTGTATGAAACTGTCAAAATTAACAATAAACACATCATACTTATGGTTGGTTTATTTTGTATTGTTCGTTCTATACATAATATATAATCCGGCGTCTTCTGAATAAAAATCGTTTTAATTAAATTTTTGTCGTTGAATGATGGATAATACACTCATACACTTGTGTTATGAAAACAGTTCATTTAAATCACAAAACTAGCATTAATATACATTTTTGGCAATAAATTATATGCATGTTATTTCTAACCAATTATGACGTATAGTTAAAATTGTAGATGCAAATATAAGTATTGATTTTTATTCGTTTTATTTCAGAAGGTACCTATTATAATATATTCGTTACAATTGTAAAAAATATATTTATTAGAATTTTTTTATGAGTTTTTTGAATTTTTATTTTTGATATTATTTGATAAAAATTTAATTTAATTTTGTACTAAAATATTATTTGAAAATGTTATATTTTGAGTTATACAAAATAACGTAAATGATTTAAATAATTCAGTTTAAGTGTTTTCGGTCACCAAAGAATTATTATATTTCACGATAAAAAGAGCTTCGTGCTCAGATAACAGCTGAAACAGGAAATAACGAAACGATGACCTCTGTACTTCCATTGATACCAATGGCAATAGAATTTATAATGTGTTTTTAGAAACACGTGGTTTCTATAATATTGTTCTATTTTAAATTTGTATAGTTACAAGTATGAACAAATATTGAATAATATATACTGTATTTATTAGATTATACCTTAAACTCTCGATTCATACAACATAATAAAAAATACATTCTATAAGTTTTTTTTTAAATTCAGAAACTAAAATATAGCCAAAAATATCTATATAAATTTATGTATTATATATATATATATATATATTTATTTCGAACCTAAGATGAATACATAAATAATGAGATTTAAATAGTTATATACTTTTGAAGAATTACTATTAATTGATTTTTGTTATTTATTATAGTTTATGCTACTCATCAATCTTCCATTAATGTTTTTTTGGTTATAGATGTTACCGATCAATTATTATGGTATTATATGGTGAATAAGGATGGTATCGAAAAAATAATCGTAATAACATTATTCTGTTTTTTATACGAATAACAATAATTGACATTCGGCATTATATTCACTATTTTTTGAACGAAAACTGGCTGTTAATTTATTGTAAAATAGAATTCGGATCTAGTAAAGCCAGACAAATAAATAAAAATACGTTAGGGCGTTTGTCATTTCCCGTAGGATGAACAGAATATTTT
Source organism: Rhopalosiphum maidis (assembly GCF_003676215.2). Lineage (NCBI taxonomy): Eukaryota > Metazoa > Arthropoda > Insecta > Hemiptera > Aphididae > Rhopalosiphum > Rhopalosiphum maidis. The sequence continues at coordinate 71,415,703 of NC_040877.1, forward strand.
TTTTGTCGTCTCCCACGCATAATATTTGAATAAAGTAAACCTCACCCGTCGCTAACTACGTATTAAATTATTGTCCTATAATTCGTATATTCAGTTCATAGTAATTATTATTGATAAATTTATGTAAGTATTTATTGATAATACTAGTATATAATGCCACTGATTTTTCTGTTGTAAATAGCCTGATGTTAATTGGTGATAGAACTCAATTCTACTATTTTTAAGTGGTATTCATATTCTATGTAACTATTGATTATCAAAATAAAATATTTTCATCGATTTGCTGTTCAACAAATAGATATGATCGGTCTTACTTAAATACACAAACGATTAGTGGATAAAATTTAATATTTTATGATATGATTTATAATTTTTTATCGTTGATATTAAATAATTAGTATTGGTTTCGTAATTAGTATCGTTGTTTTTTCACTTATTTTAATATTTTAATTAATTATTTACATAATATTGGCATTATTTAATTTATTATAGAATAATCATATTATCCAGGTACTAGTAACTTATATACTAATTACGCATGAATCATGATAATTGTTCCACGACAAACGGTAGTAATAACATATTTCTTAGTTGACAAAGACATTTGTCGGCTGTGCACAAAGGAACACCGATATTATATTTTTTTATATACTATTTTATTTAGGTGCGTTTTATATTTCTCTGGAACGTCGGCAAAGAGTTGAAGCATACTGCGTATACATAGTGTTTCAATGAATAATGTTGTCTAGATATTTTTTTTAATTGTAATTGTTTCTCGTTCACGTTTGAATAACTGAACAAAATACAAAAATACATTAATTTGGTCTGATTATTGTAAAAAGAACAATCAAGTAATCAACATTCAGTGTTTATATTAGTATATAATTTTTTTATCAACTTACGGTGTGGTTACTGATAACTTTGGATTTTGAAAAATATCTTAACACTCTGTAGATCCAAGTACGTACGCGCAATAATATGTAAATATGTAAATGCATTTGGGTTGTATATCGGATATTTTAATGTCGTGAGTATAATTGCGTACACAAACCGTATCCAACTGGCATAATATGCTGTTGTCAACGGTATGTAATTTTTATAGACACGATTCAAATAAGTATTACACATTTGACATGCACGATAACAATGATAATATCAAAAACTGCATTAAACTGCATTTTTTTTTCATAGTCATATTACAAAACTTTTGTTAAAAACCACTAAAACAGTAACTCATATGTACATGACTTCGAAAACATTTTTATTACCAATGATTTAGTTTCTACAATTGAAGTTAAATTGAATTTAAAACGTATGTATTTGTATAAATAATGAAAGTAGATACATTTCAATGGCCAACGTATACTATAAAAACATTTAATAAATACAATTTGTTGATATTATATTTTATAATTAGTTGAGGATAATGAATAAAAATTATATAAATAAGTTATGACTATGAAAATCAGCAGATAAATGGTTAAATACTCAGATGCGTTTATTTATAGTATCTAATTGTTCTCAAAAATTAGATTAGCATACTGTTTATTATTTTTATTTTGATAATTATGCAACACCATTAACATAATTATTGATAATATAACACTAAAATTGAGAAAAATTAACGATAGGTAATATTAACTTAGAATTCTAAGTATTACAATTATTAGCATTTGCTTATAGCTTAGCATCCTCGTTTAATGGCTTATCGTCAAAACGTATTAAAAATGTTATACAAAATGTTTTATTTGGTATAAATCAATTTTAATGTAATTATTTTGTGAGTAACTGGTTCAGGTGTCGTCGGTGTCGATTCATGTTGTGATCGACAATAGAAGAAGACCTGTAGTACTACAGAAAGTACTACACTAAATCACGAATTTAGCAGTTACACAACATTAATCGTTATATATTTAAATAGACAACTTGCTTAATATTATTATAATAAAATGTTTAATTTTTTTTTTTTTTTTAATTAGGTAAGGCATTTGATATCACGTACATCCGACTTCTCTTTTATTCACCGAGGCCTGAGAGTTTCGCAATTTATAAAAAAAGTACAGAAGATGGACAGTGGATACCGTATCAGTTTTATAGGTGAGTGGATTAACACATCAACTTAAATAGATAGATATGAATAAAATGAATTGTTAAATTATTAAATTTGATTTTCTAAAAAATTAAATTATTTTTTGTTAAATAATGAGCAATATGTTAGGGTCTAAAAAAACATACAATTTTAATTTATCACAATTTATAAATATATATATATATACATGGTTTTAATAATATATGATTTTTGTTATTATTATTATTATTATTGGTGTTGAGTTTTTGACCTTAAACAACATGAGATAGTATTGTGTTCATTTTCAGCCAGAACGAATAATAAGTAGTTTTTTTAAAAAAAAAAAAAACAAATTATAATTTTACACTACAATTCATTTGTGTTGACTGTTAAAATTATGTATACGTTAGTAATTTTACGTTGTATAAATCGATCATTTTGTTTGCCTTTAGTGGGAGTTGTAGAGACACCTACGGATTGCCAGATTTGAATTACATCCGTCTTGGTGAACAAGAGACCAGAGCGTTCTGTACTTCCGAGTTTTCAGATATTTCACCATTGACGGGAGGAAGTGTGCCATTTTCCACACTCGAAGGTAGACCATCGGCTAAATTTTACGATTCAAAATCGGAATTTTGGGTATGGTCAATTACATTATGTCGTTTGTAAATATTAAAATATTTAATGATTTATAAATTATGACAAACAGTATTAGAAAATAAAATTGTTTATAGATTTAAGTTATACTTATAATCGTACAATTTCATTAAATGTACGTATTATAAAATTAAATATTCGGGAAAGCCTTGTATGTATTTGTTTTAAAAACTGTTCAATAGTATAAACTTACTTAAAATTGTATTTGTATTAATATTTTGATAAAAGTTAAAACATTAATAAAAAATATTGTATTATAATAATATTGTTATAAATCAGAAATTAGTTGTTTTAAATTTATAAAATCAGTATTATTATAATAATTTAATAAAATCGCGTGATCAAAATTCTTAAAAGAAACTGATTTTATATTAAAAGCAGGCAACTAAATGTACTCAGTTAAGGTTATACTTTTTAAATGTTTTGCTAAAATTGCCTATATCAAACTCCTTAACATATTTCATTCTTAACAGTATATTACTATAATTAATTACTATTATATTGTTATCTATACTAATATATAAAATGATAGCCTTTGTTTGTATGTTCGAGATAAACTCCGAAACTACTTATTCAATCGTTGTGCCGTTTTTTTTAAATTAAAGAGGACATCACAGAGAAGGTTTTAGGCATAAATTTAGCCCGATAAAGTTAATAAGTAATTAGTTATCATTAATTAAAATAAACGTATAAATTGTATACCTATTATGTAATATTATGGCGGCTCGCGGTTTCCAGCTACCTGTAACCTGACCTTTTTTCTTTTGTGTGTGTTTTATCGGCGAGTAGATATGAATAATTGTCCCGAGAAGTAAAAATACTTTCTGTACCATGTTATTTCAACAATTTTATTATCATAGGTTTAGTAAGCAAATACCACTCGAAGAGACTAGTTCTTTGGCTTCTTTCGCTTATACTAAAATTTAGTATGGAATTAGTTATTAATAAATAAAAATAAATTACTAAGTTGTATAAGTTTCTTGGGCGTAGCCGAGACGGGTATGCTAGTAAAATATAAAAATATATTTTCTATCTAAACCATGTTCAATTGTAGCACATAGTACATTTATTTGTTTTAATAGTAAAAGTTAATTTACTAGTATTAAAATAAAAAGTTTGCAAACTTATATTAAAATATATGTGGAAATTGTAAATATTTTGATTTATTGAATTTGTATTTTAGGATTGGGTAACCGCAACAGATGTCCTTATCACGCTAGACCGTTTAAATACATTTGGTGACGAAGTATTTGGGGACCCTCAAGTACTAAAGTCATATTTTTATGCTATTGCGGATTTTGCTGTTGGAGCCAGGTGAATAATAATAATTGTATAAATAAATTTAAATTATCATCTCATAATTAAATAGATTTTGCTAACTTATTTTTAATTATTCGTTTTTCGAAGTTTAAAATACTTTCATTAGACATTTTTAATTTTTAAATAGAAAACCAATAAATTACTTTAATTTCAGTTTATTTTTAAGAAAATCATACCTTTTAATTTTCCAAATTATTTGAGTGGATGATTTAAATTTTTGTTTTAATGGTTCATAGTATTGGCAAACAATTTTTTAATTATCAAATCATAATATGTAAAATTATTTTTTTTTTTTGGTAACAGATGTAAGTGTAATGGACATGCTAGCGAATGTGTTAAAAGTACTTCTATCAATGGCACGTCCAGAAGAGTGTGTCGGTGCGAACACAACACGGCGGGACCCGACTGCAATGAGTGTTTGCCGTTCTATAATGATGCGCCGTGGAGCAGAGCAACCGCATTAAATGCTCACGAGTGTAAAGGTAATTGCATGCATATTTACATTTTTAGTTATGGAACTAGATGGCGCTTTCAATACAGGGCTACGTATACAATTAATATAACTAATAATAATATAACATCTAATAATTTTTTTTGATGCTCAGTCCTTCAACGATACCTAATATATTTTTATTTATTATAATAAGACAGTGTGGTTTGAGCTAAAAACCGTGTTTTTCTATAAAACATCCGGGGGATGAAAACATAAGTTGTTCCTTATTAAAGAGCAAAATTGTAATCATTTAATTGAGACTTAAATTTATTATTGCGAAAGAAGAACTTAGTATTATCATTATCATTATATATATATATTATATATTTTAGTATCATTTTTATTGTAAAAAATATTTGTGTGAAAAATTGGATGTATTTACAGACTAAGCAACAAACCAACCGATAGCAAGCTAAAAAATCGTTTTTTAAAAAAAAAAAAAAAGGTCTTGTTAAAAATGTCTGGAAACAAAAGTTATCAATAATTAGGTTCTAAGTGAATTTTATTTTTGTTCTAGAAATTTATATTTATTTTCAACATATAATATTAAAATAATTATATTTATTAATAGTACCAAGACGTTTTAATCGCCTATTTAATATTGTTTGATGTATCTAGTTGCAATTTTATTTTCGAACACACTAATTTTTTTTTGTCTTTTTGACTATTAAATAAATGTTGTTGGTTTTATCCATACAGAAATAAGCTTAGTTAGTTATAGTGGCCGATCTATTATATATTTATTATATTAATATATATAATATATTTCATATTATGGGGAAAAAATGCTGATGTTAGACCCACCTAGTAAAAAAATGTTTAGTTAGTTACGTTCGAATAGTGCTTTATTTATTTCTAACTATATACATACAAGATACTGCATAACAAACTATTTTTTATTGTTACCCACCCGCCCACCTGACCCACCCAAAAATAGTTTTGGGGAATTTTTCCTAGTTCATACCCGTGTTCGTCGCAACTTAGTTATATAGTTAGTCTGGTTTTTATAACGCTCAACAGCCTCGATTTTTAGTTAAGGTAATATAATTTGTTATAGGTTTAGATTCACGCCAATAACATCTGCATATTTATATTATATATTTCTTTTTATTTCGTCTTATTTTATTAATTTGATTTATTTCAAGGCAGTAATGCGTATATTTTATTATTATTTTTAAATAGTATAATATATATATGCTCATTTATTATTATACAATTGTTTTATATTTTTTCCCTGAGCTTTCTATTATGATGTATCTCTGACTTATCAGTTTGTGATTTGATAATTGTTAATTGTCAAAAAATTGAGTAACTTTAATTAAATCGAATCGGAAAATTAAGTCCAGCTGGGTCATTTTAATTTCTTTATATGCTTATTTAATGGTTCGAACATCAGTATTTCCATATTATTTATATACACATTAACTAATTACAAAAATGTGTATTACATTATTTTACAACTATAAATCCTTTTATAAAACCTTGTTTATATGTACGGGATAATTTATAACACTTTATACGATATATTTTAAGTAATTGAGAAATTTTTAGTGTAACAAAAAAAAAAAACCAACAAATTGTTGTGATTTACTTAGAAGGCCAGCGTAAAACCGGTTCATTATTTAAATATATCTGACACAATTGAGTGTAATTTATGTATTGCAATCCAAACAATAACAGCGTTGATAGATACTCTCAGAATTCGTATGTGACGAAGGCGTGACAAAGATTGCTGTCTCTCGTCTACATGGCCGGTACATGATACATACAAAGAATAATAAACTGCTTTTCGCCGATGGACTGCTTTTCGTCGTGTCTGTTCCGAAAAAAAAAACGCTCACGAGACACAGATACCAGTCATTCTTGTGACTAATGCTATACCACCGTCCACCATATGTACTTACCTATAATAATATGAGATTATGTATATTTTACGTGTTTTACTTACATAATAGACAGAAGATTTTTCAGAGTGTGTGACAAAATTGTTGAGTGCGTTAATTTTTTGATAAAAATTTTATATTCCAAAATACGTGCTTTAATTTCATACTTATCGGTACTCTATTAGCAGTAAACACGCAATCATAATATTATTATATGATTTATATGTTTGTAGTAAGAAAGTCTTTCGCTATTCTTGTGTACGGATATAGTATGTTGTTATATAGTGAAATATGGAATTAATGTTATACTTGTAATATTTCCATCATTAGACTAATTAAAAAAACATTATAAATCACATTACATATTTACATAGCTCTTTTAATATATTATGAATATTACGTATATATAAAAAAACATAATTAACTAAGCGTTAAAAAAAAAATCTATTGCAATTTGCAATAATTACCTACAGTAATCTTTTTTCGTGATTTTTGTGTAAATAGTATTACTACTTATATACTTATTTTATAATTGTATAATATATTATATATTTACGAACGATTGACATAGAACAGTGTTACTAACGTTAAGTTATGTTTTAGTGATAAACTGCAGCATCTGTAGCTGGGTTACTGTTTAGCATGTATTATCATGTATAATGTGGGTCCCATTTGAAAAAATACGCCTCATCCCACTTCTGAACAAAATATTATTTATTTTTACGTCATAATAGCATAGTAAAGTAATAGTAAACATCATACTGTAATATGTATAGTCGTATAGGAATGGGGCGATAACGGTAGCACGTGATGAGAAATAGTGAAAATATGGTTGATATCCTTGGTCAATGCTGTTCGTCAGCGCCGCTGTCATTGGTATATGTATGTTATATAGGTATTAATAGGTAGGTAGATATAGGATATACCACATACATTTCATGTTATATAGATAGGTAGTAGATAGTAGGTACCTATACACACCGCGGCTGGTATCGTCGTTGTCGTTGTTCTCGTCGTCAGTAACCCCGTTATGTTGTGTTCGTCATCTGGTATACTGCAGTCGTGTATGCACACGGACACAGAGTGTCAGCGGAAGGGGAGTTAAGTGTAAGAAAAAAAATTGTGAAAAAAAATTGCAAACAGGTCTAAATGAAAACGGTACGAAAACAGAGTATACGTATACGATGGAATTAAAAGAGACTGGTTGCCGAATATGGTGCAGTTGCAATGGTTTCTTAGAACGACGACGTAGCTCCGTACTGTGTATTTGTGTGTATGTTTCTCTATGCGTGCGTGTGTGTAAGTGTGCGTGTGTACTTGTGCGTGTTATATATACGTATACGCGGTACGCGTTTATCGTGACAAAACGGACATGCCATCGCGTACGGGACCTGATTGGAGAGAAGTCAGGACTTCGACAGGAATTTCTTCTCCAAGGTCCTGGATGACACTTTGTCTTCAATATTACATGTCTATGTATATGATACGAAACGGGCGTTACGGTTTCGTCGAGTCGTCTCGCGCAACATAATATTATATCGATGTATTTTGTCAACATTTTTGTCTACCTTGTAATTTGTATGTACGTTTATAATAATACTATACGATAGCTGTCGTTTAAATATATTTATAATTTATTATCTAGTTACGTATATATATAATGTTATGATATTATCATGGTTGACAAATAAAATGAAATTCTTGAGAGTTATACAGCACAGCCCCAGATTTGTAATTATATTTGAGACTACAAAATTTCGTCCAATGGTACATCTAATTGATTCCGATAATACAGCTAGTATTGATATTGGATTTTCATACTGCTATCTTAATATACGTCATATTTTATTTCTAACGATATTAAATAAGTACAGTGCAGTATGTAAATACAGTATAAGTCTATACAAAAATTGGAAGGAAATTGTTTTTATCTTTAAGTGTTTTTAGACTCGACTAAGCATTGTTGTTCGCTACAATTACAAATTTGGAGTAAATTATTAAGTCCATGGAACTTGATTGTAATATGCCCAAGTATTGTCATTTACATCGTCTGTTTTTCCATCACTGTCGTTAATTATACACTGTTGATTACTTGTTTAAGTAAATTACTGGTAGTATATTTTTTTATGTTTTCATTTTGAAATGCGTTATTAAAAATTTATATAGTATAATAATAATTGATTACTTATTGAAACATCACCTAAGCATAGTTTTTCTTATACACGTCCAAAAACTTTATACATCAACAACCTTTAGTCGATATAAGTAGGAAAGGCTGCTGTTGAGAGTTGGTATTTTTCGTGGTTGATATCTTATCGTATATTTCCGTAAAACAGTTTTCTGCGTTGAACGTATAAGTGCTTGTCATATTATACTTATCATTATACCTTTTATATGCTTCTGATCTATATAAACTGTATACGAATTAATTTCAATACTTCCATGTAAGGCGTTGCATTGGTATAGATATGATGGTTTCCATTAACAATATTGAGGCGAATCCTGTAAATCTTATCAGCGTACGCTTTTAACATGGCAATGACATACGAGTTAGGTAAATATAAAACTATAAAATTGTATGTTGTAAATACTTGTGCACATTTTTTCACTATTCGCACAACACTTCAAGCCACTTATTTCGCGGTTCGCACTAATAGATGTTACGCTCGCATGACTGTAATATAGTATTATTATATTCATATTATAGACAATGTATAGGCACTCATAAAATAAATGATATCCTACAGAACCGTTATTGGAACTCGACAAGAACAAGTTGATACAACAAATGATTTATCGATAATATTCATGAACATTGAACAGTATTATTGGAATAATTCCAAAATACTGGAAAAAAGTTTTGCCGCAGCTGTGCAGGTATATATAATTTTTCTTCTGCTATTACTTCCCTGCAGAATAGTGTCGTCGTATAATAAGACCATAATATCGAGCTTGATTGAAATCCCCAGGCGAATCTGTGGTTGTAAATAGGCATACGCCCGACCATGTGTATGCGCGATGTGCGGAAGTAAACCCTGTTTTAAAGAATAATGTGCATAATAGTATATATTTATATACATATACATATTAAAATAATATTATACATTATAAATATATTATACGACGAGACGGCGTGTGGTATCCGCTTACTACGGCCATAATAATATCTGCCACATTCTTTCGTGACACTATTTTTTCATGAAAAACGTATCGATTGCACATTTGAGGTGTCTTAGCCGTAGGTCATCACGACGTTTAAATAACCGTAGTAAGTCTATATTTATCATTATTATTGCCCAATTGATAATGCTCACCGTCGTGGCGGATCCAATATACGAATAATAATAGTATGATAAACGACAAAGTAATATTATACTTAACATAAATAGATGTAAGTTTAGTTATGATGTGTTTAGGAGGAGTTTTAAACTACGCGAATATGTTGCAGCTGGTCTCGGAGTGTAGTTTTAAATGCGTGCAATTATAATTAATTTATTATTATAATTATATTTATTATCAATTATTATTAATTTTGTTTTTATTTATACTAGGTAAGTAAATAGGTATGTATGGAAAAAAAACCGTGTCGTTCTTATGTATTACGTTTTATGCGCAATTGAAAATTCATCGGTAAGGAATAATAATTGTAGGCGATGCGAACACAGTACTACCTACTCGGCGAGCTGCATGGGAATCGCTTACAAGATAGTTTATCATATCTATCTCAATCACTGCGATCTTGTCAGTTGTCGTCGTCGTAAATCAATTAGTTGTCTAAATCTATATTTATCTGAAATCAATATAATACCTAACTTACTATTGACATTTCAGAAATCACTACCTAAAATAATTGTGAATCTAAGAAATCAATGATTAATTTGTTTGTCATTTCAATATTTTTTTCGTAATTAGGTTGTCAATGCAGAAGACAACCTCACACAATTTATTATTAATATACATATTATTTAAGCACCTAAAAAAATTTTGACCAATACCTCAATAATTTTTATTTTGTCCATTTTAAATTAAAACTAAATAATATTATAATACCTGAATTCAAAATTAAATACACATATCCTTACATAGTCATTTAATGGGTACTCAACAGTAATTTTTAGGTTGTATAATTTAATAAATTTTACTTAGTTTTATGCATTATAATAAGTATTTAGTATATTTCCAACTATAATCCGACTAAAGTTGTACTTTCGGTTCAATAGGGACTAATATTGTAAATTTAGTCGAATTTACACAGCCAACGTAAATATGGAGAAAAAATTTAACTTTACTAGCCTGAATTTCTATATTTTATAATAATTTTATCAATTTATCGTACAATAAATAATAACCGGAAAAGTATAAATGATTTTACGTGAAGTGTAACTTATATAATATAATATTATATGATTTTGTGTATTAACGGTATAAAGTGTATAAAATATTGTAAATGAAAATAATTGTCATATTTGATCGAGAATTTCGTTGAGCCTATTTGTTTTCAACATAAGGTACCTAAACGTCCTAAACTATATTTACTTTCTTTTTGTTTCCCGCACAGAGAAATATGCGTATTATTCAAACGGGTTTTTACTTTCCGGGATTGAAATGCGTACCTCGTGCAACATTTTTTTTCTATATTTTATTTTGTTTCCAAAACGTAAAAATGCTACTGAAACGCAATGCACGGATGATATATAATAACGAGCGTTACGTACAATCGAATGTCTAAAGATTTATTTTTAAATGCATTGTGCCCTTCAGTACACAGAGACTCTAGCTCGGTGCATTCCATATTTGGAGAAACAGCTTGTCAGAGAAGTGCTGTCGATAAGCGTTTCGGTATTGAAAAAGAAAGAAAATATGTACCTATGGGTAGACGTACGTATCGCGCAGTGCTTTCTCAATTATTCATCCCGGGGTTACCTGCAGCATGCACCGAATATTATTGTAAATCGGGTTTTAATTAGTGACGACTAAATGATATGCATTTTTTTTATTCCCGAAAGTCGAATCGGCAAACGGAACATGTGTAACGCGGGTTTTTTTTGTTTTTGCTAGAATACGCGTTCCATTAAATATGTCACTATTGCAGTAGTATAATAATAATATACGAGTTTTCGAAGTGCTTCATTTATCATTGCAAAACGTGAACGGTTTTCACGGGTGATTTGCGAGTCAACGCTTCTTTGCGGCACATATTTGATATTTTCGATTATTGCAGTTATCATTTCTCGTCTAGACACTTGTGCTGGATAGTCACGTTATCGTATAATTTGATTTTTGGACACGACCAACGACTGTTTAGATCTCTGCTAACCAAACGCGTTGTAGTGATTAATCATGAATATATCTATATAAAAGCGATGGCGGTACACGAATAAATCATAATAATAATAATAATAATAATACGTGGTGAACATAACTCCTGGTGTTAAATATCAATAAAATATTTTGACAGTTATACCTGCGTGTTCGTGTTAATGTAATACCGGTAGGATTGTAAAGCGCATACGTATCAATGTATTATCATACAGCGTGGGTGTAAATATAATGATTTCATCTCGATACGATTGAAAACGGATTTCCGCCTAATAAATAATTTTTTATAACTGTTTTAACTCTCGTCTACAACGTTTCAATCTGCCATTATTTATGTTTAATATTGTTTCGCGGTATTCATGCTTTTTAAATTGTGGTTTTTCGCTTCGTCTTGCTTTGCTGATTCTTGTGCCATATTTGTGTATTGCTAAACACGTATAAATAACCCAAGATTCTAAATATAATGGTATGACAATACACTCAAAACTTTTAGCGTACCAACACTTCCAACGAAAGTATATATAATATGTTTAAAAATTATATTGCACGTACCAATTAGTTCAAATTCTATAAAGTATTAAATATTAATGTGTATATAGCATATAGGTTGTACCTATATATGTTGGCACACGCTGCAACGATAATATTTCAATATTTCTATTTGTATAATATTATGTCAAAGGTCGTACGTGTTGTATTGAATTGCAACATCTAAATGTTGCAGCAATAATACCCTAATATAGATAAAAACATGTAGGTTTTTCAAAGAACAAATATTATAATATTATTACTACAGCTTTCAGATTAATATATTATCATTATATTTTATAATCGTTTGAGTGTTGTAAAATAATGAATTATAATGTCCAAATGGTGAGCATTAACTAGTTAAAAAGCTTAAGTTAAGTCAAAAATTGTAATTAATTTTGATTTGTTAACTCAACTAGTGTAATAGATTGTTAAAATAACTAAGATTTTTTCAGTTGATTTAAAAATAATCTATTAATTTAAAACAAAATTTTTGGTTTTAATAGTTTTAAACATTCAAATATTATTATAATAATTGTAATTATAGGCTACCTATAATGTAATATTCTGTTTCTATCTAAAATTATTTTATATATAGTTAGATAGACATGTTCCAAAGAACTTTAAATCACGTTAATCCACTACAGCCATCGGTGATGACAATCGTCATGATAATTAATTTTTACAAAGTATGTAAGTAACGGTTTATTGAAATGCGTATATGGCCCGTGGCCAAACGGTACATTAAATAAGAATCCAAAGGGTCGTCAAGTGCGCTCGTTCGGTTTTTTTGAAAGTATCCCCCGATTCAGGTATGCTTACGCATACACACACATACACGCGCGTCTGTACACCACCGACTCACACTACCTGGTGCCGACACATAGATAACCAGTCTTCGCGTCCACGGGCTAGCGTCAGCTCGTGTCTCGGTGCACTATCGCTCGTCGCATACCAGATCCGCGATTTTAGCTGCGCGTGTCTTACGTCGTACTGTTAATTTTTTTGTCGTCGAGCACAGAGTTGTTCATATTGTGCCCGGTGTGACGTTATAATATTTATCATAATAACATCTATATAGTTAAAGACTTCGTTGAAAATAAAAATAAAATATACACACACGGTTTTCGAATCGAGATTAAACTTACTCACCGGATCATTAGTGCTTTTGATCGACGATGTAATCAAATTGGACGATGCGTTATAATGGAATTGATTTCATTTTGCTTGTGGATTTTCGCACTGATTCTCCGTTGTCAGCCCACCGAATGGGACGGATTAACGCCTTGGTTCACTGGTTCTGGTAAATTACTATTATTATTATTAATTATCGTTTTTAGTATTCGATTTTTTTTTTTTTATGTAAATACTTTGAATATTTGAATTATATATATCTATTTATATGCATATGAAATATAAAGTATTAATTATTTTAAAATTTGATTACAAAAAATAAAATTGATAGTTTTATATAGAATTATTTCAGAAGATAATAATCAAATATTAATTGTACACATTCAATTGTAGTTAATTTGTATAATTTATGTGTGTATGATAATTATAAATTAATATCAGCTTAAATTACTCGTACTAAATATATTAAAAAAATGTGTTACGTACCGATTTTTTTTTATAATATAATAACCGAGGCACAATAACACAGTATTGTTAAAATGACGATTGAGTTATTTTAAAAGGTTAGGTGTGAAAAAAATGTTATCGTGATTTTTTTCAACCAGCCATTAAACGCAATGATTTTGTAACAAAACAAATTGGCCGACTCCTCAACGAACAGTACGTGTCCGAAATGGAATTGGACGCAATGATTTGTTACCCTGCGGTTAAAGCGTACCTATACATGTAGGTATATAAACACACACACACACACACACATCTCATACATTGAAGTGTGTGGTATGCGCGCAAATGACTGTAATAACCGGAACGTCATCCCTCGGTCTCTTTAGCCATAATAATATCGAATTCTTAGCTATCAGTTATGTGTAATGGGATTGTCACAACGGCTAAGTGCGTATAAACGGTGAATTCGATATTTTCCTGCGCTAGCCGCTGCTAATTAGTCCTTCAGAATGTGAAAAGGATTATTTCACATGTCTAATGGAGTGACGTATGTTGTTCTTGAGAAGCCACTGCCGCCCCCGTCACCGTATAGGTATACCTATATAGGTACATAATCCTTATTATGGTCCTGCATAAATTATATAATGACTCGTTCGTGAGGTGTGCCTTTTTACAACCGTCGAAAACAGAATCACTGCAGCAGCACTCGAGCTCGTCTCATGCATCTATATTCTATATTATAATGTATTATTTGTCCGTTATTAGACGATACACTTTTTGTGAGGGTAAGAAGATTGATGCGTTTTTCACTTGAATGGTACCGTAATTAAAAATAAAAATATATATACACACGCAAGAGGACCTATATAAAGATGAAGGTGACGGCATGTATATATGACTATTACAAATTAACCGTAATCAGTAATGTCATCGCGCAGCGGCGATTATAGCCTGAACATTTTGTGCGTATAACTACACTTCAGACTATAATAATATGTAGCGTGAACATAGACGATTTTAACAATTACACGGTTGTTGGATGAAACTGATTTTGACAAGCAGACGCGTCCGTTGTCCTGATCGATGATTTATCGTGATATTCGTCGTCCCAAAACATCGATTAATATCGCGCATCGTGTATGGACGGGTTAAAATCCCTAGTTTTTTTTTAAACCAACGTACCCATTTAGCGCCTGAATCTCATTACACACTGTGCTCTTATTATACATGTGTATAAAATGGTATATAATATAATGAAAGACGGCAACGACACACATTATAATATTATTATATTTTACAGTGTACCTATAAACAAGCAGTGTGCTGCCGCAACGACGAAGAACTCGTGCGCATGTAGTCGCCTCGTGGAGGGGGTCATTATTAATGTAGAAGTATTATATTGTGCGCTCTGCCACCCGATCGTAAATCAATTGTTTATATAGGTATATATTATATTTATATATAAATATATATATATACACGTAAAATATAAGTACCTACATTCGAGGGTATTTTTTCGTACAGACCTGACCGGTTCTTATCTTGAGGGACATGGTGTATTTATTATAATATTATTAATAAGGGAGGGGAGCGTGACGATAATTAGACATCTGTGTATTCACGATAATGAATGTTCGCCTCGGGTATGGAAAGACCAAAATTATGTAAATTTCATCGTGGCTCCTCCGTTGCGCGATCGTTTTCCCTAAAAATGCCGGCATGTACAATTGTACTCAGCGGGTAGTGGCGCCATATATACGTGCAGTAACTATACGTATAAAAAAAATCCCCCAAAAACGACAATACCAAAGAAATCGCAGTTAAACCGATGACTCCCACGCGCGATGCTCACTATATTTAATGACCGGCCCACCACCCACATTTTTCTATTGTTACTTTTAATATCGGTTGCACCTGCGGCAAAAACTATCGTTTTCGGCACCACTTCGGTCTACTTAAAACGAATACAATAATATGAAAATTGTTTAAAAGCGTAAAATTATTACGGGGATAAGTCATTGACTGCTGGTAGGTATATTATTATATTGTCACATCTTATATATATACATTTAGGTACCAATGTCAAAATATATTTATAACATCATTATTGTATACAGTTGTCAGCGCGTTCGATAAAAATCACACATATATATAGGTAACTATAAAATTACTATACTTATCTATAATATAGTATTTAAAACGTATCTACGGTATCTACAATATATAAACAGAGAGTTGCAGGGAAATCTATTTTTGGGTAAGCTACAATAATAAGGTACTTGTTGGAATTTAAATAAAGGTGCATCTGTTTGACATCTCACCGATGATGATGACTTACTTGTTTTTAAAACGTTTTAACTGACGCGACCACGTGTGTTTAAATTGTCTGGTTTGAGAGTGTGCAAGACCCTTACCTCTATACATAATATTAATATATGACGTATATTTCATAATAATAACGTATATTTTAGTAGTTTCGAGAAGATTACGGAGACTTTAACGCTCGCCTGTGATGGACATCAGCACAATTATTATTGTTGCTGGCACAAAAGATTTTTTTGTGGCATTCACCTAAACGTATCTTTCATGGGCGTAACGTTTAAAACAATCGATCGTTAATTATACTGTTACGCGTTTGGTTTTCCCTTCTCCCTCACTAAACACTATTATATCTACTATAATATTATATTATTGTGCTATACATTTTATCCCTATACATTATTATATTATATATATGCACCATTAAGAGTTTAATGCAGTATAACAATATATGTAACGCGGTACCGTCAATGATAGTTGTTGGTAGCAGAAAAGAAAAGCTATACGGCAATTAATGTTGACCTTATGAGGTCATATCAATTATAAGTGTCTTTTGTTGTTACCGACTAATAACAGATAAATACGTCAAAATACCGGGTAACTTATTTTGATCGAGATTCACAGTAGACTCTTAATTGGTTAAAAAGTATTTACAAAAATAATAAGTTACGATTCATGTATATTATAATATATAATAAAATAATATAGTATGATATTATAACTGAAATTTAAAAAAAGAATACTTACTTTATCGTATTCATGAATAAAACAATACGAGGAAAGGCCACTTGTCTAAATAATTTTAGAGTGTATATAGAGGTAGGTACATGATACGTATTATGCGATATGCATATTGTATATTATGTTCTAGATAATATCTTTTCATGCTCTAATTTTATAAAAAAACTCCGTGTATAGTTTATAACTAGCATATTTATAATATAATATGGTAAATACGATAAGATTTTGATGAAATCAAATTAACGTAACCTTAATTTCTATTTAGTTTTTAATCAGCTATTACCTTATTGCGATCATTGAATATTAAGTATGTATATACTAACTTTAAATGAAATGAAGCGGAAATATTTACCGTTGTTATAAACTTAACAATCATTAGACTTAATTTGCATAAAATTCGCTTAATGTAATCGTAACGTTACACACGCGAATTAGTTGATTTGTAATTTAGTCGTTCGTTGATAATCAATTAAGTATTTATTTTTATTCATATTATAATCGTTATACACTTATTAAAATTGGTTTGTACAGTATTAAATTATGCCTTTAAAAATTATATCTTGCAATGTATCTATATAAGCACTTAAATTTCTGCTAGTTACTTAAATATTTTTTTCACAATATAGGTATATAAATAAGCTATATATAAACATTTTTTAATTTCAATTTATGTGAATACAATAGTTAGAAAATATTTTTATGATTTATATGATTATGATCATAATTCCTCCTAATTAATAAACATATATTGTAGTTTTAAGATATTATATATGTTATCAATAAGATCTCTCAGGAAAACCAATGGGCATTTTAAAAGAAAGAGATTATAAGATAATGTTTTTTTATTGTTTAATCAAATTAGGAATTGTGTAGTTTATAGTTACTATTCAGTATTTTATGACAGTTCTTATATAAAAAAAACCTGAAATACCTATTAAAGACTTAGAGAATAATGTTTATGTACCTACTCGACTTGTGCAAACGACAAGAATTTGCAATACACAATTCAAGTAAAATTGTCGCAGAAACACAATGTTTATATGTTTATAACAATAATATATAATAATGGAATAATATTAGTAGATAACAAGATATTGTTGTATAAATACATGAAATAAATATGTTATCCCAATTATTACTTTCGATATCTGCTGATAAATATTATTTTATCGAGCATTATTTGTGATACAAAACTCAGGAAATTATTGGGGATTGGGCACCGTGATCGACAAATAGTTTCACCGCAGCGTTATAATAATAATATGTAGAACGATTTGGTCCGATATATAATATTATTATAATAATACGTGATGGGCCGCGGCAGCATGACGTTTATCGCGATGGTCCAGTTGTTATGCATCGATGACTATACGTTGCGCGGCGGAGGTCCGTTTCCGCGAAGGTTTGTTTCAATCTTATCCATAATATGGGTATACAGCGTGATTCATTAAGCATGCTCACTCCATTTATTTACTTTGGTAATTAATTTATTCAATTACTGATTTTTGGAATTATCAAGTATACCTACAGTTGCTTGAAAACTGTTTTTTAATTATCCTACAGTTGGGCGATAATATTATTTTATTTTCAAACGAGAACCAATAATTTTGCTACTGCAAAGCAGATAAAATTTTCCAAAAAGTTTGATGTAATTAAATCCATATAGGTAATAAATAATAACCTTTGGATGGGCTTACAAAAATGTTAAATGTATTGTGTAATCTCTTACGTGGGATGAAGTATTTATTATACTGCAGATTATAAAATGTTTTTAATTAATATTAATTGATAAAATCCTTAAAAAAACATAAACACGGGTTAATTATTTTTATAATACACAAAATATAACTTAAAAATCAATAATTTGAATTTCGACTTCTACACATTTCCATTTTCATAAATGTCATCTGATTAACATATCACAGAAAAAAGGACGATTTTTATTTGAAAAAAAGTTGATATCGTCAAAAAACATACTATTTAATTGGTTATCGTATTATTATATTATAGTCTAAGTATTTGAATATGCGACCCTAAAATATAGCGGAAGTTTTTTAAAAATTTAAAATCTCAGAATTTAAATAATTTCATTATTAACTGGGATAAAAACGGGAGTGAATATGCTCGGTGAATCAGTCTGTATATATATATATTATACACATGTTATTTATGTTTACTTATATATGAGTTTGTACACGTCGGTACTACGCCGTTATGTGTTTAATAATAATATAATATCGTATGGGTAATATGGTTGAGGTTCTTGCGACGTCGTGCGCGGCGGCGTTGATCCTATACACAATATAATATCTCCTTCACAGCATCAACGTTTTCGCCGCGGCAACGCGATGATCGCACAACGATATTTTACTCCACACGAACACGATTATTGTATTGCGAGCCAGGTATGGGTGTACCCACCTATAAATCAATGAGACATATATTTACACGGGCGGTACTTGCCAGAAATTTAAGGGCGGCGTCATAAATTTACCCCAGACGATTTTACTTTATTACTACTTTATAATAATATTGTAGCTTGAGAGTTTTTTTCTGTGAAAAAAAAAATTAGCCACACTTATATATATAATAAAATCTGAATATGATGTAGTAGGAATTTTATCGTTAACATTTTTATAATTTTATTGTATACATCGAAAATTAATATGATCTATTACCAAATGTTCTGCAGATCTATCGGAAAAATCAATGTGTTTTATATTTTATAGTTTGAACTTCAATCTTTCCATTAGATTTCGAAACAAGCAATTTAGTCGGTATTTCCAATAATTGGTTATAAAGTATAAGTTTAATCTAGGTTAGTCACGGTACAAATCAAGATTTTATTATAAACCTATAAAGACATTTGGAAATAATTTAGAGATTTGAAAATGATCAAATGTTTATGTACAGAAATATCAGGTATTAAATTTTGTGAGCTAGCACAGACAATTGTACAATATCTCTCTAATATATGCGATGCACAAAATAACATTTCATAAAAGGTATCACAAAAAACGTTGACATGGTGTGTATGGGAGTAATATCATATTCTTAATGGTACCAATGCGCAAGAAGTAACGACTCCTAAATGTCATTACATAATATTATTTTCCTTATAGAACAAAACTACAAACGGTTCATGTTGATCACTGGGTTTCATTTGTACCTATATATTTATATCAGATTATCAGAATGTCCTAAAAGTCATGTATTATCTTATTATCTAAATTAAAGAAAAAATTAAAACAACCTAGTTGTCATCCATAGTTATAACACTACGTATGAAAATTTAATACTTATAATAGATCAAAATACTATGAAATCTATTTGGTAGTTGAACTAGGATGATATGAAAAGCTTCTATCAATATATATAAACAAATTATTATTAATTTGTATTACTTCTTGGTAAATATATGTTGATATTTACAAATTAAGTAAATATATAAGATAGTATTATCATAAATTATTATATTAAATATCGTTTTTATCATTACGTACTTATTGATATTATAACATTTTATTAGATTATCTGTTTTTGTAATATGTATAATATATTATATTACAGATTATTTTTAGACTTGTATATTAAATAATAATAATTAGAATATTATCCTTAAATATAGACAATTCAGTTTATTAATAACATAACTTATAGTTATGTATTAATAAACGGTTAATTATAGTTAATAATTCTATACTACTAAATAAATAAATAACAAATTATTATTAAATGATGGTTTTTTTTTTAAGTAATCAATAAAACATTAATTATACTATTAACTTGAGATTGTTATAGATTATACCTATGATTATACTGTTGAAAAAACCGTGTTTAAATAATATGTTGATGTGTTACGGTATCATAAAGATATTTTTATGGGGTTTCTAGATACGTATTGTATTAAACAAATCGATTGTTTTTTGTCTTTTATCATTATTTATTAATGTTTTTTTTTTATACCGTCAACGACATCGACTCCCTCGCAGATAATATTATAACTCACTTTAAACTGGTCCGCGGACGAGATAGGTGCCACGCTGTCGCCGCCGCCACTGTCGTTGTCGTCGTCGTCGTGTACGTTCTATGTGCCTTTTTTCTTTCCACTTTCCATTACTTATATATATATATATATATATATAATATTATATGAGACGTCGTCGCCTCACGTTATCCATTAGAAGCGTGTTTCTCACGATCCGCAATCGCAGCTGTGTTTTTTGTTTTTACATTTTTTCTCCAATACACATACTCATTTCTCCTATGAGTTATATTAGAATTATGTAAATTTAACGGAAGGTTTAAAATTTTAAGACTGAATGCCGCTGCTGCGTATAAATACAGTTACGCTCTACATCGTATAGACATATAGTCTCTCTGTTTATATCGTAGTTATACGTTATCGTCACAAGAACTATCAAGGCGACCAATCTCTGTTTTCTCAACTTTTCAGGAAGAACAAAACACTGTTTTGCTACTAGAAATTACGAAAGTTAGTTTGTAGTACACCTTCGAACAATTAATAACTATAAAACGTGTATTTAAAAATTTTAAAAAGTTACTTTATCAAAAATGATTTATTTCACTAAAGATTCGCGATAATGGCATTGGTGGTGAAATGATTATAACAATTTATAGATATACTATGATATCTGAGATTAGTCGTTACTTATTCATAATTTTTATTATAATATATTTTTGGTGAAGATTAATGAGATTGGTTTTGTTGCCTTGATAGTGTAACATTTGCATTTTAAATGGGTGATGATATATCATTTTTTCGCATTTAACATGCCGCTGATTATTGTAGCTTAAAAAATAAATAACACGGACTCGTGTGTCTTAAAAACACGAATCCATTGATATATAAAACGTACATTTTGAATTTTTTTAGAATAATCATTATGTATCTGAAGTGACGTTATGTTTTTGAGCCAGTTTTCAAACACGATTGTTATTTTATGCGATCTTCGTGGTCCGTCAAATCTACATACTTATTTATAAGAAACCGCGTTTCGAAGACGTCCAAAACGTCTGCTTCGTCCGGTCTCGTTTTACGAATCGAACGCCATTGCCGCCGTCGTCTCGGACCACCCAAAATGTTAATATTGTACAGTAATTATCGTTTTTTTCTTCTTTCGAATCCGGTGGTGTTAATTGAACTCGAGGAAAATCCGATCATTGCGTCCGGCGTACGTGGAGTGAGAGAAATGCGGTGGTCTTGACAAACATAACATATAACAATGCGCCGTTACCCGTTATACAATGACGATGATAATAATAATATATATCACTGGTGTTTTATTGTATATCAAAACGTAATGCAGGTACCTACCGACATAGTTACCGCTCACTAGTGGCCACCCATATTATATTATGTGTGATATATTTGAATAACGGTCGACTCGTTCGAATCACGTAAACTTTATATAACATAAAATTCGAATGCGCCGAGTAGGTACATAAATTCAAACGTACACGCACAATTTTCCAGGCAGACAGCTCGCGAGGCCGTGTATCGTATTATTATTATTATTAATTATTATGTATAATATTCTAAAAATAGGTGTTTTGCTTTAATCCTATGGCTGCAAATCATGTATCTTATACACCGTATAAAATATAAAACTAACTCCAAGAATTTATACACGATGGAGACTTAGATCGCTATCCATCAGATGTGTTTTGATTACTCGCACAAGTAGGTAATATCTTACTAGGTACCAGATAGAAATGCACTCGAAAAATTGTTTTTTTTTTTTAAATGTCATCACAAAGAACCAGTATATTAGTAGTTTATATTTTAATATTTTAAGGGCTGGATAGTGATTTGTTCAACTGTTCCACCCAATGGACATAAAAGGTCGTCTTCTAATACTTTGAGCAGCATCTAAAATTAAACTTTCATTACAGACGTGACAAAAAAACTAATATAATTACAATCATCACACTTATTCATTGGAATGCTAGTAAGGAGCGCAAAGATTAGAGTTAAAAGTTTCGTTTTTTCTTTGTATTACTTAATATACACTGAATTAGTAATAATTCTATAGATTAATGTTTTAATTTTATGAGCAAGTTTGAACGTGGAATATTAAGGAGTTTCTGTAACGTTTTCATATATTCAACCATAAGTTAAATATTCGATCGATCAACGAATAGATGGCGATCGATTTTACGCTTGTACACGTAGTGTTTGTCATGAATATAATATTGCATATAATACGATATTATATAGATAAAACGTTTTGTTTCATCGCGAATAAAATTATATACGGCCTAATGGTTCGTGTTATAAATATTATTATCATAAACGTGTAATGTATTATATGATAGTATTGCAATATCACCGCAAAATGTTTTTGCGATTTTATCACAACCATATCAGTAAAAATTTATACTAAACGACCGTTTCGTTTTCCTCCGCTGTCATAAAATTTCCGGAAACATTCCACAGACGTTATTAATTGCACTACTGCGTGCAACTCACGCGTACTTAACGACATTGTCTGTCCACAAATGCAAACGGGGGAAATTCTCAATGTATTTCAGATATTTTCATTTTTAGGTTTTGTCCCGAGGATGACTCACCTATTACGGTCTCGTATTTGTTGACAAAATAACAAAAAAAAAATAAACAATATCCGCTTACATGCAATTAATGTTATGACAGGATTAGTAATAATAATAATAATATTATCAACACCCTGTACGTCATATTGCAATCTGTGGTAATTACTATGGTATTTTTAAAAATAATTTATAAATATTAGTTACGATTTCAGGTTTAATAAGATTGCCCTATATTCGTAATTTTTAGACTACATTTGGAGAAAAATATGTAGCCGTAGCTCATAGCCTACATGGAGGAGTAGCTGAGGTGGCACATCTAAATCAAAATATTTCTTTAAAATAATATGACTCAATTATAGCAAGTAGGTAGGTATGCGGGTATGTCTAAAAATTTGTAACTAAAATATCTAATATTATAATCTAATGGTGTTTTACCTTCAAAAATAATCTTTTTATTATTCGGGGTGCTGAGACACACCAACCATAGGAACATAAATTTCGGCAATAAGGCTTATTGAGTTAAAATGTTCGTGTTTTTGTTGCCAATTGGCACTACAACTATTTAGCACTAGTTTGGATTTCGGGGTGCCGGACTGATGAACCTCATAATCATTGCGTAGTATTATTATGTTTGGTGAAAATCGTAATATCTTATTGATGTACATGCGCGCTCGCGCAGTTACCGATTATATTATTATATTATTGTTATAGTAGGTATATATAAGAGAAATATGCCGTTGCACCGGGCGGCGCCATATTTGGAAAAGACGTTTGAATGCTGGAATGCCCCAAGTACTGCCCATACTCCGTCATCATATATATACTACGCGAGCGAGCGCGTTTTTTTTCGTTCTATTAAAAAAACTATTTATATAGGTATATATATGTTATACGATTTCCATCGGAATCGCTGAATTTTTCACTCGGATATAATAATATTTAACGACGATGTAAAACGGTTTTTACGGTTTGACTTTAATATACTGCAAGATGATGATAATAATAATAATATAATGTAATAGGTACGTATTACGCTGCGTGTATATGGCCTGAACGGGTTTTCGTGTGTCGATATCGTATATTTATTATTTATTTTTTACGCGTGTGACGATTTTCTATGCGCGCCCGCTGGGAACTCGATTGTCGCCGATGATAGCAATAAGTGATAATATTATATTGTTGCCTAATATAGGTAGTAGGTACCCAACTACCTATACGCCTGTATCGGGCTTTTCGCGACAAACTTTACGACAGATTTACTGCGCGATCGATTAATAACGAAAATCTTTAACGTACACACGATAATGACGTAACGGTCTGCGTATTATATCGCGTGCTGCGTACCTTATAATATGATATTATTAATATATTATTATTATTATTATTATTGTCGTGTACCGTTTATATATATATATATATATATAATACAGTGTGCGTATAATTGCGGTGTGTACCTATACGTCGTGCAGTGGTTCGTCGAACCTATCAGTAGAACGGGAGCTGCAGGTTTTTTATTATTTTTTTTTTTTTTTTTAAGAGCACGCTGGACACAAGGACCTCTAATGAGGTATTTGTCGGCGGCCCGCACTATCGGCAGGGTTTAGCGAGTCTGTGCACATTGCTGCCGTTGCACTTCGTGCCGCAATAAATCATTATCGACTTTCTACACGCACATATACACATACACATGAAAGCGTAGTACACACACTGGGCCGTTTGCGCGCACCTCGCGGACCTGAAAAAAATTTTTAAATTAAATACTCGGCTCGTGTTTGGATTGTCAGCTGTGCAGTATCAGTTTGTCTTAGATTTTTATTTTCAACGTCTAACTATGTATAATGTACAAGTCATGGCATACAATTGTATGTAACGCTCCCCAGGACACATAGAATCTGAAATGGTAAACGATATCTAAGCTCGTTTTAAATTATTAATTAACAAACTAATTGTATTGGTTTTTTAATTTTATTTTGTCTTATTTCATTAAATTACGAGTAAGTATTTTGTATAGACTATTTATTCTGAGAATATTATAAATACTCGATAATACTCAATTGAGTTTTCCAGAAACTCTTGTCTGCATATTGTCATATAAGACAAAATTCTTGATTGATAAATGAAGTGGTATATACCACTGTATATATTAATCGTATTATACATATTTTATTTTACTATTAAATAAGCAAATTTTATTATTAAAAGTACTTACTTATACTAAATGAAAATGTTCACAACTCTGATATACTATCCAGTGCCAAACGGGCAGAAAATCTAAACGTGTGCCGTTCTGTATTGTATATCAACAACTCATCCCATAGTTGTCATGATAAATAATAGTGGATATATTATATAGTTTCTGTTGTTACACTAACATATGACATGGTGGGTTTTCGTTCCGTAAAGCTGATTTTGTATTGTTATATTTTTTAAAGGCACGGTGTCTAAAGGTTAAATTAGGTGTCCATTCCTTATTTTTTTTTTTAATAATTATGAAAATAGTTGAATTTTAAATTAAAATTTGATTGTCTTTTTATTTTGTGTGTTTGTGTGCTTTGTGCAGTTTTTTCATACATGTACATTGTACATAGACAAAACTATGTGACTTTAATAAGTATTAATTCAATTTTTCACTTATCGGTTATAATAAACCATTAAACTTAAATCTGATTTTTATTTTAAAATTTTACTTAATAATTATATTTTTTAATTTGTTGAATAAATAAAGGCGATGCTGTGACAGTCTGAATTTTAAGTATTTTTTTTTTAAACCACTGATTATACAAGAAAAAAAAGAGTTAATAAAAGTAAATATACTATGATAATATTATAAATTATAATAATAATTATTTATATAAAAAAAAATATGCTCTGGGAGGGGGGTTTATTTCCCATATTCTCCCCTATTATTACGTCACTGGGGGCATCTGTCATCAAACTTAAAAATTAGAACATGTTATCCTCAGTTGTGTCATTTGAGTATTTTAATAGAAGTGTAAATATTTAAGTCCAATTTTTTTACCATCAGACTACTTTTTTTTCAATATATTAAAATATATGTGTTTTAGAACATATATATATTGTATTCAGAGGTGTATTCATGATAAGAAGTTATAAATATAATACTTAAATTAATTAAAATTGAATTAGTTATTAACTTATCCATCGTTTGCCTTTTGGATTTTAGAGGAAACACACATAAACTGTTTAACTGTACTACTAATTCAACATACTCTGTAGTGTACATAATCATTAACCTTATTATAAAAGGCTAAAACTTATGAAACGTAAACATTTGTAAACGTCAATCTTTAATCGGATACAATCAATATTGATATATTTTTTATTAATTAATTTATTTTTGGAATATTTTGAAAAATGTAATTTATTTTAAACAAACATTCTCCCGTTGTAGTTAATCATTATTGTTTTTAACAATTAAATAGTATAATATTATAACACATTTAAGGTATATCATTTTATAAAAATAACAAAGATACTTCGGCTCGTTTTGTTATTTGTCAAGGTAGGCTATCTGAAAAAAAATAGGGGTGCCAATGTATCATCTCATAGGAACACAGATAATGTTCTCACCTTTAAATCTGATGACGGCTCAATTATTTGGATCTAATTTGAAGCTTACGATGAAAAAATGTGGGTTAGATGATCGCAAATTTGCTACGATGTATTGCATGCTTTTGTTATTGGCGGAGGCGATAACACCGTGGCACGGGTGTGGAGCGTCTTCTAAAATCGAATGATGATAATAATAATAGATACCTATATAAAATAATCTTCTGTTACTCAGCTCGAATCTGTGCACCCACATAATATAAGTATAATATATTTTACGACAATGCAGTGCGATGCGCGTCTCTCCCTATAATAATAATAATATATTACGACGTATATCGTATGCCCGTCCTCTGTCGCTGCAGCAGTGTACATGTACCTACCTACCTACCGCTGTGTAATACGAAAAGAGATTTCAGAGGTGTGATTGTTTACGCAGCGCTCGAGATTTACCTATTCGGGAGAGATTGCGGTCCGGACTAGCGTTCTTTGTGTATCTAAAAGACCCAATCGAATCATATGCATGTTCTTGCACCATTCCTAATACGTACCTACCTAATAGTGTATTATACAGCTCGACGATCTACATACAAAGGTATACGATAAATTATATCATACAGATGCTCTCATTCCATTTATTTTTATTTTTTACTCAAAATATCACAGTTGTCCAAATTTTGATTTTTTGAATTGCTTGAAGTACATAATCTCAACGCGTAGATCATATTTTCGGGTACTAAATTTTTTTACCCCATTCATAGAGAGTACTGTGGTGATAAAAATTGTTTCCCTGCAAGAACCTCATTCATCAAAATCTTTAAGTTATCTGAATTGTTGAACTTTTTGTACTAAAGATAATAACTCTTAATAATATAATCGCTTTACATTAAACATAAAATACGTTTAATATCGAGTCTAGTTAGAACTTATTATACCTCGATAATTTTTAATAACTATTATAAAATATTACTTTATTAGGTACCTACATAAATGTTGATAACTATGATATCCATCATAGTTTCCCTTAACTTAATCCTATTATCATTGACGATTATCCTTAATACATAAATTCCAATAACTTATAGAAATAATACGTTTGAATTTCGATTTATATACATCAACATTGTTAATAAAATAAATAATTTACAAAAAATGAGTGCGTTTCTTATTATTATTGAATAAAGAAGTTTATATGTACGAAAGAGCAAAGGACATTTTTTAAACAGTGTATAAGTGTAAGTATTTGAAAATATAGTTTTCAGGTGTATGCTTATAAATTCCAAAATTCAAAATTTGAAAAAATCAATTATTAAAAAGAAATAATTGAGTTTGACATGTCTGGCGAATCACTCTTTATGTGTATTATGTGTATATTATACTGAGCGTATTATACTGTAGATAGACGTTGTATAATAATAATTATTATAATATATTATAATCATTATAGGGAACTTTTTGTGGTTCGGTTACTCAAATAACGAATTTTTCTCCTAATGGTGTCATCGTGTACATTTGTAGTAGTTACGAGTAGAATTAATAATAATAATAATATAATAGCAGTGAAAAATATAAAAGAAGATCCTGTGCATTTGTTGTGCGTTGCACGACGGGGAACCGTGTGAAAGTTAATAATATAAAGTGTCGTGTATGTATGCGTTACACGCAGACCATTAGTAAACGGAAAATAAACTTTTTTTCGCACCTATTAGCCCGATAAAAGTCACTAATTGGCAAGCAACCAATCGCGATCACGTCGGTATTTTAAAAACTATAGGTTTATTATTAAGTATATTATTCATTTATTTAAAGTCATACCTAGAAATTAAAAATGCAATATAGAAAAAATCATAAATATATATAATAATTCGTATAAACTGTATAATTACTATTGGTAATAGTAAACACTATCTTCAATAGAAAGTTATAGTAAGAATTTTATGTAATAAATTACAATTTTGGAAATGATATAAGTGGTCATGGTACTATACTAAATTTAGATTTTAATACAATCAATTGATTACAATATCCAATAAAAATGTATTGAAAATTGAATATAAAGCATTATTATAAATAATAAAAGAGATAATTTACAAATTCCATCGCATAATATAATTAATTTTAATTAGTTATTAATTCATAATTATTTGAAGTTATAAATTTGGAATTTAAAACTCAAGTATAACAACTTAGTTGACTGTAAGTGAAAAATTTATTTGGGTAGTTAAGGTAGTTATATTTAAATTTCAAAATTAAAATTATTTCAAATTTTTTATAAATTTGTGAAACTATTTTTGTTTTTGCACTAAAAAGATATTTAATTTTTTATCGTGACAACTTTTTATAATATTTTTGACCGAGCGATGTATTATGTCGATATCGTTAACAATGCAGTCGCAACATAGCTGCAAATTTATATACCAAGGAATTAATTATATACTTGGGTTATACATAACTAATTTGTATGTTAGTTCTTCGCTCTTCTGTGAGTTTTTCATCATTAAAGTTCGTGTGATGGACAATTTAAGTGCATATGTGCATATATTTTATGAATCTATAGAATGACGAATCAGGTATCGATTACCTATCTAAATGTTAAAATTAAAATTTAATAATAGATTACTGTATTCATAAATGTAATATCCAGTATAATATTATAAATGATACGCAAAGATACAATATATTATGTATGTCAAGTTTTTATAAAATATTTTTTCAAAATTTGAATTAATATAAGTTTTGAGTAATACTTTTGGACTAATAAAACAATATCCCTTTACATTGTCAATATTATAGTATCCGCAATGATTTAAAAACGGTTTTAAATTTTTGTTTGAAAAGTTTTATATATTTTCCTGGTTTTTTTAAACTTAAAACAAATAATTGGTGGAATTGATTGTTTGTTTAACTACCTGTATTATTGGAATTGATGTACCTTTTCCTTTTCTAAAAGAAGGTCTGGCGGATCTATGAGATACTAAGTATAAGTACAAGTAATTATAATTATAATATAATTATAGGTATACCATTTTACAGTCATACTTATTAATATAATTATAATTATAATTATAATATTATACCGTAATTGAAAAATCTTATGACATATAATATTTTGATTAAAATACTTGTAGTTCAAATATTCTAATATTTTGAAATTAAATTATTTTCCCTTGTCCACATTATCTTTTTTTTTTTATGGCAAATCGATTAAAAAATACAATATTGTTTTTGTTCCCACACAAACAGTTTATATTCCATACATTAAATTGAATATTTGTTGTTTAGTATTAAATATATATATATATATATACGAATGATATATCCCTACGAGCAGTTAAATAGTTTGCGAATCTGGTTGACATTACCACCCAGAACTGGTTTATATTTACGACTGGCGCATTACGGTAGTCATCGTCCTTTTTGTAAAATTTAAAACGCCGACCGATTTCCTTTTATTTTTGTTCATTTTAACGGTTACTCATTCAGTATAACAGCTATAGTCGATTATTGTTTTTTCTTGCTGGCCATTATCATCTATGATTTCAACATATTATAATCTACATCAGTGTTTCGCAAACAATATTTCGTGGTATAGGTCCAACAGTTTCTTGAAGTATGTCAGACCATAATACTATTTTTATTCCTATATTATTATTTATTATACTTCATAAAAATATGTTTTAATTTAAAATATTTTTTAAGGTCAAACGATTGCATGGTGTACCTCGAGGTATAAAATATGTATAATAATAATAATAATGTGTTGGTGTAACAAAACTTATATCTAATAAAATCAAAATTTTACAAATCTTTTTATATGCTCAATTTTAACCATTTATTTTGTTATATTTATAAAGTTTATATAGTATAAGGTATTCTTAACATGAACAAATATAAACTTTTTAAAATCTATTTGAAAAATATTTGCGTTTAAGGTTCGATATAAAGTAATAAGATCAACCGAAAGTTGGATTTCAAAAATATATGTTACCAACATCACTACTTACATTATGCGTAACCATATGGTTTTCTCGGTACATTTTTTTTTCGTGCGCTCTATCATGCTGTCATATGTTCTTAAAAAATAGCAACAGCCTTTGATATCTCTTGTGATCCTTTTTCCTCGCAACATACGCAGTACAAAGTCATATGAAATCCCAATATGAAAGTATAAATAATAATTAACCGTTTATTTTTTTGGTTTTACGAATCCTGTTTTCAGAATGCAATTGTAACGAGTTTTCTCACCGATGCTTCTTCGACAAAGAGCTGTACGACCGGACCGGACACGGAGGACACTGTCTAGACTGTGCCGGAAACCGGGACGGAGCGAACTGTGAGCGGTGCAGAGAGAACTATTACCAGAGGAAGGGCGACACGCACTGCTCGCCGTGCGAGTGTAATGAAGTCGGTGAGTGTTAAGTGCGTCGACCGACTGATGTTTTACGGTTTTCTCGAACGTTCTGAAATATTTTACGGTTTTCCCGAGTAGTTTTTTTTACTAGCGACTCTTTATCATAGGATCGTGGAGTTTGCAGTGTAACTCCGAAGGCAAGTGCCAATGTCGTGAGGGCGTGACGGGTGACAAATGCGATCGGTGCGCCGAAAATCATTTTGATTTCGGGCCGACCGGATGTAAACCGTGTGGATGTACAGTAGCCGGTAGTCTGGATAACGAGCCAAGGTGTGAGGCCGAAAATGGAAATTGCATTTGCAAGGAGAACGTCGAGGGAATTCAATGCAACAAGTGAGTAAAACACGTTTCTTTCGAAAATCGCATGAAAACAAATTATTACTAATATTATACAATAAAATTATTATTTGAAATTCCATTATTTATTGTGTGCTTTCCACTACTCGTTAACGTTAATAGTAGAATATGTTAAGCTTTGAAAAAGTTTGATCCCTTGTGACCTCATTTACCACTGAAATTTAGAATTCCATGGATAAATGTTCGTAGAATAAATACGTAGTACCTAATTAGACTGAGAAATGGAATTATGGTCGTTTCTAAAAATTTTGTCTGATCAATACGTCAGTTAAAAATTTGGAGAAAAATTTTAAATATTAGATAACTATTTACATAACTTTGAGTACTGACTATGATGTACTATAAATCAGTTATAAACACGTTTTTATGTAAACAAATGTCAGTATGTTATTATAATCTTTTAAGTATTAGGTATTTAGTTTTGAAATCAAACATGTACAATTCATAAACGACGTGTCGATTGTTGAATTTAATAAAATAATAGTATTGTTGTGACACGTCATGTTCAAATTATATAAATATAAAAAAAATATATCACTTTTTTGATTTATCGATTAGTACGGAAAACGATAAAACAGAATTACACGTCTATAGATAAGCGTGTAATAAATTTTTTTTTAATCAATAAATATTGTTATTTTATTGCACAGATGTAAACCGGGTTTCTTCAACTTGGACGAGGACAATTTATTCGGTTGTACGCCTTGTTTCTGCTATGGACATTCTTCGGTGTGCCAGTCCGCTTCGGGTTATTCGAGAGGTACCTATATTGTTTGATTTTTTTTTTTTTTTTTTACAATCATTACAACACTCTAAGTGCAATCAAATTGCATTTTTTTATTTACGCATGCGTCTGTGTCTACTACATCATCTGCATATTTACGTATTTTAAGTATCCATCGAGAGCGTGTTTGTCCGGGGCAACGAGCGTTGGAATGGATCGGATATCTACGGTAGAACGGTGTTGCCGGTTCACAGTCCTTTCAAACAATCGTTGGAGATTTCTTCACCATCGAAAGACGCCGTTTACTTATTGGCACCGGGTGAGTTGTTGACAGCTATTAAAAATCCATAAATCTACCTATAACATATTACTACACGCACGGAGCTATAATGCCATGAAAATACTGTAGACAAGTTCCTCGGAGACCAGCGTTCCAGTTACAATCATGACTTGACCTTCAAACTGAGCATCGGTGAAAACAGTCCCGATCCAACTATCAACGACATCATTCTTGAGGGCGGTGCCGGTCTTCGCGTCACTCAAGCAATATTTGGACAAGGAAACACATTGCCTTCCGACACGGTATATGTCTTGCCCATAGTTATATTTTAGGATAGCATCACCGTGGTTCCCAAAATTATTAGGTTTATTTTTATTTGCACCCTTTT
The DNA here is from genome assembly GCF_003676215.2 of Rhopalosiphum maidis. Classification (NCBI taxonomy): domain Eukaryota; kingdom Metazoa; phylum Arthropoda; class Insecta; order Hemiptera; family Aphididae; genus Rhopalosiphum; species Rhopalosiphum maidis. Next base: position 71,448,918 of record NC_040877.1, read on the forward strand.
TTAATTAAGGTTTTTTTCAAGGCGCCTTTCGCCAAGCCACAGCTTGACTAATCTTAAAAATTAGAAAAATAAATATGGCGTATACAAAAAAAAAAAATAATATTCTTGCATTTAATTTAATATTAATTGCTAATTTATTACCAGTATTCTAAAAAAACATCGAAATTTTTTTTGAATACATCTGATGTACCTAATTGTTATTTTATAACCGACACAAGTATGAATTTCAGTGATAAGTATTACCCACAGACGAAATCATGTTTTCATTTATTTTTATTCATTGTCGTACGATTTTATTTTACATTAGTAAAATCACCAAGCTATACTGATATTATTGCTAGATATTTAATTTTTAAATTATCCAAGGCTATTGTTTAGTGCAATATTATTAATCAATCAATCTTAAAAACGACTGAGCTTACTCGTTGTATACGAAAAGATCGTTTTAAGTGTAATTTTTGATAAATTCCAATATTTTAAATCAACATCACGACAACACTGATCCATAATTATTAAAGTAACGGTATTGTTTTGAATTCCTCTTACATGTAGCCAAAAATGTATAAATTCCGTCTTCACGAGAATCCGGACTATGGCTGGCAACCCAGGCTGTCTTCGCGCGATTTCTTCAGCGTTTTATCGAATCTGACAGCCATAAAAATACGAGGAACATATTCTGACAGAGGTACGTATATGTCTTACGCACAAATACACTCGCACAATATGCGACGGTCGTATAATATTATAAAAATTATATTTATGATTTTCTAATAGGAGTCGGTTTTTTGGACGACGTTTCACTTCAGACAGCCCGGCGCGGCGCTCCAGGATTGCCGGCTAACTGGGTCGAGATGTGCACTTGTCCCGAAGGATACATCGGACAATTCTGCGAATCATGTGCACCTGGTTCTCGACACGAACCTACTAGTGGTGGTCCTTTCTCGCCATGTGTTCCGTGTAACTGTCACGGCCATGCCTCCATCTGCGATGCGGATACAGGTAACAAAGATTTTTATTTATACTTTTAAATCATGATTTATTATATTATCTACTTAACTACTATAGTATTATAAGATATTCAAGTAAAAGTATTTTGAATATTTTTTATTTTTAATCAGTACCTATATATAAAATTTTCGAAAAAGAGAAACAGATGTATAGATTTTAGTCAATATATAATTTTTATTATAAAATAAAGTTGAATTAAATTTTATTTGTGTATCTAAGTTCATAGTATGAATTTATTTGGTGTGTCAATAGTCTTAAGTAGAAAATTATTGCATTTAATTATTAATGAATAAGAAATAAAAATGACGATTTTACACTTATAATTAGAAAGTTTATTTTTAAAAACAAATTATTAGAGTTTTTTTAGGTAATGCGTAATGTGTATACTATATTTACTTGCTATATACGATTTATGCGCTCAACTGAAAATTCAAATAAATTTATAAAGAAAATAAATGAGTAATTTACAAATTACAGTTAGATAAAATAATACGTTGTAAAAATATATATACACTATAGAATTAATTAAAAAAATTAAATTTATTTATTTGGCTTACTATGTTAAAAAAAAAATTTATAAAATACTGATTAAATACCTTTACTTAGCATTGAATTACGTGTTTTAAATTATATTTAAAATAAATATCTGGGTCAGAACTCGAATACTTTTAAAAATATATTTTTAAGACCACCTAACTATAATAATATTATTATCGTGCACATACACACGTCTTATTTTATTAATTTACATACCTAGTATTAATATGTTTTGCGAACAAACATCATTTTATAATAATAAAACACGTGGAATTATTTAAATGTTTTATGCACAGGTCGGTGCATTTGTCAGCATAATACGGCGGGCGAAAATTGCGATAGGTGCGCGAAAGGATACTACGGTAACGCTTTGCAGGGAACCGCACTCGACTGTAAACTGTGTCCGTGTCCCAACCAGGGAAGTTGCGTTTTGATCGGAGAAGATACGGTCATTTGTTTGGAATGTCCCAAAGGATACGGAGGTAAACACGTGATATACAAATACGTCTATTTTAGGATTTTAACTATTACGAATTTCCACAGGACCCAGATGTGATATTTGCAGTGATGGTTACTTCGGTGACCCGACTGGAAAGAATGGACCGATCAGTATTTGCAAATCTTGCGACTGCAATTCAAATGTAGACCCAAACGGAATCGGTAATTGCAATCGAACGACCGGAGACTGTCTAAAGTGCATCTACAATACTGGCGGAGCACAGTGCGACCAATGTTTGCCTGGTATGTATTTCGTATAATATTATGCTTTATGTGAAACTTATACTGATTGATATATTGTAATCAGGGCTATAAAAAAATAATGGAATAAAATACTGTTGACCTACTGTATACTTATGATCTAAAAATTAAAAACTATGTTCTAAAAACCTATAATATTTAATTTAAAATCAAAAAGGCTGAAATCGTTTTTTTTTAAATAAAATATTAAAAGTAATAATTTTTTCGATATACAAACAAACAAAATATGAAAATGTACGCTTAAAACAGAATAATTAAAAATAGTTTGTTATATCTAGAGTTCGTGATAATATTTATAAATAATTAAAGAGTTTTCTTTATAAAATATTCGTCGTTAATAAAAAATATTACCTCGTTCTCTAAATTTAGAAAAATGTCTGGGGACGCCCATGCCTTTGGCGATAAATGTTCAGACATTCCATACAAATTCCAGTCTTACCAAAGATAATTATATTTAAAAAAATTTTATTTATATTAATAAAATAATAATTTAATTTTTAAAAGAATGTAAATATATTTTTGATAAATATTCTACAGCGTGAAAAATATCACTAGAAAAGCTTTAAGAGTTGTTGAAAAAATTCAAAATAAAATTCACGTTCAAATAATGAGTATTGCTTAAAACAAATTTTTCACTTATCGAGCTACCATTTTAAGGCACTAGGAAAAAATTAAATTGCATCAAAATGCTAACTATGTTCATAATATAATATTATCAAATTATTAATTTATAGGATATAAAATGAATATGTGTATACGAGTATAATATAATACATTATATTGTAAAAAAATTGTAGATGTTTAATTAACCTATAACCTTATTCTAGGTCATTTTTATATAATCAGTGTTTTTAACATTAGAAATACTTATTATGTATACAATTTTAGTAACTTTATTTTCATCTATATGAGGTCTCTTTCAATGGTGAATTGGGCCAAACTATTTGTAAATTTATATTATTTGTGTATTTATTTGATTTTATTAATATTATACAACGTGTGATGTATATACCATACCGTATATATGATGTATTTAACTGGTTTATTAGACAATAAATTATATTAATTAAATTCGTTAATACCGTGATTTTCAGGATACTTTGGGGACGCCCTTGCTCCTGAAAAAGGCGATTGCAAACCTTGTGACTGTTATCATCTTGGCACCACTGAAACAGGATTTGGACCTTTAGCGTGTGATCAATTAACTGGACAATGTCAGTGTAAACCACACGTAGTCGGAGTAAACTGTGACCAATGTGAAGCCGGTCACTATAACATAGGCAGCGGAGACGTAAGTTGTGATGAGTCGTGCGGAAAATGTTTAGTTGCATCGGGGAAATGTTTAATACGGGTTTTTTTTTACATGTACAATTACTATCGTAGATCTACAAAATAATATGGAGACAACAGAAAGACCTTGGGGTCAACACTTTAAAAAAAATATAACATATTATATTGATTTATCTGTACTCGTTAATAACGAGAGAGAGAAATAAATGTAAGAGAATTCAATACCGACCGTTTATAAGGGGTTCAGTATAGGCAACTTCCTAAATACTTGCATGCGGATAGATTTAAGTGATCATTAGTGTATAAAATAAGTAATGGTGTGCTCCCGGCACAAATATATTATGTACAACTTGTACAAGTGACTACTGGTGTGTACAGTAAAAAATGTATACTTATATCTGCATTATGTACTTTTTGTCAATTATAACGATAGAATTTCTTTCTTTAACTAATTTTGATTTGTTAAAATGTTTACTTGAAATGGATTAAGCCATACTTTGAAATGTTTTATTTCGTTTTCGAATAACCAACATTTCAATTTTTATATATTTTAAATGTTCAAACAAATTGTACAGAAGTTAGGGGACGAAATTTGAAATATTAGCCTAATAAATATCAAGCACACTGCAGACATAACAAATAATCCAAGTTTAAAAAGATCAGTTTAATTACGTTTATAACAAGTTTAATCAGTTTAAAAATATATAATCGTATTAGTAGGTCTATTGGTATAACTGACAAACGGTCGAAACCTCCAATTTTGGTATTTTGGTTGAAATATATTATCATGTACAACCTTTTTAACAAAAAATATAACAACATTTTTAAAATACTACAGCATACACTATAGGTGCCGTGATGTGCACAGGTATTGACTCTTCTTTCTAACCACCGTTCGCACTTGGCAACGTTTATAGCAGGGCACGGGGGACTCGTAGTCCATAAACCTTTTGACAATGTGATTATGATTATTAATCATTATATTTTGTAGGGCTGTCAATCGTGTGAATGCGATGCAGTGGGTTCCGTCAACAATACCTGCGATACCAACACCGGTCAATGTATATGTCGTCCGGGAATAACCGGCAAGAAATGTGACGCGTGCGAACCTTTCCATTATGGATTTTCAGCCGAAGGGTGTAAATCGTGCGCTTGTGATTCCATTGGTTCGGTGTCTTTGCAGTGTGATGCGAATGGACAGTGTCCGGTGAGTTTAAAATCATATTTGACATATTATATATTAAATATTATACAGTACTTGTCTATAAAATTGGTGTTGTAAAAAACTACTTTTAAAAAGTAATTAAGTAGGTACAGTATTTAAAATACTACTTTTTTGTAACATACTTAGGTACTATTCAAATACTATTAAAAATGAATTTGAAATATTATTTTTTTGTATTAGTTATTAGTAAATTATATTATTAACTTAGGAATTAATTTTCCTATCATTCAATTCCTAGTTTTAAATATTATTAAAGCTTTGTTTAAGGGTTTAAGTAACTGAATTAAATTATTTATTGAATTCTAATGAAAAAAAACTATTATATTTAGTATTTTATGAAAACTTGTATTTTATCTTATTTTATTATTTGTTAATAACATAATAAAATATTCAAATTATAACAATTATCAAGAACATATTTTATTAAAAGTACATTGTTTAATATAAATTTAAATTATCTAATATTTATGTAAATATTTTATAGATTGAATGGATAAATATGCTTGTTAAATGTTTAGTTTAATATTAGTATCAGTCATTTAATAGTGGCATACTGTATAAAAAGTTAAGATATATTATAATATTATAATAATTTTGATGTACTCAAATACCTGTTGATAGAATATAGATAGTATTTAATATTTGAAAAAGTATTTGGATACCAATGCATACATTTTTTACTTAAATACTTAACTGCTTATATTATTTGAGTATTGTCTATACACATTACATATATTTACTCTATACAGTTTTATAATATTAACAAAGTGTGGTAAAAATGGTAGAGCTATTCAGCTGTGTACATCGAAATATTTTATCCGCAATTTTACATGTTAATGATTTAATATATCTTTTAACTTTTTAGTGTTTGGAAAATGTGGAAGGAAGGCGTTGCGATCAATGTAAAGAAAACAAATACGATCGGCAAAGAGGTTGCGTGGATTGTCCAGCATGTTATAATTTGGTTCAAGATGCCGTTTCTTCACATCGCGAAAACCTAAAAAAACTGGAAGATGTGTTAAAAAACATTAATGACAACCCTACTGTGGTAATTGACGAAGATTTCGAACAAAAACTGAAAGAAGTTCAGTTGCAAGTGGACGAATTGGAACAAAACGCCAAACTTGCTACTGGTGGTATGTACAAAATATGTTTGTACATACTTAATTAATGTTTTATGTTTGATATTTCAGGATCATATTTAATAGTGAATTGTATGTGGTTGGCTCAGGTGCCTAATTTTTAGGGGATGACTATTTTTTTTAATATATTTTTATTGTCTTGATCCTTTCATAACTCTGTTCAGTGTTCACTTATTTCTGCAGTTAAATAGTTCATATTTATTTTACAGTTTATCATGTGATACCTACCATAACTTATAAAATTATAATATTATTATATTGGCATATATTTCTTAGCCATCGAAGAAAATAATCATTTAAAATAATCTATTTAATTATAATAGTATAGTTAAAGATTTTTCCTACTAACAATTCAGAATGAAAGTTAAAACTTCAAATTGTTATTTATTCACAATATAAAAATAGTTTTTTCTTTATAATTTGAATATTTTTGTTGTTGTTGCAGCTGGAAATTCTAACCTATGGTTCTGGATGTTATGTGATTAATATATGTGTATCATGTATGTTTTATAGGTAACATCCCAACGAGTGACAAATTGATTTCTCTTCATAGCCAAATAAAGGAAATTCAAGATCTTATGGCTCAAACAAGCAACTGGACTACTTTAGCCGAAGAAAAATCTTTACAGGCTGAAAATAACATCATGAATATTGAAAAAATGAATGATAAATCGTCAAATACATTGAAAAGAGCAATGGAATATATTGAAACCGAAGGGGCCACATCGCTTCTCAAGGCTATATCGAAAAGTAATGAACTCGGACAACAGAGTGACCAAATGTCTGAAATTGCTAGGGAAGCGAGAACATTTTTAATGTTGTAAGTATTATTCTTGTATTTAATAATATTACGTTTAGAATTAAAATTTTTAATAAAAAAAAATTTTTTTTTTTTTTAAATTTTTTTTTTTTTTTTTTTTAATTTAAATTTTTAAATTTTTTTATATTACATAGGTTATACATTTTTTTATTCGTATTATTATTTGCAGAAAAGAGCAAGAAATTGAAAAAATGAAAGTTACTGCAGCACAAGCTATGAAAATATCATCTGAAGCATATAACATAACTAGAGACGCTGTTAATCAACAGAAAAATATCAGGTATTATAAGGTTATTTTTAATAATTTTGTATAGATTCTTCAGTTTTCAAATGTCGATTAGCTTGTATGCATCTCCCTTTCTGTCTTTATCTAAGACTTATGAGTTATATTCTTTCCAGTTGATAAACTTGACCATTTTTCAATTATGTAAAATAAAAATAATATACTATAAATTATGTACTATAGAATAAATTATAATATGGTAATGTTTTTATTAATGCTTATAGTGATGAATTAAAATCTTTGGATACGGAAGTTAACTACGTAAAGGATAAATTGAATACAATTATTACTCAAGCAAATGAAGCGCAAGAATTGGTGACTATGGTCAATAATGATTCATTGTCAATATATCGGGATATTTATGCAATAAATTTACCGGATGTCAATGTCACAGTTCTGAAGCAAAATATTTCTAATTTAAACGCAGAAGTACGATAAATATGTTGTTATTTACTCAAAACATTATTATTAACAATAATATAAATTATATTTGAACATATTTTTTAAAAACAATATCTTTTCTAGGCTGAACAAGTCAAGAATGATTTAAGAATGCAAGGAACTGACCAAAACATTATGAACCTTATAAAAGAAGTAGCCGAAGAGCTACAACAATCTGAGATTACATTAGCTCAAGGTGAAAAGCAGCAAAGAACTAGGGAAAACTTTTTGGCACAAGCAAATGCTTCTTATGAAAAAGCAGATCAAGCTGTTAAATTAGGTGTTAGGATTTTAGAAGAAGCTCAACAAACACTGAGCACATTGCAAGGTGAGTGTAAAAATACCGATAACTTTGTTGAAACGGTTTATCATTAATTTAGTTTAATTTTCCGTTGTAGCATTTGATAAACAGGTGCAAGATAGTAAAAAAAATGCAACGGAGGCTTTAGGACAGGTATCAGAAATCAAACAGTTGATAGAAGAGGCCAGCGATAATACTATTCGTGCACAAGAAGCATTGGCTGGAGCTGAATTGAGTGCCATAGCTGCTAGAGACACTGCTAAAAATGCACAAACAACATACGCTGATCAAGCATTAGAGGTATTAACGTGATAAAACCGTATCCATGTTCAATATTGATTTGTTTTTTTTTTTATATATGTCATGTTAGGATTCCAATAAAATTAAGAAAGCTGCCGAAGAATTGGCATCCGAGGTTCACAAGTTATTCGACGAAACTGTCGGCCAGATAAAACGAGTAGGAAATACTGCAGAACGCTTGAAAGACGCAGAAACTCAATTCGAACAGGATCAAAAAAGCATTGACGATGTAAATGTGTATATTATTATATCGTTAAAAATCAAATCACTCATCGATAAACGATATTATACTTAATATAAATATTATGTTCGTTACAATAATAACTTTGTGTATATTTTAACTTTAATTCTAGGCAAAAACGAAAATTGGCCAAGCAAAAACATCATCATCTGAATCAAAAAAAATGGTAGACAAAGCATTGCAGGATGTCGAACAGATATCAAAAGAATTATTAGATCTGGCTGATAGTGGTAAGTAAAATAATTTTTCATGCATAAAATCATGCGTAGCAGAAAAAAAATTACCGTTTTATTCATTAAATAATGCTTTCTCATATTTGAAAATATTAGTTTTTATTTAGTAGGGTCAATTATTATGTTTAAATTATCATTTACCAATGAATTACAGAACTGTTTGTGTTTTTTTAATGTTTAAGTAATTTAACCGTTAAACTATTTTGTTATTATAGATACTGACAAGCTGAGTCTACTTAATAATAGATTGGAAACGGCCGAACAAGAACTGTTGAACGCTGAGTTGGACAAAAAATTAGCAGCTATCAATACTGCTAAGATTTCTCAAGTGAGTCTCACGAACCACCGCAGTATATCAACAAATTATGTTTCATTATAATAATTGGATTTTTTTAAATTTATATACAGGCTCAGTTAATTAATAAATTAAAAGAGGATATAAAAACATTGACTAACGATGTCAAAAATATCGAAGCGATACGTATGGCACTTCCGAGTGGATGCTGGAAGAAAACGAATATAGAGGAATTGCGTTGAGCGAATAGTATCCACCTTGCGATTACAAGTTTTACCATTTAGTCGTTAATTTTAAGATAATTATACGATTTTTATAATATTTAAGTCAATTTTATGTGTTCATGAATTCAAAAAGATAGTCATAATATTATGTTATTATCAAAATTTGTTTACGCAAACGAATTATTTTTTTATAATACGATAAGCAAGTTCAAATTTTGAGATGGGTGCACATTTTAATATTTTCTAATATAGAACAACACTACGTTCATACATATTTTGTTACATTAGTCTATCATTTAAGAACTTTTTTTAGTAACTTGATTTAAAAAAAAAACAAACAAAATAATTACATTTCTATCGACTTATCGAAAATTATTTTTTATAAAAGTTATTTTTGTTATTAATTCCAACCAATATAAATTCAGTTTTAAACAAATACATTGATATTTTCCCCATAGTTTCTAAGTGTCTTAGAATTACTTGTTAAATCTAAGAATGTACCTATGTAAAAGACTTAAGTAATAATTATGCTGTCTTGAGTAGATTTAGATATATATATATATATATATATTATAATATTTATGTAAGATTATTTCAATGTGCCAAAGACCAATTTATTATTTATTATCCTACATACTATGTCTTACTTATATTAAAGCTTTTTTCCCTATAATAATGTAAAATAAATAAATAAACATAATTAGATGTGAAGCACTTTTTTTTTTTTAAATCTTCATCTAATTTATATTTTTTTTCAGGCTAATAAAATATTTCAATTTGCAACTAATGAAATCAATATAATTTTGACCGATAAAATAATAAGTAATTAAATTATTACAATTTAAAAGTTATAATATGTTTTATTATATTTGTTTCAACTTAACATTCAGCATTACACATAATAAAATTATAAAATTATATACATAATACATCAATACATTATACATCAATTTTTTTACTAACTGTTTGGTAAAACGTAGGTACTTGTATTTTAAATCTTTTAAAATAGTTTATATCTTGGATCATCTGTGTTCATAAACTTTTAAAATGTATCTTTTATAACATTGTTATATACACTTATGCCTATAAAATATTATTATAAGCACTCAAGCAGATTTTAATAATAGCAGTTACGTTATGTACAATTTGTAAAAAACACGTCTAATACCTATCGATCTCTACTGATGTCGATTTTAGTGTCAGATTAATTCCACAGGTGCATATTATGTTCGACTATCTTTAATTAACATAATTATATAAACTCCGCCAGTAGATACTAAATTAATGTGAATTCCATTTAAATAACATAATAAAATCAAATCTAAATATTGTATGTACAATAATTATAATAGGTAATATAATAGGTTTAACTCGATTTGTATTATAAAAAAAAAAATCAAATTCAAATTTGTATACGTAATTTTATTACTGTAATATATACAATAAATAATAAATAAATTAAAAATTAATTTGTATACTATGGCAACTATTTAGTATGATGGGGAAAGCGTATTACATTTTATATAGTACAGAATGTCAAACCATACAAAGTATTTATTAGATACTATCACAATATACGTGTTAATTATCTAAAAACTAAAAATTTAATAGGATGTCAGCATTATATAATTGTTTCCTATCTTCGGGTCACGTGCAACATAAACAAAACAGATTAACGTCAAATTGAATTTAACGATTTTCGAGTAATCTTAGAGAAAAATTATCGATTACAAAAATGATAGAGAACAATATTTTCATGTCAATTTAATATTTTCCCCTTATTTTACTTGAAAAATGAAGCGCAACATTTTGTAAATTTAAATTGGATATTTAATTAAATTGGCATATCAAATCTGTGTGACACACTCTGTACGAGTTTATATAACTATAATATAAAATTTACCTTGTAATAAAAATTGATAGTCTATGACATCGATCGTGTCGTGTTATTAATTTCAGCCTTAAACTGGGAAGGAAAATAAGTCGTTTGATTATAATTGGATTTAGGTATACCGTAACTTAAAATTTAAAAATACCTAACAGCAGTTAAACGATCGGTTTTGATCGGTCAAAAATAATATTGTCAGAGATTGGCGATTGCGCGTTGATTTAAAGGTCAAACCGATATAATTCATATATCAATATATAAATTGTATAATCGATGGAATTTACTTATCGCGCCCCGCAAGAAAGATACCCGGTGCGAGTTCATAGAACTACATGGTATGATGTACCTATAGGTACGCAGTGCTATTGAAATCCATTTCTGCATTGTAATAATTCAACACATTTTTCCCGTGGCTACATACACCATATGTCATTGGCTCCAAAATACGCGTCATGTTACCGTCGTCTGTGCCACTATCGTTGTTACGTTGATTTACGGCGGCGCTACGCGTAGGTACTCATTTACATGCCTACTGTCGTTATCATTACATTATTTTTATTAATATTACCATTGTTATTTATTTTTTTTTTTTTTCATCAGCTTGTAACAATAATATTAATAATCACTTAGAGTCGATTTAAAGTGCCCCGGCAAGGCGGTCTTATATAGTGTTTCCTGGATTGACTTATTAAATAAATTAAATATTATAATATATTTAATACTTCGCAGTTGACTGTTCGCGACATACAGATCGCGGGTATAGTGCGATATGCGATTGAGACGACAGAAAAGAAGGAGACGACGAAAACGACGACGACGACGATGTAAACTCCTCCGGCCAAAGACTGCGGAAGGCCGCTGAATCGTAATCAGTAGACAATTTGAACTTTGAAAAGTGCGTTTTCTTTATTTTCTATCTCTCTCTTGCACATACATATAAATAAAAGGTAGTGAAACCCTTAAAATACCGGACACTATCGGTCGTTGTTTAAATCGTTTCCGTTTTTTTCAGAGGATTAAGTTTGTAAAAAGTTTGTGGATTGCTTTAGAAAAAAGTCTTAGTTAAATCATAGTTTTGGCTATACGTTGATTATGAATCAATCAGTCGAAACGCTTTCTTTTATACACATAGATATATTAGGTAAAATATATTTAATATTCATTAGACATTTTATCCTTTTCTAGGTTAACTGAGTAAACCATTTATCCAGTGGTACTTGACTAACACTCTATGTATAGTGTATGTGATAAGATAGATTTTTAATAAGTGACTTTGATTGGTTGTGGAATTTACGGTAGTTTATTTTTACTAATTCTTAAATTTTGGGTATGTGTACTGTGTATGTACATGTAAGAATTAATTTGAGACTTAGTAAGGAGCGTCGGTGATTAAACGGAATTTTTGTTTGGAATTTTTATATTTTATATTTTTGCTACACCCCATAGCTTAATTGTGTAAGCTCAAATTACTATTTGGAGATGTCCACTATTTAGAAATGTTCCCGTTATGGCAGGTTTCATCGTAAAATACAATAATAAAAATAATACTGTGACATGAAAATGTAGAAACAAAATAATAAATAATAATAATAATAAATCAATATTCGTTTTAACGCAATGACAAAGACTATTACATATATTATATAACGTTCTTCTTCTCACTAACGATGAAATATTTTTTGATTTACTAAATAAACAAACAAAAATTAATTTTAAAAGTAAATTAAGTTTTAATTTTTTTTGCATGGTACAAGTATTAGCATGACTATTATATTTATTATTTTTTCCCAATAAAATTTGTAAAATATGTGATTACAAGAGTAAATTATTTAAAAGTTCAATTTTTAATTACTAGCATCGTTTTCCAAAGAGTAAAATAATTTTATTGAGCAGTTGTAAAAGTTAAACATATAATATTCTATTTTGTAAGTGTCACATTTTTTAGTTAATATTTTTTTTCAGATCTACCGAATAACAGAACAAGTATTTATAGGTATCAACATCAACATTAGCACTACGTATAGTATATATAATAAGGACTATTATTGTAATATAGACTGACATCGAAAATAATAATAATGTAATTTTTTCGTTGCATAAGTCACATCATTCCGATCGTAATTCAATAGTAGGTAATTATTATCAATTATATAGCTAGTGATAACTAGTTAACATATATTAATACAATACTACTATCGTCATTCGTACGATTTATAACTTCATTGATATTTTTATCCTTATTCAATTACCAATTATTATTTAATTGATCAATAACCCTACACAGCCTGTCGGAATGCTGTGGCGTATACGAAATGTGAACATCAGAAGTATTTAGTTATTGGATATTTAATATTTTATGAATTAAATGATGCAACGTGTCGCAGTACCAAATACATTTGTCTATACGAGAATATCATCAATATAATAAGTGCAGTAGAGTTATTTCTATGCACCAAATTTTCAGAAGAAATTATCACAATTTAAAATTATAAATAAATTATGGTTATTAATTTTGGTTTATTTAAACTCGAAACCAAAGGAATTTAAATGTTTAAATGTGTTAAACTGTTAGATATTATTTTAATATTTTAAAACTATAATATTACCGATTACAGACACATTATTATATTTAAACATTTGTTTAATATTATTTAAAGTATTGTAATTGAATGACAGTAAAAAGTATAGGTGTAATAGTTACGTATGCATAGTTGCATAGTTCGTGTATTAATTATGTAAACGTGTCGTTGTATGTTTAGATAAATAGGTAGAAAAAAAGATCTGTAATCCATACCTACTTTATTATTTTCCACAATATTCTTGTTATTCATTATTATCTTTTAATTACTCTTCTTCGGAAATTTTTACTTCATCAAATAATACGATCTTAGTCATTGAATTGTATTATGTTTATATGGATAGTTATTTTATTTTTGTATTGACGCACAGCATCTCACAGGGGTTGATCTAGACCAAGATGAGGGGGGGGGGTGACTTTTAAAGGGCACACATTAATTTTGATAAAGTATTTATTTAGGTACATACATATGTTACTTTCCACAGTCTCGTACAGAAAAAAAATTTTTTTATAATAATAGTAATAAAAAAATATACAACTATAATTTTGTTACTCTTGAAGTATAATTACGTCAAAAACTAAAACCAGGGACTTCAAACTATTTTTTTTTTTTGAGAGAACGGAGGAGGGAGGGCGATCGCCCAGATAGCCCCTCCCTGGATCCGCCACTGCCATCACAATAAGTCAATAAGTGTAAGTTCGTAAGATATTAAAAAATAAAAAAAACTGACTTGATTATTACGTATTTTTTTCCGCATTCACATAACTTTAACGTTTACCCATTGTTTATTCAAGTTTAATTTAATAATGACAAATATTTGCTTTGTGTAACGATAATTCAATATTATCATACATTCATTTATTTAAGTTTTTAAATAAAAAATATACACATAGGTACTCAATGAATTACGTTAAATTCAAATTATAATGGTGAACTGTCGAACGCACTGTTTCACTGATTGTTAAAAATATAAACATATTAATGTTATTTTAATTTTAAGGTATTTGCGTCTAAAATAATAATCTCTTATACGAAAAACATATCATTTTAAAGACGAATAAAAAACTATTATTTATTTTGTTTGGGTTGGTGTGCATATTTTTATCAACATATATATTATATTTTTTTTAATTTTCAGGCACTCAAATATCAAATCATTATCTTCTTAAACTGATTAGTTCAAGGTTAAATAAAAATAAATTTATTATGTGAATCGATTAATTTCAAAATATGTAATTAATAAACATACAGCATTATTTACATAAACGCATTTGTTGTTAATCAATTTAATACATCTATAAAAAAATTAATGCAACAATTAAAATTAATATTACTAAAATCCATAGGTATAGTATACATGGTTGAATAATACGTTGTCATGTCAACAAGTTCAATACATATTGTATATGCCTTTTATTATATTATTCAATCGGGGAGTTTTTTTTTTTTGATTTCACGACTAACTATACACATGTGGCAGGTACCTATAGAATAACGTCAATGACCTACGGTGGACTTCAATTGAAAAATAAATAAAGATAAAGCCGACAGTTTATTAACAGTCGTTTTGGCCATATGTATGTTGTTTTTCTCGAGTATATACACAACGCGAAATCTGAAATAAATTGAATGTGTAAACGTGTGTATTACTTAACATAGAAAATTAGTTATAGAAAATGCAAAAAATTATTGGAATTCGATTCACACCGTTAATGAATTAATTTTGTTTAAAACGTTGAAGTAGTGGTTAACGAAAAAAATAATACGATCGGAAAACGATTGTGAATGGAGTTTGGCTTTCCTAAAAATGGTTGATATTTCATTGAGGTTCACAAGGCCTTGTCTATGTTCGATTCACTGTCGTCCATTAAAGGGTTATTAGTTGTTATATTTTATACTTATAACGTGAATATAATTTTGTCAACAAAAAAAGGTG
The DNA here is from genome assembly GCF_003676215.2 of Rhopalosiphum maidis. Classification (NCBI taxonomy): domain Eukaryota; kingdom Metazoa; phylum Arthropoda; class Insecta; order Hemiptera; family Aphididae; genus Rhopalosiphum; species Rhopalosiphum maidis. The sequence continues at coordinate 71,464,420 of NC_040877.1, forward strand.
GAATAAGACATCATCGTGAAATCAATATATACTGCAGTGTGTTTTATGAATTGGAAAGTCAGTCAGTAGCTCTGATTAAACTTGGTTAAATATCAATATGATAACAAATTATCTAATAACACTATAAACGAATATAATATGACTGATTTGTCCTTTCTTTTACCATGTTATAATGTCATATTATATTATGTGTATACTTATAAGTTTTATAAATTACATAAAAAAAAAAAAATTTCACTTAACTGTTCGCACTATATGAAGTGATTTATTACTAAATTTCCGATTAAATAAAATACCGTATGATCCCTAATTGAAATTTCAATTGCGAATATAAATTTTATTGCAGGAAAATAAGACGGAGATAAAAATAGGGGTGTTTAAGAACACGCTACCTTCATCGAAATTGTGTTATTACATGTAATAATGCACAGTCACATTAGAATAATATTGCACTTTCGTAGTCGTATACAATCTCGACTGTGATCTTCTCTCCTTGAGATAAAATACTCATCATTGAACAAAAGTCAACAATAATAATATTAATACCATTGTGTTTAAGGCGTAATTTAGTCTTAGCGAAGATGGGTCTATCCTGCGGAGAGATCTATTACAATATTATTATTATCGGAAATTCGCATATTATTATCGAGTATTTGTTCAGCACCAAGACATGCCTATATACGTAGGTTTAGCATTCGTCTTACGAGTATGCATTTTAGTATGTTTTTTCCGCTGTACCGTCTTTAAAAATGGGTTAGTAATACCCACAAGAATCGCTTGTTTTCATTTCAATTATCTAATTTTTATTTTTCATATTTTTGCATAAAATTCTTAATATAATTTAAACCATTACATTATTATTGCAAACTCTAATAGTAAAAATAATTGTTTTTAACAACACATTTTAATGAAAGTAATATGAAATATATAATTCAAATAAAAAATTATTTACACACTTACTCGTATAAGTACCATAAAAAATTAACTTTAGCTTTTCCACTTGATAATCTCATATTATTTATATTTTACTAAATATTTTAACAAAATCAAATACGTATTTCACTATGTTTTTTTCATTTAATATTATTATTTTAAATTCTAGCCTTACATTATATTCTACTATTTTTTGTATGTGTAATTTTGTTACGTGCCTCGAAAGTCCAAGTTTTGCAGCGGTCACGGTCGGCGTGGTGAGGTCTGGGAGGATGTAAAAGGGTGGGTGTGAGCGTACGAGAGCGTGTGAGTGGGCGATTGATTGATATTTCACACACGCAGAGGGTAGTTTTTTTGCCATTTTTATATTTAACGTACGCGCGTGACATAGTAGCGACACGTTTTACTGCTGGACAATTGTATTGCATATTACAGCATGCATAAAATCCCGCCGACATATTGTGCAGCAATCCTCATGTGGTCGGCGAGTGGTTTGAATTCGTATGTCCCGACTTTTGTAGCGGCCGTAAAGACCATGACGCGTATATGCACAATAATTATTATTGGCAATGATGCCATCTGCAATACAATATAGTGATATCGTTTAAATATCAAATATATTATTTCACGTTAAAATGCCGGTTGCCGACAGCGAGTATGACGGCGTGTATGTGATCGCCAATAATCACTATCTACGTGACTATCACAGGTCGGCGGAGCAGCAGCAGCAGACCGCCGTAGTTAACGCCGGAAACTACGAGCCAACCGCTGCAACAGGACCGGAAGTGCAACAGGCATTGCACCTCATGGCGCCGCCGGCCTTGCAACAGCGGCATCGTCAACAGCAGCCTGGCGGTGACGGTGCAGATTTCGTTGCCGTATCGTCTCGGAAGTACAGGTACCTATGTGAAGGATGATAACTGCAGCACATTTTATTATTATATATTAAACACGTTCGCAAACGATTATTCGGCGAGTCATTAAAAATATTATTGGTCCTGATCAGGTTCCAGACCCCCCCTCCCGTCGAGGTTTTCCCGTGATGACCACGATGACTTTTTTTGGACTTAAGGGATATAAAATATTTTATTGCCGTTCATGTAGGATTTTATGAAACGTTTTGGTTGACATATCTAAAATAATAAATGTATAATTTCTTATGCATAACAAGTTTTCCGTAGACCATTTCGTTTACAGTCCACTTCGCAACATCTTTGCACTTAATCAAAATAGATTTTTAAAGAGCATACATAAAAAATAATTCAATTTGCAGAAAAATGTGTTAAGTTGGATTAAAAATTAAGAATGACTTTAAAAGGCTAACATTGCGATTTTAAATGTAAAAATGACTTAGAAATCTGAATAAAAGTTTAAAGGCTATATGCCGAGATTTCGGTACATCGGACAATAAACAAAAATATTTTGTTCACAATTTTATAATTTAAAATTTCACAAGTATTTTACCATTTTATTTATATTATTGTTATTATAATTTATTATAGTAATGGTCGAAAGCGACTTTTTCGATTGTCATTAAACGTATATAATATATACAAATAATGTCGAGCGTAGAACGATTGTTTCTTATTTATTTATTAATTTATCAGCGTTCGAAGACGCGGACATGAGTGAAATGGCATGGTTACCACAAATACCCGATGTCCCACTTGTAAATATGTGTATGAGAACAATTTAGTTAAATGATTCTTATCTCTGTAAAAAGCTGTTGCAGCAATGACAACAGAAATATCGGATTTAATTGAAGATTATACTGCCATGCACTTATTATAAAATGTTATGATAGTTACAAAACTAATAACGCATTAATAATACGCGGATAAAAAAATAAAACAATTTTGTATATTCAGTCGTAAAAATGACATCATATTTTTAATCGATAATGAATATAATAATTAATAATCATCATTACAATACGCGTCAACAGAAAATAAATATTAAATAATTATGATCTGATGTCCTATATAACTTCATATTAATATTCGAAAAGCGTATTATAATAATATATCGAAACAAATTCGTAAATCGTTTTCCATGTCAGATCGACGCGACGTAGGTGAAAACATTTAAAATAGATATGTACACACACTTTGGAAACAATATCATACTAATATAAAATATTCTATTTTATGATTATATCGTTACAATACTGGTTGATTTTTTTTTTTTATCTTATACCTTACCAGGACATAATATAATGATTAATAAATAGAATAAAATAATATACCATTCCATGAGAATTAGTTGAGATTGAGTTGAAACAAAGAATAGTCAGATACAACTGATACAAGATTTGTTGTTATTAGTTATTTGTCGAATAATTCTCTTTCCAATGCCACAATATTCACAATATTATATATTACAGGTCACTGTGCGTTCACTAGTCATACTCGGGGGCGTATACAAGGGGGGACGTGGGGGTCAGATCCCCCAATTGGATTTTTATCATTTTTTTTGTTCTTGCTTACATTATGCAGTATGCACTAAAATGCGATACTTTGTGATATTATAATCTATCGAGCTATTGCATTATGAAAACGTTCTCGATACTAAATACCGTTATAATTTTATTATATTTTATTTGTAGCAAAGCAATGTTTATTTAGTCGACATGTTCGATAACGACTATGTTCATACTTTATTATAGCATATCTTATTATTTATAAAGACAATACTTTATACGTAATAATATGTATGTATGCTCGACTAAAAGGGCTATGCTTTCACTGTGAGCCTGTGTTTAAAATGTTATCAGATATTATCGTTGTTATTACATTATGGGAAATAACTAATGAGATCATTATCGCTATGGGTTTAGTTCACCGCGTATACGTAGTACACTAGTACATAGTACGCACTACGTACCTACCATTTGTTTATCTGAAATCTAAAAAAAGACACTCTCGGGGTTGTTGAAAATGTGTGAAAATGTATTTGTTACAGGAACGGCTAAATGGCCTAACACTTATGCCAGTTTATAGAAATATTTAATAACAACAGAAGTTTTAGACTAACTAGCAAAAAAAAAAAAAAAAATAGAAAACTAGATTTGTTGATTTAATTATTATTTATTTTATTTATACATTTAATGATGTAGCATTTTATAATACAGACATTTTGACTTTATGGAGTATTGGAGTGAATAATCTACCATATTGTGTTTAATGTGAATTTTGAATCAATTCAAATTATATTCATTCAAATTTCATCATTTGTTCTTATATTTTACTACCAAAGTAAAAAGTTTTGGGAGGGCGGGGGATTTTTAAATTTCCCCCTCCCATTTAGCTTTTTTTTTTTCGATCCTCCACCCTTTCAGAAATCATGTCTATGCCACTGGTCATACTTACCGCTGTTTTTTCTTCAATAGAAAATTTATTAAACTTAGGGTTTTTAGAATATTTGACTTTGAAGTTAATCTTTACTTATAAGAATTAAATATTTAAATATACATATTTTTTGTTACCATTAAAGGAGTGTTAATAAGTGGTTGTATAATCATCTTTTGTTTAAATAAAATACATTTTACAGTAAGCCGAGACAAAGTATATGATTTAAAGAAAGAAAAAATTATTGATGTAAGTATATTAATCGAAATTGGAATAAACAATTTCTGAAATATTTAATTTTATCTACTGAGGGTAATAGTTCCATGATACGTAATATATTATTGGGCTATGATAATATGACAATTATAGTAATTAATAGCAGTATATTATAGTGGAATTTTATAATTTGTGAAAATGGTCTCAACGTTAATAACAATAGTAAGTTTTATTAATCAATCAAAATAATACATTTATTGTACTTTTGATGTAAAATTATAAAATTATAATATCGACCTGTTATATTAATTTAAATAACTTAGAAACTATTTTAAATTTAAAATCAAAAGAGTGGATATATACGAAAAAGTCATCTGTAATAATTTAAAATAAAAAAGGCCAGTTCACTATTGAGAAACACTTCTTTAATGAAATAAAACATCAAATTATTTTAAAATGTAGTCATTAAAGATACTAGAAAAAAAAAAAATCATAAAATCAGAATTTGATTAACTGCATAAAATTAACAGAATAAAATTGGTGGGGTGAGTATGCTCGGTTAATCATACTGTATACATAATATGACGGTTATTATTCGTTAATGTCGATAAAAAATTAATTTGGTTAATTGATATTATAATAACGTGCAGAAGATTATCGTTAGTCGTAATGTCAAAGACGAAATTAGTTTATTTTCATACCAAATATATATTATAACTGATTAACACGAAAATTACATCGTGTGGAAAAAAAATCATCGTTTCTTTTCTACGATAGCACACACGCATTCAGTTGTAATTAATAGCTGTATATAATATCATATTTTTTTACCATCGGCTGTGGTGGTTACGTTTGGTGGTCAAGTCATTATTTTTTCTCTGGTAATAAGATACTATCCGATGCATCTTTTTGACAGGAAATTCCAAGATCTGTTGCGCGGCAGGACCGTTCTAGAAAAATGGATAATTATCTTTGCCGCCGTTCTGTCCTGTGCTTTTTTGGTGCTGGCAGTCATGAAAATTCGAGGTAGTAAGTAGATAATTGAATATTCTTTGCATATAATATAATCCATCTTATAATAATAATAATATTATTAGACCCATGAATTAGTAGAAAAGTGTATTATTTTTGGCTTATTGTAAAGCTTCCAAGATTTAAATTGATAAATTCTATTTTGAATATTTATTTTTATTTATACAGGAATTTTGGTATTTTTTTAAATTTTTCACTATTTTTAATAAATAAATAATTATAATATAAAATAATTCCGTAAATTGAATATTTTTACACACATTTTACTAAGTTTATTTTTTTTATTTTTGTCTTATAAATATTAATTTTACACACACATGATTATATATTCATATAAGTATTAATATTTATTATATTTAAGACTTTTATGCGTACGTATCTTACTCTCTATTAATAATTTATTTAACTTACAACATTTTATAACTGAAAGATTTGTATACTCATAATGTATTTTATGCTGATATTTATGCTAATATTTAATGCACTAGTGTTTTTAGTGCATTTTTAAAGATTTTTTAATGCAATAAATTCACAGTCTTGATTATAATATACCTAGTGCAGTTAAAAATTTAACCGTACGTGTGTTTTTGTTATTATTGTATAGTTGGTATATTTGCTGTCAAGAGTACGACGTGTACAAGCGATGAATGTCTAATTTCAGGTTTGTATTACCTACTTATATATAATATATTACAGAACCATATTATTTAGACACAGTAAACTGTGATACAAAATATAAAATAGATTATGATATTTTAATCCAAAAAAACGTGACTCATAATAATTATTATTTTGGATTAAGCTATAGATATGTACACTAATTTTATATGATAAATCGTGTCACTTGCGGTTTTTTTATGGTTTTCGATAATATTAAATTTGATGATTATTTTTTTATTTTTGCAAATATTATGGTCATTGTTGTTCACCTCGTTCACGATGAACACGCAGCTAGTACTATTACGAGATCCATGAATGTGGCCGTTGAACCTTGCGACGACTTTTACGAATTTGCGTGTGGAAAATACATTGAAGAGCTGGAACCTGATAAACCCACTAATTGGTTTAATGAAAAAACAAAAAACATTTCTGAGGAAATAACAAGTGATTATAATTATAATAATAATAATATGAACGTGACATATAATAATATGTCTAGGTTTTTAGGACTATTTTATTGTAACGGCAATGCTATGCGACGATTACATAAGTGGGCGTCAAATAAAATATAATAACCGTGACGGGGCAAGAATCAAAATCATAGATAAGTCGAGTTACGAGCAGCGGTTCTGCCAAAAAAAAACATTTTTCCTTTCTCGTTTTAATATTTTTGTAGTAATAAATTATAAAAGATGTATAAATTGAAAATATTAATTGACGTTTTGTTTTAGCTTATTAAAAATGTATGTTTTCATTAAAAAAAGACATTTTTTGAAGTAGTCACTGTATTACGTTGAATGAATCACTCGGTATACTTTATACTTAATGTATAAGTACTCATTTTTTTTGTGTTTAGCTGTAATGATTGTTAACTTTTTCATCTTACTACTGAAAATCAAACACGTTTGATCCATCCACATTTTGATTGTATTTCATAAAAGCAAAGCTCACCTCGTAAATTCTCATGAAAACATAATTTTAAAATTAGGAGCAATTAAAGTACAAGGCTTTTATGTTATTTCAATTTTTTTCGATAAGTCGATTACATTTTATATCTCAAAGAAATGGCGTTTGTTAATATCCGTCAATGTTCTGATCGTTTTTTTTTTAAACAGTTAAAAGTTCTAAATTATTTTTTTCATAAATTCCGATTCAACAGTAATAACACTTTTTTCCGAGCACAGAATCATTGTTAAACGTAAGTCCACACGAATATTTAATCATGATGTAGCACCAATGATCAAATATAAACTGAAAACGAAGCGTGTATTAAATTAAATTTAATTAGATAATAAAAATATGTACTATATTATTAAACGAATTATTTTGATTTGAATCGTCTATAAAAATTATAATAATTATACTTAGTTGAAAAAAAATGATTTCTATAATATACTATAGACAATTATTATACACCATAACTAATACATTTTCGTATAATATAAAATTATTATGACGTCTATCACCAATTTGTTAAAACTGTTTTCAAATTTTTATAATGTCGTTAAACATTTATAATTACTGTTATTTTAAATAATATTGTTTTTTTAATCTAATTTATATATAGGTAGGTACTAATTGTTATTCCTAGGTCTCAAATCGTAGATTACAAATAAACATTATAACATTATTGTTTTTCATTAGAAATAACCTTCCGTACGCCATCACTTAATCTTCGTTAATAATGATGTTAATTATTATTTATTATATTTTTCACCGTTATTGTTATTATCTTTTATCGTCGTGCCTGTTAAGCAGATAACGATATACAATACTACAAATAATATTTTTTGTTTCAGAGATCTTAGAAGAAATGGATCGTACAAAAGATCTGCGGTCCCTAAAAAAAGCGAGACGTTTATATAAATCGTGTTTGGATACAGGTAAGAGAAATATATTCTATTATTTAAAAGATATAATACAGTTCAACGAGCATGAGTGCAGGAATCATCCCCTTTTCACTTTGATAAATGTATAACGCGACGGCGGCGGCGCCTCAAAACGATTGGAGGGTAACAGAGATTCGCTTGACACGTGATATTTATGGTAAAATATAATGCTGTCCATAAAAGCGTATACTATATAGTATACACGCCTTTTATATCAATATATTATATAGATATAAAAGACGCCGCCTCGGCCGCCGATTTCGGATCGTATTCTTTTCGTCTCCGGGTTTATTACGGCTATTTAATTTAACGGTCTCGGAACTAGCAACGCTCATTCTACAACTGCAGCTGTGGCGGTACCTAATCCACCCAAAAAAGTCCACTGAAAATAACGAAAACTGTCTCATCAAAAAATATTACAATAACGAATATATATGTATATGCAGCGGGATACGCAATGAATAATGACACGTTTGATAGGTAAGCGCAGTCTTACGCGGGAGTTTACAAAATAAAAAAACGGAATGAGAAGTATTTTTCGAAGGCGCGTTTAAATACTTTATAGATTTCAATACGTATCGTGTGTAGAGAGGGTAGAAATGGTTGAATGACCGAACAACAGTTGGGTACGCATTATGCGGCGTTTATTATAATAATATTTTACTAAAATATACCTAATTATTGTTATCGCAATAGAAATATCATATTTTTTCTACTAGCGTGCGTGTATGTCTTTTTCCGTACAGTAATAAAATATAAAATGTTTAATATTGTATTACAATAAAAGCGTATCTTACAATAACAGTTGATTTTATATTAATAAAGTTAAATAATATATTAATATAAATTGTATATCGATGAATAAAGCTCGGAAATTGTAAGAGTTGTGTATTGTTTCATAATACATTCTCGATTTATAGTGGAGAGTAGACCAAGCTAGAAATCTGACCTGTACAATGATAAGATTAAAAATCAAAAATTTAAATTTCATATTTTGTATATTTCGTCAACTTTAGGGAAAAGGTGGATAATTCATTGATTTCTATATGCATATTAAATACATTTAATACTTTTTAAATAAATGGATTTTTCTTTTTTTAACATATGTAGTTTTAGTTTGACGAAAAAAGTGCATCTATACCGCGCTAATGTACCAAAATATTATTTTATCGTAAATAAGTTATCCCATTTTTCTTTAAATTAATGAATAGGTAATAATTTTGAAAATGCCGATGTACTTCATTTAAAATACAATTGGATAATTTTTCATTGTTAAAATGTTTATACCAAGTAAACAAGTTTTTAAAATATATAAAAAAAAGTATAAGATATATTATGTAATATTGGATCTAATACTTTGACTATTTTACAAGTTATAAATGTTAATAGATTAATATTAATTGATAAAATATTTAAGACATCATAGCCTTCATATCTGCTATTTTTCTTAATATATAAAATCAAATAACTCAAAAACTGCTCATTTGAATTTGAATTTTGTTTCCTCAAATTTTTCATAAAAGTTATCCGCTAAATATTTAACAATAGAAGAAAGGGGTTTCTCTGAAAAATAGAAGTTTGTACATTTACAGAACATTAAGAATTGAAATATTAAAAAACACTCACACACACCTAAAAATAACTTCTAAATAATATTCTTACTTATAAATCTGATAATGGTTCAATTATTTCAAATATTAAATAAAATAGTCAGGTGAATAGAATATTTTGAACGTATAATTTTCCATCTTTTGTGTTAGAAAGACGAAGACACCAAATGTACAGTGTACTTTTATAATGACCTTAACATGTATTTATAAAAATAAATAAATATTTTATAGTAAGTAATTTAAAACTATAATATCTATGCAAAGACTGAGGAATTAGATCTTTAATTCTCCCTTTTTCTTTAGTGAGTTTAGGAAAACCCCTGACTTATACATAAAATAGGAAAAAGTAAAATTATAAAGAATAAAATGAATCATTATTCGTCCAGCAAATGCAATGTCATCGCGAATCTTCCTTCGCGTTCTCCTCCCATTCTAGGTAGGGGTACCGAGTCGCTATTGGTGAATGTGAGTTGTAAGTTATAAATAACTAATAATAAATAAAATGTATATACAGGTGTCGTTTAAGTAGTTTAAAAACGATGATATTTTGGTTGATGTTATTTAATTAAGTAGATTGATTGTGTATTTGGTTGTACCCGTAGATACATTAAACGATATAGGATATGAACCGGTGTTCAAGATCCTAGATATGGTTGGTCTGCCGCGAAAATTTCCAGATTTTACGGCCGCCAGATACGTCAACGGGGTCCGGTTCAATGTGGCACGAACCTTAGGGCTGATCCAGCGATACCTCGGAATGGATATCATGGTGCAGTTAAGCATGGAAGCGAACCCAAAAAACAACCTAACGACCATGACTGTAAATATAAACACAAATTATTATTAAATATTATTGTATATATTATTATATTTTGTAACATATGAAACATAATAATAATATAATAAAATTAATTTTAAGCTGTTTTTTCATACTCGTATAGATTGTGGTTTTCTCTCATTAACCTTTTATAATATCAACGAAATACATTCAATTAAAATATAGTAATTTGTGCATGTTGTATAAAAATAAAATTAACTGTTACAAAGAGTTGTAGTTTCTTGAAGGTGGACTTAAGTGTCTTTTTTTTGAAAAAAGGTTATTTTAGTTATTATTATTTTTATCTCAATGTTATTATTTGGTTTTTGGTTTTACCAACAAATTGTTTTTTTTTGACTGCAGGTTGGGCCTGTGTCGGCTTATACTTCAAAATTACCAGAACCGTTGTACGACTATCACCGCCCTAAAAAAATTGGTCAACAGCGTCCATTTGACATCCGCACCATCTTCGATGATGAGGAATTTAACAAAAAAATTGCGATGGCCAAAGTCGAGTACATGATGAAGATCATCATATCTATGTTCCCCGAAGAATTATTCAACACCACTGCGTTGGCTAGGTTTTGCGTAATAGTCCTCACTTTTGAAGCGAACTTATTGAAGGTATAATATTAATAAATCGTTCAATGAAGAATAATTCATTATAGAGAATGATTTATTCAAACATTTACATATAATATTTTCCCAGTTATTTTTTTTTTTTACAGTTTCGTGTTTTTGGGGGTTGCCGTTTTTTACCAAAATCGACTTTTTCGTTTACCGCTAGTACACAAATATATTTTTCCGTTTTCCATCGAAATAAATTTAAATTTTTAAATTTTGCTCACTCTTTGTTTTAAGAATTAATATAACATAATATCATAGCATAATACTATTATATTATTTAATTGTTCAATATGATGGTTATAGACCGATATAATATTTTCACAGTCACACATATTTTTTCCAATTATAGGAATACAAAAGTCACCAATTACACATAAGTTTAGCTCCAACTATTATTCTTAATTCTAAATTCTATTATCATAATTTCTAGTAGGCATTAATTATACGGTCACTGTCATTTATTACGTGACATGCATATTTCATATGAAAAACAAATAATGATTTAATGTCAACATGTGCTCGTGTTTTTCTTGATAAGAATATACTACTAAAGGTACGATTACAGAAAAACTGGAAAATATAACTAAATAATATGTATAGGAATATTTTATTAATTTATTAAAAAATTAAAAATAATTATATTTGAAATAAAAAAATGTTAAATATTGATTTGAACAAACGTTTTTATTACAATGTTCATTATATTTTCAAATATTTTTATTAAACTTTATAATATTTTATTCTCTGGTATATTATTTTTACAGAAAGACGTAGACTACGAAAAAAAAGGAGAAGAATTCACAACCGGAGGCCTAAGGGATTACATGTACTCAAATACGACAGACACATTTGGAGACAATTTGGTACTACATAATTGTATGGATTTTGAATGTAGCGTAATACTGCAGTTACAATGATTTTAATTTTTAATTTTAAAATCTACAGCGACTTCAATTTTTAAGAACTTAATTTAGTCTAATACGATCAATATGATGTGATGAAGATTCTAAAACTTTAAAGTCGAAAACAAGATTAATTATAAATATTTTATTCTACCTAAACCAATACTTTAAAAAGTCAAATACATATTTTTTTTTACGATCACTATTTGAATATTGAAAAGACAAACTTTAGGGTTAACATAGAAAGTCGAGCTCTCCTTTGAATCGTTTATCGAATACGATATGATTCATTTTCGTTATAAAGCTTATAATAATTTGAAATAATAACCTTACATTGAGTTTTATGCAGATATCGATACATGACTAGTACTATTAACATGCACTAAATTGTTGTGTTCTTTATTTCTTTAAGCACGTGACTAAATTGTATTTGTATTACTTCCATACGATATAGTTTGACTGGCAATCGTTTGTGGATCATTTTACCACGGACACAAATGTTACATGGACGATGAGCGATACAATATTAGTTCGGAATCCGGAATATTTTTTGGAACTCCAATCGAAATTAATAGACACTCCTCTAGAAGAAATTCGTAAGTACATCTATATTTTTTTTAAATGAAGTATATTATTTTAAGTTACAGTATGTCTTGAAACATATAAAAATAAAAATGAAAATTATTAATTTTACGTTATTTTAGAAATGCAAAACAATTTACATATAATATTATGTACATAATTTTATGCGACATCGTTTAAATGTTATTAATTCGGATTAAGGCGCTCATTTGGCTGTATTATTGTGGTCTATAAAATATAGAAAACATAGAAATAAGTTATATATTTATATGTTTTTATTTAAAAAAAAAAGAAACAATTCACGAATTACGATATGAAACGAGTAGTATATTTTATCTATCTCAAAAATTCACATTAAATCGACGAATACAAGAAGGAAATAATACTTATTAAGAACCATTCACGTTTAATCGTTGTACTTCTGACCACTAAAGCAGTAATTGCGAGACTGAGTTCATGAAATTTTCATACCTGCATAGTTTAAGTATACAATTGAGTATATATGTGTGTCCGGTTTATTGTCGACTGGTTGAAGCGAGAAAAAGCCGCGCATCACGTTCCAATTGCCAATATAGGCGCACCTACTATTGCTAAGAAAGAGATAACTTCATAAACTAAAAGCAAAAATTACGTAATTTTATCTTTTTTATGAACAGAATAAACGATGAAAATAGAAATGAATCGATTTGTATATTATATTATTAAATATTAATATTACCATTATTTATCATGATATTTAGTTATCAAATATTTTTCTGAATTTCTGAGCGGTAAATATAAGATATTTTTTTCGATTACCTACTTATTGATTGCAAAAAAAAAAAAATGTTTTTGATATAAATTGAGAATTTTAATAAATTAAATGTATTATTTATTTATTTGTTTTAAAAAATAATTTTGCTGTGGAGGAGAAGGGGTATTTGCTAATATCTAACCTATTTTATGTGTAAAAGTCCCAAAAACATTGAGAATCACTATGTGATGTATGTATATTGTATTATTATATATAATATATATATAAACTATCGTTGACAAATAAATAAATACAGAGTTTACTAATAATATTTTTATTAATTTTTCAACTATTAATTAAAAATAGAGGTATTACCAATATGTTTCTTACCTAATTCATTACTCGTGTTATTTTTTTTTTTTATTATTATTGTAAATATCTAATTTTCTTATTGTATTAATTGAGTACAGATTTTAAATTTCCTTCAAATAAAAAAAAAATTAACATTTATATCAATAGATGTCATAAATAATAATAATAATTAGTATGATGAAAAAATTGTCTATTAAACACAATGAATGTGAGACTTCAGTAAATAAGTTTAATCAAAATAACATAGATTCTTTATTGAAACATGTGTGAAAAATAAATCCGTATTAATAGTAATAATAATAACAATATACTTTCTATTATTGTTGATTATATCTGTGCCAAACTATTTTAGAACAATTTCTTTGGTGGAGAGTTGTGGAATCTCTAGCTATTCACACTACTACTACAATGATACAGCTAAGAGAAAAATTTTTTGATGTCATACTACCGTCGCCGAAAAGATTGACCAGGTACTTAATACTCATACTTTTACGAAATATTTAAACGGCCGTTTAAAACGTATTCACCCATATCGTTTTTCTTAAGACAGGAATTTTGTACAACAGTAACTAAGTCTATCTTAAAATATCCCGTGGCTTATGAGTTCTATTCTCGCCATGATCTGAAAGATACTACAAAGAAGGTAATTATATTATTAGGTATTATACGCAGATATATATATATATATATATAGACCGGTGGATGCAACGGATAGTAACTTTTTTTATCTCTCGTACAAGGTCTTTGAAATGATCAGTCAACTGCAATATGTATTCAAAAATATGATCAGTGAATCCGATTGGATGGACGAGGAGACTAAACGCGCTATTTTTATTAAGTTGGATGCCTTGAAAGTTGGAGTCGGTTATCCAAAAATATTCGAGACGCCGGACCTGTTGGACAAACAATTCGACTACGTAAGAATATTGTAAATAATTATATATATTATTATTATAAATATAATTTATGCATATATATCTAAGTCAGTTGAAATAGGCCTACTAGGGGTCTGATGCTCTAAAACAGTTTTTAGAATGTATAATATGCATGCATTTGTTACCTAAAACTAAGTTAAAAATATACGTAGCGCCTAAGAGCAATTATCGTAATGAAAATGCACTGCAGCTCATTATACTATTAAAATGTCGACAAAAAAATTCAGAGACATGTTTTACGAAAAACACTAATAAAAATTAAATAAGTTTATATTAGTAAGTAATATGTGCGTAAATAATTTAAATACAAATTCACAAATACTGAAATACTGATATGTTTGTATAATCAATGTATAATATTGTAATCTAAACGAGAGAAATTTTTTTAAAAAATAAATATCGTTGAATCAATATTTACTATCTGCTGTAGTCATAACATGCAATACAATTGTTATGGGACAACATTCTTGTATGAACAAATTATGATTCATTATGATAGCACTTCTCTTACTCTCTCATCTCGGCTCCCACTATAGTATACACACGACAGTTTATTATATTTATACGAATTATTGTTGTCTTAAAAATCTAAGCTACGATGTATTTGCAACCGCGCAGTTGGACGTTTGTAAATCGTTATCCACCATGAATGAACAGGTAGTGAAAACTATACATATACGTATAGTAAACAACACACAGCATCTAAGTGATCGTGAATTCATTGATATACATTTTAAACAGTGTTATTGGACATAATTATTGTTGGTAGCAAGCGGAACGCTCCCACCCTAAATTTTTTTCGTGTGGGTTAAATGTATCATCCTCCCCCAGATATTTCAAAAGTAGAAATCCTTAAAACTTCTATGCAATAGAAGGGTTAGAAAAATAACCCAGTATTATTATTTAAGTATTTTTATTACAGGATTATTTTTTTCAAATAAGTTATAGAAACTTTTTTTTATAATGTATTCTTACTAATAATATGTATTTAAACTCACCCGTCCTTGTTTTTTTCCAAGTTTTGCCACTTGCTATACATATTACATATATTAAAATCTGATAATTTATTGCTATCACTGTTTACAATCAACAATTTAATGAGTCAGTTGTTCGTGCAACACTATGGGTAGGAATCCTACTAAGTTGATTTGGCTAAAACCAAAACGAAATTAAAATGTATAAAAATAATAAATTTTCAAAATTAAAACGTGGATTGGGTCTGTAAGGTTAGGTCAGGTAAGGTCTTGGAAATGTAGTGGTGATGTAGTATAAGATAATTGAAAAATATTTTTATAAGCTTTTGGGAAAAACGCACTATTATAATAAATTACTAAAAAACATATAAATCATTATCATGAATCAGTTGATGTGTCAAAATAACGACGACAAATTTTTTCATAAAATGGTTTTCAATATTTCTTAAAAAAAAAAGTCATTTGACGCAATTTACTATACGGGGTAAATATATGGTGAAGATGTATTGGATTAAATTCCCTCTCTCCGTTAAGCACTGTTAAGGTTTTTTCATCACTATCCGTTTCGGGATTAAAAACATAATAATATTTATTAAAATGTTCGACATCCTAATTAGGTCAAAATCATAGAAAACGAGTATCTTCAAACCATTGTAAACATCAATGTCGAGGAACTCATTATGACACTGGACCAGTTGGGCAAACCAGAAAATAATGCCCCTAAGCAGTAAGTACATACAACATATTTTATTATTAAAAATTAATAACAATTTATGTTTGAACATTTTCGAACGATCGACTTTGTTGCAGAATCATGACAGACCCATTGGAAGTTAACGCATTTTACAACAGATTGGAGAATTCCATTAGTGAGAATATTGATTAAATTATAGTGTAATTTTTTGGTACTTATTGTTTGAATGTGCTATTATTGTTTATTGCATGTTTGCCGCCTCGCAGATATTCCAGCTGGGATTCTACGGGTACCGTTTTTCAACAAAGGAGTCGAGTAAGTCACGTGACTGACAGAATTTTTAGATTTCTCAAAAATAAAATTTTTTTTTCTTTTTATATATATATATAAATATAATTATTATTTACTTATTGTTTTTCCGTATGATTTGCATTATACTATTAATGTCTATACTATCCGTTGCTGCAGTGTCGTAAACTACGGTGCCATTGGTTCGATCATCGGACATGAAATCACGCATGGATTCGATATCGAAGGTAGGTGCACATATCGAAACCGTTGCGGTTCTATCCTAACTTTTAACTGATAATTTATCACGGATTTAGCTATGGTGCAATTCATTAAAGTCTCAAGGCTGAGTTTGTGTTAGGGACCTTAAGTCGATGTCTTAGGTTTTCTTATTTTATACGGTGAAAAAATACATAGAATATTAAATAATATTGATAAATATAAAAGCATTTAAAAAAATGACCCACACCATATTATATATAACTAATTATCAGTTATTGACTTATAAATAAAATTCAATATTTGTTTTTTGTATTCTTAATCTTCCAATATTTAGGATTTCTGTATCACTGAGGATACAGTGATATTATAACTACAATAATATACATAAATTATAATATTATAACAATACACTGGTCGTGGTTTAGGTAAAAATTACGACTCCCATGGTCATAAGTCGCCACAATGGACGTTGAACGCTGAGCGAGAGTACTTGTTTCGGGCACTGTGTTTCGTCAATCAATACGATAAGTTCAAGATAGGCTCAAATATCCAAGTAAGCACTTTTATTATTATTATTATGATTTTACATTGAATAAATAAATATTTCGTCAACCAATTATAAAACTCGATAGGTACAATAAAAGAAACACTTCAGTTGTTACGATGAGACATTTATTGAATTGAAATATTAATAAAATAATGTATTTGGCGCAACAGATAAGAATGAAATATTATATAATTATTTTATTATTATATTATATTTACAACATATAAAGTTATTTTTTTGGCAAGGGTAAGGGGTGCTATCGTTTCCATAGCCTCCTCTACAACCATATTTGACCATAATAGTTACTGTTACCGCGATCCGCAGAATATTCTTATAATTTGGATTGTCCTGATTGACCGCGGTTCAAATTTTTTTTTTACAGTTAAACGGTACGCACACTCTTGGAGAAAACATGGCCGATAATGTAGGACTGAAGCAGTCGTGGAAGGCGTATAAATCAAATAACATCGGCGAAGGCTTCCATCTACCAGGGCTCACTGAATACTCTAACGACCAACTATTCTTCTTGTCCTACGCAAATGTGAGTGTTCTGGAAAAACGGTTGTGCGAGATTAGAATCGATCAATCATTATTTATCACGGTTTTCACACAGTACTCCATAAATCACTTATATTAGATCGAATAGTTATCTTTTTGGTATACATCTTAACAGTTGACAAATTAGTTGAAGAGAATGATAATGATAAATAATATATTTATTGATACCCATAGATTTTTCTTAAATCTTTAACTATTGTAAACGGCATAAGATTTAACCTATAACCATTTTATAACGAAATCGTGGGCTGATTACTATAATAAAAATTATAATTTATTATATTTTCTATTATATCGAATTTATGTTATAACATTTTTCGGTGCTGTTTACAATTTTAATGACTATATAGTGTTTAATGAATATCAAATACCACATTTTCGTTGCCCTGTTAGAAAAAAAAAAATCATAAAATAATTATTATTTTTAATTTTCGATTGTCAATATCATCTTTTTTTCTTAGCTTTGGTTTAAATACCATATACATGATACGTAATTCTAGACAAACATAGGTACTAAAACAACGAAAATGTCGTCGGTTTCGATATTTAAAATATAATTATGACAACACGGCGTTTCAGATAGGCTATTTAGCTACATCTGAGTGGTGAGTGTACATTTTTTTTATCGTTATAACAATATTAATAGTCGTTGTATAAGTGATGTTTGGTAAAGTGTATCAGACCGTTAAGTACTTAAAATATAATATGATACTAACTCGTTAGACTAAACACTAATAATAGTACACTAATAAGTTGTGTGAAACGTTGAAACGTTGTCGATAACGGTTTAATTTATCGTACAGGTGTGGTGCCGAAAGCCAAACAAAAAGAACGACGAACAGATCACGTATATAATCAACGATGAGCACAGTCCCAGTACCGCTCGGGTGTTAGGTTCGTTGAGAAACAGCCCCGAGTTTTCAGAAGCTTGGAAATGTCCAGCCGGAAGTCCTATGAATCCTTCCTATAAATGCTCCATGTGGTGAATGCTAAAAACTACACCATCGACGTCCGCTATCCACGTACTCGATTATTATTATTATAATTATTATTGTTATTATTTTAATTGTCCGCGCGCTTTGTGTAATATATGATAATCTTATTTTTATCTTTTTATAATAAAAGTGATACGATATTATATAGGTAGTGTGTCTATTGCCTGTCTGCATATCGTTCGCGTATGTAATATATTGAAAATTATTTTACATTTTCCCTCTTTGACGACCTCAATCGTATAACGTTTGGTCACGTGTGCAGTTTGTGCGGGTAACTTCATAACGAATCACGGTAAACCTTTGTACAATATGTCGTGGTTCAAGATCCGATATACAACACTGTTGTTTACAAAATACTTTTTTTTTCTTAACAAATTGCTATATTGTTATAACCAAAATTCAAATCAAAAAATTAAAGATTATGACACGAAATTTTTATTGGACATATTATGATGTCAATATGGTATTTTTGTACCTAAGGTTTAGAATTTAAAGGTACACTAGAATAAAATTATCTGTGATAATACTACTGCTGCAAGAGTGTAGTAATTCTACAGCCAATATTGTTAGTATATTTACTATTTAGAGTTTATTAGAACTTGGTTTCAAATCAGGTAAAACCAAGAATGGTTTGGTAATACGATGGCGCAACGCTCCTCATTCGTTCCTTTTGACTAAGTGGCTGTCGATATTTATACCTTATCCTGTCCAGTTAAGGAGCAATTGGTTAGCTATACCCACTACATGACCTAGTCTAGAGAATCGGGTTGTTGGAGCGATAGAAATAAAGTTTTCTATGTTTTGTTTTCCAGGTCCGAAGATGATTTATTAACGTATACAAGGTATTTGGAATGGTAATAATGTCAATATATTATAAAAACGGTAGGCTATAATTTGAGTAACCCTGTTCTTAAGGGAAGTATAATATATTGAATAAAACTCGAGTAGTGGAATACAAGTGGAAACAATTGAATAATTATGATTTATGTTTAAGGTAGGTTATTGACTATTGTACCTGTAGTAAATTAACATTATTAATTTTATTACAAATGCGGGTATATGATTCATAACATATAGACTCATCAAAATCGCAATTTTTACCTGACATTCCTGACATATCTGTAAGCAACTTTACTGAGTAAAACGTAAACAACAAGTCAGTAATTTCTAAATCGTTACAATAGGTAGATGGGTATTATTAATAAATATGTATATTGAAATTCGCATAAATTAAGTGTTAAATCATATCCATCTATTGAAGTACCTAGGTACACATATTTAGTATGAATCAAAATTTTTTAAAGTTTTTAAATTAAAATCTATAAAATCAATGTGGTTCATATTTTGAAATCCCATTTGTTTAAAACAAAATCAAAATTATTTTTTAAATACATGGTAGATTAAATAATTACATATTAACATGTATTATTGAATTTAAAAAATGTATTGAAAAACTATAACACCGAGTATAACTTATTGCAAATTTAATTTACGCCAAACATAAATTGTAATATTGTTGTGTTCAAAAAATGTATCCAAAACTTAAAAACTTTAAAACAAAGATTTTCTAATAATGTTTCATGACGGATTTTTAATTTTATTCCATACAAAGTTCAAGAAAATAGCTAGATTATGCTTTGAAAACAATAATAAAGTACCTGTAACAATAAATTTATAAAAAAAAAAAAATTATAATTTGTGATATTTATGGTTGACCTCAAAAAGTGGATCGATAATGTCCAGTTTCAACGGTTTAATATTAATTTACACTGTTCGTAGAATCTAGTATTCTAGTCTTTAAAAGTATCGCATATACTTTTCTAAGTTATGTGACATAAAATACATACTCATAAAACGCTCAACAGAATCAATAACCTTCAAGTGTTTTTTTTTCTTTCAAATTTCTGATTACGATAACCTAATTTTTTTTATACCTAGTTGAACATATTGTAATACAACAGAAAACAAATACATTATAAAATTAAATCATTGAAAAATTACTTTATTCACTATTATTATCAAAACTGTGTGTTTCTGTGAATGGGTTTATTTTTTTCCTCACTATAATTATCATAACAAAGCTGTAACGTCTTAGTCTAAATTGGTACTATAAATTATAATAGATGCGGTGGAAAGGTATGGATACTATTACAACGAAATAAAACAGAAACGTAACTGTACATTTTGGTATATTTTTCTTAAACCTATTGAACAGATTATACTTAATAAATTAAATAGTTTCTACTCTAAATGGTAATTACAGATAATTATTAAAATATATTTATATAATATAGTAACTAGAGTAAACAAAAAAAAAAAAAAGAACAATAGGTAGGTACATTGTCTTGAACCCGATATATATAAATATATATATATATAGAGAATTTCCAAAAATATATATCTGTACATTGAGCGTTTAAACAATAGTATTACGCATATATATATATATATATATATATATAGTATTACGTTTAAGGAAAATTAAAACATATTACAAAAGAACCGAAACTACTATAGTAACGTACATATATACATACACATTTATTATACATTTATATATATATATATATATAATGTACTTAATTCGGCTTCAGAGTGCGAGTAAAAAAAAAAATTGCTCGCACAATATAAATTATCACATAAATATACATATATTTTTATATATTATATATATATTACAAAATGAATTTTCTACTTTTTCATTTTCTTCTCATTTTCTTTCTTCCTCTTCTTTTTCTTATTATTAAAAAATATTATCTCATTCTTTCTTAAAATATACAATTAGTCAGCCTTCGTACGAAAAAAAAAAAAAACGATGACAACCACAACAACAACAGTTTATCGGAATGTTGTGTTAAACTACGTTCCGAGGGGAAGACAATATGATATTATTAGTGATATTTGGTTTTCCTTTCTTTCGTTGTTTTATTTTTTTTTTTTCATTGACATGGCACTCATAAACTTATATTTAAAAATTGGGATTGGGATGGGATTGAGACGGGGGGCGGGGAACGAACGTAGGATGAAACGAGGTCGGCACCCTGTCGGCTGCGCATGGACGATGTACGTTATGCAATTGCTTGTTGACGATTTCTGGTGAAGCTCAAAAATACCTGTGAAACACACGACTTAGTTATTACAAGTATTATTACAGTTATTGTTATTGTAATAATAATAATAATAATAATAATATATTATCATTATTAAGTAGTCATTACAACGCGTGGTAGTATCGAATCGAACACAACATTCAATGTCAATACCAATAAGGAACTAAAGCAATGATAATAAGATTCCGAAAACGGTCACTGGTATATACCTGTTCTAAACTAGTCTGCGTTATCGAATAATCGTCGATCAGCAGCTCTTTCTTGGCTTGTTCCATTTGAGCGAAAGCGTACGAACACGGATACTTCTTTGGAATGTGGAACAGCGCCGTGATTTCGAATTCTTCACGTAAGTTGGCGCCTATAACGATGATCATAATATAATTAATTAGGTATTTCATTATTTATGTTTACTGGGTAATCCACTCAATGTAAAAAACTTGTAATCTTATAAGCCATTAACATTGTTGAAAATATTTTTCACAACAGTTTTAAGTTGTAAAAAAACAACAATTTTAAACATTTATATTTACACGCATATAATATTATCTAGATTATAGCTCTAATCCAATGTGAATTGAAACGTAAGACTATAATATGTGTCTTTGTACCACGGCGTTCGAGCAGCGACTAAACTATGAAGCTCGTTAGCTGAACGAGGCTATTATATAACTATTTTATTATTTTGTTCTATGCATATGTACTCGTGTATATAAGATGAAACACGTGGGCATAAATCGGATTTCAGAATGAATATGTACCATATTTCACGAATTATGAATATATGTTTATTACGTCTATTGGAAAATTCGTATTTATGGTTTATTAAATGTTATCTGAATTTCATACTATTCGATATTTATGCATCAATATTTTCTGAAAATATTTTTTTCTTGATAATTTAACTACAAATGCAGATTGCATTAAAATAATTTTAGTAATAGTAATATAAAATAGTAGTATAATATATATATACTCATGTATGTGGAAAATAAAAATCATTTGTAATCTAATTAGAAATATACAAAAGTTGTACATGATAAACATGAAATTGGCTAAGAAAATTATTGTACAGCCTGTCGTTTTACAATAGCATATTGCTCACATCATAATATATTTAGTGCACTTACCGACAAACGATTTCATCACGTAATCTTTAGCTCTCGTATGGTTGTCAGGGTGGAATTTTATGTGCAGCTGGTATCCGACGGAGAATTTGTTTTTTAGATGCTGCACAGACCCGATACAGCACAGGCGGCCGTCCACCATGATGGCCAAACGAGTGCACAGGGCTTCGCATTCCTCGAGACTGTTAAAAAACAATAGTGATGTCTTGTTTATTTTATTCGATGCTACGTTAATGGTGTTAATACGTAATAAAAACACTTATAATAACAAAATTTAACAGATGTCTGCATTTATATTTTTCAACGAGAAATAATCTATTAAGTCTCTATCGATTTTCGGAAAACAATATTTCTATCATTTAGTTGTAAGAGTGATAAAATAAATAGGAACAACAACAGTGCACCTAAACAGTACAAATTTGAGTGTTTTCGTAATTTCAAAGTATTTTAAATAATCATTACTTGTTTAACTTTTATTTGATCATCCATTACGTTTAGTTAAAAAACACGCATGTTGATTCTCATTATTTAACAGTTAGCCAAATAATTTTTTGTACCTATTCCCATATTATTGCTATTATTTATCAGACTGAAAATTGTATGTAGTTACTAATTAAATCACTGAAAATCTACGACAGTTGTTACAACAAGATAATAGTACCTGTGAGACGTGATGAAAACGCATTTTCCGCGATCCCTCTCCTCGCTCACCGTATCCCAGAGATGTTTCCGAGCTGCAGGATCTAGGCCGGAAGTTGGTTCGTCCAAGAATAGGATGCTCGGATCACCGATCATAGCTATGGCTGTGCTGAGTTTCCTCTTGTTTCCGCCACTAGACGCACGAAAACAAACACCACAAATTTAAGATTAAAGTCGATTCGATTAAACGCGGAAATATCAAATGGAGTATACCATAAAAAAATATATATAAATATATCGTTTGTATGCTTCATTGATTACCACAGCCGTACAACGTATATTAAATAGTGTACGAATTACTGAAAAATCTAAGACTACTTAAAAATACAATATACAATATTATAATAATTGTACGATTGTAGACCGAAGATCTCACCTGTAGTTTTTCGCTTGAACGTTCAAGTGAGCCATGAACGCCAACCTGGAGGCCAATTGGAACGGCACAGTGGACGCTTCTTTATAGGACATACCCCTGAGCTTGCAGAAGAAATGGAGCGTCTCATAGCCAGTGAGCTCTTCGATGAGACCGTTGAATTGCGGACAGTAGCCACCCACCTCGTGGATCTTCTCGCGGTTGTTGTTGACGTTCACGCCGCACACGTAAATGTCGCCGGCGGTGTTTTTTATGTCGCCCGTCAGCATCTTGAATGTGGTCGTCTTTCCGGCACCATTCGACCCCAGCAAACCAAAACACTCGTTGGCCTTTAGAGCCAGATTCAGTCCCCTGACGGCTTCCTTGTTTCCATACTTCTTCCAGACGTTGCTGCAAGACGAGAGACGATAATGTTTTTTGCAAATAAAATTAAACGGTTCGCAATACTAAGTGGAAAAAAAGCTACTGGTAAACCACACAAATAAAATCTAAATTATATTCAAATCATATCAAATTATTGTACAAGTGAATACCTACACAAGTGTTTTTAATGTTTAAAAAAATAGTCAAGTGAATACCGCTCTGTTTTGAACTAGGTATCGAGAGGGATACTATTATGGGTCTGTTCAATTTGAAACGATATATCATTGTATACTAAAAACGATTTTTCAGAGACGGTCTGTCAGCCTATATCACTAAGAAGTATACTTCGTTACATGGTTTTTGATATAGTTATTAAAGTAATCTATTATGCTCGTTACTCGTATTATTAATATTTAATTTTTGTAATAATATATGATATGTATATCATACTATATCAACTTATATAACTCAAAATGTAATAACATCTTTTTATAAATATCGAAAGACAGTAAAAATAGGTTCATAATATAAATAGATAATAACATATTAATATTTTAATGAAATTAAAAACGCCATTTGTGTGTAGTAAAATTTATAATAATATATCATATATCAATAATATATTATGCAAACGTTTTAAGTTTCCACAAATAATTTTTTAATAATATTTTATGTACAAAAATATTGATATTTTTATACTGTTTCGTGAATTTGCTTTAATATTTTCTTTACTTTGTATTCAATTAGTTGATTAAACGCCAATAATCGTTAATAATATTATCACAAGAATTTAGTAAATACAAATATATTGTGTATATATTATGGGTATATTTGATAAATTGTTGACGAATACGTTAAAAACATTCGAGCGCCTATAACTGAGTACTGTGCAAGTCTTGTGTGATAATATTTTATGTACTTATTATAATATAAAAACCAATAAATGTTTAATAGGTCTCGATGATTTAGGTGGTGCACACTCACTTGAGGTATAGACAATAGTTGTGCGGGTCGGCGCTGTTGACCACTTGCTTCTCATGAGACACGTCCGATTCGTAACAGTTTAAGTCATACTTATCTTCTTTGACAGAGTTCTTGCACATGACATGGCTGTATAGTTTCATAAGCGTGCAGTGCACTTTGTTTCCGTAGTACGTAAGGTATTCGCACGACAGTAGTAATGTCACGCACACGAATCCCAACCAGAAAAGGTGCGTCATGTTTCTACCAATTCCGGGGCTGGTCCACGACAGATTGTCGCCATCCCATCCAAAACACGTGGCTAAAATGGTAGTTAAATCATAGTTCATATTAAAAAATAAGAAATTGCTTAAAATTTGTTCGTCCACGGCTAATTGAAATGACGGCGCAACCGATAAGAAAAGTGTAAACGTAATATAATCTCATTATACTTATTTGTTTATCGATAATATTTTTATGTTTCGTGATAATTGCAGCACGTGACTTACCGTTCTTTTGGAAGTCACAAATTTCGTTGTACTCATATGAAGAGTATATGTTTTTCATACCGCTCCCGAGAGCGTAATGTGGGAAGAAAATCATCATGTTGTCAATAAACTTGGATTGATCTTTCAAACATAGTGGTTGCATGTCCAAAATAAGCACCAGCATGAAGCACATGGCACCTGTATCATGATCATACAAAATGGATGAATAAAAAAATATTATTTTTTAAGCAGAGCCATCAATCAATCGAAACACGTTCGCTTGCATAATAATTTATTATACATAATGACATATATTATATCATTTTTACTTTCGAGGAAAAAATACATATTTATTTTTAATTTTTCATAAAACGAATTTTCATATTAATCTCGATTAATTCAATATAATTTTAATCGAATTCGTAGATTTTATTAGAAATTTTAATTGCTTTGAGTGACTTGCCTTTATTAAACAACATAATAATAATAATAACAATATATAGTTCGATATTATGTAATTATTGTTTAAAATTGTATTTATTATTTTTGCTAAAATAAATTATTCAAAATATTAGACTACAAATTTTATACTACACTTTAATAATTTTAAGAAATTTATATTTTTAATGACATATTAAAAATTGTGATGGTACTCGTATTTTTAATTATTATTATTACGGATCAATTAAAAATACAAGTTTTCAATCGATTGTGACTTAACCTATTTTATATATTTCTTTGAAACACAATTTGTAAATTGTAATTTTATTTGGTTAATTTTCTATTATAAAGTTATTAAAAAACAATTTATATAGGTATATAATATTCATTGTATCAATATAAAATTTGTTTTTAAATTTTTTAACTATTTGATTTGACATGATTTCTTATATAAGCTATAACATTTTTAATACTTGCGATAATTATATTTAATGGTTAAAAAGGGTATGATGAACATTTTTAGTCCTGCATTTTATTATTCTAAAAATGGTCAACCCATTGCAAGGTACTAAGCGTAATGATAAAAACAATAATAATATACAAAGTGTTCAATATTTTTGAAACTCTCAAAATTGCTGTATAAATATTTTAATACCTATATGAAGTAATAACACATATAATAGATGACACTGCTGCAATACATTTACAATGCAAAATATTTTATAACATCATTAATTATATCATCGTATATCAGTCCAAATTATTCTAATGATGATCGTTTCGAAACTTATTAAACACTTCATATAATATATATTGATAATTGTATCGATTTTTTTATTCTTACCAGTCATAACGCTAAACATAGATATTCTCGTGAAACTAGTGGACGGGTTTTGGAACAGGTATGAGAACAGACTCATCAGTGGCAGCGTCGCCCACGAGAAAGCCACCAGTAGACTCAACATCAATCCTGAAATCGAATAAAAATATATATATATAGTAAAGAGTTAGTAACAACCAAAAAAAAAATTAAAAATACACAATTTAATCTAACGTAAATTAGATTATAATATTTCTGTTGTTGAAAGGACGTTATAAGGCATTTGTAGAACATTCGTCATTTGTTTAAATATATTATAGTAGAATTTAATTAAGAAAAACCAAAAATATATATTCTGTTATTCTGTTGTTGATATTAGAGTTTAAATACTTAATTAGATTTGGGGGGGGGGGGTATAATAACGTCCTCTTAATACAGTATGACAACTTGTTATAATGCAAAATACTGACCCATTTGCTTCAAGCTCGAGTATCCCGGGTCGCCGTGCCAGAAGAGCAACAGCAGAATGGAGAATATGACGGTCAGATAACTTATCCAGTCCCACAGCAGAGACGCGCCCCAGTAGGCCAGTGGTTTGACGCCGGCGATCTGTTGCATGTGCTTGGCGCCGGTCTGCCGTTCGTTGACGGCGAACAGCACGTACACGGCGCACACGAACGCTTGGGAAATGGCACAGTTGAACGCCACCTGATAGCCCAGGTTGCTGCCTCCGGTCAATTTCATCAGCTGCGAGATAGTAAAAAAAAACAACAACAAAATTGGTGTTACGAATTAAGTTGGTTTAAAACAGTTAGTGGGTACTCGTAGTGGACAGACATTTTGCGGGGCACTGCAATGCATTCGGGTGATCTAAATCAATAGATCGGTTGTTGATATTGTCACTCACGAAAGATATTAATAATTAGAAAGTGTTCGATATTTTCTGCCGGAAATTATTGGAATTGAGACATTTTTTTTTGTCGAGAACTAATAGCTGATGTTTATTTTATTATCGAAAAAAAAAAACTAGTTATTCGACGAAAATGATAAAAATCCATCCGTATAATATTATATAGACTTAGGACATTATTAATATTGAAATGAACAGTTTCCTCACCTTGTCCACTCCTTGGTAAGGCAGCGGATGATTCACTATATGTATTCCGTACTCTTCTCCTTTGTAACTTTTCAGTATAGCATTGTGAACCATGCTAAGTGCCAACGGGGGACCGTGGTACGGTTGGTTATTGAAATACGCTGTAATCCTATCTTCGCCGAAAATCGCGCCAACAATATACTTTTGTGTGAACGGTGATATCTTTTCGGCGGCCTAAGGATAAATAATCGATGTTATAATAAACGTTGTTTCCGGTCGACACGATGACGGTATATACATAGGTATTTGTCGTGGTGCTCTCGCACGCGGTCGGTACATAAATTATTATTAACCGGGTGGGGAAAAAACTCACCACTTGCAGTAAAAAGTCTTCGAAATAATTGTACGTGGTACGGTAATTCAAATCCAAAACCGGGTTAGGTGCACAAGCGTTTTTGTACGACTCGTAGAAATTGCCAATTTTCGTGTTATTAGTGGACAACATGACCGTGCTGATGGGCTCCCAATAGTTCTGAAAAATAAACGATTATTATAGAAAACATAGTAATCGAAATCTTCGACTGACAGTCGTTATTACTTACCGCCAGTTCAGCTGCTAGAGCCGGCAAGTCTTTCATACCCTGCCAGGCGTTGACGACCAGTAGTGCCAAGAATATGAAAAATAGCGTTAGCGTTATTTGTAACGAGTGCAATATCAGAGAACGATAAGACTGCAAGCATTTCTTTTCCATAATCGCCCCGACTTGTATCCAAAACAATTTCCATCCTCTGGCCCCTGATCATACACGATATTATTATCAAAGTCACACGATACGTACATTGGTTGTCGTTTTTCGTAGATGCTTACTTTCAGATTTAAAATCGGTAGAATCGCACTCGGCGTCGTAGAACAACGTGTCGAAACGGTTCTTCAGTTCCATTGATTTCTGTTTTATCGCGTTCATCTGATAATCTGATAACTTCTTGTTGTCTTCTTGGCCGACTCTGCAATAATAACAAAATAACGCGTATTAAATAAACTCGTATTGTATGTTTTGCTACTCGTGTCCCGCCCACATACCGCATGAATACGTCTTGCAACGTAGTCAAAGTTATTCCGTATTCTTTGATTCCTAACGACTGTTTAGTTTGCTCCAAGGAGTTAAGCAGATCTGGAAACAGCGATGAGTCTTCTAGTTGATACGTGACTTCCATGACGGTCAGGTTACTTGGCACCGAATGCGGGTAATATTTGCGAACGAAATTTGTCACTTTAGTCAAACTGAAACCGACTACATCTTTTACGAGAGTTAAGGTATAACCACCACCTAAAAAATACAAAAATGACATTAAAGTAAAATTATCTTTAAACAATAGTCAATATCTATAATTGTTGTATGTATATTTTGTGGGTGCTTGATCAACATTACGTTTTGTGTAATAAGACGAACAAAATATCTAAAGTTAATAATAATCGTATTTCATAAAATATTAAAAATGTTATTCCATAATATTTGATAGTTGTATATTGAATTTTGTAAATATTATATTAATTTAAATCATTCCAATATTAGTTTTTCATAGAATCGAAACATTTTATATTAAAACTAATAACCTACGCAATCTTTGGAGTCGAAATTACTTGTTATATTGTTTCATACGTGCTTGTTTATGACGTGTGATAACAAATTAATTAAAATTATATTCAAGACCCTGAGATTACTTCTAAATTTTTTTTTTCTAACATTTTAATACTGTAATATAATATCCTTACCATATTCTTTTTTCAACGAAAACGGTGTTCCGACACAACAAAGAGTGCCAGCTTTCATAATAGCGACACGGTCACCTAGCAAATCTGCTTCGTCCATTAAATGCGTTGTCATCACCATTGTTCTTCCTTCCCGTTCCGATTGTAAAATATTCCACAGAGTGCGTCTGGCCGCCGGGTCCATTCCCGATGTCGGTTCATCCATCAATACCACCTACGCAAGATCAATTAATCGTTATGTTTTTAAATGATTAACGAACGGAAGCCACCGAGTCAATCACACCGTGTGCGCATACCTTCGATTTTCCAATTAATGCTATGGCAACTGACAGTTTTCTTTTCATTCCTCCGCTCAGATGTTTCGACTTTGTGTTAATCATTGACTCCAGTTCGAATTTTACTGTATATTTATCGATTTCGTTTTTCAAATCGTGTTCGCTTAAATCTTTCAACTAAATAACACGTCAACAAACAGTGGTCATTATATTATATAATTTAAATAAGTATACATTGTATACTAAACTAGTTAGATATTATAATTTTTCCCGTCAGTGGGTGAGTATAAATTGTTTAAAAAATAAATAAATAAAAATAATATTTTATACAATTATACGGG
Source organism: Rhopalosiphum maidis (assembly GCF_003676215.2). Taxonomy (NCBI): domain Eukaryota; kingdom Metazoa; phylum Arthropoda; class Insecta; order Hemiptera; family Aphididae; genus Rhopalosiphum; species Rhopalosiphum maidis. The sequence continues at coordinate 71,495,214 of NC_040877.1, forward strand.
TTGACTATTATAATTTATGATAAATAATAATATAATATTACTACAACCGAGCAGGTATACTAACCATTCCGAAAAAGTACAAATGCTCTACTACAGTCAAGTCCGGTATGAGCAGATTGTATTGAGGGCAGAGCCCCAAGGAATGTCGTATGGTTTTCATGTGAGTTTTGATATCATATCCCTCTATCAACGCTGTGCCGGATGTTGGACTGATCAGTCCGGTCAACATAGACATGGTGGTAGATTTTCCAGCGCCGTTGTGACCCAACAAAACAGTTATTTGATTAGGGTGCATATCCACAGAAAGCTTGTTAACGACGTTTTTGCCGGGCGTGAAACTTTTGCTGAGCGATTGAATATGTATGCCAGATTTTTCGGTGATGTGTTTGGGGTTAACTTTTTTCTCAAACCAGAACGACGGCTGTAACATAAATGACAAGACAACTCGTTAATAACAAAAGGTTTATTATAAACGAGCAGAAAAAAACGACCGAATTTAGATTCAACGAAGAAGTAGTCGAAGGAGAATTAAATTGGGCGAGCGGAACTCACCATTATCGGGAAATACCACGGAGGGTGAAAACCGCTGTTGCGCGGGAAAGCTGTTTCCAGGTATATGGCGATCAACAGGTACAAGACCGAATCGAACACCAACATGAGCATTATGTCTGCAATACACATCTTGTCGTCCGGAGATACCGTTACCGTGATATTTTCCCACGTCAGACCGCTGCCGATTCCTTCGAACATGATGAGACTCTGGAATATGTATCCTAACGCCGTGTTTGGCAATATAGTCGACGCTAAGATTTCTCTGTTGGTCATAGACGAGTACTTAGGTTGGAAGATCATAAATGGTGCGTAAGTCCCAAACCATAATACGCCACCGACGGTCGCCGCTGTATTAGCTGAAACAAAAAAAAAAAAAGTTGTATACAAAGAAATTCAATAAATTCAATCTTGCTATGTATACACACACACACACATATTATAGACAACATACGCAAATTTGAAGGTCTAAAAATGTAGTACATGTTAAAATATGTCATATGTGAATGTATATACATATATAATTATACGTATATCGTATAGTATAATTATTAATATATATTTTTATATAAGTATTATTAGGTACGACGTGATACCTTGACAATATGTTAATGAAACAGTAATTGTTATTTTGTTTACGGACTGTTAAATTATATGCACAATGACGATTCATGACAACTAGTAATTCCCACATGTGTTAGTAATATAATCTAGGGCCATAGTTCTAATTTATTTTTAAAAAAAAACCCGAAAATATATACATTTATTGCCCTTAAAAAAAAAAAAAAAAAAATAGGTTCTAAAATTACAAAAAATTGCATAAATATGCTCAAAAATCCAAGAAGTTTAAAAATAACAAGTACCCACTAATGTTGCTTTATAACCTTAAATGCACATTTAAAATAAAAATATTAAAATATGTGTACATTTCACATTATATGTATAAAATACGCACATTAATTAAAAAATTAAAGTATTAACATTATCATGTTGTATTTAATAGATATTAAGAAACACATTCTTATAATATATCAATGTATTTCGGATAAGTAATAAAAAATATACAGATCCCTCAATGTCCTGAAAGTTACATTACAGTTATTGTAGTCATAATATAATTGCTAACAAATCCCACAATATTATAATATAATAATATGTGTATATGCCCAAAAACCTTTAGCTCATTATTGGGTTTTACCTTTTTTAAAGCAGGCGGATATCAAGAAGCAATAGGATATCCCGGCAGTCACATACAGTGTTAGTATCGCCATCAGTACCAGCGGATCGGAATATTGAAACACCGCGCCCGTAGGCCAATCAAACGTAATGAAAAACACCAATATCAACAGCGGTACTATCCATACGACGAAACTTTTTAAGTACCACGCGCACGCGTGCAACCAATTATCTAAGCCCATGAGCATCATAGCTTCCTGAAAAAACAAAAAAGTCTCGATATATTATTATCGACAAAAATATTCATAGTCTTCAGACTTTTCTGCGACGGAACTGAAAATACTAAGGGCAGTAGAGTAATAATGGGGGTGAAGAGGTTATAGAGGCTTTAACTCTACAATAGTGGTTAACAAAATATTTATTTTTATTGAAAAAATATCGTGTATGACTGCGTGTTACATGTATCATAAATTATAAAAATTATATAATATATCCATTAAAAATGTATTGTACTTTGTACTTATGCTTATAACCTCCGTTGAAATTTAGAGTAATGGTAAACGTCAATAGATAAACTCGACAGATCAACAATAGATCAATAATAGATTCCGGAACTGATATACACTTGGACATTATACTAAAATCATGTTTATCCAATTACATACCTTCATTTTCATTTCTTTTTCAGCTGAGATCACTTTGATGGTATTGATAGCGGTATAAATATAACTGAGTAACACCACCGTGGATATGAACGACGTAAGTGCTGGTAGCAATGGATCTTCGATGTACTTCGGATATGGGAACCTCTGTAGCTCGATTTCCGGCAAGTACTCGCCGGGAGCCCAGTATCGTATTAAGGCTTTGGAGATCTGGTTTTGCAAGTACAAAAACGATTCGGACAAATAACCTAAAAACGTGAGAATGTTTAAGACCCAGTATTACCAATAATGATTGTTTGTGCACGCATATATCGAACTGTTATGTGCACGGTAGTTATGAATTTATACCTGGTTCTCCTCCGTCGTTTTCTGATTTATGCCTAGGACCGAACGTCTGATACAGAGGGAACATTAAGTAAGTCCGCCAGTTCGCTTCGATCGTGTCGAAGCTCATCAGACTCTTTTTTGTTACACGGAGATGACACGGGTATCTCAGCTTTACCTGTAGCATAGAATGAAACAAAACAAGCAAAACAGTCACATAAGTATCCCATAATATACGTATATATAAATATTTAATACGATAAGTATTATTACGCAATATAAATGCGTAAAATTGTCGTTTTATTTTCATTGTACTTACAGTTGTACTTTTTGGTAACGTAGAGTTCGGCTTAATATTATCGAAACGAACGCCGACCAGAAATTTTTTCATTGCGTTGTCTTGATTCAGATGTTCCTCCATCATATCACCGGTTTCGAACGATACAACTGAAAAATACATTTTATTTCTTTATTCCGTTACGGACTTTGTACGGTACGACTTACGCTTCGTATTGGGAGTGTGCGAGAAAGCGTCGCTCATGATTTTTTCCAATTCCGGGTCATGCGGAGCCCATGCTATGGACCATCTAAAACAATTGCAAAGTATTTTTCTCGTAAAACGAATCATCTATTATTTACAGTACTACAGTTACCTTGTACATATATTATGTGTGATGATTGAATTAATATTTGTGTTCAAGGGTATTGCGGATTATTTATTAGAGACATCGTCGTATTGACGACGAATAAATCAACAACAAAATTATTATTATTAAGTATTATTTGTGTTCACAGTATGATTTTCACCGTCGAGACGCTAATACATTCAGTCATCACACCGAATTTCATTTCCTCATATTACCGAACTCCTATTGTAGCATTCCGATTTTTTTTTCTTTCGCCTTTGGCGTTTAATGGAATTATTATTATTGCAAAACGCGGCGAGTGCCACGCCAGGGGGTCGACGTCAAATTTTTTATTGTCTCAGTGATGGGGTGTGGGGGGAAGGATTTGTGTTGATATGAGATGTTAAGTTCCTACAAAATACCATATCAGGAATAGACCACCCATAATAATATATCAAAATTCGTACACGTGATAATATAACTGATTTTAATCTAACATGATTTGTGGTTATTACGTAGTAAACGTTTGAAAAATGTGGTTAAATGTACATTATGTTATGTGATAGTAACAACAATATTATAATAATAGTAACATACAAAATGTTATGGTAGTTTTAATACTTTAACTATAATAATACTGAGATAAACATTAGCACCAACACAAAATATTGATTAATTTTAACCACATAAACTATACATACCTAACTGGTAATAATCTAATTTAAGTGTAATTGGTGTTTATAGTTTATATAAGCATTTATCCATTTATGTATCCATTATTTTTTGTCTATTTTTGCATAAAATAACATATTTGGCTATTTTCCTATATATTATAATATATGTAAATACCTAGGTAGTATATAGGTCTTTGGAATAAACTTACATCCACGCAAAGGTGGGCATTTCCAAGTAAACAAGTAAAAGCTAAATTAAAAAAAAAATTTTAAATTGTTTAACTCGAATAGTTAAAGTATTAATTTCAATAACTTAACTTTTTACAGTTAAATTAAAGAATGGACATTAAGTTAAAATCGTGTATATATATAATATTTAACCTATAACTGTAATTAATAATTTACTTATTTATTATCACCGTTGAAATCGATTTTAAATACAATAAGTGTAATCCAAATTCTCAAAAAATATATCATTTGTAAACTCGCACAAAAAAAAAAAAAATCATACGACTTACCCGTGTCTGTATCCCAATATTAATGGTGGTACTGATATGGAAAAAGGTTCGAATCTGGTGACATTGTTGAACTCCACCGGCTGTACCCACGATCTGAACATGACCATCACGCACGCCATGATGGCCGGTAATAGTAGCTCTATGAACGACTGGATGGGATGTCGCTTCTGTATCAGTAGATTCTTCCATAGTAGAAGTTTTAACTTCTTGAAGTCTTTCCACATAACTACTGATGCGGAGGCAGTTAGTCTAAATAAGAAAACAAAAATAATTATCGAAATGAGTATTAAAGATTAATATATTTTAATTATAAATACGTTTAAATAGAGAATACAAGTTTTACTTATTTTATAAACTATAACAAATTTACATTTTACTTAATTGCAGATAATTTTTATATTTAATAAAATGCGATTTGAAAGAATTATTCGCTATTAACAATTTTTACTTTAATATTTTCCCGTTATTATTTAAAGGTGAAATATTTTTTTTTTCTGTCTATATCATTACTTGATTAAAAAAATACATGTCTACTAAAGTGTGTAACATATAATATATAACATAGAAGTATATTTTAATTGCATGCAATACATTTTTTAAATTTTTGGGTAGGTAATATTATCCGATAAAAATAGACTCGGCAAAAGCATAATATGTATTTTTTAAACTCATTACAAATAATAAGTATAACTAATGACAGAACATAATATGAATTTATTTCTATGAACTTGATAATTGTATTTTCAAAAATGTTTCACAATACTTATATGATATTAGACAGCTGGTTGTATAATATAATGCTTATTTGAATTCACGGGCGCTCAAATGTTTTACTCTATACAGTCTAATATATCAAGCTTGTATGAAGAAGAATAAAATAAAAATTCTAGACAAACCAAAATGTAGTATATTATTAACACACGATTATTTTGTTTTTAAATAATTACACTTCGATAATATTTATGACACGTACCTACACGAATAAAACATTTTCTTCTTGATTGACGCAATAGCGTATAATAAAGAAAAAAAAATATTCGAGAAATATTTGGAAGAACGTCAATATAACAAATTTGGCCCATTAAACAAAGAATAATCGATCAATACAAGTTAATATTTAGTGTGTAAATATAGAGTGTTCTAGTCTAGTAGATGTCGAGGTGCCATCGTGCAATAAAAACGAAAAAAAAATTGAGAATAAAAAAATACACTCATGCGGGAACCATAAAAAAAATTATTAATTATAATAATATTACACAGCTTAAAAAAATTACCTCGAGCACGCGCGTCTCAGCGCTTGGTCGGAAACGCCGTGAGAAAATAACACTGCGACTGTACACGCGGTCGTGATCGAAACACTGAATAATAATAAAGGAATAATATTCGAAGCGAACTAATAATAAAATATATCTACTATATATCTACAACAGCAGGAAGTATACCTACATATTATACCTGTTTTTAAGTTTTTTTTTTTCCCCCCAAGATATTGTTTGACGTGAAAAAATCTCGTGTTTATACACACTGTAGTACACGTGGAGATTTTATTATTATATTATTTCAGTTTTCAACCTATACGCTGATGGGCGAAAAAAAAACTCGACGAGATTATATTTTGATTGTGATGTGTAGGTATACACATATACGGATAACATCCCGCGACGACCGTTAATTATCAGACGAAGGGGATGAACATGTGGCAGGACAGTGGTTCCCAGTTTGAAGGCTCAACGGTAGTTTCGTCGTCGTAGACCTGATAGATTATAAAATATTATAGAATACGAGAACGAATATATCTAAGAACGAACAGCGCGTTAAATTATTGATTGAAATGTGAAAAAAAAATTATTTCGATGAATTAAAATAACACCGTTATTTCCGTTCGGGGCCCGGAAGTCTACCAATACACGACAACGGACCTATATATGGATCACCAGACACCGAATAACTACTAAATATCATCTCGTGATTTCGATTATTGTATGCAGTTCTACGTGTTGCTGGTCTGAAGATTCAATAACTGAAAAAAAAATATTGACAAACACGTAACCTATACTATGTACCTATTTGTAAACGCCCGTAAGTCGGATGAGACGCGTCTTCACGCAGGCCGACTCAAAACCAACGGTTCGACGAACGGATGGAAACTGCGAATATAGAAAAAAAAGAACCGAATCAACCGTTATATGATCGTATTTTAATAAATCGGACCGTTTCGAAGTCGACGTTAATAATAAACGTATGCGCATAAAAACGTCGTTGAGTTTTTGTAAACGGACAGTAAATCGTCGAACAACGGTCGCGTGTCTATAATAATATGTATATTGTATTAACGAGTGATTCATCGAGCATACTCACCCTTTTTTTTTTCAAAAATTCAGTTATTCAAAATACGATTATTAAAATTCTTAATTATACATAATTAAAGAACACGTTAACAAGTTCTTGAAAATGTCTGTACTACTTAACGAGTGATCTATGGATATACAAGCTTTTATTTTTCCAAATTAAGAACCTCCTCAAATTTCTACAGAAAATTATTTATCGGAACATTTAACGTATCAAAATCAAAATTCAAATGACCAGTTTTTGAATTATTTAACTTTATGTACTAAGACTATGGTAATATACTTTGAAGATATTGAGGCTAAAGTGAGTTAAAAATGTTAATCTGTCAACATTTATAATGTGTATAAATGATCTAAGTATAAAAAAAACACTACTAGATCTAATATTACATCTATTTTATGTTTTTGTAAAACTATTTTTAAGGAACATTATCTTTATTTAGTATGAAAATGTTGATAACTAAAAAATTATATTCATATGAATATTGAATTAGATATACATCAACAGCTTCTTATTTGAAAAAATATAAGTTTCAAGTTTGTATCACCGCAGCATATTCCTTTAGTAGAAAAAAATATGAAATTTTCAAATAAATTTAAATTCAGAACTTGAATAAATGTATTATTAAATGGAAAAATAAGGGTGAGCTTGCTCGATGAATCGCCCTGTATTTTACAACACCATAATAATATAATATGAGTGCTGAGTGGGATTATAACCGGTGAAAAAAAAACATTGACGCGACATCAACAATCGTATTTGTTTATCATCGTTTATATTATAACTGCACAACTGCACGCATAGATACAGACAGCTGTCGTCTCGACTCGATAAGCGAATATCCGCGCGAATCAAACAAACACCACAAAATATACGATGCTTGTCGCGATGACAGTTAGTAGGGATAGGTAAAATAATAAAAAAAAACAACAATAAATTATTAACGTCATTATCATTACTGTTATAACTTAACAATTTTTTATTGTCGTACCAATGCGCGGGTTCTATATAGTTTTCGGGCGGCGGAAGTTTGACGAGAATCGAGGACGATCGATTAAAAAATATTATGACGATAATGTGATAATAACGCATACGACAAACCACTCGTTTGACAAGCGTAAAATTTTTAAAAATTTAGACGGGCCCGTCCGGTGAGCAATTATTATTATTATTATTATTATTATTATTTGTATATTATAATAACACAGTTGACGCAGTAAAACGCACCGCGATAATGATAAGTCGCGTTGCACCTCAAGATGTTCGAGTGGCCGATTCCGATCAAGGCCGTCGTACCCCGTCAGCCGCTCACACTCTTCTCTCACTCGTCCTCTCTCTCGCTCCGTCTTACTCGCTCTCTCCAACAGGTACACGAAGCCGTATCCAAGACTTCCGAAGAATAAATACTTAAACGACCGCGGCGCACTTCACCGTCACACGTGCACACTAGCCCTGGGCGCGCGCACGCCCGAGTTTTTTTAATAATAATAATATTATTAGTTTATTTAGTTTATTACGTATGCGCATATCGTTGATTATTATTATCACCGTCATCACAAGCATCGAGAAAGAATAATATGTATAAGACATATATTATTGAACCAAATAACATTGGACGCGGGTTTTTTCGTTTACACACATATTTTTCTTTCACTTTTGGCCGATCCAGACCGCCGCGGTAATACTGCAGCAGTAGAACGCTATAAAACCGTCTATAGCGTAATGTACGCATATATCATAACACGGATTATTGGCATACCATAATATTATTATGTCCTATATTATTATGATGGACGTGATGGGTACGATACTGCGCAACGACCGTTTTGGGATTCAGTTTTGGCCTACTCCCGATCAAGGTCGCCTCGAAACTCCCGGTGTAGAAAAACAATAACGAAGCCACGCCGTACATATATAAAATGTCACATACACATTATTACGATGTAGGACGTAAACATTTTAGTTGTGTTACGATGCATTGCTCGAACACCGCAACAGGTAGATACCACACGCGCCTAGACCTCACTTTTACCACGTTTAATTTTATTATGTAGGTACCTACCTACCTGCTTACCTACCATTACAACTATCACGATCGGAATTTTACTTCCTCAGACACGAATGCATACACATATTATGTAAGCATGACTCTTATGATATTATTATAATATTATTATGGGTATCGGCTTAGCGTTACGTCAGATCGAGGCGGCGACGGCGGTTGTATTACGTCCGTCGCCCGTGGACACATAACGAACGACTGCACCAGCAGCCAGTGAAGACGTTAGACTCCACGTGCGTATATTATATTATTTACCTACGACATACGTATAGCAGTCATCGTCAGCGCCGATCTCGACCGGTTTTCCGGCCGACGAACCGAGTATTACGCGTCTGTTGTATTATATTACATTATACATTATATATATATATATATATATATATAGGTTATTTTATTATACTGGTAGGTGAGATATCTTACTATAGGCATATGCGAGTGGGAATGGGTGGGTAACAGTTGGAATACCGGAAAACGAGGTGGACCGCACTCTGCACGGACGACTGCATAATACGAGGACAAATGCATTTGTTCAATCCGTCTACAATAAATAATTGGTCTGGGACGCCTGAATACGTAATACTAATATAGGCATAATAATATACTTGTAAGGCGAATTCACCAAGCATGCTCACCCCTATTTTCCATTTAATAATTAATTTATTCAAGTTCTGATTTTCGTACGTTTTAAATAATAAACTTAGAAATCATATATTTTTATAATTAAATAAATTGAAAGTTATTCACATGATTTTTGATTTTAGTACGTCAAAATGTGCATAAAAATTATGCATTAAGTAATTTATAGAAGCAAAGGAGTTATTATTTGATAAACAATTAAAATAAACCACATCTTATAGAGTAAGTACAAAAAACTCAATAATTTGAAAATAATATAGTCTTTAAATACATATAAACATTCCAAAAATTAGAATTTAAATATGAAAAAATAAGGGTGAACATGCTTAGTGAACCGCCTCGTATGAATATATTACAGGAAATAATACAACTTTTTAGTTTTTATTCGATATTTTTTACTTAAGACGTTCACTTCTGCATCGTAATAATAATAATAATGATAAACTACACTCTCTCGACTCCTACCAGAAACCACGTATGGTAATCAATCCGGTGTTGAATCGGAAGACGCGTATTAACGATGATAATATTATGGATACAATAATTTACGATATTAAATATTATATTGTTATTTTTTCTGTTATCGCATAATACGTATTACGTCAACGCTGCGTGTCTCAAGTCGTTTTGCACGAGAACACAAAGTTTCGCTTTTCTTCTATATGATACTGTGGTAGCATGTTTGGTATCTTTAGGTAGGTAATTATATATATATATATATATTCTATGTCATTTTTTGGAACATAAACTCGGTGCGTTCTAATTACTACGTAGGTAATTAGTGTAAACGTAACGAGTGTTTGACCTCTCAAAGCTCTCCCGAGTACGATTTTTTGTCTGCTGCAGTAGGTACTCTCAGAAGCATTTTATCGAATCACGTTTTTCGACAACCATAATTGTATAATTTATTTTATTATAATATGTACTAATGTACTTATATTACTGTACGATATGCACTAACACGATTTTTTTTTTTATAAAATATACCAATGCCATAGTTTTATCTTAAATAGGATTTTAATTTCTCAGAAACGCGATAATTTATTTTATTACTGTAGATATACCAATTGTATAGGTGCTTTATATAATAATATAATATGGTAATGGATTATAGTTATTTTTTATAATATATAAGCGGTTATCGCTAGGTTTTTAATCAAATTTTTCTAATCTATACTTTTTGGACGAAAATGGAAATGATAAAAGGTAATATACTAAAAAAAAAAAAAAAATATTTAGGAAATACGATTCATTCACCCGAACGTGTAATAACACAATTTAATAATTGCCAGCTACAGTCGAAAACAAGTTTTCGATTTTGACGTGGAATCGTCAATCCAAGCCGAACACACTATAATACAAGCCTAGCCTACAGTTCAGGTGTTGTGTAAGAACTACCTGTCTATATATTACCGTCTTCCTCGTACCACAACATACACAGGTTCGTGCATTCGAATCATTCGTATATACAGTACCTATACCACATACATATAAAATAAATAATATACCGAGTATAAAATGTATCGTGTACACTACTTATGGGTACTAATCACCGACTACCGTCGTCACATATTTTCCAATACGAAATCAGATATCGAATCGAATAAGTTGCCGTGCAAAGGAAACCACGCAAAGTCAGAGTGCTTGTTTTGCGATTGCCCGCGTCGTCATCGAAATGTAATGCATTGTATATTATAATGTTACATAGGTTTGTAAAGGGTTAAGTCAAACGTACCTATCTAATTTTCCTTCACGGTCATTAGGTCCGGCCGCGGCGCGACATAAGCACCGTTCAATTTTGCGCTAGTCACCAGTTGACCTTCGGTCATCGACGTTGAACGGACAATAAAAACTGCATGTATGTAGGTATTATAAACTATAAATATAAAATTTTATAATGTTCGTGTGTGCAGGTAAATATATGCATACGTCTCGGCGCGATATCACCGATCGATTCAATACGATTAATAAAACACGGTCTTGAACGTTTTATTAAACGCGAAACGACGCGAACAAAAAGAAAGACATTTCGGGTTAGGTATTTAAGTGGCGAGAGGAGGAGTGATGGGGAGACCGTTTTTACGACGAGTGAACTGTTACGATGGGTCCGGGCGAGAGTGAGCCACCGCCTCCGCCGTCGTCGATATTGTCGTGTCGTCGTGTCAAACTACGTGTGAAATCACACGTCGAGGTAGGTATACTGTCCGCGCGCGTAGCGGCGATAAGTTGTGTGTGATTTCGAAACACAATATCATATCGTACACAACTGTATTATTTTATAATATATTTTATTATATAAGACTATAGGGAATGTTAAATATTATATTGTCATAACGCATTGTTTTGTGATTCACTCGTAACCTCTGACAAATCATGACACGTTAGTAGGTACACATTACAGTAGCGCAACCGAAATGTTTTCAACAGGGGCCTTCGTTTGACGTGCCGATCGTTACGAAACGTTCTTCATAGTTGTGTTATAATTATTGCTGTTATCTTAATGCGAAACTATTACAAAATCGTTATTATTGGTTGATAATTTGCCCATGATATTATATCCTAGTTATAAATATAAACATACTTAATGAATAATCGTATGCGGCCCAAGGGGAAGAGAAGGTCCGTACACGATCGTTGCCCAAGTTGCACCACTGACACACTATAATATTTACTAAATAACAGACTTCAACCCCTACACGCTATTCTAATAAATTCCCCAAATTATGCAAACCGGATGTTTTATCTACAAATATTTTCATAGCTTAACGCTCATAACTTTCTTCTTTTTTTTCGGTTGCCGTGACAGCGGTTATTATCAAACATTGAACAATTTTAAAACCTTTTTATATAACAGAGATATGTGGTCGTTATAATAATATTTACTGTGCATTAACCTAAGTAAATGTTCGTAATTAACTATTATTATATCGCCGGTGTAAGACATTAAACGCGACTATAACGCGATATCGTTAGGCCAAATAGCGCACGTGTACGAATAAATAGGTAGTGATTTTTATATTTGTTTTTTTTTTCGCCTCGTCATAATAATATCTCGTCAGAGTACACGATTTGCCCATCTTCGCGTACCATAAAGTTGCAGTTACCGTTTTTATGTAGATTCAGATATCTTAATATTATCCATTTATAAAATAATATGCACCGGTGACGAATAAATCGTGACACTTCGAGGTTTATCGACGACTTTTTATTTTCCAATTGTTGTGAAACAGCCGTTATTTCTGATATATTGACCGATTTTACGCGAGTTCGTTAGGTGTAACAATAATACGAGTAATAATATAATAAGTGGGCTGCAGTGAATGTGACACGCGACTTCGCGAGTTCTGCGTACCGTACTTCATAATATTAAACCCGCGCGTTATTACGCGTATTATCCAATCGCACAACTACAACATTAGCGGGTATCTGTATTATAGCATACGTTATATTATATTATACATAATAGTTGCGGTAATCGAAAAAAAATCGTGTGTATGTGCATTTGTGCGCACAACCGAACCAGTTTCTGAGGCGGAAATGCGAGTTCGGAGGAGACCGTTACCGTTACGAATACAATATAATAACATACTTACGTTCACGAAAGGTCTAATAAAGCTAACACGTAAAAAAAAAAAAAAACTTGAAATTATAAGTACTACTTTATTTGTCTTACACAGTCGATATGAAAATATCATCATATATCATAACACGGTGTGATGCAAACAAAAATCGAAATCGTCCATCCGGCCGATGAAGAGAATTTCGAGACGAGAAATTATTTTAATTTATTACTACGCGTCGCGTTATGTATAAAAATGCAAATCGCGAACACGATAATATATTATAACACGTGTTTGTATATTGTGACGACTATAAGTGTTTAATATTGATTTAACGAGATATTCAGCTATACATCGGTGTCCTCATCGCAAAAAATCGTACAAGGCGAATAATTCCGTTGTCGATCCAGTTCGTCCACTGACGTTGGACCCGCGCGGCACTGCTTAGGTATAACGGCACGGCGGGCTCCGATCAAGTCGGTCAAAATTAAAATATCCCAAGGTAAGGTCAAACAGATATAAAACAGATTCGGTAGTAAAATTATTATTTACAGTTTGAAAAAATAATTGAGTGTACAATTTCGCATTATTATAAAAATGAAATAATGTAATTTAATATTTTAATATGCGTATCTCCTTGAAGCTTAAAAACAATAAATTAATAACGTCCAAGCATGTTTCACGGATAACGAAGTACAACAGGTCCTATACGCTCAAATATCAATGTTTATTTTTTTTCGAGAGAGATGTTGTGTTTGTGGTCGGGTGGGATGAGAGGTGTCGTATAAAAAAAAATTTAAAGAAATCGATGAAAAACTTTGAACAGATAACATCCTACACCTACCACGGCACATACGATTTCATATATATAAATCTATGAAAACTCGATAAATCCATCGAAACGATAAGCGCTCGGCGACAAGAGCTTGCTAAAATGGTTGAACATTATTATACGTCGATTTGCTTCTATATATTTCAGTTCTACGTGATTATAATATAACAACAGTATATATTATAATTAACGTAATTATCATTATGTTATTATTGCAGTATCTCTCATGATCAGTAACAAAACCAAATTTATACAAGTATATGCATTATTATATACATGCGCATTTATATAGAACATTTGAACGCAGTCTTCATTATTTACTTTTTGTAAAATGATGAGTAATCAATATTAAAATGTATTGTATACTATAATAGTACGAAGAATGTATTCAATAACACATACAATTACAGAACACAGCAGCACGCGATAAAGCCGTGAAGTTTTTAGTGTTTTATCACTTCAATAATCTATTAGCGAACATATTTTCATTTAAAAATCATTTCTTGCGAACTGGTGTTAACACGTAATTATTATAAAATAAATGCTTATTAAGTATCAATAACACAATATTATGTATTAAACATATTATTGTGGTTTGCAAGCCTATAAAGACCACATTGCATTATATTATACATAATAATATAATATAACAACAACTGCAATATTTCAACCTATATGCATAATAATATTAAATAGTTTTTATCGGTAATCCAAAGTCTTTTTCAGATGAAATTATGAAATGTATGTATATATCTACTATGATTTGGTGCGAAATTGCATAACTAAAACGGTGGTATATAATGTGTCATAAAACTATATTTTTTTTCTATTATTGGTGAAATTTTTGTTTTTGACTGTGCAATACATCATTATACTTATTATTATTATATATAACTAGCTGTTATTATTATTATTTTTTTTTTTATGAATAAATATCTAATCACGTACAATAATCCAAGTAATTTATGCAATAAAAAATTATTATAATTGAGATATATATATATTTACCATACAATAAAATTTATGATTTTTACGAAGCATGTTATATTATTTTTCACGGATACAGGTACATAAAAATCTAATATTTAAACAAAGCCATTAATCAATGGTGTTAAAATTATATTTTTTAATATCATTTTATAGTAAATAATAATATTAATTTATAGCAGAACTATAAAAAAGCAACCTACGATCGATTAAAAGACTTCCAAATAAATTTAAATTGAGTGCGACGAGTTTAAATAGTTTGATTATGAAAACTGTGAAGATTATATAATTATAGGATAAAGAAAATGTATTGACACTAATTGTATTGGAATATTTTATATGACTCCAAGATAGTATGCCTAATTTAAATATTTTATGACCATATAACCATATACTACGTATATTAAATTACAATTGTTAAAATTTTGTCTAAACAAAACTATCGATTACAGTTGTTAAACTATCTTACATTGATTACACATGTATACCTTACACCTAGGCTAAAGTTTTTAGTGAAATAGCTGTAATGCTGTTACGAAAGTGTACTATCGTACTGGTGTGTTATACAATACATACATATTTATTTATTTGTTTATTTAAATAATAATATTTACTTATAGTCTTGTGACTCTTAACATCGACTTTAAATATTTATCGGGTTAGAATGGTTAGATTATAATTAATACTAATAGAATTATTAATTGTGATCACTGATCAGTTTTAAAATAAGAATTTATTTATCACGGACTCGTAGATGAATACAATTATAATATAAATAATATATTCGTTGAATGATCGCGACGACAATAATATTGTTTGAAGGTTTTGAAAAAAAGTCAAATAAACTATTTGAGAAATTTAAAAATGACATGCAAACGATACACATAAGTAAATGTGTACATACACACACACACACACTCCCATATTATTCTAATTGAATAGTTCAAGCAGGTGTGGTGCATTTTGTTTACAATAATTTAACCAAAAACTATAGATGAAAAGCGGTCATTATATTATACTTCTGACCACTTTGTACATAATAATATTCTATTATCCCAAAAAACATACTTATCCGTAAATAATAAGATATTCCTCTTCTTTCACAGTTGAAAATAATAATTTTCATTTATTTTATTAACTAGTCTATATTATAGAGTTATAATGTATAAATAATATTTCATATATTATGATAAGCGCGCTATACTAATGCATTTAACTATGCGTATCAGTTTCATTTTGATCCTAGGCCGATTGATGTTAAGTTATGGACAGGTCGTATCTGGGCCATGTCCACCCGGGTCCACGCCAACGATAAAATATGAGTTTCCGTGACGGGATAACACAACGGTAAAGTTATTTCCGAACGACAAACTCGAGGTCAACAACGGAATGCCACTAAAAGTGTCCGAGTATATAATATTTATAAAAAAAAAAAAATTATATTGTGTGTTTATTTGCAGGTGTATAGGCATAATATAATATACATTTATGAAGGCGAATGGAGATTTTAACGCCCAACGTCAACGTCTATCCCGCTGACCACACTGGACGAACTGTCACGTATTATGATAGCGATCATTAAAAGGCATTTTGTTCCACCTATCAATATATGGAGTTTATTGTAAAGCAGAATAAAAATATATGTTAAATAATAATAATATAATACAGTGTATGTACGTGCGGGTTAATGTATATTTCAACGTATAAAATATGACCAATTCAGTTTATAAACGTATTATCAATAATTTACTTTTAATCATTTAGAATTATAATTATAATTAACAACATTACCATAATATTGTATTATATAGTTACAAAACGATTTGGGAAAACAACTATTTGAATTCAATCAATGAATTTCTAAACAAAGTTTACGGAATCGATTAAATCGAAAATAATGGTTGCGATACAAAATATAATATTATAATAAAATAACTTCCACAATTTTGGAGTTTTACATAATATATTATACATATTATCATTTTATGAGTATTATCGAAATATGGTAATAATAAATCTGAATGATTTTTTTCGAGTATATCATTATTATTCATTAATTTTATTGTGATCGAAATCGTTAAAAATCAATAGAATTTTTTCTTACATAATGCTATGGCCCGTGACAGTACTAAAAAATAATAAATCATTTAAAATCGGTTTAATAGTTTAGTACAATTAAGTACGTCGTGTATGTTATGCTGTTGACCTTAAATATTGTGAAATAGACTTACGCTAAAAAATACATTGGTACCTTATATTATATGTACATACACACTTTACAATGAAGTTCAATAATAGATAATAGTTAAGTTAGTATACTTTAGTTTATTAGAAATGTATACAGTTTGTAGATAAATGAAATTTCATGAGTTGTCTGCATCAAACATTCTACCTGATATAAAATGTGTGGTGCGACTCGCAATGAAAAATATATAAAATCGATAAAAAAAAAAAAGATAAGAATATAGATTTCAAAACACAATATAAGTATTTTATGTACTTAATATTTGATATGTATAATAATCACAATAAATAAAATAAAACTTTTGTCAAGTATAATATTATTTCCAAAACAAAATATATAAAATCATAATTTATTAAATATATATATATATATATGTCTAATACTCAAGAAAAAAATTAATACTTATATAACATTTAGACTTAGGTTTCAATTTTTGAAAGTTTTTTAATCATTATCATACAATTTTTTAACGTTATAATAAATCTTAAGAGCTTTATCACATATACTTTACTTGTATTATTGAGTTATTTTGTATTAGCACATTTTTTCTTGGAAAGGGATACATAATACACATTATATTTCAATTTTTAATATGGAAGTGATGTATATTAATTAATATATTATTAATTGTGCAAACATTTTTAAATTTAAGCTAGTAGTTTATTAGCTTTATAATATTTAATATATTATACACTATAAAGAGACTATTAACAAGTAAAATGTTAACTATTTAACTATTTGAATATATATAATGTTATAGTTTTAATAGTTATTATAACTATCTTCCTAATTTGTTTATAATGATATTGATACTTGTATTGGTATTGCTAAATATAAATTAAATTGCGTATAATTGCGTTTTATTTTACTATTTGGTCATTATTTATATTAAAAAAAATAGTTTTGCATACATAAACTGTCTGTTTGGAAATTTTTAGATTATATTATATAATATTATATGTATTGTACAAATTTTAATCTTTTCCATTTCACTGACTTAAATATTGAATGACAGCTCAACACTTGCCAATACAATGTCATATGAGATTTTCTTAAAATTTATCTACATAGTATTATCTTTATTATTTTCCTATTTGGTTATTAAAAAAGATAATTACGGTTTTCCCACGATCCCGAGCATCATCAATCAAAATATTATGTACACGAGTACACGCATTATCACGTGACTAAAATGACTAAATCAAATAATGCACTACCTCTAACTAGTAAGTAATTGATGACAAGTGTTGTATCCCTTCTTAAAATGACCTCTTTTAATTCTAAGATGAATTAACAAGTTGAACCCACAATGAATAATAATAATAATGATATTATATTAACGGGATTATGGTTGAAGTGAAAACTGTTTTAATATTATTTTGAAATTGTATTTATGATTATGCTGTTATAATTGTAAAACTCGAGTGCTTCGAATCAGATTGGTATGTAATACATTAAAATTTTACGTTATCTTGGTTCAAATGCAAAATCATAACAAGGTTTAGTTTATTTTTTTTTTAATTTTAATTCCTCAACCTAGGCTAACCATTTGTGTAAATAATGGCAAAACGCTAAAAGTTGTTGTTCTAAGACAGACGACTATATAAACAAGAGGCAATTGACGAGATCAACTCAAAACCCAAATATATAGTTTATACGGTTATACGAAGGTTATAACAATATAACGTCACCGCGAGCTTCTAAATAAACCACTACAATACACAATTAGTGATTACAGTTTGATATTGTTAAATGGACCTATTTTTAAACAATGAAAAACGATGAAATAACTGAAATAATATAATGTAATTTATTTATATTTATATATATATACGTATGCGTCACCGTTTTCCGTGTAAATGCATGTCGTTACTTTAAAATGTATATCATATATCTTCCACCGTGCAGCGGAATCCTATGTAAAACGAAAAACCGTAAACTATAAAATGCGTCATGTATGGTCATTACCAGCTAGGTACCTCGTAAATTCTATAGAAAGTGCGCAATTAAAGTCCGGATTAAAAAACACCAAACTCGATAAAGTTTTAGGTAAAATCAGTATTTTATAAAACGCCTTCCTGTTAAATAATAATAATGCATATATTCGAAACGTAAGGAAATCGTTGAAGACTACTTATTTGATAAAACAATCGTATATATGAATTATTATATAGAAACATATTTAATAGACATCGTTCTCGGCCGCTAATACTGTAACATTTACGATACAAAAAAAAAAAAAAAAACACTTTGGTAAATAACACATATTATTATAATATTATAACAGCATCCATTTCTTTTATCTCAGACCTTTCCAATAAATTATTTCTTTTTAACGTTGTAACGCCGCGCAATATGGTTATACGATGAACCGTGATGTAGCTATTTCAGCCTTGTACGATTTATATGTGATGAGTGATGATGTATAATATTTTAAATAATATATACGAGTTTAATCGAAATAAATTTCTTTACATGTGTGAACAACATAATTGTATTATTGAAATGAAGTGAACTTAATAACTAATATAAAGATAACACAATAAAATATAAATTATTGTGTATGATTATTTTTACAGTATTGATATTATTTATTGAAAAAGCAATTTAATTTATTGTTATTAATATCATAATTAGTTTACTGAAGGCGCATTTGTGAGGCTCAGTTTCAATGATGATGTACTACGAGAAGTCTTATATTAATAATAATCGGTCAGATATTCGTCATCACGTCAATGTTATACGTTGTGTGCTTGATATGAGTAGGTTTAATGAATAATGTGCGTGTAACAAACGCGGCATCAGCTCATCTATTGTTCAATTAAATCACTGATTATTTAGTATTATAATATTATTGTTGTCATCCGTCAAACGATTAAAACAAAATAATGTATAGTTTTCGAAAATCTATGAAAATAAAAAAAACGAATATATTTTTTTTTAAGAAACAGAAACAAATGCCGCTACAGTTAGCTGACTCGCTTGCGAAACTATCGATACACAGCCATGGAGTAGCAGGCAGTTATACACATATTATTATTATAATATAATATACCGGGGAACCATTATTACGTACTCGTGCAGTTGTACACACTCGAGACAATGGCCGGCGCGAGTATAGCGTACCTGTGGAAAATACGAAGGACGAAAAGTTTTGAGATTGTCGTCGGTGAAGAAGCGTGCGCGGGAAGGGGGGGCCGAAAACAACCGTTTGGCCGTCCGCCGGAGTGCGAATCGAGGACAAGTCGCAGCGGCTGCGGGCGCAATATTGTGACTGACGTGTCTCTTGATCCACTCGGCGCATATAATATATTGTACGTCGTATTATATAGTCAAAGGCTAATGTCAGGGCCGTCCGGATCGCCAGTTCGCATAACATTATAAACACTATTGCTCAATACTGTACCTATACCTATATGATATATAAATATATATATATATATATTTTTTATGTTTTTCGTTTTGTCGGTCGTTTAGATATTATTATGATATATTATTCTTGCGTGTGCGTATAACGGAATTTGAGCGCTAGACGCAAACGTACAACATAGTTGAGGTTAAACGCTCCGACCGTCAGCGTATTATAATATAATATCCATTCGATATCATACAGTACGTAATATTATTAGACGCATTATGCATCCGTCGTAAAATAATAATATGATATTAACAATTAAATCAATTTAATTTCGTTTACATTAATATATATATATATATATTACATTTTATATTGTTTTACACGCTGATATGAAATAATAACATGTGTTAAAGTTCAAAGACATATGTCGAATATATTGGACTAAACGCTCTGCAGATTGTACACCTCGAGTATACGTCGACGTGACATTTGATAAAATAATGAATAATATTACAGTATTTATAACTTTAGGTCAAACTTATCATGGCGAAATAACTAATTGACTATTCGATAAATCATAAACGGAAATTTAATAAATAAACGAACAAACGATAGTTGTTAACGAATATGTATTCTTAATTATTATTCATGTGAAGTAAGTTCCTATCTATGTTAAAAAAAGACGTGTACATATATCGAACGTTGAACTTAGTACACTAAAAATCATTGATTTTTTTACATTTTGGTAAATCCTTGTT
The DNA here is from genome assembly GCF_003676215.2 of Rhopalosiphum maidis. Classification (NCBI taxonomy): domain Eukaryota; kingdom Metazoa; phylum Arthropoda; class Insecta; order Hemiptera; family Aphididae; genus Rhopalosiphum; species Rhopalosiphum maidis. The sequence continues at coordinate 71,516,530 of NC_040877.1, forward strand.
ATCTATAATAGATAATATGTCAGAATTATATTTAAAACCTTTACATGAATCATTTATATGTAATTATTTTTTCTTTAAATGTATAACTCATCAAAGTTAATATAACGGCCGTACGAATAGCATATGCATACATTTCAATAAATTTACCATCCTAATAAATTTTCAATCATACTATTATTTACATTCTAACTAAATATAGTATACCTAATATATATAAATCACCTAAAAAATATGTAGAATAAATTTATGTAAAAAAATATCGACTTTAATTTTTTATACTGTAGTTTAAAAACAAACAACACTCTTTAAGTTTGCTTATTCGATTTGGCATACCATATATTTTAGTTAACGATTTTTCATGCTCCAATTTTGTTTAGTTTATACCTATTTAATATAACGTCATAAATAATAAATGTATTAAAAAAAGAAAAAAATAGTTCCAAAATAACAACCTAATGACCCTATTTGCCTAGTCACGGGGACTTAATCAGTTCACCAAACACGTATGCGTCTTCGATATCTATCTATAAATATTCGTTCGTAACAAATTCTAACCACTAACTATTGAGCACCATAAAAGTTTTATACACACACTTGTGTATAAAATTATTTACTTATAAAAAATTAAAAATAGCCAGGAGTTATTTTAAAGATTTATTAAATAATTATGATTATCATCCTCATCCACCTAAATGCACCGATTAATCGAATGTTGGCATAATGTAACCTTTTGAAATATTACGACTAGGACTTGTCAATATGTTAAACTATTACTATTTTATTCAGAAATAAAAACTTTAAATAAATCGAATATCGTCATTCATAAACTAATTAAAAATATTATGTTGAATATGCACTATATAATAATTATACCTACCAAGAAAATAATAGTTCTGACTCCTAATTGGTTTTAGCTTAAGAATTAACAAATTAATTTCAGTCCAAAATCATTTAAGGTAGTTCATATCTATTATATATATATATATTTTAAATGCTTATACTTGATTTCTTAAAAAGATATTTTAGAACTAATAATAATGTACTTCAACAAATATTAATTTTGTAAATTGTAATAGATCGAGGTGGCTGAACGCACAAACTAACAGTTATTTAAATGTTTTGAAAAGAAAATTTAAATTTTTTTATGACAATGTAAAGTCAGTATCATTACACTTGGTTGTATGTATTTATAGTGTTTTAACGTCGTATGAAACATTATTGTGATTACATCGTGATCAAAAGTATAATTGCCTGGCAATTATTTTTAATCACATTGTATTTTTTTTTTAATTTAAATTACAAATAATTTGACATTAATAAGATATCAAAAATAATAATAGTTGAATACAACTAAATATCTAATACATTACACACACAGCTGTAATGATTTCGAAGAGCGTGGATTCACAAATGAAAATAAAAATGTGTTTAAGTTGTTTTTTATGTTACGAGACAGACCTAAGGGGGCTAGTCTAAATTTTGTCATCTCTTGTGATAGACCTATAATTATTACACTTGAAGTAGTAAAGCCAAACATATTTTTACATCTATATAGTGCAAGTAAATAATATGTTTACTACATATGTATCGGACACACTTTTTAATAATGTTTTAACATGCAGTAGAATATAATAATCGATAATATTTTTTTTATATTTTAACAATATAAAAATAAAAACGAAAAAAAATAACAAACCATAACGTTAATCACGTTAATAGACCATTTATTTGACAGACATTTTCTAAAATTTTTTAAAACACATTGTGCCTTTCGGACAATAATATGTGTGTGATACAGTAGGCTTATACATATATATATATAATGTCAATTATAAGTCAACATGTTTAAAAATCCAAGGTTTCGAAATTTTGAACCCTATATAGGTACAAGCATTATCATTATTTGTATTTTATAGCGATTTTTTACTGCGCATAACAATCTAGAAGTTTCGAACAATTTAAGATTAAGATTAACAAATAATTAATTATTATCTATTTCATAAAAACAATTTGGGATAAAGTGTAACGCTTAAGTATAGCCGAGTATATTTTATCAGTTTATGTACAAACGAAAAAATAATAACATTTCGAATCCGATATTACGTTACAAAATATGTTTTTTTTTTTTTTTAGACTTAAGACACAGAAAAGTAAAATCGGCATTCAAAATCACACCAAGCCAGACTTATTACAAGTACCCAAAACTTGTCGATCACTCTAAGATACTATGTATGAGTTAAGTACTTATAAAGTCCAAATTTGAAAACTCGTCAAGTAGGTAAACACGTATTGGACATCGGTTCGAAATCGGTTCAGAGAATATTCTACGACATTTGTCAGAGAAATCGCAGTAGACCTGGCTTTGATAATTATTGTCCAAATAGATAAAAACGGCAATTTAGTATTTATTTATTAATTTCTACACAGATTGAACCAACGATCGGGCGGACAATTTGTTCGAGCGATTATTGTAATTTCGATCAACGACTGTGTCGATATTATAACACAGTTACATATCATAATATTATATTATACGAGTATATTATGACGATAAAACCGCAATTAAACACGCAATCGTAGAAAAGTTTGGCGAACGAAACAATGGGTGGATACAGATATAATGATATATAATATAAATACGCGGAATTATTATCGTTTGTACCGCGTACGGTTCGTCCTGTGCAATAAAAATATTATAGTAAAATATTACAATATTATGTGTAGTAAACCATCGGTAATATAGGCAGGTACCAGGTATATATTAAATCGCGTATTATTATACATACAAACGCCCTGGCGTTCAACGAGACTTCCGCGTACGAAAATAAATTAATTATTGTAATAATAGTAAAATTATTACCGCAATATAATGTAGTAGTAGTATGTATAATACTGTAGAAGTAAACTCGTTTCTTGCGTCCGATCATCTCAACGAATTACATTCAATATCAGACGCAATTAAAATTTCCACCGTGTCCGGTAGTAGTATGAGCGTACGCCGGGATTCGTGCTACCATATAATGTGCATTATACATACGTGTGCGAATACGTCGGAGCGTGTTAAGGAAATAATAATGATAATAATAATAATAATATTATATTATGCATAATATTGTTATGCCGTCGTAACATACGCATACGCAATAGCCACTACACGGTACATCATTTCGTCGAAAAAGGGAATGTGCGCGTTGTAATATAATGCACAACTTTTTTCGGACGGTATCTATGCATATTACATTTACATGCCATAAGTCAGTCCGCATCCGGAAAATCTTAATATTTTATTTTTTCTCGATAACTTTCGCGGGGCTCTGCGAGTACCTACCTAATATGTTGCACACACCCGATGCACCGACGGATTTTGCCCATAGTTAACATTTTTAATATTTTAACCGTTCTTCAGCTATAGTATTATGAAATCACGATAGTGCATTTTTTTTATTTTAAATCAAAATTATTCATGAAATGCTTCAGCAATTCCGTACCACATTCTCAAACCTCTAATATTCAATCTTCGAAATGCCACACACGCGCAGGGTACGACGTAATATTATACGCACAAATAATATATGCTTATATATGCATATTTATGTCATAGAAGGCATTTTTTTTTTTTTTTTGTCGTACTGATCACGAACAGCTTCCTAGGGGTGCTTTTATTCCCCGTGCGCCAACCGGATCCGGGGTGCTTGAAATAACACCCAGTGCCCGCGTCTATTTATCGCAGTTTATTCACATGGTCGACGAACGACGATAAAAACCCATTGGTCTTGACACGCGCGCCGGGGTCTTATGACAACTAGTAAAAATCGTCTTCAAGTACTCGAAAAACCGCGTCCGCGGGACAGAGACTCGAGGGAGAAAAGTAAACACTTTTCATTGTGTAGTCTTTCTCCTGATTTTACTATGATCGCCGTTCATTAATATGACCACGTGTCACTGCTGCAGTATTCATATTATACTATACTCACGGGAGGCGTACGTGTAAATGTTCAAGTGCGTGTGTGCGAGAGCGCTGAATGTTCCTTTGTGTGTGCGCGCGCGCGAGACGACAGTTAATTGCAGAAAGTGAAGTGGAACGATTATGTTTGGGCCACACTAATCGTTTCGGATTTTGGCGAAATCAATAAATTAATGACGTGCACATTAACGACCAGCTGGGGTATGCGTATGCAGTGTAGATATATGTATAGTGTAATAATTTTACATATTATAATATAATATAGGCATTCAGCATTTTTAATGAACATCAATGAGCGATCGCTGCAGTGAAAGCGTATCGTGTCAAAGTCAAACCGAATAATATTACAATGGGCGAAAAAGACAAAAAAAAAAAAAATAATAATAACATAATATTAATATCTACTACGTGGAACCCGCCGCCAGATCGTAGTTGAGTAGACCTACCTACTGGCGCGCGAGCCAACAATTATAGCCCTTTTGTTTTCCCGTACAGAAAATTGTCCTGCAGAGATGGCCCCGAGATGTTTTAGATTTTTTTTTTAATTTGTTTGTTATTATTGTCATTTTTTTATTATTCGCACAATTAACTTTTCTGTGAAAATGTCAACACCAACTCTACCGACATCATAATTTATAAAAATTAAAAAATCTAATACCTATGTAATTTTTACGTTTGTCGTCGTCGATTAAATCCCCTAGCCAATAATTCATTATTTGAAATTCCATACTACAGTCAGATGTTAATTATATAAAAACGCATAATTTATATGTAATACCTATACAACTGCTACAGGAGAGGTAGATATATCTATATTATACACTAGATTATTAATCATTATTAGTGCAGTATGGCTTGAGGAAAAAAATGTTTTCTGTGTACATTACACGATGTGATTCTATGGCCAAAATTAAATCTAAACAAATAAGATTCAACCAACCAATATAAGCAAACAGTCAAATAAATATGTAATTTTTTTTTATCGACAAAAACTTAAATGCATTCAATTAATTTATCACGACGTACTTAATAATTATTTATCAGGCTATTAAAATAATATCGTTCATTAAATTATATTGAAAACCTATTATTTTAAGCAATATAATATCGCATAATAATTTCGATTAATAGTAGCCTTAAATCTACACTCTTTATACATGCAGCTTACAGAGTGCGTATTAAATGGTAACGAGGGGATAAAGGGAAAAATTAGCAGACAATACAGTGTATAACAATAGAGCTAAACCTTACAGAAACCGTGGTCCGGTTACCAAGTACGATGTTAATAGAAAAGAGTCGTTATAATATTTGGACGCTTTTACGACACGCATACAAATCCTCTCGGACATAATTTGCGATAAATAAAAAAATGAAATAAGTATAATATAATAAGAGAGAATAAATGCTTTAAGTTATTTTGACTCTGCATACGCTTATGATTAAAATTTGAACTGTTACTATAGCGATATAGCGAAATAATATGACGTACCATTTTTGAAAATAATTTCCTGTAAGGTACTACCGACCTACACATAATTTAGACAAATATTTTACGAGAACAAATGTCATTATAGGACAAAAAAAAGAAGAAAATGTTTAAAAAAAAAAGTGAAAAAGTGAATAATTCAGCGATAACGAGTACCTACGTCATGGACGCTATGTTTCATCGAGAACAGCAGCCCTCGTGCCAACGATTAACATACTCGATTCCAGAATCGTAATCTATTCTACTACATTATATTGTGTGTACTATGACTGTATATTAAGCTACAATATACTTGATAAGAATCTTTATATTATATTCACCTATAAAGTTGTTGTTGTTCGATGCAGTCCGGTGGTGAAGTGACAATAAAACGATTATTCCTGTGCGTACGTGGTTGCGGCGGTTGGCTGTTATTCTGACATCAAGACGGAAGTAAAAATTAAAAAAAGAACTTTAAAAAATGCGTCGTGGGCCGGGGTGCGTGCGGTTGATGGAATGCGAAATAATAAACGACGGGTATGACAAAAAAAAAAAATAAATAAATAAAATGTTTGAACGAGAAGAAAAAATAGACGAGAACAAAAAAACGATATTATATAAATTTACTTAAATAAAAAATCCGCGGTTAAACAATAATTATAAAAAAATAATAAAAATAAATCACAAGCGGCACAAAACGAATAACGATATATAAATTTTTTTGTTTTTTGAATACGTATAATCTAATATTATAACGACGATATCAGTTACAGTAATTATTAATAATATACATAAATGTAAACGCGAGCGGGTGCATGTCGTGTTTGCGAAGAGAGCGCGAACCTTGCGCGGAACGACTACTGCTTATTCGCCTGCGACTACACGACGTACGACGGCTAGCGGCGGCGGCGGCGTTGGCGGTGGCGGCGGCAGCGGCGGTAACGTGTTGACGACGTGCCCGCGCAACGGAACTCATACCGTCTCTACAGAAATGAGATCTGACGGTGAACTCGCGATGCGGCGGCGGCGCAACCGGTACGCACACACACGCACACGCGCACACTCCGTCACGCACACACACGCGCACACACACACACACACGAGCGCGCGCGCGTCGCGAGACGGACGGACGGACGGACGGACGTGTGTTGTATGTATTATTATTATTATATTATTATATCGTATGGATGGAAAAAAAAAAAATAAAAAATATACACATAAATATAAATGAATATACGCGTGAGTGTGTGTATAATGATAATACGTCGCGTGCGTATTGTATATTATGCGGTACGGAGGCGGCGAGGGATAGGAGATAGAATGATATAAAATTATAAGAGAGAGTGAGAGACGGAGAAAAATAGAGTTATTGAGAGAGAAGACTGTCGCGGTCCGAGCGTGGCGGGTGACTGTGTACGCCGTCGTGTGTCGTGTGGTATTCAAAAACGAGATGTGACGATGACACCGGTAGTAGTTTAGTGGTATTTGTTGCCATTTGGTTACGAATTACGGCGATTGCGCGTGTGATGTGCCACGAGGGTTGTGGGGATGTGTACTGCGAACGCGTACCCAGCGCGCCGTCATCGTCTCCCACTCGCGGGCCCACGTATACAAGATTCACTCCTCGGAACGGCCGAAACGCATCGGCGGTCCATGGGATTTTTGTTTTTTTTTTTTCCGCGAGTGCGACTGATTTTACAATGTTATAATAATATACGTTCGCCGTTGCAATTGGCACGCTCGTGCGTCAAACGAAGCGTAGAATAGACGAAAAACTGCAGTGGGTAGGAAAAAAATCTCGCACACGATAATATAATCTGCCTCGTTCGACGACCGAAACGTTTTCCGTTATACCGCCGCACACGCCAACTACATAAATGTATAGTGTCGCCGCGTCGGCTAAATTTTTTGATTTTTTTTTTCGTTCCCAAACCGCCTCTGCAGAGGGATTCCCGCGCGAAAAACAGAATCCGGACAATAAGACGAATGTACTATGTACAAAACGATTCGCTCCGATCATGTAGTAATATTATAATACTATATACGTATTAGTAAAATTATTGTGCACACGGTGACAATAAAATTATAATGCACGCGCACAATAATTATTATACTGTCACAATGAGCCAACGTTGTCGCATGTATGTGCTAATTGATTTTTCCGACGTGTTAAAGAGTTACAATACTACTGTTTTCAGACTACTTGGCCCTGCGTATTATTATTATTATTATTATTATTATACATTATATAGCATGTATACATTATACATACCTACATGTGAGCCAACGTTATGTAATCTTACATCATGTCATGTTACTTAAACATACGAATGATACTTTATTACATTAATACGAACGTATGTTTTCAATATCATAACAATACAATATGTATGGTAATACTTAATGTAGTATTTTGTTTTATCTATAAATCACGAGGATCATAATTATATCGTAAACGTCGATTTTTAATAACGAGCTACCAATATATCTACATTTCATTAAAACGTCCCCGGGCGTTTTAGTTAGAAATCTGTCAAATATGTCTTGAAGAAATATAACCGTATTATTCAATACATAAAAGTATTATATAAAAATGCCCGTTTTACACTTATACATTATGCAATTTAAAAATAACTTAGATATTATAATATTATATATTAAATATACACATTAATCGTTAATAATTATTCAATAAGTAATCCTCAAAATACTTAAATGATAAAAAATATATATATGGCTCCTGTTTTATATGCGTATTCACAGTAAACATTATTATATGAGAGTTTATACTCAATATAAAATAATATACATTTATTAAACATAGATAATGTAATATTGTTGCATAACAACGGACAATTTATAAGCTGACTACTAGAATAAATACCAAGTTGAGTCTTATCATTTTGAGTACAGTCAAACAAAATAGTTAATTAATATTTAACAACATCGGGAATTCGGTGATACAAAACTAGTAAATAAACCGATTTCGAGAATTAAATCAAATAATCGAATTTAGTCAAAGATCCCATACATATAAGACACTAAAAAATAATAATTAATAAATAAAAAATATATCGTGTTTACGGCTCACGTCTCGATGTCAAAAATATCTGTTTTATAAAATATGTATCGTTATGTATCACATTGTGTGTTATCAATAGTCAATGTGGATTATAACAATTGACAATGGAAAATATTATTATTATTTTATTATAAAACAATATAAAATTTTATTTAAATATAATGATGAGGTCATAATGATTTTACAAGTATTATTTATAACCGATAGAAATTATTTAATTGTTAAATATTAAATTATAAACAATATATTTGTATAGTTTAAGTATAAGACATAACAAATAGGTATTATATATTTTACAGTACAAAATGTAATATAATATTAAATATATATATATGATTCCTATAGCTAGTACAACCTTCAAGCCATTATTAATTTAATAAGCAATTTACATTTTGTATCAGTATGTTTTCTACTAATCCAAATATATTTACATATAAACAATAGTATTCAAGTAAATTATTTTTAATGATAAAATTGCATTTTAATTTATAGCTTATAAACTTATTCATGTTAGTATAAAGCTTAGTTTAGTATTGCTTAGCTAATATTCACTAATTAACTTATAAATATTAAGTTTCCTGGCTAATTTGGTTTGACTTGTAACAATAATTTATAGATAAAAAATTAATTTTTTTTTATCATTATTAGTAAGCTTAAAAAACTTGGTACCTAACTAAACATTGATAATTTTAATAATATATTTAATTTTTTTCATAAATGCTGAACACCTATTGGAAAGCATTAAAAAAGATTAATTAAAATATAAATTGTTTTAAGGAATAATATTTTTTAATACAGAAAATATTCAAAGTTCAATATATAACACAAATTACTGAAATTAAAATAATTTATCATACTTAAAAAATCATATTTATTACAAAATAAACTTTTTTTTTATTAACTCATCAAAATATAAGTATATATTTCAATTTCTGTGAATGTATTTGTATATACTTTTTACGGTAATTAAAAGATACAAAAATATTATTAGAATAGTACCGATTTGGATTTGAAATTTGATACAAATGTTAAACTTAAACCATGATAATTTAGTTATTTATCTGGTAGTTATTAAAAATATGATGAAACCATTAAATAAATGAATGTATACCACTATATATCATTAGAAAAAAATATTAAAGTTCAAAAATTGGTTAATTCTTTGCTTACGTTCAATTATTTTGATAACAATTTGTTACTTTTAAATATTATTAAATACGAGTACACCTGATCAATGGATCAACCATAAAATCTAGTTTTTATATTAGTTTAAACATATCTATTTTAGTGGAGTAAAATCTAACCATCCACAAATAAGTTTTTAATTTATCAAATAAAAGAAGAACAACTTTCATTTCAAATTAATTTATGCTTATGAGTTATGATGTTTTTACTATATCAATTTTGCTAATGGTTTAACAGATTTACAACGATACTATACTAGCTATACCTTTTATCTACTACAGTGATTAGGTATAATTTGAATTTATATTTTATGTTTTTTAATCAGATAATATTTTATTTATATTTTATATCTCTCATTCGTAATCTTTTTATTTTATTTTGTGTAAAACTATAATTTTACATCGTTAAAATAAAACATATTTAATAATGTACATTTTAGCAATAAATTACCAATAGTATTTAAATTGTGTACTTTACTTACTAAAAAGTCAAATTTAGCTTTTGAGAACCCCTATTCTTAATAGAATAACAAATAAAACGGTTGTTACAAGTGGATTTGTTAAACGTAATAAACATAATAGCCAATAGGGTTCTATCATTTTCGTTAATGCGCAGATTATTTACAAAACCATTTCTAAATCTATTGTGTATAGTTTAATTATTATTATTATTATTATTGGGAGTTTAAAGTTCTCACTGATTTGTGCCAAAATAAATGTCAAAGTTTATATTTTTAGATCATTAATTTTAATTTTTACATATGTATAATTTAAAACAGAAGAGTAAAAACAATACATTTATGAAAACCTATATAATTAATTATAAAACCAATATTTGTACATTAATTTATAAATAAGAATTACCAAAAACTAAGTTATCTTAATTTAACTTGATAGATGAAGATAACTTGTTTGTTAATTCTTATAATGCTAGAATACCCTACAAGTACAGATTGTTATTGTTAGATAATATTCTATGAGTCAGAAAAGATAGGAGATGTGCTTATTTTTTTAAACCGTTTATTAATTTAACATAACAATTTATTTATTTATTGATACAAATAGTTTTATAGAATTATTATATCATTTAATACTTGATATAACTAAAAATATCTCAAGAACGTTTATCAATACGATGATATTTATTTTAAATAAAATATATTGAGAAAACTTATAAATATATCTGTATTAAATATTTCAGATTATGAAAATTATATTTCAAACATGTAATAATATTTCTTAATTATGTTGAAATTGTATTAAAATCGAAACCTTTGGTTCTTAACATTTTAATATAATTATAAAGGGTACTTCGTAGTTTTGATTAAATATTTATATATTGATTAAAATTATGTCTATTATATGTTTATGGTTTATAACCTATGGCATGTATGTTTATACTAACCAGGTTAGGTTTTTTTAAAAACCTAATCTATCAATTTTTTTTTACAAATAAATCCTTAGTAATTATTGTAGATTAAACCTTAAATTGTTTTATAATAAAACTAATATTAGCCAAGTCTTAAACTTTTGGATTGATATTTAAGATAAATAAATTCGCTGCTGAAATAATTAAAAAAAATTAGGAATAATGTTTTTCGTGTTAGACTTGGACTTGGACTTAAATAAAATTGGTTTGGTACTTATAGAGAATTTTGACATTATACGGTTAAGTACTTTTAAACTGAATATGGATAATTTACATTAAATATTTATAGTTACTTATTAATATTTAATTTGTTTTCTCTTTACTATGCTAAAAATAAGAATAATGTGGTTAGTTGAACACTGATCATTAAATATGTTAACTAAATAGTTTTTTAAGTTTTTAAATTTTTTAATTGTTGCAAACTACTAAAACAAATTATGACATTAATATTTGGAAACATAACATTAAATAATAATATAATATAAATGTGATATACATAATAATGTGTATAGCACGCATCATGTGATATTACGATGCTATACGTGATCATTATAAATTTATAATTATAATTTTTATTTATTTGATATTTTGTAATATAACCAACATGGTAACATCCAAATATAATGCAATATATTATATTATATAAGTTTTATTTTTGAAACTTTTTTTTAACTAATACGTATATTTTAACGTACGAGGACTTACACATAATAAAACATGTGCGTATAATATCTACTTATACATTTTTTTTTTTGTTGTCTCAATAAGTTTTACAATTCAGAGCATATGTTTAAAAATTTGTACGAATAACAAAATTAATTGCTTTCCACAAAATACCTGCAGTATATTTCCTATTTTGCATAATTACTTGAACAGATATACGCGACGGTGCTACTATTTTTTTCAGAGATAATATTATGTAGTTTATTATTTATGTAGAATATAATATATAGTTTATTATGCTTCTCAGTCCTTACCCACTAAATAAAATCTTCCCTAAATTTCAACCATGGAATAAGAATTAGATGTACGTCAGTCCAGGTGTTTAACAGGTAGTAAGATTTATCGTTTTTTGTTAAATTTTTTTTACCTTTTGTTGCCAACTGAGAAGATCATTAAAACCTATCATACAAACTCTCCGAACAGGTGAAAGAACTCTTTTCCCCTCTTTTCCTCTGTTTCTCTCTGCACCCCATCAGCAATAACACATCGGCGGGATGATACACTACAGACAAGGGTCTAGAGGAATGTCAAGGTTATTGGCAGTCACTTAATACTGGACCTTCCAATCAGTGACCGATACATTCTCCCTCCCCTTCAAAAAAAGATTTCGTCATACAGGGCGTTAAAAATAATTTAACTTTAACTTTTGTTTTAAGTAGGTATATTGAATAAGTAATTTATAATAATAATATGTTTAAACGATAATTAATTAAGATAATTTATAAGTATTTTACGTTAGAAAAAAAAATCATCTAATACGAGTTAAAATAAATCATATACACTATTTGTTTTTTGATTACAAATACGTGGTAAGGATCAAAGGGTAAAAACTAAAAACCAATAATAATGTATATACTATATTTCGTAAAACAAAATGTAAACAATATAAAACAGAGTACAAAGTGGAAAACAAACTATAAAAAAGAATGAAAAAAAGTTAAATATGTTTGACTCCAAAATATTGATAAAATATTATAGTAGAGAATTACATTGATTAGTCTACGATGAAATATTTAAAATTAAGACACGGGAAAAAGAAAAGTAAGTGAGAACTGAGAATAATGTTAAACGATATTTTTCAACACTAGAAAAATGATTCCTCCAATCAACAATAATTATTAAACAATTATCTTTTGAAAGAAAACTTCGATTTAACTGAAAATTTGTTAATACATTCGTTTCTATTATTATAAAAAAAAGAAAATCCAGAACTTTTTTAATAAATTTAAAACTATAAAAAAATAATTGATAGAATTTTTGAATCTATGAACTTAGTATACATTTAAATTATGACTAATTTGTATTTTTATTGTTTAATGTTCACATTGGAATAGGTAAGAGCAGAATAATTGGATCAATTTTTTCTAACATGTATTTTTATTTAGACGATTTTTTCGTATAGCATACACTGATCTATGATTAATGAAGTGGGGACTATGCAACTAGGCGAATGACCTTTCCAGTGGTTGATAAAATGTAAATGTCATTTGAATGAATTTATTACAACGTAAATATTTTTTAGATAGATTATATAGATAATAGTATATATCGATAGCCGATAGGTAACAAAAATATACTGTGTTTGTTGTTTTCTGCCGTTTTTTACGTAATAATGTAAGCACAAAACAGTTTAGGTGAGTATATGGCTAATCTAAGGAAAACTCGTCGCCATTTTATTTAAAATTCTGATTTTCTAAATTATCTTCTTGTATACTTAATATATCTTAATGAGCATATTTTCAGATACTTAGATTCATATACCATTTAAGAAGAGTGTTGTGACGATTCAGACTTTTTTTTAAGAGAACCACTATTTTATAATGTAAATTATTAAGCAAATAATAAAATAACTTTATTTAAAAGCATTTTTATGTATACAAATCAAAATTTGAATTATCAGATTTTTTGTAAATTTATACGAACAAAGATAATAGTATTTTTTGTCTACGGTAATATATATTTAAAGGTACCTATAGTTATATCACTATGATTATTTGAAAATTACATTAATTAATATTAATATATCAAAATTTTATAATTTTATGAAAAATGTGCTATTATAATAAGTAGGATTAATAGTACATATATTTTATATTTATATAAAATATTTGTTGCGTATTCTTTGAAACAGAAAAATACAATTCGATTACTGAGAAACTACTCTTTTGTATTTAAATTTAGTTGCATCAAAATGCACATTTTTATCATCTACTTAACAATTTTTAACAAAAAATAAGTGGTCATTATTTGAAAACAGAAGTCTCTGTCACCATAGGATACACCCTAACATAAAAAAAACATAAGTATTTGAAATCATGTCATATATAATTACAACTAATAATTATTTCTGAATTCGGAATTTGAATTAATTCACTATTAAATGATATAAAAAGGGTGTGTACAATGTATACTTGCTGGATTGTTCTGTTTAAAATGTATATAATATTAGTCGTGTATATCTACTGTAAAGATTATAGTTGTATATTATGACTAATTTTTTTTAATTTGATAAAAATGTTAATATTAAATATTATTAGTTATCAGTATCATTATTTTTATAGATAAAACTACTGAACAATAAATATTAAATAAATACACCATTCAAATGTATTTTTCTTTTATAAAAAAACATCTAGTGTGATTATATATAATAATTTTAAGATCACTATAAAATCTCGATTAATAATAACTATGATTTTAATAGAATTACCTTTTTTTTATATATATTTACGCTTAGGGCCAATATCCAATTAAACACGTTTTAATTATAGATCTACGGAGAAAAATGTACCCATTTTAAATTATATGTATATTGAATGATATAATAATAATAATAATGAAACTATCTGTCCTTAGTGTGGTTAATATAAATGGTATATATATTGCACGTAAAATGTATTTTTATATACTTACTGTTTTGCAATCAAAACCGTTTTTAAAACTTAAATTAGCAATAAATGATAAAATATTATGTATTCACGTAGTCATGTATAAATCTACTGTAGATGAGCTTATGAATTTTAATTTATTTACAATTATTTAATTTGAACTCATATGTAATACGTATTGTTATGAATTTTATGCGCTAATATATTTGGAATGACAATCAACGTTTTGTGGTTAGATTGAATTATTAGAGTATATTATTATTATTTCTGAAAAAATTACTGTAATTAATAGCAGGTTCCGTGATTGTTTAGAGTCTTGAAGAAACGTTTCACCGCAGTATCAAAATCATTACCGTTCTCGTTTATCGGATTCAATATTGAAGTACGATTACATTATTACAATAATGTTACAGTCTCGCAGTGTATACGTGATAAACGCGTCGAAATCATAAACAAATTTTTTGATGAAAATTAATAAACGAGTAATAAATAATTAGTAAGTAGGTAAGTAGGTACGTTAATAAAATAAAAAAACAAAAAAAGCACTTGTCTCGCGATTCGGACGAGGAATCGAACTGAGAAATATCTGATATCGCCTTGGACAACGACAATCTGAGGACACCGAGTGTCCATTATAACTACTATTAAGTGTATTAAACGTGGATACGCTTATATGTATTTAGATATTTGTATACCCATCTAATATTTGCGACCTCGAAGCCGATCGTACTAGAAACACACATAATAATAATATGCTATATAAACATACACATTATAAACACTATACAGTACCTATACATACGGCTATATGGAACTATACCATAAAATACAACATTCGTACAACACACATATGCACGCGTGTATTATTATAATATTATATTATGTGTACAATATAATATTTTGCAACGAGTCGTCGTCGTCGGTTTTACCCGCAGGCCGTTGCACTGCTTCGATGTTATTAACGGCCGGTAGTTCAAAAGCGGTCTCGAATGGAATTTAATTTGATGTCAACTTCCTGTTTAACGTATTATAGTATATTAGTATGGCGTTTACGCACAGTCGTACAACAGACATGTTATTATTATATACAGGGCGAGCGGATTAAACGGAACGGAGATGCTCATCCCCGCGGTCCATATTATCTCGTCCGTCAATGCCACGATATTTTTAGTAGGCGCATAAGTAGTATTTGTTTACATTTCCCAGGCAGATCAAACCAACAGCATCGTTGGCTATAGAGACGAAAATCGTATTTATATTTTCGTGCGAAGCGATATGAGTAACGACAAAATGATCATCGTCGTCGTCGTGTATTGTAAAGGAAAAATTAGCACGTCTATTCGCGGTAAACTGGTTTTGACAAAAATCTTCTAGTTAAGGCGAATAACACAAAACTTGTTTGCGTATTATGTATTATTTATTCCATGTAAACAGCATCATGGTGGTGCTATACATGTTGAATATGATAAAACCAATTTTAAAACCAAGGAAACGAATGTTATACTCAATTTTTATTATTAATATTATTATAACACTGAATATTGTGTGTACAGCTTTTTTTTAACGTTAGGTATAATATGACACTATTATGTAAAACCTTTGAATTAATCAAAGTTTGTTTTACATTTTGTACACATAGGTACTATCTTAAATATGCACTATGAGTAAACTAATGTAATTTGTGTTGTTGTATTTATATAACCATAACCATACTTACACATTAAAGTATTATAACTTATATACGCATTTTAAAATATATAAATTGCACAGACGACAAAAAAATATGTTGAAAAGTTTTCCTTTATGGATTGTTACTTTTTAATTATTAACTATTATACTTTTATACCCATGAGTGATATTTTATCCATAACCATCCAAAAATATCAATCTGTTGCAGTTTTTACTTAAGTAGTTAAGCAACACGGCGTTAAAATGTTTTACTTCTATTCGTTTAAATTATTATATTTATATTATTAATATAATGGTTTATGTTAATGAAGTACAACGGTCATGGCTTATCACAATGAAACATTTACCAACTATATAAAATGGGTATATACATATCATACAATACATAATAAAATAATAATGTTAATATAAGATAATATATTAATATATTATATTATTAATGTTTTTAATTTTACTAGAAACTATTTATTTAATAATATCATATTTAAATAAAAAATAATTGTAATAAAATGTTAAACCGTTATATTGAATATAACCTTCTTTATTATTATTTTTTTTTTTTATAAAGAATCACTTACAAAAACAGTACCTACTTAATTATACACTGTGCACCTATAAACACAATATATATGGCTATATATCATGAAGAAATGTTATAATAGGACGTTTGAACAAAATGTGTATTATTTGTTATTTGTTAGGTACGATTTTAATTTATATATTTTAAATAATCACAATGTAATTGTGTGTGTTTATTGCAATACTTAAATAATTCGTGTTAAATAATTAAAATATTCTCGAAGGAAACAATATAAATAAATTATTACGATATTAAATCTGCCCTAATTATATAACACAAATGACTATTATAATATAGGTATTATTATTATTATTTTTTTATTGTTAACAATAGTTATCAGTTAATATATATATATTATGTAAGTACATATTTCACCCACTTTGTTCAAATTTATAATAAGTTTATTATACGTATTTGTAAGTACTTTATTATAGATGTTTGACCTAATTGTATTTTATTATTGTACTAATAATCAAAATTTGTTATATTATATTCCATTTAAAAATTTAAATTATGCGTATAATATACTATCGTGTATATTAAACACTTAGTTAACGTTATAATAGTACTTATATTAATTTATTGAAGAATATTACTATGATAATATGTTGCCTCGATAAACAGTTCCAAAAGAATTTAAATACTCGAGTATGTCTTCATTATATTACAAGAACAATTAAAATTCAATTAGGTGCCTATGTAAAATTTATTTTATTACTATTTTTCTTTTATTCTTTTATAGTATGTGATAGGTAATCTATTTTCTGTAATATTGAAAGAGAAAGTAATGTATTTTAATATTTATATTCCTTTGAAATATTCAATACAAACCTAAAACATATTTTTAATACATCATTGTATTATTTATAAAAAATATATATCCAATATATGTATATAAATTAATTAAATTCTTTAAGCAAATACTCTTAATTATCTTTGTAAAATAAGAAATGGGTAAAAAATTTAAAACATAAGGCCATAAATCAGTCTAATGATTATCCTGAGTCTTAGATTACAAATTATAATTAGCATTACATTGGTTAAACTGCTTTTACTATGAATATTTGGAAAGTTTTATAATATAATATGATTAAACGTTTAGATATATACTTACACGTTAAATGTCATATATCACGTTATCAATGGAAATGATGATTTATCACTTGTAAGTTTTAAGTGATCGATAATTTATTTAATAGTCATATACATTGATTTCAATCAAAAAATTTACCAAATTTAACCTTAATACACCCAATTAAAAATGACAAATATATAAAATAATTTATTATCGATGATGATATCCAATATATTTTATTTAAAACAGGAGTATATATTATCAATTATGATGAAATACGGATAACGGGATAACATAATCAAACGTGTATTTTTCTAATAGAAATGTTTAAGCTTATATAGGTAATATGTAATAATATGTACTATAATATACCTACTATGTGTGTAATATTGATATTATTATATTTTTTTTCTGTTACAATAGGTACCTGGTACCTATTATACTGAACATATTCTTCATCAGTTGGTTGATTATTTGTTATTAGAAAAAAAAAATACCAACCATGAACATACATAGTTTTTTATTTTGATGTTTGGAACTTTTTGAATATTTATTTATGTTATATATTTATATCTTGTTAGTTTTAACATACTATATAATTGACAATTAATTTAATCTTAAATAGATGTGACAATCCATGTTGGAGTAATGAAGTGCAACAGATTAGTGGTGAGAATGAAAGAAAAATAAAAACCTCACTCTGCCTATCCTTCACTCTCCTCCTTTCACTCTACTGTGTTCTTGACCCGTTCTTAACACACTATAGTTACTTGCCATTATCTAATTTCATATAATATACCTACACAAATATAAAGCACAAGTGTAGTTACGTATACAAGTTTCTGTGAATTTTCATACTTGATAAAAATATTTAGAAGTACTATCGTAAGTATCGACAAAAATGCAAACAACACACTATAATATATTCGCGAAATCAATTTCGTAGTACAATGATTTCTAGGTATATGTATAATAAAGAAAATAAATAAATCAATTATATATGATTGAACATTTTATCGATGTAATTTGAGTATAGGTGTGACACATCTTTAATAATAATATTATAATCACGAGTAAATATTGAATATGTGTATTGTATTTCTGCGAACTAACTATTTTAAGTTATGAAAGAATGATTACAGATTTATGAAGTAGGTAATGTAGAAATATTAATATTAACAATTCGGATCGTATGTATCGTAAGCACCTACTACCTACATTATATTTATAGGAATTGAATGGTAAAAACACACAGGATATAAATGGTCAGGCATCACGTAATCAAAACGGAATAAACCGGTAAAAACGCTCGTGTAATAGTAATAAAAAAAAAAACTCGACCGAAGGTGAAAGTTCTCTAACTATGATTTTTCAAGGCAAAAAAATCGACGGATAAGAGCCGTGTAATATATTTGGGTTTCCAGTATAGGAAATGTGATTAATCGGTATCATCCTTAATACATTCCTATTATTCCTAAGGTTATATTTTGTAGGAGTAAATCAAATTAATATAATAATTATTAATAGCTTCCCGAGTATACAATTGAAACACAGCTTTAAATCGAAATATTGATAGACAAATAAAAAAAAAAAACGAACAAGAAGAGCTACAAGGAAACAATATACTGTTCTACTAAACTATATGTGTTACGAGTAGAGGCCGTAAGTAAAATTGTTTGTCACCAACAGTTTGAGAATACATACATGAACACTGTAAAGTACCTATTCAATTATATTTAAATTTGCATAACTTGAACCAAATTATATATGGAATCATGAAATAATAAATATTGACTTGATAATTTTGTGCTTCGCCAGTATAAGCAAAACGAGAATATGAAATATAGATTTGAAATTTTGAGTTAAAAAATTCACATCCTCATAATGCTTGGTCGGACTAACTATAAAGTACATTTATTAGTGTCATTTATATCATAAACTTATTTAAAGCATTTTTTTTTTTTTTGTGAAAATATCAAATTTCTTCTAATAAGCAATGAGTTAAAAATAATAATAAAAACTACAACATATATATTTCTTAAACAATAAATAAAAATTATAATTATAAATGGTTAAAATTCTCCTAGAAATAAATGTTTAACAGTGATTGGTATTTCATATTTTAAACGACATGCTACTATTATATCAGATCAAGTTCTTTCATCTACACACATCTATCATCCGATCAAGTGACCAACGATAACGATTATATCTAAAGATATAATAGGTACATACAATTATTAATTACATAGTGTAACATCAATATTTTACAAATGAAAATCAGAAAATAACTTTTGCACTCGGTATTCACTTTGTTGTATATTAGATTTCTATTTTACCTCTCCGTTGAGTATGTTACTGTAATTAATGTGTTGAATTTAAATTCAATAATAAACCGATGTATATTATAAAATCGATTTTGAACAAACTATACGGATGGATCAGCGTCAAATAATTTGTAAGATATTTATATTACAGTAATTTATTTTTATATGAGCAATACGATAGGTTAGGATAGGTGTGGTCAGATCAGGTATCCTTATATTTCATTTAAATATCCAACTTCCTAAAAATGGTAACTTCAAATATGAATTAAAAATGTTGATCGTGTTTTTAAATATCGTTGTTAGAACAATCTATGCAAAACCTTGCATTTCATTTTCAAATATTTGGCGTTAATACTAAATATTTAATTATATAATAATTTTCATATTTCTATGATTTTAATAATACATACCTATTCATATTTTTTGATATACAATTAAATTGTAATCGCAAAGTATTCGTTTAACTTATGTTCATTTTAATAATTATGCTTAAATAATACGAATATGCTTCAAATGTGGAAAGAGTAAAAATCTAAAAAAAAAATTAAAATTTGATTATTTAAATTACTTAGAAACACAAAAATAATGAAAAACATTGAACTTCCTAATTGTTTTTAATAAGTAAACATTATACCCATATGCATAAAATAATTGCTAATACTTGCCATTGTAAGTAAATATGTATAAAAACAAAAAAATATTGTAAACAAAACAAAGTTAGTAATTGAATTTATATTTAAATTCACCTATTACGTTGCTAAAATGAATATTTTAAGTTGATTTTAAAATCTCACTCATGACTAACAAATAAACTGCTTTACAGAATTTTTTTTAAATAGTATTTTTCTATTTGTACTTATAATATTATGATCAATAACATTAAACAAATTAATACAATTAATTCTTAGAATTCGAATAACAGTAGGTCACGTGAAAAACGTAGAAATAATCCAGAATCGTTATTAGCATAGAAAGGTAGTACAAAAAATGTGGCCTTGTTTCTTTAAAAATGATTATGGTTTAAAAATATAATGAATAGTAATGAACAACATATAATAATAAATGAAAAGAATTATATAAGCTTAGTCATCTAGAGTTTAAACTGTCAATAATAATTACACTTAAGTATTTAACACAAATAAATAACTTAAATTTAGAAAAATAAGAGTTATGATAAAAATTATTTATCATACAAAATAGATAATATATGATTTGATTAGGATTAGTTGTATGACATTTTAACCAAAAATGCTTTGTTACCACTGATGATTTTGATTTCAATAATTATCTTATAAAAGGTTCAAATTGATTTATAAATTATTATTATTACTAACGATTGTTATGTCAAATGAAAAATTAATATTAAGTTATTAACGCATTTTAGTAATACAAACTTAAATTAATTTAATAAAAAAAAAATGTACATATTGTTATTAATAATTTGTATTGATATAAGTTATAAACTGAATATTACCTTATACATTAAATTTAAATAAATAAACTATATAGTGCCTAATGCTTATAATAATTATTTTTATCAAATAGTAACAAGAGCTGAGTGTAAAATGTATAGAATTAATTATAATCAGTTTGTATAAAACGACCAATAAATTGAAATAATTGGATAATTTATCAATCGGCTTTAATACCACTGAGGTCATTCTAAGTTGTTTTTATTTAATTTTATCAATATTTTAATTTAAAAACATAAAATTTATTTAAAATAATTTTCAATTGATAAAATGTAACTATGATTGGTGTTTTTTTTATAATAAATATTTTTAAGACATTCAAACATTTAAACATCGAAGACTGGAGTTTAAGGTTATTTTTAATTGTGACAATATTCATTAGACAGTTATTCATATTTCATTAAAAACACTTTACGTACATCATTTGCTGACAAAAGTACTGAATTCAAATAACATATATGTACATGAATTTATTAATGTTATACTTTATAGTCTATATACATGGAAATATGGAACTAAGAATGAAAATTAAATTAAATTGTTCGGCTGTAGAATCGTTAAAATTTTGCCTATGCTGCAATATAATTGATCGAGAAAAATGTTTTGACAATCTAGAATACTTATTTTTTTTAAATCTCTGTATTCCTACATTGGAAGAGTTTATGCGAAGGTCTGAAATATAATATATAATATTATGTAACAAATACAATTCCAATATATCTAATTCATTAAACGTTTATTTTTTTTTTTTTTTAACGTATTCGATTTTTTTTCATCGTCATTAAATGACTTGTATAACCATTTATCTCATCTAATTAAAATAGAGCATAAAATAACAATACAATTTTGATTATTACAATATGGTTAAGTAAATACCTATTTTTAAAGCTTAAATGTTTGCAGTCTCATGATGGTTCCCTTATTCCTTACACATCATATTAAAATTTAAGATAACAACAAAAACCATATATAATGAAAATTCTGTTATCAAAGTTAATATAATTGTGTATGAATTGGAAACAGAGCGATTAATTAATTTTTCTGAACATACATGGCTAGTGTATTACTATTGTATAGCTATTATAGAGATTAGTTAATATAATACATGAATTCTTAGTGGCTTGGTATAAAAGTCAGTTGTAAGTCTGTTTAAAATTTAAAAAGTAGGTATGTATCTATTATTATATAATAAGAAAAAAATAACTATGAAATGTTTACAAACAATTTTAATTATTACCAATATCTATTTGGGGTATTTGGCTATACTTAAGTGCTATACAACCTTAAATCTTAGTATTACTTATACCATAATATTGGATACTATATAATAAATAAAAATAAAATTAAGAGGCGTACTTAATGTTTAATATATTAAGTTAAAAACAATACATTTCAAAATACATTATGAAATCTATTGATAATATATTGGATTAGTATTAAACGAATATTTTATAACAAAAAATATATACTGTAAATAATACAATAAAGCAATGTCTGAAATTGCTAAAGAAAGCTATTTAACGATTACACAAAATATATTACAATGGTTAGAACACGTTTTATGTTTATACTTTATTGAACAGAAGATCTTCGAAATGATACTTGAAAGTGGGCTAATAAAAATTCTATTGAAAATAAAATTAAAATTAATATGATAAGATAAGGTGACAATATTCAAGATATGGCGAAAGACACAAAACAATCGAAAACTTTTGTGTACAAGAACCTATACGATCTGGGTCAATCGGATTAAAAAAAAAACATAAAATAATATAATATTATGTATAATATGCATAACAAAACAGTATGAAATATTTTATTCCATACATATAACGATTTTTAATAGTGAATATTGATTTCTAATTGAATTGGTAAGATATTTTAATAATAGAAGACAATTTAAATTTAATTAATTATATCGTCCTAGCTAACACGATTATAATCGTTGTGTTTTGGTTTTCGTACGTTATTCAAAATTATAACCAAAAGGTTTTAATTTTATAATTGGTATAAACAGATTATAATTCAATAGTAAAAAATGTATCTTTCTATTTTACACATTTATGTAATTATTTAAAAGATGCGTCAACCGAAAATATAGCTGCTATATTCAACAAATTTCAACTTAAAAATAAAAACCAGTTGCTTGTTATACGCTATATAGGTAAATAATTACTACTGTTATATTTCTGACTATAAACAAAGTATAATTTTCACATAAGTTAAATCGGTAGACTATACCTATTATAATAATCTAAAACACAAAAATTGTTATATAAACTTCACACGTATTGCCTAACAAGGTCCCCTACTCATACTCTAAGGAACATATATTGACCAAATATCATGTCCGGCTGTTTTTAATATCTCTGTACCTAATGCGTTAAGTACGATTAAAAAACCATAAGCGATTTGAATTGTTAGATAATCAATGATAACATTGCATAACAATACGTATTCACTTTAAAACATTCTTCTTAGAACTGATTAAAATCGTGATATCGATAGATTTATATGTTTTCCATTCAAAACGTAAGGATAATATATACGCTTGCGCCAGTTTTAATATAATATGAAAGGCACTAATACACGGGCGGCGCGAGGGGGGTGCAAGGGGGTTCATTTGCACCCTCATGGCTTTACAAAAAATGTAATTAAATTATCTACATTATATTACGTATTTAACTAATATTATTATTATTACGTATTTAAGCATTATTTAAAAATTAGCGTATACCTTCTTGCAGGATGTGCCCCCCTGATAAAATTCCTGGCGGCGCCTATGGCACTAAATATATAATTGTTAGACTCAAATACAATATAAAAGGTACAAACACATAATTTGTATTTAATATAATAAGTATTTAACTCAAATAATTACAATACATAAATTAATTACCATGAAAATATTACTGGATTTAAGATATAATATCTTATCAAAATTTGGAAGCTAATATAGGGAAGAGAATGTCTAAGTACAATGATATATTGATATGCACTATATAATGCATGTAGCATACATTATGCTTATTGTATACATTTTAAGATAGTGAAACTTTTCAAATCAAATACTTAAGAATATTTGCATATAGTTTTAGTGTTTATTTATTTTGTAATTAAAATTTCATAAAATATTAATATAATATATTGTATTATGTTATAATGACGGCTCTGAATTTAATGCACTTAAAGTGCCAAAAATCATGGTATAAAATGGTTTTTAATTTAACATTTATGTTGATATTAGTATATTATAGGCATAAAAATGTATTTATTTAATAAAAAAAAAAAAAATTATAAAAAAGTTGATTTTATTTGAATTTTTATTTTGAAGTTGATTGATTCTTTAATAATTTTATTTATCTGAAACGGCTGAAACATTTTTTTTTTAAGATTTTTAAAGATGTTAATTGATGAAATTCAATTAAAAATATTGGAAAATGATCTTAAAAAGGAAAATATGACCTAAAAAGGCAAAAAATTACCTAAAAAATTAAAATGTCAAAAAATGCAAAATAAAAGTTTCATAAATGGATTTGTTATTACATAACTCAAATTATGTACTAACAAAGTTAAGTTTCACAATTATCAAAAGAAATGTACTTTCTTACAAATTCACTGCTCTATAGTCATAATAATTACGAAACAGATAGAGACATTCGACATTATTTTTGAAAGAATATATTATTATGTATTTCACTGAAAATGAAGTTTATAGCAATAAATGTGTGATGTGAGTAAAAGAAAAAAACTTTTTTAAATAGCTAATATTTTTAAAATAAGTATAATGTGCATACTTCACTATTAAACGTTAAATCATAATTTTCTTTTAAAAATTCTAGACCTATTTTTTAAAACGATATTTATTTTGATTTTAAACATCATATTGAATATTATATAGTATAATAAACATATTATGCGATACACACAATATACATGTATATACAAATCAATATGAACAATGTTATACGATATTACGATATCGTTCGACATCGATTTTATGATTTATCTTAATATGTATTGGTAAATACAGGAAGTTCTCAATGTCGTACAATAAGCCATTTGTTGTCTATCTATTTTTATCAGTAGAACAATGCTATCAACCATATTATAAAAATAACTCTGATTAGTCTTTTAGTATTTAGCTTAAAATGCAATATAAAATTCAAACTTATACCACGGCGTTGAAAAATTTAATAAGTTTAAATTCAAAAGCTCATAGAACGGCATATCATTTAAAATTAATTAATTATCGTCTATCTTGCGTTATCAATAATTTTTTAATATACGTATTAGTAATTATGCTTATAAATATGATTATGTGCAATTGATTTCATATTTAAAATAGTTATCCTCGATATAGTTGTCTATACATAATATATTTAATATTAAACTAAAATTGAACTATATTTTTAAGATATACACTGGCTACACAGCAAGGTGATTCATCATTTATGCTCACTCTTGTTTTTTCCTTTGATACAATTATTAAAATTGTAGTTATTGAAATTCGTATGTATATTTCACTACTATTACTATCCAATGCGTAAATGTTAGATTTTTACACTATTTTAAAAGTGCCACTTAATAACACATTTTTCAAATAAAAACCAACTGTTTTTACTTTAATTTATTATTCTAACTTCTAAGTAAAGCTAGGTTTTTTGATTCAAGATCTACACATTCAAATTTACATTAGAGACATCACTAATTTTAAATAATAACAAATATAATAAAGTTTAAAACTTAAAATTAAAACAATTTAAAAAATAATACGATTTTATGATTTGTACAATGCATATGGTAGAGTAAATTTAATTTTTCCTATTTATTTATTTTTACTAGGTTTTGTTTTTAAATACAATACTATAATTTCAATAGGTATACTAATATTATATTGAATTATTATCTGTTATCAAATTTAAATACTATATTGTATAAATGTACATTTTGATGATAATAATTTAGTTAACGAATAGTGTGTAAATGATATAATAATAACAAAGATATATTAAAGCATGATAAGTCTTAAATAAATGTTTTTCTTCTTTAAAATTATATTAAATGATATTCGGACATCAAAAGAAGATTTATATTTATGGATACCTCGTTCATTCAATAGACAGATTATTTTTGATTATTCATAACGTATATTCACAAAAAGTAATGATTAATATTGATGGCATTTAATTGTATGAAATTGTATTCTATCTATAATGTACACATGTAAATGACAGTATTTATTATATTAAAATATTAATGAATCGTTGAACGTTCTTGAACTTAAGAACCCTCACGGTCATTCTTTGCAATATGGTTACGACGTATGTTGTATCATAATAATACATTTATTTGTGGGTCGAGAGATTGTACGCATTTTGGTTCATAAATTCACATAATTTTAAAAAAAAAATCGATATGTCACCATTAATAGCGATCAACATGAATAATATAAACATAATTTATTTATTTTTAGGTATAAATCAAAATTTTTCAGGTAAAAAGGGAAAAAATTAAAATAAACTATTTGTGACGATTACAAAATGCATGCCTATGTGCCATTACTTAGACATCAATGGCATATTTATTATGTAGAATTTTTTTAAGAAAAATGATAAAGACAATTTTTTTTACTCTGTACTTTAATATTGACCTGGATATTTTCCTATATACTTGTAAATATATTTATATTTGTTTGTATGATTTAACTGTTTATATTTTAAGTCGAATGCGTTTATATATATATTTTAAATTTAAGTATACATAAAAAAATACTTGAAATTGAATAACTCTTTAAGACAAAACTTATTAGAAATTTGTATGCAATGAATGTCAAAAATATCTGATTAATAATAATTTATGCCATCAATTAAAATTAATCACACATTATTTATATGATATATGTATATGAATATATCAGTGCTGTGTAATCATTTGTAGGTCTAAAATTTAAAAAAAAATAATTTAATTTATTTGTTTCATTTAAACTGTAAATAAAAAATAAATTTTTTGGCTTTTTATTTTAATAATTGGTCCTTGGGAGTAAATGAACCTTTACGTAATTTAATATGTTTAAATGTATCCGCACACCCTTGATTTGATAGGTACAACATTTACCATACCCAAGGTAGGTAACTAATTTTAAGACATAGTTACTTTGAAAAAATGACTATCCATTCCACTTTTTTAAGTTTAAACACTTCAATATATTTATTTAATATGATGACTTACATGAATAGAGATGAACTGGACATTTTAATAAAAGCTAACACGATGACGAAAGTAATAATATATATCGTATATACTGATTATACTATATACATGAAAACTATTGTACAGACGTGCTAGACTAAGATATATATTATACGAGTATATCTTAATCTATAAAAAAAATTAAACATTTTTTTGAAATTTTTACTTTTGAAAATTTAAGATATTTTTTTTTTCATTTATTATAACTTAAAATGTTTCAACACACTGGGTGTTATTAAAAGTATTTTGACAATTTTAAAATTTATAAATAACATAAGTAATATTGATAATAAATAATTAATATTTTGGTAAGATAATTGAGATTGTTATTGGGAACACAATTTGACGTTTTTGAATAGAAGGATATTTTTAATTGGTTTCATAAGGTTGTTCTTTTTTAATATAATATTCATTCAATTTTCTAATTACTTCTTGCTATATCACCCCTTATATCTAAACTTACTATAATTATTATTTATTAAATGTAAATTATTTGTTCAATATTTTCAGAAAAATATTCTACTTCAGATTATAAATTTAAAATGTATTGTTTAAAAATTAAAACTTTAT
This sequence comes from Rhopalosiphum maidis, assembly GCF_003676215.2. Taxonomy (NCBI): domain Eukaryota; kingdom Metazoa; phylum Arthropoda; class Insecta; order Hemiptera; family Aphididae; genus Rhopalosiphum; species Rhopalosiphum maidis. The sequence continues at coordinate 71,545,230 of NC_040877.1, forward strand.
AGTAACTATAGTAAGTATACCAATTAAAATAAGGATGAAAAAAATTAGTTAATTTAAATGCTAGAATTACATGCATTTTATATTTCTAAAAAGATAAATATTTTGAAATAGGTAGTGATTGCTTAAGAAAATATTAGTACACATCTACTTAAATTAATATACTATACAAAGTGTATATATATAATATACTTAACGTATATGTTTTTATTTAATTAAGTGCTAATATACACCAACACTCTTCTGGTATTTTTAAATGATTTAATATAGCAATCATACGAGTAATAAACCACAATAAATTCTTATAAACAGAATGTAGTACCTTACATACCTACTATTTATACAAATAATTTTATTATACATCGTTATAGATTTTCATTATTATTTCTCGATTCTTCCGGCTTCCATCAGTATATGGTTAATTAAAACTTTATTTTGGTATTTTATTGGATCATATAAATAATATTTGTGTATATCAAGAATATGTTAATTTACCATAAATTTTGAGTGTTAATAAATTAAACAAAAATATATACATCACAAAAAGCTTAAAAAACATATTTATAAACGTACCTATAAAATATAAATATAAATGAGTTAAATACGATCATAATAAATGCATAATTATTGTAAGCTTATCAAACGAACTTAATTTTAGATTCTCACGTAGCCTGGCATTTGACATATTGTCTCGTTATCGATAACATTTAATTTCGAAGTAATATAGAAAAATTATAGTACCTATATAATATTATATTGTATAATATGAACAGTATAATATTATGTATACACTATACGTACGCGTATAATAGACATATCACTCATATCATGTACAAAGAAAACTACACGAGTAGGAACTGAGGTTAGGTAAATTCCAGTCAAAGTGTATATATAAGCGTATTTGTATAGTATCATATTATTGCGATGGTAATCCATGATGTGCTAACGAATAATTGTTGGATTGAGATGAGCTTCGGAATTCTAAACGGCCACGATAAAGAATGTGAACAATGGTTATTACCTGTCGGTGTATAGGTACATTATATATTCAACGTGTATCAGCGACGATTATAATAAATTGCAAACCACAAGTGCTAAAATCCAGTAGGTACCTATACACATTATACCTGTATAGCGTGTTACGTCAGTACATGATTGTTTTTTAATTCATATCGTGAAATATAGGAAGAAGCAATTTATTTAAAAAAATGTATAATATTAAAAATCTGTCTGAGTAAAATCGAAAGAAAATATTCATAATATTTTTATACTCATGAACAAGTTTAGGTGTTTTGAAAAGTTTAATTTTTATAATATACAATTAAACTGGGGAGGCATTTGGAAGCAATATTATACGCAAATAATGCACCAACAATTTAAGCACTTTTCGAACTAATTGAAATCCGTATTTTCATTTTTGAAAATTGAAATACATCACCGCTGATTACCATAGGCGCAACTGAGGTTAATATTCCCCCCCCCCCCCAAACAAAACTATGAACTTAAAATATCCCATAGGGGGCCATCATACCGCTCCCCTACATACAATCACAACACATTTTAGATTCTAGACCAAGAGGAATTGGATTTCCAACAATTTATTCTTTTATGTATGTGACGCTATTGTGAACAATGTATGTACCAATCATAAAAATGGTATACTTTATTCAACATTTTATACACTAACCAATAATCACTATATAGGCTGTAGTATCTTACTAGTGTCTTTAAAATGTATTACTATTATAACTATATTTGTTGTTTACCTGTAATATGAGAGTAATCAAAAACAAAAGAAGTCAACTTTTTATAGCATGTAACATTTTAATAAATTAACGATATTTTTCTATCGTTACAGGGGCATAAAAAAGGAATGCAGGGAATGCGTCTGCATTAACGCTCCTAAGCCTAGATGGTTTTTCTGTTTTTCCAGAATACTATTTTTTTTTGTCACTAGCAAAAATATTTGTGTTGAAAATTAAAAAAAAATAACCAATGATATTTTATTTTATTATCATTTGAGTTAAATTTAGAAGCTGGGGAAGCAGAACTCATGAAAGTTTCGCAACTTGTTGATAACTTTGCAAATTTAAAAGCTCATAAAGTTAATTTTTAACTGCTAAAAATATGTAACTATTATTGTCAGTGAATTATAAATGTATGTATATAAAATTATAAAAAAGAATAATAAAATACACTATTAAGGAGATACTACATACACCTAGTTTTATTCTTTTAAACCGAATAAGAAAGAGGCCCTTTAATTTTTCATATTGGGGCTAAATTTTTATACTAACGCCACTGTATTGTTATTTGTTAGCACTTGCAAATTTTTTTAAAATGTCTTCTCTGTCAATATTGTTTGATGTGCGTTTCATATTCTCAATATGAGTGATGGATAAAATTGAAAACCTTGCATCAAATCTTAAGTCTTGTATCATAGTTGACCGTAACCATCATATTGCTATTCACTTCTTTTTTTTCAACCGACAAATTACAATTTTACGTGTATTGTTTAAAATCAATGAAGGATATTTTTGGAGGCGCTAAATCATAGTCAGGTGGCCTAAGCCCCCCCCCCCACCATAGTTGCACCATTGCTGATCACTGTTTTCGGTAAAGACAATTTTAATTTTACATTATAATATGATGTACTACTGTGCGTGTGCAACTAATTCCGTTATTTATTTTAAATTGTTTCTCTTATTAACATAAAATCGTATTTTTACTTTTTACGTCAACAAAACCAGATATTTTATGTGTATGTAAATTAAGTAAGTTTAGTATTAACTCTTGTTAACCATTAATGAATAATTCATTTAAAACATCTGTAGATGCATACCGTAATATTTTAAATATTTTAATTTTATTCATCCCTCAATATTTATTCTATAATATTCTGTATTATAATTGTTTTAATTATGTCATCATAACACCTTGAGGTTAGTAGGTTATCCGTACAAATAAAACAAAACAAATAATTAAGTGGTAATCAATGAGTAGAAGGTAGATGTTATTGTTTTGATTTATATAAATTTTATAAATAAAATCAAAACTCCACACAAAGAATTTAGAGCTTTTAATGTAATCAATGTATTTTTAATTTGAATTGGAAATAAATAAGTGAGATGTAAATGTTATTAGACCATAAATAAAAACATAGCCTGATAAATTATACAAAAAAAAAAATAGAAAATATGATCGAATTTATGAAATAATTCTAAATGAAGCTTAAATAACTATTTTTTTTACTCATGTTGATATATGAATTTTTTACTTTTTAGATTAAATGTGAAGTGAGACATAAATTGGATGATATTTTTTTTTATAACTTACATCTTTTTCCATTAATATTTCTTCATTTAGCCACTTTATTTAACAACAATTAAATTGAATCATTAATAAGTTTATAAATTAAAGTGAAGTTTATATTAAAGTTTCTTAATTTTATATAAGTTTATTTAATTCAGTGTTTTATACATTTAACTTAATATAAATAAAATTGATTATTTCAAACTTGTGACATGCTATATGATACATAATATATATATATATTTTTTCAATTATTTTTTCAATTTATTTTAATATAAGAACATCCTGACAATCGCTAATAATTGTTGAGGAGAAGTCGGCAATCATAGATTTAATCAAGTTTATTCAAAATATTGAGAATTTTTATTTCATATCATAAAAAATAGGTACTATACTGGTAGAAATGAGTAAAAAGTTTAAAAAAATTCAAATTTTAATATCAAAAACTAAAAATTGTATTATATGAAATTAAGTTATATCTAAGTATACAACAATTTTAAGATAAGCTATCGAAAAAAAAATAATAATAGTTTAGTTTTAGAATAGGAAAAAGTCATACATCATGAAAAGCAAATAAAAAAATTATCTTAAATATGAAGTTTATGAATTTTTCATCAAATAATAATATATCGTTATCTGTTTCAGGTCTGATAATGGTTACAAATAAATTATTTACTAACGAACACAACGAAAACTTTTGATACTGAGCCTTTGGCTTAAGAGTTATTATATATTATCTAAAATGAATTTTAAACTAATAGCTTACAGTATTTGTGTATTATACAACTTTGAACTTGTATATACGTATATATAATTTACTAAACGGTTCAATACTTAATAGTTGTATAATTCAATTTTAAAATATTAAATTTTAATAGAAGGAACACCCACAAAACAATAATAAACATTCTTAGAGAATCCTTTTGTATGTTGCTTATTTAAAATTATTGTATAGTAAAAATTAATTCAATAACAATATATTCTGTCATTAAGAGTGACGAACAAATGGGAAATTAGATAAAATAGTTTGATAACTTATAACACACAATGCATAATTACTAATTAGATAACAACAATTATTTGACCGAGCGATTAATATTTATTATTAGAAAAACACTATGTTTATCATGTCGGGTCTCGCAGATATCACAAGTTTGATACCCGATGGACGGCCTCCCGAAACAACAGTCACATCGTCTAATGCCTTAATCGCAGTACAATATAATAAATTGGTTAGATACTATTATTAAATGTTTTATTTTATTTTATGATTTCACGTGACATGTATCTTATCAACATGCATACAAGTGGAAAGTAAATTAATAATAATAATAAAAAAAATAGTCAATGTAATTATACATTAACCATAGGTGCAATCAATGAAAGTATGTAATATACTTTATTACCTACCCTTAACTTAATCGTAGTATTAACTTAACTCAGAAACATTCTTAGAATGGTACTTTTATTATTTATTACGATTGTGTATTAATTATTAAGTTAATGTTTAAAATCTGTATACAATAAGTTCAATAAGTATGTAAGTATACATTTATAATAAGGTAACATATAAGGGCAATGTGACTTAAATGTTCATTAATTAATTAGTTTAAATTAATTTTATTTTTATGTGAGTTTTATAGTTATAGTTACATAAATGTTGCAATAAAATAAAATAAAGTAAAATATTTTAAATAAAATACAATATCTTAACTAAGTGTAAAATTCCGAAATTCTTATCATAAATATTGATAAAATATAATAAATGAATAAATATAATATTATGTTGTATTATGTATATTAAACAACAATTCATATTACCATTACAGCTATACACTATTTGAAAGGCTATTTGATACCAAAATAATAACAGGTATAGTAGGTATACTTAGTCGTTTATAAATCATAATTTCTGTGTAAATGTTGATTTTAGATAAGAATATAACATGTATGATGTATATAATGCCATATCATCATTATTGAAGTTAAATATGTGTATATATATCTTAAATTGTAGTATTTTGAATTATTGTATAGGAAGGTATTGAATGTACAACCAATATATATGAATGCAAGACTTTTAGATTGAAATATAACAAGCTTATCTTTAAACAAATATTTTAAAAATAAAAAGTTTTGTATTATTACTTTTATAACAACTAATCAAAATTACATAATTTAAACTATAAAAGAAATAATACTACTTCAACAACATTTTAAAAAAGTACTTAAATTATAATATATTTATAATTATTTAGGTACTTCATAATATAATTCTTTATATTGTATGAATCATATTTAATTTGAGGAAATCCTTATAAGAATCTCTACAAATGTACTTGTCATCTAAATTTCTACAAAACAATGCATTAAAAAGTTCACAAATGTTTAGCGAAATATTTTAAAAGTTCTTATGAATTATGATCGTGTTCAGTAACTTCTTATAAAAGATAATATAAAATAAAATATTAACACAAATGTCCAATAATATAATAATGTATTATTCTATTATATTATATATTTTTGAAAATAGACAGACTGATAAAAATTTAAAACCTTCATTATGTATTAATTTTCTTTCGCGTATTTATTACACATATGAAAATATTGGTAAAAATTATTTTGGGGAATAAATTTAATAAGATTCTGAGTGTTGAGCGTGATAAGTGGTTCTAAAACAATAATGGGGAGGAGGGTTTAGTAAATCTACTATCACATTTTGGATCAGTAAAAATGATTTACTCTACAACATTGAAAGTAGTTACCAATAGAAAATGAGTTATAGTTCGTACTTTTTTTTTGAGGAGTGTAGGAGGATTAAAATTAAAAAGTTCTCATAAAATAAACAACAAAAAAATAAATAAAATAATTTGCTTTACTTTATTGTACATAATAGGTGTAGAGTACGCCTCATCTTTAAATAGGTCAGTGCATAATGGATGTGTTAAATATGAATTCTATCATTGCCTATTATAAAAAAACAATTTTAACCAGAATTGATCTGCCCAAATTACTATTGATATTAATTTACTATAAACATTTATTTTTCTATTATTAATAAAGTATATTGAAGTAATATTTTTATATAAATCGTAAATATTATGATGTAGAAATGTACATATAATTATATTTCATACAATATTAATAGCTGCCATTTACTTATAATTCACAAAATACCAATGTATCGTTGACATGTGTGAATATTTTCGCAGTATAAATAATTTTAAATTTGATTCAAATATTTTGGCCATTTAATTATGTTAAGTAAATACCGATATACACTGTGGTGAAAAGTTTCAATTCCCTACCAATATAACTTTAAAAAAATAGTTATATAATATCCTTAGAAATAGAGGATGGTCCGTGTTCGTCGTTTAATCAGATTATCAGAATCGTGTTCTATAAGCAATTATTTATTAATAAATTTAATTTTCACATAATCATTAACTATCACAGTAACCATTACAGTAACCTACTCAATGACGAAGTACAATGAAAACTTAATAAGCAGCAGAGTAACTTTTCTGGTTTTTTAATACAGTTAATTGTGTTTTTAGATAATCTGACTCGTAAATATGTATATTTTAAATTTTCATAAAAATATTACAGTTAACTTATATTTTGAGGAACTTGTCCATTAAATCATGACTTAAAGATACACAAATATAGCTAATATATTTGTATACAGTAATACATATTAAATTGTAATATACAAGTGTTACTTATAAGTTATAATAATACATACCATGATAATAACTATACTGTTGGGGTGGAGACCTATTTAAAAACTGTATTGCCTGAGAAAAAATATTACGGTTTTTATATTTTTCAACTAAGTTCTTAAATTTAATATTAAAAAGTTCAGGAAGCAAAAAATATTTTTTTTTATCATTCTAGTAAAATTAGAGGCTTTTGTTCTACTTGCGCCAATACCTCTTTTTAATATTTTATTTTATGAGCTGAGAGCTTATAATATTATATTAATATAAAAACAAATCTGAATGAAAAATAATACAAAATTTATAAACTATAAACATTTATTAAAAATTTAGATTAACTATTATACACAATAATGACTTAATACTAAACACTATATTTTCAAATTTGCACTCGATTTCCCTGTGATGCTGACATTAAGAAAATGGAACTTTAACTTAAACTTTTTGGTTGCCATGGTAATTATTTTACAAAATTATTTTTCTAAACTTTTTTTGTGTAACAGAGCAAGAGATTATACATTAATAAAAATTTAATTTTAAATTTTAAAGAACAGATACAGTTTTATTATAAATAATTGTTATCTATAACTTATAATTTTTATAGACTGATAATGAAGATGAAATATGGTAAAACTAAAAAATAATGCTTGCAATAGAAATTATTTTTAAACATGTCTGATAAGTGATAATATTATGTTACAGATAAGTACGAAATCAGCAAAATGGAATATTCGTGAGCCGTGAGTTATGTACTTTACAGGAAAATACTAAATCTAATTTCGAATCCAGAAAAATTAAACACTAGTCACTAGAATATAATTATTTTGAACTAGAAAAGACTAATTGATAGTAAAATACTACTATATCTGGTAGAAGTATCGAAGAAAAATAAACGCACGTGACATAAACATAATACAGTAAGAGGTAATGTCGTGTTAAAATTGTTCGGCCTATGCAATTGAGTAAGTTGAACTGACAACTGTAAATGCCAATGAACCGCTTGCCCCTTTCATTTTTCTCTATCAAACAAAAGTAACGTCAAATAGGGAAATAATTATAATTTATTGGCAGCAGTATTGTGATTTGTGATTATTACTTTCTATAATTGCATATAATGCAACCTGGGACTTAACCTCTACTCATATAGAAATGCATAATTTGCGGCTTTAAATCGCTCCATTTTTTTCTTTAGGCATATTTTATTTAAATACGTGACTTAGATACATATACAGCAATATACGTTGATTTTATTTATATTGTACTTACTATTATTCTTTCAACTGATAATTTTAAAATATTGATAACATGTCTAAGTTTTTATTTTATATTTTATATTATAGATTGTGACCGAAACGAGAAATGGAGTAATATTTTGGTTTTATGAGGGATCCATTAAAATTGTCAACAGATCAAAGTCTTAATACCAAAATCAGACAGTTATAAGTGCATATACATTAAAATGTTGATAAAAAAATATAATTTCTATTATAAGCCAATAGGTGTTAATATGTCTGCCTAATAATGATGGTTTTTGGAGTGGTTGTAAGTAAAAAATTTGATCTAGTTGTTACTTTGATAAAAATAAATGCCGATCCATCTGTCTCCTTGGTACAGAATTATTTTTTTTTTTGTTAAGGTACAATGATTTAACATTGAATTCAATTTGAACACACTCATTACCTACTCAATGACAAATTACACTCGAAATCTACTATATAAGGCACTGTTAATTCCCTGTTTTTATTTTCAATTTGGTATTAATATATAAACAACAATATAAGAACAGTCGAGAAAAAAAAATTAAGCTTAATATTATAAATATAATGTAGACTAGATTTAAGATAGTAAGCTAAAAATAAGGATTTTTCATAAAAATACATTTTAATATTGATAGTTATAAGCAATTGGTAATATTCATGGTAGTTATTTCCTTACCTACTATTATTAGTGTACGTAGAGTGTTATTATACACAGATGGTTATTATAATGACTAGCATGTGATGCTAATTTTAACAACGTACTTAAAATGAAAACGATATACAGACAACCATAAAATACGTTTGGTTATACGTTCAGTAGAAAGTGAAAATATGTGTAAATGCTTATCTCTGAGTTAAAAAACTTAAAGAAATATCAAATCTCAAAGTGATGCGTTCGGTTTAATATCTGCGTAAAATAAATGTGTTACCGATCCTGTATTCGTGGCTTAAGATATTTTTTCTTATACCTAGTAAAACTGGGCAATACTTTGTTTCAAATAATATAATAGTATACTGAACTACTTATATAATCTTTCAGAAGGAACATTTGGAGTTAAATATGAATATAATTGGTTTTTATAATATTTCTTATCATAGTTTTTTTATCTATAAATTAACAAAAATGTCTATTTCAGTGAAAATTGAATCCATTTTAATTTTTAATATGTTAATTAAATAACTTATTGGTAAAATTACAAAAGCAAAGAAATTACTTAGATTCTGAAAAAAATTATAAACTTACTTATAACTACATATTATTATATTATAGATTTGCAGCTATAGTGTATATTATATATTATTTTTAAGGTGCCGTCAAATATATAATAAATTAGTTAAGGACGGTAGGGTGTGTCGTTATGTTAGAATAAATGCATTAGGCATATCTAATACACCCTGCAGTGAGGCAATTCATTTCATTTTAAGTGTCATCAGAATTATGAGTGCTTTAAATTATTATTATTTAAGTTGAATGTATGGGAATGTGTTTAATATTATTACCTAAATAACTTTATTTAATAATGAAAAATTAAAGTGTATAAATGTACACCTTATTTTAATTCTAGAGTATTATAGGGTACGTATTGAATTAATTTAAATGATTATTATATATCAATCAATCAATCAATCAAAAATAAAATGAAAGAAAACTGTAAAAATCAGTTACGCATTTAGACACTTCTTAATTTTGTGTTACACACTTAGTATTTCATACCACATAAAGTGTATCACAGTACTATAGTACTACTTAGTTTTCACGCGAACTCTTTCCCCCTTGATGATGTTTCTGTATATTATAATTTATCAGTCCGTGGACACAATTCAATTAGATACTTATATGAGAAATGTATTTTTACAAATTACCTACTGACTAAGCAACCTAAAATAAATTACACTTAACAACAAGTTTAAATTTTATATTAAATAAATTAAAATGTTAGTTGCTTAGGTATATTATTACGATGATTAATATGTAACTAATCAACTCGCGAAATTCTGATGGCAACGATGAGTGGTGAGTCATATTTTTGAAAATTTCTAAAAATATTTATTAAAATCATAAGTATTTAATATAACACTTCACGATCGATTATAATATGTAGGTATTAGGTACTTAATCTAAAACTTTATCAAATCTATATTATGCTTTTAATTCATTTGTTCGTAAAATCAACTAGAATACTCGGTAAAACGATATAAATTGGATAAAATGTACTTAAAAAACTACTTAATACCTAGTCAACGTTCGCAATTATTATACTCTAAAGTCTAAGTCAATAAAATGTATTTAAAACCATGGAGCTTGTTTACTTAAGTTATTATATCATTCGATTTATACACCAAATCAGAAGAATTATTACTCAAAATGTATTAATCCAGTACCTGCGCTTTAAATATGATGCATATAGGTACCTATGCAAATTAATCTATATGGTGTATACTACTGGTATTTTAACTATTTAGAGTATCTCTGATGGATTTTTAACATAAAAATCTACAAACACTGATATTGTACAATAAACGAATCCATTTGTCGTGCGTACTGTAAAACAAATCCTATATCTAATAATAGTATATAGTTATAATAGCATTGATGTTTTAAAAAAATCTGTGAACATTTCTGCAGTTGAGTGTAGTTCCGGGGCGGTCCACTAATTGGATAGTACATAACGTCTAATAAGTTTGTTATAAGTATATAGACACAAACAAAGTGAACGCATGCTACCTTTCGCTGTTTAATAAAAATAATTAAATTTCCATTTATATACCCATACGTTAACATTATTTACAATTTAATATCTTGTGAAATATCGGTTATTATCTGATTGTATCATATAGCCATTCGTAGTACGAAATTAAAATGCGACTTCGAATTAACACGGCTCGTAACTATTTAACCATATTGTGTACAGGTGTAATCGAGTTTAATTTGTTTAAGATTTTTTACCAGTTACTTGTTATTTTATTTTATTTACGCGTTGCGTACCTATGGCATATTTTCTTATAATACGTTATTGTAGGGACGTTAAAAAACATTTCATCCGCTTAACACACTAATCGCAACGATTTTCGGCGAAACCTGGCAAAAGGATATGGAAAAAATATTCTTTGTGATGAGTATAAAACTTTCAAAAAAACACTAGGTTTAAAAGGATATTAGGTATACTTTAAAAATAAAATGCAATCATAATAAATGCAAGAAAAAAAGTTATTCTGCACTATTTTAACGGGATTGATCGGTACTATGATTTTTACATTTTTCTGGACTAGGTACATAAGTAACAGAAATAGGTGTAAAATATTTAAAAACTTAAATAGGCGATTCAAATAATATAGACTAGGTATCATAAATGCAAAATAATTTCCATAATATATAAATAGAATAGCTACGTCCAAAAATAAGAAATTTTAATTACTGTCAACCCTGAAGAAAAATTAGATCTACCTTCATAGAATACACCAATTGAATAAAAGAAGGTATATTATTATAATAAATTATATAAATGCAACATGTCGTAACTTTCAAATGAATGTAATTATATAATTTGGCTGTATGGTTATAACCTACTTATTATTAAATATACGACTTATCAGTTCAAAACGTCCAAATACATATTTTTTTATTTGTATACTAAATATACCTACTATCTAATATATTATAATTTATAATTTAATACTTTAGCATTTATTTTATTAACATGAATAAATTATAATTTATTTCTAATTACTCATTAGAAGAATGGAAAATTCTGCAAACAATAAAATATCTATAATACTTACTTCAAACCCGATGTTTTTAGGTATTTGAAAGATTGCTCTACGCGAGATTTAAAAATTTGAAAATCTTTTAAAAATATTCCAGTGACTTTAACAGGTTAAACAGTAACATGTTAAACGTAATACATCGCAAGATTTTTAAATTTTTTATTTAAATTATCATTATGTGAGTGTGTTAATTGTTTTATTTCTTATTAAGTATCGATAAATATTATGGTAGTTTTAAAAAAAAGTTTAAGTTAATACAAATATTACAAATAATATTGTGGTATGAATTCGTTTTTGTTTGTATTTCGTTTATAAGAATTATTTTAACATCTATTATTTTATTGATTTTTTAAACTGTTTATTTCAAAATGCAGTACAATTTACATCTACATAAATCCCCAACCACGTTATTCATTGTGAATGAAAAGACCTGAGGGTTTTTTGAAAATTCCATGAAATACATGGCGTATTATAAATTATAATAATTTATTCATTGATGATACAAATATTATGCATGCGAATTAACTAATAATTATATAGATGACCAATTAAATTATACGTGATCACTTTAATATGACATTATGCTGTGAATGTGACAATACAATATTTATTTAATTTTCTATTGCTATAATGCTATATATTATTTACATTCAATACGTTTCTGTAATTTACTTTTATTTGAACGAACACTAAACACATTAGTATATTGAATAAAAACTATACAACTGAGAACTCAAATATAGTTAATCAGAAAACGATTAGTAATAAGTAGAATATAATATGTAATACATTATCTTGTTTGAAATAAAACTTAACGTGTTGCCATATGCCGACAAATATATAAATAATAAAAACAATAAACAAAATGACATAAAATTTCTATATCCAATGATAAAAATAATAACCGTAAAATTTGGCTTACAGAATTTTAAAATGTTTTATTACTTAACAATACCTTGTAATAGTTATAATATATAGTAATAATAGATAATAAGTAATAACTATATAATAAATTGTATTTCAATGATATACCTAACTATTAAATGTTTACATTTTATAAGGATTATTTCAAGGTAAACATTATAATATATCTTTATTATTATAATTATTTATTTTTTTTTTTATACAAAGATGTTAAAAATTATGCCATATCTAGGTAATCACCTAATTTCATAAGTAATTAATGTAAAATAAAAAAATTGACATTCTTATACTTTGTTATTTTATAAAATAGAAAAATAGTTATATGAACATAAGTATCATATTTATTAAGAGTCTAGTCGTACCTAAGCATTTATTACTATTAATGTTTTAATTTAATCGTAAATTTTTAAAATGAAACATTCTATGGTAAAATAAATTTAAAGAAATACTTGCTAAGTAGTTACTGAAGTTGCTGGTAAATCTGAGAACGATTTATTGCAAAGTTTCAATAAATTTGATTTCCATGGTTTTGTGAATACAATGCAAAATTAATGACCAAAACTAATTTTTAGTGCGTATAACAATGGCTGCACGTATACGCACATAGTATTAAATTATAATCGAAACACTTTTTATTATTAGATATTTATATTGCTTTGCTAAAATATATAGTTTAAAATTATTTCTCATAGTTTTATAATCACGATTAAATCATACGAATAGTATTAGGTATACAAATTTTGAATTTTACTGTTAGTAAATACCAACACATTTTATTACTTACTGCCTATATAATATACATGTATAGTATATTTTAAACCTATTGGAAGGACGTATTTCATCAATTTTGATTTTATTTATTAATATTTACCTAACAGATTTTTAATTTCGCAATAAAACATTATCGTATTTATTATATATGCTTGCCACAATAGAAATACCTATTATTAAGTCAATAATAATATAAATTTATACTTTATACAGTTTTTTTTACAATTTCTCACTTTTTTTTCAATAAATATAAATTTATCGAAAATATTTTGGTTTAAAAATTATTTCTAGACAAAATTTGATTATTTTTTTTACTAAAATAACAAAATTAAAAAGAAAAAAATTTAATTTTTAAAACTAAGAATAAAAAATATAGAAATAACATACCTGTGTATTTTATCTAGAAAAAATAGTATATTTGAGATAAAAATGATTCATTTTTTATTATATGCATCTTTGATGTATTGTCTTATTTTAAGTTATTTATGTTTTTTAGTTATTTTTTAATAATTTATATATTTTAATGAAAAAAATTCAATCCAATGTTATTTTATACTTCATTTTTCAATAATGTAATACTTTTAATAATTTAGGATACAAATACGTCTTTTAAATATACAACTATACGAGAACATAGTTATATCTTAATTTTAAATTAAATTACAACTAAACTTTTGATTTATCATATGATAATTAGATTTTTTTTTCTTTTTTGATCCGTCTTATATTATTGGCATCTTAAAATTGTATAGTAATAGAAAATCGTTAACGCTATGATGAAATATAATAATAAAATAGGTGGGTAAAAAAAGAAAACCCAACTTAATTACAACAAGGGAGGGTGATACTGAGATAGATCTTATTTTCACGGAATATCCGTGGCTTAAAGTTTAATAATATGAATAGTGCTAGGAATACATCGAAATGAAGTTCATAATACATTATGGTGCGTAGAAAATAAAAATAAAAATTGACACTTAGGGTTATACCCAGTACGAGGGGAGGGGCACCAGATGACTTTTTTTTAAATAAACGACTTATATTATAAGGAATCAACTCTGGCACTTCGATAAATCTGTTCTTTGTAGATCATTTGGATCGATAACAATAGAACTTCATAATTATACAAAGTACACGACCTATGTTTTTTTTCAAAAATGTTGTTTCTGGATGGGTGGCGCTAAGTCGTATCGGTGGTTCGGGTAGTTCAGCGAGTGCCCAAGCTGGCCAATATGAGTGAAGCCTGTTCGTCAACCGACCGACTGGGCTGGAACGTGAGGTTCGGTATCTTCTTGCCGATACCACCACCACCGGTCATCTTGTTCCTCCGGTTTCTGTTCAGATCATGTGGTGTCAGCGGTTCGTCCATTAGCCGCAATATGTGAGTTTGATCCGAGCTGTCGATGGGTGCTACCGAAATATCCCTAACGGCCCGGAATCGGCCGCAGTTGTTCAGGTGTTCGTTCTCTAGTCGAAAAAAATTCCAGACGAATCTTCTGTGTGTGCATATAACATAGAAGAATATAAATTTAAAATGTATAATGTATAGGCGGGTATGTATAATAATAGGTAACAAGTGAAAATTCATTAATTCATAATATGCATAAGATAAATGATAATAAAATAGTAGATATAGGTATCTAGTGAAAAGACACGATGTTTTAAAATATTATATTATAGTGAAATCTCTAGTGAGATACTTTCAAATTATTAAAATTATATACAATATTCGGAATTGTGTCCGCTATTCAGACGATTTATCTTATAAAAAGTTTGTATTTTATTTTCTGAAGAACGTCCGCTATCTGCAATTTTCCGTTGGAGGAGATTTTATTGTTTATATTTTTCATATAAACAATCCGTTGTGCAATATTATCGTGAGTATAGTACCTAAATACCAATTATATATTGTATTGTGGTTTTTTTTAAAATTATTTTCATCGGTATTGCTAATTTGTGCAGTAACACGCGTCTAATCGATGTTTTTTTAAACGTCAATTCTTTAACTACGACGTGATTTTGTTTTGGAAAATTATTGTTATTATGTAGGTACTATATATACACAATTACGTTTAGCACGATTACAACGATCGCTGCATAACCACAACATTTTTAATAAAGTAATGAAATACAATTAATAAATGAGCAAGTATAGGCATATTGTTAAATAAAAATAAAAATAAAACTCAGTTAACTATAATATGTTAAAATCACAGTTTCGGATAAAACAGTTGAAAAATAAAAAAAACATGTAATTTATTATAACCACGATGACTATACAAATGCTTAAAAATAATGAGTAGGAAATATATTATTAGTAATTTAATTTTTACAGATTCATCATAATTTATACTTTTAATTGCTCTAGAGATACTTAAAAATGCAAAAAAATATGTATATGAAATAAATGGTTAATTTTATTTCTTGACGTGTAGGTAGGTAGATATATACTACTGGTGCTAGTAGTTTACCTATTTAAAATCAAATTAAACATAAATAATTACATTTCATATTACCTACCTACCTAAAAGAGGTTTCGCGTATCGACAAATCAAAAAATACATAAATTAATTTAATTTAAGCAATCAAATGTACAATAAATATTATATAATTATGTTTTAAACATTTTAAGCATTTATCTGTGAATGTAAAATAAATACATATGCATTGATATTATATTAACTGCACGCTAAAAAATAATAAGCTACTTTAATAATATTTTTTTTTGTTAAAATAAATATTTTAAATGAAACAAGTAAGCATTTTGTCTTTTAATCCTACTTATAGTACTTATTATGTAATATATTTCAAAATTGTACTCTAACAATATTAAAATCTACTGTAAAATATTGAAACAATATGGGAAATTTGTATGTACTCAATTAATTTCACGGATTAAATTAAATTATAATTTATTGAACAATTAATTTTTTACTGGCCAAAATAATTGTCCGTGTTAATGGCTTTCTTCTTTTCAGCCATATTAGAAACTTATAGAGTATACATTCAAGTATTTAACCAATAATTTATTATATATATTATAAATAACAATATTTGATATAATTAAATGAATACAAGTTTTGTAATATAATATAATATCTGTCTATGATTTGAGATCCTAAAAATAAATTCTCCCCGTTTTTCTCGTATTTAATTATCTTTATTTATTAATTAACTTTTTTTTTTACCTTGTAATCTCAGTAGTAAGTGCCTACTCTTATATTTTTTTTCAATGCAAGATAGTAAATAAAGTAATAATGATATATAATAAAAATATCAATTATTTCGGAACATAAAGTGAAACAAAATACTTATCTTTTGATTTTGGACTTTAAAAGGCAATTATTCATTATGAGCAAAAATACACAATGCACATATTCAAGGCCAAAACGCTTGTATGATATATTGTATAATTTTATTAATTATTAATACTAAGTGTTTTAAATAGAAATTAATGAAAATATACGAGTACAATACATTTTACCTTGGAAATTTATAATAAATACATTTTAATATTTCGATTGATTTATTCTATTGATTTAAAATAATATGAATAATATCTCAACAGTTAATATTCGTAGATACGTATTGTTTATTTAAAAAAAAATTACTCTAATATAGTTTTGTGCGGTACATTATTGGACTTCAACGTAATAAATAAGCAATTCAAATAACATCTAATAATTTCAAAATATTTTCAATTGCCATTAAATACTCTTAATATCCTATAGTCTATTCATATAAGTAGATGAGTTAAACATAATTATATCAATCATGAGACACTTCAATAATTAATCACGTTTTAAGTTAATAGATTACTACGGAACTTGAGATATGTGTATGTATTCACAAAATCGGTTTTACCGTTAAAAGAAATTGTAATGGTCTTTAAATTATTTCGGAATACGTCAGTTAATTATAATTACAATAATATTCAACTGTAAACAATATTTGAAACATTTAAAATACTTATTTTATACAACTTATAAATGTCACAACACGGTAAACTAACCTCATTACTTCGAGAGGCGACAAAATGGATACCATTAAGTCACCATGAACATAGCCCATTTCGGTTAGAGACATTGACAGCGCCCAACCGAAACGTAAGACAAAATCTTCGACAATCGCGATGTAGTAAAATGCCTGAAAATAAAATATAATACATATTAGGCCGCTGTAAAATGTAAATACTCGTTTAACGATAAGACTTTCATTAAACGTAACCGATATCTTGACATGACAGTAATTATATTGTTATCTAATTTGCATACAAATATTGATCGATTACAAACAAAAATATGAATGCTACGTTACAAATCAATTTATAGGGTACATTGAAACGGGAAAGAGTATTTGGTAGTATAAAACACCCACAGCCCTTTAATTAAAATCGTTATCAAAAATAAACCTCATAGTACTATTATACAATTTGTAGTCACTAAAAAAAATTGTAATAAACTATAATATACTATTTTTAGTTCATTATGATATTGCTCTGACCCTCTCAATCGAGAATCCTTTATATATGGTACCACTAAGTCATTAGTCAATGTATAATAGATATAGATACACATTCTGTTTAGAACTTAGTTCTATTGGAATTGTCGTATAGTGTTGTATTTATTGACTTAAATAAATTGGAATTTTCAACAATTACGTAAAACCATTATTTATTTAGAATTATGATCATTATCGGTTAATAATGTTCTATCTTGTACAACCAAAAGGCAAAAGTACTCATTAATATGAACAGTGTAGGTATGGGTATTACACTATATGTTTACTAACACTGAAAAACACGCATTAATACATTAATTTATTTTAATATACAAATATATGGCGTATTTTGTGGAAAGACATTAGTGCAATTAAACAAGTGGGTATAATGACGATATCCATTTGCAAAAATGTACATAATTTAAATACCTGCCATTGTATTTATTCTAAATTCTAAGGCTAGAGTTTCGTTTAATTGTTTAGTTGAACATATTGTATTGGTCTTACAGCAATAAATATTTCCGTTATTTTTTGATTTTTAAATATAAATATGCGCATTTTCTCGGCTAATCTCAAAAACAATTTGACCTACTTCAATAAAAGTTATATAAATAAATTCCTTAAAAATCCCGGGGTGTTCTTAGATTTTTCAACCCTTATAATATGCTGTTATGTGGTGGCTCACACATACATTAGGTTTTGGTTCATGAAAACTAATTATCTTTTTGCTTATAGAAACGATTACCTTTGTTTACAGATTATATTATTATTATAATAATCAATATAAATTAGAAATAAGGTAATTTTTTTGATAATGTTACATATGTCACCAAAAAATCGTGTAAATGTAAAAATGTAAATAAAAAATTACTATAAGTACTGACTGACTCGTAACTTTTTATAAGACAAAAACTATACGATATATAGTTTACATACGATTATATAATACAAATTATTTAGTACAACACAAAAAAAAGCATTATCAATAATCAAGACCTACTCAAACTCGTATTTTCACAAATATACCTTTAAATCCGTTAACTGTGAGCATTGTAAAATTGACACTTGTTAAGTATTACTTACTGTTGACGAGTACACGATTTCTTCACGAAGGAATCTATTTTCACCGGCGTTCCGATCAAAAAGTCCCCAATCCATTTTGATATCCCAAATATAAGAATATAGGGAACTAAATATGGATGCTGATATCCACAGGTAGAAGAAAACACTTGCGTCTTCTTTGGGGTTGTTCTCTATAATATATGAATAAAAAAAAATTAACTACTGTTAATTACACGTTTAACCAATAATAAAATTATTATATATTAAACATATTACATTACATTGTAGAGGGAATGATACGTCTTATAATAGTAATAAGCACTTGTAACAAACAGATTAAATAAAATGTTTTTTCTTAAATACAATTTAAAAAAAACACTATGCTAACGTTTTTGAGCTTCTTCTCAGAACATAATATACAAGATTATTATTTTAAAAATGAACAGTATCTAATTATTTTTCCAAAAGGTATTAAATCGTTTTGAAATTCTTTTGGAGAAAAATGTAAATTCATTTTATATTGCCAAATATACTAATAATGTTTGGCTTTTAAAAGGCAATAACCTATTTCTAAGTTTTCAATTATGGCTAAAAATTGAATTTTTAATTTCTATCTTTAAAATTTTACAATATATTATATTAAAAAGTACATAATATTTTTATTATCTGTTATCGACGTAACGTCTGCGTTAAGGAATAAATCTTACTTGCGTATTGAAGGTTTAAAAATGAAAATGTTATCACGAAGAAGGTAGTTGCGTACTTGGCGGCGTTGGCCAGGTGAGGGAACGCCTCCCGTGAGTCCCGATACCGTCTCAGGCACTGCATGAATCGGAACCATGCAGGCAGACACGCGACGAATGGCCGCAATAGCCATACACGTTCCACACACTTGCTGCCGTCTATATCGATTGCTGTATATAAGACACGAGATAATAAAGGTGTGTTAGGTTTCGAATTGCTTCCAATATGATGTATAATAGGTAATCTATGAATTTTGGTAAATATGTCTAAACATAAATTACAACGCGCAAATCAACAAACTGTAAAAAAAAAAAATATATATATATAGGTACATAAAATATTTATAAGTATTTCTTGATTATTTATAATTTCTTAAAATAGATAAAATTTCAATGAAAATGTTTATAACTGATCTTTCGTCATTACCATATTACTAAGCATTCACTCTAAACATATTATAATCTCTTCCGAAATAAATTATTCTATATTCATTTGGACATGTTTACCGGAAACTACGCTGTACACTATACAGTCTACATAATACTATAAGTTTTACAAATATTATTATAACAGGTATATGTTTTTATTTTTTAGTAGCTAATTTTAATTTTATACTAATATAAATATGTAATATTCGTGAGCAAAGTCCGTTACTTTTATTTGACATCCATTTGTCGTTGGTCAAATAGAAGCACACGAGGTACTGAAAGTCTAGCAACGCAGGCACCAAGCTAGTCAATTGATCGGCCAGCCAAAAGTCTGCGAAACCCACGTAGAAGAACGGAGCGAACAGTATGCGTACCTACGTCGTAATAAAACATGAGCATGTATTTATTTTTCATATGGTTATTTTTAAAACCCAATTATTGTTGGTCAAAGTGATAAGTATAAAATTTTTATTATTGTAATTTTTTGACAATCTAAGTTCAATTATTTCAAAAAGATTCTAATATTTATAAAAGAATTAGTATTTATTAAATTATGGTATTATTATAGTATGGTGACATTTTTTTTCTTAAGCCATAATGATTATTTAAAAAATATAATGATTTCCAAAAATGTTTTTTTTTGTAAAATTTCAGAGCTTTTACAACACAAAATCAATACAAATAATCAAATGGTTTGAATTTTTTTTCGTACCTTTCTTTAGTATAATTAAACCATTTTTTTTTTTTAGAGTGGGAACGATAAAAAAGCATAAGCAAAAAAAGACCAACCTATTATGTATACATAGAAAACTACAGAATATAGCTTACCGCTACACGCAGCACCCAGAAACGGGCATCATGCCGTAGTGTCTTGGTGGGATTGAACAGGAACGCAATCATGAGCACAGCCAGGATCAGCGGGTTTATGTACGGTGGTATGTGTAGCGCCTCGCTATACAGGAATATCAGCGCCGAGCCGGCCCACACCAGACCGAAGACGGTAGCTAACTCCATAATGTGCTGCTCGGTGAGATGATTTCTTGGGTCTAACTCGAAGATGAGCACGTGGTTGACGCCCGACGAACGCCAGCAGTAAACGTTTATGCCCATCAGAAATAGGAATATGACCAGCAGCAGCGGGCCCCGGTAGAGTCTAACCATGACCCGCCAATCCGTGTTCTCGTTACTATGAGCGATGCCTACGAATCAACGATAAATGGTGACTAGAAATTGTTTTCTAACTGGGCCGATCAGATACCTATAGTATAAGGGACTTATACTAGATTGGACACAAGTGCAAGTTATGAATTTTTCTACCCAAGTGGATTTCGGTTAATGTATATACAATTTTCAATTCTAGTTGTGATACAAATTGTTAGTGCCATAGCCAGACATTTTTTTCCGAGGAGTGGGGGGTTAATTTTTTATAGCCAATTATGACAACAAATTAAGTTTGCACTGTATTTCTGGCAATATAATTCAAATTATTATCAAATCAAGATTAATTAAGTGTGATAAGAGTGGCGTTGCTTTATCACCACAAACGGTAATTAAATTAATAAAATTATTGTCGTCTGAAATTTCGGTGGGGGGGTAGGCTTGAGCCCGGGACTCCCCCCCTCTAGCTATGGCACTGTAAGTCGTATTATTACAAATAATAAAAATGATATTGTCAACAGACTAAAAGACTTAACTGGACATTTATCATCGAGATAATGTCACCACATAATTCATAATAAAAAATTTGATTTAACAGTTTAACGCAAATACTTTATAAATGTATAGTAAATACCCTACATAATATAATGATAATATTATACATTTTCACGGTATTCTGTTTATATAAACTTGTAGGTAAATGCTACATTTTTTTAATTCACTCACCGGTGATGACAACCGCGAGCAGCATGACGACAAAAGCGCCGGAAAATAGGCCGACCTTGAACGTGATCCAAGGTGATTGCTGTTCGCCGAGTGGTGGCACTCGCAGTCTCTTCATGGCCCTTTGTCGGTCTCCTCCTTCCAGACCCTGTGTTACGGTAGCCTCGGTTTCGCTTATCAGCCGGTCAATGTCTTTGTTACAGTAGAAATGGGCGTTTTCCACTACTTCCGATCTCCACCGACCTCCGGAACCGCCTTCCGAACCCAGTAACTTAAACGAACGCACACAAATAGGTATAATATAATTCAACGTTAAAATACTGAAAACTTTTCATACTTTCACAGTTGTACATATTAATAAAATAAAATTTGATACATAACTAAATCTTAAATAGGTTTTTTAGAAATAATTATGTCATACAATTGGTTATTAATTATTTTGGAATATTTTTAAAACATAAAATCTATAAATTATTAATTATTATTTAGTTTATTATATATGTACTTAAATCTACTTAAATTATACACGCATATTATGCGCGAGATGCAAAATAATAACACCAATGCATATTTTAATTAATTTTGTTTATTATTTATTACTTTTTTTTTATATTGTAAGGGAAATAAAATTTTCTTTTCACCTGTCCAGGTATGAAAACATAATATATTTCTTCGATATAGGTACTATATTAATTTTAACAGCTAATGTAATAGCGGGCTCTAAAATTTAAAAAAATAAAACAATTCCAAAAACTAGTTCGCGTCTGTACGTTCTGTAACACAATTTAAATAGGCCAACAATAGGTTATCTAAACTACACATAATATACTTATAAGAACAAGAAGGTTTATCGACTTTGTGTTATAAAAATATATACCTAATATAAATTAGGTATGCCCACTAAATATTATCAAAGGTATAATATTTACTCGAAAAATAAGTTATTCGTGCTGTAAAAACATCACGTTTCATTTATTTTCTATATAATTACAATATAATACTTTAATAATATTTTTGTAGTTACGTGGGGTTACCTAAATATTCAATTAAAATATTATTTTTCAAAAGTCTAAGGAAGATCAAAAATGTATTTTGATTTTTCATGTAACCATTTACATAGTATATAAATTATACATTTTAGGTTTTTCTCTATATTATCACACAAACCACCATTTGTTCAGATAATATAATAATAACATAGTGTATATCATATAGTTGGTCGCTGTAATAATATATTATTATTATAATACAGTTTAAGCGAAAACAGCCCGTTTAATTTTACAGCAATGATTGAACAAATAGCTGGTTTAAATAATAACAGTGTACAACTGTATAGGACAAGAGTTCATAAGTGTGTACGAGAGTAATGTTTAGTAGTTTGGTAATAGCTAGTTTTTCAAAAACGATAACATTTTAAAGACGCAAAAAAAATTAAACTATATATTTATTATTAATTTATATTAATCGTCGTGTCCGCAGTTGCCACGTTACATGTACTAAGTAAAATCTGATTCAAACAGAATTATTATGTTTACTACGAGAAGAATACGTTTGCGGGGATTGAAATTGATTGATATTGGCATAAGTTGGTAATCCAAGGAGGTAAATATCTCTAATTAGAATAATATTATGTAAAACAAAATACATAATCATAACGTTGATTGGTATAAATATACAGTCATAAAAAATAATTCACATTGATCTGCATGTACCTTGTCGTGTTTTTTCATAATCTTCCGGAAGCCGGTGTAATTTAAATTTTGGTAGTTCTGCAGTAGAATCAAACTCAGATAGAACTCACTGAAAGCTAACTTCAGTTCTTGAGTCTTACGCGTCGTGGTGTTTTTACGAAGAATTTTTCGTTTTACCGGCTTCAAATTACCGCTAGCGTCTTTAGGTTTGATTTTGTCATCTTGAGCCTCTCTCAGGTCACTCTGGAGGTTGGCAAATTTTCTGGTTGCTTCTGCCAATTTTTCTACAACATTGCAAATACAAAACTATACTATAGACTATAGAAAACAGAAATATAATACCAACAAGAGGCAGAATCGCGATAAAGATCGTGTGCATAATTATTTATTTAACGAGAAGTTTAAATAAAGAAGTTAAATTTTTTGTATTTAACCGGCTTTAAAATTTTCAAACAAGAAGGAAAATTATGATAAAAATTGATTTTAGTATGTACTTTGAGAAAACCAAAGTAGAAATTTCTTGGTACTGTTCAAAATAATCAATAAAAAAATATATATATATTACATTTTGATGAAGTTCTATAAAATTACAAAAATTTACAAGCTATTTGGTAGTTGAAAATTCATTTGACTTTTAATTTTTATACCTGAGGTAGTAAAATTTGAAAAGCCAAAATAAAATTTCTTAAAATTGTAGTCACATTTTGGTATAACTTGATGGTTTTAATTTCAAATGTTGACATTCGTATGGATAGACCATCTCTGGCATTCTTAGCTCAGAATTGTTTTTTCATTATAATATACAGTAATTTATCATCAAATTCAAATTTAACCACACGCTGTAACCTACTCAATATGTACATCTTCAACTACTATAAAGCATACAGTTGAGCGACTTCCCTGGTTTTACACGTTCTCCGATCAAACACTACTGATGCCCTACTATATAATATGATAATATTATTATTTTAAAAGAAATATATGTAAGATTTCTAAATGAAACCAGATCGCTATTTAGACCAAATCGCAATGTTTAAAATATTATTTTGTTTATTATAAAATTTACAGTTTTACCCAATAAAAACAAAAACAAATATTATCAAAAATCTAACAAAATTAATTAGTTTAGATAAAAAAATATTTTAGAAATAATTCTTAAATTATTTTAATGTTGTACTAGGTACTGGTACCTACTATATCTAGCATTTTGTTACTCAATCTGTTATTATAGGTATCTAAAAATACAGTGTTTATTACTAATTAATGATAGCTATTCACGAAGTTGAACCCAGTTCTGAGTATAGGATTTTGAATTTTGAATATAATCCAAAAAATAGAATGTATATTTGTGGGCAATTTATAGTGACCCCCTCTCAAAAAATAAAAAAAATAGTGCTTATACCAACTATTATTAATTTATAATAAATCATATAATATTATATAGCTAGAGCATGTTATATTGATACATTATAGATTAATAGAACGTAGTTAAAACAATTTGTTTTGTACACATATTACTGTTGTTCTGCGCTTAGTTATTATTTTATGCGTATTGTATTGTATTATTTCTGCTGTAAGTACGTCTATGCGCTTTATGTCGGTTTCGAATAAATGGAATTAAAATAGATTTTTGTGATCTTTATTCCTATTTTAGTAATAAAAAAGAATCACTGAAAAATCTTGGCAAGAAGGCATGTTCTGTAGATAACCATAATATATGAATAGGTAGCTGGTACGTTGAAATTTATTGGCAACGATTTGTGTTTTCTCCATATTATTATTATGTTATTATAACATAATATATTATTTTGGTCATCAAATTTACTATGGTATTTTCATTAATATAGTAGTTCTTTTTAATTTAAATATTATTATATATTTTATATTATATTATTTATATATATATATATATTATTTATGTTATACTTGAGCGCGACCGAATAAGTTTGTTTGCCAAAAATCGGTCTCAAGAAAAAAACAACATGGAATTAAATCTTGCCAGTTGCATAGCAAAAGCTGGCATTAAAATCATTCCTCGTGAATAATTATACAAGTGCATGTATGTATATATATATCAAAGATCAAACTTTAAAGGGTAATTTTAGATGTTGAAATGGTATTCAACATATTATCATTACCCATATTATATGTTGCACAATACTTCGGGTAAGTATATATACCTATATATTTGTAAAATATATTTTGTATGGAGATTTGGAGAATCACATACATACTGATATCAGTTTTTATGTTCTTAATTTGCCTATATCCATTTACGTTAAAAAACTTTCGTTCTATGTTCTATCTGGGTATAGTTGTTTTTTAAATAAACAATTAGGAAACAGAAAAAAATAATATTTTCATTTTCACTTTTAGACGATTTGTTTAAAACTCCACATTGTAATATGATTACCTATTTTATTAGTTCCTATTATGAAAATATACACATATACGACACGTCATAATATGTTTATTGTATTAAGACCTCTGTGTACATATTTTATTAAATTGAACGCACATAATATGTACTAATCACAAATAACAATTATTAAGATTGATATCCGCTTGTTTAAATATACCTAACTAAAAAACAATTAATTATAATAATAATTCTATGGATTGTCTATTTTATATTATTATTATTCGAAAGGAGGACAACTATTTATTTCATACTTATTTAGTAATAGATACATCAATGCACCATTATATAATATTATTTACAACTAGTACTAATGAATTGTCTTTAACAAGAATAAAAATTAATTTTTAATTTATACTATTCATGTTAATTAGGCTTTTGAAAATTAATGTTATAGTGTCTTGTAAAGACTTTATAGTAGATCTATATCTCAAGTGGTGATATATTAAATATGAAAATTGTATTATAATTTTTAATAACCTATTGAAAATATTCGTGGCAAACATACTTCGTTTAAAATTACCTACCTTATATACATATTTGTACCTAATTCCACAAGATTATATACCTACAATATACATATTATATACTATATAGATACCTATCTTATAAACTATAACCTATATGTAGTATGTAGTACTTGTTAATACATTAATTAATTTAAAAATAGGTATTTTATCTTACCATTTAAATCAACTAGGACACAAATTGCAAATTAAGTAGGTATAAGTTACCTACCACAAAACTTCTGCGTCCCTTTTAATATTTTGTTTGTCTTTTTTATTTCCCAGGTCAAATACCTACTTATCATAAGAATATTATGTAGATCATAATTACACTCATTTATTTGTAAACGTATTACGTAACAATGTAACATAAAAGTCGTTGGTTATTATAGGTACTATTTGATAATATATATATATATATATGCTTCAATATATAATAATCAAACAATTAAATTTGATGGAAAAAGAACTGATTAAGTTTAATTCATGTTTGACAAAGACAATTTCTATGATACACTGAATTTTCATCATCCGTTATTGAACAATTCTACTATAATCATCAATAATAATGCATTGATGCGTATTTTAATATTTAATTTATAACGATTAAACTACAAATAATGTAACCAATGTAGGTACCTCCTATTAACAATGTATTTTCATATCCACAATTCTATACTATAATACATATACCTATAATTACCTACTGCTGTATCTTTAAGACTTAAGTACCTAACTTATGTGAATATTTAAACATATATAAACAAATTCCGTGTTGGCTACCGACATATTATTGTTAGTGGCAAACATTTTTTTGCTATTGATTAATATTAGATAATGTACTTACCTACGTTTAAGGCTATGTGTTGTAGGTAATTTTTAAATTAATAAAGTGCCAGTATGTTTAGTAGTTCCCTACTTACTTAGTTATTTAACTTTTAATATTTTGTATACTTTTAACTTGTAAGTAACTTACAACCATTTGCTCAAATTATAAATTACTATTTGTTTAAAAATCCGAGAAATCACTTTTATGTATACCTAGTTGGTCAAAACCTCGTCATTGAGACCATTAAATAGGTAGATTCATTTAGTCTGTAATGGTTGTGTTAAATTCGAATTTAATAATAAATTATTCTGAGCTGCAAAGATGTGAATCAGCCTCTACTTTTTAAGATACCCTGGATATATAATAATCGATTTATACTACTAGTCACCTACTACTTAATAGTTAATTTATTTTTTATTAAAAATAAAACTGCTGAATTAATTTTTAAAAATATTTTATGCTCCCAAGTGTTACTACTGAGTAACTTCTTAAACAAGTTTAGTAGTCTTGTAATTTTTTATGTCTATGAAAATTGTACTTATGTATTTTCGATATTGATTAATTTCTATAGACAATTGATGAGTATATTAGCTCGAATATAATTAAATACCTAAGTACCTATTATATATAAACAGCTCAAAATTAGTTTAAAATCAATAGGTTATTATCACTCAGAATCTAAAAGTATTTGATAAGACACTAAAAATCTGATCAGTGCAATCATTAATCATTTACTCGTTTAAGTATATAGATTAAATGTATAGTTAGGTGCCTGAAATAAAAAAACTCGATAGAATAAAACTGTTTTAAGTTTTAATACCTATTTAGTACGTTCTAATAACACTTATCATATCGTTAATATTATTTTCTGCGGTAGGTAGGTGGATACTAATACAGAAATGATTACTTACCTACCTTCCTATTTAAATATTTCAACATAAATCCTTCTACATTGTAGTAGAATGTTTCAAATAAAATAGGTATGAGTTCTCTATAACTAATATAAATATAACTGGATGCTAATTACTGTGGATACATCTTTTTAATTAGTATTAAGTCTTTAATTTTAATATTAGTATGAGGTCAATCAATTCTAGTCAAGGTGAAAAACCAAAAATATGGAAATTATACCAATGTTACTTTTACAAAACTACAAAATTATATTTTAAAAGTGTAATTTAAACTTTTGATGTCTAATTTATTGTTTTAGTTAATAAAAATAAAAATTTTAAAACACAAATTGTAAACATTGACTCTCAACTATAGTTGTATCACATGTGCATTCATTAATACATAAATAGTAAGTAGTAGTAACATACTTTTTTTTTTTATAAATAATCAGCATAATAAAAATTGAGCATAATGAACTGTAAGAATTCAGGAACTTTTAACAAATTATTACTTACGTTTCATAATGTATACATGTAACACTGTTACAAGTAGATAGTTAAGAAACAAGGGGATATTATTATTGTTGTTCCTCCAACTAAATGTTGATAATAAATTACTAATCATAACAAAAAGATTTGAAAAATATAAACACATTCTATAACAAAATTTTAAAGAATGTGATAATTCAGTGCTTCTTTCAATATGTAAATTATTAATTTATCATGAACTTGAATTAACTTTCATTGTTTACTGTTTTTGATGCAATTTAAAAATATAATATTAAACAGATGTTTTCTATCTTGTTCTTGTGTTAAATTTTGTACCGATAATCAATACATAATATGAATAATAATTAATGTATTTATTAAAGGTTATTAGATTTTCCGAGTAATTTAGGTAAATGATTTTTGGTAAGAGTAAATTAGAGATAGATGAAAAATTATGTTGAGTTAAATATTAAAAATAATTTATGGTGCACAAGTAATCTAAAATAAGTAATTAAATATAAAATAATGAATACAAATTTAAATTAAAACTCAATAAAAATACTATATTTGTGTATCAGACTTTTTGTGAAAATTTAATGATTAATTATACTAAAATTAATTCATGAATAATTAATAAAAATAACAATTGAATAATTATATTATATATAAATATATAAAAATACAACAACAAAAAATCTATAAATTTTAATATTTACTTAAAGAAACTTAATAAATTCAACATACTATAAAATTATAAATACGAACTATGAATAGATATAATTGTAACTAAAATACTGAGATATGCTTTTAGGTTAATTTTTTATATAAGTTATTTAAATTTAAAGATACATAAGTGCTAGGTATATGTATTATACTATTATATAATTAGTTAGTAAAATTATATAATTTAATAATGAATAGTCATTATTTATTTGGTAAAAAAAATGAATGATCCAGTTCAATTAATAGAGATTGTATAAAAAATATTATACTCTAAAATTGAAAAATAATAAATTCTAACTTGTGCATGGTAAATCGGTACTAGTTCACAATATTAGGTGAAAAACATAATATGAATGTACATATGGCATACTGTATGAACACAAAACTATACTGCGTACTTGGAAGAGTGTTAATTGGTACACCCTCACACACTATTCTAATGTTCATGCAACCGTAACATGCACAAGTGATATAATATTATGATGTGAATTGATGAATATATAGCAGCAGGTTTCAAGTGATAGGAATCGAGTCAACTTTATTATTAGGGTAAACACACACAGAGGAAGGTGTCAAACGAAATCATAAATGCTGTTCGAAACCTGAATAGAACGTGTTGATTTTAGCCAGTTCTTTGTCACAAAAACTGAAAAATTTTTCATCAAATTTGGCATAATATCGAGAAAGCGAATCAGGGTCCACTTGTTCGGGCGCTGGCACCTGTTCGATAGCAGCGTACAACATTTCCTTCATCTCCTGCAAAACGCAACAGATTATAAATACGTACAAGATCAGAAAAAATTTTATTTTAATCAAACAATGCTGTTGTGCATCATAACATATTATATTCTTGTATGTATTGTTAAAACATTTTGACCTACTTCATAACTGATGTATTGTTTTCTCCACTCGGGTGTGATGTGAGCGGCCAAATGCTCGGCGAATTTCATCTTTTTGCTTTTCTTCTCGCGATCCGACTGTAATCGCGTGCCCGCGGATCCGGACACTCGAAATTATAAGTTTCCAGAACGATTACAAAGCCAATTGAATTGCCCGCCGTTTGCGACTCGCGTAAACTCCAATCGATACAAGTTGTCGTGAATGGGAATGTTGATAAATGATTGGAAATCAAAATTAAGGAAAGAACAAACGCCGTGGAGGAGAAACGCCGCCGTGAAGGGGCCACTGATAAAACGTCAACGCCGCCGCCGGTTGATAACTGATAAGCGTTCCATGCAGCGCGCAGGGGACCTTAATTTTGAAAAATTCCCGAACTTCCCGGTAAGCGATGTCCAGTTGCTGCGTAGCTTTTTTTAAGAGATCCGTAAGTACAAACGATTTACGAATAATAATCATACTATGTTAGCATTTGAAACGACTCTGTAGTCCCGTGATGACTTGACGTCGACTTTTTTATCGTTTTAATTTTATTTGCGTTTTTACTGTTTTTAGTACGCCACCAAAACGAAATTGACTACCATTTTCAATGAAGATGTACGTCAGATGGTATTACGTGAAGAAATCAAAGCTAGGAAACATCCTGGAAGATGTTCCCTTAACGCCAAACCTTTTCCAGATGACTTGACTAATACTGTCCTAAAAACTATTAAAGGTTAGAACATTTGATACACACATATATAGTATGATGTACCAATTTTTTTTTTTTAAATATATAATTGAGAAGGATCTCCTATTGCTATGTTTTATTTTAGCCGGTGGACAATTGAAAAATGTGATGAGTGATGGGCAGCTACTATTAAACTATCTGTATAGCAGACACAGTCCTGTAGAACAAAGTGAATTAATGGATAAAAAGCAGCAAAACAGAGTTGAATTGGTAAAAAAATGTATGTACATTTTGAGTAAATGAAATTATTATTTAACAATTGTACCTTATAACAGATTATTAGTAATTTATATTACATATTTTATTTTAATTTCCAGTATTTGTTCAGTAAGTTATAGGTATAATTTTAATTCTACAATTCTAGTTTATTAAATAAAACAGTGAATTCCACTCTTGAATATCTACATTAAGTGAATTCATCAGAATTGCTGAAAATAATAAAAAATATTCCGTATAAATATTAAATTGGATAAAATTGGTAGAAACGTATCATACCAAAAATGTTATCTGTTGGGTATTAATTACTATTATTAGTTATAGATTGCTAAATATAAAGTATTTAAAATTTCTTTTCAATACTCTGAAAAGTAATGTTTACAACGAGTATAGTAATATTATTAACCCATGGTATGATACATAATATTTTATATTAATATTTAATATATATTTATAAAACAGTTTCACTATTATTTATTTTCTATATGAATTATAAAGAATAAAATGTGGGGTTTCAGATTACAGTGAAAACATGACTGAAGAGCAACAAATAAAATTTGAAAAATTCATAAACAATCGTGTAGAAAGACTTGTTGCGCAAAGGACATACAATTGGAGACCAATTGATTACAATAATAAACATGTATGCCATCAGTATCTGCTGTCTCGTATTGCTCCAGAATATAATGTTGTGAAAACAATATTTAGTGAATTACAACAGAGAGATCCAAATTTTACACCAGAGTCCCTTTTTGATTTTGGTTCTGGTATTGGTACAGTTACCTTGTATGTTTCCTTTACCTTTTTTACTAAGGAAGATGTCAGCGTAACATATTTTATTGTCTATCTATCATATACTGCTTATAACAAAATTCATTTAGTAGCCAATCAGCAGAAAATAGGTAAATACAATACATTAAATTATTTACTTAGTAGGTCTTAATGTACAGCCTTATTTATATTTTTTTCAATATTTATTAGAATAACTTCAGTTGATTGTAACTGAAATATTGAAAAAAAAAACAAATTAGACACTGTTTTAATACTTTTTTAGTAAATATTGTAATAGGTTATATAGTTGCTCCTTTCAGTAAAAATGCAAAGAATGATTAAAGTATTTGAAAAATAAAGATGCTAATGTTACACTGACATTAACTTAGAATTTTCTTTAGACTTAATTGTTTTATTCTGGTTCTTTAAAATATTTTTAGAAATGCAAAAAAATTCTGGGGAAACTCATTAAAAGAATATTATTGTGTGGACACTTCATCGACTATGAATGATCTGGCAAAACTTATTTTGCAAGAGGGTAATCCAAATAATGAGGATATATTGCCTAAAGGCCTGTTTTACAGACAATTTTTACCAGCTTCACCAAACGTATGGACTATATTATATTACACTAATTTTGTGTTTAAAAATAATAATTGCTCGTGTAATTTTTTTGTCCTCAGTTGAAGTTTGATCTTGTCGTATCTGCTTATACCATGTTTGAACTACCAGATATTAAAACTCGGTTTGAGACACTTTTAAATTTATGGAACAAGACTAAAAAGTATATTGTACTCATTGAGATTGGAACGAGGGCTGGATTCAGTTTGATAAATGAAGCCAGAGACCTTCTTCTAGAAGTATCTTCACAAAACAATACAAAAAGTCATGTATTTTCACCAGTAAGATATTAATAGTCATAATTATTATAATAATTGTTTATTATAAGATTTATAATTTCTAACAATAATTAATCATTTTATTTGTTATAGTGTCCTCACGAACATTCTTGTCCGCGTTATGATACTGATGACACACCTTGTAATTTTGAAGTGTCTTATTTTACACCAAAGATAGCTCAACAATCTGTTATCAAACGAGAACATTTTTCATATGTTATCATAAAAAAAGGCTAATAAATATTTCTCAACTTTGTTTGGCAAATACCATTTTAACTGATATTTTTTAATCATTATAGGAGAGAGGCCAAAAACAGACGAACAGTGGCCACGTATAGTGAGACCAGTTTTAGTACGTTCAAAGCATTCCATCTGTCGAATGTGCACAAGCAGTGGTAAACTGCAAGAAATTATATTCACTGCTTCCAAAAACGGAAAGTATGTAATCTAAATTCTATAATTTAATAGATTATTAATTATGATATATTAATTAAAAATATTAGAACATTAGAATATCAGATTTTAGAATAATGTGATTTGTTAAATTGTTATATTAAAAAATTGTTTTAAATATATTTTTTTTTAAATTAGGAAGTAACTTAGATAATCAAAAATGTTATAAACCTTTATCAAACCAGCTATCGAAAATTAAAAGGTTTAATGGTAGGCACAATAAATATATAGGGTAAAAAGTTTAGTTGTATAATCACTAATTAGTATCACAAAATTTCTCCGAAACCTACAGTCAGTCATATGGCCTCCACAGCTTTTTTATGTGACCTTTTTAATATAGTCGTATGAATGCTTAATATTTTATAACTAACATATTTTTAGTGAAAATGTAGGGTTGATAGATTTTTTTTTAAAAGTTATGCTTAGATAGAGCTGTGCCGTTAAGATTTGGCGCCCAGGGCAAAATTAAAAATATTCACCCCCTATTTTATTTATCATTATGCATTTCAATTTTTTTGGCGCCCCTTTCAATCATGTGCCCTAGACGCATGCCTCCTAGCCCCCCCACAGCACAACTCTGTACTTAAGAATAATTCATTATTTTTTTTTTATTATTACATTTATAATAATAGTTATGACTTGGACGAAAATAGAAGACTATGTTCTATAAATGAAACTTATAAAACTTAGTAATTTTCTTGTGATTTATACTTTTATAATACAACTTAAAACTTAATTTCAATCATGCTGTGTTTGTACAACATTTTATTTTGTTATCATATATAGCTTGTGAAAATGAATTGTTTAAGAAACCTTAAAGCTTTATATTAATTTTTATAGACAATATTAGTTAGGATTTAACTGGCCAAATATTATCACTGAAGAAAATAATTATACCCAAAAATGTTAGTATACGTCAAGAAATATATTTTTTTATATTGAACAACAATATTTACACAAATTATAACAAAACGCTAACATTGTTAGTAAACCTTGTGGCTTGTATTATTGTTGTACCTGAGGATAGTAATGGCATAGAGGTATTTTTTTTTAAAATAAAAATAATCGGAAACATTGTCAACAACAAAGTCGAAAACATGTGTTTCCGACAAATATTTCTTTGGTCTGGACGCGGCTTAACATGTTTGTGTTTAAAATTAGAAAACAAATAGAACTTAATAATTATGGTCTTAAAATTGTTGTTTGCGTTGGAAAAATCTTTTTACTGTAAATAAAAACAATAATATGAAATATGCAAAAAAAAAATATATAAAATTAAATACGTTTATTTAATTATTATCAAATTTTTAATTGAATATTTGAATAAAACAACATTTTTTTTAGTAAAATAGCACAGCGTTGTTGATAGGCTACTAAACATATATCACCACCAACATGGTTACTCCAACACTGGACAAGGGTTGTTCACGAATCACGATTACTATTTAAAAAAAAATGATCACACTTTGGCCAGATTTTGGTCTCTAAAAACGATTTCTGGTACTAGGAATTCATAAGGGAAGATTATTGTAATGCAATAAGACGGCCGCCAACTTTTCATAAGTTCCGGGTACTAAAAATCATTTTTCGTGTCACATGCGTGTTTTAGCAACGACTAAACTCTAATTCTAAGCTATACACATCCGCATAAATTCCTGGTACCAAAAGTCGTTTATCGAGCTCACCACCAGTCAAGTAAATTTGATTTCAATTAAATAAATTTATAAATATAAATTAAATAAATATAAATTTTATAAATAAAATATTTATTCAGAGACGAACTGGTATTACGCTAAATCCGGCGGCATCACGTGTTTTTGAACTACCCCATAAGACCATACATTTAGTGTATGTTGGTGGATAAAAATAAATAATTGATCAAAATAAGCACTCCGTTATACGTAATTTTAGTACTATAATATATGTTACATTTTAAAACTAATACGTACATTTGGTTATAAATCATAGTATTTAGATACCGTTATGGCATCAATTTATAAAAATATTTATAATCAGGACTAGCAACATCAAGAATTTTCATATTTCGTAAAAAATCTAAATATTATTAAAAAATTAGTAGTAATTTGTTTCATAATTTGTTAGTACCTACTCAATAATAATAAGTGCAACTGAAATTCAAAAATCTATGTAACGTTTTTAACCAAATTTGAGTGTTTTTGCACATTTAATAATCTTATTTATGTTGGGTGTTAGTGGGTTTTGTTACCGCGTGTATCGTACTCATCAGACTTCAGAGGACATAATGCCATCATATAACCACATTTTGATATCAACAAAAAACATTTTCAACTATTTAAGAAATATATTTTAAGAATTAAGTCTTTGTGCACCTGCTATGGTCTTTTATATTTTAAGAGGACGTCATTCCCGCATGACATGTTGTCTCCGTCTTACGAACGTATAACAGCAAATTAGCGTTCAGCGGGATTCAAAGTGGATTCAATTTTATACTGTTAGCTTTAATGTTAGAGTTAATTTACCTATTATCAAAATTTAAGGCTATAATATTATCTAGGGCGTTTCATAGATAGGCTTTTATTAATACTTTAATTTTAAAGTGAGTTATGACTTATGAGCATTTTAAAGTTTTAGTATTTTACTTAACTATAACTCACTTAAAAATTAAATTATCAATAAAACCTTACCAAATGCCCTAGATAATATTATTATGTTTAATAATAAGTAAATTGACTCTAATATTCATGTTAATAGCATAAAATTGATTCAGCTGAACGCAAATTTGTTATGTTTTTATGTTCATTAGACGTATACGATGTCCTCTCAAATCGTACTATTTAAATATTTAAGATAATATAAATATTTTTTATTTTGTGTATAATTATATCAAAGTAATACCTGTTTAATAGGATGTTTAATCCGTCTTACAAACATAATAAATTTGTGTTTAGTAGAACCAATTTTGTGTTGTTAGTTTTAATATTAAAGTGAATTAATCCATTATCAAAGTTATTGGTAAGCATATTATTTCTGTTTTGGTGTTGGCTTTATCGATTAAGTAGTTATTACTGTTATGAGTAGATAAAATATTTCCCATAACTCGTTTACAAATTAAAATATTGTGAAAAAACCCCATTAGAAAGTACTATGAGCTACTTATGAGTTTAAAAAAATTTACTTTATTTTTAAAGCTTACTTCTCAAAATTGGAACTGCTAGATGTAAATTTGTTATGTTGTACATTTGTAAGATGGAGACAATACACGCGGGAATAGAGTCCTATTAAACTATCTGTAGCACTTAAATACTTTTTATATTAATATAACATTATAGACTTATCATTATATAAAATCTAAATGCTTCTATTTATTTAATTCTTTGTATGGGACATACAATGAGGTAATGGTAGTGATATGGTAAGGTAATTGTAATTAAATTTTATTAAAAACAAGTTAATAATAAATTAATGAACCCACTGTTCTTCTATCGTATTATTTGTTAATAATTATTATCATATTTGTATTTGTATTTTAATATTGAATTTGTTTTCTTATATTTCACAGGATTCCTTATTGGTGTGCACGATCAAGTAAATGGGGCGATAGATTACCAATAGTGATCAAAGAAGAAAATGAAGTAGAAGAAGATGAAGTCAAGTCTGAACAAAATTAATTTTATTGTACAAAATAACAAATATCTAATTTCAAATTTTCTAAGACTGTATATTTTGAGGTAATAACACCGAAAGCACAGCCTCTTTGTATTTATTCAAAGTGTATGTATCTTCGCCTATAAAATAAGATTTTTTATTAAATGTGTTCTACCTTTTGAATAAATGTTAGTTTTACCATTGTTTAATAATTCTGTAACAGCTTCTTTGTATTTCTGTCCCACTGTATCGTCATCAATAGAATGTGATTTTACATCATCATCAGAAATCTTCTCTGGCCATCGAGTTAATGTAACATAGGCTTTTTTTGATGGATTGTTTTCCCAAATATAATGTTCCATATCTGCTTCTTGTTTTAGTCGTTCCCATTCCTCGAAGGTCTGTAGTGAAAATCAGTCATACAAAATTTAGGATTTAGGACCTATGGTTTTTATAATCATTTTAAAGTATAAATAACAAATATCTAATATCTTACATTAGATTCGTGATACAATGCTGTGAGCACGTAAACTCCATAATCATAGTTTTGTTTCCTTGTCGGACAACGATCAGTAACAATAGTGAGTATATCAGACTCTTCATCATATCTGTCTCCAACCAATCTGATCATTTTGTCTCTGGCATGTTTATCTAAATTTAACGTGCTTAGTTTGATCTAGCAAATACAAAACAATAAATGTATGAGTCTATGACTAAGAACATTACAAATTTATTTTATATTTTCTGTACCTATACCGTAAGTACTTTTTTTTGAAAAGTACATCGAGTGAGAAAATTGTTAGTAGGTCAAGACAGAAGATTAAATGAAATATGTATTGGGTAAATGTAAATAATAGCCAAAATAAAAATTAATTAAATCATCATAAAATTGAACAATTTTTAAGGAAATCTCTAAATAGTGGAAAAAACTGAATATCCGCTATTAAGAGCGGTAAATCTTTTAATTTTTAAAATATAATATAATATCAATACAACATACCCAGTTTCTTTTTAAAGAAATTATAAATGATAAAAAAGGTGTGCAAGTGTCAAGTGGACCATTGTAATGGATGTGTTCAATTTATCATTATATCATTTTATATGAGATTTTAGTAAATGGACAACATTTAAGGAATCTTATATTCAATTTTCAAGCATCTTCAGCCAAAAAAAAATGTTATCAACATTTAAAGAAAAAAGATTGAAAATCTTAAGTGTCTATAATTAATTAAAAAAAGAAAAATTTAAATAATTATTTGATCAGTAAGAAACGCTATTATAAAAATGTTATTAAAATTTCAAGCATCTACGGTGATTTGTTTATGAAATATACTAAAAAAAGAAAATCGATTTTGTCAAATACTGGTTATGCATAAAAGTTTCTGTTATTCCTGTATTTTTTTTTTAAATATAAGTGTCCACTATTAGAAGGTTTTTACATTGAAAAGTAATGAAAATTTCCCCGTCCTCAAGAAATGATCTGCTATTGTGAGGTTTCACTGTACTAACAAATAGATAATCCAAGAGTGGTAAATCTCATTTTCTGATTTCAGTATGCAATAAATATTGTAAAATAAAAAGAAGCCTGGTTCGAGTGGTATTATCACCAAAAACACTCCAGTAAAAATGACAATAATCGCTACATACTTTGATTGTAACTATTCTAGCTTTTGGATCTTTAATCGTCGGTGATGAATGACAGTAATCTGTTGTTATTGTTGTCATTGGAAAATGTTTATCACAATCTTCATCAGTTTCTAAACCCTTGGGCCATTCGGTACAAAACTGTTTTAAAGCACTGCAATGTTTTTTTATTGCCGGTGGTGTAAGATGCAAGAAATTTGGAATTTTCATTAGCTCAGCATTGCCATATTTTCCTGGTGATGCTCTTTTCTGATCATATCCTTGTCGTACTGCCAATGGCACACTAGCTGGATGAAATGTTCTAGGACCAGGCCATACATTAGACCACTCTTGATCGACAGGCATACTCAAAGCTCTGAAATAATCAAATGATTTATGTAATTGACATTTATTTAAACACAATTTGATAAATAATTGTTATCATTATTATGTTACCTGGGCGGTAAAGTGATGGTCTTATTGTACTTCTTTTTAGCGTGTGGCACAAATGCTTTTTTCTTCAAGTCCAAGACCCTGAACTTTCCGTCTGTAATAAAACATCGGTGTATAATTGAGGTGAATTTTAGACCAAAAAATTACCGCGACGAAATTAATGGGCGATCCAGTTTCAAACGGCACAAGCCGTCGATTTACAATCGTGGTCACATCACATTGCCTCGGATCGCTAATTCCGATTCTTAAGGAGATAAATGAATTAATAATACCTATTTAATAGTAACTCACCCGTAGGGACAGCTTTGGTCGAACACCAAACCCGGACGGGATGATGGAAACCACTAGGCATCATCACGGCCGTCGTTCGTCGAAGCGCCGTTTGTAGCGCGGACATATTTTATTTTTGTCGACTGTATCGTACGGTAGATCGTGAAATCTTAGTGTTTTAGTTGATTTTATATTTAATATTTATTATTTTTATAGGACGACGACCGGTAGACAAGCGCCTCTCGGATAGCAGACCAGCCGCGAGTTGTGGTCACTGGTTGATAACGATTCACAGTATGATAAAAAAATATTTATATAAAGACGAAACAACGTGTGCTCGATCGCGGGCTGAAAATTGTTTCTCCGATCTATCCGCACAGTAAATCGTGTATTCGTGTGCGGGACAAATGTAAAATTGAATAGTTTTTTCGAACAGATAGCGCAGCATATTTCAATACGAACACGACGTCATAAAAAATGTATTTTATTTTACTTTTATAAATAGGTAATTTATTTTATGGTTCTTGGGAATGATTGTAACTGTTAAAACGGTATATACTTAAATGGGTATGCTACAGATTAATGCTAAATTATAAATTATAATGTAATATATTGTGTTCCGTCAAGGTATTACAATGACACGATAATTATTATTTATAATATTATAGTTGGACTACTGTTAAATCATAAATATTGCAAAATATTAGTAAAATAAGGCTCTGGGGACGATCTATCCCCCTCGTCCGCCCTTAATTACAACTCTGCGTTGTGTATAGAAAATAATAACATACATATAATTGTCTGTAAACACACACACACACACACACACACACACACACACACACAGACAAAGGCATTGTAAAACCAATACATTGATCGGAGTGACGAAAATGTTTACAATCAAAAACTTAAAGCTTTGATTATTATTGTCGAAATAAAAAAAAATATAATGTAGAAGTTACATTTTATAAATACTTTATAAATATCTATATTTTATTATATTGTATTCAATTGAAGCTTGAATACGTTTTAAGTATGATTGAGCTATTTTGTATGAATATTTTGAGGTTGGATACGTTATTGATATTATTGTTTCATCTTTGATCTCTTTTTTGACAACCCACGTGAAGTGAATAATGACCTTAGATGTATTTATTTATTATCGTAGTTTAATTTGAAAAAGGAAAGATAATGTGATTTCACGTACCTTTCTCTTATTATAGTTTATTAATTAATAACTTTTACCCTTAGTATTTCCATTTTTTTTTTTACGTAGTGAATTTTATTTATTTATTCATTTATTTTTAGTATTTACGAACATTTTTGGTTGCATTACTAGGAACTGAAGTGTGGTTAAATGTTAATATTGAATATTAATGTATATTACCATATTATAGTCTGAAAGTTTAGGAAAAATGAATCGTGCTTAGAAGTTAGTAACCCCCACCCTCACTTTTAAAATTAGCACCCTCGTATTATTTACGATATATATTATAGGTTAATAATTACTTTAAATTTTATATTTAATACTTAGCTAAGTAAGTAGGTAATGTACAATATTCTAAAAAGCTATTATTAAATATTATATGCTAATTGAATGCTGGCGTGGGGATGAAGTCGCTAATTTTTTCATGATCATAATATTATCATATATCGTTATTATATTACTAGCTGAAAAATAGGGGGTTTCTTCAGCACTGCCAGATTTTTCATTAAAATTACACTCATCTATATTACTACAGCGTGATGATAGCGGGTATACCTATTAACACTTTGAAATTGGCTGTTATACATTTTGAGAAAGCTTTCTAGATTCGGGTCTATTGGTTTCCGCATAATTGTAATAATTGCCTATACACAAAGCTGTGGGTTCTTCGTCTTATTATTATTTGAAATGTGTTCAAAATTATATAATATACCTATACTATTATTTTTAGATACGAATTATTACTATATCTCTGGAAAACTGACCGATGGCCTGTATATGTAGCTGCTTTTCTATAATTTAAGCGGGGTGTCGTTTCAGAATTTTACCCGAAATGTAAAAATATTCATCACTATATTCACTAACCAACTATAATCAGAGCCGCTCGCAAAATAGGTACTTTCAGATTTAAAAATTATAATAAAATATTTTAAATATTAATATAAATTTTAATACAATTGGTCGTTTTTTTTTAATACAAATGAAAATAAGTAAGTATAATAGGTACACGAATTGTAAAAAGACCAATTTATTATTTCTAAATTAAATACGATTAAGTGAAAAAAAATACAAAAGATAATTCAAGATATTTAATATAAATATTACTTGATATATTAAATAAATATAAATATAGCTGTTTAGAAATTTTTTTTAAAAAAATATCTAAAAACCACCAAAATATTATTATTTGTATTAGAAAAGTATCTATCAATTTTTTACAACAAATTTGTAAGGTATAAAGAGCATTTATATGGAACGAAAATACACAACCATGGAATATGAATCCCACAAATTACACCCATGCTACAACAGATTTGAACAGTAGCGTAACTACCTACGTCAGCGCCGCGAGGCAAAATATATTTTTCGCCCCACCTAATATAAATTCGATTCTTCGACCTTTGTCATTAAAACTTTAATTTTATGTTAAATTTATGTTTTTTTTTTTATAATATATTAAGCCAATTATTGACATTATTATTGACTATTATACATTTAATGTATATAATATTATATATGTATTTATATTGTTTTGTATTCATTCATGTTGTAATGTCGTGTATTATAATACTATTTGAAGTCTGTACCGAGTGTACCAAAATTTAATCCAAATTCATATCATCTAAGTAATATTGTACTAATTTTGTGGAATTAAAACGATTTGCATACAACTTGAAATATTGTTAAACTAAAATAACCATGTATTTTAGATGTTATACAATACGTAATTGTATTTATTGTCATAACAGTACTTTTAAAATTATCATATTTAAATGAAAATAATTAATTATTGTAATATTTCTAATATTTAACAGCTTTTTTTATATTATATAACTTGGAAATAACTATTTTAATATGTATAATAATATATTATTAATTACTTTTAATACAAGTTATGTAAAAAATGGTCTCGCCCGTAAATAAATAAAATAAATAAATGAATAATTATGATTCTTATAGATTTTGATGCGGTTATTCAGTTTTTTGAGAGTTCAACATTAGGTATTTATTTTTAATAGCTACAAATTTATATCAAATCCAAATACTGTAGATTACTCCTATAAGCGTATAAATGATATTCGTTTACAAAATGTATATATCATTATAATTTTTGGCTATTATATTTTCAATTTAAGGTGTAAGCAAGTACCTCTTACTTATGAGTTACGGTATAATACTTTATACGCAGTATATTGTATTTCAAATAATAAAGTAAAACATATCATATCTTGCAGGATAATGATACATTTTACTTTATCGTTATGCGTGTGTTCATAAAAACCAAGGTTTAGCAAAAAATACAAATAATGATATTATGTCCTCATAAATACATATGTATATAATACATTAATACGGTTATTATAAGTAAGTATTATATGACATTAACCGATCGATGTTTTGTATTTTTATTTTAATTAAAAACTATTAAACTCTTTGACAAGTTCCCGGGCCGAAAACTTATTTATTGCAAGTAAATTAATCAGAATTCCACACTAACCGAGTATCGACACATAGATAACCCGGGGCGCGACGACCACTACTTTACCAATAATTACCATAAACGTGCCTATTTAATATGAGTATAATGATAATATACTGTATGCGTACCTACACTATTTAGTATATTCACCGTATGCATATTATTATAATATATTGTTATTAATTTCTACACGTTGGATTGTAAATATTATAATATATGTAGGACTTAGGTACATTTTATAGTTATCTATATCAATAAATAGTACAAATATGGCTGGACATATTATTATATAATGAGTAACAAAAGTAAAAAACAACTATCGACGTGCTCGCGTGTTAAGCTCTTTTATCTGCATACAAAATATATTATTATAAACATACAAACGGAACCGAAAATTTAAATACAACTAATATACGTTCAAACAAACGCACGTCGTCGTCATTCGGTAATTGACTTTTCTTGTTTGAATTATACTAACGGCACGCCGACTTCTGTGCCCGCGTGTCATAATCATAAATATGCCACTGTATCGTGGTTGTTGTCCCCCTGGTCGGTCTAGTTAGTATTAGTTGTTAGCATAGTGGATATAGGCTATATAGCTACAATATTATAATGGTTTATTGGTTTGGGACCCGCATGAATGCGGTGAATACAAAACTCCGAATAAATTATTTCCTCGAACCAATCGCTTCTATATACCTTAAAGTATAATTAATAAATTATTCCAGCGATGTGGTGTTTGTTTAGTGTGACCTGCCCGGGGAGGGAAAGGTTGGGATTGGAGAGAAAATAAAAAATACAAATACAAACAAGAATATCAACTTATCTAACCGTTCTTCGACACTAGACGTGTCTATTAAAGTATTGAGTTATCGTTTTGTCAGCTCCAACCCATCCATTTTGGTAAGTCCATTTGACTAATTTTCCTATTGAAAACATTTATTACCACTGCGCGACTGCTCTAGCTGCAACGAACTTCTACGAAGTACATAAT
Organism: Rhopalosiphum maidis; assembly: GCF_003676215.2. Classification (NCBI taxonomy): domain Eukaryota; kingdom Metazoa; phylum Arthropoda; class Insecta; order Hemiptera; family Aphididae; genus Rhopalosiphum; species Rhopalosiphum maidis. The sequence continues at coordinate 71,589,758 of NC_040877.1, forward strand.
ATTACAATACCTAAATTACCTAGGTGGTTAACTAAGTATAATATACCTGTATTATAACATAATATTTTTATATATTATTAACTAACATATATTATATCATTGCTATTTTAAAGTTCCTATTTTTTATCGGCCAACTTTTAAAGTATATGACCATGGTCACAAACGCAAAATAATAAACACAAATATAAATTTTGAGGATAATATAATCTATCACAACAAAAATATATGTAAAAAAAATACTTATTATTTGAAGTATGCTTTTTAATTAAAAAAAAACTATTACTATAATTTTTATAGTTTGTTAATTTAAGCAAGTATTTTTTATGAACATCGAAATTTGTTGAATAAATTTAAAGAATTTTAGTTAGTAAAAGTTTAAAATACCATAATAGAAATATTAATGTAGCGAGCATATTAAGATATTATATTATTTGGGTATTTCCAATCCATTAAATCACTACAAATAGATTTATGTAAGATAAGTGCGTGCATAAAAAAATACCTTAAAAAAGTGATTATTTTGATTTTCAGAAAAACTAATTTTATACCGTCTTTATACCAAGTATCATCGACGAGATTATGATGTGCTTGTATAGTTGTATGGCTATATGTTAGCATAATTACTTCATTAATATTGTACACCATTCCTATATAATTTTGTGGGTTGTTAGATATTCTGACCCTAAAAATATATACTTCTTCATAAACAAATCATAGTAGACAGTTTCCTTATAACATAATTTAGTAAAATATGTAGGTATAATATTTAATTGGCCAAAATCTGGTAACATATTTATAACGATCGCTGACTATGCAGAAACTAACATCGACCAACCAACATATTCAGTAAAGTAAGTCATGCATAATGTATAAATATGATTTTGAAAATTTAGATCATATTTTAATATTTAGCTAAATGAACTGGATGAATAAATAACTAAGTACCTATTCAATTATAAACTAATATGTGGAGACGCTAGACAGATATAGACGTATCGCAGGCATTGATATGTATTTTATTGAAAAATAAAAATAAAATATCTAGAAGATATATTGAAGTAATTTAATAAATAGTGATTTAATTCCCTTTTTAACACAATTTAATTTAATTTCGGGACTCTATACTACACAAAACCAAAACATTCGATGTAATCTCAAATTAAGATATTAATTCATAAATAAGTATGTAAACATACTTAGTATATTTTTAAATACCTAACCACTCATTTATAATATTTTCTACCTATATATTTAAAATTTATTACCTATCATTTAAATATGATTTTATTACTTCATAAATACATAAATGCGAAGATACAACTATGACTAATAACTAATAAGATTATAATAATAAAATTTGATAAATTTGTGTTTGCTTTAAATCTATACAATATAATAAATTAATAACCATCTGAACAGTAACTTTTATTTTGCCGCGCGTACCATATGGATTAAGTTAATCAGGATGATGTCGCGAATAGTTGTAAATGTTATGTTCTAATTATAATTAATACCATATTACACTCAAGGTATCAGCATGACACATTCATCATTGCTGAATGCTGATGAATAAAAATATATATTATTGAGTTAAGCTAATGTTTTTTTAAAATTATAAATGATATATATATTTTTAAATAATTAACATTTAATGGTTTCTTGTGGTCGATGGGTTATCTACCTTTTATAGTACGTACATTTCAATAGTTTTTAGTTTTGTAATTGGTCAGTTATTGTGTTCGTAGCTCAGATGGGATTACTTATTTGAATCGCTTTACAAAAAAAAATTGTAGAACATAAATATTATCATAATGTAAATACAAAATAATGTAGTATTATAATAATACATTTAAGAAGTATTTGTATGTTTTAATAAAATAATACCACCTAAAAATGTCTATCGTATTCTCATATTTGGTGATTGTTAATTAAAAATTAATACTATAAAAATTAAAATTATAACAATAAATGTAAAACTTTTGGTTTATTTTTATTTAGAACTAGAGGATTACACAAATTATCACTTTTCCCATGTCGTAAACATTTACAGGGTAACAAAATTAATTAATTCTCAATTTGTTAAAATTCATAAAAAAAAACACAAGTATGTTCATGTTTATAACATAAATCATGGTACTTGTTTGTTATCGCCCTTCCAACGCGCGACAATTTATTGCCGTGGGGACCGGCAAGGTTACCGCGCGTACGTCGTACTGTTCGTACTCAGATATTTCTTGTACACACCGTAACAAAATTTTTAAATAAAAACTAAATTATGATAATATATTGTTTTATGTATACAATTAAAAGTAGCACAGTTAATAATTCATTCCATATTTATAACCCCAAATAAAAGTAATGGACACAAACAAATAAAACGCTTCCTTCGTGGATTCATATTATGAAATAAAAATCTTTTAATAGTTATATTCCTGGACCATAACGAGTATAGTTGTCACTCGTCATGTATTTAAATTGTTTTGAAAATAAATTTTTGTTTTAAAAACAGAATGCTAATATTGAATATTGTAGTAAATAACAACAAGAACTCATTAAAATTAATTTTTTCGATATTTTATAATAACTTAAAACGTTATTAGTACATACGTCGCATTTTATTATAAGTACAACTCTTAATGTAATAGGTGAAGTGAAAAAGGCTTCATAAACACTATTGTCTATTAGGGGAAAAAAAAATTCAGTCGTTTTTATAAGACAAAACTATTAAACATCGTTTCAATAGTATACATCGAAAATCCACTATTTCATTTCATGCGTATATTCTATTTATTATTTATTTATTATTATAAAGATTTAAAAAACCAAATCAATTAAATTTAAAATATTATATTAGTCTAATTAATATATAGGTACTGATAAAATATACCTTAAAAATAATTCACACTATCGTTTATTCTTTTCGACATATTATCGTTTTATAGATACATAATAGGGAAAAAAAAAATCTCCACATATATTATTATGTTATTATTTTATCAAGTTAAAATTTTATTGATATATATTTTTATTTTTGTATTTTTAATGTTTTTCTTTCGGTGAATTATTTTAATCATAACTGTCACAACATCACATTTATTGTACATAAACCTGTACACATATCAATTATATTACTATCTGTACTGTACTGTACTGTCGTATTATATTTAAGATTAATCAGTTATGTAATAACAAAACATTACGCAAATCCTAGACGTACGTCTATAATAATTGTAACTCCGTTTAAATATGCAAATAAATAAATAAATAGGTTATAGGTAAATGCAAACTTGAAATAGGTTCAGATGCATTAACGATAACGTGTAAATAGCGTAGTACTTTACCGTGTCGGCATTTTCGTATACACGGTAGTTAAAATATGTCATCGTCGTACCTGAAACACTTAAATATAATCGTTTTTATTCGATAATCATATACTACAGATGGGATTTTTACTAGAAAATCGGGTGTGTCTCCCGTCAAACTGTTCTCGTCCGTGTTAGTGGACGCTTGACGATCTGCACCATGTCGCCGGCGCTGCCAGTGTCGGAAAAACTCAAGTACCCGTTGGCGGCCAACCAAGAGCAGCTGCTGCTGGTCAAAGGGCCTGGGCCGTCGTCGGTCCGTTCTTCTCGTGTCTGCTCAGCGGCACGTAGACGTCAGCATCGTGTCCACGGCCATCGTAGTGGTCGTGACGCTGTTTGGACCGGCGTCGCCTTCGAACCGTTGCCCCGCAGGTGCGTGCCGTCCAGCATCATCGTGATGCGCTCAAAGGGCTCCTGATGCAGGTGTTGAACTTTCCGGAAATATGATGACTGCTAGCCGGCGCGATCTTATCGCTGCTGTCCGTGTTCTTCAAGGGCGCGCTGAATGAAGTTGACGTGCTCGGCGGATTACCGGACACCGACCTATACGTGTGATGGCTGGACCTGTTTGGCTGCGTCGCCAAAATAACTGACGTCAAGATCGCCCGGTAGCCTGAACGTGATCGACACGTTCAAGAGGTTAAAAGGCGTTTGATTGAGGCGACGAGGGACGACGACGACGGGTCCGTGACCGCGGTGGTCGATGGCGAAAACGTGACCGACGGGCCTCGTTGTGTCATGATCCTCGACGTGGCGACGGCACACCAGTACGGCTGTCCGAGTCGATCGAGTCGCTCGAGTCAGACTGACGTACTATACACATTGCCACCGTGTTCGATGGCTCATTCGAGTATATCCGTTGTAATAATAACGGTGTGGTAAACCCTTGCAGTTGATCCGACTGTGCACGATGCGGTCATTTTCCACGTGATGCTACAGTACTTGAAAAAAGATCCAAAATTCGACACACATATGACCCATTTGGCCAACCCAACTCAAAATGCATTAGAAATTTGATGTAAATATTTTTGTTTTTAATAAAAAAAATCATCGCTTGTTTTGGATGGGTATATAACAAACGGTACAAAAAATTCATATAAGTTGTTCTTTTAGCAATTTAAAAAATGTATGGTCACAGAACTTCTTATAAACGTTGAACTTTTAACTTTGACAATACTCGTTAAAATTATAATTAGTAAATCTTTTATAAATCTCCAGAGTGATTTAATAAGCTTTAACAACAGGTGCTAACCAAACGGCCTTTCCTCAAATATTAATAAATTCCTAACTATTACTTTTTCTAATAAACCCACAAACTGGGTTTTTAATAATAATTTAAATGTTATTACTCTCACTCGTGCCTTGTTATGTTTATGTCTCATGGTTGGGGTCTTTCTATAAATGTGTGCTACACGGAGAATCCGAGAGCGTTACCATGTCATCATAAACTACCAGCAGGTTAGTTTTAGTTAAAGTTTTAAACCAGTTGGGTACAAAAAAAAAAAAAAAATACAAAAGTATCTATCTACAATATATTATGTACAATTTTCACAAGCCGTACATAAACTAATTTTACAATGAAAAAAAAAAAAAATTATAAAATAATAAACAATTAAATAACTTAACAAAACCTCTATTCACATCAAACATAATTTTTAGTACACTGAATATAGCTGTATAAGCTATATGTTTATTAAAATAGGAACAAATACAACATTCTAAGCTACGTCGTATATTTATTGAGCGCAGCAGCAAATAAAACGTCGGAAAAATCTTTTTATCCGTTTCCAAAAAGATCCGCGTTTATTTTTAACTATTGTTATATGCCACGTTATACGAATCGTCGGCCGAAATTTGCATTTCTATTTCGATAGGCGCAACGCTTATAGAAATATTCGGCAATGAAACATAGCGCCTCGCTGGAGGACCTGCAGCGACTTCAACGGGGCTCACCACAACATCCATTTGCGTATTATCGTCAGAATGCTGGCGTAACGACGACGAGGGAGCCGGCGTTTTAGCTTCTACGGCTGGCGCCATCACAGCAGCGTTTACGATCGCGATCATTCGCCGCATCTGCGGTCCTGCGCAATTGGCCAGCAGGACTGGCGATGGACGATATTGGAGTGACTCGCCAGCTAGGTTTCTGTCACGGTTCATCTGAATCGCCATCGCCGCCAGACGTCATTATTTATATGTTGGGCATCGATTTAAAGTACGGCTTTTGCGATTAAACCCGAGAATTCCGAGCTTTCCGAAATCTTCGTGGTCTGAGTGTTTTGCGATTTTTTCATAATGTTTCCCATCGAGACCGGTGTGATTTTGCAATCGATCATAATATTATCTTGCATGATTTATTTCGAATACGCGTATAATATATTATTGAAAGATTAACGTCAAAAGAAGCGAGTTCACTCTCTAACGAATTATTCGATGTGTGGTTTTTGAAACAATACCGAAAATCAATTGGCAGATATTAGGTACACGACGAACATTTTATATTTCAACGCTCTATGGTTTACAATATAGCAATAATAACAACATATTTTTAATTATTTCTTTAGTTTTAGTAATATCGGCCAGTCGGACAAAGATGGTACATAAAATAATACAAAATACAAGTAAAAAAAAAATAATAATACAGAAAAAAACAATTATTATTGATTTTCGATGATCATGAGGTCAATTATAACAACAAATTAAGTTTGCACTGTATTTCTGAAAATATATAATTCATATAATATTAATTATACATATTATTAAATCAAGATCAAGTAAGTGTGATAAGAGCGGCGTTGCTTTATCACCACAAACGGTAATTAAATTAATTAAATTATTGTCGTCTGACATTTTTTTTTTTTTTGGGAGGGGAGTTGAGCCTGAAAGCCCCCTCCTCCTGGCTACGGCATTAGTATAAATTATATATAGCATCGTACTTGAAAACAAAATAAGTCATAAATATTATATTACATTACTACATCAATAATTGTTATAATTGTTAAACAATATGTGGGAGAAAGACATTTAATTTTAATATTTTTAAAATGGCTATTAATTAATATGAAATATTACATTAACATCAGTACTTATAATAAATAGTATAGGCATTATATAAATTATATTTATATATTGTTATTTTTAACTATATACCTATTACTATAATATTATTAGAATATGTATTTAACCCCTAATGAATTTAAATTATTTTCTTTATTCACTAAAACAGTTAATTCGTTAAAAATGAATTAGATATACACACAAAAATCTGAATTACAATAATAACATCTTGAAACTATTTTAAATGAATGCACTGATTATAGTTTACCTACACTAAGAATAATAACCAAATTCTTTATATTCATTTAAAATTAATTTTAGTTTTAATATTGTTACTTTTTAGATCTCATTTATAACTCTTTAATGGTTTTTATTACAAACTCATTATTTTACACAAATACAATTAGCAATTAATAGCAATTTTAAAAGTTATCAGAAAGCTTAACTATACTTATATAAATGGATAAAAAAAAAATCTATATATAACACAAGAAACATTTTTACAGTTAATACAATTTGTTTTAACCTTAAAAGATAAATATAGAATTACATAACTTTATGTTAAAGGTTAAACTAACCTAATTCACCTATGATAAATTTATAAGCTTTTATTTACCTAGTTAATTATTCTTCCATTAGAGCAAAAATTCAACCACTATAATATTTGGGATGTAATTTATTATTATGCTGTGGGTACCATTTATTAGATTAGTTGGTAAAATTAACTCAGCACGCGATTGGAATACTTGGTTACTGTAAAATAAGAAAGAGACATCGCATGTGACATTATTACGGTTTGCATCAAAAGTTAAATATTTATAACAGTATAAACATTATCATTTTACTAATATTCTATTTTAATTTTAATATTTTCATAAAACTAATTACATGACTTTTAAACTTTATTGTAATGTCACGAACATATTTAAAAAAAAATAATTAATTCTGTTTTTTTTTAGCTTTATTATCTTTAAATTGAACATAACTTACTTAATAAATACATTGTTAAGCTTTGATGAGATCTATACAGAAATTATTTTAATATCTTTAGATTACATCACTTTGCTTTAAAATAAAACAACAGACCGAATTAATATTATTTTTTTACTAAAGAACATTATTTAATAAAAATTATAATGTATTTAGTATTAAGAGATCAAATATGATCTAAACATAAACGAACACATTTTAATTTTTTGTAGTTGTTAGATGGTACTATGACTATAGAAACTTGGTCACTTATGACATCGAATATTACCGATTTTAAAAATTATTGAATGATGGCACGATAATAAAATACTTAAAGTTAGCGATATCAAATCAACAACAATGCCGTATATTACACGGCTATCAGATATAAAAAAATATAAAATGTCTTCAATTACCCATGTCCCGGAGATTTATCGTCCGGCAGAAGATTCGATCTGTATAAATAACGTATCAACAGTGATAATACAATTTTCTAACGTAAGATGTAAAAAAACTTAGGTATATTATCAGTTAATATAGGATTTTGGTTCAATAATCATTTTGTATTAAGTTATAACTTATAAGTATTATAATATATCGCAGTGAAATATGTTTATATATGTTTATGAACATGTATATTATTTATAATAGAAATTGTTACAGCAGATAAGTCATGAGAATTTTTTTTTATTTATTTGTTGTTTATTATCAAATTATAATTGTAGCCTATAGTAAATGTAAAATATAGAATTTAATTTAATATATTTGATATAAATAATAAACTATTATAATATAATTTCCTTTGTTTATAGGATTTGGTACAAAATTATTGTAAAAACACTAATTTTAAATAATATTACGTAGGTACTTACAACAAATTAATGAATATAATACTTATGTATGAAAATATTTGACTTTTTTAAATGTAATAGCTCATAATATGTTGAATAATTTTTAAACTATTTTAAGTTTCTTAGAATAATTCTTATACTGTATATTATAAACAGTATAAATAGTGTCTGTAGTATATTCCAACTTTTCTTATTCAGTTTAAAACTTTAGCTAATAATTATTTATATAATTTATGTTTGTTTTAATATAAACTTTATAAAAACTTAGACACTATGATTAACGATATAACGGTCTTACATTTTTATCTTTCATAATAATTAGGTACATAATATTAAAATAATCATTAAACTGTTTACAATTATGTATGATAAATATAGTAGAAGTTATATCAATATAAAATCCAATACTGTCTAAATAAGGATAATATTTTTATTATATATTATAATAGTAAATGTATTTAAAATAGACGAATGTATAACTTTCCATGTACATGTTATAGAATATTTTTTGTTTTATTTAGAGAACCTACCAAAAAAATTCGATATAGGTAATTTATATTTATAAAATATCATCTCAATGGATGGATTGCAGATCAACAATCAAATCGGTTACATTAAATTGTTTAAAGTTCTTGAATGATCATATATAAAAGCAAAAAGATCAAAGAAATTTTTACTATTTTTATTTTAAGGCAAATCGAGCTGCATTCATAATTTATCGTAGGTTTGGAAATTATAATAGAATGTCTGTTATAGGATCCAAATGCAAATTTTTTTATTTCAGTATTTTTTAATGCAATAATTTGCGTAATTTTCGTTTAAACTATACTATATAGGCGAATGGTATATACATTATTACTAAAACGTTGTTTTTTAGATTATTTTACAAAAAAAAAACATGTTATTATTATTTATCGAAAAAACGTATAACGAATTATTAAGGTCGACAATGATGGGATCCGAGAGCTCTGGTTAAAATATATAATATTTTAGAGTCGAATCGAATTTGTATTGCCTACTACTACTCTTACGGGAATGTTTTCTGCGTCACGGCTGGCACGGGGAGCAATATTTTCATAATAGTTTCGCCGTTTACGTATGACGGGCGACAGCGCTTCCGTTGCGTCGTCGTGTCGTGTGCATATAATATTATAATGCGCATTACCGTTGTAATAAATATGGGAGCTTACGGGCGGCGGCGGCGGCGTGCGTGCGGAATACACGAGGCAGCCGTCGTCGGACGCCAAAAGCGACGGGTGTGTGCTGTACGTAGGTACATATTATTATGATAGCCGTTTGGGATCGCATTTAGAAGAAACGGCAACGGTTTACACGGCGGCGGCAGCGACGGATATTATGCGAAGAAGCCGGACGACCGGGAAAGAGAAAACGAACGGCACGGGGAAAAAACCCCGTGAAGACGGCGGCGGCGGCGGCGGACTTTGAGACGGGCGGACCTACGAGCGTATCGTCGTGTAAATTATTGGCGCACTACGAGGACGTTGGCATTGCGTTATTATTATTATTATATAATATTCGCCGTATGCGTGCGCCACCCCGGTGCGCGGCGAACGAGAGCGAAACGTCGGCGGAGGATAATAATATTATTGGAGACATTCGTACGGTGAAAAAAAAACCAAAAAAAAAAAAAAAAGACTCGAACAGCATCTCTCTCGATCTCGTCGCATTACTATTACTATATACGTATTGCGCTGTGTATCATGTCATATCGTATTGTATTATGTGATATCATTGTACGCGCCGGTCGTACATATTATGTGTGTTGGTAGTCGGCGGTCTCGTGCAATTGACGCCGCGCCGACCCCGTCAGCCACCGCGATTAAAATTGCGCGCGTTGGACGGGGCCCAACTGCTGCAGTAGTCGTCATCGGCGAACGATATGATATATTATAATAACGAGCGTATACGTGTTGTTATGACTAGGAACCAGCTGGATACGTCGTGCGTAGGCGTTCGACGGCGAGTTGCAGGCCCGTACTTGACGTGCGCGCTTGTTGTTGTTGTTGTTTTATTTTTTTCTACGCAGTATAGCTATTTCCCCGAGCGGAGCAGCCGCGTGCCGTCGGTGTGATTCGACAGAAAAACACTTTCCGACGACGCTCCGAAAGTCATCCGAAACCGTCCCAAAAACGACGATAGTATACACGTATCGGCCTAAGTGTTCGACTGTACAGCTCACACACAAGCCGGTATATATCTCGTAACGATTTGGCAACGTCGCAAAAAGTTTTTCGGGTTTTACGTTTTTTTTTTTTTTTTATTTACGCGTCTATTGTTAAAACACCCATCACTGAGTATAACCTCCGCAACGCAAAACGACCAATAAAAAGTCTTTTTAGGAGATCTCCTCAGCCGTAGCAAAACTTATCAGTTAGAACAGGACAATAAACAACAATAGTTTTCTGGCCGATGGCCGTCGAGTAAGACAAACACATTGTGTTCTCGTATATATTTTATGGTTATTATGCTCGATGCAGCAGTATATTAAGTATTATACACTTGTACTTAAAAGAACTTTTATACTCGTATACACTGCATTATAAATTATTTTTCCTGCAGACTCCTCTATTTGGCCTTCAATTTAAGAACAATGGATTTCGTTGATTCATTTTTGGTCTTTTAATAACATCTTGTTGAACGGTTTACAATCTCGTTATTGATTTTTATTGATTTAGACATTTCTCTATAAATTCATTCTAAGAACAAATAATTAAAATAGCTACAAGTGCTGACTTGCTTTAAAGTTTTTATTTAGTTTATTTATTTTAGGATAACGAATCAAAAATTAAACTTATAGTTTTATAATGTAATTAATTGTTTTTAAACATTTTCTTTGAAAACTACATTTTTAGAGTATAAAATACTATCGAATAGTCCAAAATATCAACATAGATTAGCAATCAAGCACAGAACGTACTTTTAAGAAGTATAAATTTGCCATTCTAGTAATTTGAAATCGAATCCAAAATAGGTATAAAAAAAAATAAAAATAAAATAGTGAAATGTAAAATATCATTATTTCTATACCCGATTAATTGTCTGACATTATTGAATTAATATGTCATGTGTTCCACAATACTATCCTACATTCGTATTCTTACTATTTTAAAAAATATTTTGAATTGTTTATTAATCATCATAAACATTGTTTGAAAACTCGAAACTCAAAAGTACTCTTATTGTTCTTTGATAATGAAAAATAATAATAAATCTTATAGTTGGTTGGATACAAATTAATTTTACCAACAAAAAAATGTATTGGCTCTAGTAAATTTATTCAAGTAATTAAAATATTCTACAATTTATTGGTTCTTTTTAAAAATCAAAATCCCGTGATACTTTTTTTTTTAATTTTTAAATGTTACATGATTCTTTGTTTAATGTTTATTCTTATTTATTTTTTTAGATTAATATTTTTTCATTAGTAAAGAGTAGTATCTGTTATTCAATATATAGAAATATCATCTGAATTAAAAAAAAAAAAAAATGTTTTTTAATTCATACTGTAGTTTTATTTCGTTATTTTTGGAAATCTATTTTGATAATTTCCCAATATTATATTACATTGAAAAGATAGACAGGACAAAGAAATCGTGGTGGACACTTCTTTCTTTACGCTCTGCTTGGTACAGACTAGGAGTATGTTATTAATTCTTATAATTTATTTTAATGTAATGATACATCATCGTATATTTTAAAAACGATTCTAAACAGAGTTCAGTTGAATATAAAGGGTATATTGTTTATTGGACGTTTCTAAAGTTTTAAGTGCTCGTAAACAAAATTTATGAGTTACGATTATCAACATTTATTGAATATAGTTATATTAATATAGCATGAGTAATTTTATGTGATAAATCATATTAAAAGAAACATAATAACACTCAAAATCTGTGAAAACACATAATGTCACCTTAGTTTAAACTATAAACTATAAATCGTTTGAGAATTTTTAATTATGTATAGAATAATATATAGTTATAAGTTAAAAATGTTTATCTCATTTTAATTTCTTACTTAAAAGTATAAAATTAAAAATTTTAGAAAGAATAGTCGATTTAACATATTAGCGTATAATAGTGGGTAAAACCACTGAAATATCATTATAGATATACAAATCAAACAAGCTAATCAAATTATAATTTTTTATTTTATGCATTTTTTAATAAGATAGTATCTAAGATCATACACACCATTAATTATTGTTCGATTCAATGTTTAGACACTATTCGTCTTGCTCTGAATCTAAAATAAACATAAACCGCAGAATAATTTATAAAACAAAAACAATAAAATAGGTTATAAATCAGAAGATATATTTTATAAAATAATACATAATTTTATGTATCTACAATAATCAGAGATGTGAGTTTATTTTATACAGTAGTATAAAATATTGTAATAGAGGTGCATAAAGAAGGTATTTAACACGGTATGATTAACTATTTTGTATCATCGGTATAAAAAAAAACCTAAGAAAATTAATTTGATATTCAAGAATATAATTTACTGTTAATTATAATTACATTCTTTTAAATTGAAATTATTTCAATCCTTCTAGGTATATTAAGATTTGAAAACTCTAACTTAAAATATAAATATCGATTCTAAAATAATTATTGAATTCTTGTAATTTTAAATTTTTTTCCAAAATTATTAAACCATTTTAAAATTTTTCATTTGTTGTATTATCTATACTAAACTCTTTATATTGCAAGATACTACATGGTTTTATACCGTATAATAATGTACAAGTTCAATATATTTATAATACACGTAAAATAAAATACAACGTTTTTAACAGCTCTAACAATAACTATTGAATATTAGCCACATACAATATGTTAAGACATAACATTAATTCAATGGTAATGTAAGTTCTGGAGTTGTGTATATATACTTTTTGACAGTGCCTAATATTTTTCATACCCATTATTTCACGCAGTCCAAGTTCTCAGACCTCAGTGATATATCTTTCGGTTTTAAGCGTTTTTTTCTTCATTTCCCAAAGTGCTCATAAATTTATACGCGCTCTCTCGTAATGTAACGGTGACGAAAAGCAGTTGTATGCCATCATTTAAGTCGACTCATTTACACGATCTGACTTTAACAACCCACACACGGGCTACAAACAGAGGTGATCTTTGTTCATGTTAAACAAAAATGTGACGCTTTACGTAATTTGTTTGTATAAAGATAAATTCTATGAGTGTCACTGTAGCTATATAAATTTTAAGATTTTTATTTGAACAGTTAAACGACAAGTATATAATAATATAGTATCGCGTGATGTATAAGTAATATTATGGTTTTATTGTATATATATATATATATATATATTACGGATTAAAATAGATTACATTTGAAGTTCATGATGATTTTGCAGTAGTACTTTATTACTGTCGCGTAGGCCAGAAATAAATACCTATGCATTTTTATTGCGTATTCGTTTAAATATCTTTCAAGAGTTGTAGCTTATTGATGGATGTTGAGAAAACATCACGACGATAAACGTGAACCGACGAGGTGTTATGTTGAGAAGAAAATAATATAGTAATGACATTTCTGTGGTGTTTTTAACACGCTTTCGTGCTGAAACAGAATTATAAAAGAGAAAAGCATTTGGTGCATGTATTATTGTGTTGTTAGAAACTGTATAGTAAATATAATAACGAATTGGTCATGTGTTAACAAAATTAACAGTTTTGTGCTTTACACATTTAAACAATCGCTAAATAGTAAATACTTGTAAACACTAAAACGTACATACGCTAACACTTATTCACGAAACTTTTATCGCTCCGTCATAAACATAATATTATAGAAATGATACTTAAAAAATTAAAAATAATAATACAGTTAATGTTAATTTCCGTTCACTATTTTTGCCTATTGTATAGTGCATTATTTGGGTGCAAATATAGTCAGGGATGTAGAAAAATGTAAAAATACTTTATTAGATTGGGTAACGGATGGGTTAAATATGTGTTCCTAGTGGTCATGCATTTACAATTCAAATTTTGTATATTCGTGTTTGGTTGTTCAAAAACGTTTCAGACTTAAAGAGAATCACGAAAAATAAAATAAATATTAAATGTACTTTTTAAGCATAAACTGGGATTTAAGTCTTTTTTCGCCAAATCACTATTTTTTAATTATAAAATTATTTTAATAAACGTTTGTTGCATTTAAAATATTATGATCGTGTCAGTAATATTTTCCAAAAATCCAAATATTATTCTTGGAGTAATAACTTATTTATGGGGCAGGGGATTCATGGGTTCTGGACCCTCTTCAGTTTATATAAAATAAAACAATATTAAATATTAATACGTTTTTGTTAATTTAATTTTAAGAATTAATATAATTTTTATAAAATTATAGTTTATGTATAGTTATTACAATTAATAATTTATAAACATGATAGATGCTTGTATTTTAGTTTATAAAAAAATTTAAAAAGTCCTGTGATGATGATAAAACCTATATACCCCGTGTTACCTTGTTGGTAGCGCCTTGACATAGGTAAATTATATTAAGTTCTGCTATATTTTGCTGCATTCATCACATTAATGATGATAATTAATTATCATTATTCATTAAACGACGAATTTTATACCACAAACTGTGAAATTCGAATACTGTATATTATAAAATATTTCTAAAATATTTTTTTCTATTCTCAAAATAATATCTATAAGATATCAGTGTGCACGAAGTTAATCAGTATATTTGGTGTGTTAATGAGATTTTTATGTATTTTTATGTTAATGTATACATGGAAAATTTAACGATTTTAATAAAATTTGTGTTATGATATTATAATAAAAAAAACCAAAGCATCCTATTTATTATTTCTTACGGAATTATTATTTCTTAAAGGATAATTTTTTTTATTGTTTTTATTCACACATAGCTTACGTTGTAAAATGTAATATTAATTTGAGATCACGATCGAAAAACGTGTCTTGATTAATGAGCGTGGTTTTCTACTGTCCACGAGTATCTCACGAGACTCACTTTCCAGCTATATATTTTTATTATTTATAGTAGGTATACAACTTTGAGTGTATAATACTGCTAGTCAAACAATATGAATTATAAATATTATCCTTACATATATTTACTAGAATAAGTAAAACCAATAATATAGTTATAGTCAAAATAAAAACTTTTAGTATAGATATATATGTATGAAATTTCAAAGCATACCATGTTATTTATTTCAATGAAATATTGTATAATAAATTTAATTCGGAATATTAAGGTAGGTATATTTTAAACTTAAATATTATATTATTATAATATATTCATAAGCTTATAATTGCATATTTAATAAGAATATTTTTTTAATTTTAATATAGTATATATAATTATGAAACTTTGAGCTTTAAATATGAATAAATATTCATTAATCATGTACAACAATGAATAAAGTGTTAAAATAGTATATTTCATGCAAGATATGCATTAATTTATTGAACATTAACATTTAAATATTCTAACATCTCTTAAAAATTCTCGGCTCAAATTTAATATTCGTATTTAAACCCAAAGAAAATAAAACTCCTATCAACACTTTTATATACTTAGTTATAAATGTATGAATATTTTTATTATTTGTAATAATGTTAGATGTTAGGTCAATGTCAAATATTAATGATACTACAAATCATTTGAAATATATGTAACCACGGATTTATATAATATACATTTACATTTTACATAATATATAACAATTACAAAATGTATTTTAAAGAGACATTAATTATTAAATTGAATTTGGATTTGAATGTAGGTATACATTTAAGATATTGGATAGTAAAATTCAGCTGGTTTTACTATCTAATGTACAATTCTTATTTTAATCGCTTTGGATTTAATTTGTAGGTAATAAAAATTACATCTTACACATTCATGCAGTCGATAAAAAACCAAAATACAAGTTGAAAGACTAGCTTTGTGAGTATATAAATTTATAACATAATTTATCATTCTAAGATTTATTATCATTTATGTTTCTTCTTTTTTAACGCAATCTATAGAATTTTTAATTTAAAAACTGATATTTTTCAAGACGGCTAATTTTTTGTATGACCAATCCGTTCCAATATTTCATGTATAGAAGTAACACTTTACAGTTGTCAATTTGTTTTAGTTAACAAAATCTTCTTCAGACATCGAATTTTACTTGAAATTATATGATATTACTAATAAATAGGGTGCGGATTTGTATGTATTTACATATTTGTCGCGAATTATAATATTCGAGTGATTCCTTTATAGAAATATGTTATAGGACTATCTGATTATTTTAAGCTATGGTTGATATTACATATTTTTACATAATTTACTTATATTACATATTTTTATTAAATATTCAGCTATTTACAAAATTAGAACTGTATCACCAATTTATATTATGTGTTTTTATCTTCTCCAGTCCGTATATGTGTGCTAATAATAATCATGAGTTTCAACTCTCCATAGTCCACACCATGCGATAATAAAACTAAACTAACCTGGCAATACGCAAGCTTCTTTTGAATTTAGTTTTACTGATTTAGGGTCTTTTAAATTTGCTCCTATAACTTCTGATGACGTAAAAAATATATTGTATCCTAATTGATGTCGATTTACTTTTGACCATCTAAAAAATTATATGATTGTCAATTGTTTTGTTGACGATAAAGAATGTCATAACTCCAATGAATAAATTTGAATATATTCATAATTAATGTTAATAAAATAATAATCTAATGCAGTGTTGTATAATTTATAATTACGTACCTACACTTATTTTATAATTTTTTTTCTAGAACAAAAACATTTTTTTTTATACATATATATGTACATATTTTTGAATTTATAATACATATAAATCCGCACCCTACTAATAAATTTGGATGTATCTACTTTCATTTATTTAAGTTAGATTGTTGATACTCAAATGGTTGTATCTCAGACTCTCCACAAATCCTCTGCAGCTGTAGACTAGTACACAGAGCTAATCTATAGCTCTAATGTAGCCACATCGTATTGACATAGTAAAATGCTTATTGATTTAGTAACTTTGAATAAAGTCGAATTCATTTTTATAGTTTTCAAGCTTTATTATGTTTATATAATATTATATAATACCAAGTGAATTAAATTTAGTAATATTAACCTATAAATCTCAGTAATACAATTTTAAGTTGTAAATACATAATAATATAGATAAAATAGAAAAAAGTGTTACCTAATAACCTAATAAAATTACAAGTAGCAATAACTTAAATAAATATTAGCATTAAATTAGTCGGGATAAGTATTTTCAATTTACTATGTGAGGTAGAATAAGTGAATTGCATTATGTTTTAATATGAAATCATAATTATTTTCAATTTTAAATTATGATTTTTCATGAAGGCGTTTATATCTTAATATATAAACAATTGCAATCAATAACTAAGAAATAGTAATTTATAACCATAATATAAAAATATTAAATATTTCATAATTAAATTATCAACATATTGAGAGGCATACATAACATGACACACATAAAATAAATTATTTATTTCCGAAAGTTATAATATATTTTATTATTTTGTCTTTATTATATATAGCCATAAAACAATAATGATTAACCAACCATTACAACCATAATTGTTTTGTTTAATTAAATTAAAGACTGGTTAAGAAAATTTATATTATTTTGAAAATACATTTATTTTATTTTATTTTTTAAGAATTTTTGTAATTTAATAATGTCTAGAGTGGAATATTGTGTTTCAGATTCTCTACAGAATAATTATTCACAATCAGTTAATTAATTTGCCCGTGTAAATATTTATTTAAACGTTTTTATCGTATTTGGAACAAAACTGGTTCTTGTAATAACAATTTATTTAAACCAACCAGTTATTTATTAGGTAGTTAAATTGTATATAGAATAATAGAATAAATAGATTCAGCTCATCATATTAATACTATACCAATTTCCCAGAAAAACCATATGAAATAAAATACTATATTGAATAAATTCCATCGTTAGTGTAATCGAATTTTAATGTTAAGATGAATATTATATAATTTTTAAATATTTTAGTTAGGTACATTTTAGATTTTTTTAGTTAAAACATTATACCACTGTACAAATTATATCAAATTTGCCACACAAAACTGTATTTCAGGAAACATTCGTAATGTTATAAGCTGTTGCATAATTAAATGATAAAGATATCAAATTAAACAAATACATTATAAAATAATATTCATAAAAACAATGTGTTGTATACATTTTTAGAATATTATAATATACTTCACTGAAAATGATTAAAAATAATAGATTGGCTATTCAAAATAAATAACGTACATTATTATATGCTATATACTTATATGTATCATATTTATAAAAAAAAAAAATAATTATTAACAACATCAAAATTTACCACTTTAATTAATTAAAAAATTTCATTAGAATAAATTATTAATCTGTAATAAGCAATTGGACTATCTGTTAATGAGGTTGAAAAAGTAGGCACTATAAAAAGGTTCAGTTTAATAATAAAAAAATATATCTAACAAAACATATTTAAAATAATCTATAAGTACCCATATAATTTGTCGAAGTAATCATATAACTTTACATAGTATCAATGACTCAATACATTTTATTAATAAATAATTAGGTGTCTAATTGTGTCATTTATACAGTTTAATAATATATATATTTATTTCATATTACGATATAATAGTAATATAACAACAAATAATTATGATAAATAGGTAGTTGGACTACCATGGTCCATGGTCCACAATATTTCATTATGAGCGTAGAAGTAAATCAATTGTACTATAAATTGCTTTGGTGAACAATAACATTAGGTATATTTTACATCTTTATGATAAACAAATAACCTGGAGTCTTGTACGTTCAGATCACGCGCACACCCGACACGCGTATATATATGATATTTTATGTTTTGTATTGATGATAATTTATGTTCAAGACTTATTGAAATTCAAATACCCGAAAGCCATGGGATAGAATGTATAAAATACAAGAGAGGGATAGAGACAGGAAAAAAACAAATATGAAAAAAAAAATGAAATGTTTTAGAACAACCCAAGTGGTTGCTATTCGAACTCGATGATTTTTAATTATAAAGCAAAAAATAAAAAAAAAAAATAGGGATAATTTATTTTTAAGTGATAGTAAAAATTAAGAAAAAAATATAAGTACAAACACGTTCAGTTCAAATAGTTTATAGGTTTGGATGAAATTTATTTTTATTATTCCAATACACGAGTATAAACTCGTCATGTTTTAGATAGAGACAATAAAAACAATGATTTATAACTCAGTTAACCATGTCATTATTGTATACCCCTACCACCCGGGTGCAACCGTCGGACGCCGGTAGATATAACGACAGTTAAATAACACAACATGTACAACAGTTGTCTGCGATGTAGGCACCTACGGTGAATACCGAATACATACATTTACTAATAGCGTCAGCCTGTTAAACTTTCTCCTCTTTTTTGTCATATTTCTGTACTCTATATGCAAATTATTATCAAAGTAAGATACTTTGATACAAATAATACTTTAAATCTTAAATAACATAATAATTGTTGATGATGAACGACGATCAACCTATTAGTATGCTTTACTGCTTTAATGAATACGACGCTTACACCAATATTATGCTATGCATTTCACTTAAATTTTGGTCAGAAGCGATAATATTTTCTGTGGTCAGTGGTTTCCCAGTGGAGGCTTTTTTAAGATATTAAAAAGTCACAAAAGATTCATAAATCACATTAACAGATCAGAAATCTTATCAATAATTTTTATTTTGAATCGATGATTTTTTTATGTCCAGGATATTTAAATATTTATTTATTTTTATTATTTTTTAATGATATGTATATCATTGTTATTCCTACGTTATTTATATTTTTAGAACGAAACCGTTTCAAGGAATTTTACCATTTTTACACTTATAATTTCATTGGACAACTAGCTTTACATAATATATTTTCTTTCACAGATTTGATAATCAAGCTATTTCAATTATTTCAAAGTTTATAATCAAATTTAATTTATATAAATGCATGAGCTACCGGGATTTCCAGTTCTTCGTAATGTAAGCTATGAGAAAAGACCACCATCGTGGCACGTTCTGTTTTTATTTATTACATTATACCAATAATTTTAAATAAATAAAATATTCTACATTTTCGTTAATTGTAGTGTAAATAATACTAATAAATAACAGTGAATATTATTAGTTTATATAATTGCCACTTCATGTTTTTATTATTCTTTTTATACCATATCAGTTTCCCTCGGGCGATACCAGTTATTTAATAACTTGTCAGATGAATATCTTGATAGTGTATATTCATTTATCCAATATATTATTATACCGCAATAGAAAAATAGACGATTCTTCATTACTGCTGATTGCCAATGATGTTGCGAAGAAAAGATAAATATATATTAATCATACTGCATTTTATTAGTTTGGATAAAATATTTGGTTTCCCAATAAAACAACGGTGTAGCCTGCTGAATATAGATTAAATTATAATTAAATATTTTTACGTGAAGAAAGAAGACATTTTATTTAAGAAATTTTCCACTTGAATTAACCACGTGTACTGTGTCGTCAATAATAATCCTTGATCATTAACAGTCGAGTAAAAATATGCTACCTGTCTGACGAAAATTCAATTTAAACAACATTTGAATAAGAGACATAACAATTATCTAAATAAGTGATAATATAGTTGTTAAACGGGTTGGTGTAATTCATGCAGTATCTTAGAAATCGTTTAGTGAGCATTATATTGTATATATATATATATATATATATATTTAAATATGATTTAAATTAATTATTAAAATTTAAAATATTAAGCTTTGTAACTTAAATATTAAGTATATTATATTAAATAATTACTGTATAATTTAAACTATAAAATATAAATCATTTCAAGGATTGGATAAAATTAATTTTTTTGAAATAATGAGAAAAATATTTTGAATGAAACGATAATATATTGCCATTTTACAATAATGTGTATTTAAATATATAGACTCATTTTAAGATATTACTTATTTATAGCATGAACTTATTAAAACTGTTTTACAATAAAATGGTATTGACTAAAAAGTTTGTAACAATAATTTTATATGTTATAAATAATGTTATGATAATCAAATATTAATAATATAATAATGCAATTTTTCTTGCAAAAAATTATATCAATTTCCCTTAATAGTAATATAAAAAAACATAATATCATGAAATAACATACTTAGTGATATAGGCTAGCTAACCGTCTCCGTTCAGAATCGTTTTTCGGTTATAATGAATAATGATATATCGTTGAATTTAAATTCAACACATCAATTAAAGTGACCCAACGATATGCCTACTCTATACCAGAGTGGTATCTAATTGCTCACCTTTATTTTGTATGGTGTAATGGTGTATATTCAAAGATTTTTAAATATTTCGAGGGTTAATAGTAGATTTTAATAACGTATTTATAGAAAAACGTTACTATTAGAAAATCATCTTTATTATTCAAATAGATAAATAATATCTAACTAAGTTTTACGGTTCCAAATGATTAATTGTATGTGTGGAGTTTATAAGAAAACAATTATTGAAAACGTTTAATCACTACAAATATTTTTAATTAATCAAAAACTACTCATGGCGGGTACTTTTTATATAATAAATATACATTTATTTTAAACGTAGAATAAATTATTTAAAAACTCATATCTCATGAGTATTTATTGGCCGTATTTCCGGGCCTCAAGCTATACATTATAAACGTAATTATGTAAATATTCTTTAACAATATTATGTCGTCATAATCAAATATTATTTCCTTTTCATAACTTTCCGACAACATTTATGTATAATCAATGTACACTACTTGTGATGTTACTATACAGTACTTTATAAAATATACTATTTTCTCCCTTTTTCTTATTTAATTGTGTAAATAATAGTATATGTCTGTCCTGACTCAAGATAAAAAATAACCATTAAAATATGATAACCATATAAGTTAGTTCAGAATAGTTCGATAAATTTACATCAGAAATAAGATTCGCGTAAGTCATAATGTATATTATGTAATTAGTAAATTTCGATTACTAACCAAACATATTATCTTGTATTATATTACATAACTTATAAGTAAATAATCCGATATAGTTCAATATCTCTGTTAACTATATCTATAATAGTTCAATTAACTATTCAAACTTCAAAGAGTAGATCCAACAGTTTCATCGTCCAACTGTTGACATAAGTCTAGTTAATAGATAATAAAAAAAAAAGTGTATTATGACAGAATTAGTAGAAAACCTATAGTAGTTTATAGTAAGTTTTGTATGTTCATAAAACTAATAAATAGTTGTATTGTATGAATATTTTCTCTAGAAAAGGTATGGAAAACTTACTGCTTAATGATTTAATTAAAAATTTGCTTATGAAATTATGTGAATAAAATATTTATTTGTTTATAATAATTATTATATTATTAAAATTATAACAATAAAATATATTTTGAAACGTACAGAAAGTTTAAGTAAGTTAAATTTAAAATTAACTATAAAAGTTTCAATAAAGTATAATATATAGATACTATATTGTATTATTGTAGAAAAAGAGGTAAAAACATCAAATATATTTGAGACAAATATTATATACCATTAATTCCTCCCCATTTTTCCTGCTCCTTCTTGAGAAATAAATTAAACATACTAATTTAATCACTTTTAGTAAATGTTTAAAACCTATATATATATATATATATATATATATATATAGGATATTATTGTTTTAAAATTACCACCAACCAACAATGGTTGGCTTATTATTCTAATTGAAATACAAAACGAGAACACTAAGCCATAAAAACATCAACGTAGATCGTATATATTGTGTTTTGCTGATTGAAAGTAATGGTAGCGCCAAAGACCAAGACTTATACGAACACGTGCGTGCGTGCACATACGTATCGTATATGGAATATTGTGGGTTATAGTGATTGCTGATGGAGTGCAATTAAAAATCTATTATTTAATAAAGGTAGATACACGCTTTCACGATATCATCATTGATATAATATATTAAATATTTACTAGTTACCATAAAATGGTCTTATAACGTAATCCATTGACGTGTGAACCGTGTAATCATATACCTATAACACGTGGACCAGAATTTTATCACATTTTATTTGTCCTGAAAATAGAAAATCTTAATAGCAACGATAGAACTGTGATGCTCATATTATACAGTTTCGCAGTAAAAAAACCACACGGGATCAATGTTGATTTTTGCGGTCTCGACAACGAAGTTATCAAACGAGCGCTCTATTATGTAGTTTGTCAAAAACAATTTAACGGACAATGAGTATTACCTTGATATGCGTATATTATGTGCATAATATTATAGTTATATACACATACACGTATGGGGAATGAGTAAAAAAAAAAAAGTACTGAACCGGTTACGGGTTTTTTTGTGGAGTAATACGAAACTAGGCGGCGACGACCCCCCATATTCTTTTGGTAACATTGCACCATAATAGGAACGTCAACCGTCCAGGCATAATAGGTAATAGGATCACAAGAGCCGATTTCGGCACGAATGAAAAGGACATGGATATAATCCATGTTTGTTTGCCCCCCTCCGAAATTGTTTGCTAATAATTGCCTGTTTACGAAAAGGGTTTTCACCCTATATTTTTCATTATTATTGTAATACTATTTTCTTAAACGCAAGTCTCAATACAAAGCTACCGCAAAGGAAACAGCACCGATTAGTTGTTTATGTTACTAAAAAAGGGGTGTTTATACGTAAAAAAAAAAAATCTACCAATATAATCAAGTGAAAACTTATGTAACGGTTTTAATATTATATTTGATAAGTGTGTGTTTTAAATAATAATTAATAACATACATAACGCCGTTGTTTCTTTTCTATAAATAGAATTATAGAAATCAATGCAAACAATTTCATATAACATAATTATATGATTTATTGACATTTAGTCTTGTGTGACGAATAAAATTTGATATTTAATTATAAAAGAGGTAATTGGGTATATATAATATATATTTTTAACTATTGAATTATATTGAGTATAATTGTTAATAAGGTTACATTACTCAACAAATCAATGACCCGAAAATCTAAAATCCAATTCCATTATAACCTACTTACCTAACTAATATTTAAAATTTCCAAATAATATTTGAAAATGTATAAATAATCATTCTATTTAATAACAGTTAAATATAAATATTGATAAAGAAACTATTATTTTAGTTTTTAAATCAGTCGAGTAAGTACAGTTAGTTGGTGAAGACATTTGGGTTCTAATATATATATTAGTTTTAATAATCATATAAAGCTTCGCATTAAGTCATAAATACAATGTATTTATAATCTTGGATATTATACTTGGTTCATATTATTGATTTTAATATATGATTTAAAATTGTAGATAACTGTTAAATATAATTTAGTATTAATCAAAAATTTTTTAATTTAGATATAATTGTTATTTAAATTAAAATTATTTGTATAATAATGCTACTTTTTCTTAATTGAACTATGGATATTAAAAAGATAAATTTTAAAATACACCATTTATCATAATTCCAAACGTAATTTATATCATTATGACATAGGTAAATAATTTGAATTATATATATATTAGAAAAATGTATTGCTTACAATTTGTACCTATATAATGTTTGAATACGATTTAGTTGTTAGAAATAAATAAGCTTGAATTAAACAAAAAGTCTTATAGATTAAAAAATGCATAGATTATAAATTATATATTTGAATAATATTGGTTGACCGAACAAGTTCAATTTTCTTACATCTATAAAAAATAATTAACTGTGTGCATTTGATTAATAAATTAACTATAGATACGTTTAAAATTATTTTTATTTATTATAATATCCTTATTAGAGGATAATGATAAATGTATAATATTATACCTCTAAGGCTATATCAAATAACTAAGACATCTGGTATTCTTGTATGAGTATATAAAATTGACAATTCATTGATTTATAGTTTAACTAATAACACTTAATAAATATTATAAAATAAATAAACAAATAGTTGGCGGTAAAGAACGATTTTTAAAACATCCTTAGAATAAAATTATGTAACGTATTATTTTTTACTATAGAATTACTTAAACAAATATTCTTTTATATTGATATTAAGATACAGTGTATATTTTAATTATTAAACATTTTAGATTTAATTTTATAAACTTTAAACTTCTTTTATAAAATCATTTTAATTCTTATTACACAAACGTTTTCAATTTTGAAAATATTTCATGCAAAATAATCAAATTAAATACTATGCTTGTACATAAATTTTTTTTTTTTTTTTTGCTTTTAAATTTAGAATAATAATAACCTCTCTTCGCCAAGTGAACAATTCATTTAGTAACTATAATTAATTCAATTTTATTTGTCTGTACTTTATTAATTAGATTCCTACATATTACGATTATCAAATGGAAAAAGGTGATAAGTGATAGTTTTGTTAGTTTTCGGGAAATCAAAGTTGTAATGAAATTGTTCTTAAATTTTGTATTAAAGCTATTTATAAACAATTTAGAAATAAAGTAATTTCATATTTCTATTTTATATTATGTTATTTAAATTCTAAATACCCTGAGAAACTGAATTCTTTTGATTCAAGAAACAGCTTTTGATAATAATAATATTTTTATATTAGTTTTCAAAAAATCAAATAGAAAACTTTATCGAGAGCAATATTTAAAATTAGAAATGGTTATAAAGGTTTTTAAATCTACCTCTTTATTCTGTATAAAAAAGAAAAAATATCTACAAAAACTGGTAGAAAGGGAAATAACTTTTTTTTAATCTGTCATATGTGTCAAAATTAAAATATGTGATAAGCAACAATAGTTAGGGGTCTAAGCACACAACTTTTACAACAATTACTTGTACCCCCAAAAAAGGCACTTATAATATCCACTTTTTAGTATTTCTGTAATTAAACGTCACTTGTCTCGAAAAATAAACATTAAATAGGTATCTCACTTTTGAAGAGAATGCCAGAGAAACACAAAAGTTTGTATGTTTGAAAACTTAAAATGTCGATTATCTCGTGGTATATTATAAACCATATTGTACAGCTTTTATCTTGCCAATTATGAACAATTTATTTGTAAATAAATTATAGTTAGTATAAAATAACTTTGAATATGTTTTTTTTTTTTAGTTAATAAAGTATTTATTATTATACCTATACTATGATAACTATGTTGTAATTACTACACATATACTACCAAAAGTTATTGCACGTTGATAGACCTGAACGATGAAAGTGTTGGCAGAAAATAAAATAAAAACACAAATATATTATATCTATTTATAACAATAATGATAATAGTATAGTACTATGTAAATATGCAATTTTAAAGTATATTTAAACAATTATAAACAATTAATACAATTGATTTATAAGCCAAACAAAATTGTAATGTTTACGACTAAAGAAAATTATATACTGTTACAAGAACCTAAATTTACAGTTGAATAGCAACTGGAGCTTTTAAGTATCTATATCCAAATATATATTTAATAAAATATATGTTATACACATTTTATTAAATGGGGAGCGCTACAAATTATGTTTCACTTGTATTTGTTTTAATTTACTTGTATTGACTTCTTCAATACCGAAAATGTTAATGTAAAAATGATTAAAGTTTTAATGAAATTTTCTGGTAAAAATTATATAGAAATATATGAAAATCTATAATAAAATCGTCACACTGTGAAGTAAGAGCAATTACTTAATGCATTTAATGATAATATGTTTCCATCCACTACTCATTCAATATTTTATTTATCACAAAACATTTTCAAAACAAATTTAATACCTTTCTTAAAGATATTCTAATGACACGGGACTCAATTTATTATCAAAAAATATACGAGTATATTGGCTTTGAAAAATAAACCCGGTATTATGGATTGTATAATATTGTATTAGAATATGCATTGAAATTTATAAATTATAATTTGTATTACATATTTGCAGTACCTAATAAATAAAATTCTGTATTGGTTAACACTATATTGAAACCGATTTATTTGAAATGTATGTAGAATAATGACGATCAGTACGAAATCCATTGTTGTTTGCTCTATAAATTAAGTCAGTTCTGACTGTTTGAACTTTGGTTTGAGTGGTTTAACCGAAACTACGAATTTAGAGGAATTATAAAATAGCAAAATGAATAATTAGTTTCCCTAATCTGGATTCATATTATTAATCAAATTATTATTAAAAATGTACATTACAGTTTTTTTATTTTTATTTTTTAACTTAAGTTAAACTGGTTATAATTATTTTTTATATTATGTTATTTTAGCCGTTTCGGGTATATTTTAACACATTAAACTCATATAAAAACTGCAGTATCTATGAAATGAAATCAGTAGTTTTAAAACTAATTTAATAAACGTATTATAGTAAAATAAGGAAACAAGGCCGAACCTAGGGGGGATTTTGAGTTGTTTAAATCCTCTCACCCGAAATTTTCTCGAATTACGTAAACTTTATTTCATTATTATTTAATACATCACTTACAAAGATTTGTATACTCTCCCGGTCCCCGAAATTTTTCCTGGGTGTGGCCCTACAAGGTAATATAAACAAAAACTAAAAAAAAAGTTGTTGAACTCACTTAATTAAAATGTATTGGTCTACATGATTTATTTGAATTAACCAATATTTAATATAAATGTTTTCTCCGTTTGTAATTATTAATAAATTTATTGTTAAACTATTTAAACTTTCAAGTACCAAACTTATTAAAACATAATAAATGTTTATTTAGAAACGTATAATAAACAAAAACAGAATTATAATAACGCTACTTTATGAAATCAGTAAAACATTTAACAACTTTTACGTTTCCGTTTGTTTTAATATTTGTAAAGGACAAGTTGCAAGCCAATTCATATAGGTTATTCATATTGTTTTCAGTATAGTATACCTAGTTTAGTACCTATCCATGCTGTATTGTGTTTATTTATTAAATCATAATTGTTTTTACTTATTTTATACTGACTTTTAGCTTTTGGTGGCTTTAGTGTATCTATACTAAACTAACTTTATACTTTATACTACTCTATACTAAACATCATTTTTATACGTAAGTGATATAATTATATTTTTTTAAATTTCTGTTGTGGCAAAAACAACAATTTTGATTTTTGTAGACAAATTTAAATAAAAAGTCCGTTTTATCATTATCTAAATTTAGAAAAAACTTTAATTTATAAAATGTAAGTTCTTGGTTTTAATGAAATTGGAATACTGCCAGTTTTAAATAATACATTCAATAAACATTTCAAACAGTTAAAAAAAAAAATATTATTCTGTGTTAATTATGATGTAAAAATTAAACTTTTAAATAAGAAAAATAAACTATTTTTTTTTTATTTATATGAAATATATTTTTAAACTATTGTTTACATAAACAAAAAAATATAATTTGAAACAACTATAAATTAGTTATAAAAATTCTGCATAGCCGTATAAAATTGTCGTATTTTCATCGTATTTTAAAAACTTTCAATAAATTTCTTAATACATTTTTTATAATATGGAAAAGTTTCCACTCGCATGCTTGAAAGTTTCAATAATTAATCAAATCAGTTAAAGAGTTACAGTTATTAAAGTAGTTAAATATTATTAACTATTTGTATTCATAAAAATTATCTGTTACACCAGTTTTTATCACCAACTAGTAATTTATATACGTAGCTAAAAATAATATATTAAAAAAAAAGGATAAATTATTTTGCATATAATAAGTAAACACTTTTCTTCTTCAATATAAAATATACATTTAATTATTGAAGAGTATAATGATTTTCACAATATGTACTTTCTTCAAAACATTTTATTATAGATAAAATAAATCTTGAATGAATTCTACACGATTGACATTAATAATTTTATAAAAAAAAAAATAAATAGATTTTATATGTAATTCTTTTTTTCTTTTAATAAGATAATAGGTTTATTATTTATGTACAAGTATTGCAATAATGTTTAGCGAAACAGAATACGTTGCTAGAAATATTGCTCTGTTTCTGTAAAAATATTGTATGTAAAAAAAATACTCTGGGTAGCTATAATACGTATGTATGGGTGCCAAAGTTTATATAGATACACACGCATACACATATATGCATATTTTTTTTTTGTAACTAACATTTTGCAGGAGTAAGTTTAATAGGTATAGGAGCTGGTTGTTTATTTATGGGGAGGTTTCTGCATATATACGCCTGCATAACACACATACACATGGGGTCGTGCTATATACGCAGGCCACCGCATTCCTATAACGCTGTTTCGTCGACAGTTATTACTGCGCACAACAAAACAAATTACTGTTTTCTAATTTCACAAACGGCCCTTCTGCCCCAGCCTGAACCCGCGTCCCGTACTGGGCGTACTATCGTGTCCGCTTTGGTCATTGGATTTAGCACCTCTTTTGCACATTTAAATTTTGCATAAGCAAAATAGCGTTGTTGACTCTACCACAACATTCAATCGACCGTGGAATTAATAGTCACAACAATTATTGTGCAATCTTTTTGTGTTTTCGTGTAGTATGTCTGCAGCATATTTTATTAAAATAAAAATTAGAAATAATAATATTATTTTTGAACCGTTATTTATATTGCGATACCGGTGATACGTATTTTGAATATTCGGTATTGTAAATAATATATGATGATGATAACAATAATAATAATAGTTGAATGTATATATCTGAATAATAACACCAAGAAAAATCGCTTCTCTGTGTACAGTTGTAGGTCTTCATTGAATCCTGTTATTAAATAGGTCACTGTAATAGATGTGTTAAATTTTAATTCAACGATTATTACACATGAAAAATCATTTCAAGTGAAAACGGCCCGTCATCCTATATTTCTAAAGATTTTTATTACATATTATTCACATTACGATTAGAAATTTATTTTTATTAGTCAAATCAAGGCGGGTTGAATCAATTAATTTTTGCCCAAATAAATCTTAAATATTATATAATGATTGTTATTATATAATTTTATACAATATTTAAATAATAATAAACATACTTAATTGACAATGGTGAACCATTTCAAGGGTATATATGAATTAAATCACATCACAATAAAAAAATTATAGAATCGTTATTTTTCGTTTAAATTTATAATGTTGTCAACATTAAAACTTAAAATGTTCATAAAAAACCATTACAAATTCCGTAAGTAATGCGTATACTTTTAAATTTCTGCTTTAAAAATAATTTATGAATAACCTTCTATTAAATTTCTAAGACTTTTACTCACAAACAAATATTGTATTAACATAAATGGAAAAAAAAAATAAAGTCAAAAATAAAACTTTAAGTAGCACAAACAAAGCCAATATATTTAAAAAATTATATATTGCTTATAAAATGCTAATATAAAAATTTAGTAAAACACCAACAGTTATTAATTTATTAAATTACATTGTGACCATGAGGATAAATGATAATAATATGAATATGTTGTCACAATTGTATCATATAGAGCAGGAGTCGCCAACCTTTTCAAACAAGTGAGTTACTTTTGAAATTTTAAGACCCTGGTGATCGACCTAGAAAGAGATTTATTTGATGAACAAAAAAAAAAATGTTGTTTCTTAAAATAATAATAATACACGAGAAAAAGTAAAAAAAAATTTAATTTATTAATGTGATAACTGGCATTGGTTTTCTTCTGCAAGTTTTGAAAATTCTGGTATATAGTTATAAATAGTTGCTTGTATACTTGAATCCAAACAATATTGTTTGTAATTTTTGACCGATATGAATAGCAAATCACATTATCCGATTATTTATTACGCGATCGACCGATAATGGTAAAATTAATTTTTTAACGATCGACCTGTATTCCTAGATAGATCGACCAGACGACGATCGCTGATACAGAGCTATTGCCCTAAGCACTAAGAAACGGTCATCATAATGGTCTATGGATGATGTAGTTTTGGAGACTCGAGTTTTACTAAAAATTATTAATTTTTTGAATAATTATTACAAAGTTCTTTTTATTTTTGTTGCATTATAAATACCTTAAAACGCATAGTTTTTGTACATAGAATAAATGTATATATAATTTTCATAAACTATAATAGTAATTATAGCAAATCGGTCCTCATAATATTTAAAATAATTAATGTACAGTTATATTATAGAAACTATATGTTTACAACTTAATACAATTCATTAATTGCATTATAATAATATAAACACCGTACTTAATTTTTGTAGGTACTTCTTCGTGTATGGGACTATTTGTAATTTATAGAGATGTTCGGTAATAATAACTTTACACGTTACTTATAACATACAAGTTACAAAACAGTTTATTTAAAAAAGATAATATATATTACAACTTAAACTATGTAGCAATAATTAACATTAACTCTTTATATTAATTACAAAACAATTTTCTAATATTATAATTAAGTAAAAAAAAAATTGTATACTAAAATTATTAATATCACTATAACAATAATACGTATGTATTTATCCTAACTAACAGATATTTATATAAAAAAATAATAGGTAGGTAGTTACGAATACATGGCACCAAAAAAAAAAAAAGTTTAAAAACTTGCATCGTTGATTTCAGTATAAAATTACAAAAAAATATTTTTTACTTTATACCTATACGTTGAATATTTAAATGTTACAGTTTAAAAAAATAAACATTTATTTATGATTTTTCAATGGAAAAAAATATGTGCACTCGGCAAGTGCGCTTACAATCCAATCGGAGTCTTGGACGGTTGTGTGTCATACGTCGAGTCTTGGATTTTTTTGCTATTGCACTGGTGGTAGACGACCGCATCGTGCACGGTCGGGAAGAATCGCACCGCTTTCACGCCGCTATTGCCGCGGATAAACTCCAACGAGCTGTCCGGTACGGCGGCCAGATACACGTCGAACCCGTCGGACACGAGCGATTCGATCGATTCGGACAGCATTTTCGCGCCGGCCGCGTCCGCGTACTGGAGGGCGGCCATGTCGATGACCACGCACTGAGCGGGACGCCGGCCACCGGTTGGATTCTTGCCGTCGACCACGGTCACGGTCACGGTCGCGGCGTCGTCGTCCCTCGTCACCTCGATCAGCTTTCTCTTGAACATGTACCTGTTGATCACGTTCAGACTACCCGCGTACCGGACGATCTTGACGTCGGGTATTTCGACTGCGTCGCCGTACAGGTCCAGCCGGACGTACAGATCGGTGTCCGGCAACCGGCCGAGCACGTGCACTTCGTTCAGCACGCCCTTGACGAACACGAACAGCAGCGACACGACCACGCCGATCAGCAGTCCGGAGTCGATGTCCAGCATTATGACGGTCAGGTACGTAACTATCCACACGGTGCCGTCGGTCTTGGACTTGCGCCATATTTCCGGGAAGTTGAGCACCTGCATGAGGAGCCCCTTGAGCGCCACCACGATGATGCTGGACAGCACGCACCTGGGCAGCGGCTCGAAGACGACGCCGATCCAGAGCAGCACGACCACTATGATGGCCGCGGACACGATGCTGGCCATCTGGGTCTTGCCGCCGACCGTCTGCTGGGAGGCGCTGCGCGACGGCGACGCGCCGCTGGGCAGGCACGAGAAGAACGAACCGACCACGTTGCCCAGGCCCTGGGCCAGCAGCTCTTGGTTGGTGTCCAACGGGTATTTGAGTTTCTCGGACACGAGCAGCGCCAGCGACATGGTGATGGAGTACGCGACCAGTGCGATGACGCAGGCGTCCACGAACACGGCCGAGAACAGTTTGACGGGCGGCACTTCGAATGCCGGCAGGCCCGATTTGATTTCACCCATCTGCAATGCAATCGAACGACAAATAATTTATCACGTGTTTAAACTTTGAACGTCACGTGTAACGTTTCATACAAGTGAGTCGGCCGCGTTACGTTTCGGACGACACGAGTACTGTTTTGAATGTTATGGTTATCGGTCGCAACGTCGAAACAGAGATGTATACCTATTTTTCTCTAATGAATTTACACCGGTATTGTTGGATAATAATATTATTATTTATTATATTATCGCGATAATTGATAATATAATCAGATTTAACCAAGGTCAACTCACGGGGTGTATACCTATATAGTTCAGGTGTTGAAAAATCATAAAAATGATGTATTTGTAAAAAAATCAATATCATATGATTGAGATTTTGTCTAATTCAAATATTAACGATAGTTTATATCATACAGTTCCGAATTCTTTGTGTGTATATTTTTTTATTAATGTTAAAAAAAAAAAGCCTGTTTAATTATATAATTATATCTGACCGAGTGATACTCGAATTCTAAAAACATGCGAAAAAAAAGCGTACTCGTCGACAAACGTATAAAGTGCTGGTCGTCATTGACCGGTTTGGGAACGGATAGAAAAACGAACCAAAAACGTTGGCCGCGATTTCTACACGGCCACGCACGTGAATAAAGGAGCAGTCAAGCGACGCTTACCTGGACCATGTCATAGTCCTGGGCGATAGTGGTAACTTGGAACAGGACGGTGGCGAAGACCGTGACGATCAGTTCGATCGGCAGTGGCATGCACAGCCTGCTGTTGATCCTCTCCTTCAGGTACTTGTTGTACACCAAAAGAACGGCGACGGTGGTGACGGACACCGCGGTGGTCGCCCAGTTGATGGTGTGGAAACGGTCGACGAAATCGTAGAACGTGTTCGGCACCTGCATCATGCCGTGCCGCCGGGCCACGTCCACGCCGAGCAGCTCCTTCAGCTGCGACGTGAGCACGATGAAGGCCACGGACGCGGTGAAGCCGCTGACCAGCGTCTCGGACAGCACGGTGCACAGCAACCCGAGCCGGAACACGTACATGACCAGCTGCACGAGCCCGGCCACCATGGTGACCGCGGTGGCCACTTGGATGGCCGAGTAGCCGAGCGTGGGGTCGTCCTCGGCGCCGTCGGTCGCGTACGTCGTCACCACCTTGCCGGTCATCAGGCACAGCACGGACAGCACGCCCAGCGATATGTGACGGGACGTGCCCAACAGGCTGTACACCAGCACGGGAAACACGGCCATGTACAGGCCGACGGTCGGCTCGACGTTGCCCAGGATGGAGTAGGCCATGCCCTGCGGGATGTTCAGCACGGCCACCGCGATACCGGCCATCGTGTCCTCCGCGAAGTCCTTCGACCAGTGGTAGTTGAGGAACAGCCAGTCGATGGACGGTATGGTCTTCTTCACGTAGTCGGCGCAGGTGCGTTTTTTCTTGTGCGGTTTCTTAGCGGCCGGCCGCCGGGCCGCCTCGGCCGGAACGTTGTTGTTGGCCGACATCGCGTCCACTTGGTACACGTGCCGCTGCGTGTTGATTTCCGGTTGACGGTCCATCATCTCGGTCTTGGCGTCTGTAGAGTAAAACAAAAAAAAAAAAAAAACAGACAAACGATTAGTACCGATAGGTCGCGTAATTCCGATTCGTTATGTTATGAAATCGTTATGAATATTATGTTTAAAAGCATTTTTTCCGCGTTCGTAAAACGATTTAATTCTGACTACACGGGACAGCGATATCATTCCGTTGACGGGTTTTTACCTGTGACTCCGTTGACAATCATTTTTTTATTTTTAATAAATCAAAATTATACTTTAAAATCAGAATATTATTTTCTTCAAAAAAGAATATTATTAAACAAACGCGCTAACGTGACACGCGTTTGTTATTAATACGTTGTCTGAACTATAACACGTTTCTGAAAATGTGTACGTTATATACTGTATGACAGTGTGGTCGCTTTCAAGTTTAAATCTATCCAAATGGCATGTGAAGTGTTGATAAAATAATATTAATCACGTGTCACACTTTACTTTGTTCATATATTTCTTATCAAGGTATTAAAATTTAATACTGTTATGTTGTATTTAATACATTCAAAAAGTAAACCGAATTTTAATTCAACTTAATTGAAATTCGCAGTTATTAAATTATAAATAATTAATAACTTGAACTCCATCGTTATTTCTTAAAGATTCATGCTTTCGGTGTTTTAGATAAAAAATTGCTCTCGACGAATCTTAACTTTAAAGTCTTTTGGCCTATTGATACATTTTAAATGATTTATCATTATCACACATTTGTGTAAGGTAGTTGAATTCGAAATTGTCTTGAATTAACTGATTGTTCAAAAGACTATAAGAATAACTGATGGTTGAAACAAAAATTTGCCACGTATATTTATATCTGTTTTATCTGAACTGTTCATTGTTCTATAAATAACTATTTATTTATTTTAAATACAAAATATCAGGTAATAGAATGTTTTTGAAATAGCTTAAGTGTGTTAATTTAAAATTTAGCTTAAAAAAAAATTATCTGTACTTGCTGAATTGCCGTCTCAAAATATACTCTCGAGAAAATTAAATTAAAACAATATTATGAATGAAAAAATGCATCTAATGAATCTGCAACCACAAGATATTTTCCCCTGAACCACTTTTATTATGTTAAACTATGATAATGATGACAAGTAAAACTTTTATGAGTACGACGCGCGACGTTTGATAAATAATATTTAACTAGTACGGTATGTACAATATGAAAATTATTAGGTAATTTACTAATTAACCGCGTATAAATAAAAATCTAGAATAATGAACAATTATAATAAATTACATTATATTTAAATTAATGAATTATAAAACTTACTCATTATTGAACTGCGACGGAAAATTATAAATTTTGCGTGTTTAATAACGTACAACAAACGTAGGTACTTGGTCACCAACGGTTTATTGAAAATATCCAAAGAGTAACTTTTGATGAATAGGTACTATTAAATGAGAACACGATGCCTCACCATTTTATATTATATGTAGAAGTGAAATATTTTATCTAAAATTGTCAAATAGATTAAATTAAATGTATACCTATGAATTGTATTATTATAGTTATATATATATATATATATATATATCATTAATTGTGTACTTCAGCTGTAATAAAATAATAATACTTTGACGTAAAAATAAACATTATTTTAATTTTATTTTTTCGAGTGGTTTGAATTAATTTTAGATAATCTTAAAATAAGTATCTACATTCCTATACATCTTGTTTTTGATGATAATGATCTGTTAAATATTATTAATCAAAATAATTATACATAACCTGATCAAAACCTATTCAGTTCGTATTAGTCAAGTTGTCAGTGATATTGATTAAAATCATATAAATATTTTTTTCATTAATATATCATATTCGACGGTTTATCAGATATCATTATATGCACTGCTAATTGATTATCATATCAACCGTGATAAATGTCATCAACTATTATAGTAAAATATGTTAATATAATATTTTGAGAGTTACAATAATTATAAATAATAAAATAAAATAAAATAAATATATTATGATATTAACGAACTTTAATAGGTAAAGTACCTATAACTAATATGAAAAAAAATAAAAACAATAAAAATATATATATTCTAATATTTTTAAGAAAAAATTTAAATTAACTAATAGGCACTACCTATTAAATATTTAAATGGTAATAAACAATAGTCAAACGGTAAATGTTTTTACAATCATTAACAAAAATCTAAAAAATATGTAATGTTTTTAAATATTATTATGATTAAAAAAATCCAAGATGGACACAAAAAAAAAATTGTATAGTTTTTATAAATCATATAAATTATAAATTATAATATTAAAAAAAAAATAATATTATGCCATAAAAATTTTAGCAGACTATTGTAATGATGTGTTCTCTTGGAATACTGTAAACAGTGATCAAGTTAACGATTCAATATCGCTATCTACAAGCGAAAACTATTGTAACATTCACATAATATACATTTAATTGGTACAGCTAATTGTATTATGCGATATTATTAATTATTAAACATTTTATATAAATATTAATAAATTGACGAATTAGTATGATTATCGTATCATGAATATCATATTAAATGAGTTATGAGTACCTATATTCTGTTTAAATCGTGTGAAAAACTTATTGATTACTAATACGTGATATCAATATTATTTAGGTTGTGTTATTGGATTATATGAAACTACAATAATATTATTACAACTGCCACAATATTTTGGTTTAATTCAATAATAACTATTTTTATTCATCGAAAAACTATTTGGTGTTTAATAAATAATTCATAGATTTTTCTGTGCTTTTAGATTCATAAATTTATCTCTAATGTAAGATTGCAAAGAATGCATCTTACATAACATGATTTAAAGACGTTTATATCATAATATTATCCTATTTAGCATAATCTATATACAGTCGTACAGACCTTACGTAAAGACATAATAAAAATCGGTAATTAGTAATATTACAGTAATATAATATTATTCTAGATTTATAGCATGTATAAATAATAAAATATAATTATACTAGTATTATAATCTTCCTAGAAAAACACTATATTATTAAATTAAGTATAGGTAATATAATAATAAATGTGCACATTGATTAAATATGATATATTAATTTTAATAAGATAGCAGTAAATTAGTAATCCACTTTTTGTTTATAGGGACTATTTTGTTATTATAAATGAAGTGGTATCTAAAGGAATATCACACTGTGCTGTATTGAACGGTTAGAATATGTAGGTTCGACATTAGTGTTGAACCTACATACTACATACAAATTTGAAAAACCTTACAAAAAAAAAAAAATCCATTACGGATTTCTTAACGTCTACCTGCATAATATTCATTTGTATATTTCAATAACCTAACATTTATAAGCTTCTGTTGTCTGTGAAAATTACTAGTTATACATTTTCTAGTATTATATATTTATTAATTTACTATATAGGTACATATTAATTTGAATATTGAGTACCTACTTTAATTAAGTTTTTCTCTTTATTATTATGAATATTAGTATATTTATATACTTATGTATTTTATACTGTAAGCCCTTATAGTCTATAGTCCATAGATACGAATGATAAAAAAATAAGTACCTAATTGAAGTCGTTATTTAGGATTCAAAATATATAAAAAATCAGCAGAATAATTTAATTTATAACATTTGTCGGTATTTTTGTTTTTTCATTTTAAATAAAAAATTAATGTTTTTTTCTAATTAAAACGCACTGTGTTTTAGTATATTTCTAGTGTTATAATTGTACGCAAAACATATTATTATGGTTTTCCTATTAAAATGTACAAGTGTTCCGTTTCGAGTAAAACAAATTATGATCACGTTATACAATATACATACCTCAACTATTTTTGAGTAAATCAAGTTACATAATATGTCTTATATACTTAACATAGATATATATTATTAAGTATGTATTTTATTATTATTTAGATTTTGATTAAAATAACACAATGAAATAAGGACCAAGTACGTTAATAAAGAATTTTATCAATAACGAAGAAAAGTATAATTTCTATGTGTTTAACTTGAGTGTATTTACCGTATTCAAATCAAACCATACTTAATAATTAAATATTTGTATAAATTATTAATTGTAATATCCTCAATTTAATTAATGTTTCTAGTAATAATTATAATACTTATTATTAATTAACCATCCGTCAAGACGAGTCTACATAAATAGAAATGTTTACTAGCTGTGTTTGAACGTACTACATGAACAATAACTTTGACATGTTACAAAATGACTTTTGTTTACAATTCTATACCAAAGAAATTAGTAAATGGAACATGTTTTTACAAATAATAAAATACAACGATATGGCTGGCTGTAAATCTCACGTTACCTATTATCTATGGTTAAGGAACAATCAATAACTAATTTAATATTTAAGATTATTGAGAACCAATCAGGTTATATTAGACAATACGATTGTATTTAAAAAAAAAAAAAAATGATATGCATATACATTATAATATACTGACAATATATTTTGCATGTTTACCAGTTCAACACACTAATATATTAGCATTTAAACAATTTAATTGATAAACAACCCTTGTTGTTCGATCTAATCGACGAATATCTTACAATTTATTAACCTTTATAATATAAGTATTCGGATTATCCAACCGAAATCTCGTAACAATTAAATATTTGCACGTGGTACTTCCTGAATCATTAATTTTATAATTGATTGTTTGTCGAAACGAAAAAACATACCCTAAGTAATAAATATATTATATAATATAATAATGATTATTTCTAACCGTATATGCATAGTGTTATGTTTATTGTTTGGCTTTGTGGTCTTATAATTATCCATTTATATAAAGTACGACTTGAACGTTTTAAAAACACACGAGAAAAAAACAATTACAAAATCCTCTAGGAAGTGTGTGCGATGGTTGTAGGTGACTAATGCGTTTGACACAATTCAACATTTCGTTGACAATATTTCTATGAACTTAACACGGGTGTTACGTGGGTCGACGATAAGTTTTAACGTGACGGAGGAAAAAAAAAGGGAAAAGAAAAACGGAACATTAAAAGTTGTCGTCGTCGTCGTCGTCGTCGCTATATGCGGTCGTTTTGTCACCGGAACATTTTGTCGTCCGTGTTAATCCGTTGTTACACCGACGTGTGCATTGTGTATGCGTATAAATTACAACAGCTTCGTATCAGAATCTTTGTATTGCGTCGTGTCGCACTATACATTATTATTATAATATTATTCACAGTGATATATTTCGAATTCTCGGCCGGCCGACGACGGACGTTTTTCTTTCACTTCGGTCGACAATACATAATACGTATATTATTATCATAATATCGTGTATATTTCTTTATCATATAATATAATATACAATGATATCATGCCGTGCGCACGCACCGCACGCACTACAACGGGCATATAGTGCACTCGGCGCAGTCGTCCGCGGCCATTGCTTCGGACGCACGCGCTCGTGTGCGGCAAGACGAATCGAAAAGATCCGTTTTCCGACGTCCAAAGCAGCCCGTCCACGCCGCGCGCTACACGTGACTCGACACGTCTGGCCGCCCGAGATGAGAAGATCCGGTGCCCCCTCACCCGCGCTGCTGCCGCCGGCCGCCCGTTCGTCAAGCCCCGCGAGAACTCTAAAAATAATGTGATTTAATTAATGCGATGTTTACGCAGTCAGTGTCGCCCGGACTTGTTGAATGATCTATTCGGGTTTTGATGCGCGGACGTGCACTATATAAACGTATATTACAGCAGCACTATATACCACTCGTACATACAACAATAATAATATATAATATTATCATACGTCTTTTGTCAGCTCATAATTCATTCTCACCCGGTGGTGTTATGACTAGGCCGTCACGTCGTCGTCGTCCGCCGTGTTCCGCGCAGACATACACATAATGATAATAATAATAATAATAATAATAATAATATACACAATGCGCACGCCATCGTTCGCCCGGTTGTCCCGCACGGGATCCGTCGGCCCATCGCCGTCGCGTTTAACCAAATACACATTAATATATTGATATACACAAACTCGGGCCGGAGAGGGACCACACCGCGAACGGTGTCCTACTCGAGGGTGTAGTGCTCGTACGAGGCTTTACGAGACTCGTATTATAAATATTTACACGGACGCGGCCGTCGCCGTTAACGCGCTAGGAGACTTTCGTCGTCGCCCACACACGTCGAGCCGGTCCCTCGTGTAAACAGTTTGAAACCAATATAATAATAATAATAATAATAATAGTATGTCGAAGCGGTCGGCGTGTCGCGTATACAATAATATGTTACGGGTAGGTATGTGCGCGGTCAGCGCCGACAAACGTGTAGGTATATAATGTTATTATTTATTGTTGTGTGCGGAGAGGCGTTTGCGGGCGGACAAACCGCCGGATCGCGCGAAGTAGGCGTACGGACGGAGTCACGACTGAACTGAATATTATATTGTAATACCTATACACTTGATTGGTGCGCGATCGGAGGAAAAACAGACGCGACACTCGAAAACGGACCTTTTTTCCGACCAACGATCCGACTGTACGGCGGTGTTATACGATCGCCGTAATACAATACTGTATAACAGTGGTAGACTCCTGTTCAAGCGGATCGTGCCAAAGTCGTTCAACATTCTGTATCATGCACCCAACCTAACCTCGCGAGTAAAACACAAAAATCACAGAAAATATTACGCGGCGCGTACAAAATATCAAGTGCCACGGACGAGCGTCATACACCTAATATTAATAATACTCGTAGTACATGGGAAAATAATAGGAATGTTTCATTTTTCGGAGTACGACTGCCACTGCGAACGAGTTTTTTTTCATTTAAAAGTACTGTCTAGTAATAGAATACAATCCAAAGAATGATTTGGTTACACATTTTCCGTCATCTTACATATACTTAGATATTACACCGAACCGGTGTTAAGTTTATCAGCGCTTCGTTGTAATAATACACAGTTAGTATTAATGATCTTATCACGTAACACGAATGTTGAAACTTTAATTTTTCAACAGGACGTATAACTCTGTTATTTTTAATCCATACGGATTACTCATTGTGAGAAAAAAACCTAAAACCTAACCTCTGAAATATGATATGTAACTATATGAATATCTGAAAACTAGGTTTAATATAGAAGAGCACTGTATACCACTTTATTTAAATTATTTTATTATTGTTTATGTTAACGGTGATCAATCTTATTATTATTATTATTATTTTAACTGTATAAATGAAATTACTTTATTCATCATAACAGTCAAAACTAGTATTTCATGGGTTTCAGATAACATCATTTTTCGTGGTTTTAATAAACTATATCGTAACTCGTTGAATTATTACTTGATAATATTTATAAATATTTATAATATGCTTAATTTATATAGTCTTAATAAAAAATACAAAATACATATTATTGCGTGCTGCGTTAGTTATGATCAGCAGTTTCATTTTATTATTTGTAATTATTTTTTACGTTCTTTGGTAAATTTATTACTTATTAGAATTGATAATTCAATTCAATTTCTACACATGGAAATTATTATATATTTTTTTTCTATATCTATATAAATAACATGAAATATTGTAATACATAAAAATACTTTTTATATTTTTGTATGCCGAACAAATAATTATTGCAAGTTTTAATATAGTAGTTTGTTTTGTCAATTACCTATTAAATGTTGTTCATAATGCAACTTTAAATACTCAAATAAATTTATTTTTAAGATTATAAGTTATAATACAAATATAATAATTTAATTATTATACCGTCACGTGATTCACGTGTGTTAACTATGATTATTCATTTTTTAATAATTTTGTGTGAAATCAATGTTTCGTGGTGATTGGTGAAGAATTGTTGCCTGCTACTATCAATGAGTTGAAAAACAAAAAATAATTTATGTGACACGCATAACATGTTTTTTTGAAATTTTTAAAATCACAAGTATATCAAATTTTATAATATATTATAATAAAAAATATAATGTTAAACGTTAAACCATTCTAAACTTCACTGCATTATAGTAGTTATTTTACGAATTAAGTAGGTACACTTTAAATATTTTATTTAAAAAATAATCGTTTTTTATTGCCTATTCTACATTTATACATTACAATTGCATTACGCATAATGTATCTACGTCATATATTGATAAGAGTTAATTAATAATAATATGATATGTCATTGATTTTTAATTTCATAAAAGAAGTTAGGTACAAATAAGTTATGTTGACTTAGAAACAAATGTTGAGATTATTACATATTATACAGATTCCAATATATTTATATAAATAATTGCTAATTAGTTTTATATTTAAATATTGATTATTCCAAACTCATAGTGATAAAAATACGATGCTGATATTTTTTTTTATAGTACACTTAAAAATAGTTTAGCAAAACACTTGAATGATATTGTAAAATATACTGCAATCTCATTTATCTCTATCTGAAAATGCCACCAATCAAGAAAACAGTTTTTTTTTTTTTTTAATTTAAAATCATAAATATTTTTGATACATAATAATAGCTTGTCAACATGTGCATACGTTATCATTAATTTGTTTTTTACGTGGTAGGTATTATTCGATTAGATAATAATTAAATAATAGTCAGATGTAATAATATTTACAACATTTTTTGTAATAGGTACCTATGTTAGATTAGTTTAAGACACTATTATACTAAGAAAACAGCTGATTATTACAAATCATGGATAATCTTGTCACCTTATATCTACCCGGTGTTAAATAATAAAAACGCTCATAAAATTATGATAGCATTAATATAGCTGTGTTCTAATTTCTCATCGCTTATCATACGTTACATCTGGTGACCGAAATTTCAAGCTTCGATGTTATTTTTGTAATTATTATTTCAGTAAGACAATAATAAGTGACTTTAAGATTTTGAGAGACATGTGCAACAGATATGAGAAATAATTAATTGATATTATCACACAATGTTTCACGACAGCATTCAGTACAAATATAATAATACAATGCATACATTTCCAGTGACCTATTCATCATCTCCGCTCTCTAGACTAACATGTGTTCGTTTCGGGAAGTTGATGACTGCGCGTATGCGTGAACGTCAGAGTGTTATAAATTTAGAAAAAAGGTCATTAATGCAAAATTTGCGTTATTACAATCATACAAATATTTCGAATCAGACTCGCTAATCACCCTAATGACGATTAAAGCCTGAATTCAGAAAAGGCTAACGACGGTCTTGAAATTTAGATGTATCGGTATTATACTTATACAAATTATAACGTTAGAACAAAAGCAGCGTCTCGCAGGTGACACGACGATTTAGACTAGGCGGACTAGGGCGAACTTGGAATTTCAACGGTTTCCGATGGAATAATGAGAAAACCAGATGGTTATAGAAAATAATGACATGATATAAATTAGATAATAAGATAAATAGTTGTTGTTGAATTTCGGCCAATACAATAGTACGCCGTATACGTGCGTATAGTGTATATGACGAGAGTGGCGTGTACGTTTTGATTTGATAAGGATGACGAGCAAATTTCGTAAAATGGGGTGAAACGAACCGATGACGAGTCCTCGTGGCACGCATCAAAACTACGCGAGCAATAAAACTACCCCTTCCAATAACGACGTCTGCACGTCGTGTTCTCGTGTGACACATA
Source organism: Rhopalosiphum maidis (assembly GCF_003676215.2). Lineage (NCBI taxonomy): Eukaryota > Metazoa > Arthropoda > Insecta > Hemiptera > Aphididae > Rhopalosiphum > Rhopalosiphum maidis. Next base: position 71,634,292 of record NC_040877.1, read on the forward strand.
CAAACACATAGCATGATCAGTTGTGTGTGTGTGTGTGTGTTTGAGAGTGTCAGAGAAAGACCGGTGGCGGGTAGGATTGGTGGCGGGGAAGCTTTCAACGAAATGAAACCATCAACGAAAGGACACACTGATATATGTATATTGTATGTATATACATACAGACACACACACACACACACACACACACACACACACACATATATATATATAGGGCAACAACATCAGACCTCTCTGAGGAAAATAACGAATATTTGCCGCAGTCTCGCGGAAAGAAAGTAATCACACCGCCGCCGCCGAATAAGAAAGCGTCTCGATGGGGTGTGGGAAACGCAATGGGGTCGAGGGGTTGATTTATGTACGAACCGTATGTGCGGACTGCGAGGAACCCGATGATAATATAACTAAAGAAATCTTGTCGAACGTCCTGTGGATTTTCTAACGACTATGGGGTTTTCACCGCGCACAGACGTTGTTATTTTAGTTTAGTTATTTTTTTATTATTCGTCTCAAAAACATTCACAGCCGTTTTTTTACATTAAAATCGTCCGTTTTTATTTCCGTGCGCGTTGAGAAACCATTCTGTTTTCGGTCACGCACAACGTTTATGTGAGGAAATCGTCTACGAATATTTTAGATGTACAGCATTTTTCAACTGCGTTTATAACGCGATTATTAAAATTATTATCATCAACTCGACTTTAACGAACCAGTTAAATATAATAGAACGATTAGCTCGAACTTGCCGTAGAACAATGTTGTGTCAATCGCTATGATTAACTATGACTCAACTCGTTGTTGCGGCGATACAATAATATAATGAAATGCGACTAGCAAGGTGATGGTCGATGGTGTTTATCAAAACTTTTACTGATTTTATATTTATATCGATTTATCGACATTATACTGCACAAAAAAACATAAATATATGCCAGCTGCAGTTATTATCTGGAATTATTTAAAATCATACAAAGAAATTTTCGGGTTATCTAAAGTGGCCATGCACGACAATAGAAACGATAACTAGGAACGCTCCGCAGCTACATTATATTGTATTATGTATATTTTATTAGTATCGCGGTTACTGGTTTGTCATTGTGTATAATATTTATGCTTGTTAACTTATAGTTATTAGTTTTAAGTATTTTAACTTATTTTGATAATTATATTATGGTTTATAAATTTCCAAATTGTATTAATTGGAAATGTATACTGTCACGAAACCGCGATAGCGCATTGTAAAAGAGGGAAATACAAACGTAAGTTCATTATTAGTTACCTATTTTATTATTTTTTTTTTCAACGGTTTGATAATGAAAATTAAGATTGACAAATATTATGTAAAGACTTGTAGTGGTAAGAGTTAGGATCGACCTTCTAACAGTTCAGATGCATTACCTTAATTGAATAGATATATTTATAGAGTATAGTTGTCAGTTACAATTTTAGTAAGTGGACGATAAAATCATTAAAATCCCTTCAAACGAATCACTACCGTAAAGATTTAATGTATACGCCCCGTATTCGACGAGCACGTTCAATTTGAGATACAATTTAGATTTTTGTAATTTAATTGTATAATTACATTATTTTTAATACAATACTGTAATAGAAAATACTGTATGACATATTAATGTCATACAGTACTTTCCAAATGTATTATATTTTATAATTTTATAAAATTTAAAGTACAATTAAATCTAAATTATAATATTGTATACCTACTTTTAAGCTATATTATATTCGGTTAAACTTATTCAACTAAACCATTGCCGGAAGTGATACACATACATATATAATATATCAGTCAAAAAGTTCATAAATGTATAAACTCATAACTGATAAATTATTATTTATTTTGTATTAATTTATTAACCGTTTGACAGAGTTGTTTCGATCGTGAGCCATGATAATTTATTAGTCGGGTTTAATGTAAACGTCCAGTTACCCTTAAATCCATCTCGTGATTTATGTGGGATTAAGCTAAATAAAGAAATGTTTGTTAAATAATAAACGTTTCATATTATAATAATATATTGCCGCAAGCTTCTCCTCGAATACTGTGTTCGTAATAATTGATAATAGTATTTTCTGAGATATTCGATTTTATATTATCTCCGCGTTTGTATAATCTTTAAAATAATCTATAGACACTCAAATCGGTATACATTTTCACTCCGATCATTTTTACTCATAAAAGACATTCCTTCACTGGTACGAGTCATTGTTTTACCCATTTTTACACCATTTTATATAGTGTTAATGTATAAATGCGGACATATGACGACTTACTATTGACTATGTTATAAAAATCAACCTGATAGTACGATTGGGGTTAATTAATTTTATTTAATTTTACTTTTGGGATATAATATATTATACATACGCAATTTAATAATAATAATATACGCTTTCAAAATACTACGAATTACCAAATCAAATTAAATTTTACTTTGAGACCAGAAAGTTCTTGTTGAGTACCCATCGTGTCACTGTAATTGCTTATTGTAGTATAATACTATTTATTTTTAGTTTCTAATGGACGATATGGTCAATATTAAGACATCGAATACTGTTGGTATTAGTATAAGTAACTACATTACATTGTTCATAGCAAAAATATCAAAAAATAAATAATTTATTGAAAAGACGGATGGAACTTTCAGTTAAAGATATCTAAATTAACAATTATACATAAAATACCTATTTATATGCTTAAGCAGTTGCTCTACACACATTTACCTATAACTTGGCAGTTATATACATTATATTTATACTTATAATGTACCTCAGTACCAGATGAAAATATTCTGTATTCACTAAAACCGTAGTAAATTGCGTATAATATTATTAAACCTGTCAGTGGTGACGGCGTATTATAATATAATGATTGTAGCCGATCGCTAGTAATCGTGTAGTTTTCACATTAAATTATACCGTTTACCGTGTATATAGACGTCTGTTATCAGTAAAACTTTACAATCTTCGTGACGAAAAACGACAATTCGGGATGGTTTAAGACGAAAAACAAGGTTATGTCGGTGGGGGGGAGACGCCACTCGTTTTGCGCGTGGGTATTATAATAATAATAATAATAATAGTAATAATATCTCGTACGACAACGATCGATATTTATTACGGTGTTATCGTTGTCTATCAAACGAAAGGAAGAACGATGATTTACCCCTGTTCTTGGCGCCCATTCAAACGGCCCAACATAACACGCCGCCGCGTGTCTAGATGCAGCGAATTCTACTTGAACCGCGGCCAGATAACTATGTAATTAAAACTAGTTTATTGTATTAGCATAAATCTTCAAAGCGTGTGTCGTTGACGTGTGTTTTGCCTGTACTCCGCATTGTAGTGCGTGTATAGTTAGCCAGAAATGTCGTTTTGTCGGCCAAAGACACTAAAAATCGACCGTCAAGTCCGTTGACCGTAATGAATTTTATCCGTTTTCCGTACACACACCGCAGCGCCGTGTACGCGCATAATATTATTTAGCATCACCACGTCTCATCATCATCGTATATCCATTCCCCGGTGGTTATAATACGAAACGAAAACACACCGCGTGGAGGTATCAAAAGAATATTAACTGTCGAACGAAATTCAAGGCACATGAAATATAAATGTTAATTAACTCTATACGCAAGCAGATTGTATCATTAAAATAGTTTGAAAACTTATACTTTATTTCGTCAAATAAATACCAAACTATATAGTCTTGAGATATTGGCTTTTTATATCATACGTGCGTACATACATATATATATATATAATTATACGTGTCGTGTTGTAATAGGCTGTGACATGCGAAGTTCTCGCGCTCTCTTACAGAATCCGTTTTATCTACGAAATCGTCGAAAACAATAGCCGTCGCGGCGTGTGTCTAATACGTTTAGAGTTTCGATCGTTTCTCGTTTAGTATATTATGTTTATAATACTCAACGGTCGACGGCGGTCTTATCCCATTTCGAATCGTATATACAGTTAATGACGACGATTGATGTTGAATAGCACTAAACAGTTCACGTCTGATCACACCGATTCGCCGACTATGAGCACACGCGCGGTCTATACCTCTACCACTATTTATCGTATTACCTGTTTGCGTTTTGATACGTACACGCACCGTAATATTGTTCGGGCCTTCGGGGTCGATTGTTCCGGAACAAATTGCATGGGAATAATAATTTTCGTCGATAAGCCATCGACTTTACCGTCGTCGTGCGTGTTATTAAAACACGTGCCAATAACAGCTAGGCAAGAAGAATTTATTGCTGTGTGTCGTCGCGCCAATTGTTTTCCTCTCGTTGACACGCGCGACCGTGCAAAATATCTGTTATTCGTGTGACAACCGCGGACGGGAGGCGATGATACCGCGGCGGCAGGCGTCGTCACGCGCAAACTTAGCGTTGGTCGGTTGCGTACAAACGACAGCGTTTCAAAAGATCTATGTATACGGTAGTAGTTTTGCTTCGTTTTCCGGTTTTAGTGTATAGTTACCACTGTCTTTACGACTGTGTTTTTGCCGCGGTAATCCACCACCACCACCACCACCGCACAGTTACTGTCTGTGCGTCTGTATAGGGCGGTTCACCAAGCGTTCTCACCTCTGTTTTTTTCTTTCAATAATGTACGAGTAGTTATTTTAAAATTTGTTTTGGATTTTTTTTTTTTTTAATATACATAAAGAATTTATCATTTTAAAATGTTTGACATATTTTTTCTATTACTTAACGAGTGTCCTGTAGTGGTACAAAGTCTGTTTATCAAACTCTTCTGTTTTTCAAATATGAACCCCAATTGTCTACTGTAAATTATTTAACAGATAATTTTTCAGATAATATAAACGTATATTAATCAAAATTCAAACGAGAAGTTCCTGAGTTATTCAATTGTGTTGTAAGAAAGATAGTTGATCCATATGATGTTAAAGGATTTGTAATACATGTGAGCAACGGTAATATGAAAATGTTAGTGATCAATTTATCAAAATATATAATTTGAAAAATGGTCAAAGAATAAAAAATATTAGATTTAATATGAAATCTATGTTGTATCATACAACTATTTCTTGACTAACTTAAAAACTATCCTTAATACAAACATTTTAATAACTAAAAAACTACTCGTTTAAATTTCGATTTAGACAAAGTATAAAAATTAAAAAAAAAATTATTTACTAAATAAAATTAACATTAAAAAAGATTTGAAAAAAAATGTGTATCATCACCTTAAGTAGTATAAAAAGAAATTTGAAAATATGGTAATTAGGTATATTTAAAAATTTTTTACATCAATTTTCAAATAACTACATTGTTGCAGAAAATAGGGGTAAGCATGCTTGGTGAATCATCCTGTATATAAATAACATTAAACAGTATTTCGAGTAGTATTACTAGTGTTACTACACGCAATGAACTCATGACCCTTGAACAAAAAGCAAATTGTAATCGTTTTTGTCGTACAATGGTGTGCCTTGTAACTTTATCGAAGTTCAGAGTACCCATGGAATAACTGGGATTATTGTACGCCCAACCACCATCATCTTAAGTCTTAACTACAGATATCCGTAAAACCGTTTGTTGGTCAAAAAAATACCCACATTTAAAGGTTTATTTTTATTATTTTTATTTTTTAATATCGGTAACCGAAAAGCAATTAAAATTCAAGTGTAGTGTCGTATAATAGTATTTATGTCATTTAAACGGAAAATAAGTACACACTTTAATACAGAATTAAACATTCTAATTTTAGTTATTGACACCATTTAAGTATATATTTGTTAGTTTTTACAATAACGTTCAATAGCGCATTTATGGATCATCTATCAGAAGTTAACTTCCAAGATAATTGAACTTTCAATTGTAAAACTATATTATCAGTAGTAGGTATAGTAATGTCGGGAGTTAATTATTCTCGCCTCAAACCTCGCAACTTGTAAATTTTCCGCTACTAAAACTCAGCGGAAACAACTATATGTGCCTGTATCCTATATTTTCGAAACTAGGAAGTCACATTATGTGTATACTGTAGTGTATAAGTACCAAATCATCAATCAAAGCATTAAACGGCTATGGAAATACAATCTAATTGTGTACCCCCTTCGACTTAAAGCTTACTGTATTAACACATTCGTAATCAGCAGATTGCGCTCTTCATACGAGCACTCCATTTCGGCGCAGAGTATTAATCGACACTTAGGCTCCTATTCAATAACAATCCATTCAGGTCAAACCAAAACGAATGGATTAGTATTTAACATATTGTTCATTGTATTGTTTTTGAACTGATTCATACATAATACAAACATTACTGTCACATTACTCATAATATCATTGCAAATTGTGTCACTGCAGTGATGTCTATATCTATGTTTAAAATTTATTGTGCATCGATAAATTATTTCGTACAGCACACATATTCTAAGGCATCTTGCAAAGGTTATAAAAAAAAAACTTACCCACTAAATTTTTAGGGACGTGGAATAGTTGTGCTTAAAACAAAATTTGTATTTTAGGATCAGTGTACTCACTTTTTATGTTTAACGGTTAGATTACCTTTAGGCATAAATAATTTTCATCAAAATTGATTTATAATTTATTAGGCATAATAAAATATATACATTCGAAAAATCGAAAACATATTATATTGAGTTTAGTTATTAATCGTGTAGGTATCTCTAACTACTTATGTCACATATTGTCACTGTACAAGTTATTGATTATAATATCGGATAATCATTATGAAGACACTATTATATATTATTTCTATGTGTACAATATTCATTTACTTTTATTATATTTTTTAATACATTTTTATTATTGTACATTTTTATTTTATATTTTTGTACGTTTAATAAATATTATTTTTACATAATTTTAAATCGTTAAAAAACAACACTTTTCTAAACAAATATTTTTATTTTCCCTTTTTTAATTATATCATGTATTTTTAATTTTTTATGTCGAAGCAAAGTTTTAGAATACTTGATATATAAAAATCGGATTTAGACAAGTATAGTTTAAAGTTTAAATCAGAGAGTGGTTTAAAATCTTTTATAGATCGAAATACTCCAAGTAATATTTTGCTTTGAAATAATTAAATTAAAAATGTGTTTTGTTATTCAAAAGAGTAATAGAAACTTAAAATGATAAATTAATATTCTTTTAAAATAAAAATGATAACGATAATAAATAGCAAAAACTATATTGTTTTTTGAACATAATGTAGAAGAAATAGGTATTTCCAAAAACTTAGTGTTTTCTGAAATATTGAGTTTTTTTATGTTAAATGAATCGTCCGATCCATAGTATCATCGTAACTATGAAAGCTAAATGTTACGATAGAGTCTAACAGATAGACGATTTTACATTTAGTTATTATTTATATATTTATTATGTTTTGTTACATTTTGTGAATCAATTAAATTTTAAACAGATGTTTATGCAACTTAAAGAAAGAAAACGGATCTTAATATTAATAATTTATGTGTCACAAAATGTATAGTACAATTACTTAATAATTACTTAATTTCGTATCTCGAGTATACTTCACTTTTAAGTAGTAATACGTGATACCTATCATAATGTAAATTTAATGTTAAGGTATTTCATCATATTTTAAATGAAACCGTGATTATTCCATCTAAGTGTCTGGATTGAATAAATACATAGTACAATTTGTATATACGACTAAAGTATTCTAAGATATAAGACAAGTATAATATTTAAGTTAAATATATTCGATATTAATTTATATCTACAATTTACTAGATTAAAATAACATTAAAACGGTGACAATTAATAAAAGTGCGGATATGATTCAAAAGCTTAGTTGGACACGCGTTTTGCACAAATCCATCACCAAAGCACATGACAACAACTTATTTTAAATTTAGAAGCAATGGATTAGATAATAATGAATATTAAATACTTATTTAATAATTATTTTTGTACAGTGTTGTAGTGTTTATACTCGTCGCCATGCTCGTGAATGATAAGTGATAACTGATAAGTGATAACGTTCTGGAACCATTTACTTCTCTAGCATAACATTTTTTTTTAACTATACCATAAACTTTCAAATGATTTTCAAAACGTTGGTAATATATTTTACAGCTAAGTAATACGAATTAAATTTCCAAACTATTTTTCCAACATTATCGAATGTGGAGATAGATTTGAGAAAAAAATTAATCATGTAGATATATACATATCGAATAACGTTATTTTTTCAATACGTTGATATTTGCGTTTTTTTTTAAATATTTTTTAATATCTATAATATATAATTTAATCATTCGTTCACTGGCCATCAAGATTATTACAAAAATAAAAAATGTATTTATACTTTCACAATTCATAAAAAGAAGGCAATAATAATTTATAACAATAATTGTATTGCGTTTTTGATTCAAATGAACACGCATAATAGATAAAAATATTAATAATTATTCAGCAAGAATTTACCTACTTGACATAATCCGATTATCAAACTCGTATACACATCATGCATCCAAAGCGAGATTATTAATGTGTGATTTAGTGTCGCTTTTAAAACTCAGCGATATTCATTTGGCACGGCGTATGTGTGTTTAATTAGCAGTCGATACAAGTACTATAATTATGAGCATAACTCACTGCTGTGACACAATCATATTACCCACAATACGGGTATTTTGATGTTAATTAGTAATTAGTCAAAGTATTGGACATACGAACGAATTACTCTCCATTTGGTATATTTTTGGCAATTGAGCAAAGTATGTAAAATGTTTAATTCACAAAGTTCGCGCTGTTGTGTACACAGACTATAGGCCATGGCGATTGGAGAAAAACATTTTTATTTTACAACAATAAAATAAAATATTGAAAATCTATACATTTTAAAAACTTGTATTATGTCAGTCTAAAACTGAATAGTTGTTGTAATGAGAACTAGTTAGGTAGATACTTAGTATTGATATGAATTGCATTTAGGAACACGAATTATTAAATTCCATTGGACACGGCGAGTATAAATTGTTATAAAAATGAAAAAAAAACTGTAGGTACCGCGAATCGGTCCCAAAAGTATCAATTTAATCCTGTCAGAAGATGTAATTAAATTCATTTTCCTTACGCATATTAAAATAATAGATTGAATACGTTATCGAACGTGTGCTTATATAATATAATATGGCGATTCACTTCCCTTGTCCTATTTTAATCTACTTTTCTTTAATTTTAAACTAATCCATATTCTAATTTTCAATTTTTTTAGTTTATATTAAAGAACGTGTTTTTAAATACTTACATTTTGTATGCCGTTAAGGAATGTCCTGTAACGATACAAATATATATATATTTCAAATGATAACCATTTTTTTTCCCGTAAATATATATGTTACGGTAAAAATTCGAATACCGGTTAAACCTAGAATTTACCGGTAAATCCAAGGTTTCGCCGACTACTGTTGATAAATGTCCGAATTTCGAACATTTGAATGATCTTTGTAGTTCGGACTTTTACAAAGGGGATTTGGTAAATCTTAGGATAAACAATCAGTGTTAGTAAAAGTCCAAACATTTTTACCAAATTTATTAATTATTATTATTATTTAAGTATATTAGGTAGGTATTACATCAATGACTAATACAATATTAGTTAGTATATTATATTATTATTATTATTATTATTATTAAGTACTAATGCAAAAATTGACATATTAAATGTACTGGGTACATTTATTACTAGTATATTATTTTTATTATAATTAAATTAATTGTATTATTAAATTATTTATTTGTACAGGCTTGGCTACTGTGACATATCGAGTTACACAATACATTTTTGGATCGGCATTTACATCTGTTTATTACACATTTTTTTAAACAATCACACCTTATTAGTCCTTGTCCACCAGTCAAAGACAGTTGCGATACTGCTTGTCGAATACCAATTTCATTATCTGGTGTAATTACCGATTTTCAAAATGTTTCTTCACATAAGGTGAACTGATTGCGAGTGAACAGTTGTGAGTGTTCCCGCTTTTGTACCCAGGCGATAAAAATCTCATTTGGTATGTATAATAGTTTTAACAGTTAGACCTTTTTTGGGCATACTGTTCCCAAAGTCAATATTTAAATAATAATAATTATGATTATCAAAATAAAAGCCGATCGCAGTTTAGTTGTCATAATATATAACAATAATATAAATGATCTAATATATTAAAAATAATAATAATTAAATAATATACTAGTAATAAATATAACTATTACATTTAATATGTCAATTTTTGCATTAGTACTTAATAATAATAAAATAATATACTTACTAATATATTAGACATTAATGTAGTACCTACCTTATATACTTAAATAATAATAATAATTAATAACTTTAGTAAAAATGTTTGGATTTTTACTAACACTGATTGTTTATCCTAAGATTTACCAAATCTCGTTTGTAAAAGTCCGAACTACAAAAATCATTCGGGATTTGACCAAACGATGTTGTGTATCCTAGGTTTTATCGAAATCAAATGTTCGAATTTCGGACATTTATCAACAGTAGTTGGCGAAACCTAGGATTTACCGGTAAATTTTAGGTTTAACCGGTATTCGTACTTTTACCGTAACATATATTTATCTATATATATATATATATATATACATAACAAAATTCAAACCAGTAGTAAATGATTAATTTTCATGTACTAAAGGTAATAGGGTTTAAGATATTATGGGAACTACTTATGTTGGTTTTATGATAATGGTAATTAATATTAGCATTTTATAATAATTTATAAAAATTAAATATTACATACTACTTTTTTATTCGATAAAATATCATGATTAATGATCTTATGAGTTATTATTCTTACTCCTGCATACAAAATACCTACCCATTTAATACTTGAAAACTACTCGTTAAAATATTTCGATTTAAATATATCAAAATTATCAAAAAACGAAAAAGCGTGATATAATTTATCAAAAAAAAAAAAAGAAGTTTGTATCATAATAGCAGACGATAAATAAAACATTTCTAATAAAAAATTATTTCGAATAGGTGTATTATCAAAGGATAAAAAGGTAAGTGAGAACACTGTTGGTGAATCATCCTGTATATAATATATTATATTGTACTGTTTTGCATTGTATCTATATGTAATACGCGACCGTGTGCTGTTACATTGTGCTATCGACGAGATTTGCATATTGAGCACATGCGTCGGAGGAGCTTGTAAAAAACGACGAAAACGCATAATACCAAATTATGACACAGTGCAATCGTCGTGCGTGCCTTGTCGAACACGAGAAACGACCGCACTCGTCAATTGCCCACCCGCGCACCACACCTTTTGAAATATCTTTTGACGGGCGCGGTGACTTTGCGGCAATAGGAATTATTCTAGTACACGCATATACAGTCCCGTTTGGGTAAACTTTTCGCCCGACATATTTCTATTAAACCCCGTCAGTGGTCTGTGTTTATTCTCTCGGCCTTTACCCCTCGTCTCGTGTCACAAAACTCGCATAACAAACTCGATTTGCATAATTTCGCCTTGGTCCCGGCCATCGATATATAAAGGTTTTGTGCGTGGCTTACTCGCCACGTCGTCGTGATGATTAGGTTTTAATGGAGTTATTATATTGCGTTTACACTGGCTCGTGACTTTTGCAACTTCCGCCGCCGCAGCAACGGATGTCGCCGGCGCGGTAAATTCGTACGGTCGCCGGTCGCTCTGTGTATGTGCATGCTGATTCATCCGAAACCGATCCTTCCCACTTCACCCGTTCACTACACTAATAGCAATCAACCACGTGCACTGTACAAGTTCAGAATTCCAGTCGTTCTATTAAAGACGGATCAGTTGCTTAGCAGGAGTTTCTCTTCTGTGCTCAGTGCTAAGTCCCATTTAATAACCGTATGACGAATGATTGAAAATCTTCAAATATATTAGTACGTTTTATCATAAATTTATTTCAAAATTAAAAACTTATTTACGTGAAAAGTAAGAAAAATGATTTCCTAAAATCCTAACGGAAATTGAATTGTTAAAATAAAATATATTTAAATATGTCGAGACTGTTAACCGGTACAACCTATCGGAATGACGCGAAAATAATGAGATAAATTGTAAAATAGTATACAATACATCATACATGGTATTTTTAATCAAGAATTTCGGTAAACGATTGTATGTCTTAAGAATACATAAATACATAATTTATTAGTATAAAAATCATAAGAATCCTCGTGTGGTTAGAAACATTGATACGTTACATAATTTAATTTTAGAACAACGGCTTAAACAATTTGTGAATTAAAAAGGTCTTTAGAGCTCATCCCGGAAACTCGTTTTGTCGTATTTAAAGACCTCCGGGCGCGCGTTAAACCCGATGTTTTTAGGGTTACGTCAGTTCTACTGTACAATTCGTTGTATAAATCATGATGAACAGTGGCCAAATGCTAATGACATTGTAATTGCGCGTCCGCATTACATATATACACACTCTATCGTGCTTGTATGTGCGTTTATACATACAATATAATATATTATACATGTGTGTGTGTGTGTGTATACATCTGTCTTTTTTTCTCCATAAACGCTACCAACAATAATTTACTATAAACACAACCGTAATAACAATAATAATAATCATAATAATGACTTTACGAGTGCGCGGCGTTTCTAAGGGTTTTGGACATTTCATAACATGTGGCTCTTCTGTAGCACCATTAGCGTGGATCAAGGGCCTATGATGGGACCGAAAATGTCATTATCATTAGAGTTCACGGTCGTTAGTATTTCCCATTAGATCTCCGAACTCACGGGTCGTAACGTTTCGAGTTTTTGACCGCTCACACCCTCAAACTGGTGTGTTAAAGGTACTACCGTGCCGCCACCAAAGTCGACGTTATTTCCTGTATAATATAAATTGATTAAAAAGACTCGTTGATGAGTGCCATCGAAATTATCTCACGAAACTATAGGTAAGTATACCAGACTATCACAAAAATATATTTATATGTTAAATCGATTATGTAATTGAATGTGCGTATACAGCAACCCTAAAGTCAATCCAACCATAATATCATATATAGTGCTTTAAAAAAAAAATGTTTACGGTGAGAAAACAAATTACTATTGTGATTGTCAAATTAAAATCGTATTACGTGAATTATACGGAAAATGTTATAATATTTTGAATCCAGAGAAAAAATATATCATATGTTACAATACATGATCGTCAAATTTGTATGAGTAGTTTAGACTAGCCACGTGAAAAATATACATTGAACAGTGAAATTACTTAATGACTTTTACGTTTTAAATTTATGTGAGAAAAATAGTATACATACAACAAATAACAATACAAATATATATCATATTGCATTTCATCTATTCAAATAGCTTTGTATTATATACTTTATTATTTTCTCAGAGTCACTATAAAATATGACTACTGAATGATAATAATTAAAAGTATAATCTGAAAACAAAGAAATATCGGAGATAATGTTACAATAAAAATATTGTAACACAATATATTATATAATATATATATGTGTATATTATAAATACGTGAAAGATGTATCATATATCATTGTAAGCGTGATTTTTAAACGATTACGGATTATGGATCAAGAAAATAAATAATTGCATTATTAAAACTAAATTGTTTTTTACATGAAACATTTTCATGGAAATTTAAAACATCTTAAAGAAGTAGCGCTGAGTATACAATATAATTTATGTGTATAAACTTTAAAAAATCATTTTAAAATCAATTGTAATGAATTTACTGTTAACATTATCAAAAGTTTAATCAAAATCCATACCAAAAAAAAAAAAAAGATTAGATTAAAACAATTTGAAAATTTCCTGACTTTGATATCTGTCGTTAAAGTTTGAACTTCATGTACTTACTGCTGAGTTATACAAAAGATAATGAGCGTAATATGATGTATTTTCAAAAATTTTAAACTACTGTAAGAACTTTTATGAGAAACCCAGGATTATTATAGTGTGGAATATTGAAACAAATAATCTTTTCTAAAATGTATTATTTAACTACCGTATAACAATACGACGTGATTCTTATCAAACAACACTCATTATTTTAAGATCTATTAATGTTTTTGAAAATATTGATTTTACATAATTTCAAGTTGGAAAAACAAATTTATAAAAACTATATAGTTTTTAATATTTTTTTATCGTTGTGTTTTTACATAAGAATCAAAATTCGAACTAGTAGTTTAAGAGTTATAAGTTATAAGAATTATAAGTTTTAGTGTGCGAAACGGAATGATTCGGGGATACCACGAAATATTTTGTTCTACTATTCCTCAGACCAACATTTGAAATACTTATAATGTATAAACTACTCGTCCAAATTTCAATTTGTATGTACCAAATAGTCCAAAATACTCCCAAAAGTAATCTGCTGAGGAATATGAAATTAAACATTTATTTTTTCATTCAAAAAAGTAAAACAAAGTTTATTATAATAAAAAATAATAACGTTTTTAAAAAACTTAAATAGATTTTGAAATAATGAGTGATGCCTTGCTAATTTGGCCTACTATTCCAAACACCAAAAAATAATCATTGGCAATATTCTCTCAGCTTTCAAATACTAAAGACTATGTTTTATTTTTGATTATACATAGGTAACTATACTATCTATTTATTAGATTCTTTAGTAACTAATCGAGGTTGAATTTTTTATATAAAATCGTACACGTAAGTAATTCAATGTAAAATGGTATATGTTGTGTATTTTTTTGATGTTTTACTTTTTCTATTTATTTCAAGTATAACACAAAAAAGGCGAACATTTAGTTTATAAGAAGAAACGATCATCATTCAGATAAGCAATATATTACAATGACAACAATTAATAATGATAAACGGACTAATACAACAATTACAAAATAAAGTATCAACTAAACATTTTCGATCTGCACTTGGTTTGACGGAGATCAAAATATTTAACATAATTATAAAAAATTAATAATCTATTTATAGTGATGACTTAAGCTTATAATAGTATGATTATTTATCGGTGTATAGAAAAAGGTAGTAGAAAGAAGGGTGTACAGTATTATCATGTATTATCAGTTTTACGCTAACAGACATCTCTAATATTATGTAGTGTTATAATTTTCATATACTCTGGGGAGTACAACAAAGTACAAACGGATCAAATTTATAAAAATAAGTAATTAATAATGAAATACAAATATAAAATTGTATATTAAATCTAATCGAAATGTCTAGTAAAATAATATAAATTCTATTACTAAACAGTATAGTCTATAAATAAAAACAACAACATTTTTTTAAATATAAAGTACCATACACAGATAGACAATGATAAATATAAGTTATTATTTATTTGTTTAATAATAACTGTAAATCATGTGATCTGACTTGGTATTTAAAAAATACGAATTATTGTTTTTTAAATAAGATTTGAAAAATACATATTTCTATTATTTTAAAGATGAAAATTAGGTTTAAATATTCGTTTCATTACTTAAATAAATAAATGATTAATTTTTAATACTCACGGGTAAAATGCATGGTGTGCGTCCTTTATATCTGAGGTTTTCGTAGCTGCATAAATTTGTGTAACGTTTTGACTAATGTATAGGTTTGGTTTGAAAATAAGACTGACGCCGATAGCCTAAATCAAAAGTAATGAAAGAGTAAGTACAATGTCGACTAATTATCACTTTAAAACAACTACCAGTCATTATTACAAATAAACTGTCATTAAAATTGTATAATTACTAAAAAAATAATAATAATAATAATAATAATAACAAATACTATAGTTATTAATTAGAACATTATACGTATATACTTGTAACAATTGATGCATACTTTCAGTTTTAATTAGTCCGAAAATCCGTTATAGGTTAATGTAAAATGATTAAATAATTACTGCAATACATTAGTTTAAACATAAAACGACCATTAAAGTGAATATAAGTTTCAACAAACATTTCTGTTTTCTAAAATCTGCATTGCGTAATAATATCTATAAAAAACGGTAGTGAACCTTTGATGTTAAAAAGCGCTGTTATTGTTTTCTAACGCCAAATGAATTTTTTTTTTTTTTTTACGTATCGAATGTATTTGTGATAGAATGTTTCTGGAACAATAAAACGATTTTTTTATGGTCAATATGTATCATATATTATGTATGATCACGATTTTAATAGGTATATTTCTATTTTTTGGACCAAAAAAAAAAAAAAAAAAACAAACGATAAGCATTAATTGAAATGGAACAAAAAGAAAACATTAATTAATATTGCCGTACTAAAATCATTTATATAATATACGTGCTCGTGTGCGTGTGTACGTCGTATTGTTTTTTCACGGTCTGGCTCGGCGTTTTTTGATCCACGCAAAACTCGTTGAAACTATAAACGCATACTTAAAACTTTGGTGGTTTTTTTTCTTTCCTTTTCGTCTGTCCCATCCGATTCAAGTATAATTGATGCAGTATAAAATTAACGACCGGCGGAACAATGGAATTCTTGATTATCATATGTTCGTGTATAATAATAATAATAATAATAATAATGCATAACTGTCTTTCTCTCTCGTGCACGCGTCATCGTAGACACAAAAAATAAAAATTACATACTGCGCCCGACAAAATGCTACTGGCGAAATTTTTCCCAACTGTTATATAATCGTATATTTTCCGTTTTTTTTTTTTTTTTTGTTTTAATTCAAACCGTCAATAATAATAATTATTATAACAATAAATCGTATTCAGGGTCGTCCCTTTAAAACAACGCGTTGCCGGCCACCGGGTAATTAAACAAAGCCGTCGAACAATAATGATATGCAGAGCGTACACATATTATTATTATATAAATATATATGCGCTTATGCTTATAGAACGGTTTTTCGGCCGGTACAATGGGTAGAGAGGTATGCGGCGTTTGATGTTTTTTTTTCTTTATTTTTTTTTTTTTTTTTTTTATCAACAGCGCGGTATCGCGCGTTCAAACAACGTCGAGGGGTAGCGTTTTCTTTTCATCTTGCGGTCGAGAGATATGCGTCCTACACGGTGGAAGTTTTGTTTTCATGTTTTCGTCTTTGATTATAATTCGCTTTTGTACGTACACCGAACGTCAGTCGATCGAGTGGGTAGAATATAACGAAATGCGGTTCAGACCTACCCTATTAAGCTTTATGTCTATACCTTTAAGCCTATAATCTATATATGTATAGTGTCGAATTCGCAATGTATTTCAAGGCGTCTGGTTGAATCGAAATTACTCATTTATGTTCGTTGCACGAAATTATATGAATATTAACGAACCCGTTGGCATTCTTTCCAATCAAATATTGAAATATGTTATAATATTTTATCGTCTGCAGATGTGAATACCGAATACCCATTGTTCGACTTGTATAATAATTGTATATGCTATTTAAAGCAGGTACCGATGTGCCTTTGAACAAATAAAATATAGTTCATTCGATAATATGCATTGCTCTCCCCGTTTAAGCTTGTTACTCGAGTTAAAACAGAAAAACTGCGCTTTTCTAATCTAACCTCGCGTTTCACATAATCTATGTCATAATACTGTAATATAATATTGTACAATTTATTAATATTATGTTATTACGCGAGTGGGGATGACGTCTGCATTCGAAACATTTACAATTGCTTTTAAGGTTACGCGTTTGCGTTTTGTCTGCATAATACGAATCATTTTACTCACCGTTCGGCGATTGTTTTAATCACGATACTATTCGCATTCGAATCGACCGTAAAAAAAAAAACACGCACACGGCACGAACAATAACGTCAAGTGTGGTAGCAAATACGCACCTTTATCATAAATGTACCTAGGCCGTCCGCCTTTTCGATGTTACGAATTACGACTGTTGTTTTAATAAAACAATTAATTGTAATTATACGGTTCTCGGGCCTCTCGTAACAATAAAACTACATACAGTCGTAAACGTCGAGCCAGAAACCCGCGAGTGGATTTTGCGTACATTTCTAAAGAGAAGTTCCCGGCGTTATTAAACTAACATTGTATTATTATCATCATATCAGCATAAGTACCGAAGTATTACATATATTATAGGCACATACTGCGTGTATTTACTATTACAATTATTGTTATTATTTTTTTCATCGACCGGATTTATGGCAGATCGATTAGGTAGGCGCTTAAACTGTTATTCGACATGACAGGTCATAACAGTACTGTTGACAATGCAATGGCTGCCTCGTTAAACGAGCATAATATTAAAATTAGTTTATTTTCCATATCGTACAAATAGAATAGAACATTCGACTGAATACACTTTGATATTTCACTTTATCGTTGTAATTTGTACGTAGATATCGATAAATAAAATAATCTCGCAGAAAAAAAAAATGTTTGCATTTCACTGAACAATGCACGTGCGCACGCCAATATACCAATATACCTAATATCATAACGTCGCATACACACTTATCTGTAACTCTATAGTCGTTTAGACATATATACCATCTTTATACGCATTACATATTATTTTGTTTTCATTTAACTAGCCGATATACATATACACACAGGTACTGTATATATACGCTTATAATGTCCATTAAGGAAACACGGATCCGCTCCCACGTTTAGTCATGTTCGCATGCAGCATACATCATGACTTTTACTTCTCGGACCATATTTAAATATTATATATTTAATAAGCGAACGCGCGTAACTTGTGTGCACAGAGTCTCATTGTGTCCCGGAGACGTTTTGTTGTCCTCAGTTTTTCGGTGCGTGATTGTTGTCATAGTATACGACGTTATAATTTACGGTTTGGAAGTATTATGTTTTTTTTCGTCCCCGAAGAAGTACAGGTTTGTTACCTACTCCGTGGTAACGACAATCGTCATACCGACGCGCCGTACCGTATACATTAAAATCGGAGACTTTAATAGTCACAGCTCGGTCTGGGAGACATATTAAAAGCCAATTAGATAATCCTACACCGAGATAATAGGGGAGTCGACAAACCAATCTAAATAACACGCTACCGAATAAACTGCGATAAGGAAATTTATATTAATGGTCGATTGAACGTTTTTCTTCTCTTCGCATCACATTAATTATTATATTGTACGAAAGAAACGACATAAAGTAATTAACAAACCGTGCAAAGTCGATGGACTTATTGTGAATTTAAAACAAAACATAAAACGGCCTTATAATATTATATTGTACGCGTTGTAAATTTATAATGACAACTTTTGAGATCGTCAAAAGTTTCGAATTCGCTCACCAGACTCTCTTTTGTCGTTACCTCGCGTTTAATATGGATTTATTCTAATTTTCTGTCAGTTTAATTAATTTGGCACTCGTTCAGCAGGTTAGCACAAACGTACAATTGACCACAAACATGCACACGATTTTGCGCTGTACAATTTACCATTTCCACAACAATTCGTCTCTCCGAGTGTATGTAAATGAATGCAAATGGTCACACATTTCTATTTTATGCGTTTGTCTCATTCCTCCTCCGTTGAAATTTAGTTCAGTTTCTTTTTATTTATTCCGTTTGTTTAAATAATTTATTAAGGGGATTTTGTAATTTATCACAAGACTGTTAGGTCGATTCCCACATAATGATCTGTATACGTAAATCCGAGTGTACTCAATTGCTCAGGTTTTCGTTTTAAAATGTAATATGCAATTTAAAGTGGAAATATTGTCAAAGATACTTCAAATCGTATTATATTATAATATATTATATATAATAATATTATTATTTTATTCAAAACGCATATTGAGTTGGTATACAGTATTTTATAAATTGTTGACAGATGCAGTGACGAATTCATAGGGGCCAGAAGACTAGAAATCTTATAACGTATTAGTATGTTCTCAGATCTATTCTGTTTAAAAAATACAAAGTAAATAGTTAATATCTACCTAATAAGAGTTTTAACATGATACGTAGATCTATTCAACAGTATGTAATAATGTTTATTGTAATAACTAATAACTAATAATATGTGTAATAGTTAGGTTCCTATATTTGATAAATCAACCTGTGTTTATATTAAAAGGTTAATCCAATGCCGCCGGGGTTACCCGTGTATATAATAGCGACACTGGTTAACTGAATAGGTATATTTATTATTATTATTATTATTATTTTTTTACCGAGGAATTAATTTTGCGATTATTAGTTTTAGAATTCTGGTTTTGTAATCCAATGTTGTATTTTAATCATCACATACATTCCTCGTGGTTGATGCGATCAAAAATTTAAACAATGTCTAGCGTTATCTTTGTATCGGAGGAAACATATTATTTCCATGACAACGACTTTTTAATTCAATAAATTGCTTAGATTTTAAATCGAAATAAATGTTTAAAAAATATCTAAACGTGTTTGCTATAACCATATGTGTAACCGTTATTTTATTATTATTATTAATATTTAATGTTTGTTTTTATTCTTATCCGACGTCATTATTTCTCCCTAAGTCCGACGGTAGCCGATTTCGACACAATTATCAATGAATTCACGTCATACTGTTGAACGCTATCAGCAATTTGCCGTAAATTGATCGATTGATCGAATTGCGTAGAATGCTCTAAAATTTATTGACATCGTGTAAATTTCGCGCGTTTACCATTCGAAAGCAATAATTGACTGACCGTGGTCTCCGCTATCGATCGCGAGACGCGAACAACCGGCGCCACACTAATCTATTTGGATTGTTTTTTTCCCGCTCAGTTTTATTTATATTATTTTTATTATTTTTATGAAACACACGCAATTTATGAATTGGCGTGCATTTAAACGTCACCGTCTTATTATTAATCTACGTCTGTCCGCAATTCCACTGTACGTTACGACTTATAACCGAACAAAATATGTGCACATATACATAATATTATACACGATAAATTACGTTGTTTACAAAAGCCGATTACTGTATCAATAAACGTATATATTATAATATTCACGTTCTCCCATTTGAGTCATATATTTCACAGATGCATTGTACAGTATATAATGAATGCATCGCGATCCATTTTGAACAAACGGTTAGGTATGTCTTGTGCGTATACGAGTACTATACGACATACGTACATAATAATATAATATATCGAAAAAAACATAATTCCTCACAGTATACAATATAAGGGACGATTCACCGAGCATGCCCGCCACCCCCTTTTTTAATCGTGCAGTTTTCCTAATCATCTTATTTTCGTAATACTTAAATATACTTATAGACATTAGAGATTAAATTATTGCAGAGAATTTTCGTGTACTATTTATTACAAAGTGTCTGATGGAGATACGAAATTTTTTTTGCCAAATGAGAGCCCTCCCCCCCATTTTTTGCTGAAAATAATTTATCAGATTTTGGATACATTCACTATATACGAAAAATTGAATGAGCATGATAAAATTCCTCTGCAGTATGTAAAGTACCTACACAGTATGCACGCGCACAAATCTATAACCCGCGTAGTCATAAACACAATATCTATATTAAGCCGTTTAGTTCAAAACGAGAGAGCATATATATTTCTTATATATATATATGTTCACTTGATCTTTTTTTTATTCTTTCGTCCGTTTCAAAGACTCGCGACATTTCCTGCGGGGATCTGATTTTTATCGCACGAGCTTTTTACGAAAAACTCTCGAACACGATCACCCTGACGGACAAATTCCATTGATTTATCGTAAAACATGATATAGACAAGCGTTAAAAAAAAAATATTACTACGATAACAATAATGGCCGTATAATAAGGGCATCGGCGTGCAGACACCGTCTCGTGCGTCACTCTTGTACGTCTCCCTTAACTCGAATGGACAATTTCATTTGTAATAATTCGGATGTGTTTGTGTGTGTGAGGGGAGGGGGTGGGGAAAGGACGGTGTCGACAGTGGCGACGAGTGGTGCAGACGGATATCCCGTGACATGATGGATTAGACGGCGTCATAAAACGGGGTGGCTGCCGTTAGTCGTGGAAAAACAACAACGCGGGTAATTAACTGTTGATTTACGCCGTTGGCACATTCGGAGATTGAGTGAGAACTGCGCGCGGAGAGGGAATTGAAACTTGCTGGGTAATTTATCACGTCCGCGCGTTCGAAAAATTAAAAAAATAATTATTATATATATTAAACTTTGATTAAAAAAAAAAAAAAAGAAGAATAGAGAGACGAGAAAAAAAATTAAATGTGATCGCGTTTTCTTTTATCCTTCGTTCATTAGTAATATTATTATGTTAACTGTTATTATAGTCACGTGTCGAGATCTACCAATATATTTTCTAGTGTATAGTGTTTAAACAGAAAATTAACTAATACAGAGAAAATTATGTATAAAACGTATACACAGTTGTAGGCTATGTTCCAAAGTCAATAGTTTTTTTCTTCTTTTTTCAAGTTATCTTTACCGTTGAAGTGAAAATTTTTTTAAAAATTATATGACAAATATCTATAAGATGTTTTTCATTTACAATAATTAGTTACATTACACGGCTGACCGTCGTGTAAAAGAATATATATATATCATTAATATATAGATAGATTAAGACTTATCGTAAGGCAATTTATTGTAATAGAAACTAATCATCACGAATTAAATTTGAAATAATAATTGACGACGAAAAATATTGTTGTTAGGACCTATATTTGTATAATATTCCTTTTATTAATATTATTATATACGCGTAAGACGTAACACCCATCCTCATCAACAAGAAGCAAAATCGATATTTTTCACACCATATATTTTTTTTCAATAATATTTTTATTTAAATCCTTAAATTATAGTTATACAACATTTAAATATTATACTGTTACTTGTAAACACACGTGTAATGATAATTGAGATATACCAATACCATAAACATCATAATATTTATTGTTATTGCATATACCTTTTCTTTCTTTTTTTTTTCTTTTTTTTAATTTAGAGTTAAGTTATTACTTCACTTCAGTACCTACCATTCTTTTTAGTATTTATTTAAATATTATTTAAAACAACCAGCAACAACAACTATTTTTGTCCAACTAGAAAACAGATATTATAACCTAACTAACATTAATATTCGTGTTGAAAACTGGTATGTATAAGTGTAATACTATTCGGTGAAATCCATACCTTAAAATCCATATAGCGCTTTCAATTAAAAACCCCTATATAAAGTTATGTGTATGAAGGCTAACTATACAATGCGTACTATAATTTATTTATAATAGATTCGGTTTCCTCTGTATATATATATACATAAACATAGTTAGTAAACTCTATGAATAGGTACAAGCCGTTACAATGTAATTACTAATATTTATTAGTAGGTATTTTATTACCTCTCTATAATCGTCTGTTGCTAGTTGTCGACAATAATAATACGCATTAAAAAACGTAAAAACGAATAGGACGTACATCGAAAATATTCGATCACTATATTATTATAATTTTATAACGTATATACATATATACTATATGGGTACCCGCAATAACATAGGTAGGTATTTTCGATTGGCCGTTTCACGTGCGTGTAACTGCTACGCCGCGCCGCCGTCGTTATTTTATATTAATTGCACCGGTCCGTTGGAGCTAATCAATTAATTTAAAACCGTATAGTTTACGATAAATAATGTTATGTGTTTTAAATTGAATGGCATTGTGTCGGTTAGACGGATTTCGTGGCTGTGTGGCCTCACGCCGAGTTACTCGCATGCCAAGGTTAGAGGCTGCGCACACATAATAATAATAATAATAATAATATAATGTATACCGAAATATACGGCAACGCACGGCCGAACCTGTACAGTCTCCGCAACACATCAGCCGTATGTATATTATGTGGTGTATACGCACTCGTATCACGTCGTTAGCGTAATAGTAATGTGTAACTGCAAAGAGTTTATCGAATGTTTGTTTCTCGCGAGAGTCGCCGCCGCGGCGATGGGTTCAACGTATCCACAAAACTTCGACGTCCATTTAAATAATACATAATGGAAATTACTGAATCCAGAATAGTCTCGCAACACCATTCCAGTTATTTGCATATATAGTGCATATAGTGCGGGTACACCTACACACGTGCGTGTGTGTGTGACGAGGATATCTTTCTGTATTGTTTGTAATGCATTTTGATTTGCATTGTTTTTTTTTTTTTTTTCAGTGAAAATAGAATAACACAATAATTAATTTTTCGCATCCGGTCAAGTGCGACGACGCAATAGCAAAACTAAATCGCCGTTTTTCAATAGCCATACCGAACGCCGTTTTATTCGGTTTTATTTTTTTTATCGGACGAGTTGAATTATACCGGTCAACCGGGTGTGTTTTATTATATTGTCAATATTATGGGTTTCGTTACGATTGGATTTATTATCACTTGGCAATGCGACGCCGAGGAAAACTCTTAGAATCTTTGGCGGACTGGGTGTACGCGACATATTGGATTGTATACCTATACAATATTGTTGTAAATGTAATAATTTGCTGGTTGGCAGCGGTTTAAATGTAGGAGTAAACGCGACGTCCACAAATAATAGGTAGGCACTAGATTATATCGCATTAAACGTACAAAATAGGCACACAAAAATACCATTAACGAAACGATAATGAAAAACGGCCAAGTCGGAACTATATTTCACCACATTTTGTTAACAAAACATTCTCAGCAACCAGTTTCTGACATTAATCACGAAAACACTTTAGAATAAATATGAATGGCTTTCGGTGACTCTTCAATTTATTTTCACTAAAACGCCGTTAGTAAAATAATTATTTTAATTAAATGCGGTTAAGCATTGACAAAACGACGTCAACATGTTAGTATAACCGGTCGTAAAATCAAGTTCCTGAAGCAATTAAAAAAAAAAAAATATATAGTTATGTGCTTAGTTAAACAGTAATAACTAATTTAAAATAATATTATTGTTTGATCATTGTATTTTATTTTTTATTTAAAGGGGGTGGTATATTTAATTTTAACCAGTTCGTATACACATCCATTTCAGACCATTCATACATTTAATAAACACGATTTTATTTTTACATATTTATTCAATAATTAAAATTAATTATCTTATCAAAATAAAATTAATTTACTCGAGTATAATAATTCCTATAAAACGCTAAATTAATTTTCATTAACATCTGCCTTTTTTAAAGTTTTTATACTAATCTCAGGCAATGACGAAAATAACCTAACAAATATTTAATTTGAGTATAATAATGTAAAGTAAGTGCATTGCACAGGAACAGAAAGTGATGCACAGCGCACAAAGCAACTCTAAATCCAAACTCCACTAAAGAATATTCTATTGGATTTCGATATTTTATTCTGCGACTATTTTGTACTTTAGATACGATAGAACGACGTTATTGTTGAAAATTTATTATATTATTGGTGTATCTTTTGTTCGTATACATTATGTATGTACAGTAGACGCATTGACCTCATCATCTTGTTTCGTATAGTATTATTCTTATCCTATCCGTTCATTATTTTGTATGCAGTCCGGTAGGTCACATAAAAATTCTCTTATTGATTAGTCATCAGATTTTATAGTTCGTGGTTATTTTGTGGTCCCAATTTCCTTTTATTAAACCATTGTAGACACTAGTAATTTTGATTCACCGCTACGATATCCCAAGGCTCCTTATTCCCTCTCCCCCTTGTCTACCTAAGCACTCGCGCTGCGAACGACTGATAAACCAATTTTAATACGATCCCATTATATAATGTTATTCAAAAAACGTTTTTAATCAAATTTTGCTATTAACGCAGTTTTGAAACATTTTTAAAACGATAAAAATATGGTAATATTCTGTTAGTAAGAAAAGTACATATGTATAGGTATTTATATAACCAACAATGAAAATCATTTTTATCAAACAAATATTTAACGACCATTTTAAATTAAAATTTTTCATTTTCACCAGCTGGATCTATAATATTATTCTTTATTCGTAATAATCCATTAGAACGTACATTAATTTTTTATACCTCGCAAATCAATTATTAATTAAATGTTTCGGTTCTTATTCAACTGAAACAAAACGGTCCTGAAATTTTTAGGTTTTCATTGGTTTTACGGGTCTTTGCATTGACAAAAATATGTATTGATTTCACTACCTGCACAGAGGGTATTCGCTCGATTTCACCTTCTATTTATTCCGTCAAAACTATAATACGAGGATCGACCGTCGAGTATGAAACTTAAAGTTTGAAACATGGTTTCTAAAATAACTTTCATTTATTATCAAAATAATAGAACCATATTTTATCGTTCTGTGCACAACCGTTCTATCCACTACACGTTTACTATTTATTGTTAATTATTATATTGTTTAATATGTGGTATATAAACTGTATTCGATAATTACACCTCTCTTCTAACTTTTGTATATTACTTGATAATATTGATGACTGATAAAATTATGTATTAGAAAAAAAATATAATTGAAAACCGATACAGTTTTCGGGCTTATGATGGAATAAAACTTGAAGGAAATGCATTGCATCTGTATATTTAAGTTTGTAATACGTTCATAAAAAAAATAGCCATAACATTTCTACGACTATCGTATAGACAGAAAAAACAATGCATTTCCCCTGTATTGAAAGTTGTAGGTATAGTACGTTATTTTATACATTAATATATTGTTATTACATATTCATATTGTTTTTCGAAATTCGTGACTTGATAAGTATATAAGTCCAATGGATCTTCTCAATAACTCAAATAGCTTTTAACTATACTGATAAGGTTCTGTATGAATAAAAGTTTCAAGGTTTTTTTTATTTTTACGATAATATATACATATGAAACAATATATTTATTATATATGTACCACGTATATTTTATAATAGCAGTAGAAAATCGAACGACTGTCATAATATAGTTAATCGTACAGATCTCGGCAATGTTTTACGGTGTTATTCTTTTTGTTTTCGTGTTATCGTTTTACGCATGTAAAACGAAAAATTCGGTCGGTATACATTATGTGAATATAGTCAGTATATCATGGATGTTGTTTGTTTAACTTTGTCAAGCGATTACGTGGTCAGACGGTATAAGTATGCCCCTGGTCTACATAATAATGCACCTATATTATATTTCGTCGTATATTATATACACGATGATCCTTCGTTAAATTATGCATTCGGTGGTCGTCCCGAAGAGCGCAGAATAATGTCGGATGTCATGTATGTTATTTTCGGTGGTGACCACGACCGCGGTATTATACCTGCATGCAGAGTAACGGACAACGGGCGATATTAAACTTAATGTTTTTTTCAGTATTATCATATAAAATGTTATATCTCAGTGCCGCGTAATTGTGGTAAAAAAGGTAATTCCCCCGCGTACGCGAAATCTCCCAATTATTAACTATTATAAAATATCGGCGAAGATTTTGAATCTCTTCCCCAAATTGGAGGGGGAGGTAAACTTAACATACATTTCCCCATATATTTTACTAGAGTGTATAGTCACGTTGTCGTCTGGAATGAAAATTCCAGATATTTTTGAACAGTTAAAAATAATATGACATGAAACAGTTTTGCGTATCTACATTAGTCTACGAGGCCTAAATATTATAAATTAGAATATTATACTTTTTATTATTATTTCGTCAATGTATTACCAAACAATGAACATTCGAATTTTATTCTCTTATATGTTATTTAATTAAATTTGAAAAAAATATATATTTTTTTTAAATGTAAAATAATTATTCAAAAAAAGTTGTTTTCAATATGTATTGATTTTATATAATGATTTGTATAGAGTATAAAGTATGGATGACTATAATAGGATTAAGATTAACAACCTTTGCGTGTGTGTTATTATTAAGTGGAAAGAATTATTAAAGTAAATTAAAAATAAATTTAAGCGCTTTTCTGTAGTAAAAACGAAAATTGAGTTGGATGGAAATAAGGATTACTTATATTAATAAACAAGAGGTGTATACTGTATACATTTGTTGTTGTTGTCTCCCTAAGAAGTTTTCCTCAATTAAGCCATTTTGTATTCATCGGTGAATAAAAGAAACCCTGTCGAAGTACGTATAATACATTATTTATATAATTATATACATCCACGGTAATCCGTAAACGGTCTAGAACAATACTTCTTTAAACGTTATGTCGTCCGCATACATGATACATAACATAATTATTGCAGTTATAACTTATAATATAATCATTAATTAGGTATAATATATGTGCTATATATAATGCAAACAAACGAATCGCTCGATATTATCGATTGATTGTAAATATTCCTTTAGCGACGGATCACCCCCGCGTTGTTCCAATATGTATATGCATAATATCCGTCGCTATTTGTTCTGAGTCAATATTATATATTATACAATATACATACCCACTGTTCGTAAACTATATAATACTGTTACTGCGGGTCAATATATATGTTTTAATGAACCCATTGTAAAGTAGCCTTATCCACAATAATGAACGTTCATTCATATTGTCTTATAATTCCGAATATTCCTATATAGATGTCCATGCTACATAAACCTACGACAATATATCATTATAAACTATATTTTATATAAATGATTATACCTACCTCCTATAGAATACAAGACGTGTACCGACTTACGAAACAAAAAAACGTTTTTTATCTTCAAAAAGTTTTTGAAATGACTCCGTATCTACTATATCTGTAAGATGCTTTTTAATTCGTTGGATTTAAAGTTAACTGTTTATAGAAAAAATAAATAAACTCAGAATACTAATGGTATTGTTATGGAGGATTATTGTTCAAAAGTAAATATTCATTTTCTCGAAGTCTTAACGTTGTCGAAATTATATTTTTTCATAATTTGTTCTCTAAAGTCATTACAAAACAACATTTTTGATAAAATATTTTATTTTACTATTTTTTATTGTTTTAATTTGTAAGTTTATGTTATTGGAAGACAGAGTTTTAACATATTATATGTTTTTTGGCTAAAAATACAAACATTATTTTTATTTATGACTGTTACAGTTGCCACGACAACCAAACGATAATAAATATAAAATTAATGTTAAAGTAGTTGTAACGTTGTAATTTAGCATAATACTTCCTAAATAGCTTTTCCTTAGCAACCGATAATTGCGTTACCATAGTAATAGATAGATAATATTTATATATTTTCTTTAATTATGATTATTTTAAAAATATTCAATATGATTCAATGTTTTTCTGTGCAACAGTAAAAATATCAAGTAGCATGCTACGATTTATTTTTTTAATTTCATATATTAAAGCAACATTTTTTTTTTGAGAATAAAATATAAGACAAATGTTTTGTGGGGTATTCCTGATGCACTTAGTTCCACTAATTTAAAGTTTAAATATATATAACCAGTTAAGTGTAATATTAATAAAGAATTTGATTTATGTATATTTACATTTTTTTAAATGTTCTGTTTTGAATATTAATTTAAAAACATATGTTGCATGTTTTCGAAAAGTAAAAATCTTCAAATATTAAAACAACATAAATATATATAAAAAAAAAAAACCACTTTTTGCATAAATATTGTGTTGTTCAATAATGAGAAGCTTAATAAAATTATCCAAAAAATACATTTATAGAAACGTTAAGAGTTTACCTTTATAATAATATAACTATAATGTATGAATGTATATCTAATATTATAATGTTCTAAAGACGTATTATTGTTACAATATCATATAAATAATATAAATCACGCATAATTTATGAAGTAATAATATTCATAAGAATGAAATAAATTCTAAAATAAATTAAAGTATGAAAACTGGTAATTTGTTGGCTACAGACATAAAACATTAAAAAACAGCAGTCTAAATGTGTTTTCACTTACTCGAGTTAAAAATAAACTAGTCGTTATTCGTGATTTAGCATTTTAGAGTAAACTACGAATTTCGTCCCTGACATTTAAGTGGTCTTCTAAAGTCTACTTTGTAGAAACCAATAAAGTTGGGTTATAGTGCCTTACACACTTTAGCGCTGCTATGCCGACCATTACACATCAGTATTTTTCCCAGCTCTTAAGGTCATTGTTTTATAATATGAACATTGAACATAAGAAACATTTTCTTTTTTTATATTATTATAATTTATAATATATAGGCAGTATGTTAACATAAATAATATTAAATATCGCCAGTTTCTTTACTCTTGTATTTTTTTTTTTAAAGTAATAGTACACCAAAAGTCACAAA
Source organism: Rhopalosiphum maidis (assembly GCF_003676215.2). NCBI lineage: Eukaryota > Metazoa > Arthropoda > Insecta > Hemiptera > Aphididae > Rhopalosiphum > Rhopalosiphum maidis. Next base: position 71,664,553 of record NC_040877.1, read on the forward strand.
GTTTTTATAAAAATGTGGTATTTTTCGTCTTATTAATTTTAAACATTTTTTTTTTCTAATTTACGGTTAAGAATCGAGAGAGCGAAAAACTTTCTTCATAATAATGACATCAACAAATGAACAAAATGAAATTGTTATGAAATCAAAAGAGTCTAAATTGTTTAAGTAAGTGAGTGAGTTGGGGTTTTTTTTTTATAATGGACGTGGTATTTGAATGATAATTCTAATTAGACGGATCATAATAATGAAAAACCCTCCTAAAATTTTTACTTAGGACTTTTTACGTTCGTCATTTCCACTTTAAGAATAATTAATTTTAAAACAAAGTCTATGGAATATAGAGATTTCCAAATGTTGCTTTGTGTAAATGCTATAATAATGCAATACCTCAATTTGTAAAACATATATTGACAAATTTTGTTTTATTTATAATGAAATAGGTTTATTAATTATAAATATATTTATTAATAAATAAATAAATAAATAATAATATACCGACTGCCTAAGCAGGCATTGATACTTAAGCTATACGCCTATACGACGTAAATTATGGCGAACGTGGTTTATGGAATTATTAAATGGTATGTTGTAAAAATGACAATTAATCACAAACATTCAAACATATGATGTTATTTAATTTTAGACCTAATGACATTTATGACCCAGCCGGGCCAGTAGATATAGTATGAAGATGGGCAATTTGTCTTAAAAGTTATTATATTTATATCATAAGATTATAAAAAAAATTATAGTGTAATGGTGTTCAATTTCCGGCTTCCCAAATCTAGACTTTATGTTTTATAAACTATGTTCGATTATTTATACATACAAAATATCTAAAATATTAGGGTAATTTTAATATATTTAGTATAACAAAAAACAACATCTTTATTAATAATAATTTTATAATAATATAACGAATATTGTTCTTTTTATTTACAGTATTTACATTCTTAGATAATATATCATCAAGTATTCGCATAAACAATTTCGTGTCTTTTTTTTTTTTTATATATATATAGCTAAGTAGATTTATAGCAAATATCGAAAAAAATTGTTTATGTATAATGTAACGATGACTAATTTATTTATCACATTATAATTTATAACCACAGGCATCCGACAAAGTTTCTTTAAGTGTTTTTTATAGTATTTGTAAGTACACAAACAATCAAACAATTATATTATAATATCCACACCTAACTTAACCTAACCCAACCACACATCTCGCAAGGTCGTAACTAGACGTACGGTTATTCGAAATGTTTAGTCCTTAGGTACGATGAGGATAATTAATTGTTCATTCATCTTTACGTCCGTAGATACATATATATCATAGGTATATATATATATAAACTATAAACATTATTTTTTTAAGAACAATTACCATGCACAAACAAAGTTCGTAGAGGAACTTAGCACTTTTTCGCCTTAAATTCTACACAGGACTTATTTTTGTTTGTACAAACCACCCGGGGTCGAAATAAACGTGACGGGACGTGGGCAAAAAAGTGTACTTTAAAATCGAATAAATTTAATATTCGTTTACTCGGATGTAGGAAAACGATCCGTATACGAAACGACCATGTTGTGTTGTCACCTGCGCCAAACTGCGTAGGACGTAACCGAGTTTACCGTTACAGTTATGTCGTGCTCGTGAGTATAACTACACCTATAAAATAAACATTTGCGAATAATTTATTTTATTGTTATGCCATTATATGACAGAGAAATAGTATGTACCTATATATTTGTAGTAAAAAAATATTAGAATTGTACCAAAAAAAACTATTGAAAATATTTTGTACAATCGTGTAACATTCATAAACATAATAAATAATTAAATTATGTATAATATAATAATATAGTCGATGATTGATAATTGCTGTGGGATAACTCGTTTAAAAGTTCAAATAATAACACATGTGTATTATATTATATTAAACCTTCCTATGATTTGCCTATACGAAAATACTTGGTTTCTTTTTGAGTTTTATCGAAGTACGAACTATTTTAATTAATTGATATTTTATTATACTATAGCTATAAAATATAGCTATGGTTTATCAATCAACTCGATTCTTTCTGAAAAATTAAAACGGACACGGATGCACCAGCTTCTCTATCGTAATAGTGTTGTTGTTAGACTCGCTTTGGAGTCCTAATCGTTAAATATATTATATATTTCCATGTCCCGTCACACTATAATAATTATTATAATATAATGTGAGATTTATAAATATTATACGCTTTACGGGGTCCAGTTGGCCGCGGTGGAGTAATGTATTTTTTCTATGTAAATTCTTTGGATTTCGCGTCATTATATACGCTCTCGTCGACCGCCTTTTTTCGTACGTCCGCCCGACGAGGAAATATTTTAAGGGTCCGCGCCTTCACTCGTCGCATTTGTAGCGCCTAATGACGGCGATGTCTTCGACACTCGTCGTCGGGGTGGAGACGAACTACCAGTGAACCGGTTTACGGGGTAGGCTACGGGGGAGGAGGTGTCAGCGGCAGCAGACACCGGCGTTATAATCACATAGCGGCGAAAAATACGAGAAGAAAAAACTCACAAAACCTTCTCGGGCCCGAGTCGGCAGTATCATTAAGATAATGTGAAATAAATTGAAGGCAGCCCGTAAGAGAAAAAATGCTCGAAAATCGCTCCCGTCCAAGACACACACACACACACACACACACACACACCACACATACACAATCACACGACGAGGACGTTGGCATATTATGAATGTGTACACCGCGCACACAACAGATACGCTCGCCACACGGTTATCGTATCCTTTCGTCCGATAATAATCGTTTTTTATTTTATTTTTTTTTTGTTTCATGCGCTTTTTTTCATCATTTAAACGAACGTCACACGGCCTCCGCCGAACTCAGTTCGGTTTCTCACGGGCAGTAAAGATTTTTTACCGGACGGAGACGATTAATAATATTTCCAGACTAATCGACCGCGGGCGCGCGCGCACGCGTGTGTGCATATAAATCGTGAATATCGTACAATAATGTATATCATAATCACGATCATAATAATAATGATGTATCTGGTATCTGAAGTGATGATATCAAAATATATCAGCCGTAATACCCGCGTTAAGATAATATCCTAAGACTAAATTATTTACCTAGGAAAATATTTCACGAAAAATGATAATCACGATAACAATGCGAAAAATAGTATTTAGTAAAATTTTAGACTGAATAATATTTTTGATTATTTAAATAGTAGTAATACTATTTTAGGCCAAAAACTCCCATTTATATAACAGGTGTTTACTACTAATTATTTTAAAATGTTCAAAAAAAAAATCTATTTCATAGTAGTTAATTATCTGAATAAAGTAAAATCAGTCAGTTCGCGATACAATAAAACGTTACCATTATCAATGTAACGATCGATATATATCATTTTACATAAAGTACGAATACTGTACATGTTTATGATCAGAATTTTTTTTTTTTTTTAATAGCGGTCAAAGTTCTAGGCGGGATATTTTGACATGTCGCCATCAACAGTGTAATGAGTTTGGTGGTTTATTGTTTTCGGCGACTCGTCACTCCTCCTCGAAGCCGCCTCCTTCGCATCTGCAGAGATATCGTTTTGCAAATTGTAAAACCTAACGCGACATACGAGCGCAAACCATTTCGATTGTAACGACGACCGTCTTTGTTTATGCGTCTGTCAAAATATTTTGATTTAGATACTTATATTGGGTAACTTTTTCCAATTATAGTTATATAATATGCGTTATGTGCATCAAATATCACACATGATATTATAATTTATTTACGCTTAATGCCTACCTATAATATACGATAGCCATTTAAGTACACTTTTAACGTACACGGTGAGTGATACTAAAAGCGTAAATAATAAGTAATTAAAAATGCATATCTATGTCATAGTTTTTTTTTATAATAATTCTAAAAAAATAATATTGTGATGCAATACAAAATTTAATTTTGTGTACTTGTTTTACTGTAATCTTGTTCAGTGTTAACTCATTATATTTTCCTACAAGCGTTTCTTAAGAATAATAATGTTTGTATTTACGTCACAGTTATTACTTTAAAATTAGGTCAACTATTCGCGATTCGTCTGAAACACGGAATCTATTAAATATAAAATAATTACATTATGTTGTATACAAATGTATTAATTTTTTATTATTATTATAATGGGTGTTTTAATTACGGTAATTAATCCATTTTACGTCGAAATAATTTTTAAAATTAGTTTACTGGCGTTAAACATAACTTTTGTTTGTGATTTAAATTTTAAATAGCTCGATGATATTTTCATGACAAAAATATATTATTTTCTCGGCTATTAATTAATTATAAGCTAGATGTTAAATTTGAACTATCAAGTCAAGATAGTTTTAAAATAGGTATTTATCTAAAAACTGTTTCTTTTTTTATTATATTTTCTTGTATATTAAATGGTAATTTATGTAATTTATGTGATAAAACATAACTTTCTGAGTAAAAATAAATCTTTATTTTAATATATTTGTATATAATTATTTTCTAGATGTTCGGCTAGTTAGAAGACACTCGTATTAATAATGAATCATTTTTTTTTAGATACGCTTCTCAATTTCTAAGTACTTCATTTATTCTTTTTACCTGTTGCCATTGCACTTTACATAATATACTAGGAAAAGGATACAATGACAATTAATTACTAAAATATTTTTTAAGTGGTCACCAACTCAATGACCAATCTAATTATATATTTTTAAGGTCAATATTACATGTGAAAACCACGTGAATATGTGATTAAATTAATACTTGCTAAACAATAAATTCTATCGAGACGCACTAAGTACATAATAAATGTTATTACTTAATTGATATCAACAGTATAACATTTATTACTTCAATTTAGTTTAGAAGTAATAAATAATTTAAATAAGTTTAATTATAATTATAAATAGTAAATACAATAAGTAAAACTAGCATATGTTATTTTAGATATGTTAATTAATGTAAAAGTACCTATTTATTTTAACACCGCCATATACATTATAACATTTTTTTATATTGACACCAAAAGTTTCTTAAAATAAATGAAAAAAAAACTTCGTGATTAATAATTTAAAGTGTTTTCATTACCTAAATGGCTACATATTTAAATGTCCAATAACTTACTAAACTTTCATTATATTGATAGAAATATTTTCTATGGTTATCAAATTAAGTGAGATAATTTCTAACTGACTGAATATGTAGGTATATATTTATTATTTAAAAAAATAATAGACAAGAATATAGTAGAACATAATAAAAATATATACAAATAGCTGTACCAATTTAACAGTATTTAAAACTCGGTTAATTACGGACATAATTAGAGGAATAACAATTAAAATAATACAGGACTTCTCTATGATAGAAATATCTCTATATCTTTCCGAAGCTCTAATATATTATGTCTTAGTATTTTTGTATTAAATATATTATTATGTTTGAAACAACAGATTCAAATTATGTCTAATGAAAGGGAAGAAGATTTGTAAATTACATCCATCACTTTAGTGATTGTAATATAAATATAGAGTAAATTGAGCTTACGATTTCTAAGTAAATATTAACAAGTAGAGATGCATGTTAAAGCATGTAAAGGTTGAGTAACAGTTTACATTTTTTAAATCAATAATACATATTTTATATAAAATCAAGTTTTTGATATTGGTGTTTCGTGTTTGGAATTATGCAGTTGCTAAAAATATAAAAGTACTCGTGTAGTACTATGAATATAATTTACAGTCGGATTAATAAAAGGTATTGAGTATTTTTTAGTACGAATATTTGATGTTTCATAGAATAATTTTTCCGGAACATTTATTATTATAATGTATTGTATTACCTTTTGGACGGAAATCATCCAAATATAATATTTCTAATGTTTAATAATAAGTGACAAGAACGTCAAGTAATTTTTGATCCGGATGTATAAGTCAACTTCTATTTTAATATCACAAAATAAACTAAACAATTCTCAAATGTCAACTAAATCTTTAATTTCTTGAAACAAATTTAAACTAAAAACAAAAACATTAAAAATAAAATAAATAATGTTTACAGACAATTAGACAATGCGATAAGGAGTAAGGACGCTATATAAAATGACTGCATATCTGAAGCTTTAATGTATGGTAAATAATTAGTGAAAAGAACAATACATAGATTACCTATTAAGATTGGTTTGAAGATTTTCTGCTCAAAATAAAACAAAATACTATCAATTAATTTTATCATATTTTATTTATAATGATTTTTTAAATGAGAACAATATTAAACTAATAAAGGAGAAATCATACGTGTATATTAAATCAAGGTACTTAATACTTCAGTTAGTCACCAGTCACCATATTTTATTCGCCTTATGGTTAACACAGATACTTATTTAATTAATACCTTATCTTATTCACGTAAATACGAGCCACTAGTCATTCCAAAGTAATAGAATAATATGTGTTATTTAAATAAAAGAAAAAGAACAACAATACTTTAAAAAACAACAACACATTTTTCAATTGTTTTTTTTTTTTTTTTAGCATTGACATTTTTGTATTATTGTTTTTATTCTACCAATTGACATTTAAAGTAAGGATAATAATTGTTGGTAATTTCAAGGCTTATACTATTTTTTATAATTTACATTTCTAGATTTTTTATCATCTTAATACAAACACAAATATACTAGATAAGTAGATTTTTGAAAATATTTTACAATATATGCATTCAGATTATAATGTTAAAAAATATATTGTGCATATTACTAATCATTTTTTTTTTATAGGTATATATTATAATTGAAACATTGCTTTTAATATCATAACTTAACTGATTTATATTTGAATTTTAAATATTTTTTATATTGCTTTTTATGCATAGCAAAAAAAAAAAATGGATTAAGAATTAATTGGGACAATTGGGTAGTTATATTAAATTAAATTAAAATTTGCGATAAAAAATAATTGGGTTAAGTTAATCTACTATAGCGTTTGTAGGAATTTAAAAAAAATATATACGCATATATTATATTTATGAGTAACCACTTGCTTAAATCGCTTTTTATTGAATTTTTTTAAAAAAATAAATTGAAAATAAAAAGTTATATGTAATTAAATATATTATGCAATACTTTGGATTTTATTAAAAAAAATTAAAAATTATTACTTTAGAGAATTTACTTCTATTTTTATTACTATTGTGCATTTGTACCTCTGTAATGTGAAATTTATACTAAAATGTTTATAAACAATGACTTAATGCATTTTTAATTATATAAAGTAAAAAAAAATATATATATATATAAAGATATCGTAATAGAGGAAACTGTTGTGTTGATGACGGAAACAACTTGTGCAGAAGAGAATTAGGATAGGAAAAAATAATGGAAAGAGAATAGACCGAAAAAGAGACAAAAAAAGAGAAGGGAAGACTATTAAAGAAGCTATATAAAGTAAAGGCATCATGAATATTTCATATTTCTCGAAAATTATAGGCTTAAGCGTTTGTACCTAATATGAAATAACATCTGATTTAACTTTACTTTTCAAAGTTTTTAATTAATATTAAAATATCATAAAAAGTTCAAATTATTTTCACAAATAATTATATTAAGTCAATAGATACAAAAATTAATTAGGTAGGTAATAATTTAGAGCGTTTCGAGTTTTTAAAAAAAAAAATTGAGCCAAAATATTTGATACGAATTACACGAAACCTAGATTATTAAAGTTAATTTAAAATAATATTTAAATAAATAACTACATTATAATTATATTTATTGGAGTATCGTCTTAGTGAGATATTAATAAATAATATGAAAATATTATGTAGATTAGCTAAACTAAGTTTCAGAAAAAAAATATGGATTATTATTATAATGGATAGGTACGCATTAGTTTTTTAATTAAATTAACTATACTTAATTAAGTATAATCAATGGATAACTTCCTTTTCATACCACTATTGTAAAATACAGGGTTATTCATCGAGAACATTTTACCCCGATTTTTTGGAATTCTTGATTTTTAGAATTTTTAAGTTAACTTAAAGAACATCTTAAACCTTCAAAATATGGTAGAACTACGAAATTACAATATTTTTCAAACAAACACCATTAGTATCTAAATTGTTTAAATCGATTGGACTGAAAATAAAAACAATCATTATTCTTTCTTTGATTTATTTTATATTGTAACAATGGTGCATCGGCTATTTATCAGAAAACAAATTAACTTTATTTTTCTTTACATAGTTTTAATATTATAAAATTATTATTATGAAACATTTAATAACCTGTGACGAAAATTATATGTTATCATATTTCAAGTTAACGATATATTATACTTATTTCTGTTGAACCAACATTTTCAGTTAAATAGATATTATTTATTATGACTCTACAATATTATGTTCGTCATAATACTTATTCACGGGAGTCACGTTTAATAATATTTTTTATAATATATGTCTAATAATGTATGAACATAATTAGTTAGATATTATGTTTTATGCTGCACACATATTTTACAAATTCTTCTGAAAATGGTCCGTGTTGAAACATAATACAGTTATAATTGTTAAATGTAGTTAAGTATAATTTTAGATTCTGATTTCAATACATTTTTCACTCCGACAAAATGCTTGATAATTTAATATAAGTTTTTTCATAAATTTGTCATAAACCATTTTAAAAATATCGAAAATACATAACTACTACAATATTTTTTTTATAATAATTTTAAGTAAAAAGTTTGACAAATCCATAACAATTAAATAAATATGCAAAATTATTTTGTAGTTAAAAACGTGTAAGATATTCAATTTGTATAGGTAAAACTAAAATATTTAATACAAATATCCTCATCAATAGTTCATACTGAGATCAACAAATCTAAAAATACATAAAGATAATTTTTTTTATAGACAGATTAAGGTCGAGATTAGATTAAATTATATTATGTTTAAACGAAGAACATCGATTTTGGTTATTTTGTTGACATTTAAATATCTTATTCGTGAGGACTTGAAACTTTTACTTTTATGTATTATTATATTGCGTACACACAATACGTCATTTTCAGAAGTAATTGTTTCAAAAAAGTAATTAAATTACTTTAGTAGCAAAATAGATATATTATAAAATATACTTATATCACTATAATACATGCGGATGAACCGTCTTCTCTCATTACAGTTTTTCGTACCTATGCAATGGATAGCTATTGAATTATATTCAGATGAAAATACATTGCTGTAGTCTGTAACTTACTCAATGATTAGATACGCTCGACACTTACAACTGTACAGAAGACCAGTTACTTATTTCCCCTTTTTTGTTGTTTTGGATAAAATATATACCAATAAATATCATAGGTATGCAAAAATAAATTATATTATTTATAATTAATATAAACAGTAATAGTTAAATATTTAATATAATTTTATTTTATTAATTATTCACTTTTAAATTAGTTGCATTATAATAATTATGATACTAGCTGGACACTATTAATTATTAAAACATTGAATTTATCATTTTGATTTTGCGAAAATTATCGATAGCTTTTTTGTTTTCATGTATTTTTGTTTATTCGTATAAATTATATATTATTATATCGAAACTCGTTGCCACCCTTATATTAATAATTCAATCCAGTTAAGATAATTTGTTTTAGAAACTTTGTTATTTATATAACTAGATTTTATTAATCTACATAAAAACCGGAAACTTTGATCGTTTATTTGAAGAAACTGACTTGATGAAAATTCATTTAAGTAAACGAAACAGGTCATAAAACAACCTTAAATTGGATTAACTTCTTTAAGGATTACAGTTTCTCTATAAGTTTAAACAATTATCCTTAAATAATTGAGTTCAATCTCATGGCGAAAAATTTATTTTTGTGAAATAAACATAACTATATTATATAGTACAAAATTAGAATATTGCAACATATTAATATTAGAATATTAAGTAGCATCAGTAACGGTATTACGGTAACCACGAATAGGTACACATTGAACATGATTTAAATAGATTCTTGTGTATTTTTGATATGATATTTTACTGACAAAAAACTAATTAATAACTAAGTCATCATTTATTATAAAATATTTATGTCTAAATGTTAAAATATTAATGAAAATATGGAATATTTCATTTAATTATATGTTAGTAAGCCATAGTCAGTAAAGTAAATTGATCAAATAAATAATGATATTTCTTTATTTATATTTATAACATAGGTACCTACATATGAAATAATTCTTCATTTTAATGAAATTATTCAAAAGCATGTCATTTTGTTATTTGACTCCTTATGAAATACAAATTTAACAACAAAATGTCGTTTGTCGAGTGCAGCTGGAACAACGAAAGTTTTTGTTTTCAACTTTTCTTCGAAACTGAACGCGTTCATTAAATTTTACTTACAGTTTACGTTATTTAAAAATAATAACATTTTTTCCGACTGTTATTTTTGTGTATATAAAAACTGTACAATGTTCAGTATACATTTATATTCATCGAGATGTAACGTATAATTTGACGATTCATAAATTGCATTGCCATTAGACGTGTAAAATAAAATGACGCAATTATAGTACAACAAAATAATAAACGAATCTCATCTAATTCTCTTTTTGATTGTATAAAGTTGAACTTAAACAATTGAACATATTTTTTACGTTAAATAAACGGATTCGATTTTAATTTATTTTTTCTTACAGTTCACAATAATAATAAACTTGTAAACGATTATTGATATAGCAAATACCTATACAATTGTCTTTGTTTGACTACTGATTCGGGTGTGTAAATGAACATAAAATTAATAAAACTGTGAGATTATTTTTGAACGAATTAATGATGAAAACAATTGCAGTTTAAATCATTTCAAGGTGTTACTAAATTGTATTTGGTCATACAAAATACAAATAATATTATCTTGAAATGAAGGACCAGTGAATAATTCGTAATTTAAAAATCTGAACTATGACGTTATATAATATTATATTTATTTAGAAAATTGAACTGGCGGAAGCGCTTTAAATATAATATGATTAAGAAATAAGGTCAATTGACAATGAATACAAAAAAAATTATTAAAAAATGATTAGGTAAATCAAATAACTCAGATTTAGGGTATTTAAAAGATAAAAAGAATTATAACAAAAAAAATAAATACATATAAATATTTTACACACTAATAATTCTTCTTGACATCAATATTTTAACCTAACCTAACCTAACATTTAACTTAAATTTATCACGATCAAAATCTATAGACTATTACGGAATAACAAACAAAACATTGATTCATGAAAAATTATAGGATTCTTTGATTCTTATTAAAATATTATAGACATTAAATATTAGAATGTCTTTTTCTTAGATTTATTAAATCTAAACCAATTATTGAGAATCGAATGCTTATAAAGGGATTACTAGATATAGGTAAATTTGCGACATAAGCTATTCTTTTCAAAAATGTATATTATTGGATTAATTCCAAATCTTTTAAATATTAAATAGATAAATTTTAAGACCTACGTATAGACCTAAAATCCAGGGTTGAACGTACAAGCAAAGAATATAAAGTTTTCAAGCTTACCTAATGTCTGTTTAAAAATGTTTATTTATTCCTATCAATAAAGCTTAAAATTTTATGATTTATTCAAAATATATTAAAATGTTAATCCAGTCTTATTTTATTTATACGATAACCTAACCTGGCATTTTATTATTATAATAATATCGACTCACAATTTAAAAAAAAAAACAAATATATTTACTTCTAGTTTTTGTTTATTACCCAAAGAAGTATACGCCATGAACATGATAGTGTGCAACTTTTTTGACTGACGGTGTACGTGTACCTAAAACCGAAACTGACAAAAGTTATCGATTAAGATATAGGTATTGAACAAGTTTTTTTTTATTTTGGAATAATCATCTACGTGGCCTGTGGTTTTATGCTTAGACTTCGTAGAGTGTTATATAAAAGTATGGTTGAATAAACTTGAAAATAGAAAAATATGTTTATGATAATACTATAATAGGTAGTAACAGAAATGTGTTACATACATTTTTCCAAACCAAGTGGTAATTCTTTTTTTATAACCGTTTTACACACAGTTTTAAAATATTTCAATGATGTAATTTATTAATGTTTATTTATTAATTATAATTATTAACGATATATTTATTTTGGCGCATATAGTCATAATTTTGCTCATTAATAATACGTACTTAATAATTTCTGTAATGTTATATAGGTAATACAATGTTATCATGGAAATGTGATAAAGTTAATTTATGTTTAGCGAACATAATATCACAAGTATCATTTTTGTACAATATTGCACACAATACTGTTAAGGCAAAAAAAAAATAACTTTAAATATATACTCTGGTACCAATAGTTTCATTGAATCTTCGAAAATCTAGCAAAACCATTAACCCGGTTCCAAACAAATGGTTCTTATTGGAAACACATCTAATCAGCCAAATGTAATTTTAACACGTGAATCAACACGATACAAAAACTCTATATCATTATAAATGATATGGTATTATTTGATTTTGCTTTATATATTCTCAAGTGTATTACTTTTAATCGATGTTACTATTATTAACTATATGTAATCTATAAGACTATATTATATGCTTAAATATAACTATATAGTTATTTCACTCTATATAAAAATATTGATAATTTAATATAATATTGCATTCAATGGCCAAATATACCGTGAACTGATTATAACAATAATAATAAAAAAAGATTTTTTTTAGATCAAAGCGTGTTTCATTTACATTGCAATGTATTATTACTCCCATTATTGTGAATCGACAATACAGATATTGAAGTATTTATGTATATATATATATATATGATTACAGAACAAGAATTTCGGAAAATTATAAAAAAATTCGAACTGCTTTCGATCGGGGGTGAATAATAGTTGCATGGAAATTGTGTAATTTTAACGGCCGTGTGCTCAGTCGTCGGATTTCAATAATCCAAATGCTTCTACGCCACGTCCCGCGATTCTTTATAGTATCGGCATTGGCGGCGGTCGTCGTTGTCGGTATAAACATGGTAAAAAGAAACGGAGCACACACACACACACACACACACACATACACACGAGTGTACTCGGCACAGAAAATGTAGAATAAAGATTTATGGAGAGAAAAAAGCGTGGTCGTGAAAAGCTGCCGTAAATATATCGCCGCGTGGCAGTGGCGGAACGAATACACACACACATATATATATATATATACATAAATGCAGCAGTAGTAACCGATATATATATATATGCAAGCGATAGAGGAGAAAATAATAATATATATATATATATAAAAAATAATAATAATAGAAAGAAAGGAAGAAAGAAAAAAGTGAATAAAGAGAAAACCCGTCGTGTGTGTGTGTGTGTGTGTATGTGTACGCGCGTACGGGTATACACGGGAAAAGGCGCACTATCCAATCGGTTGTCGGTAAAATATACGGTCCTGGGGCCTGTTTGCCGGAGTGGGTGGGTTGCCGCGGAGTGTCGGCTGCCGTTGGGCGGTCGGGGGGTTGCGGGGGAAGCGGCGTGTTGTGTAATATGTTTTCTCAAACGTCTTTCGAAATAAATTGTTTTCCCGGGCCCCGCGACGACGCGTGCTCCTCGACCTATATGCAGATTATAATACGGTTTGGCATCACGCGCGTCCGCACTAACCCAGGTCGACTCTGCGCAGTCATGTCCGCAATAACAATAATATACACGGGTAAGATAATTGACAATTTTCGTGAACGTTATGGTCGTCCGCCGCCGTGTTGTAGGTAACCACCGTCATTTTATACGACTTTCGAGAATCGCGGGGCAAGTCGCCTAAACCTTATCTGTGAGGTTATGCCTAACCCGACCTAACCATAATATGAGCTCCACGAGTAATATTATCACGTCGTTTATGGATCTGCTATATTAATTGCTACAGATCTCTGTGTATTTATGTCAGCGTGTGCGCGTGTGCGTTGTGTGACCTAATTAAATCGAAAGAATTAAGATCAAATGAAGACCGTTATTGCGATGGAGCGAAAAGAGCCCTTCAAAATATAAAACTAATTACGATCGTGTGTTATTAATCAAATGCGCGATGATACGGTGTATATTTTTAAATATATTTACACTAGATCTAATAAATTTTCAATAATTTGCAGTTATATAAGAAACGAATTTAATATTCCTTAAGTTCCGGATGCTAGGTAGTTAAAAAAAATGAATTGAATCAATGCGACCTATCAACCTCGAAATGAAACGACTGACTGAATACCTTGCAACTGACAGCTATAATGTCCCGAAACCAATAACTACCTCATTCATAAACCTGTATTTGTAGCCAAGTTGGGCAATATATTTTAAAAAAAGTACCCGGCAAAACCGAAGAAATGATTCTGTACTCTATTGATTAGTCTTAACAATCCTTTAGTTTACGGTGACCAAACAATAAAAGCGCGGATATTTAAATTTTATAAATGGAGTCTAATGGAGTCAAGAACACGTGGCACTTTACAAACGTTGAAATAAATGTGAGATCAAAAGTCTTACGATGTAACATAAAAAATTATAAATCCTTATTGAAATCCACATAGACAAAAATCAAATTTTATTAATAACTATCGAGTACAATAGAGAGACCTAAGTTTCTAATCAACGACCAGGATGACCCAACCTTATTACACCAAATTGATAAAATTATCTAAATATTATTAGATCTAAACTATTTAGTGGATGCTAGATTACTAATATGCAGCGAGTATACATTTTCTGGATAACCTTCTGAACAATAAAACCGATCCTCAGTCCCTGTCTCTTTTATCTCAAGTCCTTTTAAAAGTTCTTTCATATTCCACATTTTCATCATTCTACACTCCAATCGGTTCTATTCAATATTTTTAGATCTGCTACTTGTAATGAAGATAATGAACTCCATAGTTGTTGTACGGAGATAGCCGATTTAGACTCGCCCTTTTCAAATCTTTATATTTATTATTAATGTTATACGAATCTCATGTTATTCATTTAAATTGTACTAAACCAATGTATTATTTACTTCATATTGTTTTGAGTGTCAACCTCCATGTATTTAGTTTGTGTGTCCATTTCTTAAACAAATAATAAAAAATACACATTGATTAATCAACCAATGTATTGTAGAACTTTTACTTATGATAATAAAATTATGTTCTATAAATTAATAAACTCTAAACATATATATATTATGTGTCAACATCATTAGTAAAAATAATTTGTTAGTTAGTGTTAGTACAAATCAAATATTGCACAAAATAGAAAATTACATCATCTTGATATAGATTCGAAAACTTTGTAACTCATAAGTAGTAATTAAATATTAACCACGATTTAAGCAATTTAAAAAAGTTATAGAAAATATTTGTATTTGTTTTGAATTATTAATTGTATTTATAAAAGTGTAGATGTTATCACTATTAACATATAGAGTAAATAAATTTGTGTACCTATAACACATCCCATAAAGGCGTATAATTTATTGGTTGCAAATGTATCATATTGGCTGTCAAAGGTTAAAAAATATTTATTTTTATTTCATAAGAACTACTATTTATAAATTAAATAAATGCGTTTATGTAACGATTGTCGTCAGTTCAAATGGTTTTCAATAATAATTTGAAATAATTGATGTTCGGTTTACCAAAATATTACACCGTCTATTTAATATAGTAATGAATAATGGTAATTTATTATTTAAAAAAAGGCAAAAATAAGCACTTAAAATTGAGTCTCTTACATCACAAATAATTATGGCGTTCTCAATATACAGATTTATTTTAACAAATAGCCAATTATTGTAATAATAATTTATTTAAAAGAAAACTTTATAATTAATCTTAAAATAAAATATTATATTTGCCCACTTTATAATACTAAATTTCTTGCACTACCATCAATATAGATAATTAAATATGAAAAATAATATAGATATTAAGTACTTATTTTGTATTTCATAATACAAGGCTGCAGGAGATTTTAAACTGAGATTGAAAAACTCTGACTAAACGTTACAACATATTATCTATTTTTTTATTCGATTAGCTTTTATAATAATTAGTGACAATTATTTTAGTAATATTAAATTATGACAGTATAAAAAGAAAGAAAACAAAAACACAAAAACAATATTAAATAACAAAGCCAGTTTCAAATATAATATTAATTATTTTTTTCACAAATTTAATTTTGAGCAACATATTTATTTATTAATATTATATAAAATAATACTTATATTTAATACTAATGATGAATTGTGCACACGACGAATTAGTGTATTTGATAATTTTACAATAATATAATAATAATAGTAATTGCTTTAAACTCGATGAAATATCGTTCGCGTCTATTTTAAAAATATACTATAATAAATCGTTTTTCAGATTGAAAAATAATGGTCTAATAATTTTATAGTTTCAAGTATATACTAATATAATATATCTACGATATGTCAAATGAAAACCTTTGTTATGACTTTTTTTAGTTCATCCGCTGATGCTACATACCAATGCAATATGCACATAGATGTTATATAATATTCATCTTCTGATAATAATATCAAAAAAAATTGTTGATACTCCTCGAAATTGCGTTATTACTTTCGCTCTGCTGAAAGCAATATATTTGTTATGTTTTTCGAAACTACTCGTCATGGTAGTCCGCTACAGTATTTCTATTCAAAGACCCGTTCACCGAGACCATTATAATATTGTCCCCCACAATTATGTTTATTCTGGATACAGTTGCCACTCGACAGGTCAAGTATTATTGTATCACAGTCAATAAGTCGTACAATCAAAAATTGTATAGCATCGTATGATAAAGTAACGACCGTAATATTATATTTTGGTAAGTACTTCCCAGCTTTATGTGAATATGCAGTTATTAGTTAAACCTCTATAGGATGGACACCACAGGGAAATTAAAATGTCTCCGCCACTAAGACGTATCCCGAATGAAGTATTTACAGAAAGGAGGTATGGGCCAACCCGCCCAAACACCTCTCATCACCGAATTGGGTTTGATGGATACAATTATGCCAATATATATATATATATTTACGTGATAAAAAAAACAACAACAACAAATACATATTTTTATATCACAATATTGTATGCTTTAAGCATGGTTACCATAATTGCCACAGTTAATATTATTAAAAGTACATATCTATAAATATCCGGCAAAAAAAAAGAAAATTTGGTATTTTCAGAAAAATTAAGAAATTTAATGAAAAATATATTATTATTTTAACATTATCAACAAGTCAAAATAAAAAAAAAATAATTACACAAATATATAAAGGTAGTATACAGCAGTTTGACATTGATCGATCGAAAAAACAATCCTAATTGACAAAAATTCGGCAAACTTGAAAGGAAATAGTTTATCGATCGACCGATGGACGGCCTATCAGTGAAATAACCGGCTTAATAACGATAGTTTTAGAACAAAATATTGATTAACTATAACATTGTATCTAATAAAACAATTATATAATATTATATTTTTACTATAATATAATATAATATATTATACTAATTATATCGTTAAACTTGGCATTTTACTATACGAGAAGAACAGTACATATATGTATAATATTTTACTAAATTTTCTACTTTGTTTGATAGTTAAAAAAAAAAAAATGATTCCAGCTACTGTATTGTATTGTACTGTAGTAAAAATAATAGCGCATTATCAAAGTTCAATTTTCGTCTTTATTTTCGACACTAAAACTATTTCAAGTCAATTAGTACCTTATTATAGGTCATATTATAACTTAATTTATAGCTAAAAATAATTTTAATTTATGAAAACGTATTGTTTCTTCATATGTATTTTGAATTTTTTGGGATCGATATATACTTTTAAATTATTTTAAGCATTTTTTTTTTAGTTTCCTAAAACTTTATGTTTTCTCAGAAATGTGTTGTGTTTAAATTAATTAATTTATTCCACATTTTCTGTAAAAAACTGTTGTTTCCTAAATTTTAATTTTTAGTACGTAATAATACAATTCTTGAAAAGGTGCAGAGTGAACGACTTCTACCTAATTGTGCTAAACAAATTATCTACACCCCCTCACGAAAAACTCTCAAATTATCGTAAATGACGATTTCAATGTACTTTATAATATTTTTGATTCAAATTTCATGATTTTAATGGTTTTATTCGTCACTCAAATGGCCATCCAAGTCTCAAATTAAATACGTATATCCATTGAACACGTGCCGATATAAACTATTGTAAAAGTACTTATATAATATATTATATAATACGAGTTAAAAGCTATATTCGTAAACATCGAGAGTTTCGTAGAAAATGTAATAATTTTTTTTCTTCAATTTTTTTTCAGTGTAGATTAAATGACAAGCAAATATTGTATCACCCAAATGACTCTTGGAAAATCAGCTGTAGGTATAGACTTGTGAACTTGGAAATAAATTTCTACTTCGAAGGGAAAATGAAACTACGTCATATTGAAAACGTCTCCGCGAGCTTTATTTGTAATAATTATAGAGTGTATCTAGGTATCTACCCAAACACTATATACATATATTATGTTTATAAGTATATATTGTAACTGTACGGCTACTGGAATAATGCGATTATAAATTGCACGCGTATAATAATAATATATAATATAGTGTTCATTCAATTCAGTTCACTTTTCAATAGAGTCACGTCAGTTTTCAATATCGCGTCTCATTCAGTCATTCGTCGTTAACGTCGGTATTGTCATGCTAAACTGGCCGGCGGCGGTGGTAGCGGGGGCGCGTAAGTCGATTACAAAAATATTATCGCCCTCGTGTTCGCCATCAACTATATAATATTATGTATAAGGGTACTGCAGCAGCGGAGTCGCGCACTGTCGGGTCATTATTAAACGTCGGTGGTGGAGGGTGTCGCTTATTGTTATTATTATTTTTCAAATCGGAAAACCGTCATTGTTCGATGGTAAAAATTTTACTTGTTCTTTTCTCTCAGTCTCTCTAGCACAGACTCAAATATTGTACACATTTAATACACAGCAAGAAATAAAGTCCGGAAAAAGCTATCAATTATATTCGAAATCGGACGACGGATCCGCGCAGTTTATATAATATAATATATAATATATATTTTCCTCCGCGTCTATATATTTTTTTTTCCCATTACCGACTATAAAACTTTTCCCGCTTCTTCGTTGTGCCCGCATATTATATACAGTACACTTCTTATTTTATTTTGTTTCGTCGGCGGCGGCGGCGGCGGTGCGGGTGGTGTAGGGTCGGTGATTTTTTCCCCTATCTAACGATTTCCGTACTCGTCCGAATTTTCGCCGAAGACCCGTTATCGTTTAGCCCACTGGCGTTCTGGGTGCTTAACGACTTCCTGAGACGACACAAAAAGCCCCGCGACATACCATATACGTATACCTATACATCGTGCGACGAGACGGTTTCTTCAAGTATACGTGCGTGGGTCATATTATTACTATATACTATCGTCATTGAAGGCATGATCCCCGGCCGACGGTATCGGCATGCGGAGACGTTTCCGAACGATAAATCTATGTGTTATAATGTAATATATAATAAGGGTCCGAAACGTCCGTTGTTTTTTCAACTGCATTATACATAAATATATAGGCGCACGGTTGATAGTAGTGATGATAAACGAATGTCCACGAAAACGTTTACCACGGGTTGCGGCCAATAATAATATGAATAATATGAATAAAACATAATGATACATTATACATAACAAAAATAATAATAAAACAGTTAATTAAATATTTTTATATGCATTTAATCAATGATAAAACTATTCGAAAATGTGGCACAATTCCATAGTAATGTTTTAAATGAGCAAAAGTTTTGGAGCAACTCAAACATTCAACACTGACCAAAAATAAATAAAACGAAACTACAAATGCAAAACAGCATATCGTGTCACACTGTGGACACTGTAGTCTTTACCTATAATAGTACATGGGTAACTACAGTATGATATGATTGATTTTGTGTTCATACGTTTTAATGAGTTTTTATGACAGTTTGACATTTATGATCAAGTTTAAAAAATGTATGGGTTACGTTAATGTTTTTTTATACATAGGTTATTCCATAGAAATGTCATGTTTTTTTGTAGTTTATTGATGATTGGAGTTTTTTTTTGTTTTGTAAATCTAGAAATTGTGTAATCAAATTTTACCAATAAGTTTTTAACTGTGTCTAATATTAGATTATCACTAAATTAAAACAATAAAAAAATCTTATAATGCACGTTTAACATATTATTTAAATATCATAAAGGTATAAGTTCGACGGGAATGGTTAGGTAATAAATGTATAAAACTGTTTATAAAGCGTGAAAATTAAACCTATATAATAAGTAGTAGTAGTATTGTTCTTCTGACACGGTTTATTTGTATTAAAAAATAAAACAATAAATAGGTATACTATCGGTTTTTATAACGACGACTGTTTGTAACGAATTTTAATTTGATAATTTTAACGTTCAAACAATCATTATACGGCGTGTAAAACGATTAGGACGATTTTACGATATTTTTTAAACAAAAGAAAATTAAATTATATTATATGTCCAACGAATATGAACAATATAATATAATAACAACAATACGTAGGATTTATTTATAACACACTCGCAAACGACTACACGAGTTATTTGTAAAATAATGACGTCGTTTTCATGACGACAAAAAAATGATAAATGTAAAACATAGTATGTTCACTTGTTATTGAGTGTATTATTATAATACCCATTATATAGTTATTTCTTATAAAATGTAAGTTATAACTACTCATAAGTTATTACATAAACGCAGGATCAACCTCGTTATGGTTTTTTTTTTCACCCAACGAAAATTTCACTGCGTTTGCCCAAATTGGTGGCTTATGTTGAACAAAATATTATACAATATATACCTATATTATATCATAAAACTCGAAATCCAATTAAAGCAGTGTGTATTTATATATATATATATATTACATAGTATAAATAGCATTAATCTGGTGGACGCGTGGCACCGGAGAAAAGTTTCTTCGCTCCACCAAAAACATAACTTTGCGAATTATTTGGCTTCGTCCAATCCAGGCCAAAGTACCGGTTAAAATAACATAATAATACTGTGTGCCCTAAATAATATATAGATATATAATCACGTATGGATTAGGACTACGCTTTCAAGCTTCGGATTGGGCGTATTTAGGCTACGTAAATATAATATGTGTGTGTGTGCATAGACGCTCGGAAAGCCGTAGAGACCTAATGAGGTTTCCGTACAATACTATGCGACTGTCAAATTTAATTAACGTAATTCGTCGAGAACGCAGCAGCAGCAGCAACAGCAATATTCGGTTGTAGCCGCTAAACCTTTCCGACATTTTTAATACTCAGTCGTCCGAAAAAAAAATAGAATAAAAGAACACCGCTCAAGCTTATACAACAGGATCATTTTTAAAATATGCTACCTACTCGCTTCGTCCATAAATCCGTTAACGCTATTTATTCATAACGTTATTATATAATATTATGTTAATATGTCGTCAAAAATCGCGATGGGGTTGACGAAATGCTAAACAAAATTAGATTAGTTTTGTATTTTTTGATTTTAAAAAAGCCGTTTAATCTTCACATACAAAAGCGACATATTATTAAATCTGTTAAAAAACGGCCGTTTTATAACATAAAATAAATAAATATATTTTTATAAAAATATACCTATATGACTATATAGCATAATCGGAATTTCTAATACAGTCGATGAGGCAGCTACTTAAAAATAAAAATATTAATCTCTTAGTTAATTTTATCCATAAAATGATAATATTGTTATATAATTATTTCAGAGCACAATAAAACGTCTTTGTATGTGTAGAGAGAGAGAGAGAGAGAGAGAGAGAAACAGACAGAAAGAGCGAGAGATTTTGATATTTTATAGCGATTGTTGCTGTTTAATACAATATTCCAAGTAAGTTTAGTATGGAAATAATTTTTACGATCCACATAATTCCTTTTGTAATCTTTTCCCGTCCACTGCGCACGCGCAGTTAAACATGTTGTTGTGTAATTAAAGAAGACATTTTACACGAGAATATATTACACGCCGTGTGTGCTTGTCTTTTCAAAACGGCGTGTGTATACTGTGTATATTTAAGACCGGCTGGTGTTTATTTTGTTATATAGTTCGTTACTGTAGTGCGCGTACATTCAAAAGCGACCTGCAAATCGCGTATTAAACCTAAATATTTTAAGCCAAACGCTCAGTTTCCGTACAAACCTATGACCCACCTACGTTCGTGTTGTTATTAATCAATAAGCACGTATTACGTACGCACGTTAATAAACGATAAACTAAAATTTAAACCATTTTTAAGTGTATAACGCGGTTAATCGATTACGATAGGGATATTGTGCGCATTCGCCAATACGAAATAATATTCCGCATGAAATATTATTGTGATATTATAAATAGTGGTCGTTTCGCATAATATTATATAGGTACATATAAAAATAGACGTTATGGGCGAATCATGTACGTCATAACCGTCGTACACGCGTCGGTCCTCTTTGGACGCGTTTTCGATTCGATCAGAATGAAAAAACAAACGCAAAATAAAAACTATCGACGTACAGTACTGCAATACTATAAAAATATTATAAGTGCAGAGATGGACGAGTCATAGGACGAGGCCACAAAGGTACGGAACTTGGTGTTGCGATATCGTTGTCAGCGAAGGCGAATACATTTCAGACAGGTGTCCGTTACGATTCAATAATAATACATAGTAATGTTAGGTCTGCGCTAATCTCTACTCTATATTAGGTGTGTGAGAGACGTTTTCCGTCGTCGGCGAGAGCGTTCTCCTCTAAAAATCTCCCACTTCAGACCGATGGGCGCAGGGCACAAGGGACGGCATACAACACTGATCTACGTATGTTTTACGTTACCTGTGCGATGTGCGCATAATATTATTTCGTGAGTCGTCGTCACAGGTGGTTGGATTGGCGCGTGCACGCACTCTCCGTCGGCCGAGTCGAGTACGGGTACAGCGCGCGCGACAGCGGCAGTCGAGTGCGGACCGAGATCGTTTATTTGTTTTTACGCCGAGTGCCGATCATGTACACGCCACGCAAGCCGAGCCGTCCGCGGACTGATAACGAACGCGACAGATCGCGAGATGACGGAGAGTGACGGACTGCAATGCGCGCGGGCGACACGCTCCGCCGGCCTATAATAACACTGTATTATCGATGTAAAAATATTGTAAACAACACTGGCGAGATAACGTGATTTTTTTTTTTTTATTTACAATATTATATTATAATGTGTGTATAATATGTGTTATAGCGTTGGGCGTTGCGTTCCGTTGGTCCGCGCCGTCCACGACTCGCTGACCGCGCGAATGGTCGTCGGCTGTGGGTCGTCGTGAAAAACAGAGCGGAAGTCCGCAGCCGGTGTGGCGGAGACGCGCGACAGCGATGATGATGGCGCAATATTGTTTTTAGAAGAGGAATTGTGAGCGTTTCATATAAATTATGACGACGATGTTCTACAATTATGTACGACTATTATTGATATAGATAATAATAATATACGTGCGCAGTCGTAAATTTTCAATTGCAATGTCCGCTGCTGCGTACGATACGTCAGTTATAATCGATTTGTTAAAATCGTATACACATTTCCGAACACAATATATTATGTGTAAGTGTGTGCGTGTGTGGTTGTATGTGTGTAAATATGGTCGGACAATGTTTCTGATGGTTTTAAATTGATATTACTACGACACACACTGGCACACTGCACACACGTTACGAATTATTACAGAAAACTCCGATAAGACTATACATTAAGTATAATATGTATATGTATACAGGCCAATACATTCGACCAGCTACACTCGTTTTACGGTAATCTATAGTCATTATTTTTTCAAAGTTGGCATTGACTAGTTAAAAAGTTAAAGAAAATGAATTTACCTAGTCAATTTTCCAATCAACTCAACGACTTATAATTAATTTTATTAACTGTTAAAATAGCTGTTACTTAGTTTTTCCAGTTAATTTAAAAATAATCCATTAAGTCAAATAGAAATGTTATTGAAAATTTCTTTTTTTAATTATTGATTAAAATTGTTTTAAACATTATAGTAGTTATTGTATAAATAATCATAATTTTAACTTAAAATATTATGTTTCTTGATAAATAATAATACTGTACATAGATAGCATTGATAGCAATACATTTTATGTGATCTACGTATTAATTAAAAAATAGATTCATTTTTCAATGTTTAATTAAGTAGCTAAATTAACTTTTTTTTTATCATATTAACTTTATTACTTTAAACTTTACGAGTTAAATTTATTAGTTTTTTTACTATTCACTTTTAACTTAACGAAATTGTGTTAAATTAACTTAAATTAATATAATGATTTAAATTTTCTTGCTTAACTTTAATTATTATAACACAAACGTGGGGTACCCACTAACCAATGCTTTTTTAAAATATTTAATGCTATTCTTAGACATAGGAATGATATATGGTAGGTATATTTTAAATAGAAATTATAAGAGGCAATTTAAAAACTATTAGAAAACCAAGCACATCACTATGATAGATTTTTAATATATCAGATTTTCGTCATAAAAATCTCAAATTAAAAAAAAAAAATAATTAATACCTATTAGTCGGATTATTGTATAAAATGCACATGAATGCGTAATATGACATTTGTTCGTACCACAACACTGTAATTATTATATAATATTATTGAAAATAGATAAAGAAAAAAAAAAAGAAGTCATGAAAATATTACGCATTACTTACTACTTTTTTTTCCTTAGAAACCAACTCGGTACCGGATAATAATGAGCGAGCCTGGAATAAATAAAAACAATTTCATTGGCCTTAAATTCGCTTTGTTAGAGTGAATGAATGAATATAAAACATTACGTGTATCAGTATACTACGGACGACAACTCTTATGATTATATACGATATGGTTGATATGTTTGTTTTTGTTCACATTATATTATAATATTATGACACGAATCTGATTATTATTATACGTAGGGAGCGTATAAGTAAATAATATATTTTTTTTTCTAGTGGTATCGCCACAAATAATGCATTTAAAGAACAATATCTTAGTATGGCCGTATAAAAATATTTCTATAGATATCTTGTTGAAATCGATCTGGTCGATTGTTCAAAAATGTAGGCACGAATATATTAATTCTAGAAAACAAATCCTATCATATTTTGAAAAATTTGCAAATTATAAATATTTTTTCAATATGTTATACGTATTATCAAAATATATTTTATTTTAGAAAATTCTTCACATGAAAATAATATAATATAATTATATTATTGAAAATTTATGTTTGTTTATCATATCAATACTAACTTATAAGACTATACGCTGAAAGTTAAATAAATGTAGGTGCTGTGATTAATTAATTATTGCTTTGAAATACGATTATATTTCGTAAATAAATTTCTCATAAAATTATATTGATACGTCATGCAGAATTATTATATTATAATTTATCATAAATAATTTATAATTATAATTACGACGAATAAATAAAAATATATTGTACACCAATATATATATATATAACGATTAAGATTTTTTTCTGCAAATTAATAATAATATATATGTTGTTTAGTATCATGTCAAAATATAGTTAAACATTAATTTATGACGTCTAAAATGATTCGAGTTTATTTCGTAAATGTGACTTTTCTTGACTTTTAATTTTAGATCAAGCTTACCTATTTATTTTTATCTGCCCCATCCGTGAATATTAACTGGTTTCCGTGAATATCCATTGTGTGGTACAAGGCACAATTGTTGTTCGTATTGATGTGGAAATACTAAAACAACGCAATAAAACACGAACAAATTATCCCTCTTGTTGAACATTTTCATAAATCGTTTTAACATACAATATATCATCATAATAGAACAGCCAGAGTTTGAGACGAGCTTTTGTTTCTACCCAAATAAACTCTCGTAGATTTTCCATGTATATTTTATGCCAAAATGTAATTATTACATCTGAAAATTAGATTAGTTTGGAAAAACTTGACGGGAATATTGAAACGCACATAGCATATTATGGTTATATTCTTTATTCTTCGAGAAGATAATGGCGGGCTCCACTGAACATACCCGTGTGGGGTGGCCCCAAAATAATAAATTATGTAGATATAGGTATCGTAGGTAGTGCGTATAAAATTATTTATATTATTATATAGTAAGCGCCTTTAAATTCCCGTGTATGTCTTACGAGAAATATTTTCCCTGAATCGAATACCCAAAATGTTTAATATTGACGTCAATAGGCACACCAACATTCACGCATGAAAAAAAACCAGGGTTATGACTTTTGCAAGATTCCGCCGACGACTCGTTCGGGATCTTTTACAGTCTGTTAAGGAGATAACAACGAATTCCAATCAAAGAAGAAGCGGAGAGGATCAGGGAGATGGCAAATCGATAAGGGACTTTGTATTAGTGTGACAGACTTCGTCCGGCTTTTGAAGGGGACTCCCCGGAACGTGAAACCTAGAGTGGTAGCTCAAGCCGGCTTCTAAAAAGGAATTACGTGAAGTCCAGGTTGACGGACAGTGGTCGGCGATCACCCCGAGAAAATACCATAAAGAAAATATTAATAAAAAAATTAGCAAATTATGTAATGCTTAGTACGTCAACTCTTGGTATACATGCTTATACACTGGGGCGGGCAGTCTCCAGTCGTCTACGCGTGTGCTATGATTGCTGTATTTTTTATATTATTTCAATAGACGATGCTGCGTAGGGGCAAGTGTGGTGAAAACATTTTACCCCCGCGTAGCGTGGTTCTCAACTTAAAAAAAAAAATACACAAATATTATTGCGCTGTACGATATTATCACAATATTATTATGTTATGCTGACGTCGACTGCGCGATGGGATTTCGGTTCATTTATCATAATTTTTCAGACACAACTGCCGCTTTTCACATCACATTCACAATATGCATTATTGTTATTATCATCATATTAATAACGCTAGCGGTGTGCCAACTTGGTCTATCGTAGACGCCGATCTTCCGAGTTGGCCCGCAGTAAACCCGGAAGACAAAGAGGTCATATTATTAGATATAAGTCTTTGAAGTCTTATACGCAGGCACAGTTGTAGATAGGTGCACATAAGTAGGCAAATATAATAACGTCATACGGCATAGTTATATTAATACGGTGTTGAGTTCGGTGCGCATTGTTGTTCGCGGTTTTTGTTATTCCGACCGCGCGATCAACGGAGAAATTTGAATACTCCGTTCAGACGACCGAAAACCGACGACAGTTCTCCGCGGCTCGTTCAATTAAAGACGCCTTTTTTACCGTTTCGGTTTTTTTTTTCTCTTCTCCTTTACATCTACCGCGGCGGATTACCATCTCCCCGTACGTTATTATTATAAACTCATTCGCGTCGTGACAAGCGAGCGCGTGTGCGTACGTGTTCGGATTTTGATATCGTCCGCGCGACATCCGAGGTCTCGCCGCCCGTGACGACGGCCCTCCCGTGAAAACCCTCGTCCCCTGTCACGGGAGTATTATAATAATGACGACGACACCGTTGTGTGACGACCGGGGGAAATCGTTTCTACCGTCGGGTAGATCGGCTGCGGCGGGGAAGGAAGGTAGTAGTACGACCGCCGACCAACAGAAACGGCGACCACTGACGACGACGACGACGACGACCGGCAGCGATGACGGTCGTAATAATATAATGATAATATGCTCGTGGGATTCCGTCGCGGTGCGTTAGTTTAATATTATTATTACTATCGCTGTACAACCGGAACGTCGGCGACGCGTAAAGGAAAAATATAATACCGTCTGTCGTCGCGCTCGCAAAAAAAAAAAAATAAAAATAAAGAATAAAACGAAATAAATTTCGAATTGAGTCTGAGAATCGAAAAATTTTGCCAACCGTACACACGTTATTTTATAACGTATAACGTGCATATAACGGCGGGTTACCTATATATATATATATGTATATACGCCAAGAATTTCGTCGCGTGATGCCCGCCGACCGGCGGCACATTTTCACAGCGCGTTCTCCGTTTTATATTTTGTATTATATATACGATATACCTACATAATATATAATATGCGCGCGCGCGCATGTGTGTGTGTGTGTGCGTGCGTTAGCACAATAGGTGATGAATTATACGACCACTGTCCGTATATAATTATTATATGTATAAATATCTCCGGTGCTGATGTATTTCGTCGAGTGGTGTGCGCCGAACGTGTCGCGCGCGTACAACCGAAATATTCGCACTACGGGACGCGCTCCCGAAACGTAGTCGGCGCACAATCCGTTTAAGAGCAAATTCGTGACGGCCGCGATATATCAACTGCCGGGCAGGAGGGTCGGACGGAGTTTCTCGAAAGGCGTATACAGCAGGCAGTGCTCGAGTTGTGAAAGATCAAGCGAAGGATATAAGGACATAACTGCGTTTCCGGTCCAAAAAAATATACCGAACACGCACCCTGGAGTCACCGTTACACTCCCCCACCCACCGAAAAACACTACATTACTTTAAATACTACATTTTTACGTAACATGATATACGAATTATATAATATAATTCATATTATAGTGTTGTAAATGTGCATTATAAATTTGCATACCATATAATAATAATAATAATATGTGTGTAACTATTAATATCTTACGAATATTTCCATTTTTATGGAATAATAATTGTATACACTTTTATTCACTTTTTTATTAAAATTAAAATAAACTTGTTTGATATAGTGGACGCAACCAGTCCGGTGGACCACATATTCTGTCTTATAAATCGGTGTTATGTATAAATTGTGTTTGATCAGCGCGTCAATGTATTATAATATGTAATGCGATAAATTTTGCTATTTCACAATATCGGATTAACGGTGAAAAATAAATTTTAAAATTTTGTTACTTTTGCTTTCAGTTGAACGCCCCGACGATATTTATAATATATAATGATCACTATTATTGTGCCTATATATACACACATAACTACGCTGTTCACGGGAAACGGCGTGAATCATTTATGGTACGGCGCTCGGTCGTCGGTAAACAATAAACGAAAACAAACGTGATCGACGGCATTCGACGATGATCGATATGCAGTGTAAGTATAATAGAACATGCGCCTCCCCTCCCAATTCAGATACGGAGTATTGGAACGATAGTAAAATAAATATTTTTCGGAGAACGATTAATCGTACGATATATAGCGAGTGCTCGATGACGTCCGACGAAATCCGTATTTACGCGCCGGAACTGCGGCCATCTCGTTGAAGATCGAAGTAAGAATATAGGTATACCATAATATGATATCGCATAAAAAATAACCGTGTGCGGTCTTTCGGTTAGAACTATACGGGCGCGTCTAGATAGACGTTTGTTCGGACGGGAAAACGGAGAATACGAGGCGGAAAACGAAATGATTTATCCGAGTGGAACATAATAATATTATATTATTTTCCTGCTAGGTACACTGTATACTGCTGAAGTTATTTCATTGTTTCGGGTAATCGCGTGAAGGGCACACTCACACACAGCGAGTAAAATGACTATTCCCTTGTTCCTCCCTGCAGCGCTATACCACGCAGACGTCGCATTCGTACAACGACAGATATAAATTCTCAGAACGTTACCGTGAGCGCGAAATGAAATTTTAAACGCGAAATATCGTCTCAAACTACTCCATATATATACATACCTACTGGGTTTTTGCGCTGTAGGTTTTTATATACGTCGCGTCGTCAACGAAATGATGGGTTTTATGACGACTGCATTGTTTTGGAGTGCCATTTGTGATCAATTTATTTCGATCTTCTCGAGTATCAAATTTAAACGTTGTACATAATATATCATGTAATAACAATAATATGTATATATTATAGAAAAATGTTGCCGGTTTTACACAGGTAAACCCACTCTAATGTTTAAAAGTTTATTATTATTATTAAATATTATTACTGGATGGCTGCATTCAAACTGACCCTCAAAACTTAAATTTAGGTAAAATTACGTACGAATTTTTATTGGATGCAATCGAGTTGTATGCCTGATTTTTATACAAACAATATTAACGATTCAAATTCGACATATTCTCCAACTCATTTTCTTGAGATGAGTTTACACTATTAATAAATCATAGTTTGTTTAAGTTTAACGACCGGAATTCCAATTTATTCTTCAGTAAAAACAACTTTAAATCATAAGCGACAAACATCGCTAGAAAATATATTGTATCTTACATTAATGGGACATATTACTACATTAGATGATGAAAATTAAAGTAGTATTATATATTATATTATGCTTTATAAGTTAATGTTTAATTAAAGGTTGGCGGATTGCTTCACAAGGGAAAACTTGTTAAAACACGACAGTAAACGTGATACTCTGCCAGTCCTAAGCCTAAAAAATGTATAAATAATAGCTTAAAATACAACTAAATATATATTAAGCTTCTATATAAATTATAGTATATATAATTATTATATTTACATATGTAAAACATTTTAAAATTGATACTCTGTTAAATAAAAATAAATTAACAGACGATATCATGAAAAAGGTAATGAATACTATTAATAAAAATTAGTCAGTCATTACTCGTTAATTATACACACTTGTGAGTTGTTATATTTTTCATGACTTATTATATTCAATGTATAACTGTATAAGTATATTTGCGAGGACGTGATATGGAAGTATTTTGATGGTTTTACCCACTATTTCACCAAGCTCACGCCTAGTTGCAGCTACTTTGAATATCCTAATTCCTGGTTACGGGGTATATGATTACTTCGTTATTAATCGTAATATTTTTTAATTACAATGATTGTTTATTTTATTTTGGGAATATAACATAGATCGGACAATACACAGAGATGAATAAAATTGAACAATGTCAATTTTAAAGTTGGCGTTTTATAAGTTTGTTACGCGTTTTTTTAGTAAAACCAGCGAATTAATAACACGTTTATGGACTTCAATCACTATAATTATAGATTATTTTCTACTTTAGTTTTATAATTATCGAAGAAGACCGGAATACTGTAGAAGCTTGGAGTTTCAGCACAAAATTATTTAACTTATTGCATGATTTCAGTTCGAGTCCGTATCATTTTGACGTACCTATATAAATTATTATACCCAATATAATATATCGTCTAATTAAACTTTGATTTTTTTTTAAATAAATAAATATAAATTAAGAACTTTTGTTGACAAATACACAGCTAGTGTGCAGATATACCTATGCCAAAATATTAGATTTTATAGGTTTGCGACGTATACGCTAATGGTTAGACAAACACTTTGACATTGACGGACCGATATTATTGATAATTCGAGAACGTCGTTTTGTTTTTAAACATTACGCAATCCAGCATCACCGTCGATACTATTATTGAATTTAAAAAACCGTAAAGACTACGCTATACACTGGTGCGCGATAATAGTTATTGCTGTAGGTTTAAACGCAAGACGTCATGTTTTTTAAATAAATAACCAAACGCGGGACAGCTGTGGAAACATTATAGCCGTTAGAAACGCACATGAAACACAAGGAAAACCGGCTGCGTTATACTCGGCATGTTCGCTCGATACACGATTCAAAAACGTCATAAATATAGTGATTAATTACCATCACGACAATAAACGAATTTTGTTGAGTATAAAATAGTGGGTAAACAAAATTCAATACAGAAATCATGTTGATATAAAAAAAAAAAATTTAAATAAAATGTCTTCACGAATTTATTTAACTCGTAATAATAATAATTAAAAAAATTGGACATAAATCAGATTTAATAAGCGAGGGGAGTAATTAAACAGCTTAAGAACGTTCAAAATGTAACTAGGATTTTAATGGTATTTATGCAAGACCCGATACATTATATAAGTTGTTTAAAAATAAAATATATTTGTAATCTTCACACAAACGATTACAACTTATACATAATATATTATAAGTAGAAACCTATATAATAAAATCACATAACAATCATTTAATAATTATTTTAATTATATATAACTATATAAACATTAAATTCAGGTATTTGTGGACTTGATTCCTTTTTTCCATTAGACTGTTTTACTGGTTTTTTTTTTTTGAACTTTTGTTCTAGAATTTGACATTGGACAATATCAACTGACCAATTTATTTAGCAGCTTATTTATATAGTGTATATAGCTATCGCAAAAGTTTTGAAATTGACACAGAAATTAAGGTTTCAAGCGTTTCAACATTAAGCTTAAAATAGCAAGTTTCACTGTTGCCGTTATATGAGAAGATTTTGCGAAACACGAATGGCTTGAATTAAATTTTTACATTTTTTTAATAGCATTTGAACCCGTTAGAACCAATTTATATTATATGTAATAATAATATAAACATAATTTATAACCATTTTTCACAAGCTTAGGACTTTCAAATAATGTTGGCAGTGTTAAGTAATTCAATAATTGTGATTGTAACGTTAAAATAATATTACCTATACATAATACTAATAAGTGCGTTGTCGGGCCTAATCTATACATACCGAATATAGATCTCGCATTACATGAATGGAAAATGTGTGAAAAATGGAAAACTGTACACAAAGAACACAAAAAGGTCCAAACGCGTTCTAATAATATGATCCTATCATTAATTTTTTAATCTGTTGATATGTTTTATCTGTATGTATTTGTCCAAACGTGCTTTTCACATTTATATTAAGTCCTAAAAATAAAATATTTTTTTTTTGTATTCACCTAATATAGGTACATGTGTACAGGGTGATTCAAAATTTATGTTACAGTCATTTTAACACATCGATATTCAAAATAGAGAAAATTTTATGATACGAAAGTTTTTTGGATTTAGAAAAATCTAAAATGATTTGTACATTTTATAATTTTTTTTAATATTTTATAGGGGTTTTGAGGGGTTAACTTTAAATGGAAACCTATTATTTTTCAACAGGCATAATATTATAATGGTTGTAACATCAATTTTGAATAACCCTGTATATATAATAATACATATTACATATGGTTATATTAAGATTTATTACATTATAACGACATTCGGTATCGTTGACTGGACGAAAATCCATCTACCTGTGTTTTATCCTCGGCACGGCGGTTTCGCACTTACAACACCTGACCCACGTCCTATACATATTTTATAGGCACATCCACGGCTTAGTATTCACTTACAATACTCGACCCGCATTTTACCTGGATGCTGTTTACACATAAAAAAGGTCGTATTATTGTAATCGTATTTCACCACGTTAGGAATCAAAAGATCTCATCTTGCCATGATTTTATATTATTATGGTTATTACGGATGAAAAAAAATCATATTACATAGATGGATCATACATAGTATATAACACAATAGTGTTTTGCAATATTCTATTGTTTATTTAATTATTGTTTGTTACATTTAATACAGTGAAGTAATACAAATTAAAATAGTACATAAAAAACTGATCAATTATTATGAATCAAATAAATAAATGTCTATGAAACTCGGACGTTAGTATGATTAAATCTCTTTAGATATCCCACATCGTTTTTTATAGTATTTAGTTGCCAAAATTTCAAAATTAAATAATTCAAAAACTGTTGTAGTGTTGTAATACACAGTTTTTTATTTATTTTAGTCCAAACTATTTTCTCGAGTTTGAATCATTATAATGTCATAATAGCTTAAACAAAATATATAATCTTGCATATTTTATATCGTACAGAAATGTATGTTATTCACGCGAAAGTAATATTAAAAGTACCTAATGTTTTTTACAAAATGATATATATAAACGCATTTTGTACCCGCAGTACAGATATTAACGATGTGATAGTTTTCGTACCACATATTATAATAATATAGCACCGTGATAATTCGATGCCGAATCGTTAGAATTTAAAATATAACATACCTACTATCTCATGCGCCGTAAAAGAATAATAATCTGTTTTTTTTCTCACTATACAGACAGCGAGATAACGATTGTCTCGTGTCGATGTTATACAAATACTAAAATAAATTACAGTGTCACCGTGTGTATTTATAACGTGTACTCAGGTATACACCGTATACGTATATCATTATTGCGAGCTCCGTTATGGTATTGCTCATATATTGTTGAGTACATCATAATGTTATAATATTATACGCTGTACGGTTTCGTATACAGATCTGTGTGCACAGACTCTTCTAAAGTGAATCCGCTGATACGTGTAATATGGTGAGTAGGTATAATTATAATAATAATAATAATAATAACAAAAAAAAAACACGTAACAAAAAATAACAGTTGCAGCCGCAGTTGTCGAAACAAAACGCGTTGCGTTCGTGTTCTCTGCTTGTGGGCTACTATATAGGTACAATGATAATAATAATCAGTGGCGCAACTACCGATGGCGTCGGCGGTGCCATTAAACCGTACCGGGCCGATTGGTTCGATTTTAAATAAACGATTAAATCTGCCGATATATTTGTGCCTTTCCAACTGTGTTTTTTGATAATATGCCTACCAAACGGGTTGCTTAAAAATATTATGTTTTATGACAGGGACGCATTAAAGCACATACGCTCGCACTCTCGCCCATAAACACCTAGTTGCGGCACTGATTATGATATTAGGCATGTATGCGTGTAGTTTGTATATATATATATATATTACCCGGTAAATAAGAAAAAGAACTGAAACGTCTCCGAACCCGCCGACCGCGCTATGATATTACGTGTGCTGAAATGTTTGATGTTCCTCTCCCGCAGCAATGTGGACCACGTGCAGTTGACTGTTCGGTCGTCGTAATCACACTGCCGCTCGTTGCGGGGAGTCGGAAAAGGGATCAATGTTTTATGCGGGGCGTATTATTGTTACCACGGAGGGTCCATGGTAGGTAGACTACGACCAAAATTCATGTGCGTATATACTATATATATATATATATATATGTATGATGTGCAGAGACGTAGTCAGGTTTTTCGTGCTTCGGTGCTAGTTTTCCACCACCCGACCACTCACCCCCAGTCATAAAATATAAACGCCAATTTGCTTACAATAATGTCAGATACACGTTGTTATATAATTAAACGGGAAGCACAAATTGAACAAAGACGATTTTAGTTTATTTTTTAAAAAACATGATCACGGTGCAATTCAATTCGTCGCCACGTATTATGGGTACACGAAACGATATTGATAAGTATAGACTTAAATAATATTTCAGGGCGTTAAGGTCCTCCGAGACGTGTTTTTCACGTTATTTTTTGTCAGTAAGTATGGTTGCAATTGTATGATTGATATGTTTGCCGGAGATATAATATTTTTTTTTAAATCACCCGAACCCCGCTTTAGTCTCCTCTGGATTTGTGGCTGTTGTACTCGGTGTGGTTGGTTAGTCGAAGAAGCTAATCTTCAAGAATTGAATGGCGCGAACGATAATGAAAACACGGACGGCGGACATCGTTTTTATTTGTGACTGCAGATCTTCGGAAAGTATCGTGAATGTTAGTTTGAAGTTTCCTCTCATTGATATGAAACGTAAAGTATGCGTATTCCTATCACTGCTCAACACATTTCAACCTTTGACAAACACAGCAGTGAGAAAAAAAAAAGTGGAAAAAGACGAAATCACATTAGGGTTAACAATATGATATGAATTGTGTAAGCTAACTAATTTGTATACAGCGTTACACCCATGATAAGCTTAATATCAATGGTTTTCACTTTCTATTATACATACGTCTGCGTATATACGTATAAAAGCCTTTTGCTTTGATTGTTTAGATGGTAAGCTTTGGTATATCAGTAAACCGGAATGTTATAACGTTCTTGCCAAACGAAAAACCGCCTTATCATGTTGTTGGATTTAATTAAACAACTTTGTGTATTCGGTCGTGAAATATTAATACTTAATTTTCCACATAAATGCATCTGTTATCATATTTATACAACGTATTTTTGGTATCACAAAATCGAATTACATTGGCTCATACATTTTAAAATAAATATTATAACTATATAACTAGTTTAGGTACACACTAAATGTACGTGCCGATTTTACACAGTCTATATTTTATGCCAAAAACCGTGATAATTCTTATATTATTTTCACGAATTCCGAAGTTCAGATTCTTGCAATAGGAATTCCAAATAATATATACATCGGAAATCAAATTTACTAAATGTGAAAAAATCTAAACATCTATTTTTTTAAAAACAAAATCAAAAAGGACTTAAGTTTTAAAATAATTCAGTTGTAAATATAATCGACTAGTTTGTATCAAAATATCCTGAAAAATAAAATTAGCCACTTCCAGCAAATTCTAATTAAAAAAAAAAATAATATATGTTATGAATGCTGGTCACTATAATTGTTATGTTTGTTATGAAAACTCGAATTAAAATTATTGATTATAGGTGGCCAGCTTCACAGAAATTATTATTTTATCTGTGTAAATGATAAAGCTCGTAAAAAAATAACTTCACCCCTTTTAAAAATAAACTCATTAAGCCTCACTAATGTTTGCTCGTGCGCAGGTCCATGTCCCAGTCTCCAAACCTTAGTCACGATACTCTGTTTCCCGCCGCAGATTAAAATGGCATTATAATAAATATATATAAATCGACGATCGTTCAAATGTTTAGATTTCAGTATTCGCTAATTTCACACGCGCTCGGATTAACGCTGGAATAATGCTTACACACCATCCATACATATTATTCGCATGGCTCAACACTAGAACCCACCGAGTGCGGAGGACGTGTGGCGTATCACGCGTACTGCAATCTGCAGTGCTGTGCGCATTATCTAGATAATTGTATCTAAACATAATTTATTTAAATAATAATATTTATATTCTTATCTTATCTAGATAAAAATAATCCTAAGCGTCTATTTATGTGTATATTTAAACAAAATTTATATCATGGATAAATTATTTAGATAATCTATTTGTGACAAGATCTTCAATATTATTTATTTTATTTTGTTAAGGGGGGAGTATTTTTCTAATTTATTACTTGTAACATATTTATTTGGATTTATTTGTATGTTATTTGAGTTCTTTTATGTGTTTTATTGTTCATTCTCAATTGTTCTCAGTTTGTACAATACAGCAGTAAGTTGTGTGTAATAGTAGCGTAGTGATAAAAAAAAATATAATGTATTCTAAATAACTCAATATAATGGTAATTTGTGCTTCTAATGTTATTCCAAATCCTTTCCTGTCCATCTATATTGAACATAAGTCAGAAACTCAAAAAAGTTGTTTTTCAGATTACTAGTCAACCCATTGATTCTTGTTTAACTGGTTAATGAACTTTGGAACTTTAAAAGTTTGATCAAGGATGATTTGAAAATTCTTATAAATAAAAAAGAATCGTTTGTTACAAGTTTTGATTTTCTAAAACCTCGTTCAATTTCAAGAGGTTTAGCAATATTTAATTTATATTAAGTATGAATTTCATTATGTATATAATATAAATATGTAAAAAATATATTTGTAAGTATACGAAATGTGAATAAAATTTTGTATCTTTTATGTCTGGTGAAATTGAACCCATATTTATATCGCTCAAATTTATTATGCTTGAAATTCAAAAATATCTAAATGACTAAAACCTTTTTTGGTAATTTACCCTTTTATATTTATTCAAACAAATAATCGTAAAATTAATTCAAAGAAACTAATTGTGAAATACAGTTGAATTCATAATATATAATGTTGTTTCAGTAAATATTTATCTAAATATTATATACACAAACCAGATACTTATAATACCCACTATGTAAAATAAAATAAATATAATATTAGTTTAATTTGAAAAGTTATTTTATACGTATTTATAGTGTATAAATATTTAATAGTAAAGCTTACAAACTTATTGAAAACAATATGCCTCAATATTTGAATTTATTATTGAGTTGAACCTATTTTGGATTAATTTGGAGGTTTTGATGTCACCCAACTTAATTAATATAGAAACTATTAGATGTTATTAAAAGCTTAAAATGACAAAGAATTATGTTATAGTAAATGCATAATATGTTCCTTTTGTTATATAGCATAAAAAATTAAAATAACAATTGCAAGTTGCAATAAATTAAATTTTTTTTTTTAAATATTTTTTACCTAACTTAACTTAGTTATATTTTATCTGTTACACAGA
This sequence comes from Rhopalosiphum maidis, assembly GCF_003676215.2. Taxonomy (NCBI): domain Eukaryota; kingdom Metazoa; phylum Arthropoda; class Insecta; order Hemiptera; family Aphididae; genus Rhopalosiphum; species Rhopalosiphum maidis. The sequence continues at coordinate 71,702,953 of NC_040877.1, forward strand.
TAAATATTTTAAGTGTCATCTATTATCTTGTCTAAATAATTGTTGGGTTATCGGTAACATTTCATACAATTTAGCACTGTCATGTACATAATAATATCGCGTACGTAGAATATTTTAATAACATTATACGTGATGCATTTTAATCATTTGAGGCATTTTGGACTATACATAATATATTGGAGTATATAAAGAAATTTACCAATAAATATATAATGCGTATAAAATTTTATTATGTAATATATTATATATAATTTAAATTGTAATCAAACACTATAATATGTGGTCTCGTAAGATTTTTTTATTGTTTTGGATGGTCCATGAGTATACGTCTTGCAAGTTGCAATATTGAAAATACTATAATCGTACTGAAATCGAAGAATAGAACAGGTTCATTTGAACCGATACTATTATCTCAATAATTGTGATACGGAAATCGAAAAATTGGTAAACATTTTTCGAAGTGTATTTTTTTTTCTGCAGTTTCATTATCCGTATGAACAATACATTTAAAAAAATTATATTCAAGATTGGCATTTTATAACTTTATTTATGAAATTGTCCATAATAATAGAAACAGAAGTTTGAGATTACTGTAAAATAAAAAAAAAAATATGTAAAAATGTTAATGACACTAATTTGTATTTTTTTTATCAACATAATCTTATAATTATTCAAAAAGTTATCAACGTATTTTCGCCTATATGATATTATCTAATATATTTATTTATTTTTATAATTATTTGATTTTATGTTGACAAAAAGATTAGTTAATTTGAATGTATAACGTTATAATAATATCTAACTCTTGATCATCTAAGTACTTTCGATGTATCTTATAGACCTACACCAAAGACTTCCTTCACGTACTTGTACTCCGTTATTAGTATTTCATAATAATATAACAATCATGTTATATGGTAGTAATAAATCATAGTATTTTTACCGTTTAAATTGTTTATACCTAATTGTTTTCCTAATTCCGGTGTATAAAAATGCGACAGGACTTTAGTGCACTGTGGATCGATGAGAACGCGCTAAAATTCGGGTTTTTCATGAATTCCCTCCGGATTTAATTTAATCTAATTAACGTCAATTATATAGAAACGTCGAACGTCGCTACTTAGAGTAATAATAATATAATACATAATGCGGCTATTAAAATTCTGTTATAAACTAGAATTACGCCGGTGCGAGGAATATTATTATAATAGTAGAAGTACTAAAAATTAATTACGATTAATTCGCGATATTAAATTCCTTCTCGACATGTTTTTAATGCATTTTTCTTTTTAACAATATCGAGTTTACACACAAAATATATGTTATATACGCGTTCCACTCGGGATAATGTTGTACGTATTATTATTACTTGTAATTATACACACACCGGGCTGGTACACCGTCCGGTAAAATGTATTATTTCCCTCCACGGACCGATGAAGTTACATGTTATTCGGAATCGAAACGATTTATATATGTATACTAGAATAGCAAGACGCGAACTTATCGCCTCAAATTATAAATCGTATTTACACCGTGTGCATTTAATCGTTTAACTACTTACACGCGCTACTGTTTCAAAAATAATTTAGATACATATTTTAATATATTGAAAAATCATTTGTCGTTTTCTTTTTCCTAGTTTCGGGCAACACTAAATGTTTGAATGCTACAATCTGTTATAATATCAAAGATGGGAATTATTGCATTAACTATTTAAAAATTATTGTTCTTATTAACTTCGAAACTTTACAACCAAGTTGAATAACTTTATTTTCTTTTTTGGTTTAAAATTAGTTTAAAATGTTGAAATCAAAAATGTCAAGAAGATTTTTGATTTTAATGTTTTTTTACGTATTATTTACTATGTAGTATGTACACATGGTTTTAAAATAAATATAATTTATTATACTATACTAATAGTAGTAATAACTGTATAATAATATAAGTACTACCTACAGAATTTTCGTTATATTTTTTAATAAATAATATTACATAAGTACAGATAGGTACAGAATAATCTTTATTTAATCCACATAATAAATAAAAAAGTAAATAATTTTGTTTTAAACCTAACTTGGTTAATATTTTTTCCATATAAACTTCAAACTTTGAAAGTTAAATATACAGTATTATTTGTTAACAACTAACTTCTAACTTAACGATCTTGTGTTCACTTAACTTAAATTAATTATTTTAATAATTGTAAACAATATATAATAATTAAGTGATAATAATTATATTTTTTCAGAAAGTTACCGTCACTTACCTACCGGCTATAGATGACTTATAAACCATATTAACCACATATAGATTAACCTAATATATTTTTATATATTCAGACTGCATTCGGTGTTTTAAATTTGACTATACAAATATTAAATTTATCACAACGGCCAGAATGCAAATAGCCCGAATTTGATTATTTATTTAATCTTTATTGACCCATGTACGGCCAGCTTAAATCATGATTGGTTTTTGGTGATCGACAAGAATACTAACAAGTTGCATTTTTTGTAATTTTCATGGATTATACGTAAAATGCAAATGAGCGTAATATTCACAGATGACAGAAAATAGTGATACATTACTACTCATTATTCAATGCCAGGAATATATTTTAACTATAGTTCTATAGCCTGTATAGCATTTATAAAATATATTTACAAGTTATCTGAAAATTGTTTGAAATTAAAACTTTTATAATATCTATGAAATTGGCGTGATTGTGAAGAGTACTAATTTCTGCTGGGACCGCGTAATTAATAAAAACGCGTTAAACGAATCCCCTAATTAATTGGACGGATACATGATATTTCATAATATTTATGTACATTACTAGTTAATTAAAAAATAAATTACTTTTTGCTTATATTTAGATTATTTTTTTAGTCTTTATTTGGAATTAACCTGTTTTGAATATTATTAAACAGGCCGTAACTCCCACCAGTGTACAGTCTCTACGCAATATCAAATAATAAATCTGTGTAATAAGCTTAATAATAGAGTGAACTATCAAAACTTATTATCAAAATTGAAAGTAAAAACATTATTTATGCATTATGCAAAATCTCAGATAATTAGTAGTTATACGTTTAATTGTATAGTAGGTCAATAATTTTTATAATTTAAAAATCACTTGTTGTCCAAGTTTGGAACTACTGAACACAATAATTTGCTAAGTGATGTCACATAATTGTAAAACGGAGATAACCAATAGATGTGTGAAGTCTATATGGCGAATAAAATAATAAAAATATGATACCTATCCATAATATAGATCAGTCATCCATTATTTTTGATCATATCTCACAGTGAAATTCAAAAATCGTCCGACGTGTAAGTTGCTGTTGCCATCATAATAAACTGAAATACAATTACTTCGCATAGTCGTAACCAAATTCGATAACCAAAATCTTTGCGACAGTTAATTCTTAAGTTCTTTATACTTCGATTAAGGTATAGTTATAATAGAAAAGGTTAGGTTGATTAGATTAATGGCCGTAACTTATAAAATATTATTAAAATATTTGTATGTACTTATCATATTATATTATTATATATAATATGACGTGCAATTCTGGGATCGAATTTATAAACTATCGAATTATTTTAGGTACTTTGTGTTATACAATGTAGGTACTTTTCATAAATATAATTATCATGGTGTATAAATTAATAAATACAATTTTTTAAAAATCACGGGGGCAAACATAATCTCAAATACCTACAAATCCAATTCAACAATCGTCGTTTTTATATTGTATAAACGCGTATTTGCCACGCGGTTACTATTTTAACACGGTCCATTTGGAACACTCGTTAAAACGACGTTTTATGTTCCACACGTGTGTCATTTGCGTTGTCATCGGTAACCGTCCCTCTGGGAGCTGGGAAACAAATCCATTTTATACACTTTGTATAATATATTTTAAAATAGACCGCCTCCGGAGTCCCCCCCCCCCGATATATTATTATCCTAAGTACATCGTGTATATCTACATACGTATAGTACCGTAAAACAGAACGAAATATTTTTGCAAAAACATCAACACTTAACAGCTGCTGGTACGACGATCGTTGAGTGCAAATATTCACTTTCCCCGTCCAATCGGGTCGGCTGATCCCGGTCCACCAAAATAGTGAGAAAAATCATTTTTTGAAATAATAAAAGGCGATACGTTTTATAATATCCGACTTTTCATTTTAGATCTACGTTCGACGTGCATAATCATTCGTCGTTTGCCATAATATCCTTCGGTCTATATAACACGACGACGCCAGCGTCTCGCGCAATTGCCACGCTAACGACCCGCCGCACATCGATACATCCGTCTTTACGTGCACACGCGAGTTCGTTTACGTTGAAGAAAACGGGGCTATGTTTATTTTAGTTTTGTTTTTATTGTCAGACGTCGTGGCATATACGTCGTCATCATTAGTTTGAAAACTGTGACCCGCTACTCCGCGTCGTATATATTATAATAATGTACAACATATATTACGGTGTGTTATAATTTATTTGCTCGATAAAAATAATATTAAGCCCTATACCTATATGGAATTATATGTGTACATGAATCGCGATGTATATATATATGATGTATTATACATTTATGTATACAACTTTACGATATTATAACGACGTTGAAGGGCGCTTTTACGGTTTTATATTCGGATGTATATTTTGGTTTACGATCGAACGCCACCACACCGTATTCTATCCAACGTTAAGTTTGCGTGCTATAAGTTTATATAAACGATATAATGATAATTATATAATTATCGTTTTCTAGGAAATTGTTTTGAAGCGAGTTTCGGTACACAAATACATTAAAGTTAAAAACTATACGTTGATCGGAATGAATCTCTGCAGACATTGGTTTACTTAGTTGTTGACTTGTTGTAGAAATACAAGAACACTAATAGAAAAAAACTGAATCGGTTGGTTTAAAAATAAACTAAGAAAAATAAAAGTTAGGGATCTCTTACCAAACGAGTAGAAAAATACGAAGTTTGAGGGTATATCTTCGAAAAGGTCAAACAGTTTAAACATCTAGGAGTGATTATCACGAACAACAATAACTAGAGTCTTTGAGTCGTGTACAATGCAGAGAGAGCTCATATCGTACTACATAAATACTTTAAATCCAAGTTGTTTTCTAAAGGACTAAGGTTACGATACATTTGATTTTAATGAGAACTTCCTTAAATTATGGGTACGAACAATTGTCCATAACTGTACAAATAGAAAATAAATTATTAACTTTTAAAAATACAAAGATAGATAAGTGACCTCGTATTTGACAGCAAACTAAATAAATGGTACAAAAGAAAATTTAGAATTAAGAAAAATTACTAATGTACCATTGCTAACAAATTACATGAAAGCTAAAGACTTTAGTATGGTTTGGTTACATGATGCATAAAATATAAACTATAACTGTATAATCAGAAATCGATAACAAACGATGGAAAAAAGTCTTAGAGGAAGACTAAGAAAAAGCGGTGCATTGATGAGGTGAGAAAAGATCTTAAAAACGCTGGAAGTGACGAATTAAATAGATAAAAACTAGAACCAAGAAGATCAGAAAGCAGTGATGGTGGATGCCAAAATTCTTACAGAAGAAGAAGAATTTGTTGTAGAATTGGTAGTTAATAATTTTTATAATAATCTATACACACTTATTTCGTATTTCTTAATTTCTTACACGATAGTAAGTAAGTACTACAATAATTCTGCTGCCCTTAAAATATTATTATTATTACCCATTTAAATATATTGCGTATATTTTATAATTTAATAATTTTCAATATTGTAACACAATAAAAATGTTTCGTTTGAACATTTTTTCTTTATTCTCAACAGTTATTAATTTTTACGTCAATATACCGAAATTAATAAGCTTATTTAATATTTTTTTTAAATGGATTTTAGTTTTGGTTTATAATAATAAACAATTAGTAGGTATTGTCATTACTTGTAACATTTACTTCTTCAGTGTATAAATATTTAATGTACCTATATGAACTGGGATTCATGGATATATTACAACCCTCTTTGTTTTTATTTGTAACTCTGCAGTACGCATAGTTAATCTTAACAGTGCGCATTTCATTATCTTTATCAATATTAAATAGTATGTAAAATATTTAAAGTCTAAGAATATTAATAAATTTAAAATAAATACGAATATCTATTTATTTGTAAATATTCGTTAGAAATTCAAAAGACAATTTGTATAGAATAATTAATTTAAATAATTCACTTTAGACTTACCTCTGGAAATATACTGTAAACATTTTATCGCGATTAAAATAACACAATTTTTTTAAATAAAATTCAGATAGGCCACGATTTAAATAACATTTTTTAAACACCCGGCCACCACAAATAACAGTATAATAAACTTATATATTTGTACTAAAAGATTATTCTTTTCCACTTGTCAAATAAAAATTATACTTACGGTCTTATTGTCTTATTTTACAACGGTTCGTCGTATAATAAGACTTGCATGTTCTTTCATATGACATTCACATTTGGGATTCGTCCAAAATCGTGGTATATAAAATACCATGATCTACCCGATCATCTATAGGTGTCGACTGATCAATAAGAAATTCTTTATTTTATAATGCTTTACTTGAAATTTTGTCAGTAAATTTGATAAGAATATGGGATACAAAGATATGAAAGATATACAATTTTTTAGGCTTGGTGACTATATACGAGTAGGTTATGTAATCTAACAAACTTAACAAAAAATTTATTCATGTAGCAATATAATGTATATTAGGTACTATATTATTTTGCGATAGATACAGTTTCCGAGCGTTATGGAGACTATCTGCAAAAGTTTAACGCGTTCGGACTGTTCAGAGTGGTGAACTTCTGTATTTATGAATAGTATACAATACAAAGTAATTGCTTAAAATAGGATTTGACGTCGAACAATCATTATAGCAATACATAATACGATTTAAGAAAGATATACGAAACGCTTAATGCTTTATAAATGTATTATATTATTAATACTGCGCCAAACATACTATACTATTTATAGTACTTAAGTATTTATTTCTTATGGTCGAAATATATTTATGTATTTTTATTTTACCTAATCAATACTATTGAAGTAGCATCACTGGACATCCCTTCATTCAAGTTGTTAAGTCATGTATCTCTTTGTGGCTTTGTATATGTATATAATATAATATATAGATATATTACTTATTATATTGCTTTGTACTTTGTAAATATATTTTTATTATAAAAAAAACAGCAACGGAATATTATTCTTTACACTGCTGTATAACCTACTTTATATTCTTGAACAATTTTCCTTTGATATTTATGTAATAATTAAACACAAATCAAAAGAGTTTACGTTATCATATCAATAATAACGATCGTAGTTTTACTTATGCGCATAATGTTTAATATTATTCTTTCCGGTGTATACACTAGTTACACAATGTATAACTTACACATTTTATAAATATTTAGAAATTATAGTAATAGTGGCTGTTTTTTTTTTTGAAAATATAATTTCATTTTTCGTTAGTTTTTATTCACCAAGAAGACTTTTTATTGGTTAAATTGTAAACTATATACAGATACGTTTTTATTGAAAAAGTTGTGACATTTTCCTCTTCCACATAACCACACTCGCTTGTAACTGATATTAATATATATATATATACTTTTGAAAACAACACTCGACATTGTAAACTACAAAAGACGTTTCTAACAACAAAAGTTGACTATAAAGATCAAAACATCTTTTTTAACATCTCACAAGTCACAATAGTCTTATAATTTTGACAATTTTGTAACTCAAACAATTGAAAAATATCTACATTGTTTGGTCTCCAGTTAAAATTGTGGCGTTTTTACCAAAGTGATTTATTTCAATTAAAATCCAAACGTTTCTACAAAAATCATTGCGATTTCTGTGAAAAACGTAATTATTTAATAATCGCCATTAGAAAACCTTATTAGATTACGAATCATGACAAAAGTTATACCATGATTACTAAGACCGATAGCCATATTCGTTATCTAAAACTACCATATTATGCTTTATATCTTACTAAGTTCATGCATATAATACTAATAAGTAAAATATATTCAAACCATTGATATGCAGAGATATATAAATATATACTACTATGGGACGCAGAATGGAAGATTAAGATAATTAAAACGCTCCGTTGAACCCTGGCCCCAAATTTGTATTAAAAATAAGAAGTACTTCCCAATTGAATAACATTTGGTCACACTAAATATCTACACATGGTAAATTTATGGATAAGACGGAACCATCTTGTCTAATATGCAATACAAATAACTCAGCTAAGCACATCATCGTCTACGGTCCAAATTACACCAAAGCAAAAAATTATACAATGCCCCGGACGATATCCATACGAAGCTGCGATTGTTTCATTGTCAGACACCAAAAACATAATTTCTTATCCCAAAAAAATGGAATTCAAATATAATGTAAACAAAATATATGTATATTTATGTTAAGCTAATAACCATTGAAGTTGATGCTATAAAAAATTAAAAAATAATAAACAATAGATAGATAGAAAGTTTAAAATTGAAAAATCTGTGTAATAATAACAATTTGAAAATTTGGTAACATATTTTATGGAACTTATAAAAAAAATAAACCACAAAAGTTTAGTTCAACCGGAATTATTCTCATCTGACAGTCGTAGTTTCTATAAATAATAATAAAACAATGTTAAATATTGCGTGTATAATAAAATGTACCGTACTTACATGTACGCCGCGAACGTTGTTACGTGTTGTAACATGCTTTTATTTCATTTTTGACGGGTTTTGTAGCTATTAACACGTCCCGTACGATTCCGGTCACACGAAAACATTTGATTTTAAAAACAAAAAGGGAAGATTAATAAAAAAAAAAAATAAGATAAAATAATAGCGCTATAACAATATATATATATATATTATGTACGAGACGACGCATACACATAAATAACGAAACTATATATTCAAATGTTGTTTATGCGTGTCTTGGGAGACGAACGTCTGGGAGGACGTGTTAATTCGTTAGCGCGAGGAGTCTATATGGATTTTACGATTTCCGTTGTCCTTGTAGAAAAAAAACGAACACCAAAGAATTCACCTCGGGAATGTCTGCTGCACCGTCGTCTTGTCGGGTTTGCAGTTTGCACGTTTTTTGAATATGACCAATACATATTATACCGTCGTGTTTTACCGTCGTTGGGCATATATACACGTTATACATGTAGGATTTTGTTTAAATTTGTAACGTCTCAGCCGCGCTATATCATTAAGGAGATATAATATGGTCCGACACACTTTACACGGGTGGAGTTACAGCAGCGTCCGCGTCTCTTTTAGCTCGTCGACCAACAGACGCGTACCGCTATATGTGTATGTTATGTATATTCGTGATTTCGATGAGTAATTGACTTTTTTTTAGACAACTTAAGATACATTAATAGCACTATTACACTGTGTACATGAATGTAATTTGTTTTCCGCCCTTGCCGTTGTAATCACCGCACTATCGACTTTCAACGTTGACGAGGACATAGGTATATTAGGAAATGTGCCTAAACCTTTAGCAAACTGATGCGTGTGTGCGTATGTATCTATTGAGATAAATAGTAAATAATACATTGTAATCAAACATTGTACGTAACATTTTATTGAATGTATTCGTTATTATCACATTTATCGAGTAACGTTATGGTATAATTTTGAAAAAAATCAGCTGGCTCGCCTTTTGTAGCAGATCATACTATTACCATACTAAATATTATATCCGATACACTGTAAATAAGTATGTTGTGCGTTAATATAACACGATATATCACACAATATAATAATGTATAAATGTAGTTCCGTTTGACGTTATTACCGTCGTCGATTAACTTCGCCGTGTACATTTTGCACGATAAAATTTGTGACATATCTCGCGCGTTTATGTGCAATAATAGTTATAATATATGCGTGTATCATCATACGTCCCCCTTTTCACTACACCGTGATGTATGTATACGTGAAATGCGTATAAGTGTGCGAATATAGCCAGATAATGTGATATTATATGGCCTGTCGTGTGTTCACATATACTTTATAAAAATGTAAATATGTTATTATACTTCTTTGAATTCAATTTTTTCAGCGCACGGTGAAAATCGTTTTCCTTCACTGTGCGATTCTGTATCAAACACGTGCAAACTGAAAAACAATATTTTTTCCTATTTTTTCGGTGAACGCGCGTCGCATGGAAAGTTTTTCTCGGCCGTATATATTTTACAAACGCGCAAACTACAGTGAAAACTATAAACTGTCAAAACTTAAAAAAAAAAAAAAAAACATTGTTTTCTCTTATCGCGAACAACTATAAACAATACTTTAGAAAATATTTTTAAAAAAGTTTAATAATATTATACTTCTATAATATATAATACAATACCACAATCGTTTAGATAATACGGACTTTAAATTGGACTTTGCAATCTGTTAACCTGTGTAAGAAAAATACATTATGATACAATAATATATTATGGAAGTATTATTGTGTTACACATAATGTCATACGTATAATATTATAGTGTATTGTATAAGTAATAAATATATTATTATTATTATTGATCAGGTCATGTATTCCCGTTTTTTTTTTTTGTGTCAGCCCTATTATGGTATGATGCCATCTCTTGTACATAGTTCTTTTACATGCTTTGAGATGAATGTTTTTTGGTTCCTTGAAATAATTTTTTTTTGGTTTTGACATTTAATTTAAATACATTAATATATTCTAAAAGCTTTTTTTTTTTTAATTTTATTGCGTTTTGTTAAGATTAAACGACAATCCACGTGATATCAATCTAATGTTTACGTAATAAAATATAGGCACGCGTATTTAATTTCTTTTGCGAACCGGGAACCTATTGAGTTCTAGTCCCTGGAACATATTATTATACATAACATAACATATTATACCCCTATTAAAGAATAAGAGATATAGAAAGTTGACATTTTTACAGTATTTAAATGGGTCAGCGAATATTATATTGCAGGAATGCAAGTGCAGATAATTTTATTGCGTATCACATAATCTAATATAATATATACGTTACGAATTTGCTGCTGCTTTGTATTCCTCGCAAAATCTGCTCTATTTAGAATATCGTTACCCCGAATAATCGTCAACCGTCATCGAGCACGTTACACCACCAAAATTTATGTTCCCTCAAATATATATATATATTATTATAACTTTTAAGTTCTTACGAATCGTACGCTAAATAGCTAAATACTAAGTTTGGAGTGTACGATTTTCTACGAAAAGTCAAAATTCTAAGAATTAATAATTATAGCGTTAAGAAATAAGATATTTTTACTTTATAAATTATAATAATTTAAAACATAGCTAAGTAATATACAAATATTTTTCACCGCAAAAAGAGTGGTATTTTTAATTTAATTTTCCATATAATTTCACTATTTATTTTACGCATAAACGAATATTTCATACTCATTTTTACTATTAACACTTTTTATCTATAAAATAATTAATTTTCTTTCTAATAAAATATATTTTCTTTAGAAATAAATGTAACTAATATTAGATTGTATAGTTATTGGTTGAAAAATAATAATTAATTATAAGATTATTATATATTAGTAAAATTGTGTTTATGATGCATGCCCATGCCGCGCGGCTTTAACAGATCATAAAATCATTACACTGTTCGTTTATATCATGTCGATAATAATTTGCATGACATCGCCATCATGATTCGTGATGGCAAATTGATAACTATTCTGCGCAAACTTTCAACTCAAATGACTGTTGTTATCACGGAAACGTATTTATATATTATGTTTTCATGTATGCCACGCGACGCGTGTTAGCTACAAAAATCGCCGTCGCGATCAAAACTTATGATTGAATCGCATTATAAACTATTTTTGACCGAATGCACTGTTTGTACACATTGACATTATTATAACACGGTCGACCGTTCAACCGTTGCTAACGATTAAAATGTGTGTGCGAAACGCACACGTGCTCATTTAAAACAAACGGATAACAACATAAATACATTATATTATTATATACACACGAATAAGACACGGTGCATGAATGTTATGACACGAAACGGCCGTGTGCGCTAAGACTCCCGGGATTACGCGTTTGACGTTTTACTGCAGAGACTTTTAAATCTCCGACGACGTCGTCTCGTCGGCACTTTAATATAATGATATAATTCCATAATATTTTATTGTAATGTTTGATAAAATTTATTGCCCACACGCATGCATAATACGCCGTTTGCGTGTGCCTATATAATGCGAACACGAGACAACGGCGAGACTCGAATCGGTCCCGCGAAGTCGTGCGTGTGGTGCTCTTGTTATACCGTACGTTAGACGTACACGACAATATGCATTTATACGGTTTAAAAGGTTATCGACGACACGTCACGGCCGTCGACGTACGTACTATAATATTGTGATGTACGGTAAATGATTTGTTCGATTAGATAAACGAGCGGACGCGCGCTAAGGGATTATTTATCATCACGGGCGTGTGTCGTAGTAGTAATAATAATAATATAATAATAATATTAAATTATATAAACGTGAAATGTCGCTCAGCAGCGAACCGCGTGTATATACGATATTAAAATAAACACGAAGACGTATATAATACGTACCACGTGTATGTGCGCGCGCGCGTGTGTGTGTGTGTGCGTATGCAGATGTTAAGCTCGGACTCTCTTTTTAGATAGAGGGGAACGTCATATGGAACTGTCGTACGTACATGTGAGTGTGTACATTTCGGTCTCTTATCTCTGTTTTTGGGGGAGTTTCACCCCAAAAGTACACGCTGCCTCGTATTATAACGACAAACGTGTCCGGTTTATTATTGTGCACATACTATACAATATCATTAAACCTATGTGCATACTATTATCAGACACATAAACCTTTTATTTACCGAAATATCGGACGTAGAGTTGACGCACTCACTAGTATATAATATACCCGTGGACACCGCCAAAGTATGTATTGTATATATATATATATATATATTATATCGTAGCACATTTTTCATGTTTACTCCGTTTGCTAAATTTACCTGTCAAAACTATACAATACATACACGCGACACACGTATTGTATTATATTATATTATATTATACACACACGATATAATACTATCGTATAATGTACACAGGCGCGCAGTTCGTATATAGAGATTGGAAAAGCACCGATGGCAGTGTGATATTATTTATATAACTTATGTTGTATTATTATTACTATTGTTGTATTCCTCTGTGTGCGCGTGTTATAATAATAATAATAATATGCCCCACGCGCATACGAAAACAAACTATTGAAATCACCCGTATATAATATCATAATGCATATTATATATTTATATGCAACATTATAATATAGAGTATGCACACGATCATTATGCATTTATATTATACTACTTATAGCGATGTTGTGTACCCATACGACCATATACCACTCCTTTGTCGAACGCCCCCGCGATGACTTGAAATCTGTTTAATTCAACAGCCGAGTGAACCGAGTTGTTAAGAAAAACATTACACTGCAACAAAGCGCGAGTGTGTACTTAAAAAAGAAATAATATATTATGTTAATACTGTGTGTACGCAGTACGCGACGTACATAACGACGAATCGTTTGCAAAGCGTGTTGCTTACTCTCAAATGTCTCTCTTTATACAACTATAATATTAATTATCGATACCAAATCACAATGATAATCCTAACGTCGGTTGTCGATAGTCCAGATGAATTCAAACTAAGTGCTATTCGGGTTACTGAAAAAAGAACCAAAAATAAATACATAATTGGATGTTACGAGTATGATATTATATATGTCCAGACATGGAGCAAATTAATTTAATTATGAAGTAATCAGTTTTAATTCCAAAATAATTGAAAACAATTTGTAAGAGTATGTAAAATATCAGTAAATGTGAGAGGGTAGAGGCGACTTCCAGAAGATAATGAGTGTTTTGTAGGTATACCCGTCATATTTGTTTCACAGGTCAATTATATCATCGGAAACTCCAAACTTGGATAATTCATATTGTACATACATACGTACTTACATGCATACATATTATATACAACATACATATTTACATATATGCATACGCATGAAATCATATAAGTATATGCTGTTCGAACCACTTCGTTTGCTATACTATCAAGTATCTACTGCATACCTGCTTATTACACGGTAAGATATTCATAAAATTATTTCAGAAATAAATTTGGCCAAGTAGAATCCGAGTGATGAGTAGCTTAGACGAAACGCGTGGTAAATGGTAGGTAATAATACCGATGAAGTAGGTAAAACACTAAAACGAAATATGATTTTTGTGAAAATAATTATTACAAATAGCGACGGGTAGTTTCTACGGAAAGCATCTGCAAAACGCAAAATTGCGCGAGTGATTATTAATATTATATTATCATTATAATAACATAATGCACTGTACGTCATTATAGTATTCACTCGTCTGGCGTCCGCGTATACGTCCACCGTTCTTAGCATCACATAATATCAATTTCGTTTCATCCCCTCGGCACGACATTACAATATACTATTAAAATGTACAGGCGGAATTGGTAGGTACCTATCTCGGCTATATCTTTTTTCGCGACACGCGGACGTGCCATTGGATTACTACCACAGATCTCTATAGAAGTGTATAGTACGGAAGTCTGTGACGGTTACTGCAGATTATAATTTAATATAGTGGTAATGCGCAGCAGAACGGTATCCATCCGCCCACATTTTTAATATTAAAACTTTTAAGACCGACACGAAAAAGAAATAATCGTTGCTCGTAATTGATGTTTGGTTTGTTTCTAAAACACTAATGATATTATGGTATGCGGAGTGCACGCGCCGTCGTCGTCGTTATGGCGTGCGCGTTTTTCACCGCCGTTTCGCTTATCGTTTTTTTGTCACCCTCCCCTCCCGGTCCGTCGGTAATAAGCTAATAAACGGCCAACGTCGTGCCGCCCGGACGGTTTATTGACGGGTCAGAAGAACTGAACGTTGTGTATTATTATTTGTTCGTGTGTGGGCTCGTGTGGCGTCGTACGACGGCGACGACGACAGCCAGCGACTCGCGACGTTTATAGAAACGAACGACTACAGTGATCACTGCGCCGCGTTTACGCGCACTACAATAATATTGTAGTGGTGTACAGTACAACTACAGAGCATAGAGCAGCAGCAAGCAGCTGTCGATGCGCCGCGACGACTGCAGAAGAATAACGTCTCGGCGGCGCGCGCGTATACGATAATAATATACATATTATATATGTATATATGTGTGTACGTGTGCGTGCGTGCGTGCGTGCAGCGGGAGAGACGACGAGAGCAGACTGCAGACACTGAAAGCGGTGAACAGGCGGCGGCGTATCCGCGTACCGATGCTGCGCCTGGACCTCCGGGGGTAGACAAATTACGCGCCGCGACCGACCGCGGCTGCTGCAGCAGTAGACTGTCACACGCGTACACGCACGCACGCACGTCCTCCCCGCGCGTCTAATTCCGGACGAGACGTGCGTGTGTGCGCAGTGTTTTGCCGCTGCGGTCCGTCAATGTATTATATTATTAACGCGTATTATAAATGATGAGTGTACACATATATATATTTACGAGTATGATAGTGGGTGTGCGGCGTATACACGCCGTGAACTACCGTCGAGCTATTTATAAGGTTCACGTGCGCGTGACGCCCCCGCGCGGCTGTAGAGATGGCTTTTTGCGATCCCGAGACCGGGGGAACGCCGTCGTCGTAACAGCTTTCACGATGACATTTTTACCGATTTACCGCTGCTTTTTTTTTTTATTTTTTGTCGAACGACTGCAGAGCGAGTCAAAAATACGTTTAGTAATTTATTAGTATATATAAATATATATATAGGTATACGCGTTATAATAATTTATTTCGTATCGCGTTTAATAACGGAAGAGACGTCGTAAAAGGCACTCGCTGCCGAGTGTTATTGCGTTAAAATTGACGACATCTAACGGTTTTTCTAGGAAACAATTTTTGTCTTTGTCGCGCGTGACATTCATTAATCATTGTACATAATAATTAAGTTATAGTCTATAATGACATTTCTCGCGTTTTTCTCTTCTCTCTCTCTCTCTCTCTCTCTTCCCCGTCATTTGGTGGTAACAGTATTTGAGAACGCATCAGTATTGATATTGTTGCTATTCGTTAACGACATTACATCGCCGTCATAAGCTTACGAGTTGGCGGCGGTATGCATTTTCTTTGAGTTCGAAAGTCTTGACGAAAATTCAGTTTAGCTCGAGTTGTTCCAATTTCTCACTCGTCATTAAGATGGGTTTTTTTTTTTTTGTTATCGATTGCGTTTAATAAATTTCCTCGTGTACGGAAATTAGTTATCGATTTGAATAAAGTCAAAAGAAGTAGATTCTCAATGAAAACTCAAAGAAACGCGAATTTATATTCTCTGAAACGGCAAAAAAGCTATTTGCAAATGTAGTATTTATGAGTCATATCGAAACGCAAATAAGCTCCACGCATAAAGTATAGCTGACAAGTTTTTAGCGTTTCCAATTTATTTTATATTTGATATGATCGGAAATGAAGTTCGTTAAAATTCCATTAAAAATGTTTTCTGCGCAGTGAGCTCGTTGTTGTGTTAATTATAAAATATGCGCACAATAAGCTAGGTCTATTAAGAAACGTGGACGTCTTAATACCTATTACATGTTTCTTGCCACAATTGGTCCTACGGATATAAAATGTCGGTTCCGTTTAAAAAGCTGTTGTTCAATATACTACGAGTATAAACGTAAATAATATTATATTATATTATATTATACTGTAGCATAATATGGAGTTATTTTCGAATATTCTCTATAAATGTATACAAAACGTCATGATTTCATATTTCTTTCGCTCACTTGTATATAATATTAAATACGCTCATTGCCAGAGGGAAGTAGGGTATCCGGAGTCGTGACGCGCGGCATCGTAATGACAGTTAGCAGACGATATTTTTTTGACAAAAATACCCATTTTCTTGATTTAAAAAATGAAATTAACTTGGAATGGAAATATATATTAAATTATGTATTATACTATACTGTATTATATTTTATATAGTATGTATAAATCTTCCTTAACTCATACATTTTAAATTAATCATGAATATTTGAGACGTAAGCGTACAATTAATTATTAATATAATCAAATGTATTTAATAGCTCATATCTATAGTATTTTAAATAATTTGTGTATTTGTCATCGCTTTTTGAGGTAGTAAAAATTTTTCAATTTCGATAATAATATGAAATGAATAATAAGGAAGAATGGGAACTTTTACGCTAAGTCAATTGTTGACAAAATTGATTTTTTTATTTAGTTTTAATTTAAAAACGATAGAACCTTGAAATTTTCACCAAGTGTTTATCGTTTTCTATACATAATACAGTTCTCAGAATAGTTTTGAGCTGTATTTATAGAAAATTTAGATTTTTTATTTTTATTATTTTAATTGTCAATTTAACAAGTGTCGATATCATAACCAGTGTTATGGTCAACTTATATTTTAATGATTAGGGGACTAATATGGGTTAAATCTCTCTACATTGAAATTATTATATTTTATTTAAAATTAACCTATGTTATTTTTTTGACTTTATTAAAGTTGTTATTATGCATTCCATAGTTAATATATCTTTCACCAGAATAATAAAAAAATTATGTTTTACCTATGTAGCAGCAAGAAATGCGTATTTCTGGGCTAGGAAAGTACTTCTCTAGTAAGAATTGAGGTCATCAAAAATATTTTTGTTACGTATATAGTATATACACCATGCAAAGTTGCATGATGCGATTCGCGTAAATATACAACTTTAATTTTGAAATTTGTGCAATTTTCCTGCCCTCTCGAAGAGTGTCCAGCAATACATATTTTTAACACTATAGGTATACCCTAGAAATAATTGATATTCTCGAAAACAATTTTCATTAAAATAATTATCACCACATTCTATTATAAAATATTATGTTCTATGCTTTTATTCACGTTTAGTATTTATTATACAGATCACGCACAAAAAACTTTATAAAATTTATATACATTAGATGTATAGTACTTTATTAGTAAACTTTTGCCTAATCACTTATCAGCATGCTACTATAAACCGTATTAATTCGTTTTCTCCGAAGTGTCAAGAAGCGACAAATATAGTGTTAACATTAGTCCGAAATGTCGGACATGTTAACTGTCTAGACTGTGACTGTTTGGCACTGCTGAGAAAACGTACTTTAACTCATATAATATAAAAAGTTCACAAACTAAGATATAAAATGCATCCATATGCCCAATCTACAGTTATAAGCATCATGTAATATGATATACTTAGGTATGACTTAAATTTCAGTCCATTTTTGTAAACTATATGCTTACTATATAATTACAACTTCAACAAAATTAAATACTAACAATCTGTTTTTGGATTCAAAAACTATGGCGGGCCCAACGAATCAAAATGATAAAGAGTTTATGGTTCTGCCTTTTAGGTTGGTTTACAAAAAAATTATGACACATTGGTTAGATTCAAACAGGAATACATGGTTCAATACAGAGTTGTATAAAAACAAAAGACAACACAGGGCATTAGATGCATTAGTAAAGTATGTAAAAACAACGTGTAGTCAAAAATTCATAGATTACCTTGAGCCTACTATACTTTCAATTATTTTTATTATGATATAAAACAGAAATTACTATACTATAAAATCAAAAATCAAAAAAAAAAAAAAATAGTGAATGAACGGTTATTGTGCAATTAACCTTAAATCAATTTATTTTTATATTTTAAGTTATGTAAATAATTTTAATCTGTGTTTGCATTATTCGTGTATGTTTGAATATAATGTTATTCTTATGGTTATCTTTTTATCATGTACAATTAAAAAAAATATATTACATTAATATTTATTTATTTAGTTTTATGTGTATTTAGAACTTACTTTAAATCTTTAAAAATTTAATTTAATTAAGTTTTTGTTTTTTGTTTCTCAATAATTATATTATATAATTTAATTGAATAACTCTCTATCTCCAACACAAGCTTTTCTTAAAGGAGATAGATAATCGAAAATGTTATCTTCGTATAAATTTATATATATTCATTGCTTTTCAATCAATAAAAAATAATATATAATAAATTTAACTTCTAAAGACCCGCAATTTTCATCTTTGGTTTTGTTCCTGAAATTTACTGAAATAAATAATTACTTTTACGTTCTAAGATACTAATACCTATCCTTTCCCATTAAAAATTCTTTGGCACACTACAGTTCATTTGTATCGTAACCTCTTATCCCTTAAAAATAGATATAAAAAAATCAAAGAAAATAGTTATTTATACTGGTTATCGGCTATGTTAAAAATAAAAAAATAAAAGCAATCATTTAAAAATACTAAGGATTTACCCTTTATTTGACCAAAGGTCTTTAATATGATGCTACACATACGGTTCTGATTTTGTTTTAATTGGGTTGACAAAGGAAATTTAAATGAAATAGCTTTTGAAAAAAATTTTAATTTAGAATTTTATGTTAGGTAATTCATAGTAACTTCTAGGTAGTGGACTCCAATAAACTAGAGTGATTATGACAGTATATTATAGATCATATGCTATATTATTATCTTGTAATTCGTAGTAACTAGAGGAAATAAATAATAATAAAAACCATATAATATAAATAAAACATAAGCTCAAAAAAAGTCGAACGTTATGTATTATTTATACTTTATCCTTTTTTTTTTTTTACGTAGACGCGAATTATACGTTACGCGTAAATAATTTGTACAAAACTAAGTAACTTGGGTTCACCTTTTGGTTTGCCAGAAGAACTTTAAAAGATGTACCTATACGTATTTTCTGTGAACATGATACTTTTTAGTATTATTTTTAGATATCCATCAGATGTTTTTTCAAACTTATACTAAATTTAAACCGTTCATATATATTATTATATCAGATTACCACAAAACTCTAGTAAAACGACTACATGAGTAACTCATAAGTAAGTCAATTATTTTAAATATACCAATAAATAACATTTTAATAGTAATTCATTTTTTTTAATGTTATAATTAGTGCGAAGTTTGTATAATAATAATAATTTTATAATATTAATATTCTACCCGTCAAGCGACGCGTAGTCATGTCACTCGGTTGAGCAAAATATCGGCATATTTTATTTGTCACCCATCGGTATGCACACACACTCTCTATGGTAATTCATTTTAATATTTGTAAATTGTTCATATGTATCGCGCTGATATTAATTATTCTCATAGTTTGGTCTCGAATTCAAATCAAACAGTCGCTTTATAATTTATGCAATATATAAATACTTGAACATTGCGCAGTGAATCTAGTAATTAACCAATAATATCTGTTCTCCATTTGTTTTTATATTTTTAATGGAAGTAACTCGAATAGCTACTCCTACGGTTCTAATTAGTAAAAGTGCATTATTCATATTAATATTATTATTATTATTATTATTATTGCTAAGTCTCAGTCTACAATAGCTAAGGTTCTTATCGCTATGTTATAATACTTATTTGTTTATCATGTATCGAAACATCATTTTATGCATAAAATAAAATGAAAATTATAATGTAAAATAAGTTTATAAAATAATTGTAAATCAATACTTCATTAATTGACTGTACGGCGTAAGTATGAGATATATGGATCACTAAAAAATATGTAAATTAGTTTATTTATATTGCCTTTTGAATGTCCATATCCAAGTTCTTACTTATCGGAGTGGGCCCGGTAATCTCAAACACTACTACTGATAAAGCTGCTCACGTCCATTTAACAAAATGCATTGTAATATTAGTATAAATAATGTTTTTAGTTCAGTTCTTGCATTACTTACGTGTACAGTCACGTAGTTGGCCACATACATTAATATTGCTAACCTAAACTAACCTAAGGTTTTATTTTTACATATATTTATATGTTTATACAATTCAAAATGAGTCATAATAATCAATGAATATTTGCATAGAAATTCTTTAGGAACAAAATTTCACTCAGAGAAATTCATGAATTTACGGTTATTAATAAAATATTTTGTTAAATTGATACAAAAATTAAGTAATACAATTAATAAAATTAAAATTTATTAGAAATAACAAAAACTGATTATATTCCCGATTAACAAAATACATGAAAATATGACGTAAATATAATATAATATAATATGTCACGCAATCATGTTAAGGTCAACATAAGGCTTGGGCTAGGAGTGTGTAACAATCTAACATTAGTATATGCACTGGGTGACCAACTGCCTGAGCAGAAAATACTGAAAAAAGTAAAGGATATGACTGTCAGCTGTGTTAATGAAAGATTCAAATATGGACAAGAGTAAATAAAAAATGTACATATTATTATGGTGTTGTTCTTAAATATTTTACTTACTAGTATTGTACAAACACTTGAACATAACATTTTCATTAATGTAAAATATTACTAATGTAATATTGGAACCTATATAATGTTTACTTCATAATTTATTAATGTTCTAAGAGAAAAATTAATTTGTATTTATATTATGCTTACTTATTTATAATTTAGGTATTTCACTGTTATACTTCTGAGTTCTAGATAAACTGTAAACTGGTACGTAGAATACTCTGATTGGTGGGTGTTGATGTAAATATTATGTGAATCACATGTTGAAAAAAAATAATAGAAATGCTAGGGTTGCAATTTGGGACGCAGATAAAATCATTTCCTTAGGTAAATTTCTCCATAATTCATCCCAAATTGTTAAATTTTCTATTTAGTACCTAGCAATATTTATAATAATTTAATTTCAATACATATTTAAAGTGATTAGTTTGCTGTTAATTATTGAACTGTTTCAATACAGTATTAAATAGTAATATATTATTATTGTCTACTTTAGTTTAGTGGGAGTCACGTTAGTGAGAAATACAGTTATTAAATGTTTTAATAACCTGATTATTATCAATTTGGTAATTTGTATTGTTATTTGTCACAGTGTGCTCATAAAATCGGTCTTCTTAAAGTTCTATATAATATTATATACGTATTATTGAAGTTTAAAAAAATATATACATATATACATTTAATTCTTCAATAAGTAGTTAATATTATAATTCTTGATCTATGTAACTATAATTATAAAATGTATAGATAGATTACATCTTTATTTTCAATTAATTTGATGATCGATTAAATACACATTACCTATATTTTAAAAAGTTTGTCTATATTATTGCATTACCCATAATATTATACCGCACACATATTAATATATAACCGCGACGAAACGATACCGGATGACACTAAATGCTCACATTACTCATCACAGTAAAGGTACACATTGAGGTCGGCGACAACGACACACGATGGTATTATATAAATAATAAAGAAGACGACGAGAGACGCGCAATTGAGACGACGACGACGACGACAACTATGACGGTATGTCGGTAGCACGAAGGCCGCGGTCCACGAGTGACAGATTGAGTAGAGTAATATAGGCACGTCACATGTAGAAAAAATATTATAATATTATACTTTACTATAAATATTTAACGTTAAAGTATTAAAAAAATGCATACGTGCGACGTTCGTTGACAAAACAATAATATCGGAACTCACGTGCGTGTTGAAAACCTATTCCATGTAGGCACTGCGTTAAAAATATGCAGGTACAAGTGCATTGCGAACTCGACGGGGAGTTATAAACTTGTCAGCCTGACAGGTACTCTGAATTGAAAATTTTAAACTCAATTTTTTTTTTTATAAAATTAGTGTTCAATTATAGTAACCATTTGCAACGGGTCATTCGGGATTGGTAACGCGAGTCCATCGCTGAAATTATTGATTTTATCTTTGAATGGGACCTGTAACTCAGAAAATAGAATCTTTAATCACGGGTGTAAGACTTTAGTCGCAAATTTCGAATTTGTCATTACAAATTGTTATTAATTGATAAAATTGAGTATACTTATACTTATTTTCTAAAAAATTATAATTGATAATCATTAACATAATATAGCGAAAGTATTTTTGTTTTGTTATTAACCGCTTGTGAATTGCGTATGTTTGGCGTGTTAATCTATGCTTATTCAATGTTTGTTTTTTAAACCAAACCAATGATGTTTTTTTGTTGAGTTACAATAATTTAACATAATTTATTAATATGTATTAAAATAATTAAGCCGCGAGAGCGCTACAGTCGTCATTGGTTATTGCTCAACAAAAATAATAACAATAAAAGTCCGGCGCTCAGACGACAGATTCATCTAATCAAAAAGAGGTGTTGCCTACAATCTAAGTACGTTCCTTACAAAACACTGAAGACACAACAAATAACATACAACAATTATTGGCACATGTAAATAGATTAACATAATAAAAAATTAACACGCTTATGAATATATGTATATATTATATAAATATAATAATGAATTGTTCGAATATTCAAGTCGAACTGCAGATGGTACAATAAATGACAATACATTTTTACTGATTAAAGCCATAGGACTGTGTAAGTAAATTAACCATTGGAGTTACCATTAAGAATATAAACACAAATGGAAAAAAAGGTTAATAATGTTGATTAATAAACTAGAGTCACCGTGCCGTGCATAAGTATTAATTTATCACATTAATATTATAAGGCGACTGTTTGACTTGGATTCATGATCGGTAGGAATAATGAATATCGACGTGATACATTTTGATAATTTACGAAATATTAAAATCGATTACCATGGAGAGTGTGATGTGTTTGTGTATACCGATCGGCGACAAATATAATATGCCGATGGCCCATTTTCTGCTCAATAGTGACACGACGGCGCGTGGCGTGACGGACCAATACAAATACAAATAATAATAAAAAATAACACAAATCGAGCACTGATTTTTCTACAATAACAATAACACAATATAAAGTTATTGTAAATTGTGAATTGTGCCTACGATATGCTGGCACAATCACTAGTCTTGGGTAATTCGTAAAATATAATATAATATACAATTTATATTATTATATAAACCTACCTAATGTCAAAATTTGCAAATTTTAATTTTACAAATTCACATATTATTAAATATATGTTTTTAAAATTCATCTACTATTTTTCAAACAAAATTAAACGAATAACTATTAAAATGATTTTCATAGATATATAATTATACTTAAACTAGTCAGCTTATCTGGAAGTTATACGCAATTGTTTTACTGGACTTTTGTGATAATTTTATACAAACGATTTAAATTTAGTACTATAGTTTGCAATACGTCTAATGGACATCCGGGAATCCTTATAAAAAAAAAAATAATTTCATGTTCACAGAGAAAAATAGATCTTTTAAAAATATTATGGCAACCATAAGGTAAACACGAAATCGCTTAGTTAATACAAATTATTTTACGCGTAAAATATGATTTTGTTCAGTGTAAAATGGGGTAATATAGGGTTTACTTTTTTTAGTTCACCTATATTTTATTTATCTTGTAATTTTTTATCATTATTTTTTTATACTCAGGACTGCAAGGTTTTGCGTTTGAAACATCAAACCAAAGACGAATTTCACATTATAATTAATATGATGAAAATATGAAAATTCTCAAATTTGTTGAGAGAAAAGTTCACACTCGTAACTGACACGTGCGCCTACGTGGAACATGATACACGCCACGCAAGACACAATAATACACTATTAATATATATTATTATTTTTGTAAGTATTGTAATTATTGTTTTATTTTAGGACATAGTACACGCGGTAATGATATTATTAGGACAACATTTAGTTAAACACAAATGTCTCATATAATATAGGCGTATTATGCACATAATGAGGATTTATGAATACTGTTGGGCCATTGTACACCAACGCGTTTCCATATAGGCAGGTAATTTCCTGGCACGAAATATTTAACTACGACAGTGTGTATGCGTGTGTACCGAGGTTTTAATTTAATTGAATTTCATGTTCATTAAGTACACGGATAATAACTATTACTAACAAATTGGACACATGAAATGGACCTGGTTTATGTTATATTTCGCTACATATTAATTTTATTCAGTTACGAATTTTCCTCTAACACGTCATATAGATACGATGTGCGTTCCATGCCCATACCATACCTATATTATACGTTTATCGTAAAATAAATCTAACCCGTAAGATAATGACGATATTTTGTCTCCTATAATAATGCTTAACAACAATATCTATATATTATCATATTAATATAATAATAATTTTCAATCGATGTTATGTGTATTAAAATGTGTTTAACAGTTAATGTTGTAATATTATTATATACGCACCTAATTGTTTATTAATATGTAAACACTAAACTTTAAAATTATAGGTATGCGCGAATAACTACTGCACTTACCTATTACAGATTCGCACTTTATGCATTGAGTGTTTGCTTTTTTTTTTTTGATGATGAATTTGAATTATGAAAAGATTATATTTTTAGGAGATTGCTTGGTGCGTTTACGCGTGTGTGTATAATAGGTAATACTGCAGTAAATATAACATTTGGCTCGAGTTCGTTAGAAATTCTGTGTGTACCTTTACAGTTCTAAGACGTTATTATTTTTATGCATCGACCTGCAGTGACAGAAGAACACGCAAATTGTATTCACAGCATTCACATCATTGTTCTAAGTCATTTAGGTATATCTGATCTTACGTTGACATCAAGTATATACGTTATCGCCAGTAAATCTTCATCCGGACATTGTGCGATTTTTCTGTTTTACAGTATTTTCATTGGTTATTGTATTGTATATCGCGCGTTTACTGTGTATAATACATTCATCTCTATTGAAAGTCTACGTTAAAACGTTTATTCAAATATCGTATTTTATTCCTTGTATAATGAAATGCAGGCGTTAAGATTTCACATTATGTTTACATGAGTACATGAAAGAGGTAGGTACCATAAGGAGACTGCAGCACTAATGATTCAAGGTATACTTCAGTCGATAGACGAGAAACGGAAACGAAATTCCAACGACAAAAATCGACATGGCAAAGTGAAACCGCAAAAAAAAACTGAGACATCGTTTATTTTGTTGGAAAAAATATAAAATAAAAGTTTTTCCAATACTTACCAATTGTAAATTTAAACAACTGCAATTTAAAATTTAAATAGGTGTGTACTTTGCGCTTTAATAAAATAAAAACTTAATTTATAAATGCATATGTTTATAATTTGAGTAAAATATAATACGATATGCTTGTATTTGATTGCGGGATGTTTAGATTGAAATCGTGTACATTGTCGTTTAACATATAATAATTTCGGAATGAGAAGTAACCGATGCAAAACAAATAATAATTAATTTTTATTATAGGATTTATTGAAACCTATAAAAGAACCTGTTAAGAGTTGAAAAACCTCTAAAAATATCGATTAAAATATCAAAAAGTTTTCCGGTTCCAACACCGGTTCTTTACAGTTCGGTTTCAAACGCGTGATTTTATTATGATGCACGCATATCTAATACCTATTAATATAGAATATAAATTTAAACAAATCATTTCAAAGTACGGTGAATCATTTGAGTGTTCACATTTTGAAAAGTAACAACTTTTTCAATTACAAATTATATAATATAATATATTATAACATATTATGTAATAAAAATAATCACAAAAATGTTTAAACTTTTTGAAATAATGAGCGTTAACACTTAAATGGATCACCTTGTACATAATTGCAATGACTCCCTTTATATGTATATGATATACATATCACTAACACATAATACTCATTGTACCGGGGCAGAGTTTAATCGGTCGAATAGCCCTCGAAATAACGAATTTAATCTGTTAAAACATTTATAAGTGTTTTTTGATGAAAGGTCTTTTATTTTTTTCATTTTTTTGTTTTCATTAAAACACGTTAAAAGTTCTCAATAAACGTGTTTTAATGAAAAATATATATTCAAAACGTCAATTCACGGTAAAGTAGAACAGCTAAAAAAAAACGTTAATTAATCCAACGCTAATATTTGTCGACGTAATATTATAAAACTTTCGCGGGTAAAATAAAAGACGCATTCCGCCGGTGTGGGAGAATAAAAATGAAAAAAACGACGAAAAAAAATAAAAACAATAAACTTTTAAATTAAATTTCGACAAATCCATTTGCCGACGCGTCTTGTCGCGTTTCCGGTATCCGTATGTGCGCGTGACGTGCGTTGTATACGAGGACCGCCGCGTTTGTGTGTCATCCGCCCGCCCGTCTGTAGCTGTATGCGTCGGAACGGAATAGCGTGTTGATGTACACGCGTCTCTAATGTGCTGCCGTCAAACGTATTATTATTATTATTATTATTATCGTACGAAAGAGCGTATAACGTTATTATGCACATTGTCGCATATAGAGTGGATGACACACGGTTTGTTGAAGTTTTTCAGCGAGGCGAATACAGAAGGACGCGAACGCATGAATCGCGGTAGCCCACCCTGTAGGTGATATTTTGTGTAAATAAACACAATAATATTTCGATTGTCAAAAAAGTATTTCCGAATAAAGACTCGTCGTCCTATTCGCGCTACACGATATAATAATACAACCGCACAAAACTAACGAAAATAATAATAATAAAACGAATAAAATCAACATTAATCTGGTCGTCTGTCACGTACACTCATCACTGCGGAGGCACCGTCGACGTCAAGTTATGCAAATAATATTATATTATATTACGTAGGTACCTATATCTCGCGTCGTTTATATTTCATATTCTTCGCCAAACTTCACCGCCCGGACGCCAACGGCGTGGCATATACGCAGTACACACACCAAAGTGAAATACGATTATCGTATGTTTGACGACGGAGTTTGCGATGTAGAAAAACGTCATCGCCGACACGAAAAAGGGCGAGAAAATGTCGGGCAACAACGGGGGAGACGGACGCACGTGCTTTCGCTGCAGTTGTAGTGGTCTTAAATATTGTTTGTACGGAACGAATGGTAATAACGTTATTGTTACTCGACAGTGTGGCGTAATAATTGTATAATGCAACGAGTTTCGTTAATGCAATTCGACCACGACTTTATAGAATTAGAAAAAAAAAACCGAAACCGAAACCGAATCTATATGTTAGTTTAATGTTACGATTGACCTTTTATTAGAATATCAGATGTGTACCGAATAATCCAATTACTTTAATTTTGAAATCGCATATGATATTCGCTTCTATTGTTGACTTAAAATATTATTTGAAGGTTTCCACGGTGATAAAAACGCAATGCAAAAATATACTTCTACGCATCATGACTTATCCTCGGCTTGTGTTACTTAAAAAACATTAATACAATTATACTGATACATTTAATTATAAACGAATAATGTATAAATAATTTATAATGTGTTTACATTTTAAACGAATTAATAAATATCTCAAGACACCTGTGTTCAAGCGCTAGAATAGATTAATAATTAAATTATAATAGTTTGTAAAAATGGAATTATAAACTATATTTAAGTTCTACATTCAAAATACATTATAAAATATAATAGAATAATATATACTGTCTGTAATAAATATTTAATAAGTGTATAGGTATGTGTCAGGATATTGATAGGATACAGCGCAATATGTTTTTTATCTCTCTCTCTCTCTCTGATTTACGCCCAAATCTGTAAATTTGCGTTCAACAGAACAAACTTTGTGTTTTTAGCTTGAGTATTAGAGTTAATTGACCTATTATAATGTATAGCTCTATAAATCTAAGAATCTTAGTTATGTCCTTGCATTGACTTTTTACGATATCGAATTTCTAATTGTTAAGAGTGTATAAAATGTTAAATTTAAAAATACCCATCACTATTCACTATATAGGATTGAAATTGAAATATCCTAAAAAATTCAACGTAAAAATATAAATAATGTTTTAACTTTAATGGTTTGATAATAGCTCAATTCATTTTAATTATATTAAAGCTAACAACACATGGTCGGTTAGGTGCTGAACGCAATGTTTTTATGTTATAAATTCTACGAAAACATTCTCTTAAAAAAAAAATCTAGACAACGTATTATGATAATCCTTCCTACGCGTTGAAAAAAAAATAGTCTGGTTTTGAATTCTCACGTAATAATCCTCTTTTTTGTTGGTAATATAGTTTTGTTTTACGTCGTTGACCATTATATCATCGCGGAATATTTACGCGAATACAATATATTTTACATTTGTATATAATTACATAAAAACAAAATAGCTAATCGTTTTACGTAGGGCGTTTAATTAACGCAGACAATTCCAGGAGGTTTTGAAATTCAATTATAATCTAGAAAAGTATGCCTTAACGGTTTTACTGAAATTACAATTGTCGCAATAATATATGTCACGTAAAAACGTGCACGCTTAATAATATAAAATTTAGATTTTAATAGCGAACCGCAAAAACAATCACTAAACATTTAATTGATCAATAATGAATTAATGGTTTCTTAAATATGAGTTATTGAGCTCATCTTTGGTTCATTAAATTTTCATGAATCAATAAATTTATCAGTTTTTTAAGCAAATCGTATTAACCATAAGCAGACTATACAGTTATTTTTTCCGAGGAGCGATTGTTTTAAAATATATAAACAAAGCGTCTACTAATTTTTAATAGCAATTAAAAAAACACAAAGGGGTTGTTAATTGTATAAAAGTAGACTAAAAGAGAATATTTTATAAATTATGACTAAAAAAAAAAAACTTCTCTATACTCGAGTGCTGCAATTCAGCGTCACGATAAGCGTAACTACTAACTTGTCGCATCACGCGTCGTCATTTATATTTATAATGTACAATTTTATAATTATACAACTTGCCTACTCAATGTGAATAATAGTCGTGTACAGTTAATATGACTACAATTTTAATTGAAAAATAAAAGACACCGACTGCAATTCTGTAATATAGTCATTCTCGACTTCAGTTTGCAAACATACGCCACGTTGAATAAAACGTACCTACAGACATTGGCAAGATACAATTAGTCATGATTGTTGGATGATAAATGACAATTATTATGATTTCACGTCGTAATAAATACAGTATGCATTAATCTCTTGTTCAATTGGACGCTCTTTAGGCAAAATATAATAAATATTACAACCCTGCTGCATAATAACAATCAATCATATTATTATTTTAAATTAGCCTACTTACGCACAAAAATAGTTGTGCATATAAATTAACTGCAGGCGTATTGAAACAATATTAATGATAATAATAATAATAGGTATACGATTATTAAACATAATTGTTTTTAACTAAAATTTAAATAACGAACAATAATATAATACTCTTATTCGATATATCGCGGTTTCATCTTTACACAATGCACGCGATGTTGCATTTGTATACAAGATTCTGGGTATAGATTGCAACCTTTTTATTTTTAACTCATCGGATGTACTGTAAATATATTGAATAGTCTACATTTGATATACGTACGTTTCACTGGCATGACTGCTGCTAAAAAAAAGTGATTTGTTTGAAGTTTATTGGAACCTAAACAAAATTTCGCTTGCCTTTTTTTAGTTTTACTTTTTATTTGTATTTTTTTTCGTAATAAAAAATTCATTACCATCCATCCCATAGCTTACAATCGTCATGCTGGATGAACTATGTACAAGAGAGACGTCTGCAAACGTCGCGATACGGTGATATTTCACACGCGCCAGACAGGTATTTGATTAAAATTTGAAGCTACCATTGGCGGGACGCATAATAATAATAATACCAATAACAATTTTAGATGCATAGCCAAAGTCTGAAAGCCAGTTCTAATGCTATACACATAGTAAGTATACATGTATTATATTTGCTTTACCATTATGATCTTATATCTTAATATACACACGATGTAATATATTCGTGACTATTTACACCTAATAATTACGATTAGGGTTTTGAATTTTTAAATTTCACTCTTCTTGGAATATTTCAATGGATTTATGAAAAAAAAAAATATTTTTTTTTATACGTATGCTGATTAAATTTTTATATTATTAAATAAGTGATATAAAAAGAAATATCTTACATTTTATGTTTATTTTTGTTTCATACAATAAAAACCTAGAAAACTAGATGTTAAAACATTTTCTGTCTAAATTAAGGTTTATTTTTATTTTTTTAATATATTGCCTACATAATATTTCATTACATTTTAAAAGGTAATTTTCAAATGTTGACAAACTTAAAATTAATGATTAAAACCTCAGTTGACAATTATAATACAATATTATCACTTGTTATGAAGTCGGTATATTCACATTTTATCAATAAAAAAGTAAGTGAGTTATTGAGTGTAAAGTAATATATATTATACACAAAACGTGCAAATAATGACACTTTAGAGAAACTACGAAGTTCAAATCATTACAATATCAAAAACATAATATCGACATGTAATATTTAATAATATTTTATTGAAATTGTTTTACATACCTATCACAATATCAGAGTTGATCATGATGCATTGCTATGGTGCATTGATAAATGCGGGAAAAGTTGAGAAATACATAGATATAACATTTATGCTTGAAATATATACATATGTACCATATATTAAGACTCGAGGAGCGATCAACTACTGAAATTAAACCGTTCACAAGTTCATAAACAAGAGAAACGTTGCCCGAAATTTCATACCAAAACACAATAAGTAGTTCAAGTAGGAATAAAACTTTTAACTTATAAGAGATTATACTTACCGTTCGGAAATATGACATAATTAATATATGAATTTAATTTCCGTCCAATATACTGAACTGTGTCTTATCTTTATAGTATCTAATATTTTTAGGTTTACGGTTTAAATTTAAAGCGAAGCTTGACCGATAGCAGTCGCATTAGACTATATAGACAAACATTCCGAAATTGAGACGAGTCGACTTACAGATAGTAACATATTTTACACATCAGATCGGTGTTTATTCGTTGATCCTTGAATGATTTTGTTCGGCCGAATTTAGAAACTAGCTTGATACGATTGATGGATTTAACTGTATATTTTTGGTATGATGCCGGGTACAACATGCAATAAACAAGTGGTTGAATTTAAAAATTACATTTTAGACGAAATATTTATTAATGTGGTTTTTATCACATTTTAGGACCATCGAAGTCGATATTTGGCGTATTTGATATTGTATTATATAGGTATTTTTTTAAAAGCCATAAAATATGATTCGCATAATAAGTTATCATACTCTAACGAACGAATATTTGGTTGGTACATCTAAATATACCATACGGCACGGCGTAATCACAAAAGTGTAAACTGTAGACCGCGAACGCTATACCATACATACCATTTGTTATCGTTCGTAGTATTCGTTTTACAAAATCCGGTAACCTTTGCTCGGGACATGAACGCAAGCTAGTTTAACAAATTTAAAAATTCAAATAAGTAATCAAAATTTGAATGAATATTTTATTAAAGGGAAAAAGCGTATTTCGCATGTTAGCGAATAACGATAAATATTATGCATATAGATATTAATGTACAACCGTATTTATTACAGATCATTTGCAAATATACCGACTTATTACAAGAACGCAAGAGAAATTTTCACACAGATTAATAAGGAAAAAATGTAAGGTTCACGCTCCACTCCCCAAAAAGTGTATTTCTAATCGCACCTATACTAATAATAATTATAGGACACACGATTATTTAACTTGAATACTGTTCGTTTTAACTGTTTGCAGCATAATTATTACAGTTAAGTTAAAGATGTTTTGTGTTTGGTTTTTATATTAAATTATTATTATATTCTTTAAACGAATACAAATAATATCTCGACACTGGTAAAAATGTATTTGTTTTGTTTTTTGTAAATTCGAATTTTATTGATTTGTGTAATTGTCATTATTAAACGAACAACGATATCGCTGTAGACAGTATGATGGGCTCATCTTAAAGTGGCAGATATTTTTATCGGCCCATCATTGAAATGTGTATAAGATACAAAAACCATGGTCCATCACAATTGTTTAGATTAGATATTTTTCCGAAGTCATTTTTGGTTCTATACTGTACCTACCTCTATACATATGTATGTGAAAAGCCAAAGTCACTGCGATATAGTACAGCATTATTTTGCCGTTTATATAATACTATTATAAATTATTATACATATTACGCGCGCAGGTGTAGATGGCAGATCGTTTTTATCGTGTTATTATTAGGTAGTACGGCGGTATAGTTGCACCGCGTGCACCGGCTTGTGATGGGACATTAACATTTTCTAAACGTTTATAGACTGGCGGCCGTCATGTAACGGCCGCGTGTACATAGATATAGATAATAAATAATAATATAATAGAATATAGTTTCGACGTCACGCACCCCTTTCGACGTTATCGATAACTCTCGATGGGCTCGGGGAGGTCCGTATACTTAAAGTAGCCCGCGTACGCACGTGCATAATTTATGTTTCGATTCTTATCCGCACACATTATTTCATAAAGTATTATG
The DNA here is from genome assembly GCF_003676215.2 of Rhopalosiphum maidis. Taxonomy (NCBI): domain Eukaryota; kingdom Metazoa; phylum Arthropoda; class Insecta; order Hemiptera; family Aphididae; genus Rhopalosiphum; species Rhopalosiphum maidis. The sequence goes on from NC_040877.1 coordinate 71,736,625, forward strand.
CGTATATATAATCCATACATAAATGACCTTATAATAGATTGTTCCGATTCACTTTGATCTTTCAAGCAGCAATATTATATTTTCATATTTTCGTTAATAATTTATGTAAGCCAATATAGCGGCGTTGGTTTTCAGTAGATCATTTTCAGCCATCGTTTCAACGTCAACGTTTTTAATTCAAATAAACTAAGTTAGTCAGTTTGAAAATTTTAAGACGTCCCACTGAATCATGTATTTCAATAAAATATGATACGTTAAGGGGTATATGTAGTGTATGATAAAATATTATGATCATATAATGATTTTGTAGGAAATTATAGGAATATCTTATACATAGGTCGTGATAAGCTTGTTTGTATATATGGGGTGAATTATAATTCTTTTGGAAAAATGTACTAGGCCATCTATAATTTTATAACACACTTAGTCGTTAAGATACTCTTGTAAACCAAATATAATATCGATTCGTCATCACATTTCATTGATTTTTGCATTTTTACAGAAATGTTGCAAAGTTCTTGGCCGTATGTATAATCAGTACAGCGTACGCATCGACATATTTGAAATTTTTTATATCTGTAATTACTGAAAACATGTAAATCTAATTAAATGAAAAAAAAAATGTCCCAAACTCAGTGATTTTTAACGTACAATTCACACTGATAGCAACAGCAACATACACTTACAATTATTATGAATTATATAATTGAGATAACAAACGTCTATAATAGCTGCAAAAAGGGAAGGGGTACACTGTCGAGATGTCTATGATATAATTTTATTTTTTACCATTTTTAAAATACACGATCTACATTCAAATATTTTTGTAAATAAGCGTTTTACCAAAATGTACCATACCACTATTATACGTAACATAAATCATTTTATAATATTAATCTTCTTGCTTACCCAAACGGTACACACGCATAGTGTATTAATATTAATCACGTTTGTATATTATACGATCATATAACACTATACACCTGCACAGATGATTTATAATATGTCCTGTAATTTACTAAGTGATATGACGTAAATATCTCATAACTCGACACAAACAATATAGTAACAGCAGCTGTTCAGTGGAAGCGTTGTCATTCCTATATATCAGTATTTACTATTTTAGATAAAAATATTAAATATTTAAGGGCAACGCGTAGTCGACATGCATTTTGATTAACGATATTTGAACAACACATATATAAAGGTATTAGATGTCTGCACCAAACGATTTTGTGTTTTGTAGACGAAGAGCTAAAAACTACAGCAACCGGAGTAGGTACAATTGACTGATTATTATAACGTTTATGACGTGTTCAAGTTCGTCATACATCTTGGTATCGGCGTTTATGGTAATTTTTAAATTGACTGCTGTTGTGTCTTTTACGTATAGCGAAAACGGTTACTTTTTACACGAGTATATAATAATATAATTATATCCGCTAGGTTCGGTTAATCATCACCCGCCACTGTTTATAAATATTAAATATTCCCTACTCGCCTGCAACCAAAATTTAAAACTTACATCCTTTGTTATTATATTTGAAAACTTAATGATACAAATGATTTTTTTTCTTAAATAAACTTAATTTAAATTTTCCCCATCTCGAACCAGGGTGCATAATAAAACACATCATGTATAAATCATCAGAGTAAACATTATTCTCCGAGTACAATTCAACTGTGGTTTTTTGAATGTTACGAGCCAACTTGTATACAATTCGCGAAATTGCAGTTCAACTATTGTACGTGCATATATATACAACCAATGTTTTATTTATTCGTTTGGAAGTTTAATAAATATATACACGTATAAAAACGGTACTCGCGGAAGACCATATACTTATGAAAACCCGAGTTTGCGTTGTTTATTATTAGCGTCTTGTAAACGCGAAAAATCTTGTTTTGGTTGGTGATTGTCCGGACTTGCCATCTCGATATTACATATTTTCGTATTAAGCTTTAAATGAAATTTATATTCAGATAAGAAATGTTAGTATTTAAAAATTAAGTTAAGTAAACAATCACAGGTTATTGGCCTATTAGTACACGACCATATGTAATAAATAAAATCGCGCAATTATTTCAAATAAGTTAAACAAAACATACAAGTAGGTTAAAATAGCAATTATAACAATTTAATAAAACATACTGTAGCTATGGCAAGAAGACAATAATATAAACTATGCTTGGTCAATAAGATAACTAGGTTAAGACATGTAAAAAAATAATGTAATTAATGTATAAGGAGGATGGAAACTCCAAGACAGGGGTCAGTGGCGGTGATCGTGTAACTCGGTCACCACTGAACACCGCGTGTTAAATAAAGTATTATTAAATATTTCGTGTGTTCATTTATTGTATATTTCGAGCAATCTAATATACTGCTGACATTGGGTTACGATAAATAAAGGTAAATATTACTCCGCGTGCAGTTGGTCGCTTGCGACTGTTGAGAAATTAATAATTCTCGTAAAAAAAAAATAATATATTTATGTATAATAATGTAGGATATTATATAAAAGGTCGTAAGACTATACAATAACCGAGTCATAAATCAAACATCACGCATTTCCCGCGAGCGCTTGTGTCCGAATCATTACAAACCCTCTGAAAATTAATCCTCTACATATATTATATACATAAATATATAAAGGTACATCACTCGGACAGTCTTCGCCGTCGTCGTAGCGCCTCTTGTACACACGATGACTCTCGTCGTGTCGTAAATTTTTACCAACCGTAAATCATCGATCACACTAGTGCGCGCGCGCGCGCACACACACACACACACACACACACATACTCTACTACTACAGTGTTTATGGGTGAGTACGAGGAACCTGTTTTGTTTTTTGTTTTATATATATTTTTTATTTCACTTTATTAATAATATTTCACAGTTTTATACATCGAGAACTAGTACATCATCACGGTACGCACGCAGTGTACACACACACGATCACGTTGTATCAAACGGTGAAGCGCGCGACCGAGAAATTATGACCGCAGATAACGATCTCGAACTGGTTGAAAACCCACTGAAACATTAAACGGTTATTGATTATGGTAATTTTTGATCGGAAATTAAAAAAAAAAAAAAAAATTTTGTAAGCCGAGCGCATGTCGCACAAAACGGTAAGATTTTTTCCTCTTAATTTATTCCGAGCGCGGTCAAGACTGTCTCGCTGTCAGCTATTGTTTGCGACAGCACTCTGATAATATTACTAGAATACCGTTCGGCCGATTTTTTAATAGGAATCGTGCGATTCGTTCTACACTTTTTAGCGGTGGTGTTGCTCTGTTTTCGTTGATTTACGCAAATGATTCACGGCAGTCGTGTGCGTTATCTGCACTACAGTTTATTATTATTTATACATATAAGTGATTATTTTCACAAGTCTGCGACGCTTTTCGCAGCAGCACGAAATCATGTCTTGCCACACGCGACGCGCATATACGATACGACGGCGTTTTTTGTAACGAAACCATTGACAACGACGAAGATAATATTCGACACATTATAAAAGTTACAGATCATAATAATCAGTTGGTTTACCTATTAGTGAACATGTATTTATCGATGAAAAAGAATCTTATAGTCTGTACATAATATAGATTTTATAATAAACGTCTAATATGATAATATACAATAAACCATCGTATCTGTTGGTGTTTAAAATTTTAATGAGAAATATAAAGGGTTTAGCACGCGTGTGTGTTGAATTGTTAAATCAATTATAACCTTCAACGAGAGTACGAGGAAGATGTATATTGTATACATATATATAATACATACTTATCGCAGGTACTTTGGAAAATATTACATGTTAACAAACTTCGTCGTAGAAATCTCAGCTAACGCAGCGTCTTCAGTACTCTTGTGAAATTGTTTTCCGAAACTTTGCAGAGCACACGTTATTTTATACCTCGCGGCGGGTCTTCAAACGATTATTTATTATTATTATTGTTGTTGTTGTTGTTGTTGTTGTTGTTGTTGTACACACAGTATTAATAGAAATACATCATTTTATTTGGCTTTACGTCGATAAATAATATATATAGTACCTATGTGTTATAGACGTTATACTCGTTGTAGTATATTCGATTTTGATTTGTCATTTGATTGAAGATTTACATTCATACTATACGACATAAAATAAGAACAATATTTAAATCTTGAATTACTGCTTTCGACATAATTGCAATGACATCACAATAATTAGTATAAAAATATTATAATGCTTACGTGAAATATTAAATAATAATATAAAAATGTAAATTTGAAACATAATTATTATTTACGTTTTTGCTAGAGAGATTCAATGAAATTATGATCGGTAAAATATTTTGGTTGTATACATTATATACATTATACAAACGACCATTTTTGTTTTTGAGTTTTTCAAAGACGTCCGTATAGTAATATGGTTATGACCGGGTTCTTCTTTTTTAATAATGAATAATGACCCTTGTTTCTACCAAGCATGTCCTGCCCGACTCACTCTACTTTTAGAAATTTCTTTTATGATATCCAGCCTTTGGAAAAGTTCATTCAGTTCCTCATTATGAGTTTTTCTCCATACTCATGTCCGAGTGTCGATACAACGACCATAATATATTCTTTTCGAGATTTTTTTTTCAAATACACTCAATTTTAATTCCTGTACTTTTATAAGTGGCCGTCATGTCTAAAAGACATACCTACAGAACGATTGAACGTATTCACGTAATAATATAAACATCTACATTTTTATATTTCTCGATATTGATTAGTGATTATCCGCCTTATTATGTTTCTAAGTCAAATGAAACACATATATTATTACCCTTTTACATTGTTGTATTAATTCCAATTTCAAGCCGGTTGTATTGTGTTAGAAAATAACACAAGTACTTGAAAAACGTCGCTCTTTCAAACACTATTGTTGTGACCGAGTTAGCAGAATATATATTAAAAATGTAACTATTATATAATATTAGGTGTACTAGTATATCTATTCAGATAAATTTGTACCTTAGTACCAAAGCCTAGGCCAGTAATATTTAAAAAGTCGAATAGTACGAGTATACTCGTAAGTACAGTGGGAAGGAGGTTGTAAGGACTAACACGGAGATGCGCCCTGTATATAATATAGTACCACGTGTACAATCCATACCTACAATATATGTATATATATATATATATATGTGTGTTTTTAAATCGTATAAAATCGCCGACCTTCTTTTTACTTATCGGGACACCGACAACGTACTTTTTTTCTGTCTCTGCATCTCTATCTCTCTCACACACACACGCACACACACACACAAGCACACTCCTATATTTTGTTATATAATATAATTTACCGTAAAATACCTAAGTCCAATATATTATATAATGTATTAATCGCAGCACCGGCGCGGCGTATTATACAAATCACACGGTGCAGCAGCAACAGCAGCAGCAGTAGCACTATCACGGCCTATGCGCGCGTTAAGTCCGTACGGACATAGGCGACTGTCAGGCGGACGACGAGCGGGTAAAATATAATATGTGCATATATAAATATATGCTATACGATTTAAGTACCTACGACGTTTTGTTGCCACGTCACTCGGGTTAATATTGTTTACGCGCTACTCGTTTCTCCATAATAATAATAATAATAATAATAATATAATATACAGTGTACTATACGCGCCGCGCAACAATATCATTATATATTATACATAATATGCCTACCTCATCTGCAACAGTATACATCACACATTAATATATACGCACCTATCCGAAGTACCTCGTACGTCGGCCAATAATAACCGTCTGCCGGCCGGCGACTCGTATATGCGTACGGCCGACAGTCGCTACCATATTGCTTATCAGGTATCCGTGTACGGTATAATATATATATATATATATATATATATGATATTTAATGACAACGCGCATGATATATACCGCGGTGGCTGTGTATACACGGTCCCGAGTTATGATCACTGTGCGCGTGCGGCTCTTCGTGCGGCGGCGGTGCATGGACTCTGGATTATTATATTGTAACGTAATAGTACGGTCGACCTCCGCCGTCGTAAGGAAATAAATGGAAAAAAAAAATTACGTATATGGAAATTAATTTACCCGGTTTGACCGACCGCTCGATTCGGTGACGGCGGCGGCGGCGGCGGCGGAGAGTGAAATATCTCAATTTAAAACCGACGACTATAATACGTGTGCGTATAGGTTTTTATTGCCGTTCGCAATATTTCACGGCTTCCTTTACGGAAACTCGCGATAATTTAAAGTGACTTATCTCGCCGTCCGGCCGCGCGTAAGTAATTCGAATTGATTTTCCAACGAGTGCCGCTGCCGCCGTCGCAGTCGTGTGGTGCTGCAGATGTTACCTCTCACATTATAATAATATAATATTATATACTTAAGAACATAATAATTATTAATTTGTAACCGCTGTACACGTTTTGCGTTTGTGGCGGAATACTCGGTACCTGCCTCCCGCCGACCATAAAAGGCGTACACACTTTATGTGAGTGCATCAAAAATATGTTTTGAACATGTGTTACGAGCTAAAACTTCTGGAAAACACCGAGACAGCTATAACCACAGAATGGGGTACGTACGTACGACGCAAATGGCGTTTAAAAACTGGTTTTCGCACAACCTAAAACGACTTATGATATTATGATTTATTCCGTAACTAAGATTTACATATTACGTTTATAATATGATTAAAACGAAAATAGACTCGATGAAAACGCAGAGTGTATCGTGTATACGCGTCCTATAAGGAACTATATTTTATGATTTATATTAACTGACAGCTAAAAAAATGATTTTATACAACAAAATAATACATACAGAACAGTAAACATACGCGCATAACTTATGTCGATATTTCCGTGTACGATGTGCCTATAATACAGATAGTGCAAAGGTGATTAGGTAGCTAATAAAAAGATTTTAATTAATTTAAAACTTTTTAACTTAACTAGTTAGTTAATTTTCTTATGAACTTAATAAATCATTAGAAGTATCCATTATTTTAAGTATCAGCTTTTTCCATTTAATTTGAAAAATAATTCACTAAGTTAAAAATTTAAAATCATGTTTAAGTACATTTAAATATATATAAATATAATTATAATTTATGGCTAATTAATTGATTAATTATTTTTTTCAAATGACAATGTTTTCAAGTGCATGAATAAAAAATTTCTCGTCTTAATGATTTAATTGATAAAAACAAGTAATAGCTTGGACACAATTATAGCTAGTGAGGAATAAAAAGTAATAATATATGAATATTATAGTGCACATTAAAAAAAAATATAAAGCCATACAATCACAATAATATTTGTGACTCCGCATTGATTTGAAATGTTTACAGTTAAATGTTTTGTATGTCATCGTTTAACTTTCATAATGTTGACCTATCTTAACTAATGTACATTTTTTCCATACACTTTATATATATACCCACCTTTGCCTGTACAAAACATCGATCCGGAACTTAGCCGAATACTGTACACGTTAATGTATTTACGTGGAATAAAGTATATTCTGAAGCTCTATAGAGTGGATTGCGTTTATACGACAACTTTAACAACTTGCAACGATTTATTACAGAAACACTCTTTGGTCGATAATATTATATACAAGTATACAGCCAATAGACGAGGATTAGAAATAAATCGTAAGCGTTTTCCGATCAGATAGCGGGATCGATAAATAAATATATATACCATATAGTATTTTAAGTTTGTGAGACAATCTTTTATCTCGCAGTTAGGGTTAGTTTTTTTTTAAGTAAAATATATTTTGTTAAGAATAGATTCACACATTTGAAATATGAATCGTTATCGCTCCTCTCACGCGATTGGGTTAAGTTTTTATAGTCCAGCCTTCTCAAGTCTAAACACTACAGTGAAGTGAATACACTATACGCACCAATTATATATAATGCAATTGTCTCTTTTCGTCGGCAGACTCTTTGTATTACATCTTCTGAGTGACTATATCATATATATTATGATGTACATGGAAGTTATACATTATATAAAATTTAAAATTAAAATGGAATGTGCTCGACGAAAAGAAATGTGAGTGGTCGCGCGTACGTGTACTCCTCTTAAAATAATTGTACCAGACCCCCGGCGGAAAGGGTCACCTGGTAAATATCGCCGCCCGAATTGGTTGCCCGGACAACTCGGACGACGAAGAAGACGTCTGTCGTTTCAACCGGTGAAAAATGTTCAAATAAATTATAAATTATAAAAATATTGAATATAATACATAATAACACATTTCATACACTTATCTATCATTTCCAGTGGAACCAGTTTAAAACAGTGTTGTAATCGGTGGTGGATAACGGTTTTGGTTTAATTGTTAAAATATTCGAACTACGGTGGGACGTCGGAAAATTTGTTAACGAATATCTTATATACTATGATAATATGATATATATATATATATATACGTATATAGTTCGCAAATTTATTATTTATGCTGAAAATATCACTCTTACACTCGCGTGTTTACACGTGAATTTTTTTTATATTTACATAGGTATTTTTTTTTTGTTTTTGTTTTTTTTTTTTAAATTTATCTTGTTCACGGTATTAATATTTAAAAATAAACATAAACTTATTCACCACAATACATTGCGGCGCAGCATGCGTGTATTATCCTTCGAATGCCTGTTAAAAAACGTAATTTATGTATCAGGTTCGATTTATTTTAAGTATTATATTATACGTACGGCGGAAGACGAAATATGGTTATTTTTTTTTTTCATTTGGTTAAATGATCGAAAATATCATTCGCTAAAGTTATCTGACGTTTTTATCCTCACGAAATAATTGCCAATTTATATTTTATTCCGTTCGAAAGTAAATAAATGCCAATTTTTTTTCACGGAAAATACGTCAATAATAATTGAGACCCAGTATAGAGACCTGGCCATTACTCTACGTGAAATTCGTTAATATATTAAACTGTACGTATATATAATATATGCAGGTAGATACGCTGCAGATAGTAGTTCGTCTCGCGTGCGTATATGTATATATAAATATAAATAAACTATTATACATTATCTTGACGAATGGGAAATATGACGCTTTTTAATGATATTCGCTTATTATAATAACGATGATGTACACGCCGTCCGGTTTTTAAAACACAGAAATTACATTTTTCCTCTCCACGTCGTGTACGCGGCGACAGTGTGTACACAACTTCTATATGCACTATACACGATATTATATTATATTTACCATAATACACGTTATGTAGGTATACCTAACTATTACCTACCTATAACACTCGTTGTATAGGACTTACTGAAATATAATTTTACGTTTTAAATTCAATTATACACGGCGAATGTAATATATACGAGTGGATAATAACCTGAACGCAATATAGCATTGCGATGTTCGTAAAGTAATAAAAATTAATGACCCGAGCTGAAGACAGTAAACTAATTACCTTTTTTTCCATACTGGTATATCATGTAGGCACTTATATGCGTATGATGTATAATATACGGCAATGATTTGAATTCACTTAGAATATTATTTAATAATTTGATATTATTAAAGTTATTAATCGATTAGAGTGCTGCCGCGGTTATTATCAAAACATCATTTATCAAAAACGAGCCGGCTATAATTTTTAGGATATTTTAACTTTTATGTATACATATCTTACTTTTAATATTTACCTATATAATATTATCACTATGTAAACACGTGAATATCGATTTCAATCCAAAAATCTTTGACCGCGTGATGATAAAAATATTATAGTTAAACTATATGTATAATATTCATATTAGGTATTGGTATGTGTGGGACGAATGTTTAATAATAATCATTCAATTTAAAAATTGCAATACAAATAACATAGATTATTAATATATGTAATATCATTTGCAGGTTATCGCGATCCCGATATATGGTGAAAGACTTCCGATTGATAAGTTGAAGTTCTGTTAGCAGCTATAGCAGCTGTCATGCCGTACGAACGAATTTTTCACGTCAGAATTTCGTTTTACATTTAAAAATAATGCATTTAAGACTTTTTCATTCGTTTTAGAACGAGTGTTTATACGTATGGAATTACACTGCACATTTCCGTCGTTTCGGTATTCTTAAAAAAGCACTATAATATTTTTTTCTATGAATATTTTAGATTACAGCGTTTTGCGAACAAAAATTGTAACGCTAAGAGAAGGTCAAACCACATGGACGAAAATACGAAAATGATTCACTTTCATAAGTACCTGTATATATACATACATACATATATATATATACAATATACATACACATCATAATCTATATAGGTACTACCTATACATACTTATTTTATATTTGAAAGAGCAATGCGTTGTGCGCGCTGGCTGTTTAAGTTTTCTTGCATTGTGTTCAACCGGAGAATTGTTGCGGTTATTTGCACTTTTAAAAAAATCGTTTCCCTTTTCCACGAACCGAATAGAAAACGGAGTACTTAGATACGCACATAAAATATAAAACAGGTCACAGTGTCACGCGTGTATAGTAAAATGCAATATCAACGCGCGCGAGTCATCCGAATTCTTCGCTTACCCCATTACACATACTACATACGCGCGACATACACATACACGACCTGTACAGTCGCCCCAATGCAGAGTTCGGAGAAGAGCCCGTGGGGGATGTTATATGCGTGCGCGTGTTTTTTTTATTATTATTATTATTCAAACGTGAATATATTCCCTGGCAAACGGAATAATAAAAAAGTCGAAAATAAAGAAAAAAGGGGTCGAGCGACGAAAAAAAATATTGGAATTCCGTCGGGACGGCATGCGAGAAAATTTGCTTCATAGGGGCGTTACAATAGTGAATTTTCAATATAATTATGTACAAAAATTGATTTTTATCAGACTGTATATAAAAAATAGCCTGCTCGTACAATATGTAGTAACCAATAATATTATGCTTGTAATAAAATAATGATGTTAGAGACATTGTTGGTAACCATTATAATTTTTAAAAAGTACTAACTTTCCTAATCAATATTTATAATTTTGAGTATTATAATATAAAATAATGCTTTTGAATAGTCTGAAGTATTTCAGATTTGGATGGTCCATGGGATAAGATAATAACAAGAATTTCAAGATGTAGGTACCTCGCAAAAGTTATGGTTTGCATTATAGACACACTTATTGTTAAATTTAAGTGTTTAAGATAAAAAAAACAATATTCCAATGTGCAATAATCAATAGTTTTAAAAAACTACTATGGTTTTGGATAGAGCAAAATTAAAATTATTATTGCGGTTGATATTACTTTAAAAATAGTAAAATATTTGTAAACATTTGTAAAACTGTGAAATAGAGGTACGCCTGGCACTTGCAATACATCATACTACAAGTTTACAACTTAATGTAATAAATATACATGTGTAAAGTTCCCGAACATGATTAAATTACTAATGTTTATATGTATTGTATAGAGTGTAATATTATCAACATAAATTATTGTACAGAAGTTTGGCAAAATAGTTTTTTGTTTATATATATATATATATATATTAATATGATATTCAAATATTACTCATACATAAATATTTTTAATATTACATCTGTAAATTATTTTAAATAAGTCAAATTTACGATCAACGCCAGTGAAAATTACCATTTTATAATTAAACGATGAATAAACTGTTCGCAATAATCAACGAAATTCGATTTTGTGTCAACATTTTGTTTGTTTTACACATCGAGTATAATAGATTCGTTAACTAATGATCGATAACTAAGTGTACAGGACTTGTGTTACCTATATGGTAATATCATATTATAATTGTGTTAAAGAATTTTTATTTTTCAAAGAATGTTAGTTTGTAAACTATGTAAAACAAAAGATTTCCAAAAACGTTAATCTTTTTCGATAACACAATAATTCCAACAATTTAAAAGCATAATTTTTTTATATTCATAATTTATATAACATATCAGTTATATCTGTTATAGTATGTTATTAACCTCGTTGAATTGTCGATGGTGTGGTGGTCCTCATCCATAATAATATGTCATTACACCCAAAGACTTTGTTCGGGTCGGACGAAGAAGTGTCGGAGGAGGTGGTTGGTGATGGTAGCGGTGAGGGGTCGGTCGTGGAGTGACCGAACAGACGAGATGAGCTGTTGTAGCGATAGACGAGGAGCGGGGAAAGCCATTCCATAAAACGTTCTGGTTTTTCAACTGACGTGTATTTACAATATGTATAATAATATATATCAATGTGTGTGTGTGTGCTAGTCCCGCGGGGGTCGACGCGTCGGTTTTGTCTGCCCACGTTTTTTTTTCGCTTTTGCTTTAAGTCGCTTTATATTTATTGGTATTGTTGTTTGTTTTATTTTATAATCATTACTATCATTATTATTATTATTATTATTTCCGTAGTTCGACGCGTACCCGTATTATACATATAGTATAATATATATATATATATATAATATAATCGTATACAATACTATACCGTCGTCGTCGCAGTGCTAGTGTCGTATACGTCGTGTTTATTTCAATTTGTAATTCTCTTTTACACGGTTTTCGTGTGTGGGATCGCGTATATTGTGTGATCTGAAAATCCACGAGGCCACTTAGGACGCGATGCGTGCAACACGGCCGTGACGGGTCCGACGTGTTCTCGTCGCGCTTACCTGCGGACAAAAAAAAAAAAAAAAACTTCATAAAATAAATAAATAAATAAAGGACCGAAAGCCGACGCGTGACTCTTCTGAGGACGTACATGCATATATTATTATTTCACGCGAGTTTGAAAACTAGTTTCGGTGGGACAGTTATTTGTGGCGGATTATAATACACAGTATATTATTGTTTTTTGCCGACATCGGTTTACCGGACTTAGACATTTGAAACTTTTTCGCCGGCGTCGATAATAAACTGATAAATCGGAATTGCAATGACTGCGTTCGTACACCGAGAAAAATACGTTCTGGGGCCGAGAAGTTGGTGGGAGCAGTTTAGACAGTTTATTCTGATCATTTTTCGTCAAAGGCCGTAGAGCTATATAGACAATGTCTTATGTATACATGTACCTAAACGATATATATATATATTTATCATTATTATTTTACATACATACTATACAAGGAACGGTGTTCAAACCGCATTAAAAAAAAATTAATAGACTTTGGTATGATAATGATAAAATATGATAATATAACATTGTGCCGCATTTATAATACACGCTTGAAGAACATCCCTTGTGCGTGCGTCAGACGGCTCCCGTGTATTATGAGAAAAACACGATCTTATAAACGTTTAACGCATCGAGTGGTATTTTTTTTTAAAAATTCGTTTTTGAGTTTTCCCCTCCTGTATCTTTGTATCATGGGTAATGGTATTATGCGAACACTGCATATTGTATGAAACCAACACTGCGATTTCTTTGACGCGGATTGGGCAAAGAGTGTTTTAAAAAACATATATACTCGTAGTTGTCGGCAGTGCCAGAACAAAGTCTCTGAAAACCGGGGTGCGACTTCTAATATTGGAGGCCCCTTAAAAAGAACATTGCTATTTGTAAGTCATGTAAGTCATTGTATGCATTTATAACATTTTTTTTTTATATATATTTGATAAAAGTGAAGACGAACTTAAAAAATAAAACATTTTAAATAGGCAGGGCGGTACCTGTCATAATGGCTCATGTGTTCTATCAAATCTAATCACAAGTAGAAATTAAACCAAGTACATAAGAGTTACTGGTAATTTATTAAATTTTTATTTCTTGGCTATTATTCAACAGTCTTTGTAATTTTTCACTTAAGATGGTCATTGAATATAGGAACTTGAGGCACCGATGAATTTCACCCCCTACACATCCGTTAAATCCGGTACTAGTTGTAGGCACACTATTGTTGCATGTAAGTTTAATCCTGACGAATTGTTCAATAATTGTGATCGTTGGTCGTTAAACGAATCAAAAGACCAATACGAATTTTATCCGAATAGTGACAAAATAATTTTAAACGCAGCACCGCAAGCCTTATAATTATTTTAGAATTTACATGCAATTTACGCTAACCGTTTTAGTCGATGTATATATTGTAGACGAATAACGAAAATGTAACGTAACAGGAGCAGTGCAGCGCAAGCGAACACAATTACAAACCGTACAATATAATATTGTTATAATATATAGAACCGCCGTAAGAAAGACGAAATATAAATGCACGTCATCCCTTTTGAAGTCGGATCGTTTCGCAATAATTAAAAACGTATTATCGTAACAACTATTACACTCGGAAAACATTTAATACTACGAGGGAAATAACGTCGTTTAATAGGGCGACAAGTTCTGGTCGAGTTTTTTCCCTCTTCTTATAAATGCCAAAGTGTTTGTTTGCACGCGAATATTATCAAATAGTGTATTCACGTTTGCATGCCGAGTATTCGCATTTCGCGGGCACAAAGAGTTGACATAGAAAATTTGAATACGACGAAGATATTGAAATTCCTGTCCCATCGCATCCGATGATGCTCGGGATTTTTTTCGATTATTATCATTATTATTCGATTTTAATCGAATTTACCCGCATACAGAGGACTTTGCGACCGAATGCTTTCGATTTCAATCGCGGTAATAAATCGATCGGCAATTTATTTTCCCGGTTTAAGCACCGTCGTCGTCGAGTTTGTGTGTGCGTGTATGTGTGTGTGTGTGTACTTTCTTATAAAATATGAGAAATGCATGCCAAACCACTCACAACATAATATTATTTTCTCTTAACCGTATATCGGACCATATTTTAAACATATTCACAAAGCCGAGGGCGGCGATCTCACGAGACTAAGTTTTTTTGTAACACATATTATCGCCACGTGGCTCATCCAACTTGTACGTGATATTAATTTGCATAATTTACACATTTTTACCGTGTCGTAATGTATTCACGAGCGCTTCCGTTTATGCGTGCATTAATATTTGCCGTAGGTACACCGGATTAATCTTTCACGTCGTATAGTCTTCGTAGACGTCGCTTATGTTCTGCAGACGGATCGTTTAAACCGTCAGAGGAAAAAAGCCAAAACAACTCGTTCTGAAAAGAGTTTTTCTGTATAGTGTACGCGAATATAGTTTTCTATACAACAATAATAATATGTAGGTTAATATAGTATACTATAAATTTACTATACGTTATTTAATAATATTATATACGTACGAAATGCACTAAATAACCGTTGTGCGTTGGGTTAGATATCCATAACTATTTTTTTTTTATCATATACGTTTGAAATATATAATTTTTTATCGATAAGTTATCATAATAACTTATCAGCTATTATACATTTATTTAATACTTAAAATATAATAGCATATTAGCGGGTATTCATCGTCCTTATATGTATATATATATATATTTTATGTAATATATTAGGTTTCGAAAAATTCAAAATATATTCTTGAAAACTATGGGCCGTATAGCAGAAATTATATTTGATGAATAATTTAAACCGAAAAAATCTTATACAGCTATCTAAGTTAATCTAATTACCATATTATTTCTAATGAATCAGAAGTTTCATCACAAAGGGGTGTTAATAGTTACGGGTGTTTCGATAAACCAAAAATATTTAAATTAAAATATTTACTAAAACATCGATTGTGATTATTTTTAAAGTTACAGTATTTACGTATTATACAAAATTGTATGTTTTAGAAAAAAATTATGAATTATGTACGAAGGTTCTGCACCCAAAACGTTTAATCGTGTTAATTGATTATAAATTGTATTTTTTTTAAAACTCTATGACTGAATCTTGGACGGTCCTGCCCTCGATAACACGGGGTGGTATGAATCAAATATTGTTTAAACAAAATTATACTTAACCCGCAATAAAATTGTTAACAAAACTGTTTTAACGCATATTATTATTAAACATAATGTATGATCTATAATAATTAATAATATATATTTCTATCTAAAGATAATTATCAACCGTGGTCCGCGGAAGGAATTCGGTAGATAATCATTTTACAACCGTTAACGTCAATATATATTGATGGAATAATTTCAGTGGCGAGCCGTACTTCATTATAGCCGAAATAAAATGTCGCAGTAGTCTTTCATCGCTTTGTTGTCGAGGTATCACGGTAAGTATAGTTGTGTGCAAACGATGGGATTTCGTGCACATCACTGATGCACAGACGTGGCCGAAAGGAGTTTATATTTTGAAAACCGGGGAGGCAATTCGAATGGACTCGTATTACATTACCGTTTCGTAAAATCTCTCCCGCCGATTTCTCGGTAGACCTTCCGCGGACGACAATAATTTCTGTCTTTGTACGACAATGTATTCTTGCGATCCGCGTGTTTCGAATTCAATATTGCCGTTCGATACGTTCTTATTATTTAATATAATATACTATTATTATTGTGTGGCGTGCTATGCTATGCGGCATTGAACAGACGGCCAGACGCGACGTCAATATTACAGTAAAAACGTACCACCGCGTAAACGTACGCGTATTTATTTATAAAAACTGTGGATATATTATTGTTGTTGTTATTATGCACAGACCATAGGCGATTACATCGTTGACCGTTGCCAATTATCGTGCCGGTGCAGTGATGTTTCGTATTATTTTGTTTGCGTTAGGTTAACAACAACAGCAGCAGCCGGCCAGCGCAGTGTAACAATATGACGTGTGTGTATTACAATAATATCATATAATTTAGTGTCGGGCCGACGTAGTTATCGCCGTAAACGTTATTGTAAACGGATTTATAATAACGCATAATACACATTAAATTATGTATTATTGTTATTATGACAGACAACAGTACGGTGTACGCCGGCGCGTTGTGCTATTGCTATTGCATAATACACACGGCTGCGTACGACGCCGACGACGCCAACCCCGGTGGTCACGCCGTATTTAAATTATTACAGGTCAACACTATTAATAGTGGTTACTGATTATTATTTGGTCTGTGTGCTTTTATACATCTGTACGCGGTGTCTGCTTAATGCATTTCGCTATCGACGACCTCTGCGGATAATAATGGTATTCCGTTTCGTGAACACGATATAATGCAGTGTGTTCAAATTTATTATCTGAATTCGATTACTGTATTATAGTGTTACCGATGTCTGATCGACAAAAAAAAGAAAAGAAAACTCGAAAATCATTTCCACCGTAATTGTCTCGCTATAATCAGCCTCGACCACTCGTTCAATGTTTTTTAATTTGTTTTTTTTTTTTTTTAAATCTTTTAGACGGATATTGTTTTTGTCCATCTAACCGTCCGTTTAAACCGTTAATTTTTAATTCATTCTACGTTTGTTATTACAGCTTCGTGTGTACGCTATTCATATACGATACGAGTTAATCGTGTACCTCGTATTATAAAAATCGTATAATTTTTGGGTTTCGTCGAGTGAATTTATGATAATAATAGCGCCGTCTCGACGGTGTATGCATATTACAACCGCATTTCGAACTACATTATTATGTGTACCACACGCGGCACGTATACGCCAGTCAACCCTCCTCCCTCTCGCCCATCATCAAATCTCTGACATGGTTCGTATCGTCGGTTATTATTACATAGCATTCATTATCGCGCGTAACCACAAAAATATGGAAAAACCGTGTGTATAATATAATATATAAACTGCAGCACAAACACACACACACACACACACACGCACGGATATAGGCGCCTACATAATTTCAAATTAACTACGTTCGTATAGTTATTTAGTATGCGCGTATAATATAGGTACGTTTCGAAAAATACATAAGTACTTGACAAGAATCGCTTATACCCGCGGTGGGGGGTTTATTATGTCGTGTAATTATTTTTATTGTTTACGGAGAGCGACTCCGTGTGTATACAAGGAAATATATATATATATATATGTGTGTGTAATTCATATTTTTGTAGACATATTATATTGTGATGGGGTGCAGGAGAGGAACGATTTACTCGTACCACCGTGGTAGATATATACCGGTCGTATAATATGAACACACACACACACACACACAGATCATATATTTATGCATACTTGTATTTTACTCATCATAATACATTAGACGCGAGTTCAACGCTTAAAATTATATACGAACACGAGTTAAATTTTCTTTTTCTACTTTTTAGTACGCGGGAGTCTGGGAGACGTTCATCGCGATTCGAGTTTATAATAATTCTAACTATCCCCGTGCACTTGTGGCCCGCACCAAATGCATCCGTGTCAAATTCTGTCGCTTAATGCTAACATACACGCGTGGATGTACAATATTTCTGGTTTGATGATATTTTTGACATATCGACTTTAGATAGCTGTTGCTACCGCTTGTGTACTTACCATTTAACGGTAGCGTTTTTTAAAAACCATTATTTTTTTCGAACGACTAAAATTCGATTTACTTTTCATTCTGGACCAAAAACCAACAACTCATTCGACTTTAATAATGTGAACCAAAAACAACGAAAAAGTTTTGTACTTTTATACTACATCAGCTATTCGCTCAAACACTAGTTTCTAATAATTACTAATAATTGATTACAATTATGGTAAAAAATACCTTTATGTGCGTATTTCTCCGCGTTGTACTTTTTCATAAAAAAAAATCAAGATAATCGGATGATTATTTTCAGAGAACACATGCGTGATAAAGATTTATATCATACACCTATACGAGTAGGTCATTAATATGTTGCAGATATATGCGGTCTGTGGGGAGTCAAGCAGTTATTGCCTTGTAATAATCTGTTTTCCCTAAAAACTCGTCAGTTGTACACCATAGTTTCATTGAAAATTGCATGTATTCCGTATGTATTACGTTCACATCGATTTGTTGATATAATAATAAGAATGTAATTTCATTGTTCATGTTATACGAAATGTGAATATATTGTTTTTGCTGAAGAGTGTATTGACTGCACTTTCGATGACTACAGTACAACGAATTCAATAATTGATTGAATATGTTGCAGCAAAATATCGCTGTTTATGTTAATTATACTTTGGAATTTTTCGGAACTACACATCTATTGACGGTCGTTTTAAAGGGTTCGCGTTATGGATTAGTGTACCCACTACTCAGTGTTGTACAAGTCGATTGCAAGTGCACCTGGAGGTTAGAAAAACAATTATTTGTCTATACGTGCAGATGTAGAGATAACAAGTAGAAAAATAACAACGATTGTTTTATATAATGACTTGTTAGGGACGATATATTGCATTTCCTGAATCGTCGCCGTCGTGGCACTCGTTTTTGGAACGAATTTTCAAACGCGAGAAAAATATAATATATTATTTATGATGTTACAGCGTCGGCGAAAAAGTTCTACGATGAGCGTCTTGCGTTCAATTTTAAAACAAGCACGTGCAATCTTCCAACGGTCAAACGCACTGCAGCGGCGGCGTGGGGAATATAATACGAGTCGTTAACGATATTACCGTTATTGTTTTGCCGCGGCCCCGGCCGGAGAAGTGTGTTGAAAAGGGCTATTTCAGAAACGCGTTCCACAATTCACAGGTCCCGCTGTTGTAGCCGTGTAAGTTTTAACAACGTTACTTATACTGTACGCGTACCCGCCGCCGAGCGCGTGCATGTGTGTTCGTAACTCGGCGGACGGGCGGCGACGGGTGCGCCGGAAAATCGTCGGACGATATATAATAAGGTCCGCGCGTACGTCTTCGCAGTCGCCCGGTTATAATGACTACGCGCGTTGTTCGGTCGGAGTTTTCCGACGCGTGAGCAGAAAAATAAAAATAATTTATTGCGGCCGGACAAAAACTGTGAGTGGGCGGCCCCGCAAGTGGGCTTACGTGACGATTTTATTTTTCATTTCTTTTCTTTCATTTTGATTAGGTTTAAGGACCTGTGACTTGTAAGCTATGCATGTACTTTATATATTGTACATGTTTAAGTATAACAGCGGTACACTCGACTCGGCCAATGAGACTTTGAAATTAGCGTTTTTATTTTATTCGACAGTTGAACCGGATTAGCATAATGAACACACTGCGTTGATATCACGAGGCACTCAAAAACACCCGAAATGTAGCGGTGCTGCGAATATTATTAGACATAATATGGTATTACGTAGGCACTTGACACGTTTGTATTTTCCATTCATATTTTATATCAATCGCAAATCGTATAATATACCTAATAACACGCCAAAATGCGTCAAAAATGAAGTATATAGAATGAACGTACCTATTGAAAAACGAAAAAAAATATTATGTACTTTCATATTTTTATTTGCGGAAATAAGCTTTCGAGAAATTGGCGTGTAGATTTTTTTTTATCAAACAGTGCGTAATGAAATTTGAATGACTGCTAGCTTTAATTTTATTTTTTTTGCGTTTAATATGCATTTACATGACGTCGTGTATCCTTATTCCTTATAAAAAAAATAAGTACGCGTGCAATTTAATGTTTTGTCAGTCATTCCCAGTGGTATGAACGTTTTTTTTTTTTTTTGTACACTAACACTAACCTTATTACAACTACTGCTCCCCAAAAATGTAGCTCGCTATCGCTAATGATTCTTTTTTCAAGTTATCAGATTGTACTGTTTAAGAAGTATACTTTGGAGATATAAACTTGTGTTTTAAAAACTGCATCACTCCCCCTATCTCTAAATTTAATTATTTAACAGATAATTTTTAGGTAACAAAATTAAAATTTGAACAAGTAGTTTTAATTTATTTCACATTGTATATTAAGAATAATAGGTCCATGATAGTATAATTGGTTTAAATAACTGAACCTGACCTACGATTATTTAAAAATTATAGTTATTTCTATAATATATCAATATATTTTAATTTATAAATATGGTCCAAGTATAATATACATTACATCTAATATCACATATACCTAAATTTGTGTAAAACAATTTTTAATTTAAATCTTTATCCCATATAAAATGTTTAAATTGAACACTCGTTTGAATTTTCAACTCATTACATCAACATTTAAAAGACAATTTTGCATTGGGAATTGTGGGTTTTAATTTGAAAAATAGAATTTTTTATTGTCACATATGACACTCCTTAAATCGTACAAAAATGAAAAATATCAGAATGAGAATAATTCATTCATTATTATTCTGTTAAAAATTAGGGTAAGCATGCTTGATGAATCACTCTGTACGTAATTATTTTGATTTATTATTATTAGTGTTATTTTTAGAAAGGTCAACCTGTTACAACGTCATACTATTTAGCCCTCGATCGTCAGAGATTGTCAATAAGTATACATATCATGTTAACATTAATATTAACCTAACCTACATATTTAACACGCATAGTTTGTTTGATGAAAACGGACACTGAGTGGGGTTTCTTTATTAGATTTTCTTATAGAGAAAAATCATATTTTATTTTCGATTGGAACGAAAATTGATTGTTACCTTCATTTTCGATATAATATATACACTGCATGTCGTAATACTATACAATATACAGACCAATTATACTACCAAAGGCTTGCAATTCTTTGTATTTTTCAAGCTATGGGAAATGGCATTATAATAAGCTTAAATTTTTCGTAACCGGCTGTAGTATATAAAATCCCGTATTATAATATAACAAGTAAAATTGTGTGTTTAACGTTCAAACGTTATTTTTTAATTGGCGTTCTTGTCGTTTAAATAATCGTCAAATCGAATCATACATAATACTTATAACGTATATATGTATATACAATTTATACTTTAGTACAATTTAATTTTTACTTGTCATCGTGTTAAATTAGTATATTATAATTTCCGACGATACATTTATATGATGAACATTGAACACGTACATTAATTTTTAATGTATTTAATATTTAATTTTAAAATGTAGTGCTGTTGAATACAAACCTTGTTAAAAGTTGCTTTTTCCGAGAAAACAACCAATTAATAATTAAAAACAATAACGCTTTTGATCCAATAAATAATTATACTCTTATAAATTGTACATAAAAATACTGTATTCAAATTTAACTGCATATTATTAAATAAATATATGGGTACAAAAATTACTACGAAATAAAATGATGTATCTTTTACATAATAATACGAGAGGTTATGTACATCATACATCCTATACATTATATTATATATTGCAGCAAAAATAGAAATCTAACAAAACTCAGTAGTGCCCGGGCAAAACGCGAATTGCCCCTGACATATCTAGTTATGACCAACCTCATTTGGGCAAAGCTGTAGTGACTTTTATTATAAAATTGTATTACGATTATTAATGACCACACGTCCACGCGTAATCGATTTATCGTTATTATCGTATTTTATCTACACGTCATATTATTATAGGTGTGTAGAATATGCCTTATTTTGCCTGAACCATTGTATTTTAATTAATCGTGTATGTAAGTACCTTAAAAATATTTCTTTGTCGTATTTTTATAATTAAATGTACTTACTTACTAACTTTTTTAATTCTTAAAATTGACATCATATCTAATATTCTTATACTTGTATGATTATTTATGCGAATTGAATCATGTTTAATTACATTTGAACAATACTATTTATATTTTATTATTATTTATGTCTAATATTAGACTATTTGAGACGGTTCAAACGAAGCTAGTTGCAATGAGACTAAAGTCGAATTAATATAACAGTTTAACCAAATATCAATTCGCGTTTTGCCCGGGCATTTCTGAAGTTTTCCCGATATCGACTTTTGCTCGCAACATAAATATAGCTATATAAATTACGGTACCATTAGGTTAATATATAATATATTTTGTGTATAATTTGAAAAGCAAAACAGTTTATATCGCATTGTTAATCTTTCGATTCGCATAAAATATTCGTGTTTTAAAATTATGATAATATTATTACTATCTCGTCAATATTTTGTCTGGTTTTATTCACATTAATAAGATGCTGCACCGTAGGTAGAACTCGTATGCTTTACGCGCATAAATAATATTATGCAGTTAGCCAGTGTCTGGAGAAACTTTTAAATTTAGCGCAATATAAGTATGAGCGATTATAATTATTATTATGGTGCATAATATTAGTATATTATTTTAAGCTGTTGTTTATGTAAATATATCTAACAACATAATCGTTATTGCTACTTTTGGCTACCGGTTTTTTGACTCTTCAATGGGTTTACGACGACGTCGTCCGTATCATAATAATAATAATAAAGAATTAAATTACATTCGTGAATAATTTTTCGTGTTACCTTAGGGTACCTGAATTTCTAATGAAGTAGACGGTGGCGGCGACCAGGTATATAAATAACATTGCAAGAGATACGACAGTCGAAACAATTAGCTTGAATATATGTATATTATAAGTTCGAAAACACGTTTGAAAACACTTTTCGAACGGCGACCACGGCAGTCGCATTCTGCAGGGGTGTTCACTTGTTGTATGAACGCGCACGGCGGCGTTCCATAAAATTCGATACGACATCGTTTTATATATTTTAATGATTTAACTTTTTTTTTTTTTTTTTTTTTACTCCTACATAACATTATAGACAGTATAATAATAGCCAGTAGGTGCCCAAATATAGTGCGTTAGGTATATTATGTGTGTCGACGGTTTCCGATAGCAAAATAATATTACCGTTGCCGCGGGCATATACCGCTGCGGTTATATTATTAAACATTATAACGTAGTACGGCGGGGACTGTTGGGGTCGGGTCGATAATAATATTTTTAGAAAACTCGGAGAACGAAAAAAATCGTATCGGGAAATTGGCGAAAAAAAGACTTCCGATGAACACCGAAAAACGGCCACGTACCTATACGTACATATATATATATATATATATATAGGACGAATGAAAAAACCGTACACGTCTGGCGTATATACAGCACATTACACATATACATACATAATACATATATATATATAATATATATATTTACATTATACATGTACCTAAGTCCACTTTTACTATAAGACGTGTCTGCGGTCGTCTTGTATAATACCGTGTTGTATCGCAATACCGTAGTCTTGTACACACATACACACGCGCGCATAGCATACAAATCGGCGGCGATATACATAGTTTGGAATTCTCGCGTGCATCCGTCAACGATGATGTAGTAAAATAGCGTTATGTAAAGCACGTTGTACAGTGTACCGCGACCATACGACCGTAACCGCATATTGTACCTGCCCATCATCATCATCGTTTTACCACGCGGCCATTCGCGCATTTTTATTCGACTTGTACCTATATAGGTAGTCGGCAATCGGGTTTCGCGTTTCAATATCATAATACGTATGACGATGATTATGCGATGTACGATATTACGAGTGTACGAGTTCGAGACGTGGCGCATTATCATTGCATAAACGGCATATACCGTGGCGCATTGCACGTGTAGCGAATCTCCGTGCATACTATACTATTTATACTGTTAAAAAACGATAATATGGGACACGAACACTCGATTCCGGTACACGCACGCGACGACGGATAGAAGACCATTTTTCGTGGTAACCGATCTTTTTTCAGCAGTCCGACTCGTCGAAACGTGCCGAATAAATTATTCTCTACGCGCGCGCCGGTCGTCTGCTGCCGCAGCCTTTACGAATAGTCGGTTCAACACATAACGTTGTTTTATTTCGTGTTTATTTCCTCTCTGCCCTGCACTCGCGGTAGAATTTACATCAGCTTTCAGGCAACGGTGTGTCTGAAAACATTTATAGAAAAGGGCGAGAAATATTAAATAAGGAAAATTATTCATGACGAATCCTGCAAAAACCTTCAAAGCTCTACGACTTATAATTTTAATATTATTTCCGGGTTCAATAGTTTGATTGCATTTAGAACCAAAGCAAACACGTGCCACTAGCCGACATCAGAATCAAAAACGCTGTACTTATACATCATAGATGATCGTACTCTAAAGTATAACATATTAACGACTTACAACAATGATCGATATTCAACGAAAGACTAATAATTATTGAAAAACACCACGTAACAAAGCTATTTCATTGTATTGCAATTTTTGGAAGTTGAATTCATACACATAATTAATTTGATAACATAATTTTATGTTATCAGAAACACAGAAAATCTGATTGTGTACGTTTCACTTTTTACATATATAAACCTTAATAGGTATGAACGTATGATAAATACTAAATCCAAGTTGTTCGGTGGCAAAGCTTACATGTATACCGGTGGTGTATATAATATATACGTGTCTTGCTAGTTGCTACCTACATAATATTGTAGTCATATCTACATCGGTATTTATTTTTGCATATATTATGCTTCTTAAAAACAATAAAATAATAATTTAGGTTTGTGATATACAAAAAAAAAAAACGGGGAAGACGTTTTTACTGTATAGTACAGTATATTCGAGTGTACCTTGTATATTTAATAACTAATTAAATATCTCACTAATAATAATTGTATTTATTTCACTATTATTATTATTATTATATTATTACGGTATTTCAAACCATTTTTTTTTTTATTAAAAACAACGAATATATACTTTATTGAAATTATAATTACCTAAGACGTATAAGAAAAATGTATGAACAAAATTAATATCAATTATATTATATTGATGTCAGCAGTTAACTGCATATTAATTCATAATATTATAACTAATTGACATTTGTTTCATATTGCCTATCTAAGTCGCCGTGTGATCGTAATGGTATAATTTATATAACAGTTATCAGCGCATGTTTTCTCGACCTTGGGGGCCGACAGATTTAAATGAATTAGTTATTATCATAAAAGCGACGTGAGGAAAGTTATTCTGGTAAAGTGTACCTACGTCTTATTTTTGGTGATCGGTCATTAACCCTAAACAAATAAACAAATACCCAACGGGAAATCAACTAGGTGGCAAAAGTAGTACACAGTGTTGGTTGTATGCGAGCAAGACGGCCTTTTTAGCGTGTAAAAATGAGATCATAATAATTTATAAGTTGAAAAACATTGCGAATAAATTATTATTACACTTACAATAATTGGATCCTGAAAAATATTGCCGGAATTGGAAATTCGTGACAATGCCCGTAAGATGGTGCAATTCAATATATCAGTTATTCGCTTTTTTTTTTACAAATTGTAAATTTTTATTCCATATTGGTATATCATAATATACGAGTATACGACTGCTGTATGCGTCGCTCCGAGTTTCGGAGATATTTCATGGTACGTTTTGTGATGTTTAATAATTGCGTACACTGTTTTCCTGTGTATCCGTTTACCAAAACTAACAGAAGTTTTAACTTTAAATGTCCCCGTTCTTTTATTTGTACAGGTATTTACCATGGCATACCGTGGTTATGATATAATATTACAATATATTGTTATTATACTGTACAACATTCAATTACGCGGTGGTTTTATGAACCGACCACATAATACAGTTGTACATATAGGTGCATAATATATCACTATAATAATATTGGATTGTGCATCGGCGAGGAAAAAATTAAAACTTTTGTACGACATTAATTTTTTTACTGGATTTACGCATTAATCAAATGCTGCGAAATCGCATGTTTCAGTTTATATTAAAAAAAAAAATTAAACCATTTGATGTTATCTTCCTAAACATTATCATAATTAAACTTTGAGACGTTTTTATGATGGGCGGTTATTATATGAAATTCTTTGCGGTGCGTTGCTGCGGTAGTCCATTATACTGGTCGGTTACTGGCAGGTTCGTGTGTATATTTAAGTTACGTTTGAACTTTGAAAACGATTCTCATTTATTTCCAAGAAATATGATTATTTATAGCTCTTTTACAGATAATATGACGTGACCCATAATTGTCATGCACAATTATTTTGATTCTACAAAAAAAAAAAAAAAATGTTTTGTTTGTATATATTTAGCGATTGGGTTAAATTACTGTGAGAAACGTTGGACAAAAAAACAAATACGATTAACCGACGGCTACAATAACAATAATTTAAAATTCATAAATTTAGATTTCTATGTAAGTATTCATTTATGAAATGTAAATATACATAAGTATATTATCGGTATAAAAAAATCAACAAATACTAGTATTTTCAATAAGTTATAAAAATAAAGCCAAATACAATTTATCACGGGCGTTGGACCTACTACACTGCTATCTCCAACGAATTAATTTCTTATCCTATTCTCCCTAGTAACTCCACACATTCACTTTAGCATTATCATCAATGTTTCACTCGCCATATATCATTACATTGCATTGTCCATATCCTGACATTCCAATCGATACGACATAACTAGTCTCAATTAATGTGCGTTTATTCAATTTTATTAAAATTATTATATAGATCTGATGTTAACAAACTTCTATTGGTGGTTAATCACAGAGTTATTTTCGCTCAACGCCGATTGTAACTGTAAATATAATACGTAAATATTTTACTTTATTTTTTGAGCTGTACATAATCAGACTATTATATTATAAGGTAGACTTAACTATAAAAAGTGTAAAAACTTTTCTTATACATGTGGCATTCGGTTTATTTTCAGAATTCCACTTCATAACAATATTATTTTATACAAAAAATATAATTTAGTTTACTGCGACAAACGGTTAACTGCAGTAAATAGTGACCCTGGACGTTATAATATATCCCTAATATCTATAACTATATTATTATAGCAATGGATAAAACCGGCTTATTGTACTGTGTAAGAGATAATAGGCGGTTACACTTCGGCTTTAAATACATCCACCTATAATTTTCTTGTGTATTAATTATTTTATAAAGGTTTTATATTTTTTAAACTGTTGAAATGCATGAGATTTCTCATATAATTTTAGTTCATAAAATATTATCAGATGGATTATGAAAAAAATCAAAATTGATGGCCAGCTCGAATTTGTTCTATTCATTATGTTTTTATAATGTTATATATTATTATGAATTGGTATGGTATCTAAAAATCCTATTAATTATATAGGTAACCTATAATGTACGTAAAATGTTGAACACTTTAATCCTACAAAATATTTTTTTTCAATATGAAAGATCTAACTTTTTTTAATAAATTCTCCGACACGTTCACCTTTTTTTCTATTTCTTTGTAACTTTCTTGAAAACTATTGGGAATTTTGCAATATAGCCACATCCGAATGCCATCTGTGTCCGATTTTCAATCCATAGTGAAGATATGTGAAACTTTTACAATCTTTATATCCAGCTCATAGACTGTGAAGAAAAAAATTAAATTTAAGAAAACATAGTTTTTTCTATAACAGTTATTGTAAAATTATCTATAATTATATACTAATGAAATACAAATCTGTCAGCCAACTCAACCGTTGTTAGTTTTCTCCTAGTTCGGAAGCATTTGTTGAGAAAACTATCGTTTGCTCTCCGTTATGTTAGCCAAAAAGCGTACGGTTAGTGAAGATACGAAGTCTGTATTCATAATTTACAAATATCGATTTTCAGGAGGCATTAAAATACATAGAATGTATATCTTTAATAAATTGTGGTATATAAGCATGTATATATATTATTTATTAATTATTATTTTACTTATAATTAATTTGTTTGAGTTTAATATACATTGTATATAATATTTAAACTTTTAAGTACGGAAATACCAGGAAGGAAATGTCCCCATTAGGAAAGAGCTTGAATAAATGTCTGTGGTAGTAAATGAGAAACGCAGGACTCAATATTTTTTTATACGTTTAAATTCTTGATTATTTCCTACGTATCACCTTTCTGTTAGAATCAAATCACTTTGCTGAATTATTTTTTTAAATAATTGATAAAAGCTAAACAGATTATTTTTTGCAGTCAATATTTCACTAGCACGTACATTTGGCTAATTTAAAAGATGCACGAGCCTTTTAAATTGATATTTACGCATAATATAAGCAAAATATTTTTACTATTTTTATACAATGAATGTCAAATAATGTTATACTTAATCCAGTCCAAGCGAACCATCATCTTAATTATAATATAATATTGTATCACCAATTATAATTTTTAAGTAACACTACTAATTAATTTAATTTTATATTAATTAGTTATTCCCGAAAATGTTTTAAAAACTACCTTGTGTAATATTATATTTATTATTCTAAGTACTCGAAAACAATGTAACTTTACTTATGATTAACGTCTAATATTTTATACTTCTCCACTCTGTAATTGTGTAATTACGCAACAGTAATAAGTAAAAATTTAGCAGAACGAAATTTGAATCAGGTATGTATTCCATACTTATATACGACTTTCGACTGTTCTAAATCAAAAGTCAATTTTGAAGATATAAAGAATAACTTGATTAGTCATAGTTGTTCAAGTAATTTTTATTTTACTGAACACTGAACACATAAAAGTGATTAAAAATATATAATCAAATTATGTGTATTCGTTCCTCTATTTGATGAAAAATGTCGAGACTGATATTCAGTCAAATTATTCGTGTTGCCTAAATATTTAAACACACCTATAAATATTGAAATTTTATAAATCAATTTTCGATTTGACTTTTGCTTTATAATTGCACAAATCGTATAGCAGAGTATATTAAATGCCAGTAAAAAACTGTTCACCATTAAGTTATAATAAATAAATTATACTATACAACGTATTTTTTAAAAAATATTTACGAATCGCTAAAAATAATTTAAAATAAGTGATATGATATAGCTAGTATTGTGTTACATTTGAAATGATGACCCACTTAAATTTAATCAAGTGACACATTTTTCGATATTAACTGCACATTTTTTTAATTAAACGATGTGTACATTTAAAATTCACAAGCATATTGTAAGTTGGCTATATATATAATATTATGTGCTAGTAAAATGTCAATTACAAAAAATAAGCCATACAACCCTTGTCAATTATATCAAAAACAAATCCAACAATGTATGTAAAAAAGCGAAATAATTTGAGAAGGGTTGCAATAATGGTGAACAATATTTGTTTTTGAATAAAACATTTAATTCAAAGTAGACTGTAATTTTTATTTATTTTTATGTAACAATACTATATTACGGAGACGATAACGAGACAATGACTACTGGATTCACATCGATACACAGTGATTGATAAGATACAAATTTATGATATTTTATATGTGGCTTTTTTACCGTAACACACTCGTATAGATTCACTATGAAACAAAGTTTAAACATCGCATTGTATAGATATGGACTTATTATATGTATCATATCAATTGAACTTAATTTATAATAATAAATAAAACGATACGAAGATTACTAATGTATGAAAATAATTTATAAAAAATACAACGTGTAAATAATATATAATATTATGTACTCGACACTCGTATAAAATAAATAATTATTACAAAATACTCCGTAATGACAATAATGCGAGATCATAGATACCTCATCTATATTATAGTAATATCTATGTCGGTGGTGGCCGTTCCTGTCAAACATCTCATTCATCTCCTACTACTACAGTACAATCGTATTATGTGTATCAACTATCGATAGGTCATAAAATCAAAATTTTAATTTAACTGCGTAGATTGACGTTAATTGAAATTGAAGCTATCTTAACCGAGTAACTGACGGTTGATAAAATCGTTTCATCGTAATAATATTATATACACCGAATAAAATGACTCGTGTCAAGTGAATAAGTTCAAAGTAGTGAATTATTATTAGCGAAATTTGTCTGACGTGTAGTTGTTGTGCGGTGCGATGTCTGAGCGCATTTGAATCGGCGTAGGATTGGTAAGTTCTTGGCAACACGAGTTCCTTAATTGAATAAAAATAAATTCGCCGCAGTCTCGTACAAAGTTCGATACGATACGTGTATTATGGTTAGGCTCCTTCTAATTAAAGGAATACGATCCGGCTCGCCCCGGGACGATGAAATACCGATGGACGGTTTTGATTTTTTTTTCCTTTTAGTTTTTGTTCGCGTACTGTATCTCTTTTGTTTGTTTGGCCGTCCCGATGTTGTTGATAAATGAAAAGCACGGTAAAATGATTCACTAAAAAATGTACCGCACAAAAGAAAAATAAGACAAGGAGACGTAAATATCTGAAGAATTTGATGGAGGTAGTATTATATACACGACGTGAAAGGCTCTGTATATACGTTGTATAGTAGTAGTTACCTAATTCGCGAAAAAAAAACTCGGAATT
Source organism: Rhopalosiphum maidis (assembly GCF_003676215.2). Taxonomy (NCBI): domain Eukaryota; kingdom Metazoa; phylum Arthropoda; class Insecta; order Hemiptera; family Aphididae; genus Rhopalosiphum; species Rhopalosiphum maidis. The sequence goes on from NC_040877.1 coordinate 71,767,794, forward strand.
ACATAAAAGCTTTTTGTATAAATAATACCTCTGGGATTGTTAGATATTATCTGAATCGTAACACAGAGAAAACAATCTGAATACCAGTAGACTTGTGCAGTTGTACATTGTTCAACATGATAAAACTAAAAGTCATTAAGAGTGTCGGTAATTGATTATTAAGATATAAACGCATTCATCGTATAAACATAAAAAGGGGGCGTAATTACTAATTATAATTTTATGTATTGTAAAATAATATGGAAGTTTGTTTTTTTTTTTTTAAAAAAAATCTCCGTAAGATGATAAAATTCTAAAATCCAATTTACCGCTAACAACGCAAGCTTTTTAAAGGATAAATTTATTACACCATACGCCCACACTTTGATGACGTCAAAGTTCTACGCCGAATTCAACTCACAAACGGTACTCGACATAACCGTTTTCAACATATTCCATCATCCCATATGTACACAGTACATATGAGACTAGATGTAGTCTACACGTTTAATCGAATTCAATTCATAATAACTGTTTGAGATGAAATTACTACAAAAACTAATGGAAAAAAAAAAAAAAAAAACATCAAAAGAAATTTGAGTTGAAACGTAGGTATTTATAGTTTAAGCTCGATCAATCACTTCTACTTAACATAATATAGTTGTGTTTGTTCACATTCAGTTCGCGATCAAAGTCTAGAAACCACATCACACGACGTAGTATAATATGAGCGTTATGACGTAGGTTTATCTACTTATACTCGTAGTATAATGGGATCTTGAACACTCAGCTGCTTTCGTCACTAGAAAACCTGAAAACCATGATATCGTGTATCTTTCCTGCGTTTTCGGAATTAACCGTTTTCCGATCCGATAGTTCACGCGTCTGGAAAATCGGAACAAAACGATAAAACGTCTGTAACAATAAGATGGGAGTAAAAAATGAGTTTGAGTATTTGATTAATTCCATTCGACGAGGTCCGCAGATGCTTTTGTGTTGTGGGATTTTTCTAATATCGGCGGAAATACCTTACAGTGCCTACATGTATATTCATATCATACGCCGACGGAAAAACTCGCATGCACACACACACATATATATATAATATTATAATATTATGATATGTGTATGGGTCAGATCCTTTATAATATTATTTTATATAATAGAATATGACGTGAGCTACCGATATAATTCACAGGGTGGTCACTCCGATTTTCCGGTTTTCCTGCGTTAGCTAAAAAGGATTACGGAAAAATGCCGTCCTATATAAAGTATATAATATGTGCATATATACCTATTACGCACACCACATCAGTTAGCGGTCGATTGAAATTCATACTTCCGCTCGGTGGCTATATCTTATAATAATACCGTTTCTCCAATATTAAAAGGTATACCTTATACGTTTATTATATAGATTATATTATTATTATTAATCCCGCAAAGTTGCATTATTATTATGGAGTGCGCCGTCTAAATGTTATTGAATTTTTTTTTCACTCGTCTCATTAAATATAATATCAAATTTTTTACCAACAATAATAAAATTTATACTATCTATAACTATCCCGCGAGCACACGAAATACGACAAAATATCATATTCGTGATTATATGCTTGTCGGTAATAAATGTAATTTTATATCGTGTGTACCTATGTCGTAACTGCAGGTGTTCAAAAGACACTATAATGGACGACAATTGTTTTCTATGCACATCAAAATATTATCTTTCAAACAGCTCAATGTTGGTAACATAACGCGTAGGTATCCTGTTATATAGTCGTATCCTAAAACAAGACGACTCGATTAGAACGCGCTCGCCCGACATTGTGTTATAACGAGTTCGTTCTCCTGTCTCGGGGAATCGCAGCCGATGTATGATATTATTTTAGTAGCAATACAGTTAGATGTGACGTGCTGCAGCGGAATTGGTTTTTTTCCCGAACTATCATCGTTGAGTTTTTGACGACTACATTCTGACGGGATTAATCGACTGTGTCCCGGTGTCCCGCCAAACGTCGTATAGAGACGCTCCATTAAGAAATATTATAATAATAATATTAAAGCGTTTAATATGTACTCTACATAATAATATATTCAAATACGGCGGGCGACTGTATATTACAATATATGTATATAAACTATATATCTACCTATACCTATTCGTATTATAATATTAGATTATGCATAGACAATAATATCATAAAACAAAACGCAATTCCGTTTTGATTTCCTTATAATGATAAATGATGCGTTTTTCGCGGTATATTTTATCCCGTCTTTTGTCTTTCTAAAAAAAGATTTAATTTATATTTTATCGTTCTGCTGCATAGTAGAATTCGAGTCGTGAATCTCGTCAGTAAGTAGGTCGATGTGATGGATGTGTTAAATTTGAATTCAATGATGATTCATAATTGCATATATGAAAAACGATTCTTAATGGAGACGGTCTGGTAGTCTATTATAAATATAAATATGCTATTCTTAATAATTGTAATAGTTATTTATTTTTTCATTAAACAGTATTTTACCAAGTGTTTTAAAAATGTCGTTGTATATATTATATATAATAATATACACATAAGTTTCAAATCCCAAATGGAAATTATATTTTAATTCTTTCAAGATAACTAAAATCGTTATATTTTACTTCAATATTAAATTTCATCTACATTTTTACTTTAAAAAATAAACACAGAAAATAAATTATATACATATGCATTTTTAATAGATAGCTATAATAAAAAGTTATAATGAAGAACTTTTTATTCATTTTCTTAGCTTTTTAACTGAGTGAAACATTTAGTGACCTATTTAAAGAAAAAACAAAAACTTGGTGTTTATATATACACAAAAGTGTTGTGAAAATATTATAATATTCCGAAAATCGTTTCAGGTATAGAAAATACTAACAGGAAAATGTTGTAAAAATGTAAAATACTTATTTAAGTTTATTCATTTTTTGGGTACTTAATGTATACGGGTACAAAAGAACATGTCTTTTTTAAATCTATACATTCATTGATTAACTTAAAATCTAAAATGACAAAAACATATATTATGATAATATAAATGTAATATTTACATAATATTACCTATACAAAGTAAGTATATAATATTAATTATGTCTTGGGATTATTCTATGCATTTTTGCAGTGTATTAGTATTTTAATTATGTCTTTGAAGAAGAAAGATCGACAACGTAACGAATATTTTACCATTTAAAATGTTTTACGATTTAGTTAAAAAAAAAAAAAAAATATATACTGTATATTTTATTGCGCCAGGTCCGGTGTGGTGTTTTTAAACTTTACTGTGTATACACGTGTCATTGAAGTTTTCAATATTATATGCAAAAAATAAACTTAACCAGCATACGATACGCTATTGAAACAGTATTTTGAAAAATTATTTACTTTTTTCTTAAGATTTTCTTTATTCATCTGTTCGAATAGCGCAAAGCATCTGAACAGCCAAGAAATCGTGAGCTTTAAATGGAAAAATCTTCAACGGTTTATTATTAAATATGCTATTCGTTCGTTTTTGGCAATCCTGACAAATTATAGCAAACGGTAATGTAATTTAATATTTTTTCACAGTTTTTTTATTTTTCATGTTCGGTCGTTACTTTGATACAACTCTAAACAATGTTTATTATGTTTCTATGTAAAAGTCTGTCGTGCGTGCATTTTAATTATTGTAAATTAAACTTTGCTGTCCTATTAGTTATAACAAAGATAGTGCCAATTGATATAACTTAGGCAAATAGATGTTTAGAAAATTGCAAAATCCCCGAAAAACGTATAATATCATCGTGTCTATATAATACGCATGTAAGCGCCAGAAGAATCATATTATATACGTTGAAATAGTTTTAATTTATAACATCAGTGCAATACCATCTCACAAGTCGATAGACTGGGTTAGTATATAATTCAATAGCAATTAATTATTAAAGACATTTCACATTTAAAATAATGAGTGAGTATTATTATAATTATCACGGTATACATAGCATAGTAATTATGATAATACTATGAAAGATTATGTATTTTCGAGTGTCGTGAATCGATACACCGAGTCTTTCATACAGACAGCTCAGCTTAATTTTTTTTTAATACGTCTAGTTTATTCTAATCTAAATTTTTGGAAATACTATTGGAACTTCAATTTTAATACGTATAAAGTTGAAAAAAAATAAAAGAGAAGTTGGTATCGTTCGGGGCACTCTTTATACACAAAACGTAACTAAGTATTTGAAAATAAGTTCATTGAATACACAAGCAATTTTCGAACATCAGAATTTTAATAAATTCATTATTGAACGTAATAAATGGTGATGAGCGGGCTCATTGCTCATTGAACATGCACCCCAAACACACCTTCTGTGTGGCTGTTTGGTTATTCCTGATCCGTGATTGGATATTCAAAGATAACGGCGATCCGATACACGTCATAATATTGTTACTATAACAATATTATATTAATGGGATTTTAATTAAATACGCGTAATGTGTTACGTGATAATGCGACGCGCGTATCGCGTGGCCGTCGTCCGCGGAGGTGATGTTCGTAACGATTAATATCTTGCGCCCGTGCGTACAAACGATCTTAACCGATCTGTACCACGATAAGCTGCCCATACATCCGAACTGGTTTCCACGCTCGACACAACTATATATATATATATATATATATATATACATTCGATATACCTACATAGCGTACACCTGTGTGTAATATGCGTAATATATTTTATATCGTCAATTAGCGCGCCGAAACCAGTTTCACTTTTATCGTATCTGCCCATGGTTGGTTACAATATAAAAACTAATACGATTATCGATACTAATACAAACCGATTTGGATAAAATACGTCAATACTATATATACATATATACATGATATATTTATAATAATTGGCCGAAACGTACGTCCTCTCAGCCACCCTATAATTTTCGGCTAATCATTTAGCATACGATTAACATCATAGCCCTACTCGTTTTGAAATCGATTTGACATCCGATTAAATTAAAAATTGGAAACGACGTGGGAGTAACTGTAGAAACGTCTCTACGTCCTCTTTCATTCTAATTTTGAGTTTTTCTCTTCGTCTAATACATCGTCATTTGGTAGGGGTTGGGGAAATGACGATAAAAGAGAACGTTCCTGGTACTTGTGGTTTTGCGGTGTTACGTTTTAGAAATAACGCATGCGAACACACAGCATGCAATTCATGCTGATTATTACGTGAAAACATAGATCATTAAATTCAAAATTTGGACGAGGGGGTCGTAGAAAAATTTATACAACCCCTCCCACATTTTTTTCGATTTTAAACTCGAAGGAGTGTCGATCAAATATCAAACCCAGTCACACAAATTCACGCAAAAACATTTGTTTTAAAATTCGTAATGGTAGAGAGCCGCGGTTGGGGAAATGTACGGTTTGGACGAGAGTTTTTAATCGTGTGCGTCACAGCCGCGTCGGATATCTATGATATAATATCTTACTATAAAATAGTTTGTCGTCCGATATACGACGTGTACACACGTGTGTTGGTTAAACGTGTAACGCATATTATTATGATAATAGATAACAATAATATGCATGACTGATATTATAATATTTATGAGACGTAACCAGATGAAACACCGGTACTGCTCCGTCGCCAAATGTCGTGCGTAAACCTTACCGCATAGGTACCGACATAACGCCATTGTACGTCGACGATTATCTGAAGTTGCAATAATATTATAATGTCATATTAAACGTAATATAATAGTTAGTAGTTACAATATTGTTTCAGACGCGTGCGTCGGATTCGCATCTACGATTCGTCGTCGGTGTTAGTGTTATTATTTGTTATAAAATTATTACAACCATCGTTGTATTAGCATAGAAAATAATAAAGAAAATCAACGAGAATATGGGTAAATATAATGTGGTCAATGTATACACAGTTATATAATTATTGCTGTCGCGTATCTTTCTTGTTAAAGAAGCTTTTTTTTAAAAAAAAATTCGGCAGATAGAAAATGTAATATTACCTAATTCTATTTGATGCTAAGATGATGAGTCGTCCTATAAAAACACAATAAACGCATATTTATACAGAGTGATCCATCAAGCATGCTCACGCTCAGTTTATCATTAAATAACGCACTATTATTTAAATTATAATTATTCGCGTTTACTAACATTGCGAACGTTGTGACGGGCGTAAGTGCCCGACCTCGATGATGGCTTTCTATTCTGGAAACGATTTTTACCCTCTAAATACCAGTTGCAGTGTGTAGGGAAACCAAATCATCGTTTCGTATTCTAATATGAAATGAACCAACGAGCGGTACTAAACAACCAGACAGTTTTCCGCATAAAGCTTCCCATTATTACTATTAATAATATTATAGATATATTTAGGCTTACTACGTTTTGAATACTTCGAAAACATTCGATTCGTGGGGTTATTTATTTCGTATACATCTACTATAGCTATTGAATTATGATCGGAGCAGTTTTTTGTTTTATTCCATTCAAATGGTGGAACGCAGTCCGGCGTCCGCGGTGCAAATATTTTTGCATTTCCGATAGGACACTATTTTCCGACAAAATGATATAACGATTTTCGCGGATACATGTGTGCAGGCGCGTCTGTATAAAATATATTATGTAAATATACGCGCATACTACTGAACGATCTTTAATCGTTTTTTTTCCTTCGACAATGTTCGTCTCGCAGGTAATTACATGTTTCGATATTTTACTCCGGTAAATATACGCGTTTCTTGTACATAGGCACGCCATTTCCACTACCCACCGTGGCATCTGCCGTGGTCGGTCGGTCGTTCGTTTAATTATATATTATAGGTAGATACGTGGAACTAATAATAATGCATAGATACCTATATAAGTGGCTAATAATTAAAACCGTCAATATTTAATGACGTTTATACGACGTATGATATAACGAACTAACTGCTTATGAATAATTTAGCGATTGACGAGTTAAAATATCCGCACAGAAAAACGGTTTTGTCGGAAAACAAATGGCGACAAATTCACAAGCTATAGTCCGCATAATAAAATACTGTTATGCCTACCTACCATATTGTATTATTATATTGTTTTAAAAGAACCTATACAAACTATACATTTAAAACGTATGTTAACATCACACAAATGTTTCATGCGTTCATGCCATAGAGTCGCACACAAATAGTGGATACGAGCAAAGTGTTCAATGTTTGTAAAACCCGTTATTTCCGTAACACGATCATCTTGTCAATAATAAACTGTAAACCATACCTAAATTATATAATATCATAATATAAATCCCAAAATAAGTAACTAAAAAATCAACACATTATAATATGTCGGTCGCTTAAAATAAATTAAAATCTACTTTCGAGATCACGGTATAACCGCGATTATACGAGTATAACAACATTATTTTACTTGAGGTTATGGTCTGCGTCGAATTCCTCATTCACACCGCGGCGTTTTATGAACGTTGCTTCAGAGCTGGTTTACGAGAATATCACGATTTCGCCACCATTATGATAATAGGGCAACGTTTCAATGAAAACACTGGGGTGCTGAAACACATTATTTTTTTCAGTTAGTCAGTTATGATTATGCAACGAGCCACACAGACTCAATAACCACATTATTGCTAATGGCTTTGTATACTGTACATGTATTGAATACCATTAATGAATATAAATCGAGAAGTACCTAATTAAAATGGCATAAACTATGATGGCGCTGATTTTAAAACTGGGCGAGGGGGTGCTAAGAACGCCCAAGCGTACCTCCCTAAAAACAACACGTACGGGCTTATACCGCACTTAAACGTCTCAGTCGCGACGGTTTGCGATCAATTTTCTAATCGCCATTATTCGCACGTGCACTCTGCACAACACACAAACGGAAAACGTACCGCGGGCGCGTACAAACGACATTCGTACTTATATAATAATAATAATATATATATATATATATATATATATATATATGTATAGGTAGTTTATACCTTTAAAGTACTATATTTTATTGTTGTTGTCGTCGTCGTGACCGAATCTCTTGTTCTGGTCGTCGACGGCGCCCGGCCATAGATACCGTTGTCGGATGTTCCGATATTATTATTATTATTTTTTAATTTCGTCCCGTCCTGCATCGGTGACAGCCGGAGCAGCAGAGATCCCTTGATACGGTCTTCCGCACCGACGGAATATTATTGTACAGTCGGTTGCGACGCAAACAATACGATTATTCACGACAATCGGGTGTACAAAACGTCGGCTCGTTTCATGACGTAGAAAAAAAAAATAATAATAAAAAAAGAAGCATAACAAATAAACTAGACGACAATAATAATAATAATTATAATAATAACGACGATGATAATTGATCGTACCGCACGGCGTCCGCCGGTCGGAAACAATATAATAATATTATCACCGTGGCTCGCGCGGGATAGTAAGTTATGGTATTTTTCTTTAAGGTAAGCATATATATATATATATATATATATATAGGTACATTATACCGGGTGAGTATATACTTGAACGTATGCACACGCGCGCGCAGCTGTCGCGGGCTCGCGTTTCCGTATCTCGTCGTCGGCAAGTTATATATTATGATAATAATACAAACGCATGTACTGTGTTCTTCGTGTGTGCTTCGTGTGTGTGTGTGTGTGTGTGTGTGTGTAATAGAAACGTTATAGAGGTACCAGCTATATAATATGTATACTCTGTGCGGGTTCTGGATCCTGCCGGGGCGGAGTGTGCTCGACGATTTAGGCAGGGTAGTACGATATATTAAAACATATAATATAAGGGCGGGATGCGAGTACTCCGAGTACTTATAATATATACGCGTATATATATATATATATATTACGTCCGCCATCGTTTAGGTAACGCGAACCGTTTGTTGTTCTATCTTGTATAATAGTGTGTGCACATAAATATATACGTATATATATATATCCGTACTACGACAATAATAATAATAATTTTCTAGTGAACCGGCTGGGGGGAGAGAAGAGGAGTAGTATCGTATTATATACGCATATACGACGGCGGCGGCACTGAACATGGAGAACAAAAAAAAAAAAACAAAAAAATCCACTGCCCGACCCGAAGGCGGTGCTCGCAATTTTTTCCCCTAGGCTTTTATATTCGCGCATATATACTTTTCCCTCTCAAGTATTACGTATATAATACCTACACGCGCGTCGTGCATAAAATACGCACGAGCACGCACACACACAGACGACGATTAACCCACCACACCCCGTTTTTGACTTTGGAGTGCTTCACCGGTACGCCATTTTTTTAAGCGCCCCGCCGCCGCTGTTGCGTTTCGACGACCCCCCCCTTCCTCCCCCCATTCATCCACGACGTAAATGCGGGTTCACGGGATCGCAATCGCATTCGCAACAATATAGTCATTCTGTACTCGGATAGTCGGTACACATCATAGACATGATATACATATATATATAAGTACTGTGTGACGCGTTTGCTCGCCGTCAATACGTGTGTGCGTATTATATGTATATAGTATTGTAGACAATTAGGTTTCTCGTTGTCGGCACGATATGCGCATCATTTCACGTGTTTACTACATATTCATATTTATAAGACGTATATAATATAATAGGGTTAAATCATGGATCGGTAAACGGGTTTTTTATGATTTTATCACTCGGGTCTCAAACTATTCCTAAAACTATAATGATATGTTTGACTTTCACTAAATTTCTTAATTCATTAGGGTCTGGTATTAAACTATTAAATATTGCTTAAAAATTATATGGTTCTACAATAAGTAAATAAGCTATTTATTAGGTATAAATCATCATCATTAGATTTTTGGACTTTTTACACTTAATCTACTCTACTTAACTGAATTCCAAGTAACTGATGTATAAATTTAACTACTAACCATATAATACTATGGTCATAAACCAAATATATACGTATCAATACTAATACTTTGATTAATTATCTGTAAAATGATTTAAAAGTATATTATTATTTTAATTGTTACTTATTATTAAAATTTTTTTTTAAGTTAAATGAAACATTTGTTTTATTATTTCTATGTTCATTAGTCATTCTTATAGACCATTCGACTTAGCACTTGCATTACATTAATTACTTACTCACGTTTAACCATTATGACGGGTATTAAATTTATTTATACACGTGCGTGTGAATTAGTGAAATAACTTACACTTGTAAAACGCGCAAATATTAAAGGAGTAATTTTTAGTAAAGATATTTAACACACGTCTGTTGTACACCACGTTTTTATAATTTATGTCCTTAATCTCTGAAATAATAATGAAATAAATTGTGACGCTGTATAGATGGTTTATCACTGTTTTAATGCAAAGCGCGCTTTTGCAGTGCAAACACAAATAAAAGTAAGAACCGTCACTCACGCACTGTTCGTATAGTCAAATACTACTGTTTGTCTTAGCAATACTATTTCTCTGCCGGTTCATTTCCATAGGTACACTATATTGTAGTTGTACTCGACAAAATTACTATTCAAATATGCACTTTGAAATATATAACATAACAAACGTAGTTAATGTTTTTTTTTTCTTTATCGGTAGCGTACCTTCTACTCGAAATTGCATAGTCCGCTTGTATAAAAATCACGTGAATAGGTACATTGAATACATTTGTTTAGTATTACTTCCAAAAGCAATATATATTATTCAACAGTGAATTAACATTACGATTACATTTGAGAGGAACAGGCGCATAACGGCAGTAGTCCATTAATATTTTGGAGTTGGACTTTAAACGATTTTCCCCAAAACCATAATATAGGCTATAATATTTCTTTGGCGGTATGATATCATTTAATATTTTCATTTAATAACTTTATAAGATTTTTTTACTCGTTCGATTTCAACAGTCAATAGTACTCCTAATCTGCTATCGTATCAAACCATAAAATCAAATCGATAAAAATGGAATACTACCGTTTTTCTCCTACACCTTAATTTATAATGAATAGTTTTTAGTATTATATAGGTACGTTTATAAAATAGTATTAATAATTCATAAACATAAAATAATATAGAAAATATCGATGTGTATGCGTATCAATTTAACTGCTGCACGTACACAATATCGGATAATATTTATTTATATTAAACGATTTAAAAAAAAAATATACCTATTAAAATTATCTTGATCGTCGAAGATTACATTATCTGCAGCGAGTTTTGGTTTCAGGTTTTACTTTTTTGCATTATTTACACGTTCAGTGTTTCTATTTCTTATTAAGTGATAAATCATTTTATAATTTTTATGTCTGATATAATTTATTGAATCATTATAATTAAAAATAAAAAATACGTGAAATTTACAACACATGCAATATAGTTATATAGATGGGTATACAAAATTTAGAGCTGTCGGATTTAAACGTGAATTAAAAATCAAAATTTAAATTTAAAAGACTATAAATTTAATCCACGACCACGAACGTAATTAATTGGTTAATCACGGATATGTATTTCGCGTGCATTTAAAACATTATGAAGTCATTCATAAATTTATAAACCATAATAATCACGACCTCTGGTTTCGTACATTGCTCAAGCGTTTCATCTTTATTAATTAATATTAAAAATCACGTTATTGAAATAAGATAATGACATTTTCTCTGATCATATTCGTGGTAAATAACTCAATAGAAAAAAAAGAGTATACAAAATATCAATATATCAATATATTAATAGTCAATGTTGGTAAATTTCTTAAAATTTGTAATGAAAGTGAAAATTGTTTCTTGTAACTAGTACGTGTATAGCATATAGGAATAAAATATTTCTATCTACAAGCACTGTAAGAACAAATTATTGTGATACAATATTTTTAAGTATTCGTTTGTTTATTAATTTTCGAAAACTTGGCCAGTTGTAAAATGTTTCTCAATACGCGACGTGTGCTAAAAATTATGACCGTTTTCAAATGTAACCTTGCTGAATAAATGTACACATTAGTCATAAATATCATCTATGATCTAAAACCATAATAATCTCACTTATCCAATATCGTTGTATATAATGATATTTACGTAATAGTATTTTTAATATTAAAATATTATAGTGTTGCCGTAAAAAATAAAATAAAAAATAATTATAACACGCGAAGTCGTCACGATGTGATGATGAAAGTTTGTCCAAACGAAACAATTTACTCGTCTACTCACATTACTATAAAATCTAACCACACAAAAGCGCACGTGTATACATATAATATAATAGGTACCAATTTAATATAGATGATTTCAATATAGCTACCTATTGTACAATATCATGACGTCCGTCTCGATTGCAGGCCGCCAACCAGCAAAATGTATAATTATTATTGTTGTCGATAAAACGTGTATCGTGTACGTATTTGCCGTCATAATAGTATAATATTACGTCGTGTATATTATAATATATTATTTACCTGCAACAGCAGACCGGATTTTGACGTCCGGTCCGTCGTCTGCTTCCCGTTTATTTTCTACCGCCCTATTTTTTACCATTGCGTAGAATATAAGCCGTTGGTATTTATATATTATACTATATTATAATATATTATACAATTTGTTCGACCATTTCGTACCGGAAAATCGACGAATTCATTAGTCCCGCGAGGACCCGGGCCACGCGTAAATTATTCATAAGACAAATTAAAACGGCCAGTCTACTCCCGGCGGTATACCGTCACGTCTTCTCGTGTAGCCGTCTCATGCACGAGTCACAGCGCGCGTAAAGCCCACGATGACGGCGACGATGATTATGATAATTACAGTAAACGATAATATTGTACAGTCGACGTTCGGGTGGCTTCTGTGCAGATGTCCGCGCGATTTATGCGAAGACGGAGAGAGTTCGATAATAATTGTTACGGTGGTCGATCCGCCATGACTGTATTGCATTAAATTATAATATATTGAATAATAGGTACATACTTTGAAGTTGTTTACGTGAACCGACGTGTTTAAAACACTATATATATGTGATATATATGTGTGTGGTCAAACACTATGCATTAACGAGCAGTGCGATGCTTGCGGTTACACAAAATACAGCTAACTATTATAAAATAATAATATCATATTGTATACTATATAGCTATATAATGTGGTGACCAGACGTACTATTTTTCGCAGGACAGTACTCTTTTTTTATGCGTATCCTAGTGTCCTTAACAATAGTGTTAAGTACATAAAATTGTACTCTATTTTTGAAAATATTATGGGCTAATACATGTTTATGGTTTTTATAATTTGGTATTAATTTATATTTTATGGTTCGAGCTATGTCTTTTATGTCTCCTACATATTAACAAAGTTTTGTATTTATTTATTCAAATTTTACATGGTATTTTTACTAAAAAAAATGTACTTTTTTAAATTTTTTATATCTGGTCACCGTGAACTATAGCTGATCCTGCGTGGCGTTGACAGTGACAGATTGAATACCCGTGTATAATACACTAGTACTAGTTTTTAAATTATGTTAAATGTGAACTGTTAGAGACTTAAAATAAAACACAGTTATTTGGATTGTTTTTATCAAATATAAAATACATGTCTAAATTGATATCCAATCATAATACCTGACATTTTTATTTTCTGCAACCGGAGAAAACTCTATCCGAACAAAAAATATTCCGTTTCCGCCGTTTGCCGAAACGAAAGTCCTTGCGTGAGCCTATCTTTGAAATGCGAATTTTTTTAAATCCCTTCTTATTGCACATCTACAACAGTATTAGACAAAAAATATCGCTCAGTCACTGATAAAACTTCGAACTGGTATAGGTTACCCGTGTACTATTTTGTTCGTAGAAAGTTTTTTTTTTACTGCGCAATGACCGTTATTGCCCGATTTTTATTAATATTTCAATCTTTCAGATCTTAAGCGAGATTAAGTGGATAAGTCTTACTGGAATACCACTGGCAATCATAGAAAATATACCTAAAATTTTAAAAACGTGATAAATTAATTTATTATTGATTGGAGTCTATTTAAGAAATATAGATTGTATTTAACTTTAATTACGTGGGTACAGATTATAAGTCAAAACAAAAAAATATGGAAATAGAATATTACAAATTTCATAGTATATTATTCATTGTACCACAGCCTATATGGAAATTGTATTTTCATACCAAGAACTATTTTCTCTGACTGTAAATCTTTTTAACCTCAGCCGGCTTAAAGTCTACTGATTTGAATAGCGCGAAAATATATTCAGTTTCAAAATCAGAACCGTTGTTTACGGAATTAACATTGACGATGAATGCTGCAAAGGAGACAATTTAATTAAATACACATATGAGTACCCTCTCAAGCGTATTCTCGGTATACTCTCGAATTTATAATCTATGCTGTTATTTGGTTGTGTAATTTAATTTTCGGTTTAAAAAAAAATACAGGTACGTGGAATATTATGCTCATCGTTAACGGTTTATTTATTTCACGCACTGCTATACGTGTAAAATAATCCTCATCGATTGATTTTCACCTACGTATGTTCGAGACACATTATGTAATATCATACGAGTGATAATAGAATGGATAAATAATATTAAAACACAGGTATTATATCATAGAAAGACGGTCGTGAATAATTTCCCGTAGGCTGCAGAAATATACGTATAATACACACTATATAATACAATAATAATTACGTGTATAAATTATTTCGTTCCCGTTCTTATTAAAACATCAAGAGAACATTTTGAATTATGCAAATATGTATTTCCTACACACTAATTATCGTAATTTTTATCGTCGCGTAGCAATTTTAAGCAAATGGTCTTACTTTGCATTTAAATGGAATCCATAATAATACGTTTGGGTCGTAAAGTTTTATACTTGGACAGATCGAAGTTTCTTATGTATTTATTAATATGAATTTTAAATTGTTTATATTATATATATTTTTTTTTTTGTGTTTAATCGGCACGACTCGTTTAGGCAGTCGTCTCCTCCTCCGTCCGACGACCAGCTACTCGGATAGCGTAATTGCACGCGAAACTTTTTGTACCGAAGAAAACGATTTCTATATAATATATAATACACGCACTACTGTGTTATTTTACGAAATATCGTTTTATTTTTTTTTTTACTTACGTATTAACTTTGCGAAAAAAATATCTCTACTGCTCCATCCGTTGTTGTCTCTTATTCGTCTCAATCTCTCTGCGTGCGTGCACGACATAGGTATTACAATATATATATAGCAAGACGCGGGACGGAGACGCTTGCTGCAGACTTTGAATCTCACCGCGGAAATATTATAAAACAACAAACGCTCGCAGAGATTAAACGCATGTCAGTACGTTATATATATATATTATAAATAGTATACACTCCCGCACATAGTTCGCGAACAATTTACTGTACTGCGCGCGGTTACCCCGAGGGCACTCTGTTCTCTTGTACGATATTTTAACATCCGTATACGTCGACAATATCAGTGGTCTTGATGTAAGCGGCAGCGGGGCCGCACGTGTGCAGTATTATACATCACATACATATTTGTCGTGAAACTGCTATATATATATATATATACATAAGGATACAGGATGAGCAATCGTGTTTTTCCGTCGTCCCTCGGGGGTGAGCCCG
This sequence comes from Rhopalosiphum maidis, assembly GCF_003676215.2. NCBI lineage: Eukaryota > Metazoa > Arthropoda > Insecta > Hemiptera > Aphididae > Rhopalosiphum > Rhopalosiphum maidis. The sequence goes on from NC_040877.1 coordinate 71,783,443, forward strand.
GGAAACCCGGAAAACACCGCGGCGTTGGTCCACCCTGTAAACACTGGCAGACATCACTATCGAACCGTTTTAACGTATATTTACAACGCATTTGTGTACCTGATTTGTACAATGTGATATTGTAATGTGGGCGCGACGATGTCGCCGAAAACTTCATAAGCGCATATCGAACATAACCGGAACGACATTCGTTTCCCGGGCACGCTATACGTATATAGTCTGGTACTTAATGCTATGATATATAATACGGTAATTTTAATATTTTACCGATGGTTGAGACGGATTTCTTAAACCTCGATTGACCGTGTACACGAAGTCTGATCGTCGAGATTATTTTTGTTTTAAAGAGGATGTGCACTATAGAATAAAATAAATATAATAACACCACTCTTCGTACAATTATATATTTTCATAAAACAATAGAAGTACTTAACATATACATTCTCACGGGGGAAGGGGGAAGACAACTGCGATCTTTTTGTATAATCTCAAATAGCCTGCTTTTGACATTGGAATGTTTTAGTGCGTATTATACTGTACAGCAAATGGAAAACAATATGTGTTAATTGATAAGTAATTCATATTTTAAACATAATTCACCACTACATTAGATATATTTTATTGTGTCCCTTCCGCGCGGTACTTGTATAACGAAAATATAAACAGCCGTGTGAAGACATACCACGTAATCGGTCAAATATACATGCATATAGTAATTATCTTAACACAGTGATAGTTATTCTGTACTTGTATTTATTAATTTTTTTTTTACGTTTACCCAAGTACGTTGTTATCAATACCTTAAACGGATTTTCGAAAACGTGGTGCGACGACCAACGACGTGGTGTTATTAAGTACGTATATATATATATATACTGCGCGCCACGCTATCGCGAATAGTCCGATAACGCGTAGGATATTACTTTGGCGCTCTGCAGATCTCGTACAGCGATGGTATACGTACATAACGACCATAATAGATTATTGTTTAATACGGATTATACGCTCGAGTCGTTTAAAAGCCACACACGATTGTCTCGAAATTTAAAACTTAACTGTTTTCCGCATCACCGTCTTCGATTTCCTGTAGGATTAACTCCGGTATTTTTTTTCTCGAAAAAATCTCTTTTATAATAGAAAAAAATGTATAAGCGTGTGCATAACGCGATCGCGGTGTGTGCTTATTAAATGCCTTTAATTTGTACGAGCATTGCAGTATTTACCGAATGTGAAATTCAAACTAACGAAAATATCTGTGATATATCGAAAGCAATACGAAATACCGATGCGGCGCGCTAATAACGCATATCTAGAGTGTATAATTTTAAGGATTTCAAGACTTTTTTTTTTTTTTTTAATAGAATTTTAATCGGTCTTTATATTATTTTCTCTTCATACGTTGTTATTTTTATTGTTATATGTCTTTCCGTTTTTTACGAATACCATCATTTTCAAGACCGATCAAGTGTGCAGACGTGGTTTTTATAAAAACAGCGCTGTCTGCAAACAAACAACGCTGATGGTGGTTTATTCGTCTCGAACTAAAAAAAAATACATATACCTACATTGTAAACTCGTTAGTTACGAATTATCGTAAAAACGGAAGATAACGACAGATCTGTGTGATTTTGAAACGTCATTAGCGAATGGAAAAACGATATTATGTATTATTGTAGTCGTATATACGTGTACTGTAAGGGAACACGAGCGTGCCTATTCGCTTTTTTTTCAAATATTTTCTTATGACTCTTGGTACATTTCTCGTAATTTATTACCATCGTAATCGCTATTTGTTTTCACCTCGGAAATTCAATATATTCACGCCGGGAACGATGGCGGTCCCGGTGATCCCGCGATCCCGTTATTAAAGTGTGTTTTTATTCTTCATAGACTTTACTCTCATAAATCTTTAAAACTCTTGTCTTTAAACGGCTATGGATATGACTGGTTTTTTATTTTTTTACTGTAAAGTTGCTTATATTCGCTATGTCTCTGTGTGTCTTAAAACTAATTACAGAGTCCTATCACGTATTTATCGAATAATGCATATGTGTATGTATTTTTGTCTGCACACTATCAGGCGATTAAAAAATCGGTTGTCAGGATTTTACAGCATTCCATCAAATCAAATTTATTGCAATACATCAAGTCAAAATTACTACATTATAAACGAGCGGAAAAAAATTATTAATTCTTCCAATTAATATCTTCCATGGAATGTATAAGAGTAAAAAGTGCATATTATTTGTTATATTTCTTCAAAGTGCATAATATAGTATATTATTATAATATATATATATATATAGGTAAACGCGAATTATATGATATAAAACAAAAAAAGTAACATTACAAAGTAAACTCCTCCAAAACAAAATATTAATCCTGCATATACATTGTATTATCACGGTATATCATCTTTTTGAGTGTGTACCCATGTATAATATAATATCGATTATTTTTGAAAGAGTCGAGGATAAGTAAAACTTTTTATGAAAATCACTTTTTGACAACAACAAAAAAACACGTGTTATGACTATACATGTTTACACGGATCATTCGTTTTTGAAAAGAGTAAAGTATACAATATTTGAGTTTCTAAAATATGAGTACTCAACATTTTTTATTTCGATAATAATTCATGATAAAAATGCGTTTTGATATAAACGTAAAATATAACATATTATTATATTTAATAAAAAAAAATATTGGTTTAAAGTATTATTTCCATGACTTACTACACAAAATGTCGTGATAACATTATTTTCTCGATACTGTATTTTTACCAGTTGGACAGCAGCAATCTTGAAACGGGGTATCACACACGCTCGATTGTTCGAAAAGAGGAAGTCCCACAAAAAATGTATCTACAGTGTATTGCAGCGTTTTTCAACCGGGGGGTCGCAATCGCCTTGGCTGGGGTCACGTAGGTCAAAAATAATAAAACACCGATTTACAAAACGAACCTTGCGTTCAAAATTTGACTTTCCCAACGATATGACACAAAGTTATACTTAATATAGATTAGGGAGGGGAGTCGCGAAGCGATTGAGCATATTTTATACCTTTTTTGGGAGGGTCGCGAGACTAAAAAGGTTGAGAAACACTGGCGTAGTGTATAGTCTTGTGATTCTCCAAAATGTCAACTTTAAGCTTCTTTCGTCAAAAATCGATTCGCATGATAGATTTGGACGTGCACCGCCGCACGATATCGTTTTAGGCTCAATCGCGGCACAAGTCTGTTAGATCTCGATTTTACGATCGGGAAACGTTTATAAAACAACCGACGGACGAAAACCGAAACAAGAACGTCTCGCCGTGACCAATGCGGGCGGTGTATAAGCCGCACGAGTATACGCACTTTATTAAGTGCACATAATACACGGTGTATATATTATTGTTATTGTGTGTGACCACCAATTCCGATTCCGTTAACTCGCGCGGCCCGTACGCATCGCCCCGCGGTATGCGCCATTATAAAAAAGAAAAAAAAATCGTATTCGTATATACTTTCTGCATAAGTACACGTTATAATACATATAACAACAATAATAATATTAAACGCGCGCCGCCGCCGCCGCCGCCCGTACACGTGATATTACACGAGTACGTTTTAACAATGTCGTGTTTAGTTTAGTTGGACTTAACGCGGCGTATATATGCAAATGTACGATAATATAATACATACATACATACATACATACATATATATATATATACTGCTGCAGTGGCCAGTGGGTATGTTATGCAAACACGTGCGCGACATTTGCAGTGCGTATAACATACGGAATAATTGGAGGTTTGCATTCGCCGGTACGCGCACAGGTAATGTTATTGTAAATCGTGTGTGTGTGTGTGTGTCTGTATATTATGCTCTCGCTGAGAACACTAATGTTAAAGCGTCGGAATAATCCGTCTTAGTTCGTAATATTATTAGAATAATAATAATATATGCGACAATATACTATTAAAATATATATTTTATAATACGTGTGGGGCTAATCTCGGTTAAAATACCGCTCGTCTGTTATTATATTGTTCCGGCGTGTCGTTCGACTCGCGACGCGAACCGGTATGCAGCGCGTTTGTATTTCACTGTATTATTACTATTATATATATATATTATTATTATAATAACGTTAATATTATTTTATATATACAAATACAATATTTTTAGACGACCATATTGCGTCCATGTCTATATAATAATGGTGATATGTATTATTATATCGTGTTTTTTAAGCGGGGGTCTTACGTTTTAACATAATACAATATATATATATATACTCACCTGTCACGTATTTAAATACAAGCAAGTTGAGCCAGTGGAGAATACTTATAAAATCTATGTTCAGGATAATATTCATTCGAGCCGCGTCTGACCGCACCGAGCACTTTTTAGTTTTTTCGAAAACGACTCGTATTGATGTAGGTACGTCGTATTTTAACAAACTACACAGATATACAGCTTTTTGCCGACAAAATATTAATAGCTTTATATTATATTTTCTCGCTCAGTAAAATGCACCCACAAAAAGTGCATTGCAATATAACACGCGAAAGTCATAGGTTTAACAAATTTGGAATTATCACTGCGTTTATACGATCCGACTGCGATATTTAGCTATAATATTAAATGGCTATTATACACTATTGCATTATTACTATACGTCTAATTCGTCTTTCGAGTGTGAATCAACTTACTAAATAAATACTTATAAAAGGATACGACTGCTATTCATTACACGGTTGTTTTATCCCGTCTTACGCGCTTACTATTGGTATATTTACCCGGACTGCTATCGCGCACCAAGATTACGGGTGTCCTCATTTTTCGTTTTGTATTACGAATTACGAAAATGTTTTTAAAACTGTAGAGAAAAACGAACTAAATTAAAAACAGACTTGGTTTTCATCTCAAGTATTCCATAGTAATAATATAATTAACATATTATGCAACTATCATCTATACTACTACCCCAAGCGACCGTTCAAGGCGTCTAAAATGCAATTGGTGTCATTACTACGTAATAGCTAAATAAAAATTAAACTTCTCACTGTCAGAAGTTTCATCAACAAATTGCTTCTTCGGCAAATCACCAATTAAGTCTCCCCATCCCATTTAACTTATACATATTGCAAATTTAATATAGGTTGAGTAATATTGTGATAAATTTCGGGTAAAAAAAATAAATTATGCAGACTTATTACAATTAGGTGGAGAACTGAAGACTATCATAATATAACAGCATATTAATTTTCAGTTATAAAAATAGATCTAAAAAAAATATTGTCTGATAGATACTGACGATGGACTGCAACTGTTATTAATATTAGTTTAATTTGTCTATGAGTGAATAGTACAAAATACATAATTTACGATACGAATTCAAAAAGGAAAAAATTTTCTTTACCATACTATTGATACCAACATACTATACATAAATACAAGTATAATATTTATATATTTATAGTAATTAGTAATAATAATGATCGCATCGTTCGAGAATGGAATGAATTAAGAAAATTTAATTTTTTTTTATAAAAAGGACATATTTCAAAAGGCATTGGTTATTAACTACTTATTATATATTTTTTAGGTTTTATTGTTTTAAATATTGTTTATTAATTAAAATTATTTTATCTTATGATGTCTAGTTTACAAAATATCTATATTATTTATCTCTGTTATTGTTTAATATGCCAATATTTTTTTTTTATAATTTAAATTTATAATATCCTCCATCTTCCATACTTTACGGGTATTTGAGGCTTTAGGTGTGTGTATAAAATATAAATAATAAATTAAAACTTAGAAAAAAAATATAATAGCGTATGAGCGTACGCTAAAGCATTTTCGTAAAACGGCCAGTGTATTTTTTTTTTAACAATTGAGTTCATCGTCCGATTTATGTCAAAAGTCAAAACTACAAGTAAACTCGTTTAAATGTTTTCATTTTGAATACTCCCTTTTTTCTTTGGAAATAATCCACACGGATTGTTGTTCTGGAAGTAACAAAGGTAGTGACGTTTAATCTACTATGTTTTACAGTTTTATTTTATTTCGCTCTAGTTGTTTTTTCTCTTTCGAAACGGTTTACGACGACTCCGCCGATCCGCGTTCCTGCAAATTTTACCAACGTAATATTATGATTTCCACACAAATATTTTATCACGTTGTTTGAAACGATTATTCATTTAATAATTATGGAATCCAGTTTAAACACTATCGTAATATGATTTATACATTGTAGACTCTCGGTGTTAACCAATTACCAATGTGCCAAAATGTATTATTAAAATAAACTATGTGCATAGAAATGGCAGCTGCAAAGATAACTAAATGCTATATGTATAATTCTAATTCTGATGATATTTCTACTATAATTTATTCAATTTCCAAGAAATTAGGACGAAAATTCACAAATCTATCTATGCAAATTATAATACGATAATGGTCTTATCTGTATATTACTATAAAGTGTACTACAGGGTCCGGGGTTGAATAATTTCCAGTAGAAACCCCATAAGTTTTGATTCGTTGTCCCTGAAAAATTAAAATTAAATATTTACATTTACACACAGAATAATATTAATACATCAATACGATAACATACGCATCCACGCATCTATAGCATACGTTCCAATTAAAATATTTAGAATCGGAATAGTGTTCATTATTTTTATTTTTATAATTACCCGTTCTGTGAGTTTACTGTAACCGAACGTCTTAAATTTTAAATTCTACAGTACTCCCTAAGACTGTAGAACTGTATGCATTGACATACTATTAAAGTAGATATAACAGGTGCAGATTTAAACGAAAACTTTACCAAACAATCTGTCAACTGTCACTATAATATTTTGTTTATCGGAGGAACCATCTCGAAGGATTTTATTTTAATATTTAAGTCAATCAAAATGTTCCAATAATAATTTGATACTATATCGACAAAACCTATTATGAGAAGTGAGTATATAAATATATAATAAATACATTTTGTCAACGATATCTTAGCTTGTCGGTGTTATAGGTAGATTTCTACCTTTACAATATATTTTTCACGGGAGTACGGATGAGTTGAACTAAAAAGTATAAAAATAATATCTCATAAAAAAAAAAAAAAATTAATTTTTAAGTTAAATAAATATAACACACATATGCTACATGTAACGTATTTGCGTATATTATGTTTAAAATAGATTTAAAAATTTTATTCTTCGACTGATACCATCTATAATACACAGGCAATAGTGAAAACGAATCGATAAAACATAATCATACGTAAAATGTTTAATATGGGATGTAGATATTATGTACATGGATCCACTAGCTCGACGGTATGCGACCACGAAATGAGTTTTCTACTTAGCTAGAACAAAATCTAACCGAGCAATATTAATTCGCGTGTCTCGGAAGCTGCTGCGGTGAAGGCGGAGGTGGTGCATTTTTAATGCGAACCCGTAATCCTCGGGCTTCCATATCCGATCTGCCGTTTCAGGCATACATGTAATTTCCTAATTTTAAGTTATTAATGCCTCGGCGGCGTCTGTGGCATGGCGCGCGGGCCTTGTAAAGGTAATCTTACAAAGGTCTCTGGAATGGGTTGGCCGCCGTTTATGCTTACGTATAATATAGGCGTGTAGCTCATACATGCACGCGAGTTTATAAAAAGCACATCTCCCTTCTCCATACATTAGTGCCACTACCTCGCTACCGTGGCCATATATGTTACACGCGTACAACACAAGTCTTCCGTTTAATCCAGATTAACATCGTTTGTATATAAGTTTATATTATACATATATTATACATAGACGTGTGTACACAGGTATAGCGCGCGGCCGCTCGGTCGTTCGCAATTTGATATTAATAATTTTCCGGATTACGAGTTTTCCCTTCCACGCCATTAAATCACCGCCACGCGTGGCATATTTTCTTTCCCACTGTCGCCGCACGAAATTGCGAATGCCGTTGGAGTTACCCCTCGTCAGAGAAATATGGTGCGGTTGGGGTTTACATTGGCATTTTTTTTCATTTTGTGCATATATTATTTAAACACTTTTCGGGCCGATCCCGTAAGGCGTATAATAATGATACATTCTTCCGTCTGCACATATTATACCGGGCACAAGGTCTGGATTTCAATGAAAAGTGCATTATTTTTGGGGTGGTCTAGGACAATGCATTCCATGGACATAATTTATCTCGTCTACCTATACTTCAAAGGTGAAACTTTTATTTTGCATTTTCAGAATATTTTTTTGACATTTTCGTGTAGTTTTATAATTTTTGTGTTTACACTAAAACATAATACAATGTTTTTATATTATTTCCCTATCATTTACATAGTTGTGTACCTATAAAAAAAATTTGGTCATTTTTTAAAAGTATTATTATATAATAAAGACAATCTTGATTATTTTTAAAACATTTTTTTTTAGTTTTTAGTATATTTAAATGGGGTATTCATAGACAAAAAAAAATCACATTTTTAAAATAGTGAATATAATACTGTAACCTCGATCACAAAATTTTCGTACTGGATACTATAGTGTTGAAACAAATAATATTAAAATCTACTTACGATATTATGATTCGTAGTTACACACTTACACATTTTGCAGACGCAACGGATTTGGTGGACAGATGCGATCGAGAGATTTCTACTGGCGCGACGATTAATGATTTCGTCCAACCTGCCAACCCAGAGTTTAACACTGGAAAATCGATTGATCTTTCAAGGCTGGTATGACAATGGAAAAAATATGTGCTTGTCGTGTTGCAACTAGTAAGTAAAATATTATACTTTATCGGTATAATAACCTTAAGTCGTCAGTATTTATAATTATAATATAATTCACATATGTATATGGGTTACATTCACGCGAAAATCAAGTTGTAAAAGTTTGCTGACTTGAAAGATTAAAAATCATTAATGATACTTCAAGAAAACGTATTTTTATATCGCATACTTTATGCCCATAGATAAAATCGGATACTCTGCACATACGCTCGACGTACCGTACCGTAATCCCGTAATCGGAAAAATTACGAACTCGATTTTGTATCAGGTAATAATTAATAATTATAATGTCTATATAACATTATAATAACACACAAAAGTATATAGGTATTATGCAATACGTGATATCTATATGATATAATATACAAAATAAAACAGAATTTTATAATTTTGAGTTTTGATAGTCTTTTATATTTTATTTAATCATTAGAATTGTACAGTATCATATTTTATGATGTTTATTAAATAAATATACCCGATAATTACAACGCTTTAAATTGCCCTACAAAAGTATTGGACTTCTACGAGTGGGTATAATAATATATCAATTGCACAAAATAATCGCAGGTAAGAAAAAAATGATGGAATTCAAAAAGGTTATACATGAATGGCGCCAGACGATATGAAGTACCTGCAAAGGGTATATAGGTACGTCAATTGCACCAGAAATCCCAGGTATATTACATACAAATTACAATTTATTTTTCATGTTATTTTCATTTTTATTTTTCATAATTTGTTGTATAATACGTGTTGGATTGTACTTGAGTGTTATTAAGATATAATTCTCATCAGGTTATTTTACAATTTTTGATATTAACTTATAACGTGAACGCATACGTTTTAACTTATGACTGATTACGATTTATAAAAACGTATACATTTTACTTTTGAACATTTGTTATTTTTTTTGTAAGTAAAATATCTAAAAACACTTTAATGAATATTTTAGTTTTAATATATTCCTGGTTCTAAAGATGTATGTGTATCGGGTAGTCTAGAAAAATCGACGCTATTGATGAACACCACTACAAATAGCATATGCATATACTTAAAAACTCAATATATACTTTTATATTATACAATATACACTTCCAAGTAACAAAATTGCACCAACGATTTCGTGAATTTTATCGATCATCTACGTATCGTGTAAATTATTAACAATATTAATAAAAATTGTTATATATTTTGATCATATATCTGTGCGATAATATTATGTGAAAAAAATATTTTATACAAATTCAATCTACGAATAAAAATAATAATATAATATCTTTAGGTATAATACTAAAGATATTTTATTTATAAACAATTAATAATAATTCAAGTAACAACACTTTTATTCATCCAACAAAGAATGAATTATAACACAAACGATATTTAATTTTAATTAAAAACAAACTTGCACCCAAGGGAAAAGTTTGAAAATGAATCATAAATTAAATGCACATTTTAAAACTTAATCATTAGGTGCTAGGTTACCTACATAAAAGTGTGTGTAATCAATTAGAAATTAAGGTGTACATAATTTAGATGGTATTTCATAAAGGGCGGGCGTAAACTAACATAATCACTTAAATATTATTTAAAATATCAATTTACTACGTTTTATTGAGGTTTGAGTAAACTTATTTTAACCTAAATAATATAACAAAGTATGTATTTAATATTATAAACTTGGATTTATTTTCCTTCTCTTTCTACCAGAAAATCATCCAATTTAATACGGGTTTTCTTTTAAATATTTGTTTGTTTTAATATCAGCCGTGACTTAGGAATATTTAATCATTTCGTAGAAATAATAAAAAAAATTTGAATCATCAGAGATAAACATTGGTGTAAAACGTATGATTTCGTGAAATTACTTTTAATAAAATAAATATCAAACTTGTAGCTGTAACGGATGTATAAGAAATTACTTTTGTGACTGCTTGTTTTATACATTCAACAAATAAATACGAGCATTACGACGAGGACTTAATTACATTATAATATTATGTATTATACTTTTTTATATCACCAATACCTAATAATACCTATGTAATATATTTTATTATAAAATGGAAGTTTTGGTAATGTCTCAAGCATCAATTCGGTTTTCAATTCGATTGGTACAATATAATATACATATATTGTAGATTTGTTTGGCATATCGATAATGGTAAAAAAAAAAACAAAATATATCACTTTTTCGCTGAGTACAATGGGTGAGGGTAAATCAATAAAAATATTGCGTGTTTGTTCTTTTGTCCTACCGATGGAAAGTCGCGTGTAATATCGGATAATAAGACAAAAAAAAAACGATATTTTTATCGATAATTTAGTGCCATTTTTGATAGGACAATAAAATGCAATGTACAGTAATATATTATATAGACTTTAATAATATAAAATAAACGTAACCCTTTTTCGACGAAATTTATCTACTTCCTTTACCGCAAAAACAAATATCAAAACATTTTTCTAAAATAAAACGTTATTTTCCACTACATTTTGGATTATGATTTATAGTATTAAAAAATAAATATTAATTCCAGGTAGATACGTATAAAAATATCACTGTTGTTCACCTATACATGAAATATAATATGCATTTTTAATGAATTAATACACTTAGTAAGGTATAAATTATGAAACATACAGTATTGACAGATTTAACACTCGAAAAGGCAGACAAGCTCAATAAAAATGGAACGATTGAATAACAAAACAGTATAAAAATAAGTTTAAGCAACTGTTACATCTATAATTTCACATAAAACAATAAATTAATTAGCATGGTATTATTATTTTAAATAATGAGCTAGAATCTCAATCTTTTAGACAATAAATGTATATAAAAATTCATCTTTTTACCAAACGGATTTGTTTTCTGGTAACTATAATAATACTCATGCGAATGAATTTTTAATCATTTTTTATATGCATAATATAGCAATATTATTATTTTTATATAAAATGGTTAACAAAATGTACTTATTAGCGAAAAACGGGATATCCGCCGTATATAAAATATTAACATATCTATCGTTCAACATTTGTGACGAGAGCATCCGTGCGTCGGTGGACTTAATACCATACGTTTTGATGAGCTCGAACCGAATCCTTCCATTACTACCGCTGAAATTACATACTTACTTATACACAGATAATATTATATATTAACATAATGGCATATACGTACCCGCAAGCCTTTATAGGTCCATACGATAACGACAAGGGCATATAGAGCTGGTACATCATAATATATTGTGCTATAACACAAGGGCAGTATAGAATTCGACTAATGAAAATTACACGCATGTTCGAGACACTGATTATAGACTGTAACGGACGGTGAATTCAGTCCTAGCAAAGAATATTATATTATTGTACATGGTATGCAGGAAGGCTGCAGCGTATCCGGTCGAGTGCAGCCAAACGACCGTGTGCGGATTAATGTCGCAATTCGAGTCTTTGCCATTAGTCCGCCCCTCGGACCACATGAATAAACACGATGAAATATATCGTATTGTGTGCAGGGTGGATATTTCATAATTTCGTAATCTAGAACAGTAAACGAATAAGGAAATTAATAGATTTTTGAAAATATTTTTTTGTTTTTTATAATTTTAAATTTATTCAAAAATTGTTTACAAAAATATAAGATAATTGTTATTTGGGTTTGTTATATGGACACGGGAACGGTGTCGTAGAAATTTCGGGACTTTATCTCTTTTGTTAAACGAGTTTTAGAAAGTTCGCTACACTAAGCTCACACCAAGTGACGACGAGACATCTCCGACAAATCCGATCACACATTTTTATTGGCATACCTATACTTCTTGAAATCTGAGGACAATAATTATTTTAACTCGACTGCGTTTTTAAATAAACACGTCTTACAGAGGCATATGTTCTTAACGAAGGTCTAACAAACTTTATTTTTTCCCGAAAAAACACCGTCAGGCTTGTCGGATAGGTTTGATCGGACACCGTCGCTAAGTTATAGTAATAAACGCAGGTTTTTTAATATGTCTACAAAATATTTATCGGGCCCGAGTAACGATCATCATAAATATTATATACCCATGTGTACGTACCACAAATTTCCCGTCATATCCAATACAGCCGCAAATCTGCGCATAATATAATACATGACAACGATAACGTGCAAAGAAAATCAACCGGCGACCGATGACCGCGCGGCGTGGGGGAGAGTCGGATGTAGGATGTGGGCGTTCGCGTAAGTCCGGATCGGGCGCCGCCAATATTGTACTCTTATTAGTTATTATATTATTGTATATCGTACTGCTGTTATAGCACGCGCGGAATAATAACGACTGCGCCGCACAATAATACATTATTTATTGCGCAACACACACCGTTTCGGTAACAATGTAATCGGATGTCTGCGCGCACCTACCTACTATCATAGTTATAATATTATACCGTGATAATTATATAGTTATCTGGCGGTACGCGAGTTTGCGCGCGCAAATACGGTTTTCCTCCTCGGTAGATGCAAACATTATTACGATACGGATTATGGACCAATTCCCGCCGGCGGAATAACAATACGACGTTTCCCTAAAACACTCACCCCGGACCGTCCTACACACACACAGAATAAAATTATTGTCACTGGGATACGTGGGTGCGGGGGCGCTTTCTATTTCGGTGGCTTGATTTAAAAATGTATTATTATCTCGGGAAAACCGTACGCGGGCGGTAAATCTTCGCGCAACGGTGGCATTAGTGCGTCACTGACAAGATTCGAGGCGTTGCATCCCGAATCGTGATAAAATAAAAATATAAATTATATTTTTTTCACCCATTATAGCACCGTCGCTGTGCGCATCTCGCGCGGACGATAAAACCCTGACCCGGAGAATTTTTTCGACAATTTATATTGACGTTTAAAAAGTAATAATATATATATATATATATATACCTCTGGCCCAAAACCTAATCCTTAATACGGCCAACGCTACTTTCTCGATTGCATTACGTTTATTGAAAGATGCGTATCAGAAGACGTATATAATCATTATTATAAACGGGATAAGTTATTACCGTTGTTTCTCTGCAATGATTTCAGAAAAATAAAACAGGAATTTCGCATTGTCGACAAATCTGAATCTGAATATTATACTTGCATTACTTCAATACATACGCATGCACATACGCATACACACATATATACAATGCATGATTGGCAAAGTAAAAAAAAATCATCGGATTTCATGATATCAGTGCATGTATAACGACCGTTTCAACAACATGCGCGTAAATGGTATATTTTTAAAACAGTTTTTGCATGTCAAACATTTGTCTTGGGTATTTATCTCGGTATATTGTAACTGTAGTTATTTAACATCGTTCCTATGTTAGTATTTTCAGTTTGAATTTTGTAGTTAAATATGTTGTTTTTAATCTTCCAACGGCCAACGGGCCAGTTCCAGTATAACTATTTTATTTATTATGCCCGTAAAATATATTCCGTTTTCTCGATAAATAATAGATTCAATATTGTATAATCATTGATATAAATTATATAATAATGAGAAAGTTCTTATAAAGGATAACACAAGTAGCAACAATGTATTTCGATTTTTCACTATTCTTCAAATCAGTCATAAATTGTATTTTCTAATTTCCATATCGAATTTACTTTTATATTATCAATAGGCAAAATCAATATCAATGTCATAAGCCCTTTTATAGAAAAACTGATTTTCACACTGCAACATGTCTCTGTCGTACACATTTGACTTTATATTATTATTTCCTCGCATCTTTTTCGATCCCTTATCAGTCCCATCAAACGCTTATTTTTCATTTGATGACGTACTCAATGTCCTTTTTTTTCTACGCGATATTTTCTCTGTTGGCACACATGGAGTTCTAGAAGGGACTACATTTTTAATTTACACGACACAAATGTCTAGATAAATTTGGTTTATTCTTTGAAAATCTTTCGTTACTCGTATTTTCCTTTTCCTGTTCAAAGTTAATTCAGTATATCCTATTTTAAAATCCGTATTCAAATACTCTAAATCATAATATATCTAAATAGTTTACTTGTTTTTGAAAAAAAAAATACATTTATTAATATTTAATTTTAATTCAGTCTCTTGTAACCGATTATGAAAACTTATCTTCATTTTTTGAATAACCGTTATTATCTGATTCTGTTGCAACAATATCATTTAATTGCTCTTCTCTCCTTTTAAACATTGCAATAATCTCTGAACTATATTATTCTTCAGCATGTACTCTAGGCTAAGACTGTTATGAACCTTCACATAATTCGAATTAGTTGTAGGCATTTAAAAAAATTTATCTTTTTTTAAAGTTCCTCGCCTTGTGAACCCGCAAACGATTCTTCAACTTTCAGTAATTTGGAGATATAATCTTCTGTATATTATTTAACTACAGTTTTTGTATAATCTATATAGCATATATATATTCAATACATAATCTTACTGTTTTATTTAGTTTCAACGCTGAGGTGGTATTAATATACCCTTTATTGACTATCTCAAACTTTCTCTACCACCACCTTATCTTTTTCATCTTTTTGTAAATGCAAAAAAAATAACTGGCCTGGACTCGTTATATCTTATTTTATTTTTAAAGTCATTTTTTCTTAGTTATATTTTACTAAATTATTCTAAAACAGCTCGTCAATAATAAAAAAAACAATTTATTTAAGCTAATATTTAATTGATTTTTATTTTCCGCGATAATATTTGATATCTCTACTAGTTATTATGTATATCAAAAACCTTGTTGAATTTTTCATTATAAAAGTTATAAGAAATATTTTCTACTACAAACATAAAACAACTGACATTGGTCTTTTTTTAAATTTAAATAAATTCTGCATCTCTTTGCGGTGTAGTAGATAGGTAATGCATATATTTGAGGCGGTCGAGGGTGTAAACGATTCAGAACGGCGGTCAATTTGGTGTTATAATTTTTATCCGCTGGAATCTCGGATGCGTCAACAATTCTCGTGCTGATGCTTCCACCTCGCGCGGACCTCATCGTATCGCATACACTATAACAATATACAAAATAAATACGTAACAATATAATAATATTATATCATATGTGTGTGTGTGTGTGCAGATACGAGTTTACCATAATTCGCACCGCCGCCGCCGCCGCTCATTACGTAGGTATACGCACCGCTGTCTGGCTAACGCGAATGTCGTTCAAAAAGCCGTCTGCGAGTCTCGAGTAGCTTTTTAAACGAGTCTCTCGAGTACGGCGTCCCCACGTCCCGGCCCTACGCGACGACTGACTCGACTCCGATGCAATATACATACGTATTATACATTATAATATGTAAAACTCGCTTGTTTGACAATATAATATAATCTCCTGTATGTGTGTGTGTGTGTGTGTGTGTGTGTGTGCGAGTACTCCTCCGCGATTTCGAATTATTAATACGCCGTTTGTTTCTATCGTTTGTCTGTCGTCCATTTTTTTTCCGTTGCCTGGGCGACAAAGTGGACGAGCAGAGAGCGCGATTTCAGCCGAAGTAGAACGGTTTTATTGTAGACGATGCTGTGAAAAATTCCAAATACATAGATGATACTGTCATATCGAGTATATTACATTATATTATATTATTATTAGTATGTTGAAAAAAAACCATTGAATCACTCGATATTATAAGTACTGATAAATTGGAGGAACAACTAGAACCAACTGAGACATTTTTTTTTCTTCAAAATAACGTCAATTCCTTCAATCGTATAACGTTTAGATACACTATAGAAATATAGAAATGTATAAAAGAAAAATACGAATGTTTTATGTAAATAAAAAAATGGAACCCTATAGTTTAATAAAAACTTTTATTTAAAATCATTGCTTCCACAAAGGAACAAAAGACCAACTTACAACATAAACAATAAAACAAACCCCACCTTTGAATTTTTATAAAACAGTATTAGCATTTTTATTCAATGTTTAATAATAACGGATTAATCGAAGACAACTCTGAAACAATTTATACGATTTTTTTAAATATAAATCTACATCAAAAATTGAAAATATTCTCTTAAAACGTAATTAAATTACTAATATAAGTATATTACAAATCAATAATGTTTCAAATTTTACTGAGAAGAATTTAAAATAGAAAAAATTGGTTATTTTTTTAATATTAAAAAAATGCATAAATATTTCTTTTACATAAAAGCCGAAAATGTTAAATAGATTTTTATTCTTATTATTATTACTAACATAATGATGGTATGCGTAGCCAGGGGTGGTTCCAGGTTTCAGACCCCCCCCCCCGAAATTTTTTCTTGGAATAAGATTGAATAAGTTTAAATGCCTATTATATTTAAAACTTGTATAATACAACATATTTATACTCTAGACCCCCCCCCTCAACATTTTTTTCTAGCTACGGCCTTGCCGTCATTACAATTTTTACGAAAAATCAGATTTTTCTCACACAATTATTTTCGGCGTATAAAACCTATGATGTTACATTTTAAATTACCGCTATAGCAGGTAATATGTACATATTAATATTTGATATTATAATGCGTATAGTTATACACAGAGTGATTTCGCAAAAATGTATACCCCATTTTTTTTTTTTAATATATAAATACAGTTATTAAAAATATATATATATTTTTTTAATTAACTAAAAGGCTATATATTTTTCAAATACTTTCACTGTTTAAGGAGTGTTCTTTAGAAATACAAATTTCTATTTTTCAAATGAGCACTACCTGTCATGGCTGATTTTTCTGTTGTAAATTATTAGGTGGATCATTTTTCTGAAATTAAAATTATAATTTGAACGATAGTATTTTTGAGTTCTTTGACTATTTGTACTATAAATAAAATATAAATGCATGTATAATATTTCGGTAATAATGCGTACTGAATGTATAACGACTTGTGAATTCAAAATTTTAGTAGTTAATATTAATCTATCAACATTAATAATTTCTAAAAATTAGAAACATAAAAAGTACCTACATCAATTCATTTATTAAGCGAAAATAAGGGTGAACATGCTTGGCGAATCACAGCGTATAATATATACTGTATTGTCTGTAAATAATAATAATATCTCTCTCGGTATACGTATGGGAATAAATTCGTGTTTTCTATATTATAGGATAATAAGCGGTGTTACAAAAATAATTTCCACCGTGTCAACGGAAGACCAATGAGCTGCTGTCTCGACCACATACCATGTCGCTGTCCATATTTTTTTGATGTTCATTATGTATAATTATCTTTAATTTTTTTTTTTTATTATTAAATTTTTTTTCAACATTGGTCTGTGTAATATAGTGAATGATTCACGTGTTCGCCGCTATTGAGTCGTTGAACACGCGAATCCCACAATCCAACACACCTGTTTGCGTGTTTCCATTTTCTTATGTATACGTGAACCCGTCTCGGTTTATTCCATAGATACCTTTAAACAACAGGAAAAGCATATCGTCTGCAGCAGTATTCCAAAAAAAAAAAAAATAAATAAATAAATAATAATAATAACATTAAAAATATTGTATTTTACAAGTATTCATTTCCGTGGAACAAAAGAAAAGTAAACGTCAGAGATGATATTAATAATATATAAAATATATATATGCGTGTAAGCCCGTACCTACGTTGAATTATTGTTGACATAATATGAATATAACATATTGTAATATGTATCAATAAATATTTGTTTTATATTGGAAAATATTAATATTTTGAAATGTAAAAAGTAAAAAACATTAATTGTGATACGACATTGATAAGTTTTTCCGTATATTCATCGAAATCTTTAATCGATATTGTAGCTATATTATGTGTTCTACATGCTTGAAAAATTCAAATTGTAATTGATTTTGTTCTGAAAGTTATTTTGACAAAATACGTTTTCTTATTTATTAGGCAGATGGTATCCCTCTCAAAACAGATTCCACCAAATAGATATGTTGCCACGTGAAGCTGATCGACTAAACGAACAACGTGAGTTATTATTAGTCGGCTATTTCAGGACCTATCCTCTTGGGAGTTCTAAAACTGAAAACGAATAGAATGCGAAGTCAAATGCAATGACAAATTGGTAAGAACAAAATTCGTTCGTTAAACTATAATAGCAAACTTAGTAAGTCATATATTATGGTACTTTTGAAGTACCTATACGTCCTATACACTAAACAAAAATCAATATCGTGGTATATTGTTTTAATTAGTTTATAAGTACTTTTCTCATTTTAATATACAGAAACGTTTCAGCGTCTTAGAACTGAATGCTTCAAAACTATATTCTCGACGTCAATCCTGAAATAAAGTAAATAATATTAATTTGTATTTTGTAACTGCAAGTCAATAAATTAAATATTAAACGAACAGCATGAAATTTTATCGATTTATTTGATTGATTGGACGTCCTGTCGTCGTAATAATGTTTTCATTAGATTAAAATTTAATATAATTTTATTGCTGTAATACTGTAATATCAAAATGCATTGGACGAGAAAGTTATAAAATTGGGTACAAATACATTTGTAATAGCGTATTGTCTTTGAATTATTCAATTTAAATTATTATTATTATTCGACGGCTGCTGCAGTTATGGCGATGCACGGTGCGCAAGAAATTGTAAAATTTAACTAGCCAAATGTCAAAGTCGGGAGCTGAGGTCAAATACATTAATTTTAAACATCGTGCTGAAGCGTATAACGAACCATCATAAAAAAAAAATACATTAATATTTTATTTAAATTTATAAGATACATTAGTAAATTTTAATCTATGATGAATTTAACTCTCCACAGACCACAGTTGCACGTTTATACCGCTCAATGTTTAAATATTTAATCAAGCATATTATTATACCACTCATGTGCGTATTATCTCAGTAAGTATATTATAAAAACTAAAAATAACATCATACATTACGGTACCTTTTTTTTTTTATAATATAAATTCATGAAATAATTTTATTTCAAATAATTAAAATTATTTAAAAGTTTAAAATGGTCTGACATAATATGGTTATAACATTACAAATAATTGTAGAATTAAAATTTAAAAATCTAAAAAATAATTAATTATTAATTATTTATTGTAGGTATACATTACATTGGGTCCATAAAGGTACCTTTAGCAGTAAATAAATAAGTAAATCTGGTTTAAATTCAACATCAAAAATATTCAAATGTATCTATTTCAATAATTTAAAATAATATTTAATAATATTGTTTATGTTATCTAATTTATATAATACTAAAAATATAAAACTACTTAAAATCTTAACAGTTATCATAATATCAAAAAGATATTCCGGAAAATTAGAAACTAAACTCTGCACATTGATCGCGTTTAAAATATCGAATTGCGTCAAATAAAACTGTAGGAAAAGAGCGTTCACGAAGTTGATTCGAAATTTAAATAATACGATTTTTGTGAATAAAGCTCATATAAGAGCAAAATAATATTATTATACAATAAATGGACGAGTTTATACGGACGTCGTCTAGTTAACGAAAAATGATCAATATATTTATATATATATATAGGTTTGAAGAGGGTACGGGCAAAATCGAATTACGTCCGAACCGCGTGTTCGCAGAAGACGAATACAATCCGGACACAGTGCTAATAATACGATACCGCAACATATATATATATATAATATACACACACAGACATACTCCCGTTATGATAATACTGTGCCGCTGTGCCGTGGGGATTTAGGGACGACGGGAATTACATCCAATTTAGTTATAGTCGCAGTAACCTATATCCGATGATTTTATCCTATACACTCTTACACACACTAATCATATATATATATATATATCATGTTTACTTTGCGGTTCGTCCTGCACTCCAAGGAGGGTAATTGCATTTCTTCGCACTGTCCACCCCAAAGGGCATTCATGGACGATTGTTCGAACACGTCATCATTACTGCGATTTTATTTTCACGTTATTACTTCAACGCACGAGTGTGCGAATGTGTATTGTTTTGTGTGTGCGCGTTTTTTTTTTTTTGTTTTAATACAGGGTGAAACAAAACAAATGAACGGATTATGATCATCTATTATACTCGCCGTTGGGCGTGGTTAAAGAAATGGACTTGTGAATGTAGTGTTGATAGACCGATGCGATTTTAGTTGTCGTCTTGTCTTGGTCCAATACACACGGTGCGTTCGTAGTAGCATTTGTTATAAATAATATATAATAAATTATAAGTATTTATAACCAATGGTAGTAGAGATATTTTTTTCAAACCAATAATCAGTCATTTTGACATTCCACATTGGATGACTGCGCGAGTGTTCTGGGACTTTAAAAAATGTCTTACCCCGTGTATCCAAGTGGAGATGACCACCATTTATGGATTATGTATTATGATCCATACAGCATAAACTGAAATCATTACAGGGATCTCGTGAATACAATGAAAATTTAATTTGATCAATGTTTTCAGTTTTTTTCTCGATTTTTAAAATACATCCAGTTTTTATGACGCACCATGTACGATTCTTGTAATATATTCACGTTGTACTCGTTGTGACAGTCGTGGTCTGTGATAATAGTCGTTACCTTTTGGCGATGCGCACATCCCATTGTAGTATGCATAATATTACGGCGATAAACGAGAATTTTAAACACGTAAAAACGTTCAATAATACCAATGGCTATTTCCATACGCATAATTCTACGAGATGGGCCAATTAAATGGTTGTAAAACTTATAATATATTATATTGTTATTTTGCTATGCGCAGATGAATTTGCGTTTTAATGTGAGTGAAATGAGAGTTTTTGCAAAATCCATATTACAATAAATACCTAAAACATTGATAATGAATACTTTATAATAATTTTATGGTATTTGAAATCACAACCCTTAAGGCACACTAAAAAATTTAAAAATAAGAGTTTGAATTAATTACTATAGAGGAAATGTAGGAAGGTGATGGGTGATATGTCTTGGTGCATCACTCAGTATGTTATCCCATACTTTATTAAGTCTAATTGAATTAATTTGAATAACATTTTTGTTCTGTAAATGCAGACTATCGTGATCTAAGACCTAAAATCTAAAGCTTTTATTTCTAAAAAATATACAAAAAAAGTAGTAATAATTAATATTTAAATATCTTGAATATTTGTATGGCACGGCATGTTCTGGAATGTATATTTGTTCTAACACATACATACCGGTATGATGAGTATGTAGGTAATAGAAATAATGTACTTCATGTAGATAAGTCGTATAATTCTGTAGCCAGTAATGTAAGAAGCTTAAACAGCTCCCGGAAAATTATACAAGGAGCCTTTAGTCCTTATATTTATTAGTTAACAATGAAAAACACGCTATTATATTTATTTATAATATATGTAATAATTATTTTCATTTTAATGTATTTTAGTTGTACACAAGAATTTCACTGTAAACAATATCACACCAAATATATTATTTAGCTACATTTAATACAATAATCTATGAATCCTAACTTTTAAAATAAAATGTTGCATACTTACACCGCATTTGTTCCTTTAGCGTAGGTACAGTTTAGCATAATACGCTTCCTACGCCACTGATTGTAGTCGTTCTAATCATGTTTATATTGTTAAATTGTTGACAAATTAATATTTATTGCGAGCCAACCACATTTTGGATCGCAACCGCGTCAATTTATGTTATATTTTATGTTCACTTAATCGTCACGAAGATCCGCAAGAGTATTGCGGCTTAAAATACACTCCAATACAGTGCTATGGCCACTTAACACAAATAACAATCTATAGCGCGTGATGTACGTAGATAAATGAGCGTTTATTATATTATTTTGATTTTATTCTTGAGAAAACTTGATTTGCACGTACCTGTATAAAATGCGATCCAGTAAAATATCAAACGTCATAATAATTTATAATAAATAATGACGATAAAATAATATCGCGGAGGTGCGTGTATAGGTGTACTCGCGGCTTTCTGCTCGATCGGCGTTGCGTTTGTTTTTCGACAATAATATCGTAATATGCAAATTCTGATATATTACGGATATTATAATTTTATATCCATCTAATTAAGCGGCGCGCGTCTCCCTGTGCCTATATCTATATCAGCCCCCCGGCGAACAGTCGTCGACGCTACTGTCTTCGGGTTATGGAGGTTTCGTGGCCGTTGGGGTTAATATATGTATATATGTATATATATAGCGTACAACAATAAGGATAATAATGATAATAATTATTATTGTTGTTGTTATTAACTGCACGCCATCGAGTCCGGGGCTTCTTCAAACCCGTCAGCGTGTGTGCGCGCACCGCGGCTTATATAATATAATACGCTCAGGATATTGTAATAATGTACATAAATATATTATAATGTACGCCGCTGTTGAAGCAGTCTCCGTCCTACCTATTTATTATTATTATTTGACCGTCGTTGTTTTGCTGCTGCACGACACTTCCAATTACAAGACCACGACCAGGTGCAGGTAGCCAGCCGGGACGAAGACGGTCTATAACGAGTCAATATTATTATTATTATTATTATTATAAGCAGCAGCAGCAGCAGCAGGAGCAACAGCGACGAAGCCTGCGGCATATAAGAACCAAAAAATAATAAGATATTTAAATAAAACGTCTTCGAAAACAAACGGCTGGTTAGGCTGGTTACGATATAATGTTATAAGAATCATTATTGTATAGCGTATTCGTGTTATTCACGAGTCGCGAATTCCTTACCATTTATAAAAGTCTAAATAATATACACAATCATATGACTAAATTTGAGGTCATGATATACTTTTAAAAATATTAACAAAAATACAATATAAATGAATTTTATTCTATTGTACGAAGTGAATAAAATAATAATAGCAAGGAATACCTACTAAATTAATACAAATATGGTCGGTTTTTACATACATAGAACATGAGTTTTTATCAATCAGCTTCCTACGTTTTGAAATAATTAACAACTGAAATGGGTCGTGAGTTTAATAAAGTAGAACCTCTTAGTCGTACTATATTATGTTGTATGAATGTGATTTGTCTCCCAGAGAGCGCGCGCTTCCGGATGAACTTTACGATTTCGTAAAGTTCTTAACATTTTTTAATAGTTTTCAAAGAAACAAGTTCTATCTAAAATATAATTATCCATTTTGTTTAATTAATATTAACTCATGTGTACATAATCTTATTATTAATTATCGTTCAACACAAACTCACGAAAGAATGTATAACTTAAATCTCATATCAATAGAACAAGAGTTATTATCTAAACTAAAAAACAAGATTCATCAACGTTGTACGAGTCATATGTAAATGTATAATAAACAAAAGAAGAATAGAATTAGAATATCAATTTTTTTTTGTATATAATAAATGTTTAATTTGCTTAACATATTAAGTAACTCATTATAATGATACATTTTTTAAATTGTACAACCTACTAAAATATTTGACAATATTTATTACCAATGTAATAAAATAAAAATTATTTTAAAAAATAAATGTTTAAACGCTGATGAAATCTATAAAAATTTAATACACCAAAACATCACATAATCACTCCAAAGTCTACACTGTATACAGTCTAATGTAAATAAAAATATAATCAAACTCTCAGTAATAAACTAGATATTATATATAGAAGAAGTAAAAATAAAGTTTTGCTTATCCTCGTAAAATCTTTCGCTATCAATCATATTATGAAAAAATAAAAATACTATAAAACATATAAGTATAAGTGTACATCATTATCTAAAATATCTGATTAACAATTTAAACTTAACAACTTGAAACCAATAAACTGTTGGCCCCACACAAGTTTATATTCGGGATTTTATAAGCAATATGCATATCTGCACACAAAAAATATTTATACACACAGCAAAATAATATATTAAATATATATTATTAATAAAGTATAATAGTGATTAAACAACATTATTATGACCATGATTTTAATACACGTAGTTTTTATGTACATAATATTATTGTATTATCATAATTAATCGTTATTATAGTATTAACAATTAAGTGTATTATTTGTATCCGTTTTTGTGAATAATTTAATTTTACAAAGATTGTTTAAAAATCACGTGAGTACTTATTAAGTGTTATATCTGCGGCATTTAATTACGAAATGTTTAAATCGAATAATTTTTGTTGTTGTTTTTTTTATCCACGTGCGTTTTACTTAAATCATATGCTTTAGGTACGAGTATTTTAATATTACGATTAGTGGTATGTCGAGATA
Organism: Rhopalosiphum maidis; assembly: GCF_003676215.2. Lineage (NCBI taxonomy): Eukaryota > Metazoa > Arthropoda > Insecta > Hemiptera > Aphididae > Rhopalosiphum > Rhopalosiphum maidis. The sequence goes on from NC_040877.1 coordinate 71,808,503, forward strand.
TGATAATAACGGCTCGTGACCTCGCGTGTTTCAAGCGTTTAAATAATTTTAACTCGTAATATTATAACAAATGGACTGGTAAAAATAAAATATAGGTACAACCACCGTATAAGTGTTTAAAACGCATAAAATATAATAGTCGTATTACTTATAAAAATATTTAAAAAAAAAAAAAAAACGAAAAATAGAAATCGTGTTTGAAAAAAAACAAAAATCATCAATTATAAGTTTATGACGTGTGCGTAATAATTTTTATTATTATTAAACGTTATTGTCCGTTAAGCGTTATTTGTACGGTGCGCGTATGTTTTCAATTAAAACACGTGTACGGTGGATGTGATTAAATCCGTGATTGAACGACCGTATAAAGGGATTTCGATCACATATAATATTATTTAAGTAGGTGCCGTACAATGTCGACTTTCCATTGTTGTGCGCGTCCCGCGCCGAATTAAAACCATTAAGACGAAATAATAACGACAGATTAGTGTTCGTAATCATCGAGCTCGTTTTACGGCCACTGACTTATCACACCGCCATCGGAAAGGATCGGACGATCTCACGTCGTCGTACAGGCACGTATCTGTGCCCTTATTCTATATTATTATTATTATTATTATTATTATTACGAGCGCTGCAAAGACGATGGGTGTCCTGGGGTCGAAACGCGCGTTGACTCTCCCCGGGGATCGATAAAAGAAATACACGCGACTCGACCACTCTCGAGTTATTCTTTCTGCTAGTCCTTTTCTATTGTCCGGCATAGGTACCTATATCGTTACGACCGTTTTTTTTTTTTTCTGTTAACTTTGACGGCGGCGGTCGTATATATTCCATTTCTGTTTCGACGTTCTATACATCATACCAGAGCACATTATATCGTGTGTACTGTTGCCCTACTATTAGGTATATATGTTTCAACCGAAATCACCACGTTTTTTTTGAAACGGCGTACTTCTTCTATTCATCATAACGCGCGTGTCATCGTTAAAAAACCCCATCACATATTCTCCGTTTCTTATCGGCGCGAACGTTTACAACCCGTCATCATAAAATAGGGGTTAGAAATAATAATACGATATTCTTGTATATTATACACCCTCGGGGTGAAAAAAGTAGGTCAAGACATCACGAGATTTTGTCCAGAATCTTTGAAGTTGTTTACATTCTTACGTCATTACACACTGCAGCATAAACGACTCGGAGCGACGGCTATATAAGACATTCGGTGTTTGGGTAGGTTACTATTAAGAACGCGATGAACACTACGTTTTCGAAGTACTCGTTTCGCGCGTTATACTTAAAACAGCGCGACATAAGGGTCGCGATAACGATGTTAAATAATATAATATCCAATTTTATCGAGCTTTCGTTTTACAAACGCGCTATTATACGCGGAGTGTTGAAAAACCATTATTTTACATAGTTCGTTGTTAATAACGATTGTTTAAGTGAAAATAATAATATTGTTATCGTCTGGTATAATAGTGTATAGCGAGAAACATGGTTTTATTAGAAAGATATCGAGACGCATTTCGCTATGGAAATACAGTGTAAAGACACAGCGTAAATGTAAACAATATTCATATCAGAATAATGAGATGGTATTATTATTTATCTTACTATTTAAATCATTGATTATACATTTATACAGCAATAATAATACTGAATAATAATATTGTTAATGATGAATGTTTGGTGCACACGCAAACGCACAATAATCGTAATATATACGTATACGATGGTTACAGTTTAAAAAAAAATAAAATAAACCGTAACAACGTCGTTGTACTGTCTATAATATTCTTTGGTACTATACCTATATGTGATAATATTATAATATAGTTATAGCTGTGAACGTTCCGACATGATAATATCATACCTAATAGTTTTGTGGGGGTTTTTTGTTGTTATCGTTGTTGTTAATCAACTTAGACGGGCGTAACATAATATCATTATGCACATACACACATGCATACACACGACATCATTCTATGTCACTCGTTGCTCGTTGTCACACGTTTTCTACGCCTAAGCCTTGGATCAATCGCCGAGCCTGATCATCGACAACCCCGCGTGCGACCAACTCGGGGTGGATCTATTTCCATACGTATCACAATATTATACACCACACACACACACATACTGGTCCACCGCTGTCTCACGTTTTATAATAATATTTTATTTATGCTCTCTGGCCAGGAAAACATATAAAAGAAAAAAAAAACGAACACGTTGCGGTAACATCACACTATACTCGCCTATACACGATATATAGGTAAATAATATAATATATTATAAACGCACACCTTATAGAACACCGGAGCTTATATACCGCGTGCTCCTTGTCGCGTTGCACACGCGAGTGAGTTTTTTCGTAAACTGGTTTTGGCGATATCGGGACGGAGAATAAAAATTAATAACAATAACAGCAAATAAATAATAGTTTAATCGTAATATTGTATATTATTATCATCGGCGACGACTCCAAAGCGTATCGGCGCACAAAGCGTTTTGATGTATATAATTCAGTCACCAATATTAATATTACCATTGTTATTATTATATTGTCGTAAATAATATTATACGCACGCCAGTGTTTTCTACGTATATCACATATATATTATTAATGTATATATATATATATATCAATATTATAGTGTGTGTATAATTTTATAATAACACGCGAGTAAATAATAATTATAAGATGTGTGTATTATATAATAAAATATATAGGTACTCTCCGTGCGACGATATTAATAATAATATACACGGCACGTATTTATAAATATATTTCAGGAAGCTCCCATTATACACGACATGACTCTCGACTCTTCCCATGAGTGTGTATAAACGTACCTATCTCAGATGTAGTCTAATATACAGAGTGATTATTTTATCGGATAGTAGTAACGCTTTTAAAAATTATTTTAATTTTTACACGTTCTCAACTCAACAAGGTAAAAAACAATATTTTTAAATATACCTATATATATATTGAATTTATATTATTTATAAGTTTTTTTTTTTTAAATATCAACATAAGCTTTTTTGCAAAAATTAAAATTATTATTCACCGCATTTCGGCGAACAAATAATAAAAATCAAATTTCGAACAGTTACAACTAATATAAGTATTTAAATTTGGATGAGTGGAGTGGATAAGAACAGTGGCACCTCTCAAAATGTTGGCCCTCTATTTTACTCGTCTACACTTTACATTTTAAATAATTATAAGTCATAACTCATTAATCAATCGTTCAAAAATTGAATTTCATGTATCAAAAATATTTTGCTTTAAAATATAAAAATTTAAAAGAGCAAAAATTATAACAACAAAATAATTAATTGTTTTTCAAACTATGATCGTCTTAGGTTGAAAGAATCTCCCTGTATATTGTATTATACATATATAATAAATTTATATGTGCACAGGACTTTTTTCCTTTTTATATTTTCCTCGGGCGTATCTTCCGTGTCGCGGCTATTAAATATTAATGTATATATTATATAATAATATTCGGTTAATAATATTATATTATTTACAACCACCTCATTTCTATACGATTTCCAGCCACTTGTTGCGCTCATTATTATTAATGTTATTACTGTAACTATATTATATATATTACATGTAATACACTATTAATATAATAATATTTCCGAAATTGGCTTGGGTCACGGAATCGACTAGGATTTTTATACACATACTATAGAGTAAACGCCAAATGTTTGTGTGTGTGTGTGTGGATATTACGACAAAATGAGATGCGGAACCGGAGGCAAAATAATAGTCTATACTCCACTCATTTAACAAGTTTTGTGATTTTTTTTTCTTGCACTTATGAGCCATGCTTCGGTTGATTTTAACGCTAAAAATTGGAATTCAATACGGTAAAAGTTATAATTATATTAATATTATATACTCGTTGTATAAATGTACATATCATACTAATATACTATTTTGGTTCCATTTTTTTTTTTAACTTTAAAATTACGTAAATGATTCGTGTGCATTTAGAGATGCGAAATATTGTAATATATATAACCGTGAAACCATTACCTATGATATTACATCGATCGCTAAAATATAATAATCTTCGAAAAACGGTCGCGAAATTTCAGTCGTATCTACATTCTTTGAGAATAGCACTAGCAAAATATTTAACTGTACAAATTTTCCTGTCCAACAAATCGAAATGTGTCTTAGAAAGAAAATACAAGCCATACAATAATAAGCTTAGTATATTTTAAACCAGGCGATGTCGTGTATACACCTATTATAGTGTTATAACTATATAATAGTTTATAAGTTTTCGTTTCGCTCGAGACTTAACGAACGTTTTTAACAGAGAATTTAAAAAGTTATATTGACCCTAGTATTACGAGTATAATATGCATAGGTAATATAATCGTGTTAAAAAACAAGTGAAAATGTAATCTCAGACAAAATAAAAAAAAAAAAAAGAAAAAAAGAAAGAAAGAACATAATGAATGGACGATGTAAGAACCGATACAATTTTTTTTATGCCTCGACGTGACGTATTTCTAAAATTGAATACGCGTAAAATGAATATGTATAAATGTATCCATCCGGAATTTCATTGTTTGCAAATTTAACTAACACCGCAACTGTAGCACAACACCCGCCGACGTCGGAATGGTATGTCAGCTCTTGTGGTCTACCTGGACAATGGATTGTTCGTGTTTTTTCTCCAAATTAACATAGATGTCTATAACACGCATAATAATATATGTATTCGATGTAAAAATAATTTTATGGTTTTCCAGCAAGTCCATACCAATAATAATATACATATTCTAAGATTCATATATTATACTGAACCGTTGCACTCGTTGTTAATAGTGTCGCACGTTATTATTTTATCGCTGTGGAAAAAAAAATATCAAAATTTACATGAAATGTGCGACGACATGCATTTGCAACCTGCACGGTTTTATGATCGCCACATAATAGAATATTATGATATTCGACTAGATTATTAACGCGTATACCATTATAATTTTTAACAATTTCTCCGGGAAAATCTTCGTGTCGATCGATCGATAACCGTACGCGACAACAGTACACGTTTCAAGCGTTTTGTAATTATTATTATTAATATCATCATCATCATCATCATCATTATCATCATCCACGATATAGCGGAAACCGTAAAATCTTTCGATCCTCTCGTATATACGTACAATATTACGAGTATATAAGCTTTGATCCCGACGGAGCCAGCTAACCAGCAATTTATTCTGGAGTTCGCTACGTTTATATTATTTTAAATCGCGTATACGCCTATTCATGTTTTATTAATGTTTTTGTATAAACACCGTGTAACTCGACGCGTAATATAGGTATACATTATTTGCTTATTTAGTTGCGTATTATTATCTTAAAATGAATTGTACTGCAACAAAATTCCACTTGGCGTATCTATATAGGTATATAATATAATATAGCATAGTAAAATAAATAAATATAATATCTTTACCGTGCAATGGCATTAGCTTGTAACATTATACGACTGCAGTCGGAATGCAAACGTTCAAATAATTCAATTTGTTTATCGTATTACAAATTATAGAGCGTTAATAAAATATTACTCGCATTCACTTTACGCGAAATGATTTTATTCTTTCTTTGTGTATATCGGGACTAGGTAGGTACCTTTATAGTTTGTATCGATAGAAATCGTTGTTTCGTACAACTGAACGTTACAGAAACGAAATATATTTTTTGATCATTTAAGTATAGTGTCGAAAAAAATGAATAAAAAAAATTATACAATATGTATTTTTACATATTATATATTTTATGATGCGCGTTCGAAACATATAATGCCTGTGTATGATAAATTGCGGTATGAAAATAATAAAGTAGACAATTGTTTATTTCAAACGAAGATTTATGTTTATCGGCAGTGAGCGGCCCAAAGAAAACCGAAATACAATGAAAAGTCGTCGGAGAGCAAGTCCTACCAAATTTAATTTGGTGATGTGCCCGTTTATGCTCATGCAGTGGCGCAGCGTGTCTCGAAGGGATAATAAATTTCAATGGTGCACTGCGAAGCGTATTATCATAAGCCAACTGTCGCTGCGGTCTCCACCGCTGTTGTTCGTATACGCATATAACGTGATGATTATAGTGTGTACGGCGGTCGTAGACATTGACGATTTTTCTCGTCGATATAATATATAGATAGATAGCGTATTGGATTATATTATAATATCCGTCAGTCGTTTGCGCTCATTTTCGACGTTGAACGTGCATTTTCCGATTATTAACAACCTGCAGATGACGTTAATGCCATCGGTTGTTTGAATAGTGTCTTTGAGCAATTCATGTTAATTGTTATGGTTATTATTGTTACAGTTATTAACGCGCTAACGTCCGTGTATAGAAATATATACAATATAATATACAAGTTCCCTGAAATGCTCTTTGGAAATAATAATAGTTGGGCATCATACACAACGTTTGTTTCCTCTCACTTGTTCTTATTATAATGATTGTTGTGCGTTTACTGTTTGTATATAGTAACAACCGCAGTGGCGTGGCGTTCTGACGATGACGCGCCTTATTATAAGCACAGTAAGCGTGCGAACACGTCTTCGCCCGTATAACTTTAAACCTTATACAGGTATTTCTGCAATTGAATTTCACTGGAAATTAAAATAAGTAACAATGATATTGTTTTGTTTAATTTAAAACGTTTGAGGTCGACCAATTCGGGGACCGGAACGTTGATATCGTGTATCGTGTTGAGTGAAGTATACGAATGCAGTGTTGAAAATTATTGATCTTAATTTAAACCTCAATAACTTTTAATTGCATACGTATTACGATAAATTACGTTTAAAAAATAGCGACTATTAATTCACAAGAATAGCTACCGACCGACGCTTTTCTATTTTTTTTTCCACCGACGTGTTTATCACATACGTACACAACAGTATAAACGAGAAGCTGAATATACATTAGTGGCGTGTATATTATGTATGTGTATAGTCAGTGCGGTACACTTGAAATACAGCCAGTCGGTGTTATAACGACGCGTCGACGGAGAGACACACAAAATCGAAAACTATCGGTAATCTAGTAGGTAACTATATCCGTATATAGGTATAATACATAGGCAGGTGATTTATAAACGATAGGCAACGTTTCCGGAGGCTATACGATTATTATTGGACGTTATGAGAGTGCGTTTAAAGTTGAACGTCCCATATTATTTAAATTCAAAAATACCTCTACGTAGCTCGTTTGAAATTAACACCCTATGGAAACTTGTTTCGGGTGCCTACCTGTAATGGCCAAGTGCACAGTGATTGTAACACTCCGCGGCGGCGTTCACGCGTTTTCTCCGGTTGTGTAATATTGTGGTACTTCACAATGCGCTGAAAAACAATGCTACACTATAAATTACATCACACGAGGCAACACACGTTGTTTACTCAAAGAATGTTGTCACGATAATGTTTATAATTATTATTATCGTCGGATGCGAGTACGTGGCGCGAATTTCATTCGGTCCGTGCACGCGAGTATACGAAATTCGCGGGGCGCAAACAGACGATTTTTTCACCACACTACTACCGGTATAGCTTGGTTATTTATACCGGGTTACTACACGCCCGATGCTCGGAGATTAATTTCGAAAAAGTTATACTTATCGTGAGGTCGCCGGAGGAATAAATGCCATTATTATTTTTTTTTAATTTCGAACAGCCGGCAGAAACATAACTAAAATATTTTACTGCGGTGGTATAAATTGCGCTTTATATTATATAATACATGTTTAATTAAAATTGTTATATTCATATTGTGATGGTTCAAAGGCCTTTTGCTCTTTTGGGAGTTGAAACGATTCGATTGTTTTATTTGAATTGAAATGACTGGTAAAAGTTCTTTTCTGCTCTCAAAACATTTTGAATTATTTTGCTCGTTATTATATTTTATACCGTTAACGCTCCAAAACTAATTGTTTCAAAACCAATTGTTTTCAAATCAACGAACTATCGACGTGGTCAACACAATTGGGGATTATACAATTTTGTTTACAAATGCATACACCTCTACGTCCTATAAAATATAATGTATTAAAATATTAATTAGATTAATCAAATTAATTAAATATACGTATTTGGATTTGTGTGTGTTTAATACTATTAGATCTCCTAATATTTGCACTGAAACACAAATTAGTTATATTGTTTGGGGTGTATCTATACGTTTTGATGTAAATGTAGGACATTATTTTATATTTAAATGAAATTGACATGAATAGGTAATCTCTCATTTCGTGATTTCGGCAGAAAACGTATACAAATTATAAATGGTTATTTAAAATTTAATCTTGTTTGGCGAATGAATGAAAATAAATAATAGCGTGCATTATTAGGTGTATTTTGATTTCTCTTTGACGTCTCTGCACAAAATACAAAATATTTTCAGTTGAAATTGATCGATCTTCACCACCTTGGTAGATTTTTTTCACATTCAAAACGTTGAGCTTAATTTTTACGTTTTTAAGTTAAGAAAATGTCTGGATATAAATGTTTGAAATTTAACATAAATTTAAAATATATCATAATACAATATTTATACGTTGTGCAGTTTCAAATATGACGTTTTTTGGATTTCGAACAGCGAACAGACCAGCGTGAAAAATATTTATTAAAAACAAAACATTGATAATAATTTTATATTACAACCATTTTTAAAGTACGAAACCAAATAGTTTCTCACTGGTGGAATTCCGTAAAATTAAGTCTGCCTGAGTAAGACAAATGGAAATGATACCCACCCTATTTGTCGCCAGCAATGTGTTATCAGGCGTGAAAACGATTTTAAAGGATTTCGCCTTCCGATCTTCCTAACTTCACGTTTGTTTTCTACCCAACATCACACACACACACACACACTCACATGAGTACACCCGAGAAAGCTGTTTCAGGTCGCTAAACAACGAGTGTATACGGAGAACTCTGGTGAGAGTAGTCCACTGGACTTGACAGCAGAGTAAGATCGTATTGTTTTGAGATTTGTCAGAAATTTCTCGACATTACATACCTTCGTTATATATGACACAAAGTTAATCTAGCGAGTATTTTTTTTTTTTTTTACGATAACCGAACCATTAATTATCGTCAACATGTCTCTTTTCAAAAAAAGATTTTATCGGAATACCAGTTTTCTAGTATTTTTTTTATATATATAATACGTTGGTAAACATATTATAATTCCACACTTATTAGTTGTCCAATGCTTTGACGTTAATTATTTTTCAAGAGATTAATATTTAAAACATATTCTAAACGCCAGCACTACTTTAAATAATAATAATAACGGATGGATGTACAAATAATATACGGTAAAACGGTTTATGTATAATTTTTCGAAATTATTATTAAAATAGAAAAAACCGACCTATATCGATCAAATTAATGAAAATAATCGTCCAAGTATTGTAGTCTTAGGATACACATTGTCGAATATGAAATACTATGTATATATTATGTACAGTACCATAATAGTGGGTGATTCTTTTATCAAACAAAACTCATTATTTAAAAATTGATTAACGTTTTTTGAAAAAAAAAATGCTTTTTACATAATTTCCAGTCGTATAAAGGGACATTTTGTTTAAAACATATATTTTTAAGTTTTTACTTTTTTGAATAACAATGAATGATGTCTTACGCGGTAGCAAAACGTTATTATATGAATAATAAAAGCAAAAATAGCATGATAATGAAAACAAAAGGGTTCGATTAAACGATGAAAATTGGTATTCAAATAAATACATTTATTAATTAAGATACTTACTTGGCAGTATATTTTTGATCCGATAAAAACGTTAATCAATTATTAAAATCCAGCCCCAGCTCTAATTTAGTCGTTAAAAATTGAGATAGCCGTTTAAAGTTCTTCTACAACAAAAAAAAAATTAAAAGTTCAATTATTTATCTGAAAACTAATTTAATTTATTCTTCAATAAAAACCTTTATTGCGAAATATTGCTAAAGCGTTTTCTGTAAAATATGATTTATTTAATGACTATATAGGTACATCAGGCAAAACCTACACGACAAAACCTTTGACGGAAATTAAATAATGATTATTTTTTAACGGTACCTTCGAGAATATAATATCATTATATAGTTGGTGATTCACCAAGTATTTCCATTTTTAAATTTAAATTCTTAATTTTGAATTGTTTAAATAAAACTCAAAAAAATTTTTTTTTAGATCTCATAAATTATTATGACTTGAAGACCTTCAATGCCTAAAATGTTGTTGTTTTATTTTTTTTAATCCTAAATCATTAATAGGTATTACGAGTTTCCGCTTCCTGTTAAATACGTGAGCATTTACATGTTATCACAGGTAAGCTTATGAACTAATCAAAACACATGCAAACAATTTTTTAACGACGCATCGTAAATTTTTATATAACCGTCCTGGTTGTGTGTTTTTATATAGGTATACCAACTCGGAGCTAGACCGCCGTTGTCATACCACCGGCAAGATTGACTTTGAACAATTGAACAGTTTCCGAATGGTACGACTTCGGACTTGTAGTGCGGAGGTATATAAGCCTTTCCAGTAATTTCACAGTTATACGGTTACACTGTACATTATGTATATTTACTACTTTGCGGTAACCCGTCTGCAGACTGCGGCCGCGTAGACGTCCCGAACAGCACCGGACCGTAAAATAAATGAGGTTCTGGTCGCGGTGTTATTACGGTGTGCGAGTGTGCGTGCGATCACCGGTCGGAATCGATTGTGAAAATACAAAACACAAAAAGCCGATCAAATCAGACCGTTTTATACACCACACACACCCCTCACGCACCACTCGGCTGGATACGCATTTTCGGATAACTATGTACTATATATTATCCTCGCCAACCCGACGCCAACGGTCGACCGTCCGTGACGCGAACCGATCGAACGTGTTTACGGAAATCACCTGTTCGTCGGCCGCAGGCTGCGCCTAATATTTGATATTATATTATTATTATAACTTATAACTCATTCCCTCTGGTACGGATATACGGATATCATACCCAAGACGACGGTCTAGGCAATCACGTGAACAATTCGATTATTTCTTAAGCTCACCATCTTTGCATCTTCGTATAATTGCCATAACCGACTCACCAGCGGGGAATGCGTAAATAATAATATTATCATAATATTCGGTACATGGCATATAGTATGCAAACTTCTAGGTTAGTTTAGGTAAAACAGGTTTTTTCTGGAAAATGATAGCGTTTTTTGGAAACATTGATTTTTACGCAACTTTAATTCAAACACATATTTTCGAGAAAAAAAAATATTTTTCTATTTTGTTATCGTTGTAATTTTTTTAATTTTTCAATGACAGCATACAATTTCGTTGTTATATTTCTCTAAGAATTTTAGTGTATAAAAATTAAATTTCCAATGGGTAGTTAAAGAGTTATAAATGTTTACTACGATTTTGATAGTCACCTGTAGAGTGGTAAAAGGGTGCCTCGCTAACCTCGCCCAAATGTTGGTTCATCATGCAATATCTTAACTTAAATGTTTTGTTGGGATCGGTCTGGTACTAGATCTAATAACAATAATTAATTAATTTAGTATAAAATGAAATAAATATAAATATTTTAATAATAATAAATTACGATTAAATTAAATTGTTAAATAGTCGTATTACTCATATAATATACAATATTGAATAAAATACTTAATAGTTACAATAATAAAATTTATAATATTTTGAGTCCAAATAATAATTATACCACTCAAATATATAATCTCAGAACAGCAAAATTATTCAATTTTGAAACGTAAATAATTGATGACGATTGGCGTGAAGTTTCTCAAACTTATAGATACTTAGAAAAACGAATTCTGAGTAGAGCTCCACACGGTAGTTATAATACTTCCCAATCCTCTACATAAATTTCAGCCGATATGGTCTTGCATGCCTGTTCAGCCGTTGCCAGTGGATGATCTCAAAGCAATGGCATAACCAGGGGGGGGGTCATAGGGGACATGACTCCCACTCATTGGCCGTATTTGCTATTTTGTTATTTAAAGATTTATATTCTTTATCCCTATACGTGGACGCATACTAAAATATGACTTATACCACAGAATATTCTGTGCCTATACCACTAGTCGCTATCACCGTTATCACGTTAGCATCGTGTATTTGGTGAAATTGTAGATAGTGTGTGCCATCCCCCCCTAAAAACAATTCTGGATACGCCACTGTCATTAATCTATATTTTTAAAGTCAATCATTATCAGCATTACAATAACATCTCTTGTATGGTATCATCACTATACGGTCCTTTTTGTTATTAGAATTTAAAGTACAATTATAATGTTATTGTAGTGTGACTCCGCGGGTTTGTCACAGTATAATAACATGACAATATAATATTATTAGCATTGCATGGCTACATGTTATTATTAATTTCTTTTCTGTATGGTAAAAGGCCAGAGTTCGTTCAAACGTCGATTTTTATATGGGTACCAACAACAGCTCTCAGGGAAATATTCCGATCCGGAATATGAAATTAATATTGTTTGCCAAACGAAATGAAACACTTTAAAAAAAAAAAATAACAATAAAATATAGTAAAAATAATCTTTTTTAAAAACTTATGGTTTGTAACGACTTTAAATCATTTTGGAAAATATATTCCCAAAGAAATTTAAGCTTTTCGAGAAAATTAGTGTGTTCACCTACGAAATAACCACTCAGTATATGTCGTCGAGTCGTCTATGACGAAATAATAAAAATTATAGTCGACACGATTTCAAACATCACATTGTCATGTGCGTATTATACAATTATAGATATTATTACGCATCACGAGGTAAGAAGGATTATAAAAGCGAATCCGGTTTTAGGTCTCATGAGTATTTTTTTTTTACGAACACCCACAACAACAATAATTATTGTGGACAACGTCTCGTAGAAGACTTACGACCGCTCGGAAGGGGCCACGACGTGTCCTCGATTGGTTGTTGGCTGTAAAAATGAAAACCGCGTTTGGCTTCTCGCGATAATTCTATGCGCGTAACACAACAGTTTCGAGAATGGGGGCAGGCCGTACTCGTGCTTATTCAAAAGTTCAATAATACCAGTGGATCCAAAACGCATATCGTCATAATGGGATTTAGTAAAATATATTCGCCGACGGACAACTCTACAACCGATTAGGATATGTTACGTTTTTAGTAATGAATATTAATCTATAAATATTTATAATTTTTAAAATTGGTCAAATATACTAAATATTATATCTAACATTAAATCTATTTTAAATCTTGATAAAACCATTTTTAAGAGTTTTTGTTCTTAAGCATAAATATTTTAATAACTGAAAAACTATTTGTTTAAAATTTAAATTAGCTTCTTACATTAAAATAAATAAATAAAAAAAGTGTTCTCTAAATAATTTACTGTAAAAAAGAACGGTTTTTATTTGTAAATCAGAAGTTTGTATCGCCCCAGAACACTCCTTGTACAAAAAATCTCAATAATTTATAAATATAGTATATTATATTTTAATCATTCAAAAAAATTTGAAATTGAATAGATTTATGATTTAATGAAAAAATGGCGGTGAATATATTTGGTAAATCAGGTCCTATATAATATTAATGTCCATTTAGTTATAGGTACATACATTGGTAGGTAAAAAATTACATACCCTAATTCAACCACAATATTGCGTGTGGTAATAGTTTATTTTTTTTAGTTATATTATTCTAATAATAATTATTATTATACGACAATGGATTGGTCGAGTTTTTTTTTCAAGCGGATCACGTTGTAGTATTATACTCATGTTAAAATTAGTTCCAGTTTTCGGCTAAAAGAACCTTTGGCGGCACTTTACCCAAGACACTCAATTTATGTGTACACTTTAATCTCTTAAGTGGGGCGTGCCCTATTTACCTTTTTTCCTTTTCTTTTCATGTAGACTTTTGAAAACATCTAAGGTTAATTTCTTCGACTCCCGTGTTACATTGTGTTTTGAACGTTTCGATGAAAGATTTTCAAACGGCTAAGTACACGGAGTATATATCAATCGTCTGGAAATTTCGAGCGACTATATAGCTTGTGTTTAAATTAAATGTACTATTGTGCTTTTTTAGCATATACCTGTAGTTCATTATGAGTATTTACATTTTACGTAGGTAGTCGTATAAATTAGTGTCGTTAAACTGGAGCACTAGACGTTGTTTTATATTTAGAATTGATCTGCATTTAATTACAAGACGTTGAATTGGCCGTGAGTCCTGTTATTCATAAGTCACTCATTTTTACGTCTCGTTAGTCGTTACTCGTTAGCAACAACATTATTAAAGTTTAACATATACAAATGTATATACTTTAAATAACTACATACATATAATGAGATAGAGTAAACAATATGAGTGTAACAATATAATTCATTGATGAATGGAACTGAAAAATAAAACCATTATAATAGTAAAGTCGTTTCTTTATTATTACGGTGGTGAAATATTAAGCAAAATGATTACTATTCAACTGTTATAATGTATCGAAGTGAACAATAATAATTAGTGACGAACTTTTGTTGAGAGTACATGACCCAAACATGAGTTATTTAACTGATATAGGTATTGATTTTACTTCTCTGTTTTTAGTAATTTAATTCATTTTATAATTTAGTATTCAGCCACATATAATGTAATAAAATATGATTTTAATCTTTAATTTTTAATTCATGTTAACACAATAATTATTTTATTTTAAAAATGAACGCAAACAACAATAATCATACAATTATTTTTTTCTAAGTATTGTTGTACACACATTTATTGTAGATTTAACTTCAAAGACTGCATACGACAATAAATTTGAACGAATTTCATTCTAAGTCAGTTTTAAGGCCGGAAAAATAACTATAAAATTACCAATTTCTTACTAAGTTAACTTACTCAACAATATTAATATTATTTAACTTAATGTAAAATGCAATAAAAGAATAATTGAACATAAAATTCAATTTTTTTTAGTAATTAGCTCTCGTTTCATGTTTTTATTTGATCGTAGAAATAAGTACTCAATTTGTTATTGATGAATTAATTTCCTTTAGATTTAGCTGATTTATAACCATCCCTCGCAGGTAAATAAATAATATTATGTAAATAGGTAGGTACTCAAAGTTTAAGCGAATGTTTCAATGTCACAGATTCATTTTACTACTTCTTCATTCTCTAATCTCGAGAGCATAAAATATCATTGGTTTAATAAATAATTGTAGAGATATAGGTAATAATCAGGTGTTACACTACACATTAGTTTAATTTAATATTTTCTCTTTGAGGATGTATCAAAATAATAGGTTAGTTTTGTCTTGTTTTTTCTAAAAATTTTCTATTTCTTTTCAGTGAAAATTATAATGTTTGCCAATTTATCACCAAGCATTTTTTTTATTGATTAATACGCTATAGACTATACAGATATAACATGATACAATTTCTAAGAGAATTCGGTACATTTGTAAATACTTTTTTCATAATTTATTAGTATCCCATCTAAATTTAAATCAAAAAATAAAATAAATATGTTGTTACTGACTTGACCCAACAGCATCGGCACGTTATTATCCGGTGGACTCGAAATGGGTGTTTTTCGTTAAATTTTGAGAATTTTCTTTGTAGTGATATTATTTAATGGACATACATTTAAATTTATAATGTAAATAAAAGGAATATGAACTATAATAAAACCATAGATGACTATTTCGTCTATATTATTTAAAATAATTAGAGTAATACAAATATATTAAACTTAAATTGATAATAAAATCACTCTATAAAAGCGAAAGAGTGTAACAGTGCTTATTCTTTTCTGAAATAATATTATATTTTTTGAAGCTAAATATAAAAGTATACGGATTGATTAGGGGTCCATTCCACCCACAATGTAACGTGAGAACATGTTTTACTTATAAACTATATAACTTTTAGCTTATATTAATTATAATTTATTACCCCCTCCCACCACCACCCCCAAGGAACGTTCTCCTTTAGCCATATATGCCTTGTTTTCAGGGTTTGCAAGATAACCAATTTTTTTAAATCTTTAAGTTAATTATATAAAATATATATATATAGTAAAAAGTAAGCAAAGTCAAAAGTTACTTAACATTCTTTATACTTAATTAAATTAAAAGTTAATAAATAAACTCAACTTTATTAAGCAAATTTGATATTTTTGGTCAACACTAAAATTAATCTAATAGACAAATTTGACTGTTATTTCACAGCATTTGTTAAAACTTGATCCTTTGATCCGTAGATATGAAAAAGAAATGTTTTAAGGTACAAATATAGGTATAGCTTAATATTTCAAAAGTATTTAACTTAATTTTGACTTAATTATATAAGATTAACTTGTTAGTTACTTACATAAAAAAATAACTTTCCATGTTAAAAGTGAATAACAAAAATAACTTACTCGTTATAGAACTCAGATAAAATTAACGTTTCAACTTTGAACTCGTTAGTGCCTTGACGGTTTGATGGTTTCTAACGTCCTACGGACTTGTCCCGTACTTTTTTATAAGTTATAACTTATAACTTATAATAATGTGTTATGACATCATTAAAACGATAAAATTGCGATCAGGATTTATTAAAAAATGTTTGTGATCCTTACGCGATATAACTAATATCGTAATATTATAAGTCATAATTTAATAATATTTTAATAGTAGTATTATTAGTTGTTGAATAAAGCAAGTATAGGAACGTTGTGTACAATATATTAACTAGCATACCGTTATCCACTTATTAATGATAAACGGTAATATTAGATCTAATTTATGTATAACTGACATTTAATAAACTATTTAATTTATAAGCCATTCAAATTAGATAGGTAGTTGGACAGCTGTGCTTGCGTTAAACAGTATTATTCGCATATTCGTATAATAATAAAATATCTCTGAATATCAAATCTTCAATCGGAATATTATCACGATTTCCACGCAGATACTATTGTCGAATGTCACTCCGCCGAGTCGCCGAACAGTTTGGACAGTTTCTGCGATTTGCACATTATGGTCCGTAATAAATGATGGATCTAGGCTATACGGATTGAACTAAGTAGAACATTTCAGATGTTATTTAAATGGACTTCCTCTGTACTACTTCGATGACATATTGTCACGCGACTCGTGTTTTAATATGGCCATTCACTGTACAGAGGTGACATTGCGAGTCGATAATATATTACTATATTATCTCCACCCAGAAACGTAGGTACCTACCTATAGAACAATTTTTTTTTCGGTTCGTTAATAGCTCTCGTCACGGACCGCGCACCATGTTAAACTTATCGTAAGGTCATAAAAATAACAAATTGTCCAAAGCAATGTTTGTAATAGCCGCAGGTGTATTATATTTACATACGCACGTAGGTATTATACATTTTAATGTGCAGTATTATTCAAACTGTACACAGCCAAGGACTGCGAGTATAATTTAATGTAACTATATCGTTACAATATTTTTAGACGCGAAGAACGACTAAAAAATTGTCATTAGTGCTATGCAGTGTGCGTTTGTAATGTAGTTTATGTGATTGCAAAGTTGTGACATCGGACTTTCCGTACCGTTTTGGACACACTGTCTGATATAATATTTAGTTTGAGTATTACGCTTACAAACTTGATTTAAATACATGTGTATATATCGTATGTTTAAACGACTAGTGATAATTATTATTGAATTCAAAATATGTATTTAATTAAACTTTCGAAACGACAGTTTGAATTTCTTATTCGTCCGTATCGCATTGTTCGAAGCCACTGGTCGAGTATAATTTAAATTAATATAGTATATAAATTAGTAAATCTCCACCGAATTCATACGTCTTGTATAATATAATACATGCGATTTTGTTCTCATTATAGTCACTTTTTAATTGAAGAAATTATGTTAACGAGATACAGCTTTACTCGTAACGGTAACTCAAATAATACATATAATATTAGAGTAAAGAATATTATTTTGTTAGAATATTTTAAGGACTCGCACAAATAAATAAGAACACTGACACCGAAATAAAACTCGGTTAAACCAACGTGTACTATTTTACCATAGCCATCAGTCTAATGAAAATAGTAAAACTATGTTCACGAGTCGTATGTTTCATTTGAAAAAATTAATAATCACAGTTATTATTAAAGTTATTGAAATCGTTCCGCATTGTAAATAACATTATGGCTTTTGACGAACGCGGAAAAGTTTGTGGTAGAACAGTGGAATATTTCAGTTAGGATAACATTAATAAACAGTTTCAAATAATATTAAAACGTCGTAGTTTAAATTACATTTCTACACAATAATAAACACTATACCTACAACTCAATACGAGTATACCGGGTGTTCAATTTAACTCGAGACATTAATTTCAAAACTATTATCGTTTTTGAAAATATTATTGTACGTACATTACTTTAAATCGCTAATAAAAAAATATTTTTCAAAACAAGTATATTTTTTACTATTTTTATCATTTTATATTTTTAAATATTTTATAAACGAATATTTATTAATGTTCTTGAACATATTCTTTTGATATGCAATAAATGACAACTTTATACTTTTTAAAATGTAAATTCTATGAGTCATGAAAACTCTGCCGGAAGACTAAAGTAATAAGAAGATATCAGTGGTGATTATGTAAAATATTATTATTTTATAAAATATAAGTAGGTATTTAACTAATTAAAAGCTATATTCATATGTGGAGGGTCAATTTTCAAAACAATCTAAAACTATTATCGACAATATTTATTCAGTTGTCAACATCCGATCAACGGCCATTGTCTTCATCTAATCGAATATATCAATATCGATAACGTGTAGTCTACTATACTATATAATTTTTATATATTTATGTATACTAACAAGCACATACGTCTTTTTGTTTATTATAATCAGTGGTAATTAATATACGTTAGATATTTATATTAATTCAAGCTTTGTTGTTTTTTTTTTTAACTTTAAATTGCGTTAAATACTATTTTGAAAAAGTTACGATCCACCCCTCTCGCCCCACAAAACCAAAATATTTGATCCACCACTGCAGCTCATTGCAGTCTGATAAACAGCGTACTATTGGCGATAGACGCCAGAGTTAAGTTTTTCGCGTGAGAATAAAAGCCGAAATTCGATTCACGTTTCGTTCAGAAATATCGAAACACACACACACGTAAACTTATCTTATATTCGCCGTGGCCACGTAGTAGCGCGTACGCGTTTACGATCAATAATGCTCTTAAACGAAGTCGTATTTCTTTCAAATAAACAATATATACGTATACCAATAGTACGCCTCCTGCCGACGTTTTCCATAGTATATCTATACCTAAACCACACACACACACACACTATTATACGATACACACATAATATATGTAATATGTAAATAACATACACACACGTGTGTGGCCGCGTTAAAAAAAGCTGTGGCGAGTTCAAACAAACGGAAAACAAAACATCGAGAAGTCTTAAACATACGCATATTGCAGTACACGCGGTTTCGTTGCTTACGAGGTTGTACGATTTTCTAGTCTTTTTCGCAATTGATTCAACGCCCCGAGGGACGTGTCTCGAGAGTACGATATACCCGTATCCGCAACGCCGCCGCGGCGAAACAAAACACAATACACTTATAATAATAATAATAAAAAAAAAAAAAAACAAACACCAGACCGAAAACCACATCGTGTACACATATTGCGTATATATATATATATATATATATATATGTGTGCGTGTGTGTGTGTGTGTGTGCGTACGCGCGCGCGCGTTACCCATTCGGGGGATCGCGATAAAAAATTTTCGCCCGACAAACGTGGCGGGATATTAAACTCGAGCTGGGTAAAAATATAAAAACGTACCCTGCGACACCGAAGGCGAAAACGAAACGACGCCCGCCACGCCGTCAGTTATAAACAACGTTTATTGCCGACGTGCGGGCCCATAGGCTAATGGGACCCGGGCGCGTCGAATCAATTTAATTTCGGATATTTATTAAACTTTAACGGGAACGCGCCGTGAAAGCTTAACGACAGTTCAATGTCGTTCGGCTGACGAACGAACGAACGGACGGATTTGATTTATCCGCACGAAATCCCTCTTGCGTTCGGCACGACTTCAAAGGTTTAATTTCGGTAATCGAATGTCAATGTAGCCGTCGCGCCGCATAAACAGTTGTTGTCGATTTTTTCGACAATTTTACGTTTCCCGGCGCGCCAAATATGACGTTCGACTCCGTCAGCGACGGGCGACAGCGGTTCGTTTTATTTTTATTAAAATCGCGTTTCTCGTCAGGCGAAAGGTTTTGTTCAGCATTTTCGCACGTATACATATAGCATTTTTATCATCCATTATTATGATAATCGTCATTGTGTTATCGACATTTTGTCAAACGTTTTTCCAGGTCACCAATTTCAATGTATAAACGAAGAATTTTGTTTCCGGAAAAAAAATGACACAACTACGCCGTTGGTCGTTTATACGGAACGGTTCATTTGTAATAGCTGTAACGCGTTAATTAAAATTCGCGACATAAAAATGTATTAAGGACATCGTGTAGCGTACAACGTGTACCGTTGCCATAGGTTTATATTATTTTGATGTTTCGCAGTCAAATACCACGGTAAGTTGTTGCATTTACAATTCGTTTTTCTGCACGGTAGAAATACATACATACGCACGATAGCTTATATAAATAATACGCAAACAATACATTTTCGAAAATTACGACCCAGCAAAAATATAAAATCATAGATGATATCTCATCGGATATCGATGTATTGATACCTATATATGTGTATAATACACAAGGGTGTATTTTTACCGATCCCGGTGGCATAGGATCAGCTTTAGCTCGAAATCCTCGGGATATAGTGTTTGTGCCAAATGAAACGAAAAAAAGAGATCTGCCTCCAGTTATTTTCCAATTTATCGGCCGATATCACTTGATAAAATACCAACCCTTGGACTAATAACACGCCATATTTTACGGGAACAATGAAATGGAATTTTTTTAGAACCCACCCAACGTTCGTAAAACTGTACTTATAGTCGGTCCTCCGAAATGTTATTAATTGGCAATTGCTGAACAAAAGGTTTTTTTTTTTCAGTTATTCCCTGTAGAACTTGAAAATTATTTACTAGCGCAATGATTATATTTATTCAGATACATAAATAATATACTGTTTATTCGAATCGCTATGAACAAAAAGCTTCATTTGAAAAAAAATCTTTACTATTCAAACGAAAATCATCGCCAAAACTTAAGCATATACAACAGAATAGATTACATTTAAATTCTCACGTCGGTCATAAATCGTAATAGTAGATATAATGACGAATTAATATATTATACATAATAATATATTATCACGTAACACCACAATTAATTATATTACATTTTCGGCGACCTGCAGATCCATAAATCACGCAACGAATTAAAATTGGTATTTGCTTATATTTATATGATTATCACTCAAGGCCGTAACTGGAAATTAATTTCGGGGGGGGAGGGGTAGCTAAAAAAATGTGTTCTAATTTTATTATAATATTTTATAGGTACACGAAAAATTTCGGGGGGAGGGGTTTGACAGAATATGATTTGTGTTAAATAAGCCTTCGTAAAATCTTCAATCGTCTTAAACCATCGACAACAGCCCATAGCGTTAGTTTAAAATAGGGTGACGATAACGGTGAGGATATATTATTTTTACTGTTTACGATATACCTACGAAAACTTTTGAATGCCATCTCCTATAATAACTATAATCGTGTTCGATGCAATAGCTAACGAAATAAATAATAGCGTTGCTGTAAAAATCGTGTTTTTCAGGTTTTCTACTCGCACCGCGTAAACCCCAACAGAGTAGTCCAGCTGAACTTTGCCGAATCCACATCAAACGTAATCATTAGTGTAATGTAGTTGTAATACTCTCATGCCATACTATTCTAAATCGGAAAATACGATTGGATTTTGTGGAAGATGACCTTCATAGAATTGGAGTGTATACAAGAATGAAGACAAAAAATTCAGGATGGAAAAAAGTGTAGGGAAGTTGCGCAGTTCTGAAAAACCCACGGAAGGTATTGAATATCCTGAGAGGAAAAGGAGGGAAAGAAAAAAATAAGAATAATATTACTATACTGTATCATAATATACTACTTACGTATACCGAGTGTAATAAAAATAATTTAGCTAAATATTTAATAAATATAATAACTATAATATAGGTACTCTATATTAGGTATTCTAATCAAAAACCGTATATTTAGGGGAAAAATATAAAATTTTGATTAAAATAAAAGTTATTTCGCACTCAGTTGATTATCGTTAATTTATTAAATATTCCTTTTACACCACGTGAATAGAGGTTCTTCAGACATTCATCCAAAAAACTAGACAGGCACGTACAAAATACCTATGTGGAATAATAATATAATATATTATACGTCATATTATTATATCATCGTCTTGTAACTTAACCTAGTCGATATAATTACTACAAGCACTGTGTAAAATGGTATTCAGCTCGTATAAATAAATTGCACACAAGGGGCTATGATATGTATATGCCATATAGAGGAAACGACCGTGTTGCCGACAGTTATCGGGTTTTTGTCGCGTAGACGAAACTTTCTGGCGCGCGTCTGACAAAACGATTGACCGAGGTTTGATGTGGTCGACGACATGTCTTATACACATACAATAATAATGTATAATATTATACATGTCCGCCTAAGCTTTTCAAAACCGGAAGTAATGAGATATTCACGTGGAAAACCACTGCGGAAACTTTACCGTCGTCATTACAATCTAAATACGTATATCTATTATAATACTATATATACGCAAGCACATGCAATATACGTAATAATGTATATATACAATGTATAAATAATTTGAATTTAATCACAAGGATCAGATCATTATACGATGGTTATTACAATAGTACTGAACCCGTTAAAAATGCATCAACGAGTCAATCAAGATTAACTATACATTAATTTAATAATTAACAATAAAAAATAAAAAAATTGAAAATTTATGTTATTATCATAGTCCATAGATAATTCTGTAATATACTAATATGTATATTATACTGTTTTTGTATTGCATTATATTTTTGGGTGGTTTATTTATTAATATTTTTAACTTGTGGATATTATAAAACAACACATATAATTTAAATATTAAATTGAGTAAATTCACATAGGCTATCACTAGATATAGACTGTAAGAGAAATTTTGACATTTAAGAAATTTAAAATCAAATATTGTATTATTTGTAACAAAATTATTCAAGTATTGAAGCATTTCCTCAAGCACTGCTTAAAAGTGGTTAAAATATAAAAAGCATGCAATTAAATAAAACGCTTAGAAAAACTTATATGATATAAATATTTAAAAATACAATATTATTAAAACATTAATCATACTAATATTTTAATTTTATTTATCTTTATTATTAATCAATAAAAATAATAATATTATATACACTGTGTTGTAGTACACAGTATAGTAAATAATATATCGACGTTAATAAAATTTTAATAATTTAATGTTATCGGTGACCGAGTACAATACAACAATAATAATATTATATTATTTTATATTTATATGAATATTACGTCTGTGATAATATACTGATGTAGTTCAATCTAAAATACGTCATAATAGTTTCGAAAAATTGTTTTCGTCATAAGAAACAAAACGTCATGGATTAAAAATTAAATATATTTTATGTAAAATGTACTAGCAATACATTATACATATATTTATATATAGGTACTTTACATTTTTTCAAATTTAAAAAAGTTGAGAATGCGCCACGATAGTCGTTTCACACGTGTGTGTCAGTATACTTTGTCACAACCACAAATGTTGCCATCAATATTTTATTAAACACAAGCTATGGTATAGTAGGTATATACTATACCGAGTATAGTATACTTTGGACATACTTGTACAAATTTATCTGTCAAAACCATTAAATCGCGTACGTATTGAAGAGTTCTGAAGAACCGTATCAGGTACCTAGCTAGACCTAGTATAAATACTGAATTATCAGCACCACTTTATGTGTACACGGTATGAGTATATCCAATAGCGTGATGAAGTATGTATTTTAGGGCCTGCGCCTCAATCAAAGTCCGTGGGTGGATCGTGGGTAGCTAATGCAGAAGACTGTAGATCAGTGAATTTGAGATAATAAACTAAATAGTTAATATAAATGTACTACTTTTAACTTATCGTACAACCACTACAATTTATATTATTTAAAAGTGTAGGCTTATACGCTTAGAGATTATGGAAAAAAGAACGGGTACACACCTTAGAAAATAACAGGAATAACAACTCCAAAATATTTTTCGAAAAAGCAAATGAAATTAAACGTGGATATCAAATTATACCAACATTAATGAAGAAACATAATAGATCCTTACTAACGGAGAGTAAAGAAATTGGGTGTGAATTTAAAGATATGCTCGAAAAGTTGTTAAGCCAATCAAATGAAAATAACACCATACTTCAATACTCTACTGTAGAACAGTTGCTTGAAAAACCATCAAAAGACGAAGTGAAGTTGGGGCTAGATATGCTAAAAAACGGGAAAGCACCAGGAGATGATGAAATGGTATCTGAATGCCTGAAAAAAAGAGGCCAAAGTCTGCTGAACCAGCTCCACAAACTTATGAACACAATCTGGGAACAAGAGGAGATATCCGAAGCATGGCGTATATCTATCATCTGCCCAGTACACAAAAAAGGAGACATCATGGAGTGTGAAAATTATAGAGGGATCTCACAACTTAATACTTCATATAAACTATTGTCCAACATACTACTGACCAGAATCAACCCATATATCAAAGAAATAATTGGAGAATACCAAGCTGGTTTTATGCTAGGAAAATAAACTATAGATCAAATACACATCGTTAAACAAGTTGTTGAGAAGAGTCACGAATACAATAAAGATACATATCTACTATTTGTTGATTTCAAAGCAGCGTACGACTCAATCAACAGAGACAAACTATGGGAAGTCATGGACACGTTAGGAATACCAGCCAAGTTAACCAGATTAATAAAATCGTGCACATATAATTCAAAAAGTAAAATTAGTTTTGGAGGAGAATTATCTGAGGAGTTTCCGGTAACGAATGGTCTCAGACAAGGTGACGCTTTATCACCAGCACTGTTCAACATCGCCTTAGAATCAGTTATGAGGGCAGCAATATCCCAAGCAAAGGGCATAGAAATAAAAGATAATCAACATCTAACAGCAGTTGCTTACGTTGATGACATAGTCTCATTAGCCAAAACAGATAACGACCAAAAAACACAACAGATATATTACTGAAGGAGGGGAAATTACTTAAATTACTTAAATATATACAATTATTTACATAGTGATTAAGTCATAAATCGTATACAATAAATACAAATTTATCTATACATTTTTATCACTTAGATAGTTTTTATGATATTTTTGTTTTGCACCAACCACAATTAACACAAACACAAACGTACACTACACTTACTGTTGTATTATTGTCGCATCTAAATGATTAAGTAAACTAATATCTACACTAGCTTGCTAATCAATACAATTGATTTAACCTACACAGAATAGGTCACACGCACCTCATTTGTTAATATTTAATGAAGAGATATGCATGCATGTCACATGCATAAGCTGCGTTACCTTCATTAAAGTTGAGCATATCCTCATCGAATGGCGTGGCATATGAAAAGGAGAGGATAGAATTGAGAATATTCAAGTCACTTTTCAAAGTATCACAAATTCACAACCCGGACCGAAGTAACAACCATAAAATACTGCATTTTATAATAATACCAAATCTCCTTAGACAAACATAATGTATGTATTTATTTAATCTAAATATATGTAAATACTTTCGAATATAACTGTAAACTTTATAAATACTCCAAAACGTATTTATAATAATATAACTTTTATGTTTAATTGGCTCGTATGTGCCACAGATCGTGTTAAAGAAAATAAATAATGCAACAATGAAACCAAAGTTTTATCTTTGCAGATTATGTGAGATATTTTAAAATAACTAATAAGCAACTAAATGGCGTAGAATTGTGCTGTTTCGATTGTGAGAAGTCTGCACTGTTTATTCTCGTCAATATTTTAGAAAAATTAAAAAATCTTTTTAACTTGTAATTCGTGTGAAGATTGAAAAAATCTAAAACGTTTTATACACACGTCATCAGTATACCAAACTTGTGAGATATTTTAGATCCTAGTTAAGCTCTATTGAAGAAAATTGTCAACTTCCCCTTCTAAAAGAATAAATTAAATCCTAACTTCACCATTGAAGCAATTAAAATAAAGTAATTAATAATAAACTATTAACTAATTATCTAAACAGTTTGATAATTTCATTAATAACAAAATTAATAATTACATACAAATATAGAAGACAAAAATCAAAAAAACATAATATTATTAATTTATTGTATGTTAACGACTATTTTATGTATCTCTGTGGTTTGGATACTTTAAGTATTAGATTCGTGCCCTTGAACGGCTTGAACTATAACATAAGTTCGACTAAACATAAACGTTCGTATTAGTCATTAGTAATCAACTTTAAAATATTATAATTATTATTATTATTATTTATTAACATTAGTTTCGTTTGGTTATTTAACTGTGAAAATTTTCGCGATAAAACTATGTAGGTAACCTGCTATAAGTATTATATACGTATTATTATTAAAGTAGATAAAGGATAAAATACAGATTTAACAGCTATGAGTGCGGTACGCACTTGGATAATTTATATTTTATCGCGTTTATTTAATGCAATATATTATTTTATGTATATATATATTATATTTATCACACAGTCACACTACTCACACTTCATATTCAATTTAATATAATTATTAAATTACTATATAACATTCGTTACTGAGTATTATTGCTATTGTCGTCTTAATTAAACCCGGGAGGATTAGCAGCCGTAATCGCACTTTTTCTCAATTAATCCGGAATTGCGCGAAATATAATAAGTAAATTTGCGTCCATAAAGAAAGCATCCCAATTTGTCCGATCAATTCAAAAATATGCCAAATCTTTGCAAAATATATTTCAAATAATTAATAAATACATTTATTTTTAGAATTTGATAATAAAAATATTATATAATTATTGTTATTAAAATATAATAAGATAATAATAAATTAATAACCATTATTTTGTCCTATTGATCTGAAAAATGTTTTACAAATTAGTTTTTAGTACAATAAAATCAATAAATTAGCCAAACCTGGAAAATAAAATTGAAAATAAAATATTATTAAAATATTGTCATTAAAAGTATTATAATTGAATACTAAAATTTGAAGTTGGTTCTTGTCTTTCTTTTATATCGGTCGAAACATACAACATTATTTTAAATAATTTAAATTAGTACTTAGAATTGGAAAATTAATGTTATTTTATTTTTTTATGAATTTTTATTTACATTGAATTATATTGATTTATAATATTATATTGTTTACAAGTGAACTATTTATTTAGATACAGATTGAATAAGTATAACGATTAAAAACTTATAACAGCCCCTATGTAATAAAAAATGAAAACTAAACAGTAATAACAAAATATTTAATAAAATAGTGGAATATATGGAATAAAATAGATCAATAAATGGTTACACTCATAGTGTTACGATATATAATGTTTTAATTCGTTTATTTTTCATAATATTTTATTGACCTATTTGAAAATTCTAAAAAAATATAATTTTTAAGAAATTTCCATAATTTTCATATCAATCACACAAAATCATAAGATCGATCTCACGGCGTTTTATAATATTTACTTATTATAAGTACGATTCCGGTTTTGTTAAGAAAGTTTACGATTACAGCTGCTTACGCTCCCGGGTTTTAATCAAGACAAATTAATATTTGACAAAAACAGTAATAATAGGTACTCATTATTTATTTTTTATAGCAATAAGTCGGGGTCCAACTTCACGGACGAGAAAAGATCTTGGGAATTAAAACTACACATTTGTTTTGTTATATATAATAAATAATAATATAGGCACAGCTATACAATTATTATGATTTATATTATGTCCATTGTCTAAAACGAACCGATTTTTTTTATCTAATAATTTTCTATATCGGCGATAATACGGGCAATTAATTATTTTTGAAAAAAAATATTGTAAAATAAAAACTTTTGAAGTTGAATTAAACAACAACAAAAAAAGGTAAAAAAGCTGCAGATAAAATAATAATAACAACTACGCCGTCCGGCTCCCTCGTGTACAATCCATTGGCTTTAGAAAATCGGGTAAATTTAAATCTCTGATTATATTAATGATTTAATGCGTTTGTCCTCTCCACTTCACGGCCATCCACTCTTCGCTCTCACAGTATTATTTTAATTTTATTGCCACGACACTTGAGTCTCGGGCCGATTCTCTTTCATTATTGCAGTTTCCAATCCTACTCACGCCACCGATGAAAATGTAAATATTAATCTGTGCGTAATAAATTATTCATTCGTTTCTTTTCTTTTTTACTTTATTTTCTCCCCAACCAACCCGCCGTCGAACAAGCAGTGGCTTAAATATTTATTTATTTTTTCATTCCGTAGATGAAGTTACTATTTCCCTCTTCCGTTCGTTCGAATCCGGTGTCGCCTCTTTGCTGCACCGCACCGCGAGGTCCCGGGGATTTGTGCGAATAAAGTTTTGTATAGAACCGAAAGAAAGACATTGGGATGGGGAAAAAAGTGTTAAGAGAGTTAGTTAAAATCCATTGTGTCAACAACAACAACAACAAAAAAAAAAAAAAACTATTCTGTCGGCCTCCAGACGATTTCGTATTCAGACTTTCCGTCGTCTTCGCCGCCCACGCCGTATTCGCGGTCGCCTCAACATCGAAAAAATATGAAGGAGCCAATTATTGTTATATAGTCGAAACGGATTTACGTGATCAGCGTTTCAATTGACTTTCAAATTTTCACCCTTGCGCGGAGCTTTTATTATTACGTTCATAATATTTTCTACCGCAAAAACCCTCAACGTCGCGAATGTCACAGCGCTGCGCGATGAATCTCCAAAAATCAACGATGATAATAATATGAAATAATATAGTATAAAAAAAAGTACCTAATCGAAGACTGTAAGTACGATTTTTGGATTTGAAAGGGCAATACTGTGACGAAACAAAAAAAAAAAATGACGCTCGTGGTTTATGACAAAAAAAAATGCCGCCGTGTCCGAGCGACAATACACGATAAATGTATAGAACATAATATCGTGACATCAATATAATATGTGTACTATATTATAATATCACATTCGTATTAAGTGATTGCAAAGGATTTTGCGATTTTTACGGTCTGACGCAAGCGCGTGTAATAAATATAACGCACACGATACGGTTCATCGGTACGAAACTTTCTTCGGCATGCACACTCGAGTCGTTCAAAGCGGTTTACGTCGAATCGTCTTGCGCGTCATCGCGAGAATCGTTGTTCGAACGGCCGCCATACACGGTTTCACACGCCATCCGCGCATAATGTGACACGTGTATTATTTTTTTTTTCTCTCCGCGGACGTTTGAATCGCGACCGATCGCGCGTTTCTCCCATTATCGCGCGGGCACCGAACGAGGTTGAAATACTGCAGGCCGACGACAGATGCGGAGTACGCGCGCTTATATACTTCGACAGTTTGACGTATATAAATACCGTAATGCACTTTATAATAGCGTCCGCGTACACGCTAACGGTATGCCCGTAGGTATGGTATATATACATAATATTTAAACGGTTTACGGGAGTACTTTCGATTTCGTCTGATGAAATTCATCGGCATACGGTTATTTGCTTATGTATGTGCATATTTTTTTCCTTTTTGATCGCTAAAATCCGAAAACGACTTGGCGATAGTTTGCGTATCACGTCCGTATATACTATTTACACGCGTATTCCAGTCCAATTACTCGCGAATCGCGTCACGCCGTATTGGTTAATTTTATCATCGTCGAGTTATATATTGTATATCCCGATGAGCTGTCTATTATCTACTTTATTGCAATTTTCCCCGATAATAATTATCAGCTGCAGGTATATGCATTTTAAATATTATACTATTGGAGTCGAATCATAATAATATATTATGGCTGCACCTCCGAATCGGTACGATTTCGAGGTTTCGGTCACTCATCATCTGGACACCGCGGAGACACTCCCCGAAACGTGTAAGACGTAAAACGCGAAAATCGCTGTACCAAAAACAGCAAATGTTTTAGGGTTAGCGGTATTTTAGGTGTTTGAGAACATCGGTGTACCGTGATTTGTTATAATAACCATTAACCGTCATCATTATCGAAAATATCTATTTGCGTATTATGAACATGTGGTGTGGCACGATTAAATAATAAATAAATAAAAGTTAAATATTCATAAACTACACTCGTGAACTTTTTTAAACTCGATTTAACCGAATAAACTTATGATCGTTAATTATATATAAGACTAATCCAACCAAATAAAAAAAAGTAAAGTAAGAACATCTTCATGTCATATTAATATTTTCTCTATGTCAGGATATTGTACAGTTTATATTTTTAAATCTATAATAATTAGACGTGATTAATTAAATATATATTTAAAAATTAATGTACGCATGACGTATTTAAGTCCAGTTTCCACGCATCAATATTATTTTTGTTAAGTTATTTTACGCATAAACCGTGAGATCATATCTATCTCCAGTAATTCTCCAGTTCTCCATAAAAAAATCACTATACAGAGCCCCTAGTAGTACGTCTCGACGTTGCATTTCTCATATAATGTGGTCTTGCAAAAACTGTTGAAAATGCAGTCACAGCCTTAGCGCATTTATATTTTTTAATTTGCGAAATAGCATAATATTAAACTTTAATCTCCATCGGACGATGGATTATTATGATTTATTATTAAGTCATGCATTTTGTTTTCAATTGTTAATTAAAAAAACATAATGATTTAATACCTAAATAGGAAAATGTAGTAATTGTTTTTTATGTTTAATTCGAAACTTTTTTTAACGATATAGTCACGGTTTTCAAAAGAAAACAAAAAATTACTCGTGGATGGTAATTTTTTACTTTGACGATATTAAAAAAATGACCAATGACTATGCTAATAATAATATTATTATTATAAGACATTTTTCAGTGTACCTGAAACGAATATAATATCATAGTGTCAGCAGTGTCACGCTTTAAGCAATTATTGATTATTTCCCGAAATATTAATTGGATAAGAACTGGTCAGGTTTACGGTTTTGTGAATATGGTTTAAAACCCGACAGATTATGTATTCTAACGAGTGATTATAATAATACTTTATTATGTGTTCGTTTTCGGATTGTTCGTGTTTAATAACAATAATCACGGAAAGAATCATTTCACTTTATCATTTAAGAAAAATATGTGTACTGCAGATGAGGCATTAATAAAATTTTTTTTTTTAGAATAAATTACACGATTATAATAATATTGAAAGAAAAAAAATTACAGGTTATGCCCGTTACCTTATATACATACGTGATCACCTGGACATCGTGGCTACTGTGTACAGTTTAAATTTTATAATATACTACTTGACACAACTATACGAAATGAATAATATCATCCCTGTAATATGCATAACGACCACACACAGCACGCGGATGATGAATAAATAAATTATATAATTACACTGGTATAGCTATAAACTTCTCTCGTGACGTCCGAGAGTTACATTTTTTTTCATTATGTTAATATCCTTCGCGCTAAAAATCGTTGTACGAAATTTACGTGTTGGAGTTTTTTTTTATATTTTTATTAACGCCATTACAATATATTTTCCAAATGTCGTCAATTGCCAAAACGACAATAATTGATTATTTATTATCAATAATTTAACTTAATCTGGCCTTTTAATATATGGCCGTATTATAGTAGTCAGATAGTTTTTTTTTTTTATTCATATTTATAAAATGAAAACTAATTTTTTTACCGTTTATTTATTCCTCCGTTTATTAACATACACGGCTCTGTATATTAAAATATAAATAACTTTGCATCATATAATATATTTTATTATACATTTATACATACATGCTTATGTATGATATACTTATATATATATATATTATGCATTGTTTAGGCATATAGGCCTTGTAACAAATATAAAACAAAAATCACGAATAATCGCTAATGCTAATCATAGTATATTTGAAGTTTATGAACATATTTGAAAGTGCACTTGTAAAATTTAAAAGTCCATATTTATGCAAAATTATGCAAAATAAAGTTTTGTGTTTGGCTTTGCGGCCATGTGTTTGCCGGCGAAATGCGTTTATATGACGTATATTATATTATATACACCAAACCGTTCTAACGGAATGGGCACTACACATAACACTGTTTACCTATATATATTGTAATATAATGGTGGACTTGTACGTCCAAAAACGATATGCAAATATATTGTTTGGTCTGAGGGATTGAATAAAGAACGGACTTTATCTCAAAACGATGTGTTGTGCGTAAATGGCGTCGACCGCCGAAACGGCCCATATTCCGTGTGTTTAAATATACCTTTAAATATATATTATAGTAAACGGACGTCAGACGGTGCCGCAGGTGTTTAGGGACAGAACGTCGAATTTACGTCGATGAAAATATAATATAAGAGTGTCGTTATGGTGACCGTGTGCTGTTTATATTCGCTTTACATACGAAATTGAGATTTCTGTGTGTGCGATGGCAGATCCACATCCGGTAGATATCATTGGGACGATGGGAGTGATTGTGGGGTTGAAATGTGGACACTACAGGTTATATAAGTGATTTTAGTTACGGAACGATTCGCGTACCTGTATATGCCCTGACTTGTAAAAATGTTTGTATTATCATTAATTATTATTATTATTATTCACAGTAACAACTTTTAAAGAAATTAATTAAGGACATAGTTTTCTACTTAAAAATGTAAAAGAAAAAAATAATATGTAAAGTTAAAATACGGACAAAGTTTTTAGTAAAAATATGTTACACGCAATTTAGTAAAACGAATTCGGACCTGCGAGTTAAAAACTTTTAAAAGAATTTAAAACGTCTAAAATAAAATAAATGGCGTTTAATTATAACTCATTAAGAGTTACAGAGCTATTAATTATATAACGATGGGTTATTTTTGGTGGGAGGGCGAGAAAAACTTTTAGCTTCTAGGTACCTACAATAACATACAGGGTCATCTTGACAAGATAACCTGTTCAACTAAGCCTAGTGAAATGTATGCATAAGTATGCTGCTAATAATATAAGTACAGATATTAGGACTGTACAGTTTATCGTATTAAGTATAGGATATTCATGTTGCTATATTGTTACCTATAGTATATTAATCGAGAAAAATCATTTAGCATTATTTTCCGATAAAATAAAAATAAAAGTTCCTATAACAAAGCAGGACCGTTTTGAACTATATCAACAATTTTACCAATATTTAATGTAAAGATTTTTTGTTCAAGCATAGGTACTCGTATTGGATTTATATCCCAATATAGTGGTGTTTATAAAAACAAAAACAAAAAAACTAGCATGGAAATAGCATACACGTATAAGCCATATTAATCCTTCCAAGTATACTGACCTATTTAAAAAAAAAAAATGAATCACGTTTCCTCGTCCTATGGACACGTTTATGTCGTTTATTTTATTTTTTCCGTCCGTCAGTGATATATATCTGTATATTTTTCGTTATATTTGTTAATTTAATTGTGTAGGTATCTGTATAAATACACTCAAATATTATATTAAAATTAATTCTTACTTTCAAACTAGATTATAATTTAAAAAATATTTATACTTTAGATTATTATTAAAATATATAATTATGCTATCCTAATACTGTTTCTCATATATACACTATTTTTTTTAATAGTAGTTACCTCCAGTTTTTAAATCTCAATCACTATTGTACTGAATATAAATTATTATAATTAACAATAAACGATAAGCCACGGGGTTCTAGAGATTAAAAAAAGTCAAGTAATAAGATTTGTTTTGTAGAACTTGCAAAGAATTAAACCCGAGGCGGGTGTTCTAATAACTATACCACATTTTAAAAAATGTGTGCATTTTTAGATATGAAAACCGATTAATTGTAATTATTTTTAAGATTTCAAAGTTATAACAATAATGGATTTTTATCTAATAAAGAGATTTGTTTTTGTTTTGTTCAATATTTTGATATTTATTTGGATTATTATAGTTCATAGTATCATGATGGTTAATATTTATTTTAATTTTTAATATTCTTGTATTATTTACAAAGGAAAAAATGTAATTATTGTCAACTTCTTAAAATCTTTAACTTTAATAATAATTGTTATAGAAATATAAATGATACGATATGCGTAGTATATGTGTTGTGCTATTTCCAGACATTTAGCAATGATGACATATTATTATGTATGTACTTTAATATTATAAATTAATCTCGTAATATAAGACGTATATAATGCCATTATATCATGCAAAAGTAATTTGAAGTGACTTCCGAAGTAAATATAAATTATGGTTTTGAAGCTCAAAACTATGTACAATATAATTTGGAATACAAACGTCTTTTGAAATAATATATTATTATTTTGTATTATTATAAACGTTCTACGTACATCCTTATGGTTAAATAACTAAAACTATAATACACTGTTTTTGTCATTCCTTAAATCACTATTTAATTAATTTTCCATAGAATTTAATTTCCATCAAACTTAGAATATAATATTACAATGATAAAAAAACTCAATAATATGATGTAAATAAAACTATTGATTATGTTTATATTTCGAGTGGAACAAATAAGTTACATAGGCAGAATAATAAATTGTATAATATATAAACAAGTAAGAACTCAATCAGTAACTTGGAGTTATTATTAATTTTATTTTCGGGCATCAAATCATACCTATATTGTTTCTAAATTTAGGTATAGCGGGAGAAAATGTGACGCTTAAAGTAAGATAAAATTATTAATAAAATACCCCACGTGTTACTCTAGATAATATTCTTGACATTAAGTTTTTTAATAGGTAAATTGATTATAATTTTAAAACTAACAGTATAAAACGAATTCCGCTGAACGTAAATAAATATGAATTTGATGTGTTTTGACGTTAGTAAAACAGAACAACACGTCATTATGCGGGTATGACGTCCTCTTGTGTGATCTTTTGTGATCCGCGAATAAGCGATGACGGTATATTATGATATTATGACACTCGTATATCGGACGTATTATAATAATCGAAAACATGATCGAGCGTGCATGGTTCTTACGCCCTTTTAGCTTTTATCATTTTAAAGCGATTCAAAACTCGAAATGCTTATACATGGGCGTATTCTCGGATCATGGCGTGCCAATATAACATTTCGATCTAAATAACGATGGCAGTGGTATTTGTCCCTGATTTGTGTCTACACTATACTCGTATTTCCATTAATGCGGCGACGATCCGGAAATACGAAAAAATCAACAACAAATATTGATAAAAACATTAAAAACGTTAATATGATCGTCCTGTATTATATTATGCAGTAACACGTCACGCAATGTCATTACACTACTATACAGCTGCAGTCGGCACTAACGTGTTTGATCAAAATGTAACATTTTTATTATTTTTTAACGTCGTCGTTATTTACTTTTTGGTAGTGTCGTATAGTTGCAGGTTGGGCGGAAACTCTACTGACCTTCAGCTATGGACTCACTGCGATTATTATTATTCTGGTACACTTCGTTTTTGTCTATAACATAATATTATTTACATTTAAAGATATACGCGCGATCGGCGGTTGTTGGCACTAGTTGCAAGCATCCAAAGGAAACTAAGAAATACAAAAACAATGAATTCTACATTAAAATGCTGTATGTTATACCAATTAGAACTATCTTAGAGTGCTGTTCAGTTTTATCAAAACCTTCTCGACTAGGTCTCATTAAACCGCTCGACCGTATCCAGAGACGATTTTTACGGCTCATTAGCTATAAGAAACGACAACATATTGTTAAAAAGTGGTAATTACGATTTTGAAGTTTTTCCGAAACGCTTTAAATTAGAAAAAAGTATATACGCAAAAATAGACGTAAGTATTATACAAAATAATGTTTTTATCTATCCTTCCGCCCTCCAACCGTAAACTGATAGTATATTTTAGTTGGCATCAATCGGACATCACCTAGATGAGTACCTGCAGTCAATAAACCTAATGAGTACCGGGTTTACTTATCATCTCAAGTAATTAGAATTTAGAACCGCGTGCACATTGCTGCTATAGAGTATTGATTGCTTTGAAAATCGATGATTACTTAATGTTCTATGAACCTATATGCGCTATAATATATATATATATATATATATATAGGCTGTAACTTTAAAAAAATAAAACCTGATCATTCGCGTCGCGGCGTCCGCGTTGTTGTCGCGCGGCGTTTAACGCGCTATTAAACGGCGCGGCTGTGGCGTCCGTATATAATCGAATCAATTAATCCGAGAAAACGGTGCTTAAACGTCGTTAGCGCGCGCTCAAAGGGGATTTTCATCGGCGATAAATCCAATTATTTACGCGCGAAGAATGGCGCGACTGCACCAGCGCCGATGATACTCTTATACATATTATTATACATAGACACAGACGACTACTGCGTGGCGTATATATTATTATAATATTACGTATTATAGTACATAATAATATACGCGTAGGTAAATGCGCGGCGAGTGTGGCGTAGTGTAACGTTCGAATAATAATTACGTGATGAATGGCCGTCGGTGGCGGCGGTGACGGTGCCTCGGGGCCTTTGCGCGAACAATAATATAATGGGAATAAACATCGTAGGCCGGGTTTTTATATACACGGGTACCTACATATTATTGTATATAAAAACATTATTATACATATAAAGCGAGCGTCACACGCGGCGGCTGATATTAATTTATTTATCATAGAAACCGATTTCAATGGCCACCGCGGAGAAATGCAGAGAAACATACAGCGCGCGCGAGAGAGAGAGAGACTGAGAGGGAGAGTGAGAGAACGAACGAGAGAAAGAGTTAGTGAGACGGACTGCAGTGGCGGAGAAATAAAACAATATTTTTATAGTCTTGTGTATACAAAACGCGCGTTTATAAACGTATAATTATTGTAAAACGTAGAGTGTAGACATAGGGTTTGATATTGTTTGGGGAGAGGGCAGTTACTTTGAAGCATATTTTGTGTAAAAATGATACAAAATTTAAAAAAAATGTTTACTTGCTGTACGTTCAGTTACAGGTCTTACGCTTTTATGTTTTACCTAACTATAATAAAAATACACAAATATACAATAAATACAACTATAACTATATGTTTATATATACTGACATTTATTCTTCCGATTTAACTTGACTATAATAGTATAATATAGAAAAGTTGTGACTAAAGTTGCTGAAAAATGCATTCATTTTAAACATGTTTACCATTAGATAGAGCTTCTTCATCACAACATTTGAATTAGATACTCAATATGTTGGCTTTTACTTGGAATTTTTTACATCTTTTATTCTTTTAGTGTTTTTTGGCTTTTTTAGGTCATTTATTTTATTTTTGAAATATCAAATAATTTTCATTAATTTATGTGATTTGGGCCAGATAAAACTTTTTTTCGTTGTCGTGATGGACATTTCGTTTTAACGTTAAAATGTTCTCATTTGCGTTACAATACTCAATTCGCACTTAGTAACTGATAATCAACATAATTATGTTACTGTAAAAACTAAAAAAATGGACCCGCAAAATCTACGGTCTATCATGATTTTCCCACTGAAGCGGAGAAAATATCAAGTAGCACGCTACGATTTTACATAATTTTAGTCTTATAACACATATTTTATGAATTATTATTCAATTTTCGTTTTATAAACATTATACAAGTTCTTTACGCACGTCACACTTAATAATGTCTTAAATGTTTGTATTTTTTAAATTATAATTTTTAAGTATACCTGCAGTGCATTTTATATTGATTTTTTAAGATCTTAAGTGCAATTATCAAGGTTTTTTTATGCATTCTATTCTTCTGTGGTTCACAGTCCTAATTACAATCAATAAGTATAATAAAAAAATGTCGGAATATATTTGG
The DNA here is from genome assembly GCF_003676215.2 of Rhopalosiphum maidis. NCBI lineage: Eukaryota > Metazoa > Arthropoda > Insecta > Hemiptera > Aphididae > Rhopalosiphum > Rhopalosiphum maidis. The sequence continues at coordinate 71,846,839 of NC_040877.1, forward strand.
TGGGAGGCTTAATCGTTCAAGTCACCCTCGATTGCGACTATGATCGCAACTCCTAACTCCTAAGTATACTCTATTCGCCTATTGTAACATTTGTGTGTGTGTGTGTGTGTGTGTGTGTGTGTGTGTGTGTGTGTGTACACGATGTATGCCAGCAATGGATAAAATTAGTGAAAAACTTTATTTCATACAACCATAGATAGTCGTAACTCGTAGAGTATCATAGTATTATATATATTACATAATATAATTTAGATATCTATGCATAGTAGACATAGTTATACACTAATGCGTATTGTAATCGTGGCCAATGGGCTGACGAATTGAATTATTACGACTATTATAATATTACCTTTTTTGTTATGGTCATAATAATAGATGGACTCCAAACATTTTTTCCGTATCGTCTATCCCAATTGCAGCAAGTATCTGATTATATGGTAGTTACATATTGTACTATTTCGTTTCACTCACACAAATTACTAATATATATATATATATATATATATAAATATTATTATACTTTTATTGTGTGACAAAAAATAGCGACGTTTTGCGTGTACTTTTAGTTTTAATTTTTGATTTTGCAAAAAAAAAAAATGATATATAAATCTGCAATAAATATCGAATAGTCCACGCAAAAGGTTAATTATTTTCGTTTCTTAGTTTTAATCTTTTAAATAACGATTTGTGCCTATATAGCTATATACTATACAGCAGATGATATGATATATTATGTAAACCACGAAATGTCAGTCTGCTTGTTAAAACTATAAGTTTTATACACATTTTCAGTTTGTTTTTTAAAAAAAATCAAAATTTATATTCTACGCGAAAAAAAATCACAGTATCAAATATTACTAATAAATATTAAAAATATGGCAAATGGCATATTCATGTGAGTAACGGTCAATGGCATAACTGTGTGGCACGCACAGTTATATACGATGATAATTTATATTTTGACCATTTATCTGCGATGACAAATGGTAATCAATACGAATTGTGACAATACGACGGGATCTGTTCACTGACAATATTTGTTTTACAATAACCAGTGTATAATTAAATAAATCATTTTAATGTAGTCCGCGCGTGGACCATCACAAACGCACCACGAGAACCGAAATATTGTTTTGTTACATACCTATACACGACCAGTGTCCACATGAGTTCTTCCGGAATGGGATATGACATTACTTAGCTAATTTGGGTTGATTTTGTCAATTCTCCGTAATCATGCTCTACGTTCTTTTTTGAGTGTAAGCGACAACACTTTAACATAATATACTGCTGTATAAATCATTTTCAATATTTGTTATACTAATGATTTTATATTTGTATACAATATGTTAGATTATAATTTTTTTTTCGGTTGCAAGAGCTCTAGAACAATAATTATAAACTTACATTTATCGTGCACTATAGTTGAACAAAAATTTAAACATAGCATGTAGCTTGTTCTTATGACGAATTAGATTTATTACTTCTTTAGAGACCCAAGTCGAAAATCTAGACTTTCTATAATTAACTTTTTGGATCAATCTTATTGTAGTATACAATTTCATGTAACATCCATAGGCATCCAAAATTAAATTGACTGCTGAATTCATTTCATTACTGGCGGAGGTTGGCTGCCGGTCAAAAAAAGCAATTAAAGAAGCGATATGATAGGGTAGTTTGCTTTGCTGAAGTTGTAGAAGAAAAGAGCTATAAAATTGAGTATAACATGGAATTGTGTTGTAAGAAATGTGCAAAAATGGATGATAAAGGTTACAAAAGGGTCAGGTGAACAGTTATAACACTGAATTGATCAGTGCTATTGAAAACAAGGTCAATAATTGAGTTAAACTTGTTAAAAATAACATATTTTTTTTAATAAAAACCGTACAAAGATTTCTGGAACTGATGCGACAAGTGTAGGGTAAAGGTGATGAATAAACAGTGCATATGTATTATTTCAATGAAATAGGTACTCGTACGTATACGGAACGTCGTTATAAATAATAATAATAAAAAACGTTTTATTGTTGTGGTTTCTGAATACTTAACATTTCATTTGTACGTATTATTATTATATTATATTATTTATACGCATACTGTTGTTTTCTGTGATAATATACTGTTTTCCATTAATTTCGCTAATAATGCGGTCTATTCATTAAAACGTTGTTTATTGTTCAGAGCAATTTTATTTGTGTTCTAAACAGTTTCCGACTACAATGACGACGCTGCCGCCGTTGACCCTTTCGGTATAGCTCGTACAAAGTTTCTCCCATTCGGAGGGATACCGTTGAACATATATCTTGTTCTAATTGCCAACCACATCACCATTTGTAACTATTGTGTTTAATTTTTTTTTTTTTTTTTTTGTCGATCCTGTGCAAAACTTTCATTACTCCTTTTTGTAGAGACTAACACCATTCAAAACCTTCTAAACCACTCCATCACATAAGACGTATTCCCTACAGGTACATTTGAAAGTTTAAGAACACATTCGAACGCAAATAAATCGATTGTCTATACTATGTGGTCTATAAATACTATTTACAAATTACAAAATAGTTCTTTCAAAAGTAATCACTCAAAATCCGAAAAAAGTATGTATGTCTTTGAAAATATTTATTTTTATTAATTTAAAGTCATTGGGAAACATTTTTTTAATGAAACATATTTTTCATAGTAGTTTAAAATTATGAATAATAATAATAATATCGCAAAGGATCTTAAAATAATAATAATTATTATTTATTATTATTGTCGAGTTGAAGCCAAATTTTGCGGCGTGTCAGGGCGGAAGAAAAAAATAACTCAACGCTAACGCGAAGCGACGGATACCGGAATAGTTCGGATTCCTGAGGGAATATGTACGTATATAAGCCGCGTGTACATCCGGGCGCTGAAAAGTAATAATATGCGCGGAAAATTTTCGTCCGCATTACCATACATAATATTATAATACAAGCCACTAACCTACATCATATTTATTATACATACCGTCTAAACGCGTTTGACGAACTTTGTAAATATTATAAACGAATATCCATACCATATACAAAACGTGTATATAATGTGCACGTATAATGGGGTGTATTTATTTTGATCGTACGCCATAGTGACTTACATTTCCCTCGGTAAATATTTCTCTGGTTTTAGACAAAATAACGGTTAGTCACATTGTTCGATCATATAGTGTAGGTAAAACGTTTTAGATTGTATAGAATTTTTCCTCGAGACCACCTGCACCGTTTCTCTCGAGTCCGTATTTTTAAGCGGTATGTTCTTTCGAACTTTTTGATGAAACGCTTATAATAAATATTGAAAATTGAACCGGCAATAGTTTATTATTTATATATAAGTTTATACTTTATAAAGTTCGGGTAATACAAACGGAACGGCACATCTACACTTTAAATGTTTATAAATAATAAACTATATTGGCTGGATATTCGCAATATGTTTTTACTATATATACAAATATAGTATTTCGAGGAAATAAATTGAAAGCACGCATTTTGAAAACTTAAAAGAAAAACAAATAATTCACTTCGATTTTTATTCAAAAAAATGTCACATTATATATCCACTTCAAAACCGTGTAAAATTCCTCTTTTTCGATCAACACAGAATTTTATAGAGAGGTAACGATAAAATAGTGATGGTAAAATCTCCCTGCGTTCGTATAATTATAGTTCACTCCCGATTATTATTATTGTATAAACGGAATTAATTAATATTATATTGGCCATAGTCGGTTTGGTCTACCTGTATTATATCATTTGTACACACACACACACACATACATACAATTTAATATGAAACAAAGTAAAAAAATTCAGTCATGTGATGGTATATTGTCGGTGTACACTGCATAATATTATAAAAAATGTATATATATATAAAAACGTTATTAAGACGTCAATCCCGACGTTTGTGGACTCGAGTGCCACCGCCGACGAGGATCGCGCGCGCGCCAACTGCATACTCATAATATAATATGTATATAACACTGCGTGTGTTGCTGCTGCAGCGCTGTGTCTCGCGATAATTAATCTCTGGGCCGGATAGCGCGTCAAAACCTTCCCACACCGATACTTACCGAAAACTCTCGACGTCCGCGTACAATATAACCCATATGTATGTGTGTGTGTGTGTGTGTGTGTGTATAATTTACGGGTAGGTACACTTGACTTACACACACATATGTATACGCAAACCGTTTAACCTACTCGAGACGGTGAGATCTGTTTTGTTTTGTTTTTTTTCTTTTTTTTCCGACCGTCTCCGCTCTTTATTATTATTCTTTTCGTTCCAATGGTTTTTGTTTTTTTTTGTTCTGTTTCGTAACGTTCGTGTACTACAGTAATAGTAATAGTTTGAATTCGGTTTCGGACGTCTTTTCAAACCCCGAACGTGCGTCTACGGAGGAGACTTGACGCGCGCATCGTCGTCTGACCCGACCGGATAAAAGAAACTCTAGTCAGTCTCGGCGATAGCGTTCCAAAACGATTTTCTTCACCGTTGGACGCTGCGCATTAGGATATTATAATTATTATTATGTATACGTCCTGCATCTTCGCGCAATAATTACACGTCACGAGATCCATTTCCCTACAGCACCACCATATTGGAATTTCGGAAGTTTTTTTCATATGTGATTGTGCTACAGTCAGTCCACCGTTTGTTTTACTCTGTCCCGCGTTTTTCAAAAATTCCTAATACTTGAGACAATACAATAATTTCAAGTAATACACAAACAGACGTTGCCTGATGTATCATGTAATCTGATAAAAACAAACAATTTAAAAATTCTGATTCGGTGAGGTTGGAGAAATGGACCTCACCTCGTGCTAAAGTATGCATATTGCATAGATTGTTATTTACACTGAAAATACATAATTGTAAACACCAATTTGTTGTGAAATTCGTTGCAGATAGAATGTGCTATATAGGTATACACATATTACCAATATATAATATTATTAAAACAATTGTCAACAATATTATTTTAATAACCACTAGCAGAAAATGTTATTTGTTCTTCATACTAATAATTATGAAGGTGTATACTTTATAGGTGCTAAATAGTTAAAATATTATTTAAAAACAAATTGTCTTAATGGTTATCAAATACTCTGAAACTAAAAGAATCTATTATACTATTATACTATTGTAAATTAAAGTATAAACAAAAATTAATCCTATAATATCAAAGTAAAAAATTAAACTAAAAAACAAAAAAAATTAAGCAACAGAGCGATGTAATTAAAAATAATTTGTGTTTTAAAATTTTAACAAATACAGTAGAAATAACAATAGCTGTAAATATAGATTTTTTATTAATTTTACAATTTATTATAATAACATAATAACAAATCAATAATCACACGAGAAAAACGGAAAATCCATAAGACTTATACATTAAGGAAAAATCATTTTTTTTTTTTTTTTTGTTAGGTATCAAGCTTAGAATATATTTATAATATTTTTAAATATTGCAGTTATTAAGTTTTTACTTATTAATCTCTAAACTCGGACAATAACAATAATTATTCATGTTTAGAAATATACAAAAAATCAATGAATTATTCAATTAAATAGTAATCAATATCACCTTATTTTTGCTATACTAAATTTATTGAAACATTTTTATATTCAGTTTTTAGACTTGTTATGTGATTTACACATTTACTTTGAAAAGTGAGTTTATCTTTTTCTTTCATAATGCAGTTATTCAAAATTTAGTTTTTGAAATTATTAGATGTACTTTGTACTTGACCATATTTTCAAATTCTTGTGTTTTTTTTCTACTTAAAGTGTGTTTTAAGTATGAAAAAATATCTGATTTTTAAATAGAATACCCTTTATACTAAAAATGCAGTGGATCATTAACATTTCAATGTATAAAAAATAAAAATTCAAACAGTTTTTAAATAATTTAATTTGTGTAATAGGATAATATAGTCTACGAGAATGGGTTTGCGTGGTTAAGGGATAATGGTGATACCAAAATTTGAGTAATCAATCAACATTTATCTTTTTTAAATATATATATATGCATATTTACACTTGGTCGACTTTCAAAAATTTTAAAATTCTGATACACATTATGATTAATTACTACATTTTTAAAATCTTATAAAACCCTATATATAATTCTTTCAAATTTTTTATCATATCAATGCCAAAAAAAAGCACTTCATAGACAATAATATATAAAAAATATGTATATGATTCTCATTTAAATAGGTACAGCCATAGGACACTCATTACATATAGTAATTGAATACGCCCAGTGCCAAAATAGTGTAGGTACCATAGTGACGACTCTTTTTTCTTCTATTTTTCATTCTAAAATAATATAATGTTTATAACTAAATACGAATAGTTTTCATGGCGTATGTTAATCATATTACGTTTTGGTTCTATACGCTTGTAATAGTATAATAATGTATAGTGTACGGTTTGGGATTTGTTTAAAAAAAACCCCATTATTTCGGATTGAAAATTGCACAAATCCTAAATGCACATTTGTATATATTATAGGTACATAGTTTTTTTTAACCAAACGAAAAACACTATGCCATAAAAAAAAACACATAATCATATTATATAGTATCAATAAATATTATGTATATGTCACGTACCAACATATACCATTATGATATTAATCAAATACCTTATATGTGATATTATTTTGGTTATACGTGGGTTTTGTTCACTTCGAAAATGTGTATTTATTTTTTTACTTTTGTATGCATTAACCTGTTTCAACACACGGTAAAGTAACAAGAGTCGTAATATACCTTTACTTATATCACAATTTTGTGGTACACAGTTGTAATAATTTTCCTTTTTCTTTTTATATTACTCTGCAGAAACTCTCGTATCGTTTCATTTTTTACTGTTGCGAGTACCTATTCTTAAACTTCCGTAAACGTTTAACCAACGAAATAGAGGTCGTTTAATACTTATACATCAGCTCTCTCACCCACTCCTGAAAAAAAATTGAATTCATAAAAATTATTACATAAATTAATATTATATCCAATTTTAACTATTATTTTTTTCACCACCCAAAATTCATTAAACCTAATTTATTTACCGAATTTAAAATTTAGGGAAGGTTTATATAAAGGACCTCATTTCACGACGATTATAGTCTTATTTTTGGGTACAACATAAATAATTTTAGAACTTCTATAACTAGAATACATTACTATTAATACTTCTGACTTAAAAAATAAAAAGCTAACATGTCGTTATCGCTATAATGCAGTGTATTTACTTGTACCGTTTACACCGTTCATAAATACTTACATGGGTAGCCTCGGGCGGCTCCAACAAAGGCGTGTTGGAGTGATAAATTCAAAAACGATGGTCTGTGCACCCGAAATCCTGGACAATACTATACAATATACATTATCTGACCAGAGCTGTTTATGCAGTTTTTCACTATTGAAAAAAAAATTAATGGAAATTCCTCCCTTACACACGAATAATGGGTAAACAAAATAATATACGATCGATTTTAAATCGAGACATTCGGCGTACGGTTAGCTGTGCTAAAAAGCTCCGTCCGAGGGGATAAAACACATAATTTCAAAACAAATAAATTTCTCGATGCGTGTAAATAAAAAAAAAAAACCTGTTATTTTAAATGCCATTACACAAAATATGCCAAATAATAAAAAATTGTGTTATCTCGGTGTCCTTAAAAGATAGAAGGAACTAAAAAAAAAGTATATAAATGTATATATATATATATATATAATAACACTGCATGTCAGTGATTCACGCATTTAAAAAAAAAACAGGCCTCTTCCTATTTAAACAATTAATATTTAAAAAAAATTGTCTGTATCTATTTGTTTAAATTTTTTAATTTTATCTGTAGTATTTTTTATTTATTCAACTGTAGTCAAATATAAAGCATTCTATTCGAAAAAAACTAACTTAAAGGTAACTATTAGAATACTTTGATATATTTTATATGTGACTTCAGTCGAATGAAAAATAGTTTATGGTCGTATTTTATAGATCAACACTCAGTTACTTGGTCGAAGAGCGGTGGTATGACAAGAACTTATTTGGTTTGTTAGTTTTTAACCAAATAGAGTTGAATTTGAAATAGTTGACAGTCTTCGGCAGGATTTGGGCTGTTCAATTAGGATATTATTAGTTATTACTTATTAGTCATGTCTGCAGAAAAAAATATAATACTACTGAGGATACGGGCGATTTCACTTCTTATTGAGGAACACTCACTAGAATGTTATGCGTTTATCGGATAATGTGAATAATATTGATTCAAGTTTGACTTTGAATGTTCTGTTTTTCAAGTAGGATTTCCGTAGAAGATACCTAGTATTGTATGCGAAGATAATAATATTGTATTTAAATGTACCTATAGTAAATATTAAAATTTGCTGTGTCAAACACCTGTGCGTCGTCGGTGTAAATATATTAATTATATTTTACTTTAGCTAAGATTGTGTCGTATATTAATATAATTATATTCGTGCGGTCGGTAAATGTAAACATTCTATTTTTTATACGTTAAAAATATATAATATAATGGATTAGCTTTTATAACCAAAATTTTTTTTTCGATTTTCCTACATTATTTTATTAAATATGTACAGTGTACACATATTATATTTATGTATTATTCAAGGACCTCCCGGTGGGGTCATTCATAATTTTAGAGTACCTATATTATATTATACTCTGTATCTGTTTTCACGCATAGGTATATACTCAATAAAAACCAAATAATATCGTCGCATTATACCTATTTCGTAAATAATACACGCAACGTAGCTACTCGATAATACACGCGTACCTATATATTATTATGTATAAAAATACCACAGGCGTGACAATAATCATAATAATATGTATATATATATATCATTATATTGGTATATATTTTATATGCATCAATAAAACGTTATGTTTGTATATACGAAGACACGCGGAACGTTCGCGTAAAATAGTGTATTATAATACCCGACGACGATTTTATGTAAATATGTAATTTAGGTGTATTGTCGTATACGTATAGTAGCGTATCTGCGTATACTGTTTATAGTAATAATATAAAGCATATTAAAAAATAAAAATATACCTATACATAATAATGATAATATACTCGAGACCGGTTGGACAGACACTTAAATCCTCCTCAATCCTCGTCGTTTTAAAATTATTTATCGTCGTCTATGAATAATTATACATATTATTACTATGTGCGCCGCTGTACATAAATACGATTTTATAATATTATTGTCAGATTATGATTTCGGCCGTCGAGATGTCGGACGCTCGACTTTAACGCAATAATATTCTTACTTATACGTTATTAAATAAAAAATATTGTAATGTGTGTCGTACACAACACCAATGTCGACTGAGTGAACGACAGCGATGATCACCATGTGATATACGGCGGCCGACGGGATAATCGATTGGTTTCGTGGAGTACTAAATTAGTAGGTGCGTACTATATAATGTACACGAGCTGAACCGTGTTCCGGTCGGTTACGCGGGTCGTGACCGCGACCGTGGTAGACGGCGGCGATGACCATAGCGTACGAGTATTATTATAGTGATCGGAACTACGCGCGGATATCGTTTTCGGCGAATGCGCGCGGCCGATCGTCCGTCGGTCGTGGAAATGCTATGTGGGCGGCGGCAGGTAGTTGTTAATAATAATATTTCCGAAAACGCCACCGCCGCTGCGTATAGTTATTATTAGCAGGTAGTTTATTCGTCGTCGAAAAGCACAACTGTCATCGAATAACAGGACTACTCCCTCCGACGCCCACAGAATAATGTAAATGTATTATCGGGTGGCAAACAACGGCACGATTACGATAATTGGACGTTAATGGGGATCGCGAAGGGGTTATCTACCTGTGACTATAAGACAAGTACACACGTAGGTATACCAGATACCGGAACGGCTGCCACCTGACATCATCGGTGGAGGTCGTCTCGCAGCGTCGCGCGCACACACAATAATTGTTATTATAATACAGGTATATTATGTATAGTTGCGTGTCTATCTATATAATATCGTACTATAGTTACATGGGTTATTTTTTTCCGAGGTGTTTTAAATTAAAACGTTTTCACCAGAAAACCGTTCCCTTCGTAATTCGACAATACGGCGGCGAAGGAAATAATTACTACCGCAGTTGTGTTTAATATTATCAAAGCTGGCCAAGATAACTATACAATTTTTTTAACTTTTTAAATTAATATAGAAAAATATAAGTCGAGTTTAAAGTTAAAAGTCAATCTCCTTTGTTTACACTCATAAAAGAAGTAGTAAGAAGTATATTAACGTGGTTAAAAAATCAGCTCCCGTTTTTCTTTTACAAAATAATATTTATACAATCCACGCTAAAGTACAGTAAGTAAATTTTAAAACTAGATATAGGTATTATTATACTGGTGTATACACACATAAATAATACATAATTTTATAAGGGTATTAATTAACATAAAAATAACGGAAACCATTCAATGACAAACTCTATACTAACTGAAATTATTAATTATTTAAAAGACCGCGGCGCCAATGTTTCTTTAAAACGTCAAACAGGGTTATCTGGTATAGGGTTATTGTTGACAGATTTGAAATTAATGTATTTGAGTGAGATTTTTATTCTCTATGGAAATGTATAAACAAAGTTAAGCATATTTCATATACGCATTTAAAACTTCGGCAGTCAACAATATATTTATAATTATATAATACATATTATAAATTTATAACACTATAGTTTATAAATAATGATATTATATCTGATTATTATAAAAACAATAATTTGTATAATACAAAATATATTTCAACTCCTTAGAATTTATCATGGGAAATAAGGAACAGCTTAAAATTACAATGAAATTAATTAACTGATTAGTAACTTCATTACATCATGGATATACATGACGTGTAACTTTATAAATCAGAAGATAATTTAAAAAAGTAACTAGGTTTGTAATTTAGCTAATAGTCACTTAACTTTAACAGTTTAACTCGTTAATTTCCAGCTTTGTATAACAATATATATAAAAATCCTTTACGCGTATTGGTATGTGCGTACCTACGTCCCTTTAGAGTAGTGTTGTTTTAAACCCTTTGATCAACTGATGGTTATAAAGTTAAAAAAGAATAAATTTGAAATTCAAATATATACATTTATTGAATTTATGAATACTAAAGGATTAACTAGTTAAGCAGCAAAATTCTTGATTATTAACTTCGGTTCACTTCATTTTTATATATTATGAAATATATTTAAAAAATTATTTTTGTATAATATTATAATACATATTGATTCATTTAGGTATTGAAAAATTTAATGGATGTAAATTTATTGAAATATATATTTTGTATATACTACAGATGAACTTTACACGAAACCATCAGTTAATAAAAATGTTTTTGCCCGACACCGGCCAACAAAACTGGCATACATTTATCATGGACCTTTGGTCATGAATTTTTAAATTCTTAAAACAAATAATACCGATGGAAAAATGTAAAAAATGTAGAAAACCTAAATGTTTTCACAACAAATATGCATATGACTATATAACATATTATACAGTAAATAGTCCAAGAACTCCCTGTATATTTTCCTAAGATGTATATCGACCCGTTCGCGGTAAAATAATCACTCAGTATATAATATATTATATCCGTATGGTGAGACTTTCGCGCACATTTCGGACGAGATGCCCAGCGTAAATATAGATATACACCAATACATTATAAACAACGTGTGTGTGTGTGTGTACCTACTCACACCCAATTAAACGCCATGGACGACCACCGGACTTTTCGTATATTAATTAAATACACGCGCGCGTGTGTGAATATTCTCGAGGACTGTATATATTATTATTATTATTATATGTTTCTTTTTTTATACGCATATATATATTTTTTACACGCGCATAATATTATGGTAATAAGCGCAAGTACATATTACATAGGTATAATATGTGTCTGTATAATGTATATTATATACACTGCTGTCTCTTTCGCGCGCGCACACACACACATATACATATATGTGTTATGCGCGTGTACCGTATGTTCGTATAAGTATGTGTGGTGTGTGTATGTGTATGTGCTTGTCGCGGCCATAAATCTATCGGACCGGATGTTTTGCCATCTCGGACGACGTTTATTATATACGCAAAATATATATATATATATATATATTAAACTGCTGCTGCCCCGTCTTCGACCTGTCACGTTACCCACTCCCCCAGCGGCCATCCCACGAAAGAGCAATCCAATGGGCCAATAGTTTTGTCTCATCAATCGACGTTTAAACCGCGGCTGGCTGCAAAGTCTCGTCACCGGTGTGGACTTAAGACGTCTCATCGTTTGCAGGTGTTCGAATAATAATAATACACTGTATCATAATAAATAATAAAATACACCAAGCATATGTTAAACCCAATTTTTTTTTCATGTACAATAATGAATTTATTCAGATTCTGATTTTTAGGAATTTTTAAACATAGATAAATACTTAAATGAGTTAAAGATCATATTTTCAATCTTTTGAAATTGTTTATACTATTTAAATTAGCCCCATGAGGTTAGGCTGTGTCAATAAAACTTAAATTTTTCAAACAAGGAACCCGCTTTTTTACCGTAAATTATTTAATGGATTATTTTTTTTTTAATTTTAATGTATTTAATTTAAAATTGTACATTTTTTTCAGTTATTAAAATTTACATACTAATAAATATTGGGTTGCAAGAACAATCACTAAACATTTATTAAATGAATATTAAGCTAATAGTCCTTTAAACATGATCTAGTAGTCCATGATTGATAAGTCCATTAAATGTTATTGAACCAGAAATTAATTTTTCATGCAACCCGTCATATGGATAATAGCTAGTCCTTAAAAGGGTTTTATTTATAGCTATTATAACTTATAAGATAGTATTATAGTATTGGGTCTAATATTTATTCTACTTGGACCATTTTTATAAATTTAAAATATCGATGGGTCATTATTAAAATTTTCAATTCTCAATAGTTCCCAAATTGTTTAAGTCCATTATCACTGACTTATTATTTATAGCAAATAAAGTTGTATAACTCGAAAACTACTCTCATTTTTATTTTGATTATGATATTAATACATTATGTTACCATTTAAAAACGGTTATTGAAAAAATTCATAGGATACTTCTTATAAGTATAGAATATACAATTTCAAGTATATGAAAAAATTATATTTTTGAAAATAATTTTTAATAACTAAATTATTATTATTTATACCTTAAAAAAAGGGGTGAGTATGCTGGTCAAGTGTGAATTATACACTGTATAGTTATATTACATTATAGTTTGTTATTGTTTTTATTTTTCAAACAACAGCACAGCATATAATTTGATGATAAAAATATTATGTAAATTAATTTATGATCATATATAATACATATCAAGTTTTTAATTTGATAATGCGGCGCATAATAAACAGTAATTATGTATATAAGAGACCTCGTTACATTTTATTCAAATATCAAATGGTATATGCAAAATACGAGCAGTTCAATTCGTTACACACTGTGCACGTAAAATGAAACGAAACAAAACAACCCGAGCGCGATATAACAAATGTATTTAATTGTAATCACTTACATTTCATGATTTGTATATGCAATTGATTACCGCCATGTTAGGGGTGGCTGTATGGTCATCAGAAAAAAGTAAAAATGGAAATATGTACTCACTGACAACGACAATTGACCATTTTACGAGTTCTATACATGAAGATATTCAAAGATAAATTATTTTTTTATAAATGCATACCTGCTGGTACTCGGTGCGTAGTCGTAAAGTATGAAAATACATCATATTTTAAAAAACTCGTAGTTTTTTGTGTTATTCAAATCGGGCACTTCGCGCTTTCCGTTGGTGTTCATCTAACTGGAAGAAGTTCTTTTTGCCCACTGGACCATTATTTCATCGTGTTCGGGCAGTTTTGTTCCGCGAAAATAATATAATACAAAAGTTATATTTCGGAAAACTTTCAAACACGATGCTGCACACTTGTATTCATAGTATCTAAAGTTATTTGAGAATAATGTTGCGCTGTGGTCATGTATAATAATTGTAGTCGAATTCGACTCCGGATCAGCGACAACAAGACAATAACGAGTAATATTAGAATTGCCGTTGCTTCGCGGTACTAAAGATCCGCAGGGATAGACTGATAAATTATTGTTATTATTATGGTTACGTCTCTGCCGCCTCCTGTGAGCGTTATTTTCTCGGGAGCCGGCGTTGTCCTTCCAAGTCGCATCTGGACCGATTAACGATTAAAACGGCGGTAAGTCTTTTCTTTCTTTTCGTTCTAATTTGAGCAGATAAGTTCTATCGCCATAATAGACTTTCTAAAACCGTATTCAAGTGGCACCGCGCAACGGAACCTCGTTAATTTTCTCCGGCGCAAGTGGCGCACCAATTCCCGTGACGTCAGGTAGTCGCGGAAGGATGGTTTTGCCGTCAAAACGGTTTTCCGAACGTACCGCACAGCCGACCCGTCTTGCCGAGACTGATCGTATAAATTGTAAAGGCTCTTCTCCGCGGTTTTCGAAAAACACTAATATTATCGGGATCACCAGGGTTGTTGGTTTATATTAAGTAAATATTTAACTTTAAACATGGTGTATGGCACGTGTGGTACTTGTAAAATCGGTTCGGAAGCAAATAATATTCGTTGCGGTTATTCAAAAAGTTTTAGCGTTTTCGACAGTTCATTAAATTTAATTGCGGAGCACAAATCCACAAACCATACTTAAATCCGATGTTAGTTCTAATTTATCCATATTTCGAGGTATATTTGTTTTGTAATCACTTCGATCGTCTAAAAATATAATATTTTCTTAAAATTTAATTTCTTTTAAATATAGTATTTCCAAAAATATTGGTGCTTTCCGAGAAAATTATTGTTTACTTCTAAAAGAATCGGCCTTTATGGTATATAAAATGCAATAACAATATTCTAATACAGGAGTATAGCATATTTTAATCGTCAAACGACAACAACATTGATTACACTTACGGCGACCGTCGAGTATTTAGTAATATCGCGTTCTTAATATCTCGAATTGATGTCATATTATTATAATAGCGTAATGGCAAAGCAAACCGAAAGCAATACGCCATATTCTTTTCAATTGCCCCGTTCATCCGCGATTTTGTTTTTATTCGTAGACAGTAGGCACCGCTGAAACGTATTCTATCGGACGTATAGATATAATATTTACTATCGCGGCTGTTATATGTATTATTAATAAATCACCAATTCGTCGAAATCGCGACCATTAACGATGGACAAATTCGCTCGTGACAGATTATATATTGTTGTTATTATTTTTAGAAAACCGAATTGTCAACAACGTGCTCGATGTGCAACGTCATCTTCGTGCGAAGATGTCAGATGACTCGAGTGTATAATATGAGCAATGGCTCGTGTCTTAGTAGTTAGTGGAAACAGTATTTATTTTTGAATCGCGTTGCGCTGAACTATAATATATACCTACCTATTTGTTAATATTAAATCTCGCCAATTGGCCGAATATCGTTATAACTCATATAATTCACAGCGTTGCGAACACCGTGAGTAGAAAAAAAATAACAAATCACCGATACGCCGGAATCGTGAGAGTAGACAGAGTAACCTATCCTCTACCAGTGAACATACAATAATAAATAATAATAATAATACGCTGCAGTGTACTCATACTGCGCGTTATATTATTAAATAAGCGTATTTTTTTAGTGCGTTCATTAAGCTCAATCACCGATGTTTTACGACCGAGAAACCCTATATACGGTCGGTAAAAATATTCGATTACCTACCTCTCGGGTTCCGCCCCCTCCCGGAAGCCCTATTTTACCACCGGGCCCCGTGTCCGTCCTCCGCGCCGCAGAACACCCACTTGTCACGCGTAATATTATTATTATTATTGTTATTTTATGGTCTTGCCGCACAGAGGCGTCTTGTTTATATTTCGTCAAAAACGGTTCGCCGACCCCTGTACGCCGGCCGGACGTATAAATACGATGTCCGCGAGTCACGGCTATTTTATTATCATAAACACTAAACCAGCCATGTCAAACGTAAAGTATCAACGGGGCCAAAAATGTCCAATAGAATAATACCTATTATTACTATATATGCGGGCCGCACAGAGAACTTATAGGAATAAAAGTGGGTACCACTCTGCTGTACAGTCGATTGCAGGTGTTGAGTGGGTCACTGTTGTAATGGCGGGTGTGTTGAGTATAAGTTTAATGGTATATTATATTAAACATATCATATCATTGCATTTGTACGAAAAACGATTATGAGTGCAATCGATATCGCACAGTATGTTGTTTCATGTCATGCTTTTTTACATTGTTTTATTAACTATTAACGATTTTATATTTTTAACAACGAGTACGTGTTCCGTAGGTACGCCTAATAGATTTTCAACAACACGGCATCGTAATCGATTTCCGTTTTCTGAGCTTCCTTTGACCTGCAGCTTGCAGGTGGTTTAAAGACAACTGCAGGCTTTAGAATCAACGTTGTCATCTTGATCTGGATAATATATACCTTCTCACCAGTCACTGTGATCGGAGAAGTGCTTGACGACTTGACCGAACTCTTAACAAATGCTGTTTTACCCGGGGTCTTCGGAGGCAGCGACGTAGCAAACGGTGTCACGAGTACAAAAGCTGGCGGCATTTTCGGCACTTGAGGGATTATTATAAGTCATCGTCGACAGAGCTATATAATATGCAGCGCTTTGATTGTAATAGTGGTTTGCTAGATAAGGGGGGGGGGAGAGACATTCCAGTAAATCCGAAGTTTTGTCATCTCGCTTCTACTCGTCTTTAACGGCGGTCAGTTCGAATTATTCGAAACAATGAAGTGTGAATGTTGTTCTTCATTATATATATATATATTATATAACTTATAAGCACACAGAAACGTACAAAAATAATATTGATTTCTCGTATATATACATCATATTATTAAAGACGTGTAGGAGTGTATTAATTTCTAAGGTTTCAACTAGCGTCTTAAGTGTGTTATATGCTTGCAGTGGATAGACTTTTCTGTGTTACCCAAGAAAACGTGTTGATTGGTAAGTTTGGCGTAATGGCGTTTATTTCATACATGTTTTCAATTTAAAAATAATATATCGTATATAATGATTAACAATCGTGTATGCATTTACACCTACAACACATACGCGACTTGTATTGTAGCGAGGAGTATTAAAAAAATATGGGACATTTTTAAAACGCGTTCATTGTTCATATAATATTATAAGTCACAACTATGTGTTTTTGTCATAATATTCTATTCATTCTCGACCTAAATTAAAATAAAAATTTTGATACATAATTACCATAACAACAATTATAATTTATTTGGGCTAAGGTAGTAAATTATAAAAGTTGTTGACTTATTATTGTATGTATAATAGAATTATAATTATTTTAGCCAGTTCACCGTCGAGGAAGACCTCTTATTGCTGACACAGGAGAAACTATAATATTATTAATATTATAGGCGTACCTAAAAAAAAGGTAGACGTTTCTGCTACGAAGTAAAAACGAATTTTGAAAAATGGCGAAAAAATTATATTTCCGATAGCTGAAACGCGCGCGCGACCTCCCGCCGGGAGTGTTTAAGACCTCGAAAAGTCGTGCATTCACAGGGGTCCGATGAATTGACTGAAAAGCGTAAACCTTCATTGGAGCGATTCACACTCGAAATCCACCGCGGCCGACGTGTACACTTTGCAGTAAAATAGTAATGTTCTATATGACGCTGTATGTATATATATACTTATGCGAGCGTTTGCTGTTCGCGAGCAACTGGACCACAGCCTACGTAAGTATAATATCCATATAATAATATATTACGTGTATTGCGATCATTATATATATTATGACGGCTCCGCGTAAGTCGTGAAAATCGTATATAGTGTTCGTAAAAACTCAAAAACACGATTCTGTACTTATATCGTGTGATGCGACTACGCCTATTATATACGTTTACGATTTGTTTTTTTTATACGCGTCCATAATAATAATATGATCGTCGCATATAATACTATACGATTTCACGTAGGTTAAGTACCCATCATCATCTACTTACTTAGGTCATTAAATTATTTTTTTTTTTAAATTCTTATTGACATTTTGAATAAAAACGACGTTATGGCACAATTAAGCCGATTACCCGAATTATCGCGTCGTGTATCGTTATCAGCTGTTGTGACTGTATGATAAACAATACGAACAGATTATACGACGGATGGATTTATAATATTGTACAAATAACGCACACTATATTGCCGTCTCGAGAGTCAAAACCGTTTCGAACTGAGTAGATAATAATAATATATAGCAACGTTTATCTCCACGGTTGCGGGACAAAACGTCTCGCCCCGAACAATAATGGTTCACTTATATTTGTTTTAAAGCCATAACTCACAACGCTCGCCAATAATAAGCACAAATATTTGGGCGAAATATCTTGCGAGATGATCAGCGGTGATCGTTCTTCGAACAATGACTATATACCTGCAACGTGGTCTGCGCCGAATTTAAAACGGTGTTATTTCAACGGTGCAAAAATAATATTGTCGCTCCCAAACTATATTATAATATTAGGCAAATATATCATTTTACTCCGCGAGATATCGGATCGAAAACTGCAAAAATCGGCCAACGACCGGTTTAAAAATAAAAAAAATAATCGTCGGAGCGCACGAGCTGCGATGTTCTACGATGTAAAATAAAATACAATATAATACGTAAATAAGTATACAATCACAGTGTACTCGTCGTCGCCGTGTAAATATATTATATTATATTTTATTACAATAAAATCGCCGTGGACTGTCGCGACAACCGCGCGGTTCTCATGGAAAGCGCCTCTCTCCGCCTCTCTCCGTCTCTTTGTCTATCCATCTCTCGCCGGGACGTACTTACACGATATGATATAGGTACCGTTCGCGTCACGACTCCCATGTCGGACGTCGCTCGCGCTGCTCGTTTATACCACTGCGGCAGGCCGTATTATCCGTACGTCCGAAACACGTTTTTTCCTGTCGCCCGCAATAATTTAACCGCACTTAAACGCATTACGCCTGGACCGGAGAGATTTTTCTTCCGCCGCACACAATATAATATATATTTATATTTCACGTGCATAGTGGTTCACCGCGAGTATGTCATCCCTGCGTGTTTTACTTTGGTACTAGGTAGGTGCATTCAAACAATGCAGATTTTAGACATTTATAGACATGCCCACCTACTTCGCTATGTTATTTTCAAATTCTTGAGATTTTTTGCATTACTCGAGTACTGTGTCTATGGCGGTACTAACTTCTGTTTTTCAGTTGAAACCCTCGCCCCTCTTTTTTCTGTAGTTGGTTACTGTATTATTTACTACAGTCGAAAATTATTTTCAAATAATCATTTAATATTCTTCATGTCTTCCAAACTCATTATGATAAACTTATAACTATTCTCAGTGTACACAATTAAATGATTCAAAAACTACTCGTTCGAATTATGATTAGATTCGTCAAAAGTTTAGGAATAATGTTAAGGAATTTGACGGTGAGTTGCATTTCGCATAATATTATTGTGAATTTCAGTAAAGACGTGTCACTAACGTGTCAGTTCTAGATTAAGGTCTATTAAAGTTCTGATGGTTTCTAGGCTATTGAGGCCCTTTATTTTGCTGCTACTCTCCTTGGTGTATATACATGATTAAATATTTTTTACGTCGGTTTTTATAATCTTCCCAGTGAATGAGTTCTGGATAGTTCTGACGAATTCCGTTACGCCGTATGTATCCGGGTAACGTGCTCTGGTTCGTATCCTCCCGGCGCCTTGTGTCTTGTTGTAAATATAATATTTTACTTATTCTGATTGAACTATGCGGGCCTATTTTTTCAATAAAAAAGTTCGTCTTGTTTTTAATAATTGAGCATTTAATACGATGAATAATTAGTATGCGTATTATATTATATAGTTTTATGCGGTAACTAACTATAATATTAGTAATTAAAAATTATTACAAACATCAAAAATAATACCAATAAAATGAATTATACGAAAACATATATAATATTTGAGACCAGTAAAATAAATGATAACATCTACATATTACATATTTAAGGTATATTATGACTACAAGAGGCATTAAATCTTTCAAAATCAGTTAATATAATATTATGCGCGTTCTTATGTTGTAGCTATTCCCGCTCGATTGATTGGTTACATATTTAACATCATTATACGCGTATGTTTGAACGTTGTTGTTGTTGTTTGTTTTTTAATTACCAAGGTTTTATAACTTTGAAAAATTGCCGACGATTTTTAATTTCTCAATCTTATATTTATATATTGTAGATGTTTTGAACATTTCGTGATTATTCTTTTTATCCGTCCATTTAAAAATTCATGTAGACATATAGTATATACAACTATATAGTAATATATAATATAATAATTTACGTTAACAGAGATCTATCAATTCAATACATTATATACCTAATATTGTTTTTAAATAAACCACCTATATTGTCTGTTTCACTTCTCAAAGTATAAACTCTAAATGCTTACACTACCAATGTCTCGTATTCTTGCATTTATGTAGATATAATATTATAATATAATATAGTTATATTAGGTGGAGGATGTCACTCATTCTCCCGACGGTTCGTGTAATTTACCAGTGTCTACGACGCGTAAGATTTTGCTTGCACCATACAGTACTTCGTTATTCAACCGTCGCATCTTTATTTGAAGCTTACTGATCGCGGTCGATCATCGTCGTGATACTCGTATAATATCATGTTTTGTGTTTATAGGTTTCATTCGTCTGTTTTTGTCGAATTCAAATTTATATAGAACTGTCTCATCCGGTACGCGCAGTGAATGTAATTTGTGCGTGCGTCGGTCAGACTTTGTTCGTCTACAATGATTTTCAAAAAGGTTTTGCAGACGAGTGTGTATAACTACAATGAAAGCGAATTTCGCTTGTGTCGGATGAACGGCGACGATTCGATATGATAATATATAATTATTTTATATTGTTTTTTACGAATATTATACCATCTACTCCTTGTGTGAAGAACAAACTGTCTCCTAGATATACCTACTCAAATTTACAAGTCAAAATAATGCTATTCGACTTTATGAGTACGATTTTATATTTTATTTTTAGTACCTAGTCGTTTATGTATGTACTCGTATATATATTATAAAAATACTTATGTTTAAATTTTTGTCTCGGAAATAAATAATAAGCGTATAACCCATCATATTGACTTTGACTATGCGTTTGTAACTTCCACCACCCCACTATGGCCCACAGGCCAATCGATCAGCCCAAAAAGTATTGCAGGTATACAGTACGCACGTTTATCAAAGTTTATAACATCAGCTCGTGTGTCGTATCCAGCGCGACTCGGTGGAATACTACAGGAGTACCTATAATAGAGAGTGCATAAAGTTTTATATATTTAATGCATATGTATTAGATAGTGTCAGAAGATTATTTCATCGTATACATGCCTAATGCAACTTTAATGGAAAATAAAATTTTACTAATTAATTATTCGGTTACCGAAAGGCAATGTGCGGTAGATTACAGAAACCTTTTTTCGACGTATCGTTACACACACCAATGAATGATCAACTTAGAACAGAAATTCTGGTTTTGCTGTTGTAATAATTTTTTGCTATGCATGATGACCAGTTTATTATTAATAATATTTTTTTTTTCAAATATTTGAACAAAAGTAGTGTGTGTAATATATTACATTATTCTGAAATATTTTCTATTCATCCGGATATTATATTTTTCATCCAAGTAATCCATTATGAAAGTATCATTAAAGGATTAACAGATTTTTGATAAATCTTATTAACTAAAATCAATATAATTTAAAGACTTATTTAAAATAGAGACAAACAAAATATCATATTAAATATAAAAGAATACATTTTATTCTTATAAAAGTATATCGTATTATTCATAATAATACGCCTGGTAGAATCCACCCCCCTTACATTTATATATACTGTCAATCATAATAGCACTCAATATTCTGATATAAAAATGCAATAATAAAATGTACACAAAAATAGGGCAAAACTGATAATGTGACGTTTTTATATCATAGGTATATCAACTGTATACAATATTATCAAGTTTTAGATGTAGCGAACCCACAACCCTATATACATGTAAGTTCTTGTATTTTGAAAAACTATTTTTCACATTAATGTAAGGAAGTAACTAAATAGTTATTTACTTCATCATTGAAAATTTTTAAATGTTTGACAAGATTTCAAAACAGGAAGTTTTATTTAAAATGTAATTTTTTTATCTTCTACTCATTTTAATTTTATTTTGCACATTTTCTACAACTTTTAGTGACTCTTGTTACATCTTCTACGATGACGATATAATTAAATTTTAAATTACATTTTCAGTATTCTAAAAAGCACTTAAAAGCTGTACATTACTAAAATATGCACTAAACAGCAAAAAATGAAAATATGCAAATATATAGGCCAAATAAAATATTGGATTTAGCTTATTTACATTATGAATCATACATCATTTCGATTATCGAATATTATAGACGCTCGTCAAGAGTTTTTACTACATAAAGATACTATGGTGTTCGACTGAACTAATTGAAAATAAATTATAACTTACTATAGATACTTTAAAAAAATAAATTAAATTAAAAAGGATGGAAACACAATAATTATTAACCGAAAATATCCCAGCAAGTTTACTTAATATAGTATCAGTACAAGTTCTACGTGGATTTTTAAATAATACTAATAATAAGTATAATTTTCTTTAGGTTTTTCAGTGTTTCGACTGGCTTATTGACTTTCATTCTCTTCTCCGTTCTTCTCTGTTTTCTATTTAACTACCAATATCTATATATTTTCCATGCTATAAAATGTTCGTTCTTAAGACATATACTTTTTTATTTTCATGTTTTCATGAAACGATCCCTTCAATAACTTATAGCTATATTAGGCAATTATACCTCAAAGTATTGCTTTTCGATTTCATTTTTTTTGTTTTGTTTTATAGTATTATATTATTATTTATTGATTTTTTTCATATTGAATTGCTCTGACCATTGTACGTTTTTTACTCTATTTATCTAGATGACCTTTTATATATATATATATAATAATAGTACATAGTATCACATATCTATAGCTTCTATTGAATGTTCTTTGATTTTTTTTTTTTATACGGCCATATCTTCGCTGAATTCAATAATTATTGTTTAACATCTTTATAAATTATAATACATGTTATTTATTTGTGCTATTGACTTTGTTTATTTAAACTAAAAATAGAGTTGGTTTATAAAGAAATTGGAATTGGTATGGATAAAGTGTAACTAAGTAAAATCGCTATGTAATTTTTATTTTATAGCTAACAACTTTTTCATAATAAATATACTTTCAAGAACTTGTTTTTTAATATCAATATTTTATTGCTTTGAGCGTACAAGATTTTAGTATATTTAATAACAATATTTTTTTTATATACACAATTGTTTGAATGATGTGTACTTAATGCATAATATCTAAGATGATGTAACTTATTTCATAACGTTTTTATTTTTTAATGACTAACTGATAAAAATAATAATTGACCGTCATTTGTTGTTATATTTACAATAACTGTAAATTTTGGTTAACTTGGAGTGATTATTATAACATAACTATAAAAAAATTAATGAAAATGAAATTTAAACAAGAGAGTGATAAAAACATTTTGAGGTTATAATTTATTAAATCAACACCTCAAAATAAACACATTTTTCTGAACCGATTAGGATAATTGACTTCCAACACTGATAACGAGAAAGAGGGTGTTAAACCTAATTATTCATTCCATAAGTTCACGCATAGATACGTAATTCATTTCCTTTCCATTTATACTTGGAATAAACCTCACTGATACATAAGCCGTACGTGGGTGCGTTATACAGAGGCTAATTAAATTGAGTCCAAAATTCCGTTTTTGTGGTAAACTGAGTTCCGGATTTTAAAAGGTATAAGATAAACTGAGTCCCTGGTTATAATATGTTTAGTTTCCAAAACAGCACATTTTCTTTCTCACTTTTTCAGGCTTAGTACTATCTGTTATGTTAACATAACTGGCGTGGTTAAAAATGTGCTTTTTGTTTTTAATATTTAATATAAATCATTAAGTAGTTGTATATAAAAATCACAATTAATTAAATATATAATATACAAATTTAAGTAATTTTTTTTTTATTTATTACTATTTATTGTTATTATGTACATGCTAACAATGTATTTGATATGTTCTTAACGAAATCAAATGTTGAAATATTTTTATTTTCATATTTCAACATTTCTTGTTTCAAAAAAATATTTTTTCTATTGTAATTTTTTTCATTTTAATTACCTCTTGCTATGTATTTTTATATATGTATCTATTTGAATGTATTTAAATAAGCAAATCGGTAATCGATAATCATTAATTGGTGACTAGTTATTTTACAGTACTCATTGAATCTAGATATTGTTATTTTTAAATAGGTACATCGTTGTTTTTTATAAATTATTCTATTGAAAAATATTATTAGTTGGGACTCAGTTTACCTAGCACGTTAAAGTTTTCCGGAGTCAATTTACCTAGCCCCAATATCCGACCAATTATTTGGGACTCAGTTTACCATTCCCGGTTAGACATTTTGGTATCGTACGAACTACGCGTTGATATCGGTCCCAGAAGTACACAGAATGTCAGAATGTTAATATTATAATAGTGTATATCACGGTTTAATCCCTTCAAGTTATTTTATTTTCGTAATAGCGTTATTAACGAGTTTCGATCTCGATATCTAGATTTGAAGATTAGCTATTTCGTGTAAAAAAAAAAAAAAACAGTATAATATATAATATGCATACTCAACAACATACACACACACACACACTATACCACACTGCTTCGCCTACTGAATGCGGATAACTCGCCTATATTATAACGATATACGGTTATCCATTATAATATTATGTTTTATGAAGAATAAAAATATGGCTCAAGTCGTCCACGTTCATAAAATCGGAATATTTTAACGCTGACTTACGACTACGCTGTGAAATTAACGATAAATAGTGAGATTGCATCTCTGGACTTTAGAACATCGACCAAATATTTCGTGCTCATCCGACCACAAATCTAACGATTAAGGCGTTTTTTTTTTATTGTTTTTTTTAAATATTTTATTTAATATTATTGTTATTTTTATTTTTACTTTGTCGCTTTCAATACCGTATTTACTTATGATCGCGACGCCATTAAATATTCAGTCAGACTTTTTTCTCAGGTTCTGATCGATTACAACCTGTTTGGAACGCGACAAATGGTGAAATCGGAAATGTCGTGTTTTCGTGAAAAATAAATTATCGTAAACATATTCTACGATATTATTATGGCGCCTGTTTATACGACCGTATAAGTACGTCTATATTTACCTGCATTGTATGGCACGACAAGTTTTCGACTTTTCGGATGATATTCGATGGCGTCGACCGTAAAAATCTGGTATCCGTTGACGACGAAATTGCGTCTCGTAAAGTCGGACTGTTGTTTAATAATAATTCGTGGGTGACATTTCATAGTGGTCTTCTTCCCCTTTGCAGACGAGTTTATATACACGGTCATAATATAAAAACAGGATCATTGACCCCATAAGGTCTGCCGGCGGAGCCCTGCACTACCCCCGTCGTCGTAAAAGACGAGAAACGGCGAAAGTACAATACCGTACTTACACGTGCGCACCGAAGGACATTTTATACCTCTTTCCTCACCACCTGATCCACATTGGGAAAAATGCAGTTTTAACATTATACGGCTCTATATATGTATATTTATATGTGTGTGTGTGTGTGTTGTATATATAACGGTAACTACCATATATATACAACAGAGACAATAAATTTATACTGAAAAAACGTATATAATATATAAAAGAGCAGACAGGGTTGGTGTTATGGTACGAGAGGAGGACGGACTCGAAGGCCAATATCTCTCATTGTTCCCCAGGGTTGTACTTTTCTCTCGCGCACGACTCCACGACCTCCGGTCCCTGATTCACCTACACGCGTTTCGACTGCGTCTACCCTAAGTACCTACTCTGTTTTGGAATAGAAGGCGTGGTAGGCGAAGGGTCGGACGTGTCAGTGTTGCCGGTGGTAGTAGTCAGCAACGGAACTATATACACCTGTAAATGTTATAAATATATATAGTGGTAAAGAAAGAGAGAGAAGCAATGTGAGAGAGACAGAGACAGACAGAAACAGAGTGAGGGAAGAGATAGAGTGACGAGAAGAGGCGTTGAAAGGTACCTTCTGTGTGAGTGTGTGTGTGTGTGTGTGTGTATATGTGTGAAGAAGAAGAGTTGCTGCTACGGATTTTTCGGGTAATAGGGTAATCGGATTAACTGACGGCTACGGATTGTCGAATACGTTTGACTGGGAACTCGGGCACCCGGTGAAAACTGTGGCAGCGGTGGCGGCAGGAAATCCTCTGGGAACGATCTTTATGATGTGTACGCCAATGCTAAAAACGGCCGCTGCCGTCGTTGTCGTCAACGCCACGGAATGTATTCCTTAAGTCTAAGCCGTAATACGGATTTATATAATATGACACTATATATATGGCCACATACTCACGTTTATATAAGGTACTTTTAAGTAGGTACACGTACACCTATAATACACTTAAGAGCCAACAACCACCGTCCAAAGTATAGGTTGTTATTTAAAAAATATGAAATACAAATTATATTTTCCATCGCACTTTACAATACTAAAATATTTATGTATTACATAAAATGAATTCATGTCTAATATTTTCATCAAAATATGTTTTAATAGAACGATTATTCGACACTGAAATTATGACACGCTGCACAGTGGTTTTAACCGTTATATTTATTAGTATAAACCTACCTACTATAAACAAACGTGCGTATTACAATCGATGGATTACATAATTATTTACATAATTTATGATTAATATGCAATCATATTTTATAAATAACACTCGTAATATATAATAAAAAAAAATACAGCGATTTTACCAGTATTATACGGTCGTTATTACCTACTATATTTAAAAACAGTTTCAATTGAAGTTATTACACAACCTAAGCTTCAGCCTCGTCGCAAAAATGATATAAATTCTTTACCCTTAGTGGCGGTGGTGAAAATGTTTTTCTCGATCTTAGTTTCCACCATCACTCGTTCACTGTTGGTAAACGTTTAAGTAAAATTAAATATTATTTACCGGTTTCAATTTCCATACGAAACACAGAATTAAGCAAATATCTATATGTGCCAATGATATTATGTTGCAGCACATTTGAATTTGAAAAATATTACAGTGTACCTAAGCAACGCTTACCGTGTTTGTACTGCAGAGTATGCTCATTAACTATATGATATTATGTGAAACATTGTAAAAACAAAAAACATGGTCGCAATCTTAACGAACGTGATTACTCGTACCGGCAAACGTTATCATGTCCAGTATCGTACCTACAGTATTATATTGTTACAAAGTTTTGGAGCCATTGAATCGCATTTTAGCCAAACGTCGAGGGGAACCTATATACACGTCGAAGATTCGTCACTGAACTCGCCTATTAACTATAATTACCTAAAATCGCGACGAAATTAAAAACATAATAAATAATAATAGAAAATGAAAATAAGATGTAAATGGTGATTGATCAAATAAGATCATATACAATATACATGTATTACATTTTATTATATCTTATCAAACCAATACTCGCGTTTGAATGGATTGACTATGTTACATAAATATATTATAATAATTCTGACCGGAGCGATCGTCGATGGGGCCACTCTTGCACACAATATAATATTATGACGAATACGTTTTTATTTTCTCTCTTGTTCTTCTGGCTTACCGTTAAATAAATATATACATATATAATTAATATATTTTACAAGGTGATTCATTTCTCTTTAATATTGTAGTTGTTCAAAATCTGATTTTTGGAATTTTCAATTATACTTAAAAATTAAATTTTCAAACACTTATAAGAGTTATGTGTACTATTTAAGGCATATCCTATATTTCCTCGGAGTAATAAACTTCTGTTTTCTAAATGTGAACCTTTTTTTATATCGTTAATTATTTAGTGGATTATTTTTCTAAACATTTCGAAGTATCGATATCAAAATTCGAAACGTTTTATGGTTTTTGAGTTATTTAACTTAAATATTAAAGATAATAGGTCCATCATAATGCGTTTTGAAGAAATCTGACCTATTATGACAATTTTCAAATTTTAGTAATCAATATTAATCTATCAATAGGTATTTATAATTTATAACAATAGTACAACTGGTACAAGTGCAATAAACACTAGGTCCAATATGACATATTATGTATTTTATATTTTATATTTTTGTGAAACTATTTTACTATTTTTAACTGAAAAACTTGTTTACAATATTTTGAATTAAGCACATTTTTTTACTAAATAATTTACAGTAAAAATTAAGGGTTCTTGTTTGAAAAACAGAAGTTTGTCATACCACGAGATACTCTACGAGTAGTACAAACCACAAAAACTTTAAAAATGTGGGTGAACACGGTTGGTGGATCACCCTGTATAGACGCGTCCTCGGCAATGAATCATCTTCCCGAGTATATATGCAGCATGTGAAATAATATATTATAATTAATTGGATAATGGCGCGGACGGCGGCAACAGCGTAGGTACGCATTCGACAGTGGTATAACTATACTTACCTATATTACATATAGCGATACCATGATCCGAACTCTGTGTAAAAACCCGTAGCCAGAACCGGCCTCGGAGTTTCATGTGATAATATTATATTATTATTATAATAGTGCCACCGCTATGGACGGCACGATGATTGAATATCTCGGCGAAAGAGAAAAATATATTTTATGTGCAGAGACGTAATAAGGAGATAGAGAGGATCAGAGCGATTGGCTTGGGATGCACTTTTATAAATCGGAAAAATAATAATAGCGTTTATAGTTTTTTTATAACAAATATTATAATCTTATAAGCAACAGTTTTTAAATTTTTATTTTGTTATTGTTACGAATACGATTAATTTTTGTTTGAAAAGAATGTGCATTTATTAGTAGGTGTACTACTAGGAAGGAAGTGGGAGCAAGAGTAAATAAAAAAACGAGCACCTCCTGAAAATTTGCCGTCTGAAAACCAATTTTTACACCGTTGAGCGACGATCACTTTGTGTGTGATTCACGTGCGTTTGGTTTGGAGATGACACCACGAGACATTTGTAGTCTCACGGGAATGTTAAGGGAGAACGATAACGAAATTTGATTTGACGTGTATACTCGGTGTTTTTTTTAACTCAACTTTTTATCCGTTCAACAAATATAAAAAATTCTTTTGAAAATCACGAGGATTTAATTCGTTCGGCGAAAGCAGGAAAAACTCAATGCCGAATAATAAAAACGTCGCTGTGCGTTAGTTGCTGACTGAACGCCTCCGCGATTAATATATTATATTACATACATACATACTTGGGATACGCGTGTATTCCCGTGGTACCGGTGGGGTACTTCTCGTTTGATTACGTGTGTGAAATAGCTGATATTGCGGTGTTTATGACAACAATTTAATATTTCGTTCGCCGTTTCCGTGTAATTAAATATATCACTATACCTTCATCGACACAGTACGATGTTATGCACCTAATAAGCTGTGGAGACGCTGCTGTGATTGGTTTAAACTTGAGCGTGGGTTTCCTTTTTGCATTGCAAATTATAATATCATCATTCATCACGTCGTACACTACTAAAATACGTACAAGGTAAAATTTTTATTTATAATTTTTATTCAATTATACACTTAACATATATATATATAGTATCAACTTACATCGATTAAAATAATAATTAATAATATTACATGCCACTTTTATGTACAATAATATTACATAATAATAATAATAATAATAATAATAATAATAATGATAATAATGTACTCGTATCATGATATTTTAAGTCAAACAACGTATATTTTAAAATAAAAAAGCGTTTTATCGTTAAACATCGGTGACAATAAAAATTAGCACATATAATAATATAACTAAGAGCAAAATAAAAAATAAAAATGATGAAAAAAAAGTTCACAATGTTCTTACAATTTCACGTGAAATAAATTTAACTTTCGTTTTCGGAATGGATAATGGAAATTGTAAAATTACATCCAAACATATTCACCAAAAATGTAAAGCTCGATATCAAATAAAAATCATTATTGTACTATTAAACATCGAGAAGCGATTCAATTGTGAGTTGACATAATAATTCTTATTTTTATTAAAGTGTAACGTATTATTATAATATATATTATATTCACATGACTAGATAACATGCAGTATAACACGACGTCGTATACTGAATAAAAACACACGAATTTGATTTATTTTAACTTTGATAGTTTCCTTTCTGTTTTAATTTTTTTTTTTTTTTTTTACAATTTATTATTATTATATTATTTTAATAATTGTATGGGTTTTACGCGTCGTGATGATAAATAATATTATTATAGTCATCATATGTACACCACGTAATTATAGGATAAAATGTACAACGAGATTTTCATATATTATATATAAATATATATATATATATATACAACACAAATATTTATACAAAACAAAATAGATTAAAGGGACAAAAACATTGGTTAGGACTCCGGTGAAACGAAACGGTATAACATCTATATCATAAATATATATCGGCCGCGCCGGGACAACAACGGCCGTGGCGTATAAAGACTATACGCACGACACCCAATAATGTTATAATATAATAATATTATACCTTAATAATTAATCATAATATTTTAATGTCGGACGTGCGTAATGGTTTGCTGTTCTTGCTGTTGTGTGGCGTCCTCGTCAAGCAGTTGATGGGACCTCCGACAACGGCCTGCAAACAAATGACAAACAAATTAATTTTCACGCACTGTTATATTAAATTATTATTATAAGGGGGTTAGGAAACAATACTATTTTTATACCATTAAAGGAGTATCCTGTGTTTTACATTTTTTATTGTAAAATATAAAGTACATAATTTTTTTGACAATTTTTATGTGTAATTTCAACTCAGATTTTGAGAAGCACAATACAAATTTGGGCTTTATACCAAATAGTGCCGTAGTTCTTACACGCAAATGTACCCCACGTGGTTCAATTATATTTCTGAACGCGATCAAACCAAACGCGTAATACTATTTCGGAAGAGATTATTCGACGAAATATATACACGCGTTGGTTAATCGATGTCATATACGGTTAAATCGTTACGTCCGACAGAATACGATCCGAGAAATTGTTTTTGGGTGCGCATTTGACCCACGCACACAGCGGCTGTATACACGTATATATAGGTACTATACTGTCCGTTTTCACGTCGATTCGTTAAACGATAAGTGCGCAGTATAATAATTAATACGCTCAGCGCTCGTTTTAATCAGTTTTAATTAAATGCCGCAACTGTTTGTAGTGAATATTATGCCACACTAATGACCGATGGGAGGTAGCGGGCCCTCCCTATAGACGTCTTCGTCCTCGACGCGTATAATAATTAGACGACAACCCTCTCGCGCCGCCGAGTAATTAAACCGGTAAGCCCCATACAATTTTCGCGTCAATCGAGGTCCATACATAAAGCGGGTAGGTAGATATATAGCTGTAGGTTAGGTTATTATTATTTACATAGAAGCTTAAACGTATTATATGTGCGCAAAAAGGCGCAAAGTCGGACGACGACTACGAAATCGAAACCAGTGCTAGTACGTGTTTGTCGAATATTTATTGACGGTGATTGCACTCGAGAGTTCATTGTAAACGATCCTATTTTAAAGAGTTTAATATGAGAAATACACAAAAAGTGGGCGAGTAAGATACATGCGAGATTGAAAAGTATAGAATAATGCACAGTGTAGGACAAAAAGATTTAACTAACGTTTCACCGACGATTAAAATTGATAAGGAGTAGAATATATTTATAATTTAACATAATTCATATGTTTAGAAACTAATGCACAAGCATAAACTACTGCACAGTCGTGTAGGAGGAGTTTTCATCGTTAAAAATATGTAGAAACTTGTGTACCGATCAACCTCTATTTACCGGATATATAGCTTGTGAAAACAGAATAATATTAACCAAATTCGTCATTAGATCTACTTTGAAATTATTTTTTAAGTTTTTTTTTTATTTTTATTTAATTTAATAAAACATTTTTGGAATTTCAAGGTCTTAAAATCATATTTAAGCAAAGTTAAAAGTGAATAATTCAGTAAATAGGAAATTCGATCCCAACTTCGTGAAAAGTTCGGGTTAATCGTTTTCAGAAATTGTATCCCTCTATAAATTTGATCGGTATGACGGACAAAATATAATGGGTTTGTTTTGCAAGCACTGCAAAATGTTGAAAGTTCGATAAATAGTTTAACCTAATTATATTATGTATTTGGTTGTGAATCTAAAGCACTAGTCATACACGACAGATTTTACGGTAAATCGTCGGTTGGACATGAGTAAGAAAATCGGTTGAATTAATTTTTTTATTGACGAGTTTTCAAAAAAAACTACAATAAAAATTATTACGCAATAGTATTACAACGACGACCTCCGTTATCGGAATTTATAGACTTACCCAAATATTTGGCAAAGTCCAGCGGTCGAGGCGCGTAGTCCAACAATGGCGGGCACTCGGCGTCTTCATGCCGAACCACTTTGTGGAGTGCGGGTGATGCGCCGCCAGTGCTACGGTAGGCCAGGACGAGGGCCAGCAGCATGAACACGGCCACGCCAGCTCCGGCTGCGGCCAGCAGCTGCCACTCGGTGTGCCCAAGCCCGGCGGCCACGGCCACGGGTGCAGATAGCTCGGCCGTCACGTCCTCTTCTGCGGCCGCGGCGGACACCGTGTCCAGCACACCTGCCGCCGCCATCGCTTCCGCCTCCGCAGCCGCATCTTCGTCTTCGTCTGAACCACCGTCGTCGCTCCAACGGTCTGGAGCGGGCACCTCCGCTGCCGCCACCGCTGTCGTGACTTCCGCCGCGGCGGCAGTCGAGTGCACAGCGCTCCTGGTGTCCAACAGCAGCGTCGGGCTGGTGGACATTTTCACAGACTCATCGGCTCCGCCTAGTAGAGACACCTGTAACAGGACGCAAAAAGATCGAGGTTAACGGCTGTTTTTTGCGATTTTCGAGTACGTAAACCCGTATAAAATTTATAATAATATACATCACGTCATAATATATGCACTTGTGTTTGCGGTAAAACTTTACTACCATTCATTTTTTTCTTTTTCCAACTGTTATTGTAATATCTACGTACAGGTCAAATTTATAATTATTATACATGTACTAGATGATTCACCAAGATTGAGCGTACGTCTGATTTATCCTTTATTTCTATACATTTACTCAAATTGTAATGTTTGTAATTTTAAATACGATGCTAATAATGTAGATACATTGAAAATCGAACGAGTGTTTTCTGATTTATTGAACCTCGGATATGTAGGTACTAAGAATATTATTAATAGACTCATGAGTTGTAACTATATGGGTTTAAATTATTTATTTGGAGGGACTATTTGATTTTAGTAATAAATATTATTAATTATAATAACATTGTCTGAGTACCAATATCAGTACTAGATTATTTATTGGATAATTCCCATATGAAAAAAAAATTGTATCACCACAGGAAACTCCTCAAATGGTGTAAAACAATTTATAAGTACTTGAAATTATGGACCTTAAATATAAATGAAAATTTCTAAAATCGGAAATTGAATAAACGCATTATTTGAGGATAAAAGGTAGCGAGTGAGTATGAAAAGTAAATAACCCTATATATATATTTTATATTTTAAATCGATTCTAACGCGCGCGCAGACAATTATATAGAGAATTTTCCAGAAAGATTGTTTTTTTTTTACAAA
The DNA here is from genome assembly GCF_003676215.2 of Rhopalosiphum maidis. Taxonomy (NCBI): domain Eukaryota; kingdom Metazoa; phylum Arthropoda; class Insecta; order Hemiptera; family Aphididae; genus Rhopalosiphum; species Rhopalosiphum maidis. Next base: position 71,881,005 of record NC_040877.1, read on the forward strand.
TAACAGATTTAACGTTCCGCCATTAGAGCAGACCTGTCACGTTAAAGCTCAATACACACACGAGTATTTATTAATAAAGTAATTTCGTATAAACTTCGTTACGTAATTTTGAAATAATTTTTATTAAATACGATTTTATCACTATTCGTTCGGATTATTTTTTTTAAAATTAAAATTCCTGTATTATTTTAATTATCATAAAAAATTTTTGCTCAGCATTTTTATTTTTTTTTTTTAACGAAAATTGCGTGCTTTGTTATTACGAACGTTTGTTTGGGTAGCGATTGCGTGTGATCCATCTAAATAGATTAAAAAGAGTATTTAAAAAAAGAATGGCGTATACGCAAGCACACTTCTTTTGGAGATTGCAAACTGTAGTTTTAGACAATATAAAGAGAGTTCTTAAAAAAAAAATATATCCCATTTTCTTTTGAATAACGACCACGCGTACTATATATTCATTTCTGCTTCTCGTAGGGTATATATAATACTGCGAGTGTGGTAATGGAAAATATTAGCGTCCCACAGAGTCGCCGTTATATACACACACTTATACATAAATTTGATATACACACATACAGTACATTCCTAAATGGCCGTTATAGATGTCGGCGAGTCGTAAAAACGTTATTATATGCTTAAATATTTTTTATATTGTTAAAGTGTAAAACGCTAATAATAATAAAACGGCGCAGCGAGTACTTTCGTTATGTACGCAGTCAAACACTGAAACGGGAAAATATTTCGACGGGACGCCAAGAAAAGCGCGCCATCCGGAGAAAACTTTATACGTATTTTATTATTTTATCATCATTCCACCCGGCGAAACTGCTGCTGTAGGCACTGCCGAACACATTCCGACAGATTTAATACTCAGCGGAGTAAATACATGAACGCAATATTATATCGAAAATGTTTGTCTACGTGCTATAAACGAGTAAGAGAGGATGTAGTTTAGGAAATACGTAAATCAATACGATTAAAGATGAGCGTGCCATATATTACGCCATCGAAGATATGATTAGAATCATATTATAGTCATCTTCTTAACCGCGGAGGTGCATACAATAACGTATGATAAAATTCCATGTTTATATAATATTTATAGATATAAAATTATAGGACGATTATTCCCCTCAACCACCAAAGAAAGAAAATCTGTTATTGTTACGTATCATATTTATGACAATATTAAAGCGGTTAAGTACCACGTGAATTATATGATGCTCTATGAGATCGGTCAGACATATTTACATTTTTTTTTTAGAGTTTTCATCATATTGCATATCGATACCAGTGAACGTCACGCATGAAAACCAGCCAACCATCGTTTTATATTATCCAAAGTTATTTCGTATTTCGGGGAGGTCACTTGAGGATAGGCGCGCTTGTCTTCGATCGCTCATTTGCTGGACGTTCGTCCAAAACATAGTAATAATAATAATAATAACATACTATAGTATACATCACATATACAAAATTGTTTGGCGCGGCCATGTTTCTAAACTGTGAGAAAAAAAACCATTGGACGACGATGAATTCGCTATAATTAATACGGTTCCGAGTTTTAATACAAAAACATAAATTGCTTGTTAGAAAAAAAAATTTAAAACGATTTTAATTTAATTAACACGGTTCGTGTGTTTTCTGAGCACGAAGGTTAATTATAATTGTCTATTCTTTTTGTGTTTTAATGTGTTCCGGCGCTCGGGGTATATACGGCTCGTATTCCAAAATGATTTGTCATTCCGTACGCCTTCTTTTAATTACTGACAGCAAGTGGAGCAACAAAATTATAAAAACTATATATAGTTATATAACTATATACGTACAATTCATCTTATTCTCTACGCATAGGTACATGTTGCGTACATTTTCGTCGGATGAGAAAGTAAAACAATGGCATATAGTTTAAACGCAATGACCACGACCGTTATTTCTATTCATCGCGAATATGTTGCGCATTTTCAACATTGACTATTATTATAATTTACATTTTCAGACAAATCACAGACACAAAAACTATGTGTATATTACTTTTGAGCAATAACTGCAATTTCGTTTGGATTACACTTTTTTTTATTTTAAAAAAAACATGTTCTACCTACGTGCAACCCGACAAACGAAGAAAACTTGAAATCTATACTAAAACAATACCACCAATATTTGACTGTGATTATAATTGTACAACAGTTATTATTCTCGTATAAACACGCTAAACAGTACATTTTGGTAATTGGGTTAGAAAAATACGACGAAAACCGATGATATGACAAGCTGGAATACGCATATATGCCCCTTATATACTCGAAAGTATTGCGATTTACGTCTCGGAAACGATTCATTCGCTGCAGGCTTGCGAAAACTGACAACGTTTTGTACACACATTGCAGATGGGGGATGTGCGCGCGCCCTAAGTAATTACTCCATTAAAAGCGTATACTCTTAAGAGCGTTTGTTTAATTTGCAACATGCGCTTCTTATGAAAAGTTACGTTAATTCTAACAATTAGCATAATAGTATGTGAATTTCGGGTGAAATTTACCCGAATTATCAGAGGGTAAAAATGAATACCCATTTATCCTTTTCTGTTCGCACAAATAAGAAGGTACGAATATTTCATACCAGCTGCACGAGATAAATGTATTGAAATAATTAAAAATAACACAAATAGCTTCGTTTATTTTAACATTGAATCTTTTGTTTTTGTTGTATATTATGATTTTGGCAAATATGCCGTGGCGACGGTCGTTTGATTTATTTAAATCGAATTTAAATACATTAAATACTCGATATTTCTCAGGCGAGGCTAAAATGTAAAACAAGTTGAAAAGATTCAAGTGGGTGACTACAGCGACCAGTAGACAGTAAACGTAATAATATATCAACACAATAAAATGAAAAATTCCCGAAAATGAGAAGAGAAATTGAAAAAGTTTTTGGAGGCTAAAGTTCCTCTTTTATAATACTTCTTAATGATATTTATAACGGAGTTACGGGGGTTGTCAAAAGAACGAAGAATTTCCAATTTTACGAGCCATTTAACGTCCTTTTCCCCGGTGTATTTTTTTTTTTTTTTTTTTTTTTTGTTCTACCGTTGGAAATCCGTTAATACGTCACCCCGAGGGCCAGAAGTTAATAACAAAGAGAAAGTGAAAAAAAAGTGACACCGTGGTGGGTTTTTATACTGCAGCAGGGAAATTGTTGGAAGTAGCCGAGTGGAAAAATGAGAGATTTTCTGCCGGTGGTTGGACATTGTGTGGATGAGTGGGGGTAAGTAGAGGATAGAATAAATGATCGAAAATCCCGACGAATCAGGAAACACACTTAAGCCGGACCAATTTTAGACCTGCGAAACCAATGGCAAATCGATATACGCGAGATCCTTAAGCTTTTAGAAGTTTTGAAATTGTTTCCGTGTACGATCAGCGGGATAGATATACACGTATATATATAATATATATAATACACATTTACTGAACATATACACTATATGAGTTCAAAATGGCGTGTAAAAAAGAAGAAAAAAACAGTTGACCCAAATCGTTTAGCTATTTAAATTGTATATAGAATTCGATTAGGATAGGTTAGGTTTTACGTAATGCAGAATATAGATTTATATATTATAGTTATTGACGTGATATACGCGAATGTCGTTACAAATCGCGAACAGACTGAGCAGTATACATCATAAACGCTAAAACACGTAATAGATATTTTTATCATATTACATTATAATGAACTGTAAATGTATTTATTTTTTGGTAACATCAAAACTATCGTGTTATATATATCTACTCACAAAATAACCGATTATATGTGCATTTACAAAACCTGCAGTTTATAATATATTGAACATTTATAACGTGTTTAATGTATATATACATAATATATAATAATCATCTATAATATATATAATATACGAAAACGTGACGCATTATAGAATATCATACATACGAACATGATATATTGTATATGCTATATTGCTATGTATAATTTTGGGTACCAAGTGACTTTAAGCTATTTATGAAAAGATAGCGATTGGTAACCAACGGGGCGTCCAAGTTTTAGAAAATTAATATTGCGAGCTCAATTTCAGACGTATTTGGTTGAGAGGGTTGTTAAGAACCAGCAGGAGACCAATTTTGAACTTTTAACTACTCAACGGGTTTATTTAACTGGGGTAACACGGCTATAGCAATATAGTTATTACCACTACTCGAACTCTGTACGAATTGCTTTAAAAATCCATATATATATATATATATATATTATTATTATTATTTAATTAATTGTTTGTGTAATTGGACAGCGATCATCATTTTAGTTAATTTATAACAACGCGGTTACACGAGAACAACAAATATTCATCCAACGTCATCAATATAATAATATAATGCTTGTAGAATAAATTGTTCTATATCTTATAATCAGTCAATCGAATATTGTGTAGTTACATAGAAGTGACTAGTGGCCATTGGGTACACATAAACGTATATAATAAATCGTCACATCGATTTCGGGTAAGATCTAACCTATATATATATATATATATAATGAACAACGTTAAAAACTCTGTGCTGCTGCTGCATTCGCACGATACGGTGTTGTCTACAGTCGAGTGAACGGAGAAGCCAAGCCACCCCTCGATGGTCAAAACGGATCTGCAGTTCTTTCCCAAAACATGGTTGTCGTCCGGCATATATACGTACGGGGGGAAGGACATAATGTATATATATAATATAATGTGTATAATATAGTGTGTCTATAGTGTTATACCACATTTTATATATAAAATAAGTAACCGTATGGTGCGGCGTGGCCATTATAAAGAGGACCCGATGGGCGGTACCGGAAGTCACGTGTAATCGCACCGCGGTGCAGTGTAATGACGTATATAAGTCGTATACATCGCCCAGAGTGGTTAGCCGCAATAATATTATGTTGTCAGAGCAGCGCGTATATTTTATTCCTAAAATTACCCAAGAAGGACGACGAGCGGTGTAACGGCGTTATGCATATTCAATAAGAACGTATACGAATATATTAGGTATATTATTATTGGTTCGCACATTTGAAGTTAGTTTCACCTGTTCACGGCTGCACTAATACATACACACGTATATATAACAATTGAAAAGCGGAGTAAGGGGCCGCCCATGATCTGGACAATGTGTACCCCCCTACAAATAATACGGACCGCTCGATCCGTTTTCAAATTTAAAATATTCCTAACGAGTAAAATAGGAAATAATTAATTAGTAATGTAGGTACTTTCTACTGACCAATGGCTCGCATCCGATCCAAATAAATCATTATATTTACCGCTCTGAAACCATACATAATAAATACCGACCCCCCAACCCTTAATTAAATTCCAATCTAGACCCCAAGTACCTACGTTTCCGAACGAATAATCACACAGGAACGTGGTCGGAAAACTATTTACGGATCAAGAAAGGAACGATACCTCGGAATTGATTGGTGTAGACTGTAGATTCTGCGCAGAGGGATTTTCTGGGAGAGGTGTTGATAAACATACCTATATTATATAGATAGGTATCACGTCAGCCGCTGGTTATATTTTAACACGGTAACCGTTGGCTCGGTACCAATGGTTTTTATCGGATTCCCAACCGTTAAGCGGAAAATAAAACTTAACATCACCGGCCGACGACGTTGACTACAATTGCATGGGTTTCGGGCCGAGTATATTAATATTATTATTATTACCATCGCCGAGTTATTGTCTGCTAGTGCTATAATATCGAATTTCGAGAACAAAACAAACACGACTGGGTTCGTAAACAAATAATAATAAGCCGCGCATTGCGATTCGCGAGACGTCTAATACCGGAGGCAGCACTCGACGGAAAATAGAATGAAAAGATTTCCGACGACCGGCAGTAGAATTTTATATATTATTATTATTATTATAAGTTTTGATTTTATTGAATATCGGATAATGCGCGCACGCGACCGTACATAAAAATGTTATTATAGTTCACATATCATGGTTATAACAGAGACAAAAACGATACCTACAAACGCAGACGCAAATGTTGTATACTTTAGACAATATCGTCATCGGAAAAAGTTTCTACAACTTATGCTATCAACCAAGGCCGTACCTAGGAGAGAAGTACAATAAAAAAATAAATTAAATAAAAAATTCATATATTATAATTTATAAGCCCTACAATATTATATATATTATTATAAAGTCGTCTTCGGTAATTGACATTAAGAAATATTGTAATAATGTTTGAGAGTGCAGATTAATATTATAAGTTTATAAATTATGTGTATTAATAAAAATAAAAAATTATAATTGTTAAAAATTATTTGATTACATTTTTCAGCGTACTTATTTTAAAATACAATAAATAACTATTTATTTTTAATGTTGACAAATACACAATTTAACCATTCGCTAAATATTCTCTGAAAATATCCCTCAAAACAAAATATGTCAATAGACAACAATCGAAAAAATAGAAATTCGTGCTTCACCAGTTTGGGAACTCTGCACACGCCTTTGAACCTATAGGTCAATGTGCGACGGTGAAGTTGACGGATGCGGCCGTTTTCGTACATATTATGGGTATACTCTACTTCAGATTAATTATCTGTAATGGACTAACCGACCGGAAATAACATTCAAAACCCAATGTAGACTTCGGTGTCCTGTCGGTATCGGCCGCATCCCTGAAACGTCAGCGGTCTCCTGCGCCGATCGATAATCTGTTATCGTTTACTGTGCGGCGCTGCGTGGTTAATTTGGTTTTTGATTTTCTCGTACAATGCCAAATATATACACGAACTGCAAGGACACACAGTATTGTTGCATTATATTACCATTATGTGCTATGCATCTCATCTGACCCGAAAACCGATAACGACATGGTTTGGAACAATAATGCCCCGATAATGTACATACTATTATGACACACAAAATAATATAAAATTCGTATTGGAGGCAACCAATTTATGGATTTTCAAGTATTACGCGTGTACTATAATCTTACAAATACCATCCAACAATGTATTCAAATTGATTTCCTGAACACTCGTTAGAAATACTGGTATTACCTCTTTTTTGTATTTTCGACGTTTTAACGCCAAGTTCATAGCTACAATTGCGATTATGATACTTGGAACTAGGGACCATAAAATAAATACGCAAAAATGTCCAGAAAGTCCTACTAGTCCAAACTGTTAGATGGTTCCTGTTACAAGGTCCAAGATAATTGTAACGTTTGTAGCTGTGTAGTCGTCATTACAAATTGCAATGTGAAATAATAACTAATTGGGTTTTAAAAAATGTTCAATCAATGTATACATTATTGTCAGATGGTTTGTTTTTTTAAATGTGTTGGAACCAAAGTCTTTGAAGGCTATGCAATTCATTTGCGTACCTATGATTAGTGATTGCTGATTAGCTTTTCATTATTTTACCGTTCAGGACGCTAACGACGATTGTTTTATACGTCTTCTATCGCGATAGTTTTAGATATAAGCTCACGTGGCCAACAATCGTAGAAGTGATGATATATTACCAGTATCTATAACTATTATCAATATGAACCGCACAGTCGTCCCGGTTACCGAATCGTACAACTATCGTACCATTACATGATTATAAATATATATATTGACTGCATTCCTCTTTGAACGTCCGGTACAGTACGTGCGCACAGAACATCTCGTTTTCTTTACACACCGACGATTATCCGGCGACTGCAGACTTCCGTTTTGTTCCCCGACGACGACAATTATAATAACACGACGATCGACCGCATATGCATACCGATCTATACGCATATCGGAAAACCGTCACCGTCATGTTAGGTATATCGGAAAACTAAATATGTGGGCGCAGCGACGTGTAAGAATGTTCGACGAGTGCGACCCCTTAGACATCCGAAAAACGAAAAGACGCCGCCGCGGCCGACCGTATACGATATTGTGTCGTTCCCACGCAGCGGCCGTTCCACTCGTATGATTTCCACGGTAAACCCAGAAAACCTTTTCCTCTTGTTCTATACGCACTCGCGCAAACCATAATATAATATTTTAAAATGTTATGGTTATGATCATAAAACAAGCTTATATAACTTTTAATTGCGTTCATATACCAAAGGCGTAATATAATATTGCACCACTATATAAAAAGAATCGATATTATCATTCCGTAAGATTAGTGCACAACAAGTATTGAATACACTATTTAGTGATCAACTGGTTAATAAACTATAAAACTATATTCATATAATATTTCTAGTAAAAAAAAAACGCGGATTTGTGATAAATGTATAAAATTAATATGTGAGTTAGTATATATTATACCGCATCGGAGAACTCGCACGACCACTGTAGTAATACATAATATAAAACGTCGTCGGTACATACATCGGCTAACGTCAACGCCGAGACGTCTATTTATTTTATTTATTTATTTTTAAAATACATCATACTATATATATATATACATATACATATGTGTGTGTGTGTGAGTGTAGGTACGTATAATATATGTCTCATGCCGACGTCTCGCGGTGGTTCGTGGTCCGGATTTATTGACTTCAGAAAAACGTATTATTTGCCATCAGGGTGGAGTAAAAATAATGTCCTATATACTCTTATTTGTATGACCTGTCATCGCCTGGGAATTCGCATTCCGCGACCGAGTCCCTACGGTATTGAAAAACATGGAATCGAGGCATACCACATTCTGAACATCGTTGCCGTTTTGATAGGACGATGTAAACGCGAAAAATCTTAAATAACGACGATTTTTCCAATGTCAATTTTTACTTCGACACCAACGTATAATAATTGATACTAGTCATTACACAACGTTTACGACGCGTACGTAGGTCTATTATATTATTATTATTATTATTATTGAATTGGAGCAGTTTAAAGGAGAGCGAAACCCGTCCGATAATAGTAATAATAATAATAATAATGGCGTAAAGAGCAACGCCGCTTCATTAAACAAACATAAAGTAAAACCTTTTCTTATCGCGCGAATACTTTTATTTATTTTGGGCGTCTGGCGGAAGATTTAGACTTGCTTTAAGTGCTTTTCGCTTGCGAAACAAAATTAATAGGGAAAATGGAAACGGTGCAGTGTCGGTTTTCTTTATTCCTTTTTATTTTTTCCTGCCGTAAGTATAGTGTGAATGTGATTAATTTTCGAAAAAGCTTAAATAGTAGGTATTGTTACAATATATATATATATATATGCGCTCGGAAGCCATTGGTGATATATAGGTAAGCATAATCAGTATCACTCTGTAACCGTATCTTCTCTCACATGATACACTCACGGTACTCGTCGGTAAAATGCAATATACCAGCCTAATATAATATTACATAAGTACTATTTTCATACGCACTTTATAACTAAATAATAATATGTGTATATAATATACAGTAAGAATATTTAGCGCAACGTCTTTTGAGTTTAGCGAAATAAGAGCTACTAATTAACGTAACGGAATAAAGTAAATTAATGTCAAAGAGTGCGCGTGCAGTAAATAGTATATAATATATATACAATATGTATATACATACACTTATATATATATTTATATATAATACACACACCCACAAACATACACGAGTATAATGTACATCGTGTAGACGGGCAATGGACTGTATCTGCGCAGCGCGCCGTACATTTAAATTAGATTCCGAGCCATCAGCGAGTCCCTTAAGCCGTCGCGGTGGTTCATTAAAGTTAAATTGCATTTCCACCACCTTCCTCCCCATCTACCCGCCATCACCAATAACCCCACCCAACCCCGCGGTATCAACGGTTTGTATCTTACCGTCACTCGTCCACCACTCGCGGGGTCCTTCGTTGTCGGTCCGATCTTATGTTTCGGGCCTCGGTGACCTTATAATGTGTAGTATGTATACGTGTGCGAGTGTGCTAGTTTGGCCATACCCGAAAACACACAAATCCGTACGTACACTCAAGCACGCACGCCGTACGTCTCCGTGACAATGTAATTAAATTGTCTCTGTCAGCCCCGCCGCCGCCACTGTTATAGCTGCTAGTCGACCACGAAATTAAAATTCTATAAATACTGCGATAATACTATACATCTTGGACGTCACCACTGCGGTAGGTGCGCGTGTCAGCAAAATAATGATAATGCAACATAATATTTATAGAATTATTATTAATTATAGGTATGAATAAAATATGATTACCTAATCTCACGGGACACGGGTGTTATACCTATATATGTATTATTATATAAATTTACCTGTATAATATAATTAGAACTTATTATTATCATTGGTGCAAACAGAAAAGGGTGGGGGTTTTAAGGGTTTTAAACTCACTCCCCCCAAAAATACTACTCGTTGAATATAATGTTGATTTGTCATATTTGTCCGCAATATATATAACATAAAGCCAATAATATTTAGTATTATCATTACATTATAAAAAACTTATTGAAATATTTTTTTAATAATAGGTCCTATTTGTTTATTTGTCTCTTCTCTGGAGTATTATTTATTATGGTAATCATTTTTTTTCGTATTTTTATTAAAATGAGTTGTTCTAAAAATACTTTAAATTTTATGCTTATTTCTTGTTTTAAAAAATAATTCAAAGTTAAATATTCAAATATTGGATTTTATAATAATCTAGAAAATTATCAACGATTCTTTAGAAAATATGACCAGTTTAAAACCCTCTTTGAAGAAATATCTATAGTAATTCTAGGATGAACATTTTTTTTTATATTTCGATATATATATATATATATATTAGTGGAGGGAATGTGAGGTAAATTGCTAATCAGCTATTTGTAACTAGATACGCATATATGTATACTATTATGATCTATCATTTCACTAAATTATTCAAACAAGTATGAATTTAACGATTAGGTATATGGTATACCTACTGCGTTGATATTATATAGGTATCTTTATATTAGGTTACTATTAGGAGTGGTTCATTTTTCTTTGGACGGATTTTACAGACTTTCGGACAGTGTTATCGATAAATTATTGGTGTTGATTAGATTAATGTCCTAGTGACGTACCTATCGAGTTCGCCGAAGTCGAAGTCGTTTTACAAAGTGCAGACGTTTATTAAATGACACTAATTTCACCCTGTTCATCGAGTTATTGTTTTTGACTTTTTTTTTCTTTATCGTTCCAATATTATTTTTACAATGTTCGGACAAATACTTCACCTAGCTGGTATTTTTTCTCTTTCTTATAAGGTAAATCATTTATTATCTAACAGCTTGTATAAACGAGTGCGCACGAAAAACTCTAGTAACTAGGTATATATAATATATATATATATTTATATATCTTTTAATAAACCGGAGAAACGAAAAAACAATTTTGCGATAAACATGATAAATGACGTTTTTCAAGTAGCGTGCAACGTTCAGTTCAGGTGCTCCTCAAAATTTTTGTGCGGCTCTGTCCAAACACAATAGTCTACATTGTGACCTACATTTGTCAAGTGCAATTCGTTGCAGCGAAAAATAAATTTCATTCGAACAAAACGTATTTTATAACTTGGGGTTAGAAAGAAAAAAACTCCGGAAAACTTTTGTTAAACGCAACAATAATATGAGTTTCAACACCGATTATAATAAATAATAATAATTATTATTTTCAAGTGTCCTCCTTGAACGACAACAAAAACAACAAAATTAAGTTACATAACGTGTAGTTCTATAGACAATTGATATCAGTATAATATAATGTCGGTTGATGATGGTCAACAATAAGTCAGAAATGTCACTGACACTATACTATTCAGAATATTCATAAATTAATTATTATACTATGTAAAGGTACATAAATACCGGACAATATAATATATATAAATAGTGTATAATTATTTAAACATATAATTTAAATCAGCTGATTTTTAATTATTTATAGTTATAATGCCGTCAGAAAAAAAACTTTTTGTTTCTCGAATTCTCGATTCATATTGGCCAATTTTCAATAAACGCTGGTTACGAACGGGTAATTATATTTTAAAATGCTATACATAGTTAAATTGAACTTAGAATGCATATGCGAATAAATTCAATGAGAATAAACATGAACATTAAATATTTTGGTGTTCATTTAACAAAACAAAAAAAAAAGAAATATATTGCACACAATAAATAAAATCTTTTAGTTTTGCATCATCGCATTGCCTTCGATCGACAATGCGCGACGCACAGAAAAATATATTATATTATTACTAAAACATACAAATTGTGATTTGCGAACGTCATCCAATTAATATAATATTATGGTCGTTTCGAATCGATGGACTCCCGTCAACAATACATTATTAATAATAAATTTATACACACTGTGGAAAAATAGTTTAGTATAAATATAATATATTATTACGTATTTATATTCCAATTATCTGTATTAGACATGCCACTCGGTTAGTGTGCAGACAGATAAGTCATGCCGATCGTTTTACCGCGATAAAGTTTGAGCCGTCAGCTATTTGTCACGGGCACCGTGACGTAAATTGCGTTCAGTTAAATAATATAATATTATTGTTATACGTGGCGGGAGTGTATGCGTGTCGTCTCTTTCGCATAAATGTCATAAAAGTATGTACGTGGTGTACAATATAATAGTATAAATGTGAACGAACGGACGGTTACCGGGAGTGGTACCTAGGTATATAACACGCTCGGTCACTCGCCCCCGTAAGGCACGGCGAGTAGAATATAAACGTCACCGGAATGCTCAAATGATAAACAGCTGCTCGAAATGAATAATTTATTAATTTATCCCTCGTTTCTCAGTACGTAATATCATAGGAGCGCGTGACAGAGAACGTCATTTGCGGGGGTTGACAGGAATTGGCTAAAAACGCGAACTTATCTAGTCACATGAATAATGCGGTTCAGACACGAACAAAGCGAATCAGAACGAAATAGCATGACAATAACGTAATGGCATTACAATGCGCTGAGGTTTATTTTTTTTCTCCGTGCATAATGTCTTTGTCCGCCAGACCCCTAGGCTTAAATAGAAACGCATTATTTCGTACATTATAATAATATAAATAGACCCGCGAGTAGGTTACTGTGCACGCACTCATTGTATATATATATATATATATATATATATATATATATATATATATATATATATATGTATACATGTCTACATAGCGTATTTATATGATCAGATATGGCCGTAAAGTCTTCTACTGCAGCGTAATCAATGGCCGTGGAATGGTCAGAAAGTAATGGAACGAAAATAATATACATGTAATATATTTTCGAAAAGACATAGACGTGAGGGGGATCGCGTTTTCGCGTGTCGTCCGTAGTGTCTCCCTCGTCCGCGGACGGTCTTCGTTATCGGTGGCGATAAACGATTGATCGTACGAAACCTATTACTTATAGAGCTGCGCGAATGAATTGCAAATCCAAATGTATAATACTATAATGATTAAAACACAACATTTATCATAGAGATGTTGAACGCCAATCGGTAAATGACCACAGCTCGCAAGGGTAGATTAGTAATTATGGGCATGATATATAGTGGTGAGCTCATGAGAAGGGGATGAGGGTGTCATATCTACTCATCCTTTGGATTATTTTTATCTATTGATTTTTCATCATTCATTGTTAAAATAAAAATTCACGTTTTCAATTCATTTTTTCTGTGTAATTTTCAATTTTTCATATAATTTAGACCTGCAATACATACCAATCACTGATAGATTAAGGTGTTACTAGTAAGTAAACACATACATTATATACAAATTCAGCTAACACATTTTAACACGATTAATAATATACATAGTTATAATTAATAACTAGCATCGACAGATGAATGCAAAACATATATTTTTGTTGTTATATTACGTGATCTGAAAAATATTCAATAATTCATATCCTCTTTTAAAAAAAGTTGAGCACGCCATTGAGGCCCTCATGCGTATAATATATCCGGAAGATTTCACTGCAGAATTGATTTTCGTGTACAATCTACAAATCTTCTATGTTATTATTATTATTAGAACATTTATTTATGTATCGGAGTATTTTTCTACACTCACTTCAGAATTATAATTTACATTATTTTCTGATTAAATGTGTTGACGTAACGTCAAATTATATGTAGATTCTATTATTACGTTTTTATTTTATTTTTTATGTATATTTGAGCAAAAATAAATACATATGTAACATATTTCTGTTTCTAGTTGAATAATATATAAAAGATTTGTATATTTTATAAATATTAGAAAAAAAAACAGTTTAAATTTTGCTCATAACTTGATTACATTTTTTATCGTTACTGGCTATTAAGTTATTTTGAGCTTAAGATAATTGAACAATCAGCCGGAAAATTTAATATTTTAATATTTTCTAATTCGTTTCATAACAATTAATAATTAAAAATAATCAAAAAATCAATAAAATTTGTACCAACATCTTTAAAAAGTATATATTAGGTATAATCCAAATAGTTTAAATTTCTAAGCATAAAATATATAATATACACAGTTTTATTATACTATTAGAATTAGATACATATTTTTTGTTTAGCTATTTTTGGGTTTTTATACAGAAAATCTTATTTCTGCCTTTTTATAGGCAGATATAGAAAATTCTATATTATAGCTATTAAATTTAACATTGTCTGAAAAATGCACAAATAAACACGCTTATTTATTAAAAAAACTACATTATAGTTATATAAAATATATAGTTTAATATTTGCGGCGATACATCATGTATAATTATACCCGTCAACATCCTGGCAGTATATATGATATTATATACATTATTCACTCGTTGTATGAGTGATTTTTTTTTTTTTATAAATCCATTTTTCCAATGATTTGTCCATATCGGTCTATAGTCTATATAATCGACAGTAGATCATACAGACGTAGGTCTATACCACCTACGGAGCGCGCACACGTTGTATTCGTCGTGCGATCGATGATTTCCCGTCAATCGGCCAACCCATTATTAACCGATTGATTTACCGCACTTGGAGATCTACAATTTAATTATTGTAACCGCACTTGCCGACATGATCTATTGCAGCCTGCATGCACTGTCGGTCTCGGACGTCAGTGGATTTCAATCGGAAACGGAAGAAAAAGAGCAGATCGTCATAAGTGCCGAGGTACCTAACGCGGATATAATATATTATTATAAAAATATTTTTAAGATAACCGTATATGTACAATATACATGCATGTATACTACATTTGTGAGTATAGGTTTACGTGCGTGACGAGAACTAAAACCAGAAAACATGTTTTTGGAATATCACACGTCGAAGTAGAGGAGGAGTAATAGTAGCGTACAATACATATAACATTCATGTTATACGCGTTCCTGTGTATTATTATATGCGTAAATATATAGTATGGTTAATGTGCCGAGGAAACGTTCGTATTAAAATAAAAACTTTAATTATTATTATTAACCACTATATTGCTTTGACGACTGGAGTGAAGAAGCTTCGCGTTTGAAGTTATCAAAAAAATACATCTCGCACCGGTGGGTCATCCGTCTTTTGAAATGTAATATTATATATGCCCACGGAGGCGGGGATTCGCATTAAAATGCATTTTGTTGCCGACAATTAATAACGTAGCTGTTTAATATAACAATAATAATATTATTATGTACTTATTATACGTGTATATAATTAATGTAATGTTTCGACGAGACATTCGTAGTAATTATACACGTCATGACAATGTTATCTTCAGATCTTCATATTATCTGATGCGTCATTATCACCTTTTGTTTCGTTTCGTCGTCTTGTTGTCTTTGAAAATGACAAATCGCTCTTTTTATACAATCACCACAAACGACTTCAATAATATTGTTATAACTGTGGATCACGGTTATATATATATAAACAGTTGATTATATGATTAGATATAAAGTATAATAAATTAATAATGCTTAAATACATATAAGTAGGTACATATAGAGGACGAAATTTGGTACTGATTATATAATATTACTTATTACTTATTGATATAGTTTCAAGTTTGACTTAATCTAACTTTTAAAGTTATAATATGATATACGCATTGCATAAACATATTTATTACAGATTACCAAATGTCTGAGAAAAAATATTTTACATTCATGAAGTTGGACCTTCGTTATAGGTTTCTAAAGTTATTTCCATGGAAAAACCAAATAGAGTTAATACTATGCAAATAATATGTCCAGGTTTATTATTTTTAATTTTCAAATGCATATTTTAGAAAATATTGAAGATATCACTCAATCTTTCTATGTTATACCAATATGTTTAAACCGGTCTCAAAATATTTTCTACAGTCAACAAGTTTGCAAATCCATTCCCAGAATTCTCAAGCCAATCCGTCCATTACGAATTAACTTATACCCAGTCCTTCAATATTCATAGGGAAAAATATTAAAAACTGTTCACAATAAATTCCTTAAAGTTTTTGGATCAACATTAAGTCGTTGAAGGACTTACAAACTATTTGCTAAATCTTAGTATAATATGCAAAATCTTTTAATGAGGTTAAAGAGTAAACATTGTGGACTATGGACACCATTTTTTTTATGAGATCAAACAGCATTCAACCATATAACACGCAAATCGATAACACGCATTTCACGAGTCCTTTGACTTTGAATAGTAAATCAAGTTTACGCGACGTACCTGTACATCCATTTAATATATTATAATATAGTAAGGTATAAAAAAGCGCAGTGCGCGTACGCTATATTTTTTTTTTTTCAATAATATAACACATTCAGTATTATTCTATTACAAATATGTATTATGATTATAGGTACGGTTGATGTTCTAAAAAGTATAATACGCATTTACACACACAACAATGTTATGACGGCGCTGTAATAATTCAATATTATCCCGTTGGCATTGAGTGGAAATCGTCATGTCCTGCAGCAGCCCGGTTGAAAATCGGTCGGAACGCGCCGCCGGAAACCGTTAAGTGATATTTTTTTCGGTCACAAATCGAAACGCGATGTCCTATATAGTATATACGTATAATAATAATAGGATTTAAAGTTGAATTTGCGAACCCGAGGCTGCACTACTACATACGCGTTTTAACGTACACATATTATACATATATACGTATAAGCAACGGTTCACAATAATAATAATATAGTGTTTGGGCGCGTTATCACTGGCAATTGCTTTTTATATGCGGGTCATAATATAATACAATGTTTCGTATACGCAGCAATATACGTACTGCACATATAATGTATCCTATAACATATTATTATTATTATACAGTAAGTATATAGAATGTAATATACGGTTTTCATTCTTATCAGCCACCACCAGAAAGAATTTATATATACATACATCAGACGTAAATAAATTGTTCTCTCAGCTATGTTTGTGTGATTTTTTTTCTCATCTCCTCCTTAGTCTTCATTTTCTTTTCCGTCGACGTATTATATAAGGTTGATATTATATTATAAATACATTCATAGGTATCCACTTGTATAATATACGCGCTATCATAAGGAGCGGAACTTTCGGACGATTTATTATTATTAGTATGGCTTTTGAGTGGTGAACCGTTCGTGACCGGGGTGCCCGGTTGCCGATATCCTGTTTCATTCGGTCACGTGGCCTCCATCAACGCTACCATCGATTAACTCTTTCCGGCAAATATCTTTTTATCTGGTCGCCGTTGCAGACAATAGCCTCAGGAACGAATGCGGACCGTAATGTAGTGCGACCTCTTTGCTGTCATCATAGTCGTGTATAGTCGTTAAATAGCGATAATGACGTGCATTTTCAGTGTGGTAAAATCGGTGGGGGGGTAGTCTATTCATAACCCCTAAATACCCACTGCACCACGAGGCATCTGGTAAACCTCCACTTCCGGCTTTTACGGGACATGTATTGTGTGTGTATGCATGTAAAATAACGTCAATGTAGTCACTGCTTCTTCATCCCTCCGCCATATACAAAAACGGTGTGTGAGTTGAGTGTTAATGATCGTTCGTTTATATTGTATAATACAATACACTGGTTTAATTTCACAAAATCAGCGTTAGAAATTATAATATGTAAGTATATTTATGTTATAATTTTTAAAACCAAGCAGAAAGACATAAAACGCTGGAAATGTTACACTAAGACTTGAATTATATTATAATATGTTTTAGAAATAAGAAACGTCATGGTAGAGTTTTGACTGTGTTCAGTGGTTGTGAGACACTACATTTTCGAAACGTGAACTCTGCTGCAGTAAACTCATTTTGGTATTCGGCCACCGTTCAGAGACTCGGTTAATTTAAACCGAATTCAAACGTAATTTTAAATTCACTTTCAAGAATCCTGCTCATTTTTTTAGTTATATATATATATATATAAATTATACACTACGTCACTACGATTCGCGTGAATATATTCAGTTTGGGATTCCTATTATACGCTTAACTATTTTAATATGTAGAGAGACAATTTCGTTTATATTTGCAATGCTAATATAAAATACGTTTTAAAATAATATATTTACATTATATACACAGAAAACCGTAAAAACAATTACGATAAGCGGAGGTAAGTATTTAAATTTTAAAGTTTTGAAACAAAAAATGCCTTTGCATGTTATATTATGACCGTTGTCTAGTGTTTCATAGCAGCCCAACACCCTATTACGCTTTATATCTTTTGTACATATACATTTTAAAGTAAAACAGACTTCAATATATATTTTTAATTGTATACATTTAGTACATATGATGTAAAGAGAACGGACATAACGACATGACAGCCGGTACTCAAGCATACAGATTAGCTTCTTGCCTCATAGTCGATATTATATATAATATGTATTATTGTCATTGTTCTTGCAAGGCGATCGCAATTAACGTATGATTGTGCTCTATGATTTACTGACCTGTATGAGATATGCGGTATCCGGCCACAGGGACAGCGTGACGCACGTAGTGTCTGTGAACAAGTTGCCCTTCAGGCCACCGCCGTCGATCTCCCACGTGACTAAGTAGGCAGGACGATGGACTTGGCGGGCGTCCCACGCCACCTCGGCGATCACCAACACTTTCTGATGAATCATCGACACTTCGCGCAGGTTCCACACTTCCGATGAGTCCGATGGATTGTCATCGCCCTATAAAACGAAATAAACTTATTTATCTAATAATAATAACTAAAGTGGCTCCCGATATACACAGATATATGGTATAAATATATATAAATAACATTAATCATATTACAAAATTAAAGACTTAAATTGGAGAAGGATTGACGAGTTTTCATTGCTGAACCTTCATCTAGGTGAGAGGAACGTTTCCTAATTAATTAATTTAGCGGTAAGGCATTTGACTTTTTATAATCGGACGTGAGTGAAATATAAAATATAAATAATAAATATCTATTAAAACTTAAATAAAAAAAACTATAAAGGTATAAATATTGAAGCTTGTGCCACCCCTAGAAAAATGTATCTGTATGCACTAAGCCTATACGTGATGTAAACAATATAAGATTAGATAGTGAAACTAATAATAGAAATAAAAAGTTACAACTATAATCTCAGAAAAAATTGGAATAATACATATTTAAATATTATATACTACTAAAGTATAATAGTTAAGTCGATGAAGCATTATATTACAAACAATTTGAGATTTTCGTAAATGTAAGTATACGATGTGGAATAAGTGGGCGGCACAAATAATAATGTTATATATATATATGTTACACACAAGAAATTATTCGTTTCGATTAAAAGGGTCCGCGCGGTACGCAAAATCCTGATTGAAAACATTATCATTAATCCTGAGTTTTTTTTTTGTCTCAAGTCAATTAACCCTTGCGTTCAAGTGTGATTAATACTGCACATTAAATGTGCATCGTGTAAGCCAACTGTTCGCTACAACTTATTTCTAGTTGGTAATTATTGAAAACCTCTAGACGGATTCAAAATGATTTCGACAAGGTAACATACATCGCCTCCATAATATTACATACAGAATATACACAGTACACACGCTCGCGCAGTTTATAGTGGTGATTTTATTATACATAGTTTTAAGTTTTTGGACTCGTAAAACGAAAAGTCGTTAAATGTTATTGAATCACAAAAATAACATCGGTAAAACCTCTTCCCGCGCCAACACCACTGGGAGTTATATCTCCAAAGACCCTTACCCCGAAACGTAAAAGTCAGAGGACCTCTGACACCGCGTCCTAGAAAATGTATTCCCAAACGGTTCAAATTGCCAAAATCCAGATAACCTACAGCATTTTTTATGAAGGTAATAATAATAATAATAATAATAATAATAAATAATAATAATACTCGGGAAAGTTGATAGGATATGAATAAAACATCGACTGCATTGTACTGTCAAAACGTCCTGGGTAGTTTAGAACTCGTATAGCGACACGGGTGAACAGTGGTTGAAGTAGTGAAGGATTGTTGAGGTGGTACTGTCGGTAAACGAAATCAATGGCGGTTTTTGTGCGCGTGTTTTCGTATACACTATATATAACGTATAAATGTATAATAAAAAATAAAAATAATTCGCATGTTATAACTAATTCTGAGCAAAAATATTTTTGGATTTCAAATGCCACGTTAACAAAATCTCGTTATTATTATATCGTAACATAAACAACGCTCAGCGTGTGTAAGAAAACCTCGTTAAAATTATGTACATACTTGTTGAATTTATAAAAGCTGCGAAAAATCAAAATACATTATGGTGCACGCAACCAGTAAAGCCAACTTCGAAATAACAAAATAAAAATAAGGCGTTGGTGAGTGCTGGACGTGTAATATAATCGTTGATCTCACCCCTTTTGAACCACATGCACAATAGCGTCGACGCACTGTCTCTGTCATCGTTGTTGAAATAAGAAGCTTTTTTTTATACGAATGACGTATCCATTTTTTAAAGATTTTTTCGTCTTTTGTAAATAATTATTAGGTAATGATTGTGTGCAAATGCTCTCAAAAGGAAACAAAAACGAAATAGCGATTAGCTGGTTTCATATTATGGATGACAAAAACATAGAAATAACGCGTAAAATGATTCCAGTAATTATTTCGATGACGATAGTCGCGATTCGGATACAGAGCGATAAACGTTTATTCAAAACTCGATGGAATTTTAATGGATGTCTTATTTCTTATTGAAACTGAAATTCACATATTTTTCTCAGCTCCGCTTCGTTTAACACACACGCAGCATATGAAATACCGAAGAATCGTTATTTCTTCCAAATATTTATTGTTATTTACATTTTACAAGGGAGAGTGATAATATATTCTATTCATCGTTCTTTTACAGTATTGTAAACGATTTTTTCAGAATATTATCTTCGTCGTATACAGGCAGACGCACAACACTTTTATATGAGTGCATAAAATATATATATATATACATATATATACGATAGGAGGGATTTAATGAATTATCGTAAAATGTTTTTCGATCGCCCGAGACATATTTTAATGGGATAGAAAAATGTTTGGACACGGGTGAGGGTGGTGTGCGTGGGCGGGGGTGGCGTGCGTGGGTGCGTGTCGGCCAAAGATATTATACGATAGTATCTATATTATATATATATATATTTATTATTTATAATCGTAATCAATAACCAGCCCGTTGACGCGTTTTATTTTTCTCTCACCCTCGTCCGATCAGATAACACACGCATTATTTGGCGGCCGATCGAAGTGGCGCCCATCGAAATCGCCGCAGAGGATCGTCGGAGAGCACTCATATCGGATCGAAGGTCGTCTATGCCGCCACACGTGTTTTTGTGTATTATTTTTTTTACTTTTCAAGTATAATAAAAAAATCGGCCAAAATTGTTGAGAAAAAACATGTGTGTATAATATGCGATTTAATGTAGGAACGTGGTCTAAATCAACCTAGATGATATATAATGTATAACAAATAATGTAAATTACACAAGTATTTTAAAAATGCGTTTGTAATTTGCCACAAAATTTAAATATAATTACTCTTTCGAGTTTCGATAGTATAGTATAAGAGTATAATAATCGTATAAGTATAATCCAATAACCAATTTTAGATTGTGGAAGGTGGTTATTTCACTATGCCAGTAGTGACTTTACAGCTATTATGTCCTATAGCTGTAATAACATTAATATCAATAGTAAATGAAAATATATATTACATTATAATATTATTATTGATTAACGATATAATACGTGAACTATTGTTGTCAAAAATGAATACTTGTAATAGGCACTGTATCGGACGTCAAACTTTTAATAACTAACACTAACGGAAAAGGCGGTAAATACTTAGAAATCCCGAAAAATTATTATTGTCGTTCGGGGGTCCATTAATTCTCTTCGTCAACGAGGATACCGATAAAAATAATCCAATAGACACTATAATTTCGGTGCAAATTAAAAACTAAGTATAAAAAAAATAAAAGTATACAAAAAGTATACCTGCATTTTATACATAATTACGTGTATAACATAAATATTTATCGGTCGGGCGACAGCGAACCGACAACTATAATTAGCGCCTGAAACGAACATTTAATCGAATTTTTTAATTTGACGAAAATCCGTAAAACAATCACTTTTTTCCGTCATATGCGATAATTATATTATTATTCCGATAGGTATGTAGGGAACTCGACCCAGCCTCGGCGTGACGCGCTCGCACGATGATTACAATTATTTAGAAAGCGTATTATGTTGCGCACACGTTTACGGGACGTGTGTGCTTTAATTAGATTAATATACTCGCGCGCGCTCAATATTAATATTACCATTATTATTATAATATTATACGCGCGTGTATAGCATTATAGTATCTAATGCATATAGTACGCGGCGACGGGGGAGGCGCACTCACGTGAACCGGGCGAGAGACCGAGCCAATTATTAATATTATTATCGGTCGGCCGTGGGGAACGGCAGCGTTGACGCTGGCGCGTATCGCAGGTGTCGAATTTCTCACGCGCAACTATGGGTGTATATTATACGCGGAAGAGCCTATTCATTTTGCCGCAACAGCCGACAACGACGAGAGAGTAAACAACTACTAAAATAATAATAATAACAACAACAACAATAATATTATATTATATTACCATAATATCATAACGAAATCACGACAGTACTTTATACATATATGTGTGTGCGTATCTCGCCGGAATAGATTGAATGAATTCAAGAGAATATATTATTATTATTACTGGCTGTATTATGCTTGCTCGGAATCATTGCGATGGCAGAGAAGGCGGAAAAACAATATAATCTTAATAATAATAATACAATAATAATATATATATATATATATTATTACAGGTGCCGACGTAACAAAGTCGTTACGCGCGATACTTTACGGTCGTTGTTTACTGGGAGTTTTTATTATCGTTATTATTATTATAAAAATTTACAGCTCAATTTACTGTTTTTATTGTCCCGCGGGCCGCAAAGTCGACACGCAGTCCGCCCGCGTTTTTCATCGTATAATATAATTTATTCTCCGTTGCTCAGCGCGGCATATTATTATGACGTATTATATCATTATTATACGTTCGCAGGCGGCGGTGACGAAGATGACAAGGTGTTCGAACAATAATAATTTTATCACAACGTATCGTATTTCAAACGATTTTCCGGTCCGCGAGAAAAAGATTGACGCAGCTTTTATTCGCGGGGACCTGAACGATCCTTTGATTTTCTACCAGCCACCGTAGCAATGCAAACGCCGGATTTTTATTTTTTCAATCGGATCATTCGTAATATAATGATGTCGCATACATAATATTTATTGACAAAATCAATTATAATATATCTACGCTGCTTTTTGAAATTCATACAAAACAATCGATCGACAGACTATAGAGGTATTTTTATTTGGACTTAGAGAATTGCAGCCTCCTCCCACTTAAAATATTTAAATTAGTTATTACAATGTTATACACATGCTGATATTCGTTTCTTCATATTCAAAGTATTAAGTTTATAAAATCATATTTTATTTAGTGTACATTACTTTAGTAATGCCATAATTTATTTTTTGTGAGTATAAAATAATAAAATAATTTTTTATTATGTACCTTATTATAGGCCCAGATATCTCCTCCGATAAGTACTGTAAAGTGACATTATATTATAGGATATAACGTAATATTATTAATTACGTAATGGAACCGATAATAAACAATAAATTAGGCTTGCCCCGGCTGTTCATATATTTAATTTAGATTAATAATTAAATTCAATTCAATAATCGATTAATATTGGTTATCACCATATCTCGTACGTGTCGCTACAGATTTTTTTATGCATGGTGGTATTCCTCAATTTTATAGGTAGTTAATTGTACTTTAATATCAAGTATAGTGTATTACTGTCATGCCTTTAATTGATAGCTTTCGACGAGGCCGCCGGACTCTGTGAACTATAAGGCGTTATTATATTGCAGTCCACGGAGCCGATTTTGTCTTTAGGATTATTTGAGAACAAAAAAAAAGTACGACGACGGATTTTATGTAGGTATACTGATTATTGTTTCGTCGTTTTAACGAGCTGCGTGCTAAACAAAACGAAAAAAAAACACCTCCGCAATCATATACTATACAATCGTAATTTTCTGGTTCGTTAAAATGCGTATCTATTATTATATTATTATTATCATCATCACAATGGAATGCACAATGAGATAACAAAAATATTTTCATGTAATACACTTGTGTACATATAAGTATAGATATAAACAGATACCTACAACGGTAAAAATACATGTATGTAGTTAAGTTTTTATGTCACGAGCATAGAGTAGAAAATAATAACGAAAATAACGACCAAATTTTGGACTATAACCCGTAGGTATACTCGACAAAAAAAAAAATGTCAAACGAATGAATCCGCCTAGGAAATCGATCGATAGACACGTCGCAAATGGCCACGGGTTTATTTAGTTTTCGTTTTTACTTTTATTGTTATTATTATTATTATTATTATTCGTCCTATACAGTCTATCGCGTGCGTACGTGCGTGCGAACGAGAGCGAAACGACAGGGTACGAACCCACTCCGGGCCAGGCGGGGCCGCAACGTGCCCCGCGTAACAAATATTCATATTTTCCTTTATGGCACACATATGTACATAATATATAGGTATATCATCGCGTATATATTGTATGATATACTACGCGCAACCACGCGCGGAGTAAGTCATCATCAATCCGAGAGGAAGATTCTGGACTATATATAATATTACACCGTCGTCGTCGTCGCGTGGATCTCACTCTCATCAATCTACGTCCTTTTCGCGACGTTAGGTGAGCTCTATACAATATATACTACTAAATTATGCAAAGCACAGACCGTTACGGCGAAGGGTAATTTTTGGCTTATTTTCTTTTTTTAGTCCCAACTGGCACCATACAATATTTTTTACTCGTGTAGAGAGACGGTTTTTGATAAATCGTAAATATTTCCATAAATACACGCGGCTTTCTCTCTCTCTCTCTCTCTCTCTTTCGATTTGTTACCCAAGGAGTACTCAGAATACGGAATATTATGGAGATTCTGGATTGTCAACAAGTGAGAAAAATAAAACAAAATATTTCTTATAGCCATCAATGTTTCGGCAAATTTACACCGGAAGACTGAATCGGCAACGAAATTTCCAAATCCAATCAATAAGTCAAAGAACGCGAGTAAATTGGAATACTTAAATGTATAGATAGTGAAAGATTACAAAGAATTTTACTCACCATGAGGCGGAGAGACTCTTCTTGGGGCGCCGACTTGGCGGCCAACGGTAACCGGATGCCGAGTATCTGATCGCGGCCTAGGCTCCTAATGATGATGTCGGCGTCGCGGAGGTCATGTAAAACAGGGGTAGCCGCCGGGGACGACAGTGTGGGTGGCTGGGTGGCTGCGAGCTCCTGCGACGGAGAGGCGTCGGCCGCGGCACCTCTAGCGGCAACAGATTCAACCGGAACCCGTAGGACGGACGTGGCGGTGACCGGCGCCGGGCTGAATATGGTCACCAAACCCTCTGCTGAGACTGCGAGCACGCGGACTGTCCACGGTGCCGTTGTTTTGGGCAGACGCGCCTTGTAACCGGGCGTCTGGCCCAATTGGGACCACGAGCGCCTGGTTCCCGGGTCTCGGCGCCGCATTATCACGTACACGAGACGTTGCGCGGATGGCGAGAGCAAGTCGGATGGCCGCGGCCAACGCAGCGTGCCCGACTCGATGGTCAGCGCCCGTTCGCCTCGCGCCTCCACCACGGGGCTGTGTTGTGATCCACCGTGCCAGTCGTGGAACGAACAGGCTTCCTGGCAACCCACGTCCTGCAGGAACGCAAAAAAAAAAACATAGACAATGATCAGTTATTATGTAATACGCAGTACGTGCTAGTAAAGACAAGGAGACGATTTGCCAAAATTCACATTTTAATACAAAGATATAAATTGGAAGTTTGTTTGATAATATTTTGTTAAACATAGAACGGTACATAACAATAATTGTAGTAAATTAAATGTTATATAAGTAATACCATTTAACTATGTTTTAAGGGATGTCATGTAATAAATCTCTTCTCAAAAGCTGAAACAATAATAATCTAAACTATCATAATCCTAATTAAAAAACTCAGGATACCCATTTTCTATCTCTCCTTCTCACGATTAATCCAACCTATATAATATGTATCTGTATAAACATCTGTTGGCTCCAACAATATCAAAGTGCCTATGCCATATGATTCCAATAATGAAACTTCGTTATCAAAATTGTTTACCGAACTTACTTAATATCTAACCCTTTTCTATTTATCTTCTTACATAAACACATATCCTATACCTAGTCTATACAAATATATCTGTATCTCGGTACTTTTAATTATCAACATGGTAGTATTATTATTATTAATGAAATAAATTAAAATCCTACTATAAAACGTTGTTTATTTTTTTATGGCGAGCGATCAAATTTATATTAAAGCAAGTACTAGGTATATAGGTCTGCTAGCGATTATTTCTGAAAACGTTAGACTCATTTCAATTGATAATAATAATAAACTATATACCTACTAAAGGGCGATAAATCTAGTGACTGCGATTATATAAATATTACTTTTTTGTGTAATATTATATCAACCCGTTTTATATTATGAATGTTAAGAAAAAATCAAATTAAACACATCGTTTATATTATATTTTCAGAAATAATCGCCCGTCGTCGTAGATATATTAGGTATGTATAAAGTATATATAGACATAATATAGCGAGGATCCCCCTGCATAAATATAATACCTCGCGGCTTATAGACGACAATTTCAAAACCGTTACCATTAAAAGAGACGATTATTATTATGTATATATATAAAATGCCTTTTGTAAATATTTCCCATCGGTGTTTGTTTGAGGGATATTCTTCCGTCATCGTACCCACCATTATATTAATTTAGAAACACGTATTTTCTCGTTCGTATATATTTTATAAATGTATATTAAAGGAAAAATAATTGTTTGCCTACCCAAGTATACGAGACCGCCCAGCGGTTATTAAAGTATATAATAATCGATTGGACCGGAACGTCTGTACAGTTATGTCGCACAAACACTGATCCCAAGGACACCAAACCCGATGACATTTTTATTTTTTACGGATTACCGAGAATATAACAGAATATAATAATATGATTAATATGATTAATATCATACTTATAAATTATATTTTATACATATAAAATACGATGAAAAATCGACCACCTTCACCAATTCATTTCCAAAAAAATTGTTTACGAACTGTTGGCTATAAAATAGAAATCTACAGTCGTCGTGTCATCCATATACGCATATTACAGTAGTCTGAAATAGCCACCACCGACGCTGAACTCGAAAATAATAACATTACAATAAATTAAATACGAGCGTGTATTATTATATAGGAACGTATGATCGTATAATACCTACACACGCGTATCATAATACAGCTTACACGTATAATATTGTCTGTGGAAACGTTCTGTGCAAAATTTACGACCCTGTTTCAAAATATTATGCGAGTTGTCTTGTTTTTTATTTATTTATTTTTTTAACGAGAATAAATTGTCGTCGAACAATATTATTCACGGCTGTAAGCGCGAGTATATATATATTATAGGAGGTAGGTATTATAATAATAACAATAATAATATATAATAGTAATCCGAGGGATTATCAAAACGGTCGCCGGCTGCGTTACACATAATAACACGCAATCCACAGGATTTTCGGTGCTCAGCTGACAATTTTTTTTTTTTTTTTTGAAAAATCGCAGTTTGTGGCGCTCACGCGCAAAAGTAATTTGGCGAAAAATCCTACTCGAGAGAATATAATATATAAATTGTTATATTATACACAGGTGGAAACTGTACACCACGCTGGGTAGTTTGTGTGGCGTAGTGGTCAACGTTCGTTTAGGGAAAAAAAGTATTACATCTATTGATTGAATACATACGCGTATAAATATATTATTAATTATTATTGCGAATAATAAGTACCCAATAACAACTACGACGTCTTGCACGCAAAAGGCAAAAAAAAATGAAGTTACTTGTGTATATACCTACGTATAATTTTCTATTAATATTTATGAAAGGAAAAATAAGTCAGAGCTAATTATCGGAAGAACTCGTTTTACCGACGAACCGCGTCCACTAGCTACGTACCTATATAGATTGTATATATATTTTTATGCTTCGGGACTTTTATGGTAAAGTAAAAAAAAAAATGTATAATAATAACGATAATGAAACCGGTGTGCCTCCGTTATACAGGCAGCAGCATTATATTATTATTATTCTTTTCAAAATTTATTGAAAACAACGATAATTACATTCGTTTCTCTATTCAGATATTATTTTTTTAATCAACTGGGTATAATTTTCATCAATCTCGTAAATCTTTGTCGCATTCCCCGGTTAGACATTCTCAACGATGAGACAAAACTACTCTCGTACGTCGCAGTAGCTATGAGAAGTAAATACAATATTACGGTAAACAAAAACACTTATATGTAAATCTCCGGTGGCAAATCGCATTATTGTTGGGTGTTGATATTTTTCACCGCTTTGCCACCACTATAATACATATCTTAATACCTATATTTAGATACTCTGTAGTATTTTTTAGTTATATCATACAAAAAGTATTTATTTATCTATAAATAAATGGCAAAAGATCTCCAACCGGAAATGACGAGTGTTGTACGGAATCCTTGACGTGAATTATTTTTTATATCTCTTCAAATTTTGGCCGTGATCATTATACTGTAGTATAGTATTTCAGATGAAAATTATTTGAGTTAAAAATTTAAAATAGATGATCTGAATTTTTTTCTTTACATTTATTTTGTATTTTGTTAGGGTACGAGAAAATTTTATCTTTTCATTAAATATAGGTGAGTAATGTGTGTATGTCCTATTCTAAATCTGTTGATATAGGTCTCATATAATTTCTCGGGGTGTTGACGTGGAAGGTCCAGGGTTGGTTCTTTTAATTTCATTGAGCTTGATTGATAGAATATATTATTATTATTATTATTATTCGAGCGAAATATGACAAGTTAAACCGACCGTCATTCTGCGTGTCTTGTGTTGTACATTATGATATCTATCGCGTATTCCTGCGACGCGATAACGATGGCAAAGGCGGTCCGTCTTTCGCCGTTTGATGATGACAAACGTATCGTAAAAAACCGACTAAATCAGCAAATTCAACGATAGCGGAATCGAAACAGCTAACGACACGACATGTGCCAGCATCGGATGCAGCGTCCGCAAATAATTACGCGGTCGAAATAAAGAATGTATATGTGTGTGGTGTGCGTGAGCGAGCGGCCATATCAAAGTGAAATTTATACCGACGCCCGTAATAAGCCACGTGTTTATTTATTTTATAATATATTTTATATATTTTTTTATAGAACATATAATACCATTGTATAAGCATATATATTGTACTCGTAAATATTCTTGTGAGCAATTCTAAAAATGCAAACGTTCTGCAACCGTTCTGACGACAGTGGGCGAAACACTAAAAGGAATAAAGAAAACGACGACGTACACACGATCCGCATTATTATATGTTATTTTTTTTCGAGCCTTATGAAAAAAAACAGCATACGATATTATAGTGGATTTAGTTCACGCACAATAAAAACGAACGTCATAACTTTGGCGATGCGCTCCGCCCGCGAACAATACGAGTTCCTATGTGTACCTATGTAATATTATAAGTATATTTGTTCGTGCGTGTGTATGCGATGTGTCTCATCTTACAGTATGATAACGCGCAGGTACAGGTATGTACAAAATATATAATAACAATAACGAAATAATAATAATAGCAGATTTCGGTCGCAGCATCGTATTCACCTCGAGGACCCAACATACCGTTCATGTCGGGTCTGCAATGGTAGTATGTACTGGGGTACCCTATACATTATAATACACAGTCCCCTTCAAAATATGTCTTTTTTAATCTATTTGGATTATCGGTGACCCAAACGCATGTGCAAACATGCGATCGCATATCATACGGAGGATAAGCGAAAAAAAAATACTGAAAACAGGTAGGTACGTCACAGCTTGCACAGCAGACAATAGTGTAACAATATTATTATTATTATTATCGTTGTCGTCGTCTGTGTATGCATAACAGACGCGATAACAATGCCACACACACACACACATAAACGAGACTCACTCGCCGTCTGCGCCGACGACGACACACAACACGAAGAATATCAAATACACGTGCGCAAGCACGCTGTATATACGCTGACAGTATTATACGCATTCAATACGTCAATCAACAGTGGCGGACAATAAAATACATGACTACGCGTATAATACCAATAAGAGTATTCGAAACGATATACAAACACGCACACAAGCCGCGAGACATAAATAATATTATATACTCCGGTTGGACCTCGTCAGCGGGTGTCAAAGCGCGTAGGTGTATTATATATATATATAACTGTATTATTATTATATATATATAACTGTATTATTATATATAATAATATGTACACGTCTTGTAAGGCGCGTATAAATTATTATACGCAACGTCTATATTATAAGAGACAAAACTGTCGCAAGTCCTATAGACGGGTTTTTAACATTTTTTTTTCTATCGATTTGTTTCGCACCAAAAATCCGACGACGATCGTATTCATTGTCGAGCATCGAGAGGGACATCGCTTTTTTTATTTACGCACATTATACATGCATTATTATTATGTATACTTTGTCAATGTACATATAGTCGTTCCGGTGGCACGCGCGCCCAGGAAACCGTTTTTATTGTTATTATTATTATTGTACGCGTTATAATATTGATATTGTTTATTTCGCCCGGAGACAGTATCATACACGCAAAAAAAGTACGAGTACGTCGATATAATATATAATGTACATGACGACGGCGGTGAGAGGGTTTGCTAAACAAAAAAACCATAAAAGTATCGATTGGCCAAAGACTGTGAAAACCCGTAACGGCACGCATTCCGGACTCTGTGAGGAAAAACAATAATGATAATAAAAAATGTATTTTATAGGTACGTATATACTGATACATAATTACACGACTTTATGGTGAATTCTAAGTCATTTAATGTCACAGCGGAATTCGTTTTTCGCCGCGACGACCACCGCCAGCGCAATATCTTTTGTTTGAGTATTTAAATATAATATGAGCGTAAAAAGACAGAGAATGAGAAAGAACACTAGTCAACCAACTTTTTAATGAAAATAAAACCCCGTCGCTCTATATAGGTATTTATATATCCAGTGTATACTTACTCGTGGCTACCGTACTTTTGGGACCACCGCTACCCACCCACGCACAATCGCCGGCAGTCGATTAATATTCGGAAACCGGGAAATTTAATATAAAAACTCAAGCCCGTCGCCGGTTCCCGCATTTGTATTGAAAACGCGGCATTTGAACAATATATAACTACTAACCGATCGAAACGAATACACCGTGCTTTTGAGGTACACCAATGGATATAATAAACGTATCACAGTAAAAAATCGAACCAATTCACGAGCGCGAGTTGCGAGAGAAAAAATAAAATGAAACAAAGTATATACGTATAAATATAAATAATATTTTTTAGTTGGAATATCATATATATATAGGTAAAATATTGCCCCACTGAAAATCAGTTATATATATATAGCAATGATAATAACTAGTATTGCAATAGGTGTGTCATATAAATATAGAGCTGGATGTTCATGAGCTCTGTATTGATTGTTTTTAAATGACTTGAACACAATTAATGTTTTCTTAATTTTAAGTGGATTTATTTTACATATTAAAATTAGATAATTTCTTAAATTATTAAAACAATTTTTTAATAATTTTCCACCAATTGCGAGAATTTCTCTAAATTAAAAACACAGTTTCTATTAATTCGAATCTCTACGCAATTCAATTTAATTATTTTGGATTCATAAATCATAATATTCGTTGGCTTTATTTTTTTTTAACAGTTAAAATTAACATTAAAGTTGTTTTAACTTAATACTTTTGCCTTTGTATTAAAAAAAAAAAATGTAATACGATAATTCTTTTTTGAGATGATATAGACATTTTAAATGTTTTTAGCGACATTTTCATGATTAAATCAGCATTTAAAGTTAAGCGAAGTAGAGTACATACCTAGTGACCCTGTGCTACTTAGTTCGTCTATTTAAACTTTAAATATTTATAAATTATAACTAATTAAAACCTATACAACATTTGATTTGTATTATAATTTAGGAAAAATATTCCACTTAGATATTAAAAACGCATTTTTCAAAAAGTTTATTTTGTAATAACTAAAAATTATACAAATAAAAATATGTCAAGCTATTATTACTTTTCAAGAAAACGAGTGTTCAACTTTTACACCAAAATAAGCAGTACTTTTATACGTGTATATCGATCCCTGAGGACACTGCATTAAGACCGCAAAGTCCGTTACACGTGTGCATAGACTTTTGCAGCCGTTGCGGCAGAATAACATAATAATAATATTATCGTGCCGTTTGTTGGAAACTGTTTAACTTTGACCGCATTGCAAAAAAAATAACAGATATCTAAGAAAAAAATAATATTGTATATTATAATACTTTGAGTTCGCGCTAACGTGCAAAATTATGCATGCAACTATTAATTAATGCACACACAACGAGTGTGATTTTAAAATATTTTAAAATGTCTCAAGTGTTGTGCCGAGGCATAATCGAATAATAATAAAAAAAAAAAATTGTTTTTATCTTGGTTCTCGGATAAATGAAAAACAGTATGTGTAGCCCGAACGTTATTTCTTACAGTGGAAGCTCTGAAATAATATAATATCACGGGAGTTGAATGCGTTCACGCGCGCATTGCATTCGGTTGTGGGGCCGCCCGCGGCCGACTACTGTTATTATAAGCTCAATTATTTCGAGTGAATTCATCAGCAACGCGCACTCGTTTATTATTATTATTACTATTATTTATTATTATCATTATTATAACGACGGCGATTTATGTATACATTATGTACACCGTGGATAAGACGATTACTATAGGAGATGCTGGGGCGCACAGCACGTGTAATAATAATATAATATACATATCGTTATCGCGAATCGATGCGGTGAAAGACGAGGAAAAAATATAAACAGTAGCCATGAGTATTTTTTATTATTATCATCGTTATTAGTGTTATTATTTTACACCCAGAGGCCAAGTATCGTGCTCACACGTGCACATACGCACTAGCGTGCGAGTTATATACATAGGTATACATTTACGTACTAATACATCTGCAAACGTGACAAAGCGTAGACACTACATATATTATTTAATATGACAACATAATACATAATATAGAGATTGGCAGACACTAGGCAGTGAGAGTATATATATATATATATATATAGGTAATAGATACTTGGTTACCAGATTGAAATTACCGTCAAGACGATTGCTTTAATTTGAGAGTTTAAAAGGGAAAAATTAAATCTGAAAGTACAGAAGTATAAAAAAAAAAGTATTATGAATTATTCATCGAGGTCGTCGTGAAAGTCTCTCGGCACTGTTATAATATTCAGCCGGGGATCTTTTTTCGTTTTATATACATGTGTGCTCGCGCGAGCGCGTATTGCGTTCGGTTGTCTCTCTCCCTCTTCGCTCGTCTCTTGGTCACCACAGTCGGGAGTTCTTTATTCAAATTTCATTCAATTGTTGCACGACGGTGTGTCATTACAGATTTTATACAACAAAATAAGAGGGAGAGAAAAAAATTAAAAACCGACCGGAACATCTTTAGAGCTTTTTTTTTTACTACTACATCGGGGCGCGCTTTAAAAGGATTAATGAGCACAACCGTTACCCTTTGTTGGGATTTAAAAAAGAACGAAATGAGATTTAATCACATCGCCACGACGACGATTCCAGAAGATTTGAAAACATTTACACTAATACATATAACCGATGTAAACGTACGTACGAAATGATCGGTCATGGATTACAGCTAAAGCTGCATAGTAATAGGGGTTTTATAATATTTCCGTAGTCTTGTAACTATAAAAAGGTTTTTTTTTTTTAAATGTAATTAAATGTTTTAAAATATTTTTATGTGTTGCACTCTTTACCTGCAAATAATATAGTATAGTATGTACATATAGTATTATTAAATTATATATGCATATTGATCAGCGACCGCTTTTGTAGCGTGTGATGGGACGGTGGAATTCTCCGGATAAATAACAACAATATTGAAGAGCGATTTAATGTTTTATTTTTTCAGTTCTACTCATTGTGAATAGCGATAACAGTTTTTTTTTCTCAACTCTGAGACCGGATTCGGCGACGGTTATATCTAGGAATGTTTAAGTATACCTACAGGTATATTTTAGAAGTAGTTGTTTACGATTCGTACGGAGCGGAATTCGTATAATGGTCTAGAATTAGCTGACAACAGTGCTGCCGACGACGGCGCATCAACAGCAACTGTATTACATATATTATTGTTTTATACGTGACCGTAAATGTAGTCAAACCTATTGGGGAATTCGATTATTTATTTTATTTTATTTTTTTGAATTTATATCGTCTCGAGAAAATTTGCAAACGGACGAGCGCTATTATAGGAATCCACTCTCCGCTACACTCTCACATTACAATATAAGTACTATACGTACTATATGTATCTATATACTATACACTGCATATAATACGCGTGTACGATGGGCTGGAGGGTTGACATTTTTATAACAGCGACTATCCGTTCATTTCGGCCTACTGCTGTGTGTTCCAGGCAGCTATATTATAATCCAATCTCTGAACACGGTTTTCGCGCATTATACAAACCGGAGTACCTACATAATATTAATAAACGAGTACTAAATTATTAGAAATCAAACGCGTTTGTGGCGTGCTACTAAATCAACAGTTTAAACGGTAAGGCCGTATAATACAAAACGGGTGTCACGTATATTACACAGGTATACTATAATGTAAAATACCACCGTGTCCTCAAACGTGAAACCGCATCGAATGGCGATTTATAAATATGTTATTTATACCTATATGATATTATACCGTATGGCGTTCGAGGGGGTCTCTAGCGCGCGCGCGCTTCGTTCGTGTGCGGTTTTTACGCAATGATATCGGTCACGCGATAAAATCCAATTTTGGGTGAAAACGTATTGTGTTATACCACCCAGCGAGAGGGTGAACGGGTATTTTCACCACAATCAAGGACGTTTTACCGAGTCGTAAATGTACACTATAACAATATTATGTTCCAGCGTTGTCCGTCGTAACCGCACGTGTGTGATCCACCCGCGCCGCTATAAGGAATTATTGCGCGTCTTCGCCGGGGGTGGTAGTTTGTCGTATTTAGGACCAAAAACCTTCGTGCGGATTATTTGCGAGCCGTTCTTTTATTGTATTATCGTAATCGAAAAATTTCGTGTGAACGAGACACGTAAACCTACAAGTATATAGGTACCTACACAAAGAGTGTATAAATGCACACGGCCTTACCATTTTATTATCATATATATTATATTTAATATATATTTTACAGTGTACCTATATAATATACTATACAATTTTACAACTGTGCTGAAATACTACACACCGGTGAGACGTTCATTAAAATTTTAATTCCCAAGGTTTGCCGTCGTCGGAAAATGAAAAACGCCGGAAACACGTGACGAAAAAACCGAGACTTTATAATATATTATATATACTTCGGGGAATTCCACACGTTTATTATATTTCTTTGCTCGGAGCGGTTACTTTATATATATATATATATATATATATACGAAAATTTTGGTGAAAAACAATACGAAATATGAGTTTCAATTTGGATCTTTCGTAAAAGAAAAGGAAACAATTTAATATGAAAATATGAGGTCGTTTCATATCGCACTGTATATGTATAGCTTGGTACCTTACCTTTGCAGGACGTGACAAAAGTTAAATAACCCTAAAAAAAAGATTATGCCAGGTGACTGCACTTTCCTCGGGGAGTTAGTTAATTCATATTCATTATTTCAAGCAAGTAATACGAATTGATAATAATATATAATGTATATAATATATAAAATTATCAAACGTAGTCCGTAATATACGACAAGCAATATTTTTTATAGAAATAAAAACGCCATAACTTATTCTATGAAATACAAAAATATTTAATTTTATCTGCGCCAGAGACTAACCTGATGATAAAACATTTTTATATTTTCATCATCATCATTATATTATATTATTAATTCTGTATATAATAATGACAGCGTTTTTTCCTTTATCATTATTTTGATCATGTGTAATTTTTAGCTGATGTATCGAATTATT
Source organism: Rhopalosiphum maidis (assembly GCF_003676215.2). Classification (NCBI taxonomy): domain Eukaryota; kingdom Metazoa; phylum Arthropoda; class Insecta; order Hemiptera; family Aphididae; genus Rhopalosiphum; species Rhopalosiphum maidis. The sequence continues at coordinate 71,917,932 of NC_040877.1, forward strand.
TAACTGCAATAGTAGGCTTAAATAAAAAATAATTACTGTAAAAACTGACACGTAATAATATAATATTAATAGGTAAAGACAAGGTATACAGATAGATTTTTGTTATGTAAACAGACTGAATTTTGATGGCCACTATCTATGCTGCAGTATGATGTTTGATAAACAAATACTGAGTATTATAAATAAGTAACACACACGCGGTCTTGGAAAAACTCACATGAAAAAAAAATGTATAAACTATAAATACATATGTAGACGATAAAAAAAAAGGTTTGTCCATCAATGCTTAGTTGTCAATATATAAATATTTTATATACAACGAACTATCCCGATAATGAAGCTGTGGTGTTGCTGAAGAGAGGTTTTTAGGCGCTTTACAAACGAACGGTTTTTGAAAGAGTGCGTTGATTAAAAGCGCATAATATTAATTCTGTATACTCATATGTACGTAAAATCGCCACCGCACACGATTCGAATACAATTTCTCGTTCAGCTCGGTGTCGATCCGATAAATGTTAATTCACCCTTTGATCCCGGCCGCGTTCAAAACGAACTGTGTGCATTCGAACGGAAGACCACGTTAAAACCAAAACCACCGGCTAAGCCTCACATACTATAATATTACATATTAATATATTATATTATAATTTTTGGGCACAATTTCTATACCTATTTATATTATACAGTAATATACATAATTCGTAATAAAACATAAAGTCACATATTATAATATCGTTTTTATCAGATGCATTTCCTATCAATCACTATCGTATGATATTGATAATTATAATAATGCATCAACATGTTTTGTAAAAGTATTCTACTACCTACAAATAAGAATAATGAAATATAAACAGATTGTCATTACTCATTACGATAAAAATTATTTTATCAAATAATTCGATACTTGTAAAAATGAACTTGTTAAGTAAGCTTATTTAAATGCCTCTTTGGACAATGTGTGATTTTTTTTTTTTAATTGATTGTAATACAAATATAATGTAGCTTGTCAAATAGACTATTCCAGATTTATATGAGTGAAAACGGTTATTGCTATTAATGATTCTGAATTTTATTAATTAAATCCACGAGTATGCTCGAGCCATCGAGGTGAAATGGCGGCTTTCCGCCGATACACACGCTAATGTTTGATGCTGAGTCGATAAGTATTAGCCGCCGCTCAAGGTGTACGACACACCGAAATCGGACGAGGATTATAATATTCATAATATATAATAGTAGTCTGGAATGTAAACTGAATGGGTCCACTCGGTATGCGATTCGGATTTCCGTCGAAAGACGAAATTGGGCACCCATGACTACGACTTATAATGGTTTAATATGCGTATGAGTATCGTATTCGATCATACTCATATTTATACCGTACATTATACTGCATATTACATAAAATATATGTGCCATATAAATAGAGTAAGAGTTTATATATTATTATAGGTAATAGAAGAATTACACATAATGCGTAAATACTCAACCCTTACAACGCTGTTGTCACCACCGATAAAACCAACGTCTAACACAGTGTATTTACGGATATTAGGTATTATATACAATTTGTACACAAGGCGATGGATTAAAGTGACATTAATATAGTGCATTCCATATTTAAGTCCTGGGCAAAATATTATAAGTTCCATTATTATTATATGTCTATATGAACCGTATATGGGTAACATGACATTTTTTAGAGTATAATTCTCATGAGTATAGAAATTCGTCAGTGAACTGTGTTAATGAAATACAAGTGTTTCGCTGTTCACATACATGATATTTTTTGTTTTTAATAATATTTAATAAGGCACTACTCCCCAAATTTTTTACTTTCTGTAAAAATTACAGTAGTACGAGTGTATAGAATAACGCCCTCGCTATATATTATATTATAAAAATATCCACAGCCAAATATGCATATTAAATATTAATATTTTCCAAAATAATGTCGTTGAAAAAGATTGGGTGGATGACGAATGTGCTGAAAACATTAATTCATTACATTTTTTCTACTACTTTTGGTAGTACGTTATAAAGATAATATAATGGGACGTTATTATAAATACAACTTCTGAAATCGATTTTTACATTTATGGTTTTTTTTTAAATTTTTTTAGGAGAATTGTTCTTTCAAACATAGCGATATTTCATACGATTTATTTGTGAACGTGTGAAACAATTTTCACGATACACCGTAATGGGTGTTCACAGCCGTACTTATAGGTTTGGAAAGTCTCCAATCGGGGTCGATAAAATAAAAAAAATGAAAAAACGTGTAATGACGTATAGAAGATAACCCAATATATATATATATATATGATGAATTCTAAATGTATACACTTACACAGTTATGTTCGCAAATGTTCTTCATGTTCTTGCCTTCGGTCTGCAGTACTTCGCAATATTTCCAACACTGTAACAAAAACGAAAAAAATTAATATAATATTAGTAAAATATACAAAGCAATTTAAAATGATCGTTACAAACGCGCAACGTGTCGAGGAAGGAAAAAAGAGAATAAAAAATATCCCGAGTCAACCTGGGTTGACGAGTGGACATTTATTAATTTGGTGACTGCGGCGGGCCGAGAGATGCTGGCGAGCGTGATTTCTAGGTCCAAGGGCTGATTTTATTTACTCGTCAAAAACCTTTGGTCCTCACGCTTAGACCTCGAGTGGATGAAGGAGTGACTGGGTGCGTGAGTACCCATGAGTGTATATCGTTAACAATACAAAGTCCACCACACCCTCGAAAAAATATCTTCACTGCAAATACACGCACGGCATGTGTATGAAAAAAAAGTAAAACTTTTCGCGTAGAAGACGACCCCACGCTCTCGACTCTTTTAAGGAAGACGTGCAGAGACGTTTCTTGTGTCAGTACGAGGGTGGGTGTCTGTGTGCGTGTGAGTGCACGATGAGAATGTGTCCGGAAGGGACTAGGAATAGCGGCGGGAAACGCCAGTGGCCGAAAAAAGATAAATTGCTCTATTGGGAAAACCGGTCACGTACTCGCGACGAGACTATATAGATGAGCAGACGGGCGGCAAATCGCGAGTGCGTCATTATTGCTTTTGCCCAACATTCACCCCATGCTCAACTACCATCCCTATCCACACAACAACCAATGCTGCTATAACCGACAATCGAAACCTCGGGGCGTTCATTTATATGTTGATACGCACATCATATCGTATATAATAATTTGTTATATATACCATGGTTAGGCTGGAATGGCTGGATGCAAGCGATTTTTGTTTATCGTAATATTTTTGCGACACATCATGGTCCAAGCCGTTTTCTTACCGCTAAAATCGAATAGGTTTTATATATCGACACCATTTTATATACAAATACACCATATAGTTGCATGTTATTGCCATAATGATAAAAACACTGTAAAATATACTAATCCAATATTAACAACGCACAGGTGTAAGTTTGTAAAAACTAATTTGTTCTTCAAACGCTATTTCTTATGTATTATGCCTGCGGGCTTTTGCGTCAAACAAGAAAATACGTGATGGATGACGTATAACATGTGAGGGATTTGTTAAAAGACTATATGTCATGTATAGCTATTATACTTATTTATACGCGTGTACGATTTGGTTTGAAAATTTACACACATACGCTTTACATCACGCATTGAGAAAATTATAAATACAAATACATTTAAAAAAACCGGATATAATAATAAAATAAAACTGACATCCACAAATATAACATTCGTGCATCTGATGTAAGCGCCTGTATATGTATATATATATATATTATATAATATACACATATACAAAGACGAACACAAATCGTGCATTTCACATATGTAAGGAGAACGGAAGATTCTCAGCGATCAGATCACATGCAGTTTTGAAGCACACTATACTCATACCTAAACCACAATACTACTGACATAGTTCTGTCTATAGAAATTACCTACACAAATTCAATAATATACCTACTTTTGTTTCGAAGTGATGAGAAAAATAAAGACTGCGAGGGAGAAATATATTCTATAACTTCGTATTTAACCATCATTATCTGTCTAAAACGCGACAACATCATTATTGTGTTATTATATTATGGTACTAACGAGAAAAACGACGGCTTATAATAACGCGCGCACCCAATTATTATCTTAAACTGTAAAAAATCGAAATAAACGATGAATTTTCGTTTTTAATTTTCGATATATATTCAAAAATCTGTAAGTCTCATATACGATGCCGATCCCCGATGAAGTATTTTCTTCTATTTAGTTTTCCTTGACGACTACTTCAATTTTCCATTAACGCCCGACCTATCGAGGCCCGCAGCCTCCGTCATCACGAAAACGCCCGACGCTTAATCACTTGCCATCACCATGCTTATAATAATATTATATTATTTTAACCCGGAGCTGCTACATGATGTATATACGGTATGTGATGTACGCGGCGGAACAGTAGTGTTTAATTTTTCAGAGGTGGGGAAGACGTGGGCGAGGATGGAAGTCAGACGGTGCAGCAGCAAATATTACCCGGTAGCCCCGCCGCCGGCAGGTATTTATGTGTGTGTATATATATACAGTCAGAGATAGGTAGGTAGATAGGTAGTTAGGTAGGTTTGGGTACCTATACACATACGTGTATAATATATTATACTATAATACTAGCCACAGTAGTTATAGTACTTGTAGTGGTAGCTGTGTGTTGTAGTATAGAAGTAGCTATAGTAGTATTAATAATAATAATGGCAGCTAATCAATCAGTCGCCCGGCGATTCGTTATGCTCGGACAGTGCACCGCACATTATAATAGTCGTCGTCGTCACCGTTTAGAGATATTATGCTAATGAAAAACCTTCGGCCGCCGGCTGGGTCGTGTGCAGTTTGCATTCATTATGCGTGAGTTTAATAAGCGCACAAGCTGTCCGTTATAATCTCAGCGCGTATATCATGTTATAAATACGCGATTGGCGTTCGTTTCGCAGGTGTCGGCTGCAATGTGGTTTCTGCAGCAAGGGGCGTCACGCAGAGGAGGTGCATCTCCCTAATTTCCTGAAATAACTCGTACTAGTAAACATTCTCTTGCTCACAGTTCGGGGTTATATTATAAATTTGCATCGATCCGATTATACGTTACACGGTGCCCGGTCGATGGGCATCATAGATTTTTGATATTACTCGCATAGATAAAGTCCGATTAGCCGTAACGCGCAATAAATCCGATGGTAATATCAGAGGGTGGTAATAATGAAAAAAAAGAATTGGAGACGGACCGCCGAAATAAATCAATACCTTTTGACCTTGATCGCGTGAGTCGTATAATATATAATAATACGTCGCCTATCCTGCGGCTACAGTTCCACACGACTAGATAGAGCTGCTTCTAACCAACGGAAATTGCATGAAGACATTTTTTTTGTCTTCGGCAGTTGTTATAATACATATCTCTAACAGATATTATTGTCTCCGTTTGATATCTATCTATCTTTCGTTTTTGTCATTATAATTTGTACTTAGCTCTGCACTAAACCTAAACTAATAATAAAGCTCTTTCTGTACCATAAAAGATCAAGGGTATAACCTAATTAAAATCTTTGACTCGAGTGTGTATCGAGTATGTATAATATATCCGCATAGGCTTTCGTTCGTGTGCCGTTAGTTAACGCGATAACGGGTCTCTGCGATTGTCGGACGAAACTTAAAACGTACTCATGCAGTCTTATAACTGCGCTGTAGCTGGTTCTGACGGCCAAGCGCCAAAGCGACGACTGTTGGGGTGGTAGAAGGAGAACGCGACCGCTTTCAAAATGGAAGTGACATTTTGCCGTCGTCGTCGTCGTCATCGGCGAAGCACAAGTAAATCCGGTTAACGTGAAAAGTGGATTATGCTACTAATGTGGAATCAATAATGTACCGCATAATACAATTGTATCGTACGACTATATCAGTAACGTTGCGTTTTCAATATTTTACGAATTTTATGTTTTTTTTTTTTTTTACATCATTCGTTATTAATGATACACATAATATTATTATAAATTTTATGAAAGCCATTTATTCTATACGGAGGGCTTGGATTCCAATCTAAATGTTATACGAAAATATGAAAAATTTGACCTATCATCTAGATTCTATAACACATCTAAAATCAACCTGACCAGATGGCTTTGACGGTGCCGCATATAAGATTTAAATATTTAACTATGAAATGGTAACTTAGCAATATCTTTCTCAAGCAATTTTTGTAATTTTTTTTTTACTATTTACTTATTGTACATAATTTGCAAAATGTGAAATTGATTCTCAATTATAGCATTGTCTGTAATTCTATTGTAAGATAATGTGCGCCTATATACATATTATTGTATTACTAAACTTTTAATTTGTAATTTGTATAAATTATGATTTTTACGCCCCTTCCAATGTTTCCAAATGAATGATATTAAATTAGATGATATTAAAATCAAACATTGTAAAAGCTACATGCGGATAAAATGTAGTTTTTTTTTGTACTCTATTTATTGAGAAAAGCGCGTGTTTGCGGGGTGGCGTTCGGTCGGCCGAACAGATTTTTGACGGAGATGAAGAAAAAAAATATTAAAAACGTTTTTCCCCTTCGAAAAATGAATTCCGTCGCCGGACGGGTAACAAGTGTAAAGCATCTGGCGTCCGATGCTTATTTATTTTTGTGTATATATATATTATTATTCGTCGACGACCCACACGGTTAGCTATACGTATATGTATAAAATTCTCACAGGAGTAGAAAAAAAATGAAAACAGAAACAATGAAAAAAAAATCACTATATTTTGGCCGTTTCCGAACAGATTGTGCGCAAAACTACTTACGCACACACAGCCGTAACATTATGTACAGATGCGTAGATCGAAAAAATATATTATCGTGTTGTTGTATTCGTCAATGATTTAATGGTAATATCATTGATACTGAGGAAAAGATAACGGTTCCAGCACGATACCATGTCTGATTGATCATACAGCCCTAAGTTGAGTGGCACAATACGTCTACATTGTATAATATTAATTGCAGTACTTTTGAAGGAGCAAATTATGTAAAATCAAATAAGACTTTTATGTCATACAGTATAAAATGGTTTACCTATCGGTTATCGTTGACAATATGCGTAGTAGGTACATATTCTAATGAAAGTTTTGGATATTGTAGTTGGTAGCTCGTAGATGAATTGGGGAACTATGATAATTCAAGGAAACGTGACGGACAGACGAAGATGGCCGGCGGATACGTTGGAAACGACGTAATGAAAACATTGAGATTGTAGAACGATGCGCAAAACGAAGACAACAAAAAGTCAGACGTCATTTAAACAACACATTATACGGATTCACTGGTGTGAATAATTATTATTGTGGCGTCACTGCGACACAATGGTTTCAAAACACACACACATTAGAATACATATTTTTTAGACATGTTATTATGATGATGATACTATGGTGTCACAATATGTATAATTAATTGTTTTTACGCGGGCGCGGTGGATGCGGAAGAAAAACAAACGGCGTATAATACAATAATAATATATTATAATAATAATATGTCGTGTACCTATATGTATGTGTTAGTGTGTAATAAAAAAATAATAAAATCACCTTCACCTGCCGATGTTATCGCGGAGCCCGTAAAAGGTATAGGTACTGTCGATTCAAAATCATACATATTAATATGCGATATAATCGGATAAACGAAAACGATTATTTCCCCTTGTCATCGTTATCATTTACTTGATTTTATTTCGTTTTCAGTCCGTGGGGAGCTACAACATAATATTATCGACATGTCCGAAATTATCAGTATCGGCCCGGTTTGCATTATATGACGTATTATGTAGAAATCTAAGTTCGGACTACAATTAATAACTGTTTATACGTAGCGGCGGATTACGGTATAATATTATATACAAGTGTCGCTTACACAGTCAGTGTTAGTTTCAATCGAAATCAAATAGGTACACCAAACGGAAAGAATACATATGATACAATGAATAAAATATAAAAAAAGAGCTGCACAGTATGTAAGATTTCGGTCACCCGCCGTAATGTACTCGTGGCTCCTATACATAATAATAATATAATGTCAACGTCAGTTTAAACACGAGCGAATTTAATTCGTGTACATAATGAAACGAGGGATTTCCGGAAGTTGTTTGTTCCGGACGACTCTTCCCGAATACATTTTTAAAAGATTAGCATACCTAATACAATCCGAATATCCGAAGTACATTATTATTCAAGACGAGATGCGTTATACACGCGTACACCTTACCCATGATAGGTATACGTATAGTTTGGTAAAATGAAAATTAGTTTTCGACTTTCTCTTAGTCTTTTTTTGCACCCGACTGAAATCCGAAATTCAGTCGCAGCCGGTTTTCCCACGAGATACTACACGATGCCACTATGTTATACATATTTTATTATTATTATAGTATTATTATAAGTCACACTTTAAAATGCGACGGGCGACGGCGTTGAAGTTCGAATTATTTTTTGCGAAAACGTCTTTCTTACGACGCATTATATGCACCGCCGCACCGGCCATCTCACCCGTGTTGCACAGTATTAGGTATATCAAAATATTATTATTAGCGCTAGTGGCAACATAATACTAAACATTCATGTTGTATTAATAATATCGCGGTTACACGGTCAAGTGGGATGTGAAATATTACAGTGGAACGATCGGAGAGGTTAATATTTTTTCTGTCGTTTTCGCGACGTTATTTATGAACACGCTGCACATTTCGGCGGCCCGTCGTCGTTTAGCGTCATCGTAGGCGGTTGAAATGCGCGTATTTTTCGTCGTCCTGCTGTCCTCACAACATATTATATACCGACTTGTACATTGTATTGTGTAATATTGCTATAGTCCTGCGGTAGCACACGAAAATGTAACACGTCATATATGAGTCCTCGTGAATACCGCTCCCCTCGAAACAACCCGAGACAGATAGTATATACTATATTATATATTTTATTATACAGACACTGCAGTCGAGTTAAACTGGCAAAGTTCCAAAACAATATATGTGTTCGGTACGTGTGTATGAATGTGCAGAGTGGTTGAGCGCGCTCGCGGTTTATCCGAAAGTTTTCGTCGGGAGAGGGATCGAAAACTGCACTTGTCTTTTCTGCACAATATTAAAATAGAGACGTAAAAACCGTAAAGTCGTATATACATACACACGCGCATTAGTTTATAGAATTATTATTACATTATTATAACAATGTTGTTATTATGATAATATTGTGTCATAAAATTTCGTACGGCCTGTTGTTTTTGTTAATAGTAATAATAATATTATTATTATATACTACGCACAAATAACCAAGAGAGGGCAGAGGACCGTCTATCACCGCGTAGTCGGCGCCGACTCACGAGAAATAATATCCCCTTTCCTCTTGCTTGTAATTAACATAATTATTAACGATTGTATAATAGGAATAGGAATATAATGTGAGGCACTCGCACACGCGTGGCTAAAGAAACATACTAGTACACGTCTATAGATATTATTATAATTTGAATGTAAAATAATAATAAAATATAAAGGCAGGAAGTTTCGGGTCCTGGTCGTCGCCGGTGAAATAGTGATGCCGATGCCCGCTACCTCGTTCGAACTGTTGACTGGGCGGGAAATAGCGGGACAAACAAAAAGGAAGTGAATATTTCTTTTGTTCACCCACGACATCAAAGACGTTTCGATACCACCTACTTTTCCTAATGTAAACAACTCCGGAACTGTACAATGGGGTCGATATAATATAATATACCAATCAATTTGCTAATGAACCACAGCAGTTGTCAGGTTATAATATAGGATAAGTTTTTAAACTTTCCAAAAAAAAAAAATAAAAATGTTTTTTTGCTTAAAACAAATATTTTTTGGATAATATTACATTTATAGAATATAGAATATCATATAGATATATATAATATGATATGAAAAAATGACTTGTATAATCATAATATTATTGACATTTCAACGTTTCACAGTGAGACAAAAAAATAAATATTACCCGTTGAAAAATAATAATTATTTTCTACCCATAAAATTAATATTTATAAGAATGGATACATATATATGTATATGTAATATGTATGTGTTTATATGTGTATATGTGTATATGTGATTGAGTAAAGAAAGAAAAAGATGTGCATAGAATATAACCCTTTACGTACGATAACCACACGAAAAAAAAGTTTCAAGTCTGTTTTGCCGATTTGATCCCTCAACCCAACTTGTACATAGTTGTAGACGCACACATGCACATAATTCCTAATCAAAGTTTTGTAACTATACACATATCGGACCGTGGGTCACGTCCGCACTATAAATTAAACGTGGCAAATCCCACGTATTATATGTATGCGTATATATGTTTGACATGAACACGCATCGTAGATATAGAAACTATATAGAAACGAGAAAAAGTTGTGGAAAAGAAAAACTTTTATTTTTGTATTTTACCCCACCGCTCACTTGCTCTCTATCACCACTCTATCTCACAATCGCCGACCATTTGCCTGGAGAAAAAGAAAATCTCTTGGTACAACTGTACAAGAAATATATTCTCCGCGCTGTAGTTCTAAATAATATGATATATATATATTATGTATAATATAGTGTGTACGAATATATATGAGTGAGCGCGCATGTGTGTATGTGAAAATTTCTCGCTGAGGGGGCCAAAAAGCTCTAAATCAACCGGAATTAGGACCGTCGGATCCGTGTTTTTGTTGTGGAAAGGAAAAAAGGGATTGTCATCCGGATAAGACTTAAAAGGGCCACCGAAGTGACAGATTTATGGGTGGGATGGGCTTAAGTATGAAGAGATGGTCGGTGGGATGCAGGGGGGTAAAAAAAGTTTAAACTTTCAACGGCTTAGGCCGAATAATGGAATTAGTAACGAGAACGCTAGACGAGGTGAGATGGAGAGGGATATGGTAGCTGCGTTTGGCAAGAGGATTAAACACGAGTATAAGTATACGTATATATATATATATATATATATAATAAATGGTAAACGTAGTTATACCTGCAGTGTGCGTATTTGGTGTGATTCGGTCGATTTGGTTTTTTCAAATGTTTCCTTAACTCTCGCGGGATCAGTATAATATGTCATCGATTTTTATTTCGTAAATTATTCAGTTTAAACTACAAGCACTGACATGCACTTTATTATAGTATCCATAAACCGTCAGAAATGAAATTACTCACCATCGGCTATGTTCAAGATAATAGTAAATGTAAGTTTCCTATTATATGATAATTATTATGTATAATAAAATCATGCATCCAGTGATGACGGATTCCTATTTTCCGTAATGGCTACAATATATTATCGTATATCAAGAGACACGCAATATTCAGTTGTAAAATAATAGTGGTACCATATCCGCATAAAACGTTTACAATTGTTTAATTTCGTATTTTACATCAAGTAATACCCATCAAAGACTCTACATTATAGACATGATGATTCTACAGCAGTTCCATCACAACAGCTATACGAACTGCCTTTAATTACCAACATTTCAATGAATATTAATTGTTATGAACCGCAGGAAACACACGCCATCGCGGACTCTATAGTCCGCCGTATCGTTTTTCGTTTTATCTCGTTGTCACATCTCCCGTTTCTTATTACGACAATGTTCATCATGTACGAGCGATCGCATGCCTGGTCAGTAAGCATATTATACTCTGTGATGATTATATACCAGTCATATAGTATATTATACAGTTGTCTCTGGAGATATGCACATACATTCCATGCGCGGTCACAACCAGTGAACCAACTGATTAGTTTTGGATTTCAGAAGAAGAAAAAGATATCCTAGAAAAATCCAACCGTTTTTTCTGATTCATCTCTAACGTGTTACGCATGCTTCGTTTTTCGGTTGAGACGATGACGTCACAAAACGTTATCAAACCACGTGCCAATGATTATTGCATCGGTATGCGACGCGTAGTATTTTATAAATCTAATCGAAACAAAACGTCTAAACCCGGAGAAATCGATATCTTTCGTCGGCTTCGTTGCTTGTGTGGGCGGGTGGGTGACGGCGCACACAAATACTGGCTTTATGATATTGTTACAGAAAATAAACAAGAAGAAAAAACACAGAATCACAATTGACGGTCGCTTAATTTTCCGAATGGCGATACTCATAATGGCAGTCACCTCGTCTTCAGGAACACGTATATTATACTCACTCCCGGAGTGAAAGTCACGATTCTAGTGGGTTTAAGAATGTCAGTTTATTATAGTGACGAATTATCTTGGTTTTGATGGGTGAGGGGGATGAAATACGAACTGTGCACAAACGCATGTGTCTGTGTGAGTGTGTGCGCGAGCGAGACAAATGCTCTCAAATTCTCTGGTAAAACGACGGGGTAGAAAACGTGGAGCAACGTTAGAAGAAAAGAATAAAAGGGGAAAAAAATCTCGCAATTTCCATCAATCAAGAAAAAAAACCGTTCGACGGTGGCGATGGTTCATTAACTCGTAGGCGACGGCGGTGGTACAAATTGGCCCCACGCGTAAGCTTAAAAATCTACGAATGACGTCACCATTATTTATTAACACATGCACACTGGATACACACGTATATTATATATATATATATACATACACACACAACCATCCTTCTCCGATACAAATTGACCTCCACGTGGTCCCCTACACCGCTATAGCTCATCGGCCGTAACAAATTAGCTCTAAACCCCTTCGACGACGACGACGCCGACGATCCATTGCTCCAGGACGCGTGCGGTTTCCACGACAGCGGTCGATTCCTAACGCCCAGCGGACCGTATAATAATGTTTACGACAGTTTTTCTCTGTTTGTTCGGCTCCGCACTGCGCACGTGCTTTGCGCACATTGTCCTGCGAAGTCTATAAATTCGTCAGTCTTGCAGAAAATGAACTACCACCGCGCCTTTTTTTTTAAAAAATAATAATAATTACTGTAACTCGTTTTTTGTATACGAACGCAGTGGTGTTGTGTTATGTTTGCAACGTCTTCGCACACAGGTATGGGTCCGACACCCGACTAGCCCCGATTTACGACGTTTCCGCACCACGATACTGATCTGCATTGGAGGCGACGCGTCGCGGAGAGCACATAGGATTAGATATTTATAGTATAATAGAACGTTGCGATGTTACTACGATATGGCCGCCGCCATGAAATCGCTAAAAAGCTTCTATCATATATTATACCATACACGTTCCACGCCCGCAACTGCTGAATTTCATTATTTTTATTTTCCGACAAATTTGCGTCTCCGGCGTGGTGACAACACCGACAATATACCGGAAACCGGTTCGAAACGTACATTTATAATTATTATATGGCAATATAATTGTACGTGGTATTAAACGCGCCCTATTATTATATTATACATATTTTTTATCATTTTTTTTCTCTTAATCCTAAAATTATGAACAAACCGGTTCCAGGACCCGTGTATGTGTGAGCCCGCGCGTGTCATCTTCGGAAATGATATTATAAATACGCACATATATTTATTAAGCCTGTACATATATTGCACATACAACCGAAAATTATTTGTTTCGCGTCTTTTTCTGTACGGTGGCCTCCGTGCATATCATATACATACATATATACAGAGATAGAGTCAAACTGTCAAGAGTATTCAAACACACGGACACACGTTTATACATATTTATATAAAGGTGTATATATATATATATATATATTACGATTGCGCAATGGATTTGCATAATTACACTTTATGACGCCGCCGCTGTTGTTATGACTTTGTTATACGACCGACGCGAAAACCGCCGCCGCGCCGGACACACTATATATTCTAATTTAATCTGACGGCCGAGTAGTTATTTCTTATGCGCGAACCAATTTAAAAGCAATAAAAAAAAATAAAAACTACACTTGTGCGACACGAAACACAATTACGTCGTATTTATATTATAAGTACTTATATGACTTTTCTACTTTTTTAAAAAAAGAAAAAAATCGGTTTCATGTACCTCTAATGTGTTGTGCTCACTCAGCCGATATAACATCATTATAATGCGTATTACAGCTTTATATCGCATCAAGATTAAAGATAATAATACAAATTGTTGTGTATGTACTATGTGTCTGGAGGTTGAAATTATGACATGTGCCACTGACAAAAATGATCATCACTCGAACAATTTAAAAGTCTATGGCAAATATTTAAATTTGCAATATCGTCATATGCACTGCTACAGTAGAAAAAATGTTATTAAATGTGACGATACCACGAAATATTATCTATTTTGTTTCGATTAAACGTCAAAATAAGGTTCACTGACAGTGTATATTAGAATCGTGTAAAATCATATACCTACAATAAAATAATATTCATACAATATAAAAAGTGTAATAACCTACGAAGTCTCTGAATCGTCCAAAGTCTGAATTTAGTGACGACTATGTAACCACCTCGATCCACGATAAGTTCTAGCTTTCGGATGCATATCTAATGTAATTATTTACATGTTTTTTGTGTATATTATTAATTATAGTTACGTAGACCACGCATTATATTACTATAAATATATTATATTATTACTACTAACGAGGTCGACAAAACTGTTTCATGAAAACTTCAATTTCTCCACAACTTTTTCACTGGTCTAGCTAGATACTATGATAATATTATTTACCAGAATATAATATATGTATAATATATTATTGTGTAACATCGACACAATGTAGCGGAAAAATAAGAACGAAAAGTATACGTATATTATTATAAAATAAACGACACGTTGTTAAGAAGTTTTTACACCACTAAACCACTCGTTTGCGGGACTTTGCGAAAAATCGTATTACCGGCGTCGTCTTCGTATATATATATATATATGTATATATTACTATACGCAAGATACAACAAGGTATTGCTATAGTCATAATTCCCCAAGATTATGCGGACGAATTTTTTTTTTTAAAAGCGCTTTCAAAACTTTTGATGATGTTTAGCGTGCGCGTTCTTAATTCAACCGTTACTGGGAATGAAAAAATAAATAAATAAAAACCCCGTTCAACGCAGAAATCGTTTTCGTCCCCTAAATAATATTTCTCCAGGCATCCGGAAGCTACTTGTTTATCTTCTTTTTTTTTACTCAGATTTTAAAAACAATACCACTTAGTTTAGATTGCAAAACCCGAGGTTGATTATATCATTATTTTATAATATAATATATATATATATAGAGCCGATTCATTTTACAATAATTTTTTTATTATGATAATGTAAATAATAAAAATAATACCTAAAACAAATAAGACGTTGTTGTTTTTATCCTAACCTATTTGTGTAAACACACACGCTTACACCATATTATGATATTATAACTATATAATAATACAATATTGTGTATGAAAAAAAATATATTATCTAATATAATAATAGGTATGTATAATAGGCAAGGAGCAATCACGAAACATAAAACAAAGATTTTTCATTTGCCTAATTCACCTGACTGCAGTATAATAACAAAGAGTTCGATTTTAACAATATTTGTCTAATATACTTCTGTATTTTTAATATTTTATTAGCATATTGAATAAAAATATGAATATTTTTTTAATGGTATTGTTTAATAATTATTATTGATTTAAAACGATAGTTTATATATTTTACAAAATGTTTAATCCAGAAAGTATAACGTCAAAAGGTTAATTTTTCTCAAAACTTTATTAATTGTAATAATTGTGTTTCTCTCTCTATCATATATTTTGTTTTGTCATCATGGACTTTTATCTAGGAAAGTGGTTTGTTTTAATGATTTTCTTTTTTCATTATAATTTTTATTATAAAACTAACAAAATAAAATTTACATAACTTCTATATAAATTCCTCAAATTTATGTAAGTACAGTAAATATATACATATAAGGTCGACAAATAGCGAGTATGAGTCATTTTTTCATTATTTTTTTTTTTATTTCTTTAAGTATTTGTTATTATATATAATATATACACAATCATTAAGCGACGAAAAAAGTTTAAGAAACATTAATATAATTATTTTGCCATTATAGAGGTCGTTTTTTAAACCGTAATAATATAATATATATAGTAGGTACGCTGTAGTATTATCGAGAAGCCTCAAAAATGTAGATTTAATAAAATGTGGCAACACATTCAGTGAACAGAAAATCATGTCTACGCTTACGTGTTGTGTGAGACAAACGACTTTTGAAAGCTGTCAATTCAAAGAGTCGTTGCAATCATAAATAAAATAATACGGGTATATATATTGTGTGCAAAATAAAAATGGAAAAGAAAAAAGGTGTTCAATGACGACAACAATAGTAATGATAATAATAATAATAATAATAATATAAAATTATAAAATACGTAAGAGTATACCACATATAATTACAAAATATTATGTAATATACTCAGGTATACACACGATGTAGCTATATAAAGTGATTAAACTCGACTGGTGCCATTATATATTTTTGTTTATACGCGTAAATTCTTACTGCATTTTTTCATTTATAACGTCATAAATGTAATGTACGAGATTATTGAAAAAAAAATGCGTGAGGGAGTGTATATTTGTACCATACGATACATACCTATATACATTAATATTGTGTAACATTCATTATTCTTGTGCGGGGGACTTCCGCGTTGCGATCACTATTGTTTAATTATTATTGTTTTTCGATCGATTGCAGATACGCCCGCCTGTTTCCACGATGTCCATAGAAATATTACAATACGTATTCTGTGTGCAAAAAAATGTACGCGAGCGCAAATGATGACGAAAACTCAGCTTGTACTAGGTATATCATCGTATATATTATTATCCAGGCGATGATCATATTTGACCGGACAATTACCACAACCCACAATAATATACGATGTATAAATTATTATAAATATCGTTAACATTATTTTACTGTTACATTTACAATGACAAAAAAATATGTACGGTAAAAGACGTACACACATTATATTTTTCAGTCATTAATTATTATATTTTGTGTAGACCAAGAACATAAAATACGTTTTAAAATTATCCTCTCCATAACTTTCGCCGTTATAAACATTATAACGTATTACTGTATTGGTGATCCCACAAAAGTGGATTTCATTTGAATCCTCAATATACTAAATACCGCCTTATTATAGGGTTCGAAATATTTTTCCTACACGCCCACCCGACTGTACCATACACATATTATTTATTATCACCACTGACCCCACCACCCCCGATATACTAATTTTTAGAAATTATTTCGTACAATAATCATCGTTAGTAGTCTATACATACGTCATAAACATCGTTATAATAATAATGTAAAATATTACATTCATCTAATACGTCGTATAGTGTATTGCATTTGCACAACGAACGTCGTTCTAGGAGGAATATAACGTGAACGCGGTGTATAAATTGTATAAGCACACTAATTATTGTGCCATATAGCGATGTCATATGCACGCCGGACACTTGTCTCTCAGGGGAGGAGTGTATGTTCGGGTGGTATAATATGCAAATCGTTTGGCATTCAAAGAAGAAATTACTACCGATTAATCGCCGGGCCCGTTTGTATAATATACACGCGTATTATACGCACCCAAACGCGACATTGCACTTTCATCGCGTCAATAAAGCGGCGTTACTGAGGGGGTGGACATGGTGTGCTGGAGGGGTTGGAAAAAACAAATTATATCCCGTTTGACCCGCGATAAATCCTGCTGCAGTCGTTATAATACGACTCGCGAATCCGGGATTATCGACGACTGCTGCAGTAGATCGTATACGACGACCACGGACGGACGGGGACGGGTGTTTAGTCGAGGGATATATTATGCACGTCAGTATAAAAATATATATGCGTACACCCGGCTGGATGCTGAGGGACTTACAACGACGACGAATTCGACAAGGCTCCTCCGTAGATTGTAATGGAAGTAGGGGTGGATGATACGGGCCTGCAGGGATCCAAACCTCGGCGGTGTTTCCGTCGCAAGTTATGTTTATATATAATACTCCGCGTTACTCGTCCTCGGCTCTGACTCGTGCGCGATTTATGGCCAGAAATTAGTGGTTCTCAGCAGTGCAGTAAACATATATACGCATGCCGCATGCAAAGAGAGGGTTATTGTGTACCCATCGTGGCAGCATTTAACGCGTCAGAAACGTCCGTATTCAGATTTATGACCCCCTGTAAATCATCCCCGTCGCAATATATATATATATATATTATTTATCACCGTGTGATGTAATTAGCTCTCCTATACGTGTATATGTATACATATTATTCAGACGTATTTGATTATACACTGTGGCTCATACACACATCGATGTATATAGGTACGAGTTGATGAGGGTATATAATATATTATAATTGTTTTCGAGTATATATATGCTTAAATATGGCCGAAAATAATATCATAAAAATCTATCTGTTTAAACAGAGCGGACGCGTTTATAATATATATATTTGAAACATTAACGTTTCGACTTATTACCGTCGAAGACAACGCGTATGTATCGTCGTATATATACCCATCGTTGTCAAGTTTTCACGGATTTCGGGGCGTGGTCAGCATATAATATACGATGTAAAACACGTCCGTAATTCGATCTATGACATTTGGTTCTCGCCAACGGTACACATATATATATAAGCCTTCATAGTACCTATATTTTGCGGTTTTATTTTTTTTCTTTCACGATCGACGTATTATACGGTCTTATGTTTTGTTTAATTTTTTTTTTATATAGATTTTATTACGATGATTTATGCACGTATGGTACTATTACTATTACTATAGTGGTATAATATTATATATTATATTATTATTATAATATACTACGCACCCGATGACGAAAACCTACCTGAGACCCGTTTTGCGCACGAGGGCGTTTAATTCGAAATCGTTTAAAACGATTTTCTTATCCGAGCGAGACAATAACGGCAAACGAAATGAGGAATAAAAAAATCAACAAAAAACAGTGCGTATTGTTATTTACAGAGATTTTCTCGTTTATTTATGTGGTGCACCAGAATAAGGGGCGGCGGCGGATCGAGATTACATCTCTCAGTTTACACACACACACACACACATGCATATACATATTTATATGTATGGGTGCCTTGTTTTTCGTTTTTATGTTCGTTATAAATTTTGGTAACACACGCACACACCTTAATTCGGGAGACCTTATATAGCGGTGGTAGACTTTTTCTCTTTAGTAGGAATAAAAAATACTCGTTTCCCTCTCAAGCGACGTATTTTTGTTTCCCTCAACAACACAAAAAAAACGCATGTTTACTCTTTTCACACTAATTCATAATAACAAACCACTAAACCAACTCGACAATTTATTCATTTATTTGACTAAAACACTATTATTTAATGTTAAGCGTTTTACCTATATATTAATATTATATACCTTTTATATCTATATTATTATTACATTGTTGTGTAATGCCATACGACTGTCAGTGGACACACATATTATATTTAATATAACGTATTAATACATGCTGTGGCATGACGACTAAGCGGCCCACGAGTCGATATCGTATAATATTTAATATCTCTGGACTCCAATTGATAATATTATATTATTATTCGCACACAATCAAAAACTGTGATTGAATAAGAAAGCTAGAAAAATCCATAAACTTGTAAGCGATCTCAGCATCAAATACGGTCACGATTACCTCCTGCACGTTCAAAGAGCATCATAATATGATAAATGACAGTACCACGCTATGTATTCTACAATTCATTAATCTATCACTATTTTAATGTTCTCTGCAATGTACTTATTCTAAAGTTACATATTATACAGTGTTGCCCAAATTCAGCTTCTATTGTAGATGACATATTTTATATATTTGTACTAATCATCAAATCGAAATTTGGGGGCGTCTCAGTTGCCCTCTAGATAGTTATCATAATATGTTCACATCATTTGCGTCCTCGATAACACAAAATTTGTGAGTGTCAAAGATTGATCAATAAATTTTATTATATTATCGTAAAACCACTTGTGAAAACATTATTATACCATACATAGACTAGTCTAATCAATTTATATTTACACGTAAGTTACAATAATTACTATAATATTATATATTTTATAATTACACTATTTAATATATTATTACGAGGCGACGTCTAACGACCTATGCATTATATTTAATATAATATTATATCGTGATTCCACTTGACGCGATTTGTCATAAAACACTACAACTAACGACAACGATCATATAATATTCGATCATAATATTTATATAATATTTTACGAAACAAGTATTTTTTATGTTATATACCAACTGAATGAATTTTTCTAGCCACATTTCATATATTAAATATTCTCCATTAACTGTATGTTTAAAGTCTGACTTTTAAAACAAAAATCGAATCCGAGAACCATATATTTACGCTGTGGATTCGCTTGATACCGCTTTTATTGTAAAAATAAAAACATTAACTTTCCAATAAAAACGAATACAATTTCGAACCGCGGCAAATTGTCTTTTCTAATGATCCCTGAAACGAACTGGAAAAAATATGAGATATATATATATATATCGTGCTATGTATATAATTTTTTTTATGAATTCGTAGGAGGTAATATTTGAACGAGCACTGACCGTTTTTATAGGATTTACTTTTCTCAGGGTCGTTGTGGGTCACATTTAGCCGTATAATAATATTGAATTACATTATTATTTACGAATTCGATAAACTTTTATTCTCTTATACTAGTATAGTGGTGCGAGCGCATTTATACACACACACAAACACGCATATAAGACGATGTGTTGTGTGGAGAAGGGTGAGAGGGTTAAAACGAAACGCAAGCAAACGCCAACATGCAGCAGGGGTGACGGTTAAACTTTGATTGTTGTAAAATCGGTGTGCGTTCCGTGTTTTCAAAAACAAACGCAGTAATAATTTAGCCGCTGGGTAAGAATAATATAATATTATGTAACTGTGGTTAACATCCTATGCACCGTATAATAGTTGAAGATCGACCGCAACCAATGTTGATTTTATCTTAAAATGTCGACCCTATATTTGATTAAAACTATGTGAACAATACATAGTGTTATAATTTATAATATATCTCCATAAATATGTGGTTTAATTGAAATAAATCAACTTGTTTATTTTTACAGTATTTTATAATTAATATTGTACACATTTTCAAAAGTTCAAAATTCACTCTCTCTTTTTCAATCAATGCCTGAAGATAATAAACAACTTGGGGTTATAGTGCCTTTAATACCATTATACACTATATTATAATATATCTAACGGTATTGATGTTATTTTAAAATCACATTTTTTTGCTAACCTAGTGAAAAGGACACTGTATTACGTTATTACGAGCAAAATTTATAATTATTGCTTTTATTAACAGATAATATATGCACTTAAATATATGTTATTATTAGGGTGCGAATTTGTATGTATGTACATATTTGTTGCGAATGATAATATTCGAATGATTCCTTTATAGAAATATGTTATAGAACTATCTGATTATTTTAAGCTATGATTGATATTTTTACATAATTTACTTATATTACATATTTTTGTTAAATATTTAGCTATTAACAAAATTAGTACTGTATCGCTCTTTTATATTATGTGTTTTTATCTCCTCTAGTCCGTATGTGTGCTAATAATAATCGTGATTTACAACTTTCCATAGTACACACCACGCGATCATAAACCTAAACTAACCTTGTGATACGCAAACTTCTTTTGAATTTAGTCTTACTGAATTAGGGGTTTTTAAATTTGCTCCTATAACTTCCGTTAACGTAAAAAACATTTTGTATCCTAATTGACGTTGATTTCCTTTTGACAACCCAAATAAGTATACGATTGTCAATTGTTTTGTTGACGATGAAGAATGTCATAACTCCAATGAATAAATACTTAATTCGAATGTATTCCTAATTAACGTTAATAAAATAATAATCTAATGTAGTGTTGTATAATTTATAATTATATACCTATACACTTATATTATAATTTTTTTTTCTAGAATAAAAACATTTTTTTTTTTTTATATATATATATTTTATTTTTAATTTTATATTTGGATAAAAATAAATACATATATATATATACATATTTTTGAATTTATAATACATATAAATCCGCACCCTAGTTATTATAATCTATAATCACGTATGGAATAAATCACACGTGCAAGTAATAAAGATATGATAGTTAAATATAATATATAGGATTGTCGATCAAAGATAACGAGAATAGTTAACCATATAATATTATAATTAATGATGCACGATGATACACAAATACCTGTAAAATTGTTTAAAAATTGCATAAAAAGTAAGATTAAAACATTAATTATCTGTAACAGTACACTGGTCGTCGAAGTTTCACAAACAAAAAAAAAAACGATTTAATAAAACCATGTTAAATAAGAAGAAAATAATTGTGTCGACTTTAACAATTGAAAACTGCGTTAATATATTATATGATGTGAATGAAAAATAAAGTGCACAAAATTACTTAGTGCATAAATGTTTAATAGACATCTTTATGTTGTCGTCGTTAGAAGATGTATGACGTTATTAAAATATAGAGAACGACGAGGGAAAATCATTAAGACTCTCTCGTGAGTGTATAACAATTTTATATCAAATGTTAATAATGGAGAAATTTGTAGGTATGTACATTATTATGTTATTGGTGATATTCTTTTATATATATATATATATATATATAAATATAAATAAATAATATGTACTAGGGGCATGGGTATGATTTCATGGTAAAAAACATATTGAATGCTTGAAGAAACAATGATTCAGTATAAAAATGTTACACAACAATATAACTAAATCTTTTGTTTTTAACGTTTTGTAAGCAGCCATTTTGTGCTTGACAAAACATAGTCCTGAAACAATTTACTTTTAAGATAGACGACTTTTTTAGGAATTGAATTCTGGATATCGAGGCAATTTATTAGAAATATTGTAATCCTGGGTATTCCAGACCGGAAGGATACCAACATTACCAACTACCAGCGTGTAAAGGTTATCAGACTTACACGCGTTTAGATTTATTCAATTAACATTACTTAAATTTAAAAACCGTTTAAAATGGTAGCCAAGTGAAAAATAATCAGTGTTAGACATATTTTGTATTTTTATTTTGTATTGATCCTTATTGTTTTATTTGTGGAGAAACTATCGATTAAGTAACCAGATATTTGGGACTTCTACATTTAGTTTTATTCATGGAATAATACGCTTCAGTCGAATACGATTAAGTATATGAGGATTATGCTAGTTATGTAAAACCATGGTCAAGGTGTTTAATATTCGTGCATTAAAAAAAAAAAAAAAATATAGCATTAATTCATTAAAGAAACATTTTATTGTTATTAAACAGTATAAAACATATATTGATTATTATAAAATTAATAAGTATTATAGGTAAACGACACGTGACTACAATGTTATATACGAAAACGATTAATTTCAAGTTCAACTCAAATCACTCAAACAATGTTACGACGAGTATTAAGAAAATATTAGAGTGTATCAATCATACTCATTGAGAGTAATGAACATAATAGAAAGATGATTGTTTTATTAA
Organism: Rhopalosiphum maidis; assembly: GCF_003676215.2. Classification (NCBI taxonomy): domain Eukaryota; kingdom Metazoa; phylum Arthropoda; class Insecta; order Hemiptera; family Aphididae; genus Rhopalosiphum; species Rhopalosiphum maidis. Next base: position 71,941,621 of record NC_040877.1, read on the forward strand.
CAATAACATAAAGGATTTAAGTATATAAGATGTCACATATACATATACAAACATAAATATTATACATAGGTATATTATATTTATAATCGATTGATAGGTTTTAATTGAATATTACAAATCGAGAGCTAGAAGTTTATGATTTTATGATACACAAGGGCGAGAAAAAATAAAATAAATATAAATTTAAAAACTTGGAACCAATAACGCTCATATAACATGGAATATTTTCTATTTTTCAAACCCAATATATATATATATATATACCGTTTATATATACGTATATTGTCAATTATTGAAAATTGAAATAGTGCGTCCCAAAATACGTATAATAATGTAAATACAATATAATAATTACATATGCCTATTATTACAAGCAGAAATCGATACGTAAAAGTCCTACGCGTAAGTTGGGCATAATATTTTTGACGCGAAATACGAAATTTTACCTCCACTGCACTGTCCGAAGCGATGACGCAGGCACTGCTAACCAACCGTCTGTACAGTATCTGCTACAAAAATTATATGTACGATGTACCTATACATGTAGCTACAACACAATAGACTCGAATCGGATTACGATAACACGCAACAAAAGTCTTAAACGCGTATTGTTCGGTGGTTTTTGTACGCCAAAGACGAAAAAAAATATGATGTACATTGTACATATTATACATGTAATATATACGCGTCACCATGTCCGCTCCTTAGAAAGTCGTAAACGCTTTATCGTGCGGTGCATGCGTTAATCGACGGAGAGATCAAATACACGCACCATCGTGTCACGTACTCAACAAAAAAAATTTGGCCCAGACACATGCGACATTGGGTCGGTCAGTAACAAGACGTGTTGGTAGGTCGTCGAGGGCTGGTAATTATAATATCATATAGGAAGCTATAAAAACTTTAGTTTAAAATCTTTATGTTTTCATTAATAATTTAAATTATAATATTATATACCTTTCTATACTATATTATTTTAATGTAAAAAAGATTACATACACGTGTTGAAAAACGATTGCGATCTGCAACTTACCCCAAATGTGATTAACAATTTTGCGTAATTTACGTATATTATATTGTCATAATATCAGGATAGTCGTTTTCGATTTTTTGAGGTAGGTATGAATAATAATGCATACAGGAAATTCGAAAATCATATTAGAAAAACCAACTCTGATAGATTTCCAGTTATGTCCAATATAATATATTTATATATATATACCAGCAGTTGCGTAAAGTGCCGTTTGTTCCGTGTAGTGAAAAACAAACAGTAATTACAAGTTACCAGTAAAACTGTATGTAAATAAACTATAGATAACTATCTCTATAGCTTGCGATCAGAATCTAGGAACCTTTGTACTTTTAAAGGCACGTTGCGAGAACCCGTGAGGAGAATGGTCACAAATTAGTCACCCCATCCTTACCATCGGCGTAAGTGTGGGTTGGCACTCGACGACCGAGTTTTGTGGCTGCGACGGCGGACAAAAGACGGTTCGAAGCGGACTAAGATAAGCCGGCAAATTAATGGGAGGTAAAACGCGGCAAACAAAACTTTGCGTAGGACACGCGAACGGGACGCGACCATGTATATATAATGATATAGGTGCAATTGGGTGCACGAGTCCCTGGAGGGTCTGCGCATAACACAAACACCGAGAAGATCAACTTTTAATTAACGTCTACTGGCATTTAACAATGGCGTTTATACACATAATTTGTAAATAAAATCATAGCTCGAACGCATGACATTATGATATAGGTGAATATTATCATAAAATATAACCTATATATTGGTATGTCGTATAGTCAATGGCCAGTTTCTACCAAAAATGAAAAAGATTCTACGGCCGTTTACGCCAAATGTATATTTTTGAAAAGACTTTTTAGCTAATAATAATTTTTAATAAAAATATACATAAGTAACTCAAATAAATATACAGTTAAATTATATATTTTTTTAAAAAATCAATTAATTAAATTAAATTACAGTTTACCTACTTATATTACCATTATACCTAAGCTACTATCTGCAATATGTAGTATTGTACGATATTTGCAATTACCGGTTATTAACAAATTTCAAAGAACTATTAAATTACATGTATTATTTATTGAACTTAGCACATAATACATTAACTAAACATTGAAACCAGTGGTTTATCAAGTATTTTTGAAGGAAACAGGAATAAAATAACCCTATAAATGAATGGTAGAAACAATTATCACCTAGGTCCAAATCAAACGATATAGGTTATCATCGGTATTTTTTTGCTTATACATAAGTAATATGATGATATGTATTATTTATTTGACGCTTGGAGGCAATATAATGTACAAAGAGTTATCATATAGATTAACTTAAAATTATAGAATATAATAAATACTTATAAGAAATAGAGTTATGAATAAATGAAAAAAGTAGCAGTTATCCAATATGGATATAATATAAAAGAAAAGAATAATATGTACAATTAATTATAATTCGAAAATTCAAGTATAAATGCCGTAGTTAGAATTATACACTACTCCGTGTCATCGCAACCACGATTATCATATTATTATTGTACTGTTGCGAGAATTTATACATTTTTTATACATGTTTTCGTACTCAAGTTCGTGTAAACCGTAGACGCGACGCAAAGCCAATGGTACAGCGATAACAATAATTGTGCAGCATTCAAAAAGAGTAAAATACGTGTAATATAACATTATAATGCCTATAAACCCGTATACCTACCTAATAATAATAATAATAATAATTGGGAGGTACACGTCGTTCACGACGATCAAATTTGAAAATTATCGAGTGGTGGTCTCCTTCGGCGAACATACATCGTTTATTATTGTTATTATCGTTTTGGACCATGTTCTGTAGTCTTCTCTTATATTACATCTATATATATTTATATATAAAAACGAAAAGGTACACACTACACAGCAGTAGCTATAGTTTGGGTGTGTGCTAGACGTTAGTGAGTGCACGCCTTGCATATTCCTCTAGCCGGAGATGACCGACGTGACCGCCGTTTATGTATACCGATCGTGATGATATGAGAAAAACAAACGGTGAACACTAAATTCTCTCGCACGTCTGTATGTGTGTATGTGTATAATTTATACTGCTAGAAGTCATCTCCGAAGCGCGCATTGGTCACGGTTGCAGCTCTGTATTATTTCGTGTTGGTTGTTTCCCTAACGAAAATAATATGCCAAAAACCTAATAGGTGATATTATTATCCTATTATCACTATATTAATTTTTATGTCATTCAACGTCTATTATTTAGGGTTGATAAAAAAACACTATTATTATTTTATCATTGTTAATTTTTACATATTTACTGATTGCGGCACCATCTGCCGAATATATATATAGGCAGTCGCCGTTGACGTTTTAGGCTTTTAATTTGTCTCGAATCCCTGTTAATGCGAAACTATATTATACATCACATAAGCATATACAGAGTAATTAATCGCGTTTTCCCGCGTTAAAGGAATATGTGGCCTCACTCTGTATATAAGTAGGTCCACGTCTATACATACTACTTTTAAAAAAAAAACCACTTGTTACCGTTGTCGAGCGGCTATTATTATTAATTGCGGCGTTGTCGCACAGTTAATATGTGTCACCGCGCGCTGCACAGGTCGTTAAATCTTTATTACGCGTGTACATTAAATTTAGAGTATAAATTCGCACTCATTATTATGCGATAGCTTACTATTTATTTATTTTTTTAAACTTTTAATTTTATACTATGGAGACTATAATATGTATAATATATATTTGTGTACCGCAAATCCGTTCGTTATTGTTCTGAATTTTTATTCATGTCGTTAAATTTTATTACGTTCGTTTTGTGTGCACATTTTTGTGAAAGACTGCCCGCGCGAAAAAAATCCTACACGCGATAACTATAGTATTTCGGTAAAACCACGGGAGAAGAACGATTTTATAATATACAGGTACGAAACAGCGTGATATACACATGAACGACGTCATAGTCATCGTCGTCGTCGTTATCCGACAAGTATAATTCCTAATCCCAAATGAACTTTCACACACACTGTTGCAAAGTGACAAACTATAAAATATCATCATCAGTATGAGCGAAAAAGATTTAGTAAAAATAAAAAATATCCTCCTTATCGTGTCGTTCATCCCATCATCGACCTGGTATGTATTTATTATGTATATTTTATACGTTTGAAATCGTTTTACACATAAATATATGTTTTGGGTAGGTCTCTCAGTGCATGTCAACGGTCGACTGCTGCTGGTCGTATTATTATATTATAATATGTGCGTGGAATACAAATCGGCAAGCATATATGCTCATAATAATAAATATGTTGCTGACATCGAAAAATATTTTTATAAAACATATTACACGTCATAATAAATTACATAATGTTACGTACAATAACCAAAACGTATTCACTAAAAAGTTTTAAACGCCAAAATCTTTACCGATATATAATAGGCTGTACGGTTTTTTTACACTTATCGATCGACTACTACTTGAAATATTATAAAAAAAAATATATTACAAAAATGTCTCTGCAGGATTTTCAAACTTTTTTAGGTCAACGCGCTTTTATATACTTAAACAATAAATTATTCCGGAATCACGGTCGATTAAATACGATTCCGTTGAAGAATATTCACGCCCTGGTGAAATCTATTTCCGCGAATAATATATGCATACCGTACAAATACGAAAAACATATTATATATATTATTATACATTCAACCGTCCAAAATATGACATATTATTATTCTAATCGACGAAATTGAAAATGAAATACACTCGTCGATAGAATACACAGTAATTTAATCATATCGACTGCCGTTTAAATTTGAATCGTGTGCATTGTTTCGTTTACAGCTGAATTCACGCGCGGCGAGATAATACAATTTATATATTATTATTTTATAAAGGTTTGGTCCATGTATCAATATATATATATAATGTATGGTCAAAAACCCTTTGAAAATGGGTTATATGTAGCGTCCCACGAGGTCTCAGATCTAAAGCGATTGCGAACAATCTAAGGGCCACAGTACCATACATACACGTTTCCAAATTAGTTTTCTTCTGAAAATATATAGGTATTAAAATTACTCCAAAGTATTATGAAAGTAATTCTCACGACGCTATCGACTCAACAAAGAAGAAAGTATAAGTATAAATACAACTTTTGTTTTATACTTAGAAATATAATAATGATAATAAACTTCATAATACTATATTCGGTGTAGTTTATTATATATATGAACTGTTACTTACTCACCATATATGTATTTAGTTTGATTATACGAATTATACACATACATGCTAAATATGATTTTATCCTGCAAATAATTATTTAAAATTAAACTTTAATAACTAACTTAAGATCTTCAACTAGTGGGTAAATATTTGGCTAAGCGATAAGATATATGAATCAGTTAACTTCGTAGTAAATTCAATTATATGCTGCAGTATGAGGAAAATTCGGCTAGCGACGTAGAAACTCGGCATAACCAATCCCATATCAGCATATACGTGCATGTTATGTACCTATGACTCGTTTGGATTTTTTTGCTTTTCTCGATACACCGTCTAATCGTGTACTAGATACTAAAGTCTGAGGTATACATACTAACGTTGAAGCGCCCACACTATACACACACATCACACACCACGCTCGAGTGCTCGTTATCAAAGCGTATACCAAGAACGGACGAGGAGAAAAAGAGACCGACCAAATTATATTATATCTAATACAGTATATTAGCTACCAGAGTCGCAACCATGACCGTCTGCATACGGGATGAAATAAAAATAATAATGTTGTGTGTGACCCTCGGATGATGGGGCTGCGCTGCAATGCCGAGACGATAAACAGAAACTGTTTTGATTGCTCGCGAGGGTTGGAAACGGAACCCACTGACAAATGAAACGAAACACACTATGCATTATACCATCGTGTACATATATATATATACGCGTACGTAATCGACACATGTTTTATTTCCTCCACTAATATAATAATTTTCAGTATAATATATTATCATAAAATAATACGTATATAATCGTCACGAATCCATTTGTATCTGTTTCGGAAAGCTTGTGTTTTTCATGTCAGTAAGAAACCCGACCGACAAATTTAATCTCCGATTATGGGACTCGAAAAACCTTTTACTGCGCCAGGTAAAAACGTTTTTTTATAAAGAAAAAACATAAAACACCGATCGCCGTTTTTATATTGCATGGATATTAATCGATTCGATTTGTACGTTTATATACGGTCCCAATGAATGTTCATACGAAAGACGTTTTAAGTGTCATTTTCTGTATAAGTATTTTGTATGTACATAATAATACCTAATATTATGCACTGACCTATAATGCGAAGTATCGACAAAAAAAATAAAAAAAAAAATTTTTCATAAATAATTGAGTAAACCTATGACACCCCTATATACTATATACTAACTAAGTAGAAGTGTAAATAATATACTACATAAACGATGCATATTTAATATAGGTGGGGTACTGTATATATATTATAATATTCATCAGAAACATATAGGTATAACATAACACGAGTATACTACACGCTTACACTATATGTAATAATACATAACGCAGCATTTGACCAATGATTTTAATAATTACGTCGAATATCCCCTGCAGCTTTTAACACGGTTATGATTTCACTCTCACGCATTCTGACCTTTTATTTCGACGAGAGAGGGTTCAACGACGACGCGCGGTCTCGGTATTTACGCCAACACTACATTCGTCCCGTACTTCGAGCTATTTATACATGCATACGTTAAATGTTATAATATTTACATCGATATATTATATTATTTATATATTCTGTGTTAGCGTATACCATAGTAAATGGGATGCGTGTGTCGGTCGTTAAAAAACGGTTGATGCAGCGGCAGGCTCAACAAACAAGCTCGATTCATGTTCCGAAAATATGAGATCGTTGATGTCAGAGAGTTTTCAGCAGGAAATTCAACGACCATGATAACGCGGCTTTATTTCTCCACCTATAAACTACCGCCGTGCCGAATCAAGCCAACGAAATCCACCTGAAATATAAAACGAGACGGATCGCAAACGTTGAAAAGGCTTCGGAGAGTCGAATAACGCGCAAAAATCCGTTTCGACGTGCCCATCGGTCGTTCCGCACCCGCCGTATACCTACCATGCCTAACGACCCGTAAAATATTTTCGTCTTTGTAAGTAATATACCTACTATACTATGACATCTAATATTATTATATTATAACTCGCCCGGGTCAGCTGCAAAGTTCCATAAAAAGTATCTCACGGCGGATGTCCGAAATCGTTATGTCGTTTTTCGTGCCGGCCCGGTGGGTGACGTGCAATCAAACAGTCAAGAGATTGACATGCGCGCGCACATAAACCTAGCAGAGCAGATGCGCGAAATCTTTCAAAACATAACAAAGGGCGGTAATAAATCCGCATGACAAATACGTTTATAATTCGCGGTGGTATGGATACCTGGGTAGGAATAAGGTATATATAACATATATATATATATATATATATATATATATATATATATATATATATATATATACATATCATGATGAGCGACAAAGGAGCGGATATACCATGCGCGGTAGCGACCGTGACTAATAATATTATTCCGACCGGGGTGCGACGACGACGGTATGGCATAACGAGGCCGTACGTATTTGTTTATTTCAATAGAAATATTATAAAGGTGTCAGGAAAAAAAAAACTCGTATACGGGTCAAATCCCTTGGAATTCCTTGGCTCGCATAAGCGCACACAATCGTACGTTATAATGTACGCGCATAACAATAATATACTAATGTATATAATATTATTATTATTATTATATTATACGTATACATATATATACACCGCGACGGACGGGCGAGACGGCGCAGCACCTGGTTGCGACCAAACAGGCTCGCATATTATTACGCCTTAACGCGTTCTTTTTTCGACGACGGATTATGGCAAATATGCGGCTATAACCACCGTACATATAACCTGCCTATACCTATATACATACATATATATCTATTATACGCCAACCCCACAAATAAGACGGTTTGTTTGCTCTTTTTGTATTCGAAAACCAATTGCCGAGCTCATACACACACGTATATACAACACACAAAACATAACGCGTTTAGTGGGCGTATAATAATAATAATAATCGTAAAAAAAAGGCGGTGGTGCGTAAAAGGCCAATTTCCGAGGTGAAAAACCAGGTGTGAATGTCTCAGCGCAGTGCTACAGCCATTCACCACGTTTCCAGGGTTCAACTACTCCGCCGCGGCAACGCGAACGCACACACAAACACACCCGCGATATACGTCGTATATATACAATGTCACTGCGGGAGTTCGTGTGCAGTATAATATATGTATATATAAGTATATACTTATATTGTACTATCGATTTGCAAAGAAAAATGTACCGAATGTCACATATTAGGATTTCCTGCTATCCACCGAAGATTGTTAGCGACGATTCGACTGTACATAATAACTGGCAGTATGTGTCCACTGCTGCACAAAACCGCCGTAAATTAGTCTCGGAGTATACGGCTATAACATGTATACATTTAACTCGTAATGTGTATAAATTATACACGTTTACAAAATGCGAGTGGTTATTGGATATAATAATCGTACACATCTGATATGATTATTATTATATCGCAGAGACGATGGTGACGACAATTACGGCGCTCAAACGATGTGTAAAATGTTCGCACCAAGTGTGCACATTATGTATTATGTTATGTACACGTCGAGTCGCAGAGAAGGGGAAGAAACTATATTACGCGCTGTAATGTGTACTATAAAAATAGATATAGGTACAGTTTTCTCCGAGATATAACATCGATACAACGATGACAATATATAATATAATATTATAGTTGCGACGAACGCGTTATAGAAATGTATTAAAAAGACACACGGGCAGGAGTGGATTTCAATTATTTTTATTCACTTGATAATGGAAAAAATTCTATGGCACTTTATTATTAATACATAACGATTTGATTTTGTTACATAGTGTCTATAACATAGAAATATAATTTATTATACATAATATTTGTTACATGTAATAGTGTAATATACGCGAAGAACGTTTACTATAATATTGTCCAAACTCGATTTAACAGTTTAGGTGCGTTTTTTATTAATAAAATACTATATATTAGTATATTGCCTTTTATTATGTAAATAATATTTTAAACTGTATTCATTAATAATAATGCAAAGATATCTCTGGGTTAAATTGTATATATTTAAGTGGGGTTTTAGACAAATTCTTCACCAATAAGTAAATATGTGAAAAAAAGACTCACCTTCCAGCAGTCCGATTTCTTCTCACATTCTGTGGCTTCGACATCTCTGGGCACCAACTAAAACATAAACGACAAGAATCGAGTTATTAATAATGTATACATTAGTATGCATAGGTAATTGTACAGTATAATATACGAGTTTCTAAGTTTTTCCAAAAGGAAGAGAAACCGGAGATGACTAATGCTATATAATATTAAATCATATATATTCTATATACGTGTCTATACATAAAATATATAATAATGTATACCCTCCCCCGTTTGGGGAATTGACTTTGTGCCTAGGAACTATATAGAGTCTGTAGGGAATTACATGCGTACATATATATTTATGTGATATTCAGTGTCATGGAGCGGGAGAGTAGGAGTTGATTTCGATGACTGCAGCAACAAACGAACAATCAAAGGAGTATCTTTTAATCCCATCGAGTACTCGTAACAACAGAGATACAATAATACATATTATATAATATTATAGTAACGTTTGTGCCATTGGTATAGGTACACACCGCGAACGATGATATTTTTATGTGTTACTTAAATGTGTAATATTAATATGCATTTATTTAGACAGGAAACCCAGTGAAATAGAATACCGTTTACAAATTCTTATAAAACGATTTGAACTATACTTATTCGCATGTACTTAAGACATTTTCATAATATTTAGTAGACTATACTATTTAGTATTAATAATATGGTGTATTTTATAGGTGTTGGGCATATTAAATTATCAATGATCGAATGCTTTTTCTCGACGATGAATTATTCTAATAAAGTTTACACCGTACCATATATATATATACCCGGAAAGCTCGAAATATATTTTTTGGAAACGCCTAATAAAATATATACTGAGAGTTTCTACAAAAAAATTCCTTACTGAGATAAGCATACTTAATGAAAAAGTGAGCTAAAACCAATTTTTTTTATAAAGATGAAAAAAAACTCTAAAAATATTATTGTTGGTCCATTTCAACGATATTCGTTGGAAAAACACCCTATATATGTACGTATCGTATTACGTTGATTATATACCTTTTGGGTCGCGAAACTTCTAGTTTGCTATAATTAACCAGCTATATAGCTTGAATGTATGTACCTATGCAATACGTTGACGTCAAGGCGTAATATAATTAGAAATCCTACGATTTCAAAGGACGAGTGAATTACCACGGTATACTGCAAATAGGTACTATACAGGTATATATATATAAAAACAGAAAATAGTATATGTACGTACTTTATAGAATATAGAACATCGCAAATACGCATTTTTCACTGCAGGATCATATAATTTTTTTTGTTCAAAAACATGTAATATTTAAACGTAGGCACGAAAAAAATGACAAACCGCAAAGAATCACATGTAGAAATTTTTTTGTCACAAGTCATATTTTTCGATGTTAATAAGACTTGTAGAAAATAAAAGCGAAATAAAAAAAAGAGATTACAGTATATAGTTTATTGTAATCGATTCTATAGTTCTTTATAATTATATAATGTATATATAAATATTTGAAGGGAGATCATATTTTCAAACAATGATTTGTACACATAATAATAATGTTATATTGACGAGGACTATTATATAAAAAAGTTGTCACGTCGTTATAATATCATCACAACGACATTAATATAGGTGTATACTATAACAACTGACCGGTAAAAATGAATACGACGGTTATACGAAGAGACCTGCATAGTTATTCAAATCATCGTCAAAGGGATCTGATATTATATATTTTATCGAAGATAAAAATACCGTATATTTCAAACGGCAAAACTTCCGGGCAACAACGACCGCGGGGACAAAGCTTTGACGGCGATTCGGATAGATTCACGTATATATATATGTATAATATAATAGCTTTCGGAACACGTTAGCGTTACCGGCGCGCAGTTTCCGCACCCACCAAACCGTCTCAACCTTGGAAAACGAAAAACAATAGCACCGCGCTCGGTTTAATTGGCATTTGTCACTATATATACGTATATAATATGCGAACACACACTCACGCGCGCGCTCACATAAGGCCCCTTCTAAATCCCGTCCCGTTATATTACGGCGAATTAACAAGAGTATATTCAATGCCCAACATTACGTATTTATATATTATACATACATATGTATATTTTACATCCCGAGCAAGTACAGAAAGCGATGAAAGCTATTCTGATTTTCAGAAACAGTACATAGAAATCATATTAATATTATGGAAGAGTCTGTACTTATTGCAATAAATTATGATTGGCAAATGACTGGTGGACGAGATTATATTATATATAACTATCCGATTTGTAGTGAAAACACTGAATCACGAACGCCGTATTACTCGTGCAATAACAGTATCTATATAACTATATATTTATAATATATAGCTGATTGAGCTTACACGTTGGTAAAGAACTTATAGTTATGTATATATTTTTCAACGTATAATAAAGAAATTTAAAAAAAAAAAAGAATTTTCTAATAATACGACATATCATACATCATGATACCATATAGTTGCGAAATGACACTCCTAATAACTGCATCAATAATGTATTTTTTATAGTAATAATATCTGTATATTATATATATGTATACATGCAACAATAAGGTGGTATTATTCTGCGGAGCCTAAGTTTTTCTTTTGTTGATATCATAAAAACATTTGCGTTATACTCGGTAAGGGACAACAACACAAATTTGTATTTTATATATTGCAGACTTCTGCAAATAGATTATATATTTGATATTTTATTTACCTACATAATAATATGTAGGTATAATAATATATACAATAATTTAAAATGCACGGCTCTTGCCAGAGCAATTCGATTCGCCAAGTGGTATTCGAAAAAAAGGACTAATTAGCATGTAGTTCCATTGTTGCTTTATTTTTTTTTTTTTTCATACTTCCCCGACTTGTTTTTAATTGGTATATAAATCAAAGAGAGGCGCACATCGGACATCGGAAACCGCGGTGAGGCAATAAAAATGCAAAAACCCTCCCTAAAAAGTTGCCCCCTCGGGAAATTCGCGAGCACGGCGATTTCGTAGTTGTTTTTTTTCCCCTTTTCCGATTTGGACACACAAAAAAAAAAGTTAATAACGGCAATTTTTTTTATTTTTCTACAAAATTACGCCCATAATTTATAAAGTATTTTTAACTATACAGATTTAATTCTACCGGTGTTGTTTATCGCTAGTATATCGGATAAAAATTCTTTAACGTGTCATCCCACGCGGTCGGTCTACCCTACTCATCATTTGCACTCAGGTCATGTGTTTATAGAAAAAATTGTATTTATAAAAAATAATACGATTTATATACTTTTGTTCCGCGGCGTTTTTAATTATACAAAAATACACATTATAATAGTATAATATAAGCTTTAAATTGTTAATAATGTACGTTTAAAAATTGTAATATGATGAAGTTTAGTATAAAATTATATAAAATTATGCTTTATATTTCTGTTAATTTTGGTCACTTAAATTTATCAACTAGATCTGCAGGTTTCAGTAAATAAATACAATTATACTGCAGGAAATTTGACAAAAGTATATAGTTTGAGGCTTAAAGCCAACTGAATCTTTTATACAGTTTTAAATAATTTTGACGTTGTTACATACATAATTACACAAAGACAGTATACAACAAACCAATATATAACATTCGTAACATAGTACACACATGCGTAAAATGGAATATAATAATAATAATAATAATAATAATAACAATAAACTGTATATATATTATATACTCTGAACAACGCAGCAAGGACATCGAGCGAGAGAGTCGGGAAATGGCTCGTAATAAAGGGACGAAATTAACTCGGCGGCGTAGATTCGTTAATGTTTTGTTTTTAGAACGTCTCCCCCCACCTTTCGTTCAATCGCCCAGCACCGATGGGGACGTGAAAACTTTATAATAACATTCCAAAGGCTATTACGAAAGTTTCGCGCGGTACCGCCGCCGGAAGAGCTTTGTTCTCCTCTGCAGATTACGCGGGACGCAACGTACTCTTTTGTGAACGCGAGAGGATGTATTATAGCAATGTGTGTTGCATAGTTAAGGTCGTTCATGTTTCACCTGATAAATATATATATTCCACACAAACTGCAGAAGAAAAAATATTATTATCGTTATTCTAACTACTTCGTGGTGAAGAAAAAAGCGATAATATTTCGAGTGATCAAATCATTGACGTACCACATATAGTGGTGGTGGTGTGTTTAAAAGAAAATTAAGTAATAAGTATACTAAGGTCTAAGATAATATTATATTTATATAAATAACCAATAAAAATAAAAAAATATTTTCAAGTCAAAATTTTAACCTCGGTGTGCCGATATTCCAGAGTGTAGCCCGAGCTGTGAATGCAATTTATCGGTTTTTGAAATATATAAAATATAGATGCTAATATAATGTACTTATATATATGTACCATTAGTTTGTGACAAGTTTATTAATATAATACTCATACGTATTTGAAAACCATCTTACACTTCATTGCGGTTTACATTCGGACATAATATTAAATTCGATGATTTATATAATAATACTATGTATATTAGATTAATAAAAGCATACACATAAATACATAACGTCATTCGCTTCACCGGTACAATTTTCGGCCATGTGGCCTTTTTTATAACTCCGTTGCAGTAAAATCAGATTAACGATAGATACCAAAACGTCATTAATTTTATGGCTGTATATCAGTATAACCAAAGCGTTTTCAATGAAAAAAAAAACAAAATTATTATTTTATATTTACGTACGTGCGCGGACATAATATCATAACGCACAAGTGCCATTATTGGGTCTACGCATCCGCTGCCGCGTCGTTTCCACTATAGTGTACGACGATATCGCATTAGATATATAATGTATGTTGTATGTGCAAGTCACTCGATTATTATTTTTATTTTTATTATTAGTGCTGCAGCTGTGGCCGATTATACAGACTTCACTTTCGTTCAATGTACACGAAATTACGTACGTTAGGTACCCCATTGTACGTATAATATTATTGTATATTGCGTATAATCGGTTTATTAGCACAATAAACGATCGAAAATGTAGGAGATAACCAAAACGCTGCACACATTTTTGGGATTCACGCCACGTAAAATACTGCCATATTAAAATATATAAACACGCAGACGGCCTTAATTATTAACGATATTATTGTTTGATCAATGGAAACTTTTTCGAGTATAATAATGTAAATTATTATTGTGTGCAAAGCCACGGATCGGACCGCAAATATATGGTAATAACTGCAGCTGTCCGCCTAAAGCAGAAAAAGTTCACACGCCGTATGCGAATAAAATATTTTGTATGATATTAAATTAAAGATAGAGAGACCGATAATCGAACTATAATAAAAATATATTAATAATATAATATAATATAATATTATCTGTCCCCGGGGTGATGTCTGGCGAGAGAAAACTCAGAAAACAACTTCTGCAAGGTCGTGTCACCCTGCAGTTGATAAATATACATTATTTTATATACATATAGATAAACGCAAAGCAGTGATTATCATCGCGTGCTGTGTGTATTTATAAGGGATGATACGCACAGTACAGTTTTATATTGTACATATACATTATATAATATAAACGGGGCCGTAAATATATTTGGGTTTTATTGTAAACGAAAATCGAGGGAAAAAGGGTATTATATATATAATATACAGTGTTGTTTTCGGGAGACAAATAAATTGTCAGTTTTTCTGCTGAATCGACCCCGACCGGTCGCCCGAGTCCACAGTCCCGCGCACCCCCGCAAGTCACGACCCTCGAGGCTATACATATATATGGTGAGTGTACATATATGTCGAGTATTATCTGGCTAGGCGGCGGGCACCCCCGGGGTGGTATATATATCACATATATATATATGTGTACGATCAAATTAAACGAGCGCGAGAGATTTTCTCCTCGGTCGGGCAACGAAGTCGACACAAACGTCAGCTTTTCTATATAACCATCCAGTCGTGCGTGCAGTGTGTATTGGCCTTTTGTGCGTTTCGCGCATGTTTAATGTATATATACAAGATGCCGGCCGTTGCAGTCGACCATCTGTTCGCGGGGGCCGGGCGAGGGTGACAGAATAGGGTTCCAGGGAATATTACATTTTCGGTTTTTGACAAAACGCGCAATAACATTGTATTTAATACGCGTAAATATAAGCCACCTCTACCGTCGGACACTATGTATTTATTATAAGGCGTGTTGTATACGCTAACAAGGGTCGCAGTGGTGGTCTGGAATTTGTTATCCTTCAATGGTTTTCTAATTTCACGAACTGGTTTTATTATTCACGTCACAAACCTTCATAAATCAATCGTCCCGAAACGCACACGATGCACTCGCGAATAGTTCTCGGAAGTTACGAGACACGACGACGGAGTATAGAAGAAGACTCGTCTCCTGCGGTGACCGATGGCCTTCAGCAAAACTGTGGCGGCTTAAATATTATATTATCCGCGAAATATGTGCGAGAGAATATAATTTTGAATCAAGTATACACTATACACATGACACATTCAACTGACATATACACGTACAAATGTATTCTGTAAAGTGAATATGCAGGCGATGACGGACTACTACAATATAATATAATATATAATATGGTATTGTGGCAAACTTCCTGCTCCGACGACCAATGTCCAATACACACAAAATAAATTTGACAACGGTTAGCGTGCGGTATAGAACTCGTGGTCACTGCAGGTGATGCTGTGCTATACAATACATATCGCGAGGATTTCGCTACGACCTTGATGATGATATATTATTTATAACTTTATAAGCGCGCGTCTAAATTATTTGTATCATCAGCAGCTCCTGATACAGTTTCTAATACATAGGTCATAGAGATAGTATTATAGTAAGTCTGTCAATTGAGATGAGTATAATTTTTACACTTTGTATAAGTTAATAGTATATTCGAAACGACCTATTGCAACAATACGATATTGTACATCTCACGTTGTCGTGTCTGTCACTTGAAGTTGGATATCGTGGTAACTCAGTCTCACGATAAGTATACTTGCGATGACCAACACTATTATATAACATTAAAACGAGTTTTCACGCGGAATATTATACGTACTATCCACCCAAATGACGCGTCGAGAGCCAAATAGAATCGGCGGAGGAAACGAGCAACTTTATTTGGACGATATCCAATTGCAGGGTTTCGCCGGATTCACATGAAATATACGAGTAAATATTGAAAAAACGCGGGGCGCCCAGGCGTGACCAGAGCAGAAAGTGATCGTAAAATTAAAATTTTCGCGAATCCGCCACGCGCACGATTATCACACGACATTATAAATATAATATACACGTAGTAAGTATATTGAATTATACTACATATATCCGCACGTCTAAAGGAATAGAAACAATGCTTATTAAAGCATAAAGATAGATACGAGAATAATTATTCCAATAAACTAAGCAGAGATAAGGTATTTCTGTTTTTTTTTTTATCATTTTGATATTGCATGTCAGTACATCACCATGTAAAAAAATAACAATATCAAATAGTCAAGTCGAAGCCGAGTGGCGGCGATGCGTTCGTACAAATAAAGTTCTGCTAATTATAACTCAAAAAAATGATATTACATTCCACATCTGTCTCGTTTCCGCCGATGGAATTCCTCCGGCATTTGCATAATTCATTACATTATTATTAAATGTTTACAACAGTAGTCTTGTTTTGGTAAAGTTTTTTCATTAGCCCACAATAATATTAATAAAAATAATAATGATAATAACCATAATTACAACGACACCGACTGCTCTCACAAGTCATCGCCGCGGTGGCGTTCTAAACTGTATTACCCGCACGACCGTTTGCCGTTGTTGTCGTCGGCCGACGTCATTAATTCGCGATCGGAATCGGCCAAAGGGGACTTTGACGGTAGAACCGCGCCGTCACACAAACGATAGGCAATTACAATCAAAACGCAGTCTCATTGTAAAGTCATATTATACTCGCATATATATATGATATGTGTGCTTATGTGAACCTCCTCTTTCGCCGCCACGTCATTCCGCCGCCGTCTAGATATACTTATCTCTATCTTTCTTTATCAACCTTACTCTATCTTATTCTCTTTCTCTTTCTCGCACACGCCGTATACATTAAACATGTGATAACTGATAATAATCGACAGCTGTCCGGGCGACGACAATAATGTGCGTAAATGCCGATTAACATATTATGCACAATCGTGTATGCGTTATAATATATATACATATATAATATATTGGTAGGTACGCATTGCAATAATAATATTAAATACTATTTATATACCGCCATATATATACTTGCAGCGAGTGTGTACGTATATCAAATATTGACTTCGTTTAGTTCGTTTAGCGATCTCGTCCCGGCGTGAATGACTAATTGTTCCATTGTCTACGCGAAACCTTTTTTCCAACCCCAATCGGCAATCACTCACCACCTGAATATATTGTTATGTATAATATAATAATTATTATTTTTATTATATCATACAAATAACATTTTATGTGTAGCATTTCCGTACATTATTATCATCGGCGGTGATGGAGAGTTTGTTGCAAATAAATAATATTATTATATTGGATAATATTATATATGTCGTATTAATATATGATAATAATAATACATCTATGTAGGATCCGACGGTCGCAATTTTTAATTAGAACGCGGCAAGTGCGGTTTTTTTTAAATTGCGGTCGATTTATGCACCAAACAAAAACAATTAAAACAAACGTATAATGCCATGATATATTATAATAATATGGGAAACATACACAAAACACACATACACACAAGCGATAATTAAACACAGTGATATTATATAATATTATTATATCGTATGCAGTGGTGTTGTTTTCGTTGTTGTTAATGTCGGAATAGGTCGTAGTGGTGTGACGGGAAATCGCACGGTTTTAAATAATACGCTTAACGCGCGGGACGATACCCCCCCCCCTTCCCGAACTATCACGTACAGCCGTACATTATTATGTATTTTAATAATGTTACAGTGTTATGCATGCGAAAAAAAACCCAAATCGTTTGACGGGTACAATTTTTTTCGGGTTAACATTGCAGGAAAAATAAACGAACGTATATACAAACACTTGCCGAAACGAGAACAATAATTATATTATTATATACATATTAAATTATAATGGGTATATATCTATATACTGTGGAACATATATACACACGGCGTCATAATAATAATACTATAATATATTATACTTAATATATGTAATATAAAAATAGGACTACTTATGCGCCGCCGAGGAGACCAATTAAACGCAGTTAAACGCGAGGCACAACTATACAACATACAACAGGTAGGTATCTAACCCGACGAGATAATTACACATATTCATTTATATAATATTAGAAGTACGTGTACACATACAAATATTATTTATATTTACGGATAGACGAATTTATAAAACATACGTTTCCGTTTTTTATACATATCATTATCATTATACCACGGAATAATTATTAAAGGCGGAACTTTTAACGGCAACTTGTCAATTTTTTTTCTACGACTCGTGTCGTTTTCCGCGGACGGACCACCACCGTTCATATACGGGTCCGCGTATATGATGACGATAATAATAATAATAATAATAATATGCAGGCGGGTATTAAATATTGTTTAACCAACCGCATCGATGATCTACCGATATATTGTAATATTATCATTACACTTATACACGAGTGTATAATATATTATTATAAATTTATAACGTAGACGAGATACTATCTGCGCGGGACCACTATAACAGTCTATGTCCTATGGGCTATGATATACGTAAATTATATCATATTATTTTGTTATCCACGTTATTTGTTTTATTATTGCGTTACTTCGATTCTTGTGACGTACACTAATCGACAACTCGCAGTCGTCATATGCGGCGTATATAAATCGAGTTCGTGGCACGACAACCGAGCGGGATAAACGTTTTATATTATAATTAGTCACAAGCATCGTTCCGTTAGAGCATGACAACAGTAGTTTAATTTTTATTATTATTATTATTATTATTTTACGTATACGATTCTATATGATATGTCTATATAGTATATACACGCGGACTAAACACTATTACGAGGGCCGTAAAGCTTAAGTAAATATCTGTGTAATGCGTACACGTAGGCATGTGTGTATAAAACACAAAGGGCAGTAAACGATTAATTATTATCGCGTCGGCATTGCAAACATACATAATATCGTATAATGTAATATAATAATATCGTGTATCGGGCAATAAAAGTTCGTCGACGCGGGGCAGCGTATTATTAAATATTGTATTATTATATACTCGTGGACAACCGAAATGTTACTGTTTATACACATACTATACTATTATACACATACATATCACGGTCACACAGAGTGACTATTACTATCATTATATATATATACCTGTTTTTATTACTGTAATTATCGTCGTTAAATTTTCCAACGTTTCTCCCCCGCCGCGCGCACAACTAGCGTACCTTCATAAAACCGTAGGAAACGCCAACCGACAGTCCCATTATGTTGTCGTACCGCGGATGGCGCGGGGTGGATCTTCGTTGTCGTAAACTTTGAATTAATCAAATGAAATCGAATCATATTAGGTACACGACGAACATGAACGTCCAAGAAGTCGAAAACGCCAAGTATGTGTATATACATTATATGGAGACCCCGGATCCGGTTTGTTGTTTTTACCCCGTTTACACGTAAACACATTACGACGAGGAGAACATAATACATTATAACAGGTAGGTACTTATATTATATTGGAGTCGTTTCGTTTTACGCACGCCGCTGCGACTTGGAGATCGTTCCATTATAAACAGACACTAATTTTCTACATTTTACCTAGTGAGAGAACGAAAACCTAATTTTAAGAGCATTCTAAATTATTGAGGATTATTATATGTTCACTAAATATGTTTAACGTATAGTTGAAGTGGTTAACACTCGATCAGTTTTTATGTTTTAAAAAAATATCTTTACATAGTTTCAAGTACTTATTTATTATATTTTATAAGATATATATACACATATATATATATTAAAGCTCGTTTTTTATAATTCTCCACTACAGTTTTAATTTGAAATGACGCGTCGGGGAGTATGGATCTTGTCGTGTATATATTTTATGAGTTACTTATCTACAGTCTACATTACTATGGGGTCTATGTACGGATACATTTTATTTCCGTTTTCATATATTATATATTATATACAGTATACATGTGTGTGTGTGTGTACGACATGTCGCACGAGAGTTTTGCCAGCGCGGGAAAGTACGAGCCGAGTCACAGGTGCGGCGCTCGCTGATGGGGTTTTAATGTTTTGCGGTCGGGTCACGCGACTTTCGCCCTCTCTCGGTTCAAAAACTTTGGCAATCTCCTCCTCTGAGCCACACTCGCATATTATATACTCGTCGAACAATATTCATACGTGTGTATAGCGACATACTACTGCAGACGTACATTAAAACAAATGATCATGAAATGCATCGGTATTGCAGTAATACATACACAGTTTATAATATAATATGTTATAACACTTATAACCGACTGTAAAATATCCTATGATTCGTATAATCAGCATAATACCCCAACCCAACATATAATATGTTACGTTTAACACAACCGGCAACGTATACGCATAAATACCAAATATTGGCATGTTCGATAAGTACTTAACTATTAGGTAGGTACATAAACCTAATATTGCACATCGACATAATATAGTAAAACAATAATATATAGATATCGCGATGGAAATCGTAATAACTGCTACAAAAGTATATATAATAAATTACTAATAATATAATACATTTTATATTTAAATACTTTCGACAACTTGGTATCCAAAGTGTTTACTATTATAATGCAGTATGCGTGTGCAAGACGAGTGTTTTATTTTATCTATAAAAGATTTGCAAAAGAAGTAATAACGAAATGTTGAAACCTTATAGTAGGAATATATATTTCGAAATAAAAACCCGGAGGCGCGGTTAAAAACAGACCCTTCTTTAGTCGTCGTCGTCGTAATGACTGTTATCCGACCCCGAAAAGATTGACAGTTTAACGCACACACTTTTCCCCGTTCAAATGTGTGTGGGGCTGCAGCAGCTGTAGACGTGTTATTACGTTGTCTTTCCATTAGTGAGAGCCCTTTCCGCCGTATAGTTTTTAATATATCCGCCTTAACGACTATGTGCGCAAAGCTTTTAAAACCAAAGAAAAAAATAAAAATTATATATACGTAGGTACCTATAATATATTATTTTATCGACCCGACCTACTCAAAACGATGGTGGACGACTATAATAACAATATATAAATATATATAACTTAGCATTCAATTAGAACAATGCAATATGGTTATAATAATATGTATTATTATAAATACAAACGTTGTACCAGCTGCAGCCCCCTTCCTCCCCCCCCTAATCCCTAAGAATCTGTGACCGCACTTAAGTGTAATTTCGTATAAACGACGACGACGAGAAAGGTAATAATAATAATAAATTATATCAAAAATATATTATGAACTGCTGCAGAAGAAAAAAAATCGAGAGCATAATATCCGATTGTAGTAATAATACGAAAAGGAAAATAATATTAATCGTTATAATTTACAATATTATACGCATATATATGTTTAGTTACGAGAAATTATTATGTTATTATAGAACGTCGGTCGGTTAGCCGATCGAAACTGCGCGCGTCCTATTTTTTAACGATCCGCTTCTATACATATGAACCGTTTTTCTATCGAAACAAACACATAATAATAATACTACTATCATATAATTTATACCCCCAAACCGTTTTTGATAGAGAGTATATTATAATACTATATCGGACAATAATTATTATACAGTGTATACCTATATGTACAAATTATACACGTTTTTATTGTTTCTGAATTACCCCCGTTCGACTATGATATATTATAATATAATATTATATAGTATACCTTGGCGTCTAACCTACGTATAATAAAATATACAATGTAGTAGATCGCTCGCGTTATTTATGTGAATCGTTTTTTTTTTCCCTAACCGGCTCGAGGCCAACGTCTCGACAAAACTGGTATACACCGCTCGGCGGCGTTTTCACGTGCAGGCATACGGTGCGTGCAGACATACAGCGATATGTATAATACGTATATGTGTATATGAAATAGGGTCCAGTCTTCGGCAGAGGCTTTTTCCCGTTAACGTTTTCCAACGCTCGAAAGAAACCGGAAAATGTATGAGAAAATACTTTTACACAAAACGGAGTATAACATTTATAATATGCATACATGTATTATAAGTTATTACTAAAGCTACCTACCCCGCTTTTAGCGCAAAATAGTTTGCAAATTATAGACATAAATAATTTGGATGTGTCAACCCCAATCTATCAGCTGAATGTGTTATTAAAACCTCAGTGTAATTTATTTGTAAACCGTGTTTTAATGATGTGTTATACAATTTGTTGTTTATAGAGAAAAACGGCGTTTTTGACTAATATATACTTATATATTTTTAAAAAATAGTTTGACTGGAAAATAGGTACTTAAGTTTAATTTCGAATTTTCACTTAGACTTATATAGTTAAATATTATATAAAATATGTATTGTATTGTCTAATATCAGACATTTCAATTAAAAAAAATGTAAGAATGTAACTTCTACAAATGAAAACAACGCATCGTTTATCAGGTATACAACATACGACACTCCAAGCCGCCAAGCTACAGTTATCCAAACACCATATTTTAACATAAAACAATATAATATATTATTATTATGTCGACGCGTACGTGGGCATTACGAATTTTACGAAATCAGTATAGGTATGTGTATTATATACAAGCACACAAAACAATATTTACACCGCCGCCATGTTCGTACTCATATGTTCTTCGCTTTTCCCCCTTTTCACGCAGTGGCGACTAACACTCCGACCACGGCGATAACGACCGCCATAGTTACGCGTAATATTATAATACCTAAGAATTAAAACACATACATACATACATACATACATACATACATATACACCGTACAGATTGAACATCCGTTCAAGGTATTATAATCATAATTATTAGAGTGTTGTAAACGCGAGATAAGAGTTGAAATACAAAAAATAGGATATCACTGGCGGCTGAGGAGTAGAAAGATAGCATTTAGGATGGGAATCAGACGGTTTTTTTATGGCCACAGATGCTGCTCGACGGGGACCGTATTAAAAACGATATACGTCGTCGAAAGATTCGTTGCAATCGTATACAAATCACACACCGCCTTCGTAATAAGAGTATTTATACGTATAAATGTATAATATAATACATTGGACATAGGTATATAATATCATATATATTGTAAACACGGGACAACGGTTCAACATTCCTTCACACCGAAACGCGAATGGGAGAGTAATATTAGTTATTACTGTTCGTTTTATGTTTTTATTAACTCGTCACACGGATTTCGTGTGTAACACGACGGGAAGAGAGTACGCGCGCGGGAGAGAGAGAGATGCAGAGAGAGAAACAACCGAAATTAATTATCGTTTAATTTATTTTCATTTGCCCCCCCCCCCCACGAGGTTACGAGTTTTTATTTCCATTCTTTCCTCCTCGCCACCACCACCACCGTCGATAGCATATAAATACAAAACCGTCAAGTCGTAAACAAATAATAAAAAACAAAAAAATAGTCATAACTTCCGCCCATGTACACTGACTGCTGGCTGATGCATACACCATTGACCGCTGCTGCTGTAGACGAGTCGATGCCGTGAGCGCAGGTTTTAAATATTTACCCACCTTTATTTATTGCGTTTCTCCGACAAAACGACTTCATTTGTCGTTGTTAGACTTTTCGAATAAGTATATTATACGATTTTATAACATTGGTATTATAAAATCGGTACTATATTTTGATGTCCGCTTAGTGTGCTGTAAACTCGTCGAATATAATATCATATAATATAATATTAACAGACATGCAATAATATAATAAAAATAATTGTGAAATGCGTGCAAACTGTACCTATATTGTACGTATTATTATGATATAATTATAACCAAACAAAATTCCGACGATTCGTCGACAGCATTAACACGTCATAAAAGAAGTTCCACACATACTATATTGTTATATAATATACATATACATTACACTTATATATTATGTTTACGCGCCGATTTAGTGCCCCGCCGGGCGAACAAAGGTCAACGGTGCTTTTCAATTACGCGTAGCGATCGCCGTTTAAATTGATTTGTGAGCTGTGTTCACCGTTATAATTATACGATATGCACAACCTATAGTATATATATCATATTGTATGAAGTTTTCGACGTATCGTTACCTAAAGTTTGAACTTATAGAATTAATATTATATACTAAACACACACATGCACATTTATATATATATGTATATACAGACGAAAAGCATTTCTCAAGTTTCCCACATAACAACCGGTGTAAATCTTAACGATCTTCTAAAGGGAAATTGTGATATTTTTATATTATTCTTTATGCACTTTGTAGTTATTCATAAACTATGCACAAAGCAATATACAGTTGATAGTTTATAATTGAATAAATGTTTATATAATATACACTTTTATCCAAATTAAGTAGGTAGCCTAAATGAAATATCGCGATGTTAATAAAAAAAACTACCCGTTAACATACTAATATATGTTATTAATAGATCGAAAAATAACAGTAAAGTATTTATACACATCGTTAAAAACGTATAGTATGGTCCTTCAACTTTTTATAATAATTATATTAATTAGGAATGACATAAATCGACCATTTTTCAAAAAATCGTCATTAATAGTAATTAAGAGTAAGAGGGTGGGTGTGCCAGTGAACACACAATACATGAATATACAACTTTTCGTGATAACGTTTAGCTACCTATCTCATATATATTATATACATAAACGTGGTTTATGTGTAAGTGCGGGTGTTCGTTTGTGTGAGTTTCAGTTGCGAAAACAACAAACTCCGGGCTGTATAATAATATATATATATATATAAATCCACGAGTGCTTGCGTATTATATATAGGTATAGAAACAATTTGTGCATATATGTATATGTGGATGTGTGTGTGTGTATGCGTTTATCGAAGTAGAATTGCGGGTGAGAGAGATCTATACGATGTCGTTTTTATGACTATAGAGCAAATGGACTCAGGATTTATGTACACTTCCCCTTCACCGTTTCACGATATTCAGGCGGCTCGTATCTCGCTGTGAATAATATCCTGGCAGAAGGAACGGGCGCGAAAGGGACGGAAGAAGTACGGTGGCGGGGCGAAGGCTGCTGCAGAGACGAACGGAAGTGAAGGAGAAACAACAAATTCCTCTGTACGTGCATGTATATAATGTATATGTCATCGTCCGTCGGGATGATTTCAGATATATAATAATAATAATATAACTAATAATTATGTTTAAAAAAATTAATAAATTAAACGACATACTGGAACGTAGAACAGTTTAAATTTTTTCGTGACACGAAATTTTACGTTTTCTAGACATGAAATATGAAAGGAAATCCATACAATATTGTCACTAGCCATAACGAAACATATTATACACACTGTCGACAGTATTGTACCTACATATTTCGGCTACACCTTTGTAGTGTACATGTTATGTACTTGTATATATTTTTCGATCGGACGAGTCAAAGCACATATTTACATGCCGAACAACGTACATATATAGAGAACTTATAAGTTTATACGAATTACAGTAAGTATAAATACCTATAGTTTTCGCTATACAAACTTATATACCTGACCTAAGATATTATGTTAAAAAATGGTATTCACACGCGAAGATTATTAAATACAAAAAAATTATACTTGGGACTGCAGCATAGTGAATTAGCGTGATGAGCATCGCGAACGCGTCCAATTAAAGTATAATGAATTCGTTTCTAAGCCACCATTTATATAGGTTTAATATAATATATAGTACATAGATACCTGTATATTATACATCTGTGATAAGAAATAGGCAATAGCTAACTAATTGTTAAAAATGTTTTCGACAAGTGCATTTTGGGACGCACTTGTCGACAAACGTAGATACACGAAACCGATGTTTGTCTTTAATTAGCTTTTTAATATTATTATATTTTTCAATATTTGTTTATCGTCGTTGTATTATTGTATTATATAGTCGTCGGTCGGTTTAATAGATTTATTGTACGAGCCGCATTAGCCCGCGCGCGTATTAATGAATATTCGCCTACCCGCCCCGGGGCCATGTATATATTTAAAGAATACTATAATATCGGAATGATTCGTGACTTTTCTTCCTCGTCCCCCGCGCCTTGTATACAAACCTGGCAACCGCCTACATCAACACCCCCGTCCGTCCGTAAAACCGATTATTCATTATATACGATCGTTGAATAGTCATCATCGTCGGTTACCACCGCGGCCAATAATACTATTTAATACAACATATATTATTATAATGATTTTTGGATAAATCTTTGCGTTTCGCGGGGCCACCGCCGTTTTGAAGGGGAACAGCGCACAGAAAACCGATCGCGTCGTATACTACGTACAGTTTACGGCAAGCGGCCATATAAAAAACATAATATATTTACCATATTATAATATATTGGTAGGTTGTTTTACCGGCTAATACGATTTCGATAATTGGGGAATCTTATCGAGAAACAAGTCTAAACACGTTATATTATATTATGACTATCATTATATGGGCACACGCCGCTGAGCGTTGGATTTCACATCGTTACACACACGCTGCAGATAACCCACTCCTATTTTTAATTACAATAGAGGAAACTATACACGACTATCATTATGGTCCAACATAATATATTACGATAATAATATCATATTTGCATTGTAACGTACCTAACCCTATATATTTATGATAATTGGCAGTTTTTTTTTCATTTAGATGAGTCTACGACGACGTTACTGGTGAGGATTTATATTTTCCGTTAAATGTGTACAAGCCTGTGTGTGCAGTTCGATAGTATAATATATTACACTTATATAATGTTATAATACAACGGAAATAAAATCGAAAAAACACTGAAATAATTGCGTTTTTTGGAACAGAACAATTCGAGGCGGCCGCATTTTAGGAATCCCTAGAGACGACCAAACACACGCGGTGGTCGTATATCTACTGTCATCCTCGTCGCAGTAGCCACGCCATAAACCATTAAACAGTTGATTTTTTTTTTATTGAGTGACCAGTGATCATACACTTATGACTATTTGAATAATAATAATAATAATAATAATAATACGATCGAATCTGGTTTTATGTGGGTACATTTCCTCGGTGAAATGAGACGCAATCACATACATTTCCAAGTAAACGAAAAAACAATAACTCATTTATTTACTTCTACTTTTTTTTTTTAATTAGTGTTTTTATCAAAGTGCGTTTACCCAGACGGCAATAGCTTTTTATGCACGTACAATTATTTTTTATGGTTCGAAAGGCGTCAATTTTCTCGCTACATTTTGGTAATTAAATGCAAAATAAATATTGTACAAGACGTATTATACGAATTGGTGATCAACGTACGGTATCGTCTTCATCGATCCTCCATAATGCTCAAGAGTAAATCGTCTGATTGTCGTAAAAATCGACGTCTGCGACGACACGCGCTGTCGTAAAACCACGGAATAATAATTACCAATATAGAAATATTTTGGAAGATCCAATCGAAATATACTATGTAAAAACGTATTATATATGTATAGGCGGTATGCGACATGCGTATATTATATAAGCATTATAAGCTGAGAGTTTGAGGAGTCGATTAAAAAAATATAAAATAAAATAATGTATGTAATAAAAAAAGGATACATGATATACAATACACCTATAGGCTAGGTTATATAGAGACGTCTCGACGAAAACCGGAATCGACATAAATATTTGGACGTTTAAAAAAAATCGGGTTACAGCGAGTCCGCGATAGGCGCACACCGAAACGTGTCGGATTAAACTGTGTGTAACGAAAGAAAGGCTATAAGAAATCGGATATCGCGTATTCGCGTCATTGCGGAGCGGACATAATACGAAATATATTATACATAAACATAAGCATTCGACGTAATAATTTGTTGAAAAAATTAACGGTAAGACGGGTCATCGAGAAGAAGAATTAAACTGCGCAAAGACGCGTGTCAAATGAACTAAGTCGATTTCTCACGGCGTATGCACCAGACACCCAGTGTGAGCCGCTGCAACGTTTTCCCGGACGAGTAAAATCGGGTTCACTGCTATACGTCGTCTTCGTCTCATGTGCTTTTGCGGTATCTCATTGATCGTTATCATGGTATCAGTCACTCACCACGATCTACCGACAAATGTCTAGATTTCGGTAGACTTCAACACTTTTGGGCACGACCTGACAGTCGACAGACGACGTACAAGTCGGCTTATCAATTTGGTCATAATATAAACGAAACAAATAGAGATAGTTTGTGAAAAAAACGCCGTTTAACTCGGTCGCCGCCGATAGACGAACAGTATGTTACGACATTCGCAATATCGCGCCCACACGACTACCAATGTTATTGCCGCCGCCGCAGAGAGCCATTTCGCGGTCCACGACGTACAAAATTGTATAACTAATAACGACCGGCGGCGGAGAACGGTCGGGCGAATAGATCGTCGGTCGCGATTCCGTCGCTCACATATTATTATTGTGTATACAAATGGTACGAGTGTACTTATTATTATTATTATTATAATGAAATAAAATTTATAATGGGTATTACAGCCTACTGTACGCCGCCAATTAATGAAGTAATTTTATGACATATTGTCTCCGTGGCGGCAACATAATAAATCCGATCGGACGGCATTGCGGGGCGGGCGTAGGTCGTACTAGGCATACTGGCTATATGTTTATATACACACACACATATATATATATATATATATAAATATTATACGTAAATAGGTGGTACCCGCCGCTACACCGTCCGACGACGACGACGACGACGACGATATATTTATATAACAACGATAATTACACGTCAAATAAAACCGTCTTATCTCCGGACAGGAATCTCGTCCCGTGTATTATAAACATGCTGTACACTAGGCACCTATACTATAATAATATGCATAAGTAGTAGTTTTAACCTCATTGTTTGCCGAGCGTTCATTATAATATAATATTATTATATAAAAACTAATCTTAATATTCTATACGACCTGCCGCCCCCTCTCCCCGCCGCCACTGATATAAATAGGTCGTTTTTCTCATTTCCCCCGGATTATTATTCGCCTCCCGCCCACGAAACGCAAACCGGTCTCCACGCACCGCCACCTCCATCGATTGTCAACGAGTTCCTGGATCACCGGAGTGGCGGTCGTCAGCTATAGCGTATAAAATAATAAGGACGAAATTCGAAACGGAAAAGGGTAAAGTAGTAATCGCGGAGAAAAAACGGATAACTCTAATGAGAAAACGTAACGTCACCCGCTGAAAAGACGTGCAAAAACTCGACGTTGTAGGAAATATTCCGAAACGTTTGTGCTCGCAAGACATGAAAAACTCGAAAAGAAATAAAAACGTACTTGTGTACATATAGGTGATGGTAGTGGATGATTGCATCGTCTTCCTCCGTCTGGGGGGTGGAATGCCGTAATATTATATACGAATCAATCATTCAGACATCGAGGGTCGCTTTTCGGACTTCTTCCTTCTTCTTACACCGACCAACGAACGAAATACTAGTTTATACTTGCACAATAAATCGCTTATACTATATATATAATATATTATACGTCCCTTCGTCCGGGAATAATTGTACGTTATTATTATTTTTTTATAATACTCGTAAAACTACATCCCCACCCGTCCCTCGGCACCGCACAGACCCTCGTTCTCGTACACAGCACCGCAATTAACCTCTCTCTGTCCGGCAGTGTCGCGCGCGTTATCCGGTCTTTTAATCTATCGTCCCGCGTTTGCCGCCAAACGACTACGACGACGTCGACGACGACAGTGGCGTCGTCGTCGTCGGTTGTTAAATGAAATATTGAATTTCTCGGCGTTGGCTAATTCTCGAGACAAGGCAATCGCATTATACGACTGTTCGTACGCCCCAGAGAGAAAGAGAGACCGACGGGTATACATATACACTGCACAGCCGACCCGATCGACCGGTGGCTTTTAAATAAAAATAAAAACGATTTAGACAAATATGTATGTGTACCTATATACAAAAACAGAGTTCCAGCAGTACTTGACAGTTTACAGGGGTCGTCTTTACACGCATAAATACATACATATATATTACTATAATATGTAGGCGACGCGATACGAATCCGACGAGTAAGACCGAAAAAAGGTTTCTCTGGTCGTCTATATATATTTATAATATCGTATGTTCACCATCGACGTAGACGTTTTTATGTGTTATTTTGTATACGAGATGTCAAACGAGCTAGGGTGCAGCGGTGCACAGATACCAACGACAACGACGAATTATCACACTACTTCGAGGTACGAGGCTAAGGGTACTTATTTAATATGTCACCGTTTATTGGCCAGACCAGCCGAACATGATACGAAGACGTTTAAAACGTCGAAAATCTATTAACGCGTTTGACGGGGTTCGTTAAACAATCAAGTGGTGTATTTTTATTTTACACGTTTTAAGATTTTTTTTTTACTTTGAACACTCGACCAGACGAATAAAAATCATTTTGTACGAGAAAAAAAATATCCTGTTACTTTTTTCCAAGACTTTCTTCTGAACTACTCGATAAACAATATTATTGTTGTGCGTTACACGTTTTTAATATATATATGCTTCCTCCTATTTATAATGTATTTACATATTATATATACGATGACCACTATAAATGTACCCGCCGCCGCTTCAATGTATGCGCATATTGAATAGATCGTATATTATATATTATAATATACAACGTGTTAGTATTTTTATTTACTTTTTTTTTATTGTCTTTATCGGGAGAGTTGGATAATAACAATCCTAAAAATCCGATATAATATACGAATATTTATAAACCTGTTACGTTTTTTTGTTTTACGACCCGTGTATAAAATAATATCACTGGAAAAAACTGCAGTATTTTGTCAACAAATTGCTTTTATATTGTAATACCTCAAGCGCGCGTGGAGTTATACGATATATAAACCATAAAGTCAAATGAGTATAATACATTTTACTGTAATGCGTATTGAATATAGGGACGCCTCGATGAAAGGGGGGAAGGTCGAAATAGACAGATCAGGACGACGGCGGTCACAGAGTGAAACGATGATTATTATGGAGAAGCGTATAATATGTACTTACTACAACGAAAAGGGGATGAGAAAAAAAAACCAGAAATATTATTATTCATAATATTATTGCGATAGGCATCATATCGGTTAACACTCCTCGCGGATACTATTGCACCGTTGTAATACAAAACGAAACATTTCACACTGGCCAAAATTATGTACGCTTATATATTAGCACTCTCGGCGCATAATATAATACGATGAACGAGGACCGTTGTATAGTAATGTATCGTGTCCATATTATATATACTCTGACTGCGTGCGTGCATTTCTGTGCGCGTGCAAGCGAAATCCTATAATGT
The DNA here is from genome assembly GCF_003676215.2 of Rhopalosiphum maidis. Taxonomy (NCBI): domain Eukaryota; kingdom Metazoa; phylum Arthropoda; class Insecta; order Hemiptera; family Aphididae; genus Rhopalosiphum; species Rhopalosiphum maidis. The sequence goes on from NC_040877.1 coordinate 71,973,707, forward strand.
CTTACGATAATACGATCTACGTGTGAAAACTGTAGTACCACTGCGCACCTGAAGCGACCAACGAGTACGTAATATTATAATTGTACATTTTTGGTGTGAGTTTTCCATATTTTGTTTTTTTCCATGCCAGCGCACCCTTTGCAGCACGTCTCGGCAATCGTTACACGACACGTTTTCGTTGCGTTTCAACCGCGAGCAGTCGTCGACCGTTCTGTTTTCCGGTCGGGTCGATAAGACCCGCGAAATAATATACGTAGCTCGGTGTACCCGCAGCAGCGCCGCCGTGCCGCGAGAACACGAACGTCGCTCATCGCGATGATGCGACCCGCCGCCGCGGTCGGCCCGCACGCACCTGACCTATGATGACGTGGCGTATTGTATAGCTCACCGCGAAGTTTCTATGAAAACCGAAATTTCAAACGATTCGTCGGTAGTGTTAGCACAATATGATCAACTGTGAAACGATAAAAACGCGAGACGGTACACCACGTATGATTATTATAACGCGTGATAATCGGTGTGTCGCGAACGATGACTTCAAACTATAAACGCGCGATGATGCGCCGCCGTCAGAAGGAACGACTGTTGCAAGCCGCTCACCGCTTTTATGTATGGAAAAGTTTGCGGTCACCAATACGATATTCGAGTTGAAAAGAAAATCGTTGTTAACGACTCGCGGCGTGACGCAAATAGATAAAAGTCGTCAAAAATTATATCACAATTTGCGATTATACATGATAAGTACATACGTATTATAGCTACGTGTTACCGCGGTAAACGCGTCACAACAATAAATACGTTTACATTTACTGAACGATAACTTTTTTTTCTCTCAAAGGGCCAGTTGCCGTAAATATAATAATAAATAAATAACATAGCTGAAAAATATTTACATATTTCATCGGTTAGCGAGTGTCGTGCGGTTCTTGCAGTATTCAAAATAACTTAAAAGATATATAAAAAAAATGTGATCTATATTTAAATATCTATACAGTTTATCATTATAATTTTTAAAAATAGTTTACTTTTCTTAATAATCATACACCCCTATAGCTGTGCCACTTATATATTTTTAAGTAATAAACTACTCGTTCAATGTAAGTTATATGCACCGAAATAATACAATAAATATATTATGTATCATAAAATAATATCAAAAATATACAATGTCATTAGAAAAATTAAATAAACTTGAAAAGTATAAAATTAAAATTATATTTTGCACAGTCATGAAATAGATATGTAAAAAAAAGTTAAAACTTTATAAACATTTAAATGGATCATGTTAGATATATTACATTATGTTTCTGTGATGTTCCGCGAAACGACATCTGTAGAATTCCATGTTCACAGATTCAATATAGCAGGTAGTTTAAAAAAAAGTAAAAACATATTTTTTGCGAAAGTTTTGTGTATATGACTGCGGAATATACAGATCTATATGATACTGTACTAGATAACCTAACCGTACTGGATAATATAACGCATATAGTATGATAATTTGAGACGACAGATGGGAACCTACCACCTACACACATTTATGTCAGTATGTCAAGCGAGAAAATAACGCCGACGAGTATGTCATATACACAATTCCACTTAAATTTTTTCACAATTCACATCGTATTCGTGGTGGACGATAACGCGATGAGTACGGTTTGATTAATAGCATCAAACCTCATAAGCGATCCGAAAAAAAAGCAATGCATTTTACTACGATTGGTCAATCGGCGACACCACGACAGACAAATATACCGCGGTTACCAGCATGCTTATGAGTGTACTGTATGTACTGATCTACAGTGTGAACCGCTGGTCGTGGTGACTGCCATGATCCGCTGTTGTCCGATTCTTCCGACACCACTGATCAACGGAATATAATATTATTTCATGATAATAATAACAAAAGGTTTTCACGTCACCATTTATAAGCAACAGTTTTGTTGTGCAGTACGACGACGTTTCGTTATAATAAGTTTTTGTGTTTTGTACGAAAGTTTTGTGAGGCTCGTCACTTCCAATCTGATGAAACGCCTCGCCACTTTCCAAAATCACCCCATCAAGGTAAAAATGCGCACATTAGTACTTTTTTATAACGTACCTATATATATATATATATTATATTTATTCACAGTTCTCGCATATATACTATTACTGTTGGATGAACCGGAAAATCAGGCAACTTCCCGGAACCTATTTCTAAAGAGTCTTGCGCTTTTAACCTAATTTTTCACCCACTATATATTATGTTTATAAATATTTATAATTATTGAGGACTTTAAACTGATGACCAAGTAAGTGTTGAGTAAAATAAAAGTTAGCAAAAAAAAAATGTTACCTAATAGTTTAAAAAGTGGTTATCTATAAGTATATAAATAATTCACGAGTACATATTATTATTCTAAATACACGTGCACAAACTCGTAATGTGTTCACTTCAAATTTTCCACGCGTTGAAATTGATGTTATTATTTTATTTTTCATCTTCCCGCCATAACCGTCGCCCGCAGCTGAATTTTTGACGCAAAGACAAAAATCGCATATGTTTGTTTCGCTGCAAGTATTATACAATATTATGCACAGTCGACTTGTGTTTATACATACATATTAAAACACATCGTACACATCTCGTCCTGGGGATATTTCCAATCGCTCCGGGGTCTATGTACGCGTGCACACAGTTTCTCGACCAAAGGTTTAACCCTTTAGGGATATAATGGTATACACTCGGTGCACAATAACCGCAACCACCACCGCTGCCGCCGTTTAACATTATAAACGCTCGTAACTATCACATATACGTTGTGAATCGTACCTATCCTATAGATTATAATAATATATCCATCTGATATCCATTGGAGGAAAACGAATTTTCAAATAACCCATAAAATAATAACAACGAACGTTTGATCGCGTGTGTTTCGTCCTAAAATTCAATACTTGTATAACGAGATATCATATAGCAGTTTATTCTCTTGTGCAACATATTTAATAATATAGTAGGTACCTATATATAATTTAATGAATACAATTTGCTACCATTCTAGAAATGTGGCGGCGGCGGCAGAGAACACAGACGGTCGAATAATAATTACGAGAAATCCATCTGGTCGTCGGCAATAGCGCATTCAGGTAACCCTTTTTACCGCGATTATTGTACACGATGTATAATATATACATTATACAAAGTCTGGTGAACCTTTTTATTTTTCTCCTCCCCAACGCACACGCCGTTTCATGCCCAGAAGGCGTCTACAAATATAATATATAATTACGAGGGTCAGCTGTCAATGCGCGCCCATTGACAAATGTGCATACTACATACAATTATTATTATATATGTACAATATACTATTACTATACTATAGGTATAAGGTACTGCGCTTAGTTATATTCTTGGCAATTATTTTTAATACAACTCTTCTATACGATTTCACATTACTGGTAGGTTAATCTAAAATATTATACCTTCTGACTGTGTGCGAAATTATAAAACAAGGAATCATAATAATATTCTACTTCTAAACACTACAATAACCGTTTACGCACGCTTTATAAAATAATTTAGGACGATTAGGTACATATAGCATCTATGTATATGCGGAGTAATGTGTTTATATTAGATTAGATTATATGTATTTATACTTGACGTGTTATAGTATCTCTTCTCGAAATTATAATTGACACAATATGTAAATCGAAAAACGTTAATGCGTATTTCCTTGACGGTAATAATATAATTTGTTTCCATCAGAGTCAACAAACAGGAAATTTGAAGGATACATGATAAGAGACACTTGCAGCCCACACTCCCGTGCGAACTCTCTTTTATAAATGCGTACCTATATGTGTAACGCGATAGGGGTGTTTATTGTACTAATCGTTAACCTGCTGCTGTGGAGGGGGTATTCGGAGAAACCATTTTGGAAACGCCATGTTTGGCTAGAGTTTTCTCCTCCAACCGTAAAAAAAATTGATTTAAAAAAAATATGTTATATGGACACAACGTTACAGCGTCACTCCCCCTCCCCCAATGTGTATAGTATTACATGTTACGACGATGAGAACAAATACACATATGCGACATGCATTCTACATACTGTTATTATACGACCTCGTTGACGGTGCATTTACGTTGCGATTAGCTCTTGAAATCTGACTCTGACCTAGTCATCGCGGTACCCATATATAATATAAGAGGAAAGACGTTTTACTTTTTACACGCGCGGCGGTGACGGCGGCTTCATTGGGCACTGACACGGGTTGTGTTTGGAGGAGGAGAGGGGTGAGAATCTTGTACGACACAATAGTATATATACATTTATAAATAGATGACAATCGGCACCGACGACGGCGACCGATGGAGTGATAATACTCGTATATGGAAGAGGAGAAATAAGAAAAAAGGAAACAATGGACCTTTTTGCTCGTGACAGGACAAAAGGTAGGAGGAGGAGGAGTCCCCGAGGATTCTGTACGAGCGTACATATCGACGGAATACGAGATAGTCTGTACGAGATCTAATTACAAAAAAAAAAAAAAGAAAGAAAAAAGATGATGTGTATTTTGTTTGGACGACGCTGGTGTGGTGGGTGTGGGGGGAGGAGGATAGAACACAATGCGGGTCATAGTTGAAACCAATTCAGCCGCTCGCGCGCGCGTAGAAAACTATCATTTTATTGTTTGTCATTGTTAGATATGTATATGAAATGTAAAAATAATATAAAAACAACGAATCCGGCGGTACGCGGCGCGTTCAAAAACAATATGTAAACCATTATACACGCCGAGGCGCCATTGTTCAGTAATAAACGGATTTCGAACAGAAATAACAATAAAAAGCGTACACATATTACATATAATACACACACACACACACACACACACACACATACACATATATATATATATATTATAATAATAAAATAGTTTACAATGTTCAATGAGCGCCTAAACGTTTTGGTAAAATCGAAAAATCGCTACATACACAATATTATCGTTGCGCGCAAGTATTATATTGTAGTACCGTAGTAAACATGATAATGTACTCGGCCGACCGCATTAAAAGGTCGGCACCGGATGACGGGTGTGGGAGAGGGGATCGAACGAGGCTGGTGAGGGGTTAGTGGGGCCGTCGTAGATCGTGTCGTCCGCAGACGTCTGGCCACCGCCCTTTTTTACCTTTGAATATTTCGCATCACTTGACAACCATCCTGTACAAAAGGATTCTTCCGTGGCAGACGCGTACATGCTATATATATATACTTTGTGCGAAATGTAAATTCCGCGGCAAACCCTGCGGCTGCGCGCCGTAGAATTGCGAGTTCCCTCCGCGTGTCGGGTCGGCCAAAGGATGCTGTTACAATGGGACTGTTTGGGTATGCCATCCCGGCGTACGAGATATTACGATGAAAATGTACAGCGACTATACATACATATAATATATAGATAAATGTATCACCAAACTGCGCAGGCTGTTTTCCCGAGTATGCGGTACACCTACACGTCATATTACGTAGGTATACCATAGTAACTATGTACCTATACACATATATACATATATATATTAATTATTATATGGTTTATCAACGAAAACGTCATCGCGCGCATATTTTGGTTACAGTATACCAAGCGTACATCACGCGTAGGACGTAAGTACATATGATAATATAATGTTAACGTCTTTTGCGGGCTGTAAGAGAACGCGATTACGTTTTGGATTTTTGAAGACGATGCGCACATTTGACGAAACAAGTTTCTCGGTGAAAGGGTTTAGAAGAAATATTTGAGCAATATAACACACACGACGAGCGCACACATAACTCATTTATGTAGATGCGCGCGCGCGCGCGCGTTACGTACATAGGTATAATATGATACACACACGGGAGGGCAACTGTCAGACCAAGACAAATCGGACTACCGCCGCCATTATCATATAGCCTATAACCTCTGCCGCGGCCAAGATTCGTTTTTATCTTTTATTTTTAATGCTACCTACTATTTCAAAGCGTATATTTCAATATACGCATATATATATGTATATATGTGTGTGTGTGTGTAGTGTGTGCAGCAGCTGCCCGCCGTCGAGATACGTATATAATAATATAAGCAGTATACGTATGTATAGCCCTATATGCGATATATAGCAGCCGTTGCAGGTATTGCTGTATAGCGAGAATGATTAAGAGTCAAAATCCGTGCCGTGGATTGTAAACGCGGAATCCGAGTCCCACACGAATATCTATAAGTATACACACATATACGATAAACTGTAATGCCATACTATACATAATATATTATTATAATACTATTATGTTATTATGCGCACGTCCGAAACACGTCAAAGATATTAGATAGCGCGACGTCCGTCTGGGCAGAGACGATATAATATTCTTCCTCGACACGCGCACATATTTATATATAGGTACATATATTATTATATTATAGGTAATATCGCGGTACACCGATATCACGAACTATAATACATGATTTATGCGCTCTCGATATAGGTAACTACCATTCCGATATTTTTCTATAGCTTTATATAATATATACGCTCTCCGCCGAAACGAGTCAAAAACACGCGCGAGCAGCGACAGCAATAAGTGTGTTCAAATATTAGATATATAGGAACCTACGACAATACGAGTTAGTATATAATAATGGTTGTGGGTACCACATTGGTACGGCATCACATCGGTTACAACAATAGGATTTTCGTGATGAAATGGTATAAAAAAGTTATCGGCACGACAAGTTCAACGCAATCAACCCTTATACTAACGGGAACGTTTTATAACGATGACAGTCGAATATCGTAATATACTTTCATAAGCTAACTAGATATAATATATTATTTACTATTATTATATAACTATATAAAGGAGGTATTTCAATGGGTTCGCATAAGGTTTTTGTTATCGAATAACAACAACGATGACGGACTCATAGTACAAACTTAGTCGAACACGAGAAATAGGACAAGCATAAACCATTATAATATCTGTGTATACCTACAACACTATATGTAAACGAAACCTGCCGTACTGTAAATTTAATTAATGTAATATTACTATGTACTATTCACTGTAACTCGTAAGGAACGCAAACCATACGGAAGTACATAAATATATATATATATATAATATAATGTGTGCGCACGGTACGAATATACGAATAAAATAAAGTAAGAACAGTGTCCGCATAAATAATAATTAATACATTCTCCTCTGAAATCCTAACGGGTGTATTGTATACCTATACACCTATACATAAGACGTAAACGGTAAATATATAATATATTATTATTATTATTATACATATTATACATTATTGTTACACATATTCTATATTATAATGTACGTTTGAATGGAACACAATATTATACACACATTTACGTGTCGCACAGACAATTGTGTCGAATACGGTATGACATTATACTATACACAATACGCATAACATCGTGAAATGTATAGTAAGTCAGAAGTCTGTTTTCAAATAATATACATATTATAAACGGATATAGGTACAGTGCACATTGAAATATAAAATGTATTCCAAAGGAGGATATAATATTATTAAATAAGTTCGAATGGACCAGAGGCATGCGTGGTGCATATGGGTGCACGAGCGCAAGGTCAACGGCGCTCGCGCGCGATCCGAACGCGATAAGTGAGAAAAAGACGCCGGCAAAACATGGCTGCCGGTGTTTGTTTACACAAGAGCCGGGTGACCATTATTATTATTATTATTATTATTACGATCGGTATCGCGCGAGAACCGACGACGGTATCTGGTCGTGAGCACACGAAATTCAATTTACTGACAAACACAATAATATAATAATATATATAGCCGAACTGGTACCACACACACACACTCATATACACCTGGACAATATACCATATACGATATACCATATTTTTATACACAATATAATAATAATAATTATGTGTGTGTGTGTGCGGTAGAGAAGTCTTGTTATATTAGTTATCTAAGTTATGCATTGTATTTGATACATGTCCCGTTTTTCGAATTTCGGCAATATTTTTTCACAAACTATAAAATATATACCAAAATATTACACAGTGGTTCTTTGTGCTATGGTACACAGGAGTAGCGTGACTCGTTCAAGAAAAAATTGCTAGGTTCGTATAATAAATTATAACTGGTGTACACAATAAGCAATTTAAAATTATTTAATAAAAACGAAAACGACTCGAGCAGTTGACAAGCGTGCCATTGTCCGTTAACGATTAGATCATTTTGCAGAACACAAATTCGTCATGACCGGGCAATGGCAATACTAATATTAGTAATATTATTTACATGTACACAAATGATACACACACCAATAACACCAGCAATTTCAAATTTTAGTAGTACAATAATTGTGTGCATGTGACCTATTTTCATCAAAAATCGTCAAAACACACCACATACACCATACGTTGTATTATTTTTTTCATTTTATTTCACCATAAGTTTAAAAATAAATTAAAGTACCTACCTACATTATTTTTGGTATGTGTGTAGATAACTTTTATCTATTCACACCCTATATATCATAAAAAATGAGTGCACGCACCACCCTACGTTAAACCTACGAGCCGCCGCTGATAATAATATGCAACACACGTTTTGTAACCTATCGTAATGCAATAATTATTGTCGATTATTAACATTTGCGAGCTCACGACAAAAACCGTTGCGAACCGAAATTGTTCGTCCGCTACCTATATTATATTTGATCATTACAGTTTTTTTTATTAAAATTGTACCTTTCCCTTTTAGACCAAATCAAAAAATATAATATGTACATATTTTATGTTTTATACATGAAAAATTATTATAATATTATATTTTAAGTTGTATATTTACCCACTGTCCTGCAATATTATGGTATAGGTACCATAGTAACTATATTTATTGTCACGATAAAACTAGACAGCTATCTATCAATTAATTAATAACAAAAATTATATACCAATATAAAAATATGTATTTTTATTTTTATAGTACATAATATTATTAGAATTTATATTTTTAATACCTTTCCATATTATGTTTATCATCATAAAGAAAATGTTAAGACTTTTTGGTTCAGCCGAAAAGGGATGGGTACGATTTTGCTATAAAAAGGCCTTATAGTATTTACCGAACATATATTATTGTATATTATATTGTTGTGACGCCGTTAGCGGGAAAATGTAAGTGCGCGACCGTTGTATAACTCATATTAATATAATAAAATCACACACCGCAGGTATCTGCGTTTGCGTTGCTATAAAACACTAAATTGTGCAATACGCGAGTCGTCAACGACAAATATTTTATCATTTTATGAAAACAGTGTTTCAAACACGATAAGCGAAGCGCGGTGTGTCGTACTGTACGTACGCGGTCTGACTACTGTTTTTGGCGGCGACGCATCATCGCATAGTTTGAAGTCAGCGTTCAGCGCACCAAATCACGTATAATAATATCATATCATGTGACGTCCCGCATTTTTATCGCGTGTTATTACTTTGCGTAGTATATATATAATACACTAACGGCCACGTCGCAGTCGACGCATCATTTGAAATGCGTTCGGTTATTCATAGAACTCCGCGTGCAACACCCCATAGGTCAGGTACGTACGAATGATGGTTCTCATACGACGCTCATCCTGCGATGGGTACAGAGTTACAAATTTTATGTGCAGTACCGAAGCAGCATGATAGGCCTACTCGACCAGACCGGAAAACGAACGGATACACACACACATATCGCTAAATCGGTCATCATGGACCAACGTGATAAATGTATTACCTACATATTACAATGTTGTTTTATTTTTGTCATGTTGTACATTACGCTCTTCGATTTTAGCGCACCTCAATCGTGACGTAAAGACACGTGAAAGGGTTGATTTTAACGTCGAAGGCGACTACCAAACCACACGCAGTTAAGTTCAAAAAATTACCGTCCCGATACGATATCGTTTTATTAAATAGAGGATAGACGTCGCCACAATATTAAAGCGTACCCACCAAAAGTACTTAACATACTATATATGATATACCTAAATATATAATTATATATAACTATTTATGATATTACATCATTTTTATGTGTTTATTACAATATAATATAATTATATAAATAGGCTACAACCGGCGTCTGCCAAAGACGGATTCTCTCAATATAGGTATATTATAATATATAAAAATATAATTATCCTATACATGTATAGAAAGTGGTTTATTTTGCTGAATCTCGATCTTTCTTGCAGTGTATTATTCAGATTTTGGCTAGAAAATGAAATTTACACTATATTATACGACCATTTTGTACATTAGATATTTTTACGATGACCGCCCAATTTTACAGCAGCTCAATTGTACCATGAACTAGACATCACACTTTCCGTGAGATATTGCGTCTTTTTACTTACCCAAACACTATCTGTCATAGGCATAGTTTCTGATTCGTTAACGATGCGTATTATAATATTATAATATCCACGATGCTGCTGTAACTATAACTGGTACCACAGGGCCTCAATATAATAATATTATACGACAACGACATTGGACGCTTAATTATTTCCTGCGCGACGTAAATATAATACGTATAAATATATGGTGCACAATATTATATTTTATATCGTATTATTATAAACGTGTTTATGCCGCGTGCGCCCGACCAGATGCTGCGAGAGGACCTCCGGGTCGTGGTCGTTTTCGCCATTCCGTTATAGGTGATCGGAAAAACATTATACATCGCGTGGCCGACCGAAACTCGCGTAATCGTCGTCGGATCGTAAAACACCACGATGGCGTTCTCTTCCTCGTCGTCCGCGTGCCGTACACAGTAATTTATTGGCAAGAGCCCTAGTCGTCCCGCGCCCGCGTCGTATCATTATCTCCGATAAACGTTAATCAAATTTTGACGCACGCAGAGGAAAAGTAAAAAAAAAAATAAACAAAAAATAACGTTTCCCCAACACATGCACATACGGATGAAAAAAAAACCAACTGATTTATTACTCTTCGTTTACTACAACAGTGTCCACACACAAAAATCCATTCCGTATATACATACATACACATACACACACACATATATATATATATATATATATATAATACACTGTGCCGGCGTGGGTTCCTTGGGATATTCTTTTTCGTAGAACGAAATTATTGGGTCCAAACGCGTACGCTTACATGCTCGCGCGCGCATTATATTATTATGCCACAATTTCTGGCAGTTTTGAATACTTTTTTGATAAAATTATGTCGGAATAATTTATTTATATTAATCCCAAAAATCGCCCAAAGGTTTTTAACCCCGCACGACTGATTACAGGCAAAGTATATTATTTATTACGTCAATCGTTTTTTTTTTAAAGCACGTGTATTTTGATTTGTGTGCGTATTTATAAAAAATAATTTTTATTATGAACAAAATAAATATATTTTAAACGAAATATAGGTGATGGATTCATACTATGACAGAATATATTAAATATTCCTGAAAATATACTGATTTAGGTTTTGATGAGTAGATAGATGATAGCTAAGATATCTACATAAATATATCGTAAGAAAAAATAACATAATAATATGCCGAATATACTAAGGCAATCGATGAGTCGATGCCTCGAACCACACGAATATAAAATAGTTTATTATACATAAATTCCTAAAATAAAATTTAAAAAAAACTATATTATGATTTTTAGTGGATTTATGTGTATGTAACTACAAAATACAAACGCATAATAATATATTATGATTAACAGTTTTTCTGACAATAGGAACGTCGTCGATTACAAACAGAGGTTTCAGGGTGACATTACATATAAAAATTACATTACATGACGTGTCGTAAAAAATAAAAAAATAAACAATAATAGTATAATAAACCATATAGGCGCGGCGTTATCCCGGGGTATTTTAAGAATCCCGACACTATTGCGTCCATCAAGAATGTAAATTGATTCATTATATCATATTATTATACCGTTTACCCGGTCACTGATGACGACTACAATCTATAAGACACGCGCGTGGTCACGAGACGACTCAGAAGTAAATCGCGCGCGTTAATAATCCATTATACGCGTGGATGACATGCGTCTAAGATAAGTACACACGCACGCGGGAATACTCGCAAACAAGTACGACAGGTAACATATGGAGCTGGAGATGCATACGCGTGGTTGAGTGCGTTAATTATGCTCGGCGTATTATATTGTATTCATTACGAACACCTGCAATGGGCCTTTTTAACGACTAGGGAGAAAAATCAAACGATCACCGGTAGAAGGTAAAATAAGAGAGACACGAAGAGACGCTACACACCGATAAAGCTTTTTATTTTACGGACCTACGCGTAGGTGCCAACGCATTGCAAGTGTAATTTTTCTTGGGTGATACAGTGAGCGGTCAGGAACTAGCATACCTCATAATCATTATATATCTGTAAAAGTATTACATGAGGTATTATTATAATGACGTTCGTGAATTAAGATTTTGTCGTCATTGTAATTTTTTTTCTTCAATATGCGTCAACAAGATTAATTGGATTATAATAAAAACTATACACACATCTCGTATATACATATTCTAGGTTAATGTATATTATAAAGTATACACAAACCCGTTTTATTTATATTCCAAATTTAAAACAAAATCGAGGAAAAATAAGTTATACGCAATAATTAAAACGTTAAAATTTTGATTTTAAATTGTACACTTATACTCACATACCTTGAACTTCAATAAAAATAATTAATACAAATCTGTTGTTATAACTAATAAAACAAGCGTTTTGATTTTCTAACCCAAACGTGACGAAAATTATGTTGTTATTTTTAGGCTTATAATAGTTAAGAATGTTCAACTATAAAACTATAAAAGCCGCAAATTATCAAACAACGATAATTATGAATTTTAAGCGTGGTATAATAATATTATGAATTTATGAACACTATAGTATACTATAATAATTATGTTCACAAAAATATGTGTCGACCACCCGCGAGACCACTCGGAAATATAATAATATTATAATACTTACAATTTAAAATTAAATTAAATAATTTCAAAATTCTGATAATAAATGTATAAATATATTTCAGATTCGCTGAATATACGTTCTGAAGCAGATACAGCAGAAAGAGCTTTAGAGATTCTGACACTGGTTTATATAGCCATATATTCATATACGAGTAGTTTGGTAAAAAAAAAAAACCGTTTTCCGTTCGAATTTTGATAATTAATGGATCCGAGGCCATATGCGTTCCTCGAAATACGCTAAAACCCTAACAGTCATTAAATGCGGTTTTTATGTCTGACACCAACCACAATACTATACATATTATACAAGGTACTACATATAGGTGTTAAAGAGTATATTATATTAAGCGAGATAGAATCTTTGCTGGCGACTACTATAGCTGTTATTACTACTACTACAGTTGTACTACTGTCTACTACTACAACTACTATATATAGTACGTTAATATTACATCTAATATTCTAAGAATACTCGATATTCACCAATATTATTTTTAACAGTTCGTTCGAAAAACAACTTGTAGAACATCATATGAAACGAGTAAATACCTCCAACGCCGCTCAATTAATTAGTTATATTTGCTTACGCAGTCATCACGCGGGAAAATATTATTGTTCACCTGTTATATTACACGTTAGTTCATACATATAGTTAGAGTTTAAATTTTTTTATTATTATATTATAGGTATGTTTAATATTTAAGAAATCAAAATTTCGTTGTTTCACGTCAGTTTATTTAATTTTGTTATATTACAACAATGTACCTAATATAGAGACAAATTTCAAATAATCCAAAACAATTACGAGTGCATACAACATCAAACGAACAACAATTATTGACTATTTACGTTTACTAGGCTTCTTATCTAATTTTCAAAACTTTCTTTTTAAATACCGAATATTAGTCGAATTGTTATGCATAATGAACGAATACGTGATTATTGTGAATCGATTAGACATGTCTTATTTGTTCCCTGTGGTTACTACGAAGTGTTTGAATGAAACGTTAAAATACAAGACGCGTCAAGAATAAAATTAAGGATTTGTATTTTCGTTTGTGAAAATACAAATTCCGACATAATGCTGCGATAAGGAATTATAACATTATGTCCGATTATTGTTTTAATCGACTTGGAATTTTTGATAAAAAAAAAATTTATCATAAAAATATTATCTAAATGAACAAAGTGCGTGTATGTATGTAATATCTTATATTTTTTTTTATTTTTTTTTAAACGTGACAATTTACAATGTATACAATACACATATAGAGTAATAAGCAATTTACATGGGGGTAAGGAATCAGGAGTATAAGTTATTATGTTTTAAGTTTTGTAATAAGTATAATTAATATATATAATTTATATTAAAATAAATGTATGAATAAAATAATCAAATTAAATTTTGATAGTCAATTAGATACATTTTATGTCTGTGGTTTATTAATCAGAAATAAATACCTATACAAGACAATATTTATTGAACTTATGAAATTAAAAGTTATAGAAATTAATATGCCATTTTAATTAAACACAGAGAACTTTGTTAGAAAATAAAAAAAAAACAGAAATATAATATATACATATTATATTTTTAACTTAATTCTTTTTTACTGTTTGCCACGCTATATTAATTACCCGTCTAATAATTCAAACGCTGAAAACTTATGGTATATAATATTTACTTTTTAATTCGTATATTGTAGTGTGGTATAATATGCGACCTACCTACCTACCTACAATTATATTATAAACATGCAATTACACCGAATGAACCCCTTGAAAAAGTTCTTACCCTATAACTGAATACCGATTACCAGGACATACAAATTCAACATTGAAATTGTAAATCGTAATTGAAAATCTAATTAAAAGCTTTTTTATGTAGGTATCTATCACATGTCTTTCGTAACTTGTAATTGCGTCTGGATAACATGTAAAATTTCGTCAAAATGCTTATCCTATATTTTTTATCCATACAACAAATCTAAAAGTCTGAATGAAAGTGAAGTATTGTAAATACAGGACATTCTAAATAATTACAATAATATTATTAATTTCTACCTATTTGGGTACTTTTATCATAGGAAACATTGTGTACAAACATAAAGTTATTTAGAGTTGCGATTCGTCGAATTAAAGTAATACACTCGAACAACCCTCGACAAGTTCGGTGAAACGAGTTTCGTTCGAGGAAGCCCATCATCAAAGAGCTTATCTTTTACCTCTATAAAACTTAGGATAAAACTCAATATTTTAATGAATTTTTAATGTGCTATACGTAAATCAAGTAGGTACAGTGAACTATAACTACGTCGGAGGAAGACGATTTGTCACAAAATATGTAGGTAAAGAAATGTCTTTGCACCGTCGACACTCCAATATACTCTGTATAATAATACAATAATATCACTGACCTTGTGCAAGCATCCGGCTCGGCATTGGGCCACCGTGAGTGGCGAAGCTTTCATCAAGTCCTCGTCGGCAAACACCAAGTCTTGCACCGCTGCCGCACTCGTTCCGCGGAACAGCAGCAGAAGCAACAGAACCGGAGACAGAGCGACGGCTGCGCGAGCCAGCAATCCGCAGGAAACGGTCATGATTTTCGCAAGTGATCACGATCACGGTTCGTCGAAGACAAAACTTTTCAAAAATCCGATTTCACTGCGTCCAATAACCGAATGACGAACCGAACACAATATTATCACGGTTATTTTTTTTACAGCTGATAATTTTTAAAAAATGTACAGATTTAATTAAACGTTGCGATCCGGCAGGGGCGGTATGCGTTACTTATTATAATAATAAAAATGATATTATTTATTACGAAACACGTCGATAACTTAACGGATGAGACCGCGACGGGAGAACGGACACGACGACGAGACGATTGGCCGAACAGACAACGACTGACTGCTGGACCGATAACGTAGTCGGCGGGACTGACCCGGTGCCGGTCCCCGCGCCGCCGTCCACACAAAACGGCCGTTAGAGCGCAGCACCGGTCGATGTACGTCGGTGTGCTGCCGCAGATAATTCGGGTACGCGCTCGTAATCTCTTATTGGTACCTATCTACAACATACAAACCTGTATAAATGATATCTAAAGAAATATAAGCATTAGCGTAACTAGGGTGGTATTGAGGGGGTTAGCCTTGTATACGTTTTTATTTTTTAGGCTAACCCTTCCTGGTTAAAATCCAAATCATTGCATATAAAATAAAAATAAAACTCGTGGGTTCAATGCATAAAATATTATATTATAATATATCAAAACATACATCAGGCCGACTATGACACTAAATGCTTATTCTTTCATTATTACCACAAAAGCACTATTTACTTCTTTTATCATTAAATCCTCCTGCATCCTTTATTATATAACTGTTTTTATAAATTTTAAAATTGTAAATCATTTTATTGTTTTGTAATAATGTTTTGATCAATAACTACGTAATAATAAAAATTCCTTTTTATATTTACTATAAAATAAGTAGTATAATTCAAACGAAACAAACAACAGGAATATATCAGATTATTTAGTATAAGTAAGTACAAATAAAATAAACAGAATCACAAATTCACAATGATTTCCCCCAAAAAGAAACATCATTAAGAAACACTGAAGACAATATTTATGCATGAATATATGTAAATCTCAGTTCGAATAGAGTACGGGTAAATATGGCAATAACACACAATAATAGTACATGCACCTATCTATATAACTTTTTTTTACTAAAATCCAAAACAGATATTCTGACGTTGACAATTGAATAAAATATTCGAAAAACGAACTCCGCAATAGATTTTGCGGTTGTACAACATATTATAATATAATAAATGGACCGACAACCAACGAATTTCAAGTGTGTACCGCCGTCACACGCAACTATATAATTCGAACCACAACTATATTATTATGTAATATAAAATCACGGGAAAAACACAATAGTCCGGAAAAAAAAATATCGCAATTTAAACGTCGAGTAACACGTGTGATTGGTTTTACAAACACATAATTAATGATGAGCGGCATTTCTAAGGACACTTTGAAACATTCAGTATTAAGTTCGATAATGTATTAAAATTTAAACATTAATCTGTTCGAAGATTATTAGGTGACTTTTCAGGTGCAACTGTATAAACGAATGAGTTTTACTACATACATGCAACATACTCAATACTTATGTATATATACAAGAAAGTATCAACTCATGTTGGCTGTTTTATAATAGTTTTGATTTTATACAATCACAAGCTGCACCATAGAATAATTTCTATGCTATATAATATTTATTATATACACGCACATGTAGTTATATATTTCATTTTGGTTTGAGTGCATTTTTATACTAACGTTTATTTTGTAAATTATTCATTCGCTGCAACAACGCAATAAAAACTATTAAATAGGTTTAAATATTAAATACATGTAGGTATATATAATTATATATATTTATACATAAAACACTTTTAAATTTTAAGAATTTTGAGGATTGAAAGTTTTTGCACAAGATAATATTAATTATAAAATTCTTGATATTATTATCATCACATTAAAAGTACATCAAAAAAAGTATTTTTTCTCTATAATACCTGCAGTAGATATAATAATAATACTATATAGAGTCTAGATAATAATATAATAATTAATAGTTTAAAGTTTAATACAATTATTGGCTATAAGAGTTTTTACTCGCATACGCAACATTTAACGTTACACGCACGCTGTGCTTTATTTTTTTTAAAATATTGATGTATAAATGAATACATTTTAATATTAACGTTTTTCATGTTGAATGTAAAAAGAAAATCATAAATTATTGCCTAAAATATTATCTTCTATGGATTCTAATAGTTACGTTAAATATGCCAACGATATTATGTTATTTAAATTTTATGGATACATTATAATACTACTTATATTATTTGAATCTGAAACAAACCAACAAAGCCAGATTACCGTTTAAAACTATATAAAACAAACCATTTATTTTAATTACGTAATTTACATGAATAATGCAATTTTAATGTTACTAAAAATATTTTCAAATATATAAAAGCGGCAAAATGATCTAGGCTATGGGCAGAACTTATTATGTCACATTCAGTCTAAATGGGCATGACCTTTATGTAAAGTGATGAAAAGTTTAACAATCTTAAAAAAAATATATAACAATAATAGGTATAAAATATATGATAATAATTATTTAATAATTTCAAGAATAGTTTTTGAATATATAATATGTATACCTATAAAGCTATAATAAATACTATTAAAAAGAAAAATATAATAATATTTTTATCTTAATATTTTAAAAAATCCTCGACGAAGATCAAACCCTAAAAATCATCAGATTCATCAATAAATGCAATCTTATCAACAAACTCTAATTTAACCAGAATATGTTGTAAACTATACATTAATTCACTAACTATAAATAGTATCGAATGTAATTTTTATTGTAATATAAGAAAAATGTTGGCAAATAACTTTAGCAGTTGAAGTCTTTAACCTTTTTAAATACAAAAACAATAATATTATTTTTTGTTCAAAAAGTATGTGACCAACATAAAAAAAATAGATTGTACCCGAAATGTGAGTATAGTCACTATTGTGGACTATGACAGAATTATTTTTAAATAGTTTCGACAGATTATCAAACTTTAAATTTCTTCTGATTGAGTTTAAATAAATATATTTTAATTATTTAATATATAACGTGTCGACGATACTCTACTAAATTACGCGGACGTGCAAATAGCTAACGCGCTTCATATTAATTATATTAGTACACCGGTTGAACGACACACCGCGTAGGTATTGTGTAGTGTTGCTATAATAAAAATAAAAATAATACATAATACAGTGGGTAAACATGCGGAGTATACCTGCTGTATAGTCATATTACAGCGAAAGACGAAGAAATATTCTAAATGGCAATAATAATAATTAACAAGCGTAGTATAATAATATGCGTACACGAATAAACACCATATAAGTACCTAGGTATTAACTATTATTATAGCTATAGATATATGTGCATTATTATTATAGTCATAATAACTTCGGTGGAGCGTGTAGAGTTCAAGAAACCAGTCGTGGTCGGAATGAACACCAAACAACAAAATAAATAAAAGAAACAAATCATTAAATTCACATTGTGTCCTCAGCGAATTTCGACATGCAGGTGGAAACAAAACGAAGGCGTGCCAATCGCCACGACGACAATATTATAACTTTAATCTACCTCCAAAAATCCGCGAAATTAAAATATTCTATAATATAATAGTATAATACTGTATTATATATTTATATGTATATATGTATTAATAATACATATTATAAAACATATACATAATACACAAAACAATGATTGAAAACCTATTTTTAAAATTTTTATTAGTGATAAGAGGGTGAAAAGATAATAGAAAATATTTTTTTGAAAACTTTAAAAATATCATAATTGACAACTAATTTTTAAAGTTAAAATGTTTATGTAATTATATATATATATACAATTTATTGGTAACAATAAGAGCGCTCGTTGGATTTAGACGAGGAGCGGGGGCCCTCAACTATGTAGAGTTTCCTCAAATCAAGTCCCCATCAAGTAAGTACTATAAGTAATTATAATTTTTTCTGTAATTTTTAAATTAAACTCAATAACAATAAAATTTAAAATTATTTTATTAATTTGATAGGCGTATAGCTGTATTACCTATTTATATGATCAGTGATATGAACACAAACCATAACAATTGGGTTTTTTTTCACGTAAAAAATGTGGTAAGAGAATACTATTATCACTCAATAATATAATTTTTAAATACGAATACTTTACTACAGATATTATATATAATTTTGTCAACTATATACCCGGTTAGCTTAACATAGGTAGGTATAAAATAAAATGCTGAATACAAATTATATATTAATGTAAATAATAAACGCCCCCCGATAAGTATTATTTGTAACCCAACAAAAAAATTTGAATAAATGTTCATAATGATCAATATTTTTGGAAAATTATATGATACTTCAGATTATGAATCACAAAATATAAATTTTCATGATAAAAAGTAAAATATTGAAGTAAATATTACTATTTTAAAAGATAGAAATAATTTAGATTCTTCGTTAAAATTTAGCATTTTATTATACATATAAATAAGTACTTAAATTTGCATAAAAATTAATAACATACGTGTACTCATTGACTATCATGATTTCTGAAATTTCCGATAAACACATTACGTATACGTATTGGTTGTATACATATTATAAATACATTATAATAAATAAACTTAATCATGCATAGACTTATTGCCGAGTTATTGGTTTAGGTTCTTGATTGAACTATCTATGCTCTTGGAAGCAATTAAAATCAACATGAATTAAGATAGGTATATACCACTATTTATTCAAATTGTTGGTGTGCTTAAAAATCTGACAGGTTAGAAAAAACTGGTACTTATTATCATCTAACTGTGAACCACTGGTGGTTCTACTGATACTCATTCGCAGAATTCAGAACGTTTATGATTGGGGATTCGTTAAATGGATAAATGCATTAAAAAATGTATAGAGAACAGTTCGTCTTCATATCAATAGTTAAATACCTAGTTATATTGATCGGTTTGATGAAATTTTAAATCATGAATTGCAGAATATATTAACTATCACGAGTTGGATAATTATTATTTGATTTATATTTTTTATTATTTTACTGTTATTAAATGGTTTTCTATGTTTCTCAGTTGTACTTTGTGTAGTAGTTTAAAATTTAAATAATATTATGTATTCAATGTGTTTATTAGCTTAAATAATGTCAGATTATACACCAATTGGTTTTTAAATTTAAACATTATTTTTCGCTGTGTTAATATAACTTATAAATCTAAAACAGTTGTAATAGCCTACAAGATATAACTTGCACAAGTACCAACATATTTGTTTTCTAAACCTCAATACGTCTAAACGAATAGACCCCACTTTATTACGTATATTGTAATAGGAATTCGGCAAAATTTAAAATTTAATAAATAATAATGTAGTAACATACTTACTGATACTACATGACGTGGTTTACGTTCCGTATACCGGCTTTACCTCGACTGCGAAGTAATTCATACGATTGCCAACCTCCGTTTCTTGCCGCCAACAAATACGCGCGGGTTGCTGGTGTTTCTTTTATTAAGTTTTATTTTTTCTCAACTATTTTGACAATATAAATGCAATTTTATAATAAATTATTATGTGTATGTATTCACGATGATCAATAGTAGATAGACCAATAAATAGTACTTCTATTATGCATGCATATTAAAAGTAGGTAAAAGACAACGGAAAAGATAATACTATATCAATTTTTAAATTAAGATAGGTAATAAATTTAGTGTAAAAGAACCTATAACAATGACAAACATGTCTTAGTGGCTATGGTAGCATGGCTGGAAATAAAAATTCATTTCAAATTTGTTAAATCCAAATCCCAACGATCTAATATTATATACCTACCTTTTAATTAGTAATTATTGTTATTTGTAACTAATATAATATTTTACTGCAGATATTAGATATTTAGATGTACGGGTGTATTTTAGACGCCACGAGCTATCATATTATTATCGGCGGATAGTAAAATAATCAATAATGTACAATGTCTATTATATATTCAACATATTATTATTTATTACACATGACATTTTGTAAAAAAAAAATGTTTTAATTCGATCATGATTGCAGTTTAAGAATATAATATGTTATATAATTATAATTTTTATGAGTAAGAAGTATTTTCTATCTATTTTTTGCTCAACAATAAGATTTTCATCAAAATTGAATATTATTATTTATTTATTTATTTATACGAAAATATTGTATTATAGTATTATACTGACTATCGTACATAACATTGTATATTTTTCTACGAGTACCTACGGCCCGAATAGATATAAAAACTAATGAAAAATTAAAAATTCTCCGCACTTAGAGACCAACGTATACCTTATACGTGCATTATATATAGTATAATATACACTATACATAATTCACTAGACTATATTAAACAGAGCACATACTATTCATTCAATGGAATCTCTTAATAAAAATAAGATACTTGATAATTATTTTCTAAAGCCAAAATTTTAATTAAAATTTAAAGACATATTTCAAAAACTGATCAAACGAATCTTAAAAAAAAAAAAATCAGTACTTATTTATAAATATTTATGAAAATAATAGTCAACATTTTAGAGTGTTAGTTCATTAAAGGGAATGGGACTTTTCGGCGCGGCCATTTCGGCTATAGATATTTTCGGCGCTGCCGTTTCGGCGATAAAGACAAAATACAAACTAAAGTGAAAACTAAATATCTAAGGTTAAGTTAGTTTAATAACATTTTAAACAATTTAAATGTTCTATGTTTATGAAATCATAAACAAATTGTATGTCAAATATTTTAAACAGATTAAGTAATTTACATTTTTAGATCTTGTATTTAATATTTTAGATATATTCTTCCTGTCATAAAACATATGTTAACTATATATAATTTAAAACTACTCGAGATCAAACAATTTTTACGGAAAACAATAAACAAAATCTGCAAACAATTAAACTCCTAATTGCAGATTTCTATCTACTTTCCATTTAAAACATTAAAACTTTGTTTCATTATAATCCAATTATCATAATTATTAATCATATTATTGTTATAGCTGTTGTCAGATAATTTGATTCATTAGATTATAAGCATAATAAATTGGGCGAAAAATTGGGTTAAAAGCAGGTGGCCCTTTAGTAATAGGTTCTGGGAAGTTTCCCGATTTTCCGGTTCACGCAATGGCGCTAATATACGTGAAAACTGTAAATAATATGATAAGCATTTAGGTATATTATAAATGACTGATGTGAGCATTTTTACCTTGATGCAGTCCCCTTGGAAAACGGTAACGCGTTTCGTTCGACCGGAAGAGACTCGCAAACTTTCGTGCAAAACACAAAAACTTGTTTCAACGAAGCGTCGTGCCGTCGTCACAACGCACCGGCACAACTGTGTTAATGCGCTCACGAAAAGCGACGTGAAAACCGTTTGTTATTATTATCGTGATAATATTATATTCCGTTGATCAGTGGTGTCGAAAGAATCGGACGACGCGCGACGGCATAGCGGATGCGTTGAGAAAACTACCGGTGATCATCAATGATTTCCGATATTAAGAGACTAATCGATTGAAATGTCGTTGTCACCTGCTGCGAATAACGTGATAAATCACATTATTATTATTATTACCGTGTATAACATCACGGCGGTCACCACGACCACTGTCCACACTATAGATCAGTACACAGTACACACAGTACACTCATGGGCATGCTGATAACCGCGGTATATTTTTCCGCCGCGGCGTCGCCGATCGGCGATCGGTCCAGTTGTAGTAAAACGCAATGCTTTTTAGTTTGCGACGTTAGACGCTACCGATCAAACCATACTCATCACGTTGTCGTCCGCTACGACAACGATGTGAAGCGCGAGAAAAGTCAAGCGGAACTGTGTACTATCGTTCATGATGTATGCATTTAGCAGCCGCATCATTTCCGGTCCGAGTGTCCGACGAAATGCAGTAAGCGTCATCACCCGTTTCCCGAGAGTCGGCTGGTCAGAGTAAGATGAACATAACATGTCATCCATAATATTATTTATTATTCACAGGTCCCTTGTAGGGATAGACAGAGATAGTTGTTTATATCACGCGTAGTTCTGCGACCGTTATCTGTTAGCATTAATTAGAACTGTTTGTATTTAACGTATTATTATTATTATTATTTGTATTTCAATGTTTGTGTACCTATACACTGCGTAGAATTTCTTGATACATTTTTGAAACCATAATTAAACTGTAGTATCATTTAATCCGGATTCACTGCAACTATATACATCGTCTGTCGTGTCTAGTAGCTTTTATCGTATTCTGATTGCGGCTGTGGTAATTTTGGTGTCATTCATTAACCATGATCTATCAGTAAATTTTCAGAGTTGGTTTGGTCTCAACTAAAAAACGCCATGTCTCTGAAAGTATCATTTTCGTTAATCGATTATTTTGTCGGTTAAATGGTTAACCATTTCCGTTTAAAACATTGCGTTACCCAGTTATTATTTTATAAATGTACCTATGTCGTGTAGAGCAGCATATTATCGGGATAGGTTAAGTCTATATATTATAATTTATAAGGTTAGGATTATACGGATTATCTAAACTACGGTCTGCAGCCTGCAGGCCTCATATCATACGCCAAAAAGTTTTTGTTGGCCCACTAACTACAGCAAATAATCTAAATATGAACTATTCATATTATATATATAATTATATTTTTAAATAGTTTAATATTAGGTATAGTTAATATAATATAAATTATACTTTCAATGTTAAACAAAATTTAATTTGTTTTTAAGTTCGTGGAAAATACTCTTAACTACATTTAATTAATCTACTCTAAACAAAGACATTGCGTAACAACCATTAAAATTTTTTAATTAACTTATTAATTTTATTCACATTTGCATTTATATTTTTTATTACACAAAAAAATGGAAATTATACTACTGATTATATTATTTATGTCTTACATCGCAGAGCTTTTAACTTTATGTGGTCCTCTATAGTGAAAATGTTTAGAAATTCCCGTGGAATGCTGATCAATGATCATTGTGTATTTTGTGAAATATTTCTGTCACGATAAATAGGATATCAAAACTGGTAGTTGACAATGAAGATCAGTCAGATTTTTCTCACAAAAAATTTACAAAAACGGTTTGTCTCGTAAAATAAAATATGGAAAAACTTTAATCAAGCCCCCTCCAAAAACACGTAAATCTGACAATTTTATGGTTACATTATACCAATCAAACAATCGATTATTTGGTATAGTAGATTAGTAGATTAGTAGAAAGTTAAAAGAATAAGACCAATTTAGCAAATTCGTGTGCAAAATAAATTATTACTTGAAATTTGAGGGTCTGCAGAATTCACAAAATAATAATATACAAACTGTACAAATTAATACAAACATATTCATTTATAATCATTCATTAGGAAAGGAAATCGCATTTCACTTCCATTTAACATAAACTTGGATATTCTTTTAAATAGATCAACCAGTTTTATTATATTATATCGTATTATTGTGTACTCTGTACTCTGTATAGTCTATTTATGCGTAGTCGGATTGATTGGACGCGCTTTAAGGAACATAATATAATATATTATATTATAGATGTAGGTATATTGTATAATATATAATAAAATAATATTACATCTAACTATATTTGTATAAATATATAGAGGTAATAATATTGATGTAGTGAATTGATTAAAATTCGAGGTTAATTATTAAAGTGATTAATTCGATTACCTGTGTTTTGGTTCCGATACGGCTCCGTCGAGTATTATATATTAATACAATAATACGTACCTATTATTATATTGCCTTCATATAAGCCTATTATATTATGTATATTATTATGCTATGTATTGCTATCTGTGTTTAGAATTTTCTTTGATGTACCTGCACACTAGTAACTACGCAGCTCTGAAAACGAGTTATATAGTTTCGAACGGTACCCAGTTATAGAGCTACCATTGTCTCTACATAAATAAATAGAAATCGCATGAATTAATAACGTAATTGTTTAGTAATTTTACAGCCGTGAACTAGAGGCGCGTATAGTTCATACATTTAATATCATATTTTTCAGCGTCGAAAACAACGATTTGAATACAAGCCAAAAATAGAAAACAATATTAAGCCGGCTACCCGTTTTCGTGATGCGTGCGTTATTTATACGAAAAAACAACCGAAGTCGATAAATTCTTTTTTCCACGGCCTCCCACGTCGTTGACGGGATTTAAAACGCTACTTAGGTACATCAAACCGTATACTGCAGCTGCTTCTATATTATAATGAAAACCAATATCGTGTATACTCGTGTAGTACAAAATAGCATCGCGTAGCTTACTATAGCTAGCTTACATAAATAATTATAATATAACCACGGTGAAGTTCCAGTATGGTCCAAACAAATTCGGTGCGATCACATCATTGATGTATTTTTATAGTGCTAGTCGTAATATATAATATATTTGTACGTATACCTACTATGTGCGTAATGAAACAAATATAACACAATTTAATTATAAGTAGATATTGCGAATGAATTATAGGATATTTGATAATAATTGCATCTGAAAATTGAGTTAAATACAGGACAGGACATAATATATTGTCGATTAAATATATTAGTGTTGTGTACGCTAAAATTTCCATTGGTATGAATAACTTGACTGAAAAATAAATATACATATAATATTAAAATAATATGTTCCTGTACAACACTTTTAATATTATCTGAGATTATATCACGTGCTCTGTCTCAGACGTTTCTTTAAAATATTATGGGTTATCGCCGAATTATAGACGGCGGAATGTCTGAATTGGCTCCGAAACGTCCGAATTGTTAAAAATTGTGGCTTTATAAATGATTAATCACATACATTCTTTAAAAATTCAAATCTTAACTTAAAAATATAAAATAAATATAATAAATATAGGTATATCATTTTTTTTTATAGTTGTTATTTTCTATTATTGAGGTAAAAACCTATAACTAACATTTAAAAAAAATTCAAATCTACTGATTTCGTTCTTTTTATATTTGTCCATTTCTGTTTTTATGAATATTTGCTTATTTTTAAACTTCAGGTTTTGTAGTTTGTTCAAACTTCGCAATTTTATATAATTTTCAATTTGAACTCCTTTTAATACATCCATAAATTGAAATATGTTCGGATGTGCGGAATAAAAGCAACTGTTGAATTTGCTGTGAAATGTTTCACAGTAATTATTAGTAGTACGTTTTATTCGTATTTTGCTTTTTTATAAGTCTTTATCGGGAACCAATTCGGATGCAGCAATAGACGGTATATTAATAATATTTTACTGGTCTGCTCTATAATAATAAACATATTATTATTATTATTTTCAATTTGATATTAATATAGTATTACAGTAGAATATACCCGCACTACTATACCACGTGTTATTATTATTATTATTATATTTAAACATCGTGGCATTGACAATTGGGTGGGTATGGGTGGCGGTCATGGACCTATCGGAAGATTTTAAATTTAAAACGCCATATGCCGATTTTACATTACACTTAATTATATATTTATAATTTATATATATATTATATGCATGACAATAGGTTTCAGAGCGGTATGTTCACCGGCGGAGCATTTACACGCGCGTGAACAGTGACGCGGCGATGAACACGAGGGCGGCGGCGATCCCCAGACGTTTAAAATTCTCGGTTGGCCATCCCGAGGGGGTGGTGATGCTGGGGATCGTTGCAGATAGGGATGCGGGAAATGAGACGCCGCGGTTATTTTCTCCGATATAAAGCCGGATTATAGGGGACGTCGCGATAGCTCTTTCGAATTCTTAATTCTGACCCGCACATTCTTTGCAGTTCACAGATCTAATATATATATATATATATATATATTTGTGTATGTGTGTGTGCGTGCGTGCGTGTACGAAAAGAGAGCGTATAAAACTTGCTGCGGGGGTGAAGCCACGGACCGTGTCGATTCGAATTATTATTATTATACTCGACGTTGTCGTTTTTACTCGTGTCAAAAGTTCTATCCGCCTAGATAGGTCCTAGAGCGAAATACGACGTGGAAAACAATCGCCAGACTTTAGTGATAAAGGATTCGATAAGTGCGAAACGATATATGTAATATAAAATATACGGCCGTCGACCAGAACGATGTGGGAAAACCTGTTCAAATGACTTATTATTAAATCAATATAATATTATAGTTGATTATGCAGGTCCAAAAAATAATTTTCTACACACTATAATAATATTATTTCAATGTTTTTTTTCTCAATCAGCAAAAAAAAAAAAAAAAAAAAACGAGATAAAATTAATTATAA
Source organism: Rhopalosiphum maidis (assembly GCF_003676215.2). Classification (NCBI taxonomy): domain Eukaryota; kingdom Metazoa; phylum Arthropoda; class Insecta; order Hemiptera; family Aphididae; genus Rhopalosiphum; species Rhopalosiphum maidis. The sequence goes on from NC_040877.1 coordinate 72,001,790, forward strand.
TATAATTATCTATTTTACAAACATTGTGTGCTTTTCATACTAAAAGCTTTACGCTTCTTGCTGCCCATGATAAATTTACTTACGATTTTGTTGTAATAATGAATGGGATGTTATTAATATGGAATACCTAATGCAAAGTAACTACAGAATGAGATAAAATTAAAAAAAGGTGGGCAAGTGGATATCGCTCTGCTGTATAGTAGAGATGGAGATGAGTAGGTTACTATAATGAATGTGTTAAATTTGAATGCAATGATAGGTATCATTGTATACGAAAAACGATTCTGAACGGAGATGATTTGTCAGTCCAGGTTAATTAGTAGGATGTATTGTATTATTACCTATCTTTAAATTGTAATATATCGTTATTTTACTCGATTTCGTAAAAAAATAAATTTCATACGCTTATAACATTTTTTCTATATTGACGCTGGAGTTTTTTTTTTTTACGGTTATTTGAAGAAAAATTTATGGAGAACCTTGTACATGATGTAATAGATTTGAAATTCTATAATAATCGTATTAATATTACAAAATTGCCGATAATATTACTACTGTTTTTGCACGTCTGTTAAGCGGGCTTCATACATTTACAATAAGTACAAATTGTGTGAATTTTTAATACATAATATAAAAATGTTTTTTTTTTCAATCATGCAATTTTACTGGAATTTAATAATAACTGTAATTAAGTATGATTTTACCAATGTTTATCGGTGCAACACAATACTTCTTTTACACAAATTATTATTATTATCATTTATCATATAATCTGAGATTATTCAATTTGCGCTTATAAATTTTACAAAATTGTAGTTTTATAATGACTCACTGAATATATTAATTAATATTAGTTGAAGTTCAATCGACACTTTTTTTTTTAATAAACGAGGATTGATACTACATTATAGACACGTATTTTATATTAATTATATACTAAAATACGGGACAAAGAGACGCAAAATACAAACAAAAAGAACATTTCAGCAGAATTCTACAGCAGGCTACCCAAAACAATGAAAACGTTTATTATACAGTATAGGTGTATTGTTTTAGCTAATACGTTTTAATGTCGTATATAATGTGGACGGGACACTAATCAATAGCGATTTGATATTGTATTGGATTTAATTATTGCGTAAACGTCGTAAACTATAATATATAAGAAGACAATATTCGAAAACGGGTTTACGTGAAATAAAATAACAATAGTAATAATAATAATAATAATATTATATTATATTATTCTAATACCTAAAGCGTTCTTCCGAAGTTCGAACCCTAAATCCTCCGGAGGTTTTCCATAATCCTGTAACGCTAATGTTTTATTATTATCATAATCGTACGGGCTCTGCTTCTTAATAATATGATGTCCTGTATACCACGATGAAATATGACGACGGATACAATTCGTCGTAAGTGGTCGTCCGACAACATAACGTAATCTCACGCGCGCGCCCCCGGATGAGACCGGTTTGCGTGATGCACCAAACAACCCATAAATCGTCGAGATCACGAAAGTTATTATTATCATCGTCATTATTACCCATGTTTGTATTCATTACCCAAATCGCGCGCATAATGCACCGACCGCACGTGACACTGAATGATATACGTCCATGTGTTAGGCATATATTATATATATGTGTGTGTGTATAATCCGAGCCCACCCTGCCGCAATAGGTTTATGGGAAAAATTATCGACGGAAACGAACGTAATTAGTAAAATGTGATGGAGACACAACTATAGATATGATAATAATAATAACAATAATAATAAATATTTAATAATATAAAATTATATAATCTATAATATTTTCATTAAAAAAATGGAAATTTCCTTTACTCTAAAGAAGTAACGATCACCCGAGCCAGAATAGGACCCACTCATTTAACTCATTTCTTCCTCGTCACCAAAGAGTCGGCCCCAACATACGATACGTGTAAAAAAAAACCTTACAATCAACGACATTATTGTGATAAAATGTTTTAAACACGCCAAAGCACGAAAAATCTTGTTGTATAAGTATAAGTTTTAAAGGAGAATCTATAGTATTATAATAATATAATATACTATAAACCTTAAACGGCATATTATAGGTTATAAAATATACACAATATTATACGTAACCCAGTAGAGCTTGAATGACACTAGACGATGATTTTCGTACAGACTTTGTGAAGTGTTTTCACCTAACACCTGAATATTTAATACGATTGTATATATAAACTTTTTTTTGTACTGTTCAATAAATTATATTACAATAATGATATACAGGACCTACCTGTCAATTGACAAGGACAAATATAATACAGTATATAATATAGTATTAAAAATTATTGTTACTGCTTGTATAGTTGTATTATATTTATTCTATCTTATCTATAACATATTATTATTGAATTATTAACATGTTTAAACTTGTATATGTTGTCTAAATTTTAAATTGATGTATAAAACTTCGCCCGTTAATATATATAAATAAATAAATATAATAGCTGAAAGTATTTTTTGAATCATCATATTTAAAGAAGTAGAATATAATAAAATATTACAGCCTATACGTATTCTAATATATTATTAAAATGTGCGAATTTAATTTTAGCAACCATTAAATTAGATCCTATAAGAAAAAAGTTCCTCAAGCTTTATTTTGATAAATAAATTCGATTTGTGAAATATTCTTTCAAGGTTTTTTCGCTTATATTCTCGCACAGTCACTTGGGACGTGGACCGACCGCCAAGCCCCGCTGACTATAGGGGCGGAAGGGCATGCCACGTGTTCTCCGACCAGAAAATTACATTAAACCCTCAACGAGGGTCGACGTCAGTTCGAATGTATTCGTGACCTATCTTGGGGATGAGGTTTGGTATTTCGTTTGCGGTGCATTCGTATTGACCCGTATATAGGTAGGTACGAAAAATAAGCCATGGTGTTAGATTAATATTTCAGTTTTTGAGTATATGTTCTGAATACAAGAACAACGACCGTACGTTTATAAAAAATGACAATAATGACAACAATAATAATATGAACAACAAATAATAATTGAAATCAAAAAATACCGTTAACTTTATACTCATAAACAAGAGTGTGGCCCATTTCCTTCTGAAAATTGAAAATTTAACGTCTTGATTTATAATCCAAATATATGCTCACCATTCGAAATGCAACGTTGCGTCAGTTACTCAGTTATTATTTAAGAATAAATTTGAAAAACGTTAATAATTTAAGAAATAATAAGGATCTTACCGTTTAATAAATCATTTTGTGTGTGAGTGTATGAATATATTTACTGTACCTAGGTATTATATACTTGTAACTTATTTACGTATAAATTAGTTAATATTTGTACAAATATATACAAATATCTATAGATAAGGTTAGATGCATATAATATTTTGAATTTGTAAGCTTGAAAAAGCTAAATACATATTACTATTAAGTGTATAGAGGTATACGGTTTTATCATATGTAATACATAAATATATTATAATCCTTTATACTTGTATAATATATATTATATTATCATCCAATAAATTTATACTTTCTTCAGTTTCCGATTCATGAGTCATGACCATGAATTTCTTTAATATTGGTTGACTTCGATTTTAATAGTTACCTAGCTGTTATTTCATTATATATTGCAGTTTTTTTTAACACAATGCCAAATAAACAATATCTCTAAGAATAAAATTTCTACTCGTGTAATATTTAAAATATCGAAAAACTAAATAAGATTATTACAATTTATAATCTATACAAGTATCATAACATTATCTTAATAGATTGGAATTTTACTGTTTCGATTATCATTAATAACAAACATAAAATATTATTTTAAATTTAATTTAGTTATGCAACGCAAATTATTGTAACGATGCATGATTTTTTAATGTTAAAAAATGGGTGCATGGTTTGGGACAGAAATGGTAAATGGGCTATGATAAAAGGTTTCGCGCATAAACGGATTGCAAATTAAAGGCAGCGGAATCCAGAGATTCTCAGCTAGTGGTCTGATCTATTGACAACACATCAATTAATAGTTTCAATTTTGCGTATTTTGCATATACGAGTATGTGTCTGTTTTGTCATTTTCAACTGTACGATTCTACCTACTATCAACACTATCCGAGTTAGAAATGAAGAATTTATGTAAAAAATATCTTTTAATTTACCAATAATAGCTAAATTTTAGAGCCATCGTTTCTGTTAGTAAATACGTTTTTTATTTCTATTTTCAGTGGCGTATTTAAGATTTTGTTAAGGGAGGTTATACGTTGGCACATATAATTTCTTCCACGGAGGGGGGGTACACTTACCATCACCACCGTTTCTCAAAAATGTTGAAAATGTATAAACTTATTATAAATAAGCACCTACACATAAATACATAAAACTGTATTCTTTTGTTTTGAAGATTTATTATTCATAGTCATTAGTCCATAGTTTTCTATAAAATGGAGAAAACCATAAAAATACAATAGTAGCTAATACCTATTGATTAATATACAAATATATAATATGTAGGACGAAAAACAGTAAAAAATAATGCACCAACCAGTTGGTAATTCCCCCCTCCCTCCGTAAATACGCCACTATCTATATTTGTATACTAATGATTTTAACGTTAAAATTCATAAAAAAAATAGCCCTACTATTTTATGACATTTTAAATATATGTTACCATTTGAAAATCAAAAGTTACTAGTGGTTTCACTATTAATTAAAAGGGTGAAAAATATAAAAATTTCATACAGTTTGAGAAAATCATCATACAAAATATTTTGAAAAAAAGTAAATACTTGACGAAATAATGAGTGTATAATGCTAAAAGAATCACCCAGTATAGTGCTCCAGTATCGGTGGGTAAAGGTACGGTTTCCCTGCAGCGTCAAAGAGTGGAACAGCACAACGTCATGACGTCACTTCTAGACGCTTACCTATGTCCAGACCAGGTAGTTGACACCAGACGCCGCGGGAAACCGTTTAAAACTGTCTTCCGCGGGAAAGAACCGAAAAGACTACAAACTGTAGCCTATATGTCAAAACTAAGTAATACAGTTAAACTGTGACGTCGGATATGTGTTTTCAGTTTTCACCACATAAAAAAGAGAATTTTGGCTATGAAATGTCGTTTTTATTTTTTCAATATCGGAACTACAAAAAAAGTTATTCATGTTTGAAAAACACAAAATAGTGGTTTTGAAACAATAACTTTTTTCATGAGTGATATCAAAAATATTAAAATGATATTTCACAGATAACATTCTCAACTATATTGTGTATCACTTTGGAGTTAACTATCACTATAACATGAGTGGTTCTATTTCGTGCAAGGTGCAAAACAGTTTTTGTTATATATTACATTTGTAAGACGTTAACATTTAAAACGATTAAGTTGATGTTACTGTTAATACATACAACCTCGGGATTACAATTTTTGAAATTGTGATAAAACAATTTGCTGGTTAAAAATAAGTAATATTTTTTTTATTTATTATAAATTTCATATTATCGATAAAGGATCATAAAAAAACCACACGAATAACATAAGACACACGTTGTATAGTATTATAATAATTAAACATTAATAATTTAATAAATGTAATGATTTAGACAAAAATTAAATCAACCTACCATAGGTACTATCAATATCAAAAAAATGTCGATAAATATACTTAATGATGTAGGCTGAGACTTATTCTCATACAATGAAATACTATTGAATTTAAATTTAACACATATATTACAGCGACCTACTCGACGTCTACTGAGCAGCAGCAGTGTGGTATTACATCTTGATGCTGAAAAGGATGGGGCAATTAGAATTTAATGTTGGTCTTTAGTTTTCAGTCCATACTTTGTAGGTTATGATATATTATACTATTTTAGTTAAATGTATTACTAAAAATTATCTTAATTTCAAATTTTAAAAAAACGCTTTGTTTTTTCATCTATATTTTTTTAACTGAGATTTTAATTAAATAAGAACACATTTAAATTATCCCAAAAATAATATTTTTTCCCGTTAACTTTAGGTTATTAAAAAATGTATGGTTTTAAAATTATCTAATTTTTCTTTATTTTCTGGAGCTCTCTAAAATTCTGTTTTTTAATATATTGTATTATTTTAATACATTTAATTCCTATTAAAAGGCGTTTGTTGTGGTGTGCATGTGTGCGAGAGAGCGGGAGGGGATAAAGCCTCAGGCCTTAACTGGCAATGTTTGGACAATTTTCTGGACCCCTCCTATAAACAATTCCTAAATACGCCAATATCATTATAGACACTTTGATGATGTACAATACTGGATTAATATTAATATTTCTAATATGGTAATATACTTATGTTATAAATATAGGAAACTGCAAGTACTAAAAATGTACACACATTATTTAAATATATTAAGTATATTATAATTATTTTGTGAACATGAATATTTGTATAGCACATTATGACAAGTAGCGGAATTTTGACATTTTAAACGGTTAACTTACATCGTACAGACAGCAAACGTATCATATACTAATTAGTAATTTAATACGACTTTATAAGTCTACAACTCAAATAACATAAAAATATTTTCTTTTGTAAAATTATATATTATATACACACATAAAAAAAAAATAGCAAATGTATTCCGAATTGAGGAAAAATGTTTGATATAACTGAACCGGTGCTATAAAGTTAAAAATACAGTGACACGTGACTATATTAAACTATAATAAATGACGGGCACTAACGAGTATTGTTCAAATGGAATAACTACATTTTTATAAATCGCTTACAAATCTATTAAACACATTATTTAATATAGTTATAGTTAATACTAAAAAAAAGTAAATAAAAAAATGGTTCTAACTAAATTTATTTAAGATTTAAGCTTTGTACTTATATATATATATTTATAGTGAATTAATATTATATACGCAGCGTAATGCGTAAAGTAAATGATGACGCATCGTAAAATTAGACTAAGTATTTAAAAGTACTTGTATGTTTTGAACGCGCGAATTACTGAAGTGTACAATTTTCCAATGACGTCGCAGTAACATGAAAGTAAATAAAATATTATAGTTTAATCGTAGAATGCTTGTACGTTTATATAATAAATTATAGAAATAATAGTAAAATAAAACAATTAATTTAAGTTATCATAAAAAAAAAAAAATTCCTGATACATGGCGGAATTAAAGAGTATTCACGTTTCCGCCAGAAAAGTATCGACATCTATAAAATCTTATAATTCCGAACCACATTTTGTTATGTTAGGTTAATATGATAAACAACAAAACAGTGGTTTTCGTATAGATTTAGACAAAAACACTTATTAAATAGCCAAAAAATAATAATTACAAATTTGACGGTCGTGCGATAATATTATCATTGTAGAATATAAAATCGAATAGCTGTGTCAAATATCATAAAAAAGGAAAATTAGTTATATATCAGGTACGTACATAAGTCGCTATTCCATATGAGGTGAACAATATTCGTTGTAATATACATAATATTATAATATCATAATGTATACACACTGAGGAAAACAAAAAAAGAAGATGAAACTGGAAATTATAAATTATAATATATATTTAAAAGATAACTGATTATGTGTGTACTTGTCTTGGTAATGCTGGTGTAGCAGTCTTAAGTTTGTTCAAACATCAATAGTTTTTCATGTCGCCAGAAAATCATTGCTCGGGGTAGGCGAGTATATCTTCTGGATGATTTATAATGATTTCTAACACTTTACCATTCATCACGGCTGCCTGCAAGGCTTTTATTTCAGTACTAGATCTTAATTCTTCCGTTGACCGGCTATTATAGTAAGGCAACAACACTTTTTGTACGTCGAACATGAGAGACGATGGCTCATCAGTGATTTCTTCAAACATGAATACCGGTTCGAATGAATTGTTATCGATGATGGGTTTTATTGGTGGCATGGCGGGTCTATAATTCGGGTCACTGTCGAGGGGCTGGAGTAGTTTGGCTGTGGAAAAACAAAAACGAAATGAAATGAAAAAAAACTAAAACTTAATAATTAACAAATATAACGAAAAATACCCAGTTACAACGAAGCAAGTGTATTATGCATATAATAATATATATATTATATTAACGCGTAGTTTAGACATAAGCGTTTGAACCATTCCATTTAATTTTTTTAGTCTACTTCCACTAGCCACCTCTACTTTTAATTTTTTAAACACTAACATATACAATAACCAACATTTTAAATACCGCCTGTCTTATGTGCTCCTCAAAATATGTTATCATTATAATGTGACTTATGATTAATCATTTCGTAAATAATTAATAATACATTGAAGATTCAACTAACATGATAAAGCTAAGTCATTGTATTATAGTTGGGATATGATATTGATGCAATAATTTCGTCGACCACTACCTTTGACACTTTCGGTTATTATGATATTTCGGAGTCGATAGATTGGACAATATACATATATACTACAAAAGTACAAACACAATAATATATGTCAGGAACTAGCCGGCGGGTAAAGGAAGTCCAAGGCGGTGCGAAAAGTTTAATGACGTAATAGAAATCATCAAAATAGTCTAGTAGGGAGAAAGAATATGCGAGTGGTGTTGGGTTTTATTCGCATCTATACCTTTTACCTATACAATATAATTGCATACAGTATTTCAATTATTCCAGAATTTGTTTTTTATTATTTCTAATGAGCTAAATATTAAACATAGGACCACAATCGAATATAAATAATTATTGGTAGTAATTTATGAAAATAAATATATATTGCAACATTTTTTCAATTATATATTATAAATCATACTATTTCTTAAAAAAAAATGTATATTATTATAAAGCGTAGATATTGCACAATTATATAATTTTTTAATTATTAGAAATATTATGTCCAAAACACAATAGTACAATATTTTACAATGTAAAAAGCTCATCAACTTAATCATTGTAAATATAATTGTCTTTGTACACGAAAACAAATAAAAATAATTAAACAAGTGGTAAATATAAAATAAACATTATTTCTTATTAAGTTTAGCACTTAAATTTAAAGCTATATTTAAATATAATATCATACCCAAATAAATAGGCGTATAAAAAAAATATTTGTATTTTTTTAAATTTTAAGTTAATTTTTCAAAACAACAAAATAAAATCTTATAGTATTAGTAAATATATAAATTGAAATACTTTAAATAAAGCTTAAGAAAATATAGTTTTATAACTTATATAGAACATAAAATATTTACAATGATTTATCATAATCAATCTTTTTAAACTATCTTTTGGCTATAACTTAAAATAATATATCTCATTTTCTATAGTTAATATAATATATAGGTATAAATGTCATTTCTTAAGATTAAAATATTATATATTTATTAAAATAATGTCAAAAACAAATTTAGAAATCACCTAATCACGTAGCTCATATAATAAAATATATAGAGTACACAATTTAAATTAATAACTCAACAATATTTTTCATATACACAAGAGAATAAAATAAAATATTTTGGTATTCTTGTGGTATGCGGTCTACCTCACGTTTCTGTTTGTCATATGCGGTTTACCGCATACTTGTTGTCTACCACATATGTTTCTATACGTCATATCAGTGGCATAACTAAAAAATTTGGGCTCCCCCGCAAAAATAAAAAATGGGCCCCAAAAATATTGTTATACCAACTATAAATATAACTCTATAACCAAAGGCCCCAAATTACTATGGGCTCCCATGCGTCATATGCGGTCTATAACATACTTTTTATACGTGATTAAATTATGGTAGAATTATATTATATTTAATTTAATGACACACAATATGTATTAAAAATAATTCAATAAAACAATACACGTCACGATCTAATCCTAAATTAAGTTAAGTTAGGTACAAAAAAAATAGGTATAGAAATATAATTAGAAAAACAAATAAAATATTATAATATGTCAATGTATCAAAAAATACTATACTATGTCTAGATAATCTTCATTTCTATTATTTATATTAGGTACAATATAACTTTACGTCTCTTAAAAAACATTCAAATATATCATCATTGCTGTTTCTTAGACGCCATCATTGTTCCGCTAAATACGAGGGTACCAATGATGGTGATGTAACATGCATTTTTTTTAAGATTCGGAGTTTTAAACCTCCCCATAAACTTTCTATGCGCTGTGTATATGCACCATTGATAGGATCGATTAAAAATTGGGAATGGTTTACGGTTTTATGTATGTACCCTTTAGTTTCTAATGTCTTATATGCAAGCCATTCATTTAAGTGTATTTCTGTACCAATTTCAATTTCATTTTGAATTATTCCGTGCAGTGTCTGTCTGTCTCTTTTTTCTACAACAAAATATCTTGCTTCGATAACACCATTTTCGTCTTTTTGGCACATTCTAAACGCCCCATGGATCAGTAAGTTTTTTGCCATCATTTCTGGTAGACTCTGCTGTGGTAGACCGCATATGACATATAGAAACATGTGTGGGTAGATGACAAGTGTACGGTAGACCGAATACAACAAGAATACCAATATTTTTCGTTTTTAAATTGTCAATTCCTCCAAATATTCTTATTATATGGGTTTTACTGTACAAAATTACAAATTAACTAATAGTGTTAAATTAACATAATGTTTCATATATTTTTGTTCGTTAATATTATGATAAACACTATCTATAATTTGTGGATTGATTTAAGTATTAAAACTAAACTAACCATTTATACTTTCTACATTTTTAATATATCTAATTGACATTAAATGGTAACATTTTACTTTAGATCTCTAATTATTTATTTTAGAAATATACTGTACAATAATATATTACAACAATTATTGTTTAGTATATTATACTAATTCATATTTTTCTGTGCTTATTATACAATATTTAAAAATTCCTACGAGTATTCATAATTGTATCAATGATAAAACTTAATATAAATTCATTAATAACATATACTATTTGTGGCTATAATTAATAATATATATTAGATGTATTACATATACATTTCATTGGATTAATAATTTAATTGTTGTCTATATACAATTATTATTTTGATTATAAAAATATATTATTTACTTCCATAATTATCCTAAATATAATATGTATATTGAAATGAATTTGTAAGATGATAAAAAATTATTGTTCAACAATAAAGTTAATTTTGTTCCTCAGTTGAAAAAAAATGATCGATAAATAAATTAACAGTCAACAATAAAATAAAAATATTTACTATAAAAATAAACCTAAGGTACTTGTCTTATATGCCACGTACAAAATAATTTTGGTGATGTATGTAACTAGTTACCAGCTAAAAATTTACCAAAAGCTGTTAAGATATTTCTCATACCATTACAAAAATTCAAATAAACTAGCAGTCTATTCACATTATTGTTTCGTACTGTAAATATAATATTATGATGAACATAATAACTAATGAATTAGTTTAAATGTGAAGAAGAGAAAATAAGTATATACAAAAAGTTTTTTTGTTAAATGATTTATAATAAATAAATTGACTAGTAATAATTTAAGAAATAGCTCACACAGCACAATATTTGTTATGTGGCATAAAAACAAGTACCAAAATTAAATTAATATAACACAATGGTGATTGGCAGTGAATGATAAAGAAGAAATGTGCAGCTTATTTTTCCGATCAAGTGCAACTTATATATTAATATATCCCCCTTACTTAGACCTTACTAAGATTTTAAAAATGGTTCACACAGTGTTTAAACTTTAAATCTAATGTATATGAAAAACTTGACAAATCTGGCAGTGAACAATCTCTGGATTTCCCCCAGTATTTGTATTTGTTTTACTTGACGTCATTCTGCTAACCAAACCACCACCTGAACACATGTCCTGTTATTGTTTGAGGAGCTCACTTCAAAAACTCAGGCAGTGTATACTCGTGGCTAGTAGGCAGCTTGAGTTCAGCAGAATATGAATTAGCTATGTGTTATAAAAAAAATGTGTTTAATAATAAAAAACGGAATAATGTTAAAAATGTGTAATGTATTAGTAAAAACTAAATAAAAATTGAAATTAATAAAAGAAATTGTTTTAATTGAACACGTTATTAAAAATATTAACGAAGTTATTATAAAATTGCCATTCATTTTTTTAATAATAATATGAACTATTTTAATTTATGTACTAAAAAAAAATAATATTAATGTAGTAAATAAATTAAACAAAACATAGTGAAATGTATCTAGTTCCCACTTTAGTTTAACAAGATTAACAAATTTCCAATATTTCCAATGAAAATATTCTTCATAAGAATATAAAATAAACATAATAATGATTTTTTTTTTTTATAGAATTATATACGCATTATTTATTTTTTTAATATTAACTATGCACATACAATTATTGTTTATACAATTATTTAAAATAATTTCCAAGATTCAAATTATCATTGATCAAAAATTATGCGAAATCAAGACAATAATATCAACACCTAATTACCACAAATTTGAAAGAATGTAAACTTAATCAAATATTACTATTTTCTAAGTATATCAAATTGATTAGTTTGGAGAAAGATCTTCCTCGTAAAGTTTTTAGAATTGTATTGAGAGGTAAGAAAGCATATCAAAAATGTTAGGCTTTACATTGACATGAGTGAAATAATAAAAGTAAGAATTTTACATACTGATGTATAACATAAAAATATTCAACAATCAATCTAAATACAATAAAATAAATATTTATAATAACATATCATATCCAACTCCATATAATCTATAACTATATAATTTACATTAAACACAAAAACATTGGATAGAAACAGTGGGTAGACTACCTACAGAAAGTCGAAAGTAGGACACTGTGATAAACAACTAATTTAGAACCAACAACTAAAGCATTAAAAGCAATGAAAATGTGTTAATATAAAATAAAAAAGAATGAAGAAATTATTTTATAAAATATTTAGAAAAAATTTAATTTAAGTTATATCATATATATAATCATTTCAAATTTGTTATTATTATCAAACTGTATTATATATTATGATTTTTCTAAATTAAAAAAAAAACTAATATTTTTTATAAATTATCTGTAAATAATAAAATACATTTTAAAAGTTTTTTTAGATAAATTAAACCAAGACTTTGGTAGGTATTTAAATAATGTTTAATTATGTTATTCGTCTTTACAGTTTATTAAAATTTTGTTTCATATTCAATACATAAAGCAATTTTTACTTCTCTAATAAATTACTTACAATTTTAATAATATATAAGATTTAATTTATAGTTAACTTTGTTATTAAAATTACATTTAATGCTAACAAAGGGAAAATATTATTTTGAAACAGTCTCATGAAGCCAAGAGTTTTATCTATCTGTATGAATGATAATTATTTGTGCTCAATATTTAATCGCTAAATATTTCAGACTTATACTCATTCCATCATTAAATTTAAATTATGGAGAGTTAATAAAAACAAAAAGTAATACGCATCATATAATATGGTTTTTTATGAATTGTATTACAGTTTATTTAAAACTAAATCAATTTTAATGAAAAAACTAATATTTTTACAATATTACTCTCATATTTATATATACTTTTAATTAACCAGGCCAGCTAATAATTAAAAACTGTATCAATTCTAAGAACAATTTTAGACTATACCTAGTAAATATATTAAATACATTTCATCTAATAATTAATAGACTTCGAAACCAAATATAACTATCATAACACAAACAGACAGCGGATGGGTCTATTATCAGTTCACTTTAAATATACTAGCTAACTAGCACTAATAATGTGTTTTTAAATTAAATTAATATTTTAATAAAAACTATTGAACTTAACTAAAAGATTAACCAATACAATAAATTTATAGAATTATTATTTATGGTAATTTCACAGAACTATTAAACTTAATTTTAAGCATAATTTAACTATTAATAAATTATTGATAAGATAATTTTTCCAATCATTTAAACATTTAGTCATTGTGCAATTTTTAAAACACAAAATGTTTATATTATCTATTATAATTCAAATTAAGTAAGAGAAAAAGTATATTTACAATAATACTATAGTTATTTATAACCATATTATTTTTTAAATGAGTGACTATCAGTCCAATTTTTCAAATAGTTATCAATAAATATATATATTATATATAAATATAAGCATAGATTTAGTTATTACCTTTCCTAAGTCCTGGTGGCCAGCCATTATTTTTTGTCCAATCACGTTCTCCTACATCATTTATCAGGGGCTCACCATTATCGTTTTCTGCGGTGGTTACATCTTCAGCACTCATTTCATTTGAAATACTATACATAGAACATGAGTCCTCAATAGGCATACTTTTATCTATTGTTTCATCATTCGGCTGATTCATTTCTACATCATCTGGAACTACCTCTATATCAATAGTTTTCTCCTCATTAATTTCTCGATTTTCAATTTGAATAGTAATATTTTCAACAATGTCTATGTTGCTATTAGCCTCTGTATAAATATCTTTATTTGTACTAGTAGGTTCATTTAGAGAGTCGAATTCCTCTGTCTCAGATACACCAATAATATTGTCATCTTTAGTCAACGTATTTGAATCAGATTTATTTATGGTATTCGAAATGCCACTTAAAGAACTTTCAAAATGGTTTATATGATCCAAAGTATTTACTGTTTTTTCTAATAATAATTCGGTAATTTTTGTTTGATCATCAATTTCATTTGCAAACTCATTTGAATAGATTTCACAAGGTTCATTAGAAGGATCTTTTTTAATTTCCTCAACTAATACGGATTCCTTTGGTGATATTTCGAGAATTGTTTTTTTCATACAATCTGAAGTTAACTGCATTTCAAATTTATCACTTATATCATCCACAGTTGAGCTACAGCCAGATTGACTTTGTCTTTGTTCTATAACAGGGGTATTTTTATTATTTTCATTTAAATCTAAAATTTTATCAGGATTTATATTCGCTTCTTGAACTTTATTTGTTATGGAAGGTAAGACTTCACTTGTTTTTGGCATAACTTCAGCCATGGTTGGTGCAATTTCACTTGTACTTTGTTTATCTTCAATTATGGTAGACACATTACTTGTATCAAGTTCCTCATCTTCATCGTCGCCATCATTTTCCCAATCTTTTAATAACTCGTCTTGTAATTTTATTTTTTTTGCGTCTGATATTTTGTTCTTTAAATTCTTTCGTTTATTAGCATTAGAACTAGGTAATTTCTTGACCGTTTCCTCTTTAGTATCATTTTTATGCGTTGCCATATGCCGTTTTAAGAGATCATAACGATTAGTTGAGTAAGTACAGTTAACATGTACATGACAAGCATAACCATTTGATACTGATGTTCTAATGGGTGTACGGAGTTTAATAGCTCTTGATGGAGGTAAAGATTTTTGTTTTTGAGCAGGACTTTGTTTTGATTGTGGTGTAGACTGTTTCGATTGTGATGTAGATGGTTTCGATTGTGGTGTAGATGGTTTCGATTGTGGTGTAGATGATTTTGATTGTGATCTAGATGGTTTTGTTTGCGATGTAAGCGATTGTAATTCTTGTAATTCTTGTAAAGACTTTCTACCTCTCTTCTTAGGCTTTTTTATTTCAGGGGTGAAACCTTGTATGATGGACTTCAATTGTTCTTGTGCTTTATCTATCTTTTCAAAAATAAGAATATCACCTCCAATACGCTTTTCTATTGTTAAAACGTCTGTTAAAAAGTGCTGCATATCGAAATGACTTGATGAATGTGTACCTTTTTCTTGGCTCTTATGTAAAGCTGTAAAATACAAGGAAATAAATATTGTTATAGGTAAATAAATATTAAAATAATTAAAAAATTAACACTTACAATACCCTTTTTTAACCAATTCCATTTTAAGAGGGCATGAGTATAGCAATATTTTATCGTTTTTGAGGACAACTTCACTATAAATATAAATAATAAATGTCATCAAAATATAAAATGTATTGTTATATACTATTAACTTACTATTTTTGTTCTTTTTCAAATTTAACCACAGCAATAGGGTTAACCTTGTTCACATACTCTAACAAATCATCTGGAATTGTAAGGGGATCTACTACTACACCAGGCCACCAATAACGATTGAACAATTTTACCCAAACTTCCGTACCATATGAGTATGAAACAGTTTGTTCACTCATTTTTATAACGTTGGTGGTATTTAATCACCTAAAAAAAAATATAAGATAACATTTAGTGTTTAATTTGCACAAGCCACAAAAATAAACAAATACCAAACGGTAATATAATAATGGATAAATTTGCTTAAGTATACTTAAATACCTTTGTAAAATTCTTTTAACTAAAATTAGCTATATACCAAAAAAACACCCAAAATAGTCACATAAACTAAAATATCCAAACTTAAATAACTGGAAATAAAATTATTGTTGAATATCATAAATTATTTGGAAAAATCCAACAAAAATATTAAATAATAAAGGATACTGAAAATTTAAAAATTAATTTTGGTTGTGAGCAGTACCTAATATATCTTTTTATCTGAGAACTTTATAAAAAAATCATATATTGGAAAACTTCTGATTAAGAACCATTAATAACATGTTGACTGCTATGCGGCTGCCGGCGTCTGTTAGGTACCTATTTGTAGAAAATTTTTTAAAAATTATGTATAATGTACCTACAAAATAATACTTTAATTATATGGATCTTTAATAAGCTACAAATTAAGTACCTAACCAAAAATTAGTAGCCGTTGTTAAAAAAGTGAAATAACATTTGATAAACACCAAAAGAAATAAATCAATATAAACTTAAGCTCAGGGCCTTCTCAGGGTTAAAAACTGTATACCGGTTTTTCACAAAAACTCTTAAAAACCGTGAATTTTAAGAGCCCTAAACCGGTTATCTAATTTATCCATGGTTTGAAAAGCAGATATTGGTAATTGATTAATAAAAGTTTATAAAGTTATATACAAAAAACCAATTATCAACATTCCTGAAAATCGTTTTTTTTAGCAATACCCGGTAAACCTGCAATACAAAATTAGGAAAAACATTTTTTGTTCCAATTACCAATTATTTATTTTTATTTCAGTTTAATTTAGTGTTTTTACTCTTTGTACTTTATTTAGTAGAAAAATTGTAGTCATCAGTAATATTGAAGTAATGGATTTATGATAAAATTAAATAGAAAATACGTACAATGCCATACTGGTAATGCTGTAATAGTATACTATTTACGTTAATTATAAAATATATTGTACTTATATTATAATATTTTATATTTTAAATTAAAAATAATATATTTATATCTCAACTGATTATTTTATATTACTGGTATTCCATTGTTTGGCCGTTTGTACAAAAAGACAAAAAACATTTGGAAATTAATGTTACTATAATATTATATTTAGTATTTATATTATTTATATATTATACATTATTATTAAAAGCATTTAATTTTGACATAAATGATTAATAATACATACTGTTAAGTTATGAAATATGAATTAATTATGAAAAAAAAAAAAGTTGAATTTGTATTTTTAAATAACCAATATATTTCTAAGTATTAACTTTTTATAATGGTGATGCATAAATATTAAATACCTTATATTGAAGAATTAGTCTAATAATTTAATAATTATTATTATTTAAAAATGTAGAAGAGCTAACTGCTAAGTAGTATAAGAGACAAAGCTCTAAAATAATTCTTCACAATTTAAGTTATACTCAAGAAGACAAGACAGAACTGAATGAAACCAGAAGTCAGAATGATGGATTTTCATTTTTCTTATTATTAAATATTATAGATCAGTGATTTTCAACCGGTGTGCCGTGAGCACTCTTAAAGCGTGCCACAAAAAATCTATTATTAGTATTTATTTATATGTATATATAGGTATATATACAAAATATGCGTCACATATTATATGGATTGGTGTGCTGCGAAAATGTAGTACACAGAGATTAAGTGTGCCGCATGGTTAAAAACTATTGCTACAGATATTTAGATAGTATAACTCATTTAATGTAAAGTGTAAACACTTCATTATAAATAATTCATAGTTGATGAAATATATATGAAAAGCGCTTAAAATTGGTAACGGGTTACCACTTTTTTTATAGTGATGTTTGGTAACCAGGAACTGGTTAACGACACTTCTTAGAACAAGAAAACATGTAACGCTTCTTAAAAGATTTTCATCTCCTAATGGAGCGGATTACTAATAATTTTAGAAATGGTTATTTTTAATTTTGAAGTAGTTAAATTAAAATTTACATGATGAATAAATGTAGTTACAGAAAATATTTTATAGATAGTCAAAAAATTTACTTTTTGTCATTGGGACACTGTAAAAAGCATAATTGTTTTTAAGACGCTATAGAGCTACAGAAGTATAGAGTTACTTTTTAAACGTTCATCTTGAAAGTTGTGGTCTATGATAAATGCTAATTTATCAAATTTTTAGACCATAGGCTCTATAGATAATTTTGAGGATGGTTTTTATACCTAACAAGTAAACTATAATTAAATAGTTGTTGTTCATGTATAACACAACAAGTATATTATGTACTTAATGTTTACCATCTACATACTAGTACAGAATTATGTTTGTGTTTAAAATTAGGTGGTTTGTAGTATAAATCAAATAGTCACAATTATTGGTAAAAAGTAACAATAATTTTAATTTATTAAATCAGGGGTCTCCAAACTTATTAACATGGCATGCCAAATCTTAAATATGCTTTGGCATTTGCAAACAATTTTTTTTAGTAATAAATTAATAAATTTAAAATATGGATCTAGGACAATTGGTCTCCGTGGAAAAAATGCTGAAAGCGGAAAATTGGTCTCATCATAATTTTAATTTATACTTTTAGAATAAAATATATTGTTGAACAAAAAAATAAGAACAGATATTTTTATGAATACAATTTTTACGACTCATGAAAATAATAATTATAATTTACAAAGTCCCAAAAGTGTTTATATTAGGCTATACAAAATAATTCAAAAGTTCATCTTTCAAAAAGTAAATATAAAAACTATTATTAGATACAATGTTTTTTTCTAAGATATCATATTCGTAGAATAAATTATTTATATTGATTCAATAAAAATATAAATACTTGGAATGTTTAATCCTGATAATATTTTGAAATTTATGTTAAATGCTTCAGATATGTTATAAATGTGGGCATAATCTTTTTTTTTAATGCATTATATACATTCAATAAATGTAGTGAAAAAATTAGTGGTTGGTATATCATTTGCCATGATTAAACTATAACTGATACATTATGTTTGTTAGTAATACTTAGTAAAATATTACCAAAAAATGTCCATTGTCTCAAGAAAAAATTGGCCAGGGACCACTTGTCCGTGTATAAAATTATGATGGGTACTGATTTTCTACATACAGCATATTTATGCGGAGACCAATTGTCCATTAAAAAAAATGATATTTTAAAAAATATCATTAACTTGATGGGCTGTAGATTGGAGACCTGTGTTAAATAATTATTCATTATTGTAATTTAAAAACAAACGTAAATGTTAAAAGTAGTACTTATTTTGTATTCATAAAAAAATAAATATCATTAAAAATAGCAATAAAATAGATATTTTTCTACATAATTATATTCTATCATATAGAAATTAGGCAAAATATGTTTGAATAGTTACCTAGTAGATATCTATAAGTCAGTATAATATGATACTATTAGTCTTGGTGTCATAGGTTATAGCACCATGTAGTGTCACTTGTAATACCTAGAGTATAAAATAAATAAATAAATAATAAAGGGAATTGGTGGAAAAGGTAGATAGATGAAAGATGATTAAAAACTTGGACTTTAAATAAGAAAAAAGATTCAATAGTTGTTAGGTATGTGTTTTTTTCACAAAATAAAAGTAAAATAGTTCTTGAATGTAATATATTAATTTGTCTTATTATTTCAATGGAAGTATTACATACACATAAATGAAGTCTGGTGACTGCCTGTTGGAACATGTCCGAAGCACTAGCAAAGTCTTAAGTAAAGGTATATATTTTTCTTTAATGTTTGGTTGTACCTATTTTATATTTAATTTTAGTAGGTATAGGTAGGTAGATATTATTAGAAATGTATATAGTTTTGATACAAGAAAAAATACTTTAGATATTTTGAATTAACAATGAATTTTCAATTTAATTAAATAAAAACCTATTTTAGTGATTGAACCTACTTATCCAAAAAGCAAACCGCAGCATTTCAAAAATGAGGAAAAAATATGCAAATTTACATTTAAGCGTACATCATAGTGTTACCATGCAGGTTGTACACGGCGTGCCCAGGCATGCTCTATGATTTTTCGTGGGCCGAAGCACCCTATGCTTCAATCTACCTAAATAATTAAATTCATTCAATTTTAGATATTTTTTTTAAAGCGAATTTAAAAAGAATTTGAATAATTCATTATAATTAATTTAAGAATCATCGTAACCCCCTCATCCAAAACCTCTCCTCTCGAACACTCCCGGGCGATCCTGGCCGACATTTAAAGCGCAACTGGTGCCGTGACCTGCTAATAGACTAGTCAACTAACCACTACCATCCATGCTATGATGTGCTATTATTGAATAACTCCTTCAATCAAGCCAACCTTGACCTATTATATATATCCTCCATTTATTGTGCTTATTGTAAATATATTTTATACAGATTGTACAAATAAAAATAAATATAAAAAAAAAAAAGATTTAAGCAGAATAAATTTGTCTTGCAGGTTGATGCTAGGCATGCATGTTAAATAACTTAAAATACTACAAAAATTTTGTTGACATTTTCCAAGGTTTCAGAGAAAGATTTATTTACTGAACTGAAACTTTAAAAAAAATAAAAATGTTATGCAACTAAATGGTGTTATTAGTGAATTTGTTTATGAATGGATTCATTAGTTGAAAATAACTGGAAATTCCACAGTTTATACTTGTATTTTTAAAACTTTAAAAATGTTTACAATCATACTTGTAACTAGCTGTACGTATAAACCAGTTTTTTTCAAAATTAACCATAGTAAAAGACAAATTATGCAGTACAATGGGTCGTAAACGTTTGAAGTCATTATTATTGCTTTTCACAGAACAAGAAATGGTATCGAAGGTAGATTTAAATGCAGTAGGTAATGTATGAATTCAATAATATGCGTAATAGATGAATGTCTCTTTGTATATAAAATACATTTATGATTTCTAGCTATCGCTATGTAATTCATAATTATTATATTTATTAGATACTTATATCAGAAGACCAGTGGTAAATATGGGCACTACCCGCTTTTAGAGTCTGTGCACGCCTATGTGGTTGGTTAATGAAAACCAATGTCATTTTTGACCAACGATCTGTGTGCGATACGAACTAAGAAGTCTATATTAAAATCGTATCTTTCAAGAGCACTGATCGGGTATACTATTTTGCTACATACACTTGTTGGCTGACGACGGTATTTAAGAACATATGTCGAAGTAAAACATAAACAGTTAACGGGTGCGCAGTCCTACCCACCAAGAAAAAATGTCGTCAGTCAACGCCCAACGGTAGGTATCTACTCGGTGACCTTATCGTAGTACTTACCAAGGACGTACGTCGAATTCGTGAATCTAAATATTCGGAAATGCTGTTTGGCGTCTGGCCGAACGCGTTATCGCCGGCAATCGAGCGTGTGCGCGTCAGTCGTATGCTCCAGTAGAAAAGAGTTGTTTCGCTCGTCTGTAGTCGCAATCGTCTTCGATCAGTATACTCAGAATAAATGATTAGTGTGGTGTCGAGTGAATAATACTTTTATGATTCATGTGTTGTGTCGTTTAAACGTTCAAGTCCTTGCGGGCGGCCAAAACGAATCGCAATGTAAATAATTGTAACATGGATATAGGCTAGAATGAACGGCGGCGACCAACGAGAGAAAAAACATAATACACAAATTCCTGCGCATGATAATGGTAACGCACAGTGCAGGCAACCTAATGTGACGCTACGCCATATTGTACCAAACGACTGACGTGTTCGGTTACCACAATCACAATATTGAATATAAACACGCGCCCACACTATTAAAGTAGTAAACAAGTAAAATTGAATACCAAAGTTAGTGTATTACTGTATTATTTAAATTTCCTCACAGTCGTGTAAACGAAATAATCCCCTGATACCGCTCCTCATCACAGACGTCATTGCCGGTTCCGTTAATCGACATTCAACAGTCGAATAATGTATCATAATTAATGCCTTATTTGGACAATTGTGCCTCGGTTCAAAAAAAAAAAAAAAAAATGGCGCCTCTTAAAGGACCAAAGGGCCTACTCACGGCCTACCCAATAATAAAATTATTTTCTAACATTATAACTATTAATTTTTTGGTAAATAGGGAAATAAACAAATGAGACGTGTCAGAGTCTCACTAGCAATTCATAAATAATAATAAATATATTAATAAAATAATCAGGTTATTTGTTTGTAACAAAGAAATAATGCGTAATCATATTGGCATCATTGACAAATACTGCGGTTCCAAACGCTGGAAGTTGTTGACAATAAGTAATATTGGCAATATTGCATTTTGTGAAAGAGCACGCCGCATGGGATAATTAAATACGCCCGTATGGGCGTATAGTTATAAACGACTTGTGTCCATTGACTCGACACAACACATAACTACAACAAATTTGGGGACTATTATTAGGTATATAGTGTACCTAACCTATACCTAAAGTCTAAATCGTTATAAATACATTGGTTGTTTAAATTTCAAACAGCATAATACTAAATTATATTATATAGGTACCTAATACTGATATTAAAATAATTTTAATAATTCACATTTCTGACCACAGAATTGTGGTGCCCCCAAGTTACTGGCGCACGGGGCAGTTGTAGCCAGTGCTCCTCCCTCTAAATGTGGTCCTGATCAGAATAACATACTTATTCAACAGTATTGAGTATACGGCTATAAATGTCTATTGTCTAATAATATACGAGTATTATAAAACTTCCTTTTTGTTTTTTTTTTTTTTTTTGGGTTTTTATAACTTAATAACTATTTATTAATTTGATTAATCAACTATCTGTGTACCTACTTTATTATAAAATGTAACAGGGGTGGCCACAACGAGGCTCACGAGCCGCATGCGGCTCTTAAATCAATTTTATAAACATTGCTATACAACGTGGCTCACCTCGAATCAACTTTATAAAATTGTGGCTCCCAAAGTTAAGGTTAGTGGCCACACATGTAATATAATATATTTTTGTGTGGTGCACTACAAAAAATAAAAATGTACATCACTTTGTCCACCTTTATAGTACCTACTATAACTATATCTGCCACCATACCTTGGACGTAAGAAATACATTTTTTTGTAAAAAACAAAATACTTAAGTTAATTTAAATTTAAATATGTGCATTCACATTCTGGAAAATCAGAAAAATATATGAAAATAATTTGTGATATTCGGATAAATATATTATGAATTGTGTTCTGCCGCGTGGTTGATTGCTGTCACATTGTGCGGTAAAAACGCACTCAGTTTGCACTTTGTAGTTAACAGATATGTTGTGCTTTGCGTAGTTAAAAATTTTTGTAAAATATTAAATTTTAAAATACAAATTCTTTAAGTAGTATTTAAAGATTTTCTAAAAAAACTTCTTAAGTAAGTATTTAAATAATATAAACCAATATTTGAATATATATATATATATAATATATATAGTTATATATTGTTAAAAAACTTAAATTGTACTTAAATACCAGTTTATTAAATAAAGTAATTATTTGACTGAGCTTATTTATATTATGTATAGATGTCCCTACTACTAATATAGGTATTAAAAAATATTGACATATATTATTTTTATTTATGTAAAAATGGGATGGATTATAATTATTACATGAATACTTTGAGAGTAATATCGATGGCAGATTCCTATGGGTGATCGGTATTTAAATTCTCCAAGGAGAGAAAAATAATTTTGGGTTTATCCTTTTGATAAAAATAGAGAAGAAAAGGAACGGTTCATTAATTTTTACACTGACATCAGAAAATATCCTCAAAAGTTTTTTGATTACCATAGGATGTCAATTACATCTTTTGATGAACTTTTGGAACAACTACGATCATATATATATTCCCAAAAATATTACAACATTTCGAAATCCGACTCCAGATGAAGAAAGACTCACTTTTACAATAAGGTACCTAATAGGTGTAGTGTAAAAGTAATATACATGTTGAATACAAATTAAAAGTAATAATGTACAATATTATACAGTGTACATATTGTTACCTATCAGTTCAAAACGGCAACAACTCCAATAAAACCATTATTGAGAAAATGAGAAATGACAGTTTTAAAAACCTAATATTTTAGAATAACTGTACATTATTTTTGTTTATATACTCGTAGATAGAAAATTCAAATTTGTAATATCACTATAAAAGCTAAACCTAATTAATAGTTATAATATAACTTTTAAGTACCATTAATTTACAAAGAGTAGATACTTAAGCACATATATCAGTATATAACATATAGGTACACATAGTATATAAATTAATATATTGCATATTTAACTATAGAATAATAATTTTAAACTAGCTAGTTTTAATATTTACATTTTTGAATAAGTTATTAATCCCTTAACTCTTTTCAACCCACCCCTTCCTTCGCATTTTTTCACCATGTATTATTATGTAAAATTATGTATATAATTTTTTAAATCTAAGCCCCCCCCACTGAAAAAAGCTGTGTATGGCCCTGCAGTTTCTAAATGTATTCATCTTGGCTGGGCTATTATTATAATTGTTTACTTTGAATTTATTATATAAGTAATAAATAAAAGAAACTAATATAGTTTATTTTTAGAAAGTTAGCCATAACTTATATAATAATAATGTATCATAATTCATAATATTAATTTCAGTCAATGTTTATCAATTTATCATATAATAATAAAAAATCATACAATAAGTTCAACTAAAAAAGTATTAAGTATACTATTTTATTTACACTATTTAATTTTATATTATTATATATTATACAGGCTGACTTTCCAATTATTAAATTACCAATATATTATATATATATTATTTATAATAATATTTTGGATTATTGGATACATAGATAAACAATATATATATATATATATAATATTTATTCCTAACTCCTTTCTAGTTTTATTTTTAAAAACGTAAAATGATTAAGATAGATAATTTATTTGTAATTATATATAAATGACCACTGTATCAAACAAACTTAATAATATAAGTCATTATAATTTTTAAATCGTAGAATAAATTTTTAATATACAGAAATATCGTTTTTGACTTAATAACAAATGTTTATTTTCATTTATCGAAAGAACATCGATTCTTTCCATTGGTCAATGGTCATAAATAAGTTCATTAATATAATTATAGAACAGTTCAATAAGAGTAAACGAACGAAACTTTTTCATTGTGCCTATAAATATTACAATAATTATGTAGGACGTGAGTCGTAACATAATTCAGCGATCTTTCAGTTTAATTCTGTTAAATTCAGTCTTGTAAAATACTTGAATAAAAGTATTCAAATATTTAAAAACTCAAATACATATTTTAAATACTTTTAAAAAAAGTACTTGGACGAACTGGACGACGTATTTAATACTTTTTCAGAGTATCTATATTATTTAAAATCAAATACTAATTTATAATTTATAAATATTTTATGTTTTTAATTTATATATTTTCTATTAAATTTAATCACGTTAGATAAAAACAAAACATATTAAAAATATGTAATATAATATATTTTTTATATGATGTACATTCAACCAAAACCATATGAGCAATTTAGTTATACCAAATTATTGGATGTAAAATCCTCTATAAAATTAATGTAAGAAATAAAAAAAGCTATAAAAATTGATTTATTTGATTAATAAGAGAAAAACAATTTTTTTTTTCAACATTTGAAAGTATTTTAAGAGTACCTATTCATAAATATTTTTTAATTTGTACTTAAATACTATTAAATACTTTTTTTTACTTAGTATTTAAGCGAGTACCTATTTTATATATCTTACAAAATAAGTACCTTTATATGTACTTGAATACTTTTAAAAAGTATCTTTTACAAGACTGTTGATAATTCAATAATTATAAATACACAAACAGCAAACTAAATATTAATTATTAACACATCGATACATCGAATTTTTATTTACAACGATAATTATATGATTCGTAATAACAACAATAACAATATGTATGTCAACATCGGTTAATTTTGTTGAGCATAATTGTCCAAAAAATAGGTAACCATGTTTCCTTTGCCTTTCACTTCGATGACACCACGACAAGTCAATGGGTATCCTTTTAGCTTCAATATTTCATACACCTCATCGGTTACCTGAAAAATTGCACGGAGTAATCAATTAGGCCATAAAACACGCATGGATTGTTATTTCACATTTAATTATTTTAAATATTTTAGTAAAATTATAATATGTAAGTATATTGTTATAATTTTATAAAGGACCGTTGAGTAAAATTTAACTAAACATTTTATCATATAGATTTTATTAGTTATTAGAAATAAAACATTTGAAAAACTTGGTTTTATAAAATTTGCTTGTAAAATTGTTCATTAATTTGATCCCAAATGGAATACACATCTTTTATCTGGCACTCAAATTCAATAATTTAGTAACATAATTTAATGACAGTCCAGAATAATTTTCTATGATTTATCAATGTCTATTAGTTTCCTATTTAATGTATATAGGTGATGAAGGGGTTTTCTATATTCTCTCATTTAGAAAAATATTTATCAAGAATAATTTAAAAATATCTATCTTAATAAATAATTATAATATATATAAATAAACTTAACCGATTGTTTAATGTTTAGATGTACAATATAATGTATATTTAATTTAAAATTAGCCATATCCAAAAGAAAGGGATCATTATTCCATTTAAAAAATATATGAATAAATTTAACTCCTCGTGCAAATGTGTTAAGTTTTAATAACACAGGTCACAGAGACATTTATGCATTATATATCTAACTAATGTATAATATTGTAATATCTCTCACACATTGTTATTCTTACATTCATGTAGCTTACATTATTTTATATTATTGCTTTATTTATATATTACAATATGATAAATTAATTTAATTAAACCATTAATTGTGCACAAAATTAAATTCTTTTGATGAAAATTTATATTATTATTATTTTATACATCGTACAATCATACAATGTCAAATAATAATTCAAACATCATCCGCTGTGACATTTTACTGCAGTAGATAACTATACTTGACGTGTTGACAATTTAAAACGTTGAAAAAGAAATAAAATGTACTTGTATTTTATCCAACACTCCGGTTGAATCCATTCGGCTTGCCACGTTCACGGCATTGCCCCATATGTCGTATTGAGGTTTTCTAGCTCCTATTACGCCTGCCACCACTGACCCGATATTTATACCTGCGGGTCATACACAATAAAGATTTATATTAACTATGCGTACCTAGCTATTTTATATTTTTCATCACGAATTATACTACTATTTAAATAATAGCTATAATTTGGCAAATAAAGTAAATACATAAAAAAGTTTATAAATCTTTTTCCTCATCAGGGTAGTAGATGTAATATATATTAATTGCTCACTTAGCACAACATTTGGCTTATAGATTGCGCTGCAATATTAACAACTATATTATTTATAAATGTACGGGTGATTAATTTATTGTAAGAAATAAAGTTATTATTATAATAACGCGTTTTGGCAAACGTAATTGTATTATTATAATCTGTATATTTGATCGCATTATCTTATTAGGATTTTGAACGTACCAATAAAATGTTAAATGGTTAAAAAATAATTGTTTTCAAATTCGACTGTGCTAAATGTATTTGCATAGATTTTATTATACTGAAAAGTATTTACATTTTTATAATTATTTGAACTATTTGAAACTTTAAAAAAAAAATGTTAATTGTTTGAAAGAAATCCAGTTCATATTCAATCGTGTAATATGCATATAATGCAGAATAGATACAATAATTATAATTTTTCTAGAGTTTTCATGAATATACAAGGAATATATCAAACTCATGGCTAAATATTTATTTACCCATACAAATATGTATATTATATTTGTATATATTGGTAACCTATTCTTAAAAACTATAATACTTAATTAATCGGGCGATATAACTGTCGTGGTCATATCACGTTGTAATAATTTCTCTAAACTATTATACATTATTTATTTATTGAGAGATAGGTAAATTGGTATGTAAATTGTAAATTGCAATGTAAATTGTAGAATTTAAAACGAAAATCTGATTTATATGTCGACTATTGCTACAGTTATTTATTACTTTAATCAATTCATGTAAAATGTTTTCATTTAAAATAATTAAGACAGTTTATGTAATCTAATATAATTTAAATTAATTTAAATAAATGCAAATTTTTCTGAGGGTGGCATTTTTTCCTGTGAGATTTTTCTCTCAGGGATTTTTTTTCAAAGTTCCTAATATCGAAGTACATAGATTATTTTTCGGAAATTTTGATTATCCTGTATTCTTATACATTTTACTCTAGTTTTTTATTGGAATTTACCAATTCTAATGCGGAAATTGTTGAACGAGTGTTCGTTGACGTATGCCAATTGTTCACGGAGTCTGAGTGCGTAGTCGGCCATTGCGGTTACGTGCGAGTACTGTTTGCTATCGCACGTGTGCCTGGTCAGTCCGGAAGCGGCCATGTACGTAGCGCCGGTCGACTTGATTTTCTCGATGCACTGAAAACGCGGTTCACTGAGTAGCTCATCGAAGTCGGCAATGATCTCGTTCAGCAGCCGCAGACATTCGACACCCTCGTTGTTGGCCTCCAGTTCCACGTAAAATTCAGAAAAGTTCGGTATGGACGCAAACATTATGCACACGCTATCGCACTGCTCGTGGTACAATTCCTGCAACAGATCAGAGGTTGTATACAGAGTGTTAAATATTGTTATAGCAGTATAGTGGAATCTCTGAATAGCGGACACTCATTGGACCGTTCGAATTGTTTGCTATTGAAAAGTGTCCACTATTAGCAAACATTAATTAAATAAAATATACAAATATGCACATCGTATATGTCTTTGCATCAAAATTGAGTTTTATTGACTTTTACTTAAGGTGTATATTACATAATATGGTTATTATTATTAAAGTGTGGATATATATATATATATTTATTATATGAGTACACCCGTGCATTTTACAACGGTGCAAAAGAAATCATATAATTCATATATTTTAGTTTTTTTTTTTTTTTTTTTTTTATTGAAATTTGCTTAAAATTAAACTGGAGTTGACTAACTAATGATAGTGAAATTGCATCATTTTTTATTGAGAAAAAATGTCAGTCGGTTCACTATAACATCTATAACTGCAATGTAAGCACCGAAGTCTTAGGGCCTTTCCAATCACCCTCCATATTTACACATAACATAGGTAACTGTAATCTGTTTTCACTTATTTTTCCACCACTGCTATACTCGCCTTTGAAATACATAATTTTATTGGGCAAGGCACAGGAAAACTAGCCGGTTTTCGTCTAAATTAAAAATATTTTTTAGAACAAATCCTTCACACATTTCGACTAATTTAATATTTCAATCGTCCATAAACCACAACATCTATGTTAATGTAACTACTTTTTTCCGTAGACAACTTTATAAAAAATAATATATGCAAAATTCCTCAAGCCACCGAATAGAAGTTAAAAAATTAGTTTCACCTCAAATTTTCAGCGATTTTTTTAACTTTTTTCTATATGTAAGGACCGGAAATATAGGCATATTTTTAGTTCGAAGAGAACCAGCAAAACTATTCGTAACAAACATGATCCATTTTACAGTCCTTATCTTTTATGAAGTTATTTTTTTGTCACTTCTTTAAATTGTAATTATCACCAGCTATTTTTTTTT
Organism: Rhopalosiphum maidis; assembly: GCF_003676215.2. Taxonomy (NCBI): domain Eukaryota; kingdom Metazoa; phylum Arthropoda; class Insecta; order Hemiptera; family Aphididae; genus Rhopalosiphum; species Rhopalosiphum maidis. Next base: position 72,031,845 of record NC_040877.1, read on the forward strand.
ATTATTATTAATTTAAGTCATAGGTAAATTTTATTTTTCAAATGCAACGTCGGTTTTTAAAATATATTATTAAGTACTTACTTAAATGGAACAAGTAGCAAGTTTAAAATGTTAAATATTATTTAATACCTATTAAAAAAATATAATGTCTTGTTTATTTATTCAGAACCTCCATAGTATAATATTTCATTTAAGTGGCACTGCATACTTAAATTTATCACTGCTTCAATATATTATATTGTTTGTTTTTTCATAGATAACATATTATAATATAATTATAAATATTGTACCTTCACCTTAGAAAAAAATTAGCTTTTTTATATAATAATAGAGTAGGTGTAATACAATTATGAAATTAAAAAAATTAATTCAAATTAATAACACAATACGATCATTAATGTTTAATGTGAAAGAAAATTTTAAATTCCTTAAAATATGTTAATGCAATATTTGTTCTCTCTCTCAAACTCATACGGAATATTTATAAAACGTATCATGACGTATTGTGTATTATAACTTTTGAGTAATCTTAGATTAAAATTACCTATAAAAATATTTTTAAGGGTTTGATATAACGGTTTTATACTTTATTGTTTTTTGAATTAAACAATTTAAACCTTACAAATAAAACAATTTAAAAAAAAAAAAATTTAAATTTGTATATTAAACTGTTTTGGGACTATATTTAAACAAACCGGTTTGTTAAACTCTCAAAAATATTATTTTCTATACATTTTGTAGTGCAATAACATCCTCTTAAGTTGAATGATAATCAAATACGACATTAAATAAAATACATATTCACTAGTCATAATGAAACATTGTCTTATAGAGTCAAGGAATATTGATATTAGCTTATCTTACACTTTATTAAAATCATTATGTATGTATTGTTTATCTATTGACTTATTATAACTTTACAAGAATAAAATAAAGTTCGCAATATGTTTTTGAAACTCTAAAGTTTGCGTTCAATTGTACACTTTTTAAAACATAAATTAAAAAGGTGCACATTCGTATTATGGTATGTCATTCTGTACACTATGTACATTATACTTAAGAGTTTAGGTATTACGATTGATTATAAATACTGGTATTACGTGGTATGTTTATACATCAAACGATTTGGCGATTATCAGTAGGTACCGGAAATAGTGATTTGGTAAATGTCAGTTACGTGAATCGTTTTTAATAAATAGTCGTAATGCACGTGCCCGTGATTTCATTAATATAGTGGTATTTTTGTTTTGTCGAAAACCGCGAATTCATTTTATACGTTCTTTTGTACTCTTTGTTTTTATAAAGCGAAATTTCTTTTTTTAGCTTTAGTTTGTGCTTGTTATTTCATCAGATACCAGCTCCAGCTTAAATAATTTTGATTTTAACTGAATGCGTTTTAAATACCATACACACAAATACACAATGAATAAACCATCTGTAATCCTCCAGAACTGACGAGAAGGATCGCCTTGTTCGTAAATGTATGCGGCGGTATGTGAATTATTTTTGATAAATAAGTCGCAATACGCATACCCATGATTTCGTCCATATAATGGTATTTTTTATTTTGTCGAAAACCGTGAAACGCATTTTTGGGCTCTTTTGTACTTTTTGTTTTTATTTAGCGAAATTCCTTTTTTAGCTTCAGTTTTTTCTTGTTGTTTCTCCTGATATCAACTCATGTTTAAATTATTTTATTTTTTTTTTTAAATCCACACACACATTCAATTAATAAACCATCTTTGATTCTACGGAATGGATGCTTACGGATCACATCCCAAAATATAGTAGTTATTCTTTTTTCCCGCTCAAGTTGCGTCTCGGTTCTACACAGATAATTTTCTGTTCTACGTACAGGTAGGTAATTATAAAACGAGTCTGCCTTGTTGGCGGTTTCAGTTATATCTTATATTATAGTATGTCATACAAATCAAGGAAACCAAAATCGTGGCCTCGTGGGTTTGTCCACAGTTATTTTTCTATATTTTTGACTTATTGAGTAACCAACTTATAGTTTTGGACTTAGCTGTTTTTTAATGACAAGTTGATAAGAATCAAATATTTAAAACTTATCTTGATTTTTTTACATTTGTGTAAATAGTTTAATTAAAGATAACATTATAATTTACTTAACTATTTGATATATTAATATGCATCTAGTCAACAGTAATCGATAGAAAAAGTATAAATTCACTAATTTAGAGTACACACCAAGTCATCGATTTCTTAAAACAATACGTATTAAAAATGGTTTTTTACGAGAAGCTGTGAAAGTGGCAATTCAAGTAACCTTTTATTTAAAATAATTTTAAAGAAAATTCTTAGAATTATGAAGATAATGCTATAGGCTTGTTAAAACCATATTTTAGTATTAATTAATTACCGGCCAGTATACCGTTATCTATTGAGTTTTTACTTAAATTAGGTATCGAACAATATGTCTTTTATACTACCAATTTTTATTTAAATATAAATATAAATACACCTAAAAAATCTTTTGGAAATATTTTAGTTGTGTGGTTATTAAATAATTATAAAATAATTCTGTATTTTTTTTTTTTGAATATTCTTGATTCATTTGAAATATATCTTGAATGAAAATTTGTACAATTAATCATAATACTTATTTTGTAGTAATTATTGAACTATTGCCTAATTCTTTCTGATTGTATTTTTTATTATATTCGTAATTTTATTCTCAATAAATAATATGTTGTTTTATTGATAGTACTTATTTACGCGCAACAATAAACATATTGAACATTTATGCACAAAACGAAAAATATTACTCTCCGACGTTCTGTAGTATTACATTTTTATGACAAAACTTTTGTGTTGTTTAAAAGTTTAATTCAGGCATCATATTTTACCTGAGGGGCAATTCAAATTAAAAATAAGACTAATGAAAAAAGTGTCATATTCTTTACATTATTGTTATTTCGTAGACCGAAATATTACTTACGTCTACGGGTTTGTCCAAAGTCAAAAAATGTTCAGCAACATGAACAGGAAGTATATTTGCTAAAAGTTTACGGTTATAAGCTTCTAGATGTTCCATATCTTCTTTTTCCTCTGAAAATAGACGTCGCCAAATACATTTATTTATGAATAATTTATAAATAACAATCGATTTATTACTTACCAGTAGCTTGTAATTTCCACAAAAAATCTAGCCGAGAAGTAACTTCGGTCTGCTGTGCTTGTAGAATTAACGCAACAATCAGCCCCAACATAACGACAAACATGAGTATGCGAATCCAAAATGATTCTTCTATTGGCCTGTGTGGTCAGACAAATTTTGAATGTAAAATATTTTCCTAGTGATAAGGTTTATGTGTGAAGGAAATCGATTATATAATATGTTTGGAATTATGTGGGAATAAAAATGCAGTACTCATCACAGATAGTAATCATAAATCATCAGTCATCCGCAATAGTTTAAGTCAATCATGAATTTCGGGCGATAAAATAATAATTATAATATATTAAACTAACACAATCCATTAGGTATAACTGATCGAATTGACAACTGCTGAGAGCAGTAAATCAAAATCAATAAACAAGGTTAAGTTTGCAAATGTAAACATGCAATATGCAATGTTTAACTATAATTATTATTTATTTACTTTTTAGTAAATTCAAAAATTGCAACAGTTAGTTGTCAAATTATTATAACATTTTCTTGATTTTCTTTTTGTATAAATAATTCTTAATTATACGGTAACTTTAATTTTATTTAGATAATTATTTTAGCTCAATAAAAATAGCTGATTTATTATTTTGTTCTTGGTTAGTATTTACGATTTACTATTTAGAAATCAAAATACATCATAATTTGTAGACTAATTTAATTTAAATTCATCGCAATACAGCTTTTAAAATATAATGTATAAACAATACTTTCTGTGTTTTGTTAGCGTAAATAAACTAAAAAAAAAAAACAAAAAAAACAAAAAAACAAGAAAACTAAATATTAAACATCATTTAAGTAATTTATTTACTAAAATAATAGCGATTTATTTTGGAACCAACAAACCAATTTAACGAAATATTGTTTGTTTAATCATTGCTTTTTAAATTTTAGTTGGTGTTCATTCGAAAGCATAAGTATTATATAATTTGGGGAAGGTATAGAAAATTTGATTTTGTACTTAGTGCCTATTTAACCACCTATAATATATTTACATAATATTATATTATTTTTAGAAATATATTAGCAATTAAATTTTTAATTTAATATCAAGTTAAACACAAACCTTTAAAAATTTACTACCTACTCAAAGAAATAAAAATAAGTCAGGCATAAAAAGTAATATAATGATGACTCAAAGCTTTTTAAGTTCAAAAAGATGTATATATATTATGTATATAAAAAAACATAATAATAAATAAAAATAAAATAAACGAAATTTATACGTAGATTAGAAAAATAGGGATGAGATAAAACGGTAAAAATATTTTCTTTGAAGTATTATAATGAAGATAATAATTGTCCCTCGCGGCTATACCTTATTATTGAACAGTCGACTTTTACAAAATTAACTAATAATATGAAAATTTTAAAACTCGTTTATTCAGTTGGATATCGGTGATGAATCTTCTTAAAGAACAAAAATACATTTTCATCTAATCTCCCATCTTTATGGCCAATACTTCTAGCATAGCACTATAAAATTACTTTTATCAGCGTAGTAAATATTCTTAAAATAATTTATAACAAAATTTGAATTAAATTTCAAAAAGAGCTTATAATTTTGATTATATAATATAATTATTTTTAATTTACCAGACTACGTGGTCTATAATAAGAGGTTATATTTTAATGCATATTTTTATTAGTGTATATATTTAATTATATAACTATTTGAGCAAACATTATTTTTTTTTTTTTTTAGAAAAATTTTAAATTTATAGAAAATATACATTTTTAAGTTAAACCAGTAATATTTGATAGTAAAAAAAATCCAACTTGTCAGATGGGAAAAATAAAAAACTTCATAACATCTTGTTTATTTTTTCTTTATTCCGAGAATAATGAAAGTTTTAGTTACTAATTATTTTTCGGAATTTGCATTTTTATTTTTATACCTATCTCGGAAAACGCTTTAACCATGTTTAATAAAATGTTTTATCAATTTTACGATATAAATAATACATAAGAACTTTAATATTAAATTGTCACTTTATGTCTTTATGTTAACAAAAAGAACTTTTTACCAAATTTTTAGTTTTAATGACATTTCCATTCCATGAATGAAAAATATAAATCTCAAAACAAACCAAACGGTTTCTTCAATTAAAGTTGTAAAATATATACTGTAAATCTATAAATTTATACTGTACATTACTGTATTAAATATTCAATTTCTTAATAGATTTGTATATATCTTATATATTATATCCTGGGTATAAACTTAGATTTATTCACAATCTATTATATTTTTAGGTATTGAGTAATGTGGTCTACGGAATGGATATAGTTACAACCTTAGTTATCTAGGAAAATAATTTCTTTACCTTATGGACACGTAGTAGTTGTTCGTAGCTAGGAGTTAGAGAACTATTTTAAAAGGTTTTTGGTGTTTATTGATACAAAACACAATTGGATAAAAATTCTAAAATTATATTTATTATGTTTATATGAATTAATATGTGTAGTATGATTTCATACCTATTGTTGTAAATAAATATTTTTTTTTTAAATATTGATGGTTAATATCAGATTAATTGCAGTGTGCGATGTGCGATTTTGAAAACATATATAATAATTTGGACGGAGCTAGAAAATATCAATTTTAAAATAATACTTAATCTGTTGCTATTGTTTATGGTATGTATATTTTAGTATTTAATTTGTATATTAACTATAATGAATGTTACAAAGATATCTGCAACAATGGCAGACGACAGATATAAATTCAATTTTAAATTTTTTCTTTTAGATACCTTCAAATAGTACGAATAATTGTAAAGTGTGTTATAATTTTGACTTAAGCGAGATATAAAAATATTCAACTGATAAAATGTGTAAAAACAGTTATTTAGTATAGGCTACAATTACTCACCTGTGATTAAGGAATATGCTGGAAAATATAAAATAACAAGTCGATATAAATATCAACAAGGAAAGTTTGACTAGACTGATGAGTACTTGGTACACAGCAACCAATATCATCAGGATGATTACACACACGGTCAAGTACTGTGAAAAAATGTATAAAAAGCAAAATGTTACAATACTAATAATATAATGATACGAACGCCTACATAATATTTTATAAACCGTTAAAATGTGTCATTAATTTATTACATTGAATAAAAGTTGACAAGCGCTCTCCCGCATAATCGGATTTTCGATGACCAATACTTCGGTTACATTTTTGTTTTGTTCGTTGAAGCACACTTCCAATTTGTGAATGATCTGAAAATAAAGCAATAACAGGCGGTTGTGGATTAATCGTAGTACCTATGGCACAGTTAACTCGACCGAGAACAGAACAGCGGTTATTATACTATTATAAAGTATGGCATATAAGTTACCAGCGGCGTCATGGAAGTAAAAAAGCAGCAGACGATTATGGCGAGAGCCAGCGATTGAGCTATGGACCGATTCTGGTTGATTGTTTGCGACGCTTTTTTCAACGGTTCCGTCATTTCCTTAAATGGACAGAGAGTATGTAAAATACAATATTGTCGTACTCGCAGCTGGTACGTTATATAAAATATTATGAATTGATGGTGACGTTTAAGGTGGGTTTACTTACCATCAGACGATTGCGAAAAATTACTACTGCCGACATGAAGATTGTCAGCCATCCGACTACTAAACATCCCAGTAACAAATAGGACCTACGGAAAATGTAAAACGGAAAGCATTAACAAACACGCCGTCGAGTCAATGTCCCGGAAACGTTAAGACGTCGCTGCGGGTACTCGGGTCGTACAGAAAGGTGTCAGCGGCCAAGAGGATTACGACGTTACATTGGCTCGAGAACGAGAAGCGTTATTATAACACACGATGACATATAGTAATTATATACTTACAACGGTAGAATTATCACGTGACCCGCGGTAATAGCCGAATATATACACACCGTACACGTCATGTAGGTGTAGAGCATCCGGTCGGGCACTTTGCTGTACTGCGTAACAGACGGTACCGATTAGTTAGGGAATTATTATTATTATTATTATTAATATTAATATTATAGTATTTTCGAGCACGACGATGGCGGTGCTAATGTAACGCACCTTGCGCACCTTATGTCATTATAAACGATATCATTATGTATTGGACCAGTGACCACAGCCTCTGGTGTCATATTATTATTATTATTATTATCGGTACTCACGATTTGTTCGATGTTGGTGTCGCGGAATTTCAACGTTATCGGGTAGCAGTACTGTGATTTAAGACGGTCGATGCTTCGAGCGTCGATAGCGCACAACAGGTATTCGTCCACCTCGCCGTGATTCAGTTCGGGTTCGTCTTTGCTGAAAACGAAAGAAAAACGCGCGTTAAGCCACAAGACGTACTATCGTAGGTGTACAAATCATAATGACGTATTACGTATACGTTTGATTTTCACGTGACGGTATAATACACCGGTCTTAGTCGGTGACAATGGTCGTTAGTAATTCATCACGAAAATATAAAATAATATTTACTCAGCTAGATGTAAAAAAAAGCCCTTAAAATATAATACAATTTGTATAATAAACAGTTACTAAATTGGAAGGCTACATTCATCATTTTTTTTCGTGTTATTTGCAAAAAAATCGCAAGAAACCAATTTGTAGACATGATTAAAAATAAATAGTTTAGTTATTTTCCGTTAAGTATCGCGGGTTTGTGAGATTACAAATGTAAAATGCATAATTCTATGAATACTTAATAAAAACGATTATTTTAACTTAAAATAATTCTTTTTGAAAAGATAAGGCTTTTAAATTGGCTACATCATCATCTTAAATCATATGATAGATAAAAGAAAATATTCGTGGGAATTCACAGATTATAAAATACTATGACTATAATATCATACACTATACTGTGTTGTGTATAAATATTAGTTAATAAGTGTTAGGTGATAATAGCCATTGTACAAACACATAATAGTTACGTTTTAATTTATAAATCGTAATACTTATAAATTAAATTATGTTATATTGTTACATTAGTAACATTTTTACATTAATATAATATAAATACACACATTGCATTAAAAATATATACATTTATATGGGATATATCGGTCAATTAATTGCTTAGTACTATTTTTTAATAGTTACTAATATTTGTGTGACTACAGTGCATGATTTTTGGCATCAAAAATATAGTACGATCAGCATGTTCTAAAAAGTTTATTACCAACTGGTGACAATGGAAACTATTACTCATGTTATACACGTCGTGTTCAGTTTCAGTAAGTATTGCGTATGTCTCAATATAAGCTTCAAGAGAATAGAATGACAAAACTTTTAAGAACTTAGTAAGTACACGTATATTTTACATGGAATCGAACTTCTAAATGATGACGAAGCATTAAACAAGTTTCATTAATGAAAATTATACAATTCATTTTGAGGTTGGTTTCAGTGTTGTATTCACCTTTGCTTGCACAATACGTAATAAGACGTTTTATATGCAATTCAACAGCGTAAACTTGTAATTTGCATTATTATTACTAACTATACCTTAAGACAAATAATTAGTATTAGAATTACTAAAAAATAACACACATCAAAATAGGATATAAACACATTTATTAGATCACATATAACCTATATTATCTTTTTATTTAAAACAGCCAATAACGTAGACGAGGTTATAACAAAAAGTTGATCGTAAATAATGTTGCTAGCTACACCGTTGTAACTCTATATATAGTTGCATAGTTATATTGTTCGATTTACAAAGGCACAGGAATTGAAAAAAATTACAGAAGTGTTAACTTGTAGTCTCTGCACTGTTGAAAGTGCTGATGCGAGTCATCCGTATAGGGGTTAGCTGACATATTTTCGATAATTTACTCGTTCACTTATTGTTCTATACATTATACAATGCGGATGTTCATAACCCGTCCGTTGTAGACAAAAAGCTGCCAAATTACAAACACAGTGATTCACTAAGCGTGTTAACCCCTTTTATTTCCTCGAATAACGTAATTATTTAAAATCTGATTATTGTTTTTTTCAAATTTAATCAAAGACTACATTTTTAAATCATAGAAATTTTTTGTACCACTTATACTGAGTTTCCTACTGTTTATCAAATGATAATCTCCCTTTTAAAAAGCAAATTACCTAAAATATAATTTTTCTGAAATTTTTGTAGCATCAATATCAAATTAAAACGAGCAGCTATTGAGTTTGAAGCTTATGTATTAAGGATAGTGGGTAGTAGGTACATTACAAAGGGTTTGAAGATATGGGCTATGGGGCTATGGTAATCATTTGAAAATTGTAGTTATTTGTATAAATTTATTAATATTTATAGTTTAAAAAATAGTTAATTTAGGTTATGTCAGTTATTTTATATTTCTTTAAAACCAATTTTTATGGACTTTTATTTTTAATATAAGCATTTTAATAATTGAAAAAATGCTCCTCCAAGTATGAAATTAGTATTTCAAAATTAAAAAAAAAATTGAACTACTAAATAATTAACAATGAAAATGCTATTCTCATTTGAAGAAGATGGAAGTTTTTATTGTCACGGGACATTCATTAAGTAGTACCTACAAAAAAATCTTGTTATAAGTACATTTAAAAATTTTAAAATCAGAATTTGAATTAATCCATTATTTAATGAAACAATATACTTGTCTAATATGCTCAGTGGGTGAACCACCCAGTATTTTATATACACCATCAGACACGATTATACATGTAATATCAATCGTGTATTTAAAAAAGTGATCTATATCGATAATTGATAACGATCATCATTTCTAATACATCGAGATCTCCACTTATATATTTTATAAATAATATTGTCGAGTTCCTAAATATTAACTACGAAATATAAAAAATATAAATAATGGGAATATAAAAGTTGATAAAAATATCAAATAAAGAGACTACCACCTATACGTACATTTTTTACTTTAGATAATAATATTATATGTATTAATAACTACTTTAAATGAAAATCAATTTATCCAGAGTTATAATTTGTTATTAATATTTTGTACCATTCGTACATATTTCATTTTTACACACATTTACATATTAGTACTTGATATATAAATCACACTAGAACATTCTGTATAAAAATAATGTTGTACTACAAGTGCAGGACTTCGGTATATGACCATCATTCAGCTTACCCTTAGCTCAAATTTATTATTTAATGTAACCTATATATTATAATAATATTATTTTATCTGCCGGTACAAGCTTCATGTAAACTAACTAATTGTTAAACCCACTCAGTCCATTGTAGCAAACAGTGAATACAATTGAAATAGTACCTTTATATATATATATATATTACACTACTATATAATTTAATGTTGGACTTTACCATGTAAATGTATTATGACGTTGGTTGTGTCCCATGATTCTGAATTCTTTTGATATATTACCATTATGAGCATGACCAGGACTCTGTTTTTTGTAGTATTGAGATACCTAAATAAAAAAATAGTTATTTATCTATAGAGAATTTCACAAAAAAATAAAACAAAAATGGTTTTAGGATATTTGTACCGAATTAATATTATTTCATATACCTATGCTATGATGCCAGACTGAGCATTTTAAACTATAGATTTTATTTTAAATATAATTGAGATATAAAAGTTAAGACTAAAGATATTTAATTAAATTTTATTTGTCTTAAATAATTTTTGTGTTGAATTGCAACACACAATACATCTCGGAACTAGAAGGATTTATCAATTATAATGTCGTTTGAAAAATTAAATTCAATATTAGATAGTTGATATTTCATAAAAACGGTTTTTTTTTGAAAAGTTTCAATAATATAATTAATTATTTACAATAATAATTGATATAATTAATAAATATTTATTATAATAATTTAACAAAAACATGAATTTATTGATTTATCTATATTAATATGCATATTATATATATATAAAGTTATTTTTTTTGAATTTTATTTTGTTCCAATCGATTTTCGAGATATTGAGAGTTAACCAGGTAATAAAAAATTAAAATTATATTGACATTATTTTTGTAAATACAATCTGATGAAATCCTAAACTATTTTTATAGAAAAAACAATAATTGAAGAATGAATATTTTATAGTTATTCGTTGTAAATTGAATAAAAAATAAAGAAAATAAGTACAAAGTTTTTTTAATACTGTTTTTTCAATAACTGTTACTTATTTTATAGTATTTATTTTTTATTTCATATATTAGTCTCATATAATTTGTAAGGTATTTCTAAAATGTATTTTATTTATTAATATACATTTATTTTAAAATACTTGCGAATACACGATTGTGTTTATTTAATAAATATTTTATTCCAATATTGATTTTTATTTTATTAGGTATTTGCTTAAAGTTAGGTTGTTTTTTTTTTAACGGTATTCAACAGTTAATTTACAGAATAATATATTAAACTTGATTTTTAATGGTTAATACTAATTCTCGAGAATAATAATAATTCGTTTTACAATATGTATTTGGAATTTACGTATAATATTGTAAAACATAAGTTTCACTATACATTTAAGAATGTTTATTTATTATTTCTACTAACGTAAGTTGTTTCCGGCGGCACTATAAGGTATGTTTCGATGTTGTGGTCCTTCAGAAACGCATTCCGCTCACCACCGTTACCGGGTTCCACTTGGTAAGCGTTGCCCAAATACTTGAGCGTGTCCGCAGTAATATGTATTCTCCTGTACGCCAAACGACAGTTTTCGTTGTTCGAAAATCTATATATGTATAGAATGTGACAAAAAAAAAACAATCGATCTTACCCAGGTATTCCACCGCTTTCCATTTGATTCGCCAACGTCACGTCGTTTGACCACACGTCGAACTGCCATTTGCAAAGTCCCAGGACGCCGCAGTGCACACGACCCGAGTGTATTCCCACCCTCATGTTGACGTTGACGTCCATCACGTCTCTCACCAACCTAAAAAGGAATGTGATATTAAAATTTTTATTTAAAAAAAATATTCCATTTATGCCAGTCAATACTAGATTTGTATTCCTCATGCATGATGCGGCGATGTGCACTTACGTTATGGCGTCGATCATGTCCAAACCCATCTGGACGCAACAGTTGGCGTGGTCCGGCCTGTGCTCAGGCAGACCACTCACACAGTAATAACAGTCCCCCAACAGTTTGATTCGTAAACACGCGTTTTCTTGAGCCAACCGGTCGAACCTATACACAAATCACCAAGAACATATCAATATAAAAGTCTGTCGCTTTCCGTATCGTATCCGACTACTATATATTGTTATATAACGAGTAAAACTCCATGCAATTTTAAGCCGATACGGCGTTTTTCGTATATCACCTCGCAAACAATTCGTTAAGTAGCCTTACGAGTTCTTGAGCTGTACACTGATCGGATAAACTAGTGAAACCGCATATGTCCGCGAACAAAATGCTACAATGTATACAAAAATAATATTACAAACACTTCGATTAAGACCACAATACCTAAAAGTTAAATACTATTACATTAAATACATATTACGTTGTTTGTTTATGAATTATTTAAATATACCAGTAGGTACGTGTATTTAGGTACAATTTATAAAACTAGGCGGGTATTATAATTATGAATGTTAAATGTAACCTATATTGAACATTCATTATTTATTGTAAAGGAAATAACTAAAAGTCAACGGTTCGACGAACACACAAGTGTTTGTATTTTGACTTTTAAAAGTATCACTATGTGTAGTATAGTGAAAACACCAGTAGGTTTTGTTGTTTGCAATTTAAATTTTATTTTAATTTATAACTGAAATAATTAATAACGAAATTGGCTTTCAACATTATTTGTATATCCTCCAGTTTGTTATATTTAAAACAAAGAGATGTACTATGCCAAAATAAATTATTGTAAAATGATTTGAATACGAGTTGTAGAGTGCTGTTCAAAAAAAAAAAAAATTAACTACTCCCCAACGTTATTTTACTTAGAAACATATTATATTATAATATAATATAATTAATGTATACTTTTATTCTATAAATTAGTTATAATGTTATTGTAGTGTTAAGTTGATAAAACAAAATTATACGTTATTATAAAAATGTAAATTACTTTATTAAAAAAAATCATTCTAATAGGTACATAGTTTTAATTAGTCTTAAAATAATAACAAAAGTGACTAAGAACATTGCTGATTATATCATATTATAAAATAATATATAATATTTTGATATTATGTTAAAAAAAGATTTATTTAATTTTCATAAATTAGGATTTTTAATATTGTTTAATATTTTGTAAATATTAGTATTCTGTGAATATTAACAATATGTACTGGACAAATATTGTAAAACGTATTTAAAATGTGAATATTGTGATATTGTCGCATGGAATTAACTATATAGGTATTTTGTTTAATATCTGAATAATACTATACGGTCATATTATTATTGTAATATTGTAGTGAATCACCAATAATTATAATGGCCTATTTTTAGTGAAATCAATTTTATTATGTTTTAATACTATAGATACCTGACATTCTCGTGCTTTTGTATATAAATCTTGTGGAACATGCTGTCATGGCGTTTACCTGCGATGTCGGCCTTCATTTCCATAGCGACATGGCGGGGCAGTACTGACAAAAGCAACCTCTCCTATTTGTAAAATACTTCGATGTGAATATGTGGGACGATTATTAAATTAATTTTTTTCTCCGTACCTGTTGTTGATTAACTTTTTGCGTAGTCAGTCTCGCCTGGACGCATTGTCTGGTCTCCAAGAATGCTTGTCTCTTCGCCACTTCATTTGGGTAATGCATCATAACACCAGTCACGTTTGTGCACGCCAACAATAGCAAATTAATGAAACTCTGAAATTCAAAATATGTTTTATTTTATCCGCTATATACGTACAAATAGGTCTTGAACTCATAACCAAATCAAATAACCGATCGGGAGAGTCATTATTCATTAGTATTTTTTTTTAGATCGAAATAAAAAATAACAATTTCAGTCGGGTATTCTATAAATACCCGAATTCTGGATGGAAAAATATTATTACTATGATTTTTATTGTTATTATTATAATATACATAGTCAAACGTGTATAAATGATACACCCGAGGGTGTAGTATCTCACGTATTTTCAATATTAAAAACAACCATTAAATATTTAAAACGGAAAAAAACAACAAAAGTAGCTAATTGGCAAGGTAAGTGTATTTTCTGGTTACCTGTTTTGATAGGCCCTGTTCCATGGACAGGGTGAATATCAACTGCGACAACATGAAAACAGTACCAGCCACAATGGCGTACTGTAACTTGACCGGCAGCAAACTGTAAGAAATGTAGACGAACACTAACGTGGGTACAGTGACGGCTTGCGATCTGGTCAACACGCCGAAAGACAACTCAATCAGCAGGAACGTGGCCAGCACCACGTAGGACACGAAACTTAGATATACTTCGTTCAATCCGGACCGTGACACTATGCCTATTATGACTGCAGACAGAGTACAATCGGTACATTAAACACGTAGATAGTATTACAGAGTTGGGCGGACTTAATATGTTTTATGCACTGTCGGGAGACCCGCGAACTTACCTAGGTAAATAAGTATACAACACAAAAGTAACAAGGAACATTGAACCTGAGTCTCGTAGTCGGAAAGGACAACTGCTATGGCCATACACGTAAACAGTATACAGAGCAGCACCAACAAATGGACCATGTGGCTTTGGTTGGTTCGTAGAAAATATCTTTGGTAGAGCATTTCCACCTGTTAATAGAAATCACGCACGTGTACACGGACGGATACTATAACGCGTTATGAATAAACATTAAACTCATGTTATGTATTCACGAGCAGATAAGCCACCTCGACGTATACGTTAATTAATATCGTATTATTTACGTTTCGATTAATCGTTACATTATAATCAGTAAAATTGTTTGTAAATAAATGAATTTATAGTCTCGTATATTATTGGCACGGCAATATTCTAAGTTGTTAAAACAAGTTTCACTGGAATGTGCACCACGTGGGAGAAGACGCTTTTGTTCGAATTATTTGGTTATTATTTAGTGTGAAGTGTTTCAAGTTAAAATTAATCTAAGGACTACAATCACGGTTATACTAATTAAAAACCAGCGTCATATTATTAAGCGAATGATTTAATAGTGATACATTATTCAGCGACATATAATTCACACATAAATATTAATAATCTCAAGACTCTCTTAGACTTTAATCCTAAGAAGCAATACATACTAATTTTATCCTAAATATACGGTTATTAGGTTATTATAATTTTAACAGAAAATCCATTACGTATTTATGGCTATACATAGAATGTAAAATAGTACAAAAACATATTGAGTAATTTTATTATTATTCAATTTTTTTTCCATAAAATAATAATACAATTATTTATATAAATTAAAAAATAATTAATTCAACCTAATTTGACATGACCCTGCATATAACAAACACGATGTTAGAAGGTAATAATAAAATGAACAATAATCTATATAAATATTAAATATGATTTCTCAATTATTAATTTTTCTTTTTTATTATTGTGAAAAAAAATTTAAAAAGTATTATATGCACGTATATTGTATATGCAAAACGAAAGTCAAAAAAGAGTATCAATTAATAAAATACTTGATTATAGGTAAAATCCAATTGTTGTAGGCATGCCTTGAAAATTATTTCAAAATAAATTTTATTATTTTAACAAATTTAACAAAAAAGTTATTTAAACTCTAAAAACAATGATATATTATTTTTTGTTACTTAAGATTTTATACTTGAGATTATAAATATGTGTGAGCTAAGCTACAGCTACGGTTAGATAGACTAATACGTTTTTGTAAAAATATCTGTACACATAGTGTTTTAATTCAAATTTAATTTAATAATACCAAATTAAAAAAAAAATAATTGTATACATTTAAAATATTTCATTACCAATTATGTCAGATTAGAAATTATTTTTGACATATGAACATGTAGACGGGAGAAATAAAATATATTTTATTTTGATGATTTTAATTTTGGTCGAATAATTTATTAACTTAAAAATTTAAAAAAGTTTCGTTATAATTGACTTTTGTTGTTCATTAACAATTAAGACGCTTTGTTAGTGAAGTTTATTCGCGAGCATTGTAATTTTTTATGAAAAAAAAGTTTTCATAGAATATTAATTGCAGCTAATATTAATTTGTACCTCTATTTGTACAAGTCAAGCCGGTTGAGCAACAAATTTCAAACCTCAGTTTAAAAAAAATAAAAAAATACATCTCCTTACCTGTAAATTATTGAACTGGTGTGATGAAGTCAACAGTGTGGTGATCTTTTGGCAACATCCGAGCTTGGAAAAATCACGTAGAATGTCCCCATTGTCCTCGGATAGACCAGGCACGAACTTGTTGTTGGGCGATAGTGAAACCCTTTCGCACGCGTCTGCCTGCTGATCGGATTCCGAGTAATTGACTGTTTCGCTGGCACCGCGGCTCTTTAACACAATATTTTGTTTTTCCATTCAATATTTACGTTACAGAGTCGATATGATCGCGACGGCGAGACCACAATATAATATTATATTAATCGAAAACGGGTTCGTGATACTTTATTGTTTCTCGCAGCAACTTACCGTGATTCTCACGGCATACGATTACCGTCTACCATACACCTATATAAATTCATAAACTTCAACCTCTCCACCAACTGTGTATAGCGTGTGCGTATATAACACCGCAGCCGTTCGTGTTTGTTCCGAACGTGCGGGATGACAGAGAGGGCCGGTAAGTAATTATAAGTATGTAAGTACGTATATTAGCTGCTAGGCGATTGTGTTTGTTAAACTGTTCCTATTTATGAGTAATTATTTTCAAAGACATAATCGTCCAAAATTTTAGTTGGTATAATAGTGTATGTGTGTGTGTGTGTGTGTGTGTATTTAATTATTGTACCGTTTAAAATCTTTATTACTTCGAGTGCGACTTAACGCTGAAGCTTGAAATTTTTAAAATTAACATAGAGTAACGTCAGAAGTATACCAAAACAAAACATTTACTTGCCAACTAAAATAAATTGTATTTAGATTATCATTTGACTATAATACAATATTTAAGTATTAGATAATACCTATGATATTATGGTAGCAGATACTAAGTACACGATCGTGGGCTTATACTATAACTGACACTGATTAGACTATATACATAGTTATTCAAGTAAACATAACTATTTTTTTTTTTATTATAATTTATATAGGAAATCTGAAAAAGTGATTTTTTTTAGTGTATCATAAATGGATTGCTGTTTTTTTTTTTTAATGCGTTAGTAGCTATTAATATGTTCATTACTATAATATGACTAAACATTTAAAAATAATTATTGTACAATTTAATCTTCATAATTTGTTTTGTAAAACAAGAATATATTTGTTTGTGATAGTAATTTAAATTATGTTAGACATCCCATCAGACCAAACCATATAATTTTCAAACTATTTTTTTCAAATTTGAATTTTGCAAAACTAGTATTTTAGTATCAAATTATAATAATTATTCCGTTGAATAAAACGATTTAATTTTTGATTTACAAAGGGGGAAAAACTTAAAAGCTAATATTGGTTGATATTGTTGTTATATCATAGTAATAATTAAAAAAAAAGATTTACAAAAAACTAGTTACAAGAAGTTTGTTGTAGGGAACAAACACTATGAGGTATTCTATACATCGAATAATTAATATATTTTTATTAATTAATTAATAATCAATAATTATGTTTAATTTCTTGAAAGTAGTCAATTATAAAAAAAAATCAAATCATACAGCCACATTAAAGTATTAATTTAAAAAGTTTATCATACAAAAACAATATAAATGCATGATTATAAACGAATTAATTCATGTTTTTGCTCATTATTGCCATACAATATCGTTTTGAAGCTATTTGGGGAGAAAAAAATATAATATTTATGAGCGACGTAGTAATTTATATAGAAGATCATATTGTACACATGCATGATAAACAAAAAAGAAAATAGTGCTAAAATATTCTATACTATCTTTTACTTATAATACCCTTTTTATGTCATTATATAATATTATGGTTTAAAGGATTTTAAATATTTAAACACATTATAGTTAGGAGCTATATGATGATATTGAAAGTTTTGGTATTGAATTCATAAAAAAATCAATCAAAACATTTTTTTCTTATGAAGTCAGAAAAAAAATTAGTCAAGTGTCTTATTTGAGATAATAATGTATAGTTAAATTAAATTTAGTATTCTTATTCTTATACATTAAAATTCTTCAAAGCGGGGAATGTATTATCAATATTTAAAAATAAGTCAATTATCCAGTAGGTAATAGTTAAGTTTGTTCTAATTTTGATATAGATCTGTAATACAATCTTTAAAAAGTAATTTATGTGATGGCCATAGAAGTATAGTCAACTTACCAAATACAATTGTTTATGGTGTAAAAAAAATAATTGTTGATTTAAAAAATGAAGGTTTCTAAAGTTGATTAACACGATTATAATGTAATTAACACATAGTAACAAAGTAATAAATACAATATGAAATAAATTAATAACAATAAAAAAAAAAAACAATGTAAAAAAAAAGCAATGTTATATGTACCAAATAATTAGTAAATTAAACAACAATTACGACAACGTCACTTCGTATAATTACTTTAAAAACTACTTAGTATGAAATTGTTTTTTAACGAATAAAAAAAAATCAATGAAAATGAAATACTTGACACGTGATTTCGAAATAACACTAATAAACACATATAAACCATGTTAATCTTAAATATGAAGCATAATCATCATACACAATTCTGCCAACTGTATTATGTTATTAATTATTAATTGGATATGTTTGTAAGTACTTACTAGATAATGATTATTTCTTAAGTGCCTTTTTTTTAAAAATAAATAACTGATAGTTCAGTAGGTACATTAAAAAGAGTTCAATTAAATTTAAATCATCAATGAACATATACTACGTGAAGGTAAGAAGAAACAACAGTGTTCTATATGAGTTGGCATTCAATATGTGCGCCCATGATGATTGACGAGGTTAATGAATATAATATATTAGTGAATATTACTTTGCTAATCTATTTCAGTATAGTTTATATTAAAAATAGATTCACACACTACTGCTGTACATTTAGTTAAATTATTAGAAACATTTTAATTAATAGGCTGGATACAAATTCTGTCACAAGAAATCTTCTAAGGTTTTAAAATTGTTAATTCAGAGTTAGAGATATGAATTAAAAAATGTCAGTGTCGTTTACGGATATTTTATCTTACTTGTCATTCGTGTTTTATTATGAATAGTTAATATTAAAGATTACACCACATATGTTTATAATCAAGGCTTTTCACACGAATGGTTTATTCGGTTATCTGGTTTCAGGTGTTGGACGGAAAATTGGATTTTCGTCTATGTTCCAGATTTTGAAAAATAATTATATTGTTCAACAATTCATGCTGTTTGTGGCAAAAAAAAAAATATTGTCCAATTTTTTAAATCCTCTTATGGAGTTGCTTTCACATTGAAAAAAAAAGGTTGATTTCATACTTAAAATCATATACGTATTTCGCTAAATGTATTGGAAGTTAATGTACCCATGTATTACGATAAAAAAATAAAAAACGTGGTATTTAATTTATTACTTATTTGCTATAAGTGCTTAATGCTTAATAATAAATACGTTTTATAAGAATGGACATGCTATAAACGTAACTGTTCTTTTTTTTTTAAAAAAATCTATTATTTTGAAAATTATCCCATCGTATTTGTATTTGCTTTAAATTTTCAATGTACATAGGTGTATGGTTTAATTATGAACAAAACGCTTAGCACACTATTCCTAGTCGAAAAAATACGAGTAAAAAAAGTTATAACATTAAGCCCCTAAAAGTATTTTTCTGTAGACAAACTTTGACACAATAAATTTAAAAAGTACTAGTAGATTATCTTGACACTGCAGAATAAAAGTATACTATCGATTTTACAAATCTATAGAAAATTATTATAGCAATATATTTAAGATTTTTTTTAGAGAAATTATATATAATATTGAGATGAAGCTACATCAAACGTAAAACTTTATAGTGCTCAATATGATACTATTTAACAAAATACAAGATAAAAAGAGTTTTTAAAGTTTTATTTTGGAAAAATAATTTCTTCTTAATTAAAATAGTTTTACAGTTTCGTACACATTGATGGAAAGAAATTAACTGTCATAAAATTAATTATACATTTATCACGTTATTAAATACGAAAAAAAGTGAATAATGTTTTTATGATTTTTTAACTTTAATAAATTTTTCCAAAATAATTGTAACATCAAAATAAAAACGTTACGGATGCAACAAATATTTTCTTTCATATCATGCGTAAAACTTTTATTTATAAACAGGACTATTGATTCTTTCCTGTGGGAGCAGTTTTTACAGTTTATATGATTGATGTATGGATCTCTTTAATACTATTTGTCTATTGTATGGATATAAACACCCAAAATGCCTAATAAGAAATATGCTTAATAGATAAAGTTAGAAAAACATCAAATGTATTATATTTCACATACATTAATACAAATAAACATTGTATCTCGGGAAAAAATTATAAATACAATTTAACAGAATAAAATGACTTTGATAATTTTTAAATAAAAAAAGTTAAAAGTTGCATTAAAAAAGAATATAGTTTCTCAAAAAATATTAATATATTTTACGAAATTTCGTGCGAAGATCAGGTAGGTTAGCCATGGTACGCATTCACTATACACCCCAGTTTAATATTAAATATATTATAGATATAATAAGTCTGCACATAAATATATACAAAAAATAAAATGTTTTTATATGTAACTTTCATCTGAACAAATTATTGAAATTGAAAATTGTTTTTTTTTTTTACTCATTTTTAGTGAAACATATTATAAATATACTTTAATACGGTAATATCATATTATTACTTAAATATTTTTCCAAAAAAAACATATTTTTAATATAAAATGCATAACATAATATTTCGTTTTAAAGTATACATTAACCTAACGGATGAAACTGATAAAAAAAAAAAAAATGGTTTTCTCTTTAGAACTTATTATATATTATTCTGTTGTTCGTTAAATTTATTGTAAATGTTTTTCCAGGATAATAAAAATGATGTTTAAAATAAATCACATAGCTACATTTTTTTCAGTAGAAATTTATTTTATTTTTTATTTTTATAAGGTAATTTTTTTATACTATGTATCGTTATTTTATTCTTTCGGAAACATAACGTCAATATTAATAACTGTTTTAGAGGCAATCGGTCATGTCAACTTACACGTCATATTGTACATACGATCGATTGTCGTAACAAAATATTTTATGGCCTTTTGGGCATAGTTTTTAATTTCATGGAAAATTAAGAGGAGTAATTAATGTTATTGGCAATTTGAAATTTCACAAACCACCTACAGAGCTAGCAGCGTTTCCGATGTACTCGAGGGTTTTCAGTGATAATTTATTCAATTACACGGGTATTTCCTCTCGTATTTATACATATTGTATAACCACCAGGCAAAAGGTCAACACACACACACACGCTCACACACATATATCAGTGCTCATCAACGCATATTTGTACGTAATAACAATATAATATATTATTTATATATTTATATAAAACCATTCATGCACTAACCTTATTCATTTAGTTATAATTGTGGATAGTTTGATTATATATTCATCGAATATATATTTTTTGTTGGTAAAATAATTTTACATGTATAGAAAAAAGATTATTATTATTAATATCACTTTTACCAGCAACGGAGTTGGTGAGTCGGAAGCTGTGGAAAAATGTTGATAAACCGCCCAATTAGTGCGTCTTGTTGTCTGCGGTGACGATTCCATTTCCGTTACAGACTCCTCTGCTGTTTTGCGGTGTTGTCGAAGGCTTGTCCATTTCTTTGGCGTTCTCTATATGAGACAAAAAAAAATTATTATGACTAATAAGTGAACTGAACTTTTGAAATAATGTGTAGGATGTGGATTGTGGGTAAGTACTATATATATAAAGCTATCGAAAAATGCACAGGTAATCAAAATATGATGATTACAATAAAAAACAACAAAAATAAAAAATTATAATTATTTTCTATAATTATAGAAAAAAGATTTTTAAATTATCAAAATTTACTTTTTGTTAGTGTATCTTATAAACGTGGAGATTTTAAGCAGAAATGTATTTAGTTTAATATCATACATAGTATTTGCAGTGTTTTGTTCTATTACAATATTAAAATTTGTGAATAAATATAAATAATAATATACAATATAATATTTAATGTATAATTGTATAATTATATAACCAATGTATACTAATGTATGTATATGGTTATGGCTATTCAATTTTGACGGATATTACAAAATACGATTTAACTATATTAGTGAATATAATTTTATTGATGTATTGCTAAATGTTTACCACCTAATTTATGAATTTCAGTAAAGTATTTCAATATTTGTTTTACTTTTGAATAGAACATTGTACATTTTATAATATCACCGTACATACCTCTTTATACACAAATTATTTCGGTTATTTGGCTTTATTAATTATGAAAACAAGATGGTCGCCGAGGAAAAACTGTGGTAAGTGTAACATTCATTATATACCTAGTATAATAGTACACTCGTATACCAGTATAAGGGTTGAATGTATGCATAATAATAGGTAATAATAATCTTCTGAATATGCTCTTCTTCCGGGGATTTAATTTGATTTGGTTTAAATCGTTCACCATCTGATAAACATCTTAGATAGATAAATTAACGATAATAACGAGTAGACCAAATAATATAACATTGCCGTTTAATAATGAAGTACTCGCATAAAAATTATAATAGTATTATAATATAATAATTATTATGTTTATACTCCATTTTTTTTGTTTAGTATTGTTACTTCTACTTTGTTATTACCATTGTAAAAAGCCGATTGGCGTTTATTTTATAAATAAATAATAATCTGAGTCTTATCGGTATCGATGGTATCTCGAAATAATGTTCGTTTAATTTTTATTTGAATAATTTCTAATAAAATAACTGAATCGAAACTGTACGAATAAATCATTTACCAAAAACAGGTTCTTATATACGTGGGTATAAATGGCAAATTGGTAGATTGTTTTATATTTTTTGATTTTACACGAAAGTATTCAATGCGTACAATTTAAAAGAACTTTTGTTCCGGTTTGCAACACTCAATAATTGGAATACTTAATTATAATATTTTAGTAACTTTTGTTTGCGCACAATATGTGCATTATTATCGTGTGTTAAAAAAAATCGTCGTTTGTATACTTATATGATGATAAATTTATATTCTTTTAGTATCAGATCCAAAAACAAGAAGTTCTACGGGTTATATCTCATGGGTAGGTATTGTAGGTAAAACAATATGTCATTGTTTTTCTTTTGATAACATTACTTTAAATTGGTATTGTGTTTGTTTTTCTCATTTAAGCTGACCCAATTTAAAAGTCCAATTTGGCCATGTCTCTAACATTGAGATCTTTGAAATTAGATATGTTCGATAAACATTATTTTTGACCATTAAATCTTGATGTTAAAAACCCGACGGGCATAACAAATCAATTGATTGATATCAATTACAAGTAAATTTCATGTTCAACTTCCAACCAATTTGTATTATGATTTTTTTTTTTTTATTCACAGGTTTGTAATATTTTAGTATGATATAATAATTATAAAGAAATAACTCTTGAATGTCTATGATAGCTTTTAAATTTTGATAAAAAGTAAAAAGTAACTATTTAATTATTTTCAATGGATTATGGTAATTTTTGTATTACCGATTCGCTTTACACATAAAATAATAATTATTTTGTAGGAATTCAATTTTAAAAAATTGGTAAGTTGATTGATATCAATCCTAACATTATATAATTATCTTTATTCTTTATTATAGAAAACACTGAAATTAAATGGTAGTATTTTTATTAGCGAAATTAACTTTCATGGAAGATTGGACAAGTTAGTGAATTATTTTAATTCAATTAAGTAAAGGTTAAATAAAAATTCAACAAGATAAAATGTAACAATAATTAATAATTTATGAATAACTCAGTTCAGTTATAAGTTAATTAACTAATATTAAATTAACTTATTAATTTCATTTTTACAGACATTTCTTGATAAATGTATGTAAAAAGTATTCACTGAAACGATAAATCAAATAATACAAAGAATAATAAGTGATATTAACCCATTTTTTTTTCTATAATATTCTTTATAAAAATAAAACATATTTACGAATATAATATATATATTGGTATATTAATTATTAATAAATAGTAGATACTTAAATCTAAAAAAGTTGATTTCAATAGAATTTTATTTAAAATATTTACGCTTCACTTAAAAAAAAGCAATAAATAAAAAAAAATTTAGTTGCTAAATATTAAATGTAAAACGAGTTGATAAAATACGAGTAGATTGCAATTAAACAGTTTTCAAAATATTTATGGTCCAGATATTACGCTGTTAAAATATATTTATTTTGCGTTTTACTATCTGCAAACTATTATTAGAGGCACTCAAAAAATTGTACAAAAACGTGTAAACCTTACTATTAAGTGAAAAAACGATTCGATAAAAAAAAAATTCTCGTAGCAGAATATTGTTATATAATGTATGTAAGTATTAAGCGTATTAAATATATTTGTATAGCTATGTAGACATACACTAGCTGAACATAATATCATTATAAAGTTAATATTATGTTGTGGTAATGGGAAGGCAATAATTATATAATGAGTTAAGTGTAACTCGGTAAATAAATTAGCGTTCCAGGGTAAATTCAATTAAAAAAAAAGTCGAAGTAATAGATTCGTAGAAATAACTAAAATGTAAAATGTTAATTTGATTTATATATTATCATCTCATTTTATACGTAATATTATATAATTAGAAACTATAATAATCACAGAAACATTCAAGTGTACACAATATTTGTATATTACTTATTGAAGTGTGTGCTTTCTGCATACGTTTAATATCGGCATATTACGACATCATAAAGTATCACAATAATAATAATAATAATAATAATAATAATAATATGTACAGCTTATAACGACGATTAGGAATACTACTGCGGTAGCATAATCGTATAATATAATTATAATACCTACACGCGAAATAATTAAGAGTTCGATTGACTGGTTAACCGATCACTTAAGTCGTGACGTGTACGGTTGAGAAAAAACCGATCGAGAACAAACAATATCGCATCGATCTTTTGACAAAGCCATCAGGATGACAAATTGAGTTTTCGTTTGCGTCGTGTCGTTTTGGTTTTAACCGTGTCTTGCCGAGGATACTGCTGCTATTCGTGTACCGTACAATAATACGCGCGTATACAAATCGGTAATGATCGCGACATAGGCGTGCACAGACTTTGACCGCAGGGGGGCCCTTATAAGTATAATTAAATATTTAATTGTTAATTTTATTAAGTATTCATTTAATTTAATATGCAAATATAAAAATAAATAAAAATAAAATATAAGGTATTAAAATATATTTTACATAATTATAATAAAAATGAATAACAATAATAATTTGAAACTGAAACAGCATAATAATACATAAATACTTATAAAAAATAGTGAAATAATGTAAATAAAGTAGTTGATAGATACACTGTGATAAAAAATAGACCGCTAGCTGATATCAGATAAATGTTCGATTACTTGTGGATATAACTATATGATACAAGTCAAAAAAGTATTTAAATTCACGATACAGGACACAAGATACAATTGTATCTCGGATACGTATCTTGAATGCAAGTATCTAAGATACTGCCCAGCCCTGACTGTATCTAATGATAGTTTTTATAATGCGATTATTGACAATATATTGTATTATATATATGTGGATATATTTCCAAGCATTTTTATCGAGATATTAACTGTGAATACTGTATAATCGATAGTTTTGTGTCAATTAAAGACAGAGGAGAGCTTAAACAGCGAGAATGCATCTAAAGAACTCTAAAAATTGTTTAAGCCCAAAATTTGTTAGCATAAGCGGACATTTGATTGAATTTTTAGGGGAGCTATAATAACCCAATGTAAAGTGACCCCGCACCACCTTTTTATACAGAAGTATAACATATTACCTTCGATTTTTAGGGGTCTATTGAAATACTTGGGTGAGCTAAGCCTCCCTAAGTCCCCCTTGACACATAATATAACTATATTATAGTAATAAATAATATGACATTGTATTCTGTGCTATTAGCGTTTAGCTGCCCTTTTTAAAAATGGCGACTATCGATTACGTGGCTTCAAATCTCCCCATTATCGATAACAACAGTTAGCAATCTAGTTTATTATCTATATCTGTGCTGTTAGATTAAAACTGGCTTAGCTTTTTTCATGTAAAATGTAAAAATGTTCGCTATCTAGTATAATATAGATATCCATGCATTTATTAAAGAAAAAGCAAGAGGCCGCAGGGGGGGAGGCACCCGACCCCTCCCCCTGTGCGCACGCCTATGGATCGCGATTAATATTATATTAAGGACGCGAGCAGATTTCGAGATGAAATTGCGGGTCATACGTATACTGTCGCGAAAAGTAGGCGTCTATGATATACATAAGTATGTACGATATCTAATGTGTAATACAGTGTCGTGTCTTTTTCGAAACGGTGTGCATGTACCTGTAATATAAGAATATGTATACGTATAATATTATGATATTGTAAAAATATTATGTCCTTTTCTGCGTTCGCCGAAAACTCGTAATATAATAATAATATGTAAAGGTATATAGTGCGTCGTCGTATTTTAGGCACTAAGCAAGCGTGTCGAGTAGAAGAAAATTGGCGTTTTTAATATTTCGCCTTCCGAGAATACCCGTGTAGACCCGAGTAAATAACCGCTGCAGATTGTACGGTGTAGGTCGCGAAAACTCGATAATACTATACGTATCTACGTTTGTGTGTATACTTTAAAGACATTCGGCCGGAAAACAAAAATAAATATATATATAAACTTCTCCAAATACAATAGCAAAGCCAAGAGGTCGTATTTCGTTTCGCCGTCGATTTATTCCCATTTTTCCGACTGTTGTTTATTTCAAAAATTATTTTTACATTATTTTATTTATATTTATTTATATGTATTTTTTTTATAATAATAGTCGTTATTATTTATTTACCGATTATTGTTGACTTGTACAAAACAAATATATAATAGGAATACCACGGTATGTCTATAATCTATATCTTACAATTAATGCAATTATTTATAATTATAATAGTTATTATCAACTTTGATAATAGTAACACTGCTGATTATATGGTTTATTATAAATTATAATGCACTACTCTGTAGTTTTTTATTGCGTTATAGGCACTTAACTATGCATGCAATTTTATACTATAATTTGTTGACTGAAAGTTGTTTTATGTAATTGAATAATATAATTTATCAATTTAAAATAAATTCATTAAAATAAACTAAAATCAATTTTGCCAAGCACAAAGGTATGTTATTACGTATAAACAACGATATTATATTATTGATATCCTTAGAAAACACTTAATGGAATACCCATTTTAACAAGGTAACTAATATAATTTAAATTCTGTTGACTATAATATCCACTATGGTAATTTTGTAATTTAGAACTGTATCATTACTTGAATAGTTGCACAAATACTGTACAGTATATTGTATAGTTTGCATATAATCATATTAAAAAATATGTGATTTTGAATATTTAGTAAAACGATAATATACAAGACTATAATTAATCATTATTATTACAAAAAATGAAATGAAATAATAATACATGAAACTTTTAGTTTCACTAAATTTAGAATATATATTTTTTTTAAATGTTTTACCAGTAGGTATATATTACACGTTTTTATACGCGTGAGTACGTGTTACTAACAGTGGACGGTTATCGATGGGTTTGCAAATATCATCTCACCTATACGCCCACGACAAACCGTCGTCTTCTTCGTTTCATTAGCGAGTTTAAATCGTTAACACCTACGCTCGTACACACGCATCACACGATTTTCGCAAAAAACACGGTAGAATGCGCATTTCAGGGCTGGTGTTTTACTCGTATTTATTACATTGAACCCGTGTCGCCACTAGGAGGAGAGACGGAGATATGATATTATTATACTTTAAGTAGACGATTGGACGAGGGAAACTCATGTATGTATATATATATAATATGTTTATCTCACAAGAGTCACAACAATGTGAATTTGCGATGATAATAATATCGGGTAGGCATTGTCGTCATGTATATTTTGGTCCCATTCTAGTATGTCGGGACGCGTCTGAACTAATAGGCGTATTCCAACATGCAGCTGCCAAAAACACGATTACCTCCATAATAATAATAAAAACAATAATAATAATTTTGTTGAGTTTATCTCTTAGCTCGGAGAGCTTTAGAATTATTACTATCATTGAGTAAACACGAAACACTATTAATCACAGTGCTAGATATTCACTATAATACTTTATACTCATAATTCTTACCAATTATTAGGTTATCAAGCATGAAGTTTTTATTTCTAATTGTAAAATGTCGAGTTATGTTAATATACATCAATCTATTTTTAAAGTCGACATATTGCCAACAATTGTGGCTTCTCGTGTATTGATCGTACACCAGTTATAACAACAAATGCATTTTTCTTATTATTACTCAATTATATTAATGTACAGACTCAGAACTCAGTACAGCTGGTAAATTCGGTTTCTCTGGATCTTGGTTATCTACATTAACATTTGAATACTCAAATTCCATACAGCTAGGGTTCTATACTTATTCAGGATTAATTTTCGGGGGGGGGGGTTAAAGTATTTTTAAAACATGAACTGTAGTTGTACAAATTAAGACCAAGTAAATAAAAATTAAAAATTAATTTAATGTTCATAATTCTAAAATGGGTACATAACAGAACTATATGGTTAAGGTTAATACATTTTTACTAATTAAATTAAATAGGTTTTAGAAAAATAAAATTTATTTCAGTTATCCACAAAATTGACAAACTAAAATTTGAATATGAAATTATTAGAAATGTACTAGGAATCTGAAGAACAATTTACAAATAAATTAATTATGTTGGATAAGAAAACTAGAGATAATATTTCAATTTTAGATGTGATAGATAATTCTTATAAAATTTCAAATAATAAGCAGCAGTATTATGATAATAGACGTAAATACGAAAATAAATTAAAATAGAATATAGTGTCAAACATAAATGGAATCAACCAAATTTTAATTGTAATTCACCAAACAAATTTGAAAAATATTAAATCTATATTGTTTAATATAAAATTGATGTCAGTGGAAATTAATGCAGTACTAAATAAACCATCTGAAGAAAATCTTACTAGATCATCTAAAGTTATTAAATCATCATCTCTATAACAAAATCCGAACAAATATTAGAATTAATTAAAGAGAGTGAAGCAAAAAAGTATAAAAATACAAAATTAAAATGTGAAGCAGTGAAACTCTCTCATTGTAAAGCTAATAAGATAATATGTAACTTGCCTACTCCAAATGTAAAGGAACAATGGCTTCTACCTAATAGTTTTAAAAACAAAAACAAAAACCACCGAAGAAACCGAAGAAAGCAATACTAAATAATGAGCAGCTCATGTATTTAAAATTTTTTACGTATTTATTACATATATACATCACCAGTAATGTTATTATTTTAGTGTCCGAGTTCAAGACAGATTGAAGTGTAGAAATGCCAACATCTAGTGCATCAACTTAAGTTAAATATTTTTTGATACCTAGAAATTTCTACTACAATCATTTATTAAAAAATAAATATATATATAAATAATTTACTAATTATTATTTAATTTTGTTCTTTATTAAACTATAAAAGATAATATGAATAAAAAATTTTCAAAAATAATTTTACATCAGATTACTAGTTGATATTGTATACAAGTAATTTATGCATTTTTAGTCTTTATATATTAAAAATAATAGTCTATTAAAATATAGGTTTGGGTAATAATAATATGTGGGTTATGGGAAACGCAATAATATAGAAACAACTTGTTCGAATTTTTGATTTAGGTGTATCAATATTTTCAAAAAAATCAACTGCTTTAAAACTTGAGGTAAAAATAGGGAGTTCTGGTTAAAAAAAAAATGTTTTTATCACTGCAGAGTAAAATAAAATCATATTAAAGTAGGTACTTGAAAATTCCAAAAGTCAAAATTCGATAAATGTATAATTAAAAGATAAAATGATGTATGAAAATGCCTGGTTAATCACCCTATAATAAGTAGGTATATAATATTATAATAATATGCACTTGTAAAACATCGAAATTGAAAGTTAAACCGATTACTCTCTATTATTATAATGCGTACGTTATGTTCTTGCAATAACATCGGTGGTGAAAATCAACAATACGTAGTAACATGGTTTTTTTTTTTTTTTTTTTAATTATTGGGTCGATGTCGATAGTTGAACAGTCACGTTTGTCAAAAGTAAAGAGGAAACCATAAGACAATCGAAATAAAATTTAGAATAAAATAAAACGTGTATTGTGGAACATAGAGGGTATTATAGGTACACAGTCGTTTCGAATTTGATCAGAATTCAAAATGCATATTATGCGGTGAGATGCTTAACTTTATATACACAGCCCGCATATTACTATTATACCAGTATCATACAATATTTGTTCGTACTCAGTATAATAATCCTATACACTTCGGTTCTGAAATCAGCCAGATGTTTGAACCGTTTATTGGAGTCCAAGTATAATAAACCACCTTTAACCACGTAAATGTATATTGTTATAATATTTATTATATAATATTATTATCGACAAGACATCGAACGCGACGCGTGTTGTTTTTAGCGTTAATTAATGTTTGCTGATTGGAGTGGTGGTTCTACCTATTATGTATATTTATATTAAATATAATTAT
Source organism: Rhopalosiphum maidis (assembly GCF_003676215.2). Taxonomy (NCBI): domain Eukaryota; kingdom Metazoa; phylum Arthropoda; class Insecta; order Hemiptera; family Aphididae; genus Rhopalosiphum; species Rhopalosiphum maidis. The sequence goes on from NC_040877.1 coordinate 72,063,097, forward strand.
ATGTCGGATGAGGGGTTCGGCGGATATGAGGCAAATTATTATAACAATATTGGTCGAACCACTATGCGCTCGTACCCTTTTCCGGCCTGGCCCGTTGGCGGCGGTATGTACAGCACGATGAGCACACTGAAGCAACACTTAAGCTTATCCCCGGGTCAATGATACGCGTTTCTGGTTTTTTCGGCAATGTTTACGTTCCGCAAAAACTGTAAACAACCCTTTTGGCGTCTTGCGACTGAACGCGGCGTAATAAACACCAGACTTGAAGTTCAATTTATACATATACCCAGCGTGCGCGCGTGTGTAGACGAGCGCGCACACTTACCGGATTATTGTTCAAATTCGGTAAAAAAACGAGAATACACGATACATAATATTATGTTATATATATATATATTATGCATAATGATATGGCAGTGACAAAAAAAAAAAAACAACACGAAAGGCCCGTGGAAGGTCACCGTACCTATGTACAATACAAGTACAGACGCCTGTGTCGTAAATGTACGCAGTATGTGACTGTATCATTTTTTTTCGAAAAGGACTTTTGCTTAGGTACACTAACGGCCCTAACTTGACCGAACCTATACATTTGCTGATCTACGTACCTGCTGCGATCTAGCAACGTATGAGGTGGCAAAATATATTGTACAAAAGCGAGCGTGAGCTGCGCGACAATGACGCCGCTGGACAAAACAATTACAAACGGAGTGTAAATAAGTTTTGGCCGTATCGCGTTATTGACATCATTAGAATATTATTACCATATAATATAATAATTATATTATGCGTGCTGTTGACAGCTGTCTGGTTATTTTTACTTGGCACAAGCAAATAATTTATCGCGCAACTAGTGGAAATTATGCCATATCATTATAATCCCCGAAAAAACCAACGAAATTTGAATTCACGACCCTAATAATGACTATAATATATGAAAATAATACGTTATATACATAATATATTGTATAATAGATACACGTTAAGCGGCCTATGCACTGACAAGTATTATATAATTAAAATTCAACGATTTAAACGTATAATATAGTACGTAAAATATTTTATTCCCGCCAAATACGATTTTTCATTTTAATCTAAAACAAAACCAAATTGCTGTTTATGATAATATTTTATTAAATTAAATACACGGACGGTATTGTTAACTAAAGAATAAATTGTAAACAGTGTTTGATCTTTGTTACAAAATATTAGATTGGATACAAATTGTAGAAAGTTATTTATTTATAGAGTGAATTGATTGCATATTTTCTATGACGTGCTAATGACACAAAGGTCACAAGAAAGAAAAATTTGTCATTATAATTGTATAGCGATTCTGTTCACATTATGTTAACCAGAAACACGAAATAAACATTTAGATAAGATTAACGTGAACGTAGTTAATGTCATAATCTAGGATTTTCTCAAGAATAGTTTAACATAATGATTAATATTTATACATTCATACAACTTATAAATAAAATATTATTGTGTTCTTATTGTTTTTTAAAAAACAATATTATGTTGATAGTACTTAATTTATATTAAATATTAATAATCGACTGCGATAGATAAAAGAACGAGTGACAAATTCGTTTCGAGTTATTCTAATGAATTAATATTTTATCTAATCTAGCCTTTTTTTTTTTGTTTGCATGTTACCTAGTTTTAATGTTGTATAATATTATAAACGTATACAGAACGTGTCATCTCAATCAATACTTTAGAGTAAATATTTTTTAGTCACACAAATTAATATTATTCTTCGTGTTTATTTTAGTTTACTGTTTAACGGTAATTGGCCGGTTATTACATTGAATTGTAGAATCCTTGTAGATTTTGAGTACATAATTTAAAATTTAAATTTAAGCCCCATGTTCCCATTTCTTATATATTTATGGTTACTTAATCATGACTATGTCCCTTTTCAAACACACGCATATAAATAATTTAAACTTCAAATGAAACATGATATTGTTGACAATGATAGGTAAATGTGATTTATATGATAAAATAGTATCCGCATTGCTCAACAACTATGAACTAGAAAGTTTTGTTTGAATTAATGTATTATTGTTACTATAATGATATGGTTATGATATTAAAAAACTTACATTCTATATTTGCCTGCTAGTAAACTATTATATAGTTACCTATTTCCTAGTAATTATTAAACCTATAAAACTAACGAGGTTATAAAATGTGCTTTGAAAGTCATCAACTACAGTAATACAAGACCAATTCAAATTTAAATACAAATTTATTTTTAAGTCTTCGAGTTAGTAGTTAAAACAAACATTATGTTAAACATTATTTGGCCGTAAGACGAGGAATTTTAAACTCTTATTTTATGTGCGTATTATAATATATTTATATACAACAATAATCATAGCAAATTTTATTTTCCACGATTTAAGTCAAATGACTAAACATAAAATGTTAATTTTATACAAAACATTTTTAACATTTGTTAAGCTTGTAAAAGTGCAATTCTTATAATAATATACTAAAACGTACAAATTACATTACACAAATAAATTCATATTTAAAGATATTATATTATAACTGAGTATGGTACTGCAATATAGAGAATTATTTATTATTCATTTTCATGGTTATAACATTTTGCATAGTTGAAAATCAATGTTTGAACCAATACAAATTTATTTTAGATACTAACGTTCATGATATTCTGAACAATTCAAAGACTACCATATCAAAGTCAAAATAACTATGTTAAGGGACAAGAATTCAATTTTGAATCATATTATGCTGTACAAGGTTCACGTAAATAATAATAATAAAAATAAGTAATATATTGCAACCAGACAAAACTTATAAAGCTTTTGAGAACTAAAATATAGAATTTTCTTTGTTTTATTGTGAGTTCTGTTTTCCCACTATGCTATGTCTTATGGAAAATTTCACAAAAATTACTTAAGTTTGAAAATAAAAGTTACAGAGATTTAGACCCGCATCTTGATGCTTCATAACTATTGTTTTTTAACTTTAAATAAACACATTCAACGACTAGTTAGCTCGCACCTTTTTTATCTGATATAGATTTACTTATCTACGAACAGTAAATAAAAAGAGATGTAGACAATTTTTAATGAAGTTAATAAAACAAATTTTTAGAATTCTTCTGTAAATACACATAACAGGTACCTAAAATGTATATTATGTGTTCCAACCAAAATATTATTATACATCAAACAAATCAAATTGAAAATTGAATTTAAAATCAGAATTTTCAAAAATATAGATTTTAAATATATAACATATATATATATATATATATATATATATATAGATTGAATATAATTTCAAATAAACTTTATAATTTTGTTTTATAATTTCATGGCTGATCAATACAAAAATATAGTAACTAGCACAAGCGAATAATGATGGCTTACACGGTAGAGTTTCGAGCTTGTTATTAATTTGGATGTATATAATTCAGTTACACAAATTGAATTTAAAAACATACATTTTATATTAGGTACTTCGTTAAAGCATTTTATTTGATAGAAACGAAACACGAAATAGACAATATAAAGGTCAGTGTTTTACTAAAACAAAACAAATATATATATATATATATATATATATATATATATATAAAATGGGTTATATTTATTTAATAGGGGCCCTTGTGAAAAGGTAATTTTAAAAATATTTCGTCTTCTTGATATTTTTCATAAACGAAATTCAGCGGAAATACTTTTCTCGAGGGAAATGGTTCTCTCCGGTCGAAAATATATACAATAGATAGTATACTACTGTCTAACAGGAACATGTTAACTAAGCATTTTACGCATACGTCATATGTACAACTTTTTGGCCTTTAATATGTGAGCATATTATAATCAGTGTACACCCCATTGTTATATTTAGTTTTAATTATTTTGTACGTGCAATTTTGTTACTACAGCTAAAACATTCATTAATTTTAAATCACATATTAATGTGTTTACACACTATTCGTAAATTAAATTTATTGTCGTTTATCATCACAATTCATAATTACTATACTTTAAAACTTATCGTTGTGACACATAATTTATCTTAAGCAAGATAATTAGAAAATATTTTCGAACAATAAAACTCAAATAGCCTAAATTAATGTATAATATTGAAATCAGTTTTATGTAAGACCATTTTGAATCTTTTTAGCAAATCATTTTTAATAGAAGTTTTTTTGACACAGATTAACTGTACTTTTTACTTTTAACTTTATGCATCTTTTAAAAAAAACTTTATTTCTACTTTCATTTTCACTATTTAATTTAATTTATTATAATTTATATTATGTTCGGAAGAGTTTTCATTGTAGTATTTCTAACTTCACTCGTATATTATACGTAAAAACTGGAAATTAAAATATTTAAAAATGACAAATATTCATATTATGCGCATTATTATTTATAAATTTATAATTTATATAATACATTTTTAAATTAACTCAAATTAAAGTAAGGGAGCCTAAGAGAGTGTTAAAAAGTTAAATTTACTGCAAAGTTAATTTGAGTAGCGGTTGACTTTAAATCTAAAATATTCCATTAAAACGTTTTTACTTTCAAAGTATAAAGAAAATAAAATATATTGAAAACATGTAAAATGTATTTGTCCGGTATTTTAAATGTATAGATTTCATGCTTTCATCATTAATCGTTAACGTAATCTTCGATCAGAATACTTTTAAATACGAACAAAATCGGGAAATAATATGACGTTTGATAGTATGTGGTACTCGCGCAGTTTTTGCACAGGAAGTATAATAACAAGACATAGTTTCGCCTTTATAGCGTCGGGTCAACAACTACAATGACCTGTTATAAAAACAACAATAATAAAAACCATGAAATTTAACGTCGGCCGATTTCGGAGGTCCGCTTGTTAGAGACTATTTTTATTATATTGTGCGTCTCTTATATTAAACGGTTACTCACCTAGTCATTGGACATAACGAAATACGTAATATACGGAATGCGTCTTTTAAAATATGCTGTGTGCATTGTAAACAACGGTTTATGTATGTGATCAAAGGTACAGATCGTACACACGCATAGCTATATGTGCATTATAATAATAAGTGACAGGACTATGCGATTATTATTATTATTATTATTAATAATAATTATTACTATACAATACGGTCGTTGAAACAACAGCGGCATCGACTGAATCTCTGTTCGAGTCTTTAGTCCTTACCGAAAGCTCGCTGTTGGTATATAAAATATATTATATATTTATATGCAAATGTTTCAAAGTTGTTCGTTGCTGCCGTTCCGTCTTTAGTGTACGATACGACTGTTTTGAATGTCTATTACACGTTGCGTCTGCGATGACTATCGTAATACTGTGATACGCATAATGAAGTTCATTATTATTATAAATACCTATAGCTCTCTGAGTCCGAACGAAAATAATATGAACTGTTTTCAACCAAATATTGATTTTCGAAAAGTTATACATCTTTTCAGAACGTATTGTTGGATTACCCGTTGATGACGAGTGAAGTAAGCGCACTCCTCTTTTCGAGTGCTCTGTGACGACAGAAATTGATTTTTTTACTTTATTTTTTTATAATATAATACGACGGAGTAATAGTCGTTTATATATACATAAAAAAATATTGTAAATGTTGTAAACATTCTTTTTTGTATTTCGTATTGATTGTTTTGCCAATTGTAACATTTTTTTTTATTTAAGATTAAACTTTTTTTCCATTACAACTTTATAATTTATAATATTTAATATTTATCGTACACTTTCTGCGGTGCTGCAATACTTCCTCTATTGTACGTCGCACATTTTTCCATGGCCTGGCAGACGTATTTATATTTGTATTTATCTTTTCTACGTATATTTTACCTCAAAACTAGTTAATTTTAATTATTAATTAGTAAAATTAAAGACATATTTGGAAATAATTTTGAATGGATCCAGAAATGTACTCTGATTAGAAGTCCACGAATGTTACATTCGAAATTGTCTAGTCCGATTTCTGGAAAGCGACAAATTGTAAAATAATATCAATTTTATAATATAATTTTAAATTTTTTATAAATATTATTATACTGCAAATACTAAACTCATTTTGTGCCTTCAAAAGTGTATATAGAGCGATTTACCAAGAATGCTTAACCTCATTTTATATTTTAATTAAAACTATTATTAATAACTATATTTCCTTAGAACAAACGGTTAAGTAACTCAGGAACTCCTCGATCGATTTAGATTCGACGAAATGTTTAAAATAATTATTAGATTAAGAAATTATAGTGGTAAATAGTAAAAATAATAAGTTTTTATTGCTATAAGAATACAGGATACTCCTTAAATGGTATAAAAATCTAATAATTTAAAAATAATATGGTTTTAAACTGTATACCTACTTGAATATTCTTAAAATCAGAATTTGAATAAATGAATTATTAAAGAATGAAAGGGAGATGATCAGGCTTGATAAATCACCTTGTATACTTATTAATATACAGAAATCTCTCGGTTTTTTTTATCTCGTTAATGTTATGTTTTACAAGACTCGAGGATATTACGGTTAGACCAGTTCGTTTTATTCGGGATACAGTGATACTATTTTTACACGAGCCTTACAATAATTTCCCGAAACCTACGTATAGTTACATCACACGAAGTAATAATTAAAAACATTGGGCTCAATAGATAGCGTTATGTGACAGCAGTTACACAGCGTTTATTTTTTTCAGAAAATTTCGCTGTTATGCAAATTAATAATATTAGTTTCACGTTGCAAGACGTACGTACAACAATAATACAAAATATAATACTCTACTTTGCTATAAAGTGAATTCGTAATTCGTGATTGCAAACAAAATAACAGTTATAGCTTTGATATTATATGATATACTATGATCAATAGCTAAAGGATGAAACAGAACTGACAACACAACAACACTGTATAAGAACGTTCGGTTAATAAATGATTTATATAGCATACGGACATTTTGGATTGGTCCGGTTGTATACACGTCAAATATCTTTGAAGCTCCTCTGCTAGGCAATACGAGACAAAACGCCATTGCTAATGGAAATCGACTGCACATATTACTGCGGTGTTCGTGATTAACTACGTCCCATAAATTACGAATAATCGCCCGCGTTTGACCGCAAGTACTACTACATAATATTATATCACATAACTTTGTGTGCACTCTGCACGCGCCGACTGCATTATACAAATTATGTACGCAGTACACCGCGAACTATACGGTATTATAAGCAACTAATTTATTTTCGAATTTATATGTTATACGTCATGCAAAATTTTTATTCGGCCTGTCTTGGTTATAGATACAAGTCAGCGATGCGTATAATTGTTTTTGCGAAAAATAAAAAAGATTTCATCTCATAATACTGACCAAACTTTAGTTTACTTTCGCGAACAATATTTAGAGGACTTAGACTTTTGTTTGAAACTTGTTTTTCGTTTTTACTTTGTAATTCCTTCTAATCTCTCCACATAGGCGCAGTGGTTTTGGACTAATTACCATACATATTGTATTAGGTGGCTTACAATGGTTGAGCTTAAAAATAATTTCCCTTTCATTCCTTTCACAAACAACTGTTTTTAGATGTATGAAACACTGAACGTATATAGTATGTAGTATATATCATTTGCGTAGACACATTACATAGTATGCCGCGTTTAATAATTCAATAGAGTATTTAAAAATTGACATTCTGACGGAAAAACCTTGTGTTAAATAATATGAAATGTATATTCATTATTAAACTTAAAACTGAATTATTCCCAACCAATATATATTCTATAAAACGTTTAAGAATCAAAAAAAAAAAAAAAGGAAAAAAGGCTCATCTACGTTAAACAAATTACAACAACATTTATTAATGTGTTTCTTTTAGAATAACAATGAAATATTAAACGTACAATACAATAATTTATATATATATATACATCTAATTTTTAATGGTCCTTGTGGCGTGTAATTACGATCATGTCATTAAACTAAATTAGATATTATCGAATTAATGTACCCAAAAGTCCTTGCTGGTGTTATCTGTACACGATAAAAAAACAACAACAAAAAAAAAAAAACCACGATATTTCGACAAGGACTATATTATAGAAGTTTCATAAAGCGATTAATCATGTACTGCTATCGTGAAAAAATAAAATAATATCGTTATATTATTATTATATTAGGTACCTATGTAATATTACATTAGACCCGGCCAGCCGGGCGTGGTTGCTGCAGCAGCGGGAGTACACCTACGTTTTATTTTTATTTCATCGATTTTTCGTGTACACTACGTGTGACCGTCACAGAGTATTGTCGAATCATTAGCACTAAAACACTGGTGATCAATGATCGTCATCGTGCTTATGAAATAATAATGATAATAATTGTAGGTATCTATAGGTACACACGAGGAAAATATTGTTAGCAGATTTTATTAGTCGACTCCGATGGTTATTCGAGATCATCACTACACTCGTTCGGGGTCCTCCGGGGCCGGACCTATATACGCATAATATATTATACACGGACAGTAGCATGGTTCTCCTTTAAATTGCTCCCGTCCGCCTTCTGAAATCCCTGACGTTATTACGGCATCGATGACTGGCCGATAGGATGGCCGGAAGAACGCTAATGCACGGACGATACGCGTGCGATCAAGCTGTATAAGCCGAAACACAGTTCCCATTTCCAATATACCCGTTTACAATCTCACCGGCCGAAGGTTCGGTCCAATCATAGTCTGGTCGTTCGTAACTTACATTATTTGGAATTATGACAAAACTATATTTTTGAAAAAAAAAAGTAACTATTTACTCGTATCATTGTTATGATTTTAAATTTATAATAGTTATCTATTTAAATATAGTTATACATATTCTAAGTTTAAATGGTCATCGGTATTATAGTGTATGTATTATACAATAACAATCGTCTAAACTTTAAATATCTATCTACTTACAACTAATAAGCTACTCAGTTAAAATTTGATATTTATGCAATGCATTATTACTTAGAAAAATACTTGATTTTGGATGTTATGAAATTAAAATAAAATCGATTTATTTTTTTATTTTTTTTTGGATTCATTTCTATTCATTAACAAAAATATTTCAATAAACATAAAATGTTATTTTAGAAAATAAACATTTTCATTTTATTAAAATCACCTTAGCCTTACTATTAGGCAGCTATAGGTTGGAACTAATCGAACTAAAGTAATTGCGTACTTACGAATATGTAAAAGAATAGGTGACCGCATACTGGGCTCCGATTTTATATAAACTACAAGGTAACATAATCAGCTACAACTTCTGAAACCGCTAATACGTATAAATTGTTTATCAAAAGATGTACGTTTGACAAGGAAATACCACAACGGTAGAAAGCGTTTCGAAATAATAATTAGTTATCGAATTACATACGTACAGGTGATTCATAAGCTTATTTCACCCCATTTGTTGTTTAAATAAATTAATGTGAATGGTACACAAAAATACCAAAGTCTATCTATATCCACAAATACACAGTAGTGCATTATTTATGGGTAAAATAGAAAATTTTGTTCAAACGTTCAGTTCGATACATTCAAATAAGTACATAAGTACAATACTATATAATATACAAGCTGTTCACACTCAAATGAAACTTGCCAAACATTATAGCTTTCACTTAAGTGTTAAAGTTCAGATAAACTACTTAAAAATAAAATTTGTAATTTTTGTGTTTTATATTTTAAATCCGAGTTACCTCTATCTTAATTGTGTTGAAAATATTTATGATTATATTGATTACATAGATTGAAAAAAAAATTGTTTTTAAGGAAAAAAATAAGTTTAAATAACAAATGTGGAGGATATCATTATTTGTATGGGAAAAATAAAAAATATTGTATGAATATTTATGTATTATCAACTACTCAAACAGTTGTGAAAAAAAAAAAACTATATTTAGATTTCTTGCAACCCTATAAAAAAAAACTATTCAAGTTTAATGATTGTATAAATATATTTTATATAAATAATATTCAAAACTGCATAAATCATGTTTGGTCCACTTAACTCAGTCCCAAAATTCAGTTTGTAAGGCAAATATTATTTTATAAGTAAACAAGGGAAATTATAATCGTTGGGCTCATCAAAGTTGCAATAATTATGGTATTTATAACAATAAAATTAAAATCGTGAATTATTATTTTATAGAATAACCATCCATTAAATATAATATTTTCTGTATAATGGAACTTAATAAAATATTTTAAATTATTTTAAGAATGTAATTTATTATGAATAATGTATAAATCATGTATATAAATTAAATTTTAATAATTTTAATTGTGATATGCAAATATCTGTTGTCATTATTTTTATTTTGTAAAAAAATCAGTTATTATTGAAATTTTAAATATATACATGCTTTGTATGCTATTATTATTTTTCAAATACTATATAAAAGTAATACAAATAGAAATAATAATATTAAAAGTGATTGTTGGAATTCCATTGTTTTTCTGACAGTTCATTCGATATTATTATAATATGTAAGATTTTTATTGTTTTATGTTTATTTTTTTAAAACAATCAACTGCATACCATTATTACATTGTACTATTTTCTAAGTAGATATGTAAATTCAATTATTCTGATTAACTAATAAACCTAATGAGTTATCACAATTATAGATGACAAAGTATTTTGTATAAAAGATATAAAACGTTATCTTTTGAATAATATTCAATGATAACATAAAAAATAAGATTAATATGCATATAATAATTTTTCCATCTATTGATAGCAATAACTAAGTTGAAGATGCCAAAGAAAAAAATTTCCAATTATTATTGTAACTTGTCAAGTATGTAAATTTACTTCGATGAAAATTGGATGCCTGAGACAATTGACCTCTTTGACTGCCACCTCGGGACAAAGATAACAAGTAAAAATAATAAAAAAAAAGATGTAGATACCATAAATATTTTCTTGAATCATTGTGGTATAAAATATCACAAATTTAAATTTATAAATTATTCAAATTTTAAAAATATATGAAACTGGTATATATATTTTTTTCAAACAAGTTAATATTGATTAACCGTATTTGCAACAAAATTCTATAACGATAAAAATAAAAATATGAAGCAGATAAAAACGTATTATATCGAATTGGATTAATATACTACACATTTAAAATATCGAATAATAGTCATTTTTTTTTATTTAAAACACTATTTTTTTCTTCATAAGTCACGAGGTAAATATTCAGTCAATAAAACAAAATATTCATACCCTTCGGGGTAAATATAATATTTTACAATAACTTTTTGAACAACTTTTCAATGCAAAAACTATTACTGGACATAAAACAAATATTTCGTCGATTAAAATAACGAATTAGAGTGCAATATTTAACCAACCAATAACTTCAACTTCAAAGCAATAATGAATACATCAATTCGAAAAACAACGATAGATATAATAATAATTATTTTTGGGAAAATCAAAAGTAAAATATGAATTTAATTTTGGATATTGGAGTAAACAAATAATAAAACATTTGCAATAGAGGATTCAGTTATAGTTACGCGTTCAACAGTTGTATAATTTGACTCTGGACGGAACATCAAACTTTGAGTAATTTAAAAAGTATATACAATATACTCGTATGTATTATACTTTGTTTAGTAAAATATATAGTTATGTGAAAACTGACCTGTTAACAGTATTAACACTGTAAATGGTTGATTATGTAATCAAATATTTAGTTTTGAATTTCAATACGATTTATCACCTGTTATTAATCGCGTTTAACTATAACAATATAATTTAAAGTTTTGAATACCAAGTTGTTAGCTATTTATTTCATAAGTATTTTATGTAATATAATTTATTTCACGGTACTGATTTTCCACTACAAAAATCTATTATAATTCTTGGATAAAAATCTGTGCAAAAATCACGATCCGAAACCTAACTACTACTTCACTGTATCATTACACTGGCTGTAATAAATCAAGTCTTGATTCAGTGGTATTTTCAAAAAATATTTACTACTAAAAGAATATTTTAAATCAATTTTCTATACTATATCAAACTTTCGAAATACTTTTCACTACAGTACATTCGACTAAATTTCTACGAACCAGAAAAAAGAACATATCGCAAAATCAATATAACTGTCATTGTTCAGTATCTAAAATCTATTTAATTAAAAGTTATACACTCTGTATTAATGAATGGATAAAGTAATTTATTGAAAAACGAATAATAACAACATGTAATATTATTTATATTAATAGGGAAAAACCAAACAAAGAAATTCCTCAATTACTATGGTTTATTTGCTGTAAAATTTAATTTAAGAAATGTAAAGAAAAACTATTTACCTTTTTACTAACTATAGAATTTTTGTTTTTCCTAAGGTTTTTAGTCTATGATTATAATGTATTTTATACAAATAATCATAATATCCAATCTTATAGCTACTTAATATAACTTCCATCACTAAAATTTAAACTCGAAGATTAAACTTGGATTAAAGTTCTTAGAGCCGACCATATTTGGATAGTTGTTAAGATACTCTAACAATAATCAGACAATAATTGTTATTGTTTTTAACTGAAGTTTAGTAATAAACTATCATGAATTTAATTATCTTATGATTGATAATTCAACCAAAAGAAAGACTGATTATATTAGAATTTTGTAATACAAATACTTTTAATAATTGTCTTTGCTAATTATAATTAGCTATACTTGAAATAGAGAGTTAAATGTGTTACTAAGATAAAATGTTGTATTGTATATGCTTCATAAAATTATAGGCTTGAAAACTGAATTTTATCTGGATGGCTGTTGATATTTTTAAACGATTAAATGCCTTAAACGTTATATTTATATAATTTTTTTTTAATTATTTAGTAGTATTATAGATAAAAATATAATAATATTAAAATAAGACTAATTTCTTATAATATTATTTTATGTATCATATAAAACATTTAATACAACTTTTAATTTATAAAAATTGACTTACATATTATATGCTTTACAACTTTAAAAAATACTATAAAAATGTAAAATTGTGTAAATTATTCTTCTGTTAGGTGTCAGGAAGTATATTTTAATAAAAAAAAATATAATGCTAACGCGGCATCTTGGATAGGCAAATTAGGTACAGCACGGTTATGAATACGTTTTTTCGTATCTCATGTTAGTCATAAAATTATGTTATTTTTAATAATAGATTCTTTAAATTAGTATTTCTATAATTCACAACAGTGACACGGTCTGAAATATGTTAAACTTTCCATATCAAGTGGACAATAATTATCATGATTGCAAAATAACATTTAATATTTAAAAATATATAATAATCAAATTAATGTTAACATGTTCAAAGGTGTTTATTTTAAATTTTTTGGTACTCAAATTTTATCATAGCACAGTTGTTTTATCACTGATAGGTTTTAATATTAATTTATTTGACAATGAACTGCGGAATCAAAATAAATATGAATTTAACTAAAAACAGGTATGTCGTATAAATAGTGGTACTTAGGGAAGATAATCTGTTTCCAAAAATCATAAATTCAAACAAAGTAAAGGTATACATCAGATAATGATTATATTTGAGACGATATTTCAGAAAATTAAACATTATGATTAACTTTTCACATAAATATTTTTTTTTTTTTTAGTATTTGTAATATCCTAAATATTTTGAACAATTGTAATTGTATTTCACACTCGATAGTTCATTATCTCTTTTAGTTTACAAACAGCTAAACTTATAATAAACCATTATTGGTACCTACTTTAACGTCTAATATACTTATAAGCTATAAGCTATCTAGTCTTCTACTTTTCATTGCAAAAGTTTTAGAGAAATTATTATTAAAATTAATCCTACTATCTGGAAACCCTACGAAACGTAAACTTATAACTGTAACGTGAACTTTGGCATGATTAGCTGATTTTTATGTACTGGTAAGCTCGTTTAAAAGGATATGATAGCCTCTTACCTTACGAAAGCAAAATATTTAGCTTAATGTCATATGCTTATGATGTACCTATAACATTATATACCATATTAAAGGATTCAAAATTATTAAATCATTTTTCCTAAAAAATACTTGTACATAATTATCATAATTGAAACGATATTAAAATTAATGTCAAGTCATTTTTATTGTATTTAATTTTTAATTTTTAATTTTTTTTTTTTAAATATTTATGATATGTTTAACTTATAATTTATTTATCTTAATATAAAACTTTTTTATGTAAACACCATGCATTTTTTATTATAAATTTCATATATTATTTAAATTATCTTAGAATAATGTCATAATATGAGATAATTATTTTGCCTTCTATTTCTCGTAACGTGTTTTTTTTTTTTTTAAAGTATGAATAATAATTAATATAATATAGAAATGGTTATTTAACTAACTAGATTTAGTATTCGGTTTATTATACATCATAATCTTTGATATAATTTAAAAATGATAAGTATTACCTTAACTTATCAATACAAATTTATTGTTTTTAAGTTTAACTTAAATAATGTTTACAATTAATATCAATAAAATAATTAAGTATGTGAAATTTAATAATTTATAAATAAAATTCAATTATTTTTTAATTCAGATATTAAATTTAGTTTGATGTTGTTACTATTAAAGAAGTGTTATAAAGTGTTATAAGATAATCTGAAAAAAAAAGTTTTTGTATGTTTCATAAAATTATAACTAATAAATGAGCAATAAAATACTAAACAAAAGAGTCAAGTCTCATTGTATTATAAATAATTGACAAAAGAGACAAATTAATATACATTTGAAAATATTTATTTATTTACTCTGGTATATATTATACAGATTCTTCACGTTTAAACACAAAACCAATATGCATAAAATATATAGCACTGTTTAATTAGACGAATGAGATGTACGCAATAGATGAAATTGTGTTCAATGCGGTTCTATTAATCACTAATCTAAAATGAGTTCTAAAATCTTATCAACTGTAATTTATTTAGCTAGGTATGTTGTTTTTATGTGTTTGAATTTTATTCAAATTTAACTAACATATTTTATTTGTATTATTAATTTATATTAATAAGCAATAACCCCATTAAATCAAGATTACGTAAAATTAAAATTAAATAATTTAATACGAACATAATATATAATAATATTATGTTTTAATCCACTAAAAAAAAAAAAAATAATGAATTCATGACTTTTTTATTATGATTTATTTTTACTTAATCGTTATATTAATGTTAATAATTAATGCAAAATAATATTTTAAGCATAGATTGAAAAATCCAAGGGTGAGACTACCGCTTAGCGTTGAAGATGAAGAAATAGTTTAAACAGTTTTTAATTCTTTTAACATAAGAAATTTTAAAATAATTATACATTTGATTGTCAAAGTATAATATTATATTCATACCGGAAATTTTCATCTTTATATAACCTTCGAGAAGAAAGTTCACAGTGGTCGTATATGACTTATTATTATTATTATTAACTGTAATATACTTTAATCATACCTACGTTGTAATCTTAAAAAATGGACGAATTTAATTTTGTAAAATTGATAATCTGATTTGATGGGTGATTAGTTTTCATAATAATACTTGATAAAAAATATGCACTATTAATTAATTAACATTTTTTCATTATTTAATTTATTTTATTAAAAAAAAAAAAAAAAAAAAAAAATGCTTATAGTTACTTTTAAATGCACAGGCCCGCATTTAAGTATTTGTGTGCGGCATTTATCGTTGCGTAGTAAATACCTTTTACACACATACATTATAAACCTACCGGAAGAATTAAAAGAATTAAAATAAACCGTGTTTGCACAGTTTGTTTGAATTAAATTCCCGGCATAATTTTTCCTTTGACATAATTTTCAATGTAGTAGGTATATTATTTAAGTATTTTGTGACAAAAAATAATATCTAATTTTCAAGCGCACCGTCAACTTACACCTATTGTACACAGTATACATATATATTCAGTCGGTATATCATATAATGTTCGGAGAAACCATTTCTCTTTTTTTCTCGAGTTATGACGTATCGTATACATTTATAAACGAGCAAAGCACACATTTATGCTCTACTACGAAAATGATCGTACACTTTTAAACCTTTGTCGACACAGTAGGTACTCGTTCAGTAGTGCAAATTTTGATGGCGACAACACGATAAATACACGATCGTACACCCGAGGCCGGAAAAATAAACAAAAAAAAAACGTACCAAGGAAAATGACTAATTTTCTTGACGGTACGTGACTTACAAATATTATTAGACGCATTTTATTGTACGGACTTGCTTCAATTGCAATTGCGATGCATTCTGTGAGAGGTTTTCCAGACTTAACTCGATTTCAAAGGCTACCATTAACTCTTTTGCGAGGAATCGCGCGATGTTCATTTAGTTTATGGTACAAGCGTACTTCTATACGATACAATACATATAGGTACATTATTACGTGGTGGGAACGTTTTAATTTTTTTTGTTTTGAAAATCCACTGGTCACGGTAACGGCCATTGTATAACATGAACCTATCCGCCGACAGTTAGTTCTATTGACATAGGGAACGGAGTTATTTCACTTACACAATATAATATTATGATATTATGTAGAAGTGAAAAGCTAAAAAAAAGCCGCCGGAATTTTGATCAGCCTTGGTGATAAAAAAGAAAAAAAAAAGGTGAATAAAATCGTTATTCATCGAAATCCGCTCAGTCATAACTCTAATATCTATTTTTATACAGTAATAATAATATATCATTTTCCAATAGGTCTCGCGCCGATTCGGCTTAAGGTTATCGATGAAAAGGAATGATTTTTTTCCTCTACACTGAATGTTTTTACTCTTTTTGTACACTTCATTTATACAATTTTCATTTTGATGTAGTTTTTACCACCCGCCACGTATCAACTTGGGCGAAGAGATGCAACGACAACAAAAGATTTCGACGATGGTTGGCGTGCAATAAAAGTCGTAAGAAATGACGTTCGGAAAAGAGGCGTGAAAAAAAAAGAAATTAATAATTTTTTCCGTCCACGCGTTTCCGTCTCAGCACATAATTTCAAAACATGTGAAATGTATATAAGTATATCGGTGCGAGTTGGCATAATTGGATATAATGAGATATGTACAGAATAACTTTTCGGTGTATTAGTGTATTATTATTATTATTATTGTTATTCACTCGTGATGGTGACGTTGGAGTCGGATCACTTACATTTCATTTAAAAATGCCTTAAATGTAATAAGTTCGTTTTCTATACATTATTAATTTTATAAAAAAAAAAAAAAAACTGTAAGAAATTTAAAAACGGTTAAAAATTGTACCGACAAGTGTATAAAAAACTACGGTCGGTACGAATCAAAATATGTATATTATAAATTGGCCAAGACCTCATAGTTTTTCGAACAAGTCGTATCTCAAATTATTGATCAGCGAACCGGCTATATAATTTAAAACCGCAAGAAAATACACATTGTAAGCACTTTATATCATAATATTATGTACTTACTCTTTTTTTCATCGACTACACTATGGTTGTATAACTGTGTGTGAAAAAACCGTGTTATACACAGTGTACAATCTGCCACTAATTTCAAGTAGCAGCTGATATTATTGGCATACATAAATACACGAGTTATTACCGCACTGTTGTTAGATAACAACGGTAGAACCTGTAAAGATTTTACAAGTCCACTTACTTTAAAAACATTGCACTTTTGCATTAATACCCGTCACCTGTGCGGTATTTGCGTATAGATCGTCTTCGAGTCGAAATCCACTAGAGTATATGTGTGTGTGTGTGTGTGGGGGGGGGGAGAATGCAACAAGCTCGGAGCCGTTTCCGATATTAGTTATACCGTCACGTTTTCGCGCGGCTACGTGGACGGCCTACGACATCGCGACTCGCGTTTTGTCACACGCGCGGACTCGATATACCACCCACTCCCCCGCGGAATGCAATACGCTAATGCATAATAATGTGTGCGTACCTACTTATGCGATAATATTATAATATATGAACACAGTTCTGGCGCGTCAAACGAGTTATCTGCAGTACGACGAAGTATGATTTATTATATTCGGCGCAGCGCGAGCGTAGGTATATATAATATCGTACCGGAGTCCGGAGATATCGAACTTTATAATAATATTTATGTGATATGCGCCTGACGGAGCGCAGTATATGTTATAGACTAGGTACCTCTGTTCCGCACGAAACGGTAAAACATTTTGCACGCGCGTGGCGGTATAAGCTTAAAGTATACGTCGATAATATATTAATATTGTAAAACGTGTGTGTGTGTGTGTGTGTGTGAATGAGAAACTCGATGATTTATAATATTATAATACGTGTGTAATGACCGCGCATGTTTGCACAATATAATATGTAAATGTTAAAGGTACGCGCGTTTATGAACGTGTTTTCTAGTAGTTGTTTATATGCGCACGTGGTCGGTTTTTATTTTCTTCACAACTCGTGTTTTCGGTTATATAATTTAAATATTTACGCACAGACACATACACACACGCGCGCGCACACTTAAATGATATTTATGGGAAGCGATCTGTCTCCAAACTTTCGTAGACCGACAGACAGCTTTGGGAATTATTTGAAAATACGTTAGTATAAGCATTTGGGAATTTGTGACTAAATATATCTTTTTATATAAGAGATTACGTGAAATACCACGGCCACGTCTAACACAATAAAACGTAAACGTTTATTACATATTTTAGATTTTTCGTAATGAATACCTAATTTATTGCATTTTTTTATTCGAGGAATACTTTTACGGTATTGCAACACATAAAGTCTAAGAAATAAAATAACAATACATTTTCTTTTCCACTGACAGATCCCAATTAAATTACTCGATAGTAATAATTTCAGAGACTAAACGTGAATAATGGATATTCACGACTCGTCTCAGAATCCACCAAATGTTTTAAATGTTTAACATAACTTTAATATAAGTGACCTAAACGTTTGTGTGTGTAAATATATAGGTATGCATCCTAATATATGTACAAACGAATATGCGCACATCGAGATAATATTATATAACCTTACACAAACACAATAGTCATTGGATTACAACGGTCGATCGACAACGAAAAATCTCCTTTCCTTTACGTTTTCGCTTTTATCCGACCACGGACCCGGAAAGTGAAAACCCCGAAGCGATATTCTGTACATCCGCCGTAATAGTAATAATAATTGTGTTCTGATTTTCCAGTATATATTATTTCGTACTGTTGTCTCCGGATCTCATAGAGTTCTATACATACATAT
Source organism: Rhopalosiphum maidis (assembly GCF_003676215.2). Classification (NCBI taxonomy): domain Eukaryota; kingdom Metazoa; phylum Arthropoda; class Insecta; order Hemiptera; family Aphididae; genus Rhopalosiphum; species Rhopalosiphum maidis. Next base: position 72,082,474 of record NC_040877.1, read on the forward strand.
ATATATATTGTGTAATACCATTTCACATCGTTAAACACCGAGTAATTACATATATATATATCCTCATTATGTTATATTATTTTCTATTTCTGCGTAACAAAGACGCCAAGCAGTCTCGTCTGTGCCGCATCTATAGTTCGCACTATTTAGTCTCGTTTACTCATCTGTTTTCGTCCATCCGTCAGACAACGGACGTTAGACGGTAGGAATTACACCAATCAACGCTCGTCTCACGCAGATTACATAAAATACTGATGTAGCCTAAAGACGGATCGGTGTGAATTTGGATTCTACGCTAACTGATTGCACAATATTATTGACGACAACCATTAAAACGGCTCGTTGACATATCGCCACTGTGTGTACGGTTATATAATTTGTCTGGCGCGTTCGAGTTAAGATGTTTGGGGCAAAGGCTCGTTGGCGAGTCAGCACACACGGAAAACTTAGAAAACTTTTGTGTTTTTACGGATCACATTTTACGCGTATATCAGCTGTTATACAACTATTTTATTATATAAGTAAATATATATATTATTACACTGAAAAATTCCCCAGACGAATTTTCAATGTGTTATTCCATTATATTTTGTACATGTATGGTATCATTGTTCGATAACAGCAGACCGTTGTTAACTATTGTTGTCAAATCCACATATCGGAAATCTGGGTCCCTTTGAAAAAAAAAAAATATAAAATAAAATCCTTATGACGTTTTTAAATTCACGTCTCGGTTTATACACGCGTATATATTAAATACAAGGATAACAGCATACCGATGTTGTTCTAGAACACAGCGCGGAAGAAGAACAGGTTGTGACCACTGCTGAAATAATTGAGATAACTGAAAACTTTTGTCATAATCTTATTTATTCGTTTGGTATACTATAACTACGTAATTATTTTAAATATATAGGTGATGAATAACGTTTATACAATGTAGTTTTATGCGTTTTGGAGTTATATAAAATGTTTAATAACCCCAAACCGAAGTGTAGTATTGCATTAATAATAATAATAATATTTTTATTTATGATAATATAATATGAATATTTATAACTATCAATCCATAACAATAACAATCAGGTACGTTATGCAAAAATGTTTAGAATTACACTTTTTTTTTCAATTAATAGACAATCAGTAAACCGCACCTTAACTCTCATTCGGTGGAATGGTTTTCCACACTATTCCAACATCTCGTGCGTGTATACGGTTGACGGCTATGATTATGTTTGGCCATACATTTATGCTGGACAGGTAGCATAGCATAATATTATTACGTAGATTGTCATATATTCACTGATGTATTGTATATACTGGTTTTTATAATTTTTTACTGGGCAAACTTTGAGTAAAAAGTTATGTACAAGCAAATGTATTTTATTTGACATGTGTACTATATTTATGGACCATTAATTTAAAAGTTTATAACTGAAACTAAATATTTCATTGTAAACATCCAGAAAAACAAGGTTTATAGAGTATTTTGGAGAGAACACAAAAAAGAGTCGATTCACGTTTCGAACTTTAAGCCGTTTTCATTTTAAGTTTCCTTAATAAATATTCCCGCGTGTACATATCGGTACATTAACATAACATGATATATATACAGAGTGATTCTTTTATCAAACAAAACTCATTATTTCAAAAAGTATTAATATGAAAATATTTTTTTACATAGTTTCAATTTGTTAAAAAAAACAACGTTTTTATTAAAAAAATATATTTCTAAATATTTTTATCCTTATATTTTTTTAAGTTTTTACTTTTTTGAACGACAACATAGATTTTTAATTTCATATTCCAAAGCAGAATAGTTTTTTGAGTATTTTGATACATAAAAATCGAATTTAGGGCGAGTAGTTTATGAGTTATACGTATTTAAAGTTTAATTGCGCGGAGTGGAGTGGTACGGGGTTACCCCGCAAAATGTTTGTCCACTACTCCGCTTGTCTAAACTTTAAATAAGTATAACTCATAAACTACTCACATCAAAATACTCAGAAAATTATTCTGCCTTGGAATATGAAATCATAACACTATTTTGTCATTCAAAAACGTAAAAAACTTGAAAAATTATAAGGATAAAAAATATTTAAAAATATAAATTTTTAATAAAAACGTCGTTTTTCAACAACTTGAAACCATGTAAAAAAACATTAATACTTTTTGAAATAATGAATGAGTGTTGTTTGATAAAAGAATCATCCTGTATATAGAAAAAAAAACAAGCCGAGTTGGATGGCACGTGTACTAATTATAAAATACCCTCCGGGAGAGATAGTAACGCAATAATATCGCAATCAGTACTACCTACACTTATACTTCGCGTCGGTTTCGAATTTTCAGCAATATTATTTCGCCGCCCGGACGAGAAACGTGTATGATAATACGACTGCGAAATATCGCGGTCGTCGAAAATTTGGCGATTTTCGACGGCGATTGCAGGCCGTGTGATGTTTTCGGTCGTCGGAAAAAGCGATGGTGTTTTTTTGTACACACAAAACGTCGTGATGCAAACAAAATAACAATAATCACATCGCGTTCGCCTTTATATATATATATATTTATCGAGTGCCCACCGTCGACGGCGTCCGCCGCACTAGGTGTTACATAAATATTATGATTGTTTTGAATTATTATCGTCCGGCGGGGTCACTCGAAAACACCGCCGCCGAAATGTGCGAGCAAAACACACAACGGCTACTGCACACTACGTACAGTCGCGTCGATGTATGTGCGCGACGGCTTGCCGGTTAAAACGGTCGTACACATTATCGGCGCTCGGCAATAAGTGGCGTTTCGTTTAATAGCACTTATGTCGGCCCCGAAATATTTTCCGCCACGCGCACTCGTAATGAAATTATAAGCTGTTGCGTCCGCTGCCGGGGAGGGTAGTGGGGCGCGGTCACCACCCGCCGTCGTCTGTTGTGCGGCGGTCGCGGGTCCCGTGCACGGCATTAATATAATATCGAATCGCGTGGGCGGTACACGCTGTTTTCGCATCACTAAAATGCGAGGAATTCGTGTTTTCGAACGGGCGCGAACCTCCGCGGCATTATGAAACCATCGGCCGCGCCGAACACGTTCGCGATGTGTCCGGCGAAACCGATCGACGGACGGGCGACGAACTATACTGCCCTTCTAGTGGAACAAGCAGTATCTCCAATAATTGAATTGCTGGGAAAATGAGTTTTCCGATTTTTTTGTTTTTCACATTAAAATCGTTATTTTTACCCGCTTTTTTTTTATTAATAATTATTAGTCATAGGCATTCTTCATTCAAAGAAACTTTTTATTATAAAAAGAACACGTTTATATGAATTAAAATTTAAATATATATGTAATGTAAATGTTTTTGACCAAAACGTTTGGTACATGACGTGTGTGATTGTCTAGTAAGTCACGACCATTCAGTGATAAAAAAATAAAGTTTACATACTGCAAATCCGTTTTAAATAAGATTACTAGGCAAATATGCAGTATTTACATTGAGAAATTATTTTACTAGTAAAATAAGCAGTATATCCATTGGATATACTGCTTTATTCTCTAGGATATGCTACATTCATGTACATACTGCGTTTTTCCCTAGTATTTGACAATATTTTGGTCGATACGACATTTTATAATGCATTTTAAAGGCATTTCTAATGGAGTTACGGTGTTTTTTTTAAGTAAAAAAAAATCAGTAATTATTCAATTTTGTCGAATATGAAATAACCTCAAATTTTGAAATTTGGCACTTACAACTTGTTCCACTAGGAGGGCAGTATACGTCGTCATAATAATATGTGAGGACGAAAATTTCGGCACACAATATACGCGTCGATAATAACACAGCAAAGCACAAAATCCATCAATACGTTATAATGGAAAATGTCTGCGTAACGGATCACCGGACACTGTACACGGCTAGCGTGATTCGCTGATTTTGCTATTTTCAGTATTTTTTTACAATTTTAAACGATATACCTCCCTTTTTACTGTGAATCATTTAGTGAATAATCATTATGTGTGCCTAATTAGAAGATCTAGTGTTTACCATACTCGGACCATTTTTATAAATTATAAATAATGACAGATTAGCATGAATTATTAAAATTGTCAAATTACCATAGCCCTCATATTTTCCAAACCCATGTTAATGACGTAATTATCCATAATGCACAAAGTTGAATAACACAATAACTGCTTATTAGAATATTTTGACGTTGATACGTCAACAGTTTAAGAAACATTATTCACTGAATAATGCATTGTATAAAAAAGGCGTAATCATTTTAAATATTTTGTGTATCAACAGAACACTAATTAAGTAGTGCAAAATATCTTGAGAATTTGAATATTACGTGATCTTTAAATATTTAGATATTTAAAAAATCCATAAATTCGATTTTTAATAACAGCTTGCTTTGTGAATCGACATGAATATATATTTTTCCTAAATTTATTGTCTTATAGTCTTGTACTTTTACACAATCTTGTTTCATCTTAAAGTGTTTCGAAGTGTTCGCCATGGACCCAAGCATCAGCCGCCATCCAACAATAAATGATCGATGGTCGTTGGTTTCGAATTTTATGACAACGTTTAGATTGGGTATGCGAGTGATCATCGAAATATAGATTTACGTGTAAAAAGTATAATACAATAATTGATCAAAGGTATATGATATGCATCAGATACATCCGATATGAATGATTAATGACGATCTGATTTGAAAAATAAATTAGAACTGTCAAATATATAGGTGCTATCGTTTTTTTTGATTCGCAAATTCAATTGTTAAACGGCTATATAATTTCCATCGACCATATAATACTTATAACCAATTAAAATTGATTATAATCCGATAACGACATAATTTAAAATTTGTCAATTTTTGTAAATTTAGCTATTAGAAAAAATAATCTATTATTAGTACTGTGATTTATTCACTTCATTAGTTTATTACTATGTTTTATTATGTTTAACGTCTATGCATTGTTATTAAATTGTGTGTCGTTATAGGAGATATTATATAATTCCAATTTATAACTATCAGATTATTCATTCTATTTATTATATTTTTATTTTTATGATGCCAGTCATATTTATATAGATCTTTTTTATGTGATATAATTAATGATTTCCTAATATTTATAAATTAATAATATGGATTAATTTTAAAAATGTTCTAATAATAAATTATATTTTAGAGTTGTGCATAATTTGTCATTTTAGAGCATTTTCTAATTTAGAAATAATTTGAACTTTATTTTTTAAACATTTTTTCCGTTTATTCACCACTTGTATAGTGAAATTATGGGTTTCATAAAATAATAATCATAACATGATTCATAGGTAATTTATAATTTCGCGTTCTATAAATAAAATATAATAATATTACATATATTTATATTTTCTAAAATACCTTAATTTATTATTTTTTAACAGTTATACATTTATAAAACATTTTGTATTACTAATTATTTCTTTAGTAGAACTCATATTATCATCCAAACGTAATCTATGAAGTCCGTGTGGATTTAAATATATTAAACCTAATGAATCTATTCAACAGACGTGGGTATATTATTCACTTCTATACTCAAACTACCATTTTATGTAAATGTATTTGGCGAATAAAGTAAAACCAATTTCGTACAATATATCATATGTGAAACGTTACATTATTCACGTAGGAAATTGAATGTTCTAATCAAATTATTACAGAAGATTCACTCTTCTGTTTAAACATGCGCTAAATATAAAAACTGTGTTTTTTACTATTGTGGTTTCCATATAATATAACATACATAATAGGTATATGGCTATTTTTATTATACTTATAGTTTGTATTTTGTTGATTTTTTCACGATTAATGAATTACAATGTGCTTTATGTCGGTGTAATTTATTAAGATAAATGTGATACAAATAACTTACAGTCTACAGTGGTCCTTTTATCACTAACCAAGATTGCAGATAAAGTGAGGCTGATACATTATTATAATATGTCCATATTATAAGCCAATAATTGAAAGTGTACTTGGTATGCTCATGAAAAGGATTTCACATTGTTCTGTCACTGGATATAATACATAGAAACATAACCGTGTATTTAAAAAATATAAAAATATAAGTCACTTTTTAGCGAATATAAGTTGTAATTCCCTGCTTCATAAATGTACATTACCTGCAAGAAAGAACAAATTATCTCACAAATGTTGTTCATCTGTACATGATTGTCATTTAAATGTGTATATACCCTCAAGATTTCTTGTCAGGAGATTAATTTTCGCTACAAAAAGGAGATACTGTAGCTTGAAATACTTATTAACACATCATGTACTCTTTAACAGAGAGGCCATTATTATACCGATCTACCTCTTGGTCATTATATATAGTTTATTCTCATTATTTTATCTAAGGTGTTTTTTATTAACAAAATAATACTAGATATTATATGTGAATTTATATATTTAATTCTCTGCAAAATAAAATAAATAATATTTCGATTCTTCCGGTAAGTCCAAACAAAAATCAAAATTTGAAGTTTTATAAGTATAACACTGACCAGTGTTATAAACATGTTAAGTTTTTATTTTTAATATTCAATTTCTAAAATTTAAATTTAACATTATTAAACATTGCCTCATGAACGCATGAGAAATTACTGATGTTATAGAATAAGTAGTGAATACTCTATGATTTTAAAGTAAAACACGGAATTACGGCAGTTATAAGTACTGATATTCTAATAGAAAAATTAATAATAAATATAATGAAAACGTTTTTTGTCAAATTTGTATTGTTCAACACATGTTAAGTGGTATTATTTTATTGTAAAACTTTCTTTTTAAAAATCGTTATATTAAACATCATGTTAGCGAATCAACAAAAAAACACAATCACATTTCTTCAAACGACTGTTGCAATATTATATTATGTATTGTGACCCAACTGGGATCATTTCTAATGGAAACGACCGGATACAAACATGTTATCGAGCAAATGTATTTTTTTCAGAACAATATCGCAAAGTCGAAAACCATTTAAATTTGATATAAAAAAGCACAGGCAGTGTAAATCAAAAATTAACATAAAATCCATTAAAATCCATTAAGTCATATTGTAAAATATCGGATCTGCATTGTGCACTGAGCAATAATAATTATAATAATAATAAAAAAGAACAAATAAAATTCTGATTTGTATTTTATTTGCATACACATAATTGTTGTTGTTCACATAAAATAATTTAAAGTATAATATCGTTTTTATTCGCCGGTATTTTCATTTTTCAATTCCTTTTAATTGCGTACTACTTAAAAAAAAATATATATTGATATTTATTAAAAAATATTACAGCGAGTAAAAATGTTTTAATAAATTTTATGCTATAACGTACGTACATTATTGGTCTGCATAATGATCGACTGGATAAAACGACCATTAACACTTCGAGTTTCCGGACTTTATACCGCTACTACGCAGTAAAGGATATCGTTGGATAGAACTTACGTGGAAGTAAATACATAATTATACGTTTCATGAAATTAAATGGAGCGCACGTATACTACATAGATTCGGAAAAATATTGACACAGTGTTTCATTCGATATTGCCCCGGAGACGTTTAATATTAATTATAATATATTCGAAATATTATTATTATTATTATTATTATATATAGGTACGACCCAACAAATAACATAATAATATGTAAAAATCAAAACCGATATCGAAAACCCACGCACATGCTTGCCGTTTCCGTGTATAAATTATAATTATAATTTTACTAATATTCGATCATCTTGTTATGAAAAGTCCGTAAATGCAACAAAACAATCTACAGCGTTCATATAAAGCGGTGGATGGCGTTTTCTGCAGACCTTTCTGCTAAACTACTGAGACGTAATTACCTACTATGAGAAAGGTGTCCGGTGTACAAACCTAACTTAACGTTCTATTCGACTGTTATTGACACTTCAGATACCTCAAATTGCAGCGTGAGTTGGGACAGTATTATTATTTAAGTATACATAATATTATAGTGATAATATTATGTCAATAATCGTTCTCATTTTCAGAACTAAATATTTATAATAAAACGCTCATATTATGTATATAATAAAATTTTATTTTTAAAGTTTTGAGTTATTGAATCGTTGACCGTCAGACTTTACAAGACCAGTTGGGTTTGTTTAAAATTTGAGCATTGTAATATTATATTAATTTATGTTTTTGACTTTTGGACGCATATTGGTTAGGTTCCAATCACAGGTGTAGATACTATAGAATTGTGGGTTCACCAATCTTTTTACATGGTGTATGCGGCGCAATGTAAACTATTCAATACGAAATGTTCCGTGAAATAATAATTATTCAACCAAACCGAACGTTATGACAAAAGAAAATATTATGCGGAAAATTACGTTGGAAATTACGGTGCTTACGAAACTCAATTTATCGAGTACACGCACGTTTGCTCGCACGCCACACTCACACACACGTGCGCACTAGTGTATTCAATGGGTACATAGTATACGAGGAGAAGACGGCTCTAAAGTGATTTTCCGATAACACGTGACTGTTTAAATTTAGACGTGTCATGACTATTAATATCGCACGAGCACAATTTTTCGTACGTAAAACGGAACGAGCGAAAGTAAAAACAACGGCGACGAACTAGACATTGTACGGTCATTATACGGATTAGATAATACCTGTCTTCAAATCAAAATGAGTATCACTTGAATCAAGAACCGCATCATTCAAAATTGTTATACAAGACCAGTTAATCCGTATGTTTTTGAGAAACAGCAACTAAAAGAGATGAAGAAAATAAAAGAAATCCCTGGAAGAAGGACGGAGAGTACATACCAAAAAGGATAATATAACCCGATTGTATGAAATAAGAAATAAGATAGAATTACGACAACTATATAAAGAACCCGAAATAAAAGCGATACTGCGATGTAAAAGAATCGCATTGACTGGTCACTTGCGGAGATCGAGTAGTTTAATGAAACTAGTCTTAAAATGGAAATGTAATAGTAAAATACCACTAGCCAGAACATAATAAAGGCGGATAGATAAAGTCGAAAAGAATCTGATGAAAATTGGAATACAATATGGAAAAACATTAAAACGGGACAGGAATAGGCGGAATCAGGTACATGTGTTGCTATATCGTACCTCTACGGCTTATGAAAAACAGAAGAAGAAGGGAGAGAGAACAGACCTAGGCAGATTCCACTATAGACTAATTATACTGTGGTGAGTATGTAGTTTGTACCATCCATGTATTTTCTTTTTTTTTTTTACATTTGGGCAGTAAAAACATCTCAAAAAACTTGGTATGCGACATATCTCCTAACTGACAATTTAACAGGAAAGATACTTCGGGGAGAGGTTATTGTTTTGAAACTTCTCAGTTTTTTCTCTCAAAATCTGGCAGTTGAATTAACATTAAATAGATACAGGCATCTAATTTTCTTTGCTGTTTTTGGGTAAATAATATATTAAAGAAAAAATACATTTTTTCGATTGGTTATTAATTTGTTAATAATTTATAATTTTTTAATATTCAAAGACTTTTGTATCACATATTGATAAATGCTTTTGGTATTATTATTAAGAATATGTATAAAGAAAATGTATGATGAACATCGTTAATCATCATCGTATATAAATATTTTGGTGTTTGTGCGTAATGTTTCAATTTTTTTAAATTTAATATCCAATTTTGTTATTGCACTACATTTTTTGCAGATACGAGTATTTGTTTTTAGAAGTATGAAATATAATTTGATAATCCAATCTTTAAAAATATTAAATTATATTTAATTGCTAAAAAATTATTTGACTCCCGGTACAGTAAGATCATATTCATGCTGATAATAAAGTTAGTGTATCTTATAATAATATACTTTATCGAACAAATATATATATTTAATTTATGGACAAAATAAAATGTTTCATAAATTTACGTTGTTAAAATATTTTCTCGTTGTTGAAATGTTTTATTTTACAATAACATGGTAGGTATTAAAATAGTTTTAAAATATTAATTAAATTGTTTTAGCAATTAATTAAAATATGTTAATAATAATAAATGAAATACATATTTCATTATTAACAACAAAGTATAAGTTTCTCTGAAGCCAAATAATTATCAACGATGAGATAATAATGTTAATATTATACCTATAGTTTCCACAATGTATTATTATTAATAAATACATTATATTTTGTTGAATTGTTATTGTTTGAGTATTATAATATACTAATCATGTAATATATAAAATAAAAAATAAGTAAGTAGGTAACCGCTCTGATTTATATTAAGAATTAAGTGACCTCGTTATTTAATTGATCACTAATAAATGAGTATAATGTGAATTCAATGACAAATTATTGCGTACCATCAATATTATTATTGTGTTGTAAATCAGCCTATAATTATTTAAATATAAACTTCAAATTATTCTTATAAAAAAAAAAATAATAATACCTATTTATCTTTAATATTTTCAAATAAAAAAATAAATTCAAGTGGAACCTTGTATCAAATTTAATTTTATTTAATTAAGTAGAAAATTTTTATCGACGTTTATAGAAAAATAATGCTGACTATGTAAACATGACTCCAAAAAAAAAAATACTGTGGAAAAATGTCAAGTACGGTTGTTCATTTTTGAGGAACATGAAAAAAAAATTTATTTCACTTAAAATTTGTTTCGTGTAAAAATTTCCTAGGTTTTCTTTAATTTTTTTTGTTCTGTGTTTTTCTAGGTAATTTTGAAAAACTCTGAAAATGTATAATTTTGTCCTTTCAAAAGTACTAAATCCAAATTTCTTTTTTCAATTATATTACCATGCTTAAAGGTTAAAAATCGGAGCATTTTTTCTTCTACTAAGTTTCGAGTATAAAGACACAAACAAAAAAAAAAATCACATCAATGAAAAATCAGTACATTCATTGCTCCACTTAGTAACTAAAAAATGTATTAAAATTATAATAAAAAATGACTGATATAAGTTTTGAGTTATTGTTATTATTATTTTTTTTTTAAATTTAAACAAAAGTAATAACGCAATTTGAAAAAAAACCTGTGTCTCAAAATGCATTGTGTTTTTGTTATTCTCCAGCGCTAAGTTCTATTATAGGTGTTATCTCACAATTCTATATCACAACAATAAAGTACGCAAATACATCATAATATACATATTATATTTGTTAATATTTTGTAATACATCGTTTACATTCCTTGCTCACCAAAATCTAAAGAATGAATTAATATATTAAAAATTGTACCATATCAATACAATAATTAATTATTATTATAATAACAATCGAATTCTTTGGGTATAGTATATTTAAACTGTATGCTGTATACAACATAAATATACCTAATGTTAAATTTCTGATGGACATTGTTAAAACTCTGAACATAATATGAAGAATATTTGGCTAAAACCAAATAATAAAGTATTAAAGGTATCTATGGTTTCTGATTGATTCATCGAAAATCACGCGTGGAATTGATTTTACAATATCACAACTTTACGTTAATTTACGTTTAATTGCGGTTTAACGAGGGTTATTCTAACCAATTATTATACTGACGCGTAATGGACAACAATTCTGTTGATTGCAAAAATGTGAGTCAAAATTATTTATTTGTACATATTGAAAATCAGGTAGTGTAAAACTGTCCGAAGATAATTTTATTAAACGTAAATGAGTTGCCACTCACTTGTTTAACTGCAATTGTTAACTTTATAACTTACAGTTTATCATAATAGAAGCGTAACATAGCATAGTGCCATTCAGTTTTGATGTACATTTAAAGAAACTTATTTATATTATATAATATGAAAGTCCACACTTTTACCAATTCGACTTATGGTTAAATAATGTTTTAAATTATTCAAACGTTTTACAATACTCTCATAATGTTTCAAATACGTCCTATTATTGTCAAATTTTAGTTTATAATTTGTATTATAACAATGGTTATTGTTTATAGTAATATAGGTATATAATATTGCTAAGCATTTACGGATGGAATATTAATTAAATAACATTGGAGCCCCAAAACATACAATTTATTATTAGCTATGTTTTACTTGATGACAATAATTTACGAGACTTTAAATGAGTAATAAACAGTGCGCAAATGTGTTACGGTTATTATTAATATTTTATTAGGACACAAGCTATTTTTTTCAGTTAAACTTTTAACAGTGAACTTATAGTTTCCAGTGGTTAGTTTTAACACACATGCATCATCAATCTATAGTAATTTAATTATAGTTTTTAATTATTTTAATAATCTACAAACATACAATATTATGATACAAATTACAACTTAAGGTAATGAAAGTTATTTTGCAACCGTTATAATAATAAACGCATAGTACATTTTACAATGTCAATGTTTCATCCTTCATAATTACCAATAATAAACGATCAGAATACTTTATTTCCATTATTTTAAACACGGCATTTTAAAATCTCCCAAAGTGTATAGTCTGTTTCACTTAGGAACATAATATATACATAGGTATACAAATATTTTAAAATACATTTTTTAAATCTATAGATAATTTCATTATAAACCATATCTCATGAATATTATATTTAGACAAAAGGATATTATATATATATATATCTAATTCGAGCTTAGTTAATTAAAACTACGTTGTATGAAACAACTGATGTGTTATAACAAGAATACCTTTAAATTTAAATATAATCAATATTTAATATGGTATTATCGAAACATAATATTATGTTGGAAATTATAAACACCTACAATATTTTCGTTTGAAAATGTAACTATACAGTTACGAATAAGTTCATTAATAAAAATAATATATATTATTATATTTGTAAGCGGCCAGAGAAATACATATACATTTTATAAATTCATGTATTTTTCATAACTGATATAAATTTAATAATAAACAGCAACGTCGGGTATATATGAATCAACTATTGTGAAAATTAATTTTTAATATCGCCGGAAAGAGGCACAAAAAACACATAATGTTTGAATTTATAATCGTTGATGTTTAATCAATTTAAATATAAACTGTCTACAGAAAAATAAAAAATAATCAAATGTATTTAAACAAGAAGACGAAAAAATCGTGTTTTTTATATACCTGTAATAAATTTTGTACATTTGTAATAAATTATACTTTCTGACTCAATTCGATATAAATAAACTAAGTCATTTTCTATTTATTTTAAATATTTCATTATGTTAGACTAAATTTTATGATTAAATAAAAAAAAAAAATCTTAAAATTCACGTTTTATTTTTGTTAACACTATTATATGATTGTATGGCGTATTATATGCATACAAATTCAACTACTACCTATTTAGATTATGGTTTTAAATTCCAATTTAAAATAAGTTTTTCCGTATTATAATAAATATTTATGCAAGTATAATAACGACAATTTCTAAAAAAACATTTCTTCGAAAATATAATTATAAATAACGATATGCCAGTTATGATTGCTTTTAATAACTAAAAAATGTTAACAGGCAAATTTTGTAGACTGGGCGGCTTTTGAATTGTATTTGGAACGCAAAGGAGTGATATCAGCGATAACAGAAGCACTGTATTCTTTGTTCAATGAAAAACATTCACCGAAAAATGTTTATCAGTAAATATTTATATTATTTTAAATGACTCAAATGTGAACTTGACGAATCAATGCAAAACATAATACAATTTCTATCTTTAGTCGAATTATTCTGTGATTGTTACTTGCTGATTACGCAGATGACAAGGCTATAATATTGCTATAAATTCTAATCTCAGTACAGTTACACTTATTCTTAAAAAAAACACCAATCTCATGAAAAACTTAAAATTAAACTTATCTAAGTGTATGTATATATTATATACCCTATATTTACGCCCGAATGTTTTCCTCACCTAGACGTATAGTACCTATATTTCTGTTTCGTTCGAAGTCTAATATCTAGTCTAGGACTAAGATTAAATCGTAGACTAACGTCTACGTTCCTGAACCCCAAAATCAAAAATAAATAAACAAATGATTATAAATAATTTGTACCTAATTGTTTTTTAACATTATCAGTCACTACGTAATCTTCACTTTCAAAAAAACTAAATACCATTCATTTGACCATATTCTTTTAGCTTCGATATAGGTTTTGAAGGTATTATCACCTTAACAGGTGTACTTATAGAAACACTTAAAACATTTAAACGTTTTGCATTTTAATTAAAATTTCTTTCATATCTAATATGTAGTATTTTCAAGTTTTCACAAAAATATAATTCTTTGTTCAATATTTATTTAGACGATTCAGTGGCAATAAATAATTAAAATAATTAAGTTTAAATGAGATGCACTATAAAAAAAAAAAAAAATGTTTTTTTTAGATATTTTATTAAAAATATTTCGTCCATTAAAATATTAAAATAAGTTTGAAATTATGTTTTACCAACCACATACTCTCAGTTAATTTAAATTAAATTTTTCATTGAAGTAATTAAAAAAAAAAACATGGTAATAAGTTTATTTAATGTGCCCTGAAAGCATTACCATATCATTTATTTTAGTAATATATTTTTATATTAACGTTTGAATTCGTTAAAATATTTAACAATTTAACTTTTTTTTTTTTTGTTTAGCTTATTTTGGCATTTAATATTTATTTAATAAAAATTAACATCAAATAAAAAAAAAATTATCTGTGTATGACAGTATAAATATTGAAAATCAAATAGTTTTTTTTTAACTAGCTTTAAATTGTTAGATCTTAATTTATTTGAAGTTAATTGAAAGATTGACACATACTCTTCACTTTATTTTTTAACTATGTTTTTTATGTAGTTTTAAAAAACAAACATGTTTTCTACATCATTTTATTACAACGTATTAATAAACATCTTATATTAAATTTACCAGCATTGAATTGGGGACTGGAAAACATTTATAAATCAATTTTACGAACGACTAATATTACAATTTCACACACTTCTATCACGTATAATTAATATTATTTCTTAAATATTTAATATAGTACCCAACCGACAACATAGGTCTAACAAAATAATAATATTTCTTTTTCATTGATTTTCTTTTTCATACCACATTTGTACATTACGTAATATTTTACTTATTTATATTTCATCGCAGCGTACAATATATCCCGATTCTTAGTAAACTTAAATGGTTTAACGATCTATCGAATTTGTATAGCACAGACATCCCATATTTATTAAAATGAAATAACATTCTTATTCATTCATACCTTTGCCGTTACATCAAATAATATATATATATCAATAAATAGATAGGATTATAATAATATCCAAAATGATTTCTCTCGCGTACTCTATACGTTCGTGGAAATCATAGGTCATAATTATGTATGTGATATTATAATGTTATGGTAATGAAACTATAAATTTAAAAATTTTCCGACTACGTATTGTCTTAAAAATTGTCGTGGTCTGCCAATCTATATGGGTACAACGATATTATAATATGGTTCTTTCGCCTTTACGCTTGAAAACTGGCGATTACACTAAATGAAAATCGTCTTACCAATTCTCGTATACTTTAATGTAGGTATTTGTTCCATAAGCTCGGAGGAGGCCGTTACGCGCGCGAAATGAAAAATCAGCTGATGAAATTGAAGAGAAAAATCGAAAAGACGTCTCGTGAAATCGAAACGGTGACCGACGAAATTGAACATCTGTCACTCATCCGGGACAACCGCCTCAAGTTCAGCGTGTATAAGGATTTCGTAGACAGGAAACGCGTGGAAAACAAAAAAATGGAAAAATAAAATTATTGAAAACTGTGTCACCGCCGTTTCGAATATCAGTTGCGGGACGTTGATTATTAACATCACAATAATCCGATTTGATTTTGAAACATGAAATGTTGATGGCAAACCGTGTATTCGTTTATCTACCCCCTTCTCTCTACATCCATATTTTGTAAATATAGTACACTGCACGTGTGTGCACAAGTCAGTGGTAATACGTGTATATAGTATACGATGTACTGTACGAACTCGTCGGTATTCATGCGTAAAAAAAAAACAGACTCGTTTGTGTTTGAAACACAATAATATTATGATGTATTTTTCGTGACAGTGTTTTTCGAAATACCGACCGCCCGCCCGCCCGCCCGCCCGCCCGGCCGCAAGTATAATTTATTGGCTGCGTATTCTGTTTACATACACCCCGTGAACCGGTCGCTCGAACGAACATACATAACAAAACATAATGAATGGTTGTCATACAACATATTATTATAATAATTTAATGTAAGACGAGCGATCCAAACTCGTGCGAAATCTGTCCATTTAATCAAAACATTCAAAACACGTGTTTTGTTATTTTATTGAAAACATAGTATTTAACATTTTATACATTATTTAGGGGTATACACATGTATATTTGGTGTATAGGAGAAGAATAATCAGATTCTATAATACTTTTTGTTATGGAAACAATAATAATATAATAGTTAAAACGTCTCTTGGAAGTCGATTCCGTTGTGAAGTAATAATATAATACAGCCGTGTTATAGGTATTGAAATTCGAATAAGGTTCCAATGAAAATAGCTTTGAGATTTCTACAAACACTTTAATAAACACACTATAATATGTTCTAAAAATAAAGTGAATTAAATTCCAAATTTAATTGAGGTACTAAAGGTGTACAGCTAACACGCTAATACGACATTTGTTATTTTCTCGATTTACCTATCATTGCAGTATTTAATCGTTATTATTTTTTTTTTTTCATAAATAGAGTTTGATGAAAATGAAACTAAATTTCTCATTTAAATAAAATAATTATTTTATTGCAGTGTGGCCTAAAACACTACGGTTTGTGTTATTTTCCGTTAATAGTTATTATTACTATTTATGTTTATTACTCAAAGGGTATGAGTTAAGACGTTTTACTGGGTGACAAACATTTACAGAATTGCTTTTACAACTACCTGTCTTATACTTACAGTTTATATGATATCATCAAAGGCCATAAAATAAGGTTTCTTTTAAGAAAAATTGTTTAAAATTTAACCTTAGCATGCCGTGTTTAATTAGTTACTAGGTAACGGAAAATTCTAAACGCTTGTACGATGGACTTACGACGACGTTTAATCACGAATAACACCGAATGCGTTCCTGAGATTCATAAACATTTTCACGTGCACTCAGTTGAGTAAACTATTTTAATTAAAACAAGTACAACAATATTTCCAAGTTTAGAGTGTATTATTCTTGTTCAAATTGCTCGTGTGTGTTTTTTTTTAATATTCAAATCACCTCCAATAGCGTACACGTGTATTTCAAAACTAAAATGAACTAACCCACTCTGAAACGTAGGTACTCACATTCGTTAGATTGAAAAATTGGTAATCATAAAATGTGTACATGTGCTGTAAGATATCAAAGTATAATATTATACACGGAATACCATATTATGCACGGTTATGTGTGGTATAATAAAAATCTCGGTTTACCCGTTTAACTGGAAATGTAATGAAAGGTCGGGTTTGTTGAAAAAACCGATACCGCCTATCAATTTTCCAATTATTTATGCAATTTAAGTATTTAAATGTTCAATGTAAGTCAGATAAAGTATGAATGTTATCAATTTATCATCCAGTACGTATAGGGTTGAATATCTGTTTAATATCGTACAAGGATATTTAAAGTACGTTTTAATATTATAATATAATAGGATAAATTGTATGTTTTCCATTTGAATGTTTCATAAATCAAAAATTCGACAAAACACGATAATATATACTATACAATCTATACAATATAACAGTATTATATTAATATGTTTCTTTAAACTTTAATTTAATAGTAAAAACGGATATTGATATATGTGTATGGTGTGCTCGCTGATTATAACGTATAATATTTTATGTTGTGGTCACTATAACTCGTAATTTATAACCTACAGAAAAACTGAATCACAACGAATGCATAAACCGCGGTATATGTATAGCGAACCTTGACGATAGTACAATGCGGTTAGTATAAAGAAAAAAAGACAAGTCGGATATAATATTTTACAAATATCAGAAAGCCGTCTACAGAACACACTCGTTTTTCATCCTAAACATATAATTACGTTCGTCGAAACAACGTCGCGTATAATGGTATACCAACGGTATCATTAATCCCGTATTATGTTAAATATCGATTGAATATAATATTGACGCCACCCGTAAAACAACACTATATACGTCATTATAATATATTTCGGTAAACGCTATTTTGATGAGGAGGGCATTAAAAATAATCGTGTAAGTACTGAAAAATCGAAATCCGAAGCAATGGGAAACACTGAAGCGTTGGAAAAATAACGATATAGGTATTAACCTGTGCGCAAAAAAGCCGTTCAAACGTATTTTTCCACCGTAAAACGGCGGCATCGGCGAACGGTACACACTATTCAAGTTATAAAATCTATCAAAGTAATAACGCGTATTATAGGCACCTATATATAGGAATTACCTATGCGATATTATCACAACAGCAGTATTATGTGCGTTTGACGCGTACATTGATTACACGAACGTTAAAGACGGAGAGCTCGTTAGACGTTGTTCGTGATATTCTGTTATCTCTGAAGTTGAATAATAATTATAATGTGTTCCTACACGTGTGCGATGGTTAAATTACACGATGAAAACAATGCGCCTAATAGGACCAGAGGTCACCAAACGGCGGTTCACCGACGAATCGTATCCGGCCGTCCGCATACGAAAAGAATATCTATAATTTTTTTTTCTTCAAATTATTGCTCATTCTTTTTATTAGTTTTCATTATTTATTTTTGGATTTGGATTTTACTTTCTATGCACTGCATTTTAATAGTCACGTTTATGTCCCTAAATGCATGATGTGACTCTTCAAAATCGATATTTGGCGACCTGCGACTGTTTTAGGTGCTTGATGTGGTGGATATATTATTTCTGACAATATTTTACTATAAAACGTATGTTATGATTCTGATCGATATCATCCATGTAATATATATTAGCACATATAGTTCCGCAGTGTGCGAGACTGATTGTGTGTATGAGTATTAAACGGATTAACCGATTACAACACAAGTGTTTTGTTTTACCGTTCCCGTCATGTTGATTTTTGGCCTATTTTATGAACTCTGTCAGTAGTCGCAGAGGTCAGCTTTCAGCTATCCATTAAGCATTTCTGATCGAGCACCGTTTGTGTAAGCGTCCATGTTTGCAGTTGACGGTAGTCTATTGCACGTGTGTATGCAACAAGCGTATTGCATTATTTTGTATTTGAGAAGAAAAAGTAATGTTGTATGACAGAGAGAAGAAAGTCAATTTATACAAATAATTTTGTAATCGGTATCTCAGCACCTTTGACGATCCAGCTATTATATTTTTTTATGTTTTTAACAGATTAACCGAAGATTATTGAAGAAATAGCCGTTATATTACGTGATCTACGATGTGCGTTATGTCATCTTATATAGGGGATGCTTGGTTTCTATGGTCAAATGGTCTTGAAAAGACAGGTCATATATAGTGATGTTTTATTTCAATACACCTGTCACCGCGTGAATATTAAAATGTGATATACAACAGTTACCGTCGCGCGTCGGATTGCCCCGCGCATAGAAACGATACCTATTAAGTACTAACCTCTCCGGCGAACGATCTGGTACTATTGTTTTGTGATGGTAAATATGTCGATATAAAGTCCACGTTCGTTTTGATATCAACAGTGTTGCATTGCGAGCACGTGAAAAAACTACTCGAGAAGCTTATATAATATACGCCGAGCACCGAAGCCGCTTACGACCGTTCCCGGAAATGAGGACGGCCACTGTATTTTTATAGTTCGATGGTACGTGATGGCGTCCGTCCGAGGGCCGGCCGGTCGTATGAGAGTGCCCGATCGTCACGTTAATGCGGTCGGTGAAAAGCATAGTTTGAAACTGGTAAAACGATCGTTATGAAAAAGTGAAATCCAGTAAGTAAAAAATAAAATAATAAAACCGGGATTTCGCACACAATAGAACGTCTGGAGTTTATAACCCGGGGTGTTTAATGAAGTTTTTAATTGAACCACGCACACGCATAATAGTAATATGCGTAGACAACCCGCAATACTACTACTACAATAATAATAATAATAATAATAATAGTAATAATATTCAATATGACAAGGGCAAACCGTGGCAGAGTAAAAATTAATTGCCAAACACCCCGGTCGACCACTTGGAAATCCTCCATTTTACACTCTTCCCCGGCGCCCCCGTCCCGCTGCCATTCTCGCCGTATAACATCTTTCATTTATTGTCCATCAATCCTCTCTCTCACACGCAAACACGCTCACACGCACATACACACGTCACCAGCACTGCCGTCACCGTCATAATGGATCCTTTATAAAACTTGCTCAGGAAAAGCTTTAACAACGACCTTTCTAGTAATTAGCTCTAAACCCATACACGCATATATACACACACGTCCGACAACAATAAGAAAACCAACCTTTACAGCACTCGTTGTAATCGATTTCCTCGTCATCCCAAACCCCAAACACATCCGCCGTAAGTGATTTTGATTAAAATAAAAAGCGCAAAAACTATAATAATTCGGATCGACTGTCTGTAGCCCACGGGGCGATAATAACATTAATAATAATAATAATAATAATAGATATACCGCGGTACACTCCTCATCGCAGACTACCGATCGGTTGTTTTTACCTAACGTGTATACTCATACTTAGGTAATCGCTATAAGTAGATATAATTCGTGGGTACATACGGGGAGACGAATAATCGGGTTCTATAATACTTTGCGCCATAGTAACAATAACAATATAATAGTTAAAATGTTTCTTGCGAGTTGATTCCGCTGTGAACTAATTGTACAGCAGATATTGAAATTCCGATACAGTTCCAATGATAATTGCTTTGAAATTTCTACAAACATTTTAATAAACACACTATATATGTTCTAGCAATATAGTGAATTATATTTCAAACTTAATTGAGGACATTGAGGCGTACTCGCCAAATGTTTACAGCTAATACGACATCTGTTATGCTATCTGCCTACCAATATTAACTCGTTATCATTTTTCTTTTTTTTTTTGATAAAATATGTGATACAAACTAAACTAATATCTCATTTAAATAATATAATTTTTTCAGGACCTTTAACATTTAGCTTCTGGTGATTTTTTTTTTTAACTTTATACAACGATGTTATTTATAAATCGCATTGTACATTTTTAAAAACCTTTACTTTATAATATATTCATACTAGAAATAATTGGAAATTTAGAAATGTATAAGGCTAGGTTTGCTCAGCTTAAATGTGTTTCGGATTCAATGTTTTAAATAATGAAACAACACCTCGAGCACGTGAATTGAGTCAAACGGTTCTCGTCGCAATTGGCTAACACATAATTTCTGTTTATTTGTTAATCTGAGAATTAGCTTTGTAGATTACATATCGGTTTTTGGATGATAAAATCTTATATTAAGAAAATTAAAATACTCAGTTTATAAACGAATAAACAAAACAAAATAATCCATTCTTCCCAGTTTATCCAGTATAAATGATTTACCTTATTTTTAGGTATATTCTCATTTTTAAATTTATCCACGTCTAATACTACGTATTCCAGATTTTATTTAAAATTGAATCTTATTTTTGTACTTAGATATTCATTAAAATATGTTATACTCCGCATAGTCAAATAAGAGTATATTTTTTGATTTAATAAAAATTAATTGCACAATACAATTTGATTATTCTTCTAACCAATCATTCATTCATCCTATATACTTTATAATATAGTGGATTATCGATAAAACAAATCTCGAGAGGTATAAAAACACTCAACACTTCATGTTCTTATAAATAATATAAAATACCTGGTATAATAGAAATGTGTTTTTGAAATGTAATTTGAATTATTGGCATTTCAGTTAACAAGGATTTTAGATATTTTGCATACGATGTTGTATTATTTAACAAAATATAATTGAAAAGTTGAAATTATTTTATAAGTACAGAAGAAAAACCTGAATAACGACAAAGAATAAAAATTAACAATTATACTTATTATTAAATGTTCATTACTAGATTGGCTTTAGTAACGGCAAGCTAAAATTTAAAACATTTATATCACACATTATTAATCACAATCTTATCGATTTTGAGATCTGTTTTTTATTTTATTGAAAAACAATAATAAAATTAATATAAATAAAAATGTTATCTTTATTTTTTAGTTAACGAAGGAAATGGATAGGTATAGAAGCTAAGAGTATGTAACTACGTTATCACATTTAATTGAATCCCTAAAAAGTTTCTGGAATTAGGAAATTGAATGGTTTTCCTCTATAAATCAGACTTTTAGTTTTTTAACAGTAACATTTAAGTTGTACGCAGTGTATTAGTTACTTTAATAGAATTACTTCACAATCATAGATACGTTATTTGTTCATCATAATAATATAATATTATTAAGTTCGTTCGAATCAAAACTACTCTATAATTATGGTGATATACTGATATACCTAAATAAATAAATAAATAAATATATATAAATCATATTTATTTAATTAATGGTTAAGATATATATTTTTATAGAATGAAAGATAATATCATGCACAATATTTTTTTTTTTATTTATAACCATTATTATTATTTTTTTAACACCTAGTTTTTTGAACACAAATATATAAGTTATTAATATTATACTAATAACCATTTATAATATAAAAATTCAATGTAATCAAATGCGTCTTAACACTTTGTACGTGTAACCGGCATAATAGATAATAATTTTAACAATAAAATCACTTAATATAGTATATACCTATAATTAGACAAAAACTCAAATATTGTATAATAAATTATTGTAAACGTATATTATTTAAATAAAAATAAAATATTAGTAAAAACGGGTGTACCAAAGGCATAAAATATATAAAATACAAACACTAATAAGATAATCCTATTTAAATTAGTAAAAAAAAAAATTATAATACTTATATAGTTATTGAAGAATACATTAGACGGACACAATATTTTTCTTTGTTCGTTAATTATAAAATATAATTATGAATAGTTTAGCGATAAACTTTAAAATTTCTTTATCAGCTTTAATATCATTTAACTATTTTAACACATTTGATTATAAAAATAATTTATTTAAAAGATAAATTTATTTTGTTGGTTGATAAGATTAAAACTGGAATTTAAATAAGTGGACACTTTTATTACGTGGTAAAAGTTTAAAACAAAATTATTATGTTAAGGTAAATTAATTTTAGGAACTTGAAGCGTTTATATTTTTTTTTAATTTTTTTTTTTAAATTATTAACATTAAAATATTTCCCTTGTTTTTTTTTTTTTTTTTGTTAAAATATAAACGATACTAGACAATTGGTGGTTTTTTTTCCATTAAAATATAAATTACAATCTGTTTTGATGGAAACAACAAATAATTCAAATTTTATTAAAAAAGTGAAATTAGCTTTAATTTCGTGTCAAGGGGTAACATCATTCAGTTACAGAATCTTAGAATTATATTTTATTATATTTCATAGTTATTTCATATATTGTAATAATAAGTGACTTAGCGATATTTCATTTAAACTAGACTGAATTAAATTCATATATAGGACATTTGATAGATGCTAAGCTAAAGTGATATCGCCAGAAAATACATATATTGTAGTAGTGGGTATTATTTTAATTGCATTCAAAGTGCTCTGGTTGACATCTACACTCGTTTGTTATGCAATGAATTTAATTTTAATTTTTTTTTTCACTTATTCTCAAGTGTTGGATTTCTGAATAAAAGAATATTTGATGATTACATAGTATAAGGTATAAATAAGAGAATTGCTTGAATGGGAAAAGTAGCTTGTCACGCCAAGTCAAAAAAACTATTAATTTTTGTTAAGACTATCTTCTAAACAGAAAATAAATTATTTTGTACCTTCGAATTTTGACTTCAAAAAGGTTTTTTCGGCTCTTATTGTTTCTAAATTATTTTTTTTTACATTTCATTAAACAATTTCGGGTTTTTTTTAGTGTAATTTTTATCACAGTCTGGGTAGGTGAAACAAACAATTTTATTTTTATTTGATTGATTGATTTATTATGCATTTTTTTTTTTTATATATAGACTTAAGAGAATTTATACAATCCACGCATACATATTTATATTATGCAGGTACCTAACGGATATTTAATCAGTTTTCATTTTACAACGAAAGTCCCAACCAATAACCGCATTATTATTGTTTCAACTCCCATGTGACAATATACGATTTTGTTTTATTATTTATAACATGTATAGGTACATATGATTATTTATTTAAGGAGATAAAAATAACACCAATTTTAGCTGGGGGGAGGCAACGGTCGGGTTCGGTGAACAGTGTAACAATTATTGGGTTTGATTTTGAGAGAAAGAGAGAGAATTGAATATTACGGTGAAACACGTTATTTGCAAAGCGTGATTCGCGAGATTGTTAGCCCTCAAATAACACACGAATCCCGGAACAAAATGTTATCCACTGAAACATTTTGACGTAAACATGTGACATATTATGCGTTATTAGGTTACGTACTATACGATTATAGATCATAAAACATGACGTATTCACGAAAACGTTGACGTTCCGTAAAAAAAAATAAAAATAATAAGTAACCTAATAAACTAAATGAACGGAACAATAAAAGTTTATGTACATATTTTATTATTGTCGTTATTATTTTGTTTTCGTTATGGTTTATTAACAAGCAGCTGGCGAATGCAATTTGCATACTACATACTATTGTGTGAGAAGTGCATACGTTATATGGGCGCATGCAGTTGGCGGTCCTCCAATCGAAAATATAAAATATACGCGTTTTAAAAAAAAAAAAAAAAAACGGAACAATTTTAATTGTCAAAGCGAATGTGAATTACGCGCGCGCCATCGCCACCGTCTCGCAATCGGGTTGACTCGGTGCAAATATTACTACGATAACGATTGCCAACATTTTCCTCGTTTGAATTTGTTTGATGACTACAGAGATACGAAAAAATATATAGGTATGCATAAAATGAATTTGTACAGAAATAGGACTGACTACTGAGAGAGAGAGAGAGGGATTTTTTCGCAATTTTATCTTTTTATTCGATATTAATATAATTGTCTTTAGGGTTCATCCTTTCCAGCTTTTACTTTTGGGTTACCTGCACGCCACCGTGAAAAAATGATAGTTTCGTTGAAAGTGTGAATTATGTAAATTGTGTTACGAACTATCGTCGTGAAAAAAATTACGCTACAGCAAACCGTTAAACTGAATAGTTTATTTCTTTAAAACTATTATCATATTAAAAGAGAAGCATTACGGCTTCCAGACAGACCACCACTTGAAGATGTATTTTAAAACTAATTAATTATTGTGCCGAATTGTTTAGTCGGAAAAACTTTACCACAGATGTCTGTCGTGCCGTGGTGGAATTAAGGTCAGTTAACGCCTAAACATTTTATTTTCACGAACAATTTTCGTGAAAGTACCTTTTAAATTGTTTAAAAACAGTTTCGATTCTTTTATGTAAATTATTAGCGAGATTCGAAGTAAATAATTAAATAACACAATGTGATGTAACAATAATAAAAATAATACGTTAAAGTTACATAATATACATTTTACTAATCATATTATATTCATTGGTATAAAAAAATTCTTTATTTTTAAAATAATTTCCCGTGATTTAGGCCCACCTCATACAGTGGGTGTATACAATATTTTTTAATGCTACTAAATTATCGTTTTATTCTATTTTATCGTATTATTGAAATATATTAAATACAATAACGTACTTACTACTTACCATTCAAATAATATTATTGCTATGAGATTAGTACTTGAAAAATGATCTTACAAAACGTATGTAGCTAAATAGCCTATCCATAACGCCGTGTTAGCCTAATATTGTATTATTGAAATGTAAAATATAAAAAAAAACATAATAATGTAAGTATGTATGTTTTACTATAATTTACTGGAAAACTGATCTCTAAATTAATGGTGGTATGAAATAAGGGTGAAATCACGTGTCGAGTTTAATAATTTATGTTATCTTGGATTATAATGTACGGTTTGAACGGCAACTACTCTATAAGTTTATTTAATTTTACTCTAAAACATAATATTTAGTAAATAATAACAAAACCAACTGATAGTGATTTATAATAAAAATTAATACAAAAGTATAAAGTTTGTTTAAACAACCTTATTATAGTACATTCGTCCAGTTTTCCTTTACAAACTCTACACCTTCTAAATATTTAATGATTTAACCAATGTAACTTTGTTACCATTATATTATATTTATACATCTAATGAAGAGTAATGTTGTTTAGCCAAATAGATCCATCGTTTTTGCAAAAAGCATCAACATAAATTAATTATGCCTTTAAAAGGGATCAAAAGAATACATGGAAAAATGATCAACACGTAAAAATATCACAAATAAATATTCATTATTTTATTCTGAATGTTTAATGTCTGTACTGATTTAGTGCTAGTCAAAAACAAACACGCGAAGACATATGGAAGTGAAATTGATTGCTTTTGATTTATTAAGTAGGTATCATATGATGTTTTTCCCAAACATTGTAGTGAAGAAAACTTGATTTATATTATATTATGTTATAAGAGAAAACATTTTTTATTTTTAAACATTGAAGTTATAATGTACATTCATTTTTAATATAAATGTACAAGAAACACCCGTCATATAACTTGTTTAAAACATAGTTTAGTTTTATAGTGTAAATAACAATATAATATATATTATACACTTAAAATAATATAAAAAGTCGTACCAATTTTTTAAATTTTTCACATCCATGTGTATTGTATTTTTTGATAAATTGCTCAGTTTAATTAGTTTATCAAATATTTATTTTCATTAAAATTATTAATTAAAAATATCACTGAATCACAAAAAATGAAACTTCATATTGTTTCGTTATCATATTTTTTTGTGATTTATACAAAAAAATCAATTCATAATTTTTAATATAGTATTTTAAATTTGTTTCAGTGTTCAAAAATTAAAAAATTAATTATTTTAACTAAAATGGTTTTAAACGAAAAAAATATCTCAAAACTATATTTTGCAGTGTCAATGGTTTAAGAAATCATCCCAATTCAATAACCAAAATAAAATGAAACAATTAAAATTTGAAAAACGAAAATTATTGATCATTATTACAATTTAGCAGTAAGAGTCATTAGCTGCTGTGTCTTAATCAATAGTCTCAATTTTTTATAATATTTACATTATGTTACATTTTTATTACATTTCCGTTATATTTTGTCAATCAAACTTGTTAATTTTAAAAATTTAAGGTTTTTCTCGTTTTGTTCTGGGTTTTGTCCAAGAGAGGCGTTAAGAGTTTTGGTTATGATGAAGCTTATTTTCTCCTGTTCATATCATTAAGATATGTTTTACTGTGAGTCGTGTACCACATACTTCACATATGAGAGATTCTTCTTTTCACATAATAAATCCACGAGTTAACCTCGTGTGTTCGATTCTTAATCGACTTATAATACTTTCATCCTTTTGTACGAGATTTGGGTTTTCCCAACTAAAATTTGTTATCTTAATTTGATTAAATTTTATGTTCTAGTTATTTCAAAGGTTTGACGGATTTTATGAGCAACTTAAATCTACAATAGTATTTTATCTTAAAATACTAAAGAAATACTTATAGTTTTATGAATGAGATTGTTTGTCATTGCACTCTACTGATGAATTCTTATTTTGTGTCAACCATGTGATTATTACTGCACAATATTCTTCGAATTATCCCGGTATTTTCTTCTTTCGCAAAAGTATTATACCTAATGAATTTTCTTAGAGTTTATTACATGTCTTATAAACATATTATGCAAAATAAATGGAAAAAAATACTATGCATTTTTATTTTTTTATTATATTTTACAAGACCTAACATTTTTTATCCTGTATGGGGTTCAGAATATTGATTATGGCTTATTGTGTTAGTGTAATAAATAATCTTTCACAAGACTTTCATCATTCAAACATCGGGATTTAGTGGTTTACATAAATTTGTTTCGAAAGCAGAAAATAACATAGATCACTTCCAGCGGAGTAATGCCAATAACTAAACCACTTTTAATAGAAGTAAAAAAGACAAATAAAAATTTAAAATTTTTAAAAAAAAATTTTACGCTCTAGGTTGCAAATCTATATAGTTTGATAAATATCTATTTACAACCACCATAATATATTACGATAACATTGGTATAATACACATTGAACCTATAGCTTGTATTTATTTAAATTTAAAAGTTATAGAGCTTAATGTTGATAAAGGCTTAAATAATAATTAACTATAATTTATTTTAGAAATATTTTAATTAAAGTATTTATTGCTATTTAAAAGTAATAACTTATTAATTTTATAGCTTTCTTTATAATTTATTAATAATAAGAAATAATCAATAAATGTAACATTTATATGATAAAAAATATATAAGATAAATAATTTACATTATACATAAATGAAGGAATAAAGTAAATATATTTTTTTTTAAAGTAAAGTAATCAGTTTTATAGAAAACATTTAAGTGAAGTATAAAAGTCAAATTGTTCTTTGGCTATATTATTTATTAAAGTAAATCAAAGTTTATTAATTTAAAAGCTCTTAAAAAATAAATTAAAATAGGTAACTAAATCACTGATATATTTATTTGTGATTATAATAATGTATGTTAAAGATGATTTTTAAAAAAATTAGAGTTTCATGTGTAACTGTTTATAAAATTAATAATTATGTTCTATAAGTTAAATTAAAATAAAATGTAAAACCAACTGCTATAGCAAATACAATTACCTATATGAATGAAGACAATGTTTTTTAACATTGGTTTGACAGTTTGGCTTATGGTTTTCTAAAATAAATTCTTATTTATGTTTAGTATTAAAAAATTATACAGAAAAAATAAATTAATATAATAGTTAATAATGAAATCTTTTAGAATATTTTTTTTAATAAAAATATATCTTAATAAATATTTAGTTAGTTAAATAATTTGAAAAGCTTTTGCATTATTTTGATTAAGAAGTTCATTTTTGTTACAATTTTATTAAATTTATTTATTAGAAAATTGTATTAAGCAATGTATTTTTTTTTAATTTTCCAGCTATTTTATGAAATATTCCAATATATATATATATATATGTAAAATAAAACATTTATTTATCTATACACATTCTTAAATGATTTAAGTATTTATAGAAAATATTTGTTAATATTTTTCTCTCTCCTAAAGTACTTAGTTAAAATATTATATTACTTGAAATTGTAAATAGCCAACCAATGAATTAAGAATAAAACTTATTTTAAATAAAGATAATATTGTTTAAAATACAAAACACCATTTTAAATTATTTTAAGATTTCAGTGTTATTTTAAAATATTGCGAGCAATTCATGACCACAGTATTTCGTGCAGTGACGTTTTAGACTATTAAACAATGTTAAGCCTATACTTCTATTTATTATTCAAAACAAAAATTGTATAACTGTATATGGTATAATACATTAAACCCTATGGGGATTGAAATGATTCGCGAAGTTATGTATACATAATAAATTACACAAGCCACAAGGAGAGTGAATCGTAACCACAAACAAGAGTAACAAATCTATAGATGTGAGTGCATGAATGCGTGATATAAGATGGCACACGAGACATCTGGATATCTTCTTCCATAGCCAGTGATTATTTTTTTTAATAAAACATGTTTGGGATACTTCACGGATATAATTCAGATGGTTTTTGTAAGACATTAATGAAAATTGATTGATAAAATTTTATCCATAACATCTTACACCAGGTCACCCTACAACATATCCACGCATATATGTGATACATTTATTCGAGTATCTTTATTGACAATAGACTTTTAGTTGAATATATATTTTTATAGTTTACTTTTAACTTATAAATTAATAGTTTCAATGTTAACTTAGCTTAACTAACTAAAGTTATTTGTTTTTCATTAATAGGTCCGCTTTTGAAAAATAATCGGTAAGTACATATTATGTGCGTTCTGCATAAATTATTATTTTATGATTCGAGTATTTTCGACCTTCAGGCACATGACTACTAGTATAAAAATGACGTTTCAAAGATTTTTTTATTCCTTAAGACTGTTTTTAAATACATCATTCTTCAAATATGTAATATTTAGAATCATTATCCAATAATTAGGGTAGGTAGTTGGTTTAGTTTATACAAGATAAATATAATATAGGTTAACTTTTGTAGATGCCACACAAATGCCCTTAACGACATAATTCGTCGTCAGTCCTTTACATTTTTACTTTTAAATGTGGGTAACTATACACAATATACGCACTCACTGCATAGAGCATAATATTATGAATAATTCACCAAATTTGCTCACTTTATTTTTCAGTAATGCAGTTATTCAAAATCTAATTTTTAGAAATTCTCAATTATTATAATAAAAATAAGATCATATTTTAAAATTCTTGAGATTCTTTGTACTGCTTAAGAAATTTGCTGTGAAAGTACAAACTCTCATTTTTCAAATTATGATTTTTCTATTTTTAGTTATTTAGTTGGTAATTTTGTAGTATTAAAATCAGAATTCAAACGAGTAATTTTTGAGTTATTTAATAATATGTTCATAGTAAAGAGATTTTAAAATTTAGAGACTACGGTGAATTTAAAATTTTAATAATTTATATTAATATTCATTATTTATAAAAATTGTCCAATTATAGGTAATAAATACTTTAACTGATATTACACTTTTGTATAACCATTTTTAATAATTGAAAAACTACTCATTCGAATATTGAATAAAGTACTTCGTTATTTTCGAAACAAGAAACTACTTAATGTTAATAATTGACTGTAAAAAAAGGAGGGTTTTCATTTGGAAACCCAAAGTTTGTATCGCCGCAGGACACTTTTTAAGTAGCTTAAAAATAAAATCTCGAGAATTTGTGAATAGTGTGGGCTTTTTTTTATCACTAATTTAAAAATTCTAAAAATCAGAATTTGAATAAAAATATTATTAAATTAAAAACATGGGACGGGCATGGTTGATGAATAACACTGTACGGTAGTTTATTACACACGGGTAGTCGACACAATATATAATATGCGACCGCGGCTGCACGACGTCCGGTCACCATCGTCATCGCGCCTCGTTCGGAGTGCTCAGCGTGAGCCATGCGGGGACGTACACACTACACTAACTCTACCCGGCGCTCGCGGTCCCGTATTACATATGTCTCTGCGCCGTTCAGGATATAACCACTGACAGGTAATTCGTTTTTGCCAACGACAATTGTCGTGTGTGCGGGTCGTGTTGTTAGGTCGTCGAATTAACCGCGGGTATACACCTAATATAATTATATACACATTTATATATATATACATATGTATCACGTGCACGTGATATACGCGGTACCTCCACCGAAATAATGAAATGACTCCGCGCGGCCGGGGCCATAAGGAATATATGCGCCGCATAGCCTACACGCGCACCGCGCCTCGTGCGTTAATGAAAAACAAATTGCCAATGGAGACGGGTCCGTTTTTTTTTTTTTGGGGGGGGGGAGGAGGTGAGATGAAAAAAAAAGGGCAAATAAATAAATAAATAAACAATACGAAACCAAGTAAAACACTCACCTCTGCGGTGTCCTGGGTTGGAGCTCTCTTGTATTGTTTCAAGCTCAGTCTGCGCCACGTTCTGGACGGCTGTTTCCCGCCACAAAGGGCACCCCCTCCACCGGCTCCTACACCACCTCCTGCTCCGGCCGTATCCATCTCAGTTGTTGACGTCGTCTTCTTGATCCCGAGGGGCTGACCCGACCTCCGTCCGTGCACGACCGTTTATGTCAACATCTTGATACCACATCGAAAAAAAGAAAAAAAAAACATTACATTGACGTATTATAGATGAACACACACAAGAGATTTCACGGCTGACAGATTTCGCGTGTTTCGCGCACGAAATAATATTCAGCTGTGTGTGCGAGCTGAGGCTGCACAATACTAGCCGGAATATCGTATAATATAATATATAATATATTGTTATATAAGTATTACTGCGGTATTATAGTATACGAATAACATCATTGACGATATTTTGACGGCGGTCGATTCGACTGTGTTGTCATTGTTTTTTAAATACTCTTTTCAATCGACGTTTTTGGTTTTTTTGCCGAACAACGTTTTTAGCTTCCGTCCCGAGACCGGACACGTTACAGGTCAGTCGTGCTAATGCGGGTTAAGTAGTCGGCACCGCTTATAACTTTAACATTATAATAATATACCACTGGACGTTTACAGGATGAGTGCGTTTTGTACATGATTTAATATTTTATCAATTGTTGTACCTATCTAGTATAATATAGGCATATATTCAGTTAAAAAGTCGACTCTGATTTTAAATAATAAAAACAAAATTAACAAATCTCGAAACATTTTTGGATTAACGCAACATAAAAATCTATTGGATATTTATGCGCAACGATGATGCTTCGAAAAAGTACAAAAACTCCCCGGCTACCGGAAATTAAATATTTCAACATGACTTTTGTGTCTTCATTACATCCAATAAAATATGTTACTTACTTAGTTAAATATTTAAACGATATCACGGAGATTAATAATATAGTGCAACGAATTGTATAATAAAATAACTTAACCTTTTAAATGCCTTATACTTCGTTCAACAAAAATGTTGGTATGTTTTTATAACTAAAAACCATACTGTTTAATTTATCGTATACATTTTACTCGAAGCTAAATAACGAACGTTCTGTTAAAACACGATACTGCTATATTTAATATTGAAAAAAAAAAAAACATAATAATTTTAATTGACTCAATGATCATTAATCTCAAAATTGTGCAAAAACCGGGAACATAATACATTGCTATAAAAACTCTTGGCAAGATAAAAACTCGAATTGAATTAGACATATTAATTATATATTTTCCTTTGTTAATATTATGTTGTTTTTCAAACAATTTTTTTTCTCTTTTTATAGCATAATATAATGTAATAGCTACCTATATACACCTGTCGATTAGGTATACCATAAAATATGTACTTCTTTCAAGTTAACATAATAATGCTAATGTATTAAATTATTTACTCGACAAACCGCACATTGCTACTAGTGTAAGTAATTTTTAATAACATATATTCTACAAATTATTATGAACTATAATAGATAATAATCATTTGTATAGAAATACGCCGTTAACGTAAAAAATGTGAATTATCATACACTATATTATCTAAAACAGATATTCAATTTTCTCGTGATAAAAATATGGATTCAATTCGTATATAATATACTCTTTAAATATATTTATATTACATGAAGAATGTTCTTACAAGCTATATTATATATAACTGGAATCACGATTTACTGTAATGATTTCTTCATTTATGTATTATTATATTTTATTTGTATGTTAATAATTATTACTGAATGTACAAATTAAATGTAGGTACAGATTGTTTTATATTGTATAAATTAAAAAAAGAAAAAGTAATTAAAATAAACATTGAGAATAGCAAGTTCAATTTTGATATAACTATTATAAAAATATTTAATTTATAAAAAAAAAATAGGTGCATTAACTATATTAGGGTAATTATATATATGAAAAAAGTTTCAAATTACGTTTTTAGAGAAAAATTAATTTTATTATTTTGTTGAAATAATATTATATAGTGTAATATTATAGCTTTTCATATTATTCACTAACTTGTTAAACATATATACTTAAGAATATATAACAAATATTTACATTAAAGGTAATAATCCTGTTTTACTTTTAAGTTTTCCAGAGTATTAAGTATTATTTTATTTATTTCATTAAGCTATACTAAAAAATAAGTTTATAATTTTTAAACAGATCTTAACATGTCGATTATGTAACTTGAATATCAAACAATTTAGCATGTATATATATTTTTATGTTAAAATTTTTCTCGATTATGGAAATTTATTATTAACATGCGAGTATGTTTGAATTTATCGACTGTACATTAAATATATATTATTGCAAAAAGAAAAAATATTTTTTGCTCGAAGTAAATAAATTGTTTTAATTCTACACTATTTATTTTTAACCAGTCCATAAATTATCGGTTAAAAGTAACTATCCATTTAGCATATCAAGTTAATAATAATAAAAAAAAACTTCTGAATTATAATTCAATTATTATTTTTAAACAAAATAAAAACTTAAGAAAAACTGCTAGGTGAGTCACGAACATAGTATATTAGTATTATACCCAGTACCCACTTATGTATATTGGATAATAATGTATTTCAATTATATTTGACATCAATTCAAAAATAATAATAATACAATGCAATATAATTTTATTTTATTAGCACAGAGAAATTTAATTAAATAATGAATTGATAAAAGAAGAAAAAATATAATTTTGATTTCACTACATTTAGTCTGAGAGTTTTTTTTTTTTTTTAATTTCAATATCATGTATTCATGTACAATATTATTAATAATGTGATGTTACCGATATTAGGTAATTCACACATTGTAGAGGGGCTGAGTAACAAGTTTAATAGTAATTGTTAAATAAATAAATAAATTGTAGATTGTTGTTTTCGTTACGAAATTAAACTATCACCAGTAATAATGTTTTCAAACGTTATTGATTTTCCATCAATAGATTATTTAAAATGAAAAGAGATTAATGATGATTATAAAAAAAAAAATTGTCACGTCAAATGTTATAATTGATTAAGTATTAATAAACAATACTATAGTATTACTACATGGATATGTACCTATACATATATATATATCGTTACAGAACAAAACTAAATAGATATGTTTCGTGGTAGCTGGATTAGAGAAAACAATGAGTAATGCATATTGTTATTTGACGGTAGTGAAATATTGTAATTAAAGGCAGTCAATGGGAATTATTTTAGCGCGTTGGTCCTGGCATCGGAATACTGGTATGTTCGAATTATTATTAAAATCTATTTTCGTATTAGACTTCCAACATTAAAACAACATTGTTTCATTCTGTCATTCACCAATATTAAAAAGTATACACCTATGCTTGATAATAATACAAGACATACGTGACCTGAAACCATAAGGTTTTTTTATCAATATCCAAAATCAACTAAAAAAACGTTTTCATGTATGTGAAAAACAGAGGATTTTAGAACAAATCAATAAATGTCGTGAATCGTAGGTAAAGTAAAACACAAAAAGTATACAAAATTGGATTATACATAAAATATAGGTATACTGTGCCTGAATAGGGACGGGATTAAGAAGAAAACTACTAGATCAACATGGGCGGTATATTAAATAAAATTAAATAAGGAGCTTACACGATGTGCAAGACAAAAATGTATAAAGCAAAGTAAATCAAGGAACAAAATAAAAACACACTGTTGTCGGAGAAAAATAATTATGGGCTAGTTGTAGATTTCGAACGAGAACGGAGGGATAAGAACATGGAACACAGAGAAAAGAATAATATACATTAACCATGAACATGTAATAAAATGGAAAACGAGTTGAATGAAAAAAAATCGGTGGACAACTCGGGTTTGAAATTGTACGGCAAACGAATCGTTGCGGTGTGTCTACAGACTATTTGTGCAATACGGATCGTTAAATCTTTCTAAATGTCATTGCCAACTTCGCGTGACCGCACTAACTCGGCCGTCTTCCGATTAAGGCACTGTCCGGTCCCTAAATAACAACCATATCGAGACGTTACTCTTTTCCACCAAACGTTATATATTATAACCCATATACCAGATACCTATACGTGTATCAAACCTATTTATTTTTCGGTCAAATGAAAAATGTGCATTTTTCTAAAATATCCTCAAAAAATAAATAAATAATGGATAAAACTCTATATAATAGGTAGGTACTACGTAAAGTAACATTCAGTGTAAATATATTATGCTATAATTGTAAAACAAAATCATCATAACGCATGTATAGCACTTGTTAAGTTCGTTCAATATTTATACGCTATTATTTTGAATTTAAATGGCAGAGAATTAATGGATATCAGAAAAAAGACGATTAAATCCTTTATGAGAAACAGTGGATGATCTATTTTGAAACAACGATAATAAAAATAAATGAGGTCTTCAAACATTATGAACATAAATTATGAAAACTATCAAGTCTTAAAAAAATTACAAAATTATCAACACCATTCTACCTATGCATGAATTTAACACCAAATAATGCACGAAACGACGATGCTAATGGCGAAACGGCCGACAAGATTTAAGTACCGTCGACCCTAATATTTTTAAAAACCGATTTAAGTATTTCGACTTTTTTCAAAATTAATTGTTGAAAAAAGTAGCCTTATTTCTTAATTAAAAGTATAACAATCTAGCTTAAAAGAAAAAAAAACTCTCAAAGAAACTCGAAACTAATAGAAAGAATATTCATTGACCGAAATTATTAATTTCATTTGATCGTTATGGAATCGATTAGCGCATTCCGACTGGACTACATAAATCATCGCAATACGTACCTATAAATATCGACTTAACGCGACCGTCAATATCGTGATATATAAGATGTGTAAACTATATAGGTTACCAAAATCGTCTTTTGACTGACACTCCTATTTTGATATACCCAGGCTAACGCGCTAAATTATTTTACACCCACAAGTCACGACCAGCAAATCGTTGATTTAACAACAACAACATTGACAGCGAATACGGCAAACCGTTATTCGTTTAAATGTAACATAATAATATTATTGTATTTTAGCGAGGAAAAGTTTATTACGGCGAACACTAGAGGGGCGTTATTCAAACACGACGAGCACTTCGACTTTCGAGGGTGAAATATACGTGTAATATTATATTATATTTATGTTTTTAAGCAACCGCGCAAATTGAAATCCCCGGCATCCGACTGTTATTATACGCCAACGACTACAAAGCCGAACTGTTTGTTCGGGGATGTCTTGCTCCCGACGTAATAAAACACTGTCAAATTTCGTCACCCTCTCGATTTTTCAGCAGCTTGGACGCAGCAGCCGCACTTAACTGATATTTAATTACGTTTATGGTGTTTGCCATCTCCGACCCAGACATCAGCGATACGCGAAGCCGATAGGTTCCACAAGACTTTGAGTTACTATAATATGATAATTCGTATACGGTTTACGCGTTGTTGCACTTGACGTTGCAATATCTCAAGTCGAAGACAAAACCGGAATAAAAACTATTTCGACTCGTCCAGCACACCTAAATAAAAGTAGTATAAACTATTATTATTAAATTAAGTCCTATCCATCCGTAATTATAATCACTCCGGTCAAAAATGTATTATTATTTTATTTCACTTCGATTTTAACACTGCGTTTATTTACGTTTTACGTTAATTTATTTAACATTTTCATCGTGTTACACGTAAAATAGACAAGTAAAAAACAAAATACTGTTCATATCACGCACAAAGTTGTCAATTTACACAATTGGATATATGATATACCTCTAACCCACGGAGTGATAACAACGGTAGTAATAACTATAATAACTAATAGTTACCAATAAAAATCGCAATATTATTTATTTATATTTATGTTCACACGTATACAGTAACACATTTGTACCCGTATATCGCTATTTTCGACAAACGATTGACGCCCCCGCATGTTACGTTTCACATGTTATGCACATTTCACACACCAACCGAACGTACGCCCACTCGCGTATTGTTGTCTAATCGTCTATATAACTAACAGTGTAACCATTACACACGATTTTAATTAAAAGACGGTATCGTTTTAGTTTTTACGATCAGACAATTGTATAATATATTATTTTGAAACACCTAATAAGGTATACCTTGCAATAACAAATATTATTATCTTCATTATTGTTGTTGTGGCGGTGATTGTAGGTTGCGCTTATTGATTTTTAACGGGATAAACGTGAATATATTATAGCGCGTTTGGTTAAATCCGATACAAAACCTTAAATGGGACCGTTGTAATCTACAAAATACAATAATATACGGGATGATTCACCAGGGTTATTCAAATCCATTATTCCTTTAAATGGAATATTATTCAAATTCTGATTTTGGAAATTTTTTAGTGTAGGCACATCATTACATTTGTTATGCTGTTAAATGAGTGTCCTGTGGCGACACAATCTTATTTTTTGCCAAATAGCGACTACTTTTTTTCTACTGTAATTTGTTAAGGAGGTGATTTTTTTTTTTTACTGTTGAGGTAGGGACATAAATTTAAATTTGAACGCGAGTACAATAATAATAAATGCAATGCAATAACAATATTACGAGCTGCTCACCCGGCTTAAATAAAAACAAACATTGAACCCGATTTCCAAGAATATTTTGTTTCAGCATAGTGATCATACCGTTTTATTGTTTCAGATGATTAGAGCAGGTCGATAACGATTGAGTTTTGCGTGAATCCATCAAGATGATGAACGAAAAAATACACGGACGTGTGGATTATATGCGTGTTTGTTCGCCAACAATTTCGGCAAGTATTATTATATAACTCTATTATTATTATATTATGTTATTATATAACGTGGCTACAAGCACCTCAAATAGTGACTGGCGGATAAGACACGTGATGTGACTTTGAAACGTCCGAGAAGCATCTGAGAAAGTGAGAAGTAATCCACTACACATATAATATTAATAAAATAGATATGACCAAAACGGCAGATAAAAGAAATCGAATAGGTCATATGTATTATAATAAATCCATTATCGCACGAGTAAAATATACGTACAATATTATATATATATATATATATATGTATATTTATAATATAGTGATATTTCTTCCACGGATTGCATAGTATCACATTGAGCATTATTCGGATAATTCGGAATAATGTCATAAACGCGTAGTCGTCGATAAACGTGTTGTTTGCTAACGATTATCAGTGGCGTTCTTGGGATTTTTGAATTTTTCATTAAATAATAATTGTATATTCGATTCAACATTTATATAAATGATAGGTATGGGTACTGTTGAATTGTATACAATATTATGTAATGCGTGGTCAATAGAGAACGGAGGGAGTTAAAGCCATACTTCGTCTCCTTCGGTACGCCATTGAATTTAAATAAATTTCCACGGGAATTTCATCCGAGATTTATCTACACTGTAGAACATATTATTATATATTATTATGTCCGAAGAAACATATATCCACAGTAATTAATGATATTCCATAGAAAAAAAAATGTTCGTTGAGTAAATGTCTATAGTGTATTAGACATTAATGTTATACTAAATATATTTAAGTATAATATCTTGATCGTATAATCTTTAATCGTATAAAACAAATTGTGCTGTGTTATCTTTACATTTTTCAATAAATAAGTGACAAAAAAAATAGTAGAGTTAATAATACGAGTGCTTAGCTGGATTTATGCAGGTTAAATTCAACTGCGATGGATACTATATTATAATGCACTTATAATATTATTATTATGATTATGATTACTGTAAGTATTTTTAAAACAAAGTACAAGTTTTGAATTTTATGTACAAGGCATTAAATATTATATAAGTATTTACGTAAAAAATTAAAAATAAATATATGTACAATAAACAGTTTTTGTGCAACGCTGATTTAAAATAACGTACATGCTGTCCGTTAATGTTTTTACCGAAA
Source organism: Rhopalosiphum maidis (assembly GCF_003676215.2). NCBI lineage: Eukaryota > Metazoa > Arthropoda > Insecta > Hemiptera > Aphididae > Rhopalosiphum > Rhopalosiphum maidis. The sequence continues at coordinate 72,122,321 of NC_040877.1, forward strand.
CACGTTTGTGTGCATATGTACTTCGAAAAACGGTACTGCGTTAGTTTTTATATAAAAACGCGTTATCGTAGTCGATTTATCGAATTAAATCGATAAGGAAATGTCGTTTTGATAAACGTTTTTTTTACCGCCTTTAGTCTTACCGATAATACAAAAACTGAAATTATATTACGATAAACATTATAATAACGTTAGATTTAGCCAAATATTACTTTTACCGTGATGTCTGACTATCGGCGTAGCGTAAAAACTTCTTAGTTCAAAAACATTTTTCTGTATTCAACGCAATACGGATTAATACAATTTGAAAACGATATGATTTTAGCTGTGGATAGCACATTACGTCTTTACCTATAATTTTTTTCCACGGATAATTTTTTACAGTAGGATATTATTATGTTTTCTTGTTTGATAGGTACATTATATCATATATTTTTATATGTTGTTCTGTGGAGATTACTTCTCGGATATTTGTTCGCGTATGGATGTATTATACTTGCCTCCGACCCGTTCCCCATATTTTGGGCGAATGCCAATGCACACGCGGGTACATCACTATGTATTACTACGTCTTACCAGACAGTCACGTCAAATCAAATTTACCGGGTACCGTCGACGTTATACGAATTATATTTTATATATTATGGTTGCAGTGAAGTTTGATATTATATTATAATAATAATATTATACCCCGCCACCGCGGTGCGTGCACCGGCCCGTATTAATATATATATATATCGCACGCGTCGTATACGTCGTGTCGCGTGTTTCGCTCCGTTCGCGTTATTATCATATTCTAATCACGACGACGACGATTGTCTGCTGCTGCAGTTTCCGATGTCGTCTCCGCCGGTGCGGCACGTGATACGATCGAACCCGACAAGCAGCCGTTGGCCGTGCACACCCACCCTCCCCCCACGACGACGATAGTAATATATTATTATACGCAAGTACACGGTTTCCTTGACTTGTGACACGCGCACGACGACGGGCCCCGGCCGAAGCGCGTAGAAACTGTTGGCTGTTTTTTGGGGGGAGGGACATAAACTGACGGGCTACTCGACAAGACCATCACCCGCGCGGTGATTAGGACTGCGGCTGCATCGCACGCCGAACGAATAAGACCCGACGACGACGATAATAATGTAAACGTATAAATGGGGTAATATATTATATATTCGCGAGGAGAGCGTCGGCCGACACGCGTACGCGACGGACGAGCTGACGATGTAATGTTTTGTATTAAACGCGGCGCGAAAACCGACCCGCGACGAAGTCACGCCGCCTCGCACACACGATAATATGACACTTTGCTGTTGAACTTGCGGACGACGACGACGACGACGACGGAATTCGATCACGATCCGTCGCGCGAAGCACAATATCGTATTGTAGTGCGCGCGCACCGTGTAAATGTTTAATGGATAAACAAGACGGAAAAAAAAATTATGCCGAACAAACATCACCACCGGGACCTATGTACGCCGGCTCGTACGCGCGTACAGGTACATCGGCGGCGCGCGCGATGCGGTGTGTACCCGCCACTACACTTATCGAACGTCTCGTTCTTTCGCCGCGCTCGGCTGTTTTTATTTATTTCCCCACGACGTGTTTGTCGTTCGATGCCGCGACTTTGTTTCGGGATTTTGATTGAATACTTTTAAGGTTTTTTTTTTTTTTTTTTTTTTATCAAACTCCCCCGTAGAACACACACAATATACGCGCAAACGTCCAATTCCCGGGCGCGTGTTGTTTTCGGCGAATACCTTTTGAAATAAACTCGTTAAAAATTCACATTCGACTCTCTGTATCACGCGCGGTATCGAAACTTTTTCTTCGTTTAAACTGTCCAATTTCGGAGGGCAAATATATTCTGTGTATGAAAATAAAAATCCGCGCGCACGGCCTCCAGTCTTTCACACGGTTGTTTATATTGATACTACACTTCTTCGTTTAAAATTAATTACTGTAAACAATACGTTTACTGTAAATATTAAATAATAACCAGATTATTTTTAGTTTCCTACGTCTGTTTTCGACGTAACAATAATATGGCGTAACATGTAATATAAATATATATAATACCTCCTCTTGCGTGTAACACGACTCGATACCCAATATTACACTGCGATTTAACATCATCATCACAACTATTTCATCCTTTACATTTTTATGGATAACTAATACGGGCAATTGTTTTGAGGTCGGGAGATTATTATTAATGGATATCGCGCGAATTTCAGAATATTTAATGAACATTTATTATTATTGTTGTTGTTGTTGTTGTTCGATAAATACGGTTTTCCTATTAGATTATAACTAGTGAGTAAATAAAATATTATACAATGATGGTACTTTGATTGAATGGCTTTTATCTTAATATTTCATTTCCTATTATCTAGTGGCTAAAATTAAACGAGTTATAAAATAACATTACACATTTATACGGTTTTATTATGTTTTGAACGTCGTTTTTAAATTAATTAGTTATTTGACCAAATTTAAAGTAAAAATATCTCCAAAAAAATGTCAATTATTTTGAATTGTTGTTGAATAAAATATTGTTGAATTGAATTGAGTATATTTAATGTATTACGTATCTGTAAGTTAAAAAAAGAAGAAAAAATCTCATTTTCTAGGTACACATTCAATTGATTTATACTATTAAAAACAAATCAAATGTTTTTCTCCGTTGTAATATAATTTGTAAACCGTTATTTAGCTTAATTTTCATACTGCATAAGTTTATTTTAAAATAACGTTTATTATATTGCTTAAATAATAAAATAATCAGGTTGATTAACATGAATATTGAATGATATCAAGAATTCAGGAGTTAAAATAGCTGTCAAAAGTTGATTGCGTTTTCCTGAAACTAATATTTTTGTATTGTTGAAATGTTGAATACATAACTCAGTAAGTGAAGAACTATAATTCATAAACACGAGATTTCACATCAATACTTATATACGCCTACTGGTTAGTCAATTTCTCGTACACCCACGTTTACAATGAATAATAAAAGTCATGAAACTATAAACACTCCATTAAAATGTATCAAACAGACTGTTCCAATGAACATAAACTGTTAATATTTTTCAATAACTGTTGTAATAATTAGTGTTTTTCATTATTGGTAATTATATTTTATATTAATATCATCCTATGCTTTTTGTGATTCATAAAAATTACATAGCCGTGCTTAAAGGACCGCAGTTATTCCCGAAATCGTAAGAAAATGTATAAATTAATTTCAGTATTTTGTGAGCGTAGTACTATGTAAGACGTAATTGTAACAAGTATTACAATTTACAATTTTAATTTGTATGAAAGTTGTCGTAAAGGTCTGAAATTATTATATGTGTATAACCACAGTTTATAATACAAAGTTAAGACTCCCCTACATAACAAATTATTACACCCCCCCCCCTGAAAAAAGCAAAACTCTAACTACATCTCTGTTTTGTAAGTGTATACTTTATAATATGTACATTTAAGTAATTTCAGCTATGATAAATATTATTTAAACTCTACATGTACTGCATTATAATAATAATTTTAATAATAACTTTTTACGTCATAAATTATTAGGTTTGCCTACTTAGATGTTAAGATAACAAAAAATTGGAAACTGTACAAGAATTTTTAGTGCTATATAATACTGATAAAATACACGAGAAAACGTAACGACTGTTTCTATAAATAATGTAATAATGTTTTCTTTTTTTTAGTGATATCGCACGTAATAACACGCCACGCGACACATGCGAGATATTATAGTGCTTACCTACCGATGAGTAAATTTTCAGAAGAACTACGAACATTAAGTTGCCAAAAATACACATAATTATTTGCATAAATTAATCTAGAAAATGAACATAAAAACAATACATAACATCAATGCGTTTTTAAATAATGTGAAAAAATAAATAAAACATTATATTTTCTTTAAACTATATTTAATTTTACTTGATGTATGTATTTAAGTTTTTAAGCAATTCTCCATAAGCACTTAATTTTTTTTTTTTTTTTTTTTGAAGTACCTACATAAAATATTGTAGAGTATTTTTATGTCAAAGAATAAAAAATATCTTGTTTATAAAAACGTACCTTTATCAGCTACATAATTACGTCACATGCAACGTACCGGATTTATAATTAAGCATATTATAAAACATAATAAATTGCATATCATTATTATATAACATATAGAATGATATTTATTTTAATACTGATCATAATATAAGATATTTTTGAAAAATCATAATTTTTTTTTTTTAGGAAAATTAAATATACGCGCAATTTCGATATTTTAAATTACTATTATTTTGATTCATCATTGTAATGATATAGTTGTTGTTTAATCCATTAATGAACTTCCTATTTCCAACAGTAATCCATATTTTTGGTATAATAATTCATAGAGCCTACTGTGATGTATAACCGTACAGTGTAAATTACCTGTATAGTTTATGAACAAAGGCATTAGAGTAGGGTTTAAATTCAGACATCAATATTAAAAAAAAAAAAAATCTAAGAGACAACTGCAATGAAAATACATTTTAGCTTTGCAATATTGTACTATGAAGTTATATATAATACAAAAAATATTAAGTTTTTAAAAATATAATAACGACATTTTTCGTATTTTATTTATTTTTAATTAAGTTTTAATAAAAATTCATAACTAAAATAGTGACGAACAGTCATTTATCTTTCATATTATTTTTAAATAATGAAAATTCTATATATTCATTTTGAAATTAACACATTAACACAAATTTAAAAAAAAAAACGCGAAATTGTATAAAAAAAAAAAACAAACATAAAAATCTAAAAGAAAAGAAATATGTTGAAAATACACTTTATACGGAAAACAAACAATTATAAATTAAATTATTTATAGCATCTACATAATATTCTAATTTTAATTAAACATAATATTATTATTAATTTTGAATTACAAAGTGATTATTTTAGTTCATTAACATACATTTCAAAAAACTATTAAAGCAAAATAAATTAACACAAATTTTACTAAAATTACAACCTGAAATTCCACGACTGTTATGAGTAAAAATTATTAAATTATTTTAAAATATAGTTCTATAATTTTAATGATCGATAAATTTATTCCATGTATGCAATCACACGTTATAAAGGTAATAAATTATCTTTATTAGTGTTCGAGAGTTTTAAAAGGTCATCATATCCAAAAACCAATCAATGACCTTTTTAATAAGACTCGATATTGTTATATCTATCAACGTAAATTATCTCTCAAAAATTGATAATTATTATTTTAATAAAAGGTTATTTTATGAGAGAATGCCACTGTTCGGAAACCAAAATTAATGTATCACTAACACGTCAACGTGTAAGAAACTACGCGTTTAATTTCGCCGTTTTCTTGTGAAAAATGTATTAAATAGGGGCAAATTAATCAAATATCATAAATCAAAATATACTATAAAAACCCAAAAATGTATACCTATTTCATATACCGCGTTATTTATAATTTTTTAAATTAGCAACTAAACATAAATATTCTGAAGATGTGTATTATATGTAATGTATATTCTATACTATTATAAAGTAAATTCATAGTTGTTTTAACGTTACAAATAATATACAAGTAACTAATATTTCACCTGAGAATAGGATATCATATCCATATTAATTTCTATGAGTAATACATTTTGAAAATGTTAGTTTAATCTTAATTAAATTTTAAGAATAATTTTGAAAAATACATTTTATACATATGTATATAATTTATAATAAATCAATAGCATTTGATTAATCTATACCTTCAATATTGCACGAATAATATAAAATATTACAAATAAAGACTAGAAATAAAAGCAAATAATATCAAATAATATTTTACAATAATTTTCTGTAGGTATTTTGTTTATAATGAATTAAAATAATATAATGAGCTATGGTGTTAAAAAGTTGTTTTAAAAAAAAAATTGTTGTTAGAAAACGAATTCACATTTTTAAAAACACTGAGTACTCGGTAGATAATGTATTTTCAGGTTTATATTTTATTTAAGAGTAGGAATAGTTGAATAAATCTGTAACAGAAATTCTATTCCATTAGCCTTTTAAAAAACACTCTATACTTTTTTGAATATCAAGAAAAAAAAATCTTTACTGAAATCCATAAAACTTTCTATAACGTTCTAAGTTATATAACTTAGACTTAACATAGTGTTATGCCATTGAATTTCAAATTACTTCTATGTATAATATGTATATAATAATAAACAATGCAAGTACTAAGTATTAGGTTATTCAATATTATTAATATCATGTTTACAATTTATAGATTTTTATAGATACAAATTAAAATGGTACAAATATGTAAAATAAGTGAAATCTCTTACACACAGTATTCTATTTTTTTTGTTTTTTTTAAGTATTCGATTATTACACTATTATTTTTACCGACGAACTAAACAGTAATGAGCTCGTATGAAATAATGTTTTTAAGTATTGAAATTATTCACAATATCTACTATAATATGCAATAATGTAATGACTACCTTATGAGTTATAACTAATTACTTACCGAAAATCTTGTTTGATAATTCCGGTTACTTAACAAAAAAAAAAAAAAAATACATAGCGTGATGATTATACTATAGAAGTATGATCCTATTGGATATCAGTTATGAATTGTGGTTTTTTTTTTTAAGGGGTTATAAGTAGCCTAGTGTAACTAGACAAATTAAATGATAATATGATAATTTTGTGTTATTATAATACAGAAAATTATATTATGTGTATTCTTTTGAAATATATGTTGATTTATAAATACTGATTAAAACATGAATTGTAAACACGTAATCACGTAATTATAATTATTTAATATGGTAATATTTGTAATAGTTATATGTTATTTTATTAAAATTCAAACGGATACAGAATTTAAATTACTACATGATCTAAGAATAAACAATAATACGACGAAACGGTTGATAACGATTATACGTGGAGAATTTATCATACAAATATCGTCGATATACTAGGGTATCAAGTATAGTAGACAAGTGGTACATATAAGAAAGATAACACTAATCATTAATCAATGACTACTGAATGAGAACCACTAAACGAATAAAGTACACTGGAGCCATAATGAAACAAATACTCCTATTAATTATACTCGTACATAATATATTAAAGTATATAATCAACGATTTCCTAAATTATTATTATTTTTAATCGCACTATGCATATGTATATTGTACAGTCTTTATATTTTAAGAACTCCGATACGAACTTTAAAATTATGGTTCGAATTATATTTATATTTTATATTCATTATTATTTTTCAATTTTAATTTGGTCGTTGATATTATAATTATAATGACTTATAAGTTATAAGTATTAATCTATACTAAGGAATAAAGGAAGTCATATTCGTTATTTGAGTAAATTAAACATAAAACTTACACTAAAATATTCAATATAATATAATGCGATCCAATATTACTCTAAAGACTAACTAACACTAATTATACAAAAACATTTGAAATTACGATTGCATTTAGAAAATACGTTATGTTAACATAATGTCAATACATTTTTACTATTAAATCTATAAGTGAAGGATTTTATAAGTAGTTATACATAGAAAAAAAAATGATTAATTTTTAATACCATATACCATTATTTAATTTTTTTTTGAAAATCATTGTGTTTTATTATTTTATATCTCAAACGTATATTTTATAGCGATTAAGAAAATACCCAATTTACTAATACGTTGAGTTCTTATGATAATTAGGTTTAATTATAGTTTATGTTCATAATATTTAATTCTAAAATTATAATTTCAACATTATTATATTGTTCTGTATTTATAGAAAACAACAGCTCCCGTATCATCTTGTATTCTATAAACTCTACTCCCAATATCCATCTTCACCTCTACTCTCATTCTCCTACAATTATCAATACATTAGTATCTCATTAATCTCGAAAATTTTTTTAATTTAATAAAAAATGTTTCACTTGTATTATGATGTAAATATATTATAAGTATGCATTTATAATATTACAGACAATACGTCATACGTGCCAATCACATATTTTGCTATATCGTTTTTAAAAACTAAAGTCTAATCATTATCAATATTTTTAATTGTATTTTATTACACATGTTAACACATTTAACAAACATGTAATGGAATATAGCCAGACTATGTAATGCAAATATAAATATTAGCATATATAGGTAATTATATAATATGTATAATGTGAATAAAACAATTTATTAAAAATAATGCCTTTTATGTTGTTTTGTGTTCAAAATATTTTAATAAAATAAACAATAATAACAATGGTAAGTATGGTAACGAAGTGCGATACAGAAGGATGAACAAAATAAGAATATATGATATTTTATAGATGTATTATAGGAATCTAAAAGACTCAATGAGGTGGAACGTATGTTTTTTGTACAATCAAAATATTTCTTTATGCGTTTCGTTTAACTTTCCCGAGTTTATATATTTTTGTATTATTACTTTTGTTAGTGTTTCTATTTAAAAATACACGTATCTTGTATTTTAGGTATAACCATATATATATATTACTTAATAACTAAACGATAATGATTGACTTTCAATATTCACAAAATACAACTGTTGTGTAATTTAAAATAAATTAATCTCTATTATTTAAAGTATACAAATACTCTATGGTTATTTTATTTCATAACATACATATCAAAGGGTTTGTATAAAAAAATGAAACAATTACTTTTAAATTTAGATTGCACAACATACAATCTACAACATAATAACCCGTCTTTAATAATACATAGCTATAGTGAAATATAATTTAATTGGCCAATTAAAGGGAAATAAGGCACAAATCGATAATGAAAAAATAGATAGTAATATCCGATATCCCTTCCCCACCCAAAAAAAAATATATAATAATAATAAGTCAAATTATGTTTTCAAATCGTATTTTGTACGATTCAAATTCCTAGCAATTCGTATGATTCAAGTGATTTATGTTTTATTGTTTTTCAATTATCATGACCTCGTCGTTATTTATGATTTCAAATAGCGAAGCTCTAGGAACAATTCTTTTATTTCAATAAAGTACGACATTTTTCTTGGCATTCAAAATAATTGAAGGAAATAATACAATATTGTCCCAACACTTATAGTTGCAATATTGTGTGTGTACTTTTAAGTTTTCTACATCAATTTCAAATATAATATTGAGAGCAATTCGTGATCAGTAAGCGCAGTCACGATGTGCAAATTATATTATTAAGAGTAATACTTTTTTTTTTTTTTGCATTAATCTACATTTATATTTTGACCAAATACCGTAATAGTTTTGATGATACGAACCGTTGACAAGTTAACAAACAAATCCAAAAGTCTACTGCCTCAATTTCAACGAAGTCAGAAGTGAATTTAACATGAATCTATATGAAGCAAATGTCCCATTTTTAAATGCCCAAAACATTATTTCTTATCTAAAAAAATTAAAATGTGCAGTCATATAATATAAAAATGTAAATATAAACTCAAGCTATGTGAGTATAAAAAAAAGAAAAGAAGGGTAAAAATTAAAACGATTAAAATGTGCTTTTAAAATATACATACTCATTATACTCGTATATTTACTTATTAATGTATTAGTATATTTCAGTATTCATTATTATTATAGAATACCTTTTATATTCCTAAAGTTAATACTTTAAAAATATAATCGAGCTTAATCCTTTCATACTCTTCTAATTTATTAAAATTATATTTTATATCGTGTTTTTTAAACAATAACTTTTTTACCTGATCATAATATTATTTTGCTAATCTGCTATTATATTATATAAAAAAAATATTTCTGTTATAATATAAAAAAAAAAAATTTAGTACATATTCACACTATACTATCGTTATCAATAAAAATAAATAAATTCAACTAACAAAAAGTTATATTACCGCGAAAATTAAATAATAAAACTTTAACGTTAACATTATTATACTATTGATAATTATTGTGACATGTGAATATAATATGAAATAGAGGTAACAGAATGAGTATTAAAAATTGATTAATATTCATTAAATTTCCAAAAATAAATCTATGTGAAAGGGCTTGAATTTTTCATAGTATGAAACAGTAAATAACCGTATTTACACATTATTTTTTTTCAGTGTCCTCAACAATAGGATTACTTAATTACATTTTACCGCTAAATACTCATTAAATATAAACGAAGAACTAATAGGTGTACCTATTTCACGAAATTGTAATTACGGTAGGTTTATGAATTAGGTACAAGATAAGCATTATTATACATAATTATGCGAGTATAACACATTTATAATGTAAAATAATGTAACATATTAAATATTATAAACTAAAATTAATAATTTAACACTTTTTGTTTTAATATAGAGCGGAATAAAAGAGATATAATTGTTGAATTAACTATTAACAACAAATGTATTAAAATTGTATTAGGATTCTTCAATTAAATTACATAACTAATCGATAGCGGTAAATATTTTTCTATCTATTTCACCGCCAAACAAAAGCTACATGTTTTCAAAGGCTACAAAAACACGTCATTGCATTCAAAATATACATTTTTCTTCGTGACAAGTGATATGAAAGCAGATCTTATGGTGGATTTACATAGTCGTAGTGAAATATATAGACGTCGGTGTTGTCGTACACTTTTAGAAATTAACTACCAACAAGGTGTTTAACGGCTAAACAGATGGCTGAAGCCTGAAATCTGGTGACATTTGTCGGTCCACGACAATCTCTCATCTGTTAATCGCGTCTAAAATACCTACTATAATATTGCTTCGGGTAATCTATGACATTTTTTTTTATATTCTCAGGAAGAAGACTAAATGAAAATATGTAAGTGAAAAAAATAATCTAAAGAATTGACAGTGAAAAATGTCTTTACACTTACTATAGACTTATCTTTGTGTTTGCGGCGTGGTGGTATACATAACATAATATTTTAAACAATATTTATAATATAAACAAGTATTAGGTTATCACGCAAAAGGTTTGTAATTTGTTGATCTGACCCGCAAGTCTCGGGAAAAACTCATGCGCCTGTAACACAATACAAAATGTAAGACTGTTCGTTCGGATGTTGCCCATTTCCCGAACTGCAGACCATGATAATTCCGCCAAAACGCACTTGATCGTGTCAATATGTTACGTTCGTAATTTAAATAGTATTATGTGTACCTAGTCAGCAAACAAATCAAGTAATACACCCAATGCACGTTATATGTGTATAGTGAGTAAACTTTGAAAACATCACTCGTAAAACAGTGACTAATGTTGTTTTCCGGTCTTTGCTTTACACTCCCGAAACTCATTAAATGTGTTTTCCTTTCACGCAACAGTTTTAATATTAAAAAAAGATTCAACACGAATTACGATTAAAAGCTATATTCGTTTTATTTTAAATCACCGTTAGTATATTAAAATGTAAAATTTCTTATGAAATCACTCACTCAGCTCAATGAACATTTCGGGTATAGATGAACGCAATAAATCAAACCATAAGGTTATAGATTTTCACGAGTTTACGAGTACCTATATATTTTTAATAAACTGTGAAAGATGGTAGTTTAAAAATTGTTTTTCACACAATAAAACTCAATAGTAGAAATAGAAAAATGTATTTATTTGATTCAATTCATTTAAAAATAATTAAATTAAAGCATAAAAACTTTTAAAACATATTTTTGAAATACTCTTAGTCTGTATTATTTAATATTTGAATATCTACATAAAAAATGTATTTAAAAAAAAAAAATAATCATCAATAATATATCCGATCTAATTTAATCTAACCTATAAGCTAAAAAGTTTTAAAATCATTAATTATAGTAACCCAGTAAAAATAGTTCACTTATTTAAATAGATAGACATTCTATAATATTTTAAAGTAATTTTAGTAACTGTAATAATTAAATTATTATGAATTTAATAAACATACTAAATAGTTAACTAAATAAATATTTTTATAACTACGGTATTTTTTGATTAGTATCAATATTAAAATTAATACTACCCAAACTTATAAAATAAACCATGCTAATAAATACGTTAAGAGTTTGAAGTATTTATTGTTTTATTTGTGTATGAAACAAACTAATACATTAAAATACAAATATAACTATAGAATAATATTATGGTTGTCCGATGATTAAAAATAAAAATAAAAATACATTAAAAAGATAAATAATTAGATTATATACTTTGTAAATATACCTACTACCTACTTGATAAATTGTTTTAAGCAATACATTTCTTTTGTTATTATTTTCATTATAAAACAATTTTGTTACCGAATACAAGAAAAAAAAATCTTATTTGTATAACCTTCATATTTGATATGGGGAACCACGTTATTTTTTTTTATTTTTTCATTTCATATTTAATATACACATATAACAATATATTTATTTTCTTATATAATCCGTAAGAATATTTTATGTTAAAATAACTAAACATATTAGTTTTAGTTAAGATTCCAGTGACACTACTCTATAAAAATACATCACCTAAATGTATATTATATTTTATTAAAAAAAAACATGGTTTTAGTGATATTATAATGCAAAGCTATAAATGAAATTTAAGAAATTTATTTAAGATTTATGTTGTGAGTGCCTATATTATAATTCAATTTGTCAAATTATTTCTTACACTAAATTATGATATATGAACATTATTATTAATAATAATTGAATTCCTCAATTTTCATATTAAATACATTTTTTTAAGATACATAATATAATATTTCATGTATGATTTGAGAAAAAACATTAATTTTCATAAAGCAAATTAAATTGACAATTATAACATTAAAAACCAATAATTCTTCTTCTGAAGTAGCGTTAGAAATTAAAAAGAAATACATTACTTATAAGTATGTCACAAGGTTTTTGCCATCGCATGATATAAACTTTTTTTGATGTTAACTCAATAAGACCTAAAAATAATTTTTATTTCTCGTTATTTGTAAAATGTTTTGTTTCTATCGACATAATTTACAACTTATTTGAAGTGTTTTCGCATGAATGAACTTATATCGAATAAGTTTTAAAGGATGGTGAACACATGATAAATTGATAAAGGTCAAGGGTTTGTAAGGTATAAAAAAAGCAGCGTCAATAGGAAAAAACATCAAATAATTATACAATACATTAAATAATTCATATAAATTGGGTATCTACTAAAAACATATATAACTCCATATAAACATTAACTGTATCCCATTTACTCACTTATATTTTTTACTGATTTTTGCATATACATCAAAGGAATTATTAACATCAAATAAAAGATCCAAAAAAAAATTCGATTACATGCACTCGTGATTTGATCAAAATATGATATTATATAATTCCACGTTCATATATGTTTCCCTATGTCTTTTCTGTTAATCCAAATACATAAGATAAATATTTATTAGATTCTGAGCAGAACGATGAATGTATTGATTTTACAATCATGTGTGTTTTTTGTGTCTGTACGATAAGTAGTTGTTAAAATGTTTCAACTTTCACTTTGAAAGTGATTTTTGATAGAAAATTGGATCTAGTTTGTACTTTAAAGAGGTCAAAGTTAAATATTCCCATTACTTTTTTTATAATTGAGGAAAATATATAAAAATTAAGGAAAAACGTACATTTTTAGGTAAGCCCGTTATTGTTTTGTAACAATGGTTCCTAAAATTTAGACACTTTTCACTCAGAATTGTATCAATAGTTTATCATTAAATTCAAATTTAACCCAATATAATGATTTATTCAATAACGAATTCCACACAACACCTAATCTATAGCAGAGTGCGCTACCTACCTGCCTACCTCTTTTATTATGAAATTTAAAATAGTACATTAATAATTGTAAAAAATTTCAAAAATCACAATACTAGCGTTAAAGCATTAGATCACTCATCATTCTAATAGGTAACTGTTCTTTATCAAATGTTGCGTCAAAAAATCGAATTTTTTGTTATCAAAGAAAAAATATTATATCTTTATAATCAATAACTATACATATTTATATTTTTAGGACTATTTTTTATTTCAGTCTGTTTATTAAATAATAACATTGAGTATATGACCTGTGAAAAATAAAATAACATAGTATGTTCGTGGAATGAAGAATTATCCGACCAAAGGAACTTAGACATGACTTCAACTATTTTTAATTAAAGCTACATTTATAATTTAATTAAATCTTGATAATGTACCTTAATGAGAACTTAAGTGATACTCCTGATATAGTATAGCCAAGAAAATCTTGTAAAGTAATAAACATTGTTTTATTAATAAACAGACAACTTGTACCTATGTAAATATCGTATAACAGAGTGAAAATATATTTTAGATTATTAACTTAATGTACCTACCTGTTTTTTTTTTAAATATGTTTGTTTAATATTTGAATAAATCATTATTAATATTATTATTATTAATATTCACTATTTCAATACAGGGATGAGACAGAAAAATTGTATTTTTTTAAATTTAATGTTATTAAGTTACTTATTTTACACACAATGATATTACAACATTACATGATATCATAATTAAATATTAAACATACTTATTGCCCATATAGGTGTATATAATTAACGTTAGTTTTATATATAGTTTTTATTATATATATATATATATATATATTTTTAATAAAGTGATATTGCAATTGTATCACTAAGATGTAACAAAATGGTTACATGTATAAAGTGAAAATATATATTTAATAAAATATGTATAATGTTTATAATAAAATAAGAGTTTTAAAAAGTCACATTTCTTTCAAAAGTAAAAACAGATTTATACCGTAAAATACAGTTTCATCTAAAAAAAATATGTTATTTCTCGACAAGCGTATTATTATCAAAAATAATTTTAACATTTAAATTGAATAATCACTCAAAATTATTATAATACTATGATATTACTTTATTTTATAATAAAATATAAATTTAAAATTTAAATAACAACAATATTGTGGATATTTATTATAGTTTTATCCAATTTAGTATTTTTACTGAAATGGAAAGAATCTTAAATTCATTCTTCAATAAAATATATTTTATAAGTTTCTAAGCAAAGATAAGTGATGTATCGTATTTAAATGTAGATGTTAGTGTTAGTGAGAAAAAGAATTACTTATAGAAGCTACTTTGTTGTTTTAACATTGTTATACTTATTATGCAGAAAAGTTACACCGTTACTGAGTGCCGTGTAAAAAAAAAAAAGAAAAGAAAATACGATAAGCTATGTATATACTGAAAAAACGAAAAATTGTCGTAGTTTATTTCCAAAACCGTTAATGATAACATATTAGACGTATATACGTTACAGTTTTAAACATATTTAAAAACCCTAATTGTCTTAAGGAAATCGGTGATATAATAATACAATGATTGATAAATGAAATTCTGTAAAAAAATATTTTAAAATTATCTCGACATTTTGTTTTGTAAAACACAGAAACATTAGAAAAACATTTATACAAAAATCTTCAAATAACATAAGAACGCAAAACATCCAATGCAAAAAACACTTGCCAAATGAAATATTTCTTGGGTTCATAGTATTATTGTACTATAGACTTAAATTAGATATATGTACTATACGATCACGATAGTAATAATGATTTACTGTTGTATTTATATTATTTATGGGTATAGGTAATAAATTCTTACATAATTAATGCATTATTTAGCGTTCACGCGCGTGTTTTACCGTGTTATTATTAGTAATATATTATTATACACAATAGTATATTTTGAATGTTTAACTGACTGTGTGTGGCGTCTTATAATGTAGGGTAGAGGTATTAGTAGTGTCTGTATAAGTTTGGGGTACTTACCTTCCTACGGAGACATTGTGTACCTACAATCGTGTCTAAACGGCTTAATTGTTTTCTGATGCGTTGAAAAGATTACGCACGCGCGTCAGTATGAGTTATGTACGACAAAACATGTTAAACAAATTCGAAATAATTTATTTTAAAAGAATAATAGTGGAAGCAAAATACATCCTCCTGTTCTATGTATACATATATAGTCTACAACGGGTATATACGAAATAGCAAAATCGAAAAACTGCACATCGATTTCACGGAGAGAAAATCCTATTTCCACTATTATAATCACAGAAACAGTAAATCAAGAGTGGAAAAAAATGAACATTGGGGAGTGAAGTGGTTTTTTGTTATACTGTTGTTTGTCAAGATAAAATCGAAGCAAGAATATCCGAGTTGGTTTTCGGATTATTACATATAATATATAACACACGAATTAGGTCCTAGATTTTTTTCAAAAAAAACTTTAAATTTACCTTATTATTTTATACAGACTAAAGAGTAAAGACCGAAAAGATTATATCGTATAGCTTATACATTTGTAAGCGCGGATAAACATTTTCATACTTATTTTAATTCTAATTATTTTTATACTTGCCCATAAACGATGAAAAATGTTGTCTGATAGTCGGAATTTTAACCAAATTAACGTGTTGTATTTTTCTTTTGGTTCTAATAGTTTGAAGTTTCTAATTTATTTAAAAACTCTAACGAGGACCTATGCAGATGTGTAAAAGTTTCTTTTGTGTAAAATAAAGGAGTACCACAGTAATTAGGATATAAATGTTTGGATACGGGAACCAATAATAATATAAGTAAATGATATTACTATAATAATTCCACCGAGGTACTTGTATATTTTCATTTCATTATTGGTGAATTGGTCAATGTAGTGAACTTAATTTCGATGGAAGTACCTTTGAAATTGATATTACTCCTATGACCTATTATTGGTATAACCCATTCGTGAGTGTCTAGTTAATAATCATATGAGATGCAATAAAAGATGTTTTTTTTTTCATGTCAAAAAAAGTAAAGTTTAAAATTGAATTTTAATGTATCTTATACAATTAGAACCCTGTCAATTTATTGAGTGTATATATATCGATTTTGCGAATTTATTGACTACGCCGGTTACTATTTATATTAACCATACAAATTCATAATGTTATAAATTTATTAAATTAGTAGATGCCAATAATGTGCTGTAGACTTTAATGTTTTACTGAATTTTTTATTTAAATTAATTAAATTATAATCAAATAGAAAGAACATCAAAGTATTAGACATAAATGAATACTTATATGAACATTTAATGTATATTATAGTATTTAAACATTTCATAGATAACAGTAAGTTGACTTAATGATTAATGTAAATGATGCCAAAAATAAAATATTTGAGTTAATTAAATAAAAGTAATAAAAAAAAAATTCTAAAATACTTTTAATTTAATACTTTTTTTATAGTTTTATGAATATTATATATTTAAAAAATATATATTTATTTCTATAACTAAAAGCGAACAATGCAAAAACAGATTTTATACAATGATTAATACAACGACTATTATAGAGATAATATACAATGAGATATATTCATCATGATAAAAATATTGTATAAAATATAAATGTATAATGAAACTTTATAAATAGGACATTAATTAAAATTTAATTTGAATTAATTTTAAATCTATTGACTAGTATTAACTTTTCAACATAAATACTATGCTGTGTATCGAAAGGTATTTAGTAAGAACCGTAGCCAGCGGAATCGATCGCCGGTGAAGTCATTAATTAATACCTTTTTCAAAACGGGATGTTTCGTCGGAATAAATAAATCCTCAATATCCGTACTATGTATATAGTGCTGGTATCTTTCATTAGTGACGAAAACCTTTTTTCGCTTATATTTTAAGTCATGGTGACGTTTTTATTTGTCCTTTATTACATAAAATCAGTTAATCTCGAATTTAATAAAATAATCTTTCCTCGTTTTCTTATGTTCGCGAATAACGTATTCGTTTTATTTTTTTATATGTATTTGCGTATGGCTTACTAATTTTCAGTAAATACGATTTATTATATCCCATAACACGATACCGCTCGCAAAGTCGCACACTAAAACTCATTCGTTAAGTGATGAAAGTCACGTAGTATTATTAGTATTACTAAATATCATATACGAGTATTATACATACGCATTGGGACTCATCGTATAACACAATAATATTATCAAGTTTTATTTATGAAAATACAATATTCTCAAGCTATTGTGATTTTACGTGAAAATCGACAACAATTTAATTTATCTTACTTATCATATTACAACGATTTTAACTATTAAGAACTGCAAAATATAATTTCTTTCGTTCCACGTCACAGATGAAACATTTATTTTACGTCATAATAAAATACTATGTATAGATTTTAATACAGAAATATTTTTAAGCATCAGAAAATCGTATACGTACATTCAAACATATAAATATAATTTTATATTTTGTAATACTCACTCAAATTATTTTCATCAACGGGTAAAAGACCTGCAAAACAACAAAAAAAAATTAATAAAGAAACACACGTATTCATATATTAAAATATATAAAATATTTTTATTATTAATAATAATTAAAATATTAACCGTGTACCATAATTATTTTACGAGTAATCTAAAAAAATAGTATAATTTATGGCAACAATTATTTTAATTTTTAGTGCAAACGAGGAAAATGAAAATTGATAAAAAAAAACACTGCAGTTCTATATAATATTACAGTAAAAACATGAAAAAAAATCAATTTTACATTTTATCACGTTAGTCATAATTTAGTATTATACAATATACATTAAACATATAAAATATAACAGTTAATATAATTGCATCAAGTAATACAGTGATTACTGATCTTGTATAATATTTATGTTGGAACAATAAAGCCAGTAAAATTTAAAATATTGGCTCTTCGGCAAACTTACCTACCTATATATTTAATATGACCGTAAATTATTAATTTTTGAAGATTCGGTTATTCCTAAGTTGTAGAAATAATATGTATTACTGATATTCCGAATAAAATGACACAATATAATATGCACCCACGTATATGGGAAGGTTCTTGTTAATGTTGCAATTTGTAACATAGTCGTCCGCCTAGGACTTTTGTCCTTGGTCACGACATCCTCATATTTGTCTTAGCTTGTTCATAAAATGTAAAAAGTTTATACCGTGTTATTCATTTTAAGAATTTTTACACCGCATATAAAACATATAACCATTTAAGTTAATGATAAGATTATAGGCAGCTAATCTAGCGGATTAGGAAAAAATAATAAAATCATTAATCCAAAGCACAAATAGAACACAAAAACATAACTTGCATAAATATCAAAACGTTAAAGTAAAATTATATTTTATAACTAAAATCATAAACGCACCTACATTATACGGAAACGATTTAAGACATTATACTAGTTAATGTTATGTACAATGCCAATGAAAACCACATGTTTTATTACTATACTATTTTTACCCACATTTTAAACTTAAAAGAAGCCTATGTTAATAATTCATTCATAAATTATATGCAATAATCTATTTTATTTAGTTTTAAAAAGATATATACACATGACTAAAATAGCTTAAGTTTTTGAAATAGCTAAAATGCTAAAGCACACGTGCATGCGGTCATGAATAATGACCTTGCCCGTAGAATGGCAGCATACTTAAGCAGATTATTATGGTAATATAGTTAGGGATGTATTGATAAATAATGTTTTGAGTAAACCGACCAGTAAATATATCATATTATCCTAAAATATATATCCCGAAAAAATTGTCTTGCTGCACTTGAAAATTAGTTATCTTGATTATCAAACTACAAGTTATTATCAAAATAATAAAAAAATAATATACAAATTTTATCCATATAAATGACCTACGCTTGCTTATGACAGATATTAAAATCATATATTCATGGCCCACTATCCATTGCATACTTATAAAATTAATATCTTTATGTGTATATTTTTTTATAAATATTTTTATGAATGTATAATCTATATACGTGAATATACAGTATACACTCCACTACACTCCTGAGTATACTATAAATATAAACGTGATTAAAATATTTTTAAAAACTGAATATTATAAAAAAAAGCATAGAATTGTTATTAGAACAGCGGTATGGCTACACTATCAAAAATCATATTTTTAACAAACGAAATTAATTTTTTCATTAATCGATTAATTGTTTGATCACAAGTACCTTTTCACTATTCGTATACACTATACAGTAATCCCATAATTATTAACAGATTTATATTTCTACCAGTGTTCAGTAAGATCATCTGATATTTTGTAAAATAATAATATTAATAAAGTATAAAATATTTATAACTCACTATAACTGTAACAGTGTATAAGTATAAAATTAATTTTAGAACTGTTAATTAATTTTTAATCAATAATAATATTAATCCATATAACCTTTAGTTTTAGTTTTAGCAGTTGCATATTGCACTTATGAGCAATTTCAAATATATATATATTTTTTTCTTTGTTAAAAGCACATATTCCCATCAAGTCAAAAAAAAAATTTCTGTTTAAGAAAACCTTTTCCATTATTATAATCGAGTACTATTGTAAGTATGTGGTGCACTTACCAGCCGATTACAAACATCTTTAAAAGTTATTGAGTCTTAACAGTTCTATTAAAAATATAAATGGTGCAAAAGCTATAATATGTCTACAACGAATTGTATGGTTAGATTATTTGGTTCAATGTACATTGGAGCTCAAGTACCGTTAAATGCATTTTAGTAGGAAATGACATCGGTGAATACAATATGAGTGTATAATAAACGTGTTACAAAAAGACAACAATTTATAGCCATGAATTATATGCTTAATGTATGTCTGTCGTATATTTAATTATATAGGCTGCTATTTCAGTCTACACGGACATAACTATGGTTAAATAATCAAACCAATTTACGATAATTAGCAAATAATGTTTAGAATCAAGTGAATATCTATAATACCTACTGGCTAATGGCTACTGTGATCATTTATTGTCTTATTAGATACGTAGTAAACGTGATGGTAACTTTTGCTTGTTATTCCTATTTATTTAATTCCATCATAAAATGTGTATTTCCATAACAGATAACCAAATACCTAATAACATAATATAATATAATTATTATATAATAATTTGTTAAATGGTATAATCTCAATGAAATCAAAAAAACAAAACTAAAAACATTGTAAAAGATAAGTTATGACAAAGCAATACACCAACATAAGTACAATCGAATATATAGTACGTTTTATCAT
This sequence comes from Rhopalosiphum maidis, assembly GCF_003676215.2. NCBI lineage: Eukaryota > Metazoa > Arthropoda > Insecta > Hemiptera > Aphididae > Rhopalosiphum > Rhopalosiphum maidis. The sequence goes on from NC_040877.1 coordinate 72,143,570, forward strand.
TAAATTATAAAATGTAAATTACAGGTACCTCTATTAATTACCGTTATTATTGTTTCTTTCTGTGCAGATTTTGTTTTTATATTTTTTCAGTAGAACTTTAGATTAATTATTACACAGTTGTGTAATATTATTATTTGATTTTAATTATTGTAATCTTATTACGTACAACTTTCAGAATGCCTCAACGAAAAAAATAATGAATTTAGAACTTAAACTGTTTTTATTAAATATACTAAGCCTTACTTTATAAAATGGCTTTTAAAAATTAAAATATCACGAAATTTTCCAATTTAAAATACAGTTAAAGTAAAGAAGCATACAAAAAATAATTATATAATATAGTTTAATAAAACAAAATAAACAAATAGCTATCCTATTTTAACTAGTACGATTATACACTTAATGTTTATGAATTCACCGATTTATTGGATTCAATCAATTTCAATATTCCTTAGATAAAAAAATAAACGACGAATTATGTTGGTTTATTAGCTAAAAGATTATTTTTTATCAATGTATATATCAATGACGTTAAAGTATTTTCCTATCTAATAAATCAACAATTTCTTGCCCCATTATTACATAACATATTATTATTAAAGCAACAAAATACATTTTTATTAAATAGTCAAGTACGACTAAACCATTATTATAGATAAATCAATAATCATTCCTGTATTGTATAAAAATATTATGATATAACTATACACAAATAAATCAAAAATACACATATTTAATACATTTATAAAAATAAATTGATGTATTTATATCATTTTTTTTCATACTAGGTAGATATAAAGAAATTATTTTTATTTAAATTAGATCATACTATACTATACTCTATTTGGTTTTTAGAAATACAGATTATTGCAGTAACATATATCAACAACTGTTCAATGAAAAATTACAGCAAATCGACTCCGATAAAATATCGAATTGTGTTATTTGAAAATTTCGTAAAATATAACCACCGATTTGGCTAAATCAACGTAATAATATTCTATAAATGTATGTTCTATGTAAATAGTATTTATTTAACCAACATTTAATGCACTAAAAAACTTTTAGAAAACTTTAGCATATCAGCCTACCATATCTATCATATCAGTTATCATTCATAAATATTGTACATACTCTTTGTACATGTTATCATTTCTAATTTTTAAAGGTTTATCATAATTTCTTTAAAAGAAAAAGATTAAGCACATCATTACATCCTTATAAGTTGATAGTTCTAATAGCATTTGTCTATGCTAATCAACTATAAAGTAGGTACCTTACATGAATAATAAAAATGAAAAAGGAAATAGTAAATTGTACGCAGAGTAATCCGAAAACGTTCCTACAATTTCAGTGTCGGAAAGATGTACCCTATAGGTACAATTTATATATATATATTTATGTACATTTTTTTTATCTCAAATAGTTTATTTATAGGTAATATTGTTGCTGTTTTTTTTTTTTTTTTTTTTTTTATTGTTATTATTATCAGCAAAAGGTCCATTGTGTCCCGCCGTTCCGCGTCGTCGGTTCGTTATTAGCCCGTAATCCATTTCGCCGTTCGCGCGCGGCGGTGGTGCTTGGTAACCGTACGGGAAAACGACCAGCACCCGCGGGATTCCCACGTTATTCGTAATGGGCAAAAACAACGACAGACGTTCACGAAAACCATACACGCCACCAGGCGACCGTACGAAAAAAATGCTCGTCACGTCGCGCACGTCGCCGTTTCTTCGCAAAACGAATACGATCTATAGGACCGTATTCCAATACATAAGTACCTACGTTACATGCAGCCGTCATTCACATTTTCTCGACCGCTGGGAGACTACAACACTGTATTTCATTGTTTGTAAGGGCCGTACATAGAATAACACCATCGTATTAGAAAAACTGGTCTGGGTGAGCGCGTAGGCACGGCGCTGGATAGGTAATAGTTTTATGGTTGTAATAACGGTGTTCAAAATCGCCGAGCCACGTGTGGTAACAACAAAACGGCCGTGTTCGGGCGACGGACCCCGATAACATAATATTTCATAGAAACCGGCTAGTAATACCATTTGTGCCGGCAGTGGTCTAACTCTACGCGTACAATAATAATACCTACCCTATAATAAGTACCTCGAGCACATAATATACATTTATTTACCATTAAAACCTACCTCATGTTTCGCGAGCGTTCTGTTCACTGCGTGTATTTCTACGCGATCACTGCCGCGATGGTCGAGCGAAACGGACGATGCGGCAGTACTGTTACCGCGCCTTTGGGGCCTACGCTTGAGCCCCGTCACACGTGTTCAGTCGCACGGCCAAACGACAACGGCAGTAATAATTTTATAATACTCATGAATATTATCGAAACCGTTGGGAAAAATTCAGCGGTAATTCAAACGTGTCGTGTACCATCCGACCTTGCTAAGTATATGTGATCTTATAATTGTTTGCCGTACGTTGTCGGTTTGTACTCACTCGCGACGCAATAACCGGTGAAATTCGGTCCAACTAAATCGGCGTTTTTTTTCGCATCAGCAGCAGTGACCAGTGGGTGGTCGAACCTATAACTTAATAAGCATTTTCCGATACGACGCAACCAACGATCGACGAACATAAACCGATTTGGGAAAAAAATATCGAAAACGTGCGCGAGAACACCCGTCCGACCAGGTCCGACCGACAACGACGTCGGAACACTCGGAACAACTACTGCGGTCGCCGGCCGCCGGTTGCCGGCTCGCTTCCGAGACAACACGCAAACGACGCGCGCACGCGACCTATCTGCGTAAAAAATCTCATTCCGCAAAACCCGTTACACGGCGGTGTCTTTTTTTCGAATACGTTTTTTCGCCGACGCGCGACGGCTGCGTGTGCATTTCTGTTGGCTACTTGCCTATGTAATAGAAATAATAACAATAATATTACAGCGCTACTTTATCGTTATGATTATCATCGTCGCCGATGGGATACGCGTTTCTCGTTGTTGTCATAATAAGTGATATACAGTCGCTTACTCGCTTACAACTCGCACGCCGACCGATCGATGCGGACGGCGAGTAAAGTGCAAACGCCGTGCAGAAAACACCGTGCCGATGAATTGTGCAAACTGTGACTGCAACGACTGATTTACGCATAGGCGATGTCGAAATGTGAAATGCATCAACGCTTATTGGAAAAGGTTAAAAAGGGCGCAAATTATATATTTTTTTGTTGTTTATTACGTGAGTATATACTTGAGTTGTATATGCATCATAAATATAATCACTACTTTACACGGTTTCGATTTTGTGTTAACATTTTATTATAAGAAGTATTATATCCTTCAAATTTCAAATATACGTGCAACCATCGTGCTTTTTGTGTCAAGAGTTCAAGATTATTCGATAATAATGATGGCAGTTTTAATAGAAAACATGGATTATATTTAATGAAAGTTCCAGGGGTGAACAGGGGTGAGTTTAAAAATAAAAATGTTTACATACCTACGTTATTTGCGAAGAGAGGCAATTAACTTTTGAAAGATTGTGAATATTATTTATCTATAGCTATATACCTAAAGGTAATCAATCGAATTGGTATTGATCTTCTTCTGGAAAAGTGTGTGGTAGTTTAAAAGTGCCAAAGGGCTCGGCAATGACAAAGTTTTCTCTGTATAACGGCTCCCTTACGTGCGGGTTCCCTGTAATTGAAACAAAGAGCCGTGTTCCAACATTCATGTCTTTCAATCTATTTATTTATATTCATAGAAAATAATTTTTTAAGTATAACTTATAAATTCTCGATATTCAGTTTATACTGGTGTTCATAGTAGCGCAAGAGCAGTTTAATAATAATAATAAAAATAAATATAAATATTATCCCGTAAGAGGAAACTTGTACTGTAGTGTCTTGTTGGTAATTATTGTTGAAATATATTTACAACTAAAATTGTTTTTAAAATAATCGAATACTTATGTTGTTATAAAAATGTATAAGTATATAACTTTAAAAGTACGATATTTTTAAAAAATCCCTACGATCTTTCTCCGGTAATACCTAATTTAAGGTGTGTCACACAAATGTCCAACCACGTCTTTTTGATGTTTTCATTAATTTATCCTTTGAACGGTCGAAACATAATAATTCGTTTAAAATTCAACTTAAACGTCATCCACAGCATATAGTTTACCAAAAGCAAAAACAATGTACAACAAACAATCTCACGTTATACGGTTTTATAATAAGATCCAATTTTTAACTAGAAAATAAATAAAAAATATTCAATGTAATTTTTCTCCATACAAATTTTAAATACTTGACATTTCTATCTATAAATGTGTCTATATTTTTAATTATTCATTCTTCTTCTTTAAGTATTTCTAATATAAACTAATATAGTTTTGATCTTCAATGCATATTGTATTACAGTCTTGCCCTTTTTGTTTTAAAATTTCTTTTTGTTTGACCAATATTATTTTTAAATGTTTTTTTATTGACTCACGTCCAAATAATTATTCTAATTCTATAATGGTTAAGAATTTATCTAACTTTTAACAGAGATAACAATATGCATAATACATTAAATAAAATAACAAAAAACTATGGATATTTTAAATTAGGTCATTTATTTTGGCGTCCACACCGTTAAACATGAAAACTATGGTATTACATATGATATGTGTTAATACAGTGCAATACTTTTGGTATCACAAATTCGAACTGTTTGACTTTATGAATAAAATTTGCACTTAAAATTATACTTTTATTTCTAGCAGAGGAAACAATACTATAATTTATAATTTACATACGATTACAATACATGTACCATAATAACAATATAATATGATTAAAACAAATAAATAATTATTTTAAAATAAAACTACATTTTTATTGGTTCTATCTATACTAAATAAATTTATGGTTACAGAAATAGTCAGATATAAAATGATTCCATTCAACTGATATAACTCAAACTTTTAGTAGCGCTAATTAAGAAAACAGTTAAGAAACATTATTTTTTTTTTTTTGATTCTGGACCAGTCTATTAGCAAACTTTTTATGTTTTACTCTATTACACGCAGTTTGATATATTACTCATTATTCTGTACCAACTACTAAAAATATATTTAAAAACTTTTGTCGAAATTTAGTGGGGCTATCGAGCTCACATTAATAAACTGTATCTAAAGCGTCAGCCCTAATATAGATATTGTTGTAATGGTTAATGATTATCCAAATTATTTGTATTATGAAATACAATCCCAATATTATCATTGTCGTTGTAGGATATATTCGTTCTAATAAATATAATTAGAATATGTAAGAAAGCAACGTACACTTTTTTCTTCAGATATTCCCCGGTATCTTATAAACTTAAAATAAAAATGAAATACACTGGATCATTATTTTTTTATCGTAGTTGTTATTACTATCAATTTTTTCATTTGAGGAATAATTGTATAAATTTTCTGGTTGATATGTATAACTTTAGGTTTATGATTCAATTTATATTTTATGCAATTGCAAAGTTCCTTTCCTCTTGTCTCTAGATTTATTATTTTCTTTGATCTACAAATGGTCAAGTGTTTTTAAAGTCAGAAACAATTTCTTTCCGAGATTTTCGTTTATCTTTCAAACACGCTTAGTAATCGCACAGCATTTTTATTTGTAGACATAGTTGTAGTAGGTTATATCATTGACAAGTCGAATTGCGTTTTATCTTCGGAGTATATATAAGACCGAAAAAGTCAACCGCGACATCACATACACGTGTTTATATAAAATTCAACGAGAAAGAAAGGCGTCTTTATTAAAGAATCTAAACAGGGAAAAAAGTATAAGAAATGCATGCACAAGAAACCCAAGACTAATACTTTTTATTACTACCGTAAAACGCGTTTCAATGCAAAAGCTGTAAATTCTTTACAATAAGAGTATATGTACTGTATTTTATATATTTATATATAAATATACATATATTAATTTATTTTAAAATTCTTTGGAAATTCAATTTCTCAACGCGTTTACCGTATGAGAAGATAAAAAAGAATCATGCTTAGAAGGAATTTTCTAATAATATTCTAGCGAATATCCTTACATCATATCAGATCATTCATACCGTCTGCTGTATATCAAATATTAAAACAATAGTATGTAAATATAAACAAAACCATCTTGACCTTGTGATAAAAGTGTAATATTCCGCCACGTTTAAAGTATTTCCAGTTACAAGGTTGACCAGTACCTACTTAATTATAATATTTATTATTTAATAATATGAGAACAACATGTGATTTCCGAGAAATCGGTGTCTGATCAATTCATAAAATGTGTAAATATTTCACAAACTGGAATTACTAATTTTTTAATTAGTCTATAAAATATAATTAGTAGAAAATCTTTTTCGGAAACAAAAAATAAACCATTAAATTTGACAAAAAAAAATATAGATTTGAAAATTTTAAAAACAAACTCGCAATTATTTTAATTTATTTTCAAAATATTGACAGATTTTTCGAATCAATCGGATTCAGTTGAGAGGCTAACTTCACAGACATTCAATAACTGGACGTGCACATTTGATATATATTTTTTTTATTTTATGTTGGATTCATATAATATGTATATTTTTATTTATATGTTGTATATGATGTCATTTAACGTTTTAAACTATAAGTTTTTTTTTTTTTTTTATATAATTCATATTCAGTTGTTTGTGACGAGTGACATTTTTATTTTTTACAATCAATTGCAAATTTAATTTCATTCAATCCACAACGTCTGTACTTTTAAATATTATATTTATTAAATTGTTTTTTTGAACTGTCATTACGGCTATTTATTAACACCTGACTCAATTTTGTTTAGCTAATGTTTAATGTTCGGCTAATATTTGAGAAACGTAGACTTTTTTATATTTTTTTATTATTTCGACGTATACATTATAATGTATAATAATAATATTTTATTAAATACATTATAATATGCAAAAATAATAAAACATTAAAATATTCAATAGATATAACTACAGTTTGTAAATAATATATCCATATTTCAAGAGGAATTAATAATTATACCCCCAATAAAACTCTGTTACAATGTTTTAGTTACGTCATATTATTATGTATAATGTGTATTATTCCTTTTTGAATTAAAATCTGATAAAAATTATACTTACATTTTATATAGTTTAGTTGAAATAATAAGTCAATTTATTTAATTTGTAGTTTTTTCCAAGTTCAGGCGTAGATATCTAAATAACACGCTTAAATAATATTTAACAGAGATAAAATTTAAAAAAAGTACAGAGACATTGTTGAACACTTTATACTGCTTTGTTTTGAAACAACACAGAAAAAATTTTTCTTCATTTTCTTATTACTGACAATAAAAAATGAATATTATGTAATGTGTATGTATACTATATTATATTTTAATATATTCTTGGCTATTTTAATAATGGTCATAGATACGTCTATGTTACAACCTATATTAGTAGATTGTATTACCTCACTGTATCTTTACCCTGTCACTACCGGGCCTGTCCCATTGGAAGTTACAAAATTGTCTTCTTATAAAAGGGATATTATAGTGTGCTAGACACACTCAACCCCTTCCAATTGATAAGACATTGACAAAGGCTGATCAAGTCGTTTCAAAAAAAATATAATGAAAAAAAATGTACCTATAATATTATTGTATTCAACATTCATTAAATATTATTCAGTGTTTTAATCTCTTTCAATCCTCTGTGTATTCTTAAAGCGTAATACATAAATGCGATCTACTGACTACTGTAGTATTATATATATATATATATATATCTCAGTGTCGTGCTGAAAAGGTTTTTACGACGCCTAAACACAGTAGCATTGAAGGAGGTGGTCTGAGGAAAATGATTGCGTTGCAACATTTTAGGGTGGTATTTTCGTTCTAATGATCAAAATATATAAGTGGTTGTTAATATTTTTTTTAGTGAAACAATTTTTTGATTCTGAGAGTACCTCGTGAATGAGTTAGGTTATGTTAAATATTATATAAATATAATTTCAATAATAAATCAATAATTATTATTATAATATACCTACAAAAAGAGATCCTGGGCGGAAACAGCGTTTTCCTCAATGCGCTGTGTTATTATTATTACTATTATATGCTTATTAAAATTACTATAGAATTATTCCATACAATATTATTAATTTTAAGCTTATAAGAATCAATATCTATGCATCATATAATGGTATAAATATGTTGACGTGGTATAATAAACAACTTAAAGTATGTTTGTTGTTTATATAATTTGAAAATTACACTGTATAATATTATAGAACAATTAAAAAAAGTTTTACAATCAGAGAACTTTTTAATTACAGCAAAATTGTTGTAGATAAAAAAAATCGTTATTTTTTCTTTAAATATTCAATTTTATCGAAATTTAAACTTCAAATTATTATAGTAAAAAAATTGTCTGTATATTTTTTACATATTTATTTTATTTTATTAATTTAAGAGTAACTTATGAAAAGCTTTCATTTTACTTTCTATAACACACTTATTCAATGGTTTATATTAAATATTAGAAATACATTTTAAATGTTATTTTATTAAAAATATATTTAATATTACATATTGTATTAAAATAATTATATTATAAGTTATAAATAATGCTAATATTAAGAAAGGGAACAAGAGAGTAGTTAAATGTTAACCCATAAAAAATAATACTTAAATGTTGCACTATCTAAGTGTATTGGTAGACTATTTAATGGGTGAGTAAATCACCGTAAGTAAACCCAAATCAAATTATTAATTAATCACTAATTACCAGTTTTTATTTTTTATTAATTGATATTTTTGAACAAGTATTATGTGTGCTGTCTTCGTGAAAGAGGTAGGTTGGTAGTTGTTGAAATATATGCTGTGCATCGTGACTTTTAAATTTCACCATTCCAAATGGTAGACCTGCACAAGTTTATCATGGGACAACAATGTTATTGAAGTTATATTACTTTAAAACTACTAAACCAGTGTCAATTATAATAATTTCATGAAATCGTCCAGCATTATACATAGTATTATTAAAACAGTAATATAATATCATAACAAGGGGTAGATAAAAACACAAAATATATTTTTTATATTATTATTGTTATTAAACGCACATCGGGAAAGCTAAAAATACATTACGGCTAAGGTATTATAAATCGATAAACTGTATTGATGACGCGGTATATTTATATATGTATAATAATTAAACTCCTCGCCTACTATTTCGTCGGCCTTCATGCCGCGATAATTGTTACTGGCATTAATTTACAAATATAAATTACTGCACCAATACGATTCGCGAATCGTTAATCGCTAAAAATAACGCATTGGTTGTTCAAACTAATATGCAAAGAAAATACGATAATACGATATTAGCTTGTTGTCGCAGTGTTCGGGATGAGATAAATCATCGACAGAATGAAGAATGCTAATATCACGGAAAGGTTGAAGGTAGAGGGCAAAAAGAAGCAACCGCCATAAAGGCATATTCGTGTATATTTGTTTATAAGTATTTATTTATTGTATTTAAACTCCAGGTATTACCCTTTTTACATTGTCGTTGTCATATATTTATATATTAATTATTTTCAATATAAATGTATTTACGGTAATAAAAAACGGGGGCTTGCATTGGCAATAAACATAAAATGCATCATTGTTTAATCTGATAGACGGTTAGGTGTAGAAAATTGGAATAAAGAATTGTATTTGGGGTGCGATGTGAATTTGTAAAAATTACTCAATACTACTCAATAGCCCATGTAGGAATTTCTATTTAGGCATCAGACATTTAGTATTGAATGCTGATATATTAATATAAAACTATTATTATTTAACTTGTATTATGATCTGAGCTAATCCTCTAACAATTATAATTTACTTTTCTTCTATTATGTGCCTATTGAACATTTAATTGGTTTCCATACTTTTTAAAATTATATATTGCACATGTCAGTATTGCAGCTTATTGACAATTTACAATAATTAACTCATAAATGTAATACAATGAACAATTCGGAGTAGTCGTCTGAATAACTATATATTTGGTTAACTTTATAGTTACAATCAGTTACCTACGCCACGCATCGTCTGCTCACACTCCGGTAGTTTTTCATATAACACATTTTATAACTTCATAAAATCATATTAAAACGCTGTTCACGTGTAGTCGTGGCTGTTAGTGTAAACTGTTATATCTTATTAATAATAAAATGAACAAATATAATACACTTGACGCATAATACATCTTTAAAGTTTACATACTAATTTGGGGCAGAATCGAATTGGCTAAAGAAAATTAATAAAGGAAAAAAATTATACTTATTTTTTTAAATAGGATTCCGTAAAATAGTTTGAAACAAAACAGATTCCAAAGCGTTACTACAAACATTTTAAGTGCATGTTGTTCTATAATAATCTATATAGTTTTTACTGTGGTCTGCTAATTAAAAAAATGTGAAAATATTTTTTATTTTATTAAACTATGATAAAAATTTACTCGATTACGTTTTACTTTAAAGTTGGTATTGTTGAAACGTTACAGCACAAACTATTACAAATTACTATATTCTGAAGTGGGTACACAAACAACACAATATAACAATAACCAACTAAAAACTATAACGACCTATAATAAATACGTTCAACTAAAGTTCTAATTTTGTTCGTGTAACATTGTAACCGTTTTCATAATCGTAATTTCGAATTAAACCGATAAAATGTAGATAAAAATATCGTAGAAATCCCTGTAGTTGCGATCAAACGTGGATCTAAAAATTCTAAATAGACTATTTTTTTTTCAGAAAAAAAATACAATTATAATTTTAGTTCATAATAGATTAGTACCATTTTACGTATTGTAAATGTTAACCACTGATATTATTTCAAGAACATAACGGTTGCATTACAATAATAGAGAGTAATCGGTTTAACTTTCAACTTCGATGTTTTACAAGTGCATATTATTATATTATATACCTACTTATTATAGGGTGATTAACCAGGCATTTCCATACATCATTTTATCTTTTAATAGTACATTTATCGAATTCCGACTTTTGGAATTTTCAAGTAACCTACTTTAATACGATTTTATTTTACTCTACAGTGATAAAAACATTTTTTTTTTAATATGAACTTCTCACCCCAATTTTTACCTTAAGTTTTAAAGCTGCTGTTTTTTTTTTTAATAATGTTGATACATCTAAATCAAAATTCGAACAAGTTGTTTCTATATTATTGCATTTCCCATAACCCATATATTATTATCTTCTAAACCTATATTTTAATAGACTATTATTCTTAATATATAGAGATAAAAAATGCATAAACTACATGTTCGAATTTTGATTAATGTACATTTATATTTTCAGAAAAAGAGTATGCCAAATATTCTTCTTGGACAAGGTGGTTGTTCACATTTGATAAGTTTAAATCGAATTGATGACATTTAATAAGTATATACTAAATAATTCTAAAAATTCTAATTTTAATTAATGTTAATGAAAAAATGGGTGATGATACTTAGTGAATCACTCTGTATATACGTTAGTAGCTACTACGCTATATTTTGTTTTACTTAGCTTCGCGCCATTATCGTTGCGCTGGATATTTGTAGGTGCTTCGCAGTCTGGTTGGTCTCTGTACGATGACAATTTGTTTACATTAAAACATTAATTTATAATTATTTAACATTTTATTGGTTTGATACGTTGGTTGAAAAATGATTTTATCAATAATTTTATTGGCGCAAGCCAAATTGTATATTATTAGTTCATGAGGTTGATTAGCTCGAGATTATAAATAATATTATATGTATATACGATTTGATAACAATAGTGTAAATTTATACATACAATTTCCGTGTAAAATTTCAATCCGCGCCTGACTGCGATTGAAAAAAAAAAATGTCGAAAATTCTATTTCGTTCCGAATCGGCATGGGACAGCATACCGTCGCGGATGAATAAGGCAACCTTAGGCTCGTAGAAAATTGTGAAACTGTGAAATCGATTTCGAACGCATCGCCAAATAAACGGCCGTATGAAATCGAAATATATTATGCGACAACGAGTATACAATAGTACTCTGACACAACCCTTTGAAATCCGACGTTCGTAACCGAATCGGGTGATGTGTCTGACGTCCGAAACGTTCGGCACTAGAAAGTAGAAATTTCTCTAGCGCAACGCCACGAGCAAAGTTTGGTCGCATATACACGACGCTCGACCAAGTTACTCGTATTTCATATTTCCTACATATCACAGCCGCATTGGTTCGTTGGATTTTGTCGACCCGAAATCAATAATATTCGACACGTCAAATTGTTGTATCGTACACCGACATAATAATATCTTTATATACCGCACGGACATTATAATATTTTATTTTAGTCGCCGAAACACTCGTGCACAGATTTGCTTATCTGCAGTTTATTATGAAATCGTGTGCTATTGATTTATTGCAGCTTTCGGTGAATATACTATGTGTATATTTGTTTATTGAATTTATTTTTTCTGGTTAATTTTATAACGTGTAGGTATACAATTAATTTTAATTTTTTTTTTTTTCGATAATTATGAATATGTCTCCGACAATGATGTATACGAGATCATACATAGCATAGGGCTAGGAACTTATAGAGAGTTTGCATGTTTTTCAAAAATTATTTAAAACATACCTAAGTAATAAAGAAATTTGTTTCATAGTACTGGAAGTCTAAAGCAATCGTTTTTATTTTGCACATTTTGCATAATATTTATCTCTTTTGTCCCTATAATAAGTGTATATTTTGTTATAATTGTGTTTTTAGTGCATACCTATTTCATATATTTTGTTTAAAAAAAAATTAAAACAATATGTGCCATATAAAGAATAATATTTTATTAATGTGGTATACAATATTTAAAATTAATTTTCTACAAATTGGAAAAAATATAATTGAATATAAATCATTAAATTATCATTCTACCATGTGTTTTCCCAATTATATTTGTGTGTTGTAAAAAACATAAATTTGTCGATAAGAAATTACAATATAGTACTGGCCAAATACGGTCAGTTTATGTTAATTCGCTTGTTCGTATTGTATGTGCTTTTGTCTTGCATTACCATAGTAAGTATAATACCTACACTAGGTATAGTTTTTTTTTGTGAAAAGTAAATTAAAAACGTCTAAAGAAAAATGACTTATTTAATAATAAATAAATTTATAATTTTTAATTTTTTAATGAAAAATAAAATATTTTCGAGAGCATATTTTAGCATTTTTACGTATTTTCAGAGCGTGTATAATAGCTTTTAAGGATCTAAATGCATGCATATTTTAAAGTTTTTTAGAGCATGTATGCTCTAAAAACTGACTTCATTAAGTCCTTGACCTTAAATTTAATGATATACAATATTGTATATTTCACACAGTAAATAATAATTGTTTCCTAAGAATTAAAATAAAACAAAAACCATTAAGTAAATAAAATAAAATTAGTCACATCTCTTTTAACATATTATTAACAAAGATTTATATTAGCACATATTTTTATAAATTTGAATGTCTTTGCTTTGGTTTGTTAGTCGCTATAATCGTAATGAATAATAATTTTTCCTCAGATGAAATATTAATATGTATAATATTTATACACTGCAGTGTATAGATATATATTTGCTAATAAATAATAATATAATGATAATCAGTATAAACTGTTGTAAGTGCAATGACTGATGACGAATGTTTTGACTTACGTTCGTAATTAAAATCGTAAATGAATAAAATTTTCTAAAGTCCCTATCTTGTGTTGTAGAATTTAATTAATATCTAAATTGACGCTTCTTTTTTAAAAATAAATTGATTAATTTGAGGTATGTACATATAGTATACATAGTTTAATTCAAAGTAGGTACTGTATTTTATTTTTATAATAAATCTTATTTTTTTTCATTTAACATTTTATAATTATTGCAAAAAAAGTATTTTCATTATATAAAATTCCAGATTTTGTAAATTAGAAGAAACAAATATTTCTTTTGAGCTTTTTTTTATTTAATTTTAAGTTGAGTTATTGAAAAATATATTAGTAGATAAAGCTATTGTTTTATAATTAAAAATAGACGTATTTTGTTATTCATTTTATAATGGATATGTCTGTTTACACTTTTATTTCATCAAGAAACAATTAAACTTTAAATAATAAAAAATATTGTTGCATTTTTACAGTTTTAAAAAGCTCATTTACTGTTATTTATAAATAGTTTTTTTATAAAAAAAAACCACAGATAAATGCATCTTTGGTAATGCTTATGAATTTACATATTTATGGTAAAATGTAATATATTTAATGATTAAATTATAATTTGTATTCCTTTTATAACAAACTTAATTATTTTAGTAGAACTTTATCAAGGATAATCTATTTCTATCCGGAATTATGCCTTCTCGTGTTGATGATTATACAAACTACGAGTACAAACTGTTTTAAATATTACATTTTCTGTTTATAATTATGGTTACGAATTACAAATATACCAATTTAATAGATTGTTTACCTGTAAGCTACCGAAATGTAATCCTTTGAACCCTCGGTCGTAATTAGGTGGTTGTTGTTCAAGTCTTTTTCAACACTCGAAATACCACTTTCGCAAATACAGCATTTTAAATTTTACATATTTCAGACAACAATGCCTTATCAATGGAATTCATCACTATTAAAAATAATATTTTTGCAGTTCTTTTAAATATTGTCATTATTTAAGTGTAAATTACATTTTTAATTTTTGAATATACAACACAACCTTTTTTCCTGATTAAAAAAATACAAAACAATTATTAGGTTGTACCGTCGCCATCAAAAAAAAAATTAAACATTTCTGTTGTAATTTCTAAAACAATACTAAAAGAAAAAAAAATGTCAAAGGAAAAATGTGTTATTATTGCTTACAGAAGTTTTAGTTATGCGCCAATATATACACATATATATGTGTGTGTGTGTGTGTGTCGTTGGTTAAACTACATTATCAACTTTATCATTAATTGCCACAAATTTATTAAAAATGTAAATATACGAGTTTTATACAATCAAGCATCATTATATTGATTTTATTTTCATTGCGTATAATATCTACTATTTTCGATATTGGTTTTCTAATTGAAAATTATATTTCATAAGACTATGCATTAGCGAAATTGCATGTGGACCTTCTCTACCACTAATAGCGATCGGGATTGAACAACCCAATTTAGAGACTCTATAGTAGTTAACAGTTGGTTGAGAATACAACTCAGTTAGGATGTACTTCGTTGGATGGAGAAATCGTATCTAGGTGCGAAATCCACCCATCACTGCGAATTAGATAAGGACAGCAATATCTCTGACGTATAAGTGTATGTAAAAATGTTTGAAGAATGCTAATTTTCAATTAACAGACACTATGTATAATAAATACTCTTTGAAATAATGTGAACAAAAAAAAAAAAAATAATAATAATAAAATAATAAAGATTACTACTTCAAAACGTACAACTTCAATTTACGAAAAAAATAATAGAAATTTAAGTAGATCACGTTTCAATATTGTGCAGATTAACTCCATCAACAAAACACAAAACAATTTAACTGAATTATTCAAATGTATTATTCTTTAACAATAATATTTCTGGTGTTAACGTGCATTTTTTTTCATTACACGCAATGATTTTATATTTATGTTATGTATGTATAACAATTATAGTCTTATAACTATTCTAATTTCAATTTTATTAAATGTCCATGTTGTTTCACGTGTAATATATTTAACGGTTCTCAAAAACTAATAACTCAAATGGAACGACAGAAATTAAATTAAATATAAATATTGTAGCACCTATTTTATACATTGTAACTGAATAGATATTAAATATTATATAATATTTTTAATTTATGTTATAAGCCAATAACATCTTAAGAATGACGAAGATGCTTTTTCATGTAGTTACGTTTAGAAAATAGTAATTTATAAACACACACTTCTAACTAGTCGATGAACTATAATATTATACGTTACATTAGACGAAGCCAGCATATTATAGCAAAATACTCATTCCAATAATTATAACTTGTGATAAAATTATTATTTATTTTATCTAGTATTTCAGTAGTATATTTATTCACGTATTATACTTCTTGCTTTCACAGACTGTACACAAAACTTTATAGTACTTCAATAAAATATAAGTACATATTATATTATGTTTCAGTCGTTACATTAAATCAGAAAAGTATTCCGGTTATAAAAAAGAATAGATACGATTTTATTTTGAAACTAACTCGAATACCTAAATATAGTTACTATATATTTTATACTCTGTAGAATACTGTTGAAATTATCTATTTCCAAAATCTTTAAAAAGCCATTTTAATGCACTCGACCGATAAGTTCTCGAAGATCAAATTTACTTTTTCAATATCACGTTTATTTTACTCGGTCCATAGAATATTATAAAAGTAAAAACACTAAAATATAATAAAATATTTGATATTTTATTTTAAAAAACGGATTTATTATGATTACTATACTAAAAAGCTTAATTTGTATCATATTCGTACGGAAATGGATGAATAATAGGTATTTACCACTTACTATTCCCCATGTTTATTGTCCATATAACGTAAACCTACATTTATTTGTTTTTTTATATATATATATATGAGTCGGCTTAGGTTATTAGCTTATTTAAACAAGCATGGGTACCATAGAGGTTCGATTTCACTCTGGCACATTTGATCAAGAAGAACGCGAAACTACCTACTACCTACAAAATAATTTTGTGAAATATGTATTATAAAATACAATGAACTTTGATTATATTGGCATTTAGTTTTCGTTGAACTAAAAAGTCTAAAAATATTTACCAAGTATTGGTAAGTTAATACTAAATTAAACATTACATTTATCTAAGTTAAGTATATAAATAAGTTTAAATATAAATAAATTTCAAGCCAGACTTTGAAATAATAAGTACATTTTAAGTTAGGTACCCCTGAGTGATCAATGATCATACTTGTTGAATTATCTCGTACCTATATTTATATATACACTGAAAATTCTGCACTACAAAATTTCATAGACAACTAAAAAGTCGTATTATTGAATAATTCGTTAAATAGAATTTAATAAATTTGGTTATGATTTGATTTGATTTTCGAAAGTATTTTCGTTCAGCAAGACATTTTATTAAATGGAAGTTCGGTGTATGAACATTTCACCGTATATATATATGACCCAACCACTAGCCGTAACCATTGTATTTAATGCATAACATTAAAGGGTGAAATTATATATTAATGTAACAGAGGCAAACTATGACCGGCGGTGGAGATTAACGAACAAACAAGAAAATGAAAGCAAATGAATATATATAATATATTATAAGTACGGCGTTATTAAAATAAAGCTTCAATGTATATGTATGTTCACGCCACGATTATGATTTTATTATCATAATATTTAATGAGACTATAAATATCCGCTATCACCGAAAAACGTACGCACACGCGTTCAAAAATACTAGTTACTCATAATCTGTCTTTGAGAATCTATTTTTTATTATAACATATACTGACGAAATTATTAGTTTTGCGAGACAGAAATGTTATGTATATGTGTAATTGTTTAAGTGTATAAATTGCATTTGCTATACAACATTATAATATGCATAGAAATCGTGCAGAATAAATAGTGAAATTATTAATCATAAAATGTCTTAACAGCGAAAATAATTTATAGAAAATCCTTATTTCAAAATAGTATTTATTTATTTATTTATTTTTTTTTAAGATTGAAAATTACATAATTGCAAACTTATACGTTAAAGACAATCATAATAATACAAATAATACGTTTACAATAAATTATAGACGATATCCCTTTATGTTTTTTGTTTGTCCCTATTTTCGTAGTATTTTCAATTTATATTTTAGTTTTTTTACATAAAAATGTTTTCCCATATAATTTTACCAATCGTTTACTATTTTCATCAAGATAGGAAATTTGTAAGTTTATCAGTTTATGTCGCCCGTCACCCGAACAAAACTACTGACAGTTATACCTTTGGTTTCAGCAAGGTCGTGCGATATATAACAGTTGACACCGTTTTTATTGATTTCAAAACAGCTTTACATAATGTCATATTATCACGGAAATGGCCAAAGGTTATGTTGTAGATTCAATTTAGATCAGTCATGGTAGAAAAATTCAACAGATTGGTTTCTCCATAAATTCAAAGAAAACGAATCAGATATTTATTTAAGTTTTAAATGTGCTAGATAATGAAAATAAAAAATCCTGTAGTTTTTTTGGACATTTTTTGAACAGCGAGAAACATCTCGAATTTAAACGGTAACCAATTCAACTTATTTTTTGAAATAACGATTTCCAAACGTGGAGCCAATCCGATTTATTTGGGACTCGAATTATCATCTCTCATTTTTCATTATTTTGTATCGTGTCCTACGCATTGTGGACTGATAGATGTGTTCTTTTTTTTAAATTTTATATTTATACCGATTTTAATAGCTATTGAATATAGGATTTGATGCACAGCAGCTGCAATTCACGTTTACCGTATTGTCTTGTGAATAATTCGTTTGGGAACTATCGTTCAATATCAAACTGGTGCGTTTCCCTAACAGTTTCCTAGTCTAGGGCAGTCAAGTTAATTACCAACGGATTTGTAAATAAACGTGTTTTGTGTTCATTATCTAGCTGTCCATTGTGTTTGTGTGTGAGTTCTTCGTCAACGACTATATTCATACAGAGCACGTGCGCGGGATTAACTTGTATCTTTTATTGCATTAATTTTTATCATAATAACGGATCCCGGTACGGTCACGTGGGAGAAACTAAGTTGCGCGATACAGTTATTAAGGTAATTCGCTAACCATAAGGTAAAGGATGACAAGTCTTGTTAATTATTTATTACACGACTTATTGTTATATATTATTATCATGTGCAGAGAGCCTATTTCATTATAACTGTTGAGCCAGAAAAGATATTATTTTATATAGGTACATAAATTTAATTTTTGCTAGTTAATTTGTTTCATTAATTAATAGTCTGTACGTATTGCTGTGCATTATTTTGAACATTATACCAAATATACAAAAATTAATGAAAACAATTATGGACTTGAGTTAGTTAAGTTAAATAAAACCTCAAAAGTTTATCAATAACAAAATAATACACTAAACTCTAAAAGTTTTAATACACTAAACTCTAAAAGTTTTAAGCTATTATGAAGAAAAATATGAAATTGATTCAGATAAAAAAAAGTGTCATCAACTTTTTTTAATTACATTCTAGGTCACACAACTGTATTTGTATATCTTTGTAATTGTTTTAATTACTAAGTATTTTTAAAATAGTTTTATCTGTTCCTTTTTATTTTTAGTGGATATAGTCTATGAATAAAATATATATTTGTATAAGTTTGTAAAACAAAAATATGGCCTACTGAATAATTTTTTCAAAAAATAAGTATTTGTTTGATTTTACTTAAAAATATCGTGTACATCGTGATAATTGATAAAATAAAAATATATTATATTATAATATATTTATTTATGTGTGAATTAAGAGAATAGATTTTGCGAACCAACAGATAATGTATCATAATTTTAGGACAATCCATACAAATATAATATATTAAATATACTAATAACATAATAAATATTTACCAAAAACAAATATTAAAATTACAATATGGGGGTGGGGACAATCATATCTACCATTCTACAATTCCACTACCATTTATTACTACATATTAACTCGTTTTTCTTTTATTTCTTGAGTCAAACTCACTCATAAAAATACTTTCACACTCAGGAGTATACTTTGCGTATTCATAAGTATATCTATCTTTCAAGTGATTCCAACCATAACAAATTTATATAATAAATAATAATAAAAAAATTAAAATACATAACATATATTTTGTGAAATACATTAAAGATTCTAGCCAGTGCTCACTGAAAATTAAACACATAAACTATGCTCATATAATTTTAAACTGATGTTATTTTAAAATAATCAACGCTAAAATCGAAAAATCTTAAATTTATTACCTATATCAATAAATTGTATATTAAATATTAACTAATAATCATGGTTTCAGAGTTCAATCATTCGTTCATATATTCTGAAATATTTAATATTATATACATAATATGTAAAATTCTCTTAAATTATAATAAAACAGTATTTAAACGAAATGGGAAGAAGTTTTTATTTTCATTATATTTTTGATTGATACTGAAAAAAACTGCCGAGTAATATTGAAAAAACACACATCATTGTAAAATCAATACATCCATCGTTCCGTTTAGAATCTAAAATATAAAAAGTTTTTAAACTTTATTAATCAAAATTTAAAAAAAAATATGATAAGAATTGGATGTTATGTCATGACAGGTTATAGATATTCTTTTGAGTTGAAATTTACCCAAAAATAGTCAATATTTTGTTCAAAACATGCAGTATTTATGCTTATATATTTACATTTTAGATCAAGTAAAGAATGATGAATGTAATGATGTTAGACACAATGGTATTTATTTTTTTTCTGAAGATATTTTCTATAGCAGGAAAACACTTAAATATTAAATATTGAGGGTGATTTAAAAAAAAAAACAACAAATAAACATAATACAGAATAACGAATGCAATTGAAAAAACAAGGAATGTCTTTCGATACTTAAAGCTTTTACAAAATGTTCATATAT
This sequence comes from Rhopalosiphum maidis, assembly GCF_003676215.2. Classification (NCBI taxonomy): domain Eukaryota; kingdom Metazoa; phylum Arthropoda; class Insecta; order Hemiptera; family Aphididae; genus Rhopalosiphum; species Rhopalosiphum maidis. The sequence continues at coordinate 72,164,341 of NC_040877.1, forward strand.
TAGCATTATTTTTTTTAGCTATTTAGACTAAATTTTAGAGACATTTTAAACTTTTACTTTTATTCAATCCATAATGATAAAAAAATGGTTCTTTATAAATTTTTCGTATAGAAATCAAAAAAATATTGTTATTTGTCACAATTTATTTATTTATTTTTTATAAGAATACGATTTATGTGCAATTAATATTCATAAAATTATGAAAATTTATTAGTTACTTTTTATTTAAATATTTGTAAAGTATAAATACTTATGGAAATAAAAAAAAATGTACTATTAATTTGTTACTTTTGGAGTTAAAAAAAAAAATTGGCGTAGTACCTTTTTTTAATGTGCATTTAAACGTTTAAACATAATTTGTTATTCAAACATAAAATAACCTAACCTCAACATATTTTAATTATTTGGTTCAACAATAATTGAAACTTTAAATATTTTAGTGAAATTAACAAAATATTTTTGGTAATTTTATATTATTTATACTTTGAATCTATTTATATTTATATTATATGCTGATATCGACTTATAACTTATAAGTAAGTTAATTAATAACAATAATGTATAATAAATAAAAATCATTATTTTATAGTATATACAATATTGTTGACTAAACTTACCTAACTTTCCGTACCTATTTTTTATATGGTCAGGGCCGGATATAGCATATTTGTAAAATGTAATAGGAAAAGTATAAAATTAGCATAGAAATACAATTATATTGTTGATATATCCACTTATTATTTGATTATCTGGCGCCCTTTGACCAAGACTTCCGGGACAAGTGCCCCGATTCGCTCCCATTAGATCTGGCCCTGTTCATATAGTAAGTCATGATATAAATAAATTATAAAATATTCCTAACATTATAAATGTTATAGATATCATCAACTTCGCTCAGAATTGTTTTTCGTATGCAATGATTATTGATTTATGATTACATTAAAATTTAATAGTCGACCTCTTCAGCACTTTCCTGATTTTTTATCGTTTTCCACGAAGGCCTCGAAAGAATCAAAGGAAATCAAAGAAATATTTAACTACAGAGATTTGTATCAAATTTCTAGTTTAGTGATGCATAAATTATTTTTAAGCTTTTACCGTTCCGAATGTTAGTCCTAAGCCATGTAAAAATCACTGCAAATCTAGACATCCATTCTCTCTCGCTTTGCCCCGAATCTAAAAACAATTCTTATACCATAATATTTAAAAGTTAATTTAAGCTTATACTAGGTATAAAGTTGTGTACATATTGTACTTATTGTTTATAATACAATTTAAAACCTTTAAAAAAAAATTCGATCCAGCATTATTCGGTGTATAAGGTTTGGTTTGTATAAATAACCATTTTACAGTAGCAAATTTTAATTACAATCGATCACATAATTTTAATTATTGTTTGTTACACATAACCTACAATTGATACGTTTAAAGGATTCTGTTTATTGTTAAAGTTAATAAATACTAATTATGGCTGACGACCTTAATTTAAATAATACGTATATATATAATATAGAAATTTAACAGTATTGCAAATGGGTGTAATTTAATATTATGGTTATGTAAATTAAATATGGCCTAGATCTATTCCTATAGGTTACTAGTACAAGATGAGGTTTTAAAAATATTTGTTTTCGTTAATTTTGGTTTAATATTATGTAGGCAATGTAATACTGTTTACACAGACACGTCAATTGCTAACCTCAGCTAACATCGAAAATATGATCTAAAGGATATGACATGCATGTTATAAATTTCAAGTTTGTGGTTACAACTTTCAACTAATATATATTATATGTACACGCATACAACATACGTATAACAATAGTATGGCAGGGAAGTCGATAATGTCGGTGTGCCAACCTGCAGACGGTCGTGATAATGATATATAACTTCATCTCCGTCGTACATAATATTATAGTATATATATATATTACAAAACATCGTGCTATAAAATAAGCAGCGTTTAGTCTAAATGATACTTACACCAGCCGCAATACTCGCGCAACGCCGTTTATCGTGTACGCGATTTAGATTTTCGGCGTTTCGCACACAATATGTGTTGAAGTAGAAGAGTTTGCGCAAGCCATAAAGTATAATAATACATTCGAATCCCTTGTCGATGGTATCGTTCACGTCAACAACCCGTCGCCGCCGTCTCTACGCGCGTGTTTAATATAGCTCAATCGCCAGAGCGTTATTTGCACCACAGAAATAGAACGCACTACATTATATAATAATAATAATAATAACAATGTTATGTATAATAGTTACGTTCGGTTTTTGGACACCCTCGAAACCAATGAATCACCCACGCGCACGATCGGAGATTGCAGCATCTGGCATCTTCGAGGTTTCGATTCATTCCGAACTAACGGAAATACATTACGTTATATAACATACAGCGTGCACAACGCGTGTTCTTATAATTGCGTAGAACGTTTGATTGATCTCGGACTGTCTGGCCGTGTAGAAGTTCAAAAACAGTACAGTATACGACGAGGTACGATATTGTCATCCCATCGAAACCGTCGATTACGTATTTAAACGTCCGTACCGGCCATATCGTAACAGGCGGATATATTTGAAAGTGTTATCGGTGCTAAATATTCGATAATATAGGCTATAAAGACATCTAGCTATACATCGACAAATTTATCAATACAAATATTTTGAACAGAAACGCTGTATATTTACTTAAAGTAATCGATTTAAGTTTACAATTAAAATAAAACGATACAATTATACGCTTAAGCAATATTATAATATTATAAATGTATTATTTATTATTAATTAAAATAAATTATAACACAATATTGTAGTGATCACTTTGAGATAAAACTTCTTTCTTTTTTTTTTTTATTGAAAAGGTTATTTTATCGGTTAACGAGTAGACTAGTCTCTCAGATTTGCTTTGACAGTCTGCTAGTCAATTGTGTTTGCAGGTTTTATCTGAATTCTAATATCATATCATAAAATATTTGATAATTAATATAAAATTATTTTAAACATTTTGAATTGATTGAGCTAAAGCCTCGACTTGGATATCTCAGCGAATGATAACGTTATGTCATCGTGTTTATGTTTATTTTTGAATTTAACGTCTGACGACTATAATTAATTCATTAGCTTAACAGTGGTGGGTGAAGAAGGATGGCAATCCGGACGATGCCTCCCTCGTTCGTCGAAGACATTGTATTTATACGTCTAAGTGTGTAACGGTATCTTATTAATCTTTCCTTGTTTTTGTATAAACAAATTTCAGATTGCTCTACGTTATCTTTAGCTGAATACACCCTACTTACGTGAAATAATTATACAATATGAATATATACGATACAACATGATATCTGACACGCGAATTCCATAGTTTTACTTATATTCCGTCTACTGAATTGTATTAAAGTTACAGACATTATTTAAATCTATAATCGAAAAATTAAACCAAGGAAAACCGCTTTTACCGTAGAAAAATGAAAAATGTATTTAGCGCAACGTTTAACAATCAGATAGTTCGACGATATAATCACACATTGCATTTTCATCGTATTATAAAATTTAAATTAATATTCATGCAAAACTATATTCACTTAGTATCGACTGCAGGGTTTACAGGCGCATGCAGTGCACGCGATAATATATTCGAGTTATTGTAACATTACCCGGAACCGTTAAAACAACCCGCTGTGCAATATTTCGTAACAAAAACACTTAAGTGAAGATTAAAATCAAAATGTAACATAATACATTTTTTGTTGTTTTTGCGTTAAATTAACATCGACGGGCCCGCCAATGTCCAAATTGTGTATCACATTTATATTTCATAAGCACAAATATCGTGTAACGTGTTTCGCTGCGACGGTGATTTATAAATATTGTTTGGTGGTGTTAATAGCAACTGATTTACGATCGTACATAGCTGTATATCGGACACTATTTACAAACTCTGAAAATGACGTGAGTACGCGCTGCTCAATAGCGGGCGTCTGCCAATGGGTTATTGATTTATATATTTTTCAATAAAATAGAATGTTTTTTAAGCTCGGAACAGCTTCGGTACATGATTGTCTGGTGTTATATCGATCTGCAAAGTGCGAAGACGACAATCATTAACGATGAGGTGATATGTTGCTTATACTTTATAGTGCATAATGTCATATGTACTGTATGTGTAGACATGTAGTCAAACAAACGTAAGTTTTTTTTCATATCGACTTTCAATTATTAAGAGTACGAATTGAGAACGCAGGTAACGCTATAGGTACTGTTTTCTGTACTGCGATTTGTGGTCGAATTGTCCACGTGGGTGTTGGGATAAGTAGAACGGTCAGGTGAGAAATAGACCAGTAATCAACTCCATATCAGAGATGTGCGACAATTCAGCGTTTTGCCATATTGCGTCTACCTACTGTATTATACACCGTTGATAAAGTTTGATTGAAAAGTATCGCTTTTCAAATCGAAAAACAAAGTTATATAGTATTAAACACGCCGCCTGTCAAGAAAAATCGTGTGAAAATAATCCATGTCGTTTTTACTCTCGTGTGCAGCAGTGTATCAACTATTTTCATCGATTTAGTACCTACGTACAACAGCAGCAAACCGACCGCGACAGGCATATAATATATATAACATGATGAATAGTGATATAATATTATTATCAAAGGCAACCACAACAGCTACAAGTCGACGGCTTTAGGTCGACCACTAACGTACAGAAAAATATAATATCAACAAACGTGTTATTTTTCACGATATTAAACCGATAATCGTGTACAGAAGTCACGTAATGGTTAGGTACTTCAACGCCTCTCTCTATCTCTCTCTCTTTCTATATATATATATATATATATATATATGTATTAAATATATACGTATGCAGTGTATTTACACGTAGAATGATATTATAAAGCAAATAAGTTCTGTTTCAAAATATAATAACGTTGTACGATTAGCGAAATCCATCAATCGACGCAGAGAGTATCCAATAAAATCCCATTCACATATTTAGACGGCAAACGACAGTGTAGAAAATGTAACACCAGTACGTTTAATGTACAATTTATTATGTGCGTTCTCCTGTTTCATACACACACCGTACGTGACGTACGTACCTAACGTTTTCGTTTAAATGTACGTTCATACGATTGCAAATCAGTGGGGCATTGATCAATGAGGAGTTTTGTGTCTTCGAAACATCGCCATACTAGATATATCGAATTGTTCTTTAACGATGTCGATAAAATACATCTCACCCCGCAACGAACACGTCGACAACAACGACCATAATAATAATAATATGACGACGATGACGATAAAAGTAATAACAACAGCAACAATATTATTATTGTGCTCAAAATTCGCGTAGGTAATATTTAAGTGTGATGAGAACGGAGTCGGCATTCAAATGTAAGCCCGTAGTTATCTTTTTCTAAATTATTTCGACAAGAAGGAGCAGATAAGACACTCAACACTGGAGACTTCCGGTATGTTCCGCGACCGACCGAGTTTCAAAAACAACGAACATCAGATTATAGTATACATATTATACACTATCATAAGTACACATTATGTATAGGTGTAGTGTGCCCGCGGCAAAAAGCTCATAACTCAAACCACCTTACGCGGCGCGTGTACGCGTATACCGACGAAATTTCGTCTAATACAAACAAAACATTTACCGAGAAACAATAATACACTGAAATTAATGTTACCGCGATCGATGAGAAAATGCTATATTATACATTATGTACATAATAATGATATGGACTCGTATAATGTATACGACGAAACGTATATGATTTACCACCTATCATAATAATATACGGTAAGAATAATTATGGAACATAAATCATACGCGTTTAATAGAAGCGCCGCTGAAACGAACTTCCGCTTGGATTTTTTTGAATTTTACCCCATATGAAATTGACGATTTTTTAGTTTTCGTTGAAGCGTTTATTACTTATAAGAGTAGGCGAGCTTAGTCCTTCGAAAACTCCCCTCCCCCGCCCTCGATGAAACGTTTTACACGATTAATGTTTATTATTAACACTTAAAAAATAATAATAATAATATAGTTATATGGTTTATATATTTTTTTCGCACGGTACAGGTTCTATTACAAACACGAATTAAACACTAAACCTACGTTGGGTTCTCAGAAAAATGCATTATTTACATTTTTACGCCGTGAAATACGATACTGGTTTTTGTCCATAAGTGTTTTTTTAACTGTTTTATTGCACATTGTTATATGTGATTATAAAACGTTTATGAGTTCGCTGTACACGAAACTTATTATACTTTTTTCAGGAATTGAATTATTTTACAGCCGATTATAAAAAAATATTCTATGGATTATAATTACGCTGGTATATAGATATATATTGCTTGGTATATCACTAAAAAACACTATACAAAATCATTATGTAATATCGTGTTGTTCGCGTGTTTAATTTAAGTTGTTTTGGGGTCATATTGATTAAACTTTTGATGGGTATCCTAAAGTTAAAATCCCGAGTGTACGCCCGCCGTGAATAATAATGAAATGCAATTTCGCAGATTTGCATTAACAAAGGACATCAAGGAGCGTAACATTTTTTTACGCGGTGATATTTTTTAACTGGCTTCGAAATATTTGGTAACTTTATTCAACGTATTCAACAATTGCACCGTTAAATTGAAAATCTTTACCATTATAGGATCCGTTCAAATATTCACTCAGTCGAAATATTTTAGATTTCGAACGATGAAAAAACTATTTTTGTTTTCAATGGGATAGAAACATTTTGTTTCGCTTTCAATCGTAGGTATAGAGTCTGACAAAAGTGTAAAACTTTTAACTTGTTTAAAAATGTAAAATAATGGTCAGGAACTTTATAACTTGAATAATAGCTTTTGGGCTCTTACGCTTCTCTATAGTAGTAGGTACCTACGCTTATTGGTATCCTCGTGAAAACTAACATAATTAATATAAAGTATTATTGTGAGTTACTAGCCAGTTTATTACAAAATGTTTGATGATATAAAATATGAACTAAAATAATTTCAAAGAAATCGTATGAAATTGATTTCACTTTAGAAAGTTTATTGTTTACATAATGATTTATAACTTAAAGTTGATTTTATTTCATATTTTATTTCTTAGGACGCAAACAAAATATTTGCACACAAAAAATGGTTGATAAAAATTGTATAATTAAAATATGTCATTCAATAAACGAAATAAATTTGAGACGTATACAAAAGCCATTATTTTGCGTAATTATCGATTGTGTTAAATTGACAATGCAATGCAATATGTATATATAATATACTTTGAAAGGTCAACACAATTGTATATTTTAATATTATTTTTCCCAATATTACAATATTTGGGTTTTGAAGAGATCTGCAATAAAACATTTGGTACGGCATAAACGAAATATATTATATTTATGTGCAACGCATGGTCGCCATTGGTCGGCATACAACACATTTGCACACTACTGCAGCTAACGCTTGTGCTGACCGGCCTAAAGGCTGTTGAACACGTAAAGGACGAACGAACGAATGAGTTGCAGTGCAACTGTTAGACTTACAATTAAAATAGAACACAATTTCGCGAAAAACGATTGTCGACTGCAATTTATATTTTGTTATATTGTCGAGACGTGCTACGAAATTCGCTGAACCAAACCGTCATTACAACGATATGCTCATATTTACGGTAAACGCGGTAGGTACAGTTTCTATATTAGTTGGAGTACACGCTTGATTTTAATAGGATGACCAGAAGCCTAAAAATAATAATAATATAAGCCTAGTATAATGGCTTAAAAAAATAAATAAATAAACGAGCCTGTGCTTATGACATTTGTCAGAAATGATTTAAATATAATATTATACGCGTAATACGCGGTACTACCGTCGGACACGCTACAAGTATTACTCTGTCTGTCCCCGATGCGGTGTACATTTATAAACTTAAACAAATCCTACGCGTCACAAATTCATAATAATATAGGTCACTTTTTTGTTATCCCGCAAGAATATACTATGTACACTGTGATGCAGGGCATTTTAGAAACTATTCCGTGTTGTTGAATCTAGATATATATATACATATTAATCGATGCTTTAGTTTCGGTAGATGCATGGCTTCGAAAGTAAGGCATTTAACCGAATGCATTACAGTTGTATCTTTTCGAAAGTCTATTTCAAAGTTTGTTTGGCGCATCTACTCCGTAAAACTATGGTAGCTACGCTACATTATTGTGCAGTTATAAACTTATAACGGCTGTTTTCGTGTATTAACCTTCACACGCTAAAATCGTTGACCCGTTTGCTCATTATTCTATATTTCTATCTATCTATTTATAAATATAAACATTTATTTTTATTTTCTAAGAAAAATACTAGCGATGGTACTATTCCGATTCATCGTCATTCGTCAGATGTTTAAATGTCTTATATTTTATCGTTGGCCCGAACCGTGCAAAAAAACAATTGTGTATACATCAAAATAATAAATATAACCAAATATCAATAACAATTAAACGATACAAATAAATTATACGTATTATTAATTGTTACTTAGTTTAGATGACTATATCAGAAAAACTTTTACATTAATAATAAAAACAAATTAATATTATCAAATTTGTGTAGACACCTATACAAAATGTGTTCTAACAATATCGTTCAGAAAAATAACTTCGCTAAACAATATATATATGTGAATATACACAATATCAGAATAATTTTATACGAATTTGTATTTAATAAAATTCATGTGAAAACAAGGTCACCTAAAACATGTTTAAACCAAGCTCGCGTGAAATATTAAACGTGCTGTCAGAACTGCTGTTAAGCTCGTTTTGGGTTAAAAAAAATAAATATTATTATGACAGACGTAAGATTAGGAGGATACTGAAAATAAGGATCAGCATAAACGAATTTGGAAACGTGAAGATCGTGTTATACGAGTTCATCGCATAGAATACCGAATGAAAATTAATTTATTTCACAGATGCTTGCTACAAAGCGTTTTTGTGTTTATTATATTATAACATTTAATAAAAATAAATAAAACGCAACAATAGTATAGTAATAATATTTATAAACATGTAAACCTGTTAATATTAAGTCGTTTATGTCTAAACGGAATATTTTTAGCAGTGTTTGTTACAGCTTATTGTAAATGTATAATTGTTCTATACAGATTTTGATGAAACTTCGAGGAGGTGTTGGTGAAATATTGAGCGCAACAGCTGCTCTTTGCAATGGTTTTCGTCTACTTCTACAAAATATTATAATACACACTCGACTTATAAATATATACGTTTGTGTTTCAAACGTCGTGACAGATGTTACGGATTCGAAATATCTCAGTAGTTACACACAGGTACGTATGCATATAAAAATTACAATATACCTATCGCAGTATAGTCATTTTCATGTGCATAATATAGACGCAATACGAAATATAATATAAGAATTGAGAAAATTACCAATTTCTTTCAAATGCATTTTACAAGATTATGTATTCATTTTTTTTTTATTATTATTATTATTACAATATGTCTTATTTGTGTAACTGAAGAAATGTAAGTTGCAGACATTGTAATATTTAGTATAAAGTTTTTACATAAATCAATTACAACTTTGATAATCCAAAAATCATACACGTTGTGTAATGCACGATTGTCAAAAACAAGTATACCGCACACAGTTATGGCTCGAAGTTTGAAAGCGCTCTTGTGTAAACCATTTATATTCTCGAGTCGAAGTGCTCATAATCACATAAAAAATTAACAGCACGGTTCATCGCGGATTTTATTTTCGTTGGTAAAAGATCGGCGATTTTTTTGCGTTCAATTACAACGGTAAGTCTGTTATCTTACACGCGCTGATCTCGACACACCAAATGTCCCACAGGATAAGCAATAAGCATATACATTATTTAGTATCTACCGATGATTATAAAAAAAAAATTCTCAACACGGAATATTGACGTCGATGTCAACGGACTTTTGACGAGTTGGATAACGCGTCTCGTGTAGTGCCAAAGAGAAATAGTGAACGCTCACGTTAAGCCCGGGCGTATCCCAATCGCTACAATAACTAATAAGTATTTTATTCGTCAATCGAATGCCGCGGGACTGATAGATCGTGACAAGACTCAGTCATTCCGAAAATACGTTTTACGGGATTTTCGAAAGAATTCCAATCCCGATCGCCGTCGCACCGCGTACATGATCCCGGAACGGATTTTTTTTTACCTGTACATAATGACTACGTTGAGACGATGAGGAAAACGTTATCCTGTTACTTATACGCGGGTATAGAAATAGGAAATAAAACCTGTTATAATAATCCCGATCACATAATGTACAATGAACAGACCGAAAAAATATAACCTATAGCTACTTTCCCGAGCAGATTGGTTTACTCGACAAGTTTTACATGGAAATGAGAATACCTAATAATATGACGCTCCGCATATACTCCACACGCTATCATATTATTATATATTATAGTACGGGGGTGTTGAAGAATGCAAAGTGTAAAAATATACGTTAATAATAATTGTCATTACAATTTTACTATTCGTGTACTAGAAGCTATGATCGATCGTTTTATTTGTAAAACCAAACTATAATATAATATTAGCTGTATAACGCCCAACTCCACACTTGAAAAATGAAATATGTATAAAAAACGACATATTATAGATATATCTTCGGTCTTAGTGTTTGCCTCATAGTTCACGAGAAAATTCACGTCGGCATGCCTCGCTTTGTGAACTAATTCGACCGAGATGGGCAATCTGCCTGTGGCGAATTGGATATTGGTATATCGTTTGGTATATTGTCTAACCTAGTTCAAAATACTTTCGAAACTTCTATTAAATCTCTAAAATTTATTTGAAATTTTCGTAAAATTTTTTAATATATAAGCTACAAACACGCATTTATTTTTATATATGCATGCATAGTACCTATATTATGCATAGATAATACAAAATTAACATATCGTTTATACCTGTTATTAATGACGACGAAACTATTTAAAAAAAAAAAAACATATTCTATTTTCGCGGATGAAACAAAGTTCACGGGTAAATCAACCAGTGGTAATCTATATGGATTGAAACACGAAGCTACGATCACTTCCCAAATCTCATCAACGACTATGCATGCAAAATTGTGAGTCAATTGGTAAAATTATTTCGAAATCTATAAAATGCTTATTTATATATATATACAGTACATAGTACTTAATTATACAATTTACTTTTCAGTTGTATAGAATAAAAATATTAATCACATAATTAATAATACCCTCGTCGGATACTTTATTATTATGCACTTTAATTGAGTTATTAAAATATTCAATATAATTAAATGGGTGTAAACATTTTGAAATAAATTTCTAAATCTCTTACTTAAATAAAAATATGGCTTATGAGCCAACCCTCAGCCCTTAAATTGAAAATGTCAACAAAACGGTATACATGCTAGTGAAATGGTGCAAAAATTCAAATCGTGTTTTACCATTGTTGTATGCAGTTTTCAAAAAAAAAAATTTTAAACAGTAAAATTAGATAAAAAAAAATAAAAACCGGTTTTTTCAATATTATACATGTTGACATTCAAGAATAGGTCAGTTATTTACAATAATTTCAGTAACTTTGAATATGCACTCACAAATAATACAAATAATATTTTAATACGCGTATTTAAACACTAATTTTTGTGTTCGTAAGTAAGAATTCATCTTTAACAGGATAAGAAAAACTAAATGGCTTTTTTAATTTAGTGTTTATACTTTATTTTATATTATTGCCTAAAAAAAGTTATAGATGTACAATGCACAATTTCCGATATGAAAAAATACGATTTCATAAATTACAAGCAGGTTCAAGCACACTATTGGAAAGCGATTAACTATATAATGTTCGACCGAAATCTCCTTTATAGCTACATTTACGCGGGCTATTGGAAATAATCCATAGCGATAATATTTAATAATCCGCTTATTTAATATTGTATCGAATGCGATTCCCCCGAGAACTGAATAACCAATTTCAAAGTTGTAGGCCAATACAATTGGGTGGGCCAACTTCACGGTTAAAACACGGGATTGGCGAGTATAAGGTGGATTTTCGAATTAGTAAAATTGTTGTAAACCTTGACGCATCATTTGGTATTAGTTTTTCCATTCAATAGCAACACAGGTCGACTACGCGTATTTAGTCTGTAATCCGCAAATTCTGGCAAATAACTCGTGAAATATGGGGTGAAGTTTTGAATCGATACTACAAAGCTGGTTAACTGATATCACGTACATAAAAAAAAAAAAAATATGTAAGTATTTTAAAATATAAGTTTGTAAATATTTCTAAAAGAGTAATGAATCCGAATATGACTAGAATAATGTTGCTGAATTATAGAAATGGAGTTACTATGCTTAAACAATATCACTGTGTATATGGTATATGGTTAGTGGAAAGAAGTGCAGAGGTTTTGTGATTTGTTCGTAATTGCATTTATCTACACTCTTAGGTATGGTAGTGTAGTGGTATTGTGGTCTATTCAGTATACATAATACGATAGGTACCTATAATACATATTAATATTATCCTATACGGGCGTGTGTGCTTTCAGCGATAATGACAGTGGTGACAATACAATTGCGGCGTGAGCAAATACGATGATCGAACGGTTTTAATAACGTTAAAACGTCATAATCGCAACCGGGTCCAATACAAGACGTAGTTTGAACGCGAACCACGGTAAACACGAATTACGCCTGCAGGCCAAGTAGGTACCTACTGCATTGAGCACCGGTTTGCACACGGATCAACGGCATATTTATTGCGTCAACCCGTCAACTCACGTGCGACACGCGTACTAAGGACTAGACCGTGACGTAGGTGACAGTCCAACATCGCGTAAATCGTCACACGTAATATATTATTAAATAATATTGTGTATAATATACAATGTTCTTCATTGTGTGTGCGCGTGTGCAGGTTGCTTCCCGACCACTCGTTTGCGGTCATCTTCGAGGTGCTTCATCCGGGGGAGTAGTTGTGTGTGGGTCGATTGAAAAGTTTGTAAACTTATACATCCGTATTCCATTTCCAAACTTTTTAAATGTTCTGATTTATACGCGGCGTTTACAGTGTGGTTATACTCGAGTATACTCGATTATGAATTCAACAAATCGCAGAATGACACATAAAACTTTCACACGTGTACAAAACTAGAAACGAAAACGTACGAAGAACGCGTTTTGTAAAAAAAAAAGTGTAAAAAAGAAAAATGCAAATCCGTGATCGTCGTTTCTATAGAAGCATAATAGTTATGAATTTTAAAATGAAGTTTTGGTTCGTTCGGAACAAACGCAGTCAAATAGGAGAAAACCTATAAACCAGAAACGCAAGGAATTGTTGAAAATATGATTTTACCACAGAGTTTCAGAATATGTATACAAACGAAATTAATGTATAAAGCATAAATGATGAAAGTGTTTTTACTGAAACTGAATTTGCAACAACTCGTGGCTTGAAGTGATAATTATAGTGTATTTTGAATAAAAGTGCGACCAAACAAGTAAACAAGTGGAACACCTAACAACCGTGTTATATGATATATAAATATATTTTTTGAATTTGAATGCATATACTAAGCGTGCACAAATATAATAAAAATAACTTATCTATATGCTAAAATGTATTTATTTCTTAGCAAATTATATAATAAATCTTAAGTTTTTTCGCGAAAATATGATTAACAATTTTTTGGAACAAAATAAATGTGATTTTAATTGAAAACTAAAATAATAAACAATAAAGTTGGAGCTGGTGCCAATAAATTTGTACGTTTTAGGAAATTTTAGATGTAATTATTTGTAATGCCAATTTTGGTATAGATTTGTTTTTATTCAATTAAACGTATAAATAGTGGCTGAAAAAATAATAGATCATATTCTATTAATTTTTTGATTAGAATCACATACTCGTACGTGTCTAAGTAATTAAAATTACCTTAAATTAGTTTTTTTGTAAGATTGGTAGATATTCAAGAAAGAAATTTTTTTTTATAACTGAGCAACAAATTAACGGTAATAATAGGTTTTTTTAATCGATTGTAATTTATAAATAAAAATAATGCTTACAGTTTTGGTCTGAAAAGTTTTTATACATTAATAAGTTATATCTGAAATTAAAAAAAAAAAAACAATTAATTAATAGTAATAATTAAAAATATTAATTTGTGCATTACCTATTATATGATTAATAATATTATATTCTCATTAAATATTTGAACTCTCAATTTAAGCATTTTTACTGCCCAAAATGTGTTCTTTTTTATGGAATGTAAACCATTAATGTAAAATCTGCATAACACTTCCCACTCTACGTAGAATTTAATATAGTATGATGTAATTAATTTTAATTAATATATACACTTCACTCGATGCAAGCTTAAATTAATAATACTTTTATTTCAAAAATGATATAAATATCATTTCTAAGTTCATCTTTATAAATTTTTTTCCTTGGATTGTGTTTTATAAATAACGTAGGTAATTTAAATATGCACCATAGGTAATTATGACTCAATTATCATAATTAAAAATAGCATATGTACCATATAAAAATATTTAAAAATATCAACGTCAATTTGATTTACTCATTACAAAAAAAATTGATTATTAGATGATAAAAAAAAAAAATGTGCAAATATTGTCTTATTTTAAATTACACATATTTCTGCGGTTCATTATTTGTTTATGATACATTTTAAAAGATTGTCTGTGATGTAATTTTCTTGTTTAAAATAAAATAATAAAAAAATACGAATCTTGACAATTTGACATACAGAAATAATTTACGAACCAGTGTAGTATAATTTAGTCAGATTTACTTCTTAGCTCAGCTCTTATCATCTATCTTACTATAACATAGTGCTATTTAAAGACAGATATTCTTTAATATATTAATTTTCATTAGTGTAGAACGGAGCAGTGAAAACATTGTGTTTAGACCACATGAAGACGATTGTAAACGAGGATAAAACCGGACCGTAACGTTGAACGGAACTCTTCTGTCGGTGGAGGTATTACGTTTTTAAAATTATATTTTTGATTCTATTGTATATAATATGTATGTTTGTGTTTAATTAAATAAAGATTATCGCGTACACTTATTGCTTGCCATTTGTTTTCGAGTAAAAGTATACTACCGAAAAAGTACGAAGATTTACGACAGTAGATTTTAATTCAAATTACATCATGTTATTCGAACAGTTTGTTAAGATTTAAATGAATACAAATACAACGTGTGCGAACATGCTAGAGAAATCAACAACGAATATTATGTTACACATTAAAATTAATTTAATTATTTATGTATCGCACGACTCATCGTATCATATTTGTATAACAGTAATTAAAAATAAATAGCATAGTTAAACGAAGAGCGCGTGTGTTGAGTATTCCCAGTCAAGTTTTAGGTACTTTACATATTATACCATTTCGATACAAATTTACATTTTCTCTTTCGTAATAATATTAATTTTATTCAATGTATAAAACATAACATATTTGGTATATATTTTTCATTCATCTTAAGATTTATGATGGTATTATGTAGAGCGTTTTCAGGCACTACTTTGTGAAATAATCAAATACTCACTATTTATTATAACGTTGTTTCTTTGATATTATGATGAAAAAAATATTTATATATGTTGTACAAGTTATTATATTATTTACAAACCATCGGGTAAGGATACACCATACCGGTCGAAGTACATATAAGTTTGCCTTCGTGGTCCCTAGTGAACCGCTGTACAACTAAGAGTAATAGTCAATATGTTAGCATGGAGAATAGCACAATTATGCGGTAGCTTGATTTATTGGGTGCTCCCAAAGGTGGTAAGATGTAAGTCTTCGTGTTTTTTTTAGCGGTGCCTAATTGCCTAAATTCCAATTGTCCGTTGGTTGTCTTCACATGTTTGATTCTGGTGTCAACCTGTTGACTGGTTGGACGGTATTAAAGCGTTAAACCATTAGCTATTTATCTCTTCTGTTTCATAGAGAATGTACGACAATGAATCGCTTGGATATGTTATTCTGCACAACAGCTGCTGCTGCAGGTTGCAGTTGATCCTTTATGACGGTTTGTCATCGATAGCATTGACGTTAACGATGTGGGTCGAGATTTTAAATCTTAAACCATGTAAACAGCTATCTTCGACTTAGAGAAATATAGTTAGTCGGCTAACTTATTGGATCAGTTTATCATAAAATATTAAATCGCGATAGTCGCCATCGGTAGAAATCATTTGTTCAACGAGCTTGAAATCTTCAAAAATAGTTGTTAAGGTCTTAAAGATTCGAGTGTGAATAAATAAGAAATGCGCTATGCCACTATGTTGAAAATTGAGTGAATGTTGATCTCGAATCACAGCTCTGTAAATACCAGTCATTCAATACTCATGTCGATTCTAATTGGCTGTTGGTTTTTACGGACGATTACGAAGTGTGCGTCTGTTGTATATTCTTCCATTCGTTTTGGTTGTTATTCATTTTCATACAAATAATCTTCGTTCATTGTCACCTCTTAGTCATGTTACAATAGTATCACAAGAAAAGGTCATAGCATAATTAAATTTGTAATCCATCTAATATAGCAGAAAATAACCTGCTGGATATATTACTATACATCATACAATATATACGCAAATCAAACATACTGTATGAATTTAAGGTATTGTATATATTCATATGTCAACAATCTCGAAAACTGTAAAAAAAAAGTATAGGTATACTCGTATTAAGGACAATATGCATTTAACAAAATCAAAATAACATTGATTAAAATCGTAAATATAAATATACAAATAGAACTTAAATAATACCACAAGATTACAAAAGTTTGATTGTTATTACGTTATTTGAATACATTTTTTTTTACGCTATTTTATTTTTTAGCAACATAGTATACGAATAATTTAGATAAAATTAATGTGATATGACACAAGAAAAATTATTAAGGAACAGCATTTCTGTTTATTTTTTATTTTTTTGATAACGAATATTTACACAATATTACATTATTCAACTATACTTTAATGCATAAAATAGTAAACTTATCCAGTATAATATAGAACCTCGTGTTTACATAGTTTGCATCATACTAAAATGAGATAGTATAAAATCCAAAAACTTGTGTAAAAGTGTAAATGTGAGTATAGTAATATTATTTTTGTTATATATAACTACTACCTATTATTCAGTACAATAACTAAAAGTAATTTTTCATTTTCCGTACTTATAATGATAACCAGCTATAGTTAAAAATGCAGATTGCATAGGTTAAGTATTTCCTTTATAAAAGCTATATTTTCATTATAAAATTAGAAAGTCCAATTATAATATTTATTGGTTAATAAATTAAAATAATAAATAAATCGATTATTAACCATTTAATCCATACCTTTTAGGTGAAAAAAATGTAAATTTTGTAATAGTAACAGTATAACGTGATAAATCAGCAATTATAATTTTAAAATATGTAATACGTATTTAATTGGTTAATATTTAATTGAAAATAGCACATTAAATCACGAGTTATGATTTATATATCAAACAATGCATTATATGTTTATAATGTAATATATATATATATATAATATTTATTGTAATAAAAAAATATTGTATTTACTGACAGATTTACACTATAGATTATTATTGTTTTTAAATTTTAACTAATATTTATCTAGTAATGTATTATGAATTTATACGTTCCACATATTATTATCTTAAGTGCTTCAGATGATATAGTTTCATATTCATATGATTTAGTATTTATGATACAATATTTTAAATAACAATAATATTCTTAAAAATGATTTTTACATTTTAGAATAATTTAAAACCATTAAAAAAAATGTCAAAATACAAACAAAAAGTAGGTACCCAATATATAACAATATATAAGCTCCAACTTCAAGGACTACAAAAGTATTGATTCTTTCTTTGTTTTTAGCTCAATAAAGAGATAACAATAATATATTATGTCCCATGATATTAACTTTAGTAGAGTAATAAAATTCGGACTATAATAGTCCTTCGCTTTTATTACAATTAGATTTTTACGGTTAAGTACCTACTTAGTATATCAATAATAAATATAGCATAATTTGATACAGACAACTACAAAAATATTAGAATTTGTAGTGCTAAAATAACAATATAATATTAAAGAGTTGTTATTTTCATTCGATTATTTTTACTCGCGAAAATTATTTCACTATATTATAACTAAATGAAGTCATTGTAACTTTTGAGTTGAACATAATTTAGTAAATAAAAATAAAATAAATTCAAAAACTATATTAAATTAAATTTTGTTAGTTTATTTTTTAAATGAACACATCTTTCTCAAAAACGCCAAAATAAAGATTGGGAAATAAATTTAATTCTACTGTTATAAAATAATTTTGTATTCTAACTATTAATTTTTCCGAGAAAAAAAATTTAAGAGTATATCTACGTTTTATTTGTTGTCTCTCTCAAGTCCACGTTCAAAATATAATATACAAATTCAAATGAAATCGTTTTTTTGTGATTTTTGACTTATCTTACAGTAATATCACATGTTATAAAAAATTATAGAGAATTATAATTTTTAGGTCGTATTAGTTTTATATTTTATTATTATTTTAATTTATATTGAACTTAAAAAAAAATTAAATTGTTTTTAGGCAATATTTAGACACATCAATAGGTCATACTTTCAGAAATTGTATTCTCTACAATTTTTATCATAGCCATAATATTCAAAATATTATCATTTTTATTTATTTGTTTTTTATAGATAATTCTTTCTTGAATAGTTGAATAATCTATGGGAAACTAGACCGATAAAAATATTGGGTGTGTCTGATGTTTTATTGAAATACAATTGTAATAAAAAAAAAATTGATAAGAAACTTGACCTGAATATTGATTGTCGTTGTTAGCAAGTTTACGTTTTCGCCAATTGACGTATATTATTTTATCGTCACAACTTTTTACAAAGTTATATGTATCTAAGTAACTAATAAAAGCTAACCTGCGTTTTACCATCGATGTGGTTTATCGTTTAAACAGCTGTTTCATAATATAAATTAGACATCCAACTTTTTTTCTCTTTAAGACGGTAAGATTAATTGCCAAAAAAAAATTTGCAAAAGTACTAGAAAATCGTTAAGTACCAGATAAAAAAAAAATGTGTAACTTAATTATACCTACCTCCTATTACAGGAATGAAATATTTTGAGTGGGTAATAAATTGGTATAATAATTTAAGTGAAATCAAATTTAACTTAATTATATTATTTCTTGTTAAATAGAACCAAGTAAAATGAAATACATTTAGAAAAGAATTCACCGAATTTATTTAAATTTAGTAGTGGATGTAAACGATGAGGTGACTACCTCCCTTGGGCGAAAATTTGAAGTTATAAAGTTACTTAGATAAATTTATTATTGTGGTTTTTAAATTTAGATTTTTTAAGCAGAGTATATGTTTGATTAAAAAAATGGAATTATGATGGTAGTATAAGACGTATTAACTATTAAATATTAATGATAAATAAATACTAATAGATATAGGTAATGCTGTATTACTATAAATATGAATACTGATGAATTAAGCCTTGTGTAAAATTCTTATTTGGGAACTTAGTCTCACCCACTCCCTCCAAAAAAAAATTTAGATTGAACATTTTTCTAACTCCCATAATTTGAAAAATTAATAAATGCATAAATATATACCAATAGAAAAGTACAATATTAAAATATAATGCTATGTAGTATAAGTATATAATGTTTGTCAAAGAAATATTTTTAAATATTTTCAAGATATAAAGAGCTATTTAATGTTTAATGAATCACAGATGAGATTCAAATATTTATTAAATGCATTGCTCCGTTTAGAAGTCATCTTGATATCTATTTGTTTTGTTTAAAATTAATATTGAAATGAAAGATATTTCTTAATCCCTGTAGACTAAAATCGGAAATTATTTTTTTTAATGATTTCATCCCATAAACAATTAAGTATTACACTTAAGGTCAATCTACACATTTATAACACAAATAAATGTTTACAATTTTTGATTAGTGTATAAAAATTTGATTAAGAATAGGACGAGTAAATATTTCTAAAACGTTCTATGCACATCTACTAAAAAGTTTTAAAACTCCTAAAATAGAAAGAAACGTTTAAGTTTCTTAGAAAATAAATTACTAAAAGATGATATTAAATTTTAAATACGTAAAAAGTGATAAGATATTGTCATTTTTATCTACACCATGGTCGATGATATGCAAAATCAACTTATATATTTAGGAACATCTAATATCATCGTTGTAAATATTATTACGTACTTTCAATAAATATTGCATCATATTTTTATTTATTACGTTTAAAAACAAAATTCTTAATTTATAGAAAGAATACTTAAAGTGATTGTTTACTTAAAACAAGTTTCTAAACAAAAATTAAATCAATGTGGAAGAATTGAATGTTATTTACACGTAAATGAAAAATATTAATAGTAGTTATATAGTATTATAAGCACTGCGATTATATTCTCATGTACGACGCGTCCAACACGAGTGATAAGTTATTGTAATAATATGCCTGATATGAATGATAAGCTGTCTTGTGTATAATTATTATCAACTACTTTTTGTCTTATAAAAAGCGCACATGTTCCCATAACGTTGGTATGTACGTACCAAATAAAGGACCTGCTTTGTGTACTAGCTTTCCTATTGTATAATACATGTACATATAAACTGATAAGTTTAATTACAACTATTAGATACTTTAACCTTTATTCAACAGAAAATAAAAGTAATAAAAACGAAATTCTAAGAGGATTCGTTTAGTGTATATAAGTATACTTTATATTGTTGGTACAATTCACACATTAGGATATTATTTTCCGGAATGAAAACTGCGAGAGAAAACGTATGACATTAAATGGCCCATAAAAAAATTTAACGACGCATTTTTATACGCTAGGTATATTATGTAACATGTCAGTAGAGCTTAGAGCCACGGTAGTCGTTGAAATAATACGTTTAAACAGTATTTTATTATTATTAATTCAGGTCTAACGCAAATTCTTACAGCGGCAGTATAGTATTCACTCACTAGTAACTATATAACATAATAATATAATATACAATATATTTTCACGTTTGGGTTTTTCAATGATTATCCGGCACGTGGTCGTTGTTGGGAATGCATTGTATTACGTAATAAAATATCGTGCAGCAATGTGGCAGGAAAATCATATTGGAGAAATGTTATACCAAAGATCTCAATCTTCGCAGGAAAATATTATTCTCGGCAATAAATTCTTAGGATATTGCTCATCACATAGCCGTATACTGCTGCACGGAAAATAAGTACAAATAGCAAAAAGAAATAATTGTACACCGGTCAAAATATTCTTAAAATGCCAAATGGCACCTCTAGGTGGCAAGTGGATCCAGGTATCCTGGAGAGAGGTGTTTACATTTTCCAGAATATTTTAACGTATCCTTTTCCAACTCCTCAACGCTCATCCTTGCATTCCTTTTATTGCGTATCGTTTAAATAATATATATATATATACATCCATAAGATAATTTAAATATAGTATTAGATATAAACATTTTCGATATTTAAGACAATTTGGTCTCCAGTGGTCATTAATATACGTTGTATAATTTTCTCATAATAATGCATAAAATGAGTGATTTATGTTAAAAATGCATTAATTTAATAATTTTCAACGAAAGGATAAACTTGGTGGGCAATTTAAACGTCAAACGTCAACAATGCTCGTATTCTTGGACATTAAAAACGTTTTAATACAAAAATTTCAACCGTTATTAATTATATTTTGTAGACGCTTTTCAATATAACTGTAATATCATATTATTAGACAATGACATTAGCGCGGTTGACTTTACGATAATATAGACGAAAACAAAATTTGTACACTCCTCGTAATAAAATCTCAAATCAACTATCACGACCTACGGGCCACGACGTCTTATTTTGATAGATTGGTTTTCGACTATGTGGAAGTATATATATAACCGTAATAATCGGGGACAAGACGAACACCAGAAACTTTTGAAATGTTTACACGGTAAGGGGTAAATAACTATAAGTTTCTCACTATTATTTCACGCAGAATTTGTGCAAACTGCGATAAAAGAAAGTTTTCATTTTATTATATGTGTTTGTGTTCATGGTATATCCACAACGTTACCATATCACATTATTCGGTCGGTGACGAGTAGATAACATTTTTCAAATTGATTTCCAATAATATTAATAATGATAGTGATAAATGTACAAAGTTCCTTCTCAATTATTGAAATCTATAAAATATATATTTATTATTTATAGTAGATATACTTATACCATATTTTCTTTATTGTTATAATTTTGTGTCGGTTTAACATTGTTTTTCGCTTTTCAGAAATATGCAGTAATTTAATATAAAAAAAAAAATAATAACCAATAAAAAATTAAAGTGTATAGTTTTATATTTTTGTTGAATATTTACTTTGTTTTATTTTTATTCGAAAGAAAAATAATTTCTAAAACCTCAATATTTATGCAATAACATATTATTATTAAACCTTCTCAGTTAATAATCTAATAACTTTATGAAAAAAAATAATGTATTTTGTTGTTTATCTATTTATAGTTGAATTTCATTTATTCAATTCAAAAATCTAATATAATCACACGATTAATTACTCATTTACAGTGTGAATAATGAGCATTATGTATAGCGTATTAGCAGCCTTCAAGATATTTAGAAATAAGTTATTTTTAACATAATATTATTGCATTTTAAAAACTACTACCGTCCGTAAAATTCAAAATTCAAAAAATATCAAAGTTGGTCTATGTTGACATTTTTTAAATTAAGGATACTTTTTAATTTTTTTATTACACAAAACTAATACTAACATTTAACATAAAACATCTAATGTTAAATAAACTCAGTGCCCAACAACTAATTAGTATAATATCCACCATCTTCCTCAGCTTGGCAGCACATTAAGAACCATAAAATGCCATAACAATACCTCTCCATTTCTATTTGTCATTTGCATCATCAAAAGTTAAATCTTTTTTATAATTTTATATATCTGGAGCTATAACATTCACCCATCGGGTTCTTGGTCCTCCTAATGGACGATTCCTGTTTATTTTGTTAACTAAAACTTCTTTCATTACTTGTCCATCCACTCTCCAGACATGTCAAAACCATTCCAGCCGATTTCTTTTAATAATATAACATTTAGCCTGTGATACAGCTCCTGTAGTTTTTGATTTTTTTTTCTCTCATGTATTTTCAACTGTATATTATATCTTAAGCCATATATGTTTTTTAATACATTTCTTTAAAAGCTAATTATAATAACCAGCATAATTAAAAATTGTGAGTAAACATATAATATAATATAATAATTTATTTTTGTTTAACTTTTCAAAAAAAAAAAAAGATTTAACAGTCAGCTTAATTGTAAAAATTATCTTTAAAATAAATATAAAAAGAAACAGAGATTTTAAAACATTTTTTTAAGCAGCATAATAATATTAAATACTTCATATTCTATTACATTATTTTACTGAAAAAATACCTTATACAACTAAAAGCTATGGTGTTAACTCGTCTGAAGAATGTAATGATAATCACAAACAAAATAAATATAATAATAAACCCACTCCTACAGGCTACAGCGTATAACCTCTCCCCCGTCGGATAATGTTAATTTATTGAATAAGAAAGGACATCAGGTAAAATAATTGTATGTGGGCTAACTGTGATACTAGTTATTTGATATAACGATATTAATAATGAATGAAATTAAAACATGAAATAGCTGGTTGTAAATAACATAAAAACTCATAGATTGTAATTCTTAATAAAATATCTGTGTCGAATTAAATTATAAAAAATAGCTTAACATAAAATGGAGTATAAATATCATAAAAATAATTTATATTATTAAAAATATTCAAAGAACATTCAGATAAGAAGGATTAAAAAGTGAAAAATTCGTGTGTATTCATAATTTGTAAAATAATGAGTTCATAATCAACCGGTACTAATTTTTTTTTTTTTAATCTGCTTTTAGCTTTTTAGTCATTTGAAAAAGTTTATTTTCATGATTATGTAAAGCAAAACGTGTTGAATAGCTTTAAAATAAAACAAATATGTCATATAAATTAATAAGTTCTTAATAATACGAACAACCACACGTCTCGTAAGTAAATTTTCGCTATAATACATCAATATTGACTATATAGGATTAATAATTGAAAACTTTTATCCAAGAATCCATTAATTAGATAGGATTTGTCGGGATTATTTTATTATAGCTATTGTACAAAACAACCACCTCAATCTTTTAAAACTATTTAATTAATTGAATTTTAATTACTTACCTATACTACGTATAATTATTATCTGTTTTATCTTTATAACTTAATAGTTTTTTACCTATAAACGTCGACACAGGAAAAAGAGGAAAAAGTATAATAATTAAAAGTAATTGCAGCGCTATCAGAATATTAGGAGGCTTTAACTGAAGTCATACAAATGGTAGAAAATATTCAAACAAACGCGTGTCAAAATAATAAAAAATAAATATTTTTTCTAAAGGATCGGCCTTTAATTTTGTCCATAGAATTTAGATTAAAAATCGAATTAGCCGTTTCAGAGGGTGTGATAATAAAAATACTTGAAAGACTGACTAGAAATCATTTGTTTTTATTAAAGGTTAGACATAATTTTTTTTCTTTTTTATTAAAGTCGTACGGCGTCCGACGGCTGGTCCATTAACTAGTTACTAGTTCATGGTCCGCATTACACACATGTATATAATATATTTAGTTTGCTTATATCCATCTACTATTTCCTCGCTATACGATTATATTATATTCACAACATTTCTTATGCGATAACTGATTAAAAACAACAGCACGTCCTAGAAAATTAACCCAACGCGTGTATTGGCTCAGCTTGGTTTGTCTTATCTGCGATAAAAAAAAGAATAATCCATCAACACAAAACATTATAATTAAACACAAACACACACAGTAATCGGTAACAAAGTTAACAACGCCAATATAATGATAATTAACGACGACATCAATGTTTATTTTTAATTATTTTTTGAGGACGAATTAATAAACAGATAATCTAAAAAATATATAATGAAATACATTGTTTTATAGAAAAATAAAAATGTATACACATTTAAGTTTAATTTTTTTGGCGTCAAAAAAATGAACAATGCATAAATGTTAGATAAACTGAAATTTTAACTTTAAATTTAATTTCAATTATTGTACATTATAATATACATGACAGTGAAATAGTAGTTAGCACTTAACTATTTATAATTATGTTGTGCACTGTGTGCTTACATATAATAGTATAACTATAATAATATGGTTATTAATTATTACCATTATAACTATATTACTAATAATATTAAGAATATAAATGTTACGTTTAAAAATCTAATTTTAAATTGTAACATATTCCTATTCAACAGCCACATACAAGTATACACAACAACAGGCATTAGAACTTCAAAATATTATTTAATTGATAAAACGTTTACTAATCATTATTGATTTTTAAAACTAACTTTTTCACTTATATAGAATGTAGATTATTTCCGCTTCTGCTTTTATTATTTATTTACATAAGTATTAAACGCCCACGCGGATGAATAATAATTTGTTTTACAATTAATGATTAAATAAACCTGGAAATTAAATATATACAGTACAAAATATAATCAAATTATAAATTGGAATTAAGGTTAAAAATTAATGTTGAAAGGCATTACATAATATTAGATGAGTAATATAGAATCAAAAAATATAAACACCAATTCTACGTTATATACAGTGGCAATTCAAAGCTACACACTTCGTTAAAAACGTTGTCTTAATGGAAATTTAGAATTTAATAAGACTAAGTTTTTAATTTTTTTTTTTTTAATTTTTTTGATATCAATAAAAATACATACATTCGTTGTTTATAAAAATATCGATAAAACAAAAAATTTATATAAATATTCTCTTTTTTTAAAAATTGCATTGTGAATAAAGTGATGCTCTAATCATGACTGTATCCAGATAATTTATAATTCATATGCCAGTTGTTTTTACGGTAAAAATTTTGTACTTTGTTTTCAAAACACAAAGCTGTTTACTAATTTATTTTTACTTTTGGTATAACGTCCTCCTAACACTTTTATATTTTTCAGATTTCAATTGAACGCGTGTGCTTTAATGTCCATAGAATAAGTAAAACAATTTATTACTTTAGTAGTGACCAAATATAGGTGTTTGGAAGTACCATGCTTGCACGTGATCTACTGAAGGTTGAACTAAGACACAACACAAACTCTGAAGATGTATAAAACGATAACATAGTTTAAAGTCAGTATACGTAGGTTGAGCAAAGGTACAGCCCACGATAATTCGGGGCACTGTGTTGCTCGTAGTTCACAACTCAATGACTATCGCTGAAACAGGACAACAGCCTTATTATTATGGTACCGTAAAATACAACATTGTTCGAATGCGTTTAGAGCTACAGCATATGACGACATTGCTTAATTTGTTTCACTACTAGCAATTCTAAAACTTAACTATTCACGTACCACATACCTACTATGACTATATACTATACGGATCAGTCACATACCTCTAAATAATTAAACCAAAACTATTTCAAACGATAAATAAGTAAAATATTATTAAAACCGTTGTTAATAATGTACTCATCAGATTGATTCTATCCGTTATTTATTTACTAAACAATTTATATTCGCACCTATTTTAGTCGTTTTGTGAAATAATTCTCATAAAAATAAATTTAATTTATTTTCTGTTACACCAACTACAGGTTGTACAGTCTTCTGCGTACCAGTGAACCACAGTTTGAGAACCTCTGTAAAATATTTATAATAATGTATAATACCAGCCTCGACTGGTTAATCCACGCCCTGTTTGGCGTGCCGTGGAAAATAAAAATATCCCTTTGGACTCGTTTCGGTCGACGTCTTGTTCAACCCCGCTTACCATCACGCACGACCGAGCCAAAAACGACGAATGAAATCGATTTAACGCGACAATAATATTATAAAGACGCGTTTGAAATTCAGTGTTTTTCGTGAGTACCTATATACGCGGGTCAGGTATTAACGCGCGTGTCGACCGCAAATCATTAACACGTAATCGAATGCGAACGCGAACGCGCGGAGATAAATTCAAATGTGTTCGTAAAACTATTGCTAAACCGTGTGAACGCGCATAGAGAGCCCCGGCCATTGTCTGCTAATTGCGACCGAATATATTTTATAAGCGCTTACGGATTGCGCGTCATACGAAATGTAATATGTATGCGAATTCGTTACACGGCCGTGCGTGCTGCGCTGAAACATTTCTCAAAAACCAATTATAAACCCTATTAAAAGCAACGGATTACGGAGAGTCAATAATATATTGTTACGTTTACGTGTATAATATTATAATATTATGATGGTTTCGGATCACTGGAAAACGTAAGATATCCGGAAGACTGCGAGAAACCCGACCTCAAAACGTTGAATGTTCGATACAACGCGGAATAACAATTTATAATGATAATAATAATTTGTTGGTGGCTGATAAGTCGGCCGTCCGCCAGAGAATATTGTCACATTATATTAGGCACATATTGTGATAATACTATGCACATCACGCACTTTAGCGTGCGAGCAGCATTATAATATTGCTATTATAATAAGCACGAAAAAAATCGGATTTTAAAAAATGAGACACAATTCAAATTTCTTGACAACGAGTTAGCAAAACGATAAAATTAACGCGCTTTTTTAATTTCCTGAATAAAGAATTTTTAGTCGTAACCTAACATAACCGAAAAAAAAACTATTATACGGAGTCGCTCAAACTCCATTACATCATTTATATCACGTTAACCAAATTTTAAATTTAAAACGCCAATACATCGAATTCAGTACAGGGAGTTATTTTTTGCATATAAAATTTCAATATAACACAGAACCGTATTAAAAATGAGAGCTCATATTAAATTTCCTTGAACCATAAAAAACCCTAGTTATAAAAATTGAAAATTATGTAATATTAAACACATTAACGTCCACGATAATTTGATACTGCATCATCCTACCATAAAAAATAAACAATTATCATCTACTAAATTTTTCATTACCCTTACACAATAATCTGGAGTGAAACTTATTCAATTAAGAATAGTTTCATCATCTCCGTGTTGAAAATTATTAAAAACAATTGAGTCAGTCAGAATTTTTGTAGACTAATAATCAATTTTTCAATCTTAAAACGGTTGATTATCATTACATAAATAAATGGTTATCTATTTAATATATTATCGTCATCTTAAGCGTAACTTATTGTATGATAAGTATACTTTAACAAATGACATCATCACAAGTTGCACAAATATACAATTTAATATTAATTGCCATCGGTATATTTTTATACATATTTTAAATACAATATGTCTGTAACAAAATTGTTCAAAGTAAAAAACCTTATTATAATTGAAAGCTCAATATTTTGAAACATTGAATAGAAATGAAAAAGTTTTAGTGTTATTTAAAATAACAAGACAACATAGCTCATATACAATGTACAATATACATATAGACCAGATATATTATAGTGCATATATACAGCAACCTAATCTCAAATATTTATATGTCATATGCTTTAGGCATGTACTTACTACTAATAACAACAATAGCTAAACATAATACAAGAACTTTTATGAGTACATTTTTGAAAAACGTTATTAAAATAATAACACTACCAAACCCGTCTCAATTTCACAAGATAAAGTTGTTTTTGCAATATTGGGTTATATTTATTAAAGATTCAAACTTAACAAAGTTATCATTTCAGCTGCCGCTTGTCAAGTTCAACATACACTCGTGTATATTTTTTTTTACATCTATCTAAATAGTTTAAAAATTTGGATTATGGTTCATCTATCAATTCAACAAACATATGAATAATAGATGTCCTTGTTTGCAGACGTTGTACGTCAAAATAAATGGTGAATTTTATTTAAGATAAACATACGACTGAGATTCATACTACTCAAAACTACTCGAATTTATGGAATATTATGTATTATGATGTGCCCATAACAAATATTCTAATCGGTTAACTGAATAACTCAAAAATTGACTTATATAAACCAAATATAAAATATTATGTTTAATTTAAAATAATGTATTCAATATTTTTCAATATCACTCAAAATTGAATAATTGCCTGTCAACACTTGAAATTGAGTAAGAATTATAGGTATGATAATCTAATAGAAAAGAATAATTTTTTTTTATCAAAACTGTGTTTATATATTTGATAAAAGTCAACCCGTTAAAACAAACAATACACCTACTACCCTTTGTGAAACACGAAACGAGCACATAATGTCATTTGTGAATATCGAATTTGAGTGACGTTTACAATACTGTAAAATAAATATATATTACGAGTACCAAGTATAAAGATAGCCAAAACTTTGAATGATTTTTTGTCGTATCATTTTATCAACTTTATAGTTTATAGAAAGTTATTAATTTTTTTTAAAAATTTTTTTGACAATAAAATCTTTTATGATATCAGTCAATTTAAATGTTAGAGTTTTCGAACAATATTGAACATTTTTGAGAATATAACAAAAAGATAATCAACGAATTATATTTTAATTATTTTTTAACTAAAAGGCTCAACTCTGTAGGTAAAACGTAAAAGTGATTTACTTAATGAAAATTGTTTTATTGTTTTTACACTGAATATTTAAAATCTCAATTTCTTTAATTTAACGCAACGAATTCCTAAAGAGGTTTAGAGATTAAAATATAATTGTTGTAATGTTAATCATTTTTTAATAATTTATTTCATTATTTTTTATCAAACCCAAATAGATCATGTTTTTAACTAGTTACAAAAAAAAATAATACTATAATCGTCTTGAGAAGCGGCGTACTGGTGGTAACTAAAGTAACAATAAAATAAAAACACTTATACAATTAACCCTTGATACAGATTTGATTAAGTAATCAAATAAAATGAGCTGTAAAAAATGTTTTCATATGCGTAAATTTGACTACCCCCTCCTACAGGCACGACTTAATCAGCTCGACCAAACTATTGTTATTATAATAATATATCGGTTAAGTAAATTTAAAACCCAATTATTGCATTTAAAAGCTATGAATAATACCAAAAATGCAATAAGTTTGATTTTCGATTTTATAATTGTAATAATATTATTCAAAACTAAAATTGCTATTAATCTTCAAGTAGAAATATTGTATTAACAGTACTATTGTGAGAATATTAATCTGTATAGCTTATATTTTGATATAAAATAGTAAATACGTGTCCTTGAAGGAAAAACGCTTTCACTGTGGCGCATATTCGTATTATATGTAGAAGTTATAAAACCAATAATTGATGTCCAGTCTTAATAGATAAACAATAGCATATTGTATAAGTAATCACTAATGATATAGAATCACTATGGGACCATTCAATTATAAATGTAGGACTCGTACAGGTAAAAATGTAATGAGTTATAACTAATAAACGACAGATATCAGCCATAGCATATGCGTACAATGTTAGCATTTTATTTAGTTTTCCGTCTTCACAGGATGTTACCAGAATAAATTAAAATAATATTAATCACATATTGTTTCCGTTAAAGTATTGAATTCTTTTTCTATGATTTAACTCAATTATACAGTTATTGTATTTAAAAAAAATATTTAATAAGAGTTATTAAAGTATTAATTATATTGTTTCTAAATTAAATTAAGTACAAAAATTAATATTATTATTATTATTTAATCTAAAACCTAATATTACAATAAAACATTATAAAATGATAACCAATACATTCTTTCACTTATTATACTATTATATAAGTATCTATAATTTATATACTTATATTAGTCAATTTGTTAGTGCAAAATTAATTCTGACACCCTTTGGCCTTTACGACTTATAATAGGTACAACTTGTGATATAACATATGATTTATATATATATAAAAATACAATAATACGGATAACTTGGATATTGGCACAACTTTATATCAAAAATGATGAAATTGTTTTTAAGAGTATTTGGGCAGGAAAGTCAATGTACATTTTATCGATGTAGGTATATACGTATACACTAAGTAACGTAAAAACGGAAAGAAATGTATTAAATAATTTAATTATCTAGTTATATGCGTATATTACGCATATTTTATCACTTTGATTTGGTTAGAGTATGAGGTAGGTACCTGAATTTCACGAAATAATAGCATTTATAAGCTAATATAGGTATTGATATATTAACAATTAATTATCGTCACAAAAGTAAATACAATCAAAAATAAAATAGTGTTTATATCCAACCACAAATAAATTATAAACGAAGTTTACGAAAGTTCAACGAAGAAAAACTAAATTCATTTTCGATTATAATTGTATTATTATTTTGCCAGTGATGGATATAACAATAATGAAGACTTGCGTTGAACAATAGGGGTCTGAGGGTTGTTCTCATTTATCTCTGGCATTGATTAAGCGTTTTGCTAAATAGAGGTGGGTACCTATAACATAATTATTTATGAAACTTTTTCAACATTCCAAACGGAGAAAAAGAGCTATTGGTCTATTTTGTCTAATATAACAGCATATAGTATTATAGTTGTCCGCAAATATTTTCTCCGAACCTTACCAGATTAGATTTGAGTGGGTAATTTAGAGTAAATAAATATAGGTATAGGTATGTTATTTTAACAATTTCGTTTCACGTAACAAAAATAGGAACTATGTTTTCTAAGAGAACGCAGTGAATCTCATACTCTTCGCCGTCGACCGACTGCTTTTCGATATTACCCTATGACGACAGGCCAACTTATAATACAATAAACCACGTTTTCTCGCTGTCCCGAAAAAAATCAGTCCCTTCGTGGTATTTTATCACGGATGTCATATCTGGATACAACAAATCAAAACGAAATTCGTTCAAAAAATGAGTCGATCTTGTATAGGTAATCCCTACGTGCACTATAAACGTGGGTCCAAAATAGGACCAAATAAGCACTAACTGCTGCTGTATGAGAATAACATCATCGAGAACGCGTTCGACAAAATTATCGCTACAGCCTCCGGAAACGTGCCGGTAGCCATAGTACAGACTACAGACTTTTGTGGCGGGGCGCCGTTCTCTCTCGGCACTCGTCGTTTCCTTTTCACTCTTACACCCCGGAGTTCATAAAATGCGCATAATGTCGTTGTTGAATACATTTACCACTGCACACTTTCCCAACTGTATGACAAACAGTGCTGTGGGACATGCTTTCAACGAATCAAGTAGTAGTTTAAAAAGTACTGTTTTTGAACAATAATTACGTTATTTGAGCTGTATAGCATCTATATTTTAATGGATAAGTATAAAATACTACTGCGTTTAATTTTGATGTTTTCGATTATTTTTCTAGACGTAAGTAAAATTTAAATTTAAAAATTCAATTTTACAAAATATTACTTTAGATTGAATATTGGAGTGCATGTAATGATAAAAATCTAGGTATCACCGATATTTTTTTTCATTGAAAAAATAATTTACCTACATTATTTTTACTCTAATAAGAACACAGAATAATCGATAATATCTTAGTATATATATTTTTTAAATATCATGAATTATCAAAAAATTTTCCTTTTTAAAAATGTTATTAACTTTTTAATAATCTAATTTAGTATTGAAAATTTTAATAACCAATAATATTCATATGATTTAAACTTAAAAGAATCTCTTATTGTACTAGGTATGTACAAATATTTTATTCAATTTGATTTATTTTTTTATTTAATTTTAGACAAGCTTAACATAAAAATTTATTTTAATAAATACCACAAAGATAACAAAATTGAAATGGTAATATTACGATAAGTATATATTACATTAATCACACACTTCTCCTTTTTATCAATAGGTACTTATCTATAAGGGCGGTGACAATAGCATTGATA
Organism: Rhopalosiphum maidis; assembly: GCF_003676215.2. Classification (NCBI taxonomy): domain Eukaryota; kingdom Metazoa; phylum Arthropoda; class Insecta; order Hemiptera; family Aphididae; genus Rhopalosiphum; species Rhopalosiphum maidis. The sequence goes on from NC_040877.1 coordinate 72,197,524, forward strand.
TTTTAAATTACGTATAATATGTGATATAGGTACTTACAATTAATCATAATAATAAATAATAATTACGATTAACCAAAATTTACTGATAGAAAATTTAAAAATACATAAATTGATCTGTTATATACAACAGTTAAAACAATTAATAACATTTTTGTATTACGTATATCTATATGGATATAAGCACTGTCATATTGTGAAAATAATATATTGAGATATTCCATAGTATTTTTACCCGTGCAAATAAAATCCTATTTAATTTAATAATTAACTAACACATATTATACTACAAAAGTAAAAGTGTAATGTTTGATGTAGTAAATATAAACAAATATAGGTATATAAATTGTGTAAAACTACATCCTAAATCCTAATTACTATCGTAAAATGTATCTACAAAATATGCGTTCCTACAGTAAAATGTACATGTTTAAATTATACAATTCGTTACTTAACTTTATTTTGTTGTAGCCATCGTAGATATGCACATAGTATTAAGTTTGTAAAATATAATATGAAAACCATTTATAATAAGCTAGTTGCTTAATTAATTTAGGTTAGGATTTTTATTTTTATATTTGAAAACCATCATGGTCCAGCTGTCTCTATAATTAAGTGTGTTGCAATGTTTAATAAAAATATTTTTAAGTTGGCATTGACATTTAAAAAAATATTATTTAACAAAAATAATTACTTATTTATAAAATAGTGAAATGATTGTTGAAAATTAAAATAAGTTTGATTTACACTCCCCGTATACATATATTAATACATTTTTTCTCCATATATTTTTTTAACACAATGGAGACAATCTTAAAATTAATTACACTCTGGTTAACTATTACGATACCCAATCGTTATATAATTAGTTGATTACCTAATTAAGTTTTTTTTTTAATTATTTTGTAATTACAAAAGAACTTTCTTCTAACGGAAGCGCTAAGGACCAACTGATTTTTAATTTATCTTTATAACGAGTTTTCGTTATAGTAATAAAATATATAGGGTATGGGTTATACTGAACTGTACTTATTTTCCTTTATAAGATGTTCGTCTTAAAGGGTGTCTGCTATAAGGAAGTTTAACTGTGTATGTAATGTCTCTCAAGGCTCAATATATGAACCATGATAGATAAGGAGACACACTACACAGTAAATGTGTTAAATAATAAATATATATATATATATATAATTATAATATTTTTAAAGTTTACTCCAAAGGTGTCACTAACAAAAATATTGAATTTATTTTTTATTTATTTATTACAAGCTAATAATACATATTTTTGCAGATCATGCAAACTTAAATATAACTAAGTCTAAACAGTTCAACATTTACAAATACTAATAATTCTGAAGAAAATATTTTATACTCCAGACCTACCATGATATATAATATAATATTATCTATCATATTAAATAAAAAAAAACTATTTTAAAAAATGACAGTTATGAGTACCATATTATATCAAAATCTAAAAATAATTTTTGTTAAAACATCAAGGGTGGATTGACCTATTGATCTAGGGTGATTGGCGAGCGTTATGAGTAAAATGCAAAGCTTTCTAATATATGTAATACATGTAATTTTATTAATGTATTATTGAAATTCTAACAAATTCAAATTAATTTGCTTAAAATATAGTAAAATAAATATATCAATAAAATATTGTCTGTGTAAAATATATTTTTATTGCTTTATTTTTATAAAATTTTCTATGCGTTAATTATTAATTGTTAATAAGATATTAGTACATACTTTAACCCATAAATGCGCACTGGGGCAATTTTGCAGCACTATATGGATCCATGTTCTAATACACAATATGGTATTCTTAAAATGATATACCATACTCTTGTACTAAATATCACAACGTAAGAGCAATATTTTACATATGATGATTCTAAATTATAAAAATTATACGATAAAATTATTTAATCATTATAATCTATAATAATTGAATCTATAAAATTGGAGAAATGACTATAACTTCGAATTTAAATTATCCCATATATTCAGGTTATATTGAGCAATTATAGTGTTTTTAGTAAATATTTTTTACGAGGATAGATAAATTAATGATTTATATCAACAAAATTACATTATTTACTTTTTGCTCAATATATATAGTTAGTAAGTATACTTGTAGATTGTAGTTGAAATATCCAGATACAATCCTTTTTAAGATAAAAACAGGTTGATATGAGACCCACTTTACATATATATTTCAAAATATTTTCTCATTAGTCTGAGTGACAAAAAAATAAATTGAAAATGTTAAAAAGAATGACACTTTACGAACATTCTTGCAAAAAGCGTGTCTCCATTTATATGTTTTTTATGTTGATTTGAGTTACAAAATATAAGTTCTCTAGAAAGTAATGCAATATTAAAATATAGATTTAAAGTTTAAATATGTGTTTCTTATGTTATCCAATTATTCATTAGGTAAAATGAAAAGTTCTCACTTTAAGCCATATTCTTAAGACATGACTGAATATGTATATTGTGTAATATACTAGTCTAAATGATTGACCAATAAAGTTGTTTATTTTTAGAAAATTAATTTTAGCTTAATATTAAAACCTGGAAAATTTCAAAATACTAGTAAAACTAGTAATACTGAATTAGATGAAATAACATATTCTTGGGATTAATAAAATGGATATTTTTAGAGTTTATTTTATGTGCTTATATATAGTATTAATTTTTATTGCGTAGTTAGTGTTTAAAAATGTTACTTTTGTTACATTTAAAAATTAAAACAAATAACTTACTATGCTTTATATGGATTGACGAAAATCAGCCAAAAGTCGTTAATATCGAAACATTCTTTTGGATACAACTTATCAAATACTAGGCATAGTTGAAATAAAATTTAAAATAAATAAAATATAAAAGTTAATAAAATAAAAGTAATAACAATACATAAAAAACAAATCACGTTCTAAGTGAGTTTTCATTGTATGCTAACAACACTACCTATATTTTAATTGAGTGTTAAAAATTAAATTGTCGATTTTAAATGAATAAATTAACAATTTTATCAATCATTACCTTTAATAAATCATGTAATACGTACTATATCAGACGGTACTCCATGGTAATTATAATTCTATATAAATCACAGATCTACATAGATGTGTAATTAAAATAGTAAATCACATTTTTTATTGGAAATTTCAATTTTAAACAGAAATCTAGTATAAAAAATTAAGTTATCCAAAATTTGTGATAAAAAGTATCATATGATTGTGTATAATCACATCATATTCTTAATTCTATAGAATATAATATATTTAATATTCAAAATATTAATAAGTATTATTTAACTGTATACCTTTTTTAGATTGTAAGACCAATATTGATAAACTAATAAGAATACTTTTTTAGTGTATTTGAATTTTTAAGTTAAAATATTTTCTAACATATTCGAATAATATACTGATATAGTGTTATATATATATATATACATAAATATATTATCTACATTATAAATATTAAAAACAATGAAATATCTAGGTTATTAAATGTATATTCTTTCGTTATATTATGTTACTTTTCAAAAAGTTAAAACTAGCAAGCGTGAATGACAAGAATAATATTATAATACTAATATATGACATAAAAATACATGATTCTATTTTACCAGTGTACTTTATTGGTATATCGCCGCTATCTCTGTTAGTATTTTATTTCACTTGCTTTGTTTAAAATTATTATCTCCTGTAAATGCTACTTATCAACTAATTGGGTTAAGTCAGCTAGCTTCATAACTTGTGGTATAATAAACTTCTATGAATTTTTTTGTGCAATAAGGCTATAATACTGTTATAGGTACTAAGTCGAAATGATTAAAATATATAATATGTAAACAACAAAAATATGTTTCATCGTTCTTAAACAATAATTACTTACACAGTCCGTCTACTTTATTATCTAACATTTTGTTATACTATTTTTTTTCTTAGATTATCTTAATTTGATTACTATGTCTCGTTGAAAATATTTAATATGAACATTGAAATACTAAAACAACTGAAAATAAATATATATTATATGTATAAATAATAAAGAGCGACGGCTTACATAATCTTCATAATTATGTATCAATATTTGTATAATAAATATTGCATTGTTTTTATAAGCCTACTTATCCTTTTCCTTTCCTTTTATCAAATAAAATATAAATTATGAATCGTATAACCTTGTAAGATAATTGTAGTAGGTAGCAGAGTATGTATGAACTATAATATTATCAATTTGACGAAATCCTAAAACTAATATTAACCAATACACTTTTAAAAAATTTGGTTAGTCAACGAGTGATATTAATTCTTCGTTCTTCATCTAGCCTTGAACTATTTCATGGAAATGTAACATTTACCATACAAAAATACACGTGGTTATATTAATTATGACAACTGACACTACAAATAAAACAGTTATAAACCTAACTGTATAATTAATGTTAATTAATAACCAAAAGTTAAATCAAAAAACATCATTATAAACTTTTTAATTTATTTTATTGGTTTATATTTTTAACTATAGGTATAACTCTGCATACCTACAATTACAATATTCTATAATTAAATAGCACGTTTATCATTTCAGTAATTCTAGTCATTTCCGTGTTATTAAAATTAAGCGACTTTTACGTATTTTGGTGCAAGTATTAGATAATTAACTTAACGTTTAAACTTAAGTTAGTTTAAATGTTAACATCAACTTAGGGAATACAAATAATCAAAGGGAAACATCAAAGAGCTACAAATATATTGTAATTGATTAAGAGCTATCTATAACTTATCATTACAAAAACGATCCATTTTTATTTCAATTTTAACGATTTCGACTTATAGAAAAATCTGTAAAGGTCGTATTTGCAGAAGAAACAATTTAAATTATAAAATGAAAAATCTTTATATTATTTACGACGAAACAATTGGCCACCTTGGTACATAAAAAAATATGTTTTAAGACCGTAGAAAACACTTACTTAGCGTAAATAATGAATAGTTATTAAATATAATTATAATTATATCAGGTGCATTATTAAATCATACAAAATTACGAGATCCCCAATACATTTATTATAAAAACAATGATAGTAGTGATAGTACAAACGTTTTCAATAAACGGTTTTTTTACTGACTTGTAATTATTATCCACTCGTCATTAAGATAAAACAATCATATTTTTATTACACGCCGAATCATTATTAGTTTATTATAATATATATATATACTATATTAAGATAATATCTGAGCATATTATATCGTTTACACGAACATTGCAGCGCGTGATTACAAAACGCATTGTGGTCGAGAATGAAAAAACGAAACTAACAAGTCTCGAAACGAATAAACGAGTGCGTATAGATATATGTAAAAATTACATGCGTAGATTTGCACACGTGTGTCACGCCTGCTGCAGCGGATGGCCGACGGTCGGGTTTAAGGACGATGTATGAATGAACGCGGAGGAAAAAAAAAAATAAATAAATACCAAACCGAACGAAAAGTGAACGGCTTACCTGCAACAGTGGCGGTGGTAAGTGCGTCTCGGGTGAATCTCTGTGACGGAGTGGGAGCGGACGGCAGTGGCGAGCAGTGGTGGCTGCGGCGACGGCGGCGCTGACGAAGGTAAACGTCGACGACGGCGATGATGATGATGATGACGATGACGACGATGATAATAACAATAATTCAATAGACAGAATTCACGAATTTACACGGCACAAACGTATACGTAATAGTATTATAACGATTGATGAGATTGCGAACCACCGACCGGCGGCGACCGTGGCAGCGAGACCGCGAGAACAGCGAATTACCGGCTATAGATCGCGGCGATGCTATTATTATTTAATATGTTTTGTTAACGATATAATATCTCAATGATGCATATTATGACATAATGTTAATAATAAAAGAAAATATGTGCAGAAGAGAGGCGCTCGCTGGCGCGCGTCTACTTATGATATCAATCTATTTATTTGGCTCGTTACGTGACTCGAATGTGCGACGACTACGTACGGAGTTGATCGGTTATCGGCGGCGGCAGCACACGGCGCGAATATACACGCGCGCACGCACACACACACGCACACACACACACGAGCGAGCGGGCGCAAGTAAAGCAGCACTCTTTTACGCGCTCGGCAGAGAGACTCGACGGCGACGCGCCACGACGATTGTCCTTACCGTCGCGCGGGCGAATATTGTGTCGCGTTGTGGCGGTGAGCAATCGCGTCGGCGACAGGTGGTCCGCGCGCGCCGCGAGAGAAATGCCGCCGCCGCCGCCGCCGCCGCGCCGCCTGTCATGCGCTCGACGAAACACTGCGGTGTAAGTTGTAGTACATGATAATAATAATAACATACTAATATATTATTATTACAGCCGCGGCCGCCGCGCTCTTCTTCACAACAGCAATATAAATTATTTATCACCGTCATCGTCATCATTATTATTGTTATTATTATTATTATTATTATCGTCGTGTGTTCGGAGCTTACATCGTTTTCGGCCTACCGTCGACGGGAAATCGAACTTGGTTTCACGAAATCCTGTGAAAATAGATGACATTACGTAGACTGTTGCGAAATTGTGAAATCCGAAAATTATTATCGTTTACCACGTGAACGTATACGGTACATGCACACTCGACGAAAACGATACATTATTACATATTTATATTACGTAGGCACAGCTACGATTGAATCACGGGCCGGTTAGGGTTAATCGTTTGGGTGAAATTCCTTAGATAAAATATCGTTTGAGCGAATAAGCCAATGATTTATACATAATACGTACGATTTCGGTGAAATTTATGTAATGTGGACACCTAATATATTTAATACATCGTTTGAAACTTAGGTCAGTTTAATATACTCGTGTATTACATCGTTACAAATACACCAATTTTAAATATATTTTAGATTCCGAGCGGAGTGATGAATGGAAAAACAAAAAAAATAATTAAAGAAAAACGGACATTTTTACTCAAATCAGTTTTTGACAAAATCTATTTACCTATTTATATTATATAATTCAAAAACAAATAAGCGCAGACACTTGAAATTTGCACCAAATGTTTATATTAGCATTTTCTAAATATTCTGTCTCTTTTTAAGTTATTTATAAATATGTGAAATTATAGATTTTTTTCAATTATAATCAATAAAAGACAAAAACCGCTGGTTCAAAAAGCTTTGGATATTTAATTCAAAATTTCTTTAGAGCTTTTATTAAAACTATTTAAAAATATTAAAGATAAAGAGTTACCTCATTTTGTAAATGTTAACAAACTAAAACAAAATCAAGAAATTTTCAAAATTATTAACTGCAGTTGAAAATTTATAAAATGTTAAATTTGTATATCTTTAGAGTTTAAAAATTGAATATAAAATTTCTTATAATTCTAATTTACTCCAAAACCAAAAACTCAAAAAATATATAAGCACAATTTTTAAAAAAAAAACAAAGAGTAACGATTTTAATTGTTTTGTTGTAATTCAGAATTATAAAATGTTTTCGTAAATCATTGTATTTAATATACACAATGAAATTTTCAAAACATTTAAATTAATTGAATACTATTAGTTATTACCTATATTATGTCAAACGAGAGAACGCGTTGCGGACAGGCGAAAATCAATTCTGTGTATGTTACACGCTATATACGCTACCATCGAGACCGGTTCGACTACAGGAGGATGTCCCGTAGAGATACGCAAAATTGGCGCGTTCTCTCGCTGGACTGAGTATATTTATAATATGAACTTGTAGATAGCAATGCATGAAGTAAGCGATAAAACGACTTATTCAGCACATGAATATAATATATAGCAGTGTACCTAACGATTATTATGGTACATTTTGTTAAATAATCAAAAAGAATTAGGGTAGAACTCCATAATGGTATAGATTCTATACTATGGAATGAATATAAGATGATGCACACGTCTAGAACAAATACACATATGTGCATTATAATAATAAAATATAAGGGCGTCATTCGATTGCATCCCGTTTCAACGTTTTATAGCTTTTCAGTATATGTCGATTGCGTCCACAAGTCGAATAGGTAAATTTTTTTCTTACCTTTTTATGTTCCGATTGCGTCCTATTGTATGATATATAAGCTTACAATTTTGTAAAACGAATAGTCATAATTAATATTTATTTTGTAAATACAAAAACCAATAAAAATAAATCCAAATATATAGGAATAAATAATTTAAATATTATATTTCTTGTCGGTGTTATAAAATAATATTAACACAAAAATCAATAAAATTAAGTCAAAATATGTATGTAGGAATAAAAAATTTAAATAATACATTTCTAGTTAGTGTTATAAAATAATATATTTCTTATCAGTAATATAAAATAATATTAATATAAAAATCAATAAAATTAAGTCCAATTATGTCATTTAAAAAAAGGGTTTTTAAGTGAAATAGTTTTATGATATTGTAAAGGGGTTATAATTTTATTATTTGAGTTGTTTATTTGTTTATCAATAAATTTCTGTTATTTCAAATACTTTTCTCTGCGTTTCACAGGTATTAAATCATAACTTGACGTTATTTTTATGTATGTATCTATTTGACGATGCTTTAAAATATTTAGAAATTGATGAATATTGGGATGAGAAAAAAAAGAGTTAAATTTTGATTGAAAGCTTTCGCAAGCGCAATAAAATGTTCGTAAGCTCATCAAGTAAAAATCAATTCATGTTTAAATATATCTCCACACCATGTATGACAAAAATATTAGATTTAATATGTAAATTTATCTGTCAAATTAACGCTTACCTACTATACAATAAGACGCAATCAGAACACGGAAAGGGTGGACAAAAAATCGTTTACCTGCATCTGGGACGCAATCGACAAACTCCGAAATAGGGCGTATAGTATTATGTATCATAGTAGGTATGGATCAGGTAGGTGTGGTAAAATTCTGATTTTTTTTTTTTTGGGGGGGGGGAACTGTACATTAATAGTGTAGTATATTTATTAACCTCATTAATTATATTATTATCGTTTATCGGTCTTAATTAGTTTAATGACAGTTTCTAAACTTTTTGAACATTCTGTATTTATAAATACCATAGTGAAATATTAAAATCTGCCTGCCATAAAAAATTGGCACACCCAGGAGAAAACATTCAAATTGCCCCTCTGGTAATGAAATCAGATGTATAGGTACACATCTCAATTTTGTATAAGAAATATCACAATAATATACATTGTTAATATTACTTTTTTTTTAATAAATACCTAAAGTATGTATTATATATTAATCAAATAAATATGATACATCCAACTTTCATGATTTAATTAATTCGTGATAAATGTTTATATTAGTGTAATAATGAGATTAAATATCCGATAAAATTGGCCCACCAATGGCCAGTGGGAATTTCAGATTTAATGACAAAAAAATGCTTCTTTGAATTATGTTTATTTCCCGCAGTTATGGATGAGTAATTTCCAGGAACACGTGGACATTTGTGGAATTCATAAGATAACTGCAAGAATGAATTATAGTTTGTATATCATAAGGCTAAATAATGGTGTTTTTTATTTTAATATTCAATTTAAATAATCATTAAAATTTTTAAAAATATTAAAAAAAAAAAAAATTAGTTTTAATTGGGGTGTATAGAAATATATATATATATAAACACATTATATATTTAGGCTATGTTTCGGCGGGATTGAAGGGTACAATTCTCTGTTTTTTAATTATATTAATAAAAAAAAAAAAAAAAATGTTAACAAATATTCGGTATTTACCATTTGTTAATAAGAATTATTCCTTAGTGGTGAACAGGCACAAAATTATTATGTCATCAAATAAGTTAAGTAACTGTAAATATACATTGGTTAAAATAAATAAATTATCATTATTATTGTTAGTACCTACCTACTAAATAACATTTTAATACAACAGGTCTTTTATAACTGTTGATAATGATCAAATAAATCAGTTTTTTTTTCTTTTATATTTTAAACATATTTTCAATCTCACTGTTAAATATAAGTAAATAGGTATGACGTAAACAAATGATATTGCATAAAGATAATTGTTACCAAACGGTATAATACAAACATCTGGGACATATAAAAATCTCGATTAATATTTTTGAAGCACTGCGACCAACTTTAAAAACTGTGACGTCTGGAAACTAGAAATCTAAAATATAGCCACACCTTAAATACACGCAGTTATCACAATTCGAGGAAAAATGTGTCATTAGATTTGTAGTTCGACGGTAACTAGTTACCATACGTTAATTTTTCAATTTTGAATAGGTATAGTATCCCATTTTGTTAAATTATAAAACAATCAAGTTAATTGCTTAATAGAATGATGAACTATATTTTAACATTGTTTTCCCAGCATAGTATCTGCAATAATCAAAGAATATATACGTTAATTTTTTTCTCATTCCAAATAATTTTTTTGTTATAACCATCCCTAATTGATTACTTTATCGGTAACTAATTCTTATTTATAAAATTGAGAATTTTTTCCTTATAAACGTATGCCGTAGAGGCGTAGAATTTTGACCATTGGGTGTAATATCCCAGTAAAAAAAACATCTTAAGACTGATTGTTTATCATAGATTTTCTCCTGAAAATTATTGACAGTTATACAAAAATGTTTATCATAGTTTTAGTAAAATAAAATAGGCAATAATACACTATGCGTGTGTCATATGAATATTTGTTGAAATTTTTAATATTATGGTAACAATAATAATCAACAAAACATTTTTTTGACTTTTTATATTTGATTTGTTTTTTACTTAAGTTTCCTCATTCCTTTTAGAATCTAAAAACTATTTTAAAATGTTTTCTCAGTAGTTGAGTAGAATATATAGGTACTTCTCGAATACATTTACTCTTTTTTCTACTGAAAATTAATTGTACTTTATGATCAATAACTAAGATTCTATAGTATAGAATCTTAGTACAAGACTTTATAATACATATATAAACAAATAAAAATACATCAAACAAGATAATAAGTGACTATTCATAATAACAAAAAATAAAAACTGAAAAAATATCAAATTTTTTACAAATTTGGTATTCCCAGTAATATTTCTTCACAGGATCGTTTCAGGATATTTACGGGAGTACCAACCCTTACGGTTAAAGTTTACAATATTTGTATGTTTGAATATATTAGTAGGTAATAACTAATTTGTATATAATACTTTAATATTATAAACTATTTTTAATTACTTAAGGTTAACTGTTAATATAAGTTTTATTTTATTCATAAACCTACCATTATTTTTTTACTTTTCCATCGATTGAAACCAACAACTAAAATGGCAGATAGATATAATATGAAAGCTACGTTCCACATTGTATAAATTTGTCAAACCTGTAAATATGTTACCGTTTCAAACTATTCAAAATATTTATTTCACGTTTTATCAATCTATTTTCCAATATGGTCTTCTGGTTTAGGATGAAACTAAAAATAATATTTTCAAAGATCTATAAATAAATCAATACTGTTTTAATTGTTTTAAGAATCATTTTAAATAAAAATACATTAGAAGGTTTAACAAAAAATAATTATACGCTTTTGAGCATCCCTATACCGGCAAGACTACTGTATAAACAATTTGCAACAATATTCACAGTTAAAAATTTATTAAAATAAAAAATAATCAATTGGACTATTTATACAAAAGAAAATTAATGTAGAGCTTATAATGTGAATTAACTAACTATATATATTGGAATAGCTTTATTGATTAACTTATTCAAACTATTTTAATCAAATGTCAACTGTTGACAAGAAAAATATTAGACGTATATTAAAATAATATATATAATATATATAATATTAGAATATATTATATTATACACGTATTAGACATACTACACAAAAAATAGATATTTAGAGAAAATATGTCTGAAAAATCAATCGATAAAAAGGCCAATATAAATTGATATAGGCTATTTATTTTTGTAAAATTCTGTAGATAATATACCTCCCAGCCTATTCCTGATTTTAATATTAAAGCTATCAACATATGGCCAGTTCTGCAAAACACAAATTAGTTACGTCTCACATGGGTTAAAGAGAAAAAACGCGCTTACTTCTTTGTGAAAAACAAGGCCACTGACCACCTCCACGACCGCGTCAAACCGTCTTTCACATCATTGTTTGTAAGTACGTTGTGCATCGCAATAACATTCCGGCGAAGCGCGAGTCAAATAGTTGGTACATATTATAAATTTATATAATGTTTACAAGCATCGTCCGACGTTCGACAAAAAAAGTATCGTTTTCCAAGGATTTTGTTCCTAAGGTAGCAATTTAATACAGTAATATGCACATCAGCCACCACTGTTTATTATTATTATTCACAAATTCCTTGTATTGTAACATCAATTATGGAAAACGAATTATTTAATTTAGTTATGAAATTTCAAAATGGAAGTTAGCTAACTCCTAACCATCCATATGATTGCAAATTATGCAACATATAACAAATAGTTATATAGTTTAAATGCTTTGATAAAATAGTCGCGTGAACAAGTACCTAGTGAAACGTCGTTAAAAAAATATATGAATTGTTTGGAATAATAATGGCTTTTATACTCAATTGGTTAATTGGTTTACTTGAAAATACCAGAAAATCATAATTTAAATTAATGTTTAATTTATGTGTAAGAATCTTGCTTCGAAAATTGCCTTATATACCTAAATATAATTTATATAATTATTATACATTGGTTCATAATAAGTGTAGAGGCTCCCTCTATAGGCTAATACTTGCCGCTAGGAGGGTGTTTGCTTTGAGTTTCAATTTTTTATATTGGCTTATTTGCGTTTAAATTTTTTTGTAAATAATACACTTATTTCGTTGGAAACTTTTTTCATTAATTAATCTCGTTATTATGCACCGATGATGTTACAACCAACAAAAAAATACAGTGTCCCAAGGCTGTAAGGCTGCGATCATGTTCTTTGATGATAAAAATAGTTTAGTTTGCTTTATTTAATTTGTTTTTCATATTTTATTAAATAACATGTTTAAAATTAATTGTTACCATTAATATTTGACGTATTATATTAAGATAAAGAATGTGGAAAAAATTTTAAACATGTCTCAGCATCTCTTTTTGTTTCAAAAATTACCTGTCTTAACTTAACTAAGATTAATTTAACCAGTTCTCTGTGTTAAACAAAAAAAAAAGGTGTAAGGCTTCATTTGGTAAATTTTAGATTTTTCTGTAACTGACGAGTATACATATTTCCTTTTTCAAAGATTAAAAATATAATTCAGTAAATAGTTTTATTTAGTTAAAATAGTAACTTAACATAGTATATAAAAATAATAATAATGTCTTTAAAACGTATGTGCTTAACATAATACTATTTTTAAACAAAAAGTTCAAAAATAATTTTTTTTAACATATTATGTTTATAAATATTTAATAAATCCATGCTTTAAAAACATTTGAAATACAATTGAAGACAAAAACAAAAAAAATACTTTTATGGGCAATATTAAATAATATTTTCAAATGCTCATCCCTGGTCAAAAACAAATTTCAAATATTTTTTTTTAATTATTAAGAATTGTTTTTAAACACATTTAAAGGCATTTAAATTTGGGCAAATTATGAAATTTTATGTCAACTTATTATCTGACACGAAATCAAAAGTAAAACATCTTATATATATCTGGGTATCGTATTGGATACGTGGATATAACGCTGACATACTTATGATAAACACCTAACTAGGCTAGTTGCATAAATTAAAAGTCTTCATAGCGTAATCGAAAAATTAACAATTTTATTTTTCATTATTGGATGCTAATTCAAGAAAATTACATACAGGTATTCTCGTATTAGTTTATTTAGCAGCGAAGTACTTTGCACCAGTGTAAGTTAGCTTTGCACACGCTAATAAAATAAATACACAGCTTATTCCTACAGAGCACAATGCACACATTAGGAAGAGGAAGAGTAACTAAATCAATTCCTCCAATGTGGCTACCAGTTTCAAGTAAAATTCACTTCCAAGTGTTTGCAGAGAACAAGCTTTTGTGCGTGAATAGAACAAGTACTCAAGCGACTTACGATGACCTAAAAATTAACTATAAATAACAACGTATAAAATTTAAGAAACCGACACGGAACACAGCAATAGATTTGGTTCAGGAAAACTTTGATATAAACACTAAACGGTGTGGAGACTGGACTTTGGCAAACCCTAACAGTTAACATCTAAGATTAAACCGGTCAATACAATCAAGATTTTATTTTAAAATAAATACATTAGCCACATTATGCACAAACGAGAACCTCTACAGTCTGGGAATGCGCGCGGGTATCAGTTTCAAACAATATCCCATATCTTCACTCTATTATACACGTTCGAGGTCACCGCATTAGTGATCTATTTTGTGAATCGTGGAGCATTGAAGAGTATGTAGAACTCCTAGGTGTTTGTCTTTACACTATACGCATTAGTTATCTTAACTTGTTCTAATTCTGTTGGCATAGATTATGCTTTAATAACTATATTTATGTTGTTTGTCTTGTTTATTTTATCTGTGTTGCTATGTAATACATAATTTATGGTTATGTTCGTTTTTAATGTTTTATTATGTCAAAATTATTCAATGCAGTATATTCAGTATATTAATAAGTGTAATACTCAGCATGCTGTACATGATACAAATCACAATATACATAATAAATAATAACAAAAAGTCTTTATAAAATTATTTAATTGTATGGGAATAAACGTCTCTACTATAAATAATAAAATTTTTTTAAATACATTGATTTTTTTCAAATATCTACCTGCATTAAGTTAAAAAGTGATAACTTTCCAGTAGTTTTTCAATAAATTACAAACAAATAATACTAAATAGAATCAAAAATGATACTCATTGCCAATAAAATCTTGTGTATTTTTTAGAAAATCAATCTTATTTAATTAAGTTTATGAAAATAAAAACATCTCAGACTTCTGTAGTGGTTTCTGAATCATCTAACACTCTTATTCTTAATTTGCTCTCTTCAAGTTAGATATTTAAATATATTTATACCAACGTAGATCTAAATAAAGTATTTTATAATAAAAGTAAATGATTTATTTCAAATTTAAAAAGTAATACACTATGTACAATCAGTAGCAAAAGTAACCTTTGATTAAAATGGATAAGTATTGATAATCGAAATATAAAGTACCTTTTTTATTCTTACACGATATCTACCAACCTATAGTTTTCAGTGTTTTCATAATTTAAATAACCGTTTATCCCTTATAAATGTTAAAATAGTATCAATATATTTTTGAAAAACCATACAAAAAAAAAAATTATAATACAAATATTTACAAGGGCACAAAGACGTGTATCATTATGTAGGACGTAGGTGATACCAAATATTTTTATGAATTAAAATGTATATTATTATGTTATTGATTGATTAAATTATGAACTTGAGATGTATGTATTTATTATGTTATATTGGATATATTTTGTTTTTAAACAATAAGGTATTTTATTGTAATATAAAAATTGTTCATTTTTAATTAGATTACATATTTAATTTCATTTATTTAATCATAAAGCATTATTTTTATGATTATATATATTTATTTAGATGTAAACAAAATATCAGTTATTTTATACTAAAACTACCAGAAATTTAAACAATATCCCCGATTCCCTCTATCAATCACTAGGTCCAGACAAGATCCCCAACAAGCCAATTAAACAAAACCAATTAAAGAAATAGATAATTTACTACAGTAACATAAAACATGTACATCATATTGATGTATTATTGTACTATAGGAATATAACTCATATAAGTAAACAATAGTTTGCCAATAACTTAAAATTTAAGGCTTATCTTAATAACAAGACGATAAAAAATATAACCGTTTGATAATTAGTAAAATAATATAACACTGTTAAAATTTTATTTTATTATATGTATATTTATATGTCCTACTGATGATGAACTTTAAACCTAGCAAAGATGATCATTGAGAAGCGAGTACTGACATATTATGTATTAAGTGTTTCTATATTTATATATAACAGGCCAATTGTGTTAATTTGTTAAGTAGAATATTGGTTCTATTATACTACACTATTAAATGGTTGAATAAGCATAATAAATTTGTACACAAAAAGGACGAGTTTTAAAAATAAACATATAACATATAATTTTATTTATCAAAAACTCATAA
The DNA here is from genome assembly GCF_003676215.2 of Rhopalosiphum maidis. Taxonomy (NCBI): domain Eukaryota; kingdom Metazoa; phylum Arthropoda; class Insecta; order Hemiptera; family Aphididae; genus Rhopalosiphum; species Rhopalosiphum maidis. Next base: position 72,213,791 of record NC_040877.1, read on the forward strand.
GTCTATCACTGTTTCTCTAGTTAAATCGATAGTCAATCAATAATCATAAAAATGTAGATGTTTTAAATTTTTCGTAACGACCCATTGATACATCAGTAGTTATTGTTTTTTTAGTCATAAAATATTTTCCTAATTTTTAGACGAGAATCATTTCTTAAAGGAATTCAACTTATTATGATGCAATTTTTGCTTTTACTTTAAAATAATTTAATTTATCCTCGGTTTCTTGAATACGATTTATAAAAGATGCATATTAATTTTTTTTATAAGTATTGAAACAATACCTTCTAAAGTTTTGTGGGTTATATTAATTTTTAAAAAAAGTTAAGAATGTGGTTTCCAACTTTGTAAACTTTCACAAAGATCTTTGACTTCTTGTCTGGTGATACATTTTTCGTTTTTATCATTCTTCTTAAGTGACATAAGTGATGAATTTATTTTTTCTGACAATGATGCATTTAAAAATCTACTCACAAGTTTCCAATTTATAAACCTATATATAACCTATTTAAAACAAAATTGATATAGTTCGATTAAAATAAGTAAATTAAGTATTATAATATTTAAATCGCTGTAAATGTACTTCCAGTCAATATATCCAGTCCTAAATTAAAATCTGATTAAAATTTCAAGAAAGTATATGCTATATATATATATATATATATAAAACGATTTTTATAAAAATATTTTATAACGTACATACGTAATATCTATTATATAATTTATGTATCAGTTAAAATAACAAGGACTTTGAATAACTATAAAAGAATTTTAAAATACACTATGTATAAGAATGGTGTTATAGTTATTGTTATTTTCGAGCCATTTTTACTCTTTATTGTTACTCTTAAAATTGTTTATATTAAATTAAAAGTTAAACATACATATAAATTATGTATAATTATGGTACGAGTAATACATATCGTGACAGTGTATAAAGTAGTTGACAACTACTTCATGAAATAAATACCAATGTGAATAGGAATATTATATATTATATTAACCATTCCTATAACCATTATATAAATGGTTATAGACGTGAAAGAATATCTATCGAAAGCCGCTTGATTTTTTTTAGATACATTTTTTTGGGGCAAAGCTCAAAATAAATAGTCAGTAGGGTGTACAAATTCAAGTGACATACGTAATTTATAGTTGAGATAATTTTTAAACGCAAACACCGACACCTGTAAATCATATAGTATAGATACCGAAAGTCTTTGAAATATTGGTATACAACCTTATAGACATTATTTATAGTTGCTTATTCGAGCGTATACAATATGATGAACATCTTTTATCAAAATTCCATATTCTTTTTAGAATCTATACTCATAGTAGTCATAATTCAGTATTTGACCCATTTATTCACCAATTGGACGAAGTATACAAGTATTTAATTTTAGAAAATTAATGTTTTGAAATTAAAATCAAATTTTATAATTTCCTAATGATAAAAATGTCATGATTAGTTTTTTTTTTTTATAGTAAAGTATATACGAGTATACTTGGTGCATTCATATTGTATATATAGTATGGGTATATTGTATAACATAATATATGATTCAATGATTCAACAATAAACCACTTAATAATTACAATATAAAACAATATAATATATGTGTTAAATTATCATTGATGTTATACAAATAATTTTAAGTTATAAAAGTTTCTAGTAGTTTTACAATTTCAATAAAAAGAAAGCATTTATTTTATTCAATTTGATTATTGAATTAAATTCTAACGGCACAAATATTCTTCAACTCCAAAATTCTTAACGACATACACATTATAAGTAAATTAACATTTTTTTTTTCTAATTAATTTGTTAGACGCTTAAAACAAGTATAGAGAGGTATAATCTCAATGACTCAACTCATGAAACATTCAACATTGTATAATACCTACATAACACATGCCATAGTATATCCATGACTATAAATGAGTAATTAAAAGAATCTTATTGAATGTTGTAAATACAAGATTTACGTTAATAAGTTTAAACGAAAATTTAAACAAATCATTTTAATTCAAACTGAAATTATATTCATTGCCCTTTGGTATTTATTTAAAACTTTTAATTAAAATAATATGACTATAAAGGTAAATGAAATATCGTAATGGTGGAAAATATATCGTCAACTTATTTTAAGGGTAATTGTAATATTATAAGCAATGGCGTGTAATACATTTTTTTTTTTTATGTTATTTTGAATTTTCGAAAAAAAAACAATTAAAGAAAGTTAAAAGTATAATATCATACAAAAAATATTCTTTGGAATTATAAGTAAGATTACATCTAAGATTCCAAGGTGTGATTAACCTTATTTTAAATTATATTACAGATTCTATTAGTTCGATTAAAAATCATATTATAGTTAAAAGTATAACTAAGCAAATTGACATTATTTGTAAATATTGAAAATGTGGTTAAATGAAATATTAAATATTCTTGTACAATTTGTTCAATTCAATTAATATTCAATTATATAATGAGTTCCATTTGTATTACTATTATTAGAATAATTTGATGGAAACTTCCCTTCAAGCGGAATAAATGTGAACCCTTAAATTTATTTCTGTCACATTATTTATTCAAATAATTGATTTTTAAGATTTCAGTCAACAGTAATCAGTTTGTATTACGCACGTCACTCTACAGCGCGTCTACTATTACACACCTCACAAAACATTATATCACTTCTTATTAAAAGCTTAATAGTATTAGATTTAATTTCACAAATTTACATACATAATTTTTTAGAGAAATTGAAAATTTACGTACTTTGACTGAATAAAAAAATCTTTAGAAACCTATTTGTAATATAACATTATTAGTAGTAGTACACATTATACTTATAGTATTATAATGATGATTCACACAATCACATTATCACTGCAATGTTTAATATAAATTACTTATGAGCAATAAGCTTCAGATTAGTTTAAATATTTTTACAAAATGAACCAAATTTAATCTAAATTACATATTAATTTTGGTATTAATCGTATAATAAACTATTAAACACTATTATTCTTTAATCAGAACTGGATCAGTAACAAATTACGTTTCAATATAAAACAAATAAACGTACGTATGCAAATCTTTAAACGATTTATAGACTAATGCTTTGAATTAGTTTGAATACAATGTTATGTAAATTAACATATTATATGCATATTCAGTGAAAATTAATCGTATAGATATTAAAAAAAAAAAAATTAATTCAGAAAAATCATATACGGAAGACAATGATATTATAAATTAATCTAGAGTTTATAACTTAGGTACTATTAATGTTCCCGATATTAATTTACCTATGATATAATTAATATTATATAATAACAATTATATTATAAATAAAATATGGAATATTAATCTAAGGTTGAAAAAAAAATATGAGTTAGTGTTAATACCAAATATCAGTTATCTAGTTACTTACTTAATTTTATTTAATTTAATGGTATTAATAAAAATGTAATTCTAGGTGAAATTAGCAGTACAAACTTTTTTGTAGGATACTTAAAAAGACTCAAACAATCAAATTTCCAACAGTCAAACAAATATATTTAAACATTTTTAAATATTTTTTTTAAAGTTTTGTTTTAACATTCAAATATTAACTTCACGTCCCAGATAATTCTTAACTTTTTAAAACTTAAAAATCTTATTAACAAAATATAATGTAATCTTTTGTAAATACTGTAAAGAATTACTATCTATCGTCTAATTAATTGTAAATAATGACCATTGCAGCCAAGTCGTTATAAAAATCAATAAAAAAAATAAAAAAATGTACTTAGTAAATATTATGTCTTTTTCTTTGAAGAAAAATAAAACATACAATGACTATCTTATAAGCAATAAAAAGATAACTCAAGTAAAGGAAATAAGAAATTTTGATGACAATTTTCACCCGAAACTACACTTTAATTCACATGTAGAAAATATTACGATTAAGGCTTTATCAAAACTAAGTTATTGTGAACGAGTGTATAAAGATGTAACTCATAATTATAATATTTTGAAAGTATAAAACAACTTCTTACGATTTTCATACTTTCGATGGAATATAATATTAGGAAACAGAACTCTGACTATAAAGATAATAATTGGCTTTGTTTTTTTTTTAAATAAAGTCTTAAATCCTTACCTAATCAATCAAAAATATTAAATTTAATAAATAGCATAGGTATAGTGGATTGTTATGAATTAATAAGTCTTAATTTAAATATTTAAAACCAACATAATTAATTCTAGAAACAAATCTTTATTCTAAATACCAAACATTTTCAAGAATTAGAAAAATGTCTTACCCTTGAATATCATAATGTTTATACACAATTAATTGAATAATATTAATTTAAACTCCTCGCATTATTTTCAAAATCGATTACCTGCCTTTACATTGATCATTATTTATTTGTTTTATAATATTTTCATTATTGGTATATTATTATTATTATTATTATTTGTACTGGATTATCTCGGAGTCCCAAAATATATTATAGCTATTTTTGATCATTTTATAAAATATGTAATGATAAATTGATAACTCTTCGGTCCGCTGCATAGACACGTGTACCAGAGTAGTCTTGTTTCATCGCTTACTTCGACATTCAGTTGTTAGTTGTTGTGCCGGACTAACGGTAAACATAAATAAAATATTTATTCATTTAACTATGTATCTTGTTTAACATTACATCATATTCCCTCTTATTTCCCGGTTGTTTGGTATAAATCTGTCGTTGAGACGTTATATCAAAGATGGATAACGTTTTATAGTTACTACCACAAGTACCGTATAACAATACACTATAAAATATAATTATTAATCATTAGACATTAAATTATAATAATAATTTAGTAATAATTCTCAGTCAAAATAATATAACATTTTTTTTAAAGTTATAATTGTTTAATTTTTTAAATAACAACTTATATTTTCAATTTTTGAAGCACAATATTTTTCAAACTATTACCATGTATGAAATTCAAAATTCAAACGATTATAGTTTATGAATTATAAATATTTAAACTTTAAGTAAACAGAGTAGTAGACCAACATTTTTAGGGGTATTCCCGTATCTCATCATTCCGTTCACATAAACTTTAAATAGGTACTCTGGGTACTCATAAATCACAAACTACTAGTCTGAATTTCGTTTTTATAAATCTTAATAGTCCAAAAAATATTATGACTCGGAATATGAAATTTAAAATGTAATTTGTTATACAAAAATATAAAAATTAAAAATAACAATAAAAATATTTTTTAAAATAATTATGAGTGTTATATGATAAATATATGAATCGCCCATTATTGTTACGTGTAATATATTAAGATAATTATATCATTTAATATCTATCTTACAAACGTACAACATACAACATTTGGGCATTTTATGTTATAATTTTTAATATTAAAGCAAATTATAATAGTAAGTACACAATAATATAATATTCTGCTTGTAAACTGTTTTTTTACAATATTTCAATTTTTAAGCAATTTAGGAATATTTTTTTTTCTTTTTGTATTAGCTATTAATTATTAGTTGTTATTATATAATAGTTTGAATATTAATAAAATAAATTTTATAATTTTATAATGTTGTCATATTTTAAATACTTACTCATCACACTCGCTAAAATTGAAATATTAGTATTCAAAAAAAGAGGCATCATTCAAATATCTGTCCTAAGATCAACTTTTTTTCACATCTACTGTCATAATATTTCAACACCCAAATCACTGCCAGCTGGCAATGTTTGCAGATGACACCGCAAGTATAAAACAAACAAAATCCTAGAATTTTCCATAAAAATTCTACAAAACTTCCCTAATGAATGTGGTTTCTCAAGTTGAAAACTTACATTAACATCCACCAAAATTAAAGCCAAGATATTATTTACCTTGAGAAAATACGCTTGTAAATTCAACCTCAGTACTAATTAGTTCAGCCAAAAAATCTAAATGAGTAGCAAAGAAGACACAGTAAAATAGGAATACACCTAGACGAAAAACTAACTTGAAAATTTAAATAAATGAAAAGCGTAAGAAAATATATATATATGGATAAAAAAATGCTATACCCTTATAAACCATACCTTAACCCTGCAGGTAACATAGTCTCTACTGCTATATACGGCAATAATAAGACCACTACTAAGTTACGTACGCGGTATGCTCGAATATAAAAACATTCCAAATGTCTATTAGGATAGCATTCAAAGCCCCTTGGTTCGTGCAAAGTGTACGACAGAAGAACAGTACAATAACACAACATTTGTTTGTGAAATACACGTGAATAATTAACTAATAAAAAAAACGTTAACATTAAGCCAATAACCTTAATAAAACCAGTGCTGTTATTTGAAGGGCGAAAAAGCAACCATTATTGGTGAAAAAATAAGTCGATTCTTAAAATGTTTACTCAAAATATTATGTCTTGTACTGGGAATGAGAAATTATTGTCATAATGAAAAATTGGTTATTAATAATTGATAGTTAGTAATCAATAATTATAATTTCATATAAATGTATAATTAAATATCAACAAAAACACTTTGTCAAACTTTGTGTAAAAAATAGTGAAATAAGTAATTTATTAGATTTTAAGTGCAATTGATGTGTGATATCACAAATACACGATAATAAGTCAATTGAATTAAAGTATATTTATTTTATTTCAATAAATTATTTACGTAGCGAGGAATTGTTTTGACAAGTATAAGCGAGTCTATTATAATATTTTTAATATTATATAATGGACTCCTAACAGCATTTCATTTTTTTTGTTCATCTTATTTCGTGTTATATTCATAAACCTAAAATAAAGAAATCCTCGCTAGCTGAATAAATAAATTATTGAAAAAAAGTTTGTGAAACTACTTTTATTCAATTTATTTAGAATTTATTTATAATACCACATATCTGTATCGCTGCTTAAAGTTCTAATAAATAGCTGCTTTTTTTTTTTATTTGACTATTTTATACATAGAGTTCAACGAAGTTTTTTTTTTTTTTGTGATATCACCAATTTTTATAACCAATACCTTATACACAATATATTTTTATTAGTTTTGCCTCTCGAGGATTATAATATAAACGCTGACACCACGAGGCTTATCTTTCTTTATTAGAAGTAAGATCATTACATCTAAACCAAAAATTTGATTTTTTTTATTAAACTCGTGTAAGGATTCTCCGTAGTGGAAAATTGCAAAGCATACACTATATGTTAGTTCATAATATTTGTATTCGTGACTTTTTTAAATATAAGAAAGAATAAATTAATGTATAATTGTACTTACATTATTTTCTCTGCCCATTGTTGTAAATTAAAGAATATCGTCTGACTGAATTCTTGTAAAATCTAAAGACATTATACTATAGTACTTATAAGTAAATTCGTCCATTTTTCAATGTGTTCATAAAATGGAAACAACTTACCTTGATTTATTTAGAAAATTTTCGAGAAAACAATTTTTTTGATAAATTTGTTTTATCACTAATTTTATTAACAATAAGTAAATTTCTTTTTTATATCTTAATAGGTGAGTTAAGCAGCGTCACTTTCATACGTGAGTTGCAAACAGTGTTTAATTATAACTTCTTTATAAATATTAAATATATAGTAAAAACTTTCATAGTAATAAAATAATAACCATAATGTGGTTTTAAATAATCGGGTTAGGTAACGCGCTATGTACAACGACGCAACGAACGCCCCGACGAAGACGAGAATACGGCGATAACGAAATGAAACAAAATAAATAGCAATAGTAGTGTATTATCTATAAAAATTAGTATAGTATTAGAAATGCATCGTTAGCGAAGCAACAACCGCCGTTGACACTCCGACGTTATTTTTTCTTACCTAGCGCACCAAGGCCTCGTACTACGTACACGAAATTGAGTGGGAGACCTGTCCGCAAGACAACATGAAAAGTGGTCGCCCTGATTCCAGATTTCAATATAACTTTTCATTAAGACGTTTGCACGTTTCCTTTAATAACTTAATTTATAAAAGCACGATTTTGATGGTTTTTAAAAAATGATCATCTGCACAATATTTTTTATATCAAACAATTGACTAGGTACCTATTAATATTATATTCAGTAAATAATTAGTAATCTCGTCTGCTAAAAATCACCAATATTTACACGGTTTTTAATGGGCAACTCTTGCTTCGAGATAAATATACACTGTCGTGGCGCCACTATTTTTTTATTTTACTTCGCTCACGCCACGATTTTGGCGCATGGATCACAGAATTGATTAAATTTAATATTTTGTGTGGTTTTATTTCCATGCAGTTGGTATATTTTCAAAAATTAAAACAAGAAAATATCTAATTAATAGATTAAAAATATCTTCGTTACTTAGTTTGTTATTTAATCATAACTTAACAGATTTTTAGTTAAAATAAACTAAAACATCTGCTACTTTATACTTGAAAATTATGTTGTTAGTAAATAAAAAAGATTTCATTGTAAAGATTAGAGGTTTTTTTAATCTAAATTATAAAATACGAACGATGACAAGTATGATTTGATAATAATGTAAGTTTAAACGTGACTGCTGGCGTAGCGAACAGTTTTATTTTAATTACCCCTTTATGCCGATCAAAACGTTTGCCCCTTCTACTGAGACTGAAGTGGTAACACTGAATAAAACTGAAGGTCTACATTTACAAAACCGATGATGAAAAATCCAAACCAAGGCTAACACCCTGTATACCACTAGACATCTTCAAAAAGACCAACCAGACCACCAATAAAAAAGACATATCTTTGTTCATTTATATGTATTGTAAATTTATGACTTTGTAAAAACATTTTGTAAATTGAAGCAATTAATGAATTAGATAAAAAAAAAAAATATGAAATATTGTAAAAATTCACAGATAGGGCCTTATCTTTAAGTTTAATATTACGTCAATTTACTCTAATATTAAAGTTAACTACACAAAATTGGTTCTCCTTTACTCAAATTCGCTGTGTTATAGGTACGCTTGTAATATAGAGACGACGTGCAGATGTACATGACGTCCTCTTAATTCAATAGCATTCGCATAATATAGTACGATACACGTGTATTATACAACTTGTCATGAATATAATATACGGTACAAAGAACCGAATATCTCGTTTTGCGGTCCAAAAGCGGCGTTTGCGGTCGGATGAAGTGCAATACTACCTACGTTATTTTTTTTTCACCGGCATCCATTCAGTTGGCGGTCTTTTCGGTCTTCGCGTACACTTTACCTTCGGCGGGGAAAACGAGGAAATATGCGGGTGGATTGCATAAGAACAATAATAATAAATAATAATATTATCTTTAACCCGCAATAGCCAAAATAATAATCATATTTTATTGGAATGCTCAGAATAACACTTATTACTGAGCCAACAGTGGTCCTGCAGATAAGCTGAAATTGATTCAGTGAGTATACAATATAATCATATATTATAACTTTTTTGTACCGGTGTTGTAGATGGTTGGGTGTGGTATTCTCCGCGAACGACTCATACAATATGCAAAGGTCCTGTACAGCTGTACAACGTCTGCCGCATATTATAATATTCGAACTGCGCGCACAGCCCCCCGCGGGTCACTTGTCGTAATCGGCTAACGGCTTAATCTACCACGGCCATTAGTCGCTGATCCGTTTTCGGTCGGTCTGCGTACGAACGGCGACCGCGTTCCCTAAGATACTGCACGCCGACAATCCGTGTATTAATATGTAATACACGACGGTGGGGTGACTATGGGTGCTGCCGGCAATTGCTTGGACAACGGCGAATTAACAGAGTCTTTCGTAATATTATAATAATAATCGTTTACTGGCGAATCGCGTTAATTGCCGCGGAAAAGGTACACAATAATAACCGACAATCTGCGGGTGTGGGGTTGCGCGGAACGATTATATAATATAATGAACGTATATTACATTAATACCTTATACAAATAACCGTATAAAGACCGTTTCTCCAGTTTCTCGTTCGTGCGCGGCTTATGTTATATAATATTAATACATTATATTGTTATTGTAACTTTGGTTTTCTTGATTTTGCTTTATACACTGTACTCTATATACCACGTGCCAGTGGAAACAGGATACACTTATCACTCAAAACCCTGTAAATATTTTTTAATTCTGTTTGCGGCACGTTAAACTAGAATGATGGATCACGATTTTTTAACTGGTGTATTCTGCGCATGTGCAACACTTCATTTTTTATTTATTTTTTTTTTTTTTAATGGCAACCCCCATTTTTGAAATAAGTAATTTTTTCAATCAATTCGTATCTACCACTTGTATTTAAAACCCACAATTGGCAAAATTAGAGTCAGTTACAATATGAAAAAAAAATGTATTCAATTTGATTTTTTTTTCAGTTGCACGAATTTTTTCGTTTTAAGCGCCATATATGAACATTATACATTCATGTCGATTAAAGTGATAAATTATTTACTATTTATTAATTATTATTTTATATTATTGTTACACACAATGAAATTATATAATTTACTAAAAAAAACATGTATTTTCAGAAAATAATCTAAATTTATATAATTTTTTTTACAATACTCTACATTTTTATTTACAATTTAATTTACAAAATAAATGTTATATTATAAATTTATAAATAGTAAATAATTGATTAGTTTAATAGTAAATGTATAATCATACATACATTATTGTGCTTAGAATAAAAAAATACGTATAACTAAAAAAAAAAAATCAAATTGAATACATTTTTTTTTTTTTTAATTAATTATAAGTACTTACCTTTAATTTCGCCACTTTTGGGTTTAAAAAAAAAGTTGATAGATCAAAAATACTTGCAAACAATTTATTGATTCTAAAATTATATTCAAATGGGTTTAGTCGTTTAAAAAAGTTGAAGTTTTAGTGTATACGCGCAAAATATATTAGTTAAAAAATTTTAAGTCTTAGAAATTTATGATTCATTCTCAACTTTTGATTTTCAAATGTAAACCTATATTTAAAATGTACTAAATTAATAGGGTTATTTTGTTTATGAATTTTAACGTTAAAATTATTATTTTTTAGCGGGATATGGCTTTTAAAAATTGGGCAATTTTCGGTTTTTATAATAATTCTTATTTCATATAACCATATGTAATAAACTCGTTATCGACTATCAACGCAATGATGAGCTTTGTAACTGTAGTTATCAACGCCTCATATCCGTAAATAGCCTGTAATAACCTGTAAGACGAACACCTAAAACCCTAAAACCACCCATCTTTGAGCAGCTATATAACTCATTAACGGTTAAATGAAAAATAATAATTTTAACGTTAAAATTCATAAAAAAATAGCCCTACTATTTTAAGAAAATTTTAAATATAGGTTGCCTTTTAAAAATCAAAAATTTATGGTGATTTCACTATTAAATATAAGGGTGAAAAAAATTAAAATGTTATATAGCTTTAGAAAAGCATGAAACTAGAAATTAAAAAAAAAAAAGTCAAGTCAATACTTTTTGAAATAATGAGTGTTTAATGATAAATGAATCGCCCTGTATACATTTTTACTTAATATATTTACAATATATACATACAATAAACATGGTTTAACAAGTAAGTGTGATAACAATATGATAATGACGCTTTGCATTAGAATAAAAAGGCTCCAAGCGGTGCCACTTGACAAGTTAATATTTCTATGCTTTTGGCAGGTCTCTAGGCCATTGCCTTTTTAACATTCTGAGGATGAGAGTAACAGAGGATAGTCTTTTAACTAATGGATTGGGAAGATATGAGTGGAGCTTTGAATGGAATTTTGTGTAAAAAGATTTGGCCAATATATATATATAATATATATCATATATGAAATTTATTTAATATTTTTATACTAATGAAATAGCAAAATCTTATAGAGTTATAGAACATTTTTTTAAGTATTTAGATGTTTTTAGATTCTAAACAGAACGATTAATTATTGATTTTACTATTATGTGTGTGTTTTTATGTGGGTTTGAGTATACGATAAATTGTATTAGAGAAGTCAAAATTAAAAATTCTTTAACAATTTTTTTATTATCGGTACAAACAAACCAAATATTAAGACACACGAAGACGCTATATTCACGTGTGTCGTCTTCGTCTTTCAAATGTAAAACATAGCAAGAATGGTATTGCTTGGGAAAGAACCAAGAAGGCTGCAGTAATAACTAAGGAACAAAATTTTCGACACATAAAAAGGAGAACTATGGCTGTAAAATATGGTTTTATTTTTTAGATATCATAACTAAAATAAAAGTAATTTAAGTTCAAAAATAATGGATTTTGAAACAATAAGAAATTTTTTCGCATAAGTGATATTAAAAAAATAAAAACGATATTTCACAGAAAATGTTCTTAACTATATTATACATTAATTTGGAGTCTTAACTATCACTACAGCTTGAGTGGTACTATCCCGTGCAAAACAGCTTTTCCTATATTTTACATGTGTAAGACGGAGAAAAAAAATGCGAGTGTAGTGTCTTCTTAATGAAAAACTGAAATTTTTACACTAAACCAGATTTTGACTAGATTAATTTTTTTTTTTGTTATAAGTAAGTTTAAATTAAATTAGTAAGTTGAATTTACTAAATATACTATTCAAAATAAGTTTAATTAGTTAAATTAGTTCAAAAACTAATAGCCATAGAAGCAGAAAATGTTCATCAGGTAGTACCATATTATTATTTTCTGTATAATTCAAAGTATATGATATAGTTTTCAAAATATTTAATTTTTTGAGTTTTTTTTATAGACAATTGTCAATTGAACTATTCTATAGAACACTATAGAACTATAGTCGTATCGTGAATTCGTGACCAAATTAGCAACAATATATATATATATATATATGTATATATCACTCAAAGAAAAATATAATTTTACTGATTTAACGTACCCGACATCGCAAAAATAAAAATATTTGAAAAAAATTTCCAGACCGTATGTGTTAACTTATACGGTTTAAAAAAACAAAAGAAAATTGAAAAACATATTATTTATCCACTTAAGAGTCTTCAACACCCGCATGTCTTGTCTTCGTCTTACAAGTTACAAGTACTTAACGTATCAAATTTACGTTCAGTAGATCACGTTTAGCTCCGTTAGTTTAAAAATTAGAGCGAATCGACTTATTATAAAAATAGATGACAAGAACATTATCTATGTTTGAATGTTAATTGTTTACGATAGTTCAATTTTTTAGCAAGTTATGTGTATACAACATATCGTAAATTAAAAATGCTCATAACTCACTTAAAAACTGAATAATCATAAAAAAATCCAACATAAAAACACAGATAATTTTCTTACCATCAAGTTTTATAGTTGGTCAATTCACTCTAATTATCAAACTAACGGAGCTAAATGTAATCTGTTGAGCGTAAATTTGTTATGTTACGTACTTGTATGACGGAGACGAAACATGCGTGCGTAACACTCTCAAGATTTTGAATGAAGAAGAAAAAGATCATTTTGATCTCTTACTAAATACCGACGAGGATAAAAGCCACTATACGTACATATCGATTTTTCACGGCTTATCCAATGATGTAAAATGGTGTAAAATGGTATAAATTATATTATATCGTATAGCAATAAAATTTAAATAGTATCTACCTACTAAATCTCAAAACGAATCTAATGCAGAGCACACAAGTAAAAACGAAAAATTGTAATTTAAGTTACGTTATTCACATGAGTTCTTGACCGGAATGACTAGACATATCAATAGCTAGTACACACAAACATTATATGTTAAATGTTTAACTATATACCTAATCACAACATCAAACTAATTTATGTATACCTACTCTTATATAGTATTGACATGTGTGTGTGTGAGTGTGATTTACTTATATAATAAATTAAATAAGTTAAATGGTCATCATATTAATGACTGTATTGCATTACTATGTGCAGTACTTATATTTACTCATAATGCTCGTATATATAAGAAAAATTCAATAAATACAATTTTAAATATATAATATATTAAAACTCACTATAGTAAGAGATTACAATATAATGTTTAACTCTTATCACTAATAATTAATAAAAACATTATAATATGTATTTTATAATTTTATTTTTTCCAAAATATTTCATCATTATAACTCTTAAAAAGTACCCACAAAAGTAGCTGACGTCTTGGCAATTTATAAAAATAATTGGAAAAATAAATTTGATCAAACTCAATACAGTAGGTTAGGTTTTAAATGCCACGGTTTCGTTGGAACAGTTTTACGAAGAAATATCAAAAACCAAATTACAATTCGTTCGGGAACGCAAAAGTAGGTATGTGTATAATATAGTGCATCTATTTTAAGTTTATTATTGAGAACTTGAGGAGCACCGATTATCATATTAAGATTTTATATGATTTTTAAATATACCTTAAATTAAAATAAGTTTATTATGATTTTCTGTTTTGAAATATATTCATAAAAAATACACGTTTTGTTTTTTTTAAGTGCATATAATTCCTCTTCTCAATCGGTTCCTCAAATATTGGTAAGACATTATGTATCCAAATGTCGTGTCTATAATATATTTGTATTATTCAGTGCAGTCATACTGAAAGGATGTTCAACAGCCTAACCTTGTCTTATAAATCTATACAATGTATTTCTTATGTATAGCAAATTCTTATTCAACATCATTAGTCTTATTTTAAAGACAAATTATTAAATATTCAACGCAATCGAGATCCTATTTAAATATTTGATAACATGTATAAAAATTAAGCTAAAATACAAATTCCATCATTCAAAAAGTCTTTTAAAATTATAATATTATTGGATTTTGTAAAATAATAATAGTTGGTCCTACATTGTAATACATATGTTTAATAGCATAATATACCATTTATTTTGTTAAAGTATAACAAACTAATAACATAGGTATCTTAAACTACAATAGGCAATTTCGTGTTCATCATAAACGAGACATAGTGACGCTGGTTTTTGATCTGGTAATTACTTCAAATAATAGCTTTTGAATAGCTAGCTGGGCACTTGTAGGTATCTACTACAGTTTTGTACCGTGAAACCCATTCATTTTATTAATTATGTAAGCTATTTATATGCATTTAATACTACCATACTGAGCTATAGCGAGCTTCAGTGTCGCATAGCAACCTTCAGTTATCATAAGGCAGCAGTACGCTGAACGTAATGAACTTGGTTATAAATAAATAAAATATATACATTAAATATTAATTTATTAAATTATGATTATTTAATTTATGTACAAAGTTATTCTACACGGAAACTTGAAATCGCTTTTCTTTTCACGAGACATTTTATTTTCCCGCAGTAATTCGTGTTATTATTTTTTCAACGTTATTACATATCTAACATTTCATTAATAGTTAATACCCGTTTATACTATGTTGTATCTTTATGTGGACATTTATGATTTAAAAAACAAACATTTTAAAGAAAAAAATTACAAAACGTGTAACAAATTGTAGTCATGCTCAAAAAATATTGAAATTTAAAATAAACAATATACTATATCATACGTACAAATATTATAAATTACAAGTGCCCTTGATTTATCCCTAACTACATAGTAAATTATAAATAGTTGTTTTTTTTATTTGACAAAGTAAACTACAGTCTATACCAGGGGACAGAGGTCACCATTTAAAATTTTTGAATGGCAATATTAGGAATCTGAAAATTTTTCACGGGCCATAAAAATTCTAAATACATATTTACATTATTTAAAAACCAATAATATTTAACAAAAATAATAATTTATTACAACAATTCCACATATTGTAATATTTTTGTAATATGTTATTTGTATTATTTATTCTTTGTCTGAGGCCGGATAAAATTTGTTCGCGGGCCGCCATTTAGTGACCCGTGGTCTATACAATAATAGGTATGTACATTTATTAATAATTGAGATATAATAATGTAAGTAATAAAAATGAATATTTTGAATATGGGAAATTATCCAATGGTAACACACAGAATAAAAAATTAAAATAAGAATAAAAATATTATGAAAATTATTTTATGTTCAGAAAATAATCATATAAACATTTAATGGAAATTTCAAGTATTTTTGAGAATTAGTTTTTAAATTACAACAAAAAACAAATTCGATTTTTCCAAAAACTGGTTTCGTATAAATTTTCCATTTTTGTTTATTTTTCCCGATTATTTTTAAAAACTACGGAGAAATTTTAACTTTAACCTCCTTAAAGTAAAAACTAGATTCAATTTTCTATTCGAACCACACCTAAATCTAAGTATTTTTTCGCTTGACGTTTATACATACACGAAAAAAGACGTATGATATACGTTAACAATCAATCGAGCGAGAATAACTAACGTAAGAACGTGCATAATATATTAAACCGATTTTGAAAGATTTATTGCCTCTTACAGACATTATATACTTACCTAATATAATATATAGATGTGGCCATTTGTTTTACTAATCTTAAATATTATATATATTTTTTCATAATTCATTTTGGTATTATTGGCATTATTTTGGATTTTTGTAGTAACATTTTAAGAAATATAATATAATTGTTAGTCGTCATACAAAACCACATAATACGACAATACGCACGCAAGTTTTTACTAAAGTAATGCGCTCATACAGTTTAATCGAATGGAGTAAAATATAATATTTAAATGAAATAAACTTTATTAAATATCACCTAAAAACGTGTAACGGGCACAATAGAAAATGTAGAATAATAGTTTCAGAAGTTAGCATTTAGAACTATCGAAGAGAGCACTACTAACCACTGATAAGAATTAATATAAAAAATATTCAACTAAATATACGAAACGTATAAAGAATAACAAAAGTAAAAAAAAACGAATAAAGAGGAATTGGCAAAATAGTCTCAATGACAAAGACCATAAAAAAAATGTATGTGTCTATATAATACACTCTCATATTACAATCGCACTTAACTAAATTACTAAATTAGTATTTAGTTGCCATTTAATTTTCTTTATTAATATCAACCTTTTTTATTTCTAATAAATAGTTTTGAAGATACACTAAAATAAAATATATTTTTACGGTATAAATATTTATTATTCATATTACAACGTCGAATATATTTTTAAATGAAATTTCGTTGTTAATATTTTTTGCCATTATAGTTCAATAAGTACTTACGATGTATATAGTATACCATTATGTATTATGATGTGTTTGCGGATTATCTCATGAAGTTAAATATTAATATTTTAGTAAGTATCAACTAAGTAGGTAGATACTTTTTGAAACAGGCAAAGCTTATAAATTTGTAATTACTTTTATGGCCTTGTAATTTCAAGCGTTAAAGATACATAAAATAAATACATGTTGATGAGGTTTCAATTTAGAGATCACGTATATAGTCAAAGATGTATTTAGAGTGAGGTTAAGGAGAACGATCGGACCAGTGGAACTTTTTTATTTGGGAATATTTACGTTGATAATCATTAGATACAATTATAATTATTATTTAAACCTACGAAATTAATATTAGTTGTTGAAAATTAACCATTTATGACTGTGAAAAAAAACTAACGCTGAGCAGCAATAATTCTAAATGTGCATTTGAGTAACTAAAGTTGGTTAACTAGAACACCACCGGTCGCAATAATATATTAATATATTATATAATATAAGCCTAAAATCAACCAAGCGTTTAATGTTATGTTAACTCCATCGGTTATTCGTTTAAAATCAGCCGTAAATAAATAGGTAAGGACAATAATTCACTTACAGCATTAAAGCTACCACATTTTTATACTTTTATAGTTTTATTATACAGTTATCAAGTTATATTTTACATGACGTAGGTATATTAGATAAAAACCATTATACAATGCAGGTAGGACTCAACTAGCATTTTATATATCTATAACAATTTGCACATCAAACAAATATAATATAGTAGAAGAATTTAGTACAAGGGATCAGGAAAAAGTCGTTTATAACAACCGATAAACATAACAATCAAAATTTGAAAGAAAGTAAATAGAATACGTTATAAATAATAGTAATAATAATAATAATAATAATAATATATAAAATAATATTCATTATGACTTATAATATATTTGAATTGAGAAACATTTCATTAATTCTTATAATTATATAATTATATTATAAGTGATAATGTATATTATTAAAAAGTAAAGTGTATTTTCATAAGATAAACATAATTATTATTAATCACATAGGTATTAAAAGACAATTTGTTAAATGAAATGTTTTTTTTTTAAATTTTATTAAATATTAGTTTTACTTTTTCAAAGTTTATTTTTAAGCTTATATTTCATTAATATCCGAATGATTTGATACTGATTGCTTAATATTTTGCCCTATCTTAAAGTTTATAATTATCATAAACCATTGAAAATTTGACACGTATATACAACTGGTGTAGTGGTGTCATTATATAAACAAATTTTATAACATAAAATATAAATACAATAAACTAAATAAAATTGATTCACAAAAAAATGTAATTATAATATGCTGAATATGCTGTTCTAAAAACCGTAATACAGCGCATTGGCGCATTACAATATTACATGACTATTTTATCACGATTTAAGTTTCATTTTAAAATCGTATAAACATCTAACTGTAATTCGATATGAAATCAATATGCAAGTACAATAATTAATGCTAAATAATATTTAACAACCATTATAGAAACATATATGTATACAACTGTAATATGTCGTCTAGTGACATGATATGCGTCTTACTTTGAGATAGGTACATCCTTGGTAAACGGGTTATGCGTTTCGTCAGATTGAAAATTATGGGTTTCGCGAATATCTAATAAATACATATTATTATTGTTCCACTAGATGTTCGTCACACTGCACATCGCCATTTAATACAATCTGGTGAACAACGATATGAAAACGTTTTGATTGAGAATCTAATCAAACCCTAACCTAACCTAACGGCGGAAACAGAGAAACTCGTACACGATAAATAGTGGAAAAAAAATTTTTAAACTTAAACATCGAAGGCGGTTTCTGATATAGCATATTAGATTCATTTGGCACTATAAAAACAATATTTTTAAGCTTTTATGGCCATATAAAAATATCATAGGTACAAAGACCCTACCTAAGTATTTTAAGTTTAAATTTAGACGAAATTATATGTTTAAGTCATAAATAACGGCAGTGATGCCGAGTCATCTAAAAATACTTATTACGATTTTCTGTATAGTAGACACAGTAGTATACCTACTGCCCATCCCAACACACCGAGGCATTTTCTACTTCCTATTAACAACTAATTATAAATAAATTGTTGAGGTCTCTCTTGATGTGTGGTAGTTCATAGCCTAGTTTTTACAAATTTCAAGCCTGAAGTGTCTACACATATCTACCCGTTTAAACTACCTATGACATTAGTCACAACACAATATACTGTATGAACTATAAGATCGGCGGTTACTACTGGTTTTTACCACATGGCACATTACTGTGTAACATATATTATTAAAACAATTATATTATCGTATTTAACACTCAAAATTCTAAACCGGTAATATTAGACTAGTAACAACAAAATGTCAATAAAGTAGATAATAAAAAGTAAAAAATATAGAAAATTTAATAGTTGAAATAAAAATAAAAATTAATTTACTGAATACAAACAATTTCAAGTATTTAATATTTATTATTATTTTTACTTTACAAGTAAAGAATATTGAATTTTAAAATATTATATAATGCTCGTAATGTAGAAATGTAATAAAAAACTTCAATGAAAAAAAATCGATCTAATAATTTTAAACTAAAGAATATATTTTAATGCTAGGTAAAGAACTTAATAATTGGTACACTTAATAACAAAAAGAAAAGAAATTGTTATCTATAGCTTAAATACTTTTGGTATCAAATATAATATCATAATATATTATAATATATTTTAGATTCTGAGCAGAGCAATGTGTATATTGATTCTAAAATTATGTGTTATTTTTCTGTCTGTACAAACTTAAAACGTTTATCATGAATTTTATACGCAATGACATTTTTGATTAATTTTAATATATTATTATCGGTTTATACTTTATATTATGAATCTATTTTTATTGTTTTACGTTATTTACTGAAAAATGTTATAAACCCTTGATAATCGTATTATTTTATACTACATTATATCAAAATATTCAACTAAAAATTTAAAAAAAAAATGTGTACAATATTTTGGTAACGCACAAAAGTATTGAATTTAAAGTTTAATTTCGGTCATTATTATCAGTTTATCATCGCTCAGTAAAAAATAAAAATGGTTCCTTGTTTTTACAAGATATACACATATACCTAATATTATCATAAGTGATTAGGTATAACAATTATCAATTTATGTAAAACCATTTAATTAAAATTAATTGTCAAATTAGTGTAATTTTTTCTTTAAAAAAAATATTTTTTTTTATTTTTTCTTAAATACAGGGATCTTTCAAGAACATTTATTTCTTTGATATTTGTATGATAGTTTTATTTTTTTCAAGTTATTTTTTATTATCACTACACCATCTGTATTTAGCAATATCTAGAGTTTGGAACATCTTGTATTCGCTTGTTTTGTTGATGTGGTCTTGGATTTTTTTAGATAAGATACAATACTCGTATGTAAAGTGAAATAATAAAATTAAATACAAAATTTAATTTGGCATACTAAGATTTGAATTAATAAAAAATACATTTTATATTTTAACATTTATATCTAAGTTACTAAATAGTAAATATATATTAACTATGACATTATTTGTATATTTACTTTAATTAGAATAATAAATGTATACATATATTTTTCCAAATAAATAAACTGTTGTAATAATTTTATCATAGTTAAATAGTTAATTAATATGATTATTTATGTGAAATCGTAGTATGTAGTAGGAAATATGAATTATACCTGATCCTGCATGGCGTCGCCCGTGACAAATTAAATTACAGTAGATTTATGTTTTATTCCTTCTTAAATTCTGTTAAATATAAACTGCACAGATTTCGAACACAGTTATTTCGGTTGTTTAAATCAAATATAAAATACAGGTCTAAAATTATATTCAATCAACATACACTATTTATTGTTTTATACAATCAATAGTAACAATAATATTTAAAAAAAAAATATAAGTATAGATTTTCGCAGGTCATCTTATTCAACATTTATGCGTTAAAAAATAAAAATTAAGTAATCAACATCTTAGTCTTTGACACTATGGATCTTGCTGAATCTTTTGGTGAAGATTTTTTACAAGTCTATAAAATACTGTGGATTTACATAAATATATTATCAGTTTTAGACCTTTAATATTATAGTAAATTTATCTGTTAATTAATTATAGCTGAACCGGCACAGTGTTACCCGCCCGTGATAAATTAAATAATTTCTGAGGATTTACCTTGTCTTAAACTCCATTAGGTATAAATTACGTCGTATATTATTACACATTAATTTCTGTAGTTTTGACCAAATATAAAATACAGATCTAAAATTATATCCAATTATTATTTTTTGTACTTAATGGCAACCCTAAACAAACAACAAAATATTCGTTTTCGAATTCTAACGAAGCCTAGTGTGAACCCTTCTTTAAAATTCAAAATTGTCCAAATTTCAGAACTAGGATTCTCCATTTGTGCGCAAGTGCGATAGACTTGACTCTGGATCGCTTACACATATACATACACAAACATTACTTATTATGAATATAGAACATACTATATAGATGATTATAAATGATAATTAGGTTTAAGAAAAAGGCGTGCAAGCATACGTATATTACCTATAACCTTTTCTTACTTGAGTTACCTATTGATCAAAATGTCAGACGCCAGTAGTAATAAGTATTGATTTTTAGCTCTTCCCGTTAAAACATACTACCTCCATTGGTCGTTAGATAATAAATCCACAAATAAAGGTAAAATAATAAGAACATTCATTTTTGCAAATTAAATGCGTCCTACATTCATCGTCCATCTACTATTGTTTTTCAAATCCACCGCTGTCCGCTGACATAAAAATTCTCTGACTCATATGTTGACTCTATCATTTAATCAGTTAAGTAACGTGAAATTTGAACTTGAATGGTGTCGACTACGGTATATGAGCAGGTACACAGAATTACAACAAGACTATGTTCGAGGCTCGGATTTCATCGTTTCATGCAGTTCTACAAACTATAATTTGATTAAATTTTGATTTAATTTGCAATTAATGACACTGTTACAACAAGTTTTACAAGTATATATGTTTCTATTAGCACAAAGGGTCATTTTCCAAACCTCGTCGAAATTACCTGCTACTCCATTTGGGAGTTAGGTTAAATAAAAAATAAATACTTGCTGTTTCGTGAAACTTTTACAGGAATATGAAATAGGGGTTCATATCCACTTTGCCAAATCCCAATTCGCCGACAACCCAGTTCGCCAACAAATATCCCAGTTTTGAAATATTTTAAAAACATTTTCATTTGCCGACAATCTAATTTGCCGAAGTCTCGGTTTGCCGACAAATTATACCAGTTTTAATAATATATAGTTTCAATTTTTCCGATTCACCGAAAGGTGACAATAATTTTATCGATAATTGATATGACAGCGCTAATACTATAGTATGTTGTCGATAAGTTCAATGTTTAAATATTTTTTCACTCATCAAATCCATAAAGAGTATAGATTGGTGAATTTAGTTCATTCCAGCCTTTTTATTGTATTGAAAAGTACTCGTTAAAAATTAAAATGCAATGATTCAAAGTAAAATTTAAAAAATATCATAATTTATTAGTGGTAAATAAGTGTATTCATCGAGTGGACAGAATACGGAAAAAACCCATAATTATAAATCCATCAAAACTGCTGTGGTCGTGCTATTTTGAAAAATAATACTGATGCAGTATATAATCAAAAAACTACAATAAACTCAACACATGGAAGTTAAGTTAGCTAATCGTGGATTTCGAAATAAATTGAAAATAAGTAAAAAAATATATTAATTATAAATTATTATTAATAATTATAATTATAAACTAGTTTTCCTTGTTACGGCTATAATAATTAATTTCACGACACTACGAACAAAATAATAAAAGTTTATAGTAATTTGATTTATATTGACATATATTGACTATATTGAGTGATAATGAAAATTATTTACTCGTATTTTTCCGCTAAATTTTTTTTTTTAACATTTTATTACACTTAAACTACAATTTTCAGTGTTTGGTTTATATGTTTGGTCATAATATTTACTAATATTATACAAAAGTAACAGTTCTTTTTTAAATTTTAGTTCTGAAATTTTAAAAAGTACCTACATGAGTTCTATTAAAATTTTATAATCGTGAAAACAATTTTGACTTTATAGTGACCAAAAGTTTATAAAATAAATATATATATATTTTTTTTATGCATCTACTGTAAGTCTTATTATTGTAGTTGTACTTAATTAAACTGTTAACTTTTATTGTCAATACGAGCAATACGGCATACATGTATCATTATATTAACTATTAAAGAATTAATAATTATAAATAAATCGTAAACCAACTATTAATACGGATATTTCAATATTTTTTCTAAAAATTAAAAATAACGTAACCTATCAAAAATTTAAATGATGTAAAAGGGCCGTTTTAAATGATTGGTTCTTAAAAGCACCGTTTATATTTACAGCCAACGTATACGATTTCTAGAAATAAAATATGACATGAATTTTTTTAATTTGTATTATGTATACGCTCGAAATTTGGTTATTTTTTTAATTAATTTTAGTACTTTATGTACTTACTCTACATTTCAGCACTCAAGGCATTGACAGTTTTCAATATTCCTGGTCATTGGATTAAATCCGATCCCAGGATAAGCCCTTGCTATGTCGTACATAAATCTATTAAATCGGTCGCTGACTATAGGAAGGCGATTTAGTATGTTGGTCCTATACATCCATTCGCCAATGTACGAATCCACTACCCGCTTGCAATTGCATCTCGTTAATATGCGTTTCAGCTCTATCCACGTTCTTTCAATATGCTACGTTTAGTAGCGGATCGACTCTTGGTTAGGTGGTAGAGTTTCTTCACACTCCTTATCCAAGAACTCCTTGATTGAGCTATGGACTCCATATATGGATTAAAGGGGGAGATAAGCGCGCTATAGCCCAGGTCCCTCAAAATAATATTATAATGATTTAAACAGTATTTATTTAAAGATGCATTCATATTAATTGTTCGAAATAGTTGTCTGTGACAATTATGTCATTAAATTAGATGGGTACATACAACACGCAAAATACTGTGTTATTTCGTTTTATTTTATAGCTTAAAATAAATGATTTAATAACATGGAAAATATATTTGAAATAATAATCGTTTAATAGCTATATCCACATTAGTATATTGACGACTAAGTATTTGATTTAAAATATCAAATGCAAGAATTACATAAAATTACGAGAGATGTAGAGAGAGAGAGAGGTTAATTAAAAATAAAATAAAATCTAAAAAAACATTATGATAAAAATAAACATAGCAAAGATTTAAATGTAAAAAATGTAATATTACTTAAAGATAAAACGCAAAAAATAAATTAAGTTATTTATGGAAAGTTCCGTATGAAGTCTTAGAAGTCTTAAATACTGAAAATGTAGTAATGCTAAGGAGGTAGAAAATATGTTACTGTGCATAGAAACGACGTGAAAAATTATCACGAATAATTGGAAGAAAATACAATGTAAATTTTAAAATTATTAAATTATTAGATAAATGTATAAATAAAAATAAATACTAATATTAAATAATTAATGTAATAAATAATAACCATAGAAGTTTAAGAGATAATAAAATAAAATAAATAAAATTAATATGGAAATATAAAATAATCAAGTTAATAAACTATAGCAAACATAAATATTATAAGAGTAGCTAATTTTTATTTTTAGGGAGAAGCAAAGAAAATTTCTGCAGCAGTTGGGGATTGCAATCGAAAAATAGAAACATTATTTTACTATTTTAAGAAAAGACAAAATGTCTAAATGTCTAAAAACACACATAAACAGCGCTAACCAAAAAAAACATAGCACATTATAACTATGACATGACACAAGGTGGGGAATTTTTAAATTACGTTTACTGCTCAACTTTGGGAGATTGGATGGATATATCAGAACCCGATATACTATTGAAGTATAAAAGTATGTAGAACAACATACAATATATATATATATAACAATACAAATGAAAATAAAACTTAAGTAAAACTATAAATAAATTAGAAAAATAAAAAGTACCTAATAATATTATAAGATAATTATTGTTATGGTACGAGTAGTTAAAGGAATGTCAACCAATCAAGAATATTCCCCGGAAACAATTATTTTGTGCAAGCTAACAGATAAACATATTACTTTCTTTATACAACGCAACTTGGGATCGCAACATCACGATGATATCACTATATATTTTAGTGGCTTGTGTGCTTATATAACCATAAAGTCAAGAATTCACTACAAATCCACAACCTAAAAATATAGAATCAACTGAAAAAAGTTAAGCTTTGCTATAAAGAAATCATATAATGTAAACATACATAGAAGAGAGAATAAAGAATTTTAATCAATTCCTTTTTCAGAGTCTACTATTTACTTAACATTTAAGTCAATAGATGACATAGACATTACAACCACTAAAATACCTATTGAAAAAAATCACTGAATAAAATTATTTTAAATTTAATAAATAATATAACAAGTACTTTAACACGTAAAAACATGACTACACTGGCAACCCTTAAATAACACAATTACAGCAATTACAGCAACAGTAGAAATGATTAACACTACAAACAAAACAGAACAGGGAGATACTAAATACACTAAATTTTAAAATACATAACTAACATTGGCAACCTTACAAATAACGAAACGATTAACGACATTACTAACAGCAATAATGCTACAAAAATTATAAAAGATTTGGAACAAAATCAAATTAATTTTGAGAAGAAATAAAAAGAACGTAATAAATAGTGGTGCGAAACGGATAATAAACACTGATCATAAAATTCTCATAGGCTAGATTTGATATATATAATATATATATTGTTGTATATTTAATATAACACATTATTATAAATTATTTAATACAATTTTTTCTACCCAATGTGAATAATTATAAACAAAACAAATAATACATGAAATAGATATTGCCGATATGGGAACATTTGAAAAAACTGGACGCCTACTAAAATTAACTACAAAATTTTCCCAGAGAAACACAAAACTATATATTGGGCATGATCCGATACACAAAATGTATATTTAATTTTTTTATGATATGACCATAGCACTTAATAGTTAATATACATAATCATTTTTTTATAAAATACATAAATTTTCTTTTTAGAAAATTAAAGGGTTAATTAGTCAATTGATTTACAATCGAAACACAGATAAATAAAACATAATGGATAGGATGGAATAGAAATTTCATTTAACATTGAAACTCAATACTAAATAGATCCAGAGCAAAGCGATTGGCATAATTTTACTATAACTGTTATGACTGACCCAGTCATAACAGTTATAGTAGAGGATAGGAATTTAAGAATGATATCCGCAACAAAAATATTCTCATCAGATATGTCCATGAATGGAAATGAGAATTAGTGGAGTGATCAGCTTTTTTTTAAAGGGGGGATATTCATTTTTGACTTGTCACAGACCCTACATTTTGTTTCATGTAGATAATATATGAATACAAAAAAAAATCCAATGGGGAGATATGACACCCTGATCCCACCGTGAGCACGCCACTGATGATAATTAATCATATTGCTATAAGTTCAATTATTTTTCTAGTGATAACACAGAATCTATTGGATATTTTGTATTATAGTCGATAAATTCAAAATAAATGTCAAAATTAAAATCACATCGAACTATGTTAGCAACATACTAAAACTCATAATATCTATTACATTGATGAGAGTTTGTGTGTGCTTACGTAACTCGATTTGACAAGAAATCAAAACAAATACATTAGTTTAATCAAATTATACGATATAACTAGTTAAAATTGTGTGGCGCGCCCATTAAACACTTCTGATAATTGAATATGGTGCTCCACCATATTAATGGATTCCGTCACGGTCCAAACGATTGGGGATGATTGACCAAATGAATTAGTACAATACTGCAATATTTATATAGATAATGACATGTCCTGACTCACTGATTCATTATTTCGGTGTAATTTTCACAAACACAAAACAAAATTGCAAGCCTGGTCAAGCAAAAAAAAAATTTTAAATCTTATTGAAGAATGTGAATTTGATGTCGGAAAATTGTAGTTCTACTTAACTATTCAATATTTTTTTTACACTCTAGCTCTTTGATTGTCAGCTTTAAAATTTTATTTCAGTTACTTTCATTAATTGTTTAGTTAACATATAATTCGATTTTCTTTTAATTATGGGTTTAAAGCCTGTAACGAAACATTGAATACTACATTTAGTAATGTAATTATCATTTTTTAATATTTTTAAAATAGATACCTACCTCGAGTAGTTTTGTAGTATTTATTTCGCTTTCTTTTTTATTGAACAATTCGTTAAATTCATTTTGAAGGTACCCTATTAGCACAGACCTTCCCGAGTACCATCCATGTAGTACCCAACTGTTACCTAGCTGGAACTGCCTGATTGGATGCATTTTAACTTGCCCTGAAACCGTTTGGTTAATACCCAAATTATACCTAACCGGAACTTCCTGATGGGAAACATATTAATCGTCCCATAACTTACTTAGTTTAGTCTAGTAATGCCTATTGCCTAATAGACTGTATATATTATATACATATACCTATACTGGTTATACCTACTTTATATAATTATTTATATTAATTTAAAAATTTTATACAATTTTTATATGATTTTAAATATTGTTTAAATAGGTATAGCCGGTATAGGTATTATTATATGTTGTTATTCGGTAATGGGAACAATCATATAATTTTTGTAAAATATTTTGTGTTAATCGTAATATTAATATTTATTTAATAGTATAAAATTACATTTTACTTTAAACTCAATCAGAATTGTATGTTTGTTTATGTTTAGTTTATATGCAGGTATAAGTATGTAAGGTAATATTATGTGGGTATTGGTATATGAGTAATAAGTTTATATTTTATAATTTAATTACAAAATATTACAAAACTTTTATCAAAATAATACAAGTAGGCATATTATACAGCATGAGCTTATAAATAATATTGTACTCTATGGTATACATAAACTACGTTATCGTTTATCAGCGGCCGTGGAAGAACACTGCAGGCAAGACTGGCCATAAGCAGTGGCCCAATTATCGGGAATGTGGGGTGTGCAATTCACAGGGGCCCCCGGTTTTGAGGGCCACTAAATTAAAAAACTCATGTACGATATTCCCATACTATAATTTATTAATCTATGATATAAACACATACCTATTATAATTTTTGTTTTAATATAATAAATAATTATGTCTTTACCTATGCGAGAAAGCAATTAAGTGTATCGTCGTAATACAGTATAGGTCCGAAATGCGGGTATAGAGTTAGAGTAATATACACTATAATACTATATAATTGAAAATTTGAAACTTCTTTTATTACCATACATAATAATTATGTTGGTGTGTGCACTGTGTAATGTGTAAGTCAGCACTCGTGACAATATTACCTATGTGTCTGACAATAATAAGTCAAAAAACTATCTATCTATAGAATTTTTGTATTAATATCTAATAATAATGAATTGGATACAAACAAAATCATTAATGATTTTGCTGCCTAAAAAAAAATTTAACTAATTAAAATTAATTAATATTATGGTATGTGAGAAATTTGTCGTTTTTAAAATTATAATAAGGTCTGACTGTTTTTCATTTTTATTATTAGGTAAGGGCCCTAGTCTAGAAACTTTCACATGGGCCCCTTGTTATCGAGTTGCGCCACTGGCCATAAGCCCGTAAACTAAATATAGTTTTAAGAAGGATTTCTCGTTAATGATAGGTTGTTTTTGTGCCACTACAAGTTGCTGTCCTAGGCTCGAGCCTTACGAGCCTAGTGGTTAACCGCCACTGCGATAAAAATATTTTAACTAAATTTAACAACGCTAAATGTTTTACGATACTGGCTGACGAAACGTCTGATGTTTCGTCTATTGAACAATTCACAATGTGTGTAAGATATATCGAGTCAATCGAATGTAATTGAACTATTTCTAAAATGTGTACCAGTAGAATTAACTTCGAGTCAAAATTTAGTAGATGTACTTTTAACATGTGAATTTCATGTGTATGAACATAAATTATTTATTCGAACTCAGTTTACTAGCACTGCTAGTTACATAATTAAAATATGTTCATTGTATAAACATACGAGGTTATATAGTAGAAACTTAGCTTTTTAATTTTCAAAAATGTATGTTATTTTTCTTATACGAATTGAGCAAACACACAACAGTTATTTTAATTAGAAACGTAACTTATACGTGCGAAAATTTGTAAAAATAAAAAATTAAAACAAATTTTACTCGAATTGGCCACAAACTTTATATGTTATTAGCTTTTTAAACTTTAACGGAATTATGGCACTAGGTTTCAAAAAGTCGTCTTAATCGTTGGATTGTCTGTTGTTGATGTCACTGTTGTCAGCAGTGTCCTGTACGTGTTACTGTACGATAGGAACAACAAAACAATGACATCATTAGATCAGGACGATTTTCAGATCCTTCACTAAAATCAGTCACTGCGGTATATATTTAAAAGGTATAGTCAGAAAGTAAGGGCCATATCAGCATAAAAAATATTATCATAAGAAACAGGTTTTATAAGCATATTTAGTTCCTACAAACCTACTTCAGTTTTCCACATAATCGCCCTTTACTTCTAATTATTTTTCACACCACCTTTTTTAATCCCCCTGTATAAAAGCCCCTTGATTGAGAAATTAAGCAGTTTAAAACAGCATTTTTAGTTCCTCCTCGTCGTTATAAAAACCTTGTTCATCGAGCCATAATTTAAAGTACAAACGAGTTAAAAAGTTCCCAACGAAAATCTTAAATTTTCTCCTTGGTTTTGGTAGCATTGTGGGGACGTGCTCTATCGTGGAGGAGGATTACGCCGAATGACAGTTTCCCCACGTCGTTGACTTTGGATTGAAGGACTCAGCTTGTTGAGCATTTTGCAGTACACGACGTCACGACAGCTGTAATTTTTGTATCACGTTTCTTAAAAACAACCAAAAGAACACCCTTAAATGTAAATTAAGTATTTTACTACTAGTTTTAAAACGCTTAGTATAAGTATATATGATGTATGAATCATAACCTAATATTTTCATTTTTAAATAATACACTATTTAATCATTTTTTTTTTATTATTATTTATGATTGATAATGTATACATACGATTTTGTTATTTTTTTTCAATTATAAATAATGTATTATTGTTTTACGTTAATTTTAATTTTATTTTCGTAGAAACTTTGAATTTTAGGCTTCTTAGAAATATCTAGTTAATTTTGTTTTATTTTTTTAGCACTTTTACAAAGCTCAGACAGCTCAGTACCACTTAATTTTATGCGCTTTCTCCTCATATTGATTGAAAAAGATACGCAGTAAAAAAATATTAAGCCAGTTAAAGTTTTAGTCAACCAAACTCGACGAGACTACGACTACGAGACGATAGTGTAGTGAAAATAATTTCTCGGTGGTGTACAAATAAATCATTTAAAACTATAAAGCTTAATAATCCAATGATTATGATACAGCCATACAGGGGAAACAACAAACACAATTGAAGGGTCCGGTTTAATTATTTACTTATATGTCAGTGCTGTAAACATATTGTATACAATTTATACTTGAAAATAATATGAAGGAAAATAGAAGTATGTTGATTGTCACTCTACTTAGTTCAACAACCTGATTCTACTCAGGTCCAATATAGTTTAATTAATAAATAGTTTTAAGAAATCCGTTTTACTTTTTAAATACCTATATAGGTATCCTTAAGTTACAACCAATACAATACTAAGTTAATACTTATACTCAATGTATAGGTACCATGAATACTACCTAATATAATTAAAATACTAAAAAATCTGAATGACTCTAAATCAACACTTCGTAGAACCTTTTTTATAATAATAGTTCAACTACTTCAATTGGTCTGTAGTTTGACTAAAAATCGAGAAATAATCAGAGTAACTTTGCAATAATATTATGAATATTGAGTAGTTATAATAAATAAAGAATAAAGATACTATATAGTTATGACAGTGACGTAGCCAGGATTTTAAAATGGGGGGAGGCGAAACCCAAAATACTAAAAAATCTAATCAACAATTAACAATAACAGTTCATTTTTATACTAAGTTGATACAGTCGATGGGGGGCATGGCCCACTGCCCCCCCTTGGCTACGCCACTGAGTTATAGAGATAACAAATAAAATAATTATGATGTGCTTACATCAACTCAAGATAAATACAATAATTATCAATAGTTACTATTAAATGATAAATATACACCTAACACCTAAGTACGCATTATTCAAAACATCAGATAAATGTCTTAAAAAATTTAAATATTTGAAAATATCCGGTCTTTAGTATAGTATTGGTTCTTTAAAATACGAAAAATCAAAATTTTTTTAAAATACATAATTTAATTATAAAAATCGATTAGCGTGCTAGAAAAATCATCTTGTATATATTAATATCATTGTATCTTCTATAGACTATGTTTATATAATAGCCGTTATTGTTGAACGCAGTGGATCCAGGTAGGCTCGCAAATAACTCAATCCCATTCCACAAAACCGCATTATTACGCAAAGTAATAAGCTAATTCCACATTCAAAGTACGTATACTTACAGTATAATCATATTGTATGATCAAATAGTGATTATATTAATAACGGTATTCAATCGAATCGTTGACAACGTGCAGCAATCTTTATTATATTATAATAATCTTATACCCTTCGAAAGGTTTGTTCCAATGTCTCCGATTTGTTGTAGAACTCAATATTATTAGTGGTCGTCATAACCGCACACTTACCGTCCATAACCGCACTTTTACACATTTATTCTATTGCTGAAAAGGAAAATTTGAAAGGTCGATAGATGGCAGTTCGAAACCTCACACATTTGATTGACAACTATAAATCAAACATATTTTATTGTTATTAAAAAAATAATTTATATTATAAATTATAAATAATTCAATATATAATTAATTTGAACTTCCTGAAGTCCGATTTTAATGTATGTATGTATTCGTTGGACTATATTCGTTAAGAAACATTTTCAATTAAAAACGTGACTTATCTACAATTCTAGGACATGCAAAAGACCTCAACAAATTTATAAAATAATACTTTCAGAAAAATTTATTTTAAGCCTGCACTGCTAAAATGCTAAAACTTATCGCAAACAAAACTACGGCTAAAAGCTATGACTAATAGAATAGGTTATGATAATAATAAAATTGTCTTGATAACTGTCAATCTGTAACATCAACTGATTAATGTGCATAAAATATTATTTCAACAATCTTAATTAAATTTTATTTAAATTGAATAAACAATATTTAATCTTGACAGATTACATCATTCCATTTGTATACTTAAGTCCGGCAATGGCGAGTAATTCAGTTAGTAATATAATACATAATATATATTAAAGCATTGCTTAAAGTAATTATAAGTTCCTCGTTTAGTAATTATCATTGCGGCGCAGGTACTTATTTGAATAAGGACTATAACAATATTAATAGGTAGGTATAAAATATATAATAATTAATAATATTATAGGAGTATATCATGAATGCAGAATAAATGAATTAAGTTTTTCACACGCGCCAACAGTAAAGTACTTGAATTTAAAAATTCTCAATATACGCATAATAATATACTATTTACATTCATTAGTTAAAATTACAATTTTATTTAGGTATGAGAAAGGATATTTTTAATTTTGTGTTATCACTAGAGCTCAATAATTATTGTTTTGCACGTGAAATTATATCTACTTTAATTGTAAAATTGAATCAAAATAAGATGCTTTTACATAATATTATAGTACATACCTACATATTTTGTCGCATTATAATATTTCAATATTAAATTGAAAAAAAATATAATTATTTTAAACGGCTACGATCAAAATATATATTATACGAATGTAGGTACTCAACATTATTACTTTTTTAAAAGTTTTACATACATTATACATTTATGCCATCTAAACTTTACTGGATTTTTATAAGCTCATAAATTAAATTATAATAACGAGAACAGCAAAAGAGTATATTTTGGTAAACATGGAAACTTTTGAATCAGTTTTGTTGTAATAAATAATTATATGCATGACTGCATAAGTCGAAAACAATATAAGCTCTATACACGTCATTTTCAAAAATCCTACTAACATTTAAACAAGACATTTTAGAAATTACCCAAATTATACTCACACTATATACATCAGTTTTTAATGTACTCGTTAATATTTTATTGTTAAAATGGTGTATCTACCAAAAATGAATTAAACTCGAATAGGTTAATTGCATTAAAACCGATCGGATTCGATATCATTTTCTTTATTGACAATTGTAGAAATATGTATGACAAAAGTTAAATTAGATTCAAATATGACATCCAAATCTTCAATATTATGTATATTTTCAACTTTGTTAATGAAAAATGTATCTAAAAAATATTTTTAATCTTTTAAAATGCTAACAATTTTCAATACAAATCAATAGTATTAAAGTACTTGGTTAAATTAAACCATATCAATAGTCAAAATATAAAAATAAAACCGTATGATGTATAACTACGAGCAGTCTTGTAAAGTATTCGAATAAAAGCATTTGAATACTTTTTTTGTATTTGAATACTGTTCTAAATACATTAAAAAAATATATATATTCAAATACGTATTCTGAATATCATTTTTTTTTTTTAGTATTCTTGTTTTATATTTAAATACTAAATTTGAAAAAAAAAATGTTTGTGTTTATAAATTATCATCCTGGGTAGTGGTCAAAAAATAAAAAATATAGTATTAGCCATAGCCCATAGACCTTATACTGGTTGACTTGATGTGCGGACATGTGGTGTACGATGTACTACCTACCAGCGCTGTCACGTTTATACTTTATACGCCGGAACTACAGCCATACGACTACCATACTCCGTCAACTTATATGGTATAAGGACAAAAGGTTTATGGCATTACTGTACTAGCACAAAAACCCCGATAAAAAGTGATAGTAATTTTTTATTGCCAGTGTAGATACTATCCATATTTTGAGCAAAACAAGTATTAATAAATAGTATTCTCAAAGTATTCGAATAATGTTTTGAGTATTCCAGAATGTATTCTAAATATATTTTTTGAAAATTACTCGAGTACATATTTCGAATACATTTTTAACCGTTTATTCGAATACGTATTCCGAATACAAAATAAAAGTAATCTTTACAAGACTGACTACGAGTATACGATTTTACCTCACAAGACTTTCAAAAGAAATTGAGCTCCATATGAAACACTAAGTAAGTAAATTGTATCTAAACTCTAAACTACAAATGTAAATTACACTTAATTAGATATTGAATAATAATAAAAACACGCCTGTACAATTTTTTTCATATGAAAAAAATCTTTCAGATTTTAATAATATTTTAATAAACTAATGTAAAAACGTTAATCGTATTTTTTTTTTAAAACAATGTTATTTGATTTAATTTTTTTTTATTATTATATTAACCTTTCCACGAAGCTATTTTGAAAAATATCCTATTTAATAGCTTTATATTAATAATAAAAATATCACTGTCGGTTCTTTACGAAACAAGACCCTCTTTTGCTGGTTATAATGAATATGTTTTTATAGTTTATACCCTTATTTCGCAGCTAGCTAAACTAAATGACAACCCAAATAAAATGTAGGCTATTTGTTGTTGAACTTAAAAGTACGCATCATTGAGAAAATTATCGTTTTAATATATATATTACTTTCATTATTTCAAATTGCTTTTAGACGATTAAACAAAAAAGCTGCAAATAAATGTTTTTTTTCTTTTGATAGAATGTATATAACTAATTTTATTGTATTGTTAGAAAAATAACAAACACTCAAAGTTAGTATTGTTTTTATATTTATTATATCAAATACATTTATTTTTGAATAAAATGTCATTAAAAATAGCAATTAGTTTCAGAAGAGAGTAGTAACTGTGAACGTGTGACGTAAAACACTCAGTGGGGTACATTGTTTAAAATCTTAAAAAAGCCGTTCTTATTCAAGCACAATCACATAGAATATCATTAATAATATTCACTGTTGGTTTTAATAAATCTACAAAACATTTGTGACCCTTTGGAACTAAATTTTTCATTGTTGTGTTTTTCATTAAAAATGTTAAAGTTTTGTTAAGATTTCATATGTATCACAAAAGTATTATTTTCGGTGGTAGGTATAGTGATATAATATATATTTTATAATTATACAAGGAAATGCTAAATTATTGATAGTTGTATGAAACACACGTAGTAGGGCATACCTAATAAACCTTATTATCTATCAGATTTTAAGTAATATTTTTTTACACATTTCCATTATTTTTGATATAATAATATCAATACGACTACCGTATTACTTTATTTAGTGGTGTACCCTATAAACACAGTCTATCGATCGTTTACATTATAATATATATATCACTGATACACTCATTTGTTCGTCATACAAATAAAATTCACACGAATATTTGGATTCATACGTTTTGTCGTCACTGCAGGTTTAACTATGTACATTCTCGCAATATAATATACTAATGCCTTCAATACTTCATATTTCAACATTCGACAGATTAATTGCGTTCAAACGTATAGAAATGAATATATATATATATATATGTATTATATATAAATATTATACGTAATAACAATAATAACTATTATTACATTATAAATTATTAATGTGTATCGCTGTCGTCAACCACGTAATCGTTTGACGATTGTCATTACATTTTACAATATTGTATTATGTGTTTCGATTTCGAGCAATATACATGGAACCTAAAATGAAAGCCTACTTATAAATGTATTAAATATTAAACATATAGGTGTACCTACATCCGATTCCCGGCTATTCCAAACAGCCGCACGTATAAATTATTACAACATTTTTGTTTTAGATTATTTAATAATATGCATTCTGTAAAATACCTATAAAAAAGTATGATAATAATGAAAAACTTTAGATTTTTTTATTATTAGTATTTTAATGACTTCCGGAGTTTTATATAACCAATATCTTGCAGCAACGAAATTAAATGTTTGTTTTCTTTCTTATTTCAACAAAACTACATACCATACAGAAAATTATTTTTAAAAAAATACTATTAATTCAACATTACTTTTGCTTTTGCAAAAATTGTCATCATAAATAAATGTATAAACATTTAGTAAGTGTAGCGCAGTGTAGTGCGAGGGACGAACAATTTAAACTTAAATTCAATATGATTACTTTGTTATGTGTCAGCCTCGGGGAATTTCATCTACAGCAGTGCACTTTCTGACATAAATCTTCAAAATAAAATAATACATAAATGTATTATGAACATCAATTGGAGTAGGGTTTAGGCCTATTATTTGTTTCATCTGCATGCAGTGATTCGTAGCAATGTCCAATTTTCGAGACTAATATACACATGTTATTCAATAAATTATATTGTATATTGTGTTAAATGTTTTAAAAAACACGTTTTAAAATATTTTGGAAAAAGTTCGATTAGGATTAATGATTCTCGATGTCTACAAGGTTTAGTTGACAGAATTTCGAAACACCGCGCGTTTGTCCGCTTATACGTATACACATTTTTATTTTTTTTTTACATCTACGGTGAAACTCTTTCAGCCGAATTAAATAATATCTAAATACTAGATATAATAGGCAAATGGATATTAATCGATGTAAGTTGTAAAACCACAGACACCTGCATATCCATTGATAATAATGTACCTATTTTATATTACGGCAATCGAGTGCAAGACTGCAAGACTGTAGCAAAAAGTGCGATATGACCTATCAGTTATTAATTATTAAATCGGTAAAATAGTAGAAAAGCTCGCTAACACTCGGTCAGGAACGACATTGCGTCAGACATTCACTGTCGTAAAAGTAAAATTGTTTTTATCATCAAAAATACAAATTTACAATCAATGTGTATGTATAATATAAACAGCGTGTACCTATGTCACGTCAAAATTACGCTTTTAAAGTCTTATCAAAAAAAAAAAAAATTATCGCTACAGTAAACACAATAATGTTGTGTAAATGTGTAATACTAATAATACTACTATAAAGACATAAAACCTTACGGTTAGAGTATTGAAAATTGTCATTTATACCTACCTAAAAACATCGTGTCGTATCATTATATTTACATGTTCTTAAAGATTTTTTTTTTTTTATTTACTTCATTGATCATTTGAAAGGTATCAAATTTTTTTTTTTTTTTAATATTGAAAAACTCACAATATCACAATGTACAACACTCATGAGTCACATCTCGTTCAATGGCCAGATGTCACTACCAGTAACCAATTTTCAATAATACATTTTTTAGTTTCTTACGAAAAATATGCGATTACACACATCATAAATAATAAACGTGCAACAGACTTGCGATGAACTACTGTTTTTGGAAAATCATCTGTAACTATAGCGTGGTACCTACATAAAAATCAGTAGGTAACGTCCCGACCACTGCCGTTTATCGTCCTTACACACGGGACTTTAAAGTGTATCCTACGCCGCAGTGTAACGTGTGTACAGTACCCAATCGCTTAATAATAATTAATAACTATTTGAGACGATACCGATACACGACGAGCGAACCTCGACAATTCTCGTCGTACCAGATTTTACCGTATCTATAAGTAATATTGATTGCGGGACGACGCGTACAGGGAATATATGATGATGATGATATTATAATGTTTTAATTTAATTGCCTCCTCTGACGTGTAAACAGGTATATATATAGAGACGGATTTACTCGATTGCCGCCCCATTAAACTTATTAACGAGAAAACATATTTTTAAGTACTTATTGAACATAACTACTTAAAAAAATAAATCATAAATACTGATACTAAACAATAACTATTGGTCACGTTAATAAACTGTTCTAATCAAGTAAATAGTACCAATACAATATTTTTATTAAAATATAATATATCACCATGTTTTTGAATAAATTTGCTCTACCAATTAAATATAATTATTATATATGATTATGAGTTCCTTCAACAAACTAACGTGTTCAATCAAATTTAAATTACATTATTATAAAAAAAAAACAATAGCAAATAACCAAACTTAAAAATTCATACTCTTTATTATACAACACACAAATAATGAGAAAAAATAATGTAAAAAATAAACTATTTAATTTTTTTGCGTCTTGCTTTTAGTGCGTACGAATAAATTACTTAAAAATATTTACAGTGACTGGTTTATAATTAGATTATCGTTCCAACACGAACCGATCGTCACCCGTATAAAGTATATCATTTATGTATGTATTGTGCGTGTAGTGAGTACGCGATGCGATCGAACGACCCACGACCGATTATCAATAATTTTTACGAATCAGTAACAAAAACAAAATAACGAAATATGTTATTTATTGTTAATATTTAGATAATAGATATACCTTCTGGCAGTAGTTCGATAGTTTACTTGGACGTTTATAGTATATTGTTATGTATTATAAAATAAAGAAGAAATGTCAATTATATTAACAATAATAATATGTTATATTTAAATATTAAACATTTTTATTTGCCATTCTTCAGAGTAATCGCCTTACATTCGAAAATCAAAAAAAAAAAAAATCTATTATTCTCAATAAAATATTGGCCTAAAATTTTGCCGCCCTAGGCAACTGCCTACATCGCCTGGCGCTAAATCCACCACCGATACATATATATATATGTGTTTGCTATTTTACATAGTATATTATTGTTATGACTGGTTGTGTGTACACGTGAGTGTGTATATATGTAAGTAATATATCGATTCGTCGCAGATGTCGAAGATACGATATTATATATTATCATATTGAAGACACAGCTGTACGTCGCGATTCCATTGATGTGAAAATTATTATTTGTTCGACGATGCGTGTTTCGTCGAAATTCCGTTGTTTCATTAGATTTCAGGTGTACGTCGCGCACAGAGATAATTAAATATGTTCTCGTCCCCTCACACGCGAATCCATTCTTGATAACGCACAACTGGTAACAATAACTTATACACGGTACACGTGTGTGATTGTACGATGCACACATTATCTACAACGGAGCATTACGCGAGTGCTTGTGTATGGGTTCCTCGGGCAAATATTTAGGCGTGCACAGCGCGTCCGGTGCATAGACGAATTCCCTCTCGGCGACGACGATTGGTGGCGGGAAAGACAATGACTAATGTATTATATATTATAATATTGTTATCTGAGTGAAATATAAGAGAAGATAAATCGTTTACATCAACGTTATTATATAAGCCCAACAATTGCAGACAAATACTAATTAACCTTTATTGCCAAAACAATATGTTCAAAATTAATATCCACGATGGTTATATCTAAATGGATATACCTTCGATCTCGCTTAAAAGTGGTCTTACACAGATGCGAAAGCTTGCATTCATTTTTTCGTATACCTAACGTAAAATCGATAGTTTTACCACAAAATGTGACTAAACTTTTAGCTCGTAGGCATCTGTGACATATCTATAATCCATAGTGCTTATAATTGGATCCGTTGATGAGTTTGCACTGTCTGATACGAACGTATACTTCATATTCCAGAACGAAATTAAAAAAATAAAAATTCTCAGTTATTCTATCTAACTCGAGTCCAAAAAGATAATATTTTAGCTGTTATATAAATATTGATTTAGTCTAGATGACCTCCGCCTATAGAAACTAACCGCTCGTATTAGCGTGATAATGTTTAAAAAAAGTTGTCGTTTAACGAAGACCGTGTAAAATGAAAATCATAATAAGAGATTCCTTTACAAGACACGAGAGTTCATTAAATCGTTACCTAACGGAGTTATTGAATTTTTTTTATTTTTCTGTTTTAATTAAAGTACGCGAGACTGAAATATAAGATCAGCTGTATAGTATAAATAGGTACTATAAACAACATTTTATGTTTAATATTATGACTAGGGCTCAGAAGTTGATGACCTTAAAAACATTAAGAAATGAGCTAAAAAATGCCAATATGACATAAAAATGCAAAAATGTCCTTAAAAATTAAATAAAAAAATTACAAATATAGTAGACGTTATTGATGAGCACTAACCAACGTTTTAATTTTTGGCATTTCGAAAATATTACGAAAATCAATAAAATTTAGGTACAAAATTATTCACTATAACACGACAACGACGACTGTAATCGATGAGTTAAAATCGGATAGGTACTAATCTTAGTCCGTGGTAATTTCAAAGTTTAGACATAAAACAATAAGAACTGAACTAATATTAAATCAGTAAAAATGACGAAAAATGTGAGAAAATAACTTAAAAATGTCAATAAATGACTTATAAGTTATATAAAAAAAAAATATATATATATAAATAAAAATTAGTTATTCAGATTCATATGCTAAAAAAATGCAAAATGCATCAACTTTCGAGCCCTAATTATGACGTTTTAGATGATAATTGCGGAAAATTTTCTTCGTCTATATATTCAGTGGAATAGGACATTTTCACATGAAACATTTTCAACGATATTGTTTAAAAATTGATTTGAATACAAGAATATTTACTTTACTATTATTATTAATTATTTTTATGTGTAATAAAATATATATAATAAATGGAGTCCGAACACGTAATCACAGAAAATTCACCACGGGACAATTTAGCGCATAGAATAAAGATTTAGCGTGGACAATTAATACACCACGCGGACTTTTTGATGCGAGCTAATTTAACATATGGACGATTCGACCCAAACAAGTTCACCATATAGACAAATTTCAAATATTATAGGTACCTAAACAATATAATATGAAATAATAGTATGTTATTCGTACCTATTTATCTTATAATCTTGTCTAGATTCTATATACATAATGTTCACGTTGCCTCATGCGAGTCGTACGATACAACTTGACAATTCACAAATCGACGATCGACTGCGATTGATGATTTGACTTGTAACCATAGTTGCATATCCACGCGGGCCTGAATATCCGTCGTCGAAACTCTAATACATCAAAAGTGAAAGAGGACGTAATATGTTGATTGATGAAGGTTTTTTTGGTATAAATTAGATAGAGTACGTGGTACAAAAACTATATGGATATGTAGTAATCGCATACACGTCCCATCAGAATAAATTGAAAAAAAATGTGAACATAACCATATTGACCAGATATTGCAAAAATAGAAGCCAAAATTATTCGAGTATTTAAATGGCATCGGCCAAAAATATTTATTTCATTATTTTAAGTTTTAATTGACAATACGTTCATTTTCCTCGAGTCTAAATGTCTGCGCGCCCAATTTCGCGAGATCAATACTCGGTGGCGAAGTTGACTGCGTCTAATTGTCCAGGATCCAGAACCATAATAAATTGTTTGTCGAAAAAATATTGACAATATTATAATACCACGTCACATCAATTAATTTTTTTGAATTGAATAGATTGGTTTTTACTGTTAAAAAATGACAAGTCTTGTAAGAAGATTGCGACGGCAAACCAATTGGATTACCTGCCGTTACAGCGCCGTCAAGATGCCGTTACACTCATCGCTGTGCTACAGAAAAGCGTAAAGATTTCGCCGAGTTCACGTCGCTCATCGTAGATAGGTTCGTTGCGGCCTAGTGAAATTCAGTAAACCAACACTTCAAGACTGCATTACTTGACGTTCACGGCTCTTTCACACACGGCGTATACGCTCGCCGCGACTAAACCGTCATATAGTGTATTTACCTATGCAAGTATACAAATATAGTAACGCACTATACAGGCAAGCCGGCTTGAAATTGACGCGTTTTTGTACGTCGAACGTATTATTGTTGTTAACTACGTTTTATTCCACACGATTGTTCACGAAATAATTTTACGTAACATTGTACACGGTTTACTTGATGGTCTTGTACGTCAAGCGTACAATATCATTATAACGTTTTATTGCGTATGCCGCGCAATTAAATCGGCACAGCACACCCATTTCTTGTATTCGGGTGTTTTACTCTGTCGGTTCGCGTATGCACACAAACCAATTCGCTTCGTCCGTTATTAATTTATGTTTTGTGTCCTATGTACAATAAATACCTGCATTGTAATTCCATACTCTATACGTTGTAGGTACACTTGTACATCCGAGTGAGTGGTGGTTACACTCGAACGACGGTTGTTCGAGGGATTTGGGGACGAACGAAATTCGAGTGCGTCTGACATTTCGAGAATATCGTGATTTATATATATAAAAAAAAATGTATAAATACTTAAAAAGTTCATTCAAACATGTTAACCTACATGAACTGGTAATATCGCACGTTGCGATAAGTGTGTGATAATTTTATTGCCAAGGGCTGGAAATACATGTTGGGGCAATTCGTCAGCTCCTCTGAAATCGTTTATTTAGTTAAATGGTCTGTGGACCTTTGGCCCACATTTTGAAAAACTTGACTATAGATAATATGATCTTCAGCTACTCCCACCTAATTAAACCCTCCACCTCTTTGATGCGCATAAAGTACAGCTAAATTATTCATCTTGCACTGCCAAGCGACGGCAGCGAATTGATAACATCACTAATTAGGACCCTGAAAATGACTTGCTCACCGAGTGTACTTCTTTCTGCCTCGCTTACATTACACTCAATTAACGTATGCTTAAATTCTACCTATACGTCTTAATTATGACATATTCGCGTAGTACAAAGGTATATTAAAATCAATGAAGTGTACCTACACTGGTTTTTAGCCAAGTCGATTCAATTATATACTATTTGGGACGATTTGGGTAATAATAACCTCATACATTATAAGGTTTTTTGAATTGCATCTAGAAATGAAAATGATTTCTGATCTCAGAACATATTTGTATAAATATGTATGTTGACAACACAGCGAATAGAAAAAATCACTGTGTATTATGTTTCATAATTCTTTCTAAGTTAATTTTGATTTTAACCATCGTGCATAAATTGTCCATCATATTATTATCTACATACTTTTTGGGTAGATAAGTAACCTAACAAGTATATACCTCGAGTAGACTTTAACAGTTAAACAAACTTGTCGTATAACTCGAAGGAGTCTCTATGAAGTATATATATATATCATGACTCTTGCAGCTTACCGCTGACAATTTGTA
The DNA here is from genome assembly GCF_003676215.2 of Rhopalosiphum maidis. NCBI lineage: Eukaryota > Metazoa > Arthropoda > Insecta > Hemiptera > Aphididae > Rhopalosiphum > Rhopalosiphum maidis. The sequence goes on from NC_040877.1 coordinate 72,257,326, forward strand.
AATATATGTATAAACCTACGATCTCGAATCAATCAATTATTCCACTAAGGCGTACAATATAATATTTCCTATGTATAAGAATATGAAGCTATTCAACTAAATCCAACCACCAAATTCTGACTTCACAATCATCGTTTACAACACTAGAAGGAATCGGCATATCACATATAAATAAAAACAATTTAGATTTAGTCTAGGGGTGGTTAAATGCACTTAAGGTTAAAATTAATATTAAATTATACAAAATTTATACTTTTATAATAAATAATTTTAAGGTGAAGTATAAAAAAATATTTTAAAAAAGGTTTTAATTATACGACTCTAGTGATATTTTATAATATTCATTATTGATTATTACATATCTCAAAATTACATGCGCGAAGTTATAGTCCCCTCTTCACACTTTTTCACAGGTCCAAATTATAAACTATAAAGCTTAATTTTCAGGTAATTGTAAGTTGGTTTTTGAAATATGTAAGCTTCTGTATTTGTAGTTATAACTAAATTAACTGAAGGAAGCCAACTTTACACTAGCACTTTCTGAATTTGTATACATTTTACTAGACAACAAACTTATTAACAACAATTATTTACAAATTAATCTTTAAATTTCAAATTTCCCAGTATAATTTGGAAAAATCGTGGTGAAAACATTACACACATATTTTAATATAATATTATGAAACTATCTTAAACGTAGAAAACGGTTTTACAACGGTATATTTAAATAATTATAAATGTTAATTCGATTTGACTCTGTGTAAACTCTCGTATATCGTTTAGCCTATAGTAGTGTAGTGAATATTATATTACCCAATAAACAGACCAGGACAATAAAATATAGATACATAGGTCCTTAAGTATTTAGTTACTTATTAATAAAAAATGTTCATAATTATATAGCATAAGTAGATAATATTATTATATTAGAAATATAATTAGAATTATTTTTATATGCGACAACTCATGGTGCAATCCAACACTCATATTTGCATATCTATACTTATTACGCGTCACGCTTGTTTATCAAAAGATGAAGGAAATATATGAATGATAAATGAAAACCTAATTGATTGTCAGCATTTGAAAAACAGACAGTCGTTTTATTATCATTATGAAGAAAAAAAAAGTGATTCGTTATAAAATTATATCATTCACCACGTAGTTATGTATAGATATATAGTGTGCATATAATATGTTTAGGTACGATTGTTCAAAACGATAAATTTGTTTTTAAAAGAAAAGGAATCCTTAAACAATATGTGTATTTCAATAGAACTTATATTTATTTACATTTCTATATAATATTCAACAAAAAATCTATTTTGTCGCAGGATATCGAAATTTAAATATTGAATACACTGTAAAATATACTTTATTATTACCTACGATGATGTATATATATTCTTGTGTGCATTATAATAATGTATACAATACCTAACTATACATATTTTTAAAATCCATTAAAACAATACTTTATATTGTCTGAGCATATTGCGTCTTTACAATACGTTCTCTTCCTAATATTACATTTTTTTATTATTATTATATCATTGTATACCTACTTTCTTATAAGTTATATATAATATGAGGGAAATTTGATTAATTTGACCTTAGAAAAAGCTACTTGACTCACTTTATTGTGTTATTTATTTCTCTTAAAAAAAAACTTCCGAGACATTCGGTTATACCCAATCGGGTGAAGTATATATTCTGTAAGTAAATATAGGTATATTACGTGTTGCCTTTGTCTTAAAAAAAACATCAGCCCGTACACGCCAGTCGCCAGCCAAGAGAAATTGCATACTTGAACCATATGTATAGATATTTAATTATAATAAATAGGTAATCTGCGGTGATTATTTTATGTTCGTGTTATTCGTGATATCTGTTTTCGTTTTCTTATTTTTATAATAGACTATAATAGTACAATCGATAGAAATATGATAATAGTAATCAAAAATATTTTTTACTAATTTCTTATTTTAAATTATTCTTATATTTGTGTAGGATATATAGAAAAGAATATAATTATATTGTATTTTTTACTATATAATACCAATTAGGTACGTTTTAAGCGTGTGGCATTTTGATATTCTAACTAGCTCATTTTCAAATTCAATGATGAAATAAAAAAAAGTATGGTCCCTAAAATGGATTAATACTAATAAACTAATTGGTGGTTTGCAGTTAAATTTATTTAATTATTTTTATTCATTATAACGAATGTTTATTATTTGACGATTTTAACGTTTGAACATATTACTCGCATTTCGAGTAAAATGTTATTGTTCAATCTGTACAAGTTTTCATAATGTTTATAAAATTATACGATATAACATTGTTTACCTTGTCAATTAATTTATTAGTACATTCCCTACACAATATATATATATATATATATGTCATATGACTAGGTAAATGTGTTACTAGTTTATTAAATTTGTTTGACTGTTTATAAATTAAGATTGCAGCTTTTAACGCAGTAAAGGAACAAACATTTTTAACTTATAGATAAAGATTAGTATTAAAAATAGTTTCTATGTATTAATAAAAAAATAATTATTAATAAATAATAATTCTTAATAAATAAGAAAAAATAATGATGCAAAACAAATTTAATATTTCTTACACCTAGAAAATGATTTTGAGTAGGTATAAATCGCATCATTTTCCTCCTACAACACTGTTGGTTTTAAACATTGAGATGCTATTTTTTTTATTTTTTTTTTTGGCACTGCTTATTAAATATAAGCTGCTTCATCAGATAAACCAAGTCATGCAAGTCGCGTTAATGGGAGATAATGGTTGTAATTATTTTTTTAGTCATAAGTCATAACATAACTTATAACAGATATAATGATACAATTACTAACATTATAATTTTAATGCAGACTGTAGAATTTGCATATTTTGTTACTTTAGAAATAATTATGATTTTTAACGATATGCATGTATTATGTAACTCGTAAAAAAAATGTTTTCACTTGACTGAATTAGATAAATATATATACTCGTACTAAAAATATGCTCTACATAATATAATATTAAAACAAGTTTTTACTGTAAACTTTTTTTCGGAACACCTATTTACCTATATTATAGTAATTATAATAATAATAAAAAAAAAAAAAATTGTTGTGTAAAAATATAGTAAAACGGGTTTTATTTTAATTTTATGAAAATTTAAAATTTGCAAGGTTTATATAAGTACTTCATACCTACTTGTATTATTTTGATTTTTAAATGGCAACTTAAATATTTTGTTATATAATCTAAGGTCAGATACTTTCTAAATATGTTGATATTTAAATATCATATCGAACGTTAAACAGTTTTTTTTTACTAAAATAAATATTCAGAGTTAAAAAGATTAGAAGGGTACATTCAATTTTAATTTTTATATACCTAGGTTCTAGGTAGGTTACTTGTACTATTACATATTATATTTTTTTATACTTTAACGCCAGTTAATACGGGCATAAAAGATGCTCTAAAAACAATACAAATGAACAGATTACCGCCGAATTGTTTAAAATGTAATAGTATATACATTTATCTTAATTATAATGTAATTTAACGTTAAAAAAAATGTATATAAGTACAGAGTTGACTAATTTGTATACTAATAATACAATCCGATGAATTTGGTTCATCTTCGATATCTACACCTTCATTCGGTGTGATTTATTTCAAAAGCGAATAATTATTGCAACTTATATATTTTTTAACTCTATACTCTGAAGCAAAATAATTTTCTAACCATTTTGGTGTATATAAATATTGAATAGCAAACTATTAAGATAAATACTAATTAAATCCAAAGCAAAATCTTATTAGCTCTAGTGGCGTCGTTTGTGGTGGCAGGGTGGGCATTTCCCCCCCCCCCATGTCAGTAGTGGGTCGCTGTCGGGCCGGGTATGGAATAGCTTTGGGCCGCAAGCCCGCAAACATGATTCATGACATGCATGTCATTGCAAAATTTAATGTAGCCATGATTCGTGGCTCGTGCTAATAGGTATGTAAATAATTATAGGGTATCTGCATGTATGACTGTATCGTTATTAATTTATTAGTTATAGCTGAGGAGAAGGAAACAGCTTCACTATACCTAATAGATTTAAATCAAGCTGTTTGGAGCTATGCAAACTAGAAGATACCCTGTTATTGCCTAGTATCTAAGCAACTCTTGAAAAACATAAATTAATAATAATCAATAAATACTTAATAATTTATTGTATATTTTGTTTTATTTTTTGTGAATGCCTTTATACTCATACTATTGGTGCAAATAGAACATAAATTGGGGTAAAATTACCCTGGAAATAAGTCATCGTATTGTAGTTAATAGCATTGAGTACAATATATACAATATAATTTACTCAATAGTAATAGGTAATATTGGGTATCCCTCTATATAGGTATTATATACTTATTGTTTAGTCATTGTTATCTCTCAAAAAATGTGTTATTTATGCCTAGATTAATCACGGTTATGTATAAAATTATTTAAGTAGGCCATTTGTATTGAGATAAAAATGTAATTGTGTTAGCGAGTGGTTTTTTTTTATGGGACGGTCAAAACTACCCCCTCTCTTCTCAAGGTATGGGTTCCCTGCAACGTCCAGACACGGCGTCATAACGCCGTGCTGTTTTACTCTTTGACGCTGCAGGGAAACCGTACCTTCAAAAACTGAAATGACGCCACTGATTAGCTCTGGATCAGTACCTGTCTTAAATTAATAAGCAAACCTGTTTTACCAAATGTAAATAAAGTAGGTACCGATAAAGGACTTAGGTATTATAATAAATTAAGTTATACAATATGTTGAATCCACTTCATTCCCCTTTTAGTTACGATTTGGAACATAAACAACATTTTAAGAGTAGTTTTTTTCAATGCCAAATATGTACTTTTATGCGACGATTCGCCCATGTATTTAATTATGGTGGTGTGTCGTGTGTGTCAAGTGAATAATTATTGACATTTTTATTTGTAAATCTTAAAAATAACCTAATATTATATGGCTTTGTGATGGTTAAATTCACCATTTAATCATGGAGCTGGTCATTATTTTACCCCATCTCCATTATAAAAATCTAAATGATGGCACTAGTTCTAATTTTGTGAGTTGTAGTGTTGACTAATTTTTAAATTTTACCCCGCCAAATGAAACACTCGTCGACGACATTGCTTGTCTGGCTTTATATAAAATAAAAACTATAGACTTTCGAAATAAGGTCTCAACATTTTACAAAAAACACGATAAAAATAGAGGTAAAGCTCACGGAAGGGTATAATATGATGCTATGATGGTTACAACAAAAAATGAAGATTGAACACAATATAATTACATATTTCAAGTCATTGGAGAATATCGCTGAAAATATCCAAACAGTTTGAAAATTAAACTATCTTAAATTAATTTTTTTTTTTTGTGTGTGTACCTATGCTAAAAAATATAAATTTAATATTTATATTTAATTCGAGATTATTTTTATCAAACAAAAAAGCTAGATTAATTTCTAAAAACTCCTTACATACAATGCATAATATTATTGTAATTATTTAATGCATATTATAGCTATAATACAAATTAGAAATTTTCGAATAATATTTTTTTAATATCAAGTTACTTGTTAGCTATTATTATTTTAGAAAATATTATATTTCAATTAAAAAACTGTTTATAATACTATAGTAGCTTAAAATTACTTTCTTATTATAAATATAATGTAAGTATCTAATAATACTTACATTGATATTATGTTTAAACAGAACGATTACAACGAGAAGGTATTAATCAAATATAAAATATGAGATCACGACATTTAAACAAAAACGCATTCTAAAATGTTAAGAGTTCGACATACCCAATCGAAAAATAATTTTGTAGGTACACTTGATTTGTATACCTACATACAAATTGAAATTAGTTTAAGGGATAAGACTGGAAGAAATCCAATAGATATTGGAAAATAAAGGCCACACAAATAGATATATCCAAACTCTGAAATTACTTTTTGTTGATATGAAAAAAAAAACGTCGAAGTTTAGATAAATATTTTATTTTTATATTAGTAGATATTATACTTCCTGTCTACAAATGTCAATACAAATATTTTATACTCTATTTTACAAATGTATTTTAAATGTTGCAATTTACGACGTACTATAGATACTAATACAAATACTAAATGCAAAATAATCGTAATTATAAATTAATGTATATAGGTAAGTACTTACATCATAATATTATAATACGAGTACCTATATTACATTACATCATTACAATCATTACATGCGAACGAAACAAAAACATCTATATGGCTATACCGTAGAATTGATTTTATACGATTTCATCAAACCCCGGTAAATTTCAAAAGCATATAAATACCAGCCAATTACCAACCCTAAAACACACAATGGATAAAAACAATTTTAAATTATTTTCTAAACTATAGTTTACCAATATAGGTATTTATATGATAACTAATATAAGTATAATATTAAGTTGATAAAATATATTTTTAGTCAAAAGTTTAAAATAGATTTCCATAATATATTAATATATTACGAGTATATTACCTATATAACGTTTCTCCGGATAATTGAGCGAGCTGCACAATAAGGGTTACATTTTCCTCAAAAAAATGAAATAAGTAATAGTTTATTAAATACACGATCCAATTTCACAAAAAAAAAACTTAAAAAATAATTCTATACTTAACAAACTTAACATGCTAATTCAGGTTTATTATATTTCTATATGCATGCAATATAATTTATAAATATGGGACGTTGAAATGAGATCCGAGATCTAATTTTATAGGTATTATATATTAAATATTACCTACTTATACAGCAATTCAGCGATAGAGGTTCAGTGTTTTCAAGACGTTTTGTAAAAATTGTAATCGTCGATTACGGTGATTTTATCCATTAATCCCAGTTTTTATTGTATTAGTAGTTAGTATCTATACTCATTTTGCCTATGTTTGTCTCTACATTATGTCGAAACTCGAAAAACTACAATTCGATAATAGATACCTGTCCTATCAATAGTGATAAAATAGTACTTACACCTAATCTTAACAATGCTACAATATATTAGTACCTAATTAGTATGGTGTACATATAACACGATAAAAATTTTACAAAATCGAAAAAAAAAGTGAACGATAAAGCATACCTATACGAACGTCAATATCATTGTAGACTGATCTACAAAAGCTTTACCGTCCAACTACCATACTTAACATTTATTTGATTCACTTCTACAGTTCTACTTGTCAACTGGAAACAATATGCCCTATTCAGTATTCCTCGGTCCTCGGGTTTAGCAAGCGGTAGGTAAGTGGGTAATAAGTTCCCTCTTAATGTCGAATTGTCAAAATTAAAATTACAAATAAATCGCGCATAATACTTAATAGTTCAATAAGTTTATAACATATAAGAAAAATGTTTACAAATTATACGATATTGAAAATATTTAGTATATTAACCTATTTTTAAATACCTAATATAATATTCAATAATATAACATACCTAAATATAGGTATAAGGTAAACTATTTAATATGTATATAGGTTTTAATAATTTAACCATTATTTGTGCTTAAAGAATTGAATAATATTCCATTCATTGAACGTATCTAAACCTAAACTTTTAGCGACATATAATATGTTGTAGGCATATAGTCAAATCAGACATTTTACTAAATGCCTAAGCAGATAGTCAAAAAATTTAATTTTTATAGCATTTTTCTATCAACTAAGACATTAAATTAAATGTCTATTTTAAGTCAGGCAAATAATAAAAATGTAACTATATTTTCTATTATTTACTTATAACTATTTTAAAAGAAAAACTAAATATTATTTAAATATATAAATAAATAAAAGTAATTACTATAGGTAAACCGGTTGGTCTTTTTTTAAATATTGCAGCAGAAAATGCCACAAAATAATAACATGCAAGGACAAGTAAAAACTAAAAGTAAACAAAATATTTTAGTTATAATATAATCTTTTTGTTCATTTATTATACTTATTCCATCACACCTAATTAGTCATTAGTTTATCACCTATATTTATGTATAGTTTAAGTTTGAAAACAATAGTAATGAAGGAAACAAAACTAAAAATTTTTTAAACATAAAATAGTAATAAATAATTAATAAAAAAATGTTATAGTTAAATGTCTAGGTGGAAGTAAAATTGCATAAAAATTATATTCTTTGACTATCTTAGTAAACTGCTTGATTTGACTATATGCCTACAAAATATCACATATTCATTATAATATGCATATAGCCCAATTGATAAAGCCAAATTGTTATTAATGATTAATAAAAGAAAAACAGTTTATTAGTATACAATGTTAATTTTATTTAAAAAATATGTATTTAAATGTAAATGTACTTATCATTAAATTATCAAAATATAACAAATGAATAGTTTTATTCAATGATTTTAGCATTTCCAACAAACGTAACACTGGGAAAATACTAATATTGTACCTGCAATGGAAAACATTACCTTCTTAGCATCTTATAGAATAATGGAATGTTTTTGATTTAATCTTATTTATTATTCTGTAATTTTCTTTACAAATAACATTATTAGTAAGAATTTATATATAAAAACCATAAACATTAGAATGGTAGGAACACACGAGAGCGAAACAAAGATGAGCATGACTCTAGGGATTGAAGAACACAAAGGTATAATAATAACAATAATTAGACAAACAAATATATATAATATATATATTATACATATACATACATACATATATACGATTATTATTTTATTTTTTAAAATTTTTTATAACTAGAATAATTTAATTTTTTTCCCATGGTAGAAAAAGGAGACTGTAACACAGCGTTCACAAACACTGGACACTTATACACATATTAATAAAATGCACGTTTGTATACAAAACAAATAACAGCGCGCGAAACGTCGTCAAAATTAAACAAGAACAAGATAACCGAATACATAATAATATCTCCGACACATATATATATAATAATAATAATTCATACAAAATGCAACGTACGTAAATAATTATCTTAGTCCTGACTGCATGCATACACAGATATTATAATTCTATTACAAACGATACATTGGATTCATTGGAAAAAATGCACTCAACGGCTGATGGACAGATTGTAGAAAAAAAACTGCATATCTTATCGCCTAACATCCCCCCCCCCAATAATAAAAAATATCAAAATAATATATACTCCTGTTGTGTCCGGGTGAGGCTGTCGTGGTTTTTTTCCCTGCGTTTTACTTAGCTCTTTCTCGGTCTTACTTTATTTTTACTTTTTTTTTTAAATATTATATATATTTCTTATTTTTATTTAAATTTTTTTTACAGTCGGCTTACCTACCAGTGGTGTTATGGAAATATAGTTTATAAATCATTATTTATATTTTAATTATTATTATTCGTTTATTTAATTTTTTTTACTAACCCTTTCACCAAACTATTCTATGATAAGTTTTGAAATAAAAATTTAATTTTTTTTTAAGAAAAAAATATAAAGCGTACAATTATTCTATTAATATTATAATGCTAATTTTTGTGTTATTTTATTTACGGCTTATGGGTGATCTAAATACATACATAAACATATTATATTTTTTTCCTTGTTTTTTTTTTTTTATCTAATGACTTGAACGCCTCAAAATTTGTTAGAGCCGATAATTATTCAAACAGAACTTTATGCAACAACCGATTCCACATAAGTCAACGTGTGTAGTTTAAATTATATGCCATAGTTGTTTTAAAGAGAAACAATAATTATATTTGTGTAAAAAGTATTTTTCTTTAAATTAAAATCGACACAAGTATATGGATAAATTATTAAAAAATAAAATTAGGTATTCTTATCATGAGCTTGTATTAGTTTTTTTTTATATAATTCTAATAAAATAACTATTACAACAAGCTTTAAAAATAAATATTAGACATAATAAAAAAAAATTGTATATGCGTTCATGTCATAATTATAAAGTGATTATTTTGTCCAAGAAAAAATAAAGCCCAAAAATGAGATTAACTATAAAAATGAAGCACTCAAAGATATAATAATAATAATAAATAATAAGAATAAAAACTAAAGACAAGCACAATAAAGTTATTTTCATTATCTTGTAATATCAATTTTTAGTTAAATGTAAAATAAATATGACGTTATTTTCACAATTTTAAATTGCCAAAAAAAAAATTAAATAATAAATGGTTTATATTATAGTTCTAAAATACACATAAATATTGAATAGTCCATTTTTTTTTTTATTTTTTCTTTAAGTTGTAAAACATGTATAATTATTGTAAATAGGGATTGGTGGATATCCAGCAGTAATAAATAAAAACCCCATTTACATTTTTGTACAATTAATATAAAATGTGTTATCATATCAATCAGCCGTTTTAATTTCTACTATAACTAATATACATTTGTTGATATATAATATGACAACATCGGTAATGGTTCAAGATATAAACGGCCGCCTGTACGGATTTAACTACTATTACAAATACAAAATGAATGTATAATTATTATAAATTTAAAACGAAAAAAAATAGATACGGGAGGAAATGTGCCCACGAATCTACAGATATCTATCCTATAATAGTAATAATAATGTTTAATAATCGATTAACTTTCAATTATTTTGTAAATTTTTTTTTTTATATTACTTATTTAAATGCCCATGAAGTTGCTTTAATAATAATAATTAGTGTTTCACGACATTTTTAAAACCGAATAAATTTTAGTCAATAATTGTTTATATTTCCCCCAGTAACCGAACTATGTATAATGAATCTTTGGTTAAGCGCTTCGTAAAGCTTGGGGTTGCTTGGTCAGAGCGTTCTTGTTCTAAAAATATATTATTAAATTTAAATATAACAATAAAACTGTATATAAACTATTGTGTAGTGTATAAATTACAAAAAAATATTCTATTGATGTGAATCACAATGTTTTAAGTCACAGACAGTTATTTTGAATTATAATTTCATAATTATATAATGCCCATAATAAATTGAGTATGTGTTGATTATTCAGTATGTAAGTCTAGAACAAGATGCTGGAGACAAAATTGTTACATGTCAACAATATATATTTTTAATATTATTATTTATAATTAAATATAGTATAACAATTATTTTATGGACTAGACCTCCTACTAGTCCATTTAGAAATGCTACTGTGGCATTGTTTAATTTATGTAAGTGGGGGATGGATGGATTATCGCTAAATTTGTAGCCAGGTCAATGTTTCAACCTAGTAAAAGAGCAAAAAAAAAAAAAAGGTAATAATAGATTGCGTTTAATTTATTTTTATGGGAGAGAAGATGTTATTTAGAAATAGCAAAAAATGTTTTATTTTGTTTTTAATTTTGAGGGGTGTTGTAACTTAGTTTGAAATTTTGTATCTCCATTTTCTATGTAACCCTCCTGGGAAGGGAGAGCTACATCCTACCATAGTTATTTTTTTTTTTTATAAAATTTTTATAAATATATAAATATATATATAATATATACTTTTTAAATATAAAAAAAAATTAACAAAAAAAAAATTAATAAATTAAAAATTAAATAACTTTTAACAATTTATCAAAAATAAATTTAAGGAAAAAAAGGTATTTTTTTTTCAAAATTTTGTCTCCCTCTTTTTAATTAAAAAAAAAAAATCCCTAACTTTAATCATGTATAAAAAGAGCCGATTGTGAAAGGTAGATAGAGGCAAAAATCGTCTCTATCTATACCCTAACAATCGTTTGTACTCTTGGTCACGCAATCAGTCACATCCCCTCCTTTTGACCTATAAGGTCAACAGTAGCTCTTAATTTGTTGTGAGGAAAGACAGCCATTAATTCCTGTAGCAAATAAACCGACAACAATAATGTATAGTATGAATATCATTATTTGTTATGTAGAAATATTTAACGCCGGTGGAGGAGATATATTTGCCAGGAACTAATGGTAACTGTCATCGACTCACTGTTGTGGTGTTTCTGTGGGTCTGCTGTTGCGTTGTTGTGGACGTGGCACCGGATTTGCTCCAGATGCAACCATTGAACGAATTCTTCTTTGAGCCGACTAAAAATTAAATTACAAAAATATTATATTAATAATATTTATTAAAGAAACCATTTAAAATATAATTATGATACTTACTTGCGTAGCCAAAAAGTGACCAATAATGTGTACAGTGGTAGTATCTTCTGTGCCATCAGTTGATCCTTGTGTTGGCAGTTTAATTATAGATCCAGTAACTCTTTGCAATTCTCTAACATTTGATCCTCCACGGCCTATTATGCGACCAACTTGGCTACTAGGCACCAATATTTCTACTGTCAATCTAACTTCTTCATTATTTGGTACAAAACCTTCATCCCGCAACTTGTCAAATATCATACCTTGAGCCTATAAAAGTGCAACAAATAATTATTTAAATTGAAATATAATATATTACAAATAATTACTAAAGCTACTAAGTTGATTACCCAAAAAACATAAAATAATAACCTATAAAAAAAAATGTAAATAATATCTCAACAATGTTGCAACTGTAAAATTTGACATAAATCAATAAATTATAAATGAGAAAAAAAAGTTGTGACCTCTCTTTCTTGTGAAATTGGTTTAATACCCCTAAAATAACAAAATGTGATAATAAAAGGCCGAGAAAATGAAAATAAAAATGATTAATTAAATTTTTTAAAAACATTTTTAGTTAAGAAAGCGTCATTGGAAATACTTAAAAAAAAAAAAATTGAACTATCAAGCTTAAAACAGTAATTTATTATGATAAAAATATTTTATATTATACCTTCCACTGAGAATCAGCTGTACCAACAATTGTCACTTTTCGGCTAGCTTGTTGTGCGCTGTTTGCGTCACCTGTGCTGCTACCCGTTGCTCCTTGTTTTTCATTTTCTGTTGATGCAACTTTGACTGATGCACCACTAAATCTAATCATACTACGGATATTGGAACCCTTAGTACCAATTATAGCACCAACGGCACTGTTTGGTATAAACAAAAATGCTGTTTCCTAAAATTAAATAATATTTATATAGGTATGTTAAATAAAAATAACTCGGGTGTTATAAAAAAAATGTATATTAATTTGTAAGTATACCTGAACATCTGCAGCCAAAGCTGGATTAATTGGTGGAATGGTAGATGGATACATGGGAGGATATGGTGCTGGTGCAAATTGTTGATAACTAGTTGGACCACCGCGGCCTGGATAAGTTATACCTGTTGCTGACATCATTGCCATTGGATGAAGTCCAGGGAACATAACAGTTTGAGGCTAAGCAAAAATACACAATTATAATGTTAGGTCAGAAAATTTAACCGTTTACTATTTAAATAATAATTGCAGAGTAAATACTTACAGCCATAGATTGTAGATCATTTTCAAAACTTTGTCTGAGCTTAGCGCTAATTTGAGCCTCTGCTTTAGACATATTCTCTATTGAGCCTTTGACAGTAATTATCCTTTCGTAGTTGAAGCTGTTGATGTCATTTATGCTATAATTATTTTGAATTGTTGATTACTATCTAATTTTTTACAAACATGAACATGTTTGTACTTTTTACTTACCTAGATACAGTAATTTTTGTTTCAGTTTCAGACATAATTCTCTTGATCGTATTACCCTCCTTTCCGATTATTCTACCAATCAGATTATTATGAGCCAAGATTTTCAGTATCACATCACTAAAAAATATAATTATAAAATCCATATTAATTAATAAATGTGTAAACCATTATTTCTTAAATTTAATACAAGGAATTAGTCATAACACAATTTATAATTACCTTTTATTAGTGTTAGTCGCTTCTTGTTGCATAACTTCCAAAATTTTGCGACATGCGTTAGTGCAATTTTCTGGATTACCATAGATGGTTATAGCTTTTTCCAAGGATCCAACATTATCTTTTCTATGAACATCCACTCTAGAACATAAAATAATATTGTTATTACCTAATTTATAACAATAACATACCAACGTAATCAACCTTCTTAATTAAATTAATAAAATAATACTTAACAACATATATTTTACCTGGCTCTTGTCTGTTGTGTTATTTGTCGAATTGTAGAACCACCACGGCCAATAATAGCACCAACCATATCGCTGTGCACTAGTATGCGTAAAGGAAACTCTGTTTGCCTATTCCCAATAGTAGGAGTAGCGCCAGGGGCGCCATAGGTCCTTTGTCTTATCGCACTACGATTTCTCCTTTCCATGGCTGGTTCAACTTTAACCTGGCAACCCTCAAGCTCTAAACCTGGCAAATTAGCTAATGCACTATAAAGTTAAAATACACTAAATTAGTACCTAAATGTAAAATACATTGCACCCAATTGGTACACATTTGAAGTTAGAAATTAGAATACGTATATTTTAATAATTGTATTATTCTATCATATTCCACATGATGTTATAATCATTATAAAAAAAAGGTATGAATCGATATTATGAAATCAAAAATATAATACCAAATTAAATGGCCAGAAGTTTACAATTTTGCAGTTACACAATGTAACACCAAAGAGACTACTCTGGGTCCTAACGTCTCTGAACAGTACATAATGACATAGTGGGAAGGATGGGTTGTAATTTATATGCTCACTTGTGTGCTTGTTCGGTGGATTCGAATGTGATCTGTATGACCTGTGTTGGTCCATCGCGTTGGCTGAGCTTTTCGATGTCTTTGACTTGACCGAACTGCAACAGTATCTGATCCAACTGTTCGAATCGAACGCTGCTTGGCACGTTGCTGATTACGATCTTATTGGCACTGTAACGAGAACGAAAACAAGACTGAAGATTATTGAGTGCCGGCACGAGTAAATTTTGAAGGCGGTGGGACCACGTGTGTCCGCCGTGGCGTATACCACAACGTGTTGTGCTGTTGTGCAATCGTGTCGAGGGTGCAGGAGGTTGACGGACGACGGTGATGTGAAGAACATCGAGAGTATACCTAAAATAATGGTCGACATTGTTGCGAAACCACGTCCTCCTCCACCGCCGCCGCCGCTACCACAACGACTTCAGACTTGGCGCAGTACTACACCTCCCTAATCAGTAATTCATCAGTCCGACCCTACACCGCCCCTACAGTGTGACGGTTTCTAAGTTTCTTTATCTACTATCGTGCCGTACACTCGTACGACATTATAAACATTAACTCTGGGTTGTCATGCATCTATGTTTATTTTTGTTTATTTATTACCGTTGTTCATTACTAATAAACAGGTAGATAATAGTGTATTACTACAACTGACAGTAGTTGTACTAGTTGTATAACTGCTTTATTTGTATTATATACGTTTATACATAGGTACTACACAGATATCGTCAACGAATGTATGATAATGATATTATTATTATTATTATTATTATTATTATTTATTGTGTACAAAAACATCGTAAAACGATAGTGTGTGCGTATGTGGTATATGTATTCGGTTGTGTTTTAGTGTAAGCGTACGTTACTCCGTTAGCATTGGCGTTATCGTCATTGAGTTTTCGATTTCGCAAACGTCGGCGCCCGACGGGTCGACGGAAGAGACGAAAAACGAATTACAGGGCGGAGGGAGTGTAGGTGGCGGCGCCGCGAATGCGGTCCGACAGTGTTGCCACGTCGTCGCCGTCGCAGGCACCCGGCGTTTGCAGCCAGTTTTAAGTACACGTTGCCGGTGTTTTTTATTTTTTTTTTTTATTTTCACGTAACCTACTGCGCCGGACACGGATCCGCTTTGCCCGACAGTGTGACCGCCGATTCCGGAACACTCCCGTTATCAATCAATCGTAAATATACTATTATACAAAATACTACATTTTATTATAATGCCGTTTTGCATTATTGTTAATGGCATTATTGGCATTATCGTAATTTGTATGATATAATAAGTAGAAGTTAAATAAGGATATTAATAAGATTAACGAAACGCAAAGTAATTTTCAAAGACGAATTTAATAGCCCCCTCCGAGTGGCGGACCGAATCGATCCACGGACGAAATAATATTATAATGTGGCCATGGTAGTAGACAGCTGCTGCTACTTCTAGTGAGTTCTAGGACAGCACGATTTTGTTTGTACGGTAGGGGTAGTATGTACCACACTACCATGTTATTGGTATGCTATGTTTGTGGCAGCCCCGGTATGGCGGCGGTATCAAATGTCGAATACCCTACCCAACGTAGACCCCGCTGTCTTTCCTTCCGTAGTTCCGTCAGTTAACACACTTTTGTATGTAACGAGCGGGAGATGTATTGTACAATTTCGGTCGGAAAAAAATGAGAAATTAGAATGATTGACATGAAAGACGAGTCCCAGTCTCATGTTCGTCCATGATAATACAACTATAAGGGAAATTCGACGATTTTAGCAAATTAGCTATTTGAGAAACATAATAAACCACCCAAAGATCCAAAAAATTTTACTTGTCGACTTATAAAAATAATTGTCACGATAATTGGATACACACACACACTCATGAGGAGCGTAAAAGAAAAGAAATTATTTTTAAACGACTATTTAATAATTAATTAAATATCTTTTGACGATGACGCAGACAGTTCACTGCTTTAATACTTGAAGAAACAGATCAGCAGATAGAAAAAGAGAGCCCTTAGTGATAGGACGAGAAAATGACTTATCCAGGATAAAATCCTTAATAAGACTATTACTAACTTATTATGTTTCGGTATACCACTTCCCGGGTGTAGAAAAAGTGCATAATATATGTTGTTATAACGCAATCAGACTACCTGAGTAGAAATTATTAGACGCAGATGTGTGTGGGCGTAGTGTTGTGTACACTAAGCGCACACAAATACAATACTGCCAATCTAGAATGGAACCAGAGCTTAAGCTTATTCCAACCTGCCGTTACTTAAACATTGCAAATATATGCAAGATCAAATCGAAAATCCGATCAAACCCACAGAAAACAAATGTCAAATAACAATGTCAGCAACATAAATGTCGTGAAGTACATAAGGATTTTTTAAACATATATATATTTTTATGTATATTCTTTTTGAAACGTGCACACGTTTAATTCTATGAACGAGAAATAAATAATAATACAATCGTTCGATACGATGACCGATGACTACGTTGATCTTATACATTGAAATGAAACATATTTATGTTTCTTGAAACAATTTTATGTGAGTACACGACTCATTCGCCAAATTATATGTAGTTTATTTGATAGATTTGAAAAACATGAAATCAGTTAATAAATAAACCTAACCATTTAATGAAAACAATTATAGATTTTTAATAATGTAATTAGTTTTAACTCGATACGAATTAAAAAATATGCACAAATTATATAAACTTACTATAGTACTCAAGGTATATATACTACATATTAGATATATAATCAAATCAAAACAATTATTAGCCTCATACCGAAACTTTACATCCTAACACATAAATAATACACCAATATACTGTTATACATCAATAACGTTTTATTTTTAGATAAAAAATACATTGATATCGTATTATCGTAAGAAAAAGATTAACAAACAATTTTTGTTGATGTTAAGGAATGAAACGCCAATAATGACAATAATTATTAGCATTTTGTTTGACAAAGTAACATATATCCTGTCAATAAAAGAAAAAAAAATTGAAATATGCCCCCTGCATATAATTTTGAAATAATGGCGTATATCCATGGCAAGCACATAATACACATTGCTACATATTTGTATTTTATTATATATTATGTTATAATTATAATAATGTGTGTATATATTATACATATATTAATATATATTATATATATATACTAAAAACATAATGTGTGTTATTACAAGTTCGCATTATACTTTTGTTATTACTTTTTAATTATTATTTCCGGCCATCATTCTTCATACATTATTTTTAACTTATAATTGTAGGTTAAGTCATAGTAAATAATTGTTACTGTTGTTGTAATTAAACTTATATAATATATTAATACGAGATTAAAGTGGCATAAAATTAGTTATCGTCAGGTAAAACATCGGACGAAAGAATTTGAAGAAAAAATAATTATTTTAATAATCAATCGTTATAGTAACAGTACAAAAATTAAAAATTAGCGAGACAATTTAATATAAACAATAAACATATAATATAATATATATAAAGTACACATAATTAGTACATTTTTTTTTGTGGAACAGACTACAACTACATCACCACCAGAAGTTCTGGTCCCGAACATTACTTATAATAATATATCAGAGCATGATCATGTTATACATTACGTCTCCACTAGACACTCAGTATTATCTCATAGTATTATAAATAAAAATATCACCAACTAGTACTTACAAACTAATTATCGCCACCACTTAAATCGAGTTTATGTTTTAAAATGATAAAAAATCAAAATACCGGTATCATACAACAATTATCTTGATTTAAAAATTAATAAATACATTATATTTGAATACCTATATTAGCAGGAATATAATTATCATAAGATAATAAATTATTATATTATTATTTATTTTACAATATTACAGCGATTACCTAAGACAATAAGACGTGATATAATATTACTGCTGTAGCGCTATATCGCCAGGGTACAGGATGGTTATTAATTATTATATACCATTTTTCAATGGTATACAATGGTATTAAATGGTAACCATTATTCAATGGTTAGTTACTTATTATAGGTACGCAGTAGCCAGTCACTATGATGTAAATTAATTTCACTGCAGGAAGGTTTCATAATTAAAACTCAAAAATATAATTGAGAAAATTCAAATCGGCACACACCGCTTTTCACACACGTTCAAATTTTGAACAACAATAGTATAATTTGAACGAATGTTACTCGCTCCTCTGATGAATCACGCAGTAACC
This sequence comes from Rhopalosiphum maidis, assembly GCF_003676215.2. NCBI lineage: Eukaryota > Metazoa > Arthropoda > Insecta > Hemiptera > Aphididae > Rhopalosiphum > Rhopalosiphum maidis. The sequence goes on from NC_040877.1 coordinate 72,276,255, forward strand.
GTTGATACAAATTGTACATTTCGAAATTGTTTCCAATTTCCGATGATAACTGGTAACGCTGTCACTATGCCGTCTGACAATTGGACCGGTTTACTCCAGTAGCTTATACATGTAGATCAAAAGTAGTCGTAAGACGGGGTGACGCTGCCATACCGACAAAGTCTAATTTTAAATTGCTAGGAATTTGAAATTGACTTGAAGAATACTCCCACCTCGAGACGAATTAAATACTTATTATTTATACTGTTTATTATTTTGAAGGTGTACATAAGTAATTCTCGTATTATCCATTATCAACGAATTTTGATTTTATGTGGTATATTAAGTCACTCTATGCTTTAAAAGTTTACAATACATTCTGTTAGTCATCCGCTCATTGATTGTATTTATTATTAGTTATTAGTTATTACAATATTATTACCATTGCGATTGGCGAGTCAATAACTATAAAATTCAAAAGATGTAGGGCCGAATCTATACGTTTACTTGTGTTACCCCCCCCCACCCCAATATCACACACATAAATACATATATTATTAAATCATGGTGAATTTGACGTCTGCACTAGATAAAAATTATAAGGGCTGTGAATTTGTAGGAAAGTGAATTTTTATTTTATGATTGTGAAACGTAGCTTTGTATAATTTGAATTATGTAACAACAAATTTATTTACGAAACTTTTATAATGGATTTTTTGATATTTTTAACAAAATTTCATTAATTAACATTTTTGAAAACCTTTTAAAATTTTTAAAAAATGTTCCAGGCAAATAGCATTATTAAAAGATCAAAATTAAAATTAAAATTAAATCAACTTTTTATTAAAAAAATACATTTTTGCATGTAATATACTAATATCAATATAAAAATTAAATTAAAAATTATTTTAAGTGCATTTTGTTCAATAATTTTTGAAATTTTAAATGGATTTTTAAGGTTTTTTAGTGCATTAAATGCACAGCACTAACAATAATATAAAACAACTCGGCGACGTTTATAAAACAAAAAAATATTAATCTATAATATAAGTATATATCGTGTTGTAGGTATGTAGGCGTTCAATTTCAACGACGACAAATATTGTTGATGTTCCAGCCAGTAATATAAATATAACCTTATAACGTCATTATAATCGTATAACTACAGAATATACATGATATAATATAATAAGTAGTGTCAGAACGTATTATTATACTTATATTAAATTTACAATACTGAATAAAAATTCATAACCCATTTATTCCATTCTATGCTGCACACAATAATACGCGTAGGTAACTACCACCTAAATAGTTGTTATCTTTATACATTTGCAATGCGTTTAACACGTACTTAGGAAAATACACTAATTTACTTTGGTTCATTATTATTATTTTTTCCATTTTGAAATGACACACATACCATATTCCGTTTTCAGAAAACTGTCAAAAACCTACACCATGAATGTGCGAACGCGTTTTTATGAAATATTATTGAACGTCGAAAGACCTGTATGGCTGTTTGTGGTACATTATGTTTTATGTTCGAATGTATTAGGAATACAATAATATTGATTCAAATAAAATATCTGGACTGAGTATAGAAAAAAATCCAAATGAATATTTTGACGATTTTTACTGTACAATAAAAATATCGTGAGTTCTCGGTATCTACTATAAATAAACCATTCAAATATTTGTGAATGTATGTTCAGTTTATACATATTACTTACTTAATTAAAATTTACTAAAACGTATTACTATAGTTATTTTTTTTTTAATATGAACTGTTTTCGTAAACTTCAATAGGTAATATAATATAATATAATATAATATGCAAGTAAATGATAATGTCACAAAGCCGAATAAAGTTTGAAATAAGAATTATTTTTTGAAATTTTTGTCATAGTCTTTATGTCTGTATACAATTTACGGGAGGAAATGTACTTAAAATATACGCGCCGGTGAGTTCATAAGCTCCATCATAATATCGAATTTCAATAGCTCTTTAACAATATATAGCTTATTTATAAAAACCCTTGAAAGCTCTATTTAATAATAAACGCGCGCCATATGCATATTGTTATATAATTCAAGTATCTGTGCGATTCTGACCAAAATGGAGTCATTAAAAACCTGCAGAAGTTACGCCCATCATGATTTAAGGGTAATAACATTTTTTTAAACTACAAAAGAAAATCAATATTTATTAATTTATTGCCAACATGCATAATATAAGACATGTATTCATGCGTATCATACCGTCATATTATAGACTTAATACATTAGGCGGTGAGATGGGTTTTATTTAATCATAATTATCACCTTTGCAAATATTGTCGTCATCGTATAAAAAGCGAAAAAAAGTATAAAGTTATATAAATTTAAAAATAGAATAATAAAAATTTGCATGACTGCAGCGACGATAAAAGTTTATATATTTTGTTATAACTTATAAGTTATAAGTATTAACAACAATATATAATATTATTATACAATATGTCGTGGTATATGAGGTACGTTAAAAAAAATAGTCATAATTTTTAATTAGATATATTTAATATATCTAATTATTTATTTACATTTATCAGCTATTTATATCGATATCCTGTATATTAATCATATACATTGCAAGGACTTCAAAAACTTATAGTAAAAATTTTATCCGTGGATAAATAAAACATAATAAATATAAATATCGCCTTGTATACCCATATAATAATTTAAGGTATTGATATGGACTGGAGTAATATAAACATTATGCATACATGCGTTTCGGGAAAAATAATTATACAGGTTGCACCATAATAAAGTTTGTAGGTTAAGACCATTGTAATGAATATAACAGGGAAAGAAAGATACGAATATTAACATACATATTATATAATAATATTATAATAGAGAAGATCTAAAAAAGCAAAAACCTAATATTTTAGAAATATAACATAATATAACCAGGTTAATTAAAAAAAAATAGATTGTATTTCGTTTAGGACCGGTTTCTTTCGATTTCAACACTTGTGTTAAATGCCAAAGGATATGTATATATTATATCATATACCTTATTAATATAGGCTACTGTATTGAGTAATGAGGCAAGCTAAAAGACATAAATGGGCGGATCAAAAAATAGGGGGATATTGTAAGTCGACCTTGAAATCTTATAGGCACTAGAAAGAATTTGTTTTGTGCACATGCCGCCAGGGGTCATTGCCTAGCATTCGAAATAAATATTGCCTACACACGCACACACAGGATATACTACACAAAATAAATACACTATCTTCGATGACGTTGGAAAATTCGAATTCCACATGATCCAAAATAATGTTTCGTATTATATACATAATAAAATATTTATTTATAATACTGTAAATCTAACTGAACCAGATGAATAATTGAAACTAGCAGAATATAGGTTAAAAATTAGGGAATAATTTTTAAAATACGACTGTATAAAGTTAACTATATAAAAATGGTATTTTATAGGTACATATTTATCATAAAAACAGTAACTTGATATAGCTCCGGATATATATAAATATATAATATAATATAAATTAAAAGCGATTAATTAAAAAACAGTATAAAATCGCTGTATATTAATTGAGTCCCAATACATAGACGGGGAAAAAATAATATGCCAATTATCAGTAATTGAGTCCGCAGTTGGGAAATCATAAATATACTAATTGTGTCCGATAATTATTTTGAGTAAAATATAAAAACAACCATAATTTAAGTATATGGAGACAACTACGTGATATCGTTGATATCCATTTCATACAATGTTTATAGCACAAGTTTGTACCAATATATATAAAATGTAATTTTATCATCACCTATATTCATTTAATATTTAAATTATTTATATTATATTATAGCCATACATTACTATGTAATAAAGTATTTAAAAAAAAACATTTTTTAAGTCTGTAAAAATGGAAAGGAAGATGTTTTTTTAAAGTTTGACAGGTCTTAGTATATTAAAACACGGACTAAATTAGAATATACCTTGAAAACTCCAAACTCAATTCATCCTAAAAGGTTGTATATGGACTCAATTCGTATGCAGGCTACATAATATTACGAACTGTAGTAATTTTAATTTATATACACCTATAATATACCTATATAAAAAGGAAAACAATTCTAGTTCATACTTAATTGCATAAAAAAATTCAACTGCATCTTCAGAAATAATGAATCAAAAACATTTTTAAAACACACATTAGGCATCCAAAGACACGGTTTTTTTCTTGAAATCAAATATTTAATATTTTAATGAAGATCCTAATGAAAGTTACGCAACGATTTTTTGTTTTTGTTTTTTGCTCGTTCAAACTTAATAATCCATAATACCATACAATAAGATCCATAAAATTAGCAATCAATACTAAAAATCGAAATTTTCAATTAATAAAATACGCCGCACAATTTACTCAATTGATTCGTTCAGTATTGACAAGTTTAAAAGTATAATCTACATAATATGTAATGGTATACTTAAAATGATTGTAAAACAATAAGAAATATATGAGTTACAAGTCTAGACTTTTAAGTACTAATATGGCAATGTCATTTAATATTAAATAAATAAATAAATTACTTCAAAATAGTTTTAGAGTATTTAAAAATAGAATTTATTTTTCTTTTGAATAATTTACAATATTTTATCTGCCTGTGTGCTATTTTTAATACGTTATAATAGTCATGCCATGTTTGAAAAAGCCACAGCACGCTTATATTAGTATAGTTTTATAACACTCTAAGGTCAAAGTCATTTATGTTATTATTTTAATATTTTATGTTATTTATAATATAGGTACATTATAATATTATATACATGATTAAGTTTAGTGTAAAGATTAAAGACTAAATAGATTACAGCTAGAGATAATAAAATAACTAGGTGGAAAGAAGAGTCAAAAAATTTTTGAATCTTATTCTGACTATTAGACGAACTTAAAACAGACATAGTCATTTAGATTTTATAAGTCTATACACAACATTTTATAATGTTTTGAAAATAGTTGATTCAAAAATCCTAAAAATAATTTAGGTCTGCCCTTATTTCAATTCCAAGCTACTCAACAAAAAAAAGTATATGTATAACTACGTATTATATTTATCAATTAGGAATAAATATAATTTTCAATAGCAAATAATACATAATTATGTAACAACTGATGCATTAATTCAAAAATAGTTTATTCGCAATAAGGGTTAATAAAATTAATGTTAAACAAGAATATTAATACAATTAGTTGAAATGAACAAATATTTGAAAACATTCTATTTTAATTGACAATTTTTAATATAAATCTAAAATAACATTCGAATGGATTCGATTAAATGTTTACAAGAATAAATATTTAATCATCAGTATTGAACATTGAATCTACCTGCTTAATTATTTATTAAGCTTCGGATCACAACACTATTTTTTTATTATTTAATTTTCAATAAATGTATTAAAACTAACGATTAACACACTTGTACAATAAATATTATGTTTTTATTAATGAAAACATGCGAATTAATGTAATAAACATTATGAACTTGATATCATTTTGGTCATATGAAAATGCAATTTACATCTGAACTTCACTTATTAAACTATTTGTACATTATTAATCACATTACTTTAATTAATTAAATATTTATAGAATTTAATAAATTATTAAATATAATATACTATAAAATCAGTACTTGGTTATATGCGTAGTTAAATTTTAAATTAGATATTATTTTTCCGTAGGCAACATGAAAAAAATAAAACACTGTAAATAATATAATTTAAATATAAAGAAATTGACTAGGTATTTTATTGAAAAAATATAGTATTATAGTACTCGTATATTGAAATAACAATGCTAGAAAACAAACAATATCGTTAAATAATATTATAATATAATAAATCCCAGGCTTTTTTAGTTATCATAATTGTATTTGTCAACTCAGGAATTCTATCGGGCGAGCCAAAAGTTAGTGATGTAAGTAACTATAATATAGTTTGTGTACAGACTACAGATTATGACATGAAAGGTTAGGTTAGGTTAATTATGTCTCGAAGAAAACTTACCTTGGTTTTCTCCAAAACATAATTAAAATTTCAAATAGTAGTACGTCATAATCGAGGAAATAATGAACCATACTGGCATACCTATATTCTATTATAGCGGATTTCAACTTTATAGTAAACAAAAAAATTCGAAAATTCATTGTTATGATGCAAGGCGGATAGTTTCTGCAATTAACACCGTAACCAGACTCAAACTGTTGATAAAATAAGGACTGTTTTTAAAACCAGCAATAAATTTGACAAGACCCAGACGAGGTTGATAATATTTGCGAAACGCGGTGAATTACAAAATGTCTTCTGGACTCCAGACCGCCACAATTAATATTGTCAACAGAGTATAAATTTTAATAATACTATTTATTGTTTATTGACCAATGACAGTTCATAATTATAACGTAGTATATACCTGAGTACCTCACTTATACGCTATATTTAATATATTTTATTGCTGTACGCAAAACAAACAATAATTATATAATATAATTTAAAAATAACGAAACGCTTTATAATTGAAAAATTTACAAAAAAAAATATATAAAGTAATCGTTGTTCGCAAATCATACGTATATAACTAAATAACTTAATTTCAGCATAAAAACAAAATATACAAACCATAATATTTGGTTATCATAAATTAAAAACACACTAAGTATATATAGCTACACAGTACATTTACAATAAAATGGCTATAATAACTAAACAGTATAACTAGTAAAACTGTTTTTTAATTATCAAATATTTTCTTATGTTCAAATGTTCAAATGTTTACATTTTTGTTTTTAAGCAAGAAATGCAGTTTTAATTTAATACCAAGCGATTCTTTAATAACAAACTATTCATTAATTCAAAAACTATTAACATTTGAAATTTTTTTTAAATATTTGTTTTAGATAATTTATAGTCGAATAAAACAACATTTTTAATGTTTTTTAACTTACTCGAATGACAACATACATTTTTCTATTTTTCATTTCATATTCTAAAAATTTCCTTTTTTAAATGTAAATCGCATAAAAAAATATTTTCAAAAACGTTAATATAATTTTTGTAAATAATGATTGTTTGTATTGATTAAATAAAAATCATTCTGTAGTATAACCGTTTTTTAATAAAAATTATAATTAAAAAAATAAAACAAATCAATAATTGAATAATCACGATTTAAAAGCATTTAACCTTCACTGATAAGTATTTTAAAACTATAATAATAAACAAGTTTTAATTTATTTTATTCGACTAATTGTACATTAAATCGAAAAAATAAAAAAATAACATAAATTAAAAACAAATTTAAGAAAAAGTTTAATGGAAATTTCAAAACAAACCTAGACATAGCAACGTAGTGTCTTAACACATGGTTTAATCTTGAAAATCCGATAAACTGATTATAATTCTTTGGCGGGTTACACATAAATTTAATATATTTACTGGCCCTCATTACGAGTTTGACATTAATTGGGCTGTCAAATATTTGAAAACGTGTTAAACTCTATTGTATGTTTATGGACCCCATCTCAAAGATGTTAAAAAATAAATAACTTTATACGTATACTAAATATTTAAATACATTATATTATAACTACTATTAATCGCAGTAGTTTTGTTTTTAATTCAGGATATCAGGACTGAGAAACAAGTATAACACAATATTAAATAAATAATATATGACATACGACAACGAGTATAAAATTATATAAATATAAAAAAAAACAAATCTGATTGAACTGTGGTAGCTAAATAAGTGACGAATACTATATTATCTATATATATTTGACGTATTACAAGTTATAACGAGTCTAGGTGTATATACGCATCTATATGAACTAAAAGAAATATTAAGTCTCAATAAACATATTATTACACTATAACTTGGTGTGGAGGTGGCAGTTAGTATAATATTTTAATGATAAATCATAAATACGATAAACGGGCGCTCGACGACTGTTTTGTAGTTATCGCGTGCGTGTATAACATAGTACATAGGAAATTAATATAATAAGATCTATTACCCCTTGCGGCGGCGACCACCATCATATCAAAAACACCGGGCCACGGCGGCGGCATCGTCCCACGCGCAAAAAATTACCTCCTCCCCCGCGTCATATAATTCGCTTACCCCTTTCACCGTACGCCCCCACAATAACGCACACGCGCTGTTGAGACACACGAGCTATATGTTCGCATATATAGTAGGCGGTGCGGGCACGTGATTGTCCAGCCGCCGGTCCATCCCGTAAGCAGGATCCACACCCCCGCGCTGTACGGGTTATTGTGGATAGAACGCGTGCCCCATTGTACGCGGCTCGTACGCACACGCCAGTTGAAATTATAGACGGGATAGTAAAAAAAACGCAAAATACGCGGGGGCCACCCGCACTATATATATATATTATAAATATATGACATATATATGTAGATACAATAATGAAATATAATATGCGAATCCGACCTCCTATTGACTTGCTGCTGCAGTCAGAGATTTTTATTTCTATTTTTTTTTAGTTGTCACATCTCTCCTCACCCACTCATTTTTTTTTCGTTATTTCATCTTTTAGCTCTTTTTTCTCTGTTTAGTGCTCGAGAGTTAGTTCATATACGATTCACGAATATTTAAATATACATACAATATACACACAACATTAATATATATGCACGACTTGCCGTAATATATAGGTATTTATATAGATATATACCCTCCCATTATCCTAGATTGCGCAGAGGTGATTAAAAGTTGATGAAGGCCGAAGGGGATGCCACTACCATTATAAAATTATCGATTAACGTGATATATATAATAGGAACATTAATATATATGCCTTGACGTACCCCCGCCCCAAACATCACCACTGTGCATGTATGTGACATCAACTAAGTCATAATATTATACCGACCATGCCGATAAATTTGTTTTTTTTTGTTGTTATTACTCAAGTACTACTGTACTTGGTATTTTGATGTAATCATACATTTCCTTCATTTAGGCAGGACCGCTAATTCCTAATCCCAATCTATTTAATAAGTGAGATAATAGAACTTAACAATTGGGTCAGACTTGAGTATAGGTTGGTTATCGGGACAGTTGATTGAGGAAAAGATACCTACTAGCAATCTACGAATTTTTTTATATCGACTGTTCTAGAATCATTACGATAATCAATCGAAAATTATGCAACGAAGAATAATATATACCTACCTATTAAAAAGGCTAAAATGCTAGGCTAGGTAGATAGCTAAAACATGGCTCAAACTCTATGATATCAAACCTCATGTTTGATATCATCACTCACAATTCACAATTATAATAATATAACGACAAGCGTTCGTAATGTAATTTAAAAATCAATAATGATGATGTTAAGAATGTATGTTTCGTTGAGTTATTTACAAGACATCGTCGTGATATTCGTAACAAACATTTTTATTTTAAATAGTAAAAGTATATAATATATAATATTATATAAGAACGAATAATATATAAATAAAGTTGAAATTATTTTACTCAAATACTATTCTATAATGATTAATGGCGTTCTGCATAATAGCTAGAATATAGAAAATGACAGAATGCACTTAAATAATTTTAGTGTACCTAAGTTCATCAATCACACATGTTCTTGAATTTAGTATGGTTCGATTTTAAACAATAACATTAAATTTCAACAATTTTTTACTTATAACAGTAATATTAATGTATATTATATATACGTATTTTGGATCAAATTGTATTGCCAAGTGAACAATAAATGTATGTAAATTTTTTATTGGTTACTTTTTCAGATCTTAAAATGTATTATTACAGTAAACTAATATAGATATATTATACTATAAACTAAATATAAACATATTAAGCAAAAACATTAAAACACAATTACGAAAAATAAGTAATAATCAATATGGTAAATACTAATTAACGATTATAGTTTTGAGAAATTATAATCGTTAAAAATTAATCTATTATATACATAAATATGTATAAATAGTATATGCTACACATTAATATATTCATACAATATAATATTATTACAACATCTTATGAGTTCTCTAAGGGATAATGCATTTTTAATGTTCAATTCAATAATCTTCTACTAATGAATTCAAAGTACCATCATTTATCGATCACATATATTTTTCATACAACTAGCCTGGTAGCTAAGTTTAGAAATAATATTTTTACCCAAGCCACCTAAATGAAAACCAAAAATATTTGCAAACGTGTTCATTAAAAAATAGACTTGAATAAAATATGTAGTTACTTCATGGAAAAAATGTATTCGTTTCATGTCGTTTCAAAATATTAAAAACTAAAATACGACAAAAAAAAAACCGGTAGTGGTCAGAATTCAAATAACACTATATTATACTATAGTCCCAAATATAAGTATTCCAATTGCATTTAAAATTTTAAACACACATTGGTTCCCAAAATAACATATTTACGTATTAATAAAATAAGTAAATATAATATAGTTTAATTTTATTTACACATCATTAAACATACATAAACATAAATTGTTAACTAAGAAAAATATTACAGTTATCAACTCATAATAATATAATTAATATATTTTAAAAATATATTTTTATTGAACAAATCAATAATAAATTATATTATTATTATATTTTAATGGTACGCATATTAACAGTCAAATTATTAAAAAGCATACAATAAAAAAGATTATTGATTAATTTGTATAAATAATTATTTTTATGAATTCAAAATTATATATTTTTGTTTGCAATCTTTCAGTTTATCGGCTTTCTTATCATTAATATACAATAAAACATCATTTGCGCCAAATATTGTTAACTCGTACGAATACGAATGCGGTATATTCAATTTACATTGCAATATGTAAGACAAAATCGGGATATTTATTTAGTTTAAGTAATCACCGAAAAAAGGGTATTTCTATAATTTGGGCCGCAGCAAACGCCAGGCGACACCCCAAAAAATAACGAAAAACTCTGAAATTGTTTTCTAAAAACGTGAATTGTTCGACATGCAGTACAATGACGAACGCTAACAACAATAATATACTGATAATATTTGCTTTGGAATAAACGGTTAGGTTAAAAAAAAATCCAAGATTCAAAAAAACCATTTCCAAGAAGCCCTGTTAAGAATAAAAATTCACCTTTTATAATCAGTAATCACGTAACAGCATGGGCACACTATCTACAATGAAGGTATGGTAGGTACACCATACTCCTCGAAAAGACTACAAAAAATAAACAAGTTACCACTACGACTACTCTGGAAACGTATGCTACAAATTTCAGGGATACGCGAACGATTGGCGTAACTTGATGCGTTCAGCGCACGCACGATATCAAAAGCAGAGTTATATTATAATGTACATTTAGATTTTCACGCACAACTCGAAAGAAACGTAAATAAGGGCCATTAAAGATACCGGTCGGTTGAAAGACTATATAATTTTATATTTTTACTGCCCACACTATAGTCGTGTGCACCATACCGCGTATACACGCGAGCGAATAATATATAAGGTATGCATAAAAAAACTAAGAAAGCACAGCTGCAGTATTCTACCACGTTTCATATATTACCCGCGTGTTATACATTATATATCATATATTTATAATTTATATCCATTACGAACGCGTCAATTACGGTCGCGTTTCGAAAACGACTTCCGGTCATTGACCACCGCCGAAACGCTATACAGTACGGTCAGCCACACTGGGAAACAGGTTGTCGCGAATCTCGCAATTCAGTGTATACGCATCAGAAATTTGAAAGCTAACAAGTAATTTTTTTCATCTTTATCAGTATGTGAGTTGAAGCGACCCAGAAGAACTAAGTGGACGTTCGTAATTTTAAGTAATCTACACCTGTCGGGTCGCCGTTAATCACATGAGAAACAAAATTTAATCAAAACGTATTGAATTATTCGGGCCTGCGTGTCCTTGTGTTTTGTCTGCACCCCAATTTCATATACTATTATTTCCGAAGAGGAAAAAACCGACGTGCCGCCGCCATGTTTCACGGGGTGACGAGAACCCTAGCTACGAGTAAAAGCCTCATTCATTTGTCCATCACGAGCCACGCACACGCAGAAGCAGTCCCCCTTGTCGACTACTGTTGCCGCCACTGCCACGAACGCCATTGGTCCCACCGTGAAAACGTCACGCGTGATAACCGCAATGTGATCCCTGCTACGATGCGACAAAATTATTGAAAAAATAAAACCGTTTACTACTCGTCTATTCGAGAACACGTACTAACTTCTAAAGTACCTGTACATAAATTTTGTATCGCAAAAATCACGCGAAAAATATAATCAAAACTACAGCAGCTAAGGTTCAGATGTATTTAAATTATAATATAATTGTTTACCTCTGAACGGCCGGTTGTCTCGGTTGGAATTGAGAACTCGGTTGACCGAACGCGTAACCGTTGTAATCTTGAGTGTTACCCTGGTTGGCCTGCTGTTGACTCTGGTCCATGTCGTTCGGAGTCATAACTACGGAGTGCACCGGGTTCAAACTAAATACACACACAATGTTACACTCAACACAGCCAACAGTAAATTACTTTAATACTTTATTACATGTTCTACTCTATTACAATATAATATAATTTATTACACACAGCCCGCAGTATTGTATATCATGGAGCACGTGTCGCAACGGCAATCGTCTTCATCGTCTCCTTTCCGAGGAGTTCACTCACAATATCAACGATCGTACTCGTATTATAATAAAAACGAGTGTATAAGTTCGAGCCGGTGTTATGGACGTGTGCCGATGCGACCGTGTCTATAACAGTATATGACACCTCAAAACAACGTATAATATTCTACGTATATATCGTATTGCTCTGGAAGATCGACAGGCAATTTTTACGATTCTTTTGGACCCGCCAACGGTATACTTATTGGTTTGATAGGTATCGGTATCGGCGAACGAAGATTTTTACCGCGAGCGTGCTTCTACGTAAATCGATCCCCGTTCGAACGCGGCGACGGCAGCGTCGACGACTAATATAAACGCCCGACCGCCCGCGCGCCTCGCCCTGCCAACGCCGCATTACACGCGTACGATAAACTCGGCACGCCGCACACGCAGCCGGTCGTCGTCGCCGTCGTCGCGCGTTTGCCCTTCTCCTCCGACGCGGCGCGTCCTCTACACGCACGCACACACGAGGAATGTGCGGCGAAGGCTCTCCTCTGTTGTAGCCGGTTAGAGTGTGTGTTGTGAGTTTAAGTGAGTGTGTGCTGCGAGTATGAGTGAGAGAGTGTGTGTGTATCGCGCATATTACAGTGCACGGCAAGAGGTGTACAAATCGCATAGTATTATTTTATTTATGCCATGGTAGTATCATCCAATATGCACGAGACGTTTGAAACGAGCGCGTAAAAGTGTATAGTATTTTTACGTTACATGAGAGCAATAATAATAATATAGTTATAGTATCGCGTACACGCGCGGCAGGTACGACGAGACAGGGAAGCGTTTTTTTCCCCCCGACTTCACCTGCAAGCGAAGCGCGCCGTTCGCGAGGGGGTGGAGACGATCGGAATGTCCCGGCGGCGGTGAACGTCGTAAGCCACGTGTGGGAAATGTGACTTGTCGCGTGCGTAACACGACGGAAAACCGCCACCGAGGGTGTAATACAATAATATTATATTGAACGGGAAAAAAACGGACGACAACGACGACCCATATCATATACTATTGTTTTACCGTTTTAATTTTATGCCCGAAAAATACATTTAAAAAAAAATGTTTACGTGAGATGGCGGAACACAATATTATTATTCTAATACCGGTCGGTCACAGTGGTGTGTGTACATATCATGTAGCAGCGGTGGCGGAATAAACATTTTCGGAATCGATCAAAAACGTTTACGCCACCGACGCCAGCGAGCAAACAAAATATTAATAATAAAGATAAAAAAAACTACGTACTGTTGGCCGTGTAATATTTATACACCAAGGTAGTACCTTTACATACACACAATCGAAGACGACGGCAGCACGAAACAAAAATTATTAATCGGCGTTACTTTTATTTTTTAGAAAAAATATATGTTTTTATTCCGACGATGGCGACGAAGTTATACTGAGCCGCTCTAAAAAGCGATTATCACAAAATGCAAACAACGTCACTTAATTAGATGACAAAAAACTAATTTTCAAAAAAACTATTAAAAAATATATATAATATTTATACGTCAGATATTAATTGTTATACTATTTTACAATTACATATATTAATACTACACTATTATTATTGTTGTTGTTAAGTTATGTTACTATATTACCGGATTCGTGAACAAAAACCACTAAAACAACTGACGGTACACAATAAATGTCAAAATTTAATTTAATTTATATTTTTATTAAAATATAATAAATAAATGTACTTTTAATTTATGATGTGATGGATTTTGGTCGGAGCGCACGGCGCAAAAACAACGTTACGGACGGACGGGCCGCGGTAGACAGAGAGGGAGAGAAAAAAATACTTAAAACTCGTCCGAACTACTACATAATATATATATATAAAACGCAGTGTGGCCAACTACGACGATGTGTAGTCGGCCGCCGCCGACACCGCCGTCGACGACGTATGATGTCCCGAACGTAAACGTGTTTTTTTCCTCTCTTCCTTGCTCAGTATTTTTTTTCTCTATTTCATTTATTTTTTACTACAAAACTCACGCCATTCATTATCGGCGTATACTTTGAACGGGATAACATCGGACCATTTCGGGCACGCCACACAAACCGTGGCCCGATTGCTTGCGGCGTGGGGGTTCGATCAGCACAAATACAATAATATGTAATATATGTGTAATTATGATATAATATATTCATAATAATATAATTATTATAATATGCACTTGTGTATACATACTAATAATACATATAAACATATAATATAATGTATTGTTTATTTAATAGCCCCTCATAATGTGTACAATGTTTCCACAATAAGTTTTTTTTAAAGGGTTGGGGGTTTGTAAAAAATTTAAAAATTCTATAAAATAAGTAATTGTTTTCGTTTGTATGTCAGATATAAAAACGACGCAATAAAAATAATAATATAGTACATTATAATAATGTATGATATGATATCGTGTGACGGTGAACGCCACGGCGAGACAACGGGTTTCGCGTGCAGTATGTATTTTCAGAGCAAAATATTGCAGTTAAGTACTAGAATTATACAATCGTCTATAAAACGGTGTTCCTCCGCTGTGACATTTCTTTGACCTTCCGCGCGCGCATTTGTTATTTATTTTTTTACGACACTGGTTTCTTGCAAAACGCCGGCGACAACGCTTTCCCTCAGAACATTTCTCTCTGTGAGTCCGTTGCTCCTATTCCAAGACGATGAAATAAACGAACGAGAATTTACGCGTATAAATAATAAATGGATAATATATGTATAGACTAATAAACTATAATTGTATATGTTCGACGATAAATATACGAGAATCACCATAGCTAGTAGCATCCTATAAACATAATAATAATATTGTAAAACCAGAAAAAACCGCCAGCAATAGAAACTGCAAAGTGCAGGGCTGTATACAGAAACGGCTAATATTTAGAAACTGCATTAATACAATTCGTTAAGGTAAATATTGCACTATACTTTTAAAGAATGGTTTCAAAGATGGATTTACCTGAGCCCTTCATCTGCCAAATAAAATAATAAATATAAATTTAATTAATCAGGTCAGAGGCGCACAAAGCAAGACGATTTCGAGTAAAATATTATACGAGTCTATAGAATGCGATATTCTTCTCGGGCACAAAGAATACATATTATTATAAATAATATAAAGTATATTATACTATATATATGTACGAAATAACCTACCTATATATTGTACACTGGTGTACAGGACAAGGGCAAACGAGTAACGACAACGTTTGATATACATTATACATATAATATAGTGATGTGGTGGGATGATGGTGGTGGTTTTTGTGCGCGTTAAGTATAATAAATATTTCGTATATTTTGCAGGTCAGGATTTTCAAACTACCTGCAGGCTGCAATAGAACGAGGCAAAAGACCTTGCGCCCGGATTACATCAACAGCAATATCGAGAATCAGACATCCCGTCAAACCTTGCGTTTTAGTATTTTATACCGTTCATATACACTGCTACACTATAGTATGCAACAGAATAAAGGTATTATTATAATAAATTATAATAATATAGATGTGTTGTTGTTGTTACATACTGCAGAGGAAGTGGATTACATATAGATAAATTCTCATTAAATCGTTGAAAATCACGATAAATGGGTCGTATTTAAACTAAATGTATGTTGCACATGAACACATGGACAATGACCTCATTCAAAAAAGTAAGAAAAACCCATTCAAAGCACAATGGTGATAATGTGTTATTACTTATTACTTGATTAGGTAATTAATACATATTACATTGTACCTAATAAGTCCATAATAAATATATACTTTACAGAGTAGTATATAATTTAGAGGAAAAAAAATATTTTGGAAGAAACGTTCCACGCCTAAATGTTTTAAATGGAATAGGAATACCATCTGCTTCCGGTGAAAAATTATAAATGTGTAAAGGGACATACGTAACACAAAAATAATACCAATTGCATAAACAATTCATCACACTAAATTTTTATGCCAATTAAACGTCAAACATAAGAGTTAAAATAGGTAAATACAATATGTACAGAAAATACTTTGGTAAATTTATCTGCATACATACTTCTAACTACTTCCAACCATACGTATGTACAAAATATTCGTATATTGAAAAAATTAATTCAATTAAACAGTCACAAACAGTATCGCTAAATAACATAATAAAGACTTTTAGTTTTGTTTTAGACGTTTTAGTAACTTTTAAAAAAAAAAAAAAATGGAAATTATCAACAAAAATACAAATTACTTAACATTTTGACTCATTGAAAAAAAGGTACACATAATATTTTTATGTAGGTGCAGCACGCGTGCGCGTACACTCACACACGTGCATATTATTTTGTAGTAAAGACTGGATGACACACGAGTCAAGTATTTTAATGAATATTCGTCATGTACAATGTATATATGTGTATATGAAATAGTATATATATATATATATATATATATATATATGCGTGTGTGTGTGCGTATGTATATATATACATAATCATTATATTACACAAATAATATGTTCTCTTCTTAGGTCGTGTACTAACGACAAATAAACATGTACATTACATTATATAGAAATGAGAATAGTCACTTAAAACGTATCATTTTGTTCTTAAAATATCGATACATGGTATGTATACATATTATATAAGTACGCAGAAATATTATTGTTAGTATAGATGCCGCCAATTAATATCATATTATTCGTATCAGAATTATTACAAGGGAAAAAATATGAACCAAGGCATAAGAAACGACTGTTTTTAAAATTATTTTAACTTTAACTTCTTATTAAAAATATGGTAACTAAATATTACATAGTTACATGTTTAATAAATAAGGCACGCTAAATATGTTTTATTGAATAAAATAAAATATAATATAATTTATGTCCAATAAACTATTCCTAATCATTATAAGCAGGTATTAAGAATCATTTAGATTTAAATTTATATTAATAATTAAGTTGAATCAACAAATTTATAATTTTATGGTTCTTACAACAGACGGCAATCATTTATAATTGAATTTAACGTACATAAAAACAGATTAAATTTTTGCCCAAATTAAATATACTAAAGTATTACAATGTAGTATTTACAATATTATATATAATAATGGTTAATTTATACATAATATTAGAGCGCAGATTTTTATGCATTTGCATATTTATTCTTGGTATGATATGCTTAGTGAGCACAAAATTTGTTTCATGACATAAATATTTAAAAAATAAAACTTTTTAGTGCATATTTTTACAGATTTCGACATTTTTTTTTATTTTAATGGCTTATTTAACAATTTGAATCGCATATTTCATCTTTGAGTGGATATTTGGATGTTTTTTATTTTTTTTTTAGTTTTGGTTAATATCAAAATAAATTAATAGAGGTATACTTATAGGTTTTTCCAAACATAACCTTAATAATCAGGGAAATAAAATATGTATACCAAGATGACGAAGGTAACGAAAAAAAGTGAACAAGTACCTATAGTAGGGTTCTATAATTTTTAAAATATATTTTATTAATTAAATGTTCAAAAAATAAATTTTCTGTTTGCTATTTTTTATGCATATTTTAACATTTCAGTGCATATATTTATGCATATTTAGGATTTTTTAGCGCATATTTGGTTGGTTTTTAATGCATATAGATCCACGCTCTAATAAAATATTATCGAAGGTAGGTGTTTATCATTTGATTTTTAATCCAGTAATAATTTTCAGTCTAATATTGTAAGAAATATACTTTTTATATATTATTTATATATATATATATAACCTCTATATTATAAATTCTTCACGCAGAAAGTTGCAATGAATAATACAATGATAATAATAGCATACATAAAAACAACATTAATACAAATGAAACTGCCATCGATTTCTGTTTATAAAAAAAAAAACCAAATTGAAATTAAAATAAATTTATTCCCACTAAGTTTTGAATCGTTTATCATACGCGCGCGCGCCGTTGCGTGCACCCTGCTTGGCTTGAATCAACCCTCATGGAATATACTCGAGTTGTATATATATATTTATATTTATATATCTATATATATCATATGCAAAGCACTCGTCATCGTACAACCCATCCGACGGATATACACGGGGAATATAAAATATATACGTGTGTGTGTGTGTGTGTATACAGACGCGAAAAAAATGCCATATAATATAATACGGCCGGTAATGAAATCCGTTCCGTTCGCCATTTTGAGTGCGTATAATAATTGATGTTTTTTTCATTCTTTTTTATACTCATTTCACTACGCGTACATTGTATGCACAACTACATACATAGAAAATGGCGATTTCGAATTAATTTTTTTTTAAAATCAGTAAATATATATTACATGTTATAAAATTGCATGTATATTATTTCAGATAAAACATATACAGTATACTACATAGACACAATATAGTGCGACAGCCTATATCATAAAGTCATACAAAAAATATATTACAACCGATAATATATACTTACGAGTAAACTATTTTTCCAATGAATCGAATCTATTCGATAGGTAGTATACCTATGTATAATATACCTATACAGAGTGATTTATCAAGCATGCTTAGTGCTTACTCCTTTTTTTCTCAATTAATGACAAACTTTTTAAAAAAATATTCATAAAATTGTTAAGCAAGTATGTTAATAAGGATCATATTTTAAAATACTTAAATTTTGTTCTGAATAGAATTATTAGATTTTTTAACTATAGAGTATCCCGTGGGGTAATAATTGTCTTATTAACAAATGATAACCACCCTTTTTTATGGTTGATAGTGTTAAGTTGATGATTTTTTAAAAGTGTTGATGTATATAAATCGAACTTCAAACTTTTATGAGTTACTGTTAGTACTAAGGTAGCACATGATAACATGTTTAGAAAATCTGTATAAAGGGCTTATATTATGATGATATCAAAACTAAAGTGATGAATATAAATTTTATAATTTTTTTAAGCTGTCCGAGTGTCATATAAATACTATAAGCTAAATATTTCACCTATTTCATATACTTTTTGTAAAACTATTACTATATAACATAAGAAAAATTATCCTTGATACATAAAATGTAATAACTTGTTCGAGTTTAAATTTAAATGCGTCAACGAAAAATTATCATCAAATTAAAATCTTGAAATAGAAGCGTGTTCCATTTTAAAAAGTCTGTATCGTCACAGTATACTCATTTAACGATTTAAAAGTCTAAGTATTTAAAAACATGAGCTCTCGACGTATTTAAAAATCCCAAAAATTAGAATATTAATTATTAATAAAGACTAAAATGAGTGAAAAGTGAGCGTAGGTATATTATTGGATATAATTGAGTTTGTTTTCGAATATCATAATTTTTATTTTTTGATTTAACAAGAATATAAAAAGGCGGTGATTAGACTGATTAGATAAAAACACATTTATCAAACTGTTTACACAGTTATTTAAAAAACCACGATTTCATTCAATCGTTAGTAACTAGGATACTATATCTCGTTTTTAATCAATGTTATTTATTGAAATACTTAATTGCATTCCCTCGTTGCAAAATTCAATATCTATGTGTAAAAAGGCCATTTAATTTTTTTATTACAGCAATTTCAAATATTTGTATATACAATATATACACGATATTTTCTTTTTATATATAAATATGCAGGTAAATACGCTAGCGAATAATATGGTTGAGCAAATATCTAAATTCGGTAAATTGCTGTCAAGTGTAATCAATATTTATATAAAAAATAAAAAAATATATCATTCATAGTTTTACAATTGGGTATTTTATTTTTAAATGTATTTAAAATACAAAAGTAGGTATACACACACATTATTAATTTCAAAAAATAATAAATTCTAGCAGTTAATAAGTAAATTAAAATAATTATTTATTGAAACAAGCAATTGTACCATGACATTTAGTTATAAATGATTAAAATATATACATATATATATTTAACCCTAGTTAGGATATCATGAAATAGCCCGACTTTCAAATTCTGCAGTAGATATTTATTTGTTATTTACAGATTATAATAGTGGTGTTGGCACATATTATGCGGTATAAGAAATAACTAAAAACTGTAAAATATAATATATTTTAAAAAGTATAAATTAATAGATTAAAGAAATATCCGAGAATACAATATAATATACATTCAGATTATTGATGTTTCCAATCGACCTAAAATTATTTTAGACAGAAGATTTTTTTCAACTAACTGTGATAAATTTTATCAAATTTTTACTTAATATTTAGCCAAAGATAAATTACTATTTGATGGAATTATATTATTAGCTGTTTGACTATAAGTTCAGTTAACAAAAACTGTTATTTTTCACAGCTGTTAACAAGGCTGTAACTGAAAAAATTTGAGGGAGTCCAACAAATTGTATGGTCAATAAACTATATTTACCAGTGAAATGTGGCTGCTTTTAAAAATGTCGGGTTACGAATTCAACCCTAAGGGCATCGAAAGAGCATAAAACAATTCACTATATATTATGTTTCTATTATACATGGGTTCAAAACAAAATTTAGTCAAAAAAAAAACATTAACCGGGCAAGGATAAACATTATAAATAAGCCATGTAGCTACATAGGTGTATATACAGTGGTAGATACCAAATTATCTTTGATAAATCGTCGCGATTCGCGGTTATCGACTAAATTACAGTATATATAAAACTTATTTACAGAATATAAATAAGTATACCTATAAGATATTTACTAATATACAGTATACTTAGTGAATATTATACTTGTATAAGCAGCTCGAAAATATTTTTTACTATTTCGTTTTTGTTATTGACATAACAGCGAATAAATTGTATTGAAACATTCTTCGCCGCACGCAAAATACATAATTATAATATTATTATTCTCGTTTGTAGAAAAATTTGATATTTTAGTTGTGCTTTTTTGCAATACGCCAATACATATATTAGGCGTTAAGTACCTATTATAATAGACATCGACGAATATTTACACATATACACATACATATAAATTTTAAACTATATAATATTTTGATAAACAATAACAATAACAGTATGAACGATATGAGGATAATATATACATTATATATATATGTAATATATTATATTTTAACATCTGCACGTAGTCGGGCCCGCGCAAGAATATAAAAGATGCGATCGTTCGGGAATTATATACCTAAACGAACTATGTGCGTGCATAGGTTATACCGTATATTATGTATACTATGTAGGTACATATACACACGCCACACACACACACACACGATGTGATACACAATATTATAATATTATACTTATACTGTGTAGGTACATAATAATCATGGCGGTTAATGTGCGAAGAAACCGTTAAAAAACTCGACACATGCGTCAAAACACTGATACCGCGGTTGCTTTCTTGGCGGGCGAAAGAGAAAAAAATACCGGGAAAAGGCTCGTGCGTGTCGTCACACGTGGAAAGATACATAACATCGTCGCACTTCCCGTTCGCGTACGTACCTACAATATATTATTAACATTATTATGTACCCTGCACGGCACGGTGCGACGGCCAGTGCTGCGATGCACGTGTAAAAAAGAACGTGCGCATTTTTATTTTATTGTTAAGGGAAGTGCGTGCCCCCCCACCCACACACAATAATCTGAACGAAGTGTCCAGTACCGGTTCGGCTTTTGATTCTTCCGTTTCCAAAATCCGACCACCAGTTTTGTGGTGTCCGTCGCGTACGTTATTATATATTATTACCACCCCCGCGATTGTCCTGCGCCCCTATTTAAAGGCCTCGCGCACACGTCATGTACATCGTCGTCCAAATATAATGGCTAGGGATTTCCGCACGCCCGCGGACCCCTCGAGTGTACGCAGCGGGCACGTTCTCAGCCGCCCCCGCTGCGTCCCGTCCGGCTCGAGCCCGACCGGTCGGCTCGTACATATACGTACGACGCCGCCGCCCACGTACATAGTCGAGTGACGGGGACGGCGCGCGCGAACAATGCGGAAAAATATAAAACGCATTCGCGCCGGGACACAATGGCCGCACTGACTGCACACTCACACACGGGCATATTATTATAATACAAACACAGACGGTGTTATAATATAATAATAAATAATACATACACACACGCATAAATATAAATGTATATAATATCATTGTAATTATTTACCACGAATTAATGTATATATAAATATATATTATATCATGTCATGTAAATGGCGGCGCGCGCGAACGAAAGGGGTAAGCCGGGGGTAGACTATTTTTTTGCGTTATAGAGTATAAAATAAAATGGCGATTTCGCACCGCGGTATACCGCGAATGCTGTTTTTTGCTAGAAATAAACAACGTCGACCCGCGGTACATGGGTATACCTAAATAAAATAAAAAGCTGGACAATAAATTATGATCAATCGCAATAATATATATCAGACTCGAATCGAACTGGTTTTTTCGACCACCAAACTTTTTGCGTGTCTATACCTCATAACAAACCGTAATCTACACGAAGCGGCGAATCTTTTATATAATATAATAATAAACGATAGTCGAACAAATGTGTGTAAATATATGCGTGACTGAAATTTAAGTGCGCGCCCTGGTGCAACTGCGACAGCAGCTCCGGGGTCCCTCGCGATTTTTGTCGAGCCGGATTCCAGTGGGAACGTGCGCGTTCTAAAACGGTCGAAATTCACTTTCATACCACTTATATAATATAAATGAGTACCTATCATATTATGTGTTATATGTGTAAATTTCGACTATCATACATACCTTACAAGCTAAATTATGTAAATTTACGACGTTATTTTTTCTTGGCAGTACGAACTATACAACTTACATTTTTATGATATACTGGTTATAATGTATAAGTCGAAAACATAATAATATATGCCTTATAGGTCTGACGGTCGCACACATAAATATCAAAGGAAATCGCGCGTGAAAATTGTGACGGTCGTGTGGACGACGACGAATGTTTTATTATAAGCGCCGTGGCTGTATATTATTACACGATAATGAATATAATAATAAAAATAATATTCGTTGTACCGACCGATGGGTTTCGTGCAGTGGCCCTGTCATGGTTCTGTAGCAGGAGCGGCTGAAACGAATCGACGTTCCTTTATAATATATACCATAATAATAGGTATAGTATGTATAGATGGTTTGCTATTTATTCCACAAGAACGACCTGAGAACCGCTGTAGTCGTTATAACGATGGACTGTTATCATCACGCGTGTATAAATTGTTCGAATTATCAATTTTTAATACATAATATATATTACCTACACTCTTACAGCTACTTAGACCACACATATATTTGATGGGTACCTTAAATATAATATCTAATCGGTAAGTATAATATAAAGTTTACCACGCGTTGTCCGGCGCACCCCACTTTAAATTAATAACGTTAAATTATCTCTCGGATTTCTTAATTAGGTACTTCAATCACGATTATGTTTGAACATTACTGTTAGTGAAACACCTATAAAACGATCGATAATGAAAATAATTTTAATACATTTTTTCATGTTTTACTACCTATATAAATACCACCGAGGCACCGACAAGTACATAGATATAATACCTAATTCATTAGCGAACTTTTGAGAACTTCTGGATTGTCATCGAAAAACGAATTTGATTGAAAAAACATGCAATACCTTAGATGTTGATAATACATCACTTGCATAATATAACTATATTATCAAACTGCAAATCTAATAATGTATAGTAAATAACAAATTCAACCATAACGTAATACTGCTCTTCGGGTATATATATTTAATATTTTATACTAGATGGTTGATACAACTTGTGGCAAAACAACTTTTCATAAAAAGACTATTCTTTTACCATTTTCATTTGTTTCGCGCGTGCAACAAGTCAATAAAACATTACCAGCCCTGTGTGCAACAAATATAACGAAGGAGAAAATAACTTTTGAAAGTCCCATGCATCTGGTTTAACTTATTTGATTTATTTTTCGAGAATATTGGCACTAGGAACACTATAACAGATAAAATATAAAATATCATCTTACATATAGGAAAGACTATATAGAATAAAAGATTAATAGTATTTCGGTAGACACATAAGTACTACGGTACAGATATAATATGACATATAATGTGTGTGTGTGTATGTGTGTGTGTATATATATATATAATGTATATTTATATGCCATATAAAATTGCAAATTAAACAATATATACATGAATATGATAGATTATAGTGATATTATATCCGCAAGTATAGAATTTCGACCTATAAGTAATGAGCTTTTTATTCTCTATAAATAAAAGGGAGATAAATAACTCATTTTATTGATGAAACTATGCAAAAAAATATGTCCAGGAAAAATAAAATGAAAAGTTTTAAAAAAACAAATAATATCTTTCGTGGAAAAACGGTTTTATTTCAATAGATATTTAACCCGTTTTATATTTTAATTCATCAACGTATGGATATTTTTCTTTTTAACAAATATATTATTATTATATTTATAAATACCTACATGGCTACATACATAATACATATTTTATTGAATCGTATTATATAAATCGTGTACAAAACATTTTGTATTATATATATATATCAACAAATGTACATACATTTTTAATTATAATAATTCATTTTTATGATTATAAAAGTATAATTCTAAACAGATTCAAACATACTAAAATTTTTAAATGCATAAAACAGCAGGTAACTAAATTTGCAGTATACAGCTAAACTCTGTAAATTAATTAAATTGTCTAGATAATTTTAGTTGTCAATATTTTTTTTCTAATTCTTTCAGTTATTTCAGACAACATGGATAGTTTGTATTTATAATTATACCCACTAGTATATTTTAGTGTATACTTTTTAAGTCCCAGGATAAAAGAAAAAAAATACCAAATGGAAAACGAAAAATATACTAAGTCCATGCAACTTCAGAAAAGTAAAATACCAATATCTATTGTATCCATAGATTATTTATTTTGTATGATTAATAAATTGTGAATTTCTATAGTTCTAGTTGAAATAGGAATACTAATACAGTTAAACACTAAATTAGTATAATAACTAAATCTAACAGAAAGAAATAATATATTTAATAACTAAAGAAAACGAAATTAGAGGAAAATGCAGGTATTACAAATAAAACAATAATGTATTTTTAATATTATTGAATACAACAGTTGTATAAGAACCATTAAAATAGAATAATAATTTACTATTTAATCTAAAAAATTATTTTTCATAATATTACAGATTACCAAAAAATTATACAGATTAATTTATTTCAAAAGCTAACCCACATTACGATTACATATTACTCATAATTAAGTTCCAAGACCCCAACTACTCGTTATTATATATCTTATGTATATATCTCTGTGGTATAACCAATAACCATATCAATTGTTTAAAATGTTTAAATGGCATTATTTTCACGCACCAATTCTTGAAACTGTTGACAAATTACTACATACTATGTCAAAATCCAACCCCACAAAATATTTATATATTATTAAACATAAGAAAGTTTTAATCGAACCAATAGTACCTACTTAATTAATTCTTGGAACAAAATTCAATTGTAATGGATTTTACACGCACACACGCGCACACACACACACACACACACACACATAACTACACGAATCAACATATTGTAATTACGCATAATAAAATTATAAAAATTATGAACTAAAACAATATTTCGATATTTTATCATTTATACCTAAATCATATAATGTATAAACAAAAGAAGTAAATATATTATATACCTTATAACAACTATTATTTCTATCTGCAGATGAATAAATATTCAGTAAATGCAACCTATATAAATAGTACTTAAATAGAATTAAGTATGAAATTGAAATTTTAAGTATTTCTTAGGATTAGAGTAAAAATTGAAAATAAAAATTTCTTGGCAGGAAAACATAAAAGTATGAGATTCGAATGTATTAACCAATGCGTGAAGATTTCAATAAAATTCCCCTTTGAACTCGATTTTAATTCTAAGAATCGCTTGCCGAAATAAAGAAAAGGAAATTATCAAATATAAGGGTGGCTATCCTACAAAATGTATTGACGACTGTGCTTCCCATATATAAAATTATATACAAACTACAGTGTACTCAATAATAATAAAACATAACTTAATAGGTAAGTAGGAAACCATAAATGGCAAAGAAACGTTTGTGATTTATTCGACAGAATTCAATAACTGACCTTTTTTTTTATAAAATGGTTGACCTTTGAAATAAATATATATCCATGTCCAAATTATAATGTGAAAGATAAATGTAAACGAGTGTAATGATAATATACATACAATTATAATAATTAATGATAAAAATACCAAATGTTTGTTATAAAAATGCCTCCCTTTTTAATAAAATGATCGTAATACATGGTTATTATAACATAATAATGCACGTGTAAAAAGAATAAATGGCTTATACATCAGAAGAATAAAATAAAAAATTGCTTGTGAAATTATTTAATTTCATTTCATTTTTTTTAAATAATATATGTGCACACTGCACACATACCTCTAAACGGTACTTTATATTATATAAAGACGAAGTAAATACAATAAAAATTCGACCGAAAAAGGGCAAGATTTCACAGACACGGAGTTTAAGAGGGACAATGACGAGAGGGATGTATTACTATTATTATTATATTCTATGCACGTGTATGTGTGCGTATATGTCCCTTCTCTTGGTTCGTTTTCACATATATATATATATATATATATATATATTCTTATATAGTATATACATTATAAATATAACACAATAATATATAGTTTCAAAGAACGATAATCGGGGTGCATGTTGGTGTATATAGTATACATATAGTATATCTACGTATGTACGGTGGCGACAGCGTCGTCCAATGTGAAGATGACTGTTGGAAATTCAATGGTTCCCAAAATGCACGTAAATTGTTTGTTACTGTACTAATAAACAGAACTATTGTAATAATTAATAACTAATAAGTAATGAATAATTTAATTATCGTCTTTCTGTGTATACAATACGAAGAAGATTAATACTTGTTGGGAAGATGGAAAACAAGTCACGACTCACTACGATATAGATACTATATATCACCTATTAATGAAATTATGAAGTTTGTGAGGAAAAATAATGTATCATGAAATATTTTTTTTTATTGACAACCACGAGGTTAGTCTGACAATTGTCTATTATTCTAAAACTTTAGACCGTTGTGTACGAAGCAAGTTAATTCTTAACCTGTTACCTGGCTACGTTTAACTACAATAATATGTGTATATTATAAACTACATTCACGCGTATAACGAAATAATATAAAGTAATTAATGTAATTACTAAAGCTGCTATGATTGTATTTATAGGAAATATGAAATATATATTTATCCTTACATTGCTTAAATACAAATACACCAAATTTTTTAAAGAAGACTTAAGCCTCTCATAATAAAGATAACGAAAAATGTGAGGTATAAGGACACACCCCCAAATATAGTTAACGATATACAAATAAACAAAAAAATATAATTTACATTCAATATCTATTTTACATCTATTAAACAAACGAAAATGCTGTAAAAAAAAAAACCATGGTTAAGTCATATTCTTACCACAGTCTTTACAAAAAAAACCAAATTTTAATTTTTTTGTTTTATTTTAGAGTAATTATTAATGTTGAATTACAAAATTATATAAAAATGTACATTAACTTATAGTACATTGATGAAGACTTGATATTAAAGAATTTTGAAGTTTGAGAGGGTCTCAATTCCCACAAGCTCGCCAAACATCAATTGCATGGCTATATATAATTAAAGCAATAATTTCTTTTATACCTTGTTAAAAAAAGGTCGTTAACATACTAGTTTGGATAACCGTCCGAGTGTAAATGATATTTTTAGTTTTTTTTTCTTTAAATAAGTACAAGCAAAAATATTAGGTGGGTCTTAGCCAATTTACTAAAAACATAATTTAAGAATGTACACAGGCATTCGTATTACCATTATTTATTTATAATTTTTAAAAACTGTCAACGCTTAAAAAGTATAATGTGTATGCGATTTATATGTTTGCAAATAGGTATTTAAAAATATGCAAACGAGCAGAGAACGTGGTTCAATACTTAATAATAAATCAAATATCAATCATAATATCATATTAATTAAGTTAAAAATATTTCATAAAAATTGTATTTAATTTTGTGTATATTATCAAATAATTTTATAATTATTCTATAGAAACAATATTAGTAGTAAAATTATTTAGTTTTAAGATCAAGTAAATGAAAAATAATAAATATTACTCAAACATTTGTATTTATAATTTATATAATACATGCAAATTACAATAATATAACTTGCAACTTAACATAATAATACGCTAATAACATTAAACGAGGAATATGAGCAGATATCGTTTTGATATGCAGTTGATTAGGTATTCCATTTCTTAAAATTATTTGAATTAAATGAATCCTCGTTTAAAATATTGTTAATTATTAAACATTTGGACATAATTAATGTGCTTAATTAAGATAATACATAGTATCTAACATACGCCGTAGAAGTTTAGGCGTATAGCTGTACACATAGACATACCTACTACATTAGATTTGAATAGTAACTATATAGTTAATAAAATGCAAACATAATTATTCAAAATTTCTTAATTTTTTTATATTTATTGAACTCAAATACTGTGATGTTAATTTAAACTATACTATGGTAAATTAAACTTAATTTCTAAGAGAAATGACGAGACACAATTTTATTAAAGTAAAATAACAAAATACGATGAGAAATTAATATTTTGAATTTTCTACC
This sequence comes from Rhopalosiphum maidis, assembly GCF_003676215.2. NCBI lineage: Eukaryota > Metazoa > Arthropoda > Insecta > Hemiptera > Aphididae > Rhopalosiphum > Rhopalosiphum maidis. Next base: position 72,305,837 of record NC_040877.1, read on the forward strand.
TATCATATTACAACGAAATAATTGAAATTTAATCAATTAATTTATTATTTTATTTTATTTCATTTACTCTGTAGTAATACGTTTCATAAGTATAGTATGTATATTTTGAACCTTGTTGTATACAGTTAAAACTTCAGGTGTATACAAATTAAGAATATTATACCTATACACTATATGTACTGATACTAAACTATACTAAATACTGACTATACAGTCAATTATTCAGTGAAGCATAGATAAAAGCAAGTAATTAATTTGATAACCAATAATTTGCATTATCGTAGCTCAGTAGCTATAATAGGTACTTATACAATACAATAATAAAAAATAATTGTAACAAACACAATTTGATGATTGAAATCCTTGGACCTTTACTTTCTATTTTTATATGCATATATGCATATTTGTATTGCTGATTTAGAAACTTAACACATTTGCACTTTTAAGGCTTGACGAGATAAAAAGCAGAATTAAGTCTATACTATTAGTTTAACGTATAGAAAGTCAAAAAATACAAACCATACTATTAATAATAAATGCTAGATTTTTTTAGAATAATTACTGATGTCCCATTAAGTGGGATTTATATATTTATAAATACTAAATAGTACATACATTAATAAACTTATATTCTAATTTTTAAGATAACCGCTTTAAACTCAAGTTATTTTAAAAGCCATTTTTTATCGATAGCATAGTATTGATAAAACTCGTTTATATTCTTACACATTTTTCTATATTTGTCCAAGTTTACTAAGATTCTGGATAGATGAACTAAATTCTAGTATGCGGATAATTTTATAGGTTTTTGATTTAAAGTAAATTTGAATATGCTGAATAGTATCTTCTCTGAATATTTAATTTATATCAATAATATTGATCATCATCAATTTATTTTAACAATTATGTATAAATACTTTTTATTATATAATTATTTAAACATCACATAATGTAATACATGTATAATAATGCTATATAAATATATATATATATTATACTATAGACTGTATTTACGGTAAGACAATAATTGAACTTTACCTTTTAGAATATAACATACATAATATAGTCATATATAATGACGGAATAATAATTATTGAGTAATCAGTATAGTTGAGCCATATAATATATAATGTACGATATTATATTTAAAATGATGTTGCAATAATATCGAATGAGTTCAATGATACAAACAATTTAAGAAGAATTTTTAGTTACATTATACGCTAATTGAATGATACTGTTATGATTAAAACACAAAGTTGATGATACGAATACAAAAAAAAAACATGAAAGATATATGCATTACATATATACTCATAATACTGTAACAGTAGGTAGCGTAAATTAAATGTTTATATCATCTGTTTTTGGTCAAAATCGGATAAAATAAAATAGGTATTATAAGTAGAGTACTCGAGTAGTCGAGTCTAAAGTTTAATCAACCACATACACGATATTCGGATAGTTATTGGTAGATAACATAATACAAATATGTAACTATAGTGCACAGTTCAAAACATAATATACAACATATACAAAAATTGAGTCATTAAAATTCACCAAATCTATATTTTAGTTGTATATATAAAAATATGCGAACCACCGAGAGAAAATATCACTATATATAAAATAGAGTCATTACCAAAATCGAGTTAATACGCCATATTATTACACGCGGAAGTTTTATAGCATATATATTAGTATAATATGCTAGTCTATAACACCTACATAATTATTAATTAAAGATTATATAGTATATACTGGCATATTCTTTAAATCTCGAACGGAATTCACGTACACACACTTACGAGCTGCAAGCTTACAACAGACGCCAACTACGTGTATAAGATTTTTAGTCGAGGATAAAACATAGCGCGTTTTAGAACGCAACATAATAACTTATAAATATAATTTATAGCCATAAATTAGTGTATTTAAATCCTCATACAGAGGAAACGTGGTAAGTAGGTACGCGCGTGTATATGTACACAAGAGATATGCCTATTTTAATAATAATAGTTAATTCCGTTATATGATATATACGTGAGTATTTATTTATAACACGTATAGAGGAATGGGGCCGTAATAGGAGGAAAGAAAAAATAGGAAAACGTATACAGGAAGGACACACGCACAAACATGACGGAGGGTGAAAAACGACGTGTAATTTTATTATTATTATTTCCAATTTTTTTCCCCGTCGTCGTGTGTCCGCGACCGGTATGTGCGTGCGCGCGTCCGATTGGGGTGTAGAAACAAGATGGCGACGGCGGCAGATGCGGATTGAGTCGCGCGGGGATTAAACGCGCGCACCGTCCGTCGAAGGGTTGCTGACGCCCAACCCCTCCTCTTCATCCCTCCACAAAGCACACGACTCACCCCCTCGCACATCCGTCTCACACAAATACGCGACCCCCGCCACACATATACGTACACACGAACACAAGCACACACATCGAATTCCATTGTCACGTTTGGCAACACAACAGACAGAAATATGATGCGCCGGCGTCGACCCTTCCGTGCTTCACCAATACAATAATGCAGTTAGTGCATGTGTATATGAAATATAATGATACACGCGTACCTATATGTATATTATTATAATATAAATACAATATAAACTTATTTAAAAGTTACAACATTGCGAACCTATTATAAAATATTTAGTATGTAATATAATTACATGTAAAATGTGAAATAACTACTCGAATACCGATATCACACCTATACGTGGAAACAATACCAGCACCGGAATTTCTTCATCGACGTGGTTATTACTTCATTCGGAATAATTTAACACACATCACAAATAGGTATACATCGAATGGCCTAGGTGTATATATATATTTCACGTTTTTTTATAGGTATATATAGATAATACGCACGTATAAGTATAATATCATTTATATACACGTTTGCCTATTTCTCAATACGGAGATGTGAAAAAAAAATACATCCTTAGATGACGACCCAGCTATAGGTATATTGTATATTATATTATATTTTACAATATATTATAAGATACTATATATCAATTTGCATACTGTTACTAATTAGATTGATACTATTAATAAAATATATAATATCTTTATTTTAATCAATGCTACACTCGAAATGTTTTGTCAACATTTAAGGATATTAATTATCATGTACAATTTTACATGAACCTTTAAGACGATTATTAAAAAAAAAAAAATCTACAGTAAATTAAATTATTGTCAAATTCAATCTTAATAATTTAGAAACATTATAATGTTTATTATTTAAACAAATAATAATATATTAAATATATTTTTATTTTTTTAATTACGTGGAAGGGTTATCTGACATAATTTACTTGATTCACTGTCTAAGTCATATACTAGGAGATTTGTGTGGTTGATTGATTTAGTGTAGAATTTTTTGTAGTAATTTTTAACTGTAGTAGAAACTGTTTTAATTTGTAGGTCCTTGTGTAATGAAAAGTTTGAGACGTACTATGGTGCAGACATTAGGTATTTTGATGAAAGATTGTCATCTGGAAGAAATACATGGTACGTATTTTGGAAGGCTTGAAAGAATTTATTTTGATTTTCCACTTGGAGGACCATTTTGAAATATTAAGATGAATTTGGAAATTTTGGTATGCTATTGTGGAGTCGGAATATAATGAGCGTTTTCATTGTTTTTACCAATATATTTTAATTATTTATTTATTTTCAATTTATAGAACAGTTTTTAATAACCTATATTTAAAACAATTTTTAGTTTCTAAAAAGAAAATGAACAAATATTATCTTTTATCACTGACACTTAAATCCAAATTTTAGATTTGTAAATATAATTTATATATTATTAACTATAATCCAAAGCACACGAAACTCAAATGTGCAATAGTATTATAGTGAATATATATTATGAACTGTACTATCTACTATAGTGTGTTAATATACGAATTAATGAAAATTAGCATAGAAAAATCGTTGTATGCTTATACTGTTATACAACAACTATCCTTTTTATATTTTTAAAAAATAATTTTATTATACTAGTCTTAACATCATTGTGTATTTATTTTTAAATATTACTGGAATACAAGGGTTTCCAATAATTTATAATTTTAACAATCCAATTTACATTAATCTTATTATACACAAATAGGATTTTAAAAGCTTTTTCATTTTGTGACTTTTTTGTACCCTACCTAGCTAATCATAAAGCAACTCAATAATCATACTAAAACTTAGTAGTAACAATCATAAAAACTGAAAATATATTTTGACAAACAAAATATTAAATACTTCCATCAAACCAGTGGTTAATTTTTTTTTTTTATAACATTTTCAAATAAAGTTATGAATACCTATTGTGCATACGTATTTATATGTAAATAATAAGTAAAAACGATGTATTCATAGATTATATAATAATATATATAATATAAATGTAGCCATTATGTTATTTTAACAACCTTATTTGATAAATTTAATTCGGAATAAATATATAGAATATACATAGATAATGAAAATAAATTACAACTTGATTCACGGCCACAGGTACATTTGAATGCTCCACCTATATAAGATCTATGGCACCACCATAGACACAGCATAGACTCTATGGGACACAGGTAACGTGCCGATAAAAAAAAGATAGGCGTATGATACAACCAGTTCCCATTTTGCCGTAGTTTACTACTTTTTTTTTCAATTAAAAAATTATAATATTTAGTTACATAAAACAGTTTTTATTCAAAATAATATTAAGATACCTATATTACAAAATAATAAATAAAAACAATTCAAAATAAAATTATAAGTCAATTAGAGCAGCGGTTCCAAAGTACGTTCCCTAATTATTAAGGTATTACATAAGCCAGATTAATTCAAATTTGTAAATGTATATAATTAGCAATGTTGAATGAGTATTGCCATTACCAAATTTAATCGTGTTTGCAGTAATTCATACAAAACAAAACAATATTTTAATTATTAAAATAATAATTATAATTATTATCGTTAAAAATAATCGCATTTATATTTTATTCTAAGATGTAGATAATATAATATTGATTATAGGTAGGTCACCGCGACATACTATTATACCTATACGTTGAATTCAATAATCGATAACTGAATAATATTAAAATAACTGACAAAAATAATTAATACCAGGCAGCGAAATAGTACGGTGATGAGATGAAATAGTGGCAAAACGATATAAACCTAGTGTCTGGCGCATGACACACAGAAGTCATATAACACATTTATATTTTATAAAAAAAAAAAATATTATTCTTTTACAGGTAATATATACACATAGAATTAATTGTTTCTATTTATGTTATCGAAAAAAAAATTACTTAGTTAAAAAATATAGACAATTTTATATTCTGAGCGGATCAAGAATGTAAATTATATTTTAAATCCACGAAATTATTTTCATCTAGTGACACTGTAATTTTATAGAGCAGTAACAATACTTCAGTCATTTAAATTAAGAATAGTTTATTTAAGAAATGTAATTAAGGTATTACTTTAGAAGGTCATATGCTGAAAAATCCAAGTTTTTACTAAATAATTGTGAAAATTTATAAAAAACGACAGTAAAACGCGCGGAAGTACAATATACGTAACAGAGGTTTTCAAAAAAATCGATTTTCTATTTATCGCCTAATTCAGAAAGAAATAACCATCAACTTAAAATTATCACCAAAAACTATAATATTTTTATAAGTGTCTAGCATTAGTTTTTTAGTATTTTTTCGGATTATGTTGATAACTTTTTTATTTCTTGGTCAAAAATTCAAAAACCTTAACATTTTAATTAACAAAGTAACTTATTAAACGTGGTTCTTTTAGCAATTTAAAAATATCGAAAAAATAGATAGACATAATTAAATGTGTCAATTTAAAGTTAAAATTTTAACAAAATAAGATGTTTAAAATAATAATTTTAGTAAAAGAAAATTTAACAAATCCTTCATTATATAAAGTGACATATAGTATGCAAGGCGAGGTCACTTGAAAATTAATTTCCCTCAAAGCAAAATCCCCGATTTTAGATTCTTTACAGCTTCAATAAATGTATTAGTATTGCATTTTATCGTTCATACCTTATTTTTTAGTAAATAACAATTAATTAGTAATTAAAAAAAAATTTTCAACATATAGGGTGATTTCTGGTAAAAAAATTAGACCTTGCTATACTTTAGCTGATTAAAAGTAAAAAAAATCATCAAACTCTTCTTAAGAATCGTGAAACCAATTTTATAATGATTATATAACTGTTTATACAGTTAAGCTACCAAATTTAAATATTGTATATAATAATATTAGATTGTAAATATACTTTGTTTAAGTAATAAAAAAAAGTTTGATTTTCAAAATATTTAGATACTTTTTGAACTATTAATAAATCTTAAAAAATGTTCTAATAATTTATATAAACCATTTTATATTCAGTAAAATATCTTGACAATTTAGAACTATAGAAGGTTCCTATTAGACAACAATCTTGGTTAATTAGTTGTAGTTCAAAAACATTAAACATTCAATAATCACCTAAAATATTATTTTCTATATTAAAATTTTATAAATATAAAGAATAATTTTAAGCTATTTATAGACATTTGAAATTATCTATTATTTTTTTATCATAAAAATGTTTAGTTTTGGTCAAAATCTTGAACATTTAAAACAATATTCTTAATAACTTATTCTTGTAGTGGCTTGAATATTTTAAAAGTATATTCGCACCTATTTTTATAGACTCAAAAGTGTAATTTGATCTATATTTTGGCAAAAAACAATACATTTTAGTTATTCTGTTCTAGTTTAAAAAATATTATACACGGGACCAAATCATTTACCCATTTTGTATATTGATATTAATAATTAACATGATCATATTTTTAAAATATTATTGTAATTAATAAAAACAAATAAAATATCTGTAGAAAAAATACAGGCTGATAGATCTTAGCTTTGAATTATTTATTGTATACAATAAATTTATTCATTTAATTCAAAAGTAATGCATTTATTACAATGAGCTATTCAATGACAAGGTACACTAGTCACCTATTATACAGCAAAATGAGTTTCCAATTTGTTTCCCTTAATTATGTTATTGTTATATAAACAATTTTATTTCTAATATTTTGACTACAATTTTCAGAATACAACCATGTGAAACTGTTTTTTTTTATATTAATTACACAATTACACATTGACACAATAACAAAAAATGAAAACAAATACAAACTATTTATGTAAGTTATCTATTTTAGTTATAAAATAACAATTTTTCTTTTCAAATTGCCTATATAAAACCCCTTAAAAATCAAGTTTATGAATTTTGATCGATTTCCTTAACAAATTCAACAGTAATTAGTTACATCTACTATTAATGCAATTTTATATAAATGAACATTAGGTATACCTACATACAAATTTAATTTGTATAAATCTAATAATAACTTGTGTTGAGTAATGCGCATATTAGATTTTGCGTTTAAAATATGTAATTTTTATAAATAATTATGCAGAAAGCACATTTATTAGTAAAAAAAAAAGGTAAAACATGAAGCTTACTGACCATTTAGAATTTAAAGAAAGATTGTGCTTATAAATAAATGTGATCTTTTTAATTATATTTTAATTTTAAAATAGGGTAAATAAATGTTAACTAAGCATTAAGTCAACCACTAAAAACATTTTTTTTCAGCTTAAGTCAGTATGGCTCACTGCAATTTTCCCAGAAGTTCCCTGTTTTGATAATGCCTGATTAGATGGTACTTAATTACAAATTCATATTTAAATATCAATTAAAAATTGTAATTAGTTAATAATTAAATGTTGAATACTTAGATTTGCTGTAATACATTAACCTACTCATGCATGAAAATCCTATTTGAATTTAAAATTTTAACTTTACACAGAGTATATTATGGTATTTTAGAATTGAATATCTTAATATCGGCATAAAAAAAAAATTGCAAATTAATGTGTAACTATTACATAAATATTATAACATATCACTTCACCAATTGTATTGTATTAAAATAATAATTGAAGTCTCAAGTTTGATTAAAAAGCATACTGAATTCACAATTTGAATAGTAATTTTAATATTTTTAACTTTTAGTTTTATAATTAGTTAAGTTTACTATAGCATCATCAAATAATAAGCATTACACACAATAATGTTTAATGTTAAGAACATAGTTAAGTTTAAATCAATTTCTTTTTTATACCAATGTTCAAGATTTAATAATATAAATTGATTATACAATATTAATTTAAGCTAAAACAATTTAATATAACAAAATATTACTACTTATTATTAGAAGAGTAATCACTAATTATACTTCCATCTAAAATCATTTTGCGATTCCAACCAAACTACTTTGAATATACTGCATAATACAGGCATGACTAGACTTCATCCACAGTGGCAGCCTAGCTAATGACTGGCGCCACCTTAATGAATCAAAAAATGCCTCATTCCTCCCTTAAATTGGTATGGGGTTTTTTTCTGAATAAAAGTTGAAAGCCACTAGATTTAAAACTTAGTTAACTGGTGCCTTTCAAAAATTGCAGGGGCAGCCCAGACACCTTAGGCTGCCACCGTAGACACGCCTATACTGCATAGTCTGTGTAATATTTAAATAGTACTCCAATTAATGTTATATATACAAATGAGATGAATGGATATTTTTGATTAGTATACAATTTAAAATGCTGGCATAAAGCTTTTATTTAAGTTACATTACTTTATATAAGATCAGATTTAAAATGCAAAAAAAAAAACAAACATTTTTATAGGTGTAATTATTAAGATTTAATAAAAGATTTGGCTTTCAGAGTAATTAAATTGTACTAACAGAATACACTAAATATGCTGTATAATTAAGTAGGTATTTAAATAATGGTTACAAAATATATAAATTAAAAAAAGAAAAATGCAAAAACTAGTCTTTATAGAATAAATCAACAGTAGTTAATAAGATTTATATTATTATATAATATATAGTTGAATAAAAGGATGCTTAATATATCAATTGGTTATTATACAGATATCATTATCATCTTAGTTATAAAAATAGGTATTTATCATTGATGATGACCACGCCTAATATAATTAATAAAACTATAACTTACCTTGCCTTTTTCACCATTTGACTATGCAATCCATTGTAAGGTTCCACAGCTAGGGTTTGATCTTGAAGCGGCATACCTGTAATTATTTAAAAGAAAGTTTTACCAAATTTGTTTTTTACTTATTCAAAATACTTACCGTTGAGTTGTGTCAAAGCATACTCGGCAGTGGACGGTTCCATAAAGTCAACCGTTGCACATGCTCCACCAGACTTAAACATTATAGTACCACAAGGCAAATTCTTACTGTTAATAATCTGTCTAAGAGAAGGCTCGTCTAGTCCACGAATATTTCGAATAAACAGCAATTTACTCATGATGGATGAAATGTTGTAAACTAAGTTTAGTGTAAAAAATTTAGGAAAGGAATTTAGGACGGAAAAACAAAAGGATGAAAGAAAAATTAAACAAAAAAAAAAAACACCGAATAAAACAATTTTTTAGGAAAAATGAGATTAATGGAAATAATTTTTACAAGGATATCGAAACCGCTGATAAGAAAACGCAACGTTTTTCAAATATAACCTCAAATACTAATACTTTTCTAGGAGCTAGTGTTAAGACGAGTTGTACATAATCATTGAAATTTAACTATAATACGCGATAACAAACGTCATGTCCGACGAGGATAACGCCACAGAATTTATTTTGTGATAACGAGAATATAATTGAGTTCAGTTTTCAATGTTCATTTGATTGATAAGGATAACACTACAGAAAATTTAAAATTTTGTTGAAATTTTTAGTTTTTTATTTAAACGATTATTGTTGGGCATGTTTATATTCGTTCAGTTTTCAGATTTATGAATCCACAATTATGGAGACGTATTACGTGTGCAATGGAAATCTAGTTAAACGAGACACTGAAATTGGTAAATAAATAAATTATATATTCTAATTTATAAACCAAAATAGTACATTTTTTTAATTTTCAGATTCTAAAGATATATTTGTTATTGAAGAACCATTTGAAACATATGACAATAATATTATTCAAGATGAACCGCCACAACTTGAAGCTGATATTCTTGAAGAATCTAGTAATTTTATTAAATTATTATTACCATTGATTATAGAATATTATATTCTATAATCAATGTTATTACCTAATCAACATTGCATATCATATTTGAGTGTGTTAAAAAAATTTGAGTTTCTAAAAAACATTGTTAAAAATTGAGAAATAAAATAATATTAATGTATAGGTTGCATGGGTTATGAAATAATACAGATATAATTCATTAACAAAAAATTAATAATTCAATTGTAGCCCTCAACAAATTGTAATGTATTTAATAACAAGGTTGATGCTAATTAGTATTATTCAGCATAGGTGAATGATTTTTAATGACATCCTTTGATGTCTCGTAAGGAAAATTCAGAAATTCAGGAAAAAATATTTCCAACCACAGTGATGTGGTTATCCCTTGAGATGAAAACAGAAGTGGTGAATATATTATACTGAATATAATTATTATCATTAAATTGAAACATATTTTAGGTGTAATAAAATAAAAATTTTGAGTTTTTCTTTAATTTTGGTTAATTTATTGTATTTTAAAATATTTGGTTTTTGAAGAGTATTTTACTCTTCATAGCAAATTAAATACTTTGGTACAGAACAAGAAATTAATACAGTATATCGAGCACGTACAAAAAAAAGTTATAATAATCAGTATTCCATTTATTTTTTTACTTATATACGACATCCTGAAATTTTAATAGGGGGATGAATCCACAAAACCTCTATATATGCCTAATCTGTGGTGCCAAATGAATAGCATTTTTTTATTAATTTAAAATTTATTTGGCTTAAATAATTAGAACATATTAAAATATTGTTATTAACTACTAAATTATTATAATATAATTATGTTATACATATTCTAAGCTACTAAAAATTTATAATTTTTGTTTCAATTTAAGAAATTGGGTTAGAAATATAAAAAATACTATTTGTTTTTATAAAGGAAAAAGAAATTGTCGAGAATGGAGTCAATATGAAACAAAGATTCTTTTGGATATGTTTAGACGAAATGTTACTCAAGTAGGACCGATGAAAAAATTTAAAAGTAAACGAGAAATGTTCAAATGTATAGCACAAACAATATCTACTAAATTAAACATTACCAGAAGTGCTCATCAATGTGAAAATAGGTATATTAGTTATTATTTTATTTAGATTTTTAACAGTAGAGTTTTGTGTTTTGTAAGATGAACTGGATTGGTTTTAGATATAAAACGGTGGTAAATCAACGAAAAGTTGGATGTTCAATATTACAAAAGTCTGTATCAAATGTCAAAAATAAATTAAATGAAGAAGAAAGATCTCAAAATGATGTATCAGCTTCAGTGTCAGCAGATCATGATTATAATGGACAAAACTCTGGAACTAATGGTTACATACTACATTCAAAAATTATATATTTTGTTTTTAACAAGTCATGATTGACAACTTTCAAGAAATATAAATCGTCTGGCTGTAAATGTTTATAAAAATCTTTAAATTAATTATTGATTTTAGGTCAATGCACTATGAAATCCTTGAATGAATGGGGTGTTGATGATACTAAGCTTTTAATGGAATTGTACAGAAAGAACATTTCCAAAGTTGGACTGGAAAGAACATTCAGGACTAAATTAAAAATGTTTGAGTATATAGCAGATACCATTAATAATATACTAAATATCACAAGAACTGCTGAGCAATGTCTAAATAGGTATATCTTATGCAATTTTTATCATTTGAGTTAAAAATAATAGTACTTTAAATTAACTTAAAATAAAATATATGTTTAAGATATAAAACCATATTTAGAAGAAAAAATTTTAAACAAAATAGATTAAACAATGATATGTCCATAAATAACATAGTTATAGAAGATAATTTAAATAACAGTGATAATTCAAACTGTGATACACATTTTGTTGATGGTAAGTTAATCACTAGTATTATGTAAATTATGTTTCTACTAATTTATATTTTATCCACAGATTTGTATGAATCTGAATTTAACACTCACATTTATGATGGAAAAACATTAAGAAAGGTTGTTAAGCAGCCAAAGATAGTTCCTAAACTATTACCCAAAGAGCCTGATACTAGTCAGGATACAGTGTTAACAAGGACTCTGAGGGAGATTGCCAACCAAAAAGAAAAGACGCTATTAAAAATTGCAGCAAACCAAGAACGTGCAGAAGAACGAAGGCATCAAGAAACTTTGACACTTATCCGACAACTTGGTTATATTTTATTATCTTATTTCTAGAAAAAAAATCTTTAAACAATTGAATATTATAAAAATTTTATACAAAAATTTTACAAGATAAATTCGGCATAAATCTACAAATTAGTATTCAAATTTAAAAATAAAAACATTCCTAATTATAATATGTTGGTTTTTACAATATTTTATTTTTTAAAAGAGTTAGGTATAAGAATTTTATTTTACAATGTCTTACATACTCATTACTCTTTTGAAAATTAAAATATTGTTGAAAACTTACCTTTAAAGTTGATAATATATCAATTCAATATTAAAGCACTCACAATATAAAATTGATTCTATTGAGTGCATATTTACTTTGTTGTGTGTTTGTAGTAAAGATAATAAGTCAGGTGGCATCCTCTTAAAATCCTTCATTATGTTAACATTCTACTACACATCATACATTCTTTAGAAATTATTATCATTTTTAAAAAGGAAAATATTTATACTTGAAAAATGAGTTAAGTGTACAAGTTGAACTACAAAGATTTTTTTTCTGACAATCTTTATTATAGTATTTATCATAAATATCTGACAATTTTCCATGTAAATTATACTAAAATTAAAACATGATCTTTGTGGTATACTCTGTATAAATAACTTTGACTAAAATATTGTTTATTGACCATAATAAATAATGTGTGATATTTATTATAATTTAGGTGAAACTATTGTTCGATACATTGGAAATCAACAAGGTGTTACATCTGAACAGCATTATTAAATGATAATATATTTTCAAAAAAAATTTGTGACTTACACATGTTTTAAGATTCACTTATAAAAACAGTACATAATTTAAAAATATTTTGTGTATTGGCACAAGTATTTTATTCTTCAAAAAATGTAATGTTTTGATACTAACTAAAAATCAAATTATATAAACCAAATTTATTTTAACAAATATTACTTTAAATGAAGATAATGAAAAATAATATCAACCATTAATTAATGTGTCCTGCCTTTATAATATGTATTTACTATTATTTTTATTTTGTAGAAGAGTTATATTTTTGTAAATATAAGATTATTAAAAATGTAATTGTTAATTGTTAAGATGTGACATTTATGTCATCTCATGTTCTCATTGGTTCTAATTGAACAAACGTTTCATTTTATTTTTATATATTTATAAATTAAAAATATATATTGTTTTCCTAATTTGTCTTATTTGTTATCCATACTAATTTGTATTATATTATTCTTAGATCAACATTTTATATATTTTTAACAATGCAAAAACATGTGTCATAAGACAAAAAATTACAAAGTTAATAGTTACAAAAACATAAAAAGTTGTGGAAAAAAAAAATTACATTTTTAGTTACTTGTATTTTTTTTTTTAGGTATAAAAATAACACTAATCAGTCATATATAAATACAAAATCAACTTTTAATTGTTTACTTGTAGATAATACAACACGCAATATACTGTTATTTCGTTTTATTTTATAGCTTTAAATGGTTTAATTACATATTTACATGGAAAATAAACTTAAAATTACAATCGTTTAATAACTATATTCACATTAACAGGTCCGTATTTAGGGAGAGCAGCCGAGCACCGCTGTAGCTTGGTATTGTATCAATAAATATTTTTTTTTTTTTGAAAGAATTTGTACTATAATACAGGCGATACATCCATAATTTGATTGCGTCATGAAGACTAGAATAAGGAGACTAAACTCCGCTTCTGATAATGTCCCGAAATGAGTCGCCCAATTTAAAGGCTATGGTGGTTCTGCTGAAGCTAGGATTGCTACTTTAACCCACATAGTATAGGGATTATTCATGTATTTGTATTTTTTGTAAAATATATGCATTATTTCAAACCATGACTCATGATACATTTTATAGCTCGTAAAATTACGCATTCATACATTTGCATACGTGTATATATATATATATATATATATCAACAATGAAAGAAGAAACACTGATTGCATTATTAGCTGTTAAAATAGGAAATCACAAGAGAATAATTAGATTAATATAAGATATTATTGAAGATTTTACCAATCAGCAAACTAGAAGACAATTATTACCATTGTACCTATTATATTCATTTTTGTAGATTTTTTTTTTGCATGTATAATATTATATGTTGTTAAAATGTTAAATCAAGATTTTAATAATAGTAATTAAAACATGAAAAATTAACAAATTAAAGCGAAATAAAGAAATTTTTTTTTGTAAAAATATATACTTTATTTTAAATATTAAAACATATAATAAGAATTATAACTAAAAATGTATTAAGAGGACTCTATACCCTCTATGATATCCCTGTCTTAAAAGTATACTGAAAATGTTTCATTTTTATTTCTTCAGCACGACTACATCACAACTTATCAATGCTTAGTTGACTGGCTTACTACATGTTATATTTAATGCCAAAAGTGTATAAATCCGGGAAATATTTATTAAGTCTGCTTATTATGTCCTATCATATGTAAATTGTAGAAGTTCTATAAAATTAAAAATACCTCAGCCCCTCTATAGTTGGTGCTTTCCCCAGGCACTCCCGCTTCCGAATTTCGGATTCGAACCAAAGGCTTTCGTTTGTGCTACGTTTGTACGACTGCACCCCCCCTCAGAATTTTCGAATTTAAATTATGCCATTTGTTTGTGCTGATTTGTGCTTAAATTTCGTTGTTTTGTGCTGCAACCACTAATTAACTACCTAGGTACTAGAGATCAATAGTGAGGCCATAACGCAACCTCAACTCATATTTTATAAATAATAATTACTGCCTTCTTTCGATTTTATTTAAAACTAGGTACACTAGGTATTCATAGAATATGTTAAAAGCAATAAAAGCATACATACAAATATTATTTAGGTTGTTTTTTTTTTCAATATAGAATTTCCGTATGATTGAGAATATAGTTTAAAATACAACTCGTTTCACTAGTATCTAAGGTTGCAGCACAAACGATGAAACTCAAGCACAACCCAGCACAAACTAAAGTCCTTGGTTTGAATCGAAAATTCCGAAGTGAGGGTACCAGGTAAATGCATCCAGTATTATAGTTCATAGCAGTGATGTAGCTAGGATTTTTTGGGGGGAGGGCTGATAAATTTTCGTAAAGTACAATTTAAGATTTTTGTAGTGGTTTTCATAAACCATTAAAAATTAAAATAATTTTAAAATTTTCTTGATATTTCAAGGGAAAAGAAAGGGTTGCAGTCACTGGTTCATAGAAAGCTGACAACATTAATAATTTACATTGAACATAAATAAGTAATTATTCCCAATACCTCATTATCTTCTATCGATGTGAAGTATGAAAGTGAGTGTGTATAACTTATGCTCTATAATGATTTTTAAATAATAATAAACAAAACTACCCCTAATCACTTAGGTATGCATTTAGGCAATAATATGCAGACTAGCCTCCATATAGTATTACTAGTATCGATATTCGATATTACATATAATAATAATTTAGCATTTTTCTAACACGCCTTATTAGTATATCGTATATGTAATATACCTTCTATTTCAATTAAATGTCATTAGGAAAAGACAACTTGATTTACATGCGGAATATGACTTATCTATATACCTTATTTAAAGACAATATATATATTTCGACACATGAAAAACTTTAAATTTAAGCAAACTTGTTTTTAGTATTGTGATGTTCTTTAATATTTTTTAAAAATTCAATCCATCACTTATGCTTATCACTATAAAGTACTTGTTTACATATACGTATATCCAATTTTAATATTAAGTATTAAAATAAAAGTAAAATATCAACATTTTTTTTTTCTAAACGGTTGATATTGCCTATTTATTGCAGGCGCGGATTCAGAATATATTTACGGGGATGGGGAGGCCAAGTACGTATCGTATTTAATCGGCTACAAGAAACAGACATCCTAAAATTTACCTGTGTGACAGAGTTTACGAATCCACACCTGATTTATTACTAATTATTAATAAGTTATTAGTTATTAGTTATTAGTTATTACTATTAAATTTATGTATTCAAATTACTATATTATTAGTGCAACTATTAAATGTTAGATACTATTGTTTTAAGGTCTGGGGTTAATGGAAAATGTATTTTGATTTTTTAACACACGTTTATCATTACTCATATTTTGCATAATTGCAAAACAAAAAGTTTGATTATACTGTGTCATCAAATTCGAATTACATTTTTCAAAATGCAGGACTTTAAAATGATATTAACATTTTATAGTGGTCAGTGGTCACTAATAATATAAAATAAAATTAAGTAAGGATTTATATGTAACTATGGCCTGGTTTTAATGCTAACAATTAATTGTAGAATATGAACATATTTATGCATAATGCATAAATAATAGTCAATAGATATTATTGTCTCTGAATAAGTTAATGTGTATATCGTAGGCCATATGGAAAATTAGTTTTTTTGCAAAAAGACTAGGCTTTTTGAAATGGGGTAGCCCGTTTGCGAACTACTTATTATTTTTCCAAACAGCTTGCTGTTTTTCAGGCTCATTGCATACAGACTAACAGCAGTTAGGCCTTTTAAGAACTACAATAATTTTATGGTAAAATCATTTTAATTATTTTATTTTAAGGGTTATTGATAATAATAGAGTACAATATAATATGTAACATATATGTAACATGTAACATTATTATTTATTACTTATTCATTTTGTACAACTGTTGACTATTGATATTGCTAGTTTTATTATATATTACTAACAAAAAAAAATATATATTAAATTATATTAAATTCAATTAAATTGAAATATTACAATATTAAAAATTATATATTATATAGGTAATATTTAATATTGTAATATAATATTTTTTGTAATATTTCAATTAATATTTTTTTTTTTTTTTTTTGATAGTATTTTATAATAAAACTAGTAATTCAATAGTCAACAACTGTACAAGTAATAAATAATGTTACATGTTACATTTATGTTATAGCTTAAAATTAGCCAGTGGACGCAGTCGAACACTCAAAAACCCGCCGCCGTGCGTAACTTTTAAATACAAAATCATATTATTTATTCTTTAAAAATCTACCTGTAGCTTTATCTGTATTCAATGTCTCTGTGATGTGTGTCGGTTCATAAATGTCTCTGATAGAAAATACATAGGTATTGCATAGAATTGTCTTGCAAATCATCAAATGCAATAATTTTTTTTTTTAACTAACCTTTTGTATAAAATGAATTAATATAGAATATTTATTTTTAAATAAATTGGTTTCTGATTTGTGATATTATAAAAACATATTTGACAAAACCTATAACATTTAATAATTATTTAATAAATACTTTCAAATTTATTTTTTTTATAGTTGTATACTTGTATCTATTTATTGTTTGGGACTGAAATAAATATGTCTTCAAATAAAAAAATAAAACTAAGTTCATTGAAATAATTTAGTATTGCACCAGTTGCATGTTCACCAGATCAGACAGTCGAATCTTCAACATTACAAATTCTTGAACCACATACAACAAAAAAACGTTCTTTATCGCTCAATATTAATAAATTAAATACATTTTTTGTCGGATTTATTAGACCCCCCCCCCAGAAAAAATTGAAAATACGCCACTGCTTTGAGAAACGCTGACCTAGTACATTACATATATACTATTTACCAATTTATTATTTACGGTAACATACCGAACAACTAAGACATTATTATTGGTGATATTGAAGATAATAAAAAGAATATTTCACCTCAAGTATTTCCTAATCTTTATAAAATGATACAACTTGCTTGTTCTCCTATCTATACATCAAAAAAAAAATTTGATCTGGGTCTGTTTGGCATCAAATATTTGTAGCCCCCCTCAATATTTCACAGGATCTCCGCCTATGTTTATAACATATTGAACTTGTATTCAACAGTTATTGTAACTATCATTACAATGTTGTATTTTACTTAAATATACAATAGGATTATATTAGCTATAGAAATATAATTTATACGTATAAGGAAATGTTGATAATTGATTATTTAATCAGAATTATTTTAAATATAAAAAAATGCATTATGTTAAAAATCAGGCTCTTATGACTTGAAATAAGGTGTTTAACAAGTATAATGATAATATGTATACTTAACTCGTCATGGATTCCTTAATCATTGAATTTATAAATATGTATTGTTCTAAAATATAATAATTGTTTCAAATATGAAAATATGTTACTCTTATCACTATTTTAAGTGACAACTGGTTTTCAGAAACAAGAAGTATTATAAAAACCAAAAACCACCCAGCTTTCAAAAACTATATCTCGCTAAAAAATTAACAAAAAAAAATAATTTGAAAAAAAACTAAAAATTAAAAATAAAATAAAAATCTATACATAAATTGCTATTCATTAATAATAATAAATAATTGACTTATTTAGAATGTGATGTTAACAATTTTAAAATTAAACGCTATTTTAATAAACAATATTTTTAATTGATACCTGTATTAATTGATTGCAAAATATTTTCATACTTTTCAGACTTTATTTGGTCCTAATTTAATGGATATTCGTTATCTTGCTTATTATTTCAAGAATGGTCTTTTTTCAGAGTCTCTAAGGATTTAATACATGATTATAATTTATAATAAAAATTAAATTCACTCTAATATGTAATAAGTATAAGTACAATATTACAATATAGATAATAATATGTCTAAATTCATTATTTCCTATAGCTGGAAACGGTGAAGCTATGAGTATGGACTTTTGTTAGCAGTTTCGTTTTATCGTTTTATGGTGTATATAAGTATACTAATAAAGTATTTTGTAAAATTACTAAAATTCGTATTTTAAAAAGGGGCTCAAACAGAGGCATATTACGGGCACAATAAAGGGAAAATTATTTTTGAGTGATTCAGCCCCTTAGCCCTTCACCCGGCATTTTATACCACTATTGTATTTTCAACTATCATAATGGTTTTCGGTAGTGAATTGAACATATGTAGTTAGTTCCTCGAGGGATCAAAAATTAAAAGCTCACAATGCTTTTCAAAATAATTTTAAGTTATTTTAAGTTATTTTTTTCAACATTAGATAAGTTTTACTATTTATCGATTTTTTTTTTTTTGGTAAAATATTTGATCCCAAGTGAAAAAAGATTGAAAATAAAGTATAAGATTCCTAATAGTTGTTCTTTTAGCAATAAAAAACCATTAAAATCTAGTCGTAATTATTTTTAAAAACTAAATAAATTTACTTACGGATCTAACATTTTACGGCATTCCTCCAAATCCTTAAGATTAGCATAGCCTGTTGGATCTCTGAAATCAAATTCATCATTTATTACACAGTTATGTTTGATTATTTTATGTACCACATTTTGTTTTGGATGGGTACATTTAATGTTACTGTGTAATGTTTACGATTGTTCTATTTACCATGGTATAATTATTTTATTATTACCTTTTCTGTATTCTTTTTATATTTTTTAAAATGTCTTTTCTGTTTTCCTCATTCGTCTTTGTTGAAAATACGACTGGTGGTTGTGGAACAAAATTTGTGACTGAGGGAGAAGGTTTATTATATACTATTATCAAAGGTTCTTCACTTGGTTTGTCCGTATTCAGTTTTGTCGCTTCATCTGGTATTATTTTATGGCTAAAATAGATGGGTTATAACTATAATAAATAATATGGACATTACACGATTCGATTCGGTTAGGTTCTCATATCAAATGGTTAAGTTGTAGCGAATCCTATATGCGGAGGATTGTGGAGGATAATAAACGTATTCAGTGCATAATATGTTTTTATATAAACGACAATTAAAAATATGCAGTAATTATGTACAGCCGTAAAGGTATGTTATTAAGGCGTTCTCCTGAAACCAAGCCCAGATTATGATATTTTAGGCCCAGGGACAAACATTTTTAGGGGTCTATAACTATAATCAAAATATTGGTGACCCACAAATAAAAATATTTCAGACAAAAAAAAAATTATATTTATAAATGTATTTCTTACTTTTTTAAATATAAATATAAAAATGTTTGTATAAATAATTGTTTATGTTTCTTTTGATATACAAAATATACTATTATTATATCCAAATATTTCTGATTTAATAAAAAAAAAACATACTAGGTATTACTAGTAGGTATTCGCCAGGGGCCCACTATTGTTTGATATCCTTTGTGTGCCCGGGGCCATGGCCACTCCTGTCCCCCTTAATCTGGGCTTGCCTGAAACTCACCAGAAAGAACTGAAAGGTAGTTATCAATTTTTTCGATTGCACTTTGGCCTGACAAGCTTAGGAAGGACAATCGAATGATATTATTTTTCATAAATTTTTATTTCGTAATTTTTATTTGATTTAATGTGTACTTGTAGTATTTATTTGTGTTTTTCGGCATCATTGCTGGTACAGAAACAACATTTGTGTCTGAATAAGGTTTGAGTATAGGTATTCCGGTTATCTTAGCAGAGTTTATCACATCGTCTGATAAGACATTTTTGCTGAAATGAATGAATTAGAACTATCATCAATGATATCACATGTTTCTATTACACGATTTAATTCAGTTAGGTTCCCATAAAAAATAGTTAAGCTGTAACGAATCTACGTGCTACATATAAAATCATTTTTTTAAATAGTTTAATAGTTATTATAATTTATAGTATTAAACTATTCCTTAAACCAAATGAAATGATTTCTAATCTGACAGTTATTGTAATTTCGTTATAATATATACATAATATGTAAATATATGTAAATATATTATATTTAGATTCTTAAATGTATTTACTTTTTACATTTACGCTTTTCCACCCACGCAATCCACTCTTTAGTTTCTTTATCTCTGAAACAATTTTATTGTTATAAAATTAATATTTATATAAAAATCATGTTCAAATTTATTGAAATTATTTTAAATTTATTTTTATTTTAACTTCAATTGCATATACCCACAATGATATATACATTGAAGTATTTAATGAAATATTATTTATATTATTTGTTAAGTCTTTTTCATACTCTTTTCTATAACGGTCTAAAGCGTATTCTAAGTCTGCCTTCTTCTTGTTTTGATCCGTTGACATTGGTATGTCTGAACAAATTGACGATATATATTTTGTATTTACTGGCTTCTTCAAGCTACTATTAAATTGTCTACACTTGTTTTGTAGTATTGCCTTGCTAAAATGAAGTTTTTAATGACGATAAAGAATATTACAGTATATTTTTAGTTAATCGTTATACAATTAAATTCAATTTAGTTTTAATATGTAATTAACTTAAAAAAAAAACTAAATTAAATTAACTTTTCAATTAATTATCACAGGTTTACAAGGATTTGGCTGTTAAAAATTTAATAGCTAATTTATATGTATTTTTTGAAGCTGATTTCAAAATGTTTTCTATCAAGTAAAGTTCAAAAGTTATACCGTTATAACTATTTAACATTATGCACAAATAGTCTACGAACAGTTAATTAGTTATTAAATGTTGGGTATCGTTATTGTATTAATAAATAGTTACAATTGACAACCATATCTTAATAATGTGTAGATTATTTATACATTTTATCATAATTCATTCATAATGAATAAAGGTATATAGTGGTTTTTATATTATATACCTAAGACATTATGACCATATGGGATTGTCAATTACGGAAAAACTGATAAAATAAGCTCGGAGGTAAATGTGTTTATTATAACTTTATTTTTATCGTTTAGTGTTACAGATTTACAGTTTCAATACACAAGTAATAGTATATATTATTGTCAGTGTGATAGTGTCCTATTAGTATTTTGTAATATTTTAATAGATATAATACTAGTAATTCAATATATATTATAATCGTGGAATGAAGACACTGTGTTAATAGTTCAGACATTTTTTGTTTTATTTGGGGCGAGCTTATGGTGAATTGGTGATGAAACAAAGACAAAACATCACTCCATTCGTTTATCCCGATGACATTCAATCTGCTATAAGATGACCCATACCCCATATCCCACTATACCCATATCTTTAACTCCAGTCAATTTTGATACTATTTTAACATCTAAATCCAGTGATATTGATTCGGATAATTCTGATTATTTTGAAGAATCTTGTAAAACACCTGAACTTTTCACGCGTAGTGAATTAAATTACCTTATAAGGAATTTGGATCTTCCCAAATGCTTAAGAACTTTCAGCTTCGATACTTCGTAATAAAAACTTATTAACATCACTACATCAGGCACATTGTTATCTTTTTACAGTGTTCGGAACGTTCACTTAAAAAAAGAACTCGTTCACGTTTATGTTCTTTCAAAAGATGAACGCATTCATGAGTCGTTCATTTAATTTTTTTTTTCAGTGATTAGAAACAGGACAGCTTTTAAATATATATATATATTTAGACTATCACAGCGTAAAAGTGGGTACATAATGACGTTATACATAAAGACACATTATATAGAACGGGTAATAATACTGCCTCGATATATTATCAATAATTTTAAAACTCTATAAAAGTTCATGTACCACTAATAAGTGTTTATGTGTACCCATATATTGGTAAACTATCTGAAATTCTAAAATATTAAACACATATAATTTATAGGTAAAAAGTAATTTTTATACTTTATTTTCTGACTAAAAAAAAAAAATAATAACTCTAAAATACTCCACTTGACAGTGCATTATGAACACCTATTATTGAGTTAATGTTTAGATTATATTATAGTAAGTAAATTTGTATCCATACCTTACATCCGGTTGGTTACAACAAGGAGTATCGTTTGTTGTTTTCATCACGACTGGTCTCGCACATGACAAACATGTTCCGTCCCTATAAAAACAATGAAAGTTAATCAATAGCTTGACTAACCTATCATAAAATGTATTTTTAATATTATCATAAATTTAATTCATACCACGTACAATGAACGATAAATATCGATATTATCAATAAATTCATATTATTATTCAATCTTTTATTTTTTTTTAAATTTTATCGTCATATCCAGGGGCGCCACGCCATTCGGGGTATTACAGGGTCGTTGACTCCAAAAACCGCATACTTTTGATAAAATACAGGACAAAACCACACAATTTTGGTAGGTTAAAACCGCTCAATTTTAAAAATTGTCGAATCCAAAAACCGCAGAGTTATGATTTCGACTCCAAAAAGGTCAATAAACAAAAAATGCATATGTATATGTATAATTATTTATTCTCATCATTCTCATATTTCATCAAAAAAAATTATATATTCAACAATTTTAAATATTAATTTAAAAAAATTTAAAACTTTCAAAGTTTGATTGGTTGAAACCAACTGCCGAAATTATTTAAAAACTTTATACGATCTCCGTCACGTAAAAATTATTCCCAAAATTGAAACAAATGCTCCTAAAAATAAATAGGCAACTTTAGTGGCAACTAAAGACTTGATTATTGTATAGTACTTATCTTATAATCTTATTTTTTCACTATTTTCACTAAAAATAGTGTGTGGTTTTAACCCACTCTAAATGTGCGGTAATTTGTTATAAAATGACCGATAAGCTGTGCGGTTTTTGTCTATTGACCTTTTTAGGGTCAATAAACTTTTCAAAACTTTTTTTCAAATTAATTAAAATATTTATGTAATAATTATTGGAATAATTAACAAGAAAAACATAAATATTCGAACGTGTTATTTAAAAAAATTAAGTAATATTTAATTATAATTTTTAACAATATAAATACATATTCACAAACAAAGGAATATTTTATTTTAAAATACACTTATCTTAGTTTTTAATTTTCAATAATTAGTTTAAAAATATATTATTTACAGTTTTTGTAAATAGATCACAATACATTTTAACAATCATAATATACATCCCAAGTTGGTACATACCGTTTTTAATAAAATAATTCTTTCAGTTTGTTTAGAGTATAATCGTTGTTAAATGTAAATCCTAGGATTAACTAATAAAACCTTACTTTATAGTATATGTCTATGTCGATAATGTAATTTATATTAAATACCTATTTAATTATTTATTTTACCACATTTTAACCACTTGTTTCCCCTGAAATTAATTTTTAATTTTATATTCAAATATGGATATTTTTACAACTATTTTTATGTAATACATTTTAATAAATTATATTCATTCAATAACTAATATATATAACTAATATAAAAATCTATAATGCGTATTAATTACTTGATGAATCTAACGAGACCCAATGTTTCAGGATCTTTCAAAACGAGTTCTTTGATTTGATCCTTAATTTCAATATGCGTCGACATTACCGCTTTTTTAAATTTTAAATATTCTCCTTTACGCGTCAAATGCTTCTGTAGTTCTTGAATATCTCTTCTATCCTTCTCCAAATTTTCTTTCTATATTAAGCAATATAAATATTCATTGTATCTTGGTGTACTTGAATTTTATTTTTAAATTTAAAAAAAATAATATTAATATTGATATTGATATTTACAAATAATTCTAGAAAACTGTGAATTGTCTGGAAATTCGTTCTATAGTCAAGATCGAATCGACGGAAATCCCTAATGCATAAACTTAAATATAAATCTCTCCTTTTTTGGCTTCGCCCAAACACATCTAATATTGTGTCTCCTTGAGCACTTATTGACAATTTTTTTAAATTCTCCTCTAGATTTAATCGCTGTTAAAAATTAAATAATATTTTAGAATTGTAACCATATTAATTAAGCAATTTAAATTGTATAAGGATTTACATCATAACTATGTTTTTCGATAATGAAAAATGAATCTGCTTCATTGTCTTTTCTAGTTGAAAGACTGAAAACATTTTTACTTTAATTACTTTTAATTACTTAGTATAATTATACCGTATATTAATTAGAATCATATATATATTTTTTAACGAACTTCTGAACATAATATTTATCTGATTCTTCTAAAACTTTTGAAAAACTTGAATCTGGATCTTGGATCTTTTCTAATTAAAAGTAATACAGAAATGTAAATTAATTTTTTATTCCGAAAGAATATATTATAAATTATTATATTTAGAGTATTTAGGTATAACTGTATAAGTTAATTTGAATTATTATATAAGTCTATTTGAGATAATGAACATAGTTAAAAATTTAAAGTCAAATCAGTGTGCTTTGGCACGTATAAGTATCAATTTAAAAAAAACTAACTTTAAACTTTACTCAATTTTTTCTATAAAATAAAATAAATTAAAATAATATAGTTAACTTGTCCAAAATTGAATATATTATTATTTTAATTCTTCCCTTAGGATTGGACGCCGTCCGGCTTTCTGAGCTATATTTAACTAAATAAACTGAATAATAATAATAAAGGAAAAGCCAATGATTCAGTATCAATTTGGTACAGTGATATTAGGTTTTCAGCTCTGAAAAATTTCCACCTAGCTGAATTTTGGTACACACCTTTATAACATCATTGTAAACAACGTGTGAAAAGTCGCCATCTGTATCATGTACATGTCAAAGGTTATTCGAGGTCAAAGGTCACGAAATCGGCCTTTTTTTTAATATATCACTTTTTATGAGTCGTACAATAAAAAGTTCTAGACATAAATTGTAGAGGAAGTAATTATCTACAAGATGGTTAAATATTTATATCCAATCGCACTTGTGGTATACGAATTTTAACGCTTATCGTACAAAATTATGATAATATTATATATATTTATATATATATATAATGTATATAATATAATAACGATAATAAGAATGCATTCGTTTCCACACCACCATTGATGTAGTAGCACGGCGCGTTTTTTTTTCATGGTTCCCCAGTAGGCCTAATTCATGTAGTCAACAATTATATTATCATAGTAAAGTTATCTAATAGTCAAAACAAAGTAATTAATATTACATTTTAATTATTATTAATCATCAACTTCGCACTCGTCTTCTTGCATTTTATTCATTGATTTCATTAAGGATTACTCGATTACCATATCACTCCGGGTTCCACAACTAAATTTACTACTGTGCCTAATTGTCTAATTGTAAAAAGTCCGTTGGTAAAATTTTTAATCGCCTATTTATCCATATTATTTTTTAATTTGAGCATATCCTGCAGACATAAATTATCAGATTTTGCATACAAAAAATGTCCAGAAGCGTGGAAAAAAAGAAGCATTCAAGTTTCCGTCCAAATGTCCTAGTCTTTCAGATCTAATGAAATCTTTAACTATAGATACCATATAAAAATATTGTGCACATAACTTTGCCAATGGTCCTCGGTTTTGTATTTTTATTTTTATTGAACAGTTCAATGGTATTTTGGAAAAAATACAAAATTATTGAGATATTCAAAAAACGGCCAATTTCGTGACCTTTGTCCTCGAATAACCTTTGACGCGTTCATGATAAAGATGGCGACTTTTCACACGTTGTTTACAATGATGTTATAAAGGTGTGTACCAAAATTCAGCTAGATGGGAATTTTTCCGAGTTGGACCCCTTTTCATCTAATATTACTAGACTAATTAGGTATCAGATAACAAAAATAAAACATTCAAAATTACCAGGTTCTGATAGATCAACCGAAATCGAACTATAAACGGTCTGCACTGATGATTCTAAAAACGACTCATTTGGTACTTCGCAACTCTACGTAAAAAAAAAAACAAATAAAAAAAATGAAGTTTATCAAACAAATAATTTATACATGTGTTGAATCGTTTTGACAGTCCGGCGTCAAAGGCATCACTGTAGCATCTGTAAAAAAAAAGGAAAATTGTGTTAGTTATATCTAAAAATGTTGTATTTAAAAAAAATACAATCCAATATATTATCTGTCTATTTAATCATTAAAAAATATTAAATAATATTATTATTATGTTTTCACAATTTTACCTGAACAATTGAAACACCATTAAATTATTAATTATAATTATACATATGTTACTAACACATATACTATTCACTACTCAGTATTTATTAAAAATAAAATTAATATCAACAATTTATCTTACAAAAAAAAAATCGTTTTTCCCTAATTTTTTTTTTTTTGTTTTCCCTAATAATCATTTGTAAAAAAAAAAAGGTGGGCAAGTGGGTATCTCTCTGCTGTATAGTAGAGATGGAGTAGGTCACTATAATGGATGTGTTAAATATGAATGCAATGACAGGTATCATATTATACGAAAAACGATTCTGAATGGAAATGATTTTTCAGTCTAGGATAATTAGTAGAATATATTATATTATTAGCTATATTTAAATTGTAATATATCGTTATTTTACGCGATTTCGTAAAAAATTAAATTTCATACGCTCATAAAATTTTTCTTTATTAACGCTAGAATTGTTTTTTACAGTTATTTGAAGAAAAAATTATGGAAAACCTTGTGTTGGGTTTTTTAACCTTAGGTATAAATCACAAAAATGTAATGAATTTTTAACTTCAAAATTCCTTGTTAATTTTTGCGATTTTGACATATTTCGTAAACATTTGAACTTTAAATGCTTATAAACAAAAATTGTGACTAACAAATATATAATATAAACATTTGGTGACAATTTCAAGTATTTATACAATGATTCGTTTTTAAGTTTTGTCAAAAACTGATTATGCGTAAAAATTCCTGTTTTTCCATTACTTTTTTAGGGTTTTTCCTGACGCTTTTGAAAACTACTAGACATTTTTTACTTCTGATTCCAACTAGATTCATTTTTCTTTCCAAAAAGGGGCTGAAGTCAAAAATCAAAGCATTATTTCTACTCCAAAACGTAATGACAGACACAAAAAAAACATACATTGTAAAATCAATACTACATTCTTTTCTCCGTTCAGAATCTAAAAAATGGGATTGACTACTTTACATCTAAAATACAAAATATATCTAATTTTCTATCCAAAATCACCCTCGAAGTTTAAAATCGAAGAATTTTATCAACTTATTTGTGTTTAAAAAAAAATACACACACTTATCAATGTAAAATCAAAACATTCATTGCTGCGCTCAAATTCTGAAATAAAACTAGGTATTGTAAATTGTAGAATTAAAAATTATTTACTTTGTTGGATTTGCATTTCATTTACTCTTGCCGTTAAGTGATTTACTTGATCTATAATGGTATTAATTGTGTATTGCAAGGTATCTTCGGACTCTTCAGTCACAATTGGTTTTTTATTCAATGGTCTAAAAAAATAGATAAGTTGTATGTTATCAATTACATGTAATATATTATTATAATATTATAAATGATTCATCTTTACCGTTCTAAGAATTCTTCACTTAAAACAGATCTCTCAAACAACTGTAATAAATAATAAAATATAAGAAAAACAATACTATTGGGAAACTTGACTTTATAAGTAATAGAATTATCTTTATAATATACGGACCTCTTGTACTGATAATGACTGACCGTAAGTGTTATGAGTAATATGAGCATCCTAAAATGAAAAACGAATTACAATTTTTAAATGCTTTTAGATTATGACGATGATTATCTCACAACGACAAGATATCATGCAGTGCCTGATTTACCAATTCATTGCCCCCCCCCCCCAGTA
Organism: Rhopalosiphum maidis; assembly: GCF_003676215.2. Lineage (NCBI taxonomy): Eukaryota > Metazoa > Arthropoda > Insecta > Hemiptera > Aphididae > Rhopalosiphum > Rhopalosiphum maidis. The sequence goes on from NC_040877.1 coordinate 72,334,747, forward strand.
CAATTTACAATTTTAGGCCCCAAATTGTTTATTTCTACATTTTTTCAATGGTCATGCATAATAGGAGTAGTTGGATCACATAATAATATTTTATAGTCAAATATATGATTATTTAATATACAAGAACACTACATTTTAAATAATGTGTTTAGTATTCATTCAAGTTGGTATACAAATTAAAAAGTCAACGCTTTTTTTTTTTAATAAAAATTATTATTTTTTTCACTTATATATTAAACTAAATTTTTAATGTTTTAAGTCAAATTTGATTTCAGCTAGGCCATAGCAGTCAAATACTAATTTCTATTTATTATTAAAAATTTTTGTATTACTTTTTTTATAACATCTATTGGAAAGGTTAGGAAAGGTTATCATCACATAGTAGTAATGTGATGACACATTTGAGACTTAAAAATATAATCTCTGAGATGTTAAAATCACCTTTATGCACACAGGCCATACAGGGTAATGAGTAATGACCAAATAAGGTAAACGTAAATAGTGGTGGGTATTCAACACTTCTTTATTGGAGGGGGTCCTCAAAAATAATATTTTATAATATGTATTATTATAAATCGTATAACATTATATAATTGTGTGAGTGGGTCTAGACCCCACGGATTCCACCCCATAAATCCACCACTGAACGTGAATATAGTTATAATATGCGAGGCTTTTCGAGTGAATCTAGTCTTATCGACATATTATATTAAATTTCCCAAATGCGTTTTCGTGTATAAGAGTATATAACCGAATATTGTTGAGATTAAAGCCAGGCGTCAGTTAACCTCCAAGCGATGTACACTATAGGTGCCTATAAATTAATTGGGACGCATTAAGGTAATAAGAAATAAACAATTTGAAATCGAAACCGAAATAGACTTATATATCATATAAATATAAATATACTAACTCCGTCATCCTCGGTTATTTCTTGGGTTGCCGAGACAGCTGAAATAGTCGGGGGGTTAATGTTAAACTCTTCGTTCATCTCCAACATCTAAAAAATAATTGAAATTCTTAGATATACTCGTAAATAAGAGTATGTTCATAAATATATATTTTAAATTATTTTTGAATTCAATAATCGGGTAGCGCATATTACGAACCGAAAACTATTTATATTTTACATCAATCATGTCGTTAACAATTTACCATTTTCTTCATTTTAATAATAAAAACAGCGCAGATTAAAGTTTATTTTTTTAAATGACACTCAATTTTTCTTGCTGTAAATTATTAAGTATCTACCCAAATAAGTTTTTAAATCGAAATTCGGACGAGTAGTTTCTGAGTTATTAATATACATGTGCCTACCATAAGGATTATAGTCGTTTAAAATGATTTTATAAAAATGTATAATATTTATTTTGTCCAAATGATCTTTTTTTATGGACTTGGACTAATAAACAACCAATTAATAACAATTTGTTTGTTCTTACTCCTGATTCTTCAAAGTTTTCGTACTGTCCAATTTGATGAGTAATTTGTTTTTTAGGTCGTGGTCGTGGGCGTTTAACGGGTATCAGCATATCGTCTTCGTTGTATGATATTTCAAATGTATCATTAAGTGGAATTGTAAACATATCGTGAATTCCTGTATAAACATCCTTTCGACACACAATAATTTGTTAATAGCTATATTTATATAATCTATACAGTAGATTCTCGTTTAGTCGAATCTCAAGGGGAACAGCAAAAAGTTCGATATATCGAGTTTTATTATAAAAATTGAAAAAAATTAGCAACGTTCAACATAATAAGAATCTACTGTATAATGTAGTCGTCTCATGTCTGTAGCCTGCAAGTAGCAGATTTAAAATATAATCGATGATATTATAATTTATATAATATAGATTTTTAATGTAAAATACATGTGCACGGTTTTCGTCCTTCCCTGTAAAATCAACATAATATTTATCCAAATTTGTATGACGCACCAGAATTTTCAAAAGTCTCACCAAAAAATGTTGATTAATATGTCCCTAAAATTTATTTTGATCATTATTCAGTGTTCACAAATAGAATTAAACAAATACTCACATTTTTGGCATCTATTGCCATGTGGATCAAATTTTCTACATTCAATGAATATCCCATATTATTATTGAATACGACAATGTAACTTTACTATAGTCTATAAATCTATAGTAATATTTATTATTGATTTATTTAATATGTTGTATATTATAAGTTGAAAAATTCTTAAAAAATAAAACTATTAAATAAATAATAATATAAAGTATTAATTATTAACAGATTAAACTAGATGTTTCTAACGCAATAAATAAATATGTTTAAATATTGTATTACTAGGTATTACTTAGTTGCCAGAATAATTTTATTATGTAGAATACATATCTTTTATACCTACATTATTGTAATTATTTTTTTATCATTTTCAGTAGTAAGAATTACCAAATATGGATGAACTGTGAACAGCCTATATGGCTATATGATAATATTAGTAGTATATTACTGTTAGATATTACAGAATAGCCCTTCATATATGAATAATCCTTATTCGGTTATTCCTTATGTCAAGTTAAATTCACAAATCACAATCCATTATCCAATACTACCTTGTAAATAAACGATTATAAACATTTTTCCCCCAAAAAATAGTATAATAAACCGTAAAATATTAAATATTTTTTTGTAAGAAGCTTCATAGATATTTTTGTATTGTATATTTTTATCAGTGCTTTAAATTTGTCAAAAACTCAAAATTTTAACTCTTTGACAATTTCGAATTTGTTTTTTTGCAGGTCTTTGAGATGAAATAGTATCCACGGTGGGTGAGATACCGCCATGTAATAAATAAGAACGCTTTGCTGTGTTCAGTACCTAAAGGTTGGTTTTATTTCTAAGTAAATATTAAATATTATACAATCACATTCATGGTTCAAAACATTGAACTGCAAACAATTGAACGATAAAATCTTGAACACAAATATTGTTTTCGTCAAAATCTTGAACATAAAATATTTTTCCGTCAAACCTGGAATTTCAAAATCTTAAACAAAAAATATCAAAACCTTGAACATAAATTGTTTCTGTCTAACTACATTAAAACTTTTACCGCAATTGGTTTTTTTATGCTGTTCTAGACGATGTTTTAGGGTATTTACTATTTATAGACCAAGAACAGCGAGAACAGTTTTATATTGCAAAACACTTCCCTCGTACTTAGGTATCAAGTGGTTCAGGGTGGTTAGAGGCCATCTATGTATGTATTTCTATTTTTTGATTGAATACAATTAATCAGTGAATAAACCATACGGGGCCGGGTGAGTAGTATTGTGTGGTGAATGTACGTATGTAAGTTCCTATACTGCGTATATTATTATATAAAATTTTTAAGTTATCAATCTAATATCAGTTATATTTATATCATATACATTTTAGTATAACAATAATTCATTTATTATGTGGTTATAATATTTCTTCATTTACTCCACACTATTATATTCTTCTAAATGATATTATTTTTATATCATCAGTTCAGTTTAATAACTTATAGTTATAATATAATTATATAAAATTTAATATATTTTTTTTACATATGTACCTGTCTTACGCCGTGTAGGAACTAACGTAGTACGTACGTACCTTTTTTCGTGTAGAAACTTACACATCACATATCTAGAAATTAACGTACGTAATTCTTTACCTGTTACTCACGTGTAGGAACTTACGATTCCCCGTTTGTGGTTAACAGTTCCCACTTGTTCCTTGTTTTTGGCGATAAAAAAATAGGTATCAAGTGGCTGTCGATATTTAGTTGGGTATTCTATACACGAACCGGGTTATTATTGGATCGATATAAATAAAGTTTTCTTTTACAGGTCCTAAAAACTTATGATCTGCGTTCATAATCGAACATGACTTAAGAGGACGCCATACCCGCATGTGTTGTCTCTGTCTTACTAGCGTACATCATAACAAATTTTCGTTCAGCAGAATACATTTTGTGATGTTAGCTTTAATATTAGAGTAAATTTACCTATTATCAAATTTAAAGGTAAGAATATTATCTAGACAATGACATATGCTTTTAACGTTATGATTAACTTATTGTTATTACAACTTTAAAATGATAATATCAATAAAATCATGTCATTGTCTAATTGTGAAAATTTGTTATGATGTTCGTTAATAAGACAGAGATAACACATGCGAGTATGGCGTCCTCTTAACAACGTATACAATGATTTATTCAATGTCTAAATTAGTTATTATAATACAGTACACTAAAACCCGAGTAGCACTGTTTTTAAGGGTAGTATACTAATATTGTATATTGAAGTCTAATGATCACGCCATCACGGGAGTAGCGGAGAACGAGTTGAGCAATCAGATTAATTATTATATTAATATGAAATTATATGTGACTTGTCTATAAGGTATATTATTATACAAATAGTAAGTCAGATTAAAATGTTTAATAAGAAAGACTATGAGCATGACAAAATATTTATTATACATTTTGTCATAATAATATCGAGTATCAAACTCAACAAGTCTGCGATTCAAACACTATTGATATATAATTATATAAATAACGTAAATAATATATATATACGCTTGTGGTTCACGTTCCTGTATTCTGCTAACCTAAGCAATAAATTCATCGAGCGCGACATAAACGACGAGTCAGTAATCTATGTAGATACCTATCGTTACAATATATTTTTATGAGTAATGTGACAAAAATATGACAGGTATGTGAATGTGTAGTTCGTGCTCCTAAACAATCTAAACACAACACCTGCACGGCTGCACTATCTGCCTACTTAATAAAGTGTCTTGTCTCTTGTATCCTGACAACTTCAACCGGATACATTTTGTCCCGTTTTAATCCTATTATCTCATAATGGATTCTCCATATTATGTCTAAAAAATTAAATTGAAACCAGTTATAAATTAATATAATAGTTTCATTTGAAAAAAAAATAAGTTCATTAGCAGTTATTTTACGTTAAACTAAAAGTGGATAAATATTGCAGTGTATTATATATAGCTGCCGCCGCGGAAAACGAATTTGTGACGTCACACGCAATATTAAAAGTCCCAGTCACAAGCAAACGGGTTGTCACAAACGAATTTTAGTGGTATCATGTTTTTCGCCATGGTATGTACTATACTGCTATAATTTAAAGTTTAAAAATTAAACAAAAAAAACATTTTGATAAGTGGGATGATCCTTTAATTTTCAATTCCCCTCCATTGAAAAATCTTAAGTACGCCACTGATGTATATATAATATAAACTGAGTTAACTTACATACCTACATAAATTAAATAGAAAAAATAAATAAAAAAAAATTGAAATAGAATTGCAGATAGATTATTTAACTACATTATATTATGTTAATAAAACAATATCATTATATTATATTACGGCAAACTGTATTGAAAATAGTTACAGCTTATTCATAAAATGGACTGATGTCCAAGTGATGCAGTCTCTTAATAGTAATAAATTTGTACAAATTATACTTTACAATTTTTTTAACATGCAAACACTGTACAACAACTCTCATAATATTGTTGAGGTATAAAATTTAGACAAGATAAAATATCAAAGAAATAAATCCCCAAATTATAATATTGTTCCTAAGTACAGTACACAAATAAATTCTTACTATTTCTTTCAATTTTGATAGAATTATACAAAATGTAATTAGGCTATAAAATAAATACTTAACATTAAGTCTTACAATAAAAAAAAAAATTGTATTTTTTTAATATGTACTCTTCCATTAATCCTGGAAGTAATACATAAATCATAAAGGCCATTTATTGTTTATTGTTCATAAATCATAAATAGTAACTAAACAAGCAGTTTGGGAAGTTTTATTTTGAGCTTTGCAATATATATATATAAATATGCTTATATATTACAAAATGTTTGTAAATAATTATATATATATTTTTTTTACAGTGTTGTTTTAACAATACGACTATAGTAGAATAAGCAGATATCAACGCACACAACTCCTTTAAACACATTTTATGTGTGTCATTTATTGATACATAAAAAAACCGTAATTAGTAACATCAAAATTAATCACAATTTAATAAATACACAAAAAAAAAATTGAACTCTGAACTCATAAAAAATGTAAGAATCAATATTAAAAAAAATATATATCATAATAACCCATGAGTATTTATGTTTGACTTGTGTCTGTTAAATATGTCACGGGTCAAATAGTCCAGCTGGCAGCTAGAACACTTTATTCAAAACTTGGATAAAATTAGGTTACCAAATTGAAAAGTATAAAAGTTATATTTTCTACAATTATACAAAGAAACTAAACAAAATGATAAAAGTAACGTAAATATTATACTGTAAACAAGTTTGACAAATATTTTTTTTTTAAAATGAGACGTACTTAGGTTTTTTTTTATTAGGAATGAAAAGTTTAGGTGGTATAAGACTGTTGTTTAACCATCTTCTTTAGGAGGGGTAAACCAACCTAAAAAAAAACGAAAACATCATTATTTTTTTTTACTCAGAACAAATATATAAAATATTTATACACCATAAAACCAAAAATTATTTTAAGATTTGTAATTGCTTACCATTTTTTTCATGTATTTGCACAAGAGATTTAAAAGATTGCTGTGCTCTGGCTAGAGAGTACTGACCCTAAAATAAAATTAATAATTATTAAATATGGTTGTTTAAACAACATTTATATTATTTAATTTAATATTAAATATTAGTTTTAAATAGATTTCCACATACTACTGGATATGTTGCATGGGATACCTGGTTCATTGTTTTTGGAACACCAAACTGTATTCTTGCTTTTCCTTTAACCAAAGTAGCGGCAATTTGCATAATTACTGCTTCAACAGTGTATGCTGAGCTCCATCCTTGTTTGGTAAGCAATTCCATGCATATTGCACCCCCAACTAGGACATAACCACCTTGAATGATAGGATGAACAACGCGCACAAATGGTGGCTCAAAGGGATATGTCTCTTTGAATGTAATATTTAATAGCACAAAGTCTTTTCCTTCTTTCTCCTTTAACTTTTGTAAATCATGGTATAAAGAAGAATCTGGATCAACTGTCATTAATTTTATATTCCACTCATAGATGCTGTCACAAACAAGTTCCACACTATACATTCCTAAATAATTATAATTAGTTATTATTTACACACAACACATTTATTTTAGTTTAAAAAATATGATACGTCAATTTATAGTTTTTGTCTTATCACATGTTACAATTTACTGGCTTTCTTATGTATACAATTTAACATATGTTTAAAACAATATTTGTTATCTGTTGGTATATACATCAATTAGTGTTTATGTTACTCACTAGTCACTAGGCATTGCCAGTGATTTAAAGTTCAGTTTTTACATTAATTTATTGAGACATTGCTGTTTTATTTGTTATAATGTACAAAGTAATTGTACACAATGTACAGTTTGGAACAGTAAATTTTCTTAAATCATTAACATGGTGTCCAGTAGTATATTTGATGTAATTTATACTTTTAGATTTCAAAAGTAAAAAATTTCTAAAACCTCAACATTGGCACCAAATATTAATTATACAAGAACTATCTAAACATGATATATATTTAAAATGTATTGGTTCTCAACCTTTTTTCATTTACGCACCCCTTGACCACTCACCACTACTTTATGGACCCCAAATGCCAACTTGTCGTATATTTTCACATAAGACAGATATAAATTTAAGAAATAAGTTTAATAATTTCAATTAAATACAACAAATTTCATTTTTTCCATTATCCTTTTTTTTCCGGGGACCCCCGGTTGAGAACCGTTGTTTTAGGTATTTATAAATTTGAAATTTTCCAAGTATTTTTGTGTTTTGTTTAGAAACTGTAATTAAAATGTTTCCCATAATTTATTTAACAGTAATTTAAAAATAAAATGTATTGTTGTAATTTAAAAAAGAGTATTAAAAAACATACAAAATAAAAAAAATTTGTTGTTTGATTTATTCAATAATTTACAAAACTTATAATTTTATTTTTTAACATTTAATTCAGTGTTTCCCAACTTTTTTTTTACTTGCTGAACCTTTGCAGGAACTTGAACGTTTTGTGCAACTCCCACATAATTTTCAAATCATAATTCAAATCAAAAATATTATTAATTTATTTATATTTTCTCAAATTTCTCACAGAACCCTTGGCACCGGCTGACGGAACCCTTAGGTTCCGCAGAACACCAGTTGGGAAACACTGATTTAATTAATGTACACATAACAGCTATAACTTTGTGATTTTTTTGTACTATACAAAGATGATAGCTGTATTAAAATTTCAATATAATGTATAGTTATTTTTAAATATTAAAAATATTTAAAAAGATATTTTTGTTAAACATGCGCCTGTAAATCACAACGGTGTAGCAATACAAAAATTACTTTTATAAGATTTTAAACATTTAAAAAAAACTAAATACTTTAGAAAAATTCTAGTTTTACTAACATAATGCATACAATAAAAATTAGAAAATATACTTAAAAGGTAGGTAAATTATCGTGTAAAGTGAATAATTTTTAAACATATAATATAGGCAACTACGGAGAATCTGGTACAATGACGTTATGTGCCTTTATATCAATTCCTCATAAAGTCATAACTAATTGAACAATGTTAAACCAATTGCATGTTTGTTAAAAGTGAACATTCTTAATTTTTTTTTTTTTTTTATTTTGTGCTCCTTTAACTGTAGATGATAAATTTATTTCTAATTACCTACATAGAATATTATAATCTTATTATAAACATAATACAGCAAACAATCCATCATGATAATTTCCATTAACTATTTACTCAGTCTTAATTTTGTACACAATAATTTAATGGCAAGTTATCCTCAAAAAACACCATAGAGTTCTCTAGTTTTAATAATTTTCATTATTCGTTGTATAAATTGTACCATTATTTTGTTTTATTTTATATATACGTTATCAGTAAAAGCTTGACAGTCAATGATACCAAATACCATCTTAAATAAAAATGTTGGATTTTATAGCTAAAGTTAAATATGTATGGGACAAAAACAAATTGGTATAACACTTCTTTTAAACAAATGACATAATTTAATATATAATATAACTATTTATTACCTTTTTTGAAACTATCAGATCTGTATATATCTCTAAGCTCTTTCATAAGACGATCAGTAGCTTGAACAGATCCGGTTACAGCTCCTTTTAAGTAATCTTGACGTTGGTTTTGTCGTAATCTTTCCAAAGTTTCCAAGTGTTGAATTTCCATATCATCAACCTTTATTTACCATAATTAAGATTAAATAATAAATAAAAAATTTATATTCATATTATATACTGACTTGTTTTTTGGTAGATTCAGTGGTAGATTCTTCCATATCAAGTTGAATATATTCTTCAACCTCTTCTTCGTCATCATCATCATCATCTTCTTCATCTGTAAGTTTACTAGAGCAAGAGGTAGAAGTTGATGCCCCAGAACTAGAGGGCATTTGTATCAGTCTTTGTAACTCGGATGGTTCAGATAAACAATATGTACGGCACAATTCACTAACCAATATTCCAACTTGGTTAATAACCTATGGAAAAATTGCATTTTATGATTAACAAATACCTTGAAAGTTCTCAAGTATATAAAGGAACATTTAATAAATAATATATTAATATTTTATAAGTTATGTAGATATGTTTTACATTCAATACCTAATTATTAGGAATATGATCTCTAGCTCATTAAGCCCTCAAACTTTAAAAAATTTAAGTTTAAATTTGAATCAAAACATTTTAAACAGTAAGCATAATCAAGTTTGAAATGTCTAAAATATAACAAAAGGTTTATTTAAATTTACTATATTTTTTTAAAAAATTTTTATCATACATTTTTAAGATTTTGAAAAAGATTCAAAATTACAAAAACATAAGTTTGACCAATCCCTATTATATTATTAATAATTTACAATTTACTTAAAAATAAAAAAATTGCCTTCTCATATTTACAAATTTTTATTTTTAGGTAAATATTTTAATAATGTGACCTAAATGCTTAAAAAAATAAATTAAATATGTTTAATACTATTTATATAATTGTATTAATTATTAATGATCAGTGGCGTGCTCACGGGGAAGGGGGGATCAGGGTGTCATACCCCCCCTTTGGATTTATCGTAATGATATATTATCTACATGAAAAAAAATTTAGGGTCTGTGACAAGTCAAAAATGAATATTCATCCCTTTCAAAAAAGCTGAGCACGCCACTGTTAATGATGTTAAATAAAAGATACATTAATGATTTTACTGGAGAACATACCAATATTTATAAGATTACATAGTTTAAAAACATAATATAATAGTTGCTACAGCTGCAATAACTATTTTAATCAATCTAAGATATTAATGAGTTTTATCAAAAATTATTATGAGCACTGTTTAAAACCAACTCATCCAACTCTATATAATCTAGAGTTCAAAAACTACTCTAGTCTAGACTCTAGACTAATACAAATTAATTTCTGTTTTAAGTTTTAAATAAAATGTTAATTTCATTATAATATATGATTTACAGTATATTTTTAAATGTTTTATACCAGTTTATTTTAAAATAATATGCTGCTATATTTTTATTATATAATATTATTAAGCTTTTCTCTTTTTCTGTAAGGGGTATTCATTCAGATTTCAACAACTAAAAAAAGTTAGATCTAATATTGAATATAATATAAATTTGTTAACAGAGCTATACAATACTCAGTTCATCAGTTTCATTACAGTGTTCTTCATACGTCATAAGAACTACAGATTTTTTGAATTTCTAATAGTTATGATTACATATAATTTTTATAGGCACTTGTTTTATGTGTGTTTTTGTGATTAGTTAATATAACAAAAACAAACAATATAAAAATTTAAAAAAAAACTCAAATAAAATAATTAATATTTGAAGCTACTACTATCGATATTTTAAACTATAATTAACTGTTGGTCAATTGACCAAAATCTACCACTTAATTTTTAACTAATTTTATTGGTCAATTTTACATTTTATTGAATTAAGCAGTATTGAATATATATTTTTTTTATAGTAAAATATTAATAGATAATAATACTATAATGCAAATAGTGATTAATATTGTGATATGTCTACAATGGAATATTATAAATTAAAATATGATACAATATGAATAAGCAATAATTACTTACAAAAAGATAATTTATTAATTTTCTCATGTGTTACCTTTTCAACATATTTTTTTTCTTATTATAACATATAAATTAATAGTTACTTGTTTTACAAGTATTCTATTGATGATCCACCTTAACCCTTAAAGTAAATGGGCATTAAGTGTTTATAGTACATGAACTTATTATGTTCACCTGTTACTACAAATTATACTGTCCAGGTATTTAATTATTTTTGAAATTGTATGTTAAGATATATATTTGACTTATAGGTTATAACGGTAAATATTAAGTTTGGAAAGTATCAATAAATGTGTATTTCTTAACGTATATAAGAAATAAAATTTATAATTCTATGCTATAAAGTTAGTGTTATTTAAATTCTCAAACAGTAGGTTTGCTAAATATTAGACAAATACTAAGATGTACTCACATGATTATTGAGTCCGGAAGTTTGGCCTAGCTTTTCGATAGCATTTGTCACCTTACAGTCATCAGTATCAGCAAACCAGACAGGTGGAGTGCCGGGATATGTTTCCTGTAGACAATTTAGTGTATCAAAAAAAAAAAGAATGGATACAACACCACAGACAAATGCACAGATGAACACGCATAGAGTTTAGTCTGTTTGGGGGTACTTACTGTGATGTTACCAATGATCTCGAACTGTCGCCCGGTGGGTCCAACAAACTTGCATATTACTTCGTCAACGGTGGCTGTATGCACCTGGAACCGGTCATGGTTCTTGGGGAACGTAGACTCGATCACTTTGATCTCCTGTTTCAACACGTTCAGACAAGCCATTGTAAGTCGCGCATCGACACCTGGTCGAGCGATAACGACGATCTATTGCCTGAATATTGACCGGAATACCGGGCGAACGTGGTCGTGGACCATGTCCGGTTTGCGAAAGGTCAGTTTATACGATGATACACGTTGTCCAAGAAGATGTGACTTGTACGGCGGAGATTTTAAACAGTGAACAAAAATGAACGATGTATTATTATTATTATTATATTATTCTGGTGGCTGTATCCATTGGCGCGTGAGGCAACAGAACGCGGCGGCGGCGAAGACAACGACAGTGATGATGATATCTGCGGACGACGAATGGACCGCGGACGAAAAACGTTGGAAAATATGCTGTACACACGATAGCGGCGTATATGTAACAATAATATCTGATATTTTATTAAACAAATAATGAAATAACAATATTATTATTATTATTATTACTATTATTATTATTATTACGACGGTGGTGCGAGCTGCAGATGATAATAAACTTTTTTAACGCGACCGTCTGTGTCCGGGAACGTAAAAAAAAAAAAACCAAACAATAACAAAAAGGAGAAAAACGTGGAGAAGAGATAAAGGAACGTAATATATTATTATTCGTGCGCGAGTATATATGTATATTATTATTACTAACGTATAGATATATTATTATTGTGAGTGTGTGAGAGTGTATACGTACCGCCGCCGCGTATTATTATTTTCCTTTCGGGGAAAAAATAAAAAAATATTGCGTTCGCGATCAGATGGACAGCCGCTGCCGCGCGTATTAGTGCCTGGTGGACGGACAACGGTGGCGGGCGGCGACGACGGTGTTTGGTGATGGTCGGGTGGTGGCGCCTTTGCTATGGTAGTGGTTGTTGTCGTCGTCGGCCGAATTCGGCGCTCGGCGGTGGCTGTAGACTGTAGTGGTACCACTCTAAACGAACCATCCGGTTTGCCGGTAGAGAGCGCTACCCCACCACTCCCGAAACAGCTTCTTGCCAAACCGGACGGGTACCATCCAAACATCTCAGTAGGTATCTCGCTATCTCTGTACAGTACGTCAGTACATCCAACAATAATAATTGCGTTTCACACACCTGTAGTGCGGCTGTACCGCAGACCGAACACCAGCTGTCACCGCCGTGGTGTTCATTTCGTATTTTACTTATTTTTATTTCTTATATCGTCCTCGTTCGTGCGATGTTTTCTTTCTTTTTTGTTAACGCCATCAGACGACCTCGGCCAACAGCCGATTCTCGTGAAACGACCAAATCAAATGACATTGCATTGCAAATTGCAATGTATTATACATAAAACAAACATATACAGATGTTATTTTGAGTAGGCCAATTGCGTATTGCGTATAAATTATAAATGTTATAATATATAATATATCATATTATATAAACATAAACACGTACACACATATAGTGTGATTCATCAAACATGCTCACCCCTTTTAGATTCTGAGCGGAGCGATGAATGTATTGAATTTACAATGAAGTGTGCGTTTTTTTTGTGTGTATGTATATCTACGACCTACCTACATGACAAGTAGTCAATAAAATACTTTGATTTTCAATTTTGAGGGTGGTTTTGGATAGCAATTTGGATGTAGTTTGTACTTTAAAAAAGTCAAAATTAATAATTTCTAGTAATTCTGAAAATAATATTTTTGCATTTGAATCTATGAGCATTAAGTATGAGAAAAATTCGATTTTTACCATACACGGGAATTAAAAATTATTTGTTGGATCAAAATTATTGAAATTGTAATACAAGAAAAGAAAGATTATAGGTACATTAATTTAAACAAAAAAAGCATTATTTAAAAAAAAATATATAGGCACGATTTTTTATATGCATTTGAAGTTTTACAGAATATCGAAAATTTACAAAAAATTTTGGTTGTAAAAAATATATAAAATCTTTAATTTTCTAGATAAGATATGAAAATTAAATACAATGCTACAAAAAATCAAAATTTGAATAAATTAATTACTAAATAAAAAAAAACGTGAATGGGAATGATGGTGATTCAGAATCATTCTGTTTATATATTATATATTTATACTATTTGTAATATACATAAATTTAGTTCATTTTTTTTGCTGACTTATCATACGGACAAACGCGAAATCATATGATATGACATGGAATTTAAACAACAACAAGAATAAAATATGTATGGCTTATAATATGTCATGTCGATGTATTTTATTTAATAATATGATTTTTACATAATAATTTACAACTATTACTGAAGCTAAATGTATATTGTATACAATAAATATATTATATATATATATGTATAAATATGGAGAACTTAAATAGGACATTTACTCGCGCCACGTAAATAAGTTCATAAAAATTTATACACCTAGTATAACTTATAAGTGGTATTTTTTTCTTCGATTTTTAGATTTTACAAGCATTAAACACGCGACCGTGCTTTTCCTAGTTTTTTTATTGTGAATACAAACGCTGCGATTTAATTTTATTCAATGTTACGCATAAACCTTCTATTGTTTTTATTCTACTGCAAGTCACTATCAAACTAAATAATTTCACGTCCTGACACGTGAAAATTGTATTATCCCACCATTATAATAGATTTATATATAAATATATATATTGATAAATCGCATTAATATATAATCTAAATATTTATTATTTAATGAGCCTCGGTAAAAACGTACTATTGCCTATTATTATTAAGGTTTAGGTATTTATCACATATGGGTTGTTTAAAAAATATTGTTGTGACAAATGCACAATGGCTCACAAAAAAGCATTGGAAACGCTTAGACGTTCATTGGAAGATTTGAAAAGAAATGGACAGCTTATCGGTGGAGCTCTCATTTTATTGTCTGGTGATTTTCGATACACTTTGCCAATTTATTATATTACGTTCAACACCCGTTGATGAACTTATCACATATCTTAAATCATATTTGTCAAGTAAAGACATTTACTTGAAAACCAATATACGTTCAATTACAAAATTATGTATTCACCTAAAGTTTTGCAAAATAATTGCTGGATTTGAAACGGGAAGATGGCAATAAACAGATTTACACATTGTATCATGTTGCTAACAAACTTTTGTAAGATGAAATCAACCAAAGACAAATTGATTCAAATGGTTTCTCAAATATCGCGGAATTACAAAAATCATCAGAGGCTCAATGCACGTGGCACGTGCTACTCGTATATTAAAGCAGCTACGAACAAAGCTATAAATTTCAGCATTCAAAACCAAATGCAAAGCGACAACGTATTAGTACATCAACACTGTGATAAATCAAAGCGAAGTCGCCAATTATATAAAGTCATAAAGGAATTCTTTTAGATTTGTTAGATATATCACCGCACATTTTAACATTAAACATTAGCGTGTCATTCTTCTGTGAAACATTAATCTACCACCTCATCGCGACGGCACAAAACTTAAATATATAAATGTATACAATATTCATCAAATTTGAACGGTTCAATTCAATTTATTAGTTAAAATTAATAATTAAAATTTAAAAGCTATATTTTGTTTTTGAGATTTGTTATTTTAAACAAGATGTATGAAGATATCTTTCAAGACCGTCATACCAATATTGAAATTAGAAATACAGATAACATAACTGCAGTAAATAACAAATTTTAATAGAACCATTAGTACTACCTATATATTATATAGTTATAGTAATACTATATTATAGTATTTAATTACCACGTTGATCTTAACGCCATCTAGGTACGTAAGTACGTTTATATAGTCGTACTTTAAAAAGTCTTGTACAACACAGAACAATACTTATAACAATTTTAATGTTATTCGTTTATTACTTATAAGAATATAACAATATTAGATTATAAAATATACATAATATGTAAATGTAATTATATGCAGTATATTAGTATCTTCACGACTATACATTTAGTATCTTCTAGGACCATGATGATAAATCTACTATTATACTAGGTTCCAAAAGAGAAAAAGATTATACAAGTTATGCGCATCACGGCTAATGTCTCTTCTGCTTCTGCTAGTCGCTCGGCACGCGACAACGATCCTTTCAGAACTTTTACAAATTGCATACACTGAGTTAGTCATCGTCACCGACTCGTGGCTGTATGTGTAGTATTATTACTAATATTTCGAATTTTCGAACATGCACGTGCTCGTGTACATATTACGTATTTCGCGTGTACGCGATAATATATAATAATTATTAATGTTAATTAATTATATTTTTTTTTAATAAAATACTCATTTGTAGAAAAATAATAATATATAGTAGGCAAACAATTTTAAATTATAGAAACAAATTATCTTTTTTTTTTACTTCAATTGATTTTATATGTATTTCAAACAAAATATTTCATGTTTGTATAATGAATACATTAAAAAATATATCAATTAATAAACATAAGAATAATTAATAATGTTTGATAATTTATTAATATCAATTTTAATTATAAGATTCATACAAAAGTACAAAACCTTTTGATTCATGATGATGAATCTTCGTCTTCGTCACTATTTCCATTAGTCTTTATCACTGTTTTAGTTTCTTCCATTAACTCGTCCAAGACACTGTCCACGTTCCAAAATGTCTCTTCTTCCTTCATGGTATGACTGATAAAGTTTTTCCACATGCCTAAATCTACTTTTTCAGTTCCTTCAATTAATAACTTCTTTACGTCGGATAATTTAAATGTTTTGTTGTTGGAGTTTATATGGCTTTTTACGACTGACCATGCTAACGGAATTGGATTTAATCCGCAGTGATATGGAGGTAAACGAAGTACTACTTTATTATGTTGTCGAACCATTTCATCAACAATGTATTTAGAATACATCGGTTTAAGTAGGTTAACATTTTCTAGCAGTTCGGGTATAATCATAGACTGATCAATTACCTCTCCTCTACTCTTGAGCCATTGCATGACGTCGGCCTTACTCCAACCGATCGTAGGGCATTTTTCTAGCTTCGCAGAATTATATGGTGCGTTGTTCATTATAATTATAGCATTATCCTTAAGTTTAGATAAAACACCTTCCAACCAATCACAGAAAAAACCACCATTAATCTCATCATGGTAGTCTTTACAATTTTTTTGTGACTCAACGCATAACAAGCCGCCAGGGACAAAGCCATCTTCGGATCCAATGTGTATAGCTATAAGACGATTTTCTTTGCTGAAAGGATAGACTGGTCCGGGCGAAAAGCTTTGAGTATGTACGTCTCTAAGTGATTGCACGGTTTTGTTACACCACACTCTTTCTGAAACATCTCCGATGTTCACCAACGTCTCGTCGAGATAATAAATTGGTCGACCATCCTCTCGATATTTCTTTATGTCTTTTAAATATTTTCTCCTCCACAAAACGATTTCAGATTTCTCCAACAAGGTACTATTACGTCCTCGTTTACTGTATTTAAATTCCATAGATTTCAATAAACGATATAAGGAAGTACGTGAAAACTTAGGTAAAGTACTATCTTCATTGATAACCTTGAGTATTTTGTCTAAAGTGGGTAATTTACGATCGAACCAAAATTTATGTATTTTTTTTCTAATTGCAGATTTATCGAAATCATTAATTTTTGTTTCAATTTTTTTAAATTTTTTTGTTTTGTTCGGTGATGAAACAGTTTCATGTTGACCATATTGTGAAATTGTGTTGGAAATAGTTGTTTCACCAATACCTAGTTTTTTGGAGAGGGTTGAGCGCATATTTCTGATTGTTATACTGGGATTTTTTTCTAATTTTGATTTGTACGCTTTAATGATCATTTTTCTTTGACGAGAACAAACGAACTAACATGGAAAAAATATTTATAATTAAAATTAAGAATTAAAAATGTATTATTTTTTCAAAATATTGATGACCAATCATATAAATTTGTAATAATTATAACTTGAAAACATTAAAACGACGAAATTTAAACTAACGAATCCTACACATACTATAATTTAAGATTTTGAACGGAGCTAAGCAGTAACTGGTTTTTTGACAGTGTAGGTATATTATTTCTTTTTTATTCACTAGATAACAATTTTTTTGTACTTGATAAAGACCTTATTTAAACGCGGTAATGTTGTATCTGAACACACTACTGAATCCTACGTAAATAAGATAAAAAAAGGGGCGGAACTCCTTTCGCCTAAAAATGACCTTTCGCTTTTCACCCAAATATTTTAAAACTAATTTACCTTTTCGCCCAAGAATATTATGACACTTATTGACCACATTTTTATAATACACACCTTACGAATCAATTTATTATTTATTTGTGTAATTGTGTTAATTAATTTTATCAAGCCATTTAGCATTACCTAGAGAGTACCACGAGGAAGCTGCTTTTATTACTCTCAAAAAATATATTGTGTATTTGTCATTTATTAGTTTATTACAATTCAGTGTTAAGAATAAAAAAGAATATAGATTTGTGTTAAAAATATTATAAATTCAAAAAAAAATTTAATATAAAAAATATTAATCGTCAAACTGTAGTTATTAAATTTATAATTTATTATAATTAAATGCCATTGATTTAATAAAATCATATCGATTAATTGTTCCTGTTTTATATTGTTGTATTTTTTGCTTGTCGTATTTTATAAAAATGTGGTCAAAAAGTGCTATAATATTTTTGGGCAAAAAGCGAAAGGTCATTTTTGGGCAAGCAGTCTTGTTCAAAAAAAAGTAATATCGAAAAATGAGGCACTATATATATTACCATAAATGGCCGGCCCACTCATAGGGGTATATTCAGAGCAGATGTTTTAGCATGTTTGAATTATTTTAACATATTTTGTCAATCATTAATATTTTAATGCTATGAAAAATATTATCAGTGTTATATTAAATTAATTAATTATAAAGAGTAATTTACATTACATTTTCGTCGTATCAAAAAAAGTTATAACAAAATTACGTAAAAAAGTAGTATCGTTTTATTAACAAATTGGATACCTACATTTATACCTAACAATGATTATCATTATTATTTGGAATTTGCATTTAATATTCACCTGAAAACATTATATCTATACATTTCGGCGCAACCAATTTTCGCCCGAACCCATTTATTGTAGCCAATACGCGCCCGATTCAGATCAGGTGAAAATCGTGCAACGTTGCCATTTATTGAGTATATTGCCGTCTATAAAATCTAAAATAATATTTGATCGTTTCCTATGGTAATCGAAACCAATATCCAAATCGATAGAGATAATAATATTTTGTCGTTAGTTGTACTCTTTAATCGTGGTTGTGATATCCCAATCGATAAAGATTATATTATATACAAATGCATTTATCAGTTGTATTTTATGTGTCAGTTGCATACTTGCATCAGTACTACCACGAACTAATATCTTAGTTATCTTAGTTCGTGGTACTACTATAATATAATGGAATTTTATATAACTATTTCAAGTAAATAAAAACTTTGTTTAGTTTTTCGTTATTTTAAATAACACACGAGTTGTTTTTGGAGATATAAGTTGGCTTTGTATAAAATAAACCTATAACGCATAGGTATGTCAAAACCAATAATTCAAAAATGAAGTTAACCGAAATTAAACAGTCATACCCATGATCCTGAACTAAAGAAATTTTAAACCATTAACCTAATTTATAATTTAATGCAATATAAATAATATTAAGATATATAATATGTATATTGCATGTGTAGTATTTATCATTATTTTTAAAATGATTACTTTTAATGATTATTATTAATTTGACTTTACTTACGATTTTACTTTTTTAAACGATAACTGACGGCAACGTGGCAACGTTGTATGCAAAATGGGCGCATTAATTGGGCTATATAAATCAGGGTGTTAAGTTTTTTATTTTGGACGCAACCGTGCAAATGTACATAACCCTCGGGGCGCAAATGGGCTACAGCCATACATTTACAATGTTTTTAAATATTAGCAAACACGCTCTTTTAAACTTTAAAAACAACAAAAATAATAAGAGGATAAAAAATTACGTTGGTGCATATTATTTGATTAGTTTATCATAAAACTTCATACACTAATATAAATATTAACACAGAAATAACATTTTATATTTATACATCTAGTTGTATTAATTTTTTAGAATTTATTATTTAAGATTCGTTTTGATTAATAAATAAGCGGTTTAAAATTTTTTAGCTCAACATTATTCATTATAATTGTAAACAGTGGCGTGCTTCGACCGGAATTTTTTTTTTTTTTGGGGGGGGACAGAAATTTAGACGTTATTTTTTAAATAAACAATTTGAATGACCAAAATTACATCTCATAAGAAACTAATTCTTTCTAAAGATTTTGTGAAGAGTTATTCCTCCCTCTCCCCAATAGTACACTACTGGTTGTGACTAATTTATTTACAATTTGTATCTTTATCTTTAGTTTAATGTTTTAATTATAAAAAAATATCATCAATTAGAGAACAAATTAATTACCTTTCCACGAGGATAACGTTTAACCAGTGATTCTTGTTCCATTTTTAATTGAAAATAAAAACAGCATACAAAACAAATAAAGGTTATATCGTTCGAGAAAATTTGAGATTGTTAACCTTCTGTATAAACGTGTTGTGGTGGACTTGTAGTCGGATAGAGACGCCTGACGTCTGACGGCCAGACGTTTGCTGGTGAAGCAAATAATTTGCGGGTCGCCAGACGAAAACTGATCGTCGGCTCTCGGCTGGTATAATCTCTTTTGGAATAGAGTATAATATCATATTATAATAAAATAAATTTTATTTATCTAATCTGATACTGGTTAACCAATGAGACATTTTAATCAAGGGATAACAAATTACAAAATTAAACTCAAGACAACTAGATCCATAATCCATATTCAAGGTGGATGTATATTATATATTTCTATATTATCATCATGTATCACTTATGGACGTATGGTAAATGGTAATGGTTTAGATGCCGATGAGCAAGATCCTATTGGTTCATACGACTATACAAAATAGTAACTAAATTAATTTAGTAGTATACTAGTATTAGTTTATTTGGAAAAATAATTAGCTCGCAGGGGGCATTTCACGTGTACACGCCTATGATTGTAAACCACCGATATATGATACATAGTATATATTAAATATATTTATATATCTGTGTTTTAAACATAAAATAAGATTATGACTAGGGCTCAGACTTTTATGCAAAAATTATTGTCATAATTTATGACTCATATGAGTAGGGCTCGAATGTTTATGCATTTAAAATTACTATGATATGTATGCATTTATGCACTAAAAAATTACCAAATATGCAATCAATATATGCACTAAAAATTAAAAAATCATAAAATATGCATTTTTAGTAAAATAAACATCAAAATATGCACAAAAAAATTAACTATAATTCTATAAATATTTAATTTTATTACATTATTAAATTATTATTGTTACTCTGTGATACAATAGTTTTTTTAATTTGATCAAATTTGTAGCTGCGCCTATTACCTATCGGTAAGTAAATTTTTGTTATGTGAAAAACTTCGTTCTACATTTACCGATGTTATTGGAGCATATTTGAAGAATGCAAGATTTTCAACCTTCAAATCTTGTTCAATTTCTTCTATAGTAATATAGTATCAACTTCACCAGAATGTATTTTAGAAATCTGTACCAAGGTTTTAAACTCAGCATTCTTTTGATCTTTTCAATTACATTCTGAAATTTGTCGTAAATTTCTTTTCCCACTTTTCCATTAGCCATTTTGAGGGTTTCTTTAGTATTATTGATAATATTAATTGACTCAAACATAACATGACATATATCTATATAAGTACCTATTATACCTACATACATTCGCTAGTATGAAAATAAAGTATAATAATAAAATATTATTCATGTACATAATTGTTGAGATATTATAATTTAATGTTAAAATCTCATTAATTTAAATAAAAAAAAAAATAAATAAACAAAATATTGAAATATTTTGTTGGTAGTTTACTGGTGAATAGTACTATTATATAGTAATTATATTAAGAATATGGATAATTAATAAATGGTAAATACTTAGTATAATGAAAAATAAATTACAAAACTTTATTGTTGAAAAATTAGTTCTATCATAGTAATATTTATAATCATCATAACATAGGTAATGTTATATTTATATCACTTGGTAACTACAATCCTTGAATCTATTAAAATAAAATAATTACAATAACCAATTTACAAACACGCACAATTTTTATAACAAAATACCGAATTTATTAAAAAACACTCATAATAGAAGACATGAAAATTTGTTGAATAATTTGTGGGATGTTTTTGAGGTCCATACATACAAAACTTTTACCTGCTGGTAAGTTTTTAGTTAACCTGAAATTCATAAATATAAATAAATACTTTTTATAAATGTGACTAACTTTTTAGTATTTACTATACTATATACAATTATAAATAAAAATAATATTAAATTTTAACACTCCAATTATTTAAACATTTACCAATTACAACATAAAATTATTTGAATCAATATAAATATATTTTAACCCATTCACTACATACAATACTAATTTGTATCATGCACTTTATTACTCAATGCACTAGGCCATTGTTATGATTAAACTATTTATGGTTTTTTCAGTTTCCTATAAATATTTTTTCATATGTATAACACATTTTTAAGTATTTTAGCATAGAGACAAGTGTCCATGTACAAAATACAAAATAAATGTGATGCGCAGTGAACAAGTTAATGTATGTTAAATTATTAACTACTTACACGTCAGCTTGATCACCAAGTGATCCAATGAAAATTGCAAATGATTGAACATCTTCACTCATATTAAGTGCGGCAGCCAATCTATCAGGTCTTATATTGTATCGTGATAAGTTAGCATCTGATAATAATATAATTATAGCTTCATCGAAATCAGTGCGTTCAGCTTCCAAGATTTTTTGTGCATATACAATAGATTGAAGAGTATTATCACCAGCCATACAGAATTGAGTATGAGCATGCATTTTTTTAATAACATCTAATCGTCGCTTATTATCAGTAGGCGGATTTGATTTATCTACAAATTTAAGGCATTCAGTCTCGCCTGAATGTCCAACAATATCGTAACTAATTTTGTCTTCAAAACCACTAAGTGCTTCCATCACCATTATGACAGCTTCAAGTTCACGGTCTAAACGTCCATCATAGCTGTTGAATCTATACATACTGCCAGAAACATCCACAATGAACCGTAAACGTTTTGGTTTTAACTGAGGAGCTCCAATCTGTGGATCAACATTACCCCGTTTTCGATAAATAGAACGTTCGCCAATAACACCTAGTGAATTTATAAATACATAAGAAGCTACACATTTAAAATAAAATGTATTTAAATTTCATTACCTTCTATTAGTTTACTATCATCTAGTTCACCAGATGTTTGATGCTTAACCCATTGTCTTTCTTGGGATTTGGCTTGTAATGAATTCAGTATCACTCTCAATGCTTGCACCTGAAATACAAATTCATTAATTTTAACAAAATCAATTCTAAAAGAGTAACAAATATTATTTTACTTGGTTTTTAACTGGTAAAGAGTATTCATTATATACTTTGTCATCATATTCAGTCATTTCTATTTCCTTCAGACGTTCTTTATATGCCTTTTGTCCCATTTGTCTAGCTGCTTCTTTGACATGTTCTGGTACAGCATCTTTTTCTGCATCAGATACCTGTTTGTAAATATAAATGTACATTTGTTTTTAGAAAATTTAAGATGACTACAGTAAAAATAAAATTTAAAACTATTGATGTTAACTACTTGAAAAACTTTATGTTTTGCATCTAGCCTATAAGGACCTCCTTTTCCACCTAGTCCAGCTGTGTCTCTTCCACCAGTACCACCTGCCCATGTGTTTCCACCAACATGAGGTTCATTTTTTTCATCCACTTTACCATGTTTTGGGCTAGAAACATCAAGACCACTTTCTTTTTCCACAGTGATTTGTAAATTTTTTTTTTCTATAACAATATAATTCATTAAAAATTTAACTTTTATAATTGATTGGATTACTTACGAGTTGGACCTGCCCAAGGTGATAGTTTTATTGGTAATTTATGTTTATTGAGAACATTTGTGATTACTTCTTGAGCTTCTTTGGAAAAACAGTCAAAATCAAATACATTTCTAATTGCATCTAATAATGTATCTTGAGGATAAATTTGCAAATGTTTGATTATATTAACAGCTTCTCTAGTTGAATATGGATAAGAGACTAAGTTTTGGTCAAATAGCTGTCTCAGATCTCCAAAAGCAGCAATAACTTGATCAATAACTTCTGAAGAAACATCAGGACCATAGCTTTTCAATAATTGTGTTTCAGATTCACGGCTAGGATTGTCAACAATATGACAACTAAAAACATCACCTAGAAAAATCATTCAAAAATCAGTATATTTTGAATTTAAATAAAATAATAAATATGTACCAAGTGTGCTGAATAGGTTATTTCCCAAAAATGGAAATCCAGGTCGATTTGCTAAGACTATCATTCGAAAATCTGGATGAAGAATTATTACAGTGTCGTTTTTTTCAATATTAGCATTACTGATGATTTGTCTACCATCAGCCAGTCTCATGTTACCAGTTTCTACAAGATTTTTTAGAACACATGTCACATGAGCTGGAGCTTTGTCTGCTTCGTCTATAACTAAAACATAACCATTCTTAACAGCTTTAACTAATGGTGAATCTTCAATTTGCAATACACCATCAATTACTGTTTGTTGACTAGTCAACGATTGTACTGTTGTATCTCTAAAAAAAAAAAAATATCTTTGATAAATAGAAAAAAAAATTAAATTAATAAAATCATACCTATGGAGTTGAATGTATTCTCTAGGCCTATTTAATAATTGTAAAAATCGGTCAACTAGTTTGTTTTTACCAACGCCTTGGTTTCCAACTAATAAAAGATGTTCTCCCAAAACAAAATCTTGTAGCATAATTTCTAGTTGTTTCAAATGCTAGAGAAGAAGTTTTATTTGATTATACAAACATATTTTAATCATTACTGTTTTTCAAAATTGTATTCTTACTTGAGGTAAATCGTAGAATAAAATATCTGGAACTTTACTAGATGCACTAGTTTTATATCGAGCAATAGTTGTATTACCAATAGTTAAGTTGTCATTGTCATATTTACAGGTTATTAAAGAGTCCTGTACATTTTCAAATACTGGTTGAATACTGCAACTATGTAATGTTTTTTCAAGCATTTGTTTTGTTAGTTGTGGTAAAAATCTATGGCCAAAAGTAAAAAAGGTTAATATACATGTCAATTACTCCAAAATATCAAGTAAAAAAAAACATACTGAGATAAACAAGCTTTGTTTACAATACTGTAAAAGTCTGAATCAGGATATTTATCAAGCCTTTTTGAGATTCGTAACAATTGACGTGTAGATAAAGATGGTGCTAAAGAATTCAAATAAATATCAGTTGATTCTCGAAGTTTTTTTGTAACAGCAACTAGTCTTTTCATCGGTTTTACACTATTTGGATACTTGAAAAAAAAATTGTATTTAATTTTTCATAAAATAAATATTAACTAAATGATTCCAAAATCTAAATCTTACAAGATGTTGTACAATTTTCAATTCCTCTACAGCAGATAAAGGTCTAAGTTCATGAAATATAAACATGTTTAGTACTTCTGGAGTGATCCACTGAGGAATGGTGCCACCTAACACACACAAAATGGTTTAAATAGGTAATGTAAGCAATACATTTTTTATGCTTAAAAGTAATACTAACCAGGCGATTCTGCAAGTGCCATAATTCTGAAAGCTGGATGTATGCGAATAATATTTGATTTGTTCATAACATCTACTCCTAACTTTTTTGCCAATTTGTCATATCTGTCTGATCTTAACAATCTAGTACCATCATAAAGTTGAAGATCTCGATCTTGAACAAGTCTAAGAAACATAACATATATTATATATTACTATATTAGTTGCTGAGATTTATGTTTAAATTAGGTACAAATGTACAATAAAACTAACCTGTGTAGAACGGACAATGTTGATGAATGCAGTCTATGAAGGCCGTCAAGGACGGCTAATTTCCCCTCGATGGCAGCAACCACTAACGGACTATACTTCCAAATAGTGTCACCGTTTGGTAGTGTGGTTCTTTGTTGGATTAAATCTCTTGCTGTTAAATCCTATGGAAAAGTATAATAAATAAATCAAAAGAAAATAATTTAATACAATTTCTGTTAACCCAAACCTGATATAAGGAAACAGTTTCCACATTGTAATGAAATGTGGTAGCAAACCTATTCACGATTGCCGTTTTTCCACTACCTCTTGGTCCAATGATGCATATGTCGGCTACCGAATGACTAAGCGCCAGATCCGACAGTACGGCATTTTGATAACCAGTGTCTACGAAATTCGGAAATAGCGCAGTGATGTTTGAAGAAAGCGAGTTTCCGGACGGTGCCTTTAAGTATAATATAATTATATTAAAATAAATCAAACGGAATGTATAATTATGTAATATAGACAATATAGTACCATCAGATAATCTAATATTATTATTTATTATGTATTTTTGATGCACCTACCGTAAAATGTTTGGAATTGTCAAGAACAACTTCGGCCTCGTTTTGGTTGTTCGGTTCTCCGACGGACACGACGTGACGATTGATCGGTTCTTCGTAGTTTTCGGGACAGAAAGACAACAGTATGCTATTAACAGAACGTTTGCCATCTGGGTTCATGAAGCTTTCGTATGGATAGAGTCGTTTGAGCACATTATTTGGCGACACAGATGGGTTGTTGTACTGAAATATGCGGCTACAATTTACATAAAATACACACGAATCTCTGTGTCAGGTGGCACGATAATAATGTAATACAAGTGAAATTTATATTATTGGTTTACGGTGGTATCTATATTATATACAATGGAGTAAGCGTATAGCAAACAGTGTCCAATGTTAGGCACATAATGTGCCATATATTGTGTTTAAGGACACCATTTAATTAAAATTTGGGATTTTTAAATTGCATTATAGGTACGCGTAGCCAGTAATGATCTTTCTGGTGAGGTAGTGATGGTAGTGATGATCCCCCCTCCTTGGCCAATATTATATTACAACAAAATTTAACATTTAAATTCAACAAAATAATTTTATGACATATTTTTGAGGATTGTATTTAATGTGAAAAATATTTCATCCCCCCCCCTCTTCCTCCTGGAATTAAGCAAGGACCGCCACTGCGCGTAGCTAAAAAAATATATTTTATGTGACCATGTGTTTTAAAAATTATAAACAACTAAATTAGATTACAATAAAAATAAAAAGATTATTAAAACAATTGTAATGTACAGAGACGAGGGTAAAAAAGACACAACACTTGTATGGTGTTGTCTCCATCTAACAAACCCACAACAGCAAATTTTATGTTCGCAATAATTCGTTTTACATTTTTCTGAGTTCTAAAAATTAAAATGAGCTATCATAAAATTTAATACTAAGATTATTATCTAGAGCAAATTGGAGACTTTTATTGATAAATATTTTTATTGCAAAGCAAGTTATGAGTCTGTTAAAGCAATAAAAAATATATTGTTAATTTTAAAATAATTATAAGTAGCTTCAATAAAACTATAAAATCCTTCGAGATGCTCTAGATCAGTGGTTTTAAATTTTTTAAGACCATGACCTAAATTTTCCCTTGAAAATCTATCGCTACCTACATGGTTTTACTTTTACAGAATCAATAATAATAACTAGCCCTAAAAAATCAAAATTTTTTTATTTCTTTAAACAATAAAGTTTATAGGTTTGTAATGAATATTTTTAAATTAAAATTTTTAATAATGAGATGTATATGTGAAATGTTGAATGTTGGTTGATAAAAAGCACATCTTATAATTTATACAGTAAAAAATAACATTCAAATTTTAGAATCTAAATAATTAAAAAAAATTTCACGACCTACCAAAAATTGACTTGCGACCCACAGTTTGAGAAACACTGCCCTAGATAATAATCTTACATTTACATTTTATAATAGGTCAATTCCTTCTAATATAAAGATTAACAGAATTAAATTAATTATTATGAAGTAATATTTGTTATGTAGTACGTTTGTAAGACGAAGATAACACATATGATTAACGGTTAGCGTTCTCTAGCACTTCATAATATATGTTGAGGATTCCTACACTAATTGTACATTATATTTTACGAAATGGTATGTTTGTGTTGTACTTACGATTATTTTAGCGATGGAAGGCACATTTTCGATTGGGAAATCGTGCAAGCCCAATTCACTGGACTCTGGCGACGCCAGAGCATAAGCGCAAGATAACACTTGTTCCAATTTGTCTTTGGGCGCCGTCGGGTACTCTGCAGTCAGGTCGTTTAACATGTTCTAAACATTGAATTATAATTTAATTATTACAAATAAAAATAAATAATAGAGTCATTAACATAAATTAATTTCGAGAAACTTTTGAGGTAGGTACTAGACGAGCCCACGCATAATAGCTTTAGTCACGCTATAGGTATTATACAGGAGTTTGATTGTGACGATATAAAAATGCTAATGGTGGTTGCAGTGGGGGTTGATCAAAATGTTTCATTTGACGACTTTTTCCACTCTATAATTGTCATTAGTTTAACGGTTTTGAAACATGATTTTTTTAAAACTTATTTTTGATTTGATTGCAGCTAACATTATAGATAATCGCTTTTTGCAAAGAAATAGAACTGCCGATAAAAACATTAAGCACTTTTTTGAATACTATTATGAGTTTTCGTCTATACTCTATAGTTTGTAAAACTTTTGTTTATTTATTTAACAAAATTATTACTGAAGAAATTCCAAACTTGATAGATACCTCATTCTAATTTCTATATGCGCGTTATCGATTTTAATATTTTTAGTATTTATACATCTATGATATAAAAAAATTTTTACAAACATCATCTAAGACTGCTAAAACTATACGGGGGAAAAATATAGTTGATGTAATGATTTACTAAGATATCATATAAAAGTACTCATATATTACACAAAAAGATTATTAAAATACAAGAATAACGTTTAAAATGTGACGCATGTCACACTATACCTATTATATGGACTGTCTAACGTCTAATAACACTGAAGAATGCACAAGTCATACTATATCAGTGGTTTTCAAACTGGGTGCCGCGAATATCAACTAAGTGTGCCTAGGTTTTTTCATAAATTACCGATTGCATTGAATTGTGATATAAGAAAATGCGGGTATGTATCGATTATATATTATTTATATAACTATTCGTCCGAGCATTAAAAATATTTGTTAGCCTATCAACCACATATTTCTTATTAAATGTATATATAATTATAATTAATTCAAAACAATTTTGTTCATCTAAAAAAAGGTCAGTGTGCCGTGAAAATTTTTTGAAATGTACGGTGTGCCGTGTATAATAAAAGTTTGAAAACCATTGCAGTATATAGTACACAGCATAGATCGTAGGTATGTTAAATATATGCGGTCCTCGACTCTTAAACTCACATTAAATTTGTATAGCTGTTTGAAAATTATATTTCTAATGTAATTGAACATTTATAAAAAAAATACCAATTTTATTTATTAAAAAAAATTAACTGTTAACACTTAAAATATTCAACTGTTACTTTTAACTTTAATAGTTATTATCAGTGCTCGAAGTAGGTGGGGGGATATAGAGAGATGATATCCCTCTAGTTTTTTGAACTTACATTTTTTATCCTTCTACTTAAAATAATGCATCTCTACGACCCTCCTAAGATCTAAAATCTATTTTTTAAATGAAGTACATATATTAAAATTTTTATATTTTTAAAATTATTTCATTTAAAATTTAAATTATATAGTATTGTACTGCTGGGATTATTTTTTTATCTAAGAAAATATTTTTTTATTTTTACGGTAAAAATAATTGTTTTATAACATTTCAGCTCAGCTTGTTTAGCTTGTTGTGTTGTTTAGTATAGGCCGTTTCGCAATCAAAATAGCCTTGTTTAAAGAATAAATCCAATAATATAATTTAATTAATAAATATTATATTCTATTTTAAGCTGATTGGCGTTTAAAATGTAGAAATGTATGTTTTTACAAATAAAAATATCATAGAACAATAACGAAATTTGATAATAAGTAGGGACGTAGTATTATGCTAAAATATATCTTAACTTAATTTCTAGTAATATTTTGTTGATAACTGATAAGTGGATGTGTAAGGTAAATCATGTGTCAGTCGATCAATTATTAAATTTATAAAAACAGAAATATTAAACAAAGTGTGAAGAATGTTATGTTGAAATGAGGAAATCTGAATTGTTAGTTATCCTTCCACTTATTTTGAGCCATTTCGACTACTGAATATCATTTTTTAATAACAATTTTCAAAAGGCAACAAATTTATTCACACCAGGGAGTTTACACCGTTCTACGGTACGAGTATGTCTGTATAACACTATAACGGTACATTGACTAAAAAGTTAATAATAATAATATAATAAATTGTATGTTTTTGGCAAAAATTAATTCAACCTACAATACTATTATGTATATTAATGATATACAAATAATTTAGTTACCTATACTATGTTATAGTAATAATATAAATATATATAATAGTATTATAATAATAAAATATCCTAATCAGTAATATAGACTGTAGACATACTAACCTACTTACTACTGTAGCCTAACCTAACCTTTGAATTAAAATTCAATACATCCATTATTACGGTTCCTAATCTATACTCACCGAAAAGATACAATCAATGCCTATATTTTTCGGAGTAACTTTCCCCATTTTTTCATACATATGCGTGTAATTAAAAAAGGGTTTTTGTGGCTTTACCTATCTGATTTAATTTAAAGTTTAAAAAGTAATTATATTTTAATTAAACCGTTTTCTGTTTATCTAAATTGTTATTAATTATTATCTGCTTTTTGTATAGCAGCACATTAAATTAAAGTTTGAACGAATTTTAAGTTAATTCATGTATTTATGGCGGCGGGCTGCAATTTTCAATACATATCATATAGAGATAGACATTTAAAACACTAAATTATTAATAATCCAACTTCTATATGACTGGTTATCATTTCTCGTCATAAACACGTAGCTAGCCAGATGGTTATGGTAAATAATTAACATGTACGAAAAGAGTTTCAAAGAAATGCCGGCTAATTCAGTTTTAGTTTTAGTTTTAATAACCAGTTGAGATATTAACATTATATTACTCACACACACACATAATATATATACATATTACATTCAACAGTACCTAAGCAATTACGAACGATTAAAAAAAATCTATCTAAATATACTACGGTACCTATACAATTTAATGTGTGCTGTCTTATTAGTTCTATGACTGCATTGTTTGCGTTTATCGTCACGGAAATTTCTATTTTTTTTTATTCATACCTCAATAAATGCTATCCACGGAGGTACCTATATATAATCTATGTTTATTCGTTTTTGAAAACCGTATAATAATGACACTGTCACATTAAAAAAGAGACCATTATGTGCCGCTATATATACATCACGCCGCTACACGCCGACGACGATCGTAACCGCGCGATACACGTTTCGGGGAAAAATAAAACGCAGGACGACTTAGCCGTGGGCGTCTCTCTGTGAAGGGTTGGGTAGGGAGCACGATGGATGGCGTGTGCATGTCTAAGAGTCGTTGGTTTCACGATGAGGGCGCCGTCATTTACCACACACACGCGCACACGAGACGTTTACACAAATGTATACGGCGATTTTGAATTCGGATATAATAATAATGTATGAGCAGGTTCAGTCGGCGTCCTGGGCGCGCACGAGTAGGAACGCTTGCGGAAATCGCGAACACAACTGCGAATATGAAGACGGCCGACGCGGACCCGTACGAGTTTTTCCGCTGGAAATCATCGTGCGGACGGTTGGTAGTTCGGACTACGTGGGTGAGTGGCGTCCGACACGTCTTGTTGTCTGACGACGACAAATCACCCGAAAAAGAAAAACGACTGCAGCTCCGACGGCGAGCGGCACTTGTGGACCGCGGGACGCAGAGTTCGAGGATAGTCGATGACCACGACGACGTAGACACTGAACGCAGTTGTAATGACGACGACAATTACGTGGAGCGCGTGTTGCAGTGGTTGCAGAAGCCGTCGGTGGAGTTGGACGCGCGCCGGAAACCCATGTCGGCGCCGGGCAACGACATTCGCGGTTGCAGACGCCCGGCACTTGTTAAGACCTGTTCGATCCCGGAACGCCATAGCCAAAGATCCGAACATCGACAAGCGATAGTGATCCACGACGAGAGGCCGACGATGAGATCTGGAGTAAAAGGCCGGCATAAAACCGAATTGCATGTGCACATGCCATCCGTACTGCAGGGTAGTTGCCCAGCTACCACCGCCACGGACAACGTTAAAATTGCTCACATCTATGAGTGTACTAGCGATTCTGGTTTTTCGGAGTGTAATATTTAAGTAGGTATACGAAATCTCAGCAAAAAAAAAAAATGTTCATCTCGATTGAGTGCAGTAGCCTAGAGGGGAAGAGACACCTGGGAAAACGTGTTTTTTTTTTATCCAGATTTAGATGATATTATTTCTTTTTTAAATAAAAAATTTACATAAAAATCGAATATTTTTACTTCACTGACTACTTTGTCTAGATAGTTACTTTCTAAAGCATGCAGTATAAAAATTTAATGAAGTTAAGCTTGTTTAATGATTTTTATAAAGATTATTAAAGTTTAAAATTACATATAATGAAAGATAGAAAATACATTAATAGTTGCTCTAGGGATATCAAAAATATCCTAAATCCTTATGTTAAAACATAATTAAAAATATACTCAATTGTCAATTTCATCAGTTGCAATAGTTTCACCTCATATTTATTTGATTTTTACTAATAAACTAACTTAAATTATTATTTAATGTTCAAAAATAAATTTGTATTACTTTTTTTAATATGTGTTTTATCATTCAAGAAATTCTTAACAATAAATTTGTTTTCCTTCACCACCACTCAAATAAATGTCTCGCTATAGTGCTGTTAGTAATATGGTATTATATACCTATGTATAATGATATGTATGTATTTTAATAGTAGCAGGTAATTCTGTAGTAGGTGGACTTATTGTTAATAAAATATTTGTTATACTTGTTGAAAAAGTTATAACACACAAGAAGATAATAAATAATTTCAGATTTATTAATAATTTTAATTGCACTAGATACTGATATTAGTTAAACTAAAATCAATTAATTAATAAATAATTTATACACTTAGTTATAAAAATATTATATACATCAGTTTGTATAGTGATCCTGTTGACTAAGTATTGTGCTTATTTCAATGTAATTTGCTCTAAGCTACATTTTAAGACATTTTTCTATTGTTAAATTAAGGAAAAACAAAATTTTAAGATAATTTTAATAGTTAAATATTATTTAGTGATAAACAAAAAAGTGTTTTCAGCAGTGTATATAATTATTTAATTTTATTAACAAATAGCTTGTTTTCATTTTATCATGATGCATTTATTTTTATGAACCTATGACTGTATTAATAATTATTTTATTAGTAAATAAAATGTTCTTAATATGTTAAAATTTTTGAAGTTTATAAGTATACTGTATATGTATATGATTAAATAAATATATTAATTATTTCCGTTAAATGATAAATATTTCTCAAATTTGAATGAGATAAAAGTAAAATTATAAATAAAAATTTAACAAAAATATTATGTAAATATGTATAAAATTTTAAATGTCAAACTTATATTTATTGTATGATATTAAAATGATTGCTATATTTAAACATTATCTTACCGCATAAGATGGTGTCATTATATGTCTAGCTTGAAATCGTGAACGTAAAGGAGGATCTAAAGGAATGCCATTATACGTAGGAACTGGCAAACCAAGTGCAATAACAAAGAAATCTTCACTGACACGAACCAAATTCCATTTCATCATGTGCTCTAGTCCATGTTCCTAGAATAGGTACACACATATTAGTACATTACATACCTACATTACTTTAATAAAAGTAATCAATAACTTTGCATTTTTACTTGTAATAATTTATCGTATGTTTTGGGTGCTACTAAAAATCTACCATCTTCTAAATGAATCTCTCGGTTTTCAAGCAAATTATTTAAAATTGGTAAAACATTACGTTCTGCTTTTTCAATTCCATCAAGAATTAATACATGTCCTTCAATTGCAGCTTTAACAGCACTCTATAAGAATAATTTTATTGTATAAGTATAATATATTGATTTATGAAGAAATTAATATTAATAATTAAAAATAAAATTTACTTGGTTGATGTACTTTGCAGTGCCTCCAATTATTTCTCTGCGTTGTTTTAAATCAGCTTCAGTAGTATCTTGAGACAATGAAACAAACTCAACAGATTTGTTAGTAAGCTCTAAATAAGCCAAAGCTAAACGCCGTCTAAGAGGCCCAGGTTTTCCAATCAAAAACATATCTTGACCAAGAATATCTTTTTGAAGCATCCATCGTAAGTGAGACATAGCTTCCTGGTTGCAGGTCATGTTAACTGAGAATAAAATATAAATTTTATTCTAAATTTAATATTTATCTTTAACATTTATATATATATTTAATTCATAGTTTAAAAATATATATACATTAAAAATGAACCAAGTTACATTTTAAATGAAAATAAATTAAATAAATGTAGAAAAAAATGTATACAAATCACAAAACATAATAATTTATTTATAATAAAGACAATACCTAACTTAACTCTGAAAATACATAGAATCAAATAACAGTTGAACCAAAAATTTCTGAAGAATTTGAAGTAAAAATAGGCTTTAAGCAAGAAAATTTTCTATTACTTACTTTATTCAATATGATATTGGAAAAAACTGTTAAGGAAATTCAAATGGAAACAACTGGAGTAGAAATCGGCTAATATCATTTATAAATATTTGAAATTTCAGATGATTTAAATATTTTAGGAAAATCTAAAAAATACATGGAAGGAGCAGTTTCAGACTTCCAAGTTCTGGAGAAAGTAGCCAGTAAAATAGGATTGGAAATAAATACCGAAAAAACCAATATAATAGAATAAATAGTTAATGAAGATAACACCAATATGGGATACCTAACCTTCAAAAAAGTCAATGCATTTTGGTACTAAGGAGCTG
Source organism: Rhopalosiphum maidis (assembly GCF_003676215.2). Classification (NCBI taxonomy): domain Eukaryota; kingdom Metazoa; phylum Arthropoda; class Insecta; order Hemiptera; family Aphididae; genus Rhopalosiphum; species Rhopalosiphum maidis. Next base: position 72,369,978 of record NC_040877.1, read on the forward strand.
TACTGTGTACTAAAAATGACCGATTATAGAAAATAGAATTGAGCATAACAAAAGTTAAAAGCACATTTTTTGATCTAAGTAAGTTTTTAAAATCAAAAGTATTATAGGAAAAAACTAAAGCAAGACTATACATAGAAATAATAAGATTTAAATTTACATAAGGCTGCAAAGCATGGAAATATGCTTATAGTACAATATGTGGTCTAATCTACAATAATAAAAAAGGAGTATATAAAGGAAAACTTAACAATTAACTACAAAAAGAAATGGGAATAATATCAATTATCAGTTTCATAAGCAGATAAAGGATACAATATACCCGTGGGGACATAATGCGAAGAAGTAAGGATGAAATTAGTAACATATACTAACAATCCTCAATTGGAAGCAAATAGGAAAAATATTTCAATAGTTGATGGAAGCCAAGGTAAAGATGGTTAAAAGAAGTGGAAAAAAAACTTGATAAAATGGGAGTAAAATGAAGAGGGTTCATTTAAGATCAAGAATGGTAGAAGACAGTGGCGGCGGGCGTAAACTCTTAGTGAGTACTAAGTGCCAGATGAAGATGCATATAATACACAATAAGCATGAATACATTTATAAATTTGTATTACTTACGATAGTCGATAGGAACAAGTTCAGGAGTTTTTGATGCTTTGGTAAGTTTTTTCACATCACCAATGGTAATTTTCAAAATACCTAGAAATTATGTATAATATTACTTAATAGGCAATTTAAAAACAATACTGTAGTTTTTTTATGGTTTAGGTTAATATTTTAAGGTTTATTAAATGTTATGGTACCTTTAAAACATTTTACTTATAAAAAACATTATGGTAATAAATTATATGAAAAATATTATTTTATTATTCATTCATAATGAAATAAAAAAATACCTTCATCATCATTTGAATTAGTTTCTTTTCCAGTCCTCTTTCTATCATTAGACATGGCTTGAATTTGTATGAATTTATTGTGAGCGACAAGTTGTCTATGACCCACTCTATATTTCCATACATTTGCTAATATCATAGACATTTAATACCTAAAATTAAAAATTTCCATTAATATTGAATTAAAAAAATTGTTTATGTAAGCTTTATCAAACTAATAGTAAAGTGTATTAACCTTTGTATATTGATATTTTAATCATAAATCTGTTGCTACTATATATGTATTATGTATAATATGTAATATTAAGTAATAAATTATATATATAATACTAACACAAAAATGTATAACTATAATTTAATCATTTTTTCAATTTTAATTTGATAGGTAATATTATATTATATTACATTATATTTATATTTTACAAAACTACACATAATATCATGAATTGTAGCAGTTGTTTTGCTATTAATCACATACAATCAACAATTTTAAACAAAATTAATTTTTATTAAAACAATGTATATTTTTTTATTATACCCATTAGTTATAATTTATTTGATAGTCTGAAAAGAATTTCCAAAAGCAATTGTTTTTTGTCTATGACTGACTATTATAGGTAATAGGTATCATATTAATATATAAATATATGTAACTATTAAATATTTAATAATAGATAATAAAATATATTATAGTTGTATAATTATGTAATAAACATTGATTATTTAGATTCAAGTTGAAAATGTCTTATATTAATTAAGTAACTATAAAACTATCGACACAAGAAAAAAATTTATAATATACCTACTAAAAATATTTTATATAAATATTACTACCAGTTGAATTCTAAAGAAAACCAAAAGCATAACCATTTAGCAGCTTGGTATACAATCATTTGAATACAGTATATATAATTTAATAAACTGTATAGTTTATTTTATAAACTTACTGTATTTATTAATATTAAATTATTGTTAAGATAGTAATAATTATTGGTACCTATATATATTATTGTGATTATAAGTTTATAATGCTATATTTTTTGAAACTTTAATTATAGATGTTACAGCTTTAGCCTCTAATGTATTCTTCTACTGTTCTTTAAAAGATTAACCACCAAAACTTGCAAAATTTATTGAAAAAACTAGTTCAAAATTATGTTGGATAAGTATAATAGATATTAAATATAATATTATCATTTATTGTGCAAACTAATTTTATATGTCTTCAGTAGATTGTTATCAAAAAATAATTGAAAGAATTGTTAAGAGAAATAAAATAAAATAGTTAATTACATAACAATTATGTATGCATTATGAAATATTTAATATAAAAATGCATATTTATTACCGTTGGAGCACTGATCTAATTGATATCAACTGTAATTAGAATAATTTTTAATTGCAATCAAGTAAAATTTTTTTTATTTTAGAAGTTAACAAATAAAATTTTCAAAATGTAATTATATTATTATTGTAATTGCTATATTAAATAATTAAAACAAAATAAAATAAATGTATTTTGTTATAGTTTTCTAAACGTTAATTATTAATTGTAATGAACTATTTTTCACAATTTAATCAGGTATATTATATTATCTCTAAAGCTTAATATACTTATCTATGATCTATATATTAATTTTCAAGCATAGGCCAAGCATAAACTACAGTATAAGGTCTATGGTTTCAAGGTGTTTAACACAGATAATAAAATAATTTTGTATTTAATTCAATGTTATCAGTTTATCAACACGTGTAGTGATAATAATACTTACCACAATCAAGATGGCCACAACCATAACTGTAGTTAGAGATAATAATAAGAGATAGTCTGCCAAAAACAATAATAAACATATTTTTCTCCCACGAACAGATTGATATTTCACTATCAGCGGTTTACAGTAGTTGATGAGTTGTATCACGGTCTTGTATCATACACGTGACTACGTGAGTCGTGCGTTATTTTCTTCTTTTAAACTTTTAAACTTTTAATTATGTTTTGTTTTGAATTTTAATATTACCATAATATAATGTTAACTATGATCTTAGTCCTTTGAGGCCTATACTAATTGACTTAAAAACTTAAATACTGTTAGATCAATCAAATTAAAATAATTTCATTGACATTGCTGTGTTCTGAAATAACACAGCAGCATCATGACTATGAAAGTGACATCGAAAACGTTTATACGTAAAACCAAGCGTGGTAATATTTTAAAGGTGAGTGTTTGTTAACGTAATAGTATAACAAAATATACTTAATTTTGTGTATAACCCATTCAGATTGTACGCGAACACTATTTGAGAGATGATATAGGCTGTGGTTCAAAAATATGCAAGAAGTGCAAGCACAACAACGAACGGCCATTAGTCAAACACCAATCTATTAATACTGATTTCCCAGACAAACATTATTTGTTAGTGGACACAAATGTAGTTTTGCATCAGGTATTAATTACAGTTACAAGTTTCAGTTTTATTGAATGCATCCTTTTGTTTTCCGATTATATTTTAGTCTAAATACTCTAAATTAATGTTTTCGAATGAAGCACTTAAACTTTTAAATAATTGTATGAAGATCGTTTAATATTTAAATAATGTTTATTGACAATAGATTGATGCACTGGAAGATGATACTTTGAAAAATGTTATTATTTTACAAACTGTACTCGAAGAAGTCAAACATCTCAGTCATAGTGTTTATAAACGCTTAATGGATATTATAGGAAATTATTCTAGAAGTTTTTATGTATTTGTTAATGTTTATCATAGGTATGAAAAATTATTCTTTGTATTATCTAATTTTAGTTGATGAATGTTGATAATTAGTTAAAGTTGAAGTAGTATTTGAAAATTAAAATTAATTATTTTATCTTGATTTTCATTAATTTAAGGGATACATATGTTGAACGTGTTCGAGGAGAAAGTCCGAACGACTACAATGACCGTATGATTAGGGTTGCAGCTCTATGGTATAATAAACATTTAGATGATAAAATAAAAGTATTATTATTATCCAGTGATGAAGCTAGCAAAGCTAAAGCAATTAATGAAGGAATACCTACAATGTCACGTGAGTTTGTTGGAATTAAAATTTTTAATATTGTTAACGAAATTAATAATATTGATTTTCAGTTGAACAATATGTTAGTGGATTAAACAATGTTACATTAACTGATAAACTGTCCAATCGTTCTTGCATGGTAGAAGAAACTAGTAAAGAACCAATTTTTCCTCCTCATTTAACCCCAGCAAAAATACATCAGGGCATAAAATCTGGAAAGCTAATGCAGGGCACATTTTTTGCATCTGTTGATAACTTCCTCGAAGGAAATGTTTTTGTGGAAGGACAAGAAAAGAATGTAAGTTTGTATTTTATGAAAACTATGATTTTCAGTTATTGATTTAATATTATATTTTAGATATTGTTGCAAGGTAGAGAAAATTTAAATCGGGCTATTAATGGTGATATTGTTGCTATTCAAATGCTTCCAGAAAGTCAGTGGAGTGCACCTGCTAATTTAGTTCTAGCAGATTATGGTAAAATATTTAATTTAGTAAGTTTGTAGATATCGTATTTAATACTTTATAAATTTAATAGATGACTTGGACTTGGAAAATGGTTTAAATTCTGTTGAAAAGCCAAAAGAAAAGTATCCAACAGGTCAAGTGGTTGGAATAATTCGAAAAAAATGGAGACAATATTGTGGAATTATTCAACATAGTCTTGTTGAAAATGTAAGTAAATGTAAATATATTTAATTATGAAGGTAAAAAATTATATATATTATTTATATTAAATTATAATTGCTTAAAAATTAATGTTTGGTTACTTTTTACAGGCAACTAGACATTTATTTGTACCAGCAGATAAAAAAATTCCAAAAATAAGGATAGAAACTAGACAGTATGATAAATTAAAAGATCAACGTGTTATTGTTGCTATTGACACATGGCCAAGAACATCAAGATATCCATTGGTTTGTATTGACTCTATATTTCATATTAATTAATTTACTTTTTAGTACATATAATTATTCAAATATATTTACAGGGCCATTTTGTTAGATCGCTTGGAAAAATTGGTGAAAGAGAAGCTGAAAACGAAGTTATATTATTAGAACATGATGTCCCGCACAGTAAATTTTCTGATGAAGTTTTGGGGTGCTTACCAAAAGAAACATGGACTATTAGTGCTGCAGTAAGTATTTATGACTATTTTGATCTTATTACCTTTAAAAAAAAATTATAACATACATAAATTCAGCAGTAAGTATTAGATTTATTAAAATAAAAAAAAAAAAACATTATTATAAATTAATGAATTTATAATAAGTAGTATTATAACTTTTAAATTATTAAAATTTATATTTCATTCTTAATATGAAAAGAGTAGTTTTTATTCATTCATATAATAATATTGATATTATTAAGATTCCATCCATTTAATAATTGGATGGAGTTGTAAGTATATATCTCCGCTATTATTATCTTCATTATCTTTGCATAGATTCACTGAGCTGTTAAAATTAGGTGATTCAATAAGTTGTAAATCTTCTTCCATACTACTCGTCATTAAATCATTGCTCATTAATTCTTCATTATATCTATGTCTATAAACACATCAATTGTCTAACAATTTAGTAAAATTTATATTTAATTATTTCAGATACTATATTATAATTAAATTATTCGTAGTTCATACTTCGTATTTTTATCAATATTTGGTCGGTTATTTAAGTTTTCTCCTATATCTGTGTGATCACTTTCAAATCCTAACTTTATTACTTCATTATTTTGAGATTCAAAAATTATATTCTCGTTATTTAAACTTTCTGACTGTCTTATACATTCAACATTTATTCTAGGCTGTACTTGAAAGTTAGCATCGTCATTGTTTCTTCGAGATTTATTTGAAATATATAATATTGATGGTCTACGATCTTTTATTGTATGTGGTACTTTAATTTCTGATTTCTTGGATAATTTTTCTTTAGATATTTTATTTAAGACAACTTTTAATTCATTTTCTATTTTGGTAACATCTTCTAAATTATTCTGAAAAATAGTATGTTCAGTTAATGATTAATTTGATTTTGTATTGTAAATCTTCACCATATTTAACTTTATAGAGTCTTTTAGACACTTTATATTTTTTGAATGTTTTAAGTTCAACATTTTAAGAATCATTAGATGATCATATATCTTAATAATATTCTTTGAATCTAACTCTGAAATATATTTTAAATCGAATAAAATTTATAGATAAAATTTATTTTATAATTTTTACATACCTTTTTTGTTATGGTTTTTATCCAAATCATTATGTATGATGTTAATACTTTGCTGTAATTCATTTAAAATTTTATCTTCAATCATAATTTTGTCATGACGGTGATGATGTTTTAATACTTGGTCTGCTCTCTGGTTAAATTTTATTTCATTTTGTAAACTAAAAGTAGTATTATTATTTAATGTTAAATTCAAATTAAGAAAATGAAATATTTATATTGCTTGTATATATTACTCTGTTTTTGATGGTTTTAATAACATTTGACAACCTTCATCGATATTCAGATAATAAACTAATTCAGTCAATTTATTGATAATATCTATTGAATCATTGTTCTTTTTATTTTTAGGTTCAAATTCATATTGGCTTTCTTTTGCCATAACTACTACTAATAATAGTTTATTTTAATATTTTAATTAAGTAAATAAAAAAATATACATTATTGATGTAAATGAAAAAAGTATTTGTATTACCATAGACACAATCTCTAGTGTAAAATATATCTATGTTACATTGTTACATATTTAAAATTAGTTAGGTTAGGTTACCTACCTAAGGTTTATAACCACTCACATTAGAGTAATGACTTCAAATGTGCTACGTATTCTAAGAACATATTTATACTAAAAATAGTTCATTTGTATTAATAGTAGACTGTAATTTTAATTTTTAAATTATGTAATTATCTCCAAAAAATTAAACTCACAATAAAAATTAAATTTTTTTTTATTAATATTATTTGGGTAATCACAATTAATATCAAAAAGCTTGAACTATATGAAGAAAAGTTTCAACACTATTATTACTATATTTACAGACATGTGTAAAACATTTGGATTTTATAATATTCATTGTATAGTCAGTCCTTTACATTAGTGAATTATAGTAACAGATAAATGCTTGATTAAATCTTAGTTGTTGAGTAAATCAAGTTTTGTTTGAAAGTCTATTTAAATTAAATGTGTTTTTGTTGTTCGTGGTAAAATTAAAGAAGCTCACTCAACTCTGGTGTCGAAAATTTTTATAATTATTGTAAAAGTATTGTATAAATATATTTTTTTATTTTTTTTGTTCTCATTTTTATAGGACTTAGTAGGCAGAAAAGATTTTCGTGATCTGGATATTTGTTCGGTTGATCCCCCAGGTTGTACAGATATTGATGATGCATTACATTGTATGCCTTTGGACAATGGAAATTTCCAAGTTGGTGTTCATATTGCCGATGTTACTCATTTTGTTAAACCTGGTACAGCCATAGACCTAGAAGCTAGCCAACGTGCAACTACTGTGTATCTAACTGGAAGGCGTATTGATATGGTACCAGGTAATATTTTTTACTAAGACTGAATAATTATATCTAAAAAAAAATAGGCAAACCCCCAAAATATTTACTTTAATTTTCCTCTGTGTGCGTTTGTATATGCATGTGGGTAATTCTAGTTATTTAATGAAATGTTAATTACATTATTCATTTATTAAATTTATTTTATATTGCTTATACCTATGATTGAATTAATATTATTGCATGGTAATTAATATTTTTAGGTTTATTGAGTTCAAACTTATGTTCTTTACGCGGAGGTGAAGAACGTTTGGCATTTTCTTGTGTCTGGGAGATGACTCCAAATGCAGAAATTGTTAATAGTAGTTATACAAAAAGTGTTATTAAGTCAAAAGCAGCTATGACTTATGATCAAGCACAGTTAATAATTGATGATCAGAACCAAGATAATTCTATTGCACTAGGATTGAGACAGCTTAATAAGTTTGCTAAGATTCTAAAAAAACGCCGCATTGAAGCTGGGTATTAAATTATAATTTATTTTTCAAATATTATTGATTTAATTATGTCTAAAGTATAATATATTTACAGAGCATTGGTTTTGGCTTCACCTGAAATTCGTTTCCTTGTAGACAGCGAGACAAGAGATCCATTAGACGTAGAAGTAAAACAATTAAAAGAAACTAATTCAATGGTTGAAGAATTTATGTTGTTAGCTAATGTAGAAGTTGCCAAGAAGATATATTCAGATTTCCCAGAATTTGCTGTTTTAAGACGTCATCCTAAGCCACCATTATCAAATTTTGAATCTCTTATTAAAGCAGCAGCACATCTGGTATAATCATTTTTTGGTCATTTTTTATAACTTTAAATTGCACATGTTTGTTTTTACTTATTGCAGGGAGTGGAATTAAATGTGGACTCTAGCAAAGATTTAGCGAATTCTTTAGATAAAGCTATTAAACTAGATAATCCATTTTTCAATACAATGCTTCGTATTTTGGCCACTCGGTGTATGTTACAAGCTGTTTATTTTGCAAGTGGTACAAAAACCTATGAGGAATTTTTGCATTATGGATTAGCTGCTCCTATTTATACTCACTTTACATCTCCTATTAGAAGGTGAGTAATTAATAAAAAACATATTTATTAAAAACTTAGGTGTATTTAAATATTGAACAAACTAGGCATATTTTTATGATAAATAAATTAAAAATGAAACGGGTTTTCCACAACTGGTTTACCCACTAAATACTCCAATAACCAAATAGGCTAGTAATTTGTGTATAAAGTATTTTAGCATTTAGTATATTTATTAGTATATTGGTTTTTCTTTTGACATGCCACATTTGCTAAAAAAAAATGTTAAATACTCTAGTAACCGATAATTGTATAAGTGTATTATTCCTATGGCACGGAAGTTTTCAAAAGAGAATACATTAGATAGCGACTGATTTCCATCTGGTGGTGCGAATCTCCTACATAATGGTATAGATAGTGGTGAAAGGAGAAACAAATTAGCAGAACTGATGTATTCTTTTTTGGAATGGAGTATAGTGCCCAGTGGCCTAGTGCACTAGCCATGAGAATACAACTTGATTTATATGCATAATCATTTATTAGTCATTAGTAATATTTTGTTGTTTACAGAAAATAATTAGTGGAGCACTAATACTAATTGTTTACTAATACTAATTGTAATTTACAGGTACGCTGATGTGCTTGTTCATAGACTTTTGGCTGTATCCATTGCAGCAGATAGCACTATACCTGAAATGCTTGATAAACGTAAAATTGAAGGACTGTGTCAAACTTTGAATACTAGAACCCGTATGTCTGCTTATGCTGAACGTGCATCAGTTGCTTTAAATACACACGTAAGTCAATTATTTTATAGTAATTTATTAAATTGAATAGTAAATAAATGACTTGATTTTTCTATTAGATATTTTTCCGTGGAAAAATTAGAGATGAAGAGGGTTATATATTGTATGTAAGAAAAAATGCTTTACAAATACTTATTCCTAAATATGGATTAGAAGGAACTCTTTTCTTGTCACCACGTAAAGGGCAATTGCAAGCTGCTACATTCACATATAATGAAGAAGTAACTTAACTTTTTATTTTAAATCCTAATACAAAATAATAAAATAATTTACATTTATCTGATCAAATATAATTACTCTTTAAAATTAGGAGCAAACACAGAGGTGCGGGGATGTAGTTTTTCGAACTTTTGATCCAGTAAGTGTTCAATTAAGTCTTGACAGCAGCAATGTTCAACATGAAAGAATTGTTTTGAAACTCGTCAAACCCGAAATACTAAATTTCAGTGTACCATCTATAAATACAAGTACAGTTAGTGTACAACAACCACAGAAGAACCCTCATGAACCATGTGATTCTCTTTGCGAACCACAACTTAAAAAAGCCAAAATTTAAAAATGTATTTTTTTATTATGTTACAAATAAATATTAAATAATATCATTAACTAAATACTAGACCCATTTTGTGTATATTTTGCAAAATATATTATTATTTATTTGACATTAATTTATTTAGTATTAATTAAATACTTTGTTTTTATTTGGTTTTTGTACAGGCTAGTATCAAAATAATTTGAAATAATTGTTACTACTTACAAGAGACAAAAAATATTTCATTAATTTTTCTTATAAGCTTAACTTACAATTGTCAAAACTCCATATTATATGAATTATTTTTCAAGAAAAATTATAAATATTTTTACTTTTAAAAATTAATATGATATATTAGTTATAATAAAAGTAATGTGCACTACTATTATTTAATTATTTAATTTACTAGAATAATAATGGAGTTAAGACAATCAATTTCCCTTTTTTATCTAAAAGTTGAATTTGAGGTTATTTTATTTTAAGAACCAATTTCACAAAAGAATAAATCTAATGAAATGATAATGCTAAATAGTATTGTTTTATTTTTCTAAAATATAAGACCTTAAAAATTAAGTGAATTAAGTTGATGTGTTATTTTAATTTTAAAATACATTCATACAATTTTAAATACATAAGTAGTTACAATGTAAAACGCTTATTTTATTATATTTATTTAATATTTATATCTATTGTTTAAATTAAAATATCAATAAAACCGATAAAGATTCTGTGGATAATATTTTTACCTTTAGTTTTATAATAATTGATTTATTACCTAGCAACTCACACTAATGTTAACAAAAGCTGAAAAAACATGTGTTCTATTGAACACATTTATACTAACATGATACCTTTGAGAATAATTATCCTATGTATCTATGATGTAAATCATAAATGAACAAGTAGGAATTTATTATTGTAAATCAGTATGTAAGCATATTTTTAACAACTTTTCAAAAATCTAGACAAACAAAAAACTATTTGGCATTTTTATAATTTATTTGTGTCTATATAAAATACCATAATTTTATATAAATTACCTGATGTGAGTATATATATAGTAAGCCTGTATCGCTATATTCTAGTTACATAAATCCCTCATAAACCTTTTAGTATAATATTTTTATTTTTTCATTTTTACCTAAAAATCTAATTTAATGTTTGACCACTTAAATTAACTCACTTTGCTCTTACAGTCTTACCCTACTTCCTATGGATGGGCTTTAATAAAACCAACAAAACCTTTATAGTTACCATAAATCGTCCTCATTCTCTCTAAATATAGGTACCTATATATAACCAATTGACCATGTAACCTACCTATTTTATTTTCTACTTTACTGTATCATCTTCCTTCTTTTAATTGTATGTACTTATTACAGTATTACCTACAGCCATTTGCCATCATAGATGTAGTAAAATTGGCACCTATCTCATATGAACATATTTACCTTATTTCTCTATATCATACCTCTATCTCTATGCTTGAATTACATGGCTCACGTTCACACCCACACTCTGTATAGTGCCCCAATGAACCCTGAACCCACTTTACCACCTCCACATACAATATTTATTGCATTGACCATATCGCTCCCACCACCGGGAATACGGCAATAACTACGGCTATATTAGCTGAATATTTTTTTCAGTCTGAGACTTTATAGGCGATTGCTTATAACTATATGTGTATTATAATGGCTATATCGCCCAGTGATTTTAGTCAAGGGGGGGGGGGCTTAAAGGGACTATAGCCTCCCCCATTGGCAGTATTTTTTCTATTGTTTTGAAATATTTAAATTTAAATATGGAAATTGTCTTACACATTTTAATTAGGTATTTAAAATAGTAAAAACGTTAATGTATGTTATAAGTATTTTTGTTTTTGATTTTCAATAATCCAAATAAAAATTATTTAGCCCCCTCCCCACGAAAAAAATCCTGGCTACGCCACTGGTATCTATTATCTCCTACATAAGAACGACAAATGTCAGGGGTGGTAGGACGACGAGTAGATGAATTATGAGATAATTCGTAAATGTATTTATGCGATTTTTCCTACGCAAGTTACAAAACGTCGTCCCACGGACACACTGTTTTATAATTATTATAATACGACTGCCATTGGGAATTCGGTACAGAACACAGATATTATATTATAAACACATATGTATGGTTATATATTATATATCTGTGGTACAAAACCACTCTGCCATCTTCTATGGTCTATGAAAACGGAGTAGATAGGTATTTACTGTTTCGCCATAATTCTTCGTATTTTTTTTCCTACAAGAATTGTAGATTATTATTTTTTCGGCGACTATTCTATATTGTGGTAATTATTTTATTTTATAAATTTATACGATTACCCGTTCAATATATATGGTGTATGAAGGTTTTCGTACGTGTTTGCTGCTCTGCCAGTAGCTAAGTGGACCTCTCCATTATAATTTTAATACATTTCGGTAAGAAAATCATTCGATGATTTTAAACAATGAATTGTAGTTTGTAACATAGGTATATTATTAGTTATTACTATACAATTTTATTTTTTGAAATAACCGCAAGATCTCCCGATCACCGCTGTACCTATATGGTACCTATAGGTAAGTGGTTAATCATATTATAATATTGTTTCGAATGATAAACTTAATAAGTCATGACTCATGACTGAAGATGGAAGACCTACTCTTACATTATATTATATTATGACTGTACTGATGCTTGATAGGTAAAAAGTGGTGGGAAATTTTATGTGTAATCTCCACCAAATATTTACGGAGAAGAATTTTATGATAGATAGTAAATATGTTGTAACTTGGTAACTTATTAACTTTTGTAGAGAACGAGAATTTATTAAACAAGAAAACATACACACTCGAATAAAATAATTAGTCATATATTTTAAAAGAACATATTTTAAGTTTTATATCAAATTGAAATGAAATATAAAGAATGGATAACAAAAGCACAGAATAATTCTGTGCGTTAACTACTAAATAAAATCTTATCTAATTTTAATTTAATATTTATGACACTGTAATACCTTAATTCATGCAATAAAATGCATTTTTGTAAAAATGTCAGTTAACACCTTTATTTATTGACCCCTTCAATTATGAAACAATACTTACGAAGTTCTCGTCGTTTCCGGTAAAATCAGCGTAATATTTATCAAGATTTATATGGCACACCGCAATTTGCAAGAGTCTCACAAAAAAATGTTGATTAATACAAAAGAATGGCGGATAAAATTATGCAATATGCCAACTGGAGAAAAATGAGCATCAAACAAGACCGTAACGATTCTTTGTAGTCGTCCATTGGTGAATTAAAAATTAAGTACGACAAAGACGTCTGTGCACTGCAGGCATCAGAGACAGTGAACCACGGGGTGAATTCAAACAAAATTTCAGTAAATTGGAGACGGCTGAACATAAATTAAAAGAAGTACGAAATGAAACAATTTTTTGAATGACCGAGTTTAAGGAGAAAATTTAAGTTTTTTTATGAACTGTTTATTTTTAAATGTTATAATATGTGATACAAATAAAAAGTTTCATTTGATGGCATAAACTCAACTTGTATAGTTATATGTCAATATTATGTCCTTTATTTGAAATCTAACGTGTTAAAAAAGTAATTTTTTCAATTAATAATAAATATACTATTATAAAGTTACAATACTTGTATTTCCTACAAAATATTAATTATTTTAGATTTATCTACAAACAGTGACAATATATATTTAACAGCAGTTATTGATTATAGTTAGTTTAAAAATATTGTATTTTTTTAAAAATTTAATTCCTATACAATAGCCCAAAACAATATTATTTAGAAACTTCTACAATGATGTCTTGACGTCATTGTTTGCTTTATGGATTGTCGTTGGTGTTGAATTAATTTCTAATATTTATTGTAAAAAAGTAAATACATTAGAAATTTTAACTATTAATTTGATCAAAATGAACTTTTTTCTTTGTTAAAATTTGAAAAACATTAAGTTAAGATTATTGTACCCAGAGAGTCAGAGCTGAATAAACACCAATATTTTTTATAAATTACGTATGTATAATGTACCGTGTACGTGTTAATAATCCATTATATATATTTTAAACACTTTTAGACTGTTTGCATATGTAACATCGACCTGTTCTATTCGTACGGTGAAACATGAATTTTTGTCGATCAAGAAATTGTTCAGTGTCAACAAAAATAAGAAAACTGTCAACATTGAAGACGAACTCAAACGTTCACTAATCAAAAACTTGGAAATTTTTAGGCATGTGCCAAATGAGACTGTCTGTCGTATCGACGACGTCAAGTCGACATTAACCGCAATGCTATTATTATCCGTACATGATCGAAATTCGCGGGATTATCAACTATTTGATCAAAAATTAAAGTCTCTTGTGGAATACCTTAAGCAAGACGTGCTTCTACGAGAATACGTAAATCGCGTTTATTCCAAGCAAGTATTGTTATTTATGTATTATTATCTTAATAATAAATATTAAGTATTATCTTATTAATATCGCGAATTATAATATAAGATTTATAAATGTATAATAGGTAGTAGGTACCTACATTTATCCTCGAACCTAAATTATATTGGGCATTGGCACGCGCGAATCTGATCGCGTCTTGTTCAATAAATTATTACGAAATTTATCCGATTTGTTATAAATCTGTTTATATAGTTATCTTGCTTTAATTTTTTTTGCGTGTTTCAAATTGCAATTAAATTTTTGAACGATTTAATTAACGGTATACAAACTTTATTTTATTTAGATAATTGTATTTATTACCATGCGATAGTTGTTGGCACGCGCCCAGAACGTTTTTATAGTAGTTATACACGCATTAGATGACATATTTTGTTTGCTTTAACATTTTCTGTTTGCCCACTGTACAGTCTAACCTATACTGAGTATACTCGTATAGTAATAGTTACAGCAGACTTGTATAGTGTTTGAAAAAATATTTTTCAATTTACGTGGTCTTACATACAATGATTTTTATTTTACAGGGACGAGCTATTTCGTTATAATAAAGTCGTCAAAGAACTATATCAGACTTGTGAGTTATTAAGTTCCCAAATAAGAAACATGTTATTTTTCAACAATCGAAACTCACGGATCGTTGAAATGACAATAGAAATTGTCAAGTCGGAAAAACAGCAGAAAGAAAAAAGTAATTTTTCGCCTGCCGCTAAATAACTTAATTTTAATTATTTAATTTAAAAGTTAAAATATTACGTCTTTTTCAAGTATGGTAAGTGGTAACTCTAGTTGTGTATCCAAGAGGAATAAGTGAGGTATTACTCCCTTTTATCGAAATGTTACCTAAATCTTATTGATTAATTTGAAATGTTTAATGTTAGTCGCTCACATTCAAACCGGCTCCGGTGGTGTATCCATCCCATGAAAATGTGTATGGATCTATGTAATACTTTTTTTTATTTTTTATGATATAAAAGAGATTTTTAATTTTGGTGCTTAATTGTATAAGTTAGGCACTTACTGGTTTGTGTGCAAGTATGTTATTTATATTTTGTGTCAATATTATATTAAAATAGATTTTTTATCGTTATTTTCTCGAAAAAATAAACAAAAATAGGTAAGAAATTTGTAATTTTAAAATATATAACTTAGTTATTATTTTATTAATTGCTGTAATTGTAACTTGCAACCAATTAAGATATAAATAAACTATAATAATATAAATGTAATACCTAACTTATGCCCGATTATATATCAAAAATACAAATAAAATTTTTTTAATAAATTGATTAAGTTTGATTTTGACTGTTTCTAGACCATGAAGCAAATTTCTTTAATATGGGTAAAAATCATATTCAAACGTTTCTTGTAATTTTGTTCTGTAATTTTTTTGTGTCCATAGTGTTCTCTGTAATTGTAACAGTGCTTAATTGTTAAATAGTATTTTTATGATATTGATTATAAATTTAGTTGTTTTCTTAATAAATCTCATTGGGGGAGAGGGGATAAGGTATAAAAAGAAATAAACTAAACAAGTATTAAATAGTATATTGTAAGTACTCAGTGGCGTATTTTCAATTTTTTGCTGGGGGGGGGAGAGTCTAATAAATCCAACATAATATAGATAGGTATACTGATATAAAGAAATAGTTTTTAATAGATTATAAGAATAAAAAATAGTTGTTTTATTATATTTTAAAGTTCAAAATCCAAGCGTCTTTTTTTTACAATTATTGATGTTTATCTAATACGGGTATTTTATAAAGTGGTAATACATGCAATACAAGGAAAAGTTTAGTTACGCGTGGTGGCGGGTTTTTGAGCGTTCAACTGCGTCCGTTGGCTAATTTTAAGCTATATTTGATATAAATAATTTTGTCACGAGAAAGATTGCATCGTCCGCGCGTGCCTACATAAATTGGGGTTTGCAAATATGTAAGAATTTTTGTTTTTTTTTTAGAGGTTCTGGGGGGGGGTCCAGTACCCCTTGACCCCCCGTAAATATGCCACTAAGTACTCATATTATTAAAATCAATTTAACTGTATTTGTGTGTTTATTGTTCCTACACTGTACAGGAGAAAGAATCTGCGTAGATGTAGAATTGGCGATTAAAAACCGCATGATCCGCAAGTGGTCCACATTAAAAACTTCAACCGACAAGCAATCACTAGAGAAATTTCTGAGCGAATTAACTGTAAGTTAACGTTAACATAATTGTATTGCATCATAAACCTATACGATTATTATGGAAAACTTTAACGTTTGTTAGGTATTTTATGTGAGTGTGATATATGTAAGATATATGTATAGAATTATGTCAAATATTTTAAAATATTTATTAAATTCATAATTATTTTTGAAATATTTTGAAATTTGTACTTTACCTATTTAGAAAAATTATTATCGACGAAAACTAAATGTACCTTACATTGCATTTTAACCACACGGACGAACTCAAGTTGTGATATTGTTATTATATTATTTTTAATATATACGTATTTACTCGGTTATACATCAACTTAGTATCTATACATATTATAAAATCGATGAAGTCGATGGAGGGATAGTTATAATAATCAACAAATGTATTGCAATAAGATAATTATTACAATTTATAATATATTTTCTGTTTATAAAAAGATAAAACAATAAATTATATAAACAATTTATCTTAGCCGATAATATTATATACGATAAAAATGGTCAAATAGGTATTTTCCTATAAATATTGATATTATTATACTATTTTCGTCATCGTAATGTTGCTACCTTAGCCGAATATGGATGAAAATAGATAAATATTTTGTTATGACATCTATATGTGATATTTTTATAACGAGCCGTTTTAGGTTTTTTTTAAATATATACAATTATTGTAATGACGTAAAATAAAGAACATAATAATAGGTATTTTTTCTGTATAATAACGTGATATTTATATTTCTCATTCATTTTGTTTCTAATGAACTGACAAAAAAAAAACAAAGAATATTTAGTCTCTATATTTTATTCAATTGATATTTTTATCGGTTATAAAATGTAAAATGTGTTTGATTAGTTATTGATTTTAGATGGTAGGTAATTGATAATTTCCTTCTTTTAATTATTTGAAATTCTCGCAAATGTCACATACATTAATTTAAAGTAAATACGCGTGTAAAATATTATTCTTTATATGTATACGCACCAGACATAATTTTTGATAAAGTACCTATATGATATCAAGATTTATTTATTTATTACACGTTGACATTTTATCATAACACTAATAGATTGGAGGACAGTGAGAGAGAGAGAGAGTACTCAATTTGGTAAACGTGTCTTTCTGCTATAATATGACTTACTTATACTTTATATATTATTATACATGATGTGTGTTGTATTTAGAGACTAAAAGATAATATATATTATGACATATTTTAATGTAATTTAATAGTAAAACGGTCAAATCCCCCAGAAACATCATCATATATCTACACTTATCAATATATAATAATAATAATAATAGATATTAATTAAATTAAAATAATAAAATAAATATGTAATACTCCAAGGTCCAAAGGACAAAAGGTAAGAGTACAATATTGAAAGACTAAAATTATCGTTAAATTAACACATGAAGACAATAATTGAAATAATTGAGAATGAGTTAAACATTAATATTCAAATTATAAATACAAGTTTTTATAGCTTAGAACAGACATTGAAAAAGGAAAGCAAAATTAGGAATTTTATTACACGTTGTTGATATGTGACACACAGGACTATTTGTGAAATAGTTGTTTTTAGAATGAGATATTGAAAAAGATGGGTTAATTCTGAAGTTTTAAAGAGGAATACCTTAAAACTATTTTTTTGTAATAACTCAGAACAGTCCATAAGACCGTTCAAGATTTTATGCATAAAAGTAACATCAAACATTACTCATCTTGATTTTAGCGACTTTATTATATGCAGAGTGTCGCGCGAGGATTTACCCATTGCGATGTTTTCTGAAATAATGGTGATGTCATAATTCTGGTTTTTTAATAAGATTCCCAGAAACAATAACTACAAATATTTCATGTTTTAATTTATTTTTATGTTTTGGTAAAAAAGTTAAAAATGTATTTTTTTATTTAATTATTTAAAAAAAAAAATTGAAGATAGCCATTTTGTAGAGTTTTTTTTTCTGAAAATATTGACGTTTTAACATTTTAATTTCATCAATTTCCTGATTTTTAATATTTTTTCTAGTTTCGAAAAAAACCCGTTCGCCAGCCGTACGAGCACGCGGGCCACATGTTTGATACAATGATACCACTATCGCACTATGGCACTATCGTATTAAATAATTCGCATTTTTTAACTAAAAATACATTTTTTTTAACTTTTTTACCAAAACATAAAAATAAATTAAAACATAAAATATTTGTAGTTGATGTCCCTGTGAATCTTATTAAAAAACCAGAATTATGATATCTCCATTATTTCAGGATATATCGCAATGGATAAATCCTCACGGGACACTCTGTATACCAGAAAACACTCGGAAATGAATTAAACTATGCAATATTACATATTATACAATTATAATTGCTACATTCTTATCTGTACCTATCATACATTCATACATAATACAAATATATATATATAAATATTATGTTTGCGGTTATTTGTCGAAGGGTATGAAAACGGCGATGATTTTATGGCATCAACGAGTGGTTGGAGTTCTGGAAAAAGCGCAGCGACACGTTGATGCAACCAAAATGGCACGCAGCGGTGTCGCAAACTGCAACGACCAATTTGACGTTTCTGTGACTATTTCACAGCAACACATCGATTTGTTTCAAGACAACATCACCACCGCCTCAAATGTCATAAACAATGCAGACGGATGGGACACACTGGCCGAGAGCAGCTCTCGCGGGATATTTTTTTAAGATGCCCTGAGTACTACTGTATAGGAATTTCTATACGTTATAATTTATATTTTTATATACAAATAAACGAATAGTTATAATATTGCCAATGACATTGTTTGAATAAAAATTTACTCATCAAACAGTTAAGAAATTGACTTTTTGGCAAAATTTGTCGATTTTACGTGCTTGATGTTTTAAATACGAGTACATAATAATGAATAACGATGATGTGGGCTGTGGGGATCCGTTCAATATTATAATAATATGTAATGATGATATTTGTAATTTTTATCAAAGATTTTTTTTTTTATATATATAAATATGTTTTTAGGGTTTGCAAAACTTTTGTCTAACCTTTGCCATCTTACAAGTAAAAAAAAAATCAACCGGTATATAATAGGTGAATTTATGCGAAAACCCACTTCAAAAACACTGGCCAATCGCCGAGGGTGCAGCAGAATACTATACGCGTATACTTGTCACGAACCGATCGCTCAATTAGAATAGCGTCGGTCATTAAAAATCGAAATTTCAAACACGTATTAAACATGCCACATTTATGTGTACACATAATAATAATTACGGGTTTTTAATGTTTTTATATGTGCTAGTTAAGATGCGCCCACGCTTGTCGCTCGGTAAATTTCGGCGCGTTAAACGCCGTGAGAAAATCAAACACCGGCGCGCGCGATCGTACAATTTGACAGCTATATATATATATATCTACATACACACTTTTAGAGGCGCTCGCCCTTAAAACGCGCGGACCCGCAGCACCCACGACCGCGGGGAGATGTCCGTAAAATAACGTATTATAGTACATATATATATGTATAGGTATAGGTATATAATATAAATAAAAACTGTACGCGATATAGGCATTTAGCCAGTGTACATATAACATTATATTATGGACAGTGAGACGTGTAAAATAAAGAAAATATAACATAATATCGCTATGTGTATACGTATAGGAACAAAAATGTATTTATAAATAATATGGCCGCGTATAGAGGCATGTTGAATATTATTACGCATTAGGTATAGTGCCATTAGCGTATGCGTATATATAATGTTATATCCGTCTGCCCGACGACGTCGGTAAAATCGTCTCAAACGGGTCCCAACGATTATCGCGTCACCTCCCGCTATATTAAATACACGTATTATACATAATATTACAGTATTATGTACACGCGGGTAACTGCAGCACACATTATTATATGCACGTCGGCCGTCACGCGCGCGCGTGTGAAAAGAAGAACTCGCGGCCGCGAGATCGTGCTCGGCGATTAGGGTGTTTCAAAACACACTGCGCCGTGTCTCGAATTGACGGCTTGTTTGTATATATTATGTGTACTTTATAATAGATTATATTATGTGTATGTGTGTGTATACATATATACATGGTCGGGTCGCGGTATCTGCGTGAAACCGCTTCC
The DNA here is from genome assembly GCF_003676215.2 of Rhopalosiphum maidis. Taxonomy (NCBI): domain Eukaryota; kingdom Metazoa; phylum Arthropoda; class Insecta; order Hemiptera; family Aphididae; genus Rhopalosiphum; species Rhopalosiphum maidis. The sequence continues at coordinate 72,390,713 of NC_040877.1, forward strand.
GGAATATAATATAACATTACCGCCGACTCTGTTGGAAAGCTATTGACTCGTTAATGGGTCCGACGGAGAAGAAATAAACAAACAAATGAATCAATCAATAAACAAGCCTGTAAAAAAAAAAATACCAGATCTGCGACGATCCAGCGACTCACTGGGGTTGTACTCCTTCCACGTGCAAACTATAAATATTAAATACATAGGTAATGAGCTCCCTCTTATAGTATACTCCCTATAGGTCTTTATACCCCCGTACAAGTTTATAATACACAGTGTATGGGATTTTATATACTGTTTAGATGGTCAATATAATCAGTATCGATCTAGCATATGTAAAAGTCGTCGGTCGCTACACTCTCGATAATTTTCCTCCAAGTCCTATACGGTTTTATTTTAGTTTCAAAAGAATAAATAATATGGACAATTTTGTGTTTTTATCTCGAGTTAGTGGAAAATATTATTTATTATTTTATTAATTACTTAGGTGTAATTCCGATTTCGGTGACTTGAACGCACGAATTAACGGCATCTAAACCATATTTCAATATAACTCGGTACTTTAATAAGTATATTAATATGATACAATTATTAGTTTTTCTATATTTTTGGTAAACAATTTTAAGTATACATTTATTTATAAAATTATTATTATACAATATGTAAATGCACAGCCCTCTATATCTATAAAGTTATAGCTGAAATGTTATATTACACTTTCCTAGTATTTAAAGGAATTTGATTTAAAACTTATGTATAAAATATATATTGAAAATATAGGCATATATTTGATATACGAGATCTATATAGATAACCGATTTGATCGATTATATAAGAAATGCATATTATGTTATATGTAGCTATACATATGTATTTATATGTTGCTTATGCACAATGCACATTATATTATAACTGCATTATCGTAGCTGTGATCAGTATTTAATTGTATGTTTTTTCATTTTATTTTTTTTTATACGCGTTGTAGATACACACATTTTTAAATCGTCAGCTTTTACAAGACATTACAATATCTACATAACATTAAATGCAGTTGCGTCTTAATTGAGAATTATTCATTGTATCCCACACACGTTATAATATTGGTAATAATATTTGCCGTGCATATACAAGACTGCAACCAGTGGTGAAATATACATTGCAAATATTTTCAACTAAAATGTTCCATAATTCATCCGATCGACGACGTGATTAATACCATTGGAAAACACGAGTGTCCGCTTGACTGCACTATATAGGCATATATTATGTATAATATAATATACGCACACGCGTATGATAATATATATAATATACATTAGGCGTTATAAAGAGTTTTATGTATGAGATTTAGTACTACTGTCCAACGAAACTATCTGATCGTTTACCTGTTATTGAACCAATAAGTTTTCATTAAATGATATAAATCCAAGTTCCTACAACAAGTATTATTTGTTGTTACTCTTATTTATTGTATAATATGTGGCGCACGCTCAGCGGAGTTGAGAAAATTGTATCTGTTACTTCAATGTAGATCATATCTACTTATATTCAGCCGAGTACGAATGACGACGATATTTCATGTTCGATACGAACACACAAACACACACACACACACACACACACACACACACACACCCGTGCATTCACATTTTGTACGCACTATTTTTAATAGAATATATCGTAATGATTTATATTGTGATTTTCTAAGCCCTTCTTTATATCGGGAACATGTGTGGTTGTATTATACATACCTATTATATAGTTCGATGTATATACGTGCGGCGGTATCGCTGAATCAGAATAACTACTCGGTCGCGCGTATATTGTACATAATATATTTATTATTTATGATTTCATTTGTGTAATCTAATACGGTCAAGTAAAAATATTAAAATTAAAAATTTACAAGTTAATACATACGTAATTTATTATATATTATACATGTATGATTTTCGATCATATAACACGGTTAACTATTTATGATATTATGTATACATATAAGTTTCATGATGTAATTAATAGACGATTGCGCGGTATATAATATGTGTTATTTTTAAATCTTAAATTTACTTATATACTATTGCCCTTAGTAGTATATTTATGTTTAGACGCAATAAGTAAGTATGTATAAATATAAGTTTGAACGCGGTATTATAAATTTAATTTCAAAACAATGTTACCATCATTGATTATAAATTACTCGAAATAATAGTGAGTATATAGGCATATAGCAAATAATCAATGACTGAATTATAGGTATCATTGAACGTTTAAATGCAAATATTGTATCTATTTTATTCTATGAGTTATTATTGTATAATATGAATTTTCACTTAGTAAGATTTTGTCAAAGTAAATCTAGAGAGATTACTTCTATTTTAATTTGTAGTCGTTCGTGGGTACTGACGGTACTGTATAATATGTCAAATTGTCAAGCTGAGAGTCAAGCGTATAAACTATTCATACATATTAATACGTCTGATATAGTATAATATACAATACAATAACCGTGGGTCGCATCCGGTCCTATTAATGCTTTTTGATTTGGTCTAATGTATTTTTGCATTTTCGTTGTATTTTTTTTTTTTAATAGTTTATCAAATGCGGCATTAATAAAACAAATGTAATAAAATTTCATGACACGATCAATTGGAAATATTTATTTTATTATTGATCAAATGTAATATTGCGCAATCATAATAAAAAATAACTATTATAAAAAATTATTACATTATTACATTTTATTAGTAGGTAGGTAGTACCTAATAACTACAATAATAAAACCTGACACTGGCCTGTACTAAAAGTCTAAATTTAAACAACGGAGAAATGAATTTGTAAAAAATGAATTTATAAGACAAATTATGATATAATGTTTTAATAATATTATTGCTCCTTACAGCTGTTCTAAACTAAAATAATTTTAATCGCCGAATATGTAATGTAACTATTGTACCTTACAGGTTTTCAATTCATATTATTATATTATTATATCTTTCACTATCTGTAATTGTCGAACTGTAACTAAATGTTCTAAAAAAAAAAAAAATAATAATATTATTGGTTTTTATATTTATACTTATCAAAGTATATATATTCTATTTAAGTAATGAATGCTAAAATTGTCGGCACTCATAACTTATTCAAACGGACGGACAATAAACAAAATTATTAACGTTGAATATTTATACGATTATTAGATTATATATTACAGTCGGAGCACCAATAACACTAAAACTGCATGTTGATAAAAATAAGTATCAGAATCGTTTTTATAATTTTCATCAAAACGCTGATACCTTGCCAATACGTCTGTCGAGGGCTATAAAAACTAAACATGCATATTATTTAAATGCATTTTTTTTTACATATTTACTTACCATTGATTTTTTACGACTTATTATGATTATACGTTTGTCGTGTATAATATCTGCATATAAAAATATAACGACGTATAGTAATATCGTGGTGACATTTCACGGTGTTCTGCGAATCGTCGCGTCGGTGCTAAAACATTGATATTATTATTATATTGCTTTGATTTAGAGATTCGTGTAGTGTGTATAGGTACGTATCTACGCGTATAGATTATTATATAGTTTTGATACCGGTGATGAGAAACACGTTATCACCAATAAGGCAATAACATAGAAACAGATACAGTGTACCAGAGCAATGGTCTACTCAATGACAACGCCGAATATAGAACACGGTGACTTCCCATTGGAATTTATAGTAAAAAAACTGAGAAAATTAATTTCAAAAACCTTTTTTTTATGTTGAATAGGTATGATGATTCAGCGTGTATAGTGGAAACTTGCCTTTAGTTTCTCACAATATTGAAAATATTATAAAATTTCGTAATAAGATGTACATTTTCTTCGCCGTATCGCATATAATAATTTCACAACAAAGATAACAACAATTTTAATTTTAGTTCTATTTCATCATCATACCAACTATATTTTGTTCCGCTGTGTACAAAATTTATTATAACTTTGTGTGTAAAAACGTATAATGTTTTTGAAAGTGTTACCAGAAAAATCAAAGACTGGTGCGCTAAAATAAAGTATAATATCTGCAAAATGAATGCAAAAAGCAAATTTTAATTTCAATGATGAAACTATAGAAATATATTTGGTGAAAAAAAGGGCGACTCGTAAATTCTCTCAAATTTCGACACATCTTTTGGTATATATTTTGAAATTTTAAAACGACATGTGGGGACTACGTAAAGTTTACCCACCCATTCTTGGTTTGTCCAAAATTCGTAAACAGCTAGCTCTCGAATTCTGAAAATGAACTTACAAATTTTTGCAATTAACTCGATTGCAGGTGAAGGTTTTGAGTGGCTACGCCAAACTGATAGGGCCAACTTCATGTACGCGTATATACATGCAGTATTACTGGCATCAGTGCACAAGCTGGTTGGTAGTCAAATTTAAATACCGAGCAGCCTCAGATTTCATCATAGTACGCGTTTAAAAATAAATACGATATAATATAAAAAGTAATAATAGTAAGAGACTACTAACTAAAGCTGTCACAACGACTGTATACGCCTATGTATGAAGTGTGTACAGTGACGTAAATCTGTGTTATGTATGCGTTCATAATATGATATAATATTATTGTATTGTGGTATATTATATATAGAAGGCAGCTGGTGTGCAGGCGGCGGCTTGATAATAATAACAAATATTATTATTGTTGTATTAGATTATCCTGGCCGACAATGATAAACGGTTTCGGCGCGGTTTTTTTATAATGTCTTTTCGTTCCGAGTGGCTTTGCTGCGTATCTATTGTGTACACACATACAAGCGCGCACAAATATACGCGTGTGTTATAGAGTTTATTTATTTATTTGTTTTTTTATCCTTTCATATACGGACAACACAGAAATCGATTTTGGACGTGAAGCTCGTGCTCGGCCACCGATATCGCACTAGCGTAATACAAAACTACCATAATGTTATAATATTATAATAATAGGTAGATGATATTATTATCGCCACGTGCAGTGTATAGGCGATAGGAGGGTTGAGAGGAGGTCTTAGGTGCTTAGTATGATAATCAGACGTCAACGGTTATAAATAAATAGACGATGACGTCCACCGTTATATCATATATATATACATACACACACACACTCGCTTACACGTATACGTAATGAATCCTCTTTGTACCTCGTCCGTCGGTCTCGGAGGTGTAAAACTGTACCTATAAGGTAATGATTATCGTTGTTATAATATTACACAAGTTGCTATTTTGAATTACCCGTCGCCTCAGAGTCTCGTGATTTATGCTCGAAAACTACTTTTTCGTTTCTCTTCGATCTTTTTTTTCTTTTTTGATAATTTTCAAATAGTCTCCGTGTATACAGTCTCTCGCTCAAACACAAACACACTCTTTCTTTTTCTTTCTCTGACCATATTACACTGCGCGGTCTCTGGTTAGCGGGGTTTCTGAAAAGAACCGAAATATCGGACCGAAGGCGCGCGGAGAGGCGTGAAACCGCTATACGCGGTAAATAATCGGTTTTTCATGGTGTCGAGTACAAAATTTGTTTTAGCCATCAGCCACGATACGTCGTCATGTGACGGCGTCGGTGGTTAAATTCCAACTATACACACTACCTACAAAGTATAATATAATAATATATAATATCTCACCGCATGTGTCTTGGTGTTAATGTTTATAATAATACGATTTCCGATTTCGCCTCGAACGAAATAAATAAAATACCTGTTGATTTGTGTACTTTATTCACCGTAATCTCGTTTTTTGGAACAGCATATTATATATCCGTCGTTTATATATAATGGTAGGCATTTGAAATTTTTTTATTCACTCATAATTATACCAGTATGAGTTATGGTTTTGGCGTCACTTATATTATATCAAATAATCTATATGTGTACAAAGAAAATGATTTGCTAAATTTCAGTATAATAATAAATGTATACCCGTATTATACGTATAATATATATAACAATTATAAAGTTATAACCTATGTCCTATATATGGTTTAAAATATTTAAAGTACCTATTTTGGAACTGGCGCATTTTAGGTATTCATTATAATATATATGTTAGTTAATTTTCATTGACAGAAAATTTTATTCTAAAAGCAGTAAAAGCATGTAATTTTTCGAATAGTCTTTATTGAAAACATACCACGAAAAGTGCCTCGAAACTTTACAAACAATACAAACTCTGCGTTAACAAACGTTGTCTTTTGCTGATTGTTTGATGCACAAATTATTAATAGTTAGATTATATTAGTTTTCTTTATGTTGACACATATTATATTATGGACTAGTTTTTATTAAAATTAAAAATTATTTTTACAATATTATTTTGAGCGAGTTATTATTGAACCGATACGTCCTCCGGCAAATTAACTTAGTAGATATTAAATTCACTTCAAAAGTATTACAAAAATAATTAAGATACCTACGGAAGTTATAATATAATGTTAGTCAAAATTTATTGCACTACTGTCCGCAATAATATTAAATGTATTTTAGAAATAGCGCCCGTGGTCTACTACAGAAGCGTTTGCCGCTTAGTTAGTTTTACTAAAACCGATCGCAACGAAAAATATATTTTTTGATTTATAACACCCGTTTGTTCAATTGAAAAATACAAAGGTATCATATACTAACATAATATCATTCATATCTACAAATATTACTAAATATTTTATAAATAACCAGTCAACAGTAATGAATATTGTTTTTGGTTACCGATTTTAATGTTTTGAAGCTATTGGAAAATGTCCATTTCTTTTAACAACTATCGTAGAATAGCATCATCTTAATTTAAATAATTTAAAAGTATGTATTAGTTTTTAAAATATATTTAGATTTTATTTATTTTGACTATACTGAGTTGTTTAATGTTTAATTATAATGCTATTATATTATATGAATACTTGATAATTATCATGTAAATTATAAATGTTTTCCTACACTTATAAATTATAATGCGCGTACAACAAAATGATTATTTAAACAGAACACATTAAATTTTTTTTTGTGCGATCACTTAACTAGGAAAAAATGTATTTACTTTCTATTACTATTCACTTGTACATTGATAGTATCTAATGTTCCATCCGAGGTTAATGTCCCCACTCTCGGCACGAAGTATAATTTTTGAATAGTTTACTGTTTTTTTTTTTTTACAAGCAACAAATCATCCACAATCATATTCACGTCGATCGACCAATTTAGATTTTAATCTATACAGTGGATAAAGCGCCCGCCCGTCTTTATTCCCATCCCCCGGGCTCCCTAAAACATACGTTCAAATAATAATAATTTTAATAAAATTGGGTTAAAAATAGAGATAACATGTTCTTACACGTGTATATAACAATATTAAACGTTTCGGTAATAAATAAACACATCGCGCGCTCGTCCGTAATGTTGTTACCGTTAATTAGTATGCACGCATTGTAAAAGTTACACCCAAAATGTGTTCAAGTTACGAAACGCATGTTTTTGTATAAACATGTTATAATATTGACTGAAGCCGATAATAATAATAACGACGACACAAATTGATGTAAAATGACAGCGCATCCTACCCGCTCCTTATAAACATGAAAAAACATGTGTAAAAGTGTAAGGTATACTACAGAGCTATACACAGATTATATTATATATAGAAAGACATTATTGGTACTCGGGATTTCAATGTACAATAATATGACCGTATTTATATTATTCTGTGCTATCAAATAATATTTTAAGTTAAATTTGATACTTTATTTTTTAATCAATGAAAGTGCAAGGCGAGCAATTAAGACATTATCAAAAAGAACGATTTTATATTTTTTTTTATAATTTATTATTTATTGCAGCACGGATTACATATTACATCCATACAATGTTGATACAAAAAGTTCTCAAACAACTTTGCACTTTGTTTATAACGTTATACAATTCTACATTATTCACAAACATTTAATTGAAGTACATTCAGTTATGGAAATAAATGTGCACTCGAGATTGATACTTGTGTCACTGTAACTATTCTGTGAACCATTTTTGAGTTGTATTGCATGATTACATAACTTCTAAGCATACAGGTATATCTAACCACTTAGGTATGACCCGAACAAAATTAACGGATTAACAGTTTATTTTTTAGAAATTTGAAAATGTCAAGACTATAAAAGCTGTTGTATCATTACATCATAATATTAGAGTTATTATCTTGTGCGCTTACTATCTTTATTACCTCGATAGTCGATATACTTAATCAAAATTAGGCGACCATTATTTTTTATTGCTATATTCTATATGCATTAACTATAAAAAGTTATAAACTTAAATAAAAAATGAATATTTTTTTAAAAATTTACATTAGCCGCATAAAATATATCCTGTGCATTATCGAAAATGTTTAAATGATTATTATTCTTACTGCCCAAAAATGTAGAATATTTTACGAAATTCCTAATGAATGTACATAAAATGTTCGTATTTTCTACATTGTCTTTAAAAAACATAATATATATATATATATAAATATAATGTACTGATCGGTGCATTTTGATAACGTGAATTGCTCACAGCGGAAGCGGGAAGTTATAGTTTTGACAGCTGAATACGCGTTTTACACTTTTATCAGCGCATTATAGCTATAGTTGCAGCTTGCAGCGCTGCATTATAATAATATTATGTTATACGCCTGTATAATATTATCATATACGTGTATTATAATGTTAGATGATTTTAAGCTGAGACGACATTTTTTATACATACCTATACATATATTTATAAGTTTAAGTCTGAATTATTTTGAATGACTTTAGATTTTTTTATGTAAATATTTTCTACCGGATGAACGCACGCGCGTAAGAGTTATCTAGTATTAATAATAGTAATAAAAAAAGAAGCCAATTAGGACACTGCTGTTGTAAATCCTTCGAGTCGACAGATATTACTAAACGGGACTACGCGTATACGTCGAGACGAGTGAGTTATCGTAAAATTATTGCTAAACGAGATTTTGACTAAAAATTTATTTTTATACATTACACTCTGAAAAATATATGTTGGAATACGACATTGCACAATGCATGAAAATACAATTTAAACTTTAATAGTTGGCTCTTCGAGACGATAACATAGTCACATAGTCATACACATATAAACATTGTCAACCATATGAAATGGAATAGGTAATAAATAAGTATTCAGTCAGTATGCCTACGACTGTTTCGTTAATTAGGTGTACTTAAATCAGATATTTAATTTAATTTTATGTTTGTATTTTGTTTTAAAAACAACGAGAATAGATTTTTGTGTTCATAGCATTTGTAACGCACGCGGTTAGGCGATGGTTGATGAAAAAATGTCAACCAAACGACAACGTACCGTGCAGATATGGTTTTAACATTTGTGTAGCTTTAGGTCATTATTATCGTAATTCAATCCGTTTCACTAAAACCAATACATACGTATTAATTGTACATTCTAGTAAAATATTCTATTTTCTCGCGCCTTAAATCAATTTTACTTTTGAAAGTTTCGTGAATTATACCACTGAATTAATAATATTGATGACCGTTGAGTGGTATAATACGACCCTGTTGATCGGAGGAAAGCAGAAAATAAATAATGATTATTTACGTTTTTATTATATTATATTGAAATTTAATATTCTCACGAGTATGTTGCATTGTGTATGCGCTTGCGCGGAAATCGACCTCGTCCGAATCATAAAACATACGCCCAACACGCGCAATGACACCTCGGAACCGTTCGTATATCATAGTGTAATATAGTCGTGTTTATTAAATTATTACATCTAATATATAATATGCGTATTATAAATAACGCAATAGTAATTTCATCCGATGTAATTAAGTATCCATCCGACCGACTTAAGACCCGTTGTAAACAAAACGCGCGTTATTATAATAATAATAATCGCACGGGACTCTCATCACCACTCCACCCGGACCACCGGATCGAATCGTCCACCCTCGGGGGGCGTAACGACGACGGATTGTATAATATTATTGTATAGGTGTACTCACGCGGTAGGTGAAATATCGCGATATGCTCTTTTACATTTTAATATATTATATACATAATAATACTAATATTGTGCCGGTATTTATTCATTATGCGTACCTATACCTATACAACAGGCACGTTAGCGCGACTCGTCCGCAAAGATTTATTCGAATTTGCTCGTCTCCATGCGACCGAAATGAAAATAATACCACGATATAGGTACCTAATATAATACGATCGTATATCCGAATATATCCGCGGCACCGAGGGCGGAATCGCGGCGAAGAGTTATGGGTCAATCGTCGATTCTAATTACGACGCGCGCGTGCGCCTTCGCGCCACACCTCGGTTCTTCGGAGGAATTATCGTTCCCGATGCGTAAATTAATGAGTCGTATATCAGGCAACGACCAAAGAGATAGAAAAATGCGGCTATACGGCAGTGTCTAGAGCCATGCCGAAGAAAAGAGATTGGAACAACATAACACCGGTTTATTTATTGTTTTTTACTCCCGGGCGACACCTAAAACGATCATCAAATACCTGAGTATTTATACGCGTATCTCGTACGCATGTCTAACATACAATATTATATTGTGTACCGTGCGCGCCGCCGCCGAAGACTTACTTTTCGAATCTTGTATATATACGCGGGACGGGATCTAAAATAAATTAATAAATAATAATCGTTCCGGATTCGGCTGATGCTATAATATATCTACCTGCAGCTAGGTACATTTCATATTTTTACCGTCATGAACACGCAAGGATGCATCAAAACGTAAAACACCCTAAATAATAAAAATATATTAATGTACAATCAGATTATTATTATTATATATTAAAATTTTATAATATAATAATGATATAATATAGTCACCGTTATATATCACATTTACGAGTATAAGATTTTTTTATAGGTAACTGATGGGACTTGTGTTTAGTGTTTACTATATTTTGTGGCTTTATACAGTGTAATTAACCAGTATTCCGGTAATCCCTAATCAACTTTTTTAATTTAGAAAAATATATACCTAACATATAAAATATTATGTTAAATTTTAATATTTAAATATTTTAATTTTTATATTTGTGCACAGCATAATGATCTATTTTTTTCGTGTAAACAAATGTTTTAACATATCGTTTGAGTGAATACAAAACTCGCAATAACTCAGTAATATAACTTCCCAATTTCTAAGAGACTTGAGAGTAAGACATACTCTTATTGAATCTGTAGGTTTGATTGACAATTACTATGATGAATACTAATGATTCATGAAGTGTGAGGCACTTATTTTGTCAATGTAATTACAATAATATATATAAACAAAATTAATTTTAATAATACCTATTACATAAAATAAATTATTTTCTTTATTAAACAAATTTATTTTTATCTTTCGGTGATTTGTACTTTCCCTAATGGTAACAGATTTGCAAAAAAAAAAAATATTTACACAAATTAATATAGTCTTTCATTTAACATTTAGAATATAAATTGTTATGTTTAGAAATAAAAATGTAGAATTTGTACAGAAATGTATTCGTATGACAAGCATTTTCTGTGAAAACATTATGGTAATAATTTGTATGTTTCGCATGTGTGAAGATTATCATCCATCGATGAAACTCCAAAGAGAGATTATTTAAAAAAAACATAAAATAAAAAAACGAATTTAATCAACACAAGCCATATCAATATTAATTCAAAATCAATCCACTAAGAAATTTCATTTAAACACACAACTAGTAATAATATATTTTTTGGTATTTTTTTTTATTATAAGTAAATTAAAAATGGTTTTAAGATCAAAATGACTATTGGTTTTCCGATTTCCAATTTACTTGAATGAATTGAATTCGTGTACTCGTGTGCACAACACTACTTGGTTCGATTGCCACAAATATTGTGACACGTAGGTCGTAGGTATACTTATATAAACGTGTATTTTCTCGATAATCAAATAATTATACACGCCAGTAATTTTTAAACCTATAGTGGTAGTTTGTATAAACGGATCATACGTGTATAGGTGAGCATTAAAAAAAAATCCTCATTTGTTAATGTAAATGGACCTTCTCCGGTTAAAATCCAATCGTCTTGTTTTTCGATCTCATAATAATCATCAAAAAATAACCCTTGAGGCCCTGTTGGCATTTTGTACATATAATAAATATATATTATTTTACATGTGTACACGAAGCTATTATAATATTATATTATTATATAGTGTCAGAGGGAGGCTGGGTAACTATTATGATGCTATACGTAATATTTTTAATCGACTGCGATGCAGCGGCTCAGCCAGAAGCTAATAATCGTTTTGGAATTTAAGGCGTTCGATCGATAATAATCACTTCTGTAGCGGTAGCGGCTACGGCGGCGGCATTGATAACGGATGCACGTAATTTACGGCGTGTTAGAAATTGACCGACTGGGATAGCTGTTGATTCGTAGCCGTCAACGGCCGTTTCGCCGCACGCATCTTGTATAATATAATATTTTATCGGACGGACGGTGCGCATACAACCAGAACGCGGTGTAGAGAGAGAGTGAGAGAGTGACAGAGAATGCGTGTAATCATGTGTAAACGATGTAATTAATTTTACGCGTTGAGAACAAAACAACGTATATTTGCATAATATAAAACAAGTCTTTGGAGCAAAAATATTATACGTCTAGTTGGAAAAAGTAATAGAATAGACGAAGAAAAGGCGGACAGCGACTCGTGGTGCGGTGTGTGTGTGTATGTGTATATATATATATATATATATATATATTCGTGTGTTATTATAATAATATATACCTATATCTATATATATATATATATATATATACCTAGCTATTATTAAGACGAATGCCGCCCCGTGTCCGACGTGTATGCACGTATTTCGATTAGACCAAAGGGAACCGGTCGTAGGAGGTTCTCGTTATAAGAAAGTGGCCATCTTCATGTCCGAAAAACGGCACCTATATAAGTACCTGTAGCTTGTCGTCTCGTGGAGCGGTGTGATGTATATTATAATACGTACACACGTATATTATTATTATTATTATTATATTATGCACAAACGAACGGCGTGTTAATAAACGCTTGTCAACGTAATGTTGATACCCATTGGCAAGTGTTGTTAATATTTATTGTTTGTTATTAATTTTTGCCGCGAACGACCGAAAGTTCTTCACACTATCGCCGCGTTGGGTATATATAAACTACAGTGATGGGTGATGGTGTACTAAAATAATGTATATGATGTGTGGTGGGTTGTTGGAACTGTATATATGCATATATCAATAGTAAATTATCCACATTTTGTAGGGCAGTAGATTTCACAATGAAATCTTAAAAAAAACTTAACTTCGTTTGTGAAACGATTTTAAATCATATAATCCAGATGACTTTTTTTTAAATTAAAAAAGTGAGTATATAAGAATTAACATTACAAATGAGAAGGAGAATCTAAATTTTTGAAATATGATTCATGTACGGTTTAGTTTTTAACGTTGGATGGGTGGATCTTGGACATTTTTGGCGTAAAGACGTATCGGCGCTGGCTATTTCGGCGTGGCATTTTTTTTTGTATAAAGAATATTATTATTATGTGTGATTTCGAACAAGCGGCCATAAAATCAATAAAAAAAATCATTTCCTGATGTTAAAATATATGGATGTTTAACTCATTTGTCGAAAAATTAAAAAAAAACAAGTTGGTGTATTAAATCTTACAAATCGATACAATAATGACGCTGATTTTTCTATATCAGTTAAAATAATAATTTTATTAGGTTTTGTAAGATTAGAAGACCTTGATTATGCAGTTGATTTATTGGCTCAAAATCTTGACGAGGAACTAAATAATTTATTAGAATGGTTCGAAGATAATTATATAGGTTCAACTAACCATTATGGTCGGGGAAGAAGAAATGCGCGTTTCCCTCCAGAAATTTGGAATTTATATGATAGAGTCTTAAATTCTAAAAATGGGACGAATAATCATGCTGAGGCAGCAAATAGAAGATTAAATATTGAAATGGGAGTGTGTGGCCAACAATTTGGACATTTATAAATTGCTCGAGAAGGGTTCAAACAGGCCACGATGTTTTTATAGCGCAACTAACTGCTGGAGGGATTCCTTCTAAAAAATAAAAAAATATACTGACCTAAATCGTCGATTATATAAAATACTAAGTGAATATAATGTAAGCAATTGCTTTTAAAGAGAATCCCACGTAGTATTTTTTTAAAATAAATTTAAATTTAATATTATTAACATTTTATTTACAATATTATTCATTCATTTTTTTTAAATTAATTTTACCTAAAACATACATTTTACATTATTATAACGTTTTTAAAAATAATTAACCATAAAACCATGTATTATTAAATACACGAATTTACATTTATATTTATAAAACTTTATGGATGTATACTTAATTATAGTATGATACTAATATAATATTATTTATTTTGTGTTTTTAAAATTGTATTTTTCTAAAAATTGTATATTAATAACACGCAGCGCCAAGATATCCCCGCGCCAAAATGCCCAAGTCACGATGTACTGTGTCAGTTTTATGAAAACATAATTGATTTGTGTATTATATCAAAAATTACCTAGGTATTGTTTTAAAATAAAAAAGAGTTGTTTGAGGTAATTTGGTTTTTTATTAAATCTAATATTTAAAGCCAATTCTATTTAATTTTTCCAAATTAAAAAAAAAAATGAATAACCTAATGCCTGAGTTAATTGTATGATGTCTTTGACATTGCCCTATAATAATGTAACTATAATAGATTTGTGTAGTTTGTGAAAAGTACTTATAAATACATAATAATTGGCTATTTTTTCTTAGTAGAATTGAATGATGGTAATTTATTGTGCACTGTGTTTGTTAATGGTTCATCTCCGAATTTAACAAAAAATGTCAATTATAATTTGAAATTTTACTATCCTATCTACGAGTATCGCCAAAATACGAAATAATAATAGTATACCTATATAATATGTATTATGCACATGGTATATTAGCCATAAGTCAATTTTCAATTTAAGATTTTCCAATATTTTTATATTATTAAAAACTTAAATTGACTAAAACTGTTATTCTATATATTTTTTAATTTTTTAATTTTTATTTATTTCGTACATCATAATAACTAGAATCATTTATCACATTTATTTTGTTTTGTTGTGCTGTGCGTGTTATAGCACATTATCTTCTATACAAACATCCCCCACACAAATTTTTTCTCTAAGTCATGCCTATAATCCGACTCACCAAAAGATTTTATAATCATATTTCACTTACGCGTATAGACGTTCGTGCGTGATTTGCCCAGCGTGGAACAACCTGCGAGATCATCATTAAAAACCGGACGCGCATAAATACTATAGATAATTCGTCAACTTACGTACTAGGCGCAATACTAACGCATAACGATATGTATTATTGCTATTATTAAGGTTGTTATTAATGCTTCCATATAAACACGGACGCTATGTTTACCGCCCGTCGAGTTATCGATTCGACTGTGTAAATCAAACCGAGAAAAAACAACGTGACATGATTGCATGCTAAACAAATATTTGGGCAAATTAACATGGAAAACCTGCGTAAACGCGTATAATAAGCAGTAACCACGAGCTGCAGTAGCCTTTTTACGTATTCGTATTTGTAAAAATATCCTTACTGCGCGAGTACGCGACTTACATTATTCTTACTATTATCACTTTACTTATCTTCTCCTTTTGGTGGTTTTAGATTTTCAATAGAATTTGAATGATATGTTTTGAAAGTATAACACAGTAACGCGCATATTTGGGCAATTAGTGATGTCCAACTTGATGTTGAATTTTATGACATACCGTATAATGTAGGAAATTAAGAAATGTAATTCTTATAGTATCTTTTTTTCTAATTCATATTAATTTTTCTCCGGGACAAATTATTTAATTGAATGAATTAAAATCGTGATAGGTACAATTAATAAGCCCTCTCTCCATAAATTTATTTTGTCTATCATCACATTATCTGCAATTATTATTTCCTCTTGACTTATTCAAAATAATTATTATTCGAGTTTTCCAGACACACTCCAAATCATTCATTGGAAATAATATCTTCTTTATATTATTATGCATTTATAATATTATATCATATTTTATCGTGTATATAGGTTGATAAGATTTCAAGATAAAAAATAATATTAATTTCAACACCGAAAAATATTAAAGTTTTTGTAAATTGCTTTTTCTTTAGTTTCATGTTATCAATATTATTTGTTTCGGTTTTAAAAAAAAACGAAGACGCGCATCATTTCTGAAGAGAGGTAATTGTAGAAATTCCATAGTATTGCGAGATATATTTTATCCCATTAATGTAAAGAACTGCACCTCCAAAGACATGCTGATTTTTCCTGAACTCCCCCCCAACCGAATAAAGATATATTTATATTAAAAAAACACGCATCATTACGGTTGAACATAGTTTTTCATCTCTCAGGTATTATTTAGAAAAAAACGAATCGGCGCCTGTTATAAAAACAGAACGCCCGCGGTATTTTATATTTATTTAATATAAAACCGAACGTACGCATATTGGACGTTTAATGTCGTGTTGAACGCCGACCGAAAGACATCGTTTTCCCGGGCGCGCCTGCCCGTAGCGTTACAATTGCGGTCGTAAAGTCGTGATCGTAAAGTTGCTGCTGTCTCTCGCGAAATACGCCGTCGCCGCCGCCGCCTCCGCGCATTATGTTCACCTGACGGCTATACATGCATAATATTATTATCACGTATTTTGGGGAGTCCGATTGCGGGCGGCTGCCGTTTAGACCGGTATATAGTAGTTAAAATATTAACAGTGTACAGTATCTATAGATACTACTTTAGACACTAGTAGTAGTTGTAGTAGTAGTTATTTTGATTTGTTCGTCTGCAATTGTTGTATCGCGTGTTCAGCACGACGTCCAAATGCTATACACTATTACGATATTACGTATATTATTTATATACATAGGTTTATTTATTCCTCGGGGACAAAAAGAATAAAATAGGTTTCGTTATATTTTTTTTACAGATGTAATATATCGTTTCACGTATAGGTATATCGTATACGTGGAATGTGTCCGTTTTCAGGCATAATATGTTTTTATTATTGTTACATTCGGGTCTCGACTCCTGAGTAGAGAGGTATATTAAACTAGATGCAGTTCTCTGAAAGCCCGGGGCTACGAAAACGGCCGCGTGTTTGCGTGATCCGACGATGCGCGCCCACAGTTCATGGGGTGGGGGAGCAAAAAGAATAAGCCGGCGCATCGTAAACCACGTGCCTAGGACGACGTCTCCACTGTGCGTGGTGGATACTGCGGTACTATAACTATAGGTATATACTATAAAGCTATTATAGCTACTATATGCATTATAAAATCATTGTATACATTTTTGAAAAGTTTATCATATTATTATTATGTCATTTCGTTACAACAGTTGATTGAAGTTGTAAGACTTAGTAGTGATGACGGCAAAAGGGAGGATAACACTCAACGATGCAACATGGGTAATAATAAGCGTGTTACATGCCATGTCGCCATATCACAAACATACTGTGCTTGAAGGTCTATATAGTCCCCCAAAATATCTTGTCAAGTTTCACAAAACCAATTCCTTACCAAAAAGGTACAATAATTATTATTGAAACATAAAAAACGTATTTAAAATGTTTTAACAATGTACCTATGATATATTTATAAAAAATATGCGATCGTTAATATTATGCATTAAATTAAGTTAATTCGTAAATTAGGTATACATCAACCATAAAAACCATTTTAATTCTCATTATTATTATTTGATACGATTTATGAAATAAAATTTACTTTAATGCGCATTAACGATTGCACATACACGTGATAGTGGACAACAATTAATTATCATAATAATTATGTAAATTTTTGCTTTTCCGATACAAAACATGGTATTTCACTATTTGTCATTTTTATTGAATACAAATATAATATATACTAAGGTATAAGATATTAATATAATGTTTGTTTACAGATTTTAATGAGTATTGGGGGTGTGGGGGTGTGCAGTACAATATTCATCCTACATCTACATATCATTCACATACACGTTGTTTAATAAATTATTTGTTGGTGAATAAATTAAAACGTATTTCAATAAGTATAGAAAATACTTATAATAGTCACTATGAAAAAGGTTCTCGGGCTATATTGGTTTTTTGACGATTGTTATCATTGGCTATTGCGTACATATTCTATAATATATTATACCGTTCACTGTCACTATATAGACTTGTGAAAGGGTTTTCAATTTTATTTTAATCATACTCATTAAATTAAATCGTATTAAATTGTGTGTAGTGTGTAGTTCGCTGCACGCTCAGTGTGATTCATGTTTTTGTTGTTGGTTTGCAGATATTGATCGTATTTTATAGAACGTGGTATCATAAACTTGCCATTTTTAAATTAATCAAAGTCTATATATTACTGCTACTAAGTATATATTATTTTCATTTATTTAGTATTCAGTTCAGCGTATAAAAATTGGGTGAGACTCTGCCCAAAAGAAGCGTTAAGAGTTTGTCATTGTCGAATTATAGTTTGTAAAATGATAATTCCGATGAATGCTATACGTATAGTGTTCCCAGCGTGCTATAATATTATACATCTTCCAGTCATTCTTCCACGTGGCTATTTTCATATAGTTTTGGTTTACACATACATATTACAACATTAGATACAGATTGACACTTTTTTTCGCGAACCAGGTAATAGGTCAAAAAACACGAAAATTGCCTTTTAACAATAAATTACTAATATTCATAGAAGTTTTTAAAATAGTATGTTTTATTTTTATAGTAGTGGATGATATAATCGCCAAAACGAAATAAGAAGAACATTAATCGTACCGTGCGCCAGATTCCCAAGCATCTGTACGGCTATACAATGTATCTGAGTGACTGTATGCGTGTATAGTGTATACTCATACCTTTATATTAATTTTAGAAAGAGATATTATGATATCCATAGTGAAAATGAATTTTGAAAAAACAACTTTAAATACGCTTATTTTGTTTAATGGACAAAAGTAAAGATTTTTTACGAAATCGCCAGTAGTGTCAATGTGTCAATGGGGTCATTTAATTTATAATGATTTAAAATGTATTGACTTTTTAAACAGAACATTTATTTTGTATTCATTGTGATTTTACTTTTTGACGATTTTCACCTTTTTCGCGCTTATGGCATATTATATTAGTTTTTTTAATACTGTATTGGCCCTTATGTCTTATACTAACTTTGGTGCAAATGATATGTATTTTTTTATGTCTTTGGCACTTATGTCATGATGTAGCCGTTTCGTAGTATCCATTTAAAAGTTCCTTGTATTTTCCATGAGATTAGCCTTTGAGCTCGACTCAACTTACGGTAGATCATGGTCAGTGAATGATACCGTGGTTACAACGACCAATCAGCAGAATATATGGTACAAGAAATACGACACGACGGACGGCGTAGCTGTGAACCCGGCTTTCGTTTGTAAGTTCACGATTAAATAATCAAAAACTAAACGGATCAAGAATTTTTTTTAAAATTAATTAACAATGAATACATATTATGTAATCCACCCATGTTATAATTGTGTGATATTACTGCACATATGACCAATGACCTATGTACTGTATTGTGTCATATAACGTGTCAGCTAATAATAACGTGTTCGAAGATCGACGACAACAATAAATTATATGACTGCAGTTGGTTATCTGTTAGTCCGACGATCTAGCAGCTTGTTAAATCGTTGTATAATGTATTATTGACATTATTATTTTGTACCATGCACGTTGCAGAATGGGTCAAAAATGTGCTGTGCGAATTCTCGCAACAATGATCGTGTTGCGATTCACGAACGACATAATATTAGGTGTACGAATGGTGTATGGGTAATATAATATGTATAATATGCGTATTGTTGTATATTGTTTCCAAGCGTATAATCATCGTCAAATCGGGCGTTTCGTTTTGTCATTTCGGAGTATATTCTATTAGTATCCACCTGCGATTTTCGATTAGTACTTCAATATATTCAAGAACTTATTTCTCGATTTAAGTCGGCACAGTGCTGCGGAGGACCCATCAGAAACCGTGTATATTTAAATATGTATAAGTAATTTATTACTTATTTAGCATTTTAATTTATGTACTCCTTGAATCCGTCTGCGTGGAGAGACAACATATTATAGTGTATGTGTGTGCGTATGAAATGTATACTCTCATTGTTCAAACGTAGAGAATGAAATACAATGATTAAAGCATGGAGTCGGCATACAGAATCTATTTGACTCATTATTATATCATATACCTATAGGTTCTCTGAAAGAAAATCCAACCATGTACATGAGTATTTGAACGATTTAAAATTATCTACGCGATTTTTCCTTTTAAGTAACACGTTCATTATAGAAACCAAAATAATAAAATAGTTTGTTAAAATAAAAAAAAAATTTACTACTCGTATTCGTTTGTTATTGTCTTGCTACGAAGCCGTTTAAAATGTATCTCCCCACCACCAAGTCACCTTACGTCAATAGTGTTCAATCTTCATTATAAAAAAATATCGATACGTATTTCTCTGTATCTCGATATCTTGCGTACAGTTTACCAGTGGCGTATATACAAGCGGGTATTTGGTGGATATAAGATGTAACACCCACATTTAACATGTGTTACTTATAAATTATTTTTTTATTAGGTTTAAAAATATTACTAATTTTGTGTTATTTTTCATATATATATATAGGGTTTATTTTGCTCATTAATATTAATATTTTTCTGATTTATATTTAAAAATAATACGTCGATATTATGATTTTATGATTTGTATATTATTTCACAATATGAATTAAATTATTTTTCAATTTTAAATACTACTTATTTGGATTTTTAAGATTTTGTAATATTTTCATTTTGTAATAATATTATTTTAAATTTTGAACAGGCAGATTTGATCTATAATTCTATACTGCTTTTACATTTAAATAAATAACTTATTGTCTAGTGATTAATTATATATTATAGACCTTTTAGCGTTTTAGCTATTATTGAATTTTAACTTTTAATTAATTGTGTTTTAAAATGAAAAATTCATTTGTAGCTTGGTATACTAAAATTATAAAACGATTATTATTTTGATAGAAATTATCGATTTTAATTTTTTCCATTTAGTTGTAAACTTTAAAAATAATTAACAAACATTTTTAAGTCGATTATTTTTTATTATTTTTATTGATATTTAAAATTGATTTTAACCGTGTTACATAATATATATGAATTTTTCCATTAGCCTATTGTTTGTATTAAATAATTTTATATTTTATAACCTTAATTGTATTATTTATAATTATTGTATAATCAATTTATGAATATGGTTATACCAATAATAATATATGTAATATGTGTGTTGGTGACAGCTATCATTGGTTAGTATAATATGAGATCTATTTGCGGAAAACAAATAAATACTTCTTATATATTATTACATTATACATTGTATAGTCGATACCTATCTAACTAAGAATACTATCTAATTGTACAAGTGTCAAGTACAATATTAGTGTTCATAATGTTCATATTTTTTGAGTTATTTATTTTGCCATTCAAACCAGTAACGTATTAGAACACCAACTGCTATTCGTCAGTGATACGAATACAATATATTTTTTTTCAGAAAGTCTCGCAAAAGGTTTTTTGTGTTCTAATTTCGTTTATATATTTGTAATCGTTTAATGTGTATATATCGCATGTTGTAGTTAGGTATACTGTCAGCATTAAATTGTCAACCGTACGTATCTTGTGAATCGGTAGACGTTATATTATTATACAGGAAAGTGGCTATTATATGCGTTCTTCATTACACTTTTACACCCATGGTTGTCGCCGTAGAAAAAAAATAAATTCTCTTCTGATAAAATTAATTCAATACTCGCGCGTACATACCACCGCAGCATATGTGTATAAATACTACGAGTGTATAACACGTATAAACTTAACGATATGCCCATCGCTGACAAATTATTTAAATTCGAAAAACGATTTTATTAAAGTGAAAAAAAAAGAATCCTCGACCACCACCGAAGTGTCGTTTAACAGTCTTATCAAGTTATAAATAAGTAGTAATATTTTATTTTCGGAATAAAGTAATATGTAGATAAGAGAGCCTTCGGTTTTATCACGGAAATACGCTTTTTATTGCGGAAGCGGTTTAGAGGTGTTTTTTTTTACGAGTAGTCGTTCAAGTGTCCGGTCGGACATAAAAAAAAAAATACTAGTGAAGCCACACAAGTAGGATTTTGATGATAATTTATACACGTACCTAATACCTATTATATTATACTATGTTTACGAAAGCGGATAGGACGATTTTTTGACGCATTTCCGAGGGGCGCGTTCGGATCACTCGCGCGGAGTAATAAACCGTGTATAATAATAATAATAATAATCATACAGAGAGACTGGCGCCGAAACACTTACATTATGACACTATCATTATAATATACCTATATTATTTATAATATTAAATATTATGTTATCGGGAACGGATTTCGGGATTGCGTGAGTGAGTGTGTGTAATTTTCATTCGGTTTTAGCGACGTCGAACGAGGTCAACCGGTGGTTTATCGCAGTGCATTTACGATACCTATACCTATATTTGCGCGTTATCGGCGTTTACGATATATTATTGCCGCGAACGCGTTCACACACTCGCATAAATATATATTTATATGGTGCGGTAAATGGTAATAGTTCACTAAATACGGACAACGCCATATTATTTTATTTACGTGCAACAGTGCAGCACGTACCGCCGCGGTGTCGCGAAATATATGGGCAATTGTTACCGAGTTGGGTTAGGGCTGCGCGCACAGCAAAAGGTGCAGGGGGTGGATAAACCGGGGCAAGGTTGTGAGTAAAGACGTTAATGAGGAAAAAATTCAAATACGAGATCATATCGCCAACAGCAGCGCATACGGATCTCATACGATCAGACGTATACCGTCGTCCGGGGGTTCGATTTCGAATAATATAAAACATATTATTATAATAGTAGTAGTAATAATAATAATAATAATAATAATCGTCTTGCAGGTCGTACGGGAGAGATAATAACATTATCGTATTGATGACGAAAACCTACATAATATATGTATAGGCGTACGACGTAAGCCCGCGCCGATGGTATCTGCAGCATCGCGAGGTGTGTAGGTGTCCAATACACGTTAATAGAAAGAAAGAAAATACCATCGAAATCCGAGTGACTTAAATCGTACGGGACTGGCCTAACCGGATGAGAGGACATATACGTAATTATAATGTGTATATGAATAGGAGCCGCCTTTAACCGCGGTAAGTCATACGTCGCAAGGGGATTACAATATAATAGTTTCCTGAAAGATTTTTTCCAACCGGTCTCAACGCGTTATGCTCCACCTCTAAATGGCTATGTTTGTTTATATCAAAAAAACCAAAGTCATGCAACCGTCGTCAGTATGGATGGTGGTGAGCAAGTATTAAATTTGAAAATTATTACATTGACGTATGACAACAATAATTTAGGGTCACTTAACTATTGCAGCGATTGCAAAAACGACGTACGTCTAAATCGCACCACGCAGTGTCCGCCGGATCAAAGTTGTGTGTTCGCTCGACAGCAGTAAAACCCCATCACGCGGCTCTCTACTGGAAGTCTGATGATAGGAATAGGGTAACTACCCCTCCACCACCTCCTAAAAACACACACACACATATTTTTCGACATGTACTCAAACATCGAACTCATCGAAGTCTTGTACAATAAATTATTCATAGCAGGTAGGTATATTGCAATTATAATACCTCAATCATAAATTGATAAGTGGCAGATAACATAAATAAACGAATTACGATAAGCAGTCGATCGACGACTGATTCGATTGTGTAACAGTAGGTATGATGGTGTGCTTTGTATATAACATGCCAAAAAACCCAAAAAAAATCCAAGGAAAAAATATCTAAATTTGAGTGTTATAGCCTGAAAATCGATTATCCTAACTAGCATCCCTTTAATACGTACCTAGTTGTTTATTTGATCTCCGCTTATTAACGTTGTTTTTTGAAATTTAGATTGATGGGCGATGGCGAAAAAGGGGAGAGGATTTTTGTAATTATACATGAGTCTCAAATCTTTTTTGAAATAAAAATATATAAATGTTTTCTAAAAAAAAAAAAAACAGTGAAACGAGTGATAAAGACATGTATTTTGTACAAGTACGTAAGTAAGTGTAGTTGTCAGTATGAATTGATTCAATAGAAAAAAAACAAAGTTTAATATTGTTAAACACTGTCATACTTAGTAAGACCAAATTTCTATATCGGATAAATTTAAATTAACCTACTCTCCTTTGAATAGTTTTTGAATCCGCAACTGACATGGCCATATATTTTATATATAACGTATCTGAGGCTGTTGCTATGCAGATCATCGCGGGATCGAAAAGCCTCGTACACACAACTATACTATGCATACTCGTAATATTGTATGGCATAATAAATGTGTGTGTGTGTGTGTGTGTGTGTGTGTGTGCGTAGTCGGGTCATTTACCGCGGTAACATCGCTTTCCTCGTCGTAGTCGTCGAGAACAGATGTAACTGTCGACGAAACTTTAAGTGCCCGTTGTACTCGTGGCAGTCAGCATATATAAATATAGTGTATATGCGTATTATACATTTATATACATGTAATATAGGTATAGTGTACGCGGTGACTGCCAAACAGAAAAAAGCGACGTCATGTCGGTCGCGACAACGGTCGCGGTGGGAGTGACGTCTGCCGCGGCGCGTACTTAATGGCCGTTTACAGCCGCGGCAAAACGATATATATTCTCACGAGCTTTGTGCCCAAGCGCGCGTGCACGCATATTATATGCGAATAATACACGGTAGGTAGAGAGATACTCTCGT
Source organism: Rhopalosiphum maidis (assembly GCF_003676215.2). Classification (NCBI taxonomy): domain Eukaryota; kingdom Metazoa; phylum Arthropoda; class Insecta; order Hemiptera; family Aphididae; genus Rhopalosiphum; species Rhopalosiphum maidis. The sequence goes on from NC_040877.1 coordinate 72,415,774, forward strand.
ACGCTTAAAATATACGAAAGGCCGCTGTACTATCCGTACGAGTTATATAGGTATGTGTGTGTATATACAAACAGTCGATGTATAATATATATAATGCAGGCTGGTACTGAAGGCAAATGATACTGCAGTATAGTGTGTACGTATAGCCATATAACTATGATATTATAATACCTCTACATATTGTGTTCGTTTAAGAAAAAAATATTTTAATTTTTATTTTGTACCGTTACCGCCGCCGCGAGCTTGTCAACGCAGCGGAGTGCCCGCTGCAAGTCCCGGGTAAACGCGATTTGAGCTTCGATTTGACATGCGCATACGTGTGTGTGTATATATCTATACCTACGCGTGTTCGAGAACGGTTCCCAGGCAGTGGCCAGATCGTCGAATATATATATATATATATATAGTTAGATAGGTAGGCAGGTAGGTACATATTACTACGACGGTACCTATACGCCGTATACTAATATATACTACACGTATGTAAGAAAAAAATATCTCCGAGGGGGCAACCGCTACCCTCGCGCCGCCGTCGACCGTGAAATAATGAATCCTTATTGTATTTAAATATCGTACACCGCGCGCTAGCCTGACTGATGTGAAATCGTTTAACAATAGCCGAGCGCATACGATTGTTCTCCGGGTCCGGGGCACAATAATGATAATTAAAAAAATGAAAAGAAGAAAATTAAATCCTGTAAAATCGTGGAGAAAAATCGTTTGTGATAATATTATTATTAAAATCATATATTATATTATAACGTCGTGTGGCGGGAACGTACTATCTATGTATTATATGCGACGGTAACGTAGAGGTATAATGCCTACATCGTATACGCATAGCAGACGGCCAAGACGTTTTTTGTTTTTACGGTCGATCGTAAGTACGCGCAATACCCATAATACCTCAACCGGCTCTCTTTACATCGCCGTCTCTACGCCGCAAAACTATGTGTATATACAGCGCGCATTATCGATCACTCTAATCCATTTACACACACACACACACACAGATACGTATATAAACGCGCGCTATTATTATAATGCTCACTTACGTCGAGCCGCGACGGATTTTTAATTAAAAAAACGACACACTGCTACCGCCGCTGTCGGTGTATACTGTGTATATATATATATAGGTACATCGCGCGCACACAGGTAGTGTATAAGTACCTGGCTACCTAGCTGTATTGCGCTACCGCTGCTGCTGCTGCCGTTGCGGCGTTCGTCTGCGGACCACCGCCGACGGCGGCGGCGGCGGCGGCGGCGGCGACCGGACGACCGTGCCGTTAATGAAACCTAATTATCGGACATTAATTATTATACGTGCCTCCTCCTTGCACACCGCTTACCGCCACCCCGTTTGTAGCGACCGGTGATTTATTGTGAGATTCGCAGAAAAAAAATAACCGAAGATGCGATTTTTCTTCCCGTATAATACAGGTAATATTATTGTAGGTACACGTCGACCGCCGCAAGACCGGCCGGATACACGTGAAAGCTCGTCAACGTCTCCTGCGCCGCGCCTACACGGTGGACGAGTCTAACTTTCGAGAAAAAAAAGTTAATGATTTACGCACCGCGCGTGAAACGGCCGTATCGATTCGATAATAATAAATCGGAGGAACAAATCGCTGTTCCACTATTTTTAAAAGACTCCTTTCAAAATATATACTACAATATCATTGTGTTATTGTATCGTCGTTTACACACAGAAATGTATAAGACAAAAAGTGAGTAAAGTCATAATATTATATTATATAATAATATATGGCTTAAGTACGCAATTATTATTGAAACGAAAAATTATTATCCGATCTGTAATTTTGGTTTAGTCTTGTGACGATATGCGTAACGAGAAGTTTCAACGGACGCAAATGATTATTCAAAAACTAACGACATTCCACATGTTTTTTAACAAAAGGATTATAGATTTTTTCGAAAATGTTTTAATTTGCAAATAGAAGCCTAAACACGCCCACTTAAATATACAAGTATGCAGACGCGTCACGTTCGAAAATCACGAGTTACGTAAATTAAAAAGAATAATGTTCTCAAGACATATTTTAACCTCAAGTTCACCACATTCATTAGTCTGAAAACCTACAAACTTATGTCACTCGATTTTTCTTATCCAATTACATTAGATCGCGTCCCACGTTTGTGTTTTTAAGATGTCCCTTACCGTATTCTCGGATTATATATATTTATTTGAATATATGTATTTTTAAAATAAGCTAATACTAGTATTAACATTATAATATACTATAACTTCCTATCAATTTTAATGTTCCCACGTACGTTTATCGAAGTAATACGTATTATTATACACACTCATTATAACACCAAAACGATTGTCAATTTATAGAAAATGGTATATTTCACATATTCGTTTAAAACACGTAAATCAATTTTGTTCTATGGTGGTCCATTACGTTTACTTTGCATAATAATATTTTATACCGTTCTCTTATCATTACCATTGGTATTATATGTTTTGTAAATATAATTGAGTATACCTATTCAATATTTATGAGTTTATGTCTTACAGCTATAATATAATAATGTGTGGCCGATCTTCTGATAATTAACTGACAATAATGACTTGAAAATGGTGTCATCCGTATCGTGGGATAATCGAATAACAATAGAGATCCTAGAGTTATTTAATTAAAATCTTCGAGGGAATTAAATTAGAATTGTGAATTCATTTAACATAATTAGTCGACCGCAAATGATGACTAGTAATACTTTTTCAATTCGTATTAAATAAAAATAGAAATTAATTTAATAATATTTCTTTTACTTTTATAATATACGAGTATTTCATTATTTACCAAACAAATAAAAGTTTTTGTAATTATCAGATTTTTTGAGATAAAAATATAAATTAAGAATACTTAAATACACAATATTTTAACTAATTATATACATATAAATTATATTGTTGTTTAGTCAAAGATCTTGATGGAAAAAACGTACAATAAAATAACTTGATAATATAACAATAATAACACGCAATTACGCATACATTTTACTATTTTAGACAACTTAACGAATAAATTTAATCTTTGTTAGCTTATTTAATTAAACAATTTAAATATCTATAATTATCAACAGTATATATATTAAAAATAAATAAATAAGGTGTTCATTATTCTTTTCTGTAAAAGCTTTCACAACAGGCATATAAATTACGTTTAATGATCCACATTATTAAAATTAAAAAATGTATAGATACTAGTTTTTATTTATACCTATTATTACAAAAACTAGAATGAATTAATATAAAAATAAAAATATACTTAATAAGAAAATACAATATCTAAGTACATATGATATAACTATATAGATGAAAGATGAAATTAACTTACTGTATTTAAAAATTTAAAATTTATATATAAAAAAAAAAATGAAAAATATGTTCATATACGTACTATTGGGATTTTAACGAACGTATACCGAACAAAAGTCAACTTCGTAGACTAAGAATTGAAAAAAATGCAACATGCTTAATAATATATTGATAAAAAATAATATACCTACTGATAATTAAAAAAATATAATGGTAACTGCTTTGTCGTGTAGGTATCAAATAAAGGTAAATCATATTGAAATATGGAAGTTATAAATATTTTAAGACAATTTTATTAATCATCGTTTATTTCTTATTTTTTATGTAGATATATAGCTCCGTTATATAATCTTATGAAAAAAATGGTTTGAAATAAAAACACTTAAAAGTTACAGAATGACGTCAATATTTGATGCAGGGCTTAAGCATTGAAATGTGCATTTCCGGTGGCCGAGCTTTATTGGTGACCGAGAGGAGAGGCCAAAATTGGTGGCGCCTGCTCGTAATGGATACCCGACGACGGCGAGCGGCTGTAATTACTATGTACGTGCAAGCTATGAAAAAGGTCACAGACAGGAAACGCATATGTATACAATAATACTTATGTAAATAAAAAATGAATTATTCCTAATTCGAGAATAGCACATTACTGCTGTTCGCCTCGACAAAACGCCCCTACAGAGACAATGGACGGCGTAATAATAATATACACGTATCAGAACGTCTATGCGTAATAATAAGAAAAAACGGCACTCTCGTTAAGACGAAGTATATTATATGTAGTTACACGCTTGCTGTATACACAGCAGTATTTTCAATACTTATTATATTGCATACGTGGCCGGAATAATGGACCAGCGATGGTTATAATAGTAAACAGCGTACTATCATAAAAGTATAGTGTCTTTCATATTTACAATATCATCTTGATAAGTCCGATTACGAAACGACTTTTGAAACTATAATAACATTATAACTCACGAGTGTACATGAAATTGTAACAATATGCTTCGTATCCACATTACTACTCGACACTCCACATGATAATAGATCGCACTGACCATCTCTCCCCGACTAACCAATATCGATATCGTAATCAAAGTGCAATCAGTCCTTACATATTTATATGTGTCTATCTATTCGTTTATAATATACGCACCAATCGTCAAAACATTTCCACAATATTGTATATGCGTTACCACGATGAAAATATAAACGAAACACAGTATTTTTTCTAAAACGTACATAAATTAATGTATTTTTTAAATTATATTTCTACAATTATTTTTTACTATACACCATATTATAATATGGAATAGAGACGTAGGTACAAACAATTCCCGTCATCAGTATAGTGTAGTTCCTGACGAATATGCATATAATATACTGTCAGGAGGCATATTACATTTTTAACCAATACGTTTTTTTTCTTAATGTCATTTAATGTTTATAAATCATGGCGATGTATATAATCAGATCACTTCAACAAGATACTTATAAACATTAACATGCAGTGTATAAATATTCTGGTTTTCATGCGTGGTAATTTTTCATTTAGTATATTATGTATGCTATCAACAACCCATCGCATAAGGTTATCATTATTATTATTATTATTATTATGTCCATCGACTTTTATTACTATTGTATATTGTCATATTTCAACATCTTTACGTGTTAAAAATGTGTATTTATTTTAAATATGTATTATTGACGTTAAACGGATATACTAAGCTTCTTCTAACCAAGTCTTGTGTCTTCTACATTCTAAAAATTCAGGTTATAATATTTAAGATAAAACCAGTATATTAACTATTTGGTATACAAATAATATCTCATTTTTATTTTTATCCATTCACCATCGCTACTCATTTTTTCCACTTTTTTGTTAATATCAATACGAAATTCATGTTGTTCTTTTCAGTTCTTGGACACAGTACGTGGTTGCTTCTAGTCATTTTGGTGAATAATTCGATTTCAATACATTGAAATTATTCTGTACAGATTACGGAGAAGAACCAATTTGCTTTAATCCCATGAAAGCGAAATAGAAGCCAATGTAGATGAATCGAATTATAGATCCTCCTAAAATTGTCATTATAAACACAACTATTGAAGTTTTAGGGAAAGAATTCCACTGTGTTCCAGTGACAAACCTCCTCTTCAATTTGTGTGATATGAACGACGCGATCGAGGGCTATGAGTAGAACAACTCCGGCATATCATCAACACGGTCGAACGCTGAATTTAAACATTATATAAAATGGTCTGAGCGTTACTGACCAGTAAAAAACGTAAATTCTAGGAGACACTAAACTGGTCCCAAATTTAATTTGCATTCAGGAATTTGCCGGAAAATGATATAAAAATATGAAATAGAGACGTGCAACAAAAAATGTTGTTGAGATATTTTATTGGGTATATGGTATAGCTGGTATTTAAGGCAAAATACGGGTTATCGTTGTCGGTACAATAAATTTCTGCTTTATCGAGTGGTCACAATGTCACATCTGAAGTGGTACCGCAAAGGCAGCTGTATTTCTATATAATCAGCGAGGTGGAATAATAAATAGCACGAAGACTAATATAAAATATGTGCATTTCATAAATTTATCGTCGGCAAAAAGACGACCCCCTAGCTCGATCGATTGAGTCGTATAGCGCCGTCGCCTGCGCCACACCATAAATATTAATAATATAATAATATAATAATATGAAAAGTAAAATACACATACGCGTATAGTGTATACACAGTACGTACACACGTGTCCACATCTATATTCTATAGACAGTGTTATATTATAAATATGTACACGTGGCTTAGCCACTGTCGCAACGACTATTCACAAATATATTATTATTATTTTTTTTATACCTTTTGCATTCGTCGTCATTCCGCCTCATTACCATGTGTGCGCCTCGACGCGTAAAAACGTCGGTTGACGCGTGACCGCCGGCCGACGGCCTTTTCAGTTGTCAATATTATAAAGTCTTCGCCGCCGATGATAATGTTATAATGTCGTACCTGCACGTACGACGGTATAATATTATAATAAAGGTACAGACGTTCGCGTATATAAAGAGACGTATCATAATATACGAGTGCTGTGCGCACGAACGGCTGAACCCGTTCGAAATGAAAAACGAAAGGCGGATAGGTCGAGGTGCACCGTAATGCAGCATACAATCAGTACATATTATTATTATTATATTATATGATATTACGTAGCCAATGCGGAAAGATGAAAAAAACAGTACCCGGGCCCCCGTGCAAGTACCGTACCTACATATATATATTGGTATTATATATCGCGTATAAAATATTATAATAATATGTGTACCTGTATACATGTATATTATAATACGTTGAGAGAGTATTATTATAATATTATTACGCCGCCGAAGACGACGACGGCGGCGGTGGCAGCGGACTATTTACGAGTAGATCGTAAAAATCCATTGAATGCAAAGCAGAAATTGATCGGTTATTATATATATAAAAAAAATAAATAAATAATAATAATAAAAAAATGTACACACTCCGCCGTATTGAAAGTGGTACTGGATGCGAGTATAAATTACTTTGGCACTATTTATTATTTTTTGTACACGTATATTATATAATATAATAAATACAGCCGATATATTATAGGTACCGTATAGAAGATATACGTACATGTGTATATATATTATTATATATACGTGCGCCACGGTTTGACGGGTTTTTTATTTTAAAATTTTACCCCGAGGTCCGGCAACGCGTTACGATTTTTCAGAGAATATCGTATATATGTGTCGGTTAAAATGTAAACGATAACTTTCGTCGAGCTGGTCGATAACGCGTGATATTGACGACCCGACGACTGTAATAATATTATTAATTACTTGAGCGACAACCATAATATAATATCATAACATGTTAACGGTCTATGACTGAATTGGATTCCACCGACTCTATTGTATTTTCGCTACTCGTAGGTCATGTATTTATTACAATTTACTATACCTATACGGTATTATAGACGGTGGCGAGCTCAGGGAATTTCGATAGGGGAATAAATGTTATAAGAAAAGACCGGATTTAATTGCATTAAAAACACTCAACAATTTTATAATTATACCAAAAAATACATAAAAATTGCACAAAAAATTGCACTGTAAAAATACTACAAAAGTCATAAAAAAAACTTTAAATTCTCAATCATAATTAAATTAATTAAAAAAAAAAAATGATGAATGTATTACTTTTTTGAATTTAAATTAATAATTAAATATATTTCAAAACTATGTTCATTAGTGGACAGAGGTTATGTGTACAGTGTACACGATAAGTTCGCAGCAGATTTATAGATGGTCAGAGTAATAATTTTAACAGTGAACACTCGCTATTTCAACAAATCTAACTTAATTATTTTGGATATTTAGACAATTTAAGATACACGCAATTCTAACACTTAAGATATCGAGTCTTTTTTTTACTATAATATTTTTCAATGAATTCATCATGGACTTTGCCATGAATTTTCTATGTATGTTCCTAATCACAATATACTTTTCCAAACATATACATATTACATATATATATATATAGTCTATTTTATAATTAATGGTAGATACCATGCATTGTAAATATCTGTTAAAAAATTCCAGGATCATCCTTAAATGTTCCATCAGTGAGCCAAACATTTGATCCCATCATGAAAATATAATTCTAAACAATTGTGAAAACCATATATTTATCATTTCCTTCGATAATATTTTTCAAAAGAAAAGGTTTATATGGAGATGTTATATAATTTAATGAATCAGGTTTTAGCTCTCTTCCTTTTCTGTGTCTTTTAAACGAGAACTTTAATTAACTGTTCAATAAATCTGACATATAGATAAAATCATTGTAAGTTTTGTAATAAACTCGATAGCTATTTGTTTAGTATTTGACAATATTATAAATTCAATTTTTTTCTTTTTAGAAAAGTATTCTACACGTATCACGTTTAGTATAATTATTGTCATTGGTTTTTTTTCAGTACATCACATCCTAGTAAGACGTTGTACTACATAACATGTCCGATTATTTTTATATTATTATTTATTATATTTGACTTCCACATTCAGGAAAATAAAATAAATAAAAACTCCTTCTATACTATTGTCCTCTATTAAAACAGACACACTTTTCCAATCAATTTACCTAGTTAAAAAATGCATGTATTTGCGCGATTTTTCAGAATGTAGAAGGACGAACACGGAGAAGATTGTTAATTTAGAAACGTATTAGCTACTTTGTTGGCTTATATCCATCTATATACATAGAATAAATAATGGACTTAACTTCCAATTAATGATTCCAATTAAAATTTGATTTAGGTACGAAGGACTCATTATTTATTGTACGGTTCGCTACTATTATACGCAGAATTATTATATTATTTTATATGATTAACGACATGTTGCAGTAATTGGATACAATAATAATGGATATTTCTTAATATTTTCGATTTATTTACGCATACTTGTCAAATGTGTAACGACGTACTTAATGAAAATTTGCGTTATTAACAGCGTGTTATGGTATACAGTATGAACCAAAAATAACACAACGATGGAATACTGCGGAAATAATGTGCGAATTCATCAAAACTTTACAGTATTGTCAATTGAACGGAAAAATCTACTTGTTTTCGTCACATAGAAAAATATTAGAAAAAATAGCTTCGGTATAATTTGACGTATCCGGTTTTGCGAGTTGAAAACCTATTAAGTTTCGTCATTTATAAGTGCGTATGACTCACTCTTCATTCGACAAAAAAAAAAAAAAAAATAAATAAAAATAAAAACGCAACACATTTGTCGTGTTTGAAATCGCGCGGAAGACGTACACTTCCGCCCCTCGTACAACTGAAACTACACGTCTATATGGGAGTGTATCATACTATCATATATTTGTTTACCACCGACGACGAACAATAATAATAATATTATATTATACGCGATTTTCGGCCAATATTCAAGGTATACGATGTGTTATTATAATATTATATTATGACGTACCGGCTATATAGGTATACTGACAAATCTGTGAATGCGGCGGGAGAACGACGCCCACCGATCCGTTCAATTAGGCACGGAACCTGACGCGAACGGAAAGACTCGCGCGATGGAAAGGACATTATAATAATATTATACACCTATACACTTAAGTGTTGTATTATGCGTTGTTGTTCTTCGTCGGTACATCGGGAGGACGGGTGGCGTACCGCGTATGTGTAGGAGACAACGACGGTTTACAGTAATAATTGGTCCCGAAGCGGCGACCGAAGCAATAATAATAATAATAAAAACCGAAATAAATTTAAATATATATACAATATATACGATGGACTAGACCCCTTCTGCAGCGCGACCGCGACGTGATCGACGCGTGTAAACAACTCGAATGACATAATATAACGAGCCCTCACACGTCGTTTCCAATAACGATTTCCAATCGAATTAAGGCGGCGCGCGCGCGCTGCGGACACGGACGATCGAGCTGCTGTTTCTACCATCGCGTGCATATTATTACAATATATATATATATATATATATGTTATCACCGAGTATAAGGTGGATTAGCGTCTCCACGATGTGCATCCGTTGTAGGTGTATATTATAATACCATAGTAGCGAGATATATAATCATATCATGCTTATCGCCTATATTAAAAATTGTATATGTTCACGTTTTATCAACCCGAAAATGTATCATTATTTACCTATTCTTTATGTGATATATTTTAGCGAAGCGTATGAACCACTACTTAATTTTGGGAAACTATTAATTTTTAAGAGGGACAAGTATTTTGGAAGGCATTTCGAATAGAATTATTTAGTCTTGGAAGGTAATTAATGTACATTTACCATTTTATTTGCGATAAGTATGGGAGGTAAATTTATATATTTTAAAGATAACAGACTATAGTATGCTCGAAGTTTTCAAAAATGAATACTAACCGTTTCACATTTATTGTTGTTTTTAAAAACAATAATTCTTTAAAATATTTATTCACGCAATTGATTTGTAATCAATGTTTTCTGGGGTGATGGGATGCCATTTACGTGTGAAATAAGAGGTGAGTACTTTGAATTTACCATTCCGTCTAAAGACATCGCCTGAAGAATAGGATGTGTCTGAAATACATAAGAAGCTAGAAAACTGGGCATATTGTAAGAAACTAAGAACACATTTTGTTGTTTTATTAATGTACTCGTATAGAGAAAATCTCAATTTTGCGATATCTATCAATATCGAATATTAATGTTTAAGTATATATACTCGTGTGATTAGTGTTTAATTTTAATCAAATGCCCGAGATATTGCTTCATAAAACATATGATTATACCCCATACGTCGAATGTTATTTGATTGAGACAACAATATTTTTCACTCCTCTCAACATTAACATACGTTCTTGTCGGTAAATGGCTTTTTAAAAACTCGATCACAACATTTTTTTTTTTTTATCAGCGATGTAGTTTTGTCTTTGAACTGTCTGCGCTTTTTGTGACTTTGCGAGGACGATGTGGTTAGTGAACACTCAAGTTTAAACGTATTATACAATGGCTGCGCACTGCAGCACTCTTTTATTGTATCGGTTATACCAATTAACATATTCGAACCACGACCACTGGACCGATCACGATTCATGCTAAAACGATCGCAAAAACAATTATATAACACTGTGCAAAGATCGCGGTTATAAAATTCGCATTCGGTAGCGGTAGGAGACCACCTTGTATAAGTACGACGGGTAGTATAGCGTAATTGAACCGTAATGATGAATAATAATTTATTGAACTCGACTGCATAGGTTAAAATATAAAATATTTATGTTATGTGCCGAGTATAAAATTTTCCGACAAACACATAGGTCTTATGTATATAGTACCTTTAAAAGAAAAACAAGTCTATCGTCGTCGCATTAAATTTCGATAACATAATATTGAACCATTTGTATCGATGGTGTGTAGATAAAAGCCTACTAACCTTCAATCTTGTAAATTCGTTGTAAACTTGATGTTGTTTGATTTAAATTACGCATTGCTCATGACTGAAAAATTTTGTGGTAGAAATCTCTTGATCAGAAAAACATATTGAAATACGAAATTTTTGATTGATATTGATTATTTTTGTATCAAAGTGTAAGAAGAAAGGACTTAATCGTGTACAGTACTACAAAACATCGAAAAAATATTCTAAACTATTTATTTCATCATTAATTATCATAATTCACTTTCATTTAAAACAAAATAGACAATAAATCATACCACTTGCATGGCGTTCAGGGAGTGCTATGCACCGGACCCTTTGAGGTGTTTGTTTTAAGGGCTCAATTTGAATAATGGTTAAAGTATTTTTAAGAAACAACCTGTACCCGTTTATTTTAAATTGTCATGGAGTCAATTTTATCTAGTAATTTTTTATAATGTGCATGTAGTACTTAGTTGCACCCCGGTTTTTCGAAACTTAGATTCGGTATTTATCTTTGAAGTATCGAAAAAGACGGCATTACAATGGGTAGAAACTTCCCTGCGTATTATTTACGGCTTTCGCCGATGACGCGTGACTCAGTCATTTTATTTTCACTGATTGATTTATTGCTATATCGTAAGATCAACTACCTATAAAATATTTCAATTTACTGGGACGTAAAAATGAATAATTGTAAGCGGACATCAATAAGCAATATATGAATAGGTACCGGAAAATATAATATTATGATGGAGGTCACGCGGCAAAAAAAAGTCTAAACTCAACTATAATGTCTGCCACCAATGCGACATAGTTTAAGGATTTATTGTCACTATAGGTATTATAGTAGGTACTTATGAGTTAATTGATAATAATATGTTGATGGCTGTTTGATGTTTCACGTTATCGTTGCATTAGATTCGAATAAATAACACCGTGTAAAATGTTTATAATATTCCGTATAATATTATACATATAACTATATACAGTCGAGCCGCGATAACTCGAACCTTGATAATTCGAAAAACTTGACAACTCGAATTTTTTTTTATTCCTCTAGAAATATAAATTATACATAAATTAATATAAATTTGAGTTAGATATATCGATGCGAATTTTGATTTCCCTTCTACTTCGAGTTATCGCGACTTGACTGTATTATATGTGTTTCGCATTTCTTGTGCCACAATAAAACTATTATATCGTAGTGAGTACATAATTATGACGGGTATTGGGTATACCCGATGTTTGAGTAACAGCGCTGTATGATTGTTGTTGTCGACACATTATAATATAGTTTTGTTTCATATATTGTTAGTAACAATTTTTTTTTTTATATTTTCGAGTACTTGTTAATTTTGAATGAAGAGAAAACTGTTAGTTGTCTTTGAATGTTATATTGCTGACATTTCCGTCAGTCACGCATAACAGGGTGCTAATTTTTTTTAAACATGTTATTATAAATTATAACTTAGGTATAAGATTTTATTATTATTGACTTGTGCCGCCGTCTTACACCGAAATGAATACCTCGTTAATTAGGTACGAAGGTACTAAATTATAGAATTCACGTCCGACCCAACGGTACATTTTCTATTCAATCAATTAACAATTTGAATTTATTACTCCAGCGGGTTCATTGATTCGGATTATTTAAATCAATTACTATGTGCATATAGAAAGGCAAACTCGAATGTTGCGGTATAATTAGAAAATAAGTAAGTGACAATAATACATTATTAACGCAAAATTGAAAACGAAAAAAAGTCATTAGATACGGCCATTCAGACGATTTAAATAGATGCAGATTATTATTAACTGTAAATATTGATGACAGAAATCGCTTAACTGGCAAAAAAAGGAAGTAAAATAAATAGATTTTTTGTTTTATTCAGAAATTTAAATAAAATAATATGTTACGTACAACTTATCTCTAAACATTTTTCGCGAGGTTATTTCAATACTTTCAAATGTACGAGGAGATTATAGATTCGACGCGTTTTGACCTTAACCGACTTATACAACTTTTTTATAGCCGGTCCCGTTATTATTCCATTAGTTCTAGTGCAATCATCAACAAAAAAATTCAAAAACTGAGCGGTTTAAAATATGAACTATAAAGATTATACAGATGCTTCATCGACGAGATATAATTGAAAAACTTGTGATAGAATGACACTCGTGTGACTTTGTCATTATTAAAAATAAGGAGCACTATGAAAAAAAAATAATCGTAAAAATACTTATACGCCCGTCACCGGGGTGGATTTATTTCAGATTTATACTCTCTGAGTCAAACTCCATATTAACAAAATACACCACCGAACGTGTCACGGATATTATAAAGACCGTTTGTATGTACTTGAGATAAAAATTGAAGATCTTTATACTTTTTTTTTCGTAATCGCCATCAGCGTGATATTATTTTATTTTTGTTTATTATTAAGCTTCTGACATGTAACCGTATAATATATAATGTTGATATACCTATACTTGCACCATTGTCGTTATCAAAATCGCTCATACCTTCACGATAATCTCTACCAGTGTGTAGGTACTTCGTCATATTATTATGTTAGTTACAGAGACAGAATTTAAATGCCATTGCCAGCGGGTTTAAGTAATTTTATTTTATTATTGAAAACAAGTACGGCGGAATACTAAATAATATGTTTATGAACATAATATAATATTTTATACATTGTATAGACCGTATAACGATTTACATTAGGAATATTATGATATTCTATACATATACCTACAATACACAATAAATGCATGTGAATAGTAATATGCGTTTAATGTAACGACTTATTTATGTATTCTCAATTTAATCATTAACCATGCCTGTAGCATGCGTATATAATATAACCTATGAATTGTGATTATGCACATAATATGAATATTGTCTTTGTTCCCATTATGTTTTCTTGTTGCTAAATAAATGTTTTGTTTAAAATATCGAGTCGTAAAACATTTAAACGTTCTTTTGAGCTACATACTTTTATAATGGCGTAGGTGCGTATACTTTGCAATATCTTCTAAATAGTTTATAAGAAATATTTTTATGAAACTAAAAATTGTTCGCAAAATGTATTACAAAAATATAATAAATCGGTTAAATTCACGTGTCTAGCATACGAATTGACTTAAATTGGCGTACAAATAAAATCCGGTAACCCGTTATATTATGTTAACAACTATTGAAACTTAAATTGGTGATATAGTTTTTTTACGTATATCTTTTAGTGTTTCATATCTTTTCTGAGAAAATATTATCCGTCGCATCCTTAATCGTTTAGATAGCGATTTATCGTCCTTAACTCGTTGTTTACACGAACGTCCGTCGTTCGGTTTAGATAGTGTTTACTTGACACAGCGACGTCACATTTAATACGCAGGTAAATTATACGAATACTTCATTAAAATAATATTATGTGAATATAATCATGAATGAACTACTCTGTTTGCTTTTTGAATCCACATTCTTCAATAGGGATATTTTGAAACATAAACGATAACGTTAAATACGGATTAACAAATTCAAATTCCAACTGCATTGCGCGTCCATAAAAAAATATATTTTATTGTGATGTCACGAATCTGAAAACGCGACACAACTGGTTCTATTCGTCCGTGATGGTATACGCCGGCATGTCGTGCACCAATTCATCTGTTACTCGTCAACGTCGTATAATCCGAACAGCCGAAAAATCTCCATTTTGATCGACAGCAGAAACTGTACAAACGTGGCTGGTTTCGATTTTTTTCTCTCGTTTGTTTTTATCGCCCTTTAGTTGTAACTCGAGTTATTCGCAGCCAACACACACTCAACCCCGCGTGCTGTTTATTTATTTTCAGACATTCCGTCCGTCGTGTTATACACACATATACACAATACGGTTTTGTTTTCGACCGAAAGCGGCCATTAAGATAAACGGGAAAAAAGCAATAAATCGAGATCAGTATTATTCTTTGGCCAAGCACCACACAAGATGATCTCCACGGGGGAGATGGGCACGCTGTCGTCGTCCAACCATGGAGGGGAAACTATATACATTTATGTATATTATACAAATGCACTAGCCACATATATAATATTATAAACATGTATAAATAGTACGTATAAGTTACTCATGTGCCGGTCATGGTCGTCAAATTTCCGTTAACTGGTGTGTGTTTAACGATTTTTACTCGGTGATACTACAACATGTATGTATCTCCAATCTGGTCCATAGACTAATATATATAACAATATTATAACATCGTACACAGATGTAGGTACTTTATTATTAATGTACTAATGCGCGAAATTGATGCAGCATGTATATGGACGGACGAACGCGAGGACAATGCGAATAAAAAGTCGTATACGACAATAATATTGTACGGCGTTTTTTTATACGTATAGTGTGGCATACTAATATACTAAATTATACATGTACCGATAGGAATGATATTGTGTTTAAAAGGCATAAAACAATACGTATGGCACAAAAAACGCATAATATTATTATATAATATTGATGAAGGCATTGATACGCCTATACCTATAGCAGATCGATGATGGATTTAGTAGGAATATATGCAGATATATATTCATGTTATTTCGTTTTATATTATACTTAAATTAAATATATGGTATAAGATATGCTTTAATTTCAAATAAATTATTGTTGTTTATGGACAGCTTGTTTAAATATTTAGCAAGTTTTATTATGTTTCCTCCGATATAGTGCCAATTCTACTGCATCAGGGACTTTTTACACGGTTCTTTTTTTTTTTGTCTTATATACTAAATCGTTTGATTTATAAAAAAAAAATACGTTCATCGTTAACGAAATTAATGTTAATAAACGACAAATTATTAAACGATTTCAATCGAAGTAACTGATGATAAAATACAGACATTATTATGTTTATTTTATTTTTACGACCAAAACAAATGTATATAAGGAGTATAAATTAATTTCGGATTGTAGAAATATTATAAATTTAAATTTTAAATTTATATTGTGTATTTTTTCTTATATAGTCTTGAAAAGTTAAGTGTGAAATACCGGTTAGTACCGGTATTTAAACTACACCTTATATAGTTTGATGATTTGATGCCTGAAGAAACCGAGGCTTATAAGACTATTTAGGTCTTACAACCCTTATAAAATTACCCGACAAACAAACCGATTAAAAAAGATATTACCAATTTATATTTCTTCACCAGGTAAATCGTTCAAATTTTGTGACTTAAAGTGTGTATTTTTATACGACTGTAGTTTTTATATAATACTATATATATATATATATATTATTACGTAAGTACATAAATAATATTGTACCTTTATACGTAATTTAATAATATATAAACATTATATAGTAATGAAAAAAAATTAAACCATGCTTATTCATGGTGAAAAAGCCGATTAAAAGAATAAATTAGATTAGTTTTTATTATTTTCCTGCATCAGAACGATCGTATTTAATATTTATACACAATAAGTAACAATCACTTTATGATGTATATATATATATAATATACATGTTGACGGGGTGTTTAAGTCTTTATGTATACAAATGCAGACGGAGTGGCAAATTTTTTTCATACGTAAAAGTATGATATAATGTGACGGCGTGCTTATAGGTTTAAAATAATGGTTTAACTCTAACTCTAAAGTATGAAACTATCTTTTTTCCTAAGACAATATTGCATATCATTTTATTAAGGATTATTATTCTTATACCCACTTATTTAACACTCGCTAAAAACGTCTTGAGGCTACAGAATACATTAAATGTGACGAATCCATTACTGTCCCGTAACATTCCTGTTCGACGTAGGTATAATATATAATTCCATATAATCAACGTAACATTTCAGATATACGTCCTTATATAAAAAGGCGCACGTGATCCAAAGATCACTGCAGCAGTTGCGGCTGTGGATCACAAACGGTTCTGACCTAAGCGACTGACCCGATTCGCCTATCTGTCTATAATTGAGTAATTCTCTGTCATTGGGCAAATTGACATGAGCTCCGAAACATGAAACGGATTACGGTCGGCGTTTTAAACGGCCGGCATGAGCTTGCCAAGTACAACATTATTACTCGCGCAAATCGTTCAGAAATCTTCGTATACAACCGTACCAATACGTGTAACTGGTTTTACTCGTTATACACTTTAACCAATTCATAATTTATCGAATAATCAGTGAAAACCGAAAACTATAGAGAAAGTTAAATAGAATATAAGTATTATATATAGCTGTAGCAATATTTTATATGTATAACGACGAATATTGTATATTTATATGTATAGATTATGCTAAGCCTTAATGGTCGCCGTTGATGTACCTATACATATAATGTAATATTATTATTTATATTGTATTTCATTCCTAAATACACGTCTGAGTGTATATAATATACTTATCAATGAACATGGGTACTCATTCAATGTTTTTGGATTATGTATATAATATATATGTTGTACATATATATGCTTCTAAAACGCCGGAGAGCGTAACACAATGACCTATTGTTGTCTTTTTCAGTACCTATTGAAGACGTCCTGTCAGAATACTAAACTAGGATATTAAAGACTTTGCATGTTATTGTCCTAAGAAAATTCGAAAGATAATCCTGTGGAATTTTTCAATAAGATTTAAATACGCGGCACTTATAAGAGTTTATCTGAGACGCAGTTTGAAAAGTGTTTGACGGCGAATCAAAGGGTGGTGTATTATATTATTATATTATATATGTATATATGTATTACCATTATGTATAATATGTGTAACAGAAGGTATTATTATAATGCGTTTGAACGAGAAAAAAAGTCGATGTTCAAACAAGTTTTTAAAAAATCTGCAAAATGTATGCATATAACAATATATTCTCGAATATGGACTAAGATAACTGTTATTTATATCCTATTTAGTATATTATATATTTTATATTATATTTGTTAAAGATAACTTATTGTTCATTCGTTCGTTCGTTCGCGCGTTAAAGTCTCCATTTTGTCACATATTACAATTATACTGCATTGTTATAATGTTCTGATAATTATACGTCATATAATAATATTATTGTATCTACACTTATTTATTACATTTTGGGTAAGAAAAGTTAAAGGGGTTAGAAATAATTGTCGAATTTGTCATTAAAACTATACTACGAAGTTACGAGACATTGTATGATGTTTCGACAACTGCGCGTACATTTATTTTCTATCTTATTGTTCTTATTTCTTATATAATAGTAATATTTTTAAATATACTATATATTACGGGCATTACACTATATATACATATACTATGTTTCGTTAACACTGCGCGGTTGACGACGATCATCTTTCGTGCGTTGTCGGTTTTCGTGACTGGACGCACACAATATAATAATAATAATACGCTATAGGTAAAATATTACGCTTCTCGGCCTGATTAATTGGTCCGTTCGTCTGTTGAATCGCCATCGATTTGGCTTTGGACCAAATCGGCGCGGGAGACGTTGTGCGGTAAATGGTATGTATATAATACACATATGCCCATGCGGTCCTGTGCGCGTATATATTGTACCCGTATAATAATATTATTATATTGCAGGGAGTCCGCGGTGGTCGTGTAATAGTGATGTTAACATTTCCGACGGTTATGGTTTCGTCGAAATGACGGTAATGTTCATCTCGTGCTTATAGGTTCTATAAAAACTTCTCTTAAAATTCCTCTTATAAAAACTTGAATCGGCTAGAAAGATCGCACGCTGGGGGTGATTGGTCGTCGTCGTTATTACATTACACAAATATGTCAGGATACCAATATACACAGTACACACACGATATATTATATATGTTTTAATATTTATAATATACTCAATAATATATCGTATTCCGGGCGAGGTCCATCGGCGATAAGTCAATATGGAAGAACGATAGCAGTAATAACATAACGACCACAACAGTAATAGTGTATTTCCGACGTGTGTCGTCCGGCATGTATCCGATCCACGTGACGAAACGGCGACTAGGACGACCGACGAGAGCTGACGGATGATTCATATTGTGTCATTTTCCATTATATTATATCGTACGGGTGAGTCTGTATTTAAGTATTAAATGTACATACCTGCAGTATACAAAAAATAACATAGATTATAAATAACGATCGTATATATATATATATATAGTCGGGCATTAACGATGACGATCGACTGCGGTGGTGATCAGGTCTGTCCCCGAAGACCGTATATTATATTTAACCATGAAAATATGAGATAAAAACTGTTCATTTAAATATATATATTTATTATTGAACGCGTTTATTGGGGTTCTCGAACACAGTCGACATTAGTCATATTATTACACACGTTTAAACGTCCGAGACGATGAGTGACGACGACGACTGTCGACTTTGTATAATTTATACTGCGAGTAGGATACAAGTTAAGCGATGGCAATGGAATAAGTACATCAAAAGTCAGATCTATATTGGAAATATAATATAGTAGAAAACAATATTATTCTCATTATGATATCTAGCAAAGGCTTACTGAAAATCGTAATAACGATGTATTGTTAAGGAAGGATAATATTATAATAAATATTGAAGAAAAAGTAATAATTTATAAATAAGTTTGAAATCAATAATAAATAATGTTTTCACTGTAGAGACATCACGATTTTAAATTTTTTTTCTCATTCAAAATAATGCAATTAATTATATTTATTTTTTTGTAGATTTTTCTACTTTTTGGGTCACCCAAAATCGCCACGTCACTATTATATTCCCGTTCAGTTCAGATTTTACGGAGGCGAGGGCGTAAAAATAAATAACGAAACTGGTAATTACCGCCAAAGTATAATAGTTACAAACGATGAGTAAGAAATATCAAACCGGGAACACGGACAAAATTCTTGAACTTGAACTGCATACCACGGTATTAATTTAATTGTATACAATGTATTTATAATAAATTAATTATGTTTTTCTATCGATACTTATAATATTGATAATTTTTATAATTGCTGGCCATGTCGAATGTTTAAAAATATTGACCACAAATATTAAACCGTCGTTAATCATAATATAGTTACATAGATTTTTATGGAACTGTATACGCCCATTCTTAAAACGATCATTATTGTGTGAAAAAATCTATCTCCGTCAATAATACGTAATTTATACCATAAAGATTGTAAATAATTTAAATATTAATTCAATAATTTAAATTATTAAACGAGTTTTATTTTTATTTCTGTTAAATGTATTTTATCTATTTATACAAGACGAATGGTCTTAAAATCAGTGTTACTTATGTTTGTTGTATAATAGCTTTGAATTGAAACGCGTGTATACCAAGCAAACCCATTTATCATCATAATAACGCCATTATTCGAATTTCACAAATAAATTTGACCACCAACACGATAGCTATTAAACTATATGTGTTTATAATATATTGGTTTTGAGAAGTACACGTATTTTCTGTTCTATATTTTCGATTTTGGTGAGCAAATGTATAACAACTCGTTTACGGAGCGATGCACATTTATATAAGTACGCTGAAGTATTGTATTGTACGATAAATAACGCGAACGATGTATGAAAATGGTATATCCATTGTTGTTTTGACTTTAAAATATTGTAAAAGAAACTTTTATCCTCGTAGAATATAGGATATCCCGTATAGGTACACAATAAAATACAAGTTGGTCTGAATTCATATTTTATAATGTTATTATTATTACAATATAAATTCATTGCGACTCGGCGTCGAATGATTTATAGTTAAAAATAAAAAAAATCATAATATATATTATATAAGTATATATAATGTATAATATATTACACTAAAATATACCTACGTTTAAATGTATATTTTTTCTACGCGTATATTTTTATTTAATCAATGAAGAAATTACAAATTGTGACCGTGAATCGAACCTAACTAAACACACAAACGATATACAACCTAGGTGTAATAATAATACTATATTTTCCTGCCAACGCACTGAATAATGTAGAGATCGATACATATTACATCATAATATCATCTTAAAAACTATATCAAGACGTCAAGCGATAACGATTCGAAGACACGCAGTAAAATTATAAAAATAATAACAATAATAAACACGGCATTATGAATGTAGGCCGGATGAACATGTATATAGGATATGTTTTGTGTGAGATGCATATAATATATAGGTAGGCAGGTCTAAAATATGTATAGATAATATATACGATTGTCGTCTTCGTTTGATTTCAGTAATTTCCATATTATTATGTAATGTATGGATATCGCCGCAAACCACGGAATCGATCATTAATCAATAAACGAGTGAAAATTAAAATAATTTATTCACAATTGTTGTTGGGCGATAATTATTATTAACAATGTAAAAAGCGTTCGGGTTAATAATTATTGTACTGTAGTATAAAGTATATACATGAAAAATAATAATACAGCCATTTGTCAAAACTCGAAAACTCGTAACACTCTAACTGCAGTATCTATATATAATATTATATTACTATAATACACGACACGGTATTATTTTCCCATGATATGGTTTCTAAATCGTTCAAATTTAATAGCAGGGTCTGTAAAGATTTGCTCTTATTGAATATATTTTTTTTACTGCGCACAAAACAATAACCAACAAAGCACATAATTATTTGTATGTTTAACGCTGGCTGATAGCTACACAATTTATTATATTCTAAGTGTTGTTGGTATACAATACACTAACACTATACACGTCAGCCATAAAATCATTTAAATGAAAATTTATTACATGAGTTAAATATAGATAAATTTCATCTGCCGATGATGGTATTTTATGTTTGATAAATTCGCCTTCACGATGATGACCTAGAATTATATATAACAATATGTGTTAAAGTATAATTTTGCACGTTGTAAAAATTTCACAAAATTAGTAGGTACACCACTGCAGATGTTGTATTAGAAGGTTGCAGATGATTATTTATTTTTACTAGAAATATTTATAATTTATTCAATATAATATAATAGATATATGATTAATGTAAATAATAATTACAGTAACATAATTAAATGACTTGGATTATACAGAAAATACCAATTTATAATACTCAGAACTCAGGATCGAAAATATATAAGTACCTATATTACAGGGTGATTATTTTATTGAGTAATCCTCGTTATTTCAAAATCTATCAACGTTTTAAAAATATTATTTTTTTTTTTTACTCAATTTTCAGTTAAATTGAAAAAAAACATTTTTTTTTTTTAATTTTTATATTTTTTATCGTTATAATTTTTCTAGTTTTTACTTTTTTGAATGACAATTATATACATTTTTAATTTTATATTTTAAAGCTTAATATTTTTCAGAGTATTTTAATACATAAGAATTAAAAGTCAAACGAGTAGTTTTTGAGTTATAAGTATTTAAGTTTAGGTGAGCAGAGTAGAGTGGTACGAGTTGGTTATTACCTTAAATTATTGGTCTTCACTGCTCACCTTAACTTTAAATACTTATACATTATTATAATTAATAAACTACTAGTCTGAATTTAGATTTTTATGTATCGTAATACTTTGAAAAATTTGAAATTAAAAATCTATATTACTATTCAAAAAAGTAAAAACTTAAGAAATTATAACGATAAAATTAAAATTTTTTAAAAAAAATTGTTTTATTTCAATTGGAAATTATGTAAAAAAATATTTCCAAAAACGTTATAGATTTCAAAATAATGAGTTGTTTAATAAAAAATATTACCCATAATACACGCACAACGATAATAATAAAGACAAAATATTAATTTTAATTTGCATACGTGAAATACTTTTAAATTAATGTTTTATTTTAATAAAATTAAAATGTTTATGGACATTTTCTTCTTAGACCACGGGTGTTAAGTATATAATTAAATCAATTAAGAATTTGGGGATTTGAATGAAGATGTAGTTTTTATGGAATCGTGCGTGGATACTGGACGTTTAGCAATGTTCACGATAGTCATCATGTGCTTATACTCAAATATTTTTAGAGGATCAGATTAATATAACACGTGATTGGGTATTTTTTTGATTATTTTTATGAAATATATTGATTAAAGATGTATAACAAAATAACTACTAAATTTTCAAAAATTTATATTAATAAATTTACTTAATATCAAAAACTATTGACTTCACAATTAAACATTAAATCTGAAGTTTTTGAATTTTCTTGTACACGAGTAGAACTAATTTACAGTGAATATGGTCATGTATAATATGTAAACTACATAAGATTTAAGAAATATTTTCATAAAAAAATTATCAACGATAATTTAAAAAAAATGTGTCACTTTGTATAAACATACATAGTACATGACTAGCAGAAGTCCAATGAACAGTTATTTGAAACTTGATACAAATTTTCCCTACGGTGATTTGTATTATAGAATCTACAATATAGATGAACGGCATTAGCTAAATCAAACTAATTGTTATAATTAATGGATTTTATTATTTTTATTTTGGAGATTTTTGATGCATTTTAGAATTTTATACCATTATAATTATTGCAGTTAACGGGAAGATAACTTATTATCTGATGTATTATAATTGTGTAAAATATTTAGACGAATTTTCACGAGTGTTTGGGGACAAAATATAATATCGGCACGTCGATAATATATTTAAATAAATCAATGATTACATATGGATTTTTCGAAAACCGCGGACGGGACGGAAGAAAAAACTATACGCCGTCTTGGGAAACCATAAAAAACCAATACAAAAACAAAAGACATAAAAACAAACCGAATAAATAAAACGATGTGCATATATCGACCGAACAGTAATTTATTACCGTATACGACCGTAGGTACCATTTGCGGTTGTATAGGCTCGTAGTGTTTCGGTCGTTGTCGAAGTGCTTGTATATACGAGCGCATCACACACGACGATTCACCACTACATAATATACTATGTATATGCGTATAGAATATATATATTATGGCCGAAAACGTTTAATATAATAATAATATATAACACGCATAGAGTCGTTCCGGACGGTTTATGGAGTCGATTTTGTTAGCACCACGCGCGTAGGTTACGTCTAATTTAGATTTTGATAACATATTTAAATTTGTCAACCCGTTTCATTCAACACTCGACGGGAAAAACAAACGAAAAAAATAAATATAGTCGAACACGGTCATGTCCGATTAATTTTATACGTCTGTGAGACTGTTATAAATCGATCGGATCCAGACGAAATAGGCTTTAGTCGACGGCAGACAATGTCTGCGTATAGAGATATCGTCTATTTAACATATTTATTTATTTATTTTTTTTTTTGTAAAACGCGTGGTATTATATTATTAAACGAGTATTTTGACGATGATCCCTCTTCTCTCTCTATATATACTCGTACATTTTTCCGTTAAAAAACAACCGTTTTGCTATGTACCATTTCGTGCGTATAACAGTGTGTTTGAAATTTAAAATAATAGTTACCTAGTAAAATAACATATTATTTCTAAAAGTATAATAACGTATTCGTATACGTGAACCGCGTGCAATATATCCGCGCATCAGTGGTTATAATACAACGAGTCATGAATCTATTTTCATTCGTCCATCATCATTAACATACAACATAGTATAGTAGGTACCTATATTATAACGCACATTGGTGGTCTCGGGTTTTAAACATGACCATTTTAAGAACTTAAACAAATTCATTTACGTATCATTAGACGGTTATTTCGCCCGTTGGCTTTCTCTCGCAAGGTGACTAGAGGGCACACATGGAAATATTCTGGTTTCACACTTCATTTCACGTGTCCTATAATTTTATTCCAAGTCATTTCCGTTGCTTGTACGGACGTTTAAAATTATATTATATCGTATATAATGTTGTTTTTGTTAACGTCTTGAATTTTCAAAACCGAAATCGCGTTCGATTATCATATACTATAATTGACTTGGCGTCCGTTCAAATTTCATTACACACCTACATTATATTCATATAATATCGTATTGTGTAACGTCATACATACATTTCAGCTCCTCGTTCGTTTCTTGTTTGGTTTTGCCCTCGATTTTGCGTATCCTCAAACGAAATTTTAGCTCGTATTACTACGTACAGAATTTAAAATTAATTAATATACGTATATAATCACGTCATGATTTAGCTGAAAAAATAGTTTACTCGGTGATACGGTTGTTCCATAATATACCTATGTAACCACTAACGTCCCACATTTGATGGTTTTGAGAAAACTCTGTTTTGGGTTATTTAAAACCGTTATCACATATCAGTACATATTATGCGGCCGCGGCATTTAAACACCATAACTCACTTTTGTATGCACGTCTATCGCTGTTTGACGTATTTTCATACAAGTTATGAATTTACGACGTACACAATATACTATAATAGCCGCGCAGATTAAAAACATTGTACACGGTGTTTTCGAATCGTGTTTTTGTCAGAAACGTGTTTTCCCCTGCACAGTCGACGTTCTTTTTTGGATATCGCCACGAAATCGCGAGGAGACAAGTGGCAAACGTATACATCATCGACCGTCGCGTCGTCGCGAACGCCACGTTAAATAGCGGCGCCAAAAAAAAAAAAAAAAACCACACAATCATATAATAACAACAACAGTGACAAGACAAGCGTAATTAATATCGTATTTTGCTCATCGTGCACACACGTCGTACACACAAAGTCTGTAGCCGTCGTCGGTCTGGGCGCACACGCACAATGCGCGCCTAATGAGCCAACATGCGTATGCGTATATATATATATAGTTATAGTTATTATAATAAAATGCGTGTTCAATGTTCACGCAATGACCGTTTAGCAACACGAGACGCTCATCGGTTCCGTTAGACGACCGGTTGCCAAATCAAATCTAATTATTATCATTATTATTATTATTATTTAGTGTTATCATTGTTCGCGGATGCAATTGACCGAGCTAGTCTTTAGATTTTCCCGGGACCAGTCAGACGGTCGCGCGCGTATTATTATAATGTATGTAGGTACACAGATGAGGTAAGTGCATCGCTGTAATAGTGAAGAAATATGACGATAACGACCCGACGGTGACAGCCCCGACACATTCCGGTCGAGCGTCTGACAGTAAACTCACCATAATATTATAATAGAATGTACACTATTATATACAGAATGTTTTCACGTGTCAATTCTCGTGTAAGCCCTACACCCACTAACTATACATAATCTATAATATAATCCTCTACCCGGATCGTCCTGTTATAACTTTAAAAATCACGGGCTAACTTAATATAGTTGCTACTCATTTTATAGTGGTAATCAATAATTTAATTTTTAAGATTGGGTAAATCAATATATTATACGTCATATAAATCATAATTTTATTTGTAATTGTCTATAAAACCGTCATGATTTTCCAAAACCATAAATTAAATAATCTGGCAGCAATAAATACTAAATAAAATGTCCGTTATCAAAAATGATATATTTTATATTAGTATTTTATTGTATTTTAATTAAAATAAATTATTATTTATATCTATTTAAAAGAAAATGTCAAATCTAATACCTTAAATTGGTCACGTTCGATAAAATACACTGACGATTTTGTCAAATATTAAAATCTAGTAAAAAAAAAAATTGGCAAATAATTTCGACTTGATGAAAAAGTGAAATTGGCCCTTCTTGCATCAAGTTTCAGTATATGCACGTCGGCGAGTGCGTACGTATACGACCGATTTTTATCGCCAATTGTGTTATTGTACATACTCGTAGAAAGTTTTAGCAGCGAGTATATTACGTTTGAAGCACTTGGGTAACGACGTAGGTCACATAACACAAAAAACAAATTATTATATTCGGCGCGTAATGCACCTTTATGTATATGAATATACGTGCGCAAAATTATTTATTCGACGGGGAGATGAAACAAATGAAAAAAAAAATGACGATATAATAATAACAATAAACGTTGTCTGGGATCGGAGCTAAATATCGTATCGACGACTTCGGATTCGTGCGACTGCGTACAATGCTATATTGCTTTTTGAAAGCGAGTTCTGCGAGCCAGTGCGGTGGACGACGTTCATAAACGGTACGTGAAATCGATAAAAAAAAAAAAGTGATCTCTGACGACGATACGTCTTATCGCAAATCCATTCGCGGACCCCGCCCGCAGACGTTTTATCTTCGCGAAACTGTTTTTAACGAGAACCTCACAAGAGATCATATTATTATTATTGTGTACGCACGCAGCGTAGTTCTATGCGTTATTGTGTCACTGTAGCGTATAATAACATTATGCCCCACACATATATCAGCTATCAGATATGTATTATTATATACGTTTGAGCTGCGATTTCTCTGATAGATATATTAAATTGATTACGCAATAATCATCAATCACACGTTTTAAAATCGTACACGCATGATCTATTATATATTATACCTATATACGAGTATACTATCTGTTATAATATTATATATGCGCGGAACAGTTGTAAAAGGAAGTGTGTTCATTTTCACAAAAAATATATCTTGTCACAGTATTTGTCAACCAGTCATCCTTCTACGGTAAAAATCTTTAGTTTTAAAACTCATAACAGACATATCTGCAATATCTAATGTAAAAATACCTTATAATGTTGCAAAATGTTGTCTGTTCAACCATTTTTTTTTTGCACCTTTTGTTTTTGGTTGATCCGTATATAGCCTATGTACACGAATGTCGAATAATATAAACATACGCGTGTATTAATCGTTTATCTATTTATTATAAATATCTGGATTGGAAAATTGTTTTAGTTATAAGACGGTTAATTGTATATAGTTATAAAGTATAATAATGATAATATAATAATATCGACCGTGACGAAATACAACAATAGATTACACGCACATTATATTATATTATATTATATTTTGTCTCATACGCGCAAGGAACGCTAAATAACAAATGCGGCCGAGTGGCGTTAAAGTCTCCGACCATAAAAGAGCTCGCCTCGTTCGAAAAACGACATGCATGCGCCTGCCTGCATGTATGTACACACACACACACACACACACACACACACACACACATATATATATTATTATACATATCGTATAATTTTCATATTACGGGTGGACGCCGGGTTCCATAAGGGTGTTCGTCGTTTCAATATGATATGGGTAATAATCCAATAATTATATACACATCACGGTTTATATATAATATAATATACTGCGCACACACTGCACGGGTCGAAATTAAATTTCAAAAATATGTCACCTTCCTAGTCCATTCCACGTGTATATAGGTACATAATAATAATATGTGTATATAGTATATGTTATTATGTACCACAAAACAGGGAAGGAGACGTTAAAAAGAAGTAAAAAATAAAAAATCTCGAAAACCGGTCGTCGTGATTTACGTTTCCGAGTCAACACAAACCCATTTTTTTCTCTCTCGTTTCCTTCTTGGCTATATGACTTATGGATCGGTTTCTTCGAGGGTGGTAACCATTAAAGCGTACGGGGCATTAAATTTTCACACCTGCGCCTGCCCATATCATACAAGTATATATGTGTGTTTGTGTGTAGGTACCCCCACGTACTTACACGTGTTCCGGACACGACGTTAACATCGGTGTTAACACGCGCCAAACCTGTCGGGCGCTCGCGCGAATATCGCCGTCGTCATCGTCGCGGTTTATTCGTATTATAATAACAATAGTATAATATGTGTACCGCAAGCACGCTGCTTGTTTTCACCGCGCAGTCGACGCCGGTTTTTTGTCGGTGTATACGACGACGACACGACATTTTCTGGTTCCGAAATACTTCGATAAATCACGCCAGTCTTGCGTAGGTATATATATTTAATATTGGAATGAATTAACATTTAAATCGGTGTAGTACGAGTGCACCGATAACAGTTTGTGCTTAACAGGCATGGTTTTATTTGTATGTTTTACTTTTATATTAATTTTGTAATACTTTTACACTATGGGGCTATTTATTTACTTTTATTTAGAGTCGAAGTATCAAATTATTTTGTATGACGACGTTCAGCAAAAACAGACCATACGCGAATAGCTGTAGTTGATAGTAATATAATAATAATTATTATTATTTAATCATTATCTTGGCTGATAGTTGTTTTTGAACCCAACACGATTGCAGTTATTTTAAAAAACGACCGTCGACAAGTGGCGACTAATTTCACGCATTATCGGTTGACGACGGAATATTATAATATTAGTCGAGTCAATTAAGCCGAACAATTCTGCCATAGCGCCAAAAATAAGCGTCTGACTCACGGCAAACTCAACGAAAATAAAACTTTAACAGACATATATTATACTATTATAATATGACGCAGCTGTATAGGAATACAAGACGTGACCCGAACAACATAATATTATCATGGGTTTATTTGATGTCGAATGATGGCGAATAGACCGCGAGCGGATAGGTAGGTACGTGTCGTCGTTTCTATAGACATTTATGTACATAATAAAAAACGTTTTTTAATACCAACAACACCGTATATAAATAAAAAAATACGTCGCCAAGAAGAATTAATGTTAATACAAGATGCAAATATTTTGACCTGTCACTGTATAATAGAGACTTGAACGAAAGTCATTAGTCGCGTATCTAGGTATATTCAATATACCTAATAATAATATGGACGTTATACAACACGTGAAGTACTTAGGCCACAAGGTCAATGTTAATAATAATACTATACTCGTATAGTGTCACCGTAGTCGTTAATAGACTCGAAATCTTCTTTTTACAGTCTTATTTAAACGTCAGATACACTCACCACTGGAGTTATCAATCAGTCGAAGCCGGTCGGGCTCGTGTGTGACGCGCGTATTAATATAATATTATTATGATATTATTGTCATGACGTTCGGGGAATATTGCAGTGTTTCGTGACATGACAGAGCCCGCGGGCCGTTCCGCGGTTTATTTCACGGATTATACTATAAAAATGTATGTTATAAAATATAAACGCGTACTTTGTGCCCGTGTTTACTACTTCGCCCACGACGGTTGTATTGTAGATACGACTTATATACACGCTATCCCGGTGGTATTATAATGTTTAGAATAATAATATAGTATACTAATGTATAATATTATTCCGCTAAAATTGAGTAAGCACATTTCATCGATTTTTCGCTGTCGTCGTTTTATTATTTCGTTTTGTGTCAGCTGGTTATCGTCGTCATCTTTATTATTATTGTTTAATAATACGCAGATACAATAGAAGCTTATAAGTACAGAAGACCTTCGATCATTTCAATAACTTTCAAAACAGTTTACACGGTTAGGTATACCCAGTACAATAGTACGTGCATATTACACGTATATTGTATACAAACGCTAATATACACTACACTATACTATATGGACGGCTCATAATAATAATATATAATAATGTTTGCTCGAAGGACTCGACAACATGTTATATACTCCATACGCAATATTAACAAACGACCGAAACCGATATCAGTAATATATAATATTCTATGTAGTTCAATAAATCCATACCGTATAATACCGCATTAAAGTATCGTTTTATTGTGTAAAATACCAATATAAAGTGCGGTTAAATCTAAGTAGATACACGATATTATATTATTATCTGATTACCATTATACGACGCGAATTAATATAGTGTATACACACTATACGATGACGCACGGTCGTGCAATAGGGAAATTATAAAAATGGAAACTAGGTAGGTACCCGAGTGCTTATAATAAAATAATATAAATATGTAGAAACGGTGCACCTGAAACATTCCCTCATGTAATATTATTTAATAATGTGACGTACAATATTTACTTTCCGTGCTTTACCGATTTTTCCAAAGGTGAAAATAATTTGTAACACACGATAATATAATTTATTATATGGCTGTGCGCGCGTAATAGTTAGACGATCATTTTAATGATTTTATTCAGTCATTAAATGTAATGTCACTATATACATAGGTTAGGTTAGTTGTTTGTCATGTAAACATTATAGACCAGTCGATAAATATATTACACAATACTATTATTAAATCTATTATAATTTGTAAAGTATGTCAATATTTGGTTAACAAGATTTATATTTTATGATTAATGTTTTATCTTATCGCCCATGGCATAACATTAGAAATGTAAAAATATATTTGAATCACTGTATCACTTGCATTTGTATCACTGTAGTGACGGACGACGGTACGGATAATATTGATATTTACTTGTTTAGTATAAGTGCCTTAATAGTAACTACTCAGGATTTATAATGGCCGTGGAAGCAGATACATAATAAAAGGGGTTATTTAAATAATAAGAAATTAACAATTGATACGTATTCCAATAATCACAATCAAAAATGTATTAATAAACATAAGCCTTATAACTATATTCATTGCGAATTTAGTCATCGTATTCATGATTATATTTACATGCTAAAAATCTAGAAGTTCTTTCTCACTTCTTAGTATATCTTTACCGTGAAATCAAGGGAGGATCCAGAAATTTTTCAATGGGGGGGGGGCATATTTAATAAAAAGTAATAAACCTATCTAGTTACACATTGGCAATTGATAATTGATGACTTCAAAACCCCTATATTTACAATTCTTCAAAAAAACAGTTTAGTTGTAATGTTCTTAGGTCTACATACATTATATTTTTTGTTCGATTTTGAAATATTCGTTATTGTATATTTTCGTTTTATTATGAATTATAATTTTTCGTAATTGCATCAAATTTTACGAGTGTAATATTTTTGCTTGGTTTCAATAATTTGTATTAATGTTATAATATATTTTTTTTTATTTCAAAAAGCCACTGTCACCCTCCCCCCTGGATCCGTCTCTGCGTGAAATACATACTGGTACAATATACAAATCGGAAAACCTTTCCCGAAGATTGCGTCATAATTATAATACTGATCTAAATTTCGTCCGTTTCAAGACTGTTAGCACAACACTATTATAATAATCATTAGATAAATACAAATATATAATATTATTACTATACACATCGTAATTATAATAGCATATTATGGACAACGACGACAAGATGACGGCGTTCGAGTATATGCGAAAAACTATCTGTGTACATATTGCATATATACTTCCTGGGTTCGGTTAGGTACAAACTACAAATCGTTGAGGATTATCTCTGCGGATAAATGATTATTATTATTGTCCAGAAGTATGCAAGCGGCCTCGCGAGTGCTGGCATACGCGATATCTCTGCTGTTGCAGAACGTTGCGGCTGAGGGTATTTTATATTATATTATACTCAGAGCGTCAGGTTTTTATCGGTTCGCGTCGTCTCCTGCACGCCACCGCGTCGGAGATCCGATAAGTACCGCACGATATGACCGCGTACTTATGCATTATAAAGATAGGTACTTATATACGTACAGCTGCTGCTGTTGCATCGACACGTATGTGCAGTGTGCATATAATAATATGATATTATGAACAAGAGAAAAGTCACATGGGAGTTATATTATTATTATTATTATTAATGTTATCATCATCTTGGCAGCCGGCTACGTAAAAGATATAATATGTATACATACCTCAAGGGAATACACACGTGTATATACTCGCAGAACTATTCATACGTTCCTGGAACGTATAAAATTCCAGTTATCCCTCCCAGGTAATTAAATAATGTATCAATAAATGTGTACAGGCGCATTATAGAGGTATAATATTGTAGAATTTTTATTTTCTTTACGAAAACGGCGGTGCGGATGACGTAACGTCGATGACCGTGTCTGGTGTGGCGAAGACTATGATGCATTACGTTATGAAGTTATAATGTATGCAATTTATTTCAGCATGATAACATTGATAATAAATAATAATATAATATGTCGTACAAGAATATTATTGCCTGTGCGACAAAAACCGTCGTCGCAAACAGCACCTGTTTCGGGAACAACCCGATAAGATTTTATTCTCATCGGTCAGTTTTTTAATTTTAATTTTATATTAATAATATGTTGTCTATCGGATCACATGAATACGTTTTTTAATAGCCTATTCTTCACTCCCTTGTGGTAGAGTCAGTTAAGTAACCATACAAGACGGTACCCGTGATGTTTTGAATTGAAAGTGAGTTAAGGGCTAAGTGATGAAATTTTTGCTGATTTGTGCCAAAATATACGCCTATACATAGTATGACTTTACAAGTAAACGTTGGGTAATGGAATATTTTGTATGTAATTTTTACAAGATTTGTTCTATTCAAGTCTGTAATTATGTAGCTGTTTATAGTTACAATATGTTAATTTTTATTCTCAAATCCCAATAATTCTCGCATAATATAATTTATACGTAATATATTTAAAACGATATTGATATTAAATTCTGACTAATTGTATGTGGCAACCAATTTAAGTAGGAAATTTGTGTAGTTTATTTTAAATAAATCTTTACATATTATACAAATTTAATAATTTTAATCTATCATTATAATACAATTATTTAATTATTTAATAGGTAACGAAATAAGTACACAATTGTTCATAGTATGCAGTATGCACTACTTTATATACCTAATGTGTAATTAAAAAAAAAAATAATAATAAACGAATATTGACATCACACTCAAAAATAGGCAACACTACATGGGAAATCATAAAAATTCTAAAATAATAGCGATAAAAATAAATTATTATATGATATTCAATGGCATTCTGTTCAAATGAGAAAGTATTTATTGTTTTTATTTCCATACAATTTATAAACACAAGTACAGTCATTGGATTTTTTTTTTTAATTTCTTCATCCAATGATTCGTGCGATTATTACAACCCACTTTATTGAATTTTTTTTACGAAGACAGTCATGAGTACAGAGTAAATATTAAATGACATATAAATTATGTCGAATGGAATTCGTGTGCACTTGGATAGTTTGATTTGCCTATTTTGGTCAGTAGCGTTGCGAATTATGTTCTTTTTCGCGCAACATATTGTGCGTGACTCGTCAGTCGTGACTTAAACCGCACCGAGGGAACACAATACAGTATTTTCACGTGGCAAATATATTTGAAAACGTTTTGGGTATAGTAATTATTAATAAAAATATTATACAGTGTACACCGCACATAATAATATTATAAATCGAGCGATTATGATCACACGATGTAAAGTAACGAAACCGCCAACCGGTATATATAATATCGAATCGGCGGGATGACAAAATATTAGGAATTTTTCTCGTGCAACCGACACAATCAGTATTATATTATATATGGGCGATACTTAACATGCAAATGTGGTCCGTATTTACTAATTTGTAATACATAAATTTCAACCTCAACCGTCAAAATAACTGTCGCGAGGATAATATATGTCCAAATAAACTTTGCCAGTTTTCAAAATTATTATAATGTAACGTGGAGGTCAAACATTATTGTCTTTTTTTTTTCTATCAAACGGAAAAATGGATGAAGTCGTACACGGTCGAGACACGTACGCTACGCGGGAGACATATAATAATGTAATACGATATAAGAACAACGGGCGGTCGTCACATTAATTTTTCAAGTAGCTAATACTCGAAACGTAAAGTTTAATTCGTCTCCGACAAACATGTATAAAGTAAGTAGTGGATAAATTATAAATGCAAATCCTTTAGCTAGATGGTTTATTTAATGAGTCGAATGATATAATGCGATTTAATTACTATTTATGGAACTACCGCAGATGCGCGTTCGGGCTTACAATTATATCGTTATGATAATAATAACATATTGTAATGGCGGCGAGTGCACAAAATAGTACCTATATATCACGTTGATCGATAAAGAGGTTCTGTTCGATTGTACTCGATCAGCAATCGAATTTACGGACTGTTTTAAAGTCATATATTGTCACGACAAATGTGCGTGCTGTGAACCCTACAATCATAATAATATGATATACAACAGGTATACGTACAATATTATACTCCCATGAGCGTGGTAATATATAGCTATATACACATAACCACCATGCAGTACAACGCATAAATTAATTGCATTTTTTGAAGGAAAAATACCACACGTCCTACAAAAAACGGTTCAATGCGACGAACGATAGTTCTAATAGAGTAATATTAACAATGATAAATTATAATAATAATATGTAGGAATTCTCTGAAAAATATCCACACCTTGCAGTAATGCATGAAATACGCGTCGTGTAATAATATCGTGGGATAGCAACAGCAGCCTATAAACGTTGTATTATCGCGGAGGCCTATTAAACGAGGTATTTTAAACGCAAAACAAATCTGTAAGGAGTGGTATTACAATTTTTTTTTATTTTATTTATTCGTCCGCGTACTTATAATCTGTGATACTGTTTGAGCTTGCGCAACCAATGTATGTTGTTTTTTCGAAAGTCATTCAAAATTTATAGGTTTGGATGTAAATAAACGCGCGACTGCAGCAGTTGTGGACAGGACACGAGTATGTGTATTTATACCTACTCCGAGCAACACACCGGCCGCGTACCCATACACACAGGTACCCGATCGGCGAGGGTGGTCTTCGGAATAATTTAATTTACTGTTTTCTTTTATTATTATTTATATTATATTTTTTTGGAGGACTGGGAGTATATTTACACGGATAACAGTCGGAATCGCCCACGCTGCCGCCGCCACCATTCAAAGCCGCTCTAATCCAACATAGCTTTTTGTAATGCTTGTGAGCGTGTGTGTACATATATACATATAATTTAATATACGTGTTCAAAACGTTTTCGTTACTTAAATATTTATACGTTTTTAAAGTAATCGCCGGATTAGCAGTAACAACAACCGCGTTCGTATAAGTATCTCTACACGCGGCAATGTGTCACGGAGTTTTTGATTTACACGATCCCGCCAAAAGCGTTTGGAATTTGTCAGATTATATACGATTCTTTATTAATAGTGTTATAGTTGTTACTTGTTAGAAATGATTACCTTTATCGGCTATATCATTGGCGCAACTAGAGCTTTATTTTTGGATAGAATAAATTGATATTAACGACCATGTAGGGGCTTAGCCCCTACACCACTAGTATTGATTATTAATAATAACCTAGTTGAGCCTATGACCTAAATGTTACGGTGTACCTATTATACTGGCTATACTTTGGTACATCTTAGTAGACAAAAATCTATGACGTCGTTAACGTCACGGAAAATATTACAGGAGTGTATAGTGAAAGATGCAAAATTGTATTAGTCTTAAATAATTACACTTTTTACAAAAATCGCGTTACACAAGTGGGTGTTAAATAGCTATGTACATTGTACATTGAAACCGTGCACGTCGAGCCCTACAGATAACTAGTTTTCTAACTAACTAAATACATTAAACAATAATAATTGAGAATTTATTGTTATTAAATCATTCAATTATCTAATAAGTTATAAATTATGAACATGACAAAAAAAGATAGTAGAGACACAAATATAACAAGTAAAAAATAAATTTAAAGTTACAATTGAAAACATAAATAAAAATGAAATGGAACTTGATGAAATTAAGTATTTAACTGGTTAGATGGCTAAAAATATAAATCCACCATTATTCCTAAATGTGTTCGTACGATAGCAGCATTGAATAAATCAAAAATTTTACCTGGTTATTACTGCATGATCCATTATACACCTATCATATATTTATGTGGTGAATTGATAACACTATGTGATGATTTTATGAAGTAATTTTTCTGAGCTGAATGTTTATTCGACAAGTTTAAAAAATACCATAAATATTTAATTAAGTCTTATCATTATCGCCAGTTTCCAAAGGCTTATTTAAATAATAATAAAGATAAATACCAAGTTGCAAATACTTAAATATAATCGCTAAATCGAAAAATACCGTTCTTTAAAAAGTATTTTAGTTGAAGAAAAATAAATTGTAACTTGTAATTTCAATCAACATAGTATAAATAATTACTACGAAGAAATTAAATATACTAATTATGCAAATTGTATAGACTCTATTTATTAGGTGCCTAGGTTTATACCCGAACAAGGGTATTCTCGACGAAATGATGTTCGCACATACACCATGTTACACAAGCAGCTAAATAATAATATTATAATAGATTAGGTAATAGACGTTCACAGATCAATACTCGCACATAGGCCACGTACGCAGTATTGCTTAACGATATAACCATGTAAACACGAGTTATTATTTTTCTATTTTTATTATTGTTTTTTGATCAGGTTTCTCATGTACGGTCGATTCTTCCGTCGAAGACGTGCGCACAGAGTAGGTGCAGCTGCAGTTTATCTACCCATAATACGCCACGTATATACGCAGGTATACGTACGACTATGACTTTATTATACCCGTGTAATATCTTTATAACGCTAGTGCAATCGCCGCGTATATACGAGCTGTCTCTTTGCCCTCACGCATTTATACATTTATACGGGTACGATCGATAAATAGGAAGAAAAAAACATACCAACAAACAGCCGTATAGTCGCATCGCTAATGTTTATAATATGCCTCGTAGCGCGTGCGTGATAAGCTACCCGGTTAACAGATGGGAGAGAACAGATTTCTTCAAATGAAAAGTCGAGTCCTTTCTGTGGGGAGGAGGGGGGTATGATCGTATTGTACGATCATAGACGCGCTACGGCGTCATCTGACGCTGCCTCTGCCATTTTCAAAAAGCACCCTCTCGCTGGTTGACAGTAAAGAAAAATCGTATCTTTGAATAATTAGATAATAATATTATGTTCCAGCCGTTGGTATTCGTCGTATTTTTTATTTGTTCCATAGATATTATAAATTATACATACTACACAACTATATTAGATTAAACACGGTAGTGTTAAAACATATATTTTATGATAGTTTTTTTTCATTTAAAATTGTTCTTATGAATTAATTTGATACTGTAGAGGCGCATGGACTTGGTTATAGCAGCCTATATTTATTATTTATACACAGCTAATTTGGCAGGAATGTATAATTATTACAATAGTTTATCGACATTGATTTTTAAATCGATGATATCACTATGTTTATTGCCTTATTAGTTGAATGATCACCAATAAAATTATTTTGAGTATGCGTCATTGTATCAATTACTGTACCGTTCTTTTATAACACCGCGAGTCTTAAGAATTGAGGTGATAAAAATGTTTTTGGCGCCTGTCGATGAACATTGTCTCGGACGAAGCCCAGCCGGGCAATAGTCGCCAAATCGCAGTATGATAATAACCTTATACCTATTGTAAGTCATGAGCTTCTGCGACTCACGCGCCACAGCGACAGAACGGCGACTGTCGTCGTCGCGAACCCAAGTGAAAATGCATTAATATTATAACGATGCATCCGGCGTTCGTGTATCGAAATATTGTCATGCACACAGAGGACGAACGGAACGAAATGCATTGCACACGCAAATCGAAAACGGATAAAACGGAAAACTACAAGAGACAGAGAAAAAGCACCGCACGCGCGATCGTCGAGAGAGCATTTGTCGCGTTATTCGGTCGCGTGAAGTCCGCGTGTAAATGATCGTGTCCGGAGATATCCCGCGATAGTCGGCAACGATGCCACAGTCGAGGTGAACACACACACATACACGTATTGAACCTATACAGCAGTTAGATTATTTGCCCATAGTCACATACTTATGTGTATATGGTATTATATGGGCACCCAAGTGTCGTCGCCGCCGCCGCCGAGCGTATTGTGCAGACAAAATGGTACTTTCGAGATTTCCATCGCGCCCCGCCGCCGTCAATAATTCACAATAATATCTGGCTACCATATCGTTTATTGCTTGTTAACGTATTTTTTCCGTCTTCTTTCTTTCGTTTTTTTCTCGCATTTATATCCATCCTCTGCACCGACCGATCTCTGTACGATATAAGTTCAACGCGCGCGCGCTCGCGGACCACCTGACAAAAGGCGTCATAAAAAACGATCGTGGACATCGCGTGCAGATGCGTGCAATTCGCGTAGGTACGAGTGGTTTTCGTTCGTTTGTTCGGGTTTTTTTTTATTATTATTATTATTATTTCCCCCTATCTTCTCTCTATCCGACCGGCTCTGACCGTCGTCGCCGCCACGGCGTTTGTTCGAGTCTGGTGGACTGTGAACAAATATATCGACAGGGGTCCGACGCGGGAGGACTGGGTCACAAATTTTCACCGCATGTATTATATTTTATATTATTTTATGGGTGTATCGGGAAACTATCGCACGAGCGAATTATCACAATCGAGTTTTTATTTATATTATTTTTTCATCGTTCGTAATGTATAATGTGTACATACGAGACGCGAACGATTCTGTTGCTGCAACAGAGGTCAACGAGCGTCGCCGATAACTATCGGTTGAAAAAAAAATAATAATAATAATCACACGTTTACCCATAACTACAGCACGCGCGGCCGCGCGCGTGTGTATATATAATATTATTTATTATTATTATTATACGCGACGAGATATGACGTCTGGTCCGCAGAAAACCGATACGGATATTTAAACACTCCGCCGCGTACGATCCACCTATTT
The DNA here is from genome assembly GCF_003676215.2 of Rhopalosiphum maidis. Classification (NCBI taxonomy): domain Eukaryota; kingdom Metazoa; phylum Arthropoda; class Insecta; order Hemiptera; family Aphididae; genus Rhopalosiphum; species Rhopalosiphum maidis. Next base: position 72,455,699 of record NC_040877.1, read on the forward strand.
ATATATATATATATGTGTTTATATTATATTATTTATCATTGGTGGTATCCATATGTGGCAAACGCCACGTTTAAAATCGGACACCCTCATAAATTTAAGAAAAAATATAAAAAATATTGCCAATCGTTTTCCGCAGTCCGTTGCCGAGATGTTTATAAGCCCGGCGTTATTATTTGAACATAATTGTACGGCGAACGTAATATATCAACGTTCCTAATGAGACCGGACAAGACATTCTCGTTTATAATAACAATAACGATTTGTTATATAAATATTAAAATATATGATATTCTCGCAGTATTATACTCGTATATAAACTTAATTCGAAACTGACACTTAAAAAAAACTGTTATTGTAGATGTACCAAATAACATTTAAGACTTGGATAATATACTAAACGCAGACATTAAAGACGTAAAGACGTTGTACATAAAATTACTGTATGTTTATACAGCATGCACTGGGAGACGGATACTGGCCATTTTTTTTAAGAACATTTATTTATTTAATAGCTGCCATTAAAACGTTTAATAAGATCGGAAGCACGATAATGTACAAATCGTCTGGTACCAGTGTGTATACGTTCAAGAAATTATAATTATTATTTTTTATATTTCAGTTCAGTCAGTGTATTTATTTTTTAGTCCGATGGCGATATTATAACAGTAACACTATAACATATGATATACGGCCAGTGTTAATCTCGCGGGATCTGAAGTCCAAACAAAACAATTTCGCTACTCTCAGAGCTATTAACAAAACATTAACGAAAAAACATCTTAAGCACGTCGTTAGATGAATACAAGAATGCGTACTCCATACATATACCTATACATAATAAACCTATGCGGACGGATTGAGATTGAATGAAATATTAAAATGAACGAATAACGTAAGAGATTATACGACGGGCGCATTATTATTATTATTATTAATATTATTATGTTCATAGGCGCGTTTGCCGTATCATTATAAGTATATCAGAAGTCGTCCATTAAGTATACAAACGTGCAATTTATATCAAGTAAATTATTTTCAAACGACCAGTGAATAGAACAATATAATAAATAGATAAATATTGAACATAACGTGTAATGTTACAAATTGTAACGTGTATTATACGGCGCATATAATTAGGTGTATAACAACTAACAAGGTGTTTGTAGAATGTAATTGGTATGTTTAATTTCGGTATAAACGGATCGTTAAGCGCAGGGAATCGACCGATTTTCTAAATTCAAACTATCAATTATTGAGTGGTAATGTATGTATTTAACGTTGTTACTGTAAACTGTGAAAAATAAAACCAGTTTTCCTAAGATTGTTTTCTCGGTCACGTCCGATCAATTTTTTTTTTTAAATAAATCGAGCAATTCCGTAGCCACACATTATTGTTATTATTATTATTAACTATATTGGACCTTATAATAATATAGGTACGTTATAGATTATCGTTAGTGAGACCAGCTACTGCAGAGCGTTCACACCCAATACCTACCTTTAAACTTAAAACCGTAGGTAATATATATATATATATATTATACAAAGTTGTACCTATATTATCTATGTGTGTAGTTATTATTATAGACATGTCTTTATGGCCGTCGATAAATAATAATATTTTATTCGTCGTGAATCATGCGTTGTGCTGTAATAATGTAGTTCAATTAAACTCGTCATTGCTGGTACGCTGTATAGGAGTTGTTAAAGTATAAATATATAATGGACGCGTATAATATTATAATAATGTCGTTGGTATACACGTATCGAGGATCGATAACGAGAGTATACAATAACACTAATAATAATGTATCATTATTCATTAATATGATTTAGAGCCGCCTCAGTCGGAATGGTATTAAATATATGTTTCGATGAACGAAATACATCTGAGTACCAGAATAATATATAATAATACACAAGCTACATTACGATTTACAATAAAATCACAACGGTAAAAGCCGTTTTTCGGAGTGTATGTATTATAATATTGTACCGGCGGGTACAATACAATATAATATAATACGTAATATAATTAATATTAAATATTGATTGTCCGTAACGTAAAAAATAACTTATCGGAACAGTGTAAATATGTTTTGAATTGAAACGGTTGTAAAATACTTTTTGAGTTTGAACGTTTTCATTTGAAATTTTAACGTCGAACGATTCATTTTTATGTGACAATTTATTTTTATTAACCGTTCCAGGATTGCATACTATAAAATACTTTAGGCATCTACCTATACTCGTAAAAAGTGGAAGTGTGAAATAAATTTTATGGAGGGAAAGTCCCCGCACACCATACTGTACGTACCTATTAATTATTATACGATACAAAAATGTGTATATTATAATAACTTTAACGTATAATAATAATAATAATATGATAGTTTCATTTACTTCATCAACACTTTTGATCTTGTTGACTCCTGTTCGGTTGTTATAGAAAACACAGTTTTAATGTTTGGTACCTTACAGATTATTATCGTTTTTTATTATTGTTAATATTAAGCCGATTTTAGGTGCAGCAGGACAAACAAATTAATCCAACAGTGATTATCTTGAGTTTAAATTCCTACCGAGCCCGTTTATGTCTATTATAGACTATTACAGACCTTATGCCCGCGATACGCGTTATAATATTATGAATGGGTTAACGACACGAATTCCGTTGCGCCAACGGCGACAGCCTTATCGACGTCCCAATGACTGGCGGCAGAGATCGATAATAAATAATAATAAATGAACGTATTCACTATGGGGTTGACTAATTAATTGATCGACTGGGTATCGTGGACGATGCCACGCCACCGTGACTTGACCACGTGCATTTTTTCATCGTGTCGTCTATTATACCGAACGCGCTCAACACTGCGCACATGATAATAATATTATTACCTACAGGCTACGGCAGCTGATAGTGATTGATAAATCTCACGAGACTCTGACGGTGGTCTAATCGCAATTTCTGAATACCTTAATACTCGTTAATGCGGCACCCATTGCACTTTTCAATTATGTATATCATACTCAAGTTGTCCTGAACTACTGAAGTCGATTGTAATACCTCCTGAGTCAATGTGTACTTATAGTGCAGTGTGTACACTACTATACAATTTATACTATAGTTATAACGATGTCTTGTACTTGTACACACCTCTGTAAATACAATTAATTTAACATACGTAAACGTTTGTGGATTTGGTGTGATGTATATGATTTGTATACACAAACGCTAATATGAACTAAATTGATTAATTCAAATTTACTCGAAAAATCCCGATTTAAATACCTATTTAAATTTACAACACCTTATAGTTAAATGGTTAAATTATCCATATCCCATTCCAATAAAGTTGTAATAAACGAATTTGAATTTGCTTATTATCGAATACACGCAAAGAATTATTTGATACTATACATGGATTTAGTGTTTGGATAAATAATTGTTTAACAAAGCGTCGTCGCCTATTTCAAAATAGATCCATACAGAAGCTTAAATATCTCGTATATTTTCAATAATTTTCATACTGCATAATTTGTATGAGACTTATTTTGCTTATGTGAGATTTTCTCGTCATACATGACAAAATTGTAAACAGCTAGTATAATTAATAAACCTTAAATTGATTTATAGTAATACAATAAATAATAGATAATACAATAGTAATAATGGTGTCAAAAAATAATTAAGTAATAAATTTAGTACTATGACACAAAAAAAAAAAAATTGTTATCAACCTATTTCCAGAGGAATATACTCCTATATAATCGTATATTTATACGTTTTAATGTTTTATTATGGTTACCTATATATTCAATTTTAATAATATCATAATTATTATTATTATTATATAATTATTATAAATTATTATTTTTTAATATTTGTATACCTAATATTAAATTTAAATTGATCAAGTGGAGCCGGTAGAGGAAGGAGATCACTACCACCGCCATACCCAGGCGCGGATCTAGAGTAATTATTAGTGGGGGGGGGGGCATTCGGCCATTATATATTGTACAATAATTCTATTATTATATTATAATTATTACCATCGATTATATACACAATATATATATATATATATATTATTATATAATTGTTATATTAATTTTATTATATACATAATTAATGCTATTATTATAAATATTTTTTTAAATTTTAAAGGAATTAACTTACAACTAAAAATGAATAAAAAAAAAAGTAGGTGCGTTGAAAAGAACACTCTTTATTTAAAAACATTAGTAAAAACTATTAAAAAACTATTGAATATTAATAAACCAACAATAATTATAAAATAAAATCTAATTTTCTTGTTGTTTTTGAAAAGTATTCGACATTTGTTAAATTTGTATTTATTGATTCGAAATATTCAATGTTTGTTTGAAGGAATTTTCATTGTAAATGCTATCTATACAACTATCTCTGCATTAATAAATTATTATTACAACATGTATCAGTGTGTGAAAAAAGTTTACTAAAATACATCTATTATTTATAATATGGTGTGGGTTTCACACTTTATCATTAATTATTCAAAGAGATACAGGCATTAAATAATAATAAAAAAATTGGTTTGCGCGACAATACAACGCCAGTTGTGAACTCAATAATTTTACTAAACTATAATTTATAATATGTATGTGACAACAAGATATATTTAATTTTAAATCACACCATACTCTTAAGCACATAAATATACTTAGGATTATGAAAAAAAAATTCTAATACTTCGTTCGCATCCGTCACGTCGTCCGTTCGGCACAATTGGAAATTACAGGATTACAAACAAAACTATCCGCTAAACAATGTATTTATTATTATTTAATGTAAATAAAAACTCAATATGAGATCCTGAATTATAAAAAAATTTAATTTTTTTCATCGTTTGAGAAATTAATAAAGTAAATTGATTTTTTTTCATAATTTTGGGGGGCATCGCTCCCATGGTCCCCCCTTGTATCCGCGACTGGCCATACCGCAAAACTCCAGCTGTCAATAATAGTTATAAATTAGGGCTCGGAAGTTGATAAATTTTGCATTTTTTTTTTTGGAACTTTTTAGACGATGCCCTCCTGGCCACAAATGTGTTTCATTAGTATGTGAAACTGAACAACTAATTTTTATTTTACAATTTTTTTTTCATTTTTTGGTTTTTATTAATTTTTAAATAACTTTTGACATTTTTAAGTCATTTTCCCACATGTTTAGTCATTTTTAATAATTTCGCATTAGTTCACTTCTTATTGTTTCTTTTCGACCATTATGCTTTTAACTTATTTAAAACGTCTTCTATATTTATAATTTTTTTATTTAATTTTTAAAGACATTTTTCGTCATTTTTATGTCATATTTTGAGTAATTTGTAAGTTTTGAGAAAGGTATATATAATTTTTTAGTAAAATAGAGTACATTTTAAAAAAAAAAACAAATTTTTATTAATTCAAAACAAATATTTGTAATTTTTTTTAGGTCATTTTTATGTCATATTTGCATTTTTTTAGGTAATTTTTTAATGTTTTTAAGATTATCAACTTCCGAGTCCTAGTTATAATATTTAAATAGGTACACCAAATTTCATAATTATAGGTATCTACTACTGAGTACAAACTTTTTAGTTTGTACTCAGTAGTAGATATTCCATACTCAATATTTTGTATGACACAAAATATATCGTGCTGCACATAATTTTAATGCTTGTGTCCGAATTGTTCCAAATTGTATTAGCATAGGTGTATACACTTTCGGGTCGTTCAGAATTCGAAATAATAATAATAAAATATAAAAAATAATAGTAATAGTTATAATAAATTGGTCTCGCGATTTCGACCTTTTTCGATATATTTAATTAGTCGGCCGACCGTATGACGGCGATCCATCAACTGATGGACCACACATAGACTGGTGCAAACGTGTGCGCACTCTCGTGTTCCAGAGCGTTTCGCCCGGTGACAGTTTAATTTACAAATAACAGATTTTTCCCATATTTACTGTACCCGAGGCACCAAAGTGTTCAACAATTTACGTCCATTATATGTAGATAGTAGATACATCTTTATAATACAAAATTAACTATTATTTTTTTTTTCATTTTACGTACCAACATACCTACATAATAAAATATTAGGTATTACGAATATGTATATACAATTGTTGGTACCTACATGGCTACATATCATACCTCATAAGCACATATTTCCGATACTTACCTTATTCGTATTTAATTGACTGCCATCGCCATCATGCTCGAATACACAGTTAAATTAATATGATAATAAATTCGTCTTAATTGGTTTTCTTATCTATCGGCACCGCGTCTAGGAACAGACCGCACACAATATTCATGTGGAGATTTGTATTTCTACACGGACCGTTTCTGATGTCGAACCGCAAAATCATAATACATATAACACAGTATTACATTATACGCACACGCAAACGCCGCGACTCGCCTGCTAAATAAACGATTATTCTCACAAGTTCCAAACGATATCTTCGCGGTGTTTCTAGTCCGTATACACTCACGGGTGTTTCATAATATACCTAGGAAGAATACAATATGACATTATGTATCTAAGCGAATCACGTTATAAATAATTTTGTCGACTACGCAATATTTGTATCTGTTATAAGGTTATAACTTATAATTATTCAGTTTAATTGAGGCTTATATTAGGAAAAATATTAACTTAGCTTTACATAACGATACATTTAATTTATTTATAATTTACTATAAATTATATGATGAAAACATATGTAACTGGCTAAGTAATAAATTACACCTATAAATATAAGTAACTTCATAAAGCTTAATAGTTTAGTTTTAATGCACCAGTATTTGAGTTAAAATAAAATAACTTTTTCACGATGAACTCAATAAGTATAATATATCAACTCTCAATTGAATGAGTATTTGTAAAATAGTAACTACCTAATAATTCTATCTCAAATTGTATACACTATTGTGTTGGTTTTATTTTACATTTAAAATTTAAATAATAAAATAAAGTTATTTGTTGTATATAAATGTTGAGTACCCAATAATAATATTATAATATTATATTAATATTAGTTATTTATACCCAATAAATGAATATTTTACACGATCGCGTTAAAAAATCCATGGATATTCCCTGTCCAGGATATAGTTTGAGTTAAACAGCCTATATGATATATAATATATATGATATTATAATGCATTTCATAGGTTCTCAAGTTTTAAGCATTTTTTAACATGATAGTAATTTTGTACTATTTATGTATACATATAAAAGAAACTTTAAATACATGTATACGAGTATCTACACACATTTTCTGGGATGGTTTTTAAACCTAATAGAATATCATGACTTTCATTTTTTATCGTTCACGTTTTTAAATATATTAAATCAATTATTAATATTAATTAGTCATTTCAAGCTGACATTGTAAACTTCTTCTAGTCGAATTCGACGGTCCTATTTTTCATTCACTCTAATTGCCGGTCATTAGTTAATAATAATAATAATAATAATTCAAAAAATAGAACGTTCATTTGGGATTTTACCTGCGAGATAAATCAGTGAACATATTATAATATTTGCGTACCTCGGGTGAGCGAAATCAAAAGACGCTATGCAATACGGTGACTCCGATGTAGGTGGTCTGTTTAAATAACCAGAAGCCAGAAAAATTAAATAATATACTAAAATATGATAAATTGTAAATATTTTTAGAATAACGTATAAAAACAGCCTTGTTTTTAAATCCCTCATAGCTATTTTATGATTGATATTAATTTCGTTTGTACGGATAATAGGTATTATATCAGTGCATAATATAAAACTAAATTTTAGTAATAGTATTTGCCAATAGTATTATAATATTATACTATACATACAGACATACTGTCTGGTTCTTTCAACAGTAAACACATATTGTATGAACATTTTTGCGATTGACGGGAGTCATTTCATAAGAAAATCAATGTTGGCTGGAGACGTTATCGAACAAATCAGTATAGGATTTATATTTTTTACAAATATTCTAAAAAAGCCTATATACGCAACGAAGATTGCTTTGGACGACTTATTATATAATATATTCGGAACTACGTTGTTGTTGTGATTATTATTTAGAATTCGATATTATGTTATTTCATTCTTCTGCAGAGACACGCGGGCACACCGGAAACGGACCGATGACGTCGCCGCCGGATATCGTCATTGTCCGCCCTTGTTTATTATACCGATGCGTTTGCGATTTATGGTGTTGCTGTGACCAAGAGCAAAGTAAACACTGCGCTTTCGTCTTGTGTTTTGCGTGGGCTTAGTGTTTGTTCTCGACAATAATAGCGATATGTTTTCCGGTGCAAGAGGGCTCGACTCTAGTAACGATGATATTTGGGTGTGATTATTTCGTTTGCGCATAAAAATGTTTGTATTATAATGTATAATATTACATTACTAATACATTGAAAGTATAGTATAGTATAGATATTGAAAGAGTTAATGTGATTTAAATTCCAGTTGTCTCAAAATTGCTCTCTTAAAAACATAATAAAATCGGCGCTTGATAATTCAAAACGTAATTTGAAGTAAATGCACATTGATTCCTAAAAAATCTCCTAATAATTTGAAGCAAAGCAATACATTTATTTAGAAATTTGAAGTAAAATTGAAATCAGTTGTCGATTAACGATAATTCTAAGTTTCTTTCACTTAACTCTCGGAAAGTTGAAGTTATTTCGCCTGAAAATGGAATTTTAAAATGAACATTTACGAATTTTCATATATCGTTAACACTTCCAACCAAATATGTATTTTGTTTTGAAAAAATATGGAATGAAAATAGAGTATTTTCCGTGAAATTGTTCACTACTGATCCAAATGAACCATTTATATACATACAATAATAATAATAAATAAATAAAAATGACACTAAATAATTTTAAACATAACGTATTATCTCTTTGTTGTTTGTTATAAACAAAACTATTTTTCTGTTAATTAAAAATAAAATGATAAAAATTAATATTTCAATATACTTACATAACTTATAAAAAAACGAACAATGTCAGGATAATACTTATAAAATATAAATCAAAACAAATTGATCTAAACAAATACACACGTATACCTAATAACTATTATAAATCAAAACTTGGAAAAATTATTAGTATTATATTAAACGTAATTATTATTTATTACATCATAAAAATATAAATAAATATATTACATTATACATTTATATAATTTTTACATTTTTAATAATTCTCGATAATCTAATTTGTTTTGGGCTGTTGAACTTCTTAGAAATACTCGATAAATCCATGCTTTTTTATAAGTTCCATAAGACCATAAATAATTTCTTTTGTTGCTAATCCTCATTATAAATTTATAACTAGGGACATTTATCTATAATGACAGTTCACTAAAAAAAAAAAACATTGAAATATAAATAAAACTCTAGTTTTTGAAATTAATAATAATTATAATATTATGCATTAAACCTATTTTGTCAAGGTTAGGATATCATCGACACTATTTAATAGTCTTGTATATTTAATTATTATGTATCGAATAATTCGTAAAACCCGTTGTAACAAAACATATGCTTCATCGTTATAGTCAGTCGTTATGTTTGTCGCTGTTCTATACATAGTTACACATAGTTAATAGTGGCTTGTTGAGCTTTTGTTTTTCGGTAATCATATTTTATTTAATACGCCTTGTACAATTATTGTATTTAGGTCAAGAAGTCTTATTTTCCACATTAAATCTTCGGCGGCATTTAATGGTTAGATAAACTCTTACTTTATTACTGAAATCGTGAAGAGCTCAAAGATACGTATAAGTACAGGAAACATGGCGACATTATTCGGTTTTTTTTTTTTTTGTTATTACTACTTTTTTGTTGTTCGATAAGCGTGTCTCCAAACGGTCCCAACAACCGGACATCATCGTAAAAAGGCGAAGAGTCCGTCGAGCACTACACGCGGCGACGATACATTTGTCGGGGCGTGTGCGTAGATTGTTTCGGTTTTATTTGTACGTACCTACGTACAATGTTTTTATCTTTGCGATTTCCGTATCGCTTGTTCGTTCGCCAAATCGTATTATAATGCGCACTCGCCGCCGGTCGACATTCGCGCCACAGCCGCAAGTACAACGTAATGCCCACGCGCGACATGGGATAAAACGCCGCACAGTCTGGTTTTATTTATTTACTTCGTTTCTATCGTCGTCACCGGGCGTGCGGACTACGCCCCGGCGAGACCGCACGCCTTTTAATAATAATAATATAATAATATAAATCGCAGACGTGTTGGGGCGGACAACGCGTATTATGCCATACACACGTGCCTACCAAGGCCTGGCCAATACGCCGGTTGTCCTGGCGATTGATTTTGCATTTTCGATGTACCAGAGATAACGGTGGTGTGTGTACATATACATGTATATATTTATATTAATATATTAGAGGTATACCTACCCGAGACGTGTTAAACATACAACTATAAACTGTATAGGTAGTATTTATAATCCGACGCGAGTTCACAACCGGCTGCTAATCGCGGCACATGGGTGTAATAATGATAATAATAAAAATAATATCATACTTCTTACGCGATGAGCGAACCGTCAGTATGCAGATTGTGGATAATATAAATTGTTTCTTCATAGCCCGTCAAAAATACGAAATTATATACAGCGATCTGTACACTAGAAGAAAATAATTTACAGCCTCGTGATGATGATTATTTTTGTAATATAACTGCATTTTCAAAATTAAAGTTAATAAAAACTCGACAAATTAACAATATGAGTGTACACAGTACACAGACATTAAAGACTTATCAGTTATCCTTGTATATCGTAAAAGGAATATATCGTCAAACATTAATAAATTAGTTTTAATATTTTATCCAAACACTTTAAACCCCTCTTTTTTTCAATTAGATGGTTATTAATTTGTAATTAATATTTTTTTTGCAGTTGAATACTATAGATATGCTAACATTGTTTAACTTGATATTTTTGAGTAGAATTGTACTTTTTTTGGATATATTTTAGGATATTTCATTCGTCAAAATATTCTTTAGTTTTTTTACATTACACTTTATTTGCATAATTTTCCTTTCAGTTTACTTATTTAAAAAAGTCTTTTTTGTTATATTCCAATACAAAACATTAATGCGAATATAATTGTATTTTAATAATTAAATGTACTATATTATAATACCATACCTGTAAAAATGTATAAAGGTATAGTTATTTTCTTGGTGTAGTCATCTTTATAAAATGAGAATAAAAAATACTGTTCGGTTCTGGCTCATAATTCATCGTAATTTGTATTGGTATATTTAATGTTATTAAGTCGCTTTTGCCCAGTAGCTTGGTCTTAATCGTTCTTCAATAATAACGATATTAATAATGATCGTTATAATTATACCACGAGATCTCTTCGGGGGGTGTTCTGCGTGGACCACACACCGTGACGATGGCAACGACCACTATATACACGACGGACGCGCGCGATCTTTCTTTCTCTTCTTCTTCTCCGTCACCACTTGAATCGCGTACACGGACAAAATCCTTTGATAACTCGAGAACACTCGTCCAAGTAGGCACGTTATACCTCACAACGAGATAGGAACTCCCAAATCGTCAACGCGTGATTTATTACTCGGCATTTAGTATACATTATATGTAACATTAAATATTCAGTATTAATATTGTAAATTTTAGTATCTTAAGTTTAAAATAGTTGAACGTTCAAGCTATTTTTTTTTAGTATTTTAAAATATGAAAATATATTTTTATGTCACATACTCGTATGTCATCAAAACTTCAATACTGGTTTTAAAATTGAAGGTACCTATTATTGGAAAATATAAGTATTTACTACTGTCTATATTAATTTATGAGTTCTAAGTAGTTATTATTCAGCTCAAGACATGCACATCACAGTCATCGAAAAAATTACAGATTGAGAAACTTCGGGTAAAAATCAACGTTTTCATCAATACGTGCTCGTTTACTAAGCGGTAAGCACTAAAATATGTTCATATCGTTCATTTTTCTTCTCTATAACATCTCATAATTGTAATCCTATCGCAGTACGTGTGTACAACGCAAAACATACCGGAAAAAGCCTGGTAATCGAAATGAACTATTTCGGACGGAGCGTTGAGAAAAAAAAGAAAAATCAAGAAACCCCCTGACGACGGTTCTTGATTTCTCATCACCGATGATTGTAATTTATAGTATACCTCAACGACACTATCGGAAATTAATGTTAAACGTACTATATTATAATGACATGCCCGGCGAGCGCGCGTTCAATATTCTACGGGCAACGATGTGCGATATTGTGAGTACGACCTACGCGGTACATAACACCCGTATGATACAATATTGAGGTGTAATGCGGTGTATATACCCGGACGCGGCAAATGCGCGCGTGGTGTACAGATTTGTTCGCGTGTGAATATTATCATCTGTACTGCTATAACAATATAATATAATGTATAATGCTGCATTATACCGTTGTACGTAGGCATCTAATATTAAAATGCGCGTTATCGGCGAAATAAAAGCGGTGCGATACGGAGACGGCCGTCTGATGGAGATAAGGAGGATTATATATTATGATATACGGTGGGCCTGGGGGCGTGCGTCGCGCCTGTGTGCGCGTATCAGTTATTAATATATTATTAAAGCGCACTGCACGCGCCGCTGACGATACGGCTGTTGTATAATACATATCGGCGAGGCCGTTCGGACTTCGCACAGCGTCGGCTCTCTCGGCGGACGCGTTCGCGTACATTATGCATACCTGACTCTATAGCAGTATAATATGCCTGTGTTGACTATATCCTCTGCAACGCAACGCCGAACAACCGTACGAGTGTCGAGCACACGAACTACACCCTTCTGCGATTTCGACGCACGCGCGTATATCAAACATATTATCATTATCATTATCATTATTATTATATGCACACGTTCAGCAATAACAATAATAATAATAATAATATACATTATAATTGCCGCGTTTAGGCCTCCACGCGGAGACACTATCGACCTATTGTTTTTTTTTTTTTCTTATTCCTATTCGCTTTTCGATCCGTCTGCGTGTGTGCCACACATAATATTATCATTACGTACCTATTACAATGTGCCTATACGTAAAAGTGTGCGGCGGCCCGAGGTCGTCTTCAATTTCAATTAACCCCGTGGGAAGCGACGGCGGCGGCGCGCACACGCATCGCAGCCACGCCACAGCTATTAGTAGGAGACAATGGCCGGCTCGAAGAGAAAGAAATTAGAAGAAAATACGATCTACCCGGACGGGGTGGACGAAATGAGAAAAAAATCGTCACGTACAGTTATCGTATACGCTCTCCGCGTGTGTCGTATCGTGTCGTGCGTGTGCGCGTGTGTGTGCAGTTTGTGGCGATACGCGCGGAATAGATAATCGTTATGTACGTGCATCTATCTCCATTCCTATATAATATACCTAAGTCGTTCACATACTGTGGCACGTCGTATATATATATATATACAATGGTTTTTTAATATTAAGTATACGGCCGTACGACGGTTTTTGGGGTGAAAAAAGAAAATACCAAAAGTGAGTAGGTACGGGTACCTACGCCAATTTGTCCAGGTCGTTGGACATAATTCGTGGGCGCAAATCACATATAATATGGTACGTGATAATTTTTTGAAAACCTCGTCAAAGAAGCCGACGTTTCGCCGCATAAAATGTAATACGCTCTTTGATAATAGAATTTGTTATATCCAGAGCAACGATTTTGTAGCTATATAAAACTCTATAAAAATAACTTATAATAAAGCTAAAAAGTAAAAACAAATCCATAAAAGTGCTAAGCATTCTTTTTAAAAGCCGAAAAATATTTTAAGACGTACTGCAATATTATTCAATTCTTTGATATATTTTCAATTTTAATATTCTGATATGGTCTACATAATTTTATAAAAAAACTATTACAAGTTACATTTACTACAAAATGCTAAATTATAAGATCTGCTTTATTTGCGATTGCAGGCACCTACTTTAATCAAAAATTACATTATAACCACGTAAATAATAATTAAATGACCATAAGCGGTATATAAAAGACAATAAATACGAATACTTCAAAAGTTCAAAGCATTAGTTTGTGCTTTTAAAATAATTTAATAATGTTATAGATAATAATTTCAGCAATAGGTATCCATGATTTTCAAAACATTTCTGATTGACCGATTCAACCGTAATATAGTACTATACTAGTATAGTGAACAATTTACGACAATATCATTATATTCTGCAGTGTTGTAGGTATATTTAATATTATAATACTGTATTTACCCATTATTATTTTATTTATGTCATCGATTTTATCGAGTATCGTACCGAGAACGAATGATTTATAATACATAATGATATAGACGCGAGTAATTTGCCCGACCTATAGCGTATAGTTGGACGGTCTTAACTATATACGCGACGCGATCAATCGTGTCAGATAAAACGAACGACGTCGTCGTCCGTATGGAAGATATAGAAATAAATTAATATAATGTCGCGACGACCTCTAGTTGTAGCGCAACACCGGTCGACGTGATATACCATACACGATGATGCGTTTTAAATTTTGATATTAAAACAGTAAAAATGAAACGAGGTTTTAGGTCAACGTTTTAATAATATACGCTACAAGTGTATGGTAATCGCCTACGATAATAAACGTAGTCAGAACTCCATTTACGTATGTAATATTATATAAAACTCGTGTTTCACCGTGTAACTTTATATATAAACTGCAGTTTGTTTTGTTGTGCAAAAGGAAATCTAAATAATAATATAATATTATTTATATTGTTAGATCATCGTATTATAGTTGCATTAATTGTTTTTTTCTAAAATCCAAACGAACTTTTTAAATCTATTAACATATTATAATGAAAGGCAGAGAAGAAAGTTCTTTTAATTTTTTTAAATTTATAATCGATTTGTCTAAAAAAATTATAAATTTATTTATTTAAACGCTTATTATGTTAATATGAATTTTATTAAAAATACTATATTATTTTTATATTTAGTTTTATTTTTTAGAAGATTTTATCGATATATAAAATCAATTTTAGGCCTCGAATTCAAACCATTAAAATCCTTTTATAGTATCCACCCTTAGCATAGACACTATTTCAAGTAATACTCCTAAATTTGACCTATTAGAAAATTATTAAGAAATTTAAATCTTACCTAAGCCGCCCATTTGGGGACAAAGTATATACACTTATCAATTAATAAAATATCGTCATTGGGTTCTGATGTTTCTGGTCATTTTATGTCATAGCCACTTCGTGAAATCAATTTTTTTTATGAAAATATGACCATTTCATCAAGTGCAAATGATACATACATTACATAAAATAATATCTATAATCTATATTTTATACTATTATAGTACTATTAGACATTATACTGCAATTACAGCATTATCTGAGGTGTGTAAATAATAACGGTTTTGATAAAAGTCAAATATATGATTACTATAAAGTCTTATCAACACTTTGATAATACCTAATTGTCAAGTTATTGATATTCAAGTCTAGTGTGCAGTTGCTGAGTGAGTGATTTAATCATATTCTATTCTGAACTATATATAATACTTACCTATAATTTATTAAATATTGATGATTTTAATGAAAAATAGTGAATTTTTTTAATAGATGGAAAAATATTATTTAAAAAAGAGTCACATATGTTTGAAAAAATAGAGTTCATAATTTTGGAAATGATTCTAAATTAAACACGTAAGTGCCTACTTATACTAAGTAGTAAGACCTTATTCGCACGACTGCTGTTATTGTTAAAGATATAAATGAGATGTATAGAGTAAGAGCTACACGTGGTATTATTAAAGAATGCATGTTCAATTCTAGAAATATGCAACATATTTCTGAAAATTATATTTTAGCTGAACAAGTTGTCAAATAAAAATAATTAATCTTACGTTAAAATGCCTGAATTGTAACTGGAGATTAGGGATTCCTAAATTGTTCTTGAAAAGTGTCTGTCATAGAGCAAACTATGTAATCATTTTAAACGCTTTTTGAAGTTGTCATAATCATTATCCTGTTCATGTAAATAATAAATAATACTTAATAGACATAAGCATGCGGTTAATTGATATAATTAAACTTGACGTGTGCAATTAATGTTATATTTCAGTACACAAAGTGAATGATCATAAAGGGGAAAAATGACACCATGTTAAATTGGAGTGACTATTTCATGAAAAAGTGACAATTTAATAGATCGATTTTGCGATGTGGCTGCGCATCGTATACCAACTATAATTTCTATCATCTCATAATTGTATATATTATTAATATTACATTTGGGTATAGTATAGGTATGGTTTTCAAAATTTTTGAAAAGTTACGTATTTGTTTTTGCAGTTCCTATTCATTTTTACCACATATTTTATTGTGAAAAAAAGTTTTATATCAAGTGCAGCGACGCCGATGATCCGGCGCAGAGAAAACGACAAGTACCTACGAGTGTATACGTACGTTTTTTGTGCCACGTTTTGTATTTAACCACTGACAATCCAACATATTTCAAAAATGATTGCGTAACATTGTATCATAACACAACCGCACAGTATTCTACTGAACGATTTACAATAATATTTAAACACACACAAACGCGCATGCCTATACATACAATGTCGATCACCATCACATATATGTTATATGTTATAGATCACTATCGCGTTTTTAAGTCGGTACTATTCTCAACGATAAAATTGTCACACATTGATTTCTAAACAATAGCGTACTTATAGGCATACATTATTATACACTGCTGTTGATACTATTGGACTTGAATAACGATGTGGTCCTATTTACGCATGTGTATTATTATAACATCACATTATATCACTGCCATTCCTAATTAGTTACATATAATATAATGTATGTCCCGAGGCCGCAAGACAGCCGGTTGCCAAACACTGCCTCCCGGGATCCATCCCGCTGCAAAACAGGTCCTGGAAAATATGTCTGCCGCGGCGCCGGCCCGCAGAAATAATAATAACCGTTTCTTATTTTTATGACATTCGAGTCCGGTAGATAGACGAACGAGATAGGTACCCAACCGGGTGGCAGTTCGAACGGTTTCGCGGTGACGCGCAATTTATGCGTTACATATTGTTATTATTGTACTTCGTACCATGCAATTTTCTCGTCATTAAACTATTAAAGTCTCTCGCGTGCGAACTATAATCGCGTCGCGTATTTGTTTTCTCACCGTTCGCGCGCAGTAATGATAGGTACGTCCCCCCATAGTGGGTAGGCGGAGTTTGATGAATTATCGCGTCGGTTTTAGAACCGAAAGTACCTAATAATATCAGAAAGAAAAACGGCGTAATAACGACGACGATATTAATAATAATAATAATAATAATAAAAAACAAATGCGTGCGTAATGTACGACGAGAACACACATTGTCGTGTAATATATAGCTCGGTCGCGCGCGGTCTCTCGCTGACGCTACACGTATACATATATTACGATATGAATATATTTTTAAAAACATGTCATACAAAATTATCAGTTCCGGGTGGTCCGGCTCGTCAAAAAGACCGGGTTAAGTCGTGCGCCGATGAGGCTCCCGTGCGGCTGCGCGCGGTAGCTACGTGCGGGCGTGCAATATTTTTCGCTCGGAAATGACTTATTATTATACAGATCAAACGTTACAATAATATTATACTATTATCTGCATACAATAAACTTACGTATGTATACCGACTGCTCGCTGTGCGACCGAGTTTACGCGCTCGCGTGCTTCGCTACGACCGTGGCGCGTTTGCACAATCGGGGGCGCTTCCCACGGTCGAAACTCGAGAGATGCGCGCGCCAGCTCGTGTCCTGCTGCAGAGGTAGCTCATCTGCGCGTATGCGCTGTGTATTATTATTATTATGACGATATATAATATATGTGGCACAAAACATAAATAATATATTGTAATACGCATCGAGGACGATCTGACGATGTTGTACGGATACGCGATCGTTTTCTGTGCGCGAATCGACGGATACGATCGACGAGAGGTGCATTACATATTCTTACATTATAGTATTATATAGCCTCCGCCCAACCAACTCGTGGTCAAAATTTATAACAAGAACAATAATTGTAGTAGTTATATTTGCCGGCTCCCGTTGATTAAGATTCAATTTGTATTGTTTTTCGATAGCAAAACTTTCTATTTCGATTATTATTCAACTATTTAGCCGCACAATTTTTGTTTTGCTAATTCGATACCATCAGTTCTTTTTCTTTTTTTATTTAATCTGACCACCTTGGAGACATTTGCTTTTCCCGTTTGAATCGGGTTACGATATATTTTTATTATTATTTAAGGTACAAGTTGATGACCGTTGAATGGTTAACCGTATTAAAATGGAACAGGGATTGAGTATGATTATTATAATATATGGAAAAGGATTTAACTAGTGTCGAAAATATGTTTTGTTTAATATTTTAAATTTTCAAGTCATGTATTATAATCTATTTATAGTTATTTATAAAAAAAAAATAAGAAAAAAAATATTTAAAATACATTTTTTTCCATACCAGGTAATATACGAGTAGACATTAATATTATGTATTTTTATATTTTTAAAACATGTAGGTCATATTAAGCGTGTCTAGATAGTGGCAATGTGAGCTGCTACCTCCCCGACGATATCTGTGATCTGAAATATATTATATTATATTTTATTAATTCTCATAGCCAAGATATCAGAAATCATCCTAGTTTATTATAGTTTAGTATCTATGGTAATTTTATAAACAAGATTATTATCAAACATCAATTTATGCTGAAATTTATATAAAAACGTGCACATAAACATATTCATCTCATTCATAGTAACCAGTCGGACATATAGTAGTTTTACATATCTATGAATCACTATCATACGCATAACTGCATAACTTGTGGTAATTAATTTTTGGTATTGATAGTATCTGAAACCTTATATAATTTAATTTGCTTTTTGATAAATTTACTTATATATTGATTATTTTATAGAATAATACATTGATGTGCAAGCAGCTCTGATTTAGTTTATATTTTCAAAATTCGATGAAAACAAAAACTATAAAGATAAATTTTTGTCACAAAATCAATTAATTTCTTTAGCAATAATAAAAAAACGTCTACTGTAAACTATAAAAAGCGTCGATTTTTTTTTTATGTCAAATCCTGTCTTAAATATTACTTTTAAAATAAACTCTGACAATTTTACATAGGATAAGATCGAATTTCATGATTGAATGATATTCTTTTTGGCCTTTGGACTTATTTCCTCAGACATTTTTTCTAATGCCAATGATTTGGAATAATAATTCCTACAGCCCTATACATATGTTAGCTGGAATATTTTAAATTAGGTATCAACTCGATTAGAAAATTCAAGCTTTCCAGCACCGTTGAGACGACTAGATAATCATTATTTTAAATACGAAATTTAAAATACTGTCCAGCAAATTGTCATAAAAAAAAACACACAGTCTATTTTTCATTTGTACGGTATAACATTCAATTATATATTAAAGGTTTTTGATGATCGCTGTTATTTGAATAGGTGATAAAAAAAATATTCGTTATTATTTTATTGTTTCTTTGAGTTAGTTTAATTACAATGACCAAGAAAATAGTCAGAAAAATTCAACTGGAAAAAAAGCTTTGTTTAAAATATACTCGTAAAACCATTTTATACATCAAAATAGTTTAAATATTGACTTATGACGTTTTGTTACGTTGTGTTTGATATAATATAATATCATGTTAAATACGACTAAACAATTGTATACCAACGCATTATAAGATTACGTATGTTCGCCGTCCCCGACATTAATTGATTAGTATGTAATCGTGAAATAAACATTATTTATTTATCATGAATTACACTATATTCGACCTAGTTTTACGTTATATGGTTATATGTATAGGTACATGGAAATTATTGTTCGTATAGCATTCGTTTGTAAATGTAAATGATTGGTTTCAAACTGATTATCAATGTTAAACTTAAAACAAGTCGTATAATTAAGACTTTATGTGGTGGTTTAAATGAAATCTTAAGATAACATAATCGGGTTTTAAATGTATATTAATGGTAGTTAAAACAACATAAAAAATCGTGTTGACGTACATTTAAGGTACTTTTATTGGACAATTTATCACAATAACTATAACTTTTAATATATACACAACAAATTTAATATGCTTTCGTTCCAACAATGTTGGTTATAAGATTTTTAAATATACATAATATTACAATATAAATAGGTACATTATCGTAAATTTTCATATTTCAGCGTATTCTGTTTTTTTTTAATTAAAACTGTTAATTTATTCGTTTTGTATAACAGAGAAAAACGAATATCATTATTCAATATTCATTATATATTCACTGATATACGAAGTAACATTTTAAGTTTTTAACTTGTTTTTTATTTTTTAGTCAATTGTTATATATTTTGCTCGACTTGTAATTAGTATGTTATACTTTATGCGATTTGATTATAAAGTTAATTGTTTTTGAGAAGCCTTTTTTTTATTTATAACTTGATTATAAAATCTAAGTGAATATTTGTAACACGAATCGATTATTAAAATTCAGTGAATAATATAATATTGATCAGATTTATGTTTATAGTGTTTATACGTACATTAATATTAACAGTGTACATTGGCTTGCCGGTCTAGCTGACACAAGGAGTAAAACCAGCGTTTATCGTCACAATGTATTATTATTAATACAATTTATGGATACAATGGCATGTTTTCTTAGTCACTGTTTAATAATGTTACAATCTGCGTTATGCGCTAAACAACTTATCATTTTTATTACGTTATAATTTCCTGCATTTATGCACTTTTAACGCTGATAAGTGTGCCCTCAGTTATGTATTTTTATTCAATCGTTACTCTATGCAGTCGATATATTCAGAATATCGTCGCGTTTCCAAAAAAGTTTTCTAAAATTTTTCTGTTATACTACGTGGAGTAAAGCGCGCGATGGTGGTGGTTGACTATGAAAACAATGCAACGGACTCGGCTGCAGTCTGGAGATTTCACCGTTTAGTTTCGTCGGCGAAGAAAAGATAAAAAAAAAAATAATAATAATCATCAATCATCTGCACGGCGGCGTCGTCGTCGCGTACGGACATTCAATTATTAATATAATGTGAACGCGATAACTTTGTGACGATAGGGGTCAAGCACGGACGACATGGCTATAACAATATATCCAAACAATGCGCGTCAAAAAACACCATGTGTGCTTACAACGATATGCGCCCGTCGTCGTAACGGTCGTCGCGAAATGATAACGACGTCTTCGTTGAAGGTATAAGTCGTACTACGTGTAGTATTTATTCACGATAAACAATGCAATATATTATTATAAAACCTTAAACGCCGATAGATCGCCAATCGCTAGCGCATCGCATGATGATAGATCCAACGGAGTTCCCAATAAAACATTTAATAATTCTGTCTAATGAATTCGATCTGATAACCTAATGAACGTCGTCGTCGGTTAATCACGACATCGATGGAATCCATTAGAACTTGCGGTCAATTACGACGGCGGTGGTGCCCGCTTCCGGTTGTGTTGCCGCTCCAACCACCCTTCCCTATTACATCCTGCGCATTCCTACGGCGATAAACGTTCCGATTACGAATACGGATACGACGATAATCCGTGTTCCGACACTGAGTCGTTGCATATGTTATTATAATATTTTACCGTCGTATGTACTGCGGCAGTGTGATGCGAAGAAATGCACGATTTAATGGTCGATGAGGGATATAACGAGTCCACCGCGCCAATTATAATGATATTACCATTATGATTATTTATTATTATTATTGTCGTTTATTGCGGCAGCCAAACGTAGGTATAGACAAACGTGTGAGACAGGTATTTTCGGAATGGATGGTTTTGAGCTTTAAGGGTTGTGTCTATTTGAGACTAGAGTATCGTTTTTCATTCAAGCAATCTATGCGAACGTCGTGATCACAATCATTGTTGAATCTGTTAGTAATTTATAATAAAACCGATTACAATTTTAAATTTAATTGACAACATAAACGATATTTTAATTCATCTTTTATTTTTATTTACAGTGTACCTGGATAATTCGACAATCTTGTCGAATCCTGAATTGACTTTTGGCTTAATGAATTTTATATCCGTTTGATCATAATCCGGATTTGAATTTCCGGTGAGTGGTGATTATGTCCCCACAATATAATAATATTATTGTGGCAATATATATTATAATATTATTATAATAATAGATTAAATTACATGCGTATTTAACCGAAACCTGTCAGAACTATACATCGATCGTCGTGATACCTCAAGTGAACTGCAGGGAGATGTCGTGTGTTACCATCGCAAGATATTATAATATATAGCACAGAACACGTGTATAAATTATTATATCCTGCCTCGACCACACGTCATTATTATCTGCGCATACGTGCAGGGTGGATCACGAAGTTTGGACAATTTTACATGAACATTAGGTGTAAATAATATATTTAAATATTTTATCGGGCCTTATTATTACTGTGTGCATTATTTTTAAACACTTTCGTGAGCACTTCGTGGCAAAAAAAAAAGTGAAAAAGAGAGAGAAATAAAAAGAAAATCTACACACTCGCGTGGCTCTTGAACGTATATATAATAATACATATATATAATTTATACATTATACCTCGAACGACCGTCATCGGATAGATTGTTACGCACTCGGGTCTGTCATCAATCGGCGGCTCGCGAGCGGCTACTTTCATTTCGTGTGTACGGATTTGGGCATCGTTTCGCCAACCAGTTCGATGATGGGGTCGTACGTACATAATACGCCTGCCGCCGCGCGTACTTACTGAGCCGATGTGTATATATATGAATGTATGTACGTAGGTACGTACGTATATAATATAATACACGACAACAACAAATTCCTTACACAATTCGAGTTCCACATTTAGTAACGCGCGCCGAGCGTATATATTTTACACACACACACATACACACATACTCATATATATATATACACGTAATAATGAATAATACGACTGCATATAATATATACCTAGGACGGTTTTTTTTTTATATCATTATTATTATTATTTGTATTTTTTCCCCCACTCTCAAATGTATATATATATATATATAATATTATTATGTGTATAATAGGTATCGCGTCGCACGTTTTTATTATTATTATTATATTTTCTTATTACTTTTGCTGCAGGTCGCGTCGCTACCCCACCCACCCCTCCGTCACATATCATAATACACATATAGGTACGTGCACCGATTTGCGAATCATTTTGATATTCTGCGTGCACGCAGTTAATCGTTTTTTCGACCATTCGTACTCTGTCGTCCCGAAACCACATCCATTAATATACCAGAACTGGTCACTTGCGCATTAATATAATGTATTACGTTACCTATGTAGGGCTCGGCTATTGTATATCTGTAAAAACCATCGTTCTCTACTCGCGTCTCCCGTTTTTTTCGTCCACCGATGACCACGTTTTCGAAAGTCCATCATGGTGCGGCTGTCGGGTTTTTTCAACCGAATCTCAGTACGCCACTGTCAGATATATATATATATATATATATATATAAATACGAAATAATCAGTCGATCCAAATATTCCGTACACGTTTTCTGCGACCCATATTATGTAGCGCATGTGCATTATTACCTCGTGCGAACCTAAGCTAATAAACACATCGTTTTGCTAGCCGTTTGGTATTTTTGCGCCACTTGTTACTATTCAAATATAATATTTGTTCGGCACCAGTCGTGTAATAATAATATATTCGAGCGTCTACTGAGGAGAATGCGTATGGCATTCCTCAACATCCCGTAGAATTTCGGACAGAGATGACAAATTAGGTTTTTAAACTCGCCCGTCTATTATTTTTTGAAAAACAAAATAATACGCATTAGGTCGGTGAACTCGTCCTGGCGCCTGCAGTATAGTCGCGGTTAATTGCGCACAGGCACGTCGCTGCTGTAGCCACTATTATAAGCACTCATCGCGGGTCCATAAGCTACCGCTCAAGTCGCAAGTCTGTCGCCTCGTAGTCGCCATCGGTACGCACGTACGCATTAAAATAACATAGAAGCGTTTTGTTTACATTGCACCGTCACTGTCACAAAACCGCGGTGGTAATCGCCACCGCTACATAATATTATGTATACAATGGGTAAAACAAAAAATATCTACGCGCTGCAACGCACATAAATCGTTGCATCTTATTATGTTGTGTATTACGAGCGCCGGGCATTGTTTCGGAGGCAAACACAATTACTGCGTGTAAGGTACCTACACACATACACCGCAAGAACGATGTATTATTATATTTTTTTTCACCGACCGTTTCTACGTACAATTATAATATATAAGCGACCACGCGCCAAACGGGAAAAAAATAACTCTTTGGGAGGCGACTATCTATGTGCGGCGTGAGTATATTATATTTACCAACGAACACGTAAAATACCGAAACGTTGCACGTGTGTGTCGGTGGCCGTCGTTAATCTGCATGACTTTGTGCCAGCGCACATAACACACTCGAACCCGCAATTAGTGAGAGAGACGAAACGATTGTGCGCGGGAGACGCGTGGCGCTCGCGGTTCGCCTCGTCTCGACATAAGACAGTATGTGTGTGTATAAAATTTAATGTACACGATATATGGGGGGTACTTACGTAGCAGCTACCACCGCTACTCGTCTTTGGCGGCTCTCGTGCGCGTGACTTGGAGGCCGGCCAAAAATGTCGCTTTTGGCTTAATTCAAATGACTTTGCAACCGCCCGGCGAGACGACATGTCGATAAAACGTCTATAATAACGTCCGGACGCGCCTAATGTTATAAATCGCACACGGTTTTCGCGTGAACAGAATGCCGCCGCTGCCGCTGTCGTCGTCAATCGATTATAGCCGTACGCATCGGAATTTGCATTTCCGTACACTATATATGTGTATATATATACGCATACATCTACCACCGGGTCGTGACCGGATCGATAGCTGCGGGAAAAAGGACGAGCAATCGTCGCTGCGAGACGTAAAACAACAGAAAAGAAAGTCCGCGACGGAAAAATAAAAAAGTTATCTTGATTTTCGGACCGCCGCCACCGGTCGTCCGACTACAACCGTCAACCGCGGGCGTGGTGCCCTCGTATCACTCACGACTTGCAGTTTGTACGCGTGGCACGAGATAAGAATAAGGCGATAGAAAAAACTCGTCACCCCGACTTCATGTACTATATTAACATGCCGGTAATATATCATTGATCTGTAACAGTCCAACAGCAGTGAGCTTTGATCGGACGTCGTTTTAAAGAAAAAAATAAAGTAGTGTACACACACATATTCACATACGCGCGCGTTTGTTCTAAACACATCGGCTGATAATATTACCAAAGGTACCTACGTATTACAAGACGACTGGAAGTGCCGATTTAAACGGAGAATGTTGATTTCGTCAGTGATTAGAGAGGAAAATATTAAACCTACACCGGATCCCCTATAAATATACATACGTCCGTACATAACATTTACACCGTACGTATTTTATTATTATACATCATACAGAGAGATTAGGTAAAGTGAGATTATTAATAACGTAGAATGTCTTACCATACAATGGGGCTCCCTGTTGAGACTCGTTTTGTACGCTTCCGAGTTCGACCACTGTGACCGCGAGAACGACAGAAAACGTTTAGCATTGTCACCACAACAGCATAATAAATATCTAGACAATAGAACGGTTAGATGAAATTATTTATCGTTAGCTCTAAGCCAATAGAGTTGAATTATAAAGTTATTGTAGCACTTTTATTGGCTTCCATATTATGCAGTACACTGGAAACAGTGGAAACACGACAAAGTAACGCCACGCCTAATTTAAGTGTTAACTGTGGTAAAAATATCCCAAAAACAAAACACTTAAACACAATTAATACTGTATTTTTCAATCTTCCTTTACAGATTCTAAAGTAATCTGTTAAGAATACACTGTTTTTAAAATTGTTTTATGCACAGATATATTAATTTGTTTTGTACATAGTATACACACACACACACATAAATATATATATACGTTTCATGTTTTGTGTCAATACCGGTTGACCTATATTTTTTGTTTGGACAACTATTTAGTTTTGGTCGATCAACTAGAATCTTGATATTCATTTTCGAAAAAAGTCATGATACGATGATAGTTGGTATTTAATGTATCATCATAATAAATAATATATACGAATATTATATTAGTAATAGTACATATTATAGTTACGCGTGTCTTGCAAATATTTTATTTATTAAGAAAGTTTATAATAGCCTACACACTACACAGTCGACAAATGTGTAATTATGTAATACACCAACTACCACAGCAATCCAGGGTTTTATGTCAAAATCACAAAAAATAAATAAAAATACAATTAGGTACTATCATGATAAAACCTATTTTCATAAATTTAGCTGATTAATAATACTGTACTAAACTTTAAATTTTCCATGTTTTTAGTAATGTTATTTGACTAGGAAAATAGGAAAGGATGTAAATAGGTTTAATCTTTATAGATTCCTGGGCATAAATCAATTGCGCCGAAAATCACAGGTAAAGAAAAAAAAGTTATGGAATAGGAAAAAGGTATACATCAATTGCGCCGATCGATATTCCAATAATGTTATAAATTGTGTACGTCAATTGCGCTGATCGATTCTTAAATATATATAAACGTCTATAATACTCCTCAAGTATGAAATTTAAACAATAATAACATGAATAATTTATGTAAGTTTAAAAAAATGTTTGAAACCTTCTACAAATTTTCCAACGATTAAAAATTGATCTGCGTTATACGATATTATTATACAAAATGTAGAACAAAATATAATAATATAAGTAAAATAATCTCGAAAACGATTAATACATATAATCTGCCGATATAGGTGGTAGGTATAAGACTGGTGACACTCGAATTTAGGTAGGTAACCTTTTTTTACTCGAGTTGCCTCCGGGTGTTTTTTGAGGCAATTCGAATATAACCAAATAGTCTACTCGAATAATTGCCTCCTATAGCATACTTAGATAATCGATAATTTTACGTGTACTATCGATTATTATATCGATTTCCGTAATGTTCAAAAGTTAGATTAATTATAGATTATCCAAAAATGGAAACCAAAACAATTAAGACAATCAAAAAAAATAAAATAAATTTTATTAATAATTTAATTGATAAATTAAACACAAATCAAGTTTCAAAATTGCAATACTTAAAAGCATTGGCAAATAAATTTAAACCACGAAAACTATGCTAAGATACAATATAACAAACTTAAATTTTTATTTTTATAATTTTTTTTAAATTTTTATTCTAACATTTTTTATGTTTCGTCTAAATTATTTTATGCATCGACTATTTATTATTTTTATTATTATTAATTATTATAGCTGTCAGTCTATTTATTAAGATATTTATAATTTTATAAAAACTTAATTTTTTTTATTATATAATTATTTATTAACATTTATTTGTTTAGTTTATAAATATTTCTTATAATATGGCGTTATAGGCTACACCAAATTCGATCAATCATAGCTATTGGAAGAAATTCCAGCACAAGTGGGTCAGTAATTAAAATAGGAAGCAATTCATGTGAATGTTATTTCGGAAATCGGGAGGCAATTCGAGGGTCAGATGGGAGGCAATTCGTGAGCGCATTATATACGCTTTATAGGTATTATGCATAGGGACGAATATATTATAATATGATATAGAAGGGACAGGTACAATTGCAAAATAAAAAAAAAATATTTCCTAGAACTATTTTCTCGGTTCCTTTGCACTCGCAATACGCCGCTATCGTCATCGCGTGTCGTGGGTCCATATAATATATATATATACACATAAGCCCTATAATAATAATAATACATAATATAATGTAAAACGATAATACGCGGCTCGGCCGAAAGACAATGCTCGGCCAGTATATATATATACGACTATACATAATGTACTATATATAATATAATATAAGAGGTACCTATATATAATAATATACTGTCCCCGGGCCAGTTTTAAATCACTCGATATCGCGCGGTGGCGGCGGTCGACCAATTATTTTTCGCTCGTCGTCGGCGTGCAAAAAGAAGAAGACGGCGGCGGCGGCGGCGGCGGCAGTATAATCGACCGGTATCGTACTCGGCTCTCTGCTGACGATCTATACAGGAGATTATGTATGGCGCACTCATGCACACACGCACGCATATATTATTGAAAAATATAAAAGCGCAACGCCCGAGCGGACGAGGACGAATGCGTTTGCGGCGCGACACGCTACGCGCCGCCTAAGCCGATACGTATGAAAAATGATTGCCAGTTTTGCTGTATACTTTACTTATATACTTATTATGTGTGTGTAACGTGTGATATACGTATCGACACCGCAGTACACGTTCGATATTCCTCGCGGATGCAACTCGCACCTGTAAAGATTGATTATAATATCGTTGCGGCCGACCTCGAAAAAATGTATTCAACTACCAACCCGATACAAGTTTCTATGAAAAAAAAAAAAAAAAATTACTACGTCATAATATATTATACAATAATAAACGCGCGTATCTTTGAAGTAATGCAGTAAGATACTGTTGTATACTAATAAAATATACAATACGCTACGATAATATATTTTCTTGAACATGCACCATCCATGTGTTTCTTATAATAATAATGAATATTCTGATATTTCACAAACAAATATTACAGTTGAAATATCCTCAAAAAGTTGTCTTAAATGTGTATAATACATTTATACATAAAAATATTATTATCATAAAAAAATTATAATTTATAGATGACTGTAGTGTGGCATTATAAAACCGGTCAGAAAACATAATCGTTCTTAATTTGAATTTATCATATTATATTATGTTTAAATTAAATTATAATTGTTTATCTAATTTGACCTAAACAATCATACTACCATTACTATACATGCCGACCAAATGTACCAATAGGTATACTATATTCCTCACAAGGATTTTTGGTATAGGTAGCATAAAAAATCAAAATATAAGCACATTAATGTAATAAAAATCATATAGTCATGCCTTCAGTGTAACTCGCGTCTCGGGATTAGGTTATGTTTTAAGGCATCAAATGCACGATCGTTAAAGTCTCCTACATATAATGTTGCGATAGCTCGTAATAATAATATGACAATAAATGAAATTATTGTATTATTATACGTATATTCTTATTGAACATGATAAAACAAAAAATGTATAAATTGATATCATATTAATAAGTTCGTAGTTTTTTTTTTTATAGTTTTTTATCCAGCAAATCATTTTTATTTTTAACAGTATCAATTATGTCTTCGATATCATTACTATTCAATATATTTTATTCTACAACCATATGCAAGAATTATTATGAATCCAATTTATTTTTTATATGAACAGACCAGTCAATACTAGTTGCGGCCCGCTGAAAAACGTCCTGATATCCCATAAGCAAACTCCAATACGAGTTTACTGCAGACAATTTCCTTTGCATATTCGTCGAGTAAAATATTTTTGATTCACTTGCAGGAAATAAATATTTGTTCTTTTTTAGATGCAATGTTAGGTTTTCATAAATTTAAACTACATGGCAATTCAAAACAAATAACAAATTTTTCAATTTAAACTGATAATGTTGGATAAAAAAAAACTAAAAAAAAATCACGATTAAAATTATGGCAGGGTTCAACTATAGAAATATAAAATTAATTGTTGATATTTGGATGATTGAGTGAGTTATAAAAAACATTTTTAAGAACACCATAATACAATTGAAATAATAATATAGTTGAACGGCTGTCAATATTTTAAATTTGAATTTATAGAATTAAGGTAATATTATTGATGGTCAATATTCAAAGCCGACAGAAGAAGTACAACTACAACTATTTTCATTAATGAATAGCAATGATAAGTTTCTTGTTAGATTTAGATTAACTGGCATTCTTTTAAATTTTGTGTTAAAGGTTGCTTTATCCAGCATGCGTTTTTTCGATAAAGAAAAGTTGGTATTATCAGACTCACAAACATCAAAAAGAATTTATTAATTTTTGTTTCTTTTTTTGTTTTTATAATTTAAATAATACCTGATAAGCAATTAATTGATGAATACGATTAAAAATAAATTGTTCAAAATGCTTTTTTTTATAGAAGTCTTCTGTGTAACCGGTGTAGAATTCTATTCGATATTTTTGGCCCAGTTGATTATTTGCGTTCGTCATGTCCGATCTAAATCAACCGGTCGCGGGAGAAGACGATCGCCAACCTCGTTGATCAAACGCAAAATTAGCCGTTTTATAATGATACGCAGATCAAAACGCTACCCCGGGAGAACCGGACGCCCAACAGCATAATATTACGCATTACTATAGGTATAAACGGGGTACCTACTACGCGGTGTTGTTACCTGCAGCGTTTTCTGTCTAATGCGAACACGCCAAACGGACGAATTCCCCGCGGTCGAACCGTTCGCGCGATACAGTAACACAGATGGACGTGATTATGCGTTATATAGGTCGACGGCAAAATAATAATATACTTTACGTCGACAATCGGTACTTATCGTTCGTATTACACGCGGTCTACGGTCTCCGCGGTATCGTTGCCGTAGCCGTACGCGCCTCGTAACATCACACGAACAATACGCGATCTATTACATTTATATGTATACCGTATATATATATATATATATAACAATAATAATAATAATAATCACGATATATTATACAGTTTAATGCGTAATAAAATAGCGCGACGACGACGGTGCCGGCGAGTGTTCGTTTAATGCGTTCTATTCGCGCGTACGTCGGGGAGGCGTATGTGTCGCGAGAGCGTACCCAGGTAATAATAATAATAATAATAATAATAATAATAACCGTACAGGTACTATAATAAACGTACCGGACCAGAGGAATATCGTACGGCTACTATTTCTATATTTTATACCTATTTATATATATATATATATATATTATGTTACCTATAGTATAACGCGCGTATCATTTATTCCTCCACGAGACGACTCACCGGACATAATAATATATTATATATTATATAATATTATATAATAGTACGCGCCCGCCCTCGTCGTTTGGCAGCACAATGGCCCGGATAGGTATATGTACACTGGCCGTTTCGCGTGATTTAATATATTATTATTATTATTATGTAGATCGAATGTACGCGAGGAATACTACTACGCCGCCATCGCGCTAAGATCCAGTGATCGTTATTAGTATAAATGCATATTGCGTCGTACACCGCGGTATACGGCTATTATTATACTATAATATTATGTACCTGGTCATATGCGGATGACGACGATAACATCGTCCTATTCGGACTCAATGCTTAAGCCCCCTGAAATGTACCCGTTAGATCACCTTGCAGCTCATGTCGGCAGTAAAAAAGATATTTTCGTTTTCTTTTTGCAAATCAAAAAAGTATAATATATTTAGGGGCGGATCGGCATAACATGAGGATATCGAGAACTCCTTGTAAGTTATATGATTAACATTTTTATTACAATAATTGACCAACCATAATAGATTTTGTTCTCGAAACGAAAAATACCTTTCATAAGGAATATCGATTGGCCTTTTTCTTAGATTCGCGAGAGCATGCATTGACATTATGTTCTATACCTCGCACACTAGCAAATGTGTCAATTAATATTGTTTTTTTATTAAACCCAAATTGCTTTAAAAGGAACACAGTCATTGTAAGTGGCAGACGTTTGAAATGTAGTCAACTCTTTGAAATAAACAGTAATTGGATCACGGGTCATCCCTCATCTGTGTTTACTTGAATTGTGATCACACGAAACCTAGCTCGGTCGGAATAACACTGCTAGTAACGTTTGTAATTATATTTCTTTATTTTTATAAATTTGCCAAACGGCTAGGCGTAAAAGCGACAACGGCATAGATGTAATACGCGTGTGTTCGTGAGGCACTGAGACGTGAGCGCGTTTTCATTTTCTATCGCGAACGCGTTTCGACAGTAATATTTAATAACGCGCTCGCTCAAATTGGACGGCCGTCCCACCCGCATATTATGTACCTCCGGACAGCAATAATATTATAGTAACAGTAATAACGATCGCTGCGCGGAGGCGCGTCGGATCGCCTGTTTTCGCGGTGGTCGGCGACGGGACTTTTACTCGCGCCCGCCGCGAGTGTGCACTTATTATAAATTATAACTTTATAATGTTATACACTCAAATCGTATGCGTAATGACTCGAGTCGACCGGAAATGGGTGCCGGCAAATTTTTGGCATACCTACCGCGGCCAAATAAGACACATATAACATTGTGTACGGGCACCAATACGGCAATACGTATGTACGCTTAACGACCCATTGCCCCGAGTGTGCACGTTAACATTATTATAGCTATATCGGTATTAAATAGGTCCTAAACTGTAGGCCTTTCACTTTCCACCGTTTGACTCCGGCACATTGATCAATCGTTTCTTTTGAAAAATCGCTATTTCTTCGCCACTTATGCGTCGGCACGTTCCCGCCACGTTACCAACGGTAGTACGTACGTCAGTCATGAGCTCCGACAAATTTACACGCTATTACAATCGGAATATTATTATAATATTATAAAAAGTGTTGCATAGTGTTTAGAATAATATATCGATATCACTTTATATTATGATATGCGCTCCGTTTGCTCGACGGTCTATCTCGAGAAGTTCGTTATATCTACGACGACGTGTGTGCGTGATTAATCAGCGTCCGCAAATATTTGTAGGTTCTTTCCGGTTCGTGTCGTGTGCAAAATACCCGTGTCGTTGTGGATTTCGCAACGACCCGCGGGCACTGGCGATGACGTCGTCCTCCGTTTTATTTAGGGTATATTATTAAATTGTTAACCATGGGTAGGTATTACACTGATATTGGGAGTGAGTTAAAAATCATAGTCGTGTATAATATTATATCATGATTAGTCATGATTTTATGAATAAGTATAGGTACAATTCATACGATAATGCATGAAACGTTGTAAAATACAATAAATACAATGATTGCACAAGTCTATAAACTCTAAGCTTTAATAAAAAAAATCAAACAAAATGCAAGATTATCTAGTTGAAATATTTAGTGTGTACACTTAAAATCATTACTATAATCATACCGTTTTACTATAAGTGTAGTAAACTATGGTATATAGTGACTACATACTATATTATACTCGTATTAACTATAGTTGTTCACCGTGTTTAACGTGTTTAACGTATTTAATTTATGTTTTACGTAGCTTCATCTGTATTATTCCTCTTCTCCGCGAGTTATCTTTTTGCGCACGCATAATATCATGTCGAGCAGTCTAGCTCATCCCATAACAACGGTAATTCAACTATCGTCTTAAGTATAATTTTCGAAATTCCTATCTATTGTATCTAACTAAGATACAATATATACTGTAAAATAGATGATGACGGTGGTACTATTCTCTCTTCTCGGGAATACCTTTTTTTTTATATATAGTATACCTACGACAAACACATGAACCGTTTTTGTCAATATTTTAAAATTTCAATTTGAGGGGGAGTGGCGCTGGGGACTAGTGAAATGCACTATGTACGTATCTTTAAGCTATATATTCGGTATGAGAGATTAAAAGTTTAAAATACTCACCCATTTTACAAATAATTTACGGTCTAATCTATTTTTAACGAACAAATCGTACTGCTCGTGACATTAAAACAGCAGGATCAATTAAAATATTTCGAAAGATTTAAAAAATATTTCGTTTGGTGTCTAAATAATTCGTTCTGACCGCACCCGTCGAAATGATAATTCCATAATATACTACAACTGCACGTATTTCGAGTGTATACATGTATATATATATATATATAATATAAACACAATGATGGTTTTTTTTAACATGACGCGTCCCATAGAACCGTGTACATACGCCCGCTGTAAAGAACTGTAAATTATTTTAATTCGCTTGGTATAATTGGTAATAGACACTGTATATTATATACGTTCACGTGCCACGGCAGAACATATAATATGCGTATAGCATAGCATACATATCATAACACTTAGTTCACCATAATCGCTGGGACGGGTCGTCAAATCGTCCAGTTGTAACGATTTGATTAAGAAAACAAAACACGCACCCGTTCATTTATAATAATTTAGATGTTTCCGTGGTGTTGTATAACATCTATTATAATATTATACCATTACACCGTGTACCTATACAATATTATGATCACTAATTTTCATATACTTAGTCGCTTCGACCGATTATGTAAATAGATATTATATACATATATATATATATAATATTATTACCTATATTTCATATAACATCATAACACGCGTTATTGTGATAGTTACGATTTACAACGAATATTATTGTTCATACTTAATACACGAACATCATTTTTTGATTTTATATTTTTTTCGGTTGTTTTAGACTTTTAAATGTTTGTGTGACGCGTCTAAGTACATCCAAAAAGTGTGTAATGTGTGTATTCATACGCTAGTGCACATTAACAATAACATAATATTATAACTTAATAAACTCAGTATGCTGTGTTTTTAATACTATTCATTTTATGAAGTTTGCGGCGTTCGTGCCGTGGCGATGGTATATTATGACGTTAAGACTTAGGAGGTATATACATATATGTACTGTCGTTTACCAGATGTCATCGGATGGGTCATAATGTATCGCGCGTTCAGCGTGTTTCCATTATATACATTTTCTGGTTTCGACGTAGCGGTACCCATCACGCAGGTTGTGTTTAATATAAGATTTTCTATTCGTATACAAATGTTAATCAAACTACAACTCCCGTTTAAAATGTGTGTAAGTTCTAATTTTATAACCAAATACCATAATAATACCACACTGCATTAACGCACGATAATGCGTATCCCGATATAATAATGCGATTAGTAGCTACAGCGTGAAAACGGACGTCAACGCACTGCGATTGATATTATATTTGCGGTTAATATAGAGATGGATGAAAAAAAAAATATAACAATAAATACGGGAAACTGGAAAATTATACGGTTAAAAATATTCTAACATATCGCGTAAAAAAATGTATAAAAATATGACATTGTTTTTAATAACATTATCATTATACGTAGGCAGTCTATATGTGATGCAGTGATGTTGTCGGTCGAAATATTCGTATCAAATCAGCATCACTATGGTATCTATAGTTCGGTGTGTACCTACGTTTTTAATTACGTTTATCTACTCACGGTAGTTTTACATTATTATTGTTTTGCTTCAACTAAATTGACGTTTAAAAACGCATTTGAATCTCAAGGAGTCAACATCAGTCAGACAAATACGGGCGTTGTGTACACAGCGGTCGTTGCAGTAGTAATATTAATTATAATTAACGTCAACATTTGCGCACTGCTTACAACGGGCCGCGCTACAGCGCTGTACATATTGGTTTGTATTATATTACGTGCACAATGCACACATAAGTAAATTTAATATTTGATTTACGATTTACGTTGTGTATGGGAAACGAATTTTTAATCTATTACTGGATAATTTATTTTTATAATGTCGGTACTCATAATAATAATATTCATACAGCGATTAAACCAGACACCATCACCAGGGTTGAGCTTAGAAAAAAATCGACTGATTATAGTGTCCGAGTATACGATAATATGATATGATATACTATGACATTATATTATAAAATGATAAATCAATTTAGTTGTTAATTAAACTTCGTCCAACCAATTTTTTCTAAATGTTTACCGTTATTTGATATCTACTTCGCTTTTAGGTCCATGTTATTGTATACACAATCAGTCACACATAGTTTAATCTGTAAATGGTAACTTCAATAATTTACTTCAGTATATTGTGTACCTAACTTACGATAATATTAAAGTATAATTTAATTTAATCGAATCAGTTGTATTTATACCATAGCTATACATGTATAATCAATATATCATGTATTCATGTCCAGTAGTACATATATAGTTACTTGCTTCGTTTTTTATTATTATTACGGTCGTTTCACTAACAAGAGTGAGTCATTTTTTTTTTAATCAGTACATTTTATTCTCTCAATTTTTTTTTTAATCTCGATACTACTTAATACTTACCGACAGATATTGTGTTGCTGATTTATTTTGCATTTAAATTGGACAACCAACCATTGTAGACTATATTGTAAATTGTAATACCTATAGGTATATCCGGGTGTATGTATACGAAAATTTTAAGATTTTAAATATAATTTAAAAATAATAAGATTAGAACATAATAAAATATAAATAGACTAATACATAGAATAATAATAACAATGCCTATTGAAGTAATTGATTATTTCCTGAAGACATTAAAATATTTATTGGGTCGTTTGACGCATACTTTTTAGAAGAATGTGGAATATAAAATATATGATTATTGTTGCGTGTGTAATTTTTGTTAACTTTGAAATTTAATCGACTTAATAAAAACGAATCATCAATTTCGTTATATATCTGCAATTATAACAATAGTACAATA
Source organism: Rhopalosiphum maidis (assembly GCF_003676215.2). Classification (NCBI taxonomy): domain Eukaryota; kingdom Metazoa; phylum Arthropoda; class Insecta; order Hemiptera; family Aphididae; genus Rhopalosiphum; species Rhopalosiphum maidis. Next base: position 72,492,428 of record NC_040877.1, read on the forward strand.
ATCACGATTAAGATGATTATTATCACCGTAAATGTAGTCCTGTATAGTGATACTACAGGCTTATTTAATTGATAACAACTTGATTAAAGGAACTTAAAAGTTACAAAATTTCAAAATTTATAGCACATCATCTTTTTGTGTTAAGGAAAGGAAACATTCTTAAAATCTTTGTTTCCATAAAAACTCTATTGAAATGTTCATGGTATTGTGTTTAAACTTAGGCAATACGCATGTATTATATTTCTAGTGTATTGGTACTTATTAGCAAACACACGGTGGCCATCATATACTACATTTGTTAAAGAATAACGATCGCACATTATTCCGGTAATATTCACTATAGATATTATTATTCCAAAGACATTTAACGGTAATAACGATTTACTAATATAGGGGAAGGAATAGTAATAATTGAAAAAGGCGTTCCATATTATCTTAATTGTAAAATCTCCAGTTGGTTTTTACACGATTCACAGATTCAGTGTGTTTATGTATACCTGTAATAACGCGTGTTTGTTATTTTTTGTTTTTTTCCTATTATAATGTATACACACACAAACACACATATCACGGAAAACGTACCTATACACGATCCCGCAAGAATGATTTAATGCGTCTAAAACGGCAAACCGTGTTTTATGGTACCCCTAAGCACGCGGTCGCTGCTTACTCAAGCTACACGAAAAACTTTGTGTTTGTTTTAAAATGTTTTATCGCCGGTTCGCAATCTCCACGCCCTATCTTAATGGAGTTACTTCTATATCCGTGCGCGCGCGTGCTTGTATATAACATTAATACACACATACGTATACATTATGTATTATGTTTGTTTTTATTTTCTACTATTAAACGGATACACAAGCAATCGCCGTGAAACCCAATACGCGCGGTTGCCCGCTCGCATTTCTTTATGACATTGCTCCGGGCCAAATGGGATGCAATAATTAAAACGTTTCGGCAATAAAATCTTTGGGTACGATAGAAATAATATACAGCGTGTTCTGCGAGGATTTACCCATTACGTTATTACTATTTTGTAGCGATAGTTTTTATCCTTTTAACAAATTCAAACATTAACATGTTTAGGTCCCATCGACATGTTTGGATATATTTTCTATAATTATGGTTTTTGTTTTTTCGTTCTTATGGTTTCTAATCTTATTTTCTTTTTCAACGTAAAAAAAACAGATTCATAGTCATTAAAATCGATCAGCGTAATAGATGTTTTTCTATTTCTATTTGGGTACGAGTCGGCGGGACACATGTTTGATTACTCTATTACTCTATTACTCTATAAGCTCTTATGTGGTATTAAGCAATTCAAAATTGTTCTCAAACTAGAAAAAATATTAAAAATCACGAGATTAATGGAAAACCAAAAAAAGTTGAAGTCAAAATTCCATATATGTGGTTGATTACAATAATGTGTTTGTAACTTGTTACTCGGTTTGTAGTTGTTACCAGATACCCGGTTGTAACATGTTACTGGGTTTGTAGTTGCTACCAAGTATGTGGTTGTAATCTGTTACTCGGTTTGCAGTTGTTACCAAGTTTGTGGTTGTAACCTGTGACCAAGTTTGTAATTATTACCAGGTTTGTGGTTGATACCTGGAAGTAGTTGTTACCAGACACCTGGTTGTGATCTATATTTGGGTATGTGGTTGCTACCTGCCATCTGGTTGTAACCTGTTACCATGTTTATAGTTGTTACCAGGTATGTAGGTGTTATGAGGTATGTGGTTGATACCCTTTATCTGGTTGTAATCTTCAACTAGATATCTGGTTGATACCATCTATGCAGTGGTAATCAAGTATGTGTTTAATGTCACATATGTGGTTGATACCATGTGTGTGATCATAACTGTGGTTGATATGTAGTATTTTGAATTACTTTCAAACAATATTATAAATACGAGTATTTTACAGTTTTATAGAATGACTTACAAAGTTTTAGTTAACAAAATCAAAGACTATTGCACCCCATGTTAATTCTGGTATCCTGAAAATAATGGCAAAAATAAACATTTTTAAATATTAAATTGTTATTCGTTTGGCGTATTGTTGAAATGGGTTTGTTAAGAAAAAAATTAAAGTAAATAATCTGCTATTATTTGTTATCCACTAATCTTTATATTTTAGGATAAAATGAGTCAGCCAACTTTAGGTACTTACAAAAACTTGCAAAAAAAAATTTAAAATTTAAAAACTATGCAATTAACCCCAAAGTCCTCATAATATTGAATAATACCCAATACACAATTTGAAAATCTATACTTCCACTTAATCTTAACAACTATATCTGCGATTAATACTAATACTAGTATATGTATAATTTCATTATGATGCGTGACGTAGGTTTATAGTTATTTATACTCTAGCCCACAGAATACTGACTGGCTAGTTAGGTTATATTTTTACTAAAATTATTTATTACATAAGATAATTTATTATATTTCATTAACTCGTATACTATTTTGCGTTTATTTTACTTATTTAATAACTTACGTACTTACTTAAATATACATACGTCATCCGTTCATATTGATTTTATTTCGATAACTTTTTAATTGGGAACCGAGTGGTTTTTTTGATTGTTATCAATATTTTTTAAATAAATAGTTTAATAGGAACATTTTTTAACACGAATATTGATTTTACTATAACTATATATGTATTTGTTTTGTTTTAACATATTATATATGTTTTTGATAGATATATTTTGATTTTCTGATTCTAACTGATTTTGGGCACTGTTAGATATCATTACTTATTAGTTATTATCTTACTTTTTAGTTAAAATAGTAATGCTTTATAATAAACAACGATATACTTTATTTTGGGTTAAACTTATGATTTTAGGTACCATCTAATCTATTTTAAGCTACTTTAATTTCAAAATAATTGTGAAAACTCCAAAAACATAATATATTATATGATTCTTACAATTTCCTTGAATTGGAAATTATTGAGTTGCTTCTTTTTGAAAATTGTGATTAAAAATTAAAAAATCATTATTTCTTACTTAGTTATTGCTTTGGTTTTTAATATGTGTAAGTATTTATAGTTTTATAAAATATTCATACAGATGAAAATGTTGTGTAAAATAAATGAAATATAACTGCATATATATATTACTTTTTTAGAGTTTAAAGTTCCGAGCCCTAATTATAACAACATAAGGGTTGACAAAAACAAGAAAACAGGAAAATGAATAATTTACTCACGCGCAGTGGATATATTATTTTATTATAAAATCTTAGTAGTTTTATTTTTTTTTTTTTTTTACGTATTCATTTTTATTTTACACCCGTTCGCTAGACCAATATCGAGTATATACATACCTACTTGTCCCGATAGATCGGTATCTCTCAATGGTGTAGAGCTCATTAAAGACAGATTACATCAGAATTTTTTCGTTATTCTGTTCGGGCGCCATCGACGTACACGCTACACGTCGTATATGCTGGCGCGCGCACAACAATAATTATGGTAATCCAACGCCGAATTTGGCCGGATCCCATACTAAAACCGGCAAACGTTATCTCGGTACAAATCTAATGGCATCCGATATATTTACACGGCCCCTCGTTAAACGTACAATTAATTACAGTTCGATTTACTTCTATTTTTATCGATTTATTCGTTGTTGTTTTTTTTTCACTGTACAATTTATAATACGTAATTTAAATTAAGAAAAAGTGTCATCACCTACATATGACTTAAAAAAAAAATTAACTCGTTTGAATAGCCCACGTCGTTGTCGTTTAATATAATACCTATTCGAAGTTCAGATATACACACCTATGCATACGTTGATAAATATTATTTTATTATATATTTGAATGCACAGATATTTGAGTCAGGTTTACGTACCAACATATAAACATAATTGTTATGAAAGCTCAAAACCTATCTAAGAGATCTTATAGCATTTCAAATTTTTGAGCGGATTATTTTCAAAACTGTAACAAAAAAAATTATGAATTGCACGACTAATGATTCTTTTACAACTTGACTAGTGAACGGAATATTTTAAGGATAAGGTTTCTTGTTTTAATTTCGATTAATATATACTAATAATACAATATATTTAAATTACATCGGGTATGATTGAAGATGCTAACCACCCCCTTTACTTTTATTTAATTAATGACATACTATATATATATATATATAATTATATTCAAATTATAAATATATACCTCACTTTGATACTTTAACTGAAATATTAGGTATATAGGGTACGTCATAATATTATATCTGGTTAAATATTGTATCATTTTCAATATTGCCATTACTTATTCGTCACAAAAATTTTTCTGGATCTTGCGTTAAACGGAGCCACGTCATTCATTCGATACGCGTCATTCTTGTGATTCTTATTGTGTTACCGGTTGTTTATGGTCGCTGAATCTGAGTGAACATACATATTATCGACATAATTTGTTTTTGTACTACAAAAATTTTGCGGGTAGATAATATTAGATATAATAGGTTCATATCCAAATCCTATATCAATATATCTTAACAATAATCAATAATAGATTTTACTATTTTGATACACTCACAGTGGGATTCCAAAACCATTATCTAAATAAAAATTTTTTTTAATAAATTTGTGACACTTTTTGTTGATGGAATTCATATGGAATTAAGTAATGAATGTATGTATTATCATAAACATTATGTTATGCAATTAGATCATAACATTCTTATAATTATTGTTCGCCGTGTGGAATGTTTTTTATAATAACTATAATTTTTGTTTTTGCAGCCGTCGTCGTAGTCTAGGTTAGTGTGGTGCAGCATGGTACAAAAGCCAACGACGACGAATCGTTGTATATCTTGTGAATCGAGCTGGCATACACAACCGATCGCTGTGCAGATACGACGAGCCAGTGCAGTCCGATTCGTAACGGTACACATATATATATTATATATACATGGGTACGGTGTATAGAAACGCGACCGACATGAGACATAATATATTATTATCATAAATTGTTGCGGTTAAATACGGTTATTATAATATACTTTTACGTTTGTATTTTGTGTATTATAATATATAGTAAGCTGCAGTGACTGTTGCGGAAACGAAGCGTATGCCAAAAGACTTATGTAGTTTTTATTATTATTATTATTACAAATATTTAATTACAGTCTATAGATAAAAAAAAAGTATGATTATAAATTTTGATTAGATGTTTTTAGTGATGAGAATAACTCTTTAGTGCCACTACCCGACTGAGTTACACCTACATACGAATTATTGCGTTGCACACGGCCAATAACATCTAGGTATATTACATGGTCCAGACGTCAGCTATGAAAAATAATAATACGAGTAGAAGTGATTATACTTTCCAGTTAAGAATACCCACTCTAATAGTTGCATAGGTTTGGTAAATAGTAAACATGGTTCAAAAGAATGGTAATGTATTGAACATTAATTTGATTTTTTAGTGGTCTGTTGTAATTTACATTATGGAAGTACCAAGTATACGGGTTGGGTTAAGTACTTATTGTCTATTGGTCCGTAACTATTTTATTAGCTGCATGAAATTTAAAATGTAAAATTAGATAAATCTAACTTTTTGAGTTAATACATTAAATATGTATGTATGTATTAAATTTCACAAAAAACTTTAAATAAAATACTTAAAATTTGTATCCTTAAAATCCAACATTTAATCTTGTATATTCATTCAATAGATATGAAACATAAGATTTTTTTACAAAATTCTCTACTTGGTACATTTTGCTACTATCTTAAATTTTTGTTGATTCCCCTAAAAATATTTGATTAAATAAATTAGGACCATTTTGCGTAACTCAGAGGACACCATGTAAAGACGGTTCTGATTATCCTCCAAAAATATTTATATTTTTAATTGATAATAATAATAAATAAATAATATAATTAAATAATATTTTATATTTAGAAAAATTCATCGTCATGTTGTGTCATTAAAATTATTACCATCGATTTCGTCATGTTGATTATTTTTTTGATTAAGTAATAATGTGAAATTGTTTTTATAAGATGAAATATAGTAATGTTTTTTTCTTTATAATTTTGTACTAGCTGATTTAATAATTGTTGTCGTATTTTTAACTGTTTGATTTATGTATGCTTTTTACTAATTGTATGTAAATTTCTGTTTAAATATCGTTTAATGTATCTATGTAAATATAAAAATATTTGGATGTATATGGTTAAAATTTGCGTTGAAATTAGCATGAAATGATTCACGAGCATTTGTGGATTTTATCATTTCGGTAAAATATTTTATTTTATCAAATAAAGTTATGTTATTTTTTTATTTTATCTTTTAAATTTTAAACTAAAGTAAAACAGATTATTCTATAAATAGTAAAAAGTAGATTAACTTTTTTAACTGAGTTAAGTTAATATTTTTTTCCATAGGTATTCACTTTTAATTGAGTTAAATTTATAATTTGTTAACTATTAATTTTTTACTTATCGATATTTATCGATACGATAGCAATATCTTTTTAGGTGAATTTACATATTGTTAGTGTAGTTTACATTTGCATAGATTTAACTATATTGAAGTAACTGTCAGCTATTATTTTTCAAAATGAACTAATCCAGTTTTATTAAACTATGTTTATTATCTAATGATTTTAAAATACGTCTAGTGCATGTCAAATGCTAGAAGTATCAGATTTCAAATGATGGTGATATTATTATCAAATCAACTGTGAGTTCCCGATAACGTACTGATTCTTAGTTTTTACCAAACGGAAGATGTCTCGAACTTTGATGAACAAATAGGAAATATTCAAGTCATTAATTATTATTTATGTATAGGTACACTATAGGAACAGCTAGTTTATTTTTTACAGTTTATTTTTAATATTTCAATCTTTTTATATTTTTGGCATCTGCCCTAATATCAGCTTTTATTTATTTAACAAACGAAAGGAAAGTTGATAAATATTTCAATCGTTACAATATTCTTGAATATATACTCATTACTAAGAATAATTTAAAGCATGTATCTCACAAATAAGATATTTTTCCTTTTTTAAAGCATACTTACAGCTTAAAATAATCTTACCAAAGCTCATACTACAAACCGGTCTTACAATTAGTCCGGGATGAATGTGATAACTTACAGTGCTCTATTAACGGTTCGATATTAATATTTATTTACAAATTAATATTTTTATTGATATAATTTAGTTATTTGAAAATTTATTTAATTAATGTATTTTTAAATTATTTCGTTAAATATTTCATACTTAAATTATTTATTCCTCTTGTCAACAAATGTATTAATAATTACCATTTACTATACTCAATACTAGAAATATTTTGTTAATAGAAATTTATCCATTGGATAATTTAACACGCATGTCGTACTCAAACCGTATGGCGAGGGGCGTATTTCCAAAAGATATGTGTGAGCGACGACTGTTACACAACTATATATATATATATTATATTACATTACAAGTTGATAATATTGGACGCGAAATAGGCTGAAATTTTGTGCTGAAGACTCGTCCTTCGACCGCCTCCGGTCGAGTCTAGTTACTACCAGCGCGTGTTCAACCCGGTAATAGGTAAGTACTAGTTACCCATATTATAATGCCTAACCTCACGCGAGATACAGGTAGGTAGATATAATAAACGCCGTGTAATGGTAATTATCGTTTATTAGATTATCTCGTAATGGGCAAATTATTTTTATACGCGATGTATTTATACGCCCGGTATTTGAACAATTATACAGAATATAGGTATAATAATATTTGTAATATTATGAACTGTTTTATAAAAAAACAATTGAATGGCTTAAAATTCTAATGAAACGTCTTTATATTTCTTCTACTTTCATCATTAGAATCTATGTATTGCGAAACTAATTGTTACCATTTTTAATGGTAGAAAAACGTACAACGGAAACAGTACCGTGTCCCTCAGACGACAAGTAAATCGATATACGAGGATATCTATTATGCGGACAAATGAAATAACTTTATGGACTTACGTCGTTCATGGACGAATGCAATATGATAATAATACATTATTAACAATGATAAGATCGTGGTCACCGTGTTATAGCTATGTGGCACATCCGATTTAATAGTAAAAAAAAATGCGTGCGTATAGCTTAAGCCGAAAGATGCAAATAATATGCTAGCGAATGCGAACTATACGTGGTTAAAATTTACCATATATGATGAATAATTGTCAAGATAAAATATAGATACCTTATGGCGGGTGTGAAACGAGTGTACTTGAACTCGTCGACCCGCACCGATGGCGCTTATTTTGGTTTTTCACTCTTGCAGTATTAACTGATACGTTAAATAGCGTTTATTCACCGGGTCCGTCACAACAACTATTACTGCCACGACATATAATATTATATATTATAAATAAATGTACATTTGTGTATGGAAAGTATTATACATGGCGCATAAGTTATATTACAGTAATTATTATTATTATTATACCATCTTGATATGTAAAACAAACGAAACGATGAAAATATAATAAAATTTTACGATTTTTAGCCGTTCGACGGATTCTTGTTTTTTTTTTTTTTTTTTTTATAGTTTTTATAAATTATCATCGTTATTAGTTCAAACCTGCAGCAAAGTGTCCGGGAAGTGAAATTTAGTGTACTACTCGTAAAGTCGTCGCAATGCTTAAACTGTTTAAACATTAATACGACTAAAGACTTCTAATTTTAATGATTGAAAATAAAATATTTTAGTCATTGTTATTTATAGCCAAAATATTATGTTAATAAAAATTATGTAAAAATATAATTTTGTTTATTATTCGAATAAGCAAATTAAACAAATTAAAAAAGCTCTACGGGTTGTACGTATATTATATAATATTTATAGTACGAGTATTTATGTGACACTGTATTCATCGAAAATAACATTTTTTATGTTCCGATGTTAAAAAAAAAATATGAAAAAAATAGAACAGAATAAGCGAGTGACATTTTCAAGCATATCATTGTTTTTATATTCTTAACTACTCGTGATGAAATGACGTATATAAGATAGATAAATAAATAATACGATTCTGAGACCATTACACGTTTCAAACCTAACCCGCTTACCTATTATACAATTATTATTTTGATTATGCTATAAGTCATTATAGTAAATATTAGGTGTACGTATTATAATTTGTAGGACTTCAATACACAACTAGAATATAAATTATAATAAGTAAATTTCTAGTTATGTTAAGTCCTAAAATTTAATTTAAAATATGTATTATCAAACTTAACTGATTTTGTGATATGTATTAAAGACATAAGTACTTACATTAAAACTATTATATTATTAAGTATATTAAAATAATAGAAGTCAAATTTTTAAAAACTATCTATGAAAATAATCCTCTTAATGAATATTTGATTTTTAGGATGATAATAGATTGTATTGTATTAATTTATTTAAAGTACATTTTAATAAATAAAATAACTATTATAAACTCGTTTTTGAATCATTTTAGTTAGTTAGTTGATACTATATAAATTTATTTTATAATACTTTATGTATTCATTTACAATGAATAATACTTGTTTTAAATTAATTTAATATGATAGGTTCCTAATAATTCTTCATAAGAAAATCAAATTAAATAGATTGTTTAAATTATTAATTATACATTTATAATATTTTTAATAAGTATAATATTAATTACTTTGAATTAAATAATGAGTATATCAAAATATCAAATTATTTGCTAGTTAAATAATGCTTAAATAATATATTTATATGCTGAGCTTAATTTTTATGATCAAGTATATACCAAACGGATAGTACTATACTATACATTTAAGTAACAAGATTATACTAAATGGCTAAATTAAAAAATCATCATTGAATCTGTCATTAAAGAACATGTATCCATCACAGTTCAATTGTTCCTGGAAAAATGTCAATCTTTGAGGATGTGTAAAAGAACTGAATATGCAAAATTGCAAAACCATAATATGATGTCAAATCCTGTGAAACAATAATTGCCATAGTGGTTTATTGAAAAAATAATTATTTTGTAGAAAAATTAATGTTTTGTATTTTACAGGAATTCGTCATTAACAACGAATGATATATTGAATAACTATGTGTTGGTGGTCAAAATTCAGCAAATAATTTATCCATATCAAGCTATAATTTGTCTCCACAGTCTAATTTTCGGCCAAAATATAATTGCAATAACATTAACATCAATTATGGAATACATCCTAATCTAAATCAATCTAACTTTTCTCTCATCTATGAAAACAATTCATCCAACAATGAACCTAGTAATTATATTGGTGGTCAATATTCGAACACAATGCCGCAGGGAAACCTTACGTTAATCTGTATTCAAAAAATATAATCATATATTTAAAGTAATTTATTTTATTTTTATTCATTTATTTATTAAACATTTTTTTTTTATAAGTAAAAGTGATGAAAACTTCAAATTCATATGCAAATGAATTCTAAATAAAGATGTGTGTATAGATTTTAAAATGTATCAGCATGATAAAAAATTCATATGTACACATATTATGAGACAATATTGGAATCGTCTTTACTCACTGGTACCACAAAAACCAAAAATCGTAAACACGTTTTCGCCGATTAAAATAAACACGGTCAAATCAACGCGAATAATATATAATACAGCGACGAGTAACCATGCATATAATATATTATTATATTATATTTTATCTACACATACGATGTATATTTGGCACAAGCGACGATGAAAAAAATAAACCTGTATATTATTTATTTATTATACCACCGTGTGTTTCATTCATCGAGCGCGTGCGCGGTCGACTGGTACCAGAGACATGACTGTACCGGAAATGCGTGGGCAAACGAGACGCGTGTGCAAATAATAATCGTAGCTATATCATCATGTGATATGTATATGATATTGTATACCTACGTATGAGTATTATATGAACCTCTGCCCTCGTCAACAGCGACGTAAAATCGTATTGGTTTTTTTTATATGACCTGTATAATAGATGCACACGATGCGACCGTCAACTGGGCTGTGGACATGGGGTAACGTGTTATACGAAAATATAGATCACCGCCAGGACACCGGATGTCGTATTTCAGCAACAAATCCGCGACTATATTTACTTGTACGATATACCTAAGTTGTATTATATTAAAAAAAAAGTATAATATGTTTCCGGCGGAGTCAAAACGCACATGCAGTGACTCGACAGATTATTATATTCTGATATGAATCGAGGACTGTCTATATTGATTTGATCTAATGATTTCACTATATCGTCTTTGATTTGAGTATCACGTAATTATCGTACTACGGAATCATGTATACGTATAAACTCGTCAAAATTACAAATAGGCCTAAAAAATATAAAAATTTGCACTTTAAACATTTGATTCATACAGCGCTTAAAAAAATGTATAATTATGGTGTGGTTCAATGGTGAGTTTTTTTTTAGAATACACTTTTAAAATTCTAATAAAGAGACTCAAATAAAAATATTGTTATCGCCTCCTTAATATTGTTAAATATATTTTTGATATAGATACATAAACAGTGGTTGTGAATTTATTGCATATCTACTACATGTCGACCCTATTCGACCACTGTGTATCTCTATTAATATACTGGACAGGCGCGAACGCAGGAAAAATTTCGGGCGGGGGGGGAGACATTCGAAAAAATGTTCATAAATATATTATACTAATTACTATTCATACTGTAATTTATTTTTTGTTCCTTATATTTTGAGGAGGGGGGAGTTAAACAACTGATACTAGCTCACACCTGATACTAGTTTTTAATTACAACAATAGTTTGTAAGCTAGAATTTACATTTGCTTCAAAAACAAAATATGTTCAACGTTTTAAAATATAAAATTTAAAAAATAGATTTTAATAGATTTTAAATAAATATTTAATATCTAGTTTTTGGGTCATCACTAAAAAAAAAAAAAAAAAAAAACTGAAAACTGTAAACCACTAACTTAAGAGACACTATAATGTTAGGTTAATCAAGTACTTATTTATTTATTATATAGTTTAACAATTTGCAACCAAATCATTCGATTCGATTTTCTCAAACTACATGATAACTTACTAAAGTTTACTAACTATAATAAATATCTATATATAGGCGTTTGTGGTGTACGCAAACGCAATCATAATAACAGTTCGTATACATATCGTTAGTTATAGATGATATTCACGTGTATTTTACTATTATAATATTAGAACAAGGAAAACGTATCGTCGTAGGTATTTATTGCAGATTCAGCAAATTCTTATTTATTGTACTGCAATTCTCTAATAGTCGAGTATATTATAATACAATATGTTATTTATTGTCTCCCTTTATTCATCCTTTTATCGCCATAATTTCTCAACGTTTCGCAAATTGATATTCTTAAGACTTACGCGCACCTAATGCAATTTGCAAAGCTGCCCCCACACCTCAGCGTTGAGATGTATCATAGCATGTGTATAAGTATATATAAATACATGTATTATTGCTTTATGCATCCGGACACATTTTATCTCGTATCGCATCGCATATCGAATATTATACCTGTGGGCAGTTTCTAAAGGAATATTAATTTGAACACTTGTGTAACGTTTTTTTTATTCGTTTATTATTTTTGTCCAGATACAATTCAAATCCAATGAATCAAACTTAATTTCGGTTAATAATTACAATGCGATCAGCGTTGGATTAACTAATGTATATTTAAATTATAAATAAATAAATATATATATATGTATAGATACATATATTGTTATTAGTATACATGTATAACCAGACACAGTTTATTGCGTGTTTGCTTTTTGGAATACGATTACATTTTGAACAAAGAATATTATATATTTTTTTAAATACAAAATGTACCTACGCTCTTACTGTAACATTATAGTATTAAAGTAAACATTGTAAATTTTATTACGTTTTATAGCCTTTTATATTATTATATACATTAATGTTTTTAACTAAAACAGAAATAGACTTATAAATTATTATGCTATTCAAACAAAACATTATCTCTATGACGTTAATTTTATACGGTTAAAATTTAAAAAAATGTAATGCTTTTTAAATGACTTAAAAAAATCTATATAGGAGGTACCTACTTTCTAAATACAATAATTTTTTCAACTATAAAAGAAAAAAGTGTTTTATCCGTAAACTATATGAAATTAACATTAAATTGTCTGCTAGACGTTATTGGGACATTTAACAAACGATTCTATAAATCTAAAATATAATATATGCTATATGAGTTATAAAATACAATATATTTACGTACATTTTTATGATATTATTGCAAAACACATAAAAAAAAAAATAATAAAAATTACTTTAAATTTCATAATATTTTTACTTTTCATTATTAAAAAATATAAAAAAGTAAGTACCTACCTTATGTTTATACGATATCTTCATTTGTGTGACAATATAATTTCATATACAATAACTACACATTGACACTGCTTTACGTGGTATTTATTTAAAACGTAAATTTGAATGAAAAAAAAAACATTGGATTACTAAACCTATTTCTCCATTTGGCAATGAATACAAATATAAATGTGAATAAAAATCTAATGAAATTCTATGGTACAAGAATTTAGAAATAAAATTGCTCTGTTGTATCGATGTTAGAAGGAATACAAATACGAAGCATTAGTTTCAGTAAGACATTGATAGATTCCTAATTAAAAATTTTAAATATCCGACCATAAATTAATGTTTTGAACTTTGAAATTTAAGAAATAATAATGTGATGAGCTTTTAGCTCTAAAATAGCACTTAATTGCATATTGGCTATCGATCGATGTCTATTATTTTATTTGGTAATTTTTTTTACTGTTTAACCCATTTTAATCTTTTTGATCTTGTAAAATTTTAAATCTATGTTCGACCTCTTAAAATTATGCATTATATAATGGGCGTATGTAATTTGCGCCAAAAATAACACCCTCATCCCACTAACAAAGATATATGTAATTTGCACCACATCTAAAAATTAGTTTTGGTAATTTGAGCTACTATTAAAGACCTAGATATATACAATTCATTTTTTACAGATTAACATAATATATTTTTAATTATTGATCAATGAAGTTAATTTTAATTGTTAAATTTCTAGAAATAATATCGGGCAAATTGTTAATATTACGGCATTGCTGTTCAATATTGTTCGATATTTTTTTTAAATTAGATTGGACTAGATTAGGCATGAGTCGGTATATCGTGTAGCAGATGCGATATCTGTAAATTTATCTGCTGGTAAATTCCAGCAATTAAAGTTAAAATTGTGGTGCAGATTACATATTCAATTTCGTTTTATGTCGTGGCACAAATTACCAAAATTAATTTATATTTTGGCGCAAATTGCATACGTAATTAAGTATACCTTTATTGATAGTGCAAATTACAAGTAATACATTTGGCGCAAAATACCATCTCGTCATACAGTATACACGCTACAGTGACAAATTACTATTATACAGTCAGCGGCTTCCCCATTTTTTAATTTCATTTTCAGTATAATATAAGAATCTAATATTTAATAACTAGACATTCATACTGAGCTTTATATTTTACACTTCAGTTAATCTAACGTAATGATATTAATTTTATTGTACAAGTATTTAGGAATATAAATAGGTCAAAATATGAAGGACATCACATAATGAATACGTATGGAAATATGCGCATGTATAAAGCAGTAAAAACGAATCTGCAGGTTAGATTTACACTCGAGTATTGTTTAATACAGGAACCCATATGTTCCTATGTATATTATTGTAAGCAATAGATCGCGCATCAGCTATTTTACTGCAGTGGGTTATTTATAATTGTGACACGCGATCTGACCGTACAGAGAACATGCTTGAAAGTGTAGAGAGCGTGAAAAAAATTTGAATAAATATTATAATCTTATAATAACGCGATAATGCTTTTATTTTCATACCTCGGTAACGCGCATAACGAACTTGTGGCGTGAATAATCATCAATTTCGCGGGCGACGGTATATTATTGCATCGAGCGGCCAATTGTCTCGCAAGCGACTAGCACACACACAAAAACATATAATGTATAAATAAACCTTCGCAAACAACACCTACGAAGAAACACACACATACATGCATAAAATTCTATATATATATATATATACATGAATTATACAATTATTATTATTATTATACAATAGTGTAAGTATACACCTCTATAATGATACACCTAAAACGGCACTGCGGAGATACGAGTGGAAAAAAAATGCATTTTATTCGAGTTTTGATTCGCACCGTACTCGGCGACAGAGTGTTTATATTATTCCTTTTACGCCGAGAAGCGCGTCATATAATAATATCATATATTATAGTGCCGCGTCGTCATTACGACACAGCACAGTAGCTAAATATAATATAGGTATTATGAAAAACGATTGTCGGCGTTAACCCGCGGGTCTTGAGTCTCTCGACGGTCGACACTCGAGTTTTTTCCAATCCTGGACGATGTTGTTTACATATTATATATTATACTTACGGGCTACGTCTCCCAGGCCATCGCATTATTTTCAAACCATTGTTTTAGACCATTATTATTGTTATAGCCTTATCAGAGTGGTCACTGCAAGACATATTATTCGAATTATTACGTTCCATACAGTATAATATCAAGTCACAGGTTCACTGAAGCTCAATAAGAAAAATGTGTATACATGCATATATTATTATAATTTGTTTTCTCGTTTTGATGGCCAATTGCATATTTATATTTATAATACGAACGCGTCCATGCATCCTTGCCACGGGCTTACGACGGAGAGCTGCAGCAACGACAATAGCTCAATCATTCGACTGTCGTATACTTACTATACAATGCGTATACTGTAAAAGCATTATAATATTATGATTTTGTCATAGATCTCATTGCGTCACATTGTGTCGAGATGACAATTTATAATACTCGTTTGTGTAGTATAAATTGATATACTATCAGTTTGAAGGTTAGAACTGAGCGGTTGTGTGGACATAATACGACGGCTTTATTGTAATTATGATATTATAATAGGGAAATACATTAAATATTCAAATAACTCGATCGACTTATTGCGAAATTCGTCGTATAATGTGCGCATCACTATAGTGAATTGTTTTCTAAATAAATCATCGCGATTATCGAGATCACTGGAAGTAGATTATAATGTAGGTAGTTTTCGATTAAAATGTACACCACTGTACATAGGTAATGTTCGTTTTTACCATTAGAATAATTCCGAAAAAACAGTGGTAAGTTTTAGTAAACGCAATACAATATCGTAAATATCGTAAATATCCCACCCAATCGCGTAACTAATATTTTATAACTTTATAAGTGACTTACCTATTTATTCATATATATTTAGTATTACTATTAGATTGTGGAATTGAAATAAATTCTACTGAAATAAAATCGAAGGTACAGAGTTAATTTCTCTTTCATAAAATTATATCAATATCAACTAAATCAATAATATTTTGATTTACTGTTTCAGTTGTATATTATGAAAAAGTCTAATGAAATATCTTTTTTACAATTTTAAATAAACTGCTCTGTACATTAATGTATAGATAAAATCTTTTACTAATGACTACACTCAATTTCCACATATATCGCAATCCCCTCAAATCTAGACTTTCTACTTTTACTCTCTCTGGTGACCCTGGAAGATGACTAAATCGAAAATTGTGCTGTGACCTCCTAATTTACTAAATACATATACATGCCTCAAAGTTTTATACCATAAATGAATTCTTGAATTATTCACACAGCTCCAACTAACCACCTACTCAACTCATTACTTTCGCTTAAATATTATACATATTTTTATAAAAATATAGAATTCGTATAACGCTCGAGTTGAAGCTGTGGTTATACCATGCAACTCAGCTAGAAAGTTTCTTCGGTTAAAGCATGCGAATATAGTTCATGAAATAAGTCCAGGTGAATAATGTGACATTTATTATTATACTAAAAATAGTACCATTAAAAAATCTGATGAACGGCATCAATAACTTAATTTTATTTTAGTTACACATATAGTGTAATATGTGTACGGAGTTTGATCAATTTTAGGTTTTGTTTAATATAGTAATGTAAATTTAATTAGTTTTTCATTCTTAAGTTATGTAGAAAGTCAAGTTACAATTTGAGGTGTGGTATTCGATGTGTAAATTGACACGAGCCATTTCTGGAGTCGAACGGCAATTTAATTAATTGTCAATTGAAAATAGTTATGTAAAATAACCATTAGCACTATTACCAATTGCGAACATTTTTACTGTATACACACGCCACTGACGATGCATATTACACACTTTATATTATCAGTGTAATAATCTATATACTATAGGAAGAACCTATTGTTCTCACTAGTTGAATTTTTCACTGCACCCTCTCTCGGGTAGCAAGTGAACTATTAATTATTGCATTGTTTTACGTCACGTGCAAAAAGCACACTCGGTCCGCGCGTTATAAAGGAATAATAATTACCATATATGATTCACCCAAAACCAGTTGAAAAAAACCGTTCTCGTAGATTTGAGAAGGTAAGCTGGTACGTCATCTCCACTGAAACACACTTTTATTCTGTGATATTTAAGGCTTAAAAGGATTAATTTTTTAAACTAGTCTTATTCAATAATGATTATTGGTAAATACATTCTGTCATAGCGATACTTTGCAGATACCTTGATTATTTTCTATTAATAGGATTTCCAAGTATAAATTTTAAACGCGTGTAACAACCAATCCCTTGAGTAATACACAATAAGTATAAGCGCACGCATAAAAGTATCAAATTTAGTGAGGTAAATGAAAAAGTACTCAGGTCGTACAAGCCATTGTTTGAATTTGGCAATGTATTATATTATTTTATAAATTATAACACAGTTTATTTATCAAAACGTATAATAAATAAGCTATATTATTTATAACGGTTCAATATAAGAGTGTACGGAATTGTATATACCATCGTCGGTGAAAATCGTTTCGATCGTGACGGGATATCTTGTATAGCTAATACTTATATTGTATATTATATAAACGTCGTAATCATTGCGCGCGTGGACGACCACCGGAATCCAACCGATCGCGCGGTGGAAAAAAAGAATTTTAGCGTCGTTGTGCGCGCGTGATATTTACTGAACGTCTAACCGAGATTCCAAATGGAAGTCGACGGAATGCCGTTCCGGGAGCAATCTCGCGCTACAATGTGCACACTGGCCGTGAGATCTTACGTGGCATAGAAACGGTTTCAAACGGTTTTTGGTTTATGGGTTTTTGCGGATACCGTCTATCGCAGCGTTTCTCAACCGGGAGGGTCGCGATTGCCTTGATTGGGAGTAACGTAGGTCAAAAATAATAAAACACCGATTTACAAAATTAACTTAGCTTTCCCAACGATATGATACAAATTTATACTTAATATAGATAGGGAGGGGGTGTCGCGAAGTGCTTGACCATATTTTATACCTTTTTTGGGAATCGTGAGACTAAAAAGGTTGAGAAACGCTGGTCTATCGAACCCGTGAACTGTGCATTCGTATACACCTTCTTCTCACCCCCCTCTCCCTCCGCCCAAACCAAAAAACATTTAATCTCTGAGTGTCCAATCCATTATTAACCTTAATGAAGAAATATAATGATTTCAAATATGAACAATTCTTATGGGCGTGGATTTAATAATTATTGTTAACCAAAATTAAATATAAATTATTCATACAGTTTTGTATGTAGGATAACTAAAAGAATAATCTCATTGCATATTGTACAAGTAACAGACTAATAACAATAATAACATCAGCAAAGACAAACGAAATCGTTTGCTACTGCCACTTCTCCGAAAGTCAATCGATGGGTGGTCGTTTCACCGTACTCATATACTCATATAGTTATATTACTAAATTACATAGTCACATAGATATAAAAGAAGGGTATTTAACAAAGAATCGATTGATATTCGTATCATACTGCAATATATATATATATAGGTTGTACAATTTAAAAAAAAAACTTCTTTCCGACGAAAACGGCTAAAATACGAATGTCGTAAGTATACATAATAATATGTTAATAAAATATATGTTATCGACGTAATAAATGTATATATATTTATATTTGATATCACGCGATACTATCTCATTTGCTTCGGGAAGAGAAAAAAAAATCAATAAATAAAATCAAACTATATTATTAGTATTCCTTGGCCATTTTTTATTCACTCGCTGTTGTGTTCCGTCGCGGGAATCGGTCGTAGACGAACGGCAAGAAAAGAAATAAATCGACGGTATTTATAGATAAAAAACCTGTACTCTAATTGACTGACAGACGTATATTATTGTATTAATAATAAAAACGTGTGTGCGCGCATGCGAAGGAGAGACGGGCAGTGTGTCCTTAGCGGATTCTCGTTTTCAAAGTAATAAAGTGTCGTCGTCGCGGGGGAAACTGAGTCTCAAGACCGATTTCCATAAGTAATTATTTATTCGGCTACCAGCTACCTAATCGAACAGGTATTTAACATCGGCGGCGGCGATTTTTTTTCGATTCGTTTTTTTCCAATACTCGTCCTCTGTCGCGTCTCTCTCTCTCGTATCTGCCGCGACTCACCACCGCCCCACCCCTCCCACCCTCTGCAGGATGTCTTGGTCTGCGGCGCGTTAGAATGAGTAACTGCCTCTGATAAGGAATATTTGTTAACGACCCTCGCGCGTAATGGATACACCGAACGATGGCGGCTGTTGACATTTTTTTTCGGAACGTTTTGAATAGCAGGAATACGTCTTCATTATATTATATCGGCTGCGGCTGTCGGCGAACGACGCTCGTTGCATATGTATCTATGTAATCTTAAACCGTTCGGTTTATTATATTGACGACAAGTTTATATGGTACCTATTATGATATAGGTAGGTACCTATACGTATATAAGATAGCGTAACGTGGTTTGAATTTTAAAATCTAAAAAAATGTTTACGCTCTTACACGCTGAAGTCAAAAACACTTATAGATACACATCGTTACATCGTTTATGGCGTAATCGCTAACGAATTATAACAATTACTGAATTATGCTATCAGTCTATGATAAATAATATATTTACCAACACCAACTAACGGCGTGTTACACATTGAGCGTTGTTCACATAATAACATAATATTATATACTAACGTAGTTTCGTTATTCGTGTTACCTGTATACATTTTTACATTCATTTTTACTTAAATTTGTAAAAATGTCTCGCGACTTCTTGAGAAATTCTTCTTCTTTTTTTTCATTAAATTACCACACATAATAATTGAATAATATATTTATGTGGTTTAAATTATTATTTAATTTTTCTCGATATATTCACTATCGACCTATATTTACTTGAATTGTCCTAATCCATAATAATTGTACAATTATTGTAGTATCTTTACAGATGATAATATGATGTTAATTTATCGCTTGTTTCATTTTAAATGTCGGAATGAAGCATGAATTTGCCATGTAACTTAAATTCTTAACATTACAAAAATTATAACAATAATACATACCATTTTCGAGTTAAAAAAAAATCATAATAAACGTTTGGGTACAAAAATACTTTTAGAAAGAACAGCATCAAAGCAATTATAGTGATTCTATTCAATATACCACGCATATACGGACGTCGTTATATTCAATTGTATCGCGGCACATTTCAAGCGTAATTTCCTATCGACATTACTTGCCGCGCCATTGCCGCCGTACAGATTCGTATGTATATACATAATATGTATACACAGGTAACTATATTCAGAGCGACAGGCGACCCGAAAATGTCAGTTTTCATAATCATACGTATAGCTAGGTAATCGCAATCGAAAGCCATATTCATCATAACTTATAACTATAAAAAGACACAGAGTTGTAGAGTCGTAAACATAGATGAATATAGAAAACATACGGTAACTAACTTTCGTAAAATATATATCAAAAAAAGATATAAAATTCAGCCAAAACGTGCGTTCTCATTGAATTCTAAAAAAAAAATGTTAATTGACAATTGTCTAAATTGTCTTTGTTTCACGATTTGATCGCGGTCATGGTGACCATTTTAATACCTAGGTATCACCTGAATGGTACCCACTTAATATAAGAGACGGAAATTACGAATTAATATTTAAAATTCTAACTTCAAATACTTAACAATAAAATTAAAAATATTGTCGATATTTTTTAATTGGGCGATGAACTACTTATTAGGAATTTTGAATTACATTTTCAAGCATTTTTTCTCATACATACATTTTTATCGAAATTTATAAAAAAAAAAAAAACAAAAATTTGAATTGCCTATAAATAGCTAAGTATTTTGAAAGTATACATTGTATAGAAAATAATTATTCTACGGTTATTCGTTTTCGAGTTACACATACAAGAAAAAATCGATTTTGTCAAGAACTAGATTTGCACAGTTAACCGAATTATTTTTAAAAATAATGGTAATTTTTAACTTTTACCGCTTTACATTATAGACCAGATCCAATTTTACATTCAAAACCACCCTCGACGTTAAATATCGAACCATTTTCTCGAGTACACATCGTATATAATGATACAAAAAAATAAATACACCAATACACGTCATTTAACGCTCATTAATGGACTCTGGGACGGAATAGTAGATTTTCCCGTGGCTTATAACTATTTTATAACGACGCGTACCTGAAACAAAAAAAAAATAAAATATAATACTACTATGAAATTTATTTATTAATAAATAAATGCTCCGGAGCGCAACAAATCATTCGTTATAATATAGGTATATCACATCGCAAGCACCGAGGAAATAGTGTTCGACCATAATCCACTGCATAAAGATTTACGCGGTGTACACAATAATAACCATGGGCACCTATACACATCTAACCGTCGCCGACAACTTGTAAATTATTATTAACTGTTTGTGGTTGCCTTTTGTACGTGTACAGGTAAGTCGCGGCGCAATGATTCTCGAGGGGTAGAAAATGGGGCGCCCGCAATCGCGTATACACGACATTATGGTATAATAATATTATATACATTGTAATGGAAATTTTATGTTGTCCATTACGCCGTTTAAAGAACATAACAATATTTCAATACACCACGACGTTCTCGGCGGCGTACCTATACACATAAATACACCTCGCGGTGTAAGCGTATAAAGATTACTACAAAGAAACGGTTATGTATCATGTATCATATTATTATTATCATATACTCGCCGTGGACCACGCGCTAGTTTTTGTAATATTTTTATACGGTATAGAATTATTATAATGATAATAATAATAATAATAACAACAATAAGTATGTACGTTTGTATGAAATACTGTTCCGCTTTTAAATTTCATATATCCAAGAAGAGAGAAGAAAGGGGGGGGGAAATTAGTGCGCACATCTCATAACATATAATATGAACGAGTACCTGCAGCACGATGTATAATGATATATAATATTATAAACGGTGTACCTACTTGTTACTTCGAATATACATAAAATACTATATTAACGATTATTTCGTATATCGTTTACGTATATCAACATATTATTATAATATACGACGACAACGACAAAAATAAGAGAATGAAAATATTAAAGTAAGTACTGACGATGAGTGAGGGAGTTCTTCGGTTATAAAATAAATATATTATACATAGCGAGTCGTAAACCAACGAGAGCGTATATATTATTATACGCGTACAGTGTATACACACTATATAATGTTGCCACCCAAGTACAACGTCGCATAGAGCTAATGACTATTATATAAACTATACAAAGTATATATGTTTGTGTATGAATAAAACGGCCCCACGAGGTCCACCTATAAACGCATATATTATTATTATTGTATTTCCATGCGGTTTACGACTGTATTGTGCCTTCAGTTTTCATACACATGTATCTATCTATCTATATATATACATTTGATGATGTATACATAATATATATCATTTATTACCGAGTTAAATAAATATTACAATTAAAAACGCGTGTTTTGCTTTCGACGTGGTATCATACATATCGTATAATATTATTATGACGGACACAAATAAGAATGACCTATCCGCCGTATAACGTATAGGAGGTATACAGATTATTCTATATATAAAACAGTCGAAACAATACGATTTACGGCCGATTTTCCTGTCATTTTTTTCTTATTCTTACTGTTTATGCTCGATTCAAAAAAAAAAAAAAAAAACACGTGTATACTCGAACCAGCGACGCATTATAATACCTACAACTATTTCAACGAAAAACATTGTGTACGACTTTTTTCGGTTTGGTGTTGCGACAACGACCCGAATAGATAACACATATTTGACAGTAGGAAAACCAAGACACCATTGTACATGATATAGTATTATAATATTATACATGGTGCACGGCCGTCGAGCTCTCTATTGCTCACTCTTTCCCTCGCACATACTGTATAATATGTATTTCTACTTAAACGTTATATTATATACAAACACGATATATATATATACGTATAGCTGGTACCAGAATCTATATATATACAGTATATACACGGGTAACATATATATCATATATTATGTATACACATAATGCTCACATATTTATTATAATAAAACAAATTCCATTTACGGAACAATTTTTTTTTTTTATTATTATTATAATTAAATCGCCCAAAATATTATAGTATATAATATGCGCGTATATAATAATATTATACTGCAGCACACGTACGATGGGTACCAACGGAAAGCCGCCAAACGGGTTTCCGCATCGTGTTTGATTTGATGTTATCGATTCGGACGTTTTCGTTTTTATAATGTGTATAATATACTATATTACCGTCATCTTGGAAATCGACACTCCTCTCTTCGCATCGCTCGGCTCCCGTTTATTGTACGCGCGAGATCGCCGCCCAAAACGCGGTTAGCGCGCGTTAAAGTCTCTGCACGTACGCTGTATTATAATAATATTATATACCTATTATAGCTGCGTATAATAATAATAATAATAATAATATATACCTAATATTAAAATACCGTCGCCGTCACCGCCGCCGTGCATAATGGTGTTGGATTTATTTTTCGCCTATAATTTTGTTTTATTATTATTATTTATTTTTTTTGAAAAGCCGCCGACACCTCGGGCCCAACGTCGCAACCGCGTGTGATAATTATTAATGTTTACTCGGTTCGGCGACGACGGTCAGTATATTATACACCGGTTAATGGTTGGTTTGTGAATATGATGCACGCGTTTCCATTTGAAGATCATCGTGGGCAAGACAGGCATAAGGACCCATTATCACGGGCAATAGATTTTTTTGGGATTTTGAAATCAACTGTTGAAGGAAAAATAAAATACGATACGATCACGCCAACGTTTCTCGCTTTTGCTGCAATTAATTCAATACAAATACACACGACCTATATTGGCCACTTTGAATATAATAAAAAATTTTCCCTGCATGTTGTACATATATGTTGGTATAATATTCTATAAATAAGTAGGTATATTTACAATGACCTTGTTTTTTTTTCCCTATCCAGCATATCACTGATAAGGACTTTTAGGTAGGTTTATAAGTATAAACTGTGTGAGTATTATATGCCCAATTTTACTTTTTAAAATAATATACATAGGTATTGTAAAAACTAAAAAGTTTATAACTACAACACACAGCGCATAACCATGGTTATAAAATTATTATTTTTGTAATAATCCGTGGTATAAGTATATATTATATTATTACAACGCGTGCTCGAAGTATAGCTTAATAAACAACTCTGAGCGTTTTTGGAAATTTACCAAAGATTTCTGACAAAACCATGATTTATCTACGTTAATGAATTATGGTAATAAAGTTCAGGCAATAGTCACACGACATATTGTTAAACCCCGACGGATAACAATCTAAAAGTTTCAGAAACGTGTCGCGCTCGGTTTTATTACGAATAAAAAACGTCAGTCGTAGTGGGACGGTGGAAAATATGTTGTATATTATATTTTGATGTTAAAAAGAGAATGGCAACAGTGTGAGTACACACGTAAGTATATATGAATGTATAACTCTGTTAAGCTTACATACAGAGTATATAATGTATATATATATGTATATATTTAATGCTTGACGTTTGAGAACCATTTAGCGTTATCTAGAGGTCACCGCGGGGAGGCGGTTCTCATTAACCTCCAAGATGTTTTTTTCCCACTCACGCATAGTTAGTAATAAATATATCAATTAATAAATAAATTATAGTATACGCTCATCTAATATATATATATATATATGCAAATAACGTTCGTATTATATTACGTTCTGAGCAGCTGATTGGCGTTTATAAGTCATCGACTACGTACGCCCATTATCATGTATTGATCATATTATTATAAAATCTACATATATTCTATAATATGATGTGACATCAATGCACTGCATAAATCAATATCTACGAAATATATATACACACATTATAAATATTATAAATATATAGACAGTTTTATTATGATGCTGTTGAAGTATACTGCAATGTTGTTATAATTAGTCGATTTATATTTTAATTAAAATCGTATTAATCATTTAGCAAAACCAATCTTGTTCATTTGAAATCATTATAATTAATTTAGCAGGCCAAGCTGTGGCGTACACTCAAATATAAATAAGAATAGCAAATTTAATGGAAAATATACCATCCACCCACCAAATTGCTTTCAAAAACAAAAAAAAAATATAATTACAATAATACTTTTTCTAATATGCTTCTATTATTGGTAAATGTATTAATTATAAGTATCTGTGTCAATTTGAGTATGATTTTTTTCACGAAAATACTATTACACTTTTAAGCCGAAAAATTCAGGGGTAGCAGCTGCTACCTTAGAGCCCTCTAGTGTGGGCCATTGTGGCCAAGATATATGGAGTACTGTTTAAAATGTCAGAAAAATATAGCATTATCTAGAATTAGCAGATTAAAGATTGGAGATATTTATAGGTAAAGGCATAACAAAAAAAAGAACTAGAAACGATCTAAAGTTAAGAAAATATATAAGAATACTTCATAAAATGCAACTAAAAGATTAAGTCAAAATACTTAATGGTTTTTTTTTATACGTATTATAAAAAAATATGTACTTATATTGACATCTATTGATGAGTTTTTCGATAATTTTATTTAGTTTATGTTGATATATTATTATAACGAGATGATGCTCTGCACACCTTCGATATCTAAAATGTAGAGTTACTTTTAACTCTAAGTGTTCTATTTATATCTGTTTAAAATAACATTAATAACTGTACAATCAAACGGTAAAATATATATTTCGAGAGGACAGTGTATAGCGAGGGAATATAGGAGAATTTCGTTTCGCGACCGTCAACCCTTTCACTTAGCGGTATCCCTACTGTCCCGCCGTCGATTCATGTATCCCTTATGATATATTATTACGATGATAACCTAATGACTAATGAGTAATGATAATTTGAGAACCGGTACAATTTCATCATAGAAAAAATTGAAGCCGAAAGGTACTTGTAAGAAAAAAAAACAACGCGTGTATCGTCGTTCGACGACATGCAGCTCTGCAGCTTCGGATATAATGCTTATAATATACTGCTATATATACAATACACACGCACATCATACACACACAGCCACCACGGGACTCCTGAGAACGCGTATATGTATATATTGTGTGCGGGAAAATGCCGACGGTCGGTATGTATATAAGTACACGCCTTAGCCATCAGCAACAGCAGCAGTAGATCAATCCGTGAGACGCGCGCGAGCGTGTACGAAGCTATACGATGGGAATCGAATAAATAATAATAATAATAATAATAATATGAAAAAAAATCATTATCCGTTCATCTGCGGCGTCGACGAACCATGTAGTCCTACCGTAGACGTCGTCGTCGGCGTCATCATGATGTACCTCTATAATGTGTCCCATATTAAATATATATATACCTAAGTATTATATATATATTGTCGAGTGCCACCGTCGACTAATAATCCGTCTCACGTGGAATTTTCAAAACGTCTCCGCACTAACGGTCGTCACTCGTCGTACGACTTAAGCACACACGCACATTGCTTGTATTATACACCTGTATGTACAGCCGACAAATATAATCTACAAAACATTTATGCGCTTATCCATTACCAATGCAGGTTAGGCACCATCCTGTACTACAGCGGCAATTTCACTATAGTCAATTGCAGTATAGTATGCCTCGCCTTATTTATGATATACATTAAGTATATACGTATATTATATTACCGTATGTTATCGAAATTATTATACTTACAAGCTGTGAAAATTCTCTATAGATATAGTTTGAAAATAATTTTTTTCTTTATTGTATAGTTATATTGTTGTTACAATGGAATAATATCAAACAAGTACACTTTGTTTTTCTGGATTATGAAAAAAATAATTCCTTATTCTTTATGAAAATGATACGTTTTTTGTTCTTTAACATTAAGAATAGTATTCTTTTTCAGGCTGAGGGAGGTCCGCAGAAAAAATATCATGAGATTTGTGTGTGTGATATATTACGCTAATACGAAATTATGCTACTGTATTTCCATTGATATACCGACAAAAATAACTTTTATGTTATCATTATTGAATTTACCAAAAAACAAATCTTTATTCAAAATATTTTTTATAAGAATGCAATGATTTTTCAGAATTAAATTTTTTTTGTAAATTTAATGTTACAAATTTTATTAATTTAGGACATTTGGTTAGCTCAAAGTTCAAAATGTTCATATCAAAGAATATTAAACTTTTCGGTTGTAGGCATTACAACGAATTAAAAAAACAATTTTAGACTTTGTTTAATACCACAAACACAAAAACAGTTATCACAGACTTGTAAACAATTCGAAATTTACTATCTAGATAAAATTATAAAAAAAATACTTCATTAACTTGACAATTACATATTATGTCGAACTCAGTGTTGGAGCGTATTGCAATCATTATCCAATGGCTATTGTGAGTATTAGTTCGTGCGTTTATCACGCTTTTATAAGAATACTAAAACTTCAATATTTATGTAATTAAATTATCAATGTAGAATTACATTACTCGATAAAATAGCAACAAATTAACTAAATAATTCACGGGCGTCGTACAAATCGAAACCGTTTGTTACGATAACGATATTGTCTACATTTGTGAACTATATAATATACTAAATACTACATACAATAACATATTCGAACAAGCTACATAACACTTTTTATAGTATACGGGATAAATTTTTCAAATCATTGGCGATCTACCGTTTGGTTCTCTGTCTGCTACTGTAATGTAATAAAAACTTGCAACCGTCAACGACGCGGATGTTCTGTTTTATAACACACACACACATATATATATAGTCTTAAAGTAGAATATATAGAACGGATAACGTTTAATGATAAATAACAATAACTGTTTTTATTTTCTCCGTACCTATATATTATATTCTTTAGCCACGAAAACAATATATTATATTATTATAATGTACGGTTTGACTGAAACGAAACCGGTCGTCGTGTTCTGAAGACAATAGCGAATAGGTATATACACGAGAGCGAAACACGCGAACCGTCTATATATATATATGTACCACTTGTTATATAATAATATGTACCTGTGACTGTGATCTTCGTTCGAGTTGTCATCGACGAAATTACGGTTTAAGTCTAATCCGGTCACACGCACAACTACGTACCTATCGTATATAACACAGCGACCGTATATGCTGCACGAAAACGTCCATCAATATAAAATGAACGTTTATTGTACAAGTATTATTGAGGTTGGTCGCTGCGAAAAAAATGCTTTTTACGAATAAATATGAAAATAAAATATCACGTCGTAAACCTCATTCTCGGCATGAATCTTGGTAACGGTAAAATAATAATATATAATAAAATAGTATATATTATATTATATATTTTAAGCTATAAACTATGAAAAAAAATATAAAGTAATCCATGTATCATATCGTAATAATAAGTTAATAATAGAAAATAACATCGGCAAAGATATAAGGAACAATTAAAAAAATTGATATTTCTCCCCCCACAACCCTTCTTCTTTTTCTTCATCTTGTACTTTTCAAACAATTTTCTATAGACATAACACATACACTATACCTATACCTGCGTTATGCATAATGCAGTACTTTGTTCAAAGCTCGTAGAATTTAACGTTCCGTTGACCTCGAATAAAATGTGTTCCGATTGAACGCAAGAGACATATATTTTTATTACGATGTATATTTACATAGTAAACACTTATTGGTGAAGTCGACCGGAATTCAATGGTCACCTAATCGTGTTTCGTTTCATTAGATGTAACGCCGCGATTTCGCACTTCATTAATATTTGTGACATCATGTGTACAAATCTTGAATAATTACGCACATAGTATATTATGCACATGCCTAATATCATAATAATATAATAAATATTATTACGCACGTTTCTGATTGATTGCACTTTAGAATAAAAAACAATTTGTAATAACTAATAATGATAATCTATATTGGCTAATTAAACATTAACCATAGTAAGTTAATCTTTTCATCGTACGTATTAATGGTAGTTTAAAAATATACTTATATTATTCATTTAATTATATAAATTATATCATAATAAAAAAAATGAACAATAATTTATAAAATTAATTATTATTTATAAATATTGAAAATAAAGAATAAGTATTTGAAATTAATGAATACTAGCCATTTGTTTCTATCACGATTTATATAATTTAATAATCAGGGTGATTATCAGAGCACACAACACCCATTTTTTATTTTATTATTCAAATTCTAATTTTAGTTACATAATTAAAAAGCAATATTTAAAAAAAAAATCAAAGCTCTAAAAACATGTATTTAAGTGTGAAAAAACGACTACTAAAAGTACATGTGTAAGTGTCGCATTATACGGTTGCAAATCACGAGAACTTGACAAAAAAGAACAAAAGTTCCTTGTAAAATGTTCAAAATTTGGAGCTGGAGAAGAAAATTGCGATTGAGCTGGACTGGAAGAAGAACAAATGAAAGTACCACACGAAATAAATGAAACATTGAAGTAAACAGTGTATGTTGTATACAATACACTTAAGTATTAAATATTAAGCAAACAATTCGTCGAACTTTAACAAATTATTTTATTAACACAAACTGATTTATAACATCGATTTACCTTGTTAGAAACAGAAACATTTTGAAATCAAAATCTCACTAAAGAACCACAATTCCTCGTCCTTAGTTTTAATAAATTAATTTTTTAAAAAATTTTCTTTTATCCTATGCCTAATTATTATAACAAAATAATTTATGAGCTGTAGTGGATAGATCTTTTTGATAAAATTATTCATCGACTATATTAGTGGACTTGTAATTTTTTTTCAGTGGATCTGGTTGATGTCAAACATTTATATTAAGATTACATAAGAAAATGTGGCATACAAAATATTGACATAAAGAATATAACACCAGAAAATATGAAATAATGCAAAGTGGTTAATTTCTATTGTAAAAAAATAATAATAAATAGTTAAAAGTATTATAATAATTATAATTTTTGTTTATAGAATTTTTAATGTATATTTTTAAATTTTTAAAGATATAATACATCATCTTATATTTATTATATCTAGACATTTGTAAGAATATTGAGTGAATATATTGTCTATTTTAAACAACATAAATGCATACAAGAAAATATAAATCTGATCTCAAAGTATGAGTACCTAACTTTAATTTAAGTGTTGAGTCGTTTTACAATATAACATAAAAACATTAAGCAGATATATCATCATTCTATAAATTAAAATAAATTGCAAATAGTGATCACTTATAATAGTACAATATTGCTTCTACAAACAGCTATTCAATTACTTTCTTAAAAGCCAAATTGCATTATAAAAAGGAATCAAAGATATTTTTAGACTTTGGTACGTTAAAATTTGTATGATTGCTCAATCTTTGCCTACTATAATGCGTAATGATAAAAGCCATACGGAGGAATCGAATAAAATGAATTTAAAGATAAAATTTCAAGGGGATTCCTTGAAACCATGTGTTAATATTGTGCTGATTAAGATATGAACTTATAGCGCACACGCATGATACTGCTGATATATATATTATTATATACGTCACCGTGGTATACACACAAACGGTTATTATGCGTGGTGTGAACAGCCTATAAAATACATTTTTATAATAAAATAATATTATACACAAACATTCCATTTGATATAGCTGATCGCAAAGATAAAACGGCTTTGAAAAAAAAACCGAAACGAGTTTCAAAATTAAAAACAATTTTTGAAATGCGGCTTTACATTATATATATACGCGCGTGTCTACACACGATCTCGGTACACAATGCACATACGTATGTATATTAATATTATTATAACTATATTTTGTCAAATAAAAAATAAAAAAATAATTACCTACAAAATACCTACGATCGAAACGAAGATAAATTGAAATATAATATATATCATTATACCCGCGTGTTCGTACTTTTTGGAGTGGCGGTTCGTCGTTGTTGTAATCAAATAATAAATACGTGAGGCTGTTTGGTGTAACTAAATGATTGAAAGAATATATTTAATTTAAAAATCTTTGAACGCTGTTTTTTTTTTTATTAAGCCGACGCAGTGTTTGAAAACACATAAAATAAAGTTTAAAATAAAAGATTAAAATAAAGATTTGTTGTACATAAATGTGATTATTATATTATGTATACCGGTAGATATGACGTTTAACTGAAAACAAACAAGATTGTTGGCTTAATAACGATGGACACTAATATTTCGGTTCAGCAAGAGCCGCGTTTAACATATTATTTTATACTTTATGATAGAAGTAAAATGAAAAAATTGGCAATGAAGAGAAAATGGAAAAAAATTACAATTTCAGAGAGCGAATTTCCGGTTTAATAAATTATTGAGACATAGGTGCGGTAAACAAATACGGTAAATCTATTTGTTTAAGAGCGTTTTATGCGTTCCTTTAAAATATTATGCATAATATATTTTTTGTTTTATGTTTTGAACCAGGAACGTCTTAATTTTTTTCAAAATTGTAACTACAACGTAATACTTTACATGAATTGTAGCGTACATGCATAAAAAACCATTTTAAATTACGTTTCAAAAAGTTATTAACGATCTGGTTGTAAAAAATAAAAACAAGAACGTGGTGACCAATGTTTTACTCGATAATTTATACATTTTAGTTTACCTATAAAATTAACGTAAGTACCCATAATATTATATTATATTATATATAATATACTTTGAAATTCTGTTCAGAAGAGAGTACTGAATGTCCATTACCATGACCATATAGTCCTGGTAAGCACCACATCCATATAACTACGAATAATAATTGAGGTTTGCCAATAAAGTCCAATCAATTCTGAAAATGTTTTTTTTATACTGATAATAAAAATACACATAACAATGTATATACACAAATTTTGCAATACCGCCAATACCTAACATTTATTACGTATTTTAGTATTCATACTGCTCAAATACGATGAAGATTGTTTAGAGAAATGACAAAAACTTTCTCCAAAGCATATAATTATTATGATAGGTAGGTACGTCTGATTATTATTAGTATAACGACTGATCTTTATTTTATTTTATTTACTGCCGTAGACGAATATTTATCTGTTCAATATTATTATTGATAAATAATAATAATAATAATAATAAAGTATTTATTTACAATGATTTTATTTTTTTTTTTTGTTATTGTTACTTAATCGAATATACTAGACAGCACGCAACACGTTTAAGAGACAATAATTATGTCTACTTGTCGGTTATAATTTATTATTTATGCGTCATAAAATTAGCGTATAGCCATATTGTTTTTGAGTGCTATTTTCGATCTGACATGTCATGTATATATAAAAAAATATAATAATAATTAATGTATTTTAAATTAATTCAGCTGTGTTTGACCGTCGCAGTCAGTTTTCGTGACACCAAACGGTACATATATGTAATTATATTAAATCGACAATAATTTCGGCTTTCGAATTTCGAGCGTTAAAAATCGATCGTAAATTTATCTCGTAGAACTGGACACATATTATTTTAAGTAGATGTTCAGTTATTTTAGTTACATTTAGCATGTGCTTTCATACCACGAGGTACTGTTTTGTCGAAGAAAATTGAATGGATGTCGGTGGCTCTCGGAACAAAGTAAAATTCTCGTTAGTTATTTCCATAGAAGTTAAAAACATCTGTTTGGTAACTTATTATTTAAAATAATATCATGATATCTGTAGATTTTTGCCCCTTCAAAATACGGGTGTCCCGCGGTCTTTCCCGTAATACTTATAACATAATATAATATTATAGTCGGCACGATTTGCCCCATGCGCGATTTTCGACCGGTCGAACAGGACACTTATCGATTTACAGTAGGGCCCGAATCAAAGAACCTATAATTCCTACGATACAATGTATTTATATATATTAGGTGCTTATTATAATAGTGTCTGACTACTACCGCGTACAGCACGAGCCGCGCGCGGTAACCTGCCCACCGGCGGCGTGTGGCCCGGAGCGGAGGTCACGACTTGGCAGGGTCGCCGACAAACGTGCCAAAGACATTAAATGAAATAAAAAAAAAAAAAAAAAACCCGTACTTTACTCGCGTTCACAATAATAATAATAACGATAATCATGATAATGATATATTATCATACGACACGTACCGCGTATGACCCAAACCGATGGCGGCGGAGGTCCTCGCAACAGTATCGTGTCCGCAGCAGCCACCCGCCTCCCGCGGGTCATAAACACGACTGATCAGACTCCAAACGACCGTGTTTTATACAGAACCGAGTACATGATAATAATATTATTATTATTATTATTCTATAGCTATATACTATGTATATTTTGTAATATATTGTAGGTACTACAATAATAAGATACACCGTAGTTGATTCCTTCGACATAATCCGATTTCCCTGGCACGGAAAAAAAAATTACTTAAACTAATCGATAAAAATATACAGGTCCAAAGATCGCATAGAGATCAATAATTGAAATAAACTTGACAAAAATATAAGTTACTGTATACTGTATACTGTATTTTTTTTTTATTTTTTATACGCAACAATAAATATAAATTACTTTCAATTAACAAAATAAATATAAATATTTTTTTAAACAGTTAATTTCATACCCATTGGTCCTACTGCTGTTATTAATATTTGTAGACTTTACAGTTTTTATAAACTAAACATACTAACAGTATGTTTAAATTTTTTTTTAAATTTTTAAATTCATGGAAATAGAATCATTATAATTTCAACAACTCTCCAACAATCCTCCGAAGTGCGGTGGATCTATGGCGGGTTGAATACCGTTCTATTTCGTCACGTGTTAAGTGCCTAAGCCTGGAAAAGATCTGTTTACTATGGCATTGAGTTATTTCTAGGTTCCTACGAATTTAATCCCGTTATTACTATACATTTTTACCATCGTCCCCGGCGCTGCCTTAACCGATGGAGAGCAGTTACGAAACTACGAAAGCGTTGCTCGTTAGATCTTCAACAACTTCTAGACACACTGCTCGAATAGAAAAACATACAAATATTAAAATCCATACCATTGTTCCGAAAACTGTATGCACTCAACTTTTAATAATTACCGGGCCCATAAAAACCATTTCCGTCACGGTAATTGGACTTACGCTTTAAGAAGAACGCTATCAGCGGTTGCGGAAATTTAACATTAACCTTTACACACCGCACACATTTTAGAGTGACTGAACTGAAACTAGTCTACCTATAAATGACCAATATCTCCGTCTTACTTCCGCTATCAGCGACTGAAGTGCAATAGTTCACTTTGCTGATTTTAAAATATTAATCTTGTTACATAATGATCCACTAGTAATTCAACTGTTTTTATTGTACTGCAAAAATTTTAGCATTTAGTGTAGCCGACCTCCGACTAAGAATATTTCATCCTCTAGTAATATATTCTTTATATTGCTGTTATATTATATAAATGGCAAGATCTCTTACCGTGTTTTACTAAAATATTATTTAAATATTTTTATGTTAATATCTGATTTACATAATATTTCCAATTATTTTTGGTAACATTTTTTTTGGATGGAATAGTTATTATATTTCTAAGATTGGAGTGTGGTCGTGCCACTTATCATACTCAAAAGTCTATTTTAGCCGTTTACCTTACATTGACCGTTGATTTGTTTTAAATTATGACGCTAACAATAATTATATACTATGTTTACCATCTATCGGGACACTTTCAATACGTATCGTCAAAAATAAACAACGGTCACTGTCTAACTAGATACTTACACGATGTCCTTTTACTCTCTTTGACAATAAACATCGGAATATGGGGTTTATATTTTCTAAAATAAAATCTGTTGAAAATCGTT
Source organism: Rhopalosiphum maidis (assembly GCF_003676215.2). Classification (NCBI taxonomy): domain Eukaryota; kingdom Metazoa; phylum Arthropoda; class Insecta; order Hemiptera; family Aphididae; genus Rhopalosiphum; species Rhopalosiphum maidis. The sequence continues at coordinate 72,527,970 of NC_040877.1, forward strand.
TTCATATGCGGAGTGATTCTATTATCATAAAACAATCATCATTTCAAAAAGTATTCATGTCTTTAAAAATATTTTTTTACATAGTTTCAAGTCGTTAAAAAAAACAACGTTTTTATTAAAAAATTATATTTTTAAATATTTTTATCCTTATATTTTTTTAAGTTTTTTACTTTTTTGAATGACAACATAGTTTTAATTTCATATTATATTTATATAGGTACCTAGTTTAAAATATATATTATTTATTTTTCAAGACTAGCTTATTTATCTCATCATAATTACCACCTCACCCCTCATATACGTCCATATATATATTTGGTTCATCATCTTCACCGTTGTCATCGCTTCAATCACACCCATTTGGAGCGGAACTTATCGTAAGTTGTGGTGTATTGATGATTTCACCGGCAACAAATGATGAAACCTATGCGGAAAGTTTAAGTTTTAGTATACTAACATGTCATTTTCAAATATTATATTTATCTACATTTACAGTTTTTTTTTACGAACAAGCAATATTTTAACAGAGTTAAAATTAACGCGGAATCTCCGCGTTTATCGTAAAAATCATATTTCAAAATTTCAATATATGAACTAATACCACAAATACTAGTAAAAAATCTCTTATAGGTACGAATAACGATAATTATTGTTTTCGAACAATGTATTCATTGCGATAGCACCTGTTTTCGTTGTTATTTCGCCAACAATAAAAAGATAAATTTATTCTATAGGTATCAATGTACAATACATTATAAGAATATTATATTATACATACATTAAAAAAGCGTAGGAGCGAATTGTTTAACATTTCATATCACATTAAATATATATTATAGATAGATAAATAAATAATATATATATATATTAGACAATCAGAGATGTCGTTGTTCGTTATTATAAAAAAATAAAAACAATTTCGAAATCATTCTTTGTTCTCAATATAATAATTTACTGTAGCAATTCGATTGTAATGAAAAATAGAGAGGACAAGTGAGAGAACGTACATGTGTGTATAATATAGTGTGTATCGTATTCGAATCCGTTTACAAATCAATTATTGATAATAAATCAATAAGTCAGATTGATTAGTGTTGTTTGTTTATATATATAAAAACTACACATTAAGTTGATGGAGATCCATTAACGATTGGAATTCGAAAGATCATATTACTCTATTATAACACGGAAAACCTGATCACATGTAATGCTCCATCTCTGAATGTATCAGTTGTTTGTCTCATATCAAATTATATCTCACTATTTGAGAAACTTATTGAAAAAAATAAGATGAATAATTTGTAAGCTTACGTTAATTTTTATAAACAACAAAAAATATTTTTTATTTTTAAATAATTACTATTAAAAAATATACTTCAGAGCTTGTATAAAATGTGTTTTAAAATATAATAAATATAATTTTGCCTATTGTTTAAAACGCATTTATTACTTAGGTATTCCACGTTTAAACGGTCAATAATAATAAAAGTAACGAACAAACATATCGATGCTATATCAGCATTCAGTCGTCGTACTTTATACAGTTTCACTTTAGCTCATAATTGACTGTTGTCGCAAAAATCAAGTACATTGTTATTTCGTATCTTATAAATAGTATAAAAAAGCTAATAAGCTTATTTATACTTATCCTATTAAAAAAAAAAAAAAAAAAACAAACAAACACAAATAATATTCAACGAGAGTTTATATATTAACTAATAACGTTCTCCATCTACCATTGAGAACAATTTATATTATAATGCTTACGATCAGCCAGTAGCTAAAGTATCTATACTTGAGTAAATCTGTGACTTATGCGGTGGATGTACAGAATAATAATATCCATGATTCCGTGTGTTCGTGTGACGCGTGACAATTATTAAACTGGAGCAATACGTTCATATTATATCGACTACCACGTGGAAGTACCTCAGAGTTGTACCGTATTAGCGACATCTGATAACGAAGTTCTTTTTGCGACATCGTTATTAATTCGTAAATAAGCTATTGTTACTTACAACGTACAAAGCGAGTGCAATTTATATTCATAAAAATTAAGACAGTAGTATTACCTATTGAATAGACGAAGTGTATATTTTTAAATATTTAACAATATCGTTGTGTGTAGTGTACGCGTTTATCATATCTAGCAGAGTCGACGTAACGTAAGCGGTTTATTATAATATTATGCATTATTATTATGAAAACATTACAACCAATAAGGATAACGTCGAGCGCTGTCGACCTACGTAAGGCTTTTTTTCATCCTTAAACGCCGATGTGTTTCAGGGAAACTGCACCATTATAGTATTCAAGTCATATTATATAGGTATCTCTGTATTTGAATACGCGGTGTTTGGAAATAATATCGAAAAAAAATATCACGTACCTACATGATGCGTATACGATTAGCCGGATACAAAATGAGAAATCCGAAAAGCGGTTTTGCCACTCAAAATAATATCGTATCTTTCTATTGGACAGACGAAAAACATTATCCTAAGCCCGCGTACAATAATAATACTATACAGTGTATGTCGACGCTCATATTATATTATAGTATCGTATATGGTATTGTATTTCACCAGCCGTTGATCCGTCACGTGCGATTAAAAAACGAAAACCCCCCGAATCGAGTCGCGCACGAAGCGAAAACGGTTTTTATTATTATTTTATTTAATTTGTTTGTTCGTCGTCCGCGATCGTGTGCACTCGCATATTATAGACGCGTATACATATATGTGGCCGGGACGGGTGTAGTATAATTAGCACCGTCGTCAGTGTATACCGTATAATACCTCTGCTAATATATTATTATTATTATTATTATTATTATTTTTATCATCGCCGAAGATTTAGACGCGTCCGGTAAACGTGTGCGAACGAAAATAAACGGTGGCGCACGCGTGTGTCCGGAGTGCGGCACGAACTGCACCGCACCGCATGCGCGAAAACGGCCGTGGACTGGGAAGCGAAGAGAGGAGCGCGCACAAAAACGGCAGACGGATAAACGATTTAATTAAGTTTTGGGGGCGACAGAGAGTATATAAGTGTATTTATTACGCTCTCGCACACACAAACACACATATACACACGAACGGGCGCGTATCGTATATAATAGGTAGTGTGTGCGTATAGCGAGTAAACTTGACGAAGAATGCTGAAACAATGGACGCGGTGGCTAAACGGCGGCACGTGACTGTAAGAATCCGCACGCCCGACACCGCACAGTGGTCCGCGTCTCGCTCGCCAACAAACGATGTTGTATAATAGTTATACCTGTATGTATGACGCGTGCTTACGACTTACCTTCTATTTTTCGATCCGATTTAATCGTAACGCACGCGCCTCGAGTCAAATACGAAAAACGAACCAGACACGAACGCGCGTATATTCCTATTCTATTATGCGATACACCGAAGCGGGAGGTTTTCGACGTTTTCAAATTGCGGGCCACCAATTATTTTGAAGGAAAAAAAATCGTGTACACTCTCCGAAATAAAAACGTATGTGACTGTAAATTGTTAAAAATGTGTTCGCGGGCTACAAAAAAAAAATAACAAAACAAAACACAATGTCCACAGACTAAACACTCGTGAGTTATTATACAGTGTATTATAAATTAAAGTGTAATGTACATTATACATACATATTATAACGACAAATGTCAACGGGACGAAACGGCGTGCGATGAGGCGGCAAAGAGTGGCTGAATTTACTGTTAGGCGCATGCAAACGGTAATGATGGAATGATGAAAGCCGTCCGCGAGGACGAGTAGACGTCAGTCGTTAGGTTATCTGACGATGGCAGTTATAGCCGTGTGCACCAGCATACGACAGAAATCGACTGTACTCAAGACTTCGGAACGAAAAAAGATAAAATTAGTATGAGGTAAAATATAATTTAAACATAATCTGAGATGGATTATCAACTATATATTTTTATGTGTACATAAATATATATAATATATACATATATACACAATACACACTATTGTGGACGAACAAGCGTATACATTCCGAGTGTTCTTTAAACATCTAATTAATCAAATGATTACGAAATTATTTTTTTTTTTTTGAAAATTTGTAACATACATGAATTGCAGATGAGTTCAAGTCACCAATTATTTACTTTTAAGTGTTTATTGTCTTAAGAAACGTTAGTGATTTTTCAAGAGTGGCCCGGCGAGACCATCAATAACATAGTATGAATATCATAAAATTATTACACAGGAACATTAGAAATAAATATTATATGTTAAACCACGCGTAGATATGTATATTAAAATCACATAAAAAGTATCATATTGAATGCGGGTGGACAGTGGACGACAGCTTAACGGCTAGCGTTTACGACGACCACAATTAAATCGATGGGTAGGGATTGGAGAGGAGGAAGATATAAATTCAACTCCTAAAACAATGTTGGTAAACACACGAAGTCTTAAATACAAATAAAATGGGTACGTTGGAAGGATGCTGTAACGTAAAATTTCGAATGCCGTCGTTTTGAACAATATAGGTAGATATATACCTACATATTATTATGTTTTTTTATGTACCTCCGCAGATACTATATTTTGTTTTACTATCCGGTGTCTCGTGTATAATATGTGTACATGTGTATATGCGCTTAGTTTAGAGAAAATTATTACGTCACGCTGGTTTTATCACACGATTAGCGTTAGCCGCCGATGCCGATTTGTTCTTTTCTTGCAAATAAATTATCACAAAATCGTGTTCGAGAACGGTTTAACTAACGTGTAGTGAGTACGCACTACGCTTATACACCCGTGTAATAGCGTGCATTTAACGTCTTTGTATAAAATATGTACACAATAGTTTGCAAGACGTAATGCACCTATTATAAAGGCATGACAACCTACCTACGACACACAAAACTATAAAGTAGCTTGTTATTATTGCACCGGAGCACTGCGAAGACATGTCCTGTGAAGTACTTGCGATTTTTATTTTTAAAACCTAACGTATGCCTATGGGGACTAGACATACCTACCTCTTTTGTACAAGACAGCGCTTTTTTTGTATGCATTGTCCTACCGGCCTTAACAATAGTGTTAATAATAAATTACGTGAAATTGTACTCATTTTTTGAAAATATTACGGGTCAATTAGTTACTTACATGGTAATCATTTTTATAATTGTATTATTCATTTATATTGTATGGTTCGACCTAATACATATCAATACAAGATAATATGTAATATTATTGAAGTTAAATGTGTAGAAAACCTATTAAAATATGTTTGTATTTAGAGTTTTATTTTTCAATAATCATACATTAAAATATTTCTTATATTTTAAATGTATTAAGTTTCAAATTATTTTGATCATAAAGAAACACACATAGTGAAATAACAATAATAACGAATATATAATTTCAAATAATTAGTTTTTATAATTAATAATATAAATTTAAATAATAGAGTAATTAGATAATGCATATAGGTAGATGGAGATGATCTAGGTAGAATAATAGAATAGTATACACGCCAATTATTTTAAAGGATGGGTTTTTATGATAGAGGACCAAAATTGTTCTTTTTTTTCTATGAGTTTTATATCCGGACATTATATATAAGTTGACAGTATAACTTACTACCAATCAACGTGATCTTATGTTGAAAAAATGAACTTGAAACAATATGATAAAATATTACTGCATTAAATGAAGAAAAAAAACATGGGTATACTTATTTGTTATCGCCACCAAGTAACATTAAGTTAGCAGACTTTAATCTAAAAATTTAATATTTGTAAACATTATTTTTCTGTATCTAAATATCTTACGTGTAAGACAAGTCTAGTATATGATCTATGTATGGATTTAATGTTTGAAATTGTATTTTATCATTATTATATTATTATATAATCATTATAATCATGTTAGTATGCTACCAAATTGTCACTAAATCATATGTACAATATTAATTAAAACATTTTTCAGACAAAATTAGTATCAATAAATATAGATATAGGTACAGAAAGAATTCAATAAAACAATGTTCAATTTTCTCCTTTGCAAATTTTAGTAACAGGTGTAGTAATAAGTAACTACAAATAAGCATGTTTTAATATAGGCCAATGAAGCAAATGTACTGAGGTAGTGACATTGTAAACTAGATATAAGGAAAAAGAAATAAGAGAACGGGGCAGTCGCGGTACCCGAGTTCTGCGATACTTTTGTTTGTTTGTTTGAATTGTGTTTGTGTGTATATGCTAATAAAAGTATCATAGCTCATTGGATCGTTTGATTATTTTTGGTGCCACCTTGTAAACTTTAAAACCGATCTGAAACCTGTTAATTTATGGTCGTTGAAGATTGAATGTCTAAACAAAAGGTAGTGATATCGATTTCTTGTAAGCCAAATTGAAACCGATTAATTTATGGTATTTTGGTTACTCAAGGGTCAATAGGAAATACTACTGATTATTGTGTATACGAAAAAAATGTAAAAATGTGTAAAATGTGTAAGCCTTGGTAAAGCTCTTTAATCTAAGAAAATTTTTCAGTCACAATAAATTGGTAAACTTTACACAAAAAAAATCATATCTATCCTTTACAACTAAAGATATAGAACAATAGCTTTTCGAAAACATTTATTGATGAGTTAGTACTGAAAAATATTTTATCGTAAAAGCTAAAAAAAATTGAAACTATTTGAAATATTTAGGATACCAACAACTACAGTTTATTTTCCGAGACAGTGAGACTAGTCAGGACGTGGCGAAATAATGTAAAAAAAAATTGTATACATGATGATTATTTTATTGAACAACACTCATTATTTCAAAATATATTGATGTTTTTGAAAATATATTTATACATTTTTTATATAGTTTCTAGTTTTCAGTCAAAATAAAAAACAACATTTTATATATTTTTTAATATTACAATTTTTTAAGTTATTACTTTTTGAATAAAATATAATTCTGTAATATAAGTATAGTCAACTAGACTTACAGGCGCTGGTAAAAAAATAAATAAATAAAAACTCCATAAGTTAATATGAAGTAACTGAAGGTTTAAATGAAAACAAATCTCCTTCGCTTTAGCCAATCGTCGGAATACCGATCGAAATCCGACCGTCCAATAATATATTACCATACGTTATTACTAAACGTTAGATATAGTTATGTGTATTTAAACACGCTCGCTGGGGGTGCAGTGCTGGTCGTAAAGCGAAGTAAACGTTTATTGCTTTTTTTTTTTTTTGATCCTCTTTTTAAACCGTTCTCATTGTATACGTAAGACGTAACTATAATATAATATGCATATACTTAGGTACACGATTCTCACCGTTTTTATTCACTTAACATCGAAAATGCCGATGGACCCGTCCTCGGTGTATACGAGACGTCTCGCGTGTATAATTTGCCGGTTTATTATAATTCGTTGTATTTATTTTTTTTTTCACTGTGTTCCACTCGATCGTATTATTCCATCGCGCGTATTGTATTCATGTGACTATGGGTAATAATAATAATAATAAGGGGTGTCTCATTATCCGATGGACACGATATTTATCGACGGCCGTAAAAAAGAATGAAATTAATTGGCGTCTGCCGCAACGCGTCGGATTAATAAAACACGGTACAGGTATATACCTACTTATACGTAATATACATACACGCGTGGTTAGGTTGGGACCGTGATAATCCTGTATATTATAATATACAGTCCTGGAGTCGGACCTTCGCGGGCGGGCGGCCCGATCCACCGTAATTTACGTATAATATATTATTATTAATAATATATATATATATTAATATAGTGTATATATTATGTATCTCTATAAAACGATATGCGTCCGCAGCACCAGCCTCCTGTGAGTTCGGGTGAACTATGATGATATAACGAAGACAACGAAAAACGAAAAAAAAAATATATTAAAAAATCCTGATTCGGAAAAAAAATAAAGTAAGAGATTTACGTTAATAATTAAAATGCGACCGTCGTAATGCGACACGAGACGGAAACGGACCGAGTATAATTAAATCACGAAACGCACGTCTTGGACTGGTTCCAGCCGCGAGAATTCGGGACGAATATATTTAGGTATTTATATTATATTATTATCGTTATTATACATTGGTGTACGGCGCGCCGGACCGTCTCGCGATTATACCACACGCATAAATTATTATTATTATTATTATTATTATGCACATGCGTCGTAAATTATTGTGTGCATATACCACGAGAATGAGCAGTGTTGAGCGCTTCCATTGTTATTAAATATAGTTTTATACGTCTCTCAGGACGATTGCAGCAGCGCCAAAGACCTCCCAAACGCAATACGCGGGTATAAGAAACGTCTGCAGACGAGTAAAAAAAAAAATTCAAGTTATTTTTTACATTGTTTTTTTTATTACGGTAAAACACGCGTATGATCTAAAATCGCTCATTCTCAACTTGTATTTTGCATCCTGTGTACCTCGACGAGAACGCTGGTCCGCGTCCCTCGAACACAAAATACCACAACAATGTCTAGCACTGCCCACTCAAACGAAATAACAAAACTAATATATTAATATCATTATTATTACCAACATGTATTAATATTCATTTCGACATTTTCGGTTTTGATCTGTTCCTGTACCACTACAATTACAATAATGCGCGGTGCTCTCCTCCGTCGCCTCGAATTCCATTCGTCGTTATTTACAACGTACTGTGTAGGATGTCCATGCTGCTCCGTCGGCCCCAGGTCTACTTGTAATATTAATATTGTTTTGTGTGCAGACATTTTTTTAAAATCTTTCCCATATGCCTGTTGATGATTGTGTTGATGACCATTCACGATCGCGACTTCATTGCATTATTCGTAAATGTGGCGAAGATCAAACCACAATATCAATCGTTGTTCAAAAACTACTCCGGGAGCAATAGAAATCTGTAATTTAATCTTTTTCTAAAATGAGATTAAATATCTTTTTATATAATTTACAAGTAATTTAATTACTTTTATCTTATTCAGTTTTAAGTAATTGAGTAGACTATGTTTTCGCTCTTCTCGTTTAACACCGAATTTATAATATATATTTCAGTATTCGTAACATTATGCAACTTTTTAGTTTTAACTTCCAACACAAGTTTCGATTGAAGGAAAACAAAAAAAATAAGAGGTATCATATAATTGTAAATTGTATATTGTTTATAAAAAATTCCATTTATAGTGTATAATATACCCATGACTAACGAGACGAATCGATAATGTAGTTGGATAATGTATAGAGGCACGTTTCGATGTTTGTGAGTATCGCTCACATATATAGGCCATAGGGGTTGAAACGCGTATATTATATTATTATATACAAACACTAAATTATGTACCTTTTATTAAACGATGTCATCCGACACACGGAGAGAATGGTGCGACGGCGACTGTAAGACCGCCCTGAGTAATTGCGGGCTATAAGTCTGATGTCAATTTGCGGTAAATTAATGGAAAGATCGTTCGTGCACCACAGCAATACAACAATATACAATATATTATATATATAGTATATAAGTATATTATATAAATAAATAGAATCCGTAATTTATTGTGCTTAACGGGGCTACGAGCTCAGCGGGGATTTCGATCAGGTAGGTCTGTAGGATCGCCACACATCCGATCGACTGCATAGATAACTCGACTTAATATGGCTACCGCGGACAAATACGCCAGAGAATACGACGTTTGCTCCAGGTTTACATATATAAATACACGTGCATATTATTTTAACTATTATTCTTATGATAGTATCTATCGCTTCTAGAGATCTTTTCGATATGATTACGCGCGTGATATATCGTGATGCCCACCGCGGATAGACATTATTCGCCAAATCCCAGACCAAACGGCACAACACTGGCTGGGCCTGCGTTTTAGTAGCCATAAAATATATTTTGTTTTTATATACATATTACAGAATAACATCGCTGAGACATACAATTTTTCCGTCTCATCGAAAAAAAAAAACATTGAATGTTAAATTAAAAATTATTCATTTTTTTATAATAATCTTATATACTTATATAATATAGTTTGTATGCATGTCATTGACACGAACAAAATACGATTTGATATTGAACGTTTGGAGTACATTCACATCTAAAAAACACACACAGCTTATATATTACATAGCTCATCACTTAATAAATGTTGATACAAAGGTTTAAAATCAAATTATCAAGCCTATACTTTTGTTCACTATTTAGAATTACAAATATTTGAAAACTTAAATGACTATATGGTTTATACCCGTAAATAGTAAATAGTATTATAACCGACACACTAATATAAAGCAATTGAACCTGTACATATAACCATAACTATAACTATTTTAATGATATGTTTGTACATTTATACTATTTATGTGAGTATAAACTGTGTTTCACCGTTTTATAGAACCAATTGTTTTTTATGCAACGGTCAAAACCGACTCGATTGTATAAGTCGATTTTGAAGAAAAAACGTTCCATCAAGATAACCACAAACATACGAAATCGGGTAGAGTTATTAATGCACATTATTTATACTGTGGTTGAAAATATATTAAAAATGAACGATAGGAATGAATTAAAGAATAATAATAATAATAAATAAATGCATTTACAAAATATAATTAATCACCGATCGAAAGAATTGCGCTTTAATATTTTATATTAGATATCACACGAAACCACTATATTAAACGTCCATTATAGAAATTCCATTTTTCTCTTTTGCCACGCGGGTAAATTATTTAGAGTAATTTCATGAATCAAATTGAACACAGTTCACCGCCCGTAGCTATCGTAAAAAACAACTTATCATTCAAACGTTATAAATATATGTATATATATATATATATGTACATAGATGATACGTGTGTGCCGTCGAAATGGATTAAACGTGTACTCATTATAGTATATACGTTTGGGAACAAGACAACTGTAAGCGAAAAAAGTACTTATAAGTGCAATTTTTTACGTTTTCCGTGTAGTTAAAGCGATTAAAAATAATTTTAATGTACGACTGTGACGGCGCCGGGCTAGTCGGATAATTCGCAAGATGACGAGTAGAGCGGCGCCGCCTATGTACAAATGGTTTAATCAATCATTCTTGATCGAAGTGAACGTCGGCAGAAGAGGCACTGTTCCTATTTTTATCTCTCTTATTATATGTTTACTGTCTTTAACCGCTACACACGACGTCCAATCAGAATGTATATTAACGACGGTGTAGCTTCTGAATGTATAATAAATACATATTACAGTAATCGACTAGAAAAAAAATATATATCTTATATTCAAATGAACATAATAATATTTTGGTTGGTATGGCACGTACGAGGTCAGTTCTAAAAGTGTCAGAATTTTATTTTCAATAATTATAAAAATCGATTTACTCATTATTTGAAGATACTTTCTACAAAATACTATCTTCCGGATGATATGCAGTGGTCCCAGCGATCCTGCAGTTTTTCAAAAATCTTTTGGGACTGTTTCGAAATTAAGACTTTGAGCTCTTTTACTGTATTTGTTTTAATTTATTATATAACATGAAATCGTTGTATTGAGAAACGAAACCCATGTCTTTCACCCGCTATAGTGATATTTTATGAAATTAGTATCAGCACAACGATGTTTAATGTTTTAACCAGACGTTAAACGATTTTCCTGTTGTCCCAATATCAACAATTGCGAAACGAATTTAGCAATAACTCTTCTGATCTGTACATTTTCTGTTGAAATTTCACAGCAAGACCAAATTGACATTTCCTGTTTCTGTTAACTCAAAAACAGTAAATTTATGGTCATTTCGCACTTAATCGCACAATATGATCGTTTACAGTTTTCGACGGTCTTATAGGGCCTAGAAAATCTTCAACTAACTGCCGATTATCTTTAAAACCTTTAAGCAACTCAAAAGTCTTTGACAAATTTAATGAATCATCCCCAAAATTAGTTTTGATCATTATGTACGTTTTCGTACTATTTTTATCAAGTTACAAATACAACATAATGCAAACACGTTTTTCATTTACTTCAGACATGTCAAAAATGCAAAACGAAACAAACTTACTCGATTTAACCATGTGTAATTTTAAACTGGAATGAAATAATAACTTAGGATTTTGTTTAACATATTCACTGATATGTGTAAAGTATATATATTTATAATTTAAAGAATTATAGTGCCTAGATTAGCTATAATAATATTTTTACGGTACTTTTTGAATAGACTTTTTATTAAGAGTTAATAGTGGAAATCGATATATATGCAAATAAAATACAGATTTAAATGCCAAGCACGGTCATTGTTTATCCCCTTTCTTATTTTAATACAATAAATACTAATGATAACAACTCTTAGCAATTGTTTAACATTAAATAAAAATATATTAAATAACATTTATATTCTAGTGTCTAATTATACTTAGACAATGTTATCGAAATAAGTATAATGGTAATAAAATATATTACAATTAACTAACTCCTATAGTTTTAAAATACTCTCATATCTCTACACATATGACCATTGATTATTAGCTTTAGTACATCGAGTAAAAGTGATACGACACTAGAAACTTAAGGGAATATTCTCATTTGAAAACAAGAAATTTCTAACGTCACAGGACCATCAAATTGATATAATATAAAGTACTCGTATTTGAAAATATAACCATTATATCTATATCCAATACATTGTAATCTTATTAAATGTATTATTATATAAGAAAATATGTTAATGAGCAAGCTAAGTGATCACTCTATGATCTATATTTTATATATCCTCACTCTATCGGTTTGCTTCATCATCATTGCTTATATTAAATAATAATACAAACGATTTCCTTCTGTAATCGTTCTATGTATAATATATGTAGCAGTCGATTTAAACGCGTAAAACTCAGTAACTCAAATATTAAATACACACGCATTTATTGTCACGACGGCGACAGTGGACATAACCGTAAAATACATTATACGTATATACTATAAATATCACACGAGCCGATGCGCGCGTATATCAAAAACCGCAGGTGGTTGTTTTTACCGATTTTATTATTTACTGCCTCCTCGTAAATCCATAGTCCTGCAACAGGCGCACTAACTACTACCGCTGTATTCGCGCGCATATAAGTTAACCGAACATGTATATAACCACGTAGATTTCTGATCGTCGTACCTGTTATAATAATTTGGCTCTAGGACTAACACCGACCCGTAGAGAGCGTACCATACATAAAATACACATACGTTAAATTCCATTGCAAATACGTGTGTCTGTGTATGCAATACAGAGACGGCGGACCGATACGAGACTTTTATCACCGGTCCCGGACGATCCCCGAGAGGCAGAATTTTAATAGGTCTTTTTTAGCGAGCGTTATCTGTAGCATATCGCGTCCACCGAGAATCGCGGTGTAAGCGCATACACGTGTTCCAACATTATAACGACTTTGGTGGAAGAAATGTATGGGACCCCTTCGATGATCGGTTGCATCTTGCATAATACAACACTACGATTATTCTACATTATATACATACATGATATTGAAACATCTTCGGAGACAGCAGCACAAACATCTGAACTGATTTCATCTCGTCGTCTAATTAAATAAAGCACAATCCTTTACCACTGTTTGACATTGCATTATATCAATCGTTTTCTAGTTACATTATAATTTAAGAGCCGACTGTTGATTTATATATATATATAGGTGTGCGCGCTTGCATGTTTTCTCCGAGTGTAATATATATTGTTATGTACCTAAGCATGATGCACGAGTGGAAAAAATGCAATTAAAATATTTGAACCAATAATATAATATATTATATCGTATATAAAGTACATGGCGTATAGATACACTCGCACAAGTAGGTGAATACAAGAAACAGATAAAAAAAAAATGCGATAAAACGATTCCCACCTTGGTAGATGTTGAACTACGCATATTATACATACATATAAATATATATTACAATGGCGCGATAACAATAACCGTTGTGGTCTACAATACCGGCAGAGTTGGTTTTACATCGCGAATACTACACGTATAGTGTCTGGTACGACGATGTTAATCACATAGCGTGTCGTTATAATTATATAAAACCATTTATTATTTATATATTTTGTACAAATAATCGTAGCCAATGGGGTTCTATTGGCGACGGCGTGTGTTCACACTTTGCTGGTGCAAGTCTCATAAATGTAGATGGCGATTTCAGTAAAAAATTATAGTCGATACAGACCAAGAGTCATTGACTACGATAACGATAATAACCGGAAAACCCCTAAAAAGAGAATCAGTGCAATAATATAAACGTTAACATGTGATCACACAGGTTCTCACGGCTAGAAGTAATTTACGGTTATTTTCCACACCTATTACCTAATAACTAAAACCGGAAAATATTATGGAACAATTATGACAAGGTTGATAGTCCCGGAAAGTACGCTTTGACGATAAATTTTGTTATATTTTAAAACAAAATCCCAAGTTAATATATCGGCACAATACGCAGATATGCGTGTATTCCGGACATAGTGATCGTTGACTAAAAACGGATGGCTTTTGTAATATATTATAATATGTACCGAAGTCTACAGAAATTGAAAAGAAGTGACTAAGAAAGAGTTCTATCTATTCCTCGCACGTCAGGCCATGACAGACCTTGTCAGCTAAAGTGTTTGGTTGTTTATAACACGGTTCGGAGATGATTGCAATCGTCATTTGTGTACAATAATATTTATTTACGCATTTGATAGAAGGATTTTTAAATTAAACGCTAGCCCACAAAAAAAAAAAATAAACTCGGAAATCGCTAGTGTACGTGTTAGAACGAATCGCGTTTACTCCGCGGGGGAGGGAAGCTTCGTTGTCGGTAGGTTAATTTTAATCGCCCCGGCGGCGGCAGTGGCTGTGCGCAGGAGTGCCGCCGCGGCCGCCGTCGTATTAGCGCCTCTGGTTCTGTGTGCATTATATTATAATATGTATACATATTATTATTATTATTATACAGGTGGGCATTACGAGTTCGCGGGAAACCGCAGGAAACGAGACACAATGATCGGTGTTGTTTTTTAATTTGTTTTCGAAACGACTCGCGCTTATTATATGGGTATGTGTATGTATAAAACCAGACGGGCGACCGGACTTTCCGGTGTCTATTATCGTATTATGCGACCGCACTCGCGCGCATATATCAGCAGCCGCGTACGAGAAACGAAACGAAATAGAAAGAAGGGAAAAAACAGACGTTAAAGTCGGCAGCAGCGTTAGCAGGTAGCATATAATATAGCTTATACACTTTATTTCGTTTCCCCCCCCCTCTTTTTACGAATTAATTAAAATACGCGTTGTAAACGCTTTGTCGTGGGTGTTGCCGGCAACGTGCCTACATAAATATAATAATAAACGATTCGTCTTATGCTCGCGTACACCCTATAGCGGATAATATAATGATATTATACCTCCGCACACACACACACATACACTACGTATATATAGCAGTAATTAAGCCCCGCGGAGTCTTCATCGGCGTCGTCGCCGCCGCCGACTTTTGTTGTTATATATATATATATATATATATATGTATGCGTGCAACGTGACGCGCACATCAACGCCAAAATATTCTGAATATTATTATTATTATTAATTATTATGTGTGCGTATACGTCGTATACGATACGCACTAGTCTCGATGTTAAATAAAAATTGGATCTATCCGGCGAACGTCGTAATTTTCACCTGCACCAGGCGTGTATCGGGTGCACTTATTAAAATATTATACATACCTATTACGAGTAGGTCCGAATGTCTTTTCATAAAATATGTTATTCGTATCACTACAATACGTATTCGGGCACGTGTAACGCGTGGCTAGACATATATTATATGTATATTATATTATGCATACGATTATTATAATAATCCAGCCGAGTGTTTAGATCGTCGGGTTATGTGATTGCGCTGATTGCCTACACGTTTAATACGCGCGCGGTGTTTATTACACGATAATTAAAAAATAACGTCTTATATTCCACTGTCTCGCATGGCATTCGGTCTCCAGTCGCGATTTCAGGAATTATTTAAAAATAAAACCGACGCGTCGGAACGTATAGCACCATAAATTTGACTGTTTCACTTTATTGTCGTTTTATAACGTGCTGCACGCCAGCCACTTTGTTCGAGATTCCAGTTCATTTCATACAATCATACGGATTACATGCGTTTCTTTAATCGACCAATTGCGGAACACCCGACGGTTTACAAGAATATATAACGATCTTCAGTTTATTAATTCAGAAATTACGTCGAGCGCAATAATTGTCGTAATTTAATACAGTGATTCCGATACATATTTTATCGGAGAATCCATGTTGTTTAATTGAAAACATGATAGGTACTATAGAAAAGTACGATATTTCTGCTAGTGTATAGTGAATCGTATATCACTATGTCGTGTTTAGTGGCGCAGACATACGATTTGGAATGGTGGTGGGAGGGAGTAGGTACACGGTTCATGGGTACGTGTGGGTTATACGCGATTTGTGATACGAGAATACGAGATAATTCAAAAATGAGTTCAACACTAACTACTCTATATTATATAATACGTAATTGACGTTATATTATATATTTTACATATAATAATTGAGAAATGCATTTTTCTTCGTTAATACGTTTCCGTTAATTGATATGAAAGATAAAAGATAAACACATCACTTAATCGTGTTAATACGGAATGATCTATGCTAAACATAAATAAATAATAACTGAACGTAGATATTATAATAAACTTGTAGAATACGAATCGTATAAACAACCGATGAGACAACATCTCAAACATAGCGTGGTGCATTCGATATCTTTATAACGTACAAATACGACAGAAACGCGAGGCGAGTGAACATGTTTCAAATGTACTCAAATTAAAATATTACTGAACGCATGGATCTAATTAATTATGAACACGACCGACTAATACCCCCGCTGAGTTTTCGGTAGCAAATAGTAAATTATTATATTATAATAAGTATATGTATAAACATGCGATGTACTCGCAGTGGCGCCTGAATGCGCACCACGATAAATCATCCGATAAAAAATTTAACCAGATCATAAATAATAATGCGTGTAAAAAAATAGTATTATGATTTTCCAAGGAAATGCACGTATTCGATATTTAAAAAATTAAAATTATATATTAAAATTTCCGGATTTACATAGGTTTGTTTGGAACCTATTGTTAAATTCACAGATATTCAGTAAATTAATTTTTTTTTATTCTAAAAATGCGTTGAGCATATAAAAAAATTCACTAAACTCAACGTTTTGATTCCATGTTATTATGTAACGGAGCACACGTCTACTAAAAGGACCATTGTCAGGTCCAAAATATACATACATTGTTCACCAGACAGAATGGTGCACTTGCAGGCGGAAAGTTGCGACATTTGCCATAACAAAAAATCATTCAATTATTTACATAGTGAGTATCTCATCACACAAACCATAAAAAACCATAGATAGTTTTAATGAAATCTGGCATCGACCAATGGACTGGAGAATCCATAACAAATTGATGGTACGTGAAAAATTAAAATACTTATGTCTTGAATTTAATTTTATTTTAAAAACATTCGTCAAGATGGTCAAGATTGGCGTGAAAAAACCTCTATAATTCGATAACTTGAACTCCCTTTATCGAACTAAAAAATTAAGCACCTACCTGGAATACGTTTCAAATAACACTCACAGATGACACCAATCTAAACGTAAAATTCAAATCTACAAAAATATATATATATATATTTAAACGCTGTAATCACTTTGTATAAATCTATACAATTAGCCACATGAAACTCGTCCTCAATTATTCAACCTAAACTTTCTAAACTATTCGTTTCGTAAAATGGATAATAATGGATAGTCCATATCAGGTAAGAAGAAACAATTAAATTACGTCGATGTGACAAATATAAGTTTGTCACGTAAAATAAAAATAAAAAATATCTATATGGTGTATATAAATAAAAAATAAATTTTATAAAATATCGTTTAAACTTACAGGTCACTTGGTTTATCGGATAAAATATGTTGTATAATCTATTCGTTTCTAATTACTATACGCTCATCTTGCCCATATATAGGTACCCCCTATATAATATATAATATAACATGCAAAGAAAATCCCACGATATGGTGACAGGGTAAAGGGGGGGGGGTGTAGGTGAAACTTGGTTCCGGGTGTCCCGGGTACGGCATATTCTACATAACCGTCTATTACAGGTATGAGGAGTCGACGCTGCGGCCGCACACGAATTTCCTATGGAGACGATGTACACATGGTCGATTCGCGTGAAAGGTTCCTTTCCGCCGCGTCGAAAAACAATACATATCTATATAATGCTGCAATTACGAAGTATTAACATTATAATAACCGCTCGACAATATTATTATCATTATTGTTATTATCACTATTAACGTTATTATTATCATTACCGTTGTTATTGTTGATTTATGCATACGGCGCACGGCGAACAATCCCTATGGCGCCACACACAGCACACCGCCGCACGTATGTAACGTAATAATATTATATTATATGTACGTTTCGTCTGACGACGACGACGACGACGACGACGACGACGGTTAAGGTAATTTTTTTGTTCTGCCCGACCATATCAATTAGAATATAATCCTTCTTCTCCTACACGACGGAGTTTACCGCGCGGCACACATCTATAATGACGTGTATACGTAGATGTGCGCACTACACGCGTATTATACAGGTATATCATATACGTTTTATAATCACGGTAATTTATGCGCGTTTTGTCCCACGAATCTTTTTTAATATTATGTGTGTGTGTAACGTATATATTATATTGTATCTGAGTATATTGTACGTACATAATTTATGGTAACGATTTGCCGGACGAATAATGAGTAATAAACAGATTACGACTGCGTATACGATGTACGCGATTAGTAGTATATACATATATATATATATATATATAATGTTATGAAGTGTGTACACGCAATGAGGCAGTGAGACGACCAAAGTTCAATATGATATAGACGGAGCTTGTAAAACTTTTCACATTTGATAATTGTTCGGTATTTTTTTTTTTTTTATTTTGAACCAACCGACAATAATACAACGTCTGACCTGATTCATTGTCGTGCATAGTCTATAATATTATAGTCTTCGATAATCGTATTGGCGGCGATTGGATCGCATACTCTGTGCTCTGTAGTCTCAAGTCTGGACCACCGACGGTTATGCATTAAAATATTTTACTGTTAATTTCGAGAAACATCGACGTAGTTATTGTCACTGCCGAACGGTATTGTAGCACTTTCATAGTTCATATAAATATGTGTGCATATACATACGTTATAATAATAATATCTTATAATAATATAATATGAAGTATTGTCGTTTTATTATTGAGACATTAAACGGCGGGGAGCGCGCGTCTCGAAGTAAGAATTATATTTGCCCATCGATTGGATTCATATTATTATTATTATTATTGTTATTTTTTATAAGGCATAAAATTTAAATCCCATCGGCGGCGGCCGAGTAATTTATTGGACACTAAACATGTCCAGTAGCTCCATAAAAACAAGCCAAACGCGCACATACACGTGACCAGGTGACCTGACCGTCCTTATGATCGCACATTGTTCCACGTCGTCAGGTCGTCGTCATAATATTATAATACCCATATTTAACATTAAAAATATAGATATTATAATAACGGAGCACTAGTTTTTGATTTTTCTTCTGAATATTTTTTTTTTTTAAGATTTCGCAAATATATACAAATATATGTCTTATAGCTACTGCCTAATTTACTAATATTGGTTTAATCTACATGACTTATTAGAGACATTTTTTGTCACATGTATAAAATCGTATAATAGAAGTAAAAGATAACGTTTATTCATGCTGGGCGCAAGCTCGAGGTACTTATCCTCGCTTCACATTAACGTTTCTATTCGTATTTTTTTTTTTTTTTTTTTTTTTTTTTAATTAGAAAAGTCAAAAATAAAGCATAAGTTGTGCACATAAATGTATGCTGCATGATAAATAAACTTGTAGGTACACGGCATGTACTGTGATTTCGTTAACTAGAGCTAAATGTTCATTTAAAATACGACTATTTTGAAAACGTAAGTAACTATGGATTTGTAATCATAAAAGAATTCTTAATTGAAATAATTTAATTAACATAGTCTATTTAGACAAAATTTAAATATATTTATAATTTTACAGACACTGTATTTAGTACTGGTATTAAGATATTTGTTACAATTTTTTCACATATTCATAATATATTTGTCAAATCCTTCAAAATAACAACCAGAAAAAAATCATAGACTCGTGCACCAAAATAATCTGTATGTGATGGAAAACAAAAAATAAATTGACAATAATTGTATCATCTCTATTCTAAGGACGATATTTGTAAATGGGTTTGGTAAAAAAAGGAGAGTTTCGCAATTTTTTTTAAATAAATTAAAAAGTTCTCGCAAATAATACACGATTCTTCGATACCGTTATAAAAATATTAGGAAAACGTGGAATTGTCCTTGTCATCCTCATTTTATTTGTAGCTCGTACACAGTTAACTAACAAATTAAAAGCAAATTAGCAAATTCTAGAAAAATTATGGTAAAGATCTTGAGTTAATACGCCAATATGTATGGGCCAACTCTATATACTTTATAACGCACGTGTAATATATATTTATTACTGCTAACGCAATTTATTTGTTTATTTGTTTGTCATTTTACCGAAAACAAATTATTAACAGCAATTAATATCATTATTATTACTGTTTTTTATTATTTATTTATATACGCTGCTATGCGATATGCGTTCGCCATCGAAAATTATAATTATGAACCCATCGACTTTATATCCATTCGATGAACAGGCCTCAGCGGTGTCCCGCAGTCGTCTGTTCTCAGAGTGTGAAATATCAGCTCATAAAACTTGTAAGCACATTATATATTGTGCGTTTTTTTTTTTTAATATTTATGTACGTGTTTCATTTTATTTTATTAGAAAACGAGATTCCACGTAATTCAGTCTATTCGTTTTATTTTATAAAGTATAAATATATAGACAATATACATGTATATGTATGCTATTATTATTATTATAGTTATTAATTCCACATACAGAACCGCATAGAAGCGTACGCTAGTAGCCGTAATTCTACAGTGCGGTGACATACGCGTGGGGGTGACACGGCAATATCTCTATTTCCAGTACCTACAATAACTATAAATACGGCTATAAAATACATGTTTATGATTGGTGTTTTTCAATACTCCGTAAATATGAAAAATAACAATTTGGATTCTGACTTCTGAGCGGAATATTACAATAAGATTTTTTCCCGTTTTTTTTTTTTTTTTTTAAGGAACATAAGAATATATGTTACCATTGATTATTTACGATGCAAATTCCTTATCGATTTTATAATATAGGTACATGATTATCGAATTTATATTGTTAAATATCAATGCATTATAAAAGCATGCGTAGGA
This sequence comes from Rhopalosiphum maidis, assembly GCF_003676215.2. NCBI lineage: Eukaryota > Metazoa > Arthropoda > Insecta > Hemiptera > Aphididae > Rhopalosiphum > Rhopalosiphum maidis. The sequence continues at coordinate 72,549,547 of NC_040877.1, forward strand.
CACTGTTCATTCCAAATCATTGCGATTTATGCGGTATTTAATTTCTAAAATATGTCAAAATATACACTTCAATAAGCCTATAAGATATTATGATTTGAATATTAAAAAAATAATAATAAATAAGATTCAAGTAGCAAACATTTCCTATCGTACATTTTAGTTTACTGTTAATATATGTTTATTGCTCATTTAGTGACGTGACGTGTTAAATTCGCTTATTTTATCGTTATAAAATACAATGTATGTAAAATGATAAAAAATCAATTATTTATCAACTTATATATGTAATAGATTAATAGAAAACTCTCACTCAAATAAAAACCACATAGATATTATGTATTAAGGTTTTTGATCATGAATTAATTTGAAGAACAGCTTTGTAGCGAATATATGAATATCGTTACAATTCAAAACAAGGTTATGAAAACAATATTTTAATAGATAACATATAGTACATTATTATTTAAGTCCATCGTAATTCGTAGTCACTAGTCAGTAAGTACTATTAGATTAAATATAGTTGTTAATAAAACATTAACGATTGAACTAAGTTATGTATTTGGTATATGTGATATCAAATCAAAGGGTGATAGTGCGTTGTGGTATATCAAAAAATTAGTAAATAAAGGACTTATAATATTATAACCACATGTGTATCCTTTCATTTATATACAACAGAAGTAACCTACACATGCGACACTGCATGGTACTCAAACTCTATTAAACAATATTCAAAATTTTAAAGTATTTTTAATATAAAATACTATTTATACAGAACAGCTAAAATATCTAATCATTAAGAGGGAATGTTTCGAACAATAATTTAAATCGAATTATCAAATTCTTTCAAATTTTCTTCTAAAGTTTCTAAATTGTACTTTTGGTAAATTATTTACTAAGATTTGCTCTTAACTAAATTCATAATATAGTTTAAGAAACATTATCATACATGAATAAAAAATAAATACAGCATAAACTTTTTAGTCAATTTAAATTCAAAAAAAAAAATAAACCAATCATTTTGTATCATTTAAAATAACGAAACAAGTACAATAATAATTGTTTTTTGTCGTTATATCTTAGTTTTTTTATACATAATTTCTATATTATATACATAATAAGCTAATACATTATATTTATGTATATTATATCAAGTTAGGTATAGAAGTAGATGTATAAAAACTTAACATTCACAAATTAGATTAGGTTTTTAAAATCGTAGTCAGGTATATTAATTTAACTAAATCGAACATTATTTTTCAACCTCATAAAAATCGACTGTTGTAAAAAGCGTAGTCTGTTAATAAATTGGTCACTCTGTATTTTACACGCTATTAAAATAAAATAATATGTTCGAGCTACCACGAATGTTCAAAAATAGTTGTAATAAGTACTTATTAATATTACACATCGATTTCATTATATGTATATTATATAACTCGTTTATTAAAAAAAAAAAAAAACGGTAATCGGAAATATTCATTAAATACGCTGTAATTTATATATGACTATAAATCATAGTACTTAAGTTACTATGCATGTATATAGTTTAAGACAATACTATATGCGTATACCTACTATATATATATATACACATTACACATACATATATACATATATATGAACGTCTGCAGCGGTTAATGTAACTGGAAACAAATTATTTAAAAATTACATTTTCGAAATATAGGTGTATATGTGTATGTATATATTATTAACGCAGTAATAAAAACGTTACAAGTTATGGCTAATCGCACAGTTAACAAATATATTCACGTCCCACACCAAAATATGGAATAATAATTGAATGCAATGTAAAACAATGCGACGTAATGTCATAATAAACTGCGCGGCCGCACAGTCGCAGTTGTCCGTCGCTTTTCTTTTCTACATAAATCGTATGAAAATAAAGATATTTACATTTATATCCTGTAGCGCCCACACCGTGTACAATATTACACTGAGTCGAAGACCGAAAGGACGATGACGACGAAAAGCTACTGAATGCAACACGTGGCTGCTGCTGCGGCATAATGCAAACGTGAGAGAAATTATTTTTTATAAAAATGTATATATATACTTAAGATTTAAGACATACGTTACGTGCATCTCAACTGGCAGTTGAACAACATATACCATCGGCTGCGGGATGGTATCAATTATCTATGCGTTATTATTATGACGACGATCCATTATAGCACTTGTTTTCCTTAAAGGTCGTGGGTTAACCTAGTAATATTATAACATAAAAAGGTACACACACACACACACACACACACATTCATAATATATATATATATATATATAAAATGTAAAGGTCACGCTTGAACCTGTTGGACATAGCCGGTGTGAGTGGTGTGGATGCAATGTAGAGCGAAATAAATCTTCGCGCATACGTCTAGCAGACACCTCTCGTTAAGAAACAGAAAAAACCTCAAGTCGTCCGGTCGACGGTTGTCGTTCTCGCGCGTCTATATTATTATACAAACCCGTCTGCAGGCGTGAAAAACACAGTCGTACGGTGACAATAATAATAATAATAACATATAATATATCGTCTCAATGTATTATGTAATGATATAATATTATATTAATGTATAGTAACATACGCGCCCGAGTTTACAACATATAAATAATAAACGCGTATATTTATAAGCCGTGTATATTATGCGTGTAATATATATATATAAATATACCCCATATGTGGGTAGGAGGCTCTTTAAAGTGACGCCGGAATCAATGAGAAAAAAAATTATAAATTGTAATATGTAAAATGTATTGAATAGATCGTATTTAAGTGATCAAGAAACGGTGGATTGGACGTTAATTCGTCAACTAGTCGTATTGTATGTTTTGAAATTACGAAAATGACGGTCAGTAGCAAAATTTATGCACTTTTATAATTTTATGAAAACATATTTTATAAAGAAAAAAAACTATGCAATGACCTATCCTCGATTCGTACCTATTCTGAATTTAAGGTTTAAAATGTTATTATAATATTATATAATATTCAATAGATCACATGCTCTACCCATATATAGGTTTACTCAGATTATAATATTTAAAAAAATTTTTAATGAAAAATGCACTTAATTGTCGTGTGCACAAATCGTTTTGTTAAATATAATATGGTCGGGATGGTGGCTGGTTATAACCCCGAGGAATATTATTGGTATTATTATTATATAGCCCGAGAGACTTTAACTAACGTACACAATATGCGCAAAGTAGTCATTAATCGATTATCATACCAGAGAGTGGATTATTTATTGCACAATTTGTTGAATTAGTTGTCCAAAATTTCACACCGATTCGGTGTTTAAATTTAATTTTATTCAATCGATTACATTTTTAACTAGTAATATATCATTAGAACGATTTATAGTATAATATATTATTATGTAATATACGCGCGGTGTAGTAAATACATATATACACACATATATATACATGTAGCCGCACGTACGTGATGTCTCAAAATAACTGCCTTCAAGCTATTATTATAGGCGTTTCTGTCTCAACGGTTATAAATAAATATATATATATATAAATGTGTATTATACGCACGTAATCAATTTGTGTAATGTGATTTTTCGTTACATCGTTAACGGTTATTTAACACCTCATCTTCATACGGTGGCGGGTGTCATTATCGAGTCACATATGTATATCAATTCACTCAGACTACAATATAATTGCGTTATTAATTAAAAAAACAAGAGCGATAAATTTTACTTTAGATAACACAGTGAGTAGGTGTATACGGACAGTCGTCACCACCTCTTCTTGCTGACAATTTAAATTAGATTCAAAACAGAAACATATTACTTAAATACATATGTTTATCGGTACTATCGTACAAAATAGCTTCGACTAGTTATAACTTAAGCTATCACTAAAAGTAGAGTGAAATTAACATTTCACCGAGTTAATGCAACAATAACCAATTTAATTACAAATTAGTGTTCTAAATCAGAAGTATTCAAATTTTATATTATAAAATATTTCAATTACAACGTTTAATATTTATATCTATTAATTTAAACAAAAAAAAATTATTAGTGTTATAATATTATTAACTATAAATTAACTATTAATTATAACTTCCGTTTAATTAAGTATTCCCTAATTTACATAAATGTTTTAGCACAACAAATTCTAGTTGGGTTTAGTTGGCACTTTGAATAAATATATTCATCATTTTGTTATAATTCAAAAACATTATTTACTGGGATATGAAACTTTTAAATATATTGTGAATTTTTCTATACGATTAAATTACATTTTCAAAATATGAAGATAATACCTAAATGTATACTACGGACCTATTCACACTGTTTTACGATTGAGTGGAATTGACTAGAAAATATTAATTATAATATAATAAAATTAGATTAATCTTAATACAAAAATAAAATTAAAAATTTTAATAGCAATGTATATGATATATATATTATATATCTCTAAAACCAAATTATGAAATATACTTATTAGTTATCAGTATTCGTTCAGAATCTTTTTATGTATACAAATTATATATTATTACTGAATTAAAATTTAATACATTCATTACATTAACCCACTAGACACCTACTGTACATCATAGTACCCACTTACTTGTCAGAACGACTCTTTTATATATAATATTTAATAAAAGGTTTTATGCTCGACTTCAAACAAATTCTACTTCCTCGCATCTTTCAGTTAGCCTCAAAAACATTTTAAAAAAATCCGATAAGATGACTTAAACAAAAATGACGCAGATAATTGCAGAGTTTGTAAGATTTATTGTAAAATTACATGGGTAGAGAAATATCTACATTAATACACGTATTAGTAACATGTATATATTGAAACGTTGCCGTTCGGAATAATATGACATGTATCGTACATGTACATATTATGTTATATTTCTGGACGCAAGTTTATTAAAAAGAAATACAAACAGCATAGATAAATGGCGAGTCTCAAAGTCGACGACGTATCAGCAGTTCTGAAAAACAAATCCAATTGTACCTACATTTTATCCGATCGCGGTGTAATCATAATTTCTGTATATTTGTCGCGCAAAACCGAATACGACTACGGCAACGTCTTACAATACATGTACACATCCATACGTAATATATATATATGTATAAATTATGGTATTGTTTTACCATACGCGTCGTTTGACCGATTGATTTAGTGAGGTCCGTGTGGGCATATTAAATATATATATATACACGCGAGAGTATATTTTTTTAGTGTGTATATACTATATATGTACGTGAATAGTATTTATTTTAAATATGAGTAGAGAACACAACGTATTACCCTGCAAGCTGTCGCCGTCACGCCGTTGTCATAACCCACAAATTGAAATTGATGAAAAAATAAATGGTGTCCGGGGTCATGACCGAAGGTGTGAACACAACAATGTAAGTAGACTGACACCACGCGCGCGACCGCGATCGCGACTGTAAGATGAATACAATTTAATGTAGGCACGGTATGAAAATAATAATAATAATAATAATAAAGAAACGATACGTGAAGATCCCTTGGGGCCAACCGTGAAGAAGACGAAGAAGAATGAGGGAAATAAGAAGAAGCGCACCCGCTCGCTAACGAGTGTTCTTGACACGTCTCCCGTCCGAGAGAACGGTGAGCGTGTGTGAAAATTCAGGCGATATTATGGAAATGTGTTTGTGTGTGCATACAATAATAATAATATACTAATATCGTGTATGTAGAAAAAAGCAATAAAAACGACACGAAGAAATAATAAAAATATTACCATAATAAATTATAAACCGGCGTTCTACCAGTCTGCCGTTAGGTTAAGTATATGTAGTTATAATGTTTAGTGCAGGGAGGCAGCAGTTAAGGGCAAACGTGACGATGAGATTCTCGTTGCAGTGTCTGTCAGGATCGCGAGAACTGTATCTACTAACTGATGTATCTTTTAAATAATACGTGATTACACCTTATTAAGGTTTTTGGTCACTCAGTTCCTACGATGCAATGCGTGAGAGAATATTGTGGTTTTACGTAAGTTTTTTTTTTTACTGTATAGAAACTTTATATGTTTGAAAAAACCCCGTGATGTTTATTTTTATTTTAACCAGTGCGACACTTTGAAAATCACTATTTGAAAAAAATAGTTAATTTATACGAAAATGATCCGGATCCTTGATATCATAGGTACGTACATCGTGTGAAAAATGTATTTATTTAATAATTAATCAATCGATTTCCAATACAATTTCAAATAGAAAATAGAAATTATGTGTTTCGAACGAAGTGACCGAAATATTCAGTGATTATACCTGGTAAGACTTACAATTTTCACCTATACCTATTTATAAAAAAGAAGTATAACCACAATTTGTTTAGCAATACATCACTATGTTATACATACACAAATACATATTTCACTGGCGAGAATAGCTTGTTAATACCGAAGCACAGATACATGTTCTCTTAAAAAAAGGTGATTCAATTCCATTTACGTATGATTATTGAATTAACATTACTGCCACTGCCCTAACCGTCACATTTTCAAACACTTGTTTTTCCGCGCCGTTGCAGGACCTATATTATGTTATGTACACACGCATTGTATTTTCAACATACCTAAAAATATATTGCATTTTATTCGTGACGTGACTAGACCAGCGGCGTCCTCAAAGAGGGACGTGCTATAGCGTAATTAAATGAGAACATAACCCACTGTGCGCCGCCCATAGGGTTTTAAACGTGTAAATTAGCGTCGACGGACGCGAAAAACCATTGCCAGCGAGCGCCGAAAACACCTCGAGGGACAACATAGTTAATCAGTCGTATAGGAAGGTATACCGCAGCAACGGACATTATAATATAATGTTTTCTTAAGCAGTCGACCAATTGTTATTATTATTATTATTATAAATATACGCGCCCCGGCTTGTTTTTTTTTTACGATTATTATTTTGGTTTTTTAATTTTCTCCGTTCATATTACCATTCGACTTTCGAAACGCGTATTTAACGCGGCATAAATTATTTAATATTATTACAATATTACACGCCGCCGCCAGTGAGCACCGAGAACACTTGTGTAATATATATACACACACACACACACACACACACACACACGATCCGTGGAATATATATTATTATATTATATAGATACCTATGAAACGTATGTGTATTACAACGACCGCGGCATTATAATAGAATCTCGTGGTATGTATATGCTCACAGCACTAACAATAATATTATGATAAATAAATCTCTGAAATAAATGACAAGACGCGCGCTTATTTTCCTTTGTTTTTTTTACCCCTCCGTCGTCTCACAGGTAGGTAGTCGGGGCTACTGGTGTGCGGCGGCGGCGGCGTATAATACATAATATATCTGACGTTTCGTAAATCCACCGCCGACCGGCCGGAAATTACTATAATACAAGTACGGCAATTGTCGAGAATATATAATTGTATCGGTGAGTTTAAAAAATTCAACGGATTTAGCTGTTTTTGAGCAATGTAAATGATTCAATTACTTTCGACTGAAATTTGATTGTCTTAAAGTTAGTTAAGGGCTTAGGGTCAAAAACATATAACATTTAATTATACATTTATAATCAATGATATAACATTAAATTTGAAGCGATAAAATTACTTTTTTTAAGTTTTTTTACGTTTAAAAAAATGTAAACAAAAAATACACGATTATACATAGAAAACAACTGTTGAATAAAATAAAATACCACCCCTGTGAAAAATTATAAAAAGTTATGATTCATAACTAATGATAATAATAATCATAAACTTTAAAGAAGAGGATAACGGAGGCCCCTGACACAAAAATCAATCATCGTTTCACTGTGCGGGTCCGGCGTGTCGAGAAATACGTATAGTGATCGTTCATCATCATAATACCATATATTATTATACGCGTTAGGTTAGATTACTTAAACGACGCGTACACCGACGTCGACTTACAAAATCAGAGTTTTAATAAGATTTTTGAATACAAACGCAAACGCAGGCACATTATTAACATCCATAATATTTTAGCCGGCGTCGTTTGACCGATCGCATACTGTTATCGGTACTTACACAAAATTACTATTACGAGTATATACCAGTTTTTATCGAATGTTAAAATTAGTTTTCATAATCCCATATTAATGTATACGAAGTGATCCTTTTAATTTTTTTCTTAGTCATTCTTTACAAAATGGCAATACACGTAAATTGTATTTGTGTTTTTGTACTTTTTATGTTGTTAAATTACTCACACACACTAATCGAAATTAATTCAATCAAATTGTACTGTATGATTTATTAAAATAAATATTACTATTACTGTTTGTATACAAACATATTTTTAAGTATAGTCAACAACATTAATTTATTAATACAGTAAAACCTCCCATAATGGCTACCTCACATTAGCGAACGATTTCTTGGAGACGGGGACATTTTCATAACTTTTGAAAGTAAAAGCCTCCGAATATGGGACACTTGATTAAAAAAAAATCAGGAATAACAGACATTTTTACTCAAAACAAGTATTTGACAAAATTGGTTTTTTTTTTTTTATTATAACTCAAAAACGAATAACCGTAGATACTTGAAATTTTCACATAATATTTATGTTATCATTTCTAATATATAAAATAATTTTCTAAATATTTTCTTTTTTAGCTATTTATAGAATTTGTTTTTTGTTTTTTTTTATATATTATGTTAATAACTTTTTTTTGGTTCAAGGTGCTTGAAAATTGAATGTAAGTGTTTTTATAAGTTCTTATCTTTTAATTTCTTTAAAAGAACACTGGGTGTTGCATTGATATATATTATATTTTAAATTTTTACGGTAATATTAATTTATATTTTATTTAATTAATTTGTCAATCTTTAAAACATTTTAACTAAATTTAACCACCTCCGAATAGCAAACAAAATTTTGGTGACCGATAGTGTCCGCTATTCAGAGGTTTCACTGTAATTTATTCACAACAAAAACATAGATATAGGTAGAATAGTATGTAACACAAACGCATATAACTGCATGTTACACAATAATTACATATATATTTTATTATATATTTTCCCCGTTCATCCGAAGATATAGGTAATATAATATTCAAATACGATTCTCCGACCAACTATATAAGGTCTGATCATCATTTAATTGTATGTTTTTTTATTATTTATTTTTTTTTTTTTAAGCAAACAGACGTACAATTATAAACCCATTTAAATGAGAACGCCGTAATGATTCATTTTATTATTATTATTATTCAAATAGAAAACGTTTAAATATGTTTAATGTCACAATTAACGTATGCCGTTTTTATTATTTATTGCGTACTACCAATGGCCTCTCTACATATTTACATACTGCATATTATACGTACAAATGTATTTATTTAGTTACATAATTATTTTTTTCTAATTTCAATGCTCATTAACAGTGAAATGCTTTTGCAAATATCATCCATAAATCATTTATATAGTGGTGTATGTATTATAGGGAGAATTGGGGGGGGCGAGGGGCTTTGATGCCGCATTGTAATGATTGAAAAACTAGTATTTTATAGATATCTCACTGGACTAAACAGCTCAGTGAATCTGGAACTGAAAATAAATGTATTTTTCGTAAAATGTGGTACCTAAACATATTCTTGTAATTTACGCGTTTAAGGTTATTGGTTATTGGTATACTATCAAATTTCAATATCAATGCATCGTGATTTTATTAATCCGAAATTACTCAATTTTGGTTAAAGCGATACTTCTATAGACTATACATTATTATTTTTATTACTATAACACCTCCTTCCATTCAAACACACGGCGAAGAAGTCGCTTCTCACAAGTGTTAACAATGTAAAACCACTTTAATGCGCATTGAATATTTTAAATAGGCTTGTTCTCGAAAACTCATGTATGTAAATATACCAAATATAAGGTAAAATATATATAGACAGGTTAAATTGGAAGTGACTTAAACATCGTGGATTATAATACACCTCATTAAAATCTATATTATTTGTTTACACAGCATATGCAAATCAGGTTAGTTAGTTTATGTAAAACATTCTGTTGATGATGTGTTTTAGTTGTCAAAATGTGTACTTGTTTATTTTTATAAATAATTAAAATAAAAAAAAAATCAGTCTTGGAAAATTACATATCTTTCAACTCTCGAAGACAAGTTTGAAAATTAAAAAAAAAATACTTAAAATACTTTGCATTCATTAAATACGTAATAATAAGCACCGAGATCAAAAATGAGTATCTGTATTTGTTTTTAAACCAAATTAAAAAACCACAGAAGTTATAGGTATAGAATAGACGCGATACACTTTTAGGACATCCGTCATCCTATACATGAATTTGGCTTTAAACTCGGTACATATTATATCTATATATTAGTCAGTATATAAACTTTAACTATTGCAACTGTTAAACTTATATACTTAAATAATTATAATTAATTTTGATCACATGACCATTCAACCATTAAATTATGTAATTTAATTTGTTTTAGTCTTGATTCATTTTATATCCAAGATAAATCTACTTCTAACAATAAAATCAAAAATTTGTCGATAACAATGGAATGGATCAAGTAAAAGCATAATAATAATCATTCCTATCAAATATTTAACATAAAATGTCAATACATTTTTTTAAGCTCTGATATATAGAGTTGCTTATTATAATCTCAAGTTGAGGCAGAAAATGTTTTTGTATTTTCTATTTACATTTGGTGATGCATAATAAACTAGGTCTATATTTCTATATTTCTATAATTTAATAAGCAACATAAGTTATTGGTGACCCCATGGAGTTATTATAATTATATTAATCTCACACAATGATAAAGGCTTTACGAAGTAAAACATAAAATATAGAGTTGAAATTACAAAAAGGAATAGTAAACTTTTAACGGAATAAAGTTTTAACGTCGAATCTAACCACGTAAATTTGTGACCCTTAGACTAAGAACATGCAAAGACACAGCAGGGTTATAATTTCAAAAATAAATTATTTTAGACTCTAATAATCTAATGTATAAGTAACAAGGAATAAAACAGAAATTAAAAATATCAAAACCGTTTTTCTAGCAACAATGTTTTGTAACCGCGCCACTGCTACCAATGATTAATCTAAGTCCTTCTCCGCACTAAGGTTGAGCGAGCGTATTACTCTTACACTGTACACGCACGTACTTAAAAATCGACAAAAGTACATATAATATTATGGTATTGGGTGTGAAATGTGTGCCTTCCAGGTCTAGCAACTAATGAATAATATATAGTGTTAATGCTACGACAGCAGCAGTAACGGCGGCGTTCATTACGCGACCGCTGTCGTTTAAGTCTCTCAGGAGCGTCAGCGTTTATAAGAAATGAGAAAACCAGTAATAATAATCAGAGTATTTTGAACATGATAATTCGAATTCAATAGTTCAACTAATTACTTTGAACACTTAAGTTTTTCCAGGGCTTAAAATATAAAACATTTTTTTCAAATTTCTATTTTGGTATCGAATATTTAACATCGGTCTGTGTCTCTTCACACATGCCTATCCGCTGGTCGCCGTCTTATCCACTTCGAGTATATTATTTTTTATTGTACCCGCGTTTCAACTATCTCATCTCGCCGCTAATGAATATGATTATGCCTATGATTATGCCGACCATTTAATTACCTTCACATGTATATAATATATTATTATACACGCGTGCCCGCGCCACTGCTTTAATGGGCATAGTTTAAGCTGGCTGCTGTTAATTAAACGATTTTCGACTTCTCTCGGATGTTATAGTGTTTATTTACCGCGATCGCAGCCACTGAAGTTCTAGTGTTGTAATGGTCTTCAGTGTAGACTCTACACACACCAGCGAAAAACCAAAATTGAGATACTTCGTATCGCATATGAGCACAAATGTATATCTAGATCGATTGGTTTTCCGCTATTTGCGAGGTTTCTGTGACATAACTAAATAGTTATTTCCGATGTGAAATAGTATTATTAAACGCTAGACGCCATCCAATCCAGTTTTCGTTCATTTCACGGCTATTGCTAATGTAGCTGGTAAGCCGCGTGTAGTAATGATATAGTAGTCACCTGCGATACTTTTATCGCGCTGAAACAAAAACACTATCAACTAGACCGGTAAAAACTTAAAGGGATCTAATGTGCTTACATGTGGACAGTAGAGCTTTCGACATAAAAGACACGTGTGGAAATTCACTATGATATCTGTATGAAAAGGAAACGAAATGAGCCCATCAATTTGTGAATAAATGTTACAGTTTGCAGGTACATAGGTATTACTGTATTAGAGATAAATAGACAATAGCTGTGCTTCAAGATATTATTACTGTTCTATGAAGAACTAATAAAATACTAACTTATACGAAAAAAAAAAATGTATTTAAAAAAAAACATATTTTAGTTTTCTACTTTGTATTATATAAATATTTTAATATCTAATAAAAGTATAGTTAATACTTATAACATCGTCATCAATTAAAACATAAAATCAAAAATTGTTTTCTAATGCAATTTTTCCTGAGTATATGAATAATACTAAAATGAATAGCCTTTAGAATTAATAAATGATATTTTTATATGAGAAAAACTCATTTTAGAATATATTTAAATAGTTTTTCCAAAACGAACTGTACACATTATTCCAAAATCATTAACCATACTATTTAATTAATAGAAATACCACTTTTGCGTTATTATAAATTTTAATTTACCAAAAAATTGAGTTCTTAGTTATTTCACTCTTAATATGGTCCACTTGTATAATCGCAATTACGAAATATAAATGACGGAAAGTCAATGAAATCTAGTTTCGAGAATAGCACGCAAGGTATAATTACAATATCATTACTAAACGCCCTCTGATGGTGATTGTTTTCCGCCCTCGAGTGATGTACAGTATAAATATATACTAGAAAATCATTTACACGCGTTGAAAACCGCCATAAGCTCTCGACGGAACCGTGTTCCTCGTGTTTACGTGTTATCGATGACAAACATCGACGAACGACTAGTAGGTACATTGCAGCGCGTCGAAGTCACCGATACGACAGATGCGGCGGCGCCAGTTTATGAGTGATCTTCTTCTCCCGCCACCTCCGCTGCCAAATAAACACGCGTGCTATATTATATGATACATTATTACCTATATGATCTGCCGAGACCGATTCCTATAATAATTTTTATTAATTTTTTCTTCGTCCGCTCGGTCAATCTGATAAAAAGCGGATTTTTCGTCATAAACGAGCGCGCGCCATGAGATAACTTATATCTGTATATTATAATAATATATAGGTACACCGTTGAAACGCCGAGAGTACAGCCTGTGGGTCGGACGAGTCTTGATGATACATATTATTAAAATAACGTACGATAAGAAATCGGTGAAACGCGGAAATGAAAACTCGATGTACCTATTTATTGTTAATACACCACGGATACACGCACCTTTTATGTAATTAATGTACCTATATAATTCGTATAAATATACTTTCTCGATACGGAAATGTGCTCGACTTGGGGCTCTGTAAAAATTATCTACGACAAATCCCATTTCATTCGTACTGAGATAAAAATAATTGTCATTCTGTAATTAACGAGAAAACTATTTTTCTCCTAATGCCGCATTATTATTACACGCAAATCGTAAATATAATAGTAAATAATTAAAAATGTATTATGACTTTATAATACCGTTACACAAATACGTTTAACTATATCTTTTTGGTACCATTATAGTATTAACTATAAATGTGTTAACTTGTTAAAACTATCAAACTATAGAGCACATAATATCATAACGAAATATTATAATGCAACAATAATATTCGAGAATCACAATAATATATGGCGTACGTGCAAACTGCGTATTATGTTTGAATACGAACTATACTCATCTATGCGAATAGTTTATAAAAATGAACATTATTTGCGTACGTTCTGATGGTTTGTTGTCGTCGGGCGATAAATTAATACGTATTGTATTAGTTTTCTTTTTTACACAAAATATATAATGACGTTTCGTGCGCGCTTTGTACATAATATAATAGATTTCCTCGTGCCTTGTCAAATCAACAAGACCGCCGCAGCCGGCACCGTCGCTGGCTTGTGTTAATAAATATAGGTAGCGACATTACGTATAAGGCTGTATAATATATACGCATATAAGTATATAGTTACCTACTATAAATAATATCGTGTCAATTGTGTTCGATTTTATATTGTAATCGCGTTTCACGATATGGAATAAATTAATGTCACGTGGTTTTTCTTTAAGATGTAGATGTGTATACTAAGGGGGCGGCTTGAACACAGCGTAACTGTGTCGATGCACTTCGTCTCGCGTCTTTAAAGGTGTCAGTTTTAAAAAATTAAAATTTCATAGAATTGTTAATGGTTGTTAATAAAAGCCATTAGTAATTTTTATGGTATCTGTTAGTAATTAATATTATAAAACGATACCAGGTTTATTGAATTATATGAATTAATTCAATACTCGGTTAAAACGAATTGTTCTTATGAATTCATCCGATCAGTCAGGTTTATTGAAATCACACATTTACGAAACACACATAGTAACAACTAAATAAGTCACTAATATGCCTCGCAAAAATATTTTGAATATAGCCCGATGTTCACCAAACCGATATTTTACACTTAAATTAAACAATATAAACTCTTTGTTCCAAATAAAACCATTTTCCCCGCTAGTATAGCATTAGTTTAATGCTCATTTTTAAATATATTTATTATTCATTTGTGATAGGTATACGTTTTAAAATCCATAAATTTAAAATATCAACACAATTGTAAATATTCTTATCGAATTGTATATGAATTATTATACATGAATCATAAAAGTATATTAGCAAAAAATCAAATATTTAGAAATAATTACCAATCTTACATGTCAACGTATCAATGAAAATGTGTTTCTTTTTTAAATACATAATATTTTACAATATTTAATACTTATTTTGCAATACGTTTGTATGCAAGTGTGTGTATAATATCACTAAAACACAACTGAAACTTATAATGATGTAATCATTAACCGTTCATAGTTTGATTTTATCAGTATATTTGTCGACCGTGAAGATATCGAAAACATTTTAGTAATTTTATTTTATAATGTTATATATTTATTGAATAGGAAAAAAAGAAGACGAAAAATCGTATAATCTTTCCAACCGGTTGAAGTTTATTAGTAGATATTTAAATATTTTATTTACGTTTAATAAACCTACGTATAAATATGCGATAATATTACGCGTACATAAAATAAAATATGTAATATACCGTGTCTGATGAAAAAAAAAATGATTTACACGCCACATACGACGTGTTATATAACTCTCGCGACACTTGTGTGCGTGCTTGTTGTCTTTGTCGGATCAGAAGTGTATGTAATAATAAATAATTGGCGATACCGGCCCGACCCTTTACGAGTTAGATTCGCTCAGTCATTAGAAAACAATAATCTGTCGTTGTTATTACCTACGTATAACCGTAAAGCTGGCGTGCACTTGTGTAATTACATAAATATGTTATGTGCAAGTCGACTTAGTGGCGTGTGGTCGACTTGTGGTGTTTTCGTCGTAGGTGTCCACAGCAGGATCCGAGAGCGTACCACTACAGCATCATTTTAAACGATAAGTACAACGATATTATACAACTATATGACTATGGGTAGTATTCGTTCAAAAAGCAATAATCATTATTTTATCTAAATTTATTGTTTCACAAAATAAATACAAGCTAAAAAAAAAACTTAATTAAATGCTTCGTTAGCCGGGTACAACCAACCGCAATGCAAAATATGATCTTAAACTTCTTAAACTTAGACTTACTAATAAAAATAAAATAATTACTAATTTATAATATTTTGAAACACCTAATTGACTGTTCTGAGTTATTAATTATTATCTGAAATTGGGTTTCGTATACTATATAGAAACACGAAGAACTTAAGTCTATTCATAACCCTTATATTATAATACCAAAAAAGGAAATAATAGTAAATTGTTTGAAAGATCTTATATTTTGGCTATTATAATTTCCACCAAATTAGATTTTTTTTGTGCTTCTTCACAACATTTTTAGATTTAAGACTTTAGAATTAATAAAATTATTATATTAGTATTAATTGTGATAAAATAATATTATTTATTAGTTAGATATGTTACAATAGTTCTAACGATTTTGAAAAAAGGATATCTGTGAATTTAAAATATAAAATAATGACACAACAGTGACCACTGACCACAAATAAAATAATTTAACAATTAATAAATTAAAATAGGGGGCTCTGTGCCCACCGGTCACTTAAAAAATAAATGGAAGATAAAATATACAAAACCAAAAATGTATTTAATAGAGGGATATATTTAATAAATATATTTTTTAAAGAAGCAAATTTGTTTTATAAAAACCGTACTACATGGAACCAGAGACGTAATTTTTTTTTTTAAGAACTAAATAAAAACCGAGATCAAAAAAGCCACAAAGATTCTATTCTCTTACTATAGTTTGCAAAAGTATGCCTTTCTATCTTCATCCTAATTCAACACGTATATTTCACGAAAGACTAATCAGTCCACCAACCAATTAAGGTAAATTACTTAACTATATACATAGATTTTCACTAGTAAATAACTAGACACTCAATGACTAAACGGCAGCTTTCGACTTAATACTATCTACAGAAGGTAGAAGGGATGTAATTAATTATTATGCTTATGAAAAAACAAATTAAAAATATATTAAGTTTTATGAATATACACAAACATACCTGTTTATTGCAATTGAAAAAATATAATTCGTAACATTATTATACATATTACTAAAATACTAATTAATATGCAACAAAGTAGACTAGTTGCATAAGTAAAAAAAATACGCAAAAACATGTTATTGATATTTATTGAAAATTCTAAGTTTTAATGTTAATAATGACCACGACAATAAAGCGTAGTTAACTCACAGATAAATTATTTCAATTATATATATTATTAATATATAATTAACGAATATCAATTGATAATTTGTACATTTTGCATATATATATATATATTGTTCAACCGTTTAAATTGAAGAACAACAATTAGAATTAAAATTAGAAAAATTATATGATAATAATTTCTAAAAACACATTTTGGTAAATAATAAGCGGACAGTTTTATTTTTTGCTGACTAGAACTTACTGACGATAATAAGAAATTCACGGCGACCTCTCGCATATATAAATTCTATCTTATATAGGTTTATTATTAACCATACGAATATCGTCGTTAACGAGATCTCATTTGCATTTTTCGGCGTCTCTGCTTTTGATGAAATGATGGGAGGTCTTTAAAATTATTATAATATCGTTAAATTCTAACAGAGATGATGCGTTTTGAACCATCACGATATACTGTCGCTGTCGCCCACCAATTTAAACGTCATTTGCTAGTTGGTTTCACGTATATATTACGTACACAGCTTCAGGAGACTTGAATAAATATAATAACTAATACACTAACTTCCTACAGGGACAAAAACTTTGGACGACTTGTTGACTACTACATATTATTTGGTACATGGGCACTGGGTACCCAAAATAAATAATTAGGGAGAGACATAATAAAATTAAACACCAAAAAATTCATTAAAAAAAAAAAATCTAAGCTACTAAAAATATTAATGACATTTTTATTTAAACAATAATAAAAGTCAAAAATTTCAAAATTAAATTTAAATCCAGTTAGGGGAGGGTAAATGTAACGTCTCACCAGTCCTCCAATCTGAAAGTCCATAGTTTTGTACCAACGTAAGAGAACTACCACGCATGCAGACAAAGATTAAGAGTATCACTATTTTAATACATATTGTAATCCTTTCTTATAAGTTATAATAAACATAAATAATTTGATCAATATTTACAATTATTATATGAGTTAAAACACATAAAAAAAACCTTTCAATCAATTGGAGGTATATTGTGCTGTAAACTTCCACTACGCCATATAGTGTATCTCCCTCATCCTTGTAAGTATCTCAACACTTCAACCGTTGTAGTCACTGGGTAACTAAAAAGAAAAATTACATTAATTTTCTGAAAGTACCCCTAAGTTAAGAAACTCCTGGAAAATTTCATGGTTCTCATCGATTAAACTTTTAACATTGAATAAAAATAATTACAAATACCTCACTGGAATCGTACAGTGGCTAGTAAATATAGAAATATAATATATTTTATAATTTTAATTATTTCACAAAAGCATAAAAGTATTCAAATTACACTTTTTGAATCTACTTCGGTATACCTAACACTGATCGCCTAATCAAAGTTGTTTTCGTGAACAATTTCAGTTAGTCTGCTTCTCTACTTGGCTGGGAATTTTCTCTGGGAAAATCACGGACACTGAGTTCGATGTTAACAAGATATCACTAGTCGTTTGTTCTTGTTGATGTTTAAACAAGATATAATAACGTTTAAGCGTATTCATTTATACCAGTGATTATACGAGTGTTATATACATTTTACATGATGACAACGATGACAACGTAACAACGTCGAGATTTCTGAAGTTACAATTTCCTTTTCGTGTAGACTTATATATTACGGGCGAAATACAGTATACACGAAATTATGTGAAAATCGCAATGCCAAGGTAGAAATGAATGAATAGAAAATTACAGCGTTCACACAATAAAAAATACATCACAGGTTACGTTATATTTTTGACTACTATTATGCATAATAACGTAACAATAATAAAGTATTACACGTATTATTTTTGAGTTTTGATGAACATAAAACTTACAAATGCATATAATATTAATATATACAATATATTTATACATATATAGTATATAAAAATATAAAACTTTATTTTATTATACCACTTCAGAAATCAGCATTTACAAATTACTGATTTGGAGTAATCAATCCAAATTGAAGCTTTTATAAATGTAAAAGGCTTTAAACTTTTATTTTTTTTCGATGTAGATACCTGCTTATAAATAACAATATAACCAATAGGGGATCCGGGTTCTATTATATTATTCAATATGTTATTAATTTATAATAGGTATAAGATATTATAGTTTATAATCATATAACTTATAAGTATGTACAAGTATATTATAGCTTATTTATATTTCACCCCATGGGTGCGACTACCAAATATATATTTTACTAAATTTCATGTAATACTGTTTTCCCACTCAAAAGTCGACATAAAATTGAAATCTCCCAATACATTTCTTAATCCTAAAAATTTTAAAATTAAAAATAATACTACTAGAAACAACTGTGGATATAGTAATCTTTAAGAGACCTTTGTTAATACGTGTATGAGCTACGTGTCTATTACGAAAACAATTAATATTAGGAATGATCAAAAATGGAAGATACGCACAATATAATTCTAAAAATCAAATAGAATTAGATTTTTAAATAGTTGATTATTGAGCGATAAATTTACGGAGAAAAAACACAGAAATTTCAAAAATGTCTATACTTTTACAATATTTGAAAAAGGTTTTACCAAAATATTTGTTTCAAAATATTGTACAACTATTATCAATATTATTTGTATGTGTTATTTAGTACAAAATATTATAATATGTACATATAAACTCTATATACCTACAATAGCGCCGATATTGTTATCATATTTGAGATTAAGACTAAAGTAAACTGAGAGATATTACAGTTTACTAGTGACATTAAAAAATTGAACTCTAATTCTAAACAAAAAATAAATACATGGTTTAATATCCAATTAAGTATCGAAATGCTTTCATTAAATTATAATATTTTTATTTGCAAAAACCTGTTAATAACAAGTCGATTGTGGAGCGTCACAACAATTGACTGACAGCGGAAATCGATAGAATGTACAATATTATTTGACTGGTATAGTGAAAACTGACAAGGTATATTCATAATATTTAATCGCCGTCATGCATAATATGATTAATAGTTTATGACAAGTACAAAAATGTAATTACTTGACGTCTTCGTCTTATTTACCGCCGCATTGATCACATTCACAATCCATTACATTTTCAAAAATGTTATGAAATCGATTGCGAAAATGTGTATATATTTTGGTAGTAAAGGAAATAAAAGTGAATATGAACCTGTCACGCAGTCGTGTACACTGCGACGTCCGGTCCACTCGCGCGTGTATAAAGTGGAGGCGTAATTGCTCGAGTGGCGGACGACCGGCAATTAAATGTCCCCAATCCGCTACACGTGAATAAGTCTACATGCGCGCATAAACCTCCTATGTAATACCTATGACAAACATAATATTATTAAATTATATTCCCCCGACTAATGTATTGTTGCAATACGTGAGCGTAATATTCAACGACCACAACGGTTTTAACTTTTTATTACATAAAAAGACTAATATACAATGACTAAACTACGCACAGCGCGCCAGCACAGTCCATAATCCCGCCCAAAGTAGGTACTACCTACCCTCAAACTAAGATATGAAAGCTTGCCGTAATTGTCGAACGAAGTTTTGAGTAAAAGACGATAAAATTAGTAGAAATTTCGTTCACGTAATGAACCTACATTGGTATATTATATTGTTATTTAATATCGACTTTAATTGACGTAAGTTTAACAGCCCTACCCCCTGAAAAAAACCCTACAATACAATATCTAATATTTCAATTATTTTTTTTGAAATTCGAAATGGAGGGGGCTGGATAAATGTACTTCTTTATTTGTACATAAAACAAACAACTATAACTACATAAATAAATATTATAAATTATATGTTATATGCAAATAACTGTTTGTGGCGGTTTGTGCATTATAATAATAGTATAGTACTTTAATAACGAAATGCCCTTAAAAAAAAAAAAAGTTATAGGTATAATATGCCGCAATCGTTCATCAGTTATATTGTTCATAAAGCATCGAAAATAACGACATAATTATAACAATTTGGTCTTGCAAATACCGAATATCGCAGTTTAAACATTATATAAATTACCTATAATACAGAGACACTTGTTTATTTTATGATAATGACGTAATTGCGATTCGCTTAAAATTTGCCACGGGGAAATAAATCTGCCCGAACGCGACACGACGTAACAACCCAAACCCACGTCGTCCGACGCCACTGTCGCCACCGCAGCGTGGGCCTCCCCCGTATAAGACACTACGTTTTAATTTATGATAATTTTCAACTCGCGTAGACGTTATTCGTCGTGCGAGTTTTTTTTTTTTTAATGCAGAAACGTATGTAAAAATTTTTTTTTCACTATTATTATTTTTATTATCTTCGTCGCGACACGGCGCAACAAATTTATTTTCGATATATAAATTCTCAATGAATAATAATTAAGATACAACGCCGCCGCGGCTGCCGCCAATGCCGGACCAACGCAGATCACCGGCGTCAGATTGCGCGACCAATATTATAAACGTCGTTCACAGAACGCATATTAAATAATTTACCTGTCGTTATCGTACGCATTACATTATAATAATATATACGAATACACACTTATCACACAAATATATATATGAATATATATTATATAGTGTGTATAATGTATATGTGTTACTGCTGCAGCTACCACTATTACTTCAATACATGATAATGAAACGACGGCGTGTCCCGGTCACTCGATTAACACGAGTTTCGAATGCCAATTTTGTCGTGTTTGAGGTTTTTTTTACCCATTTATTTTTCTTACTACCAGACGATGCTCTGTAGATGAATATTAACTTTATACTACTTATACATATATGACTGGAGGTTGAATACTTTTCGATTTATTAATTTTAATTTTTTTCTTTTTTGAATAAAGAAAAAAATAATTAAATGTAATAGTCTATACTAGTATAATAAAGCTGAAGAAATTGTTTTTATATTAGAAGGATTTACAAAATTAATTTTATATTTGATAGTCTAATTCTTGAAGAACGTTTGAGCCATTTTATATTATACTATGAACATTAAGAGCCAAGCAAAAATAAAAATTAAATAAAAAAAAAACGCTAAGCAAAAGCTAGGTAATAGCACAGGCGGGCAATGTGGCGTGATAGGTGACGAGTCAATCAAACAATCTTCTCAATATCAAAATGATGAAATACGCTTTTAAAAGTTTTATTTTTTTACGGTTAACGAAATACATGGGACAAGTGATAACTACTAGTACATTAATAATTAATAAATTGTATTACGAAAATCTATACTGAAAATTGTTCTTGTTAATATCCAGATAAAAAACTTATATTTTTAATTCATGAACACAAATATTATATAAAAAATATGTACCACCATATAGCATCCTTTTGCCAGGCACCTTCATATGAATGTCGCAAGCTGTGATTGTTGTTGTAGACATCACCACCCCCGCGAGCAACTCCAAAATTACGATATATCAAGACTTGAAGGATAATTTTCACCAATTTTTGGACTGTTACAAGACAAACAAATCAAATTTCGACATTTTCAAATGATTTTAAGAAGTAGTGGTACGATACGATGACCAACAATGTACTGAGTCACCCACAATCCTTACTAAATCGTTTTAGTGGAGTTGTCCACAGGAATCGACAATAACAGCAGCTCGGTACATGCATATAATGGTGCCTGGTAAGAGGATATGGTACACTGCAGTCAGTGAACAATATAATATATACGTATTAATTATACGCGTGAGCAGAGGGTATGATTGTGATGAGTTAAAGACCACCTCGGCATCGTAAGCCATATAGATATGTTAAAACAATAAAATAAGAAAAATAATAACAAGTAAGAAAAACTATATACGGAACAAGATCTCAGTTCTATTATAGTAAAATTTACTCCAATAGGTCGTTAAATATTCAAGGAAAACATATTTAACAAGTTATATAACAGATATAAAAAAATATATATTAGCTACGTTTTATATATTCCATGATAAAGTTAAACATATAACTGAATACTTATCGAAGGAGATGCTTAGAAAACTTATGTATAAGAAAAAAATCTGAAACTGAGGATAATGCATATAAACCAGTGTGTGAGCTTATGAGTAATAAATGTAGGATATACCTGTGACCTGTCCGATAGAAGTATGTAGCGGAACATCCATTAGATCTATAATTGTCAAGTTTAGAGGAATTTTTTCCCCTAAGCTCATATGTAATTATTAATAATCAATTGGTCGCTGGCATATATCATGTCCGTTTCCACTATTATAACATTATCTAGATCAGTGGCACCCACGGGGCAATAATGCTGAAGTATAACGATAATGTTTATACCACGCGCGTGTCTTTTGTTTGTTTTTACCGTATCGTCTATCTGCCGATGCCACCGACGCCGAAGCCGTCTCCCACACGGACCGATCGGACCCGATACTTGTGCGTGTTATGTACAGATTGTTGTTACATATTATATAATAAGTATGTGTTTTCTAAGTTTGTGGTAATAATTTTGACCCATGTCCGTAGTATGTACTTCGTACAAGTGTTATCGTCTACGATCCGATGCCGTCGCTGTCTCCGCCACGGGTCACGCGATAATTGTTTTTTTTTCATGTAGAAACAACAAAAAAACACGTGTACGTAAACGAACATAAAAAAAACGTCTCACTACTCTCGGATCTTCGGTTATTGTGGTGATAGTTTCAATTGTAGTTATACTTGATATTCAAATTGTATTGAGTTAAAGAACGCTAATGCATGTAAATTAATTTAATCACTTGTCATATAATATCCTGCAGTATTCAAAAAAGTCAAAATAAATAAATGAAGCAGTGATATGACAGTTTTAATTTCTATTAGTTTAAACACTATATATTAGTCAGATAACAACTTGAATTTTAGCATATTTTTTATTTTTGAAATTTATCAAGATGTGATTATTATTATTATTTTACCAAAGCAGTAACTATCACACGAACCACAGGACACGCTGTAATAAATATTTACTGCTGTTTTGTTTTGCGGTTGCTTAAAAAAAAAAATTACCTATGTATTCTATATGGACATCATCTTGTTACTTTCGGATCCATAGCTGTTTTTAGTTAAGTTTAATAGTCCTATTGTAGATACGTACGATACTTGTTAATAAATGAAATCGTTAATCTTGCTGTGATCGTAGTGGTCATGATTTAAAGTTGCTCGTGTCAATTAATTTTCACATTTCACCTATTTTTAAACTCATGAGCAAGGGCGCGCCAGTTTTTCTGTAATCGCATGGACGTCCAGATCAAAAGCGGGTCAAAATCAACCGAAACACTTAACTCCTGTTAGCCGGACAGCGGGCTTACTTTTATACGTGGCTTGAATTTGAGCCACGTGATATACTGACACCTATACCTACTTCACTGCAAGGCTGTGGTCTACGGAAAGCTGAATTGTTTCAAGTGACAAGTACACGCATAATGATGATAATGTCCGTGGGACGTTGGAATAACTGAAGGTCAAACGAAACATCTCAGGTACGCGTTAGTTAACGGCAATCGTATTTAAATAGCAATATATTGATATATTGATGTACATATAATACGTGTTATCGACAGCCGGTTGCGTTTGACGATATAAAATGCGACAAACGTGTCCCGCGTATAAAATGTATAATACGATTGTGTTACCTACATAAATATCATTCCACTCGGTAAATTAACGGATATTGCAGTGACGTGTTATTATTATTACTACTATTATCGTTGCATGTGAGCATACAGAACGGTGTTATATAAATAAAAATAATATAAAATGATTTATCTCCGTATCAATAATAATAATAATAATAATAATAATATGGTTTTCGCGCGATCAAACGAATGTTCACCGGTCACAGATCAAATCTTAATAGATCCGCCGCGGCCTTTGCGCACTCGTGCCACAATAATAAATTAGGTATTCACCACAACGAAAAAATTAAATTGGCCTATAAATATAAATTACAAGTAAATATATGCATACAAACGAATCATGTACAAGAATAGATACTCGTATCGGAATTCACTTAGGAGGGTCACAAACTGCATATAAAGCTGCAATGATCTGGCACAGCATTATAGTATTGTACGCAGCGCGCGCTCGCCAAGTGGGATATAAATTATAATTTATAAAGAATATTATAATATATTTAAAAGACAGATAATATCACTGACGACACGCAATGACGCGACACTGTTAGCTGGTTACACCTATAATATAATCGCGTAATGCCGTGTGCATGCATATTAACAGTGTATACAAGAATGGTTGTTGTATAAACCGTCATGGTTCAGATGAGTATTATTTTTATAAATTCCGTACCATTTTAATTTACACTAAAATCTATTATCTTAAATAGCGAAAACGTTTTTTATTTTTTAGATTGTTCATAAGTAAATTTTAAAAGTAACTTGAAACCTTATAAATCTTTTAAAAAGTATTCCAAATGGCTCATCAACAAAATCAGTTTATAATAGGCTACAATTTTAAAAGAAAATCAACGAGAAAATGTTTTTCCAAAATGTAAAAGGTTTTAATATAATTTTTTTTACTATACATGTCACAGACTGTAGCTGTGAGTGGGTATTTTCTAAAATCTAAATTAAATATTGTAAAATTAAAATTTCGAACTACAATAATGTTGCAAGAAATATTGAAATCCGTTATATTATTGTTTGTCGAACAAGAACATTTAATGACCATACGGACTAAAGAAGTAATTGATGAATTCAAAACTATGAATACAAATAAAATTATGATTGTTAAAATGTATTTAACTGCATGTTTCAGTGTAATTACTTGTTTTTAAATAAAATTAATAACAACTTATTTTTGTAATTGGTTAAACATTTTCTGAAAATGTCCCTTAAAATAAAAAGTATCAATAGTCAATAATCAAGAGAATAGAAATATGTGTGGCACCTTATTGGGAACTCTGCGCACGCCTAATTATATATTATAATCTTTACTACAATAATTTAATATTTTATATTACAATCATTAAAACTAATTATATATATCATGCCATACACCGGTGACCACCCGGAATTTTAAACAATACATGCCACGCCAACAGCTCACACATTTTAATTAGTATAGGGGTAGGCGTACATAAGAATATCAAAATAAATAACAAAGATATATTAATAAATGCTTATTGAGTTGTTATAAAATTATAATTTATCCAATAAAGGTGTTTCGACGATACGGTATTCTACCGATTTCTATTATACATTTAATTGATCAGGTGTCAAAAATGCAAAACTGTCTAAAAGATGGACTGGGCTGTAAAAGAATTTTGTTAGATAGAAAAAAATATGTTAAAATGGTTGGAGAATAATTATGAATTACTAAGTGGAAAAAATTACAACTGATCAAGTAATGAACTATAATTATAGTAACATTAAATTATTTTTTATTTATTTTTTAAGTATTCCTCGATAAATTGATTATAATAAGTATGTCCATCATGTAATCACGTTATTATCGTTGTAATAATATTGTATTTACAATTTTATATGGGGAAAAAAACATGACAATTTACATGATTGAATACTAATTCCATGCGCAATAAGTGTATACTAGCTGTGTATATCTCGTTTTAATGTGTGTTTGTATTATTTATTATAGTGCTCTAATCAGATAAACGGAAAGGCGAAAACCAGCATCCCGAGTGGAAACATCCAAACATAGAAAAAGTGTCTTCTTCGAAGCAACAAGTTTTCAATATCACAAGTTTAAGATTTGCATAATATTTCAATTATTCTATGTATGTATGTGTGTTGTTATTATCACATAATAAGATTCTGAGAAAAATATAATAAATTATAACGGTAGTTACAGTAAAATCGTACCACACTATTCGGCACGTTATAATCTATATGAATATCCTAATTAAATATTCACGATCGTCGTGATTAGTACAATTATTATTAATATAAATGGACGCTTTATAAGCCAATGGCCACAATAATTATTTTAGAAAAATTATAAAAATATTTTTATAGCTCTTGGCAAGGGCGGTATAATTTGTATTGATGCACTGCATCATGTCAGTTCAGGACAAATTATGAATATGTATATAATAATAAATAATACACATAATGATTAACGAGGATAATTATTATTTTACTACGCAATACTTCTAAAATATTTACTTTTTAAAAAAATTAATGAATATAATGTATAAATAATAGTAGTATCAATAGTATTGTTATAAAATAGGTATTTAAGATTTTTTATACAATTGTAGAAATATGTAGTTTAAACTACTAAATCTCGTGTATATTTTATATATATATTAAACCATATGTTACTATATAATTTAAACTTAAAATACATTACATATTTATAATTAACAAAATTTGAATGAATTTATAACTATAGAAAATGGAAAATTTTGATGTACCAGTTTAAATTTCAAACGATCTACCAACAACGTTACATATATATATATATATATATATATAATTATATGTTTCTGCAAATTGGTTTAAAATTTAAAAAAAATGGTATAACCTCGCAGTGAATAAGAACTATATTAGATATATAAGGGGTTATGTTTTATAGTTGATATTATTATAATATAGATAACCTAATATGTATGTTTGTTATTATTACATATGATTACTCTTAAAACAAATATATTTATCTCTTCTTCAACGTTTTATTTAAAAAAATATGAAATAATAATTTTGATGGACAACAAAATAAATGGGTTCATTTCTTTTGATAACGTGGACGAAATCAATTTTATTGGGATCTTTTCGAACACTGATAAATTTACTTATTAATATGTATACAAATGGTTCAAATATCTGTGAGAAAAACATGGCGCAATTAAGAAAAATTAATCAAATCAATTGGTATAGGGTACTGTAGAAAATCAAGAAAAAATAACACGTTATAATTTACTTATCGTGAATAGACAACGACTTTATAGACTTCGGTGTACCCGCCGTGAAGTCCACATCTCTATCGTCGAGCAAGCGTTCGCCCTTGCGTGGTATAGGTAGTGGCTACCGTGTCCGAAGTCATTAGAAACGTCCAGTGGACAGGATAAATTACGAGCACGACGAAAGTACATTACAAAAAAATAAATAACGAAATAGAATTCGAGATACCCATGAAAAAGAATAACACAAATAAATACCGACCGAGACGTATGGGGCTAGCAGACGCAGCAGCAACAGCAGCAGCAGAAGCAGTAGTAGATAAACGTAATATAATATATACACGAGCGTTATTAATTTCGAGCTTCCGGTCGACATTTATACACAGACACACATACACATACACAAACACACTCTTTTTTTCCTTTCGGACATTAGAGAAATCCCCGAGCGTTCCTAATTTACGCGCGACGGCGGATTATTTATTCGGTAGTCTTTTCATGTGACCACGGGTGGCGGTGGCGGCAATGGCCTATATGCGGTTGGTTTTATTTATATTTATTTTAGTTGTATTATGATTATTATGATTATTATTACGATTATCATGTGATTTTTTCGGAAATTATCTTCACTATATTATATAAACCACTGTTGCACCGACGACGGTTTGTATTGTCTGCGTGTGTGTGTGACCACCCAGAAAAACGTCAAGACTCGTTATGCGTTACGAAACGAATATTATATTAAAATACCGTATGCGAGTATCAACCTATAATATGTGCTATGTTGTCACAGAGGAGAGGTTTCCGGGGAAGTCGTGTATAATACTTGACTCCAGTATATAATAATAATATGTACCTATTCGGCGATAAAGGTAAAAAAAAAAAATAAGCAGTACGGCGATATGCCATAGATGAAACGGCAGCGATAACGCGATCGAGGGACTGTACTAGAATTATAATCACAACATTTGGATATACGTGCCCTAAAGTCTTTTTCAACAACGTTCGACAGCAATTCCGGGATATTCGAACCCGTCTCGTGGCGTGTATCATCATAGTAGTGCAGAGCGATTGCGCGTGAGACCGTGAATAATAATAATAACATATTACAGGGCACCGGGACGTTCCGTACGTGAAATATATTATAATATGACACACCATATTGTGGAAAATAGAAACGCTCTAGAAATCGCTATCACTGTTGATATTCACCATGCATACCTATTATTACCAGAGTATTATAGTTATTTTTGTCTGTATGTGAATTAAATAATCACTATTTTACTAAAACATAATAACAAAAAATGTGAACAAGATATAAGGGATTTAAAAAAAAATAATAACAATTTCTGTGGGCCAGATAAAGTTCATCCACCGGCTGCTATTTGATAACCCACTGGTATATCTGGTATATCGAATGTGTGGGACTCAATCGGGCGAAGTGTTTTTTTTTTTTATCATGAAAAATATACTTAAACGTTCGATCGATCACGGGATTAATTTGAGATCACGACCGAAGATTGCGCACCCAAAATTACGCATTAATTTATAATATATATGCATGCATTATCTATGCGCGCCAGTCGACCATTGTGCACCAACCGTCGTTTTTTCTGTTCAATCATGATGACAAAATTCAATTAAAGAAAAAAGTATAATAATAAACGACTTTATCAATTTCGCCCACGTCCGTTTCGTGCCCGGCCGTTATAACACGTCGTAGGTCGACGGGTGCATCGATACGACCGCGCGTGAGAAACGTTTATCGATCACAATCTCCGCAAGCACTTTTAAATTTCACACATTGTATATTGCCCATGTAGGTACACGTTTCAAGACATATTATAAATTATATAACATTATATCGTTTGTCAACCGTTCTAGATCTCTGTATATTATCGTAGAACAGACACATATCCCGAATAACGTCTTTGACTACGATAACAGCGTCGAGTCACGTTCCGATAGTCTTCGAAAAGTTGTGCAAGTACATTATTAAATTATTTATTGCGAGTAAATTCATTTTGATGAACCGAAAATAAGCAATTCAATTCAAATTGTATTTTCGTTTTTAATAATAAGCCTTTTTAGATCGATTGCAATTAAATACGCAATCAAAAAACAACCAAAGGACAGAGATGATTGGTAAAAATAGCAAACAATAGTAAAGTACGAATACTTAAATAATGAACTTTAAAATGGAGACCAAAAAAATGGCAAGAGGAATTGGGTAGTGGGCATTTACAAGTAAATACATTTACCGTAATACATGCTATATTTACCTATATATATATATATATATATATACATTAACATATTATAAAAGTTAATTATGACGTCGTAATTGAACATTAATGAAAGGTTAACTATCAATTTTTTAAGTTCTTAAGTCACACATCGCGACACTTTCTCACCAAACCGATTGATACTGATTGTATGATAATCAAACATGCATCACTTCAATATTGCACGTCGTTAGTAATCATTTTGGTGCGATTTATAACACTTGTAATATAATAATTCATTATATTGTTGTTGTTTATTACGGATATTATTGAATAAACTCGTTCGATG
Source organism: Rhopalosiphum maidis (assembly GCF_003676215.2). Classification (NCBI taxonomy): domain Eukaryota; kingdom Metazoa; phylum Arthropoda; class Insecta; order Hemiptera; family Aphididae; genus Rhopalosiphum; species Rhopalosiphum maidis. Next base: position 72,580,019 of record NC_040877.1, read on the forward strand.
TCACCAAGCGCGCAGAATCGGTCACTCGTCGCCCTAACGCCTCACTCCCCACCACTGACCTAACCGACAGAGAGACCGTGAGACACATATTATTTTAAACCACGCGGCGCGTACAAGAAATAATTGGTAAACGGACGCGACCCGACTGTATATCACCACCGTCGCCGCCGCCACTATACCACTAAAACAGTGGCGGCAAACTATACCTGCAAACTCCGTACACGCACGCGTACTCGTGTATACTGTACGTGCACACGCACGTGTGAGTGTACGGCCCGAGAAATCCGACAGACTCGACTTTCCCACGGGCTTCTATAATACACTGCACATATACGACGCATTGTTTTTTTCTGCAATATTTTTTTTTTTTTATTATTATTATTTATTATTATTTATTTATTTCAACATTCTCTCTTTCGATCACATACAGACACAACACTCGTACGAGAACGCACGCACACACATGATGATCCAGTTCTGTCCGGAGACGCGTTATACGGCGTATTATACCGTTGCGTGCGTACGTGCAATGTGTGCGTGCGTGCGAGTGCTTGTGTGTGCGTTAACTAATAAGGACAGCGCGGTCCGCGTTGTTGGCGACACGTTGCGGGATAAATCCGCGCGGTCCGTCCGTCAAACACATAGCAACAACGACAGTATACATACAGTGCGGGCATACGCCACCGTTGCCACCGGAAGTGCAAAGAATGGTTATTTTTTCTATAATTATTTTTATGTGTGTGTGTGTGTGTGTGTGTGTGTGTGTGTGTGTAGAGCAGCATGTGAGCCACTGTGACAGTTCACGATAACAGGCATAAATTGTGCATACAATTTCAAAAGACTTAAGCAAAATAAAAATAGAGTCAACAATTGAGAGACATATATAAAACGTTCTGGGGTTCGTTTAGGAACCTAATATATTCAGTTTCGCTCTCTTTAATACACTTTCTATATAATTATACAAACCAGAAATTATTAGCAATTATCTAGAATGGAGAAAACAGCAACGGTATAAAACATTTTTCAACCCAATCAAACGCCTATTGGGGGGGGAGTCTACATTTTGTTGAAAAATATTTTGCCGAAATGTATATTGTCGGAACATATAATCTCGGAAATAAATTTATTTGTAAATGTATCAAATTCTACGTTTTTTTAATTTCATTTTTGATATTTTTTAAGTGTTAGCAGTTTAACATGAATATAGGTGGATTGGGAATTTAAGAGAACGTTATACCCGCATGAGTTTTCTTTATTTTACAACATACATCACACCAAATTTGCGTTCAACAGAACACATTTCTTGTTATTAGCTTTAATATTGATAAACTAATATTGATTACTAACATTTTTAACTATTATAATTTATTAAAATAGCATTTATAGTGATTTATAGTTCCTAGAAAAATAGTTCATTGAAAATGTATTTACGACCAAATATGTTATAAACAAAATGCTGTTCCGAAAAATACATTTCCGATAAAATAAATTTCGACCAAATACTTTTCCATAATTATGATTCTGTGAAATAAGATTCAGATAAAATGAATTTCTCACAAAATAATATGTATCCTACAAAATACGTTTCTGATAAAATTTTTCCAGATAAATAATATTCCAAGCATATATTTTCTGACTTATTACGCGCTCCCCTATATTTATGTCGATTACTATAGTTTGAATACTTAAATGATTTTTAAGAAGTCTAAAAAAATCTTTGTCAAATCTTTATAATTACATAATCTACTTGAGGTATTTTGGCGGTTCAGCTTTTTGCCTTCCGAATTCATGTTCAGACTGCGGTCCGCCAGTTGACGACCATTGATATATAGGTATGATCGCAGGTTGTTGTTATTGGATAACATAATACATTTATAAACAATATAGGTAGTAGTTACGTGCCTATAGTAAACGTCGTAACGACGTTTCAATACACGCGGCGCACGCCGCAACGACAGTTGTCGTACCACGACCGATGTAAGTATTTACACGACGACTAAGGGAAAATCGTTATTCATAAATCGTAAATCGTTCGTTTGTATATATTATATTAAGAGAGAGAAAAATAGAGTACAATAATATGTATATATAAGTAAAATATATATTGTTGTATATTATACTCTCGTGTGTGGTGTGTGTGTAACCTCTAAAGTTTCCCATATGATATTGCATTGTATCGTATTGTATAACTACTATCCTAAGTCCTGTAAGTACGACAACCGTTATCACACATGGCGGCGATGCTCATTAGCGTCGGCCGATAAGAATCTGACGACTTTGTTATGTTATGCGAAATATAACCGGAAAATAGTATTATAAATCGTAAAAAAAAACTATTATGGGGACATTAAAAAAAATAAATATAATTTGCTCGTTTCAGACTCCTTAAACTAATGGAAAAGAAAATCTGAATTTACCAGCCCCGGGGTTATCACTGTGAGAAAATATTCGGAAGTGCTCAATTATCCGGCGCAACTCAACTCAGTTACGATTATTATAATTATCTTTAGAGCAACAATAAAAAAACCTCGCACTTAATCTGGAAAATTCGATGATAACTTAGTTGAATATTTCAATAAATTTGTGAAAATGAGGACAAGACAAACAATTAATTATGGTACCATTCTATTTATAAGTCTAAGAAATAAAACTATGACTATTCTAATTTTTAATTACAACGATTTGTAAATAAAAATAATGGTTTGCAGGAAAACATTATCATACTTTTGTATAATTTTGGTTTTTTTTTTTTAATAATTATTAAATAAAACATTTATTTAAAATTTATCAATTTATGATTATATTAAATGGATAGATTGTACTTGAATTATCTGGGCCTCCGTGTTTTTAGTATGGGATATCTTAAATAAAGATTCCAAGGGCTTTTGGAATGTCAAGCCGATACTATGAATGATAATAATATTTAAAATGTGTGATAACAACAAACACGGAGAGCCACTTAAGAACCAAAAGGAAAATAACAATCGTTTCCCAGTACAATATAACAATTTATACACTAGAGGCGGTGTCGTTCGGTCAAGCGTCTGGCTAGAGTCATTTTCCAGGAATCAGCAGTGGTAAGCCGTCATTGAACGAAAGACGCGGGCATTTTTTTTTCTAGTATTATTACTTTTTTTTTTCGTATACTTCGGCAGGTGATCTTTCTTCGATCGCGTCCACTTGTCTGCTACGGCAGACCGTGTACGGCAGAACAAGAGTTGACGGGTAGAAGGGGTGTGTGTGTGAAATAGAGAGAGATGAAAAACCAGCGCATACCTTCCGTATTTGGGGAGGACCGGTGCGCGGGAATGCAGCTAAACGATTCCGCGTCCGGACGGTCACGTGCATGCGCTCATATCGTACCAACACGACGACGGCCGTTTCGCCCGCAAAGGTCATACGCCGCATCAAGGTCTTCCGAGCGAGTTTTATCCTAATCCAGCTTCTGAACGTAAACAAATGCGATACCTGAAACTGCGATCGTATGCGGTAATTCAAAATTATTTTAAAGTTCAAAATATTGAAACACATTATTGAATAAACACAACTTCGTGCTATCTGAAAGAGTGTATGGAGAAAATAATACCCACGTAAATATACATTTATAATTATAAAATCTATTTAACTAAAATAAAAAAAACAAACAAACAATCTGCAGACTACTATCAAGACGCTATCATCATTGGCTCTATATCGAAATAGTTGAATATGTCCACGGGTGGGTTATTGTTTTATTATATTTTATTAAAATAATCACTGAAAAATTGTAACAGTTAACAGTGCATAATATTCTACGTTGCATAAAAATGTATTTATAAATTATTCAAAGAGCTTATTAGAAATTCTATTTATTCCACACAATGTAATTACACATATTCCAACATGATTATATCTTAGAATTTTCGGATAATGGATCAGTGAAATATATTTTAATTTTGCTATGTATAAAAATGTTTTGTTTGAAAACAACTTTAATTTGTATGTTATACTATTATAATGTTCATAAGTCCTAATCGTAGATTCATAGAATCGGTTTCAGAAAGAAAAACTATACCAATTAAAAACCGAGGAAGAACTTGACTCATTAGAGTAAGTATTAATATAATATAATTACTAAAATTATTGTACACGAAACGACATTAATAGTAAATATTGTATTATATTTCAATTAGTATTTGAATTTAAAATCTAACTTAATTAATGACAGACAAGTTCAAAGACAAAAAAAATAATTCTCGTCGAAATCTAGAAGACTAATGGCAGGATTACTATAGGTCGGGTTCCACACTGCCACCCTAAAAATAGTTTGACTGCTCGTTGTCGTCTTCGGTGTTGAAATGGTAAAGAAATAAAAATAAATTGTCACATAGCCACCAGCACGATTTGGACTCAAGTGGCAAGGTAAACATACTGTTTGTGTCAAAGCCTGTGGATCGCAATGCAATAGAATGGCCGCGAGATCGGCGCCAGCCACTATAACGTATATACCAGGTATATGGTATGCACGGTATTCGCGCGCCGGATTAGTCGTGAGAATTTCTATTGTCTCCGCTGGAGGTTTGAAACATCGGAACGTGGTGTAGGCAAGAGAGACGATCGGAGATAGGCATGCGAACCATGTATACCACACGACGATGGTCGTAATAGAGTTGACAAATGACGACGCGATCATCACATTCGATCGCTCGTGCCGTCAGGCATTCCAATATACCGTTTGCAAATCGACCCATATCTCCACATTCTCTTTCCAGTCCACACAATCCAATTGTCGCGTCGGCAACAGCATCTTACATTTTCTGGAGACCCACGTTCCATCTATAATCTATCCACGAATGACTATCCGTTATCCGATATCCACCTTTACTCCGACCGATTTAGTAATGCGGCACGTGCCTCGTCATGCAAGAACTAACAATTTCCATAGCGCAAATGAAATCGAAAGCTCAAAAAGATAATTACGCATTTACATATAGATGTCTACCGTGCAGCATGTCGAATTAGTATCGGGTAAATTACATTTTAAGAAAAAAACCACATCATTGTGACACCGATATTCACTTTTATTTTTATTGTTGCCGTAGATCACACCATATATATACTTACATAGGTACATTTATACAATATGTATTATACATGTATCTAATACGCACACGGGTCGTGCGATGGGGTTTACCTTGTGTCGGACGGCAACAATTTGACAGACGGCCTGCCTAAAGGACGTATATCCGTATTAGTCTACACACACAGTGACGCGCGTGTGTATGTGAACAAACATTTTAAAAGTTTCGCCGCCTAGTTTTCTTGGATTTTCGCAATACCGATCGGATCGTTATCGGTACACGACTCGTTTTCTCCGTCTACGTCGTCGTCAACGTATTATATTATGATAATTATTGTTATTATCAACGTCGTAATCAATTTCCAGTCGTCGAGAAAATAAAAAAAAATAAACGAACGGGCGACGAAAACCGCCGTCGCTCACCATGACGTCGTGTTGTCTATGCGTGTAGAGTGTATGTGTATGATGTGGTAACGTGTACATAGCGAAACAGATTTTGGAAAAATAAATATAAACGACGACGACAACGTCTTGTAAGTTTCATAATTTTCGTCCCATTATTCACAGACGGAAGATGAAATAAACGAGTTTCTCCTAGTCCCGTGTACTGCATACGACGCAGAAGAATGATCACATAATTTTATCGCTGGTCCTCCGTGCTCAGCCGGGGGAAACTCGTGTCTTATTCTTCCCGGGGAAACAGAAGAGTACGTTGCCGTACCGAGCGCGTCGCCCCAAAAATTACGACCAATGAATTATTCATTTCTCGACACGGAAAAAATTATATTCCACATAATACGCCGTCCATCATCCCGTATCGCGTGTAGGTATACATAAATATTGTATTATAAACACTCGGCGGTGCGCGCGTTATGTACGAGTCCGGCCCACGAGCGACTACCGTGCGCGACAAATAGTCCGACGACAACTGTGGTGACACCTCGGCCGGGCCGCCCGCCTTTCAACGGACGTGGACGTCCAACGGTGCGTCGTCACGCGCCCGATACGACACAAGAGTTGCACCGCACAAAAAAACAGCTTGCACCACAAATCAGTTTGATGTGTCATCATATGTTATATACATTTATACACGTAATATTTTCTTATTATATTTTACTTATCGCATGGAATAATATGTTAATGCGCGCGCACTCACATGACCGAGGTACAAACACGGTTATAGTTATTATCGTATACCCACGATACCGCGAACGCCGTCGTCGACGACGACGATATATAGTATAATATACTATAATAAATGACGTTGGTCCAAAAACGAATAAATATATATTTCGATAACATCTCCTCGCTCTCGCAAGCGTATTTTAATACATGTCTTTGTTTGTTTTCACGTTTAATCACATTCCCGTCGCCTTTGGTAAATAAAACATCGTAGGTACAGTTTTTGTTGAATGCGTAGAAATAAATATTATTAATTAAAATTTAAAATATTAATAGTTTTGCACAACCATAAAATATTTTTACTCTCAAAGCTATTATATCAAAATACAAGGTATACAACGAGACCGATTAATCGTTTTTTATGATAATTTGGAATGTTGACAACTAGTGTCACACATTATTCTTTAGAGTTATTACCATATAGAAAGATAATAATTAAGTTAAATATTATTATTACTTAAACTATCACTATTTTTATAGTGGGTAGTATTTGAACGCACCGCTTCAATGTTGTGGTCAAAAGCTCTCCAACTGTTAATAAAATATACTAATATAATATTCATAAGAAGTAAGAACTTATATAATGTAAAAATGGATCTACTTTAAGTAAATTGGAAACCATAATTTATAGTATATAACACGGATGGCCAACTTGCGGATCATAAGTCACATACGGTTCTCACCATTGTCAAATGCGGCTCATTTCTTATTTATAAAATCAAAATGGTTCTATTATTATTATTAATTTAAATTTTTTTGGTAAGAATTTAAAGACAATTATCAAATTACATAAAATATATCTATAAACATTTTGGCTCTTGCAGGTATCATTGTATTTATCCGTGTAGCCCTCAAACATTTTCATGATGGTCATCCTTGGTATATATGAAGGGATGATAGTACTTCTTATATTTAATACATGCAGAAAAAGAAATATAAAAACCAAATGAGAGTACGTGATTTATTCAAAAACTGCAAGAAACAAATATAATTACAGTTTATTATACTTATTATTAGTACATACAGTGGTGGTCAAACGGGGGGGGGGTGAGAGGGATAGATCCCCCCCATCCCCCATGACTTTTTTCTTTAATATTTATAACAATTATATTTATGTATATTATTTATTATTATTTAGTTGCTTATACAAAATATACGAGAATTACTCCGCTCGATGATTGTGAATATTCAATAACAATACACTCCTCAATTGTTATAAATAAAGTACCTACTAATTTACCTTAATTTAAAAAATTGATATCAGGCATAAGTGTTAAATACATAACCATAAATTATATTTTAATGATTAAGTATAGTGCATATTAAAAAATTAGCCACATCCCCCATAAGCATATAACAAAATCATTTGACCGCCACAGAGAACATAATAGCATAATAGATATATTTACAACATATTAGTGAATACTTTAAAAAAAAACAAAAAGTCACTATCGTGTATGTCAACTTAGTATTACATATTTTGGTTAAATCGAGTTGGTTTGTTTCTTTTAACGTTTTAAACATTCTGGAAGACCATTAACATCTCAAAATGATGAATTGTAACGAAAAATTATGAAATAACCACAGTTCTATTGATCCTAATTCAGGGAAAAACATAATTTTCTACTCGACCAAAAGCAGTTCACTAAATGAAGTTAAATATTAAAACTAAATAATAAAACACAACGTGTGTAAACTTTAAATACTTTTATACTTGTCCGATTAAGGCCATCTTTTTCACAGTATGGAATGAATCGAAGACTTGCGTAGGTACGACTGAATACTGCTTATTCTAAATAATGCTATCTTGACGACGCAGTTGCTTAAAAAAAAAAGAACAATACTCATAAGTCAATTCTAAACTAATCGTTCAAATTTTTATTTTTATACAAATTCAGAATATTAAATTTAAAATGTACGTTGACCTTCAAAAAATTAAAAACTTAAAAGATTATGATGATAAAAAGCATTATAAAATATAAATTCGTCATCAGTTTATCTGAAGATGAAAATGAAGACAATTTAAAATTAACAACTGCTCCGTTTGGGTTTGTGCCTAATATTTCGGTGGGAGCCTCAAACTATGGTACATACTTATAATTTAAATACAATAAGTATAATAGGTTATATACATGTATAAAATTTATTTTAATAACTAGCTTTCAATTAGCTGGTTTAGTATTTATGATTAGAACTGTAGATGGATTTGGAAATAAAACTCTGTCTAGTACTAGTAGTACAATGTGTGATGAATATTAATCCTAATAGTAATTCGATAAACCTAGCCCCCTTCGATAATAAATATAAAACAATCAGTATAAGTCAATAATATCGGAATTGCTCAGTCAGTGTTTATGGCTAATATTCCAGCGGGAACCTTCAAATATAGTATATATTTATAACTTAAATACAATAAATATACCTCAAATAGATACTACAAAAAAAGATACGACAAAATATTTATATTCATAAGTAATCCGTGGACTAAATATAATTTTAAATATTTTAAGTAAACATGTAATTGAGTCATAAATTGAACTCATTATTTATATTTTAATACTAATAAAAATACTAAGAAAATCAATATCGTTGTTGTTCACTTTTTCAGCATATACCATCAGAATAAGGCGAAATTATACATTATAAATTATACAATAAGGCATCTTAAACAAATATCATTAAAATATATGTTAACACATTTCGTTTAACTGAATGTACAAATAAATGGTTACTACCTTTATACCAAATATGCTTAAAAATGATTAATTGGTAGAATCAAAGGAATTACACTGGGCGCGACTAGTTTATTTTATTATTATTAAACGACTTCTTTTTACAAATAGCGTGTGCTTAATGTTTATTATCAAGGTTGATTAATAAAAAAATACATTCAATTAATCACTACGAGGTATTTATAAGAGAGTTTTAAACACTGATCTTAAAAGCAGTTTAATATAATGAAAAATGATTTTTATTAATTTATATTTTAGTTTAAAAAATAAACTAACTTAATGAAGAAGAACCAGACTTGATCATAGTTATAATTTTCTTAATTTCATTGCAAACATATTTACATAATGTAATAGTCTCTCCGAACTGCGAACTTTTACAAAGATTATCCGCACGTTAGTATTATATATTTATGTTTAAAAAATACTAACGCTATCATAAATGATGTATCCGTGTTATATACAATTTTTATTAGCTATAATATCGAGTATCATCTAGGCTATTTCATAGGCTTTTATTGATATTATCATTTTAAAATTAATGATACCTATGTAAATTATCACAACTTTAAAAGGCTTTTAAGTGTCCTCTTAATGGTTTTCTATATTTTTTATAAAAAATTATAACGGAAGAGTTCGGATTGCTAGTTTTCGTATACAGTGGATTCCGTTGAATATGGGTACGCCGGGACCAGCCCTGTTTGCCCACATTAAGCGGTTGTCCATAAAAACCGAAATTAGTTGAATTAATTATTTGCATTAGGATCAAACTATTTTGCACATTTTTCCCATATTAAACGGATGTCAATATTAACCCGTGCCTACATTAGGCGGAATCCGCTGTATTTACTATATTTTATCCACAAGCGTACATTACATAGTCATACTGTCAACAATAATCAATATAATATTTATGAATTTCTTCCATAACATAAATGTCGTTGTTAAAGTTTCCTTATACAAGTAAATTTAAAATTTCACTAAATATATACTTGCATGCTATTATATTATACTGTTATATAATATATATTATTCGTATTAGATTTCAAACGGATACCGTACCTCAACATACGTAGGTGCAATTTATGAAGATCAGCGGAGTGAAGTTAACCTTAACACTATGCGCACTGTTTGAGACATTTCGATCCTGCAGAATACCTATAAGATTAATGCCATCGTTAGATCCTGTAATTGCATAGAAAATGTACACTAGCAAAGATAGGCATATTATATTTTATCACATCAGCGGCGTCGGCGGTCGATGATTTATCATCATCGCGTTTATTACGAGTTATGACCTATGTGTGTTTTATCAATCATGTGGCGAGATGCGTCGGCAGCACCAAAACGGCAGTAATAACGACGCGCGTAATAAGCAGACGGGCGCACGCGCGTGCCAGTAGTAGAAAGAATAAAAAGTAAAAAATGAAACGCATTATGTGCTCTCTCTGCAATAATTGCCCGACCAAGACGCACGCGTCCGACCGAGCTCGCACACAAATGGCGTGTGCACGTATTTCCTCTTCATTTTTCGTCTGTCCAGTAATTACTACTGCCGCGCACACGATGATGATGAAAAAAAAATTATCCTCGGGCGAATAGAAAAAAACCGTGGGCATTGTACGTATATACTACATGTCGGCAGTATAGGTGCCTGCATAAAGTAGATAAGTGTACATAGTCGTCGACCCAGCCGTAAAATAAAAAAGCACCAATTGACCATCGCGAATTTATACAACCAAAAACTAGAAAAACTAATTTATAGACAGTATTGTATCCTAAAATATAATAACCATTCAACGTAAAAACTATCGTCTTAATTTACGCTAAAGGAGGAACGAGCGCATTGAATGACGATAGTCAAAAGATTTTTATTTCGCCGAGGTGAGGGATACCACATCACACCACCATATTATATTATATTAGAACACCGAACGCGTTTCGAATTCCACTCAGCACACCACACGGTTCAGCACCAAACACGAAGTCAAAAGGCTTACGACATTTTGCAAGCGCACTACAAGCAAAACCTGTGACAAAGAATTTATGCTTACGCGACACGAGCCGATGATACCAGCCCGAAGACGATTTAACGTCTGCACGACGGAATCTGGTCGCGCGCGTATAGTATATACTAGAGGTATACAATGATATCTCCAATGACAGCCTGAGGGGTGCGGGACGCATTATCCAACTAGCCACGGAAAGGTGATACTGGTGTCGTGATTGGAGAAAAGCATTTATATATACACAACTGGTCAAGTTTTGCATAATATTTGCAGTAAAAGTCGATACACGTTTACTCGGTTTGTCACAATCTGTCACACGGGCACGCATGCACGTACGGCGGCTTTCGCGTATATTTACTACTGCACAACGACTGTAAAAACCACTCGGCGTAAAAATAGAAAAAAATTATTACATAAATATCCGAGGACGTCACATAGACGGATCAGCGACTGTGGAGTCTAAAGAGACACGTTAAAAATAACATAAATAGCTCATAGCTGATGATCGTATCACTGATACGGGTAAAATGATCATTAAAAAAAAAAACAAAACTATACAATAATTACTTGTTCCATAATAATCAATGCGATTTGTATACCAATTTACATGCACGTCCTCGGCGATGGAATGCAACGGTTTTTGGAAAATGACAATTTTTTGATCATCACGCGTACGTTCTAGGTGAGCATTGCATTTTTCATATTATTTAAAATTCAACTTGCCGTGATATGTGCGCACGCCATCTTATCCGATCGTCTAACATATTTATTGTACAGGTACGTGTTTACAAGTCGTGAAAACAAAATAACTGCACCTGCTGGTGCGAATAAAATAAAATACGAACGCAATGACGCCCGACGACAGAGCGACGCCGCTAAGACGTCCGCAGGACAGCGTCAGAACCGGTGTGGATGAGGTGGCGGAGAAGGCGCCCGCAATCGTGTGTAATCAGACACCCTTCGCCGACGCCGACACCTCGTGCAATTAGTGTCGTTTAGCTCGCGCGTTTCGACAAACGAGACGTAATAATTTTACGCCGTCGTAACAGTGTAGCCTTCGCCGCCGCAGTCGGTGACGAGTAGACCATCTTTGATGACTGGGTAATTTTTTATCACAATATGGTGGGTATTAATGCCGCCGCAATAATTATCATTTCGGAGCCGAATTTGATGACAACAACGGTGAACTGCGAAATAACATTGAAAACATACTTGATGATAAAAATGATTTACAACCGTGTTACAAATCGACTAAATTTCTCCAAGCTAATTTTATTAAAAAATTATAATATTAAAATGGTTAATTTAACCAATAGCCAAAATAGATATATTTAGCCTCGAGCTCTATGAAATATTGTAAAAAATAAGTATCTTTAATTAGAAATGTTCTATTTTATTGCGCATTTTAGTTGCGTGTATTGTGTCACCTCTGGTATGATTCTTCTGCAACTGATAACCAGGTAACAGTGGTAACACGTATCATATTTTTATACAGAAACTGTATTGCGTGGTGTATTTGTTCACTTTACCAGCACTCTACATTATACAATACATAGTGAACTCCAACAAAGATTACCTTAGAACATTTAAGCAATTTTTTGTTAATGATTGAATTGAGTAACTAATTTTGAACAAAAATTAATTAATTATTATAATTGCAATATTAATAAATGATTGTATACACGTAATACGATACTCTAACAAAATAATGAACGTAAATATAAAAATAAAACGACAATAATAATAATAAAAAAATTTAATAATAATCTATGAATTGTTAGAAATAAACTTGTCGAGATAAAATTAAACGGGTATCTTTATTCCGTCAATTATTAAATTATTATTCGTAAACATGTATTGACCATAATATCAACTTGCAAAATTCGTGAGTAAAGGCAAAATCTCAACTTCCGTAGTAGATCCATCTAAGGTAAAAACTACTTCCCACGATAATCTTCTGTATAACACACAATACACAAACAGACACAAACAACGTAGATACTAATCCAGTTAGGTAACAAACAAATTATATTCAAAATTAAACATCACATTATAAGCAGTCGTTGATGCTGTTTTATGTTCAAATGGTCATTTTGCGACGCTTATGCAAAATAGATTAAACCTCAAATCACGTCATATTTATAAAATATAAAATATTAAAATACATTTAAAACAAAATGATGGACTTTAAAAACAATGGAAATTAAATATAATGACTGAAATTTGTTTAGAACTTAAAGCTAACGAACAAAACAAAGTAAGAAAATTAAATCCGAAAAACTATCAACGGTATTCAAAGCGCAGGCGGGGAAAATATCTAAAATCTTTTTTTTGATTTATTAATTAATATCTTTAACTTATTACAAAAACAAATCCAACAAATCCAAAAATACAAAATGATAAATAACAGTAACGTCTTTCAACCTGCATACAGTAAAAGTAGTTTCTGACTTTACCATCGATGCACGACGTTTGGCGGAAAACATTTCGATTATATGTACGTCTACGCGTGGTTTTATTGATACAACCGCCTTAAACCCACTCATCGTGTTTCGTTTGTAAGTATCTACAATAAAACCGTTTTTAACGAAGCCGCTACTACTGAGTGTGTACTTAGAGCGTATACAATTCATATTATAACAGTGGTACATATTCGTGTGAGCAGGGCTTCGTTTTAATTGTATTCAAAAACGATGACCGCCGACAAAGCGGTATAATATCGTAATGTAGACATTATACACCTACTGCACTATTGCAATGGAATGTTCATAAGTGCCAGATACAGAAGGTTAAATGCGATATCGATATCTAGGATATCTAGTGGTCATCAATTCCACAGCATAAAAACGATCCCTGTAGCTCAACAGGGGTTAATAGGTAACTGACATTTTTATTTTTCAATAGCTAAATAGGAATAAAAAATCTAAAATATAATTTGTATTAAATTTTAAGCAAAAGTACTAAATGTTTTTGTGGACCACATACAATATTTTAATCATAAATTATTTAAAGCCTGTAATAATAAGGATTTTAAGAAATATGATTTATTTTTTCTTATTAATTTCTTGCAAATAAGCTTCAATAATTTACATTTTACGAACTTGTTTCATAGAAAAAATTTTCGCATCTCGTGAAATAGTCAAATTTAAAAAAAAATGAATTTGGTAGATGAAAATTGCAATCATGTTGGAAGTAAAATCTTCAATTTAAAAAACTCAATTTTCAAAAGTTTTAACAAATGTCTATTTATTACAATTTATTTTTCTGGTATTCTTTCAAGCTATAGTTGGTAAAACTGCGAAGGGTAGAGATGTAATCGTTATTTCCTTAAAAATATGGTTGAAACCAATTGATTTTATTTTCCGTACTGTTATTATTGAGCATCACTACCACAATATGTGATAAGAAGTTACCTATACTCACCCCTTATAATAAAAAAAGTTGATTTGACTCAAACATTTTCTTTTTTTTTTTTTTAATATTTCTAGTGAAAAAAATATTGCTTGGATGCATAATAAAATAATCAAGTTGCACATTAACATATTAAACAATTAGTAAATGACAATAATATCGAAATTATAGCTATGGTCAAAAGTATTCCACAGACTACACGTAACTTAAACATTTTAAGTAAATATACAATTAAGTCATAAATTTAATTCATTATTTATATTATAATACAAATAAAACACATTCTTCACGGATAATACCTTCAGAAAAAGGCGAAATTATATATTACCATACAATATGATTGTGTTTAAAAAATATCTATTAGTCTGTAATGTCGAATACACTTTAAAACCACAGTAGGTGACTATATCAGTTGTCACCTCAATTCTCTGCAGTACAAAAATGACAAAATAGTTATAGACTGTAGTTCAAAAATGACATGATAATAATATAATGTTATATTGTTAAATAATTGTAAATAATACCAAAACTAGGATACATGGCGCAGCGACTGTGTGAGAGCAGTTCATTTAAAATTTTCAATTTTCAACAATACTTTCTTATTTGTGCATTGAATTTTTTTTAACCTAAAAATTCTCAAATAAATTTAATATGATAGAATTATTGTTTGATACGAATATTTTTTGATTGAATTTATATAATATTATAATACACAACAAGGTTTATAATGGTAGTTAGTCAAATAAAATGAAAATCCGAATGTAAATATAAAATCCAAACGAGTAGGAAAAAATCAACCACAACCCACAGTTTTAATAAAATCAGTTAGACGCACAATGAACTGAACAAAATATTTTTTTTAAATTATATTGAAAACATACTTTTATTACATGAGTTTTCTGCAATCATCTAAACCGGAAATGTACTCGTATCGAGTCGTATCAGGTGTTTGAGTAAAATGCTATAAAAATGACGATTGTAAAACCTGCTTACTACTTGTTGAACGCCGCACATTAACACCGATCTTACCTAATTGGGTTACTATAGTAAATACTAAGTTGAAATTTGATTAATCCGATACAATGCAATTTATGCGTCAGTATGCGTTTTATGGTCTGTTCTACAAACGCGTAAATAAGATAAATATTTTTTCCTCTTTCAGTCTGATAGAGTTATTATAGCTACCGCATTCAGTTATTTAAATAGTGAAAAAAGTGGGCAAGTGGGTATCGCTCTACTGTATAGTAGAGATGGAGAGTAGGTCACTGGTCACTATAATGGATGTGTTAAATTTGAATGCAATTATCATATCAATGTTTATCATATCATTGTATACGAAAAACGGTTCTGAACGGAGATGATTTGTCAGTCAAAGGTAATTAGTTGGATATATTATATTATTATTACCTATATTTAAATTGTAATATATCGTTATTTTACGCGATATCATAAAAAATTAAATTTTATACGCTCATAAAATTTTTTTATATTGACGCTGAAATTTTTTGTTACAGTCACTTAAAGGAATACTTATGGATAACCTTGTATTAGATTTTTGAACCTTAGGTATAAATTTAAAAAATGTTATGAGTTTTCAACTTTAAGATTTCTTGAACATTTTCGCGATTTTGATATATTCGTAAATATTTGAACTTCAAATCAATTTTTTTTTATCGGCATTTTAAGAAAAAGAACTTAAAAAAATTAAAAATTTAAATTGTCTATAAGTAGCTTATATTTAATCGTAAATAGATAACCATAATATAAACATTTGGTGAAAATTTTAAGTGTTTACAATGATTCGTTTTTGAGTTACAGCAAAATCAAAAGATCGATTTTGTCAAAAAGTGGTTATGCATAAAAATTCCTGTTTTTCCGTTATTTTTTCAAGGTTTTTTCTGACACTTTTTAAAATTACTGGACATTTTTTACTTTTGACCCCCCAATGTACCAACTAGATTAACTTTCCTATTCAAAGAGGGGCTGAAGTAAAAAATTGAAGCATTATTACTTCTCCAAAGCGTGATGACAGACACAAAAATAAAAAAAAAACAACCATCATTATAAAATCGATAGATTCATCACTCCGTTCGGAATCTAAAATGTAACATTCATGGCTCTGTTCATATTTATTCATAATGTCGATACAAAATGTTATCTCAGAACCTAGCTGAGAAAAAAGGTACATATAATAGGAATATTTTTATTCTAAATTTGTAATGAAAGCAGTACTAATGTAAACTTCACGCCTTAAACAAAATAAGATATTATAATATTATTACTTATAGTTCATCGAATGGCAGTAATTGAGATTTTAAAATCATCAAGTAGAGTACGGATTGAAATTTCCTTAAAAACCAAAAAAAAGTCATTTAAAAATAGTAAAATTAAATTAAATAAAAATGATTAAACAAAAAAGAATTTTTATTATTTAAATTTGCTGTGCATTCAAATTAATAATTGATTTTAATAGATTCACTAGTTATAAAAGCAAAAAAGGTATGCAAATGGGTATCATTCTGCTATACATTAGAGGGTCCACGATAATTTGTGTTCATTTTTAAAGCAGTTGAATTCCGGTTATAAAAAAACAACGATAAAATCTATACACCTATTTAATATAGCAATTTTAAAATAATACCTAGACACAAATATCACAGTAACGAAATGTGGTATAAAGGTACGTGACTAAAATAACAATTTTGGATACACGAGTATATATATTGAGATGTTTGAAAAGTAATAATAATAAAACAAGTTCTCAAATTTTCCAGTAGCTGAAAGGGACTACATTAAAGAAAAAGCATATTACATCTTATTTAGTAACAGCTGTATTTGGAGTGCTTGGGCCGTAAAACGGTAAAACTAAACGAATACTTACTTAATAGTCTATTATAGTAAAGTTAATTAATAATAGCTTGCAGAATTTTTACCAATTTTCAATATTGGACACAAAAAATGTGATTTACGATAACGACTCGTCACGGATCGAATGCATAGGTATCGACATTGTATTCGGTAGCGAGTAATAATGCCTCGTTTAATATTAGGTATATTCTTCGACCATAAATGTATTACATTTCTTGCCAGTTTTCATTTACAAGTCTTAGCACTATGCTGCCAATATATAATATACCTATTACATTATAATAAGCTTACTTAATCACCCGGTCGTGTTGGCGTTTGATAGCGGCGGTATTTTTTTATAGTTAGTATGCTGTACACTATAGGTACCTTATATTATCATATATTATAAATCTCCGCACATATTCGCCGATGTTTATTCTTTATTGTTTTTAATCATATTTCTACGGAAAACTCCGTTAATGTGGAAAATATATTATACTGAGAGGTCGTGTAGATCGTGTAATCAATTGTTGTTGATCGGATACTTACACGAGTCGAACTCGTTCGATTAGTTGAAAAAAAAAAATAATAATAAGTTATAGACGAATAAAATGTATATGCGAGTACACGACGACGACAATGTGACGGGTTTCGGTACACGATAAACAATGGCACTGGAGTAAAAACAATTCGAGATTTTTCTAGTCGGGTCTCAAAGCGTATTGTAAGAAGGTGGGAGAAAAATCTACTGGACGCTTTAGATGTAGGTATAATAAATTAAGACTATGTGGAATTTAAAACATCGTGTAATATACTCCGTTTCGCGGATAGAAAATATAAATTATTTCACGGTGAAAAATTGCGTTTGCTGAAATTATTACGTAATAACCAGTATTCAGACATTATATATTGGACACGCTGCTAATACAATGCACAATATACATAGGTTGAGATAATGCAGACGTTTACAATAATTTAAGAAATAAATACGTTAACGCCGACCAGTTTGGGAACCGAATTTATTTGCTTTACGATTTCGTTCCTTTTATACAACATCATATTATACAGTACGCTTGTAGTATCACTGTATATAACACTAACATACTCTCAACGGGTGGCGTAGACCAATATGGAACTATTATTCGATCTAACGTTATTTTTTCTAAGTGAACTGCGACTAAAAACGTCATCGATGAAACGTTGAAACTGAAACTGCCGATAATAAATATACATTATACATACACGAAAATTTACGAGAAACGCGTCGATGACAATAATCGCGGACGATTAGTTGTCACGGTTACGGTGTGTAACTATATGAATCGCGCGCTTTCATCGTCGTTATCCATGTCCACGCGGAAAGAATCGAAGACCCTCTCCTCTGGAGTGCTCTGCCGCCACTGGGCGGACGGACACATAGACTATTCTTTCAATACTGTCACGTCGTTAAACAAAAGATGTTCCTTACTGTAGCCCGTAGAGTGTAGGTAGCAGAAAAAGTGAATCTCGTACATACTATAAGAAGCGTGCAACGGGTAGCCGAATATATAGTGACTAATCGTAGGTGTAGTAATTATATAATAACGGTGTATAGAATAAAACGAAATCGTTTTTAATATACCTACTATATTATATCATAATTCGTAAAATTGTGCAAGGCGGCCGCCCGGCAGTTCTGTAGAGAACATTAATTACGTTTACATGATAATACAATATCATCTCACCGCTGCAGCCGTGAATCCGGTCGAATTTTTTTTTCCATTCCTACGGAGACCCTACCGCGCTACGCTTAATAAATAATAATCGATTTATCGTAAACGGGTGGCTGCCAGTACCTATGCGAGTACGTGTGTTTGTGAATGTATGTATCTGTGTGTGTGCGCGCGCCGCGCTTATGCACAAGTGGCATAAAGGACGAGAAAAAAGTTGTCCTATTACCACCGCACTAGCACTGTACTCTGCAGTGGCTTGAAAAGGTGTTAGAAAATTATAGCCCGCAGTCTGTGCGTGTGTAATAATTACCGGTGTATACGAGTGTGCCGCAAGTGTGCGCGTGTGCGAGAAAAAACTCATACGTTAATAAGAGACCCCGTCACGGCCAAAGTAAAGGGGTGATGGGTGGCGGGGTACGGAGAACGAGAAGAGAGGGCACTATAATACACGTACAAATATGATGTAATAAAATATATTATTATATTATTATGTGTACGGGCGGCCGATTGCGTGCGTACCCCCGCCGACCACTCGATACTCGATACGCCGATAAAAAATTAAAACGAAACGAAATAAATATCGATGTTAACCCGAACAACGGCGGAATGATTTATACCCAACAGTAGTAGTTGAGCGCACACACAGACGGCGGCAAACTACTTTGTCATTAGCTGCTAATGAATTTACTTTATTGCGTCCGGGCCGCGCACGATACATACATATATATATATATATATATATATATATATACATAAATATGTGTAACTATTTATTGCCCAATTATAAAGTCGAGGGAATCTTTTTTTTTTTTATTCCACTCCTGTTCTCGGCTCTTGAAAATATCATCTTCTCTGCAATAATAATAGTAATAAAACGAGATCCGATATCACCATTCTCGCGCGCGACTCATTTTATAATGAATAAGTCGGTAGCGGCGACGGATAAATGCAAACGTCATTGTGTGGAGGGGAAGCAGCGTGTTGTTATGGCTGCAAAAGAATACAATATTATATGTGTAAGTAGTAATAAAGGTCTTATTTATAGATAATGGAATATTATGGATTTCAAAATGACAGTGTCAAAACATTTTAAAATTAATTAATTTCACAGTTAAACTTTTTAACAGATATTAATTTTATAAAAAAAAAAAAAAAACTAAATGAGTTATATAGTAAAAAAATAATAATTTTTCAATATCAGCTATACAACAGTTTTAAATATAGGTGCCAACATATCACAACGTGTATACTAAATAACTCGAATGATAAAATCGATGATCCATTGATGAACAATTCGTGTCAAACGTACAACGTGTAATACAATTAACATTAACGATGTCCTCCGAGTGTTTTTTCCGATATCAATTTGTTGTATATAGTTTTATTTTTATGTTCTAAAAAGCTAAAAAGCGATTAATTACCTATCATTTTACTTACACGCAATGTCGAGGAAATGGATTAACTTCTAAGGCGAGTAAATAGATATTGATAATTATGATATTTGATATTGATTTGCAGTTATAATATTAAAAATTAACTTTCAAAACAACAAAAAAAAAAAACACAGCAGAGTCTAATTGTTTTAAAATGGGGCAATAAAATAAATCGAAATGAATCTCAAGACAAATCATTCGATTTACATACTTAACACAATTGATATGACGAAGACTTCGTGCATGCGAAAATCAAAATTGCAAAAACGGTCAAAAATGTATTGTTTTCAACTGTTTTAACATTAATTTTAAAATACTCATTCTAACAAAACTATTAAAATCAGTTGAAAAAATTAAAAACAACCTAAAAACTGACAGGTATTATTACTACTTTATACGATAGATCAAAATCAAAATTTACTTGTAAAATATTTGGTGGGCGATTTGAACAGATCTAATTATCAATTACTGATTATAGTTTAAACTTATATAATACATTAGATCATCATTGATATATCTACTCGTAAAATAGATTGATTAAATAATTTATATATTTATGCATGTGTTATAGTTTTTTGCATATGGTTATATTATATGGCTTCTATATAATTGTACACATATATAAAACCAAATTTAATCTTGTGCACGTATTACGTTTACACATCTGTAGAACATTTTATAATTTAACCAAATGGAAAATGTCGTGCACGAATACAATATCTACATTTTTTTAAATTTTTGTTTCCTGATTCCAATATATTAACAAATCATCAAATAGATATTAAGTAATTTATAAACTTGTTCTCAGCATCAGCTTGCCGATTGTTATGCACAAAGTACTAATAACAGTCAGGTTTGTTAAATATCAACTTACCATGCTATCAAAAATTAAAATAATTGTAATAACACAGACGGTCTATAAGATACAACGAAATTAAATATCTAGTAATCGTTTACAGTGCCTATATTTGAAACTCACTAGTTCGAACCATATGCATTTTTTATCGATAGTAATAAGATCTAATTATTGTTCGTTATAGGTACTAATTTACCACTGAACTAATTATATAGTCCAGCAAATAAAATTGAGACGAAAACAGACACATCAATTACCCAGTCATATCTTTATAATTAAAACCTTGTCCGTGCCAAATTTAAATGTTAATCGTCGTATTATGACTTGAATTACCACCGACCAGAAACAGTTTACGTTTTTTAATCACATATTATTTTCATCGTTACCAGCCAGCCCCTATTCTAAATGCGTAATATGAAAATATAAATGTGTAGTAGGTACCTCCTACGAATTTAAATATCATAAATTAAACTGAATAATACTTTTAGTCTTTATTTTTTTTTTTTTTTTTGTAAAATATAATTTAGTACACAAATTTTTTATAAAAATGTTTATGAATATACGAATTGTGAGAGTATAAAATATTACAGATATAGAAATTGCTCATAAACCACAGAAAAATTATATCGGTTACTACAGACGCCTCCCCCCCCAGCTGTATTTCTAAAAACTGATATTTTGTTAAAAAAAAACAAAATTACAAAAAAATATATACAAAAATATTTATTGATCTAATAGAAAAAATTATTGGGTTACCCATAGAAAATTGTATTCATCCAGTCTGAATTAATTTTCATTGACTGATGAATAAATCGAATATTAAAGGGAAAAAATCCTATAATACCAACTACACTTGCATATTATATTGTAAGACGTAACCATCACGTAGGTATAAATCACGAGCGTTCTACTCAAAAAACACCAAGTGAATTTTTATATTACATGTAACTACCTAATATAAAATTTAAATAGATTTTACCAGCTCTTTTATCGATTAAAAATTACATAAGTAAATATACTTGGTGGTGCGATAAATCAAAAGTAAATTGATAATATATAAAGTTCCGTAAAATCCAACAAGTCTGTTGAGCAGCTGTTATATTTATTTACTACTTTTTTGTCATGAAGGTATTTTATATATTATTACACTAATTTAGTCTTATTGATATACTACACACATATATAAAAGCCCGAACAACTGTAATTAGCTTAAACTTACGTTGAACCAACGAGTTTCTTGTTGACATAGTAATATATAGCCAGGTATACGTTTTGATCAAGTACAAAACGCACGTCTCATGTTGGATCACATAAAATATTTAAGACTTCCTAATTTTTCGCCGATCATCTTTCGACTGTACTTATTATTTTTTCATCTTCAATATTACGGCCCCAAGGCCGGCCGTGGCGACTATCGCTCGTGGCCACGTTACTCATGGTCGTTTTACTAACGACGCCCATCGCGCTCGCCTATTGGCCCGACCCATATACGCGCGACGGCGCCAGACGACGCTTTCTCCCCCCGCAGTCGCCGCCGCCCCTTTTTCCGATGTTTTGCGTACCAGGAGAGGGACTGGCGACCGACGACGACCACTTCCATAGTTGTCGTTCAAATTACACAACTGTAATAATCAATGTATATATTAATAAAATTCAAACACGGTACTCAACTATATACCTTTATGCTGATTGCAAATGTATAGATACTAAAAAAACTACACTAGTAGAACATTCAACATTTTAAATTTGAAAACTTTGAAAAACTACAGTTAATATCATTTTTACAAATCAAAATTGTTCTTTATAATATATTCTAATTGTTTTTACATTATGGAATGACTAAACAAAATGGTAATTAATTAATCGCTCCAATACACAAATTAAAGTATTGCGTAAATATTTATATACGTAATTTTATTAAAAATAGTAGAATATCAATAACAACATATTTTGTAATTATTTTATGCCATTGCTCATCCCACGCTCTAGACCAAAAGTCAAGACATACCACATAAAGAAATAATTTTAATTTAAAAGGAATGAAAAGCCTTTTAGGTTACACGATGTAACTACCTCTACTATCTATCTGATAATAGTTAATTAAAAATTGTATATTAACTATAACATTGTTTATTAACCAAAATCGTTTGATTAAAGCAACTAGAAAAATATCTTTTCATTAATCGTGTATACTCACAGAACCAGACTGTAGATTACAGTCCACTATCCTACATCGATTATCAAGCGACCCAAAAATTCTTCCCTAAGTCGGTTCAACATATATTTGTACACATAGACACATAGCATATCATTAAAGCACAACGAGACATTAATTCTGGACGAAGGTCAGATTATTATAATAAAATAATAACAATAACTGTAATAAATGATGACGATCCTTATAAGTTATAAGCTATGATCTGTCCGTGCAAGGTAGGGGGAAGTATTCGTTTTCCCTCTGCGTACGCAGCTAGTTTCGCAAATCGCGAAAGGTCACCTGTTTCGCGCGAAATTTTCACTACACTATGAGTGGTGGTAGGACGAGATATATAACACCATTACTATCATTTTATTCGTTATTATGATTCAACGTCCGTCGCCACAAAAGGTGTGATGATAACTTTCCGTCGAATATACCTACTACACAGTTTAACGCTCGTAGTATTGTAATTAATTGGTCACGCTTGGTAGTGAACAGAGAGGGGATGTATACCTAGAACCTGTCGGTTTCGTGCTCGGAGTGTGTAAATACCAAGCGGCGATTAATTACCCCGTCTGTCGTCGCCGTCGCCGGTTTTACATAATATCATCATATTGTACGGCGATGTAACCGAGCGAGATTTCCTCAGTTTTCTTCAAAACACTACATTTCATTATTGCGCGTTATTATACAGCGTGGATGACATTCGTCTTGCCAATACACTCGATTTTATTTACATGGGTAAAATAGAACACAAATCTATACACACATTATATTATATAATACGAATAATTTATTGAAAAATAATTATATGACAATAGTAAATCAATTTTATGTACAAGTATATATGATTTTAATTTACAAAACTTAACGTACAAATATATCATCTATTCGTGTATATATTATCTACAACATATAATATATAGTATAATTATAACACTAAACGACGTCATAACGCTAAAGGTAACAAAAAGACAATAGAAAAATAAACCAAAATACCCGTTTTTTAATTGGGTACAACACACGCAGGGAAAGTCATCGGTGTGCAATGTGAACTATCCAAAAAGTTAACGAAAAATAGGACAAATCGAAGTCGAATACAACACATATACGCGTGAACGCGAGAATAATATACTACGTGCATACGTCATCGTGAAGCTGTACATAACAAATGGTAAAAAAATAAAAAAGGTGTTGGATCTCTTAGTCTTGTATGTATATGTGTGTGCCGAGAATATAATGTAATAAAATATATTATCCTAAGCCAATATTTAAACGCGTCTGCGTGTACGTCAGTTATTATGTTTAGACTCGACGGGAGGTCGGATGAGTTGATTTTCTTATTCATCTGAGACAGATTGGCCATCAATATAAATCATCGACTGTAGAAACAAAATTGTTACGCGGAGATATCGCAAATACTACTTCCAATGCAATGTTTTTAAAAACGAACTATAATCAAAATGAACGCAAAATCGATCGAAACCCTAATCGTACAAGCCCGTCTATCATTATTATTTTTTTTTTTTCATCACACGTAAAAACAATGATAAATCGAAAAACAGAATTTGAGTTTTTTTTTTTTTTTAATCGCGATTATACGACGATATGCGTAAATATCGTTAAATATGGTTCCGAGACATGTATAAAGTATAAAATATTATGTTCAAGAAAGCCAAGGAAAGGATCTGAAGGGAAAAATAAGTATATTATACATTAAATATATATATATGTATAGAATAAATAATAACCAGTTTCACCAGTCGGATTTAAAAACGTTAGATCGGTTTTTATTATTATTATTATTATTATTCATCGAATGGGATAGACGTACACGTTTCATTTAAAACAAATAGAATAATTTACTTGGGAGCACACACGCACACACGATGTCATTACAGCGTGCGTAACAGATTTACTGGCAAGAGTATGGACGGGTCGTGGGGAGGGGTGGAGTTGTCGAAATCGACGGCCGCCACTACTTAATACGAGGGAACAGTATATCACAGTTGAAAATATATTCGAGAGAAAATCGAAGGGAAAACATTTATGCACGTTTACAGCTGACGGTCGACGCGTACATCAGCCGTGACGGGAGTAAGCGACGCATACGCACTATACAGACAGTTTAGGTATGTCTATCTACTCGTAAACAGGGTACGTCGAAACATAAAATATATATCACATTTTCTCGAGGGAAAAAAAATTTGACCCATTTTTCTCGCAAAATCCCACCGAGAGACGTACAAAAAAATTTACACACACCGAATACGTATGACACGTATGTCGTAAATATATATGGCACCTTGACGACACCCAATCGGGGTCTAGCTGAACTCCGTGCACGCGAAGTTGTCTTCGAACATGTACGGGTCGCCGTTGAAGTCGATTGGCGGCAGTGGGTGGTCGGCAAACGGCATGAACGCCGCCGCCACGTCCACCGGGAAGTCGGCGGACAGCAACGGTGACGGGAAGCCTACAACGTCGGTGGCCGACGTGGAGCACGACGACGGAGACAGCGAATAAGTGGTGACCGCGCCCGGCAAGTCCCGCAAGAACGCGGACGAATGATGGTGGTGATGGTGATCGGCGAGAAACCCGACGGTGGACGCGGCGGAAGAGCACTCGCTACCGCCGCCGCCGCCACCGCAGAGTAAATCAGACGCGTACTCGCTGAGCAGTGAGTCCACGTCGTCGGAAGTCGAAGGCGATAGACAGCAGCCAAGCGAGGCCAGATGGTCTGTTGTGATCGGCAGCGACACCAACGGCGACGACATTGCCGCCGTCCCGACGACTCCTCCGCCGCCGCCGCCGCCGCCGCCGCATACGGTGGTCGTAGCTGCGGCCGTGGTCGGAGACAGCGAAGACTGATGGGCACCGGGCGCCGTGGTCAGAAGGCCACTGAGCGCCGAGATATACTTCATGGCCAGCCGGAGCGTGGTGATCTTGGTCAGCTTCTCGTTGTGTGCGTCCACCGCCAGGTGTGGCACGGCACGGCGGAGCGCCTCGAACGCTTCGTTGATCTCGCGCATTCGGCTCCTCTCGCGCGCGTTCGCCGTCTTCCTTCGGTACCTGCCAAAAACCCGTGGATTATTACAATGACGACACGCGTATACCGCCACACGGCGAATGGGTGGTTTAAGCACCAGTTACAAGCATGTGACGTGATTAGAGATGTGTGGAATCACTATGTGGTGAATGATTAGGAACAACCTCAACCGGGGGTGGTACTGGCGTATGCTCCGGTTGACCACACCGTAAAAATTATCCGGTAAGAATGTTAACCAGTTACAAATGAAATGATTACGAACGGCGTTCGCGGTGTTAGTACACATTAAACGAATATAAAGTGCAGTTTACGAGTTCGAAATCTAGGTTTGTACTTTATATATTATCCCAAAATATTTGTTTTCAAACGGCTCAGTATGCTTGATATATACATAATTGTATTATATAGACGCCTAGTTTGTATTTTATTATGAAAAAATGTACATTGTTATTGATGAATAAGTTTCATGTAAAAATACCTAACTAATAACTAAGTCTTTACTTAAACATTATATTACTCTGTTTAAATTTTAATAATTTAATTTTAACTGTCTTATTTTTTAGATGTCTAGTGTAATTTACATATTGATTATCGGTTGGTAGTTGAATGTAGAGAAAATAATTTTTGGAAATCTTATTATTATGTTTAGCACTTTATACTGTTAAAACTATACAGGTACCGCCTGTTTACGATTTGCAACGATTTTTACATATATAAATGTGTTAAACATCTAATTAGACAATAAAAATTATTTTAATTCGTATTATGCATTTTTAAAGAGAAATATTAACATCATTTATTTAAGTCAGATTATCGTAATAATTACCATCGTCGTGTATATATTTAATACATGTTCTTATTTTCTAATGTTATTCAGGATGACTAGTAATATAAAACGACCGTGTTAATGTAGTGCATACCATCGGTGGTGTAGCATTTTTCACAGAAATCGAAAGTCAACATATTATTTTAAATAATAGTATACGAGTGACAAAGCATGTTCGAATATTTATTTTTGACAGGGCGTCGAAGTGGTGTTTTGTGTGTTTTAGGTTTTATAGACGACTAGGAATTTCTTACCGTGTTAACATTCGATTGTAAAGAAAAAACAAATTAAACATATATCGCTGCATCTTTAATATGCGCCCACCCTGAATCCGTTCAAACCAATATCCATAAATAACATTCCAAGGGCGTAACCCTAGCAAACCCAAAATCATATAAGATCACATTTCCTAACCTCGATAAATTAATTCATTCAATTAATACAAGACTCGAATTAAATAATTGTTAAAAATCAAGTCTATTAAAAAAAATTAATAATTATTATTATTATTGTTATCGAAAAATAGGTATGATAAAAACGGAAAGAAACGTTATTTTATTATTGCGACAGCTTAAACAAAGAACGATGTAACTACACAATAACGACGTTAAATCGATTTACAAACGATAAAAAACTTATGAGAATCCTAATTTAAGCATTATTACGGGCACTAGTACCTTGAGTACTCCTACAGTTGTAAATGTATATTCGATCTAATAATTCACCGCCCTCGGGCGCGGTGTTTCTTAATGTATTTAACGATTAGATATTCGATATAGGTCGAACTAAAAAAAGTTATGTAAGGAAATTTTAAACAATGTATAATTATCTAGGTACTTAATTAATTTAAATCTTTTTTTCACAAAATCTATACTTATTTATATTTTTTTATTAAAATAACTATACAAACTCAATTGAATTTAATAACTCGAAAAATTTATTTGAATAATTGATTGAGTTTCCCAACAAAAAATAATTCATAACAGGATATCACTCATGTATAAACCATAAAAATATTATTAAATATGCAAACATATTTCTATGCAAATATTTATTTTTATGACTCATTGAAAATACACAGATACGTCTAGGATGCTGCTAAAAAAAATGCAAGCATAATTATCCTTATTATTTATATTTATCGTCTTAACGGATTTTATAAAAAAAAAAAATGTAAGCATAAATATTTAATTTTAAATTTCAGTCACGTCAAAAAAAATTCTTACAATATTAAAAGTAATAAAAAAATACCTATTTAAATATTAAAAAAAACTATACTAAAAAAATGATTAGCTTTTTCAATTCTTTAAGCAAACTTCTTTGATGTAGACACTCAGAATAAACTTCACGCAAATTATCAATAAAAAAAAGTTATATGGTTGCTAAAACGAATCATGATATTTTTTTAAAGCTAAAAGATACCTTAACCGTTAGTCATGAAAAAATATGTTATCTTAACCCGGGCCAAAAAATTCGTATACTATACACACACAAAGATAAAAAATTGTCACGGACAAATATTTATTTGAAATAATAATAATACAACTTACCTGCTCAAAGGCTTGGGTTTTTGACGTCGTTTGGCGGACCGACCCCGAGTCGTGGGTTTCCAATTGTCTTCGTGATCCTCGTCGGGTTCTTCGCGTTTTAACGACGCCCTGGGTCGCAAAGAGTATTTTTCCTGTGCTTTTTCTGGTAACGGCGGCGCACTGTTGTTGTTCGCGTCGAACTCAGCCATTTTCACGGATATGCGTGAATCAAAAATAAAATAAACTTTTAACAACAATAATAATGAAAACCGTCTATATGTTATGCGGAAAAAAATCACTAATTCACTGCAAATGACAATCAAAATTCATCGCTGAACTTGTGTAAAGTGGATCGTTTGATCGTAAAAGTTAAGCGTCGTACACACCACTACAGACTCGCGGCAATGAGAACTCGCGCGTTGACGGCGTACGACGTCCGACTGACTGGTACAGCGTGGTGCCGGTCATTCAAGTCTCTCGTGTGAGGCTCCGGAGACAAGACTGCCGAGCAGCGGCAGCGGACCGATCTCTACCGGCCGTTCGAATGCTGCAGAGGGCACGCGCTCGTCAAGCCCCCCTCCTCTCATAGACGGAATATACGCCACCGCGCGTATAGGCTATTATAATAATAATAACAACAATAATAATACGCGCGCGCTGCCCCCGCGACACCCAAAAAAAAAAAAAATAATAATAATAAAAAACCGGACCCATTATTTATGTTTCCCTTTTCTTATGCCTATTCTTCGTCTGTTTCTTTCTCTCTGTTCTTACCGACATTACACTTCCACCGCACTATCTGTATCTTCTCTCTATCTTTCTCTCTCCCTCATACTTTTTCTTTCCACGTATATCTATTGATTATTATACTCGTGTATAGGTACTAATATAGGAGGACAACTAACTGCAGGACATCGACAGATTTTGCTGCTTGACTGTATCGAAATATAATCGTTTCAATTTATCGGGGATCAAATATCTCTTTGCAAGTGTCTACATCATGTTATACGAGATGATGGGTGAAAAAATCGATTTGTTAATAAACACACCTAGGTTTGTGGATTTGAAGTATTCACGTGTTTTATTGTAATATATCCTTGTCATAGAGAATAAATACAAAAATGTTAACACCACGTAGTAGCAATTATAGGGTTGAGTAAACATAAGATTAACTACACAACGATTGTACTCTCAGATTAAAATAAACCATTTAAAACTGTATTTGCATATTATGTTTTTCAATTATATTTTTATAAACACATAAAATAGTATTTTAAGACGACTTGATTTAATTATAACAGATTCCGGATTTAAATTTTTTGAACCATTTATTTTCCAATTGTTATTTATGTAACATTATGACATGTATAACTTTTAATCTTAATTTACTCAAGCGGCTTTTAGATAGATTTTAATATTAAATATCAAAATATGCTTAAAGTTGAAAGTTAAATATATAGAACTAGAGCGCGGATTTGTATGAATTTGCATTTTTATTCTGGTTGATCGTATGATATATGCTCAGTGAGTACAAAATTTATTTCATGACATAAAGATTTATAAAATTGAACTTTTGTAGTGCATATTTTGACATTTTTCTATTTTAAGGGCTTATTTCACAGTTTTAATTGCATATATTTTTATCTTTTAGTGCATATTTCAAATGAATTTTTTTTTTTTTTTTTAGAAATTTCTGAAATATATACTATTTTTCTATTATAATATAAGAATATAAGAAAAAAATATTATATTTTTAAAGTTTCAATTAACATCAAAATAAATTAATAGGTATACTTGTAACTTGTAGGTATAAACGGTTTTTCCAAATATTACCTTAGATCAATAATCGAGGAAATAAAATACGTATACTATGATGATGAAAGTGACGAAAAAATGAAGAAAACTAGATAAGTATCTAAAGTAGGATTCCGTAATTTTTTTAAATAAATTGTATAATTAGATATTCAAAAAATAAATTTTTTTTTTGCTAATTTTTCATGGATATTTTAACATTTTAGTGCATATATTTATGTACATTTAAAATTTTTTAGCGCATATATTTGGTTGGTTTTTAATACATATAAATCCGTGCTCTATAATAAAATATATATAAAGCATTAGTATACATTTTTATTAACCAACATATTATTACTTTATTGACCATAAATGTTTTTGTATTTTATTTAAATTTGGAAAATTATATTTAAGGTGGCTTACAGTGTCGGGTTATAGAAAAAAAATTAAACGTAAAACATGAACCGCTATCTAGTGATCAAACGCTGTATCAACAATTTTGTGCCCAGAATAATACACCGACTTGTTCGATGCACTAAAATAGTGAAATCTATCATCCGTGACTAGATGCACATAATCATAATATAATGCATTTGTAAAAATGTTTCACAATACATACACTTCTTGCATTTGCTATGTGTAAAAATGTACATAATAATTAATGACGTTTTAACAAAATCATAAACTGAACAATTCCATATCCTTCGGACAGTGGGGAAATAAACAATAAACATTAGACAATAAACTAAAATATTATAAGTAAGCTTCGTTACAACTAAATAGTAAATTAAAGTCTCCTGTGGCAATCATATATGCACTTAAATCACGCAATACGCATTTAAAAATACAAGTAAATCCATTAAACATCGTAATATTATACGCTAATGTACCGTTCCAATCGATCAATGGACAGTATCGAAAACATTGAAAGCAAATAAGACAGAAATGAAGGTCGTAGGTTACTCATTTATAACACTATAAACTATACATAATGTAAAAGTCTGTTACTCCGTTTATATATGATTTATAAATAATTATTCACAAAAAAAAAAAAAAATAGTAAAATTTACATTCAGAAACGCCCGTTAATAAAGTAAATATATATATAATAACCGTGGGTAGAGTTATATGTTCTGTGGTTATGAATTTTTCTCTTGCTATTTTATTAAATCAATATTCTTCAACTATATAATATACACAATGCATAATAATGTAACCGATATAACTTTTGGCCTTGATGTCAAACAATTATTTATGGAAAAGTATAAAATAAAACGATTATATCAACGTAAGATAAGTTTGAAAATTAGTACCTGCACATTTTAATGCTCGCTTTTTAAACTTTAAACCAAATATTTATTACGGGGCTTAGAAATACATATTACTTATACATAATAATTCAACCATCTCTTATGAAACTATATTTAACCGTGGAAAGTATCCAAATATCAACTTATTTTACACATTTAATATAATATACTTTATATTATTATAAATTTATTTTAGAAAATAAAATTATGCATGGCAAGCCATGACTCTCGAGTACCACGTTTCACGTTAAACGTACACGTTTCTATCGACTATCCCACATACTAAACTTTATTCTGATCGTTATTTTGTTTTCAAAATCATGATTCCCAATAATAAATAAAACAGATAAATTAAATCAGATTTAGATATAACCGTTGATTATTTGTTTGATGATAAAAAAATGAAAACTTTCAAAAACCCGTTTTTGCCGTCTGTTAATACCTACATCACCCGTAAAGTACAATGTGCATACATATTTTTAGTAAATACTCGAAGACGTTCGTGATACGTACGAGCTCGCATATTGA
The DNA here is from genome assembly GCF_003676215.2 of Rhopalosiphum maidis. NCBI lineage: Eukaryota > Metazoa > Arthropoda > Insecta > Hemiptera > Aphididae > Rhopalosiphum > Rhopalosiphum maidis. The sequence continues at coordinate 72,612,493 of NC_040877.1, forward strand.
GAGTAGGTCATTGTGGGCACGGCGGCGCGTCGTCGTTGGTCGTAGGCCGCGTTCGTTTCCGGACCGCGTAGTATTCATTATATTATGAATGAAACGAGCGAGAGGTGTTGCAACCGTTGCGTAATGATAATTTAATCGCATGCGCGTTTTATAGGTATAACATTACATACAGCACGCGCCGAAATGTGGCGACGACGACGAAACCACCTCATCGCCAATCACCCCCACCGAACTTCCGGTAATGACGATTACTATTATATTATAATGTAATATTTAAATACCGTCGTCGTCGAAACGCGTTCGTATAACATTATTATTATACACGTAGGTATACCTCAGGTAATAGTAATTATCACGGTCGACGACTTCCGGTGAACGCACGGCAACGACGACAACGGTGGTGCTAAGACGCAAGACACGTATAGAGACCGAGCGAAAATGCAAAAACATTGCGTGGGTCGACGGAACAGCGCCCAAATAGTCTTATCCGCCCACCAGCGGCGGCAGCAGCGGCACGGATCAGCCTTGGCGCCGCTGCCGTTTTCCCGTCAATGAAACGAGTCCCAGCGTGTTGTTGCACACGCGCGACGGATCGGTCTTTTAAACGAAGCAACTCATTTTTTATTTTTAGCTCACATCTGACAGTTCAAAGAATTTTGAGTTAAATCGTTCAACCGTTCACTACGTTTATATAAAATTATTATTTATGTATTCAACACCAGCACACCACTAATGTTGCTATAATGTATTGATTAAATATAATGTAGATTTTTACATTATTATCCGATATTATAGAGATTACTGATGATTCCCAGGATATTTTAAATATTTTAACAATAATCAAAAACTGAAGTATTCTTATGTAGACATATTTTGAAGTCAGCATATGCATAATCATTATGGGAGGGGGGGTAGTTATTAATGAACTACTATGATTTCACAGTAAGTGCTTAGTCCATTATGTTGTACAACCATATTCGCCGACTATTTAGTAAGCATTTAAATCAAAAATGAACGATACATTTTTTTGTTCTCACAGTACTTATTCATATTAATCGATATATTTTTATCTGATTTATTATTGTTTATAATATAAGTTGCTGTTTTCATTAATTATGAGATTAAGAGTGTTAAAAATAACATTTTTTATGAAGTGAGCAGATAACTATAACTATTTGTTTTTGTTTTTTATTTTTTTACTTAACCGAATTCAATTAATAATAGGTATGTATTATTATAATTTGTAAATTAATAATTACTAAACAAATTAGAGCAAATCATTGAAGTACGTTTACGTTTTAGACATATATATTATGTATTTATATAAATTAAATATACGTTTAAATCGATCAGCAGTCGTTGAGCAACAGCAATTTTACGTCATCCGGTCAACAGTTATCACCGTCGTCGCCTTGTTCCATATAGTAATTTGAATAGGACACTATATTACAGGTACGAGTGTACCACCTACTCGTAACTCGTAAGTATCACTGAACTCAAGGCAACCAGGAATAGACATTTATTATGGGTACGTCATAAATCCCTCTTAAAATTTGATCATATAATATATTACAATACAATACTTAATATTACTTCATACAACATTCACTCATTCATGGATTCATGAATGAACTCTCTCTGATGCCCACTATAAAAATATACACCCAGAAATAAGTTGTTTTGTATTCTAATAATACTATCTTTATTTATTGTTTCTTGATTTTCATAGACATATTAATTTATCTATTTATTTAATGCTAATAGTTGTATTAATATAAAAATACATTTAATTAAATTTATTGATCCATCGGTATTCTAAATTATCTAAAATGAATATTGGTAAACGATAAAAAAAAAGTACAAAAGTGGACTCAAATTGAATAATTAATTCTATAGGTATTAGGAATTTATGAAAAAGCTTACGTTTTAAAATTAAATTTTATAACCATAAAATAAGTATATAAATTATGTTAAAAATAATTCATAATCGAAACAATTGATATTTGGCTAAGAGAGTTTATAACTAATAACAATTTAATATTATTCAATGTATTTTATATTCTTAACTAGTAAATAAGATAAATTACAAAAAAAAATAATTAAGTTAACGTTTTAGTTTCATAATAAGTTTAATGATAAGATTTATTTTTCACTGGCAACCTTCATAATTCCCTTCCCATTTTAAATATACTTTTAGTACAGTATAAAAACCTATGAAAAAAAGTTTAAAATTATATCAATCGGTGTTTAAAAAAATAAAATAGCATTTAAAGTAACAATAATATTACTATATTATTATATAAAATATAAAAAAAGACTTCCATTATAAGATCATGAAATAAAACCAATAGGTAATAACTAAGAAAAAATTTAAATGTACAATAGTAAACAATGTGAAATATATTCAAATGTTTAAAAATAATAATAAGAAAATAACTTCGGTAAAATTAATTTTGATATTTATTACTTATAATTAGAGCGCGGATTTTATGTACATAAAAATATCGAAATATGGCATATTATATGCAGTCAAAATCATGAAAATATGTAAAAAATATGCAAACATTTTTTATTTATTTAAAATTTACAATAAAACTTATAATAATTAATTATTTGAATACTTAATAAAAAAAAAATTTAGGGAATTTTCTGAACTTAATTTATTTTTGAAATTTTATTTATTATTAAAATGAATAATCATATGCATTTCAAGTTTTTCTTCTGTGAAGCTGTGTCGTTTATCGGTTAACATATTTTTAAAGACTGAGAACGAACGTTCGACGTCAACCGAAATTATTGGGGCATATTTGAAGCAACCTAACCTTGTCGGGTCTTGATAAAAATCTTCGAGCTGAACGTTTTCGCCTGATAACTGAATTAATTTTTCGTAGAATTTTCAGACTTTAATTTTTGTTAAAAAGCTCATTTAATTTTGCTGTAAGTATACATTTTTTTTAAATTTTTGTTTCAATATGCAATAAATTTTGAATTTTGCCAAAATATGCAAAATATGCAAAAAATTTCATCATTAGCTTCAAATTATGATGATGATTGAAGATAACTGCCAAAAATCCAAAAATATTAAATGGAAAAAAATATGCAATTGCATAGAAATCCGCGCTCTACTTATAATAATTAATAGCACTATTGGGATAAGGCCTTTAGTTATTAAAATGTCACGTGTCACCAACCATTCTGCTATAAAACTGTTATACAAACATTACAAACTAACCAAAGGGTTAGAAACTAAAAAATAATAACATTAATATAGTTATTGTATGATATTAAAATAATATTATTGAATAGATATATACGAATTTCTAAAAGAAGATGATAAAAAAACAGAAAAAGTAAACCTAAGTAAAAAAAAAATAATATGGCTTGTCACAGAGAAAAGATGACGTGTCAAAAGTGTGTGTACTTTTTTTTACCTTCTATGCACGCGTCACGATGAGTCCTCGGTATTCGTTATTATAATATACTCATAATAATATTACATGAATAGAAAAATATTTCGACATTTAAATGGGAATGAAAATAAATAAATGTTATTGTAAAGCTACCACCGACGTCTATTGAAACTTGAGACCGCGCTGCACGACGATTTGTTTTGACTCTTTGGTGCAAGCCACACATCAACCGCCACCCCTCCTACCATAATTATTGTGAAAACACCAATGGGAAAGAAAAGCATCGGTCGTAACAAGGCGGTGGCTGACGAAGAAGAATGTCTATCGCGTTTATGTTTGTTTATCGCGCGTGCTCAGGTCTGGATACTTCTTTTAAAATGCTAATTCTCATATTATCTGAACTACGAGTAGAAACCGACATGTTATACTACTTATGGCTTTTATACTAGCAATAATAAAAACCTGTACAATTAATAACCCCAAAAAAAAAAAAAAAAATGGTATATTAATTTGCATTATACTACAATAGTTTTTTTTTATATATACATAAACATCGTTTAAAATTTTCTAAATATTTAAGGTTTAATAAAGAACCCTGTATTCTTTTTATGGAGATGAATAATATCACCAATTGGTGAGTTTAATGTAATGCTTGGTTAATTATTATAAAGAAAAATATGAAGATGTTGAATTAATTTATGAATACAATTAATGAGTAAATATTAAGAAAATAAAATGAGAATAGTTAATAAAATAAATATAACTGAGATTAATTAAAAATAAAAAAAAAAATTAACAATAAAAATAATAAAGTTGAATTATTAAATGATAAAAAAAACCATAAAATGCTAAGTTATAATTTTAAGATATAATATATAAATACCAATAATCATTATTTGATATACTTAATTATTAAAATTAAAAGTCTCATTAAATACATGTATTAGGTGCTTATCATCGTTATAATTTTTTTACTTTTTACTTTTTTAAATGACATAATCCAATTTTTATTTCATATTTTGAAGCTTAATATTTTTCGGAGATTTTCGATACACAAAAATCAAAATTCAAACGAGTGGTTTATGAGTATAAGCTCATATGTATACCAGGCTATCGTGTTTTTTGGTTCCGTTTTTTTTCTACAGACCAGCTTTTCGCACGAGATAATTTCACCGACCATAGGTATTATTAGGTTGGTAGATACCTACTCAGTTTCACGCCCGGCTATCTCACAATCAAAAACCAGACTCAGTTAGAGTTAACAAATTGAGTTGTCTAAAGGAATGAAAACAAAAAGAGAATTCCGACTGTAAGCATACATCATTGTACAAGACAAGTATAATATTATATATATTATATTATAATTGGTCATTGTCCTCGGTGTTTATTTATTTATTTTTTCAGTTTTTCAAATCGGTCGTAATTAGTAAGTAGTCATAGTGTCGATCGTTCGTATAGATAAATAACGTTTACAATAGAGCGAATGCCGCCGCCGATAAACAGGACAAGAATGTCTTCATGAACGCTGGATGATTTCTTCCGAAACACAGTACGGATCTTTATCATAATATTATTAACAGTGATCGGGAGTATGCAAATGAGCTCTCGTCTTCACTGATCAGTGCTTATGTTACATTTTTTAACGCGCAGACACTATAGATTCATAGCTTATTTACACATAAATTTCATTATTAATAATACTAATTTATGGGTACACAAATATTTTTTTGATATATAAAACATTACAAAAATATATATTATTTAGGTATATTATTAATATTAAATAACAAGAATATTGTATTTTTCAACAATATAAAAAATATATATTGAAATAACTACAAAAAAAAAAAAATAGGTAGGTACCTTCAAATCAGAGTACAAGTAATTGATAATAATGTCATTATTATCAATGTTATCATAGTACTATAATAGATATTCCGCGCCACGAGAGTAGTAACCCATTTCGCGCATGCAAACTGGCGGCAGCGACTGTTACGAGACCCCGTTTTCACTACTATGTTCCATTCAGAATATGTTATGAAACACACTATATACGATATATTACGAAGACTAGAATAAGAGACCCAACTCCGCTTCTGATAACGTCCCGAAATTAGTCGCACAATTAAACGGCTATAGGTTCCGCTACGTAAAGCTAAAGTTGCTACTTAAGGATTATTCATGTTTTTTGAGTTTTTTGTAAAATACCTATATGCATTATTTCAAACCATGACCCATTAAAAAATTTTATGGCTCATAAAATTACGCATTCATACACGTGTATATGTGTATATTTCATGTGTACGTGCATAGAAGTATCAGACCATTCAGACCTATTAGTCGGTTCTCGACATCCCATCAGTAAGGAATTATATAGACAACTATTGTCGGGCTCACGAAAAGTGAGCGCTGGCGGCCGATGGGCGGAGTTCAAATATTGTCAAAACTTGCTGTGTATTGTTTATTGTAAATATTTAATAATACTCATTCATAATCTTAATTCGTGGTAATAATTAAATATCAATATCGATCGATCAATATATATATATATATATCAATATCAATAATCTAGCCACATGTTTTTTTGATATAATTTAAATTTGGGTCAAGTTTTTGTCACTTGGACAAAAAATATTGAGTATTGATTATGTTATTGAAGTATTGAAGTTATGGTTCAAGTTTGAAAGTAAGTATAATAAATTATAAAATCTTTGTTCGTGTATAATATTTTATTTAGATAGGAACACAAAATGCAAATGTAAGTATGTTTCATCAAAGTACCTACCTCTTATATTTATTTTCTAAGCCAAGCACAATGTACTATTGTGATACATGCACTTACAAATTTATTGGACATGAACAAAACCAAGAATAGCTTCAGAAAAATATGTTGTAGTATAATAAATTCAATATTGGACGAATATTATAATGTTTATTAAACACGGCGACCATTCAAAACTAGAACAGCGGCAATGCAACATACTATATTATTTCCATCATTTCCGGTTTACCCACACGATAGCAAATTTAATTTATCCGTTCCTTGCAATATTATAACCCAAAGGTATCCGCGCTGATCACTTGAAAATAACTGCCTTCTGTTTTAATCACCTTGTACAGTTTATTAATGCCCTGACAACCGTAGAAATTGGGAGACTTGCGAATGCCAATTGGAGTATGTTTATGGCATTTCATCATCCTTCTGTTTTTTATTACAAAACTAGGGGAAACCTAGAAATATAAAATAGTAAAAACCAAAATTATTATCATTTTACAATGTGAGTGACTGTTTTAGTTATTTTATAATAAATGTTAACTACCCACTCAAATCCTAACTATATCATATATTCATGTAATCCGTAAAATCGCATGTATAAAGTAAACGTATATTTTGCATATACATATACTGTGCTCCTAACATCCGCTTATATTCGCAGAATTTATTGTAAACTTTGTCACGATAATAAAACAATTGCCGGTAAAACGTACGTTTTACCTTTTTAGAAACAATGGATTGTCAAAATAATCCTGGAAACAACAAGATTACGTACGATTTTCTGGACATTTATTATTTATTATTGTCAATTCGTTTAATTTTCTCGAACAATAATGTTTTATGTTATTAAAAAAGTTGATGAACTTCAAAGTTAAAAATTTGTCAATGTTTGTATACAAAATCATTTTTTAAAACCATCTTTCAAATAAGCGGTATTTATGGAGAAACAAATACGGGATCGTGTTCTATCCACAATTACAATAGTATTATAATCAACTCCACATGAGAAAATTTCCCCGGTAAACCAATACCCGTATGCATATACATGTATATGTGGTGTTAACTACAACGGGAGGCGTCGCGATTCTTGCCGTATATATATCACAAACGCACAGATGACGACTTATAATTTATATAACACAATATTTAAATACGCACAGCCGATGGAAATGGCGACAACGACGACCGGGTGACGGCACATTCGGGTATTAAGAATATACGGCCGATCCGGCGAGTTAAGACCCGGACTTTACGGAGTACGAACACTGGACCGCGGTGGTGACAAAAATCGTGATGATGGAAAGGGTCGAAAGGTATAGATAGCCTTTGGTATGCTAGGCGCTCGTGCGGACCGGTTCGGACCGTGATGAAGAGGCGGCAATTGTAACAACTACATTACAGTGGAAAAACGCTCAAAACACATAGTAGATCTATTTTTTCATGTCAACCACGGCTATTGGGAGGGATGCCTCCTTTTCCTCTCCCCTGGATCAACCACTGTTTATTATAAAAAGATATAATATGGTTAGTTTTTTAATAACAAACTTTAGTTTAGATTATAATCACTCAAGGTAAGGTCCATTTAAGGAAAGTGGGCCAATGTTTTTGAAAATGTTCATGGCAACATCCCATACCAAATTCCTGCGGACGAAAGCGGGGAAATAATACAAAACAAGTCGATACAAATGAAAACAAAGTAGCCAAATACAAAATATACAGTATACACAGTCAATTTACGCACCATTTTTTTCAGATGTACCTATGCCTGTGACAAAGGTTAAAACAAGAAGAAGGAAGACTTACACCGCTTAAGAAAAGAGTATGAAAAAAATAAATCCGACATAACAAATAATATTAATATTCCATTAAATAAATTTACGATTATGTCATCACGATGGTTGTATTATATAAAAATTGATTCACTAAGCATGTTCACCTATTCAACTTATTTAAAAGCTTTTTATAAGCTTATAGGGGTTGAGCTACCTTTTTCACATATATTTTTTTATCTAAAAAACATACATACAAAACATAGCAAATTTACGTAAAGTTGAACCTATTTTGTGTTAATATCTTTAATATCAGAGTGATTTGATTTACTATGAAGTAAAAGGAAAATATTAAAAAAAAGTCAACGCTTAAGCACAGATTATCTTAACTTTAACTTTCATAGTAAATCGATTCACTCTATGAAAGCTAACAACAAACAATTAGTTCTAAAGAATGCAAATTTGCTATGTTGTATATTGTTTATCGTATACTGTCATATATACCAATAGACAAAGGGTACCCTATTTTGAATTAAACTTTGTTTTTCACTCATAACTCACGAATATGTTTTTTTTATATATATATATTCGTTGTTAAATAGAAATTAAAAATTATATTTTATTATAAAATGTATAAGTTAATTTTTTTATTAAGTTATATTTTCATTTTTCAAGACGTCCGTCGTACACTAATACAAATAAGTCAACCGGAAGTTCTTATCGACAGAGTATATGTTATACACTCAGTACTCACTCCTATATTCAACTGCTGCTGATACAAATGTATAATATATTACAATCGATGTGCGGAGTAGCACGTAGTGGTCTGGAGACGGTTTAATTTATGACGATATAACTTGAACAATTATTTATGTCTGAAATATATGCATTAATAACATCAGCTGTTATTGAGTGATAATTTTCCATGTACAATAAAATATATTTTTTAGTTCAAACCGATAAAGTTTTTTCGGTGATTAATCAAAGATATATCATATTAATATTAACTATATAAATTTAAATAATTTAAATATACTATTAATGTATTGGTATGTCAATTTTGTTAACAAGTATATAACTTGGTGAAGCAATTATTGACCTCAATCGTTAAATTAGATTACTAGGTACCCATTAAATATTTATACTTCTTTTACACTTAAAGTAATATCATATTTTTATTTTTAAATTTAAAAAAATAATATAATAATATATAGAATATTGTTTTTTTTTTTTTTTTGATATTACATATTTTATTCTTAAGATCCAAACACTAGTAATTGTATTATCGTTAAGTTAGTCATGAGTCATGACATGAGTTATCGTATTATTAAGATAAACCTCACCTGAACACTTTTATTGCACAACAATTTTTTGTGACTTAAATCTTTTTTACTTAAGTCTGACAACAGTTTTTTCTCCATCATTGCATCGACCACTTTATCGATGGCAATCTGCATCAATTTATTCTTGTACAACGTATCTACTCTCCCATCCAAAGAATCGACCCGACGAGCAACAATTTTTAACCATGACATAGTAAAGACAGTGCCATCATTCTGTAATACCCATCGTCCGATATCATTAATAATCTTTGGATCAGTGATGACCTAAAGGAATAGTAAAATAATGTCCACTATAAAAAATTATAAAGCAATAGTATTATAAAATTAATCATAAAATATAACCTATTGTACAATAAATCATTATATTATATTATAATAGAGTATAGAATATAGTGTATATAATAAACTTAACTACTTAAGACATAGTAATATGTTTATAGTTATGTTATAACTAATAAGAATTAAGTTTTCAACAAACACAATTCAAAGATTTATAAAAGTAGATACCTTATATTGAAAATAATTTTTATTTATTATTTATTTACTAAATTGCGTATAACTATATTCATTTTCACGGCTAATTTAATTAATATTTTTAGTTTCTCAATAAATTGGACCTTAGCCTAAAATACAAAACCTTAGCTTTATATATTATAAACATGATATTTATTTAGATATGATTAATAATTTTAATTCAAATTTTGTACACAATATTTTTATTTTCATGATGCAACATTTTAAAATCAAACAAATATTCTTGTATCGTAATAAAAAAGATTAAATAAATATTATTAGTTTTAAAAAAAATATAATGCAATAATAAATTTGTGTAACAAATAATTGTATTTCATAATTGTATTATTTAAAATTAATTTAAATGTTGATTAGATAAGTAGGTAAACTACTGAGTTACCTAATCAGTAAAAATAAATATTAAATTATGTATAAAAACAAAAATATATACGCGCCACTTCTCAAAAAATATTATATGGCTATAGCAATTATTTTGTGCAAACGAACAAAAATGCTAACTGTAACGAACGCTACTTGCTAAGCAGTCAGAGACTATTTAACCGATTTCAATCAGGTTTTCAAAAAGTTATTTATAAAAACAATTTTACTTTTTTAAATAAATAGAATTATAGATAGATCAATAGATTTCTTAAGAGTCGAGATTTGGAAGGTTTTTCAGCTACTTTTTTAATTTCTATGATCAACTGGTGAAAGAAGGTCTCACGCGCAATTTCGTTTCGGTTCACGAAAATCGATATTTTTTGTTTAAAAAATGGTTGTCTTTGCTCACAACATTTTTTATTTCTTATAATTTTTATAATCTGCAATTAGTTTAGAAATATTTGTGATTATTATTTGATGACTGATAGCAAGTGGACGGAGGAATCATCCATTGGTAATACCACAGTGTATTGTGTATTTATGATAATAAAAAGTAAAAACTAATTTAAATAACTGTACTGTACGTTATACCTTAAATCCATCATAGGCGTTTTCCGGGTTTATTACAGGATTAATATCTGTGTTATTTGTATTATTATTTTTGTTTTTCACAGTATGTTGAACCTTTAGTTTTCTTAATTTTTCCATTTCAACATAGTTTAAACTATCTATTTCCATTTGTTTATGTTTTTTTTTTTCAGAATTTACTTTCTTTTTTAATGATTTTTCTCTTAACATTTTGCTTAATTCCTTAGCTCGAAGGTCCTTCTCTATAATCTCCAACTTCCGTTTCCTTATAAATTCTTCATGTTTTAGTTCTTTTTCTCTTTCTAATTCAGCTTTCCTCATTAAAACCATTTTAGCTAATCTTTTTTTATGCTCATTTGCTTTTTGTATTTTAGCTAACTCAGCCTTTTCTTGTGTTGATATTAACGATTTAGCAAGATTTTTCTCTTCGGTTATTTTATTTGCGGTGTCTAAAATTACTTTAGACTGTTTAGATGACTTATTGAAACAATTACTCGATCGTTTATTCTTCGTCCATAGAAATTCTCCATTTATAACATAAATAGAGTCAGTTTTATTTTTTACTTTATATAACACGTCTACTTCAATGCCTTCTTGTTGTAACTTCAATGCTTCATCATACGCAAAGCGATGATTGTAAGTCCCTTTCCCTGGAAGTTCAGGACACACAGTACGCTTTTTTTTTAGTATTTCTTTATTAAAACCAAAACTACACATAGAATATTTCAAAAATGCTTTATTTTTTTTATTTCTATTCTTATTTATGAATGATTTATATTTCGTAGAGCTTTGATCAAATTTTCCACTACTTTTGTAAGTAGATCTGAATTTAGCTTTTAACTTTTTTTGAACATCTTTATACTTTGAAAATTTACGGCTGAAAATTTTTGATGGCATTTTTTTATTTATGTTTTCAGTTTTCATATTGTTTGGAGTATTTGAACACTGAAATTTTTCATTAATTTTATTTTTATGTTTATATATCTTGTTAGCTCTGATTCTTTTTGACAAATCAACTAGTTTAATATTGCAAGATTTTTCGTCTTCACCAGCTTCATAATTTTTAATATTTTTTTTAATGTTTATAAAAGATGTTTTAGTTTTTAAAAATCGAATTTTATCATTTTTACTTTTAAATTTTTGTAATTTTAACTGTTTACAACTATTTATACATTTCACTAGTGATTCCTTTATCATACGTTTTGACCCTATAAGTTTTGTTGGTTTCATCGTTACAATAAAACTTGTATTTTTAAAAAATCAACATTTTTTTGACAGTAAATTTTTCTAAAACAAATTAAATTAAAACTAAACATTTTTTAATCTATAAATAGGTTAGGTTGTTTAATATACTTACAAATTATGAAATAAAAATATCAAATGCAAGTACTATATTTATTGAGCTTGCTTGCATTTATTTAATAAATATCGGGTTCAATTACTATGACAATGAGTTATTATATAATATTATATGTAATTGATTTTACGGAGTGATCCATTTAACGTAAAACTCTAATTAAAGACATAATTAATGAGAATATTCAAAACTTATTGACCATTGACGTAAATACTTATATAAAATGATAACAACATTTCATAATTTAATGCATATAAGTATAACATATTATTTAGGTATATACCGAACAGAATTTACTGAAAAGTAAAAATAACTATGAAATTTAACTACAGTTTTATGCACCCACGTACAATTGTTTTCTATAAACAGTGTTAAGTTAATGGTATGGAGTGTAGACGGTCACCCGCAGTGATAACCGGACTCGAAACAATGTGATTGCGACCTCATCCATTGCTTGTGTTATTAAAAATATTAAATTTATCAACAATAAAACAATGTTGACAGTCAGCATTTTTCGCGGCATAGTATTTTTACTCCCGCGACATTAGTTTATGATGATAAGATGAAAATAAATTTTCCAACAACATCGATTTATAATTGGAAATAAGCGTATCGTGGCATTAGTAATAAACTGACGTTCTTATAACCTCCATATATATTCACATAAAATTCACAATCGTAAAATCGGGTCATCGTCGTTGTAAGAATTACTTTATGTGAACTCGTTAAGAATTGGAAAATAATGAAATTTCATAAGTACTTGACTAGCCACTATATTGGAAACAAAAGAAGTAATGACATTGGCAGATTCACGAGCATCAAATAATTATTAAAGACATTCGTAATTCAAAATTATCTTCTATTTCTAAGTGGTGCAAACGACAAAATACTCGTGCATTAGAGTCTAATGATTAGACAATATCAATAAATAATAATAGATACCTATTGAAAATATCTTACACACATACGTTGTCTGTAAAACAAAAGATATATTGTAATTAAAGTAGTAATACAAAAGTGTTAATAAATAATAAAAATACTTTAAAAGTACAACTTTGAATTTACAAATAGTACCATCCAAAATAAAATGATAATTATTTTGTTTTATTCATAAAAAAAATAATAATTTTCTTAGAGAATTGTAAAATCACTGGCTAATTCAGTATTTGGTTATACTGAAGTCTTTAATATATACGTATAGACGTAAAATTGTTTTTTCTCAACACAACTATTATTTTCGAATGAACAATATATTAATTTTGAATTGAATGTCTTATCTTAAAATATTTTTTATTAATATTAAGTAAGTATATAAGCCGGCTAATAATAATAATATGCATACACGTTATATTTATTATAATATATATATATATAATATATATATACTCGTACATTATATATATATTATTATAGACTACAGTTTGTCCTAAACTAAAAACTTCATAATTAACTATTTTTTTTTCTTTATACCATTTTAATTGAAAATTAAAAACGATTAATGTATAATAATCGTTTTTTTATTTAAATGTAAACAATACCTAATATTATAATAACATATACCAACGAAAATCACGGTACACACATAATATAAATTGTAAAACGACTCAACCCCAAGCGACATTACAATACCATTATCGCTGGCATCAATTTAATTAGTGGTATCTATATGTGCTATATATCCATTGAATTTGTCTCCGGACCTTCGTAAGTATAATAACATACCAGTTGACAATCATCACTGAGACCGAACGGATGAATAAACGTGAAATTAATATGATAACGAGTAACAAATCCCGAACAAATATACAATATAATATGTATTTATGTGCATAATAACTGTTGAATACAAAGCTCGTCCTTGTATTTCGATTTTTTTCTTCCCATATTATTCTCACTATTCTGTCTTCGTGGTTGTGCTATACGCGCGATCTGTAGCGTCGCGGCACTTGATTAACGGCTACAGTGGCCGAAAACCGGTCGCTAGTGAGTACAAGTGTTTGTGTGTGTGTCACCTTTGCCACGTCGGCGAGTGGAAAACACGACAACCGACCTAACTAATTAGCCGACGCGCGAGCTCGACGATATGGCCCCTAATAGCGTTATCTGGTTCGGGCGACGTTTTATGGTGCACCGACTTCAGTATTTGTGTGTGTGAATAATAATAATAATAATAATAAAGAAAGAATTGAACACATTCACGCACGAAAAAAAAAGAAAGAATTTTTTCTCAAGATTACACGCTTATATAGAGGTACCATCCATTGGTATATATATACCTTCAGTATAATAATAATTTACGGGCACACGGTGATCGGCGGCGGGCGCCAAACAATAAAATACAAGCGGGTAACGATGGTATAATAATAATATACATATTATTATATTATATAGGTAGGTACATGTTTGGGAAGATAGGACGCCATTTCCGATATTGTACGACGCGGCGCGCGTGTGTGTAATAAAGCTTTATCGTGTTCGGATGTGTCGTGTCCAGCGCGCGGGCAGGACGTTAACAGAGGTGTTCGACAAGTCGTCGTTGGAACCGTGTTGTTCTCGTTCTTATTTTAATGGTCGTCCCGCAAACAACAGGTGCGGCGGGACCAGGTTTTCTTTTTCCCGATAATTGCCCAGTCCAGACTACTATATCATAACCATAATACCTACTATAACTTATGTATAGGTAATATTGTAATAATAATTTTTTTAAAACTTCATAGGTCCGAGTGTATTATTATAGTCACAATTACAATATAACATTATAATATATCATGTCCAATAAATGTATCTGTACAACAGACGTACAGAGTATTATTATACGTAAATTCATATATATATATATAAATAAACATAATACTATATTCGACAAATACGAAAATCGGCCAGTTGCATAACACGTATGTCGTATAATATCTAACTACACAACAATGCAACACCAACATATGCGCGCAGTACACGTACACCATCTGAACTCCCAATATGCGATAAACAATCAGTTTTTAGTGGTTTTACGATATTTCGATATTCGTGTACACACGTATAATCGCCCCATTGGGAGATTAAATCTATTATATATTGTAGCTGAATTCCTCGGATTCGCCAGTCTACGCAGTTTTGAACTAAAATACAATTATTTATATGGTATAATACATAAAGCATAATTTTTTTAATTTATCTAAACGCCTTGCTAAAAATCCAAAACGATTGATTACAATACTTCCTCTCCCTTCTTCGTCAGAATATTAGGTTTCAAAAAATGAAAATTGGGTGACCTGGGGATACTCGTGGAAGTATTTGGATTAACTGTGCAAAAAAATCGTAAAAAATTTCAATAGTGTCAACAGAAACTTGATTCATACAAAAACCTATCGATTTCTATGGATCCTTATTAATGTATTATAGAGGTAGCGGCAAGTATAGGTACCGCACAAACTTCAAGAGCGGGTACTCTGAAATAATAACGTACAGTTAACACAATATTATTCTTATAAAATATAAATAACATAATATTACCAGTTGGGACTTTATACTGCGTTTAATTTTTACGAACGCAATATAATTTATCTGTGTTTTATTATGATACAGTCGCCGGTCGTCATACAAATATTTTGTTTCGCGTGCAGTGCAGTCGTGTCATGTCGCTGCGGAGTTATATATTAAGACGACGTTTACAAAATGACGTTAAACGATTATTTAATACACAACAGGAGGACATTATATTATTATTGTACACGCAGACACGCTAACGCCCAAAAGTTATTTTTGTAATGCATTTTATATTACAATATAGATTATAGACATAAACTAAATAAACACAATCATCCAATAAATTTTCATATCAAATTTAAAAGCAAATACAAACATTTTTAAATCCCATAAAAACGGTTATACGGAGAAGTAAACGTTGGAAACATTAAACATATAGTTCATATTATAATATAATAATAAAAGTAATAACTGAAACAGTTTAATTATTAATTATATATGACGTATAAATATGTGAACAACAATTGTTTAATTATGAATTTAAATATCAGAACCTATATGATAATATTATTAGGTGTTAAACGGAATCTTTCAATCTCTAATCATAATATGTTATATGTATCATATTAGAACTCCAAAAATTTATCATACACATATTTTTCTTAAGGGCAATATATAATATCTGTAACCTGCAGTAGTGTCAAAACAGAAGGAGTAGAAAAATAATAGTTGCTCCATATTTTATAACATAAAGAAAGCTAATATGTCATTTAACCCCCCCCTCAAAAAAAGTATAGATAAAACTTTATGAACCATAAAAATGAATATTTAAATTAAATTATCATTCACATTAATTATTTATCTCCTAATAAATGAAAATATTTTTAATTGCAATTTTAAATAAATATTAAAATAACTTGATACCTATTTTGTATTATAACATTCATAACTGATATTTAATTTTATAACAATTTAAAATTTTAAGTTTTAATTAATTTAAATTAAAACCTAAAAATATTTATAATTCATTACTTACTATAGATATTTACTTATTATTTATTACTTTTTGTTTACAGTTTTTTTGATTACAGACTTAGTAAGTAACCTCAGTACTGCAGAATATTGTATAATATGCTTGTGCGCTAATGTGATACGCATTGTATTCACAAGAATTTAATAAAAGTCAATTACATTTTATCCAAGGATGTGCTAGATCCTATTCTCAAAGGAAAAAAGTTTATCATTTTTATTCATCGACCAATTTTGTATAAATATCCTAGATTAGGTAACAAATTACATAAGCTGTGTATTTATAAAAAAAATATATGTGTTTAATATCTGATTCAGTTATTTTTACATCTAAAGTAATGACTAAAGAATAAAAGCAGAATAACTCAGATGGTTATGCCTTTCCCTATATGTATCTTATGAGGGGATGACGGATCATAATATGAAGAAATTAATAGTTATTAGTTTTTACCCATCCCCTTAAGTGAAAAATATTTTCTTTGCTAGCGTCTCTAATCTATACATACCGTAGCTTGCGATGTTGCTGTTCAGTGTTGTGAATTAACGTTTTTCGTATATTATAATATAATATGTATAATGTATAACTTGTTGATTCCGTATATTTTTTATCTGGTAGCTAAATTGTAAATTTTCTACTGAAAGTGTAGCTGCTGGCAACAAACCTCGAAATTCTCTCAGGGAGTACTTCAGAATTCATTTTTGAAAATAGCTTGCAAATATTCTTATAAAGAATCCACATTTTATTCTACATATATTTTGAACGGTTTAGTTTTAGTGACCAAGCTAATCCTCATAGATGTTGCGAGTTTGCGACATGCAAATTCCGAGTTTATGAGTCCACGCCACCGATAGCTGTCCGACTACGTTTTTATCGTTGTACTCGTATAATATGTAAGCCGTCCTAACGTTCAATAGTGTAATATTATTATACTATGTCGAATATTTTACAAGAATCTCGATTTTACCAGACTCGTTTTCGCTGTTCGCATATATTGTATTGCGTGCATCTTTGTTTCAATAAACTATTTTATTGTTTATCATGCAAAATGTTCTGTATGCCTGTATTTGTACATATTTTTTTAACTCTAACAGATATTTTATTAGTTTAATCGAAAGAAAATATACATAATAATAATAATAATAATAATAATAATGGTATAAGGTACGCGTATTGATTAATTTTGTACACACGAATTCAACGAAAAAAAAACGTTTTAGCTGTCATGTAATTTAAAAACGTTGTTCGTGTAACTTTGTTGTTGAATTAATATTACATTAAATTTTTTATCCGTAGGTATGAGGCTTGTCAATAATTAAATACGAATACTCGATTATAATAATATAATATGATTATCACGGTTTTTTTTTATATATTGGCCGATTTATAGTCTAATGTGGCATTTAATCTAAATTCAAATAATTCAATAAAATAATTTTTTAATTATATACCAGAAACGGCGGAAATCTTTAGACAATAGCCTATGCTCTATACATTATTTATGAGTAATATTTATAGAAAAATAAATATAACTCGCGATCTACAAAAACAAAAATTTATGACGTTATATAGTTGTCTTTTATGTTATACTAAATAATATTATCATGTTGATTATTTAGATTCACCATCGACTTGATTATTGTTTCCAGTAAATCCATGTGGTTATTGTATTTTTTTTCCCTATAATATACCACGATGATATTACTACCATTTGAAAATTTTAACAACGTATACCTATCATGCGTCCTCTATAGCAACAGTCATCTTACATAATTCTGTGTATATTAATTATTAATACATTTAATATTATACATAATATACGTAATATAAACGAGTAGCGGCATTTGTATAATATTTTAATAATAAAGAATTATAACGCACAGTTAATATGATTTTTCATTATATACATTGTGACTTGATGATCACGTAAATAATCGTTTACTGATCGTCTTTTGTTATATCCTAGTGTGCGTATAATATATAATTTACATTTTTGACGAGCACGTCTATGACAGTAATAAAACATTAATTATTGTTCTATTTTCGAGACTAAATCGAGGCGATATACCTATAAATCTCACAGTCACCAATATTCAAATGTGTTTCCCTCTAGACTTCCATATTCAATATTTAAGTATTGCTTCAGTTTCAATAGTACCTTTTCGAGAGACTGTTGTTGTACCGCCTAAAGTCTATATGGCTCATGAAATCGTTGAAAGCCAAATAATTATTATCATGATTATACACTCAAACCATTGAAATGAGTGTAATAAACAGATTATTATTTAGATAATAATAACAGTAAAATCCCGTTACAACGAACTTCAGGGGACCGAATTTTTTTTTCGCTATAACGGAAATTTTGTCGTAACGAAAATTCAAATAAGCTCTTTATAAGCCCTGATTTTTGACAGGGGATTCCTATGAATTTCGTTATAACGGGATTTTTCGTTATATTGGTATTCGTTGTAACGGGAATTTACTGTATAATGTTTATGTAATAAAAAACAATGTTGAGATATTAAGATCTTATTCGAATGATAAATTAAAGATAAGTAATAACAAATATATTTACATATGTTTAGAAAAATGAGACTGAAAAAAATTCAAATGGTCTTATAAATGTTTATTCATCAAATCGTACAAAATAAATTTTTAATTATTTTAAAAACCGATAAATACTATTCTCTCAAAGTTTCAAAACTTATATCTTATATAATACATGCATATGTATCAAAACAAACATTGCGTTAAGTTCAGACAGCGGATAGCCGGACGATATTACACTTAACGATCCGTGACAGGATGAAATCCAGACTCGTGTATATATAAAACATAGTATAACTATTACTGTATTAGATATCTAGTGTTGTATATTATATAATATACATAATTAAATTATAATAAAATTGTGTAATTGATTAAATTTTTAATTTGAATTGGCATTGTTATGTTATATAAGTATAAGAACAGTATAGTGTGTTACAACTTACAAGTTAAAGTTTTAAAAAATGTCTATCGATTACCTTGTATTAAAAATAGTTATACCGCGATCATATACGTCAATCAGTTAATATATTTAAAAGAAAATACATTAGTATAATATAAATTATTTATTGCATAAGTGACTAGTAGACATACATACAATTTACAAAGAACAAGGATAGGTTTTGTTGAACTTTAAATAAGCTATACAACCACCCACCACCAAACTACAATAAGGTATATATAATGCTATATTTCACGATTTTATTTATTACATAATAATTATGATTTTTCAAACAATAATTATTACTTAATATTAGTATATTATGTAGTTGGTTATATGTGTCATTGTTTTTACGTTAAACAAAATATATTCATAAACTGTTTTTGTTTCATTGATGTTAAAATAATGAATAATGAATACAGAATAGATCTATAACAATCAAAATAACAATGTTTATCATTATATAATAATTAATAAGACATAGTAGCTAGTATATTACCTATTTATACGCAAAAGCAACTTAATTGTATTATAAGTTATAAATGTTCAAAGTTTTTAAGAATATCAAACCAACTACCACAATCACAATAAAAAATATATACTTAATAAAATGTAAATTACCACTACATCCCGAGTGAATACAACGATGATATAATAGTCGCCAACCTATGTGATGATAAAAATAATTGATTAAAGTTTATTTAATTTACGATAGACGATAATTGGTTTGAAAACTCTCGTTGTACTCTATGGGATTCACAGCTCGTTGCCCCCGAGGCGTTGTTGAGAATGTTTGTTTTGGAAATCATAATTGAAATACAATAAGTTGTATGTGATGTATTATTATTAAACACGTTTACATATTATTATGTATTTACAATATACACACAAACACTAGTATATTATGTATCTGCTCACAACCGTGCGATATCAGCCCTCGAGGAAAGAGCGCGGACGTACATCCAACTCAGCTATATACACCTAATAATATGTACATATTATATTATAGGTGCCTTCAAAAACAAACACCTAATAAAAATCACGGAAACGAAATAATATTGTTTAATCATCAGACTATAGTGAAGAGTCGAGAAAACCCGTAGGTCACACCAACAGCTGTAGAGAGTATGTATATTATTATTATTATTATTATTATTATTAATGCTATTATATATTCTTTAATAATTGAAACATTCGGTAACGAAATGATCTATGAACTATACTAGTTGCTTATTCCTCCCAACTAAATTTTTAAAAATATTTTTAATGAGGCTCCTCTACGCCTTGAAAGGATAAACAAATATAACGGATACTAACCGCATAATACCTATGCGTATGTATTATTATATGTTGCTAATATGCGTATATATATGTATATGGTCAAACAGCGATCTCGTGGGAATATTGTATATACAGAGACACGCGCAGTATCGTTTTTAATTTTTACTTTAAATATTTTTATCGACGGACGGCTCCGAATATTATTGTATAATAATAATTACCATATAATTACAACGACACGCCTGTCATACGACCTACCGACACTGCAGCTGGTTGTCAATAGACAACATTTCGTATTCAATTACAAGCGCGACGGCGTCAATCAATTATTATCAATTATCGTGGTATTATATCGAAACGATGCCCACAGAATTAACCACAAACACAAGGTGTCTTCTTTTTAGACAAAAATATTTAACTATACACACTATTCATGATACAAATGGTGTATATAGGTATCTACCTAGATGTAATATAATATTCCATATTCTTTACTCGAGAATTCGACTCAATCAATAAATCGTTTTTCTATACAATGCCAATTAGTTGAAAATTATTCGATATTCCGATGTAAAATTTATTTGACTTCAAATGAAATTTACTCAATACCATTACCATATTACAGACTCTTTGTGTATGAAATATATCGAGGATAAAAATAAACCAATATTATTAAGTGTGAATAATTTACTCGATAAAATTAACGACAGTGTTTCTATTGAAAACACCTATGCCGATAAATTTAAATGTGTGAACACTTTTGATTGGAATTCTCAGGTATAAATAACATGAATGTAATACATTATTAATAAGAACTTTGTTTTAAATATATACTAATACTAATCAAAACATCCTTTTTTATAAATATTTAAGTATACACGTTTTCTAGAATTTTGTTTTGGACAGAGTATATATGATGATTATACCTATATGTTAATATTAAATATGAATTACAATACCTACACAATAATCGTAAGTTAAATACTTATAGTAATAAGAAGTTCTCAGAAGTTGTAGGAGTTACATATTGTTTTAAATGCTCTTGTAAATTTATAGTAGACCAAGCTAGAAATCCGAACTATACAATAACAAATTTAAAATGCCTATTTTGCAGATTTTATTGGTTTTCATAGACATATTTATTATTTTCTAAGAAAATTGTTTTCCCTTAACCATGCATTTTAAATAATATCGAAAATAAAACTCAATATTATTTTATGTAAATATTTATTATCATTAATCTATATCGAGCTTAAATGATGAAATATTATAAGTCGATAATTTGTCGACTGAACTTATCGTAAACCTATTTATTATTTTTATAAGTAAATTAATTTTACACCATTTTACAGTATTTAAAAAAAAAAAAATTTCAATTTAAAAAGATTTAAAATGCCAACAAGTTTTCGGTCATATTTATTAAATATTAACTATAAATTTAATTTTTCATATGTTTACAATTGTTTTTGTGTATTAACAAAGTAAGATGTTTTTTGAAAAATTATTTTGCATATATATATCATTTCTTATGCATACTTTGAATATTTTAGCTCCTATAACTTCCGAGCCCTCGTACGTAATAAGAAATATAGAGCTAATTTAGTACAGCGTGGTAATATAAATTATGTACTAGTTATGAATGGTTTATATCTATTACACGTTTAAATAACCCTGGTATATCTATAAAGTCAAACAAATATTTCGGAAAAACTACCTTTGGTAGCAACTAAAACGTAAGAATGTAAGATTATTTTATTTTATTTATTTATTGGATAGTTTTAGTTTGTGGTTTGATTATTTGAATGAGGTAAGAAATGCATAATAAGACACAAATTACAATGATTTCGGAATTGAAATTACATATTATACAGCTATGTAATGTAATTCATGGTTATAAAATATGAATAAAAAATGAATGGATGTATAAAACATACTTAGCTGACAAATAAATTATATATATGTGTGTGTAATAAAGACAAAAAAGTAATATATTTAAAATTGAATGAGTTAAAAGTTGTTATCATATTATTCAGTTTTTTTGGCAAAAATAGTCGATTGATTATATTTTATAGAAATCCAATTATATATAGAGTATAGTTTACTATAAGTATTAAATTTAATTTAACTGTCATATTTTTAAAGGCTTAGGTATTGAATAATAAATTATAAACATCGATACATTTTTTCCCGCAAGTAAATATCAATAAATACGAAACGTCTGTCGTTACATTTGTAATATTTTTGAAATAAAACAAATTATGTTATTCCTTTTCTAGTTGAATTTGTAAGAAATTTCCGTTTATGGGTATACCTATGTCTTATATTATATTATGTGCAATATACACACTATATTATTATTATAATTATTATAGGAAATTCGATAGTAGGTAT
The DNA here is from genome assembly GCF_003676215.2 of Rhopalosiphum maidis. Taxonomy (NCBI): domain Eukaryota; kingdom Metazoa; phylum Arthropoda; class Insecta; order Hemiptera; family Aphididae; genus Rhopalosiphum; species Rhopalosiphum maidis. The sequence goes on from NC_040877.1 coordinate 72,635,801, forward strand.
GAATGTTTTCGATTGATATTCAATCGAACCCTTTTTTAAATATATATATATATATATATATATATCAAAGAGAGAGAAAGCAAAACAACAAATTTAATAATCGTGGGTATGACACGTCTGAATACCAAGTAAAATTAATAAACTGGCGTCGCTGTGAACGCTGGCAGGGCGGGGCTATTGTTAAGGAAAAATAAAACCTATTACCGATCCGTTTCGTCTTGTGGGACTTTGACTTCATATGTGGTCAACGGTTTTATATTTTTGTATGGGATGATCGTTATCGGGCACGGACATTAAAATATTATCTAGGCCCAAGAGATGATGATACCCACAGCGTCGAATTTTGTCAGTCCGGTCTCGGTTTCATTGAGAACAAAAAAAAAAAAAAAAAACCACCAACAATATAACACGGACCGGAATGTAATAATAATTCGTGAATATGATGAAAAAAACGTCCGGTCCCCAAGGCGGTTTTTGGGTCGTTTTTTTTTTCGTTTTTATTCCTGACCCCAGCCGACCCCAAGTACAAATTCCCATATAAACCTTGGGCGTATCTTCCTGCCCTAGAGCGCCAACGTACTAATTGTTTACTGTAACCTACCATTTAATTTCCGCTAGGGAAACGATGTAGGGGCCGCGGTAATCTCTATATTGATGCACTGCACGGATTACGGATTTGTATTTTTATTATTCTATTATCGTCGTATCATTATTTCAGTGAGCCGTCGGACCTCTGATGGCATACGTCACGACCGTGTCCGCCTGATGACTTAATCTAGACCTCCGACGATTTGGTCACGAAACCCGATACAATATTACTTAATCGACTTGGTCGACGTGTTGCGGTGGGCAACTAACTATGCGGAGATGGTTAAAAAAAAAAATAATAAACGACGAGAGGACGCGTGGCAGCCGGCAGGGGGCACCGTGTACCTATAAGTATTTTATCATTATTTTATCGTTGTGCCATTCGCAAGGAACATTGAGCAAAATATTATTCGATATATTTTTCTTGAATAGATATATGGCAAATAGCAATACCATTATTTTCTGTATAATTTATATTTTCACAATCAACTAACAATGCTTAAATGGTTAAATATTTTTACAATTTCTGTATGAAAATATAATTTAAAATATTAATACTATTTACGTTCTATTAGTAAAATTTCAATTATATACTTATTTGAATCGACGGTATTCGAAATGTTTAATTTATAATTGGAATAATTGGATTGAATTCAATGGTATACCTACTAATGGTAGTTAGGTATTCTTTAAACAATTAAGTACTGCCAATAATAGGTTATATATCGAATCATATTATTACACATAAGCATAAAATAATGAATTCAAATTCCTACATATTTTTTCACAGAGTAATGCCGGTTAATTATACAGCCTAATTAATACAATACTGTACAATTGTTAAAATTAATTATGTATCAAATTAGCCGATAAAACTATATTTTAGTGAATGTACATGGTCATGCTAATCTTACACATTCGTATCGTCATAATTAAACAATATAGTTACTTTTTTTTTTTATATTTTATAGATTAGTCATTTAGTGTATTGCACAATGTACATGACAGTATAGCACTCTAAATTATACTAATAAAAATACAAAAATCATTATGAGTACATGTGTACACTAGTATAGAATTATAAGGCATGTAACTAATTAGTAATCTATGACGGAATTTATATTATTTGAATTAATAACAAATTATGTACGAATTGTAAAACGTGCGTTTTAAAATTGTAATACTATTATCTACATATTTATAGTTTGGTATATACTGTAATGTATAAGGACAACGTCCTATACAAACCTCTATACGATAATGTTGAAAGTATTGTGGATTTTACACGTTTCACAAAAATGTACAATTAAAATTAGTTTTTTTTTTTTTGTTACTACTAAATATTTACTTTAAATTAATTTGATTCGAAATCTCACGGAGTTACTATTACCAAAAACACATATCGATTTTCATTTGGAAGCTATTATATTGACATTTAAATTAACGTACCTACCCGAGACGTAATTTAACCTTTCAAACACTTTAACAATCAATAACTTGTTTATAGCGTGACACCTTGATTCCGTGGAATTATATTTAAACAAATTTCTTACCTCTACGTTGGTTCTAAAATCCAGATAAACATAAAATAAATATTATATTGATGTCTATTGACTGAGGACTGATCAAAAAACATGAATATAGAGAATTTATTAAATTATTTAATTTAGATAGGTACCCTATATAGTTGAATGGGAATACTGAATTTTGTCTAACTTCGAAATAGACAATAAAAATAGTTCCGTTAAATATAACTCTAACGAACACAAGAGATGACTATATAAACGTAGACTGTAGACACAAATGTCATCACATTAAATTGTAACGTTGTTTTATCATTTATATATTCGTTACTATAAAGTATAAAGTAATGAAAATAAATACTGGTATGTACCTACACATTTTTAATAAAAATTCAAGAAAAGCCTCGGGAGTTGAGTATATATTTTGTCGATTTTCTATGGGCCGCATAATTATCGAATGACAAATACTATAGCATATTAAACTCGTATTAATATATTATGCATATTATAATATTATTCGGTCATACAAACGTTTCCCTCCTACATCCTACTGGAAATAAACTTATTTCTTACGAATATTCTACATCACTGTATTGATGAGACTTTTAAGATTATTTTCGAATGTCCATTGTCTAAAACACAGTCGTGGCGTTTTCGCTACAATTTTTTTTTATTGTTAATCTTAAACCACAATATATAATATTATACACGAATAAGTATTAAAAACTGATTGATTTAAAAACGTATTAAAGTAATTATGTATGTTTGTAGGTACAGGCATGTTAAGAAATCAAACGTCATGTCTTGTCAAATTCAACTTATATAATGTAATAAACTTTAACATGTCTACACATCAACCAATTATTATGACAGTTCAATCATAAAAAAATAAAATCTTTATAACGCATATCAGACATTCAGACGTGTATTAAAATACATCATTCTATGATATAGAATGACTAGAATTGTATATTATAGTTTATCGTTCTTATGACGGTCAATAATATAAAAACGGTATTCACTTAACACGTATTTTTTACAAATTCTCCGGCTCAATTGAAAATTAAATATATAAGGAGTATAAAAACATCAATAATTCATGTAATACTAGTGATTTTTTAGCTAATGCAATGTAATATCATTTAATACGTATATAACGTATTTACATCGTACTATAAACATATAGGCGTTCACATTATATACATTATTCACAAGTTGTTCATTCCTTTCTGTAATATTTTAACACTCCAACAAATCGTAAAAATTTGCTAATTATTTTTTCAAGAATTGTTCAATAAAACGTCGATGCATTTAGACAAATATACATACTAACAATCTTGTATTTTTTTATTGTTATAAAAAAAATATATCATGTCGTTGATCGTATTTTGTTCTCTAGAATCGTGATAAAGAAAAAATTGGTTTAATAATATAATTTATTTTCCAGACTTTTTGTTATGGGGACCACTACTCGCGCATTCCAGTTATTTTCCAGTATAATATACAAAATTAAAACAGCATCTAGTGTATGTATAATGTTTGTGATATATACAGTATGTAATATGTATACATACAAACTTTTGTGTTCAATAATTTTTTTTTTATGCCAATTTATAGGAGTATAGGACGCGATACCTATAGGATGTAGCGGGTTTATAGACTACCTGTATAGTTATTTTCGTCGTCGTGTACAGAAAAGAACCGTTGGGAGCTCACGTTTATGCGGTTAACGTATTTGCAAAACGATATTTTTTCCCTATCGCAATGTATTCTCTTGTTCTTTTTATTTTTTTACATATAACGAATGCATTTGTTAATCCCAAAGAATTAGACCCATACAATCAGATGCCATCAAAACTAACTCCCCGACTCGACCTAACTACGCATTTACGTACATTATACTATGTTATATACCATATACGAACACGAGAAACAGCGATGACAACTCTTTCGTGTCGGTTCGACAAACGGTCTCTACAGAATGCAAAACGTTTAGCGCTGATAAGTGATAGTAATTAACTCGTGCAGTACATGATTCATGACCAGGTACAACGAGATCTTTGAAATTCAAAATCTAAAACGGTTTTCCAACACCGCAGTCGTGATGAAAACGTTATACACACGTAGTGTTAGATTCAATAGTAATTATACATGTACAAAATGTATATTAATATTACACGTGTATACATTAGACATCATTGCAATGTATTGCACGAACCGTTCTCCACACAGGTACCTATTATTCGTTTATTACTGTCCTGTACGTTGTATTGTAATGTAGCCACTATTATAGTGTATTAATGTATTACGTACAGGCTATAGGCGTGTATAGGTACATTATTATAATTAAATTGTAAATTGTGTTATTATTTATTACTGTATGATGTATTGATGTGTAATGACTGATGTAATATCATTACTCATTAGTCATTACACATCAATTTTAGACTAATACAATGTGCATTGTATGTTTATATATATTGTACAAAATATAATATGTACTTAGTAAGAATATAACAGACCAAAAACGAAATTAACGTTGGAATTTTATGTTTTAGCAAAAGCATAAATTGTCTATAGGAATTCGCTAAGAAATGAAAAGCTAAAATATTTTTTAATTTTCACATAATATAAAAGGTAATATTATTACTTATTCGAACTACATTAATACTTATATATTTACATAACCTAAGTTTATGACATTATATCAACAGTTTTTTTTTCAAATAAATAACTTTCAACTCTACTATATATATTAAAAACATTAAAGTTTCTAACGTTAATAATCTACAAAAATAAATTATTCATGTGATGATCAAATGTTATTAAATTATGAGTGAACTTAAGATACTAGATAGTAGGAAATATCAAATAAATAAAAAAAATTTAGTACAGCATAAATAGTACAAATTCTTAATAGAATCAAATCGAAAACATATAAGATAAGTAGTTATGACCTATAAGCTGTAATCATTCTATATATTATATTATTAGATAATGATTAGGAGTCAAATCGTATATAATACTGCATACAGCACACTTACATCGGTAATAAACTCTATGCACGCGCCTATGATAAATCCTTGCATTAAAAACTACTTATGTACATTTATGTAAGACATAAAACATCATGTGTATTTCATGTTTAATAGTATTGAAGTGAATCAATCATCAAATAAAATGGTGTCTGTTGAAAAATTATGGACATGTATTATTTATTCTAAATGGAGATTCTCCACGACGAAGAGTGAGGATAGATCCCACGCAAAACCAGTCCATACAATTTCACTTACCTACTTAGCATGAAAAAGCTATTTTAATTCAATATGAAATCATTATTGCTATTTCATTATTTCCTATGCTATTTTGAATTTCATTATCTACATATAAAAATAAACTTATTACTGTATTCTTATTTTATTATTGGTAAAACCCTAATTTAAATTATTTAAACTTAAACCTAAGTCTGTTTTTAATTACAACTATTCTTATAATTAGGTACATGTCTTATTTATAAAACAGAATTATTCACAAATATATGATTTACAAAACGTATTGGACAATCGTCTTGTAAGTCAGTGTTTTACATATCGTAGTTTTGAATTTTATTGATTGATAGTCAATAAATCATTGAATTAGAAAAATAACTAGGTGAAAGCCGCTGACTAGATCAGTTTACTTAGATGCGTAAAAGTCAATTTTTTTCAGTTTTGAAGTACTCATTGGCTGTAGATTTTTGAGCTATTTTAAACGAAGTTTTTTTAAATAGATGATTTATAGGTATAGATGGATAGATATATGAAATTATTTCAGAATAGCTAATAAGCATAATCCATTATTACGTCAAGTATTGGTGCAATCAAAAGAAATTTTAAAATTAAAATTGCATAATATTATCGTGAATTTTTAGGTAGTATTTTCGCATTTTACTATTTTTCAATATAAAACTTTGTTGCACTTTTACCACCATAAAGTGGTTTTTTAATAATAATCTTATCCGTTTTGTATATATAAAATAATGAATATAAATAATTTTAATCATACATTAATCGATTAAACTATCCTAAAATAACATTATGCATTATAAGAAAAATCTGTAACTTATTTACCGCGTATTACCTAATACAATTTTTAATTAGATAATATATTATATATTTATATAATAGTATGGTTACATTCTGTAAAATAATACATTTCCCTACCTAAAAACAATAAGTTTCTTATAAATCATCTGATCATCTACTTATCTACTTGTAAAATATACAAGAAATAATATAATATAAATCAATATTAATTTGATTAGTCAATATTAATAATACTTGAATAATTTATTCATAATCATAATTGATCGTTTACAAAATATTACAATTGTTTTATATTTACAAAATTATAGCTGATAGTTGATACTCTAACGTATACTTTTAATAATTGTGATGATTAATATTAATTTAAAAAATCTTCCTACTACAAACAGGTTTTTTTTAAATAAAATGAATGGTTGCATTGATTAGCAACGATTGGATATTTAACACCTACTCACATTTGGCAATCATATTTTTCGAACACATTTATTATTTAAATATATTGATAAATCGATACGTTATAATACATATTCAATTATGAATTAATGCTATATTTAAAAATAACAACCATACAGACCTACGAGTATACCAAATTTAAATTACGTAATAATAATAAATATGTTACAAATTTTAAATTATATAAAATACATTTTTTTATAGTTATAATAGGCGTATAGTTACTCTAAACCTATAGAAGTGAGCAAAAAATACAAATGTAAATGAATACAAATATAAATGTATACAACCAAACCAAAGGGTTATCTTTAAATTATTATAAGACCTTCAGTTACTATCTAAAGATACGTATACAAATCACAAGCTACTGTAGTTGAATAGTTCTGATTTCTAAACACAGTTCGAACGACATACACAATATAATATTATATTATGATATAGGTATTATTGGTACCTAAAATATTTTGATCAAATTTTCGACGCGCATCGTTGATGATGGGCGTGTTGTGGGGGTGTGTATGGACTGTGGGGGGGATCCTTCTTTTTTTCTGACTGCAGACTCGACAATCGGTAAATATTAAAATAATGTAATGGGAATCTGTACGGGGCAACAATGGGTATGGCAGTGTCGGTGGCGGAAGGGAGGGCCACCCGTCGCGAACCGCATTTAAATCGGTCCGCATGGTATGTCGTGCGCACACACACATACACGTACATGTATGTGTATTGTATGAGTATATAAAATGTATAAATAATTTTTATTTCCTACTCCCCCGGCGTGGGTTCGACACAGCGGCGCGAGAAAACCATTATCGAATTCCGACGACCGGTAGTCCAGCGCCGCCGCTGACAATATTTCATTAGACTGCGCGAGTTTCTATATGGGTACACGAGCTGCAGTGTGAGCGCGAGATAACAACTACAACAACAATAATAGCGAAACGTCCAGGGCACTTGGCCGTTCTGATCTTATCCCGAGCTGACACGTAATCCGTCAAACGGCGGCGGCGTGAGGTGAAATATTACTCGGGCGCGCGCGACCCCGTTCGGTCAACCCGGGAACTCGCCGCCTGCTATCCGATCATAAAAAGCAACTATAATTGTTGCGATATTATCACGAATTTTTAATAGTTTTTTATAAACACAATAAAACGAAGTAGGTACCTAGATAATAATTGAATATATCAATAGAACCTATAACACTACTCATGATCTTTGAAAATTGGAAATATAAATAAATATACTAAAGTACGTATTAGTCATTAAGTAGATGCCCTAAATTTGAAAATTTTGTCTGGGCATTTGGCAATATATTATTCATATACATATAAATCAATCGATAAGTATTCTGTATTTAATACATAGGTATGAGCATTCACGAGGACTTGCAAAAAGTCTACTTCGTGTCCAAGGTATAAATTTCAATTATATTTCTTATCAAACATTGTACATTTTTTATGGAAATTTGATTTATTTTTTTGGTCTATGCCCGTTTTTACATACTAAATGTACGTAAGTCATATTTTTTAACTTGTTTATATTCTTAAGCACTTACCTGTTAACTATACAATATAATACATTCTGTTGGTCAGTTTAGGAAAGAGCTAGTTAGGTATTTATTATAAATTATAATATTATTAGGCTTAACACATATATAACTATGTAATCAAGATAATTTATTTTGTTTGCTTATTAAAATAATATAAGCTATATTGGTCAGTACACCGTATGCTATAAAATGTTTCTGTTTATACGGGTTAAAAAATCAATAATAATAAACCATATATTAGCATTTTGTTTTCTACCAGCAACGTTTATATATAACTGATAACTGTAAAATTTATATTTTATTATAATAATATTATTGAGTCTTATATATGAATGTAATTTAATTGTATTTGCATGGACAATTTTCTATCATAATATCCAATAAATAAAGACCAATGCGAATCAGTTTTACATTACAATGTAGTCTAATCAAATTCATCAAATGTCAATGATTTACTAATTAACGATCATATATTTGAATAAAAAAAACTAGAGAATGAACTGATTGAAGCACATATGGTAAAATCACTTACGCGTGTAAGTTTATTTAAAATATAAACATAATTAAAACAAATAACAATAATATTAATATACATGTAAATAATTTAGGAGTTATGAAAGTTTAGAACACGCGTACTCCAATCAGACTTTATATCAATGCATAAAGGGGTAAACCAGCCAAAATACCGCACAGGTTTCATATGAAGAAGAAATAGGCTCGGATGCCTTTGATTATACCAGATCGTAAAATATTAAATTCTACCACTACGGTATGGCGTTGACGATAGGAGCGCGTGCCTGTGGAAAGCACGCGGGACGTGATTGAATATTATAAATCGAAGTCTCCTCGCCGCGCAGGAGGTGAGATTTTCGGCCGGAGATCGAAAAGCGGACAGACACCGGCTGCACCGGGAAAATGGTGCATATTTACAATATATTATGTTATGTAGGCAGGTTACCGCAGCCGTATCATCGGTCGCGACCGGTATACTTTCCCATAGACTGTCTTGGCGGTAATTTATACGCGCGACCACTATATGCCCCATTCGTCGGATCGACGACGTACTGCCGTCACTATATATAATACACAGTATACACATACATTACACACACATAATATATATATATATATATTATGTTCTCTAATAATAATTGATCGTTACGCGATCTCATCCGGATCTCGTTATAAGACTGCTCGCTGCTATACATATATACATATATATATACCAGTATATAATATATATTATATTCTACCCGTGTTGTACTTACGTATTGTACATTTGTACACATACGCGTACTACCAACGACTATACGCGATAGGGATTTTGACACGAACTCTAAACATAATACTATTGCGTGTATATATATTATATAGTGTACGCCGTACGGTGTATATAGTAGTGCAATGAGCGAATGATGAGCGTTAACTCGGGTGAAAATAATTACAGAAAAAATACACGCTCGCGATACATATTACATTATAATATTATACATATTGTAAATCAGCGCGGTTACGGGCGACTGTATTGTGATCAGTATAGACTATATAGATGCAACACTCGTGGGATAGTGGCAGAATATCGCCCATGATCCACGTGTATATATTATATTATCGAGTTGTAGAAAACTGTTTTCTCGGAGATAGCCAAGTGATTTTACTACCACACAGCAAAATGCCCTGTTGTTAGACATCCCATACACCTAATACAAAGGCTTTTAATTAATAGTTACGATATTACTGTATAGTCGAACAACGACCACTTACTGAAGCCTCGCCAGTCAGCATCAAATGTTTTCAATTATATTTTCAAAATCGATAGGATATAATATTTCTTTTTGTATATATAACACAGCTAAACTGCTTAATAGATCTTGAATCTTTGTGACAGAATATTTTTGATCGCTGTAGAGTTGATATTTGATAAATCACATTCATTATATGCATTATTTGTAGGAATGATGGTTAGGTTAGTTTTTAATATACTTGTATAACTTAGAAATCTTATTTCTATATCTTCAGATCAAATATATAGTTTACATATTTTATAATTGAATTATATTCATGATTTATAAAATATAATCTATTCAATATTTTGATCTCGCTAGATAAATCGTTTGATTCTACCATTTAATCTTAAAGTATACATAATGACGATTTAATTGAGTAAGTTAAATCGGTTATAAAATCCATGATTATTATTCTTATTAAAATTGCATTATATCAATTGTGATTGTTATAAAATATAATACAATAATATGATATTTACTGTTATCTGTAGGTGCAGAATAATACTTTTGCCCTCTCAAAAAATTGGCAAGGTGGCAAATGCATCATCATTGCTCCCTTCTCCCACCATTCCACTAAAAAAAAAAAAAAACGCCACCACTTTATTAAGAGATAATATTTATGTACTAGTTAGTGTAGATGATATTGTTCCTTAAATCGAATGAAATAAACAGAAAAATAAATAATGAATATGACTGTAGTAATCGTACAGTAACTGCTGTTACTAAAAGCCAGCCATACTTAATGATTCAATTATTATATTTGCAAGATCATATGTTAACTGTGTATTTATATTGTGGATAAATTGATAAAACAATTTTAAATTTTATCCATGGATTTTTGACAATAATTACGTTTTTAAATATTTGGCACATCGTGTGTAACTGTAAGTACCTATTTTATCTATCACTACTCGTTTGCTTCTGTCCTGCATTAAAAATAACATTTTTTAAAGACGCCTTATTTAATATTAACAAAGTGATGACAATCGCCATAAGCTAGTTGCTGACCTCTACTATGGCGGTAATATAATAATACATATAATACGCATTTTTTCTATAATTGCCTACAAATTGGTCCACAATTCACTCAGATGCGTCCTACGCGATAACATGTATATTATTATACGTATATCCGTATAGGTAAGTACCATCGCCGCAGCCGTATCGAAAATTCATGTCGCCACCGTTGTCGCTTTATTATTATTACAAGAAAACACGATATAAATGTCCTGTTGGAGGCGGACAACACAACAACGTTATGGTTTTAGGTCGCCGCAGAAGTCTGTACCTATTGGTAGAGTCGTATAATAGTATATATACATTAAACATATTATACAAATTAATATATACAATATGCGTTACAACTTGTATGACTTGTGTCATTATATTAAAAAATAATACAAAAAATAATATTGGACTTAAATAATAGCTTAAATTCTAAACTATTATGTTTTCAGTTGACAAATTTAATATCAGTGGATTAGGTGATTTAGATATAACCAACTGGAAATTTGCAAAATTAAAATGTTTAAAAAAATTAATAAAATAAATGAACGTTATATTCATAATGATTAATGACTACTAAAATATTAAATAAGTAAATTTTATAATAGAAAACATTCTAAAAGCGTTATAAGTTGGACATTTAACCGCAAACCTATTTAAAAAAAAAACATTTAGACAAAGATGTCGAGCATACAATATCAGCGTTAGTTCCAAATACTTATTTACTTATAGGTAAATATTGTTTCGAATAATCTTATTCTGAACTAATTATGTAACAATAATGTATTGTTAATGTTTAGTAGTTTATTAGAAATAAATGTCTAACTAATAAATAATTTATTTTTTGGGATTAAACAACGTAACTTTAAACAAAAATTAAAATAAAGAAACATTTTGAATAATTTGTATGAAATAGGTACAGGAAGGGATAATAAATATGATTTGCCGACATTCTTATTTTCTATTTAGAAAACACGCCATCGCTGAAAAATGAAAATATTTCATGTAATCTGTAATCTGATTATACGTACTTATATTATAATATTTTTCAATCTATATATAAAAATAAAATATACATAATATATAATATCGTAGTCAACAATACTTTATAAATAAGTATATTTATCAAATATATTATACACAACAATACTATTATGTTATATTGTTAAGCTACCGCTATAATTCGTAAAATAATATTTACAAGTTAAGCATTTATAAATGTAATAATAAAAAAAAACTATAATATAAATGTATACATATTATTCGTGTACCACCTATTATACTGTAAATATTTTAACATTTATGAGACACATGTATAGTAATAATATTAATGGTACGATAAGTGTGAAGGTTAAACTATTACAACGAGAAACTGCATAAAATAACCAAGTATAATAATAATGCTAATTCAATGATGTTCAAACCAACGATATTATAAAGTAGTATAGGTATATATAGGTATTATATTGTAAAATGTATACCGCTGATTCTGTGTATAGGCGTATAGTAGGAAGTTACTAAATCCTCATGCATTTGATTCTTTCTATTTGTGCTGTTGTAATATTGTAGGAATCTCTGATCGTTTTGTATTTTAAACACAATAATACTAAAAAAATTCTAACATGATAAACACATACTTAATTTTAATAGGATTTCCTTTATTATATTAATATTACTTACCAAAAATTCATGTTTAATTTAATGTATCTATTACCAGATTACCTATATAAATATACATTTATTCATTTGTCACAACAGTTTTTGAAAAACTGAAAATTAGAAAACTATTTTTCCATTGCTGTTACTTAAATATATAATATTATATAAAATACGGTGAAGAACACTCCGGTTAACTGGGAGACTGGGACACTGGATTAATACACAAGTAGTAAGTATCAACAAGACTACACGAGTACCAGGTTTTTGAAAGAAACAATGTCCCTCCACCTTCTACAAATACCCACTCAGTTCAATGATAAACAAGACTATAAGTTATAGTGTTATAGTCTATAACACTGTACAGTAAGTGTGCACTATAATAACATTTATGTTTTATCATTTTACCTTATTCTATCATTTCCTCTTTAATTTTCATTTATTGGTTATTCTATCTTCCTGTTTGCATGCATATTAATCCTCGCCTGCTGCAGGTATACTCAAAAGTGTCATCGACGCCATTACCTGGAGATTATAAATAAATTTTAAATAATTAGCGTTCGCCACTTAAAAAAATTATTCCTTCATCTTCATCTTTAATCGCGCTCGTTACGTCGGTATACACATGGTCGGTATACGTATAAAAGTGTACGGCAGGTCAAAAGAGAATTGTTTATTTTCCCGAGATGATATTTTACTCCGTCAGACACCATGGGCTGTCGTCGCTATTGATTGGACCTATGTCGGTTATAATTACTGCTGATCGCGGATCGGCGCAAACGCGTCTGGGAACAGAGAGAAATATATAAATATAAAAATAAACTTTTGCTCGTTACTACTCTACTGCTATTGTATCCGTTGCAAGCCAAGAAAATAAAATACTCGTTCCAGTAATTGTCATACAAAGAATCTGAGAACAAACTGAAATACCAATAAAAATACAAGAGTATAGGTACCTACTTTAATACTGTTGTAAAATCGTTTCCCTTAAAATGAAGTATGAACCTTTATACCATATGGAATGTATTTATATTTATAACCACAAGACGATTCGAGATGATACCTAGGTATAACCTAACCTAAGCGGCCAAACATATAAATCATAATGGAATATACTGAAGATTTTGATAAAGAATAATTTTATTCAGTATCTATATTGTCTTTAATATTGTCTGAACATAAATCGCCCCACTTTATATGTTGAACAACACACAATGTTTAAATACGCCAACTGCAAACGGTTCATAAATCATTAAAATTAATATAGACGTTCGTCGCTTGTTTAATGGTTACCGACTGTAAGGTTTATTTTTTTAATGTGACGAGTGGTATAGGTAATAATACGCAAATTCGTCTGCTGTGAAAATGTTTTTTTTTTTTTTTACTCGTCTGGTAAAATTTATGACGCCAAAATTATTAAGGACACAGTAACCCGCTGTTTCATGACTACCGTGGCAAGTAATAATATACATACCACGCAGATATTATGATATTATATATATATAGCGCCAAAAAAAGGTTTTTACTAGTCTACGAAAAATAGAAACAAAAATAAAAATGTGAAAATAATTTATTTATATATCCCAATTCCCAATAACGTACTGGCACGACCAAATACTATCTAGGAAAAAGTTTACAAGCGCTTGGATCCTAGGTGCTAGGATACATATTATACGTCGGCGCTTTCTTATTACCACATAAAATGCATATCTCATCAATACTGTATAGATTTTTAAAAATATATAGCCTAATTCTATACACAAAATATATTATGATGTCGCACAAATGTATTAAAACAAATACATATTAAAATATAAAAACATTGCATAAAATTAATTTCAATTTCCACAAAATAAAAATACACAAACCAAATTAAAAATGTGTCTTGCATAAAGCGACACCAGTATGGCGTATATTTTACATATGTCCGTGAGTATGGACCCCCCCCCCGTTTTACCCAAATTTTAATATTATATGATTACCGTTTCGCCCAGACTAGTATAAATCGATTTAAAATTAAATTGGCAATGTTTAAATAAAATATTGTTCTCCAAACAGTTTTTTTCAGTTCACAAAATCGCCACATTTAACAAATTTAGTACACAATATGTATAAAACGTATTATAAAAAATCAAATTTAAACCACAATAAATAAAAATGGTCATTGAAGAACGAATGAAACTACTCGCACACATTCGTCGTAAACAGAATACTCACTAAATTATATGTTCATAGACTAGAATTAAATGTACTATAGGTATTACTGTATTAAAGCTACTCGTAATTATTAATTTCAACACGAAAATTTACAAAATTTTATGTAATAAATAATTAAGTACTAAACAATTAAATAATAATAAAGTACAAAAACAATTAGGTGCATTATCTTTAACATTTAAAATTTTTAAAAGTATTCTAAACAGAAATTATTAAATTAATTTAATTATGACCAATTTATTATCTGTTCGAACAAAAAAGATCTAGTATATAACATAATAAGTATAATATATTTATTTTAAACATTCCAGTAAAATAATATATCGAATTTTATTATAAAAAGTATCAACCAATTATATTTATAGCAATTAATTACTGCATATTTACGCGCATTATAATTGTATGGATCAGGGAGGCTAAAACTTATACTTTAAGCTTCTAGGGGGCTGAGATTTATACAAAAATAAATTTGAGTTAGGAAAATTTCAAAACTAACCGGCTTCACCTATTTTTCGGGTAAATTATGAGTAGTGAAACATCACAAAACAAGATCACTTCAGCCCACCTAATCGAGAACCTGGTGCGTCATGCGAACTATATAATAATCATCCACTAAACCATTAATAAACCACTAATAACGTGTATGCCTACAGACTATATAGGCATAATACGGACAATATGCACAACCGGTCGCCGATCAAACTATACACGCCGTTTTTTTTTCGCGTAATGTAAAAATATATAAATATAAACAGCAACAAACCACCGAGTACCGAGCCCGGCAGTTAATAATTCGCGTTGTGCGTACGTATGGGGACGACGGCGGCCTGCGTCGGGCCGGGGGTGTGCCACTCGATGCGAAATGTGTAGGTATATATATTATATTATATTTTTTATAACACATTATATATTTACGGGAGGGAGATAAAAAGCCACTAATAAAAATATCATACAATATACCATAATATGTATATTATATACGTGTGTGTGTGTGTGTGTGTGTGTGTCGAGTTTCGCAGTCATGAATCTTGTGACCGCGCTACGGTTATAAGATGTATTATATATAGGCAGGTATATGGCGCGTGTGAAATTAATGTTTTTAACAACCGGCAGCCCGCGTGCCAATAAATGAAAAATGAACGGTGCCCAATCAACGGAGGCAGAAACCCTGCGGCGCGCCGTAGTCCACGACGAGGTGATCACCACTGCCCCGGACGACGTAGTAGTCGCGTCGTATTATCGCAATTTCCAATCGTCTGCGCGCGCTCGCACAATATGCTCAATGGCCACTACACATGACACACACACACACACATATTTATATAATACATATAATATTATGTTTATGTATAATCTGCTGCGGCGAACCCGATCGACATTTTTATACTTCCTACCCGTTTGTATATTATTATATACGGGTACACTGCACAAAATTATTACCAATATGTTATATTTTATGTAGCTGTAGAAAAATATTTTTAACCTCACGAGTTCAAAATGTTTATAGATGATTTTTTTCCTGCGTAACATTACACAAACTTATATATATATATAAACATATACACCATACATATATGTAAAAAGGTTCGTCGATTCATCTATGTTTATCACTAAAAAGTGTAACCACTGACTTCGAAAAGGCTTTTATTCATATTAAAGAAGAATTTAAAATTCTGTTTATGAAATATGGCCACAGACAAAAATAATAGGATATCGATTTCATTTGACGCAGGCTAGGTATCGTCAATTGCAAAAGCTTAGATTGCCGATCGAATACCAAAATCAATCATCTGAAATTGGCATTTGGATCTTTTTTTAGAACCGACTAAAGTCACTGAATGTTTTGTTGAAGATTTTATGTCAAATTGACCTACCGATGAACGAGTTGAAAAATATTCAGAATATTTATTATAAAATTATATTAATGAAAATATTATATACTCACCGACACTTTGGGCGGCTATGTCAAGTAGCCTACAACGGACGACCAACGCATACGAGTCATTTCATTCGAGAGTCAATCAAAGATCTTGAAAAAAAGTCCTCCAATTATAAAATGGCTAACCGTTCTAGTAACAAAAATTCAAACAGACGTGTACATCAAATTAAAAAGTACTAACATATCAATAATAATTCACAAGATCATACTGTAAGAATCCGCCAAAAGAAAAATAACAAAATTATAACGGACTACAAAAATGGAATAATTGAAAGGTAACATATTGTGTTTAATAAAATACTATACACTAAATATATTGATTAAAACAAAATTTTGTTTTAAATTTCATATACGATTTTCGGATTTTGTGAAAAGTATATCCTACAATTTCAAAAAAATATATATCAACTAATTTTATATATATAGATACAATTTACATAACTAAGGTATCGTATACCATAATACTATCTAAATCATTATTTTCACGTTATTATATTTGACCATTTTTTTTAAATACAATTTAACATTTTCTAACCTATGTCGTATATACTATATATATATTTACATTTATTGAATTAATAGTGAGATAATGGTCTCACAATATGCATGCAACCCAGCATTAGTATCATTGGCGCAACTATAGGTCTAAAATATTAAGGGGCTGCAGGCCCACAAATAAATACCTAATTTAATTTACTTGCTTTCATGCTTTCCAAAAAACTAGGAGGTCTGGATTATTTTCATATCAATAGTAATAACAACAACAACTGTACAAATACGGATATTTTTTTTTTTTTTGGTATATTAAAAATACTAAATAAGTTTTTTGTCCATTTTTAATCACCATAATAAAACTAAAATATTGAACGGTGATCACCACAATGCCGCTGGCCGATGCCTCATGCGTTTATAATATTTTATATTTATACAATTTACTTTTGAATAATTCTGTTATAATAATTCTCTACGTCATATTTCATAGGATTTATCTCACATTCTCACTATTTTATGCCTAAATTATTATTTAATCTCAAATAATCAAACAAATTTGGGGGGGGGGCTAAAATATATTTTGAGCGGGCTAAGCCCGTCTGCGTCCCCCCCCCCTAGTTGCGCCAATGATTAGTATATGTTAAATAAAATTATTACTACCTCTGTTATAGCTTTTAATATAAGCGTAGTATACAATTGTTTTGGTAAAAACGTGGTCAATGTCTTATTTGATGGAAAATGAAAGGGTACACTTTTGGTGAAAACGGGCATCGTCCAATATATTATAGTCTATCATGGATACTCACGCGTCCTAAATGCACTCTATATTTAGGTCGATGGAAAAAAACGGTCCAACTCTAACAATAGTTGCTAATATATTGAACCATTTAAAACCAACCATCACACACACAAAACTTAAATTTAAAAGAATCTACTAAATACTGCATTATTAATTGTAAGAATATATGATATATATTAAATATACCTACTGATGCAATCAATACTTTTGTATGAGTAAATAGAATATATAATAACATACTACCGGTAGATACGAAAAATACAAATCCGTTCGTTTAATAATACTATAATGATATAACATAATAAGTGTTTTAAACAGAAATAATTGTAATAATAATTAGTTTAATAAATAATATTATACGCCGTAGGTGTGTTACAGATATCATAATCTAAGTTATCGTTTGGTAACATAAACCACAGCCACATTAAAAAAAAAAAAGCTCGTTAGAATAAATTTCAATAACACATGACACAGCTTAGGTCGTGTATAATATTAATTAAACACATCCAACATTTTTAATCATTAATTATTTACCTATTTTTGCGTGTATAAACGTTCAACATGACGTTTTTATAATATAATATATTATAATAATTATGTACACTCGTAAGGTATAATAATACGTGTTAAAAATCTATCTCGGGTCACATACTACGGCATCTTGCACGCCACAAATCCTGCCCGAATCGTGTTGCCTGGACTTTGCCGCTAGCGACCGCGTAAAGTTGTCTTCGCCGCATAGAAAACATGTCGTATACAGAGTCTGGTCGACTTTTGGGCTCTCTAGACACCGTTACCGACGGCAGTAGTCGTGGGGCCGATATCGTCTGAACTGTTTTCGAATGCTCATTAGTCATTAATCATTTTAATCATGACGGTTTTAGTTAGAGATCGGTAAAATAAACCGACGAGATAGTAGGTACCTGGTAAGCTGTCCACCGAGATCGGTCCTTGTCAGATCTGGTGATCCACGTGACGATTCTTACACAATATGTATGGAGTTCCGTACTTCACTCGTCACATTTATTACAACAAAATACAAACCGATCGTTTTTCATCTCTACATATAATCAAAATACGAACGCATGTGTATACATATTGTACAATGGTCCGTTATTATAACGTGAGCGTCAATTTCATTTTATAGAAACAAATAAACAGTTATTTTCAATAATATTGTCATTGACGAAACGTGTTCATATTTGTAGCTTTGCTCATAACTGTGCCCAGGCATTTTGTATAGAAAGTTCAAAGTATAACCCATAAACCGAAATGGGTACTTTTTAACTCCCCTAAAATATTATAATTGTCTTTAAATACACACAGTACCTAAATATTACACTTAATTCCTCTAAAAGAGGTATAATATTATGTTTATATTTATTTGTATGTATTTTATATTTTATAAGATGCATACACTTTTATTTAACCGTCAATAAATAATAATAATATAATAGTTGTACAACAAAAATTTACTATATTCCATTACACATAAAAACAAATTTATATTATGTATCACGACAATAAATATAATTTTAATTGTACTAACATGATAGAGAATATGAATTTTTTCAAATATAAAATTTGAATATAAAGAAATATAAAAACAATTTAAAGTACAAATATTTTTGAAGGCTAACTAGAACCACCTTTAAGTGATAGTGTCCTTCGAGTATGCTAAATAGTTGTAATTTTTTTTAAGAAAGTAAAATGTTTTTAGGGGGATTATCATAAGTGTAATACGATAGCAAAATTTTTTTAGAAGAATTTACTGTTTAATTTTTTAGGAGAGTTAACATGTTCCCACCGAAATCCGTTACTATTATTTGGATAGAGAAGAGAAGTATATAATATAGCGTATTTTTTAATATTTGATTGTATTTAATTTAAACTTACTATACATAGCAGCTTTTAAAAGCTTATTTTTCAAATTTTTAAATAAAAATTATTGTAAAATTAAAAAATAAAATTGGTTTATACATATTACAATCACATATATTAATTGAAGGTATAAAATTGTTTTTGTGGAAACGTTGAATCGGTCAATATCTCATTTAGTGGAAACTGGTTTTGCTGCCCTTACTAAGAACGAAATAATTAAAGAACTTTATACAGCTTTATCATTACTATAATACATAATACGAGTATGTATTATAATTTAAATTTACATAAAGGTACCTATTAAAAAAATCGTGGGAAACTGCAAAAAGATACCCCGGTATCGGTCTCATATCCCACTATATTTATAGTGACACCACTGAAAATGTGGCACTATTAACCGCGACAAGCTGTTGTGGTATAAGCGTAATAGGTATATAGCCCGCAGTATTTACCTGCACGATTACAAATTACACGCCATACGGTGGAGTATACGTACAGGTATTCCGATTTCAGTTAGACGGTAGTAATATTATTATAATGAACACCTATAAGCTTTAAATAGTCATATACACTCCACGGTCCGTGGTACACGTAGAATACATTATCCAGCGTAAGTATAATATTATGACAACGTTAATAGTATGATAATAGTAGGCACGGGATAGCTGCAGTATACCTATAGATACTCGTACACTCGTGCGTGTACACAATAATACAACATAACGACATGCATGATGGGCATTTATATAAATTTTAATCATTATATTATTAGCCATTAAGTAAAAACGTTAAATGCTCTTATAATATAATGCGTAGGTAGGTACCTACACATTATTACTGTAGATACCTTATGCACTATGTATAGCTATACTACACAGAATAAAATATGTACTACTTTATACTTAATAATTATTATTAGTATATTGTCGTATGGTATGTGACAATATCCTATGCATAAACTAAGGTATTTAGTATAAAATAGTATTAAAAAGAAATCACGCATATTACCGTTCAAAAATACAATAAAATATAATATATTATATTAAAAACGACGAGTACGGAGTACGTAATACTACTTGTGACTTGCGCGCGCGCGCGCGCGTGTGTGTGTGTGTATGTGTAAATAGCGAATATGTATACGATATTAAATAAAAACATATTATTATGTATTATTATAATATACGCGTTTAAGTGTAGGGTCGACCGTGTCAAGCATCGCGTGCTCAAGTGAAATTATTCCGCATGCGTGTAAACCACGCGACAATATATTAATATAATAAGGCATATATATATATAAATATATATAGATATAGATTTTAATATTACCACAGATGCATTTTATTGAAAATTACCGAGTTTACGATGTCGAGTGCCGACAATATAGTATTATTATACGATGTAAAAAATTGGACTACTGCAGTAATTTCTGTAGTGACACACATAAGTATTTGTATGAGAATAAAACGAACCGATTTCGCCTGTAAGCATTATTATTTAGTATATATTTTTAATGCCTCGTCGTTTGTGTTATATATAAAAAGGAAAAATGGAATATAATAATGCATACATTTAGTATGATATAATATGTTGTTTAAAAAAAATAAGAGTATGCTCCTAAACATGTGCTGTAGTTAGAATAATTTTAGATGTATAATTTATTAAAATACATTTTTACCATCAGAAATTGATGTTTGGTCATTTTCATGGTTTATTTCAAATATACAAATAGTGATGACACAAAAACAATGACATGAATATAATAATTGTATAGATTGACGGACTTATCCTCATTTTCTTGAATACGATTAATAAACGATGCATATTAGGTTTTTTTTATAGTCATTGAAACTTCAGATTAGTTTATATATTTTTACAAAAGTAATGCAAATGAGATAATCTAAATTACATAATATTAATTTGCATATTAATCAATAGTCCTACTATATAGTAGTGTAATAAACTAATAAACATTTGTATTCCTAAATCAGTTACTGGTTCAGTAACAAATTAGGTTTTAATATAAAACAAATAAACACTCATATTCAAAATTTAAATTATTTATAGATTAATACTTTGCATTTGTCTCAATACGTAAAAAACGTAAATATTTATGACTTCAAGATTTCAATATTATGTATATTAATAAAATAAATGGTCAGTGAAAATTAATTCAAAATATTTAAAAAAAAAATGTAGTTCAAAAAAATCATGTGCGGGCAATAATGATATTATAAACTAATTTAGAGTTTATAACTTCGGTAATATTAATGTTCCCGATATTAATTTAAATTAATTTTCCTATGATATAATTAATATCAATAACAATAATATTTTCAATAAAATATGGACTATTAATGTAGGATTTCAAAATTCACCTCGCCGAGCTAAGTACATTCTAATGACAATGACAAACCGACTTTCATCGTTCGCCGAAGAGTTGAGTTTAAACACAGCATCTGTGCAATTCACACCGATAACGTCCAAAAAACAGGTCATATTTTTTACAAGAGGAGGAAATGTAGCGATATTGGGTATTATCATCGTTACCATTTAAACAATGTGAATTTCACCTTTCTTGTTTTAACTTGGCAATTATTATTTTACATTGTATTTTTATCTTGTAAATTACTTTTGTGGTTTACCTATAGCTCTGCTTATTTATTAAAAATAAAAGACAACGACTAATTGGTTTTCGCTACAAACAACAATAAATACTATAACATAGCAACATATAACAATTTATTTTTAATGCATACAAAACAATGAAATTACGATTGTCCAGTTAATAACAGTCTCTAAATGTTCGTTATTAACTGTCACAGACATAATTTTCAACAGCATCATATTGAAAGGATTATTTTTGTCGACAACGCCTAACAGACAGCGTCATACCATTTATAAAAAAACATCGACTTCTAGTTCGTCCTTTTATTGTAACTCGACGGACTGTCACAACGAGTGAACGACTTGCCACTGATATCGCACGTCACTGCGGCACAGCTTCTCGCCCGTGTGCGTCCTCCCGGTTTCGTCAGTGTGGCACTCAAACTAAACTTCTTGTCACATACACCACAGCGGTACGGATTTTTACCGGTGTGCTTCCGCAGGTGCCTAGTTAAACTACTTTTTTTTGAGAAAATGACTTACCGCACGCGTGACAGTCGTACGGCTTCTTGTCTGTATGCGTCCGCAAGTGGTTAACCAAATCGGTTTTTTGAGAGAATGACTTACCACAGTCGTTACAATCGTACGGTTTTTCGCCCGTGTGCGTCCGCTGGTGTACCGCCAGTACGCTATTACTGCTAAACTCCTTTCCACATACGCCGCATGATGGGTATGATGGGTGCACTGTCAACTCGCTGTCCATGACAATTCTCTGATTAGAAACGTAACGCAGATAGGGTTTCTTCTCTCTTATTCCTGTCTGTCTGCGCATCGTCAAATGATTGTTTTGTGTAAATTCCATATTTTTAATATACAATATTTCGTTACACGTATTTTCACAATACGTATTACACTAATAATAATATAACAAAAATAGGTTAGGTAACTTATTAAGTTATAATTGTACTAGATAGATACAATATTACATGCAAACTATAGAACGGTCAGAACGTAAGTGTTTTAAATAACGTATTTACAATTTAATGTATTGTTAATTAGATTGGTTGTCAACACAACATTTCAAGCCAATATTGTGTATCTCCGTTTATATATATTTATACTGTTCGCGACTCGCGCTGTCTATTTTATCTATATTATTATTATCGATGATATAATACTGTCTATCGGCGATCGACGACGATGTCCGTGCGGCTACCTTACGTCCGGCGAGCCGCACGTCATGCTTTGTCGTTGGTGTGCACCGCGATTTAAAGTATATCTTAAATAGTGGGTTACACGTCCTAACAAAGCCATTAGACAAAGAGCCACCCGACACTAAGCCATTAAAAATCGATATTTTATAGCTGATACAGCTGCAGTCTTGACGTTCACTATTGACACTCAGTGCATAGGATATATATTACACTCGTGTTCGGGGCCCAGGTAGGGAGGTCCGATTAGTATGAGTAGTATGACCATTATACTTATTGGCAGGGCTTGGAATTGAATGCGCTTAAAAATAATGAAATATGTGCCTAGATATGCACTAAAAATATTTTAATTATGCATATTATGCATTTATGTTTTTTAAAAAAAAATTAACATATTTAAGTTTAATTTTTAATTTTTAGTTTGTAGATCTTGAAACATTTTTTGATTATTCACAGTCCTATAACCATTTGTCGTACAGAAAATTGCAAACGGGCTGTTTTTAAGGAGTTCGATGTAGGCAACTTTCTATGTTTATACATACAGATTGCATAAACGCGATTTTAATAACAACTTATTGACTGTTAAAAATAATAAAATATTTTTAAGTATATTTAGCCTTATCCGTATGGGCTATAGGCTATGACCATAAGACGTGTTGACTTTATATTAGTGTTTTTAGTATTATTTGTTTTGAAACTATATTATGTTATGAAGCCAGATAGTTTTTAAAATTGTACACACATGTACAAATATTTTTTTTTTTTTGCTAATAATCTATTTAAAATATAGTACGTTGTTCGCCGCGTATAAGACTCACGGATATCAGGTTCAGTCATTGATTAAACTCAAAATCTTCTGGAACGGTCCGTATATATTCAAATACGTAATAAAAATTCGGTTATAACTCAAATTTCGTAAAAAAAAAAATGGTAGAAAATAAATATTTTTGGTTAATTAGTGGTATGAAGTACAAAAAATGTTATCACAATAATCATTATTATAGTGCGAGTTATAAATACACTAGAGACTCAAGACGTGTTAAGAACAACTGTGACAGAGGTAATAATTTTAATATACAATCTGAGTACGAGCAGTATATTCTTGGAATATTAGAACATAATTCGAAACAAACCAAAATAACAAATTCTTTTCATAAATAATAAGTAAGTACATTGTACAATACATATGTACATATGTACATACATAATTTATAATTTTTATTATATAATTTTAATTTTTTAATCATAATTTTATCATTTATTCACTAATAACTAATAAGTAATATTATGTATTTAGAATTTAGATAGATTAAAATTAAAATAAAATATGTAATAAAATAAAATTCATAAATGTTTAACTAATATTTTTGTTTTTCTCTTGCCACCACCTTTAATATTCATTTGATTATCCACTGTATTTTCTAATAGGTAATTAAATGTATACGTAAGTATAATATATTATTTTATTATAATTAAATATATTTATAAATCGGTTATATTGTATTCTATCATTTTTATAACAAATATATAATATATTTTTTTTAATATTTATATGATATATTCTGTTGCTGTTTGAAATATATGTCCAATATAAGACATTAAAAAAATATCAAATAATAAACTCTGGTCTATTAGACCAGTGGTCGGAAAATTTTTTGAACTCTTGGACCACATTCATTAATAAAAAAGAGCTCATGAGCCGAACAAAAATAAAAATTTTATATTCTTAAATTATTTACTATGAAAAAAAAAATACAGTCTAAAACTTTAAAATAATGGAATGTATAAAAAAAAATGTTTTTTTTCTAAAATTTAAAGCGTACAATAGTGGTTATATATATGTATAATATATAAATACATATTTTAGTATCTTGTATAGACATTACTTAGACATCTTATAAACATATACAAGATATTTATAGAATCTATATATCAGAATCATAAATCTGAAGTACTTAACAGTTAATTTTAATGATTTCACCACACATAGACACATACTTTATTACCCAACCAAAATACCAAGTACCAAACCAACTCAACCCAAATTCCCCCAAAATTAAAATTAAGCTCTAAAACTTAGGTACCTTTCAAGTAAATGTAAATGTAATCAGTCGCTACTCCAATTAACTTAGATCTAAATTTCTCTATATTATCTTGTAAACATAATAAGAGAGGCAAAAATTAAAATATTAAATTATTAAACCAATAAGCACCAAATTTGTATAACAATTTCTGTTGAAATATATTTATACAAATATTTTTGTAAAAAAAATGATACATTATTATTTGTAATATTTTATAAAAATATAAAAATTGTTCAACAGTCAAAATTATACTAATATTTAATATACAAAAAAAATTTTAATTGGAAGACATTTTATTTTTATATTCCTGATTTTATACAACTAAATATAATTCAAAACTTTAAACATACTCATACCCTTAATGAGAATAAAAATTACTGATTATTGGATCTTCCATTTCAACAGTTACCAGTACATCTTTGAACTTGTCCAATAATTTTAGTAATTCTGATCGCCTTATATTCTCTAAATACATTATCTCTTCTAAATGATGTTCTCCAGAAAGATAACCTTGTTTTAATAATCGCATTAATAAACGAAAATCATCAGGATTTGCTGATGCAGGTATATGCATCAATGCTATTTGTTCGTCTTCATCTAAACTGTGAAACATTTCTTCAGCGCTTGACATGGAAGAACTGTATCCCCCTGATGACAACTGTAGCCAATTTTCCGATAGGGTCTGATATGTAGTCATTGGTGCTTCAGAAGGATGTTTATTATTATAGTCATGAAATTCCGATTCATCATTATAATAACCCTACAAAAGCAAGTTTTATAATATATCTTAAGAATCATAATAACAAGAAAAAAATCTAATAATATTTACAAGTCCTTTACTGGATGGCATAAAATACACATATGTATGATATTGTAATAACATTTTATGCTGTAACAACCAAATTAACATTTGAATCGTTGTTGAGCCACTACTTTTATCTTCAATAGGACACATTTTATACTGCAATGATGTCGGAAAGGAAAATTCACTCATTACCTAATTTTAAGTATTATATGTTAATAAGATTAAATTACTAGATATTAGTTACAAGCTCAAATTTTTTTTCAAGAAAACAATTACCTCTAATAATTTTTGTCCGGGAAACCTCTTTTCAAATTTTTTTGCAAATTTATTGTTGCGTTCAGTTGGAACATTAGGAGCAATGGCATACATGTTTGTTTCGGACAATGGAAATATTACAATTGCGTCACCCCAATAAATCAAATGTCCAGCTATATTAAATACCTGTAAACACATTAAATTAATATACTATTTAGACAAATACATTGATATTTTTGTATTACCTGAGCCAAGGTAAGATCGGAGTCAGCAGATAAGGTTTCTAAACTTTTGACTGGGTTATACATATTGATTAGTCGAACAATTGATGGACTAGAATCTTGTGGCAAGTTGTCCAGCAGAACCTTACGTTCAGCCATTAACAGCAAACCATGATATGGTCTAAGTCCTTTTAAACACCTTCAAGCACAAAACATACTTTTACTGATTCACATCATCAAATCAAACATGCTCCCACTTGTTAATAGATTCCGGTTCAAAGTATTGCCCATCTCTATAGAAATGATGAACCTTGTGTGGCAAACAGAAGCTGACATCCACCCAGTCATTCACTTTTAATTTGATCAAACCATTCGTAACTACACCTTCAAACACCGATTTCAAATCCAGTGCCAATGTACTGTTTTCAAGGATTTTTTCAAAATGTTTATTATTATCAATAGATGAGTCTAGGTCACATTCACTAAAATCAAAAATAATCAAAAATGGTTTTAAAAATATATAAATGTGTCTAATTATTTTTGAGTAATTATTACTTAAATTCACAAACAATAGTAATTAGTGGGTATCTAATTGTTTTGTATTTAAGTAAATACCAACTTCTATAGGTACTTTGTCTCAAAGCAGAATATGTCAGGCGCGCACATCTCCCACATAACGACATAGATAGTGACCGGTAAAAAGGAATCATAGTGTGCAGAACTGGTGTATTCTACTTTGAGACAGAGTATAGTCAATAGATATTTCAATAACAATTTTATCTAGCACATACAATACTAAACAGCAATTAATTGTCAAGCTACCTAACCTAACTTGATCTAACCTTCTTCAAATTATATCAAAGTTGATGTTATGTATTTGAATATATTTTATTGAAAAGACTATTGTTATTGAAATGGAGTTTTAAATAAATAAATTCAATGATGTAAGATTTTATTACTTTGCCATGGTATCATGTATGTAGAGCATATCTTTTATTTGTGAGGATAGATACGCACAACGCTTTTCTTCGTGTCGTAGAGCAACACCCAATATTTTACTCAGGTCGTAGTAGCAGTTGGATATCTGACGGCGGGCAAATGCGTCCAACGCAAAAACAATGTTGATCATTATGATCGATGGGCTCTGCGGTTTTTTGTTGCCGCCTTCGCCACCGCCGCCACTACTCTCGCTACCACCCGTCTGCAGCTGCATTGGATGACCAACGAATCGAACGTTGTTCACTTTCAGCTCAAACTTGCGGTCACACAGCTCCATCTTGACGGCGAACAGACTAGATATGACGTCGTCCGTAAAGATGGTGAGATCGTGCGGTCGAACAGTCTTTTCCAATCCCGCGTCTTTGTGCAAAGACCGTTTGTGATCGTTCAGACTCACCTTGACGGGTCCTCGAAAACTGTGGAACGGGTAACGAAACAGTAATTTGTCGCCCTTGCTATCGTTTTTCACTAGATATATGCACATCGGATTCGTTTCCGAGTCGGTCAAACGGAATGGCGCATCCGACGTTGAATGTGCCGGTCCCGGGTTCGCAGTCATCGTGATTTTAAATAAATTCGTATGAACGATAAAATCAAAAACAAGTCGTTTTGAGTAGCTCTCAGTAAATGGATTAACATTAACCAAGACACATGCCGAAATACATTTTACTTAAAAGTTTATAATATTTAAGGTTTAACCATGATTTAAAATAAATAGATTTAACTAATAAAATATAAGACAAATGTTGCGAGTAGTACGATTACTACCGTTGGACGTCAATCAGATAACGGATTCCGACAACTCTGTAAACATATCTTATCACGCGGTATTTGAAAACACAAATTTTGCAAAAACACAGTTTCGTTGCTTATGTATAGCATCTTTTTAAAACTTATCAACTTGCGATGGTGGTGTAATGGTCAGCATAGTTGCCTTCCAAGCAGTTGATCCGGGTTCGATTCCCGGCCATCGCAGTAATTTTTTGCATTTTTTTTCCATTTCTTTAATTTTTGTATTGGTACTATTAACACAGAAAAATATTCAATACTTTATAATAATTAATACACATTACAAATCAAAATGTTCAAATATTTTGCTGAAGACCAATTAGTTTTAAGTGTAAAGTGTATATTTATCATCATCATTCATCAACCTCAAATTTCTTAAGATTTAATAAGTGATCTACTGATGTGTATATTAACTAAAAAGTAAGGACAAAATATAAAAAATATGCAGAAACATGCTCAACACCACAAAATAAATGTGTATTTTCAAATACATACTATAATAAACAATAAATATAGTGATGCAATTCAACTATTAACTAAATTTATTTCTTCTATGAAGTTACAAAAAAAAATGCAAATGTATTTATTTTATCCCTGTTTTACAGTGTTTTAATATTAATTTCGTTTTTATTTTAAATGTTATTCATTTTAAATATTTTCTAATTCATTAAAAGCATCCAGAACAAAAAAATTAAATATCAAGGCCCTGAATGTATTTTTATAGTATAATATTTTAGGGTTTTTAAACACTTAAATGTTAGCATATTTTAATCGTTTTTAGTGATGTATGATATAGTGTTCTTTACCATGGTCAAAATGTTAATCTTAAATCGTACTGTGGTCTTCTATTTGTTTATTTTCATTATTATGAATTACACTATTTTAATACCTAATCTAGTCATAATAAGTAGCGTTAGCATAAACTAGTTATAAGCCATTGTCCTTAGTTATACAGTCTATTTCATAAAAATATAAATAATATAAAAACATAGCAAATATATAATTCTGGAATGCAGTGATAAAGAATGATACATTTTAAGAACTGTCGACATTAAATGAAAGTAATGAAACATTGCACATTGTAGGTGATTGTTATTTGTTAGAATATCAAACATAATGTTTAATATAATAATATTATTTAGGAACTAGCCATTACTCATTGGAATACATAAACACGCCGTTATGGAGAGACAATTTATAATTTCAATTTAAAATCAATGATTCTAGTTGTTTTTGATACTAATATCAATGATGCTACTCATAATTGCATATACTTTTTCTGTTTAAAAAATTCTCTAGTAGTTTTAACTTTTACTCTCATCTTATTAAATATTTTTATTATTTAAAATGATTTTGGGGTTGTTCAAATTGTTGATTGTTATATTCAATTGTACAAGAAAACTTATACAATACTTTTAATTATTTCAAAAATAGAAAGTTTTTCCTTTCCAGTTGTTCAAAATGCCTTTTATGATTTTATTTTTGATATGTTAGATCCACAAATAACAAAATGTGATACTTCTACAGCTATACAGTGCTGGGTATTGAACTCTGGAAGCCTAGGGAAAGAGGAAAATTTTAAAAACTTATAAATAAGGGTATTGAATTTCTGATATATTTTATTAGTTCTGATACATTATCTAGAAATCCATATATAGTTCCTACTATACATATATGTCGTTTGTGATATTTTAATAACCTACTATTCCAAGGTGACAGAGCCCCAGTATAATGCACCACCAGTTTATACAATACTGTGTCTATCTCTTGTGATTCATTAAACTTACCAGTTTTTTTTTCAGTACCACCCATATTTTTGAATTTTCTAAATTTTCATTTAATTGTTCAATCAATTATAATTTTACTAATTTTAATTTAGCTTTTAAAAACATATCTAATAGATATAAAATATTAGTTGTTAACAGTCGTTAAAACATACCAATAGTTATAGTTGTTTCAGTTTTACTTTATAATTATTCAACGTTTAGTGGAACTAAATTGATAGATAATTGGCTAAAGCCAAAATTGCAAACCATTTAAGTTTTGGAACCCCTTTGAGCTTTTCTTTATTATTATATTGAATAAATAAGTGAGTAGAAAGACTAAAAACTAATAAATATTAAAAAATAAAAATTACAACATGATTTTCTCTTTGATGTATAGATTTCACACATCCTTGAGTATAGAGATGAAAATGATGAAATGTATTTCAACATATTTGAATGTATTCAACTATTTAACAACTGCCAAGGCACTTATCATCAAATAAATATTGATATTTTAAAGGAGTAAAACTAAATTTTAATTATAACAATAAAATATAAAATATTATTGTTGTTTAAAGAGTTATTGCAGTGATACTATTTGTGATGTTAAATCAATTCTTCAAATAAAAAATTAGAAAATATTACACAATTGTTTTATCTATGTAACTACACATGTTGTGTTTATATAATAATTGAGAAACTATTACAAATTAATTAGTATAAATTAAATTTATTTTGAATGTAAAATAATAATCTATATTTTTTATTTCATTTAAATCATACTATTATTTCACCTAAATTAGCTAAGTATTCCAAATTATAGAACAAAATGTCTTAAGTGTCAGTATCTAACAAGTAAACAATTTTATAACATTACTAATTAAATAAGTGTATTCATTACCCAAATAGATTTCTAAGAAATATATCAGTTTTTAATTTTGAATATTTAAAAAAATATAATTAATAACTTAATTTAATAATACTGCAATAATCCAACCATATGGTGGTTATACCCACACCACAATTACAGAATAATAATAACTAGTTTTATTTGGAATTTAAAAATTAAATACAAATATAAGTGTAATAAATTGATTAAATGCATTCATCAAAATTATAACAAGTGTCAAAGATAAATATTTTAAATCTTTAAATAAAAGGTTTAAAATATTGTGTACTTGTTATTTTTGAAAAATACTTACTGCGGCAGTATACAGTATATATTATGGTAAATTTAAATTTGTTATATAGTATAAATATTTTTTAAAAAACCGGTGAACAAATAGTAAAAAAGAAACTTTTTAATAAATTCTTGAATACTTATGTTGAACTAATTAATGTTCAAAATCAATTTTTTTTTTTAGTGAATTATATACATAAATATACCAGCTAATTCCTGTATTTCACTCTTTTTTTATTTGTTTCAACATTATGCTAATATCAATAAGTAATCATGAAAAAACAATGGTTAAAAATAAACTAAAAATATTGTTATTTATTGTTTTTGTTTTTTTTAATGTACTTTAATATTTGATCACTTGATGAGAAAAAGTACATTATACTAAAATACTTAATATTATTTTTTATTAAATGAAAAAACAGTTAAATTTGTTTAGCAAAGAATATTATATATTCTTATTTAGTTACAAAATATCATTTTACCAATTTACAACCATTACTTCTCTACATAATTGATAGGTTGTTTGTTTAGGATATATAAAACTGTATGATTACAAATGATAAAAAAGTGTAATTCATTTAAATATATTCAGTTAAAAATATTAGTATTTACAAAAACAGTCACATTACAAACAATAAAAATAATGTACTACACTGTATTAACATGTTAATCGATTAACAATTTAAGAAAATAATTTTTCACCGATTTTTTTTGTATATATATATATATATATATATATACATATATATATTTTTTCAACATTATTACAATTAAATTAAAATTGGGGGAGAGGAGGAATTAAATTGTGAAAAACAACTATGTTTGTTTAGCACTGTTTAACTTATGGTAGAGTATAAATGATTCTACCATGGAGTAAAGATACCTTATATCAATCGCTATCAGATGCAACTGCATTTATTTTTCTCCGTTTTTTTGTCTGTCTTGGTTTTATAACTTCTTCCTCCTAAAAAATTACAAAAACCACATTAATACTTGAATGAACTATCATATTTTACAAAAATTGTTAACTCACTTCACTAGACTCTTCAGAGCTCTCCGACAGGTCTTTTATCACAGACTTAGCATTTTTTTTGTTACTATTACCAAACGTAGGAGCTGCTTTGCGACCACGTTTACCACTTGTTGAATTTTTATTGGTTGTTGGTGTATGAGGTTCATCCTCTTCAAGCAACTGAAAAAGGTTGCTAAACAACATGCGCTGTGTATCTGTACATGCAGCTTGTGCAATTTGCAAAGCTTTTTGCATGCCTTCAGCGCGAAATAGTACAGGACAAGTACCCCGACTGCGAATACGTTCCATGTGACCAAGTATTCGCTCAGCACTGGGTGGCGCTACACCTCCTCTAGAACCTAAACCCTGTCCTGAAATAGAATTAATTACATAATAAAAAAAAGGTAGATAAGTGAGTAGTGCTCTAGAGTATATTGTGTACACTAATTGAGTCACAATACTTGAACAGGGAAAAAATAATATACTAATTGAGTCCGGGGTTGACAAACCAAAAATATACAAATTGAGTCCGAGAATTTTGAGTAAAATATAAAAACAACATAATATAAATAAATGAAAACGACTACGTTCATATTACTTTTATCATATAATAATATAAATAACATATAAAAGCAGGGAATTTGTGGGACTTATTTACATATTCATTTGCGAGGACCACTAACAATTGTGAATCCTTCCATTCAAAATACAATGCTGTTTTATTCAGCCTATCCAAATATTTATCAATTTATAAATGTTTTGTTAAATGTACAATGCGACATAAATCAAAATTAGAAGTACTCATATTATTAATACAAAAAATGATATCAAAAACAAAGAAAATAACACAATTTGAATATGTACAATTTTTATAACATATATTTTTACTAATATAAAAACATAATTTTGTCATCATCTTTATTCATTTAACTATACACAAGTAACATTTTAATTATTGATAGTATATTATAGACATTCATTAACGTATTATAAAATATTAAAAAAAAATTTTTTTAACCATACCTCTAGCATTTTTTGTTACAGACAGTCTTATTAAGTCTGTAAAAATAGGAAGGAAGATGTTTTTTTTTAAGTTTGATGGAAATCAGTTAGTATTAAAACATAAACTAAATTAGTATATACCTTAAAATTTATCCTAAAAGATTTTATTGGGACTCAATTTGTATGCAGATGCTGTACATTAGGGTCACTATTATAGGTCTGTTAAATTTAAATTCAATGATACATCATTGTATATAAAAAACCGATGTTTTTTGTTTTTTTTTTTTTTTTTAATAAAGTTAATATAGTCAATTATTTTACTTTTAGTACTACAATAATAGTGTGATATGGTATTTTCTAAAAATATTCATTTATTCTATTATAATAATATATACTTATAACATATCATAATAATTTATATAACTACAAATGTAATAAGATCTTTCTGTAAATTCTGTAATACAGCAAGAATAGACTCATAAATAGATAACAACATATGAAAAAAAATCAAAACAGCCATTACATATAATAAAGTTCATAATAATAAAAGATACAAATAAGTTTTGAGTTCCCACAAATAATGTTCTTAAATTATAACAAAATAATTAACTTATCATTAATTATTGTTTTAGTAATTAGAAATTTCATCTAAATTCAAACTAAAAATATCTATAAAAAATAATTGTCTGTATATTTTTAGATTTTATGGTTTCAATATGAACTATTTATAAGAAATCTTGTATTAAATTTTTAAATATTGGGTATAAAAATAATTTTTTTTATAAATGTTGTCGAAATTCTAACTTAAAATGCTTATAAAAAAATATTGTGATTATAGATTTTTGATATTTTTTAATTGAAAAATTATCAAATTATGAGAAACTTTGTACTAAATTATTAAGCATTTCTCATCAACAAATAATTTTTAATCGGCATTAATAAACAAAAAAACAAGTGAAAAATTAAAAAAAAATTATGTCTATAAATTGCTCAAAAATATTAGAAAAAAAATGTATTGTAAATAGAAACAATAATATAAACATTTGGTGAAAATTTCAAGTATCTATGGTTTTTTATTTTTGAATTATATCAAAAAAACAAAATTAATTTAGTCAAAAATTGGACTAGCAAAAAATTTCTTGGTTTTCCTTGATTGTTTGTTTGTTATTATCAATTATAAAAATAATTACTAGGAATTATTAAGTTTGACCTCTATAAAATACAAAGTAAATACAATTTAATATCTAAAACCACCCCCCTTTTTTTAAAATTAAAGCATTATTGTGTACTCATACAGTCATGCACAAAAAGAAAAAACACATCAAGATAAAATCAATATATTGATAGCTCCACTCAAAATCTAAAAAAACATATATCAATCAGATATGTATGAAAAATCAATTACCTTGTCCACGTTTTCGTTTAGTTGGAGACACAACTGGGCATCTACTAATTAATAGTTGAGAAACAAGATTAGCTACATTATCTCCATGTTCCAAATACCAACTGGATATCACAGATATAACAAATTGGTCATTTAAAGGTTTAATTTCTCTACATAGTATGGGTTTCAACAAATCTAAAGTGGGCCTAGAATAATTGAATTAAATGTTATTAATAATTAATTTTTTGTGTCATATATTCAAAATAAAATAACCTTACTTTTCTTTTTTTAGCGTGAGCAAAATACTAGTCAGGGTTTCAGGGTGATTATTATAGTCTAATTTTGTGATATTTGATAATATCACTTTAATATCAATGGCATGTGCAGACACTAATTGCCAAAAGAAATATTGTTCCATTGTTTCCCAATCCAATGAACTAGTGGCTAATGATGGTACTGCATCAGATCGAAACATGTTTAATTTACCTATTAAATAATTACAATAATTAATAATTAATTCAAAAAATATTAATCAAGTATTCAGAAAAAAAAATATTACCTTGCAAAATTAAACAAATTATTTCTTGTATTTGTGAACCATCAGTAGTAGATACAACTAAGTGTAAGAAATCTTCATTTCCAACAACGATCTTTGAAAACTGATTATAGACAGCCGGGATTAACCAACAAAACATTGATGCATCATCTTCTTGACATAACTGAAGATCACTCAATAAACATTCATTTAATTCGACTTCTTGGGTTTCACAAAATTCTTTATATACATGAGACTTGATACCACTAAAAATAGAACATTAAGATTAAGATTATCATTGATTTAATTCATGTTCCAATTTTAAACTTACTTATTCATTTTCCTATCAGCATTGTTGTTTATTAAGCTGCTCACTTGCAAATAATAGAGTAATAAATATCCAATTCTAGTTTGGTGTGTTCTCATTTCAGCTAGCAATGATAAAAGTTGTAACCTACGCGAGTCATCTTCAGTAAATTGTGTTAGGCTACGAAACATTACAAATATTGGTTTTCCAATACTGTCTTCCAACGCACTATGAAATTCAATATAAAATCAAAAATAATTAGTATCCATTAAATAAACATTTAATTAAAGATTATTGATGCTTTGATTCTAAGACTATTCTGATCTTAAGGTATAAATACTTATAATACATTTTATAAATAAAAACAAACCAAGAATTAAACAAGGCTAAATTAAATTTTAATTTAAAGTGATATTATAATATATATATATAAAGTAATTGATTTCAAGAAAAAGTCTAACACATTAGTACTACTCTACTCAACTGAGCACAAGTTTATACTATAAATATTGTGGTATTAAATAAATTTAATGAACCAGGAGTCGGCAACCTGCGGCTCTTTCGATCTTAAATTGTGGCTCTCTAGGTCCATACGCAAAAATAATTATTTTATTATATAAAAAAAAAAAAATTATATAAGATATATAATATATATTATATTACATTATACTTTTGTTTCTTTTAAGAATATGAAATACCTACACAGGCCATCATAATCAAATAAAATTAAAAGTATGTACCAAGCTTTCCAAATGCATGCAAAGCCAATATTTCCATTTATTACTATAGCTAAAATACTTGATGTTTTGAGTTAAAAATAATTATATTTTTATTTGTTTATTTTAAATCGAAAATATTGAAATAACAATTTTTGTGGTTCTTTAAAAAGTGGGAAATCATGTAAATTGCAAATTTTGTCTTAATAGGTAGCCAACTACTGTAATAGACAATACATATTAACTTACTCATCATTAAGTACAGATGGAAAGATCTTTTCTTCAATTTGATTTTTCAATAAGCATGAAACACAAGAGCCTAATGCTGCTATCATTTCAGGATATATATCATCATCCTGTACAATTAATTGAACTATTTTCTCCATAGCTTCACATTTTCTTTCATTATCCTTTTCAAAATATAAAGTTTCAGTCTCCAGTCTCAATTCTTTAGATAAAGTTTGCAAAGCTTCTTTATCCAAATCAGGCGGAAGCACATTTTTTTCTTTTAGTTTAACTTTTGCTGAAATACAATTAATTTAACTAATGTAGCATAAGTATAAAGACATTATCTGAACAAAATAAGAAGGGATCTTGGCGTCAAGAATATACTATTCAAATAATGGAAGTCAAGCAATTTCTGACTAAACTGATAGTTGCCAAGGAACCTTTTCACAGTGAACAGAATATATATTACATAATTATTAAAGTTATCCAAATTATTATTTCAATAATTCGGATAACGTTGTATATTTTAATCAATTAACATACATGGGGTAGTTTTAATAGCAGGTACACTGTTATTTTCAAGGATTATGTTTTTCTTAGGACTTGTTTCAGATTCTTCGTCACTAAATGAGATATCATCAGTTTCTGCTATTAACTCATCTTTAAGCGATGAAAGTAAATTATCCATTATGTCGTCATTTTTAATAGGATCACCTGAAATAAAAATTGGCTGAATTAATATTGTTATACATTTAATATAGTTACAGAATGAGTTTTTTTAACAGTGAACTATTAACAATGAGAAGAATTAATGTTATAGAAAATGTGAGATAAGTGAAGCTATAACATTCAGAACTCATTAGTAATTAAGGGTGTAATTAACTAGAAATATACAGTGTTCCCTGAGGATTTAGACATAGCAATATTTCCTAAAATAATGGAGATATCATAATTTTGTTTTTTTTATAAGACTCATAGGGACAAGGAGTATTAAGAAGAAAAAATAAAAACAAAAATTATTTATTTAACTGTTTAAAAATAAAATTGAAGATATAGTCATTTTTAAGTTTATTTTTGTGGAAATTTAGTTTCGAGAAAAATTATAAATTGTTTAATACCATATAAGCGTCCATGTTATCAAATATGTGGCCCAAGGTCTCAGGCTATATAATAATATAAAAATATTCTCAAAACTACAAAATATAATATTAAAAATCACAATGCTATTGAAAATAAAATGTTGAAATGTCAACATTTTCAGAAAAATAAACTACAAAATGATTATTTTCGATTTTTTTTTGAAACTAATTAAATAAAAAATTATGTTTTTAACTTTTTTACCAAAACATTAAATTAAATTAAAATATGAAATACTTGTAGTCCTTAACTGTGTCTTAAAAAATAAACAACAGAATTATCACAGTGGGTAAATCCTCCTGGACAAACCTGTATTTATTTTGCCAGTGTTTATTTGTTTTTTGTTTACTCAATATAATATAATATGTTCAATATTTGTATCAACATTTTAAAAGCCAACTTTTCTTTGGATTGTGTACAGAAAAGAATAGTGGATTCACAAATAATAAAGGTGAAAAAAAGCGATATAGAATGTAAAAATTTTATGTCCCAATTTTCCAAAAAAGTAAATACTTTTAAAAGTAATGAATATCCTGTGTTAAAATATTTGCTTAATACAATTTTTACTAGTTAAATTATCATAAAAAATATATATGTATATACATATATTACTATTATATTTATTACCTTGAACAGCAGGTGGATCACAAAATTCTCGGAAAGTATTTTGTATCATAGCTCTAAGTTCACCATCTATTCGAGGATTTGTAAACAAAGGAACTAATGATGCTAATACTCTTTTATCAAGAATTTGCCGCAATGAAACAAAAATACCATTGCGTATTCGCTCTGATTGAGCTGGATAAAAATTAGGAATAATCTGAAATTAAAAAAATATTCAATAATTAACAACAATTAAAATTTTATTATTTTACAGAATGAAATTTATTAGTGCAAGTTGCTCGTTTACTATCACCTACCATAATAAATTAACTTTAAAGATTTAAACTAAATTGTTTACAAGTTAACTAATAATAAAAACATGATTTAAGTGCATAGGTTACTTTAAGTCTATGACACAAAATTAAGTTAATTTCTTTAAGATTTTATTTAATTAGAAAATTAAATAGTTATTTAAAAAAAATAATAACACATGTAAACATTGACCACAATCTGAACTTTTTCTTATCACACCTTTTAGTTTTTATAGTTTATATAGACCATTTGTTCAGAAACTACATAATTGTCCACAGCCACATTGCCTCCCTCAATTAATTACATACATTTCTTTTTTTCTTTATTTATTGCTTAAAAGCAAACATGTATACTAGTTAGTAGTTTGTATTTATCTTTGCTATTTATGAACTTACCCTAACCTAACCATCCCCTGTACATGCCTATGAATTAACAGATAAAATAAACCTATAGCAAAGAAATTATAATATGTTAGCACAACCTCACTGGATGTTAGTAATACTAGACTAGATCAGTAGAATCTATTAAAAAATTTAAGTTTTAAAATGTATAATTACTCGGCATAAAAAGTCCAGCAAACTGGCCGTCACTGTTGGATGAATACGTAAAGAGTTAAGCATAACTAAAATTGCTGGTTCTGTAAAAAAAAAAAAATATATATATGCAAATTACATTTATATTACAAATGCTTCATAGTTTTTAATTAAGTGTTTTATGTTTTTTTTTTATATATATAAATGATAAATTATACAATTAAGTACATTTTTAGATAATTAAAATACATTTAAATACAACATATTAAATTAAAATCTCAGTCATGGTTAAGTGAAAGCTATACCCACATGTATTATCACTGTTTTTCACAAACGAATATAATACATTTATACATCGGATTCTTAGTACAGCTTATTTGTAGTTAATATTAAAGAAACTTTACATATTAATGAATTTAAAGAGGATATTAGCAGTTTTTTTTTAGAATCCGGTAAGTAGATTTGCAATGTTTCGTGTGTATAATATAAAGACAATATAGAAGGGTATAGTCTCCTTTTAAATTTTTAAACAGCTGCTAATGACTTACCAATATTCATAATATTATCATGTTTTGGATCGTAACAAACCCAGTCATAAAATAAGGCCATTTTAGCATTAGCTAAAGCTATATTTGATGTACATGTGGTAATAAGCCAACCAATAACAGCCCAACGAGGTATAATATCTGAACACAACAATTCATTTGTAGGATGTATAAGCCCAACAATAAATCGGATTAAATCACTTCTTAAAGATTGTGCTTCAGGCGTATTCAAATACTGCAAAACAAAACAATATTATTTTGGAGAAAATAAAACAAAAAGTTTATATTTACTTTGTTTTGGAACCATTCTTGGTATCTCTTATGATGACCAAATCGAACTGAAGAAGTAAAGAACACTAATTTACGTTCCATATCAGGTGTTAGTCGGGATTGTAAAAATCTTCGAGATGTTCGAGTTTCTAATATTTGTATAATACCTAAACATTAAATTAATTAATACAATTTTTTTTAAATAATACATTAATTTTTGGTCTTAACTATAAGTACCATTTGTCAAAGTTGGACTTAATGATTGAGGATTATGAAGTAAATCTTTCCACAGTGCTTCAAATTCTGGTATACGTGAAACATTTTGTAGCAATCTAATTAAATCTCGACCAATAACCAAACAATCTGTGAAACGATCACGTAATAAAGATATAGTGAAAGCCACTTCTCGATTGCGTAGAGGAATTAAACTACTGTGATCTTCAATAAAACGTAAAAAAGAATACACAACGGATGCTATCAACCAAGGAAATCTCTCTAACCATTTTCTAAAACACAAAAAACATCATATGAAGTGTAATAAAAATGTATATTTCAATATAAATCATACCTATGGTCTTGATAAAGATCAAGGAAATATTCAATGAGTGAAATATTGGTTGTAGAAATATCACCACCTGCTGCATTTCGCATCAAAGTTCCAACAAAGATTATCTACACCAGCAATATTATTTCGTACCATTTCTCGAACTAGCCACAATAGTTGTTTGCGAGGAGCATCTAGAAGTCGACTCCATTTTTCTAAAGTAAATTGTTGTAAATGAGATATAACACTTTGTAGACCATCGCGTGATAACAAAGTTAAATCTCTATATATCTGTTGAAAGAATAAATGTAGAATTAAGATTATTTTAACAAAAAATATGAATTTAAAAAAAAATTGATAAATTTTATTATCAAGATATTTTTCAACAAATTGTAGCGTTTAAAAATGTACAATGTTAATATAGTACTTAGACTGTCTAGATAGATGAGTTCCTATTCAATTAGTGTTTCATTATCGAATAAAGACAATAAAGTAGTTTCAAACAAGAGCAGCAACTAGTAGCAATGCTGACAATCTAACCACCAAATAAGCCCTAATGTCATATCTAAAAGCTATGATCTTTATATTACAAATATTAAAGGACCCTTCATCATGGTGTTTATTACCGAATCCACTAAAATTAAGAACCAGTATTGCTGCAACTAGCATTAAGTAATTTAATTCTAGAAAAAAAATGAATACAAATTAAAATATTTCTTTTTGGGGGATAAAAAGTCATAAATAAATGAGAATTAATATTTAATAATTTTCTTGTACATGAAAAAGTTTTCAACAACAATTTTATATTAGAATTGCTACTATACAATAAGTGGGAGATAGGTGTAAATGATTTATAATGAATGAGGCGCATAATACCATGAAAAATAATACTTATACAATACGCCATGGAAAAAAAATTGTAATTGAGAACCCCCTGACCACATATAAGTGGTTATACATTTTTGCAGACATTTTCAACAACACATAGCACACGCATACATACTTTGTCAGCGTTTTTTGTATCTAGAAGTACAGCTGTCAACAGCCCCAAACTGATAACTTCCTCTTGGCTCTTGTCCTTGCTAATGTGACTGGTGAGCGCGTCATGGTACTCGCGGTCATTGAGGCCAGTCGTTAGGCTCTGGAGGGTCTGATAACACCGTTCGTATTTCTAAGGGATAAAACAAAATAAAGACCCGACATCGATTGGATACTACGACGACGGTCAACGCACAAGGCTCGCGCACACAACGTACAATATTATACGACGACGACGTGCGGGTCGTGCACACACACACGGCACGGCACTGTTATAGTATCGTTTCGTACAAGAGTGCGAGCGAGGTACGGCGCGACAGAGCGGTTGATCGTTGATCGTCGACGACTGCGCTTACCTCTTCGATCTCGTCCTTGCGCTCGATCACCGAGTACGTGAACAACTTCAGCTGTTGCTGTTGCTGCTGCTGCTGCTGCTGCTGCTGCTGGGCGGTCATGGTTCCACGGCAATACGGCTATCATCAAACAACAATATAGCGCAACGCCACCGCCGCCACCAACATAATATATCACCAACACACGTCCGCACACGACGGCCACCCGCCCGACGCTGTCTCCGGTCGCTGCTGCTCACGTATCGTCGACACGCACGTGCACCAGAATATTGGTGGCCAGACCCATGTTCCGGCGGCAGCGGAGGAGGTCGGTGGTCCCTGCAGACCACGAGATTATACGCGGTCCGTGATGATATTATAATAGGTAGTTACTACCTACGTGTTCGGCGGCGCGCGCACACACGTTGCGACTCGGCAACTGGTCCAGTCCAGCTGACGATAGTGGAGAGTGACGAGTGACGATTATGGGTCGGCCGAGCAGAAGTGATGCGTGCGTGACACGATCGAGCCAAGGACGTCTCGATAGTTGATCGTTGTCACCGCGCGCGAACAATGCGATGGTCGATCGGTGACGGTGGTTTTCGTTGTTGTTGTTGTTGTTGTTGTTGTTGTTGTTGTTGTTGTTGTAGTGTAATCTGTTGTGGCAGTGGGTAGCGAGTCGCTTCGAGACTCGGGTTAACGTTCGCTGAAACGTTTGTCGTTTATTTATTTATTTGATTTTTTTTTTTCCCCCGTCGTCAGTTCGAAACACGATAACGTCGCGCGCGCAACGGATCGGACCCTTACGCGCCTATGTGCGTGCGAGCGTGCGTACGATAATGAACATAATAATAATAATAATAATAATAATAATAATAATAATATAACGTCTCGGCGGACGGAGTCGGACGACGGACGACAACCAGAGAGACGACGACGGAACGATCTAGTGGGAGAGTGGCGCGAGGAGAGAGGATTTTTGGCGTCCCACAAAATGTGTGCGCGCCTATATTATTATTACGATTGTGCCCGATGTCGGCCACACCGCGTGTG
This sequence comes from Rhopalosiphum maidis, assembly GCF_003676215.2. Taxonomy (NCBI): domain Eukaryota; kingdom Metazoa; phylum Arthropoda; class Insecta; order Hemiptera; family Aphididae; genus Rhopalosiphum; species Rhopalosiphum maidis. Next base: position 72,679,240 of record NC_040877.1, read on the forward strand.
GGATATCGTGTGCGTTGTGTATACTGTATGTTAATGTGATAATAAAAAAAAAAAAAAAAAAAACGAAATTTCGAAAGAAAGAGAAACAAACACGCCGCGACGAACCGACGACGGTGATAGATAAAGAATGAACGAGGGGGAGTGTGCGTGCGTTTGCGTGTGATAGCGCACTGGGCCAGTATGAGAGAGTGTGCGCGCGCATGCGTTCGGTAACGACTACAACGGCTTTGGTGTGGTCTACTTTACTACGCGCGCGGCCAACTCGCGCACCGTCCCGATAGCGAGTGCTGACTGCCGAGTGCTGTCGTGCTGAGTGTGGCGACTGCTGACTGCTGAGCAGTGAGCGGCAACCGACGCACCGGGCTCCGGCACTGCCACGGTAAAGAGACGGACGGCGTATGTTCGGCCAGTGCGGTGTGCTACGTTACACGTAGTATGCGGCTATATCATCATCCCATGTTGCCTGTATCATGAACTCATTACACAGCTGTCGTATTTTTCTTTTTGCTTCTGCCCTCGATATAATATTTTGTTATTGCTTAAACACCATAAAGTTCCGTTTCCTCCCCAGCCAGGTCGATAAAACGTAATAATACGACTAATTTTTTGTTTATTGATAATATCTATATCCGACATCCGTGATAGTCACTACATTACCTGACCAAATATATCTGAACAATTAATAGTCCGTGCTGCCCAGACGCCCAGTGTCGGTCTGGATTGTGATTAGGCCCCCGGCACAATCATATTTTAATGCGCCCTTTTAGAAAAATAAAAAAAAAAGTTTTTTTTAATTTATAATTTTTATAAATATGAGACATATACAGGTAATTCAATCGATATGAAATTACATTTTTTTTATGATTAAATAAATACAAAATGAAAGTAATACTATTTAATAATATAATATATATTGTAATTTATAATAATATTTTTTTAAATAATTTTCTCTTCAATTCTTGACTATAAGATGCTAATTGATCAATTATTTCATCTTTTATTCGAATAGGTAAATTTAATTTATCTTCTTCTGCAAATAAGGACATTATTAGTTGAAGATGTTCTTGATTGATAGACGACATAGGTATTTATGAGTACAATGTTCAATGTTTATGAATTGATTCGACTGAAACTCGAGTATGGAATCGCGAGTAACCTTAATATTTTTTTCTCCATTTATCTATGGGCCCCTATAAATTATAATATACAAATATGTGCAAGGGCCCCTGTCGATCACCAGGTAGCCGGGTGAGCCAGACCGGCACTGGTGCGGCCCTTAAATTAATTAGCATTAATATTTTAAATATTTAATAATAAACCGCAATTAATGGTAAGTAATACATATTATACTCGCTGTCCTGTTAATCACTATAATGAGATACCGCCGTAGTAAAGTTATCGGCTTAATATTATAGTTAATTGTAATTAATACATTTATTATGTATAATATTATAGTTACTCAATTCGTATTGTCGCTCGACACGCAACGTATGGATTTCTGACGACGGGTGGTGATAGCTGAGAGCGTAGCTCACTCTGTCGGGTGACCGATCGGCTTTATTACGGCGCCTCCGAATCGTATAGGTACTCTTCCCGAAAATCGCTCCATCGAACCGGTGTATATGAGCAAAGTGTGCACTCAAAGTCAACTACTGTCGAGCCGTCTCCATGTCTGTCGATATAATTTTGGTGACACTCGATTCGAAATGCTTTTATGTGCTTTATATGACTGAGTACTCGCAGTAACACATAACAAACATTTTCAGTTTTTAAATTTCAACGGTTTACCGTTTAGTTTCGCAGAACCCAGACAATTCAGTTATAGACAGTTATAGTCATATTGTAAAGCAATTTAAGTATTAGATATGAGATGTGCAATTCACAATTTTCCTACCTTTCAGTGGCGTCATTTGTGGGATGCAAGGGTGTGCAAATGCATCCCATGAACAAAATTATTGTTATTTATTTTATACTATAATTTCTATGAAATGATCTACATTTACAAAAAAAAAGGGTGTTGAAAAAAATTCGTGGGATGACTCGACAATGCGAGTTACTGGTATTACTTTAGATTTTTAATATTGGTTTTGCATCTCATGAAAAAATGTGAAATGATGCCCCTGCTACCTTTTATGTATATACCTATAGGTATATTATATACCCTTTCGTGAATCGTGATTAATAAGCTTCTATAGAAAAAGACAACAGCTGACTATAGATAAATTATACGCATACTAGTTTCTGATGATTATTTTATTACTATACATATTATACAGTATACACTATACACGATATACCAATCATATGAAGAATTTGTATTATTTTTTTATTCCGAATAAGTTTTCTAACATTCATCATAAATAAAGTATATCAGATATCAGAATATAAAGAACACTTAAAAATAATTTAAACATTAATTTTTCCTTATTAGTTTAATATTTTATTTGAACAATTTTTTTCATATAATACTCATTATATTATATATGTTCATTAGTGCAAATAATACAGGCTTAAGTTAATATTCTAAAGGGGAAAAGGTCAAAAAACTGCCATTCTGACTTTAAAATCAGACGTGATACATTGAAATACTTTTAGTATGGTATATGTGTTTTATTAAGTATAAATATTTAAGCTTATTCCCCCTCCCGACCTACAAATGTTTCAGTCCATCAATACCCAAAAATGTTGTTTATTTACAACTATGAACATAATATTTTATGAATTATATAAATAATAACATAATATGTAGGTACCTATTGTACCTACTTTTTCAGTATTTTGTTTACAAATTTACTGTATTTATTGAAAGTAAAGAGAATAGAGAGATATTTTGAGATATTTTGGATTTAGATATAAAAACCGAATTTGAAGAATAAATTATTTAATATTTTCACAGACTCAAACTTTTTTATCGCAAATAAAAAATATAATAATACATAATAGAATGCTTTTAGTATTGAAATAACGTCATCTGACAAGATTCAAGTAGTCTTAAAAATTAATTATTAAGTATAAAATATAAAAAACTATAAATAGCTACAATCCAGTTATTCAAACTAACTGATTTCTGACTTACTGAGTTTATTACATGGAAGGTATACGGTATACTGTTATTTAAATATTGCTCATCCGGCTTACGAGATTACAGGCTTATATAATTTATAAACGAGGACAATAAGGTTAAGAAGTTGAAACTAGCTGCCAAATGCTATGAATCTTCAGTCAATGTTTCATTTTAGGATTGATAAATTTAATGATCGCAATGACATGCCATGTTTAAAAATTAAATAGTTCGGTTCTACAGTTTCTATGTATAGATAGAAACCTTGCTGTATATAATTTAATTATAATAATATGTATTATATTATTGTTGTACAATATAATGTTTGTTGTTAAAAGTCAAATGGTATTAATTCCAGAAAAATTAAAACATAGATCATTGTTGAACTATTTAATTAAAGCGTCAAACTTAAAATTTATACTTAAAGATAATTAGTTGGGTATGAATTTAATTAATTTGTATACTAATTACGAATATAAGAATATAATAATGAAAATAGGTTTCCTATTTATCTACGTTACAACCGTTACATTTTAGAATTAGAACATAACATACATAAACAACGGCGCAACAGTTCAGTTACAAATAACAGAATAACATATATACCATAAAAACTAGAAAGTTCTATTGTAAATTTAAATTATTAACTTTTAATCACAAACTATTTAATATTTATATTAGTGTTATGATTAAATAACAAAAAACAAACTATAATAATAAAGACAACAATGATTAAATAATTTTAAGAAGGTTTATACAATTATTATAGAATATAATCAATAAATAAACAATACACGTTAAGTTTAACAGTATACGTACACTATTATCGGTATAAATAAACGTGTTATGAATTATGAGTAAGCATTACACATTTACACATGGTGACTTACCTTTAAGTTATAATTTATAGTTTACCGTTTACCTATAGTATACTAGTATTACTACTATAGAATACTAGTCGGAACATCTGATAGGTAAGTACCTACTATAACCATAAATTGTATTAGTCTTTACTGCATTGATATTTTTTTAACGTTATATGTACTTATGTTTGAAATATTTTTTTTTTTTTTAATTATTAAATGTTTAAAACAATAAAATGTAAATTACAAAGCAATACGCTTTTCGTTGATATTTCTACGAAATACTATTATTTTTTTTTTCCACTAAAATAAAGGTGATGCCTACTGCCTTAGGTACCTCTTACATTATTATTATCACTTCTGAGTACATACCTACATCAAACGCAATTTTTCAATATTTCAAATTGCAATTATTAGCCATGAGAAATTTCTTAATTTATCAAATTTGTCTAAAATGTGACTAATATATGACTATATAAATTATGAGTATGAATGTAACATAGATTTTCTTTTTTCAAATTCTCGATAGTAATTTTTTTATTAATTAATTCAATAAATAAGTTTTTTAATATAAGTTAAATATATAACTTAAGGGCTAAGCGTTGCACCAAACTGTAAAACTATAATTTATATCAATAAGTTAAAAAGTTTCAGAATGTATTTATTTATGTAAATATTATGTTCTTTGAAATATTTTTTCCTTTTCGACGTTATTTTTTGACAAATGTTATTTTATTATTTGTATGCTTACCTACATAGTGTGATTCAATATTTGAATAAAAGCTGTTCGGTGTTTACTCATCAGTCATCACATATAATACAACGTACTTATTAGTCATTATTATACTTAAAATGTTATTAATACATTCAAATCATTTTACCTTTTGACTTTTATTTGCTATTGTAATAATATATTAGTATAATATTATCTAGTATCTATACGGCTATACCTATAGGCTATAATTGTATATAAATTATACATCGTATAATGTACCAAATACCAATAAATAGAGGTTCTGAACCTTGAACGTTACAGGTTTTATCTATGTCCTACGGACTACAATACATCACACATTTTAGTATTATGGTATGCCATATGTTATATTATAAGTCATATAATAATTAATCTATCAGTTTCTGTTTGCCGTTTGGCTAGAATGCTAGATAATTTAATGATTATTAAACAGAAAAAATTAGTAATAATATGGTAAAGTGGTTTTATAGAAGTGAGAAAAGATGGTAAATATTGATCTTGGGTAATTATTAATTATTTATATCATATGATTTATATTATATTTATAAATATATTATATATCATACTTCGGCGTCTCTAAGTCTGAACTTATATTTACACGCAATATAACAATTATAAAATTTAATATACTTGTTAATGACTCCACTAAATTAATTTGTAATTCACTCGGTGGCATGTATTTAGGACCTATAGGAGAAAAATTAAACTTTAAACACCTTCCAAGTCTCAAGAAATCTATTGATATAACTTTTATCAAAAACAACCCAGTAATTTTTGAATCTGTAAAGAGAATAAACATACGTTTATTTTTATACAAATAGATTACCACCAAATCATTTTAATTTATAAAAAACTTTAATATTAATTTAAACTTAAATTCATTCAATGTATTTTTTATTATTATTGGTAAATTAATGATACATCATATTATTATATACACAGAAAACAGAATATTACGTTAATACATTTACTATTAAGTATAATAAATAATAATTTATAAATTTCCAGCTATTGTTAATTCTGTTTCAGATAATGATTCAGGAATATTGTTACAATAAGTATTGTATTGATTACAATAAGTGGAAATGGATCCACAATTAACGAAACAATTAATTCGAAGACGTTTGATTTTAGAAAATTCTTTAGAAAATTCGATAAATTATGGAAATAAAATAAATAATATTGAAGTATCTTCAATATTATTTACAAATAATATACCATCAAATAATATAAAACACAATTTTTTAGAAAAAATTAAAAAATTTGAATCATTTGGTGATAATCAAATAAAGAGAACACATCAAAATATTGTGGACAAATCTCGTAATAATACTGAAATTGTCAACAAATTTAACAATCTGAAAAAAGATACAGTTTCAAGGAAAATACAAATAACAAATAAATTTGAATTTGACAATGCTGAAGACTTATATAATAACTATAATAAAAAGGATAACTTAAATGACAAAATAAAACAATTTGAAACATCATTTCTACCAAAAAATAAAATCTTAAAATTAAACACAAGAATTGTTAAAGAACATCTACAAACGTCAAATGAGTTTACCAAAACATTGAAAAAAAATAGATGCAGTAAATCTGATTATAATAATTGGGAAATAGACAAAAACTGGGTATTCTATACGAATTATTCAAGTGTAAATGATTAAAAAAAATTATTAAGTAAGAAAAATAATAAATTGGAATCAGTTATAAAATAACTAAAAAAATAATTCTGCCATACAATAATGATTTAATTTTTAATATATAAACACACATATACAATTATCATACTGTTTATTATTGAATAATAATTATCTGACCATTTTTTTGATAAAAATATTAATTTAATTGAAGTATGGATAACTGTGGTACAAAAATACCTTTCACATCAAATAATGACAATATCGTAACTGGTAATACACATTATAATTTAAATCCAATTGGTTCAGATGTAGATAATAAAGTTAAATTAAACAATTCACAACTCTTGTCTGTAGATGGATGGGAGAATTATCAAAAAGAACTTATACAGTTATGTTTTGAATTTTGGGAAGTAAATGAAACACAAGTTAAAGTAAACAATAGTTTACAGTCTGATTCAACAAATGAGCTACAAACATCGTTATTTTCCGATAATTATCATAGAAATATCTTTGAATTTGAATCAAAACATACTACTGATAATGTTATTACTATTTCAGATAAAGTTCAAAACAAAGTATGCGTCGAGATTAATGATAATACTTTAAAAAGTAAATATGAAAACAACTCAGATAATCAAGAATTTTATAAAGCTATCAATAACAATATAGATGATAAAACAAATGAAAATAGTTTAAAAGCTGTCGATAATAGAGTAAATAAAAGAGCAAAAAAAAAATTGAAAACATTTTCTTTTTATAAAAATACAAGCCAACAAATCAAACCATCTAAAAAAATACAGCCATTAACTTTTGATAGTTATACATCATGCACTTTGGAAGACTTATGGAAATATAAAAAATGGTTGGACTCTGTTGATAAAGTTAAAAATCATAATCCAGATATTGATGTTAATGATGACAATATCAAAGAAAATAACTATTCTAATAAAGTATACTGTGATAAAACGGACAATTGCAATACCTATTTATTAGACTTCGAAGTAAAAGAAATGGAACAAAAAGTTCGAAAACTTATTAAATCATTAAATGAGAAAGATAAATTGTTCTCAAGTATAGGAATAAATGAGCAATCGACTAAATTTAGATCGTCAAATAAATTTAAATATTTTTTTAAAAATGCTTTTCGAGGAACTCAGGACGAATTAGATACACAAATTTTAGATAACTACACAAAGTTTATCAATCATAAATTACATACATGGCAAAGTTTATTGAATTATATAGAAGATATTAGACAGAGAAAGTCTTCTAAAATAAATAGTTGTAATCCTTTTGAAGATACAATTAAGTATAGGTTTTCTGAAATAAATTTTCATGATCTTAAAATTACGGATGACTACGATGATAATAATTGCAAATTTGTCGAGATCAACGATAATTTTAGTGAAATGGTAAAGCTAAAAAAAAACAAATTCTTCAAATTGCTCAACAAAACAAAAAATACTATGGATATGCGTACATTAGTTAAACAGACTACAGAACAAAATAGTACTGATTACATCCAAGTAAATAATTACCAATGTATATCGAACCAAGTCATCGACAGTAAAATGCCTAAAATGGATACTGAGATTTTAGACGTGGGGAAAAATCGAAAAACCTTGGGTCAGATAAGGAAAAGCTTATCAGATACTGATCTGCTAGTCATAACATCAAATTACGACAATAAATCAAAACAAATTGGAAAAAAAGTCACCGGAATCAACGGAAAAAAATTAATCTGCATTGAAACTTCGACATCAAACGAAGAATACAATCGTCGTTGGGATGATGTGACTAAAGAATTGTGGGAAGAACGGCAGGAAACCTTCCAGACAGCTGTGGCTCGTTTAGAATACGTAGGAAGCACATTTAAGGAACAATGTCGATTAGATGGACTGAAAACTTTATGCAAAGTAGATGTTTTGGCGGGCTTTGGGTATTCAGCCGAAGCTGTCGATCTTTTTGTGTCCACACTGCCATTAAGTAAGAATCCTGATCTAATGATTCGAAAAGCCGAAGCAGTGTACGATTGGAAGTTTTTCTGTCATCTTTCTTTATGGCGTTATTCTTATAAGGATTGAATAATAAATTAAACGTTGCTTTATTATATATACTAATATATTATGATGTACTAGTATTTGCCAATTGTCACTATACAGTACCCTTTCGATACCTATTAGATATACATATACTACCAACTTCTTATTTTAAGGATTGTGTTTGTAAATATCTATAACCTATAATCTACATACCTACATACGTGTTATTGTATTAATAGCAACTATATTAATACATTATTTAAACAATATGCTTACGAAATGTAATTACTAAATTATTTGTTAATTAAATTATGTTTTGGTATTTTGTATTAATTCTATTTTACATAATAATTTAAATCTACTTATATATATTAAAATATATACGTATAATTTTTTTTTACTTTTTAATCGATTGACAATTTATTGATTTGATGTATAGTTACGACAGTTATGTTAAAACTTTTAGGTACCAAGGTACTTAACTTTTTTTATAACCTATACAGTATACGTATACGGTATAGTACCTATTATAGAAATGACGTTATTAAAAAATTTAATTATTACTATATTTACCATTGATCAGGTATCAAACTTAATATACCTAATTAATACTTAATAACATATTATTATATTAAAATAAATACATATTATTTTACATATTTAATCTGTAGACATAAATTTATTTTATTATTTTTGTTTTAATGTTGAAATAAATTAAGCATTGAATATAATTTTTTTTTTAATTGGTATTTATTTATTAAAATAGTTTTGCAGGTCTAAACCCGTATATACTTTTTATTTTAAGAAAGTATATCTGCTTAAATAATAACTAGGTACTTATCTTAAATAACTATACTCTGAATATTTCTATATATAAATATTAAATTATTTATAACTAAAAATATACTAAGTAATAATATTTTTTGATGCATTATGATTTATGACCATTTTATGTTAGATTATTTGTATATTGACTTGTTTTTACGACCACGCGTATAAAAGAAAAAACCATAAATTATTAAAAATTCGTTTGCAAATTTTAATGTACTTATTTTTAGAACAATTTTGAATTTAGTTACAGGTTATTTACTAATTGTAATGCATTCTATAAGAAATTGTAAAATTACGCCCCCTTATCTAATACCTATTATCTTTTTTTGAACGATTAAAAATACCTGTAAGAAATCAATAGGTAAGTGTGTGTAGCGTGTCAGAACCATAGAGTATTATTACCCTAAGGACATATGGTCAGAACACTCAGAACGGTAATAAAGCTTATTGAATAAGCAAACGGTTAAAAGGTTGATTGTAAAGATTCAATAATTATTCCGATAAAAATGATAAAATTAAAATTAAATACGATTAGATGGAATCTACAAGTATCAAAAAATGTATCTTATCTTGTACAGTTGAAGTTATTGACTAACCCAATCTAAAAGTACAAGAATACTTATTTAAATATTCAAAAAATAGCTTATGAAAAAAAAGATACTCAATATTTATGAATACAAATTCCTATATATGGTTACCTACATTAAGTAATAATAAATATTAAAAACATAAAAATTAGGGAAGCAGTTAATTGCTTTGCTGTACAGTAGATATTATAGTATAGATGTCGAGTGTACTTTGTCATTGAATAAGGTCACTATAATCGATGTTTTAAATTTGAATTATGTAATTGCTTATTATATTGCATATAAAATACGATACTGACTACTGAGCATTAAACGGAGACAGTCTTATTAGCCTAGATGGCTATATTATACCATGTTTACTTGATTAAATTTTTATATTACTATTATTATAGTAATTTACTCAGTTTTAAAAAGTAAAATTGCATGCATTTTGAACTACAAAAGGATTTGCAAATGCTCATGGTCTGGATGAAAAATATACTATATATCCACCTCAGTTCGTTGGTTCTAAGACTATGTAGTATATAGTCTTAATAATCTTATGAGTTGACTTATTTAATCTTAACAATCTTATAAAATCGTGATTCGTGTTCGTGATCAATTCTAACCGAAAATGTTACTAACTTCTGTAACATTTATTAAAAACTAAATTTTTATCATATTCAATTTTTACTGATACCACGGTATTTAAAGATGAAGACCGTAATCAGGTTTTTGTTTATAGTGTTTATACGGTTAATGATAAGATACAAACTTATTCAAATAATATAATTTAGTTTATTACATTTAAAATTTGTCATAAATATTAGTAATAAAAAAAATAATAATTGTAGATTTTAGTGTCTGTACTTATGTCAAAATAAAATAATGATTATTAATTGAACATTGTAAATCATTCACTTACGCTTAAATTTATTTAAATGGCGACTAATGATTTGACTAGAGTTAAGGTAAATTAAACCATGATTTTTTGTGTTAAACACTTCAATCAAATTTTTTGTTTATCTATAGGGAACTTCTATTGTTAAACCAATTATATATGGAAATACTGCTAAATATTTTGGTCAAAAACGACACGAAGATGGTCATACTCACAAATGGTGTGTTTATGTAAGGCCTTATGTTAATGAAGACATTGGTACCTGGGTCAAAAAAGTTCATTTTAAATTACATGACAGCTATGAAAGTCCAACTCGAGTGGTGCAAAAACCTCCGTTTGAGGTGTCTGAAACAGGCTGGGGCGAATTTGAATTAGTTATCAAGATATTTTTTCAAGATACAAGTGAAAGACCAGTAATAAACATTAATAATATAAAAAATTGTCTTTTTAAATATATTTACTCTAGTATTAACTACGATTTAACTATATTAATTTCATACATTGTAATTAATATTTATAATCATTTATTCTTTTCATTATAATATTAAATATTATTTATCAAAAATTATTTATGTTTCTAGTATGTAGTTGAGTTTTCTTGTATTTAAATTTTATTATCATATTTTTTGTATTGAATACTATTTCATAAAAACTATATTTACTTGTATAATTTATAGGTTACACTTTATCATGTACTTAAGTTGTACAGCAATGGACAAGACTCTGAACTAAGTGAAAAACCAGTTTTGTCAGAATTTTATGAGGAAATTATTTTTCAAGATCCATCAACTTACATGAAATATGTATTAAATGATACATTGAGTAAAAATCCTCCTATTGATGAACAAAATCTACATTGTATGTACCTTTGTTATCATTTTTAGCTTATTTTTTTATGTAACCTATGTTTTTTAGATGAACGTATAAAGAAGACAACAGTTGAAAAAATGATAAAATCTAGAAAAAGAGTACAAGAACACACAGTTATGTACAAAGAACGTTTAAAAAAGTTGAGAGAAACTATAAACAAATTTAAAGATGAAATTTGTGCATTGCAATCACAATGTAGTTCATCAACATTGCGATAAATAAAAATAAATAGATCTATAACGATTATTGACATATTTTATTAAATACACAAATATTAGGTATCTATTTATAATAGTTACTATATTTTAAGCGATTTATTTTTTAATATTATTTTAATTTCTAACTGAATAAATACAAATTATAATCTATATTTCATAAGTAATTTTCAGTTATAATTTTATAACCTTTACCATTGATTATATAATATACTATTTTATTTAGATCTACTATATTACAATCAATGTCATTTCCACCCCTCCGGTTAGATTATAAAATGTTTATAAATTATTTATAATAAAATGAAAATTTATAGTATATTATGACTTATGAGATTAATGTTTTTTTGATTTGTACGACTCTCTTATGAAATAATACATTATATATCTGGTGAGGTTCAATAATATATATTGTATGTATATTTTTTTTTAAATCACCCAGATTATATTTAATCTAGCTGAAGTAATTTGTCAAGTACCCAGAGCCGTGCGGTTAAGATTTGGCGCCCAGGGCAAAATTAAAAATATTCACCCCTATTTTATTTATCATTGTGCATTTCAATTTTTTTGGTGCCCTTTTAAATTGCCTGGGGCGCATGCCCCCTAGGCCCCTCCCACGGCACGGCACTGCAAGTACCCTAAAAAATTTTTATATAACTTATAAGTACACAAAGTACATTTAGACTTGTTACTTCTTAGTTCTTATCTTTTCTAATGGAAAACTTATTAAAAAAAAAAAAACCAGTTATTATTTTAATTTTAAGGCCAGAGAAACTACCTGATATCCTAAAATCTTGGCTAAGATTACTGATATCTAACCTAACCTCCTGTAATCTTACCAATAAATCTACTGCCTTTGCAAAAATTATATAAAAATTTAATCCTATTCCTTGATAAATATAAATATTAAATAACAAATAGATTATTCCACAAACCCAATTATCAAGTACACCATTTTATAACTCCAAAGCCAACTCATCTGAAAATAAAATACTGTTTACTATTCAGCTGTTTTTGTTAAAGCTCAAAGTATTTAAAGTGAAACAAATTTGGAATATCACCACTAAGTGGCTGTTTTTTTTTATTATTATCTCAATATTGTCAACTGACAAGTCATATGATTTAATATTTTACATGTGCTAATTGTAAACATTAGATTTATAGATTATAGTACATATGTGTATTGTATTCAAGTATAATGATTGTTGTAAAATAAAACTATGTAAATAAGTAGTATTATATTAAATACCTAGTAAACTTGTATTTTATCATACCTATTAGGCTAAATATAGTTATAAAATTCAAAATGTTTTGCATAACATTTACATTGTTTACATTATATTTTATATGGAAATAATATAGATAATTATTTTTTATAATCTTTTTAAAAAATTGTATGATATTGTCAATTTTTTTTTTACTTTCATAATTTTCCTATGTATAAGATTTTCTTCCACAGTTGTCCAATGGACATAATTATATAAATTGTAAAAATAAAGGCCCTACTTAATAATGTTTTGAGTTTTGAAATAGTATATTTATTGTCAGTTATTAACTGGAAATAATGACTGGTGGACAGAGGCGGATCCAGACCACGATTATAGAAGGGAGGCGATTTTTAAAGGGCACACATTAATTTTGATAAAGTATTTATTTAGGTACATACTTATGTTACTTTCCACAGTCTGTCAGACTGTGTTTTTTTGTCAGGACAAAAAAAATATTTTTTATAGTAATAGTAATAAAAAAATTTATCACTATAATTTTGTTACCCTTGAAGTATAATTACGTCAAAAACTAAAATCATGGACTTTAAACTATTTTTTTTTTTTGAGAAAACGGGGTGGACGATTTTTTTTTTTTATTTAAATGTCAATATTCAAAAGATTTCGACACTAGTGTTATTTTAATGGAGGGGGGAGATGGTTGAGATGGTGATGTTTTATATTTTATAATAACCTTTAGATGTAACCGATAGGTACTCTATGTGATAAATCAAACGTTTTTTTATATAAATTTACAATAATCATCAATTAATTCGAATTAAAAAAAAAAAAATTAATTTTAAGGAATTTTAAAAATACAAAACCCCAAAATTCGCAATTATAAATTGTAAAAAATAAGTGTAGACGTATCGTTCAATCACAAAAATTTACGTTCATGAGTCTAGATAGTTTTAACGAAAACCTCTTAAAACTGTAGAAAAAGGTCAAAAGTGTTCGGACATACTTCTTAAAAAGTTAATACGATATAACAAAGGTACCTACTGTGTACACATTGGTTAGAACATTAGGCTAACGTCTAGCTGTCTAGGGCCTAGACTCTAGGTCACGAATTAAGATATCTTAATAGGAGGCTAACCCTTTAAAAGAATTGTTTTAAACATAAGCACGGTTGTAGATACACAAGCGTGATGTGGAGTGATGACACCTTATCAATACATCGTGGTTAATGCACTATTTAAGATAACATTGCTTACTATAATAATAATATACTAATATAGTGATAATGTAGTTAAGCACTCAAGGTGTACCGTTTATGCACTATAAGAATAGTGTAATAATTTTAGTTTAATAAATATAAATGTTAGGTTTATAAATATTGAATAAAACAATTCAAAATAATAAAACAGATTAATCATTGTTTTGTCTCTTTTTCTAAAAAATATACTTTTTACTTTGCTTAACTTGAAAATTTGACTTGATAGTTGATACCTACCTAATTAATTATTGTAAAATTTTTTATATTTTTCTAAATACACACATTTAAAATGTTTAAAAATAATATAATGTTGACAGTTAATATTGTTAATTATTGTACGAGGAAAATTGAAAATTCATCAATAAGTTCATCCTTTTGTTTTATCCAATAAAAATAGAACATCAGCAATGGCATTTCTTTCGTGTATAAAATTATGGTATGTATTTGATAAGAATAAATTATTATTTATTATTTTTAATTGGTTTAAATAGGTTTCTGATGCATTTAAAACCCAGTATTTACTTTATATTACCTGTACTAATTTCTTTGTTTTTATTTAAATTTATTTTTGTTAAAACTTTGAAAAATTAAATTTATGTCTTGATAATAATTATGTTCTATATTATGAATAAGTTATTTATATAAAATATTATTATTTTTAATAAAAAAATAAATAAAACTAAACTTAATTATTTATTTTTAATTTTAAGTTGATATTTAGGTAATTTGAATAATATATTTTTATATTAATAAATATAAATTTATTGTTGTTTGTTTAAAAACATAGTAGAAGTAATCACTAATTTGTATGTGATAAACATTTAAATTAAATTAGTTATTCTGGAGAATTTTTAGAGATGAGAAATTATATCTACGACCTATGTGGCCATGTAACTATTAATTTCATAAATTATGTATAATTTTTAGGTTTTCCATTTTGGTATCTATTATTACAATAATCATTTTACAAAATTTATTACCAGTTTTATCAAATTTGAATCAAAATGTTTCTTCATTGAGTACTTTTATTAATAATAGTCTTGGATATTGCTTAATATTAATCCCTGGATATTGGCTTTACAAATTTGCAAAAAATCAAGATTTGGGAGGTAAAGTACTTAAATTGATTCAATGCTCTAATTTTATGAATAATTGAAGTTATAATTTTAATGCAAAACAGATAATCAGTTAACAAGTAGATTGTTAAAAACATTATTTGGGGATAAGCATGATTTAGAACCAGAACAACCTTTATCGCCGAGTTACAATGGACCAGCTAATTTTAGAAAAGATATAATAACCTTTGTATACTGTTTTGGAGGCTTGCAAGTATCTTATTTAATTTGGGGTGTTATTCAAGAAAAAATGATGTCTGAGGTAATTGAAACATTATTAATAATGATTTAGGTAATTTAGGTAATCAATTTTGATTATCTTTTCTTTTTACCTATTTATTTGTTTTTTTTTTTTTGTTAGAACTATGGTACAAATGAAGCTTCAAAGTTCCACGATTCACAAATGTTGGTATTTTTGAATAGAGGTTTATCTACAGTTTTATCTGGTATATTTTTATTTATGAATGAGGGAATACGATCTAAAAAATCACCACCATTATATAAGTACAGTTATTGTACTGTATCAAATATTATAAGTTCTTGGTGTCAATATGAGTCTCTTAAATATGTCAGTTTTCCTACTCAGGTATGCTGAACTTATCTTAAGTACAATAATTATACCATTTTATATTGTAAATATTATTAAGGTATTAGCAAAAACTTGTAAAATTATCCCAGTTATGTTAATGGGAAAATTAATGTCTGGTAAAAAGTACCAATACTACGAGTATGTTACGGCAGTAGGAATTTGGATTGGTATGGCTATATTTCAATTTTTCACAGAAAATAAACATTCTGGTAAATACTGTGATGGTTTTTATTTTGTATTTGTGATTAGCTTATTCATATCAACATTATTAAAATTACTTTTCTGTAGACATTACAACTTGTGCAGCCGGAGTTATCTTGCTTGTTGGATACTTAGCAACAGACAGTTTCACATCAACGTGGCAAGGGAAAATGTTCACACAATACCAGGTTACTTCTATGCAAATGGTTTTTGCTAATTCATTACTATCGTCACTTCTTACAACTATACCACTGTATCAAGTGGGTTCATTCAAAAAAACATATGAATTTATTAAAGAGGTGTTTTATTGATGATTTTATTATTATATTCACAAAAAAGTAACACATTTTTTATTTTAGTATCCAGCATTTTTAACTGATTGTATAGTTTTGTCTGTAAGCTCTGCATGTGGGCAACTATTCATTTATAAAACTATTTCTAAGTTTGGACCAATCGTGTTGACTATTATAATGACCATAAGACAAGTAAAAGGAACAATTATTTAATAATATTCAAGTATATTTTATAAAACCTAAACTTATAAAATATTGTTTATGCTGTTTTTAATTTTTTTTAATATAATTTGTTTATAACAATACAAATTTAAATATACTTAAAATTAAAAACAAACAATAGCTGTTTTAAAGTTTTTTTAACTTTTTATGTTTACGTATTGTTTTCCTAAATATCTAATCAAATATTTGTACATGTAAATACTGTTTTATAATTTGTTTTGGTAATTTCATTAATTATTTATAAACTATAAAATTACTAAACTATCAATATATAAATATTTTATATTATTTTTCAGGGTCTATCAATAGTAATTTCCTGCATAAGATATCATCACCCTGTTGGTATAATGGCTGCACTTGGAATTGTTTTTGTTTTCATTTCAGTATTTGTACGTTGCTATTGTCATTTCCGTATTAAATCAAAAAAAGTTCCTAATCATACAACATTCAAAGTGTAAATGAAGGTAATACAATTGACTAGTTGATGATTTTTTAATAAAAATACCTTGTGTTTATATACAAATAAAAAGTAACAAATAATTGTTTTTAAATTACAATTTCATGTTGTTGAATCACTGCTTTTGAATGTCAGTAGTGATACAATGCCAAAGAAAACTTGAGTTGCTTGAAGCATAAGTTGTATGCATCCTAGAATATTTTCCAGCCGAAAAGTTCTTTGTTGCCACAACAAAAAATACAGTACTCCTATTGCTGATGGTACAGTCAGAATGAGTGAAAGGACGACACATATTGCTTTGTCCGCCGCATTATCCCGGCGTGATAAGAACGTACGAAACACTTCAATGAGACAGAGAAACACAAATACTGTCATATTAGTCCCGAGTTCATTTAGAGAAACTGTCTTTTTTTGAGCATCATCAATTGATTTGGCACATATAAGTGAGAACTCGAACATAGAAAACATGCCAAAGTAATAGGAATTAAGGTACATTAACACTTCAAACATCAGAGGTGCTTCCATTTCGCATCACTAAATTATTTTAATATGATAGAAACGTTTGCTTTGACATACAGTCTGCAGAGTTACTAACTTATTATATACAAATACAAAACTATATTGCTATCTAGCTATTTTCGTCCACATGGACTGACCCTGGTAATCAATAAACTACAATGTTGCCTGAGTTGTATCTCAAAATGTTACAATTTAAAGCAAGGGAAATATTTTTCAGTTTTTTACTTATACACATTTTTTCGTTTTTAAATTCCATAAAAATAAAATACGAATTTTCATTTTTACTCAAATCTATTTAAGGTATATACGTCTATTAATAATTAATAGTAAAACGAAACGTTTCTCATATTAATTCAATGTTTTATTTTTGCGTGTCAAATTTTGAGTACCCCTGAACTTTCGTTGCGTGGGTATATAATACAGGGCGTTTGAAAATTCATTTTTAAAATTAATGATAATATTATTTTAAACTTTTTAATAAAACAAACTATTCATTAAATTATTCAATTGAAATTATTATAAATTTAAAAATAGTAAAGTTTCATCGTAGTAAATTGTTGTAGAAATGACTTAGTTATATTTTAATTTTGCTACGTGTAAGCTTAAATTATTTATAATAGAGTTAAATCAAATAAATATGTAATGCCTATTTCATTAGTAAGTAGGTATGTACCCAGAGCCATGCCGTTAAGATTTGGCGCCCAGGGTAAAATTAAAAATATTCACTCCCTATTTTATTTATCATTATGTATTTCATGCATTTCAATTTTTTTCAAACTTTTATGTACTTAACTTAACCTACCTATTTTATAGTTTGTACCTAATGTACCTACAATCTATTTATTTAACCTATAAATTTATAACACTAAAGGATTTGCTAGGCATTGATGTATTAAATACTGATTGTCTTTGTGTAGATTTGTTGATTATAGCGTAGCAAGCCGCAAGGGATATATTATTGTCAATCCATTGTCGTGTTATCATATTATATTTTATTATTTTTATAAATAATATATTTTTTTTATTCTCTTATAATAAATGTATAATATGTATCTAAACATTCTAAACCTAATGCTCAAAAGTTTCGTTCATGATTTTTGGAAATTGTAAATAGTTTAGAATCTAAGACTGTTAAAAAGGGTACTTACTACGATCTAGTAGGTAGTTATTTTTAAAAACTAATTTTATCATTTATTTTTCACAATTTATTGATAGTTTTAAACGGGTAAAAAAATACTTATATTATGGGTGGTAGCCATAGCTCATAGGTACATATTTACCTAACCACTCGGATTCGTTTTGTATACCTAATATGATAATTTATTATTGCATTAAAGCATACTTTCCAATTGTTATTTATTACATATTATGTAAGATTCAGTAATCCACTATTTTTCACTTGATGTAGTGTTCTGTTTACTATTTATATTTATTTTTTATTAGATTTTAATACAAGACTACCTATACAGATCGACAATAAATTATTCTAAATAATATTACACAATTATACATCATTATTGACAATATACATAATTTTTTTAAAAAAACAATGACATTTATAAATGAAAAATCCTGCTTCCAATATTAAGGTGATTATTTCTTTTATGACAATTTCAAAATTATGGTTGAGAGGAATATTGAGGGTATTAAGGGAACTGAGTAAAATTAAACGTTTGAAGACTAAGGTCTAAGAGTAAGTTTAAAGGCGTGATGGGGTAGAAGCGAAAGACCCAAGTGGTCATGCGAGGTCGATTAAAACGAACTACAGACAATAGTAGATCATGGTAAATCACTTGTTTGCTAGGTATTTTAGAGACAATATTTTTTTATTTGGTAATAAAATTGACAGACCAATTATTCCAGTAGTTGGACCAAAAAGAAAGAAACTGAGCTGTCGGTATAAATAACCATACAATCAAAAAAATTAATGTTAAGGTAATTAAAAAAAATTGTATTAACCATTTATTGGGTTAGGTATTGTTTTAAGTTGGTTAGAGGAAAGATTTGCAAACTGGCCTTCAAAAATTGAAAATGAATAAGAGGGACACCAGTGGTATACTGAGAGAAAAAAACAGCCCCGTAAAATCATAATTTTAGAGGCCCTCCGTATACTAATGGCCTTATATACATAGATGCTATAACGGCCCATATAATAGGTAACTATTTTCAATTCTATTTTTAAAATTGTAACAAATAACAATAAGTTGTTAATAAGCCCGGACCGCCGAACACAAGCCGACCCCCCGTTATAAAATAATCAGAAATCTATAGATTTTTATGTTTTAATAATATTACCTATATACTTATTACGTATTATATAATATTTTAATTTATAACTTCCCAATAATAATATTAATAAATTTATATATTTTATATACGAGCCGCGTTTCACTAAGAAATTTCCCTGTATCCCGGCCCGCCACTGAGGGACACTCGGAAGATAGTCGTACAATTGCTCGTACCTATACTGCTCGTAGAGTTAAAGTTTGTTTGATTTTATAATGTATTGATGGAAATTTGATAGAGAGTTGGCTGTAATTGAGGACGGGCATTTATTTGGAGGTGTATCACCAATTGAGAAAAAGAAAATAGTATACGCATCGAAAATATATTTTAAGATATTTAGATTGAGCTCATGATTTTAAAATGCATTTATCGGCAAGCTATCACCGGCATCTGATGTTAAATGGAAGGCAAAATGACTAAACTTCCTAATCTAACCTTGATTACTATATATTCAGTTTTGTTAAATATTAAAATTTATAATGATTTATTGATTTATATCTAGACTGCAATAATTAATGAGTAATGACACTAATGACCGCCATTAAAGATAGTGTTTTCTTCAATCGTAGTAGGTAATGACTGATAAAAATGTTAACATTTTTGACCTACTTTAATACTTTAATAGTTATTGAGTGTAACAATAAATTAATAAGAAAAAAGAAAAATCAAACGTAATCAAAATAATTTTAATATTTTATATATAGTGCACGCATCTATAATTACTAAAACATTAAATGTCATAGTAAATTTATAGGTTTATTATTAAATTGTTTAAATAACATAAAAATTAATTGTAAAACCAATCCCTAACTATCTAGAAGGCAGATAGTAGGTAATATAAAACAGCTAGGTCAAATTTTGTAAAGTATTAAAATTAATTTTTTTTTTTTTTAATAAAATGTCTAAAATAATCATGGATAATTTAAAACAAATCGCAAAAAATAGATGCAGTAAATGATAATAATAAAAATAAAATAAAAAATTAGCTTTCTAATTGTTGGCAATCTTCCGCCCAATCTCCAGATAAATTATTGTCTAAAATATTTTTAAAGTCCTTAAATTTGCACGGATTACCGCAAATAGGTATTGAGACTTCTTTTCCGTTTTCATTATCCCAACGATCGTAAAAGTATACCTATAAAAAATTTTAATTAGTAATAAGAAAGTATGGTATATGATAACGAGAAGGTTACTTTTTTAGTAGTTTAATTTTATGTACATATTAATTATTAATTATAATATCATACTCTGATAGTGTGTTCATTATTCGTTTCGCCGTGATACAAATGAAAATGTAACGAAGCGCCAAAATTGGGCAATTCAATAGTATTGCCTAGAAAGCTCATTGCCATTGCTACACTATGATCGTGTCCCGAATAAAGATGCATTTTTCTTGTACCATAATTATTTAAATGCGATTCCATATTTAAACCGATTTCATTTAGTAGAGGTCCTTCAACATATTAAATTAAACAAATTTAAAAGTTTCAAAATTAATATTCTAAACCTAAAAATTAATTATGTTTATTATTATTAAAATAATAAAAAAAAATTGTAAAGATAACAATATTGTAGGTGTCACCAATAGGTGACTTCCTTAAAAGCTGTTTTTTTAATATTATGTTATGTTTTTTATTATATCTAAATTACTAAATGTGCTGTTTGTACAGATTGTTTTAAAATAAAGGAAAAAAACAATAAGCCATACTTTTTAAGAAAACTTCACTCTGAAGATCACAATAATTTAATTTTTAATATTTTCTACTTTTAACTGTCTAAAAAGGTTTGAGATTTGTGTATACATTTTTTAGCGAACTCTTTCTTCGTTATTTAAGTATAGATAGAATTTTAATTAGTAGGTTGTAGATATATATCCTATATCGGATGAATTATTTAATATAAGACACTCATTATTTCAATAATATTAATTATTAATGTATGATGATATTTTGCTTTTATACATAATTTTAAGTGGTTAATTTTATTAAATAATTATTTTTTTCACTATTTTTAAAATTTTTGTTGGATTTTGATGATAACATACATTTTTAATTCCTTGTTCCAAAGTAGAATATTTTCTGAAATACCTACTTCGATACATAAAAATTTTATTTTATTTTTTGAAATAGAATATTATTCGGAGTATTTGGATCTATCGTAATCAAATTTTTGAATTAGTAGTTTATGAGCAAATTATTTAAAGTTTAAATGAGCGGAGTGGAGTGAACAGGGATACCTCGTAAAATGTTGGCCTAATACTTTGTTTAAATTTTAAATGATTCTAATAACTAATAAGTTACTTGTCTGAAGACTTGATTTTGATAGATTGAAATGCTGCTTCAGAATATGATTAATAATAATAAAAAAAAATTTCCTATAAATTATATTTTGTTATGATTTAAATTCTTTAAAATATACATTTTCAAAAATGTTAAGTGTTTTCTAAAATAATGAGCGTTACATTAAATAGATCGTATATTATGTTGATTATAGTTAATTTTGGATTAAATGAACGAATGTGAATCATGTTATTCATATTCGAATATTGCAATAAATAATTTTGCTCACCTATAATGATTTTCTGAAATCTATGATTTTCATAATACAATTCTGTTGTTTTTTTATTCATAATAATTGACTTTATTTCTTCAATGTGGTAAGGCTTAATCCATTCAGGTAATGGTAAACCTTCGGCTTTCTTTAGGAATAATAACACAATATTAAAATTATTTACCAATTGTGCGTTTCAAACACACTATAGTTATCTACTTAATGTATTTAATATTTAAATTTATGTTTTATACATGCCTGACATATAAATAGGTCGTATAGCTTTATTAAATTCTTAGAATTTATCAGTTGTCCGCAGTTTTCAGACAAATACGACATTAATGTTGTTATATTTTTGTCGGTATGGTTGTTAAATTGAGTATATAACTTGTTGACCATAGAATCAAAAGCCGGACATTTTCCCCTCTCATCGAACAACTACAGAAAATTGTATGACTTAATCATTATATGTATATTTTCAAATTTTTATACCTACTAATAGAGTTTATTTTGTATATATCATACGTAAATTAGTATTATAAAGTTTAATAATTTACAGTCACTTTTATTATATGAAAAAGCTAGGTTTGACATTTACAACCAATTACGTATTGTATATTAAATATTGGACCATAATATGAAAAGGAAAAATATAAAAAAAAACTTAGAATATGCTTATTGGTTCTCTATGAAATATATTTTTTAAATTTAATTGAAGGATATTAATATATTATGGAACTGAATTATACATTATTTATTTTGAATACATTTCTAATAAATAATAACTGATAACAAAAAAATGTATTATTTTTTTCAGCAGTGTAACTCGTATTAGTATACCTATATCGTTCATTATTCGTATATTAATAAATAATAACATCTGAAAAAAATATTTTTATGTAAATTATGGATAATTTGTTGTTATTTTTTTTAGTTTAATCTCTTATTATTTGTATATTATTTTTATTATATGATGTACTTTGACGCCCAAGGCATCCCGAAGTTGAATGAGTAATGAGCAAATGTTAAGAACATGGAAGCAAGGCCCAAAAAATGGTCAATTTTTCTTTAGATATGTAGGTCTATTGTGAAAAATCTTAATTTCGTCGTATTATCTGTGTTATTTGTAAATAATCTAAAAGTTGGATTGATAAGTTCAAGCTTTCTAATTGACAATTATTCTAAATTAAAAAAAAAATAGGTTTTAT
Organism: Rhopalosiphum maidis; assembly: GCF_003676215.2. Lineage (NCBI taxonomy): Eukaryota > Metazoa > Arthropoda > Insecta > Hemiptera > Aphididae > Rhopalosiphum > Rhopalosiphum maidis. The sequence continues at coordinate 72,702,910 of NC_040877.1, forward strand.
AAGTCCAGCCCTCAAGTAAGGATAACCACTGTGAATTCTATTATAACCCTACTAGAATTAAGCATGGATACATTAATCTATATTAAAGGATTTGTAGGAGATTGCTTCATGCTTGTAAAAACTACAGACATTTTTAACGAATCCTAATGTTTTGTTGGGAAAATTATGAACTATTCATGAGACTATACAGTAATCGTAGTGCCATATAGGCGCAAATAGGGAGGGCGATTAGGGGGTATTCGCACCCCCAATTGTAAAAGTAGCGCCTTCAAATATTTTTTTTATGATATTACAATCAGTAGCTATTCAATGCTATGTCCAGAAAATAAAGAGCTTAAGTACCCTCAGTTTTTTTTATTGAAATTGCGCCTATGAGTAGAGCAGTAGCAAGTAATCAACAATTACAAGTTAAAAAGCCAACTCCGTTATCTTTTTGTTTTTTTAAATTCAAAACCTTACGAGATATCAAGATGTTAAAACAACGTTTATATGCATTAGTATTGTTGCCATAACTTTTAACTTTTATAATATAAAAATAAGATTTTTACAGTTTAAGGTAAAAATAAAGTTGTCCACATGTGTAATAAATAATAATACGTTATTTTTACGAAATGAATATATTTCATGAAGTGATCAAGCGAATGAGGCATATACTTATTATATAGAAAGCCTTACTAAATTCTAAAAGTATAAACATATGATTAGAATTTTGTTGCTATACACTGTACGGTAACGGTATGCCCATAAAAGGCATAAATAGGAAAAATATTCAAGAAATATTCAAACTCCTTGACAATTTTTTTAAAAATAAATATACGAATGGGATTATTACACACACGTTTATTACACTAATTATTAATAACCTATCTTAAAACTATTAATTAGTAAATATAGAGGGATATCGTTTAAATTATAAGTATACAAATTTCTAGAATAGGTAGTAACTATCTATTTATTTTTCATTGAATATTACTATATTAATTATTAGTACCTACCTATAAGTAGGCTATAACCCTTATTCTATTCAATAATAAATAAGATTTGACCTTTAATATCTACCTCTCTGTAATATTACCTGTAAGTGTATATCAAAATAGAAATATTTCATCACATAATTTACCCATTTTAACATGCATAAATTTTGAATACAACTATATATACATATGTAAAGTAATTAGTACAGAAGCATACATACTGTTCCGTGGTCTGGCGAATCGTAGTAAATAGGAATAGGCTGCCAAACAGTTTCTGAGTCTGACCATTTTTGATAATCTTTTGGCGGATACATTCCAGCTAAAACCATTGCTGCTGACATGAACGTTCTACTTTTGTTAGTAGTTTTGATTAAAATCTCACTGTCCAAGTATAAGTCACTTAAGAAACCATTGTATAAGCGTCGAAATATTTGTCCTTTTTTGTACATATTTTGCTTTCCTTTCTGTTGATTAACACTGTGTGAGAAAATGATACCATATACATGTTTTTTAATCTATACGTGTGTTCGATTATCATTAAATTGTGACCGCGAAAAAAGTAGATAAAGTACCTACATCAGTCCTGTATTTTTAGATTCTGAGCGATGCGATAAATCTATTGATTTTACAATATATGTGTTTTTTTTTGTATGTATGTGGACTTACGTCCTACACCTATACACGATAAGAAAAGGAAGAAGAAAAAATGCTTTGATTTGGAAAATTGAAAGTGGTTTTTGATAACAAATTAGACATAGTTTGTACATTTGAAAGGTCTAAATTAAAAATAGGTATTTTTAAAAATAATTGGAAATCAACAAATAAAAATGGGAATTTTTACGCAAAATCAGTTTGTTGTGAATCAAAAACAAACATTCGTAAATATCTGAAAATTTCATTGCATATAGTAAAATGCATAATATATATTAAAGTTGTACGACCCCATGAATAATATATTTGAATTATAAAAAAATAAGTAATATCGTTCATCGTTAAATTACCCAATAAAATTAAAATTTTAAAATTGGTAAAAAGAATATAAAAATATATATTTTTCAATTCATTCAGAATCTGAATCATAAATTAATGTTAACGTGTATGATAAAAAAAACATATTTTCAGCTTCTATTGACACATATAAATACTTTTGTAATGTTGTAATGATCAATAGTTTATAAATAAATCAATGCTTACTTTAGTTAATTCGTTTTTTCCTTCAGGAAAAGCATTTTTGTGTGGATCTGTGTTATATTTGAACATTGGCGCTCTATTTCCGTGACGAAATAGCTGTAAAAAATGTATCTTAAAATATTAATTCATATAAATACATAATTGTATTTGAAATAATATATTTTTTATATTATCTAATAAATAAAACGATAATGTATACCTACTATACCTACTCATATTCACTTTTTTTTTTAATTTTAAATATTTTTTGTTTTGTGGTACATAATTTGATAATTTCAGTAGAAAATATAAATACATACTACAGAGACATATTTTAATGTAGGATTTGAAAGTCGTTCTTGTCCAATACTATCGATGGTTTGTCGTTCCCATCGTACAGCGAACACGTGTATGACACTACTAACAACAGTGACAACAATAATTGACAAACCAACGATCAAGACCACTTTTTTGAAATCTAGTGCCATAATTCCGTAAAAGTATGAAAATCTAACAACGTATATTGTTTGTAGCCGATTCGCGTAAAATTTGCTTTATTCCTTTATTTTTATAGAAATCCGCACGTATAAATCACGTTCCTAATTAAAATAACTGCTGTATGTTTGCTCAATTCGTATTTCGTACAATAAAAAAAAATAAGTTTTCGCAAATTATAAAGCTAAATTTATATTTTAACCTTTTATAGGTATTTACAATAGAATTATTAAAATTGTGTAACTATATACTAATGATGGTAACAAACTGGGCCCGAAAGAATTGTTCATTGTGTAATTATACCACGCAGGTGAAAAAGGTTATCCTCTTTTGTTTTTAAACAGGCTCTGATAACTTAATAGCTAAGTGAGATTAGATAATTTTCATATATCAAACTGTTAATTTGTTAGTTTTATTATATCTTCAATTTTCGCCTATTTATTAATATAATATCGCTTTTTACCCAGGGCCTGATTTAGGCATTTCGTGGCCTTAGGCAAAATAAAAAATGTGGCCCTTTATTGTCAACAGTAACATATATAGCTATCTCTTATACAGGCCCCTCTTCACAAATGAGTTGTATAAAATAAAATAATAATTTATTAAAATTAAGTACTTACTTATACATTTTGACAAACATAATTATAATGTTATACATTTTTTTATCTCTACAGGCTACAGATTTCTTGTACCTACATTTTACGCTGATAAGGATTAATTATTTTATTTTTTTGAAATATTTTATGTTTTTTATATTTATTTTATATGATGAAAGTAATACTCTAAAAAAATAATAAGGTTCATAAAAATCCTAGGCCCTCAAAATAACGGAGGCCATGGGCCTATCCTGTCTAATGGTAAATATGGCCCTGAAGATACCCAATCAATGCAGAAGCTGAAATAGCTAAAATATAATATAATAATATATTGTAAATATTTATAATATATACAATGAAAAATTATTCTGAGCAGAGTTTAACTATAATAATTGGTAACCAGTTACCAAACAATTATTATAAAAGTAGCAATACAAATTGTGCCGCAACATAATAAAACAATTTTTTCCTCGTTAATTGAAAATATGTCTGGTGGGGGGGGGGGTTGAACCCCAGACGGCCAGACCCCCCCGTATATGTGCCTGGAGTAGTTAATTGAATTATTAAAGTATAATAGTTTCTGCTAAAAAAGTGGCTTCAGAAATATTATGCGAGCATGTTGCATCGACCAATGTCTAATGGCATCGCGGCGATCACCATCCAATAGTTTAGTTTTATTTTGGTGATTAAAAATGGACAAAAAACTTATTTAGTATTTTTAATATACCAAAAAAAATATCCGTATTTGTACAGTTGTTACTATTGATATAAAAATAATCCAGACCTAGTTTTTTGAAAAGCATGAAAGCGAGTAAATTAAATTAGGTATTTATTTGTGGGCCTACAGCCCCTTAATATTTTAGCCCTACTACTTAGTTGCGCTAATGATTATGGGCTTGCTATCTTTTGATAGCCGAAACGACCAAACTAACAATGTTATTCTTAGATAACCGAAAAATATCAATAATATATAAAAATCAACGTATAATACCTGTAACAAAATGTAATAATATATAATTTTATATTATTGGAACTAGATCATGATATACCCAAGTTAAATTTTAATAGTTTTGTCATTTAAAGATATAATCATAATATTTTACAACTAAAATTGTAAGTTATGTGCTTACACTTATAAATTATAAATTACGAATTATTTAATACTATAGTAGTATCAATGTATCAAACATAATGTGGGTCGCATGTTCGTACGGCCGCCAAACGCTTTCAATGTAATTCACAGTTTTTCTCGAAACTAGAAAAAATATTAAAAATGAGGAGAATAATAAAATTAAAATGTTGAAACGTCAATATTTTCAGAAAAATGAACTCTACAAAATCGCTATCTTCAATTTTTTTGAAAATAATTAAATAAAAAAATATATTTTTTAGTTTTTGTAACAAAACATTAAAATAAATTAAAACATGAAATATTTGTAGTTATTAAAAAATCAAAATCACGATATCACCATTATTTCGGGAGATATCGCAATGGGTAAATCCTCACGGGACACCCGATCTGTATTATATTCATTTTATACAATACTACTACTTGGTTTCCTTCACTGGTGGAATTTACATGAACTCAATTTTACATGATTTTTTTCAGTGGCGGAGTTTACATGCGCCCCTGTTTAGAATTGTTCTCCCTTCAAGAAAACGTAGTTAATATTTAATATGGGGCAAAGTGAGCTTTTTAAGTTTTTAATTTTTACTAAGTCAAAAATTATTTTATTGTTATTAACTGATAGGTAGTTGTATTATATTAGACGTCATAAAGATCATAATATGACTGTAATTTTAGAAATATATCATATGAAAAAACAATTTATGCCTATTAAAACCTTAACTTCTGAACTTCTCTATTTTGCCCCACGTTTCCCTATTTAGCCGTACTGGGTAGTTATGTTAACGTACATTATCCATTGCTGTAGGTTCGAAATAAGCGTTGATCCCGAACGTCAGTTTAGTGTCGAAAAAATATTGAACACAAGTGAAGTACACCGTACACGTAATCTAGCCCTTAGGCGTTAATTGCAGCTGGTTAGTGGTTACGTAAACATTTTGCAATAATAATGTTGATTTGGATAGTGCGTTTTTGTAGTTGTTTTTTTTTTCGGCGTAAAAGTAATAGACTGATTGGGAGGCAATAATGAAGAATGAACAATTTTAGAAAGTACATATTCATCGTCATAAGTTAACCGACAAGAGTCCATGACAATATATTGACAAATACGGATTAAAGATTTAATATATTCTTAGCGACGGATAGAATACAGATAAGACCGTTGGCCGCACTGACGCGAGTGATTGTCGGGCCTAGCTAGCTTGGCTATATAGTTCGACACTTCGGCGATTCCGAGCGTCGTCGTTGTCGTACTGTCAGCTGTTCGTTCGTTATCGTCAACTGATGTGACGGTAGACGGGGCAAAGGGTTAACAATTATCTTTTAGTGAAAACTGAAAATATTATTTATTATTAATAATATTACCTAAAAATATATATCTGTGTGTTGTTGCTATAGTTCTCGTTTGTACCCGTTTCTGTTGAACGCATGTAGTTTGTTAGTAGACTAGAGAAATGTCGGGCAACTACGGCTGCTACCACCGTTGTTGTCATCATTATTATTGGTAGTGATCTAGTCTCGTCGCGATGGCCGCAGCAGACGTAAAAAGTTCGACCCCGCCGCCCCCACTGTCGATGGTCGACGAGGACATGAAAGGATGGCTGTTCAAGTGGACAAATTATATTAAAGGATATCAAAAACGGTGGTTCGTCCTGTCCAACGGTGTATTATCCTACTACAGGTAAAATTTATGACTATGTTATGATTGGTGTTGTGAACTTATTGGTACTGTATCTTACCATGATCAGATCCATACTATTTAATATTTATGGTGGTTACATACCTAGACTAATATGTGCTTTTAAATTTTGGCTTTTATATTACAAACTAGATAATTGATATCTGTCTCATATCTTTGGAGTTATTCAGTATTTTGGCCTGTCATTATTTCATTATGGCTTGCAACTTTATCAAAAAAGTCACTATCGACTTACTTCTCTTCGATTAGTTTACAGTTGTATTGTGTTCAGTTACATTCAAACGGCTGTTTGTTTCTATGTAATTATGTACATAACTATTATTTATATTACATATTATAAATTTTAATTTTGATTACCCCTCTTATGTTCTTTAATAGTAATTAAGTCTTCTCAGAAATTTTTACCATTAGCCTTAATTGAAATTATCTAAGTGGATATTTAGTTTAAGGATCTTGAAAAACTACCCAACATGTATCAAAATATTAATTTAAGTAGGTAGGTATACCTACCTTGATCTAGACCTTGGCATATAATATTTGCATTAAACATAAATGGAATAAGTAGTAGAGGTACCTAATATATCAGTTTAAGTTGAATAATTTCAAATATTTTAATAATTTAAAACACTTAAATTTAATGTTTTAATAAATGTTCTAAATATAATTAAAAAATTGCATTGTATTTGTGTATATTATAAAATCTAATTGTAGTTGAAATTATGTATAGCTAAATTACAAATGTTATATTAATTAATTATTGAAAACTAGAGTTATTGTTATAAAACAGATAAATATTATAGTATTGACCTAGTTAGTAGTTACTAATTATTACATTTTTTGTTGTTTGTCAATAAAAAATCCTCTGGGTTTTTTATTAACTAGTTGATAATAAAATTGATTGGTGACATTTTAGAATCAAATATTTTAATAAAATAATTTTACACAAATATACCTATAATAAACAATTGTATTATAAATTTAAAAATTTCATGGGTTCGTCACCTCATTATATAAATATGTTATAAATTATCATTCAAAAATTTGAAAAATCCCTAGTTTTGTTTTATTACAAAGTATGTTACAATATTATTGGATGTAAAATATCACATTCATACTTAATACATTGAATGTTTTACATATATTCTAACTTCCTAGTGGAATATTATACAACTGATAATTATTATACTTAAGTTATAAATTTATACTTTTTATATCAATCAACAAAATAACTACCTATATTTTATGATACAAATTCATGTTTATGATATGTTATATATTATGTACCTACCTATTATGTATAAATTAGTAGTAATAAAACTCCAATTTAACAAATAGTGTTTGTACACTTCATAAAAGTTAAAAAAATGTATGGTAGGTACATGTTATTCAAGAATATTTTTTTTTGACTGGTTGAAAATTTACAGCATTTGGGATGGCTTATTTATGTTTTTTTATGTTAAGTAAAAACAATAATTTAATTTCAATACATTGTTATGAACAAATAATTATTAAATTTTTTAGTACAATTTGAATTGTATGTTATTACAATACATTGCTGTGGTGTTATAGTTTAAATATACATTAGTATCAAATTTTGATAAAAGTTGTTAATTCCTATAAATATTTAAGTAAAAAAATGTTCATCATAAAAATCATTTTAAATCAAAGGACAATATAAAATACGCAATAAATACATTGAAAAAAATACTGTGTGCTTTAAAAAATGTAATTAATATCTTATAATTTTAAGAACTTGAAGTGGTAAATTAAACATTTCTCAAATTAATTTAATATTTAAATAGTTATGGTATTACTCTATGGGAAGAAGCTTGACTAATGAAACAACTATAGACTACACTACAAAGTAGAATATTTAAAAACCGGGGATGTTGTTCTGTTGTATAATTGAGTTTAAGCATACCTTGAGTCCGTTACTGTAAATTGTATTAAACACTTTATCTTTAAATTCAGTGGTATATAATTGCATATGAAAAATGAATCTGAGCGGAAATAGTGTGTCAGCGCCTAATTTAAGGATTCTTTATAACTTCTATTAGTAACTCAGACTGTTGAATTAATTTTTGCCAAAATGATCGTTAATATAGTAATATTATTTAATACATCATATATATTATAAACTTATAAGTAAAGACTAGATTTTGCATGTAATGCATGTTCATATTTTTATAAGCAATTACATGCAGTTAATGGATTTTCATCAATTAGGTATACCTAAATCAGAGCCGTGCCATGGGGGGGGGGCTTAGGGTGCATGCGCCCTGTGCGCATAGTTTAAAGGGGCGCCAAAAAAATTGAAATGCATAATGATAAATAAAATAGGGACAAATATTTTTAATTTTGCCCTGGGCACCAAATCTTAACGGCACGGCTCCGACTTAAATAAATAATATTACAAATTTTTATTTTGCATATTTTGGGCACAGCTGCATATTTTCCATACAAATGCATGTTTTTACATATTACGTTTACATTTAAATGTTTTAATTTAGTTATATAATTTTATACACAATTATTATGTATAAATTTGGTCTATAACACAAAAATTGAAAGTATTTAAAAAAATATAATATTATGTTTCCGTAAATCATTATTACTTATTAGTTGGTAGGTAGATAGGTGTACCTAATTCATTGCAAACTGGTTTTCATATTGTATATTTTTATTTTATGTATTTCGTTTAACATTATCGACTTAATGTCATTTGTCAATACTACAGAACATGGACTGATAGATTGACAAATGTAGTTTGAAGTTTACATTAGGCAATAGTCAACGTATAATAAAAATACGTTCATATTGTATAAAATTGTTTGTGTTAGTTACTTTATAATGCTTAAGTGTCTAAGTTCATAATTACCATCACTTAGATATTCAAAAGTTTTTAAAAAAATAAATAGCAGTACCATAAAAAAATTTGTATACAATTATCTTAGAATATTATGGCCAGAGAAAGGTAACAATGAAAAAGTTTTGTTAATGTTATACGGTGTAGCCTTATATATGGCTAAGACTGCCAACAATTTAAAACATTTTATTCCAATCTTATTCATGTGATTTGTACTGCTCATGGGATTCATTGGGTCGCAGAAAAGATTATAGATATTTTTCATGAAATAAACGATTTAATTTACAAATAAAAGATATTTTTGAAATTGCCTTTATAATATAATTCAATTATATCATTAAATTTTACCTAACAAACCATTACCACCTCAACCTATAATAACACGTGAATATTTTAAAAATTTAATTCAAAACCTACAAGAAGGTGATGCTAAAAGTATTAAAAACTGTAAACAAATTCTAAATCTAATGTAATTAATGATTTAACATATATTAAAACAAATTTTTTATTATTGTTGAAAGTATTAAAAAGCTTGAGACTTCAGGTTAGAACAAGTAACAAATATAATATTAATAACCTTCCTGAAAATGAAAAAAGCGTATTAATTACAAAAAAATGTTCTGAAAAATAAAGTGTTAATAATTTTAAAAGGAATTTATAAAATACACCAAGGTGAGAATGTTGACTTGAAGAGTTTTTTCATTAAACATTTTCCTCCGGAAATGTTGTCGAGTTTTAAAGATGCACTCATAACAATCATTGATATGGAATAAAGTTGTTTTGCATACAAACACATTGTCACAAACCAATAAACCGTCGTCATAATTTAACTAAGATCAATATGGAACTTATTATTTTTCCAATAATAAATAAATTATCTATTTTTTCATCACAATCATAAAATATATATGTTATTTATAAATATGTATAATATTGTAGTTTATTTTTTAATATTGCATATTTTAAAATTTTAAATGCATATAAATAACATTTATATATATTTTTATATATATAATTCTTTATTTATAAGCGAATACCGATTTTAAGTAGAATTTTATGAATAGCTTAGTGGTATAAATATTATTAAATGGTTTAAAACAGCCAAATAGGTAGGCCATTTTGATGGAAAATCAAACAAGGTAGTTAATATAGTAAGTGAGTTGTACCTAAAATTAAAAACCATAAATATATAATATGAAGACAGTCATTTGAGTAAATTACTTAATAATTTGTTATTCAAAAATTTATTTGTTGAGGGTCAAATTAAAATTTTAGCTATTTTATGGTAAAATTTTAAGTTCAAATATATATAATAAAGTACAAGAATAAAAAAAAAATAACCCTTTTTTTGTTCAAATATATTTATTCATCATTTTACCAATTTATAGATTTTCTTACCTACTAATAGGTATTAATATTTATCAATATCATTTATTATTTTACTACAATTTTTAACTTATATCTATGATGTACACTGTTCCAGTACAGGTATTCATACATCTGTTATGAAGAAGTCATCAAATATATCAACCATGTATGTACTCATATTTTAAAATAATATTAGCTCTTAACAAGACCACACCTGAAAAATTAATGTTATTAACAGTTATAGAAACAATAATTTATATTTAATTTGAATGTTTAAAATATTTGTTCAAAATAATAATGTAATATTAGTAGTAATGTTTATTTACCTGATGGGTTAATTATAACTTTAAGCAGTGAATCTGGTTTTAAAATTTCTTTTGTTGTAATACCGTCAAATAAATTCTTGTGGTGAGTAGGTAGGTACATAAAACAATTAAGAAATATATATTATTAGGTAGGTAATTAACTTTTAGATTATAATTTTTTGCATATAAATACTTCTGAAATATTTCAAATATTTCTTTTGCTTCTGTGAACATAATTTTATAACTGTAAATAGGGGTTAAAATGTTTAGTTAACACTATCAAAAAAGAAAACTTCGATTTTGAACCCATAGTAATAAAATAATAGAGGGTCTTATGAATCATTACCTATTGTATATTATGTATGTACTCTGGTACGTATCTATGCATTATTGTATTATTTAAAACATTATACCTACTTTTATTTTGTATCCAATTGGGTTATATAATCCTAAATGATTTAATGTAATATTGTATAAAAATGGTGTTCCTATTGTTCGACGATTAACAAAAGCAATTGCATATGAATAGTATTCTTTATTTTTTGGTTCAATTGGTTTTGACCATATCTCAATTCCTTGGTCCTAAAAAACATTATTTTTAAATAATATAATAATATGTAGTTTTCTTGTATACAATTAATTATAAAAACTATTTCAAGTGTTGACTGTATTCTTAATTTAATGATTTTCATATTTTATATATTTCAACATTTATAAATATGAACAATTATATGCAACCTTATAGATTCTTTTGCCTTGTATGCCAAGTTTATCTTGATTTATACCAATTACTTCAGTATTTTGTAATATTTTCTTGAAGTTTGGTTGAACAGTAGATAATTTGTTTGACATAAATAAAGGGGCAGCTAAAATAGCCCATAGAGCCATTTGTGTTTGGCTTTGTTCATGACTCAATGCAAAATTTCCAATCAATAACTTAAAAGAAAAATAATTTTGTATTAATATTTTTTATTGATTGAGAATTTTAGATAAAACAGTTTATAATTATTTTAAAATCTTACCATATCTGGGTCGTTCCAATGTCCTGGACCTGCATATTGTGCCCAAATATCTTGTTTTACCGCAAAGTTATCAACCACATCAAATAAAGAAGCATACGATTCTTGTATATCCCAATAGTTTCTCCATAAATTACATGATTGAGATACAAGTGTATAATTTACCTTTTTTTGACAGCATATTATAGTAGGTAATTAATTTAAAATCAAGTTCCGAGCCACATTATCTGTTTTATCTAGTTCATATTGTGGTATTTTCTGGTTAATGGTTCAACCAAATATTGTATACAAGACTGTGATAATCTACATTCATATAAATGTGTTTTGTTCTTAATTAACTAACTCATCTGCTTTTACTCATTTATTGGTACATCTAGTAAAAACAGATGTGGCTTGGCATTTTTATCTTAAAATTATTTTAATATATACCTGCATTCCTTTACCTTCTTGATAAAATGGCCAACAACAAGAGTAAATCATTGGTCTTCCGGTTTCATTTAAATATTTTCCAAACTGTGGAAAATCTATTAAAGTTGTTGTGTAAGTTGAATTTGTTTTTCATGTAAATATTTAAATTATTATATGAAATATAAAATTACTTATGTCCATGTTTCGTTCATCTGTGTAGCATCCATCTAATTTCACATAATCAACTCCCCATTCCGCAAATGTCTGAGCATCAATTTGTTCGTAACCTTTTATACCAGCATATCCTTCACAAGATTTTGTTCCAACACTTTCATAAATTCCAAATTTTAACCCTTTTGAGTGGACCTAAAAATATTAAAATTTTATGTGTGGAAGAAATATATATATTTTGTTAAATTGCATAATTTTAATTTTAAATTAACTTATTCATTTGTAATAATTTATAGTAATGATTCAATTAAATTATATTTTTTCTTAAATCATGTGTGATTAATTTTTTTTCTTAAAGATTGAATTGGTACTTACTTTAAATATTTACTTATTAATAATTAATTTTTTCAATGTATCAAAAATATTTTGGTTCTATTATAACAGGGGTCACTATCTGGTAAACCGTGAACACTTTTTTTAAAAACCCTTGGAGTAAATTTTAAAATTTTTATATTATAAATAAATAAAAATTATAAGTGTATCATATAAAATTAATATTATGAAAAAAATAATTAAATTAATCTGTATTGAACAAATGCATAAATAAATCAATATAAATACTAATTTAAAAAAAAAAATGTATTTATTTACGAGTGTAAATTACTAAAACTGTTAGGGACAGCGGCTAGTATGATAAGTTTCAAAACGGACCTCCATAAAAATTAGTTGGTGACCCCTGTATTATAATTTATATAGATACATAATATATATTAAAGTATTCTATATTTTATTTAATTAATTATAAATGAACTGAAACACACTATGTGGTTACAAAAAATACTTAATCTAACAATATTATAAAATTCTGCTTTTAAAGTTTCTTATAATAACAAACAATAACAGTTTATTGACTTACATAATCAGCTAAAGCTTTAATTCCATGTGGAAATCGTTTTTCATCAGCTTGTAATTTTCCATCTGCTGTTCGATTGTGCGTCATCCAACAATCATCAATTACAACATATTTGTATCCGACTTTATCATAGCCTTCACTTACTAATAAATCAGCAGTAGTCATAAACAATTGTTCACTATACAAGAAATGATTTTCATGATGACTATATGTATGGCATTTAACTTTAAATATATTTTAATGTTACCTAACACATTCGTCTGGAAAAGTTTCACAATCAATAGTACACCTGAATCGTTGCCAAGCAAGCCAACCCATTGGTGGTGTTAAAGCTAATCCATTATTAAGTGCTGATGTAATTTTGCAGGCAACTAGTACACACAACCATGTTCTAGATTTAATTATATAAGACAGCATTTTTGATCATATAATTGCAAGTATTTAATTTGTCTAATATTAAAAAAATTAAAAATTAATTATTAAATAAGTTTAATATTTTTCTTAGAAAACTTGTTATTGTTGTATGCAAAGAACCTTACTTTTAACTGATGGTGTTATCAGATAACCTTATGAATACACAGATAATAATGATTCATATTTTATGTTAATTGCTGAGTGTTGTTAAAGAATATTAGCTTTGAACGTTCAAACAAAATTAATGAAGTAATGAATAACCTCTTCATTAACAATTAACATTACTTCACCTGCTTTATAAATTTTCAGTCAGATAATTTTAAATATGTTGCCATCAATGTTAATTGTATAGGTGTAAAACCTAATGACTTATTCATAGTTGTTATTTTGTACCAACATTTTAAAGCATATGAACAAATTAGAAAAATAATTAGTTAAACAATTTTATGAAAATTGTACTTCTAGAAGATTAACTCGGCTTACATTTTCATGCTTATAGTTTGATTTACTTTTTTTTACTAGTTGATATTTATACGAATTGTAAATGTAACGTAATACGTTAAACGCCGACGTCGAATTGACGTGCACATGCCTGTCGCTACCCGTCGATCGACATGCGGGCGCTGGTAGCCGCGCGTATAATCAGTATAATTCCCGCGTTTCAACCACGGATAACCTAACCTAAAATATAAACCATGAAAAATCGAAACCAACTTTTCCACGTAATAAACAATACGTTATTGAATAGTCGACAATAATTACAAATGTGTACGACTATAGCCACCTTCTCAAAGTCCCAATATTGGACAATTCACCGCATGTCGACGACGTGCTGATATCGGCCAGTAGCGCCCGTTTTACTATGTCAACTACGTATTGTCACCGGCGTTTAACGTGTTAATTGCGGGGTGGGGGAATGTCTTATTTCATGTAGAAAATATACATTAAACCTGTGTTCATTTAGTTAATATTTATTATGTATATCTTACATATATTATATTAAAATATAATGAACAATATTATTGAATCTCGTAAAAATTTTATTTTAACAGCCTAAGTTGTTACTATATTCTAAAATCAGCCTCTCTTATTCATGTTTTACTTTAAATATGCTTATAATGTTATATTGTAAATATTTTGTACATTTATGATATTATTAGTTTCTACATTTTAAGTTTATATTGCTGTTCTGAATCATTGGTGGCCTCGTCACCCCTTGACAGTTATATTGTATTTATAAGGACTAACATCAAATCTTAAATATTGTGCTTACATATTTATATATATAATATATAATATGAACAATTCCCCCTCCCCCAAAAAACCTAGATCTGTCACTGTCAATCATTTCATGTGAATTAAACTGTTTTAACAACGTATTAGTTTTTATTTTATATGACCTTGAAAGTTATATTCTTATAGTAAAAATATTTTTGTTGTTTTCTCAATAAAAATATTGGAATTTGTATTAGATTGGTCTAATGAGATTTTAACTTAATTTTATGTGTAAGATGTATAAATAGCAATTTAATCTTAATAATTTCTGTAAGTGGATGTAATTAAATTGTACATAATATGTTATTATTTGGTACCTATATTGACTATGGAAAATTTTAAGCTATACATTTTAATTGAAAGCTAAATCTTTAGAGTACTCCTAAGTTCACTGAATAAAATTAAATTGGCTCATTTTTATTATGTATTTGATAGTATAGTTCAGTGGTTCCCAATTGGTAGTCCGTGGACCCCCGAGGATCCTCGTGTTGATGTTAGGGGGTCCGTGGTTGTGTAGATATATCTTTAGTCGTGTGTTGTACTGAAGTGACATTTTTATTTTATTTTAGTAGAATTATTAAATTCATCGTGGTTTGAAATTCTAGGTATTTTGAAAAGTTTTGAACTATCTCTATTGAACTTGATTATCGCGAAAAAGGTCGATAATAAATTTATTATAAATACTTATAATTTTCATAATTAAACAAAATTGAAAAATAAGTACTTAAAATATTAAGAAATAAGGGGTCCTCGGACCAATTTAAGTTTTAGGTAGAGATCCGTGACATCATATTAAAACCACTAGTATAGTTAAAACTTTATACGTTATTGAAAAAAAAAATCAACAAATATTATTTTTGTATAATAATAAAATTATTTGTTATTTTATAAAGAGGATTAATATATAAGTTATTTGAATATTTTATAGGTATGTGTAAAAATTTGATTGTGTATTTATGTTTTATTTTTCATTGAAATCTTAAAATTAATGTTATTATGTATTTTAAAATAATATTGAATATTAATGTCGTTTAAATTATTTGTGCGAGTCCATTGTTCATAAATATGTGTTCTTTTAGTGCTGTAATATTGATACATAGTATTACACATTAGTATTTAATTTGTCTTATCTTAGAATAAGAAACTGTTAACACTTATAAAACTATATAGGCATATTATATTTTTTTAATAATTAGTTTTCCTATTTTAGGACTCAAGCTGAAATATCACAGTTATGTCGTGGTACGATTAGTTTGAATGGGGCTACAATACACACAGAGGATTCGTGCACAATCGTTATATCAAATGGCGGTACTCAAACTTTTCACCTCCGCGCCACCAGTGAAGTTGAACGGCAAAGATGGGTAACTGAATTGGAGTTGGCTAAAGCTCGAGAAGTTGGACATACTAATACTGGTAAATGTAGTAAAAATATATCTTAATTGTTCTATTTTTTCCTCATATTTTTTATACAATTTGATGGCTTAACTATTTAATAATAGTTAAACTAACTACTATGTAGAATGATTAACTTAATAATTTTCCATTTTCTTACAATTTGTTATCTGTGGTATAATAATATATTTGAATTATTTATAATATATATAAATGTAATGTATATTGTATAATTACTTTTAGATAGAGGCAAGGAAAAAGAATTGAGTGCAAACTTAGAAGTTTCATCTGTAGTGTCTTCATTAAATACAAAATTATCTGAATTGCGATCACAAAGCGAGATTATATCTAAACATAGCAAAGCTCTTCAACGGTGCTTAACTGAACTAGAAACTATAGACATACCTCCTGATGTCTCCACAAAAATAAAAGCATGGATGGAGCGTGCAAATTTGATACGTATTGCGTCAGTTGGTATGGTAACTGTGAGTATGCAAGTACAATTATTAGTTCATAGTTGTACACGATAAATGTATTTAAGTAAAATAAAAAAAAACATCTTATGTATGTTATATTGGTGTCATAGAGGAAGATATTTTATCATATTAGATTTGAAATTTACATATATGTCTTATAATTTTAAATAAAGTTTATATTTTAGATTTTGTGTTACCAACTCCATTTGAGATAGATTTCTGATATTAAAATAAAAATTAAAATCGGTTTTTTTAAAACCTGGTGTTGCGTTAATATTCCATATCCCTTTTTTGCTGGTTTTCCAGTTAAAAAATAAGTGTTTATAATTTTTAACTTTTAATCCCCTTTCCAAAATACTTCCTAGATAAAATTTGCTACAAAACTATTCTTAAAGTTGAATATTGAAGTAAATTTTGTGGAATGATATTGTATAAATTAAATATTATAAAAATTAAAAGTAATTAAAATTTTTTGATAAATTATCATGTATGTAAACTATGATTCATCTAAAGTAATTATATTTTATTTGATAATACTTACAATTATTGCTAAAAAGGTTTTGGTTTATTAACCAGTGTAAAAATATATATGTATTTCAGAATTGTTCAGAGTATTTAGATTTGGCTCAAAGTCAGGGTAATAAATGGCAAAAGATGTTGTACAATGAACGGCGGCAGCGTATACAGTTGGTAGAAATGGTAGATCAAATTGCTAGGGAACAGACTGTATTGGAGCATGTAGCTAATAACGACAAACAAGGTAAGTAATTAAATATTAAAAATAATATGTACTAGTATAAACAAAGATATTTTATAGTATATTTATATATACAGAATACAGATAGATGTGATTATGTTTGATTATGGCAAAATTAAAATTAAATAATCTTTTAAACCATTTATATGATAATGTAAACTAATATTATCTTAATTTTATAAATTAATAACATTATTAACTTGCATAAGTTCATTGAAGACCCAATAAAAGTTAGTGAATTTACTATTTTATTTGCACATTTGTATATTTTATCATACAAATATAGATTAAATTAAAATGCGAGTTATTATTTTAATATCAATTTAGTTATTAAAAAATGATACAGATTATAATGATTATGTATTAATAGATTATATTAAAATATATAGAATGGCCACTGAATAATTATTCAAAAATAAAATAAAATTTTATCAATTTTATTTTGTTTTATTTTATCATTTATTCAATTTTTTTTTTTTATAGCAATAATCACAATCATCTATTAATAAAATATTATCTGTTTAAAACTGTATAGTTGACATTATCAGACATACAATATAATTGAATGTTTGAAAGTTCAACATCAACTTTTATATACAAATAGAAAAATAATTGGCAGTTGATAATTTATGAAAATCTTGTGGTATAATCAATTATTATATTATTATTATTATTATTACAATAATGTTTATATCATTATTATTTTTTATTCTCAAAGTTAGGTATTAAAAATTATTCTCAACTTAAACTCTAGATTAAATTATTGTTATCTTCTATGAAAATATTAAAGATTTTATATCAATTTTCAGATTAATTTTAAATAAGTGAGAAATACTTATTAGTCATTTATTATAGTATAATAAAAATTGACAAAAAAAAAAAATAGTTGGAATTATGGAAATCATAAATCATAAATATTATGTTTTACAAATAAGATTTTATGATTTATGATAATTACTAATTATGTTATCATTGAAACAAGTAAAAAAAATAAATATATTCTGTATCTATAACTTATATAAATATTAAATATCTATATTCAATTAATATCTACTAGGTAATATTAAAGATTAAATTACTTATGTTTATACGTGTTTTCAGTTTTATTTTCTTGGGTGTAACAAAAAGACATACATTTTACTAAGTTCATTAATTATTCTTGCTTTGAATATTTTTTATCAATTAAATTCTATGTCAAAGCTATAACAGTATTTTATTTGTTTATAATAATGATTCAAAGGTTATATTTACATACTATGATTTATTGTTTATACTTTATAATAAGATAACCTTATTAGTATGAAAGATATAATATATTAACTGTAGATACCATAATATGTTTGTATTTTAATTTTAAAGATTTATATAATATATGTTTACATACAATTTTTATATTAATATGTATTAAGTGTATGTTAGCTTTATTGTTACTATATATATATATTTTTAAATTTGATAAATATACTTGATTTTTCATTTGCTGTTTAACTATTTTTAATTTATATAATTTTTATAATAAGTATATTGATTAGATTAGCGTTAATCATATATTTTTTTTATTTATATACTCAAATAAAACAATAAAATACAGAGATGTGTTATTATAATATTTACTATGTAGTATTATTATTTATTATTGTTATTATTTTCTCACTTAACATATAACATCTAAATATTGTATTCATGTAAATGCTCATATTTTTAAGGTGATTCTACCGATGAAGATGATGCTTCAGACAGTTGTGAATTTTTTGATGCTCAAGGTGGTGATTCTTTTGATGTTACCACAAATAATTATCTAGTTAACTGTCAGTCTCAAAATATTATCCAACATAAATCTCTTTCGAGTTCACAGGTATTACTAAAGAATTAATTTTAAATGATTTTTACTTAACTAAATATTAAAATATTATTTAAGGTTCTTGGAAAATTAGTTAATGAAGAACTAGATTGCAGTGGTGGATCTAGTAGTGATATTGACGATCCCGCTGAGTCCTCTGCTATATTAACAGCTGCGATTTGTTCATCAACTGGCTTAAATACCGACCGTGTATGTGTATATGCACTATATTATCAATCTTATTATGCAAATCTAAAAATATATTATTGTAATTATTATTTATTTTAGGATGAAAATAATAAATCTTCTAGAATGTTTCCTCAACTTTCTGAACATGCAAAAAAAATACTAGAGGATGTTATTAAACATCCTTTAAAACAAAAAGACCAACGAAGGTGTAGAGTCACTGACAAGCCAAATCACCCATTACATATTTGGAGTATTTTGAAAAATTGTATTGGAAAAGATTTGTCTAAAATACCAATGCCGGTATTATTTAATTTATTCCTTTGATTAATTTTTTAGTGTTACTTATGGTATTTACTGTTATAGGTAAACTTTTCTGAACCATTGTCAATGTTACAAAGAATCACTGAGGATTTTGAATATTCAAATATTTTAGATACAGCAGCTCAATGTAAAGATTCATTTGAGCAGATGGCCTATGTTGCTGCATTTACAATTTCATCTTATTCAACAACTGTAAATCGGACAAGTAAACCTTTTAATCCATTGTTGGGTGAAACATATGAATGTGATAGAATGTCAGACCTTGGTTGGAAAGCATTTAATGAACAAGTAAAAATAGTATTATAAATTAATTATATACAATTGTTTAATTTAAAATTCTAATGTAGGTTTCACATCATCCTCCAATTTCGGCCCAGTATTGTTCAGGTAAAGAATGGTCTTGTTGGCAAGAATTTTCAATGTCCTCAAAATTTCGGGGTAAATACTTACAAGCAATTCCCAATGGTATTGCTCATCTTGAATTTTCAGCATCTGGTTAGTTGTGAATCTTAAATTTATTTAAAATTGAATGCAAGTTATTTATAAATTTAAATTTTTAATGAGTGTTCTTTATTTACAGGAAATCATTATACTTGGACCAAAGTTACAACTACTGTTCATAATATAATTGTTGGTAAACTGTGGGTTGATCAAACAGGTGATATGACAATAACAAATCATAAAGATGGTTCTAAATGCCGCTTAAGTTATATACCCTACAGTTATTTCACTAGGGATCAGCAGAGAAAAGTGTGTTAAAAATGTTGCAAATCTATATGTATTTTATAATTTATTTAAATTTTTGAATTTAGGTAAAAGGATATGTTATGGATAAAGATAATGAAATTAAATGGGTTATAAATGGTACTTGGGACAATAAAGTTGAAATAGCTCCTGTTACCAAATTTGAAGGCCCTATTGAAAGTCCTACATGTCAAACAGGAAGTTATATAACAGCCTGGCAAAGACAAGCACCTCCGTAAGTTTTGTAGAAATCAAAAACATATTTAGTACATAGAAACGGTAAACAGTATAATCTTGTATTTTTGTTTTATTATTATTGACATATATGAAGAGCTGACAATGAAAAATACTACTATTTCACTGTGTTAGCAAGCCAGTTGAATGAACTTGAAGAAGGTGTAGCACCAACAGATTCAAGATTACGGCCAGATCAACGTTTGATGGAGTTTGGTCTTTGGGATGAAGCTAATATTGAAAAACTGAGGTTAGAAGAAATTCAGAGAGTCCGAAATCGCAAAGTAAACACAGGATTAGCAGATTCCAATCAAACCAATGAAAATGGTACAATATTTAATTGCTATAATAAATATTATTTAAAAATATTTTTAAAGTATTAGATGCTTGATTAAATTAGTAGTAAATAATATTTTAAGAGGACGCCACATCACTCTTAATTTATTGCATGAAAATAGTTATGTGTAGGACAAACTTACAGAGGCAGTATTCACAGTAGCATTTTCAATTTTTTGCTATATATGATGGATTAAGTTTTTAAAATTTTAAAATTTATTTATTTCAAGTTATTGAGAATTGATAAAGGAAATAAAAACACCATTACACAAAATAAAGTTATTTTCTATGTAGTGTGAAAATTTGGTAAATCTATTATAAATGATACACTTATAACTTAAAAGTTTGTACCATGTTAAATTATTGTTATGTAACTGTCATTGTTGGCACTGAAAAATTACTTAAAATATTTTAAAGTATTATTTAAATATATTTAAGATTTTAATTCTTCTCAACATTTCATTAAAATAGTCTTTATTAATAAACCCCTTTAAATTTAAATTAAATTTAATAAAGGCTTAAATAGTGAATGCATGGCATTCTCTTTAAATGGATCAGTAGATGATTTTTATATTATTTTATAGAAGAAGAAGATGATGATACAATCCAAGAAAATGATAACAGTACTATCAAACCAGTATGGTTTAAACGAGATGTTTGCAAATGGACAAAAAAGCCTTGTTTTACTTTTACACATGAATATTGGGAGTGCAAACAAAAAGGAGATTGGAGCAGATGTCCATCTTTATTTTAAATACATGTGATAATTTGTTTATTGTATTAAGCTTAAGCAACATTGTATATGGCCATATTATGTTGAAACCTTAGATTAAATGTGAACAGAAGTATCTCAGAATTGAAGTATACTACCAAAAACTCCAAAATGCACGGTAGGTCTTTTCATGTTAATATTATCTCTAACTATTTTATGACTAGTAACTTTGAGTATTTTTTCCACAATTTAAACTCTAAATCTATTGCACTGCGTAAATCTTGTAGACAAAATTAGCCTGAAGATAATATTTTAGATAATTTGTAAATTTACAAATTATAGTTTTATACTTTGTTTTTACATATATGTTTCATCTTATATATGCTTTGTTACCTAAATTATTTATAACATAGTTGTCCTTGTATTATTTTTTTAATATATTTATTGTCAATTTACTTTCAATTATTTATATTTGTTTTATTAAATCATGGTATACTTTAATGATCATTAATTTTAAATTATTTCTTTTAATGATATGGTAATATTGAAATTATTAACATGACAAGTCTGTGTAAAAATATTAAAAATTTTAATATGTATGTTTATTAAAAATATTATGTTTAATGTGTTTTGTAAAAATATTAATTGAAAACTTCTTGTACATTAATTGGTGTTAGATGTATTCTTAAAAATAAGTTTCAACTCAATTAAAAAAAAAAAAATGATATTAATTATTTTGAAAAGTGATAACAAATAATAATTATTATTTTTTGTAACTCAATCAGTTTTTAATAATTATTATATCTATTAATGTTTCTATACATTTGTTTTGAAGTTATTGTTTACACTAACATAAACAAACAAACAAATATATAAGTTCTAAGAAGTTAAATAGATAATGTTTAAAATGGTTTTTATAAAAAAAAATTTTAATGTGACAATAAATTGTCTTATTATTCACCAACAAGGACGTTATGTATGTGAATCACTGTTTAGCTTTAAATTATATAATTGATATCTATGAGTGGCAAAATAATCAACCATAGATTTTAGGTATTCTGTTTATAAGCATAAAAAATAATAATAAAAATAACTGGAAAAAAAAAATTATATTATTAGCCAAGTATTTTTAATTTATAGCATTCCATTGATATATTTTTATTTTTGTTTAAATCTATTCAAAATTTTATTTTGTTAAAAAATTCTCTTATGTATATTATTTAATTTTATCTTGTTAGATGTACAAGAAAACAGGTGCTTATGCAATGGCTCCAATTTTCATTTTCATACTTTTAATTTATTTATATTCTCGTTATAAAAATAAATTATTCAGATATTGTTTGTTATACTAGTATTGGCATATGTAAAACATAGGTCTATGATATACATATATTTATTTTTGTTTTTGTTTTGTTTTGTTGAAATGTTCACACAACTTGTACGACTAACTAGAATTTATGATTGTTTATGTTAATTTTAAATTTTAAATTTGACATGTGACAGTTTACTATATTTATTTTAATTATTTATAATCATTTAATATTTTTGAAAATATGTAACAATTCTTTATCAAGTATTTATTTTTATTTTTTGTATTTTATGTTGTCTTAATAATTACCTATTTGTGAAACAACTCTAATCTTAAAAGCTTCGTTCATTTTTCATATTATTACCTTTAAACTTTTATAAATCGTAATTATATACACTATAAATAGTGAATTCTATATTTTTATTTATAGTTTAAAGTTTTTAAACTATACATTTCAAAGTGAATCGAAAAAAGTTCTAAAGGAAATTATTATGATATAAATATATATATATTCTAGTGAGCCGTACAACTTGATATATACCTAATTTATTTTGTATTAAATTAGTCATTCTATGTTACCATATAATAATGTTCTTATAACACTGTGTTTACAGATATAATAGTCAACAGTTTTATTTTATTTTATTTAACTTAAGGGCTGTGAAAAAAAATCAAGAATAAATGCTATAAGCATAGGTTATCAGTATTATAAAAAACTGTCAATGTATTATTTAATATATATTATATTTTTATGTTTATGTATCTGCATTGTCAACATAAAAATGTAAATTTTACTATTATACAATTTTATTGTATGGATCAACAGAAATACATTTTTTATAGTTCAAAAGAGATTAGTATCTAAACAAAAACGGGTGTGGGTAAACCATTTCGTTTTATAATACAGTTTTATTTTAAAGTTATTAATATTAATTTAAGAATATAATACGTACTTATAGTTTTATTTTGTTTTATGTATTTGTGTTTACAATTTATTATATACCTATCAAATAAGTACCTATAGTATATTATAATATGATTTATTATATTATAAAATTTATGAGAAATAAAATCTATGATAACAAAGCAAAATGTTATTAGTTATTGCTGAAATGTGTTTAGTAGAATTACTGTTATGGATGTATCAAAACATGACAAAATGTGAAAAAATGATATTACACAGATAAATAGGAAACATATTTTCTATTTTCTACTCCTTTCGACTTTGGTTTGAATTTGTATATTTATTAATATTATTTTTTATTTGTTATAAAAATGCCTTTCTTCGAATTTAAGTAGGTTTACTTTATTTTTGGAACAGATACATAACACACTTATTCTCTATCAGTCATAATTATAGTTTGTTACGTTGTTCAAATTAGCTCTTTATAATGTTCTTATATTCTTTGTGTAATAATTATGACAGTTAATTATGAATATGTAATAAATTTGGTTTTTGTACTATCCATGTAAACTTGTATAATAGGGTATATTCTTCCATGGGAACATCGTGCTTTTTACAATTAAGTCCTTTCAGCTGCAAAGTTTACTTAGCTTAAAGTCATTATCACTTGAATCCTTATGTTTAGATAATGGTTTCCATTTATAGGACAATAGTTTCTTTCTCATCCTACCTTTGCATTGAAGTTACCAAAAACTAGTATTATGTTTCCTTTATAGACTCAAAAACGTCTTTCTTTAATGTGAAAAGTAGATCTTTTTCGTCCTTATCTTTTTCATCCGTTGATGCGTGGGTATTAATTTGTTTGCACAATAGAAAATGATCGTAAATAATAATAAGAACCATTAGATAATAAAATACCAATAATAACCTACCTATTTATTATCTTAAACTTTTAGAATTTTTTGTAAAAGCCTCATTTAAAAATCACAATTTTTCATAGTCATGTAATGATATACTCGTACCTACTTACCTACTTAATTAATGTTAACAATATCCCTCTATTATATGGCATTCAGAAAAATCGTCAAAATGTAACAATTTTTTTTTAGACTTTTCTACAGCAATAAAATTATGTCTAAGTTAGATTGAATATTGTGGAGCATAGACAATGTCTCAATTATATTTTTATATTTTTCATACATGAAAAAATTAATTTGCATTTTCTAGAATTAACAGGTATTGTAATAAAAATAGTAGGTAGATACTCGAGTAGCTTTATTTTCTCTCACATTTAAATGTAAGTAAAAACACTTCTATTTATGTGGCTTAAATAGGTTCATATCTATTTTTCAATACGTTAAAAACTTTATTTACCTATATTACAATATTCTAATACTTACACATTATGTTACAATATTTTTGTATTCTTATCGATCATATGATAATTTTTAAGGACCGATTTTGTTTTATTTTAAACGTTAATAAAAATTGAATAAATTCTATTTAAATTAATTTAAATTTTTGGTTGGGGTTTAGAAGTCTCGGATATTTGTTGAGGTATGTCCAGAGTCACACTGGTTCAACCTCTGACGCTGCCACTGATACCTACCTATACATATTAATATATTATTTTAAAAAGTTTTAACTTATAAATTTTCAAAACGAAACGATCGGAGGCACTGCCATTGACCGCTCGCAGTCTTTTCATTAATTCTGTTTTATCAGAATTAGAAATCAAATAGAACTTACAATAATATTATACTTATATAAATAACATATATGTACCATTCTTATATATTGTAAAAGTTCTGCAATGACAGGCGTTATTGGGAACGAGTTCGAAGGGGCGAGCCGAGATAGTGATAACCGCGATCGTTTCGTAAATAAAAGTGGGTGTAGGTATTATATAATAGAATGTTGTGTTGTGGACTTGACTATTATGTTTTATATAGGTACCTAACATAATAAGCCCTTGTACACATTATTATACATGTATATATCCGTACATCTATTCGATATGGCCGAATAGAATTATTTATTGTTTTCTCGTCAAATGGAAAATCGGATCTTTTGTGAGTTGTGTCGCTTGGTATATATCATTATTACCAAGCGATTGTACAGGCATTGTACATTTGTACATCAGCAATAGACATAGGCAGGTATAATATATTGTAATAATCGGTCGGTTATTAATCAATTGTCCTTAATACGTATCCTTGGCTATCGGGTATGTACGATGGAGATATATATTTATGAGTAATATATATGTTATTAGACCTACATACTTCTTATTTGACGGTGACTGAATCATTCGGAACATTTTTTTTGTAACGCTCGGTGTACGATATACGTGGCTATTAAAATTTCATTTAAAAATTTTTTATTCGAGTTCCTGACTTAAATCTTCTGAAAAGAGTTTGTACGTTTTAAAATAACGGGAGATGGTATTTTGCGTCAATGTTATTGCCTGTAATTTGCACTACCAATAGGTAAATTTAAGTACGCATGTAATTTGCGCCAAAATATAAAAATATAACATGTATTTTGCGCCACGACAGAAAACGAAATAGAATACGTACCTAATCTGTGCCACACTTTTAACTTTAATTGTTGGAATTTTTGTCTACTTACATACATTTATTTATAACTATAATATGGCTGAATTTTATACATTGGAACTATACTTTTTTTTAATTACTTATAATAATATTCTAGAAATGTATAACTATTAAAATGAACTTGATTAATCAATAATTCAAAATAAAATAATTTTATTTTAAGTTATTTTATTCTTATATATATTTGTTTATAGTTATAATATGATTGATTTTTATTACAGGAATTGTAGGTACTTATATTTAATACTTTTTAAAATGATTTTCAAGAAATGTATAACTATTAAAAGAAACTTGATTGATCAATGATTAAAAATACAATAATATGTTATTTTGTAAAAAAAAATTGTTTAGTTTTTAAAAGTGGCGCAAATTACAATATTTTAAGGTACAAAATGGTGCAGATTATATAATGTCCTTTTATTTAGTTATATGTGGCGCAAACTACAACCTTAAAAAGTGGCGCAAATTACTAAATAAATTTTCAAATGTGGTGCAAATTACATAAATATTTTTTTCTTTAGGTTGTTTTTGGCGAAAATATACGCCCAAAATAACAAGTTTCACTGTTAAAATAATTACCCTGTAAATTAAAGTCTATATTATAGGCATATAATATCTATTGTATTGCGGGTATACAATACAGGTAGGTACCGCGACGAAGAAACGGTAGACATTTTATTTTGTGAATGATGTACGGGGGGGGGAAGGGGTTAACTCAATGCCGGAATAGTTACACTTAATTGAATAACACTATATACCTACAAGATGTACGCGTTTTGAATTCCAGACCGCAAATCGGCTTACCGAAACGTTCTAAATACGGGGCTTCTATATGTTTTTATTTACCAACAGTGTTAATTAATTGAAAAGTTTTGTACCCAATCCTATAGTTCAGGATGTAGTGCAAATATTTGAATATAATTTATTTAAATGCAATATTATACCTATTATGCCTAATATCTGTAGACCTTTTACTATGATACACACAGGTATGCTATAATATATTACCTACATTAAATAAAGCTGCGTGCACTAAAATATTCACGCTAAACTACATACACCAAAGGAATTTTCAAGAATATTCGATACTTATCACTGTATCTTCTTCTTATGTTTAAACTAGGTACTAGATGCCTATGCTGATAATATTTTTCCTTAAATTACTGTCTGTATCGTTTAAATGAAGTAGACAATTTCAAAAAAATGTAGAAAAAACTATTAAAAAACATTAAAAAACTAAAATAAAGTTTTTTCATAATAAAATATAAGTTATGACAATCAAATATAATATAGTTACATTTTTTGTTAAAATTTATATAATATTATGCATTCAGCATCTTTTTTCACAATATGTACCTAGTATGTACATGTACCTTTAATACATTTGTGTATAATGTATTTTTAATGTGAAATGATGTAAATTTTCTTATGAAACAAAAAAAAATATTAATAATTGTTTCTTAGATTATTCAAAATTTACAAAGTTTTATATTATTCCAATTATTTAAGTGTTATTCATTTTAAAATTCTTACTTTGACTCTTAAATCCTTTATTAGTATACCAATTTTAAGATCTAAGAATATCTCTTTCAATTCTGAAAGCAACGGTTTTTCGAATTTTGTAATTCTTTCAAATCTGAAATCTGTAGGATTGTTGATTGTTGGATAAACTATGTGAAAACATTATTTAATATATTCTGTTTAAAATGTTTTTATTCTAATTTGTTTTCAACTTTTTTTTAAACTTAAAAGATTGGTTTTAAACACTTGAATAAACAAATTTATATAAACTTGGCGTCTTTTATTAAATACATTTTTATTTTGGAGATGTTATTTACTTTGAAGAATATTACTATGTAAAAAGGAGAATTCAAATTGCGTTGGTATATGAATACAAGTACAATAACGTGGGTAGTCCAGGTTATTTATTTTTTGGACTTTGTATAAACGTAACCACGTGGTCTATGTCTACTGTGAACAGTTTTCATGACACGAAATTGTAACGGTTCAGTGGTGTAGTGGTGGTAAATATTATGTTATTCTATTTGCTGTTACAAAACGCTACTGGTTTTAACTGTATGCGAAATGTATAATAATTGGGATGCCAGGAATTCCGCAGCACAACCTTTATCGCGTATGTTTAGTCGACAAGTGCGTCGTCTTGGCTAATGTTTTTGTTATCAAGTTTACGTTTTACAATTTAGATTCTAAGCAAAACCTTAGAATGTTTTTATTTTAGGTATATGGTCACTTGCTTTGAAAGTTTTTATTATTAATTGTACATTGGACACAGATGTTGTACTTTATCTAGATCATTTTTTAAGATTTCCCAGTAGTTTTCGAGAAAATTGTAAAAATGGCAAAGTTTTTGTCACACGGGAGAAAAATTGTAATTGGATTATTTTACAACTTTTACATTTTTTGATAATATTATTTTTAGATTTAATCTTATGACACGAAACAAATAATATGTTTATGATTATGAGTAAGTAATATTTGATTCTGAATGGAGCGACAAATGTATTGATTTTTACAATAATGCGTGTTTTTCTAAATTTTATTCGTATCTAGACCCAGCTGTTATCATACTTTGGATCAGTAAAATATGTTTTAATTTACAACTTAGAAAATGGTGTCTTTGTCATGGTTGCATATAAAATCGTCACGACGGTAATCGTCTTTGCCGATTCAACGCTATCGCGTTTATCTGTGTAACGATGTGTTATAGCTCATAGGTTACATAGCTAGCCGATGCTCGGACTCACTCTATTCATTTATCAAACAGACCACCACCATCGTTAACCATGTATTTTTTAAACAACGATTGCAAAGGATTGTAGTAAAACATCAATTTATTCAAACAAATATATACGCCTTTTGCTACTATCACATGACCCGAGCTGACTTCTGACTAATGTCGTGTATAAACTACGTACGAATAGATACGTATATCCATGGATATACAAAGATATATGTATAAACGTTCGTTTGTGTTTTCATTTATATTTTATTCGAGTATCATATTATTGCTAATTTCTAGAAAAAAACAAATAATTAAAAAAAAGGTGGGAAAGTGGGTATTAATAAAGTAGCTGTACTTTAAAAGTGGTTACAGATTCGACGATAGGTAAACAAAAGCAAGTGAAGAAACCTTGGTTCAACAATTCTTGCGAGGAGGCACTTAATAGAAGGAAAGAAGCTAGATTACAATGGATTAATGACCCCTCCAATAGAGAGAAGGAATCTACTTATAAAGTACGCCAAAAAGAGGTAAGTAATATATTTAGATTCGAAAAACGTAAATTCACGAAAGATATACTGTGGTAACCGAGACCAATCACAGAGTTAACAAAATTCGCGAACTATATCAGAAGATTAATACAATTAGGGGTGGGTACAAAAAACATGAAAGATTAGTATTAGTAGTACGGTAGGTTGATTGAATTTTCACCAAAAATATATATAAAAGAATTAATTAATGTATAATAACAGTAATAACTATTAAGTAATATCTAATAATGTGTACATAACTTACCTTTTTTAATTATATTTTTATAGTATACATATAATATATGGTATTATAGATTAAACAAATTAAAAAAAAAACTGTAAAATTAAATTGAATGTGTCAGTTATAAATATTTTATATTATGAAAAAAAAATCAATAATATATAATTCATTATTATTTATAACATTTACAGCAATAATAATAATAATAACAAAAAATGAAACATGAAAATATTCTAAATAATAGGCAGGTATGCATATAATCAGATTTTCCACGAACTATTTTTCCCTTTGGTTGATATTAATAATAAACATGATGCATGATATTATTATATTTTATAGCATTCATACGTTATTTATACCGATAGTACGTATACCATACCATGTATACATATGTTGCAATAATTTGAGTAACAACACTATAGAAACTCTGACGTATTAAAACATTGTAAAATATATTGTTTTTATGTACATTACTGATTTGTCTTTTGACCTGACACACTGTTTCCGTTATTAATATTTGATTCCCTTGCTAAAAATCATCTAAAGGATATGTTGAATGTGAGATCTGTTATATCCAGATGTGTTTTGCATTTGTTGGAGTGCAAAACAATTAACTTGTGTTCTGTTGAATCGTTGTAACTCATTTGCGTGGATCGGGGATAATACAGCGTGGCTCTGTCCGTTATGGTGACCGTGGCGACGCGACGTCCGTCGAAAAACTGAACAGAATAATATTTCATTTCGTAAACTATGAAGATACATTGGAAATGAAAATGTTGGTCGCCAAATCTCATTACTAATCATTAACGGCCAATGGTCAGCAAGAAATGCACGATTTGCAATGAGCCGCAGATGTAGGATTATGTGACAACGATGACGATTTCCATCGATCTTCCGGTTTGTCTGTCTGTGTTACGAGACGATGAGCTTTAACACCGTATTTATAAAACATCATCTCATCACAGACAGGCAAGCAATACGAGTAGTCTTAATTGTCACAAGTATCACTACCAATAGTGTATTGTAGAATCCACGAACTCCCCGGTTATTGTCGGAGACTTCACTGTAGGTTTATCGTTTTACAGTTATACAGTCTGATGGTGCTATTCTCTCGTGGTCTATTGCCACTAAGCTGCTTTCGTGAGATGTTGCTTCTATACCTTTTAACGGCCAGTTATCGCTACTAATTCGATACTACTTGTCGAGTCGTCTTCGTGGACCGTCGAAGTTGTGTTTTTGCAGTCAGTTGTCGAGTCACCTTCGTGGCTTGTTGCCGCTATGTCTTTGGGATGTGTTTAAAGTGTGTTTTCTTGGCCGGTCGAAGCTATGACTTGTTGACGTTGCGATTACGGCTATACAGTTACGGACTGCAATTATTTAATATAAACCACTCCGTTCAGTGAACGCCTGAAGTATAAATTAGGCTAAGTGCAGTGCCACTCCCGGTCACCTTTACCAGGGTGATGGCAGATAATTTTGAGGTCGAAACGAGACGCCAGGCAGACAGCCGTCGCAACACACTTGTGGAAATCATTTGTGATGGCTTTACTAACGGAAGTCTGGTAACATAGTTGTATGACGGCAGCGCGTCAGTCGACAACCAGGTTAGTTTTGAGGCATCAGAGGAACTGTCTCGAGTCCGCTGCGACGGAGGTGCACTGATTTATAATGGAAAACGGTGTAATAAGGATGTGTGTGCTTTGTGGATACGGCACAATTTTACGTACGACCGATAAGTTAAACAAAACTATGAACATTATTAAACATTAAAACGGAAATATATCTCATGCGTCACAAGTATAAATATAATATATGTATAACACAAGTTTGCCAGTACTGTGATAATATATATTTTTTACTTATACAAATTTGTTAGTTTTGCGGCAACATATCTTTGTAATGGTAATTTTTGGATTTTTCTAAATTAAATTTGTTGTTAAATTATTATTTGTGTTTTTTTATTCAATATTATGTAATGATTAATAGTGTATTGCGTGTACAAAAGCTTATGTTCATATAATGTTTCATATCTGTCGTCGTATAAGCTTTATGTGTATTTATATTATGTACAAGACAAGTACATTTTTGTTGAAAACGACAATTGATCACTGAATATATTGTATACATTCAATGATTAAAATTATACACAGTAGAATACACTATGTGTAATATGAAACTGAAAACTGTACAGTATTGCAATAACAGTAAAAACACGATATTACAGTATACTTTATTATAATAAAACATATTATATAAATAAATATATATGTATATGATAAATCATAGATATTTCTGTGATTCGTTCATGTATAATATCTGTTGACCTGCTACATAATACTATACGTGAACCAAAATAGTCTCGTTACAAAATTAAAATATCGAAAAATTTCTTCTTCTAATAAAGCGCAGATAATGTTGTTACATTTAAGTCTTAAAGTATGATTTTAATATGTTAATTTATTATAATATTAATATTAACTTAACTATTCAAAAGTTATTGACCATAATTTTTCCATGCTAATTTGCACTGGTGAAACTAAGACAACAACGAATAACTTATATTATTAAACATACATTACCATTTGTTATAAGCACTAATACTAAATCAAATATTTAATTTCACCAGTACCTATATTTATACAATCATCTTGAAAACCATAAATATATTTAACTTGAATAGAATTATAAAAGAAAAAAATAAATTTTTACTAGTAAAGTTTAATTTATAATTTATAATAACTAATAAAAACTAATAAATTAATAAATGAATACCTTAACATTTAAAAAACAAATATACCG
The DNA here is from genome assembly GCF_003676215.2 of Rhopalosiphum maidis. Classification (NCBI taxonomy): domain Eukaryota; kingdom Metazoa; phylum Arthropoda; class Insecta; order Hemiptera; family Aphididae; genus Rhopalosiphum; species Rhopalosiphum maidis. The sequence goes on from NC_040877.1 coordinate 72,735,854, forward strand.
AAAAATATTATGTACTCGTATTTAACATATGATAATACATACAACATTATAGATACCTACCTAAAATGTACACTTATATTGGTATATTTAATTATCATTATTTGTTTAAGTAATATTAATAATATTATAATCGATAAATTATGAATGAACAGTAGCGAATGAACATAAACACGACGGAAACTTTAGACACATTTTTAGGATCAAACTCGGAACAAAACAAGAATATTTTAAAACTATTATAATTAAAACAATTTAAGTGACAATATAATCATTGAAATGTTAAATGAGTGTACAATGAGTGTAACATAATGTAAACATTTTTGATAACTATATCACTAATAATAATTAATACAATGTAACGAATTACCATTGCTGCAGTTGTATTAAAATTTAAAAGTCAATAATAATAATAATAATAATAAAAAATTATGAATTTCAAAGCATAAAAATATTATATATTTATCTTTTTAAAATTATTGTATGCAAAATTTTCTTCAGATATACGCTGATTTAGTCACAGTTTGCCCAAATTGATGGTGGGTAATAAAAGTTCTTTCATTATTTTTACATATTTCAGTTTAAGAATAAATACAATTGTTATTCGCTTTCATAATTAAAAAATGTACTTATGTATATTTGTTTTGTTTTTGATTTGCTTGTATCATAATATTTTCTTTTCAGCATGAAAATCTAAAGAAAATTCTACAGAATTTGCTATAAACGCTACCATTCACTTCACTTAAAATATTAAAATTAAGTAAACTATAATTTATTATTTTATTGCATGTTGTAATTGATTCATCAAGGCAGTTAACAGTTTAAGATGTTTATAGGAGTTCAAACTATCAAATTTGGCACAGGGCTCTTCTAAAAATTATATTATTTATTATACTAATAATATAATGGAAGGTTGATTTAATTTTTGCCCAAAATTTTGCATTTATTATATTATAATATTTTAATAGTTCTATTAATATTATTACATATTCATTTATATTGTATGTGCATACTCGTATATTTACATTATATACATTTATAAAACTCGTCGATAGTTGGCTAGAAAATAATCAAAGTTTTTTTTTCGAGTAATTTTTCCTTTAAGGGTCCATAACATTGAACTACTACGTAGTATTGCATTCTGCAAAATAAGATAAGCAAAAAGTTTTTTTCACTCGTGATTTTCCAAACTCAATTTCGAACATTTTCAAAACAAATTTGTTTCCGTCAAAACCACCAAAACTTCAGATGGAGAAAATCTAACGCCTGATTTATCATTTCATTTATATAGTGTTATCTGTATAGTGTGAAAGCTCCAATCGATTTTCAGTGAACTTAACCACTGATAAAACAAAATATATTTATATATATATATATAGTTTTCTTAGTTTAAATTGGAAAATACTTATTTCCCGTTGACTGTATATAATGTATATATGTAGATATCAATATTGGGTTGATTTTTATAAATTTTAATATTTAGATGAAATAATTAGAGATATAATAATTTGATAATATAATAATAATATTATTTATTTAAAAATAATTTAATATCGTGGTTTTATAAAATTTCAAAAATAGAAGAAAATGTATGAGAAAAATTATGGCTTAACGGATACAAAATGTAGGTACATACACATTTATATGGCTATATGGCTATATGAGTATACTGTCTTCTATAGAGTTATATACTTATGTGTATGTATAATATTTGATTTAGTATTTCATGTTGATTGTGAGTTAATGATTATAATAATATGACATAAACCAAGACTATCCTTGAATAACCATTGTGGTTTAACATATTTTGTTTAGATTAACCTTCATTTAATTTTTTTTTTCACTGAAAAAAATTGATGCATTATGTGTTAATTTTCAAAAGTTTTTTAAGTATTGTAAAACTTGTTGTTACAGATTTATCGAGTTAAAGATAATAGAATGTGTGGATTTTATATACTACAGGTAATATTTTTACAAGCGCTATAAATACAGTAGACGCCATTCACTTGTTAGACAGAGCAACACAAGCGGGTGAGATATCCAATAATAATAATCAATGGTAAATTTAGAAAACATAATGTAGAAATTAGGTTTGCTATCGTTAAAGGATTGGAAAAATAGTTACAATATCTAATAAAAATATAAATTGCAAAATACATTTTAAATTTTTGTTTAAAAATTGTATTTAAAATTTCAAAATAAAATATTTTTTTGAGAATGTATTTGAGCATAAAACACAAATTTAAAATTATATAAAAAATATAAAATAAAACACATTTGAAAAAAATTATTCGGTGATTACTATTGGCAATAAATTAAAGTTGTCTTAATTTAGATTGTAGTAGTTACATTATTATACGGAAAATCATGATAAAATTAATTTTAGGTGTAAATTATACAATGCGTATAAAATGTAACTTTTTTGGTTGTTAAGTAAGTAAAGGTGATTACTCCTAATTATCCATAGATGCAAATTGTATACATTTGTACTATATTTATAAAGACGATGATTGAACCATAATGATAACAAAATGAGTATTTTTATATTTCAAAAAAATCATAAAAAACAGATTAAATACGGTACCAATAAATTATAAAAACGTATTTATGTATAACTTATACTTTATCACATTTAGTATATTTTTCTGTGGTAAAAAAAGTAGTAGTGTTGATTAATACTAACATAAATAGGTATAGAAAATAGGTGATTAATCGTTGTACGTCAACCCACTTCAAATATTCGGTATGGCGTTCTCAAACTGTTCCTCATATGACATTCATTATATTAAGCACTATGGTTGTTGTATGGAATCGGATCTAATAATGAAACATTTTGTGTGAGTGAATTTAGCTAGATAAATGTAAACCTGGTGTTTTGGTATATGGTATTGATAAACATTCGAGTACGTTAGCTAGTTATTTGTAGTTATAAATACGAAGTAACAATAGCCGTGTCAATAAGTGTTCATTTTAATACAATTTCATTGTTTTAATTAGGTAGTATTCATATTATATAATAAAATATAATATTCTATCTGCGTTATTGATTTGTAAGTTGTAATTTTAAATTATTAAATAATATATGAAACTAATGAATTAACGAAACAATATAAATATATAAATATAATTTTAAAATGTAAAAAACTATTAAATATATTTTAAAACTTATTCAATCAATTTCATTAATCGCTCAATTTTAAAACTAAGGGAAGTAAAACAATAGAAAAAGTTTGAGGAAATTGTTGGAAAAGATTTCATTCATCAATTTTAATTAACAGTAAAATAATGAAATCATGCAATAAATAATAAATGAAATTATCACACAAAGAAGGTCAGTAGAAAAAGTTTACTAATACAGTAATAATTAGGTATAATATCTATATTTTGTTGGCTTAAAATTTTAATATAGCTATAATCTGTTTAATTTAAATTTGGAATTAAATATTTTAAATCTATTTTTTAATTAAAACAAAATCTAGTTTATTTTTTTTCAAGAAGATTTATTTCAATAAAATAAATATTATTTTAATATTATGTAAGATATACTATTGAATTACACACAATTATTTGCATACATATTTAACATATTTGTATTAGACAAGTAATTATTATTAAGAATAATAATCATAATAATAACAAAAATCTTATAAAATATATTAATATAAACATTTTAAATATTTGAATAGTATGATAGTAACACGGCGTCTTGTATAGGCAATTTAGCTACATCTGGGCCGTGGTTTAATTTTCCTGTATCATAATAATATAATAATTAATATTACAGCTATTAAAAACTAATATTCAAGTACGAGTTTAAACATAAAATATTATAACAACAACAAAAACAACAACAACAACAACAACAAAAATGAATTAATAAATAAAATAAAGTTAGCTGTTATTTGTTTGTTTAAATAAAAATTATAAATCATTTTACATTAAATAAGTTTTTACTTAAAGGATACATATTACAATAATATAGTTATGATTATATCATCCACTCTTATTTTATTAACTCTCCTACTTATGAAAATTTATTTAAAATATTTGAATATAATTTGATTTATAAATATCTTAATATTTATTTATGCTGCTTAAATAACGCCAACACAGTGCACCAAACTCGGGTCTCGTTAGAAAAAAACAAACAAGTCTGTGTCTTGCACATTTGTCTTGACTTTTCATTAAAAAAAAAATTTAAATATACTCTGCGTTTTTGTCACACCACGTATTATTTTTGTCCGTGACATCAGAAAGGTTACTAATTTGATAATATCTAAGAGAGTTGAAAATAAAACGAACAAATTCTTACGAATAATAATGTACGAGTACTAAACATAGAATGGATTTTTTAATTAAGTGATATACTGAAAAGTAAAAACGTAAAATTAAATATAATATATTAATAAAATAAATATATTATTTATTTTTAAATAATTTTAATGCTTATAAGTGAAAACAAACTATTTAATAATAGTAAAATAAATTACTAGCAATATCATAAAAAATATCATGATATTGTATACATTTTACAGACTTTTGACAGACTGTATCCGCTCATTTGTTTTTCTTATATAATTATGTAATATAATTGAATTGAAATTTAACACATACATTACAGTTATCTACTCTACATCAACTGTACAGCAAAGAAGTACCACTTGTTCATCGTTTTTGAAGTTTTGTCATTTTTCGTTAGAAAGTGGTTATTATAGTATTGGTGTGGCTCATGATTGGCCCTCTGGTCAAATAATTTGTAATGGGTTTCGATGTCTCATACAAACTTATAAAAAAATGTAATTTTCTTTTAATACAAATGATTTTCTTTTTAATTAAAAAAATAGTTTGATATTATAATAGATAATAGCTACAAAAAAAGTTATAATAAATATGATTTTAAATATTTTGTTTTATAATTTTTTTATTGTTCGTATAAAATAAAAAAAAATTCAATAAATATAAATAATATTAATCAAATGAGTAATAAATTATAAATAAACTAAAAGGTTTTTCAATTTATTGCTGGAAGACTCCAGCATTAATGATTTTATTTTTGTTTATAAATTTAATGGTGTCTTATTCAATAAACAGACTACGTTCAAATTTAACTTACGTGTACAAAAGCATAAGAACGTAATTTTTAGTTACAAAAATAATTTGAAATCTCTCATTCGCGACTCACGAGTCATTTCAATCAACATAATATTTCCATTTAGAAAAATGGGCCCTCGGGCTTCGATATCGAAAAATAAGCCTTCCGGTGGTCGTCGGATAGCCGGGAAGCCCGGACCGGTACAAGTGGATTGTACAATTAAATGATTACAACGGCCAATCGGACGAGCAGGACAAAAAGGCGCACGGCTGACGACGTACACGAGAACTCGGTCGGTCCGAGCCGACGAATCTTCGGGTCGCACTGCACGTCGTCGTCGTCGTCAGAAACCTTTCGCGTCAGAGAGCCACTCGGCGAGTCTTTTGCCGGGTCGCAAAGGTTAGGTTATTCGTCGCGGTCGACGCGTCCGTAAAGACGCCGTCCGGTCCACCGGCTACAGATTTGACGGTGTGGCTGTTGCCGCCACTGCTGCCGTCGCGGTGATGGCAGCGGCGGACGCTGTGCCGCACAATCGATGGGGGTCGATACGGGTGGCCACTTGCCATGCGCTACCGCCAACGGCGTCGACGACGACGCCGCCGCCGCCACCGGCACCGCCACCGCGGCCGCAACCACAGAATACGCACGCAGTGTGTCAGTCAGTCGCGCACGTACGCCGGCGGCCGGTCCGTCTGTCGTATCCATCCGCGTGTCCACACACGTCTCCGTGGCCGCGATCGTCAGTTTATCACCAGTCCGCGTCAACCAGCGGGCCTAGTGGCCGCCGTTACGCGAAGTTACACGTTTTTATTTTTGACATTTTTTCCGTCGCCGGCGCCGACGTCGAATTCGAATATTGTCGTCCTCGTCGCCACCCCTCGACCCCCCACCAGCTGGTTTGCCGAGAACGCGACGCGACGTGTTCTTCCGAGTCCGTTTTATGCATTCGCTGTCGGGTTTCCCGCTCGGCGACCACTCAAACGTTGGCCGGCCCGTCACCGCGCTCGAGTCATCCGACCGTCGCACTCGTTTCCGTCTCGGCCGTCACCGCTGCCAGCGGCTTGTGATCTTCGTACAGTTTTTACGGGCACCGTTCCTCCCCCGCGACGCTCTGCGTGCCGTCTCGTCTGAAAAAATAATATTTTAATATAATATTGTCGCCACCTCTCCCCGACCGCCAACCACGTACGGTTTCCGATCAGTTCGTCTTAGCGTTTTCGAGCCTTGTGTGTACATACGTGTCATCATCGCAGCACTTTCGTATTCCGATGAAATGTGAGTAAATATTATACACGATTACATAGGACCTATCCGGATAAGTTGATGCGATGCGCGATCACACGATTCCGAGGTTCGGGCGCACTGTCCTATTATAGATCCTGTCGGGCCCACTCCGCGACACACTACAATTATTTTAACGTCGTCATGATGTTACCACCAATTATGATTGAGTGACGTGCTCGCGCTGGTCGTCATTGTGGCTTGGATTGTCCGGGAAGAGAGAAATCGGTGTCTCCGCGATATCTGTGTTCATCCGACGACCGTGTTTCTTTTCTCGTTGTTCAGACGGATTCATTAATCAGTCGGACGACGTGCCGTGTGACGCTTACATGCATATATATATATATATATATCACAATAATTGATGTCTTTTTGAAATCGTTAAGTCTTAGAAGTCATTGTATACTGCGAGTAACGGGGACAATCGTATCAATCGGTCTTATAATATTGTTATATCAAATCTTATGGTGCATTGAGCTAATAAATTGTTACGTGCTAGATAACCGGTTAAATGATGTATTTTAATATTTACCAAAGTCCCGAAAAGTGCTAATTTTCAACAGTGCAAACACGGTTTATATGACGATGCATTAAAAAAAATAAAAAAAAAATACTTCTTTTGTGAGGTTTTATCGAAATTGTGTAATATTGTTTTATCATCAATCATCATCGCTGCCACTACCACCGTGGTATAAATATAATGTTGACAAAATTATTTATAGAAGTGTAGTGTATATTATATTATATACTTTTGATCGAAACATATATGTGGTATTATAGACCACTGCACTTATAATAATGTACTACGATTACGGCTTAAGCTCGGTTCGGGACTTATAAGGAAAAAGAGAGAACGTTTTCTAGATACGAACTCGACGAGGCAGAAATAAAAGTATCGGTAATACGCGTCTACAGTGAACTTAGTGTGACAGAGACGAATACGCGGTGTACTGCAGCATAAAGCTTTCGTGGAACTATTTAATTGCGGATCGGGAAATCGCTAATAGTGTGTAAAATGTGAATCAATGAAAATGTTTCGCATGAATGCCTGTTCAATATTGAGTTTATCTTGATACCATCACATTTATAAGTGAATTTATATTTAACTTTAAATAAAATCTATAGTAGTTTTTAAAACCATTGGGGTAGCCATCATACGAGAGTACAATTAATATATTATTTGTGCATATTATTTATTTATTTTTACAATATTCCAAAGCAATGGTTGATGAATTATATATATAATGTTAAACTCTAATAAATTAATATAATATTTTACTAAACGTTAATTTTACAATAATCATTAATAAAAATATCACGTGCAGAAAATAATATTTTTGATCACATACACAAAAACCATATGTTTGTCATTTGTCCGGGTAAAAAAATTAATTTATTAACTCTTAACTCTAGAGTTCTTCAACTTTCATAGTTCGAAACAAATGATTTACTAAACATGTTTGATATTTTCTTACTGTAAGACTTCATTTAAAATATTTTTCAATAGTATTGCACTTTACTTGACAATATGATAATTTATTTAGCATTCAATCTAGATTAGATGCCTAAATAGGATTTTAAATGGAACTGTATGTGTTTTTGCAGACCTTACAAAAATAAACTACTTAAAAAAATATTCTAAGCAATAACAAAATAAATTAGTATATTTTAATTCTATTGTATATTATAAAAAATGAAAAATGATATGGAATATTTATATTTTTTTAAGTAAGCTGAAAGTCGAAAGACATTTTAAATCTAAGTAGATCTGGTGCTTCTCTATTCATTACAATTACGTGTTCTAAAAGGGTATAAAGTGGTTAAAAGAAGGCGTAGTCAAGATGTTTAACCTCTTGACAATTTAATAAATGTCCTAGTAAAACTTGTTACAACCTTTATCACTGTTCATCATTTTTTATATCAATAAATTGTACTTTATTTTTTGAATAATATGGCGTTTCATAATATTATTTATGAATAATGATTTATATTTAATAAAACAATTATTTATCGAATACTTTAAAAAATTTAAATAATTCACGGGTTTCATAAAACTCCATCTTTTTACGAGTTATTGTAGTGAGGTCCGGTAATCTGTTACCAGCTTATAATTATAATAAATAAAATTGTGACATCGTTCAATAACTGTTTACCTAAATTAAACTTAAATAAATTTGATTTTTGAATATTAGTAATTATGAAAAATATTTTATGAAACTTATTAGTAAAGTATAATAAGTAAATATGAGAAACATATAAATGTAGAAAATTCTAAAATATTTAATTGTTATTTTAAAGTATTATTTGACGATTAAAATTAAATTGATTTTGTAACGACATTTAAAAAGTTGTATTATATCTTATCTGTCTATATATTTTGTTTATGAAAAAAATACAAACCAAAATGTCATAAGACAACCATTTTATTATCACTTGTTGCTGTAATAATATAGTCTAATACCTGAGCGTAAAATGCATATTGCGTAGTAAAAAGTTTTTCACTGTTCTTTCTTATTCATGTTATAAAGCCTATACTTCTACTCCAATAAGAACTTTATTTATCACTGTCAATTTCTATTAAAATTTAAAATTTAAAAATATTACAATATTTATAATATTTACCGACACAATTTCGTAATAAATAGGTGTTTATATTATGAAATCACTCTTTAACGTATCAATAAACTTTTTTTAGGTATACATATTAATTAAACGATCAATGTGCATAAACTTTGGTTATAATTGATAATAATATAAACACATGATTATTTATTATACATTTTTATTATTGTAATCGCCCTTTACTTCTGTGTTAATCTTATTTAATATTGTTTTTAACTTGAGGCTCCAATATATTATTTTTATTTTTACGGTAAGGTTAGAATGACTATACACCTATTTAAAAATATTTAATAAATGTATTTTTACTGTTTTTATCAATGATTCTTTTTGAAAAGTTGTTCTAATGATTTCTGTTTTCCTTTTATACAATACAATATGGAAAGCGCAGATTCTGACCAGACATGTTCATATTTCGTCTCTTGGAATCTATGTTGTACGAATTTTACATATTTTATTTCCGAAAGAAACTTCGGGTGACATTTAAACTTTAATGTGGTACACAATTTTATTATTTCCGTGAGTTAGATGCGTGTTCTAAACGAACTAATGCGATAAATCAGAACAGCTGCTCTTTGACCCGTAAACACCAAATACTTACGAACCGAATATTTCGTATGCGTTTGTTTTCATGGTAGGGAGTGGAGAAGTTATGGGGGTGTAATTTAAAGCCAACGACTATTTGTATCAGCCTGGAATTTCGCTTACCATTTAGATATGTACGCTATTGCAGAGAGAGGACAGTCACACACGAATAGCCTGGATAAACAATAGGGCCTGATATTTCTTTTCTGGCTATTCACCCAATCTATTCTTTAGATTTCTCTTTTTTTCGACATTGTTTTAACATTTAGGAAGATATTGATGGTGGAATTTGGTCGTTTGGAGTAGTTCTTCTGAAATCTGGCGATAAAAAATAGCAATAAAAAATGTATACGTTTAGTATTGGCGCGTTTGATTTTTTTTGTTAAGTTTCTTATGATAGTGGGTATGTAGAATTAAATGTTTTATTTAATACTCATAATATAGTATTCGAATAATTAGAGTAAGAAGTGAGTTAATAAATGTAATTTGTTAATTTTAAGTTTTAAATTTTTTATGCTTATTATACATTTAATATATATTTAAATACATAAAAATAATTATACACATTTTCTTTATAGTTGTATATAAACGATTGATAGTTATTTAATAAGATGAAAAAAAAAATATCTTATAGGATCTATGATACGTTTTTATAACTGACGTTAAAAATGTAAATTATTAATATATACTATAGAGTTGTTAAAATTATAAAAGTCAACATTTATCAATTTCAATATTTAATTTTAAATTTGTGCACTCTCGTTCTTAGCATGTCTGCTAAATTATAACAATATTAAATAAGACAATTTTGAAACCCGTTCTATGCCAAATTATGCTGTTAATTTATTTTAATATGTTTGATAATAAGTTTTTCAATTTATGATATTGGTACTTTTAAAACGGGGATTTTTCCTAGGATTTTTATTTCTGATATTCGTGACAAATATTTATATAATCTTATCTATAAAGCTTTAATAATACACTATAATTAAATTAAATAATTACAAAAAATATTTATATTGAAATATTGGCCGGTTTTAATACATGTATTAAATAACAATAGGTTTAAATTTAAAAATATAGTATTTAACTACAAAGTGATTCATTTCAGAAAAAAAAATGTGTAAGAACTCAATTATACTTGACAGTTGACATATTTTAATATTTTGGGTTTTTAAATGATGGTTTAGTAATTTAACTTTAATAGAAATATTAAAATGTAATGGTTTTTGAGAATTATTGTTTTTTAATACCTAAAACTATAACTATAGCCTATGTTATGACATTGCAATTTTAAAAAGTAATTAGGCGAAAACAAGTGTTTAATATTAATTTTTTTCGTATATTTAATTTTTAATTATAAAATAGTATAGAAGTTAATATTTATATTATAGTTAATATATTATTCTATAAATCAGATAAATAAATAATTGAAATAGAGATTAAAAAGGTTTTTCAAAAAAACAATTTTTTGAAGTACATAGAAATCTAATACTTAAGTTATCGTTGTTATTAAGACAATAAATTACTTGTATATGTTGTGCGCTGATTACAATTTTTAATAATTACGCATAAGAAAATATTTTCACCAAACAGAAATCACTGTGAATAAAATCTATTATCAGTATTACATTGTGATCAGAATATTGGAAATGCATTTTACTATATTGCGTAACATAACAAAAATATGCTTATGGTATTTATGTGTTCATAATTCATTTCTAAGTAAATTTTAATGAGAACATTCATTGTAAAATTACAATGATTTTTCTTTTTAAATATAATTTACTTCAGTAAGTACTAATTGAATTCCACTAGAAAATATTTAAAATTTAAAATATTGTTCTAGTGGATGTTGATAATGAGTTTTTAATCAAACGAGTGCAATATGCACCAATACATAAAATATTAGATATATTGTTTTATTAGATTAGTTGACTACTTCTGTATAAATAACTTTAAATTTCTTTAAAATCAAAAATATAAATATTTACAGATTAAATAAGTGAAACGCTTGTAACTTGACACCACAAAAGGTAGTACTAAAAATAAGTGAGATATTTCCAATCAGATAACATTAAGATCAAACAGTAGTTTTTAGATTTTGTTTTGGTTTTCTTTGTTATGGTATGTGTGCATAACTGTATTTTTATTTCTCTTATATAGTTTTTATTTCGTTACAAACTTTAAATATTTTTACGAAAAATATTATTCCAACACAAGTGTATCTTATAATAAAAAACCAAAATGGCTTATGTAATTTTGTTATAATTGTTTCAGGGTTTTTTTTTTTTTTACCAAAATACGATTTAAATACATGGTTTTGGCAGATGGTCATATAACCTGTCACAAAAGATTTTGAAATATGATATAGTCGAGAGCTCAGCTGGGGAGAGAGTTATTTTCTTCGTGTTTATTTCCTTTGGGATTTCAAATGTAAAACTTCATAAGTACTTTACATCCGCGTTATACAAATTGTCTGCGATACATACAAATTAGATCTACAATTATTTTTTTTATACTTTTCAAGGTATTTTTTAATTTACATTTGATTTGTATAAATATTTTAAAATCCGGATCTTTTGTTTTTTTAAACTATATTCATAAGTTTAGCGGGAAAAAATTCTATCTTTGTTCAAAAAAATATATTCAATTTTAATTTTGCGCTTATTTGTTGTTTAAACGAAAAATATTTTATATATTTTTCAATTAGCTGTAATAACAAAAGATATTCCATGTTTTTCTTATACATTTAAATAACCAACAATATCTAAAAAATATAGTACTTTATTATTTATTTCTATTGTTTTTGTAAACATTTTTAATAAACATTTTCGTAAACATAATGTTGATAGTATCTATACCAAAAAAATATTTTTTTTTCACATGGCCAACTATTACTTGAATACTTATTTTTTAATTTGAATTAAATATTTCCATTAAAATTCAACATTAGTTGCTTTGAATTAGTGAATTAGTGAGTTATTTACTTGTATAAGAAAATAAAATATTTTTGTATTTTGAATTATCAAAAGCCATTTAGTTTAACTCGATAAGGAAACGTTAACTAATGGTTGTTAAAAATTACATTGTGTGGTTGAATTATCGATAAGGTATGTTACAAGCAAGACTATGCCTCCACGTGCCAACTTTCTCCCTCATAGACATATATCTTTCTTAAACTAATATGTGTTTTGTAGGGTGAAAAATACAGATCATGGAAAAGATTTAATATTTTTTTTATTATGTTTTTTTGTTTATTTGTTTGGTAATGCAGTTTTTATTCTTTACAAATGAAAAAACCGTGTGAAAATGGCAATAAAAGTCTAACGGCTCGTTGCACATACCCATTGTATAAACTACAAACTAAACAATAATGTAAGGATATGTCAGAATTTGAAATTTGAAAGTATTTGTAAGAAAAGATTTGTTTTATATCTTAATATTTTGTATATACATGAAAAATAGTACTAATTAAGAGTGTATAATTGTATATAAACAACTTAATTTGAAAAAAAATCATTAAGCGGACTGCTCACTTTGTGAGTTGCTTTATATTTATGACTCAAGTACTTAACAAGTTTACTAGTTAGTAAAAATAAACTTTATAGTATTAACCAATATACATTTATTTTATAATATAAATGATAATATGGCAGTGGGATTTGACGAATTCGTATGTAAGTTTGTGAATTAAATATTAGAGATAACGTATATTTTTTTTTAATAAAAATATAATATTTAATTGTTATAAATAACATTTTAAGTCTTATAAATTATATTTGGTAACCATAAATGACTTTCTTTATTTAAATTACTACTAAAACACCAAAACAAATATAACTTGTATCAAACATTGGGGATTTTAACCCCATACTAGTATAAACGCATTTATTTATAGGCCGAGTGTCCATGACTATCGGTAATGTAAAACTATATGTATCATCTACTTTAATCAAACAACAATCGTCGTCTATTTCAGTGTATGGCTCTTTATTTCGTTACAATGTATTCACCAGAACCCACGGTCACACACGGTAAAATATGCATATATACCAATATATCTACATTTTTATTCATATATGTATAATACATTTAATTTAAATAAAATTATTTATTATAATATTAAGGTTTTAAAAAATTTGTAAACATATTATAGTATTTAACTATACATAGTGTCAGTTCGTCTCTAAAATAGTGTATAATGAAATCGTTAAGTAAAGTTTTCTTTTGAGTTTTCTTAGAGAAGTGTTGGTCAAAAAGACGTTAAATAATTTATTTATTGTAGGTATATAAAACAACTATTGTTTAAGTCACTGTAGAACGAAAGTTGTAATAGATGAATGCATGTACAAAGAATATACAAACACTATAATGTAATAAATTATCATTGATAAATAAGATAATTGAAAATAAACATAATAAGATCTTTCTTATAATATACGTTATTTTGAGTTATTTGCATGTCTAGATTAATTGCTGTTATTTTGATGAATGTTTAATTGATGATTAAAATTTTCACAGTGCTGTAAAAATGAGATAACAAAGTAGGAAAATAAATATTTTTAATTTTTCACAATCATGACGGTGAAAATTATTATCGTGATACATTTATCAAAAGTAAACAAAAAATAATTATATTGACTGTTAAGTACAAATATTTTATTTTCGAGCTAAACATTATGAAGAAAAACAATTAAACTACTCAAAGTGTTCTCCTAAATAATGTAAACCAAGATGTAATTTTATAGTATTTATTAAATATTAATTTTATATTTACGTTATTAAACTAGTGTAGAATGGTATAGTTGAGATTTTACAAACTATAATTAATATCTTGTAATATTCATCATTCTAGGTAATAATTCTTAAATTTAATATTAGATATATGCAATTCATAACTAGAGTTATGTAAAAATGTAATATAAACTCTGTTAATACAATATTCAAATAAATGGTAAAAAATATTTAAATAAATATGACAAAAATTATGTAATTATAATAATATGTTAAAATACATATAGTTATTTATTTAATGCTTACTTATTATGATAGATAGTATGCATCTCTAAATATTATTAAAAATTATATAAACTTTTAATAAATGGAAAAATTAAGTTTAAGGAAACTATATTTGGTTAAACATTGAAAAACATGATGTGTCGTCTATACATAACATAAAGTTATAAAATCGAAAAAAGTGGTTTACAAAATCACGTTATTTATAATGAGTTGATATGTAAACTAATATAAACAAACTTTAGGTAAAACTTTTGATTCGTTTAATCTTAAAAGTAATCTATATGTTTATAGCTGGACCTATATTTCCGTAGTCGCGCTAGTTGTATAGACTGCAGAGGTTGCGAGGATAAATTCGATTTTGAAACGTTCACCTCGCGTAGATAGTGTAAGGCTATTATTTTCGACAAGAAAAAGTTGGCCTCGTTGTCACCACAGTCCACATTATTTCATTTCGTCCTTTGACCTTTTATCGAGTTATAGGAAAACCGATGATAGGCGAGTGGATAGGAGAGGAGTACGAGGAAAAAAGTTTTGCCATTATGACCGGTGGCTATGTCGGTAAAAGATAAACCGATATTAATTTTTATTTACCGCCTGTGCTAGAAAATTCTGATAACTATCCGTTTGAAATATAATAAAAGCATCATTGTGTAGAATTTTATAATTGTGTGTTTAGATGAGGTTATTTGTTAAATTGGTGATACATTAAGGAAAAGTATATGAAACTGAAACAGTATAACCAAGTGAAACTGATATTCAGCAATTTTTACAGTACTCGTGAATGTTCAATGATTAAAAGATTATACAAAAAACGCAATAATAAAAACAAACTCAATGTAAGAACTAAAATATAAATTATATTTTGTTTTATTAAATTTAATAGTAGGTATCCAATATTTAGTGTTTTTTATTAAAATATTTAAAAAATCTTGATATTATAGAAGAGAACATTTTATGGTTTTAATGTAAGTATCTTTCTTATTCTTAAAAAATAGACAAAGGTAAAGTGTTATGTAGTTTTTTATAAAGTAAAATGTATGGACTGCTTAAAAAAATATTAATTACATTTTGATTAATGATTTTAAATTTCGCGATTTATTGTTATCATTTTTATAAGTTCCGTACTAATTATTGGGAATTAACAATTTGATTTCAATTAACCACATACGCTTGGGAGTTTGGGAGTAAATTTCCTAGAACCCTACTTTCAGATTTTTTCTTTTTATGTTTTTGGTTATTATTAATGTTATACAAATGTTGATGACTGATACAAACTAATTATAATTTATTATAATCTACGGAAAAACCTTTTATTTTATAAAAAATATATTAAAATACAATTATATGTATATTAAATATACATTTTGTAATCATGTATTTAACTGTCTTATTTAGTATACGGAGCAATATCGTAATAATTTATTTAGCACGTTATTTAATTTCCGGTGAACTTTATAATTATTGTATTAGAACGATATGGATAGCATAAAAATAGTGTCAATTTTATTTTATGTAATTTAGGGGTATTTAAAATTTAATTTTTACTGAGGTTAAGATATAAAATACTAATCCGTCTCTTATCATGTATGATTATAAAATAAAATTACTTAAAACAAGAAGGTTGAAGAAATTAAAAATAAATTCATTGACTAATTCCGTTTTAAATATTTTAAAATTTATGATGAAAATTATTTCATTTTATGTCCGCAATATAAAAGATACTATTCTTATATTAGGTTTTTGATATTTTAACTATTATTCTGTGTAATAAGATAGTAATGCAATTATATTAATGCAGTTATTAAACTATAGTCTAAAAAATCTTAAATAATAGTTTATTTTTATGAATTATGTAATTTAATAATTTAGTATAATCGAAAATGTTTAAATAGTAATAATTCATGTGTTTTTTAAACTGTAGTTTTAAGACATTTTTTTTACCCTTTAGAGCATGAATTATTTTGTTTTATTAATTTTAAATAAAATTTATTCATAAGGTACTTAGATACAATTTTATTAAGAATACAAAAAACGAATAATATGTATTTTTATGTCAAATTTAAATGTATTATTTATAATTTATAATTACACAATTAATATAAGCTTATTAATTTTGTACACGCACTATATTAAAATCAAAATATGTTATTAATCATGAATATTCTTAATTTAAGTATACATTTAAAATAGTTAATTAAGTAAAATTTTGAGTGACAGTTGGAATCATAAGGATTAACACAATATGTGCGTGTAGTGAAAATAGAATTATTTAATGGTATACATTATACATCTATTACGCTGTTAAACATTATTTTATTACTTTACATTAAATTTCGAGTTAATAATAAACTTGGTAGAATTATGTTAAGGTTAGTTAAAATAATAATTTGACATTTATGTGTCTAGGTAGGTACTTATATTATATAGATGTGACAATATCGTTAAATTGTATAAATCACATATTAATGTAATATTATATTAGAAAGCGGTTTAAACATTGAATAATTATTTAGATGTTCGTTTTTAAAGTACAATTGTTATAAAAAATGAAATAAAAATTAGTTTCTTCATTAAAAAACATTCCAATAATTATTTTGTAATTGAATTATATGTTAGATATTATAATGTTATGTCATGTATGAATATAAAAATTAATAAAACAAATCAACTAAGATAACTACTATAAAACTAGCTCTTAATTACTTTTTTTAAATTTTATTGAGAGTAAGCCTCTGCGACTTGGCCATTGGTTGTTTCTAAAATTGATTTGTTTGTTTTTTTCGTTAAAATAAATTTCAGGTTAATTTTTTTTTTCAAAAAATCTTACAAATTTCATTAACAAAAACGTTTAATTTGTCTTATTCATATTGTAAAATAATATTGTATCTGGAAAAAGTTTTGATTTTTTAAAAGGCTAAAAAAAAGACTAAAAAAAAATCATTTTGTATGTAAAAAGGTTATAAATGAATTCTCTCTATAATTATTTTTTGGTGTGTAATATGATAAAATATTATCGATAAACTGAAAGTGTTAAATATTAATATATACAATTTTTACTGTCTTAACCTCATGTATGCAAAGGTTTTACAAGATTATTCTAACATAATATTACGTCCATTGTGTACATTTTAAAATTGCCAATTCATCGTGTAATTGAGTTTATTTTAAACATTATATTATAATTATATTCTGTTCTTTTAATGCATAATAAGACTACAAATCACAAATGAAAGCAGAAAAATTATTTCTCTAGATGAACGATAGTGGAGAATATTTGTATGATGATTTACAATGCAAGATTCATGACCCAGAACGTTGCGTCTTATGGTATAACCCGACAATACACGTAGGCTGAATTGGAATCAGTAAACAGATATTATAAATATTACATAAGATATTGACGAAATGAGGATGAAATAATTGTATGGGTGTGGTTTTTAGAAAAAGTTGATTTGCATATAATCACGGTGTTTATTAGTATTCAGATACACGTTTATTTTCTATAAATTTTTTTTCTTAGCTTATTTCTGAATATATGTTTACATATGTAAATTATGTAAACATCATTACATTTTAAATATATTTCTCAAAAAAAATTATTAATTTTAATTTTAATTGTGGTACTAAAAAATATTTTGTTTATACCAATGAAATATATAGTATGATAAGTATTAGATCAGAATAAATGTACAATTTTTATATTATGTGTATTTTTTTAAATACTAAAATATTCATGGTAAAATTATACTGTGTGGTAAATTATACTTCATGGTAAATTATATGTGAATATTATTATTAATATATTAATAAAAAAAAAAAAACACTATATCTACAACATGGTTAAATTATTGAACATACTTATACCTATTCGTATCTTAGAAAAATATATTTTTAAATATAGTTAAATTTAATAAATTAAGATAATATAAACTTAATTATCGAAATTGAATCAATGACATTTTATTGAAAGTCATAAATCGAATTTAAAAAAAATCTCACTTTTATGATAATTATCAAATCCTCCTGTCATTTAATTTGAAAAATGTTTTTGTTATTGAATAAATAACAGTACGCGTGAAAACATTCAAAGCATAATATTTACTAGACTGTGCATTTATTTGATTAATATGTATGCATGATTACTTTAACTTATTAATCTATCTATGACACAACACTTAATATTTATCCACATTTGTTATTACGAGTATTGAATAAGTGCCAATAATACGAACTATCTTTATACCATTTTTAACTTATGGACATCTGAAAAACTATACAATCAAACATTTTTGGCAACGGTTAGCAATAGTTGGCAGAAAAGTATTTTATGAAACCGTAAAAATTACTAAATAGGGTTTCAAGTAGAAAATGTATGTAATTAATGGACTTAATATATATTTTAAACAATAACTATGCATAATTCATAATATATAAATTAATAAAGCTATTGAATAACATATTATATGTGTTATGTGTACTAAATAATATAGTATAAAATATATATTTTATTATTGGCAAAAATAAAGTAAAAGAAATTTATGAGGACTTGAGTAAGACCACAATTATAGCTGTATGATAACAATTTATTTATTTTTGATTGCAGTATCTTTAAAAGAAAACTAAACAAATTAATCAATTTTTATGAAAATATGTTATTTATACTTTTTATAGTTTATACTGTATACTCAATGAATATTGATAAATTTAATTTTATTTATTCGGGTACATTATTTATTTACTTATAAACGCCCAGTGGCCATTAATTAAAGATATTTTAAGTTATTTCAGTATATAAAATAAAAACAGGTTACTATAAAGAATCAAATAAAACATTTATGACATAATTATTATTTATATACAATTATTTATTATACAATAATGTTTTAATTCTAAGAGAGAATGAAAAAATATTAAATTTATTACTTAAGTGGACGCTTAACCTTCATCTGCAGTGTGTAATCTCTGTCTTACTAACGTACATCATGACAAATTTTCCTCCAGCAAAACAAATTTTGTAATATTAGTTTAATATTAGAGTAAATTTATCTATTAAAAACTTTAAAGGTAGAATATTATCTAAAAAATGACTTATGATTTTATTGATATTATCATTTTAAAGTGAGTTATGAATATTTCAAAGTTGTTATATTTTACATTGTTATAACTCATTTTAAAATGATAATAACAATAAAAGTATATGCAAATTTCTAGATAATATTCTTACGTTTAAATTTGATAATAGATAAATTTACTTTAATATTAGACCTAAGGTCACAAAATGTGTTTTGCTAAACGCAATTTTGTTAGTAAGAAAGAGACAACACATTTGCGGTTATAGGGTCTTCTTAAAGTTAAAATTCGGTTAACTGGTGCGAAGAGACAATAGTCACAATTATAGGTAGGAATATAGAATGTAGATATGGATTTTAACGTTTTGTTTGGGACATTCATAGTAATTAAAACAAAGTATATCAGGATAGTAAATTTTGGAATGTTCAATATTACATTTTAAAGCTAATAATGATTGTAAAAGTAAATCAGCGTTGTTTGCTTTATATGCCAACATACTGTAAAAATCGATTTTGGATTCGTTCCAATTTTTTTATAAGATACTCTCGATGGGGGTTCCAGATTATTGAATCATATTCAAAAATCGATTGTATGAGAGAAAAAGACAAAACATGCATGCAAATAAGATCATGCGATTATGTTTTAAATACTGGAGTAAACATTTTGCTTTACTATGGATTTCATTGATATGTTCGATGTTTGTATGGTCACAAGAAGAAAAATATCTAAGTCTTTAACTTTAGATCTGATATCTAAAAAGTTTTATATTATTCGCAAATAATGCAGACCTAGAATATTATCTAAATATGTTATTTATATCATTGATAAAAATTATAAATATCAGATGTTAAAAATGACTTAAATTCGTGGAGTTAATTAAATTTATATGATTGGTCACCCATTTGGCGAAACTGTTTTTTAGATAACCGTTGGTTTCTGCCATTCTCTGTTTAGAAGTTTAAATTATTATCTGCCTAATAAAGGACATGTTGCGACCTGATTCGAATTGTCATATTTGTCCTGTAATCGGCTACTCCATTGATCTAGTTTTGAATATTTTTAATGATCCAAATAATAATATTAATAATTTTAAATTATGTTTTAGGTGGTTTTTACTTTGATATCTACTCTTCGGTTGGTAAGTATATTACAATAATACACCTTTTAAATTTTTTAGAAAATAGATTTTGATTAATTTTTTTTGAAACGGAATTCTGTTGAGATTTGATTAGATACCAACGAAAAATGAATTATATGAATATGCACCGAACTATACATTCTACCTATATTACATTATTAGATACAACATTTAAATACATACTTGAATGTTTATTAATATATTAATTAGAGTACCTTAAGGATTAAGTAGTTTAACTAGGCATAATACAATTTGTGATGTAGTTCAAATGTTTGAATATTATAAATTTAATACGATTTAAAACTAGTTATCAATAATATGATAGTATGATTACAACTTATCAGGTGATAGTTTTATTAAAATATATATATTCTTTTGTAAAATTATGTCCCGAAAATATTTTGTAAAATCTGTTTAAATGTTTAAAATGCTATATGTCTATATTTAAAATTATAAGGAAAAGACTTTACCTATCCCTATCTAATTTGTAAGTATTATCAAGCAAGTCATTAAACAAAATAATGATTAATACTTATTGAATAATATGTGTACTGTATTTATAGAATTTAGGTATTATACATTTTAAAATAAAACACATTTAAATTAAAATGTTACCGTTGATTGGCACCATTGACCTATACAAATATATCTTAATAATATTTTAATTTATATAGGCAAATAATGAACATCATAATTCATCATTCAAATATGCAATTTCATCAAAATTTAAATTTCAAACGCATACAAAAAAAAATAATGGTTATGTATTTTTTATGTTTTTTTTTTTTCACATATAAAAAAAACTTATACAGGATCTTGTATTAAAATTTAGTCTAGAATTTGCATTGAGGCAATAATCAAAAATCAAAATTTCTTCTATAAATAGCTCAAAAAGTCAAAATATTTTAAAAATTATATTATATATATATATATAATAATAATTAAAACGTTCAGTGATAATGTTAAGTTCTACGGTAATCTGTTTGTCAAAAATAGGTTTTGTATAAACTTTTCTGCTTTTCCTTAATTTTTTTTCCACCGATTATTTAGAAAAGTACTAAAATTTTTACTGTTGACCCCACAAAGTACCAATAACTTTATCCAATTCGTTATCAGAAACTAAAAGAAGTTTAAAATCGAAGTATTTTTACTGCCTTAAAAGGTGATAAAAGGTAAAAAAAAACATAAACACCATTGTAAAATCAATACATTAATCGCTTTGCTTAGAATCTAAAATCTGAAAAGTTTTAAAATACCAAGGTATTTTAGGGAAAACGTTGATAATTATAGTTTACATATTTGTTATAAAACCTCTTTTTTATTTGTAAATATTTTATTAATAAAATAAATAGCGAAGTTTAAAAGACTCGTGTGACGTATGATTTGATTATATTTTTTTTCGTGAGCACTTAAAATTTGAAGAAAAAAAACTTTATTAAACTGAATTACTTTATATTTTATGTTTTTAAACTTTAGAGATATATCCGTTTAAAACTTTTTAGGTCAAATACAAAAGTGTAAATAGTAAGTAGAAAATGTTTTATTATACTACATAAGCTTGTACACTAAAATTATTTTATCCCTAATCCAGATACTTCTAAAAAAATTACATCCATGGGTATTGTTGTCAAAATTTCCATCTTTGTCAAGTATTGTTTATCAGACCTTGAACATAAAACATTAATTACTTTAGTAAAAATAAAAAAAAAATCAATACATTTTTATGGTTAGAACTGTTAGAACTTTTGGAGAGTCGGACTAAATATTTAAAAATTTATTATTTTCTTGTCTGTTTATAACACTATTGACTAGAAAACAATCAATTTTTGTAAAAGTGTTTAATACATTTAATATAGTTAATATGTGTATTCATTTTAATATATTGATTTCACAGCACGTATGAAAATATATAGTTTACTCTAAAGAAACCCGGTCACATCTATTTCTTATGAAAAAGTGTAAACTATAGGAATTTAATCAATTGAGTATGGATATTGGTTAGTCTTTTATAAAGTTTAATTTTTTTAAGTTTTGAAGTAAAATATATAAATGAAAACTAATTTACAGCAATTCTTCAACATAAAGTTGGATATTTCAATTTTTATTGGAGCATTTTAAGGTTTTTAAAGAAAGATACATAAACATTTATTATCGCTGTTATATTTTATGTCTTGATGTTCTTCAAGTTTAGGGCTCAAAAGACTCGGGGTGTTAGAAATATTAAAATAGTTTGATTAGTCTTTTAGTTTTAGATCTTTACTTCCTAATTTTATTAAAATTGATAATGAAATATATTTTGTCGTTCTTACATGAATCTATTATGCATATTACTATAAAATGTATCCATGATTGTTTTCGAGTTTCAAATAAAGTAAAGAATAATATAATTCAATATTATTATTGATTCCTAATCAATACTTATATGTAAAAATATACCATGTATAACGATTAAAACGATATACGAAATGTTATAATTTAGAGTATGAAGGCAGTTAGTTTATAATATTGAGTTGTATTTGAAACAGTCGTAGAAATTAAATTTTGTTGAAATTGGTGTGATTTGAGTGCACATACGAATGTACTTTTATACTAATAAACGAATTCTTTTCCACATTTGATAACTTCCGTGTAATAAAAAATAAAAATGCACCTACCAATGGTAGCTTTTGCGTGCAAAAGTAGCAATGGTATATATAGGCCTGCTGTATAACACACTGTCTAATGATATTTATATTTCATATGCACTTACATGTAAGCATATAATGTAGCCTATATTCAACTCATTAAAAGTAGTCTGTTTTAACTCTCATAAATTATATTATTTAGAATTAAAGTTTATTTAGATTCAAATTAAGTTAAGTAAATGATATAATTTAAATAGAAATATTTATTTTCCTAATAATTATTTACTTTTATGTGTCCAACAGTTGCAAATGTAATGAATTTAAACATTTTACGGTTGAACTAATGTATGATATGTGGTAGTTTGAATTTTTAATTACTTTTCATTAAAACTTTAAAGTAGATCTTACATTGTATTCTTGTAGACATTAACACCAGTTTGTAACTGTAAATTTTTATACTGACTAATAGCTTTTTCTTTTTAATCTTATGAAAAAGAGTGATCTGGAAAAAGCTTTTAAGTTTATTCTCAACTTTTTTAACGTTAAAATGTCAAAAACAAATTACGTTTTTTAGAAAATGATAAAAACTTTGTTCACGAATCCCTCGATAAATTCAATCAGTATTAAATCTTTTTACAAGTCATTAAATTTGTCTTTAAACATGTGAATGATGATGAATATTAGTCACTTTGAATACAAAATTATTTCAAGATGTCTAAAAGCTATTAGCTTAAAACGATGATCAAATTCAATAAAATAATAAAAGTATAAAATTATATATCGTTATTTTTTTGAATATACAAAATTAAAATATAGGATAATATATCTATTTTGGTTTAAATAACACTAAAAAAATCGTGTAAAAATACAATTAATTATTAATGTGTTTTTATACTTTTAACACAGAGATTAGTATCATATGTATTAATCTTATTTACTATGTTTAATTGAAATATATTTGAATAAATGTGCAATCATTTTTAAATTGGATGTCTAAATATTTTTAACCAGTATATCTATTTGAATTAAATTTAAATTTAATTGTTTTGGAAGGTAGATAATATGAACTCACTTGGGTTTAAACGAGACTATGAGTGGGATTGGCTTATTTGATACGACAGCATCCGGTGGTGATATTGTAAATACTTCGTCAACGGAGCGCGTAACAAAACGTTCAGGACCTTTAGAAAAAAATCAAAAAATCGTACAAGCGAACACCATCGAGCGATGAGCTCACAGGCGATTTGATGCCCAACAAGGTGGAAACCGGGTCGGCAAAGTTAATCTATACGTTTATTATTTCACTTGTTAGTCTGTAGTGAGCATATATGCGTGTACCTGAATAAGAAGATAACATCACGTTTATGCTTTTAGTTTCCTCTACGACCACTTGACCAAAATTTATGTAGTTCGTTGACAGTTTTAGTACTGGGAAGTATATGTGAATTTTGAATGTAGCAACCATCTAAACAAAATACCCTAATATTATCGTGTGTATATACTATGAATACTAATAATAATTAAATTGATAGATAGCAATTTTGTATCCGTTTGCTTTTGTGTTACGCTAATATATACATATTATACTAGATGATTCTTTTATAGAACAACAGTTGTTTCTATAAAAAAATGTATTGAAGTTTTTGAAAATATTTATATATATATCAAAATACTAAAAAAAAAAAAAAAATTATGTTTCAAAATATGAAAATGTATGATGTCATTCAAAAAAATAATTAATGATTAAAGATATAAAAAAATTTATTTATTTCGACTGGAAAAACAATATTTTTAAAAACATTAATATATTTTTTGAATAGTGAGTGTTGTTACCAAAGATAATTGCTTTGTATATAACTTATCTATATGTATTCTTAAAATTGAAATAGTGTACAACGATTAAATGCTATGCACAATGTATATACATAATTGCTTAAGAGAAGTATTCATTATCAACAAATTATTGGATAAAATTGAATATATTATAATATTATACAATCTATTTACAAATCAATATTTTATTATAAATATGATTCTCAAATTATTGGTTTTTTATGGAAATATTAAAAATTATTAAACAAAATATAAAATATTCCATAAAGTATAAATAAGCCTATTTTTTTTATCTTAATTAATTAATTAATATATTTTAATAAAACATATTTAATCATTTTTTATTAAACACTTTGCTTCCTAGAATAAAATCAACAATATACCTTAAAAATGGAATCTAAAGAATAATAATTTATTATATTATGTTCGTACTCGTAAATAAAACGTGCTCATATATAATCGTATATTATTTTGGTAACCCATTCTTATTTGAAATCATATAGGTCAAATAAACCTTAACCAGATGCTTTTTATGCCATTATAAAGGATAGAAACGGAAAAACAACCAATTGTTTTGGGAAATAATAGCTTTAAATTCAATTTTGGGCCGAATATTATAGAAATATCATTTTATTGGAAATATAATATATAATATTCAAGATTTAATGCAAGTGTTTTTATAAAAAATCTTAACTTTCAATAGAAATATAGAGTCGAATATATAAATACCATACTGTTAAATCTACTGATGTTTTTAATAATTTGAATACCCTAGAGATCAAAATACATAAAGAATACTTGATATGGGTTAAATTTAATGAGTGACACTTTTTTTAAAGTCCCTAGAAAGCATATATAAATCATTAAATTATTTATGAAATTAATATTTATTACTATTTGCATTAGATATTTTAAATACTTTATACATAAGTTAAATATTTCAAATTTTAAATAAAAATTAGTGAATAAAATGCATTATTTCTTGTATTTTTTTTTTATTTAAATACCTTAGGTTTAAAATAACTATTTTCATATACAGCGCTTAAGTATCCTATTTTTTCGAATTTTCTAGGCGATAGTGTTGTAGGCATTTTTGGTATATAGACTTGTTTAATATCTATAGAAGCTTGCAGTTCGATCTAAAGGAATATCATAAAAATTAAATATATTATGTGTGAAACATTAACAATGTTGAATATTGATGCTATGTTTTAATAAATAAACGTAATAACATACAATATTTAATCAGAAATAAGTAAAACATATTATGCAATAAATTTTTATACTTCGATCAAATCCTTATGAAACAAATAAATAGTTTCTTTTCCGGGACGAATACCACATCTCAATGTTCTCAAACTTGTTATAATGAACGGGCTACTGATTTTGAACGAAATGTTTTCAGGATATCGTAAGTGATTGCACATGGTAAACAATCGACTTACCGTATAATATTGTGATCGGGAGTTATACATTTGCGATGCTGACACCTAAAAATTATCATAGCTATAATGCTATATCCATCGATGTATTTGATCAAGAAGTTTTTTCTTAGAAGGAAGTAAAAGAATAAATGATGCGTTCACGCAATAAAAAATAATATAAAAAATGCCTTGTGGATTGTTTTTTTTATCCTATTAACATTTTTTTTATGTTATTCTTTAATGACTCATAACATATTTATTACTTGGAAAATATTATCCAACTCTCGTATGACTAAGTTTGGTTGAATTGAATGTCTAGTTTCCGAATAAAGATTAACAACAGCTGGTTTCATTTTAAATCCAGTCTTTTCTTATACAATATTCTCTGAAATAATTACAGAAATATTATTGTACTATTCAGGTACTGCTCTATAAATATTGCATAGATAACATTAATTATGCCTATTTCTGTTAACTTATCTTAATAGTATGAAATGTCATATCAATTTATCATGACATTGAAAGTAATGAATTTCAATATTTCAATATTTAAGACTCAAAACAATATTATTATCATTTAAGATATTTAAGATGAATTTGATATTTTTAAATAATAATAGTAGAGACGAGTCTTGACTGATGGCCGATTTTAAAAGTTGTATATTTCTGTTTAGTTATACTTTAGAAATTTCTTAGAACTTATAGTTATACGTAACTTGCATATTAATAAATTATTGTATATTGGTAATTTTGGATGTTGATAATATATATAATATATTATATTATATCACTATACAAATATCCGTGAACACGTGAATACGTAAATTATTCTAAAATGTGTGAACACGGATAGTGAATTCACATGTATTAAGTATAAGTGAATACAAAATGTTCTTTCGCGGACTTAATGTTCATATACGTATTAATTCACGTTTTCGATCAAGACCTCTAATATATATGGCTTAAAAATTAATTTCTATACATTTTAATACATACTCGAGAGTCGAGAGTTCTAAATTATGGAAATAAGTTGCTGTTTAAGTATATTATATGAGAAAAATATTATTGATAGTAATATGCAAGACATTAGTGTTAGTACTATTTACAACAATCTTTTTATTATTTTTATGTTAAAAATGTGTATAAATAAATATAATATAATTAAAGTAAGATCTTAAATTTACCCAGCTGGTTCAAGAGCAGTCACTATTCCAACTGCTTTTCCATTTACTATATTATTTTCATCACGGTTTATGGATATTTCTTTAGCCCGATCTAATGAAAATGTCACATATCCTAAGGTCTTTGGTTCTAATTTCAATATAATAGGTTCAATCTGAAAACAACCAGTTAGTTTATGAAAGTGAGGTTAATTGTTAAATAAGGTATATAAACTAGATATAAATTTATTTTTACATATATTATTATAATATATGTGTAGCATAGTTATTGAAATTTGTTTAAAAAATAAAAGAGTTTTTCATTAGTTTATATGGTATACGTATTAATTTTGATTTTAATAATATGTATTAATATGAGTTTCTTATTTATAAAAAAGTAATGTAGATTAAGGTCAAAAACTGTGGTATTGTCAAGCTATCTTAGTTTGCTGAAAACAGATTAATCATTCACGCCATTAGGATAATGATTATAGTAAGAGGTTTGATGTTTGGTATTTATATATTACGTTTATACTACGTATAATAATAGTATACAGAACTATACTGTATTTTGCTTTTTGTCGTGGAGATTTTTCTTTAAAAAAATTTAGATACATTATTGTCTTAATCTAACTAATTTTAATATATTATGTAGGTGTACACCTACATAATATATTAAAATATATATGTTTATGTATATTGAGTTATTTTCTATTGAAATTTAAGATTTTTATAAATATTTTTTTCAATTTTACAGGATTGTGAATTATACTTTTTGATTAAACTTTTATTAAAATAAAGGTATAAATATGTATTGTTAGCATTTTTTATGAATAATAATATATAGTATAGATAGGAAAATTTTTAAATACTAGAAAAATAAAGTACTTAATACTTAAAAATACTAGTTGTTAAATTTTCAAGAAATATGTTGGTTGGATAAACAAATAAATTGTGTTCCTTAGTTAACTTATAGAAATATATATTTCTTTGAATAATTTATAGGTGTAATTAGATATGTAATATATTATATTTTAATATTCAATTCAAGTCAATTGATTTTCAATATAATTGGTAATTACGTAAGGTTAACATTATAGGTTAACAATTTAGTTAAATATAATTTTTTTTATTCGTTACATCGATTTAATTTTTTAATAGTTAAATAAGGCTTGTATGATGAAAATCATTAATGTCTGTATTAACATTTATAAATTATTACGGCAGTGATGCGAATAATTTAAAAAGTTATTATATCTTAAAGCTACTAAATTATATTATTCTAAAGAATGATAAAGTGGTGTTAATATCTTACTTTAAAATACCGAGGATTTTCTAAACCATCATAATTGGTGATTCTGACAGACCAGTGGTCTGGATGGTCGGGAGTTAATGTATCAATTAATACTCCAAATGGTTTATTTTCTTTAGTTTTATTATAAATGCGCCAAGATATTTTGACCGGAACTTCACTATTATTCAATATTTCTAATCGATTTTCCGATTCAATCGAGTAAAGGCTGAAGCTTAACAAATAATTCACACAAGACAGAAGCGTTACCTATTTAATATGTATATGCTGGTATGCAATAGTTTTCATAAAATAAATTAAATGTCTATAAATATATAAATATATAGTATATTAAATTTGTATACCACACTACTCAATGAAAATAATAATTGTATATGTATTCTTTCAATTTATGTATTTTTGTTAATACATATGTAATTTAAAGAATGTATTGGTTTTACAATGGTCGAGATTTTTTTTCAGTTAGCTACCATGTAAGTAAACATTTTTTTTTTTCAATAGGAGTTCTCTAAAAGTTTCATGTAATCCTTTGTATAACCCTTTTATAGGTTCGTATTGAACACAGATGGTACTTTAGAAAGGTCATTATTTATATTTTCTGTTAGTTTTCGGAGAAATGCAAAAACTTTTGAAAATCCATGGAAATACTTTGAAATTTACGACACAACATCTTTACCTAACATGTATTTTGGTTATTTTGTTACTGAATAGTTTATAAGATAATTCAATATAATAGAAATATCCAATGTTTTTGATTTCAAATATTTATATTTTTCATGGTTTTTTTATAATTTTATTTAGTAGGTAAAACTTTAATTACGACATAATATTCAGTTTATTATTTTAAATAGTTTTCGATGAACCGTTTGTTAATTTAACGTACCTTAAACACTGGATAGTTTAAGAATTATATATTATATTTATACTCGTTTCAACTACACTATATTTAAAACTCAAATACCATATTTGTTCTCATAAATAATATAATGTTCATCTTTTAAATTTAAAAATATAAATGTTCTATAAATATTAGAATAAACTAAAATTTTTTCATAAGTTTAGTTTTATGTTGTTTTGGGTTAATTTGAATTATTTTATGTGCATTTATATTTTATAGCATTACTATGCATCAAATTTGTAATACCTACTTAGGTTTATAGTTTACTGTTAAAAAATAAAAGTATATATTAAGTAGATTATTATTTAACAGTTTTCATATGGAATTTAATATACACTTTATAGTGTTGAACAATTTATAATACGAGTACGTTTAGTTAAAAAAACGTTTTCTAAAATAAAAAAATGTATTTTAATTTTAAATGCTATACGTAGTTTAAGTTTTGAAAAAAGAAATATGACAGAGTAATGATATACTTATTTTTATGAGATGTTTCATATAAGTAGTCGTTGCCTTTGTTTGTTGTCCCAGTTGACTAAAAATTGAATTACGTTGTGAAAATGTCGTTACTTACTTGATGGTTGGTTTGTGAACGTCTTTAGCTAAAGGGAATTCTATAGGGAACGTAATGGCATTGATGATGAGTGGTATGTGGATGGCCGGTAGAATATCGAGTCCTACGTGTAATTCAATAGTCACCACGTCCTCATATCGACCCCAAGTCGTGGCCAACACCCATATGGACACTTTGAATTCATCCATACCGTACAAAATCTCATCATCTCTTTCTATCCATATTGCACAATATTTTTTCGATGTAATGTCTATATTATCTTTGTAAGTGTCTACAAAGTAAATAAAATTTTTATTTTTATTTTGTAAATTAAGCTATTCAGTCAAATGACTTATTGTACACAGTATAAATATATATATATATATATATATGTCCAGCTCAAAAAAATCTAAACATCTTTCTAAATTATAATCATGGACCTACGAGTAATATCTGTTTTAGTCATAATCACAAAACTAAAGTTACTTTTATAAAACTCAACATCGTATTTAATAATATTGTTAAATTAAAGAATATTAAAGATAACTATGTAATTATTAAAAGCAAATTGCTGATCGAACTTAAATGTTACCTATTGTTAAGTGGGTTAATTTTAAAACTAGCTGTACAACAGAATAATAAATATATTTAATATCAATTAGTTGAACATATAAAATAATACATAGTAACATTATCTAGTTATAATAAAAATCTTTTATATTTAGAGTTTGTAACAGATAAGTTAAAATAATTTATTTATCAATTTTTATGATACTATCTAATTAAATAAATATATAATGTTACTACTTGATAGAGCTCTTAAATTTAAATCAGAATTTAGTACGGAAAGAGTTATAAACATGAAAATATGATTGGAATCATTAAAGTTGAAATACTATTATTATTCACAACAATACACAGTAGAGAATTAAATTTTGTTATAACAGCAGTTGTCGAAATTAACTTTTGTTATTAGTTCTTGTTTATATATTGTTTCTTTACGTTTAAGTATACAATAATAGAATATACATAATAATAAAATATCAAGTATAATTACTAATAACTGCAAACAGCTGTTACACGAATATTTTATATGTTTATCTAACCTATAAATATTTGTTTTAATTTCATTATGTATTTTCATAGTTTTATGTATAGTTAAAATATAACATTTATAAAGATATGTAATAATAAACTAACAAAATAAAATTAAAGAAAACATATATCATAATTTACTTAAAAAACATATAATAACATAATATTAAACATATTATAATAACAAGCCTATGTATAGGTAACAATTAAAAGTATTTTAATCTTGGTTATTGTATAAAATATTACCCAATTTTATTAGTGTGAATTAATAAATAATAATTTTGTTTTATCCAGTTCAAAATATACAAAGAAAAGTATTAATTATACTAATTAAAGTAATTCGGCGGAAAAAATATTGTGTTACTTTGTTGGAAATACAATGTACTATTCGAAAATCACTGTTACACATTATTTTTATCATTCTTGTTGTTTGCTTTAATTTCACTCGCCTTCTGTTATTCTCATTTTATACCTTAATCAATACAGTTGTCATTCATATTAAAGAACAAAAAAATATATGTTTTAATTAACTAATTTTTTTTTTCATTTAAATGTCTAGACTCCGTAAAAAATACTTGCTATCGATTTGAGATACTTATAATAATAATTACATAATAACTTTATTGTATTTAACTAATTTTTAATTTAAATAGAAAATTTTCTCTACATTATTAATATCATTATTATTTGTAAATTATAATAATAAAATAATATCCTCGAAGTTTTGAAAAATATATTTTCTGAAAAAAAAATCGTTATTTCTTACAATAAATTAATTGTTATTATGGATATCTAAGGTAACCTTTTTGGTTAGGAAAACTGTGGATTCTAGAACATGTAAGATAGTAACATTGTCTATAGTGTTTCTATGTCATTCTTTATATAAATCTTTTAAATGATTATTTGTTTTTAAATCAATAATTTCAAGTTGAACAATTTCTTGGACATCATTTTCATCTGACAAAAATGGATTTTCTATCATCCGAAATGAAATCATATGTGATTTGAAATCTTAAACACGGTTTTCAAATTCTGTCGATAATTGTTCCAATATACTCACAAAATTATTTGTCGGAAAGTCAATAAAATAGTTTTGTTTAATTTATTGACACGTATTGAAATGTAAAAAATTTTGCTTTAATATTTGGTTTTTAAAAAGTCATAATTTTATTTCAAACAATTTTACATCACTTATAAGCTCGAAAATAGTTTTTGACTGTTTTTGAAGTTTAAGATTTAATTTATTTAAATGAGCTAAAATATTAGTTAAGAAAGCAAGATCATACATCCATTGTTCGTTTTAAAATTCTTCTACTGGTTTATTTTTTTCTATCATAAATATTTAAATTTCCCGCCGAAGATCAAAAAATCGTTTTAAAACTTTTCCTCGACTTAACCACCTAACCTGGTTATGGTACAACACATCTTTATGTTCCGATTCCATTTCATTTAAAAATTCTATAAATTGTCTATGTTTTAATCCGTGCGATCTAATGAAATTGGCTGTTTTTGTAACAATATTCATCACATGTTTCAAATTCATAATTTTATCACACAGAGATTGTTGATGAATAATACAGTGTAAAAATATAGGTGTATCAATCATTTTTGAAGTTGTTAACTATGCTATTCTTCCAACTAATCCAGTAAATAATATTATATCAGATAAGATATACTATAGATATACCTAATATCCTAATATATCTATTGTACATTTTATCGAAATGAACAAAAAAAAACGTGAAGTATATATGGCCCGCAGTATAAATATAAATTTCGAATGTGGCCCGCAAGTTGAAAAAGGTTGGGCACGCCAGGTGCTATACCTTAATCCTTAATGTCATACTCTGCTGTTTGAATTATTAAGACCATTATACTTATTATATTAGTATTGAACTAACAAGATAATATTATGAATAGGGAATAATGAATCAGTCATAGTAAACATATTATTTAATAACTGATCTTCGCTATATCGTTGTTTAGATTTTAAATATACAAATTTTATGAAATTAAGAATAATATAAAATATATTGAATAAGCAATTTAATACATCAATAAATTCGTTTTTTAAAATTTTGAATTAAAGTTGAAGTAAAATAGTTATTATTAACCATGTTTTTAATTTTTAGATAAATATATTTTGAAATATTTTTTTTTAGTGCTAGTTAATATGTTTAGGAAAATTCATGACTGTATAGTATATTTATAATTCTTAGATTAATCATCACCAAAATGTCGAGTCTACAATTATTATTTTATGTATATAAAAAAAATTAATAAAATGTATTTAGTTTATAACTAGGATATTATAATATATTGTTCAAATAATTTACGGTTATAGAAAATACTGATTAATAAATTTCCCTCAAGTGTTGCATATTACCTATATAGATTTATGAAAATTTGTCTGCACCAAATACTGATCATTTATAACACGAAAAAAAAAATACTCATATATTATGATTTATTTTGAATTTTAAATAAGTGATAATTCAGTGATTAATTACATTATTAATATACTTAATTCTAATAGGAAGGTATTTACGTACAATCTTATTTACCCATTCTGATCAATCATATTGAGTGACGTAGTATTTGGATATCAATAAAAAAAACCTTGTCAGTTTTTGTCTATGCCCATTTATAATATGTTTAATAGATGTTGTTACGGAATTATTATAGTCTCCTTCGAGTCCCTCGCCTCTTTTTAAAATATGTAAAACTATAGACATATTTGTACAATGAAAACGTTTAAATTCTTTACATTTATCTCCATAGTAAGTTTTTTGGCGACTCAATTTATTAGATACGATAATTGATTGTAAGCTTATTTCACAAATATTCATGTGTACTTACTTTTTATTTTGCTCGAAGTAAAATAGTCATAATATCTAACTTTCGTTTTAACTTGACAGGAAATTTTCGTAGTATTTTGAATAGTTATACTCTGTTCCATAGCTAAACATTTAAGAACACAGACATAAAATAGATTATCGTCAATTGTATCGAATATGAATATTTGTGCCTGTATTGCATTCTATGTCTTTAAACGCTATAACGGGATGGTAGTAGTCCAGCTCTCGTTGAAATTGTTCGACCAACGGTGAGCATAACGGTGTGTCACGTCTCGGCCATTCTCCAAAACGCCATTTGGTCGGTTCCTGGTCTTCCGGCCTATATACCACAATTGCATCCGGTCATTTTATGGTTTCCCTGTTAGCTTTTATCAGAGCTTTTATGCTCAACGAGCTAGAAAGTTTTATGCGTATTCGCATAGTCGTTTACTGTGATTATATAATTATTATAAGAAGATTTTTTATGTATAGGCGCATATCTACAATTTGTGATTATATAAACGTGAAGTAAACTTTTCGATTTAAATATTTAGTAGACATACACGATAAAGATCCTATTTTTTTCTACACTGATTTTAAAAACTTGCTTAAGTAACTATATAAGTTTAGAATTTAAATTTAACAGCTAATATAAAAATTGAAGAAATTAAATGAAATATGAATATAAATTTATTAGTTTAGTGTTAACTATTAAAATTGCCTATGCAATCTTATAATTATAAGTATTTGAAATACTTATAGAAATGTAATAATAGATCAGTGTTGCTTTGGGTTTTATCTAAAACTTTATGACTCGCCTGATAAAGAAAGAAAATATTTATTATATTGTAACTTTACTCAATTTCATATTCTTCTGCATTTTCAGTTTCAGAATAATTTAAATATTTGGTTATTGATGTTCGATTGCTTTCAGATTCGAATAAATCAATTTCCATTAGTTCTGTATTAATGATCCATTGTTTTTTACTAACAAATGTAAATGATAAAATAAACAGTGATGTCTATAACATTAGAATAATACGTTTTCTTTTGAAAATTATTATTAAATTTTGAGTTAATAATATGTACCTATCTAGATGATGTTTAATATAATATGTATGTTAATTAAATTATTATAACTCATTATAAATAATTAGTAATTTCCAACGTCTGTTTAGAAATTTGATCAAATACTTACTGGATACTGCTATTGTTTAAAATTATAGAAAAAATTAAGTGATATTAAGTCAATTAACTAATTAAATAATAATAAACGAAGAATATATAATAAATAGAATTGTCAATGTAAACAAAGTAAAACGTAATCACTCATGTGGTATTGTGGTTGTAACTTTAAAATTTAATTTATTATTATTGTATTATAGATATATGTGTATTAGATTTATATTAAAATAAGATAAAAAAGTGTATTTCTTGAAAAATCCAAGTAATTTTTTTAACGAAAAATTATTTGACGTTTGAATCGTAATAAAAGGAAAACAATGATGCTCATAGATGACTTACTAGTACATAATATGTATACTATAGTTAAGTTACGACAATTCTAGTTGGATTTCAGTTAGTGCTTTTTGTATATAATTGTATAATGACAATGGGTATCTTTCAGTATTTTTCATAATACAAACTGAATTTTAAGGTATGGATAAAATAAATTGTAATTGAATATTTACTAAATAGAATCATTGGTATTTATAAAATATAAAATAATTATTGATTTGTTCACCTATAGACGGATTTTATTATTATTATCTATTTGCAAAATTTAATAGAAATAAATAATAAAATCAGAACTAACAGTGTTTTTGTTAAACTGTTATATAACTGTAAGTTTTGTTAATTAAATTACAGAAAACAAAATATCAATGAGTTAGTATTCTTATGCGTACTTTTCTTGCCACGTTATACTATATTGTGTATCACACGCGTCGACATATGTTACTGTAGCGCTGAATTCATTTACCCAACATTCGAGACTGATCTGTTGTGGTGCAAGTGCATTGCACTGTATAAAACACGGTATGTGACATTTGTTTAAATAGCCCTAAACAAAATCAATACATTATTACATCTTGGATCACAAGTATTTCGTTAGAGTTCAGTGTTGTAGTCCTTACACTTTTCTTAGGCGTTACAATAAATTCAAATTCAACGTTAGCATTGCTATTAACAGTCCCACTGCTGGGCTTAAACATGCAATCTATTTTATCCGTATCCGATCCCATTGGGTTGCCCCAAGAGTAGACGAAATCACAATGAGCATTATTGAGTAACTGAATTCCTTTGTGGGTGTGAGGTATGCCCCTGTAAAGAGACTCGGCAATGGCAATGGTGTTAACATTCAAATGCACATCTGGGAGTGTCGCGTAAGTAACCGACTGGGTATGTACAGTCTTTGACCCGGCGAACGACCATTCGACTAATTGACACGAGATCCCAGTCGCCTAAAGGTTCACAAGATATTATTGTGGAGGACTTAACAGGTAGTAGGTACCTGCCCTTAGTGATTATGAATTAATAAATGAACATATAAACTAATTTAAGCAGGCTCGTATAATCACTTATTCGCCTGACTAGATACACTTAAGGTATTCTGCACCATTTAATTAAAACACGAAGAAATTGTTTTGGAAATGGTTTTAATTTTGTGCATCCTAAGTTTTGAAATATAATTTCACCTATTTTCTTTTTAAGTTTTTTTTCCATAAAAATTTAATAGTTAACAAAAATTATATACTTTTTATTTCAGTACAATACATAATATTTTTCTGTAACGAGTTAATTTATAATTTACTGTTAATAACTATGTTGTAGAGTATTTATTAGACGAAGTGATTATAATTATGCCTTAGATTTAATTGTAAATACATTATATAAATCGTTAAGTTAATTATGTTATTCTTTTTTGTACAACTTTTCTCTTTATATATTACTTTTAACTAAGTTTAATAATATTTTTTGACTTGATAAAATATTTTACTGAGAAAATGAAATAGAAAAATTAGACTATTATTGACTACACAAAATGAAATGGCGTTATTTAATACCTCCTAGTTTCTATAAATAATTAAATAAATTACTTTTTACGACAT
Organism: Rhopalosiphum maidis; assembly: GCF_003676215.2. Lineage (NCBI taxonomy): Eukaryota > Metazoa > Arthropoda > Insecta > Hemiptera > Aphididae > Rhopalosiphum > Rhopalosiphum maidis. The sequence goes on from NC_040877.1 coordinate 72,773,504, forward strand.
TCTGTATTCCTAATCCCTATTATAGGTATATACATATGATGCATATATAAAATATATAAAGTATACCAGCAACATTTGAATGATTTAACTATCCATTTAAGATTTAATATATTAATAATAATAATAATATTTCATGACACAAAAGTAAATGAATACCAACATACTTAGTATCATTTAACTTTATTTAAAACAAAAAAGTACACTGGGTGCACACATTAGCAAGCAGAAAATGTTTTGTTAGTTAATCTTAGATAATAATATCATACAAAATAATTATAATAATATGCGAAGTATAACTAATTAAAGACAAGAAACAAATACGAACGAAAGATGTAACAAATGTGTTATGTGATACATATTCATCCGGTAACTACATGTTAAAAGATTACAATTGTCTATACCTTTAATAATAACATTTCAAAACGTATTAGCAAAATATGCATTCGGTGTTACTTGAAACGTACGGTTATGAGTATATTGTACACCTATACTGGCTATACTTTTGTTTTTCTTTCGATCGTCAAAGGAAAATATGCTAGAAAGCGTTAAATTTCCTATTAGCTGAGTTTTATTTCCTACCAGATGCGTTGAACTCTCGTTCTTTGATCGAGCTTTTTTTCCTGAATTTTCGCTTACTTCGGTTTCAACCGGCGTTTTAAAGTTTAACGTAGTATACATCGTATTTTGGTTTCCATATGGGCCAAACGACTTGATGTCGCCGTGCAAACTTAGCGTACCGATGGTGTCGAATTCGTACAGATACCTTTGCACGGAAAATGAGCCGTTGGATATCACATTAAATTCGACGTCGTACGAATTTAATGTACCCGCGCAGATGTTGTCGAGCGGTGCTATTGTCGGTCGAACGCGCACGTTAGGAATCTGTTCGACCGTCCCGCGTACGTATACTATTGTTTCACCGGTGTCACAGTCCCTATTTTTGGTCAAGAACCTTAACATCTCTCGAAATAGACCAGGACATAAGGGTTCGATAAGCACGCTGATTTTAGCTCGATCTGTAACTTCAAAACACTTGGGTTCTACCACTATGGACGCGTAAGCGTTTTCGTCACTAGGAATCCACGAAACGTGCACGGGATATGACCCGTTGTTGATAAAATTCACTGTTTCTTTAACGCACAAATCGGTCCTATACGAAACGTGTCACAACGTTTAATAACAATAAAACAAAATTGTACAAAAAAATGTGTGTAATATTATTTTCCTTTTTGTTCACCTTATTTGGTGCCAATTCAAATCTACAATTATGCGGTCGGTATATAATGATATACGTTCTTTTCCATTATACTCGGATATCACTTCGATTTGAGCCATTTTTATCGACAGCGACTAAAAACCAAATTATACAGCCCTTTTAAGACGTTAGTTTTGAATAGCTAAATTTATTAATGTTTCTATTTTCATTCGTTATTGTCAAACTGATTGTAGATATTTAGAATTTACAATAATTTCAACGACTAGAAAACTAATAATAAAAAACTGATACCATATGGAACGAAATCGGCTTATAATGTTTAATCAGACAAAATATTGTTTAATTTTGTTTTTGTTTAGTGTACTTTTATATAGGGTAAGCGTATTGAAAATAGTATTACATTTAATGAAGCCCCTGTGGTACAATAAAAATATGAAATTTTTACTATTTTAATAATTTAAGCGAAGAACTTTCAAAAAATATTGTGATTTACTACGATTTTCATTAAAAACCAACTTCAGTTTTAAAGTGTTAAATGTTAAATATTATTTGTGTTTATAAGGTTCATCTGAATAAAAAAGAAATATATATATACATGTTTATGTTAAAATGATTAATTGAATTTCGATAATAATTAGAGTAAAAGTAAAGTAAAGTAAAATGAACGTTTTTTTTTTTTTTATTTAAAAAAAATGTATTTTAAAAACTACCTTAGTTATTCTAATTTTTTGTAAAAAATTATGTCCGTTTACCACCGGATTTACAAAATTACATTTTTACTTTTTATTTTTGCTTATAATTAATACTTGATAAATCTAAATCGTTAACTTGTCTTAAATATACATTTGAAAACTAAGATTGTCTTTGAAATTAATATGCATCATATATTGTTATATATGACATATTCTCATTAAAACATAATAATATGATGTAAAAACATTTGGATTATAATCATAGTATCTAATTATCTGCACGTTAGAACCTAACCTATAGTTATTAATGATATTTGACACAGACGGTCATCTCATAAAATTGTCCTCGTTCTGTGAGTAAACAATCGCCATAAATTTAACTACACGTAGTTCCGTTGTGTGGAGACATTATATACATTATATACGGGTTTACTGCCGTGTTATATTTTATTGAGTAATATTATGTTCAAAGATGCTGAAATGACCACGTCCAAGTCGTCGGTGAAATGATAAAACGGTTAGGAAACCTATTTAATATTAAACTGGTATACAGTCATTTTAGTATGAGTGTGTATACTACAATATATAGTAATTACATACTTCGATCTACACAGTAATGTACATTCATTACCTGTCATTTCTCATGGATAAACCCTTCACACGGCTAAGAGTAAATTTAATTTAATTTAATTAGTTTTATTTTTTTTTTAAATATAATCGTTTAGATATTATGTGCATTGTTTAGTCAAAATGTTGGAGACAATATTATCAAATAATATAAAATAATTCATTGCGTTTGCAATATTATAATTAATATTTGTTTTCAGTAATTCTATTAACTACTATAGATTAGAAAGTAATAAAAAATATTTTTGAAAAAATCCCATCATTCTTATCCAAAAACATTTTTTCGGTTTTACCTGCGTGAGTTTATTATTGGCTATTTTAAAATATTATAAGATTAAATAATGGTTTTTTTCTTCACTCTACCGTATTATGATGTCATTATTTATATAATATATATTATACTCTGTATATTGTAATATACTTAAATTTATATCACCAACTCTCAAAAGGAGATTATATAATGTGATGGAACTCTTATTAATCTTGGATAATTAATTAATATTTAATTAATTATACTTAGATATTTTACCTCTGGATTGTCCTCTTGTTCTTCGAAATATATATTTTGATCGTCGATACTTTCTTTGGGTATATCATCAATCATCATGCTTTTTATTTTTATATAAAAAATAAAAAATAAATAAACAAATACGTAGCTATAAATTTATTTTTAAATCAAATTAAACTTTGGTTTAGTGAGTAGATATAAAACATATTTTTGTATAAATAAATAATGTAGTGTTAACAAAATATTGATCCAAAATATTTTTAAACTAATACGAGCAATTTTCGTAATAGTAGAGTTCATAAAAATGTAATCGTACAAAAAACTTGTAAGAAATAAAGATAAATGTTAAGCAAGTTATAATTTTATGAATGTTTTATTTATTATTTATTTACACATACTCCTCTATCGGCTTTTAATTCTGATATTTTATATTTTTTGAAAACAATTATGTATTATTCTAATTATTAATTTAATGTAGAGTTGTAACGTTTGTTTAATCTGTTCATAGTTTATTTAATTAAATAAGGTTATATTCGAAATAAATTTTAACGACAACCACTGGTAATCATGGTATGATTATTAATTATTAACTAAAAAATAATACACTTTAATTTTTCTATATTTATAATTTATGTTTATAACTCATAAATAGAAATTAAGTCAAATAGAACTATAGAATGCAATATATACTTATTTATTCTACTTTACATTTTTAAAAAGTTTATGAATAGAAAATAATAATAATTGTATTAATTATATTAATTTAATTTACATAAACAAAAGTGAAGTAATTGAACGAATATTATGGCAATTATAATTCAAGTAACTAATCTATATTTCCTTCCACTAGTGGGTTTCGCCATAAAACGTGTATAATATATCGTGTACATAAATACATCTGTTATTATTCTGTACCTCTTATAAATTAAATAATATATTGAGTTTAATATTACTTTTAATTATTTAAATCTTACATTAAAAACAATATTATACATTGTGTACTAAGTTATATTGTACGTTAGCAATGTATTATGTGTTAAATTATATTTCAAACAGCTTTTATACTGTTTACTAATTAGTCATTTGTGAATATAATTAAGAACTACGGCATAATGTATAGCGTTAATTATAGAAAAAGACACTAGAATATCGAATTAGTCATTGAGTATTTTATTTAGTTAAGTAACTTAACATTTGTAAGAGTACCTAGAATGATAAATAATTATTGTACTTATTCGATAAATGTGCCAGAAGCTCTGAGGTTAGACTAAGAATTACTGAAAAAAGGTTAAAATATTAAAAACTGGAGGTTGTTTTATTTTTAATGCTTTTTACAATTAATTATATTAATAAATAGAGATATAAAATACAATTTGTGTTCAATCTACAATCTTTATAATAATATAACAATATAGTATAATAGTATAATAATTGTATAATACAACTTATTGAGCACATTATAATATAATACTCGGAGGTTTTTCCAAAATTGATTGTAAAAACTCTATATTATATTTATATATATATAGTCACTTGGTAATTCATTATAATAATATAATATAAAAACCATACGGTAACAGTTTTTTAGCTAATTAGTAATTCTATAGTTTTTATATTATGTATGTTAATTTTAAATAACATAAATTAGTTTTATTTTATATTCACTAACTAGGTAGGTAGTTTTAAATATTAATTATCAAGTTTAAATAATGATAAACAGTATTTCAAATGTTGATAATACATTTATTAGTTTACTAATACATTAAAAAATTATTATAAGTTTTAAGTACAAAACAAAATTTGCAGTAAAACGTTATATACTTTTCATTTTCATTTTAATATTTTATATCAACTTTAGTAAATACCTCAAAAAATAATAAGACATAGTTCCATTTAAAAGCTAAAAATAAAAATTTGAAATGAAAGATAAACATTTTTATAATTAATTCATTAGAGATAAAATATTAACCTTTAAATATACAATAATAAATATTTATAATTAAATAATTTATATTTCAGAAAAATAAACATATTATGTTTTTAAAAATGTACACAGCAAATCAGAATACTTAATCAAGATTTATATTTTAATTCACATAGTTCATCGATTATAAATAGTATTTATAATAGCCTGGTTGTTTAATATTTTTGCTAAATACCTCATTTTTGTTCAACTAATTTGAGATCAGTTTTTTATTTCTATACAATTCCAATCTAAATCATACTTGAGTATTTATTTCAGTTATTTTTAAGCTGCTATTTTTACGTGGTTCTTTTTGATATCGTTTATATTTGTTTAGAAAAAAAATATGCATTCATAACTAAGTTCTAGGGAGATTTATAAAAGTTTTATGATAACTTTTAATAAAACTGGGGTATAGTGTAAATTACGCGCTACCTTTATATATGGTACACATCAAAATTAATGTACCAAACCCAAAATTAACATAAAAATACAATCTAGAATTTTCGTTTAAACGTTTTAATTTGAACTATTTTTATTTTAAATTAAACAACTATGACATACACCATAATCCTGTTTTTTTCATTATAAACAATCCTACGTATCCTATGGATAACATATTAATAATTATAATGATTCGTATTAAAACGTCATTAAATAATACTTTGTCTTATAAATCTATTTTAGTCGACATTCGATCAGATGGAATATTAGTATAGGTGACTATTTTATTTTATTCTTATTTAGTAAAATATTTACAACCCTTAAATCAATAACTATGTTACTCAGTTTCTATTCAATTAGATACTCTGATCTACAATTAGGAGGTACATGAAATAATAAAAAAAATTTTTAAAATGTATTTTAATCATTACTATTCAATAACTAATTGTCAACTTATAATATTATTTGTGGAATAATAAGAAAGATATTTTTAAAAATTCTCAAGAATTTAAAAACAATTATAAACTATAATAGAAAATGAAAATTACATAAATAAATATTTAATTATGAAGTAATATCAAAATTAATAAAATGTATGTATTTTTTTCTTTTCTCTTACAGCAGAACCATACCTTAGTACCTCACTAATTTAACTTCACAAAAATGTTACTAACACTATTGTGAGATATAAAAAAACGTGAAAACATTTTTCAGAGTTATATATAGGTCAGGCTTGTAAGCAAAAAAGATTCCAGAGGGGAACATCTTCTATCTTACTCTCTATACGTGCCTGGTATACGTATAAGTTGTTTTTATTAGTGTGGATTTTTTTTTAATCTATTTTAATATATTTATGTGTCTGATCAATAAAATTTAAATGTAAATAGCGTTTAATGGTTTTAATTGTTGTATAAAATGTTTTTATGACTAAACAATTTAACTGATTATAGTGCAATTTTGTTTAATTTATTAGTTATTGTCCTCGAAAAAAAATTTAAATAAATATCATTGACTTGATTTTATTTTTAAAATTTTTTTTAACTTTTTTTTATTTTTAATTTTTTAAATATTCAATGTGTTTACAAAATAAACCAATAAGTAATAATGATAACACAGAAAACAAAGTATATGCAAACATGAATCACGTGGAGAGGAGACCGTTCATTAACAGAACCTCAGAGTTTTTATTTTTTATTAATTTTTAAAATTCAAAATTTTTTTCATTAATGCAGTGTTGTTCAAAATTATGTAACCGTGAATTATAATAACAAAAACTATTTTGTATGTTTAAAAAATGTATGTATCCATAACTTAACTAAAATACTAATCATTTTGGTGACTGCTAAAACCAGTATTAATTAGGTATTTTATATTTTTTTGGATATTTTTGATCTAGTTATTGTTTGAAAAATATTAATTTAATTTATTAAGTAATACATTTTTTAAGTAAAAAAAATGAGTAGGTAACGAAAAATGTATTAATTTTGTTTAATTCATAATTATTTTATTCAATTGAATTGTAATAATACAATTTTGTAAAAATAAAGCAAATTGTGGTCTTTACTCGTTACACATTATATTGTATAAATTTGGCATTTTGGATGGTTTAAAAATATGAAAGTTTGATTTAGTAACATAATATTTGATAGGCTAATATTATGAATAATCAATATTTTGCTATCAGTGTACCCTAAATCACAATCATTTCTCGGTTTAATGCGTATTATTATTACGTAAGACGTAATATTTCGTTTCTAGTTACAATTTTGGTTGTGGAAATGTTTATGATATAAAACAATAAAAAAAAAACCGTAATACTTACGTGGCAGTTACACGATACTTGCCCGTAAGTTGTTCATTGACTATCTCGTTGGAGACGCCGCATTCCACTCGAAACATCGTTTTCGAGAACTTGTCTAATAGCCCAGTTGACGGATGAATGCTGAAATTTACTTTGGCGTTTTTTGAACTTGGATTGTCGATTGCATGATTAATGATCCAGCGATATGGATATTTGATACGACTATTTGAGAGGACAAAAAAGAAGAAAAAAAGAACAACAACAAAAAGAGATTTATGGTATTTTATATCGAACAAGCTAATAATTGATACGTTTTATATCGCACATTTTTCTCCCACTCGCATGTATTTAAGTGTTGTAAAACTTCATAATTCATTTTTTAATAATACAGTTTATAATTTTTTTTACATACTAACCCGACGTTCGAAAAATGACGTGATTAAAAAGAAAAACGAGATATTTACGATAAAGCCTGTCTATGTAGAATGTATAATTTGAACCAAAGCGAAAAATCATTAAAAAATAAAAACTTGTAGTCTATTCGTTTTAGGGTTAATGACTTGTAATAAAATATGTATTCATTATTGTAGTTGTTCTCTATAATATATCTATCATAGAATTTAAAATTCAAGTATAAAGTAAAAATAATTCAATGGTTATCATTGACGTGATATACAATACTTTTTTTAATTTATTTTATTTTAATATTACTGTATGAAATAAAAATTGGTTTAAAATAAAATTCTTACGATTTACCGTGAATTTAAATTCGTTAGGTTTTAAGCATTATATACAGGCTTATTTCGTAAATATTTTCTAATTTACAGTTATGTTCGTATTTGATTATTCAAATAAAAACAAATCATGAATATACTCGTAGTAGGTATAAATTTAGTTTTTAAATTATCTGTATTGGAGGATTGTGTATAACGAAAATAACGTATATTTTTAAAGATTCGATTTCTCAATTATAAAGAATGACTATTGAGTAAAATATTATGACTGCGGTAGAAAAATCACGGAAACTTTATCTTGTTGTGATAATGTATTTATATTTTATCGAATCGGTTTCCCTTTTAAAATACATCATGGTCGTTATTTTTTCTTTCATCACCATGTCAAAAACAGAACACTATTTCGATTTCTACTAAGTACAATTCATCTACAGGCCATAAAATTAAAATTTTTCTCGTCTTAAACCATAACCAAAAGCATACTTTGTAAGTGGCTCAAGATCGACGTTGATATTTTTTATGCACAAGATAGTATTATCGATGTCGGTTTGTATGTGCTCAGCGTACAAAGCGAAAACAAATATTAAAAATTCAAAGTTGAAATATGTGTGTGTTATATAGTACGCCTAATATCCATATTAACACTAACACACTCGTATAATACAATTTTATTTTAATAAAACTTTTATTCGTTATTGCGAAATTCTAATAATCTATTATTGTGAACGTTACCTACATATTATGATTTTGGTTTTCACATCGCATGTGAAATGTCCCGTTATCATTACTTATTATTATGAACATGCTTTCGGATTGCGATTAGCGATCGCTTTCAAAGTTACTGCAGTCCGCCTGCAGCTCATTCCCATACTCGTGTGGTATACACTGTGCACACTATACCTGAACACACACTGCGCGCAGTTTTAACTTTATCACGTGCGTCCCATCCATCGTCTCACGTCAAACACACACCAACGCCCACCCGTATCCATATTATAGTTCCTAACATCACCCCTCACCCTATTCAGAACTGCACGAGAATTGGTGCTCCCAGGGAATTGTTTAATTATTGTATCGCATAATAATACTGAAATATCGCACACACATATCACTACGACCGTCGTCGGTGCCGGTCACGTGGGGTTATCCGTAAACGCGGTCGGCTGTACCTCGTGTTTTTCGCATACACGTACCGGACGACCTCGCCAATTTTTCCCATGTCGAGCACGTAACTTCCTGCCTCCGCCCGATTGCACAGCAAACCAAGTCCCTGCGGCAGGTCATATAAAGGTAAAAATTTATATATATACGCATACTCACACACCGGTAGTAGACGGTATGGGAGCTTTATTGTAGTTTTGTTTTACCTTCCTGCCCCTTCCCCCTCCCCTCGACCCGTGTATCCGGCTTCTTACCGTCAGTTGAACGCTCCCAGCGCCAAACATCTGACCATCGCCAAACACGTTTACTTCTTGCGCGCACGAATTGTCCGACACGATTATAAATCTGGTACACTGCGAACACAAAAACACAACGTCGGTTATCGATTTTTGGTCGGGTGGGCGTAAGGAGGACCCGTTTTATCACAAGGCAGTGCGCGTCGTCTCGGACCGAGACAATTGGCACGCTGCGTCGCGGTGCACGTGACATCCCTCCCGACGATTGGCATGACTATTATTATAGTTTGTATAGATACGTAGATTATTATGCATATTCATTTATCGTTACGGATTCACGTGGTCCAGTTATGTCTTCGAACCTGAGTGCAATGGCAAAATGTTTCCCGAGGCGAATGTATGCAGTAAACGTTTTATAACTTTGCACAGTATTCGTCTCTCTTTGTATGAATGTGTGCGTGCGCGAAGTTTTGCATTTAAAACGGTTGGGTTCACATCGAAACCAAATGACTGGTGCAGTATAAAGGACGGGAATACCGACTTTAATATAGACAATATCAAAGTATTACAAAAATTTGACATATAAAAGTTTGATATAATTTCCCGGCACACCTGGGAACACATAGAACAGTCGCTGCTGTGCACGCGGCCGTAACACGCCGTACGCAAAGATAAATAGAACGAATACTGGGATTAATCTCGACTGGAAAACTTTTATTTTTATTATTCATATGCAACATCAGCCGAGTATTGAGGTTCAAGATGAAAGATCATTTTGGAAAAGTTATGTAACGGTACAGCCGGTAAGCTTGCGAATATTACTATTATTATGTAAGTACTCGACGTGTAAACAAAGTCAAAGTAGATAGAAACATCTCAATGGCTTTTGAACATGTGCCAAATGTAAATAGCTTCTACACGTAAGACTGTCGAAACAATGTGTGTATTTGTAATGTAATGAGGATATGTTTCATAAAATAGACACGTACAATATACGGCATTGATCTGAATAGAAATGAAATAAGAGACGAATAATAGTATACGACTAGTAGGAGTAGTAATAATAATAATAATAATAGTAATAACAATAATAGTAACAACAACAATAATAGCTAGTTTCTAACAATAACTTTTGGGGTAAAACATCTAACTATCTATTCAATGCAAAAAATTTAAAGGGACAAACACAATGTTAAAAAACTAATAATAACTTATTATACTTAACTAAATAAGAGATTTTAAAGTGACTATTATTGTTAATTTGTCGAGAACGTATTTATGCACTTTTAAGTGATTAATATTGTAAACACCTACATTTTCGAAAAATGTAGTTTAGAGTTATGGTTGGTGCTATAAAAGTAATATCATATATTTTGAAATAAAAACCAAATACTTATCAGATGATTGATATTTATATTAAAAAAAAAAAAAGTAAAATTTAATTTTCGAACTTTTAATCGAAATAATTGTGAAATGTAATGCAATTTGAACATAAATTGTGTGTTTCTTCGTCCATCTTAAGGGAAACGTACTATGAAATGTTCAAATACATTGAATTAGCAACTAAACTTGAGATTTATGACTCTAAAAACTAATTAAGCACAACTGTGTTATCATTGAAAACGTTTAACTTCCTAAATAAAAAAAAATTGTTAGTTTAGTGTTTAAACAGTATAAAGTATTTTTAGTAAATTTTAGAATCGCCAAGTTTTTATTGTAGTTATTTTGTAAAAGATTTCATATGTTAATTTAATATAATATTTTAGTGTTTATCAAGTGAATATTATTATAATAACTACTAGGAAAAATATTCTAACTCTTTTCAGGCCACCATAATTAACTACAAGATTGATTTGAAAACGATTGTTTAATATTGTATATATTTTAAACAATAGCTGTGTATACAATTTCATTTTGATGTATTTTTAATATGAACTTCCTACTTAAAATGCTGTTGGCTGTTATTTATTTTTTATGTACATTTATAATTATCATTACGTTTAGATTAGTTTTATTCACTGAAAATAGTGATTAATTGTATCCAATTAAAAATATATTAATATTAAATTTTAAGTTTGTTAACAAACACTGCAAAGTTTTTTTTTATTTTAAATCTATACTTATAAGTTTGCTTTTTCATGGTTTCGACTAGAATCTTTTATTGATAGAACTATTTTTTTTTGTCATTAAAATAAAATTCATAACTTTTTTCAGGATATGAAAAATCTTATCAAAAAATTTAATTAAAGTTTATATTTGAATATCCAAAGACAAACACATAATAGCCTACAGCTTGCAGTGTTTGGATATTTTAGAGTTGTAAGTCTACCGGAATTCAAACTTAGTGATTTATTTTTATTTTAATGAAAATATTTTGTTTATCTTTCTGCTAATTTTAAAAAGCTTAATTGGCTTACTGTTTATGGGCAAAAAAAGGAACGAATACAAAATATACATATTAGATTAGATTAGATTCCTTGAAATAAACTGATTTTTTTTTGTTTTTAGTGAAACACTGACCATTTATTGACAAACATTACTTTTTATGACACAAATCAAAATTTTGGACAGCGCTGCTCAACTTGGCTACAATTATTATTGAGTTATGTAAAATATACATAGAGATTTTGTGAGATATCGACCAGAGGTTTCACCTTATTATTCATTTGTATTTATTCAAAATGAAATGAGCATTTACTGCAGTGTATATTTCATTAGACATATTAATATCATTAGTGTTATTATTATTTAGATCGTTAAATATTAGGTCCTATTTTTAAAATTTAACATTGAAATTAAAGAAACATACGTAAAATGATGGTAAACGTGGTTCAAATACAACAGTAAGATCCATTGTCTGTTCAAAATCAATCTTGAATATTGACGGTGTGATTGTAAATGCACCTAAACGTATTATTTCGTTCCATTCAACATCCTAAAACATACATACCAGTAGGCATAGAGTATAATATACACAATATACATAGATACATATAGATATTTATTAATTTATAAAATGCAGTGCTGGATCCAAAAATATAAAGACTCCAGAACTGTTATAAAATACACATATTTGCATTAAAGATTATTGATTTTTTTAAATTTTTCATTTTTTGGAGGTTTTAACTAATACAATTGGTAATTGTTTATATTAAGATCTGAACATTTTATTCAGGTCTTATTATGTAATTTTATAATATTTATCATACATTATGTTATAGTTTTAAACATTTATAAAAAGTTGAGATTATTGTAATCATGTATTTTAAGTCGCAATACACGTGGGACTCATTTTTGTAATTTAGAAATCTTGTTGTCGATTATAAAAAAAAATTAAGTATACTTTAATTTAATTTGCACTTATTCTATTCTTTTGTTGATGAATAAATTAAATAGAAAAAAATACCTAAATTGACGTATACAATTTGTAGTAAAAATAATTAAGATAATAAACCTAACCCATAGTCTATACAGTAAACAATAAATATTTTATGTATAATAAAATAATGTTAGTTAATTATGATGCCTGTGATGTGGTACTCATCAAACAAAAATACATATGTAATAGAAGATGAGCAATTATGAATAATTATAATTTTATTTCACCTGGGTTTTGAACGTTTCATGTTTTAATAAAAAAATATTTTATAATGATTACGGCTATTCATAATTTTATATACATTTATTATTTTATTTATATATTTTTATGCGTTCACATGTAAAAAAAAGTTCAACACTAAAAACTTGTATAAAGTTAAATATAATTATATATACAAAAAAATTGCATTACACTGAAAGCTATACAAATCCATAATGATCATAATATGATGATTATATTCAATATATCTTTTTTTGCTTTTATACTCTTGAGCTCTTATTGTAAGCCACCCTTTTTATTTATATTATTATATATATATATGTAGTTAAATATCCAATCAATTTAATGTTGTGACGGTACATTAGTTTATTATCGTAATCATATAACTTCCTATTACAGTTTTGAATGTGATTTATTTAATATAATATTGATCCATATCAGCCATTTTAATGTTTAATTTATATATGTATATTGTGAATTGAATTTATGTAGCTATGTTACTTTATAAACTCAAGTTAATTGAGTGATTTAAATTGCTTATATATATTTTTTTATACAGTATGACTTTATAATGTTGCTCATTTAAATTTGGCGGATAAATAAATCCCATTAGCTGAGTGAATAATTTTGTATACATCACGGCTGAACTTCGTAAAAGCAAAGACGATATTCGACTAAGTGTGTATATATTTGACTGTGCGTCAAACGTATTTACTAACACATTAATTATTCAGTATTTAAATAGAACGAGTAGTTTGATAAATAGTTTTACTTGTTTCATTCGATTTCTTTACTTATATACCCTATTACTCTTGCAGCTTATCGTGTAACACTAAACTATTTAAATTTTTAAACTAAATAATACAATTTCAATACTAAATGTAATATAAAACCATTTTAATATTAAGCAAAAGCAATTTTCTTCTATTATTTTAGTATAATCAAAGTTTTATTTTAAAGATAGTATTGCAGCAGTAACTGTTATAAACAGTACATTATGTATGTATCAAATATCACGAATGCAATACAGCACCTACCTACACTTTATTTGTATAATAATATTTATTAAATATTTTTTTAATAATACTTCCATTATAATACTTAATTGATAAAATGGGATTAAATAATTGTATAAAATTACTCAATTTCGTTGAGATATTTGATGTTATGCATACGTGTTTGTCTAATGTTTATTCGCATTATGACCGTTAAATTCGACCTTTAAACTTAAAAAGGTTTCACCTTTGCGTACCTGGACTAAATATTACAAAATACGTGTACTCACTTCTACTGGTTTTGTATACCATACGTTTTCAGGAACTAAAATAAACTTTGATGATCGTCCAACATTTTTTATCTTGACAATTATGGTCTTACGAGCGCCTACCAGGCAAGCGTTGCACTCAAACAAACAGGCGCTTGATGGTTTTCGAAGAGCTAATTTTTTACAGACCGTAGTTTTCATGTCATCATAACATTCTAGAGTATCTAGAAACATATAAAATGTGTTTTAGTAGTTTAAGTACACTTGCTGTGGTATTGTTTGGTTATAAAGACAATGATAATAATTTTGTCTATAGACATTTTTTTCAAACAAAATTACAGTGATGCATATGTTTATTTACACAATTTAAAAAAATGATGACTGTATTGTTCATATGCTGATTAAAACATAAATGTCTAAATAAATCTCACAATATTCAACAACATTTAGAACCGTATGGATAAAACTCGAAAAGCCTGGAATTAAGTCTTTAAAAGCTTATAAATACTCTTAAGAGTGCTTTATAGTTTTTGCACACAGGAATACACTAATTTATAATCACAATTTATATTGAGTTTGTTCACGTTTTATTATCAATAATATAATAATTTATTAAATGGAATAAAATAAATAAAATATGGTGTTTTTTCAGGAGAATATTGTATTATTTTCGGTCCTAGATTTTCTATTAACTATGTACAATAAGCGCATGGTTTTGAGTGAAATACCTAAAATTAAATAACTGTTTGAAAATCATTCTATTTTTAATAATTTTCACACTTACGTCAGTACTTTTATCAGGAAATGAAGTCACTATATGTAGAGTACTATAATATTGTATTTATATCGCATAATTACGTCGGGGTTCTTACGAGTTTATTCAATTAACAATATTTCAATATTATTATA
Source organism: Rhopalosiphum maidis (assembly GCF_003676215.2). Lineage (NCBI taxonomy): Eukaryota > Metazoa > Arthropoda > Insecta > Hemiptera > Aphididae > Rhopalosiphum > Rhopalosiphum maidis. Next base: position 72,788,657 of record NC_040877.1, read on the forward strand.
TAATATATGATTTAATTTAATTAGAATTTCCACTTAACAGTACACGTGGACACGTTGTTTATTGCTTTGTTGGTATTTACACCTTGGGTCTTATTTTAATAACTAATGTAGAAAGCCGTCCAAAATTACTAGTCCTAATACTTATAGCTTATGTACCTAACGAAACTATATTGACATACTGCCTTTGTTAGCATGTTTGTCGGTTGGCGGTGGGTGGGTGACAGGTGAAGGGTTGTTAGGGTGGTAGTTGCTGCTGTCCAATAGTGTTCACAATGGTGAAAGTACATCGACGACCATTTATAACAATCTTGTCTCGGCGATCACTGTGGGACTGCATCGTGTCCAAAACGGTTTGTTCGACCCCCGGTCGCGGTCTTCATATCACCTGGCCCACCCATTGCGGCAAAAGTGTGTTTGTGGTTTCGGCAATCACACAGCGCAAGAAATGTGTATTATCGTTGTGCGTATACTCGAAACATATGGTTTTACGGTCTAATGTCCGCGTGAACGATTTAATAACAGCTAGTATCTAGGCTAAATGGTATAATTTAGAGTAATTTTTCAGTTATTAAAATGTTCATATTTAAAAAAATATATAAAATAGATGTAATGATGTTTTAAATATTGTATATTTTAGTATTTCACGATTTTTCTGTTTCCATATTTATTTGCAATATTGCTTTTATTAGATATTTTAAGCGAAAACATGTTTTGATACATTCTCGTAAAATTATTATATAGACTTAAGTTATTATTCTTTACGCACCAAAGGGCTAGCGTGACAGGTTTTTATCTTAGGTAACTAAATACATTTTCGCACGGACATTTAGTAATATTCAAATAATATTTGTCGAAATAGTAAATAAATTAATAGTTGTTTAGGTATTTTTTTATTTTAAATATCAGGAGTCTTTAACAAGTGACATTAAATAGTTATTAAAAATAGATTGATAACTATTAACATATATTTTTTTCACCGTAAATTTGCAGTAATTAACGTACAAATCTTCTCACGTAAATAAAAAATACCGTTATATTCACCGGTAAATAATGTAAATGGTTATTTTTCGTCATACAGTAACAAATAGATTGTGAGAATATTGTTATTTTTAATCATATAGAAAATAAAATAAAAGAATAAAAATAATATTTAAACAAAACATACGATTTTTAAATATTAAGGCTATAGAATAGTATTATGTAGGTACTTGTTTCGGAGTTGTAATTTTCTTTTTATCCTACGTGTGTTCACATATTAATTTTATCCAGAGCATAATGATGTATACTAATGATTTAAATAATTATCTTACAATATTAAAGTAAACCGAGTAAATAAATAAATAAATAAATACTTATTGTCACAGAAAATACGTGGTCTTCAATATACTCACAGTTTAATATCGGTGACTCGTTTTCTGCGCAGACGAGAATATTAATTTTTTTATTTTCATTCGTCATTAATGTTATTAGCTCGAATTTATCTTCCATCGACGTACATTTAAATGTTACACTGAGTTTAGCGTTCAAACCGGGTGCAAGTGGACATTTAGGCTTATAATCGTAGTCAAACCATGATAAATTGCTTGTTAATAATTTGAATGTTATAAGTTTTTTTCCAGAATTTCTGATGATAACTTTTTTCTGAAAAAGTATTTTTATCTAGATAATCAGTAGTATCTAATATTTATCTAATCAATAAATATTTGTTTAAATTTGGAGTACATAATATATTATGTATTATTATTAGATAATATTAATAATTTAATTTTACTATTATTAATCTATCGTTACATTAAAAATATGACAGTTTAATATTTTAATAAAAATACTTCTCAGATTTATTTTAAAAATATTAAGAAGTTAAATCAAGGAGAATTTATAATTTTAGTGAAATAAAATGCTGATTTAGTTAAAAACTATTAAAGTAGATACTGTATCAAAAGTTGATCTCTTGCTACATTTCGCATTTATTATTTGAATGTAAGTTGGTACCTTAGTGGTAATTCTGAAACCAAAGTTTCACAGACAGGCAACTTTTTTCTATTTATACCATTTAAGTCAAGTTTTTTCATTAAAATTACTCCTTAAATTGATACTTTATAACTTTTACCGCTAACCAAAAACTTAAATAAGTTATTCATGTTTAAATAATGTTATATAATTCAAACGAAAATGGCTTTTGTATATTTTTAAGTAATATTCTTAAATTAAGTATTCGAAACTGAATTACAAAAAAAATGTTTATATAAGCCTCTTTTTTGATGTCAATTCAAATTTTGTTTATTTTATAACTCTCTGTTAAATGTGTTATTCTATTAAAATAATTTTTAAACGTATGTATTACATCATAACCACAAAAATCGTATCCAAATTACTTTTAGACAGATTTTCGATACTTATCGCTATTGCAGCAATATTACAGTTAATTTTTTTTTGTACATTTCCTTGGTTAAAAATGGGAAAATGATATGTAACTTTTATATTAGAATTTTTCTATAAAAAATTATTATAAAATATATTTTATTAAAGACAGGATAGTGTTACACTTAACGGCTATGTACAAAGTAATAATGATTCTTACTTTGTAAATGCCACCAGATATGAAACGATTAAACCTCACAATATTGGTATTTACAAACAATCCATTATTCACGATTTCATCTAAAATAGGTATTTTTCGTGCAATTTTGGTTACACAATGTGGTAAGCTTAAACTAAACAAGATAATATGTTAATCTTTTGGATAGTATCCACACACGTCTTTAGTACACTAACATGCGTCGTTCTTTATTTAGGCCCAGCCTGAGTCGTCTCATTTCGCTGTGAATACCATAAACGGTTTTCTTGACAATATTGTCATTTGGAGCATCTAGTTTAAAATTTATATTCTTACTTAATAAAAAGGTATTGAAAAAAAAAATGTAAGTACATACCTCCCTTTTGTTCGTTTGTGTTGAAAGCGAACATCCGTGGACACAGAAGTGAGTAATTTTCGACGTTCCACGGCTTCAGTTCAATCCAATCATCTCTGTTGCCAACCCTTAAAAGACGCTCTTGCACTTCCATCACGTCTTTTTCCGCACACCGGATATCTTCAATCAACGACAAATGCTCTTTGAGCTCCTACGATACATTAATTATACTATTTAATTATTCAACCAATTATTAGTTTTTTGCAATTAGTTCTTAGATTCTGAGCGGAGTGATGAATGTATTAATTTTACAAAAATGCATATTTTTGGTGTTTGTAAATACTTTTTGGGGCAATAAAAATACTTCAATTTTTAAAAATCGGTGATGGTTTCTGATAAAAGCTTGTATCTAATTGGTATTTTGTTGTGACTAAAATTTAATAAAATATATAAATACAATAAATAAATAATTGTAGATACTTAAATGTTTTGTCAAATGTTTATATTATCGTTTTTTTATTTACGTAAACATTTTCAAAATATTTCGAATAGTTTTGAGTTTAGTTATTTATAAGCATGACATATTTTTCTTTTTTTCTTTAATTATTGATAAATATTTTTTGGGTCAGAATTTATGAACATTTAATACAAGATTCATCATAAGCATTTACATTTATCATAAAATCTGATAAGTGTATAAAGGGAATTATGTTTATAGATATTTTAAGATCAGATTTCAACGAAGTTAATTATTTAAACCAGTGTTTCCCAACCTATGGGTCGCAACTAACGACTGATAGTGTTTGAAAACTAATTAGACAACTATTATATTTATAATAATATATAAAAAAAAACTAGGCATTTTTTTTTTTTTTAGTGGGGGTCATATACTCAACAAACAGTAAATTTGTGGTTTGTCATTTCAAAGTGACATGTTAATTATTTTGTTATAATCTATAAACATTATACTTGTTAAATTTGATAGCCCAATGCTAATACTTATCGTAATGCGTGTAGATAAATAATATATTTTTATTTTCTGATTTTGTGTATTTTATGATGTTTCTGAAATATCAACTTAACATAGCTGCCCCGCTTAGTAATGATTTTTTTTTGACCATTTAATAAAAATCTTTTTTTTAAATTATTTTTCTTTCTTTTTTTTTGTTATCGAACGATTATACTACATGTCTTAATGTCTACATAAACTGTTTTACTAAATTAATAAATTCTAATAATAAATAATAATCGGTAACACGGATGAAAAAGAAATACAGTGGAACCTCGATAACTCGGACCTTTATATGTCAAATTTTCGATAACTCGAATTTTTTTGTCCTAGACTTGTAGGTTTCACTGTATATCTTCATGTGCGTATTTTCCGATTTTAATAAAAAATTAATAACTCGATTTTTTATTAATAAATTCACGTAGAATTAGAAATAGATTCAAAAATCTGCTCGGTGATATATTCTCTCATCAAAATAAAAAAATCATGATAATCAAATGAATAGTTTTAGAGAACATGCGTGACAAATTTTCCATTTTCATATTTATATAATATTAAGATTATTATGAATTTTTCTACTATACGTAATTATAGTTTTTATTTTTTTTCTTAATATATTATTATCTATTTATACTGCTTTACGTTATTTACAGAAATATGTTATTACATTTTGAATTACCTATATATGTTGATATAATAGGCATGATATAAACATATATTATTGTAATAGTTATATTCTTATAATATAATAAATAAAATATTTCTGAAAACATTTTATTAACCTATGTAATGCTATAAAAGTAAAATAAATGACTTTAATAGTTGCGTATATCAAAAACATATTACAAAATATATTTAGTTATAGGCCGTCTCTGCTCAGAATCGTTTTTTGTATACAATGATATATCAATGAATATAAATTTAACACACCTATAATAATGATCTAAGTGGTACCAACTTGCCTACCTTTTTTCTTTCTTTCTAATTAATTGTTTAATCAATTTCCTTGGTATTTTATAACAATAAATTACACTTTTAGTAATATCGTGTAATTATTAAGTTATAACCGTTTAATTTTATACGTATACTTACCAGCGAGTTAAATGATTGTCTTGTGTTTCTGAGAAGATCGTGACACATGTAATTTCTAAATGTGTCATTTACTATATGGCCCACATCATGAATAATTAGAGGTTCAACTATAAGTGGAACTCCATATTCTATTTTTGATGGTTTCCCTTTTATTATTTTAAAAACAAAAATATAAATTAACAATTAACGCTCAGCTATAAACATGATTTTGAAAAAAAAAATATATATAAATAAGTATTTTTTTATTAAGTATTCCAATTTATATTTGTCAATAATTTTATAATTATTAATAAGACATAGAAAAAATGTGAAATAAATAAATAGGTTTAAATCAAAATATTAGAAAAATATGAACATAAACAAGATTTACATTGATAAACATAGTACAAAAAATGTTTCTTGTTAAAAGTTATAAACATATGCTTATTAAAATTGATTTACATGACGTGTGTTCAGTAAAATAATGTAAACGTATAAAACATTACTTTTACTTGGTTCTTGAAATAAATAAAAATTTAAATGCTTATAGTCATATATCGATGTTCTTTTATATTTTTTGTTCTAGTAGTGTTGTACTAAACACGAGTGCTTTATAAATATTACTAAATATACCTGAAGTTTTCTCCCACACAAATATGTCTGTCATTTTTTTTTCTTGAGAAGCATTTATTGTTTTAATAATATTTTCAACCATAACTTTATTTTAATGATAAATACATAATATAATTTATATTAATTCCATCAACTGCTTATAGTATAATATAATGTTTTCACCTGACATTTGTTGTTTATGTTTCTTCAAAGTTGTTACGTATGCTTTCAGTTCTGGTATACCTATCAACGAACTTGTTATGTTCTTTTCGACATCTGAACATAATCAAAATAACAGTCATCGAGTTATTTATTAAAATATGTTAAATTTAAAAAGAATTCACCATCTGAAAGCGTATCCAACACAAAACTTTGATTCATGTTCTATTGACGTCTATCAAATGTTTCTGAATTGGATTTTTTCTAAAGAAAAAAAAATAATAATAATAACGGTAAGTTAGAAACAAACTTTGTATGATTAAAAATTGAACACTGATTATGTTTACTTAATTTATTATGAACAAAAAACTGTCAAAAAAATTTACACTACCAGGGTTACGTCGACGTGACGGGTTTTTTTTTTATTAGCCAATTAATTAAGTTTTTGAACGCAACCGTTTTTTAGTACGTAAAGCGTCTAAACGCGCAGTGATTATCGGTATTATTTCAAAGGCAAAATTAAAATTTGGTGTATACATCTAATTACAAAGGTTGATGGAAACTTTAACTAGTTTAATACGAGTTAAATCAATACTAAGAACGTCAAATTATAATGTTATAATTTAATAATTAACAAAAAATATATTTAATTATTCAAATTTATAATTTATGAGGAGATAAATATGAACTTTACTCAGTTAAAAATAAATTATACAATCGATTGTTTTTAAATACCACCCGAGTCGCTGTCTTGAGATTGTGCAAATAATAACTAAACTACTAAACGTTTTATTAAAAAAATTAATGCATCTACTATTTTTTTTTCTTATTGTACTCGGAATTAGGTAATTCAGGCCTCAGCATAGTGTTTCCTAATCTATAGGTCCATATTAAGGAATTTTTAATACACACTAGTGTCATTCAAATTATCAAACCGAGGATTATGAATTTGATTATTTTATTGATATCGTTGTATACAGCGTGATTAGACGAAAAAATAATTAATTAATTCGTATTAATTACAATATAAATCGCTTAACGTGTCATCAAAGGAACCACATAGATTCGCTTACAGATAGATAATACAAATCAATATAAATAAACACTGGAAATTCAGCTTAAAAATCTGTGCATATCAATCGGAATGATTTATACTGTATTCATACCTACGTGCGTGATTTCAACTTAACGTATGATTTAATTAATTATCAAAAACATTAGTTTTCAACTTTTAATTATTAGGTAAGTTAACAAAGTTAATGGCCACATTTACGACTAGTTATGAATTTCCATGTTCATACAAATGAACACTGACCAATGCACGGAACAATTATAATAATTATATATTATTTATATATCGTTGCAACTGCAATGCTCACAGTTTCTTTGAATTCGCATATAATATACAACCAAGCGAACCTCATACATCATTACCTCGTCACCGTCATTCACACAATATATAATATTATTATTCCCATTGGACCAATACTACTTATAAGTTATATGATATACACTATATTACACAATAATGTTGTATGCACGTCTGAGCCTTACGTCAAGTCGTCGCTGTTATTATTATTGTACACACGTTTCCGATTGTCTTTGGAGATTATATTTCTGTGGATATGTTGAAGTTCTTCATAATAATGTGACGTATGGTTCAATTCGTTTTGACGGCAACGCAGCTTCGGTATACTCATTTCGATGCGATCAATTTTAGGGATGTAATTTGTAGCGCTTGATTCGTGTCCTGATTAGAATATGGTGTTTGAATGTGTGAAAGAAATTGAAAAGAAACACGTATCGAGCAGTAGTTGAAATACTCGTAGAATCGAAATTGACAAAAATAAATATTATATGTATAGTAGACTTATCTCCAGACAATTCAATTTGGGCACAAAAAAAAAAAAATTAAATAAAATACATTTTGTTTGAAAGACACGATCGCGATTTTCCAAAATAAAGCTGTGTTTTAAATTTTAGAACCTATAATGCTTGCAAACTGGTCGAATACGTGGATTTTGCTGGAAATCGGGTAAATTAGCTGTGGGACGAGTATCGTTGTTGGATCGGGCGACTCGTATAAACTTGCAAAAAAATAAATATCAATAACGTTTACAGTGGCGCCTAGGCAGGTTATCAAATCATTCAACTGGACGCGGTCTCGAAAGGGGGTGGTGACTGAATAAATTATATCGAACGAAATCACAATAATAATATTTTACAATAATTCATTGTTTGTGAACTACCTATGTAAATAGAAATATTTTATAGAGCAGAGAAAACTTTTTTTTGCGCACAAAAAAAAAAAAAAAAACGGACGTGTGGTTATGCACTGTATTTAACTACATGTGATCAGAAAATCCTCTGCGTGACACTGATGTTCACCTATCGCACCGAATCTGTCGGACCAGCAGGTAGTTAGAAAATCGCCACACAGTGGTTCGAGTCGCATTGCACACGCCGTTCATCCGAGCGACGTCATTATGATATAATATTATACATATGTATTACGACAGCACGGTAGATGGCTTGCAAGTGCGTGCAGGGCTTAAGCCGTCCAATACACCGCGGCACATACGACAGCGACGCCGGCGCGTCGTATCGATTCGACATTAACACGCGGTGGCAGCGGCAAAACCTTCTTGGCCCGCGACGCAAACACGGTTTTTACATTTGCCACCATTACCGGCAGTAATACGGCAGTCACCGTACTTAGCCCCCGCCAAACACCGGACGCCACAACTCCTATACACCATCCCATCACCACCGGACGAGGTGTGGCTTTTGTGCGCGTCCGGACCGGTAACCGATTACCACTCGCTAACCGCGCCCCGTGCTAACACTCCGGTTAATATATCCGGACGACGGGGAAAATGTGCGGTTAGGCTTAATTCATTTCTCAGCCGTGCAGTGTAGTGCTTACGGGTGCCTATCATCCGGTAAAAACGACGAATATATCGAGATCCGTAGTGAAATAAATTTATTTGAAAACAATAACAAAATTTTACCAAATAACAATATAGCGTACATTAGATAATTTTCAACAACATACTATACAACACACACTGTGTAGTTATAATATCGACTAAATATATGATCGTAATTAATTAATACAATTCTGAGTCATTAGCGTTGTAAGTATTATTAACCATTCGGTGTCTACTATTAAATTGCCTATTTCTAAAAGTAGACATTTATTAAGGTGTGGTGAGAGGTCGTGAATGCTAATGTATGAATAAGCTTCAAAAACAAATTAGGAATCATACCTGTTGTGAACCGTAATTTTTATATTATATTTACTCTGTAAAGAAAACCGAAAATTACAACTTTTATACTTGTAATAATCGATTTATGATAATAATAAAGGATTAGTAAGATAATGAAGGCATTAATTATTTGAACAATTTAATAATTAATATTAATCTATCAATATTATTTTTATTATATTTGTAAAAATTGACAGAAAAAAATAAGTATCAAGTATCACATATTATACTTTTTTTGTTATTAAAGACTACTAAAACTACTATCTTTAAAATAAATATTTACATTTTTTAATAATTTAGGAACAATTGATTTTAATTTTGATTTTTTTTCAAAAAATATATATACTTATCTCCTTAACTATTTACAGCAAAGTAGGTAGGTTGTAATTTAAAAAAAAATAAGTTTATATTATCGCAAAATACTCTTCAAATCGAATAAAAATCGAAATGAGAATAATAAATAAAAAATATGATCTACTAGTATGCTTGGAAATTCCAAAAATTACAGTAAGTATTTGAATAAAGTAAATGAAAATATGGAGGTGAGCGTACTTAGTATTTATTTTATTTTAATCAATTAAATATCTACAATGTTTTACTTACGGTTTGGAGTTATAGATATATTGGCTGTAAATACATTATAATTTGATGATATTTTTTGATATTAATTGATGTAATTAATTTTAGTAAGTCTATAATTTTAAGTAATTTTTACAATATTTAATAGCTAATTGATTGAATTTTCAATTTTAAAACCACCGTGAGATTTAATATACATTATAGTATAGATGTTATCATATAATATGGAGAGTGACCGTCTAGAATACTTGAATAGTACACATCTGGGATAGTGCTACCTACACAGGTTTTAAAATAGGTTTGCGATTTGAACATGAGCTTTGTGTAGGTTGATAGAATTTATTTTATAAATGTGCGTACGCGTAGTAAATATAATTGGTTGTTAAGAATTTTTCTTTTCAATTAAGGCGTGGGCCACAAGTCAGTCTTTAATCGAAGTTAATATTTGCTTTCCGGATAGTTAGGAATTATGTAGAAATAGACTGTATAATAGACTGTAGATCGGTTCATATTTTATCTTGGTTTATTTTGATTCATTACTTTGATTATCAGCTAGTTATCAGCCAGATTCATGATATGATTATATTTTTTTTTATAAATAACTATTAATGATGTATCTAATATTATAATTTACATATATTTTGAATCTAGAATTTAATTTGTTAATACCAATTTATAACTATACAAATATACATTTGTTGTGACTTTGATGCGTATGATAGAACGAAACTTTTATATAGTAATATCGATAAGTACAAACGGTCTATTAAAAATGTTGAGGAATTGTAAAAATGTCTAAAATAATTTGAAATTATTTCAAATGCCGTCCTAAGGAAGAATGCCGTAATTTCCGTCCATTCAATTTTATGTTTAGTAGTTTTTGGTAGTTCTAAATAAATAATTATAATATTTTTCAGAGTAAAATCCATAGTTTCTTATGGAAATATACCTGATAAATGCAATGAAACTATTCAATTTTATTTTCAAATTTTATTTCATTAAGATATTATTGTTTTGATATTTATACTAAGCACGCTATTAATAATTCAGAATTGTTTACTAGGCAAAAATGCCACAATTCTGATTACGGCATTTTTACGTAGCATACCAAAATGTACTGATCACTAACCGGTTGAAGAAATAACGCCGTATATTATCTATATAATTTTTTAGTTATAATTATTAATTTATTTAGTTATAACACGTCAATTATAAAATGATTAAAATGATAACAATGTCTTTACCTTAAAATCATAGTTAATATCTATATAATAATATTAATTCAAATTTAATTAATTAATTTAGTTAATTATATCGTTTTATTTTCCCAAAATTGTTTTTTATTACTTAGTATAATTTACTTCAAATTCGAAAGTATATCGTCACGTTTTTTTTATGGTATACCACAATTCTTTGTATGTGGAGATGGCGGAGGCATTCATTTTTTATTCATAATTTTTTTTTGGAGAAAATCCAATGTTGTGTATGTTTCATCTCTAAACTGATGTTTAGTAAATAACACATATTTTCCACGTTCAGCTTTTATTGACACAATGTCTCTCAACAAAACTCTATTGGTTGATTTTAATAGTTTCTGTTGTGTCTTATAATCTTTCCATTGACAAAAATCAAAATAACTCATTTTTTTTAAGTGTACATTTCCTTTATTGGCCGCCCCTACTGCATTAGCAAAATCTTTAAAATCATAAGTTTTCTTTTGATGTTCTAATGATAATTCCACTTGATGGTGAAAACTATCTGCTGACATAAATGTGTGCCCTGCTTCAAAATAATTAAAAATAATTTCTTGGGCATAAATATTACTTGAGTTAACTATGTATACTAAAAATGACAATAAACACCAGTTCTTATTTTGATTACTGCAGTTATCTAGCCAAATTGTCAACTTTTGGGCATCGCGATAGTGCAGGAAAAACGAAAAAAATATACTGACCCGGTCTTTTTTTTTGCCCACTAATGCCTTCATGCCATATGCATGCGAATGGAAAAAAAAGTGTTTATTTCCCCCAATAGGCACAAAGCTTTCATTGTAAGCAACTATTCTTTTAGTAAATAAAACTTTTTTAAATGTATCTACACGTGGTAACATAATAACTTTTTGGAGATCTACTGTAACATAAAAAGATTTTTCATCGAATTCTTTTTTAGCGTGCTCTTGATACAGAGCTCTTGCAACATCAGCTTTTTTTTTATGTACAGAGTAAGTTTGGCAAATTTCACAATCGTCAACTAAATTATCTTTTGCGTGTTCATGCATTTTTAAGCTTTTGTGTACCTCACACTCTTCATGTCCAAGTGCAGCTAACGATATATTTTTTTTAGAAACTTGATTTCTATAATTATCATATGAAATGGTATATTAAGGTTCAGGATATTTTTCTAAAAAAATTTGATGCATTAGCGTAACTGTGATGTCACTCGGTAAATATCGAATATCCGGAGCGTGCTCACGCCGGTAGTGTGATATAGTCGGACTAAATGACTCGATATGATTTTTTAGTTGATTTATTGCCACGAAAATCATCAAGAGCCTCTAATTGACCATTGGGATAATGTATTAATACATCGAGAACTCTATCATTTGTTTTTTTAAAGGCTAAGGTGGTTAAAACAATGGGTTTGCATACTTGTATTTTATTGCTTCGATCATTAGTTATATACAATTTTAAACTATTTCTAAGGTTAGTCGACTCTGTGTTTTAACGTGTTTTAATGTCCACGCATTGACACATGCTCAATATGAAAACCCTACGTTCTTTCCAAGTCATATTCAAATATTGAAAGTTCACATCAAATCGTCTGTCTTCTGTAACTTTTTCAAAGCATTGTTTTGTACAATTGTCTTTATCATAGCCTGGTAACACCCTATGTTGATCTTTTTGTTGGTCAAATCTTTTTTTTTTTTTTGCATTTCTACACTTTTTAAATATTTTTTTCTTTTTCTAAGTTCTCCGGATTTTGTGAAAAGCTCGACATCATAATTAATTTAAATTTTACCATCGTCAACAAAATTGGTAATTCAGATATATCTATAATAGATTTATTATTATCTGAAAATTAGAGGAACCCAATTGTTTATTTTTCGAATGAAAAAGCTAACATAATATTATATATAAAGTTATAATTTTAATATTTTATCTCGATAAATTTCTTCAACTCCTGCAACTAATAAATCTCTTTCCGCAATTATTATAGCTGTAGTTGTTGATTCTGGTGAACCACGAATAACACTTATGTTTGGGTCATTATCATACACAATATTTTCGGTATCCATTGCAAAAATAAAAACGACTAATATACACGACTAGGTATCATCGATAACTTAACGAAATATAATTTGTTTGCGATGTGTTAGGATGGCGAAATTCCAAATATTATCAGTTATTTAAAATTAAATATATAAGATACGGCTGAATGGCAATTGGTTTCCTAAACAACAACGCCGTAAATATAGATTATGTCGAGGTGCTAAGCAAAAACGCCGCATTTGAAATAAAACTTACGGCAATGTTTCCAAACAAACTGTGGTTACAGCGTTTTTGCTAAGCACCGATTATATTTTATTAAAATTGCGGAAATATTGTTTTCTTAAAAACAGATATTTCTGGATAAATAATCATAGTTACGGCATTTTTGCTTAGGAAAAACTTGTAAAACTATAATATTAAATGTAATATAGTGTTATCTCATTTTTTTTTCGACTTACGGCATTCTTTCTAAGGACGGCAGAATAGGTATGCGTGAAGGTGGGCAAGTATAAAATAATAATAATTGAGTCGTAATTAAACGAAAATTGTTGAATATTGTTCATGGATATTTTCATAGAAGGCAAAACGTGGTGCCGAAAAATAATTAAATGTCAATATCGATTCCAAAAAAACTAATCCTCAGCAGATAATATATACGATTTCTCAGCGTATAAGTTATTAAATAAAATACTATAACCTAGTATACCTAACCTATGAGTACGCTCATTTCTATATTGTTATTGTCGTTTTATTTTTACTATTTTGTTATCGTCATTGGAATGAATATTTTTGTCGACTAAAAAGTTACGGAGGAAATGTGTGTTCCGTATATGTTTCGACGTTTTTAGACTTTGAGGAAGATCTTGTTAATATTACATGGATTTTCGATTTCCTATAGTTCTCAAAATTTACACAGTTGTGAACAAATGCAACAACGAACTCACATTATTATACAATTATACGACTTATCGTCTGTTAAGTGACGCGAACTCGAGGATTTTTTTTCTTCAATTTTACCGATGTTACCACCACAGCGACAATACTCGAAATGATTTTCGAAACTTTGTCGAAACGTTAAAAGTTTATTGATGAATTTTACGTTGATAATAATTTTTAATACATTTACCCGCTGAATGCATTTTCTAGTGTACGAAAAGTTAGATTATGTATGTCGTTTAAGACTTTAATATACTTATTAGATTTCATGTTATACATATAAGTAAATTTAACATTAAACGATTAACTGCAGTAAGTTTGTGACATTTTATTTTGATTATGTATTCATCAAAATATTTACACAGTCCAATTGATAGTTTACCGCTTCTTTACCACAATGTAGGAAGGATGATTTCATGTGATTTAATCGATGATTAACGTATTTAACTAACCTAATAATTCTTAATAAAATATGTTGACATAATACCTTTTATTTTGAGTTTTTAATCTGGTATTCTATGTATTTACTCTTTTTGACATTAAACCGCACTTATTGTACATTAAAACCTCACTGTAATAAATTCAGTAAGTTATTTGATCAACGCATACAGTTATTTATAAATGCAAGAAATGGTGGATGTAATTTTAAGATGGATTTCGATTAATACAACTTTCAACTGAAACATTTCTCAGGAAAGTCGTGCTTTGAAGTAACCCACTGGGTAATCAAAAATCTCTCTTATAACTTCCTTTCTAATCTTCTCTTCGAGAGGAATCAAATAGGACGTTCCCGTGGGATGCACGTATATGCTATTAAGGAACTATACATATGCTGTATAAATAAGGTAGTTTATATGAGAACATTTTGAGTTTAACAGTGAACAGAATAATAATATATTCTTTTTTATGAACGATATTACATTTTGTTTGTGTTAAATTGCTCGTGTTTGACCAATTTTGTTTTTCAGTAAAAAAAATAATTATCAAACACTTTTTAGTTTTCGGTATGCTCATATCAACTCTTGAAACTTTAATACGAACAATGCAAGGTGCGGAACGAAAATATGTAAATGTAATAAAATATTACGGTACCTATAAAAAATTTGCTGCGTTTTATTTATTTTTTTGCTTTGTTACTATTATATAAAGGCGAAGGGTTGAAAATAAAATAAATAATTTATGTGAATTTTCATTTTCATCCCGGCTTATTCATTGATTTTTTTCATAGTTAAATTTATAATACAAAAAGGTGAACAGAATTTAACTAAAATAAATAGACGCATGTTATGAAATCAAATTTGATACATTTACGAGTTAAACCATATTTTGTGCTGCTTAATAACATAATAAATAATAAATACACGCTTTAATGGTACACCCAGGACTTCCCTCTTAAATAAGTCACGGGCTGATGTTAGTACAATCATATGGTTGATTTTAATTATATCGCTGCGAAAGGCTTTTTAAGTGAATTTATATCGTAATACTACATGAAAATATTATACTGTACAAAGAATAATAATTAATACTCTTGAAGCTTGATACAGATGTGTGAACATTGACGGAACTAACGTTACAGGCACGAATCGCACTCGAGGGGAGTACTTGTATAGACACCGTACATCTAAAGGAGGAAAAAATTAATTATTAAATAAGCCACGTTTTAGTTTCTTATCTCTTTTGACAGAAATGTCATGTATGCATTTCTACCTCTGCTCATGAATTATTTTATGAAATGTAAATGGTAAAAATTAAGAATTTCTGAAAATTATTTTGTATGTTCGAAGTATAACAACAATAGTTTTGGATCAATATTAAAAGTGATTTATTAAATGGGTTCATTCTCATTTATTTTTAAAAAACACAGCTATACTTAAGTCTTGTCTGATTTTTAAAATTGTCAAGTATATTTAAAGACCTTATTTATCAAATTATTGTGATTTGATGTAATACTTAAAGAGTTTCTCGTGGAGATACAAAAATCTATTTTTTAAATGATATTCCGCCTTTTCTATTGTAAACTATATAAAAGATATTTTTTCTGAAAATATTAGCGTATCAAAATTCTAACGAGTAGTTTTTGAGTTAGTATCTTATGTAGGTTCCTACAAAGGATAATGATTTCACGTTAATATGGATCTTGAAGATATGGGGCAATGGTAATTTAAACATTTTATTGATTTATAATATTAATCTATCAATATTACAATATTTATAATTCATAAGAGTTATTCAAGTTTAATAAATAATAGATCCAATATTAATTTTATTTATATTTTTCTAAGACAATTTTTAACGACTAATTTCTTAAGTAGTAAAAAAATATTCTATAATTTGTTGAACTAATAAATTCTTAAATGTAAAATATTGGGGTCGAGGATCTTGGCGAGTGTTTAGTACCTTTGAAATAAACATATAACAACATATGACGTTATTATTATTACTGTCAATTTCCGTCACTCTATGTATATTATACATATTGTAATATAGAGTTACACGAATAAATCGAGTTAACAGTCGCAGCGGTTCGCACCGTCTAGTAATAATTAAAGGCTACACCCATTGTTACGCGAATTGTTAATAACGTCCAACAACGCACGAATAGCGTTACTACAAATTAATTTTTACGAGAGTACCAACACGCGTTATAACAGTGTAGACTACGAGATCACCCCCAAACCATCCGGAGCGTATTCCGTTATAAATTTAACTGCAGTTTCAGTAAATTTCGATTTGCGTGCGACTAAACTTGGACCGATTTGAATCGCTACGACTGCGATATATTTTGCGTTCGTTATCCGCACTCGTGTGCCGATTATTTTACCCCGCACAGTTATTATTATTATTTAGAGCACGTTGTAGACGGTCTAAAATCTTAATAGGCCGTCTCGAATCGCAATTATGATTGCTTATTGTTTGCGCGCTGCAGCATTGTTTATGGATATCGGTATTTTGTATAATTTATAGACGCGCGAGTAATTATTTACCAAAGAAAAATAAATATATTAACGATAAAATCGATAAGTATCGCATAATAACGTCGCGTATTTATATCGATTACGTACAATTGTAGTTTACGGTCCACGAGGAGAATATTAACACGGCGCGTTGCGAAGTATTTCATTATTTTATCATTATCTCTACTCCAGTGTCTCGTTTCTAAACATACGTCACGTCGGTCAATAAAACGATAATATTCTATCGATTTTAGACTTTTATTTATTCATTTTCCGGTAATAAAAACGGTAAATTTATTTCTAGTCACAATATTTAGTACCTAAATGTATACAATAACGATGTAGTTTAATTGACTACCATATTGGAGAATTTATTTTATTTTCTTACGAATATTTTTCTTTGCTCGACATCTTCAGCTTTTTGAAATATTACTTAACTTCGTTAGTCGTTATATAATATATTATGATGCAAAATTATGAATAATTTGTATACATATTATATTATATATTTATTTTTTTGTCAGTTACTTTACCGCTTGCGAGTAGCACAAGATTGAACGAACTTATTTGAAAAGTAATAAAAGAGAGGCGACAGGCATATTATAAAGTAACTATATTTTAACCCTTCAGTGAATGTTTGATGTTTCTTATCATTACTAATGGAGCTGTTATCCCTTTTGAAGACTTATATATGTATATATATAATAAATATTATATAGTTTATAATAAATAATATTCGTTATTAACATCGCATTGCAAACTTTCGTAGAAAATAAAATGGTGTAGAACAACATCGTGAAAATAGTGTAGTTACTCGTCTTAGAATAGATGTATAAAAACTTTCGAAAAAAAACGAATGTTTTACGATTAATTTCCGTCAAGTCCCTCGGCAAGGGAAATTCGTAACTGTAATAGGCGGTGAATGTCTACCGAACATATAGGTTCATATAATATAATATAAATATATAATGTATAGATGTTGTATCGGCACAACGGAACGATATTCAGGCCATAAAAATGGATCGCTGTTCTTGAGATTGTTTTTTGAGTACTCGAACCTTATTTTCTTCCTTTTCTATGCGTTTGTTTTCTTTATTATTGTATCGACCACGACAGACCTGTCGGCTGAAATCGCTGGATCGGTCGATTGCGCCTCGTACATTACATTATTCTGTTTGCGAAAGGGCACAGATGGCGTCGGCAAAACCGTAAAGTATCCAATTGGCGAGTTTGTGGACCATCTGCGCCTTTTACTTGTGACCCATCTGTAGGTGGACGGGTGGTTGGATTTCAGAGGATCGAGAAGAGAAGGCATCAAGTTTTATATTATCGAGTTTCTGACGATGTTATATGCAAAACATCGGTTATTACCCGTGCACGCATACGTATACACATATTCGCTCCCCGTTCTTCATACCAACATGTCTATTTTCCACCAACGTGTTATACCAATGTTTTTATACGCCAAGATTTTCTTAACGTTTTAAAGAAAAAAAATATACCTCTAATACAATATAATATACGTATTAAAAAATATCTGGATGTACGTATGAAGTATAGTTAGGAACTTTTGATTTAATCATTTTAAGTTGCAATAACATAATTCTATTAAGATGACCAAATGGGGTCTTTATATCAGCGCAGTTTTATAGAACGCTTTTCTGTACAAATTATTAAATACACCAATAAATATGCATATGCAGTTAGAACATGTACAGAATAGCATATATTTTTATGGAGTTACTTGGTTCCGTCTAAGTGTATTTCGGAACTTAATTCATAAAAACACTTTTGAATGATTGTGTAGATTCAGTCGTTTTAGGCATTTTATGCTCTTTGGACGGTTCTATTACTAGAAACTCGAATACGACCGAAGCTTTTCTGACTTCCACAGTTATCTCTTTAGTCATTCTCTTTAAACCCATATGGTCCGAAAGGTAGAGTTTTAACATCGTTTTACGACTTGAAATTTGACTGGCTATTCCTCGACTTTATGAATTTGTAACGTAGGTCCGAATTAGTTTGATTTCGGTCACATACAAAACAATTTTTATTTGTTTATTGTCAAATTGAACTGTTGTCCAACTAGTCGATTCTGTTGTAAATTTGTTTGTGCTATCTTTTACATACATTCAGTACAAATGAGACTCATAACCGATTTTTTACCGTTTGATATTTGTATAAATCGATTTTTATACATTTGGTCATAAAGGTTTATAGTTCTAAGATTCAATGGAAACATTTCCACTATACTTACCAGATAATCAGGACGTATCTAAGTAGTAACGGATTGCTATTAAATATTTATGTTGAGAAAATTATAATAGTGGTAAAATAATGATTTGATACGAGTTTTATCAGTATATCATACATTTTCATGATTTAAGTTATTTTACTGCAATAAAATCGTTATGTATAGAGAAAAATTAGCACAATATTTTTCTTTTATTAAAATTAACGATTATATTGTTCAATTGCCAGACAAGATACTACTAGACAGCTGGTGTTAGGAAATTGTTTTTCTGCACTCACTCTGGTGAATGAAAGTGGGAAGTGTTGTAATAATAAATCTATAACTATTAATGCATTTTATTATTACAAAACTATTCGAAAGATAACATATTCGGTTAACTTTTGTGTAGGGTAAGTAAAGTAAATGCCATTAGTTAATAATATACAATCACCTTAATTAATTTTTCTGCACACTTTTAAAAACTACATGCCTAGATAATACTATAATAGGTATAAATATTAAAAATTACTTTTAACATTAACATCTACACTCTATTTTTGATAAATAAAGGATCTGCATGAATATTTTTATCCCAACTATATATACAATAAAATAACAGTAATTTAATGTTATAAAAATACATTATGATTTAATTGACAAGTGTCCATTTGAAATAGATATTCATTGAATACAATTGTATAATAATTACCGTGTATCTAAATATTCATACCACAAAAATATCTATATAAATATTACATTAGATAATAAAATATCAGTCAATAATTTTTTCCCTCCATAAATATCGTTATTTAAAATTAAAAAACCCAATTGTGAAAAAGATAATATTAAAAAATCAAGTCTTATGATTAATGGTATTGAATAAAAATTATATAGGTTTGATGCACCTGTTATCTAATAATAAAAAGCGAACCAATTATTGATATTATTTATGGTTACATGCTAGATATAAATTATAGTAAATATTTATTTTAGCATATAATATAATTATTAACTGTAACTAGTTATCAAAACTATTGCTATTATTAACATAATTTATTATTTTAAACCATTTGATTTCTGTTATAATATGTATATCTTAAATCATACGCTTTTAATGCAATTTATTATTACAGTACTTTTTCATATTATTTTGTAAACATATTAACAAATCAAGATTTATTTCTAATAATATAGTCTAAATATCGCTATTTTGTTTTTTATTTTCAAATTCGTTTTTAAAACTTAGGCTTATTATTATTATATCATTGCCACATTGGTTTTGAAATCTGCTTAAGTTTATGTTTCAAAAATATTTTCTTATGCTCTATACAAAGAGTTAGAATTTTTTCTTCATTTCATAAAGATTCTTTCACAGTATACTTAATTCTTTGCTTATCCATGAGATAACTTCACCCGCTAAATCCTTTTATGAAATTTTCGACTACTTCACTATTTTGTCATCTTATTTTCCCTCTTGTCTTCCATTTAACATTAACTAAGATAACGCCAAAAACAGATCTATCCTTCATCCTTTTCTTCCATACCGTATATCCCACCGGGCATCTATAAATCTCAGCTCCGACCGTACTTAGTAATTGTTTTTCGCAACGCTGAAAGCCCAAATTATACTCTCTAGAACACACCTTTACATTTTATGTAATCCCGTTAAATTGTATTAATTTCGAATTTTACTATACAGTATTTTTACCCTTTCCGCTTTCCGCTGCCTGTAATGTCCATTCGACGATCATTACTTTCGATTTATTATTAATTATTCGTGTAATAATCAAGTGAATTTTGTACTGTTAAAAAAAATGTTAATTTCTAAGTATAATATTTAAACTTTTTAGTGAAGTAATATAGACCAAAACATACGTACACCGTATGTAAAAGCAAATAGTATTCACGATAACATGCACAATTACTTAAATATTTTTAGATAAGGATTTTACATGTGACTAGTTTATTTTATAATTTAGTAAGTATATTCAAGTCATTGCCTTATTTCAGAGTTATGTAAATAAATTAGACACTTTTCAAATTTATCTTTGCTACCTGCTGTTTTGTTTTTTCATTGTATTCTTATAAACCCAAGTAAACATCAGAATGAATTTAATTTTAAAACGGTTCCCAAGGCTATTATTTGCATCAAAATATTTATTATTTTGTTTTTGTTGTTGTATAATATGAGTTTTTTTAATCATTTTTATCAAATGTTTTGTACTTTCTTGAGTTTAAATTAATAGTACTGTATTTAGTCAATCATTTATAGATTAATAGTTATATATTTTATACGAAAATTAAGGCCATTAACGTTTTTAATTTTTTAATCACCATTAGTAATAATATAGTAGTTTGTTATATTGTATAAATACTAATTTTGCTAAATGTTGCATTTTTATCAATTCTTTTCCTATACGGATTTTCAATGAAATATATTTTAAACGCATGGCAATTTAACGACGTGTTGACCAAAATAACCTTTAAGCTGGTAAAATTGTTTCCACTGCATTAGAATTTATTCCAGACAAATCGAATATAAGCCGAGCGTGTTTGATATTGAAACATTTTTTACAAGACTGAGCTGATTGTGTATGGCAATTTCTACTGCCGTCTCTTCTTGTAAGATAAAAAATTCAAAGACCAAACAGCGATTATTACCCTTTTTTCTCATTCCATGATGATATATTATAATATGTGTAGGGTATATAATAATAACAGTATTATATAGTTCGTTTTTTTTTTTATTTACTTTTTACTTACAATTCCCTCATAAATAATTTTATACGATAATAAATAAAACTTTATCGATTGTATGTTATCCTTATTATTAACCTTCATGTAACGTACGCGGGATAATTATTCACCCCGGTATATTTTTAAAAATCCATAAATAATTTTCCGTATTTTGCACAAGTGGATTTTGCTATTTTCTTATCATTAAGATAGAAACAACAATAAAGACGAAACGACTGCGATGTTATCAACATTGTTATGCAAGTGATTGAACAAAAAGCATTATTTGTGACTAAAAAAAAAAAAAATACGTCATGCCAGCGTTCGTTTTATGATCATATATAATACTCGAACAATAAAATAATGATAATAATAAAAAAAAAACCCATAATTTTTACAACTACGGTTGTTACTCACGTGGTAATAACTCAATATAGTAATAAAAATAATTAATTAAATAAGCAGACTGCTCACCATGGGAGTTACCAATTAGACACTGTTTACTTCAATATATTTTGCATAGTGTTATATTTATATACAAGAAAAGGTAATATATTAATATTAATTTAACAGAAACTCATAATCGATAAATACATTCTTAAAGATTAAAAGAACATAGTAGTATGAAATTATTATTAATACAGTAAATAATTAAGAATATAAATGGTATTGAACTATTAACAATGCATCCTTAAGAACTGTTAGGTCTTAGGTATATCTCGATCAATTTTTTTTTGGAAATTCCATTAGTTTTAAAAAATGCATAAAAAAAAGGTACTGCTGTTTCCATAGTACCAAATCATAAGTCTCCTACTATTATCAATCTGATGTCATTGTATCAGATCCGGTATTAATGTAACGCAAATTTCATATTTTTCTGCATTTTAAGATTTCCATCTACTACTAATAAAAAAAAATTAAATTATAAATTTTTGTAATAAAAAAATTATTACTTATATTATGGTGGTATATGGATTAGTAATACAACATTATATGTCATATTAAAAATTGATGTTGAAGTGCTTGTATGTATCGAATAAGTATTTTATTTTTATATGTATTAAATTATATTTTACGATCTAAGGTTCTACCCTTTAAGAATCATAAAAATCTCTGACTGTTATTTATTTAATAGTAGCTTTACAGTATCTCATTATAATGTTACGTTTATATAACGTTTATAAAAATTTTAACGCGGCGTTATGAGTAGGCAAATTAGATACATCTTAAAGTGAGTTTATTTTTATTGTTATTTTTAAAGGTCAGTGAGTTTGACCACACAACTTAAAAATGTTAAACTAAAATTTTCTTCGTAATTAGTAAGTAATTTATAAGTACATATTTATAATCATAAATTCAAAATGTTTTTAATTATTCATAAAAAAGAAGTTAGCTATGAAAACGAACGCATTGGACGTATAAAATTATGACTACATGGTTTTTACAAAAGATAATTCATTAAATATGCTAACTGTCCTTCCTAAGAATACTTGGTGAAACATCCAGTACATAAAAAAACCAACCCAAATCGGGCTATATTGGTTGACAATAAATTATATTGTTAAATAGAAAGTTCAATAGAAAACCGACTATAACTGCTAGAATAATAATAAAAACAATAAGAATTATCATAATATATCATATACAAGCCAAATGAACTTTTTGAATACATACCGTTACTTTTTATGGTTTTAATGAAAAATTGTTGGTTTCTGTTTAGATTTTCACGATTATTACTTATTAGGTATAAAATGAAAGTTTCGTACCATATATATATATATATATATATAACCGGGTATATATTATACCCATCAATTAGTTTTAAATCATCATTATAGGTGGTATGATGCGTAAAATTCTACGAGCACCGAACTTTGCTGCTAATTTATAAGTTACGATGAAAATCTTTTGGTCGTTAAATATGTTTAGAACCAATAAACCGAAAGTTTAGAAGTAATGAAATAAAATGGTAGTCTAAAGTTTGTTCAAGATACCGGTTTTTGACAATGAATTCATTACTCGTAACAACCAACTTACTGCATCAATATACCAATTATAATGTTATGATAACATATTTTCATACTGCACAGGAGTATGCCATAAAAATGACATGGCGTTGTAACTTAATATAGTGAATATTGATATCATGCGTAATAAACATATGGAGATATTGTTTTGCAATGATTTATTAATTTATTACTAATACATTTAGTTATAAATCGTTTTGTTTATATTTTGTAAATTTTTGTTAAAAAATATTTATTTCATAATCGAAAAAATACTCAAAAATTAAATTACGGAAAATAGTATATACGATTTGTATATATTGGTAATAACTGCTGCCAATAAAACAATTAGTTTTATTTCAATTAACCGGAAACATTTTTTTTTCTATAATGACACCATGTCGCATAATTCATAACTATTGACCAATATATTATTACACTGAAGTTATGGACATTTTCGAGATTCCGGTAACAGTGATTTCCTGTAAATATAAAAATAATAGTTTGTATTTAAATAGCAAACCTACTTTGCGGTTATTTTTGATCGTAAATAAATGTTTTTAATTCTGTATATTGTTTTAACATAATATTATATTTGTAATTTTTTTTTATTATTATTTTCAAAAACAAAATTATATTTTCACATTGCAGTCTATATTTTATACGTATATTATCGTTGATCGTTAAAAATTATTCATGGTTCGATTATTGCATTTAATTGGCATAATTATAATATGTAATTGACTTTTCTGTTTAAACGTTATATAGAATATAAAATCAAATCAAAATTGTACATGTTTTAACTTATGGACATTTAAAATGAGAATTTTAGCATTTATAGATTAATAGCGTTTAGTTTTCAATTTCGTCGAATTCGTTATGAACACTACTTGTGAAATTAACGTATTCCAATCTAAATATCGTTGTTAATTGATCCGAACATAACGATAATTTTTTTGTAATCGTTATTAAAAAATTCATTCATAACTTTTCATGAAAACCTCGGGTGCAAAACTGTATAGTCTGGTATACGCATAAACGGGAAACTTAGAAGTGTGTCATAATATGCCAGATTAAGAAAAAAATTCTTAGAATTATCTATTTAATTTTTTTTCCTCTTCTTTCTCATTATGTATTTTAAAGTATAACATTCCTATCCTATGGTTATATATATTCATGGATAATACCAAATAATACATTTGTGACTTTTTAACAAAATGGTTATGTCTATATAGACGATTTATCTGAATATTTTACTAATATTATTATACATAAACAAATAATAGAAAAAACAACAACAATAATAATAATAATAAAAAAATTAACACCAACAATTAACAGATGTAGATAAGGATGTATGGATATAATTTAACTGATGAGATCGTGTGAGCGGCAACGCTTTAAATATGAAGGTTGTATTGTAGTGAAATATTTTTCCTACGATACGTGAAATTCATATAATAAATACACTAGTCTTAGAATCGTGTGTTTTCTAAACTCAATCATTTGATTTTGGTTACCTACATTTAAACGGGAAGAAAATGAGATATAGAGAAATTTGACGTTAGATGCGTTCTGCAGAATACGAAGAGTTCTGGAGTCGTCGTAAAGACGACTACTCGTCATGTCAAAGTTACTTCAGATTGACTTGAAAACGACTTACAAAGATAATGCGTTGCAAGTTGTAACTATATAATTTATAGTTACAACTTGCAACGCGTTATAATATGCATATTATGTATACGCGCGTCTATAGCGTCTATACTGAAATGATAATATTTCAAATACACATATGTATAACGTGTTCTAAGTCAAAATATTTTCAACGCACCCTTTAATAGTAACCACTGTTATTAGTTATCTTGTGTGTTATTAGTTTAGTCTACAAATTATTCACTCGTAGTTTATGAATGCGTTGTTAATGGCGACAAAGGCATATATTTTACCCAGTTATTGTTGTTAAAATAGGTACATAGGCACAGGACAGTTCAATTTTCTTTTCGTAGTTATTAATATTCTATTGCGAAAAAGTCATCTATTTAGTCTAATAGTAATAAACATATATCGAGTACTATTATATAGAATGGAATAATTATAACATTGTCCAAAAACCTAGATATATGTAGACTAGATTTCACTGAAAAGCGTAAAATGTTATTTGCAATCTTTGCTATTTTAACTCTGTTCTAAAAAACTATTATATTAATTATCAACTAAAATGATTTTTTTTTAAATTATTTTGACTGAATAGGCATTTATATAATAATGATATAATATTGTGCTAAATCATAATTATTTTGGAAGTATTAAAATTATTTTTGTAACATAAACAAATCGCACGTGTCGTTATTATTTAATGAGGCCATTTAAAAACCAACAATGAAAGCTCAAAATAATTATTCTTTTTAATTAGAACAATATAATATGTTTAAATGTGCATTGTAGTTTTAATGTTGTAGGTATATTTTAATTTAATTAAACGATTGTTGCTTTTAATGTTTACGGAATAGGATAATGTATAGTAGAATGGAATCCAAACACTATTACATTGTAATATAATAGTATATGCCATATGGCAGCATGTTTTAATGGTAGTTAGTAATTAGTAATTACTGTTCCAATCAGTTAGTGCGATCGGCAATCAATTTCAAAACACAATTTTGTTTACCATTTATAAATTATAGTACTATATACGAAATACACTAAAATTATCATTGATAACATTGATTTCAAAATTTTTAAGCTCACTGCACGGAGGATTGTGTAGTATTATTTATACAAATGATATTTATCTTTTTCCAAAGAGTGTAAAAATGTATTGCGGCGAGCAAGTGAAATCAAAAAATAAAAATTTAAAATATTATAGTTGAAATATTGTATACCGTACAAGCATCAAAAATGAAAAAAGGACGGTTAGCACCCTCGGCCGACATGGTATTATATTCGTTATGTAGTACCGAATAACTATTCCATGATTTATCCATCGAATAAACACTATATAGACATCGAAAAACCGATTAAAATTAATTTTTCCTTATTTGCCGAATAACTCATATTATCTAGCGGATAAAATATATCGAAAACCGGGACATAATAAGACAAACAATTTATAGTATTAATGTATCGTTATCAAATTAACATTTACCCGTTTATATATAATAATTTAAATAATGTATTACACGGAATACAAATACACGGTCAATAAGTTTAAGTGTACGAGCAGCAGTCGTAATTCATGAAGCATATTAGAGCCCGGATTATTATTTAATATATAGTAGTCATTTATATACATGACGTTTAGCTATACTGCGGTATACTTGCACAAGTGACGACTGCTGCAGTTGTTACCGCGACATTTATTCTAGTATCGATGGGATGGAAATTGACGTAGTATTTTATCATAACAATAAACCTATGCGTACAAGTAGATCATATATAGTTTGGTCTCAGAACACTGATTACCCGCAGTGAAGGTTTTGAAAATATTCAGTATCGATTTTTTTTTAAAACATATAAGAAAGCTGTTTATTCTTCACATAATTCATTTGAAAAAAAAAAATTTCCCACGGTGACCCATGTTCTCGGAGCACAGAGTTTAGTTTCTATAATATTAAGGCGGGTACTTCATAAAATGTCGATGTGCATGCCTGCATATTCAATCATCCAAAAAGGAAAAAAACTGAAAAACCATAAATCGAATTTTATTAAAATCACGATAGAGGCCCGTGGTACATACACGATCGCTCTGTATAATATATACAAAATTAATAATGACATTAATGATATTCAACGTCCGTTTGTCGGTTGGTGTTTTGCAGGTCACGAGGTCGTTGCAAGCGATGCCGTAGCGGCGGTGCGGTGCCGGAATGACAAACAGCCCTGGGGCCTACCATGCCGCCGAAAACAACCGTAACATCGGTCACGCAGCTGCGACGTCTACGTCGACGACAGCGCAGGGACGCCGCAGTCAGACAGACGCTTCTCACTACATCATGCCAGCGGACCCGTAAGACCTTTTTTGTTACATCGTTATTTTTATTTATTTTTTACCACAACTTCGCGCGTGACATCGTTTGTACGCGATTTTTTATTTTATTTCTAGAACTGGGGACGATAACGAAAATGTAATATTATAAATTCAAGACGTAAAAAAAAAAAAAGAAATCATAAACAAAAATGAAGTCAGACCACGATAATATGTACGCAGAAATATTGACGTTTTAATAAAATGCTTAATTATAGTAATTTGATGTGATCAAATGATTATACATTTTTTACTGTAATTAGTGTAATTTAAAATTACGTAATTGATTCATAACAATTTATAGCACTATAAATATTAGGCCTAGAACTACCACCGCTGTCGTTATCGTAATCGAGCCGAAACTTGTTGTATTAATATTGGCATAATTTCGAAGTAGATACTTGATAGGCGATGGAAGTTGGATAGTAATGATCGATCGTTCACCCTATAATAAACCACAGTGATGTTTTCTTTTTTATATTTATTATACAAAATCAATTTCTGTTTAACCCGCATAATAAATAATAAAACAAAGACGAAATAAAAAAAACTCTAAGAATAGTAACAGTAATTAAAAATAATAAATAATTGAATAAATAATATATAACAACTACAGGTCAGATGATTTAATTGGAAGCGAAAATATACCGTATAAAGTCTTCAATCTATTCCGAGCACATATTATAAATGTATTATGCATCAGCGTCAATATAGTTTGTCTGTGTTCACAGAATTCCGAGCAAGTACCATCCTGAAGATTTCGTGTGTAGGTATTTTGCTAGTTTATTTTTCCCCGCGTAGACGTTTATCGTTTGATATCGTAAGTTTTAGTTTCCTTTTAATCCGAACAACAAGGCGGTAAGAGTTCCGAGAAACCAGGACCAGTGAATCGACAAATACATGCCACGCATGACCATTGCAAACAGTCTACCCTAAGATCGAACGGAGGTGGGGGGTTACATACACGTGCACGATATGTGGGCATTAATCATGTAAAATTTATAATATAGCCATATGAGTAGGTAGTTCAAGCTTACAGCGAGTGCCGCTTACGCGTGGACGAATGTATTAACGGATGAAGCATAGTGAGCATAATATTACTCAATCGAGCGGGAAAATAAAACGATGTCACTAGTATAAGTACCGAGTAAAAGTCACCCCGATAAATAGAAACGTATCGCGGGGCTCACCGTAATAATACAATACGTTATAATGTGCACTTTTCAATACAGGTATGTGCGAATTAACATCGACTGTCGGAGTCGGTGGCAAAGACACAATCGCGAAAGTTGTATACCAAGTAGGTATAGAGACGGACGAGACGTGAACCGCGCTTGAAGAGTGCGACTCCCTCGAACAACCGTAGTGGCTTTTGAAATGATCTCGATATTATATAGCAGTACAATAATAGTTGACAGTCGGGGAATGATAATATATCGAAATGATAATACGTTTATTACGGGCTGTATGAATTCGCGACGGCAATCAAGTACTTTTGCGCACTCATTCGACTCGACTTGTACGCCGGCTGTCGGCTCCACACGTACCGCGTACCTAAGTGGTTTTAAAATCGCTCACGTACAACGATTTAAATTATATTATGACGGTTGAGCCTCATAATGTTTTTCGCTGTTATTCTCGCTCCACACTCCACCCCGTCGTGTTTATTTCTATGTATTAATGTCTGCGGTGTGTCGGATAAACTTTATTTTTGTTTTCTGCGTCGACCCTCTTCAAAGACTGTTCTCGTGATGGTCGAACGGGTGTATAATATGTATATTGCTGGTCGAGCGGTAGAGTTGGGTACTCGAGACCTGTGTGAAAGCCACACGACACCGGTCTTGAAGACCCATGGGTTGGACGCGGGATTCCGCCACGCCGTCGCTGTCACGTCCTCTGTGCGTGTTTTTTACGCCGAAAATACTCATTTTAAATACGTCATTTATGGTCTCGTTATTGCGATGCGTTTGCTGGTTCCGCTTACCCGTTGTAGATTTGACCCCACCTACGGTTATTATACAGTCTTCTCGCGAATTCGATCATACTCTTATATTTATGTTTATTTTTTTAATTTTGTTATTATATTATTTTCTGTTTCTTTTTCCTTTTTCCTCTTTGCCCCTCTTTTGTCACTAAGCCAATTGTTTGCCGCGGAAGATTAAAACAATGATTCGGCAACGACCATCGTGAAATATGCATGCGAATCGTCGCTCTCAATCTCACGAGTCTTTGTTGTTTCGTTCACTAAAACAGAAGTGACGGTGATCGTGTATTCTTTAAAACGATTAGATCAACTTTGTTGTCCATTGGTGGATACTTCGAGTTGTACTGTCCGACATCGCTGTGTAAAAAACGGCAAACATATATGTACCACTGTACAGCTATCGTTAACGTTAACAGTTTTTTGTGTATACAGTGCATACTAAAACATAACATTTTTAAAACGACATTAGGAATGTTTTTGAAATCGCAACACGACGTGGTCGACATTATTAATTATGATCACCACTTTTT
Source organism: Rhopalosiphum maidis (assembly GCF_003676215.2). NCBI lineage: Eukaryota > Metazoa > Arthropoda > Insecta > Hemiptera > Aphididae > Rhopalosiphum > Rhopalosiphum maidis. The sequence continues at coordinate 72,818,943 of NC_040877.1, forward strand.
TCATCTACATTTTTAATGTCAGGTAATTTTAATGTGAATTAGGTAATTTACCGAGTGTTCTAGAAACGCGTATGGTTATTACGACGGGGGATAATGAGAACGATAAATAATATGTGTAATATATTCTAGTAGTGTATGGTACGTCAGTTTAATTATTATACATAGAAAAATTGTAATAGTTTAATTAACATAATCACTAAAAAGTAAGTTTATTTTATTTTATTATATTAATATAATATATAATTATATTATTTATTATCATAATAGTTTGTCCATAAAAAAGAAAACCTTTTGTCATTTGGTGAGGATCGAACCGTAACACTTAATTATCTGTTGATTAAAATCGATTAATTTGACATAAAACGGGTTTAGATAACCATTATTTTTTTAAAACATATAGATAATAAATATGAAAAAAGAGATATCTCGGTTCTCAATTTACCAAGATGCCTCTTACTACAGTTGACTTCAGTGGCATTTACCTCTCTAGAGTAAACGCTCCTCTCTTATATCAACGACGCCATTACTGACGTACAAGTGGCTTAGCTATTTTTATAGGAATTTAAATACGATTTGTTTGTTCTCGTAGTGACGAATAAAATAAACGATTTATGTAAAACATATATATATATACACACAGAGGCTACTGTAATTCGATCTTAGTGCTTACGAGCCGCCTTCGTCGTCTCGGAGTTGGCCGAGTGAAAATTGATTCACCAGAAATTCGGTCACCAAAAAATAGGATAACCGATTTCCATGTTTGAAAGTCTAGCAGTGAGTTATCATTCGGTGTAAAAGCTTATCCCGTCGTTTTCCCAGTGCTTTTTTCTATGTTAAAACATAAATACGAAAAATTGTAATTAAGTATCTAGTTATCAGTCATTATCGGATGTAAATCGATACCTTGCTCTACCTACATTTTAATGTGGGATAGGTTTCATGTGAATTAGGCGATTTACTGAGTGTTCTAGAGACGCGTGTTTTTATTACGATGGGGTATAATGGAAGTGAAATATAATATGTATATAATCGTTTATTTTTATCACACTACGGATGAAAAATAGTAAAGTAAATTCTCGGTGAGATGTATGTGCTCACGTAAAAAATATAGCAATCCGATAATACATAGTAGTAATAATAATAAAGCTAGTACACACGGCGTCCACTGGCATACCTGAAAGTGCGTACTACAGCAGCGAACATAATTTTATTAAATTAACGATCGCCAAAGTTTTTTGATCAACACGGTTAAGTCAATATACCTTAATAAGCTGTTTGATTTTAATTGGGTGTTTCTCGTCATTGGGTATTGGTATTATAATAGGATGGTTTTGGACCATTCTATTGGTAGCATTGATGAATCTGATGAAACTAGGACAGTGCGCAGGGGTCGAATGCATCCAAAGTTTAAAACGTGCAACGCCCCTCATCATAAAAAAACGACGCTTTTTTCTATTCTAGTTTTATTATTTTTTAGTAAATACTATCAATAACTGACATGGAATACGTCGTCCTGAACTAGCGTTAATTTAAATAAACATAATTTACTGGACAAAATATCATATTAAATTATTTGTGACAATTTTATTTGGTTGAGCTGTAATTGTTTAAATTATATTGATATTTATATGTATAAATGGAATGGATGTTGATATATCCAACATAAATAGACTAAAAATCTACATAAATATAAATTTGAAATTATGGTTAATATAAATACAGGGTGAAGGGTCTGATGGTCTCAGAATACTTTACTATTTGTGCACCCTCAAAAATATTGGTTCAATACTATAGTTTTACCTACACAGTTTTAGTTGGTACCTATATCATGTATTGGTTCAAGATAGAACACACAGTACACCTTGCGTTCAAAATAGAGACATATGATTATATAGTTGTATCTAAAATTCTAAAAACATTTTTGCAAAATCAACTATAAATCATTATGTTATTCCTCGTCAGATAACTTCACGAGTGCTCCAAAACTTTAGGGAATGACACACCAAGTATATTCTAGGGATGACAACCATAATATGGATATTGAATGATATTATGTTTATGTCTGAAATAACAAATTGTTTGTTTCAGAATCTTGTAAATACAATAAAAATTAATTTTTGCGATATCTTTTTGCTTTTTCAAATTCATTCGTTTCTTATACCCCACCCTGTATAATTTACACACCATAAATTCTTGATTATACGTAACACGACATGCATTGCTCGTTGGGTGAATAAATCTCGAGCTTTATGCCATGCCGTTAATATTAAAATAATGTATAGACGGTCAGTGTACGCAAATATTCATAATGTAGTATCGTAACGAATGCGTTTTCGAATATTTTACCCTCTGTGTTAAAACCCGTATATACTAAGCCTATAAATGCAATAATCTTCCACACGCACAATACTATATAATTATATGCGAAATTACATTAAAACACGTGCATAGTTTAAACGTTTATAATGTTTTATTTATGCGATCTTAACACTGCGACAAAATAATATTATGAAGTCGTGTCTTGTCCGGTATTCGCTCTATTTATAGAAAAAAAAAGTATCAAAATCAATATCGTAATAACACCCAATATGATATCACGTAAACCTCAACCAAATCGTTTTGTTTTGTTTTGTTTTTATATTTTTAGTATTAAATTATGAAAAATAATAAAATCTAATGGCTGGTACGAGAATAACAAGTATAGTAAGACTAGTAGTTACAAGATACAACTATATTATTATATACGCCATAGGTACGTTGTGTTTGAGTTACAGGAACATAAAATTTAATGAGATCTCGTAAAAATATAGAAATCCACGGTTGAATCAATATGTTTTGGGGGTGGCTGAAAGACGGTTGATTCGGTTACAATGAAAATGATAATAGCGCAGCGGAATATTAGTTTAAAAAAAATAAAAGCACTTATACTGTGTAGGTAGTTTTATTTTTATGGCACGTTCTCAAGGAGAATCGTACCGAATACAAACTAACACCAAGGGAAAATACAAATACTTAAAAAGTTATAATCCCGTTTTCGTAAGATTATATATAGAACGTAACATTAAATTCTGGGTTAACAAGTTGTTTAATTTGGATTAAATATTGTTAAATTAAGTACAGTTTTAGCATTTCAGATTAAGTTTGTTCATTTTTCAAAACAATCGAGGCAATTTATTTTCAATCATCGTGATAATACTTGAGTTTAAAATGATATAACTTCTTTCGGTATTGTGTTTAATATAATTTATACAATATCGTGATTATTTTGAGACTTATGCAGTAAATGCATTAAATCTATAGTATACATATTAAATTAATTCGAAAAAGGGAGATTTCGCACTTCATAGGATGGCATAGCATAAAATTTGGTGGGCCTTAGGCTTGTGAAATGCGGGGCCCCCTAAAACACAAACATTACATTATGAAATACAAATCTATAGATTTTTTTTCGTATTTTAAATCAAATTATTTTTAATATAAATAATATGATTCAAACAATAAAAAAAAAAAAAATGCTCTGCGTTATTTATGTTGATCTAAATACGCCACTTTCTGCTACGGTTTTGAACGCACCTCGTCATTGTTTTTAGTAGGTCATTATAGAAATAGATATACCTAAATTTGAATTGAATAGTAAACCATTATCGTGTAAAAAATAATATTATAAACGTATATCTATAAAAATAGTTAACGATAGTCTTATTATTTTCTTAATTGTATAGTTAGAATTAATATTCACATACATTATTGCAATTAACTTATAGTAAGTATAGATACGTATTAATTTACCGCTGTATACTGTATATATTGAAGTGAATAGGTTTTTGGTTTAAATAGCTTAAACATTTCAACAATTTTATTGTGTGTATAAATTGTAATATAAGTTTAAGTAGAATGTTTGAAGTTTTGGTGATTAGTATTTTTTAAATTACAACAAAATATGAACTAAATTTTCATTTTAAATAAATTGACACTGATATAATTAAAATGTTTTAAACATTTTTGCTTCGTAATTATTCCGTTATCATGCTATTTTGGCTTTTTTTTCTAATTATTAAAGCATTGAGATTTAGTTATTTTTAACCATAAAAGAACTTATCAATAATATATTTATTTATTTTTATTTATTATTAATATTTAATATAAATACAAAATACCACATAAATATAACATAATAATAATATAATAAACAATTTATAATGAGTCCTACTGCAGAGCAATCAAACAATCCTTAAAACGTATTAAATTAAAGGTACTATTCTATTTTTTTATAATAATTAAAATTATTAAACTATGATTTTAGCTAAAAATGTTTAATTGTAATTGTTAGGTAACTATTAATTTTATAATATTTTATTAAGCATTAAGTATGATCAAACAATTTTGCGTAGTATTATTGAATTATTAGGTTAAAAAAAAACCACGATTGAAAACATTTACGAAAAATACACGATATTTTGAATATTTGTATAATACTCTTAAACAAATCAACTTTACATTTAACAATTGTAATCAGAAAAAATTACATTGGCTATAACTAACATATCGATATACCTTTGTTGTATATCGTGTAAAGGAACAAAAGTAAGCTACAAATTAATGTTATTTACCGTTTTATACCATACAGTTTTATATAGGCTTGGACCGTGCGGTAACACAACTTGTACGCCGTTTTGTCGGACTCTAGAGATGTACGCTAATGCCAAAATGTCGAGACGCACATCTAAGCTATTTACGTAATGAAAACGGTTTCGGTCGAAACAAAAAGGGAACAAAAAAATAATAAACAAATAAATAATAATAACATAAAATATAACGGATACACAATACGAGAAAAATCGTTTGGCAACAGGCCCTGTAGCTGCTGCGACTGACCGTCCGCGACGACTCGTGCCAGGGTTACGGGTTCGGCCGTTTCTATTTCGTCTCTTATTTATTTATTTTCTTTGAAACGACCTAGTTTCATATCTGAAAGTCGTCGTTGTCGTGTACTATCGTTTCGCGCGTGAAAAATACGTGCGTGTGCGCGGAAATCCGGTAGTCAACAAACAGCCTTTGCCCCGCGACTCTGATCCCTTCGGCGATACACGTTCGCACAAGTCGCTTGAGGCGGAATTAATGAGGTTCGTCGGTGGTGGCAGATGTCGAGACGTGCCGAAAAATTTGTCATTTTGAGCACGCGACGTAATGGGCACGCTAGCTGTAATAACGATAACGATGTAATATATATACGATAAATTGTGTACAGCACTCTATATATTATGCACAATGTATACCTCCGGGTCTAGGTTATCCGACACACTCGCCGTACACGTTTTCGTGCACAATGAGCCGATTTACATGCGACCTGAAATCCCTGGACCTTTGCGGAAACGGCGCGCGTCGAGTATATATAATGATAATAATAATAATAATAATAACAATAACAGCGGGAAAGGCTATTCGTGTCGGACAAAAACTACCTCTATCCGGTGGCGCGTTGGGGATGCAGTTCATAGTCTTGTAGTTACGTTTCACCTTCGCCATCGCAATCTGAGTATAGGTAGGCACTGCGTATATATATAGCATACGCGTATAGATTTAGATAACTTTTTATGTGCGATAACATCGATATTATGTATTCATAAATTATAATAATATGTAGGAATATGTAGACTTTAGTCTTATGTGCGGTTTGGTCGTACACGGAACTCCGTGGCAGTACCCTATCGTGGCGTTTGACCGGCGAAAAGAATAGTCCTCTTTCGACCGCTTATTGTTACCCACAGCCTGCGCATAATATAAGTAGATATTACGAACGATAATATTGCTAGGGCTTCCCTAGACGAATTTGTAGTGGAAAAAAGGAGACTACGAAGTCAGTATTTTCGTATTATAGATTTAAAATCAAATTTTTAAAATCATACAAATTAGGTGTTACTGATATACATTACATAAAAAAGAACTGAGCAAAATGTTAACAATGAAAGTCGAACTAAACGGTTTTATATTACTAATATATTTAATAAACGGGACGAAATCGAAATGTTTCGAGTGTGTACATATTTTAATATTGGTCAATTCTATTTAAGTATTATATCGTGTATTTATAACAGAAATAGAGATTTCACGTTAAAAGAAATTATGGACAATTTAATTTATACTGATAATTTGGTAAAAACGGTAAACGTTTATTTAGCTGTGACTTGTTGTGAACGATAGATAAATAGGTATTTTATATTATTTTTTGGTATAAAACGGAAAAAGAAAAAAATCCATACAAATTGGGTTTAAGATGAAATACTTTTTGATGTTAATCAATAATAATAAAATATAATACTCGTATATAAATATATATATCTTCCATAAATTATGATAAATTACAATAAATTTAACGGGTCACACACTGATAAAAAAGTAGGTTAATTTTTCATTCATAAAATTTTACCTTGTACATTCACCGCATTTGTATAAGGTACGTAAGTAGTACTTACTAAGTGCCTATTTAGCGTGTAATTTAAATCATATACATTGTAATAATATAAATGAGGAATTTGTCTAAGTTTATTGTGAAAACTACTTTATTCACATGGGGCTTATTTAATAGCATTTATTATTAGTATTATTGCAGTACATCAATTGATAAGTTTATGATGAGATTAATTTATGGATAATAATGATTATGCAAACGATTACTAATAAGCAGTATATATCAAATTAATTGTTAATTAAATTGGAATTAATATTTACACCGTGATTATGACTAGGTAGTAGAAGATGCTATAGTAGGAGAACTCGTTTCACGAAAAATTGCCTATTATGTGGTTTTTACGGGATTAAGCTAAACCGAACAACTGTAGGACTTTGTTGACGAAAAAACCTGTTGTACTCGGTATTCAGTATTCACATTAAAAAAATCTTCTTCATTTTTTTATGTATCTATCTATTAAAATACTTTATACCAATACGTTGAATAATTTTAAATCTTCATATACCTACAATTGTATATTATTTTCGTCTTTCTGTTTAATAACCATAATTCAATAAATCGCATCTGTCAAAACATCATTATATCACTTTAATTATTGTGTTTTTAACTGTGTATCTACCTATTTTTGTTTATTTATAATAATATATCACTTCTATATTCAAATTTAGATATTGAACTTTGGAAAAAAAATATCGACAAAACAATATTATAAAATAAAAACTGTTCACACAGTGATATAAATTTAATTCGCAATAGGTAGCTAGTTCCTCGTTATTATAATTTATCTTTGGAACAGCAATCAACTAGAGACAGTAGCATCAAAAAACGCTTTCAATCCGAAAATATTTATTATGGTTTATGCATCTTGCTAAGTAAATATGAAATACCATCATAATAATATACACATATATATCTATATATATATATATATATAGATATTGATATTGGAATTCATTCTGGTTCAGGTGTTTCACCCTGGCCATTAAAGTAGTTCAGCTCAATTAATTAGTTTTCAAAATACAATACGGAATGTTAACGGTGTACAATGTGTAATACTATAAATATACAGTAATAATAAGTTATAACTTATATAAGAGCGTGTGCGCACACACACACGCACCTACCCACCCACCCATTCACATACATATATGTACCTTCATACGAACACCTGATAATTCATTCATGTGTCTACAAATACAATTTAAAAAAGTTTTAACTATTTTTAGTAAAAAAATATTTTTTTCTACTTAATGAATTTTGAAAAGTTTCTTTAAGTTTTTTCTTTTTTCTTTTTTCTTTTTTCAATTATTGTTTTAGCAACAACGTACATTTTAAATTTCATATTTCGAAGCAGAATATTGTTGATAGTATTTCACTACATAAGTTAAAATTTAATTTCGAATGACAAGTTCATTTGATTTTTATGTTTCAAAAAGTACTGCGAATAACATTTTGCTTCATAATATTAAATACATAATGTATGTTGCAGTTTAATAATGTTAACAACTTAAAATATAAGACACATAAAATATTAAAAATAAAAAAATGTTCCACAATAGTTTTAAATTACATAAAAACAATGTTCAATAAAATTAAAACTATTCGAAATAGTTATTATAGAGTCATGTAAATCCCTATGTATATATCTATATTTATACACCTAATATATTATACATTTAAAAGTCTAATGAAAACAATTTAAAACTAATAATAAAAAATACAAGTAAATTTTGGCATGGGAATAATGCATAAGTAATAATTTATGGTGGTCAGCTCAAACATGTAATGGCGATTCTGAGATATTAGTTACAAAATGTATATATCTACGAGTATATTGAAATATATTATAAACGTTCACGAATGGGACAAGTATGGAGTAAAAATAGACGTGTGAATATTCACCATAAAGTGATGAGTACAAAAACAAAAACTATAGTTACTTCTCGATTCGAAGCTTCTAAGTTGAATGGTATCAAACCAATTGTTATGTTTTTTCTATAATAGTATTAGTTGTGTTTTATAATGTTAATTTGTTAATAATATAATTATATTATATTACACTAGGTATTATATTATTATACTAAACTATATGATAGTTAGTTAGTAGTTACAATGAATAACATCATAATACTACGACCAAATAATAGTAGTTTATGATAGAGTTCGACACTAGACGATAATAATAATTAATAATAATTGTTTTACGTTTGGCATTGGTATCACTCGGAAACAACCGGCGCAATGACGTACAGGCGCGAGTACATTCGGAATTCATTCGTTACTCTTTAAACAATTTGTTTTTCCAAATTTTGTTTTTGTGTTATTTTTTTCCCCAATATTAAGTGTCAAAATAAAAAAATTAAATCATTATTTTTTGGAGGTTGTGTATGTCTACAATATTTCTATGTCATTGAAATACGTTGTTTAGCAAAGAGTTATAAAAAACGGCTGGCACCGCGGAATGGATAGGAGACCTAGTGCATGTACCACGTACGCACACATATATACTATAAATACTTGTACTCGTATTGTTTATTAGCAGGAGGACTTGCGATTTATCACTTATTAAACTGTATTTAAGCACATCATATTTTTCAGGTACATTCTGTTAATAACTCACATATTTTCATTGCACATTTCTAAATAAAAACATGGTTACTGTTCAAAAATATTATACAATTTTTAATTTTAATAATTAGCAAAAGTTTTAGTATACAACTTAATATTTTTTGGTTTATAAAATATAATATTTAATATTATGATTAATAATTTCATCACTTTAACCATTTAAATTATAAAATATAAAATAAAGTATTAATTTAAAAGTATTTTTAACTTCTTATACTATCTATATTGTAATTGTTAAAAAAAAATTGAATATTTCATATTATATACAATGAAATATTATAAATAAGCAATAACTGCATAAAAGAGAGTAGATATAACATTTAACTCCCGATCCAATTTTTCAGCGGCTAGTTTAAACAACACGCTGAAAAAACTAGTTCGTTTTCCTATTATCCACAATTATAGTTTAAGACTCATTATTACTTAACTAGCTGAATAACCTGTAATTCTTTCTGAAAAAAATAAAACTTAAAATTATTAAGATTGTCCGCTTAAAAATTGGTAGCACTTACATCAAAATACATGTGTGCTCTTTACCTTTTTTTTAGATAAATCTGGAAATAGAAACTATTTGTAAAAAAAAAAAAATCATCAAATTATTCATACACCTCGCTGAAAAACTGAAACATTGAAATACAATGTATATCATCCTCTCCACTTTCCACACCTGGTCAAATATGGGATATACCGGAGATATGCTGCAACGATGTTACGTTTGGAAAAAGAAGGTGGTATTTGCAACAACTCTATGATAAAAAATTCAGTGAAATTATTCAAATGCCTCTTCGAAACACTGGAACATTGATACACAATGTGTGTTCTTTCCTTCCCTTACAAGACCAAAAATGGAAAATAAGGTGATAGTGTGACACTTGGAAGGGGAAGGATATTTGGTAGTACATAGAAAAAAATCGTGAAATTATTCAAAAGTTTCGTCAGAAAAGTGGAAAAACGATATAAAGTGTGCGCCTTCTGTAAGCGTTTCCCCTTGACAAAAAATGTGGAAAAGGGCAACGCGAAAACAGTCTGTGAAGTACTATTTGAAAAACTTACTAGGAAAAAAAAAACATTAAAAATGTCAATAATTCCGTCAAAAACGTGGTATAAATACATAAAAGAGACCTGTTATTTTATATAAATATTATATAAAGATATAAGAATAAGGATTACATTACAAATGCGTTGGACTGTTCCACGCGCTTTGGTACGCTTATGTATTAATAATATATTTAATTTCTATGTGCAAAGCACTCGTACAAATATTATGCTTGTATGTGCATTATTGTGTATCGAAAAATAATATGGTGGTCATCTGCACGCGGAAAACAAGCTTCGGTGTGCACATTGTGCGCTATAAACGAGCGACGCCCACGGAACATAAGATGCCACAAATTAGCTAATGGCCGTACTTCTATAATTTGGTGTTTTTCAATTACCTTATACTATACAGTTTCTTAGAAGTAGTCCATAGTAAACGTATTGGATCGGCGGTTACGGTTTGGTAGTATACACGCAGTTTCGACAGTTTCGTGTGGTTGTTGTAGTCGTAGGACGTGACCGAAATAATTTTATTACTCGTTTGTTTTAAGAAGAAAACCAAAATGAGAGTCCGACCGTATTACTTATATATCACTGGCTATACAACACACACACACACACACACACACACACACACACACACACAGATAAACAGATTAGAAGTAAAGCTTACACGATACGGTATGTTGTACTGTTGTACTATTCAACTACTGTATAATCATTTGATATTTACCTACATCTTACGGCGGATCGGTTGATTAATTATTTCTTTCTTTTCCGATTAATCTCAAAGCACTGCATTTTAATAACTGTTATAAATAAAGCAAATGACATCTCTACACGAATATTTACTGTATTGATGTTCAGAATGTAATTGATAATCATCAGGCGCAAACAGTATATTACGGTGCATATTATTATTCTATCACGTATAGTGTAACATACATGTTAAAAACGCCATGTCAGGCTTTGGGGTATATTACCTCTATGAAGTCCGATTGATTTATCATATTTCAATTGAAAATTTTATTTCAGTAACTAGGATTTCATTTGAACATGTCAATAATAATTTTAGACGGAATCAATGATTTTTTTTTTATTCCATTTGAACTACTTAAATGTCACTTAAACAATAATCAAACCAAGATATTTTCATTGTATTTTCTTATACCATTTGTAGTTAATACGTTTCTTCTTCTTAGGCGTATAACTGTATTGTTAAACTTTGGCCGTTCGTTGTGAGACTAGTATCAAAGTATGTACTAGGTAATAAGATTCTGATACACAGTACGAGGGGAGTAAAAGTAATTCTACTAATACTGTTGTAGTAACATTGTGTTTTAGAAAGTTATAAACATACTTAACCACACATTGTTTTTCGAATAAAGGTCTGTGTTTAACAATTACATTTTAGCTATAATCGTACAAATTTTAAGTAACAACCTTAATAATCTTAACATTTTCAATTCAAAAACTAATTTCAACAATGCAATTATTGTTATATTGTTTTATTAAAAGCTGAAACATCTTGAATGACCATGTGTTTTACCGACAACAAAGTCATTATTTTTTTGTCACTAATAATATTTTTTAAAGTATTATGATAATAACTTTTTTTTACTTATAAAAAAAAGTATCCTAGCCGATTACTATTGCATTAAATTAATCAGAAATGTGTTTTGATTAAATATACATTTTCATATTCTTGTTTATGGTTTCAGTTGGTAAGTAGTCATAATAATAAGAAAGCGTTTGTAAACGGGTAGATTTTTGTATTACTCTACCTATCGTTTTAATTCTTGACTAAAAAAAACGCGTGGGACAACCACCCAATGGGTAAAAAAATTTTTGGTATTGTGCGCCCTTCTACGATCTACATTTCGTTCACTAACACTCACCTTTAAAATAAACATTCCGCTTCTTACGTATTTTATTCTCGTCCGTGTTATTTGTCTTTTTGGTTTTACTACTATTCTAGATTTTTTGTTCCCTTCATTCCATTTACATGTGAATTTCGTTTTTCATTTTAAATGTTAAAAAAAAATCTCATATTGTCTAACTTCGCATTATGTTTGCCAGTCAACACCATGACGCATTTCTGCAGTAGTGATTTCAAGTATTACTGTTTTGTACTGCGATCAGAGATTAGAATAGTGTCACGTCGTTCCATTTAAACATTCCCAAAAAGTCCATTTATAATTTTAATGGTTCTAAATGACAGTTTAAAGCGTATTTGCGTATTAATAACAGTTTCGTACTTGTGTACAATAGTAATGTATCACTAACACTACTCTATCAACTGTTTGGAGAGCTCCAATATAATGTTTTATAGTATTATTTCTATATTGAGCAAATATACGAAGTACATAATTATAGGAATTGAATATTTTCAAATTTTTGACGTAGCTGTTAACTGGTCAAATTGGAAAATCTAATTAATATATTGCAAAATTATCCTTTAAAGATCAATAATTTATTCATTTGAGATGTTTCGCTTCATAAAATTATTTTTAAACTTGCTAATAAGGCTTGTGAATTATATAACATATCATTTAAGTTTAGAAGATAATTTCAATTTTAAGCGATGATCATTATTTATCGTTTTTATTACCTATTGATTGTTATATGATTTGAGCAATAAATTAAATTCGATATTTGGCAGCTTGAACGTGCCTGTGTAAATATTTAATTTCAATATTTTTAATTTTGTAAAATATATCTGTATTTTTATCGTTATACTAAATAAATATATGCACTTTTATTGGTTATTAAAATAAATGACGGCATTGTATTAAAATGTTTACGAGAAAAATATTTACTTGTATAATATTTAAAAAAAAAAAACATAAAATAACAGTTCTTTTTAATCCGTTCGTATCTGTACACAGTGTATGTTATTGCGATACTCTAAATATTAGTTATATTGAGTTGTCATGCGGTTAAGGAACAAAGCGTTAGCTGCACGACCATTTCTTTTAACACCAAACACAATAGAAATATATTGTTCGAATGCTCTGGGATTTACTATTGGTATGTAATCTCTGTTTTCTAACAAAACATGACTCGATGAAAGTCCTTTTTTTTTGTTTGCCGTACAAAAGTTTACGTACATAAATAGTATTATTTCACGATTTCCATTTATAAATTTAAAAAAGTCCTATAAATATATGAATGCACTATATATACATATAAGTACTTTTTTTCGAAATGTTTGTTTATTGTATATTATGTATGGTTTTGATCACTCTCGAAAGTACCAACATAATAGCAATAACAATATAGGTGTATAGGACACCGAGAACTGGATACAAAGTGTTTAAAATATATTGTCCATTATCCTCCTGAGACCCAACTAATATTATTATTTTATAGTATTGCGAGCCCTATGTCCATTTATACTAATATCCTTCTTAAACGTATTAGTGTCTGACCTGGCTAAAATATTTGTGGTATTAGAAACTCAATGTCTGGTTTATTGAACATTATTTTTTAACGGTGCATCTTAATATGGATAAGAAAAAACATCATCTATAGTGGACAACGGAATTGTAATAATACAACATTTAAAATTAATTCTGACACTAAAGCTGTTATAATAATGAACGTTGATGCTATATTAATGTTATTTTTTTAAAATTATTTTATAATCAAAATAATTTGCTATTTTTACTATTATTTTATTTTTTTCATTTCGATTCTCGTTTCAATCCCTTTAGGTAATCGATAAAGTATATTTCAGCATACAGAAATGTATAATTAGAACGACACGATGCTTTTTTATTTTAAATATCCTCATGGTATTTCAACTATGCCAAAAAATTGCACGCAACGCTCATGTTTAACGATTAAAAATATTTAAAAAATAATTATTTTCGTTATATTTTCAGCCACAGTTGTTGTGATCCCGCTCCGACCGTGCTTTCAGGAGCCGGCATATGCCTGATAGTGTTGGGCTATACGATGTTCGGTGCTTTCACGTTCATGACGTTGGAAAATGGTGGCCGAGATAGTGTGCAATCAATCCGAGGCGGTCAGCACCAGCAACCACAGCCCCAACCTCAGACCCAGCAACAGCAGCAACAACAACAGCAGCACAACCAGCCACAACAGCATCAGCAACACCAACAGCAGCACCATCAACAGCAACAGCCACAGTCGCAGTTTCTGCTAGCACGAAACGACAAGCTTAGAGCGCAGACTGTCGAAAAGCTGTGGAAGATCACCGAAGATCTGAACATCCTTTACCGAGACAACTGGACCAGGCTTGCCGAAGAGGAGATCCTCAAGTTCCAGGACTCGTTGATCAGGAAATACGGTGGTTCCAACCAGGTAGACCGAAGACACCGGTGGAATTTTGCATCGTCGTTCCTGTACTCATTGACGTTGATAACCACTATCGGTAAGTCTAATATCGTATGACGTATAATATATGACAAATAATAGTATGGCTTACGTACATCGCCTCTGTTAACAGCCATAACTACCGTGTAACTACAAAAACAATTCTGTTACTACTGAAAAACAATAATTATTCTTAATTTACATTCGAAAAAATAAAATTCAATGTATGTAATGAACCAATATATTTAGTTAAATGTTCTTTAAACATGATTTAGTGGTGTATGATTGGTTCATTGAATATTAATAAACAATTAAACTAATCAATATATTTGCGAAACTTGGCATAAATATTAATTAATTAAATTATATTATATAATTACATAGATATTTTTGTACGTTTCACGTATGTATTATAAAATAACGCTTGGTATAAAAGTATTATACACCTTATTATAAAACGTTGATCCGGTACTCCCGTAGTATAAAGTTAACATCACGTTATATTTATTTTAAATATAATATATATGTAAAAACTGATGAGTTACATACAAATGCGATAACATCATCATAATTATTATAATTTTTAAATCTTATTTTATTCATACATCGATCGACTGATTTATCAATCATATCGAATACCGTCGTAAAAATAAATAATCGAAATTCATGTATTATTCACGAAAAAAATGGGACTTGTATTTTTGTTTGATAGCAATATTACATTCATTTCTTAATGCAGTTTTCGTAATATTTGTTACACTTCGAAACCTATAAAAACCGAACGATAAATTTTGAAATTGTCCGTCATGCATTTCAAAGCAAATCTTAACGGAAGATAAACGAAAACAGATTTAATTAAATACTGTGTATTATACATTTATTATTAATACTTAATATTTCGGTATCGGGTTATGTCAGCAACAATGTGTTTTTGACATTATCATGCCAAACAAGTTGCTGAGAGTAAAGGGACATTTTAACATGTATTCAAAATAATATCAAGTGACTCATTTATAAAATAGTGGGTACTTAAAACGTGGTTCGCATATTATGTACATTTGTAATAATTACAAAAGAGACATTACATGTATATATGCATATTATATGATGCTTTACCTACATTTTTAACATATTTGACGACCACGTTGAAATGTTATAATATAGTTAGTCAGACACTCATGCATTTTACTTTCAACGACAAGCGTCAAATCTTTTTACGCTTTTTCTGTGTCAGCTCCGTTGATAAATTATTAATTACTACAAGATGTGACCTTCTACTGTAGAGCTCTACAAATTAATTTGTTTTGATGGTCAATGAACAATTTAACAAACAACATGTCAACATGGCGTGTATATAATAATTATTTAAATCAGATATACTTATATGTACGTAATAAGAAACACGTTTTATCAATCATTTATGTGAAAGGGAGGGAAATTAAATTAAAAAGCATTTTAAGCAATTTTATATCCGACGTTTAAAACTGTTACATATATACATACATATATATATATCGTTTTTAGAATTATATTTTAAAAAATAATAAAGAAAACATGTTTTATGAATCACTAATAAATTATTAAATTTCCATTTATTCTCAAAAACAAATTTTTAATAATAATAATTATCTAGATATATTTTTAGTTTTGTAGTAGAATTAAATTAGTTACACACACATACCTACATATAGTATTAAAATTATAAAACAGAAAAATAATTCCAATAATCCTCCCTCCTTAATTCTACTTTTGACGTAAATAATAATATTAAAAGTATCTTCATTATAAAACGTCAACAATTATGTCTCATAAACAAATTTAATAATGTTGGAAGAGTAGAAAATGGTACTCGCATGTGTTATAAATTATAATATGTATCTATATTAAACATTTAATTACGTAATGTAATTGCATACCGTCTTGCATTTATGGTTATTGGCAATTATGAAATGAAATGAACGTGTGTGTTTGTGAGAAAATTTGTCATTCCTTATTATACATTATTTTAATAATTAACTATATCGTTTGGATTAGTACCTGATAAATGTGGAAAATTCACTAGGTTTTTAAATAAGACGTCTATTATGGATTGTTTCACTGTATTCACCTAACCCAATCCAGGGAAATTTCGATGAAATAATAATAATTTATCAAACGATTCTAATAAATGTACAATAACCATTTTAAATATATACGTTCACATGACAATTGTCTTTATATTGATCAAATTTATTAAAAAAGTTTTCAAACCATAACTGAGACATAATAATATACCATATTGGTGTGTAAAATTTAGAAATATATATTAAAAAGAGCTATTCGTATTGAAACGTATTTAAACAATGCTTAAAATGCTTAATTTTCATACATAATCTCGAGTTATACATAATTTTCCCGAAATGACACTTGTAAATTATATTTTTTATTTAATAAAATATTTCATGTTTGTATAGCGCTTTAAGTCAGAGCTTAAGCTATCAAATTATAACAACTTAACATTGAGTGAAACTGATTTAAAGCCGAAAACTAATATTTTTTTAATACTAAATAAAGTTAAATATTTTTTGAAGAGTGACATTACATACAAATAAATAATGTAAACTAAGTAAATAAGCAATTCAAAAGTAATTTAGAATTAATAAAATATTGAATAAGTATAATATCATAATTATTACTTGTGACATACTTATTAAAAATTATTTGAATATATATTTTCAAAAAACTGCTATCTACAAAAATAGTCTAAAAGTATTTAAAATATTTTCGAATACTTCAATTTTATAAATTGTAATTTATAAAATAGGTTAATTGTGATTTATACTTATAAGTTAAAACTTATTAATTATTACTTATTTAAGAAACAAACATTTATAAAGCTATATTCTCGTCGACTCATTCAATGTGTTGTAGTAATAACAGAATTATTTAATGCTGAACAGATTAAATCTCCGTGGTATTAATATTTTAAAAATTTGCTTATATTAAGTATTTTTAAAATATAAAATATAAAAATAAGTAAGTAAGTATATTTTAAAATTTGTTTAAAATACAAAACACGTATTTAAGTACTTAATAATTATATAATTGTTTATACAAGTATAAACTCAATACCTAATTATTTTAAATTTCATGTTAAAAGTGAAAAAAAAAATGGTAACTTTACAATTGCATAGGTAGTCGCATCTATTATTTTCAAATAATTTTTTAACAGTGGGCAGTCATTTGGTTATAATAGTAATTTAAATGTTTTGACTTTAAATTTATCAATTGATTGGAAATATAATCCAGTCGTCCAGTTAGTTCAGTGGTGTTTTAGATTTTTAACTTTAATTACTGTATGGTGCAACCGAGTATTCAGTAAATAATTTGTAACCATAAAACATTTTTGAAGAAGTTTAAGCAAATACAAGAATAATTTATAATAAAAAAAATGACGCATGAAATTTTATTTGTTATTGCTCTATATTTAATAATTATTATTTTGCATATCGCAATCTTTTGACAAAGCAAATTTGATATCTTGTATATAACAAAGTGTACTACTTATATAGATTTATAATAATTTTTTTTTGCTCTTATTAAAATTACATTCATCTTATACTTCAAAGAATAATTTAAATACTTATCATTTATTATTTCCTTTTCTATGCTGGAGAAAATATTTCTGATATAATACATTTTATTAATAAGGTTTCAGTTAAATATATTTTTTAAGAAATTTAGATTTCGATTAGGAATAAATTGAATTATAATGAAAAAATAATAAAAACGTACTCATTTTATGCACATATTATTATACGAATGTCTTATAATATTAATTTAAAATATATAGGTAATTGTATTAGTTATGTTTAATATTTTTAAAGATGTATTTTGTTGTGAAGAGTAATAGAGTAAACAGCAAAATTATCTACTAATTTTAGTCAAAAATAAATTTAACCTCAAAGATTATTATGTTTTTATTTGCATAAATATATAAAATAAGAATAATCAAATTGTTTTTATAACAAAGGAACTAGAAGAGAATTTCAAAGTTTTTTATCCTTTTTTTTATTGCTTTAAATATATTATAAACAAAGAATAATATAATAGTACATTATTCGGTTTAGAATTTTAAGTTGTGAAAAAATCAAAATTATATATTTTAAAACAATTTCAGCTCAAGAAATAAATAATCGTCAAACACATCATGCATCCCAAACGTAATAATCATTTTCTCTCGAATATATCATTACACGTACAAGTTATTCAAATCGTTTTACCAGTAATTTCGATTTGTATGAAACTCAACGTACCGTCGAACTCAGCGATGTATGTTTAAATTATGGTGCTGAAAAAACACATTTTTTTCTCGTTTATTTGTTCGACGGTGAAAAGAAAAACGTTACTCGACCTTATGGAAATATACGCATACGCACATCTATACATCATTCGGGTAGTATCTCTGTGTTGAGACTGCTTTTCTATTCTACATTTCAAACTAAAGGGTGTTTAAAGCGTAGGGATATAAATTTCATTATAAGCATAGTCGGATAAATTAGTATCAAGCAATCAAATGCACTATATCTATTTTCTTATGCGCATTTTGCGAAAAATTAATATCGTCTAAGTTCATCGGAATCATTCAATATTAATCATTTTTTGGCTTTTTTTTTCTCATAACTATGTACGTATAGATACGGCGATACACTTAATACTATAAAAGTTTAATACGAGCACCTCTCTCCGAGAATTCCTTTTTCGACGCAGTAACTTTTAATTAATTACAAAACTCAAACGCGTATGCTAATAATAATATATGATTGATCTTGTTCGGCTGGTAATACGCGTGCACTTCTTAGTACAATGGCACACGAGTACACGACTATACGGCGAAAATGTATTTTATTCTAATAAAATGGTATGGCTTGTGATGTACGTAACTCGTACGAACTTGTTTCAAAGGCAAAATTTAATATAATTTACCATCACCGTATAAAGGTATAATACAGTACTAGACTGTTCCCGCACTCGTGTATATTGTGCTTATATAGGTACCTATAAACTCGATCTAAAAACAAACTGTTAGCTTATAAACGGTAGCCGTAGGTAAGTTGATAGGTAGTTCATCGTTGTAATATTATGTTCAGTGAAGATGATGGTTTTGAATGTTAAACCCATAAGTTACGGAAGGAATTTTTTTCTCTCTTTAAATAAATATATTATTTTTGTCAAAAAAAATATTATATATACCAAAATAAACAACCCCTGATGGCATGACCTTTAATAATTTATCTTAATTTGTTGCAACTTTTTCCGTGTAAGGCTGTTGTTTTTATTTTTTGTAAAAATATGCGCACATATAATTTATAAATTCCGTTTAGGCGTCTACACTGCAGTAGGTGCTTATGCTTGGAAACTAATAAAGTAACACGCTTCCCACCCGTACATCATAAATAATCTATAACAATTTGACATATTATTATGTTCTATATTATACGCACCAGTTTTATTTTTCATAAACTATTATATTATATTATGTCACGTTTCGATTAAAATATTATTCAAAACTGAAAGAATTGAAACATCGTTTTTCCATACTTTGATATTGTCGTGGAGATCATTGTATTTTTTTTATTATTATTACTAATAGAATTTGACGTTGATAAATATTTAATTTATAATGTACAAATCTAAATTAATTTGAAATAAAACCGGTGCTAAACAACAATGTTATTATTATGATACGTTTAAGTATAAACTAAAAAAATTTTTATTGTCAACCTACAATATATATAATATCAATAATCATATAATTCATAACAATAACATAAAATAATAATTTATGTGGTTGGATTAAAGTTTTATGTCTAATAATAATAAAAATTGCTGTTGTTTTTGCACTTTATTTATTTGTTCAGAGACCACGCCTTATTCTCACATGATTGGCATTTATCGTATCCCCTCTTTGTTATTCGTTTGTACAAACCTTTTTTTTCAATTTAATGGTCAGATTGGATTTGTAGATGATATATATATATTATATACATCCACTAACTGAGCTGTACAATATAATACACGCTATTGTTTTTTACCCTCTTTATTTATATAATATGTTTATTTTATAGAACCACCATAATAATTTAATATACCTGCCCCAGTTTATATAATTTATATGAATATGCCAAAACAATAATTATTTTAATAGGGTCTTAATTTAATATAAAATATACTACAACTGCCTTTTAATATTTAATACTTATCAATTTAACGTTAGAGTATAGCTTAAGATATTCAGAGATAAGCTTATAAATAATTATGTGCAACATATTATATCAGTTTGATATTTTTAAATTTAGAAAATAAAATTATTCTAAACATCAGAAAATGGTTCACGGGAGTTGACTGTGGATTATCACATTAAGTCGAATAATAATAATTATTATTGTTAAAATAGATATGAAGTTTAGGAAGTATTTTTTTTTTTAATAATGATGTGATACATAAATAAATTATAAAAATAACTTCATATTTAAAAATTAAAATATATTTATCTATAGTTACTGTAAATGTATTTTGGTGTAGACAGTGTTCCACGTGTTTTTCAAATGTTATAGACATAATGTAAAACTCATTAATATAAAAATAATTTAGTAAATTTTTAAAGAACACCATATATATTATATATATATTATAATTCAATAACCATTTTTTCAGTTAAATGACGTTTTGACTTTAAAAGATATAATCATTGTTTCTTTAATTATTTAAATGCCAATAAATATTTTAAGCAGTTTACGTCAAATTATGAAAGCCAACTTTTGGTTGCATAAATCTTATATCTAACTACCTATATAACTATGTATTTTATAAGGCGCCTTTAATTTTCCAAGAAATATAAATTCTCAGAAAAATTATAAAACGAAATGGATGTTGAAGTATTTTAATCGTCAAAGTTTGATTTTTTTGTTACCGGGCTTGGTTTGTGACTGCACTGACTGTAATAATGATAAATAATAATATTTTTGTATAATAAAAATATAACGTTCGGGAGTTCGTATAATATTTCACAGCATTGTCGCATTGTCGAACGAAAATATTCACAACTGAAATTACGAATTATGAACGAAAAAAATCAAATAAATATTTAAATTAGGAATCCCATCAGAAATCAACTACAATCGTACCTATGGCGCGCAGAAGAATTATCGCAGAATAAATGACAGATCACGCAACATTAATAAATGTTTATTTATACGTGGTTTTGTTAGGAGAGTCGGATAATAGAGTTCCGGTTACAAGAAAGATTTCGTTTTTAATTAATGCGGTGAACTTTTCATAAATAACTATTTCACTGAAATACAATATAAATGTCGGAAGAACTACAAAAGTCGAATATATTTAGGTATATAAAAAAACACAAATTTCAATAGACTCGTCGAATTAATTATAAATATCAATAAATGACGAATATATATTCATAATATTTGATTTGTATAATATCATTGAATGAAGTACATACGTGTGTAATATGTGTTGTAACAGTAAACTAGGCACTATGCGTGATAAGGACGTGTGCGAGAGACGTGCGTACAGTATTATAAATGTAATATCCATCTCGGATTTCATAAATAATGCCCATTTACTAAAAAAACTGAGGGAAAATGAATATAAAAATGAAATATATGGTATTTCAACTATTCGGCAGTGTACAAGAGTTATAATATATTATATTAAATTATATTACATGTGTGATATAAAGGATTTGATTACTTGAATTGTAAGTGGTGATATACGTATTAAATTCTATGGTAATAATATGATTATTAATAATAATTCTGGTTTATATAAAAAAAATTTTAAACTGAAAATCTGTGTATTTAAAAACGTATCTGGGTTGAGATTATGCAGCCTAATATACTCTAAATGCATTTACTAATCGTGACCATTTTGGGAATACACGTCTAATATCATTATGGTTGTACACATGGACAAAAAGGTTTCTATTGTTATAAATTATTTTATACATCGGTAGATGAACAGATTCAATCCACTTAGGTAACACAAAAACTTGGGTTACTGTTTTCTTACTGAAGTTTAGGAGCAAGTTGTGTCAGTTCTAATATTTATCATACAAATATATAATTAAATAAATTAAATATATAATTGTATGTTTTGTAAATTGTATATGCATTAAATGTATATACGTCATTATATAAACTTAAATAGTTTTTTTAATAACAAGTTAAAGTTAAAATTAATTATAAAATTATAGTATAATGTTTAGAACGTTCCCAGTTTTCCCTGTAATGTATGATGATGACAAAAGTTTATTTTATAGGTTCATCTACAAACTTTTTGAAATTCATTTGATTAAAAAATAAAATTATAATTATATAAATTATTGTCTAATATTATATGCATTATGCAGATGAAGTTTCCAAGTACAATTTTTATTTATTAGTGAGCTATAAGTCCTCAATCTGCTGTACATTCTTTTATAACGTTTATGTATTAATATGTACATAATATTACCCAAAATTGTGAGATTAAGTAATTTCTTTCAATTAGTGTAAGTTATGTTACTTTATAAAACTACCTAATAAAGATAGGATATAGTTAAATTGGTTTTTAAAGTTTTCCAAATTTTTAACTTGGTTAAGGATAATATCAGCTACTGTTAAATTGGAATACAATTTATAAGTTAGCCATTATAATACTAATTATAATATTTTTAATATATATTATATCAATAGATCTATAATTTAAAATATAGATTTAAAAATCCATTACAAATTTAAATATTGATATTAATTTAATAATTAACTGACAATAATTACTGTTGATAATTGATTAATTTAATTTAATACAGCTGTAAGTTGATCGAGCAGCAATTTACTAATTTACCATGGCGATACCTCTAAGACAATATTATTTTTTACCACCACGCTATATACCCCGTGTATGGTTTTTCGGATCTATAGCTTATTTGCTCAAATCATAGGTATATAATATAAGAAATTGATGAGAAATGTCTATTTTTTATTTTATTTTTCTTTCTATTAAACACTATTTATTAATGAATATCCAGTCATTAGTCACCGTGGTATTTACTTGAACGCATTCGATTAGATAATTGAATGCATTCAATTGAACTCGTTAAGTAAAAAATTTATTATGAATTAAAACCAACTAGGTGTTAATTAAGAATTTTACATTAAAAGAAACTTTGCAATTTAACTTAAACTTTCTTACTAGATATTTCTCAGCTTTTAATGTATAGGTATGGTTTTTAGAAGTGAAAATGAGCGTTGTACACAGTAATTCGATAGAATCCTGCAAAGATGTGTGAAAACTACCACGGATACCGTAAACTAAAGGTGTCAGGTGGTGATGATAATGATAATAATAATAATAATATTAAAAGTTATGTATGAGATGAAAATGACTAATCGATATTATAAAATTTACCATTTTTTCAATGTAAAATGTTAACTATTCTTTTAAAATTTAATTTAATTTAATTATCATATAGATAAATAAAATATACAAACAACAAATAGATTATCAATTTCTTTTAAACGAGTTAAAGCATTTTAAAACTAAAAAAATAATAAGTGAATGAAAAAAGAAAAATAACGGGTGATTGTTTCTACATTTTACATATTTTTAAACGCATATTATACACACGAGGGAATTAAAAATTTTAATTAATTCTAAGAATAATCATTTATGTACCTACAGCAGGGGTATCCAAACTGTGGGTCGCGTTATATTTTTAAATAGTATATCTTATTTTTTTGTTGTGAGTAATTAATTCACTAAAACAGACAAAAAAAAGAAAAGAAGGTCATTCTTTAATATTGTGGGTCGCCAAATTTAAAAAAAATCCCAAAATGGGTCGTTCAATAAAAAGTTTGGGAATTTTTGAACTACAGTATTTTTAACATTACTTTGAAATTTGAAGTAATAAATTAGTATATTAAAAAAAAAAAAAAATTAAATGTCATTAAATTGAAGTATGTAGATCGTAGGCCCTAAATAATCCACAAAAGATTTTTTAGGCATTTATCGTATAATCTATTTTCTCTTTTATTTTCGACTATTTTTTACTGGATTTAACGTTTAAATATCATGATAATCATAATTAGAATTTTTTTAGTAGAATGATTTAACTGGTAATACGCCTAAATCCATAATATAGTTTTGTCTGATCAACCCTTTTAAAGTAAATTAATTTAAACAAATTCGAATAACTGTATTGTTTTGATTAAGCTGGAGTGGTTTTAGATTATTAATATATATAGTTCATCCTATACTAATAAACCATATTGATATACCAAATGATAGAAAGAAAAACATATTGTACGTGTATGTGTAGGTATCAAATTTTCGAGTTTTAAAAATGTCTACGTTATTGACTATTGCCAATGTAAAAATTAATATAGTAGATTCCCTACTAGATTATGTTAATGTAAATTATATCTTTAATTTTCATCTAAAATAATACCTAAATATCTAATTCTTGAAACTTCTTTAATATGTTTACATGCATGTATATTGCATATTTTATTACCAGTGCAGCTATATATTATTATTGAATTGGAATTTGTGAAGGTCTTGTTAATATAAAATTACATAAACATTGTTTTATCTCCATTTTGTGTTAGATGTTTGTCACAAAGTAGCTCATACAGTTTATTCAAACCACTAAAGTAGCTTTAGAATGAATTCCGTTCTATGATTTGTCTGCGAATATATTATGTATTTATTTATTTTTCTTATTGCTTTTTCCAGTGGTCAAATATATTTTTCTACCATCGTTATTTTTGTCATAATAATTTTCTATATTATACGTTTCTACGTATATTACGTTATTGTCAGTCCGTTATATATATATATATATATATAAAAACAAACGTTTTGATACATTATTTATACGTGTATATTTGTATTTAAATCGTTCAATGTTTTTTCTACACGAGTAAAACAACTGTGATACATTATATTACAATGATGATAGTGACATTCATCGTATATAATTTATCGTATACTAGTAAATGTAATAGTTTGATTAATGTCGTGTTTACGGTTGGTTCGATACGTGCGTGAAGAGTAAATACGAATAAAATTGAAAAAAAAATGAAATGAAAATATCGATATTTTATTTTTTTAATATTTTTTCCTCCAATAATTACATTTTGACACGTTTTCCACGATTCCGCCATAGATTACAGTCCAGTGTACACAATATAATATAATATCATGTCTTAATTCCTAGTATATATTATATATTGTATAACAATTATTAATAATATTATTTACAGGTATATTAGCATGTAGTCAATATTGTTTTTAAAGTATTAGTCAATTCCTGTATTATAAAATATAAAGTTAAGATTATTATCCAGTGCATCTCGAAAGAATTTATTTATAATATTTCAGTTACGAACCATGCATAAGTATTTTAAAACTGTACATTTATTGTACGTTTTAAAATGATCATAATTTGCTTTAAAAATTAAACATCAATAAAAGCCTCCAAGTTGCCCCCCTAGATAAAAACCTAGACTTTTAAGATAATTGATTTTTATAATAGAAAAATTCACTCAAATTTTGAAAATAAAAGAGTGAAGTTTTTTTTTTTATGGTGGACGTGAAATTTGTCATTTTGTACGTTTATAGATTGAGACAGTGCATGTGGGTGTGCTGTCCTGTTCAATATGTAAAATACGAGTATATTGCCTTTTTGTTCTTATAGCTTTGGCTATATTCATAGTTGCGTCTGTTGTATTTATTAAGTCGCTTGGGTATACACGGCACTGGCCTCAGAGGATATATTAGTAACTATATATTATATAAATTGAAAATTCGTGGTTCCTGTGTTTGGGAAACACCAATATACTTTCAATCTGTTCTTGATTACAGCGTGTTCTGTTTGTTGTGATTTGAGATGTTCGGGCGGCAGTTGCTGTACTTTAATCGTAATGCGAAGTTGTTGTTCTAATTTAATGATATCTATTTCGATATCGATCATATTTTGTTTTTAATATTAAACAGTTTTTCCTCGGACTGTAGTTTTCTTTGATCCAGCCATTAACGGAGATGGTGTCTTCTTTATTAACCTAGTATACAGTTTTTATACGTACATCGCTAGGCATGCTCATCCTGCAGTTATGTATGAGTGCCATACTAGCAAAACCTTTCCCTATTAAAGTTCAGGTGTTGGTTTTAAACATCTAGCTGCTAAGTGACATGTTTAAGTCTTAACTTCTTCACATGACACGACCTGTTCATTACTAGGTATGAATTCGGCTTTCTCCGGCTTAATATCATAAGGCAAGTGCAGTAGTTACGGTAGCAGCTGCAGGAGATTAGCTCTCCGCGTCGCCCCGGTTTGTTTTCTAGGTAAATTATTTCATGCTGCGATTTTCATCTAACTGTTGTTGAAGTTATTTAAAATATCTTGTCTTGGTGATTATTATAGGTAAGTTGGTGTCTGTGTATATTGAAGATTAATGTCCCACTATTTCTTCAGTTTCTAATTAGTTTTTATTAATTTCCTGCAACAATTAACATAAAATAAAATGTTCAATTTAATAATAAACGCAATTTTTCATGTTTCAAATAAACCTTTATATTATACTCTGATTTAAACATTAAAGCGGTAAAAATATATTATTATTAAAATGCATTTTACAATTTTTAAAACATAACATAAAAGTGACAGTGTTCATTATAGTACGTATACTGAAATATTCCATTACAGATTTTTGGGGAAAAACATAAATCTACTCGTATATTTTTTTTAGGAAACTGTGACAGTTTATTCAATCCGCAGTCAATATAGCCAATAATAATTGATACGTCGAACCCATAGTCATTTGCAATTCGTACATATGTAATTACAC
The DNA here is from genome assembly GCF_003676215.2 of Rhopalosiphum maidis. Lineage (NCBI taxonomy): Eukaryota > Metazoa > Arthropoda > Insecta > Hemiptera > Aphididae > Rhopalosiphum > Rhopalosiphum maidis. The sequence continues at coordinate 72,846,309 of NC_040877.1, forward strand.
ATTATATCTCGATGACGACGGACGATGTACGAACACGACCCGTGGCCACGGGAATAGATCTCTCTGCAGTCTTTGAATTGGGTCATATTGTATAATATTATACTGTATATCATTATAACGCGTAACTGTATTACGTATCATTGTATTGAAATGTAATAACTATGATACGATCGTGTTTTTAGTATACATTATACAATATACATAATATACCCGAGACCCGAATTCGTGTATTATAATATTGTCGCACGAAACGGCGCGATATTGATATCGTCCTACGTAAATAATAATATTCACATTATAGTCGCGTTTTGTATATTATATCAAAATTATAACGTGTATTTTCGATTGTATCAAAAACCGTAAACGAAACTACCGACAACGAAATTAAAATGGTGGTCGCTGGAGGTGGATAGGATACAATTTTCAATATTGAATAGTAAATATTATACTCTACGATATATTTAGTACGGTGCAATCATGTATGTATATTATACATGTGTTTCCATAGGTATGTGTGTGTGAGTGCGCGCGTGCCTTTAACGTAATTATAGACACTGTTCGAGTACTTTAATTACTTTTGAGGTGAACTAAATATGTAATGAATTAAAAAACTAATATCGTACATACTGATTAAAAATGCGCCATGGTCTAGATAACTCGCGTTTCTTGAAAAAATTTAAATATATTACGTTTTAACGTTTGATTATTGACATTTTCGTTTTCCACATTTTATATAAACATTTAATACACTCAGTTTTATAAGCCACATAAATTTACTAATTTCTTTAACTACATAATATATGATTTGATAAAATATTGAATTGTGACTTGTTATGGTGTTTAAAGAAGAATATATATTTAAATTTAGTTCCTAGATATAACTTTTATTATTTTAAGTCTTATACAGTCTTAAGATAGCCAATTTAAACATCGATTTCTTTGAAAAATTTAAAATTTAAAAAAATTTCTAATCAAACGATAAACATTTATAACAAAAAATATAATATAATATTAAAGTTATGATTTGATTTTATAAATTGTAAAAAAGTAAATTCTCGAGATTCTTGAGAGACACCTTATTTATTTCCGATCAGGGTAATAGGCTGACGAGTGCTTCGTGAAAATTTGTAAATATGGTTATGTAACACAAATATTCACTGGGTTGTATGCTTAAAATTATTTTGCCACATGATTTAGTCTTGTGAATTACAACAGTGTAGTTGCATAGTTCAAGCTTTAAAGTAATTTATTATATCTGATGGCTGTTGTACATTTTTAAATTTATATATCTGAAGTGTCACCGCTAGATGACTTCCCCAATTCCCACACATACTTCGTGACTCCTTCACATATAACATTCACTTATTGTACGCGTTGTATTTAGTTTGTAAATATTTACGTATTAATTAATCAATAAAAAAATTACATTTAACCATAATTAAAAACAAAAACATAAGTCCTGATTATTATTTGCACAGTCTGGATGTTTTAGATATTATATAATATCATGGTATAATCATACTGTACTCGACTGAAGAGGTTGTAGACTACATTTTAGTGTACAATTATATCAGTTCGGACCTTTAGAGCGTCCAAAGTATGTAATTATTATATTATTATGTAAATCGTTAAGACTTGAGGTAATTATAGTAAGGTGTGTCTATAAACTTTGGCTTATAACTACACATTGATTGTGTGGATTATGCCTAATCTATTTATATATACGAATATACTATATGATAATATACACGTAACGGCTTAATAATTTTAAGGGGTTTTAATTTAATTAACAAACTATAATATTTAATTTGTTATTATTGTTATTATTTTTGATCGTCCCAAAACCGAAAAACAAATTTAGGGATTTTCAAACACATTTTAATATGACTAAACCTTAGTGAATAACTGAAGATGTCAGCCATTGAAACATTTTGGTCATCTATAACCAGAGTTTACTCATGGAAAATAAATTCATTCACCTAACTTAATTATATTTAATTTTGTTTTCGTGAATATTATTGATGAAATTAAATGACTTTCGTCGATTGTTCACTATTTTTAACTCTGAAAAATCACAGAACCAGAAAAAAACTTTTTAAATCATAACTTTTGCAATTCATACGGATTGCCAATAAAATAGTTGGTGAATAAACGCCTTAACTCTATACATTTCATTTAGAAAAAAGGGGTGTTGAGGAAATGTTTAATTGTGCACTCTCAAGTATTTCCTCGATATCATTTAAATGTAAATCACTATTTAGACTCGGAAGATCGAGGTTGTACGAATTTCGCAAATCGGCATACAAATCCGTTCAAACTGCATACTAAATTTTATGGCATTGAGAAGTCCGCCCAAACAACGTCCGCTGATTAAACGCGACAGCGGGGGAGATGTTTCGAAAACAAAATACTATGAAATTGGTACGAGCGGATATCCGCATAACCTGTAGGGCTGTAACGTACAGTCATAGTAATTATGATAATCGGCACGTTAGGTACATGCAATAGATTTTGCATTTTATCAACGTGGTTTTAATATGTTTCTGACGCGGGGAGGTTGTTGACAAATGATTGTGTGCGTCGAATTTTTACTCCATAAACACGTCTCCGATTGCCAACCGTCTAACGTTTTTTTTTTTTTTTTTCAGGTTACGGTAGTGTGACGCCGCAGACGCCGTGGGGCAGGGTGATCACGATCGTGTACGCGCTGATCGGCATACCACTCATGTTGCTGTATCTGTCCACTATGGGCGAGACGCTGGCGAAGAACTTCCGGCGAATCTACTCGAGGATGTGTTCACCCGGAAACCGGGAAGACAGGGACGACGGCGGTGGCGGGCGAGGCAGACAGGGCGGCGGCAAGCGAGCGCCGCCCAACACGGTGTCCAGCAATCACGTGGGCGGCGGTGACTATTACCGTCACCGGTACGAGTTCGAAACCGTTTCGGGTGCGGCCGCCTACGCGGACGCCGCGGCCATAACGGCGTCTGGCGGCGGCGGCGGCGGCGCACAGAAACGCGTCCCCGTGCTGCTGTCGCTGTCCGTTGTCGCGGCGTACGTGGCGCTGGGCGCGTTCATCTACCAAAAGCTCGAACGGTGGACGCTGCTGGAAGGCTCGTACTTCTGCTTCACAAGCTTGGGCACCATCGGATTCGGCGAGCTGGTGCCGGGCAGCATCGAGTCCACCAAGGACGTGTCCGTGTTCGTGTCTTCCGGTTACATACTGGTCGGCATGGCCGTGGTAGCCATGTGTTTCCAACTGCTACAGGACGAACTGGCCGCCATGTCGCGCAACTGTCGGTGGTGCTGCTGTTGGTGGTGGATGTGGTCACAGCAGCAGCACCAGCACCAGCAGCACCAGCACAAGGACAGCAACATGGTCGTGTGCACCGTGGCCGGCGCTGTGGACGGCGGCGGCGGCTGCGACGACGACGACTGCGGTGGCGCTGTCTCTTCGGTGGCGCCCGCCCCGCACAACAACCGCGGACGACAGCCGTCTCATCCGCACAATCACAACAACGGCGTGACCGCCGGTTCCTGACACGGGGACTTCGGGCCGCCGCCGCCGCCGGACGCTACGGCCACGGCCATCGACCTGAAGCCGTTCGCTCCACCACCTTCGCCGCCACTGCCGCCGCCACCAAAACTGCCACTTCTACCGCCGCCCGCGTTCGACGACTGCGACGACGGCGGCGGAGGCAACGGCGGCGGCGGCCTGCCGCTCCCCGCGCCCCCACCGCCGTTCCAGCGGCAGTCGGCCGGCCGGTGTTCCGTGCAGCAACCGATGATGGGCCACCACCGGAATCCGGCCCACTATTCCGACGACGGCGGCGGAGGCGGCGTCGTTTCCGAGTACTTCATACCGCGAAGCGCCAGCGCGCACGACCTGTGCTCGGCCATCGAGATGCAGAAGATCCCGCCGCCGCTACCGCCATCCGCGTTGCGCACGGCCGCGGCCACGCTCGCTCGGCCGCCCCGGCAACCGGCCGCGTGTCGCGATAAGATGGTCACGTTCGAGGACGAGAAACGGGCGGCGTTCGACCACCACCAATCGCAGCTACAGCACCACCGCCAGAACCATCACAGCCACAGCCAGCAGCAACAGGATCAGCAGCAGAAGCATCACAGGTCCAGCGGCGATCTGATCGTGTAGATATGTCCCTTCTACCGAGGCGGCGGTGTGTACAGTTAATGTTTAATGCATTATTATTTATATAGTTATATTATGTTAATGTTAATGTAACTATTAATTATATTTATATATACATTATAATATTGTGACATATTATTATCTACCGATTATTATAATTTGTACAATTTATTGTCGTAAAAAAAGTTTTGTATAACTCGCCGTGACGTGTCGCTCATTATATTATTATATTATTAATACACTATTATTATGACATGAATATTATCATTGTATACAGATCAAATGTTCCGTCCGCCTCTGCGTGTCGGGTCGTGTCAGGCCCCTAATAATCGTTATACCGCAGCGTCTCTGAAACCAACTTTACCTGGTATATTAAACGTTATAATGTATACGTACAGCAGACGGATCTATCAACTCAAAATTGTAAAGTAATCGCATTGCTCGTTATGTGAAGTGTTGACAGTAATAACAGATGAAGATTTTTGTTTTTTTGAATTTTCAGTAAACATGAAATACTTAATTTCAGCACTTTTGGGCCGACGATTAACGACGATACTGCGATGTTGCGCGTAAACCATGACGTGTGCGATATTTTAAGGCAGAGGTCGCGGAACTCGACGAACCATGTAATAAATATAATATATTACATTGTACTACTATTGTTAAACGCGTATAATATTATAATATATACAATATACATAAAAACTACGTAAGCCGATTTTGGTCGGTACCGTTTGGAAATTCGTTTGTTCGGATTTCCGTTTGTTTGTTTGTTTGTTTTTTTTTTTTTTTTTTTTTTAATGTTCCAAACTGTTTATTGATACATTAGTGTTATTGAGAATAATAATAATATAATATATGAATCCAAAGCGTACTTGACAAGTTTTATATCATTATTATTAATTCTTTTTTTACCTTCCCTCGTCCAAAATAAACACTTACATACTTTCTTTCATTTCAAATTTACCCACTAAAATATCGATTCTGGTTTCCAGGAATTTAATTTATAGATAAAATAAAATGTACAAAAGCAGTACACCAAATTTAAGAAATAAAGAAAGTGACTCAAAAATCACTATAACGGATCAACATATGAAAAATACTCTCATAATGAACTGCGTTATAATTGTATTATCCAAAAATACGAGACGAACGATGTCCTACGATTGAATCCTTGGGTCAATGATTCCCACTACGATCGTTTAAAGCTTAGCTCCAACACTAGGTCACTATAGCGGCGACTCTATCCGTTGCTCACGATATTTGTCGATGAACCTAGAGGATCCAGTGGTTTGCAGAACGGTATGATTTGAGTCAAAATATGACTAATCTTTTCTCTTATCATACAATTGTGCTTAATAATATTATCATCAGAATTTATTTAACTTAAATCAACAAATTTGTTTTCATTAACTATTTAATGAAACGACTTTATCATTCTTCTTCAACATCTTATTAGTTAGGAATGACAGAGTGTGTTATACTAATCTTATCTAAAGAAGAGGATTTTTTACGTGTGTGTGGACGTCGCTCCCATTAGAGTGAGCCTGGGTGAGTATTCGAAACAACGGATGATAAATATGAAAAAGTATTTTTTTTCACATGCATATGTCGAACCGATGAGGTGTGACCATTGCACCACAGTACCACACTAATCAACAACATCATTACTGAATTTAACTGACAATTAGTTTTTTTAAAGCAAATTGAGAGTTGATGAAATTAAGTATAAATTATATTTGTTTTAAAAATGTATTTCAAAATATTTATTTATATTCACCTAAATATTATTTACTAAATACTAGGTTTTGTGTTTATAAAATATCCGTATACAAATACTTTAGGTCGTTCTGTACAATATGGTACATCCAATATATGCGCATAAATCTATTGTTTGATTCGATTATATATTTTCGTTTTATTTCATAAAATCACAATGACATACAATGCGAGCGGTGGATATCAATATTTTCTATCCAGATTTTCAACGACCGAGAAAACTATACATTGTAAACGGTAGTGAATTGAAAGAAAATCGCCACAACTGATAGGATGGTACGCGCGTGACCGAATATAAAAATATAATAATATTGTTATTGCACACAATAATATGGTAATACGAAAACAGGATCCGCAGTAGCAAAAATGCAAAACGGAGCGCGCGCATGTGTATCGAAAATCAATAGAATAGAGACAATATTCATTGAGTGAACAATACCAATAATAGTGGTTATTGCTTAAAATATTCAAATTTAACAATAGAGAAAAATCATTTTTCATTTTTCAGATTAACTTATTTTGAAAAATGATTAAATTCAATTTATAAAATGAAATACAAGTTAAAATGTTTGCGAAATACAATTAAACACAATTATATGGAGTACAATACCATTTCCTATAAAACTTATCGTATTGATTAGAAACAATATTATAGCCGACCGTTTACTAACCGTATTTACGACTAAAGTATCGAATCCGTTGAACTCGGAACCACCGAAAAAGCTACTTGTACCTACACAAAAAACGTGATTTCGCATAATTTTTTGTTCAGGAGATGAATATGTACAATTCAAATGTTTTGTTGCTGATATAGGGAATTTTATTAGAATATATCTGGGTGTGTAAGTATATCGTGGTAAGCATATATTGTTTTTCAGTGTCTTATTTTTCAAATGAGAACCTTTTATTTGCACTATTAATTGTACTTGGTAGGTATACAAAGTTTTATACCTAAACAATTACTCGCTTAAAATTTTATTTTATATATTATTAATATTTACAAAAAAAAAATCTGCTTGAAATTTTAAAGTAAATAGAAAATAAACACTTTTGAAAAAAATTATCATTGCAAAACCTACTTACCTAATTCACAGTTTAGATTCAAAGTTTCCAACCTAATCAATTTATCAAAACTAAAAAATTAGCTGATACGATTGTCTTTGCACTTGGAAAAAACAATACTTCACTAGACTGTTTCTTGACATTCTGAAATGCAATCTCACAAGCGTTTTATGAATTGAATTAATAGTCTACTATATATTATTATAAAAATAAAATAAAATAAATACCAGCTCCACTAAATGTAATTTTTAATTTTTTTTTTATATTTTACAAAACAGAAAAATCATGTTAATACATGGTTTAATGCCACTTAACTAATAAATGAATTAAAACATCAGTCTTTAAAGGTAGTAACTAACCTAAGCTGATATTCGACTAACATTTTACCACTGACATTTCCAGGACCAATAATAATAGGTGCGCTGTTATTTTACTTCATATATTTGGAAAATTCTGGACATTCATTTTTTTCCAATCTTCGCACTATTGCTGTTTTTCCGTGGTATTTGACTTACTACGAACTATGATATGACAGATTTTTTATTAAAGAATGTCGTAGAATTAGATAAAATTCACTAATTATACTCATTAGTCATTCTCGTACAAAAATAAATTCAAATAAATTGCCTAATTAAAAACTTGACTTCAATTTATGTATATCTGACTACTTTTTTCGCAGGTTTAGGTAAAGCGTAAAGATAACTAAAATCATGATTTACTATCGCAATTCTATGTGAAATATTAACGTTCAGAAGGGTTACAAATTGATGACTTCCTTAATCATGCTTTTCAAGTCTTATATCATATCTTAATCACATAATGTAACACATATTATTTTATATTTTAATTAAAAAAAAAATAACTTAAAAGTTTCATTAGTTATAACCTGAATAAATAATACGTAATTAAAGTACGAAATATCAGTAATTCTGCTAGGTGAATGATTCAACATTTTCTTTTGTTTTAAAAAATACTACTGGTCGATGACGTCTGATCTTGGTCCTATTTTATTTTCTATTAAGTAATACATAAACTGTAATAATATCGTCGTATCGTCAGTCCGTGATGGACGTATTTCCGTTTTAAATTCTTGTTTCCTGTAAACCCAACGAGGGAATGTAAACACGTGTCTGTGTGTACCGTAAACTTATTACTATGTGCTATATGCAGGAACTCACAGGTAGTCATGTATATCGTTACCACGTTATTCCCTCGTGAATCCAGCAGCAGTTTACAGTACAAAATAATGGACATTATATTTTTTTTCTAATCAAACGTCAATCGAACGGTTCATTAAAAACGTCGTAGTGGGCGGCCCGCATTATTCTGGTGGATGTATGTGCGTAAATGTACGTGTGTGTGTGTGTGTGTTTGATTTGTTTGCGCAGCAGTCGATTGTCGTTAAAAAAATTGTATTTTGTTTAAATGATGTACTTTAAGTATATAAGGTTTTGGACCTATACTTTAAAATTCTTGAATTTATTTGTACTGGTTAAGAAGTGTCCTGTGAAGATGACAATTTCTGTTTTTAATATGATAACTCCTTTTTACTGTAAATTATTTAGTGAATAATATATATGGATATGGGTTTTCCCTATATCTTCCAAATCTTTTACCATTAGCTATATACAACATATTATCTTTATTCTTTCATTTTTAATAAACAAAGATAAATAACTCGAACTCGTTCGAATTTGAATTTTGATACGTCATCATGTTTATAAAAATGTTCCACTTAATAATTTACAATATAAATTGGATCTCATTTAAAATAGAAGTATATATCTTAGCAATTTTTAAGTAGTATAAAATTCTCAATAATTTTAAAATATGGTTCTTAAGGTATGTTTAAAAATTTCAAAAATCTGATTTTAAGTAATTACATCATTGGAGAATAAAGAGAGAGGGGATGAGAATCGGTCAATCACCTATTTATCAATAATAGTTACTAGTATACCGAAGTATCCAGTCTCAAACGGCTTAGCGTGGTGTGACGATTTACACATTTTTTGCGTTTTCGTAAAATCGCGTACACGCACCGAAAACTCGAACCCTAAACTAAAACGCCATGTTTTTACTATTGAAACGCAGTCAGTGAATTTCTAAAAGATTTACGACAGCTTCTGTACATAGCATGTGCCGACGGTTAGAACTCAAATATTTCGGCGAAAACGACGACTATAAATCGCAGAGTCGTCGCGATAAATCCAAGTGGTGCAAACGACATTAATATTATTATTATTATTTAACGTTCCTCGTCTATCAATACACACAATATTTCGATACTATAGTATTATTGTATAGTATAATAACATATAATATTATATTGTATACGCAGTACTTGAATATGCGCTCAGTAAACAGAATTCCATTAGGGCGGACGACGGGGAATCGAAAATACATGATGTTAGAGACAACAGCAGTAATAATAATATATTTTGCAAACAACCATGACGTCCGGTATACTATCGGAACGCTCCGTCGACAGCGTACAATACAATATACAATATAATAATGTACAACTGCCACCAACGACGACGTCGACGGTTGTACACGTCCGATCGAGCGAGTGTACCGTGGGTTTATCGCTGATATCGCCGCGTCTATGTCCATCGACGACAATGATGATGATAGTAGCACGTAATTTATGTGAGTTTTCCGGCAAAATAGCAAAGTTTTGGGTCCGCGTGCGGATCGTTGATTTCCGAACACTACTCATAAAGGTTATCTCGTCTAAACCATCATTGCTGACCCCCCCTCTCTCCTGATTACCACAGTAATATCCATAGTACCTACATATTATTCAAAGGCTCGTATAACCATAAGTGGAACCAACGTGATAAAACGCGTGTGAAAATCGGCAGTGACCGTCACGGAGATCCCGCACGCACGCACATCATTCGTTTTGGTCAGGTGTGGGAGGAGGGGAGTAAAGCGGACGTAGTTGCGAAAATAGCAGCTCTCGGAAGACTATCGATCGCCGACAAAACAGTTTTGTCGTGTTGCAGTGTGGTCGTGTACGATAACCACCGCACACATGATAGATATAGATAGACGAACAGTGAGACGGAGAGGATGGCAATAGGTCGCGTGAAAATATTATTAAATTATCCATGAAAACGACCGCCGGAAGCAAACTTCAGCCGAACCAAGAGAGAAAGAGATAGAGTAATAGAGAAAGACCGAGCGACAGAGAGAGAGAGATAGATAAACAGTACACAAGGAATTTTTTTAACACGAGACACTCGTTTTATCAATAATAAAATGATGTATTTTTTTATAGGAATAATCATTTAAATACACTAAATGTTTTGATATTTTTACGACAATGGTTATTTGGATTTTTTTCGTTTTTGTGAGCTACATTTGTTATAAATGTTATACTTGCTTAAATATAATACTTTTATGTAAAAAGTAATATCGTATTAAAATCGAAATTATCTATATTATTTATAAACATAAATATTATGCTTTAATAAGATTAAATAACTAAATAATTAAGTGAGTTTGAATAAGAGTTTTTGATGTTTCACTACTTAGCTCATTTTGATCTAATACTTATATAAATAATAAAACTACTACCTTTTAGTTTTTAAGGTTCGATATTTATAAAGCCATTTACGAGTTATTCTTCTTTAAAAAAACCTATTACTTTAATATATAAAACTATAACATTGAAAACAATATTTACAGTTAAAACAAAATAGTAAGATAATACTGATAAAAAAAAATTAAAGTACGAATAGTTAAATGCAATATGTGGTAGGTTGATAATTTCTAAAATCCTCTAAATAATGTGTTTATTAATACTAAACATGTAAAATATATAATATATACCAATGGGAATTTCTATCAAAAGAATAAAAATCCCCTCATTTATTCAGCATAACAAAAATATTATATTGTATATATTATTATATTAGTATTATATACTAACGCTTGTTCTGCAGTTGTCTTTTGGTGTGTTTCGTTGTATTTTTTCTAGTATTATTTTGTCCATATAATATATATGTCGCGAGCTGTGGGATGCTTATTTTTCGATATTAAATAAAAAGAGTTGACAAAAAAAAAAAAAAAAAAGAAGGAAAAAATGAAGTAAAGAAAAAAAAAAGTTCTCAACCAGTCGTTTTCGATGCATTTTTCATATGATTTTTTCCTTTTGAAACCCTCCGGTGGCGCGGCAAACGAGTGTGTATATGATGGAACGTTTTCCCTCGATACGAAGCGAGAAAAATATTCGGTAAAAGATCGTAGACGACCGCAAAGAGAGAGAGAGAACAATAAAAGAGACATGAAAATATTGACGGACACAATAAAAAGCTGTGCTGCGTATTATGCGTATGGTTCTAAATAAATATTTAATACCGACAGGAAAAAGACGTGCGCGTGTGTACTGAGTAATGGTCGTAGTCATACACAGAAATACGTGGAAATACGTACGTTTATCCTTCTTCATCCGTATCTTCGTGTAAATACCTATTTATATAGTTTATTATATTATAACAATTATATGATGCTGTCACGATGAGAATTTATTTATTTTCAACTCATACTACAGTAGAATCTCACTATTTCGAACTTCGGTATCTCGTAGTTTCAATATGTCAATTTTTTTTTTTTTTGTTCTCTTGGGACTGAGATACCAATGTTTACTTTTACAAGGATGTAACTTATATACATCTCTTTACACTTATTTATCTCTGTCCTCACGGCAGAGGTCCCTATATACTACCAATTTTAATAATAATATTAATTAATAATAATATTTTAATAATATTCAGTCACGAGACAATAATAATTTTTTCTGAGCCAAAATCCGTTTCACCACTTTTCTCAATATTTATATATCATTCCGTCCGAGTAGAATTTTCTTTTCTTACTTTTTTATACATTTTTTCCAACAAAATAAAAGATATTATTTCACCATGAAACTCATACACGGTGCATGAACGGCACCCTTTGTTAGGTACATGGGATATATATGGACTATAAACGTGGGATAGTACGATATTATAAAATTCTTTTTTTTTATCTCTTTTGAACCCTACCTTTATAATGTCCATGATACACGCGCTATTATGTTTTCATCGACTTTGGTAGTACGCAAAGGCGTCTCCGATTGGTGAAAACACCTGCACACAATAACGACATCCATTGGCGACAATACCGTAATGTTCGAGAGTTGAAACCCAATATTATTATAATCCGTTTCGAATCACCAAAAATCGACAATTTTGTGGTTTATAATAATTAGGAGTAACGGAGCAGACGTGTTTTTAATACAAAACCAAACAGGAAAAATTCTCACGCTTTGTGAAATAGTCATATCATTGTAATTGTTATTCTTATTTCAAATATGAACATTTTATGCCGATCAAATTGTCCTTTGATTTTAATAAGTCTATTTACAGAGAATTTTAAAATTTTAATAAACGTCTATGTATCACAAAGTGCTGAATATTTTGAAATATATATTTTTTTAAGTTATTAAATTTTAATAAGACCTAAATAAAGTTTGATGATGATTTCATTTTATTTCGCCATGTGGTTTTTATTGTAAGGCCACGACCCCACGTTACTAGAAATTGTCGAATTTTCGAATCTTAATAATAAAATGTTCAGAGTATCCCGAAGAGCCCGCAGTAAAAGATTTGACGACAACAAAGAAAATCAAAATAATACAAAATTTTAAGTTTGTAAAATATCATAATTCTGGGAGAAACCATATAATATAAGTGTTGTTATAATAATATACCTACCTGAGCTATCATAATTATTTCGATTCAGAGCGTGGTGTGGCACACAATGTAATCCGTCGGTTTCGATCAAATCGCACGCAATTGTTTTCAAAGTTAAGATGTGTTCTTTCGCTGTACAGAACAATATAAACTTTCAGCACTCTGCCTGTCCATGTACTATATAATATATAATATTGTAATCGATTGTTATAATAATTGTCATTACGCAATCACTTTTCTCCGTTCGATAATAATTATTATAATTAATATTTATTAATAAGCATCTCTATACTATAGTATAGTTTCTACCTAATGTTTATATGTAAATTGTATGTTATAGGTAGTTTTTTGTTGCATAACAATATAATATTACGTATATTCAGTTACGTAAAACAATTTCGTTGAACACGCGAAGTTCTGCTCAATATATTTTAACATATTCCGTATGAGAGCCTCTCGTTCGTGGAATGAATCACAACGATTTGCAATATAGATTTCCGTATAATAAATGCTTCGATTTTAATTATATAACAAAATATAATATTAATTATAGAATCGTCACGTAAAATGTTTAATGGTTTCTTCTCGTGCGTCAGCTATCGTTAAATAAACATAAGCCGGAGGTAACGCTTTCAGAGTTGGTTTTCAAAAAATAATTGCATTGTCTGAACGAATATTTGCGTTGCGACAATATAATATTATCGACGCAAACGATTAAATATAATTTTCAATTTAAACTGTTTAATGGTGAACATCGACGACAAATAATAATATGTAAAACTAAAATATTTCACGCCCAGGTATCTACAAAATATTACGTCGAAATAGGATTTTTAAAGTGAAAAATAATATTATGCAATTGAATAAAATGAAAGACGAACGACATATTTATACAATATATATTTTTTTTACTTGGAAGTAGAAATATATATAATAATATATTGATGTCAAGATATGTAATTCTTTTTTTTCAGATAACAACGTTTCGAAATCTGTTTTACTTTTCGAAATGATCGTACTAAAACGGAAAACTTAATAACACTTTGGGACAAATAAAATCACTCACAATACACCATACACATTTATATCGGTTTCAATTCGTCCTGCCGATACGACTCACTACCCTACTCATGCGGTGAGTGGTGACGGTAATATTTCGTGTTCTAAATTTTTGTACTTTGAAAGTTACGTCGTCGTTGTTGTTTTTATATCGATTTCGTCGATTGTTTTTCTTTTTTTCTTGCTAAGTTTACTACCGAACGAGATCACCGCCAGCACGGTGTCTTAAATTAAACGTTATTCGTTCGTAGGAACGGTATCACTGTAATACTTGTACTCGTTCCAAAATACGTGTGTTGTATTATTAATATTGTCGTATGTTTGCTGATAAATAATATAATTGGAGTAAAAATGAGAAAAACTACGCGATACCGAGTGCACCGGGTGAAATAATGCGATTTCTATAATAGGGTTTTGCCAAACGGACCTAGTTATAATTTATTATTATTTGTTTTAATTCTACGTCGTACGGTCTCGACAAAAAAAAAAAAAACAGATAAAATAAATAAATAAATTAACCGGCGATAAACGCATACTCGCAAATATTTGTGAACTATATACACACATCACACTTCCTGAAACCGTTTTAATAGGTATGGAAAAATATTGAAATTTCCGTTGGAATGTGTCGCATGCTTATCGATTTTGCATCGACAGCGGTGGCGTTATAGTTTTCTGCGGATGCTTTTGCTAAGAAGTTGATAAGCCAAGGCATATTAATATGATAATAGTATGTACTATATCTACTTTGTCATAATACAATTAGGGCTCGAATTTCAATTCAGTTAATATTATTATCTTAAATTTTTTTTTATGCAAAAAAACAACTAATTAATAAGTTTACAATTGTATTAATTTTTATATTGTGCATTCATTGATTTAGTAACTATTTTGATTTAGAATTATTTTTAGTATATTTAAGATAAATATATTATAATATTATATACTTAAGTGCTAACAATTCCGAAAGTTAAGCTTTCGTTATTCTAACGCTCGCGTAGTGCGACAATAGAAAAAAAATGGTCAATTTTTAAAGGCATTATTACGTTGAAGTGGCATTATTGATAATATTTAAGTGCATTTTTTGATAGACTTTAAGACGTAGCACTTAAATCCGGGCAAAGCATGCTATCGCTAAATCAGATTATAATATGTATACAGTGTATACTCCCAAATGATTTACTAATCGCATTCAATGCGGAAAACGAAAATATTTGTTTTGGACGCGCTGGATTCATCTTTAGAATTGGGTTATGTCAATTCGCCAAATCGAAACATCGCGGAAATCCGATAGAAACGCCTCTGATTAATCTAAAACCGTATACCAAAATAATAACACCTCAAGGGATTATTAAAAAATATATATACATCATATTTATTTGTCGAGTTTTGCGCCTGTTACCTTGAACGACAACAAATAGTTTACCATCATGGATTTCACAGA
Organism: Rhopalosiphum maidis; assembly: GCF_003676215.2. Taxonomy (NCBI): domain Eukaryota; kingdom Metazoa; phylum Arthropoda; class Insecta; order Hemiptera; family Aphididae; genus Rhopalosiphum; species Rhopalosiphum maidis. The sequence goes on from NC_040877.1 coordinate 72,861,541, forward strand.
GTAAATACAAAAATGTATAGAAATGGGCCGTTGCGCTTGCGCGAAATTTGGCTTCTAGCATTCTTTTTTGAACAATCAAAAGTAGAATAGAAAATGATTCGATTAAATCATTTTAGGAATGATACGTCATGTGAAGTGTATCGACTGCGAAAGTACACGCGTCGGGCGTGTATTAAAGATAATTATTCGTACAAATCATCTACATAAACAGTTGTCTTATCTTTAGATAACTTTAAATCTTTCAATATGAATATTTCACTTAACATAAAACTATTTATTTAGGTATAATGTTGATGTTGGGTTTATAGATATTAGACAGTAATAATTATAGTTAATTGTTAATAAAATCATAACTAAAATAATTTAACACAAATATTGCACGGCCGCCAACCAATTATTTTATTGAGACCTATGTTGTAATGTTTGCAGACTGCAATTTTTTCAAAAATCCATAACTGGCTTATAAGTAGCGGAGTTGCATGTAAACATATTTAAATATTCTATAATCATGATTTATAATCGATTGTTAAAGAAACAATAGCATGTCGTCATAGAGTTTAGACAGGACTAGTCAATCACTACAATTACGATGGGGTGACACTTTATAACGATATAATATTATAATTGTCTATATCGTACCTACATACCTACACTTGATACACTTACATTAAGATATAATGGCAGATCTTCTCCGCTGCGGTCTTCGTGAAAACAAAAATTAATCGACCGCATAACCTACGACGAAAAATGCACTATTGTTATTAATGTGTTTTCTCCGGATGTGATAATATATTTTTACTCCGAACAGCAAATTTTTCCATTAAAGCACTACGGTGGTAGTCAGACGAGCTAAAATGTCGCCACGAGTACGGCACTCGATCGAAACCACAACGATCGTTTGAATTACATTATTATGAAATGCACACACACACACACACACACACACACACACAATAATTAATGTACCATAGTGTGACCTTTCGCCAGACTAGACAGAAATCCAAACAATTGACGGGATTTTTGGGTTTTTCGCGGTACGACACGACTAATGTAATGCGCCAATGTTATTATTTCGTGCCAAACGGACGAAAACAAACCGCAACCGGTGCGGTGGAATTGAGAATATCTAATACCTTATATTATAAATTTTAATATAAGTATATATAATAATATTTGTTCTTAAAAATAGTAAATTAATCACCAGTTCAACTAGATGGTTATATAATTATAACTTTTAAGTGAAAATAGATACATTTTCTTAATTTGTAAAAAAAAAATCCAGTGTCTCAGTTAGTTAAAATTGCATAAAATTAAATTTATTTAGTCAATAAAATAATAAGACAATTTAATAATCAAGAAAAAAAAATTAAATGGCAAAAAATATAAATGAAATAATGAATATTTATAATATTATAAATTACTAAATTCTATAATTTAATGCAATGGGATAACCTTTCAAACTGTAATTTCTTATTTTTCCATTTTTATACCTAATTTAAGTTTTATAAAAGTTGTATGTATTTTTGACTATACATTTTGTGATAAAAATAAAATAAAAATATTTATACACATTTTTATACATAAAATCAGATTTTAAGTAACTGCATTAGATATTAAAGAAAAACGGGATGGACATCATTATTGGCGAATTATCCTGTATTTAAAATTATATACAATTATCATACAATTTAAGAATAAAATAAAATAAACTTTAAATTGTTTTCTAACCGTTTACTTTTAAACTAAATAAATTCTAAATAATTATCTTGAATTAATAGTTAATTTTGATATACATTTATCCGATCGATTTCCAACTTGATTTCCAATAATCAAGATTGACTATTGTCTATGATTTAAAATACAATTTTGAAGTTTAAAATATCAAGCCTTAAAATGTTTTATATAAGTGTTATATAAATTAAGAGGACGTTGACACGTACTATCCGCATGTGTTGTCGTCTCACTTATCTCCGTCTTACACACGTGCGACATACTAAATTTTCGTTCACCAGTTTCAATATTGTGCTATTAGTTTTGATATTAGAGTGAACTGACCTATTATAAAATTCAATGGTAAGATTTTAAGATTATTATCCAGGGCCTCACGTAGCTTTTTATTAATATTATTATTTTTAAGTAAATTATAATTTTTTTAAAACTGTACATTTAAAAATGATCATAACTTACTTAAAAATAATAATATCAATAAAGCCTTCATAGGGCCCTGGATAATAATCTTACGTTTGAATTTTATAATAGGTCAGTTCACTCTGATAATATCAAAACTAATAGCACAATATTGAAACTGGTGAACGAAAATTTGCTAAGTCACACGTTTGTAAGTCCTCGTAAATATCTAAAGAATTTGTTAAAATCATGAATATTTAAAAATAACTTAGTAGATAGTTAAAAATGTATACAATTTAAAATTTTAATGACTATAAAGATTTGTAATTTGAATATAATACTTTAATTGTATAGATATTTAAAGAAAATACATATTATTTTTTATTATTTTTTTTAAGCTACTATATTTACATGTTTAAACATACGTGTTATAATAAGCCTCGATAATCAAATGATTACTGTAGTTTGGAAAGTAAAAATAGAAATATTATTTGGTTGAAGAATAATAATATAAGGAACAAAATATTTTTTTGTTGGGTGAAAAATAATGTATTTTATACTGAAGGGGATGTTGGTAAAGGTACTTATAAAAGTACACTAGTCAAGTTACGCTGTCAATTTTGGCAGTTGAAGAGAGGTGACAGAAAGTGTTAAAGTTTGCAAGGTTGTCATAGTTGAGTGTGCGGAGTTAGGGGTAAACATTCGACATAAATGTAAGGAAATGAAACAAATGTAATGTGTGGCTAAAACGGAGACGGAAGAACCATATAATATGCATTTCCTAAGGAGATTAAGGTTGTAATACCAGTGTTGAGGTGGAAAATAGTTCTATGTCAAGTTGCAAAATGAAGTGAGAGTGTTTCTCAATGGTTTAGTCATAAAACCTTTTTACAAAACGTGAAGTTAGACTATGGGATTTTAATTCTTTGAGTGCACCCGAGAGATGGTATAGATTTAAATTGTTTATCAGTGAATTTGCAATCTATGTTTAGTAAACCGTTTTTGTTATTAGACGGAAACATATTAACTACTCACCGTCTTAGAATGACTTCCGGTTTGCAGACCATCAATGAGCCAGTGCGTGTTAAATGTTAATACATACATAATATGATATTTTATTTTTCACGATTGGTTTAAGCATTTATTTTTCACATTACCGGAAACATCGCGTGCGCGTATACATGACTTTGCAAGATTACGACTTCCGGTAGCAACGACCGTATACAAAAACACGAGTATAAAAGCGACAATATCGTATGTTGTTTTGATCGTAAACGTTCCATCTGCTTCTTTCATTCATATGACTACGTATATTGCGCCTCGTTTTAAACTTATAAAATAAACATTATGCCCATCGTTCGAATGAGCAATTTGATTATTATTATTATCAGTCGTTATAGTTAGTTCATTGTTGTGATTGCGTCATTTTCGTAGGAATTTGAAAGAAGTTGCGTTGTTTTAACTGGCAACGATATTTTTTCGTCTTTGGTTTTAACTTGACATATTCTTGGATTAATTTGTGTTCGTCGTACACTGATCTTTCGAAACAACTGTTCATTTAATAAGTAGGTCCGTACTCGTTAACTATATGATATATTCATAAAATGTTAAAATCATATTATTATGTAACCGTTTATAGTATTTATAACCCGATCATTTAAAATAGAAAAATTATAATACTGATGGTTTTTGTATAGTGTAAATATTTATCCACCATTAAGACGATGGGTAAAATAAATACATTATACTTAATACGCGGCATATATTTATATATACGCAAACGAAGTATTGATTTCTCTGCGGCGTACCTATACGAAAAATGCTATTCCGGCCACTGCGGCGACGTTTCTTATTCGTCATTTTCGCTACCTTATTTATATACCGTGAATTCGAAATCACTAGAATAATATGATAATTTATACAGGTGACACCTAAAAAAGGTCCAAAAAATATAAAATTTTAAAACGTAGTTTTCGAAACACCCCGCCGTTTACTGTTTTTGTCGATATTTGAATACATTGAGCATAATATATTTAAATATTGTACACTATATATTATAAGTATCATGATTTAAGTACACCGATTTTTGATGAATACATAGTCCTCCAGTATTGTCTAATTGATTAAAAAATATGCCAATATGTAAATAATATATCAAATTAATTTAAATTGATCGGATTAATTACGTTTGGGAACACGTATTGTTTTGGGAAGTACTGCCTGCAATCCACGAAAATTACAAAGCTTGTCCGCTGTCACCGTCTCAGCAAAGTACCGTGTGGTAGCTGTTTGTCGTCGTCATTCAGGTTATATGAATAAGTCCAGTGGCGTATGCGGAGGGAGGGGGTGACAACTTATACTGAAGCCCCTCTCCATTTCCCGTATTATTATTTTTGTTTTTAAATCTACCCACCGTTTAATACAGTATCTCAAAGCGTGTATTTACCCATCTATTACAATCACGAACTAACATTTATATTACCTATATATATATATTTATATCCTAGTCTGTGATTACGATCATGGTCCATAAATAGGTATCTATAATTTATGATTACAATTGAGCTGATGTTACTAACAATCCAACAAACCTTGTTAAGCTAGCCAACATTCCGATAGTTTTACTCGTATATTTAGCATTATACAAATATATTTTTTATTTTTTTCATATTTATTTTTGTCTAATTTATGCTTAGTTTAAGTAAGACATACAAAAACAACTATTTTATTTTTAAGGCCACCAAGTCTGTGACAACTCGGTAATTATTTATTTTCAAGCCAGGGGGGGGAGCTTCATTGTAAAATCCTGCGTACGCCACTGATTAAGTCCAGTGGGTCAAACACCATATTTTATTATGTAATTTTCAATTTTAACGAATTATTAGTTTGTAAGAATTGTTATTTGAGCGCCTGTATTTTTATTATTATTTAATATTAGTTGACATACAAATGGACTACATCACTGTGTATATCATATTCAAAGTTTTGAATCTACTATTTGGGTAACCCTTCTTCACTCCCGTCCTCAACACATTCCCAAGTCGTTGCCGACAACCACGATAATCATAAGATCGGTATATTGGCGCAAATACTAATAACCATAGGTATACACAGAATTTTAGCTCAGGTACAGTGAATAGGTATTTGCAACTTTGTTCTCACTGCTCATATTTCAAATGTAACTGAAATAGAGAGTCCTTCACCCGCTCAGTAGGATATTAGAAAATCTTTCTACATTATTTTCATTGGATACTGATATTTTTCTTCCAAAACGATAACCAATCATAACTATTGTTTAAGAAATTAGTCAGAAAAAAATAGTTGTACCCTTGTCCAAAAATACTGTTAAAAGTATGTGAATATTGTAATAGGATATAATGTGCTTTATAAATTTACTATTTTTCGGGACCAGACAATTGACGGCCTGCTGTAGTTGCAATAACAGTGTCAACATGACTTGGAACATCGTTACCGTATATTTCAAAATCACAATATCAACTTTTTTTAAGTAAAAGATGCAAAAGTGGGTATATAAAGTAACCTACGTTAAATACATGCCCACCATAGATTCGTCTTTATGAACAATTCGGTATTTATAATTATTCGAAAATAAATAGTATTTTTATATTATATTATAAATAGACGTTACCATAATATAGTATGGATATTTTCAAAATTGATCATATTATTTTTTTGAAAGATGCTATTCATTTATATTTAATTGAAAAATAAAACAGTAAAATCTATTTACAGACAAGTTTAAAGCTATTGGTGATTTTGCTTGGAATGGGACAATAAATGGCCTAAAGCTTTTTTTTTATGTATGTTCTTTTGGGATAGCTTTTTTTTATGTAAGACCCTTTAATTTAAAACGGTTTTCTATTATTTTTAATGGTAACGACAAAAACGTTAAAAACCTGGGTACTTCATCTGATATCCAAATAATCAAAAAAAAAAAAAATACCTTTAAAATCTTTTATTTAGGTTTAATGAAATGGCATGATCGTTTTTACGGAAACGTTGGAATGGACTCGAGAATTTTTTCAATTCGAATTCGTTATAATAAGTATGACTCTTTTCTATGAAATGCTCCAATTATACTTAACGGGGCTAGATTAGCTGAGTTTCCCTTTTTCCTCGTAATCCTTTTGCGTTTCATTTCTCAAAATCTTGCTTAACTTTATGTATATTATTATTATTTTTTTACCCCTACAAAGTTGATTCACATCCTTATTACATAAAAAAAAAAATGTACGCCACGTTTCTTGTATACAATTAATAAAGCTAATAATAATCGTTGGGAACAATTACGTTGAATTATTTCTTTAAACAGTAATATCTTTAGGCGTCTATATGCGATGGTATTACATTTTACAAATATTAATATAATATACCTATAAGTACGTGGTGTATAATACATATATATACGCTCAAAGTAGGTTTCAATTTTATAATTGAGATATAATAATATGTTTTACTGTATACTATCTTACAGGAAACCGAAAGTCCTATGTTCCATTATGTTTAATTTTAATTGCGCTTTGATTATTTCATTTGTATACGCATTTTATTCCTTAAAAAGGAAAAAATATGGTAAACCGTATATTTTATACACCTATATTTATATTTATGTGTAGGTAACGTTTGTGCGCATGTATAACAGATTCGCATGTATTATACAACATGTAAACATGTACGTTCATATTGATATAATAATAATGTTCAGAAAATAAAAAAACAGGACGAGTTTAAAATGGGGAAAAAAACGTACACGAATATAATATTATATAGATATGCGTAGAACCTTTGTGTGCATACCTATCAGTACATACATACCGAATACCGTAATAATTTATTATGTCCGTGTATATGCTATTGAAATATGATTTAAAAAAAAAATATAGGTACGACATACAACTGTTATTTTGCCTAATACATTATATTATAACTTATATTTACATAACAAACCGTCGAGTTAGTCATCAAGACGATTCAAGTTATTCAACACTAGACATTTTTTTGTTTTCGAGCACTGATTATTAGTATAAAAAACACTTGACGTTATGATAACAATATTGTATATTATAACTCATAAGCGTTTTACCGATTACGTATAATTAGTATTGATTTGATAATATTAATAATAACATAATATTATTTATGTACTCATTATGATATTATATAATGTCATATGTACAAGAGTTACACTTTTTATAAAACTAGTGAATATAATATGTATATATATAGACCAAACATGCATTTTTCAAAAAGGTTATATAGGGTTACCGTTGGAAAAACCTGAAACTACTGGAAAAACATGCACGAGCACTTCAAATCGTCGCCATCGGTAGGTACTTACTAGAATATGCGATGGACTCGATGGCCGAAGGAACGCTGTAGGTAGTTTTTATATTTTTTTATTCACAACAAATTTGATAAATAGCATTATCATTCACCTCATTATTGCTTTTAGTTTTTAATAGTTAAATTTTAATTTTTTTTAATAAAACGGCCAAACAGGAATAAATAGGATGATTTTTCCAATCTATTAAATTAAAACCACATAATTGACTACAGAGTACAGATCGTATATTATAATTATAATATATAAATGCGAGATAAAAATATTACGTAATCTTTATCTCATACTTTATCACAGAAACAAAATAATATGTTTATGTTGACTTTAATAATAGTCACAATGTTGATTTTGATTGGCACATTTATACACATTTATACCTACTACTGGTACTTGGGTAGGGGGAAATCGCTTCTACCACTCGCCATAAAAACGTGTCGGTAGCCGGTAAATACAATATTATAAATTATAATAATTATTGGACGCTATGCCGAAATCGCCGAATGAAGTCATTGTTGTACTTCGATTACACAATTATTTCATGTAATATTATTCTTAATTCTTATCATATAGGTACTTATTATTACTTAAGTAATATCATAAAATGTCGCGTATCGATGAGGATATCTTCAAATATAACATAATAATTCTCGGAAAAAGAACACTCTTCGTATGGGACGGCATCGCTGAGATAACGCGATGTTATATAATAATGCTACATAAACATTGAGGGAGAAACGTACTTAACTATTTTCTGCTTGACTCGTTGTCGCCCTCACGCTGCCATAACTGCTATAATACTATCTACACAGTACACAATGAGCAATAGTAATAAAAATAAAAATATACATGTACAATATATTATAATGATGTATAATACAGTTAACGTGGGTTATTTTCCACGGCACATCGTCGCGTTCAAAATGTTCAGCTTTTTCCGTCAAAATGGCTTGAGTGCTACGGGTACCTTACCTATACATTGTTATTATAATAACGTTATCTCTAGAATAATATTGTACATGCGCTCAATGTGTTGAGGGGCCAAAGAATCTGAGTTTTGAACCCGTGAAACGTCGTTAAGGCGTCACTGGATCATATATATATATATATGTATATATTATAATATAGTTTGGCTGGTACGGAGATAAAAAAAAGCACAAAACTTAGACGATAATGTCAAAATTCACTTGAAAAGATTTTCTTAGGGCTTTTTGAAAATTACTCACACCGCTCATTCAAATGTTATTTTATGTTTTTAGTTGTGTACGTTGTTCGTTGGAATAATATTGTTTTTGGACAAAATATAACATGTATAGATATAATAATAACAGGTATAAAATACTTAGAATTTCAAAATGTTATAAAATACTAAAAATTGTAATATTGTATTTCTAGACTAGATTACTTTTTTCATTGCGTTTGTACGAAACAACAAAAACAAAGTCCTAAAACGATCCCTCTAAACATTTTGTTTTTTCGTGATACAATTAAAAATCAATCTGATAAAATTTCCTATTATATTAAATCCATCATGTTTTATGATAATATTCATATTCATATCGAAAAGAAAACATTAAAAATCAATAACACGTCTTATTCGAGATTGCTAAAATAACTTGTCTAAGTGGTATTTCCACTCAGGTTTTATTTTCTCAACCAAAAAACCAAATTTAAAATTCAAAATTCAAAATCTAAATTATTTTTAGGTAACACACTTTTTATTTTTGTTAACAACGTAAAAAAAACTATGGTTGATTTTCGATAACAAATTTAGAACACTTTGTTAATGGTTCTGAAAAGAATTTTTTTTGTATTCAGTCGCAATGGTAGATCAACTTTTCTAAGCTGCTGTCGGTATTTTCTGGTTCGCCGGACGTGACGCCGCAGTGGTATGCAACACACCTAGGAACGGTTGTTGTGACGGCTTTTGTCGGGAATCTAGATAGTGGATAATACTAATAGTCAACTAATTCTGAGCGGTAGGCGCAACGGATTCGCCGCTGGTTGAGGAGTATAGGCCGCCGGCAACACGTCGTCAAGAACGTCTACGACAAGTACCACAACGTTGGTCACGTGGTCTTGCTTGAGCCCGCAATGAATGATCGGCGTTCCAGAGGTTGGCGTTCTCCGAATGACTACAGTCGGCCTTGTTGGTCGTCACAGGGTGACTAGATAGTGGATTCACTCGTTGTCATTTGGCTGCTAGACATTTCATTGTCTGATCCTACTATTGACATTTGTACAGAGTTGCATAGCGCTGTTAACAATCTTAATAATAACTTGAATTTGGGTACCCTGTGATAAATAAAATAAGTTACATACGGTTTATGTAGACACCAAACTATTCTGGAATTGATGGCCATGAGAAATCTGACAAAGTAGCTCAAAAAAACAGTAAAATATAATCTTATGGCAGAACATAGAAATACGCACCTTTTATCACATATTGACATTCGTAAGAATTTTAACATTTATATTGTATCAATTTATGAGAATCTGAATGAAAAGGTACGCTTAATGACAAACTCAGATAAATCAAAGATACTACCAAATACTGGTCTACACCGCAATCGTTCAATCGCATGGATGACGTAATTACAAACATACTATGTATATGGGTAACTCAAAGATGTCCAATGGTTATCATATACGATGAGAAGAATCAACAATATTCCAAAACTATTGAGAACCTCTTACATTGAAAAATCTTTTTCATGTACTGTTGAAAAAAAATGAATACTAGAAAAATCCTAGGAATACCTGACAACCTCTTTCAACATCAAAAATAATATCTAAATTCTCAATAATATTGATATGTGCAAATGTACGTAATTAGAAAAAAATTGTATTCATCCATAATGTGTAGGATTTATACTTAATTATTAATCTAATCATTCAAGTTATTGAAGTTGTACTGATAATAATAATAAAAAACAATCAAATTTAATTCACTGAAAACCACAAGCATACGATAATCCTCGCTCATATTCGTGTATATCACAATATGATTTCTAAGCCTGAAAAGTAAAAGCGGGCTTAAATATTTTTATTTTGGATTTATGGCTTGAAAAATGAAAATTGTTTGTTGGATAAATATCGATTTCCATTTTACCGAAAATTCATGAAATAATCGTGACCTTCAATAAAAATCAATGTTTATATACACATATAAACAGATATAAATTGCATGCATTTTTTAGAGTATAATTAATTATTAAAATGATTTAAATGCCTATTATAAATATGAATATATTTGATTTATTTAGTGCGTCTATATAAACTTAACTAAAATAATTATCTCAACGTACTAATTTATAAATAATATAATATAGTTACAGGTACAATATAATATAATAGATAATAAATTGTTATTTATAGGTAAGAGAAAGTAGTAGGAAAATAATTTAAATAACATCGTCTACAAGTCGTAGCTTTAGAGGGTCCGGTTAGTGAAAATATCGATTACTTCACAGAAGTGAACGTGAAGTATATAGGTAAGTGTATGACGAATAGCTGTTTGCAGTATAATTTAGTGTTTTTGCTTTGTTCAGGTTTTCAGGATAAATCGATATTTTATTTTGAGATGTAAGAATAATTTTTAGACAACCGTAGTATAATAATATATCGTAATTCGTAATAAAGTAATATAATATAATGGTTTTTGTTTTTTATTTGTCTTTAAAAATAAACAAGTTATTTTATATTATTAATTTAATTTACTTCGTAACACTATAAATGACTTAATTTAATATTTTAAATTGACCATAATATCATTATATAACGTGAGTAAAATATGCGTATACCTAAGTAAAATATATTAGTACTCTCGGAAACTACTGTTTCATGTTATTTGATCCTAAAATTTTGCTTTACTATAGTTATCATAAAATATAAAATACCATACATTTTGCTATTAAAAATTTTATGTTCTAGTAATTTGTGAGTACCTGCAAGTCCAAGCTGAAAGAGATAAAGAGAGGGAGAAAGAGAGCAGGCAAAAGAGAGCCCATAAATAAATTTAAACCAAATATTTTTCATAACATTTGCATGCACAGGAAAAATGACCTTAAAATTTAAGAAGAGGATGAGAAAATCATCTGTTTTAGACTGAGGGACGACTCGATTAATTATGAACACATTTTATTTTCCAATATTTTTGTGGTTCCCGTAAATAAGTTATCGTTACTCATCTTTTTTTCCTCTTTATGAATATATCTTTATATATATATATATATTTTTTTTTTATATCTAAGTATTAATTTTTATTTTTGTTGACTAAATTTACATTATCTAATAAAATATTATAAATACGAAATAGTCTAGGGATAATTTATCGTATTTTAAGCTATATTTACTATAATTATATATTTTATTATATTTAAGTGCAATACCTACTTTATATATTTTGCATGATTTTCTGAATATTAATTCTATTTTCATTTTAACCGTTTCGACAGGTTCATGTTCCAATTTTACAAGGATGTCAAAAAAAATAATATTTTTAAATATATTTTAGTTTTTTTTGTTCATTTTTTATTTTATTATTATTACTACTATTGTTAGTATTATTGTTATTATTCGACTAGAGTTTCTGTAAAACATTAAAAAAAGTCAATGTTATAAGCTATTGATTTTCAGATGTTTTTCCTGGTCTTTTTTAGGATAAGACCCAAAACGATTTCAACGTTGAGAAAATATTTTGTATAGTGTAATTTTATAAGGTCAAGCAGAGAAGAAAAAAAACTATTGTAAATAGAAACGGGACTTATTTACAACAACAACAATAAGTAATGTACATAAACAATAGAGATACATCAACCTCGTGTGGTATACTAGTTTTTGTCTCGACAACCCGACAGTTACATAAAATGGTATAGCTATTTATTTTTACTAATATGTGTATTGGAAATTTTACTAATAAAAATATAAATAAAATACTCTTTCGAGTATGTATAAAAATAATAATAGATAATCATTTAATATGTATGCTGCAATAATTTGAGAAAAAGACGTCACGTGTACCTAATGAAATGATTGTATTACATAATACTACGAGTACCTATATCGAAATTTTCTTTTCAAAACTAAATGCTATTTTTTTTAAATTGGTCTGTAATTTTATATTATGTTTCGAGTTTTCAAATTTGCTGTCTCCAAACCCAATCTCTATCAAACACACTTGTATCAAAATTTTTTTCTTGTGTTAATATATTTTTATGTATGTAATTTTGTACAGCTATATATATATAATATATAATATTCATAATAATTAATAACCAATGTTGTCTTAATATGATTATTATTTTTTATTTCTTTTTTTTTAAAGATTATACTCATCAAGTGTGACGGTTTTGACAACCAACTTTGGATGTACAAGGTACATGTACTATTCTTCACGTGTGACGTTATTCAAAATATTCGCAGTGAATAAATAAATTTCCATAGACTTATCTCAACAACCTGTCATCATCAGCTCCTATTCTACCCGGCATTCCTACCGACTTTAAAATGAAAAATTTGACAGTCATGAATTTAAATTTTGGACCGTATAATCGTCGTTCGTTCGCTATGGTTTTTTTTTTGTCTCGTTGAAACTTGGTTGAACTCGATGACCCGATAAAAACCACAAGGCCCGCGTCATTTTATTATTTTAATTTGGAATGCGAAGACACTCTTCTTTCCATTCGATAATTACAGAAATCTAAATCTTTTGTCTTACTTTCAAAAACAAAAAAGTCACTAAGGGCCGCCGGAAACGTCTGGGACATCCGTCGTATAGGTAGATATACATTTTTTGTAGTATAATATTACGTAAACTCATAAAAAAACAATACGCATATACTTCGACGTTACACCAAACGACAATTCTGTTTGTTTTTTTTTCGTCTACCGAAACGAACGATTTATTATTATGCTACCATTCCCAACTTTAGACACGTTTTTTTCCCCAATCGTTATACATTATTATGTCGTATGATACTCGCAAACGAATCGTACTAAACAATTCCGTACTACAAGTTTATATATGAATTCATAAAACAACAGACATTACGTATTTAGGCCACGTATTCGAATGCAAAATAATTTTTGTGCCTTCTATAAAACACAGTTTTTTCCTAACATTAGATGCTATTCTCATACTGAAAAGTCTTTAAATACATAATAATACATATTTTGTTTTACACTTTCTAATATCTATAATATATTATTTATTTATATCAGAACATTTTATGAGTGAGTATAGAATACAATACATAATATATTATAATAAACAATATTATTATTTAAAAAATGTCATCAGTATAGTTTTAAAATGTTATTGAAAATGACAAATTGATTTATATTATAATATTACAATCTAAGCGTGTAACCAATTTTATATAATGCAAATATCTGCCTATTTCTATTATCGAAACATGTCATACAATTGAAAAATAAACTAATTATTATCAGTCTTGACACGGTACGCGGGCGTAGACCGTTTGGGCGAATAACTATATACCGTTTGGGCGAGGGTTTAGTCAACTAAAAATACCGTTTGAGCGGTATGAAAATGCTTATAATATACACTCAACAATTAATTAAACAAAATCATATAAAATATGAATAATTAATAATAATAAGTGAAAAATCATATAAAATATAAAGAATCTTCAGCCAAAAAAATCATATAACACATAAATAATTAATAATAAGTCAACAATTATAAATAAAATTACATATAATATAATTATAGTACAGTTTAAAGTAATTTATTAGCCTGATATTTTAAACCTAAACATTTTATGTATTCTAATTGGCTAATGTTCCCTCTTTCATATTTATTCCATGTTTCTTGCACAAACTCTTTTTTTTTTTTTATAGTTTCTTTTCGTTGAGCGTTAGGGATATTCTTTGAAATGGAATTGATTTTAATCATATTTTCAGTTTGGATTTCTAATAATACTGCAATGACTTGATGTACATGAGGGTGTGGTGTGTAAAATTGTTTGTTAAAGTGAGAATGAAATGATTCTGGTCCATTTGTGGTTCTGGGATGGTCAAATATTGGTGATGACACCCACAAATGAGGGGGGAACTCTGAGTTTTCGTCTATGTAGGTTTCCAAAATATAATCGGTAAATTGTACACATTCATTGTCAGCTGGCATAATTGATAACAACTCAGTAAATGCATCTCCTACTTCGGCTGGTGGCAAAAATGATAAACCGAAAATAAACCGTTATTAATTAAATACGTTTTCGATAAGTTTTTATGTTTTACTATTTGCCTATACCAACTTTGGCCTAAATGAAATGTACATGTTATTAACTGACAGTTAGGAAATGTTTGCATTGTAGCTAAATGTGCAGCTTTTTCAAAATCCGAATGAAAAAAATCTACTTGAAGAATTTTGCCAATTAGTTCATTACATAAATTAGATATTTCAAACCACATATTCAAATAATTGTTTTTTGATTTTGATGTTAAAAATATATATGTTACTGGTACATAATAATTGTAGGTATAGACATGTAATGTCTATAGTTGACAAAAAAACTTGGGACAATACGAAAATGTCCCGTCTCTAAAGACATTTTTAGATTTACACAGGAGTTGTAAATTGTTACGACACGTTATAATAACAATTGGCTTTTGTTGATTTACAAAACAAAATTGCTGATCATTGTATTTAATTGTTGATTGCATATCATATAATTGATCAAATGACTCATTTTGCGATTTTTGGTAATATTGGGTACTGTTGTTTACGACTACGATAAATTGATCACCTAATTAAATTAATATCAAAATAGTTAAGTTCATCCTGAAGTCCTGACTTATCTACTAATAATTCTTTTCTAATAATTTTATTAGGTTTTTCGTGTGTTTGCTCAGTAGCTTTTTTTTTTTGGAAGAACTTCGAAATATATCTATAGCTAAAGATCTTTTTGTATTCGGCTCATGATTATGTAAATGTGTTGTCATCTCTAATATATTTTTTAAATGACTATCAATTAAGACACTTACTTTACATTTTTTGTTTGTACAACGAAATCGAATTGTTTCATTTTGAAGAATATTTGATTCCGTGTACTTGAACTGTTCGATAACTATACATCTTTTACCTCTTTTCGTAGTTTAAAATATGTTCGATTTTTAAATCCATTTTAGGTAAATGTAAAAAAATAGAAAAACTTACAACTGACTACTATTGTTAAAATTAATTTTTAAATACTTGTACATGAAAGTATTATTCAAGACACTACACATTGCGCACTACAGTGTTATTATGTACAACTTGGACAGCGTGTCTGAATTGTAATCTTATTTTCGATAATAGTAATATTGCATTTATTTACATTTCGATAATATTGCAATAATATCATCAGTACCTGTCACCCGGTTTTTACCTTGCACGCAGGTAAAAATAATTTCACTCGCCAAACGACCACCGCCCCGGTAGGCAACGGTCTCCGGTACAAAGTACAGGCACCGTAGCGACCGGTCTACGCCTTATCAACCGCCACCACGGGCAACGACGACAACTTCGCCTAGTCGTAAGACCGCGTAAAGCATAATTGTGTACGGTTGTTTATCATCAATAAAAATACACCGTATAAATAGTGAAATTCGTGTTGTTTTTTTATACTGACCGGCTCACCGCGGACTCACCGAGCACCTACCGCCGTAGCCGTGTCAGTCTCTTGTCAATAACAGTACCTTTATTGTTGCCAATAAATAAAATTTAAATTCATTTTGTGTGCTGCATTAAATAGGATTTTTTTTTTATAATATTTTATTAGAACTGATATTCACGCCCTAATAAATTACCAATTAGTTATAATACTTTTAACATTATTAAATGCACTTTTATTTTCTTTGTTAAGTTACTTTTTTAATATTATACAATATACGATCTATTGAATCTCTATTTTGAGTTTTATTTCAGTTTATGGTTAATATCCATTGAATGTATTTAAAAGTTTTTTTATTTATTAATTTGATTTATTTTTATTTTTATATCATAATTGTTATGGAATTAATGATAAATTGATATTTACACGATTATTTGGCCAATATTCTAATTTAACGTTCAAATAATTTTGCCTATTTTTTATTTCTTAAAAAAGCATAGTCAAAAATAAAGTGAATAATGCATATATTTTATTTTATTTTTATTATGATGAACTGAAATCTATAAAATTATTATGATCCTAGTCCCTATATTTAAATTATCAGTCCCACGAAATGTGCTAACCCGTTATCGCATTGCGTATGTGTATCACACCCAATGCTATATATATATTAAGATCATCCCAACGGTCAAAATGATGGAAATAAATAAAAAAAATATAATCAAATCCAAATCCTTTGATCGATAGTTGGGATAATATACATAGTATACCTATATATCGTTATTGTATTAGTAATGAATAATAATCATATTACACCTATGTAGGCAGCACGTCCATATATTATATGGCCAAATATTTATGAGCAGAATATGTCTTTGGTGCCATTTGCAAATAGTTAATGTAAAAAAAAAATACCTTTAAAGTATAATATTATAATACCATTTATGTTGAACAAACATTTACCAGAATAAGAAATGTCATTATTTATTTAAAGATTAAAAGAGTAAAGTGTACAATTTTTTTTTACTAAAGAAACTAAAATATATTTGGTTTTTATACAAAAATCATTTTAATATATTTCAATATTAATTTTAATTGTATTAGGTAGGTACTATAATATTTATTTCTGTAGAACTTAACTTAATAGGTAAAATATAACGGCTCATATAACTGTAAAATCTATTTAATCGTGCATAATTTATTTTAAAAACTTAAAAATGTTTTACATATTTTTGTTTTTAAATCAAATTATTATTTCAAAATCGTTTTTTCAAAGACAAACAACTATACTTATCTTGGTTTATTTAGGATCAGACAACATCTAATTATAACTTATTGCTTAAAATGTCTGATCTCAATTTAATCACGTAAAATCTGAAAACAATATTAATATAATATATATTTTAATAATATTTTATAATGATTTTTAGACCGTTAATAAATTTTAAAAACTTACTAAGTACGTATTTTACAAAACAGATATTAACAAAAGATACAATATACTTATTATCTAACCTAAACTGATAATTTTCATAATGTATAATATATAGTTACGACCTAAAAGTAATATAAAATATTTTTTATAGCATTTTTTTTTAAATAGTATTTATTTTATATTAACCATACCAATTTGTATTTATTTATAGATTTTACAATTTTAGGTACTATTGTAGTATACTACTAATGAATGTTTTGAACAAATTGATTTAAATAGGATTTTTTCTTTCATATTATTTCAAGCAAAGTGCGTATTTTAAATCGCTTTAAAATACCAAAAGTATTCATTGTAGAACTGCGTCATTCCGAGTATTTAGTATGATCTGATTTTTTTTCTAGAGAATACGCACGCTGCTATATTCGAGTTGTTGGACCAGAAAGTTTTCTGCGAACGTGTTTATTTTAATACATCGTATATAGTCCACGTATGCTGTGTGAAGTGCATGTATGTGTGTGTATACACTTATATTCAATTAGATCGCAGATAATTGGTTCCGAGTGGCATGGCCACTTTATCATATCACACTGTGTTGGGCCGAAGGGCGCGTTGCGTGTTGTTAACACGCATTTTAGCGGAAGTCCAGTTCCGGTAGATGAATACACAATAGACTTCACCGAGTGCAGAGGTCTGAACTGTGGCGACGGTCGTCGTCGTTAACACTTTGGTTCTTTTATTTAATTTATTTATTCACATTATTAACCCTTTGCGTTTTTTCGTGTAGTATTTCATAATACTTTAATAGGTATACCGTCGTCGGCGGTAGCTGACTCTTTCGTATTTAATGTACTGCGACGACAATAACACTGCTGTATTGTATAATAATATTAAGTATACGGCCACGACCAGTGAGAAAACAAAACCTTTGAACAAAACATTATTATAAAATCAACGGTTATCGTCGAGTCACCGCTGTCCGAAATACTGTTTACCTCCATAACGAGCCATGGTTTATCGTTAGTCTATTACGATAGTATTATAATTGTAAATATAGAATGGTAGGTACATTATTTGTTTTTGCTCGAGATTCATATTCTTAATGTGAGTCAGTGTGTTATTAACAAATGCGCGCGCACACACATATATATATATATACGAGGTCTAATCAAAAAGTATCGAGACTGTTAAAAAAAAAAAAAAATATATTAGATAAAGTTATTTACATTCAATCTCCTTCAAAGTATGCTCCTTCTGAGTCCATACATGTTCTCCAACGTTCCTGCCATTTTTGAAAACACCTGTGGAAGTCATTTTTAGAAACTCCTCGTAGCTGCTCCGTCGCATTTTGTTTTATTTCATCTACATCTTGAAAACGTTTACCCTTAAGCGCCATTTTTATTTTTGGGAATAAAAAAAAATCACATGGAGCTAGGTCTGGTGAATAGGGGGGTTGAGAAACAACTGGGATACCATGTTTAGCCAAAAACTGCTGCACAACATGGGCTGAATGGGCTGGTGCATTATCGTGATGCAATTTCCAACTACCAGACTCTTAAAACTCGGGTCTTTTCTTCGTACAGCGTCTCGTAAACGGCGAAGAACATCAATGTAGTACTCCTTTGTTATAGTCTGTCCTTTAGGAGCATACTCATGATGAACAACACCTTGGTAGTCAAAAAAAACGGTCAACATGACCTTCACTTGACTCCGAACTTGACGAGCTTTTTTGGTCGTGGTGAATCAGGTGTCTTCCACTGCGAAGATTGTACTTTGTTTCTGGATCGTAGCCATATACCCAGTCTCGTCACCAGTTTATAATTGATTTTAAAAAAAATCATCAGATTCGGAACACTCTAGCAAATCAGTGGCGATCTGTTTTCGATTTTCTTTTGCTCACCTGAGAGCAGTTTTGGTACAATTGGCTGCAACTCTTCTCATGTCTAAATCAGTCGTCAATATGGTTTGAACTGATCCAAATTAAATTTGAAACTCATTACTAAGTTCCATAATTGTCAAACGACGGTTACCTCGTATTGCTGTTCGTATTTTTTGTATCATTTCCTCATTGCGGCTTGTTGAATGGGCGTCCTTCACGTTCATCACTTTCAACAGTTGTTCTACCCTCTTTAAATCGTTTAAACCATTCAAAAACGCGAGCACGGGACATGGTTTCATCTCCATAAGCTAACAATAACATTTGGTAGGTTTCAGTAGCCGTTTTTCCCAGTTTATGGCAAAATTTAATGCACACTCGTTGTTCTGTATTTTCGCTCATTATGAAATCCGACGGGACGTAAAACATACTTGACTTAATCGCACCTAGAAGCCGACTGAAACAATTTTAATCTAATCTATGTCTAATATATTTTCCCAACATATAAAGTTAGATTAATATAGCACATGCAAGTTCATACTCAAACTGGTTTACGATTAATCGTATCAGTCTCGATACTTTTTGATTAGACCTCGTATATATATATATATATATACATATATACATAAATATATATATAATATAACTATTATAGTTTATACTTTGCACCGCCACTCACCCTACTGCCACTACGACGCTTATAATAATATTATACACTCGAACTAATTCAAAAACTATTCGTAATCCTCCCCCGAATGTATATAATATTATATAGGTAGGTATTATATATCTAAACCCACACAGTGCAGAACACTGTGTTTGCTCGAGGTTGTACGCGAGAAACCTTTGTAAAAGTCGAGCAAGCGTTTAAACCTGGTTAAGGGTTTGACTTTGTATATTATACACATAAATACCCGCATTCATACTATCTGCGCATGCTAGTATGTGATATTATTTTCGAACGTTCGAACAAATAAAAGCTACCGTCACCTCAACCGCATCACCCTTTTATTAATGAACGCAATTATTCTGTTTGCCGATTAATTTACCGAACGCGCTACATACGCAATAATAATATAACATTCACGTATCCCAATATTTATATCTATATAGATAGAAATTAGATAGTATTATAATAGAATGCGATATGCACGCAGACGCATCATTTGACGCTTATGCTATATGTTCGTTGTTCATTTTTTAAAAACTACTTAGTACTTATTTTTACTTTAGATTTATATTGTTAAGGCGTCTATTGATTTTTGAAATTTTAGCCAAAACTACTATCATTCTAATATCAACGACCTCTTTTCAGAAAATATTAAAGCTGTCTATAACAAACGAGGGATAGGTCTTAATCCCATTTTTTTCTTTTTATCCTTTGAGTTGTAGTAAATATGGTTAGAAAATCTTTAACTAAAATATTTTCTTAAATAAAAATAATTATAGAATGTATTTTGCGGTCGTTTTCTTGTAAATATTATGGAAAATTAGAATATTTTATCAGAATTAAGATTTGAGTAAACTTTGTTTTATTATTGGAACTATAATTGTCGGTTTAAGTGAAAAATAAAACATTTATTTATTATCACAGAATATAATTTATTATATTGTTGATTTCAAAGACCAGGCATGGATACAAGAGGGTGAATGGGAGAAATTCCCCTCCCTATCCCCCCAAATACCAAACAAAAAGAGGCTAATGAAAATTATTTTAAGTATACAATTTATATATAATATAGTAATAATACTAAATAATAAATACTGGATAATATTAAAACTTGCATCAAAAAAACAATACATTATTTTTATTACATGTTTCAATATTAATTATCCAATAGTCTAGATGTTGGTAACATTTTCTATTGATCTATTTAAATAAATAATTTCGAGTTAAACACGTTTCAATCATCATTATCCCGATGACAAAAATATTTAAAATAATAAACCTCAATAATCTTTATTGATATTACTTACGTCCCACCCCCACCCCCACCCCGAATAATACACCATGAATCCACGCCTCTTAGAGACATATATACAAAGAAGATAATTACCAATACAATTTTCTTTAAAACCAAGTTTTACCGATGTCAATTTTATAACATTTCTATAAAGAAAACAATTGTAAATTTTTAAAAATATTTAAATTAATTGTAATATATTATGTCATAAATATACCATTACATTAGATATATTTTAAAATTTAAGAAATTTTAATAAGTTTCTGTACCTGCATAAGTGTTATATAGTGTACATCAAGTTGTCATATGTTTTGGCTTTTACAAAATTTAATTCAGTAAACTTTCGGTTCTTTTCAATATATTCATTACAATTTATTACAGTTGATAAATAAGCGTAACGGTATTCTTCATCATTGGACTCACGGTTATTGTTGTAATAGTAGCCCGTGTAAACTTTACGGTCTGTGTTTTTTTTTTTATAAATCGGAAACACAACAGTTTAAAGTAAATCATAGTTTTTCGTTCGCGCATTATTTGAATTTCAGAGAACGTAAAGGTAATAATTAAGTTAACAATAACAAATATACACCAATAAATTATTATACCTAAATCTGATTTTCCGGTGAAAATGGCCGGAGAGCTGCAGTAAAATGAAAACAAAAAACGCGAACACGGTGGTAAATTAGTTGTATACTTAATACTTATATATTATTTTTATTTTGTATTTAAACGTGAATATTATGTAAACATCGATTTACTACGGTAGGAACTTTTTATTTTTTTAATTTATATATATTTGTTTAATCGTGCGAGGTGCGAATATATTACGGATGGCCGATCTTCCAGTGGAAAGTATCGCTTACAAATATTAAAAACAAATCTATACGTTGCGTATCGTATGGCTACTAACTATTGTGTGGAGAATGCGCTTTTATATGCTACACAATATTATTGAATAACGTTTAGGTACTACAAGGTGATTCTGTTTAGGATAAACTTACTACAATATTTGCGAAAAATATTTTTAATATTAATACAAATATTTTTTTACATAACTGTATGTTCTTACAATGCAACATTTTTAAGTTCTTTTTACTTTTTTAATTATAACATAATACTGTTCTTAGTTTCACATCTTGAAGCTATGATCTTAATTTTCGGAGAATTTCAATCTTTAAAAAACAAATAATTTAGACTAGTAAATAATTAATTAACAAACTATAATAACTAGTTCTAGAGTTTCCTCGAATATTAATTATTTTGAGTTTGATATTTTAAATGAAGCAGCGTGTATAGAATGTGCACCAATTACTTCCAAAGACCAAGAACGTAGAGTGTTCGTTTCTTTGAATAATCATATTTTGTCTGGTAATAGATTAAGTTTTACAATAAACAATCTGACTAAATATATGATCATTAGTTCTTTTTTAATTTGAATAAAATTTTTTTGTTTTAGAATTCAAGTTAATTTTTATTCATGCTTTTTTCTAAATAAATATGCTTCATTTTTTGTTTTTCAAAGCAGTTGTATACTTTTTTTTTTATTATTTATCGGGCTTTAAATTCCGAGACCTACTTAAAGTATTTTAAATTATGAGCGGAATGGAATAAAAACCTTAAAAAATTATAACGATAAAAAAATAAACTTTCAAATATTGTATTCAATTTATTCGTATTTAGATTGCGTCTAATAATAGCTTTGTTGTATAAAAAGCTCATTAATATTGTTTAAAAGGATTTTTTTTCGATGATATCAAACTTGTAATATTATTAATAAATTAGAGATGTTTATAAATATTTTAAAATTAAGTTCCCAAAGAAAGTTATGCAAGTCTAAAAATGTATAAGTATGACGTGGGTATACAGACATTATATTTATAGTTAAATGCAATATACCTACGTTTTAAACGAGCTGCAGGTATGTATTACGAAAGTTGAAGGACGATAGTTTTTTTTTTTTTTTTTTTTAGTAGTAACTCTGCTGCGATCGTATTATGAGTGCACGCGAGAAACACGAGCGAACGATTCATAATATAATATTTTACTAGTTTTCGAAGCGCGTACAATCGTAATGAAAATTTTATATATATACGGATGTCGGGACGCGCTGCCGTCGATAAATTATTAACACAATAATATTCGGCAAACGGATAATTCAATATAATAGCGCGTGCATGCAACTGTATAATAATATTATTGTATACTGACTGTAGTTCGCGTTGCATTATAATACCTAATACGGTATATACATCGCGCCGTAACCTCTCTAGCGGCTCGCCGTTCGCAACGGTCATGTTAAATAGTTAATTTGTTTTTACTTGTGTTTGCCGTATGATTAAGACGTTTAGTTCGCGGACACGCGGGAGCGTAACGCGCACACAGCTGCTTTCGGACCTAACCAAACAGTGTTTAGATTTACACCACCTAAATAATATCAATTCGATTTTTTCATCAGATGAGAGACTATCAAGCGAACATAACACTACTGTGGTTTTTGCAATAGAATTTACCGAGCCTGTGAGCATTGGTTTTACAACCGACGGTGAGCAATCGGCCAGTGGTGGATCGGACATTGAATTCGGTGTATTTTAAAATTAGGTACTCTTTACATTTTCACGATATCTTTAAGAACAACTTATAAAGCGTTTGTGAAAACCGATCAAGTAGTAGTCTATAACTTACAAACATAAACATATTGACATTTGTTAAACATTTTAATAACAAACAATATATTTAATTGCATTTTATTTTATTTTAAAATAATCCCATGTGGGTCGGTCAGTCTTTATCATATTTTTTTTTATATCTCTATATCTGTAATCAATGGTAACCCTATTATCCTGTATTATATATTATAGTCACACTATAAAAATCCTTAGCGTTAGTAGTTCCTGAGATTAGTCTGGGTTTAAACATGCAAATATAACGGTATAGATTACACAAAATAATATAGACGTAGAAATAATCTTATACCCCTATAGCATTGTTAAAAAAATACCTGTGAAAAACTTATAAATCACTAGATCCTCTGGCGGCCTAAATTGGTAATTGAAATATTATTAACAAAACCATTATATAGTATGTTTATGAATAGTATGTTTAGATTTAATGTAACATATTAATTTATACTTCTTAGTAGGTAACAAAAATAAAATAAAACAGTTAAAGTAATATAAAACCATACAATAAAATCATCAGTGACGAATCGACATGGTCCCATAGTGGCCATATAAAGCTTGGAAATCACAATTATTGATTTGAAATAAAAATAAAACCATTTAATGATGTATAATATTTTACAACCACAGGTTTAACGATTAATTTATTATTATTATATATATATTTTTTTGATGTTATGCTGTAGTAACTACATCATAACGTTGTAGTTGATAAGTATATTATTAAAAAATGTAATTCAATAAAATATGTATACTTTTCATAAAATGTTCGTGTATAATATAATATATTATATATTATATAAGAAGTATATATACTCATAAAACACGTACACTAAACAAGTTACTTTTTTTATAGGCAACAGAAGGAAAATACATTGTGTTTTCGGAAAAAAAAAATTTAAAAACAGTTCGAATAATATATAAAACTATATTTTATTTTTTTATTTTTTTTATTTTCTGTGTAATTTTATATACTTCTATTAAGCCACACATAAAATCATGATACCTACTGTATTAGAGAACCAAGAAAAATGTACTGTGGCCAACCCTGGATAATATATCCACGTAGCATATTTTTTATGTGTAGACTATAATAATCCGTTTGGGATAATTATTGTTAAATTACAATAAGTAATATCATATACGAATAAAAAAAGATTTTATTTTGATTAATAATTGTTAAAGACTAATTTTATTTTATTTCATAAAATCTTACAATATACAATATACTATTTACATAATACGAATATAACCTAGCTATATGCAAAGAAATAGTATTTAATATTTGATAGAAGAATATTTATAAATTGATGACCGATTCCATATATTTATTAATTGAAAGTAAACTCTACTGAGGTATGTATTTTTTGAGTTTTAATACATGTAGTATATATAACTTCAAAGGATAAAAAAAAATCGAGCTGTGAAAATGCTATTACTCTAGCATTATCAGTAGTTACGTATTTATTCTTAAAGAAAGGTCAAGAAACCATTTCTACTTCAATTTTGAAAGAACACTTATCATTTATTATCAATATAAAGGAAGCCATACATTGGTTTGGAGAATTTATTGAGAAGCTAGGTGGTTGTGAAATTAATGTTTTCATAAAAAAAAAATATTTTGGTTTCTTCGTGTTCAGCGTTTATCTTTTTAAGTTAATCTGTTTGTAGTGTATAATTAGATGCATAGAAGAAGATTTCTTATTAATTTTTAGAAATCAATGTTTTAGAATGTTTGGATTTTTTTTTTTAGTCCGAATATATTGCATTATAACATTTATAACTGAATGCCCACACTTATTACCCAGAATTTAAGTCCGTATATTCAAATTGTTCGAGTACAGTTTTTGTAAATATTGAAATTTAATATTAATACAAGTGTAGTTGTATTTTTAGCATGCGTAGATAATTATAAGTTGCCTTAATTTAAATTCAATCTAAAACCTTTAAAAATGTTGATCGCCATTTTTTTCTGTTGGTAATGCATTTTTAACCGATAATTATTGGGTAGGTATAAACAAAACCATTCGTTCAATTATGAAAAAAAAATATAAAAACAAATGATACCGCGATGATAAGAGTTGGTTTTTTATTTTTCTGTCGTGAATAATATATAACCTAACCTACGGATAATTGATGTCCTCTCTGACAGAGTTTTTTTTCTTATTATAATATATATTATATAAGTATATGACAAAATCTTACAGCATTCGTTTTATAAATCCGTTGGAAACTACAGACGCTCTTTACTTGGCTGACGACATTGATACGCGTGCAAAACAGTTGATCCGATCCTATATCGTTATAGGATATTATGTATAATAATCCAGCACGTAATCGTATGGTATACCAAAACGTTTTATTTTCTTCAAACTTCTTATGTACGATTCAAATGTGTGGATGTGCCGGTATAATAATCTATTTAAATATACAAAAGTGAATCTTATGAAAGATAGTCTGAATTCAATGAATATACTACAAAATATGGTTTATGCGCGTTACTTTCCAATTTTTACATGTTGAATTGATTAATACTATTTTTAAAATCTTTTATGGATTATAAATATGATATTATTTTAATAAGTGTTTAAATAATTATTAAGCAACGAATTCAATTAATGTGAAAAAAAGTCTGAGGCTCATATTATTATATACTATTGTTACATTTTTTATACAAAACAAGGTGTCTATCTAATACCTATCAAAATGTTATATTCTTTATTCATATTCATAACAAAATTGGGTTTTTTTTTCTATTCGAGAATCTCTTAAATACAGGTAAACGTAAAAAAACCATTAAATTTTAACTTCATCAATTAATTTAGCTAAATCTTCTTATCAACTTTAGATACAAATTAAATTATATTAAACACATCAAAATATATTATTCGAGATTTAAAAAATACTTTTATGATTAATTTTTAAAAAAGAATACTTATTTTTTTTTTTATAATTTATTACCTATTTATTTGAAAATGTAACATACACGTGAAAGTAAATACTCTAAATTGAATAAGTTTTTTTTTTCTTTTACGTCTTAATTTTTTCTCGCTGAAAAAAATATTATATTATTTAGATTGATTTGATAAGCATTATATTCCGAATTTTTTCTCTAGTTATTTTTATATTCAAATGCTGATTTTTGAAACTTAAAGTTTAGTATTTTTTCAAATACTTCAATTTTTTTATACCATAAAGGATGTTTCCTGTTGCAATACAAACTTAAATATTTTGTTTCAACGAGAACCACTACTTTTTACTATACATTTTCTTTAGTGCATAAAGTTTAATAATTCAGAAACTTGTAACAACTCGTTTGAGTACAAAATAAAATATATGCTTAAAAATGTTTGGTAAAAATGCGTGGTTTTTATTTGAAAAAAAAACGTAGTTTTTAACATCATTGGATATTCTTTAAATGGTTTATAAGATCTAAGTGTTTTAAAATATAATTTTTAAGATTACTAAACAATTCTAGAAATAATTTAAATAAATTTAAGTATAAAATAGAAATAAACATGGTTAATGGATCACTCTGTACAGTATTTTTTAATTAATATATTTTAAGGTTAAAATACCCTAGATATCACTTCAATGCCACATTTAAACCGTTTTTATTAAACTTTTTTAATATTGTGCAAACAATAGATAAAAATAAATAAGTTATAAAGGGATGTGTAAATCTCGTAGACTAGACAGTCACGAAGAAAACTATTTTAAACTTTCTAATAGCCCCCTTGAATTTTGTGCTTTCTATGATTTCTAAAAATACTATTATAGATGGTAGTATATAATATTTCATTATATTAATTTTAAATAGTAAGAACGGAACTGGTGCTGGTAGACCATTTGAATGTTCAAAATCATTCAAGATAAATTCTACCACACTTTACATACACATTACAAGATATTTGTCCATATCTAAAATCGATCTTAATGGGATTCAAATTCCTATTAAAAAGTATTTTGGACTCTTACTAGATATATCGTCACCTAACCTGGACCCAATACATAAAACCAAACATATAACAACTAAACAAAGAATATTATATAACTTACAACTATTGCGTTCGCATAGTAAGCAATTTTTTATAAATACACATTAAAACCTTTATATCAAGTTATTAATTTACAAACTATTTTGAAACTTGTACTACCTTATGCTATAAGACCTATATAACAGGGGTCGGAAATAACATTCTATATAGATAATTTGAAAAAAAAAATTTGTGGTCCGAAAAAAACCTTAAATATTAGTTAATGATTGTTTTATTATCGTGACTATTATAAATGTAAATTTTTAAACCGCGAAATAAATTTCATTAAAAAAAAATATTTTGGTAGTCCAATTATTTTCCGTTCATTGATTGAATTTGGCCCGCGGGCCACCTATTACCGACCCCTAACCCAAAGTATTGAGTTTTGAGCAAGCGATAAAAAGTGTAAAGTTAATAAAATTACAACTTTCAAAATATTCGCCTCACAAAATTAACTTATGCCCCTTATTTCTACATTTTAGTTTCTTATAAATTAGTGTTGTAACCGATATTTGATATTTTACCTTTTATACGTCATGTTACGTTTGACTCATATTTTAAATTTGTAATCATAAGTTACCATATTATATAATATTTATTAATGTTAATTGGCATACCAGTCAAATGAAATAAAGTTTTTATACCATACAATTTATAAAGATCTAACAATAAATCCAATGCACTAATGCACATCAATACTAAATATTTCACAATAAAATACCCTATCACTCTAACCCTCTTATCAAAAATGATAGAATATTTCCATTTCGGGATATCTTTTAAAACGCTTAAAGTGTAATTTATGGTTCGCCAAATGGCGGTCCACGGGTCGCATACAATCCGCAGACAAAGAATAACAACACATATTATGACAACGTTGTATGTATTATTGTTGTAAATTATTATTTTTGTTAAAAGTTATTGGTTTTTTAATAATTTAAATACGTGCTTAGAATTTTGATGGCCTACAGATTCCTAATGTAGCCCTTCAAAAATATTATGTGGTCACCAATAAAACTAACTAACTATTCAGAATAAGGTCACAAATGGATGGTTTCTTCCGTCGAGAGTTTTACATATTTTTACCTTTATTTATTTATTTTTCTCAAGGTATGTTTAATATATTTTAATAATAAAAATACAATACTACAGAAATACATGTGCAACATGTGCATAAGCCATAAAGTATCAGATTAATTTGAACCAACATATGTTGTCAATTATTATTTACAAAAAAAAAAAAATACAGTCATAAATTGCACAATAATCAAATGGACCTGAAGCAATAATTTTGTTTAAAACGTTTTCCTAAATATTTAATGCTTATTAAAAAATAAAAAAAATTAAGATTTAAATAATAAAAATCTATATTGTGACATCTTGCATTAGTTAAATTTTAATTGGATGCATTATAACATTGTTATAATAATAAATTATATTGTCTACATTTTATATTCTATATTAATTTCGGCCGTGAAACCAAAACTATTGCTCACTAGTGTTTATGTTTCCGATGAATCAATTTCCCGGGTGAGGTGGTTATTGTAAACCACTATATTTGTAATGGATTGTGAAAGAAACCCGGTAAGATGTAAGGAATAATAGATAATAAGTGATTATTTCCAAAGATAAACAATATTATTTGAGATTCGTGTATTCGGGGTCTGATGGTCAACATTACTTTTATAACATGTACAAATTTTACACGTGCGTTTTAACAATAAAACAATTATTAATTTAATAACAAAAAATATCATATCTATCAGTGTTTATTTTTTATACCATAGTGTCTTGTAATTACGACATTTCGGTTGCAAAAAAAAAAAAATATATATATGTCCACTGGCTTACATTAAAAGAAAATAATCGTCTCCTGCGGAAACCTTCTCGTAAGCATTATAATCTGCACATCCAAATAATGATAATAATAATAATAATAATAATAATAATAACCATGTTGAGTGTGTGTTTCAGATTTTCGTTCCTTTTTTTTTTTTATAAATATATATAATAGTATGCATAATAGGGCCATAGGGGTATGTATCCGTTTCATCAAGGAGTCACATTTGTTCGGATTTACAGACGCGTGAATACGCTATTTTCCTCATGTTCTCTTTGTGTGGTTTTATAGCTCGTCTCACGAACAGTATACAACATTCGTGTACTGCAATTGTAATTGAAAACAGAAAAAATAAAGTATTTATATACATTTATATACATATTTTTTTAAATAAAATTCAAAATACAATTTTACGAATGGAAAAGTCGATGCGTTTGAGTTAAATGCACTTTATAGTATATTTTTTAGAATAACCTTAATAATAATAGTATTCAAATTCGTATATTATATTATAATTAAATATTTATTATAAGTACTGTGTGATTTACTGGTGATTTTCGCACTAACCACGACACAAATACTTTCTGAAAAAAAAACCATAACGAGAATTTACTTATTTAGAAGGCACTTGGAGAAAAAAAAGCAGATAGTTCTACAACATTATAAGTGTAGGTAAATTGAGTTTCAAATTATTTTATCATTTTGCTTAAAGTGGTAAATTAAGTCGCCAGTTAATTACTATTCCCCACAGTGGTCGATGGATATATAAATTAGAAGTATTTATGAACTATAATCGGAATAATTTGATCTATAACAATTTCCAACAATCTCAAACCAAAAGTAGAATGCTAAATTGTACTGTCTGTACTTGTACCTACTATAATATTATTAGTAGTTTAAAAAAATATGAGTACCTATAACCTACTTTTTATACCAACTATAAATTTGACAAGATTAAAAGCAAATGTAACTAAACAATTTTATATTTAGTAGTTACACATTTTGATTTTAAATAAAAAATATATTCAACATAAGACTTTTATTTTAACTACGAGTAGGTGATGTTAAAAAAATATTATTATTTAATTTATTGCAACAATACTTTGAGTCAAAAAATTAATTACTTCTAATCAACTCACTAAAATTATAAAAAGGAGTCGAAAGTGTTTCAAATAGGCAATTCAAACATTAAAAATTATTACATTCTGAGTTATACTTCGTCTGACTTGGCTTTAAAAAAAAACATTAAATGTATAGTTAATTATTCGTCATAATTTATCAAAAAAATGTAATAGAAGTGTATGTTGCACATACATTTCTCACCTAAAAATGTATAATAAAACTCAATTTAGAAAATTACAGGTCTTAAAAATTTGTACTATACACTTATATTTCGTTTTATTTGTCTCATTTTTAAACATACATTTAAAATCTGAACCTATATATTATATTATTATATATTTTACGCATTAAAATTGGCACAATATTTCTAAAGCAAACCACAAAATGTTTTTCATCTCACTCGTGTCTGTAAAACCACGTTTTCGTTCACTTGCACCCTCGTCATGGCAAAATTATGTAAAATTTAATTTTTACATAATTTTTACATTTTTAATAATATGTATAAAAAACACTACATAAAATGAAAACTATCAAAATATTACCCTCGTTATTTTATAAATGTTAATCTATTATTAAATGTCATACAACTATGTGAACAAAAAAAAAAAAAATAAAAATAAAAAAAAAATATTTAATTCAAATAATTAAATTTTTTTCAATGTAATTTTTTTCTTCTTTTGATTAGTGTCATCTCATTCATACAATTTTTAGCTCATTTTCATAGGTAGTTTTGAAAAACTACACTAGGTTTTACTCATAATATTCTATGTTATAATATTACCATTGTAATCATTAATATAAGTATCTTATCAAAATAATAATTTTTATTTCATCAATACAGATCGCTAGACAATATTGTCAAAACAATCCTGGACTCGGGCTAGACTCCTCGTTATTGCTAACAGAACCAAAAGTTATTTCGTACTATAATATCTATTGGCTGTATACATTTTATCAGGTAATTTAACTGAAAATTTGAAACAAACCTGTTAATCATTGTACCAACGTGCATTAATTACATGTTAACAATAATAATAAAAACCTAACACATAATGCATAAATAAATAAATAACAGTTCAAAATAAAATATAAATTATAAAAAACAATGTTTTGTGGTATTAAAATTTATCAAGCTTTCGTAGGTGTGAAATCCTTGCGATAGTGTTTATAAACCATTAACAGTGGTTTAGCGAATTGTTGACAAATATTACTATAATATAATAATATAATATACGATATTATACATTAATCATTGGCTATAATTGTATAATCAGATTATTCTTAATTTTATAATGCAACATAATTTAATGTCTTGAACGGTTATTATCACCCAATTAAGTTTGTGACCAATTATTGAGTTGTCTACAAATATCGAAGTTATAGACGAAATTAATAATTATATTATGATATAACAATTAGTTATATAAATATTTTATATCCTAAATAATTTTTTTTTACAAAAAAACAAAATCAAAATTAAAGCAACATGCCCTCAGACTGGGAAAGTACCCTAGTAATTTTTAAATATGTTCTACATCTTCGGGATACAGATCTCCCAAGGAAATGGTCGCAGTCCAATTATACCGTTGTTATATTGTGTTTAAAACGGATTATTTGGGTAGCGTGTGGTAGTCACGGTAGTCATAAGCACGGGATCGCCGTGACCGGGATCATTGGTAATAAACATCACGGGTCCGTTCATTTCTATAGTAATACATCATCTACGGTCAGTTGAGGTATAAACGGATAGGTACACGCACGCACACACACGCACACGCAGATAATGAGAGGAAGAGAGATGAATAGCAGTGGTACGACATAAGATAACGGGTTAGGTTAGAGAGAGCGAGTGAGCGAGCTTAACGTCGTAGTCGGCAAAAGTTTACGGGCAGCTCCGGCGTAAAGTGCAAAATATTAAGCGTCCGTTTTACGGTTTCCGAGCACATCTCGCCGCCGGAGTCGTTGCCGCCACTGCCGGTGGAGGAAATCTACTTTATTATTTTATACGTCTGCCTCCTCGCCGTGACCTTATGAGCCGGCAACGGCGTCGGTGGCATAGTAACTTTTGGTGGGCCCGCGGGGAGAAGTTTTAGTACTTTTCATTAGTGGCGCAACGGGAGCGGAGCGGGAAAAGGGGCGCGCAAAATCGAGACCATGACATGTATAATAATACACGCTAAACGCGAAAATTATTTTATGCAACGATATTATGATATAAAACAATAATATTATATTATAATTACACATCATATGATAACCGCATCACGACGCATTGTACGCGTATAATATAAATAATATATATATATATATATATACCTTTACAACAAGGCGGTGTACAATTCTACGATACAATAATGTACGCCGTTGGTGTACTCTCTCTTTGAAGTAGGGTGTCGACCGCTGAAGCCGGAGTTGTACACTTCGTCTTTGCAGTTGTCATAACGATATTACAGTACACCGCGGTGGCGTGCGGACCGACGGACGAAATGAAACACCGAGCGTATTTCACGCCACCACACGGCTAATTCGACCCGTTAAAAGCATATCACCTGGCCGATCGCAAGCACCGGCGAATATGATATGGCACCATAGTAATATAATAATGTTTTATCATTGTGAATTGCACAAGTTCCGCTACGGACGAGTTACCGTGTCGATAGTAGAACGCGCAATCAATCACGAAAAAATAACTTGTCTTCGTCGCAATTACAAGCCGATAGTCCTGTGACACTGTCGCGCGTCGTCATCAACAAGCGACGAGCTCCGCACACACTCGTTCGTTGAAAAATTATCGATTTTCTAAAGAGCCATTCGTTATTTCGTTATTTCGAAAAAGATTAGGTGTTTGAGACTTTTAATTTTTTTTACACAACAATTTATGTTTCCAAATAACGTTTTTATACTCCGAAATTCCCTGGAAAATATCCTATTTTGGAATATGAAATTAAAAATGTGCCTTGATTTTATTCAAAAAAGTTAAAAACCCAAAAGTAAAACAATAACGATAAAAATACCAAAAAGTGCAATTTGTTTTTCAAAAATATTATTTTGTAATGACATAAAAGAATTTATATGAATATTACTAAAAGCGTAAATATTTTTTAAAATAATGAGTGTCTTTTCAAAAAAAAAAAAAACACATTAGAGACGTCGGATTTATTTGAAAGTGCTAAGCAAACGTCGTCCGAATTTAAAAAACGTCACTTTTATCTGGAAAGAAGAAGGGTAAGTGATATGAACGAAAAACACATTCTGATAACATATTATGTCTCAATAGTGGATGCTGGGGAAACATTCGTTATTTTAACGAAAGATAAAATATAAAAGATAAAAATTATTTTGTATTTAATGGTATATTACAATTTATAGATATTTATTTTTGGAATATTGAATTCGTTTGGTTATAAACTTATATATTACTTCGTTATAGTTTAATAACAACAATATAAATATCTGTATCTATATTATGTATTAGACAATTGCCATTGTAAAAAAAAACACATAAAATATATCAAATGTAGTACCAAAAATTCACTGAAATTTGTTCTATTATCTTAGTAAATGTTTAAAATCATAAGTACCATTTTTATTCCTTACGACTATAATGATTATTATTATAATATTATAATAATACAAAATACAGATAGGAGATTTAGGTGATTTAATTTGAAACTAATGAATAATAAATGTTAAGTATGCAGTTAAATTCATGTAAAAAAAAAATAACAAATTATTATTTGGTTCTTACAAAGGTATACAGTAATAAAAGTTTATATTTTAAGTACTTATATAGTTAATAATTATATTATATAGGTATTGTATAAAGTACATTATAACTTTATTGGATTTGGTATTAATGCAATTTAAATTTACCGAGGACTTTTTTTTGTATACAAGTAAAATAATATACTATAAAAGCATTTACAATATTGAATGCTATTATCATCAAGTATCTATTCATAAAATTATTTTCTGATTACTTTTTTTTTTAATAATTATAAACCATTATAAATTATTTTAATTTATTATTTTGGATACATGGCTCATTTAGTTGTATGGTTCTACACTTTATTTCTATTTATATAATACATTGTTACAACAGTGAAAAACGTGTCGGTTTTCTGCCGCGGTTGGATTTAGAATACTTCAAATATTATTTTCATGTTTTATTGTATTTTTTTTTTTATAGTTAAGTGTTTTTCTGTGTTCGAAAAATGTTTTCAATGTACACCAACGACTTTCAACCTCGGGGACAAGTGTAATCACGTCGCCACTATATTGTTTTACAGTTTATACAACACTAGATTAAAATTTTCCCCTTTAACAACCATTTAAACTTTTAAAGAAATTATATCTAAAAATAAACGAATAGATAAATTTATACTTTATGATAGTAAAAGAATGAAACAACTTTGTTAAAGATCTTTGAGTAAAAAACACAATGTTAATTTATTTCGAATATAATACCATATAACATCCAATAAATTAGTCTATAATATACAATTGGTAGGGTAGTCAATATTTTAAAATTTACAAGTATACTATAAGTACTTATGTTTTTGTAAATCAAAATTTTCCACAAACTCTATTATCTAATTAAAAAATCATTATTTTTCGATGAATGAACTATAAAGTCATTCAATTTATTTTTTTTTTAATTTTTATAAAACGTTGCTAATAATACATTATTTATAATTTGGTGACTTATTATTTCGTCCAACTGTTTATCACTCTTCTAAAACGTTAATAAACCTGATTTTCTGTAAAAATTGTCTATTGAAAAGTGGATAGATTTCAGAAGAAGGCAGCCGCCGACCTGAAATTTTCCTATACGCGATTAAAACCAAACAATTCCGAAGATCTGGCCATAAATCGTGAAAAGGCGACTAGTTCAAAAACGGTTTTCTTGTCGAAAAAGTAATACAGACGGCCAAACCTTATAATACTAACGGTCTGTATATAAATATTTATGTTGTATGCGTGGGAAAAGCGGGTGGTACGAGAATTTGGGCGGGACCATCTTAATGGCGTTTATTATCGGTTTCCAATTTTTCGATACGTTTATTTCAGGTTTTAAGTGTGCGTTCATCGACACGTTCGCAACTCTGCACGACGTCGGCACTATGTTATATACTTTTGCGTTCCCGAACGAATTGTAATTTCGTTTTTGTTATTTCTTCGTAAGACTATTCCAACGAAACCGTGGCATTTAAAACTTGAGCTACAGTATTGAATTTGATAAAATTTGTTTTTTAATCATTTTCAGAAACTGCTAAGACGTCTAATTTTATACTTTTATAGAGTTATAATGATGCAATATTTTGGAAAAAATAAAATTATAAAATATAAAGTTTCTATCGATTATTATTAATTAGTGATGTATGATGATAGTTAAGCCTTTATAATATTGTAATTTCTTACTATATTTAGCTTCAATATACATATAAAGTGTATATATTACAATATATACACTTAAAAATGTATTTATTGAATTTGTTTTATGTATATCTATGAGTAAATATAAGTACGTGTACTTAGTAATAAAATATCCATTAATATGATGACCATTTAATTTATTAAGTTATTATATAAGTAAATCACACTCACGCACACATACAAACACATGTCAATACTATATGAGTTTACTATAAGTTTAATATTGTGATTAGGTATATTATGGTATAAAATATATAGTAAAGTATATTATGTTTGTAAATCTTTGTATGTCCTATTGACTCCTATATTCCGGTCAAGAACTCATGTGTATAACGTAACTTTAAATGAAAACTTTCCATCATTACTTGCGTGCTTAGTCGTCCTGATCACGTGTACATTCTCAATCTTGTTCAGACTGCACTTGAGTTCCGTCCAAGTGATCTTTTTTTTATACTATTTTCGTCTTAAGAAAAGAGGTGCATACGACTATACGAGTGTATCAATTCCGTTCCTGGTTTAATTTTTATATGTAAGTAATTAAATATCATAATTCCACCCTTTTCCCTTACACCATTGATATAATAATAATATAATTTAAAATAATATAAAATCTTTTATATAATCTTTTCATGGTTTCAATAATTCAATTATATAAATGCAACGAATAAATGTATTAAATAACTTAAGTTAATTTAATATTATATTTAAATTCAAAACTGGCTTTTAAAAAAATGTATGATTTTATAACAATATAATATATAGTTCTCAATTTTTAGATCTGAATAATAATGTGTCTTAAAGTAAATATTATATCTTTATTGTAAATTATCGAACTGCTATTTATATTTATAACAGTGTATTTGATTGCGTAAACGTTGTATTATCTTAATATATTATTAATTTCTAAAAAAATGTATTTAATTTTTTTCGTTCTTTGTTCTTGTTATTATTTTTTTTTACTTTAACTAGACTAATAAATAATTAATGCACCTACAATATAATAAGAAATGAATTAGTTGAATTATTATATCTATAAATGTTATAACTCCCTACCTCCAACACAAGCTTTCAGCTTACAAGAGGTAAGTAATCAAAACTGTATTTGTTAAATTTTCTTTTGAGTTCTAAAAGAAAAAAAAATATGAGTGCATGCATAATACGTGATTACATAATGAGTTAAAATATTGGTAAACACCAATACTAGTATTGCCATGATAGGTTAATTTTAAACTTTTTGATGAAGTTAGAGTGACTTATTGTGACTTATTAATTGTTATTCGATATTGTATATACCATGAAGTGGAGACAATTCTATGAAGAAAAATGGACTGAAACGCCTGATGTGTTCTAAAATTTGAAAAATAAAATAGAATCCTATATGAAAATACTAAAAACGTTCATATATTTGCTTATTTATATGGTTAATTTAATCGTATGCTTAGTAAGTACAAAATACAATTCGCAACGTTTATTATAATAAACTATTTACAGTATTTGAAGCATATTTCGAAATCTTCGGGTTTCAAGGTTATAGTTTTGATATTTAATGATATACATATATTGTTCGCCCACGACCGTTTACTTTTGTGAAAGGCTACAATGACGTCTTTAAGGAGGAAATCATTCTGGCATTAAGCTACCGTTTATACTGTAGTAAATCTCATTCCATGGGTAAACAATTTTCCAAAATGGCTTTATGCATAGTTACATGACGCTAATGTATTATTTGCTCTCGAAATTCTGAACCAATAATTAATATTGAATAAAGTCTAATGTAATCTTTATTTTAATTATTTTTGTTTAATCGTGTATCCGATTGCAAGTGACGTATCACTGATAATACCAATATTATGAAAACAAAACGAACATATCATGTCGTTAATATTGAGTAAAAACAGTGTAGAAAAACACAAATGTATAATAATAATACAATTATATTCGCTAGATTCTAAACGATATTGCGTGTACAATGTATAATGTGAAAATATTTGTTTGATACATAGTATTTAAAATATCATGTACTCGTATGTATACAATTATTAAAAACAATTTGATTTCTATTACAAACGTTGTTGTAAAATAACTTTAAGCTATATAATTTCCAAAACATTAAATTTTTAATATTAAATGGTACTTCAGTACGTAAATAAATTTCCAAGTAACACTAGTGGTACTCGAATTAACAGTAAAAATATTAAACCAGTATACTATTTAAAATATCATTAATTGTAACAAAGAATTAATTTAATGAAATGCATAGTAGCAGGGATTGCCCGAAGGAGGGGGTCCATTTTTATTATTAATATGATAATATAAAACATTGTATGGCCTTTATGATACATTAACTAAACTAGATTCAATGGAACTAGTTTTATTTTATATAATATCCTATATATGTTGTCCTCTTTATCAATTCCATCATGATCATGTGTTTGGTAGAAATACGTACTGTTACTGTGAAAAGGGTTGGCAATAGTAATACGGCTTCCGTAAATCGTTATCGTTTACTACAACTACTAGAAAAATATTGATATTGAAGCATTTTTAATAATTTAAAACCAAATTAAAGACATAAAAAATAAAATTTAAAAAACACATGCCATTATATTATAATCTATCTCATCAACCTGCAAATGGCGTGAATATGCCATTGAGTCAACTGGGCAGTGTTTTAGTGCTTATTTAATATTTTGTAATAGCCAACCAGACAGTGTATTGTTATGTATTTATAATTTATAATTGTACTCAAATTTTCATCAGTTGTATTATTATTATATTCAACCTTATTTAAATATATAGTCCACTTCTATGTAACATTATTAAATTATGTGTCATACTTTACATGCGATCAGATTACTTTGGTATTTTTGAAAACTTTTTAGCCTCTAACAAGTGGCACTTTGCTTTTTTTTTGCTTGGAAAATGTACTTAATCATTGTTTATGTGTGGATTTTCTCTAAATTATCTATCTACTCGTATATTTGAGTCAAGTTTACTAACACCCACCATTGTCAATAAGTGCATTAAATTAGATGACATTGAAACGGTATATTTTCTGATAAGCTATAAGAGACTGATTCTGAAGAAAACCCTAATCTCACTTGTAGCGAATATAGGGCAGTCAACATGCCAGAATTGCACATGAAATAGCTGTTTTTGCTACGATTGGCCGAGAAGTCATAGGCTAATATATATCAAAGTATTGCCATCTTGGATTTTCCAATCGTGTAACCCAACTTTTTCCATTAGTAAAATGTCTAAAAATATTAGTGCTAAGTATGTATACGTGACCAACTAGCAGAATATTTCGGGAGGTATATATAGCCTCCATAAGTTGCGAGCGGAGCTAATTCCACACCTGAATCGTCTCAAACTACTCTAATTTAAATTAAGAAAATATTGATGCAAATTAACCAGATGAAACATTTTATTAATTTTACTTAATATTGTAATATTTAGCCCGTTTAGGTAATTGCTGAGTACGGTTTATTTTATATTTTAAAATATATACGACGTATTAACTTCAAAAGACGGGTAATATACTATAT
The DNA here is from genome assembly GCF_003676215.2 of Rhopalosiphum maidis. Lineage (NCBI taxonomy): Eukaryota > Metazoa > Arthropoda > Insecta > Hemiptera > Aphididae > Rhopalosiphum > Rhopalosiphum maidis. The sequence continues at coordinate 72,901,578 of NC_040877.1, forward strand.
GTCATATAAATTAAGTAAACATTTGTTTAATATTATAGTGGGTCTCTCAAACCCCTTCTCTGTTAAGTTTACGAGCTGATTGCGCTACTGCAATGACCTACCACTATAATCAAGTTAGAATCCTTAAAATCGTCGTTATTAAGACAAACCGGGCGCTTATGTTTGGCTTAACGAATTATCATCGCAGTGGAGAACTGACCATTAGAGAGGCGTAATAATAATGTCTAATAAACACCGCTGTTTGGTATTCTGATTATGATCCACCATCATTCCGGCGATTCCATTTGACGACACTTCGGACCAAACTTGGTCAACAACTTCAAACCGATAGAGCGAGCATGTTAAGTCATGCGTGACTGAACGTTATTGTAAGGTTACTAGAACTTTGAAATCACGCAACGGACCAACATTGGTAATACCTGAGTGTAGGTAAGAATAGTATGCTCATGATATCCTCTCTCTTAAATTTACACGTAAAAATCATATGACTTTTATATAGGCAATACACATTACACTGATCCTCCCAATCATCCAAGGAACATGTATTAATTATAAAATATAGGCAACCTGCCAATCAACAAATTATCGAGTATGTTGTATCAAGGTTAAAGTACGCTTGTAATTGAGTCTAAAGCGCAGGATGAATGTAGGGTTCTACTAAATCGCTCGGATTTGTTGCAACTACAATATCTAAAATGGCCAAAACATGAAACAATCGTACGAAAAACCAATATCATATGACCAACTGTGACTATAAAGAAAGACAATTTAAGTTTTGTTAGCCAGTTGAAAATGCTCGCGACATTACAATTAGCTAATCATTGGGCTCTACGAACAGAACGGAAAAACGTTGCCAGAGGTAATTAAACCTTAAAATTGTAGGATCTGCTATAGGTAATAAATATATGTCTAGAGAGTAAGGACACTTCCAAAGTACAGAATGTAATGCATTTAATTTTATTACCGTGTATAAGAAAGTATATATTGGCGGATTTTTTTCTATGTTAGATATAACTTATAATTATGGGTCAAAGTAGGGAGACGCAGTGGTACTTAATCCCCCTACCTCTAATGGTGTGTAAAAAGCATCCCCTTTAACAAATTATTTGTAATATTTTCCAGAACGCTCCAATTATAACTAAACATTAGTCAATATAACTCAGAATTCCGTTGAGAAATCTTGGTTTTCATTTTTATGATTTCATGTAATATAATGTTAAAGAAAACATTTATTAACGAAAATACAATTTATGTTCCTATTTAAATATTTAGTATTGTTTTTTTTTTTTTAAACAGCTTTTTATTAAATAATGTAAAATTGAGTTTCATATATTATATATTATATGTAGGTGAAGTGTGAATGTGTGATTTTTTTACCATGTGTAGAATTAACATTTTTTTTTGTGAATTTAAAAACAGTATATTTTTATGATTTAAATATTTTTTGTCTGAGTGTTCTTCAAACATAACCAATACTTCATATCATAAGAAAAATATTCTCTTTTAAAATATTAAATTTGTAAAAAAAACATTAGTTATTCTTAAAAATGTAGTATTATTTATGATTTAAATTTTTTATGAAATAAATTACAAATTAGAATATCGTTCAAAGATAAATATGGGAAGAGTATGTACACAATCACTGTTTAAACACTACATATTTTACTATAATATGTATAAAACATAATACATATAATTATGTATGGAACGCTTATGACTATATGGAGACGTTAGTCCCCCCTGGAATTTCTTTCCCACTTTAAGTGAAACAGGTATTATTGTGATCCTAGACACCTAGTTAAAAGTAGTTACCTGTAATACGTTTTCATTTTTCATTTTTTAGTTTTTACGTCTATTTAATTATATAGTCATGAATCGTCATGATAATGTACTAGGAAACGAATGTTATAGGCGTAATCCTAATATTTCTTAACTGTTATAATTTTTTACACCCAAATATGGCCATATTGGAAATATTTGTCTTGTATTTTATTTATTAAATCATAAAGCATAATTATTATATATTATATTATTATTTTAGTTTTCAAATAATTTTGATTAATTGCATAATAATATTTATAACATTAGCGGCATGAATAAAACGGAGATGAACACAATACTGACTGAAACTTTGTGTTGACAACTTATCTAATTTTCTGTCCATTAAATTGTAAATGCGATATTTAAAACAATTACTTACTCGTTGGCATATAACTAGATTCCATAATAACTTAATATGTTAACCTATGATTATTAAATTATTTAGTACAATTGAAATAATACGTATGCGATAGGTCTTTCGCTCTTATCTGCTATCTGACTGTTCGTCGATGGACAAGTGTAGGTGAAAAATCATACCATTGTGATGTGTACCGTCAATGCTCCATTAGTGTTGAAGTTCTCGTCTCAGACGTCACAATAATATGGCTGTTGTCCTATGTTTGTCCGCCGATGAACACCTAATCAAATGATAGCTTAGAGTGAACGACTAACCGCACACATATTTTTTAATTATACTAAATAATATTTAACTAATACGGGTGAAAACCCTTACCCATGCGACGTATGTAATATGCCGTTTTCTCTCAAAACATCCAACTGACTGCACACCGACGAACGCGTACGGATGAAAAACCGTACCACTGTGACGTGTGTGTGTGTGATATGAGTGATATGACGTTCTCTCAAAGTAGTCATCTGAATGTTCATTGGCGGACATACACGGGTGAAACACTGTACCGGTGTGACATGTAATATCAGTGGCAAGTTGTTTACTCGTTGTGGCATTTTGACGAGTTACAATAAAATGACGAACCAGAACTCGATGTTGTTCCACGGATGTGTCGGTTAATTGCACAAAACTATCTAGTAGGCGTGTTTGACAAAAATAATCCTTTCAATATGATTTTAATTATTAATGATGATGCTGATAATTATGTCTATGACAGTTAATAACAGATAGATATTCGTATTGACTGCACATCCGTATTATTTTCATTGTTTTGTGTATATAAAAAATATATAGTTATATGTTTATTAATGTTTGTAGCGAAAACCATTTAGTTATTGTCCTTTATTTTTAATAAATAACCATAACTATATACATTGTGCATTATGTAATTTTAAAAATAATTTAAAGTTAAAAACTTTGCATAGCACTTCGGGGACCAGGGTGGATGCTGTGGATATAACATGTATGAGACAATAATATGTTGATTAGGATGCAGAGGGCCGGTCTTGGTAGAGATTGATTCAGCACGATTTAACGACGAGGCCTGTTTTGTCATAGGTCTGCTTCGGTGGTGATAAGTTTGTAGTGAATAAAAAACACGTAATAAAATTAGAGAATAATGTTTATTTATTGAGACGCATAAAGCTATCCCTAAGTGTTAAATGCAGAACAACTGCATCGGTCTATGCATAAATGTAGTCAAAATATAGCTAATTCAAAAATGAAACTAAAACCCTTTTTATACAAAATATATGGGCGTAGTTCCCATACGCGTGTCATGGTAAACAGGAAAATATAAGTATCAATTGTGTGTTTACTATGTAACATTATTATATACCAAACATAATACGAAAAGAACAACAAATACAAAAATTAATTACGAAAAAACTCATAAGACTATTAACTTCCTACCGGGTCAGAAACTATTAATACGATATCAATTTCAGGAAAGAAACAAAAAAAAATAGCATATAAATATAGAGAATCTTTTAAGCAAAATTTTAAAAACATCTGATGTAAATTATAAGGCAGATTTAATATTAAATGGGAGATCGACTACTGATGTCGTCATACACGTACAAAGAATAAAACCATTCACAGATAGAATAAAAATTTAAATTACTGTAATTTACAAAAAAGTAATAGTCCTTTTATATAATATAATAGTTTTTTTTTAGAAATACATATATATATATATATATATGTATATATCAGCTCATAATATTGTTAATAACAAGCAAGCACCGAATAATAACAGAGGGGAAAATAAGCATAACACTATCTTCAACGAAGTATCAAAAGTAATAGTATATTAAAAAACTATACAAAAAAAAAAAAAATAATAATGGAGGAACAAAATTATGTAGAAAACTTATTAGAAATAGAAAATTACTGCGAACATAGGAAAATAGCTATTTTTACACTTTACAACAATCGATGATATTATTAAAACCCTTAATACAAATATTAACAAAAATAAAAAAAATCTAGAAAAATTAGAAGAAATAGTACTTAGTAAATACTTAATATATATATTAAATAAAAGCAATAGACAGACAAACTAAGGAACGTATCAGACCATAAATATCTAAACCAAATAACATTCCAATTAAACAATTATAGTATAACAATATAATATATACCATTTTACATCAACGGATAAACCGTGAAAAATTCGATATTAAATTATCTTTTTTTTCTTATCATAAGTGAATAAATAATATAGTTTTCACTCTTCTTTTGTTTTTTTTTTTTAAGCCGTATACGTTAAAAGATACGTTCTAGTAGTTTTTTAAAATATTTTTATTTCTGCGATTTTGGGTACGTTAAATCGGTAAAATTGTATTTTTTTCGAGTGATGTATAATATTCGGCTACAAAAATATTGCTATTTCCTAACACATGTCTCGCTAAAATTAAAAATTTAAAACATTGCTGGTCTGTGTTATGTGGGTTGATTACGGATTTTTTATCATTGATGTCCTTTAGTAAAAAAACATATGATAAACCCATCGGTGTATATTTATTCACGCCTAATAATAATCCGTCAATACATTGTAGAGTAAAATCAATTTTTAGAAATATTAATGTCTTCCTCGGACATGAGATTAGCAAAATCTAGATTAATTTTAGCTTCGATAGTTGTATTCATAAAAATTTCCTTGGCGAATGTTTTAAATGCACGGTCTTCTGATAATGTAAAATGGTTTATATTAGGTATATTATTTTACGATTGTTTAATTGGCATGTTATTTTGTATATTTGACGGTTTTAAGTTGCTTCTAATTTTAGATTATATTTAATTGGATGTTTTATTGAAAGTGATTTAAGTTTAATTATATTTTTTATGTAATACCAATTGACTGTATAAGAGAGCGATGACCTGTCTTAAAAAATTCCCGAGTCTTAATGAGGTACATGTATGTTATTTTAGCATTTACCGCTTCATTTGAATTTTCTGTATGGTGTACAGTGTACAGTACAAGTTTAATACCCAAGTGATTTGAATCTGAAATCAAATACATACAATAATAATATATTTGTTTATCGATAGAGTAATTAAGTAAATATTTTTATGTAGTTTGAATATCAAAAAGCGTATTATAGTAGAAAACGTTTCATGAAATTGTTAACACATTGAGATCAATTTTTTTTTTAATATTTTGATAAAAATCAATAATTTTAAATATTTCAGGGAAAAAGAATGTATATTTTCTGGAAAAAAGTGCACTGGTTTGTATGTTTTTATCGGTTTATCATTAGAAACTATGTTAATTTAATGATTACAAAAAAATGACTAAAACTGTACATTTAAAAAAATATATTTGTTTTTTTTTCCAATAAGGTTAAAATAATAAAATATATATATTTAAAATAAAAATATTATAAATTATAATAATAAGTATATTATTTATATAGATAAAAAACGTACAATGTTTTTTCTTGTAATGCCTGATGAGGTTATCTCTTTGCATTAACATATGTAAACAAATATTCCATACAATTTTAGTGGGTGATTTGTGTAACTTGGAAATCGCAATGTGTACGTAGATTATTGAATATTGCAAAGTATTTATCACATGCACTACACGCATATAATGATTGTGTTGACAGAAAACCGTGAAGAACACTATATGAACTCGTTAAACACGATTCAATATTCAAACGAATAGATACTTTTTATAACTGGGGGATAATTGTATGTTTATCTAAGCAATAAATAAGCACCGCGTACAACATCACACCAGGTGGATGAAAAATAATTACGATTTAAAATCAATTGTAAAATAACTGAGAAAACATGGACTGATTTCATTTTTCTGATATTTGGATTTTTTAAATTTCGTATACTTACATGGTTATAGACATCGAAAAATCAAAGCACATCAAACATGTACGTAATAATGATCACCTTTTTTATCGTATACTATATTATTTTAATTTTAGATTTGATAGCACAGTACAACAACTCATTGTTACATAATATTAGATATCTATTTTACTGTTTGTTACACATATCATTTAATGGTTATATGAAGTTCTTCGACTAAATACGATTCAATTTTTTTTTCTTATATACATTATTAAAAGCTGAAAACCAATCAGAAATGTAGAATGAATAAAGCGGATTTATATTATAATTTAGTCACGCAAGTCTGAAAATACAATAAAATTGTATATTTATATCAGAAAATAAAACGACAAATTCAGTTATAACCAAAAACATTAGGTCTCTAATAAAATATAATATCCACATGTCTGTAGTATGAAAACTAACCGCTGAAAATGAGAAGGTGGACGGCGTGAGTAGTAGTTGCCCAGATGTAATTATACGACATATTATCTCTATGAATAAAAAGGTAATATAGTATTAGTATGGAGAAAAACTCAAAAAATAATTTATTCTACACTTTCTTATTTTAATTGCTTGTTTTGCATATTTTTCCAATGTATATTATAATGTATAATTGCATGTTTATTTAAACAATTGTAAGTGCAACATTGGCATTAAATTCATAAAACTGATAATAAATTACAAAAATCAAAAGGTAATTAGTAAGGTATTTAAACAAAGGTATTATGGTATTCTATTGTAAAACTAATAAAGGTTGTAATTATAGTCACAGCATACAGCTACAGCTATTATAAATATATAATATAATATAAGTGTTACGTTATGCATTGTGGTGTAAATTAAGGATTTAATGATTGATTTTTAAATGTACTAAAATATTTTTCTATTAAATTAATTGATGCTTCTTCAGTTTTACCAAACTAACAATAAAAAAGACGAAGACTTTTTATTTTGATTTAAATTGAAATCATAAGTATAATTTAAGTACAATTTTGACATATTAATATCCACGAAACCTTTAAGTCCTTATAAGTAATAATAAGCAGTATCAATAAGTATTATTAATAATCTATATTTGGGATATTGAGTACTTATTTATACGGTCTACTTTTTATAATATCAAATTGGTCCGAAATTTAACAATATTTTCAAATTGAAAAGTGCGTTAATGAAAATCTATGTTGCTGATAAATTAAAATATGTTCATGCAGACAACACATGTACTTATACTCCAACCTATCCAAGAACATTAAGATTTATCAGTATTGTTTTCAAAGCTTGATAATTTATTTTGTATGTAGGTATATGTCGTTTAAGTTTCCGATCGAATTACCTTTGAGAACTTAGTTCGTGAGCATATTATACATTTATACATACAATACGTTATAATGATACCTTGAAACTCTCGAAAGCTCATATATAAATATGGTATTTATTAGTTCATAAAAATTAACAAGTGGAAAACTATATGTAATTGTATAAGAAGTCTATGTATTTATTTTTAATATGGGTATTTGATAAAAAAAAAAAAAAATTAATACTATTTATTGGTGTATATAAACTAAGAAAATATAATTATTTTTTTTTTTATTGAATGTAAAAGCTTTAACATTAACAACAATAGTAATTATTAGCCTACTTAAATTAAACAAATAAATATATGTATATAAAGTTATAATAGGTATAGCAAAAATCTGTACTTTTGGTATTCGTATATTACATTTTTTTGAGTATATTAATTTCATAAAAAAAGGTACAAATAGCTTTGGTATTGTCTTCGTTGGGGACTTAAAGAAAGGGTTGAAGAAGGATTACTGAGGATCCCGCGTGATTCTGAAAATTTCGGGCAGTCTATCATTATAGTATTATGTTGGATTGATAGGTTGATTCTGCATGTTTCACACATAGGTTTCAATTCTTTGCTGATAAGGTAGAGAAAAAATAAGTATGTCTTATTCTCGTTGGGGTAATAACTACTTAGGTACTATATTCTTGAAATATCTGAGTGGTTAATCCATTTTGGAATATGGTTTTATGTTTCTGAGTTTGTTTGATATTATATATTTTTCCATTAATAATAAATAATAATATTATGCATCTTGAATTACATATTTAATGTAAAGTTAAATGCATATGTTCATATGCACTTTTTCTATAGATAAAACATATAGTCTAAAAAATAACATTACAATTTTATATTTCATTAAATTATTTATTAAATAATAATAAAAGTATAATATGATTTTCATATTTTATTTAATATACTTTTTATTATGTGTACTTATGATTATTGTTTCTTAATATGTTTCTTGATTTATTGATAAAAATAGTTATTTCTTTATATTTGTCAAAAAATATTTAAACGTTTATTCATTCTGTCTATTTGTTTTTTGTATTTTAACATTTATATTTTATTAAAAATAGTGATGTCACTCTGAATATAATATTTAAAGCATTGTTTATCAAAAGTGTATTTTAAAATTATATTTGTATTATAAAATCTACATTAAAATATTTTTATTTTTAAATTGAAAGTACTTCAACACCCACACTATAATAAATATATTTTCAAGTAAATAATAAAAATTGATACGGAGCGATCATGCACCGGTCGTAATTAAAGACAACAAATCGTGAGGTATAATTTTCAAATGCGGTAATTTATTATACATAAATATATTTTTCAAAGTCATGGATTCTATTCTTAATAATATATGTGCAATCATGATGCAAGTACTAATATGAAAATTTTACCTAAGACATTTTTATGAATTACAACTTATGTATTTTAAGCACCAAACATAATTTATTGCAGTGTTTGTCACGTAAATGTAATTCGATTTTAACTAATATACAGTGTATGGTTCCTAAAGAATATACAAAAAAGTTCAAAGCCACATTCTAACCTACCAATCATTATTGGTACTATATGAAAACAGTTTAAAATCGTCTGTAGAGCAGCCGCGTCACGTGAAATCTACATACTCGTTATTGTGTACTAAAAACATACCTATTAAGGTTAATTATACATTAATATAATTTCAAAATATTATGTTACCACTATATTATTATTATAATGATTAATTAAAATTTTTATTTCTCATTACGTACCGTAGTTCCAAATCGTTTAGAGGGTCTCATTATAGTCTACAGTCGAGATTGATACGACTTCAAAGCGATAAGATCTAGCAGCTGTTATTCGTATAATAATACTATAATATAAATATATTATTATATTTATTATATAACACCAGCAGCAGGCGCACTCCGAAAACGGAGATCGCCTGCAGAGTGCGTCTTAATGCCGTGTTACTGCGCTTATATTATAATCGAGTATTAATAATAAATTCGTGATCGGATTATAATAAAAGGAATGTAGTCGCCTTGCAATTTGCTTAATACCTATTTAATGATAATATACTATATTACATTGTATATTAAAATTAATTTATTATTATTATACGTCCGGTTGGCTATTTTGACGTTTGTTCGATATATTAATTGACTTACGAACTTATTAGCTCATAATAAATTAGGTTGGTGTATAACTGGCACCCATATAATATACTTAGGTATACATCGAGATTCAATAATAATAATATTATTATACATCCACACAGTTCCACCCGATAAAAGTGCTCAGAGTACCTCACAAAGTAATAAAATTGTAAATTAACGAACTTTTCTACTATATCTCGATTGTTATGGAAATTCGATTATATTGTATACCCTTATATAACCACCGTCTTGCCCTACATATATATTGTCTGTACCCGGAAATGTGTTATTGTCGATAAAAATGCGTCAAAAATAAAATATTAATCCTCTCATCTATAATTTTATAACGACAGTTTGACTATCATAAACGCTATTCAATTGTATCTATTAAGTAAATGTTATTCATTATATTCAATATTGAACTTCACGCGGGCAAATTAGCATATAGATAAAAATCAATACTAATAAAATACATTATGAGCATGTTAACTGGTATTTTAAGGAATTAGCATTCCCTAAAAAATAAACTGTCGGTTATTTTGTACGGCTAGACAAATAAGAAAAATAATTTTTTTTTTATCTTTATTTTAAATTAAACAATCTGTATATTTTATATACAATAAGCTTAAATGATAATGTAAAAGATTTGTTAGAAAGGTTCAATAGGAGAAGCAGCTCACTGACAATACTCCTGGATTAAGGTTATTGGGTTAAATCAAAGGAGTAGGTCACGGCACCATTTTATTTTCAATCTTTTGGGCGAACTACTGGGAATTGGTTTGGTTAGATTTATCGCTAGGATATTTAGATGTTCAAAAAGTGAGTTATGGTAACGTGAGTAGAACTTTATAGCGATTTCTAGTGCTGTGTTCAATTTTAGAACTGAATATAGTATTTGATTAGATACATACTCATACACAAATGAAAGTTTTTGCTATTAAATGAATTATTTTATCTTTTTGGGTTAAAATATACAAAATACAAATTTGTTTGGTTAAATTTTTTTACATAACTCCATATTTTGATGCTCGACATTCAAATTAATTTCAGAAGAGTTTTGAAATAATTTTATTTATTGTGGAGTGTACGTTTTTATTTTGTATTAAGGGAATGCATAATAGTACAATTTAGCTTTATTTTTGTGTTATGGGTGTGATAGATACAGTTACATTTTCGTTAAAATTGACTTCTAGATATTTTGTATTTAGTGATATTGGAATTGTGATTTTTCATTTTTAAATCACTAAAAACCAAAATTGATTTTATCATTAAAATAATTGTATGATCATGTTTTATATATATATATATGTGTGTGTGTGTGTGTGTGTGTGTGTGTGTGTGTGTGTGTGTGTGTGTGTGTGTGTGTGTGTGTGTACTTAAAAATAATTTATTTACAATATGTACAGTTTTACAGTACATTATAATTGATAGTGAATTTGATGAAATGTAATATTATAACATATCAAAGAATTATTAAAATTTATGGCTAGATTTCTGAGCAGTATTATTTATTTTTTAATTTTATAGGTAAAGACCTAGAGTGACCAATGTATTTGTGGTCTAGTGGTCTACTATATTAACATTAGGTATATTATGGAAATTAGATGGTAGACAATATTGTTTATTTAGTGAATTTAGTATAAAACAATCATAATATTATGATAATAGTATTGCCTATATTGTAAAGAGCTTGTACTACAATAGTAGACCACACATTATTTCAATAAAATATTATATTCCCTAAGGCCTAAAGTCAAAATATTTTACAAGTAAATACATAATAAGATTACAATTAATTGTTTACCAACAAACGGAAGTAAGGATAAAACCGATAAGGGCAAGATACAAACATATAAATTAATTGATCTATATATTCTCGTGATCTCTAGCAAAACATAGGATAAGTAATAACTATGCGAATAACACAAGGTTAGGTTAGGTTAGGTTCCTGTGAGTTGAAATGCGTACACAACTATGCAGCCGATATATTTGGAATGTGGTGGACGAATATTAGAAGATATGCTGAAACGAATTGTCCATTATTTCGCTCTATTTTATAATGTGGAACAATTAAATCACACACACACACCGCTGCCGATATTGGTAAATTGGAAAGAGTGCAGCGTAAGATATTCAGATTTGTTAAATATATATTTAATATTGAAAAGTCAGTCACAATCATATTTCTGTTTCTAGTTTTTTGGGTCACTATATCTTATTGTAGATTTAAACTAATCTATACATTTACCGGACTTAGTTAATGTTAACATTAATTTACTTCAATGATTACTTTCTGTGATAAATGTTCGTTTTACATCATATTTGATTCAAAATACTATTTTTTTTAGTCCTTTAGTAGGTACTCTTATAATACCTACTATAGGTAGGTTAGTTACCGCTAATCGGACTCATGAGTTTTTCTCCATTATCTTTTATCTTTAAATTGTAGCATTATTTTGTATTCAAGTTGTATAATTTTGTTTTTCTAATATCATCGTGTAAGATATTATTTGCGAAATTAATTATCATTAGGTGCAATTTTTTACATTGAATTTATTTTATTTATAATTTTTTTTCTCACATACTTTATATATATATATATTATGTTCGGGTTATATCTCATTTAATAAATAAATAACAAACTATAAAGTATAAACAACAAAGTTTCCAAAAATAAATAAAAATATGCATTTATAAATACAGGTACAATAAATAAATAAGCTAATAAAATACACGGGGGCACTTATTAGTTATTACCCATTATTCATTACTTATTATTATGCACGCGTTTTGTGTCGACGGCGGTAATTTCGGCAATGACACGTGTTGTACGAGTCAATTATATCGAAAGTTCTGTTTACCGTATCTATATTGTATCGTATTATAATATTACAGTTTATCGGATTCAGTGTCATAAACGATAATAATAGCGTATGTCTGTTAGCATATAAAATCAGGAAAACGCGGTGTTGTAATATTTATCGGGCCATAAATATCGTCGACAAACAAATAGCGATGGCGATCGGAACGAGGGAAAAAAATAAACATATAACGAGAATGCAGAATTAATCCGCATTTTCAAACGGAAAAACGATACTAATAAATAAACAAAAACACCATAAGTACATATATAACGTGTTCGGTATAGTGTATCAGTATATACTTAGTTTAAGTACAGGTACTATTACTTTATGCCTCATTCCCAGCCACTATAATATATAAAAAAAAAACATTGATAACGCTGACGCTAAGTGTATCACGATTGTGTTCAAAACGGTTTTACAGCTGAATTTGTGGACGCCCGAGACTTTTTTAAGGTGCAGTAGTTGTAATGACAATCATTTTACCCACTCACACAATCTAAGTTAATACACGTATTGTTTTATTTAATTTCATTAGGTATGTCAATATTTACATTTTATAGTAATCATATTAATTAGGTATTAAAAAAAAAAAAATTCAATCGTACCTTTTTCAGTCTAATTACACAAAAATATTTAAATCTTCTACAACCCAGCATATAATCAAATTCATTGGTTTAAACTCACCTACGTGACCGATAAACGACTTTATTATGCTAATATAATAAAATATTCATTATTAGACGTATGGCATACACTAGAACGTGTAAGGGTTTTAATTATCGTAGAACACTTCAGACTAAATGCGTTGATTAGACATTTACTTCTTTATGACCCAATATAGACATATTACTTATATAAATAAGTCACATCAGGACTTATAATCCATTAATAGACATAGCGAGTAAAGCGCAATTTATTCCTCAAAATTTTTACTTATTACTACATAGGTATTGGTATTTTTATTTCAAAGGGGACTTAGTCTAGACGCCATTAGAATCGGTGGTTACTAAGATACGTCATAAACCTTTAACAAATAGTTGGTATTGTTGTGAGTCAGGGGTACAACAGTTATAACGACTAATATAACAATAATTTCATACTGTAGTCCTGACATTCAAGTAAATATAGGCTATTTTATACTGTATCAGTATAATTATAATTATTTCTATAAATCCTTGTGGGTCCACGGAAAAATAACAGAGTTTAGAATAATCCAGTTAAAATGAATTGTGTTAAAGAAAAATAATACGACGAGAACGAGAGCCTCTCAAAAATTAATAAATCCTGGAGCTGTTACATGTAATAATGCTTAAGTCGTAGAATATTATTATGTTGCCTAGAGGTTAGTGGCAATTTACTGTCTCTCTAAAAATCCGTTCACTTTCATCCATATCACGATGATCTCCTGTTATCTATTAATTCGTTTTGGACGCAATACCAGTTTTTATAAAAATAATTATCACTCAATATTTTTTTCGTCCGGATATTAAATATATATATAGTAACGTTATGTTATTTGTGTTTATTAGTGATTGAATTAATAGCTATTATATTATCATATACGCATGTCACCAGTTACTGCTATTAATACAAAAATATTTTATATTTATATATTAGTAACAAAACAGAATATTTAAAAAATATACATACCTAATATTATAAACTTTTAAACAGTAATAAATCTAACTCTGCTTATAATTGTATACCATTTCATACCCTGTGGAGCTAAAATATAATATATTGATGCATTTAAAATAATAAATAGACTTAATTTATAGACATTTGAAAATGTTTTAATTTTATTCCTTTAAAATATATTAATAACAATTTTGCTTGGTCAAAAATATCGAGATTGTAATGTAAGATCTAACATGAATTGTTTTTATTTTTGTATAGAAATATTTCACAATTTATTTTTATAAGAATTTTAAACTCGAAATCACAAAAATTTATAAATTGTATTATAATTAATAATTTATTAAACGTAAATTTTTTTAAGTATAGCATGACAATTTAATATAAAGTTCCTCATAAACAGTTCAAAATGAAAAATATATTATTTTGAAAAAACATTAACCACAGGAACTTAAGACTTTCTTGTACATTATTATTTTAATTTATACACATAATTAAATTTTTAAATGCGATTTTTTTTTTGTAAAAATTACTTACTCTATTTCTAATAATAAAATAAATCACTTTAGTAGCAATATGAAAAAAAAAACGTAACATCAAATATACTTGGTGATAAAGGTTGATAAACCGTTCCTGCTCTGAATAGTTTTTCATACCTGTACTCATAATAACAATAGTATTGATTTTAAATTATAAACAATGTTTGTAGTATAATACTATAATATATTCTATGTAAATGTCGTAGATTGTTATCGAAGGGACGCGGAAAGTGGACGGTTGCCTACCTTAATCTTAACTGAAAATTTTTGGACAGAATAGGGCAAAATAACAAGTAGACAAACAATATTATTCTGAATAAAATCTAGTGACGTGTGTGGATTTAGAAACAAAAAGTTCACGGGACCAAGCTATGGGATCTTTTAGTTTTCCCGACGGACTGCAGAACAGTAGAACCCACATCAGCCTCCCAACGAGTGTGTACATTGCACATTATTGCCGTAGATTTTACCGCTATACGTGAAATCACTTAATAGATTTTCCACTCCGAATAAAATGAGTTAAATGATTAGTGTAATATTATGATAACATCGTGAGGTGTATCACAGTGTTACTATCGCCACTTCGTGTTGCGGACTCGTAAACATATTGGCTGGTCAAGAATTTCACACACTCCGACTTAAAGCTAACGTCGTATGAAAAAAAAATCAGCCGTCCGCTGTGTCTGCCGGCCTATTATTATGTGCGAATGGTTTTTCTAAAAATAAAACTGAACAAAAACGTTGTGAAATAACAATATTATAACGTAATCCCCGGCGCAGCGTATCCGTTATCTTTTTTAGTAATTACATTTTTATTTGACCTCAGGATATTATATTATGATCAAAAATATTAAAAAAGTGTTTCAATTTAATAACAATAAACAAGCCGATGTAATTTACTACGTTTGTACCCGTCTCTATACCTTTTATAAAATATACGATTCGTGGATTAGTTTTCGTCTTTGTTCTTATTATAGGTACAGATATATTATATAACATTTTTCTTGCAATGATTATATTTTAGTGAAACGTCGCTATTATAATTTGTTTTCTGCTCTTTTCTTCGTTCTTCACCGCACCCAATCGCAAGTTTTGACATTTCATTATTTTTACAGTATTATTCATGATAATTACACAATTTGAAAATGATCAAGTTGCTACCTGTTGGCTTTTCACTGTTTTTTTATTTTTATATTAAATTTAAAATTTAGTTGATAGATTATGAATAATTATATGCACAAAATTATTGTTAAAAATACACTAAAATTGTTTATAATAAAAATTGTTGAGTTGTACGAAAGACAAAAATGTTTTCAAAAGTATATTTTCAATAAAAGACAATTAACTGATTATCGTAGTCATTATTGAGATATTCAGTCAGTAAATTAAAATCAAATTATTCAAATATAAACAGTAAAAAGAATCAAGGATTGATTGTTAAATTTTTGTTTTGTTTATATATTGAGTTCCGTGATTAAGTTAAATATTTAATTATTTTTACATTTTTCAAATATTTTTTATACTTTTAATGATTACTAATTATTTTGCATGGAACACAAATATTATAATATTTTCTTATCCCAAACATGATTCATTAATGGATACAATGAAATAGATTGGTAACTCGATTTAAAAATATTATAAAACAAAGTGAATATAAAATTCTGATATATGTACTATAATACAATAATTTTATATTCAAAATCAATACTAAAAAATGTTTATTATGTATTTATTTATTTTTACACAAAAAACTGTGCATTTGCATTTTGTAGTGCTCAGTCCACAGTCCTTTATAAATTATGTACATAAAAAGAATAATATTATATTAGAATGTTATTACAGAGTACAAATACAAAATGTTAGTGGTTTAATTCAATTTAACTTAAATAAAATTTATTTTAAAACCCCATGCAAAACAAAAAAAAAATAAGAATCAAAATAGTAAATGGTGATTGATCAATGTGTGTTTCGATATTATATTTAACAAGAGATCGAAGACGACAATACTTCAATTTGTGTCAAGACCCGCGCAAGTTTGTCACACAGACCATATATTATATTATACAGATTCTCATGTATATATATATATATATATATGTATAAACATTATACATATACATGTAAAACGAGGATTTGAACTATTGCAACAGTCCGAATAGTATTTTTACGAATTTCGTAGACACTTTAAATTCGCTAAATCAATATGGGTTATTTTGATGGTATGTATGTTGCAATTTTTATGAACTGCAAAAAAATGTGTACTTACACAACGGACATTCTAAGGACTGATACATTTTTCTTTTCATGTAATATACTTATTAAAATGTTTTACATCACAAGTTATATTAGTATTTATTTTTATTTTTCAACTCATTACAACATTTCAACTCGATTTACTCGATTTTACTTTTCCAATCGATCAGACGTAATACGAATTATTTCAATTCGTATTAATATATGCAGAATGCAGATAAGCCACTAATTGACGGTACAATTTTTTTCATAAATATATCAAAGATATATATTAAGAAAGCATATGACACAGAATTATTGGATTATTCTGAATAATATAGCATACTCATAATACAATACATTTGTTGTAAAAAATTCAAGTTTTATACGATATATTCGAAGTTTTGGTTGGAAAAATAATGTTATACTGAGAATTAATTATACAAGTAGATACATAAACAATAATCATAGACAGATCACAAAGTGATTGACTACTCTTATACAGAGAAAAATAGAGTGGAGAGTGAAAGAGATATCTAGTATAACTATTTTTAACTGAGAGAAAGATAATCAATCTAAAGGGTATATAACAATAAAAGATATATTCGTTTTACTTTTTAATTTAAATATAATCAACTACAATTAAAATCAATATTATATAGTTCATAAACATAATATTACAATCGTTAGCACTAAGATGTAATATTAATAAAAATAAAATTGGCTTTAAAAAAATAAAACAATACATTATACAAATTAAACTTAATAATAACATGTTATAATGATACATTGATACTATTGATTTCTAAAATGTTTATAATTTAAATCAAATATCCAATTTAATCATTACAAAATTGTCTTCGGTCAATAAGTACATAACATGATTATGGCATGATTTAATATGACGAAACTTTCTGACAACAAACCTAGTTATAAATTCAATTACATCATCCACATAACATGTGAATACAATGGTTGTGGATTTTTAATAATTCATGATACATATCATAATTGTTAGCACATATTTAAATATACAGTATTTAAATTGCCTACTATTATTTTTTATTTTTGTATTATGTTACAAGTTAGTTAATATTGGTATATAATCTTGAATAGTAGTATGATTAACTTAAAAATATGTTTTCAATTTTACGTACACAATTTATTAAACTAAACGTTTTTATTTAAATATTTTTTAAAATGAGGAACTCTACTACTATAGCATTATTTTTAAGTCTATCTACTGATTTAATTCATAAGCCGGTAGGAAAATACATAGATATGTACATATCTTGATATATCTACGGTGAAATTCAAAACTACTAAGGATTGTCAAGCCTTTATCAAATATTCTAATGACGATATGGAAAAGAACAAGAATAAGTGATGTACTGAACTTTATCTCAATCAGTTAATAGTTATTATTTATTTTTTTTTTTATGGTGGTGAGATAGCCGTAAGGAAAGAGTACTTTTTCCTGGACTATATAGTTCATCTATTTACTTATATATTTCAATATAATTATCTGCATATTATAAAACATCAAAACATTAATAATATAAATTAAATTGTTTTTAATCGTTAGAGCTTATGACAATGAAACAACAACTACAAAAACAAAAAATACACAAATAAAATTAGTATAATTATAGTAACTAATTGTTAAATTGTCTAAACCATTCTAAACCATTTAGTGCTGCCTAAAGATTAGTACGAATCTCTTGATAGTCCTGACTTCTTTAAATAAAAATGCACACATTTAATATTCAAATAAATTATATTAATCCAAGTCATCGCAACAAAATATAACAAAACTACTGAATCTTTTGGATGGCCATTGTCGTGTAGTTTTGGCACAAGATACTGTCGTAAATGTGGCGAGACATCAATCCGTCTTTTTTCTTCTCTTCAGTTTACTACTGTTAGTTATAAAACTGGTCGTAAGATTTTTTTTCTGTTAGATATCACAAATTTAATATTGCTTCTATTATAAGCCACAAAATTCAAGAACAAAACAAAATGCATTATCAAAAAATAAATACTTAATACGACGATATTAACACCCATGTACCAATAATGTTATGAAAATCTATATAAGTCATATGACACTAAGTAGAATCACGTCGTCACATTTTGTCTTCTCTTTAGAGATAATAGTTGCAGTTTCTACGTACTGTAATTATATACTAATTGTATATTGAGCAATAAAATATATTATACAGGTTTAGTGTATGTATGCATTTTGTTGATGTGCCTGTTGGCTATTTATTATTCAGTTGCAGTAAATACAGATAGCTGTACAGACCAGACATATAATTTATCAGCAACATGACATTTCGGTTTGTCGCTCATTGCAAATGTTATTTTAATGCACACATACATCATACTATATATTTTTAATACACTACTTTAATAAGCTACACAGATGATTGCAATATTTCGAAGTTCAATTTGATTATATTATTTTGTTTGAATGACTGCTGCAGCTCTAAATAAAATCAATAACAGTTGTCTACATTTTGTATACATGATATGGTAATATTATTATTATTTTTACTGTAATATAATAGTACAGTAAAAATCCTATTGATCATAAATTTAATAAACCATTCACTTCTATAGTCACCCATTCATTCACATTTCACTAGAAACTCGATAAAACATAATATCATTTTATACCGAGTTTTTTGCTAATGACCAAACTATTAATTTAAATTATTTAATAATAAACATAGTTACTATAATAAATCATTATTTCACTGATTTTTTTGATAATATAATTTGTAAATAACTTATTGTTCATAAGATACATACTCAGATTCTTTTTAAATTTTACTATTTAATTTAATCATATACATTTTCATATTGGCATCAGATTTTTTGATCGATACTAAATTAATATAGTTTTGAGTATACTTACTGCTGAAATGTAAAAACTATTAATAAAAATTATAAATATTAAGTAAATAGGTGACTATAACTTTTAAATATATTTAAGTGTTACAATAAATAACAATTTAGTGAAGAGAATTGTGTACTACAATTGCAATTTGTATTTCATTAATAACTATTATTTTATGAAACCCAAATAGGAATACAACATTCGGTTTCAACTTTCGTTACTAATAGTAAGGCGGGAACGAAGTTTAAGTTTTCTACCGACAGCCAGGGAAATATCAGAGAAATGTTAGCGACATGCCTTTGGCGATGGTTATTTACTATATAGTATATATTCATATAGGATTATATTTTATCGAATCGGACAGTTGTTGCGGGGTCATCATTATATTTCTAAAACGTAACTACACTACAACTAAAGAACTTTCGTTAGACACGTTCATGTTGCTACGATGGTACGCTTATCATCCGCTTATTTGTCGTTCCCAAACGATAGAACCATACTCAAGAATAGGCAACACTCGATTATGGTATAATGACTGGAGAATTCAATAGTTTCATAACATCAACAACTATCCTCTTAATGAATCCCACCATTTGGCAGAAATATTTGTAGAGTGAAATCAAACATAATATGATGATATTATACGGTCGTACGTAATGGTAAAGGAGTGGAAAGAACGTAAAATCAAGATCCCGTAAATCGTGCCAGCAAATTTAATATAGCATACAATTTAATAAGGTGAAACTATTATTGACCTCTGGTGAAATTATTGAGTTTCTTTTTATGTTGTAATAATTAAATGTTAAGAACACATTTTTTTCATTTCATACGATAAATATATTTCAAAACTGTCACAATAGCCGTGCGTATATAGTGCGATGATAAGATGATAGAACCACTTTTGTTCACACTCTTGAAAGCTTATTACGTATTAGTGTATTACCAAAACCCTGTAATGGGACATCTACTTGTGAATACTTATTGTTTAATACACCAAAGGTGTTGACGTGCAATCTCATATTCAGTAATTACATCTTCACTGATGAATGGTGAGAATGGAAGGTATGTGTATTACGTTATAATATATTATATAGCATTACTAGACCCCGTAATAAAATTAGTCGCAGCAGCAGCAGTTGACTTTTAAATGTAAATATAATGTTATAGGTACTTAAGGGTTTAATAGTAAGTAAAAAATAGTATTCACAATAATAAAAAAAAAAATTGTTTGACTAATCGGAAAACCTGTTTTAATATTACCGTGTGTATAATAAAATTATATCGAATAAACTGAGCGGAAAGTACGACGAAAACATATTAGACGGATTCTTGCTCATTTTCAACTAATAATTATTATTCGATTAAAAAAAAGAACGGTTAGTGATAGGGAAATAACGAGAATAAGGTCGAGTTCCACGAATAATTATTTTTCAAAATTTATCTCTGAAGAGATTCTTCAGTCCATTGAATACAGTATTGGAAACATTTTTAAATTTAAAATTGTTGGCAATAAGAAAAAGTACCTATACTTTACTTAATGCATTGTGTATATATATTTGAATTGTATGTACTCGTAATTTTTTCGACGTGTAGTAATAATCTTCAGATTTATTTTTGAAGTATGAAAAATAGGTTTCTATGTAAGTTCACTTTGGAAAAAAACTTGTACAATCGAAATGCGTCAATAAATTAAATAAACGAGAGGCATTCGAAAAACGATTATACGAGTAAATAAAACGAGCACTGGAATTTTAAAAAAATATACCGAGTGTGTATATTAATAAAATGTAAAAATAGTATTTTAGTAAAAAACTGAAATTTTGATATTTTGTATCTATTATGTTTCAAGTGGAACAATAATTTAATTTTGTTAATGAGCACAATATTTTTACAACCACGTGACCGGGATAAGTGAAAATGATCTACTACTATTTTACTAATTATTATTTCCGGGATGAAAGTTACATTGGTCGTATAATATGAAAATTAAAAAATGTTACCTAGTTAATGGGATGCGTTTAAATTTCCACCGCACGGTGTGTACTGTGTTAGAACAGTCATTCAGGATAAAAAAATTGATTTTTACTCAAAAACGATACGTGTTATTGGTTAAGGCTACTATTATTCGATATGAGCGTGGCCCTATATCTTCCTTTAATCTAAGTTGGGTTTACTCGGTGTATGTTTATAAATCGTATTCCATTTGAATAGCGACATCGCATCTTGCAGTGTCATATATCGTATTTTAGTCCATTTCCAACAGACATTAAAAAAAACACACACACACACACACACACACGCGCAGAATAATAATAATAATATCTTCGACGAGCTTAAAAACTCCACATATAAAAGCTAAGCGGTATGGGAGCAATAATAGGACAGACACGTCAATCGATTGGTAGAATAATAACATAATAACAACAATATTGTCCACTATCTTTAATCGTGATTATAACGGCACTACGTTTACTTCTCGTAAGTTAAGATTAAATATCATGTATCTGCGTTATCTAGTAAATGCTAGTACTTCGTTGCCTACGTATAGTAAAGTATAAGTATTATAAGTAATAGTAAGTACCGTTGCTAACCTTCCACATTACTTACTGTTATTCATTGTATTTGTATAATATTATTATATGCTTTTTGTAATACAATATAATATTATGTGATAGTGTACAGCGTACATATTGTCATACGTTGTAGTCTTGTTAAGTGACAAATTCGATTTTCAAACGTTCACGTGTAACTACTAATATATTGGACGTTCCTTCAAAAAATTACCGTCTTTTTTCACTCAATTAAAGTGAAGATGGATTTAAAGAACAAAACATAAAATGTTATTGTTCACTAAATATTTATTATTTAGATTATATAAAAATGAACAGTTATCAATATGCATATGATATGTGAATGGTTTAGATTTCTGTGAACGTTTATTGCTTTTTATCGATGTTTCAAGTAACCAAAAGGCAATTAATATTTTTTTTTTTTTATTGATCATATAAAACTCGGTAACTATGACCATTAGCTACAATTTAAATTAGTTTAAAGGTATTTATAGTTTTTACAAGAGTTTTTTTTTTTTTATATAATAATACAAAATTAAAGATAAGTATAGTTACATTGTATATAAAAATGGTTTACATATTATTATTAGATTAAATTGTAGAGACCTGACGATTTCAAAAATTGTAACATCTTGGTGTTCTCTTTGGTTTTGGGTCCTAGTACAACGTCAAGTGTCGTATCTAGCCCGATGATTTTTCGATCTTGTTGGTATTTAATATTGTTTCTGTTTTAATATTATGTTTTTAGAACAATCAATAAGTATGAAAGGTTTTAAGGTAATAGTTCAATCATATGAATATCTGATAGAACTAGTGTTTTGCCGGACCAGTACGGCGGTGTACAAACTTTAATGAAAGAGCATTATAATCTTATGCCATTTTTATTCATTGTAACAGAAAAAGAAAACTGGCGAAGGATGACTTTCTACAGAATTATTAACACATTAATTATTAATCTTAAAAGCAGATTTTAAACTGAAAGCTTATTATTAGCCAATTCTTTAGATAGTTTTTTCAAAATGGATTTAAAAAAAAAGTGAATATTTTATAAATCACTATCAGGTACATTTTGAAAACTTATTTATTTAATACATAAAAATTCATATTAATTGAACATTTTGTGGTTTTTAGTGAATTTTAAATGTAAATCAATGTGGTTTTAAAGGCGGAGATGCTCGTTGCTAAAAACTAGTGTATTACATTTAGAAAAGCAATTTTTAATTAGACACCATCAAACAAATTGTGAAGAAGGATACATTTCCAAGCATATACAAGCTGTTACAAGTAGTTCTAACCATACCGATAAATTCAGCAACATACGAGTAGAGTAATCCTTCTCATGTATGAGACGTATTAAAAATTGGTTAAGAACATCAATGGTACAAAAAAGTTTCCAGAACTAGCCATCATAAATATTGATATAGACATGTCCAATAATATAAATAATAATGACGTATTGGAAAAATAAAATAAATAAAAAAAAAAACAGTTATTTGTATTTATTTTTTGATTATAAATAGATAATTTAATATAACATTTTTAAAATATGACGGTAAAATAAATTTATTTGGGGCTTTACCTCCCCTCAGATTTTTTTTTACCTTAGTCGCGCCTATGCTTGTCATTATACAAAGTAAGTTAATCTAATGCATCCGACGTTAGGCCCTAAAATAAGACTCATGCCTCGTGACCGCCCGGTACATTGTGCCCTCCCCACGCATCGTTGCTATATAGCCGGCCCTGTTCTTAAATGTTATGTTGTATGAAATATCAGAATTATTATATTGTTTCGGAGGTCGCCGACGGGCCGCTTAAAAATACGACGACGAAAACACGCGCACAGTGTACCGTCATCTCGCGGCCGTCGTGTCGTGTACGCACGTGCGAGTATATTGTTCGGCATGTATAAATATTATTATTATGCAGTCGTCGTCGTCGTCGTCGTCGTCTAATTCGAGACTGGTCCCCGGCGGCGTTCGGTAGTCCACTGAGCTTAGAGGCGCGTCTATAAATAGGCCTACACTCGCGCGCGCGGCACCGGTGGCACACGGATCGGGGGAGACGACTAACCTCCGTCGGGGGATCCGAGACGCGTCGACAGCAGACGCGGACGCGCGCGCGCGCGCCGGCCGGCCGTCGGTCCGTCGACAAAAACGCACACGTAACCGTACGCGGACAGCCGAGAGTCGTGTAGTCCATGCGCCCAACTACAAACCGTGTTACGTAACGCGTGGTGCGCGGCGTGTGGTGTGCGTGGTGCGTGGTGCGCGGCGCGTAGAGCGGGACGCGTACAGTGCGTATTATATCGTGTGGTGTGCGCCCGGTCACGTGTGGTATACGTGCAGATGATGAACCACGCGTAGCTGCAACCGCGGCGGTCGCCGTCGTCGGACCGGACCGGTGCCGGTGGTGACCGCGACCGTGATCGTGCAACGCCGGCATGGAACGGAAACGGAGCGGCCGGCGGTACTACAACAAGCGGAAAAAGACGTGGACGCAACAGTGCAAGGACTACCTGCGGCAGTTCATAGCGTTCCTGTTCAGCAACATCGGCATCATTTGCCTGGTGGTCGGTTACACGATCGCCGGAGCGTTCATGTTCATCTTCATCGAGGGCGCGCCCGGCAACGCGATGGCTGTCATCGACCGGGTAGGCGCGAACCGCAGTGGCACGGCGGACCGGATCTGGGACATGGTGTGCTGCAACGCGTACTGTGAAGACGAGTGGAAGCAAGAAGTGCAGGTGCACCTCCGGTCCTTCCAGAGCCACGTAATCGAGGCCGTCCGCAATTTCAGTTACGAGGGACCCAACAAGCAGATGACCCGATGGTCGTTTTCCGGATCGTTCCTCTACTCGCTGTCCGTCATCACCACTATAGGTGAGTGATTGCTGATATCGTAGTCTCTAGACGGGTATGATCCTAACTCCTTGAACATGCAGTGGTCACGCTGGCCGGTGGGAATGGTTGGGGCTGTGCTTTTACTAGGAAATCTTCTCGCAAAGAATCAAAAACCTCTGTAAAAAATCCTGATGATTGGGATTATTGTGTGGATATCTACTAGTTCTACTGGTTTAACTGAGTAAGGTCATATTATACAATATAGTAAATATCTATGATAAATTACCTGGTAATTGACAGAAATAAAAGCAATTATAATAACTTTTGAAATTAAAAATATCAAGTTTATATCTGGTTTAACCGGACCCGTACGGACTTTCTTCGGTGTTCCGTTCTTATGAACTGTCTGTAATATAAAAACTTCAAATAGTTCAAAAAATCGTCTCTGTATCTACAGATAATGATAATATTATTTACCCGTAAGTTATAATTTTATTTTTTATTTGAATATTTATTTGACTCATTGCGTATATGTATTATTACCGATTGGTATAATATTGTAATAGGTATAATATATTTATAATATTAAGATATATTCGTTGATGAATGATTGATTTTACTGACATTAAAATAAAATAAAACATAGATGGTATTTTTTTAACTGATTTTGTAAATAATTTATGTTAAACATATTACAGACATTAGATTCTTTTAAAATTATGCACTTTTTTCTTCAATGTAGACCCGTCTAACTATAGTAGCATCTAAAGGATCAGCAGCTTGTGGTATCAGAAACTTATAAACTAGACAAACGTTGTGGTTCGATCAAGATTCGTAGTTATTAATCTAATACAAGGCGTTTTAATCGTTCTTTTGAGGACATCAAGTCAATATTTACTGTTTATGTCAATCTCGTGAGTAATATTATCCATACCCTAACCTTATGTAATTGTCCTCAAAGTGTGTATAAATCCTGTTTTGGCGATTTCGTGTGAAACATTGCTAAAAACCAATTATTTTTATTTTTATTTTTGTGGTAATATACATTTTAGTTTTTAATTAACTATAACGTTTCACAATCGATTAAGTTTTAAATTATTATATAACAGTCGTAGAATTCATTCTATAAATTTGTATACATAAAAATATACAAAATTAGTTTTTAATCGTTTTATATGTATGATTACGTATATTATTTTTTTTATACATACCAACCTAAACTTTTCTGTTTTTTAACGACGAAGTAATTTTATTCACAATAATCTAATACCTAAAGCTATAACAGTCATTCATTTTAACATAAAGAAATTTTCACTACTAAAGTTTTTAACGACCCGATAAAATTTCGTACAAATATAATAATATTATATTCACTATACAGGCAATAAGTAATTATTTTTTAGCAAAAATCATAAACAACGTATGGGTATAATATTATTAATTCGAAAATTATTGCGTTAGACTACAAATCAATTGTTATAATAACACAACTACAGTGAATAATATAATATTATACAGATATTAATAATGTAATGCACCAAAATCTAAAGCTGAGCTGAAAAAATAAGCGGTATTAGCTTCATAATTAGTTTTATAATATTCTGTTTACCAGAATGTTTCAAAGTTCAGTTAAAACCACGTTTATTTCAACAAGTGATTTTTTAACCATTATTATCGAAATAAACGAAGAAATTCTGTAACTCTCTTGTGACGTGTGTTCAATTTCCAACGAAATGTACTTTGAAATAATTATATATTTTTTACTACCTCATAATAATAATAATAATAATAATAAGTGTTTTTCGCAAAATTCACGTAAGAGCTAAATACTGCGTCTCGTTTATGTAGAATATAAAAAATGTATTTATAATTTTTAGTGCTTGAGCATTTTTTAATAAAATATTGATTTAATACAAAATATATGTATCATGTATCTCTACCTAACCTATCAAAATAATTCTCCTACAATAATAACAAATACGGATTCACACTATAAAAAATAAAACTTCGCACAATCACTTCACAATGTATATTATAATATTATGTCATAGATATAACTATAGGTCAACCATCGTTTTAAAATAATTACTATGTTTTAATACTCTAATTTTACAAACAATTTTCGGACGTCATAAATATTAGAGTGAAATGACCTATTATCAAACTTAAAGCGAGAACATTATTTGTGTTCTCTAGACGGTTTTTTACGATATTTTAATTTTTAAGTAAATTATTAGCATTTTTAAATATAAATATTTTACATACTCACAAATGTAGGTAAGTACTCGTAATACGTCGGTTGTTATCGCCGACAACATCGGACAATTTATCCAATTCATTTCCAATAATTTGGTAAGTGGATTTGTCATATTTATGTGTTCTAGTGTAGAACAAAATACCTATAGGTTCTAAATACTTATTACTATATTTTATAGAAAACAAAATTTAAATTTTTTAAAATTAAAGCAATATAAAAAAAATGTTCTTGGAAATTTTATTTTGCATATTCACCAATTTTTAGTGCTTTTTTGGCATTAATTTTGATGTGCATATTAGGATAGGTTAGATTAGGTAAGATACTATTTCAATACATCATACGGAATCAATGTCGACCTAATAGATGTTGTATAGAAGCAATTCTATATTATATATTATATTGTGCATATTAAAGAAGTCCTTAAAGCTATACTTCAACGAGCGGCGGCATGGACGAGAATTATTGGTCTTACTTTAATGTTATGCCATATTTGTAGGTCATCCACCCAAACCCTCTTTGATATGATTTGTTGTCGTTCATTATCGATTATTCCTATTATAGTTATTATGCTCATGTTGAACGTATTGGCTATATCACGATTCCACAAATTTTCGGAACTGTGTAAATTCTAATAACCATTTATATACATACACAATTCCGGAAATTTCATATTTAATATATACGATTCCAAATAATTTTAAATGCAACATTGCCATTCCGAAAAGTATATGTAATTGTAAATTTAAATTTTTGAAAAATTGCCATTTATCTAATACTTTATCTGCAAAATTCAATATTGATAGACTTGAAAATTGATATTTAATAATGTTGATATCATTGCGAAAAAAACGAGTTATTTTAAAATATTACTAAAGTGAACTCGTTCATCTTTATTAGTTAGAATTATACAAAAAAATAAAAAAAAAAACATTAAAATTGAAAGAATATAATTTTTGTTAAGATATTGATATATAAATTATAGCGTTTATAGGCGAGTTATCTTTTATAATATAGTATATAATATAATGGATACCTAAAAATACAAAAATAAAATCATTAATTTATTTCCTATTCAAATCATTACACAATTATTATCGAAGTTCTGACCAATGACAAGATACAAATAAGTTTCGTGCACAAATTAATTGCACTAAAAACACCATGTTTAAAAATTTAAAAATCAAATTAAATTAAAATTTACAATTACATTTACTTTTCGGAATCATTCTCCAACAAACGTATTATAAATAATAATTTATAGGGATTATTGTTATCATTATTATTTTATAATTAATATATTTAATAATATTTTTTACAGTGGTATGCTAGAAATTCACACCATTTAAAATTTACTCGTTTCTTTATTAAGTAGGTACCTATGTTATATCGGGCATTTAAATATATATAATATATGCTAAAAGTCTTACATCACTTATTCACTTAATAACCTCCGCAAAAAATCAATAGAATATTTAAAAGCTATCTTTTTTTTTAAACAGTACCAAAATTATTATACAAAAATAATATAACACCTATATTATATTTTATAAACAATTCAAAAAATACATTTCAAAAACAACTATATTTAACCTTACTTTTAAAAGAATTTGAAAAAGTACATAGTTAGTATTCTGTATACACAAGATTAAACTAATCAATAAGTATACAATATCTATCGAAAAATGGTGACAAAAATGATAAAAAATAAACTTTAAAACGGTCTCAATCATAGAGTTTTGCATTAGTTATTGTTGATCAATCTTAAGTGTATTAAACAAATATTGTTTATGATAATATATTCACATTATGTTTATAAAAAATATAGGTTCTCTTTAAATTTTTAAAATTGACACTCCCCCTCTCCAAAGTAGTGTAAACAAAAATAAAATAAAAAATTGTGTTATATAATTATTATATTTTATTTTGTTATAAAATTTAAATAATTTTAAATGTTTCTAAAAAATTACCGTTTTTCTATTTTGAATATTAATATGATAAAATAATGGTAACATAAATTAATAGTAGGTGTATAATATGAGAAATGTGCGTGCTATCCGTTTATATTCTTCAAATAATATAATATATTATTACTATTAAAAACGCTCTGCCCGAACGTTTAAATCAAAATATTGGTTGCGACTTGTGATGGGCGCTATCGAAATAATCTTTTTACCCGCCGTGAAATTGATTGGGTTCAATTTTGTCAGACCACGGAGTTATTCATTTTTTATCCTCCGGGCCGACTTGGCATGCGAACCTTAAGCTGCACGCATGCACGACATGCACGAACGTACATGAATTATATACACTACGGTACAAACATATTTTGTTAAGATCTCTTGGAAAATAATTTAATACATTTTCTATGTGACTGTGATTTAAATAATATTAGTGTCTTTTAATTCGAAGAAAATATTTTACATTATTTTTTATATCGAGGGTTGCAACATTTCAAAGCGTACATGTATACATGTTTATGTCATACATTTTTATTCATCTATTAAAGGTATATATATATATATATATATATTATATTGATATATTGTAGATTGGTTCTTTTAAAAGTAAACATTCAGTAATTTTTTTTTTCTTAAAAACAGTGTAGTATAATAATGATTTTAAATTATCTAAATACAATATTTTCAAAAACGTTAAACATTTTAAAGAAAACTGATTTAAATAAAATATTAATTCATCTAAATTATAGGTTATGCGAGATTTAAAATACAAACATTTCGAACCTTAACTTTTCTTGTATCGCAATTGCTGTGAGTGAAAACGATCGCACGTACGATAACTACTAACAATAATTTATACAATTCGCTTAAAATTTTTAAAATATTATAATGATATTTATAAACTCAGTCAAAGTATATTGATCCCCATTTTTATCACCCTCTTAAAATATATGCCATAACACATACGTAGATTATATTGTTATTAATTCGTTTTTAAACGAAACAAACTATCTGGTATATAATCCGTATAGACCATTGATCTTTTTAAATATTTTTGAGACTTACGCGAATAAAAACTTAAAACCCTAATTATTTTATACTACCCTTTATAATACAGTATTATTTATCAACTTGGATAAAAACTAACATAATAATATATGTCATCGATGACGCTTAACAATTAAAACTTTATATGTAATTTATATTTGTATAGAATATTTTGGTGACGTACATATCTAATCACAGTTATGCAAAAAGATAATTTATTAAAAATTCTTGTGCGATCACGCCGATGGTAACGCGAGATTGTAAAGTTGAGTTAGCATTACCACAGCCCCTGAAATGAAATTAACCCATGAGTGTATATATAAATTATAATATAATGTATATACAGTTTTTTTTATTATAATAAGCTTGCATAAATGCATAAATGCTGAGCTTTTGATTAAAATATAGTATATATATAACTTTTACGCAAGCCATTCTATTTAAAATATATAATATGCAATAATATAATATTATGTATATTTTATATTAGTTCTAATTAACAGATTTACTCGATTTCTGATAACGAAACTGAATGAGTGTGAAAAGGTTTTGTTCACCATTCTGATCCATTTTTTACGAAATTTATTAATTTAATAAAAAGTAATATTTTACTTTATTTCATACTACAATTTTTATAAATATAGTAGAAATAATAAACTGTTTGGCATACTGCGCTGGAAAGTAAAAATATTCACGGCCGATCAAAGGATAATAATAAATTACTGATAAAAAAATAAAATCGAAGACTAGAACTAATCATACGAACATAAACTATTTTCTTCATAACAGTAATAATACAATATAAGATTATATTTAATACTTATATAATAATATGCACAAAGATTGTATTTATTTTTGGAGAATGGGGATGGTCCGGGACTACACCCTTTCTCCCAATACCCCTAGGAATGTTTTTAAAAATTAATTGTTTATATTTATAAGCGTTGTCATTACAATATTATTCATTCCATAATTTTTATATTTTTAAAGTTTGACCGATTCAAAAAATAAAAATATTACGTAACGTAGCCTTTAATACCTCTTATTTGGTTAAGAAGTAATTACTTACTAAATAATTTAATTTATATAAATATAAAAAGATTAAATTATAACGTGACATCGATTTAGGATAAAGTTGTTATTCGTTTTTTTCTATTTAACAAGAATTTTTACATAAATAATTAATGTATTATTTTTATTTAAAAAATTCCAGGATATAAAGCATTTTTTGACACTTATTTCGCTTTTTTTTTTTTTTTAGTAGAATATCCGATTACCTACATATTAATGTTGTTTATCTTCTTATTCTCTTGAAAAAAAAACTACAAATTATCGTCCCTGATATGTGTTATGCATGACCATATAGATTTTAAAACACTAGTCACAATTACATCTGGAAGCATACTGTACATACCTCCAACTATACAGATATATTATGTAGTAGACATTTTTATATCTTTCTCCCACCCCTATATAATTGTCTCTCACACTTTATAACCATACCCATCCCCTCCAGTAGACGGCCATCTAGAAATCCTTGATTATAATATAAATATTATTACTATACTACTATATATTACTAAGATGGTATGCCACTATCGGTGGCTCGTGCATCAGTTTGTTCGAAAACGACGGTAACCGACCGTCGTATATAATATATCATGTATACGTAGCACACTATACACGGGGAATGGGCCTCCGGAAAAACGTCGGTGCCAAATTATCCCAAACCATAATTAGCGTCAAGCGAACCGCCACACGCATCTCGGTCATCCGTGAATGTATTACATAGACCGTGTTATAACGTTATAATATAGTCTACTTTAGAGCACTTTTAATAACTCGACTACCTCCAACGACATCCCACGTACATAATTGCGTATCAATATAATAGTGTCTATAGCGTAACATCTTGCGCATAGGTACTTAAATCATGTATCTACGTTATATAATACGCATTATGATACGTAGCAGACGCGTGTGATCGATCTCGATAGGACACGCCGGCAGTGGATTTATTACCATATTCCCCGGGGATGTAATGAAAACCATTGTAACATTTTTAACCGAAAATATAAGCAAAATAAACTTAAGTATACACACACAGTAGGTACACGACGCACGTTATAATATTATATTTACGATTATGAGCGTGTAACTATAGGTATAGCGCAAATAAATATTTTAGGAACGTATTTATTATACCATGTTGTTACCTAAGTACTATATATCAGTTCAACCATGGTACAGCTGTATTAGCGCCAGAGTATAATATGCGGTTTTATGGATGCGACGCTAATGGACTACTTCATTTTATTTAAAACAAAAAAAACTTTATTCGTCGTCAAAACTATGATTGAGTACACGCTGACATATACGGTGATGAAATATAGAGAAACTCGTCAGTTATCATTATTATTATTATTATTATTATTATTATTTTGGTACACCGTCCGCAACGCGATACAATTGACATGACGTGCCAAATTCGAAAATACAAAATACTTGCCTCACGACCTAATAATTATGTTATACTAAACATGAAATATAACACTATTACAATACTGAAGCAGTGCTGAAACGATATTTGATTTTCAAATTGTTATTATTACCGCTGCTATTTTAAATTGTAAAAATGTACATAATATAATATTTTGAGTCTTTTAGTGATAATTTTGCAAAATTTGAACCTCTTTCCATTGTCATATAATTTGTTGTTTTTTAAATGTGATATATAGCTGCATCTTATTTTGTTAATGAAGTATTTGGAAGATTATCAGTTAAATAATTTATGTTATTCAACAATTACAGCAAAATGTTAATACAATAAATTAGATATTCACTTTGAGACAAATAATTATTATACTACAAAAATTATACTTTTTTTAGGACCACATAAAAACAAACCGTGTTTTGTTCACATTGTTGAAATCAAAAAAAAAAGAAGAAAAACAATAGTAATATAATTTAATTTAAATCTAAAATAATTTAAAACGTATATACATATTTCACAGACAGCAGTGGTTCTTGTCATTTCTTGGACCTTATATTATAAAATATATTCATGATATACACAAACATGAAAATTTTATTGTGGTGTATTATATGCATAATAATATACTTAAGTATTATACTTATATTCTAATTTAAGTGCATTTTTCTATTTACGAAGAAAAATATAAACATACATACTATATGATATATCGAATGCCATTTGACGTTTCGTTTGCCCATTAAAAGAAAAATAATCTCCATCGACGATGATAAATATGGTTTTTGTTTTTTAACAACGTTTGCAATATTCCTACTCGCTTTGAAATAAATGAAAAAAGCTTGCGCATTTTCAAAATAATTGGTCTGTTCTTTCTAGACGATGCGTTGCCTGTAAAAATATAATAGTGTATATTTTCATTTTAATCGATATCACTATTATAATAGTTATAATAATATGTTAGGTTAGTTAATAGTTACTTAAAAAACATATACTACATATAAACATTAACTGAATAGTTAATCGATATTAATTGAAAAAGAAATATTTGTATTGCCATAGGACATTTTTTTATGGTTTAAAATGACTGAATGATATATCGATGTCTATATGAAATACTAAGAGTATGCTAAAAACACCAAAAACCGGAATAAATTCATTATTAAAGGAAAAATGTAGGCATTTGGGTACTGATCTATTGTACATTAGGTGGCGAGTGCGTCACTGTTGTGAGTGTACTCAATTTAAACTCAACAATACCTACATGAAAAAACGATTCTTAGCGAAAATGTCTGATAGATTCTATCGAAATCATTATTTCACGGTATGTTTTTTTATATTCATAGCTATGAAAGTAATTTATTTTAATTTTAATACCGAAAGGTTGAAATATTTTTCTCCAGAAATAATGTACTTATTGTATTATTAGTAGGTATTTAATTATTATGATGAAATATATTTTTATTATATTATTATATCAACTTAAATAACTCAACATTTGATAACATATTTCTGTAAATATAGTAAAACAATAAAAATAGATCTATAGTATAAATAGAAAATAAATCCAAAATTTCATTGAGTATATTTTTTTAAACAAGTATTTTCGTCCAAAAATATTTATAAAAAAAAACTAATTAAAAATTTAAAAAAAATTATCATGCCTGTAAATTACTCAAAAATTGTCAAAATATTTCAAAAAAAAATGTTCACAAATATAAAATAAGAATATAAATACACGGTGAAAATTTCAAGTATCTATGGTTATGTATTTTCAGGTACACAAAAAACTATATTTAGTCAAAAATTGGATTTTGGTAAAAATTTCCATTTTTCTTAAAATCATTTTTTGTTTTTCTTGATTATAAAATAAGTTTTGGAAATTTTTAATTTTTATATTTTTAAAATACAAAACAGATCTAATTTTCTATCAAAGAAGATTTTTCAAAAGTCTTACATTGACAATTTCGGTAGATATTAGATAGAAAAAAATGAATTTTGTTTCGGAACGACTTATAATTATGTAAAAGAAATGTTTTCAAAAAAGATAGTGTTTTTTTAAATGACGAGTGTTACGTTAAATGAATCATCCCGTATAAATGTTGTCTGTCAAACACCCCAAAGCGTCCTGCCACTGTAGGCTAAAAGTGAAAATGGCATGCGAGTTATTATACTATTATACTCCATTCGCAGTGCTGTACATAATAATTATGCTACCTCTCCTTCGTCAAATTAAATATTACCTACCTATACTAAAATCTCCATTACCGGCAGCACGCGCATAAACTGCAGCTATAGCTTAGGGTCGAAAACGTGCGAAACATCTCACGGTGGGTATATTAAATACTATATAATTATGACATTATATATAATTGTTGTATAATTATATAATATCATGCAATACATTAGATTATTATCATTTCCGCGTGCGTTAACTGTGATTTTAGAAGTCGTCCCTTGTGACTCGCTGTTGCAGTGGTATAGCATAATAATAAGTATACCAGATACCTTTTATAATATACACCAGCGAAACGGTGTGAGTGTTAGTGACTCGGACGTTTGAACACATACATAACGTTACGTTTGTAAACATATTGGCCGAATAAATAACTGTCCTCCCGTTCGTCGAAAAGTTTTAACACCGCCATCTCCGCTGCGCACGTATCAATGCGTGTATTATAATAATAAAACATTTAAATATAAATTTATATTGCACTTTACTTTACAGATTATTCGTCCTCGTTCATAATGCGTATATTAAAGATACACATCCACCTGTGTTGTCATCAGCTAATGAAAATAAATTATTAATAATATAATATTTGTTTTTTCACGGCGATAATCACACTATATTTAAGGGTATGTCCCACTTACATAACTTTACAGTATAAATATATAAAAACAGATTATACAGTCTTTATCCATAAATTTGTGTCTCACACAAAAATATTCACATTATACACATTATCATACTGACATATTGTGTTTTTTTTTTAACTATTTAATACCAAGCTAAATATGATTTAATAAGACAAAGTAATTTTATGATTTAATAAGGCAATCCGCTTTGAATATTGTGTCATTAGCACGATAAAAACTGCAAATACTAAATATATTGTGAAGGAATAAATAAACAATTCGTATCTGAAATCGTGTTTCAAAAAATATGATATTATCAAAAAACAATACAAAAAAAAATTGGTGGGAAAAAAGAATCTCAAAAAATAAATAATTAAATAAATAGGCATAAGTGTAATAAGTAATTACAAAATTCACAAATGGAAAGTAGGTGAAATGTATTTGTATTATGCTTAATCCATCGACTTATACTTTAAATTTCTACAACAACAATATATAGGTAACTGTGTCGTGAAATATAAATAATGGGAACCGAGTCTATTAAATACGGTTGACAATTCTAATTTTGTTCTCTAGAATTTTAAAAGTAAACATTTAATGTTGCCATAAAATATGCGAAAAGTTTTATACGGTTTTATTTCATCTTCAAATCGTATATTAATTGCACTGAAATACTGCAGTGTGTATTTAAGCGCTGCGTGGTTTCAAGATTAATAGGTAATAATAATAATATTATAATGTTTATCGTCCGACTGATTAAATGTATTTTTAATTCTGATTTTTTTCTTTAATTTAGTAAATAAATATAATAAAAAAAAAAAGAAACATAATAATAAAAAACACATTTGACTTTCAGCGAAAATATTATGCTGGAGTAAAAATACATTTAAAACACATAACTCTCGGTACCGTTTAATAATGTTTAAATTACCGACAGATCCGTTGGCCGTTGTACGCGCACAATACATAATAATATTATATTATATTTGTACACGTAGCGTTTCGTTTCGTAGAAGGTCCCGCCGACGTTATACGACGTGTTTGTGGAGTTTTTACTCTTTCCGTCTGTGTCCCTTTCATTCTCCCTAGCACATCGTATCTTCTCTTCTCTTCACAACTCTCTCCCATCTCCGGCCGTACAACCAGTGCTAAGCGCTCGGTTTATTTTCGTATTTAAAACAGCATCAATAGAGCTAGCTACTTGAAACCACGAGCACAGTGAAATGTATGTGTGTGTGTGTGTGCGCGCGCGCGCTCGCGGTTTCGTGTCATAAACGCCACACAGTCCACTGGTAATGCGCCGAAACGAGCCAGTATTTTCACCGGATTCTTTGTGTGTACGACGTGCTTGGAAATGATAAATCGCCCGTTGTTTATTATTATTATTATTACTATGATTTATCCAACGGGAAAGACGAAAGACCGCGACGTCTTTGCGAAAACATCGACTTACATACGTATTTCGTGTGGCTCTATTTACATATTGTAGATTACCCCGACGACAATGACGGGTTTATTGGTTTTGCGAAGATGTATTTTTTTTTGTGTCCCATTTATACTTCTGTGTAGACCCTTTTTCGTTTCTTAAAAAAAATAAAACTTCAAAAGTTGTACTACGCTGTACATGTTCATATCAATGTAGGATCTTCACATCGTTTCATCGGATGTTCCGTCTAGCGTATTTGATTTTTTCCTCTCCCGTTCATACAATTATTTTTATATTTATACCGTTAGTTCGTACAGCGTTTGATTGCACCCACATACAAACATTAAAGTTTGGTTTGTGTTTAATGACCAGTGTGGTTATAATAGTGGCAATACGTAGTGGTTTAGTTATCGCGTAATACTAAATGTATAAAATATACGAGGAAATGAACGCAAATGAAAGTTACACTAATATAAGTTTAGTTTACTTAACTTCGAGACACGCTCGATAAAATATTAATATTTACATTGCATTACACACAGATTGTAACACTGTAATAGTAAAAATAATTATTAATATTACTTGGTAAACAGCAGAATTTATTTATAGAATATATAAATTTAATTTATTAAATACCTACACCTTTTTTTTCAGAATGTCGGTCGATGATATGAAAATTAAAAAAAAATTATCAACAAACCAATATAAAGTAATCGCTCGAAAAGAGTATTGTAATTTATTAGAATAAATATGCTGACGGGTTGTCCGTGTGAAAAGTGCTCATGTTATCTTTTGATAAGAATCGAATTTTATCGTTTTACAAAATATAGCTTATGTGCTTTTATTTTCAATGCGACACGACGGAGGAGTT
Source organism: Rhopalosiphum maidis (assembly GCF_003676215.2). Taxonomy (NCBI): domain Eukaryota; kingdom Metazoa; phylum Arthropoda; class Insecta; order Hemiptera; family Aphididae; genus Rhopalosiphum; species Rhopalosiphum maidis. The sequence continues at coordinate 72,939,655 of NC_040877.1, forward strand.
ACTGCAGGGGCGACACTAGATTGTGGTGCACTATTTTTTCTCCCAAAATACACTTTCGAGAGTTACAGTGTTAAAAAGTGTCGTTTTGGATTAGGAATTGAACACATTTATTTTTATTGTATCTTACAAGCTTATTTTTAAAATTTAAAAAAAAAAATCTCAACCGTTATCCCGATAAACCGTCGAGACTGCTCAAATCATTTTTCAGCCAGGTTTTAATACACACGGGGATCAATGGTCCACTGTCACTACTCCACTATATTTTCAACAAATATTTTTTTTTTTAAATAAAATATTTTCATAGATATATGTCAGGGACTGGAACCGAATTGGCATTATGACAAGTTACATAAATTTATAAAATAATTCGTTACTAATTAACCGTAGTGTTAACTATTTCTAAAATTTATAGTTAAATCTTAGAGAACTTAAACTATAAAAGCAGATCATAAATTTTTCGTTTTATTTTTACAAGTCGATATCTGATATCCTATTCACGATTATTTCACCAGTGAATGTAGCTTAATAATACAACCTTTGGATTCCGCTACCTACCAATTTTTATTTGTGATCTTACTAGTTACTAACTATTGAGTATGTTAAATACATTATTTTTAATGATTTAGCAAACAAAAAAAAAATACAAAGACAAAACGTACAACTTTGCAAAAGAAAATTCATAAGTCAAATTATATTAACTTATTGAAAAACATGTTATTCATATTTTCACTAGGTAATAGGTACACAATTATTAGGGATAAGTTATTCAATTAATTGTAGCGGATTATTAAATACTATTATTAGTTACAAATGGCAATTACAAATTACAAAATAAGTTAGTAAGTTAGTAACTTCATTATTTGTGTTTATTTCTTTATGAAAATAACGATACTATATTAAATATTCGTTTTTATGCAGGGTTAATTAGATAAATATTATGTGTCATGTAAGTTAGAACGAAAATTTAAAAGTATTAGCATTTAAATGTATTGTAACACTTGGTTACAAAATATTTCAAAATGTAATAAGGTAACTAACGTGTAGTGTGTACTATAGGAGATTATAAAATAAATATTCATCAAAATAATATAATATAATATATAATTATAATGTTATCAAGATGTCTGTAATACACACGAACAGTATACCTAACTTATACCGATACTATATAAATCTTTTATATTATTCTGAAAATAATTGAATTTAGTAACGATGGAATAAAAAAATTTGAAACAATAGTATGCTCAATCGTTAGGTTAGGTTAGGTTATTACGATTGAATCGTATTTTAATTTATTGTTACATTTAAAATAAATTTATAATTCACTTGATTACGTATTTAAAAATGCAATTTTGGCCATTGCAAAACATTACTTCTATTTTTAAAAACAGATATCAAATCACATTTTAAGACTGGAAAAAAGAAATTTAAACACGTGTTTAACATCAACCATCGATGTGTGATAATAGTTTTAATGTCTGGCGTAGCGAACTCTGAAGTTGAATGAGGTATAATAACTTGGACGAATAATAATGATCAGAAAAGACCTTAGGATTTGTGCGATTCGTAGCTAAAATAATTGTGAAACTACTGAAAAAATAATTATGAAGCCAACATACATTTCTATTTACAAGTATTTTTAAGATCCTTATACTTGTTTACTGTTCATATTAGTTGATTCAAAATTAATAAACCTTCAAAATAATTCTGTATAAACACAAAAAATAATGTAGCCTTTACATTATGCCAAAAACGTCATAAAAGCTAGAATGAGAAATACCATACGACCATACTTCCGAGAAATAAATTGACATTATGAGTACTGAGTAGTACATGGAGCAAATAATGCTCGAGGGTTTTTAAAAAATAATACTGTACTCTTTAGTTTTATACACACGACAGTGATTTAATTATTATTATATATTTATTTTATTTTTACGGGCAAATGCTCTTTTTACAAATTTGTATTCTATTGTAATATTTCTGAAAAATATATAATATTTATATTATTTTATCAAAGTTAAAATTAATATAAAAATTGCATTAATTCTAAAACCTTAACCAAAAAAATTTAATTGGGCGGAAATATAATATTATAGGTACAGTCATACCTTTTATTCTTTTTTTTTTATAAATTCGTTTGCAATTTTTATATGGTTATATTACATATTTCATTTTCCTATTTTTTTTTTCGAATATAAGTCTCAAATATTTTTAAAAGGCGTAAAAAGTGAGACCCTATAATAATCATAAGATAAAAATATTCTTAAAAACGTATAAATATAATAATAATAAGGTATATTATTATTTTACTTGTGTTCAAAATCTATTCGACGAAATTTATTATAGAGATTAGTGCGTCGTTGTGTCTGTCATATGGCATTCATGTAGTTGATTATAGATCTTATAAAAAGCTGAACATAATATTATTATTATGTCGTACGGTTGACGGAATTTATTATAGATCATATTAAACGAACTTAATATATTATACGTTAGCGTTGCATATTTTATCTCGTCCACCGATCACTGCAGAACACCGAATAACACAATAATAATATTAATATAAATCTCAACGAAATAAACCGAATTTAATAATATATAATTTAAACGCGGGCGCGTTGAAAGTAAATCGGCTTATCCGGATTTATTTTGACAGAAATGGCTGGATCGCCCGGACTGTTTTAAAATATTGGAAAAATTTTGCGTGAAACTCGAACCCGTGATATTGAACGCGCATTGCCTGTGGCTAGGGAAAATAATTTTTCGACAAGAATCTATAATTTATCGAGCATATACGTCATGTATAAGTGGTATATTATTATTTGAATTCCCACGGAAAAAAGGCAAGCATTTACGATACCGTTGGCCGGATTCCCGTCTTCATATCGACCGACTATAATTATTATTGCTAGGATTTATACATACAATATAAAATAATAAAATATGCATTTAATTTTCTTAAAATATGCTAAAATATGCGAAATTGCTTATATTTTCCAAACTAATTGATTTAGTGAAAGATAAGCTTGTACTTATAATGCTGAAACAGATTGAATTAAGTTAATTTTTATGTAACCTAAATCAATTTTGTTAGTCTTACATTTGAATAAATCCATAGCTTTTTTTTGTCGAAGACAAAGTCACTAGTTTTATTAAATTCAAATTATTGTTCCGAATTTATAATAAACTACGTAGTCATGTTTTAATAATTGTCGCGAAAAATTTACACAATTATTAGACGATGTAATTTTATTATTGTAGGTACAGTATATTTTATATTCTAGTGCGATGTTAAAATTACCCTGTTAGTAACCTAACCGAGTATGGTGACCAGGAACTTAAAGTAATCTCTGATAATGATATGATTTTTAATCAAATCATATCGAAAAAATGTGGTCTATGCCGTAATAATACCAATACTGCAATAATCTACTTAATATTGTACATTTTAATCTTGACGTTTTCCTGAAGGACGACTGTTCGGAAATTTAAACATATTTTTATTAAATTTAGGAGACGGTCACCGCTTTCGGTCGTTGTTTACACTTTATACGTGGCAAAAACATGGTTGACGACAAACAATCACAATTTTTATTACCGAACTGTGTTACACGGCGACGACAACATGCACGTTCTCGTAGAGTCATGTCTCTATATTATATACAGGCTGACAGACAAATAGCGTGTTGGCATGAAAATGAAATTAATAAATTTCAGTTGACGGGTAGACGGGAATTTTTTCCGTCTCAATGGTTTCTGCATTGATTGGTGGTCAGCCGGATCACCACGGAATCGAACGACGGCTGGACTGGTCTACGAGTGCCCAGACGAACCCAATTTTAAACTTGCCCGGAACACAATAATGTGTACAGAGTCATTTTTACTGTTGCAGACCACCGAATCCACCAGTTAATATTAATAGATTGGAAATCGTAATAATTATATTATACACTTTAAACTTCTGGAAATTTTTATTTTTCGTTTTAAGAATATTATTATTCCTTTTTTTTCTTCAATGAATCAAAAACAATGTCAATGCTCATTATCGGTAGTTTCAGCAGTGAAAAACTTAACATTTTTTATTACACACGATATAATATGATTGGACCTTATTCAAAAATTCTAAATGATCTGCATAACCAATAATCGCAATGCAGGCTGCCATTAAATTGAGTTAAAAAAAAAAAAAAAAAACATTATGCAACCAACCAACTCGAACCGAAAGATGTTAAGTTTCACGTTGTCTTATTCAGACTGGCACTAAAATTACGGATGTGTACAGATATTTCAAATGTAGTTGCGGTGTACTGGTGTAACACTTTTTCGGGACAAATACCAAACAGGCGGCGGATGCGCTTATAGAAAATATTCGCACATATACATTATATATTATAACGATATCGTTATGTTTGGACGTAATCACTATAGATATTAGAACCAAGAACAACTAGATGGTTGATAAAAAAAAAGTTTTTATGTCATTATCTTGTTGGCCTTTAACACGCTGTCTTATTAACATGTTCCAATCTGAACACGATTTACGGTAAACGTGTTCAATTAAAAATATTTCGTTAATTAAAACAAATATTATGTTAAGCTTTTATATTTTTTTCATTTCATATGACCTATATTGTGTTCTCTTAAAAATCCAAAACAAATACCGTTAGTCATGACTAAAGTTGGGATTCATATTTTTTTATAAATTACAGACATTTTATGTAAATTTTGTATTAATCCGTTTGGTATGAGTCAGTTGTTTTATTTTAAATACTTTAACTTATTTATTTGTATAATATTTAGTCAAGTACAAATCGAGTAAACGAACTTTAAATAAACCGTTAACGAAACTAGATTATGAACTTGCGAAGTTGTGAATTTTCATTAAAAATAAGATAATATTTTTAAATTGATAATTATTTAGATCAACTTCAATTACAAATACAAATCATTGAGATCGATGAATTTAAAATTTAAACTAGTATAACGTTTATACTTTTGGACTAGGTATTTAATCGAATTAATTCAGAATGAGAGACACACAGTTATATTTAATGTCAATATAAATTAAAATATTATGGTAACGTTCTATGAGGCTTTTACATTGTAAGTTCATAGCGTCTACTATTCCACACGATTATTGAGTACATGACGTATGGATCCACTACAATAAGTTTAATATATAAATGATGGCGTACCCGCGTATCCGATGCATAATATAATAACGTGCGCATGATTTGAGATCGGAAAAAAAATTGAACATTCAATTGTAAAAAATATTCACCATAAGCGTAATATATCGCGTAGAGCTGTAGATAAGTTACTGGAGTTTGTTTGGATTTTCACCCGAGTTTTGCATTGGAATTGAATTCCCGGAGAGTTCGATCGCTTTCACGGGAAACCTATGTCAAAATCCAACGGGGCCATAAATATTCCTCGTCTTCGGTAAACATTATTTTCTCGCAATCGAGTCGCAAGACAAATGCGACGAGTGGTATAGTAAACAAAATTATTGTAATAATAATAATAATACATGTACAGTTCGCATTTTTCGCGGGTAAATAAACACAAGACGTCTGCGTACATATTATTATTATTATGTACACGACGGATATTATTTCGTTCGTCGCGTCTTCAGCACTCGTAATACACGCGAGTAACCCATATAATATAGTATATTATTACATAGACGAAATATTATTTTAAAATTTCAGCACACCGTATTGTTATTATTGTTTTACGGTTACTGACAGTTATTGATAGTGCGGTCCGCCACGCTGTATTGTCTATACGCGTATTAGGAAGGACGTTTTTCTATAGTTGTGTATTCGACTTCTCAGCTTCTATTTGTTTTTACGCAAACGGAAAAAAACTTTACGACCCGCAATCGTGCACCAATCTGTGCGGGTCCATGGGTTTTCTTTGTTGCGACTCTGCAGCTACAGCTCGATATCAATAATAATAATAATAATAATAATAAAAATATTATAACGACCACGAAACGACCGATCGACATCCCGACGTTTACGCAGTGGCACGTGCGCGCCTATACACGCGATAATATTATTATATAGTAATATGCGAACGATGGATTTTAATTAAATCACTCCACCGAGACGATATAAGTGTTGTAACAATAATTTAAACTATTTTAGACGTACCTACCTAAATATTATAATAACATAATCATGTACATTATATATAATTATGTTCAGTGCCGAACATAAATGTTCAGTATGTCACATATCGTGTATTATGAATTGCAACTAATCGAAATAGAAATATTGTGACCCAATAAAGGTAGACGAATATTTAATATAAAGTTTTATATTATTCAAACAGAAGAGAACGGTTAAAATATAGAAAAGTAAACGAAAAGTTATAGTATACTACTAACATCGTGATGGTAAACAACTCGAATGATTAAATAATTACTCGATGTGGCTTATAAAATATTCCGATATTGTAGGTACCTATCAAAAAATATCAACTCAATAGTGAAATCATTAAGAAATTTAAAATTCACGAGTCGTAATTTCGTATACTTTGTAAATACTGGATCTAATTTTGATTTAATTTATTACGTCTTATTATCTTGATTTGATCTCGATTGGACGCTCTGGTTTATCTTAAATAAGTGGCTCAAATTAAATTTATTTCCAAACTAAAGTTTTGCTTTCATTGTAAAACAGTTTTAATCAACGACACCAATTATTTAAGGAATGGATGCAATCAGTTTCGATAATACTGGATTCAATGCGTCATGTATGGAATATTATATGGAATAATTATTATAAAAACATATATACGTGTCGAATATTTCCACGATATCGAGTTTTGCTATTGTGTAATATATTATTGTATGTATATATTGCATACATATAATTATGTATGAGCTGGGTAATGATCTATTTAAACAAGCAGAAAAACGGATGATTTGATCATACTATAACATTTGCATTAAGATTATTGTCTAAAACTGTGTATTATGTTTGAACAAAAAGTAATTTAATCAAGACGGAGTTGTTTACATTATACGTGTGTTCATGTTAAACGATAATTCATTATTCTTAGTTATTAGTTTATATAATATTATTCATATCTCTACACGATGAAATAGATCGTGGTAGGTTATGTTGGTGCAAAGATCGGTATTTAATAATCGTAATAAATTATAAATTAATGAAATAACAAATCGAATTCGATAGAAAGCAATAATCAGCGTTATATAATGCAGACGTATACAAATTATATATTCCGCGTTACTTCTATGTGTATTTTACCTAATCAAATTTAATCTTCGTGACTTGTAAATCTATTCAAATGTATTTCCATTCAATGTGTGAACCATTGTTATTATTATTACGATCATTGAAGTTTCAATTTACTCGTACTATAATATACATAGTGCATTTGTGTAATGGTTACTCAAGTCTTGTATTATATTTTTACTAATGTAGCCATGTAGAGGTACAAATTTAGTGGTATAACTATAATCTTAGTAGTCTGGGTAAATCAAGTTCATGAGAAGTTATTCAGTTATTCATTACATTTTTTAAAATATTAATATCCACGTTACTTATTTCCTATGCAAAACAAAAACCAAACTAAATTATAAAAAAATAATTGTAATTGTTATTTTATAAACTAAATTTCAATAAAAGAAACTAAAAGAAACATTTTCAAGTTCAGCATACAATTACTGTTAACGTTTTTAATAGTGTACGTAAATTATTTAAAACTTAAAAGTAAAATAAAATAATAATAAATTATTATAAAGATTCGATAGATGTACAAGTATGTGTACAATTTGTAAATGGATATTAATTTAAATATTTTTTAAATTAAAAACAATAATCGAATGTGGTTATGTAAAAAAATGTGCAAATAATATTACATTGAAAATAAACTATAATCAGATGTTTCCCATGGGTACATGTATAGCTTAATAATTTTTATTCGAATATTACCGTTACATAATTATAATCACTATAGAAATATCAAAATAAACTATTATCTAATAAATAACTTAGAATATTTCACACTATCGGAAACATCGAAATCGTTAAAACAAATTATGAGCGTTACAACAATATAAAATGTTTATGCATTTATTGCGGGTAACGGATAACGCTAAATCGATTAAAAATAAATAACTTTAATAATCAATTATTGGGTAAACAATGGACATAACAAAAAAATAAAATAAAACAAAAAATACATTTAAAAATATTATTAAACATAACATGACCCACATTGATAAGTTTTTTATTATGAGCGATTGATATTATACATTTAAATACATAACTCGTACAATAAAATATTTGAAAAAAATAGGGTATTCATTCGCAAGTCGCATTGTTGTGTGTACGAGTGGATAAAATTCTTGAAATGAAAAAAAAAATAATTGCTTTTGTCAACATCACATGCTATATACTTATACTTAATTAAAATATAGAATATGATTATAAAGCATACTATATGTATATTTTCTAACTGACAAAATTCCCCCATTAGACCAAATTAAAAGAAAAAAATATTGTTTTGTTTTTAACTTATCGTGTACGGATGATCTTTCCTCTAATTAGTCCAATCTAATTAAAGCCATTATACATCTCATACCTTATATTATGTTTTAGGATTAAAGAAATCCATGGGCCTTACATATCTATTATAATTTGTTTTATATATATAATGGATGAGATAATAGTTTTTGTTAATATTTCTATATGCACAAATGTCTTAATTTTATATATATATATATATATACATACCGATATTGTAATAATTATGATAAAATATTATAAAATGAATAGAAAAGGTAAATACAACTATTACAGAAAATGATTAACATGAAATATATCCATAAAAAAACGGAGATAATGGAACAATAATTTATAAAATTTTTATATTTTATCAACTTTATACCACATGTTTCTAATAATATTATAGTTAAGTGCATGTATTGTTATACTTAAGTTTTCTCGTATATAAAATTAGCTATAATGTCTATAGTTTAAGCTTCAACTTCTTAATATTTTCAAATTTAACGAACTTTAAGAAATAATAATGTTTAATGACATTAATCTGTTATCGAAAGATTGTCATATTATTTAATACTTATTTCAATACACCGTAATTACTATTAATTAAATGGCTAATAAGATTATTGGGAAAAATGTCGTGGTAATTATTAATTTACGGTGTTGGGTCCCCAATCAAACGTCAAAAACAAATACTAAAAAATAAAATCAATCAATGTTCAATAATTATTATGTTATTTTAAAATTATGTAAATTATACAACTATAATAGTATAATCATATATTATTAATTATTATATCTAGATAAACAATACAAACTATGAGTGGTGTTTGTCTTCTGAATAATATTATTTATCTAAGTAATGGCATCAGTCACCACCCACAGTTAACGTCAAATCACATTTAACACTAGAATAACTTCTAGCGGATAACACTATAGTGATATTGGTAGGAAATTTGAATTTAGAAATTTCTTGCAATAATATGTAATCTATACAAATGAACATTTTTTCCAAATTTATTGGATACAATTTTAGTATAATTTATTATCAATCACACAAACCATCAGGTGTAGTTTATGCTATTTTAGTTTTTATATGCTATTTTTTAATGTCCAACATATTATCTTTTCAGTCAGAAAATTATTTTAAGTTTTGTATCAGAAATCTAAATACATAACTTAATTTGAAAATTTAAACAATTATATTTCAGAAATTTCTTTTAGGTTAGCTTAAAAATTAAATATCTGAATTATTATATCTCTTTTGATCGTCATCACGTTGACTATAATACACTATTATAATATTATATGATATTTAATCAGGTCATGCGCTGTACTATAAAATCAATACTAAATAGGACATCTGTTTGTAAAGCGAAAAACGTGTAAGTTAGCTAAAATCTTATATTATTATAATAATTAAAAAAAATCATACCTATAACAATTTCCGTCAAAAAGTATATTATATAATTATATAATTTATATACATAGAACAAAATATGATTACTACAACGGTTGCCGTCAAAATAACACACGTGACGATAATAATAATTATTATTACCGTTGTAAGATTCGGTGCCAAAAACGGGCCAGCTGACTTATTTCGGCCAAAATCTCCCGTCAAACATTTGTTCGTTTTTTCTTATTTTTTTTTTTTTTTTAGAAACTTAACGCTCGCTAAAACGCCCACGGTTGTCATATATTACACAGCTGGTACCGCTACTTCTTCTTTACCGTAGTATGCACCGTACTACCGAAGGTTTCATTGCCGAAAATTCTTCACAATAACCGTTTCCACTTACACCTATTCCTCTTCTTCTTCACCTACTACTTCATCGTTTTCCTTCTCCTAGTAGTCTTCCTACGCCCGCCATGTCTCTCGTGTACTTACACTGTCTTTTTGATCGATGACGATTATCAACCCTACTGATGGTTTCGAGTCCAGAATGAAAACGGAGAAAAAAAAACAACGCAATAATAGAATTTCTTGCAAAGCGCAGAAAACGGTCGAAGATTCTCGTTAAAAACCGGTGTCCGTGTTTACATATTTTTTCGCAGTAGTTTTCAAGAAAAAACTGCGAGAAGTTCGTAAAATGACCTGTCAAAAGTAAAATCTGTGCTCAATTCTTAACCCATCGACATGCTGAATACAACTTTTCGAACTTTGACCCGAAAAGAGTTAACTGGAATAATAAAATACATCATTATTATACTTCATTTTACCTTTGACAGAGTTTAAAATATTTGCAAACGACAAAAGTTATTAACAAGTAACCAACACACACATACACTCAAAAAATATATTAATTTACTTTCTTTCCAGCAAAATCAGTATATTGAAATAAATAATATTTCATAGTAATATTGATTGTGGATGTAGCTCATAATAACGAAAATTTTCAAGAATAACTAAGATATACTTATTTATTTATTATTTTTTTGAAAATGATTCAATGAATGTTAAATTGTTTTGTTCTAGTTTAAAAAAAAAAACAAGTATTTGAAGGTTATACTACTCGGTAATAATAATGTATTTATTCTGTCTTTACCATTATCAATTAAAATCTTAATTTCATATTGTACTAATTCATCAAATTTAAGTGGCTTATACCGTCACGTATAGGAATAAAATATATTTTACTATGTATAGAATTTTAATAAATTCTGGATAATTGTATATTATAATTGTTATACTAATTCAATTTATTAAGCCCCTTTATTTATAATTTATAATTGTTAAAATATAATTAATCATTAGTAATATAATATTGTGTTAAAAAAAAGATTTATAAACTTAATTTAACTAATCATAAATGTCTCAGTATATGAATATGTTTCGTATATATTATAGTAGATATATATTATATAATAATAAAAAATAGTTATTTTATTTTATATTATGACAGTTCTACCTGGATATTATCTGGAATTGCATAATTTAAATACACAATACTGAGTAAAATATATTGTTTATGGTACATTTACGATGTAAATAAAATCTGAAGTTAAAAATCAAATAGATTTTTTGATACATCTTACCTATTAGTTTTTGGCTTGTTAAACGTATATATTATTTTGTATAATTATTATAATTAGAATATCTGACTAAACATTATAATATAATAGTATTTTAGATAATTTATTTATCTTTTAAGTTAAAATATCTTAAATCATTACCACAAAAATTGCGGACGTACACAATATTTTTATATTACCATAAATGCACACGAACTCAATATTACCCAGTATATATCCATAATATGTATTATAAAATATTTAAGAAAATATAGAATAACATTAAATTTAGTTTTTACTATGTGTAAGATTCGTTCGTTTGTTGAAAATATATTTTATTTTCATAAAATTTAGTAGAATGTCTTACCAAAACAAAATATATAAAGTTTCTAACGGCGTAATTTGTTTAGTGTTTTAACTAAATTATAAAACTTATTTTACTGCACATTTCCCACCAGAGGAGAGTGAAAAATAGGAATAGTTCTTAAACGAAAACAATTTCTTTTTAAAAATTATACAGTAGCGTGTTTAGAATAATAATACTTTATCTTAATTGAACGAGACAATATTTTAGCACGATATAACAACTGCTCATTTACACAGAAAAATTAAAATTATAATAATAAAATCATTATAATAATTATCCAATAGTTTTTAATTGAAATAAAAAAGTAAAAAGTGCGAACAAGCTACAGTGATAATGTTGAATGTCGGTCACTCGTTTCCTGTGTTTTATAATAGATTTAAAAACTCGGTTATAAATCATTAGATTCGAAAACGACTCTGAGCGGTTTATACTATTATTTTATAGTCACATGTACACATATAGTCTATGTTATTACAGGAAGTATGTTTTTTTAAATTTTAATCGGTCATAAAAATCATCATAATTCATCAAATAACTAAAAATTATAGAATAATGGTTTAAAAACAAGTAAACAAATAATATAAATCTGTAACTTCCTTTACGTTTTTATATTTCATCAAGATCGTCCCATAAACTATGAATATTTTAAAGAATATTCTACGTATACTTTTAATTCAGATATATTTGTAGTCTCGGAAGAAGTAAAAATATATAATTAAGTCACATGTCTTAAAAATTGCATACAACGTGCGACTTAATGCCATTTAGATAAAATCATAAATATTGAAATAATTTAATGCTTGGTAGTTTTAAAAACATAATGCAATATTTAAAAGGGTACTTAACCGATTTTAATATATACAAATAGAATAATTTATGGTGTTTGACGCCTTTTAAATTGTAAATAATCGGATAGAATGAACGATATTCAAATGTATGTAATACTGCTATGCATATGTAATTATTATATGCAATATCCATGTATGTTGGATATACAACATTTTTGAATAAGGGATTAGTATAAAGCTGAAACGAGAAATTCACTTATAAAACGTAAGTACATCATTTACAATAGCTGATAACTGCTAATCCGTAGCTCAAAGGTCCAGATAGTCCATCTCATATAGCTATGCCGATCCGTGAGTACATTATTATAATAGGAAGCAGTAATATAATAAAATACACTGGATGTGTAAGCTGCTTTTTTGTAACCTAACAGCGCAAGTAATTGTGTTAAAAAAAAAATTTAAAAAATACATTCCGCTTTCGTTCGGCCATACATATAATAAGGTGGATTTTATCATACAGAGCATTTGTTTAATGAAAATCCGTAATGTATATCCATAGCGACCCGCTTCCGTCATTTGGGCACCCTATTATTTTACAGGAATATCTTTGAACCCTTCTAAAAGTTTTTAAATATATATTTTTTTTTGTTTAGTTGGGATACTTTTTGGAAAATCTGTCTGGGAACAGTAATATTTAAGCGATCTGTTTTTTTTAACAACTATCGAACGAATGAAATATTAATTTAAAAAAATCAATAAATTGTACATATTTAATATTATATGATACAATGAACACAGATGTGTAGATACCTAAACTACTACAGCTAATATAAAATAAAAAGAAATGGAATAGATGCATTTTCAACAAGCTATTTAGAAGCTGTCATAAAAACAAATTGAGCGTTTCTATCAAGACCATATCTGTGGCAATGTAGCATGTACAAAAATTAACCTAAATAGTAATTAAAAAACTAATTAGCTTCTTTTTAACCAAATCAAGTCAGTTAATATTTTTTTCCTATTTTATTTAAACTTTTAAGTTAAATATTTTATTATTTATCAAACGTTCTAGTTTAACGTGAACATAACTTAATTAACTAAAGTTTTTTTTTTTTAACCTTCGTTTGTTCACATTTCATGATTACTCATAAGTTACTAATATAAATTAATATCTGTCATTTTCTTAGTGTGATTTTTACGGTATGCATTTTGATGGTCAGTGAACTATAATAATATACATGATATAGGTATCTACTTAATTTAAACTATTAAAATACGTAAATAATAATATGTAACTTAACGAGGTCGTACACCTACAAAATTATATAGTAAAATTCCGTTCTTCAGAACGTCAATGTTGTATGGTAACCTAACTTACTTTTGACGCAATTTGGATTAAATCGTTGGCGTAATAGCTGCTTTATGTCGACCAAAGTGGCTTGTAGAGGATCACTTTCCTCCACAACATTTATAGGCCTTCATTACACTAACTAACTTATTGACCTACAATATTAATTTAATATTTATTATTTTACTACTACTTCAGTGTATAAACATTTATTTTAACAAAATATTTTAATTACTTATTATTAAATAATACAAATTTATAATATACAAAATTGTTTTATTATAATTTAGGTATAAATCATAATGAAGTTTATTTTTATATAAATAATGTTAATAATATTACAATTGTATTAAAGATAAGTATTTTTCACACATGCTATAAATATAAGTTCTTAGATCTGCTTAATTTTAAATTATTTTTTTGTTGTTAAATAATACATAATTTCTTAATATAACCAATTCCTTATGTCTTTTTTCTATGTATTTTTATTAAAATAATGAAGAAACTATTGGAAATAAAAGTATTCGAATGTGTAATATGACTAATACAAATTGATTGATACTATTAAAGATCTGTGGATACATTAAATTTAGGGATGCTAAACATCTCTCCAAATTTTTTCTACGAACCTAACAAAAAATTAAACTGTTATAGGTAGTAAATCAAAAAACTTCAAGAATACGCAATGATAAAAAGTATATTATAATATGTGCAACAACGAAAAAATCGTCAACGATATAAATGTCATCGCTAGTTTTTGCTGAAAAATAAAAATTAACACCTACTTTAAATGATTAATGGGCCCAACAGCATATGAGCACATTTTAAGTGTATAATGTTACGCAATTTTTAACTCAAATCACGTGTAATTTATAACAACTACATAGAAAAACTCGAATCAGAACAGATAAAATATTATGGATGCGAGCACCCTCGTATCCGTTGTTATCCTTTAGTACGCATTTATTCAAATATTGACTGATCTTTGTAATTTCTTAATGCACTTAGACACGATTTCATATTCAGATACCTGTTTGGATTCAAATTAAAAAAGTATATTATTCCTTGAATATTATATTAAATATATAAATATATATATATATATATATATATAATTTTAACTTTCATTATTAATGTATAACAGATTATGTTTTATAAATAACAAGCATAAACACATTAACTAATAATAAATATTGCAAATGAGTTTTTCATATTTACAAAGGTACTATTACTCCTATGATGACAGGTGCGTAGTGCGTGATGCGTAAAATATTATTTTATCCAATAGAATAATATATACTAATTATTTTTTTGTTGTTTGGTATTAGGTATTATTAATCCGATTACCTACTAAAAATGGCGGTCACTTGGGCAGTTGTTAGTAGTGCACGTAACTCTGACTGGTTGAAAAACTAAATGAAATTATACCATAAAAAAAAAATCCAAAACAAAACCAGCTTTCCAAAAAGCACATCATATAGTAACAAAAAATAATAAATGTTGATAGTGATATCTTATTTCGTACATTCGAGCTGCATATACACTGTTGCCACAAGGCCAATATAACAATATATACACAAACAATAAAATACGATAATAGAAAGTTATTGACAAAAGGAAAAAAAAGCTTATTCACAATACATCATATAATGGATAATGATAATGAAATTATAACATTAAATGTTATACATCATAATTATCAATATACTTTTAAAGAAAAATGGTTAAAGAACAAACTTGATCGATATAATCTACCTAACGAAACGTATTTTTAATATTATAATAATATTGTCTTATGAACTATTCTGGTTTTTAAAATTTGTTTTCTTCGCACAAATTTCTTACAGAAATATAAATGTAAATCGCTGCAGAATAAAAAAATAAATCAATATGTACTAGCTTTGAATTGATATATATAAAATATATAGATGTATTTTTTTATCAATGTCTCATAACTTTCACCCGGGGTTCATAGAAAATCTCAGTCCAACATTCTTTAATAAAAAATACGCGATAAATCCCATGGTGATTTTCAAAGATAAACTCATGAATAATTTTTAGTTTTGTATTTTAATAAACTCGCTATAACTGATCATTGCAAATGTATTACCAAGTTAAAGTTCAACATAGTTTAAAATTTCCTAACTGCGAAAATAATATTATTCTTTATACATAAACAAGTAGCAATTACTTCGACTTATACAGTGTATTTATATTTAAATAACTATAATACAATGTTTTTATTTGTATTCAAAATATGAAAAAATATAAAGTTATAGCTGATACTAATTTAAATTTTTTGAATTTCAATTTAATTGGTAGACCAATTATTAATACTCGCCTTATAATACAAAATTCTGTGTTTTGTTAAAGTTTTTTTTAAAAATGTTATCACCTAACCAAAAATGTACCTACAAGACTTTGGTAATTCATAAATATGGCAAAAAAAGAGGAAAACTTGTTAGGGGTGAATGGCGAATATCGTGTTTAATTACTGTAATAAGCGTTTCATTAATATTTTATTTACAAATACATGCGTATATTTAGGTATATATTATTATAATAAATAATAATGATCGAGCACGTGCACGTGCGGAGACCGTATAAACGTGCAGCCTCAGTGCGTGCGACGGATCGGAAGCAAATAAAATCTGGAAGGATAAAAGATCAGAAAAAAACGGATAGCCACTGGCACAAAGGTCGGTGAACATGGGAGGGGGGATATGGGCAAAAAATATAAAAACGCTTTTCGTCAAAGTCCGCATTTTGCGTACGTGCGCGCGTATTTATATTATTATACAGGCGTTAGATTTTTTTATATATATTGCGTGCACGCACATGTTTGCAAAAATATACCTATACACAATAATAAATTAACCTTCATTGCGGTATTTATATAGCACAAAAGTAAGCTTTTTAACGCAAGTATTTTTATTTTTCTTTCGCCGCTAACGAAATCAAAACAAGAAATCGCATTTGTTGTTACAAATTTTAATAAAGCGCTATGTTATTTGTTATTCTAATTCAAACATTCCGAAAACTAGCAGTTCTAAAGTTTTAATTTATTGTATGGGATTTTATTTTTTATCAAAAACCTATTTCTTATTACAATTTAACAATATTATTATTTTACATTAGAGTCAATAGTTAAAAAGGAAATGAATGCATCATTCATACAAAATAAAGAGAAATATATTATAATATTCTGGAGCATTAAGATGTATTGTGAAGGTAAAATATAATAATACGATTACTCTATTAAGTATCGTGCATAACATATTGTCACGGGAATGCTAATTTCGTTTAAACCTCCGTTATGAGAGAAAGAGAAGGAAGAGCTTATAATGGAATTAAAGTCCAACAGGAATTTAGATTATGATGATTCTATGTATTATCGAAGATTTGAGAATTGAAATGACGGACGCATGAGATGGATTAATAATATAATTGATAATAGAAGTATGGAATTTACACATTTTTAGATGTGTGTGATCATAACGATCGTCACGATTACGAATTGTTAGTGGTATATTTTTTTTATAAAAGGACTGCGACCACGAGAAAATTAGATTTGTATTCACACACACACACACACACACACACACACACACACACACACACACACACACACACACACACATGATGACAATTTTACCCGAGAGCATGATCCATTCATATTGCAAACTGTAGTATTACAATAGCAACGGAGAAGGTGTATTACGCGATTTTATCCGTACGATTCAAATAACAGAAACAACTATTCCTATTCGAAATTATATTCGTATTCATTTCGTACAACATATTTAGAGTTTTTCACATTTAAACGATACTGATGTATAATTCAATATAATTATTAATCAGTTTAACCTCTTTCGTTATCAACATAATATAAAAATATTATTTTGACCTTTTTGGGCAAGTACGAACTACGGTAGTGTTTTTGTTGTACCGCGGAAAGTTCTAATAATTTTTAGTAAAAATATTTACAAGAAATTATAATAACAATAATAGACTTACGCAAAGTTAGTTCTACGCAGAACATTGTTGATTGTGTCTGATAATTATATATCGTAGTGTTTCGTACTTAACTGTTTACGTAGTTAAGTTTGCGGTGATGTTCCAGAACCAACAGTTTTAAAATGTTTATTACCTACTCTCTTCATTGCCGTTACTTTTGGTAGTACCAATAATATTTCTCGAAGAGTGTAAGTAACTGTATTTAATTTTTTTTCATTTTAAAACATAATTATACTGAATAACTGAATAGACAAATAATGATTAATTCAAACGACAATTTTGAAATGATTTATATCGAAAACAATGATTGGACGCATATTTTTGATCCCATATATCAATAGATAGACCCGTCATCGTTTTATACTAGTTTTTAATAAGTTATTATAACCCTGCGAACTATTGCAGTATTTAAATAAATTAATAAATTATATTTTGTGCTCAATAAATGTCGTATTACACTGTGTTTAGTGTAATGATTTACCCTAACGAAAACCTATGTTTACGCTATAATACACAATACTAAAATATGTATTTTGAGTGCAATTTAATAGGATGACCGCCATGAAACATCTTGAAACCTTAGCATACGTATCCGGTCAATGTTTTTGCATAAATGATTGTTGAACTAACTTGTACTGGTAGTCAGTGGTATAATATTTAATTAGGATTTCTGAGCGGACAATATTGGTTTTGGTGGACCGTTTAAGTCTACAGCCGATATAATATACTGAGTATACCTGTGTAATAGCGGTGTTGCGGTACACCAATTTGTATTCAATAACAAATAAATTTAACTAATTTAATGATTAATACTACCTACGTAGTTCGAAAACTGATTATATCGGGGTTCGCTTCACATCATATTACCTACCTATACTTATTCACAATAAATTAGTATTGTTAATCGACTATTTAAACCCGTATTGTTCGTAAACTGTACCTATTATACTACCGAGACCGTGATATAAACACACACGCATACACATAATATATTATATATATATATACCGAGAACGGTTTTGTTTGGATGATAGAATGTATCGGTTCGCCCGTTTGAAAATAGTAATTTTTACAGTACGTTGCATTCATAACTTTATTGTAAATTGTAATATTGTAATCGTTAAATTAAGTACAAAACGACACGATATTAAATGACTCTACGAAATTGAGATTTATTATAATAATTATAACTATATTATGTTTTTTAAGTATTTTATATCTCGAAAATAGTAATTACAACATTATTTATCTGTCTTAAATTATACATTATATTGTCGCTTATTTAAAATTATTTTCAAAATAAAGCACATTGCATTAGAACCTATTTATAATACAACAGAAGAAACTCATTGATTAAATAAAAATAATATAGCTTGTATATTATATTTAAATTCAATGATAGTTTATTACAGTATTGAATACAATGTTGAAGAGTTTAATATTTACACAATGTTTCGCTTAAAAAATTTACAGATTAATTTTAAAATAAAACATTGATCTGTATTTCAAAGAATTGAAACTATAACTATGATTGGAACAGAAACCTGTAAAATCATTAAAAAAAATACCTCCAACTCTACTCATTTCATTCTCATTATAATATGCCTAGATTATTATAAATCAGAAAGAAATAATAAATCGCTAAAGAGTTCGAAAAAAAATTCCGAAAAGACATAAATATTTATTGTAGTTTTTTTTTTTTTTTTTATATAACACATTATTGTCATTTTAAATGCTCGTAAAAAAAGTTTACGAGTTAAGTTTTTATTTTCAAAATGTATTGCATGTGTAAACAAATAACACAATATATTATTATGTTATGGATAATATTTATTTATTTATTGTCTTAATCCAAGTAGTCTTATTAAATTCATTAATCATATTACTGACACCGCGTATGCTTAAATTGTGTTTATAAAATAGTATAATACCAATTATTTCGATTTCATTCAAATTCAATTATAAAAATAATAACATGCATAATAATATATTAATTATTGAAATGACATCGTAGTTTCTATTACAAAATAAAAATAACACAATTATATATAAATACAAAATTAAACATACAATTTCAATAATATTCCATGCAGTATGTAAATTCCAAAATAATATATAAGTAATATTGTAAAAATGTGTGGAATATTGTACTAAACGCTTAAATAAATAATTTACATTATTAATGATAATTTTAGTAATTATTAAATATAATATTTATTATGTTGTGTAAAACTGATCCCTCTCTTAAGTTAAAGTATAATACTCATCCTAATAAACAAAATTTTTATGCGTACCTAGTGCAGCAGTAGTATACAAAAAAAGATGATAAAGATACTTAATTGAAGATTGTTCAATAAGTAGCATATCAGTAAGATGATTTAAATTTTTTTGTTATGTGATATATAATAATAATAATATGATATATATTTATCTGATGCCTAATTTTGTATGAGCAAAAACTATAAAATTAATATCTTTTTTTCTTCCGAAAACTATAAAACTAATTCATTATTGCAGTAGTGTTATTTTATTTTTCCGAGAAGTACTTAAAAAAAAAAAAATAGAAATAATAAAATAAAAATGTTTAATAATAATAAAAAATAAAAAAAATTATCAAATGGAAACGGATGTCGGCCATGGATACAACAGGAGCCATTGCAGAACAATTCTAAGCACGGAATATACCCCAATTTGGAACACATTTAATTAAAGAGCGTTGTGCGCCTATAAAGAACTCGGCTGCCAGTCAGGCTGCCAACGTTGCCCTCCATAACAATATTTTAATGTGATTATCAAATTCCAGGGTTTTTTTTTAATTGAGATTTCTACAGCGCGGCAGTGAATAATAATACAAAAAGGATTTAAAAAATAAATAAATAAATAACAACAAAACATAGCATAACAATAATATTATAATATGTAGAAGTGAAACGGACAAACATACAAGCTATATTATATTATAAAAATAGTGCGTTCAAAGCGTGATATAGTCCGTTTTCGTATAATTTTTAAACGTTTTCGGCATATTAAAATTATTCAGTTTTGCCCCTCTGAATCGTATATAATAATGTATATTATTATCCTGAATTCCACCCGAATAAGTTCACATGACGTATTGTATTGTATTATATAGTGTGATAGTCTGGAAAAATAATAACGATGGTTAAAAGGCGCTTAGTTGAACTGTATCTTTGGTCGAAAATTAGGTTTAAACAAAATTTTATAACTCCTCGAAATTTAATTTTTTCTTTTATTTTAACATCGTAATTCAACAATAAATAGTGGCAAATGTTATAAGTCCCTATAAAAATGTTATGATACGAATTAATTTAACGAAAAGTTTGGTCAATCTATACTTATCGCATTTAGAACACCTCGCACCAAACCGAAACTTTGAATTTGAATAATATAATATAAAATACTGATATTAAAATTTTTGAGTATAATTCTATTATGTATAATAACCCTAATATTTATTACTATAAATGAAATTTATGTCGTACTATTATTTTTATGTAAAATGGTGTAACTCTCAACTAGGTCATAAATAAAAGTATTCTTGATTATGGTAATATTAATTTTCTACTCAATTCCAAGATTACCACAGAATAAAAAATTTTTTTCTTGGTAATTACGGTTAGCATTTTATCTATCGTCCATCGATAATATAACTGTATGTGTTTTGGTATTATTCCTATAAATAAAAAAATTAAAACCTCAATTACTACCTATCAAAAGTTACCACGTTATTAAGACTGCAACTTGATTGCGTAAATTTTTATTTTTTATCTAAAAAATTGGAACTTGTTTGGACATACGGTGATATTAAATGTATAACTAGTTTGCAAACATGCAATTATTGTATTTTACCTGTCTATACCGATCTGGAGACTGATACTCATCGATAAAAAGTACGGAAATATTATTAAGTTCCCTACAAATAATATATCTCGAGAACTTACAGTGTGCGTACATACATTTTGTCACTCTAACCTATTTATTTATTGACTATGCATATAGAAATTAAGGGAGTTTTCTAATCGTAGAGTGGAAATATTTGTATTAGTATAAATAATTTTAAATTTACTAAGTATTGTGTTTTTAAAAAATATTGATTTCTATTTACGTTGTGCTAAATCTGTTAAGGAGACGAAAAATGTATGTAAATAATTTTAAACAAGCATTATTGTTAACAATTATTAATAAAAAAGTATTAACGTGCAACAGATATCTGTGCGCAAGCATGTATATGGTTTAACTATTTAATAATCAATTGTTCCCAAACTAGTGGTATCTTTGTACAAACCAGTACCGGAGTACCGCCCAGTATTAATCGGTGTTTTAAATCAAACTTTGAAACGTCAACGAATTTATAGAACCTAAATAATGTTGATTATTTTTATTTACATAATCGGTTATCAGTTTTCATGTGATATACACTAATTCTCCCCTTTGCTCAAGTGTTTGTTTACCAGTCACCACTCACCACAACCGCCAGCTGTTGCGAAACACCGTTGCCGTCGATGTCATTGCCGCACTACCGGCGGCACGTACCCACAGCACACGCGCGTAATGAAATCTTCTTTCTATTGTGAATCCGCCCACACATCGCAAGGCACTTCAATCACGATGTTACATCAAAGACGAATTAATGGCTAACGCCTCACCATTGCATTTGGTGCATTAAACATTTTTACCATGAACGCTAAACGTAGCTAACTAAAATCTCAGTCATGGTATAGTTCCGTTCGTTACCACATTGTGGTAAATAGCCAAGAGCCTTTTCACATTTTTTTTCTATCCGCTGATGATGAGCTAATTGAACGACATAAGCTCTTGGCCTATAAGCAACAAGCAAATTATTTTTCTTCAACAAAACTAAGCCATCGTAATATCGTCTAATTTCCCCGTGTCACGCCAAACAGACCATGTGAAACACCTTATTCTTTTTAATGGGACAAAATATTTTTTTTTTCATTGTACAATACGATACAAAGTTCCACACAAACTTGTTTGAGCTATTATTTTATTATAATAACTAAAATACGACGTACCTACCAGATAGGTAAGAACCACAATTCAAACCATGTCCAAAAACATTTTTTATTAAAAAAAAAACTATGATTGATCCAAGTAAAGTTTCCTAATTCCTGTAAGATTATTAGTGTCATTAATATCACTAATGTCATAATCATTAATGTATCTATGTCGAATATGCGTTTGTTAGACTAACAATTTTATAATTATAAATAAACCTATGTTTTTGATTATACTGTCTACATCTACAAAATGTTATAGTACCCAAATTATTGTGAACATTTTCCTCACATCTTTTAATATTTTATTTATTATTCGTTAATACAAAATAACATAATTATTCTCAACTATACTATTTTTACTATTTTTTCAAAGTGTTACCTATACTTCCATTTCAGATATTTATCAAAATATGAGAATTGTGCCGACATTCCTTTTGTGGAACAATACGGTACGACTTACAGGTAATTTATTAAGTGTTTCTCTCAAACATTATGTGCGCATTAGCCCCTTAAAAGGCCAAAAGTCACAGCTTTATCAAAACTTTGGTAAAATATTAAATAATACATACTATATAAATATTCAATTTGTATTATATTAGCTTTAACAAATCCTAAAATTAAATTTTAATTTATAAATAAAATATATATGTTTTTATTGTAGAAGTATAATATAATTTTATATATTTCTGTTATTTTGTCAGACATTAAATTTGTATAAATTTTTGTTCAACATTAATTACTGGTTAAAATTTCAACCAAAAAAAAAAAAAAATACAGTTCCTTCTTGATGTATAATTATTAAAAAAAAAAAGAAATGTTTCGATTACAGTTCTCGTTGATAGTCTAAAATCTTATAGTACATTATAATATTAAATTGTCTGCATTTTTAGAAAACTCAAATTTCATCAACAATACTGAGTAAAGTGGTTTATTTGGCATACTTGAAATCGCTCAAAGGCTTTATAGCAAAATCTATATATTATATTCATGTATAATGAGTATATATATATATATTAAAATGCAAACATGAAGTACATTTTTCAAAATAATATAGTAAATATCATAAAACTATTAAAGCATTTTTTTTGAATTCCGATAGTCTATCTGATTACGAGAATCAACGATGCAAAACATATTACGTACAAGTATAATCCAACGAATGAAAATAAAAATAAAATTCAGAACGCAGCAGAATTGCCGATTTTTACCATCAACAGGTAATATTATGATCTTTGTAATATTTCAATTTTAGATAAATTGCAATTTGAAACAAAATACTTTATAGTTTATTAACAGGTCAATCGTATTATAACTTATCTGAATAGGTCATACAAAAAGTGTAAAAATAAAATTTACTTTAAGACCTCTGTTTAACGTCAAAAAAGAACTTATTATACGATGAATGGACGTTGCATCATCTATTTTCACGATTTAAAGATTGAAAAAATGCATTGTTATATATATCTAGCTATATAAGCCATGAATGGATTACAGTAAATGCTTATTAAATATATACACCGTATAGAGATTTAATTATTTCGCGATTGATTTCTATCTTGCAAACAACATATTGAATAAATCCAATTGGTTTACAATATGCCTACGCATGTATGTGCGTATATATCCCGAATAATTTGAACGCAATGCGTTGCTGATGTGATCCGAACGCGGCGATGTCTTATAAACTGTACCATTGATTATAAATATTGTAAATATTCAAAACTAATGATCCAATATGGTTTCTATTTTATAGAATTAATCGGTATATGGATACAGATACAGCACGTGTTTGATCCGAATCAGTTGACGATTCACTCTACCTATTCAATTTTAAATTAATGAAATAGTAATTATTTAGTTGTATCCGATACAAGTGAAAAATAGAACAGAACCTAATCATTAACGTGGTAGACATTTAAAGTATATATTTTTCTTGATATATCTTCCGATATCCATATTTCATATTATACCTATATAATATTTGCACATATTTCATGCATCTGTATATAATATACTATAAGGTAATACTATTGTTATTTGTTATGTACCTAATACTAGATATAATTTTGAAAACAGAACGCTAATTTATATTTTACTACATAATTACAAAACTATGATAATATCGCAAATATTATTATTGTTCGAGGGCGCAACAATACGGTAATTAATGATTATTATAATACTGCATAGGGTATTATCGTGATGACACGTTCGTTGCGCTGATCGTCACTAGTGGTATTAGGACAAATAATAATAGTTATGCCGTGAGTGACATTGAAAATTTAAATTATTACCACTCGGAGTCATACAAAAACTGATTACCAACGTCACGTTAAAACAAAACAATCGACAACTTAAAAATTGTTATTTTTTTATTCACTTAGCATACAATTTTGAAAAAGTTACTAGGTACTCATAATTTTCATCGTCATCATTACTAGTACTCATTGCACGGTAATAATATACCTACCTCTTCGTTACTAATTGTGTGCGTGTGCATTGCTAGTATACACGAAGTCGTCGCAATCTGGTTTCAAGCACCCGTAGACAGAAAATAAAGTATTAATGTATTCGATCATTTCTAAAAACACTTATTTCTATTGCATACTCATAAGAATAATCGTCTAAAAATAAAAGTAGGTCTAAATTTAATATTAAACACATTTTAGACGGAACAAACCAATAAAGGGCTTTGCCTCTCATACTCCTCAATTACTGTTCTATCTCCGTTACATTTTATATCTCTATTAATAAAACCAAACGAACCATACATTTATATAAATTATAACATTTTATTATGTCAGACAAATTATTATTAAATAATAATATTTTACTGGAAATCGCATGACAGTGGTTTTCAACATATTTATTTAAAATAATATCATAATGTAAGATTCTATTTTATGAATATTACGATCGATTTTGATGTAGATGGTTGATAAGTCGGATAGCTTACCTATTAGCTATGGTACAGGTCAAATACATTTAACTATTATTTAGAATAATCACGATAGTTGGGGTGCTAACATTTCCAACATTAAGATTCTGGGCGCAAAGCAACCACCTTAGTATCCTTGCGATTTACACCGATGAGCCAACGATACCCGTTATAACTTAATTATATTATTATATGGTGCGCACTACGTATATACGTATAATTATTATTATACTCGGCGATATACATAACACAACGTAGGTACTATTAATACAACGCCAACGTTTTGCAAACGTATGTAATATATGTATATAACGATCGTACAGTGTCCGTTCGCACATATAATGCATATATAATATATATGCGCGTCTGCAGTGTGTACACGTATAAATACCACTGTATTGTACATTATATTATAATTCCGTATGTGTGTATGTATGGCTGACCATTGTGTGATCGCTTGTCCATTAATCATGATATGGTCATCTGTTTCCACGCTTAATGTGCACCCCCAATGGATTTATTAACTCAGCTCGGCCGGCAGAAAGCCATTTGTGAAAGGGCAAAGAGAGCGAGGCGCGTGCGTAAATTAGAAAATTTCCCAGTGTCTGTCGATACACGCTTGTTTATTATAATCATATTATACAGGGCGATTCGTTTAAAGGTAAACGAACGGTCATATTACCGAAAAGTTGTATGTTCGTCACTGGTCACTGTATTGCACAGCTTACAAACTGAAAATATGTACTACATATTTTAAATCATATTCTTCCGGAATTTAATTATTGTGTATTTAAATTCTCAGAAACATATTATTCTGCTTCGGGGTATATAATTATTTAAATGTATACCGTCATTTCAAAACGTAAAAAAAATATTAATTAACAGTGACAAAAATAGGTACTTGAAAATTAAATGAATTATAAAAATTGTTATTTTGTAATGTGTTAAAATTAAAGAAGAAAACTATTTTAAAAAACGTTACAACTTTTCAAGAAAATGAGAATATTTCCATTTTAAAGAATCGCTCTGTATAATATTTATTTAATATGCGCAGCAACGGTACCCTTTGGATTCGTTTATCAACAATAGGTATAGTATTACGCGCAGACCCGTAATATAATAATATTGTTACTCGTGAATTTTTTTTTTCGATTTCATTTTCTAACACGCGTCAAAAATACCGCCCTGCGAGTTATACACGTATATGTACACATTAATCGGTCTTTGCTATAACTATATAATATATTATAACTGCATTTCGTGTATTGTGCAGTATAAATCATTTACGCTTTGACGTTTCAAACTTTTGAATTTATTTTCACACGCGTGCTTTGCGTGGTGGGTTGGGGTGGGAGGCGCCGTGCGTATTATGATAATTGTATTAAAGTAAAACGGTCGCTGCAACTAAACTCGTAAAATATTGCAGTTCAGTTTTATTATGTTATTTATTTATATATTTTTTTCAAGTGAATTCGTAAACTCTAAGACCGGGAAATGACCAATTAGACGGGAATTCGAGATTGTGAGTGATAAGACTTAATTATAAACATAGTAGGCGGCAACAATAAGATATATTATACGGACATTTGAAAATCTGTTTTATTTTTTATGATCACATAACATTTGAAATACTTCTTATAAACACTACAACAAAGTTGTATACAACGACAAGTTTGTTTTAATGGTTTTTTTGTTGATTTCGAATTTAAAACGTTATAATACAACTATGATATAAAAGTTAGCCAATTTATGTAAGTTCGTGATTTTCAAATTTTGCAATTGGTCCATATTTTTTGTTTTTTCAAATCTAAAAATATATTGTATTGCTCATTGTAACTTTGCTAATTATTATTAATTATATATTAAACAAAAAGTGTGTTGCATTTTTAATGTTTCAGTCAATAATATCTCCATGTAATTTAACAAAAATTAAATAAATAATAACATAAAAGAAAAAATATATGATAGCTACGAGTTAAAAAATTGTAAAATATTAATATTTTATAAACAATAATTTTACTTGTACTATCCGAGAGATTTGGTTGGTGGAGTATCATGTCCCTTAGTCACATACACAACGACTTAGACGTTTTCGCTTAATACGGCATTAATTTATGTTAACACATATGTTATTTATACAGATTTTACATTAATTAAATTTTGTTTTATATATTGATTCAATATATATATATACGTCGATATATTGATCGATAGTATTTATTATCAGATGGGTGTCCATAAAACAGCAATCTAAAAACGCTATAATTTCGCATTTGCATTTGTTTGGCTAATTATAATTAGTTCGGATTGTTTGAACGAGCTGAAAGAAAATATATTCTAGATACGCCCACTGCACATATGGCTAAACAAAAAAAAATATGAGAATAACTAAACGATAATTTAGTTCGCGAGTCGAATAATTTATGTACATGGACCACCCCGCAGCACACTAAACCACAGACGATAAAACTGAACAACACAAAATAATATTATATGATGATATACTGCTATTTAAGTCATAATTTAAATATAGATTTAGAAAATTATTATTCATTATTTTTAATTTATTATTAATTTGATCGGCTATTAGCGTTACATAATGTAGCTGACGTATATTAAAATAATTATAATATGCACTTTTATCATGCTGATATATCCGGAACTCAGCATGTTATTTTTAAAGTATTTTATCAATGGTATCCAAACAAAACGATGACAGGGCCTTTTTACAGTTTGTCATGGTATGTGACCGTGTTACTTATGAAAGGTCAAGCCCGTGAACCCATGACTCTTCATTAAAAGGGTATAGGTACCGTAATATATTGTAATAAGTACATTATAATAGAGTTGACCAACCTCTTATTGTATCGAAAAATATCGAAATTATTTACCATAAGCATAACCTTTTTTCTATTTGATGAATGCTGAATTTATTTTAAATTTAATTTACTATATCATTTTGGTAAGTCCATCATTGTTTATCCCTGTTATGTTTTCTGCGTTTATTCCAAGTATCACTAATTCGAGTATAATGGTTATCATTATTATTATTTATTCCGCTTGTGCCAGAAATGATTTAGATGAAATATTTTCAGACGAAACACAAGACGGTCACTTGGCCGAATACACCACTCGGGTTGGGGAGGATTACCTAAACGAACAAACGATGGAACGGATGACAAACTCCATATAGCACGCTATATTATTATTATATACATACAAGCATACACACAGCTATGTAAACAACGTTTTTCTCCCGACGTTATTTTGATGCAAGACTGAAAATAATCTTGGACCGAAATCGAATGAAACAAAAA
The DNA here is from genome assembly GCF_003676215.2 of Rhopalosiphum maidis. NCBI lineage: Eukaryota > Metazoa > Arthropoda > Insecta > Hemiptera > Aphididae > Rhopalosiphum > Rhopalosiphum maidis. The sequence continues at coordinate 72,969,027 of NC_040877.1, forward strand.
CACTCTACAGGAACTTTAAATTGAAAATAAATTAGATAAGACCAGCTTTAACAGCATCCGGCCTAATGATAATATAATGACAAACTATAGAAATCCAAAACACATGACAAGTATTCTTGACGAAAATCTTTTACACGCCGTCGACGTATATTTTATATTATTTTATTGGCATGTTACGTGATACCACATTTGGTATCTTCTATACCTATAAACTCCACGATGGTGACGGATCGATCACTTGACCGTTATCCTTGTTTATGTATGTGATAATGTTTATGTTTATGTTTAAGTGATTTTCTTACATTTGAGATAATCTCGAAAACTACAGAATGGATTCAAACGGATTTTTATTTTCAATTTAAAGAGTATATTGAGGAACTACATGTTAAAAGCATAAATTTATGGACACGACTCTTGTCCATGGAATATTGAGCGATAAAAAAAATACACTAGTAGTGAAAAATGTACAATAAAAAAAAAGTTAAAATATAAAAAATAAATAACGATAAACATTTTTCTCTGGCGAAGTGGTTTACCTCACATCTATAGATGCACTGTCAATATTGTATCAAAATAATTGTTTTCAGTTAATTTTAAAAGAACGATTATGAAAATCTATAAAAACTTAACGATTTACAAGTTAATTGAGATTTAAACCGAAATATAGCAATATAATGCTGTATGCTTGTTCATAATTTCGGATATGCTAAGCGAAGTCGATTATACAGCTAGCCACTAAGTATACAAATGTAACACGATTAAAATAATATTATGTAATATTAGGTATAGTATTTATTATAATTGCATAATGTTTATATTTTTATGTTTTTATAACTATCGATAGATTAATATTAATTACTAACATTCTCAAATCACCATTCCTCTCATAATATATGTCTTTACACACTTTTTATCGTGGACCAATTATCCATCGTTTATGTAGATTAATAACTTTCAATATTAATTTTCCGTTATATAATTTACAGTAAAATGAGGGAGAATAGTTATCATAAGAAAAAAAAACAAAATTTTGGATCATCTTTGTTCGTATGAAATATTTTAGGAATTTAAAAAAATATTGCGTTTAAGTATAGTTAAACATTTTAAAAATCAGATTTTGAATAACTGCATTGTTGAAAAAAAAAGTGAAGTGAACGTGTTCAGTGAATCACCTTGTATATTATTCATCAAAGTCAGCAACCTCGAAAGTTTGACTATTTCGCTCGTGGTCCCTCGTCGTATAAGCGCATCATGACCCGCAGTCCGCCCATCACCTACTGTATCGATGTCGATTTGTTTTACACGCTTCATTACGTATTAATTTTATGTCGTTTCGAGACCTCGATATATGTACATATACACAGTATAATCTATATTTATTTACTTAAACGACCGTGCAAAACGTTTTATTCTTCTATAAATCGAAAGCTCGACTTTAACGTAAAAAACAAACAAGAAATAACGCAATGCTTGTTGACGTGATAAACCTATACATTCCAATGATTTCAATGATTTGCAACGAAAATATAAAATCTAGTGATAAATAATAGAGGAGGTCTGGAGGTGTCAATGATACTAAGTCTCACGTTGATATTGGTACCGTTTCAAATATTTATTGTAAAACAATTAATAAACACACGTATACAACGCAAAGTTTATACTTTTCAAAGTTTCAAGTACTCGGATGATAAACGATAAAGAGGAGTACAAAATATCTACTTATAACAACTACAGTTCATTAAAAAAGTTTGACCGTTTAAAAGGTATCATTCCACAATGTAGCGTACATATACAGAGTGATTTTCTTAACAATTACATCGAAAAGTACAAATCAAAGTTTTTGAAAATATTTTTTTGGACATAATCATTGTAAAACATAATATCACAAAAAGGATAGAATACATGTATAGATTTTTAACGTTATTATTGTATGTTAATATAAATTTTTAATTTCTTATTTTAAAGCAGAATATTTTTCTTAGATCTTGGTGTATAAAAATTTAATATTTAGTCAAAATAAAATTACCTAAAGTTGAACGGAGTAAAGTTATATTGGGGTCTCCGCAAAATATAGGTGCACTACTCCGCTTATCATCACATTAAATACTTATAAAACTAATTAACTACTCGTTCAAAATTCTCAAAAAAATATATATATATAAATGTATGATGCTTTGTAATATTAAATTAAAATTATACGTTGTTAAAAAAGTAAAAATTCAACAATTATAACGATACAAAAACGTATTAATAATGATAATAGAAATATTTATAAATACTTTATCATCGATTATTTTTGAGATAATATTAGTATTTTTTGTTAAAAAATCGCTCACAAACTAGTTTGTTCAGGTAGTGGGTGAGGTAGTATTGTAGACAACTACGATGAAGATCACTCAGTGGTGTGACTGACATATTATGCGAACACGTCGCGTTAGATTTACTATATTTGACTTGGACACGAAACCACGAAATACATTTTAGAACAGTATAATAATATAATGTGATTATTTATTATGTTAACATCATTTCGATTAGATGTTAGTAAAAACACCGTAAAAGGTATAATAGTTTTATACCACAGTCACTATTTTACATCCATAGTGCGTGTGTATCGTGTTATAATATAATATAATATTGTGGAAATTGTGGGAGCCGTCCACCATTGCAAGTCCATCCGTTATTTTAATAGATACCGATCAATCATAACTAATACCTACGTGCGCGTCTGGATCGTAAAACGGTTCTCCGGTTACGGTCATGATAATCATTAAAACCGACGATTATGAGCACGAATCGTTGTTTCAGTCGATGAGTTCATTGTTAATACGCATACACACACACACACCACACAATGCGGCAGACTATGTTGGTATAACACAAAATTGATTTGGCAAGAGTAGCGCAAATGTCGAAAAAAAAATTTTAACCGCAAGTTTGATAGTAATTATGCAATGATTTAACTCACGCGTCATTGTAATAAGTAAATATTTTTTCATGCGCAGAAAACGGTCATCCCCCAATATAAAATAATATATCATACAACACTAGAGTAATGCAGTCGCGCATCTAAAACTCAACTTATATGCATACTAGCGTATCGCCTTTTTTATGCTACCAGAGAGAACGGGAGGCCAAAATATGAATCTGACGTCCAAAATAAAGATAGTCTTCTAATGTGCAGAACCATTCGTTTAAGCCACTTACCACACTCTCTTTCTGGCCAGCATGACTGTATCATCCAATATCCGGTGAATGCATACTAATCACCTCAACGGAATGATTTGAGAATACAATTTTTTTTCTTAGGACATAACTGGTCCATCTCCATATTATTCATTGTAAATAAATAAATAAATTATATGATTACATTTTGTAAACGAGCAAAGATGTATCACTCGCAACTACACGTTAAAATTGTTTATGTTGTGAAATATTTTTTGTTGTTATTAATTCATATAGTATAATATTATGCTAATTTCCGGTGAAAATCGTTTAATTTAACGTGTGTGTGTGGTGATCACGGCAAACACGAGTACACGACTTGACCATCTGCCGATACATTTATGGAACGGTGTTGTTATAACGATATTATAACGCAGGGCTAGATAAAAAAAAATCTTCACTATTTTAATATGTAGGTATTCTATGAAATTACTTGTAGTAGGGCATTTCTTCTATCGTTTTAGATTTATACATGAATAGTTTTAATTTTAAGAAACATGCTTTAAACTTTATTTTTTGTTCAATTTAAACAGTTCTATCCTTGTAAAGTAAAGGACACACAAAGAAATTAAATTGATTTATAATATTTTACTAGTATAGTTTATCACGTATACTTGTATTCTACTTCATATATCGAACTATGTTAAGAGATTCTCTCTGTGTATATTATTATGTATATGTATATTCTTCTTAGCATTTATTATTATTATTATTATTATTATTTTTAATTCATATAAACTATAAACTACTTATATATTAGTATGTTATAACACATATACTATACTGTTTAATAACTATTATTTGTTATTAAACTTATGTTTGTTAAGATTTTAATGGAGTCTATTGATCTTCAATAATTTGAATTAAAATTGATAAAATGTCATAAATTTTGAATTAAATTTACAATCGTTCATTTATTATTATTAATAATTAATCTTCTATCTTTATATCAATATGATATACCAAAACTTAATTATCGATTAATACATTCAAAACATAGGCAATAATACCATATAAATAATACATAGTAATAATACATATTTCTATTCACATACAAATATTATATTATTATATTTTTATATTTTAAATAAGATACCCTTGAGTTATTTCTCGACTATCGCCCATCGTGTAATATTTGGTCATATTTGTTGATTTTTAAGACTTTTTTCATAGAATTGTTTTACTGGTTATTAGTGTACTTTATATTATGTAATAAGTGTGTATGTTAATAAATCCGTGGCAGTCTTAGTATCATTTTCTTGATATAAAATAAAAATAGTATATGTAATAAAATAAAATAAAATAAATTATTAAATATTAAAAAAAAAGGTTATGAAATATTGTATATACAAATGAGTTAAATTCGATTATTACTGTTTCGCCCATAAGGAAAACCTCTGGCCAACGGCACGAAAGTGAAATTGAATATTTATCAGGAGGGCGTTCGATTAAAATCATCACGTTACATATCGGACATGTTATGTTATTCTTACACAACGGCGTGGTGTTTGCGTATGCGATATAATAATAATATATATACCTATGGTAGTTTGGAAAACTCATCAAACATCGATTTTCGACGCATGCAGTCGAGCGCGGTGGTATTCGTTTTCGAACGACCACCCCACGTTTACGTAAACCCAATCAGGCCCCTTAATTTAAAAAAAAAAAAACGGTCGAGAACAGGAAAAATAACCAAAACTAATACCGAACCGTACCGCAAGAATGTGCGGGATTTTATTGACTTTCGTGTCCAAGAAGAGGGGAAAACAAAAATTCGTGATCTTTTTTTTACGCGAATCGCTCCGAATGCGAACCGTACAGCAATAATACTATAGCCTATATAGGGTACCTATTATATTATATAACCTCTATACACGCGGTAGACCGCAAAGTGTAACGATCGGAAGTATTGGCGGTGGCGGTGGCGGCGGCGGCGGCGGCGTTGTGGGTGGAAATGGTGGTGACGTTGTTAGTGTTGCTGATGCTACGACTGCTGCATATACGTCTATCGTGTTCACTGGAGTTACACTTTTTGACGAATTTCGATCAAATCCTAGATTTTCCATCCCTTCCGCTGCCGAGGTCGTGGCCGCAGTTTTTGGGATTTTTCACATATTAAACCCATCAAAAAAAAAAAAAAGAAAAAAAGCAATTTCCCTCACTCTTTCTCCCGCTATCTATTCCTCTACGTCATCCTTGTACCGCTCTTGCTTCTCCTCATCATTCTCCCCGACGACAGCAATACTATTATTCTTCCTTTACCGGTTCGTCTCGTATCATCGTCGACCCGTAAAACCCTCCGTAGATACATCTGCTGCTATATATACGTATATATATATATTGCAGTTTCCGTCGACGTTCACAAGCTCAGTTTTTTTATCGTCGTCGCACTGTCTTGTATAGGTACCTTTATACGATGCGAACGATAGATTGACAGACAGGTATGTATAGACGTTGTCGTCGTCGACGAGAGATCAAACCGACTTCTCATGCGTGAGATTTCGCAGTAACGTCTTTAAATTTTCGAAAAATCAGTCTAAACTATTTATATATATATATATATTATCTGAAACTTTCAGCATTATATTATATAAATATATTTTATGCAACATTATTATGCGGTTAACAACGGTTGATTCGATTCTTACTGTCTCTTTTTTTTCGCTATTTCTCTATCACTATCTCTTTTTTTTCTACTCATACGTTTTTACTTTAATAGTCTGTTTCAGCACAAAAATATGCAATATATATATATATAATACATTCGCAAAATCGTATAAATATAATATTTTTTTATGATGAGCGATAGTTAATATTTCACGTGTATACGTCAAACGGTTCAAATATATTTATCCGTGTACTTCAGCTAGATAAATGAATTATACAGATATAAAGTGCATTGTAAACGGTTAAAATAATGTATTGAGTAATATAGTATATAAATACATATTATATTAGTACCTATAGAAATTTAAAATAAATACACGATTAATAAATTATATCTTAATAACAAAGTTTTTCCAAAGTTGTGGTCAACTGTAGGCCCTATAAAGCGGTCAAGAATAAGTGCATGGAGTGGCGATATCAATATTACAATCGTTTATTTTAAACAAGTGGACGCCTAAAAAAATCATAAACAACGAGAAGACACTGATAGTAAGAATGTATTATACTGTACCACAGTTGATAGTGGATAAATGAAAGGATGTCCTCTATTTTCATTAGTTACTGATAAGTGAAATACTTGTGACTTATTCTATGACAGTTAATGGAGGTCTCATGTCTTATCAGTATATTCTCTAGAGATGGTCATAGCTAGGCTGATCATTTGATTTCTTTTGGATATTGGATATGATTGACAGTTTGAACCATTATTTTTTTACACCGATCATGCGTCCCTCTGTCTATCCATGTTTTTTATTTTATTTTTGCACCGGTTTGAAAAATGGAAAATCATTAAGACGCCAAGAGGCTAACGACTAAGTTGGGCGAACTTGTCTAGCTCTGAGTAGTTCAGATAATTATAATAATCCTGTCAAAGACGGATATCGTTGTAATGTAAGCATTGACCGTCTGCAAGAAATCGATATTAAATATAGCATGTAATAATTAAGGATAATGCTTTCCACGTTTTTGGAACCATTCCACCGGATGTTTTAAAGTCGATAAATCAGTTATGTTACACATTGTGTTGTATAATATCATAGGCTGACAGACAACAATTTTATGATACACAACTAATTATATTGTATGTACGATCAAAATAATTTGTATAATACGCATAGAAGGATGATCGATCAGCGGCGACGTCGACGATACGTGGGCGCTCTCTAATATTGTAAATATTTAATGGGTATAATATACAATGTACACATATCGTACGTATGTATATGTATACATAATATTAGATTATAAACATATTAAAAGTGTGTTAAAAAATAATATAACGCAGTATCATCGATGATGAATTACAATTTACAAACGTATATCGACATGCGTTGACGGGCGTATTACACATAACGATAATGTTACTCGCGCACATCGAAAATAATGAAGATACATATTTCCGACGCGTGACGTATAGGCACTCACGTATTATTTTCACATTATTATGATGTACTCGAGCATAAAGAAAGGAAAAGTTTGACATTCGGACAAGTTAATTAATTGTATCGGCTCCTCGTTAGCAGTCCATTAAGCGACGTTTCAAAGTGTGTGGGTGTGTTTGTGTGAATATTGAGTTTTGTTATCAGATAAAACACGTTTGAATGTACGTCAAATGTATTATTTAATATAATATACTATAGTCGTACGTGTCTTTATAGAAATGTCAAGTGTACCAAAGTGTTTATTCTTTTAATCATGTATATATTTCCGAGCGCAAGAATAACCCATATGATATAATACTATATTTATGTGCGTATAGACACTATTTTAAATTGCACAAAAACGTCTTTATATATTAAAATGTAACGAATCATTGGATGTAAGTGCTTCATTAACAGATTAATCTTAAATTGTATCTTTACACCTACCGACTGCCGTACGTCAAACAAAACTATGAGTATAATACGATTGCAATTTCCAATGGTGATCGTGTATACGTTCACACTTGACGATAATCAGATTGGCGCATGAATCTCCCTTAATATGTATGGAAAAACGGTAGCGGAAAGCACTAAAAAAAAAAACACAGAAAAACTTTTTAAAGAAAGAAATAGAGTGCTTCAGATCTTGGAAAAAAAATATGAGTACAAAAATATAACGTATTCACATAAATTATAACGTGATATTATCATAAATTAAAAAAAAAAGTGGCTGAGAGAGTAAAATTGAACGGAGTAAGAAAAAAAATAATATAATAATAATTGTACTCCAATGGTTATAATAATATATACATTCGTCCAAAATAGGATATAAATACATATTCAAATATATGTAAATTAAAATTTACCCTCTTAAAGTATAGCAACCATCATCTTTTGATTTTTAAATGGCAACCATTATAATTTTTTTTTATTTAATATATTCCGATAAAGGAAATTAAAAAATGATGATAGTCCGAATAAAAATGAAATTATATGTAAAAAAATAAAAACAATTTATTAAAAAAGGTGTTTTTCATTGTTATAACTGTAATATTTGTTTATTTTTTACAATTAAATCTTTTGTATTCAGTATTATGATGAATAATATAACTATTTAAAATTTTACACAAACGATAATGAATAGTACTATTTACTTAACTTTAAAAACGTATTCACATGAATTTACGATGATAAAAATGTGTAAAAATAACGTAATTTAACAATCACCTTTTATAAATGAATATGCTATAATCATACAATTAATATAACGTGACATAGCACTTTATACTTCGTAGAAATGTTTTGTTTAAGCTACGGATCATGTTCAACTAGCTTTAGAATTTAAATCTATCGTATAGTCATCACGGATTAGTCGGATTGTTCATTAACACGTTATGATATCGTAACGAGTATGTAGAATGAACCGACTTTATATGTGTCGATGTTATCTGGCCAATTATAAATTTAATATTTGTTGCTTATAGGTTTATAAATCGTGATGAAAAATAGAAGATAAAAAAATGACAGTTAATGAAAAATTAATCAATGTAAGAAAGTTATAAAAATTTTATAAAATTAATTTTCTCTCGAGCTTCATTGAAAGTTTCATAGAGTTAAACAAAAAAATAAAATAATAGATTACATTTTATGATTTTTTTGTTATATTATTGAATAACTTTAATATTTTGCATTGCAGTATCAAGAAATAAATTAAAAGTAGCGTAGTAATATATTGTATATACTAAGTACAGTATTAAATTTTAAATTTGAATTTTGATTAGATCATAAATTCTGTATTAATAAAAATATTTTTAACATCTTTCTTTTAAATTTTGATTTATAGTTTACACACATTTTACTTACCTATAATATAATATAGAAATTAGCACACATAATTTATGACTGGAAATTTTCATATTATACATTTTAATAGTGCTACACTACTACCTAATATAATATAATATATCACATTATAAAGTAAAACTATTTTAGTGTATATTTTTAATATCCTTCAATTTAAAATGCAATATTAAGTACTTGATACTTCAGGGAAATCAATACTGATTACATTTTTATATTTCCAAAAACGCAACATTTTGAATAGGGCATGTGATGTATAGCAAATGGCAACGGCATCGTTATACATCGTACATTAACAGATTGAGTAATATAGATTTGCATACCATTAAAATTTAAACTGTAAATGCATTTTCACTCACATAATATCACTATTAAACACACTTATCGTTTATAAATTAAACGGCACAACTTAACGGATAATCTTATAGAAATAGAAAGTGCTTAATATTATAATTTTCCGATTAATCATTTACGTTTGATAAAGACAAAACGATAAAAGATTCATCGCTTTATCGTGAACGTGTTTTATTTAAAATTAAATTGTGTCTGGTCAGTTTCCTCACCTGTTTTATTACAATCATAATAATAAAACCACGAGCAGCAATGGCCGTGTCACACGTCACACGCTCCCGGTGTACGTGTAGACCGGCCACGCAATCTCGTTTCTGGCTGGCACCATTATCACCATAACTTGACGAAGAAAAGATGTAGCTCATAAACGGACGCAATCTCACCGGAGGAAAATGATAAAAAATATTATTTAAAACAAGTCATACGTTTGTCCATACGATGCTAGATATTAATATTTAATATGATAATATTATTTATGCGCTAAATTAAATAAGTATAATTTAAAATTATAAAAATCAAAGTTTTAATGTATCCATTATAAAAGAAAAAGGGAAAGATGATATTTATTAGGAAATTACTGTATATAGTTAGCTGTTACCGATTCTATGATATCCCACATTATTATTAACGAATATAATATAATCTTTAAGTGTGTGTCACGAGATTGGTAAATATTTCCGTTATTGCGTATTGAATGTTTTTAAAAGATTTATGGTTTTTAGCTCTCCGTCTTAATAATAAAATCGGAATTTTTATTCATTGTGTATCTATATATAATATAAAATTGTAAATAATTATTTACTCAATATAATTTTTTTATTTAACGTAAGACTTTTTTCAGTCTGTAAATATTTTGTTGAATCGAAAAATGTCTAACATAACTATTCAAAGTTTATTTGATTATCATATTGATTTATAACCTTTTTTATACATTGTAATTTAATTTTCTGAAGCAGCACGTTATTATTATTGTTATTTTATTGGCTATATGTACATAAATGTAGAATATTGATCCATTGATGTAAACTTATAGTAAAGCTTTTGAATATTAAGAATTTAAAAATACAGATTTTCGCAATATATAAAGAAGAATAATTGGTAAAATAAGTTCACAAAGAACGATCAACAAAATTTCAATATTTTTCATTTTTGTGAATGATTTACTTGTGAAAATAATACGTCGAGTAACTTAAAAAAGCGTGTAATTGACCATTTTGAAATTTTATCTTTAAAATTAACTTTACATAATACTGGCTATTTTCTATGCTAAAATTAGCAAATAAAAAATCATCAGTGATCTTTGTAGTATCCTGTTTGGTTTATTTTTTTCAAATGTAATAATATTATAATAGATAATTATATAATATATAACGCGGCGTGTATTGTATAAGCATTTTAGGTAAATAAATAAATACATTTATTATATTTTGTGTGTACTGTGTTCAATAATATTTGACTCCATTGCACTTGTCGTTAGAGGTTTTTTTCAACTCTTTGAATTTTTTTTCTAATCCATAAAGGTCAAAAAAGTCACTCGAAAAAAAGATAAAAGGGCAAAATATAATATTATCTGTAGGATAGCCGTCTTCGGCGACACACAATTCACTTGACCGGAAATTCCCAATCCGGGTGATCCCTGACTGGCTGACTTTACAATGACCGTGCAAAACCGTTTATGGCGTAGCGGCAAAGCACTTTCTATTTGAACACGGTTAGGTGGCTTTTTAAATAATGGGCACTGGGATTGTATCACGACATCACGTTACACCGTTTGCTAGTCACAAAAGTCGTTCGAGCTACAATGACTCGGCCATAACACAACGAATCAATGGTGTCCGTGATGGAGTTTAGAAGATTTAAAGTTCTCAGACGCTGGCTACAGACATTTTGAGTGTTATTATTCGTAATATCTCTGGAGAAGCACATTATTAAAACGATTCGTCATGATTTATCGACGACTTTAAACTGCAGCAGGCACGCCGCGTACCTATATGGGTTTTTAAAACAAAAATAATACGAATAGGAAAAAACAACAAAACATACGTAATACGTATATATAGGTACGTTATGTCTTTCACAAGCGTTTAAACACACGTTACGGCGTATTATGTATACAATAATTCAAACAAAATATATTATACGATACACGGACCCGACAAGAACTCGTATTACCATAATATTTTTATATTGTTTCGTAAAAGTTATTGGATTTTATTTCTGTGGCGTTGCATCGGTAAAAAAATCGACTCTGCCGCAATGCTAACAAATTCGCGCAGTTAGATTAATTATGTAACCGCACCGACGAGAGTTAACACAAATAATTTAAGTTGTACACGGAAAATTAAAAATTAATCATTTTTTTTTTTAATCTCAACGAGCCAGAACATGATTTATTAGATTCTATCGCGAGAATACTGTCTATAATATATCATAACGAAGTTTATTCACGGTCACGTTATTATTTATATTCGTAAATTGGTAAAATACAACGGGACGAGACTGGCTAATGAGAATATTTGTTTAAACAATTCTCGTACATCGCGCGATAATAATAATTCATCACGAGTCCCTTATATTAATGGTATGTATATATAAATATAAAATACACCGCGCAACTTGGTTAGAACTGAGCCCCCGAGCTGAAACGTCTTTATTAGAAGGGGGCACAGCAAGTTTGTATAATTCAATCACGTCAGTCGTTGACATTTTTCTTTCACAAACGCAACGTTCCTCGTCGTCGTAATTGAAAGCGACTCGATATTGACGACAGTTTTTATTTTTCTCTTTTGTTTTCCGTTTGAAGTTAATAATCAAATACTGTTATTGTATTAAATTATGTATAATATGTAAAATGGCAATAAAAATTTACACTGACATAGAAGCCTTTGAGTTGACGGATATGCACCATGCAGGCCGCAGGGCAATCCATTTGACCTACTATGCACTTTTCTAATTTCGTAATATTTTTGAATATTTATTATAGAACTTCATAGTTACCAAAAAAAATAAAGTCTTTATTCATTTTAATGTTTTATTTTACTACTTTGAAATTATATTTCATTGTAATTTATTATTATATCCTCGGTGCTATAACTAAATACTTTTCTAAAAACTTTGAGTGTTTATTCATTTTAAAATTTACATTTATTATTATTAAATTGTATCATTATTATAATAACACGTATTATATGATATAGATCCTTATGCATAGTATAGTTTTATACTATAATAGGGTATAAAAACAAATGACTTAAGCCTCTGAGCGGAACGACGGATAATATGTGTTGCGGGTTCCAGAACATGATGCGTTTTGTTATTTTCAATTTATTACCATGCATAATTTATACACGTGTTACCGTGGCATGAAAGTTCTCTGAAAGTTTTATGCGACGACTGCTGGTCTCAAAATTTTATCCAGTTAAGAACATAAAAAGTTAATTTTTCAAGATTCAAAACATTTTTTTCTTTCAAAAAATATTTTAATAATATTTATTTTTAATGAAAAAATATTATGGAGACCGTAAGTTACTCATGACTTTAAAATTAGTTTATAATTAACTAAAAAATAACAGCAAATATTCTATTACCTTACACACATTTTCACACATTATTTTATAACTTAAGTTTGAATTTGTAACAAATAATAAAAGTTGTTTGTATACAAAATAAAAATTCATCTACGCAAGTATTTATAGAAATTTTCTTTGAAAAAATATCAATTTATATTTTACATACTCTTTTACATCAGATTTTTTCACTCTCAATAGTATAAATTATCAATGGTCATATGAGTAGGAAATAATTTGATATTCTGTGCATTGTACGATGCTATATTTTTTTATAGTTTAATATTTTATTATATTCTGTCTTGTAATCAGATAGTTTGACTGAAAAATATTTTAAAATGAAAGAATATTTTAACCTATGCAAATATATATTTTATTTTATTGTACTTAAATGACCAAGTTTTAATTAAAATTTAAATGTGTCTCTAATTTATGCATAAATTGTATTTAAAGATAAGATACAATTGTCTGATATGATAATAGTATATGGGGTCAAATAAATTTCTGTAATATTCGTTAACACAAAGGCATCTAGCACACTTTAAAAACTTAAGGCTGTAACCAAGGCTCTAGAGTTCTAGAAAATGCATTTATTTTTATTAAGCCATAGAACATCAAAAGTAAAACACAAATTTGTTTCACACTTTCCTGATGTCATATTATAAGACATTCTATTTTGCTAATTTAGATTTTGAAATGCTAGTTATAGATATATTTTTTATATAATAAAGAAAATAATAAATCATTATAACGTCAATATAAATTATATACAAATATGCGAACGAAAACATGCATTTTGATTTTCAAATATTAGAATATACATTATCGGTTGTTCTCACAATTTATATTATTATTCATTTTCAATAATTTAGGTATCAAATTTGTCATATATATGTTGTGTTCCAGAGTAGAATCAAAATAAATACGTATAGTCCCTAAATACCTGATGCTATTATATACTCTATAAAATATATACTAAATTCGTAAAATTAAAAAAATCTAAAAAAATATTTAACAAAAAAATTAAATTTGTTTAACACTTTTGTTTTCATATTTACCAATTCCTAAGTGCTATTTTGGCACTAATTTTAGTATATTTAAGTGTTTAAAATTTATTTTTTTAGTGCTATAACTTACGCATTTTTTTGTTTGATCCGTAGCAGTTCAGTATCAAATTATGTACGTTACGATATACATACACCATGAGGCATGGTGTACACAATCAAATTAATTTTTTCCGCTTCTCGGTTATTCGCATAAACCAAAACGAACTTACGGTTATAAAATAAATAACGTACTATGTGTCTTAAAATATTATAGCCAAAAAAAAAAAAAATTATCGACAGAGATAAACTGAACGGCGAGTTGCCCTTCATGTTGATATCGTAAAATATTAATGTTGTATTATTATAATAATACACGTGCATCTATAACAGGCACAATGCGTTGCAAAATACAATATAATATTATATACACATATAGAGTACGAATATCACATAGACATTAACCACATATCATATATCATATTCTACCATAACTAAAAGTCCAAAACTCGTCAAACCGTTTGCACCTTTCCGGCGGTCCACCATATGCCACAATGTAAATCGTTACAATGGGGCACCGAGATTTACTTCAGCTCCATTGTACGTCGTTATCTAAAAAAAAAAAAAATCGAACATTTCATTCTGTTTTTCATTAAAATTTAACCGTTAGTATATTATAATAGGACGTGTATCAAAATATTATATTATGCAACGTATAATTTATATTATGTCAAAATATTACTATGATTGCGAGCAGCTCTGTAGAGGTATTATGTAAATTTCTCACCGTTATCACTGTCTTCCTATTATATTCACCGTTGACGTTTTTAAATATAATATAGGCCTTCAATATTGTCATCGTAGCCGGAAGCCCGTGCCAGTGGCGTGCCGAATATATTGGAAATTAATGCCATCAGTCAGCGAGTTTGAAAATGAAAAATGGTTTATTCGTTTGTAATTATGTCCGTATAGTATCCGCATTCGTGTAGAAACGCGTAGTCGTATATTGTTGGCAGTAGACTGATAGTGCTGTGCGTTATACAGATACAAATATATTTTTATCAATCTATTTAAATACAATTGGTATCAGAGATAAATTATCTAAACAATTTCTTATGTCAAGTTAACCAATTATTTTTACCTACTCAGTATATTTTGAAGTACCAGGGATTCTCATGAACAATGAATTGCCTTTTACTTATTATTCGATGTAATTTTCAAATAATTTTGATTATCTACCTTATGTTTACTGCATATTTCGTTATTGGGGACTGGGGTTATTATAATTATAGTCGTGGCATAAATTATAAATTCGATTCTTAAATTATTTGTCTCTTTATTAATTTGTTCATATTTTATCTATTGTCTAGATAATTATTGGATTATCTCTGTACATAACACTGTAAATTAGATTATAGACTTGGCGTAAAAAAAAAATGCCGATCTCGGATCACCCCAACCAGCGATAACAAAAAAAAAAAAAAAGAAAAAACTCGTACACTGTACCTATACTGAAATTAAGTTTATTACACAAATCAATAATGACTAATTGTCACGTGTTTGCAGGCTACGGCAACGTGACTCCGCGGACGCTACTGGGCAAGCTGGCGACCATATTGTACGCGATAGTGGGCATGCCGTTGTTTCTGTTGTATCTATCCAACATCGGTGACATACTGGCCAAGAGCTTCAAGTGGATATACGCGAAATGCTGCCTATGCCGGAACTGCAAGAAACGCCGAAAGCGCATGTTGGCCATACAGCGAAAGGAACAGTGGAAGGTATAATATGCCTGTACAACACGAGACGGCGCAATGCCATTAAATAATAATAATAATAATAACGTTGTACATAAAATATAACAAAAATAATAATAAATATTATAATACACCGGCACTGTCGATAGTAAATCAAAAATGACGTTGATGTATCGCCTTCGCGCGAACGGCACTTAATCTTTAAACCGGTAGTGTGCGGCGCGGGGGCCAGGGTAACGTGAGGTTGGGCCTCTTCTCCCCGTCGAGTACACCACATCATAATAACATTATAGTACTATGTTATTATTATTATTTTATTCATATTTACGCGATAACAGCACTTATTTAGAACGTCGACTTTTGTGTTTTTCGAATCACTTAAACAATATTTTAACAATAAATAATAACGTGCCTTTTGATGGTTTTCCGATGAAAATCGCATTCGAATGTGCGCCATTTCTTTCATGTTTGCAAAAACGTTGTCGGCTACCGCTCGTACTATTCTACTATACGCGTAGAGGTAAAAATCTACTTCAGAGAAAACTATTTCCTAGCCTCGAAATAATCATTCTGTATTTTTATTATAATCCACCTCGTCTATCCTATGTCACTGAGAATATGTATATATAAATAATATTATATTATTAGAGTACTGTTATAGGATTCAGAATGATTTTTCTTTCAAAGCCCTGGTGACATAACCCGCGCCGCAATTCATTTGTTGTGCCCGTCGTTTTTGTATATACCGTCGTTATGATAATAAGAGTAATAGTAATAATAATATCTTACAGATGGATATGCGAGACTTCAAACTGAACACCGGCGTGCTTACTGAGGGCGAGGAAAGCGACGACGAGGGCACGACCGACGGAAGTTCCTCGTTAAGCTTCAACGACACGCAAGAGGTTACCGTGCCCATCTCTTTGTGTCTAACCATAATGGTCGGGTAAGCGAACGTGGTGATAGTGACGATATAATAATAATATTATATTATTATGACATGCGACGATAACGTGGATTTACGGGCTAGAAACTCGTTATGTATATATTAAACGGGACATAAATTACATTGAAATATTTCATTTTGGTAAAATACTTTAAAAAAAAAAAAAAATTAAAAAAAAGCATACTAGGTTGATATCAGATAGATTGTATGCATTTCGATATATGAATGAAAATAATAATTAACAAAACATATATCTAAAAAACGAATTAATGACCAATTAAGATATTTTTTATTATGATTTCTATATTTAAACGTACATAAACATAAAATGTATTAAATCTCCACGCCAGTAAACTCAAACCATTAGTTACTTTTAATACACGTAAACTAGATTATAGTATAATACTCAGAATGGATATTATTGCCTAAATAAATCATCTATATGATTGAAGATAGACGTAGATGAAGCGTTTGTTTATTGCGATTGGTTAACATTTGCAATCCGAGTGTAATCAAAATCGCATCGTAAACCATAATCGTTAATAATTCGTTATAGTGCTACATAATATAAATGTATGTATATTAAAATCGCCACGTTTTATTATCACGCGTGGGTAAACCACGAAATGTAAAAGTACGCAACGGACAATAGAATATAATTATTATTTAATAATATGCTCAGGTGATCCTCAGATTTTGCGATTTTCATTCTCATTATAAACACAATACAGTACGGCAGAATTTTATTTTATTTCTCAAGTGATATTTTTTATTTTACGTTTTGTGTAGAAATAAAAAGAGTAAGTCCTTACTGTATTTACATTTTTAGAATGTTTTTTAATATTAAAACCTAGGCGATATTGAACATTCTGTCAATTGTTATGCGTTTATGAATCGTGATATTCCGAGAAAAAAAACGGAAGATTCAAAGAACTGTTTGTAGGTTCTTCTAATACAATACGTTATTACTTCACATTATTTTATACACGCTAAGTAAAGTCCATGCTCGATATACTCGTAATTCATAGTACTTCTCTGTTTCCCTCAGCTCGACCAATCGTTCTAAAAACGAATCTATTACCCGTACGACGATACTTGCCAATATCGATCTCTCGCTTATTATTTAATATACCTTCTACTTAGTCGCTATTTATTTGTACTTACAATTTTATATTTTCTCTTACCATTATGAATTTATGATAGAAACCTAAGAGAGGACTTCGTACCCGTATATGTCGTCTTTGTCTTACACACGTACGACATGTCAAATTTTCGTCCACCGGCTTCAATTATTGTGTCGTTAGTTTTGATATTGCAGTATATTGCCCTATCATTATGCTTTTATTTGTCGTTATATGCACCTGTTATATAATACGTATTCCATTTAAGGTCTCAGATACAATCTCGTTTTTCTGTAAGAATTAAATAAATAAAACCGTTTTTTTAAGTATGATATTTTTATTGGCAAAACACGATTATTGCTGTTTGGCGCCCTTAAAGTCTTGTTCATCAAATCACTGTTTCTTTTCGTTAAAATTAAATGAAAAGTGAAAAAAAAATCGCCACACTTAATCATTTTTTCATAAGCATCAGAAAATATTTTAATTAAAACACCGGGACCCCATTGCCAGATCGATATACTTATCCGGGCTCACAATGACGGTCCCACGAAATCGGTACAGCGGATCGATAGCAAAAGAACGCTTTTCGTCATTTTCTCGTTTTGCATCACGGCATCGGTAGGTATAGATGTAAATTATTTACGAGGCGATAATCCCCACTGGCATTCTTTACATTTTCCGGTTGTTTTGCCGTCAACACTACAATATTCTAGTGCGCGAGCGTTGTGTGAAATCACAACAATATTTAAATAAATGCACGAGACGGACGAGGTGTCCGTTTTCAACACAGTTTCTAGAAAGACATAATAATGTTAATATTAGTATTATTAGTGGCGATTCATTGTGACATTTCGATTTTTCCTGTTCGCCCTTGGTCACTCTAAACGGTTTACAATTTTCCTGCACTAAATATCGTAATACGCACGTAGCCGTTATCGATATGGAGAACTAATTTCGTATAGTCCGGTCGTAGGCCACAACGACTTTTTATGTCATATGTTTAAATTAAACACTTATATATGTCGTGTACATCAGAGGTCTTCGAGCTATGTGTAACGATCCAATGTTGAGTCGCGTAAGTTTTAAGATTGGGTCGCGGTAAGTCTACTGTTGAAAATTTAAAAAATGCATGCTTATATAAATTATATAATATTATAATATGTTATGTATGTTAGGTATGACACAAAACATTTTTTTCCTATATAATATAAATATAATAACAATTAAATATTACCTATATTAAGCAATTTGAACTTTTTTTTGACTAATAAAGCTGAAGTGGGTCGTAAAAAAAGTGTGGTAAAAAAATTAGGCGGCAAGTCACAAAGTTTGAAGACCACTGGTGTACATAATAATAGCATTCGCTTACCCATACTTATAATCATGTACAGTGCGTATGACATTTTACCCGATGGCTGGCTTATAACGAAAAACAAAAGTTTCACGTTATTATTTCTGTTGCCACAGTGTTGGTGTTTGTGCTCCGTACGCACAAGATATTCGCTCACGAAATTGTTTTGTCACTAGACATTCACCACGGTGTTCGCTGAAACGTAAATGAGCACCTCTCAGCCTTCTAAACAATCGAAAAACATTGATAGTGAACGCATGCGTTAATGATTTTATTGTAGCGAACGGTAGATATTATAATATAATGGTATCTACACAAAATTACAAAGCGTTTCCGTTGAAAATATAACTACACTTGATCGCTTTGTTTATATACTATAGGTATGCGTCCACTACAACCCTTTTACATTGATATTTTCAAAACAAATGGTAGTAATTATTTAGCGCATTAACTTTTGTGATTGTCATGATTTTTGTTGAAGTGCGAAATCAAAAACTATATATATTTAGGTTGTATGTATCATTGTATGTTGCTGATATCGTATTTTAACCTACTCAATTTAAAATATTAAATATTTCAACATGTTTTTCTAACGATAACGTTTTATATTTATATTTAAATTGTAATATATCATTATTTTACATGATTTCAAAAAAAATTTTCATTTCATACGCTCAAAACATTTTTTCTGTATTCACGCTGGTATTTTTTTTTACAGTCTCTCGAAGGAAAACTTATGGATAACCTTGTGTTGGGTTTTTTAACCTTAGGTATAAATCACAAAAATTTTATGAATTTTCAACTTCAAAATTCCTTAGAAATTTTCGTGTTTTTGATATATTTCGTAAATATTTGAACTTTAAATACTTATGAACAAAAATTGTGACTAACGATTTTTGATTTTTTTTTACTACAATAAGTACAACTTATAATAAACCTTTAGATTTGTTGGATGGCAATATTTTTTTTATTGGCATTTTAAGAAAAAAAACTTATTTCAATTGTCTAAAAGTAGCTTAAAAAAAGTCAAAATATTTTGAAAATTTAATCGTAAATAGATAACTATAATATAAACATTTGGTGAAAACTTAAAGTATTTACAATGATTCGTTTTTGAGTTACAGTAAAATCAAAAATCGATTTTGTCAAAAAGTGTTTATGCGTAAAAAATCCCGTTCTTCTGTTATTTTTTCAGGATTTTTCCCGACGCTTTTGAAAACTACTGGACATTTTTTACTTTTAGTTCCATTAAACTATCGAATGTCTACATTCGAGTATAACGATTCAGACTACCTACGTCTGATTCTTGAATCATTTCAAAAGGTTATTTTGGATGTCGAGTAAATACACCAAAATAATGTACAACTGAATAATTAAATTGTATGCCACTACCAAGTTCGCTGAATTCATTACCACGGGCAGTATACTGGTTATAAGTTTTAGCGACTTTATTTTAATGTTCCAAAAACTATAATATTAAAATAATATAATACGTTATAGCAGAGGAAAAAAAATGTTTCTCCGCATTTGAGTTATAGCCGTTTTTCACTGTTTTTCTTCCCACTGCGACTAACTCGGCTGTATAAAAAACGATCTCTGTCGCAAATTTATATTAAGTTCTTGCTGATTTGAAGTTTTCTCAATTAAAAAAATATAAAACTCAAAACTTCTCCGACGAGAATTGTTTTATACCATTTTTTTTCGTCATGAAAAATATGTTCACATTAAATTACATTTATTTTTCTTGGAAACGTTTAGTTGTCAAACATGAATCATCTTGACAAACCGTAAAAAATAAAAATATAATAACTGTCCATAACAAAAACATGTTTGTTGTTATACCAAAAACAATAATTGGTAGGAAAAAAATGAAACAAAATGTTTAATTTATACTCACGAGAAACAGTCTTTAATTGACATCAGATAAAACGGGATGTAATGACCTACTTAAATAAGTGTAAAAATCATAGGTCATTGAGACCCCATAATTCTCCATCAGCACATACCTATAGAAATAATTTATTAAAATGGAACAATTTTGATATTTAACCACAAATTTTGATTTCATTATCATGTAATAATTTTTTGTAGTAATAAGTTCGCTGCTGAAATTTTCTGACATTTTTAATGCTAATAAATAAACGCTTGTTTCGTCCGGGAGAATTAATGGTGTACGCATAATATTCTGCTCAATCAAGTTTTGTTTCAGTATCTACAGTCACTGGTTTATAAAATATTATTATCACTGATAAATTCCTCCTCATTTTTCGGAAGTACCTGTATATTTTGAATACATTTCAAAATTGTGTGTAATTCCTTTTACTGAATACATTTGGCCGTTATGGTACCTAACTATAATATTATATACCTACACGAAAAATCCATCTTCAGGTTATGTATTAAACATAAAATTGATAGTGTGTATATAATATGTTCTATATGACTATATGCTCAAACATGTACTAATTGTTAATTAAAAATATTCGTTCCAATTACAGGCTTAGGATTGTCAACAAACGATTGGCCCAATTGAAAATCGGCTGTTAAAAATTTTATTTTATTTGAATGATTATAATATTAAATTTCGAGGACTCGAAGCCATTAATAATTGCCTTTTTATTTTTTTATAAGATTAATTGTTATGATATGATAACCAGCGGGTACGTATGCGATAATATGAGCCGTTGAAGTCCACAGCACCTTCAAATCTCATACTTTTACATGTAATTGTTTATTTGAGTTAAATTAAACTATTTTCAAATATAATTGACTTAAAAAATGATTTCGAATCCATTACTTGAAGAAACGGAAAGTAGGCCCGTTACAAGCACATTAATTAAAAATATTTATATAGTTTAATATTAGGAGTTTCATGAAACACGAGCGCATAAAAACAAAACTGACGATTTAATCGATTGGCTAATAACTACTTCAGCTGATCTAATATAAAATAATATAATTATGACTTTATTTACTATACAACTTTCCCAGTTACGAAAAATTGATGGCGAATTAACTAGTTAGTTGATTTTATGGTTGACTTAAAAGGTTAACTAGGTAGTTAAAATAGCCAGTTATATTTCATTATTTTTTCCCATTAATGTGAAAAATATAAAAGTTATACAAGTATAAAAGTTTACATCATATTAATCGTTTTAACATATTTACAAATAGTATCGTTAGGACTAAATAATTAATCATTTTATTTTTATTTTTTCGTAATACTATGTTTAATTTATGTTGGATGATTTTAGATTAATGTATATACACAAATAAAAATATTCTGCTATTTAATAATTTAACCGACTTAAATCTGTTGTTGCCTAGAGTCTAGGCCCTATACCATAACAGTTAGTGTACGATAAAAGGCATAGTGTACTAATATTTGAAAAGGTTTAATAATTATTTAAAAAAAAACGTAATATATTGTACAATCACTGTGTATGACTCAGATGGCAACTAAAAGTAATTCAATTAATAATAAACCTTCTTTAAATTTAGTTAAATTAGTTTTGTTTCTCACTATACAACTTTAAAATTTTAAGTTAAATATATTTTTTGCTAGCAATCAATTTATTACATAACGACTGTCAACTAAGAAAAATTAACTAACTCGGGTAAATTTTTTCATTAACCTGCCCGCCTTTGTTAAGAGAACGCCATACCCGCATATGTTGTCTCCGTCTTAAAAGTACGTAACATAGCAAATTTACGCTTAGCAGATCACGTTTAGCTCCGTTAGTTTAAAAATTAGAGTGAATCGACCAATTGTGAAACTTGATGGCAAAAACATTAAGAACATTATAACAAATGCTCATAACTCACATACCTCATAATTTTACGTACTTGTACAAGACGGAGAACGGCGTCCTCTTAATTACTGTAATGTATTGGATATTTCATGGTCATAATTATACGGCATTAGATTGTCAGGTCCATTGCGGGAATTATGACCCTACTGCGACAATATTACATTCGACATTTTGCCATATTTCATAAGTACGGTGCGAGTTAAAATGAAATACTTATAGTATATGTTACTGTTATTAGATTTTAATATGACTGAAGTTGCGTTTTACACGGAAATCTGGAATATAGGTTACCATTTTAGCGAACTAAATATAATGATATACTCCCAGCATACAATTACATTGTGAGTTAATTCGCGGAACTACTCTCGTTTAGCACGTAATATATGTATTAATATTGTACGAATTTTCATACTGCGCATATTATGAACACTGTACAGTGGTAAAAAAAAACACCGGATGGGGAAGTTGATGGGTTTATTTCGCCGATTATATGTTTCCCCGTGTAATTGAACTTTCCCAAATATTCATTTTACAACGATTTATTGCAATAATAATTATAATATGGACTAGGATAAAGCACCCGGTGGGAAGTTAAAATCGTGTTTTTAGAACACTTAAAATAATATTTATGTAACGATACAAATATACGATTGTGAAAAAACATAATAATTATGCTTACACGTGTTACGTAAAATCGGCGATGGTACAAAACTAATAAACTTTAAAACCAGTGCCTATTTATTTATTTTTTTTTTTTTATGTATAACAGCTAATTTATTACTTGAGTAATTATTTTAATCATTTTAATATAATTATTTCTGTGGCGTTACAAAAATAGTATGCATATGATAATATTATAAGCTAATGCTATTAAAAGTATGAAACGAAACTTTTGAGAGGGCACATATTACACCACGAGTATTATACATGAATTATTAGGTTAGGTTGAATAATTTTTAACCCTCGAAATGTGATTAATTGAGCACCTGTTTGTTTCTCTTTATCTATTGAGCACGCGTGTTGTACGAACGGTTGAGTTGTTTGATAATAACTGTATCACCAGTACTGTATGATACTGTTTCATCCACATCTCGTTCTATCTCTCGGCATACACGGTAAAATGGATACGAAAGCAGATTTCGAAGAATAAAATCGAAAGAAAACAATGCTCACACGTATTATTGTACATACTCCAGAAACCGTAGTAATATTTCGTTGTTTTTATCTCCCCGATGCGCCGTCGGCACGGACGAACGTCGGTTAATAAGGCGGCCGAACCCGATTCATTATTACTACGCCCCCGAGGGCGTCCGGGGATTTACCTTTTTTCTTTATACCCGGTATACGGTTCGTGTGGGAATGAGTAAAGAAAAAACACCACAAAACACAAACAACAAACGCTTCCAAAATGTTTTCGCAAAGTGATATTTCGTACGTGGCAGGCAAAGCACGGACAACCGTAAATGTCAATGCAATTCAACGTTCACGAATGTGACGTCACGCAACGCATGTGTTTATTAATAATAATTTCTTTATGTTGCTAATGAAAGATAAAACACTTTTTTTTTTCTTTTACATCTTTTGTACGTTTATGTAGGGCCTGTTCACTGAGTATCCAGGCTATCTACCATTGAATAAATCATCTTATCATCTATCGATGGAATAGCTCACTATTTGCGTACATATATCATTATACATAAATTTTTACATGTGTTTACAAACTTCTTGAAATGTAGCACGAATTTTAAATATTTAAGATGTGTGAATTATTTAAATTTTTTTAAAACTTTTATAGTTTATTTATAATAATACTCGTATTATACTAATATGAACGCAAATCAATATTTACAAATATAATATAACATGGTTAAATCAAGTAAAATCAGTGGTAAATATATATATATAACAATTTTAAATAATATTATGATATTTAAAGTAAAAATATAGAAAAACTTAAACATGTAAATGATGTATCATATTATTGTTGTCCTTTCACTAGGTATTATGAACTTACGATTTTAGTAAAATAAATAAAAAAAATACTATAACATCTACGACTGATCAAATTTTTATAATTATAAATTTAAGCTTTTTTCTTATAACTTATAAATTACCCAAATAATTAATAATAATGTATTAAAATAAATTAAATTTGTTCATAAGGCTAATAGGACACGGAACATTTATATTATTATGTCGTATGTTATTGCGATAAAATATAACCTTTGCCTCGTATAATGTGTATTTATTTTTTCGATACGGTCAACGAAATCATACATATTTTATAAACGTTAAAGTGTTGAGTAAGAATAAAAATAAAACACGAGATATTTTACTTTTCGTCAGCGTGCTCGATAAAATGGAATGTTTCGCGGAACATCTCAAACTTCAGACACTATACACGTGTACTATATTATTAATAGTTACGACCGACGATTGGGTTTCGTTTCGCGCGAGAATAATGCTGCTATCAGCCCGGACGCACACGCGCGTAAACGTGTACCTACTACGATATTATATAACGCGCGGGCGATAACGTTCGGTGCAGCGACGGCTTTGCATATAAAATATATTGCACGTGATTTATTCGCAGAGGACACACGACGGTCGCGGGGTCGGGGTTCGAGGTAGTGGTCCATAATATCGTAGCCCAGTGAAACTTCCACGTTACGAAGTCTCAGTGGGCAACAAGAAAAATAATTCTTGTTTTACGGAAATTCGTTGAATGTAAAAAAAAAAAAATGTTTCCTTAAACAGAAAATTTCTTTGATGAAAGTCCTTTTGTATCTACAGGGGGATGATAGTGGCGGTGGTGGGGGGGGTCGCGTCTTCCGGGCAAGGTGTGATGGCTATATATTCACTTTGCTTCCGGATATTCTGTGCCGGCCTCGCGGGAAAACACGCCGCCGCGTCGTAATATTATTACTTTTGATCTATGCGCGTGCATTACAAACGAGAATATAACACTATTACCGTCATAACTACCACGCGCAAACGTTTCCACACGTTCGCTGTACGCGATTATAATATAACAGTAATATATAGGCGTGTATTACGAGGGTCGGCGGAATCCGTTAATAACATATGAATATTGCAGCAAACGGGCGTTCTCGAATTTCCTGTATTTTTTTTTTTTTTTTACTGCAATGCTCGCGGCGGGCATGATAAATATGCACGCGTTGACGACGCTGTAACTCACTGTATTTGACGTGTATTTCGTCGCCACTGCGGAAGTATCGTACACCTTATGGTATAGGTACCCAGGACGATGATATCTAATATACCTATGATGGCGGTTTATACATCATACGAGTATGTACTGCGGACAGCGGCCTAAACCACGACACTCGATACATTTTATAACAGGTACCTCCTATCCTGCCTTTAGTAATTCAGTCTAGTGACCGGAACCTGTGCGATATTATGTATCATACAATTTGTGTGTATTTTCGTAATAATACTAATAATATTACACTGTTTGTGCCTCAACACGTCTCTGCACGAACGCACGTACTTACAACTCACCCACGTTGTATATAATGTAAATTCCGCCGATTTATAATTATCATAAACTCCGTAAACCCCTTTGGTATAATAGATATATTGATGACAAGAAAACACTAGCTACTAGGTCCGCCGATCGTATGGAATTTGATAAGCTGATGGGGTAGCGCGGGACAGCGAATATTTTATAAGCAATTTATGTTATACGTTTGGGTGAAAATGTACATGATACATATTTCCTATGAAAGGGCTTTGAACTCTGTTGGGACTGTCCATCGATATCACCGGTATTAGTACGATGTTAAGTTTATTACTAATTATTATAATTACGAACGTTATGTTATATTATTTTAATAAATTATATATAAAAAATAAACAATATTTGATTAATATTAAAATTAAGAATTGGATATTTAATTTTTTTTTATGGAATTATTACTGTAATACTATCATATTTAATATTGGTCTCATATTAATTGTGTTAACATATACATACTGAATTATCTATTGTGTTTTTCGGTCTGAATTGACATCATCTTTATCGATAATATTACATTTCGTATTATTTGTATTTGCAATGAAACACAAATTATGCCTTATAGATGTTTGGGTACACTGAATAAATGTATGCATTTTAATATGAATAAAATATCGCAGGTCTGATTGTGTTGGAATCACTGCAATTCGGAATGTTTACTTTCCTTATATATCATATCAACAGTAACATGTGGTTTCTATAATATAACCAGTAAATGCAATGTCATCCACCCATTGGAGCTATTTCCGTATTGGTGCCATATGGATATATTTGTGTGATAATTCCATCACTTGCTTCATTAGATGGGAAATATATCTAAAAAAAACAATTTTAATCAATTACCAAGATTGTAATAACTACCAATTTTTTTTTAAGACGGTTTACTCTTTCGGATTTTCTTAACAGGCATTTAGACAAATGGTATTAATGAAATTATTAATTGGCAATCTGGAAATTAATTAGCAATAGCGTCATAAGCAACTTAAATTATCAAGTATATTTTTTAGTTTTTACTATGCGCAATGGTATTTCTTACTTATTTTAAGATATTATGTATTTATTGTATTTAAAGTTTAGAATGTTTAGACTGAAATTCAATTTTCAATGTTTTTCGGTATTTACAGAAAGTTGTCGTTACATTTTGAGTTATAAATTGATATGATATGATATAAATACATATTACTCGTTCGTATTATAATAACTAAATAGGTACCAATAATATAATAAATGCTATAAAAAATTGTTTCAACCTACCTTAATACTAAAAGTAAAATAAATTTCATAACAGCAATATAATAAAAGCGTATCACAAAATATACTTAGTGATATAAGCTGTTAAATTGTCTCCGCATGGAATTATTTTTCGTATAAAATTATATATCATTGAATTTGAATTTTACTTACTCATAAGTCATAATAGCGATCCACTAGACCAGTGGTTCCCGAACTTTAACGACCACGGCACCCTTGAGAAATAGTTTGTGTTTCGTGGAGTCCTCTTTTTTTAAACAATATAAATAATCGAAAATACGAAATATATTATAATATAAAATAATTTCCTCAATAATCACATACATCTGGCGGAACCCTAAGATTCCAAGGAACACACTTTGAGAAATGCTGCACTAGCCATCTAATGTACAGCAGAGTTGTATCTACTTGACTACCTTTTTAAATTATAATATTATATTGTTATTTGAGTTATTTCATACTTTTTTTTATTGTAATCGAAGTGTAATACTAAGGTAACAAAGGCACAATTATAATAAGAATATCGTTATCTAATATCGAACGGGAAATTGGCTGCGTAGATCGATTTTGTGTGCGTTTTCTTCGTAATAATATGGCCTACTCTACTATGAATAGATATTAGATACTATTAAATCATTAAGTACTTCGAATTTACGATCGAACAATAATATAATAATATGCCCACCTACTGCAGGTGAAAACGATAAAACGGAGATATTGTCCACAGTTCGCGTGCGCATAAATTTCGCACGGAAACATTTTCAATTCCGCTTCCTACGAGATGGGATCGTCCCAATACTCACGGCGCAATACGTAGGCCATAAATATATCGCAAACGTTGTGTGTGCTACTACTGGCTACTACTACAGTACTACTTATGCTACTAGCTGTATGTACAAAGGATATGTATTTTTTGTTCGTTATTTATTTTATTTTTTGTCTCCTACCCGACGACCTATATCATGTGTAAAGGATATATTATACGGACGACAGAGACCGTCGAAAACGGCGTCGAAACGGCATACATTTTATTCTCAGCTCGCTCTAGAGGCGTTCGACGGACTGATTTATGGCCGGCGGCCCTGTTTCCCGCCATCGTCTTCTTCTTCTTCTTTTTCTTCTTTGTGCTTCCGCCACCACCGTCCGATCGGTTGGTGGGTCGGTAGGTCGGGTGTCTTAGAATACAAACTCCACCGGCGAGACTGCTGCAGTCCGTAGTTTCTGCTGCGTATTAAAAGCGAAAAAGAAAGTCCCTGGCAGCGGCGGCGGTAGCGGTGACTGGCGGTTGAGGTCCCGACAACAATACGAAACGGACAGGACGAGGGATAATAGTGGGCTGGAGGACGTATATTTGCTCGTAAATCGTATTCGAGGGCGAGACTTTCGAATTGGATTCGTCACTGAGTTATTGTTCGCAGTATTGCCCCGCTGCGGTATTCGGGAGCCGATACAATCGACATAGTTATTATTATCATAGTTTCCGGGCCCCGCGAAGAACCCAAACGATTTCGATGACCAGATTACGCGAATGGTGTATACCACGACTTATAATATTGTTATAAAATAACTGCATTGTTTACCCGTCAGCGTCTTTCTTTTTTTACAATTCCATTATTATTGTACATAGATACCTACGTGCAGCAGCCCACGGATTCTGTCCGAAACATTACTTTCGCGGCACGTCGGAATCTTGAACCCCAACCAAAGCACTGCAACGGAGGAAAATCGACTAAACGAGAACGCTTCAGTGTCATCTGAATTTACATATACGACCCGTGTTTGGTGTCCCAGTTTTAATACTGCCCTGCGCCACCGCCGTTCTGTTGATGCGTACAACATATATAAATAATATTATGACTGCGTATTTCAATGAAATCTAACGTTATAGTTTATGGACACACACTGTGACAATGTGACAAAAGAAGATTTGCTCAACGAATTCTATAACCGACTTGTTGCACACAATATATTACAGGACTTATAGATTGTAGTTAAAAATGTTTAGCAGAAGTGATGGAGTTCTGTCAACAGTGTTCGATATTGAACGAATCGTAGTTTAATTAACGTTGTTAAAACGTAAAACCGTATATAAGCGCTTACATTATACCGGGGAAACCATATCGTTATTGTTTGTTATTATGAAATTGAAATGCTGAATTATATGATCGAGTCATCATCGTTGTTGTGTTGCAACCGTGGTTATTAATCCATTAATGTACACACCATAAAACATTTGCGCGCCAGTTGTAATTTTTACGACCGCGCTGTATCCTCCAGCGAGTCCAAAATTCAGTGAAAACAATATTACGCAGAATGAACAACGAGTATTTGAATAGCATATGAATGCGTGGAACAAGGGACATTATTATTACGTATTCGGATCGCGTGTAAACGAAATGTTATCATACAAACAGTTATTTGGTAAAATCGGTGATAAAAAACCCTCCACCTCAACTATTTTTTGTAAGCAAGCTGACAATTTTAAACGTGTTCAACACAATGGGGACAGCGGCGTAAGCCAGACTTTCATGGTTATACGACAAAACAATGTACGCCCGCCAGCCCAATACTCTGTATTAAATAAACCGCTCACATAATATTATAACCGTGAAAGGGTGTATTGGGTTTTCGACATCGTACCTTTTCCGTATACCGAGTGTGTATGAAAGTTGATCGATAAAATATTCGGTTTGAACCCACTCTAAGTGCGTTGGCCGACTACCTGTATAATAACCTCAAGAAATGGACGGGTATTTTTAATTTATTTCCCCCTGAGCGTGAATATAGTAGTATAGTTATTATTATAACCCTATCAAGACCAAAAGTTCGATTAAAAATATTTGTTTGTTCCAAGTTTTAAAAAGTTTTAAAATATTAAAAAAGTGATTTTTTTTAAACTTAATTTAAGGTATGACGTTAATGGCGTTTTAAATGTATTGGTATATAGAGTAATTAATGATTTATTTGAGAAAAAAATAGTGCACTCAAGATTCTTTGTTGAATTTATTTAATTTATTTATAGCATATTCATTGGTTGGAAACCCTACACATATGTCACTTCGAACAAGTTATGTGCTCATATTTGAATTATTTAATAGCTATAGAAAGTTTAATTGATTTTTGTTATTTTATAACAATAATTTTTGATAAAATAAATACCTATTTTAATAATTCCTAAATAAAACAAAACAAATGGTTACCTATAAATTAACCTTAAAAATAGTTTTCAATTAAAATATTTTAAATAATATGACTAATTATTAATTATAACTGATTATAAACTTCACTATAATATAGTAAAATTATTTATTTTAGCATCGTATTATAAAATTCTGACGATTTATCGTTATTTTTTTATACATATTATATTATATTAATATAGTATATAAAACAATTTTAGTGATCCTAAAATAATTTGGATACAATATAGCCTTATTAGGTAATACTATTATATGAAAAAAAGTTTAAGATAAATATAAGTTACGTTATTCATGTTCAACATACAAAATTATTTGCAAATATGTAAACATATTATAACTATTTTAATTTCAAATAGTTGTTTTCGGTATGCGTTGAATTAATCCATTATTAAAATTGTATTATTTTAATAAAAATCAACACATTTTTACATTTAAATTTTCATAACTTTTGTATGGATCAAAATCCAATAAGTAGACGCATCATAATATAGAATTTGTTTAGTTTTAATTATTTATTTCAATAATCCTTAGTGTAGTGGTGCGTTGGGTTTTGGCTGTTAGGTTTATTGTAGGTGTATACAAAGGGCTTCAATAAAAGTACTTTAGTGTGGGTAGGTTGGCTTATTCAGCTAGTGAGTGAATAGAGTTCAAATCCTATAAAACCACCGTTGTCTCGAAAATTTTCATAAACTTCTAGTTTATGACGTGTATAAGTCAATAAAAATAACCAATCAATTAAAGGAGTCATGGCGGTAATCCTTTTTAGAATTCCCGAAGAATAACCCCCAGTAGTCTTTCTGTATAGTTTTTGTAGCTCTGTTTGGAGAAAAAACGGCGATAGTACTTTTAACATTACAAACAATAATAATATATCGATGGTTTAGGACCACTGCTGCTTCAAACCCCGTCCCCGAACTGTATTCCGACAATGGCCTCCGAAATCGCATAGCATAATATACACAATATTATTATATAACGCCATAATACTCAATACTCGTACCGAACACAGTTGTACGCCGTTTCATCAATTGTTGTTAATATTACCATTGGTTATAGCATTTATTCTATAGGCAATGATATTACGTACCACGCGAATTATATGATTAAATATCATATTATAATAAAACACGATTAATCCACCACACTCAGTTGATCTATCTGTCTCACACACAGACTCGCCCCCGCCGTGTATTACTTCAGGTCGCTTTCTGTGGTCGTTATACCACGTTAGGTTAATCCGATACACACGATAAACGTGTGCCATGCTGTGTCGTCAAAATCTAATGGTCGATATGTTTTGTACGTCGGGGCGGAAAGTTCTCGATGGTGGTCGTTTGATTTTTTTACGCTGTTGTACACCGCAAGCTTGCTTATCGCCGTTACGCACAAACGAAACTAGGTGTATTTATTATGACCGTGAAGGGTAAAGATTAATTTTTAGATAAATATTTGTTCTCCGCGTGGTTGTAATACATAATATATATATATGTACATTATATAAAAAGAAAAACGAAATTGCGTTTTATGTAAAACCACTCCGGTCGTATATAATATAGTAACTTGTGACTTGCAATAATATAATAGGTCTTATATTATATAGATAATAATATATTCCATCGAAACACTGACCAATTTTATAAACGACTCAAAATTCTTAAAGAAATTATGATACTATCTATTATTATTATATACGTACAACATGAACTTACTTTTATTTATCTGTTTATATTTGTTCTACGCAATATTTACCATTACTGTAATCCATTTGTTCACAACGATATTATAAAATTATTTTTATCTCGGTAGCCTATGTTTCTGCGATTCGTACAATGAATAAAACATAATGACGATAAATAAATACAAATAACTTTACCCGTACGATATAATTTATAAGAATATGATCAAAAACAACGATAATCGACAATATATGAGTCCATGTAATATACGAAACCCCGTCGAGCCGGGTGCGTTTGGAGTTTTTGAGTGCGTTTCGTCAACGTTCTTTCGTTAGATTAATGCGATAATAACCGTAATACGCGGGCGATGGATTAAATTGAATTAAGCTCAACCACGCGCCACCTCCGTCCGCGTGTGCCATAACCACAGTAATATACAGTGTATTATATCATAATACAATATTACACTATATTGTAGTGTACTTATCTATTATTATTCAGATGCATTAATACACCGCGATCGTGACGACAAGCGTTACCGTGTGATGGAATTATTACGTTTCGCGACCGTGTGATTTCGTGACGATTTATTCGCAGAGAAATTACGTATGCACCGGACACGCATCGAGTAGATTGTTGTTAGTTTATTATTGATTAAACTGTGATGATAATATACAATGTATACCAGGGCCGGTCAAACGGTCGATCGCAAACGATTTCAAAGTCGATCGTGTTGGAATTTATTTTTAGGCTACGCACGCGAAAATTAATCATGGTGGTTAGGTTTTTTATGGGATTCGATCCTCATAGGTGAAGTATATTTTTAGTAGATCGCGTCCAAAAAAGTTTGACCGCCCCTGATGTATACGTCTTTCAGTCGATGCAAAACCCTTATATTATAATGGTTTTCCGTAGTTTCTTTGAATGACGTAGCCGCTCTCAAAATATCGCTTTATAGTAGGCCATTCAAAATCATACTACCTAAGTGCATATTATTTATACGTATAATAAAATATGTAATTATAAATTGAATTTTCAATTTAAAAGCTATTGGAGTTCTGAATTCACTATATACAACGACTGCACAGCAGACCGGAGGTGATGATATCGGGATTGCATTCACCGTTCATTATTATAATTCGATTTGAACGCTATGTCCCCGACTGTCGCCGTTCCTGCCACACAGAGTCGAGATGTTGAGTTTCATTTTAAAATAATACAATATTAATAATTTAATCGAACAGTTTTTTTTTACACCCGGCCTGTATTAAGTCGTCCACCTTGTCGGTCGTTGGCCGTCGTCAGTTTTTTTTTTTTTTATGTCGTCTTAATTATTTGATGATTTTTTGCGCGAATTTACACACTACAATAATAATAATAATAATAATAATAATAATAAACTACCAACCTTCCCAGAAAATATAGTATACAAAGCAGTAGGCGAGGTTGTCGCCTAAGACCCTAGAGAGAGGGTCTAAAACTTTTAATTATCCTACCGGAGATCACACCCCACACCTACTCGACCGAATTGTGTGTGTGTGTGTTATCAGGAAAATAATTCATCCTCTACCATGTTTTTGGCTCCATCTACAATGACTTGAAACTATACGATAATAATATCAACAATATTATGTACCTATAAATACTGCGAAGGTCCTATAATTAAGAGCGCAAAAAAGGTCGACAAAACCACGTACACGATATAGGTGAACTTAAGCGTACAAGTAGACATTTGAAATAAACAATTTATGTACAATAAACTTAAGCGGTCGAATAATTTTAATCGAAAATGTTACGGGGATAATCTATCTAATGACGAAATTCTTGCTCAGCGGTTAAAGTGTCAGGTTAGACGTGAAGTAGGTGACAACATCAGTTTTTTTTTCAATCTTAAATGCAGTAGCTATACAATAAAAATTAGTATCAATCGTAATTAGTAATACACCTATGTAAATACAATAATATTATCACTTGTGATTTGGCAACCGGTCGTATCGGCAGCGAGTTGATAAAAATACCGTACCGGTAAACGAGCACGTTTGGCTGCGATAAATCAATTTTTACTTTTATTTATTTTATATTGGAATTCCCATTTTTTCCTTTCTATGCGCATTTATAATAACATAATAATAATAATAATATAAAGGTACTGTATATTTTGGCTCGTGATTTCGTAATATTACACTACGCCGCCGTGTAATCGAAATGGGATTTCGACAAACGATATATCATAACCATCCGATATTGCATGCTATACGCCCTGTAAGACAGCGAGTTTTCTCAAACGAGCAACTTTCACATTCCCCGGCATCGTACTTTCAGACCCATCCCGTTAGCATAATATTAGCTCAAACCTCCCCCCGTCGCCATATATAAAATAAACCGAACTAAACAAATCACCGAATTCACGTGGAAGTTTTCACGATCAAAAACATGGAATCGTTACACTACATACTATTTTCTCGTCGTCAACGTCGTTTTTGTCAGTTTTTATCATCCCAGCGGGCGGTGAACCGTTTTCGACAGGTACGTAGTCGTCATTCACTTTATGACCGATCCACGATCATCAGTCTATAAAAATATCATATTGTTATCTTTCCGTGAGGTATGCCACGTGCGGAATTTGGTTAATACCTTTCCATGGTCTGGTAGGGAGAGGGGGCATGTATATCAGTTCTATCCATTTTGTATCGATTCGGTGTGCTACTGTTGTTGTTGATACTAATACTACCTATAGATTCCGTTGTGCTTCAAGTTTAAATAATAATATGAATACGAACATTACTGAAAGATGTTATAGGTAGTTTAAAAAATATAAGTCTAGAAAAAAAATATATTTGTGATTATAATCATAGCTAAATACTTATTTTTTAAATTAATTTATATATTAAATTAATCATAACAATATTTGACAATTTAAAAAGCACCTATAAAAAATAAATTGCACAACGCAAAAAAGAATCAAATACCGACTATATATACTGAATATTAATTATAGGTAATATTATTATTGAAATAAAAATGTACATTGCACATTCGAACAATTTATAATTAACATGGTAATACACATGATAAATTTTCATATCTTTTGGAAATTCTAATTAAAATAATATATATATATATATATATATATTAGTATAATAGTGATATACCTAGTTAAAAAAATGAAATTGTCAATTTTACCTTCTGATATAAACATACAATGAACTCGTACAACGCGATCTGTCTAAAATAAACCGTCAAGGGTCTTTTATAGCTTTTAAATTCTTGCAATTTCAACCGTCGGATTACGTAGTAGATTACAGTATAGCGACTATCAAGTAATCAATTATTTTTCAAACAACAATATTATAAATAATAAATCATTTGTGGGTAACGACTAGAGCGATAAGACCATCCGAATGTTTAGAACATGCGTGCGTGTTTATCGTTTAAACTTAAACGATTGCAGATCACCTAAAATCCTCTCGTAACGTGAACTATTAATCTTGTATGAAACTATGTACACTTATACTTACATTTAAACTTAAAACAATGTTTATAAAATTATGTTGTTAATATTTGATTTTTGATAAATATGAATGAAATAAAACTATATTTTGTCATTTCTGAGATATAATTTATGAACACGATGCGACGAGCCACGATTAAAACGTACTTAATATTATACTAATAACTAATATATCATCGAATTTGTAAAGTGGTAATATATAAAATAATGAAGTGCATAATAAATACCTATACTATTATAGCGATAACTGACGGTTTAATTTAAAACAAAAATATCGTACACATTTTAAGATATTATAACCGTTTTGATAAAATGTACATAAATCATAAAACAAATGTCCATGGATTGTAATTTTTCATACTCAACAATAACTGAATCTATCTTTCGTTTTATTGTATTATAATATTATATTAAAAATGTTTGATTTTTGTGGAACATTTTAAATTCTTTTTTAAGTGCGTTGGTCAAACTCAATTCGGAAAAAAGTTTCTAATAAGTACAATTGCGGTTTATTTTGATGAAACTGGATTAGATAATATAATTTATTAATTATAATATATATGTATATGTACTCGAGAATAAGATATTTTATCAATTTTAATTGTCATTGTTACTGATAGGTAAACTTGAAAACCAAATAACACACAAAATGTACACATTTAAATATAATATCGATTTTCACAGTTAAAAGGAAGTAAAATAAGAAAAAAAATTAAGTCTATTCTATTGACCAGTCTCGTAGTTTCTTTTTCCTGGCAGAGTTAATTATGAAAACGTGTGATGTTATCTCCTCCACTGTAAAATTTCTCTCCTTAAGATATTTCTTCCCTATAGGTTTTAACGTGAAAAACATATCTTTACTGATTTTATCTTTAGTCCTTACACAATGAACACAATTGGTAATTATTTAATGATATTATTATAAACCGTCCTTAAAAGACAATACATTTAAAATTTGTATTTATGTTTATAATTTATAAATCATATTTTAATCATACATTACAATATTATATTATATGAATAATATAATATGAATGAAGGTGTCCTAATGTTTAAAAATTTACTTGACGTTCCATGAATGTACTGAACCACTCAAACCTTCTCTACGAAACTACGCCAATCAGACTGTTCATTTTTTATCCACCGACTATCGCCACAATATAATATATTTATATATATTTTTTTCTTATTTATTTATTTTATTTATTTTTCCACCAAGGTATATATCCGGAGGCGCCATACTGTTCTCGAAATGGGAGTCCTGGGAGTTCTTCGATGGGTCATACTTCTGTTTCATATCACTGAGCACGATCGGATTCGGCGACTTCGTGCCGGGCAACAGCATCACCGGCACTGGCACCAATCCCAGCAGCGGCACCACTGGAATCCGAACTAGCGCCGGCACCGTCATCGAGCTCAGCTTCATATTGTGTTCCATGTACTTAATGCTGGGCATGGCCCTTATTGCCATGTGCTTCAACCTGATGCAACAGGACGTCGTGATGAAAATCCGTACGTGCACGGACATTGTGCGGAGGATCAGCAGGTGTAAAAACTGATCCACGTACCGTTGACGAAGTACCGAAATCGTGGCGTTCGATGTCACACTATTACATAATTTACGTATAACCCGTCCAGTTCATCTTGACACGTGAAATAAGTTACGATGATTAAAAAAAGTAAATTAAAAAATTATTGATTCGGAAATTGCAATAGTTTTTTTTCAATATAATAAAGTTTTTGGACCAATGCTTTTTTTTAAAAAATCTTAACAACTGTCGAGTGCCAAGATAAACTGGGCAGGTTATACGCGGTTCGTGGCATAATCGTGTCATTATCGAGCCGAATAATGATCTGTAGTCATATTAAGCATCACACGGCTGACTCGACTTTTCGGTGAACGTCAGCACCGATTTTCGACCTAGAGGTTCATGCAATTTTTCCTGCCATACCTGCGTGTTCTTGTACGCCGACAAAAACGGAACGGATGCCGGGTTAGGTTTAACACATTTTTTTATTATACTATTTTTAGATTTTTGTAATGTATTTCAACTTATTTTTTTTCTCCCGTTTTATTTTGTTCCACTTATCCCGTTCGCGTAAATAAAAGTCATTATTATGTTTTACCTTATGAGTTGGGTTTTAGTTTGCCGCGAGAAATTAACAGTCTGACCAGCGTACTTTGAAACAGAAACACATTTATCTTAACGTCATAGGACAGGTAATCTCATACACACTCCACCATTACGGTAAAACCGTGCGGTTTTCATTTTCTGCGTGTTCCCGTGGTCTCGTCTAAAGTCTACCCTTGTATATATTATTATTATTATTATTATTATTACAATATTTCCGTGTATAATTCATTACTAGAAAATGCGTTATTAAGTGAGCTGCCGGCCCGAATACGTACCGTTCGTGTGCATGACAAAACAGAAGACATCTCGCTTGTCTCAAACACCGACCAAAATTACAATACAATTATTAACGACAATAATATTATGCATTTATTATGTACACCTGTAAATCCATTACGAATTCATATATTGTATCGCTATGTTATTTTCGATATTTATTACAGATTATTATTAAGGTATATATTAAACTTGAATCTGTTGTTGTTATTTTTTTTCCATTAGTTATTTTTATTGAAATCGTGCAGGTACGATGTTTTGTACCTACAAAAATATCAGTTATCTATTAATGCAATAGATGACGGATATACTATACGTATAGACAAACCAAAAATACGATATTGATTTATTTTATAGTAATATAATGTATGATATATATATTACTATAATAACTAACCGAGGTATTGAAATACAATATAGATAAGTTCGAATATGACGTCTTTAGTGATTCTAGTAAATACGTTGATATTATTATGTCCACTGTATATGATATAAGTAATAAGTACCTACCTACGTTATTATATATCGTATTATAAACGAGAAAATTGGTATGCATACTATACACATATGTACATACTGTACATTATATACTACTAGAGATGAATTCTAAATGTCCTCATTTTTCCGTATATATTTTCCTTATGCATCTTTATTTCACATCATACGTTATAAAAGTGCATAATAAAATACATAGTAAGTATATTTAATTTTCAATCAAAATAAAAATCTACTGCTGGATATCATGTATCAAATAGTAACTAACTAAATAATATCTTTCAAATACTGTATGTGAACCATAAGTCTTTAAGGCTTAACTATATAATATTTATTACAATATATATAACGCTTCTCTTCATGAATATGTAAAATGTCTGTACCAATTTAAGCAAAAAGTATATTTCCTTTTATACCATTAAAATTCTTATTTATGAAATAAAAATTGTTTTTAAACTTTAAAATGTTTAAAATTAAAACTACTAAAAATAAAATATTTAAATCTTTTTGATCTTTAAAATATTTTATTCCTATATAAACCGCGTAAGCAATAATCCATTAATGATAAAAAGTTAATTTAATTAAATGATCCTATTGGGGAAAGTGAAATCAAAAATATTTACAAACAGTGCTTTTTTAACAAACTGAGAAAATATAGACTCATCCATAACGATATTTATATAAAATAAAATTACAAATCAACTATAATTATTCAAATTATTTTACATTTAAATCGTTCCATCTGCAAAAATTTATAGAATGGACTGCGAAAATCTGAACGTAACTTACGCTATAAATAGACCATATTATTAACATGTTATCATGATATGCTGCATCATTGTCTAGAAGTAATTGTGACACAATATAAAATATAATTTATAGGTAAGTGTCTGAAATTAAATAGTGGCCGAATTTTGTCATTATTATAAATCCTGAAAGAATACCAGGTCCTAACCTAACCTAACCAGTAAACAATACTAGAAAATTGTAAAAATATAACTATTTATTTATTTCGGTATTGGTATTGTGTTTCTAAATAAAAATTATTAAGCCTTACTTACATTTACATACATCAAGAATTTATTATATTATTAATTAAAATAAAAACATAAATAATATAGAATAACATTATTTACCTCCAAAAAATGCCTATTCTTATAAATTTAATCATATTTTTCTATTATCTGTACCAAATTTTATAATTGTACTATAATTTATGCTCGTCAAATTAAAAGTCTATTATAATGAATAATTAGATAAGTATTAATTTTAAACTATTATTTTGATTACGAAAATAATGGTCATAATATAATATTCATAATTTTCATTGGATTTTTATTACATTATTATTATTCATAATACGTATATACGTATATACAAAAATACAAAAATAAAAACAAACAAAATTAATTAATTTAAAATTTGGTAGATTATAAACCTTAAAAACAAACTAATATTTTTATACCAGTATTAAAATGTCCTGAGTATAATATAATTTTAGTAAATATTAATTTTTTTTAAATTTATTGATCATAATATTCAATTTTAAATATATTTATTATTGGCAATAATAATATATTTTATTTCAATATAATCTACACATATGTACATTTTTCTTGGCATTTCGATAACTTTTTTTAATTTAAATCTCGTAGTATGAAATTTTTTCCAACAGTTCATAAAACACCACAAAGATTTACTTATATGTCTGTCTCTAGTTCAAACACCTATTATGTTGTAATCCAATCTGATTAATAACATGAAACTAATATCGATCTGAATACTTTTACTTTTATTTTAATAATTACATCAGTTGTTTTTATCTAACTGGGTTTAACACTGTATAACGAGTATTAACTGTTATTTAAAATATTTAAGGTATACAATATTTAAAAAAAATACATTAAGACCAGACAGTCTAAAATACTTTTAAGCAAATATGTTATAAGAAAAAAACAATAAAACAATATATCAGACATATATACGAGATTCCGAAAATACTAATCACGCAAAGAGGTATACGTAGAATGCTCATTCACATACCAGTAACTAAGTGCAAGTAAATTAATAAACTTTTAAACTAACTTATCAGCTGACAGCTTGTAATTATTGTAATGATACGTTGATAAGTATTAAAATTGTATGACGATAAGAAAAAAATATTTTAACACTTTTATACTTAA
The DNA here is from genome assembly GCF_003676215.2 of Rhopalosiphum maidis. Taxonomy (NCBI): domain Eukaryota; kingdom Metazoa; phylum Arthropoda; class Insecta; order Hemiptera; family Aphididae; genus Rhopalosiphum; species Rhopalosiphum maidis. Next base: position 73,010,418 of record NC_040877.1, read on the forward strand.
AATTTTATATGATCTATATTATAGCTAGATACCTTATTAAACGAAAATTCGGTTAAGTCAAACGTAGTTTATATAATATTATACTACATTTTTAGCGATTTATAAAACCTTTTACTTTTCACATACACAACGATTTATGTATAGATATTCACTGAACAAAAATTTAAATGATAACATAAAATAAGACCTTTCAGAATAAATTATTTTAAAAACAACTAAAACTTTGTATAGTAAAACGATAAAAATATAACGAATAATAATCACAATCTTTAGATATAATTTATGTACAATCCGGATTCTATTTTCTTGGTAAATAGTATGGAGCTTACGAAAACCACATCAGTTAAAAAAGTATTCTAAAATACCAATTAATTTTGTATGGAAGTTTTATTATTACACAATTTTAATCGATTTTTTGTGATAATTTTAATATTATAGTATAGTATATTATATTAAAATATTTTGTGCTATTATTTTTAAATTACAACAAACTCAATTTATCTATCAAACAAAATACATGTAAAACAATCCAATTATACAGAATATATTATTTTTGATGCGTATTAAGTTATGTGGGCATAGCAGAAACCTACGAATGCCCAACTTGAATTCTGCTAAATAGGCATCCAAACTAAGCCTTTAGTCTGGACTACTCCCGGTCATAGCACGAAAAAAAAAATAAATTATGTGATTGAAATAATGACGTGGCACTAAAAAACAATCCAGTTATAATATTATTTAGCGTTATAATTAGTATGTAATTGAATATTTTATCTTCCAGTCGACCTCAATAATAAAAATAATACAAATTAAGTATCAGGGACGTACCAACCCCCGTCTGGAGGGGGGGTGGTTCGGGTCAGAACTTTTCCCATTGATTGTCAGAATTTATTACTTTTTATACGATAAAAAAATTTGGACCTCTCCCCTTTAAAAATTTCCTGGATATGCCCTTGATAAGTATAATAATCTATTATAAATTATTTAATACAGCAATATTAAATTATATTCAGTAAAATTGAAACTTTCATTAATCGACTTTGATGAATCTCGTCAAATACAGTACATTATGCAGTAGCATATTATTGGGATTGGAAACTGACCATTTTTTTGTGGGGAAGAAGCAGATAAAAAAGACCCTTTTTTCATCATTCCACATCAATCGTACAAATGATGAGATAAAAGATCTAAAAGCAGATTTTAAGTTCCCCATGTCTTATTGAAAATGCTTTGACGCTTTTCATGAATTTAAAATTTAAATCAATATAATATTTTATGATATACACATACATGTACACGTAGTGTAAAGCACTAACAGTTTATGTATACAAGTTAATTATTTTCCAATGTGTATAATAATCATGTCAGTATTTGACATTTATGGCACATCTTACAATAATTAAAATTTATGCTTTCTTGTTAATTTGTGTCTTTTGATTTTTCCACACATTGGTTTTGAAAAAATAGAAGATACTCTAACATACTACCATATACGATATTACCATGTTGTGTAATTAAGCTCTCAGAGTATTTGGTTTTATACGACGAAACAGCTTAGAATTTAATGACCCTAATTGTTTTAAATTATTATATTGTTGCTTACTCTATTCTAGAATAAGGCTCAGTTATTTGGAATCCGTACCAAGCTGGACTAATTAGTAAAATTGAATGGGTCCAAAAACGGTGTTTAAGAGTACTTGCATATAAGTCTAATAGAACTGACGTCTCGCTCGAGTAGCTAGCTAGTGAATACAATATCAAGTCGTTTAAGAATAGAAGAACTTTTCATGATGTGTCTTGGTTGTATAAACTTATAAACTCTCAAATAATTTTTCCAGAACTATTTAACCAAATAACTCTAAATGTCCCTCAAACTAATAGTCGTGTATTAGAAAACATTTTATGTATCTACTTATCGTAATAATCATAGTTAATTCACGCCGATCAGTAGAATACTAAAATCTGGTAACTCAATCAATAATTTAAATTTTTTCCGTGACAATTTAACCAGGTTGAAATCAATATTATTTAAATGTTAACAGTACTATCATGTACCTACTAGTATGTATTACAAATAAAAATACTGATATAATATGTAAAGCTAATTTGTTTAATATTCAGTTAATTTATTTATGTTATTATGTTTTATTCTTGTTATGTATATGATAAAAAAAAAACTGTTCTAAGCCTAATTGTAGACGTATACAATTATATAAATAAAATAAACAAAAAATACTATTTAATTTCGTACTAAAATAATTCATCAAAAAATATAACCGTTCAACAGTTGACCGCAGTAATGTAAAATATAAATTTCAAAATACATAAAATTCTAAACTACAAAATAATTAAGTAAAATAAGTAAATGCGAAATTATTGCCATATAAATATAAAAAAAAAAAACTCGAATTGCTTCACACACATACGTATTAAAATATATTAGTTTTAAGAAACAAACTTTTATTTTTAATTAATTCCACTCGATCAGTCATTTTTATTTTTATCTGCATAAAACAACAAACGAAAACATTCAATTTATATTTTTAAAGTTATCTTTTGTATCTTAAATTGTCCTTTAATATTATAAGATTAAGATCATATATATATTATCATACAAAGTATATGAACCGTACATAGTGCAGGTTACAACTGATGTGTAAATATTAATTTTAATAGTGTTTTAACGAAAACAATAAATATTATATAAGTATGCAACATTAAAAACTTAATTAGAGATACTACTTATTTTTTTTTCAGTTTATTTCTGTGTATTGTTTTGAGTAACCTACAGCGTATAAAAAAAAATTAAATTAGAATGTTAAATCACTATTTGCATACCTGTTTAAACTTAAACAAAAAACTTAATTATATGATAATTGTTTAAAATGAACGGGACCTCATAGTCGGTGTAAACCGTTATATTAATGTTGAGCTACTTTTGATTAGATTTTAAAATTATTATTAGTATCGTGGATGTTACGTAAACTGTTTAAACCGTTTTTTTATGATATTAAATTACATACTACTATACTAGTAATATTATAATAATATTCCGTGGTCTATTCTCAAATCATACGATTATAATTTTGATCTGTGTCCAAATTGACGATTAAAATTACGGAATTAATGTGACAAAAAACGCGTAAAGCAAAGAAAACGATACGTTGTGCGATGTACCGCAGATTGTATAATATTATAATGTGCGATTATACGATACGATCAACTTCAAAACAATTCGATCGTATCACCGCGGAACAAGTTATTTCTTGCGAGTCGGACGTGTGCCATCTAGATGAGGTGTGCGTGTGACTAATTGAACTGAACAAACGGTGTCGTCCGTAAAAAAACGCCTTCGTTGCACGACACAGTATAATACAATAATATCATACACTGTATAGGTATAAGTTTATCGATTTGTCGTACATTATACCAACGGAGAGAGTAACCGTAACAAATTATTTGAAATAAATCGAACGCGACACGTGTTATGTATATAAAAAAAAAAAAAAATGAAAAAAATTGTATCCGCCACAAACAGCTAGAAGACACGTTTACCGACACTAAAATTACGTGTCTGTGGCAGACGTGTGACCCGCGATCGCTTACCGTTTCCATTTTCGCCCACTTTCGTTTTACTTGGTCTTCATTCTTATTTTTTCTAGTCTGAATCAAGTTCATCTGATTAATTTTTCAATTGATAATATCTTCTTCCGGTATCGACTGATTTTTTGTGGAAGCTAAATATATTGTAAAGGTCATTCTAAATGGCATTAAACCAACAGACCCGTTGTTTCCAGAACGCGTCTGTTTTGTTAAATTATTATCGATTGACATGTGATCTACATGATACATATTAATATATTAATCCGATAAATGATGATGATTTACGATGTATAGAAACAAAATATTGTGTAGATTGAAATCTGAATTAATTTAAAAAGATAAGTTTTTTATTTTACTTACTTGACTTTAGTAGTTGGTAAATTTTATAATTAGCCTAAATATTACAGAATTTGTTGTAATAATTTAACTTTTTCCATTAAATTAAAAAATAAATAATAAATTAATTAAAAATTATTTTTATGCATATTAATAACTACTCTGTAGTTTAAATTAATTAAGTATATTTTTTACTCATTATTTACGTATAAACGAATGATTTTAAGTATAAACAAATATTCCATGTTTTAATAATTTGGTTTACACAGTTGTAACATTATATCATTACTACGACTAGTATGAAATAAAAAAGAAAAGTATAATAAGCATTTTTAACAAAATATTTAGTATTAAATATTGAATAAAAAAAATAAAAATTGCTCAACTACTCAGTTCAGTATTATAAGACTAACCAGAGTGGTAATTAAAAACAAAACTTATTTAAAATCTAGTAAAATTTATAGTTTTACCAATTTACTTTAGAATTTTAGAACTTTAGAGTTTGATATATATTATATTATATTAAAAATTAACTTGTAGTCTTATGTCTTTAACAATGACTTAACTTAATTAGCTCAAGTTAATTATTTTCATTAACTTGTCCACCTATGAATAATAAATTATGAAGGTGTCCCGCCAAACTTTCTAGATTTGCTTACATCATGTCAAAATAACGTGCTATTTTTCTATACTCACTATTATAGGTTGAACAAATTTTTTCACGTTAAAACATTTAATCAAATAGTGAAGATAACTCATATAAATACAGGTGGAGTGGAAATTATTTGCCGAAATACGTACAATTACTTCCATTTAGTGAGTGAAATAATAATGGAATACTACTTTGATTACCTTCACGGATTGTTTATTTTTTTGCCATAGACAATGTATGACTATTTTTCATAAAAACATATATATATTTTATCGACCATACCAATTAAACCGGTATTGGACAATTTAAAAACTTATTTGAATTTAATATTTTTAATAGAACGATCGTTTTCGAGTAAATTTCATTGTGAATATTTTAATAAAATATTTTAAAATTTCTTTTAACATTTTTATTTTTGGCGATAAGATCAACCAAAGACCATACAAAAAAAGTCCGTAAGTATTGAATGTTTTCAATAATAATTTATCAATACATTATTATTTCAACGTAATATTTTACATAGCTAGCTTTTACATAGCATATCCGTTAGCTGGCGTAGTGGATATGCAATTTCGCTACACCAGCGTGTAGATGTTCCATTTTTTTAAAAAACATTCCATTTTAATTTTTTAATTTTTAGATTCCATTAACATTATAATGTTACAAATTATAATATAAAAAATAACAAATATTGTTATTATTATTAAGTTTAAGTATTCATAAACGAACGATTATTATATTATTTTGGATTCTGATCTAAGCCAATAGAATCTAGTTAATATATTTTAGCTTTTCTTGTACAAATGCATTATATATAGTATATATAATACTATACACTTTTAGATTTGTTTTATTTTTTTTCGATATATATTATGGATAGTATAGAATAAGATAAGTACATTTTTAGAAGTTTTAAAAATTTATTTATACTAATTTTTTATTTTTAAATTTTGAAAATTCCCGATTTTTCAATATTTTTTTAATTCAAAAGGATAGTCTAAAAAATTTATTCACTTTTACAACTTGACAATACATACAAACTATAATTTAACTAATGGGCTATACAGATAAAAAAAAAAATTGCGTTTGCGCTTAAAATTTATATTTTTCTAGGGACTAGTTATGAAGAGAATGGTGTAATAAATTTGAAATTTCGCGATCTATTTGAATTGTTGCGGAAAAAAGGACCATTAAATGCTACTAATGTTGAATTCAGGCTTTATTTATACGAATTTATTAATAAGCAATGCAACGTAAAAGGACATAATACTTTTATTGAAAGTATATACAAAATAAATTGTTAAATTTCACTATAGTTTTAAATAAAAAATGGAATAAATACTACAGAAATTATAGTAAATTTGTTGAAAAAGAAGACCAATGGCTTAAAACTATTTTTAATTTTTCGTCTAAAATAGCATCTGATAATGTTTGTCGTCCTACTATAATATTCAGTGAATGCTCTGAAAGAACAAATAAAAACAAAATACAGCCTTTATTAAAATCTTATACTTCTCCTGAATTAACTTACACGATATCGACAAAATTTCAAAAATCTGGTAAAAGAAGTATAGCAAGATTATTAAAAGAAGCCAATGAGAGTTCTTTGCGTGCTAATAAAATTTTAAAAATATTTAAGAACTCGATTAAACCGATCCCGTATACTGTCGATGAAGCATTAGCCTTTATAGTAGATAACGATTTAACTAAGGAACAATATATCAATATTAGGCGTGGTTCAAAATTACGTAACTGTGATATATATCCATTATACGATAATATATTATTAGCAAAAGAAAAGTGCTATCCTGATAATTTATATATAACTGAATCCGCTTGTAAAATACCTATTCCAAATTTATGAGACCACACGATAAATAGAATATTTAAAACTAATTCAATAGCAACAATTGAACCAAGTATGAGTAATTTTGAGATTCTGTGTAAATGGGGATGTGATGGAAGTAGTGGCCAAGTTCAATATAAAATGAAGTTCCAGTCCGATCCATCAACTATAATATCAGACAACAATTTATTCATGTTTTCTTTGGTACCAATTCAGTTACGTTGTTTAATGGATGAAAAGGTGTTTGTGATATGGCACAATCCCCGGCTTTTATCAACTAGATTTTGTCGACTAATTCAATTTATTTTGATGAAAGAGACGATTGAAAATAGAAAAAAGAAGTTGAAGTCAATGAAACTCAATTAAGTAGTTAATCACCAACAATTGTCACATTTCAAGATAATATTTGAAGTGTTAAACATAAATTAATATTATCAATGGTGGATGGTAAGGTAAATAAAAACCTAATAGCTCAATAAACAATAACCTCCAATCTTGACCATTATTCAATTTTGTTATTTTTAATAAAATTAACATAAATAATTTTTTAACAGGTGTGTAATTTGATGACTAATACATCTAGTCAATCGTGTTAGATTTGTTGATGCATTTCGAAAAATTATAATAATATTGAAAAAGTAAAAAACTCATTAACTAATTCCGAAAATTTCAATTTTGGTCTATCTACATTGCACGTATGGATTTAATTTTTTGAATGTATATTGCACGTATCAAATCGACTAGAATTTAAAACCTGACAGGTACACCTAAATATATTACTTAATTTTAAAATTAATTAATTTAAAAAAATTAATACTTTTATAAAAGTAAATAAATATTAAAAAAAATCGCAATATTTTTTAATAATTAGTGTATAATATAAAAAATATAACACATACTTACTGTTTTTTTACTTCGAAAAAATATAATACACTTTTAATTTAATATAATATTCATAGGTTAGATCAAACGACAATAAATTACTTTTTGCAACGAAGATAAAAGATGTGCAAGACAGGTTTAGATCGGAAATGAGTTTATTGGTTGATATCGTATTACAAGGTAGGTTATGCAAAATATTTATGTATTTACTATTACCTCAGTATTTACTTATACTATATACCTACATACGTTTTTATCTATGGGGCATGGGACGACAAATGATGGTAATACTGCTTGACGATTTTTTTAAAAATTCGGAAAAATCAGCTGAAATAAACTTAGATTTGATTCAACGATTTTGAGTTATACTATCAGTATTATCTAGTGGTTATGAAATAGATGTTATTGCTTTTGAAGTCTACAGTTTAGAAACTGCCCAACGTTTTGTACAACTTTATCCGTGGTATTATATGCCTGCCAGTATCCACAAAATTCTTATTCATAGAGCAGATGTTATTCGACACGCACTTCTTCCAATAGGTATATAATTTTATCATTATACATTTTACATTTGTATAAGTATTTTAGAAAACTAATAATTTCTGTTTCATTCATTATTAGGTCAATTGTCAGAAGAGGCTCAAGAATGTCGAAATAAGGACTTTAAATATTATCGAGAACACCACACACGGAAAAATTATCGAGTAAACAAAAATAAAGATCTGTTGCATTTACTTCTTTTATCATCTGACCCAGCTATATCAAGTCTCCGAAAAATTAAAACGGAAAATAATTCAAAATTTTCAAACGAAGCAAAAATTGTATTAAAAATAAATGATTTAAATTTAAATGATACAAACTATTATGAATCTAAATCTGACTAATTAACTAAATAATACTAAGCAATATACTTTATTATTATAATTAATTATTGTAATTGGTAAGTATTTTTTTGAAATATTATACCTGCTGCAAACTGATAAAATTTATCTTAATTTTAATCTATATATATTTTTAGTTAAATAATAAAAAAAATAAGGTAATACAATTGTATGGCAATGAATAAAGATGGTTAGAGAATTGGCTGTGAGACATCTCATGACCAGGATGGTCCTTATAGCTGAATATTCCCCCCCACAAAAAAAAATAAAATGACTGTACAATATTATTTACAATATAAAAATGTGCTCTGTATATAATATTATATCAGTGGTGTTTTAAAAGTCTACACTACAATGTCTTTTCAGTACAATTCAACAATTTAAAACATAAGTCGCAATAGGCTTAACCATTATTTTAATTAACAATACATAATATTATGGTTAAACAATTCCTGTACATTCAATATGCTCAGACTACAAAACAATGATCGATTAGCAAACTTCAACTACTGAAACAATATATCAAATGGTAGCTTAATATTATAGTATAATAATTGTGTGTGTGATAATATCGTCATTCTAATATTTCATTCACCAGTTATCAGTTTCCTTTACGAAAGATCCGTCCGGAAATGTATTATTGGTATCAGAAATAATGAACACCAATTAGATCCATCCTATGTCACCACATTATAAATAATTATGCATTTATAGTGTTTGTTAGATTCCTGGGAGTGTGCTAATTATTATGTTAAAGATTTTTAATGACATGAAGTATAAAATAATATTTCATCGTTAAATAATTTAATTGTAAAATGATACTGGTTTATGCACCAAGCATAGCTATTGAATTTTTTTTTTACATAATAATAAATGTATAAATATTTTGGTTTTCAAAATGTTTAAGCACATAATTAATCCCTTTTAGCCATATGTTATCATTTTTTTTTTTAAATCATTTTTTACTATATTTTTAATTTTAGCCTTTAGGACTTCCAATCAAATATACGAACAATTTTTTTCGCAATTTTAACATACACATTATTACATTTTATAAACATAATTCTTAAAATAATCACTGGATGGAAGCATACTATTCTGGTGATTCGTAACCTAATTCAACCTAACCTAAAATTTTAATTTTTTGAAGAATAATTGGTATTATGGCTACTTATTCTGTGTCCCCAACATATCATAATTTACCATTATTGCAACTCAAATTTTACTATTTTTGTTTTAAATTCGTTTTTATTACTTAAATTTTATACACCTGTGTTATGGCCATGTATACGATTTCTGTGATCTATATTTGTATGATCCTTAATATTTTTACCAATTATTTCGTTTACACCACTTTCGATACAAACGAGTCGTTTGGTTTCACGCTGGTTTCGATGCCACCGTCTTTTTTTTCTCTTTGCTCACCTCGTTCAACCAAACGACACGCAAATCGTACGTACTTCTCTCGACGCCAAAAAATTCACGTTTTTACACCAGATGACAATAAGCTCTACGTCCTGAAAATCCAACTTCAATAGTTTTTTCGCACACGTTCACAATGCTCACATCTCAACATCAATTACACGTTTCTCCAACTTAATAACTACTATCCAATCACGCGCTTGAATCGAGCATCCGATCGACATCGATCGACATTATAGGTAAACAGTCGTAGCACCAGGTTACGTGACTTGTATGTTATTATTTATCTACAATATAACGTTTGATGAAACAGTCGCGTCTTAATTCGAAAGTATGTGTTGATTTATTTATTCCTAAAATACATCAAAAAACCTTCTAACGCAAAGTTGATTCAAAATATGTATACAACAGGTGTAGTTGGCAGACTGTAAACCGATGCCACCACACTTCGCCAAAGTATTATCATTTATTATCATCAAAGTTCTATGTCATAAAACGATAAAACATTATCCCAATTATTAATTTCAGAGCCATGGTATTAAGTACGTTATATTAAATTAATATAATGCAGTGCATGGTATATTATAATATTATGTAGATAAAAACAGAAATTCCACATTCATATATAAAGTGCATTATCGATGATAAATATGAGTGAGAGAATTTTGCTAAACACATAACTTTTCGTTTTAAGCATAATGATTATTGACTAATAAGTATTAAAGTGATCATTGTATTTTAAAGAACATCAATACATTATTGGTGCCGTATTATTCACCAACCAGTAGGTTTTTTATTGTCATTCCGTGATCTCTGTTTGAAACACTACAAAAACAGCGAAATTGTTTCTATTTTATTTATTATATAATTTGATACGAACTTAAAAAAAAAAAAATTAGATTTAACTTAATTTTCGTAATTTACATTAAATAGAAAAATATTTTAATACTATAATATTGTAATATTATCAGTGTTGAAATATTATTAATTTTAAAATTGTTTAAATTTACAAATAGTAAAATTTAGTGACAATTTTTTATTATTTAAAAATACGATATCATAAAAAAGCCAATTTAACGATAATTTTTTTTTTTTATCTAAAAACATCGAAAACTTATATTAGTTATAAACAGGTTATAATTTAATTGATACAAAAATAAGATATATAATTAATTAAGTTACATATTTATTTATTTATTTAAATAAATTATTATTCTTACATTACCACAGTATAATCAAGCTTACAAAGTATAATTGACTAATTTTCATTTCAACAGTTCATAAATCTATAACCCTTTAGACAAATGTTGTTGGTAAGTAGGTAGATCAAAGATTTTCGACATTTTTTGTATACTATCATATTATTATAGCCTTTCAATAATATACCCAATTATATTATCATTATTTACTAACACCAAAATTCACAAATATATAAAAGAAAATATAAAACAACATACAAAAGTGTTTAGAATTATTTTTTATTGAAATTTGAATCTATGACTTTTAAAAATAATTGTTCAAATAAATTAAATAATTTTTTGTTGAATTAATTTAGAAAACGTATAAGTTATAACATATATAAAGATAATTATATTATTTTGTGAAATGTATATGGCTAATAGAATATAACATATAGTTAGGTTCATTTATTGAAATTCAAATAAATACAAAAATATATCAAACATCTTAAGTCACTCGGTGGTTTAGGCACAATCTGCCAGCAGATCGTAATTTCACAAGATACAATCAATATAATTTGTCTTTGTAAATCTAGAATATTGTAATTTATTTGTAACCTACAATCAACATATTGATAAAACTACACAATATATTATTGTTACTTATAATTGATAGTTTTTCAAGTGTTTTACGATATTAAATTTAAAATAATTTTAAATACATGGAATCATTAAAGTACTGATTAGATACTGCCAGTACAAGAACCAAAAATCACATTAAGGGATTAACAGATGACATATCTTCAAAATTGGAAATTCAATCACTCATGAAAAATATGTGTGGCTTAAATCTTTACATTTATGACTTTTTTTTTTAATTCCATCAAAACAAACTTATTTGAAATCTTGTATTAAATTAAAACCATACACTCACACATTGTAAAATCAATACATTCATTAATTCGCTCCGAATCTAAAATATTAAAAGAAAGATTATCATTTGTCAAGGAAAGGTAATACGTTTATTTTATACAATATTTGAATGACATCATAAAAATACATTTTTTTTTTTTTTAAAGAATACTTCAAATGTTCAAAATATAATTTTTAAGCTATAACATGGTACAATTTCTATAATGTAATAATAAAGTTCAATTTTCATCTTGAAAAACTGACATATTATAAATACAAAATATTGAAACAGTTTGTATATGTATATATATATATATAGTCTAGGGTATAGCGTGGCACAGTAGATGCACCAAATATACAAGAAGAGAAGATATTATGCAAGTGATTTAATTTCGATGCTAGTTCGCGGTTGGATGATCAGGGATCACCTGGTTATTTTAGCAATACACACATCATATCCTAACCCAACTATAATCGTCAAGAAAAAAAGTATTTACCTGTAGGCTGTAATATGTCTCGTCATAACAAAATTATATTATATAATCATATAGATTTTTGACTTCAACAATGTTGTTCGTGATTTTTACAAATAAATTACTTATGCTCTAATATTCATAATTTGTAATTATAAGTCTAAACTAATAGAAATAATTAATTTTAAACTCTATCATGTCTTAGCACATGGATTTGTCGACTAATCGGTACTTCACGGTTTACTACCCCGGTAGACTTCAGTCTTATAATTTAATGAACTCATGACTTATTTTTGTAATTATTTATAATTAGCAATCTGTTTCAAGAAATTTTTTTTTATATAAGATGTTGAATTAGTCACTATTATGAATGTGTTAAATTTGAATTCTATAATATATCATTGTAATATTAAATACGAAAAATGATTCTGAGTGGAAATGGTTTGCCAGCCTATATTGTCAATAAGTATATTTTGTGAAATATTTTTAAATATAAAAATATAGCCATTTAATTAACTTTTAGTATTATAGTAGCCTGCAGTAGTTTGGCATACTTTTTCTTAGATAATGTAACAAGTGTTTAATTAATTTAATAAAATATTATAGTATATAATGAAAAATGTATATAACTCTAAATTTAATAGCGTCAAAAGATTAACATGATTATAAAATAACTTGTATTGTTCGACATTTTTAGAAATTTTATCAAAATTTTAAATTTAAATGGTTATAAAAAAGTATTGTGGCCATCATTTTTTAAGATTTTTTACTAATTCATATTTTTTTTTACATTTATAAAAATTAAAAATTTCAGTTGTCTTTAAATAACTTGAAAAAAAGTCGAAATATTTTATAAATTATGTTACGAACAGAAAATAATAACATACATATTAAGTGAAAAATGAAAGTTTTTGTAGTTATTAGTTTTTATTGTTTTTAAGTATAACAAAATTAAGAAATAAATTTAATGAATATCAGGTTTAACGATTTTTTATTTTATCCGATAATAAAAATAAAAAATAAAAATACTGAAGATTTTTAACTTTGACCTTTCTTAAGAATAAACTAGATAAAATTTGCTATCCAAAAACATACTCAAAGACGAAAATTGTATTGACCATTTATTGTTAACTCATACACACATACACAAAAAACACATAATTGTAAACCAATAGGTACATTCATCGCTCCACTGAATATCTAAAAAAAAAAAAATAAACGATATAATTAATAAAATATTCTGCATTTTAAATGAATCAGTTTTTAATTAGTTTAATAGTATTATTATGATGTTCATTATATTAACTTAATAATATATTCAGATTACACATTTTTTTTTGTACACGTATAAACATTGAACACTATGAACTTTAGGAATTTCCATCAATAACGTTTGGAATATATACAATCAACCAGGACAAATATGGGATTTTATTATAAAAATATGTAATTATTATTTTTTTCCGTCATTTATGATGTAGATTTAATATATTTGACTCGCGAATTTAATACAAATGAAAAAATAGCAATAATATGTACATCAATAATTAATTATGTACGTAATTGTATTAATGGCATTCGACTGTTTTAGAATAATAACGAACATTCGCCCTTTAGGCATTATCTAAAGGCCGTATAATATAGAGCTTCGGATACGTTTAGAATTGTTTTTTGTTTTGTGTTAAAAATTTAACGACGTCGACTTCGACTCAAACACTGATTTACAACTAAATGCCGTAGTCAGTCATGCGAAATATTGCGCAATTTTCACCGGCACAAATGTCACAAATATAGGATAATAGTAATGATAATGATAATAATAATAATAATAATACACTTTTCGGTATAATATATGTTTAAACTTTAGAAATCGTAAAACACAATTTAAAATAATATATATTATCAAGAATACGTGCAGTATTATCACGAACTACCGGGGTGGATGGATGCCAGAAGAACTACAGAGCACTAATAATAATATATTTTAATTATTGCGTATAATATAATAATATGCACGCACGGAACAACATTATTTATAATTCCGCAAACGACCACAGTTTATATGATAATGTTGAAAATTCGACTATTCGACGAACGAGAAGAGTTTTATTATAATATATTATTGCAATACTTTATCATGAATATTATTCTTACATTATTTCGTGGTATTATAATTATTATCTATTATTATTATTATTATTAAATACGTATAATGTAAACAACAACTATTTGGCTAGAAGAAGGCTTGCCAAATTTCTTAAATTTTTATTTTTTATTTTTTTTTCAATAAAACTCTGTATAATATAATTCCTATTATAATGAAATGAGTTAATGTGATGAAAGTCTGGTAATAAAAATAACATAAAGTTACACAATTATTAGAGAATAAATCCGTTTGTATCGATCAGCAGCGAAACATGTATTCGTGTAAATATTATTCACAAAGTAACAATTAATATAACCATTTAATAATAATAATAAAACAAATTTATTTGAATTGGTTATTGTATTATAAATATTATGTATATATACAGTAGAACACCAGTCTATCCAAACATAAATATTAAACGGGCGAAACAATTGAACCAAAAAGAACAAAGTCGTCACCAAATCCCTAATTATCATTACTCGTTAGTATAAACATTTATTTTAAAATAATTTTTATGTATTATGTTTATATATTTACGTGAATCAATAATTCTACAAAGTTTATTTTCGTTCCTCGTCAATTATATTATTATTTCGTTACATTAAATAATCTGGATTTTGCTTATCCAAACACTACTACTGACTTGTAGGTTAGATAATAAACTTACTACTGTATGATAATTAAATTTATATTTATCATATTACTATCAACCGTCATAATTAAGAAAGAAATTCTGTAAAAACATATGGTGTTTATTAGATTTACATAAATGATGTGCGTACTGTAAATCAGAGAATTAAATGAATAAATACCATTTTTTTTTTTTTTTATGAAACTGCTTATATAGTGAATATGTTTGTTCACTGGATGCTTATTTTAATCAGATATTTACGGAATTAAATGACTTATATTAAGAGTATAATGGTCATTGGTTCTGGGGGTTATTATTGAATGGACTGTATTATCTTTATTTTGAATGTTTTAAAATACCCAGGATTTGTATGATATTATACCAGGAGGATATTTTATTTTTATAGTTTTAATAAATATTTTATGCATAAAAAATATGAAAAATACTTAGAAAAATAATTGGAACCGTTTACCACAAAAATTCAACGGAATATGATTTGTATACGATTCGTTTACAAAATTACATCGATGGTTTTCATTATACGTGTACTACTTGAACTTTTCGATGACGATAATATTATGTATTTTTGTCCGTTTATATCATCCAAATTAAAAGTGATAATATTTACACCTACTTTCACACGACCTATTCAATTCAAGAATTTACTGTGGCTTCTCTGCAATGTTTCGACGAAGGTGTTGAGCCATCGATCGGGCTTGGGTAAACCCCAGGTTAGACTGAATTGATCTTAGCCAAACAACTGAAATCAGCAAGATTCAAGCGTTGGAGTACGGTGGTTGTAGTACTCACATATTTTGTGTCTCTCGACTATAATATAAAGCTATCAAAAGTGTTCGGTCGTAGATATCAGCCATTAAAATCCTAGGAATTTCGTTGTCTGGCCTAGACATCGTGCAGCGTTAGCAAGACTTAAAACTATTGAAAGTCTCAATAAAACGTTGACGGTGATAATACAAATTATATTACATTATAATTAATCAGACTGTCTGAGAATTAAAGTGTCAGGACATACGAGCACGGTGGTTAAATAAGGATAAACTCTGTCAAATAAACAACTTTTACCGGCCAAACATAATTAGCGTGATAGTTTAATCAGATTGAATCAAGGATTACAGGCATCATAAGACCACGCGTATACAACGCTAAATAAAATTATGAATTTCCAGTTACGAAATCTTATTTTCAACGAAAAAACCACACCTTGGAGACATGAAAAATTAATCTAAGTCCAGAGTGTCTTGATTTTCAGAAATATCGACAATATTTATTTTTGTGCCGCGTTAGTGATGGATCGAAGATACTGAAAATCGCGATTGCTGGCTATTTGAACAGTTTCTTTTAATACCTACGCCATCAATCCTACCTGCGAGTAAGGCTTAAACAGACAGTTATTATCCATGGCAGAGCTAACCACTATTACACTCATTACTCATTAGTTCATGTCAGGTTCACAAAACATTTTTATACTTAAGCAAAATTATGTACAATATATTATATTCTTATACTTATCAATTATTTATTTTACAATATTATTGTTAACGAATACCTAACTAAATTGTGTTTCGTATGAAGTTAGCATTTCTTGTCGCTTTTTATAGTTTATTTTTATATTTTTTCAGCTTTACATAACAAAAACTAAACCAATATTAGTTGTAAGATTAACTTTACCCATATAATTGTTTTGTATATTTTGTATTATTTAATCATCTTGCGCAAAATTTGCATCAACTTAACATGCTGATAACATTTGGCCGTCACTTTTCGTCTGAAACTATCGTTTATCGTTACGATTTTTTTTTATAATATATATTATAATGAAAAATTTAACGATACTAATAATATTTATATTACAGCCTAAATTGAATATTCATCTAACGAATTTCCAATCAGATATTGCTCAAAACGCACTCGAAAATGCGATTTTCTTTATATAACATTATGGTTTGTAATATTTCCGTTTCTGTATACGAAACGCATATGAAAACCCGAGGCGTCGACCGTGCACCTACACCCACGGGTAAAGAATATAAATAACGACGCAAATTCGCATATAGGTACCTATCTATGATAATAAATAATAATATAATACATGCGCAAACACACATATATACCTTCGACGGGTACCAAAGTAAAATCGAGTATCGTTCAGATCGTGTAAAAACGGTATAGTTACTGTTATTATTATTTATCGGCAACTATGGTGTAGTATATTTTATACTTCGTCTCGGTACATAATATTTAAATAATAAAATAGCCTGCACAGAAAAAATTGAACCGCCTTCGATGTGAAAAAATGGCAGGCGGAGCCATCTCCTCACAAAATATACTGTAGGTACGTTTTGTACGTAGTCTGGTCACAAAATATAATAAAGGTAGGTATAATATGGACATGCCTGTATTGAACGCAAGCGAATGAGTAATGTGATAACCAGTGTGAATAGTATGATTTGAAACGTATTAAGACGCACTAGTTATAATTCTGAACATTTTTAGCCGGAATACTTGTATATTAAGGTATTTTGGTGGAGCCAGATTTGTAAAAATTATTTTTAGTTTGAGTAGTTCAAACTGAAACAAGGAAAAATGTATCTAATAATAACTGAAGACGACCAACCAACCATTTAGATTTTCCTTCGCAAAGCGTGGCGAGTATCAGATCATCGGAAATAACGAATGTTGTTGTGTAAATCGTACGATATTATCTATGATATGCCCTAAACAATCGTTAACAAATTTGATGACTATCAATAACTGGGAAACCACCACGATTTCGTATCCATACCGTCGTCATTTAGGCTGGGCTCGAGATTTTTTCTAAACATCTTATTGTGTAATCCTGTTTTAAATGTATCTCACACGATATTGGTCCCCTTGAACGGCTTGAATATTAAAAACAAACAATTAAAAAGCTCAATACGAAATCATTTTTCCAAATACATTTTTCCAACGACAACGTGTTGTGTTTAACGGCATTGCAATTCTGAAAATCAACAACGAAAACGATAGCCGAGATATCATACGATCTCCTCGTTGTACACGCTTCACGAAATCGGCACATTTGCACGTGGATTCAGCTTCCAGCAGTTTCTTTAATCGAAACAACGGCACGGACGTAACGACTGCGACGTCGTTCAAATAGAGCATAAAAAATAAACATTATTCTCTCGGGTCATGTTTTTATTCACAATTTCATTGTGTGTGTATAGGTCTGAGTACGTGACGTAGTTTTTATGAGTATATAATAATATAGTTCATATGGTCCGCATAGGCAACTTAACGGTGTGACGTCTCGCTAGATTACTCGTGCGACAAAGAGTTTGAAAAAAATCCAATGCGTCTATTTTTAGGTTGACGAGAGAGCGAAGTATTCGATGCTACTTGCCGAAAAAAAGAACAAATAAAATAACCCCCGCGTCCGGGTCACACGCCGTCAAAATAATACGAGTAATATCATCGGAGATAAGCTCGCTATAGCAGGTACACTCTATGGAAATACCGTCAGATAAGCGTGGATAGTAATATTATTACGTGTATTATTGGTATTGCATTGTCGTCGTTTAGACCTTTATTAAAAAAATAATAATAATAAACAGACGAGTCGACCTGCAAGTAAACGAACCGTCTTATGACGCGACTTATGTATATAATATTATTATAGTCTTATAATAATAAGCAATATAAGCTTTATTTACGTTTTATTAGTTTATAAAACCTTATAATAACATGTCAACGTTTATGAAAATTATTATTATCAGTTTACAGCCAGATAACTTAAAAAAATAATGCAATTATTTAGAATTAGATTCCATACCAATAGCATCTCTTACCAATACAACTCCATTTTATAGTGTTTCGTTTAAAAAAAGTTAAAACTAATAATCATTTTTTTTTTCTTTTTTTTTTTTTGTTAAGTTCAATTATGTGCTTATAATAATACGAATATTCAACGATATATTATGGAAACGTATTGCAAATTGTTAGGTCTTGAAAAATACACAGAAGCGTATAAAAGTACTCTATTAAAAACCATCACGTCTGTAATATTCTCGTCACATCTGTCGTGGAATATTATTTATGCACAAGTACTCGTAGGTACGCGATTCGCGACTGAATACTATTGTTGCAGTGGTTCAAGTCGTCGCGATCGTTTCGCGTTACGATCTGCAAATGAAGTACCTAGCAACGCGCTGATGGCGTTGCTAACCCGACCAGCGTGTAACTTGGATTCCCCCTGCACCCTCCATAAAAAAAAAGAACGTGATTTTCACTCGCGGTTCGATTGACAAGCCTTTTACTGCAATCGCCGCGTGCCGAAACGTTTTGACCACAATATACACTGTAGTCGTTGCCGGTGTTGTGGGTACCACGCGAGCGCGTAATCGCGTAATAACGCAACGTAATATTATACGAGTATTATGTGCATAATCATATAATGCCCTGCGCATTACACCGACGAAGGCGATTAAGAATATTGTTATCCCCGAGGTTGGGCCCGTTCGCCCGCGCCCGGTCCGATCGCATTATACACGCCGCGCGCTTTAAGACGCGTATTAACGAGATATTGTTATAACGTTTTAACGGCTGCACAATATCTAAGGCGTTCGTCTGTTTGACGGAGGACGAACCGCGGGAAATGATTTAGCGCCGCATTTACCCCTCGCCCGCCGCCGCCACCGCCACCGCCGCCCCTCCTTCTTCCGCTCGCCGTCTCGTAAATCTATCTTTTGCAAACAATATAACATAATAATAATATTATCCGATGACGGTTCCCGCCACCCACGTTTTATATATTGCGTTGTGTATTATGCGTCACGCGCATTTCGCGTAAAAAGTTGACTTTTCTGAGCCGCACACGTATATAATATAATAATATACGCTCAACGCTGTGAAGACGTTTCAATTTCGACGACTACGAGATAGGCGGGAGCGATCGATGAGTTGCGAAGCACTCACATCATACCATATACGCGCACACACACACACACATTACATAATATTATACATACAATGTAGAGATACGCGTATAATACACATGTCCCGAAGACATTAAATATTAACGACGCTGAAAAGAGGTCGTCGTCTAGAAAAATAAAATAAAAAGTGCACGTCACTTTTAAACCGATAATAGCACACCGCTTTGCCGCACTGAATTCAAAAACATCCCGATTTCACGCGAGTGTCACGTGTTCGCTCCAGCGTGTTGTATCGATATCGCTGTTTGGCGTTTGCCGACGACGCAAGGTGAGTACCTACTTAATATTCTCGCGGATGAGTTCTTCGAATTTATTCTAATGCGTAAAGCGCGCGTAGACATAAATATATGCATAGTGAGATGTACAGCGTCCGACGAATATTCGCGTCTCGTCCACTCCGTTAAATTACTATCGTTGTTACTATTGTGCATCGATGAATTAATTATGAAAATAATTTCTTGTGTGTGTAAAAATATAATTAAAAATACACGTACAATTATATTATAATATACGTGCACACGCCTTGATACCCCTAGCTGTAAAGTATTTATTAGTAAAGGTTACAGACGTCTAACACTGTTAATGTCTTTAATAATTCACGATGACAATAATAATACGATCTATACCATTAAATATATGATTGAAAATTTGAAGTTCCAGTGATAATCTTTAAAATTGTCCCTTAGGACTTAGTTCCTACATATTTAAATTATCTAATACAATTGTTATAGTGTCACCACTTACCAGTTTATCATAGCTATTTAATATAATATACGTCACAGAATAGTATCCCCATTCACCAGCCATTTATGTTACTGAGTGATCCACGACCATCATTATCTTATATCGGAATAATAGTTATAACTTTGGTTATCACTTATCAATTTGTTGGGTGTCTATGAATACTCGTGCATTATGGAACCAAATGATGGCATCACTGTTTTTGCTTTGTATAAATGCATCGCAGTATTGAGTATTTGCAAATTTGCGTTTTGTTAAAAACTAGTAAATTCCCTTATTAATGATAATAATAATAACTAAATGCACTATTTTAGTTTTATAATTTGAAATAATAATCCAACGATATTAAGTAGCAAATAATAATAAATACAAAACAAGAAGTATTTTTTTATTTTGAATTTAAAATATGTTTTGATGTCATGAGTTATAAATTTATGAGGTTATTTAGTTATGTTTAAATTATTTTACATACATGTATAAAGCAACTTCTATATTGTATAATATTTATCTTTGTTTCATGCAATAAACATATTTTTAAAAATGTTCTCTCGCAAAGTAAGTATATAACTACAGATATTATTTTTTATTTTTCACATAAATGAAATATTTCATAAAAATCCATTTTGCAACATTTTAAAACCCTAATTATTATGGCGGGGTAACATTGTCATATAAATTATGCCGACAGGAGGTCTTAAATAATAATATACGCACCTACATAATACAGATATTTTAAAACAAACGCTTAATAAACAAAACGTAATTTACGAAAAACCATTGTTAAATAGTTAAAATCCAAATTGAATAAATCGTCTATTGACTATTAGACACATGAACCCTTAAAAAAATCATGTCCTCATTATTAATGACAATATATTTAATATTCGTAAATATAAAGAATTAGTAGGAACGCTATAATACAATGTTTGTGAATTGTGGAATTGAAAAATACGACAGTTAAAGGCGCAAACTATACTTAGAAAAATCGCTTTGACTTATTTAAGTGTTTACTACTGTAAATTATAGAAATGTCACAGAGAAAGGCCTACTGGGAATTTACACTTGTACGTGGCGACCGTCGGGCACAGCTATTATTGCGATCGTGTAATATTTTATCAACAAAAACGAAAAGTTGTCCGGCGACGATTGGTAAGCGGATAGTGGTGTGACGGGCTTAGTTCATGGGGGGGGGGGGTGTAAGGTTAGTTTTAGTGTTGGAGACGAATCGATAGTGCAGGCACGACGTATACAGCGGCACAGGCAGCAGTGGTGGTGCGGACGGATCCAATCAAATCGTCATCGTCACCGCGACGTCTCGTCGTCATCAACCTTCCATGCACTAATTGGTTTGCCGCTGTTATAAATCATAAATTTCTCCGTGTCGCTCCCTATTGGCCCCTCTAGTTAATTCAACACCGACCCTTATGTCACCGGCTGCTCAACTTAACCCCTTAAAGCAAAATTTTCCTGAAATCCAGATAACATATAATTTGAGTTCACTGTTATAATCACAATACGTTTAAGGGGGTTTAAGTGAGGGAGTATTGAAGAAAGTCAGTCACTCTGAAAAAAAATATTGCCATAATAATAATAATAATTTGTTTTTTAAATCTTAACATTTTAGATTTAACAGTTTATTTATGATAGCAGCAATATATGTTTTTTTTTAATTTGCATAAAAAAATATTGATAAAGGAAAATATTGTAATAGTTTCGGTCATATTGGTACTGTCGATTAAGAAAGTAAACGGTTTTTCGAGTGAAGTGAGAAAATATATTATTGGATCCTCAAATTAACCAATACCTTGGTTTATTGTACGAGACTATTGCGTGAATCGCTAAAATAAAATACGATTCCCAGTACCCTTTGCCGTTTAGTTCCACTTTAAGCTCCGATCCGATCGATCTGAATAATACACATGAGAGTACATAATATTAAAATATAACGCATCTACATAATATTATTGTTACGTAATGTTTTATATGGATGGCGGCAAGTCCACACTGTACTGCTAATTCACGAGGAAATACAAAATATTTCAATCGCGCGACGACTACAAACGTGTGTTTGAACGAGCGCAACGGTTTTTCATAAACGCAACATAATAATATAACACATTAATACAATAAGAATTTTATCATTATTATGCACGAGTGCGACCCGCCGAATCGGCGTTTTCGTGTAAAAGTTTTAAATTTTCGATTTAACCTGACATTCGGATGTTGTGGGGCGCGTAAATATTCGGGTTACACACGCGTCGCAAATATCTCGGGTTGTTATCGATACACCTCAAACAACAGCTGCGATTCGATCGCTCTGAAACGCGACACGATTTCGTCGTTTATACAGAAGAAATCTAGACGAGGTCATCTACTTCGAAACCCTGCAGCAAGTATGTGATATTACACAAAACGCAACATGATCGGGAAAATTCGCCTAAGTGTGTTTACATAATATTATGGTGGTTAGGTTTTGTCGTCGGCGTTATACACATTAGAACGATGATCGAAATAATTGACGTATGAACTCTTTTAAGTGCTCGTACAACAATAATATAGTGCTCCGTCCCGGTTACAAAAAGTAATTTATTTCGTAGTGCATATGTGTTACTACGACACTACGTAGGTATTTAATAATGAGAAATAGTTCGTTATTCGCCGCTCAAAATAATACATTTTATATAATACATTGTACACAGATAGTATACAATATACATGTCATGATATAATACATTAACACAACTCAAAATTATTGTTTTAAATATTAATATCATAATGTAAGCCGTAATGTCCGGGAAAATTTATTCGAATCTTCCGTACTTATTTGTTTTACAAACAATCACAGTTTGTTTTAAAAATATGATATCCAATAAAATCTCATACATTTTCCAGTATAATATATCATGCATAAAACATTACAGTAATGTGAACATCTTATACTTTCTATAGGTTTAATTCAATTTATTTAAAAACCCAAAGTCTGTTTTTCATTTATTTCATTAAATTTTAACTTCAAACATTTGTAAAAAATGTAAATGTGGCTATATACAAACTTGTTTTTTTAAATTCCAGTAAAAACCTTATGAGAAACCTTTTATTCATTTTTCAAGCTTTAGGTATTAAATTTAAAAAAATATATAAATATTTAGCTATGAAATAATTTTATGAATTTTGTTTTACGACGATTTTTTTTTTTATTTCGTAAATATTCCCATTTTTTAAGTATTTTGATTTTAATTTTTCCGGATTCATAAGCTCTGCTTCGAATCAAAATCTGAGCTTTAATATTATGATTTATTATCAATAAGCTTATAAAATATTATAATAGGAAAAGTTTCATTAGCACTCCGTCGGTTCCTTGACGTTAGGTTACAACATTGTATAATCTACTACGTATATTATTCTATTGATATGTATAAGGTTCAAGCACACCATCAATATTTCTTGATGGCCTTGTGAGTTGTGGCATATCACCACGGCCCACAGGTAATGCGATGTTATTGTTAAGTTGGTTACTACATTATGTAAAATTGGAACTGATAGCGACGTACGACATATTTTCCACAAATACGTGTAGCTACTGCTTGGTTATCCACACAATAGGTGTAACATTTTTAACCAAAAAGAAAAATGATGATACTAATACGAATATTATACAATAGAATATTTTATATTTTGTTGATAAACATAACTATGGAAGTCATGTAGTATTATACCCACTAACCAGTAAAGTTTTGATGAATAAAAATAAAAATTAATGATGTTATACGAAACACATTAAATTGAATTACTTCACTAGAAATACTATTCTCGTATATTTTGTCATTAAAATGCCAAATAATTTGTCTCAAAATTAAATTGGTAAAAATGCAAATGCTTACTAACAGAAATACTAGGGTATACAAGAAATATATTTCAAGGTTTGTAATAATAAAAAAAAAAATAATGGTCTTGAAGACGTTATCGTTTATCAACATTTATCACAATGTTGATGTTTGATACATTTAAATCTAAATGTTTATATTAAAATATTATACATGTATAGTACACAAAATCTGTACATAAGTATATTGTATATTATACATTTTTGTTTAGTTCTCTATCAATAAAGCACAATATTTTATTCACCAAAATAATATGAATATATTTTATAATTGACTTTATTTTGATTTACTAACTATTAACAAATGACAATGATTTGTAAAATAAACTAACATTTTTCTTTAAAAGTGTAATTATATTTGTTTAATATGTATAGTATGGTTGTACGAGTTAATATCAACTTTTAAAAGTTATAATATTTAATCAAAACATTATAATAAATAAAGGCGGGGACGGCCAAACTGTCGATCGCGTGGACAATGTCAAAGTCATGTTAATTTTTAGAATTTATTTTTAATCAAAATTTTTTTTAAATGTCCAGCGTCGGAAAAATTCGATAACCGGTGATGACCTTATTAGTGGTCGACACGTGTGTTTGAAATAGCAATTTCTCACAAGAAAATTATTAAAGTTGAATACCAAGGTACACTTTTTGATGACCATTTAAAGTGATCTATTCATTTAGTGGCCAGTGACTATTCTCCAGATTATGATCAACTTATCAACGATATGCAATGTAAAATTTTCAAATCATCAAAATAATACGTTAGTTATTTAATTTGTATTTAGATTTTAGAAATTACCTAACTGTAAAAAAAGTAATAGGTAATAATTTAAATTATTAAATTATCAATGAATTAACAATGTATAATATTTAAATAAATATACTATTTATATTAAATTGATTTAAAAATAAATTGTTATAGTATTGCTTTTTTAAAGCGCGTATCTAATACTGGTTACAGTCTAAAATATCATATGCTCTGAAAATAACAAATTATACTTGTCTGAACGATTTTGTAATGGTATAACAATATTTTTATAATCAACATTTAATACGATAGTTAATTTATATTATAATATATCCCCATAATAAATATGGGTATGTCATTATTCAATTATTATAAAATCAGTGTTATTACTGTTATGGTAGATAAACATTAATTGTATTATAAAAACATTTAAAACTATACAATAATAATATTATAATGACTGTACTCGTGATAATTTTATAAACAATATTTGTATTCATTCATTTGTAAAAAGATCAATGGGGAAATATTCCTTAACGTCTAGAACATTGTAACGCGTATGTACACTGAAACTCTGAATTTTTGCATTTACTAATCATAAATGTACGACAAGTCACGCTGTTTACGCGTGTAGGCGTCGGATAAACAAATAGTTCAAAAAGACAACAATTTACCACTGTTCTAAAATACACAACATACAGTCTACGTGTCAAATACGATTTTATATAAAGACAAAGAGTAATGTTAGACTGAAGGGTGAATACCATATGTTTTTGGAAAAGTTAAGTTTTCAATACGTCTTTCTGAAAAGCTAAAAAAAAGTTTAAGACCCTAACACGCTTTGCAAATGTAATCGAAAGTCGAAACTCACAGTAATACTCGCAGATTGATCGATAGCACTGCGACTATGTACTTTCGATAATACGCATTGAATATTGTCAACGGTATACATTTTTGTTCACTTATGTGTGTGGTTTCATGTCAATAGACTTCATTCAGAAATACTAAAGTTTACGAATAAGAACAAAATTAGTAACGAGTAAATTTAATGTGGAACAAGACCATTAGATATTAATTATAAAACCTATTATTCCCCACAGAATAAAACATATAAATTAAAAAAAGAAATTACTTTAAAATTCAAAGTAAAAGTTTCTAAATTAAATTCCTTTTTGCAAACTCCGTCATAGTGTCTGTTAAGAAAGCAACGTTATATAATAAGTTTATAAAAAATACACTTATCACGGACAAATTTTGTGTCCAAATGCTAAGTTATCGTCCGTGGGCAACCAATCGATTGTAGAACAAAAGAATGAGGAACGTAATTAAAGTAAAAACATTTAATTTTCCGTTTGTTTATTATATGTTATGCACTTATGTAGTTGGGAGTTTGAGACTTGTCATAACCGTATATACATAACGAACGATCGATGTAACCGAGAAATATTATCAGTAGCCACTTAAAAAGTTAATCGATAAAAGTATTCTATTGTTTATAAATGTCGTATTATTATTATTATAAGAATGAAAGCGGAAGAGCGAGCTAGGTATTTCCGATGCAATAGCCAATAATTGACCAATAATGAATTACTTATCGAACGGGAAACCCAATAACTCCGTCGACGAATTTCGACAAGATAATAAATCAATGTCTTGGCGGAAAAATACGAACAGTTTACAGTACACAAAAACCACTCGCAGCAAACTGGAAAGGAAATATAACCTTAAATATGCACCACACGTTATGTACAAGAAACCGTTTGACTGGAGTATGCCCAAACACGGCAAATAACGCGTAAAATTTAATACTAAGATATCCTAATTAATTAATACTAAGATAAAAACAACACTGAAGTCGCCATAGATTACAAATCGAAAATATGGTCAAACAATTATTAAACCGTAAAACCATTTTGTACGGCTAATGATTGCATGGATAACTCACGAATGATCACACGGTCCTTAATGAGAATTCACAGTTGCTTGTGCGGTAAACAAATCCCCCGTGTTAACTATATAGCGGTCGACCCGTAAGTTAAATAATGCAAAATGTGATATTTGAAGGTGAATATGTGTAACATGTCGCGTGTTTACAATACGTTTGTGTTGTATTACGTTCAAAACATTAATTATCAATTTAAGCCACAAGTGTGTTCGAATTTCATTAGAGACTTTGATTAAACTTGAAAGTTCTCGTTTGTGATATCCTCTTAAGACACATTGTGGTTATTTAACGTGCAAATATTGTGTGTATTATCTGTCATAAACTGTCAAGTATCAATCTTCAGAAAGTCACGTGTGATTACAAAGTAAATACTCATTTGGTCTTGCACGGTACGAAATTACCACGTTTAATAACAATTAATTTTTTTATGACCTTTTAGGCATTTTTGCATAATTATTATTTAACTACAGCCTTAAATTAAATATTAACATCAAAAGAGTTCAAAAGTTTTGAAAGTTTTGAAAGTTTTTGGAAGTTAAATTTCTGCAAAAGGTAAATTCCGAGTTATATAAAAGCTAGTATATTACTTCAATAAAAATTTAAGCAATATAAAAATATACAAAACAAAATAAATAATTATTGGAATGATCTTACTAAATCCTAAAAAAGTACAAACTGTACGTATACATGAAATTATTATTCTCATTCACTATTTTTATTTAATTTATTTTGTGTTAAAGTTATGTAGTTGTTTTGGTTTTTATACCAGAACTTTTAAAATTCATATCCCTGAATAAATTATAATATTGTTAGTATTTCCGTGAATGAAAACTGAAAAACGTCGACGTCAGATTTTATTAAAATACGATACAATTACTATCTCAGAAGAACATGTATTATGTACCTAAGAATACAACTGTATTACATAGAGAGAAAATTCATTATAATATTTCTATATTTTTACTTGGATTGTACTCAAGGAAATTCTATGGTTTTCAATAAACATGTACTTCTTATATAAAATAGGTAAGTACTCGCATATCTGAATTTATACCACGTACAAAAACTATAAACGTTTCGTGAAGAAGTAACACATTAATTTGAAATCTTATAGCCATAATAATATGACGAACATAATAATTTAAGAAAAATAATTTAGAACAACTGTTCTTCAGTTTTCATAATGATTTATTCAGTATTTGTAGAAATGTAAGTATTGAATTTTATAAAAATAAAAATAGATGTACGCTTGTACTTTTCAGCATCATATTATTATAACCACGGTATACCTAGCAAGTATAATAAAAACAACCGTTTTTACTTGTGTGTCAACAATACTGCACGTATAGCATAATAGTACAATGTTAAATAACTGCATTAAATTTCTTCGAGCATTGACTAAACATTTTATTATTATCCTTATTTTTATCATCTTTGTTTACACTGAAACTAAATTATAACTCTAAATAATACGACTTAACGCGATGCTTGTTCAAAAAAAAAAAAAAAAAAATGAATACTTTATTTTATTTTGTTTCAAAA
Organism: Rhopalosiphum maidis; assembly: GCF_003676215.2. Taxonomy (NCBI): domain Eukaryota; kingdom Metazoa; phylum Arthropoda; class Insecta; order Hemiptera; family Aphididae; genus Rhopalosiphum; species Rhopalosiphum maidis. Next base: position 73,039,239 of record NC_040877.1, read on the forward strand.
GTTTCGTAGTTTTTTATGATACAACATTATTTATGTATCATAAATCTTCATTATATTCGTTGCAAGTTTGAGATGTAATAATTTTAGTGTATCATAACAGCACGCATAGTTTTAACGAAGAAAACTTAAACGAAATGCCTATAATATACTTGTCGCGGTTGTTGGGTTTCACCAACATGATAAAAGTGTATATTATATACACAATATGACGTCAAGCTTTATGCCATGCGTGGTATGTAATATGAATAGTTTGACGACGCACGAAATAATATCTTTTGTCATGCCATGTACGTTCACGGGTATCTAAAGGTAATTCACTAAACATGATCACTTCCCATTTATCTTTCGAAATTGAATTTATAGCATTCTGAGTTTAGAAACCTTAAATATATTAAAGGAACATCTATTCAATTATTCAGATATTTTTATCTCTGTTTATTGTATAGTAGATTAATTTTATGGTGTCTTAGTTGTTAGTAATCTGAATACACAAATGATAACTACAATTCAATAAAGATGGTCTTAAAAAAATATAAGATATATTAAACATTAAATTTTTTATTTATTATATATGGACAATATCTAAAATGTATAAATTATTGGTAGACTTTTATAATTATCACAATATAATCCATTTACTATAGCGTATTGATGTGTTCATACTCGTTGTTTGAAACACCTATACATTTCAGAAATTATAATTAGGATAAAATATTCGATTAAGCGAAAAATGGAGATGAGCATGGTCGGCAAGCCCTGTGTACGGCCAGGTTGTTGTTACTAAAATGCATAAAAAAAATGTCGCTGTTATTTTGATGATTAAAACGATTTTATACGTACTTATTGAAAAAGTTCAATACACAAAGCCGTGCGCAGCTGTCGTCGGCGACGAAACATTCCGGCTGAACAACTGACTTAGCGGTAAAGTAATACGAACATCTTCAGAGATTTTCCCCGGCGGTTAATACACAATAATGAGTGTGATATCGAATACACCTTTGGCGGGATTTTTTTTCTATCGTTTCCCGCCATTCGAACTCAACCGCCACGCCTCGCCACGCGTATTGATTTTAAGGACCCGCAACGTCGGATACCTATATATGTATATATATGTGTGTGTGTGTGTGTGTGTGTGTGTGTGCACACCTATCTGTGCTTCGTCCTTAGATAAAATAACGCGCGCTTTTCGTGCAGTGAAAATAAAAACTCGTCTATTGTTATATACTTGTACGGGCACGTCATATACCTCTCGCGCGTCACGCCATCAGTCTTCGAACGGCGTCCAATTGACAGCACTCAATTTTTCTCCGCCGCCGCGCGCAATTCATTTCACTCAGCTACGGCCGACGGTGACGAGACACGACCGTTGCGAATGCCGCTGGAGAGCAATACGAACGGGTGGTAACTGGTAATAAATAATAATATAGGTAAAGACCATGATACGCACACGTTACACAATTGAGTCACACAAACACAAATGTACAAGTAATTTGGACCAAACAATAACAAAACAGAGTAAAAAATAATAACGGCTGATTATTGAATTTATATGTATATAATATTTTCCTTCGCGTTTTACAGACTCAGAACTGTCGGTAAGTACACAATAGGAAAAAAAATATAGTTAGAGTATTAAATGCTGAAACAACCAATAAACGGTAACGATTGATAACCAATTAAATATACACATTTTATTTTATTTATTTTGTATTTATTATTATCGTCAGACATCACTTACGAGTATACACGATCAACCTATTAAACCGCAATGACATAAATTATTTTTTTATAAATGATCATCTCGTATTGCATTGTATTTATTTTACGTATATTGTTAGTACCCAATAAATGATGTCGATAAGATGACAATAGGAATATCCAATATAGTTTAGTTGTCTTATCGTACTCAACTAGGTGTATTATCAGACAGAATTCAGCCACAAGTCCAAACCTAGGACTGAACTGTATAACTCCTAATAATACCAAAATACAAGCTGTTAATGTATAGAACAAATCTGTGTGAAGCTACATTATGTCTATTGGCTGTTTTCAAATTAACTATTGTTTATTTTAATATTATTTTAAATAATATTTTCTATACATGACAAGTAAGTACACACTTTATTTATAAATACAATTTAAATTATATTCCAACACTTGTTTCTCATAACTATGACATTGGTTACATAATAGTATACAGTTATAGGTACTCATAACAATATTTTGTTGTTTTTTTTTTGCGTCCTAGTACCGAATAACCTTTTTAATCATACCTATATTTTTTAGGTACATCCAGTGTTCAGTAATACCACTTAATCCACAAAGCTCAAAATTTCCAGTGGCTTGATAATTCAATTCGGCATTAAGTCTCATTAGACATATTTTATGTTAATAAAATAATAAACAATAATAACGATACAAGCTTTTTTCTATTGTGAAGTTTATTCAAAATTAATATCATCCTTCCCATTTTATCATGTTCCGTTTTTTTTTCTTGGATAGTTATTTATTATACTATAATGTGCTTTGAATTCATTTTTAATTACCTAACCTGTCGTTTACAATAATATACGCACGACACATTGTAGAACTTCACGTAATTGTGTACTATTAGTTTATTTTAAATTGAATTACAAGTTTAATAATTAGTTGGGTGTAATTTCAAGCAAATATTAGATTTTTACCAACACCGCGATAATAGGTCGGCATTACAGGATGAAAAACCATATTAAAACTATAATGAACACAGATTACGGGTTACAATATTTAAATATACCTATTACAATTTAAAATGCATTAATTTTAAACATCTTTTGATTGGATTCTCTAATATCAAAGGGTAAAGATTAGATACTTTTGTGGTGTTACAATAAACAACGTCTTGCTATCATAAAAAAATTAGTTAGCAATATATATGAATATTAATTATTATTTATTATATCATAATAATACGTTCAAAGTCAATAAAATACAATCGAATGTTAAAATCATAACTTTTTTTTCAACTTTGCCCTTCACCAGTTCCTTTGAACTTCTTACGCCCCTATTGCCGATTCCAATAATATTTTATTATCCAATAATTCCATAATTGAGAAATCGTTATCCAAATTTAATTTAGAACTTATTAACCCTCTTCTTTTCCTCCTTACCTTGATATTTCATAAATTATATATTCAATAAACTAAAAACAGTTCTACTTCATTGAATATAAATAGGTAGGTTTAATTTAAAGTTATTACCTATAAAATATGTTATTTATTTTCCTGTACGTTTTAAATTATACTTAAATTTACAATTATTTAATCCGCATATTTTGTTAAAAATTAATTATTTTTATCAACTATATATATATATGTATTTAATTATCGAGACTTATAAATTTTATCAAACGTTTTGACAAATTTAAAAGTATTATTCCAATATGTTATGTTGGTAATATATTATGTATATTATTGACTAATAATTATTGAAAAGAATACATTTAGAGATGGAGTAAAGCATCTTGGTCTTATTTAATACTGCAGACCATACACGAAAATATGTTTTTTTTATCTGAAATCAATGTTTGGTAAAACAGTAAAACTATAACTCATGTATTTATAAAATTTCAAAAAATTATGTACGATTTACATCACACAATACAAACCCAACAAATATGCATTATTGTGTACATGTGTACCTACGCATTCGCTTGTTAAGTTTATCAAATTAAGGTGGGAATACAAGAAGTCGAGTAAGCGAAAAATTCTAATACCTAGATACTAACGGTGAAAAACCACGTTTTTCTTGTTTTATATAATCCTCGTAATATACGTTGCTATACATTTTTTCACGTTTCAACTATTTTATATTAGTACCAATTGACGAACATACTTTTAAGCAGGTTGCATAAAAAATGTATGTATTAAGTGATTCACTAAAATGGAATGGAAAAATATTGTGGATTATAAGATCGTGTTCAAGCAGAGACCATCAACTTACCATTGATTCATCACATGTTTAGTAATTGCTTATGTGACCCGGCATTAATACTGTAACAGAGCAAAAGTTCTCAAATTGTGGTAAGTAAAGCCTCACAGTGGCCGTCGAATGAATACGTATTTGTTCTATGTATAAATAATCTATAGGCACTGGTCATAATATTCTGACAACAAACTTTAGAATCTACCAATTCTAAAAAAATACTTTTTAAACTACATATTATAATCAAACTTATATCATGACTAGTAGCATGCGAAAATTGATACAATTTTGAAGGCAGCTACATTTCCATCCCTTGATTTTTTTTTCTTTAAGTGAAGTATAACATTGTGAGAGAAATATATTAAGTGAGCAAGCATGTATAATAATAAAACAACTGTGATTGGTTTATTGGTTAAGGAGTTATTAACATTTTACGTGTTATTTCCTTTTTTGTATCACTAGCTTTAAAATTAATACATTAAAAGTGGTTTTAATATCTCACATATTATTTACTGTTTTGAATGATTTAATTTTAAGTTATTATAGCGGTATGTGGTTAATACGTGTAACACTATATATTACGTGGCAACCCCAAAAGTTCGAGGACTCCTCACCACTCAGTGTGTAATGAATAACACAAAAAAGATCTGATCAGACGACATCAAACAGTACTATTCAAACAGGAACAATTCCTTTAGGTTTTTATGAACAATATTTTAACATACTCGTTTACGTGTTGTATGTTACATTGGTCTATAATATATAATTGTATTATGGTAAGGTTTAGTATGAAATAATGACAAATCAATTTTCATCTCGTGATTGAATATACGCTTATGGTAGTGATGTTAAAAAAAAAATATACTGTGCCACCCGCATCCTATATTATTTATAAAACATAGATACTATTAATAATTTATTATGACTATTGACAGATTTTCGGAATTTTCTTCATGAGCATATTATTATAGTGATATTCAATATCAAACATTTCAGTTTTTAGAAATTCACAAAATTTAATAATTTAAAATCAAAATTTAAACTGCATGTGCTAAAAATAAATGTAATGTTTGCATTAAAAAAAAACAATGTCTTAAAATATATTTGGAAATAGAATATGCTCTAGTGGGTAGCTTAAACTTTAAAATCGGGTCACGATGATAAGTCTTCTTTTTAAAATAAAAATTAAATTTAATAGATGAAATAAATTAAAATACAGTTTATATAATTTATATTCTATAATATAAGGATATCAAATTACAGTACGTATAAGTTAGTATAGAAACTACAAATCATTAATCAATTTTAGATTTTTTTTTGTTTTTCTACACAGCTTAAGTGGATCGCGTGTCCAAAAAGGTTAAAGACCACTGCAGCTCTACTGTACGATCTATAATATTATGTAATATTATAATATAATTTAAAAATATGTGATTTTAATTTTTTGTTATTGATAAGAAATGTTTTATTTTATATACAACTGTTCCTACTACAGTAGACAGGCGGCAAATATTACTATCCCCTTACAGTCACCGTACATTTATACAGCATTTCAGTGTGTATGTATGTGCGAGAACGACAGCGTGGTTTACCCTAACGGCTTAACAATCAATCGGCTATAATACGACTATAACTACTTCATTTAGTCGCAGCGCCTATCTCGGGACCGGGTCACGGTGTCGGCCGAGGTCGTAACGTGGGCCTGGAGTTTGGGCGGATTGTTTCATTACCTTCCCGAGGAATCGGTTGTTTGCGATAATATTATTATTATTATCATTGCCTACAATTTGTCCAACCGTCCTCGCATGAACCGACTCGTTTCCGTTTTCATAAAGCACCGCCGACGATTTATTGCGCGACACATAGCAGCAATGCATAATTGCATAATAAAAATCATATTATTGTAACCATACATTTTTAACGTCCGAAAAACCACGCGTGCGTTGAATTGTTGTAGGTATAGACAGTACGTGGGAACTTACCTATGTCCAATAATAGTAATTTAATATGGTTTTTCAAATAATTACTGTGTCGTAACTGGTGTAACATCGACTACGATATGGCAGTGCACTTATAAAACAAATATTTAATTGCACGCACAATCATTATATTATAATATTATGATTGAGGGGGACCATGAGAGTATTGCGTCGACAAAACGTCTATCACGGTAACCGTGACGTCCTATTATAAATATGTAGTATACAAAATGTTGTTGTTGATATAACCTTCGTCGACCGTCCATCGCTATTGCGTGCCGGACTGATTCGATCGGTAGTTTTTTTCCAAACGACAATCCACAGGCGTTTTTTGAATTTTTCGTTATTGCGAACCCCTATAGTATTTAATCAAGTATATTATCAGTATGATGACGCTGTATCCTGTTGAACGATTTAACAAGTTTAGTTTTTTACTGTTAAAACGTTTAATTCTTGTGACAAAAAAAAAAAAATATGAAAACTATTCAGAATAAAAATCTCCTAGTACATGAAATTACTACGAAAAGTTAACGGAAGAACGATTCTATTAACGAATAGTATGTAAAGCGAAAAAGACAAAAAAAAAATAAATAAACGTACGCTTCATACGATATTTTATGAAATGCATTTCCATTAATAAAACGATTTATGCGTTCGACATATCATGCACTCCGGTTTTCATATGTGATTAGTATTTTTTGTTCTTCGATATAATGTGGACTAAGGTGTATACACGTTTATTACTTTAGAACAATACTTTGTTCACATTATATTGAATATTTCTATTCCTGTACTATGGGAGTCATTGTTATAATAAATGTAACAATGATTGAAATTACAAACGTGGACACGTGCTTTAATATTTGTAACGGTATGAGAAGAAAATAAATTGTTCAATTTTGTTGCAGATATCGACTTGATAATTACATAACAAATTACAAATTTTCAGTCATGTAGGTACGACCGAAATCAATAATAAATGCATAAATTTATTAAACAATCCAGAAATAATAAATAAATTGTGTGCAGTATCGAATTCTTTTTTAAATTCATTTTATCAGTTATACGAGCATGTCGTTATAAAGTAAATGCATACAGCCACAAAAGAGCTCATAACGTATTTCATATTTAAACGTAAGTAATGAAAATTATTTAATTATATTTTATACGACCAAATCTAAAGTTTATTGTGTCTATCGTATATTTGTTTTATTTTTTTTAAGTACGGTGCATTAACATGACAAATCCTCAAAAAAGTAAGCGCGAGGTAATATATTAATTAACATTTTATACACAACTTATGCTCAGCGCAGCAACACTGTGAATTATCAGTATTTAATTAGCTTATCTCATCTCAGATCATAGTTATCGCAATTAGTTTTCCACAGTTAAACATAAATACCTACACAGACTAAGCAATCAGTATAAATAAGTATTCGGAAGACGACAAAAGATACCAATCCAACTAAAAACGAATTATTTTAAAAATATAAGGAGATATTATCTACACAAAAATGATTTTCTATACCTGAAGACTAATATATACCTATAGCATCATTTAATCAGATACATGTAATGTACAATTGGATGGTGAAAAAATATATAGACAACCAATACCCATAATCATAACTTTTAATAAACAAATAAAAATATCTCCTCTCCGATAATCGTTTATAATAAAAACCATGATTGCAATTATTTACTAAGTAAACCACTTATTAACCTTGTTCACACTACAATTTAGGAGAGAATATTTGCTCTTTGAAATATCTAAAACCGTGTAAAAATTTAGATAAACAGTCTAAACAAATATATAAGTATAATAAATTTCCTTGGTGAATAAAACAACCAGAAATATTATACTTATCAAGCTCAATGCGTAAAATCGTTTTGGGTGATAATTTGTAGCCTTAATCCATCGAACTCCCTTTAAAAAGAAATAAAATCAGCCATAGAAAACTTTATTTTATCAATAAGAAAAGTTTTAGATGCACTCAACGACAAACAAAAATTGATCTTCCACTTGTCTTCATTAATAATAGCAAAAAGTCGAAAACGCTTAAACCATTTACGATAAAACATCCATTCTCTGTACCAAGATTAAGATAGGTGAAAGGTGAACCATACAAACACTACAAAAAAATTCAACGTCAACCATGTCAAGATTACGGCCAACACCTGTACCTACTTATTTTAATTATAATTTATGCTGCGTTAGTAAAAACCGCGAATCAAATAATCCTTATAAATTAAACAAAAAGATGTTCTACCTACACGCGCTCTTTGTCAAGGTCAACATCTAGCCAACTGCAGAGACTGCAAAATCGATAAACACCTTAAAAAACATACAAGCCCTATAGCTAAATCCACACCCAAAACGTAAATCCTCCTGCAACGCAAATCTGCCTACTGGAAAACTCAGATCACCCTATTTTACTTCTCGATTAAAATAATTCTAAATAATTAAAAATCAAACACCATTTTTAAAGATAAATTAAATCATTCAGCTCTTACCAAATCTAAAAGGTGTCACTAGCTCATTGTCATATTGATTTTATGGCAGATGAGTTCAATTTTATAATAACTTCATTATTATATCTCCTCACAATAATTATCACACCCCTAATTGCAAATAATAAAATATTACCGTCAAATTTTTGTTTGTAGGCATCTTCTTCATAAAATTAATCATGTAATAATCAAGTGTAATATTAAATATGGTTACTGCATATATGTATAAATTTAATATTCCATGAATTACAAAACATAAATTATATATTTTATAAATAAAAAAAATTTTAAAAAAATTGGGTAAATAGTTACTATAGTAAATCTAAATTTAATTAATTTATGATTCGATGTAGAAGATATACAATTTTATAATTCACTGCCAGGAAAATAGATTTTTCAAACTTTTTTGTTTTAAGTATTTAATTCTAAAAATATAGAAATTTTTTTTTACCAACTAAACTAAAAAAATTATATCCGATTTGTACTCGTTTACAAATGTATAGCTATACCTACAAGGATATATTATTGTTTTCTTTATAGTATATTCTGAAAACATTAGTCTAATATCCACTTTGTACAACATATTTTTATGGGCAAGGTACAAACAATCAAAAATTGTACATATAAACAATTTTTCAGTCGCAAATGCTAGTAACTGTACTTAGCACAGATATTAAAAAAATAAAATCAAAATAATGAAAATATTGTAAAACCACCAAAACCTAACCTCGACGCCCGTCACCGATTGATATAAAATTTACATTATTTTGAATATTCGGAATATTTTTTAAATTATACGATCCAGTTTTTGTTATATTTATTGAAAAGAAAATATGTTGCGTAATATAAAATGAAAATTTGTTGATAGAGTTTGCTGAAATTAAAAAGGAAAAACAATATAAACAAGTTACCTAGAAATTCCTTTATATTTTCCGGATGTAGAATATAAGACGAAATAAAATAATAAATACGTGATCTATTATCACAATATTTTCAATATACGATAATAATATCGTACACCATGGTCAAATGAAAATTCCAAATGATTATATTATTATCATCGTTTTAGGTATCCAGCAGATGATATAAACGTAACTGTATAACACATGCTACAAAATTACATATTTTAAATTGCATTATTCCTTTGTATCAAACACCATGCACGAAATAACATAATATTATGTATCAGAGAAGTTTAAATAAAAAATAAAGTAACTAAAATTAAAAATAATAACGTTGAAAGAAATGAATGCAATGACATAAATGAAATTCGATTCATGGGGAGTAGTTTTTCTTTTATTATAAAAGTATATCAAACCTTTTTTGATTTAAATATAATAATATTGTACCTTCGTATTGACATGATTATTGCGAAAAATATAAAGAGTGAGATATAGTCACAGTGGGTTGTAGCCTATACGGAGGCGTGCATTTTTCGTGTAATAATAAATCATGACATATGAGAATCGTTTCCGTACGAGACTCGGCTTCCTTATACACATTTACGTTTTGGATTTTGTTCAAAATGGTGCTCGTGTGCTTACTTTTTTCCATGGTTGTAACCATTTTTCACAAAAAATATTACTTATTTGCTTACTATGTTTAAAGGTGGATGATAATAATAACAATAATAATTAAAGAGGCGTTCTGAGCGTAATGTTTGAAAAAAATTTCCTGAAACACCATCATACATCAGCCATAGTTCAAAACCTACGATAACATATTACGTCGACTGTTAATAATACATATTATTGCATTTTTTAATAAAATATTTTTTTTAATTTTATAATGTTGAACATTTTTTATAAGTTATAAATGTTATAATAAGTATAAGTATTTACTATTTATTTATTTTATTTATCTTTGTACAATATAAACATTAAACACTAAATCCCACTGATAATACATACTGACTCACAGTAATGAGGGGAGCACAATAAGTTCCAAATTATATATTTTATAATAGATTTAAGTAATAACTCGTATGTATAGAATTTCAAGGGGGATTAACAAAAATAATAAAATATTGCTAATTTCAATGGGTGTAAAATTTGATTACTCTATTACCATATTCGTCATAAGATCTCGATAACCACTTTGAATTTTTCTAGATAAAATAATAAGTATATAATATATACCATATTATGTTCATTAATCACAATCAGTATAGTAAATTATAATATGGCTAGATATACAAGCATATTTGATAGTAAACTATAAATAGCAGCTTTTCTTTCAGATGATTTTCTCCTGAGACTTATGAGGTCTAAGTGCCTATAATAATAAAATAAAGAAAAATGATACTCTTTCGACAGAAAAGAAAAGAATATACTATTACATATAACCAATACAGATAATATTTATGTAGTGTTTGCAGATCGTACAATAAAAATAAAAATTAGAAATTATTTTTGATAATAATACATAGTATACATGTCGAGTTTATAAAAACTGTGACTATAGTAACTATAGTAAAAAATTATTTAAATTTAATTATTTTAGTAAAATGCATTAAAATTGTGTCTTTGTACCTCATTAGGTAGATACATATGAGGCATATAGATGCATATGATATATAGGACATCAATTGATGTACATTGTTCTAACCTGCAAATCCAATTATTTTTCCAATTACGCAAATATATACTTATTTTGTTGGATTCTTCAAATTTTATATATTATATTGAATATTTGAATTACTCTAGCACAATATAGATTATATTTATAAATCAAAATTCCCATCATTTGATGACTGGGTATTATAATGAACCGTGATACAATGTTTTAGAATTTCTATCGAATTTAATTGTTAGTATATTTTCACCAAAGCGAACTGTATACTTATATTTTTTTCGGGTAGTATATACAAAAAGTATCATTACACTTAACGTAATTGAACGTAGTAATTTGTAGACATTTTGATGAATAAATGAGTTATTATCTAAGTGTAGTGATGTTATTTTGTACTTCACGAACGTTATGAATAAAACACAAATTATTACAGTTTTTAAGTTCCGTTCGTAATACGAAAATCACTAGAATAAATTTCAGTTATGTAGAAAAAAATTACCAAAATAATCTGTTATTTTTATACAATTTTATACATTAAAATTATTTATTATTATTCGTTTAAAAATAATATAGTTGTAAATTTGTAATCGCATTTGGAATGTAGGTAAATTTAATACGAATCTGAAAACGATTCGATAATTTTCACGGATTTATTGTAATAATACTATCGGTGTACGCTTATAAATACATTAAAAACACACAATATCACTGTACACATTAAACATTATTCTACATTGACCAATTATAATTTAGTTACACACATCGCAACTGCAATATTATTACCGAATGAAGTAAGGTGTGTTTGATCCTATGAAATAAACTCTTACAAAAGATATACGGTGTCGTCGTTAACGCACGGAAACTATTAAATGCATCATCGCCACAATACCCTTAAATATATTATATAAGCTAAATATAATTCTGTCTATATTCTAAATGAGACTATACAAAACTATAATATACGTAAACCATAATCCCGAGCTGCGTCGCTCCAGCTTATTTGTGAATTATTACAGTTGTTTCCTTTCATGTCGTTAAAAATTGCTTCATTCCTCGTTCCTTCCACTTATTATATTATTCTTCCCTGTCAACTATTTAATGTGTCCAAAACAATTTCTTACGGGCGCCGTCACAATATCTTTCGTCTCACATCCCATTCGCTATTTATTTATTTTTTCATTTACGCTCAAATAGTCCCAATCTATTACCTCTTATTTCTTATTCAATTTCAAACCTTAAAGCTTTCGTGCCATCGAACCGTTTCCGAACGTCTCTCTAGAGTTTAGTATTATGAAAATCTATACAGATATGCGTAGGTACATAATAATATATTATTATATAATACATTTGTTCAAATATTCCCAATCCTCAAAACTATAAAATATATAATATGTTATACCTTTTATTTCAAAATCGATATTTGAAATTTATTAGAAAACCCGGATAAAAAAAACGCACACAAAGATGTTTATGCACATTATTTATACACATAATATTATATTTGTGTGTATGTGTGTTTTTGTAGTATGCATATTACAAATTATAAAATAATATTTTATAACTTACACATATTATATTATTTATTATAATCTCGTGTATTGAATATTATATATTTTTTAAATTATAAAGCTATTTGAGATGTCGGGGAAACGATTTGAACGGTACCGACGAATCTACATTATACATAAAATTGTAATTGTAATGTTATAATCTGAAATCGTTTTGTATAATATAAAAAAAAAACGTGTACATTTAAAGCTAAACAATAAAAACTGTATTCAGCTCAAGCACAGTCATATTCATAATTTTACTGCTGATAAACTCGATTGAGAAAACTGTCCAAAAATAGCGACCAACCAACAAATTATTTTTTGGTAATTTGTAATTCTATATATAGTTTAATTTCAAATATTTTTCACTGTTTTTTTTTTTCATTTTTTTATTTACCTATCCCTTACTTTTTTCATTTGATTTTTACTTTCTTTTTTTTCGTCTGTTTATTTTTATAATTGCTTTTCCTAAACTCATCACAGCCCGTATAGTTGATATCGTTACCACTAGAACAAGAATTTATCATACATTTTTCATTTATTAACCAAGCAGATCAGCTAACTTTCCATTAATGTGAAATAACACTAGCAATAGAACACCTCACACTCTACTTTCATTTATAATAGATAATGAAACATCTTAAGCCACCTCACCAATATGGAGGAAGTGTTTGGTGAAGTCAACAGAAGTGCTATTTTTAATTTTTTAAACTCCATCAATCTTATAAACTCACTATAAAAAAAAAATATATGTATATAAATATATATACTTTATATAGAGGTATAATATTGTTAATATTTTTATCAATAATCTAAAAACATGTATGATGTAAGTTAATAACATAAAAAGTCAAAACCTTATATCCTAATAATAAAAAAAAAAACTCGATTATTATTTAAAGCTTAAATTATTTTAATACTACCTATAACTTTTTTTTACGAATTCAATATGACTAACTAATAATATTACGCCGACTGTGTAACACCACAATTTTTAGATTTTTATTATAGTTAAATCGAACTAAACCAAATAAAAGAACAAAAACCATTGAAATAGTAAATATGAAATGTAAAATGTGAATTAATATCATATTTATTCAATTATATAGTTAATTTTATCACAGAACATTTTATTACAGTAAAAATTAATTAAAATATGCGTGCATATTAAATACGATATATTTACTCTGATAAGTTCCAATAAAAGTGATTATATTTTAAATTTAACAGCGTGTATAAATCTATACAATACATAATAATTATAAATGTGAACTGTTCGAGAATTTTGACGTCAAAAACTATTTTGTATTAATTAATTAAGTTTAAAAGAAGAATTTACCAATATAAACAAAGTTTTATAATTTAATTTTTAACTTTAAACGATACATCCAAAACAACACATGAAACCATACTTCGGACAAATCGTTAAAAAGTATTAATGTCCTTATTGTTTCCCTTTCATATTGGACATTTCTTTTTGAAAAAAAAACTAAATTTTCTCTTAATCGTATATAAGATAACCTAAGTTTCCATCCTTCATATTAAAAATCACAATAGGCATTCAAATGTAATGGAACATATAAACCGTGAAAAGTCTGTGTACACCAACATCGTGGCAACATAGAAAATGCAATTTTCAGCGGAAAAATAAACTTAATGGCGTACCTAGGGAGGTTTTGGACCTTCCTTCCGAAAATATATCGAATTAATAAAAAATGGTATTGCTTAATATTATAAACATTCACCAGGGTTCAAGGTTGTTTATACAATTCATTGCTAATAAATCTAGTATTAATCATATAGATAAGATTTATCGAAAAATATAAAATATAGAAATATCGGAAGTGTCAACAAATAAAATTTACTTTTGCATTAATTTAATTCGATTCTCGAAAAATTGTTAATTAGGTATATAAATTTAAGAGAAAAAATATTATTTTAAATAAAAATGTGAGCCATTATTTAAATCTCTATACCCCTAATTCCGAATGGATATGTATTCCCTATAGAAAATACTAATAACCGAATTTAAAAAAAAAAATAAGTTGGGTGGAAAAACATTCGATGTTGGTGTATTCTGAAATAAAAATGGCGCTTTATGTTAGTTATCTGTTTCGGTTTCTTATTAAGATACTACTAAAGAAATTCAGAAAAAAAACAAAAAGGTATGGCAGAAAAAGTTACAGCCATTTAAAAATAGAGAAATATAATGATGAAAAATGCCAATATGATAAATTATCTAAAGAATGCGCAGAATATTTTTTGTTTCTAAATTATTGAAAGAAAAAATCAGTGACTGAAGTTTTGAAGTTCAAAAAAGTCAGTCAAGCTTTGGAAAATAGAAAAAAATTATATTTAACAGTTCTAGAAAAATCTCTAAGAAGGAAAATGATTCAGGACTTATAAATATAGATGAAGAAAAGGAAGGCGATACTGAATTTCGTGAACTACTCAAATTTAGATTGATAGCTAGAGATTAAATTTAAAAAAAAACACTCAACTTAAGTTCAAATGTACAAGTGCTAAAATATAAAACTGATTGATAAATATTTTCCTAAATATTAGAAAACTATAAAAAATATTACCTAGCTACTTTAACCGTATCTATACTAACCGTAAAAAATACATTTTCTACTCTACGGTGTGTCAAAACATATATATGGAATACAACAGGCAAAGATCGATTAACTGGGTAAGCTCTTCTATCAATTTAAAAATAAACTCATGTTTATTTTAATGAATTGGTGAGAAGGTTCGCTTTAAAACCTCGTAAGCATGAAATTTTTCCATGATTATTTATTTAGTATTAATTATTATTGTCATCATAATTTAACTATAAGTATGATTATTTTTTAATTGTCTAATATGATCGATCCATGACAAATTAAATTATTATATTTTTTTTTTTATAAATATTATCATTTATAATGTGTATTGTATAAATACTGTACATACCAAAACTATTATCTTGTGTAATAAATACATTTAAAATACATGCCAGTAAAAATATTGAACCCTCTCCTCGGAAATCCATTTCTATGCATACCTACCCTTATAATAAATGTTTCACCGTCATTCGTAATTACTGGATGTTTACAATAGATTGTGTTTGTGCCTACATCAAACGCATAGTTTTCAGACGAGTAACTGACGCATTTAACCGCGTAAAACAATAACAAACTTCGCTATCCTTGTCGAGATGTATAAGTCGTAACGAGTTACAAATCACTTTACCCGTTCAACATGAATTTGACCGTTGAAACAGTAAAGTGTGGCCAGAGGCTATAGAATCATATACCTATAATGATGACTTTAATATGAGTCGCACGCCTTCTGCCGTATACGATTATAATTATATTATAATACAGGATAATTCATATAGTAATAGTATACTAATCACATTTTTATTACTTTTAAAAAGTAAATACATTTTTTTTTACTCCACTATGTATGTTGTAAGAGAAAAAATACTTTAAAAAAATGAATAAACCTTGATTTTTTTTTTTCAAAAATATTGTTACAAAAAAAAAGTTTATTTTTCAAGATAAAGAGTGCTTACTAAAAATAATCATCCAGTGTAAATTTACAATTAAATAATTCACAATTTCAATTATAATGAAATAAATAAGTCGCATTAACAGTAAATAATCAAAATATTATTGTCAGATAATTTTTTTATGAACATGTATATGCATCGTTGTATCATTATCATAAACACAGTGTATGTATTTTATACTAAAAGTCCTCGTACATTATATGTATGTCTTTGTGACATAAAAAACTATTATATTTGCCGTTTTATCAACAATAAATTAAAACAAAAATCTGGGTTAAAGGTCTTTACATAATGATATTTACTATGACATTTTGGAAACATTTTTTTTTCATCCGTCACTGGTCACATGATTTTTTACATTAGGTCGCGCGATATAAACATAATCTACAATTCAAAATATTTAAAAAATATTAATTGAAATTGCTATTCAGTAACTAATAACAAGTAATAGTTAATTACTATTTACTAGACATAATTATTTAATATATCTTGTTTACTGTTTTAAAAATACAATTTTTTTCGAGTTGAAATTTATCGTAGATTAAATGTCAAGATTGATAATATAAATATTAAAATTGGGTGAAATGTGAAAAATATTTTTATTATTACTACTTACCAAAAATACTAATACAGATAAAATGTCGGAATAAATCTTGTGTGTTTAATATGAAATTTTTATCATAATTTGTAAAATATGTTTACTATTTTACAAAAATGTACAAGTGTAATTTAAAATTATGTTATTTTTAGAAAACTTACAAGTAGTTTATTTATCATAAATCATAATATTCTAAATAATTAAAATTTATACAATTCAGTAATATAACATTATTTTTACTTGGCCACCTACAACTATTAATATTCTTAGAAAAAATAAAAACTTTACCTGATCATACTTGATCAGTTTTTACTAAGTTGTAATCTTTTTTTGTTTATTGTTATTTAAATTATGAAAAAAATTAACCATCTTGAAATTTTAAAAAGATACATATTATTGAATATATTATCTAATAATAATTATATACTGTTAAATTGAAATTTTCTATAAAATAACGGTTGAAAAATTCACATAAAAATTGTATATTGATTTGTTATGGAGATATTTAGGGCGGTAACAGACTTTCTGGATATAATGCAGCAGTTGTACACAATGATGGCGCAAAGACTACTTCACATCAAATTGCACTTGTTTTCAATCGGCGTTATAATAGATTCTCAACGGCAATAAGAAGGAGAAGAAAACGTGGTGTGATGAATATTTCGACATGCAAAAACACCGCTCGATATAGAAATATAGCGTCGCTTACTGCGACGTTGTAATCGATTCCGACATAAAAACGTGTTATCCTTCTGTAAAAAGTTTATAAAGTCTGTCGACTCAATCTTCAAAGACGGAAAGACGTGAAAAGGCGATGGACGCCAACATGTAAAACCTACATGCACGTTGAGGTGAAGGGGAATTTTATATTTCCCACACGTAACGAACCCCGAAAAGCATTTTTTAAGCTAAATAATTTAAATAATTTGTTATTCCCTTTTTATTTGCTTACCTGCTTTTATCCACCTCACTCACATTACGTTTAATTCAGTCACTGGTCGGAGTTAAATGTTAATTAAAATATTAGTTAGAAAAATTAAACGGAATTTCTTTTTTTTTTAGGAATTCTTTTACACGATTATCACTAGTATGTGTACAAATACAACATGAACTACTGTATATATATATATATATATTATCTTTATAATTTGAAAAAATAATATGTATTATATACGTTATAAAAAACGTGACTAGAAAGAAGAAATAATTAGGTTTTTAAAATGTCTTTAAATTTTATTGATGGGAGGAAAATAATGACATTTTATAATGCAGATTACTTAGCTACATGCAAATATGTATATACCTATATAGTTCATTAATAATTATTATTAGATAGTTTATAAATACCTTATCTATTCATTTAAGGGTATTTTTATATCGAGTTCTTATTATAGTTATCATTATCATTATATAAGCAAATATTATGACTATGACAGTACAGTAAAAATATGCGAAACATTTATTATAATATACCTTCCAATATAAAATAAAACATAATTTTTATCACAATATTCAATGATTTTAATTTATTTAAAATTCATGCTAACACAATACTATAATTAATCGCTAGCGAAACATAGTGACTAATAACTATTATAACTTTATGAGCTAAACACAGTTTAAACAACACGTTATTTCAGAAAACCCACTATTTATTTTCACATATGGTTTAGAAACAACAAATAGGAAAATAAGGAAGTTTGTAAAAATTGGTTTGAATAGTTTAGTAAAACCATCATACACTGAATGCAATGCACGTAGAAGATTAACAAAGCAAAATCAAGAGAGAAAATAATAATTTAATGTAATAATAAAAAAGATATATAATATTTTTTATAGTACAATAAAAAATACCGAAATATAATTTACGTCTGTATAATTGTATTTGAATTAACAATATTTTCTTTTTAACTAAATAAAGTTTCATATAGATTGTAATATACAATTATTTTTTATTTTTTTGTATTGACAACTCCATGGACATATTTAAATTAAAAAAAGTGGGCAAGTGGGTATCGCTCTGCTGTATAGTAGAGATGGAGAGTAGGTCACTGATCACTATAATGGATGTGTTAAATTTGAATGCAATGACGGGTATCATTGTATACGAAAAACGATTTTGAACGGAGATGATTTGTCAATCAATGATAATTAGTTGGATATATTATATTATTACCTATATGAAAATTGTAATATATCGTTATTTTACGCGATTTCATAAAAAATTAAATTTCATACGCTCATAAAATGTTTTCTATATTGAAGCTGGATTTTTTTTTTACAGTTACTTGAAGGAAAACTTATGGATAACCTTTTATTGGATTTTTGAACCTTAACTATAAATCACAAAAATTTTATGAATTTTTAACTTCAAAATTCATTGCAAATGTTCGTGATTTTGATATATTTTATAAACATTTGAACTTAAAATACTTATAAACTAAAATTGTGGTTAACGAGGTATTTTACTACGATGACCCATCGTAACTTATAATAAACCTTGTATTAAATTATAAAAATTTTTTGTATAGCCAAATTTTTTTTATCGGCATTTTAAGAAAAAAAACTTAGAAAAGTCGAAAATTTAAATTGTCTATAAGTAACTTAAAAAAAGATCAAAATATTTTGAAAATTTAATCGTAAATAGATAACCATAATATAAACATTTGGTGAAAATTTCAAGTATTTATAATGATTCATTTTAGAGTTACAGCAAATCAAAAAATCGATTTTGTCGAAAAGTGATTATGCGTAAAAATTTACGTTTTTCCGTTATTTTTTCGGGGTTTTTCCCGACACTTTTGAAAACTACTTTTACTTTTGATCAAAATACAAACTAGATGAATTTTCCTATTCAAAGAGGGGCTGAAGTCAAAAATCGAAGCATTATTACTACTTTAAAACGTGATGACAGACCCAAAAAAAAAAAAATCAAAAAAAAAAAACACACGTCATTGTTTAATCAATACATTCATCACTCCGTTCAGAATCTAAAAGACTGCTGAAATAGATTATATACAACTTAACATTAAAAATGATATTAAATATTATCTTCAACAATCAATGAGGAATATTTTTTTAAATAATATTAGCTTTCTAAACAATTAAAGAAATCATTATTGTAATATTATAATATACGTCATTTAATCTTGTTTTTTTTATTCTATATTTATTTTTTATTTTAAATACTAAAAAAGTAATAAAAATCATGTATCATTTTTCACTAATCATCTTTTAAGAATAAAGTTTCTAGATTAAATTATATAAATTCGTTTGATAGAGCCCAATCATCCGTAACAGAAAAAATATCGTTCGTTTTAATTAAAAATGTGTGTTGGGTAATATGTGATAGTTAATAAGTTTTTTTTTCCAATTTTCATAACCATAAATATAAAAATTAATCATTTTTTTATCTCAGATTACCTACATATCATTTTTTTTTGTCATTGTAAAATTGACTTTCGATTTTAAAAACTCTTTTATGATTTTGTTAAACAATGATAGGTAATAAAATTTTTATAACGAACTCATGAATAGTCAAGAAATCAGTGACTAAATAAATAAATTAGTAAATAAATTATACCTATATCAGGAATGTTCACTGCTCAGCCTTTTTTAAGCAGTTTCTTATTATTATTACATATATTATTCTTTGTTTAAATCTTGACGGTTTTATTTATAATAAAAACCATTATAAGCGATTAAAAATGTATTAATAGATACATGATATGCTTAAAAGGTGTTTTGGAGCCTCAAATGATGATAAGGTAACAAATAAACTATATATATTATATCTAATATAATTGGTTAGGAAAAAATAATAAAAGTTTAGTGCTTACTTACTCAAAAAAATAAGCACTGATTTTCACTATTAAAAAACAAGATTAAAAATAATAAAAAAACCATCGATTTACCTTAATACTTATGTTCTGTGGTATCGTTGTATTTATAGATTATTGCAGCATTTTTTTTCCCAATTGAAAGAGTAATTAAAAGTAAAAAGTGGTTAAATATTAAATTCCTTAATCAATAGTAATAATGTATAGTTAATATAATATAACACAAGTTGTATGTTAAAGATATTTACCTATATTACGAATAATACAAAAAAATATTGATTTATATTTATAGTTATTTTACCTATCATAACAATAATTATCTTAACTAATTGAAAATAAATCCTTTTTTTAAATAATATGGTAATAAGTTATAGTTAAAATACTTTAATACGTATAATAATGTAAATAAAAATATGTAATATCGTTACATTTAAAAATATAAATGGTACATTCATTTTTAATGGAGACATGTTACTGATGAGTCTAATAATGAATTGATAATAATATATGCTCTCCCACTGACTACAACAGTGCTTACAAAAGAAATTTAACATAATATTTTTATTCGACCTACAACGTTTTCTGCAGTCTACACAACGTATACTTAATTGTGTTTAAGCTATTATGTAGATCCATTATAATTTTTTGTATTAAGGGTATTATGGAGGTACTTGTTTTCCATAAAAAATGATTATTAACATATTTATTACACCTATCTTTTTTTTTTTATGGAATAACAATTTTCATTAACAGTATACAGGTTATATCATTACACGACATAACAATATTATGAAATATTATACACTACAATTCAACTAGATATACATATGATATAGGAATGTCAAATAATAATAGGTATTCATGGAAATTTTATATATTGCAATCATTAATACTTAAAAATAATTCCAAATTATTTTGTAATTAATATAAATTATTAAACACCAACCGTCATAAGTGTGTTTATAGGAGAGAGTAAGAATTATTAAATACTTTATTTAAGTAAAACGAATTATTATTTCGAGCATTAGTAGTATTCATTTTAAATATTTTTTTTTCTAATATATGAAGACGATATTTTTTGTTATTTAATATTAAGTATAAAAAAATTAAATTAAAATATTTCATTTAATTTTTTTTTTTTTAATATTCGATCATAATAAAAATCATACAACTCAAATGATAACCGATATGTGATGATCTATGAATTCTACATTTAAATGATGTAAAAAGTAAATAAAACATATTCTAATGTTTGAAAGCATTAAAAAATTGTATAAGACACGCATGACACTCATTATTGATTTATAAATATTTATTTTGTATAATTTTAAATCATTACAAAACAAAGTTTTTAATAAAAAAAAATATATTTTTACTATTTTTCATTGTTACAACTTTTAAGTATTACTACCTTTTAAATGATAGCATATTATATTTTTAATTTCATATTTCATATAAAAATATTATTCAGAGTAATTAAATTTCTTAAAATAAAATTTTAAAGAAGTAGCTTATTAATTATAACGTATAAATATTATGATATTATGTTTATGCGAGTATAGTAGTGAACTCACATTTTACGATGTACCCTTGTGCCACTTCACTCCGTTCATTTGAACTATAAGTATTTTTAACTCATAAACAACTTATTGTCCAAAAAATAAACTTTTATTCATCAAAGATCTCAAAAAATATATTCTTTTTTAAAATAAGGAATTATAAATTCCAATTTTCATTAAACATTGAAAACAAATTTAGTTATTTTAGGAAAATATTGTTTTTTCAGAGTTAAAATTATATTTTAAAAATAATGTATTTTGAAATAATGGATCTCTCGATGATTACATATTATAATACAGTTCTTGTATAATTAAATTTTAAATAGTGATAGACAACTTAACCTTTTAGGGCGCCTGATAGATTGGATCACAATGAAACTTTTTTCAAAAATATGATAATTATTGGGTCACTAAAATTTTACATTTATATCGGGTTGACCTGATAGTTATACCATTATTTTAAAATATAGGAACATTAAAAATCAGGAAACGAGCTATAGTTCAAAAGAATTATATTATTAATGAAATTAAAAATACGAAGAAGGAAAAAAAATCAGATTTGAATTTGTGAAATCTATATCCCATTATTTGACTAATTGTATGTACCAAGTTTTATATTGAATATTTATTAAAAATACAATTTTAAATTATATAGGTACTAAAATTAATGAATGTTATATATTTATATGTGTATTTTTGTTATATACATTTGTGACCCAATATATGGGTAATATAACGTAATCAAATATTGTATACGAAAAAGGTAGATAAAATGGGACCCAATAACCGACCATCCAATCATTATTAAAATATAGAATAAGTACTAAATAATCATTAAAAAAGGTAGAAAGGTGCATATCTTTCTAGTCGTATTTTTTATTTCTCGTACGTAAACCGACTACAATATTGTAAATTGTACCACAGATCCCTCCAACTACCTACGACATTCTTTTTCCAGATGCAAACATACAGAAACAAATGCTAACCAACAAGGAGGAATGAAATGGATATATTCCCCCGTGACCTTTTTTTTATCTATACATATTTATAATAATATATATTATATTATAATGTCTACTAAAAAAAAAAAAAAAAAATCAAAATCAAGTTTAAAACAAAATTATCTGGCCACAATATCAAGGTACATAACTTTTTCGTGGAAGCACAATATGTTCAAACTATGTCAAACTAATTGTCCATTATATTCGTTCGAACATAATAATTATTACATTTTATTAGTTTTATTATTAATATTTCATGTAGACATAAAAAAAATTAAACTGTACACATATTGTACCTAAGTGTTTCTTTTCAGCGAAATGTATTACAACAGAAAATATAATTAATAGAAACGTTACCTTTTGTGTCATGATAATTGAATGTCAACCGAAAATAAATTAATTATACAAATTCATAAAAAGGTCAAATAACGCGTTAAGTTATTTTTACCTCAGCGTTTTTTACTACCTTTGGTTTGATTAAACTCGCACCCCACATAATTAGCTACATGTTTAATAACAGTGTAATAAAATTGTTGAATTTAATAATCGTTTTGTAGACATTAAAAACTAAATTTATTGATTGCCGCTTAGAAAGTTTATTTTACTATACAAACATAGATAATTTGATTGTTATATAAAAAAATATAAAATATAAGACCGTATTCGGTTAAAAGTTTTTTTCTCATTTTACATATACATTTACTCATAATAACATTATAATAAGTATTATAAACTTCAATTAATTTCGAACGCATAACATTGTCTACGATATTAATTATGACAATAATAAAATAATTACCTTAGATCATTAAATCATTGAAATTTCTGTCCAATTATTTACCACTAAAGAAAATTTAATGATGACATTTTAAATACATTTTTTTAAATTATTATTCTGATTTGTTTATTGTGATGTTAAATGCACATAATATCTTTCTATGGACAAAATCTAATAATATATTGAACTAATCAATAAATAGTATTTGTAATGAAATTCGTTGTCAAAAATCTGTATACAGGTACAATTTTCGGAAACAATGCCATCAAAATTTATTGAGAAAAATGATAAAAACTTTGAGTTCGACATGCTCATTTTAAATATTTACATGCAAAAATGTTTTGGATCATTTCTACATATTATTTATATAATATTTACTCTAATGAATAACGTATAATAATATTGTTCAGTTTATTATTATTTTTTTCTGCTGAAATCATAGATTATCACGCAGTTATAATACTAGGAAAACGGAAAACCGTTTTTTATATACCTAAATTATTAAATTTGATCAACGCTTAAAACAGGCTAGATAAGATTTAAATGGTTTTCTTTTAAATTTAATGTTGTCAAGATCAAAATTGCCCGGATCATTCGATCTACGTTCACAATAATATGAATATCAAAGGACAGGCCTGTGTTTTAATGGCTTTTTTACGATATGGTTTTATTTATTTATTTTGCGTAAAATTCTAAAAAAAACATTGTTTTAGTTTATTTCTCTCCTCTGTTGTTTGTATTGTCTGTAAATTTCTTTTGACATAACGCCAGTAAAGATGCTAATTTCCGGTTGCGATCGTAGATTGCGTTTTGAGTCTGGCTAATTTACAAATATTTTGGCAGTCGCATTTTTTACTCGTAGCACTTTGATGTCGAATAACGAATTAGCGTTTCTCCGTCCGTACGTTTTTATTTCATTATTTAAATTTAAATATTCATTTTGGTGTACAACGTATTACATAACAAAAAGCGACAAATTACTTTTGTTAGACAGTGTTTTTAAAAAACCGACCAAAACAAACACAAAAATGATTGTTATTATAAGATATAATTTTTTTTATCATCTTACAGTATGATGATACAAAAAAATATATTGTTGTAAAATGTAGGATAATATTAAATATATGCGTAATAGTCAATGTATTGATGTATTAAATTTCTTTTTTCTAATAGCACTTATTGCTTATACCAGAGGTTAAACTAATTAAGTTTGGATTCACAATTATCGTGTAAATAAGACGCGAAGTTCAGTACAAATTTTATTTTTTTTTCCAATATCCAGACATATTATACTGGTTCCCATCATCAAAAAACTTAAAAATAAAAAAATTACTTTTTTACTTTTTTATTTTTGAGTATGTCTCATAAGAATATAATGTAAATCGTAATAACAATTCATGTAAAATATATTATCTTACTAAAAATATATAATAATAATAAAGGGTATTATTTATTTTGTTTTATCATATTGTGTTATAGGTACACGTATTACTTTTTTACCTAATATGTACCAGATAAAACCTGTATGCACAATGATCTGACAAACTAAATATTCGTCACGTGCACAAGTATATACTATATTATAGTTCATTATATTTTATGACTTTTATCGATCACGATAATACCAAATTAAAAATAGATTTTTTGTTTAATCATTTTTATCTTAACATAAAAATAATTGTTTTGAAATATTATTAGTGCATAAATCGTCTTTTTTTAAGATATTTAATTTCACGCCTTAAAAAAGTTAAGAAAAAGTATAAGTACTCGTTTGTTTTATTCTTAACATGTTTTTTCATATATTTATTGATATATCGAGCCCAACCGTATACAATTTAATCCTTAATAACATTATATATACAACAAAATCATTTATGAGTTTGTTTCAAAAAAAAATCTATCAATTATTTTCCGTCCTAAAAGATTATATACGTATATATATATTTATATAAATATAATATTATCGTATAATTTACAGTATCAGTCATTGTCAATATCTTATCATTTGGGAGGTAGAGTGTTTTTAGTGCACTACTATCCCTTTCTCTAAGAAAGGAATATTTCACACATGTGAACTTCAGTCTAAAGTGATGTGGGCACGGCAGTTAATGACATTTTACTGTAAATGCATCATAATATTCAATATATTACATACGTGTTACATGTAACATGTATAAAAGGCGTATTGTAAATCTATAAATTAAATAAAAATATACTTTTCAACATTTATATTTATATACCTACACACATTCCTACCTACATGTGTAATCAAGGTACAACAATTATTTTAAGTTGTTTAAGGTAAACTACTGTGATAACACGCCTTTAGACACTAATACACTATTCGGATTATAAAATGGTCCATCAAGCGTTTGAAGATTTCATGAGATATACTTAAATGAATAATAATAATTTATCATGATCTACATTTCCTCGTTCAAATTTATAAAATATACACGGCGGTGAAAATATCAAATTTAACCGTTATTCCTAATGAGCGCATTGCCCTAAAATCCTAAGCGCGCGTCATACATCTTTTTGTTGTTTGTTTTAAAAGTTTATACGCTTTAATGCGGCTAGACATAAATCAATTGATTAAAAAGTTTTCTCACGTAAAACGGTTAACAGGACATAACGCTTTTCAGACACCTCTTTCTAGTTTTATAACTTTATTAGATTAGTAAATTTACCTTTTAATCCGATTTACCCGCAGAGACGTATAATTCTCAATTAACTTACACATGTTTTAGTAAACAATAATAATTAAAAACAATTTTGTTAAAAATCAATTCATGTGCATGAAAGAAAAAATTGTAATAAAAGTAAATGTTCTCAGCTAACGCACAAATCCATTTTAAAATAAACTGTCATTAAATGTGTATTTTTTTTATATGAACCGAGTTTTATTGTGATGATTATTTTTGTTTGGGTTCTCTGTAAATAAAAGACTATTTTAATATTAATATTGTTATGTAACTAAATTATTTTGTCCAACTACATATTTTAATAATATAAGTAGTATGTATAGTATGTAATTACTAATAAGTATATCTACCTGCGATGAAACCAATATCATAAATAACAATTGTCGTAGAACGGGCGTCGAGTGCTAAAGAATACGAACCGCCATTTCCAATGTCGTATTTAAAATATAAAAATTATTAAACAATTTTAGGAAGTATCCTCTGTTAGAGCTAAACCAAATTATATTAAATAAAAATTATATTATTTATATTAGAAATATATCTGTCTCATTTTTATGAATATAGTCAATCTATTTTAATACTCTAACTAGTAACCAGTAACCATCTCCTAATGATAATATTATTGATGACAACGCTGTGTTACTTACTAAAACGAATCACCGTTCTCTCCTTCTAATGGAGTTGACCTCAGAGTTAATTTAACACTGTCTCTCACTATTGGTCAGTCTCCGTTAAAGTGCATCGAATGTCCTCTAGACAAGGTGATTTAATAAGCATATGGCCGCCCCATGTGTTTCTATAAATAAGAAATGTATTTATTAAAATTATGATTTTTGAAATTTTTGAGAAGACTTAAATACCGTATTTTTAAATATTTGGATTTGTATGTGTTTATTACTAAAGAATGTCCTGTATGTCCTGTGGTGTTTCAAAATTATTTTTTAATAAGAAATAACATTATTTTTCATAAGTTGTTAAGCAGGCGATGTTCTTGAAAATATGGTATCTAAATCAAAATGTGAACGAATATTTTCTGAATTATTAAAATGTAATAAATAGTAAGGATACTAGTCCTTAAAAGATACTAAAAAAAAATGTATATAAAATACAATTTATATTTAATCTATTACTTAATATTATATTATTATATTACTATTACTATACTGATTATCTTACTTATCAGAAATGTTAACAATATTAAATGTTAATTATAGATCAATATTGAATAAAAATGTATAACTATAATATTCACATCATTATAGTTTCAATCCTGATACCGAGAACTTATTTTTAATACACATAACTGAAGAAATCAAAAATTGCTTATTTGAATTTTGATTTAGATATATTATAATTAAAAAAAAAAAATTAGCTCATATTATTTTTTGTACGTAAAAAGTATAAGAAATATTAAAAACATATTCTGTTTAGAAATTTAAAATAAAAATATATTTTAAAAACTAAAAAAAATAGGAACACTAAGAAAAAGCAATAAAATATAATGTCTCAAACCCTATTTTTGTAATAAATTTAAAAAAAATTTAAATACACTATTTCTAAAACGTTATTACTTGTCTGGATGATGGTTATTTCCAGTTTATAATAATCGTTCAATATTACCTAATATCAGCGCGATTCAATGTGATTATATTCGCTTTAAGTGGCGTTCTAAACCAGATAGATAAACCACATTAACACGATTTCATACTCGAAGAGACGCGAGCAAACGAAAATCCGTATGTTACAATAGTGTTATCATCCAACACGGCTGTGAACAATAAGATAATAGCGATAATTCCTATAATAACGTTAACTGCAGTGAATAATTTATGAAATGATTTGTACTCCCCGACGTAACAGTTTCCCGCTATTTTAATTTTACGAAACAGTTTTTCCGAATCGGGCTCTTAGATCGTGTCACGGCCCACGGGCCAAGAAAATCGTTAAACCGTTCACGTTTATATCAAATCTAAGACACTAACAATTACCTCGACGTGATATATTATAGTACATAATACGTATATGTTGGCAGTGGTACAATGTGGGATCTACAAAAATCATTTGATATAATAATAATAATATGGAATAAAATATACAATTCAGATCTACTAACTTTATTTATTCCATTTTGGAACTCGATATAAACAGCATACCTAGCTACTTCATTAAGATAAATAAAACGCCACTACTCCTCGTAATATTTTTTAGATAAAAAGTTTAATAACTCGTTATATTTTTATTTTTATATCACATTTTTTTTTGTATTTCACTACAGTTGTACAATGTTTTGTGTATTTGTCTGCAAAACCGGATCAATGAAATACGTACTTTTGCTGATATACAGTTTTATGTATGAATCTATGCACTTTTAAACATTTTTATATTTTCTGCTCGTCACTATATATATGAACTGTGAAGCCTGTCTCACCCTCTGCTTTAATAATTAATAGGGAGTAGTGCTTTTTTTTTTTTTTGTCATTAGTGTTTACGTATAAATGATAAAAAAATCTATGTTCTACGCAATTGTCATGTATATTGCATGTCGCCAACACAAAGCGAATACCCACAGCCCACAGTCCGCGTACCTACATATTTTTCATAATTCTATATTAATAAATATTATTTATTTTCTTCTCCGATGACTGGTCTTGAGGTCATTTGGGATTTAGGTGGTAGTATGACACCACGTTGCTCGGTGTTACTTTCTTTTTCATTGGGAGTCATCTATTTCAGTTATTTTATATTATAATATACGTATTATATAAGTCTATGAGTAAATATTTTTCTTTTATAGATAACATATTAATATTAAACCACAATCAATAAACTATACATAAGTACATAACAAATGTGAATAAACGCAATATCTACACGTTTTGTGTTACTTCTTATTCACTCGTCTGAATGGTTCGTTACATTATGCTAAAACGATATAATATCTCAACATTCAGATCACATATACAAATAGTAATATTTGAAGATTTAATAATGAAAGAACTGGAGGTTTTTGGCAGCATTTTCAATTGAGTTATTAAATGGAATATGTTATGAATGTTCAACAAATAACAACATAGCGAAGCGAACAATATTTATATCATATATTTGTACGTGCCATGTACGTATATTTGGTACAATTTTGTATAAATGTTAAACAATTTATGTTAATATTAAAAACACAAGGTTTCAATTTATAAATGGCTTTTTAACCTAATCTAACCGGCTGCCATTCACAGCATAATTAAATTTTCAACTTGAGATTTTAAAACACGAGTAAAGTCATATATATGAAAATTCAACATGTGAAAAACCTGAAACAATACGAGTGAGCATAAAGTTTATCATTAATAATAATAATAATAAATTCAGAATAAATTTTAAGTAGAGTACAACATGAAGTTAGTTTGAATTCAAATATTATTTACGTAGTGAAATGCTTAAAATTTAGTAAAAATAATATCAGATAACTTTTATTTAGTAAATAATAGTATGATATTATGTAAAAACAAAATACTATTGGGTACGATATCATCGAATACCTTGAAAAAATTTTGATTCTTATTATTCAATTGAAATTTTAAATGAACAGAAATATTTATAAATATCTTTAGATAAATATTACTGGCTAGGTTATAAAATTGTTGAAAAAATAAATAGAAAAATGTTTCCAAATATAATAATAATTTTTACTTTAACGAGCACAATTTTTTTTTGTACTTACATTTACGGAAATGCACAATTTAAATAATGTATACCTACCTTCAAAAGTTGAATGAATAAACTAAATAATACTTCTAGTTACTTTTTAGTTGTAATGATAATAATGATAAAAAAGCAGAATATAATACTTATTAACAAATATTTTTCATCATTGTTATGCTACAAATAAATAGAACGCAATAAAATAAATCTTATTCACCAATATCATCTATTTAACATTAAATTGTTTATATAAGCACCTTATTTTAAACTAATCGGTTAAGTACACTTGAAAATACAATTGATTTATTTATGTTGGCCTTTTTAGGGTGCAATGATATTGAAACAACTTATGCATATATATTAAAAGAAAAAACTTAAATAATTGTTCAAGATTTTTGAGGGCTACCATAAATCAACTGAACAACTATCTCTTACAGATTATAATCCACATAAACAAATAAATAAATAATATTTATGCAATCTAATAAACTAAACTAATAACTTTCTTAATCATAGAAATTGTATTTATAAATTATTTTGAATGTCTTTCACAATTAAAAATATTTTTAATTCAACTAATTATTAAGATTAGTAAACTAAAACTAATAATAATAAATGCAGTTATAAATATATTATATAATGAAAACACATTTTTCTTGGAACATTGTTTTCTGAAGTTTTTAGTATTAAATGATAAAATAAAATACAAATTACATTGTAAGAATAACGAATACAAGTACTTATAGAACTTACCCAAAAATGCAGTTTAATAAGTAAGCCATTATATTAATTCAATAACCTAATGTTAGTCCTTAGTAGACATCTAGACTTTTGTAAAAGAAAAATGGTTAAATTATAAATTTATTATTATTATGTAAATACTCAAAAGGGAAGTTCCGTATTCCAAGTAAATATTATAAATATAATATTATGACGTACAATACTCGAATTTAGTGTTTAATATAATAACAATATTTGTATACAAATGTTTTCTATCTATTATGTATTTATTAATTTTATTTTATTTGTAATAAAATTCGTACAGTTAAATTTATTATAATATATATTAAAACCGAAAATTATTATTATTCTGTATTATTATGTTGAACAAAAACTTGAATTTAAAGAAAAATTGTTTAAAGTAAATATATTTTTGATGGTTTTATAACTTACTTAGGTACTATACTTATTGATTTTTCTTCATAAAATAAAATAGTAATATGGGCACTTACTTAATTGTCTAAAATTGTAATGATTATTATTATGAAATATGACAAAAATTGTGTTGAATCAAAAGCCTATATATATATATAAAAAAAAAACGAACATTCAGAACGTTACATTAAATTTATTTTCATAAAAAATTGTTAATGGTTTGACGGATAAATAAAATCGTTGACATTTTTATTTTTTACATCATTTTAAGTCATAGATTATCTAAACATATATAATATAAATAATTTTATCAATATCTCCATTGCTCCATTAGGTACTTGAAATGCACTGTAACACTTTACATTGATAGTTTTAGAGATTTAAACGGCTGATCCCTATCAAAGATTCGTGACCTCGTTTTCGTTTATGTACTCTCAAGCTAATTTATAGTTTTGTAATGCAACGAGCTTGTATAATATACAATCAAATTCTGGCGCATGAAGCAACGCTAAGTTAACTGTATGGAAGTTTTGATATGGTGCAAATTTAATAACGTTACGTTGCTTTTAAAAAACGGTATTTTTTATAAGTTATCATTAAAAACTATCGTTTATCGTAGGTGAAATGTAATATTTCCAAAATAGTAATAAAATTGATTGAGAGTATTTTAAAATATTATAATAATGGGCCGTATCGTCTATCGTCAACAGGTATGATATATATAGATAGCGTCACTGAAAAATGTGCATGATGAGTAAGTATCGTCATTTCGACCAGAGCGCTGACCATTCGGTCACTGCGCAGGATTTCAACGATTTCCATCCGTTAATAATTGTTAATATTATTAAAATGCATTGTCTAAATGTAATAATATTATATATATATATATTATTAACTTATCAGCCTACATAACATATTGCCGATTTCAGCACAACCCTGATGAGTGTCGGAAACGAGCGTATTATGACTGCTAGTGACAACCACCTGCGTGCATTTTGTACATTTTACCTGGAATTTAATAGACTATTTTTACATGTACAAAATACTATTTTTTGATCATAAATAAAACAATATTTTTGTATACTATTTTTAACCATATAACAAAATCTAATATTTTATTTAATAATAATACAAAATATGTTTTAGTTATGTATAAATAATGCGTGAAGTAAACATTATTATTATCATCATTAATACCTATAATGATTTTTTGTTTTTTCACAAGTAAAACACAATCTATACAATTTAATGCACAATAAGCACTTAAGATAAAAGTCTATACATAACATGAATAACTTGAATAAGAAACCACCCATTAGTGACACTTAGCTTGGCGGACATTTAAATTGTTGAGAAATATTTTTAATTTAAATGGTTACGACACCATTTCCTTTTGAGTCTGCGTTGTGGATTTTCTGGAAGTGTGAAGGTATGTGACACTTTTATTAGTGAGTTGGGATGATTTTCTAGTTTAGCGAAAAACCGTTTTTAGAATAATTCCGCTCCAGTTATAACAGGTTGGATACCTAAATCTTGGTGGAGGGATAAATTAGAGACATAGAAAGGAGCATTAGTGATATTTCTTAAAGTAATATTCTGGAAGACTTGAATTTTGTTTTTTTTGCCGATCTCCAGAGTTGTAACCCATATGTCCATATAGGTTTTAAAAGAGTTTTATAAATAAGTAATTTAATTTTTAAGCTAGTAAACTTGTTTTTGGATTATAACATTTTTAAATGATCTGGATCGAGCGTTAAGGGTCAATCTTTTAGCTTTTAAATGTTGGCGTCAGATTAATTTTTGGTCAATAATTAAACCTAGATATTTAACAGCATTAAGGGGGGGATAGGTATGTTTTTGACTGAGACATTTGGACAGTGACCGTGTCTAAGGGTAAAGGTTGTATGAGCTGATTTACTGTGATTTAATTTTACGCGCCATTTTTCATACCATTCCGATTGTAGATTTAAATGAGACTGTAAATTGACAGAGGCTATAATTGGGTCATTGTGAACTGAAAGAATTTCTATTATCATCTGGATAGTCGGAAATTTTGGTGTTTGGAGTTATGAGCTGATTAGAAGCATATATATTAAAGAGTATGGGAGATAGGATAGCTCCTTGGGGTACACCGGCGGTAATCGGAGCTATATCTGACGTTGAAGAGCCGCAGCGTATTTGAAAGTGGCGATCTGTGAGGTAAGAATTTTCGAAGTTTATACAGTAGCCCTTCGTGCCATACTCGATCGAAGGCTTGAGATATATCTAAGAAAACGGCCGTGCAGTAACATTTTTTCTCGAGTGATGTGCTAATAACATCAACTACTTTATGAGCTTGATGTACTGTACTATATTTAGCTCTGAAGCCGAATTGTGAAGCCGGGAGTATATTGGTCGCGAGTATATGTAGAGATAAGCGTTTAAGAATAAGTCTCATAAATTTTTGAAAGATAGGGCAAGAGACTAATTGGTATGTACGAGTTTGGGATATCTGGTGGTTTTTAGGGCTTGGCAAACCTATAATGATTAAAATTTAAAGTTAAGGTTAAAATTTAAAATTGATTTTTACGAGTATGATTTATTTTTTATGTTTTAAAATTTTAAATGGTTTACGTTGCATCTTTGGATATCTGTACGCGAACGGTGTATCGAAAACATTTTTATTTTTGGTTATTAAAATGAAATTTCTTAAAACAATTTATACACACAATAACTGCAGGTAAAATGTACAAAACAGGCACGGGCGGTTGACAGCCGCAAAGACATGAACACAATAATTATATCGTAAAACATAATAATATTATCTAAAACAATATTCATGCGAAAGTTACAACGACGTGTACGCGGTCCGTATTATGTAAATATATTGTATTCGACGTATACGATAATGTATAAATATCATTATTAGGTATAATGTTATTGAACGAGTCAACGCCGTCACTCGGACTCCTCCTCGTCCTCGTCCTTGATGATTCCCAAGTGTCGGGCTACGGTCTTGACGTTGCTGATGACTTCTTCCTGGACAAGGTTGAAGCTCATCGCCAAAAGGGCGATGCCGAACAACAGGTACAGCGAGCAGAACCATATGCGGAGCTTGGTGTCGTCGCCTTTATTCATCACACGCTGGGCGGGCACGAAGTCGCCGAACCCGATGGTGGTGAGCGTTATGAAGCAGAAGTACGCCGAGTCCGGGAACTCCCAGTTCTCCCAGCTCTTGAACAGGAACGCGCCCATGATTATGTAGCTGACCACCAGCAGCACGCACAGCCATATGGGCACGGGCTTGATGTGGTCCGGGTTGTTGTCGTCGAACTCGCACGGCTCTGCGTCGTCGTAGTAGTCGCTGTACCGGGTCGACCGTCGAGGGTATTGCCGGTTCACGGCGAAACCCAGCGGCGACATGATGCGCGGACTCGGCGCCATCACCTCCAAACGTTTGCCTGCGAAAACAACGGGACGTGATGGTTATAACAACGACAGAATAATAGACTTCAAAACTTTCGACATAAATATTTTTTACTTTAAAAGTAAAACAGTTGTTATGAAATTTACCACTTTTCCATATGATTGATTTTACATAGACACGGTGACACGGTGCACCTATAGGTAGTTATTTTTTGTACATCGTCGTGATAAAAATGTGTATTAAAAATAATATTGTATTTTGTATGAAATAATTTTATCCTATATGGGTAATAATAATAATGTATTTTTTGCCATTTTATTTCAAATGAAGGCTTTACGCATCTTTTTAATGAAATACTATCAGTGTACATAAAATTCACTTTCCAAATCACTTTAAACAATGATAATTTCGGTTTGAAAATTGAATTTTTATATTTAATCGATTAAAAATATTTATACCACAAATTTCCTTTAACAAATCAAAAAATGCTATCTTGTTTAAATCATTATTGGAGCCGTTTGACATTTTCGTAAATGTATAATAAAATGATTGATCTGTTTTAATAATTCGATAAAACGTATTTAAAAATAATAATAATAATAATAATAATACGTTTTGTGTGGGCAAAACTGTGAAACCCTCTACGGGTCTATGGAAGATAAATTATTTTAGCACTGTAAATTTGCACCTAATGTTCATCTATACGCATATTTACCACCCAAATAAATTAACAGACGACCTTACATCGACTTTGTAGAAAAAAATGTCATGGGACTTTCGGTAGAGGAGAGTTGATATTTTTATAATATAAAATATATATATACCGAGAGTCGTAATTATTCAAATAAAAAATCGTTAAAAACGAGAGAATTTCAATGGTATTTTACTATTGTATTGAGTTAGTACTTAACCGTATAAATACAGCGTACAGTTTGTCTTATATACGATGAATTTATACATTTATATATTGTATAAAAACACAGTTATATACACTCAAATACTTGTTGATATTTTTTGTCGTTATGCGAATTTTTTTTTACAAGAAACTTATTCAATTTTAATTTTTTTCTTATTTTTTCGAATAACATTTTCATTTTAAAACGTTTTAGGTATATAAAAAGTCCCGAATCTGTATACAGTATGAACATTCGTTTTTATTCAAATAAAAACTATTGAAATAAATGTCACGAACTTATTCGAATTTTATTCATATTGTAATACTATCATAAAATATATATTTACCTTTAACCCATTTTGCTCTTAAACATGATCATCGAATGTTTTTAAGTTTAAGTTCATACATTTCATAACTTATCTTTTGATAAATATTGTTTGATAAATTGAATAAACTTCGGATCGCAAAAACATGTCTTTACTGATGCATTAGCTTACTAATTATAGATATAATATAGGTTAAATAAATAAAGTTTAGACCTTAGATAAGATAAAACAAAACGTAAGCAAAATTTAAGCAAAATCAAACTATATACATATTAGTTTATATACGTATATAAATGTATACTTAAAATGTATTATAAACATATTTAAAAGTACACCAACTAATGTGCATATTAAAATAATCAACATAATTCATACGTTTGCATTTATATAAGAAATTGTAAGTTTGCGTTTACGAATCGTACAACTATAAACACTTATTATATAGTTTAATATGCATTTTATGTTTATTTTATGGTTACCAACGATTATGAAAATGCGTCATACTTAAAAAAAAAAAATCAGAACCTTTTAAATTCAACGATATAATTCAACAGTAGATCGTTCATGGTTAAATGTATGCATGTTGGTATAATGTGTTTGATAATGAAATAGTTTGTTCACATCTGTCACGATTCACGAGACTCTGTTTTCGTTTTTATTTGTTTTCCACAAATAACAGCAAATAATGATAAAACCGAAAATCTAATCCTAGATTTTAAGCGATTTCACTGGTAAGTTGCAAAAAAACTCCAGGCTTAAAAAATCCCATTCTATTATTTTCACCTTCATTCCTTCCCCGTTTGGAGACTTTATTTTCTTTACCCGTCGCAGACTAATGATGCCCCTGGAAACTTCACGTCCAAGGTTTAGTGGGCGGTGGTCAGTGGGATTTGTATAGGGGAAGTGGAGAGCGGAAAGCCGTCCGTAATATATTATTGTATTTGTCCCTGGTTGTTCTGAGAAGTTAAACTATGTTCTGCAGCCTAGCGACAGCCAATATGTCACACTTATTCGTTCCGCTACGCAGCATAACTAAAATGTCCGAAGAGCAACATACATACTCCGTTTTTTAAGTGCTTCGTGCACTTGGAATTCGAAATATTGCTCTTGCACATAAAAAGCTTATTTTTAATCGTTCATGAAATTTTAGATCCCGAATAATATACCAGTTTTGTGTTAACACCAAGTAATATCAACTTTAACAAAATAGTTAATTACTTAGTGATAATAAATAGCTAACGGTCGAATTGAAAACCATTCGTATTATATTTTATAATTATACAGTTATGACAAGATGTCAACTTAGAGATCTATAACCTATAAACACAAAAATGAATGACAATTACATTAAACTGTTGCTAAAGATTTAATAAAAATAAATTAGTTCACTTAAAATCGTATGAATAAATGAAATTATTATAATATTTGAATAATTAATGTAGGCAAAAAACTAATACTTATCGCTCATTAGAAAATAAACTATAAAATACTATCAATGCTATACGCTTTTTATTAATTTTTTTTTTTATATACTATCAACTTATTTTTAAACCATAGAAATTATTATTTAATATAATATTCTACTTTTTAAGTTCTTATACGTATAGTTTAACATAAAACATTATTTTTTTGCAAATACAGTGAAACTTCCATACAACGAACTTCCATTTTACAAAATGTTCTGTTTAACGAAATATTTTTAAGAGCTATGTCCATCATTTTTAAATAAAATGTAATTCTATTTAACGAATTCCTCCATATTACGATTTTATTTTTTGTTACTTATTCGACTTCATTATATGGAAGTTTTACTGTATTATAAAAAGGAGATATTATTAAATAGCTGAATGTGATGATTATTGTTTTTTGTTTTACATTTTCAGAAGGTAAATAATGATTACTATTTAATTTTGTACGCAAAACTTATTGTATAATATACTTAATTACAAAATATATTAGAACTAAAAAAAATCTAATAAACCACAATACATCAATGTGTGAAATACTCTTAATACGTATGAACTATGAAATGCATGGAAATTAATTAACTGTATTAATTTTTGATAAGGGAATATTAAGTATTATTATCATTTTAATATAAAAAATGAGTAAATAAAAGTATTCTATTAAACTGTAAGCTAAATTTTGGTTTAGACGATTATATTATTATTTATGAAATATAGTGAACTTTTTAGTACCTAGTGATTTAATTTGATACCCCAATTGAACATAACAAAATTAAAAATTAATACAAAATAAAAAAATTAATAGATGTGCAAATACAATATTTTTGAAGAATAATCAATTCGTATCAAAGGAACTGGTAGCGGAGACACTCATAATTAGTTTCGTTTGCCGTTGATGATTTTCTTCCGGTCGGTCGGAAATGTACGCGCAAACGTCCGATAAGAGACAGTAGAATGGCAAACATCCGTTCTGACCCAGGCCACATCTGAATTCGGTCCAAAATTACTGATATCGCCACACATATAGATCTCGCAATTATAAGATGCACATTTTTTACAAGAGTGATTACAAATGAGGATGATCCTCGTTTTTTTGATTACCTTAGTTCTACTACCGAAAACGTTCGAGTTGAAAATTATTTCTTTAACTCTATATTTATGTAATATGATGTCATAAAGATCAAAACTGATTCCATGGATAACATAAAAAGGAGAACAACGAACAACGAACAAAATTATACGTTGTAGCTCATCGGCGTACACATATATATATATATATAGGTGATTAATCAAATATGCTCACTGCCTTTTATTTCTTCAATAATTCGATATTTAAAGTCTGATTTAAAATAATTTGATTTATAAATATATCTCAAGACCATATTTGAAATGTTTTTGTATTATTAAAGAATTGCGCTGTAGAGTTACAAACTTTTATTTTTCAAATGACAATCCCATTTTAATTAAATTATTTAGGTGATCATTTATTTTTAAATAATGGTGAACCTATTGAACTTAATTCAAAGTTCAAGTGAGTAGTTTTAGTTATTAAACTTTATAAACTATGGTACATTGATCATTTTAGTAATTCCAATTAATCTATCATTTATTTATGATTTATTAAAAAAAAGAACAAAGTATAATAAATACTAAATCCTGTACTATATTTTTTTTAAATTTTTTTTTAAACCATTTTTCATAAATATTTTTTTTCATATAAATATTTTAATAACATTTAGGTATATAAACATTTTTTTAAATAATCCATTTAATAAAATTAATAATAAAAAAAATAGGTTTTCATTTGAAATATAAAAATTTGGATCACCATTAGGTACTACTAAAGTTCGAGAAGTTAAAAAAAATTTCATAAGTTTTAAAATATGGTCTTTAAGTATATTTAAAAGTTTCAAATATCTAAAAATCTGAATTTCGATAAATTCATTATAATTGATCTGTATATAGGAAAACGAAAGAAAAAACTTATACTTATCAGTAGTTATGCTGCGTGCGTGCGCGCGCGCGCGTGCGTGTGTGTGTGTGTGTGTGTGTGTGTGTATTATGTGTGTGATTGTCGTTTGCGACGTTTTCCACATATACGCACCCTTACCGCCTCCACCGCCGCCACAGCCGCCACCGCCCAAGAATTCTTCTCGTAACTTACTCTGATTGGAATTCCGATGTCTCGGTCGGAATTTCGGTTTCGGATAGTAATCTTGGTCAGGATGGTCCATTGGCGGCATGTCCACGACCAGATGTTGAGGTGTTTTGCTTCGGCCGTTCGTCCGCAACGTACCCGACGGCGTTTCCGTCGCCAAATTTGGCGCGGCCGAGTGACCCCGGATGTTCCGGCGGATCTCTTGGCTTTGCTTCGGATGAACTGCAAAAACAGACACCGGAAATAATATTCGTTTATTATGCACATTGTACAACACACGGTCAACGACCACGACCACGACTACACCACGGTGAGACAAGACGATCACGAATCACGACCACACCACGACGAAACGACATTTCGTTTACACCTGCGTGGACCAGTGCTATTATAGAATACTATTAATATATTAGTGACAAGGCGCAACGTGTTTGAAATAATAAATAGTACCAACGGTAATTTTCACTGGTAATTTAATTATACATAAATACTATCGTTTGTGCTAAAATTTAATATTATTACGAGTCAAAATTGGCAATAAAAAAAATTATTTTTTCCATTTAAAATTTTTTTTTTTTTGTGCAATTAGGCGATACATTTTACAAAAAATCAAAAATTTTCATCGGATATTGAAAAAAAAAAACAAATTCAAAATTGACAGATATCCAGCCAAAACATTAAAGTCACTTTTCTGACTATTTGAACATAATGTTTATATTATATTATAGTCATAATATAAATATATAATAATATTCAATATATTATATAAATACGAGTTATGTATAACGACATCTGTATCGCATTAGCTGGTTTTAATCTATTTTTTATTTTTATTTTTTTTGGTTTTCCAATAAATTACATTATCATTCCAAAGTTCCAAAGGACTGTCACCTATCGCACCGGATACTAAACACAGTACAGCGTGTACATAATAAGCGATTTGTATTGCAGCTTTGGTGTATTTTACCACCTTATTGCGTATATTTTTAGGAAATCGTATTTTATTGCATACAATTTCAGCTCTCAGTTCTACAATGTGCATTTTTACACTAATATAATTCTATGATTTTTTTTTTTTTGTTTAATACACTTTCTACAATTTATTTTGTATTTCATTCAACGAAATGGGCATCAATTCCATTCAATCTAAAAACGTAAAACTTTTTTAGGTTCATTACCAAGAGTAGCGAATACTTAGAACAACTTTAGTTATAAAAATGTTAAGTTATTTTGTTCACTGAACCGATAAGATCTGTAGTTTTAGCATTACTGTCCCCTTTAACGATATTTCTCCCGGGCTGAACACTGTTTTTCGCCGAAGTCACATGAAATTACGATATCGTCTACAGTATAATGATTATGAAAAAAAGCTCTTGGACTCCATAAATGAAGATAGGTAACATTTCGGAAAGATAAACACTATCGGATTTATATCAGCGTTAACTAGACGTGACTTGATATTACAACAATATAATAAAATAATAGTTCTATTTATAATCGTATTAATAATCCGATTTTGTGCTATGTTCCAGTTAGTTTTTGTTCAATATCTCTCAGCTTAATAATTTTAAACACACATCAGTTATCTTTTTTGTACTTTGCTTCATCGCTGTTCTTAATAGTCCTATCAATACGACGTTAGTACCTCTACGTATGCGTTACGGCTATTGCACAATCTGCACGTAATATTATGTCGAGTGAACCACGTAAATGACATTGTTTATATGTACACATTTCCTATCTTATTTACAATTTTTTTATTTAAAGTTTTAAACTCGGCGAATACAACCTTGCCAATTAAATAACCTAAGTTAAATCAATTATCATTTTTGGTTTTAATATAAATATATCAATAACAGTTTTTGTTATTTAGTCTACAATTAAGTTATGAACAATAAAAATATGTGAGACAAATTGTTATATATCTAAATATAATAATATGATAGTTTACATAAAAGTTCTTGATTACTAGTAAATCGAATGATGATAATAATTATAATAAAGACAAAACGCACATTAACCGAGTGAAAAAATAATAAATCTAATAAATAATAAAGCTAATAAATAATAATAATTTCGCAAAAATCCAATTATACATTCTATATTCTGTTATAAAATTTCATAAACGTTAATATAATTATAATTAGTCATAATAATTTTAAATAATTTTCTCTAAAACAATATGTTTAAGGTTGTTTCTATAAAAAAATCCATAAATTAATCTCCAATACAAAATAATGGCTAGCGCTCTTTCGCTGAACATAATTTTACAAAAATATCTCTAACTAAATAATTAACAAATAGTGTTCTAAATAAGTCTTAAACAAAATACACAGCCGTTAAAATCTACACCATTGGTAAGTAAGTTAAATAATTATAAAATGTTATTTAACAAACCCATTACGAATACCACTATAATTTTGTTAACAACCAAATACCAAGTATTTATAAAATAGTTTACTGTCATGAGGGTATTTTAATTTAAGTTTGTTTCGCAAACTTAGGTAAAACATAGGTATCAATTTAAGTCAATAAAGTAATCCATAAAAAAACGTGTAACAAAAAAAAATAATAATGAAATTTTTGATTAGAAATACTGTTTTATTATTATATAATATATAATTTTCACAAATTTCTGTTTGGCTCACTTTTGTGGTAAATCGTGTGTAATAAAACTATACTCTAATTTTAATTATTTATCCCGTTCCCGCACTTAATTCACTTCATGTTAATTTATTTTAATTTTAGTTACCTAACTTTAAAATTAAATTAAAACGACTAAAATTCTATCAGATTAAGGGATATGAATTACTGATTAAATGTATTGCATTTTAATCTTATTTTTATAAGGTGTCAATTATTATATAATAAATAAATAAATTGTTAATAAATTATTAACATACACTCGGCAGAATTTGCAATATTAGGTATTATATATAATATGTATAGTATATTATTTATAAAATTTAAACACGAATGAAAAAAAATAAATAAATCTTATTAAACTTAAATGTTATTGTACTTACTGATACATATTATTATGATTATACCAAAAGTAAAACAAGTATAACCATTTTTGAATTATATTACATATATAATTGTTCATAAGTTCTTATTTTATAGGCAGCAATTTAATCTTACTGATTATTTACGTCTGGTTTTAATTAGCATTATAGCCAAACCATCTTTATAAAATAATTTACGTGTCATTATTTTATGTAGGGACATGCAATTCTATTGTTTTACAGCGATAAATTATACAACTAAAATAAGAATTGTTGTCACAAGTTATTTATGTCTTAAATAAAAGGTTGGCAAAATAGTATACATTTGTATAAGCTATGCAATGAGTTTTGGACTTGTCAGCTATTTGGTTGTGAAAAAATCAAAGTTCATAAAAACTTTGGTATGACTGTAATAAATACTATAAATAAACCAAGTGTCCAAGTTTCGTACTAAATTTACATATTTTTTACTTTCTATTGACATCTCTGATGTATCTGATTATAATAAACATACATTTTTAATACAAATGAGATCTGTACTACGACTACATATTAAAATTAATTAATAAACAAATAGCTCATGGTTTTGAATTATTGATTGATCAATTAAAATAAATTTCAAATAGGTATTAGCACAAAAAATGTTAAACGTAAAACTGTAACTGTATATTTCAACGGTCAGTTAGGTTTAAATTCACTAGCTTATCATCTTGGGTATTTAGAGTGTATACTCTTCACAAAAATATAATAAATATAATAACATCACATACTACGTTTAGTAATCACACTAAATTAAATAGCGTAATTTTAAAAAATATTAATAAAAAAATATGTTATTGTCGACTACGAAATGATTTAATATGTGCGCACAGTACAGGTTATTTTTATTTTATCAAAAAATATCACTCACGAGGAACAAATGAAACTAACTATAACATTATATTATATTTGAATATCAATTATACGTATAAGACGTATACGCCCAGGAATATTATATGCGTATGGACCTTCCATTGAATCATATTTGAAATGTCTTGAAAATGTAATTACTATAAATAATTGGAGGAATAAGGAAGCTATAATTTATTTACAAGGTTTTTTCTTTCTTTCGGCAAACAGTTTTATGTTGCTGTATGCCAACATATAAATAGTATATATATATATACACTTACGTACTTATATATAAAATATAGTTCAGTTAAAAACGTACAAACAGTAAAATATCATAGAGCGACCTACTCAGATTAATGTCGCATCTGCGTTTTATTTTTCGTAAAAAAGCTAAGGTTGACATTGTTCTAAGTGAAAACGATACAAAAAAACATGCAATACCACAATTATTTTGGTTGAAAAAAACATCAAAGTGAATACAAAACTAATTAACAAATAATAATTTAATATTATAGGCATTGTATTGTTGTAATTATTCAATGCTTGTCTAAACCCTTCGTTGTTATTTTAGACTGTGTTTGAGTGACCTAATACGATATAATTT
Organism: Rhopalosiphum maidis; assembly: GCF_003676215.2. Taxonomy (NCBI): domain Eukaryota; kingdom Metazoa; phylum Arthropoda; class Insecta; order Hemiptera; family Aphididae; genus Rhopalosiphum; species Rhopalosiphum maidis. The sequence continues at coordinate 73,083,454 of NC_040877.1, forward strand.
ATTTATCTTAGAAATGAATAAAAAATTGAATTCAACGATACAATATCATTGTACAACGAAAAACGATTACGAACGGAGACAATCTGTCCGCCTACATTATTAAATATTTTTTATGATGTGTTTTTTGATATTCCTATTAAACTAATTTATCGTATTATTATTAATCTCCTTTCCACAAAAAAGTACTCATTCTTAAATAACTATATTTATATATAATATAATTATTATTAATTTTAAATTGTTTATCTTGTTGCTCTTGAGTTGTTTTTTGATAATTTCAGTGTTAGTAATTAGTTATAACAAAACCTTTTAATTTTTAATATTTATTTATTTAATATAATAATAAATTATAAACTCATAGTATATTATTAAGTTATTTTTAAATGTGCATCAATAAATATATTTTACTTTAATTTGTTTTTCCGTATTACTATCTGATATTAGTTTTTGTTAATTTTAATATTTGCCGTTCAAAATGTTTATCTTACCATACAATCACAGAAAATACTATAAATAATGTTACTTTTAATATAAATTGTAAATTATGAATATAACTATTCCTTTAATAATATTAATAACTTTTGAAAATAACAGATAATTTTCGTTAACTTACTTCTTCTAGATTCTTCTCTGTCCAGCGCATATTTATTAAATAAAATCGATGGCACTTGCTGCAGTTCTGGCCCATCTAGTTGATCACCATCTGAATAACTTGGATCTAACAAAATAAAAAATAAATTTAAAATACCATTCGATGATTAAAAAAAAACCCTATTAATTTTCATTGTCCTCCATAAAATAGTCACACTGGTACAGCCGAGTGCTTAACTTTATGTCATCGCAATACATTATTAATCCAACACACAATTATATTGATGGTTTTTTCCAGTAAAATGAATTATATATATATATATCAAGTATTTTAAAATGTAACTGTAATACTTGTACTACGGTATATCATTTCTCTAGAAGTAAAATGTCTTACATTCAAGACAATTCTTATAAAAATAATCTTTATCCAGGCTAAATATTTCTCTAGGAAATAACATAAAAGTAAAAACAAAACGGTAAAAAAGTGCATTGAATCATCTTTGATAAGCGAATATTATTAGAAACATATTATAAATAAGTATTTGCTTGATAATTTTTATGAATGATTTGTATGGAAATGTTTTCATTTTATGGACTATAAAACATCTCTTCGTATATACGGCACGAACACTATAACAATATCTTTATAGTTTATCTATAAAAAATATTTTCAACTCTGTTATATGTAAAGGTAATAAATATATATAATTATTATATAGAAGGTATTCTTTGCAGCGTATATCATGATATTGTGTATATCAGCTATAAGCAATAATTTGTATTTAAATAAATAACTCGTAAATAATATTTAGTAAGGAATTATTATAAATACATACTCGGATCCAACTTGCGATATATTATACAGATTACGCATGTAACGAAATTAAAATATTTAACTATATTTTTATTTCTAATCTTATAAAGCATAAAATAAAATGTTAAACTTATAATGTGTTTTAATGGTTTTATACAGTTTAAAATTCATAATACGTAAAAGGAACGTTTATTATACTTAATGATATTTACGTGTTACTGGATTTTACCCCACATAGGGGTACTTACTAGCTCACATTTTGGGAATATTTATACCAATGAAAGGTGTTTGAGAAATGAAAAAATATATCTATTAAGTTTCTATAACTATGTTGGTACTTTGTAGTAAGACTGTAGTTTTAATGTTAGTTTTTAAAGATAATTTACGATCCTGTATGGAAACCGAATTTATTACGGTACTATAATGATTAGTTTAATAACCATGAACGTACTTTAGAAAATATAAGAAACATCAAAATAATGTTTAGAATTTTAGATCGATCTATAACTTTTTTTCTTCTCGACTCTCATCAATTAACATTTATTTTAGCTCTAATAATAATTTTATGAATTTAAATTTATAATATACATAATACATTTTATTATTTTTTTTTCAAATAATATTTATTAATATTTTAACATATTTTTCTCATTTAAATGGTTTATTATATGTTTTTTGAAACAGTTAAATTTAAATGCTTGTGACAACATCAAAAACGACTTTTTAAGCATCATACATTTAAAGAATACAATTTTTGGTATTTAAACAGTCACGGTAATGATGGTCATAAATCTTTTAAGTATAAATACAATACAATTATAGTTTTTAAAACTTAACGATAATCCATTCGATAAATAATTAAGATCGTGATAAAATATATACTCTGCGTGTGTCTAATCCATTAGTAAATATTAACTAAGCTTAAGCATTTCACCAGGACACTTGTTTTAATACATAATATATGATACACAAGCCTAATACTAATTTTCACGTTCTCTAAATGTATTATGATTTCATTTCACTCTAACATACAAATACTATATATATGATGTGAGTACCTTGTACTCGATATCGACCATGATAATAATGGTTAGCATTATTTCGGTGACCACTATTTTGACTGGTTGATCTTGGTTTAATAGCTGGCGAGTGTCTTCGTAACGGTACGGTGTCGGAATACCTGGATTGCTGTGAATATCGATTAGGGGCTTTAACGGGCATTCCGCCTCCAAACATGGCATATTCTCTTTCCATTTTATTATAATACCTACAAGAAATATATATAGTTTGTGATAGAAAAAAAAAATCAGACTACCACAACTCTATAGATATTTCACCTGCATTCGGTATCTGAATAAGAAGATCTAGTGTAACAATCTGACATTCCAAGAGCACTGTCGGCGGATCTCTGTGATATTCGACCTGTTCTCTTTAGTGACGTAGTTCTGGAACTAGAAAATAGATCAAATTAAACAAAAACAAATTATTGCGTTACAGTAAATTTGTAACATTTAAAGACTGATTCTAGTACGCAAATTTAGGAATAGCAATCAAGTACGTTTTTAATGGGGTTTTACAAAAACGATTTTTCAAGTCATCATTATTTTGATAATGTTTTCGTGAGATGTGATGATTTAATATAATATCTATTAAATTATATATTATAATACTAATTTATTACAACTATTTATATGGAACTTCTAACTCAAATAAATAATTAAAAAAAAAAAATCAGAAATTATAATATAATACATATAAATTATAGTTATAGTATTTTAGTACATCTAAAATTAAAAAATCCGTTTAATTTGTTAAAAAAAAAAAATGAAACGTCATAAATGTAAATAAAATGTTAAGTCATATTTGATATAAATTAATCAACACAATAATTTCACCACAACAAAAATAAATTAAATAGTTGAATTATATTGAAATAAAATGATCAATATTGACGCAGTTTAATAATATAATCCTCTCGCACTTCTACGATGAACTTCACAAAAATACAACATAATCAATAAACAATAAACATTAATTTCTGGATACAACTAGAAGTAGTCAAAATCTATAAAACTTGACCACTTGACCTATTACGGGCCTTCAGGGGATTAACAAGTGAACGTGCTTTGACTGGGTTAGGTATTAAAATATGTAAATCCAACACCAGGTATGTTAAATCTTACCCGTGTGATCTTGTAGTGGACCTTTGACTGCGGGACCTCCTTAGGGACTGTACTCGTCTCTGCCGCCTGGTGCACGTATAGCAACATACTTTCCAGTAGAGGAACCTGAAGGAATGCGCCATTATGTCACCAATATTGGACAGGCACAGAAGCATCAACGGTATACCGACAATCGCATAAAATATAGTGGCTATTTTTCCATTAAGGGTTTTTGGAGCTATGTGACCGTAACCTGAAATAAAATATTTGGATTATCTACAAAAGCCGTCCTTATAATAAATTTCAACTATATGATAAAAAATATAAGTTCTGAAGTTTACATCACGTTTATTAACCGTATACGTTTATACGCATTTTTACGGAAACACATATTTTAAATGTATTCAAAACAATTCCATTTTAAAATATATTCAACTTCTTGTAAAAAAAAATACAAACAACAATAAAATAAACAATATTTAAAAAAAAAAATTGCACTTCACATGCATATACGTTAACCATCTATGTCTGACCTGGAAATCGTATTTCTCTTATCAAACACTAAGAGATATAGGAGTTTTCAATGTTGTTATTATTTATTATTATCGAATATTGTAAAACACCAATACCCTTTACTTAATGCCTGATGAAAATTTACCAAACACATTTGATGTAAAGTATATGTAAGACTAAAGTAACTTTATAAAATCATCGAGGCTAAGTGTGGTTTTACTGATTAAAGTTTAACAATAGTTAAAATGGCTTTCTTATTTAAAGAACAAAGCCTGCTTAATTAAACAAAGTTCTTTTTTGTACCACGATACTAAAAAAAGGTTGAATGTATAAAGTTGAAAATAATATACTGTAAGCAAACTTACTAAATCAGACACAATAAGTAATAACCTAAAGCTTAAAGTTATTTCAATTAATCAACAAATAGTGTTTGGTAAAACAATATTTGTAATCAATCATGTTTTGTTATTATTGTATAAATAAAACCAAAGTGATAATCAGAAAATCAATACATTTTTCACGTACGTGAAGTTTTCACCCCGACTATGTCCAATCGATTTCATGTCGGTGTCATTTACTTGCAACTAATTTGCAACAATTTACCACGTCGATAAAGTAATTAGCAATATATTTTTAATGAATATATACAAATATAACTTTGAAGTACTGAGATCGCGCAAAACCCCAACTTCAACTATTAAGTTCCAAATCAGTGTCCGATCTGTTAAGTAGTTTTTAAATGGTGTTCCATACATTACGAGTATCTATAATTTGTTTAAACTGATTGCACTTTGTTGAATAAAGTAAACAACTTTTTGGTGATATTCAATATTTGTTTTTGTTATCTTATTCATAGGGAATGTAAAAATAAAACAAATTACATCAAAACTTATACTAGTATAGTATGCTATGTAACCAAGGAGGCCTGAGACTCATATTTTAAGGGAGCGCCAAAAAGTTCATTACCTGATTAATAATACTATACAAAAATATCTTGACAAAATATTGGTTTTAGTGCAATCGTCGTAATGATTTTGAATTTCTTTCTGGCAATTCATTGTATATAACACAACTTGAAATATTTAAGAAATGAGCATCTAACTTAACAATTAAATATGATAAAGATAAATGTCCAGAAATAATTAGAGAAATATAATTTTTTAAATATCACCTAAAAGCAATATTACAAGATGTACAAAACGTAACATTTTTAAATAATTTAAATGCAATAAAATCTTTACAAGAACTTGTTTCAAATTTTCCAAGCTTGATAATTGCATAGAGATATAAGATTGTATATCATGTCTGCTATTATCGCAACCGAAGAACGTTCCTTTAATAAATTAAAAATAATCAAAACATACTTATGATCAAAAATATCCCAAAATAGATTAACTAATTCAAAAATACTATTAATTGAAAATAAAATGACAAACAATATCGATTTTGAATGCGTTATAGAAGATAAATCAAGTCAAAGAAGATTAAATTTTGAATCATATAATATTATGTTAAATAATCAAATTTAAATAACGTTTACTAATGACAACACAATTTTTTTTCTCTTATTATTATAATACTGTATACAATATTACACCGTTTACTACATTTTAAGTTATTTTATTATTTTTACAAAAATTTTTAATAATATATAAGTAATAAAATATTAATACAATAATACCAAATAAGTTGAAAAAGATTAAATAGTAAATTAATGGAGGGGATCGAATATTTTTAATTTTGCTCCGGGCGCCAAATCATAACGGCACGGCTCTGAGTATAATATATTTACCACTTTTAACTTATGACACTTTAATTTAATTACCTAATCATAGAGTGCCAACCAAATTCAATTTTCAAACAATTTAGAGATACTTAATTTATTTAATTGGCGCCTTTACTCGCTACCTACTATCTGAAAAAGTATCGTTAAAAAAAATATATCGCTCAGAATCGTTAAATTAATTTATAAGCGCGATGGCTTATTTAAAATAAAATAACAGGAATACAGGACACAATTCTGTTTAATTAAATACTCATACAATATTAATATTGATTTGTCCTTAAAATAATTTAAAACAGTTCACTTAAAATTGTATTATTCAAGAATTAAGAACATGACTTTTAGACTTCGACAAAACTCTATAAAAAACCCTGTGTTGCATTTCAAATTTTTCGATACCTTATATACGAATCAATTTTAATTATAATAATAATTAAACAATTAGTTTAATGCCGTGGATTTTTATTATGATACTCTGTATGCATATAATATTATATGACTAGTTAATAACAAATTAGGTACCATGTTAATTACTATTCCGATGTGTTCCGATGGTGTATTATACATTAGTATGTACAATAATATAATAGTTATTCAATAAATTATCATATTATATTGTGTACAGGGCAGGATCTATAAATAATAAGAGTGACCTAGTGTCTAATGATCTGCGTTGTATCCCACATTTTTTTTCATGATTATTCCTAAAATATAATATAACTAACAACTTACTTATATAACATAATCATTTTTTACATAGGTCTTGAATTTTAATATACTTAAGAATTATTTGGGCAAAATGAGTAATGACACAAATTCGTATTTTCGTATTATTTTGAATTTTTATTATATTAATCGATAGTATTATAATACAAGTATTCCCGCCACGTGAAAAATATCAAAAATATTGGATCAATAGAATACACGATAATCATATAACATTGAAAATTAAGAAAAAAGGCAATAAACTGGCTTGTTTCATTTAACGAAAAAAAAAAATCATTTCGTATTGTCGTTGTACTAACTCTCCCGGCAATTGTCAGATCTAGGCGGATAAATCGATTTTTGTTCACTTTCTGAAGTGAAAACGAAGACTCATGCAATTATAATTTAAAATTTTATATTAATTAGCCATGGCCTAAAAAAATAAACAGACAAAAAAATGATCTTATGAAAAAATACATCCTCACGTGTCACAACACCATCGTGATTTATATCGAAAGATTTGTAACGCTCTACATACACATCGTCTTCGTCATCCGCCCAAAAATCAAATAAAATAGAGAGGGATCTCATACTGGAAGAATAAACCGTTTTTTCGGCGTCAAAAAATTAATAATTAACAATGTAACTCACATATTTATCCTGTCAACCTAAATATGCATGCAAACTTCACGCTTATCCAATGGACGATGATTTGTAAGTTTTTTAATGTAAGTAAAATATTAAATTGTGTAGCCTACTTGTTATATGTATCAACCGTCAAGCGCATTGAACCTCGAAAAGTATTTTTTTATCGTTGTTATTATTTCGCCACCTCAACGGCAATAATCATATAATATTACGACGCCGATAGATTTTACTTACATCACTCTATAAACCACAGTACGTATAATTTACTGGATAATTCTCCAATCATGTATACATTTTTATCTATTAATAATGTATTTATTAAAATACTTTTTGAAATTTTCAATTTCATTATAAAAATAGCATTATATTTTCAAATGTTTAGATTTTTACACAATTAGTGAAGTATACTGCGTGACGATTTAATAGCAAAAGATCTTTTTTTTCAACTACTTTTTTATGCGTGAACATTTAAGGAGATTATTTTTTTAATATTTTGATGCGCTTATAAATCGAAATGCTGGTATTTTTTTTCAATAGTTTCTTAGTTTCTAAACTTAACGCACTAATAGTTCACGGTTATAGGTTTACTCAATTTCGGGACTATGACGATTATATTACCATTTTATAGTTGGTAAAATTTATCCATTTATAAAAGAAATACAATACTAAATATTACATATATATATTGTATTACTAAAGAAAATTATTTAAGAATTTTTATCGTTAGTTGATAAAGCTTAATAACTTCAGAACCAGCTACTAATCCATTATTTTATTTAAATGTATTAACATTTTCAAAGGGGGTTCTCATTTGGAAAAATAAAAAATTAAAACAATTTTGTATTTCACCAAATACTTCTTAAATTGTTAAATGGTACAAAAATACATTCATTTTAAAATTTAGTCTTTGAGTATATAATACTATAATGTATGATGTATCAAATCCAAAAATTAAACTTTGAATAAATAAATTATCCCAGGATAAAAGAGTACTAAATTTAATCAGTGAATCACAGCTATTTATGATATATAATATATATAATATATATTATATATTATGTATTTGAAAATATAGGAATTGCTTATAAGCATATTATATAAACAATTATGACCTCGTATCGATCTGGTTTGGGCATAGGCTTATTGATATAGGTAAAACGATTGTTACTGTTTAATTTTTCAATCGGTAAATTATGACATAGGTGTGTCACCGTCAGATTCCATGTATATTATTTTTGCAACGATGACTTAATCGTGATCATTCGTTTTTATTTAATTCAACCGCTTATAAAGATACTAGACTTTGATACGCACCCCAAATTATTATTTTTCACACTTGCGATTCACCGCAAAAACAAAAACATACCAAAAAACGCTCGTAAATCGCCCGCACCACGACCCAGTCATCCAAGTCACGAGTGCGTTGTATAATAATCGACGACATTTAATTCATCCTCTCGACCGTACTGACCGAAAGCTGCTTTGAAAATAAAACAAAAATCTCTATACAGACATAATATCTCGATACGTATTCGGAATCTCTCGTTTGGACTGTACTATCTATCCATGTATAATAATACCCTCTAGCTAACTTTTATCCTCTCCTCACAAACAATACGTGAATAGGTTTATTGTTTTATTATACAGGGTGACTCATTGAGAATTTTTACCCGCCCCCTTTATAGTTTAATTATTAATTTATTCATACTATGATTTTTGAGTATATATTTATAAACCATATTTTAAAACATTTTTTTTTTTTTTTTTTTAATGATGATTACCAATCTATTTTAATATAATTGTTAAAAATATAATAATTAAAAAACTTGATTCATCTAGATAGAAATTCAATAGATTAGTTTTTGAGTTATTACACTTTGTGTATTAAGGATAATATAGTATTTAATAATGGTTTTATATGAAATATAACAGATTTGTATTTACTCTACTATTTATTATTTCTATTTTATTACTTATTACACAATTCAAAGAGTTTTAATGAATAATAATTGCTATTATTTCCAAATAATTATAATACTTTATCTTCTAAATCTATATAATCATGAACTATTACCCTTAGTACTTAAACTTTATAATTCAAAAACTACTTATCAACGTTTTTATACAAATCATTTATTATTAATAAATCATATTAGAAAATAGTTGGTATTCGTTAGAAAAAAACTTGACTATAACAGGACATTCCTTATTATACAATAAATCTAAATATTTGATAATATAACCCTTCAGTGTACAACAGAATTTAAATATATAAATTATTTAAAGGAAATTAGGGTGAACATGCTTTTTAAATTACCCTGTATAAGTATGAGGTGGTACGCCTGTATCTCAATTTATTTTGATCCGTCGAAGTATAATGGCTCGGGTTATCGTGGTTTATTAAAACCATCAGCAATCGAAATTAAAAAAAACAAGTTGTATTAGAGGACTTCCATAAAAAAAAACATAAGATGCCTACAACTATATGCATTTATAAGATAACTGAATATTAGATTGAAAAAAATTGTTTCTCTGTACCTTAATAATCATACGTTCACAAATATTGTAAACTAAGATTTACGAAACATATTAATGTGTAGATGTAGATACATGTGAAAATAAAAATTTTGTTTTCTAAAATAGAATAACACTCAGTGAGACACTCATGCATGAGTCTCACGCCATACATTTTCCACTGAGATGTAATAATAACTTATTGTAATATGAATATAAAAGCAAATTGAAACAATCAAAACCTGTCTACAAAATTAAATTTTATTTTCATTAATCAAACCAATTTTAAATTCTAAGATACGTGCAAACACGAGCGTTAGACTTTAAATTTGTATGATAATATTTATTTTAAAATGTCTTAATACCTTAATAAAACAAATCAAAATTTTCTAGTTTAATGCATTTATACAAAGACCAGTTGATTTTTGGCGGATAAGAATATTCTAAAACGAAAAATACAAACACATTTATTACCCGCAGGTATATAATAAAAAATAAAAATAAAATTATAATTTATTTCAAAAACAATAGCTCTTGCGTTCCGTAAAGAAACTAAATTTAAATCTTAATAAACTGTTTTGGAGATTGCCGTTTCTTGAAAGAAATTCAATCCGAAATACTTATTAAAACTAACGAATTGAATAACGAAAGAAATAAAAGTCCATAAAAACAAATCTGTCTTTGAAAATGGATGAAGTGAATAATTTATTTTATTATCCCGAAGAAAGTTTGAAACGTCATCAATATTTGTCGTTGATAATTTTGTTTTAACATTTTAATTAAATTTCAACAAAATATAAAACGATGGATATAAAATATGGGTAACCAGTAATTTGTCACAGCCAATTTAAAAATGTTTCACTAATTCAAAATTAAATAGGTACATTTAAAAAACAATAATTATTCAACAAAAGAAATTATAAATTTATAAATATGTATCAACAGCAAAGCTATTATCGTTTTTAAATCTAAGATATTACAATTTAAGTTAGTAGTTTAAGTAATATAGGTGTAAATTAATAGATATATAAAATAAGTGATACAGGTATGGTAAAATAATGTTAGTTTAAATGAAATAGTGTATTTTTGATAAATGTAAAAATGTTGTGAGCAGTGATAGTTTCTTGATTTTAAATTATAAAATGTTCATACAGTATTATTGTATATTATCAATACGCCCTACTTGTTTTTTATTCTGAATGAAATTTTCTCGCATTGATTTTATGATCACGTGACCACTTCGAAGTATTATTATGCAGTCTGATCACAGATTTTCTTTGCCGGTTAATGTTAATGCATATTTGCCATATTTCCAAAAGCCTGTTAATAAATCGTAAAAAGCTTCATAACAACTCTGTGAAGAAAATGTATGCTAACATTGCTAACAAATAAAATGTGATCTAACCATTTTTGAATAAATCGATAGTTCCGATTGTCTTTAAACGATTTTAGGTACTTGTTTTTATGTTAAACTTGTTTTATCGTTTTTATATTTTTGTCATCTAAACTCTAAAGGAAGGATTTTTAATCAGTTTAAATTGCTAAACGTTCATCACCAGCACCACATTTATTAATATTACAAACGTCAGGATGCTTTTACATGTAATACATACTATAAACAAGTACTTGATAAAAATCATAATAAGTTGTAGTAAATAAAGATACGTATAATATACCTACATTATAGGTAACACGACAATTCACGGTTTAGTTTCCAAATAAACAATAATGTTTGTTTCTGTGGTTTACACTCGAAAATATAATAAAAGATCGCGTTAGAAGATGATTTACTATAGACGAGAATAAAGCACCTATTGTATACGCCGTATACGTTGTACTACACCGAAGTAATCAACACAATCAAAATAAAATAAAACCGACAGCACCGCTAGCAATGTCGTTACCAAGAATCTGAATAACGGATTTTCTTACGTTTTTTAATTTTTTTTTTTCAATATTCAAAAATTCTGTGTTCACTACATTTTTTAAATACCGGCTAGTGACGTGTAGAGCATGGTGGTGCAATTAAAACGTAATCAAATAAAATGATCTGTCTGCTTCTAATCCCCTCGATACTTACTATTCATCAACTACCGCTAATGTGTGCGAATAAAATTATGATGCAGATGACCTGTTCTGATCAACATGATTTCGACGTATAATATTATTTTCTATAATATGTGACGTCAATATTTTTAAATAGATTTTTTCGTCCACACTTCACGGATTAATGGTTGTTTAACAATATTGGATATATGTAAAAACGTGACAAGTAGACCACCCTGCACCTCGACGTTCTGAACAACGCGTCCGTAATAATTATATTTTGTTTAAATAGCTAGACGGCTCTTCGGGATTCTCTGGTAGTGATTATTTCGCTTTCGGATAGATAGTTGGGTATATTATTATTATATAAAAGTAATTTTGAGTTTCCGATGCTCACGACTGCGAAAACGAAAAATCAAAGAGCTGTGCGTAAAAGTAAATTCTATACACTGTAGGTGGAGCGTTTGAATTGCGAAAATTTTTCAGTTTCAGAACGGTTTATGGTTCTTAGTAAAAAAAATATATTAATTCTTTGTGGTCCCGTTTGAAATCCGCCTGAAAAAGCGTATATGAGAGCTGAAATCAAAATCTATCGTTTTACGCTTCTACGTTTAAAAAAAAAAAACTGAACCCGTAGGCCATTACGGATTTTCTACAAACCATACTGACGTATGTACAGTAGTATTCCGATAAAAATACATTTTACATAACCTACTGAGCAAATTCTACGTAAATATTCGCTTTTGAGAAACATAATTTAGATATCATAATATTAATATTCTTTCGCAAACCCACACAATAATATATTATTATTGTCTACTAACACGCTAGCTCGAGAACCCCAAAATTATCGCACTGTAGACGTGTGTAATAATATAATATTATGAAGCGTATGGCAGCCGTACGGGTACAATAATAATAATAATAATAATAATATTATGGTGCTGCGTACTCGTATTGTACGGCGTGAGCGCGCGCCCGCGTGCGTGTTACGTTGTGACGAAACGTTGTGCATCGGCTCATTTCACCATCATCTGATTTTCGCGCCGATTCCAGTCCACTCGCGCCGGCGGGCGGACGACGATGTTCCGCGTCGTTGTGTCGTAACAATAACAATAATATTAGTTGTTGTTATTGTTATCATACGCGTGACAATGCGTGCTGTACACGTCTTTTACGTGTCCCATTACACGGCGCCGTTTCCGCGGTCGCGGTGGGCGGGACAGCGCGAAAATATCGTTTTGACCGAACGGTGTTCGACCAGAGATCCCGGATTTTGGGTCCACGAAATCCGCTCCGACACGGCACGGCTAACTAGCGCACCGTTCGGCGGGTTGGATAACGCGATCGCGTACACGGTGCCGTTCCATTGTAGATCGTACCTGTGACGCGTGTACGACGACGGTGTGTAGAGCGCGGAGACGGACGACTCCCTCCGCCGCCGGTCGTTGCGAAATAATAAATAAAAAAAAAATTGTGTGTACATTAATCCGAACTCTCGGCGGTCACGCGGCGGCGCCGTCGGCGAAACGCGCGATCGGTCTATTGAAACCGCCGACACGATTGTTATCGCTATTCCTGCAGTAAGATAATATAAAGACAATAGCGCGTCAGCGCGACACGGCACCGTGCGCGTGCCGGGCGCGGATCTAGAACGATCTGACTTGGGGTGCGCTGGATATGTTTGTTGTCTTTTGCCCGGAAAAACGACAAATAATACGGTTTCATTAAATGTCAGACATTATCTAATCGTAATGTTATTATAATATATTTGCAAAAATCATGAAAAAGTTGACGACAGTAAAAATCCGGATGCGTTACAACCGACCGTGTGTGTAACGCCTTATTACGTGCACGATGTCCAATACACTGTATACACAATTTAATTCTTATAAAGTTAAATTATCGTTTCACGAAAAATGTTGGAAAGTTTTTGAAAATATCATTATTTAGGTATTTATTGATGTCGTTTAAAAACAACATTTTCGAACAATAAGTTATATTTTTCACAGTTTTTTATCTTTATCGTTATTCAAGTTTTTTTACTATAATGATTTACAAAAGTTCAGATATAATTGTTTACTAAAGACTAAACACAACTATTCGATCGTTTTAAAATTATGTTGAAAAATACATTTTTACTGAGAAGTTTCAACAGAATATACGCGGTACCAATCAATCAATATGTTATATATATGTATAATAAACATAGAGTTTAAAGCGTTAAAAGTGAATATCAACTTTAATTAAAAAGAAAGTTAAGTTTTTTTTTTAATTTTTTAACTCGTCTAGTTAATGGATTTACTTATTGATTTAATAAATGAATAACTATTTGTTAAAACTGTCCATTGTAATAACGTAATTTATCACAATTAATTTTAAAACTAATATACATAGTATTATTAAGTTAAAAATATATTCGTACATACATATATATATAATATTATGCTTGTGGTTAAAATTAAAACGCATTAAATATACTTAAATTTAATCCCTATCACTATGTATACAATGATTTTAAATAAATTTAAACAAATAAATGTTTCATAATTTTATAATTTTATATAATGTAGATATGTGGTAGTCTGTAGACATAAATATTAAATAATTTCCTTAACCACTTATGAGTAATGTGCAATGTGCAATAATAGTAAGAAATGTAGGATGATTTTTTTAAGAAAATAGTTACCTAGTTATTATTTATACAATTTAAAAATTGAACAATTATTATGTATGATTCAGTCGATAATTTAAATTTATTAAAAATAATATTTCGACCACACTTAATCATAATCTACTAAAACACCAAACACTCGACGAATACAATTAATAAACTTAAAAACGAAAACTTAACTGTCCAATTAATTTCTTTCTTAAACGAATTTTAAACCCTTATCAATCAGTTTCTGCAACTGTCATTGATAAATTAATTTTAAAAAATGTCAACTAACCCAAATTGAATTTATCCTTTATCAATATTATTATTGAACGCAATTGGATTATTCAAAACAATAATAAATATTAAATTTCAATATTTATTATACGATAAAAAAAAAATTAACTTCGCGTTAGTTAGGTACAAAAAACCATTTAATATAAAAATAGAAGTAGGTACATAAATTAAAAATCAAATTGAGATTTGAGGGGCAAGAGGTTTCCTCTTGCAATTATCTAATTATTTATTTATTCCCAAATGTATTAAGCACTGCTTGCGTAGTTATTTATAATAATTTCAAAAATAAAAATGAATATAGGTATATTATTTGTTAATATTTAACTTATATTAGCTTAATGTTCTTAACATTGCTAAACAAATTCAAGTTAATTGTTTATCATTAACTTGTCATTATAATATTCTATAATATGCTATGTAGGTATTATATTATATTATTATTACATTTATAAGTGGAGATGCCCGTGTCATCGTGTCAAAGAAACAAAAATGAATGATGAAATGTTAGATGTTAAAAATCCATCACTGAATAGTTTCCACGGATTGATATTGTATTATATTGTTTCACTGTATATAATTTTTACACATAAACAACGATGAAAGTAAAAGTGCTAATCTAAACATCTTCTCGTAACTTGTGATTTAACATACTTACATAGTAAGTGTTATTCGATTTCGAAATATGAATATTAAATAATAATATTATACCTATTATCAAACAACTCCTGGTTTTAGAATCATAATAATAATACATAATACTACACTGCAACACATACATGAATGTCGATTTGTTCCGTAATGCACGTGCAGTACGGTTAATGCATAAATTAATTATACGTTTCGAACCGTGAACGCGATTATTTCATCGGATTATTGGCCCGTAATATATATAGTATACAGGAAACACGTTTCGCAGAAAAACGTCTGAAAACTTGTTTTCCTTATGTGTATACAATAATATGTCCTATAAATTTAAGGTAATATAATACTAATAATACAACCGACAAATCGTATCACGATAATAATGTTGTGATCGATCGCAAGGACTTGTACAACTGTTGACACCGAAGGATTAAACGCTATATTATTTTAGGTAGTGAGCACAATTCGTCAGAACGCTACGACGCGTGTGTTTGTGGTGAAATCGTTAAAAAGCGTCAAATGCACGGATCGTTTATTGACGTTTGAAACGTTAAAGGGCACTGCACCGCGGAACAAAATCAACATTGTCCACCGTGACCCAAAATCTGTCATCATTATACGCGAATCCGACGACGGTTAGCCGTGTCCAAGTTCGGTTGTATACATAACGTCATGATGTTATACAACACACAGTCGTTGTGCGCGCGATGACTATCATCCCGATATGTTGCAACAGCGAGCATATTATACACGATGCGTGACTGCAGCAGATTTATGTTGTAGCTGCAGTTCAGGCGTCGAATTAATTGTACGTAAACACCGAATAACGATGTGTACCAATGCTGTTATCATTAATATAACCGTATGTGCATTATTCTCGGAAATTAAATTTGTAAAGGGACTTGGATGTACTGAGCACAAAATAAAACGGCCTCGTCATTTGGGGCTTGGTAAGTTCCCATAGGAGGAAAAATGTGTCGAGTTCCGACCACATGTAAGTCCGACCTACATAAACAAAACTACACCTGCAATGTGTACTCTCCTATACGGTTACATGGTAATAAAATTAAATGCATTACTTATTTCTTTCGTTAAACTTATCTTTATTACGTTATGAAACGAAATAGAATGGGCATGTTGTTGAATCAGTACTCGTTGATTATTAACAAAGTTAACATTTAAACAAATATTAAATGCACTTAAAATTAAATTAAAATTTATAAAAAAAAATGGACGAAATGAATTAATTTTTTAGTAAAAAGGGAAAAATTATTTTAATCCATATAAAAATTATGAATTTCATGAGTAACGCTTCAATACAACGGACATGTTGTTCATATCCATACTAAATGTTACACCGATAATAAAATATTAATTTAAAATAAAAAAAATATTGGTTTTATTTATAAACATACAAAAAAAAACTACTCTCTACTAACAAATAAATAATTCGTGTTAAAAAAAATCAGTAAACAGCGTTATTTAAATACCATAAAACTGTGTTAGACTCTGAGTTATCAATTAATGTACCAAACAATTTATACTTGAGACAACACAAGTATGACGACGCCGTATCCATTTGGGTCCAAATTTAATACCGTAAAATTCAAAGGAAAATAAACGAATTTTACGATTATATTAACTAATTACAAAAAGGATAATGGTACGTTCTTTTCCCTCCTAATATTTGGGCTAGTGCTAATTCTTATAGAATCGCCTGTGACAGTTTCAACTCAATATTACCATATTTTATGTAATTAATTTTTAATTTTTTTATTAATAAATAATATATATGTGTTATATATATATATATAGTAAAAAAACATTGTTATACCTACCTATATAATATTTCAATACGACGATTCAGTGTTATGTGGTATGGGAAAGGGATACCCGAGATAGCTCAACGTTTAATCCATGATTGTAAAACTAACTGAAAAATAGCGGTCTTCAAGTTAATTATTATTTTACCAATTATTAACCATGGTATTAATAAGTTGTATGCTCGCATTGATTACTGATCATGTGGATAATTGGTTGTGATACAAACTTGTTATATATTTTATGTTTGTTTATAAGTAACATACCTTTACGTTGTGATAGTTTGTTTTGTTTAAGAATGGCGTAAGTTTACAAATTTACATTAATCATTAATGCGATATGATTTAATACGTGAACTTTAGTGAATACATTTTGTCAGGGATAGTTTATTTAAAATAAAAATATGACAAATTGAGCAAATTGACGGAATAATATTATTGTAAACATACATTTTTTTCTTTTAATTTATGATAATTATTATTGTTATAATTATTTTAAAAAAATTTTACTCGTTTTAAAACATTAGGTGATACGAATAAGTACATTTTATAACTTATTTCTCTTTCAATTTCTTTCAACCAATTTATCGTAACTCTCTCCTCCCCGAATTTTAATTAAATTTGCCTTCCTGGATATTATTGTTATTATCGTTAAAGATAACCCTAAGTGTCCACAGAAGTCCTATTTATACCCAGACGGATGACTCCGGAACTCGTCACTCGACGGCATTATATTATCACTCCAGTAGTGTACGCATGAACGCGATCGTTTAATTAATTTTTCGCTTTTCGTATAATTATTATTCCGTTCGTTTCGGCCGTCATGTCTGGACGTCGCGCGTGTCACAACGCATCGTATACGCGTATCGCGAACACTTGCAGTGTATATTACCAAAGATAAAACATTTCAATATAATGACTGTAGGTTACGTGTATACATTATAATAAAGCGTTTTTAATTTATTTTATCCCGAAAACGTTCCACTTCGTATACAATGTATACACGCGTAACATATACATTATTATATAACATCTACAAAAACATTTAAATAATATCGTATCGTTATAATATTATTAATTTTTAAAGACCGTTTTACACATTTAATAAAATATAATATACGTGGATGTAAATGATATTTTTGGTCCGTTACTAAGGAAGGGTATGCGATTAAAATTTAAAATTACGTAACATCACCAAAACCTAAACTTTTAATTGTAACAGTACTAATTTAATTTATACATAATAGGTTTATTATAATTTTTCTGTTTTTAAATACAACAGAAATATCAAACAGAGTACTGTATAGTATATTGATATATTATAATATATACAGTCACTAGGCATATGTATATTTTATATTGTACAATGTTATACAGTTGACAATACTCAACCAAAATTTAAATGCCTCGGTTGATTTTTGTACCTATTTTATGAAATAAAAATATTATATTGTATTCTATATATATTTTTTATACATAATAATCAATGTACGAATACACAGTTGGAATAAAATAAACTCTATTGTTAGTTCCAAAATGGTTGAGTTTAAAAAAAAAAAAATTGAAGTTCCTTTCATTATAACAATATTATTATAAGCACTTAAAAGTTATGACCGTTGAATTGAGATTTTAAGATTTGCTGTTTCATTTAGGCTCCGGCAGCAATGTTTGAAAAAAATATTTGAATCTCGTTTAATCCAATGCCCTATACATTATATTATAATTTTTTGTGACAAGTAAATACCATCGGCACCCACCACAGTGAAACACATTTTCGACCGCGGCAAGAATGTTTCAATGTCAATGTGTGTATTATATTATAGTCATCCAGTCGTCCTTTGAGCGTGAATTTTGAAGGTAAGAGGGCATTTGCCAATATTATTATAGAGGATCGTGCCGACAAACTTGATAACTTTTCAAACGCGTCCAAGTTTCCACCACTGAAAAACAATAACAATAGCAACATTCCCACGTGATTTTTTTGCCGGTTATATAGTCGCCCCCTTCTATTCGACAAGATAACATTTAAACGCTCTCTTTTCCACGATGCCGTCAACGTCTAAAATATCCGCATCCAACTGAGCTCACTAATCTTATGTAAGTCAAACTGTGTATACCGATATCGCTCATTGGACGGACTGCCACACCGAAGACGACAATAAACAAATGACGAGTGAGTAACTACAAATAGTAACGTCATAAGTAAAAATGTTCTCTATCTTTCAAAAATATTATATTATATTGGTATGACTTTTACAATTTGACTCACATTTGTTTCATTTCATCGGTTCTGTATGTGTGAAAAGTTTTCTAAAGTTTCGGGGCGAAAAACTATCAATTTAAGACACGCTCTGACTACGTCATTATAGGTTATCTATGTGGTTGATAAAAATTAAGTTTTAATGTCAGTAACAAGCAGGAAAATTATTTCAATAGCTGTAATAATATTACAGTGGATATCTATGTAATTACTACATTGAATATTTTCCAAAAATACGTGTAGATTGTAACGTGTATTCGGGATTAAAACTTAGTATTTCTATTAAATCCAGATATAAATGTAGGAATGGCGGCAGTAAAAATACTATATATACTATTATTTAGAATATTATCTATAAATTGAAAAAATATACTACCTTTAACTCTCTCTCTAGTAAATCATAAATAAGCTATAACTCCTTTCATACTTATTTGCCTGCATTCTATTTTACGTTTTTTAATTAAATAGTCAATAATTATACAGAGACACAATACTAACGCCTAACCCTATAATAATAACCATATAATATAATATTTTATGAAAATTTATTCAAGTTGAATTAAGAATTTGTTAATGGTGTTTCCTACAAGTTCTTATGGTAAGCACCATCTTATTATCATTAATACAAATTCATTATACTCATCTGAAATTAGCATGAAGTAGACATGAAATAATATTATAATACCTAACCTCTCAGTTTCTAATATTCATAAAAACAAAAAATACAATTCAAATACTTAATCGAAAAACAAATAAAATGTATTTATTTACCTAAACATTTACATGGGACATTTCAAAAGTCTTACTTTTTCCTTGAATTATATACAACATTGAATATTAATTCTACTATATCAATTTAATAGTCATTTGAAATTTTAAGTACCTAGGAACATTAAAAACATATTAATAACTCTTTAAAGTTCAGGATATTATAATAAAATATTTAAAAATATTAAATTAAAAACACTAAAATTATTAAACAAAATATTACAATAAACATCAAAATAAACGATAATAAACTGTAAGTATATTTTTATTGAAACCCGACCGATGAAATGTATAATATAGTAAATCATAGAAAATAAGAAATTGATTGGCATCTTTTTTTAATGTTTTATTTTTTGCAAACACTAAAAACGTCATTACATACTATATGAACAAAGCATTTATATATTTAATGACTGTTTATTATATGTAGGATTATGTTTGTATAATATGTTCTTTAGTTCAGTAATTACCATTTTGCCACCATTACCCTTAATAATGTTGTTAAATATAGCAAAAAAATAATTATGATAAAATTGTACTTTATTACCATACCCGGAAAGGTCGGTTCCATGTTATGATTAACCCTTATACTTTGATAGTTAATTTTTTATGTTATATTTTTTATTTCTTGTTAGAAAAAAAATAAAATAAAATATATTTCCGTGAACAATGTTTTTATTTTATTATAATGAATACACTTTTGAATTATATTATAACCCTTAAATGATCTATTATAAAATCTTTATTTTCATTGTATTTCATAGTTAAATAATTACTATTATTTGTTATTACACATGAATAGGTTATATAAAAAGAATGTTAAAATAATTATACAAATAGTTATAATTTTCACGTAACAAAAGTAATTTTAGACTAAATCCCAGAAATATGGTTAAAAAAATAAATCCTTCTAATAAGTAATAATAAATTAAAATTAAGCTTACCAAATCTTATCTTGTATTATATAACTACAAGATAATAATAACTATAAAAGATTATTATTTAAAAACAATTGATACACACAAACACACTGGTGAATGCTTTGTTCATAACATGTTACGTTCAAAACTTAAAAAGGAGCTTACGCTTAAAATATTATTTACTAAATCATTGTTTGATATTATCATTTATACCAAAACTATACGGACTAAGTAGCTATTCTGTGTAGTCTGTTATTGTATCATTCGTTCTAAAATAAAGCATAGGTACATCATATTATTATATTTAATTTTTAAACAATCAACATTTGTCAGCCACTACATATTAGGATATATCCATGTACCGAGTTAAATAATTTATATTGCTGAATTTAATGAAACTCTGTATATTAAATATCGCTGACATAATAATATGACGATCGCCGGTTGTCTTAAACGGTGGATATCACATACATACGTATTTTTACCAACGAGGACAACAGATCGAATTGACAAGGTCTCGCGACCTTGCGTGTATCAAAACAAAATATATGCGTTACATTTTGGCCGCGTGGGAGCGTTAAGAATTACTGACTCGCGATCTGATGGGTGAAATGGACATATGAAATCAACGATACCGGTAATCCTAATGGGCAGTGTAATAATATCGTGGCAATTCGGTGTCAAGGCAAACGTGAGAAAACTCATTGGCCATCACAATAACAATAGCGAATGTCCGAATATGATAAATATGTTGAGCTTAACCATAAATTATACGATTCGGATGAATTTGAACTGTAGTTGAATGAAATTGATTCGATTTTTACTAAACTATATAAAGTGCAACAATAAATAATATATAATTTAAAATATTATATTATTTTTCCCAATCGCAATTTAATGATCTTTGACAAGTCAAGTCATCTAATGCAGATTACCATTGAGAAAAAAATTGTCAGGATAATTTTTATTCCATACACAAATTATTCAAATTAATTCGTTTCATGCAGTCAAAAAAAACTATACTTAATTAAAATAGCAGGAAAAACAAAATTTAATGTGCATAAATTGTAAATTAAATTTGATTTTATGTGGTAGTAAATTATTAGTTTTCAATCAATAAAACTAATAAAATATATACAGGTACTAATATAAATTAATAATGAAACATCGTTGTGTACCAATAAAATCATAGATGAACGAATTTTAATAAAAATAAACAGACGATCATAACATTATACGAGAAAACACTAACTGTGGATATTGCGATCATTATAATGTTGATGAGTAGTTTTCCTTCAAAAATAGGCTCGAAGAAATGACAAGTAATAAAATGGAATTACTTACATTTAATATTTATACATATTTCGAAACATACAGTATAGAAACCCAATAGTTTGACTTAAGGTAATATTTCTCTTGTTAATATAAGCAATAAAATTACGAGTTTCACAAGACACTATAAATGTTAATATTTTATGATAGACTATTTTGTTAATATATTTTATAATTTTCAATTATATAATAAGCTATGAACGAAAATTAAAAAGTAAATTTGAAAAGAATATATTATTTAATACGTTTTTAAATTAATACTTAATTAATAAATATAGATCTTATATAAATAAAATATTTAATATGAATTCATTTTAATTAAATTGTTATAATATATGGTTAATTAATATAATTTAAAAATTGAGTAGGCATTTATATATTAAATGCCTGTAAGAATAACATTTATTTTTTAAAGATAATTCTTTATTAGCCATCTGTTACAAAGCTGAACAATAAGCTTAATTAATAAAATAAATAATAAATAAAATATTGAAATATCGATAAAAAAGGCACCTCAATGAAGGTGCTTCATCATAAAAAAAAATATGTAATGCGTATATTTTAAACAATAATATTTGAATCTACAATACATTTTTCGACTTTAATTATTTAATCAACACATTTTATCCCTAGAAACAATTTATCATTAAGTTTATAAAATTTGAGGTGATAATGTAACATTTTGTTGGGCTCCTTGGCAATCTAAAATTACCAACAGACACTGAGCTTACAAAAATCATTATAAAAGCTTCCGCTTAAAACTAACAATATGTCTTCCCTCGCATTACCACAAAATATATATTGTCAAAACAAAATAAACTAATTCAAAGGTATATTTTAATAAAAACTTAATAAGCATTAACAAATTTTGAGGTTCTGTTACTGAATAGTTTCCCCTTCGTCACTTCCGTGTTGTTATGCATATAATTTTTGCTCGTCAATGTAACGTATTGTTTATGTTTAACAGAATGTAATTTTTATTAAACGAATAAATGAAAAAATAATTCTAGCACACAATAATCATAACGAATTTTAATAGGTGCATACGAATATACGACTATAGCAGCATTCAATTATATTATATAATCAACATTTAAAATCTCTAACAAAAGCATTTAATTAAATTCAGTATTTTTTCATTCCATTTTAGTATATTTTATTAAAATTATTTTCAAATCGAATTTTTTTCTGAATAATAACACATATTTAACTTCAATTGCAAACCTAACCCCCGTCAACAAATAAAATTAGGCCATTTGTTACAATGGTAGGTATCATCAACTATTGTGAAACATTCGAAGCCTGTAATCTTGCGTAACACTAATGTTATGATATTTTAACACAAAAATACTATTATTGTATTAATACCATACCTGCAAAAGATTCTATGAGATACTACAAACAATTTTGTCAGTTTTTGTAATCAGTGATATATCTTTATACTAGACGACTTAGTTAAATTTATGGACTTCAATGATTATTTATCAAGTTATAAGTTATACGAGTACGTATAAGTATAAATTCAACAACGTTTTGCTAAAGAGAAAATTTATTTGAATTTTAAACGATAGCAATTAAAATGTTTGAAGTAAAAATTAATTTGGCTGTAATTGAAAGAAAATTATCAAAGAACGATAACAACTCGTTAAATAGTAATGTATACATTATACGACAAAACAATGAAGGTAAAAATAAAAACAAATAAACTTTATTGAATCTTTTTTTTCATTATAAATGTCAGTCACACATTGTTTTTAATGATATTGTGCAATATATTTAATACGTCCAGATCAGAGATAAAAAAGAAATAATTAAATTATAAAATAAAATACAAAACAATATTTTTTTATATTTAAGAATACATAATATTTTGGGTTAAGGTACAATAACTAAAGTTAATATACTTTCAAAAAAAGTACCTAGTTATTATTTTTATTTTTATTATTTCACTTAGGAATGTAACAAATCGATGAGTACATTACAAAAAATATTCATTTTCATACTGAATAAATTTTAAAACAAAAATAAACAATTAATAGCAATTAATAGGTATACTAGGTAATTCACCAAGCATACTCACTCACATTTTTCTCTTATAAATTAATTAATTTCAATTTCAATTTTTTAATTTTTTTTTATACTTAAATACTATGTTTTTGAATTATTTTGATTCGTCATACTACTTAAGAAGTGTCAAGTGATGAAACAAATTTCTGGTTTTAAATAAGAACTTTCTCCTTTTTGTAGACTAATTAATAATTATTAATAATCAATGAATCGTTTTATTAAAAATGTTGATGTGCCTGAATCGAAATTCTTACGAGGTTTCTTAGTTACTAAGATTGTTAAACGAATAATGTCCTTAAAAATGGTTTTATAAACATAAAAATGTATGCATATATATTTATTATTAATATTGCATATATATATAGCATTAAAAGTTATAAATGTCGATAGATTAACATTAATTGCTAACATTTTTAAATCATTGTAACTCTCATATTATATTCCAAACCAATTATCATGGTTCTATTATTAATAGTTTATACAATTAAATAACTCAAAAACTGATCGTTAGAAAAAGGTGTTTGTCATTTAAAAAAACAGCAGTTTATTTCTCCACGACAAACTCCTAAAATAATACGAAAAATCTAAAAAATAAGAAATATAATCTTTAGTTATGTTTAAAAATTTTAAGAACCAGATTTTGAATAATTGCATTATTGAAGTAAAAATAGTGATGTATATATTTGGTGAATTAGCCTATGTATAATGATATTGATTTTTTTTATCAAATGAATGTAAACAGTTGAAATATTATGTAATGTATATGAATATCCCTTTAATCATTATTAATTAAAACTATAAGTTTGCAATTTACTAATGATTCACCGAACAAAAATCATAGGTATGTACATCCTGAGTGTTTAAATAACTCCAGAATGTTACGAGTCTTCTAATCTAATATTATCACGAAACAATTTAAACTCTGGATTAAAATCTATGCTAAAAAACAAACTACCGACTAAATAATATACTAATAACATATTTTTAGATTATTATTATACACGATATATACTTATATTAATCATTGACTTCAAATAGGTACCAAACAGTCTTAATTAAGGTAAAATGCAATTAAAAAATAATTCGATAAAATATTTAGTTCTGAACATAAAACGTAGTGTACAATATAAACTATAAGTATTAGATGCATTGAATCGTAAAATTGTATAAATAATTACGTTTTTTTTTTAGAAATTTATAACAGGCCGCTTTTCGCGGTATTATTAGTGTTTGTGGCATCAACCGGCGTCACTTTAGCCGACGACGATAAATGGGTATGGGGCAGGTCAAACGAGCAATCAAAGGCTGACTCGAGAATCGGGTCTTCGTCCGACGAGGTGATTCGAATAGCTAAACCGTTATTGCGCAATCAGCCCAACCAAAAGCCCAGTCCATTATTCCAACCCGCCAACAACCCAAGGCTGGATACCAAACATTACAGGTAAGCAATAAGACTTTTCCTTTGAAAAAAAAAATGTAATAATAAATACACATAAAAACGAGTTTAAACATCGATATCAGAATAAAGATAATACATTTACCTTTTCGTACATTTCATTAAACATAAAAACAGATTACAAAGATAATCATATTATTGTCTGAAAGATAATATTCAGAACAATAATGAAAAGTTATAATAGAATATTATACTTTTAATTTTTATTGGTATTTAAATTTTAAATAAAGATACAGGATACACTAAACATAAAACTTTTTTAAAATGTAACTGAGATGTATTTGAAAACAAATATAAATAAATATTTGTAAAAAGTATTTAAATGCAAAATCGGATATCTACTATTTTATATTCATTTAAAATTCATTGTAAAAATTATTGTATATTTTATTATTACATATTTTTTTAATATATCAATTCAAAATTGATAATAATTATTACATTATCTCTAATCATTTAATTAATTTTAGCATCATTATACCACTTGCAGAATATACCAAAATATATGATCTAAAGAATTATAAGTTATAAATATGATATTATACTGTATCAACTAGTTAAAACATAAAAGGACTTACAATATTTCTATTTAGTCATTAATAAAAAAAAATGATTTTAGTATTTAAAGTGATTTTTTAAATACAAATAAAATAGGACTATCAATATTTTGATAAAAGATATTTCAATACAGCTACTAATATATTGTATAAGATTACGTCAAAATTGTTCTAACGTGAAAATCATTGTCGTGAATTATTGTAGTATTCACTAAAAATATTATTAATGATGGTTTTACATCAATAATTCTGATGTCAATAAAATAATTGCATAAGTAATAATTAAATATAATATGATGGATGGATAGCGGTGATATTCTGAAACGACTGCAGTGAGATACTAAATTTAAGCTTAAGACTAACACGTCTCACACGTAAAATAAACATTAATCCAAATGGTTAAAATATATGTACAGAGATGACTCCATTCGAAATGGGCGTTATGAAGTCAACGAGGATTATGTACCGGATAGGGAACCTTTGATCCAGCAACCAATCCATATATCTGAGACCTTTAACAGCAGGCCCTTCGACAGACCACCGCCGCCAAATACCCTACCGCAAAGACCTTTGTCAAACTTCCAAGGATCTTCGCGACCGCAGCGGCCGACTGTGATCATCGATTCCGTGCACGCGCCGTCCAGGAAACCCGTACCCGTAGCTACTGAACCAGCCGGGTCTGCTGTCGGTATACTCACTGGACCAGTGCCCTCGTGGCAACGACCAGCAGTCCACAAAAATGGTGATCCCACAAATTTCGAAAAGTGCAAATGCTCATTCTCTTTCAATTGCAAATCTCCTGGGATCAAGTTTGTAAGTACAATATATTATTGTATTATACACTATTGTCGAGATTTACGCGTGAATAAAAACTAATATATACTCAGCTGGCACCGGGCACTTTTAAAATTTATTTATTGCTACCGAATTGTCTAGATAGATAACACTTAAGTATTTAATTTAATTTAATTGATTCTAAAGTATCAAATTAAATTATAGTTGATAAAGTATCTATATTGAATTAAAGGTATACCAACTAAGATAATTGTCTAGCATATGAGAAATATCGTTCTTTATCTTGATAAAACTAAAACCAATAATTGTAATTTAACCTGTGTATGCAGAGCATTTAGGTTTAAAAATCACAAATGATTGAAATTGTAATATTTATTCCAAAACATTGTAACTATAATAAGTTAAATTTAGTAAGTGGAAAAATCCATAACATATATTGATAATAAAATGTTTGAATAAATTAAAAAAAAAATACAGAACAAAATGTGTTTTGATGGAGGTTAATTCGATTTTTACTTTTCACTAGTTTTAACAAAAAAATGTTCAATTAGCTAATCAAATAAACAATATTGAGATAATTAGTAAATAGATTTTATCAGGGCGTATTTTGATTTTTTCATAATACTAAAATTATTATCAATTTTTAATAAAACAATGTTACAACCAAACTAACTTTGCTATATTATACTCTTTAATTTTCCGATTTCAGTAAAATGTATAAAATAACATGAGCCAGTATTAAATATATATATATATATAAAAGAAAAACGACGAGCATTTAGTAATTTATATTTATTACCGTATAATTAAAATTCGAAATATTACTGTTTTTAATTACATAATACCTACTCGGTTTTTAATGAACAGTATATAACCCAACAGTAATCCCATAGCAAACTCCGTTCTCTTTTATCACTTATCCCTAATACATTTACCTCATTGCGTGATTAAAATTAAAGTTTAATTGAAATAATACGCTTTAAAATTAAAAAAAAAAAAAAGACTTCTATAATAAATACATTCACTGTTTAATATTTACCATTCATCCTTTTGAAAGTAATCATTTTATTATGTTTTCTGGTTCCACTGCCATTTAATATTTTATATTCAACATCCGAATTAAAGGATTGCCAGACAAAATAAGTCTTCTTATCTTAATAAAATATTATCTCGTTAAAAATGTGTTTTTACAACAAACCATGTTAATAAGATTTATATAGTATATATGATAATATGTGGGATGAGAACGCCAAACATCATAATATAATTGTGATTATCCAAACATTTTCTTTGTTCTGTGAGATTCCGGATTTGAACGATTTTATTATGTGACATGCGTTTTTGTGGCGGACAAACAGTTTGCGGTGGCTACACACACGCAGCTCATCATACTATTAATCGGATTAGAGAAAACTCATCCTTTTGTCATCTTTTAAATATATACGAACAAATTGTTATATGTTTTTCTTATAGACTAATAACTTGCAAAACAATGTTAATACGAGTTTTCATTAAAAAAGAAAAATGTTTTAAGTTATAATTAAAACAAGAAAAATAAATAATCATGATTATTTATTAGTTATCTGCAGATATTTAGTAAAAACATATTAATTGATTTATATATTTTATATATTTTAGGGAAGCTGTGATGAAGGAAAACAATACTGTTGTTACAACGATTTTGATGGCGCAAATTCAGGAAGCCAAGAAGTGGACAAATATGGAGGAGATCGTAGCGAACCCATACCTTCCGTGTTAGTTGGCCCAAGTGGAAGTCACAGACCTGGTTTGAAACCTGGTATATATGGACAAGTTTCCAACAAAAATGTAAGAACCACAAACTGTAAGTGCATGATATATACATATTAATATTAGTTTAAGGCTATTGCATAATACAAACCATTAAAAAAAAATTAATTAACATAAATTTGCTTATAGCCAAAATAATTATAATTTAATAACTATACAATATTGAATATATAAAACAAATTTATACTATCAATAATTACTATATTATACAAAGATTTATTTACTGTATATTTTTAAATCATCGGTGGTACTAACAATCAAACCTAATGAAAGGTATAATAATTTGAAGTTATTAAGTCGATCGTTTAATATCAAGATATATCAAGAATATAGTTTATTCGATCACATACTCCAATTTTATTTTAAAACAAAACACCTAAGACTCCAAATTATATAATGTAAAAAGAAATTATGATTCACTGTAGTTCAATATTTAAATACTAAGGTATAAACATTATGAATATTATATTCAAGACTTCGAAAAATAATAACCTGGGATAGTATTTAAGAAAATCCATAAACTATAACTAGTACTTAAGTTTATTAAAATATTTGTTTATAATATCTATATAATTGATTTTATTAAACGAATTAATATAATTTTAAATACTCGACAAAAGGTAAAAATATAACCCTATTTTTTAAAGATTTTAATATTTTAAAAACAATATATTGTAAAAAAAATGTCCAATGAAATATTTTAGTTTATTGCAACTTAAATTTGTTTTTAATTACAACTACAATTTTCAGGAATATATTGATCGACAAGAACTAGTTGGTAACAGTTTTCCTAATGAACCATTATTTAACAGAAGACCAAACGAGTATGGAAACAATCCTTTTATTATTCCAAGACAATTGTAGGTATATTAAATAATATTATTATAAACAAATGTAATTATTATTATATATTTTTTTCTTATTTGATAAATTGTATTATAATTTTATAAGTGCTAATTAATACTTGATGTATATTTCATTGTAAAACAAATATTGTAAAATATCAGTTATTTATAGTAGGAAGGTGATAAAAGAGTATGCTTGCAGATACAGGATAATACAAAAACTATTTTACATCTTATATTATATATAACTATATATTATATTCGTACATAGCTACGTCTTAAAATTTATAAATACTTTTTTAATTTATAAAAAAATCTAATAAGTATGAATTATTTTTTAAAACCAAAACATGATATAAATTACTATGTAATTAATAACTATGTATTTATTTATAAAGCTAACTAATACATAAGGATAACTTACCACAATTTATTTATTATATTTTTTTTTTTTTTACTTTACCTATATAAGTAACTATAATAATTTTTCTTATACTAACAACATATTGTGAAACTGTATTCTAGACATCTAGATTTTGTATTACTAGTTATTTATTTATATTTTATTTTATTGAATAAATAAATTATCATTATGCTAAAGCCTTCAACAAATAAGTAATAATTTTTCATTAATCATGTCATAATTCATGTACCCAAATATGATAATATGCAATATAACAGGTACATAATATTACAAACGCAACCAATAATACATTAGTGAAATACATATAGAATACATTTATTGTCACAAATGTTATTGAATGGAAAACATTTTTTCTATATATTTTTACCAAATTTTAAACTATAAAATAAATTCTGTAAAATATAAACCTAAGATACATTCAAGAACAACATACAAAATAATTTTTCTGTTTTCAATGGTTAATAAATTATAAATATTTAATAACAACTGCTGCTCGAAAAATTAAAAATGTATAATTTTTTATTAGCTTATTTTAAAATTGTTTGAATAGAAGCATTATTTTTTCTTTACATTATTGCTTAATTGTATATAAATAGTAATTAATTTGCACTTTACTTACAATACGTTTACAACAATACACACGCTGACATGTTTGTTGTATTCTCTGTATGGTTGTATTATAATTATGAGACTATTATAAATATTATATTAATATTTTCAAATTATTTATTTGTACACTACCAATCAATTGTTTTTATTACACTATCATCTCGTGTTCTCATCTAATCCGATTGATTAAAAATTAAATGGTCTTAATATATTTTTTTAGCGTTTTCATTACAACCAATATGTGTGGATAACGCATAAAGTTAAGTGGTGCCGAGTTTCGTAAAAGAGCTAAAGAAAAAATAATAAAAACGAACTAAATATTTCTAAAACACCTACAATTCAAAATTTCTACAAAAAATAAAAACTAGCGTAAAATAAAAATACATTTATAATTAAAACAAAATAATAAAATTATATAAATTAGAACACGCAAAAATAAAAAATAATATATATTATATTATTTATATATTGTATTATTTAATAATGAAAAATATCAAATCATGATTCATACATTTTATTTTATACTAAGCTTTTAAAAACTAGATGTAAAAAACCTAATTTATAATATTCGAGACTACGATTTTATTTCATACATTTTTTATTTGTCGTTTATTCTATATAAAGTGTGAATCAGCATTATTTTACATAGGCAATAACTTTTATTCTATGTCTTACATATTTTTTTTTATACAAATATCATGATAATTTTAACGCTTTTATTTTTAATATAATTTAATTTTTTATGATGAGTACAAGGGTTGTAGAGTGCGGAATTTTAAAATCTGCCCCCAGGCAGTATATTCGTTAACCCAGTACTGCTTATTTCTACAACATAACAACATAAAATCTCTAACCAAAATTAATTTTTTATAAGTTGCGTTACATCGTTTGAAATTTTAATTATTAGAACATAGTTTTCGAACATCTTATATCTACTGTTACAAGCCCATAGTGACTGACCCAATTTCTTAATTTACACATAAATAAATATTATGCAATTATTATAAGTGGAATTAATGCATAAAAATTAGTCTGAAAATAATATTTTGAAGGCTATACAAAATGTTAAAAATGATCGTGTCGTGGAAAAAATTTACCACAATATTATTCATATCGTGTCTACTATACTAGTCTGTAATGTTTATTTTCTGCTTATAGAAATATATAGTATTTAGTTATTTTATTTATATGAGTAATTTAGTTGCTTTAAAAACACATTTAAACAGTATTGTGCATTATGTAGGAATTCACTGCATTGTTTATTAAATTATAATATTTAAATAAGCATGTTAATTAATAATAGTTTATAAATGCATTACAAATTTATACAAATCCGTCCCATGAAAACAATTATCGTTTTTGAATAGAAAAAAAAAGAGTTAACTCGTATATTTAAACGACATATTAAATACTTTTATAATTGCTAAGTATCTACTTTAGTACTAACATAAATATATTTAATGCACTCAAATTACCTCCTAAATCTAAGTTTCCGCCAAATATTTCCTTTTTTAGTATTGATTTTACCACAAAGAGCCACAATAATAATTCTATATATTTCACAAATTTAAAGTTATATGACTCAAATTGAGCTACTATTTTTCATACATATCAAAAAAATAACCATTGCAGTTGATTAAGAAAAGTATGATGGATTAAATATACATTTTCCAAATAAATATTACAAATTATTACTACATAAATCATTTTTAAATTAACATAAACACTATATTGATAAATGATAATATAATTTTTTACTATAATTAAATTACTAACATTTATTTTTTTCAAATGAACTGAAAAGAAAACTTAGTGATATATCAGGTTATCCTTCAAAAATATAAATCGGCAAATATTTATATTATTAAATAAATTCCTTTTAAACATTCACATTATGCGAAATAATATTTTATAGCTTTTAAACCGAAAGTTATTCAACATTTTGAACAAATATATTGGCTTGCATAATTATTTTTATTTTTATTTTGATAATAATACGATTAATAACTATGTACTTGAATAATAATTATTATATTTAAATAATATAGTTTCAAACTAAACGTGTAATAATATTATGACGTATAATATATTATTTATATTTTATAACCAAATATAAAATGCAGATCTAAAATTATGTCCAATTAACTATTTTATTTTTTATAACCATTAATAGCATTATATAAATATTCGTTTTTTATGAGTCAACAAATTGAATAAGCCCATTTTTTAAATGCGAAATTTTAAATTTGGTCATAATTTATATGATTGGTACCTGATTTATTTATTTTGTGTATTATCAATACATTATTTTTTAAACAGTTATAAATACATTTGATGTTGTGATAACTATGAAATAATATGTATTCTACTATATCTTTTTTTTGTTTACCTTCTACACTAAATATTTTCAATAATTCAAACCTATGTTTTATTTTTCATCATAAGTGGCCTGCGTCATGTGTATAAAAATGTATTTTAAAAACTACCTGTACTAGCGGAATTAATGGCACAATTTTTTTTTCTTTACTTAAATTGCTTCCCGAATCATATTATACCATATTAAAAAAATATTTTTATACCATACAATTATTAAATTAATAAATATGTTTCTACTTATTAAGTTAGTTTTATAAAAATATTATAAGAAATATAAATTTAGTGTAAAATTACGTAATTACAAATTCATGAAATTGTATTTATAATTTTTTGTTTATTATTTATTCAATTTATCAAGCATCACTTTTTGTATTAGAATTTAGGGGTCCATTAAAAATACATTACAGATGTAATTACTACGAGTATTTTTGAAGTTTGTAAAAATAGTTGAACCAGAAATAAGTTAGTTTTGAAAAACTGTTTTATATTAATATAGCGTGTGTACTGGAGACAATATTCGAGTAAAAAACGTTAAACTACTAAACTATCTGATATACCTAGGAGACGATTCAAGTAAATGTTTTTATTAAATTATAGATGCCAAATATTTATCATTTATTTTATAATAGGTATAACAATATTAATAGGTAACAATATTGACCTTACGATATAACGTCATTATCTTGACCTTAGGAGATATACCTAGCTTTAAAATATTATTATTATAAGCCCAGTTACAAAGTTACTTTAATTAATTAAACTGAATGCTCCTAGATAAGAATAGAAATAATTATATGTTTCAGTGAATACATTTTTAAATAAATCTTAATTAGTTTAGGATTAATTTAATGAGGTATTCACAATGCTATTTGTATCATTTTAAAATTAATAATTTAGTTTTTGTCGAAATTGAGTAGTACAAAATTTCAATAATTTTTTATCATTAGGTATATAATATTAAACTTAAAGTGATTTACTCTTATATTTTCAAGTTACAGTTAATCAATATTTTAAATTGACTTTATTTGATGAAATTAATTATAAAATTAGTTATATCTATAAAATATATTAGTAAACTAGTATATTTTTTATATATACAACAATTATATAGACACATTCCATAGTTCCATACTTGGTTATAGAATAAAACCTAATTAGTACACTATACTTCATATAAAATGCATATACAAAATAATAATAATATATATGTACGTGTATACTAATAATACACTATAGAATACATAGTTTCATTATGTTTTCGAACTAGATCATAATATATATGTATAAAAAATGTATATAAATACAAAATTTAAATAAATATATAAAGAATCAGTCAAATTAAAATGTTTAGTAAAAATAATTGAATGTTAAAATTAATTTATCGTTTTACATTTAACTAAAATTATCTGATTAAAAACATAATAAAGACATTAGAATTTGTATTGTCTTAAATTAAGAGAAAATCGTTTACATTTATAACTTAAAAATAAGTAATTAATTATCAATATATTTATTTATTAATATTTTTAATTTATACTACCCAGTTTAATTAAAAATGAGATAAAATTTAAAAAATATATATGCACCTCCTGCGTAGTTCACATCAACATTAAACATATGCTGCAAATACACCAAAACAAAAAAATTCTAAACTTTCCTAAATTTAAACTGAATTACTCAATCTCACACAATATCAAATCTATCATTGCAACCAATCTAATCAACCAAATTCAATATATCTTAACCTTTAATATATAATTAAACTTGATAACCGTTTATCCATTTATATGATATCTATATTTATCCAAATAAAATATATGAATTCAATACAATGACCACAGTAACTGTTGACGGGAATTATTTTAAATTTAAACATATATATATATTCAAATTAGTTTTAAAACAACCAATATAACAACTCATAAGTCTCAATTTATCTACAAGTAAGTTTAATTCAATGCAAAATTCTAAAACAGTTGCTAAAATAAATTTCGATTTATTTAATTAAAAAAAAAATCTATGTTGGGTGTTTATTTAGATCAAATATAAAAGTAAACTAAATATTCTTCGTTAAAACGATAATAAAACACATTACGCGAGTATGTTTCTCAATTATTATAGATATACAAAACTATGTTTTATTAAATAAGTTCTATAATGTGTTACTGATAACATCACGTAATTTTACACGTAAAATATAAAAGATATAAAACCAAATCATTCAAAAACTAAAATCATAATTGAATTTAAAAATTAAAATTAAAATTAAAGGAACAAAAAATGTATCATTAAATGAAATGATCATGTAAGAAAAGCGAGAAAAGAAAATTTTCAAATTTAAAAAAAAAATTTTAAAAAAAAATGTCCAAATAAAATGTATACGCTATTGATATTTCAAGCTATATAACTATAGTTACAAATTATTATTTTAGTGGAATATTTTGTCATGTAATATTATATGTAATGATTAGAGTTGTGAAACTATAAAATTATAAAATTTATAAAATAGGAAGAGTATTGTATAAACATAAAATTTTAAAATATCTGTACTTATGCTAAATAATTTTAATGAAATATTTACACAATAAATTATAGACAAATAATTCATATGTGATGCTGTAAAAATATTAAATGTGTAAATAAATATAGGTACTTATAATATTATTACGAAAAACACCATTTTACACTAAAATATTATAAAGATTGGAATGAATCAATTTAAATAAATAATAATGAGTTATGACACACCATTTTTTTTCAAATAGACAGTTAATATATTTAAGATCAAACAATTATTTATTATAATTTATTTGCAACATTTTCAAAAATATGCAAATAAAATATATTATTTAATATGATTATCACAATTTGTATTTCATTTGCTATGAATTTAAAGTTAAATTTGTCGATACAAAAAACATAATTGGCATTTTAAAAGATCAAAAAACAATATGTGACTCAAATGAGTAATTTTAAAGAATACGAGTACAATAAAGCTCATTTATTTTGTAGATAATTAAAGTAAAAATTAACAATATATTTACAGTAAAATTGGATAAACTGATTAAGTTACTAGTTACCTAATAAAATATAATGTATAAATTAATTTATTATTATTTAATTTTTATATTTGAAGAAATACTAATATTTATAATTTAGAATATTATAAATAACTTTGAATAAATTTAAGTATTTTTTAAGTAAAATTAATTGTTCAAAATATCTTAACAAAATTTTCACTACTATTTTGTTATTATTTTAGTGACAAATGAGTGTTTCTAAAATTAATTTTTTTTTTAAGTATCATAATACATACTTAGTCTTTTTTTTTTTGTATATCTAGATCAAATTAATTAAAAAAATAATATCTTCAGAGATACAAAAAGATTGCTTTATAATGCATTTAAATATTAATATATTTATAACAATCTAAGTAAAATGTATACAAGTGAAATAAATTAAATCAGAAATTAATTTTTAAGAAGTTACTGTATTTATGGCTTAAATAATAATCCATTCTAAGAGTTCACAAGATCAACAGCTGATGGTTGTGTTGTTTTTATCTTACTTTCACAATTTTAAAAGTTGTCATAACTCATAAGTAACATTAAAGAAATTAATTTAAAGTTTGATTTAATATGTTGACACACTTTCATTTATCACGATCTATAACACAAAAATGTGTACTTTGTTCATTAAAATATTTTTCATAGCATAATAAAAAAATAATTTCATATCATCCTTCACTTTTTGTGTACATACCTCATTGCATTTGATACATAAATTATATTAATTTCTTAAGTAAAAAAATCGATCGAATAAAGGTGTGAACTTAGATATTATTTTACTAATTTAATGCTACGTTTAATTACCTAAGTTAGATATTTTCTACTTTGTATAACCATTATAATAAAGTACTTAAGTTCCGATTTTTCTAATTACTTATTTGGCATATTGTATAATATGACATAACGATAGATATCAAATATGATCATAATAATAGTCGATAGAATAAAGCAATGTGTATGCTAAAACTTAAAATTGAAACTAACTCCAAGTTAAATATAAAACAATGCAAGATATTTATTTATATATATAATCTATGTTACAGTTTAAATTCATCACAATGACTTAAATATATATGAAATTAGTTTGATGTTTGTTTAATGCTAATTATGTATAAGACACAATATGTTATCTATTTAACTTATGTAAATTTGTCAAGCATTTAACAGAAAATTAATTACCAATTAACGCATAGAAATATATCAAGAATAAATTAAATTAACTTGTCCAAACAAATATTTATTTAATTACTATAAATTTTAATGGCCCACATTTTAGTTAAAATTGTATAATAATTTATATTATTATAACTTCTGGTATATTTGTGTGTATTCATATACATAATTGTTCTTACATACATTTTTAAAACAAAACAAGTGAACACTTTTCTTAAATCATTAATCTGCTTATATATAAGCAGATGATTTAGTAAATAACTAAAAATCTATGCACCAACATCAAAATTAAAAATAATTTTAAAACTATAGGCAGACATATCTTAGGATTATCAAAAATATACGTAAATTAAATGATTAACGTTTAGGATATTATTATATTCATAGTAATAAATTCCTTTATAAATATATATTATACAGGAATACAATACTCGTAAATCGTATTATATTACATATTTATATAGTGTATGCATATATTATAATATGATAATACTTAAAAATAAATTTAAATAATTGCATTCGTGAGTACTCACCTATAGTTGTAATAACAATTATTGAGTAAAATAAAGCCCCAGTGAAGGTCCATTGTTGTATTTTAGTGTCTTCTTCGCCATCCCAGCCTTTACGTTTAATTGCATATATTAAATCGTCTTCAAATTTCTGCAATCGGGCTGTAACATTTGTTGTAAAATTATCTTGTTGGAGCACCAATGAATTTTTGGTGTATTTCCAAAGATCCGTAGTTACATTCATCCTCATTACACGAATACTATTTTTCACCTTTAAAATAAAATACATAATTATATAATTCGATATAATATGAATGGTTTTATGGCACTTTTTGCAGTTTGAACAACAATAATTCAAAATTACGCCCTATCAATTTACTACCTATTATAACACGCCTAACTACATCTGCTGATGTGCCTATGTGATTAATAACAACAATGCACTGTCATTCAGTAATAAAAATATTTTATGTAAACTGTAAACTAAACGTTAATATTTCGTATAGTATCTAATACCTAGTTTATTCGACATTACAGGCAATTAATAATTATTGTGGGTTTTATTTTGTATCAAATAAAAGAAGTTATTACGGTTACTTCAGGTATAAATTTTATATTTTTTCAATGTTCCATTAATAATAATTCATTTTCATAGGTTATTTAACCACTTCTTTTTTATGGTTTAATTATACATTTATTTGTAAAATTGTATGTAATTGTATGTAATTACCCAATATAAGTCGTTAATAAGTGATTTACAATGAAACTATAACACGAGCACCCTATTACATTATAAATGCATCAAACTTTCTTAATACAACAATAGTTAACAATTTTACTATTATTATAAATTATAATAATAGATTATATCAATATGATTTTATTGTTTTTAGATAACTTATAACTATATGTATTACATATTACTATAATTTTTTTTTAAACTAATTTCGTTTTGTACTTGGTATTTTGGCAGGATTTAATAAAAAAAATTGTTACTTTATCGTCTCTTTAAATAAATACGTAACGGTAGCAATAGGTATTATATCACCGCATCATAAAACGTTTGTTTAACAAAGTGTCGTTATTTAATTTCATACTCTTCATTCGGATGAATATCACATTGAAACTTCTTGTACTTTAAACTTTTTTTGCATTTACATTTAACTAATCAGATAATAAAACAGTAAATTCCAATAACGGCAATAACTATCGATCTTTTGCTTTAAAATTATATAATCCCTAATATAAATGTTAATTAAAAATTTCTACTTTTATTATTATCTATTATTATTTAATGGTCTTTAATTATCGTGTTTAAAATAATAAAAAAGTAAATAAATGTATATATATTATATACGTATTATCTGACAATTATATTAGTAAATTACATTTATTTTTATTACGCCATTTAATTACAAAAAATTTAAAAACGGTATATAATTTGTTTCATTTAATTGTAAAAAAACTAATCTTTGGTTTAATT
Organism: Rhopalosiphum maidis; assembly: GCF_003676215.2. Classification (NCBI taxonomy): domain Eukaryota; kingdom Metazoa; phylum Arthropoda; class Insecta; order Hemiptera; family Aphididae; genus Rhopalosiphum; species Rhopalosiphum maidis. Next base: position 73,123,096 of record NC_040877.1, read on the forward strand.
TGATAAACAAATCATTAAAACTATAAACAGGTAGGTAATGAAAGGGTTTAATTTTAAAATTTAAAAATCATTTTGATTATTACACATATTTTACTTTTATTTCTAATAATAACAAAATTAATTAAATTTTTATAGCCAAATCGATGAATACAAAAGTGACAACTTTAATAATGATCGTTACAAAATTTAAAAGTTTGTGAGTTTAAAATAGGAATTATTTACATTTAAAAATGTAAAAATGTAACTGTTGAACATATTTATGGTATTATTGACGCCAAAGTTATGAGTTTATGACAATAATAGTCGACTTTTATTTTTACTTTTCATACTTTATTTTATTATGCATATATTTTTTCTATAATACATAGTAATTAAGTATAACAAATCAATAAAAATAAAAACCATTCATTTTTAATTGTTCATAAAATTTAACAACTAATAAAATATATACTTATTAACCTTAAAAATTAAAAATTAATGATGAAAATATGTTTTAAGTTCTCAATATTTTTAAAAATGAAATAAAATGAATGCTGGATTTCAATGACAGTGAATAATATTTTGGTTATTTCTAAAAATGAAATCCTAAATCGTAAAAATGTTACTCCATGAATAATAATATTATTCCTAACTTCATCATGTAAAAACCTCATTCGAATAATATATTGAATTTTATGTATGTTACCATTGTAACAATAACGAAGTTACTATTCAAAAACCCACTATTCTAAAAATGAACATTTTGTGGTACATATTATTATAATAATATTGAAGATATAATCAAAATAGTTTTGAATAGATTTGGAAAAAATACACACTGCAGTGTACTATGACTATTGTGTTGTAAGCTTTTAGTAACTCTAAAAAAGTTTGGGGATAGTGAGTACATAATTTGTGTAATACTTATTGCTGTATTTGTATATACAACTGTCTTTAGGAATAATTTTATTATAAAAAAAGGTAAGTAAGAAAGTCCGCTTTGCTTAGGTTTCGAGTAGGTCACTATATTATAATATTTGTGTTAAATTTGTATTCCATGATATATATATATTGTATAGTGTATACGAAAAACGATTCTGAACAGAAACAATCCATCAGCCTATATCATCATGTGATATTTCTTTTTGATGTAGCTATTAAACAATTTAAGTAATTTATTTTACTTTCAGTATTATAATAAGTTGATATTATTTTCTCGAAAATATTTCATTTATAATATTTATTTATACCATATTATATCTACTTAACACAAAATGTAATTACATATTTCAGTAAATACCGTAAAACGGTAAAAATAAACGTATAAATAATATTTTAAAATAAATCAAAAACATTATTGAGTGTAATAAAATTCATAATAATATTATAAAACATAAACGATTGTAAGTTCCTACGAGTAATGGTTTTAAATAACCACAAAATAATTGAAATATTGTAATTTATTATTTAAATTAGCTATTTCGTCTAAGTTGGAACTTAAAATGTCTATAAAAAATAATTGTCTTTATATATTCTTTATATTTTATAGTTTCTATATGAATTAAAACATAAATAAACTTAAATACAAAAAGGAAACTAACCAAAACTGGTTCTCTTCGATACGGTTTCAGTCCCTGAAGTTCAAATGCATATAAAAATAAGATAATAATAATACTATGCTTATGTATTTTTATTATTTTATGCAGATTATATAAGAATAACGTTTATAGGATCTTTTATTAAATTTACAAGAAATTTGACACAGTGAATAATTTTTATCAATTTGTATCGAAAAAAAACTAAAATAAAAATTTAAAACTAATCATGTCTACAAATAACTGAAAAATTATTAAACATTTTTATTGTATAATAAAAATGATGATATAAATATTTAGTGAAAATGTCAAATATCTATTATATTATTTTTTTTGATTTTGAAATACAATAAAATATCAAAAATTGTTCAATGAGAAATAATTATTTTACGGGTGACTTATTTTCTTTCATGTATAGATACGTTGTGCCTGGAAAAAATAGACATATATTATAGCTGTATAAAAAACCTCTTTTACCCTTTTACTCTTTTAAAGGTCAAATTTTGAAAAAAATCCTTTCTTAGTGATGCGCTCCTACATTACTTAAGGAACCTCTGTACAAAATTTCAAGTCTCTAGACCCGGCGGTTCGGTCTGGGTGTTGATGAGTGAATAGGGTCTACTATATGTATAAATATGAAAAACTAGTAAAGCATCACCTTGTATTACATTTTTAAATCTTAGGTAAATATAAAATAATAATTATTTACTAATATGTTATCAATTTTTATGAATTTTATCAACATTTTTAAAATTAAACTCTTTTAACAAAATATTGAAAGTATAGATTTTCGATATTTTTTTAACTGAGTTATAATATCTTATGAAGAGCTTTATATAACATTTTCAACCATTTCTACACCACAAATATAAACTAAAAAAAAATTTCTCATAATTTCTCTATAGATAGTTGAAAAATATTCAAAATATTATAAAATTATCATAAATAAAAAAACAATAATTAAAACATTTTATGAAGGTTTCAAGTATCTACGGTTATTCATTTTTGAGTTATATAAAAAAAAAACAAAATCCATTTTGTCGAAAATTGGATTTGCGTACAAATTCCCGTTTTTCTTGACTTTTGTTTGTTTTTACAACTATAGAAATAAGTAATTACTTGAAATTTTTAAATTTAACTTCTTCAAAGCACAAACTAGATCTAATTTATTATCCAAAATCACAACTATTTTTAAGATCGAAGAGTTTTATCAAAAACTTATCGTGTTCTTATTTACAAAAAAAAATTACATTATGATAAAATCTATAAATTTATCGCTCTGCTCAGAATCTAAAAAATATTTAGTATGACGATAAAAAAAATGAAATAAAATATTTGTGGTCTAATTATATTTACTTTTTTGGCATCAATATAAATGTTTTAATGATACAATAGAAATATTTTGTAGTCATCTACTTGAATACAAGCTATTTTTTTTTAGCAGTTTAACATTCATTTATCATTATCTCGAAAGGTATTAATGCTTTTATTTTTACATAATTTGAATTTTGGAAAAATATAAATATTTTCTTTTATTGTTATTTATTATTCGTTGTATAAGTTTTATCTTTTTTAAAGACAACTTACAATTAAATTTCATTTCCTAGAAAAAAATATGTTTTAAACAATATTATAGACTTAATAATCATACCATACTAAGATTATTTAGCGTAACCTAACCATTTACAATAGTTGTGCCTGCAAACGAATATTTTCAAAATTGACCATAGTAAAAAATAAATTGAGGAGTACAATGCGCCAACACCTACTGAATGATGTATTATTAATGTTTATTGAACTAGAACTAACATTTAGTGTTGATATTGACAATATAATTGACGAGTTCGAAGCTCTAGAAAATAGAAGAGTTAATTTATAATCTTTATTTTATTATAATTATTATATACTAAAACAATAATAAATATAATGTACACATATTACGTATTACAATATAATGCAATGTGTATATTAAATATTTAAATATTAAACAAATCTCTTTTTTTAAATTTTAAATAATGAGCTCTTATTTTTTACATAATTTGATTAATATTTATTTCATTTGAATAAAAAAAATTTTTAATTTAATTTTTAAATTCAAAAACACGTTGACACATACAGATACAACATATTATTAATGTTGTATGTAAATTTAATTTAATTTTAATTTAGGTACTATATGTACTTATAAATATTCAGTTTTTAATTTACCATAAAAAAAAAAGTATTGGAAAAAATGTACGGGCATTCTTTATGTATTAGGACACTAATTGTTCCAGACTCTACCAGCAATTTAAGTCTGTGGACGCCTATGCCAGAATATAAACATCAACATGTGTATTATTGTACAATTTTATAATATTATCACAGCTAATATAATTCTCAATGTCAGATAAGTATGTTGAATGAGTGAAGTTGGATACATTAAATTATTAATATTTAAACATAAATAGATATTCTCGTAGTACCTTACCTATATATACAGAAGCACATCAATTCACTATGTATTATTAAAATAAACTACCTAAGCGGTAGGTACATAAAAAAAAAGAATTTTAATTTGTATTATTGTCCTTGATATTATTATATCTATATAATGTTTAATCACTATACAGTAAATTATATCTATACGTAAGCTAAACATTACTTTAAAGGTACTTTTTGTCTTATAAATTGATCGGCAAATACGAGAAGTGAAGTTTTAATTCAAATACAAACTATGTCATTATATATTATTATAATATATATGTTTTGTACTTTTTAAAGAATTCATGTAATATTTATTTTAAAACTAATAAACGAATATAATAACAATAAATACCTTTCTTCTTCGTTCAATACGTCCTAATCATAAACTCATAATAATTATATAATATACACTTATCACTTGAAAATAAGTACTAGTTACAATATTATTATTATTACAATTGTTTTTAACAAAACTTACTTCAATTTCGTTTGCCGATTCTAGACGTTCAAAAGCAAAGGCTCCGAGCAAACAATACAGCACGACCATAGTGACAAGTAACACGTGCAGAAACAAACACGTGAATATCTTCCATGCATAGTAGACGAGTGTGGTGCATCGATTTGGCGTATCATCGTCAAAATCAACATCCATCAACATGTTCACGAGATCAACGTGTGATTCCCGTTAACCAAAAACCAAAAATCTAATATTCACCTACGTGATAAATTGTTTCTACATAATAATATTATAACATTGATATATTGTTAAAAATCGGTGTGCGCAAACATGTTAATTTTATTATTCCTTGCGGTACGCCGAGATTTTCGTGACGGTAACTAGCTGCTACAATAATATGATAATATTTATTGTGGTTATAAAGAGTGCGCGTGTGGCTATAGCGAAATGGCCGGTCGTCGTCGATCCAGAAATAAAATGGTCCATCTGTCTGGGTCCCTAAACAAATGGTGTTCCCACCGTCCGACGCAGCTTGCCAAAATTGTGTATTTAAATTTAGAATCATTCCCCTACCGTGCAGCAATAAGGTTTGTTTTTCCCACATAATTCTGAAGAAAATATTATTATTTCCCTTCTTAGACCGCCGTAACACACTATAATACACTACGTATTTCTGTTTGCCACCATACACGTCCGCATATCAACACAACAACGAACGCATATCGTTTTATACTTTTATGGGTGTATATATAATATTATACTATATAGTATACATGCGTTCAATATTCTAGTGGTTGGACACGAAGAGAAGCTTTTCAACTTAACACAATACTTTCACGGGTCCGTTTGTGAAATAAAAACTTGCAATATAATATTTTATGCGTGCCCTTCGAGGGCCGAGCAAAATGACCCGCTCACAAATCCGACTCAATGACTTTTTCTCAGCGCTATATTTGACGTTCGCTGCTATAATACAGCCCGTTGAAAAATGGCGGTATTCATTTTTCAAATCGCTTCCGACTGCCCTTTCCAGTTTCCACTGTGTTGCATTTTACTGACCCAAACACATCATAACAAATACACTGGTCCAGCATTATTATTTCCACACTATTCCCAGAATGTTGTGAATAATTGAATGATAAAAACAAATAAAATATATACGTTATTTTAAACAACTGCCATTATTCTCACCATAGTTTGATTTAAATTAATATTTAAATTACCATAGATTTTCAAGGAATTCTATCTAAAATGTATTTTAATATAATAACATAAAAATTTGCTTAATTGAATTACTAATAAAAAAAAATTATAGATTGGTGAATAAAAATATACTTTTGGCACTTTAAAGTATTTAAAAGCTTAAATGTATTTAAATTAAAAATAATAAAATATATTTATTATAAAAATAAAATGTAAACCCATTTAAACATTAACATTAATTGGTTTTTACTATAGTATTTACTTTTTTAAATATTCAAAAAAAATACTATATACCCTAAAACATAATAAAAAGGGTAATATTTTACTTAATTATTTTTTTAATACACATATTACATATACAAGATACGTGATACGTGATACATATATATAATTAATATTATTTACCTAAAAACGATTATTTCAAAAACCAAAAAAAAGTATTGTATGGAATATAATTAATAATATAGGTAATATTAGAATATTAGGTGCCAAACATGTATAATAAAATTCATATCTAGATGCAGCACATAGACATAATATAGTTTGAACTGAGAAGAAAATATGCAAAAGCAATTCACCTCACATCCAGTGATACATACCCCCAAAAATATAATAAAATAGAAGATACCTAGGTAGTCATTTGTCAACCAAATCAGCTCTTACATTAGATATATCGACTGACAAGTGACAATACGTCAAAAGAAGTTTTCTAATTTTCTCGACACATTCAGTATTATTACATGTATATCTGCAGCCAAATAATAATTGGTTATATCGAAATTTTTTAATAATAATTGTATATAAGTAATACATGTAAATGTAATACAATTACAACAGTATAAATTTACAAATTATAATAATGATGATGATTGAGTAGGTAAGCAGGTTTTAGAATCTCTAGATACTTAAATAGTCAAGAATCAAGTATACAAACAACATACACTAATATATTCGATTATATCAAATACCTACTCTATAAAACGATAAAGTATAAATTGATTATATTATATTCTACGGTTATAGGAAGTAAAAAGAGGTTAGGTAGATTATATATGATTGTGCTGGTTTTGCCACTTACTAATTACTAAACATGTTAGTAAAATGGTAATCGAATATAGTAATAACTTTGGAAGTATTCATTAGTAAGTTTTTTATAAATACATAATGATAAATGTTCAACACAAAATACAAATAGTTTTTTTGAAAATCAAATATTTGTCTATCATATTGTACTTAACTAATACCTTTATATTTTGCACATCATGAAAGTAAATACTCACAATAATATGGAAAAAGTGTATAGGGTCCAAACAACAAACATAATTAAGACTTGTGGTTTATAACTTAAAGAATTACTAGATAGTTATAGACTATAAGTAGTAACAAGGAAGTTAAATAATATAGGTACAAATTAGTAATTACCAATTATAAGACACGAATAATGTATTGCTTGGCTAAGTACTTATTAGCTAGGTATATTATAGTAGGTTATAATGTATTGCAAATAAAATAAAACTAGATGGGTAATCATAATTGTACCTACTACCATAGATTGAATATAGTATATAACAGGGGTGTACGCGAGCCACGAGCCACATATATTAATGCAATTTTATTATATCAAGAGCCAAATTATCTAATCTGTACTTTTATACTACAAAAACACCCCTGGTATATAATAAATATTATACTATCAATTACCATACCAACAATGGCGTGTCCCGTGCTTTTTTTGTGAATAGGCCACAAAAGTTAAGTTCGGAATGGTTTTACCCCCTCCCCCCATATTATAATTTGATCTATTTATTAAGTTTTAGTATTTTAATTCTAAATGACTAATTTTAATATTTTTATAATAAATGGGTAGCATACCTTTTATTAAAACATAAAATCTTAAAAATTCAAATCTTACATTTTTATTGAAATACCTAACCTAATCAAAACAATTTTTTCCTAACTATAAATCATATTTTCATTTCTCAAGCATCGGACTTATACTAGTCTAGTATTTAGGTATATAAAAATGTGGGTAGGCACTTGCCTACCAGGAATCAGGCCCACCTCCTAACACGCCACTGCATACAAATCTATACTGCTACAAACTTTTTACGTCCTTTCTTATTTATAATTAGTATCTATGCCTATAATACCAATATAATATTGCATTAATATGCTCCTAGCGTACCTAATCCACTTATAAATAATAACGTTAGAACTTGTTTATCGTTGGAAAATAATAATCAATAGCACATCCAATATTAATATAATTGAATAATTGTGAATTTAATATACAAAAATTTCATAGTATGGATATTATATAGATACCAATTTGATCTATTCCAGTTGACCCATTGTTGGGTCACGTAAGCTTTAAAATTGGGTCGCAATAAGTCTTCTTTTTAAAATAAAAATTAAGTTTAGTAGATGAAATAAATGAAAATACATTTTATATAATTTATATTTTGTAATATAATAATAAAAGGATATTAAATCACGGTATAAGTTAATACTACTACAAAGCTTATTTTTTTGTTATTCTACAAAATGTACGAGGGTCGCGAGTGGCGAGTCCAAAAAAAGTTGAAGACCACTGTTCTATGCTATTACTTATGAGTTAGGTAAAGTCTCCAATTGATCAATTTAAAATATTAGAAAACTGTAGTATGTTGAATACTTTACATAGTTTTTAGTTGAACATTCGAAGTCAAGCAAAATCTAATAAGATATAAATAAAGTCTTTTATAAAAGATTTATAGATCTCGGGAATTAAAAATTTAAAAATTAAAGAAAAACAAAAATCGTATATGATAGCGCTATCTAGTGATAAAAATCCATAAAAATCCTACCCTAAATCCTAATTATTATTATTATCTATAATCGTGATATCCATTGCAGTGAATTGTGTAATCATATTTTTAGTGATAAAACTAGTTTATTTTCGTTTAATTCAGATATTTGGAATTTTAGAATACTGAATCATGTTTAATTAGCATAAAACCAGTTTTAAATAAATAAACACAGATAAATTAAATTAAACAACTATTGTTTTTTTTTAATTTTTAATAACGCTAAGAATAATCCTAAGTATGCATCCTGATTTGTCACCACACTTGCATACTGAAGAATGTAATAACTTAACTATGGAATTTAAAAACTGTAATATAGAGGTAAGAAACTATTTACGTGAATAATGTTTAACTAAGCAACTCGATTACTTGGGTTTGAATTACAGCATAAAGTTTTGAGATTTGTTGGCAGATGTGACAAAGTATATGATCGTATGGTTCACTGTTTCCATTTGGAGGTAAAAAATTATTTATAATTATACTATAGATCTTGATATCGATAACCAGAATAATAATTAAATACTTTACACTATAGCGTTAATTTTTATACTTTGAAAAAACTATGATAAGACTTGATTTATGTCCCGTGAAAACAATTTTATACACTTACTAAATAAAAAATATTGTTTGATTATTGTCTTAATAATCATTCAATAATATTTTTTAAAATGCATACTATAAATTTTTTTATAATAGGTAGCCTAATCAATTTTAATTTTGATTAATGGTGTATCATCAATATACAGACTGATTCTTTTACCATTTACTGCTCATTTATTCAAAATTATAATTTATGTTAAATATTAAATTACTATTAATTAAATGATTAAAGTTCATATTTTAAAATTAATAGTTATAGTCTACCCAGCTAGAGAACATGTAGCAATAGTCCAATTAAAATCTGTTCTACACAACCCCACATGACTCCTGATCTCGTTAGCAGGGTTTTGAGTAGGAGGTTCAGAATTGGAGTATTATTTTGCTGGACAGAGTATTTAAATTTTAACCAAACTTAAAAATAATCATTTGGACATTTCAATTGAACAAAATAAAAATATTATTTAATATTTTTTATTGGGATATTTATTACTTTTGTTTTTATTTATATTGTTTAAGTAGTTTCATGTTTATTTAATGATATGGACATCATTTAAATCCTTATTTAAATATTTAACCATTTATTCATTAAAACTTTAAATTTTCAGCGACAAGCCAAACGCCAAAAAAATAACGAAGAAGCAAAAAAACATCAAGCTTTAGTGAGACAAAGGATGTTAGCAGAAATGAGATTAGACAGAGAAAAAGGAATTGTGAATTGAGATATACTATTTGTTGTGCATAGGCTTAGGTATAAAATATTGATAAATAAATGTAACAAAATATAATATTTTATAATTGTGACTAGTTTCTTTATTTTCCTTTGATTTTTTTTAGGAACTTAAATGAAATACACAAAATAACAATATTTTACAATATAAAATTAAAGAGTAAAAACAAGTATAGTTCTCCCTATGTAACCAAATAACTTAAAAAATAACAATACATTCTTGTCATACTTTGGTAACAATAAATTGTAGAACCTTATACTTTATTGGATAGGTATCAAATTTATATTTTCACTTTCATCAGGTGTTTTTAATAATGTGCTTAATGCTATTCCCAAAAACAAAATCCAACCAACATGGTTATTGGATACAAATTTATCACTACAATCTTTAGGATTATATATATCCAGTGTGCTTACCTATTTACATAAAATTATAATTTTATTAAAATTCATATTTTATTAATAACACATTCAACTTACTTGATTAAACATATGGGCGCCTGCAGCACCAACTGCTAAATAATAAGGCCATATTTGTCCAGTATTAACACCACAAGTAATTAAACTACTTAATGACATGGTGGCAAAAGATGTCAACCAAAATTTTGATTTTGAACCAAATAAAACTGCAGTTGAGTAAACATTATGCTTGGTGTCATCTTTTCTGTCCTATAAAATAATATAAGTTATAATTGGTTATTATTAAATAAAAAATTTAAGCATTATAATAATTATCACTTGAAGACCATATATGGTATCATAGAAAAGTGTCCATGCAACACCAGCAGCATACAAAGGAAAACAAGCAGTGAAGTCAATTGAAGAGTGGATAGCAGACCATCCTAATAGAGCACCCCAGTTAAAAGTTAGACCCAATACAAATTGTGGCCAATATGTTATACGTTTCATAAGTGGATATAATGTAACTAATACTGAAACAAACAAAATTAAACAGTGGTATTTATTTTACTGCATTCTGCAAGTATTTAAAATAATGCATATAACATTTAAGTACCGACTACCAAGTACTTAATAAAATATTTACTGATCATAAAAATAAAATATAATTAAAAATATATTCAATGACTATAAATTATAAAAGTAGATATTACGCCACTGTGTCAACAAATAAATGTATAAATATTTCACATTTTTATTATATAGACAAGAAAATAAAATAACAATTGAAATAAATTCAAGAACTCCAAATTTCTTCGTTTCATTACAAACAATACATTGTAAATAAAACTGTCTTTTTACAGGTTCGGGTGAATAAAAACAATTTATATTATGCTACCTGGCTTATAAATAATATTGTGGTAGTATTTATTAAATTATAAGTTCATATTGTTTTGTAGGGGTGGATATATGGGGCCCGCCTGGCCCCCATATATCTGACTATAATATATTCAAAAATATACAATAATATAAAATATAACAAAAAAACATATTACACAAACTGCATATTATAAAATACATTAAATGTTTAAAAAAAAAAATGATTATGTTGTAAGCAGAAAAATATAATTTAAACATATACAAATATAAATCTAGAACATTATAATTAGTTTTTTTTTTAAATTAAAAATAAAATTCTAGGATTCTTTTCTTTATTTAAATTTCATAGTTTACTATTGAAATAATATTCTACTAAAACATAATTGAATTATCCTAATACAAACTGTTACAAAAACTAATAATGAGACATATTAAGCTTACCTAATGAACTAGCTCCAACCACAATAGTATACAAATTTAACTGCAACAATACAATAAGACTGAGACCCAACTGACCAGCTAGGAACACCCATGCATCAAACATGCTTAACGATTTGATGACAAGAGGTCGAGTTTTTGTTCTTTCAACCTAAAAATGTTCACTTACTAAAAAAATGTTTATTATAAATTATGTACAGTAATGTTTTAAATTATTATGTACATAAACAAAACACAATGATATTCAATAGATAATTGTGTATAGTGGAATATAATGCATAATTGTACTTATGAAGTTGTGTACAAGAGCCAAGAGGACCAATAAGCAAGTAAGTTTCTAAAAATTTAAATATTTTATTAAAACAAAATTATACCCAAGAAAAATAACCTGAAAATGATATTAAATCAAGCAGATGGTAAGAAAACAATTTTCAATCTCTAGAAAACAAATATTATTTTTTTAATTTAATGCATTTGATTTTTTTAAATTATATTAAATTGTGAAATGTTTTAAAATGTTACACCAGCATGTGTTGTATCCATCTTATACACATATGACATAGACAAAACACGTTTAGACAGTCGGAGTAAAACTAGATCAATTTTGGTTCTAGTATAACATTATACCTATTATAAAATTAAAAGATGACAATATTTTGGAGGGTAAGAGTTTTTTATATTATTACCAATACAATGTTCGCTATAACATTTAGAAATATTGAAAAATTCAAAATTTTTATATAACCTTTAAAATAACTTTTCAAAATTTTAATTTTTTTAAAAAAACTCATCATCAATATTGTCATATTTCAATTTAATAATAGGTATATAGTACTACTCTAGAACCAAAATTGAGCGAGTTCTATTTAGACAGTGTAAACGCATTTTGTCTATGTCTTAAGTGTGTAAGACGGAAACAACAGTTGTGGGTGCGACGTTTTCTTAATATGTCTTGCACAAATAGTATTATTATACAATTTAACAAGATAAATTAGGAAAATAAATTTTTAAACAGATCTTTTTTTACATTTTAGTATAAACAATTAATAAAGTTTGATTTATTTGAGTATTCTAAGCAATTTTTTTAGATTTAAGTAAGTTATTAACTTACTTTTTTATCAATATCTTTGTCCCACATATCATTTATTGTACAACCAGCCCCTCGCATCATGACTGCTCCCAAACCAAACAAGCCAAGCATTTCAAAGTTTGGAAATTCGCCAGCTGTAGAAGCTAAAGCAATGCTCCATGTGCACGGCCAGTATAAAAGCAACCATCCTAAAAACCAATGAATAGTCAAAATACTTTATAACCAAGAGACTTAATATTAAAAAAATATATAATTTTCAAACCAGTGGGTCTAGAGAATCGCATAAGTTCTAGGTATGGTTTAATCGTGCTGATGACTATATTTTTTGGTTGGTTCATAGGTTTGGTCTGTTCGGTAATGAAGACCTTGCTACTATCCACTGAGCAACATCGTGCAAGTTTTGTATTGGATAATAACGATTGGTTAACACATAACAATGTATTCCTGCTTTTAGACGATAGGGTTTTGTAGTAAACATGATTGATAGGCAACTTTAATTGTGTTCCAATTCCCCTGGCAAACGCCTACAAAAAATAAGTGGCTATGTCAAAGAAACATATTTATTGTGTTTTGTAGAGAACCTATTGAAATTACCTGAATAATCATTGCAACCAAATTTATTTCCAACCGACTACGTTGTTAAATCACTTAGTTTTAATAATTCAACAAATTCGTAGTTTGTATGTTCATTTTCGGTACAGTACACGGTTGAAACTTGAAACGAAAATTTGAAATCCCGATTTCCTGGCCAAGGTCGGTGTAATGACTAATGAAACAAACCAATGAGATAAGGACCGCGTAATGAAAAATAATTAATCGTCGATAATATGACTATAACACAGAAAACACTATTCAATATAAAAACTAATCAATAATGTATAATTTATTATTATATTATATTGTGTTACTAGTGCGTGTACGAAACAAATAAGCCTTTTTATAAATACTTAAGTGTAAGCATTATTCACATACACGTTTCAAAATAATATTATTTTACCTACACATATTATTATTATTAATTCAAGACGACTAGAGTATTAAATTATTACTTACGCTATCAATAAACATTTTAATTTCCAACAGAGTTTAATTACATAACCAAAAAATAAATAATAATACCCGATAAGGTAATATTCTTTTAATATAAATTGTTTCTCTTATTAGTTGTTTTTATTTTTTTTTATCTACAAGCGATTTTAGTTCCGATACTGTTCACTCGATGTCGCTGTATGGCATACATCGTTTGCCATCGCTCACGATCCGTACCAAAAATACAGTTTTCATCCTTCTACGGATGGAAAATTGCAATATTCCTGCAATTTCATTAGTAAAATGTTGACGACAGAATATGTATCATGTACGACGACTCGATATATGACCGATTGGTATGTCGACTTCGTCTTCTTCCACACAACAACTGCATTTCAAGAATAGAGATATTTCCAGTATAATAAATCCCAACAGTCCCCAACGTTGATTCTTCCAGATTCATATGGGACATGATGAATGGGTATTAACTCTTCTTATAGAGAAGCCTGTGCCTTCAAACTTGTTACGTATTATCAGGTCAAACCTATCTGATCCCTACAATATATGAATTATTAAGAATTCCAAATACTTAAATTGATATTAACTTTAAAATAATAATCATAGATTGATTAGTACTTGTTTGATGAACATGATGACTTGTCCAACGTTATATGATAAATCGTAAACTATTTTTCCTCTTGAGTATCGATGTCATTGATGACATATTCCATCATTAAAGTACTTAAAGAACCTTTTGTGTCTACTGTTTTGGTTTTAAGTCTCGAACTAAGCTAAAAAAATATTCAATTAATATATTTTTGATCGGTGTCACTGACCATTGAGTTTAAATTCGATCCGTCTACAAGACCACAACGAGTAAAATCATAGTTCTTAACGTTTTTGAAGGTAAAATTTGATCAATAAATGGAAGCCTGATTAATACTTACAAAGATTAAAAGTGAAAATAAATCGTAATAGATAATGTGCTTATCACCAAATCCATCACAACCATTGAGTTTGATGAAATACATTGAATAATGGATTCCTTACTAGTTATTAGTATAGTATTTTTAGTTTTTACGATTTTGTTGGTGTACCTCAAACAACTCTTTATATTTTACGTGATCATTGGTAAATCAATATTTATATTTAAATGACATTGTTACAATCAATAATATAAACATCATAGATACTAAAAATTGTCGTCAAAACACTCATTCTCTGTATATTTGAAATAAAAAATATCTTATCGAATATTATATTATTTATATTTTAATTATATGGGTATACATCTCATGATGAATATATTTTGATTCTCATCCTGAGTGGCTGAGTATACTAGAACCTGAACATATACTGCTAGGCTAATACACATAATATACTTTTATAAAACAACTAGTGTTCAATCTCTGAAACGCATTTTATTTTCAAAATCGAAATACTTATTTTAATTTCAAATTTTTTGGTACTTCTATAAAAACTATTACACATCCATGGCATGTTTAAAATGTGTTTAAAATGTATAATTAACAATTATACAAATTTGATAGATTACATGGCATGCCTTAACACCACTTATGGTAATATTAAAATGATATTAAATGACAGTCGGTAAGTGGTTAAAACATAGTAGTAAGCAACATTTTACTACATACTGCATAGAAATAAAATAATAATCAAATTGTAAATTTCATAGAGTAGTTGAATATTTTAATCCTATCATGTATAAAACATTAAAATACCACTAAACATTTCATAACATAATAATATGCAGTGTTTTATCCTAGTATTAAAATGTCTTTAGTAGTTTAAAATCAGATATATAAAAAAAAACAAAAATTTCATCAGTATCAATAATTGTATTTCAGTAAAACACTATTAAAAAAATGTAAAAAAGACAAATTTACCAATTATTTTTTTTATAAAATATTGAGTAACGACTAATTCAAGCTGTACAAAATAATATAAAATAGGTAGGCCCTAAGTATATAAATTTCCTTAAAAAAAAAATCAGTCTTAAACTTAACAAATTAAAAATTTACATACGGACAATGGACATACTATTTAAGTCAAACAAAACTTATTAAAGTACATAATAATAATAATAATAATAAACAGTCTAATAAATGTAATGTTTTTAGTTTACATCATAAATGTTGTTTAATTGATTTTCTAAACTATATTATTTTCTTATGCAAAAATTATTTTTCTCTATATATATAAGTACCATTAAGAGCTTTCTATAAGCATAAATAAAATATACAAACATATACTTTATTAATATATAAACAGGTATAACTGAGCATATATGACTTAAAAATAAGAGTATTATTCTACATTTTAAAGACTTAATATCTACACAATAATCAATGATACAATAAGATAGGTATATTTAAGTTTAAAATAAATAAATACATTGTAGACATTTGAAGCAAACATAAAACGCTATAATAATACAAAAATTTGGAACTCATAAAAATATTTTTAAGCTTGCTTGCTAAAAATAATGCACTAAAAGAATAACACAATGTTCAATATTATTATTACGTAAAATTATATCATTTTAAATGTCATATTTTTTGACATTATAACCTTAACTTATAATTTAATATTTTAAACACTCAATTTACCTTTTTGGTAATAATGTATATAGTATAAAATAAGCATACACAATTTGACACAATTGAGATTAAACCAATATACAATTTATATGTATACACGGGTATTTAACTCTGGTATTTTGCCAGTATTATAAATAGGTCTAACTTTGTATGATATTTTAAATAAACGATACCAAATCAATAATAAATAAGTATAAGATCTGTAAATTGTAAAACATAAGAATGTAAAATAACTAAGAATAAAAACATCAAAATAATAATTTTAAGGTTTGCATCTACTATAAAATCTGTCATATGATATATGTATATATTATATATTCTATATTTCAGCTAGGTATAAATACCACATGGCCACTAAAAACGGGGTAAACTTTATACATTTGTACTCAATATATATTTTTGAACATTATACATATACATATAACATATACATTTTCTGAGCAGAAAATTAGACTTTTGTAACATAAATATGTATGGTTTAAAATTTGTTTAGCTCGTTAATTGAGTTAACTGATTTTACACTCGGAAAACGGAGTTCAAGAATATATAAGATACAGTGGTACAAAATTTACTACCCTACTTATGTGGACAGTGGATATACCTGTTTTCAGAATAGTCTTCATACTTAATACTTAACAATATATATTTTGATCTCAAAATTGATGAAACACTTTAATTATTTTTATGAAAAATTTGATATTTGTTCTAAATTTAAAATAAAAAGATAAAAGTATGATATCACAGTAATTATCAAAGGTAAATAACAAATATGTGTGTACAATGGAGCACATTGGTTAGTTTATACTTTATCTTTAAATGGAAGACTTAAAATAAAATTGTTTTACATTGTTTTTCAATAAAATTTTGATTTAAAAAGTTGATAATACAAATATTGTTAATTTAGCAACAAACTTCTTGTTTATATTAGTAGTAAAAACAGTGTATTAAAATTCAATTTAGTTTTAAAAATTGATTTTGGATTTAAGATCCTGTAAAAAATGAATACCCAAATAATACTAAATTTTCAAGCTTTTAAATACAACATGTACATACAAGGAATGTGTATCTCAATTGATGTCAATAAAATAGTAATTACTTATAAAATGTAGACAGCACTTGAAATTGTTTTTAAAAAACTTATAGCAAAGTTCGAGATCATTTTTTTGTAGATAAACTCACAGAAATTTTTTTGACAACTGAATATAGAACTTGTACGTTCAAAGAGTGCCACGGCGATTTGTTTCAATCACTATACGACACAACTCTATAAGAGGCTCATAACCAATGTCAAGCAACAAGCAAATAGCGCAATTGCATGATTGTAGTGGAACACGTCAATCTGCTATTAAACCCTGTAAAACAAAATTATAATATTAATGAATATAAAATTACAAATTTTTTCTTTAAACTGTTTGCTATACAATGTACCAGAATTATTTAACAAATATAGTAACATTTCTAATGAAAGTTTGTTAAATAATCTTGTTACACCTTATATATACCTGAGATGTGACAGCCAGTTGATCTTTTAACAATCTAAAAGATGGACGATCTTCAGGACAATGGCTCCAACACTTGCGCATAACCTTTGAAAATATAATTACATTTTAAAATCATAATAGCAGACAA
Organism: Rhopalosiphum maidis; assembly: GCF_003676215.2. NCBI lineage: Eukaryota > Metazoa > Arthropoda > Insecta > Hemiptera > Aphididae > Rhopalosiphum > Rhopalosiphum maidis. The sequence continues at coordinate 73,141,054 of NC_040877.1, forward strand.
GCATTAATTTATAATTTAATTATATTCAGGAAAAATGTTTACCTCATAAACTTCTTTAAAACACATTTTTGGTTTTTCCAAAATAATACCTCTTTGTACACGATCAACAACTTCAGTATTTTTAAGACGTCCATATGGCATCTTACCACAAGTAAATATTTCCCACATTAAAACACCTACAAAAAGATTCCATGCTAAAATTATATGTAAATGTATATTTTTGTATGCTTACCATAAGCCCAAACATCAGATTTGGAAGAAAATCTAGTGTAGTTTAAGACTTCAGGAGGAGCCCATTTAATGGGGAATTTGGTACCACCAGAACTGGTATATTGATCATCGAGGACATACCTTATAATAAAAAAAATACATTAAACACATTAATTTAATCATTCATTCAGATACAATTATTGTATTTATATATAATTATAAATTGTTTAAAATTAAGTTGATTTTGTTTAGAATTATATGCAGAGATAAATTCCAAAATAGAAAATCTAAGGTTTCAGGTTTTTACAACATGCACCACCTAGTGACCATAAAAACATAATACAGTAAAACTTCCATATAACAAACTTTCATTTTACAAAATTTTCTGTTTAACAAAATAATTTTAAGAACTATGACCTTCATTGTTAATGAATACGTAATTCTATTTAACAAATTCTTCCATATTACAAATTTTTTTTGTTGCTTATTCGACTTCGCTATATGGAAGTTTCACTGCATTAGACTATTAGCATAACAAATAAATAAATAATATTATCAGTTGTAAACACACAAGTTGATAATACAATTTTATATGTATTAATTAATGCGAAAAATAAGTTTTAATAAGATATTAAAGATGTAACATAATATTTTAAATACCGGGCTAATCCAAAATCTGCGACTTTTACAACATTTTCTGAACCCACTAAACAGTTTCTAGCAGCAAGATCACGATGTATGTAATTGTGACGTTCTAAATATGCCATCCCTTTGCAAACCTAGTATTTAATTAAAATAATTATTTTAGTAAAAGTATATTTTATTTTTAAACTTATCAAAAAGACATTATTTACCTGAATACACATATCTAGTAATAAACCATTGTTTCCTCCTAAACTATTTTCATGTCGCCTGAGATAATTCAGCAGTGATCCATGTCTCATATACTCGGTAACTATATAAATTGGACGATGTTTACTACAAACTCCATAAAGTTGGACTAGATTCTGGTGTTGGAGTTTCCTGAATAAGGTAAGTTAAATAATAAAATGTTTAAAAAAACAATTAAATTGAAATTTTTGGTATTTTTATTATGGGATAAGTATTGTGCAAACGGTTTACCCCAATGAGGCGATACCACAAGAAAAAAAAATATTTTTACTAGACTTACGTCATGACTTTGGCTTCTTCAATAAAATCATCTTCAGACATTGTGCCTTCTTTCATCATTTTGACTGCAGTGTCAATAGAACCTTTCCATTTACCATGGCGTACCACACCAAACTGACCTGATCCTAGCTCTTCCAACAACATTAATTCTGCAGGATCTATTTCCCATTTATCTACAAATAAATATAAATAATTAATAAACAATTAAAAATTTAATAAATTTAATTTTTAGTTTTTACCATGACTAAGGCCAGCTGTAGCAGGAACAGGGCGGTCACAAGGAGAGGCTTTTAAACGTGATGCTAATCCACCACTGTTGTGACGATGGTAATTAATTAATTCTGGAATAGTTGAACAGCAATGTTTTTCACTTAAAAAAAAATCTCCTCGGCTATTTTGTTTTATGTGATAATGCTTCACATGTGAATGTGGTCTAAAATAAATATTATAGTATAATAGTTAGTTAAAAAAAAAAAAAAATACTGTGAAACCCAAAAAACCATAGCAATAAACTAATAATGCATTAATCTATTTTAATAAATGTGAATAAGATACTTGGACCCAGAGCTCGCAGGTAACCTATATACCCATTAACATGTCTACTAGATTTTAAGTATACACCACCTTAAGAATATAAATTTGACTGCCAAATTTTGACTAAACCATAATTTTCAGTATACTTAACTACATAAATTAAAAAAAAAAATTGCAAAAAAGATGATGTCTGGTAAAGTAACAAAACTCCTATTTTTTTTTTTTTACTGATTTATGGTATTTTACTAAAAATGTTAAATATACTTAAAATGTCACACAAGTTATAAATCATATTGATGAATATGAAAAATCTTATTTATAATAAAAAAAAGGTATATTAACAAGCAATATCAATTTTAAATAACTTACACTTTTGTGAAAAGAGATAATGTATAAAGACCTTTGGTTGATGAATTTCTAACCACAAAACAGCCTTCTTTATCTTCTTGTTTAAGAAGAGATTCAGCTCTCTGTCTTGACATATCTCCAACATACCACCTTAAAATACAAATTATACGATAAACTTTATGTGAAATCAAATTTGTTTTGCATAAATAATAAAACTTTTAATGAGTCAATCAAGTTTAAAATTAAAATTTAATATTTACAATAATTGATTAATAAATAATTAGAAAAAAATATAGGTACTGATTGGTTATTGTGATTACCTAATTAATCTTCCGATAAACTCAGCTGTTAATGCTACATTATATTATTTTAAAACAATTTTCATAATCTACGAGACAAAAAATATAAGTTGGAATATCTAATTAAATTTATAACATAAAGCATATACTAACAAACTAACTTCCTACAATATGCAAGTGATTTATTTTATCTTTTTACAGGATTTAACATTTCGAAAATATCTGTTTCCTAAGTATAATTTGTGTTTGTGACCCACAAACTCATTATTTTGATAAAATACCATGAAAAAGTCATAGCAATTTTTGCAAAAATAAGTGTTCAAGGAAATTTATTTGTTGACTGGTCATACATTGCTTTTACAAGCAATACACTTTACATTTATTGGCAGATTAAATTATTCTGTCTAATAAATTACAAATTGTCCTAAAATTATTTAAGTATGTTAACTAGTGATAGTTGCAATCATAAAATTGTACTGAACCAGAAAAACAACTCAACAACCAGTTGTACAGGTAGTTGCAATAACTGATAAGTACCAATATAATATACACATTATATATATATATATATATATATATGATAGTTAAAATTTAGTAAATATAAAACAAATGTTTAAGTTAAAAATACTCACTCATATTTTTGAAGACCAAGAAATTCTTTTTCTTTAACATAATTACTAGGAATGTAACCAATAGCACTATAACATTTTTTAAGAATATATTAATAAAAACTATAATAAATCACAATGTTGGAGACTGATAATAGTTTATAATATTTTAGTATTTACTTACCCATGCTCATCTCTTACTTTCCACCAATGATCTTGAGAATCATCAATGACGTCATATTCACATCCCTAAAAGGTTTTAAATTGTATTTATTACTCAAATAAAGTAATAAAAGAATTTTATTTAAATTTTAACTAAATGTAAAATTAATTGAATATATTGACCGCCAAGGGGGTTTTTATTTTAATATAGTTACTTTAATTTTCTATGAAACCCAAATTTGAGTCTTAACAAAAAATGAAATAATATAAATACATAATGTACATAATGTACTCAACATAGTCTGTAGAGAAAATAGAGTTAGATCTTCTCTACATTGTAGTCTTATAGTAGTACAATACAATTATTTAAAAAGCAATGTCCAAGATTGGGTTTCATTTATCAGTACTTTTAATCAGATTCAAATACTACAATATCAAAAAACATATTAAGAAATGTACTTATAGTGATATAAGTTGATTAATAGTCTCTGATCAGAATCGTTTTTTATATACAACGATTTATCATTAAATCAAAAATTTAACATATACATTACAGTTATTGTATAGCAGAGCAGTACTTAATTGTCTCCCTTTTTTAATTAGTTTGTTGATTTTTAAATTTTAATTTAGACGTACAAATATTGTTTTAAATTGGCTTTATAAAGTAAATTAACTTATTATTACATTCTATTTTACTATGTAAATATAAAAATTGAAACCCAATAGAAATTCATTGATGGAGATATTAATACTACAGGAGTCAAATTTGAGTTTCAAGTTAACAGTAATAAAATTAATAATTTAGCACAGAGGTTCTCAAACTTTTCAGGCCAGCCCCCTCCCTTTTGGTCAACCACAGATGTGAGCCTCCCTCATAAAAATAATTTTAATAGTCATGTTGAAAGTAACAAAAAGTTAAAAATAAACGACAAATACCTGTAGGCTAATATTGATATTAACATTACAAATTTATTATATACGCGTTAATTGTTGCTGCCTGTATGTGATGTAGTATAAATAAACCGAATTGTATACAATACAGAACGTGATTAATATTACGGAAATTTCACAAATCTTTTTCTGTCCTACCAATGTAATGATGATTTTTAAAATTGTCTTGCCCCCTCCCCCTCTATAAAGCTTTTGCGGCCCCACACTTTGAGAACCTCTGAATTTTAGTGAACGACTCCATAAGGCTATAAAATTCACTTTTGGATCTCATTATTAGTTGAAAAATATAATTAACAGTACTTATGACATACTTTAAGACATAATAAATTATGTAAAAATTTCATTTGAAGCATTTTTTTACATTACCCATAAAAAATCCCCTAGACAGTCAAAATAAAGACCAATTAGATCTCATAGCAGTTAACTTGTTAAATATGAATGTGTTATCTTACTTTAACTAAGGTCAAATCTCCTGGTTCAATTGCTTTAAAGGGATATAGAGCAGTGACTACCTTAATCCTTGGAACTTGGTCCTGATAATAAATTAAATGAAATAAATATAATAAAAATAACAATTTGTATTTTTAATTTATAAAATATGTATTATTTAGCAATACTTACTTTTAACTTGGCAGCTGGAGTACCACCTGGCATTATTGGGCTTGCTGTTAATGCTGTGAATAAATACATATTTATAATTTAATGTTATATTCCATAAAATATATCTAACTTAAAATTTATAATCATAACATTGTTAATCCGAACAAAATATTATATTTGTTAACTTAATACAATGGGGTCAGATAGAATTGGATTTGTGTTACCTAGTCATGGTGAATTGACCTCAACTCAGCAGAAGCAACTACCATGTAAATTTCACTTGGTTTATATTTAACACTACGCTCAAAAGTTATTTGACTAAACATTCATAAAATGTATTGCAAAATTATTGTAAAAATGTATAAGAACGCACTCATTTTTCTATTATTAGAAAAAAAAAATTGTAATTCAATACTTTTGTTAATGATTCTATAATTATAATTTGTATAATTTAACTTTATTTATGAATATTTAAAATGACTGAAGTCAAAACCTCTTGGCATACCACATTCAAAATTTGCAAACCAATATGACGATAAATGGCCCATTTAATTTTATTATTTTTCGATAGGTAACGCAATTTATATAATTGAACTGATTATGACACAAAGATAAAGCGATCGATGTTTTCCATACAACTCTAATAATATTAAAACTATTATATTAATTTATAATTTATGAATTGGGCCAGTGTTTATTTACGACAGAGCGTGTAAACAATTATAACTGATATGATGAACTCCACCTCCCTTATTCCTATAGACAAAAAAAAAATGAAAATCGGGTGACGTGGTGACACGCTGAAGAGTATTTGGAACATTTCTGTGAAAAAAGTTAAATAGTGTCGTCATAAAATTGGAATATAAAAAAGGCCTGTTCTTCTTTTATTCTCATAAAAACCATTTTTTTTTTTAAATCTATTATTGGTTTATTTAATATTAACGACAACAAATTCTGAAACCGAACAAAAATGAACACACAATAAACAGACAGTAGTAGTAGTAATACAATGAAAGAACATAACCAATTGTATTAAAATAATTATTAATACATTCATATACGCAAAAAACAGATTTGTAGATTAATGAGCAAAAAAATAAAAATAAAAATAGTCCGATAGAAAAAAATATGCAATTGCAATAACAATCCGAGCCCTATAACCACACAAAATATTTCCCATGATTAAATATTAAAATGCATACAATTTAGTATTTATAGTGAAACCATGAAAATATGCTTTGTTACACACTTCATGTTGATCGATTTATAACATAATAATATTACATATAGTTATAGATATATGATTATGGGAATATATTTAAACTTTTTTCATTTGAACTCCACAAAGTTGCAATTATCGATTTTTTTTTTAAAAATTTTAAATATTATTTGGAACTAATTGTTCTATATTCTAAACTAAAAGTTTAGTTCTATGGCTTGCTTCGAAAAATATTAATATTTTTTGTATAATTTCAAATTAATATTTCGTTAATTTATATAATTTGTTGATGTTATTATAATAACAAAATCTAAAATCAGTACATTGCAACACGAATAATGTCATTTTGTTGTAATTTTACACGGAAAAAATAGTCACGAACTAGTCAACGACATACAAATTCCACTATCGATATTTCAAAACAAAAATGAATAGTACCTTGTACCTATAAAAATTATACAATACATTCGTTGGAGAACAACTATTGTTTTGTTCCAATATAATAATGATAATGATAATAATAATAATAATAATAATAATAATAAGATCGTCTGTCTACACTCTTTACTTGTATAATCGTTGGTTTCTTTTATATTTTTGTACGCGGATCGGTGGACCATTCCGTCTGTTACCTTTACCATAAACAGAACAGAATACAAAGTCATTCACCTGATGCAACGCCTTTCCCACTTTTTTTTCATTTTCGAATCATCTTCTTTCTCTCTTACCCTAAGATAATACACTATATCAATGACGTACACTACATACTCGCGCATTATGCAAAGACAATTACGCCTTTATGTGAACGACGTAAGGAAGAAGAGACAGAGATGAAGCCCAAAGACCATACGTGTACGTGTGTGTACTGTATATGCGTATTGTCTCAAACAGAGTTCCAAATACATAATGCGCCCTATTCTTATACGCATGTACGGAATATCGAAATAAAATACAGTTGTGTGTGTTTCAATGAAGGTGGTCTACAAATAAATAAAATATTTGTTTTTTTTTTTTTAACTTGGAATAATATCCCCCACTGTCAAGTGAAAAAACATTACTCAATTATTCAAAAAAAAAAAAAAACGTAACACTCGTAAAATAATATCGGTGATACTTGTGGAATGAGTTACACATTACAAACCACAGACAACATTAAATCCAATCAAAACACACGGTTTCGTCACATAATATAGATACAAGTATGATAAACAAACGCATTCATATATTCATTGCTCATATTAAATTTTTGAAATTTCAGTAAACAAACAATGATAAATAATTTTTTAAATATATAAAACATGTTTGTATGAAAAAAAATGTACATAAATTGATTTAAAATTAAAATTATCATTATAACAATTAGATTACTGGATCATTATTAATTTGATATAAACTTTTTAATATAAATATAATGAATTAATTAAGTATCATTTAAGTTATAAATAACAGGATTCAAAAATATTAAACACAATATGGTGAATACTATATAATATATATTCATGCTTTACTCTTATAATATTTAAGAATAAAATATTGGTATTTTTATAGAATATTACATAAAATGATCAAACAAAAGATTAATAGAAATTTAATAATTAATTTTTAGACCGAATATTGACCGGAACATTTTTTTGGTCAAATGTGAAAACACATTATACATTTATGGTTATAGCCACGCGCGCGTAACGATTTTAGTGTCTGCATTCGTCCAAATCGTCGTAATATTTTTATTTTATTTTTGGCACATAAATTATGGAAAAAATATTAAATCTTAAGTTTCTCCCTTTTAGTGAAAAATATAAGATCATTAATATTTCTTATGGCAGGTTATAAACATTTATGATCTTAATAGGTTTATTTATTACATCAATTTTTGTGTTTGTAAATGTTAAATGTTGTTTGTAAATATGGAAATGTTCGAATGTGTATTTGAGAATAAATTATTCCGTTTGTTTTCACCTCACGAAATAATACGTTGCTACGTTCTAAAATATATTGCATTTTTTTACCCTGAGACATAATAAGACATATTAATGTCAAAAAATGTTTCTCATATAAACATTATAGAGAATTAAAAAATTTATAAATAAAGCACAAAATTAAACGATTTAATAAAAATATTATAATTGATTGTGCTTTCGATTTTTTTAATACGACCTATTATTAATACACCTATTATTAATATTATTATTAATACACCTATTATTAAATAGAGTACATACATAAATTCTTTAATTGAAGATTCAAAAGTCAAGTGTATTGGTCATCGCAATATTTATCAAAAAAGATTTTAGAAGTTTTAAAAAAAAAACCTATTAGTTCATCAATAAATAACTAACTTAATATAACGTTAATAAAGATAATTTCCCTAGTACCTAACGTATTATTTCAAGAAGTAAAAACTAACGGAGTGACATGTTCCCAAATAAACATTCGAACATTTCCATGTTAAACATTTATAAACAAAAAATTATATTCCGTACTTTTCCTGTCATCATAAATCATACCATACAATTACTTAGTGATCTAAATAAATAAACCGCAAGATCATGACGTAAAATCAGTAATATGTTCTATGGCTTGTCATAAGATATATTAAAGATCTTATGTTTTACCTAAAAGAGACAAACTAAAATTTTTTTTATACTTAAACATATTAACTTATTACGAAAGGATAGAAGTTTTGAAAGGTTAATATACTTAATATTATATTATAACAACTTAATATTTTTACTAACATAAAATTAGATAGATAAACCGAAGTTTGCCAGAGTAGGAAGACTATGCTTTATAAAAAACACGCTAATAAATAAAATACAATACTTTATAATTAATAATAAAAAAAAATAAATATTAACAAATAATAGAACAAATGCGTTAAATCTACCAACTCATACGTCCAATGTGCGCCATTAACAAACAGGAAATTAAAGACATATAGAAAAAGAGGGGCTATGCAGTAAATATATGCATACATTGTTCGTTTCTGCTAATAAAATAAAATAATTGCCGAAAATAAAATTAATGCAATGAATACGAGGGGGATAAACACCCAGTATAAAATTATATTATTCGATGACTCACTGAATTCAAAATGTTTTAAAACTTAACATATAACTAACGTGTACAACCAAGTATCTAATAAAATTATACCATAGCAATAAAATAGAGTTTCAATTATAATAATAAGAAAGAGTAATGCTCATTATGTTGAGATGAAACATTGGGCAATATTTTTAGATTGAGCAAATTGTTACATTCATATGCTATCATTAATTTTCAAACAGCGATGTAATAAGTTAACAACAAAATAATTGTAGTAGGTCTTAAAGAAATTGATGATTATTAATGTTGACATCGAAATATCACAACATATTTGTTTTCGTATAAGCAAACAAATATATATTTAATTTAAGAACTATATGATATGGCTAACAAAATAGGTTTTTAATTGATCAAAATAATTTTTGGTTTGGAAATTGGAAGTACAATCTCAGTAAATAATATAAATTATAAAAGTAGTTGTTAGTATGAGTAACACTAATAATCAATAGAACGATAAAATAGTGAAAAACAAACTAAATAAACAAGTTAAATTTTTAAACAAAGGCCACCGTATTTTTCCAACATAAGGAAACGAGAAAATTAATAAAAATAAAAATTATTGCAAGATGATAATTTATATTATAATGTACTCAATATTATTTTTTTTGTAAGACAAAATTTCTAAAACGATCTGAGACTCTAAGTTAGAAAATTATTTTAATGATATATACATGCGTATAGATAGATACATACAATGTACTGTTTATTTTACTGTAAATCAAATAAACAAAACTATAATAATGTACCTATCTGATAAAAATCGTAATAAATATAAAGAAAAATGAATATATCATTAAAGTAAAATTTATAATTAAAATTAATATATGCCTATTTTTTACGTTATTTTAAAGCTACGGTTGACCAAGTTTCTAGATTTCTCAATTCGATAAGGTTCAAAAAAATAGTTAATGACGACAATAATAATAACAAGTTTTATTAGGTGTACCACCAACCGCATTAACTAAGTGTTTTAGTATCTATGCACTACACTGCAGAGTGCAGGTATATTTCACTAGTTCGATGGCACGGAAATTTAAATGCCTCAAAGCGATTTTGTTCTCAAGATTATGGGTAAAAAACATTGTGTACCTAAGAAATTATGCGTCGGTCAACTAGTCACGATTAACACTACCTAGGCTATCGTCATTATTAACAACATTTAAGTTACAACACGAAAAATAGAAAACCAGTACTCGTCGTCGTAATCATCATTTTGAATAACATCAAATAAATACTATAAGTTCTAGTACCTATAAAGTAATGACAATTATTTTCAGTTTTAATTATAATATGCAGTTTCCGAGGTAAAAACACTGGAAAACATAATTTTCAAACGTTATCTACAAAATGTTTATTCCATAAATATAGTTAAATTTTAAGTTAATATTTACATTAAATCATGGGCCTTTAAATACAAATTAATTAAGTATAAAACTACTATGCATGCAACTGTGTATTATATTTATAAAATTATAAACGAAATTAATAGTACTCTATAATAATATACTTATAGTATCGTAAATTCATTACATTCATTAAGAACTATACATTCGTGAGAATTAGACGCGATGATGTTATTATAATAATATTAACATATAAGTACGAAATATATTTTTAAAATAACTATAAAGTATAGTCATCTTTCTTGAGTATAATCAATTTATTAAAATTGTCAATACACTAATTGAATAAATTAAAAGAAAATATAGGTTTATCAAGATACATATAAGGTATGAAATGTAGGTACGTAAAGAAACAAAATTATTAGATTTATTTTAAGCTTTTTTCCTTTAAAAATAACTTGACTTAAAATCGTAGTATTAATATAAAAACTAATCTATATTGACTTTTAGTATCCTATTTCAAATTTTGTATTACACTAAAAGCGTCGCCTGAGTCACGTCCATATTATATCGATTGGCGGCTGTCGGCTCGTGTAAACACACCCCATGCAATGGGAGTGTAACATACATCGTGTAGAAAAAAACGCACCCCCTTACGAGCGCCAACCTAATCGAAACGAAATTAATGCAGAGAATTCAAAACGAAGTTCTAAATAATATTGAATTTTTCTCGCAAGTTACAAACAAGACAATACATCAATATATTATACTGCAATACTGTATAATATCAATAAATTATAACATTATTATTAATTTTATAACATAAATTATTGAAGTTTCCTAGTGGTACGCACCTTCGTTTAGTGATATATACGTATATTATATCCGTTGGATTATTCGCCACGGCTGTATTACATGTTGTCTTTAAACGTGCTTGATTTAAAGGACATCCAACGCTTATGGATGGATTTATAAGTAGTAAATAATAATATTATAAGTAGTAAATAATAATATTATATATTATAGATAATAATATTGGGTAGGCCAATCTTACAACTTTATAATATGTACAGAATGAACGTCGCTATCGCCGAGCACCACAAACGACATTCGGTATACGCACGACTGAGATGTGTACTAACACCTGTCTGAACTAGTTGGGACGTCGATTCTTCGTGGGGGACGAGCGTAACGTAAAGATAAAAAAAAAGTGAATGGCTGTAGGCGCGCTGCACCTCCACCACAGCATAATATAATAAAAGTACTGCCGGCGCGAGAAGGGGAGACGCATCAAGGCAAGCGCACTAAACGCATACATTGTTATTGACCGGGTTAAAACACCACTGCAGTGTGGCCAGCTCCTAGGGCTTGAAACACGACCGAAATATTATAAACGAGTTAATTTCAATATAATTATTATGTGCATATTATAATATTATATAGACGTTTAAGTACACACCTCTATTGGCTATTATTATTATTATTCCAAATACATATGAACCGGTTATATTCGTTTTCGTTTTACGAACGCTACCATTTATTTTAGATAAAAATATTAGTATAGCCTATACTTATTAGATATATGTTTATTATGTATAAATGTAAAATGTATACCTATTGTATATGAATATACTATTGCAAGTTGACTTCCAAGACCTAACCCTTAATGAGTCTGCGTATCAAAATGTTCAATCCATTTCTTATATATAGGTGATATTGAAGTTACCTGACTATGTATTATAAACAAAAATATAAGAACTAAGGATATGCGGTTTAGATAATTATAGTCTAAATATTAATTGACAAGTGTTTTCGATTAGTATTATTAATAATATTAATCAATATTACCTATTCAAAACAAACACATTAGTCATTATTAAATTCATTGTGGTTCTTCCATGTGTGTCCACTGTCCGTTATGTATTTCTACTATTAATAGGTATGTCTACATAATATTATATACTTTATATTTTCATGTATATTAATATATTATACAGCTTCCAATAGCAAATAACGTTTTAAAATATATGCTTGTTAATTGTCGAGTAGTAAGCTAACCAGTTTTTATTTTTCGACGAATCTACAATTCATTTTTTTTTTTTTTATTTAAACAAATATACTTTATTTATAGAAAAAGTTACGGACCTTGGTTGTAATTTGTTTCCATTTAATTTGAAAGTTTATGTTAAATAGGGAGATTGGAGGTAAAAGTTGTCTAATAAAATGACCTTATACCTAATCCGCGATGGACGATGACATACGTGCATCAAATTTCAATTATGCTTAAAACAACTAGTCTTTATTTTAATGTTTTAAAAATAAAAGAATTAAAAATATATTTTTGAAGGGTAAATATTAATTGCCATCTATGACACATGTATTATATTATACCTTAATACCTTATATAATCACTAAATAAATTAATATTTCAACCATCATTTAAACAATATTAAAACAAAAAACGTAGTAATACAATAAGTGTTACCTGGGAGATAGAGATTTTAATTTGGAAACAATAATAATTTCACGATTAATTCCAAAAAGCGATACCAAGTAACGTTTATAATTTATCCCAACAATAACCCAGGCTTAAAAAGAATTACGTTAATTTACATTTATTCATAATAATACCTAATAGCATCAAATGCTGAAAATTAGTAAAAAATAAAAATACAATTTCTGTGATGTATAAATAAAGACAACAAATATTATAGTAAATAAAACTAAGCGTATTTATACCTGAGAAAAACACAGATGAAGACGTTTAGCTGTATAAGGTTTTGAGTGAACCTCGATACATTGTCATTATTGATTAGGCCATTAAAACAGTTTAATGGATATGTAAAATTTATATTCAATCATCGCACGGTTTTTAGATTATTTTAAAACACGTAATAAAAATCATCTACAATTTACTCGCTAAAAAACACGCTACACGCATCAGTTTAAAACAAAACATTCATCACTTCATTTTTTTTTTTTTTTTAATATAAAATGTGTAAAAATTTTAACTCATGCATGTATTACTAAGTCAAAGAATCTCAATTTAGAAAACTAAACATAATACTTAACATGTATTACCTATATATAATTATATGAATATGAAAATGGAAGTTATTTTAAGGTTCTTGTATGTCATGTACAGTTATTAAATTTGTCTGTATAATTGATTTCAGATATAATTTGATATAAGCTTAACACAAAAATCCTTTCCCTTATTTAAAAAAATAGTATATAAGTGGTTATTAACGGAAATTTCAACAATATATAAATATATTGATTATTTACAGTCGTGAGAAACGACATTTATACATAAATAAATTGCATAATTTACATACTAATGGCATTATATGTGTATGTCTGGTAAAGTCGTGAGAGTATAATAAGAATTCATGCGTGTATAAACAGAATCTTCTGATTAAGTAATTATCATTATGACTTTTTCAATCAAAAAAAATTAGGTAATTAATTTAAGTAAATAAGCTACTTCTTACGATATATTCATCAAGCACAACAATTTCTAAGATTGATATTTTTATAACTGTATTCTTGATTTACTCTCAGTCTCAGCTTGGTTTAATTTTAATATTGAGATATTTCAAACCCAATTTTTCTGCAGTGACCGATGTGACGCGAATGGTCTGTTTTGGCGTCATCATACATATATAAACCATATATAGTGATTCAAAATGTTTATTTATTTATAAAACGATGGTGTAAATTTATAAAAATAGGTAGGTTCTTAAATTAATTATTTTTCGTTCATATAATTTTTATTTAGGGATTTGATCCTGCCGATCCTGGTTAGGTGTTATCAAGCTGCCTATCAAAATATGCACTTCTAAATATGTCAATAAATTGTGCAAGCTGTCGTACTGTCGTAGTAACCAGAAAAAACTTCTAATAACAGCTTAACATATTTAAATTATCGCGAAGTTCAGTACTTGAAAACTATTTTTCCATTTGAACTCTTAACCTTTTGACATTTAATTTTGAATAATAAGGACTTAAAATTTTTATAATATTGAACTCAATAAATAACTAAAAATTTAAGAACGTCGTATTTAAGTAAAATTCATGGTTACTATAATTTCGGGTTTAACATTTTTATTGGATAACTATAGATAATCACTAGATCAGTTAATACAATTGAAATAATATTGATACTTAATAAAAAAAACAAAATTAAAAAATATCTATTTATCACGTGTCGGTACATTATTGACCTATTGTGTATGCAAATGCAGGAGTGTTCTACTATTTATTTTACATTAAAGACACGCAAACACTATAGTACAATGATTAAATACCAAGTACACAATCAAACAATATCACGCATAGGTTTTAATATTTTCAAACTTAGTTTTTGCAATACTATTTTTTATTTAAATTATAAACCATTACATATAAAACAAACATATCAAAATAATTATACCTAAACGTATTTTGCTTCAGATTATGAAATTTAAAATCAAAAGTTAGTAGTGGCTCCTATATAGAAGTGAAAAATTAATGGCATTAAGTATTAGGACAACATATAATATATTCGAATCATAGTATATAGAAATTAACAAAATTAAGTAAAATCAAATGCAATAAACAAATTAACTCAAGATATTAAACATTTGAAAATTACAGAACTAAGTGCACAAATTATATACTTAACATATAAGTTACCTATATTAATACAATATACTAATATATGTCAATAACCAAAATGTTAAAATATTTTTAGTTTTTTTTTAATGTTAAAATTTTTAAGAAAAAAATGTTTATTCAAAATAACAAAATATTTTAATATTTTACAACATTTATATGCCATTGTTTATACGTCATATTAGATGGAATTAATTCTAATATTGGGGGCATCTTAATTCTTTTTTAATTTTTAGTGTACTCATTTGCATTTAAAATTGAATACAACCATTAATTAAATCAAATTAATTCTATACATATTAATAATTGCATAGACAATGTTATTTGTTATAAAACAATCATTTAATATTATAAAAAATACTTACCTAATATGGGACTATCATTTTCACTATTTTTTATAATAGGCGAATTTGGTGGTGTTTTGTTCCATTCAGAACATGGTTCACAGCCTTCAGCAATACGTGTTGGAGCTCGACAACATTGCCATTTTTTACCACCCCAAATTGATGCATGATATTTTTCACTCTTTACCAAAGTGTCAGCACATACTTAAAAAATTATATCATGTTAATTAACACCTGATGTGTGTAATAAACATAAAATGTAATGATTTATTAATTTATACCAGCTCTTAAAGATCTTATCCAATCAGATCGATCTTGAAGTTTTTGAGTGATTAAATATAATGTATACTGTTGATCATTTCCATCACTATATGATATTTGAAATGCATACCCATTTTCACCATCATTATTAGTAGTATCTTGAGATAAAATATTTGGTGAAGAAGTAATGGTAGCTGTTTCAATCACAGTTACCGAAGACAATTTTATACGACCTCGTTCTTTTTTACGCTATAAACAAATTATAAAAATATTTAAAACACAATTATTATTTATTTAATATTTATAATATGATATAAATAGGAATTCATTTCTTAATTTGAACAGAATGGAAGAACATTTGACTCAAATATTTTGATTAATTTGAATATTATATAAATATAAATTAACCAAATATTTCTATTATTATTTGACTGAAAAACCAGAAACCAATAAATTTTAAATACATTAACCTTTCAATTTTTACTGGTACTTAGTAAAGTTATCTATTACATCTGTAATATATACAGAGTGATTCTTTTATCAAGCAACACTCATTATTTCAAAAACTGTAAACATTTTTATAATAATAAAATATATTTAGTCTACATTTAAAAATTATACAATTAAAACTTTTTTTAAAAATAAAATATAAAAAAAAATTGTATTGACTTGGTATAGTAAATTTGGTAATATTAAATAGATTTAATGATTTATTTTACTAATTCAAACTATAAATTTATAATTTATGAAATAATAATTTAAAAAAATAATAATACTTGAGTTCAGTATAATTATGATTTACATTACACAGAAATAGATATTTGTTTTTTGATTTAAACTTTGTAAGTTATTACAAATTTAATTTATTAGCTTAAAACGTAGTATTAAGGCTTAGAAATTAATATATTATTATATACATATAAGGAATACTATTATTTATTATCAAGGATTAGAAGTTATAACAAATGCATATTTTTTTAGTAAGTCATAATATATTGAAAATTAGAAACAAACTTGTTTCATACTTTTCTGATGTAGTTTAAGAAATTTAATTCTGCTAATTTTAAGGTTTACGTCCTATTTATAGCCATATTTATATATAATAAAGAAAATTAACAATACAAATTCAATAAAATATACAGATATGCAAACAAAAACATGTTAAACATGTATTTTGATTTTCAAATAATAGGTATATAATCGACTGTTATTGCTGAACATATCGGACAATTTATTCTATTAATTTTCAATAATAATAATATTATAGTTATTTTTAAAATAATGCTAGATGCATTATACTACGACTATCAGATTTGTCATATTTACATTCCAGAGTCAGATCAAATACTTATAGTTCCTAAATACCTACTACAATATTCTATAAAAAAATTCTTTTATAAAAAAAAATTGATTGAACATTTTATTTTACATATTAACTAATTTTTAGTACTATAACTTCTAAGTCATGTTTTAGACCTCATTCGATTAATCCTATAAGCCAAATTAATAACAATTATAATGTTTAAGATAATATGTACACAGATAATCATAAATTATTAAGAGCTTGTACCCAAAAACTATGCCATTACAATAATATATAGATAAACAATCAAAAAAGAAATAAACCCACCTACATGAATTTATGGTTTCCATTAAAAACATAAACAATAAAAAGCCAAACAGGATACAATGTTAGGGTGTTAGGTCCTTGTTTATTTTATTCACTTTAATACAGGATAGTGATGCATTATTATTTTACAGTTTAAAATAATTGGTAAATTATAATTTACCATAATTTAAAAACAATACCAAATTGAACTTAATTTAAACTATGCTTGATAATATTTATATTAAAGAATTATTTAACAATTATCAGAAGTTTAATATATAATAATATAATTGTTAATAAGGCAACATATAGAAAAAAAAAATACTTCTTGATTTTATTAAGAAGAATCATTTTCAAATTGATAGACAAGTGAAATCATATTTTTAAAGTTTTTCCATCGCCAAAAAATGTGTTCACAAAAAATATCATTGATAAGTAGTTACCAGACGTCCGGATTACGTCCAAACAGTCCGGATTTCAGGCATCTGTTCGGATTGGCGTCTGGATTTGAGAAATGTCCAGATTTTACAAAGTTAACCGTTCAACATGGTTGAAAAAAACATGATACGAAAAGTTATGTCAAGTGACAGATTTTCGTGTACACTCAATATAAATGTATATGTAATTTCTATTTTTGTTCATATTTTTTCCTGGAACGTCATGATAAGTGACTAGGTACCTAGTAGGTACCCATTATTACCACCAAAAAAAAATCGATAAATGACACATTTTAAAACATATATTTAACCTAATAACTCTTATACAGACATTTTATTCATATATCTAAATAAAATTGTATTAATGAAATAACAATATTGTATATCAATTTTACCCCCTCACCACTTGAAACAGAACTTTTGTCCAGATTTGGTCTAAAAACATTATGGTAACCCTATTGATAAGCCAATACATGATTTGTTTTATTCAGAATGTTTAATTAACACTAAATATGTGATGTATTCTAAAATTTGATCAACATCAAAACACTTTTTTTACACTATATTCTTCAATTGGATTTTAATATTTCTTAGAATTAATAGTATAATAAGTAATAACAATACTCTGTTCAGTAACACTTATGGAACTACTAAAATTAGCTCTTTTGAGCATCCCTGTACAACATCCAACTATCGAGAATGGTTTCGCTATGGCAGGATGTTGCACAAGGATGTACTGAATTGGTGTATTCTCTTGCTGGACAAAGTATGTTTATACTTTTTTGTATAATTTCTTCTCTACAACAATAAACCACCATAAATTAAGAATTAAGACTCAATATTAATAGAGAAATCATACACAATAAATAAACCTTACAATAATACAAATTATTTAAATTATTTGAATTACAACTTGCCCATTACCTATAGTAGGTATATACATAACAGTAATTTTTAAATCTACCCGATTATTAATTACTAAAGTAAATAAATGGCTTATTTGTTAATTGTTACATTTGTCAGTCACAGACAATAACTTTTTTGATATAAGTATATCAACAATTTCTTAATTGAATACAATAATTATATTTTGTTACTATTTTAAAATGTACCAATATCTGATAAAACCTTCAAACATATTAAATTATTTAGTGAATATACATGCATATAAGTGCATACATTTTCAAGAATTTTATATTATTGTAATAAAATTAACAAACAACATGCATATTTTCTATTGAATAAGTCATTATAATGAGCAAATTAGATAATAAATAGCAATGATTAAATAGTATAATGAAAAACAAAAAAATATATGTATATAGTTTTTATAATAAAAATATTTTACATTTGTGAACTAGTACTTAAAGAGTTTCACTGAAATAGCTATAATAGCAAAGTTACCATATATATATAATAATAATTTAAACTAATGTATTTACTCATTATTTTATATTATGTATAAATTGAAAAATTACTCTATTTAATAATTATATTACTTAAGTGGTTCATTGTTTTTTGGTTAATGATATGACCCTAATATTAGTAACAAATAAAAGCATAATATGTACCCTGTTAAGCAGTTGATGTATGTTATGGAGACACGGCAGTGAGCTTCTTTCAATAATTTCCTATGGAACGGAGAACAAATAATATAAGTTATTTTAATATTTCTAATTTTGTACTTGTGTAATTTATAAATAAATAAAAAAATGACTTAGAAATAAAATGGGCTAAACTATTAATAAATAATACTATAATGAACCTAGTTAAATCTACCCTACCTAATGCTTTTTAACTTATTTGTCAAATAAGTGAAAAAATATATTTTTTACTACATTAAAAATGTTAAATCTTATTAATATTAATTAACCCACTTAATTTATGTATGTATAAATTATATTTATCAAAAACTTAACTCATCAATAACGGCAATCAAATATATTTATTAGAATAATACAATAACATTAAAAAGTAAAAACTATTTGAATATATAATACACATTGAACTACAGTAAAATCTATTAATAGATAACAATTAAATTTGAAGTATTAGTAAAATTAATAAAGTGTATCTATTAAATATTAGTCTTTTAGCCTATTTTATTTCCAAGCCACACAAATATTATTGATTAGAAATCAATTAGTCAGCTTGACAAATTATAAACATAGTTCCGGAACACCAGACACAAAAAATAAACCTAATGCAACTAGGGTAAAATTAAATTATTTTTGAACCAATAATGATTAGAATAATGTGTAATTTTATTTGATTTGTACTATTTAAATTAAAAAAGTTTATATAGGTAATTTATGATTCATATGAAATATAGGGTTAAGTAACCCTGTTTATGAAATATTGGTGTTCATGCAATAATATATATTATGAATGTGAAATTTATAAATTTATATTATATAAATGCAAATGTTCAACAACAAACTAATCCAAAACCGATAAATTCAGATCAATTAATACAAACTTACTTCTGATTCTGATTCATAGTAAATGAAGTTCTTGGTTGTCAATACAAACCATCTCTGTTTGTAGTTAATAGGCATGAATCGTTTTTTGTTCTGCGATCGCTTCACCATCAGACCCTGTTTGATGATGTCACAGTCATCTATATCATCTTTGCCGGCCATCATCATGTACCTAACAACACAAAATCACTTATAATAAATTTAATAAAAAAAATCATAATAAGCTTAATAAAATTTAAAAAAATTTAAGAATCTATTTCGACACAAAAGATTTTAATTATATTATATGCACAAATCATAAATAGTAAAAACTATAAATTCTTCTATATAGTTTTTATCTTGACTACCTACTATAACAGCTTATTCTAGGTACTTATAGGTACGTAAAAAGTTAAGTAAATGAAAATCGTATTTCACACAGATCACAATTGAACAAGACGGTTTTTTTTATATATATCATTCGTGTTGTCAATACTCACTGATTTTCAATATTATTTCAACCTTCGACGAATACGAGTAGTTAGTCGCGGGTAGTACATCATCGTATTGTGTTGTCCGCGAACGGATTGTCGGGTTTGACTGTAGTGGACTGAGACACAGAGTTTGAAAGAAGATTGGTGTAATAATTATGAAGGAAAAAATCGACAACGAAGAAAGAGAAGAGTGTATGGTAGACGTTAGTGTTCCCTGGACAAGAAGATGGTGTAGTTGGCAAGTGGTGACGGTGAAACGAAATTTAAAAAATAATAATAAAATAAATAAATAATGGAAATAAAACGAAAAAAAAAAACCGAAAACCAGTTTTACTATATGTATTGTATGTATAATAATAATATCTGTTGGTACTTTAGCGGTGAAAGGGTCGGGCGGGGGTGAGGACGTCGTGCGTTCTTCGGTAGTGCTGCTATCACCGCAGCTAACAGGTGACCACGACTAAATTAATGGTTACCAGGTTGCCACTGGCAATTGGACGGTCGTAACCGGACATCCGAGTGAATTTATAATTAATTATTGGACAGCAACTGATAACAAGATCGATTGCCGTTATCGCTGATGGACTCCATGATTACCCGTTAACAACAATAACAAATTAATAACAAGCGCTATACCAGGCTGCCGAAATCTTAAGTGACCAACTTGAGTTTTGAAGAGAGCCTAGTGATTTGTGCGTTGCGAGTTCATCGTAATCGCAGTAATATTTAATTATCGATTAATATTAGACAGTAAAAAGTGAATAATTGTATGCGCCTTTTGTGACATTTTGTAGTAATATTATCTGTGTGACGTACGGGTACGTAGTGTTCAGATTATATCACCAACCATAGCAACTATAAGTTACATCAGTTGTCAAGTAAGAGTAATTCTAATCCAATAGTCTATTCACCTATTCCAAAAAAACCTTTGTTACTCAGATTTTATTTGTCAAATTCACATTTTTCTTGCTATATAGATTTTTTGTTCGTATTTGTGTTACATTCATACCGCATATGCAATCTATGCAAAAAGTGTTATTACAATATATACTCTATTTCTATATCTTTGATTAAAAATTATTTCTATAATTATTTTACTGAATATTAAATTTTAATAATGCTATTTCTAACTTCTAAATTAATATTTTATACTTATATCTAACAAATATAAAGTATTGTTAAGTGTGATATTGTAATTATATAAAAAAAAATGACTTGAGAATTTTGATTTTTGTATTTCACAATGTGCTCAACTTTCAGTAATGGCAAATAACCAAGAAGCAATGCAAGTATGTTCTTTGCCTTTACCACCTGTGCAATACTTCCAAAATTATTCAGATGAAAACATTAGGCGAGGTCGTGCTTCTAAACCCCCACCAATAATTCAAGAAACATACACAATGTTTGGAAACCCATACAATGCTGAAGATAGTATAATAAGACCTTTAGAAAGTCAGGTATGTTGCACTAATAAAATAATAATTTATGAATATTATTTGTTGTTATAATTTGTTATCTTCTCTTTAATGTTTATAGTATATTATTTCATCTGATTTAAATCAAGTGATTGCAATAGAAACAATATAATATACGTTATATAAATACAAGCCTATTATAAAATATATGATTTCAGGGTTTTAAACGCCTTTACCCTCAACATTTTGATAGACGGCGGGAATTACGTAAACTTAACCATTCATTATTGGTAAATTTTCTTGACTTACTGGATCTGCTAATCCAATGTCCTGACTCTCCAAGACGAGCTGAAAAAGTTGATGACATAAGTCTACTGTTTATACACATACACCATTTATTAAACGAGTTTCGTCCTCACCAAGCACGAGAAACCGTTCGTGTCATGCTAGACTTGCAGAGGAGACAGAGAAATGAAACCACAATTCGATTGCAAAAGCACATAGATAAAGTACAATTTTACATTTCCAATGTTTATAATTGATAATAATTGTAATAACTTAATATCTCATAGGTTAGTGATATTTTACAACAAACATTAGAAAACTTGCCAGACACTGACCTTGATTCTAAGTTAATGGTGGACACATCTAAGATTGATCGTTTAGAACAGAAAAATGCAGATGAACCTAGAGTTGACAAATGTGTACCTAAAGATAAATTGATGTGTCATCTTATTGATACAATGAATACCAATTAAAAATTAAGACAGTTTATTTATCTTTTGTTATTGTTTTATATATTTATATACCTGAAATATTTTAAACTAACAATGTTTTTGTCATTCTTTTAAACTTGAATCATTTATATCCCCATGACCTTTACTTTACCTTTATGTATATTAAAATCTGAAGGCCATTGAATGATTTAATATACTTTTTTTTTACTGATAATTAATTAATATTTGATAATAATGTCACTAAAATATCCAACCATTGTTTCATTGTGTATATCAACTGTATAATTATTTCATTATAAATTGAAGTAGACTTTAATATTATTTGTATTTTTCTTATAAATTATGTCAAAAAAATTGTATCATGGTATTTTTTATTAATAATAATATATTTTGAAACTATTGATTAATGTATATTTTGATTACTTTAATATGAAGTTTTTAACAAAAATAGACATTTTTAACAATACTTATATCCTTGGTTTAAATGTTAAAAATTATTATTTGTATCTTTGTTCTGAAAATTAAAATTGATAATTTTTTTTTATTTTTGTTTCTATATATAACTTTATATTTAAGAAATAATAAGGAAAAATAATGTTTTAAGCAAGAAACAACATTTAGTATTATACATTTAAAAAAATTAAAGTATCCTAATAGAAAATAACATTTGTTTTTTTATTTTGAAATTTAACATTTTCTTACTAGAGAAAATCATGTATACTCTGTTTGATTTATAGAATATTGTTGAGTAAGATATATAACAATAAAAACAAAAAAAGACAAATCAATTATTAACTAATAAAAATAATATTTGGCATAAAATGCTGATGTATAAATATGTATAAAAATATATAAATAAAAGCTATTACTATAATAATAATAATTATATTATATTATAATTATTATTCTATAATCAAAATTACTATATGGATTTTGCTCTGCTGCCCAGTAAGTTGCAAATGGGTCACTATAATGGATGGTATTAAATTTAAATTCAATGATATAATATCATTGTTTACGAAAAATGATTCTATCATATTATTGTGATTTGTGATTAAAATAAATAGTAATTAATTTTAGTATTGGACATTAGCATTTACTAAGTAGGTTAAATTCATTTTCCCCGAAAAATTACATTTGAAAATACGATTGTGTGTATAAAATATAACAATATACTTTAAAAGTTCCATATATCTACGAATAATATTTTTAAATTACAAAAAATAACCGTAATCGTTATGCTTGGTTTTTATATGTAACTTCGTCCAAATTTGAATTTAAAATCTATAAAAAATAACTGTGTTCATATATTTTTTAGCTTTTTTGGTTACAGTATGAACTATTTATGAGAATCTATGTTTTAAATTTTCAATCCATAGTTAGGTAAAAACTGAACATCTTATAATTTTTTAATTACAATGAATGATTCTCGAAATTTTGATAAATGTAAAAATTTTAACTTTAAATGCTTATAAAAAAAAAAATTATACCAGTGTATTTTTAATATTTTTCAACTGCTATTGTAACAATATATCAGGAGCCTTGTAATATTAAACTGTCATGTTTTTTTTATTGAAATTTGTAGAAAAAAAAAACTAAAAAAATTTGAAATTTGAAATTACATATGTTATGTGATGATGTGATTAAAGGCTTAAAGAACATTTAAAACTTAAACTTAATAAATTAACAGAGCGATATAAATTTAAAGAAAGACTTTAAAACCCTACAGAGACAGTAATGGAATATTTAGCAGTGTTAAAGAAAATTGCTATCAACTGTGAATTTCATAATAATTTAGATTAGAAATGCTTCGTAATCAATTGGTATGGGAAGTTTAAGAGAATGCAATAAGGAATAAATTATTGTTAATAAATAATTTATCATATACGGTTGCTGTAGAGATAGCTGATGGAAATCGCGCAGAAAGAGTTAGCAGAGTTTAATTAAACATCACCAAAATAACTCAATTTTATAAAAAAAAAAATAAATAAAGGAGTGAACTCACATGTTAAATAAACAAATACGTTCAATAAATCAAGACGAAATGAAATAAAATTGAGGAAGTAATCAAAAAGGAAAAAAGGAACATGAAGCAAGCAAGGCAAGCATTGGCTCAGGGATTAACAATAGTGTGCTACTGCTGTAGGATGAAAACCACAGTATTTCCACAAACTGAAGTCATGTAGTAAATGTAACAAATTTGGACACTTGGAAAAGGTATGTAAAAATTAAGATAATTTCTGTAATAATTTCAATGAAAATGAATGTAAAGATAACGATGGATTTTTATTTCAAATTGATAAAGATATTAATTGTATTCAGCCATATACTGTGAAGTTATATGTACAAAACAAGTTGTTAAATTTTTTAAGTTTAAGGCAAGCAAGAAAATTAAAAAGTTAGCTATAAAACGGCGTGTGAAAAGTTTTAAAAGCTATGTGGGGCATTGGGTATAGTGAGTGTTGAAATTAAATATAAGGATATTAAAAAGAAAGCAATTAACTTTGTATGTGATACCTAATAGAAAATCGTATATATTAGGTCGTGATGGTATTGCAATGCTACAAATTGGCAAGTGGTCTAATAATATTAATATGATGATAGTAGAAGAGAATATTAAGAATATTATTAAGGTGATAATATGGAGATGTATTTACGTAAATAACTAAAGGAAGCATATATATTGTCAAAATCCATTAATATTTAAACCAGTGGTTCATAAGATGGCAATTGTGTGAGCGAAATGCTCATAGCGACACCAACGACGGGTTAAATCTGATAAAACATTAAAATTACTATTAGCCACATCTGGTAGTAAATATAAAATAGGTATCCAATCCAAAGGTTGAGGATCTCGCAGTTAACGAGTTGTGTCCTAACAAAATTTTTCGTACACGAGTTGCATCCCAATGATAAAAGTGGGGCACACGAATTGTGTCCTAACTGTTTTATGAAATTTTACACAAGTTGTATGCTGATAAATTTAAAACGATATTTTACACAAGAATAAAATATGTACAAAACATATAAAATCGGTATCATTTAAATTTTTACCTAATATATAATATTATATTAAAATGATTTATTTAGTTATTTTTACTTTTTATTTATATTAATTAGACGAAACCACATTGATTATATTGTTAGCTTAGGTTCATATTTCCACTGACGATTTTTTTGGACGAACTTTTAATTTTTCATAATATTATTATATTATTATATAACACAATACCTTCAATATTGTAAAAGACAAATTTATCAATGTGAATTTATAAAAATTATTTTTTTTTTACATTTTTGCCTGATATGTAATAGTATTCAAATTATTTGTGTAGTTATTTTTAATTTTTACTTATACTAGTTAGACTAAACTTGTGTACAACTCAAAAAAACTGAGAGATACAATTCGTGTAACCTTAAAAAATCCTAAGGACGCAATTCAGTATAAACACATAACGCGATACACAAAACATCGTCGGAAAAGTAACGGATAACGCGTTTACGTTCACCGAGGGCTTATTGCGCGTAAAGGTAGGAAATGATGTAGCCGTAGTGATCCCAGAACAAAGAGCATATAACGTGATCTGGAGACACCAGGCTAGCCACCCAAGTTGGAAGGAAACGGCAATGCGTCAACGGTACTTCTGGAAAAGTATGAAAAACAACGTCAGATTATACGTAAGGTCGTGCCACGTGTGCACGTGCTTTAGACCACTAAACACGTCGACGGACGACCCAACGACCACCAGAGTACTCCGACAACCGTGGCCCGTGGAAGGTTATCAGTATAGATATCATGGCTCTTACCCGCGCACGATTACGGGGAAACAATTCATACTGGTAGCAACCGACCTGTACAGTAGGTGGACCGAGGTGTCTCACTCAGAACAGCAACCACTAAATCAATAACGGAGACGTTAGTAGAAAAAGAGTTTTTATCGTGCTACGGATACCCCCGCATGTGTCTCAGCGACAACGGCCCCCAATTCATAGCCAACGACATGTGCGCCGCAATAGAACGCTGGGGGCCGAAGGGTGGACAACGCTGGTATACCATGCAAGGGCCAACCCAGTCAAACGAGAAACCAAGAAATAAAAAATGTCTACGCGTGCTATTGATCGACGATAAGCACAACATAAGGGTCAACGAAGCCCCTATCTTGTTTGCAATAAGGAACAGGTGAAATGACCGGACAGGTTACCCGTTACCCGCCCTCGGTGCTGGTTCTCGGCAGAGAGGGAAAGCGACCAAGAGACTGGGTATTGTCTCAGACAACATACGTACCGATTAACCAACCTGATAGGAACAGAAAAAAATGTGAACAAAACGTTACAAAAAAAACGCACACACACTAACAAACTAAGTACAAAACGGGCAACACATAGTATACCATAACACACATCACTTGTCAAAGGCACACGAAGAGTTTCATGCTGGCTTCGCACCGAAATGGTGGGGGCTGGTAAGGCTGGAAAAGTGGGTTGGAAAGATTTATTCCTAGCCAACCAGCTACCGTCGCGAAAAATACACGTATCGTGCCTAAAAATAACAATTTTCAGTACTCAACACTCCCACCATGTCCAACCAAGACACCCCAAACATCAACGATCCTATCCAACAGGTGGTAGAGCTGCTGGAGCGTAGCAGGCGCATCCTGCAGTCAACGGGAGCGGACCCGGGTAGGACGGCAACTAGAACTGAGAGAACACTGACGCGGTCCTGCATAACAGCCGTTTGAACTCAAACGGCCTTTACGCGGAAGCCGCGCTATCGCTCTACTTAACCACCAATCTGCGACGCACGACGAGAGCGTGTAATGCCCGTGGCTGGAACCGTTGACCTGCCGATATCACGAACTGGTCTGAAAAATACCAGTTCATCGCCTTCAGTGTAACCTGTCTGATACCCGATTTTCGCCGTTCGTAACGCGACCGAACGAGTGTATCGACATCACCAGCATAGTGTACTATATTTGCACAGTATTCGTATAATATAACCATATAATGTAAAACTCAAATTTCACAATAAACAAAACGTCATCTTTTTATTTGCGTGTAAATACATTGTGCAATTTAGTGCATCACCACCAACATCCGTGACAACCATCCCTGACACCGCACCGAACCGGTACGTATCAAATTGGCACCCCGTACAGGAATCACCGGTAAGTGAAACATTTAAATTCAGCTTACCCCATACTACCACCCTTACACCCACTGCGTGCAGTTTTGCAAAATTCCCCGCTAATGCGACAAAACGTGGTTTGTTGCTGGTAACGGAAAATCCGCCGTGACGCAACACATTACGTAACGATACGCAGCGCCGCGTCGCCGTCTGAATTTCGGACGCTCCGATATCACCGCGCACGTCGCTTCAGGTACGCACGGTATAGGTAGGAACGTTAGAGCG
Organism: Rhopalosiphum maidis; assembly: GCF_003676215.2. NCBI lineage: Eukaryota > Metazoa > Arthropoda > Insecta > Hemiptera > Aphididae > Rhopalosiphum > Rhopalosiphum maidis. The sequence goes on from NC_040877.1 coordinate 73,169,425, forward strand.
CGATAAGGTCTCATAGCCGCCGCCCAGTACAACCGCCCGAATCACGACGCAACGCAAATCCCGTGACCTACGTATCACATATATAGATCGCCGCCACCCAAATCACGATAACCGATCTATGCTGAAAAGTGATAACCGGACACGCACGATAATAATAACACGCTGACCTACATTCGTATGTAAACAAACATTAACAATCGGTAAACGGAAATATCAATAAAACGTGAATCCCGTTCTGTTTAAAATATTTCTAACGACTCCCACCCCATAACGATCAAACCGGAAACACAACCGGACAAGTATGTCTGAGAAATTGTTGAACAAGTTGACCGTTATGGAATTGCGATACGAATGTAGACAACGTGGGCTAACGGATGGGGGCGCAAAAGACGCACTCGAAATCCGATTAGCACAACATTTCGCGGATTTGGACGTACAGGGAAACGCCGTCCGGTTTCAGCCAATGGATATCCCTAGACCAACTGGAAATGATGATGCGGACACAAGCCAGGCGTATACCGGGCAAACCGAGTCATTAACGGATGAACCTGCGACAACACATCACCCGCGAAATACACCTAACCCACCACTCACAAACAACCATCAAAGCGCCGCGGATCTGACGCAGACTGTGCGCGACAGTAAATAGGCGGTACAGCAAGCGGCACAGAGTTCGCCGAATCAATCCAGCTTGGAATTGCGCCTGTCCATGTTCGAGGACTGCATGGTCCGTTTTTGTGACGATCAGCGTCGCATAGTTAAGACAATGCGGCGCCTAGAGATGGGCATGTCCCGCCAGATGCCGGAGCAGCATACTGATGTGCCACCGCCGACCCACCTACAGCACGTTATGTTATTAGGTCAGAGCCGGAACACGCCGGACTCGTCACAAACCAATAACACACGCCAATACACACACAAGAACGCGTTGAACACCTCGGAATACGGAGCTAGTCTTTTCGCGGCACGAGAACCACCGGGCCGCACGGCGCGCACAGACCGATCGGTACAATTCGAAACGTATCAACTGTGCACCACACGTCCACTCCCCCACCAATCACCCACGCGTCGCAAGAATCTATTTTAATACCGTAAGAGGATTTACGCACAGCGAGATACTCGCTGCCGGAATTTTACGGAACAACACCCGAAGACCCGATACGGTTCATACATAATTCGGAATCGATCCTATACCAAACACGCATTAATCGGTCGGGTTGGACAAAAACAATCGAGCCGCAACTCAAAGGGGCAGCCAGTACATGGTGGAATACCATCAAAATACTGAACCTGTCCTCGGACGAATTCCGCGCCGACTTTCTAGAAAAGTTCGACAACGCGGAAATACAGTCCCGCCTACGGGCCGACATACCGACAAAAACCGAAACAGTCCCTAACGGATTTTATTATCTAAAATCAGCTCGCGCGCTGCATCAATACCGGTCTAGCCAAACCACAACTAGTTAGTATAGTCGCCGGGCTAACACGCGACGAATTCCGCACCCAAATACGCCTGCAAAGGCCGACAATATTCGGTGACCTCCTCCGGATCGCGAGAGTACTAGACTCCTCACCAGGCGAAGCACCCCCCCCCCAAAAAAAAAAAAAACGGAAGAGGAAAAAAACCGAGCAACAACGCAAACCGTACCCATACCACAAGCCAAGTACACATGACAGTAGGAGCGAAAAACCACCCCCCTCCCCTGATGCAAATACTGTGGGGGGCCCCACTGGAATAGCGATTGCCCGGATCATGTCACCATTTCGGTAAACGACAACCACAACTATCAATAAAAATACACCGTTAGCGCCAATGTTGGGTGACACCAACGGGGATAAAACTATCAAACACGTATTAACACAATGGGCGTCACCAGATATATCCTCCGTCAACACCCATAAAAATTCTGCGAGTAGTAGATCATCATTACAGCACACCACGACCACTTCTCCGAAATTTTCGCTCAACCAAGTGGACCAAGCTCATAACGTGGTAATAATCGTAACAGATACCCGGGTAATGGCGGTGCAAACCACCTCTCCCCGGACTACAGTTTCGTGGTTAAGAACCAATTGTCCCGCAACAAAGAGCAATCCACTTCGAGCAAAGCTAAACAAAAATGCCCTGACGAAATTCCAACCCCTGCAGTCGAACTCAAATTTAGGTCAGGCTTTCTAACAGCCCTACTCGACTCACAGACGCAAAAATCGTATGTAATCCCAAACATTGCACACAAATTTAAAACACCCCTCTCGTACTATCCACACAAGTACGAATGGCGGACGGCTATACAACCTCCACAAAAGGTACTTCCACATTTGAAGCCAGAATAGGGGATCTAACAATCACGTTAACTGCAGCTATTCCGGAAAACTTAAACTGTTACATGCTCCTAGGCACGACTTCTTCATAGAGAACGAAGTCTCCTAAGACTATACAACCAGCAGCAAACATTTAGGCTCAGAGAGGAAAACAACAGCGTGCTGGAAGGGCCGAACAAGTCACACAGCCTCACCCCTCGACCTAACGAATTTGGAAATAAACGGAGACCCAAACACGCGCGAAAAAATAACCGATATAATTAATAATTATCCGGACGTTTTTAGCGATAAAGTAAGCCGTACCGAATTAGTCGAACACGAAATTCTCCTCAAAAACCACACACCCATAGCGCTAAAACTGTATCCATACCCACATGCAGTCCACAATCGATAACATGATTAGGGATATGGAACGACATAGGGTTCCCTATGACCAACTTAATTTAAACTTATACATAATACACGAAGATTCCGAATACACAAATGCCATAATTTAACGGAAACTTAGTTGGAAAAAGGTGGGGATATTCAATAAAAATTGTACAACAACAGACATTATCACAGAACCTGATTCTCCGCGTAAATTTAACAACATAATAATAAACACAATTTTTCCCTATTTTAATATTATAGAAAAAAAATGTAGACCATTTCTTACACTCGCTACCTCGACGACCTTCACTGCGCGGATTGCCGGACCATCAACGCACCCACGTCAGAGGTACAGAAAGACAGTCTCGAAGCAAGTATATGATATGGTAATGTAAAGCAAGTCGCCGGAGAAAGTAAATGATGTCAGTGAAGAATTATATCAATAATATATACCAATAAAAATTATAATATTACGTGCTATTTTAAATATTTAGAAGCATATTTCACTGAGTTTTTTGGAATGAATTAAGATTCATATAGATTTCAATTAATTTTGGAACATGACGTATTTAATAATTCAATGATTAGGAAATCCATGTTAAGTGTACCGTGTACCATTATAAACAATAATCATTATATTTTGTCAAACACCTTATTTTAAGCCATAAGGGACCGATTTTTAACATTATATATTTTTTTTACACTTATTATAATTTTGATTAACTATATGATCAACATTTCTTAAAGCAATTTCTATACAATGTGTTCCGGGTGGGAAGTGACCGGCCGACGTCTTATGAAAGTATACCTAAAATTATGAAGAAATGCTCATTAAAGATGGGGTCTAACGTTTTTATTTTTTAAGTTATGGGCTAATCAACTTTTTTAAAATAAAACCAAACCTACCACACATTTTTTTATGTTTCTCCAAAACTTTTCAAAATTTTAACATAATTTTTTTTTTATTTTAAAGCAATTTAATTATTTTATCAACACCAGAATTATATGCAAATTATTATTATCTTAATTTTACGAGTTATACGCTATCAATGGCTATACTATCTTAATTTTTTAGATTCGAATACCGGTCATTAAAACAAAGAACTAGTTACAAAAAGTGTTTCATTTAGAGTTCGAGTTTGTTTACAGTCAGGTGGGGAACTTTGAAAATCTGATTAACTAATTAAATAAACATAACATTTATTTCTTTGTTATTTATTTTTGTATGAAACTACATTATTATTATTTTGTGTTTTTTTTCGTTAGTTAGGTTCCATTTTGTTTTTAAAAAATAAAATAATAATTATTTAATTACTTATATCACTTCTAGTGAGTTTATGCATCATGTTTAGTAAACTTATAAATTGCCAATAATTACGATCACAAAAGATCAGTTATATTTAGCTGCGTATAATTCTGCAATTATGGAAGACATGAAAACCAAACTTATAAGGTATTCTAGGTATAATTCAGTAAAATAATACACAAACAAAAAAAAACCCCTATTAAATATTGAATTATTTGGAGTAATACGAGATTTATTTTAAAAAATTCCAACTTTTAATAAAAAATATTCACTTTTTCAAGTTAATAATAATAATTATTTGCATAATTCTGGTTTAATCGCGTATGTTGGTTGATAGAATAATTAAATAGCTTTAAATTTAAAAAGAGAATTATGTTAAAATGTTGAAAAGTTTTGTAGAAACATAAAAAAATGTGTGGTAGGTTTGGTTTTATTTTAAAAAAGTTGATAAGCCCATAACTTAATAAATAAAAATGTTAGAACCCATCTTTAAAGGGCATTTCTTCGTCATTTTAGGTATACTTTCATAAGACACCGGCCGGTCACTTCCCACCCAGAACACATTGTAGAAATTGCTTTAAGAAATGTTGATCATATATTTAATCAAAATTATAATAAGTGTAAAAAAAATATGTTATGTTAAAAATCGGTCCTTTATGGCTTGAAATAAGGTGTTTAACAAAATATAATGATTATTCTTTATATGGTACACAATACACTTAACATGGATTACCTAATCACTGAATTAGGCAATCTAAAAATACGTCATGTTCCAAAATTAACTGAAATCTATATGAATCTTAATTCATTCCAAAAAATTCAGTGAAATACGCTTCTAAATATTTAAAATAGCACGTAATATTATAATTTTTATTGGTTCGATGTAAGAATGTATAAAATAGTTATATTTGTTGTAGAGAAGTGGATGGTAAGGCCTGACACGTATGAGATATGCATGATATATACATATAATATACAGAATGATTCTTTTATCAAACAACACTCACCATTTCAAAAATTATTGATGTTTTTGAAAATATATTTTACATAGTTTCAAGTTGTTAAAAAACAACGTTTTTATTAAAAATTTATATTTTTAAATATTTTTTGTTCTTATAATTTTTTAAGTTTTTTACTTTTTGAATGACAATATAGTGTTTTAATTTCATATTCCAAAGCAGAATAATTTTCTGAGTATTTTTATACATAAAATTCGAATTTAGGGTGAGTAGTTTATGAGTTATACTTATTTAAAGTTTACACAAGCGGAGTAGTAGACAACAATTTTGCGAGGTTACCATGTATCACTCTACTCCGCACAACTAAACTTTAAATACGTATAACTCATAAACTACTCGCCCTAAATTCGATTTTTATGTATCAAAATACTCAAAAAATTATTCTGCTTTGGAATATGAAATTAAAACACTATATTAAAAATCTATGTTGTCATTTAAAAAAGTAAAAAAATTAAAAAATTAAAAGGATAAAAAATACTTAAAAATATAAATTTTTAATAAAAACATTGTTTTTTAACAACTTTTTGAAATAATGAGTGTTGTTTGATAAAATAATCACCCTGTATATAAATATATTTTTTTAAATGTATGATTTCAAGGCCGTATCTGAAGGGAGGGGGTCCAGGGAGTCCGGAGTCCGGATAATGAAAAATAATTTCAAATATTTTTAGTAACAACACTAACAAGCAATTATAGTTAAATCTAAATAAATTAAAATAATAACATATATATTCCATATAAATTGCTATTCATTAATAAATAACTGACTTACTTATTATTTGATGCTAACAATTTTCAAATTGGAGGTGGTTATAATAAACAATACTTTTAATATATACCTGTATTGATCGCAAAATATTTTCATTTAATTTTCACTTCAACTGATAATAATTATATGGATGTTCACACAAAGCAAAACAAAATTGGCCTAGTCAAGCAAAAGAAAAGCTTAAAATCTTATTGAGAAATGTGAACTTCATAAAAAAGAAATAAATGCAATTCTACCCAATTATCCAAAATTTGTTTACACTTTGGCTCATTGATTGTCTGATTTACATTTTTTAGAGTCCTTTTTTATTAGTTTTTTAATTAATACACGCTCTTTAATACGTTTTTCTATTAATTCTGGACATAAAGTCTGTAAAAAACATGAATATTAAATTTAGTAATGTAAGTATCATTTTTTAAATTTTTTTTTAGAACAGGTACCAACCTCAAATAGCCGCTCATTATTAAAATTGGCTTCTTTTTTCTTTTTCAATTTTTTTAACTGTTCTTGATGATAAACCAATTCCTTATCAGTCATCAATTTAGCTTTTAATAGCTCGTCCTTATTATAATTGTCCTTCTTTTTCAAAAATAATTTGTTTTTTAATCTAAAAATAAACATTTACAATTTACATAGACAGTAGACACATAGTTGTTACTTGTTTATAGTTATAGTGTATACTAGGTATTAATTTGTAACTTTTGGTTACACCTAATTATTAGCAATATTCAGCATGAATAATATAAATTATAAACTACAGTAATTACGCTAAATTTTTATTTTCAATTGACAGTATTTGTATTTGACGTTTTGCATCTCTAATATCTTCTAAATGATTTTTTCGATCGTATACATATTCGTCCCGAATTTGTTCATTTAATTTTTTCAATTCATCGTTGTTTTTATTAGCAGTGTTTAATTCTTCTTGTAATTTATAGATTTTTTCTTGAAACTAAAATATAATATACTCTTATGAGCTAATTACCTATAGTATTATTATTTACATAAATTATTAGCAAATAGTTCTTTTCAATGCAAAAACATTGACCAGTACTGGCAGTACTAAAATATTATTAAGTTCATTAGATTGTAATTTATAATAACTCGTAATATGTTATCATAAGAAAATGGTCTTACCCCTTCAATAGAAGTTCTTATTTTGTCTAATTCAGCTTGTTGTATTTTTTCAAATTGATTATTATGAGATAATTGTGTATTGTAATTTTTTTTGTCTTGTTCTAATGCATATTTTTCATTACGAAGTTCTTCGTATCTTTGCTCCGCAATGTGTATAATTTCATCTTTTCTCTCATTTTCTGAAAAATTAAAAATAAAACTATAACTGGCATCATTATGTCTTAATATGTTAGACAAAGTATTAATAACAAGCCAACAAGGTAATACGTGCCTTTTATCACACATTCTTTTTTAGAAATTGCTTCATGTACTCTTTTGCTCATCATTTTGCACATTGTAGTTCTTGTATTACATTTTGAATTAGTTTCATCGATAACCACCTGTTAAAAAACACATGGTTTTATTATTATTCATTGTAACTAATGGCTAATTCTCAACCAACTAATTCAATTTTAGAAATAACCACGGAATTAATTTTTAAATATTTATAGTTTATAGGATTTTGATTTATATTTATAGATACCCTAAGTTTTTCAATTGTTGAACCTTTAAGACAAATGTCCATTTTATCATAACGGTTTTCTAATGCTTGATCTTCAAGCACTTTGGTCGCCTTTTTTAATTTCTTTTCAAGTATGTTTTTATCATATTTACACTTATTCAGTGCTTCTTTATACATCGTTAGATCATCATCATATTTTTTTTTGCAGTCTTTTATTAATCTATTGAACAAAACATTCACAAAACAATTTTATTGTAATTTATGATGTATCAAAATGAAATGTATACTTGTTGATCTTGTGTTCAAAAACAATTATTTTGTTTTTGTAGTTTCTTTCTGTTAATGAAGCTGAAAAAATATAATAACATTTTGTTCAAAAATTAAAACAATCATGTATTTTTTTCTATCATATAGGATTTAAATTTAAATGTTAAAAACTGAATTAAATGTCCATGTATACTCCGGCCCACGAGAGTCCGACCGTAAACCGCGCAGTGAATAGATACAGACGCGGGCGAGATCTGCTGGCCGAATTTTCTCCCACCATGGTGCCATTCCTACTATTTGGCAACGTGTATACAGCGGCAATCGTTGTCGACCAGTTTCCAATCGGTATGGTTCAGTTTATGGGAGGGGGCCGATGTGCAGCGACGAACAAGTTTTTACGGTCGGACTCTCGTGGGCCGAAGTATAGTTATATCATATTCATATACAATATTTTTTAATTTTAGTTGAAGTTTGCATGTTTTAGGATTGTAAATTTTATTAGAATATTTTGTACAAAGGCATATTTTAAATGATGTACCTACAGTATCATTATTCTATTTTTCACACATAGGACATAGCTATATTCAATTTGAAATAAATTAATAAATTTAAAAAAAATATATTTATATATTAGGTTTTAAACTACTAATTCTCTACAAGAAACATTGGAAAAATATTCACAACAATTTTTTGATATTTCATTTGTAAAGCCATTAAAAATTTATTTTCGGCTTACCCACTAACCTATCTATCAAATTTAGTTATTGGATTTAATATGAAATTTACCGCATTTGATTTCCGGTTCCTTTCCCTTGTTTTTTTTATCTTCCTTTACAACTAGATCTTTACTTAACTGGAACTGTAAAGTAAAATCAGTATTAAGTACTTAAATATATAAAAATAAAAAATTCAGTGGCGCCGCGTATATCGTACACTGCATACGCGTTTGTGTATTGTTCCGCATAAATCTGTGTTAGTGTGTTACTCCAACCAAATAGGAATAATAAATATTTCATTTACACCATTGAACGTGTAATGAAAATCTCTACATTTATCTAACTATTTTTAAATAAAACAAAAAATCTTAGCCTTGTCGCTGGACGCTGACCTCTCAAATTCCAACAATTATAATTATCTATTAAGTATTACTCGCACGACTATATAGACCCCTCCGACTATCGGATAGCCGGTGCCCGATGGTCATTAGTCTACACCAGTGTTTTTCAAACTGTGGTACGCGTACCCCTTGGGGGCACTCGAAATTTTTAAGGTGTACAAGTCTGGCAAATGGCCAACATGTATATAAGTCTTTAAAATTTTTTTATATATATTTTAGTTTAGTAACTAAGAAGGGTACCCAAATAAATTTATTGATAGAAAGGGGTATAATGTTTATAAATGTTTGAGAATCCCTGGTCTACACCGTTATCGTGTTATCGCAGTGTCAATAAATATCAATACTTACAATGACACCGAAGCCACCTACTATCAACAAAACCAGAGGAAATCAAGACAATAAACATTTAGTCTATCTACATCTAAAAATAGCCCTACCAAAAATCGTATTTAGAGTATATCAAATGCCATATTTATCTATATAGTTGAAGATTCCCACTTACCGTTACCTACATGGACTATACCTAAATAAAACCACTCATGACTCATCTACTGATAATACAGAATCTAAGAAAACTAAATCGATTTTTATAACGGATAACAGATTTTCGCCGCTCGCTACAGAGAATGATAATAATGAAAATACACACAATTCCATTGAAAAAGTAAATAAAACCACTAATGATTCGCCAACAAAACCGCCAACTCCCACCACCGATATTAGTCCTAGGTATACAGGACGTAGTCAAATTTCGCAACCAATTATTTTAGCTAATTGGTCCCTAATATTTCTCCTTCGAATCGTCAACAAACGATTTAAAAATACAAACCAGACTCATATCGTGAATGAATACATTATTTAAAATATAATAATGCTCAGTACCATACATACCAACCCCAAGAGAATAAATCTTACTACTGCGTTTCCTATATACTGCGGACCTGCAATAACTGTCTCAAGCCGCCGTCCTATGCTGCCTGTATAAATTTTTATCAGTGTCCATTCTGATTGTTATATTCTGTGTAGGTATTGAAAAAATTGGTTTTTCAGTTCGCCTAGTTACTAACGTACTCAAAAAAATAACAAGACAAATTGCCAATTTTCTTTATTGATCTATAACCAACCTCAATCAATTATGATATATTTAATGTAACATCTTTACTCCACACCAAAGTAAAAATAGAGAAACCACATAAACGTAGAAACATCATTCAATGCCAAATTTGTCAAGACTACGACCACTCAAAAAAATACTGTTCATACCACCCAAGATATGTCCACTGCGGTGACAATTATCTAACCAGCAATTGCACTAAATCATATGAGACTCCAGCCAAACATGCCCTTTGCCAATGTGACCATCCAGCGAACTACAAAGGATGCCAAGTTTATAAACAGCTCCAACGTTCCCGCAAACCAACCACCAACAATTCGTGCTTCAACAAATACTCAAATTTAATTAACACAAGGAATGTAAGTATTAATAATAATAAATTGTAAAACTACCCAACCGCAAACAACGGAAACAAACTCATCTCTATATTCAACTTGCTCTTATACTAAGCCACTAAGGCCACATTTGTCCACCTAACCCAAATCGTCTAATGTTAATAATGAGAACGCGAATCTCTCAAACTTCATAAATGAATTCAAAGCACTTATTATCCCTTGCTATCTCTTCTCACTACGATTCTCGATCGCCTTCTCGCTTAAAATAGTAAATAACTCTTTCACCGCTTAATCATTAGTCATACTGCTATAGAACATCAATGGGTTACACAATCACAAAAATAAACTAATCATTACCCTAAATGATAAAAGAATTGACTTAGCCATAATCTCCGAAACTCATTTCACCCCAACACAAAATTTAAAATTTCTATTTTTTTTGGTATTTCCAAAATACCAGATTTAATTAAGATAAAATATGTAAGTGATAATTTAAAATAAAAATTTGCTGCATTTTTTCAAATAAATTACTATAAAGATTTACTTTGTATTATGATCTAACAGGGCCGCCCCGATACATATTTCGTAAATACAGTGTATACAGTATAAACGGATAAAATGTATACAACATTAAGTATTTGAGTAGGCACTTGTCAAATTATAATTTTTTTTCTACAATTTATAAATAATTTTGTAAATATTATTACGTACAAATATGACGGCATAATAATTTATTAATAGGTATATTATAATTTATAATAATGATGAAGGTATATAAGTTAATTTTCCGATTACCAACTGCTCAACACAAATACTATAATACAATTTAAGTACTACCTAAAATATAGTTCGTTAAATAATTTAAAACACTTAAATTTTGATTTTTCAAATAGAAAAATTTAATTTTTTAAGTAAGTTAAATTATTGTTTTAATTAAATTTAACTTATGTTCAAATAGTTAAGTTTTAATTAAAACCAATCACCTATTTTTTAAATTATTATTTTCTATTTATTAAATATAACATCATCGTAAAAGATAAGCTCCTAAACGATATAATTCTAATGCCACAACTCAAGCTGAATTCACAATGCATCTATTTTATAGAAAATAATTTAAAATTGTTCTCGATATTCTGTTGAAACTAACAAATGAAAATTAAAAATCATGTATTTCTTCTATTCAACCATTATTTACTTTATTGTCTCAAAAGCAATATTATATTATGTTACCAAATGGCAAATTATAATAGTTTTGTAAATACACAACAGTGTTATACATTTTGTTATTGAAAATATTTTACTGTAGTATACTTGTGAAGTTGTGAAGATATTATCAAAATATATTAAGATATATATAAATGATAGTAAAACGGAGAACATAATGAAATATCTAAGAATTTGTAATATTTTGTAAAATATGTTTATTGACTACTATATGTATGTAATCTGTAGGTAGCAAATAGTTGTCGAGCGTAGCAAGAAAATTTTTTTTGAGTTGGCACGTTAATGCATCTTACCCCTGATGTCTACAATGACATATTCAATTTCATATTTTGAAGCAAAATTATTTTTCAGGAATTTTTATACTTCCAATCGAACGATGAGCTAGTTGTTTATTAATTATAAACTAGTATAGATGAAGAAATAACATATTTTTAAATAATTATAACTAATCAACAAAATATTGTTTAAAGTCGATAGTATAGGAATTAATAAATTAAAAACTCTAATAATTGTTGGATAATAACTTACGAAAGGACAATCAAGTGTACTGATCTCGTCTCTACATGCATCTTCTTTAGCAATGCTGTCTTTTATTTTTCCTAATAATATAGTCGTATCATGTCCTGTATATATAAACCTTGTTTTTTGTTTCTTCAATATTTCCTAAACACATATCATAGGTATTTTATTTTATGCAATAAAAGTTCTAAAATTTAAATTTTTTTTTAATTACAATTTGTTCTAATAATTTCTTTTTCTCTTCTCTCTCTACTACTAGCTTATCTAAATTTACATTTAGTTTATGCTTTAATGATTCCAGTTCGTGTATATCGTATTCTTTCAGTTTTAATTCATTTATTAATTGATCCTAAATAAAGAAATTAATTAATTATATTATTTATATGATTAACAATTAAAATTAAAATTAAATAATTACTATTTCTTTTTGCATTTCTTTTTTTTCAAATTCTGTCCTTGCATATTTAGTTTTTGCTTCTGACACCTCCATATTCTTATTTTTCATTGCTTCATCGAAACCTTTAAATATTTTTCCAACACCTTCGGATCTTATCTGTGAATATTAGATTGAAAAATACATATTTCATTTCCATAATAAATAAAGTACACATTTCGTTAATTATAGATATTTGGAAATTGGAATACTAAATTATTTAACTTACTAAAGCCTTTTCCAAATCAATCCCTAATATTCGAATTTCTCTTTCTAGTTCTTTATTCTTTATTTCTTTGCAACGTTGTTCGCTTGCGTGATGATGTATTTGAGTTTTATATCCTTTAATCTCGTTCTAAAATATTGTACTCATGTAATTATTGTATTTTTTTTAAAATATTAAACTTACTTCGAGATTTTTTATATAAGTTTTTGTTTTATTATCGTTAGCTACAATTTCGTTTCTATCCTTAATAGCTTTTTTTTCTCTACGAGTTAATTTCTCGATAACTTTTTCTAGATTTCTTATAGCCTAAAAAAAAAAAAAATACTTAATATTTACTCATCGTGGTTATAATTTATACGTGAGTTGTGTTATATTATTACTATTAAACTTTTATCGTTCTCTACAGTTTCTTCAGATATATTTTTTATCATTTCTTCTTTTTTTTCGGTCATGATTTTTAAGTCATATGATAATTTTTTGTTAGCTATAAATAATTCGTAATTGTATTTATTTAATTCAATTATTTTTCTTTGATAGGTTGTCATTTTAGCTGCATCCTGTTTAAAATAAATAATTAATATAATCATTATAAAGTCATCTATATGTGCGTTTTTAAACTAAATTGCGGTTACGTTTATAATAATTTTTGCAATTAAACTTATAAATATAAATAATAATAAAATCCTCGTTCTTACTTTTCAAGTACTTGATTTAATTTAAACCCTGAGGCACGCTCAGTGTTTACCGTCTCTTTTTTAAATATTATCCAAGGATAGTAATTTAAATGGGCTAACATTAAAGAGTGATTTGTAATCGGGTTTTATAGCCGCCCAAGGAGTGAAAAATGGTAATGGTTGAATAATTATTAATTTACACTATAATTCAAATATTGTATTACATACAGTCTTACAAGTTATACATTACATAAAGCGTATGAATGATTTAATGCAGTTATTTTCAAACTTTAAATTGGTAAAAATCATTTATCAAATCATCAAAGACTAATTTGTTTGTGAAAATAAACTAATAATAAAATAATATTTTTTTTTTGGTTCATTTTTTTTTTTTGAAAATAAAAATAAAATAACATAACAAATTTGCCGCCCCCTACAAGTTGTTACGAGCCTAGTGGTTATCCGCCACCGTGATGAAATAATTTTAACTAAATTTAACAACACTAAATGTTTTACTATATCTAGTCGCTGATGAAACGCCTGATATTTCCTCTATTGAACAATTCACATTGTGTGCAAGATATATTGAGTCAATTGAATGTAAATAATATTAAAATAGTTGAACAATTTCTAAAATTTGTACCAGTAGAACCAACTTTGGCCACTTCGGGTCAGAACTTAGTAGGTGTACTTTTAACAACAATGAATTTCTTGCGGTATTAACATAAATAACGATCGCTAATACATCATAGTAATATAACGTACAATAGGAGTGCTACGACGTAGAAATATACATTTAAATATAAAATGGAAGGAAGATATCCATTGCACCGGGTCAGACGCTAGTAGTAATACAAGTATACAACAATAATTAAACTAAAACCATTGATTACTAAAGGGGTAATCATAACACCGCAGATGACGCTGGTAGTCATAAAAATAATAAACAATAAGGACTAAGGAGTCACACCATTTGAACTGGTAAGGCAACCAGCATTACCAACATACATTAGTACATTGTAGGCCTATAATCGGTAACGACGATAGGAGAGCATTTCTGGGGAATGCTAGCGGAATTATAGCGGTTGAGAAACCCGCGCGTGTGGGCTGAGCGTCATCCGGACGTCACATTGTGATAAGATCATCGCACATGCGGCCCTGAATCCTGAAATGCGTAATAGCGTGAGAATATAATGGCTCATATGATAAGCTATAAGAGACATGCAAAGCAGAACGAAGGAAACCTATTACTATGAAAGGGAGCCCTGGAGAGGACTACGGCAGACGTGATATTACCATAGTTAGCGCAAGTTAGCCAGTCTATATCAGAATCATTCAATCGGCATGATTGAATCCAATGGCATATTTGGACTTAGTTTAATTTTCAATAAAAAAAAACACTGAAATATTTTTATCATTATATTTTACCGACACGATTACATCTCAATTAATCAACGCTTAGTCGATTGGCCCACTACAACATTAATACATATATGTAAGAAATATTATAGAAGTATCTACAAAACAATATTTTGTAGAGTATAACTATAAAGCTACTATCGGAATTAATATTAAAAATATTACTTACTTTGGTTAATTTAATTAATTTATTATTTTCTTTTTCCATGATAGTTCTTTCTTTTTTTAACACTCGAACTTCATCTTCGAGTTCCTTACATTTATATTTAAATTCGTCAAGTTCTATTTTATTTTTCTCTAATTCTTCCTCCAGTAGCCTAGGCTCATAATATACATCAGGTGATCTATAATATTGTATAAAATGTAAAATTAATTTAATTCTAAAAAAAAAACATAATACTGTTATGTTCCATGCAAACATTTTTAAGTAAATAACAAGCTGTGTATAATAAGTATATACGTAGATTAAAGTTTTAAATGTTTGGACATAATATAGTACTTACAATTATGTACATACATATTAAATTGTATTAATATATAAATATAATTTTATTGAGAAAAAAGACTTACGGCTCAATCCAATCAGGAAAAGGCATAGAGAATAATTCCTCCTCCATATTTTATTATTAATCAACTTTAGATAAGCAGTAAGTTCTATTATAGAACGATTCGATATAACAAATTATTTCGTATATTTATTTTCAAACATAAAGCATAGCCATAGATACGAGTGATACGATATTGGGTTCTTACGCAGTTATAATAATTATAATAAAATAAAATATTTTTAATATTATATATTGTGTAAGTAAATTAAAAAAATAATGAAATAATAGTGTAATCATAATTTTTAATATAGTATAATAAATATTTTCTATTTGCAAATATTATTTAAAATTGAAATATACATATATTTACAGTTATTATTTAAAAAAACTAAATGCGATATATGCCATACCTATCTAGTTGATAATTCTGGACATGTATTTAAATTAATAGATAAAATAATTGAAATAATGCTTTAATTAGTCCAAGCCAAGATATATCTAGTCACTATGTATAGTCGAAATTTGTCAAGAAACAGAAAGAATTTTCTATACTTACTATGATTTTCTGCCAAATATAAAATCAAAAATTGTTTATGCAATAAAAACCAATATATATCAAAAATCAAATATTTTTAAAGAGCTTAATAATCGCATTGTCTAGATCAACAACTATATAATTCTCATCCAGATCAAATATATATATCACGATATTAACATAATTAGATCTAAAATTTCACCATGAAGCTTAACAAATGAAAAAAAATATTACCTCAATCAGAAAAAAATTTACAAAACTTATTTTACTTATAAATGATTAATATGTAGCTATAATTATTATATAGTTTATTTTTATTTTAAATGCCAATAAAAAATGCTTACGAAATATGTTAAAATCACGAAAATTTGCAAGGAATTTTTTAAAATGAAAATTCATAAAATTGTTGTGACTAAGGTTAAAAAATCCAATGCAAGTTTCTCCATAACTTTTCCTTCAATAACTGTAAAAAAAATTCTAGCATTAATAAAGAAAAAATTTATGAGCGTATGAAATTTATTTTTTTACGAAATCACGTAAAATTATGATTATATTATTTAAATATAGATAATAATATAATATATTCTAGACTGACAAATCATCTCCGTTCAGATGTTCAGAATCATTTTTCGTATACAATGATACCTGGCATTGCATTCAAATTTAACACATCCATTATAGTGACCAGTGACCTCCTCTCCATCTCTACTATACAGCAGAGTGATACCCACTTGCTTACTTTTTTTTATTATTATTATTATTCTGTTTCGTCACCAATGTGGCAATGTGGTACGCCATATATTTATATTTTATATTTAAATGTAATCGAGCTGATCGAGTTTTTTTAAATTTAACTTATTTTCAAATAATATGTATTGTATTTATTTTGATAATGATATTATGTATAATCTTTTTGGAGATATTGATTAATTTTTTATGGCGGAATTCCACATAAGTGAATGAATTATAATATTATTATTTATTATTTATTTGTTTTATTTTGAATCACACATCATTGTAAAAATAATACATTTTTAACGCTCTACTCAGGATCTAAAAAATCTGAAAAAATGTTATGGTGTTTACAGTTTAAATCATTGATTAAATTTATTTAATCAATGTTTAAATTTTACATTTTTGGTGCAATATATAGTACCAGTGCCGGATTTAGTGTGACGAGGGGTGTTCCACCCCCCTCCACAACTTAAGATACCTCGTTTATTTTAGTCGGCAAATTCGTCATTTTGACATGGTAATCAGCAAGTCGACAATTTTGGTTTTATTATGTTTTATCATTTAATCATTATATATAAATAATAAATATTTAAATATTATTTATTATAATATTTAATATAATAGATAACTAATAACAATAATAATAACTCAAAATATAGCAAAATAGGTAATCAAAAATCTTTGTATAAATATTTGATTTGATAGTTAATATTTATTTCGTAAACATTTGAACTTTAAATGCTTATAAACAAAAATTGTGATTAACGATTTTTGATTTTTATCAAATATAATATAAGTATAATTTAACATGTACAAATAATATTAATAATCTTATATGATTATATTATTATAAGGTTATGTTCAAACTTATTTTAATTCTCATCAATAACTGGTGGTCCAAAAACGCCGGTGATACTACCAAAATGCATTAAATATTGCATATTATAATACATTACAACATACATGACATTTATAAATGAATATTATAATAATATAGCTATATAGGTAATTGTTATTAATTGTTTATTGTATTAAATTTTGTTCTAAATAAACGATTAACTGTGTTACATGTATTAATAACGTATTAGTGTTAATTTACAAGTATAATGGATTTAACACTAAGTAATAACATTAGGAGTATGACTAAGGAAGTTAAAAAAGGTACCTAGAAAAGATAAGTAATATCGGCTGCAATGATCTATATTTTATGCTTAAAGATCCATTTATTGAATGGTCTAACAATTTAGATTTAGTACCAGATGTAACATATCCTGATATATTTAATTACCTTATCTTAATTAAAAGTGCATACACTTTACAAGAGTTTAAGGCTTATAAAAGTTTAGAAGTGTATACTTTTTTGTAAGTATTGGTATCCAATGTAAATTAGCTTGATATTAATAATAAAACGCTTGTAGTTTCAGAGGATAGTTTATACTTAAAAGCTGCTATTAAAAATGTTTATTTTGCTTAGTATAATTTTGCTTCTGCTTTGAACAATTTATAGGTGTGTCGTTCTCAAAGGTTGAATAATACCAAACTTATACCATGGATTATTTAAAAAAAATCTGGAGATGTGTTAGCTGCTCATTGTACTTGCATGGCTGGTCTAGGAGAATGTTGTTTGCATGTTGGCGCTGTGCTATTTTTTCTTCAGTACATTTGCTTGAAAAAAACTGAATCAGAAAAATCAGTTACTGATGTCTCAGCATATTGGGTTACCTCCTTTTAGAAAAATACTGAACCAAAAAAAATATCTTCTATAGATTTTAGTCATCCAAAAACTATTGATCCACATTGTTCAAAAACTGATTTGATTAAAATACTACCCAAAATACTTCAAGATAATGATACTTTTCATAATTTTCTTTCCAAGTTAAAAAAAATAAATTGCAATGCTGGTATTTTAAAGGTAGTATCACCTTACAATTTAAAATTAACTCTTTTCCTAAAAGTTTTAATGGAATTTATCAAGATGAGAATGCACTACTTAGTAGAGAAGAGCTTATCACATTAGGTTCTAGTATGGATTTTTCTTTAACTGTGAATGATTGTAACAAAATTGAAGAACTTACTAGATAACAGTCACAATCTAAAGAATGGTTTTTGTATAGAAGTGGATGTATAACTGCATCCAGAGTCAAGGATGTGTGTTCAGTAAAAACATATAACACAAATATAAGCCTTATTAAATTCTATTTGTTATCCCTCAAATAATAAATTTAAAAATGCAGCAACAGAATGGAGTAATACTAATGAAAAAAATGGCCGAATATTATACGTTGAAAAATTAAAAAACAACTATTTACATTTTTCAGTTACTGAATTAGTCATTAATTCAAATATCCCATACATGGGGGCAAGTCCAGATGGGATAATTAACTGTGACTGTTGTGAAAAAGGTTGTCTGGAAATAAAATGTCCCTATAGTCTAAGTCAGGGAAAAGATATAACCTTGACTATTTAACAGATAGAAATTTGAAAAACAACCATCCATACTTCTACAAAGTTCAAACACAGATGCTGATTTGTGGTGTAAATTATACAGATATTGTTATTTGGTCGCCAAATAACTATCACAGAGAACGCATCAACATAAACCACAAATTGTGTAATGAAATAATTATTAAATCAAAATGGTTCTTTTATGAAGCTATTTTACCCGAGTTACAACTACAAATCAACAATCTTTAAGTGGACAAATATATCCATATTGTATGTGTAAGACAGACAAAGGGGGTAAAATTTTAATGTGTTCTCAAGAACGGTGTTTAAATCTTTGGTACCATTATACATGTTTAAGTATAAAACGCAAGCCAAACGAAAATTGGAAATGTTCAACCTGTAAATAATATTTTAAAGTTTTAACTATTGTCTATTATGTAACAATTTATTAATTTTATTTTATTATTTTAGTAATAGAAACAAATAAACATTTCATATTTTTATAATTTAGTAAGCTTAAAAAAATTATAAAAATGTAATATACTTAATTTAAAGGTACAACTGAACTACATAAATTTATTAAAGAGCAACATACAGTGACAATCGAATCAAAGAGATATGATTTGTCAATTTGGTGTTTAAGGGTATTTATTTGAACAGGGCCATTAAGTATTGTGTATTTTAAACGAGTTAAACCTATAACTCGTTCTACATGAATTCGAACAGACGCTATTTTTCTTGTTTCCTCAATACTACAAGGATGTAACTGAGGTTGTCCTTTAGTGAATGCAGGATTTTTAATGTAGCATAATGAAATCCAACACTCATTTATAGTAAACCCTCGGTCCGCTAATACTATATCACAGGCAATACATTTTCTAAGAAGTTGTAATTTTCTGTCATATGGTTTTCACTAACTCCACCTCCCCCCAACCATCAGATATATATGAAATAATACCTTGTGGAGTAATTGCAATCAAGTATTTACAGTATTTTTATTTTTATAAGATGACCACGTTTGAGCTCTGGCATTTAAATTTAATGGTTTTTCAATTTCAATTTCAAAACAATCAATTATTACTGCAACAGAATTGCCAAATGCATTGAAAAATGATTTAGGCATTAAGGTAAGCAAATATTCTCTATCAGGCCAGTAAATTAATTTTTTGAACATATGCTCTAAAAGAAATATTACTTTACAAAATATATTAGAAACAGCTGAACTAGTAATATTAAATCTGTAACCCAAATCCACAATTTAATATTAATTTCATTAAGCATAATAATAACTTTTGGAATTCTGATAATCTTTGATTGCTGGAAGTTAACCCTGGTTTAATCTGCTCTAGTATTAAATTAAACAGTTGAATGTTTTCTAACCCAGTATAATATGTTAACATTTTTGGTCTATTCTCAAAATTTTTTTCACTTAAATTTAAATAGTCGATTTTAGATTTTAATTTTGGTATTAATAAGTTATTTTGTAATGTTTGTATGTCAATCATTGTCATTTCAGTTGAAGACGATATACCAGTGTCAATTGGCTTATTTACATTTTCAATACCTACAGTAACTAAATCCTAAATAGAAAATTTTGATTAATAATTAGGACTAATTTTTAAAACTAAATTTGGTATTTTTACATTGTTAATTGAAATTGTAGTATTTGATTCATTTATTTTATTTGTGAATATCCTTTTAGTAGCACTTTGATGCTTTTTCATGACAGAAGAAGTAGCTACACCTTTAGCAATAATATTTAATATTTAACAAAGATTCAATTGATATACTTTTAATGGTAATTGTGAATTTAGTTTTATATTAGCCTATTATATTAAATTCATAAATTCATCATTATACCTATATCTAATAATTTACTCTTACCACTAGTAACACAATAACCCATATTTAATGTTGGATACCAATCTGGATCATTTTCGGCTTGGTATTTGGCTAGTTTACCAGATTTAAAATGAGCAGAACATACACGCATGTAGTCAATATTTTTATTTGGTAGATCAAGTCTATGTAATGATTTCAACCAAGCATTTTGTTGTTTATTCATTTTCATTTTCAGGTCTGACGCAGCATTCATCTTAACTTTTGGAAAACAATAGAAAGAGATATTTTTGTTTGTTGTTTTATTAGAATACCCAACAATGGCACAGAGCATCAGCATTTTAATTTTAAAAATATATCAGAAGACAGAAATGTTTATTGTTTACAGTAAATAGATTTAACAGTTCAATAACTAATTGTATATTGTATTACTTTGAGCATTTACTATGGTATTTGACCACCATGCACCAATATTTTGGACCAACAATTACTGATAACAGATAATTGATAGTAATAAGCGGCCATACTATAATGATCAATACAAAAGTTGTCATATATTTTATATAAAAAAAAGTAATGTAAAAAGAAAATAACTGCTGCCATTTATAAAAAATTATTATGTATATATTATTATATTAAATTAATTTAAAAATTCTTTGATAGTCTCAATTTTTTGTTGTTTTTTTTTATATTGAAAAATACAATTTTTTAAGAAAAGTGTTATACTGATTATGATAAAAAATATACTTTCAAACTAATTAAGAATTAATTTTATTATTTGTCAAATAACTATACTTGAATATTAAACTAGCATATTATAAGATGGCTATGCTTAGTGAATTTACAAAATAATTGGTCAGAAAAAAATTAATATGTACATCATTCAATAATACTAAATCATACTATAATTAGCATTATTGCTTAAAAATAAATGAAAACTATTAACATTTAACAATTAAATCAGCAATGTACTTATTATATGATTAGTACTAAGAACACGTCAGTGAAAAAAATTGAATTGAATTCTAATTTACATTAGTATGGTCGCCATGATCGGCGATTGCCATTGTTGGTGTCGAATGATCTTTTAGTGTTCCAACCAGTACCACCACCACGACGATTATTATCTAAAATGGAAATTTTACAAAGATTTACTACAGTTGATAGTAAGTTATAAAAGTGGTATAGTTACTAGTTGTATTGTTAGAGAATTTGGCACTAAATTTATCCTTTGGAGGCTGATATATTTGTTGGCTATTATTACTGCCATCAATCCGTTTAGATTTTCCATCTACTATAATAGGTTCATGCTTTTTACCCTCTTGAATGATTTGCGCCTACAATAAAAATAATTAATTGTATCACTTTCATAATTTAAATCGAGTGTTACTTACAAGTTTGGACTTAGTTGCTCCACTAATCCAAGATAGGATGACAGTTGCTTTAAATCTAGGAGGTATGTTGAATAACTCTTTAATTAAAGTATTTATGTTACATGCTAATCTTAATCCTTCTAGTTTTTTTTCAACAACTGGATCATTTTTTACATCTTCTTCCTCCTTTTCTTTTAAGTCTTGCCTAACAATTTTCACAAATGTTTGAGTACACGTTCCAACGTACAATAACCTAAAAACAATAAGAAAATGTAATTTAAAACAAATAACAAGATAGATTTTTTTGATTATTCTACTTTTTCTTAAA
Organism: Rhopalosiphum maidis; assembly: GCF_003676215.2. Taxonomy (NCBI): domain Eukaryota; kingdom Metazoa; phylum Arthropoda; class Insecta; order Hemiptera; family Aphididae; genus Rhopalosiphum; species Rhopalosiphum maidis. Next base: position 73,191,983 of record NC_040877.1, read on the forward strand.
ATCTTTCTGTCTTTCAGGGTCTTTGCTTAAAAAATCTGGACATTGTTTTCCAAGTTTGTGAAAAGTATACAAAAGTGCTTCAACGCGATGTAAATCCATATCTTCAACTTTCTTATTGGAATCATTCTCAGGAACAGTAACTAAATCCTACAATTGGATATTTATTTTAAACTTAAATAACATACTCAAGGTTAAAATTAATAATTACTTACAATTTGTATGCCCCTTATAGAAACTAGACATGTTTATACCTTTTCTATTAATAGATTTTGGGTTGATATTTTTGTTCAAAAAATTATGGATTAGGTAATTAAAAATTATTAGCTAATATTTTTAAAAACTGAATCTATACAATTATTACTAATTGAACAAAATATTTAAAAACCAAAGTTTTTAAAACAAATTTTGGTTTTCTTTACAAAATGTTGCAGGTCAGTTGTGAAGAAATACATTTTTACTTTGCTTCGATTCATTGAGTCAAAGTTTAAACTATACCATGTACACATATTCATACAAGTCTTCTTTACATAATTAAGTTCAAAACTGACCTTAAAAAATATATTCATATCCTGCCATATCCTTATATTTATTAAAACAATATGCTGGATCCAAGCAATAGGAAGTAATAGAATAAGTTAATAGCTCAATATAAATCAACAATAATCAAGACAAAGCTAATGTAAGAGAAGTCCAAATTTGCTAATGACATACAACAACGAGGAGGTTTATCTTAATCATAAGTAGCAGATCATTAACAATAAAAATTAACACAAAGTAGAATTTAAAAAAAAAATCGGAGATAAAAAAGTTGGAGTTGGTTTTATTGCTCAGGTAATTTATGGACTGTATGTTTACAGCATAATTGCGATCAGCTAGAGAGTATATTAATGGTAATAAATAACTAAAATAAATTGGTCTGAGTTACCAAGTGGGTTAGAAAGGTGTAATTTGAACTAATCTTCAGGAGATATATTTTAATCAACTAATGATTCAAACACACATATATATATAATTGTAATAAAATGTAAAATTAAATGATAGATAATAGATATTTTAGGTTAAACTATTAACAAATTTGACAATGTCATTGTTGATAATACCTTAATGAACTTTTTAATATATTCACGGCCATGGCATAATTTGAGAAGTCGGTTAAAAAAACCACAACATAGAATGCCTACAATGAATATTACTTATATCGCTATCTAGTAGTCAAATTTAAAAACCAAATACACCTTTAGATTTGTAGAGAAGTGTTTAAAAAAACCATAGTATCATAACATTTGTTAGAATAAACCAGGTTCCAATAATTCTGTATACAATACAATGGACCCCATGTCAACTATACTTGACATGGGTTTATGTAAAGAAAACCCTATGTCTAACTATGGTTGACACATGGCCATGAACGTGTTAAATAATTTCAACTACTTACTAATAAAGCTTGGTACACTTGTCCAACTACTGCTTCAGGGTTCATTAGTTTACCACAAAATGGTACAGATTCTGCTAATGACTTTAAAATGATAAATTGTTTATCATTATCTTTTATAAGGGTATAGCGATTCAACAATTCACATATATATACAATAAACTTTGTGGATTCTACATGAGCCTGAAATAAAATTAAAATTACAGTCATTAGTTTAATCAAAATTTGAACTTTATAATAAATATTTACCGAAAAAAATGGAATAGCAAAATCTAGACAAGTTATGAATCGATTGACTTGATCTAAATCTTTGGGATTAAAAAACTGATCAAGTTCAGCTGTGCTTGCTAAGAGTTCAACGAGTTCTTTTTGACCATCTGGTGTATTAATTAGATGAGTCGATGATAAGATAGTCATGAGTGTTTCAAATTCTTCACAAGTAATATTTTGCATAACTTTTTTGCATTCTGCTATTATTAAATCTTCTACATCTCTTTTAATTATTTCTTTACCCAATGCCATTACTTTGTTCAATATAAATTTCATAGAACGTTCTCTTACCACTTCTTCATTTGATTGCATTTGACTGAATATTCCAGTTAAGGCACCTTAATAGAAAAATAAGTAATCACATAAGTAGTTTATAAATTGTTCATATTGTTTGAAAATATTTACCTTTAGCATCAATCTTAAAGAGTGATAATAAAGAATTCTGAGCTGTAAGTAATTCTTGTGGGTCATCAGCCTGAAGCAATTGAGCTAATATATCAGCTATTTTAGTCAGGTATTCTTTAGACTCTTTACATAATACTGGCAAATCTTTAATTGCTTGTTTTCGTATCTAAGAATATGTAACATATTGTATAGATGTAAAATACTGTTTATTGATTAAACATTATATAGTATTAACTAGTAAGTATATAATAGACATAAATCACCTATTTACTTACACAAATATCTTCATCTTCACAAAGATCAAGTTGAGCCTCTAATGCTTGAGCAGCAAGGTTTGGAAAATGTTTAAAGAATCTGGTTATAAATTGAGATGCGAGTCTTTTTTCTTTAGTTGATCCTTTAACTGCAGATAATATTTCCAAATACTCGGGCTCTTTCTATAAAGTATTTATAAATAATTTATTCTTGATAGTCAAAGTATGTAAGTATATTCAAAATATTATAAGGACTCAATGGTTTACTCACAATATAAATATTATAGGTAGGTAATTAAATCATATACCAATTTTTTTTTTCTGTAACCTATTTACAAGTCATTAAATTTTTTAAAGTAAATATAAAACACCTATCAGAAAACATAAACAGAATATATTTTAATTATTTTAGAACTATATAAAACAATATGAATAAAGATAATTCATTGAATCTTAATTAATACCTGACCCAGATTGGGCAGGCAAGCTACTAAGAAGATCTCTGTGAGCAACTCAAAATATGGGCCAGTTATGAGCGTTTGGTCATAATTTTATTTTAGTACAAATATTAGTAGAAAATATAATTGAATCAAGTTATTAAATCATACAGTAGCTGTAATCAAACTTTAGAAATCTTATAACTCGATGAGCTGATACCTTGTGTATCCAGTAGGTATACAATATACAAATTCACTAAATTTACTCCAACATCGGTCAAAAAAATTTGGTTTCACTGCTAGTAAAAGTCTATGCATTACCTTACATACTATTCCAAAAGCAAATTATACCTCAAATATTCTCCGATACCCATTTATGAAACTCTCCGCATGCTTGGAATCATACTCAACAACAAACTCAATGGACTCCTCACATAAAAAAAAAAGGTGGGCAATTGGGTATCACTTTGCTGTATAGTAGAGGTGGAAAGTAGGTCACTATAATGGATGTGTTAAATTTGAATGCAATGACAAGTATCATTGTATACGAAAAACGATTCTGAAAAGATATGATTTGTCAGTCTAGGATGTATAGGTATTTATTATTACCTAAATTTAAATTATAATTCATTTTTCTTAACTATTGGTGAAAGTTTCAAGTTTTTTACGACTTATACTTTTTGAATAACAATATATTGTAAGTCATTTTAGGATATTATATCGTTATTTTACGTGATTTTGTAAAATATAAAATTTTATACGCTCATAAAATTTTTTCTATATTGACGCTGTAGTTTTTTTTTACTGTTTTTTGAAAAAAACGTTATAGAGAACCTTGTATTGGATAATTTAACCTTAGGTATAATTCACAAAAATTTTATGAATCTTCAACATCAAAATTACTTGCTAACTTTTGCGATTTTGACATATTTCGAAAACATTTGAACTTTAAATGATTATAAACAAAAATTGTGACAAACATATTTTATTTTTTTTTATTACGATAAGTACAACTTATAATAAACTCTCTAATAAATTTTAAAGATTTTTTGGAAAGCCAAATTTTTTTTATCGGCATTTCAAAAAAAAAAACTTAGAAAAATCAAAATATTCAATTGTTTATAAATAGCTTAAAAAAAGTAAAAATATAACCTTAAATAGATAACACTAATATAAACATTTAGTGAGAATTTCAAGTATTTACAATGATTTGTTTTTGAGTTACAGCAACATAAAAAAATTGATTTAGTCAAAAACTGATATGCGTAAAAATTTCCATTTTTACGTTACTTTTTAGGTTTATTCCTTATTCCTGGCACTTTAGAAAACTACTGGACATTTTTTACTTTTGACCCCCCCCCCCCCCAAAGTACTAACTAGATTCATTTTTTTTTCAGATAGGGGTTGAAGTCAAAAATCAGAGCATTATTACTACTCCAAAACATGATACACAAAAAAAATAATAATAAAAAAACACACATCATAGTAAAATCAAATCAATACATTCATCATTCTGTTCAGAATCTAAAACTCAAAAGCACATGCAAAATCCGAATGAATGTCATATAATCACTTCCCACCATATATGGAATGCCAGCATGAAATCACTCAACATAGTTTATAAATCTCTTATTTTATCACAAATACAGTACGGCTCTCAAATTTATATTACAGCCAAAGAAAATCTATTAAAAACATTAGACTCTATCCACAACAAAGGGATTTATTTATCAATAGGAGCCTTTAGAACTAGTTCTATTATTAGCATTTTATGCTATGCAGGGAAACTCCCTCAACATACTCAGTGAAAAAGAACTTATATTATAGAATTAAAAGGATACAACAATTAAAATATGAACGTGTTTAATTTGAAGTACGAAAACAGTAAAACTTAAGAATCCTTGACTAGACATACTATATTATACTGTACAAGGATAACATAATATATTACATTATGTTCTAGAATAGAATAAAGTATAAACTTAAGTGCAGTAGAGAACCTTAAATTGAGCAATTAGTTTAATTATATTAATATTAATGTTAACTATTATACAAAAATTTAAATACAAGTTAAAATTTTAATAGAACATTTTATTTAGATATCTATTAAATTAATTTACAAACATAACCATGTTCAGTTTGATATTCTATCTAACAAGCTTCTGAGCAATTGCTCAAATTGGCCAAAAAAATGTTTAGATTAAGTTGTAAAAATTACTCATATTAATTTCAACTGGGTCAAGTGTTAAATAAAAATAAAAATATAATACTCTATTTCTTTCGGCATCGTAATAATTATTCTTTAAAATCTTTGATGCAAAGAAGACACACAAATATGATTTACGTTAAACTTACTTCGGCAATGTTTTCCTTAGCATCGGCAAGTATACCAAAGTATTTATACATTTTCTGAATGTTGTCTTCGGCCTCCATTTTTCTAGAATGCAAGTTTTTCTATCGGCAGTTGATTGAACGGATGAAGTAGCAATAACTAATAGAAATATATCTTTGAATGACGGATAGTTGGCTGATACGAATTCACTCTTAACCGTCAAACGTTGTACGATAAATAAACGAGAAGTATTAAGCTACTAATGCGGACTGCGGGACGCAGATGGGTTTAGGAAAATAGAAAAAGGTTTCGAGAAATCAGTATGATAATCCACGATTTTATAGTTTTGTAAGTAAATAATAATTATCAATAAGGACGGCGTTCCGGTACGATTGGTATGTGGTAACGGTAGTCACAACGTGTTTAGGTTACGTACCAGTGTCGTATATAATTGGACAAAAAATGTCGTTTAATACAATAATATCACATTAAGGTCGACTTTTTGCCATTGAAAATTATCATTATTATAATTTTTTATGGATATTTTAATTTAATTTAATATTTGGACCTATCCAAAACAAGGAAGTAATAAACTTTATATAGTATATAAGTCAGTTTATTTTTCATGGCTGGATCATTGCTCGGTTGACGGTTTCTAATTGTTTGTGTTTATTTCAAACGCGAAGTTGTTGTGGTATCAATGTCTTGATTAAATATTGTTTTATCCTATTATCATATACGGTCGTAGTTTACCAAACGGCAAGTGTTCAAGCTTCAAGCTTGAGGGAGGTATTCTACCATTTATTTAACTAAAACGTCATAACTTTAAAGTCAAGAATCCTGCACCTGAACAACTATCAAGTTTCGATGTATTAATTATCAGGTATAAAATTTAGAAAAATTTCCATTCTTGTTTAACATAATTTGATCTAGTTGCTCATAGTTTAATAATTTGTTCTATTTTTCATGTGGATTTTATGATAATCTCAATACCATAGAACGGCTCCATAAGTTTCGTGAATTTTCCTGGTAAGTTTAATATCATTTATTGCAGTAATGACCCCAATATACAGTCAAAACTTTAATTAAGGAGTTGTAAGACATTGATTTACATATTTGACTTATAGATGCTCTAATGCATTTTTGTGTTACAATAATTAATTATATGACATTTAAGTGGAATATAAGGTATAACTATTTGGGCATTTAACTATTCTCTAATATTGACTTGTGTTAATACCCATTAAACCTCAATCATATACTCACGCCTATTAATTAAAAAATAGGATTTAAACACATTTTGTATAGCTATCACTCTCTCAACATGACAATGTATAAAAGTGTCTGTCAAAGAATCTTGTAAGACTGTTTTTAATCTAGATAGTAATATCCAAAACACTTTTAAGATAGGTTGTTAAACCACTCAGTAGTCTTAGAAACAGCTTAACTTTTATATTGTGTATTGTAATGTATAACACTAAAACATTTATTGTATTTATTTTATAACCCTAAGCCAGAGGTTTTCAACTTTTTTATGCAGTGGGCCACGTATTATTTTTTAATAATCTTGCGGGCGCATTTGTATTAAAAACATGTATTTTATACAAAAATTTAGTTTTATTATTACAATTCTTATGAAAACATTTTAAATTACAAATTATTATTATTATTAAAACATATATAGATAAAAAAATTTTTTTAATTGCAAATTTTTATTTTATTTTTAGCGTGATAACTGACATTGTTTTTTGCTAACTAATTTGGTTGGATCTGAGACGATGCAATTATTGAGTAAATTTATCGAAATAGTAAATATACATGTTAAATTTCAAATGTGATGGTGGGCCGCATATTATGATAGGGCAGGTTGAAGACCCCTACCTTAGGCATTGCCTTCAAATTGATTTAAATAATGGTAGGGAAAAAAGTCTTGGGGGGAAAGAAGTACAAATTAGAATATTTTAAATAAAATTTATATAATTACTCTATTTGATATTTTATGATATAAACTTTTATAATCACCCTGTATAATATGTTAGTTTGGTATAGAAAACCAAAAATAAAATAATAAGATATAATATTTACATTTATAGATTTATAGTTTATACCTAATATATATTAGGTTGCTGGGGAAAGCCGTAGATAAAATTATGATAAAGTTAATAAAAACGATAATTTTTGGTTTTTAGTTTTTACCTAAGGGATTGGCAGTAGATTATACACATATTTATACATATATAGATTATAGGTGGTTAAAGCATGATACAATAAATTAAGTACGGTGATCTCTTGTATAGTATTATATTATTATATTAATATAGTATAGTGCAGTAGGTCAGTATAGGTGTGAGTGTGTTATAGACGAAGATAGTGTACGTCAAACAGTATTAAACAGATTTTATTTTTTTTAAATGGAAATTTTAAAATCTAATAAAGGAAACATGAAAATTGCGTATGAAGATTTTTTATATACAAATTATTATTATTATTTCTTAATTATCATTAAACTTACCCCCCGAGACTTTTTTCTGTTCCAAAATTTAAATAACCATTGTGAAGTATCATAATTTAAATTTTTGATATTAGGTAGCTAAACATATTTTTACTATGGTATTTAAAGTTAACTTATGAAATATTAGATACATGGTATTATGTTTACTATTCTTGTTATATAGTTCAACTTGGTTCAAACCTTGTTTTACAAATTAAATAGGATCATTTACTACTTGACAAGTATTATTATTATCAATATTTCAAGGTTAGAGTATCAAATATGTATATTACTTACATAGTACTTGCCATAAGCGTAAATTATAAACTGCTCTTTTGTTACAATTATATAGTATAAATAATTAATAGAATAAAATTAAAAATTGAAACAAAATATAATTTAAAAAAGTTAAATATTAGAATAATAACATATTGTTAATACATATTTATCATTTGAAGTTAAGCCATTTTATATTTAATAAAACTATATTAATATTAAAATAATAATCTTAAAACAATATTTCTACATTAGAATTTAGTATCAAGTACAGGTGTGTAGCTAAGGGAGGGGGTGTTACAATAACCTTTCCCACAGCAATATAAATAAATAAAAATACTTCGGATTAGCTTTGGATGGATTATATTTTGCTTAAAGAAATAATTAAAAATTAAATGTATTTTATAATTTATTAATGTAACCATAACTAATGCGTGAACAGCCCTCTTTTCTAAGTTCTATTTAAAAATTACCTTATTAAGAAAATTTAGAAAATCCTAGTTTATTGCTTGATTATGTACCCGGTATACCTATACAGTTTTAACTTTTGGTATTAAAAATCATAATGTCTACCTAATTATTCTATTTACAATATATCGACAAATTAAGAATAACATAAGTATTAACCAAAATATCATTATTCATAATATAATATATATTTATTTACTTATTGAAATTTTGTTTTTATTATGCAGAGATTTTGTAATTAAATTACAAAAATGGATTACCAAAATCGGCCTGGTGGTAAAACTGGTGGTGGTGGTGTTGCATCATGGACAGAGACTAATAAGGATAGACGTGAACGTCTTAGGCAATTGGCTTTGGAAACTATTGATCTTCAAAAAGATCCTTATTTTATGAAAAATCATTTAGGTAATTATTATTATTACATTTATGTAAATAGAAAAATTTATATTTAATTATGTATACATGTTATAGGGTCCTACGAATGTAAACTGTGTCTTACTCTACATAATAATGAGGGTAGTTATTTAGCCCATACACAAGGTAAAAAACATCAAGCAAATTTAGCACGTCGAGCAGCTAAAGAAGCTAAAGATGCTCCGCAACAGCCAGCTCCTGAAAAACCACGAGTAGAAACTAAAAAGTTTGTTAAAATTGGACGGCCTGGATATCGAGTTACGAAACAAAAAGATCCAGAAACAGGCCAACAAAGTTTACTCTTTCAAATTGATTATCCTGGTTTGTAATTTTTTTATGCACTATATTTGTTTTTAATTAGAATATATGATGTGTTTAACTTTTATTGTCTTATATTTGTTTAGAAATTACTGATAATGTACGTCCACGTCATCGTTTTATGTCAGCATATGAACAAAGAATTGAGCCACCTGACAGGAAATGGCAGTATTTGTTGTTTGCTGCAGAACCTTACGAAACAATTTCCTTTAAAGTTCCAAGTCGTGAAGTAGATAAATCTGAAATGAAATTTTGGGCTCATTGGAATACTCAAGCAAAACAATTTTATTTGCAATTTGCATATAAAGTTGAACAAATGAAACCACCACCTCCCATGAAACCTCCTCCGCCATCTCTACCACCCCCACCACAACATAACATGATGCATCAACCTGGTTCAAATATGATGTCTCATATGTTCCCTCCTCCACCTATGTATAATCCTGGACCACCTCAAATGATGAATAATATGATACCTCCACCTCCTCAATTAATGGGTTAATAATTTTATGGAAGTAATAATGTAATAATTTTAAATACTTTTATCATTGTCTAAAAGACTCCATAAATATTTTTCTTTGCTATAGAACTACTAGCACTTTAATAAATTTAAATGGTAAATTACAATTTGTTTAATACATTTTATAAAGTGTGTTCAATAATAGTTTTTAAAATTTAGAATATACAAAATAAAACGAAGTATAACATTCTTAACAATGTACCTATAATATTTATTTGGATGTACCCATATTCTGAACATTTGAACATATAACTAATTAGTTGTTTTAATACTTCATATATCTACAGTGTGTCAGTGTACAATAATATACCAAAGTGTTTGCTATATGTAAACATATATTATTTAACATTTTAGCTGTAAATGTATTATGTGTACAGTTAATATTTTACAATAAAGTTATGTCCAATTATAGAAAATGAATGGTTATAATAAAAAAAAAATATGATAATGAGTTGAATGTTAATAAATTTGGAACCAGGAATGTTTGAGATCCAATGACATTAAAATTGTGGCCCACCAGCCATTCTGGATCAAGAAAAGAGTCACAGTTGAATGTCTCCATTCTTAGTCAGTTTAAAATTATATGAGGTGCCGAGGTGATTATTGATATTTATTTACTACAAAATCAAAATGTATTAATAATTTTATTATTATACATTATACACAAATTATTTATTCTCCTGATATAAAATATATTATTTTAACCTTTTAGAAGAAATTTATTTTCATTAGTAGGGGTTTAAAACAAAGTATTAAAATAATAATTATTGAAATTATTTTATATTATAACCAGTAGAATTTATCCTGGTTTGGTTATCTGTGTTCTGTGATGCACAGTTCTTTGTACTGGAAATCAATTTTGTTGCTCTATCATTTCATAATAATTAAAAATGGATTCAATTTGTTTAAATGATGATGTGACATTTGCATTTTAGGTCAAGCTAAGTAACATATATCAGAGTACTTACACTAAATGCACGGTATATTGATATCCTTTCCCCATCATCCTTATAAATGTCAAATGTTGACAATAAAAATGAGTCTTTTATATGTAATAATATAATTAAATACAAATAATTATTTAACAAAGTTAAATAAACATATTTTATTATTAGAGTATATGATTACTGCGGGACATGATACCCACATGCATATTCATTTATGAGTTTGTTGTTAATGATCAAATCAGTGAAAAATAACAAGATTAAAACTAATAAAAAGTTTTTTTTTTTAAATAGACTGCAATATACTAGAAAATCAGTGTAAATAATTTAAAAAAAATTGTACTGGAGTATTTGCCATTATGTGTTATGAGTTTTTATGCCATTTCAGCATTCAGTGTACTGAAACTTATTATATTGGTTTGATCTTTGATCTACTTGATAATCTAAAATATATTTCCATGTATAATGTATATTTTATAAAATAATATTAATCTGTCTACATACATAGAATAATATAGGTAATATTGATTGTAATATATTAACCAAACCGCAAATATAGGTATAGGTTAGTATAGTTACCTATACGAAATAACAGAATGAATCATCAAACATGTCCACCCCATATTTTATTCTTTTAATAATGAATTTTAGTACCTACCTATTTAAAAATACTATTTTCAAATATTTAGATTGTGTATACCATTTAAACCTTGCCTTTTAATTTCATTTCTTCAAATGAAAATCATGCATTGTTATGTAGAAAATATTTTTTTGAACCATTAGTTTTTAATGTTTTTATGGTATAACCCTAAACGTCCTAAACTATAAATACTAAGAAGTAAAAATAGGTAGGTAATAAACCATACAAATGATTTCACCAAAATATAGAATACTTTTACCTAGTAAATTAATATTTCAAACTAGTCTTAATTATACTATACTCGGACATTTTTTTGTAATGATTATAAAATGTTGATAGATTATTATTATTTAGGTACTATAATTACTATAATTTTCAAAACATAATATAATAATAATAGATCCATTGTCCATTGTTCTTAGTTAACACAAATATAAATTACTCAAACAACTATATTTTAATTTTAATTAAGGTAAATCAAAATTTAAAAAAAAAAAATATTTGTTTAACAATTATTATCAGAGAAAAAGGCTGATTCTCCTTTAAATAAAATAATTTTGAGAATTTTTTAAATCAACTCAAATAAGTATTGCAATTATTATAAGATAACCTAACAACTTTATGTATTTAATTAACAAATCATTTATTTATATTTTGTAGATGTTTATTGTATATATATTTTTGTTTTTTTGTGCTATGAAATGTAATGATTAACATTTTATTAAATATGGCCGTATATTAATAATTTTGAACCACCAGTGAGTCTACCACAGGTCCACAGGATGGTAGTAGTGGACATTCATTGTATTATACCTACTTATATCTTATAAAATATTTTTATTAAATTCATTAAGAAAATAATGGATTTGAGCCGTGAACATAATAATTGTTGAATCATCTGGCTATATATTTTAAACAATTAATATGATCTAAAAAATTTAATTTATTAATACAGAATTCTGTGTTATTAATCATCGTGTTTGATAAAATTTCTAATTAGGTACATTTGCTTATTATAGGTAGATACGCAGAATAAAGATGTAAATTAAATTTTTGAAGTGTCATCGATGAATGATATCTTCATAGAAATCCACATGGCTATTAAATAAAAATACTAATATTTTTTTCGGTTTATTGTACCTACTAATAATGTACAGATCGTTAATTTCTCTTATAAATAATAAAATAAAATAATATTATCAAATTATATTTAATGTGCGTACTGCGTAGCTCACGTTAAAGACTATCTATTAATTATTATCTTATAGCTTTTATTTTATTAATAAAGTTTCTCTATAATTATAAAAATACAATAGAATAATAGATTTAATAGAAATATCATACAATTAGGAATATAAAAGAAAAAATTAGGGTTACCTATGTCAGTTAATATATTAATTTATACAATATCCATATACCGATATCCCTATTTATAAATATACGTTTTACTGCGCAGTGCGCATATACCTTTAATAAAAACAAATAATAATAACAATAACAATTTCAAATAAGTTTTTTATTATAAAATGTCTTTTTAAAATGTTAATTATGTTTGTCAGTTAACAGAAGTAGAAAATATATATATGTATAGGGCTACTAACCATATAAGTACCTAGTTGACAGTTGCACAGTTCAAAAAATTCTTAAAAACATAATAAATCGATTACTTACTCTGGAGTATATTTTTTTAAGTATTGGGTTTCGAAATAGAAAATTATTGTAAATGTATTAATGTATTTTTTTTTCAGGATTTATATTTACTTTTTTTTAAATTCAATATAGATACTACTGGTACTATAAGTAGGTACGTAAATAAATACTGTATGTAAAAAAATACTTCAAAAATAGGTAGGTATTGCATTTTTCTAACTCTTTTTAATTATTTTATGCGTGTATACAGTATTACTGTATAGTGTAAGGAATAAAGATATAGGTAGATTATTAAACATTAATTATTCTTATTGTTGTAATAAAATATGATTAATATAATATGTAAAGTTACAAAATACGATAACTATAATTTAATAGGTATTATTTATTGATTGTACTTAGGTAGTAACTATAGCTTTAATCGGTGCCTATTTATGAACTTATGACTAAATTCCAAATGAAAGAATATGACAACGTTAGTTACATATACGAGTAAATAACAAATTTATATTATTTTTTTTTGTTAAAAACAAGTATCACCTAAATTTCACTGAATATTTACTTGCATTAAACACTAAACATTTTGATTAGGAAGTAATCATATTTATTCCCTAAAAAACAGATAAATGGGTGCTAAATTTTTTTAAATTAAACACTATAAATAATAATTATCATAATTTTACGTACATCGGTCAATTCGGTCATATTAATATATCATACTACACTAAAAAATAGAAATTGTTTGTGTGGTAAATAGTAATTTTTAGTTTTTCATTTTTTATCAAATAGAACCAAAAAAAAAATGTCATAATAATAATAATAATAATAATAATAATTACCTAATATAGTATTATAGTATTATATAGTAATATAGTATTTTATTTCAAATATGATGTATGATAAATACCTATTATAGGTTATTGGCTAAATAATGTACCTATACATTTAATATTAACATATTATATAATATATTATCACGATAAGCCATAAATATTAAAAGTAAAATATTACATACTAGTTTATTACTCATAAGTTAAAATGTAGTATATTTTAATGAAGTGTTTTTCTGAAAGTATGTATGTAGGTAAATAAATAATTATAATATTTTAATTTTTAATTAATGTATAATTCATTATATTTTAATGAATGTTTATTTCATTAATCATTTTACATATATATGTTTACTGTATGTCTGTGGATATACAACATTAAATTTTCATGCGAAATAATTAAACAACAATAATTATATACAATAGTATTATTAATCAATTTTAAATCTGATATTTTGAGACTTTAAATCTTGATTAAAGGTACTAAGGGTTAAGGACATCATAGTCCTGAATCTCATTTTTTTTAAGAATAATAATATTTTATAATATGCCCATTTTTTTCATATTCATTAAAGATTAAACGATTAAACAATCAATATAAATTATTAATGGTATTCGATATAGTAAATATTTTAAAAATTGCATTTTATACTTATATTAAGTAACAATCTATATTATAGGTAATATAGTGAAAGTGTTTAAGTCTACGCAATTAGTATTTTTTGAATTTTAATAAGATCACAAGCAAACGTTTGATGAGGTATTGTTATTTTATGCATAAAATAACAATAATACATGTATTTGAATATATTCTTTAATGAATTAAATTTTATCTACTATATAAATAAATTGTAAATATATTTTTTAAATTATAGTTAGAACTTATAAAAAGGAATCTTATACAAAATGTTTAACTATTAATATTAAAATAAAAATTGTATTATTATTAACTACAAAATAATATACAACTTTTTATGATTTTTATGTATACCATCGATATTTGAACTTTGAATGCTTGTAAAAAAATTGAATATATGTATGCATTTTCTATATTTTTAATTGAGTTGATATGAAAAATCTATAATGAATCTTTTGATTGTCAAGATTTTAGACTTAGAAAAACATTATATTAACTTTAAACGAAAAAACTAAAAAAAAAGCAGAAATCAATCAGAGTCAAAATATTTTGATAATTGCTACTTATGAAAAATACAAACGAATAATGATCATGAATATTTGGTGAATATATGAGATTGTCAATATAATATCGCGGTTATTCATTTTTCAATTACAACAATAAAATAAAATGCGTATCACATGTGGAGTAAGTATCACAATAACCAGTGTCGTAGCCAGGGGGGCTTCCGAGCTCAAGCCCCCGCCGAAATGTCGGACAACAATAATATTATTAATTTAATTGAAAATACAATTTTATAAATATGTGGTGCCATGATAATCCGCTACCCCAAATTCGAAGAATAGCTAAAAAAAAAATCATTAACTGTTTGTGGTGATAAAGCAATGCCGTTCTGATTTTAATTTGATAATAAAAAAAAGTTAGAAATACAGTGCAAACTTAATTTATTATCATAATTAGCCATTAAAAATTACCCCTTCTCCCGCCCGAAAAAATTCTGAAAAACACTGAAAATAACTTAATATATCTTAACTGAATTCTAAACCTATCTGCATACTAGAATCTAAATTTTCATGATTAACGAAATATTTAACTCAAAATATCAATCATCCATAGTCTTTCAATATTAATACATATCACCTGGGTTTGAAACCGTTTTCAAAACCGATTTCAGAAACCAGTATAAATCGTTTTAAAACCAAAACCAAAACCGAAAAAAATTGGAAACCGGTATTAAATTCAAAACTAAAATAAGAAAAATTGGAAATCGTTAATTTTTTTTTTTAATTTACGTGTTTTAAAAATTTTAAATATGTAAATTCCATTAATATGCCCGTGAGATCGTGATTAAAATATTGATAACCATTTCATCATTTGCAAAATTATTAGTTGTTTTATTAATAGTAATGAATATGTTTCTTTTAGTTGGTAAGTATTGCTTAATTTTTATCGTTAAGGTTAGGTAACCTAACTTTTTCAACTTTAATTTTATTTAAATCAAAACTGAAACCAAAACCGAAATATGTAAAAACCGGTATACAAAATCGAAACCGAAACCAAAAAGGCAAACAATTTAGAAATCGGTATACAAAATTGAAACAGAAATCGAAAAAATTAAAAACTGGTATAAAAAATCGAAACCGAAACCAAAATTATTTCAATCGGTTTTAAAACCCTGCATATCACTACCAAATCTATAATCACCGCACAACATGGATAAAAAAAACTTTTGATATTAATAATAAATAATAATATACCTACCTAAATCTAATATATGATATGTATGTATATTTTTTTCTTTTCATTATTACTGATTTATTAGATCAACATTACGACATATAATATACAGCAAAAATTACCTACACCTAAAGCCTTTCAGCCTAGCTTGTAGCGGTAACGCGGTACAGGAAATTATAAATATAAGTAATTATGATTAATAATAAATAGGGATAATTAGATTATGAATACAGACTTATGTTATTATAGATACAATCCTTCATGTTAATAATATCCTTAATAAGTACAATTTTTTTTACATCAATTTGCAAAGATTTAAATTAACAGGACTCAGATAATTTATCAATTTTTGACCAAAACTTGTATTAGTGTAATATCACTTGAATATTAAATTATCTTTATTTTTGTTATTATTAGATACATAAGATACATCATACATTTATATTATATACACTTTATTTTATATGTAACTATGTAAGATAATATAATTTATTTTTAGAGGATTAGTAAAATAATGAAATAAGAAACGTAATATCAACGATAATTTGTTTATTATGACTTGTATATTAAATATAATAACGAGAAAAAAAATGGCGAGAATAGGATTTTTTTGTGTATTTATTAGAAACAATTACATAAATCAATTATAATTATATTTTAAATTTTTAATGAATAATTAGAATTTATTTGCTACAAAATATATAAAGAAAAATCTGAAATATTTTATAAATGTAATATATTAAACTACACCATATTTGTTCCATAAATAATTATTTATTTTCTCAAACTTCTAAAATCTTCAGTTTCTGATGGGGTCTTGCAAATCATTTTTTTTATTACACAGGGATCGCGTGGAATCTGAATTTTAAATTGTAGTACGATGTCACCCCTCTTGTCACAATTTTCTCTGTAGGCTGGCATTCCTTCACCTCGTATTACTTTTCGATATAATGGTCTATAAATAAGTGTAACAATTACATTAGCATTTGTCACATATATTTTATGTAATAATTTGTTTATTGTTAAGAAAAATAATAATAACAATCTTAATAAATAACAATTTCAATGATGATTAATAAATTTTATAATTAAAATTTAACAACAATAATAATAGGTGTTATGTATATAAGTTTTCATTCTATAAATTCTATTGCACGTAACATATTAGACAATGTAAATTCGTCCTTCGTCACAAATAGTAAAATAAAAACAGATAGGTAAATAATATTAGTTATGTATTTAAACATGGTTTTACAAACTATAATTATTATCAAAAATAAAATTGTATGCCAACTCACGAGACTGTCATAAACGTTTTTTAAATAAGTCAGTTAACTTGAATTTCATTTTAGTACCTAATTGACAAGAACAAATTCTATCGTTTGTACGTAAGTATTACAATTATTATTATTGTAAGCTATAATAGGGCATTTATTTATAAGTATTTTTATAATTTTATAATTATTTGTTTGAGTTTGACCAAAATTTTTTTTTCATAATTTATAAATTTTACTTCTAAAAATTCTACATATTTTTTAATCTTAGTATTTATAATTAAATAAAAAGTTAAATAAATATATTTTAACAGGTACATTATTATTTATTTTAAAGTAAATTTTATATTCTTCATTTATTCATGTTATTTAAATTTTTTATTAGGTATATAATAACAATAACAATGGCATATGTTTTGAATGTTTTAAATATTTTTCAGAAACGTTTGATATTTTGATAAAATGTAATAGCTTATAAATTGGCTTTTTAATTCCTTTTTTTTAAATTCTAGTCATATATTAATAAACAACGTTTATTAATAAAAAAAAAACAAACGTTTTTTTCTTTGTGGGTATTTTTTTTTTTAAATTGCTTGATAAAAATCAAAAATGTTAGGTACTAATAAAATAATAACAATAGGTAATAATGATATTTTGATATGTAATTACATTATTGTTTTGGTTTTAAGTTGAAAAATTAAAAAATATTATTGGTAATAAAACAATTTATAGTATCAACAATATTATTGTAAATATTAAATAAATAATATGGACAGTAAACCTACTAATTAAATATCATTAACGGTCCAATGCTATTTTCTTTGGTAGGTACTTAAATAAACTACGCACCCCATAATAAAATACTAAAGAAATTAAGATTTAAAAAAAAAAATTTTAATAAAAATAATATGATATATATGTTTTTTACAAACATAAAAATATTTAAAGCCAAGACTTAAAAAAAAAATATTATAGATAGGTACGTACGTTATAACTTGTGTGATATTCACTCTCAATTGTTTGTTATCTAACGTGTGCACTAAGAATTGAACACCAAACATCATTTCTTCGATAGTTACAGTGTATGTACTTATCAAATCTTGTCCACTCCTTACAAAATGTTTATGTGGTAAATCATTGGTGATAAAAACTGACAAAAAAATTATAATTGATTGTACAATGATGATATTATACAATATTTAGAACTATAGAAAAAACTAAATGTTTTGACTTTTAAGGAATAGCAGCTGTATAAAATAGCTAAAAAATTGATACAGGATTGAGTTTTTTTTTTAAATAATTATTATATTTATTTATTTGCAACAATAATAATGTATTTTTACATATTATAACAAAATATTATATATAAATCTATAAATTAATAATACTGAAGCACTCTAAAAAGCAAAGCTTATGCTAAAGAAGCAGATTCTTAAAAGGAAAAAAGAAATGTGAAATATAAGTATAAGCGTAACAAATTATAATTAAAAATAAAAATTACAAAACAATATAAAAAGACTTATTTAGACTATACAAAAATAATATAATGGAGCATCAAATAGGGGACAAAATCTAATAATATAAGGCCAATAAATAAAATAGATACAGACAATAAGCGATAGATATGAGATACGAGTAGATAGTACGTAACTGATTATAACTTAATTTTTTCATAAACATTTTTCAAAGCGGTTAAATTCTTAAAATTATTTAAATTAATATTCAATGAAACACATAAATGTAATCCAATGTAAAATGTACTATGTCGACCAAACATTTTAGTACAATTTGGTAAGCATATATTACTATTTCGTTTAAACACTTTAAACCTAGCATAATCTATGATTATGATTAAATTTTAATACTAAATGCTTATGTTTATATAAATCTATCAGAAAAGAATAATTATAAATTAGTTAAAAGTTTTTTACATTAAGTGCATCATATATTATCATAATGCTAGACTGGAAGGTAAATTTAATAAATATTTTATAATAAAATTTATAGTAACATTTAATCTGGATAAATGGATATTACAGGTTCCTACCCAAGTTGATAGATCATAAGAAAAAAAATTGTACTAGGGATAAATAAATAATTCTTTTATAATAATTATTAAATATATATATATCTAGTTTCTTTGAATATGTAGAAGAATTTATGTAAACTATTATTAACAAAATTAATATGCCTATCCCATTTTAGCCTATAATCAAGAATTAATCCAACATATTTAATTTCCAATTATCATTCGATATACAATTTAACAAATTAACTATTAAATTATTATTTATAAAAATATTAGATGAATGAAATTCAAAACGAATAAATTTTGGTTTTGATAAATTCAATTTTCATTTATTCATACAAAACCAAGCTTAAATAGTATATAAAATATTATAGACTCAAATTTTTATTTTTTTAAGTACGTATGCATTTTTTATTCAATTTTATCTTTTACCTAAATATTTTTTTTTTAAATTATTACCTATTGTGGAAACATTTTAGAAACATGCCCTATTTATTGAAAACTACATCGTACCGCATTTATGAGACATAAATATTATACATTTCCATCTATGAAATTGTTATTATTATTTACCTATGCAATTTAAATCAACAGAATTATGGTGTATTTTATTAAAATGAAAGTATAGGTACCTAGGTACGAATATTTTTCGTTTATTATTACAATATTGTTAATATCTGTCTTTTTATTCCATTGATGAATTTAAAAAAGGTAATTGTAAAACAAACTGTCTTAAATGATATTGAGTACTAAGTACTAAATCCTCGTAAATTTATATAGATGCTAAGGTACCTACTTTAAAAATATTATTTGATCATTTAACTAATTAACGTTATTTACATAAACTATTATTTTTATTTATTTTTTAAAAATCATATTTAAATTTAATATTATTTAGAATTGGAAAAATTTGTTTTTATGTATTTTTATATATTTATTATGTAATTTTTAACCTTTAATATTAAACATGTAATAATAAATAATAATATAAAGGTGACAGGATTTAACAATTTCTTAGTGATTACCTATACTGAGTTGTTATAACTTATAAGTACTTAGTACTCAATTCTAAACTTAACCGCCAGGCAACAACATACCCAGAATATAATAACTACCTACTATAATATTTCACCACAATTCAACATTGATATATTATCAAATTATATTGAAATTTATCTCACGGATAATTAATTATTCTAAGATAATTAGCAGCTAGTTATATGAATCATTTCTTGGACATTAAATTCCTTATTTAAATGTCATATGCGAAACACAGAAAACTTTAAAATTTTAAACCTATCAAAATGGCCATTTTTTAATGTTTCAAATACAATATCCATTAAAGACACGTGCATCTCATATTGTCTTTAGATTTTAGATACTTTTTTTATGGTAATGATTTGTAATTTGTAACTTGTTACAATTTAAATTACTTTCCCTGCTCTTTTAATTTATTATTTTAATAAGTTTATTTATTTATTTACTCATTTAAAAAGATTAAGCATTATTGTTTATGTAATATAATTGGAAATAGTATACCCAATAAGTAAAATACGAAGTTGAATAATATCAGTAAATCAAAAATTATTTAATTTTGAGTCTTATACTTTTCTTTTTAATATAGATAAGTATAGGGCCATACCCAGAAAAAAAGGCTATACAAATCTTAGTAAGTGGTTTATAAAATAGTTATGAAATGATTTATAAGTTTGCGTACACACCAATAAATAAATATAATATTATAATATTATAGTATTATCATACTATAAATATCATATTATAATATTAATTTAATCAATACTTAAATGTATTATTTTTAAAGGATTATTTGGAAGTATTCTATGTTCTGTTTCTGTATAATAATATCAAATAACTTATACCTAGTATAATAGTATACATATTAATTATTATAGTTATACAACTTATATTAGTTAATAGTTTAATATTTACTTAGTTCAACAACAGAAATTAAGGTATAACATAATTACTCAATCCACTTACTTACGGTTCTTCCATCTGTTAAGTCATGAACAATTTCACTGTTAACCGGTAAGCCTCTAGGTATTCTTAAATTAGTCATACACGATGTTCCATCACTTTTAGGAATATTAATTTTTTTTAATGCTCCATAAAATATCTACAAAATCAATTTAATAATATTATTAAAATTATCTTAATTACGAAGATTAAAACTTCAATATTTTTACATGATTGGATGGCTTAGAATAATTTATAGTTCATATATTGCAATAAGCACATTAATAAAATAAGAACCTAAAATGGCTAAAATAAATACCCTAAAATATCACCTAAGAAATAATTATCTATATTTTAATCTACTAAGTTCGTTAAATTATTAAAACATGTGCCTGTACAAACTATAAATAATGAAAACTTTGTGAAAAGTTAAAAAAAATATATTATTATGTATACGCAGATATAGTAAATGTTATTATGAATTAGATAAAATAAAGTCAAAACCATAACATAAAAGTATATAAAAAAAATAAATTAATATTGCATAGTACATATAATTTTTTCAGTATTATTACATAGAAATTAATTTAATATCAATTTAAATTTGACATAGGTAGTTGCCAGTTGGTACCTAAATAAAGAGTAATTGTAATCTTGGTCATCTGGAACATTGTCATAGAACCATTATTTTCATTTTGAAATAATGAAATATAATACCTTTTTTTTTTTAAATTAAAAACAAGGAACGGGTGTGAACTGTTTACCAAATAAGGTACCTATATAGTATATATTATCATATAATGTTGGACTCGTACAAAATTATGTATGTTTTAATTCTTGAGATAATTTTTTCAGGAATTTGTACAGCACAGTAATATTGTGAAATTAAAAAACGGGGATAGTAGCTAGTAGCATATAGGTCTTCCTGAATTCAAGCCGCATTCTGACACACCGAATATAATATTTAATTAAAATTAACACGTCTATTATAGTGACCCACTTGTCTACTATATATCGCTCCGATCGGAAACTAAAACTATGCAAAATCTGCTAAATAATATTTTATTACACTTACTTCGTTCAATGTTAAATAAATCGGAATCTTTTCAACATCTTGTTTAATACCTACATTTATTGTTGCCTTCCTGTTTAATAACATGGATATTATATGAGCATACGGATTAGTGGATCCATAAACCGATCTTAAATCATAAAAATAAATAATATTTATTGTATTATATAATTTAGAAGTCCTAATATAGTTACATAGAATCGTAAAAAAATTTTTTTTTATGACAGTTAATATTTCCTAAACATGTTAAAAAGTACAGATTGTTTTTCATTGACACTTAAAAATAGATTCACAAATTGAAATACAAATTAGTGCTATCATTTATTTAAATGAAACAATTATGGTTAGGTATATTACTTTAAATTTGTTAATTGATTGTATAATGTATACATTATTGAAATCTCCCTTTGATCGAAGTACGAATAAAAAAATTGTACCTATTAGACATTTAGATGCCTATAAAAGTTTTAATTTAAATAAAATATTCATTATATCTAAATAATAATATTCTATTTTTATAGGTATCTAATTCAGTATAAATAAAAAAAAATTGTTATTTATTTATAACATGTTAGTTAAATACCATGAACTTCAATGTTTAACAATTAATATCTACAATCACTATAGTAGTTATTAGTTATTATAAATATAGCATATATTTATTTGTATTACTTGTACGTTAAAAAAATATCACCGTGATACAAATACCGTCTCATATCTTTTTCTTTATTAATAAATACGCCCAATTTTATGGCTCGAACTCCAAATTGATCATGCATCTCACGCCAAAAAGCATCACTCAGAACGTCAAAAGCCTCGAATGCAATAAGTCTACAAATTGTTTGATCTTCGTTTAATTTTTCCATACCATACTTATGTATGATTTCCCGAAATCTGTACATGTATATTGTACAATTAATATAAATTACATTGAAATAATTATAACATTTAAACAAATTTGTCACTATCAATTGTATAATATTATAATTAATTTTTCTGTTTTAATAAATTTATATAAATCAATATAAATTAAAATTATTAAATATAGCCAGTATAGGTACTTACGCGTTTAATATATCAAAACTCGAAGAGGTTCTTTTTAATCCTAATACACTATAGTAATCAATATCCATAATTACGTGTTACTTTAAAAAGTAAAGTTATTGTTTTTTAAATATGTTAAATTGAAGTTTTGTTGTTGATATAATATTACATGGTATTTAAGTATATATTATATAATAATCTAAATATTTATGCATTTTTACCAGAAATTCAATAGTGTAACAATTAGGTAACTAATAAAACTGTATAGCAACTAATATAAAATCTAGAATATTATATTATAATAGCTAGATGTGTTTTGTATTATTACTCATAACATATAGGTTTTTAATCGTCATATCTTTCATATTTTTTTTATAAGTTGAGGAAAACAATCGTGTAAGTAGCCACTTTTTACCATTAACCCAATCATAATAATATATTTATACTAGTGTTTTAACCTTTTAGAAAGTGCTAAATAATTTTATTTTCTTAAAATAACTCAAATAGGTAACAATATATGTAAGTAAAATTTTTTTTAAGTACCTATTACCTACTTCTTTACAATTTAAAATTGGATAAAGATGACATTTTGGAAATTACAAGATTCTTGATTTGATTCCAGTATTTATTGATATACATAAATGTTTTTAATTTCCTGCAATTGAATAAATGTAAGGATCTACATTAATCCAATCGTTTTAGATATTATCGGAATAATGTTGTGGATTTATATTTATTAGATAATTTCGTAGGGATTGGGTGATTTCAAAGCTTTGGGCGCTCAATTGGTACGTTGATTTTTTGGTTAAAAAATAAGTTTAGAATTACACAGTATTTGTATTTTTGTATTAATACATTTTTAGATATTTATAAGTTCTATTAAATTTTTAAAAGAAGTAAACTCATTATGATATTGTTTAATTAATTTTTTACTTCATATTTTTTTTGGAGGGAATAACATTTATTGGAAAGTAAAAAAGTTACAATTGAAAGCTCATTACTGGATAAAAATATTTTTTTTTAAATCCATACCTTTATAATTCCTATCAAAAGTTTGCTAAATAAATATAATTATGGTATCATTAGCTCTTTTACAATACAGTCAATTTATAAAATTTATTATTTTTTTAAATAACACAGTATGTATCCAAATACCTAATTGCTGATGCATACTAACGCTTAATTATGTTTCTATCTTTCAATACATTCTTT
This sequence comes from Rhopalosiphum maidis, assembly GCF_003676215.2. Lineage (NCBI taxonomy): Eukaryota > Metazoa > Arthropoda > Insecta > Hemiptera > Aphididae > Rhopalosiphum > Rhopalosiphum maidis. The sequence continues at coordinate 73,216,646 of NC_040877.1, forward strand.
GCCGTATATAGTTAACAATTGTCATTATTAATTTTATAAAAATATTCTTTGATGATAATATTTATCTTAGAATTTCGTTATGTAAAATTAAATTAAGTATTGTTTATAGGTATTTAATTTTTAACAAGTAAGTTAGTAGTGGAAATCTTGTAGGTAATAATTTTACTTAAATATGAATTGTTTCATTAGAGTATGATTAGCTATAATATAAATAAGGGATTGATTATTGTAGCTCATATAAGAAATGGACAAGATGGTTAGGTTAGGTGATAATATGAAAATATGAATGGTACCTATAATTTCAGTGACGGCTCAAGGTGTTCAAAGTAGGTGGTGAGCAATTATTGCAAAAGTTTATTTAAAAAAAAAAAATAGTCAGTTCTGATTATAAATGTAATTAGTAAAATATTTATTAGCATTTTTAATTTTGTTATACAGTTTTATAAAATAATATATTTATTATAATATTACATATTAAGTAGGTAAGCATAGTATATTTTATTTACTGTCACAACAAACAACATGCAATAACTAATAATATTACAATAACAAAAATACTAAAATTTTTTATATGTTAGTGTTTTAAACGCGTGCGATCGCCTGACGAGTGTGCAGTAGGAGTTGCACACCAAGATCTTAAATCACGTATAATTACCGCTTCCACACTCGACAACCTAACGTATTTTACACGGATAGACGGTGTTCAGACAGCTGCGCACCAGTTGAAGTGTATTTGTTAGATAATAAATACATTTTAGGAGTATAATAATAATTGTCGTGTTTTTATGTTTTTTAAATTTAATTTTTTTATATAATAAAATATACAGTTTGATAGACACTGTCTACAATTAATTAATTATTATTAATTCATAGGCGTAAATAGGAGAGAGGCTTGGGTGGGTTTTAGCTTCTCCCAAAATTTTCGGGTAAATGTATATGCTTATAAACATATTAGTATTAACTTTATTTTTGCTAACAATATAAAAAAAATATAATGTTTCATATAAACAAATAATCATTCAAGTCAGTTGTAAACATCAATAGAAACAATAAATATATTAATAAATAAATTAATTAATTAAAAACAATTTGCTAGAAAACATTTTTAGGAATCTAGCCCACCCTAACTTAAAGGACTAGTTACGCCTATAATACATTTTCAAACAACTCATAACCTATTCACTATTTTACTTATAACATTGTATATAGTTTCATAGTATGTGTAATATCTAAAAATAAAATAACTGTTAATTAATTAGTTCTAAGTAGTAGATAATTTTAAATTAAAAACAGAGTAATTGAGATATTATAAAAATGTTAAAAAAATGACATGTATAGTCTATCCAGCGAGAGAACGCGCCGATTCTGCGCAACCCCCCGCGTCATCGTATTATCAAAACTGGTTTGCTCATGGGTGAGTATCATTGGGGAATGCGCAGAAAAACTGATCTGTTTGCGATGCGTTCTCTCGCCGGACAGAGTATAGTATTATATTTATTGAAAACAATTAATAGGTGCACGATATCTTAAGTGGTAGGTACCTATAGACATCTAGTTGTAGTAATTTTAAATCGAGTTTTAAATTGATTAAAATAACTTATGATCCTATGATCAGATAATGTTCATACAATTAAGTAAAAGGTTAGTTGTAAGTTGTAGATCATTTTTATTTTTATTTTATATATTGTAATATATCATAAAAGACGATAGCTGTTTGATAGTTAACTGTGTAAGTACGTACGTATATCTTAAATATGTATTGAAAAATTAATTCAATAAACATTAATAAGGAGTTATATGCATAAAGAATTATATTATTATACTATCAATATGTCACATTATTACATTATACATTCCATTATATTTCCATAAATTATAGTAAATTTTATTAGATTCATTAGAGTCATAAATTATTATACGTGTTTAATGCATATAACTTATGTACAGGCGTAACTAGTCCTTTAAGTTAAAGGGGACTAGATTCCTAAAAATGTTTATATGTAGAAAATTTGTTTTGATTAGATTATTATTTATTGTTTTTATTGATGTTTACAACTGACTTGAATGATTATTCGTTAATATGAAACATTATACATTTTTTTTCTATTGCATGCTAAAATAAAGTTAATAGTGTTAATACTAATATGTTTATAAGCACATAGTTATTTACCAAAAAATACTGGGGAGCCCGAGGCCCACCCAATCCCCCCTTTAGTTGTGCCTATGGATTTGTCTCTGTTTTGAAATATTCTATGATATAGTGCTATACTGTCATTTTCATTTGTCATTTATCGATATTGTCATTGTATACTATCGATAAATGATTTTATGGTCACCTAGGTATATGTAACGTATTTTATTTGAATTGTTTGATATTTTGATAGGTAACACATTTTTTGTATCGCCCCATGCTTTAAAATTAAAATATTGAAAAAAAATGTTGTTGAGCATAGATGTAAGTAGTTTAATTATTCATCTCGTCTTTTAATTTGTTAAAAAAAAAATAGTTTTTACTTTTTACTATAATTGATAACTTAAGATCCATATTATGCCGGATCTTATTAGCAATTACCTATCATATTTTAATGAATCAGTAGTATAGGTATTCTTTTAAACATGATGTATAGTGGCCAATGATTGAACCATTAATTTAATCATTGTTTTTATGCAACTCAGCAATAATCATGCAAAATGGAACATTAGTTGTTTTGTATTACCCGTTTTAGAGTCGATTAGATGGAGACAGTAAATTTTAGTGTATCATTCTGGTTATTAGGATAATTATAAAATTAATGATAAAATTAATTATTACGCAACGCACATGCATATTGACAAGGTTGGCCGTGAAATGTAAATATAAATTAATTTATGTTTAATGTTCAAAACTAGAGAAACACGTTTGAGTAAGCATGTGTTACTAGAATATATACACCTATGTTATGTACGTTTAAAAATAAATTAAAGTCATAACTCATAATGAGTGCTAGGTAAATTATGTCAATTAATATTTATAGAAAAGTCTATTAGTTATTAAGTAATACTGAACATTCAAGTTCAAGCACCCATTTTACATTTATGATTAATGATTTTTCAATTGATTAAATATATTGGTTGTACCATGCACTAGATTTTTTGTTGCGGGGATTCTAAATGGAGTGATGAAGGTATTGATCTTACAATAATGTGTTTTTTATTTTTATGCCTGTCATTACTTTTCGAGGCAATAAAAATGCTTCAATTTTAGGGGTGGTTTCTGGTAGTAAATTGGATATAGTTAGTCATTGAATGAGAGGGGGGGGGTTGAAAGTAAAACATTCCCAGTACTTTACAAAATTAGCCAAAAAACCAATAAAATAAATTAAGGTAAAATAGGAAATATTACGCAAAACCAGATTAATATCGATTTTATTTTTTTAGTACCTAACTCAAAACGAATAATCAAAATTCTATACAGTTTTCACTAAATAATTATTTTAGTATTTTCTATACATCATACAATGTTCAATAATTCTAACTATTTTTGAGTTATTTAAAGATATTTTCAATTATTAATATTTTTCTCAATAAATCTATTTGAAGTATTTGAATATGTTAAATAAATTTCGTGATTAGATAGATGGAGTGGAGTGGTACAAGGTATACGCCTCAAAATATTGGTCCACTCCTTTACTCATCTAAAATACTAATAACTTATTGGAAAATAGATTATTTTATAAAAAAAAGTCTTAAAAAAATATTCTGCTAACGAAAATGTGATTAAAAAGGTAGATAAGTGGATACTACTCTGCTGTACATGAGGTGTTGAGTGGGTCATAGTTATGGGTGTGTTAAATTTTAATTAAATGTTATATCACTGTTTTCAAGTGGAGACGGTCTGTCAGTCTGTATCACTAAAAAAATATTTCGTGATGTATTTTTTTTTTTTTTTTTTTGATATAGCTATTAAAGTATTGAAGTCATTTATTTTACTCTTAATATTACGAATATTACGATAGATTAATATAATTTTTTCCAAAAATATTGTATTTATAATATTATTATTTATTAGTTATTAGTTATAATAATTACATAATACAAGGCGATTCTTTTATCATTAAGCACTTAGTATTTCATTAAGTATTGACTTTTTTTCAAAATATTTTGTTTCATTTTTTTCAAACTAAAAATGATGAAAGTACGAAATTTTTATTTTTTTTCATCCTTTTATTTAATAATGAAACCACTATCAACTTTTGATTTTCAGATGGTAACCTATGTAATGTACTAAATTAATAGGGCTATTTTTTACAAATTTAACGTTCAAATTATTATTTTTCATTAATTTTTTAGCGAGATATATAGCTTTTAAAAGTTGGTGGTTTTTGGTTTTTATAATACCTTTTAGCTTGTTTCATATTTCATTATATGTAATAAACTTGTTATCGACTATTGACGCAGTGATGAACTTTGTACCTGTAGTTACCAATGCCTCACATTCGTAATAATCTGTAGAACAAAACCTAAAGACATCAAACCACCCAACTTTGAGCAGTTATAACCCACTATAACGGTTACATGAAAAAAAAAATTTTAACGTTGAAATTCATAAAGATTAGCTTTACTATTTTATGGCATTTTAAATATAGGTTGTCATTTGAAAATAAAAAGTTGATAGTGATTTCATTATTAAATATAAGGGTTAACAAAATAAAAATATAATATAGTTTTAGAAAAGCATAAAACTAAACATTTTGAAAAAAAAATTTAAAAAAGTCAAAACTTTTTGAAATAATGAGTGTTTGATGATAAAAGAATCACGCTAAATATTTATACCATATTATACCAACTTATATAACTCGAAATATAATAGCATATATCTGTGAATAATGTAAGACAGTAAAACTACTAAATAAGATCATATAATAATAGTATAAGCTATAAAAATAGAATATCTTAAAAATAAATCAATAATATCATCTCGTATAGGAAAATTCATATAGTAATGTAATAGTAGGTATACGCAATACTTTTAAGTCCCCACAAATAATGCTTTTATTTTATAACAAAATAATTAATATAAGCTAATCATCATCGAAACATGTAATTTTATTCAAATTTGTATAAAAACAATTGTGTTTGTATCGATTTTTAGATTTTTTAGTCACTATACATATGAACTAATACTATTTATGAAGCATATTGTTTTACATTTTTATAACTTAGCTATACAATTTTAAGATTTTATACATGTTTAACTATAAAATACTTATAAAATGTTTACATTTTCATGATTTTGAAGAATTTTATAAAAAATTTCTTTTTCTTATGCTTATTAATTTTATTAAGGTAACTCGAACCTTATTTCAACCCACGCATTAAAATTGTCATCCTTCAAATGCAATTCCGACATTTACCCCATGCAAAAATGGCTATTACCAACACCAAGAACATGACTTCCGATTTCAAACATGACTTCGCTCAACATCTTGACTTGACGATTGATCACGTGTTCTAATACTTCAACAGTTCAAACACCCATGAATACGTTCAATACTTTATCGTCATTGTTATATTTGTAGAGAGATGATACATTGATATACATATGTTCAGTCAATTACATAGACTTAACTGCTTAAGACATGAAAGGTCATTTTAATATTAATAAAATATAAAAGATACTTACATTATAATACAAGTATAACATATTAACAATAACGTGCGTCGAATAGTAATACAAGATATGTTAAGGTTAGGTACAACTATTAAATACTTACAGCCATGTCTAACTGTTTATGGAACCAACACTAAAATACTATACTGTATTCTTATAACTTTTATATAGACACAAGAACAACTATATATGGGATCTTGTTTTAAATTTTCAAGAATTTTGATCAAGAGAATGAAATATAATCAATATTTATAGGAAAAAAAAAATTTAAAAATCAATTTTTTTAAATTATACCATGTATTGAAAATGATAGTATTATAAAAAATTGGTGAACATATTAAGCTGGAGCTCAATCTAGAGGGGGCTATTTAAAGATTTTCATACACCACAAAATATCTTGAAGATTAGGCTATAACGCCTATAACCGTGATTAAAACATCACCAATCAAAAATTTCAAGGGGAGGGCTATACACCCATGGCCCTCCTCTCAGCTACGCTACTGCTTTTAAGTATAAACGAATATTCGTTTTTGAATTACAAAAAAAAAAAAAAATTGTTTAAGGAGAAATAGTTACGGCACGAGGTGAATATAATATCACCCCTAATATCATAATAATTTGAACTTCAAACGGTATAGGTAAAAGAAAATTAATTTGACTTTCTAGATACAATTTTTTTTTTTAATATAGATTAAAAAACTTATAAATAATCTTATATTAAATTAAATCTTAAGTGTAACAGACATTTTTTATGAATATTTAATTACAATATAATTTTTAATTTTTAAGATTTTGACGAATTTTGTCCTAATTCTAACTTGAAATGTTTATAAAAAATATTGTGAGCATAATTTTTTTTTTTAATTGGAGAATAAACTTTTTATTAGTAACCTTGTATTAAAGTTTCAAGAATTTTTATCCATTTATCAATGTTTTAAACTAATTGATTTAAAAACTTAAAAATTGTAATAAAATATAAAATTAATTATTTTGTTAAATCGTTATTTTTATAATTGCATCATATTAATAAATATTTGCATATTTTAAAAAACGTTAAAAGTTTTCGATAAAATAACCGTTAAATGAATAAACCCGTGGCCTGTATAATATCAATAATGTATAAAAATATTTACAAAAACACAATTTATCTTTAAAATATAGTGGTGAACATGCAACCAATTAAATTAATTTTGTTTACATACAACTATTTACACCTGAATTTACATTACAACACATTTTGTGGTTTTAACGTCTAGTTCTATATGGGACACGACCCACAAGACCTCCATTGGCTCCATTTAAATATATTACGCCTTAGCCACAAATCAATTTCGATTATACCATGTATGCAAACTCTTGAAATATCTAGTATTTTTCCGTTCACTGTTGAGTTGAGAATAAGTAACTTATAAACCAACAAACATTTCTATGGGAAAACATACCTATCTAGCGGCTACTTCTATAAAATAAATACGTATCTAAATATATTGATTATATTATCAATAAGTAAATAATTATTATGAAACTAAATAGATATTATCTATTATACGTTTATTGTTTTGAGGTTGATTTGTTCGGAACTATACTTCCGTAATTACATTTTTGATATGTAAATGTTTTGTTTATTTTTAATGCAACAATACAATGTAATTCACTGAATGTGTACGTGAACTTACGTGTGTATGCCGTATGGAATTAATATTTTACAATACTTATAAGCACAGTTATACTGAATCACGTTATCTGTGTCAGAGTTACAATGATACATTTGTATCGATCTTTATGCTCTTGGTTAGTAGATATTACAAGTTTTCTACTTAAATGATTTATTTTGATATATATTATTACAGATCAATGTACACTTGTGAGTTTATGCTATGGTATGTATATTTAATGTTTGTGCGAAATCCCAAACAATATATTAATATATTAATTTTAAATAATATGTTTTTTTTTAATACTTGTTATTTTGTATAATAATAACGTTATAAACATTATAAATTTTTTAATAATCTTTCAGAATTGGCGCATACCGGAATACAATAATAAGATAAATGGGATAATATGAATGTAACGCGAGTGCAACTGTGGGCAGGAATAAAGTAGAAAAATTGTGTTCTAATAATAATAATATACCTAATTTCTTAACACGTATTTTTCGTCTAGCCTGTTTTCCGAATCACACGAACTATTGTTTACATACGATAATCTGCTGGATAAACAACACTCTTAGTCCAAAGCCTGAATCGGCCAATTATTGTTTTTGCGATCGGGGGGGCAGTAGTAAAGCATCATCATTAGCAGCAACAGGAGACACGCGCGGCGATTCTAGTAACAGTCCAGTGCGATCAGCCTTATACGCACAGTCAACAGACCGATCACTTTCGGGAAACATCGTTCAGGTTAGTACGGATAAATGTCTGTAATATAATTTTAATGTGTTAAAATATTTGCAACCGTCCATATAATACGAGACAGTTTTTGATTATGTATTACAATAATAATAATAATATGTGGTTTGTATAATATGATGGATGTGTTCTACGCTTTTGCATTTTGCCATATTTCTTCGTCACCTAGTACTTAGTAAGTACTACATACGTCATTGATTAGATATTCATATTATATTTAATCAATGCTTACGTCATGTTCAAATCGCGACGAACCGTTTTTACTTGGACATGACGTTGGTCGTGGTGCCGGTTGTATGTGTTTTAACGTTAGGAAAAAAAATCTACCGCCAAAAAATGAATCGTCTGTGTTTACACATTTGATGATATAATTAAGACATAGGAAATTTAAAAAATAAGTGCTATTATCAACAATGATAAAAATATCGCAGATACTCACGTTATTGTATTCTTTGGTACCGATAAATCAACAGCTATCGATGTAGGTTATAAGTTTTAACGTCATATTATGTACACCGTGAGATATCCCGTCAGCATTTTGTTGTCTATGCCATATGAAGTTGAAGAGAATGACGTTGTTACGTCGTCCTGCGAATATCCCACAAAAAAAGTACGCCGTGATATTAAGTTTTTTTTTTTCATTGGGTAGTTTGAATACAAAATATCTGTCCGAGCGTTTCAATATAACAACAAAAAGTTAGATACGATCGGTCGAAAAACTGTAGCGTACTTACATAATATAATATATGAGTATTTTTACGCTTTTGTTCTAAAACATTTTAAGTTTAATTTTAATTATCAAATGTGTATATTATTAAGTAAATCATCATCATCCATAGCACAGTAATTAATATGGTATGAAAACAAACAACATTTTTAAAAATATGACCAATCTGTTTAACAAAATAAATAAGCAATTAAATAAGTTAACATCGTGTTTTTCACTCGTTTAATTCATAATAGATCAAAGAATTTATTTGTTTTGAACAATTGAACATAAAACAATAATATTGCGTTTTACAATATTATAATATGCTGGAAGTAGAAGAGTGTATAATTTATTTTAATTATACACTCTTCCACTTAAATTGTAAAGATGCTGTGATAAATTAATCAAATGTTATTGTTGTCTAAGAATAATACATTTAGTCGTTATATACATTGATTTATTTTATGGCACACATTTCTGAGAGCGCTGAAATGCTTCAAAAATTCCATACACTAAGTTTTTAATATTTATAATACGTCATGGTATGGTAATACGAGTATATTTAAGATTAATTTAATATTTAAAAATGTATGAATTGTCTTTATAAACGAAGTGGTAAAAGTTACATTTTAATAAAACTATTGCAAAAACAAAAAATAAAATAAAATAATAAATACATGTTATAGATATAATTTAATTTAATCATAAATATTATATATATATATATATATTTTTAAAGATCAGGCTATTGAAAAATCAATTAATTTTAAATATTTAAGTTATTGTTGTTTAAAAAACTTATATAAATTATTATTATTATAATATACATACATGTTTTTAAGTTTTTCGCGAGTAATGTATCATGTATGTCAATTATTTAGAATTTTTATGATAATCTTAAAAATTAGTGTTAATAAACTAATACTTATTTTATTATATGTTTAAATTTTTAGTAGATGGGTTCTTGGTTTTGTTATAACATTCATTTATTGTTGTGTCTATCTGATATAGGCATATGTTACAGAGTGAGTAATAAGAAAAATGCTTTTATATATATATACGTCGGTTTTTATTCACATAGGTGGGCCATAGATGTACGTATAATAATAAACACAATATTGATAAATCTGTATAAGATACATGTATATAAAACATATTATTGTGTAATGTTAATACTATATTGTATCAACATTTTATAACTATAGGTATAACGTAAAATTTTAATATACCTATACTCGTATATTTTTCTTATGATAGCTTATACATATTCTTACTAATATCAACTATCAAGTTTTCATAATGACATATTAGCAACACATAATTTAAATAATAGTTGTGTTAGGCAGTTACGGTTCCTATTTTTAGTGAAATAGGTATAATTAATAATTACCTAACATAACCTAACCTAGGTAGGATAGTTAAATATATATGCAAAATATTCTAAACATTATTTTCCGAGGGGTAATTTGTTTAGTACATAAAATAATTTTAAAAGATAAAACTTATTTGAAATTTTTTTTATAACTTTTTTTATTTTTAGAGAACTTTTATCATTCATTATTTTATGTATTATTTATATTAGTTATACGTATTATGTTTTTGTTTATACATAATATATTAGATAAAAACAACAGTCAGGGAAATAAAATTGTGGTCATGTGATGTTATATCTATATGATATATAAATAAGTCGTTTATTTACGACTTGCATTAAACGTAAATCGTAATAACTTAAAATTACTATTGTGTAGTACAATACGATACTAATAAACAAATAATGTAAATACATTTTTAATCAACACTATGTAAAAATATTTTTTAAGAACATTGATTTAAGTTTTGTTATACTATAAATGCATTTAATCGTATTTTTTTTTTCTAATAAATAATTATATTTTCACAGTTAATATAATAATAAATATATTCTATTTCAGATATATGATAATATATACTTGTATATGTTTATTAATATAAAAGTACAGGCATTTTTTTAGTGATTATTGAAGCAGTGTAAACAATTAATGACGATAAACATTCCTAAGCATTCGATGCAGAAAATAAAGCAGCTTTTAAAATAAATATGTTTTTAAGCAAGTTTTATTTTATTTTATTTTTTTCGCTTTTTTTTCTAATCGTTCGTAGGTTAGTTTAATCGATAAATCGTAACTTTAGTGTATTTACGGGGGAAGGATATGTGCGGATAGATCCCCTTCTGGTCTTTTTTTTACTGATAGGTTTAATAATTTCGTACAAATATTACAGAAATACAGAATACAATTATTGAAAAAGCTACATTTTTTTATAATATTGAAATATTAAGAATTTGGAAATATTATGGTTGATGCCCGTAGTCAGTCAATACACGACTTACTGCTAAATATTATGTATATGATTGAAAACAATTCGTATTGTAAATCGTAAAATTCGGTCAGTCTTCATTATTGTCAATAACGATCCGGCTATTATCATGCTTTTAATAATAAGCGTTTAGTTGCTATTTCAAAACATATCGCATTGCGAAGGCATGTATATATAAATAGGCATTCTAAACAATAATTTCTAATAATTAAATGGAAATATGGAATAAAAATAATAATCAAACATATAAACACTAAAAACAATTTATTACTTATTTTTATAATATTTATTATTGCATTAGTTTATTTTTAATCCAGAATAATAATTTACTACTCATTAAAGTTAAACACTTGCGGCTTCGCGCTAGTTCCAGTGCCGAACAACCACCTAGGTAAACTAGGCAGTTGCTTAGCGGCCTTTACCTTCCCAGGGCCCAGGCTCCCAGCCAAGTACCAAAAAAGGGCTCTTCTTTAGTAGCTATATAATATACCTAATACTATATTTTTTCGTGCAGCAAAAAAAATATCAATTTTTTTTTGTCTTAACAAATGTTAATAATAAGAACCTCGATAAGTTCTTATTACCTATTATTAAGTAAATCTTTACTTAAACAATTAAATAATACGTTTACTATCGAAAATAAAGTAATTATAACAATTATTTATAATAATGATGCATCGGTATAGTCTTACACTGACAGTTTACCAATTGCGCCTTAAATTACTTGTTTATATACTAATTGCGTTCTAAATATTTTAGGGTCGATAGATCAATTGCGCTCTATAAATTTTAGGGTCGATACATCATACATGTATTGGTGCACTAATTGTGTTCAAAATATTTTACAATATCGTCAATAGCTAAGGAAAATGTTTTAGTTAGTTATAATTATTACATAATAAATGAAAACAATAACCAATTATTTTGTGAGTATTAATACATAATCTAATGTAATATAAATAATTTTTTTTTGCATTTTACAAGTTATTTTATGATCATCAATTATTCAAAATTAATTACCAGTTTACAGTTATTTTACATTATAATTCGTTTCATAAATTTACCGATATTGTTATAAAATATACTATACCCACTACCTAGTCACACCAGTAATCGATTGTTCAACAAATAAGTTTTAATTTTTAAGCACTTTATATGTTATATTCGCGAAATTAGTATACTCATCCTAAATTATAAATAGCGCAATTGGTGTATTGATCCTAAACAAAAATTTTGTGTTAGGCGCAAATTGGTCCTTACACTAGGGCTCCGTTGTGGTTTAATTGACTTATAAACAAATTAATATTTAAAAAAAGTCAAATTAAGTTTAATTATTTTTAATATAGAAATGAAATAAAATGCATTTTTACAAAAATTATCTTTTATCAATAAAAAATAATAATTGCTAACAAATCCTAACCATAAATGTAGGTGAATTTACGTGGTAAATGAATAATATAACATAATGTTATGAATTTATTAATATAATATATTAAATATATTTCCAACGAGAAAAAATATTACGAGAGACATAATTGGGCGGGAAAGTAACATGGCTTAGATGTTATATTTTAAGGTCACTATCGTCGACTTTTCTCGTAATCCAGGGTCAGTGTTCGAATGAATATAATTTGGTTGCGTCACCATCAGAGTACATAATATTATGTTTCCCTTATGCCGAAAGTAGTGACCGTCGGCGTACTAGTCAGTCATAGGCGCTCGGCTGCTGATGCTAGATTCATTTCCACCCACTCACTACTACCTTCGATGTCACTCACATCCATCATGGTGTGATAAAAACCTGTACTTCCGTGTAAAGTGACGTCGTCATCCTGGTTGTCGTTATCAATCTAAAGTCTGAATAATATTGCTCATATCCGACTATGTCCGTCCAATTTTGTGTCGTATAGAAACTTCTCACGCAGACTCAAAAATTGTTTCCATCTTGTTTCCAGTCAATTAATGCCGATAACTGCAGTATATAGACCTTCTTATCGATAAATCTAAAAGCTGCTTACAATATTTTCTGTTCAGTGTAATTGACTTCCCGTCAATCGTGGACAAGTCACGTACAGTGTCTTTTTTTATAATAGTTATTTCTTTGATTTTTAAAAAAAAAAAATTTATTTAAAAACTATTTTATTTTACAGAAAACTACATAGATTATTTGATTAAACATTGCTTTGTCGAATAATTATGATTTTATAAGCACGTTCATCTTGAGATCTGAAATGAAAGTGACGTTGTTTTTATTGTTTTCTTATGATTTAAAATTGTTTGCTAGGTATTCAAGACACCATATAATATAACATAAAACAAATAGGTACCTACTGATATAAAATAAAATAGATTCTTTTTTCAAATAGACAATAGTATCGTTGTATATTATGATGTGTATTCAATCGTTAAAATTTTATATTTTTTCCCCTGTGTCGACGGATAAATTTAGTCGTCCTACCCTCTTACTACAATACATTTTATCAGTGTGGACAAAATCATTCTCAGATATAAATATGTACATGAATGTTAGGTTATAATTTAATAATAATTATTATTACTATTGACAGTCAAGGAAGAGGACTTAATCTTCATTAATTAATGAGATGGTATTAAAAAATAATTATAATAACAAGTTCTACTGGTCTAGTCTTAATTGTTTGAGAAATAATCGTTTACACCTAATATAACTGCGTAATAATTTCTATAAACCTAAAGTGTTTATAATAATATATTATGGTATGCATGCAACAATGTAACATACATTCGGATAAGTATTTTTCATTTTTTTTCCATTATAGACATTTATATCTATTTGTATTTTATTATGTATTCTGTATAGGAGGTACCTATACAGTACCTATACACATTATAGTTTACATAACAAATGGTATATAATAATATGAAGAAGTATTTAATTATAAACATCGTTTTTTTACATTGATTATTGTGCCTTAGGCTTATGAGTTGTAAAAACAAAAATATTAAACAAATCTGCTATGCATCAAGGACAGATGCGACGATTAACCAAGTTTTCTTTGATACCAAAATCAATAATATATATTATTATTGAATACAAATTGTATCAAATGTTTTGTGGTAGAACTTATTGCGTAATAATGTAATATTATATGATTTCTTCACACGTAGCTATTAAATATTTTGTATAATAATATTGTAGGCTACAACGTTAGCTAAGTTACTATTGAAACACAGCATGTCAGCATGGCATATATACAATACTATAAAATTATAAAACTATCGTTTATTTAATGGTATTCATAGGAACAATTAATTACCGACTATTCAGAGAATTCAAAAGTACTTGTAAGAACAATGATTGTACCACTTACCGATGTTCAGCTGAAAGAGATTCAAAACTTTTGTCCAAGATCAAAGGTCGAGATTGATCAAGATGTAGACATCGTAAGACACTGGTTAAATAAACAACCACATCTACCCAAAACAAGTAAGTACCAAGTTTACAGTAATATCGATTTTAACTTATTCGACATCTTAACACGGGGATAACAAACCACATTAAATCGAAGAGGCTAATTTATAATAGAAATGAGTGAAGAGAGATTACCAGAAACTAAAAAAAAATCAATCTTAGGATTAATTACTGAAAAATTAATCTGAATGTCTCATTGTATTGTACGTTTAGTGATATTTTTTCAAGTTATCGTCACGATAATTTATAATATAAACTAGTTCTGTGGTGTATTACTACGTAATAATAGTATATTTATAAAAAATGGATTACTCATATTATCTTTAATATAATATTATTATTATTATCATAGTTATATTGCGAGGATAAGTAAATTTAATACGAATAGTGCATAAATTAACCGGTTAGTAGTCGTAATATAAGTTAAAAGGCATAATAGATAAATACTACGGAACTCTATACAACACGAATGACGAATGTATTTTGATTATATGATCAACATTCGAGTTTATTTATAGATATATATATATTGTAGTTAGATATATTTATATGGCTATATATATATATATATATATAAAATAATAAATAGGTATAAATAAAGCAGACGCAGAAGGTTATTCTAAAGTATTTCTTTGACAAAAAGTGTCGTTTGTAAATTATGAAAATATTATATTATGTGAATTTATTTATACATGATACGGCTTGAAATTTTTACAAGTGTTATATCGTATGTGGCTTTAAAAACTAATTTGGTATGAAACAAAATAATAATTATTAATACATTTTTTATGTTTTTTTTTTTGGGGGGGGGGGAGGGGCGTCAGAATAAACATAAATTTATGTTCCATTCAGCGCGTACATTATTGCAATATTAATCCACCACAGACAAATATATAATATTAAATCGAGAATCGAGTTACAGCACTTAAAGACCACACAGTCGTCATACTTGTTGTCATACGTAGGACCATATATAATCAATTATCTGTACATAGAAATTAAAAATTAAAAATGACTAAACTTGATATGTCTAAATAAATGGTTAATGCAACAAAATAAGAACTTTCAAATGAAATTACTTTCATAATTTTAAATACTAATATTAATGTTATCCCATAATTTAATTTTAATTGCTTGCATATCATATTTTATAGTTTTTAATCTTTCTTTATCTAGATACCTATATGTAAATAATAAGTATCAAACTAATATTAAGAAAATTATTTATTAGATAAGTATTCATGCTCGTGGGACCCATTACTCTGTTGAAAAATAAATAATAAAATAATATATGAATTTAAATATCCTAAATTACGGATTATTAACATAATTATAAATAAAAAATTTAATTCTTTATTTTTGTTTTCAGGCGATGAATTCATAAAAAAAGTTTTATTTAGCTTGAAATATCGCACGGAAAAAGTCAAAACTGTGATTGATAATTACTATACTGTTAAAGAATTATTTCCTCAAATTTATGGAGACCTAGATCCAACATCAGAAACTTTTAGAAAACACGTAGAAGCTGTGTAAGTAGATAGTATCGCATAATATTTCATAATAAATGACATATAATATTATTACCTATTTGTTTATAAGTATAATATATTATTAATTAATAACAAAAATACTTAACTAATAGGAGCAGGTATGTATTTTCTTATGTATTTTAAATCACATAGGTATAGATAGTAGGTATTATAGTTATATTTTTTAATTATATTAAAAAGTATGAACTAAAAATCTTTGTATTTTGTGATCTAGGTACTAAATAAGCGTTAAAAGAATAAAAATAATATCTACTTATAAGTTTTTTGAACTTCGTTATTGTATGAAATGTATTATTTTAGTTTGCAACAACAAACTCATACTCCAGTTACATTAACTCGCGCAGAACGTCTATTGTTCTTTTTTTTTTATACACAAATTATTGTATCAATCACGATGTATGTGTGTCTATTACTCAAAACAACGAAAGGAACGTTAATTATTGTAACCCAAAGTAAAAGTAAAAACTGATAATTAATAAACAAAGATAGATTCTCAATTTGGTTTATCTGTATATTATATTATTATAACTTATACATTTATTATTTCAAATACATCTATTAATTATATTTACTGAACTCACTATTGAATATATTATGTATTTCTTATTAAATTAAACAATTTTAAGCCATATTAAAAATATATATAATATAATAAATCTATAAAAAAGTACAGTTATAAATTAATAACGAATACATGCTTTCATAAATTTAGTCATTCTAAAATCCACTTAAAAAAAAAAAAAATAATTAATCGCTCGATCTACATTAGCTTTCAATAATGCATTGCAACTATTTCAAATTATAAAATTCATAAAACTGAACTTTTATGAGGATTTACCACTGACAATATTGTACCATTTAAATATGAGAGATACTATTATAAAGTTATAATAATTTGAAGATGTTATATTATATTTTGTACGAAATATAATATATATCTACATATTATATACAAATTAACTAGTAGGTAAGTAAACGGTAATTGAATAGTTTATCGGGATTCTTAGAAAAATATTTATTTATTTATTCACACGTCATTATAGCAGTAAGTTATATTTTTTATTAACAATTATTATAATTAACAGTGTGAATGTATTATAGACATTTAATTTATTATATAAATTATAATATTATTATACATCATACAATAGTATTTTTTTTTAATGATTGTTCTATAATTATTTTTCATTACATCAAAATGAAATAAGTTTGAAACTTAAAATAATTTACTTGTTGAATCTCTCGATTTTCTCGTTTAACAGATCACACGAATGAAAAAAAGAGTTTTTAATTTTGACCTCCTTAAGTACCAACAAAATTTATTTTCCTTTTCAAATTGGGGCTGAAGTCAAAAATCAAAGCACTATTACTAGTATTACTACTCCAAACGTGACGACAGACACAAAAAAAAAAAAAAGCACATAATCGTAAAATCAATAAATTTATCATTCCGCTCAGAATCTAAAAATATTAATTACTGCAGTGTAAAAGAACACGGAACAAATTGTATTTACTATTTTATTTTTAAATTAGTAGATTTTAAGCAAAATATGTTTATAGTTAATTAGTTTATATGATAAATATTAAATTGTATAACTTGTCGAAAAGCAAAAGCTATATGAATTTAAATTTATATAAAATATAACTTTTTAATTCGTCGTTTTTATTTAATTATAGTTACATGTTTCCATTGCCTAAACTCACGGCGGACTTCCACAGAGTGCTCTGTTACCGGATGGCGACAACAGATGCGAAAGAGTTTTGTCCTGATAGTCAATTAAAACGCAATGAAATGATGTGGAATTGGTTGTTTGATGAAGACGCATTGACATTAGGAGATATTTGGATATTCGATTTAACAAATATGGAGTCCATGGCTCAATGGGCGCATTTCAATCTCAGTTTTATGAAAAAAATTCTTAAAATAAATATGGTAATTTTGTTTATTGATTATTAAAACATTATAATATATCACAATCGCAGACAATACATTTCGTTTGATAAAACAAAATAAAAACCTGAATGATAATTTAGCAAATTCTTAGGTCAGTATATACTAAGTTAAACATTATAATTCACTGACAATTATATATATATATTTCTTTTTAGATTCTGAACGGAGTGATAAACGTAATGGTTTTACAATGATGTGTGTTTTTATTTATTTATTTATTTATTTTGTGTCCGTTATCGATAGGGCTAGGGACTTTACGCCCTAAAAAATCTTAAAATATGCATGTATTTATGCCCTAAAGAATCTCTAAATATGCTATTAAAATATGCATTTAAAAAAAGTATATCTGTAATAAATAATAATAATATTTGTAGATATGATCCATAAATAGATAAATTTAATTACATAGATAAATTTAATAAATTATCTGAGATAATTATTTTATTTTATTCAGATTTGTTTTCATTTTACATCGAGTTTTAGTCTAAAATAAAATGTTTTAATTTTTTTAAAAAAAACAATTTAAATTTAATACATTTGTCTATTTTTAATATTGTACTAATTACCTTGAGAATTAAATTATATTTATTCATATAAATAATTGTCAAATATGCACTTATAATAAAATAAAAAATGGTCAAATATAAAAAATATGCAACATACATTTTAAATATAAACTCGTATTGCTATGAAACAAATTTCTATATTACTTAGCTAGGTTTTTAATGATTATTTAAAAACATGCTAACTCTTAGAAGTCCTAAGGCCTAGTCATCACGTTTCGGAGTAGTATTAGTGCTTTGATTTTTAACTTCAGCCCCAATTTGAAAAGGATCTAGTTGGTACTTTGGGGGTCAAAAGCAAAAAATATCTAGTAGTTTCCAAAAACGCCAGGAAAAACCAAAAAAGTAACGGAAAAACGGGAATTTTTACGCATAACCGGTTTTCAACAAAATCAATATTTTTACAATACATTTAGTGTAAAATTAAGTAAAATAAGAAGTACCTATTATGTTTGACATAAAACTATTTTAATTATATAATCATTATCGTCGATTGAAAAAAACATAGTGAGTGCTTTGTCACTAATAAGTTTAATCACGTATTATTTTCAATTTTTTTAATTTAAAAAAATTAAATAACTTAAAAACCTGTGTAACTTAATTTTAGTTACTTAATGTACATAACATGTTTTAAGGTTTTAAATAACTTATGGACACCACCAGTAAATTATGATTTTCCAATATTAAAAATAAACTCTAAAAGAAACCTGAAATCTAATAAATTATTTTAGAGCCGTTTTAATGCAAGATCTATAAAGAAGATCTTTATAGATTTTGGTCTTAATGGACTCACAATGCTATTAATCCATGGAGATGTGCCTCTAACAGCTGAGAAAGTGGTGGACGATCTGGCAAAAAAGCCCAAAAAATTAGACTTTTTATTATAATGTAATGCCAATAAATATATAATTTTTTTAAATAGTATAAAATTTATAATTAGTATGACTACGGGGATGGGGGGGTAGAGCTCCCCACTTTTGTATTCTAGTAAATTTTCAGAGCCCCCCCTTTCCCATTGAAAATTCCTGAAAACGCCACTAGATGGATCAATATATTATTTTGTCTGTATGATATATGTAATTAATGGTTTAAAAGTTGTATTAGACATGTATATATTTATTATTGGATTTATTTTTAGGAAGCAAAACCAGTGAGGATCAAGCGAGTTCATTTTGTAAACATAACACCAATAGCTGAAACCTCGCTTAATTTTATAAAACACTTTTTCCCGCAAAAATACAAGGATAGAGTGAGTAAAATATAAGTCAATATTATTAAAATAATATATTCATTGTAGTGATTAAATTTTATGAAAATAGGAGACCTAAAATTTAACGTTTATTTCAGATCTTATTTAATGCAACTTTCGAAAGTCTACATGTCCTTTACCCAATTGATATGTTTCCAAACGAATGGGGTGGTAAAGCTGGAAATATGGCTGAACTAAGTCGTAAGTGCTTTACAAAACATAAATAAAATATTATCTTTGTCATTTTGTACATTTAAATTAAATTTCTTTGTATATCTAGCACCTTCCAATATGTGCTACTAAACTGTCTGTCAGAGACGTATTTAGGGGGAGGGTAGGGGGAATTGGGCCCCAAGCAGTAAGTTTTTAATTTTGGAGAGCATTTCGATATAATACGGTACCTAAGTTTTTCTTACCTGTGACGCAAAATGACTAAATACGTCTGTGCTGTCTGTACTTATATTATATGTGCCTACATAAAAAGTTTTGATAATATTTAATTTTTTAATAAATATTGCATTCATAAAAACATTTATTCATTACAGAAAGAATGCACGAAGAACTAATAAAACGTAGAAGTTGGTGCATTGCAATGGAAGGAATGAAAGCCGATTCTAGTAAGCGGATCGGTCAATCCAAGACAGCTGATAAGTCAATTCTGGGCATAGAAGGAAACTTCAAGAAACTTTGTTTCGATTAAACACGACGAGATGATAACTATTACCTATACGATTTTATATGTATAATAGGTACAGTGTACATTATGTTAAAAATCTAAATTTTAGTATTGCAATTATATTTGTACATGTGGTTTATGGTTAGGAAATCGGTGATCTAAATACAATAACAATGTATAATAATTTATTAGGTGGCTTAACTTTTTTTGTTTCCCTGTATTATTGTTTGAATATAGTACTGTACTTAAAATTTTTATTCTGATTTTATTGTTATACAGAGTTGTAAAATATGTAATTTAAAATATTAATAAAATAATGTTGAAAAACACTAAAATTATCGTTTCCTGTTTACAAAAAATAGGCAGATTTATTTAGAACGATTTCCAAGTTAAAATTATGTCAATTATTTTAACTTAATAAGTTACTTTGTTAATGTAGATATGTAGCGTGTTATCATTAAGTTAATTTTAAATTAAAGTATTAAGATCATAATGTTTCTTTTTTCCTCATTTGTATTGGGTATTTTAACAATATCAGGCATAATATTTGATAAAAAACCAATTACTCTTTCAATTACATTAAAAAATGTTATTACATTACACTACAATTAAATACTTGAGCTGTGATTGTAAGATCGGTTTTATTACCAGCAAACCTAAAATAAAAATGTATTAAATTAATAAAAAAATACAAAGAACTAAATCTATATGTATATTTATTATTTACAGGAGCAGTCAAATGATTTTATGATGTTGTGGGGGGGAGGAGGATACGGCTGATTTTTTAACATACACTAATAGTTCATTAAAAATATAATTTATGGTTACGGTTACCATTTTATATATAAACATAAGTTATTATAAATATTGAAATAGGGTGATGGAGGAATCTAACTCTCATTTGACCACGTCTGTATATTTAGAATGGATCAAATATTCATATAATAAATGTACTTTCCATAGACGCGTATGTGCTTCGGCCGATAATGTTTTTTTCCTGCAGTACACTTCGGATAAAAATCACTTAATTCAAAATCAGAAATTATTTTGTACACCGTAACCCGGGAAAGTCTAAAATTCCTCTTAAACTAAAAAGATAAAATTTGAATCATTGATATCATTATTGTATTGACAATTTATTATCATTTATTACTGTACGTGTATAAATATTGTATTTTTGTTCTTCTTTTTCTCTCGTCGCCACCACGGCACGAATTAATTTATTCTGTATAACATTGCAGTCGCCGTGCGCTAGTGTAGCCACGACAATAGTTATTCGTATGTAATCAAATAAATATCAAGTGCTATCGCAGTATATCCGAGTAAGTATATTTTTTATTATTTGAAACATTAATTCTATCGAGTTTCATGATCTGGTACAGTCCGAAACAACCGCAACGAGCCATCCAAACGTAAGTACGCCAGCAACGCATTGAGTGTTGTGCGGGAGGCCGGTCTAGACGTCGAGACGATATTCAGGTGCAGTTGCCGCTTCCGTCAACGCCAACGGGCACGTGGAAGCTGATACAAAACAGTAGTTTTGAGTTAGCTTTTAGTGCCCCTTTTTCAATAGCGCCCTGTGGTCATTGCATCATACCGATTCGACCACCGGGACCCCATCCCCATTATTAAACTGCATCATCCCGTCTTCCCATTGTGTAAACTGTATCCACGCTCCTCGATTTATCCGTTTTTTCCTCGTGTCTCCGCCGCCGGTTCCGTGCCGCCCAATGTCACGACAATTAGATTGCCTATCTATTCTTTACCAGGCGCACCCTGACGGTTGCCTACACAACTCAGAGCCGGGCGCTCCGCCACGTTTTTCTACCCTACAGGTAGGTACATTATAGTATAGGGTGGCCAAATTGCGGCTCGCGGTCTTATTTACAAAAACCAAAATTTTTATTTTTTTTGCATACGTTTATGAAAAAAATTTCATATTTCGTAATTTGATATGTTTATCGGATGTTAGCTAATCTTTATTATTTTTGTGGTATAAAAGTACAGATTAGATAATTTGGATCTTGATATAATTGCATTAATATATGTGGCTCGCGTACACAGTCATAGCCCTGGTCTATAATATCATGTATGTAAAATATAATGTCATTATTATTAACAGTTTAAATATTTGTATCTTATGCTGGTTATATAACTTGGCTATACCACTGTCGATTTTTAATATCATCTACTATGTTTTATCCATAGGATGTTTGATATTTTTTTTGTTTTGCGAAGATATTTTCATTTTTTTTTCTCAAAGCGCCAATTGACTTACGAAATAATTGAAAAGCATTGGAAGTTAGAGTTTTTGGTACATTTGAATATCAATTTGTTAATATTTATTTATTACAATAAGTACTAAAATAATTTCTTATAAAAACTAAAATATAACATTACATTTATGCACTGTTTATTATAATATCTAATTATCGATATTGCAACAAAAAATAAAAAAAATATTAGCTATTACTTTTTTAATGTTATTATTATTAATTAAAAAAAAAAAACAATTAAATAGTAGATTCAAAATAAAAAGAATATCATATTTTTGATTTATTTATTTACTTCTTTTTTTTATCAAGAAAATATTACAATTTGTATTCATTAATACAATAAGTAAGTTTTTAGCACAAAATATAATATATTATATATTATATTATATTAAGAAGCTTAATGACATAACTTCAAAAAATTGTATTTTATTTATTTTTTACAATTTTTATTGCACTAAGTAGCTACTAAGAATTACTAAAAATTAGTGACAAAAACTGTTATTGATTTAAATTGAAAATATGTTAATAAATAGTACAATTAGACACACCACACACAAAACATAGAAAGAGATATTTAAAGAACTATTCTTTGATTTGATATACATTATATTTATAGTTAAAATTTCATTGCAATCATTGTTTTATTTTTTTTTTTAATTCAAATAATAAATTACATATAAAACTGATATGTCAAATATATTTATATATACAATATAAATCTATAATATTTATGACTTTTTTTTTTTAAGTATTAATAGTGTGCTGATATCCTAGTAAATTTAGAAATAAAGATAATCAACTTGGGACGCAAATCTACAATATTATTTGATGCTATTTACATATACAAATTAAAATAATAAAAAATAACCAAATTATTTTCAAAAGCTATCAATGGTTTCTTCATATAAGTCTATAATCAGCTGGATTTTATGGAAAAATAGTTTAATGGTCTATACTCGGAATGAGATGAGACATCGGTGGTGGCCCATTTTTGTTGGGTGGTAGTCAAACGACACCTGTTTGTCAACTTTATCAAGTCAACTACCTGTTCACCTGCTGTGTAGTAAAGTCAGGAATGTGCGCACCAAATTGGCTGCCGAGGTCTCTTCTCATTTTGAATAGACTGAATAGAGTAAACATTTATAAAATGAACAATGAGTATGGGTTGTTTGGAAAAGGCGATGTTCTCAAATGGCATACAACATAGTAACGGTGTATGTTTTGTAAAGACACGAGTACGGTGCGCTGCTTATTATACTCGTGTTTTTCGATTTAAATAAATTATTTATTGATATATTATGCCAGCCCCACGATTTTGTACCCGATATTCAAACTTCAATACCCATAACGCAGTCTTCACGTCTCTTTATACATCATAATTCATAATTATGTTTTTATAGAAATGTTCTTGAGATTGAGTACATTTTATAAATTATTATTTTTTTATATTATTTAATTTTTGATTATTGGAGTATTGTATTGTATATTTATGTTAATTCTTTCTGCTTCTTAACAAATTTCGAATACATCTTGGTAATATATCGAGCTCTCGTCTTGAACACCCTTATATAAAGTTGGTTTACAATAGAGTGGTGGTTATGATGGTCGTGACTCCGTTGACACAAGGGGCCTCGTATCGTTATTAATATTCTCGTTGCTAATTTTATAGATTTTGGTAAAGGTCTTATCACATACACTATAGGTAAACACGTTTTTGTTGAATAAAAAACACGATTAAAGATATCTTTAATCGCGATAAAAACCAAAAAACATTAAACGAACTTGTGAAACACCACTTTACCCTCCAACCGATTGTGCTGGATCTCTCGGGATCTTTAGGGTTTGCGAGTTTTCGCCAATCACCGTTATTTATAGGATCACATTTTTGTGGATATTATTGTTTGTATATATACTTGTTAATATTATTTATAGTTTACATATTAATTGTCCATTTACCTGATATTTTGGACCCAGTTATTTTTGCCAAAGTGAAAAACCCTAGCTGTTTTCTATTTTTTTGTTTTCAGTTTTTTTCCAAAAATTTAATTTAATTTTATCATTTGTGTCCGCACATAGACGTCTTCTAACGTTTTCCACCCGGATCTAACCTGAGTATTAACGCGTATACCACTGATATATTATGTAGGTGGTTCCACTAGCCTTTCTCTGATAATTGTTGTAGTTAATTTTTGTTATGTTATAGTCTAATTATTATATTATTATTATTATCGCGTCGGTACAAATAATATCATTATTGTTACCCAACGCGCCCGTTAACTCTCCGACGTTTCGTCACCGCACGCAGTCGCAAATACTTTTACAATGTTATAGTATAATTATTACAGTTGTTGTAATTGAACAGAATCACAATAATATTATAATGTGTACATGTATAAAGATATGTATCTGTCTGATGAGCTCGCGGGGTGTGACCAATTATTATCGTTTTATGAATGTTACGTTTTTCTTTTTTGTGGTCTGCGAGAAACGCGCGTTATGTATTATAACACAAATAATGATAATAATAATAATAATAATATATATAATATATATACCTATATAAGCAGAGGAGGAACTTAGATTTTTTTTGCCCGGAGAAAATATTAAAATTACGGCCAAAATAGACTAAGACTGAAATATCCTTCCCTACAATTGTTTTTTAATAATTGGAATTTAAATTACAAAAATATTACATACTTTTGACTTTTAAACACAAAATAATTTTAACTAATATAGTTAAAAATATCAAGCTAGTTCTTACTCATAGAATCGTATTACCTGCTACTAGTGCTACTTATGTTGCTGTAGTCAATTTGTACTATTTTTTTAAAATGCGTTTGTAATTTGTACCAAAATTAAAAACGATTATTTTTTTGATAATACCAACTTACAAGTTTCTATATCCTATTATAAATTTAGCTTAGCTTTTATTTATAAAATAGCTGAACTTATATTCTACGTATTGTTGTAAGCTTATATAAAATCGTATAATCATGAATATAAAAAGTCATTCGTGTCCATCTAGTCTTGACGTCAACAAGGATATCGAGAAATAATCGAATATTTCAAAATCGAATATTCAATAATCGAACAAATAAATAACCATTTTGGTGCAAATTACAAACTCCCACTTATGTTTCAATAGTTAAACTAAATAAAAGTTATTCTGATTTTTACACAGCTATTTGCTAATTATTAAAATTAATAATAACAAACTTAAATTAAATGAAAGAACGTTTTAATTGAAAAAAAAATGTTTATATAGAAATCTGATATTTAAAACAGCACGATAGTTGTACAGCATAAACACTTTAAAAAAATGTATATAACAATAATATTATTATTATATTTTTTATTCTATTATGAAATTTGGAATTTAATATAAAATATAGAATATTATTGTTTATATTAGGGCCCTTCGACAGTTGTGGGCCCGAAGCGGTTGCCCACCTTGCCTACCCGGTATTTACGCCACTGAGCATCAAATTGCCATCAATACATGCATAATTTCATTCAGAATCTTAAACATTTTAATATATACCAATATAATATGTATACTTTAACGATAACTTAAAAATATTTTTTTTTTTTATAAAAGGTCATTCACTGCTTATAAATTTAAAAATATAGCATAGTCTGGATGCATAATACCTATTATATAGTGTTTGAATATTGACAAAATGGCAATGCACTTTCGGATTTGTGAAAAATCTTTTATGACAAAAGTTGATGACATATTCAAACTGGTTTTAACTGTATTTTTTAGTAATAAATTATATGGTTCTGTGCGATAAATCACTACGGGCGAGAAGGCATTTATGGATTTATTTTAGTAGATTATTTCAGAAATTTCATTGGCGTTGTGACTCGCGAGTGTAACATACGTGTATACAGAGTGTAAAAAGAGTTGTGTTAACTCGTAAAGTATTATATGTCTGTGTATATAAAATAAACCGCTTACTCATAAATCAGAAGCGCCCTTTAAAATAAAATCAAAGAATATATTTTATTATACTTATAATTTTTAATCATATTTTTATATTATCGAATCTATCGTAATTGGGGCAACGACGGAGTATTTCATCGAGGATCAAGATAGTATGTTTCGATAAATATTGTTAACCAGTGACACGAATTAGTTAACGAGAGTAGGTATGAGACCTTGACCCGCAAGAGGATTCGTAGCACTGAAGTCTGGCCAAGTGCGTTATCTCATTACAATAATTTACACATCGGTACGACGCGCGACGTGCTGTAATGTGGTTATAGATCCAGCAGGTATATTTAGGTGTAATAGTATATTGGTAGGTGGTCTTATAGTTGTTTTTATCATTCAATCGGCGTTATTATGTAAACCATGTGTGTACAATAATGTTTCTGAATTATTTATTAGTGCCTAATATTAGTGCAAATTTTGGCATTTTTTTTAAGACGTATAATTTTCCACATAACAAAAATATTGAGGGAAAATCTTTCTTTAATATCTACGTATACTATTTTGGGAAAATGTATTTAAATTATACGTTCTAATACATTCTATTCTCTATTGTATGAACTAAAAACGATGTAAATTAAACTTAAGGACATTATTCGAAACTGGACTCTTTTAAATAAAGACTTATTTCGGTAAAAAACTAAGTTCTACTACTAAATGATCCTTTTGCTTTAAAAATCCTTTATTGTTCTTTAGTTTGTTCAAACCTTAAATATTGTCCACTAATTTGGATGAATAATACGATCAAACAAAATGATAATATTGAATTTGTACAAAATAACTTTTTGCGATTTATGTCTTTTAAATGCAACATAAGTATATAGGCCACTGCATGGTTCATATGACAATATTTTAAATTATTTTAATTTTATTCCGCTTAAAACTAGGCGCTTGTCACTTACAGTTGCTCTCAAAATGTCTCAATAAATTAATTTTTGGCCTGATTGATTGTCCAGATTTATTTTATTTAATCAACTTTAAAATTAATTCCTTTAACACCAGAAATCCTGAGCTTTTTTATCCTGTGTATTCTGATAAAAACTATATGTTAAATTGTCTAAACTGCTAATCTATAAATAATTGCAGGTAATAGTTACACTTTTAATTTTGACTAGTTAAGTTATTTTTTTTTTTTATATTATCTTACACCAGCTTATTTTATTGTATTTTATTAATTAACTTAATAGTTTTATAGTTATTATATATAAATTTTAAATTTTTGTATCTCTCATTATGTACTTATGTACTAGATCTATTTTATTATCAATTGTAATCTCTTATATTGCTGTAATTTAAACCATTTTGTATAAGGACTTCGTCCGCTTAATTATTTTAAATAAATAAAAAATATAATCCCTGAGACCCTGACTACCTGCTCACCACAGTTCAATTGTACATTTTCAATGGGTTATCTTATAGGCTTATAGTTATTGTAATTAATACTATAATAATTCGATGAGTGTATTAAGTATTATGAGCACATATTTTAGTATACCATTGACATTATAATAACTTACAATCCCGATGTTGAAGTTGAATATTCCCCTTAAACCGCTTCCGTCGTTATTTGAACGCCTGACGTGTAAAACTACAGCATTACTAAATGATAAAAATGTATTATACTGCATAATAATATTATGCATGTTATATATTTTGAATAAATATGATTTATGATCATTATTAAACAGAAATATTAAACATAGGTGAAAAAAGATAAAATAAAAAATATAAGCAATTATTACAAAATATAGAGTGAGTTGTGTAATTGTATTTGGTTTCATTTATCACCGTGAAAATAATTCTGTATTTAATTTTACTGACAAATATTATTAGTATAGAGACAGGTACATATAATAATTTATCCAAGGCATTGAAATCATTTTTGTTAGTTCTAATATTTTATCTTTTACTCGAATATTATAATAGACCATTATTGTAATGACTAATTTTGTAATTTTTTTTCATTCAGCCGATGTTTGTTTATGAATTTTGATTAAACTCTCTTTTGATATATTTCTTAGAGAATATAATTTGGCATTGATTCTAACAATTAGTCAATCATCTAAGGACATCGAAAATTGAGATATAAATTATTATATTTTTATAATGAAGTTTTTTTTTCATAATGGTTGTTAGTTATACAAGGGTGCGAAAATTATTATATTGAAATATTTTGAATTTTTATCTTCAAAGGAGTCTAGCGATGAATTTTAAATCCACATATTTATTTAGGTATAGGATTTACAACCGAGTTATATTTTTTTTAAAATTTATACAGTAATAAAAAAAAAAAAAACAATAATAAAATATCATTCTTATCGCACGTTATCGCATACTATAATATATTTGTATTTTGTATCATTCTATATCAATATATAACATTATACATACCTACATAAACACTACTTATTCCAAATAATTGAATAATCTAAGTTTATGTAATTTAATTAATTATATAATATTATATCACTATTCACGATAATATCTGCTTTACAACATTAATGTTGCTACACATAATGTGCGTATATAATATCTATAAATTATAATAATTATCTTAGCAACGGAATCATGTTAAAAAAAAAAAAGATTTAAAAAAATATAAAAATACACTTTATAATTTATAATAATATACATAATAATTAGAGCTAACTTCTGGTTTAAATATGATATAATATAATGTATATTATAATGTTTTTAAAACTTTTTTGAATATCAGTTATTATAAAGGTTATTGGTACCTATATATATATATATTACCTATTTTTTTAATGTTATTTTATACGATTTATACTGTATTATAAAGTGATTTTAATAGTCCGTATTTTCATCGTAAGGATCTAACACTTGTTGTGGTATTCTGGTTTTTTAAAATTATTTTTAACTTAGAGTGAGTTGTTGGTATTACGTATATGATCTTATTATTTGCCATATATACACATTTCTTTTTTTAAGATTTAACTATCACACTAGACATTTTTTATTTTTTTTAACATGATACCGTATGATAAGATAATTATTATATTAGATACGCATATTATATATAATTATCAACATTGACATTTTACAATCACTATACCACTTTTTATCTGAATAACCATTTCTGGGTGTACATTATTATCTTCACTATCAATAGTACTACCTATTAAATGCGAATCTATGTAAATTTGTTCGACCTTAAATTTAATATTTATTGGTAATGTTTTTTTTATATTTAAATCAATATATAAATTACTATTTTCTTCATTTTTAAAATTGATAGATAAAATTTCTTCAAAAAAAATATTGTCACTTTTTTCTTAAAATTAACTAAAAATTGTCCATTTTCAACACTCAAATTTTTCATTAATTGTTTAATGCTTAATTTATTTTCTGTATTTTATTATCGAAAATATGTGATTTATAATTCTTATATACGGAATTTCAACAGTTACAAAGAACTAATTATTTAATAAATTCTCCTGTAAATAGGAACCATATGTTAACAAATGATACCCAATCATAATTATTATATTATTACAGTTTATTATGTGAATTATGTTTTATTATTATTCATTAATTGTTAATGTTAAATTACATATCTGAATTATTCGCTTATGTTAAAACGCACCTTGCTATTATACTTATTTAAAATACTGTACTTAGCCTGTTTAAATTAATAAATAAATTATGTTAAATAAGTCATTTGATTATAAAAAGTTAATACCTAAATGGTTTTGATCTATATTTGTCCTAAAAGAAGAAGCGAAGTTTTTGGACATATCGAAATTAATGGCATCGTTAGCATTTAACGAGAATATGTTGTATATTACCCCGAATTTCTGATACCAACACAGTAGGTACACAGGCTTTAGTTATTGATACTATTAACTAAGCCTTAATAAGAAATCAATAGGTTTTTTTTGGTGTGTCACATTTGTAAATAGTTAATATTCGAATATTTTTTTTATTTCGTTTTAATAGTTTGTGGTTTTCCCTGATTGTAGATTTCTTGGTTTGATTTAATGTTTTTTTCTATATATATCTATATTGTTTTATTTGTATTTGAAATTGTTATAATAACTATTTATCTCATTAGCCATTGCCTGTTTTGTATTTGATTAGATTAGTAGATAATTGATAATTATATATTTAATAAATCGCATAATTATTTGTTCCACAGTTTAATTAATACGAGTATACTGTGTTTTTTGTATTGGATTTCTTTACAATATGGTATATGATTTTTAATTATTAATTTAGAAAAAGTTGTGTTAAAAGCATTAAAAGCATAAAACAATGAATATATACATCCGTCGGGTTTTAAAAATAATACAATTAATACTATTGTAGAGATTATGATTATTTACCTTAATTGTAGACATTACACAATTTCCTTTAAAACGAATTTAATACACGTTTTTCGTTAAAGTTGTATTAATGAATAAGAATTTTATTTCATGTACATTAATCAAGTCAGTCGTAATTATAATTATTGCTCATAAGAATCGAGAGAGATTAAGGAAATTTTGAAATAGACCATTTATTTTATAACTGGTCACTAAATATCTTAATGCGGCCGTGAAGAGAAATCATAATCACCAGATATTTTCTTTGAGTAATGTTATACTTATAATTTATATATTATTGTTCACTGTTATATACTATATAGTACATTAAATTAAAACGTAAATAGGAAGAATTTTCTAGGAAAAAAACTCATGAATAACATTTTTATTTTGTTGGTTTTTCTCATTTTAAGTAGTTTTTAATGACATTATTTTAACGATATGTATTCACATTAACAATAAACAGAGAGTTAGAGGTGTAGACATAATTTCTTAATGTATTGTTTTTGTATAGTCAAATTACCCTAAGTTCGAAATGTTAAATCATTGTCATGTAATAAATATGATTTATAAATGAAAGATGACAAAGATGAGTATTTTAAGGTGTTCACATTATTTTCAATGTAAGCCACGAGATAAAATATCATTATTAGTCGTTGATTAACGTGTTATATACTAATTTGTCTCGTCGAGAATATTCACTTAAATTATATTATTGTAATATTTGAATAATATAGTCGCCATAAATGTAGGCGAAGGTTTACTGTTTTAAATAGTGGTACCTATAGTTACTCCATAAATCTACCAAACTAATTGACTTAAAATTAAAATAGTCGTGGGCCGTGGTCGTCTCATCGTAGAATATACTCGTAGATGTAATGTAATGCTACTACTCAAATTGTTTTTTTTTTTATAAAATATAAAATACCAGTCTCTATTTCCAATCGTTACTACTATTGATACGGTAATTGCACCGGAACGTTTAATTGCTTCTATTGTGTTTATTGATGTCTAGAGTAGAAAAAATGAAAAAAATGATGAAACTATGCAATAAAAATCCTAATAAATTTAATTTAAATAGTAATTATTTTTTGATTTTTAATAAGCATTACAATTTACATACTTTTCTCAAATGTAAAACATATTGTACGAAATAATATGTTTTTTTATTGGTTTGCATCGAGTTTGTATAATATATTGCAAAGGTGGCAAATTATTTGAACGCTACGTGCCAAAAATTACCTTTTTTTCATGCATGCCATGAAAAATATTATATATTATGTTGTATTTAATATTTAAATTAATATATAATATTTAATTTCTTAGTGTGATTTTTTTTTTATTTAATACTCAATATCAATTCGCTAGGCTAAACCTAACCTTTAATTTATAATAAAAAATTTAATTTTTCACGTGCCATGGATTTGTCGTTCCTATTATATTTTATCAAAAAAAACTGTATTCAGTTTAATATTGTAGACTATTGCATTTTCTCAAACAATTTAATAATTAATTAAGTATATATATCTAATAACCGTTGTATTCAGTATCGCCTGCATAAATTTAGTATTGCGAATATAACAATATATGTGTTTATCATCTAAATATTACATTTTTCTTTAAATGTAATCGAGTTAACAATATATAAGAAATGTAGAATTGAATCATTACCCAAACTGCAGATGGTGATCATGTAGGTATACGATTCACCGAAATTAAATTCTAACTTAGTTTTTATGCATTTTTAATTCGGCATAATATGTATTATATATAGATACTATATTAGCTACTCGAAACTATATCTAAACCACTACATTATACAGAACAGTTTAAAATTATATCATTAGATGCAGTACTTATACAGTATTTGTCACAAGGCCGTTACTAAAAAAAAAAATTTGGGGTGGTTCAACGTTTTTTAAATAAGTATTAGTAATTGGAATTTGGAGTAAAATACTAGAATGAAAAAATGTATTTAGTATTCTAAAGTAAAAATACAAATAAAAAGTATTTTTAAGTATTTCAAAAATACATTGGTCGAAAAGTATTTAAAATACAAGTATTTGAATGCTTAACAATACTTATTAGATGCATAATAGATATAGATATACTCTCTATGTTACGATTATGTCAAATTGTGATTGTAAACATAATAATTTTGTTTTTCAACTATAATTCGCCTATATATGAGTATGTACACGAAGCGTGCAACAGAAATTGGAATAAAATCTGACAAAATAATAAACAAAAACGTTCAAAATAATAATATATACCCTTTCCTCTTTTCCGATGACGATGCCGTTGCAGGCATATTATATATGTACAGAAAAACTTCATAAAAAAAAAAAAAATCCAAATTCATTATCATAAGCGTATTTTGGCAGAACGTTTTATATTTACAACGACGATGACGACGTACATAAATATTTTTAAGTCAAATATTGTTGGTCAAGTTTGTCGAAACGTTGGACTAGTGGTTACCCATATTGGTCTGATCGATCTGACGGTGTTTCGAGCCAACTATTTCGCATTCCGGTGATTTAATTGAACCTCTCACATTACACACACCTGTCATAAAATTATATTATCATTATCACTATATTACACTATTATTAATATTCTATACGAATTATATTTCGTTTTTGTCCTCGGTTTGTAAATGTTTGGTATTCAACTTATAAACGTGTACAATAGACGAAAAATCCACGCAATCCCGTAAAGTCTATGTCGCTGCTGCCCCCAAGGCGAGTGAAAGTCGTCGATAATATATATTTGTATTATGCATCATTCCCCCCACGGGCACTGTATTTTCCCTACTCCGTCGCACTATCGGCCTCTACCGCGAATAGCTTCATACCGACCGACACTTTGCCGTCGTCCTCACACGATAAGCACTCGCACGCTGGAACACCGCAATCAGTATCCGGTAAACTGTGCAGAAACTATCGCGGATTTACGCCGAAGAAATTCACAAAAGGTAAATGTCTTATATACGGTCCAGTAAAAATAGTTTTAAGTGCGTTATTGTAGCCCGCCTGTAAATTGTTTTTCGGAGACAGAAACGTTTTAAATTGTAGAGCTCGATATAAGTACCTACTACCTACGCTAAAATCGTAATTTAATATTATTAATTTATGTCGATAATTCGAGAGTGAGTCATTATCGTACACGAGTTATCGCGGTTAAGTGAAAGGATATTAATCCGCCGCACGCGGGTCTTCGATACATTTTATTTCGGTTGCAAAAACGAGATGCTGACTTGTACAATATTACTATTTATTTTATAAATTTACGACAGTATTAAAATTGTTCTTAGTGTACAACAATATTAATATTATAAATTTATAATCGTGTTATTCATTATCGCCGGCGCGATCATCTTGGCGAAAGACGCCCACTCCGCCCAGATATTATTATTATATTACAGATAAATGTGTCAGAACCGTTAGATAGATTTTGTCCGTAGATCGTTTTTCGTTATTTCCGAAAAAAATTTTTACCATTATTCTTCATAAATCGCGTGCCTGTTATAATATACCGCACTAGTACCTGTTGAGGAACACGACGCGCTAGTACAGAGGATAACAATATAACATAATCAGGTACCTACGATAAAAAAATTGATATTGCCAATGTAATATTGTTAATCACGAGTAGTCAGCGAGTTTCTCTTTCTGCGTTCACACGGAAGCGGCACAATGGAATAATATTTTTTAAATTGTATGTTTTTTTAATTATTTTCGGTATCTATGTATGTAGTACGTATTCACTGCGAGATGTTACGCACTATTACCCGATGCGTGTGCGTGTGTGTACGCGTGCATGTGTACTTGCGATTTCGTACGGATAAATAATAATTTGTTATGTTTCGTAATTTAAACTGAAGATGTGGTAATGACGCGCCAACTCGTTATACAACGGTTAACAGAAGAAATACAACACGCGCCGTTCCACACGGTTTTCGACAAACACCGTCTTCTCAAATCCTCCGCACGGCGAGACGGTCAAAGTGTGTCGTACGTTAAGGTTCAAGATCAACCGCCATTGGCGCGTTGATAATAGTAGCCAAGGCTTGAAACACTTAAGAAACGCGCGTTATATAGTTATATTATTACGCTGCCTAACTATTACAGTAACTTAAAGAATGTGCTCTAGAAAAATTCAAATAAAAAAAAAATTGTTAGATTAAGGCCAACTATAAAAATAAATTCTGTACGGAATAAACTAGAGAAAATAAAATTAATTATCATTCACAGCGCTAAGACATAATTAACAAGCACTTATTTTGGTGACGCGCGCACGTAAACTATAAATCATTATCGTTTCCATTAAAGATCGGGACTGTCTACAAATGCAAGCCCATTGTCGGTGTCCCATAATATAAATAAATAACTATAAAGATCATTATCTTGAATACAGAATTTAATATTGTATTAGAAAATATTCTTATTAAATGTATCGTCGACAGATCATCCAAAGTGAAGCGATTTATTACGTACCAGACTCGTCAATCGCCGTGACAAACACCGGGCGGAATTTTTATTTTCACGCACGGAGCAGGTTTCCGCATTGACTATGGCAATATGTATGAAAATTATTAAAATTAAGATAAAAAATAGAAGACAACATGCAAAAGCCCTAAAATATGCACCAAAAACATTTGGTGTCATAATTCCGTTTAGTATAAAACGGATTTATAGCGTACCTAAATACTTGCGCTGCCATCGCTTTACATTGCATAGGTGCGTACCATCAAAATACGCATGCAAATGCACTGTAAGTCTCGGGCCCCGATAACAACACATATACATTATTATAGTTCGTTTTCCCGCAGTACGGTTCGTTTCGGTTGTTACCGAGGTATCATTTAAAACTAGCTGGGTTATACCTGTATATCGCTGCAGTTGACGTGTCATCTGATGACTTGCGACGTAGACGTGTAATAGCGCACACGGAGGAAGTTGAAATTATAAGGCACTATTATTATAGATACTTATCGTGTTGTAGTTATCGTTCGTGTTGTACGTAGGCACATAGTGGACGTGCCGTTTTCGTTTTTCCCTCCTTCGTGTTCGGCCGCCGGTTTCAACGAAACAACGATTCTCCGATCGGCGATGGTTCACTTCGACACTGTTATAATAATAATGTAATAATATATATTATTATAATTGCCCGTAAATACTATTATATTTAGTTTACGTAGAGTTGTACGTCAGTTCTTTCGTTCAGCGATGTGCCCGCTGTTTCACCGGCGATTCCGGTTTGTTTGTATTATTGCGTCGTTGTACCAATACGTATGTACCTCCTAGAATAATAACCGTTTTGCACTTAAATATTACGGTTTGGTCTGCCGGTAAACCCTGAGCGCTTAAAATTGTATAGAAAGCGACAGCCGTATATTAAATTGTTATTTTTTTTTCACCGCGACAGTGTACGCGATTAGATTTTTGTTACGTTTTGCACCCGTCGGGCTTCGGTATTGGTTATTATTGATATATACATATAATTTGGCACAGCAGTACAAGTGCAGAGTACCTTTGAAATTGAAATTTAAAATATATAAAAAGTACCTATACTTAGATTTTCATTGAATAAAATTATATACAAGTACTGCAAGATAGGTAATAAGTGTATTTGGAAATAAAAAGAAATCTATTGTATTTGCCGAATTCATTTCACGAATATTATAAATAAAAAAAAATGTTCGCCATTCAAAACCTACTATTGTTTTTCGAATCCACAGGACCTGAAAGTTTTGAGATAGTTTATGTACTAAAGTCGTAGCCGTTTGTTGTGAACATTCGTTTAATTGTGGCTAAAGCGCACAGATTATTTTTTTGAATCGAATACAACGCGTTTGTTTATTAATGGTTAGACGGGGTGAAAATGAAAAGTATTTAGTTTTTACTTAGATTATCTTGTTATTAAAAACGAGAAGTACTAAAATATGGTACTACATTGAGTAGGGATATAGTATTTAAATAGAAGATACAAAATACGTTAGAAAAACACCCAGTGAAATGAAATAAATCCTATACAATATTCAATTTGTATTTGAAATATACTGCCCGTGCATTTGGCTGTGATTGTTAAAAAAACGTTTGTCCTTGGACGCTGTCTTCCGGTTCGACAATCTCTTGCGCGCCTATATCATCGTGTACCCCCCATACACGACGTATGTCGGACACTTAAAAATGTTGACACGCGAACGTCGGATTTCGCGGATCATCGTGAAAAGCACGATGTTTTCGAGCGAGCAGCGTGCGAAGGACAACCTCGTGGTCGGCACCAGCTACGTGTATTATACACACCTCGTACGACCTTTACACGTCGGTAGGACGAGTCCGATACAAACGTGCGAAACGCGTATCGGGCACACGAGTCGGCGTGCGACAAAAATATAATAATTAATACCTAAGTAATTATATGACGTTAGCGAAGTGTTGCGATTTCGTCGGTATGGCGATAATCGAACGCAGGACGACGGAAAAATGGGCTTGCATGAAAATCCGAACGTCCGCGGAAGGCCGGCTGGACGTCGACTGTAGTGTAATCGCACTTGCTATTTACCTGATGCCGTATATCGGGTGTGTAAAATATTATTTTATTACGACGTGTTGCTCAACGGATCCGGAGATGGTTGTACGCGATGTGACGGTCGTGGTGACCGAGTAGGTTTTGTGGTCGTTATTATGCAACGGACGATTATTATTATATATTTTTTCCTATCTATAGACACACATACAACACGTCATACCGTATACCCGAGCGTATACATATAATACGTATACGCGCGCGCGGCCGTACACTTTCTCTTTCGTATTACCATTATTATAAGTATTATTACATCAAAGACGTGTACCCGTAGCTTAGCGTGGTTCGGTCGCGCAGTATCAGCTGGTAGTAGTTCTTACCGGGTTTACTTTTGTAATAATTGTTTTACTTTCCGACGACGACGATTTTTATCCTCTATCGTTCAAAACGATAAAGATATTTTATCATTTTATTCGTGCATAATAATATATTATACGCCGTCGACACCGTCACTGTTTGTCGCGATTTGTAATCGTTACCCATTGGTTTTCTGTGCAGCCGACAAGATGACTCTCGTACAACCCACCGTCGAAATGCAACAGCACATCCGCACCGAGCTAAATGAAGACGTGTCGACCAGAGAAAAGGACCTGGAACATATCAAGGAATGGTTGCGTCTGCAACCGCACTTGCCACAATTTCAAGGTAAGCACCGCAGTCCACCCCGAGGTGTAGTAAAATAATTTATGATCGATTTGTGTCACTCTACTCCGTTCATCAGTCAACTACATTAGATGTTACTCAACTAATAAATTATTCGTTAGAAATTTGATTGCCATGCATCCAAGTACACCGAAAAATATTATGTTTTGGAATATAAAATTAAAAATAAATGTAAACTTTCAAAATATATTCAAAAAACTTAAAAAAAAAAAAAAATGAAATGAAAAATTGTGAATAATACATTTTTTTTCAAAAGTGTTGTTTTTTAAATTATACAAAAATATTATGTTCAATTGAATAAACTTTCGAAATAATGAGTATATAGGTCCTTAAATATTTTAATGACTTAAGTTAAAAAAAACACTTAAATTATATTACTTAGCAGTTAACAATTGTGCAACTCTAATTTTTTTCAATAATAACTAAATATCATTATTCATTATGCACTTTTTTTTTCTTATTTAATACTACAGTTATAGTAGTTGAGGCAATTGAACGATTGTACCAATCAACTAAATTATTAAATCAAGAAAAAATATATATTTATTATTTATTTGTATTTAGAATCATTGTATACCTCTACAACTTAACAATAGAAATAATATTATTTATTTATTTATTACTCTCAACTACAGTTAGGTATAGATAATGAATGTATAAATATGATTTTAACTTGATGTATTATTTTTTTCAATTTATCATTATTAATATATTATAATTATACATTTTATTATAAAAAGTTAAATTAATTCAAATTATAATGAATATTTTAATTAGTTAAACTATTGAATTGATATGACAATTAACTAATTAGAGTAGTTAAAAATTAATTATTTTTTAACATTTTAAACATTTTAACTAGTATATATATCCACTTTTGGTATCACTTATATCAACCTTGTATATTAAAATATATTATAATGAACAGTTATTTTAAATGTATTCGAACAAAATACAATAAGTATCATACATAAATATAATTAAAAACCTAGTTAGCTATAATATAAATTTAAATCATAAATATTAACGAACGCGTATAAGTATATTATTATAAAAATTATCGTAGCTTCACTGATATCGTAATCTAAGGTGTTTCAGAAAAAATATTAATATCGCAAATTTTTTTTTATCATTATATTTATTAATTTTCTTGGGGTCCTAAAATAATTTCATTACTATTGAACATTTATTTCTTGATGGTTTGAGGGGAAAATACAAAATAAAATATGTATCATACTATTCTTCGTCTACTTTTTAGACGATGCCCGCATCATGACATTCCTCCGAGGATGCAAGTTCTCTCTGGAAAAGACCAAGAGGAAGTTGGACATGTACTTTACAATGAGAGCAGCCGTACCGGAGTTCTTCAGTAACCGAGACCCGACGTTACCGGAAATCAAAGAAGTGATGAGAGTCGCGTACGTATATTAATATAATAATATTATGTCAAACGTAGTCTGCATAAGGTATTTAAAAACTACGATAAGTTTTTTTTATTTTAAATGTTCCTAAAACATTTTTTGAATAAGCGGTACGTGCAATCATATATTATGTATATAAAGTATAGGAAAACGTGAATGTTGGATGGTGACTAATATTCGTCGAATAATTACAATAATATCTACCAAAAACTCTCATAAACATAGATACTTTAGGTAGGTACTAACATTAGATTCGATAACAATAACATTTTTTTATACAGCTTACATTGCTTACATACCGTACCGAGTTAGATGTCATATTGGTTAATCAATTTTCATTACGGTTATTATGTCATTA
Source organism: Rhopalosiphum maidis (assembly GCF_003676215.2). Taxonomy (NCBI): domain Eukaryota; kingdom Metazoa; phylum Arthropoda; class Insecta; order Hemiptera; family Aphididae; genus Rhopalosiphum; species Rhopalosiphum maidis. The sequence continues at coordinate 73,256,848 of NC_040877.1, forward strand.
TTTCCTAACTAAACAAATAAGATACGCTTTTAGTTTTTTAAACACATATTGTCACATTTTAGATTATTGGTTTTCGTTAAGTTGTGTTATTTAAATAGGTACCAACACGCACGAACATAATAGTGTTATTATTTTCTATATACTTTCTGTCCCACATTTTTCATTATATTTAATGAACGTTTCGATTACATTACGTCATAATACATCTACATACTACCTAACTCGACTGTATATTTTATTATATCGACATACTAACACGATTTGATCTATTTTATTGATATACATGCGTTTAATCATCACTAAATGATTATATGATATAATAATTGTATGTTTACAGTTATTATTTTGAATTAATGGTGATAGGGAAAGAATACTTTGATCAGTTATATTCTATTGAATTATTCGTAATCGAGACTTTTGAGTTGGATGACTTGAAATGAGTATGAAGTCAGCACTACCTCATTTTGTTTAAATTATGCCTGAAAATTGTAATTTATAGAACTTAATACTCAAGTACTGTAGGTAAGTTGATTTTTCAGTGAAATTTGAACAAATTTAGGTCTTAGTGTGATGTTAATTTCGGCTAAAGCTTCGAATTAACGAAATTAAAAATTCCAAAAATTAACATTCAATTACTTGTAAATTGAATATAATATAACTTAAAATTTATCTATTGAATTTATTGGATATAAAGGGGTTCAACATTAGCACACGTGCATAACTCGTAAGCTCGTGATGTTCATTAACTTCTTCAACGCGATGTACACGAAATATCATTATTCATATTTTTTTTTAATTGCATTTTTATGTTTTGTCATGTTTTAGAAATGTACCGCCACTTCCGGGTTTGACGCCAAATGGACGCCGTGTGGTCATGATGAGCGGTGTTGATTTGGAACAAATGGCTGCGACCGTGGCTGAAGGTATGAAAGTAGTGTTGATGATCGGTGACATACGATTAAAGGAGGAAAATGTTGGCGTGGCTGGAGATGTGTACATTTTGGACGCTAGCGTGGCCACACCACAAAACTTTGCTAATCATTTTGCTAAGTTTACTCCATCTTTGATCAAAAAATTCCTCATCTGTGTACAGGTATACCTTAACCTTATAATATTATTTTTGATTCGTAATATATGTCCCGTTTTAACGTTAAAAATGTTCACTATTTTCTTTAATAAAGAAATATGTCTCATAAAATATTAACATATTAATGTATTATAGTGTTTTGAGTTTTCTGGTATTCGAGGAGAAGAGAAATTCATATTATTTTAGAACTGAAATAAAAAGAATGTATAGTAAATTGACCTTGTATCTCAATAGAAATTCGGTTCAAAAAAATAATCGTTTAAATGCTATATAAAAATTATTTAATCATTAGTTCTTTTAAATTTATCATAATAAACAATATTATGCATTGCAATTAAATTTTAAATCGAAATTTACGAATTTTTACTTGTCGATCAAGATAGTAATACAAACAATTTTGAGTTTACAAAACTTAATTAACATTTAATTTAAATATATTTTATAGTAAATTCAACTCACTCAATTAGGTTATATAAGAATTGAGGTATTAATAGATAAAAATGTAATTAGAAAAAAAGGAAAGATGTTTATTTTGATAACAACTTTTTTTTATATAACTTTCTAGATTCTAAAGCGTTCTGTAAAATGTTTTTCTTTAGTATGAAGAAGACCACTAAACCATCAATGCACCGTTTTATATTTATATACTACTTTTTCGTAGTACAACCATAGGTATTATATTTCATAGACGTTGTATGTACAGCATTCATAAACTATGTATTATCAAATCATGATTTAATAAAATATATAATATACTTGATAACCTCATTAACATTCATAAATTGTATTTAGTCCGTGAATATTCATTTTTATTCAATTTATATAATCTATATAAATATTTAGACGTATTGAACAACTAGCTTGGTGATCCACTGGTTTGTTACAATATTATTTATTTGTTTATTGTATTTAAATAAGTACTACCTTTTTAACATCACAAACACAATTTATTTGCAAAATAATTATTTTCAACATTAAAATATTAAGAAAAATAAATATTATAATAAGACTTATACTTTATCATAGTAAAATACTATAAAATAAGGGTTAAGATTGGCATTAGACATATTAAGACAACAAATAAATTAATTTAATTTGTTGATAGTCGGTAATGCAAAAATAAATAAAAAAAAGTATGTGAAATCTAGTGTGTTTTTGAGGGAATTTATTAGAGATTAAATTTAATTAAAAATAAGAAGTGTGGAGAATCATTTTTACCAAATAATTACGAATTAAGTTCCACATTTTCTCTAGGTGATCTACTGGTTTTACTATAATATTATACAATTAACTCATTGTATATATTATTTGGAAATAGTTATATAACCACAGTAAAAATTATTTATTTGAAAAAATATCATATTAGTTTATCAACTTTCATGTATATTTTAGGAAGCATATCCAGTTAAATTAAAAGAAGTGCACGTTATAAACGTTTCACCACTTGTTGATACAATCATCAACTTTGTAAAACCATTCCTCAAAGAGAAAATACGTAACAGGGTAAGTAAATGTACAATAGATTCATATAGTTATCTTACGTAATTTTTCTGTAAATGAAAATAAATAAATTACAATATTTGATGTTTATATACTATGAAAAGTATTATATTTAATTTTTTGTCCCTTCTGAATAGATCCACGTACATTCCTCATTAGACTCATTGAACGAATTTGTACCAAGGGACATGCTTCCAGAAGAATATGGAGGAAAAGCTGGACCAATGGCTGAAATTAACCGTAACATTAAAATAATTATTTAGTTATTTATATATTATAGAATATGGTTGTATTATAATTTTTTTTTTTTTTACTTCTTTAGGTCAATGGTACGAAAAAATGGTGACTTACAAGGATTGGTTCAAGGAACAAGAAAAAATCAAAGCCGACGAGTCCCGACGTCCTGGAAAGCCGAAGACACACGATGATTTATTTGGGATGGAAGGTTCCTTCAAACAACTTTCTATCGATTGAATGCATCAGTATTGTTCTTGAAAAATAAATCTCATACGATTTACATGTTTTTATATTCTTTATTAATGTGAACACTTCAAAAACTGGGTGGTAGCATAGACATTTTTTTTTTTTTAATATGGATTTCACATAATTTGGACTATATTTAATGCAATTTCCTTGAAACCAAAGCAATTAAATATTTTTTTTTTTTGTACGCATTATAGTATAGATTTTAATTTTTTGAAACAATCCTATTAGTGATTTTGTTTTTGTAATAAATGTTTATTGCAGTATATGTTAATGCAGAATAATGCACTTCTTGTCACAGTATTAACGTCAGCATATATTAATTTTTATTGTTATTATATAAGAATACCTAGTTTATTTTTTAGTTAATTGTTTTTTTTTTATATTCAGTTCCAAATAAGAAAAAATATGTAACCAAGCTTTTTATCAATATTTTATACCTACAAACATTTTTTATATGTATTTTTTTTTTCATAAGACTAAATAGTCTAAATGTAATGAAACTAAATAAATTGACAACTTTCTTCCTATGGCCGCGTTTAAAATTATACTTATATGACGAACTAAATTTTAATTGTAACTAGATATGATATCTAGTTGAACTCTTTCAATTGAGTTGAATGTAATCCAATCACTCCTGCTTTTATTAATAGTGATTGAGTTAAGATAATAATAACAAATTACAAAGATGAGTATTTGGTATAACTGTATAAGTTTATATTATACTAATATTTGTATATAGTATAATACTATAATAAACAATAAAATAAATAGTAAACTGATCAATACTCAATACAGCAAGTTAAACAATATTAAAATTTATTTATCGGGATAAATAAAATAAGGATTGTTTAAGACAATTACTATTTTTAAAATTTTAAATCTTGAAATGTTTGGGATTAGAATTTATTTATAATTCTTCAAACAAGGTGTATGTTATTAATTTTTTCAATGTATACTAAAGTTAAGTATTATAATGTAAGTATGTATCTACATGATTATACAGGATCTCAATTTTAACTACAATTTAACTTTGTAAAATAAAAGTTTTTTATTGTTTTAAACTTTTAAACATAATTTTATCGAATTTAAATAATAAAACATTTGAAGTAATACAAACGTACTTCACCACTAAGTTTTTTGGAGCAGAGTTTAAATCGGTTGTACATCGGTAAAGATTACCTTATGTTGATTTTATTAATCATGATAAAATTTAGATCTTGTATAATCTATTTATAATATTAAAAATGTGTAATTAATAACTCAAATTAAAGGTACCTATAATAAACGATATTGACTATTTATGAAAATATATATTTAATTTTCTTGCAGGTGGTTGTAATGGTTAATAATTATAATTATAATATTTGAATACCAGTATTGCCTTAGCCACCTAGCTAATTAATAATTTAAATTGAATTTTTTGATTACTTTATATTTTTTCTCTAGTTACTTTAAATAACTATAATACTTAGTTACTTTAATACTATAAATTTGAATTCTTAGTTAGGTGTCGAGATATTTACATAAATATTCAATATTAATATAGATAAGTATTATAGATATATTATAGGTATTGGTCTGATTTAATTACACATTTTTAATATTATAAATAATAATATAATAATAAATATTAAATACAATGAATGGTATCAGAGGTTTGGGACTGTTAAGGGCATTTGTCTAGTAGGTTCATAATTACATTAACTGACTTATGAATGGACTCCAAACAACTGTGCCATTTATTTCATTTTCGTTTCAAAGAGCACTAAGTAGTGTAGGGTAGCGTAAATATGATTTTATTGGTGTGGATGTTATAAAGGAAAACAATTCGTGATTTTTTGTTCGGTATAAATTTGGGAATTTATTTAGGAATTTATATAGACATTCGCAAACGAAACCGTATGAATTAGTCAGGATCTTTCTAATCAAAATAAGGTATTATTGACCTATACATATATAACCGACTTCTATTTCGAAAAACTTTGTAGTTTAAAGAGGGGGCTTTATAACATTTACGATTTACCGTTTTTATCCATTTACCCATTTCTTTAGACTAAAAAAAAAAATTAAATTACATTAATTTTTATAACTCAATAAATCCATATTCAGTGAATATAGAAGACAGTTTCAAATTACCTGAATGATTCACATTCAATTGATGCACACATTCACGAAAATATAAACTTTAATCAAAAACAAACTTTTTAATATAATGCGATAATCTGATACTTTGAGTAAACTGATTTGTTTTTGGTGGCTACATACTAGTTGCGATCATTGAAATAATCACATATAACAGTTGCGGCCACTGCATTTTTAGGTAATATAAAAGTTGAGGTCACATCAAAGACCGAGCTTTTACAGTGATAATATGATAAGTTAAAAAAAATTAGAATTGAAACTATATATCGATAGTATTAGTAGTAACTTGTATGATATTTTAATGAGTATCTAAAAAATTTAATTTGAAATTTAAAGCCGGCGGTTTTTAAGTAGCTCAATCTGGAAATTGTTTTGGTATGTACAAGTTCCATGCTTTTATATTGGGTTGACTTTAGAGCTATTAAATACCATTTGGTGTAAGTTTATGCTATATAATATACTGTATAGTAATCTTAAATGATTATCAATCGTCATTGTAGTTTGTTACGATAAAAAATAATATGATAATTATAATACTAAACTTTAACTGAAATCGCTCACTGCTGTTTCTGAAATATAAAAATACTATATATTTAAGAAATATTTATTTATTTTTGTGCTTTTATCCCACTATTGAGTTATAAATGCGCAAACAATGATTGCAATTAGTAAGTAACCTTTTAGTTGGTTAACCGCAATAATACGTAATTTTTGATTTTGACCGCAACTAGTAAATACCGTATTAAAACTGTAATAAAAATTATGATGACATAAGCTGCATATAATGTGCATGAATACTGAGATCACGAATAAAATGTGTTAATAGAATTGTAATAAATTCTTAACTAGAGAAAAAATAAAATATTGTTCTTCGATTTTCTTTAAAAAAAAAATACTTATACGTATTTATATTTAGTAATATTCTGGAGGCCCCGTTTTTTCAGGTGCCCTAGGCTATAGCCCGCCTAGTCCCTCTCCCCTTATTTAGGCCTTGGTCTGATTTGGTTGTCAACCAATTTGGGGACATTTGGTAACATTTTGTAATGAAAGCTTAATAAAAATGCACGTGCCGGTTATAATAATATATTTATATCCATAAACATATTTTCTAGAATAATCAGATAAAAGGAAGGGTGAAATTCATTAAAAAAAAATATACAATCGTATATTCATATATCTAGTTTTCAAAAATATTTTTATAGTATCTCCTTTTAATTTATAACTGAACTTCCTTGTGGCATTATACTTTAAGCGTGTAATTTTTGTTCTTGCTTATCAATGAATATTGTTTTTGACTTTTTGACACAACTAATCCAATGAATCAAATGAACATTTTAAATATTATAATATTAGTTAGGTACCTTTATGTTATGTCGAAATAATTAATAAATAATATTAAATGCTTTATTTTTCTTGAAATTCAATGTGGCAATTAAATAAATATATTTTCGTATGGTATAATTTCACCACCCCTAAGCTATTATAGTAACCCATTGCTCCGATCGCATGACCAGACTGCATCAAACAAGAATTGCAGCTCTATACAAGGATAAATACTTTAGTAGTGACTATTGACCGCGGCAATTGAATTTTTTGGTCATTTGATATTTTGATATTATAAACATTTAAACAACATAATATATTACTTAATACGCTATATGAGAAAATGTAGATTTTCGGTATTTTCTCAGTAGATATTAATGCACCGAACTTGAACATTACGCAACCCTATAAGGTCGGATTATATATGCGCACGTAAATATAGGTACCCAAAGTGCTATCAATTTTATCTCCTAAACGAGTTACCGTCGTTATTATTTTCGTCGGGCGAATCTGTAGCCTCCTGTTCACTGGCGGCTGTCGAATAAACAGTGCAGACGATGAAACGTTATCCTTAATACGCTCGTATGCAACAGGCAGTCGACACTATTTCCAAGAACCCAGGTGATGGTTTTTGATTGCTTTTTGGTCGGCTGACATAACGAAAACCGGCACCGATAACAGTGTATAATATATTATTATGCGTCTTACAATAATATAATTTTTCTCAGTCGTGACTTAAGGTTTGTTGACCGTTTTCTTTTTATTATTATTATTAATAGGACGCTGCGCGTACAAGAATTCGTTGACTCCTCTGTCGTTAGACACGGTAATGGATTGAATAACGGCTTATAAAAAATTGAGTTCCATGAAAGGTTGAGTTATATTTAATAATTGTCTTCTTATTTACCTTCCGTTGAGGTCGGTAGCGTTTGTTTTAACTCGACAACAGTGCAACACTATCCATGGTGACCAATAAGGGGACGCCATTCCGGCACTCAGGATAGATTGGTCTTCCGGACGAAATAAAGTATGTTACCTATAATTGGTTCATAATATGTTTAGATACAAGATGATTATAAGTTCCAAGTTTTCTAAATTCTGTGCTCGTCCTTTTAGACATATATATATACATAAGTATAAAAGTACCTACCGTAGTACTGCGTTAGAACGGTGCTCATCTTCAACGCAAAAACAAAATAAAAATAGTTGGTTTCCAGCGTATAAAACAAGTATCAAATATGAATGTGTTTTTTGTAGATAAAATATATGTACATAAAAAAAAAATAAACACCGAATATATTTTTTATTGCAACGTTTGACGTGTTCTAATTTTTTTGGAGGGGTACAATATTTCTTTGGAATTTTAACTATTTCATATTAACTATATATAGAATTTCGAACGGTTTGTTCGAGTTCAGTTTAGTTTGCTTTATTAAAAATTAGGTTTGATTTATTTATAGGCACCCATTACTCAATAATAAAAAATAAAAAAACGTCAAACATGTTATAACTTTATAAGATGTTGTATTAAAAATAAGTAGCGTTTACTAACAAACACAAAAAAATAATTTCAAAAAGGGTTACTAGGGAGGCTAAACCCTCTCCTCCGAGATTTCCACATTATGACATAACGGAAACTCGGTTTAGACCACGCTGGGCACGATATTAATATGTTATTTGCAATGTCATAGTTTAATAATTATTGTCAGGCGTGTCGGAATTAAAAATGACGACGACGACGTATATCCGTGTGAACGTGGATTTCCCACTAAAGCCTTACAACGTTCTCGAGTCGACCTCACACAACCGATCGGCGTGTTCGGCTGCACATTCGCCTTCCAGACGATAGATAGAGAACCCAATAGTCAAGCAAATAAGGTACCTTATAATGATAACGATATACTGACAATTTTAACAACAATAAAAGAAAACCATCGCGTTCGTGAGCCGCATAACGAGGTGCGCGTACGTTACGCAATCGCGAGATTGACGCCGTGATAATTTGCTGTTTGGTTTGTGAAAGTACGTAGGTCGTGTATAATCGTCTATAATCTTTTGAATTTTCTTGCGCGTTCCTTATTCTCGGAACTCGACGGGCATCACCTACTTACCTGCCTGCCTGCCTTAAACCTATGCGTACTGTGCACGCATCTAATGCATAAGTGTATTATATATTATATAGCCAGCAGTAGCTCTTTCCCTCACTCTCACCTCTCTCTCCCCCTGTCTTTATCCTTCTTTCTTTCTCTGACTCTCTCTGACTCTCTCTCTCTCTCTCTCTTTCTCTCTCTTGCACACACCACACCGTGGTAAGTAAATGTTATACATAAGTATTAAGTACCTACAACTTAATAGATTTGAAATCGAATTCCTGAGTACTACGCGTTCTCGATTTGTCTTGAATTTTTTTTTAACCTTTCGATTTTTGTATTACATTATATTAAGTATACAGGGTGATTCGCCAAATATGTTCATCCCCCTTTATACTTTAAAAATAAATTAATTTATATCAATATTTCTGGAATTATTGAAGATATTAGTAATATGTATTTTCAAATAGGTATTTAGTATTTATTTACGACAATTTATAAGGAACGTGTACAAACTTTTTTGTTGAGAATCACTTGGTGTGTTGTTAATCAGATAACTTTTTATAAAAATGTCGACAAAACTAAATAGATTTTCGGAGGAATAGTTTTTGAGTTATTAAACTTCAGTACAAAGGATAATATCTTCAACAATGATTTTAAATAAATTAAAAAATACAATTTTTACAAATTATAAAATTACTATAATTTTAAAATCACTATTACAGTCAATAACATATTTAAATAATTACAATAAAGTAGGGTGGTTTGGTTTTCAATTGAAAAACAAGACATTTTTAAATGGTTCACTTCTCGAGTTGTATAAAATAGAAATCAAGTGTTTGAAAACTCAAGGTATTAAAGTATATCTACTAACAATTAAAAAAAAAAAAAACTGAAATTAAATAAATTCGTTATTGACGGGGAATATGGGGGTGAGTACTGAGCATGTTTGATGAATCACTCTGTATAACATAATACATCAGGTTTTACAATAATACGTACAATGTATATACGCAAACGAATTAAATTAATAATTATCTCGACCCGGAATGCCCCGGAGGACGCACGGCGATTCTACGACCGCTGCAGCGGCGTTGTCGGACAGAGTGAACACAATCGTTCCCCACCCCGCTTTCGAAAACTATCGTCACTCGGAGGAGTGACGCGGAACGAAAAATACCAGCTACGTTAAGCTGATGGTATAAGTGCGAGTATAGTGCGCGGATAATGGACGATAGTAAATATATATAAATATATCGGGTACCTTATAATAAACATTATTTAATATATATATATATATATTACCTGTACGGCATAATGAATTGACACAATCTGCAGTTTGTTGTTATTCGTTATTCATATTATTATATTATATTATTAATATTGTAAAAATATAATATTAATGGTGGCTGAACGAATTTTCATTTTATTTTGAATTCGAAATGCAAATATTTTTGTAGATTTTCTAGGATGTAGCCAGCCTACTCTTAACGAAGCTGTTATAATAACGAGAACTATAAAATTTTTGTTCTTAGGTCATTTAATATTATAATTTGTTCACGCTGGTTCACAATATATATGCTTACCTATATTAATATTAAATCTATTTTTTAATAATCATATTTACGTTCACGGCTCCGGCCAGAAAATAGTAAAACGAAACGGAGAGGGGGTGATCATATAATATATGTATAAAAAAAAAATACTATTAACATATTATTATTGGTATTATAGATGTGTACATTGTGCGTTTCTATAATATAGAGTCCATGTTTCCACTCGAGCAACGTATATTAATAATAATAAAATTGAATCGGATTGCCGACCTCGGTAGTCGCGGAACTAGAGCCAATCATCGATTACTACGGTATAATATAGGTATTACATCTATAAGACAAAATATTAATGCTACCGTGATACTAAATGACTTGTATGATTGGTAGGTATATAAATATATAATACAATACTATGCAATTATACCTATTACTGCACGTTATTTCTTGTGAAAAACCAAAAACAATAGGCATCCAATCGCTCCACTCTGTAAATACATGCATCACCGCGGGTACGCGTCACGTACAATCGACATGTATTTAATATTATATGAACACCACTTAACAACGAATATAGTCATTCTAATTTGACAAAGACTTGGCGTAATTTTCTAAGGAATATTTTTCAAAATCAGAAGAAAAAAAAATACTATTTCGTTTTAAATGATGATGAAAATGGCAAATTTGAAATGCGATTTTTAATATACCCATCCAAACAGAACTCTACGTCTCTGAAGTATGATTGATGTTCGACCTGTAGGTGGTCAGATATAATATGCGAACGGAAAATAATAATATAATATAACTATATTATAATGTATCTGCTGCAATGCTAAATCATTGCTGTTAATTGCTGCGATCGATGAAAATACATCGATTAATGTGTATTGATATAATCGTATAATACAAGTAATATGTATCCGTAGAGCTGTAAATCGATACAGTATATATTATTTATTTTTGAAGTCCGACAACTCAAGATCGATGATCTACTAAAGAATTTGCGTGTTTTTTTTTTTTAGTTCGCTTTGTAGTTGTTACACACTAGTAATATTTTTGATTTGTATAAGCACTAACTATTAATTTACTATCTATTTTATGTATACATGTATTGCGTATACCACATAATAATATAATGTGATTGCCTTTTTTATTTTTAATGTTTTGGTAAATATATTTCAGCAGTTTTCAAATGAAAAAAAAAAATAAAATCACCCACATTTGATGTAAATATAACATTATTAGATAGTAAAAAAAATATATAAATGATTCATTTATAAGTAACTTGGTATAATAAAATGATATGTCCGATAAATAAAATTAAAAACAAACAAACAATATAACAATATAACAAACTGTTTATTAACAATTTCCGATAAATAACCATCTATTGCATACTGCATATGTACATTGTACAAGGTGATTTATCAATCATTCTTACCTTCTTATTCCTTTAATCAAATTTTTATGAATGGATTTTTTAAGTATATTTAAGGACCATGGTTGTAATTATATATATATTTAAGAAGTGCCCTGTTACCACAAATATATTTTTCAGCGGATAATTATTAAAAATATTGATGTATCTGATTTATAATTCGATCGAGTAGTAGTTTCTGAGTTATTAACATGTAACTATATAGTAAGGACAATAATCCTTAAAATAATTAAAAAAAAATATATATTATAAAAGGTGTAATAAGACTATTTGACAAACTTCCATTACAAATGTTACTATATTTGTTAAATAGTCCTGTTACACTCTGTATATATAAAACAGATGGAGTATTGGATGTAATGTTTATTATATTCGGATATTTCTACAAATTATAAATTAATGTCAATCAATTACTCAAGTTTTCAAATAATCATATTTTCATTTACTATACTCCAAACCTATTAAACTTGTAGTATACACATTTCAATAGCTAAAAAGCTACTCTTGGGAAATTTAATTTATGTACCTACATCAACTTATTTTTTAAATTAAAAGTTTGTATCCTTACAGGAAATACCAAATGGTATAAAAATCTAAATAATAATATATACGGATTCTTTAGTTTCACTTGAAAGTTCTTCACTGTCAGAATTTCAATGAATTAATTGTTAAAGGAAAAATCGTAAGTTATCATACTTGCAGGCGAATCACTTTTCATAGTGCCTAATATTTATATTATCCATACATACCATTTTATTTACATTCAATGACGTGTTTCAGTTTTTTTTTTTAACGCTTTTCTCACGAATATATAATATTATAATAACATTTAAATAGAGCACACATCATTGCACGTACGTGAAATAGTTCTACACACAAAAGCCGAAAAAAATAGCAACTTTTTTTCTTGCTTCAAACGGTTTTTTTTTCTTTTAACGAGTTATGTTAATGATAAATCAGTGATATTAACCTTTGCGGGTTTCGGGTGAAAGCAGAATATTATTCAGCGTACTTCGATATGTAAAAATAAAATTTCGGAGGAGTAGGGCATGAGTTATAGGCATTTAAAATATAGACATGAAGTGGTTTAAGGGTACCCTGAAAATCTAATGCTCATATAAACACTATAATAACTTATAAGTGGCTACTCGCCCGAAATTTGATTTTTACACATCGCAATACTCCAAATAATATTCTGCTTTGGAATATGAAATCGAGAACCTAAAAAATACGGAAAAATTATAATTTTTTTATAACATGCTCGACTTATTATTAATTATAATCATTATATGAGTTAAACGTTAATTGTTTTGTAAATAATAAGACGTGGTTCGTGTTAAAAATAATCGCCTGGCACGTTATAATATAATATATAATCGATCGTCTCGATCCCGTCGCGGAACCACCGTTTGCGTTTGCCGATTTGTCCGTTTAGCCACCCCGTTCTATATAAAAATAGTCAAAACCTACCTATCGTTCTGGCGGCGAACGGACTGCTTTGTTTGACAGTTCCGACGCCGCCACCGTCACCGCTGCCACCACCGCCACCGCCGCGTCTATTATTTTTTCTCCTGTCGCCGCCGCCGCAACAGCGTTCGATTTTATTTTACTCGTCCGTCTTCTCGACTACTTAAACGCTCGTCGTCGTCATTATTATTTGGTCGAGTCTATCTCCACAGTCGTTGTCGTCGTCGTCGTCGTCGTCGTTCTCACCGTCCGTGAGATATAACAATATATATATATATTATATTCATTTTTTTCGTTTAATTTTTTTCCCCGACCGATCATCGTCTTCGTTGTCGTCGTTTTCCTACATCGTAGTAATAATATTACTATTATCGTATTCAATTATCGTGTTATTTCCACGTCATGCAGGACTTGTATCGCCTTCTCCGCCGCCGCCGCCGCCGTCACCGTCGTCCGCAAACAGCCACGGCAGTCTAATAATTATTTATTAGGATAACTATACACTATACAGTGCATGTTGTTAAAGTTTATTCTGTTGTTATTGTTTCGTGAACATCACTCGACGCACCAGTCACCACTCGGTCATGCGGTACGTTACGACCGTGGTAAGGCCCTTTATTCTTGTCATTATCATATTAATAATAAATATAATAATATTATAACCATGCAATGTGGAATAGTAATATACATTTTATTTTAGAATTTAATAATATAACATGTGTATGACATTTTTTTTTTGTTAAACGTTAAATCAATAGATTTTCAAAAAGCACATTGTCGCTTGTCAACAATATAATATTATGCACATACTGTAATTTTCATACCATTAACATATTTAAGTCGCTCGTTGAATATAAACACATTTTTATTGACTAATATTTTGATTAAATCTTTTTATCATCGTGAATGCAATCAAAATTCGTAAACAATTTGTATAGTAATATTTGTACTGTATATTCAATTTACTTTTAAAAATCAATAATTAGGTATTATATTTACATTCCTATTTACAATTATATTATAAGTTAAAAAAATACGACCTTCGGAGTTGTACGGAAAGACTACTCAATAATATATTTGTGGCAACTACAAAATATTTTTATGAGAATTAAATTTCACACTCGTTCAAAAGTATAGATATGTGTATTTAATTTTTATTTTAAGTCAATATTTATATGCTTTAGACTTAAGTTGAATATACATAAAATATATTATTTATATTACATCATTGGGTTTATTTATTACATTTTTATTTTTAAAGGTAATTTGCATATTTAAATGACGCTTTTTTACTAGAAAAATTATATTTGTAATCTTTAAAAATGTATTATTAATGTGATCAAAACCAAATTGTAATTTATTTATTTAAATTGTCTGTCACGAGTATAAAATTCGATTATAAATCCACCGATTTGTCACTAGAAAGTTTGCAGATAAGGATAAAAGCTTAATTTCTTATAAACACACATAAAATATTTCTTTACGCAGTCATCGTTATGAAATTATATTAGTTGCCATGCAAAAAACTAAAAATATGTATGTGAATAAATTTAGAAAATATATTTAGATATTATTAGTAATAAAACAATAACGATTGAATAATGCAAATTATTTTCTACTTTCCCATTTAGTATTGGCATAGTAATATATTAAAGAACATGACGTATATTACCTACTATTTAATGTAGTTTTTAAAACTGTGATAACATTCTATAATAACAGAAGACTGATAGGATATTGTAAGTAGAAGTTTTCTTCATCGACAATTTAGTAGGTATAAATTATTTTTAATTTGTATCGTAAGATGTTCATTTCAAAAATCATCGCGCTGACGAGGTTAATAATAATATACTAAATATTTTATTTACTATTATTTCATAATAATTTCCGAGAACCGTTTGCCATGTACGTCTTAAATATTCAGACGGGTTTCAATGATCTCGTATACTTTTACCACATCGATAGAT
This sequence comes from Rhopalosiphum maidis, assembly GCF_003676215.2. Taxonomy (NCBI): domain Eukaryota; kingdom Metazoa; phylum Arthropoda; class Insecta; order Hemiptera; family Aphididae; genus Rhopalosiphum; species Rhopalosiphum maidis. The sequence goes on from NC_040877.1 coordinate 73,271,901, forward strand.
CTGGGTAATTTATAAATTATTATATATTATATGCTGGACTCTGGAATATCTAAAATCTAAATAGAGTAGAGAATTATACATTTTCTTAAATATTTATAAATTATTTAAAAACACCTCGTACGTTTTGACGATGATCTTGTATAGGTACTTTTACTATGTTTGTTGTACGGCCAGTTCAAATAGGTTATACATTTATTATAAAAATATCTTAAGCTATATAAATACTAAATCGTTTGTTGTGTTCAAATGGATTTTTAAAAAAATAATAAATAAATAATGTTTTATGTTTATATTATTATTGTTTTCACTGTTTTGTAATATATTAATTTGTTGCCCAGTTCTAAAAAATGTAATCAATTGATTGAGGTTTATATTTATCACTGCTTAACAAGTTTGAAGTTATAGGAATAAGTAATTTAAAAATGTTTACATAAAGAACATTTATTTTAGTGTGATATACATACAATTACTATAGTCGTATATAAATATATTTGTTTAAATTTCATTTTTATTTAAAGAAAACGTTAACTATAGTAACAAGGTTTTAAAATTCCATTTCCAATTTCTACATTTTATTTGTATTCAAATAATAAAAAAATAAATAAACACGTGTAAGACTTAGCATTAAACTATATACAATATTATATTTATATACTTATAGTGTATACGTAAGTACTCTATATTTTTGAACAGTTCATAAGTAGTTTTTAAAAAAATATATTTTTATTTGTAAAATTTAAGAATAAATATTGTACAAAATATAAAACAAATATCATATTTCTAACAACGAATTTGGAGAATTTTTAATATTGATATGAAATATGAACATCGTAAAAAGTATAATGTAGCAAATCTAGTGATAGTAGAACGTTATGTCTCCTATAATTATCAGTAGTATCAATTTCTTTGAATTGTAGTCAAATACACGCCTCAGTTATTTATTTCTGATTTTGTTCATTTTACGTACCTATTTATGCGTATAATACTTTTTAGTTATTATACTTACGTAACTTAAATAATTGAACGATTCGTTATGTGAAATTGAAATACTTTGATATATAAATGTAATATTCTATTTTCTTGCTTACACTGAAACCTAAAAGTCTCAACGTGAATGTGATATGACATAATATTATTATATACTTTCACGTGTAGGTGTTGAGCTGGAATCTGCTGCAATTATTATTGCAATTGATGTGGATAATATTTAATTAATATTTCCTCTGACTTCTTGTGGAATGACAAATATTCACTATTCAAGACTGTAAGTTGTACGACTGCAGTGGTTATAGTTTATTAACGTCTCTAAAATTAAATCTTAAACTTAATAATGCAACATTTGCAAACAAATTAACAATAATTATAATAATGTAATTTATTGCAGTTCTAAATTAGATACAACCAATATTTGTCGTTTTGTGTGGATAATATAACTACATTGGGCTTGAATCTAGGAGTAATACAACTCTATGGAGTATTATAGAAGAGCTATATTTATTTTCAGGAAAAATATAGTTATAACTTTAGAACATAATAGATTATAAATAAGATTTGATAATTATATAACCAATTTTATTTACAATTTAAATTCATGGATTTGAATTAGTATAGACTATTAATTGAATAAGTACACAATGTACAACACTTCCAAAAGTAGGAATTCCTTTTATAGCCTACCTCTGGTCCATAAAATATCGTTTAGCTAGCTATTATTGATTTAAACACTCATTATTTCGAATAATAGGTATTAACGTTTTCGAGAAAAATCTTTTTTTTTTTACATAATAAATTTAAACTCTAAAGTCATACCTATCAAAACAACATTTTGGAAAAAAATTCAAATTTCTATTGGTTTTTTTCTTTTGCAATGTCAACATATATTTATTTATTTATTTATATCTTTTATATTTGAAGCAGAATTTGTTTTTTTATGATTGTAATGGTATATCAATATTTAATAGTGAACAGATAATTATTTAGCTATAACTTATAGTAGTATAAGTATTTAAAGTTTGGATGATCGAAAAAATTGACTAATTAAATGGCCAAGTGTCGTTGTATCAACAATATTTACGAATCTGTTTATACACATTTTAAACACCTACTATTAGTACTTATAAATTATAACTAAATTACTATTCGTTTGAAAATTGATTTTTATAAAATTCGTATCTCCATTTTTTATCAAAAATCATACTTTAATTTCAAAGTATTTAGCCGTTATAATTTATAGTAGCATTAATAGCCATAATCCTTATGAAATTATGTTTTTAACTTTCACAGATGTCACTCAAAATTCAGATAATTAACGTAAAAATGAATTTAATATAATTAATTTGTCAAATTAAATAGTTTAAAAAATTATTATTAATGCGCTTACAGATCTTAATAATGTGTTTATTGTAAATTATTTGTAGATAATATGTTTTGTTGAGTTGTACAGATAGATGTGCGTGGTTACGTATGTAAACACATACATATGTATTACCAGTAAACGTATATAATAATTATAACGTGTTTAATGTTATATCGGTAAAATAAATAAGTATATAAATTATAAATAAAAAGTTTAATAATATAAAAAACAACAATATTATCAAGTATTTTATAGAAATACGAGTAATTGTGTAAAGAACACATGATACTTAACGTAGACGTAACGAAGTGACAAATATTCTACTTAAAATACACAAAATTAAAAATATAATATTATTATGTAGTCGTTCAAATAAAAGTAAGGAATTAAAAAAAATATAAAGATAAAAATATTTTTTCATATTAACTTCAAAATAAAATATTTTCAAAAAGTATTAACATTTTTGAAAATATTGAATATAAGGTTAAAATAATGGTCAATAGAATCTCCATACAAAAAAAGTGCGTTCTACATTTGGTTACTCGGAATGATTATCTATATTATATAATTGCAGACCACATAATAAATCGTGATTACTTTTTTCCATTTTTCTTTTAATATACAAATAAATCAAAATCTCTCTAAAATATTCTTCACCGTTATAGGTGGAAATATTTTCTCCATCAACACGTCGAATGTATACATTATATATTTTTTCGTTATATTATACTCCAAAGCATGCTCTAAAGACATTTTTTTTTACGTTTTTCGCTTTGTATTGTGGTTAATCATGTACGCAAACAGCAATAATATGAGTACATTTTTAAAAAACAAAATAAATAAATACCTATAGCACAGTCGAGTATTTTTTAACTTTGTTATTTGTCTCAAATCTCGTGTTACGATTGTCGGGGTTCACCACGCGGCGCCCATATCTGTAAATTAATTGCATATCATAATATTATTATGTTACACGTAATGCGTAAACAGAGAGTCCGACCATTGTCTGACAGTTTTTAAACCACAACATTTTTCACATTACCTGGAATAATACATTAAACACTTAACTCAGGCTTTGTTTTATACCAGATAAGTTTTTACAATGGAATACAAATGCCGTTGTATTTTGTATATAAAGTTTGGTACGACTAATAAGAAAACAGTGATCTATAAACAGAAATTTAATTAAATACGTATTATAGAATCTACTCGTTTAAGATAATCAGAAATAGTAAATATTTTGTAGGATATAAAATTAAAATAAACAATAAAAACGAAGAACATGCACAAAAAATAAATCGTAGATTAAAAACTTGAATGAAAAAGACAAATGTCAATATTACAGTGTATAGATAAAAATTATAATTATTAAATCAAACAATAACTAAATTAATGTGTCGAAAATAAAGAGTAAAGATACATTTTTTTCCAAAAATTGATGAGTGTTAGTTCTTTAGATGTTTTAGCAGTTCTTAAAGTAGAGACTTTGATACATTCAGTTTCTCGGTTTGCATATATCTTTTTAGATTTTTATTAGATCTAATAGCTATAAGCTGGCACTTACGTACATGTATGGTTGATATTAATTTTTGGCGGAATTTCAAATAATTTTCAGTAAATAATTAATGTTTATTGATAGATGAGGCCTCCAAATATACGTAGTTTAGTTGTGCATGACACAGATTCATCTGAATTTCTGACATATAAGCTTAACATAAATTCAATTATATACTAATTTCTAATAATAGTTATCAACTGTTTTTTTTCATCCGTGTTATCATATTAACTGACAAATAAAAAAAAATATTGTATACATATATAAAATCACTTTTCAAGGGTTTTAGTGAGTGGGAGTAGTAGTATGTCTATCGAAGGATCTAAGTGGCTATAAACATTTTTCCGACAACAATTTCGCAACAAACACGTAAAAATTGGTCCAATCGTTTTTGATTTTATTGATTTCGGATATACCAATAACCAACATCTGTTTTTATAAATATAGATATTCTGAGAAATTTGGCGCATAAAATGTACGCTGTCGTTCAAAAACTTAAAACTAATAACGATAACAGTATTAATTAATTTTTATTCAAAAAAAAAAAAATGAGTTATACCTTTAGGCTAAAATAATCACATTTTATAGCGTAATACGTATAGTGTTCCCATTAGCCATTACCTGTTTTCTGGTGATAGACATATAATTATATGAGTTCTGCTATAACTTTGCCATTAGTGTCCAGACAACGTATGAGGTATGAATACCATTTCTCTACTAACTAACATTGGGTGATGATCGAATTGAGCTGTGTGTGTGTGTGTGTACAGCAATATACAACGATCAAATGCTGTAATTCGCGGCACATTAAACACCTATACAACCGTGAAATACGACGCGCGCATGTCGCAGAGCGTTCAGAAATCATTCGCTTTAAACATAAATAATGACAACCCAATTCTATAACTATAATGTATCCGAATCTGCGAGTGTGAGAGGTTAGAATATTAAAATAATAAAATATTATTTCATATGAATTAACGGACGATTGTCACATACACCCAACCTGTTCCGAAGGTCGCAATATTTCTGTCGCAGACTTCGGCGTATTATAATTTATAATTATTATAATTATATATGTTATATAGGTACATAGTGGTTGTTTACAACACGTTTCAGCTCCATCACAATTTACCCGAAAAAATATTGGTTTTCAAATTAAATTCTAAAACCCGATTTAAAATTATTTGCAATATCTAAATTAAAATAATTTAAGTCATTTTTGTACTACAATGATAATGGTATAGATACTATCATAGCCTCATAGCCAAAAAGTTCAAGGGATTATGTAGGGTATTACATAAAGCGAAATAATATGAGTATTTAAAAGTTATAATATTTTAAATACGTAGTAATTAAAAACTTAACAATACAAATATACGTGCATTTCTGCAGAACAAACATTTTGCTGTTGTGCGTACATCAGAGATAGGGGAAACAAGAAAACAAACGGGGTGTTGAATGATTAGGTACATCCTCTTAAACATTAAAATAATAAACATGCGTAATCGCCTGTCCGATCTCCAGTTATGTTAAGTAGAGTGGCGTGCTCACGGGGGGGGGGATCAGGGTGTCATATCCCCCCCTGGATTTTTTTGTAATGATATATTATCTACATAAAAAAAAAAATTAGGTCTGTGACAAGTCAAAAATGAATACCCCCTCCCCATTTAAAAAAAGCTGAGCATGCCACTGGCTAAATATAACTATGGCGTTTAAAACCCCGTGTACAATGTATTATAAACGTATCAGGTGAAGTGTGAAGATGTGGATTTTCTTTAAAGTATTCGATTACGTGAACATTTCCGAAAATTATAGAAGTTACTGGGATATGATGCATACATGCTATATAGGATGATAATCGTTTCAATTTAAAACGTCTAGACGAAATGATTTTCGTTAACACATTTTGTTCGTATTCAGTATAATATTTTAAGTGTTGCGCGCAAGTGATGGGCACAACATTCACAACATTATTATATTATTGCACGTGAAATATGGAAGTTGAAAATCGTGTACATCACCGTGATTGCAGTTATATAATATTATAGTACCTGCCTTCGTTATAATAACATACCGTCGTAGTAATGAATCCTATTGGATTTTATTGATGGTGTCTATGCTGCGTGTAGGTGATTAACGGTCTACTAGGAAAACGTATTGTGTCAGCAAACGAATCATGTACGATTTTCGTTCGTAACTTGTTGCTATCGAGTGCCAGCGAGGGACACGAATGAGAAAGATACATTAAACGATAATTAATCACTGTGCACCTTCGAACGTTTTCATATTTGTTTTCCCTGATATATATTATATAATTAATACACGCGTACATTAATCATCGCGGTTCAATAACGTTCCATGAACCATTAGTTTGACAATAGTCGTCAAGAAAATTGCCCTATCAGTCATGTACTCTCAGGCGTATGTGCCTAATAATATATTGTTTCGCCAATATCTCCGAGGTCCGTGACACTACAATTTCTATTATAGTATGTTGTATTTTATAATTTTTAATTTTTTGATAGCCAAGTTTAGTATAGTGACTCAAACGATCGTCGAATTTAATAGATTTGTATTTGGCTTGTTAAACTTCGTTTAATATTCGGTATTCTGTATTTATTTTTAATTATTTTCTTCGAATCAAACATACAGGGTTCGGATCATTTACCACCACTGATTTATTTATCATTAATCGTTATTGTTTATATTCTATAAACCTATAAAATTATATTTTTGGTTACCACTTGAAATATTCTCGGAATACATTTATGTGAATTGAATTTGTTTTAAAATTGAACGATAAATGCAGTTTTGTCATTCTTATAAATATGTTTAATAATTAATTTATTTTATTTTAGCCGTAACTTTGATAATACCTATATATTATGATATTTTCAACACTAATTACTATTCATAATACATGTTCTGCAGATGAACCGTGTTATTTTGGCGTCGTTCCTTTTAGCCGGCGTTGCGAGATGTTACAATTACGATGAGGTATTGCGGTTGTCACTCATGTTCTACGAAGCGCAGAGGTCGGGTCACCTGCCTGCCAACAACCGCATCCCGTGGCGGGCCGATTCCGCGATCACAGACAAAGGGCAGAACGGCGAAGATTTATCTGGAGGATATTATGACGGTAATTTTATTACCACGGTAACGATCACTGCGAAACGTTTTAGGCTTCAGTGAAAAAGTGGGAATAACGATTATATCTATAATGCCTACATGCACGATAAACTATACGAACTCTTCGGTCTAATATTGGCTGGCATGGCGCAATGTCATTTGGTAACGCGCAAGTATTACATGTTAAAATATCGACACTGCGGTGTAATAGTGAATCGCGGGGCCATAAATGAAAACGATTTTCGGGAGGAGGAGATTCCAACATGTTTTATCAAATAAAAAAATTAATTATATTTGACATGACACGACCGTCATAATATATATATATATATATATATTGGTAAATGTTCACAATTGTTCTACTTCTTAAAATACCCCTTTACTCCTGCAGCATGTTGTGTCCAATATAGGTATCTTTATACTAACGCTTTGCCAGGACAAATCTTAAATAAAAACAAATTTTGTGTACGTGCACCTACTGGCTGTTAAATATACTGAAGTTTTGTTTTGGGACATTAATTATAAAGATATTATGTCGGTGCTCTTGAACACTGGCAGTTTAATAATAAAATGTTCATATACGCTATTACCGTAATAAATGTGAATAACTCTAGGATTTTATTAGTTATTAGAAATATGAAAACCGCTTGAGAAATCTTTAACCAGGAAAAATGTCAAGGACTGCATCACAATAATATAATCATTATAGGTGTATAAAATATCAAAATTCGCAATAATAATAATTATTTATTTATTTTTTTTACAATCGTGTTGTTATATTCTTGGATTATGATTTAGGATGTACACGACGTCGTGTTGTTTACGGAGAAGACGTACGCTTTTTACACAATTCAATTATTATTTCATCAACATATTTTCAATCAAATACGTTATTGACATTATTCATAATAAATAATAATATACATACATTAAACAAACGACTACGGTGATGAAGATCAACAATCATAAATAATTATATAACTATATTTATTAATAATTATTACAATTGGTTAACAATCAGCACACTTTGTTATTGATAGAATAAACGGTAAAATTAATTTTACGAAATGGCGGTTTAGGCCGTGAAATTTGCACTGTGTAGTACCTAACCATTTGTCCAATTAAATATTATTTTTTTTAACTTTTTAAAATAATCGATCTTCTACAAATTTCAGTTAAATTTTAATCATTAGCTCTGGGTAATGTTGTTTATTAAGTTAATTTTTCATATTACAATGCCGAAAGCGTTTTGAAGATTTACTGACGGATAAAGAACATAAAATGTATATTAGCCTTTTATTTTTTGATTGAACTTATAAGTTATATTGTACAATGCTAATAAGTCGTAAATACTTAATTTAAATTATAATTTATTACGATACAGAATAATCAATAGGTATTACATTAAAAATAAATATTCAATTTTATTTTTATATTAAATCAATGTAATTGAATACATAATAATACATTAATAAGTATTATGTTTTACTTTTATTTTTGTACATGCATATTTTCGTAGGATATTTAGACAATATGGACATAATATGGTTTAATATAGGTACGTCTGTTACAGTAATAATACATACAGAGTTACTGTTGTGGATATTGTTTTTTTTGCGAAGGCATCGTTTATAAATTATTGTATTCGCGGACATATGGCACATTAAATTATTTTACAATATATTTATGTTTAATTGTCAAAATGTTTGATTAAATATTGGCTATTCTCTCAGCGTGCATTTGATAAATGTCATATGATGAATTAATATTTAATTTTATTAGAAGACACGTGTATTATTCCATAATATTAAATAATATTATAATGTTTATATAAGTTTATAGCATACACACATATATATATATACACATTATATGGAATGTGTCAGACAGATGTAACTGATTATAACTTAATTGAATAAGTAACCTTTATTCTTATACATTTTTAGTTTTTTTGTTATTATACATTTTTTATATTATTTATAATAATTTTTGATTGTAGATAATTTAAAAAAATTAATATTTAAAAGGATAAAAATGTATTACATTGTAAGCCAATTAGATTTGCCAGAAATTTCTGATACACTTTATAGTCTATATAATATAATATACATATATTTGAATAAATAAATAATATGACAAATATAAATCAGTGGCATAATCCTCTTTCTACGCCAAATAATGGAACCATACTTTAAAGTAGACTAACTAGAGCCGTATAAAGACAATATCTTTATCTATAGTGGCGTACTTACTGGTGTCAATATAATTTTTTTTTCTTTTAACATATTTTAATAGAAATATATACAATCTATAAAACAGTTTACAATAAGCATATGCGTGCGACAAGGTAGATACGGGTTTGAATGCTTGAGGCAAGTAGCTATTCCCAGTAGTATTGCACTCAAAAAATGAATATAATATAATTATTAATAATTGTAATAATAATGATTTTTATATTGTTAATTTAACAAGATACTATTGAAACCTATAATATTAACGAATAATACTATTATTGTTTTAGCTGGCGATTTTGTAAAATTTGGCTTCACTATGGCAAGCACGACAACTATTCTAGCATGGGGATACTTGAGTTATAAAGAGGCATACGAGGAAGTTAGTAAGTATACTTAGTGATTTTTTTCTGTTACCATATAATTACTTGCTCTTACCTATTTGTATTAAATTATTAAATCGTATACCATTGCGGATGTAATCTTCAGACGTTATGTGTCAAATAAAAATACGTTGATATTAAAAATTATTATATAGCAATACTATTACACTAAAACTGAAATAATTTCTAAGAAGTTTATTATATATAATTTTTTTATTATTCACTATAGACGAATGGGAAAACGCATTAGGTTCAATACGTTGGGCCGCGGAGTACTTTATCAAGTGTCACGTTAGTGATTACGAATTCTATGGACAGGTGGGCGACTTTAATCTGGACCAAGGTTTTTGGGGTCGACCAGAAGACATGAATATGTCTAGGCCATCATACAAAATCGACAAAAATCGACCAGGTAAAACTCTTATTACGTGTATTAATTAACATCGCGTGGTTTATTGGAATCGCGGAAAAACCATGAAAATAAAAACTAAAAATATATATTTTACTACTATCTCATATTTTATTAGACATTACCACATAAGTTCTAATTTTCTAATTACACATTTTTAGATCAATAATCTCACTGACTAGGTGTTCTGGTTTGGTATGTACTTGTACTTATATTTTAAACGACGAATTTAATAAATTAAAAAATAAATAAATGAATTATAGATCATAAATCTAAAAACAAAAACAATTGGTCAAATAACAATTTGGTTAATCAAATAAAATAAAAAAAGTTTAAATAATAAATATAAATTAGACAAGATCTAATTTTTATAACACGTGAAAATTATTTTTAAAGTCGTAAAACATAGTAAAAATATAAAATATTGTTTATATTCTGTCTAACGAGAGAACACACTGTTAATTTTGATCTCTGTGCATCTCCACAGATCACCCAGTCATTTATAGGCGTATCTATGATATGTGATATTATTTTACTCGACAGAGTAATAACATAAAAAAAAATAGTTGTTTGTATATACATTCGACTACTTAAATGCAACATATAATTTGAATTAAAATGATTGTTGATATAAATTTGTAATTAGAATGTCTACTACAAAAGCTCATGTATATATAATAGCAAAATAAATAAATTTGTTCTTTATTTCCATAGTTTTATTAAACTTTTTTCCAATTGTCATTTTTTGTTGCGGTCATATTAGGCTCATACATCATATTTATTATTCAATCTAATTTTTTCAGGTTCCGATTTGGCCGGCGAAACGTCTGCCGCTCTTTCTGCCGTGTCGATAGTATTCACCAAAATCGATTCCAATTTTTCGGCCAGTTGCTTAAGTCACGCTAAACAACTGTACCTATTCGCTACTCAGTACAGAGGCCTCTACCACGACGCCATTAAAGGAGCGGCGCAATACTACGAGTAAATCATAATTAACACTTTGTCCTCGATTCATTCTATTCGTTCTATTCGATCGGAGGCCAATGTGATCCGATTCAAATAGTCAAATGTGGAATCTGTTGTTTTTTTTTTTTTAGATCGACAGATTATGGTGATGAATTAACGTGGGCCGCGGCATGGCTGTACAAGGCCACAAAGGAATCACAGTATTTGGACGACGCCGAATACATGTACATGAAGTACCGACTCAAAGAACGGCCGAACGAATTTTACTTCAACAAAAAAGTCGCAGGCGTACAGGTGCAGAATCCAAACGGCTATATTATAATATGTTTTATAAAATTGTGTAGAATGCAAGAGGGTCATTTTGTATATCGCAGATTAAGTGATTGTTTCAAATTACATTTCACCCGAGAATAAAAGAAACACTAAATGTTGATCCATATAAATTAATTTTATCCATATAATGTTCATGTAGGTGGAGTTTGATGATACTAAGCACTTCATATAATTTAATAGCTTCCCCAAATACGCACATAATTATTATAATAATTACATATTGAATAATAAAGTTTCGAAATGTTTTCTTCAACATGGAGAAATATTGGCCGAGAAAAAGCTTCTTAAGTTTGATAATTCTGAATATTGAAGAGATGTCGTTTTTGAGATCCTATAGCTTATAACCTATAAGCTTACCTCGCGATTCTAAATGTTTTAATAATATTGCTCGTGTTTAAACCAATCGGCGCGCGGCGTGTGCATTTTCCCGTTTGCGTTTATTGACGCGAACTAATTACAATTATCGCCTATTTAGACGTTAATGGGGTTTCATATCGATCGTTTTTAAGGAGCTTAATATAGCCAATTTTTTCACGTTTATGTGTCAATGATTAGGGCTACAATAACTACTAGAGTGTTTGTTTGTATTTGGTAGTAAATACGATGAGTTGATAACAGAGCATACCGCACGCAAATACTCATTTTATCAATATGTGGCAACCGCCAACCACATAATCATATTAAAGTAATATTTTTTGCTCACCATACCAAAAAAATTCTAGTTATATAATAACAAACCTAATTAATTTAAAAATATATTTGAAATTATAATGAAGTTCACTTCAGCTTGATTATTCTACATTTTTTATTTTCATCATTTTTTTATTCCATAATATAATGAATATTATGTTAAAATTTTTCAAATTGTATAGTATAAAATCAAATTTAATGGGGTGAAAACAATTGATATTCCAAAGAGTGATCGAATATCTGATAAAAACAATCAACATTTAATTCCATTATCATATAATAATAACAATATTTACATTGTTAAACATTAATAATACTTTAGTTTCAGAAACTGAATAAGTCTAACTCTGTAAAACTGATTCTAGGCACTTCTAGCCGAACTGACCAATCAATTCGAATATACTGAAGCAATTCAAAATTTTTGCGATTACAATTTATACGTTCAGAAGAAAACACCCAAAGGATTATTATACATCGAAAAATCTGGTACATTGTGTCACGCTGCAAACATCGTGTTCTTGTGCTTGCAGGTATATCGGCACAACTCCTTTGGTGGTGGTTATTCGTGTGGTAAAATATCAATTGTATTATATAGTAACTTTTTTTTCTACGTAGGCAGCCGATATAGGCATAAAGTCAACGCGATACCGAGAATTTGCCAAACAACAGATCCACTACATACTGGGAGATGGAGGACAAAGTTTCGTGGTGGGATTTGGTAAAAATTACCCATTACAACCGCATCACGCAGCGAGGTAATGAAAAAAATTGATATTATATAAGTATTAGTGATTTTTAGGGATCTCTAAAAAAATAGAATTTATATTATTAACTAGAAAGCTATGTATTAATTGTGTTTTTACTCATGACAGTTACATATTATTATTTACATTGTTAAATGTTATATTCCTTAGGTTTTATTTGGTGAGGCTTGAGATTTAAATACATTCTTTTAACCTATATGGCTATATATGTAAATAGTAATTAGTAATATATTTATTTACATGCATTAGAATACGTAAATTACGACAAAAAAAAATATTACCCCTTAAAATATTACAAATACTAATTTTTACAGTTGTACGCATATAAAATTGCTTTTACTCGGGTACTTATTCTCATTAAATCATTTTTTTTTAAAATTGGTATTATGAGAAACTAACACATTTGACTTAGTTTCAATCACTAATATTATTTGTTTAACTTACTGAATTAAAAATATATGTAAGTATAGTGTTTAGTAATCACAAATTTTAATATACGCTATAGACTAAATTCTAACTGTTCAAATTAAGTGTGCAGTACGCTTCAATATTTAGGTATTTTATTAGTTTTTTCGGCGAAATAGCATATTTTTTTGCATATCTTTGTAATATTTCTAAAATGTAGCATCCTGCAGAATCTTTGAATCCAAGTTCTCATTTGAAGGATTGTCTGTGGTTTTTATTGTTTAATCAGATCTCAATTTTTTTTAGGTGATTTTGTACATATTATAACTGCAATATAACTTTTCTTATCATTTGTGTACTATGGTTTGTCGTTATGACCGAAGTGTAATAAAGATTAAATACCATTTTAAGATAGCTAGGTATAGGTGTTCGTTTTCTTAATCGTCGGGTAATTTAACGATAAAGAACTGATACGTCATTAAAGACGACAAAAGTTAATATTAATTTATTAAAATTTATTTTTAGTAGTAGATAAATTAAGTATTATACCTAACTAAAAAACTAATAATATTTTAAAAATAATATGCAAGGCGGAGGAGGTGCACTGACTGTCTCTCTACCCCCATTCTCAAAGATGACATCGTTAGTTGTTACCAAGAACTAATAACAGAACTGTTATTTCTGAGGATTAGGTCGAGTAATATTTTTTTTAAGAAAAGTTTCAAGTGTTTAAAGCAAGCAGGTCGCGTCCGTCCACTGACTCGTGTTTGGTTAACAATAATAACCAAACTGATAATATTACGTATAATTCGCATACCGACTGTTTCACTATAATATTGTCGATTTGCAGCTCGTGCATGGATCGTCCGGCTCCGTGTGACTGGGAAGCGTATCGGAGCACCAAGCCCAATCCACAGGTGCTGTACGGCGCGCTGGTCAGCGGACCCGACGAGAACGACAACTATAAGGACCTACGGGAAGAGTACATCTACAACGAGGTGACGTTGGACTTCAACGCGGGCTTTCAGTCAGCCGTCGCGGGACTCAAGCAACTGGAATTGCAGGCCAGTCGAAACAAGGCACTGTCGAACATCAATAACGAAACGTTAAACGGAAACTGGACCGACGTGCTTTCCACCGCATCCAACGCGACGGACGCGTGATTTTCCCGGGTCATCACATTTCACTTCTGTTTCTTCGTATTAAAATTAAAAAAATGTATATGTTTTCTTTGAACCGAAGACGACGAACCCGTGGTCCACGAAATATATCACCGCCGCATCATCGCAACATCCAAATTTATTATTATCGTTGACGGCGACGAGAGTCGCATAATAGACACGCGTATAGGTATTATAGTACACGGAGAGGGGCGATAATGGATTTTGATTTTGCGAGCTCATTATTTCTATTCTTTGAGGAATAATTTTGAGGGCGTGGGAAGGGATGGGGGGGGGTTGATGGTGTATTGTCGATAGATTTTCGTCATACCACCGTTTCGAACACCATATAACGATATTTAATAATATATGATATCATAATTATTAGAGACGAGTTGAATTTCATTTTTTAAGAAATCAAATCGAAACATAATATTTTTTTTTCTAACTGTTCGAGATTAAACCGGAACTATCGTACATTTTTAACGTTTAAACTTTTATTGAAGAATAACACGATAATAAAATCGTATCAACCAACTAAAAGGACTATATGGGAAATACGATAAATAAAAATAGTATTCTAGTGTGTATTTTATATTAATACCGCTATCGAACTTTATTTATTTTAAACTTTTTGTGTTGTATTCGATTTTGAGTGTGAATTTCAATCGAATTTCGAATAGTTCTGAATGTCCGAGAACTGGTCGTAAAAGTATTATCGATTGTGTTTGGCTGAAAATTCTTTAAAAGCCCATGGTAAAAGGTGGTATAAACGGATACCGGAGTATTTAACGCAGCGCCGGCGCCAACATTTTCGAAATAACAGTATTTTTGTGATAGGTATCGATGACTCGTACGCCGCGACGCCACCGTCGTATAATAATACAAAATAATATTTTGATAGATTAACGCGGTGGTGTGTATTACGTTTCGTAATAATGATTTCGTGGAAATATACTGCCCGGACTCGATGTTCTGATACATAATATAGGCACTTACACAAGCTATGTGGGTACGATACGAGTGTATACTTTTTCGTCCCAACTCAGTGATAATATGTTGTTATCATTATTCAAGTCTTCGGTGATATAAAAACATGTCAGATAATTTTTATTTTGTGTTATTTATTTATGTTTTGTAGTAAAACTTTAGATTATTACGAAATATATTATATTATATATATATATATATATATTTTATTTAAACAAAACTTATGTGTTTCTGTGCAGCGTATTCCTATATTCAAACTCACATATTTTTTTAATTCGTCATAATACTATTACTGCGTCGAGTGACGTATTTAAGGTTTTTCCGCCTATAGGCACTTTCCAATTTGCCGCCTCCCTCCCCCTTCATCCTTCCTACAATTATTTATAAAACATATTTAAATATAAAATTTATTATATTATAATTTTATATTAAAAAATATACATTATTAATGAACATTAAATTACAAATATTATAAATTTAAACTTTTTCTTCTACTTTTTTCCTCGGCAAATGCATCAATTAACTCATCGCAATTTAAAGTCGACAGTAAATCCGTTTCGATATTCAATATAGCCAAACTATTGAGTTTTTCATTACCTATAGTCGATCTTAAATAATTTTTGATTCGTTTAAGACATGAAAAAAAACAATCAGTAGTATAGTGAGAAATTGGAGTACAAACATATATTCTAAGTGCTATATCCATATTAGGGTACAAGTCCAGTCCGTAAGAGAATATTCTCGTAATAATTTACACATTTATAGAGGAAAAATGCAATTAATTTGTTTATTTGAAGACTCCAAATAGGATTTAAAATGTATACATTCTGTTGAAAATGCTTTTTCAATATCATCTTTGTAACATTCTTGTAACTTATTGTAATAAGTTATATTAATGTTGTTTTACAAAGTATTTTACCACAATTTGCTTTTAAATTAATTTTATTAGATAAAATAATATGACACAACTAAGTTTCACCAAAAAATCGATGTTTACGTGAGTTTGATTTTCTATACTCTTGGAACTTTATACCTTTTTAGACATAAAATAAATACATACTAATTATTGTACTGTGGACAATCTGCTACCCGCTGCGCCAGGTGACGTATATGTATATATTATTTACGATGTATAAAATACGCGAGACCGCCAATGTATAATCTTCATATTCTCAGACCCATTTTGTAGAATAATAATTTATATTTATATTAATTGTATATAGCGTTTTACATTTTTAACCGGTCGATTACCCGACTAATATAAGTTTTCTCGTAGGATTTTTTATCCTTAACAAAAATAAAAAGTTTTCCGAAAAGTCACTTTAATGTTCTATAGTTGTTTGAATTTTGATTTTTTATAACATTGGATATTCATTTTACATTTCTTTATTGTAGGAATTTAAAAACAAATTACTATAGTGCTTTGAAAACTTGACCAATTATTATTGTTTGCATTTTTTATACAATACATTATAATTTTCAAAATATTTTGACTATACACTTATAGGATATAATAAACATAGCATAATTGCATAAATAAATGCATGTATTACGTCATATATTAGTATCGAAAACTATCTTAGCATATAAATTAGAACCTATCGATTAATTTTAAAATAAATGAAAAATAGTGTGACTACCTATGTATTTTTCCTAAACGGGACAGTACCGAAACGTGAATGGTATAGTCACTTGTGTATAACGAGTCGAATGTGAATAACTGATTGTATTTAGAAATTAATTTTATTGATTTTGTAAGTCGTTATTATACGTAGGTCATAATCTATTAACTATCTGGTATGCAATATTAATTTAATGATTAAACTTTTCAACATTTGTAAAATTATTAATTATTTAATTCAGCCAAACCGTAAACTAATAGACAAATAAAAATAAAGACTTCAAATAAGTTAACTGTCTACTGTTTAATAGGTGATTACATGTAGACTAGGTTAAGAATGTTACTATAACAAATTTGTTTAATTTAAATTCAATATATTATAAAATATAACCATTGTGTACTATGTAAAATTATGCTGGTCGAAGTTGGTCTTGTTTTTGGTAAGATAATTTATCAAACAACTATTGAAATAATAACATTATAATTTAGCTATATAAAATTTCGGATGTACAATTATTATAATTTTATGCACTATGCAATATATTAAATATTAAAAGTCCCGTATGTCAGACACCAAAGAAATAATAATAATAATAATAATTTTATAAAAAAAACATAATATGATGTATCATATTATCATAATATAAACGACAATCGTTGTCATTCGTAGAAGACTATTAATAATTCTAATAGTTTTATTGAACAGTCTTTAATGTATGACAAGTGCTCTCATTTTTATAGAGTATTTTCATAATTCCATTTTGAAGCGCAAAGAAGACGAATGAAGAAATAAGCTAGTTGTTTCTTCGGCGGTGGTGCACGTCTGAACTGTAAATGTGGTACAGCTCGATTTCGCCGAAGAGCGTCGAAGAATACTTATGTAAGTTTATTTTCCCATAATTTTGGAATATTAAATTTATCTTTTATAGTTAAAATAAATATGTATTGACTTGTACAAGCTGATACAATTGGATGACAAACTTATACTTTATTTCCGATCGTCCAATGCAATGGTCGGCAACCAATGGACTATTGTATACGACTCGCTTTAAATTCTAAAACGACGAATTTTTTTTTATTTTAAAGTTTTAAACAATATTTTTTACATAATAAATTTAAGAATATACAATTTTTATTTTTTTCTTGCCCGCAAGCAGCTTTTAATTTGTGAATGTGGCCCGAGAATTCAAAAAGGTTACTGAACACTGATCCAATGTATAAAATGGCTAAGAATAAAATTAAGTCGTCAAGTATATCTTAGATTCTAAGTAGGTAAAGCAATGAATTTATAATTATTTGACAAATATATAGTTTCTTTTCTGTCATAAATTCTTGTAGCAAATATGATCTATATAATATGGTGGTTAGAAGTAAAATAAAATAAAAAATTTCGAATCTTACTTTGATACATAATATTGAAAAAACAAATGTAAATATTACAAATATATTTGTATAATATCCACAAAATTAATTTATTAATTTAGTTTTAATTCAAAAATGCTAATTATAGAATATTGAAAAATTTACCAATTATCTACATTATGATTTCTCTATAGATAAATTGTATAATTTAAAAAGCATTTTCACTATTGAAAACAATTAAAAATTATAGATGGGCAAATATAAAAAATTAATATTAATATTTAAAAATCATCATTCAATAATTTACTGTAATCAAAAATCTATAGTCACGTTATATTTTTATAAATGTTTAAAATTAAAATTTTAATTAAATTCGGGTTAATCTATTTAATATGTTCAAATTATTTTTTTCGTTAAATCTTCATATAAATATTTTCTTTTTATATCTACAATTTAAAAATATTATATAGGAATTCTCATAAGATATTTTTAACCTAAAACAAAAATAAAATGTTTACTAGAAAGTCATATTATTTTTTATGACTGTTTGAAGTTCAGTATTATACCTAAACCATATTAAATGTTTATAATACACATTAAAAATAATTATTTTTATCAAACAATTTTTATTATAAATTATTACAATTTTTATTATTAAAACAGCGGTAAAAAACCATATGTTCCGTTAAAACTCCGTAAAAATCCTCAATAACACAATAAAAAGACGGTAAATATCATTAACATTTCTAATAATTCGTTAAAAATCCATAAAAATAACTTAAAAGTCCTTAAAAATCCTCGATAAATCCATTTATAAGACTCAGATCTAATTAATTTCCATAAAACTTCACAATAATTCCATACAACAACGGTAAAAATCGTTATAATAGTAAAATTCTTTAAAAATCCATAAAACTCC
Organism: Rhopalosiphum maidis; assembly: GCF_003676215.2. Classification (NCBI taxonomy): domain Eukaryota; kingdom Metazoa; phylum Arthropoda; class Insecta; order Hemiptera; family Aphididae; genus Rhopalosiphum; species Rhopalosiphum maidis. Next base: position 73,291,177 of record NC_040877.1, read on the forward strand.
TCTATAACACCTTTTTTTTTTTTTTTTGAACATCATAAAAAAAAGTAAATATCTTTATTAATCCTTAATTAATCTTCAATAAGTTCATTTAAAAGACTCAAATCTCGTTAAAATCCATAAAAAATTACTACAATTCAATAAAATAGTTGTAAATATCCAATATATTTATTAAAAATCATTAAAATTCCATAAAACTCTTCAATAATACCATAAAAAGCGGTAAATATCCATAATAGTCATTGAAAACCCATAAAAACTATTTTAAAGGATTTTTAGGGATTTTAAATATTGATAAAAATAATATAATAATAATATATAAATAATATATATAATATATATATAATGATTTTTAGGGCTCCTTTATAAAATTCCTTAAAAATTCTCAAGTAATCCTCAATTACGATTTTTAACGAATTTATTGGATATTTACTGCTCTTTTATTGAATTATAGTGATTTTTTATGAATTTTAACGAGATTTGAGTCTTATAAATGGACTTATAGAAGATATTTAAGGAATTTTATGTATTATCTTTGACTTTAATGAATATTTTCCGCTGTTTAAGGTCTTATTGAGGTGCTTTATTTATTTTTAAAGAATTTTAATCATTTTACCTTTTTTTTATGGAATTATTGAGGTGTGATATAAAGTTTAACAAGATTGAGTCTTTTTAATGGAGTTTTATGGATTTTTAACAAATATATGGATATTTACTGCTCTTTTATGGAATTATAGTGAAGTTTTATGGATATATCCCGGAAATATCTATAAGACATCACTATAATTCCATAAAAGTACGGTTAATATTCATATATTAGTATAAAATTCAGTAAATTCCTTAAAAATCCTTAAATATCCTCAAGAAGTCCATTAATAAGATTCAAATCTCGTTAATTTCCATAATACTACAAAGGAGCCCTAAAAATTGTTAAATTTCTTTAAAAATCCTAAAAAAAAAATTGTTATTCTAAGAAATACTAATAAAAACACTTAAAAATGATTAAAAATTCTATAATAATCTTCAATAAGTCCATTTAAAAGACTCAAATCTCGTTAAAATCCATAAAATATCACTACAATTCAATAAAAGAGTGGTAAATATCCAATATATTCGTTAAAAATCATTAAATATCGTTAATATTCCTTATAAATCCATAAGACTCCTAAATAACACCATTTTAACGAGATTTGAGTACTATAAATTAACAAATTTCGGATTTGTAAGGATTTTTTTAGGAATTTTATGGGTTCCCAATGACTATTATAAATATTAACCGCTTTTTAAGGTGTTATTGAGGAGTTTTATGGATTTTTAAAGAACTTTCGCGAATTTCAACGATTTTTACCACTATTGCATGGAATTATTGAGAAGTTCTAACGATATTTGAGTCTTATAATGGTCCTATTGAGGGTTATTAAACTATTTTAAAGGATTATTAGGGACTTTTAAAGAACTTTAAAGATTTTTAACGATTTTTAGGGCTCCGTTATAAAATTCCTTAAAAATCTTAAAGGAAATCTCAATAAGTCTATTTATACGACTCAAATCTCGATAAAAATCCTTAAATTATCTTCAACAATTCCATTTATAAAATTCAAATGTCGTTAAAATCCATAGAACAACCCAATAATTCCGTAGAATTTCTAATAATTCGTTAAAAATCCTTCTTATTTATTTTTATCCAAATATTCTTTAAAAATCGTTAAAAATCATTGAAAATGCATAGAACTCTTCAATAATACCATAAAAAGCGTTAATATCCATAATAGTCATTGAAAACCTATAGAAACTATTTTAAAGGACTTTTAGGGATTTTAAAAATTTTTAACGATTTTTAGGGCTCCTTTATAAAATTCCTTAAAAATTCTCAAGTAATCCTTAATAAGTCCACATATAAGACTCAAATCTCGTTAAAATCCATAAAAAATCACTATAATTCAATAAATGGGCGGAAAGTATCCAATATATTCGTTAAAAATCGTTAAAATTCTTTAAATATCCATAAAACTCTTCAATAACATCTTTAAAAATCAGTAAAATATCCAATATATTCGTTAAAAATAGTTAAAAATCCATAAAATTCCTTCAAAATCATTAAAAATTCTCAATTTGTTCATTTATAAGACTAAAATCTCATTTAACCCATTTAACTTTAAAATAATTCCATAAGGGAGCCCTAATAATCGTTAAAATTCTTTAAAAATACCGTAATAATAATATATATTTTAATAGTGTTATTAATTATAACTTATAATAATGTTTTAATTACGTTTTAATAATATTTAATAACGTTTTAATAACGTTTTTATAAAAAAAAGTAATAAAAACCCTTTAAAAATCTTTAAAATTCCTTAAAACCCTTAATAACTCCATTAAAAAGACTCAAACCTCGTTAAAATTGGTTTGTGTCTTAAGTGAATTTTTTGTTATTATAAAACGTCATTATAATACATATTTTGTTTCTCAATAAAATAATAATAATAACTTATATTAATGTTGTTTTACAAAGTATTTTGTCATTATTTGCTTTTAAATGAATTGTATTAAATTAAATAATATACTTTTAATTTCAAATTATTTACAAAATATTGTATCATGATTTATGTATGGTTTCACATATTTATTTGTATATTTGTTACGTCAGGTTTATAATATTGAGTTTTTAGAAATATATAGTTGAAAAAACAATAGATAGTTGTAATTTATTACACAATTAAAAATAAAATAAATAAGTTTATTTTTATATTTTTATTTAATTATAAAAAATTAACATTTTTGTACAAGAAAATATACATATAGATTAATGATCAAGTATTATTAAACATTTTTGAAATTATAAAATTATAAAAATTATTTATATGCTTATCCTTACTCGAAAAAATTAACAGGAGGATACTAAAGTTATTAATTGTTATAGTCAAAAATACTTACTAGTATCAATTGAGATAAAAAAAATAACTAATTTAATACTGTCTTAGTGTCTAATCATTATCTAGTTATTGCAGTTTCGTAGCTGTTAGTCAACGCTGAGTCTAATATAGTTCTAAAAACATATTTTAATTACTTCTGATAGTTTTATAGTCTCTAAAAAAAAGTAATTTAAAGTCAGACCATAAAATTTTTTTGATTTAACGGTTGACAAGATTTATTATAATTAATTGTTTTGTATGCCCAAATAAATACATTTGAAAACACAATATGTTATCGGAATCTTGACAACAGATCAAAAATCGTACACATTTATAATCCATTTACGGTCAGTAAAACAACAAATAAACGATGCACAAAAGAAAGCTAAATTTATATAGTAATATTGAAAAAAAAATGTAGTGAGTGATGGTAAGAGCGCATTTTTATGGTTTCGACCGTTTATTTTTCATTATGTTTAAATGTCGATCGATCGTCAACACAACAATACTACACGATTGATCGAGAACCTAAACAAATTATTATCATGTTTTTATATCTGTAGCAGAAATGTATGCATAATAGACTGATATAATACATTTAGCAGGGCCGTAGGTAGGAATTTTCTATAGAGAGGGTCCAGTTCCATAGATATGAATTTTATAACTTACTAGGTGCTTTTCCTCAACGGTCAAACTACTATTAAAATTTATAAACTATCTACCCAAAATCATTATTTCAATGATCAATAATCTTTAAAAAAAGCTTAAATATTAGGCAACATGCGTTGTCAAGCTAAGAAAATAAATTAATAAGGTATTAGCTATTATTGAATAAAATAGAAATGCAATAAAAATGTTATTTCGAGTATAGATAGATAGTAAGCCGAATAGTCACTAACGTAAACGGAAAGTCTTCAGTTACAGTATAAATAAAATGAAACAAAGAGACAAATCTGCAGGTATTCCTATTTTTTAAAAACAAATAGATATTAACAAATAGATAAATATTTTTTTCCTAATATCAGTCACTAGACATATATAAATATGCAATATTTATGCAGTAGTTATGTTCAAAAACAATTCATACATAAAATAAAGACGTTTTTCCCACTTAAATTTAGAATTTTCACTGATTTATTAGCAAATATATATCAACTTATCGTTTAAAAATACTTTTAAATGAATAATAACTAATAGTTATACTGTATAATAAGAATTTATTTTAACCAATTTATAAAAAATAAAAATATGTACTTGATTTTGGTTAAAACCATTAGGTACTAATTCAGATGATCGAGAAACAATTCCACTATTATAATCATTAACAGTAGTGTCGAATCCACAAAAATAACTAGTGATTTATATAAGACGCCTTTTTAAAGTATTTGAATGCATTATAACTACACTTGTAAAATATTTTATAAAACATAAACTAAAAAAAAATAACAATTAAGATATCGGGACCCCATAATTTGTGGATCTGTAAATACAAAATTGTCCGAAAAACTATCAATTATCACACTGCACCACAGGCACTATCAATACATCTAGAGCTCTATATTATATTAAGTATTTATTCAGTTTAAAAAAATGGTTTAAAACATAAACAATTTATATTTTAAAATATATAAGAAATTTTTATATTTTCAACTTTGTTAAAGGGGAGTTGAATCCCCCTAACCACCCCGTATCTACAGCCCTGACCTTTAGGTACGTTATTATTTATTTTATATTTAAAAATATTTCTATTCTGGTTTATTCGTGCAATGAAAATCAATGCAATGTACGGTATATTGTATTATTTCGACTCGAAACGCAATCGAGTGTAGGTACCTATGTATTATACAGATATGTGTTTACTTGAAATATTTACCAAAGCCGGAGAACACGGTGTAGCTTATTATTTGGCTACATAATAATAATATGAACTATAATATTTGTATGTTGTACCTATGTAGATAGTGTGTCACTGGAGAAACGGGCCAGGGTCGGCAGTTGTCAACGGGCAATTATTCTGTTCAAATGCAACGATTTTACGAAAAATAATAATGAAAATAATAATAACAACGACACGACGACAAATTATACAACTCGGTGCGTTCGAAATGTTTACATTCTCTATTACAGATAAGATATGGTGTTACAATATTTATTATGGTACACGTATGTTATCAACCACTTTTTTTTTACCGTCCAATTCTTATTTTTTTCTAAATTTAATATGTCAAAATTATCATTTTAGATTATTATGACGATAAATATGATTTTAGATTATTAATATAATTTTTTTTTTTTAGTTGTTTTTGACAACGACTGACTAATTTTCCGGAATTATACCAAAAAAAAAACAATGTGTCTATTATAATTTTTAGATAAACCAATGAATATTTTAATAGTGCATGGGGTCATATTGCATGGCTGTAATGTCTAAGTAATCCCCAAAAACTGTGATTTATTTGTGTTTAAATAAATACAAATCTATAGTTGAGTGTAGTCGGTAATTTGGTTGAATTTTTAGAAATGAAAACTTTATGTCAAAGTTAAATAGGTAATGTAAAATATTTTTCCGGTTGTCAAGGTTTTATAAAGTGTTTGTGTTAAAGTAGTGGTGGAATACTCCAAAATTATAAATATCACCAAAACTCAAATGGGTCTAATTAAAAATAATCGTATTAATTATTAAATTTAACTCGAATAGTAAAATAATTGTTCAATTATACGTATATAGTTAAATATTAGACAGTAATCTAATAAATAATTTTTTTTTCAGATTAGTGCTATTTGATTTTTACTACTAGAATATTATACTCAGTGTATAATTTTTGTACTACTCGTACTTTAATTTAGAATCATAGTAATACGAATACTTTATCTATAAAATACCGGCTAATTAATAAAGATAATTATTAGATACTGTTTTCAAATAAAACATAGGTATATAAGGTGGATAAAGTTTACGCTCTGTATATCCATAAGACTACGTTACCTGGTTAATTATTGTACACTACCCATTTTTGACCTTATCGTGACATAATATGTAATATTTTATGGTTTGTTTTATTGCTATTAATTCTGTTGAGTATTTAACTTTTTTAATTTTATGTTATTTATTTAAAATTAATATACACCGAATAAGTAATATAGAGATATTTCAATGGAATTTCAAACGTAGTTATCAACGATAATCATCATACTATATAATTACAAGAAACATTCGAATCATTCTGATCGTACAATTATTGTTTTAACTTATCTTTGATAATAACTGGTATGAAAAATAATAATCATAGATTATGTTACCACGATTAAATAAACGAAAAAATATATTTCTGTCCAGTGCAACATTTTTTACTCAAGGTTCATTAAAAATTACCTGTATTACGAATAGTGCTAATAACCGGAGTATGTATTTATTTGAAGCTTCGTTTTTATTTTTGCAACAACTCTTTTTTAAGTACTTACGTGTTTGCAGCATTTGCGTCTTATAGATAAATAAGGTTATCATACTGTAGATGTTCCACATTATAGAGTGTGGGGGGGGGGTTTAAGTGAGTTAACATTAGGGACATGAAAAAAGTTGTCTTTGGACTTTTTCGATTTTATCTGTCTGCATACCTACGCATACGTCGTGATTGATGTTCCGGCAAGTAGATCACAATAATGATTCTACAACGTCAAGGTTCCAACTGTGCACGAAATATATTGACACAAAGATTAGTAGTGTTGTGAATTAATAAATTCATCACAAATCCAATTACAAGACGTCGCATCGAATACCGATAGCAATCATACAATATCACGAAGATCAATCGTAAATAATTATTAAAAAGTTATTTTAAAGCTTAGGCAGTCGTTGTAATATATTAAAAAATCAATACATTCAATGACGAACAGTAGCCTCTTTTAATTATATTAATATAACGCGTCACATTGTATGCATTTAGGTACATATTATAATTTTTTTTTTTAGTAAATAACTTATTTTTATCCGTGGCAGTGGTTGTAAGCTGGATAGTATTATGTGAACATTTTGTTCACATTGTTGTTATGAAAAATATCTACGTGACGTCATAAAAATATTGTTTCTTCTTCGTTTTTTTAATACGATCTTTGGATTTTCAATGAATTCTAATTAATTACGATTCCCTATTCTGTAACCCGTAATTTACTTAATTTTTTTACCACGTTATATTGTGAATAATTGTGGAAATAGACAGAGTGAAATATTTTTTATTTAATATCCAAAATGTCGTTTATAGTTAAAATATTTATTTAGTGATATTAATATTCAAGGTAGTTAAGGTGATTGAAATGTATTGATGTTATCAAATATCATTGAGTTATCTAAAAACCAAGAATTATTGTGGGCATATTGACGCAAATCATGATTTTTTTTTTTTTATCATTACCAGTTAGTTATAATTTTACCTACCATTGAAATTACTAATTATTAATCAAATAGCTTAAGTTAAAAACAATTTGTAACATAAAATACAGCATAATATATATATATATATATATATATATATATATATGAGTAATGAGTATATACGTAAAAATGTTATTTTAATTTTAAATTATTATTGTTATATTTTGTATTTTTTACATGTGCTGATCAGTTACTGATCACGTACAACAATTAAAATATTGATCGTTTTATTAATTGTATTTTGTTCTTGAAATATAACCTACCAAAAGCTAGATAGATGTTCATTTTTAATTTCAAATATAAAGTTTTAATACTTTATAATTATTATAATTAACATTACGACGTATTGTAAACTAACCATTGGTATAATAGAGATATTTTCAATTTATAAAAATATAATTTTTTTTTTTAACTAAAACCTATGTTACATCATTCATATATGTGAATTATCCAAGTATATTTTAGATAATAAAACACCTTTATGATAAGATTAAAAACAATTTTGGTATGTCGTATGCAGTAGTTAGGTTAGATTTTTAAATCTCAATACATCGTTATGGGTAAAGTTTTTTTAGTTTTTATAGTTTACGTAATCTAAATGACCTTCATTCAAAAAGCCAAGACATCAACTCAATATTTGGACTCAAAAAGAAATTTAACGGATATTATCTATGTATTATTTTATGATATTTATAACCTTGACACATAGATTATTATTGGGATTTTGTGTTAAATTATCATGGAAAGTTATTCTTTATTACTTATTATGTTAGTGGAATCTACCTATTTACGCTAAACTGTAAGTTAATTATAATTATTATAAACGTATCATCTTCCAATTGAGTAAAACGATAAAACGAGAAAGCTGAACACATAAATACTTTATTTAATTAATTGTGTCAACATACTAATTATAATGTTTTTACAGTATTACAACAATATTAAATACATGCAGATGAGTGATGGGCCATGTTCGTTGTAATCATAATTCATACATTATAATATTATGTTGGATAGTAAAGTAATGGAATTTGGTTATAAGCTGTCAGGTTGGTCTTCTACAAGATGTCTTGTAATAGGCGTGGTTTTAGCCATTTAGGTTTGAATGTTTTTTCATCGATTTTTAAATGCAGAGCAGGTTTTATTTAGATGAAAAGAAGTTTTTTAATTTATTAATCATCCAATAGATTGGTAATCGCGTATCATTATTTCGCTATTTATTTAACATGAACCAAATTTTCATTTGTGAAGTGGTGACCAATATCGGGCTTATTATATAAGTTGGTGGTAAACTGGTAATATTGTTATTGTTATACAAAATAGCAATAGAGAACATAATATAGTCAAATAAATTTAGTATAAAAAGTAAATACAATGAACCATACTCCATAATGAAAACTTATTATTTATTACATTTCATGATGTAGATCAGATGGTATGACGACCTTATATAAGAGTTTTGCAAAATTAGTTGATACACATAAGGAAAGCTAACCGTAGATATTATATTAAAACTTGAAGCGGAAATTCATTACATTTTAATGCTTTTAGCTGTAAATTTACTTAAGAAAAGTTTTATTAATAAAAAACTCAAAAACATATAGTACATTATAGTAATATTACTGCATTAAAAAAAAAAAATGTATTAAGTCTACTTAATAACTTCACAGCAATTTGTTATAGGTCTATTAAACTTTGTAGGAAAATATTAAAATTTCAAAACATAATTAATTTTTTTAAATTTAAATATAGTGTGCTGAAATTGTAAAAAATAATCATATATTTTTGTTGTTTATTTAAATAATAATTTACGATATAAGAATAAACAGTTAGAAGAAAATTATCGAGCTTACTTTTATATTTAATGGTGAAAACATAACGCATGTATTTATAGACTATTTTTCATTTTCTAAATACTAAATGATTTTTAGATGTTTTGTAACATCATATCGATAATATAACTTTATTTTATTATTTATCATCTAGTAAAACAATATAATATAAACTTCTAAAAGGTGATACGTTAATAATTACGTACTAATTTTTTTAACCTCTAAATCTGAATTAAATGGTTTTAAATAATTTTAAAGAGACAAATTACGCATTACTCGTGGTATGGTATTATTATGATCACATAAAAAAAAAACTCAACATTATTGATATTATAATTAATTGTAATGTTTTGAACAAATCGAGTTAAACATTTTTATATAATTTATGCGTCATTTTCGCAATTCGACCATTTTTTTTATTGGTATCTACAAATAAAATCTATATCGAAGGTCGTTGGATGATATTTCTAGGAAAATTATATTATAAACAAAAATAAATAAAAAGATTTAGAATATTATTAATACATATTTTAATAAATTATAATAATATGCTTATATCGTGTCATTTACCTTTACACGTCATCACTCATAAGGCATTCGACTGACGGACAAATAACGATATGTATATAATATTTTATTGTTGATAAACAATCGATCCGTGTGTTACGCGCTGTACGGAAAACAGAAAGTGTTGAAAATCGCTGTAGACTTAAACTCAAACACCACAGTGTTCACATTAAGCACCGTCTGTCGCGTTGGTGATCTAGAGCATTATCAGACCTTCTGCCATTCTTCGGCTTGTCTAATTGATCAAATTTACGGTCATTAATGTTAATGCCGTATCAAGCTAACTATATATAGTTAATACCTTGTCGATCGTTTACAGTTTCTTCCGGCAGTGCCCATGAATCGCGTTACAAGCGTTTAAAAGGATTCGTATTCATAGTTAGATGTCGAGGGTCAAACTGAATTGTCATTAACAGTAAAAAATAAGAGTCAGAACAATAGGTCGTGGATTTTGTTCCGTCAAAATTATAATTTAGAGCCTGAATGACAAATAATAATTATAAGGTGGGTAACATGAGAAATGTAATGGCCTCTCGTATTTATCGGAATAATATATTATTTCAGTGACTGTAATCGTTAAAACATTTCACTCGATGAAAATAATGTGTGGGCGTGGTTTTTGGTCGGTATATAAGATTAAGTATTATTATCGGTAATTCTTCTAAATTGCTAAATAAAGTTCAGTGTGTTATTTTTGAAATTTCACTTGGTTCTTACAGATTTGCTCCGTTTTAATTTAAGTATATTATATTTTATTAAACACTGCAAGCTTACTATAACGTTTCCCAAAGTTTAATTATTACTTTATGGTTAGGTTTTTTAGGGGTAGTGGTAGAGTACGATAGGTATAATAAAAATATGAGTATCTACGCGTAAAAAAAAGCACATAATTTTCAATACTTTTGGCAGTAAAATCCGATATGGCTTATCGATATTTTTATTTATCGAATCCCGCATAAAATCTCTTGTTTGAAGTCGAAATACGCTGTTATAAAGTCGACACTATGATTTCTGAAAATTGCGAATATCGGGATGATGTAGTTTTAGCATCAGAATTTCGCGTTCAAGTGATAAGGATCTAATATAATTGATAATATTCTTAAATTTGTGCTCATCATACAATTTAAAATGATTAACAAAAAGCAATAAATTTTGGTGTGTAGTCAAAATGTTGATTGTCACCACAGGTGTCTGGGCGACGAACATAGATTATAATCTTACGAAAAATTATCTAACACACAGTGTTATAATGAAATAAATTCGTGTTTTCTAATTTTTTGTGCTAGTAACGATTTTTATTTTTTATTTATTATTATTATAGTTTCGTGAATCATGATATTCCAGATGAAAAATAAAAATCAATAGTAAAAAATCGAATTAATTTACTTTTAAATTTTAAACAATGTATGGTTTGTATCAAACTCCAGCGTCGTTTTGTATATTAAAAGACTACAGCTCCCGATAAGCTCTAAATCCAATCCTTTTACGCGCTTTTAAGCACTTCTATCTTAGTTTAAAAAATTAACATGCATTTACAAATACATATTTAACATCTATGGTGTCTAATAATGGGATGCAGTATATATAATATGAATCACTATCAAACATACTCTTTAGTCAGTCTTGTAAGTTCAAACAGTTTTAGAAATAGTAACAATAGTAACATACATATTATATACACAAACTACAAGTTATTTGTTCCCACCTAACGAATCATTTAAGCCCATTGTTCAAATACGAGGGATAACAATTAACAATTTATATAAATACGATAAAAACATGTTTGCGATGAAATTAATGTAAATTTAAACTTTTTGCAAAATAAATAATATTATAAAATTCTTAAGATGATCTCACCTAGTTAATTATCACGAATCTTTGAAAACTGTTGTGAACTTACGTATTTAAAAAATGTTCAGTTGATGTATCTAAGACTTAAACATTTAATATCAGTATCATCGTAAGTCGTTTTTATTGAAAAAATGAAAAAATAAAGCTAAGTACTAAATCACTTATTATTAAAATATACACTAATAAGAAATAAACAAACAACAATTTTTATCGAACGATATTAATTAATATTTTATTGTGGTTTAAAAAACATCTACCTCAGAGATTTGAAACTTTCTCTATTACCTATATACTAACATCCTACGCATATATACTTTCGTCATGCGTAGTAAAGTTTTTAAAAAATGATTCATTTTAAGCTTTTTGTGTGTGTATATTCAAGCTATTGTTTTTTATTAATTTTATTCTTGTTTTGAAAATGCGATACCATGTTCTACATTTATTATTTTTAAAGCAGTTTTCTTAGTTGTAATTCAATGTTCGAGTTGTGTATATCGTTCGCCTAGGATAGTTTTTTTCATATAGGTACAATACATGGTCATCGAACACCAATCTAATATACAACAAAAAAAAACTATTGTTTTAATTATTCATTTCTAAAATAATGAAAAATAGTTACCATTAATGCAAGTAATTTATGGAAAATCATAAATTTTTTCAGTCAAAATTGGTATTTACCACTTGATTTTTATATGAACATTTTCGACAAAATTTGTAAATAAAAATGTTACAGAATTTCGTTTTATTCATTTTGATGTAGCTTGAAATACTTTATAGTAGACTAAGCTACACGATTTCCACAAATAAGTTTACGTTGACTTATCACAGAAAAGAGGAAAAAAGTCAAAAGTTAAAAAAATGTTATTGTTGGTTAATTCTTATTTTGTAACTTGTCCTTCATGTCCATACACGTAAATTACCTACTCTCATACATACGAGTAGTATGATTATTATTAATACATTTACAGATTGTTTATTTTAAATAAATGTTGAAAAAAAATAAAAACTCTTGTATAACTTACATAATAATATATTATACACTCGTTGCTGTCCCGTGCAACACAAATCTAGTTTATATATTATTATTATTATTATAATTATAACCGAACGGGGGTGGTGAGAGAGAGAGGAGAATAGTAATAATAAAACAAAATACAAAATTACGAAACTAGAACTATATTTTTTTTTTTTTAGCCGAGAGCGAAACACGATCGCCCATTAATTTTTCGGAACCCGACCGCGTGTAACACGGCTTATTATAATTCGTGTACTACTCGTTTAGACGGCGTCGTCGGACGTTCGCCGGACTACTTTGCATCGGCTGTGGTATATAGGTACTTCGCGCGTAACGATTTCCGTCGCAGTCGTATATCAAAATGTCGGGTCAGACAGTAAAGTCATTTTCGAAATTCACTAAATAACTTCTAGCTTAAGTGCTTACCGACTAGCGGTGATATTGCTGCAGTGCGCTGTGTTCCAAATGGTTTCGCATGTATACCGCATACCGAGCTAGGTAAAAACAATATTATATAGGCAGTTCTTTAGGAAATGCTTGAATAAAAAATAAATAAATATAAATACTAGTAATCAAGTAATGCTTAATTGCATAGCTACTGAAAAACGTTTTTAAATATTACGTTCACGATGCAAGGAGGCTAGGTAAATCGGTTCCGCGATAATTTGTGTTCATTTTAAAAGCGGTAAGTTGAATTCCGGATATTAGGTAGTAGGTAAGTTGATTCTCGGCTATAAACCTAACTAAGTCTAAAATATTAAAAACTTAAAATTTAATATTATGTATTCATACAATATATTTTTAATATTTCTGTTTTGTGGACGAACTATTACAAGTACAGTCTAAGAAATATATTAAATTACAAAGTACATTACAAAAAAAGAAAATTACACTCGGTAAAGAAAAACATTTAAGGGAACAAATAAATAAGTATACTATAATATAATAACCCGAGTAGGATTTGTTAAATTTTTATCATTTAAGTTTTACCTAAAATATTATATTTATACGTATTAACATTTTTTTCTAGGACTCAATTTTTAATCATTTATACAACTATTATTTATACCATACGTTATTAGTTTAAAACATGATATTATAAAAACCACGTATTTTAATTTATATAATTTATACAATATGTATACTATACATTACTTATTTATAACATGATATTATAAAAACCACATATATTTTAGTTTATATTTTTTTCCAAGACCCAATTTACCAAGATAAGGTCATTTGGAACCTAATTTACCAATCCCGGACGTAGGGGCGTTTCTATAAATAAAACAAACTAATAACTATTGTCTATTGAATATACCATTATAATTATTAAAATTGAAGCATTTGAATGGGTATTTTTTTTTTTTAATTAAACTATTCAATTTCTGTGGTTTTTAAAAAATTGTAACTCAAAAGTACCGATTTTGTATTGTAAGCACATCATTAAACATAAATTATTTACCTTGTATTATTTTTGTATAATGTAATGAAACAAATATAATAGCCATTTATCTATGATTAATTCTGTTGCTATTTTCGACAAATTGTGTGATAACCCTAACCACATCATGAAATGACATTACATCATGTCAGATACTTCTACATTATAGACAATATCATCATTACCTATTTTAGTTGTGTTATACGATTATAATAAAATATTGTCGTATATGTCGTACAATGTACATACATTTTATTATTTAATAGTCTTTATAGCCTTCAATGATACCAAACTCCTATTATCATATTTAGTTATTTTTGATTGCTTCGTAACAAAAATGTCATTATTTTACGCCAAAATATCTTGAAATATCGTACCTAGTGCTAGAAATAACAGCAAAAATATACCCATATGTATTGAATTATATAATTGTTGTGGTTTTTAAAAATTGTGACTTACAAATACCTATACTTAGAGTTTTGTGATATTCAAATTATATAAAAATATTTTTTTCGTGTTTTTTCCTTATAGAATACAAAAATATAATAACAAATCATCAGAATATTTGAATATTATGTTTTTACGTTATGTTTGTTTTATCTGAAATTTTTAAAATATATCATTCCCCTTGAAAATCACTAATTCATTCATGCTAAGTATATGTAGATCTTTCAGCATAGTTTGATCGTTTTAAACCATCAAACAGAATATTTATTTAATCCACGTTTTTTTTTTTTTTTTTGTATCAAGCCGTACGGTAACAAAGTTTTCTTGCGTATAGCTTATAAGTATATATATTTATAGCTAAGCGTTCAACCTTCATGGAAGGGTTTTTTAATTTGTTGGTTCTTGCCCAAAAAAACTGGACATAAGTATTGTTAACCGTGTACGAAATGCACTAAGTTTGCGTTTTAATTGCCGTGGATTTTCACCACTTAAGCAGCACGGTTACAGAGATCAATCGAATCTGGTACTTCTATGTATATTATACTCAAATAACTAGGCTCAAGGTCTTTTAAGTTTTTTTAACACAACGTCACAATTTATATTTTCACTGGAATATTATTTTACCACTGGTGATCGTGATATAGTTTTTTTTATTTTGTTTATTTATCAGTATTTCCACGAAACGTAATTTAATTAAAATACTAAATATTTTGGTTACATTCATACTATTATATAATCTTATATTCCTATAAACATTTATATACGCTAATAATATTATTACATAGATACGTGTGAGGTCCTTATTACGAGCACACTTTTTTTCCTTTTTATTTTTTAAATATTCCTAAGGCAACTGAAAATTAAAACACCGCAAAAAAACATTGAATTGCGAAAACACAAATTTTACGAAAGTACAGATTATTTGATTTCATTACATAACAGTAATAATTATAATCGAAACGATTCAGTATAGATTTTGTATTAGCATAACGCATAACTGAATAAGTAAATTACTAGAGTTTCAAATTTTAAGTTTGAAGTATTTGAACACGTTCTCATAAATTCATAATATTATCATTTCGTTCTACGTAAGTGTTATTCAATAACAGACTGTTCCCTCAAAATATACTTTGTCAGTCGATCGTTCAAATATTATTATAATGTAGAAAGTTTAAAAACTGTATTTTTATTAGTAAATTCGATTTTTCACACTGTAGTTATTATTTATCGGATATAATATATTTTTATATAAATCATAGTTAAATCGATAAATCAATAAATTATCATTGATTAAATAGCTTACATAATATGTACACACATATAATATACTATTTTGTATACTATAAATTTTTATATATTTTTCAATCTGGTTTATTTTTTTCAAGATTTATAGCACACGTTTTACCGTACACTACACGATATTATTATGAAAACTAGTCGAAGCACATTTATTTTATTGTGAACTAAATAGAAGCCATACTTAAGTATAGAAAATATTTGTTTAGTCAACGCGAAAGAGCGAAAGAGCATTAACAATATATTATTACTTATAAACTTTAATCTTGTTTAATAATGTGTACATAATACTGTGAATATTATGATATTTCCCACATAAAATCGTAATGTATGGACATATGGTGTTTAAGTACTCTCTTGTAAGGGGAAATATATTCTCCAAAACACTTCAATATTCTATCGACTTGCTGCTAAATATTGATGATTCATCATCAGTCGTTGTATTGACCACCGATCGTGTACGTTCCTGTAAAGTAGATTCTTCCGTATTTATCATCAATACAACTATTTAAAAAAAACGTATTACCAGTACATAATTTCGTTTGTTCTTAATATTGTGTGTTTAACCTATTTTTGAATGTTTAATATTATATTTTTCTTAAATATGCAAATAAATTACATTAAAAGTTATACAACTACTTGATTACGCATGACAAAAGATAAAATTATAAATATTATATCAAGAACAATAGTTATTTTTAAAATATGTTATTATATGTTATTTCAAACAGAATATTCATTTTACGAATACAATTTTAATTAAGTTATTATAAAAAGTTAAGACTGTTAAGAGAAAATAGTCATTTAAATTTCATTAAAAAAAATTAAACGTCACAGAGTGACGAAATATAGTGATTGGAACATACATGTATGATTTTCTATTATTATATATATAAAAATATATTTAAAATAATATTTATAATGTTACGTATTTATGAAATTCGTGATTTGGTGCTTAACTTTCTTGTTGTTTTTAACATTGCACAGTATTTTTTTTTCAAAATGAGTTTTATTTTGTTTTGTTTTTTTGCCTTTTGTTTTAGGAATTATACTACTTATAGCCTAGAAGATAATAAATTATAATTAATTCATACTAAGAAACATCAATCAATTTTGAGAAAAATGTTTTAACTTTAAAAAAAGATATATATAATATAGAAAGGTTATGTTAAAATTCTAACGGGTATTATTTATTATTAAAATACGTGCTTCAACATACTAACCACATTGTGTAAATAATAAACTGAATTTCTTTTTTTTCAATTGATTAATATGTATCAATGCCTTATGTTTCGTTTTCAAATTTTAACTATTTAAAAGTCAAAATTAAGTTTTAATAAGGTTTAACAAGACATATGAGGTAACGTACAAATTATAATTATAGAGCTGTTTAATTTATATTGAATATTTAAATTTATTAAAATAACTCCATCATTCACAAAATATTGACAGGTAATGAATTTTATATGAGATTATTCATATTTACGATTTTTCTTATAATAATCATATAACTTGGTTGAGTTTTATTAACATAATATTTAATAGGACCTTATAGATTATATTATTGCAAGGTATCATAGGTATCTACTAATATTTTAGAATTAAAATAATTTATTTTATATTCGTATGTTCAAACTTTCAACATTTATGTAATTATACATATTTTTATTGAACTTGGAAATTTTGATAATCTTAAAATCTAATTTTATATAAAATTAGATTTTAAGAGATAATTTTATAAGTAATTATTTTTACCTTTTCATCTATATACATATTTACAAGGACATAATTGTTTTAATCTCTGTAAATAACTGTGGACAATATGATTTAATACCAGGGTAGTTTTACAATGTTTATTATAATAATATTTTGTATGAATTTTCTTGTAACGATGAGCACGATACAAAGTACAGAAATAAAAAAATTTCGTTGAATTTTACAACATATTATGTAACTAAAAATATTTTATCTGCATCAACTAATTTAATATTTATATCTTATCAATAAATAGAGCCATTAAACAGTATAGCAAGTTTTAGGAATGAACTTATTAATTATTATTGATTTAAGAAAAAACAAAAAATGTATAAATAAAATTGATAGGTTATAACTATTTTCGATAAAAAAAATCTTTTACGGATATTTACATATCATTTTATAATTATCTAGATAGATATTATCTATTTTACAATATTAGCAGATGCTACATTTTTTATTTTTATTATATTATGATAACAACATTTCTAATATCACAACTAATATTTACAATGAATATTAAATTATTGCTAAGCTAAGCTATTGATTTTTAAGGCAAGAAATGAATTATATTTAATTTAAAAAATTGGTTCATGTTATTTTTAGTATATTTACTTGTCTTGGTCGCTGTGAAAAATTCAAATAATTACTGTTATGGGGGGGGGGTATATTCAATGCTATATAAATAAAAGTAAGCACTTATTACTTATTGTTATATGTAAACTAAATTAAATACAGTTTACTGACAGGAAATTGTAAAAAAATATATATATGTATATAGAAATACATTTAAACGAAAAAATCTCAGAAGGGAAAAAGTGAGTTTTGGATCTACTAAAGATGAGTTAACCTTGAAGTAGGCAATATCACGTAATACTTCAACCAGGATAGATTGTATCGGAGAATAAATAGATTATAATAGGCTGATACGTTAATCGAGGAGGTTATATATGTAATCAAAAAAATCTCCAAGAGAAGTGGATTAAGAATATTGTGATTGAGGGATGACCAAACTACAGATGGATAGAGAGATCGGAGAACATCGCATATAGTGTTCGTCATGATGAGTGCAGTAATGATCATTAAAACATACAAGAGTGCGTGGAGGAGGCGTTTGTGGCGCATCCAAGGTAAGCTATATTAATTCTTATTGATACTGTCATTTTTAATACAAAATAATATAGTATGACCTAAAATATAAATAATACTAAAATGTCTGCATTATGGCTATAATAATATCCTTCAGTCCATAAAAGTGTGTAACGCCTTGATTCTATAGCGTTACTAATTTAAGTCTACCGTCACATTAAAATAAAATAGTCTTGAGGTATACATATAGATAGTGTTTTATTCAATAGTTTTAATAATATTGTTAATTTATATGGATTATTGTGGGTATAATTTGTACCTAAAATATATCAAACAGTATTATTCTTTTTTAGAACAAACAACGAGCCCATTTCCAATTCAAATCGAATGTTAATTTTTTAGGATTAATAGTCTTTGTGATGAATACTTTATATTATAAAGAAAAAAAAATGTCTAACCTAAATGAATAATTCAAATCATTATTATTCTCACCGCTATCCTATACTTTATTGGTCATAACACTCATAACGATTTGGTTTGATTTAATTATGAATCATTAAATATGATTTGTGAATTTAGGCACATGAATTGCTTTTGAAAAAAAAAAGAAAAATATTTATGTATTTTAATATTATGGCCTGCTGGTAATAAAAAGAATGCAAATCTAATTAAATATTAAAGTAACAGTTACGACGACCGTAAAATTACTCAATTCAACCAAATACCCAATGACGAGGTGGGCACCAATGTATGATGACACTTTGGAGAATGCTAGAGCTCTGATATATGCACATTGATAGGAGTTAATATGAAGAAGTTACCCTCTCAAATCGTTTAATGTCAACCATATTATAATTGATAAAAATAATATGTGATCTTATTTAAACTTAAAAAAAACAGCAAATCGATTTACGTGCATAATATATTATAGTTCAAAGCCAACTGCTTACTTTTCACACGAAACTGAAAATGATATTTAACCAATCCTTTGCGAACAGCCCTAGTACAACAATAAACACAAACAAACCCCTTCGACGATGATTGATCTTCACCTCTGTATTCGTCTACAACAATGCCATTACCGACAGACAACAGCTATTTGAAAAACCAGAGTTGTATTGCACTCGTACAGTTTTTATTTTGCGGATAATTTGGAAAAATTCGATCTTCAATAAAATTAATATTTCCCAAATATCAAAAACAATGCACCCACACGTACGTCCATTAAACATTTTACAGACATATAAGATAAATAAACACGTAATAATATTAATAATATACACGATAGCATGATAAACACGAATACGTGATAATGAAAAATTAAACGGAAATGACCGCCCATTATTTATTTTTTTTTTTTTTGTTCTTATATTTGCACACTTTAATGTACCATTGCGTCTCTCTCTCTTTCTGTCGTCACCACCGCTTCCATCTCCGGTGGCTGTTGTGGAACGGCGCCGTTCGGGTCCTCAGTAGTAACTCGCCGGTTCGGGTGAAATGTGTTCAACTGTCGTTGGTCGGCTCCACGAAACTGCTGCTGGATAACACGATACATAGACGTACAACACGTGAGCAAGTACATGTCATATTTTTTTTTTTAACTTGAAAAATCACTTGATTATTATTTGAACGTTTTATCGCTTGTTAGTTTTTTAATTGTGTGATTTGATATTATTATTATTTTTTTTTTTCGTATCTGCTCGTTTTGCTTACATAATAATATCATAGAAAAATAAACATTTAGCACAACTCTCGTCTCGATCGCTCGCTCGATATTTATGTTAGATTGACGCGGATATTAATTTTACAACAGGTGCATTGCGCGATGGATTATCAACATTTTACCCCCTCCCCCCCGTTAAATTATTTAAGACGGTTAAAGTTCTTACAAATTTAGTTTTGATTTCAACGGTCATTAAAAAACATCTGTTAGAGTTTTATTAATATGATATTATAGCTAGATATGTTATATATAGGTACTGTTAATGGTATGCACTTACTTTGCGTCTTGGTCTTGGGTACACAGAAATCGAAAGCGAAGTACACGTAGATATAACATTAAATCCTTTATAGAATTTGATAATCATTTCAACATTAGATAGGTAGTGAGAGTTTAAGTTAGATAATAAATATAATAAAATAAAAACATTACATTTTATCATGTTATCTTTTTTCGATAAAGCTTTTAAAAATAATCCTAATTCAAATATAACTGTATAAGGCTAAAATGATTTTATGAAAAAAAAATAATTATTTTTGCAGAACTTTTATCTGTGGATTAATAAACTATTCATTGTGTATGAACGAAATATATCATTACAAAATATTATAGATTTAATTTATTCAATTCGTGTTTTTCTCATTAGACAGTTTTTATGAACTAAGAAACAATAAAATTAGAAATTTCAATTTGACTTGGATATAATAAATAATATTTTACAATTTAAAATTTCCAATATACAAGTGTTTCCAAGGAGATTTAACAAATAAAATAACTTTTAATCTCATCAATAGTTTTAAAAAAAATCTTTTAAAATATAATTCATAGATACTTGCGTTACATTTTTAGTATACATTTTTATTTACTGAACATAAAGATATAATATAATATATTATATATCTCGTTAAGTAAATTACGATCTAGTTTATGTAATACAATAAAAAAATAATTAGATTTTAACATGTACTTATTTAAATATGTTTATTTAAAATATTTTTTTTAATTATAATATTTCTAACATAAACGATCGTAATTTACTTAACGAGAGTATTGATATTTTACAAAATTGTAAAAAATCAACCACTTGACTTAAATAAATGTTTTTACTATCTACATTCTAAAAATCAGATATACAATAAAATTGGCTATTTTTAAGTATTTTTATTTTTAGTATAGAAAATGTAGCGTAGTGTCTATGAATTATATTTAAAAGAATTTTTTTTAAAATATTGATTAGAACAAGTTATTTAATTATTTAATTTGACAGATCTCCATGGGACACCTGTATACATGTTAATTTTTTTCGATTTGAGTTATTTACACGTGCAATACATAATATCAAAATAAAGGCAAAATCAAGTATTATTTTACCGTTAAATTTACCATACGAAGAGTATAAAACATTAAATTTGCTTACGAGAAATAAACGTTTATAGTATTATAATTTATAGGTGCGATAATGTTATCCGAGCTTTGGGCAACCATCAATATTACGATGTTTATATGATGATAATAATGAACTAATTATTATTTAGGAACGATAGAAAAAAAATAAAAATATGTGGGAATTAATAAGCGAAATGACGAGTTCAAATTGAGAACAGGATGGAATAATTTATAGTAACCTATATATTGCAGTGTTTTGAATACGGTAAAACCCGTTACGTTGAATAATTTTATTCAAATATGCATATGATATTATAGGTATAGATGAAAATGTTGTCGATACTGATGCTTATTGTTTTCCGCTACAATGGTAAACATTAAGGAATCATGCGTTGGTGACACATTTAAATGGTTGGCAAATAATTAATCGGCGTTTTGGCCGAATGATATACTATTTTATTGTGTTTCGATTTATTTATCACTTAATTATCTTTTAAACAACAGAATCGGAGTATGCTATATAATATGTTAATTTCAATCATTGCACACATATTGTGTGTTTAACACTATTTCGATCGATTATGTTATATGGATTTTGATAAAGATCGAGGTTTTTTGCATATTTCCCGGCTGTGAACAATAATAATAATAATAATATACACAATTAATTATATAGTGCCGACGGAAATTATCTAACTTTATTTAATTAATACACTTTATTAGCACACATTAAAATTGCCTACTACTAGCTGTTAGTAGTCTTATATTTCCTATATAATACTTTTTACACGGTACCTAAGCATTCATTTAATGTTTAATGATTCCACAGTAATTTTTAGTACATAAGACTATAGGAGTAAAAAACATAATTTTAATTTTGTTTTTAATAATGTACTGTTTAACCAACGATATTAAACCAAATTTTTGAATAGTAAATATTAAGTAATAATATAATTTTAAATATTTTAGAAGTAGACCAAATAGTCACACTGATACTTATAATTAACAATTATATAACAATATAACACATACACATTAATAAAATATGCGCATTACAATAATATAATGATACATCTTCACACAATATACTATACTATGTTATTATATTTGATACAAATTATTAAATTCTATTTAAACTAAAATAAAGTATAAGTATCCAAATTTTCATTTTAATTGTGTCAATAAAATTAATTAAAAAGTATTTTCAATAATACTATTAAGGCAAATACAAATTTCGGTTTTAACAAAATTAAACATAAAATACGAATGATTATTGAAATACTACAAAATATTTCAATATTGTTATAAAATTATTATTAATAACCATCATATAAGGTTTGAAACTATTTGTAATTCTTTGTGGTGTAAACTAGTATCGAGCATGAATATACTCATTTTTTTCAATTTTCATTTTATGTCTTACTGCAAAAATGAATATATTTAACAAATTTAGAAATGTTTAACAATTATTAATATCATAGTCATTGCATAATATGATATTAAATACTATGTTATACTTGAATAATACATCTATACATAATAGTTTCTCCAGGTTATTTTCCTGTAATTTTATCTGTAAAAATAGCTTTTATTTATGGTAATTATAATTGCATTCATATTCATAAAATAAACATTTTACCACCTGAACTTTAATGTAAAATAAATTTGCTGATTAGTTCATCCGTTTGATAAAAATAAAATAAAATTGACCTTTTTATAGTATAATTGAATGTCATTATCACCATATGGATAATAGTGCTTTATTGATCAGTAAAATTGCACAGATTTTTATGTGACATAATACAATATATGATTCTAATATTATAGTATATATTTTCAACAGTATTTGGGTTTTCATTTATATAATTGAAAATATAGTCGATGCAAATGACACGTTCCAACGCTGAATATTGAAACTGTGTGGTTATCGCCAGTGAAATTGACTAACCATTTTATTTTAAATATATTTTTGGAAATCGTCGATTAAAAGAATAAAACACTTTCTATACTGCTTTTTGTGTTTGTTATTTACTGAAATTCTTCTTCATTTTTGTTAAACTTATAAAAAAAAGTATTAAAAAACCAAAATTAAATAGGGATTTATATTCTCGACGACCAGGTCGTTAACTTATCCAGTGGATCTGCCTCATAAATCATCATTAATTCATCGGTGTACAACATAATATTATTTTAATTCGATTTATATACATTTTTTTGGACGAGTTATTTAAACGTGTTTGGCTCAACTCGTTGGCACGACCAACGTTCGTCGATTTCAGTGTCGTGTTGAACATGCAGTAGACAACATGCAAATATCTACGTACTTATCATAAATTGGCATCGGATTTTCTCTGGTGGGTGTTGTCAGCGTAACTTTATACCCATCGAAGGTCAACGATCCCCGTCCTCGACCTCGTGCGCATAAACTTACTATACAACACTGTAGTGTGTACTACCTCACCGGTTTAACCGCTTTTATTTATTTATTTATGTTTCGCGTTGCAAGACACAACTGATAAGCACCAAAGTCGATGTGGTCCCCCGGTCAGTCGTTTAAATCTCTCGAGACTCTGTGGGTAGGGCGCAACTATAATAGAACATTATAATACGAATCGCGTGCCAACGGTCATATGATTAATTTGTGACGTATTTGGTGTGTGTGTGTGTGTGTGTGTGTTTGTGACGGATGGATGGACTACCGACGAAACGGCGGTTACGGTCACCTGAGGACAACCGAGGTTAATTTCAAGTACCTATACCTATACAATATTTCGGGTGAACGACTTGGCGGTGATCGAGTTCAAAAAATATTTTATAATAATAAACGATTAATTTATTCATATGTACGTTTCTGTTTTATTATATACGTTTGTCTCTTATCCGTTGGAATACGGCACATTAAGTTCCTTGTGACGCAATGCGTACTGTATAATAATATGGCGAAGTTCGGGGGCCGCGGGTTATGAATCGGTTAGATTAGGTTAGGCGAGCTTACTCAACAACAGTTTACGTGCTATAGGGGCAACATGATAATATCATACTGACTGTAAACGCAATGTATTTCTATTTGCTATTTATTATTCATTCATAACTGTAATTTCATTGAAAACAATAATACACGAAATCGCCATAAATGTCATCGCCTTCGGGAATAGTAGTTCGATAATGTTACGTCAATAAATAATAGATATATAATATAGGTACACTTATCTATTCATTTGAACTGTAAAATGATAATAATTTGATATGTTTTTAATATTATTATACAAAATGTATTTTGAATAATTAACATTGTATTTTATTATTTAGAGAATCACTAGTATTTGTAAGCTACTATTGAGTAATAAACTATTCAAATACTTTTTAAGTACTATCATCTATGTATTTTGAATACAACGAAAAAAATATTTCTTGAAGTATCTGTACTGAAATCAAATATATTTTACTCTTTTATTATGTATTTACTATTTCTGATCTAGTCACATAGCCCCCCCCCCAAAAAAAAAAATAAATAAATTTATCAATTTATCAGTGCATAAGTCACAAAATATAATCTTTACATAGAATAATATACTGTTTGGTAGAAATCGATTTTTTCGAGATTTTATTTTCATATTAATATTATTAAATTTAAAAATAATCATTAATCACTATTAGAGTAATTATCATATATTTAATTCAAAATATTAGTGCAACTATTTTACCTATCGGTTTTATTATAAAATTGAAAATTCTTTATAGAAGTAAACACTTTCAATTTCTTTACTCACGATCAAAATACTTAATTTGAAATGTAACTCAATAGAAGTTTCAAATAGAGAAAACATATTATGTGTTATTTATACTTGTGTAACTTTATATATTATGTCTAACATAATTTATACCTACTACCTAGTTTACAATAAAATAAATGTTTGTTAAATTTAGAAAATTCAAAAACGGCGTTAAAAATTAATTTAAAGGTTAAAGCTAAATCGTTTAAAGGTTTTTTGTAAGTTATAAACACTCATTTTTAAGTAATATCTGTGTTAATTCTAATACTCATTTTACTGAATAACCAAATGTATTTTGAAATATTTAATGAAAAAGTCTAATTTTAATAAATGTTTTATAAATGCCTCAGTTTTTAAACTGCATACTTACAAAGGCATTTTTAATAAACAATGAAAACACAAGTATTGTACGTATAAGGTACCTATTTTATTTTAATATTTTTATATTTAAAATATATTTTGGATGTGTCTTAAAAATGTAATTCCATGTATTTGGAATATTTAAAAAAATTTTAAGAACATTTTTTTTGCATGCATCGTGTTAAATATATGGTTAATATATTAATATGTATTATAGTTATAGATGTGTACTTCTATTTATTATTGTGCTAATTTTTCAAGTATTAACATACGGAAGTAATTAAATGGCGCAAGTATGGACAGCTTGTTTACTATTAATACATTGTACTAAATATTTTATTGTATATTAAGTAAATTAGCGTAAGTAAGTTTTTAGCGGTAGTACAATACCAACAAATTCTTTTGTGTTTTATGGGATCGTAACACAATAGCTCGAGTATCAAAAATAATTAAATGTTCACGGTTCGTGGGTTGAAAGTTAAAACTGTCTGATCTGTCGTGCGTAGGTAGTCATTATTGCAGCTTTTTATACCGATTTGTGTCTTTGTGACTGAGCCGTAATATTTTTTCCGATTTATTGTACAGGCATAAACATTTGTTTTTACGTGTGGTCACCATTGTTTCATTCAAAATATCAAATAGTTATTTAACATTCTTTATTTTAATGTCGAGTAGAATGAAGTAGGAACTTTGACATTTGCGTGACCGATTATTAATCAAGATACTATCCGTCAAATTCTTTACGTATTCACAATAAATATTATCTACTCTTAAAGTTTTTACGACACAAACGCAAACAATTCATTACGCGTATATCTATATACTCGTATAGCGTACGAAACGTCTGAAAAAAGAAAATAACATTTAACGATCGAACGCAATAATTGCTGCGGTTAGCCGATTCGTGTTTTGCGAGTGGGCGTCTACTCTGAAAGTAAGGGTTTTCTTTGATTTCATCACACCTAGCGGTGTGTTTCGAATGCGGTGAGACGTCTACCGATATCGTTCCTAGATTATTTTAATTAAAATCGCCATTTCAATACGTCACCGCATTCGTCGAGTGCTTTGTAGACCGTTCATCGGCGTAATAATAATATGATACAATATGTTTTATGAACTGCATTATTATGATATACAATACCACGTGCATTACGTACGATTATAATACTATTATGACATTAGTACGGCCAAAAACTGACAGTTATACACGCAGAGCGTTATGTTACTATACGTATATTGAAGCGTCTAAACGTCAAATACTCTATGTGTGTAATAATAATAATAATAATTAATAGGTATTAGATACAATTATATTGCGTTGGTTGAACGGTTTTGAAAAGAACATATTAATATAGGCAGTTTACTTTGTACGGTAGATGTTATACACCGTCCCCGTCTACCGTATGTATTCCTCCCATCGAACGATAACGTTTGTATACAATAATACAATAATAAAATAGAAAATAATAAAGAAAGAAGTGATAAAACAGTTCGATAAGTGATTCGTGTTCGCACTCATACCAATAATAGTATTTACATTATTATTAAATGCGGAGAAAGTATACATACCCGAGCTTGGCTACCGTTCGACCGTATACGTACGCGTGGAACACTAAACAATGATATTATTTTCCACTGCGATAGATATTTTGATACTGAACTATGAACGAAACTACCTGTCTTCGCTAATATTTTGCGTACAAAATCGATCAAAAATTTACATTTTATATGTACGCGGTCCTAACGAAAAAGATTAGATGTCAGCGACATCTAATCAGCCAATACTAAAATGGAAAATTGTTGATATTGAATCGATTTTATTTGTATGAATACATTATTTGGGATGTCGGAGTTGAGTCCCTTCAGTCTATACAAACGCTGTTTGTAAGACACCGCGGTGGAAACCGTTCGAGTAATTTCTTAAAAAACGTGTTTGTTCATTTACGGCAGACGTGCCTAACCTTGCCTCAACTTGCGGGCTTCATTTGAAACTTATATTTATACTGCGGGCCGTATATACTTCATGGTTTTTTATTTTGTTCATTTCTATAAAATGTACAACAGATATAGATATTAGGACTTAATATTTTATAATTCTTAAAAACTTTACGCTGTTTACAACTGATCAAGATAAACACAGCTTTCATTTTATCGCAGTTGGTAAAATTTTCTCTAGTAAGCGCTTTTTTATCAAAATGTTCATGTTCGCATTCGTTACAACTTTCAAATATTACATTATATTATTACAGAGGATAATTACTAAATAAAAATAAAAGATACACTTACACTAGTTTATACCGATTTCAAATACCTTAAAGTAGCCTGGACTTAATTCAATGGTATCCAAAATATTTTAATATAGCTAGCCACTAGTATGGAGTTGTTGTTTTTTTTTTTTAATACTTAGACAATACTTCGTCTCCAGTACGGTTAAAATTATTTGTACGCGAAACTCCACACCGCGGCGTGTCACACCACGCCGTCGGGTGAGCTGTGCGATACTTGACGCGCGTCTGAAAAATATTACGGTTGTCCGAGACGTGCGTGTGTGCGTCATATCATTAAGCATCGTACGATAAATGTGTATCGCCGACGTTCATCTCGACGTGTGACGCGCACGAATATTCGTGCGCGGTGCAGCCGGGGCAGGAGCGCGTAACCGTAATGTGCGCGTCGTGTAGTCACAAAAAAAAAAAAAAAAAAAACCGTACGCGGGTAAGGTACGCCGTAAGTATTGTGTGTAAAGATATATAATTATAACGACATGTATGTGCATCACTTTATTTGTCCGTTGTGAAATTAGAAATTCTGGCCGGATCGTTATCGTCCGTCGCCTGTGTGACACGTACAACAATAATATGACTTTATTGTACTGCACTGCCGATTCGAGTCAGAAAAGATTAGTAAAAACTAAACAAATATTATACAGGTATATAGAAGAAAAAGAAAAAAATATATATTTCACGTTCCGCGTTATCTGATGAAACTCCTCTGGTGAAAATCGGGAGACCTCGACCGACCAGCGCCGTATATAATGCATCGGAATCGCTGGACTATGGCGCTATAGGTGCTATATATATATATATATATGTATCAACCATCTATATGTATATATACTATGATATAGTATACCGCGTTGAGGTAAATGACGAAAAATAACAATTATGTGTAATTTACCGGTGAATATCGTAAACTTCAATATTTAATATTTACACGAAGAGATGTTTATGTTGATCGCCGAAAATGTACAACGAACCACTGCAGTCTGTACAAATAATATGGCGGTTATTGATGATGTATCGATGATTTGTGTTGATGATTATACTTTTTTCGAGACAGCAATAACGCAATACTATGGTCAATTTGAAAGCAGTAGTGAAGCAATGAAAAACACAATATTTATCAATTTAATTGGTAAAAATCGTAGTTGACCGATAAATATTAAAAATAAAATCTCTAATTACCAATATGTTATAGTCATCGGTAAATTACGTAATTTTTAATTTTTCGTTATTTACCATAATGTTTATAAATATTAAAATATTATATCACTGTCGAAGGCTCTGATTTTTCTAGTATTTTTCTATTTATAGTCTTACCGTCATACAGTATATTTGTATATTATTATACTAAAAAAATCGTTTTATAATGCAGTGAATCAAATATCAAAATATTGTATTTTTCATACTTTTTCGTATTTTTGTTACTTTGAAATACGCACAAGTTCGCTATAATATTTAAAACTATCTATCGAAATATCAAAGGATATCGCAATAAAAATCGATAGAATAAAATAAAAATCATAAATACTTTTTGAAGTCTTGAACAGTCGGACGTAGGTTACATTATAATAGTACATAAAATATCTGAAAAGCTCCATATTATTGTTACTACTAAAATATTATGCATATCACGGCAGACGAAATCTATCGTCGTCTTGTCGATATTCCATTCGCGGATGCTGATTAATACTTCACGAACAAACTTCCTACATGATATCATGTATAAAGTAATATGGGTAGTCGGTACCACGCCGTCGTCATAGTTTTTACCGTTATCGGGGACTCGTACAATTTATGGAGTTTTTTATTTTATGTAATTTCTCCCGAGCCACTCGAATCTGCCAGAATTGGACCTTGATTGATATTATTCAAATTATACGCTGTTGGCGGAAAAGCCGCAAAATTACACGTTGAGCGCCGCCAAAAACCTTGATGCAAAATCGGATTAAAAGTAAAACGGTTAAGTTGAGCAATATAATATTTATAATAATATACAATCGTGTGCTACATGACCCTATTTCGGCCCTTATATTTCGATATATTACTATATATAATACGTATACAGTAATAACATGTGGTCCCGTATACTAAAGATATGGTTTTGTTGGAAAAAAAATTATGTATAAAAAAACACCGTTACCAGCGTCGCTACGTAGACGACGTGATCGTGTAACGTCCAGTCAATAATTATCATACAATTGCTCAGCTGAAGATGATGCCGCACGATTTTTAAAACAAGTTAGTACACAAAAAAAGATCGAACAGCTATTATTACTACTATTATCTCGACATTTGTTTGGTTTTTTTTCCGACTGTTCTAAATTCGTACTGTCGACCGTTCTGCAATTTCGTCCCTCCCCCGCCAAGAGGCGTATTGGGCAAGTCCCTAGTCAACTCGTGTAAACAATATTAACTTAATAATCAATATTACGATAGAAACTGAATAATACTATTCTTATTTCCACAAAAGACGAGATCACGACAAGTCACCTTAAATTTACGTTTATTGATCGTCTTTATCATCGCATAAAATATCAAATTTCTAAGCATAAACCTCATCACGATTATGCACACTTATCAAATGTATCGTAAGACGTCGATATGTTTTTTTTTTGTATTAAATCTGTTTTATTCTACACAGCCAACAGTGTGTTGTATTGCATAGTTGTAACATGCAGGTACCATCGCCGTCTGCACATGATCTACGGCAAAGACTGACATTTTATAACGTTACGTCGTAATATTAAATGTCAACCACGCGGATGTTAATTATTTTTAAGTACAACTTTTGAATTATAAAACAGTAAAATTATAAATCGCGTCATGAAACAATTCCTATTATGCGATTCCGTGTGTAGCCGACACTTGTTGCGAGTTCAACAAAAATATTCTCACCCAATTAGTTTTAATTATCTTTACAATAATATTATTATATTCTCATCTACCTTCCGTTACACACGATTACCTAAGCACCAAAACTTTAATGTTTTGCAGTAAAAGTATTATGCATGGTCGGTGTGCGTTTTTTTTCTCCAAAATAATATAGTTGAATTGTATTTCGCTATAATAATTATTTTGCACAGTAAAAACTCAAGAGTTTTGTACATTTTTTCTGATCGTCAACCGAATGTATAGTTTTGAATGGCGATATGTAATTCGTAGTTTGCAAGTCGTCTTATTAGGACACGGCTAAATAGCTTTCAAAATGTATATTTCGATTAAAAATGTTTTCACGCATTTATCGTTATAATAGTTCCATACAGGGATAAATATATTTTAATGAAAATATCAATGATTTTTTTTTTTTTATCTCATACGGTGATGAATTATCGCTTAATGAAATATGATAAAACACGTCCTTGGTCTAAGACTGCCACAACTGAAAATTTCATTTAGTTTTTTAGTTTAGAACACATTAGTAATACTATATGGTTGGCAGTCATAATTTTTATCACACAGTTGTGTATAGAAATTACTTATAGTGGAAGTCATAGCTCAACCAACTCCTCCGTAAAACATTTGTGTCGGTATTGAAATTAATCGATTTTGCGGCTAATAAAAAAAAATAATACTGACACATTTTGACATGTTGAATTGTTCCGTAGGTAGGTTGAGTTTTTTTTCACATCAAATATCGAAAAATAAAGACTGCCTCGTTTTGATTAAATGTGTTTATGTAATATCCTAATGTAATATAATCCTCAATTGGATGACTCCCATGAAAAAAAAAAAAATAAGATTACACATTTTAGTTTGTGGCAGTATACATATTACCGTTAGCTTTTTGTTTAAATAGCCCCAATTTGAATAATGGCTGTGCTGATTTTGTCACGTGATAATTAATTTATATTTGGCTTAAAGAAAATACTAATAATTATTTATTGGCAGCACAATTTTAAAATTATATTTTCTCGAAACTATGAATGACAATCTTATATACACTAGCCACCAAGGATGTGAAATCTTAAAATACTGGCGTATTTTTTCATATGCATGTTTTATTGACAAATGCAGTATAATAGTTATTAATCGTCTTAAATACAGTAAAACAATTTAAGAAAGCGACTATACATTTTATATGTATATATTTGTAGCTACAATAATGTTTTAGTATTTCATTTCGCAACAGAACGAAATAATATAATTAGGTATTATAAATTAACCGTTTCTGATACGTCGCGTTTTCGATAAAAATAATTTATTTAGTTCCGTCCACTACATGCAGATTGATGTCATCTTGTCAAGCATATAACCGTAGATGCTTTGTATTTTATAATATTTTATAGCTGCATACTATGAAAATTATCACGTTTTAAACTAGATGATAGTACAACCTTGCATACTGATACGATATATAGACATATTATTTATATCCAAATGGGTATTATTAAACCAGCAGATAATAGTTTTATTTTTATTATTTTATTACATTAACAACGCTCGGAACAGTGAAACGGTGGTGCTCTGATGTCAGTGTCTATTTCATAAATCACCACGTTGTTCGGATTGTAGTTGGTATTATTTTTATGTCTTGGGTCGAGCGACCTCCGGTGATTTGTGTTATGAAATTGCAACCAAAAGCATTATTATTATTACAATAATATTTTAAGTAATAATGACGCTTATATACTGCATGCGTTTATTGTGACCTCGAAGGGACCAGGAATAATTGTCGTATTATAACTGCTGACATGTCGCCTATGACACGATACGTCATAATGGTAGCTGGTATCAACGTAGGTACATAATAATTCGTATTGCATTTTCACCGCGAACGTAAAATTTTAGTGATTATTAGCGGTCAGTCATACGACCATAATGCATAGACATTGAGTGTGAGTTCCACTTAATGTGATCACTGGTTCAACACAGTTATTAGAATAGGAAACCTTATTTAATATCTATAACCATTTTTCTACAATATTTTCTTTGTTTTACTCGGGAATTTTTAAAATTAATGGGAATTTTGCTCCTCCCCCCAAAAAAAAAGTATCAGTTAGATCCTATTGGCAATCAGAAACCACCTCAAAGCTTAAAATCGAATATTAACTGCTTTAAAATGTGATGACAGATAGAAAAAATCCATATTATTGTTAATTCAATACATATTCATTACTCTGGCCAGAATCTAAAAGTTGAAACAATGTACGATTTAAATCATACGTAACTAGTCGTATAACTAGTCATTAGTTCTTGAATTAAGATCAATGTGTTGATTTTGAACAAAAATAAAAAAATAAAATAATTTTACGAAATTTATCTTTTATTATCGTGTTTGGTTTAATCGTATCTATGTGCCGAGTTGAGATTCGTTTTTCCTCCGTAAATCCGGTTTAAACATTAATAACACGTTTCGAACGTTGTTTAAATATACCTATAATAACCGTGCTAATAATATAATATTGGTAGTTCAATTACTTTTTAAATTACTTTTTCTCGCATATTAATAGCATCAAGTTGGGCGGGACACAGGTAGATAATAATATAATCTATTAATCGGCTAACAGCTTAACGAAAAACCAAAACGAACCGTTTTTGTATTTTAAACGTCCTGCAAAACGATTGTTTGGATCGTGTTATGATGATTTTACAGTTTTTTTACACGTATCATTTGCAGACGAGGCTATAAGCGTTTCGTTTGCGTTCGTCATGACTCGCATGTATCGCATGATATTGTGATCGTGATACAATAGCGATTTATTATCGGCGTAGGTGTATCTTTATGTATATTATACTCAATAGTTATTGAAATACCGTAAATATTAGTCGCAATGTTTTCACCAGCAGTCGATTGTTTTCTTCGACGCATTTTCTATTTTCGCGGGCCGAACACGACCCGATGACGATACCAGATGACAATGTGGTCGACTGCGCGAAAAAAACACACACACAAACAGACGAAACAAAACGGCAATTGTACAACAACCACAATAGGTACGCACTGTTATAATTGTATAATTCACGACAATGTTCAGAGGACATTATTAAGTGTTTTGAAAGGATATCCTCCGAGATATGCTTAGGACGACATTCGAAATTTATTGTTGGCAATAACCAAAAAGATAACATTTGGTAGCTCAGATGTTATTATACTACCATGTAATAATGATAATTCGTGTGCTCAAAATCAATAGATTCAATGTCCAAATATAAATGTATTCAGTGGAGGTAGACTTATACCTATTATAATTGTATACTTTAAAGTTTGAAAAGTCGTTTAAAATGTGTAATCGTATATTCTTTTATTATCAATTATTTACAATGATTGTTAAATTAAAAATTAACCAAATTATTTGACATTAAGTCTTGATAATATCTTTAATATCTTTTTTTGGAAACAAAATACAATGTTCAAAATAAATCAATACTGCGATACTATAAACTATAAAATTATTTATTTTGTTGACAAATATTCAATAATTATTAGTACCATTATACGGACGACAAAACGAACATGAAATAGTACTTTTCCGTTATCGTTAATTCATTTTATTATGAAAATTGAACATAATATTGGTTTTAACCCTATATGAGTTAACACAGTTCTATTTAGATCACTAACAAATACCACATTTGTAAATTGTATTGATATAGAATTGTTTAGTTCTGAATATATAATTCATCAAATAAATGGTTGTTTGTGAGCTTGAGCTATGGAAAATTTAATACATAACCTAATAATATGTAATATTATTTATAAAAAGTGAATTTTCATAATAAATCAATTTAGAACCTTTTTGTTTCCGAGCCACTATATTGTTATAGGTCAAATGTTGCATCCTGTATTTTCTGGCCTGTCAACTCGGACGCTGTAAAAAAACGCAATCGACCTAACAAGCGCGAAACACTATATTATTACACAAAATGTGTTGTCATTTCTGCAAAAGTTTAGCACAATGAACCCAACGTAACAAGAATCATAGATCGCCTCGGCATATAACCTAAATTATATTGTTATAGATCGGACGCCACCCCGCTGTGTAATGTTTGCATTTATCTACCCACAATTACTGACTTGTCGAATATCATTAAAAAAATAACAATAATAATAATAGTAATACCTAATCTACAAGTGATTTTACATTTTTGAACCTTCGTAATCCGTGTGCGAATACCGATAATGAGTTTAATATGAGCTGCGAGAAGTTAAAGACAAATGTACCACTGTTGTCCGAAACAGCCAAAACTGTTTTTTTAAACACAGTTTAACACGTTGTAAAAAAAACAACGACCAATACATTTTTATCGATTTATTATAGGAGTATATGGGCCATTTTTCCTACTGCGTCATAGCGTCCCATCTGAAATACTGTCGTCGCGTGAAGACGTGAAGTCACGGGATTTCAGATCGTTTTAAACTTCGAGTATAATACTACAGATTAACCACACTATTATTATTGCACAATAGGTTTTATTAGGTTAGCGTCCTTTTTTTTCGCAATTAATTTGCTTATTTAACTACAGGTGTCGTTAAAATTACGTTTAACAATACGATTATATAAATTATAATTTAAATTGTTGTAATATTATTCTACACTGTTCTATGGTAGATACTTTGATAGTATTTACTAACACATATATATCCTACATAATCAAAATAAAAGAATTGATTCGTTTCATACTAAAAAAGTTTGTGAAACATATTATACTTAGTTATGTTATGTAACCATGTAGGTATGTACTATTATCAGGTAGTTCGGTATAAATGATATATCAGTATTAGTACTGCACTTAGAGGAGTTGTTCAACACACGTTTATTTTTTAAAAATGCTTATGGATCGCTTTAAAATTACAATACCATAAACAATTAATATATAAACATATAGATAACTTCTTTACTTAAGTTTTTAAGTTAAATTATTAATCAATTAAGTCTAATATTAAAATATCTGACAACACAAATTATACCTGAATTGGCCGAATTTGCTGTCATTCAGAAACAACACACGCGAATGTGACGTCCTAAGTCGTTTGGAATTCGGGGAGGTTTTGCAACATGTAGAACATGTTTGTATGAACAACATGTAATAATATTGTAACTATTAATAATTACTTATTAATATTTAAAAAAAACTATCATGTTATAATAATTATTTACGAAACAGGTTTGCGCGCTTCATTATCCTATTATAATATTTGTACAGGAAACATTTAATCAAAATATAGTGTTTCGAGTTAAAGCTATTCGCACCGGCATTGGTAAATTGAGTCCCAAATGACTTTTTCTCGATTAGTCCCACGAAAAAATAAATCATACATTTTATAATATATTATCAAATACCTAACCTTATTGGAGTTCAAATCAATAATAGGTTTACTTTGTTATCAAATTGTATGAATTGTTAATAGAAAATTAATTTTAATTAATTAATTAATTAAAATTAAATTAACTAATCAATATTAGTTTCGCGTATCGTTCAGTAAATTATATAATTTAGATATAATTAATATAATAATAATGTTAGTATATAATATAATAATGGAAGGTAGTAACTGGATCCAACTTACCTATTAATTTTTTTCGATGGGAATCAATTTACCACTTTCAAAATGTACATAAATTACTGTGGACCCAATTTACCTACCCACGTCTCGTGCCATTCAATAAAGAAAACGTGTGTGTACGCAAAATCTAAATCATCTCGGTGACCGTTATATCGACACGATTCGTGTTTATAATTTTTATTTGTCGTGTACGACTGCCGTGGAGTAGCGTTAATGGACTAGTACGGAAAAGGCTGGAATGTGGATAAATGGACAATGGGCATACAAGAATAAATTTCTCCATTCAGGTGACGGTGGTTTTTATCCGCCACCAAAGGTCTTATACTTCCTAACTGGCATTATGCCCAGTGTACTCGTATTATTATTGTTGTTGTCGTAGTATTGTCTTCTATAAATGGTTACGTCCACTACAATAATACGGATAGGTATAGCACTTGGTGTGCACCGATAAATATTATAAACATAATATGTATATAAAATAATAATACAAATCTACAATACTAATCTTATGAATGTTTATTTGAACGAAACTGTTTGCATTTTATATTATATTTACTCATGTGTAGAGAAGACAATGAAGTATTAGTCTTTCGTTTCCATTATTATTGTATTACTTTTCCCATTGTAATAGAAAATATGTATTATCCAGATAACGCGATGCATATTTTACAGTGTTCTCTTCATGTATTTCCATTATACTTAAAAAATAATTTTTCACTTCACACTGTGCATTAATTTTTTGGCGTGATTTTTTACAAAAAATACAGTACAATATTTTAGGTTTATTTCTTGTTTGACCAAATGCAATATTATTTTTTTTATTGGTTGATATATAGCTCGGCATCGATCGTATATTATACTGCTATAAAGTGGTGTCTATACACGTTTTGCTCATTAAACAGTAATAAAGTATTTTATTATTTATCCTGTAAAAAATTTGTCGATTGCCGTTAAAAATAAAAATAAAATTAAACAAATAAAAAATGTTTTGTATTATAATATTATAACATACGCATATTATACTGTGGCCTGTGGGGCATTAAGGAAACGTGTTCACTGATTAAACATTTTGAGAAGAGACGTCTTGAAATAATTTAATATACTAGCTATACACTTTGCTATACACTTTCATTAAACACGTAATATCATCCATAAAAGTGACTGTAGTTTTTTTAACTTCAACTGGTATTTTCAATATAAATTTAAATTTAAAAACGTGTTTCGCTCTTTCACTTATGCATACTTAAAATATCACGCATTTTTATCTAACCATAATTGTTATCGATATACAGATGCGTATTTACGATTATAGCCTAATTTTTCACCATAAAAAAAACGTAAACCCTAAAAAATCATTTCAGCTTTCCTAAGTTTATGCAATTTCTTTTTTTACTAATTATTAAAAATAATACACAAAAATATAAATATTTTTCCGTATTGAAATGATACAAAATATAGCAATTAATAAACATCAAACAGCAAAATAAATTATACCACAGGATTTATAGATATTTTTAGTTGATACTATATGGTCATATGGATTACTTTTACATATAAATATCTAATATTCAATTTTAATTTAAGTCTTCATTGATTTATTTATCGATACCTTTCACGAAGGTCATCTTAATATTTTTGAAGATATACTTCTCCTGTAGTAACAATTATATGTTCACCTGTTTCTTGCATTAATACCTATAACAAAAAATATACATTTTATAATGTTAATTCATTTATAAATTTAAGTATGCGATTTTGTGTTATTTTTAAATATAATTTTAGTAACAATATTTAAAATCAATAATGGTTTATGCCAACATGAAATTTTTCCTAAAAATATATCATAATTTTGTAAGTATTAAATCCTATAAATATTCAACACAAATTGTTTTTGTTCACTATACATTTTTTATATAAATATCTGCTGGCCTGTAAATATAATATAACAAACATATTTTTTCTTAATTTATTAATATTACCTTTTGTTTAAGTCAGTATATTTTTTAAGTCAATAAAGTGTTTTCGAGTTTGAATAATGACAGAAATTACTAATTCAAAGCATGTCAACATTGACAGAGACTCCAATATTTACTCAGATTTGAGTATTCCTGCAAATCAATATGCCTCTATTCCTGTTCAAGTAACACTACCAAACAATAATATTTTGTCAACTAATTTTGCTTTATCAGATACAATTTTGGAAGTTAAACGTTTCATTTTACCAGCCTTACAACCAAAAATAGAAAATATACAACAAATAAAATGTGTTATGTACGAGGAAGATAAAGTATTTGAAACAGATGACTACACAGTACTAAAACAAAAATGGAAAAATTGTCCCATTCAAATATCAGTAAGTATCGAACATCATGAAAACATTGAAAAGATACCCAATGAGTCCAATACTTCAGCACAGCCTTTAATACATCCAAAGTATGGAAATATACTCGACACTAATGCCACAGTGCCAAAATATATAATAGGATATAAAAATAAAAATACCGGTAAGCTATACAGAAACACAACCGTACAAACAGTATTTGAAAATATTGAATTTGATAGCCAGTACTTCGAGAATAAAATGTCAATGGCAATTCAAACAATTCAAACTAACGATGCAACTACTGAATCTATGGTTGAGTTTTGTACTCAAACTGAATCAATGGATGTACTTCGATCATTAAGTGTAATGAAAGAAATAAGTATTACAAACAAAATAAAAGACAGAATAAAAGACCTCGATAAATATGCACGCATAATACAAAAATCTGTACGATTGTGGATAACAAGAAAGAAATTTGAGCACATGTTGGAATACTATTACTACAAAAAGCAATTAATGTGTGATGAAGAGAAAAACTTAAAAAATATTATTAAGTCTGAAAAGTTACTAAATAAATTAAATCTACAGTATCCAACTAAGACTAACGATTTTGAAGCTCTTTATTCTATAGTTCATGAGCATTTTATAAAAATCAAAAGTTCTTTAAACAATAAATCACCAAAATGTGCAATAAATGAAAATAAAGAACACTTAAAAAAAAAATTGGAATGTTATAATGAAATAAACAAACATAGGAATCAAGTTAAAGAAATAGTAAAAGATAAAAAAATATTTCAACAACTAAATAAAATATCTAAGCCAATCATCATAACAAGAAGCACTGGAGAAACAATTTCCATCGAAACTCCAGAAACGGATCATGCCAAACAATTGATGAAACTTTACAAAGATCTAAAGAGAAATGATTTGAGTAAAGACGAAAGAACTAAATTGCTTTTAAGCTTGCGAGAAACTTTAGAGCTGTTTAAAGAAATTGATTTAACTAAACCAGTTATAGATTTGTTAAATAGAGAGTTGACTATGATAAATATTATTCAAGTAAAAGACGATAAATTAACAATTTTAAGGAAACGTATTGAAATATCTATGCAATCGATACTAAAAAAACCAGAAATAAATCCAGCGATCACATCAAAAATATTAAAACCTGTAAACTACATAAAATGTCATAGTTGTTGTAAGTTAAAACCTTTGAATAGATTTGTGATGAAATTAAATTTAACAAAACCAAAAAAATGTAAAGATTGCAATAATTTGTACAGACTTACAATAGCGCCAAAAAATTTAACACCTCATGAAAACATATTGAAAAATATTAAAGCAACTGAGGCACAACTATGCTCAAAGACTTGTTTAGTGTCTCTATTAAATGCAGAAGATATATATTACCTAGTTACAAACATATGGAAAGGAAAATCAGCTATTAGTGACTGCAATGACATAATACAACTGAGATTAGTGAGGTGGAATAAAGAACTAGAATGGTCCCCTTCAAACACAATATTATTGAGTATTGAAGAGGCTAATTCTCATTCCAAGATTTCCAATCTATCTAAAATGTATTCATCAACACTAATTGATAGTATACATTTTAAACACATGGTTGCGAAAAAACATTACAAAGGCCTAATAAAAAAAGCAGATGAACGTGATCGTATTATAAAGATACGTAACCACAATATCAGAAACAATTAAATAAAAATGTGCACACATCTTTCTATAGAAGTATAATAAAATAACAATTTATACATTATCATTTATTATGTTTATCAATTATTTGACAAAACTATATTATAATAATAAAAATGCATTACATTTTCCTTTAGAAACCACTTTTTAATTTAGGTAGTTTGACAAAAACTAACAAATAATCACTAATATTATTATTGAATAATTTGAATACGTAAGTCTAGAGGAAAGTACATTTGAATATTGGTTACTGTGTGATCTTTAGGTAGTTTGCCTAGATTTGGCTTCAAAAATAGAACAGTTAATGTTTTATAATTGTCATAGGCGTGCCCGTAAAAAATTCGGCAAATGGCTATTTGGGCGTACTGTTCGTATATGAATATAAGTGCTATTCAATAAACTATGATAATATAATATTATTATTATTATTCCACTCCCCAACGTTAAGTGCACGTTAAAAGAATATAATTAAATTAAATAATTTTCCGAAAAATGGAATGATATTATTTATTACTA
Organism: Rhopalosiphum maidis; assembly: GCF_003676215.2. Taxonomy (NCBI): domain Eukaryota; kingdom Metazoa; phylum Arthropoda; class Insecta; order Hemiptera; family Aphididae; genus Rhopalosiphum; species Rhopalosiphum maidis. The sequence continues at coordinate 73,332,387 of NC_040877.1, forward strand.
TAGAAAAAAACATACCTATGCACGACTCGTGATCTATTGAACTTGATTCGCTAGTTGAAATACCAAACGGTATTTACCAAGACGGCTTGTGTAGTGTGTGTGAAATAATCCGTTGGCAATCGAAAAGACTATTATTATGACGCGGGTCGATGGGTAACATCAAACGCGGCCAATTGGTCACGGTACACGAGTCGCTGTGTGTACAAGGGCTTCGTGCAAGAAGTCGCCATAGACCATCATCGTCGTAGTAGTCATCATCATCGTCGTCATCATAATCATCATCGTCGTCATCATAAAACGCATTTCACCGAACAATGGTATAGAACGGTTTCCCACGAAGTCGCGACGCGCCGGGAAGTTAAAAAGACGTTCACGAAGCGCCGTGTTCGTGTCCGCACGCGTCCATCACGTATATTATAAATTAAACCGTACACGGCCAGAAGACCGGTACAACCCCAATAATATCGCATTCTGTTTACGAAATGGGTTTTCATTGTCAGCGACGAAGAAATTAAACCGGACGATGGCATAATTCGCCGGTCATCGTCGGGGTCGCGTAAACCAGACGGTCTGTATATTATAAAAAATAGTAGACCGATTATATTATTGGTAAACACTCATTATCTCCCCGAAGAAGTGTTTAAGTTGTTCAATAATAGTTATTTTTTACACAATTTTAATTTATTATATTCTAACCAACATGCTTGAAAAAATTACTCTTACTACTTTATTTCTTTGTTATTGTTTTTTTTATTTTTTGAGCGACAGCACACATTTTTATTTTCATATTCCAAAGCAAAATATATTCTTTCTGAGAGTTTCAATATAATATAAAAATCGAATTTAAAATAAATTTCAATCAGACTTAAAATATTGACCGAATTCGTTAAAATCATGAAAATTTGTAATTGTTCACGTTTTCAATAGCTAAGGATTGAAATGTAATAAAAAGTATATCATAAGAGGCTATTTTTTCGCTATTAAATATTATTATTATTACACAAAATGGTTTTCAAAATAATTTTAAATATTAATATTTTAATAATATATTTAGATTAATTTTAAACTAATTGTAAATTAGTACAAAATGCTAATAAAAGATACACCCAATTTGTACGAAAACAGTCTCAATCACCTTATGCAGGGCCTCTGTAGTATAACTTATTAAGTCAGGAACAAAAACAAACACATACGTTTAGACGACAAATCTAATGCGATGGTGTTGCGCGGTTCGGGGCGTTGAGGTCACCATGCCCGACGGTCCGGGGAGACCTATTCGACCAGTTCTGATGTTCATTCTCCGAGACACTACTTATTATACACTGTTTAGTTTATTGTTTTTGCGTGTAATTTTTTTTTTGTACAGAGCTTCTGAAAAGGTGTAACACAAATTCGTATGCTACAGTCGACTCAAAATCACTGAAGCTATAATATTGAGTTGTAGTTTAATGTCAGCTGCCATTTCAATACATAAAGATATTCGATATATTATATAGATAACTACGGCCGAGCACCGTCTAGGTCGATTGTATTAATCTGTCTAATAAATAAATAATAATCAAAATCGCGTGTCGATCGTAATAAAAAAACGTGCGAACAGTTCGTGACCGTTTATCATTATTATACAGCTGTTTTCTTAATCAGAATATTTTAGGTTTAAAAAAAAAATCAATATAGTCATATTATAATATACACGTGTGCGATATAATATATGTACTTAAGAATTCAGTGACGGAATCGTGACGACAAGAATTGTATCAACTTATGCGATCGCACTCTCATTAAACGCAAAGCTATCACGTTAAACGATGTCCTAATACTTAACATTGTAGAGACGTGGCATACGCATAAATTAATATTACCGGCGAATGAGTTTACATTAATTATCAATATAATACAATGATTTTTTAAAACAATCATCTCCACTTAAAAATGTGTTTTTTTTACATTTCAAAGCTTAGACGGGCACGAATACATAGTTTTAAGGGTTGCTGATGAGCGATGACATGGTTATTTACCCATAGCTGTTGGTGATCACTCCATCGTTGTCGTTCGCATCTGATAGATTACACATCAACAATAGTTGGTCGACTGTACGATGCTGAGAGCGTCAAGGACGACAATTTCTGATAACTTCCAGACTTCACAGTCACAAACAGAAAATTTGTGCCATTAAATTACTATTACTGATGACGAGCGGTTTTGAGCAAGTTGTGGCGAAAACACGCCAAATCGATCAATGTAAAGAATGAGTTACAATACATACAATTTGTATATTATTTTATAGCTCTTAAAAATTGGACTTATTTTGGGGTGTCTATAAAATAATAATTAGATTTTAACAACGTCTATGGATCACTGTTGTTCAATTTTAATCGTCTCGATAGTTTTGTATAGTCTATACTGAGAAAAAAAATGTATAAAAACCTTATATAGTCGTTATTTAAAATATATATACACGATAAGTCTGTACGAATATATTATGTACACGCCTTATGAACTGTATTCTTAAATTCAAGTTCTATAAAACTCTCGACAACTTGACTGAAGAATCAGTATTGGAATTCAGTCTCGATTGGTCAGTAATAAAATCATGACTATAATGTGATTGTGTTATTGCATATATAAAATCACTGACGAGTTTGCGAGAAACTTTAAAAAATAAACGATGAGTTCTATATGTAGATAAATTCTATAATAATGAGATTTATGCAGATTATTTTTATTCTAATAACCAATATATTTCTTAAAAGCACTTATTTTAACATTTTTTGTCATTATATTTGCGAACTTAATATGAAATTTGATACGTGTATGATTAAAACAAAAAAAAAATGCAATCAAAAGACTTATTAAAGTAGTTATCAGTATAATATTATGTATTTAGATATACATAAATGATGCAATTTTTTTAAATACTTAGAAATTCTAAAAATCAGAATTTGAATAAATAGTGGATCATTCTATTTATCTATCGTTCGTGAAATATTGTTATGTATGAAATATTGTTATACAATATTAATAATAATAATATACGGTTACAGTCAAGCGAAAAGGTTTTGCCGACCAGAACGACTGAAGTTTGTGTTTCGCTCCGGAAACAGCAGTCGCTAGAGCCGAATAAATAATAATAATATTATTGCGATTTCCTATATCATACGGTTAGTAGACATATTATATATGCGTTGTTTGCATAATACTTTGGAATGTATAATATTATTATATTGTATCATCGTACAAGACGCATCTGTACGTTCAAACGCCCTTCTAGGGAAAGTGTACATGTAGATACGAATGCGAATACTATGAAAAGGCTGCTTTTGCCAGTTACTATACTAAGTTTATAAAAACGATTTTTCAAGAGAATAACTTTCAACAGTAATGTATACATGATGATTCAATCAGGCATGCTGGCAGCCATTTTTTCGTTAAATGATTAATTTATTTTAATTCTGATTTTTTTATTATAAATTTCATATTTCCACATAATTTATATTTATTTAATGAAATATGTTCTGCAGTAAAACAATTTTTTTATTTTCAAATAAAAACAGACATTTTTACCGTAAATTATTACGTATGTAGATCATTTTACTAAGAATTATTTTAATATTTATAATTTTATAGATCAAAATTCTAACCAGTATTTCCTGAGTTAGGACACTAAAGGTAGTTATATGCAACATGATAATAGGCTTAAAATATAACTGGGTTATGATGATTTTAAAACTACCTCTTATAGTTAAACTTAGGTAGGTGTAATAACATTTTATAACTTATAAATCTATACGAGTATAATAATTACTAAAATAAATAATTATATTATGTAAATTCGTTCAACTTAACCGTAATAACTTACCCGCGCGTTCATTAGAATTTAAATTTAAATGCATTAACATTTTTACATAATAATGTGCTATACAATTTACAAGAGAAAATAAATATTAATTTGTATCATTAGAGGATACTTCTTTAAAAATATAGAATTTGAAAATGGTCTTTAAGTAATATTTAAAATTTTCTGAAATCGAATAAACTAATGAATGGGTATTTTTTTTCACATTTTCAACATTTCGAGTAGTACATTCACTATTTAAAATTCCATACGCAATACATAATATACTTATGTTATAATATTTCCTATGCGGTGGATGAATACTATGTGTGGTATAATAATATCATCATGACTACATGCTTTCACGTGGTTTTTCGGTGATCTTGTGGTTCGTTTGCAGCTGATCACGTGCGCATTTGCAACGCGATTAGAATCAATAATAATTTTTAGAAGGGTTTTCACCGATTGAGTCATAATTTTAATATTAGCACTCGCGAATCTTGTTCATAACCTTGACCGGACCGGAAAAAAGACGATAATAACAATGATAATAAATAATATATTGCAGGTAGGTACATAACAGTATTTAATACATCGCGCGCATCTATATTTATTGTGCCAAACATACATCACGTACGAGTTATTTGAAACTATTAATTTAAAAACGAAAAAACAGTAATTACGCACTACGGGCTATACCATTGTATACACTCTGCGGTATCGGTATACGTTATAAAGACTTGACACGTGACGATAGATAAATAATATTTATTTATGGATATGAAAAAAACAAATGTTTCGATAAACATCGTGCGATGACCGCATCCGTCGTGCTGTATCTCGTACCTTAACACTATCGAGTATACCGCACGACTGCAAACATCATAATATTGTTGTTGGGTTTTTTTGCCGACGAACTCGAAAAGGAAAAACCAAATTTCATGACACCTATTTTATGACGGCGATATAATAAGGATAGCAGCGACGTTATAAAAGCCAAAGATCCGCTAAAAGTTATTTAGTCGACCGTGTAAAATCAGCGTGTTCCCGAGTGTTATTCTATATTTGTACTATCGCATTACATAAACTACCTATTATTATTAAAGTATACGATATTCGGGGACTCGCGCCCACGCAGTTTATTGTCTATGCATAGTGGTGGCCAGACACAATTATATTATTACATACGCGTCTGTATCTCGTCTTTTTTCGTCCAAGCCCTAGCGATCGTTCTCTTTATAGGTATTTTATTCTAAGAGCTAATAGCAAATGTGCGAGCTGTAATATTTATCTCTAGAATACAATTTAGAAACGGTTTTATTAACAATATTAGCGCTGTTAATACAATTAATTCAAATTCGTGTTCCGAAGTCGACAGTTTCGGGGACACGACCTTTTTAAATAATTTAAATGCGGTTGAAATTGTAACTAACACACGAACATGCAATCACGCTTAACAAAACGCTAACCCTTATTCGACCTTTTGTTTTTAGGCGTAAATACGATATATAAGTAATTCAATATATAACGACTTTGGCAGCCCACGAACACGTCATCCAAGATGAGCAGCGGTTGCAACTGTCCGGTGACCCAACCGGGACCGACGTTGGCCAGCACGTGCGGCGGGTCGGCGTTCATGTTGTTCATGGGCCTATTGGAGGTGTTCATCAGATCACAGTGTGACATCGAAGACCCGTGCGGCCGGCCGTTGAACAGAGCGTTGCCGGACAATGAGTACGACTTCATCGTCGTGGGCGGCGGAACGGCTGGCAGCGTGATGGCCAGCAGACTCAGCGAGGTGATCATTAAACTTTGTGCAATATGTTGTAAAAACGATACGATAACCTTCAGGGACGACGGGTCTAACTTCGACTATCTCGAACTTTTCGTACTTGAACACAAAATTGATTTTTTTTATTCAAAATGTGTTTGAAAAGTTTAAATCGCACGATAAGTCGATTTTTTCATAAACTATGAACTACGATCAAATTACAAGAGAAGGGAAAACGCATCCATTGATAGAACCTAAAACGTTCAACCGAGTTTCAATTTTAAAATAAATAATAAACGATATATTATATTATTAATCTTTGCTTAATGAAAGTAAATAACTATAATTATAATCATTATAGCGTATTGTAAATAAACAAATCTATAAATCTACTGACACACGTGGACATAGTGTATATAATTTTAATTGAATAATTCAAAATTTCTAAAGTTTGAGAGTTCAAGGACGTCACATCTCTTATTATTGATGACTTATCATTGTTGTAGAATCGTAAACACGCCATGTGATTTTATTTGTATAATTACAAATACAAATATATTAAATACTTTATTTTTAAAATGGCTAAATTGGTCGGCCTGTTATTAAGTTCGAAAATTGAAATGTACACCGCAGTTCAGTATTTAAATACCATTCTCATGATCAGAATTTGTGACTAATGTCGTCTTTGAAGTGGATTTAAAGAAAATCTGTTGATAGGCGCCTTTTACTGTAAGAAATCTCAGTCGTTTTTTCATAGTACGGAAACTACGCTCCGTTAACTACCGTTTTTGAAATATTTTTAAGCACAATTATATATTTTTCAAGATTTTAAAGTATATATTTTTTTATGACTTCTTTAGGTACCACAGTGGAAAGTTCTGTTGATTGAAGCGGGTGGTGATGAACCAACCGGCACACAAGTTCCGTCAATGTTTCTTAATTTTTTGGGTTCGTCAATCGATTGGAGTTATAATACAGAACCTGAAGAAATGGCATGTTTAAGTAGTCCGGAGAGAAGATGCAACTGGCCTAGAGGAAAGGTAACGTACAAATGAGTTTATATTGCTGTGTTGTTACAAATTTATTTTGTCGAACACGAAAGTTCCGAGATTTAATAATCATGAAAAATAATTGCTAGGTTGGCGTATTTTTAAAGGCGTGAAATTAACGCGAAGAGCGCATCTTTCTTTTTGAAAATTAATTAGTAACGTAGGTATACTCTGCAGTAGTCTAACGGTATTACATAAGACAAATCGTAATTTATAATATGTTTTTAACGAGGGATAGTTTCCAAATCGGAGCTGACCCGTGACGAAAATCAAGATCAACAGTATAGTTTTCTACTTAACAAACGATCGCGTAATCGAACTATTATATTATCTTATAACTAAATATAAAAATATAATATAATAACCTTCTTAATTAAAGAACAAATTATTACCACACTTATATACATGATTGTGGGTTGAATTAAACTCGGTATATCTGAAATTATTATGCCCGATAGTTTCCTGATAATATATCGTAATAAAACCAGAAAATTACTGAAACATGCGGATGAATGAAATACGCATAATTTCTCATAGTAATTACAGTAAACGCATGTAACATTATAATAATATATAGGTTAACTAAATAAATTACAGTTTAGATAGATGGCTATTAATAATATACACATTTTTAATCGTCTAATATTATAATAGTATCGATAATGTACGTTTACTCGGCGGGGTAGTCGGCGAATCTGTGTTAATAATATTATAATATGCAATGTAAACCACGTATAACAAACCAAAAATGGATTAATTAACTGTTTATTAAAAATATATTTAACAAATAGTTAATTTTTTAAACATATGGATGTCATCAAAATAGTAAAAAACTTTTAAAATCACTATAAAAATACTAAAGTATACCTACTATTATTTATGTGATTAACTTAAACTGTGTTAGAAAATATTTCTAAAATTTTTAATGATTTTTGATAAAACAAATTTTTACCTTTAAAATAATTACATTGTATAAATAGATTAATACAATACGTTTTATTGTTTTCTGATCGTTTGTAATAATAATAATAATAATAAAAAATAATGATAATAATGTGAAATAATTCTTACTTATAGTACTTTTTTTTTACCTTTTAAAAACCAGAAACGGGTGGGTACTGCCACTTGGTCCCGTATCGTTTATTAACTTTTAAAAGTTTTATATATAGATGAGGGCCTTAGGTACCCATTAGATATAATTAAAATGTTTATAAAATATTTTTTGATGCTTAAGTCAGTTGGTTATTGTTGTTGTCTTGTTGAGTTATTCCTGATACATATTGCTTTTGACGATGTACATTAATTAATCTTATAAAGCCTTCAGTTTACAATAGCTACAGTATACCGAGTATAGTTGTATTGGTGGTGAATAAACTAATATTGTAATGTTTATTACTTAATGTGTACAAGACAAAACTATTGAGTTTACTGAAAACAAAATTTATTTGTGTGTTATAAGATAATTTTTTACTAATGACTTGTTGACGTATTAAAAGTACTGAGTTTTTAATTTATAGACATTAATTAATTTATTTCATGTTTCCAAGACACTATAAAAAAAGGTTGTAAGCATAATATTTTAAAGTGAAAAATATTGAAATGTAAATAAAAAGTGGTTACACGAAGGTCACGATAATATAATATTTATTTACATTTACAGAACGTATTTTTATAAAAATAGAAACAACTTTAATGTAATTAAAATACTATTTTTTTCATTTTAATACAATATTATAGTATTATACCATTAATAAAGTCGTCTAAAGGAAACAGATATTCGTGAAAGTGTCGCAATTACGAGTACTCCAAAGTCCTTGACTTTTCATTTATTTTTTTTTTCATAAATAATATATAATAAATATATTACTTTTTTAATGAATTAATGGACGGATATTATATCTTTAACCTTCATAGAATCGTAATATATTTTTAGTATTCCGTCCATAGAATTCTGAGATTTTCCTATACGACTTATTTATGTTCGATGAGATTGGAGTCACGACGTCAGCTATTGGTTTTTATTCAAACATATTCAGGTCAGGTCATTTTACAGTATCCAATGAGATTTTCGAGCTATAGGATCATTGGGCCATAAACCGGCCGAGGTTATGCGGTTTTCTACGGAATCGTGTTTGCAAGTATAATTTTTATCAAACTACTGCGACATTTGGTTTCGTGACGAAAAAAAATTGAATAGAAACCGTATACACGTAAAATTTGAGCGATACATCGTACACAATTCGATCGTCTATTTTTTCGTTAAGATTTTCCGTCTAAAATAACCGACAAAGAATCCGTGAGTCGTATAAGCTTTGTCGGTTTGTTAAAAGTCTTGAAAACACATCTAGAACATTGTTATAGACAATCTTTACCTACCCGTGGACTGCGGAGTATCCAATGATTATAATGATTTCCTATCCAAAACATTATAATATTACTTGCTTAATATTAATATTTAAAATAAAAATAGAATTTATTAATTCACACTGTTATATGGTAATTGAAATAGATTTATAATAAATGCGTACTTACGTATATTATATTTATAAATCATATTATAATATAACTATTGTTGTGCGCATTAAAATACGTTTGTTATAATATCGATACTAGATAGCACAAAATATTTCATGTTTAAAGTTCAATTGGTTTTGAATCACTCAAAAGCGTCGTTTTAAATATTAGTAGATAGTAGTAATTACCGATATGAGTTTTTTTTTTTGTTATTAAATATGATGTCTATGGCTTTATCAGCCGTAAAACATAAATGGAAATGATAATTTTATTGTTCTATAGAAGATAATAATTATGAAAAACCGTGATTAAACATTAAAACACAATTTATTAAGTTCGATAATTAACAGTGTTTCTACAACGGACCAAAACAATTCGATACGTTTGTTTGATACGGAACGTTTCATTATCTTGAAAAATAAATTAAACGGAAAATTGATTACTTTTAAAGTCCAAAACTTCATACATTTAGATATTGTGATAATAGTTATAATACCAACGGTTCTACGATGGTGCACAGTATTGTATAAATATATTGCTATTTACTTTCCAAATTTATTCATCATTCATTTTCTATTATGAAAAAAAAAAAAATACTTTCAAACTAATGTTGCTATTTACTATTTAAACTTATAAATTATAATATTATAACATTGATGTATACGCTTTTGTAAATATATAAATATAAAAATATTAATGTGTAAATATTAGTATACATAATGAATTATTATTCAATGCCTTACGACTTTAAGATTCTAAACACTTTCATAGTATTAAAATTAATTAATATTTCACATTTACGGGAATAATTGAATCTGCATATTGCAAAACAAAATGTGGTTTATTATATAAACATATAAAAATAAAAAATATTAACGATTTAAATAGGTACGTGACTGCATTTTCAATAAGTTTCGTCAAAAAACACGAAAGCATCGCTTGAAATATTTCTCAATAATTATCGGCGCCCTATATGTATATAAATTACACCTATTATCGATCATGAAATATATCATGCACCGATGACGAAACATTTGGGGGCTTCCGATACTCGTGATCTTTGATGCGTCTTTCGCTGTTTGTATATAATCAATTTACGTCGATACGATTCAGCCAGGCGAAACAATGTTCTGCGTTTTTTTGTTTTATTTTGTCTAAGTACAATTGTACGGATTTTAAGCGACATTCATGGTCGGATTAAAACGTGAAAACATTATTCTACGAAATTGTTAAAAATTCGTTAACCTAAATAGTAAATATAAATGTATATATATATTATATGTATATAAACTTAGTTCCTTGTTTGATATTATCCAAGTCGATTAAACCGCACGCGCCGTGAAGTTATAATATTGCGTAAGACGTATAAATAGAATAAAACATTGCTGTATTGTGCACGACGATCGTTAACTTTAAACATCTAATGTTGATAATTGTTAATTGTTGTAATTAAATTATCATAATTTTGTCGAAACTCTGTGCGTATGTATGTTATTGTTGTATATTATTATACGCCGAAAATCCAAAAAAGGACCCGACCATGTCCCTTTGAATACCTTTTTATTATCAATATTAATAAATTTAAGATGTCGTTTTGTAAGATTTGCTTCAGAAATACGATAAAATATTATTGAGTAAGTTATTCGGGAATTCAAAAATCCTTGACCCTTGTGTTAGTATTTTTTAGTGGTCCTTATATTTTTGGTGGGCTAACTTTATCTGCCAATGAAGTCTGCGCAAGTCATCTATTGATATCGATGATAATTTAAATATTAATCGATACATACCTAATTATAACAATGAATAACAACTTTGTGTGTTCATTTGAGAATTTCATCGAACCAAATCGAATGTCTATGAATCTGTACTAAATAAAAAGCTTAAAAAGTTTTTTATTCAAAAACGTCTTATGGTATATACTATATATTAATATAATCTTAGGGAATCATACAAACAATATAATAATTTACTAGATAGTAGATACCTATATATTCGTACATTGTAGTATTTCTATGGAAAAATGCAAGGGAAATTAAATCGTGTACCTATTACTGTTAGGTGTTGATAAAAAATAAATCTTATTTCTAGTTTCAAGCCTAGTACTTGGTCGTAAAATCCAATTTACAAAATTACAATATCCAACGCGATAAAAATCGTTAAAGAAATAAATCATTACCTCATAACATGATTATTATTAAAACGTCCGAATAGATTATAGATGTAGACCATACTCGGCGGGTACAATAAAGCGCTTTGTTGCGAAGGTACCTTCACCATTAAAGTAGATAAATATCTATTAGCTTAACCGTAGAAAAAATAATAATAATAATTTGTAACGCGTTTTTTTTTCTCTCATTACAATACGCACACTACATTTTCCATTCGTGTATCATTCGTCTTCCGTTTCGCCCACACGCTTACCGCCGCCGCCGCCGCGCCGTCTTGAAAATAATGTTTATGATGATAAATAATAATACTTACCATGTTATAATATCGTCTATAATACGTACAAGGAACGCGCTGTAAATAATATAATGTAAAATATACAATTTAAATTTTCACCGTATGCATTTCATCCAGTAACAACGACAACAAAAACAATAATAATGTTTTACATAATGTGTCTCCGTGTTAGAGTGTTAAACAAAATACCGTCACGAATCCATTATAATATTATATTTTATTCCGGTTTTAATTTCTTCTTATTCATCACGGACTCTCGGCTTTTCACGTGGCTTCGGAACCCTCAATGGTATGTACAGGGCGTAACAGGACTATTTAATAAATATAGTAACATTTGTAGTGGACATTTGTCAGTCTTGTTACACCTTATGTATATTTTTTATCGTCCGTAAACTATTGTACTCGCATAGTCTTACATATTATGCTTTAATATAGCGTATAACATACTCGCCCGATCTGGTGAGCACAGGTCCGCAAAAAAGTAAAAAAAATAATAATAAATCATGTACACAAACACTCTAGGCGGGAATGCGTGCCGTAGCTGCAGTTCATTACGAGTGAGTTCTAAAAATTAATCCTCGTCCCGGTGAGAAAGCCTCGTCGTGTACTCGTGTAACGCGCCCGCCGGCCAATATTACGCGTTTGTGATTATAATGACGATGATGATGATAATATTAAATGTATATCAGTAACTGTTTCGGGTCTGGTTTTCCAACGGGAAATTTCGCCTACCGTCTACCGATGAAATAACGTCGTTGTGAAAAGATTTTTCAAAACATTTTACTCGATTAGAGGAGAAACTTATTGATATTAAATATTAATACACTGTCCAAACCTATAAGCTGGATATTTTGCGCAATATGGGTTTTATATATTATTTTGACAAGCACTACTATTAGATGAAAATCATAAAATATTACTCCCACAACAAGTGGTCTAATATTATTACGCGTTATTCTTAGCACGGAAAGTTCGCTAAATCAAAAATAGCTCGTTTGCATTACGAATTATAGTTGCATAAAAATGTCGAAAACAATAATATCATCGTATGCATTTTAATAGCATAAACGGCCGTGGTCGTTTTAAACACGATTTCGCGTATAATTATATATAGCCACTGCGCAGTCCTCGACCGATGTGATGAGCGCGTCCAGCGAATCGCCCTGCGCAATAATATTATTATACCGCGACAGCTTTACGGCCCAACCAACTGCTGAACCACTGCGGCATCAGTGACTATACACGCAGTCGAAGCAGTAGCGTCGTCGTCGTCGTCGTGAGATGATAACGAATTCTCAATTTGTCATTAACGAACAGCCGCGTACAGCGGTTCCAGCGATTTCGCGCCATCGATCGTGTGCGCGTCGCTGCGGCTGTAGATTTCCCTTGCAGCCGCTTTCGTGGGGCAGTGCTGATAATATCAAGTCGTCCGGCACGCCATCGATTATTTACCGTTTCGATTGCTGCAGCTCCGTGTATGAATTATGCATAGGAATACATACGGTATTATCGTCGCATGCGCACGACTGACAATAGGTGGCCGCCGCGCTCCGTCGGTTGTACGGTTGCGAGACGATCCAGCGATTCAACGCCCTCCGGATAGCAACTAAATACGACGCGTTAATACTGTCCTCTCGTTCTTTCACGGTGATTTCAATAGTGGCTTTCGCGACGGTGCGTACGCGTATGATAATGTGTTTGAACGGAATAAATCGATTTTCTACTGCGACACGACGGCGCGCGGCCGACGACGGGAGTAGACATAAAATATAGTTAACGGTTTACACACGAGACCCGGCGATGACGGCGATTTTAAAGGATCGACGCCGATCGGCTGATTGCTTTTCCGCCTTCGGTCGTGGTATACGCGTTCCGACAACAACTGTTGCGGTGCGGGAAAACGTCCGCAACTTTCGTTCCGCACAATAAGACTCATACTATTACCATCGATTGTCCCCGCGTCGCATAATGTTATAATACCGTCGCCGATCGGGTTTCGAATAATCTCACACGACCGTATAATTCCCGTCCGCGCTGTCCGTGGATCCGACATTATGGATAATAGATGATGATAATAATAATAAACGGTAGGTAGTATGGGCGCACTGCTCCGTGTTGTATACTTTATAGAAACGTCACTGAATTATATTATGTTACACTTAAAACATTTCGACCGACTTCTTTGTTTGTAGACATACGTTCGTGTTTTTTTTTTTTTTTACTTTCTTATTCTAGAGCACGTTGTTGCATTTACTATTTTAATAGGTCTTCTAGCATAATACATGGATCGCAACGAGATTATTTTATTAGTACCTAGACAACACGGCTGTCTAAAAACCTATTAAGGTTTTTAGAAATATTTATTTTCATTAACTTAATACGAAACAATTACAAGTTACTTTATGCGTCTTAGATTCTGGAGAGCTTATGACTGTATATTTTATTTCGCAGTAATAGTAAAAACGCTTCGATTATCAACTTTGAGAAAGGTTTTTGGTAGAAAATTGGATTTATTGGTACCTCGGTGGGTTAAAAAGTGGAAACTTCACCGTACTTTTTCAAATAATCGACGGGTTTTTAATACAAACATTTCGTAAAAATTAATATAAATATATTTTTATTTTTTATTTTTTTGCAACATTGGTATCATACCGTTTCAATTCAAAATCGTTTTCCATCGAATACAATAATATTTATCGTTCAATTAAAATTTACACGTCATCCATTATAGTGACCTACAAAATGACTGGTGCACTTGGCATTTTTTGTACAGAAAAGCGGTTACCTATTTGATGGCTCTTTTTATTTTCACTTTTAGAAGCATAATATTTTTTTGATATTTAAATTGTATAAAAATTAAATTCCGATTGATTAGATTTTATTAGTTTACTTGTTAAGACGAGCTGGATGGAGTAACATATTATTGTACCATGATTATCGCTCATCGATATTTTAAATAAGGTTATAATTAATACAATTCCAGTCCTAACTTTGATTTGTACGTATTTTAATTCCGAGAAAATTACGCTACTTCGAAATACAAGTTTAAAATATATATTATTTAAAAAAATAAAAATCTAATATTTGTAATGATAAAAATTGTAAATATTTGTTTGTTTGTTTTTTTTTTTTTTTTTGATATTACTAGATACTGCTTAAAGTAATAAATGTTCTACTACAAAAAAAAAAAAAATGTAACAATGTACATTATATTTGTTTTATAAGTTGCAGCAATTCATTGACAATATTTGCATTTGACAATTGATATTTGATTATTATCATGAGATGCTTTGCGAAGACGACCTTCATTATCTAAATTCACGTCACCGATTAAACTTTTTTCCACATTTAGAAATAGTTACCTGTGGAAAAATTGTAAGCGTAGAACGCGTCACCGTGGAATTGGGTTTTAGATTTTAGATGACGATATTTTGTAGCACAATGACAATGACACGAATTACGTGATAATAATTCAGTGATGAGCTCTTCGAATGATATTTTTTTGATGAAAATCCATTGACGGACATGTTATACTTATTTATATTACGACAACTATAAAATCGTAAATAAAATGTTAGATAACCCATTTATTAGATACAAGTCTCTCGAATCTGTGCAATAATTATGAACATTTGTTAACGATTATAATATATATTTTCAGTATATTCAATGTATTTTCGTTTCAGAATTTTTTTTCATCTATGCTCGATAAAAAATTGTCACCTTGGTGCCATGTACCTAAATAAATAATCTAAATTAGTCTTGCATTTTGACAATTTTTTCGTTATTTAAATCAAGAATGGTATTGATTGTGACCGCAATTTGTTTCAATTCATTTTTATTTTTAATTTCAGGGACGATGTTAATAATAATATTTGACACGTATACATAATTATAATGGAAATTTTGACTTGACATTGAAATTTATTTTTATTCGTTAATAAAAATCTATAATTCAAATTCTAAGGCACGTAATTATGGACAGATATATAAAATAAAAAAAAATTGTAAAATAATAAAACTGTGCGTGATAAAAATGTAGGTATTATACATTATCGTCATAATAGCTAGGTATAACATACTCGTGATCCCGAGTATTTTGAGTCGATGATATCATAAATGTTAAAGCAATTACATTGTCAGTGCTAGACAAATACCCATTATTATTAATTACATTATACCATTAGTGGGATAGTGGGATGTCTGCAGACGTTCAATCAGGACCACGAAAGAGTGTAACTATATTTTTCGTCTTATATAACACCGTCTAGTTTAATTAACTGCATTTTTATTACGCGGTGTTATTTTGATACGAATTAACTTGTATTGTTATCTAAATAGGTATAACATTGTACTCTATTAAATCCTTAACAAACTAGACAAAACACAGCCATCGATTTAAATTAGAGAAATTCTCGCAGATGATAAAACTACCTGTAATAAAATAGTATGTGTTGCGTAAGCTATTAATTTTAAAACGAGTCATTAGAAATCAGTATTTGTTGATATGTCCCTTTAGCCGATTTCGATTCTAACACCGTTCACAAACTCACGACCAAAGTCAAACTCTATTTATTAGTAATGTGGCTCCAGTCATTATAAAACCATAATATAAGCGAATAAAATAATATACTTTCAACAACAAAGAAATCAAATACTTTAAGTATTAAAGTACTATTTGATTATAATCCTAATAGCAAAGTATTTTGATTTAGGTATCTAAAAATTCCATAACTCTAATTTAGAATATAGTTTTGTGTTTGAAAAATATTCCTTAGATTGTTAGATTTCGAACATTAAGGCAGAACTATTTTTCTCAACAGTGGCAACATATTTAAATATATACAGTACACATATCCTCTATCAAGTGTATGAGAAAACGTAATATTTTAGTGATATAAAAACATGTAGCTTTTGCGCAATATTTGTAATTTCGAGGAAAATAAAACAAAAGTGAACATATTGTATCTACAATAATGAACACGACAAATAAGTAAATAAGAAACATCAAAGTGAAAATATTGAAACAAAAATAAGTGGAATTCAATATACAATACCATTTTTTAAGAAAATAAAGTTATTTATCAGCAATCAAATATGTGTGTAGTTTAATAAACATATTGATCGGTTTTAACTTAAAAACATACACATTATAATTGTCAATCTGAACATATTAAGTTAAATTAAGTTAAAAATATTACTTAATACTCATCGTCCCTATAAATTTCAATTATGATAGCCAAATAAAAACCAGTTGTTATCGGGCATAAATAGGTTATTTAAGTAATAAAATATAGTTAAATAAATATTATATTGGTTATCACTTATTAATTACCATATTTTATTTTCATAACTTATAATTCCCTATCAAAGGACATGACTTCGACGGCAGTGACCTTGATACAGGGATTGCACTTAGGTCTTAGGTACCGATTATAAATTTCCAGCTGACAGTATTCTAAGATGAAAAGTTGATTGTTGAGGTTCAGTTTCGTTATTTTTTTTTTTGTTAAAGTGTATCGTTGAAAGTCAAGTTTAATTGCTAAGTATTATTAGTAATACATATATGTGTAAATCGGGACTAATATGGCTGTACGACTACGGTTCGAAACGGTGCTGCGCTTGTCGTAACTCCAGTTTAAATGTACCTACCTAAGTTCATATAGTTAAATCGAGATCGGACGTTCTATTCTCATACATCTAAATATTCTTATCGTGATAATTATTAACGATGGATTTTGCACAGGTGTTGGGCGGTACGAGCGTGATGAACGGCATGATGTACATGCGGGGCAGCCGACACGACTTCGACGGCTGGGCCAAGATGGGCAACCCGGGCTGGAGCTACCAGGAAGTGTTACCGTACTTCCTCAAGTCCGAGGACAACCACCAGGCGACCATTATGGACGCCGGTTTCCACGGAGTCGGTGGTCCACTGCCGGTCGGACAGTTCCCGTACCACCCTCCGTTGTCGCACGCCATCTTGCAGGCCGGTCTGGAGCTCGGCTACCAGGTGCGCGATTTGAACGGGGCTCTGCACACAGGTTTTGCGATCGCGCAGACCATGTCCAAGAACGGTTCACGGTACAGCTCTGCTCGAGCGTTCCTGCGACCAGCTAAAGATCGATCCAACTTGCACGTGATGCTCAACGCCACGGTGACTCGAGTGCTCATCGATCCCAAGAAGAAGGCTGCATACGGCGTGGAGGTGTACAGCGGGGCGGACGGACGGAAAATCTCGATCAATGCTCGACAAGAGGTAATCGTGTCCGGCGGTGCGGTCGCATCGCCACAGTTGCTGCTGTTGTCGGGCGTCGGGCCAAAGGATGACCTGCGAGCAGTCGGCGTGCCAGTCGTGCACGACCTACCGGGCGTCGGCCGAAACCTTCACAACCACGTGGCTTTCTTCGTCAATTTCCGCATCAATGACACGTCAACGACGCCATTGAATTGGGCTACCGCCATGGAGTACCTATTGTTCCGGGACGGACTCATGTCCGGTACCGGAATATCCGAGGTGACCGCCGTGTTGCCGTCCAAGTATGTAAACCCCGCCGACGACAATCCCGACCTGCAGTTCTTCTTCGGCGGTTACCTAGCCGACTGCGCCAAGACCGGTCAGGTAGGCGAGAAATCGGGCAGCGGCGAGGGCGACAGCCGCCGCGTCATCAATATGATACCGGCTGTGTTGCATCCCAAGAGCCGTGGCCAGCTCAAGCTCAAGTCATCCGACCCACTCGCGCATCCTGCAATCCACGCTCGTTACCTGAGTCATCCCGACGACGTGGCTGTGCTGGTGGACGGCATCAAGTTAGCGATCCGGATGTCCGAAACTCCCGCCCTCCGCAAGTACGGCATGGAACTGGACCGGACGCCGGCGATGGGCTGCGAGGACTTAGAGTTCGGTTGTGACGCGTACTGGGAGTGCGCGGTGCGCCGGAACACCGGGCCGGAAAACCACCAGGCCGGAAGTTGTCGGATGGGTCCACCCAGCGACCCGGGCGCTGTTGTCGACGCAGAGCTCCGCGTGCACGGCATTGATCGGCTGCGAGTGGTCGACGCTTCTGTGATGCCGGCCGTCACGTCCGGAAACACCAATGCTCCGGTGGTGATGATCGCCGAAAAGGCGTCGGATATGATCAAGGCCCGGTGGGTGGGCCGAAAGCCGTGGAGCAAGTGGTAAGGCGACCGAATGGCGGCCGAGCGGCGACGTCCTATTTTAATAAATTTGTAACACTATTGGTGCTAGAATTGTTAGAAAATCACAAAATAATATTAAATATTAGTTAGTATACATAGCTTATACACGGACGCTAAAAACAAATACATTGGAAACTATTTTCATTTCTGTTTTATAGATTAAGAAATATTTATTGTAAAACACTATTAAAATAAGCAAAACACAATATCACCAATATTAGCATAACATAATTTAATTGACAACTGATATCTAAACGGCCGGGTTAGGTTAGGTAATGGCCGTAACTGACCGTAAACTCTGAATATCAAAAATTATATTTTTCATATAATGCCGTTGGTTCTAAATTCTCTGTGATGATGACAATAAATCGAAATATTATTCATGAATCTTATGCAGATCATAGTTTTATTCGAATTAAGTTATAAAATTTTATTTTTTTTTGAATTTACATGTACAGGCATATAATATATATATAGTTCTGTGCATATTTACATTTTAAATGCATTATTATTGTAAAACCAATCCTGGCAATCCTGTTCTCGGCATTGTATTCGAAAAATTGTTCAGGGCTCGCCTTAATGTTTTGCCTCCGCACTACCCCACCACAAATCAATCACTTCATTTATAAAAAAAAAAAATTGTATCATCACCTGACACCTTATATTATGTACATCGGTTTCGTACTGCACGGCACAACATATTGATAATAAGGTCGCCCTTATCACAATATCATATTGTTTTAGATCACGATCGTGTCAACGCATCAATAAATCTCAACGCTCTATAATATATCACTATCTATAATAATATTATATTATTTCTCATTGTGTATATAATACAAACACCATTCGCACGCTCTATCACGCCGACAACGACGATGAAATCACTCTCTGTAAAGTCACCGACAAATATCCGTTTGGTTTTGCTCTTATTGGTTGTATATGTGTGTGTTTTTTTTTTTTCTAGAAGATTATTGTTATTGTTTTTACAGAAAGCGGTCCCATTGTACGTCCACGTCCCGCGACCGGCCTTCAAGTCGTCGCCACCGAATATATACACCTATTTAGGTACCTACCTACTATATTATTACGTATACGACAATACGACACGTTTACGAGTTAGAGTTACGAGCTCGGTATGTTTGTATACGCACTAAAATTAGTATACAGTTATTCGTTAAGTCCTACTATTTACAGAGCACGCTTTTAATAAATGTATCGATTAATTAATATTATTATTATCGTTATTGTATCAGAACGTTTTATAATCATATTACGTATCTATAGTTCTTATTAAAATGATATTTTAGTTGGTAGCGTAACGTAACGTATAAAGTATAATAATGTTATTAAAATATATTAAAATGCCATGACGAGAAATTATAGGGCCATTATTATAATATTTAATAATGTTATTAAGAAGCGAATTGGCCAACAAATATTGTAATATTTATATACGTGTGTATATTGTTAAGTATATTTGATACATTATATTATTATTTTGTTTATAATATCAATACGCTCATACATAAAGCTGCGCGTTGTGTTTTAGTCTTTAGTTTGGCATTGTAAAATGTACAATGGTCAATGATCATTATTTTCACCTAGGTACCTAAATTATGTATGTCATATACACAAGTAGGCAACATTTTAGGAATCACTTTATTTGTGATAAATCATGACAAAATAATTGGTTTATTCTATACTGTGGTTAAGTGATATGCACAATTTTTTTTTTTTTTTATCGTTGTTAAAACATGCACTAAACATAATTATTAAGCACATAGACCTATATTAATTTATGCTACATTATATATTATAAATAATATTATTATTCTATCGTCATATTATATTGTATCAGAATATGCATTTTATTTATCACGCAATAGTTATAAGTATGTATTTTATCGTAATTTAATTCTTTCATTTAAAAGACCAAAAACAAAATTTAATCAAAAATATTGATAAAATTAATTAAACGCATAATATATTATTATAATATAATATTAGTTGTAAGTTTAAATTATGTATAATATTTTATAGATTATATGAAATTAAACTGTGCAATTTATTTTATTGATATTTTGTGTTCTATAGTATTTGTACAATTATTTACGTTTTTATTTTTTTATTTCTTATCAAAATATTATACACAGCACACATACACTACACATATTGCGATGATTTACCGTGAACGCATAGAAAATCAATAGCGATAGGATTTTAATTCCAAAAATATTTTACCATAAATATTTATTTCTATTCGCATACAATTACAACAACTACATTAACTTATTGTGTTAATATACGTCAACATTTGTACGTATATCGATGCCATTTATACATATGCGTATTTCGCTATTGTTAGTTATAATAATAATAATTACATTCGTACAGTATACCATTATATAATATTATTGGTTTGTAATGTATAAATTCGCATTTTTCTTAACAGATTTATAATTTAGAGATTATAAATTATACAATCATATTATTATACATTTAAGATATATAATTTGACACATTTCTAAACAAAATATTACGAAAAGCACTGACATTTGAAAAAATCTATTATCCCATCAATAGGTACAGTTTTATTTAAAACACAAACAACAATATATAACATAATATTGCACTACCGAGACAAAGTTTCAAAGAAATCTGTTGTACAACTCCAAACAAGCTAATAATTTAAAAACAATAATACCTAGCTATACACTTTAATAAAATATATTATTGTCCATAAGAAATTTAGAATGAAATTTAATAGTATTGTGTTATTCCTATATTAACTATACATTAATCCGTAAAACGTTTCGTGTTTCTAGAAACAAAACAGGCGTTATTTTCAGCACAATAATGTGGAAAAACCACGCGCACATAATGAATCATAATGACACTAACTGTCAAAAAATATAATTCATATGATTTTTTTTTAAGTTTATTATAAAAAAATAAAAAGATCATCAAAGTAGTTGACACGCGAGGAAAATAAAATCTAACCAAATTTTTTGCATTTGATACATAGATAAGGAAAAGTTCACCACATATTTTCTATAGTGTTTATAGTGTTTTCAATTTGTAACTCAAAAAAGTTAGAAACATTTAAATATATTACACTAATATACTAACCAAATAGCACATGCTAAGATATATGGAAATCATTAATGATTGAAACAGATTTCAAGAAGAGAGGAAGAACCCTAACGTCCCTAACTATCATTGTTTATTAGATAAACATTTAATTTAATTTATTAAAACCGATATTTAATGATTGAACACTCAATTTTTTCAAAATTTGAATTTCAAACGTTTCTAAAAAATCATATAGTGTGGTTTTATGTTGAACTTTTCTTTATTCCAATAAAAAACAGCTTACTTGTATCAGGAATTTTATATTTTAAGTTAATAACTTTTTAACTATCTACCTATAAAATTATTTGTAAATGTATGTTATTTTTATAAACATTGTAAAATGTATAACTTAAATTTCTCGTAAAGAAAAATGTGATTTTAGTTTTACGATATTTGATGAACAATAAATATTTTATTGAAAATACTAATAATAATATTTTTGAAAATTTCAATTATCTACGACTAAATATTTTCGAATAACAAAAAATAAATAAATAAAAACGATTTTGTAAAAAAAAAACTGGATTTTCGTAGTATTTTTTTGCTTTTCTGGCAATATGAGTAATAAATATTTATAATAATATTTTTTTAAATTATTTTTGAAATTACTAAAAATGTTTACTTTTAACTTACTTCAAAGTACAACATTTTAATCATAAATCAATATCAATGATGGAACAGCAAACATTCTGTACATAAAGACCAATACCTATATACATTCAACACTGACACTCAACTTAGTATCTAAAACTCAGATACCTAATCAATCATTTTATTGTATAATTTAAAACATAATATATATATATATGTCTTTATAATATAATGTTGATTACTTTCGATAGAATTTTGATAATGTGGATTTTATTCTATAATTTATTATTCAAGTAAAAATTCAGATTTGTTTATTTTTCTGTATACATTTTTTTTTCGAAATTATCTTTATCTTATCAATGTTTATTTGATGTATGTCGACATTTTTTATCGACCTTGACCTGTATTTGATCCACCTGCAGAATTGGAATTCAAGTAATGAGCTGGGTTTATCGATTGAGGTATTTGGTTCTGGTACTGGCTAAATTGACTTGGGTTGGGAATTTGATTTTGATATTGACTTAATTGACTCGGCATGTAATTTGTATAGGATGGGAATTCAGTCGATGAAGTGCTTCCGTCTCTAGCAATTATGGAAGGCTGTACCTTAGTTTCTTCCGGTTCAGGCCCAGCTGCGGTCTCTTGTTGATTTGATGTTAATAAATCTGGCTGGTATGATGTTGATGAATCTGGCTGATGTGTTGGTGTTGAAGACGATTGTGATTGAGATGTAGAGCCAAATGATCCATATCCTTGTATCTGGCTAAGAAATTCTTTAATTCTATTGATCCTAGGCTCATCTTCGTTGCTAATTTCTCTAACGAATCGATGCGTTGGTTTACCTAGGAATAAAATTTAATTCGATGGAGTTTATTAAATTAATATTTTTTAGTTATTACTAGAGAGAGAAATTCCATATATTTACATATTTTTGTGGTTAAATTTATCGTATGCTTGCTAAGTACAATTTTATTATAATATATTTTGTTAAATACAATTCACAACTGTCAACTGTTATGAACAGATTTAAAATGTTTTACACATATTATTACAAATATCAACTTTTTTAGGTTGAATAATGTCGTGTATTTTATATTTTCATATGCATATATTATATTACGGGTATATCTTGATTTTTTTTTAGTGAATAATTTTAATGATTATAGACAATCAATCATTCTAGTAAATATTTTTCGTTAACCACAGTCAACTATTTTTTAATTAAGCTGTGAATTAAGTATAAAAAAATAAGACTCATGTCTATCCAAATAGTCAGTGAGTAGTTTAGAATGTTTAGATTATAGTATTTTGCAACACAAAATATACCAAATTATATTATTATATTAATTAATTATGAAGTTCTGTTCAATTTTGTGGATATTATAATATAGCAATGGTATAACAATTATTTAATTGTAGTTTTTTTTATTTGTAGTCTATATTTAACCACATATTATACTAAATCGATGCATAAGTGCATATGTTTAAATGATACATTTTTGATGCTTATAGTCTTTGCATTAGTTATAATTTACTATTATTGGTTATATTTTATTCATTTTTTTTTTTATTATTTTTTTTTAAATATTTTAACTGTTACATCATGTAATCAAGTTATAGTGAACAATTTTATTTTTGTGAATTGAACGAAGTTTAAGATAAATAAATAAATAATGTTTGTATAGGTCAATAATTGACAGGTTTATATTTAAGGTGTAACGAATGGTTAACAGTTATTATTTTCTACTAAATATTAATCTCGATTGAACAATATAATATCTAAGCAATATGTGATATACTTACAATGGGAATGCTGGAGAAACATCGCAACTACGAACAATACGACTGAACCATTAACGATCATTTTGACTCGCTGGTACAAAAACGGGAAAAAATCTTCTTATAAAATAACACGTAGTCGTCGCCGGGGTTATAAAATGACACCAAAGATAATTCTGAATCACCGGCGGGCTACTGATGTTCGGTGGATCGCGGGGTTAATGATTTATAGAGGTGGGAACGTTTACGCCCCTTCGTAGAAATTTACATACTTCGCGGTTAACCGGTGATTAACAAAGCACAATAAAGTTGCCAAAAAAGATAGTCATTGTTGCGTACAGCCATCATATTTGCATTCGATTCCCTTGGCCGATTACTGCGCAAGGTAAATACGGTTTGTCCTCTATTCGTCTTTGCGATCGTGCGTGTCCCACCGAGTCACCAAAGTCATTAACACGCATAGGAATAACGACTATAAAATTAGGGCGATTAGACAATAATCCGCCGGAAACGGTCACATACGATTTTCAAAAAACATAAACCTCCGACCGACTATTACGGTTAGGTAGGTACTCATCTCGCCATTTGCTCTGTTCAGCACAGGAATATTCTGTGGTGTAGTATTACGTTTAAGACCTCGTCATTGCATTCGATTGGTTAGTGCATTTGTTTGAAACTGTTATGTTATCTGTATATTAACGTATTAATGGGCTATTTACTTTTTAACGTATACGAGTAAACTATCTAAAACGGTATTAATTTCTGTTTCGTCACTTAGTCGTTTTCCGATTTAGGGCCTATTATTGATTGTTGTATTACAATCATATAGTGTTAAAATATTAATTTATGATTTTGTAAAATTACATCATGTAATGATGATATTTTTCGAAAGTTTCTATAGTTACTATAATATTCTCTTAATATTAAATTCTCGTATTTACTTATCTTAATAATAATAACCGTATCATTTCAAAAAACGATCAATTTTACCTCCATTTAAATTTTACCTTATAAGAAAAACGCTAAAACTACGATATTAGTGATTTAAAATAATGATTTACTAAACCAATAAAAATCTTACAAAGTACTATGTTTCGTGGTATAATATAATTTGGTTTAAAAACATGATTAATAATCGCGTTAAAAAAAACGATTCTGAACGGTACTAAATTTGGTTAAAGCCTCATTCAACTTCAAAAAGTAAACTACTACTACTGGGTACTGAAAAAATGGAAAAATTAAGTTTCTTCGAATAGGTAGTATATAATATATACGGTCTTATATGGAATATATGGTGCATATTTAGATTCTATGTACAATCGATAAAGTGTTGTTGGATAATGTAAAATAAATTTTGTCCTCTAGTTTAGACAAAATTAAATAAAAAAATAGTACTTTTATTATTTATTTACACACAATAGGTTTTATTTCCGGGTGTTTAGTGACGTTTTTACGAAAACTAAGAAAGAATTCAATCGCGATGACAAAAATGGCCATCATCAACCTTGACAAATGTCACTAATACTACACAAACAGCTACACGTGTTTTGTTCATATGTCTCCGATGGCTGATTTGGCTCACTACCCGTAGTAACTGGTTCTGCGGTGGTTATTAGTAATTCTGATTGTGGTACGGTCGTTGACGACCCTGCAGGTTTCACTACCGGATTCTCGTGCCCAGAGTTTGACTCCGCGGTAATAGATTGCCCACCGACACCGGAAACGGACTGTATAACTTCCCTTACTCTGTCAACAGTTGGTTTCACGTTGATCCTACTATTGTCAACCGTGGTGCCTATAATTGCAGAATAATAATATTGAAAAGTTGAATGAGTTATAGGTATTGAAGTTTGGTATGTGTAAATGAGACATTATATAATGGTGGCTCTAAATTTTCATGTACTATTGTTCAACAAATAAATATGGTGCTTAATAACTATATTTTTCATGACAAATTAGTTAAGATTTATAATCATTTATCGAAGATAATTTATAATTTTTAGTATTTCAACGATTTTATTTTTATATTATTATCTATAAAATATAAGATAAAAGATAATTCATGATCATAAATATTCAACTTAATACTAGTACTATGCAAATTGAATTTTTTTATTTCAAATAAATTTAAATTTCTTAGATAAATAAATTATAAAAAAAAGTATTTATTTTAGCTTATGATGCAATCATACTTACAATGATAAAGATGGATGTAAGCTAACATAATAGCTGCAACTGATTTCATATACATTTTTAATAGATCTGAAAAATGTAATTTAAATCATAGCTTTATTAATTCGAAATGATAATCTATAAATTATAAATTGAAATTAAAAAAAAAAAAATTCATAAAAAGGCAAACTAAATAGGTTTTAAATCTGAGACAATATCATTTATATCAATTACTACCATATTGTGTATCATAAAATATAACAATAATGTGTTACATGTCAAAGTTGCACTTGATTTTACTAAAACCTGTCAATTTGGTGTGGAGTTTCACATATAAGATCCTCAAAATATTTTGAGATTATTTATTTATGTATAATTATAATGGATTTTTCATACCAAAATCTCGTAAAACCTTAAGTATCATATTTAAGTCCGAGTTCATAAAACCATTGAATGCATATAAAATAATAATCGTGGAAACATTCGTGACGAAATCAGTGAAATTTGTCAGTTAACTTGGTATTAACAGAATGTTTAAATTAGCCAAGTACAACAATAAAATATACCGCAAATAGCGATGCGAAAACTTACCTTTATTGTTGAATAAAGATTCAGGAAAACTAACTGGCGAATGTGGTTCACTTGTATTCAATATTAAATTTGATACCACTATAAACGTGTTGATTGTAGCCGAAACAAAAAAAAAAAAATGTTTTCATACGCAGTATCAAAATTCTGTATGTAGAATATAGAATATAATAATAACTAATTTCCTAAAAGAGAATTTTGAATGGACTTCTTATTTTTTCAAATTACGCGTAATAATACAGCGTCCGAATAACAAAAACAATGCGGCTCTATATGGGGGCTCCCCCTCTAGATCGGTGTGTTTCCCACTTTTACCAAATAATATTACGTACACGTAGAAACGCAACTTGTTTGGATTGCAATTGGATAATTGACGTAGGTACTGTGATATAATAATAACACCATACTGGACTACATCACAGCTATAGGGTGTTCAAAAAAAAACATAGATAATCGTAAATGGATTTTTCCGAGAATTTACATTAGCTATTCTAAATTAATTTGAAGGGGACATTTTGGATTTGATTCCATTTATATCAAAATAGCTTTTATGAACAGTTCAGCGATTAAATACAATTTATTGTCGATAAGAATGACTTTTTTTTGTATAATATTAAAGACGCTATACATTTTACTGTTTGATTATTTAGGTATAAATTATAATATAATATATAAACGATTACGATACAAATAATTTGACTCTTTTTTAATACTTCTGTGATAATAGGAAATACTTAATCGAAATTGTTCATCATTTCTAAGCTATTATTTTAAGAGATATGAAAATAATACTTGTAATCGTGTATACAGGATAGCTGCACAATTTTTTACAATTTTTTTACTTTTAAAAAAATATATTATTATTTATATTTGTAAAAATGTTTAATAGAAACAATCAACTTTAGTACTATTACTTACCTAGTTAATTATAATAAAATTATGAAAATATAGCTGGTATACGATTACATTGTAAATTATAATATATAATTTTGTGTACACATTACACACTGTAGAGATAATATACAATATATAGGCAAGCCACTATGACTATACAACAATTAGATAGTATTATGTACATAAATATTCCGACATATCACTTTAAACTATTTAGCGACTTATTGCATATAGATGACGTTTGATTACTTTAATTTATACGTTTCCCCTTAGTGTGTTTACTATTACTAGCCTGATAGAAGTCTTACTAAAAACACTTATGAAAGTTTTTATTTTGAATTCAACAAATTTTACAGTCGTTATCCTAGTGTATCTAAAATAATTTAAGTTTTAAAAATGTTTCAAACAAATACATTTATCAAAAAAATGAGATAAATCAGACATAAAAATAAGCCTCAAAAGATCAAATAGAGTCAAGTCGCGATAACTCGAAGCTGAAGGGTGATAAAAATTCGCTTCGCGATATCTAACTCGAATTTATATTAATTTATATATAAATTATATTTCTAGGGGAATAAAAAAAAAAAATCGTGTTGTCAAGTTTTTCGAGCTATCGCGACTCGACTGTACAACGACTCTGAAATAAAATATCACAATTAAAACCAAAATAACAACACAGTATGAATGTATGGCTATATTTACAAGGCTATTACAGTAAGCCACGTTCAATTTAAATTTAAATTATTTTTATACATTTTATATAATGTATAATCTGAAATTAATAAATTTTTACCAATTAAATCAAAAACTGGGTTTTTGTACCACACGAAAAACAATTTTAAATATTATACTAACAACATTAAGTGTGTCAGTCCTACATCTGAATAAAGTAGAGTTCAAATATGTTATAGCTTTACCGATATATTGATTTCTATAACACATAATAGGTTAATCGGTTAACAGTTATAACTTTACATGAAACCCTTATTAGTACAGATGAGAACTTAATTGAACAAGAAACAATGAAACCTATTGCAAAAATTCGGGTGTCTGAAAAATGAATACATAATTTCTAACTTAACAAGGAAACTGGCAGATGTGATGTACTGATGTCACTTTTACCCCTCGTATCTTTCAATAACCAAACATTTGTATGTATCTGCCAGATAACAATTATAGATATAACCTAACCTAACCTAATAGTAATGCCCTCATCGAATTTAACTAATGTGATTGATTTGTTCTTTTACCGACCATACTTTTTTTTTATTATTATAGTGAATTTCATAATTATATAGTATTCATATAAATGTATTATTTAAATTAATATTGGCCTAGTATCAAAATACTATGCATATATTTATATTTAATATTATTATAAATGTTGTTGTTTTTATAGTTATTTAAATACTAATAAATATTTAGTTCCAATTAATGAACATTTTTTTAATGGCTTAGTTCATACAATAATAATAACAATGTTATTCATTTTTTATTGTTTTTTTACGTAAATAGCCTGTGTAATATATATATATATATAAATGAAATTATCGAGTAAAAAAAAAAAGTTTCAACATTTCATTTAAAGTACAATAAATAATTGTATTAACACTACGTATCTTTAAATCTGTATTTCTCAACCAATGTTCCGCAGCACATAAGTGTGCCCCGAACTAGCTGTAGGTGTGCCATGAGTCGCGACCGTGCTACACGCGTATAGTATTACTTTATTACTATTATAGTAATCGTGTTACCTGTTCTTATTACCTAATTGGGTCAAGTCAATAGACAAATATTACATATATTTTGAGTAAGACACATTATTAATTATTAATACAATATTATAGAAACACCTTAACTATAAAACTCTATTTATTTCCAGAATTTACAATATGTAAAAAATAATATTAACGATAAACAGTAAAAAAAAAAATATGAATTGAGATATTTTTAAATTTTTTAATAAAGTTAAAATAATATTACACACATTTAATATTATAAACGCGTCGGTACATATGTTGCGGTAAATTAAATATGTCCTTAAACCTATAGGGTGCCAGCTGATTTTCTTTGACCTACACCACTATTCACTTTATGCACCAGTAGGTTTTGAATTAAAGTATTGACCAGGGTTCATCGATTGAGGAATTTGGTTCTGGTACTGGCTAAACTGACTTGGGTTCGGGAAGTTGTTCTGGTATTGACTTAATTGACTCGGCATGTAGTCTGTGTAGGATGGGAATCCGGATGAAGATGTGCTCCCTTCTTTAGCGGCTATTGCAGCTTGTGGTTCGGATGCGGCTCCGGCAGTACCAGCGGCGGCACCAGAACTACCAGAATTGGAATTGAAGTATTGGCTGAACTGACTTGGGTTAGGGATTTGGTTCTGGTACTGGCTAAACTGACTTGGGTTCGGGAAGCTGTTCTGGTATTGACTTAATTGACTCGGCATGTAGTCTGTGTAGGATGGGAATCCGGATGAAGATGTGCTCCCTTCTTTGGCGGCTATTGCAGCTTGTGGTTCGGATGCGGCTCCGGCAGTACCAGCGGCGGCACCAGAACTACCAGAATTGGAATTGAAGTATTGGCTGAACTGACTTGGATTAGGGATTTGGTTCTGGTACTGGCTAAACTGACTTGGGTTCGGGAAGCTGTTTTGGTATTGACTTAATTGACTCGGCATGTAGTCTGTGTAAGATGGGAATCCGGATGAAGATGTGCTCCCTTCTTTGGCGGCTATTGCAGCTTGTGGTTCGGATGCGGCTCCGGCAGTACCAGCGGCGGCACCAGAACTACCAGAATTGGAATTGAAGTATTGGCTGAACTGACTTGGGTTAGGGATTTGGTTCTGGTACTGGCTAAACTGACTTGGATTGGGGAAGCTGTTTTGGTATTGACTTAATTGACTCGGCATATAATCGGTGTAAGATGGGAATCCGGATGAGGATGTGCTTCCTTCTTTAGCGGCTATTGCAGCTTGTGGTTCGGATGCGGCTCCAGCAGTACCAGCAGCAGCGCCGGAACTGCTTGGTTTGGAGTTGAAATATTGGCTAAACTGACTTGGGTTCGGGAAGCTGTTCTGGTATTGACTTAATTGACTCGGCATGTAGTCTGTGTAAGATGGGAATCCGGATGAGGATGTGCTTCCTTCTTTAGCGGCTATTGCAGCTTGTGGTTCAGATGCGGCTCCGGCAGTACCAGCAGCAGCGCCGGAACTGCTTGGTTTGGAGTTGAAATATTGGCTAAACTGACTTGGGTTCGGGAAGCTGTTCTGGTATTGACTTAATTGACTCGGCATGTAGTCTGTGTAAGATGGGAATCCGGATGAGGATGTGCTTCCTTCTTTAGCGGCTATTGCAGCTTGTGGTTCGGATGCGGCTCCGGCAGTACCAGCGGCGGTACCAGAACTACCAGAATTGGAATTTAAGTATTGGCTGAATTGGCTTGGGTTGGGGAATTGATTCTGATATTGACTAAATTGACTTGGATTAGGGAAGCTGTTCTGGTATTGGCTTAATTGACTTGGCATGTAATCTGTGTATGATGGGAAACCAGATGAAGGAGTGGAGCCTTCTTTAGTTGCGACTGAAGAATGTATCTCGGATGCAGCAGATTCAGTTCCTGCAGTGGCACCTTGCTCATACGATGATGAGTCTGGCTGACTTGTTGATGATGACGGTGATTGTGATTCAGAAGATGATGATCCGTAGCCTGGAATCTTGTTTAAGTATTCTTTGATTCTAGTTGTCCAATCTTGTCCTTCTCTACCAGTTTCTCTAACATAACGATGCGTTGGTATACCTAATAATGTATAATTTATTAAATTAATGAAATAACACAATTATTAATAAGTTTATTCTATAATAATTTATTTTCTTAAACACATAAAGTAAATAAAATATATTTTTTTTTATTGAATCTGGCTTTAAATACTATAAATATAAACTCTACTATTTATAAAACATGAAAATAAAACCAAACTCGGTAGGTATGAATATAGTTAAATTTAAATTAAAACAAATTAAATATCTATCCTTAATCCAACCTAATTTACTACATAAACAGTAAGTTCTTGCTTGAATAACTATGTCTATGTTTAATTATTTTTTGAACCAAAATGTCTGTTTGGGAAAAGACGGAAAAAAAATAGTTCACGTGCTTATACTCTCCCTTAAATTTTAAAATGAGTATATTTCTTATCGAATTAAATAAAACGTATATAAACTGGCTATGTGAAGTTTATTCATAACATTTTTATTTTAGGTATTTTTGTAAAAATTGGATATTTTTTTTTTATTATTAGAATAGTTAATTAAAATTTAAAATCATTTATAGCTCGTAAATCATAATACAAGTAAATATATACGGTAAAAATAAAAATATTACTGCCATAGAATAATTTTAAAGAAAACTACATACTTTATTAAATCATTAATATATTTTTACTATTTGGCCTACCTCAACCATAATAATGTATTAACAGTTACCTATAACTAATGAAAATGAGCAAAACGTTTACCGTTAAATCAAAAGAACACGTCCTGCACCAGGATATTTTTGCGATTAATTAATGTACTTACAGTGAGATTGCTGAAGTAGCGTCGCCACTGCGAACAGGACGACTGCAATGTTCACGTGCATGTCAGATGTCTTAACCGGACTCGAATATAAATAAATCGTATTGCTCGGGACTAGTCACTGTGATGACGATTCGAATTGAGATTGTAATAATTTCGGCTCGTAGACCACTCACGACTGATGTTCGGTTGGCCGGTCGTTTTGGATTTATAAAGTAGCCAAATGCCAATGTCCGTTTCCCACTGGCGGCCCGCGAAGAATTTGCATAGTCGTCTGGGGGTTAACCGACCGGGTCCATTAACGTTGTACACAATAATAATTGGCGAAGCAGATAAGACCCGGGCGGATTTGCATTCGTTCGCCCCGGCCCCGATTGCGGTGAGGGTCGTGCGAGCGGGAAACGGTCGCAATAAATTAGAACGATTACCGTAGCCCATCACCGGAAACGCTCGTGGTCGCCGCTATCAGAAAAGCAATTTATAAGCGACTGGGCGTTTGCGACTCGCCACTGTACACGGTGTACATTACACTCCTTGCGATCCAAACGCGTATCATACTTTGCATTATTATTGTTATATTTTCGTCGTCGTATTGTACCGCAGCCGTCATGTCGCCCAAGAATTTCGCGCTGATCGTGTTGGCGTGCCTCGTCAAGGGTAAGTCCGAACAAACGCCGCGTAGGTATATCTCGAAGCAATAATAATTACAAGCGCACTATCGTATAGCTGTATAGGTATCATATATTATTATAATAACACTCCATTACGTTTACGACCGTAATTAATTAATGGTATAATATTATTGTACTACTGCAGCCCGCGACGTTACACTGATAAAATTTAAAAGCGTCCGTACGAATTTTAATTTCGATTAAAAACAATACGCGGTCACAAGCACCAAGTCCGTTTCCGAATTTCATTCACTATATTATTATTTTGTTATTATTATCTGTATCTGGATGTTTTCACTAAACTGGCGGTCAATCGTTACGACCGAACACTCGTTATCATACAGAAACCGAAGAATATTCTAATTTTATTAACTTTTTTAAGTAATTACACGCGTTTGTTTGTATTGATTACATTGCTCGATCGACCGACTAATCGTGTCAGTTAGTACACGTAGTGTTTATCACATCAACGTGTTTCTATTACTATTTAAACATTTTTTTTTTTTTAATTTTTAAATTTTAATTATTTAAAACAATACCAAAAGTTAAAATCCTGAACTTTCGACATTCGTACAACTTTGACGTGCAACACATACTAAATCATTTTAGTGATGCATTTTAAAACGTTTACGTTTAAACGTATTACATTTAAATCAATACTCGTACATTTGTTTCAATCTTAGTCGATATATTTTTTTTTATAATAATCGGTTTAAGATTATAATATTATACTCTGAAAAATGTCGAAAGTCATACTGGTTATGGCATTCATTCACGCAGTACTGTATAGTATGCAAAAAAGTAAAATATCGTCACTAAATAATAATATTTATATAATTTTAACCGCACTGAAAAGTTTTCGTTCTCGATTATTAATCATGCGTGTTTTTGCGTCGCTGTAAATAATCATATTATTTAACTATATTTTTAGATAATTATATTTTTCATTTTTTTCAGATGCTTTTCATCATGTGGATGCCGCTCCATCAATCACACGCGACGATTTAACTGCTGTAAGTATATACTCAATATTAAAATATTCTTCAGTGACTTTAATAATATGTACATTTATTGACTATTATATTTCGTTAAGTAAAACGATTTAGAGGAGGTGATTCCCCCCCTTATACGAATAATAAAAGTGTATTTAAATATTTTAAAATTTATCTATATGTACGTTGTTTGGTAAAAAATAATAACAGGTTTTGATTGTATAATTTAATATACCAACTTAAAGATTTTTAAATTTTGTGATCTATGAATTGTGTCAAATTAAGTCGTCAAATCAGTATGCCAAAAGGTAGTCCGTAGTTTACGCGTGTTTCAGTTACTCAGGTAAATATATAAGTTTAATATATATTTTATCTTTAGATTTTTTATTTATCGTATTTAAAATACTTCTAAATTTATTTTCGTTATATATATTGCTTAACTGCTTGAGCATAATTTAATATATCATGTACGTATTCATTAATTTCGGGTCCGCTAAAACACAATAGTTAATAAATATATTAATATTTTAACATATTATACAATATGCGAGACGAATAAAACTGTTTTTGATACATGTAAATCGTTATTTTCTTTTTTTGTTTCTCGAGATAATAAAAAATAAATAATATAACAATTTATGTTATTGTTTATTTTTTTACACAAAATAAATTAATTTTACCAACGTTTTGAACAGGCAAATTACCACTACTTAATATAATTGCACTAACCCATTTTTACCACCAATTATTTTTCTTCATTAACTTTTATTAATGTAAGTGATCGAATCAATTTTTAAATTAAAAAAATGTTTGAGCTACAGCATTTTAAATGTTGAAAATTATTTGTGCGAAAGATATGTGTTAAATTACTGTTATTAATCAGTTGTGTTTGAGCTGTATGAAATTAGTCTTTCATTAATGTCTTAATCTTCTCCTATAATTTTGTTTTTACTATATAACGTATGATTAAACATATTTGATAATTATATGCTTTTTAAAAGTTAATAATAATGTACATCATACAGATAAAATAAAATATAATTATGAGACTAAAAATTCTAGATAAAAATAATATTGGCGGCATTGAATAGAATTAGTTACCTATTAGAATACTATTAAATAGTTTTTAGCTATTAAGATAAATTTAAAAATGTATTAGTAGGAAGCTCAAACTTTATACATTCAGCTCAAAAATTATAGATAAATAATAATAATTTCACACGTTGCACATGTAAATATTATCCAACATTTAAAATATCATTGCTTAGCTATTTTTCAACAAAAATAAAAATAAATAAAATAGTCAATGATAAAAACAAAGAGCTGCTTTTGAAAAAATAGTAGTTATGAAAAGTAATTTTATAAAAAAAAAAACAATTCTAAAAAAATTTATACTTAGAACAACGACGAACAAAAAAATAATGATTAGGTATAATAAAAATAAAACGACTGTAATATGCTTAAGATATTGAGTGTTTTCAATTATCGTGGGACTATCTTTTAAATATTATATAATGAGGGTATTACTAAAATGTATTTTTATAATTCTGACTACAATCAAATATAATTATAGAACTATTTGAAAAAAAAAATATTGACGTTGGTTTCTAAAATTATTAGCTGCAAAAATTATTTAAATTATTTATTTGATATACTGGATAAATATATACGTACTATATAATGCATAATATTATAAACATAAATGCCAACTAAAAGCACACTATACGAGTTTCCAATAATTGTCCATTAAAGTTCATCGCTGTTTGTAGTCCAAATACCACATTAAAAGTTTATCGTAAAATACAAAGTCGTTATATTTCAAAACTAATATAATTTAAATTATAAAATATCAGAGTAAGATTGATTCAGTCAAATCCGTGTTCGAATACTGGCGAGAGAACCAATCGTATCCGTCATAGTCTTCAGTATTTACAATCAGATAAAAGATACATTTAAAATAACTATTGCAATCAAATTATCTTATTCGACAATAAATAACTTTGCTTACATAAAATTTGAGTAAAAAAAAACAATAAAAGCGTAATAATATATAATGTAATAATCATAAATTACGTTTGGCGGTGGGTGAAATAACAACAGAATGTATCATAAATTACAATGATATGTTTATATTATGTTATATCAATCGCCTATTGTTTTAAATCATATAATTAATTGCATACTAATAAAACATTATACTTGTGCCATAGTAGAAAAAAAATCATTTTCGAATACCATGGTAATTGCAAAAACGGTTTTAATTCATAATAACGCCGGTAAAATGTGACAAAAAATAATATATTAAATACCTATCAATATAATTTTGTTTTAAAATACAACGTTGGTAACTAGAGCAGAAAACATTTCTGAAAGAAAAATAAAGGAATTCATTAAAAGAATAATTAATTCTTTAATCGTTAAACATACCAATCGCTATCGTCGATCATAAGATAATATATTCTAACCGGTATTGTAACAAATGTGTATCACTCAATCATAAAAGGAACGTTCCGGAGCAGTACACATGACAAACAAGTAAAATAGCCGATTATGCATAATGCAATAGTTCTGGGTGAACGCCTACCCCAAGTACACCCAAACAGACTTACGTGTATCATATTTCACCTATCGCTGTAGTTAATTTTATCGTGTGCAATTAATATGGATGAAGGTACCTACTACGATAATCAAACGAAGTTTTTAACGAATACAAACGTAAAACGATTTGCCGTTTTATAATATGATTATATTTTGTCCTCATATTATGTATTATTTTATAGTATTTTAATACTCGGAGTATGCTCACACATTGTTTTGATTAGCAACCAACGATAACGTTTTTTTGTCTTAATGGTGTACTCTGACTACAACATTGTAAATGTAATAAGCAAGTCAAAGAAAAATATTAACTTTAACTTGAGCTAGTATTTTTAAACGCTAACTTAAGTTTTACTGATGTAAATGAGCATTGAGAACGTTAAATTATAATTCAATAGTGATTATTAAGATGAATAACAACTTAACTTACAGTTAAATAATTTGTTTTTAATTATCACCCGCATCATGCATAAAGACTTTGAAAATTTACATCAATTTTAATTTTAATTTTGTAATAAAAGAAGCTTTTACTTCACCACTTATTGTTATTACGCCGCCGTTTATCTGCAATGTTTTAGGCAATCGCTTATTTGCGTCAACTAAATTATTAATTCAGTTTGTTTGTTTATTTCTTACTTAAAATCCTAACAGCAAACAGCGTGATCGAATGAAAAATAATTTTTTATTAAATTTAAACACATTAATGATATAATATATAATCATAAAAGCAAAATATAAAGCAATGTAAAATTTGAATACAAACAAAGTGTTCAATAAGTGTGGAAAACAGTCATTACTCGTCAGACTAATATTATTGGGATTGATAAACAATAATATGGTATATTTAGTGAGGTTATTAAATATTTTACATTAAAAATGTACATCAGAGTTATCTGTTATTGATCCGTGTAGGTATTAAATTATGCATACAGTAACTAAGAGTTTCCAAACTTTTTGAACGCCTGGTATACTTAAACATGATTTTGACTTGGAGTGTTATTTTTTATATCAACGGAAATAATCTCAATAGTTATCATAATGGATAACACTGACTATAGCTCAGTATATAAATTAAAAAATTTAATGACTTGCTAAGTTTAAAAATCTAAAAATGTAATATTAATTCACCATGCAACTATGTTTAATATATTACTATAAATTTATAAATATATGTATTTTTATGTGTGTGTGTGTGTGTATGCGTGTGTATGTGTGTATGGATTTATAATTAAAACTTCTACGATCGTACGATTAATTATGCGCGAAAAATGTTTTGAATCCAATATGACGGCAGGCCGCTATTTCCGCGGATTCCGCGGTATCCGAACATCCACAAGATCTTGGTAACGCAAAAGGATTCTCACGTCAGATCCGTCTCATGTACAGCTAAAAAATAACGATAGAAACAATTTCCCGCGTTGTGCATGCAAATAATATATATATAACATTCAAAATGAATTTACCCGGTCAATTTTCAATAATATTACTTTATGACAATAAATAAAATCGTTAGATACTAATAACCAGTTATCTCGCATATACATATTTAAGTTATTACCGTTAAAGATTTGGTGCACAAAATAACTTATACCTGGAAAATATGTGCAGAATACAAAATTCCATATGATTCGGGTAAAAACAATCATTTATACTTCCAAGAGGCCATAATGTTACGCTCGTCATTGGTCGTATCCTAATTTATACGAGACATGATCGGATGATTGTCGACCGATGTAGTTCGGAACCCATGATTTCGACTAAGGTACAATTAGGTTATAATTTTTTTAAATATTAATATACACTATGTATTTTCTCTTTCAATTTATATTCGTGAGAAAAAAATAGTTTATCGCTTGTTATTGTAGATGGCTAAATATTTATGTAATTTACAATACAAATAACAACTTGAAATTAATATATAAAACGATAAAAAACAATGTTCAATAATTTTACCTGTCATCAAAAATTACTGAAATTTTATATTTGGAATTGGACGTAAAATATCAAATATTTATTTAATTGTATCTGCCACTTAATGCCACTGTGAAATCTGTAAAAATGTATTTAATAATGTCTGAATCTTATTTATTGAAATAATATCGAAAATTTATATTTTATAACCCCTTTGATGCATAAATATTATAACAAAATTAACAAAATGGATTAGGTACCTGTAGTTTTCAAGCAGTTCATAGTAGAAAATACATATTAATTATATTCTTAATTGCGTGCTTGTCAAAGAAATGTTGTTTAAATTTTGTGTATGTACACATACAACTTGTCCGTAATAGTCATAACACTCATAACATTATTTAATCATTTTTTCCCGAACGACATCGTAAATATCTTACAAAATTCGAATTTTATAAATCAAATTACGCGTAATAGAAAATATTCAACTTCGGAGTATGAATATATGTTGTCTTTTTAAAAAGTGAAAAACTTAAAAAAAAAAAAAAAAGAATAAACGTAAAAATTATAAAAAAAAATATCGGTTTTTTTTTCAAAAATTACATACAAATTATATTTTCAAAAAATTTAAAACTAATTCGAAATAATCAGTGTAAGCACTTAAATTGATCGCCTTATACATAATATTGTATGCCGTGCGTGACTGTGTCTTACAAAACAGTATACACGCATATGTAGGATCTCAAATCACACTCGTACAAATCGAAATAAACCGACCGGACAAATGTCCAACAATGTCCTACATTGCGGCACTGATACGTTTTCTAAACGCACGCGTCCCCCCCAATAACCCTCGAACACACATGGTAGGTATACTATACCACACACTTACGCACGCGCACACGCGCCCACAAACGCACAAACAAACAAACACGCACACAAACACTAGTGGTGTATTGGCCGCAGGTGTTGCCCGGTTCGCTGGCCGAGCTGTTTGACTCGGAAGCGTTCGAACGGATCTGGCGGAAGGCGGCCGCCGATCAGATGGTCAAGCGGTTTGGGGACGGCGCCGGACGTGACGACGGCGCGACGACGCGCAACATGGTCGGCGACTACATGATGTCGGACGAGTTCCACCAAGCCGTGTGCAAGGGCGGCGGCCAGGGCATGTCATCCATGGGCGGCATGATGGGCAACGCGCCGCCCCCGTGGTCGTACATGGGCACGTTCATCGGTTCCGACAAGTTCCAGCACGGTACGTGCGACATGATGTCGCAGGGAATGATCCAGTTCGGCGAGGGCATGAACGGATGGTTCCGGTCGGCCGACGCCGCCGACGCCACCGCGGCGGCCCGGGACCCGCTGCGGGCGGTCGACGCGTTCTTCCGGTCCGAGCACTACGGCAACGCCCGGCAAAAGCTGCGCGATATGTTCTCAGACGTCCGGTTCTGATCCACCGGAATTCGCCGCGGATCTACTGCAATTTAATCTTACACGATATTATTACGCAATGTATTATGATGGACCGTTGTCAATATTTATATCGTCGTCGTCGTCATCGCCGCCACCGCGACAATATTACAAAACATAACGCGTTTCGTCAATAGTTAATTTTCATACGCACTATTTTATACGTCGCACGACAATATTGTTATTATTTCGTCGATGATCGCAAACGTTATGATTTGATACACCTGTCGGTCGTTCTTTTACGACCATTTTAATGTTACACATACACACACGTGTTCACTAAAATTGGGACCAAATGTCATACATTTAATTTTTTTGTTTATATAATATTAATGCTTACAGCTTACAACTTACCGTAGCCTCGCGTAGGTCGTCTAACTTCGATCACACGAACGCGCATAAAGCGTCTAAGTCTCTGCCGTTTCTCGTACGAAACACAACATTACGTTCGCACCGTCTGCAATGATCCATGAATACTTGTAATTAAAATAAGCGCACACGTTAATTTGTTTTATTTATAATAAGTCACAACATTCAGAAACATCCAGTGATGAGTTCAGTGAGTTCAATGTTTCTAGTTAAATACCTTTTTAATTTTATTATTGTACACTTAAATATCGACAGCATTATTTTTCAATAGTTATAAAAATAGTAAAAATGCATATTTATATATTCCTGATCATATCTCAACAATCTAAATACTTGTAGAAGAATAATTTACGAAATTGACTACGTATTTCTATGGGTACGTCATATAAAATGGAATATTAGATTTAATAATGTTTCCGTGCACCTATATATTTAATAATATTTGTAAGTGATGTGTATGAATTTAGATAATTAAATTTAATCAATTAATTTACTCACGTTGAATATTTTCTTCGAAAAAATTTAGTCCGAAAATAAATAAACACGCCTAATATACATTATAATTCCTTCAACATCTAATACAGCTATATCCAATAATACAGTACAGACTCTGTCATTTTTATATTACAAACATATCGTGTTCCTATTCCAACCAGTTTATACAATATTATATTCTCAATCATCAGTGTTATTATATTTATATTGAGTAGGTATTCAAATGATATAATCTCATTAACTGAGATTCTGTATTATCATAATAAGTCCTCCTATAACAGTATATTACCATTTAACTATAACAAGACATAATGTGTAATATTATCATATATCTTATACCAATAAGGGAACATGGGGTAAAACCAACTAAAAAATGTATACCCTCAACGTTATTCAGAATCTGAAAAAATACTTTATCTATATTTGCGCAGTTATATTAAATAACTTCTTGTCTAAAATATTGAATAAGTACTTTAAATTTGAGACTTGTTTAAAAATTGTAATAAACTTGTAATACAGTGAATATTATTTATATTTATATTTTAGAAATTCAAACAGTCTTTAATATGTTATCGGTTTTGTAATAAGACCAATGCATGGTAAAACACTGGTATAGAAAATATACTTAAATAATTATGGAGAAAAATATAATAGGTATTAATTTTTTTCCCTAAAGATTTACAAAACCAAATACAAAAAACGACTGTATTTAAGCATTGTAACTATCATAATTTAAGTTTCATAAATTACCAATATATTTTAAAACGTAAATAACTTAATTAAAATTCAATAAAACCAAAATAAAAATAAATTTTAACAATAAAAGATACTTTGATCAATATTGATAGTTTTATTAAACTTAATAAAATAAATATTCAACAATGACAAAAACAAAATAACTTTTTAAGTAATATTTATGACCTTATAAAAATGTACCCACTAAAATTTACTATTACTTTTAGGAATTTATTATTGAAAATAATTAAAAACATTTACGTACGAGTTACGAATTTATACTAGGTAGATGCTATGATAATTCTTGTATAATTTTATCATAGTTATGAGTTTTGTATCTTATGTTCAAAATGTGTAAAATAATAATAATTACCTTCAAAATGTTTATTTTCGAATAACAATTCAAATCAAAACGTTTCAGTCGATGTTAACAGCGATAGCATCATGGTTTTTTCAATAAGGAATGAAATAAATAAAAAGCTAATAATTTTCTTCCATAGACTAGTGCGTGTCGCGTAATAGACAATATCGGTTTACCCCCGTTTCGGTTTTATCCCGTGTTCCCCTCAAGGTCATTGAATGCAATT
Organism: Rhopalosiphum maidis; assembly: GCF_003676215.2. Classification (NCBI taxonomy): domain Eukaryota; kingdom Metazoa; phylum Arthropoda; class Insecta; order Hemiptera; family Aphididae; genus Rhopalosiphum; species Rhopalosiphum maidis. The sequence goes on from NC_040877.1 coordinate 73,374,783, forward strand.
TAATTATATGTATTATAATAATATCCTTTATTACAATTAATGCTTTAATGCAAGCACCTATCCGACGAAATAATTATTGTACTATTAACGGTAAAACCAAATAGTTTTTTTTTCATTGTGACAACCGTTAAATACATATTTTTATAATATATTATGCCTGTATTATTGCGGTCATCGCGATTTTGGAGCTATACAGTTCATATAGTGTCTCGTTATACTACGCATAGGTAGTGTTTTAATAACAATATACCGATGGATATCTATTATAATGAATTTTTACTAAATTATAGGCTTCTAAAAATGTCGAAATCGAAAACAGAATACTGACAAAAGACGATAACGAAAATGAAATCGACGAACCAGAGAGAACCCCGTTTGAAAACTTTATTCAAGGGTTGCACAACATTGACTCTGCAATGGAAGCTATGATCGATAACTACACAGATGGGGTCGAGCATCTGAGCGAAGAAAACGGATTGCAGGATAAAGACGCTTCGATATTCGACAAGATCAAACACGAACGCGAGGATAAATTGGCGATCGACGTCTGATAACTTTCTTGATAGTCACAATACAAGCAACGATTAAACAAATTTAATTATATATATATATATACGTCACTATAAATATTATATGTATTATGTAAAATATTCGTACTAATAATATACACACATTTTCACGAATAATCGCTTTGTACATTTTGTCGTCGACCGTGTTTAGTTCACATCTACAGAGTATAATAACATAATTATTACAATAATATAACAATAGATATAGTAAAATCATCCAAATTTCATTATTATTATTATCATAATGTGTGCAACGATTTGAGATTTTTTTTTCGTCCATTTTATCATTCGCACCGTATTATTGCAATGCCAACGTATAATATTGTTTTCAGGAAACTGCGGAAGACCTGAAGCTGAACCCGACGGTTGGCCAAATCGAAACGCCACTGATTGACGGCACGCGTTCCACCTCGACCACGGAACACGAAATGTTGGCCAAAGGTCCGCTTTCCAGTATCGTATCCGGCGGCGGCAGCGGCGAAACAACATCGACCGCGCCCGCCACCGATTTTGGGGGATCGACACTACCGTTCGGGGGCTTGCCAACCGGGATTCCCGGGACTGGGGCGCTGTCTCCGTCGACCCTGCAGGGAAACGGCGGCGGTCAGAGCCCGACGCTAATTTTAGGAGGGTTTTCCGCTATTGTCGTACCTATGCGTGGCATGAACATGGCAAACATGGCGTCGATGCTGACCGCTGGACAGCAGCTGGGTCAAATGCTGCCTAAACCCGGTGGCAGTTAAACAGTGACGCACGACCATCAACATCGTTCACAATTCGCTCGGGGCATTCGTCACACTATACCTACCTACCTATTTATTATTACTACCTACTCGTCAAACAATACTTGGATACAACAAATATTATGTTAATATTTTAACGAATAAATAAATTAAAGTAAAATGTATTTTGTTCTCTTTTTTTATTATTCTTATCATTATTATCACGCTAAAAAAATATTTTTTCAACTGTAAAAAGAGTATAAAATGTTTGCAATATAAACACAAAGTGCGCATATAATAGGAATCGGCGAAAAGCATACATAGGTACACTATAAATAATATACAAATCGCGTTCGATTGATGCACAATATACATTATAATATATCATATTATATATCATTGATTAGATGTGAACGCCATCATTGTAAGTTCTTCCTGACGAAATCCGAGTACTTGGCCACGTCCGTGAACACCACGTAATGTTTAGTGTCGCATACCCGCAGTCCGTCTTTGGCTACCGTCAGGGACACGATACCTCTTAGGTACCACCTATGGTTCTTCAAGAATACCATACCACCGCCACTGTCTCCGTTGCATACGCTTGTCCCTATATCAGATTATAATAATATTATAGAAGACGAAATACTATCGTATTTTGTATATTATAGGCACGTTTATTTGGGCTATTTTTGTAAGTGTAAGATATTTTGTATTAAGTATTATTATTAAGTATTTTACATTTTAATACGGTTGCCAAAATTCGATCTAAAAGTACTGTTTCCCTGCAGCGTCCAGACGCGGCGTCATGACGCCGTGTTGTTCCACTCTCTGACGCTGCAGGAAAATCGTAACTTAACAACGTGAAATTACTTGTATTTTCTATGTTTGGTTCAAAAAATAATAATTATCAATACATCATAGATACGAGAAATAAAAATTAAATCAAACTCTGAAGTGGGATAATATAGGTACCTAATCAATATGACCTGTTGCAATAGTTCTACTGCTGTTTATATTATATTATTATAATATGGTGATCGTTAAAATCAGTATTATTTTGACGTACAACAAAACATAGTAGATATGTGTAAATAGATATACGTGTACATGTAAATTATATCTTTATTTTATGCCTCTATTCATTTTAAACGTATAGGTTTGAATCAATTACCATTTCTGAAGCCGGCGCAAAACGTTCTATCGGAAGTAAATTCTGAATAAAATTGCGGGTAGCTCCAGAGGCACGTTTCCTGTGATACAACCGGCATCTTGGCCATTTTCAGTTCTTCGGTCGGTGTGTTGTTTTCGTCAAAGCCCCAACCGACGACCTAATCGAAGAGAAATACACAATTATAAAGAAATCGTCAAATTTAGTTTTAACTTAAAATTTAAAATACTAATGGTCCAAAAATAATAACGGTTCAATCCACGTTTATCTTATAGGGCAAACGTTAGTACCAGTGGAATTTACATAATATTTTACAGATAAAAAAATCGTACCAGTAGAATTCACACACGAAAAAGGTACAATCGATGGAATTTATTTATAATCATACATTTAATAAGTGGTGTATGGCTAGATCATCATTGTAATATAATACATATAAATATAGTTAAGTGTAGCGAAGTAAAAATTATTTTAACCGTTCCGTCTTTGTCAACGATGTCGTCCAAACTGTCAGACCTCTCTTCCCAAAGGCACACGGGGGTCACGTAGCTTGTGAATTCGGCATCCGAAGACAGCGTCAAAATAGCTATGTCTCCGAAGTATGAGCTGCTGTTGTAAGACGGGAACACCTTTATCCGGACGACCTGCGACGGAGAAAATATGAGTATATTAAATACGATAAAAACGGATAATAAAGTCTTGGCACTAGAACAAAAGTCATATTTCCGTTAGTATCACCTGTTTGATCTGGACGCCCAACTCGTCACTGTACTGAAGCTGATGGTATTTTCCGAGGTAGACGACTATTTTGGTTGAATTAAGGACTGCGTCATTTAGTTTGTGTGTTACGCAATGAGCCGCTGAAAGAATAGAAACATACATAATATTATATTATCGCATAAGAATTATTGAGTATTAAAAATGTTGTATTGTGTTCGGTAGTTTTGGACATTGAAACTTGAGAAAAAATAATACATTATATAATATATTACCTGTATAATGTGATATAACTAAAACGTGTGAAATAAAAAATCGAATACTAATATTTAAAATAATCACCTCCTAGCTCCTATATAGTATAGTACTTCCTATGATATTGCGTATATCTTATAGATATAAATTATATAGCTTACGTGAACATAGAACAACATAAATAGATGCCAATAATATTATTATATTAATTATAGTCAGCATTCACAAGTAATTTGATATCTCTATAATCATATTCGATGTTCAATAATTCGTATAAATATTTTATTGCATTTTTAATGGTTAAGCATAGGTATATAAATATGGCTTATAGTTAAGTAGCCATAATCTTTTTTTTTTTTTTTGCATAATATGTGGTAATGGTATAGACGAAAAAATTAACTGTAGAATATTCCACACTTACAAAAAAAAAAGAATTTTCCATTAAAAATATATACAATTACGGATTTACACACAATATGTTAGGGAGGAGGAGGAGTTATACACATATCACAACAATTTTACCCAAAGTAATAACCGATTCAAAGTACACAGCTTACCCGTAATGACTTTGTTCTTGGACACGAGCGACCCGCCGCAATGGTAGCTCAAGTTTATGCCTTCGATCAAATAGAGCGCCACGTGCCAGGGCCATTGTCCCCTGTACGTGGACTGTCCAGCGGTTACCAGCGGCACGGCCATCTTGACTTCGCCGCACGAGGGACCACTAGACGAAAGCGAGTTGACGGAGCTGTGAATAAATTTTAAATTTTAGACAAAGCCATTTTTAAATTATTTTAAAAAACAGATTTTCTTTTAATGAGCCGTTTAAAATAAATAGCAACCCCTAAAAAAAACTACTGAACTCAAAATACTCGTATTTTAGTTTCCATAAATTTGAAAAAGTATTAAATAATCGAAACACCTATAACAGTTACATTCAAAACTGGCTATAAAATCGTTGACTCATTATTGATGTTATAAAATCTTTGATTTCATCCTAAATTATAATACATTTTCTATAATAAAATATTATTGTATATAATTTAAAATATCTTTACCTGCAGTCGGCCTATCTTGCATTCTCTCTATAATAATTTAAATATACGGATTTGATAGCACCCGTTTTTAAGGTATTCATTATTCAATGTATCAAATTTTATCTGTTATGTAAAATTATAAATTTATTATTTCTGAAAAATTGTTAGCCCCACCCTATTTTCAGTTTTCTATATCCGAGCCTACTTATCCCCTCCGTCCTCTTCAGGACCATATACACGGCGTTTCATGCTACCACGACCGATGTCTTACCGCGATATCTTAACTAACCCTGTATAAGATCCACTGTTTCCGCTGCCGTTGATCTGTTGGTTTCCGTTGGGCTTTTGGTTGGTCTGCTGAGAGGTTGGTCTGTTATTCACTACATTCGGCCTAGTCATACTGCCACCGTCCGCGATTTCCGGTCGACCACCTCCGGTACCAACATTTGGTCGGCTATTGTGGTTCTCGTCGATGACGGTTATGATGACGGTCTTGTTTCTACTATTCTGGTTTTGCAGCAGCCCGTTTATGACACCGTTTATTTCACTGTTTGGGTCGGTGCTGCTGGCCTGCAATGTCACAGTGTTCGGTCTGTTGTTGCCGTTGCCGTTTCCATTTCCGTTGCCCTGCAGTTCATAGGGATTTCGGGGCACCGTCGTGGTTGTAGTTGTCGTTCCCCTGTTTGTTTTCCGAGTCGTGTAAGTTCCTTCGGTGGTCGTCGGACGGCCATCCTGTGGCGAATTATAGTCTAATCCTGGTCTGACAGGGTTTTCTTTGTCACGGTGATTATTGCTGACGCCGTTAACCGGATACTGGTCCTTGTCTTGATGATTGGTATTACCATTGTTTATCGGATATTCATCCGGATTGGCACCAAACTCGGGATCAGGTCTCCTGGTACTCTGTGGTGGCCTTTGCGAGGGTCGGGTTTCCTCTTCGTATCCGGAACTGTAACCTAAGACGGCAAAGAAAGGCTGTGAATAACTTATAATACTTAATAACGATCATAGTGTGATAAAAAAAAAACCGCAATCTTTTAATTTTTTTCTCCCTTACTCGACTACTCCCTACCATAAAAAAGGTCAATTGATAATAATTTTTTTTGGTCAAATTCAGAATAACAAACATAGTAAAGTACCCCGATGTTAAAGTCTACAAACACGCATAAATAAAAATATAGGTTATATAGTAAAGAATTATATAATATACTTAAATGTATTTTAAACTTGAGAAAGAATTCACCTACTACTAATGTGATTACTTTTTACATTCCTAACTAAATAACAATTTTTAATCCTAAGAAAATATCTAAAAATAGTTATACATTCCAAATGCTATATTACATGAAAGTATAATATATCTTACAATAGTTAACTTTAAACTGACTAACTCAATAGTTTTTTTTTATTATTCACCAACATTATTATTATAATTATTATTATTATAAGAAAATGGTTTTGACTTTATAAATCGATTTTAATTAAATAAACATTGTAACGTTACTTTGATTCATCTAGTATTCCTTTTATCATTTTAACTTATTTGTATGATTGTATGGTTATTTTGTGACTTATTGTTTTATGTAATATTCATACAAAATAATTACAAAAATTGAAGTTTGATATTGTTATATTGTTCTTACTATCATGGTTATTTGTTCATTTTTATTTTTGTTATAAAGAATAATTATATACGGAAATAAATTAAACGTTACAATAGGTACCTACATATTTATAGTATATTTAAAATTATACGTTTATCGATTATTGTCACCATTAATTACATTAATCACATTCGTTTTTAAAACGCCTAATTAAAAATAATTTAAATATTTATTTGGTATATTTTGTATAGATTAGTCATAAATAGAACAATGAATATTGGGTATGGACTATGTACTAAGTTTTAAACTAATATTATAATACAATAATAATTATTGTAAAAGGTGTCTAAACGAATATGTGGGTTTTAGTTATATGGACAATTCATTATTAGTGTACTTATTACACGTCATGTACAATTTCGCAGACAACAGACCACGATAGAATAGGAAACTTATTTGTTGATTTACAGTGTACATTTATATCAATTGATTCTTAAAATATATACATAGGTATAATCACGTCATCGTGTAATCATAAAATTACAACTTGTAGTTAAATACAATTTTATAATGCCCAAGGTCGCACGTTCAAATAAATATTAAAAATAACAATATTGGGATAAATCATATAATTTTCGTCAATATATTTAGACTAAAATATAAAAAGTAAAATTTCAAGATGCAAAAAAAATATTGTTTTTTTTTCACCTTAATTTATAATTTTATTTTAACTATTTTATTGTAGAGAAATCTGTTACAATATAACCTATAAACATATTTTAATATTGAGTAAAAATAGTTAATAGACCAAAATAATAAAACTATTAATTTTTCATAATTTTTATATACATAAGATACATATTACATAAATAGGTTTATAATATAAAAGGTCACTCACTGGAATCTTCAGGGCAAATTTTACGGCCATTAAGTCGAATGAACCGCAATTTTGGACTTCCTGTCGACCGGTTGAACTTGACCATGATCCTAGACAACACAGGGGGTCCGGGCTTCAGTTTTTGGTTTAAGTTCAATACAGTGAATTTTATATTGTCGTTTGTCGTTATCTCTCCCATCCACGACTGCAACCGTATAAACGTAATAATTTTTATATTATATCATTACGCTAATGATAATACTTAGATATTTGACAGTTCTTAATTACACTTCTGCTTAATATTGTAAATTCTAAAATTAAAGACCTTTAAACTAACAGTGATACAATAATATCAATTCGTGACTCAACCTATTACAGGGTTTGAATCTTAAACAAGCGCAGAGTATATAAAAATACCGGATTAAACAACGTGGCATCTTGTTTGAATTATAATATAAAAATTGTTATGTAAATTGAACAGAGTACACGAACCAGGAATTCCACTTAATGTAAATTGTAAACTCTAACTATAATTTAATTCCTATAATAGGTGCATAATTATGTAACATCAATAAATCAAACTTATCAACAATAATATTTTATAGCGAACAAAACTGCAACAATTTATATTTTTCGGTTCTCCCAACAAGCGAAGGTACTACGCTATAATATTGACGCCGAAATAAAAAATCCAACGATACACTATCTATATGACCTAACCTGTGTTATACCTATACAGTATACATATTATAATATAACTTATAAAACTTACTACCATTAAATCTGCTGGTCGGTCCAGTTCAACGTCCAGTCGGATGCCGACAAGGCTCTCGTCAGTTCGCAATGATATCTCGCCATACCACCTGTTGTTTTCCGGTTCCGGTCCTTCATAAGAGAATGTGTCCGGGCAAGGTGACGGCGGATGGGCAGCCAAAGACGAACTCACCCACAGCATCCATGCAAACGACAGTAGTCCACAGATCGGTAATGACTGATAAACAAGAGAAATGGAACGAAATAAAAAAAATAAATCATCGAAATTAATGAAGAAGTGTAAAAGTTACGTTACATTATAATATTACAATTGCTACTACCTAATTTCTGTTTATTACTTAACGTACCATTTCTTTAGACTATGTGTGTTATTTAATGCAATCTTTAATTTGCAGTATTCGGTCTCTTCTTTCAGACTGATGTATTGTTATGATAATATTGCTGATGTCAAATCGGCACCGAACTACGTTTCTGAACTTCCGGAGTTTTTGTCGTCGTTTTTGTTGCGCAGATTTTACGCATAAACATCTCACTCGATTTCTTCCTTGCTCCGATTAGGATCTAAAATAATATAAATTCTTATAAATATTGAAATATACTATTTGTTGGGACGTAGAAGTCCGAAGGATAACTACTTATATTTACATCTGCTTGTATATTATTATTTCTACTTTAATATGTATACCTAGTGGTTAAACAACAGATTTTACATTAATACCACAATAATAATTATTAAACTAACCTAATAGTTATAAATAATGAATAATAAATTATATTTTTTGGTATTTAATTGGTTCAAACGCACCCAGTAAAAATATTCATTATATAATACCGACTATAAACCTAATGATATATTTTAAAACTTATAAAAGTTCCATGAAAACTTTGGAAAGTTTTTGTAATATTGAAATTTAAATTCATTCTAAAAATTATATTAATTACCTTCTAAAAAAGTAAAAAATATACCGCTCAGTTTTCGTTTATTTTACGAATTAATTTTTTTACCCACAATAATTAACGTAATTATTTTTAATAAACGAGTTTACTATTTTAAAATACTTTGGTTTTTAACTTTTTCTAATTTTTACTTATAACGGTATTCAAAATGTAGATAATTTAACTAAAGAAACTAAAAAAATTTAATCATACAATGATTATATCCTACGCTCAATAATTTTCTATATTTTAACATTTAGTTATATAGTACAATTATTTATTAGGATTATATCGTAACTTAATGATAATTAAAAAGCATTACGTTGTTTACCTTCGAATTATCATTTATATAACTACCACACGTAGGTATACAATAAAAAACACATGGACATCATCGAATATCATACGAGCCATAGGCATGTATTCGAATGCTGTGTGTGTATTTAATGATGTAGTACATAATTTAGATATTACTTATAACCATCATTGATTATAATATTATGAATGTTTAATAATAATAATGGAACATAGCACAAACCCTTCTTAATTAATGTGATTGTATAATATTATTAATTATAATAACTTTTATATAAATTATGTACATATATTAGGTAAAAATAAATTTGATATTATCCGATCCTGAAATCATTGCTTGTATTTATGCAAGTGACTTTTTCTGAAATCTCGTAAAATTAATTTTTATTCAATCATTAACATTTTTTTATAGTTTTTTTTTTTTTTTTTTATCAAAAAACATTCCAAGATCACTGTTTAATCCCATCATCTGATAATATTAAGAACCACAGTGGTAATCAGTTTAGATTCTGTGTGGTTGTAAAAATACTCATACATTATACTATCATAATATGTAAATGTTATTTAAATTTTGTGTCGTTTATTAATAATATATATATTATACATATAAGGATACCTATTCACTGCACGCTGCTCACTTTGCTTGCCAATAAACCTTAGGTTTTACCATTGAATTAATGAATATAAAAAAAAAAACTGAAAAACCTCCTCGGATATTGAATCTCAAATACGTATTTATAGGATATTAATATTTAATAATTATATCAATACTCGAAGACATAACTGTAATTTATTTATTTTTATTTTTATTTTTACATAATTGTTATTATGATAATATATTTTTTTTCATACCATTTAAAAATAAGTTTAATATTTTTTTATATAATATATTATTTATAACTGATACATGATATACAATTATTTATTACACTGCAAGTAAACACTAAATGCAAGTACAATGACTAATTAGTAATTGGGTTAAAGTGCACTATCGTTACATTACCCAACCTTTGTAGCTACACGAATTATTTCCATGGAAATTAAAAATATTTTGCTACATTACTTCTATTAAGTTGTATATCACTGTTAGTTATATTTATTAGCTGCTTTACTCTAATAAATTCATTTGATTGGCTCTTGATTTAAATTAAAAATTAATTGTGTACGTGTGGATTTTTTGTTGTTGAATACATTTCACGTTTATCATTTTAATAGATATTACAATAGATTGTACCTTAGTACCTACTCATTAATTATTACACAATAATATTAGGTAGTTTAAATTCCAATCAAATATATAAATGAACTACGACTGTGTTATTTTACACGTAATTGTATACAGTATAAAACAAAACTCTATTCACTGATGTATGAAGATCAATCAAATCTAAGATACTTTATAATTGATAAATTTCATTAAATATTCAATCGTTAAATTTATTTGTAGTAGGTACTATATGCTATACATTAAGGTGTATGAATTTATATATTGTATTTAAATATAAGTACCTAATTATAATAATAATTTTCTAATTACCTAATAAACTTACCTAACTAAATCTACCTCTATTATGTATTTATATGAGCATGTAAACAGTTAGATAGTAGATTATTATAGCATTTACAGCTGTCAAACGTCAGAAGTAAAAGTTAGTTGGTACATAATAATAGTGGAATTAAAAATATAATTAATAATATACTGTTATACTGATATGGCTCTAACACTCCGTCGACTATTATTTACAATCATATTTATATACCCGTAAACAATAGTAACTTAACCCGGTGAAAAGATAAAATTGTATAATTTTTTCCTACCGGAGATTATCATAACAATTGTTTAATACAGTATAATATTTTGTGTTGACGCAATACTATGTCCATACTATGTAGAATTAGTGAAGTATGATTAAGAGGATCGGAAGTTATGCTTTTTGATGTCCTAAAATCATTTTATATCATAATATAACACACGCAACACAAGAGTTTATTATTATAGTGCTATTATATTTCCAATGGAAATAAAATTAAGGCCACTTAAAAACTACAATGATATCAAAAATGTATTTCAGTAATAAATCATACAAGCACGCAAAAACATTTCGTTGGGGTGCTCATAAAAAAATGTACAATAAACAATATTACATATATTTTTATTTTCGGGGGTTAACTCTCAAACTACCCTTTATATTTGTGCACATAATGTGCCAATAATAAATAATAACTATGTAAGTAGCAATCTCCACGAGTACAATTGCCTATACTCTTTATAGTAGTGACCCAATAAACATTTTTAATATACTATATTTTGATACGAATTCATCATATAAGGTCTATAGTTAGAGAACTCGGGATCAAATTTTCTTTTCAAGAGACAAGCCATTTCCAAAGTAAAGTAGCCTACACTACAATAACTATTTACATGGACCATGAGAGCACATAATATAATACATACATTTATATGTGAGTATTCGGGGAAGGAGTGATGTACACCCATGAATCCACCAATCCAACATTTAATTGCGTTGTTTAAATTTACCTACTAACGATTTTCATATACCATAACGTTTATTTAAATTTAACTATAATATAATATACAATGCAGGAGGTACATATTTTAATCGCCGATCTAAATATACAATAATATAATGTATTATTGCGTACCTAAAAATGCATGTTATAATGAGTTTCTGACTTGTGCGATCATTGTCTTATAGGATTAACCGTGTATTCGAATAATAAAAAAACTTATACCAAATCACATAAATATATTCTAAGTTACGTTTTAATAAAATCAATCTTTTATAGGATAATTAATTATTTACTTTAATGGCATCTTTAAATAAACAAAATCAAAGCTGATTGTCCTCAAACAAATGTCATCACTGAAAGTCTTGACTTGTTACAATAAACACAGATATCAATTATTTAATTTCAACATGAGATAAAAGATGAGGTATTTACTAATAATTAGGTAAATATATGTTTTTTATATGTACTAATGTACTTGTGTGTTTCCATTTTGTAGATTAATATAGAAAATAAATGACGCCACGCTCAACTATTAATTGCTGTTAGTATTATTATTATAATTTTTATTAATCAATAATATATTAATAAATATGTACGGTTTGTTATATTTTTATTAAATTTATATGGAGTACCTACCTAGAAGGTAATTAAAAAATTGTGTTTTATATACCTATTTACCATAAAAATTACCAATGTGACATATGTATATAATATAACGTATTTATTACGCGGAACTCACTAAATATACTTCAATTAATATTATGATTTGTATTAATCTTACTCAACAAGTAGCACGCGTTTTTTTTAGGTATAGGTACATAAATACATAATACTATTAATAAACATTTGAACTGTCGTAAGTTAGTGAATCGTTAGAAAAATATGTATACCTAATGGCTAATGTATACTGACTAGGACTGCAAAACGCAATGACAATTAAGTTTTCAGACTGATAATGTAATAATTATACACTAATTTCGAATACACTCAAAAGGAATGCCAATCCGTTTTATCGGTTTACCTGCATACCGATATTATTTATATATATAGGAACTGACAATACTTTAAAATAAAATATTAAGATATGTGTGTAATGGTCAAATATATATAGGTAATATACAATATAAGTGGGCACATATTATTGTGCACAATATTTCGTAAACGATGAGCAATAACGGTACGAACTATAGAAGTATAAAATGTACGTATATTTTTTGCGACTTATTTACGTTATAATTTACATTAAATCACTAAATTTGTTTAATTTTAAAACGTTTAGTACTGTAGCCATAATGACACCCTTGCAGACATACAGACAAATAAAAAAAATTAAAAATCGATTAAGGTACTGGTAGGTAATTAATACAAAAAGGGTACATACGGTATTAAGGTAGGTACATAACATTACATTAGCGTTGGAACTTAGTTAAAACTTCACATTTTATAGCAACCGTTCTACTGCTATGTTGTAAATATTATAGTCTTATAATGATGTTTAATTTTAAGAGTCCACATTGTAGATAACAGTGTTATCGGTAATAAATTGGAAAATTGTCTGTTTACATTATAATATTATCTAGTTTGATTGAAAGGAAATTTTGTTTACCCGTTCACCCGACTGCAAAACGGACGGTTTAAATTATTAATTATTCCTAGAAATGCGAATTCATAATTTATGGGTAAACGTAAATGTACTTAAATTTTACGGGATTCAATGTTTTTAGCGTTGTTGAAATATAATAACACGCTTTATTTTAAAACTAACTTTATAACTTCCACCTAGACACTCTTGTACGATTATTATTATAGCCTATAATTTATAGGTTCGACGAGGGTAGCGGAAAGTCGGAAAACATTTCCCCAAGTACAATAACGACGCTCTTCCTCACCCGAATAATACACAAGTACCCATCTACTATACGTAGACGCGACGGACTCCCGCAAAAAAACACAATGAACATCGATAATAAAATATAATAGACATATTAAGCTCATACATACCAATAGTTTTGGAAACGGGTCACGAGCACTTGGTTTTTCATCGGTGGCGTCGGAACGGCTGCCTATAATATGTATAATGATAACATTGACGAGACGACAAACTGCAACTACACGACACTATGACCGGATTTAAATCGCGTCGGACGGGTGAGCGTAAAACAGAAAACTGCGTTCGATTTATATTTATTGATACGTTTTAACCAACAGCGGTGCACACGTTTGAACTATACCTAGGTGTACCGGGATAAGAATAATGTTATTATTATAAATAACATCGGTCCGGTAATCGGTAATAGCTACGCCAACTGTGGTGGTCCGGTTGCGACTGCTCCTGACTTCTCGGCGTCCGTTTCTTTACCCGAACGATGGTCAGTGCGTGCGCGCGCGTGTGTTCGACCGCGAACTTAGGTAGGCAGGTACGTATAATATACATATTATACGTACAACAGAGCAACAACAATAATAATATTATGACGGCGTTGATGATGTTAATTATCATAAACATGGTAGTGACGATATATCAGTAAAATGTCGTTATTGTAATTATTATAATTCCGGAAACGCAATTGTCCATGGGCGGGAGCAACGGAGGCACTCATATATGGCATTAAAGGGGAAGGGAATCGTAGGTATTGAGTCCGAAAACTCGTTTTCCCCACCGAAATGTGCAACGACTGTTGTATGGGTAATTGTTTCAGGAGTCGGATCACTAAAAAAAAAAATTAAGTTTTAGTAAAATAAACTATACAGACATCGTGGTAGCGTAATGCTATACTTAATACGTCAGAGTGAATCTTAAATTATTAGTCAACATCAATTTTCTAGAAAAATTTTAACAGTTTTGGGAATATTTTAAATTTATTTTTTCAAAACCACGTGAAGCTACAAAACTATATAATATATTTTTTACATACTTACACTTTGTAAGTTTTTTTACTTTTCTGAATATCGCCAATAGCGGCAGTATGAATTTACAATTTCATACATTACAAGTATTAGTATAGTAACGAATTAGTTATACTTATAAGTATTTCAAGTATTTCAAGTTTCCATGAGCAATGTTTCAGGAGCACCCCGCAAAATGTTCACACCACTATACCGTTCGTCAATATTAGAGTCAAGGGCTATATATATATAGTATTGCTGATTCTTTATTTGTTCGACATTATATTTTCAATATTAAAATTCTCAGAAAAAAATATCTGCTTTGAACATTGTACTATGATATACAAAAAGCACTTTGTAATAATTTAAAAAGTAGTAAAAAAATATTTTATTGTAAAAATATAAATATATTGTTTGTTATGCCTTATGCATTCAAATAAAAAAATCTATATAGTATATATTTTTTTTAAAAGTTCATATAGAAAAAATTATTTATAACAGAAATGACCTTGAATAATACAAGGCTGCAATGTTAACACCACGTGTCAGTCAGACACATTTTTCCTTCTACGGTCAATTACCTATTTAGCTTTAATCCCTTTGGTAGCCAGCTAGGTAAGGTACCTACTAGGAATAGTAAAACGGACCACTGCGATAACTTAACCTTATGTAGTGAAGCCTCCCTCTTCTTATAAACCTACCAAAAATATTTTGGTTCTCGAACTTGCTGCATTACTTGTTGTTTTTGTTTATTTTGGAGTGATATACAATTTACCTAATTTTTGATCGAAGATTACCGCTATACTATCTAATAAATAATAATTCTCATGAATGTTAACGTATCATAGTCGTTGTTATTAGATGTTTAAAAAACTATATACATATTATTACCTATATTAATATATAGGTATTATATTTTGTATTATAGGAGGTAGTTTATTGTAATGTTTATTTACAATATGAAACGAGACACATCGAGTGTTTTGAGAACAAAACGTGGTCTGTATGATATAGAATATTATATTATATTTATATTATGATGAGTCATAACGGTAAATCCAAATGATTAACTCAGGTTTATTTAATTAGTTTTTTATGGTAATATATAGATAATTGTATATTATGATATATTCATTTTTTTTTTTTAGATCGTTAAGATCAGGAAACTTTAACCTTTATAGGCAGCTAGTCTTTATTTTTTTTTAAATCTAGCAGACCACATATTAGTAATTAAATGATTTAAATGCAATGTATGATACATGATTAAAAATGTATTAAAAAATACATGCTTTGCTTAAAATGACGTTTTTACTGGCTCAAATAAGTATGAGGCGTACACAGTATGTTGAAAACCCCTGATATAAATGATAACGGCTTAGAATGGTATTGGGTCATTGGCTGACAAAGATGTATAGAACATCTAAAAGTTTTTAAGTGCATTAACTATTCATAGAATAATACTTCAGTGTTTGGAAATGTGACTTTTAACTAATAAATATGGAACATCTAAAAAATCTTTTACTCATAACTGTGCTTTGAAGTGGTAGATAGGTGTATGGAAATCTTTAAAAATTAAAAATACCTAGACATGTGCTTGTGTAGTACCTGGGTACTGAGATATAAAAAGTTCGGGAACTGACATTGACTGTTGTAATATATTTAAATCATATTGTGTCTAAAAACTGAAAGACGGATACGTGCAAATAACTTTAATTCATTATTAGAGCTTAAGCAATGAAAATATTTTCTAACAAATACAATTTACTAACAATACAATTATGTACATGAAAATATTAAACACGTAAATCACATATGTAAATAATATATAAGCAATATTTATTAAGTTGCTTTGGCAAATAAAACGAGGTTAACTTCAATTCACATGATGCTTTTTTTGGTTATGAATAAACAGAAGTTTTTTTATATTTGAAACGTTGTAGGCATATAATAATTTCATAAATATTAAGAAAAATTATTCATTGATTTTTTTAGTATTTGTTAATAGAATTTGATTAAAAAGATATGGAAATATAATTATATTATATTATTATTATTATTATTATTTTATAAATACATAAAAAAGTTAACAATTATGAAAATAATTACTATAAATATATTCCAGGTAGTATAACAATGATTTAAACCACGGCTATAGACAATATTTTTATATTTTATCTAAAGCTGTGGTTTAAGTAAAGCATTTTAGTATTTATTTACCTATACATGTTACATACAAACTCTTATCACACAATAATATGTTAACAAAAAAAAAAAAAATATATATAAGTATCGATTGATAAACAAAATTAATAATAATTAAAAATTAAGATTTATATTGTCAATTAATTCAATTTATAGAGAGTTGATTCAAAGTTAATACCAGACAATATGTTCACTAATGACCAAACATATGGTCCGAAAAATTCCTCGGGTTTCTCTTCCTCCACGTATTTGAATTTAAGATCTGGGAATTTCTACAAAAATATTGTATTAGTGATAAAAATTGTTTTTCAAAAACTTATACTAATTATGGCTACAAAAATGTCATAATTTTACCTTCATAAGGTCCCTGGGCCATTGAAGGGACCAATGTTGCACTCGGGACAACATTGTATTTACATCAGATGAATTTAATAATTCTTCTTCACGTTCGAGTTTTGCTGAAAAGAATGTTATGACCATATCTATGTTCTGGATAACGTCATGGAATGCTTCATGGCTCTTCAGTGGTTCAAACACCTTGCGTTGGTAGAGAAGAGCATACACTAAATTAGGGTTGTGTATCAGTTGATTTGATAGACATGAATTTATCACTTCTAATACTATACGCAATGCTTCATCAATGGCACTCATCTAAAATAATTAGTACAGGTAAATTAGATATTATAAAATACAGTAAATTTACATTAAGTCAAATACAAATGTTGATGATGTTAAAATAAGTGTATTTAAAAACTAACATCTTGGTTTGGACATCTCAAAAAAGTTTTTGATAGCACCTCATATAAACTTAACATTCTTTGACAAACATATGGATGCAACTGATTGAATTGTGATGACATGTTTGCTAATGCCGCAAAACAATTAATGTGTAAGTATTTATCCTGAAAATAATTTTAATAAATAAGAGAAGAAGTATATTTTTTGAAAGATGACAAGAAAAAAGTTGCTTACTCTCATTTTTAGCAAATTATATTGTGCTGTTCTCGTAGTGACCAAAATAATAAGACCTCCTAGAGATATTTCAGACACCACTCTTTCTTGATACCAAATAGCACCTTTCAATATAATACTATGGACGGTTTTGTTGAAAAGTTGATCTTCTGTCAGTATCAGCAGTACAATAAGGGCCATATACATATGTTGAAATCGACTGCTCTGTGTATTGTAAATTGTTCTCAAAAGTGGAATCAACTAAACAAAATTGGTAACTCAAAATTTTTTGCTATCATTAGATAAAAGTAAAAATTATTATTTTATACCACAACTTCAATATCAGTACGAGCCAAAAGAAATGATTTAAAACTAGGGTTACAGTGTATCAAATGGTACAGTAATAAAGTCTTTTCTTCGCTTAATGGAGCATCTGGATTATCACCAAGAAATTGGTATATAACAACAAGATTATCTGAAAACATAACACACAATACAATTAACATAATTTTAGAATAATTTAGTCATAATTTAATTACTGAAATCAGTTTTAAAACAATTGTTACCAGATAGCGAAGCAATACAGGTACGATATGGATTTCCTTTTGGAGGCGGTGGTGATGTGCAGTGATTAATTAATATTAACAATACACTAATTGACAATGAACTTAATGGACTCTGATTCGTTTGGACAGGAACATTAGTACTCAGTGTCAGTATGTTCCATAAATTTGCTTTAATAATGTAAATAAAAATTAGTATTTAGAAAAATATGATTAACAATAATATTCTTACAAGCTAATCCATAGAAAATGCCACCTCCTGACAACACGGGTGGCTTAATTTGCTCTGTATACCTTTGTAGCAATGCTTTTGACAATTTTGCAGCATCAATATTTTCCATGAATATTCTTAAAAAAATATGAGACTCATTGAGTCAGATTATAATTTTAAAAATTAATTTAAAGTCAACATACCTGTATATGATGAGGCTACTAGACGGTTGAATGGTATACATTTGAATCGACAAAACAACTATAATACAATTTAAACTCTCTATGTGAATAGAATAAGTAGAATCCCTATGAAAAAAACACAGTTTATACAATTAAGAAAATACCTATTTATAAAAACATAACAAATATACTCACGTTACTTTTAATTCAGAAACAATTTTAACTAAAAGTGATAAAAACTTGAATGATGTTGTTTCATTTAAATCTTCTGGAACAGCATACTCTTTTCGATCACCTAATGCTACTTCAATTCCATCTGAAACATAAAAGAAAATTACTATCTTTAAAAAATGTTTTGTATTATAAAATTGTTAAAGCAACATTAATTTGAACATTTTATTTTAAACTGCATATTCATATATATTAGTGTATATACTATATATGAATGTGTGAATGTAGAATGTTACTGAGAGCAGTTATTTGCAAAATAAAATTATAATTTTTTATAATAATTATGGTTTATACAGATTAAATTAATTAAAATTGATAAATTTCAAAAAAATATTAGTTTATTGAATTTGTAAATGTTAAAGGATTATGCTTATATATTATGTTTTAAAATAAATTAAATTTTACTATAAGAAAAAACTGGGTAGATGTTGAAATTAATTATAACAGTATTTTTCATTAATGTTAGATTACATTGACACACAAAAATAATAACTAAGTCAATACTCCGGTTAATACATTTTAAATTATACATAAGGTTATTTTAAGCTTTAATCACTAATTGATAGTTTTTTTTTTACAAAATTGACCAACACTAGAATCAAAATTATACAAAATATATCATACTTTTATTTCTGATTAATACATAATCATTAATTTAATAAATAAGTTACCTAATTCATTAGCTAATTTCTCATAGTGTAATTAAATCCTAGGAAGTAAAATTATCAAAGCGTACAATATGAAATCTAATTATTCAATAACTACCTAAATTCAAATTGAAATAAGAAAAAAAAACGATTAGCTCAGATTATAGTATTTTTAGACTTACCGGTTTGCAATTCAAATTGATTGATAATCTCAATTTCTTTAGAGTTTTGAACAAGATATTTGAGGAAATACCGAGCAATAAACAGTCCATTGAATACTTGCCACCGTAGAATATTGCTAAAGAAATCAACACAAATATTATGTAATTCTAGGATACTTTTGACTGTTATCATGTTAAGAATATGTGGATTACTTTTCTTCGGCTTCTAGCTTTTGTAAATCGGCTTTATCCAACAGCAGTCTGATCAACGTCTTGAAATTGGATGTGTTTCTGTTGTTGACAATCAACGATTCGCAGATGCTCTTCAGGCGATCGGTCAACATCTTGTCGTCTTGACTGAAAACAATCAGACTTTTAAACAGCGATCGGAGGCACTGAGCTTGTCGATGTGATGAATTATGTAACGCGATGTCTATACTCACCTACAGGTCGGCGGGTTCAACGAGAACGTGAGGAACGTGTCCCAGAACGGGTCGTCTATTGTGATCTCCAGCTCACCGGCCAACCGCAGCAGACAGTCGTTGTCGGCCAGTTCGCCGTGACTCGATCCGGCGCCCATGATAACAACGGCTGTTGGGTGCACAGGCCTCGTAACGTCTCCGCCGCTCTGCTCCGTCAGCTAATGGCGCGCTGGTCTTGGGAGCCGTCGGGCGGCCGACAAACGCATCGGCTGGTGGTTGTGGTGCGCGAACAGACCGAAACGCAGCGTGCCCGACCGATCGGACCGGAACGAGAAATCTACGACGAAGAAGAAAATATGATGACGTTTGCGTTGGGCCCGCGAAACGGCAACGGAAACAGTAATATCAAACACGGAAAATAACACCAACAACAAAGGCTGGCGCACAAAAACACACAACACCTCTCGATCGACCCCGACTTCCCGTTCGTCGGTGTACTTTTTTTGTCTGCGGTACGCCCGCCGCATTCGTCCGCGTACGCTCTTATCTATGGCACACCGCGTGTTATCAGCACTGCTGCGACTGATAACGTCGGTGGCTCGTACGGATCGACGACAAGCGCGCGCGGCGGACCCACCGTCGCCGTACAATAATAACATTCATAACACCGTGCCACGATGGCACATTTTTGCGGTTCTTATTTCTTACTCGAGAAGTGAGCACGCGACCCGGCTCGAATGACGTCTAAAACCCGGACGCTCATAGTCGTATTATTTTGTTATGTATAATACGGTATCATAACGTACAATATTATTATATTATCATCGTCGTTATTGTTTGCTGACTTGCTGTCGTAGGTATTAAGTTGCACGACGAGGTGCGTGTAGGGCTTGTGGTGGGGTAATGGATAGATCGAAGCACGATTGCGCGTCACTTTTGAATTTTTTATCGGAAAACAAAAACGCCGGATGATTACGCATCAGTCAACGAAAAAATAAATATATTTGACGACAGGTATATCGTTAAATTACTGCATGGCGCTACGGCGGTGGAATTACGTTTTTGTTGTAAAAAGTATACCCATTTTATTATTATTTTCATACAGAATACCAAATTGACGATATGTTAATGTTATTAACTCAATAATTAGTTTGATCGAGCCTTAAATGGGTTTCATTCTCTATTTCTTTTCATATAAAAAATACGTCGAGTGGGTCTGGGTATTAGCTCTGCTGCAGGTTGATTTTTCCCTTTTGACTTCATGTATCATAACTAAATGTATAGGTGGCAGGTGCTTACTTTTTTATGTCTCAAAAATGCCGTTCTTATATTTTATATATATTTATTTTTATTAGGATACGTATGCGGTTGGTTAAAAATCTGTCCTCTCTCGTTCTGAAAATAATCACAACTCACAAACTCACAAGTATTTAGGTAGGTACCTGGGACAGCGGTGTAGTGCTATAATATCTGTACGCAGTACGCCTCCACTGTATGTAAGTAGGTATATTGTATTTTTATGATGGGTATGAGCGTTGGTGGGTGCGGGTATACAATGAGAATATAATATTATGAGTAGGTGTCATTTACGACTCGGTTATATTATTATAGTGCACATACGTAATATTGTAGCTAGGGTATAAAAATAAACAGATAGAATGGACGATTGTTATTATGGAATAATGAGCGACAGCGGTTTATATTTACTTTGTAGGAGGGGTTCTTCTACTGTGGTATATACTAGAATATACGGGGCGATTTTAGAAATACATTTTAAGAGAAGCATTGATAGGTATAATAATAACCACGAACAAGATAAATGATTGGCTGGTTCACACTTAAATAAAAAAAAATCATATTTGAACATTTACTGCCTCTACGGTGTAACTACATGGTGATTACTTATACAAATTATATAATTTAATATAGGGTGTGCAATAAACCGTGTACCGGATATCCGTCATTGTATATAAATACATTGATTGTAGTTTAATGTATTTGCTATTTTATTTACAAAAGTAGGTCATGTACATTTATAACTTATGTTATAGGTATTTTCAGTTTTGAAGACTAAAACATAATTTATTATAGGTACCTAAACCTAAGTGGCTAAGTACCTAACATAGATACGCGCCGATTGTTAATCGTAAATACTATATAAAATATAACATAATTATAAGGTCATATTTTTTATAAAATGTTTTACGTTTAGTTACTCCCGTGATTTAACATTTTAAATCTTTAATTGACAAATTGATGGAGCGTTACTTTATAAAACAAACGTAGGTATTTTTTTTTAAATTAAATAATAATTATTTTAAAATAACTTCTCACAGTAATTTGTATTGAAATAACCTACGGTTTAAAAAATAAAAACACGTATTAATATTACTACCATTAAGCTTTAGTTGGGTTATTAGTTTAAAAAAAAACTATAATAGCTCTAGCTGCTATTATAGAATAATTTTCTTAAATTTAATAATATTTAATCAACAATAAATTTGTTCAATTTTATAGCACTTACAACAATTTCATAAATGTGTATGATAACTTAGGTCTTAGGGTATAATACAGTAAATAAATGAATGAAATACACACATCGCTTTACTCACTTTTAAATATAATTATGAATTTTATTTATCCAACTTTATTATTTGAATTCAAGTCTTTTCAAAATAATGAAAATTCTTTAAAAATTTAAGGTCACAGGTGACTTCAAAATTATTTTTGGTTTTATAAATGCTTATAGAAACTCTAGATAAACGATATGCTCTTTGTATTTTTTGACTCTCGTCTATATTAAAACATACATATACATTGATATAGCAATAGGAAATAGGTAGTTGAATTTTATGAAATAAATTTAAAAAAAATAATCTCAACGTAGTATTGTTAGTATTCCATACTTACGTAATTTGTATTGAAATTTAAGAAATTATAAAACTTATATGAAAGAGTCTTGTGGTATAGCACCATTTTTATAGCTGCATCATCGCAACATTTGCCCGCGTTTTTTCAATAAAATATACTAAAGTTTATTTTATATATTATAATATAATATTAGATTCATTAATGATTATTAATATTATGTAGTATTGTATTAGGCACTTGATAGCCTTAATATATAATATAACGGGTCACTGGTGGTCGTTCATTGAAATAATATTTTACTCACACAGTCACACATATAAACAGTGAAAAAATTATATTCTGCGTGATCTTCTCCATATCTTACACGATTTGAGTGTTATCAGCTTGTGTATGAAGAAGTAATAAATGATTATGTGATTGTTTTGGAAAAATTTTTAAAAATGAAGTATTTTATACATTATATTATAATTAACTAAATTATATCGTATACCAACGCTGAACGATGGCCGATAGTTATTGACTTTTAAATTTATATTTCTACAATCATATAATGACGTGTCGAGACCAATCAATAATATTACGTATATATAGGTACGCATTATTGTATTGTTATTGAAATATATTATCTTCAATAAATTATTTATATTATATTTAACTATATTTTAGGTATATGCTCGCAAACTATACAATAATACATCTTTATATACGTAGATACATATTGGTATTTGGGACGAGTGTATTCCATGGTTGTGAATCGGCCATGCAATCGAATTTCGTTAGCTATACGTAAACATAATATTATTATTATTATATAGTAGTTCTACACTTCTATTGCTAGTTATTGCGCCTTTTCTACGTTTTTTTTTTTTTTTTTTTATTTACAATTTCGTTTCTAATGCACTATCACTATTATAAGAGTAGAGTATATAACGGGTTTTTGGATACGTGCGCGCATACAATATACATAATACTATTGTGATATGCGACGCCCTATAATGTATGTTAATCTTAGTATGAGTATATTATATATTATTATATTATTATAATGTTTGATAACGCGTATATGTATATATTTGTGTGATGGTTACGTAGACGAAATACGCGAGGTTATAATGTAAAATAAGCGCGTTCTATAAATTCAATTTTTTTTTTTATTGGCTATTTTTGTTTTATTTAGATTCTGAAATGGGAGAGCGCTATATTGTATTGGTTTTAATATGACATGATATTTTCATCTCTTATTTCGTTCGTACGTCAACTTGTGTCTCGGGCTGTAATGAAAAAAAAACACCATATTATGTGGCTTCCCCCCCCAAGATTTGTAAACTGATCGAATGCTTCAGATGGTACTATTTAGACAAGTCATATTTTTTTAACCCCGCAAAGGTTTTTCATAAAACCACGAAAGACTGTCACGAAAACAGAATATACCTACGACGAAAAAAGACTTAGTCAAATAATATTTAAACTCTATACAAGGACATTCGAGCGCCAGCTGTTGAGTTGTATAGTATACATTTACAACCATATTCGTTGAAATAATATTATATTGCTTTTGGATTAAGTCACACAGTGATCTCACTGTTTTTTGATTGATGTTTTGAACACACAAATGTTCAACTCAGAATGATAATTTTATTGAAAATACATGAAACGTAAAATTTCTAAGCGTTCAGATAGTTGGTTCATTTGGAACGAACGAAACGATTATACGAACGTACCTATCGCTTGAAGTATAATGTAATTAAGTAGGTATTTAAAAATATTGAGACAGATCCTATACATAAAACTTATTAGATTTCTATTATTTTTCAAAATGTTTTCACTTGGGCGTTACATTATAATATATTTATGTATATAAGTGAGAGACTATGTGAATTAAAGTGTATATATTTTATTAATTAGATTTATAGGAATAGGAGATAGGACTACGGGCATACAGTCGTTGTATATACGTTATTAAAATAGATAAGTAGAGTTAGGTACTTGATATCTATTCTATGGTGTTGATGTGGCGAACTATTGATTATGGCAGCCTTTGTCTAGTCATTTGCCTTTTCTCAAGTATAACTAAGTAAGTATAGGCATATTGATTACCTACATATTATGTTCGAATCGATTAATACTATCGATTTACCGCATTGGGGTGCATAAACTCTCGTAACCCGAATGTTGGTCTTCTGGGTTCTTGGACGGCGGAATAAAATAATAATTATTCCCGTTGTATCGTGAATATAGATGATTAGAATTACATCATAAACTAAGCGATTGGATATGAAGTTCGGTCGTTAAATTGACTAATATATACCTTATATCTAAATACTTTGTATCTATATACATATATTTACAGAGAGAGTTCACGAGCGGAGACCGCTTAAGTCACCACTTAATGTACGCGCGCATTATTATTTTTTTAACGATAGTGCGTTAGTATAATACTGACGTAACAACGTAGTGTCGTCTTAGTTTTTGGATTTCTTGGCTGACAATGCTAACATGAATCGTGAAAAATATATGGTAAAAAAAATGGGTCGCGAGTCAAAATTATCAATAGGAACCTTTTTATATAAATATTATATTACAAAAAAAGTGATTACGAAAAATTATACTTTTAATTTAAAATTTTAGTATAAATAATATATTCATTTGCCTGTGATGATTGTTTTTTTTTTTTTTTAGGCTTATAAGTAAGTATCATATGGCATATACCTATATTATGCTATTGTTATTCTAAATTGCGGAATGTTTAACAAAGGTCTACCGTGAATTTTAATAACTGATTATTGACAGCAATATTTCATGAAAAAAATAACTGTGGAAATCAATGTGTGTTGTATGTACTTTGTTTACCTACTACCTATCTAATAACTATATAACATAAGTATGAGAATTATGTATCTAGTAAATATTAATTTATTTAAAAACCACATTAAAAAATTGTATCAATGTATGAATGCGCTTATAACCACCTTAATACTATAATTATTATCGGTATATAATGGGTTAGAAGACGCTAGATATCAATCATCTAATGCCATTTTATTTCAATGTAAATATTATCCAATTTTATAAAAGTCGACATACAAATATTGATTCACAATAAGTAATAACGAGATTGTTTAAAACATATTTTTCAGATTCTACTGTGTTAATGGCTACAGTTAATACTCGTAAAACAGTACTGTAACAATTATCGTTAATGCATTAACTGTAAAATAAGCTAATTGGTAGGTGTAAATGTGTAATAACTTACTTTGAGTGATAATTTAAACATATACATTTTTACGGATTTTTATCGAAAATAATAACATTTAGGTACTATTGATATTGATTTTACATATACAATTATACAAAACTAAAATTTTGGTTAACATCTTTATTTATAATATATAACACTAAAAATTACACAACACATTATGAATGTACAACTTTGTTTAAATATTGCTATTGCCTAATAACTATTAAGTATAACAAACCGTTATATTACAGGCTGATTAATTAAAATTTATTACAATATTAAAGAATCTATATTATAAGAACTAAAAGAACTTCTACCTCGAAAATCGATTAGTATTTCAGTTACAAGTTTTAAAAAATATATATAAATAAGGCTACCGTCGTGAGTATTACAGTTTATGGTTTCATTAAACTTTGAATGCAAAATCAAATGCATTTCGGTGTTTGACAATAATTATTCATCGTAGTCATCACCAAACGCGTTTTAACTGAAGTTCATTTCGACAGCCGTGCGCATTATTATTTCTTTGACTGTAACATAAATAATGGTGAAAAAGTTTCAGCTGTTTGAACTTTTTTACCTTCAACAAAAATTATTTATCTTCTCTTAATTTATTATCTACTTAGAAAAGAGTGAAATAGAATAATACAGCCAGTCTAATATTATAAACTAAAATATGTTTCAGACTAAAATTTAAAAACGTACTATCCCGACCGAAGTCTGAAAATTTAGTCACCACAGTTACTGTTGTATAGTATTACTAATAGGTAGGTACTGGACTTAACAACATCGTTTATTTTCATAGAACTCAAAATACAAAATATACAAAATATATTAAAACAAACCAATTTTATGTATTACCTTTATATGACGTATAATAACTATAATATAACATAATAAAATTATACCATATGTATATAACTGCAGTTCGGTTTGTTATTAAAGCTATCATTCACCACGTTAAACCACCTGAAACACGCTTATTTCGAACTATGCCTGTACGATATGCTGCAATTAAAATATTATTGGCACAAGTGCACAACATAAGTACCTACACGACTAGCCAGAAAACAAAGGAACGCATACATGTATACGTAATAGTATTATTATTAATACTATACATAGGTATAAATATTATGTTCATCAAATCATATTCATCAGGTAAAATCACTTATTTCAACTCTCGCGGGTCATCGAAAACAATAATCCGACAGCGTCGAGTCTCGAAATATCATAATACAGTACTTCGATACGGGTATCCACTTATCCTGCAAGCACAGTATAATAAAATAATGTATTATTATTGTTGTTTGTGGAATAGGAGTCTACTCGCGTTAAATCTTTTGTTCAAGATGGATATATATATATAATATCTACCTTGCTTTTGTGCTTTGCTATTACACGAGCCAAATTCGAAACGATATAGGTATAAACGGTCGGAAATAATAAAACTATTATCGTTATTATATCGTATTGTTCTATTATATATAATGAGCTGTAATCATTTTATTATACTAAACATATTATATTGTATAGTATAATTTGGAAGTGCACCCAGAACTTTGAATGACTTTTTCGTCAGAGGTGCTTGACACGGGACTGCGATGGTTTACAAGGTTTACAAGACTTCCAAGTACCTATAATATAATATTAATACAAGCTATAGTGATATGTACATATATGTGGCTATATGTCTTGCAGATTTAAGTCTGTCTAAACACAATATATATACATGCATTATTTATGTATTATTATAGGTATAAACATATGTATGTAACAAAGTTTGTCGCTCTCACCCCTCAACCACTGACACACAAAATTTCATTATTATGCGATATTATGACGTAGCAATTTGACATGTGTGTATTTTAAAGCTGCACATAGGAAATATTCATAATTATTGATTTATATCGTTTTTAATTTGTTGACAAATAGTATAAAATGTTTCATCAGTATGCCCAATACATATTATTGCTCATCCTTCATATTCTTCGTTTAATAATGCATATATTATTTCAACAATGATTTTTGGAAATATTTTAGTGTACACTATGGCGTATAGCAGGGGTGGTAAAAATATATTAATTTATATGTGTACGTGATACACTTATAACTTATAAGTATTATTTAATTTCACAGTTTTACACAATACGTATTTTAATACATATAAAATATGCTACTCGATATCAGTGTATATATTGTGTATACCTAATCTCGTTTTCATAGTTATTTATTGCCTTTTTCTAAATCTAACTTTTTATATTCGTGGGTTGAACAAATTTACAAAAAAAAGATATTTTATTTGTTTTCTAAAAAAAATCCAAAACTTCGAGAAAATGCGAAGGGATAAGTCGCGATCGATCTGTTGGCCATCCCTGATGTATAGTCACTACACGTTTAAAAATTTTGTACAAATTTTGATTAAGATACATTAATATTTAAAAAAAAAAACGCACAATAAAAGAAGGATGGTTTTTATTTGAAAAAAAAAGTATGTACCGTCATAGGATACTTGTTAAAATATGGTATAAATAAGTATTTGAATATATAGTATTTATAGTTAGTAGCTTGGTATTATACTAGAAATTAAAAAAAAAAAAACATCATAATTCGAATAAATTCATAAAAAAAATTAAAAATTGGGTATTAGCATGATTGGTGAATCAAAATGTATGTGTATTATACAGTTATATAAATTGATTATATTTTCATTCAAGTAGTTACATAACTTATCACTTATGCACGAATAGTATATAAAAAAAACGGGCACCTATTATTATATATACCTAAAAACACATTTATGATCACCATAATTCTAATATTATTTAAATATTTTATATTGTACCTTGTGAAACCTTGTTAAAAAATATTTATAACGTAATTAGTTGAAGGACGGTTAATCGATAATTATTTTCTGATCATAATTAAGACTTCCTTTAACTGATTGTCATGAAAGGTTTACAATGCACACGAGTGGCTCTGCAGTAAAATGTATCATATTACTGATGTTCTAAAATGGTAATTATGTTCAAATAATCGATTGTGCTGTGCAGATTAAATAATACTCAACATCAAAAAGCATTACAGAATATCTGAATTTAGATAATACACACCGGAGGCGCTCCCTATTTTTTGTGCCTCATATACATTATACAAGTGTGGTTAAATTTGATAACCGTTTTTCTATAGTTGAGCTCATAATAACAATATTAATAGTTGATTTTGTAACGTTTCAGTTAGCTACCAACTCTAACCTAATAATTTCTAATTTATTTTTTGCTAGTAAACTAGACGATAATGTATTTTGTTTCATAGTAAATACAAAATGATTTACCAGGTTGGCACATTCCCATTTTATCCTTCAATAGTGCATCTATTTGAATTTTGACTTTCCGAATTGTTCTGTGTACTTAAAGATCACATTTCCAAATACTTACATTTTTTATGCCATTTAAGGAGTGTCATGTGATAACACAAACTTATTTTTCAAAGAGAAAATCACTTTTTACTGTAAAATATCAGTGTAAGTATATAAATCGAATTTCAAACGAGTAATTTTTGGATATTATATTATAAAACTCTATACTTGTAGTATACTAAGTGATAATAGTGATAACAGTCCATACGATAATATATTTAAAGATATTATTCAATATAATGGTTATGATAATTTAAAAATTATAGTAAAAAAAGTCTATTCTTATCTGAAAAAAAAAAATGTTTATTGTAACGCCATTACAAGATTTTCCTTCTTATAGATTATGTACAATATTTAAGTGCCCTCAAATCGTGGTCCTTAGTATGCTTACAAAACTCAAAAAAATAAAAATTTGTGTTAGTACATCATTTAAGGATAAATAGAGGGTGGATCACTCTGTATATTATAATATTATACGACTACATATAATATAATATATTTTTTTTATCGGATTGTGAGTTCCTACCTGCGTTCATTGTTAGTGTTTACTATCGGGAGCGTGTGCGTGCACCTCGTTCATGATATGAAACGCAGAGTCTTTATCGGTCGTAAAAACAAACAATACATAGGTTGTATACATACATGGGTATATACTTCTTAGTATAGTATACAGATTATAATGAAAAACCGATAATGTTAAAGCATATTACAGCGAATTTTGTCGGATATATGAATAACGCGTGTATGTATTATTACTGCATGATATACGAGACTGGTGCACTTAACTCCACTACATAGGTAAAATAAAAGTGACTATGACGTAGGTGTATAGTATTACGATATTATTAATAATTTACCTAAAATATTATGTAATTCACACCTCGGGAGCTTCTCGAAGTACTGAAGCGTTTCCTTAATATAATATACGGTACTATTATAACATGCGATGTTATTGGTACACGAGCAGTAGGTACGAATGGTTTCGTCTTGGAAACTTTTTTTTATCAGACTTCTCACGGCGAACTGGAAAAATATTGTTTATTATGTAGCGTCCTGGTATGAGGATGTATACAATATGCATAGAGTGATTTTATTTTTTAATAATGAATTTGTTCAAGTTCTGATTTTATAGCACCTACCTATATGATATATACTAAAAAATGTATTTTCTAATACCTTCTCGTTTGAATTGTAATATTTTAAATAATCGACATTTTTAATTAGAGCATCTACTGAAAACTATTTATACAGTAACAAATCTAACTGGTTCTCATTTGAAATAAATTGATTTATACAACCACAGTCTACAACACTACAGAAAACTATTTTAAGTGTACAATAAGTTTAATTTTTAAAATATAGTATTTAAGTGAACGTGTCAATTTAATAATTCAAAAACCACAAATTGAATATATTTATTATTATGATTACGTTATACCCGCATGTGTTTTCTCTGTCTTACTAATGTAGATCAGAGCATATTTTTGTTCAGCAGAACACATTTTGTGATGTTAGCTTTAGTTTAGAGTAAATTTACCTATTATTTAATTTAAATGTAAGAATATTATCTAGAAAATGTCAAATGATAATATCAATAAAAGCACATGAGATTTTTTAGATAATATTCTTACCTTTAAATTTGATAATAGGTAAATTTACTCTAATATTAAAGCTGACATCACAAAATGTGTCTGCTGAACGAAAATTTGCTGTGATCTATATTAGTGAGACAGAGACAACACATGCGGGTATAAAGTCCTCTTAAGTGGAGTGGAAGTGCTTGGTGAATCTGAAAGAAAACCAAGGAGGGGTCAATAGGAGCAATTTTATAAATTCTATTTACCATGAACATTTAATTATTTTTCCATTGAAAATTGTCCATTTTTATTTTATTGCAATAAAGCCATCACGGCTTCTGCGGTGTAACATTTTATCTACAACCGATTATTTATTTGATTTTGAACACCAATGACACAATACACGTACAAAGATACCTGCTATAAATGCTATGATATTCTAAAATCAAAGCTGATTACTGAATTCTACAGTTTTTATGATAATATCAGACACCAAGTCATCTATTTTTTAATTAATATGATGTGCCTGCTATGTACAATGGTTTTTTTACCACTCCTCGCTACTTGCCGTTAGTGCGTCGTCGTAACGTGCACAACAAAATAATTTTCTTTTTTTAATATGTATTATTGCTATTTACTATAATACTATAATAATATATTGACACTTTGTCAAGTTTGCGATAACGCATTTGTTATCGTGTACGGAAATCACGTACGACGTACCCAGCAGAACCTTTACACTATATATTTTAATAAAGAAACAAAATATTACTACTGCAGGTAAATATTATATAATAATTTTAATAATCCGAATTAGTATTTACACTATAATAGTTACACATTTAAGAATTGGAACTGTACTGCTAAAATTAATAAAAATCTTTTTAAAAATACGTTTTTATTTGTAATATTATGTTTCATTTTAATTATCAGTGGTGTAAATGCATCGTTATCAAAGTACCTATCGATAAAAATAGTGCATAATTTTCACCATGACCACTGTTTTAAAAATATATTTTTTTTCTAGAAACTAATAAATGGGTGAAAAAAGAAAAACAATACCTATCGGTTATTACCACTCACCACTCACCAATTCATCAGTATGGCTGATTTCTGTATACAACTTATTTTCATGTCGACTAATAACGAGACAATTTCTATGCCTAGCTATTATTATTAGTTTATTTTTTCGTTTATGTATATGTATATTGACATATTGCCACTTCCGTTTAGGACCTCTGTATCCGCCCTTGCAGTAAATAACCCATCGATATATCATTGTTGAGTAATGGTTACATATTTGCATTTTCAATAGGTTAACAGTTTTCGTTTATTTTTATTTGGCGTACTATAATAACATATTATACAAGTTCTACGACTTTAAAATTGTTTACACCTTGGAATTTGGATATTCATTATTTATTATAAATAAAATGTTTTTCGATTCTAGTTTAAAATGTATTTTGTAATGTTTGTAAGTGTTTTGAGTTGTACAAGCTATTCGAAAAAAAATGTGGTTTATAATTTTAATAGGTTACACGGAAAAAAAATAACTACGAAAGCCATATATACATGTATAATATTATATTATATTATATATTATCTATATGATTATTTGAACTCTTATAATGATGTTAACATAGCAACGAAATAAAAACAATAAATTAGAATTACTATAATAATATAAATAGTTTCTTGAACCATTTATGTTTACTTAAACGGCTATCCTTAGTTAAAATAGTTAAATAGTGATTACTATAAAAAAATATTATTGATATTACTATATTAGTATAACTATTGTATTCTATATATTGGTTGAATTACCTTGTTACCTATTTTGTTACTTAAACTTAAATAAGCGAGTACTTACTATCTGTACTATTTCTAATAGTAAAAATTATACGATAAAACATGAAAATCGCAAAAAAACAACATCAACGATGAAGTCCAACACTAGTAACACAGTACCTATGCAGCGCTTTATTAATTTTGATTACAATAATATTTATTTCATCAACTGATGATCGTAATCATTATTCATATTTTGAATTTAGCTGTTTAAGTGGTTTTTTGAGTTTTTTCGTCTAATAAAAGTATTTTTGTTTTCGATAAAAATACCGATGACCGTGTAATGGCGGTTAATTCATTGAACTTCCAAGGTGGTAAATAATTTCTTTGCGTATTCTATTTTCCGTAAGTTGCGATTTTATAATTTATTTTATAAACCAAATCAGACTTCGCCGTGAGCTGTGAGTATCACGATATGACAGCATTCAACGTCAAACTGGATGAGTAGAGCTGTAGTTGAAGGGATCGTTCAAATATTAAATAAATTGTGTTTATTACATCTACTTTATTATGTATAGAATATAAACTAAAATGTCTAATTCACTTTTAAAAATGAGAATGGATGACAATGCACATGAATTATTTGATGTTTAAATAAAAAATATTGAATTTTTAAATGTAGAATACATAATATCATAATAATATGATAATAGTATCATAAAGTATCCACTGCAGTAAAATATGTCATAAAAAGTTTTCTATATCATGTCCACTTGTTTATTTTAGAATATTGAGAGTTCTATTATTCGAGGTATAATAATTGCGATTGAAAATAAAAATATCTAAAAGGTATAAAAACACTAGTTCATTTCCATTCTAACCTAAATATAAGAATAGTTTTTTTTAATCTTGTTCACACATTGTCTCATTATAAGCATGGTCGGGTGGCTATAAATTAATACTTTTCGTTTTATACACCAATAAAATAAAGTGGGTTTATCCAATATCATATCATAATATTATATTGTTATTATATTTTATACCATCCTATTTATTAATTGGTGATTGTAATAGTATTTGAAAATGTTTCCTCTCGGAGAAAAAAAATAATCAATTGCATAATTTATTCAAAGCACAGTTTTAATTGAATTAATTTATATAAAAAATAATGCTTAGTGGTAACTAAGTGAGTGCTGAAAGTGATATCCACCTTGATAACGCCGACAAACTCATTTAATAATTTATTTTGTGATAATTCAAAATTTTACTACCTGCTGGCCGCTTATATCGTGTGACAACGTTGTAAATATTATGTGTGAACTTTTTTTAAAGTTGACGATATTATTGATGTTTTTTTGATTTAAATAATAAAAACATATGATCTAAATCTAAAAACGTAGAAACATAATAATGTAATGTGTAACGTGAAATAATAATATGATTAATTTTTATAATTTAAAAAAATATTGGCAAAAAACTTTACGTTCAATGTACCTAATACTATTTAAAATAGTATTATTTTTTTTAAATTAATATAAAATAAAATAATTAAAAGGTATACACCTTTATATACCTGTATAGTATATATAGTAACTATTAACTCAAAACAGGCAGTCGTTCTTGAACGCCCCCCCCTTCTCCCAACTCAACCATCTAAATGCTTATACTAATATTTACCAAAGTTGTTAAATTTTTTTTTTAATGAAAACAATTTTTTTAATAATAGCCAATAATATAATATTTTTACGGTTTTGTAAGATCAAAACATAGCACGCACGTCAACAATGGTATGTTGGATTCAACTATACACTTCAAAGATGCAAAACAAATAAACCGCCAGTGTATATTATAATAACAAGTATTGAAATTATTTTTCCATAATGAAATAATGATTTAATCGTCTTTATTATAATAAAATAATAGTGTTCATAATGTGTTCTGGTTTTCCGTCGAGATACGGCCATTCTTTTTTTCGATTTTTTTTTTTTTTTGATCAAGTGAATTAAATTTAGTTTTTTTAACAATACGTAAAATGTAAATATCTATTTACAATATCATTAGATAATACTCAGCTAGTAGAACTAGTAGGTATATTATTATATAAACGCACGAAATGTAGGAACGGATAAATTATAAAATTTAACGTAAAAAATTACAATGCTAGGAAAATTTGAATTGTCTTTAATTTAATAATATATAATATATATTGCACTTTAGTAAAATAATAGGAATTTGCGGTTGATAATAAATTAAACAAATTATAAATAAGCGACGCGATGAAAATGTTAATTGGAATTGGCACACGTGTGTTTGATACACAATTACGTATTTTTACTGTAAAATATTATAATAAATAATACTACTATTAGCTGTGGCATATTATAACGCTTTGACGTCAACATTCACGGCAGGTAATAATAATTATATGCGTTTGCGGTCCATGATAATAACAATAAATTATTACGTTTCGTTTTATTAGTAAAAACTAAATATATAATAAAAGCTGAACAATTTTAATGGGATTTGAATTTAATACACGTCTACATGACGTGGTGTGTTTTTAAATTAAGATACCTATAATATGCACAACGTTAGAAAATTAAAATACAAATTCATAACTTTAATAATATTATTATAAGTCATTATACAATATACAGTCATTCATAATATTTCGCTGTTTCAAATGTTTTGATTATCGATAATCATGTTACACGGCGTGTATACCTATGTCCGTGAAGTTAGCCGTAAATTTTAAATATGTTTTTTTCAGTAGCAAGTCATATTTAGTAAATATAAGTAAACATAAATAAGGTTCAGCAATATTTACTTATGCATAAAAATTGAATATATAAATAGCCTAACTTTTTAAAATCCGAGATCTGTTATTTCTCAGAGTTAAAATATCGTGAGCGATTTGCAAGTATTTGTGTGCAAAAATTCAATATTTTTAAGCTACCTCTCTATTAAACACCAATCCCTAAACATAAAATTAACCGTATTTCATTTAGATTTTAACTTTGACTGTGACAAAATAAAAAACCCGTTAATGAATCATATGTCTAACAAATTCATAAAGCTCCAAGTTCACATTTCTAAGAATATATAGGTACTTATATTATTATTTGAGTTTAAAGTTTACAACTATAGAGTTCAATTAGTTCATGGTGTATGTAAAATATTCCATCTCAATAAAATATAAGTATTTAAATATGATTTTATTTCATAGTGATGACTGATGAGTAATATGTGACCTTTATATCAAAACAATTGACATTTTTATAAAGTATTAAATGTCTTAGACTACTCCATTCACAACATATATATCCATTTACGCGTCATAATCCTTCCACGTAATCGTCGTCGTAAGTTGAAATTAGTTGGAAAATATTATGTATCACGATCTCTTTTAGTATTTTATATATCTGTATGTAATTATACTCATTCCATAGATCAACATTAAAATTCCACCAATGGATCGCTTCTTTAATCAAACGCACCATATATATTAAAATCGTATCATAAATCAAAATATATTCTTATTGTTTAGATGATATTTTATGACTAAGTGTTAATTGAAAAAAAATATTTTTAATAATAAATAACATTTTAATAACAATAATAACTATAATACTATATCATTATTAAGTATTAACTATTAAACATCATCGATAAAGTATATGAAACATCTATCTACATATCAAAAAAAAAAAAATTATTATTTTCAACAGTATACATTATATATATATATAATAATACAATAATATTTTGAAATTATCCTGAAACAGTCGTATTGTATTTTTTGCAGTTTTCGATTTGATCAACAGATGGCTCTACGCTTATCACGTTCTAACGATGAAACTGACTATATCATATGTTTATTTTTCGCAAACAGTAGGTATAATCATTTATCCTTTGATATGCACTGGTGGTGTCAAAACAGTTTTAAATGGATAGTATGATAATAAGAAATACATATTATTATATGACATCAATAATAATATTGTGACGATAAAACGAAATATATGAAACGTATGACTTGGAATAAAAAAAAACCCACATATTATGCGGTCTATTATTGTATCAAAACTTTGAACTTTGATGTACCGTGTAAGGATAAGGATTTAACGGCGAAAATAACGCACAAAAGAAATCGATCAACACCATGACCAGTCAATGGTAAAAGCACTGCCGAAGTATTTTGCTCGCGGCCAAATCCATATTACATAAATAATAATGTTTTTAAAAACAACAGACGAAACAAGTAACGACCGTAATTTTAATGAGAACGTTCGCAATGTTGTTACAAACACGAATTACACGTAACAATACGCGAATAAAAGTTTATAATATCCGAGCGAGCTAACCTAGACCGGGGATCGGAACCGACACACATTTTAACGAAATCGGTTTCGATTTTGTGAAAGCTATTTGTATTTTTGTCGTGGTTTGGCATGTGTAAAGGCTTGGCAAACGGTATTTACAATTTTTTTTTCTGTCAATGCCTTGTAAATACAGTAATCAAAAATAGTCGAACGTTGCATTCGGGTATTTGGCGTACAGCAAAACTATTTTCCAGCAGCAATCTTGTACGTTTTAGTATTATAATATTATGTATTGTATAATACTAAGGCTATCACTAAATAGTAAAACATTATACATTTTACGAATTACAAAAATCCGCACTACACTGTTGAATAATAATTATTGTTAAAATATAACATAATACGTGTTGATCTCGTGTTGGTTACGGGTTTAGCATTCAAACGACCGGAAATGCAATAGTAAGCTGACAAATTCTGCGCACATTTCGATTTACACTTGTATTTCGTGTGTAGGCGGCGTGTGCGCGTGTGTGTTTGTGCGGGTGGGTATATATACGTCTACAGAGAGTAAACGCGGAATGTGTAAAAAATAAGTAAGTATCTAGCTTAGTATAGTAGCTTTTATTCATTTATTTTTTTCTTTCAATAATATGTGAACAAGCGTTTATACTATCTCACTTTTTCTCTTATACACACAAACACGTATACATACAATATGGTATATAACTATGTATAACGCGATACACGCGAATTGCGTTACTCGCCGACACACATCGTGTAATTTAAAAGTTATAGTCAATAATATTGTGTTAGTGACGAGCGGGATTTAAAACCTTTATTTTGCGTCTTGTTACAGCTGTTTTATTAAATTTTTAACTCTTTAGGTTGGTGCACGTAGAACACAAATATTATTTTTTAATTTTAAATTTTAAATAATTCCAACCTTGTACATGTTGTAATAACTAGAAATAAACTTGTTGTACAAAAATTGTTTAAATAAAAATGTATCTAAGTAAATTTTCAGTGGGAAAAAAAATCGGTTCTCATTCAAAATAAAAGTTAGTTATTGTACAGTCTATACCAAAAGGGTTAAAACTTTGAAATGTTTTCAAAATGTGTATTTCAGTACTCCGTTTAATCTTCCAAAATCCCTATTTCAATCCCATATCATCCGGCTCAAACATTTAGTGATACCTCTTATAATAGCATGAACACATTATATATATTATATTGTATTATATAATACACATATCTCTATATAAGTACGTTCTACACAATCGAATCGTACATACCTGTATATATACTGAAATTTTAACGAGCAATATCGTATTTACATAATATTATGTTATGACGTGTGTAAGTGTAACACAATGGAATATTAATAATGTATGCATTTAGCGCGAGTCTCGGCGGTGCATGAAAAATAAAATAAAAAACGTGTCGTTTATTGTTTTGATTGGTACTAACTAAACCGTAAGAGAGCTATATACCTACCTTATTTTACCTGTGTGTGATATTGTATATTTTGTATTCTTACTGTACATAATATTAGTTTGTTAATAATACATCAACTTGTTATATCAGAATCACTCTGTATAAATGTAATTATCTTAGATTTAAACAAAAATTATGTTTTTACATTGCGTTTTCGTATCGATTTAGCTCTGAAGAAGAAATATTGGTCCTCAACCCCTTTCTGTATAAAAAACAATTATTTTTCAATTAATTAGCAAATAAATATAGGCAATATATTAATCAGTAGTTAAATGCAAACTATTTACCGGAAAAAATTATTTAAATTGCTGTTGCGGGGGGGGGGAGGGAGCAAAAGCTAAGGACATGAGGGAAACATATCAAACACTTTGCTCAGATAATAATTAACGTCATACGTTTGAATAAATCATCCTACTGTATTATATATTATGTTTTTGTGTCACAATGTGATTGTACTGTGATTTTTAATTGCATTGTAAGGATTACGTTGAATCTAATATAACGTAACGTCTGTAGTGTTAAACTTTCCCTAAAACACTATTTTCATAATTATATCCAGATGTCTCTAGAGCGAGTGATAATTACGTTTTAATAATCGATTGGTACCATGCGCGTATCAAAGAATTTGATAATAATATTATTAAAAATGTATAATGACAGAACGCTGTGCAGACGTTGATAAATAATTCCTAAGATGCAAGTTTAATGAATGAATTAAATAATATGGCTGCAATGTCTTTTTGAATTGTAGTAATACATCAATAATTACTCATTGACAATATTCAATCACTCATTTATTTGGCTGGACTGGAAAAACTTGGCTGTAACTAAACTTGCTACGTCTCGCTTCAAGTGTTTTTTGTATTTTTACCTAACCCGAGAAAAAATTTCAAAATCACACTTATTTAAAAATTTATCAACCAGCTATTACATAATAAATCATAAAATATTGTATGTCAAGATGTTACTGGATAATAACATTAATGAACAATAACATATATAATACATAAATTCTCTCTCGATTATATTATTGAAATACCTAAAGCTAAAATAAGCTAGAATAAAAAAAAGGTAAACCATATTTTAAAATAATTTCTATAATAATAATTTTTACTTTCACGTAAAAATTATCTTTAACGTCATGTCATAATGTGTAAACACGATGAATAAAAATATGAATATAACATCTTGTTCAAAGTCCAGGACTTTACGCAGAGATATTGAGTGTTCTCATTTTCTCAATTATTGCTTACACACTGTGTACAATATAAGGTTCATACAATAATATAAAGATGACAATTATCTAATTTATTTGTTTATTTAAATTTAGAACCTGAATACGTTTTGTACTTTTGTTACTAGGGATAATAATATATTGAAAATAAAAAGACTTAGGTATGGTTTCTTCATAATCTCAAATAATTGATAAAAAAAATAACTTTATCGCTCCAAGCAGAATCTAAAATTGTATTATACACGTACTTAGTATTCGATTATCGAGAGAGGGGTGTATAAGTTAATATTGGCCATTCAAGAATAATGTTGGTGATAATTAGGCTACTCCAATCGTGTAATCCCAGCTAAGTCCCTGCATTACACAGGGATAACAATTTATTATTATAATAATTAACTAGCATTTGTAGGTAAATGCAAAAATAAATATCTATTTTTTTGTTACAACGTGGTCTGAGAATAATTAAAAATGTATATCCTTGCTTTAAAAAACTCAAGTACTCTATATCTCCATTTTTAAGGAGTTCTATATAGGCTCAAGAAGACCTAACCAATCGGTTCGATGATGCGATTTTTATACTGATATTTTAAATCGGATTTAGACATTTAATTTGGATTCTACAAATTAAATATTTTATTTGTTTATCTTAACAAGAAAAATTTAATTATAAATATTCGTAAATAAAAAGTCAAATTTTGATAAATACCTATAGTAAATCTAAATTTGTTAAAAAAAAAATAGGACAGAAAAAAGAAAATATGAAAGATCTAAAATCTGTTTTCTATATCTTTACTCTGTAAATAGTTTGATTACGTTGAAATTTATAAACAAGAAAATCAATCGTTTTGAATTGAATAAAATAAAATTTATAAAATTTATAATTTAACTGAAGAATAATAGATGATACAATATAATGTAAATATTGGACTTAAGTTCAAATATTGTAATGTACCATATAAGCCAGTTTGTTTTATATCATACTTACAATAATTACAGTGTAAGATATCGGTTATTATCATTAAAAAATAAATAGCTGTAATAAAATGACAATATCGATGATTTAATTATTATAAAATAATATATTGCACTATCCGATACCCGGCGTCAAGAGAATACTGACTATACATACACAACATGCACAGCATACACAATATACAAATGGATATTTTACTCGTCCTACGAGGTCTCTTGGGAAAACTACTTGGGCATATACTCTAAAAATAAATTATATTTAAGACATTTAAATTTTATATTTCGTAGGCCACACTGTCAACAAAAACAAATTATAAGATCAGTTATCTTGATGATTAGCAATAATTATTATTGTTTTTTACTTTTCAATTGTAAACTCTTATATAATACTTAATTTGATCGATTGCTACATGTGAAGAAATTTTACTCTGCTATCGCTACCAGTGACTAAAAAACATTAAATTTGTATGTACGATTATAGTGTAAATACTGTAAATTATACACATAATTACATATATAAACTGGACACTGTGATGATCGAACTTATTGAATATATTTTATTGTATTCTTATTCTGAAATTCATACTTGGTTAATAATAATAATAATAAAATAATT
The DNA here is from genome assembly GCF_003676215.2 of Rhopalosiphum maidis. Classification (NCBI taxonomy): domain Eukaryota; kingdom Metazoa; phylum Arthropoda; class Insecta; order Hemiptera; family Aphididae; genus Rhopalosiphum; species Rhopalosiphum maidis. Next base: position 73,416,275 of record NC_040877.1, read on the forward strand.
ACGAACTCAATCGAGAGAAATATGATCATGATCGCACATAGGCAATCTAAATATTATATCCTAACTTTTTTTTTTTAGTAATAAATCTCAAGCTCTTTTTTTATGTATTTTTAGAGTAATACCTTATTTAATTTAGTTTATTATCCACTTTCAGTATTTTTTTTAAATTTTACTTTAATAAACTATACAGCAACGCAACATTTTGTTAACGAAATAATAAAAAATATCTTTAAACGCAAGAAGGTTAGGTTAGGTTTTATATACACTAAGAAATATGAATATAATTATATGTGTTATTTTATTCTCCTATACAATAATAAATATTTTGTTGTTTTTTTTTTCAGCTTAAGAATATTAATTATAAGTATACCACTTACTATGGTTTGATGGATATTTTTGAAAAATACATATTATTTTCGATATTTTTTAAGTTCAAATTTATATATATATTTAATATTTTTATAATGTATATATTAACCAATTTATAATTGGTTTGTGTTTTATTCGAATACCATTTATAATTTTAACTACCTATGATAAAAATATCGTATTAAAATGTGCATTTCAGATAAAATTTATACTCATTATTTAAAACTAAATATTTAATTGTTACGTCATATTATCTAAATACGGTATATAGGTATAATAAGGTGCAAGAATTTCAAGCTTCCAAGTTTATAAACCTTTACTGTGTCATATTTTTGAGAAAAAAGTCAATGAGAGTATTTTCCAGTCGACTATATGAGAGATAAGCTTGTTAACACACCTCCATTAATGTGTACGTCAACAATTTAAATAATGAAATAATTTTAAATTTTAACTAATAATATAATAATTTTTTATATCAGTTATTTTTAATAATGTTTTTTTTTTATTTACTCATAATATACTTAATCCATTTAAAAAAATTGAAAAATTCTCTCTCATATAAATTAAAATTTATGGCTAGACTTGCTCTGTTGTTGGCAAAGTTAGGTTAGGCGAGCTTAAGAATATTGCGTTTTTATCGTCATGTGTTGTTATAAGGGTAAGTCTGATCTCACACATTTGACGTAATAGACATAAATGTATTATAATAATAATTGAAGTCATCTCAAAGTATTTACACAACCCTATAATTTATTATGATATAGATTATACATAAATATAATTATCTGCCACGATTGTATACTTAACCGTAAGAACTTTTCAATTCTTATTATAAAATCCGTTGCATATTAAGACATGTCATTTATTTCTATAGTCAAGTGATATAAATATATTATAATCAGAAAATTTATTTTGATAACTAATTTTGTTATTATATCATATGTTATGTTAAATTAAATGAGGTTATGTCAAAATATAGAAAGTAATATGCTGATCATTGACGTAATTTGCGAACTAATTTCCAAGAAATTATTTTAATACTATTATTGAACCACGTGAATAACTGTCTGAAATGGAAAACATTGATTACGATAATAATAATAAGATATAATATTATGTGGTGTTTATAATTGTACTTTCGATCAAACTGACGAGTCAGATGTAGAGAAACCGCCAGTCCATATGCACTACGATTAAAAACGTACTGAAAGGTATACTTCTGCATATCTTCAATCGTGATATGCACGAAAAAGTCGTTCTTCCATAGGCCAGATTTATTGTGTTGCCGGTCCACAAGGATACCAGCGAAGTAATTACAATAAGACTGGTTACAATAATAAAAACGACGTGCCTGTTACGACGAAACAGATAAGTTGTGTAACAATAAAAGTCACAGAAGTACTTTTAAAAACATATAATAAGTGATAATTAATAATAAATCATAATAATATAATAATAATACGTTTTTTTTTTAATTTAAAAAAAAATGCCTACATCTCGTTTCAATAAATAATATAACATGTGATTACCGTGAATACCTAGTTCATATCGACAATTGTTGGGAATTTGGTTCGTTAATAATTGAGGAATAAGATTGTTTCTCATAGTAACGTCACATCTTATTGTAAAATATTATCCGCTATCATATAAAATAAGTTATAGCTAATGGTGTTGCGGATTATATGGTATATCTTTTATACAGTTTTAAACATAGAAAATTATGCGAAGTAATAAGTAAAGTAGGTATAATTTGTTAGATACGAGGACAGTCTGTTTTGTGAATAACAATAAGTTGTTAAACTTTAATAAAAATAATAAAAACTTATGAAAGCTTAGTAGTATTATACTTGCGTAATATGCGTCAATTAAAATGTATAAGCGTCTTTGAGCAAATAACAGTTTTTTTTTATTCTTATACTTATTTATATTTGCCATAGTCCATTGCTGCTATAAATTACAAATATCAATACACACATTCATATTATTATTCATGTGTACTTATATATGGACAATGTTTCATGTTTGGCTAGCCGTAATCTCGACTGATGACGTTATTTCGGACATCAGCTACCGATTATTAACACTATTCAACTACGTGTTGATGATGATATGATTTAATAACATAAACCATACACAAATAATTTTAAGATTTAATTATATTTAATTCTTAAAGATATGAACATGAGTCATTGACGTACAAATGTAATAATAAATAATAAATATACATATAAAAAGTTTATTAAGTATTACAAATATATGAATATGGGAGTAATAATTTGGCTTAGGTTAGGTTCATGACGAACCCAGGTATGCATGCAGATACCTAGGCTCGTCATGAATCTTGATAATTTGATTAAACTTTTGCAGATTTACAGACCACCGATGGTAATATATACATTTGTAGATAATTATATCACCATTTAGTTACTTAGATGATCGATCAACAAAATGCCGAAATATTAAATACTACATTTCTATTCTCACAGAAACTGACCTTCTATTTAAAAAAATATAGTTTTAGGTAAATCTTATGATGAGCGTGTAATGTGTAAATTATTAATAAAATAGCTTATCATATTGTCATAAATTGACAAATAATAAAATTGTTTATTATTGTTTATGGTTAGGTTAGGTATAGGATATTACAAAATAAATGCAAATATGACCTAAACATTTTTAAAAAAAATGCCAGAAAAAAATTTAAAACCCCTAAAAATATATCATGATAAATTACACTATTTTTAATTAATTTTATCAATTTAATGTTTATATTAAGTAATAAAATACGCCAATATTTTCGTGTTTTCTGGGGAAAATGTTCTTATATTTCTGTGTTATCGAATTTTAATGAACGAATATCGAATCGTGAAATTCGCATAAATCATATACGAAATATAAAGCCATAATTTTACGTTTAATTAGTTTAAATTGGTTTAAAAAAATGGCTTTAAATTACAAAAGAAAAAAAATTATCTAAAAGTGTGAAAATTCAATAAAATTAAAATTAAATTAATTAAAGATTATAGTATACAACTGAAACACATTTATAGCTTGAAAAACATTATTTAAAACGTCAAAAAAGGCATCGGCTTCGAAGCTCTAATTATAATGAGCTATAAATATAAATTAAAATACTAATACATAATATTAAAATTTAATCGTTGCTTGTATAATATAAGTTATTTTAATTGTATATATTTGATATTCAGATAATATTCTGATAATATTAATTTGAACAGCTAATATTATGATTATTCACTGATAATAGTAGCTGAAGTTTAAAATAGTAAAATGTTATCATTAGCCTAAAGCTGTGGATAGATTTACCATGTTTAGACACACGTCAGATAACGTCTGTGAGACTGCACGTAACATATTACACAAAGTCAATTTGAAACACATAAGATGCATAGGTACAAATAGTAACTTAACTAGTTTAAAGTTATTATGTCATAAGTTAGTAAATCATTGTGTTACTCTATAATTACTAAGTTATTGACGTTTAAATTCAAAATTTTGAACTCAGACTACACTAAAAAATTAGTAACCAATTCGTAATAATTTGTAACCACAAAATCAGAATTTGTAACCTAAGTCTTAACCCTGAATTTGGGGTTTCCTTTCTCTAGATTCGTATACCTATTTGGGAATTGTCCTGATCATAACAATGAAAAATTGTGTAATCATTAGGGTTAATGGTTGTCAATATAATATTCTAACATCTGAGGTGATGAGTAAGTACACTTAAATTATAAACCTAAATAATAATATATTATCAATTGCGTATTCTATAAACTTACCTCAAATTTTAAAACTGGCATAAGCATATGTGATAAGTAATAATATTACGACGGGCAAGGTTCTTTCGATATTAATTATCAGACTATGGTTGTATTTAAACGTCTTGTTTTTGTTATAAGAAGCACTATTTAGGGTGGCTAAAAAATGGTATATGAACGTCAAAAATTAGCACAAATATTCATCTACACTAATGTTGTAATCATACAATATATTTTTTGACATAATACTTAAAACCTTGAATGAAGGATGTCAATATATATATTATGATTACGGATTACTTACGAATTGGTAAATCTAGCATATTGAGTTGGCTGATTTTGCACGGAGATATGCAAGACCATTTTTGTGACGTCATATTATTTTCTATATTATAATATTATATATTACTATACATGTCCATGGTATTACTTATATATTTTGCTGATATCGTGAGAAACCAAAATTTTTCTGGCTAAATACTTCCCAAATCTCACGTGTTACACTGTATTTTTATCATTTTTTTTTTCATTCGTACCAGTACCGTTCGTTCATAGAAAGTCCTGTAACATGTCAAAATAATATTTTCAATTAGATTAATAATAATTCTATAATCAATGTAAAATTGTTCATGGCATGAAAAACGTTGCATATAATAAAAAAAGCATTATATTTAGTAATATTTCATAAAATATTTTAAAATTCTAATAGAAACAGTTCCGAATTAAATACGCATAGGCTATTGGTAAATGTTTTAAGTAACAATTTCGAAAACGATAAATTATGAATACTTAAGTAGATTATCATAAATATAGCATTTAATATTTTTATCATACAATTAAATATCTACGAAATACAAAAATGAAGCATTGGTTTGTGAGTACACTATTTTTTTTATATTTACTAAATACATTTCGTGAAATATTTATCGATATTGCTGCATTAAATTTTCAAGCATTATGAGCGAGCTATTTTTTTTTATATATTAATAGAAAACATGTAGATATATTATGTTATAAGCCTATAAATGGTTTTTTAAAAAAAAAGAATTGTATCATGTATGTATAGAAAATGTTTATATAAATATTTGGTGAAAATTTAAAGTATTTGGGATTATTCGTTTTTAAGTTACAATTAATAAACAATATCGATTTTGTCAAATACTGGTTTTGCGTGAAAATTCACGTTTTCCCTCAATTTTTTTTAAAAAGGTTTTCCGGTCATTTTGAAAAGTACTGATAAATTTTACCTTTAATTTATTAATTTTCAATTTAAAGTACAAACTAGATACAATTGTCTACCAGGACCTCCATATTCAATAATTGAAGCAGCATTAACCTAACCTGATGACTGACAGAAAAAAAATAACACAATCATCATTGTAATAAAATCAATAAATCATTGTTCCGCTCAGAATCCAAAAATATTTATTACAGAAATGTCTACTATCATAATTTTACTGTAATAACATATTTTTTGTGGCTGAAAAAATACGTAACTATACTGTAATATTGTTATAATAATGTCGTATGAAATACGAATCAAAATAAATCTACAATCGATTTTAGAATAGGATTGATATTTAACAGAATGTTTTGTAATATTGTAATAATGAGAAAATGCTGGGTGGATTAAGTGATATCAAGAAAGAGTATTTGCCATGTTGTTAATTTAAAGATCTTTCTAAATTGTTTTTCTTCAAACTCTAATAAATATTACAATCGTAGCTTAAATATAAAACCTTCAATATTTGTTACTGCATGCTTACCACCGTAAAAACCAATATAAATTATGGTTGGTAGTCGATTTATGTTTGTATCAATTATTATAAAATATGCAAGGGCCATGGCAGGAATATTGTGGTGTGTGTGTCACATTTTACACATGCCAATTGCATTGCCTTTGCATGTCAGTTGAGGACTCTATTGAATGAATAACGAACGTGTACATCGTTATTGGCTCGTTCTCTATCAGTAAGTTGATAATTCGTGTATTAGCCTCGAGCACCGCTTTCCTGATTTGCGTGAAATTTACAGTTCAACATATAAAGATAATAAGTTAAATCCATACGCGTTTTATTCTACACTTGATTAATTATGTCAAGTTAATATTGACTTTTAGATTATTAGTGGAGAAATTAAAATGTATTATCATTTAAAATAATGTGTTTTTTTTTTTTTTGACAAAATCAATTTGGTTTTTGTGCTGTAATTCAAAAATGATTATTTTAAAATTTTAATTAATGGTTATACAAAAATTTTCAACATTTTAAATATATCTACAGATATTTATAGGCTTTTGTAGTCTTAAATCTTTATTAGTATTTATTCGACTTATGTGTGTTCAATTTTTTTTTTGTATATCATTATACAATCTTGAAAATTTAACAATCCACCACAAGTTATCCTTATAAGAATTTTTAAATAAAGTTGATCATAATGTCACATTTGTTTTTTTTTTATAAATGATTAATTTTCAAATGTTAACGAAATTCGTCAATTTTTTATACACAGATCATTGCATTTAATTCATTTAATTCAAAAATAATGAAAATTAAACTCACAGATTCAATAATAAATAGGAAATTCTGCTCTAAAAATTTCAACAAAATATGTAAAACTGTGAAAAATAAATTTCACATAATTAATTAATATTTATATTTATAACTTGACAGCCATCAGGTATAAATAAATGCATTATTTGTGAAATATCAAACAAAAATTAAATATAAAAATGTAAATATCTATACGTTAATAAAAAAAAAATTTTCTGATAGAATTTATGCAAAATAAGCTGTTATATTATAATATATAATAATAGTATGATAAACATAATATCGGTATAAAATGGGGATCTAACGGTTTTACGAAATTCGAAAATACAAGAAGTACAAATAACAACAAAAGTATGCATTGGATAATTTATTTACACTAAATTTAAAATATTGAAAGACCAATTTCATATGTATATTTATAAAATAATAAAATGACTTGAAAATATTTTGTAATTCACTTACTTTCAATTATTGTTTCATTGATAATTAAATAAATAACTATATGATTAGCACCACGTAGGCGTGTATAACGTATAATAGGTATGCATTTTTTTTTTAATAGCATTGAAGGATTATTTTGTGTTTGTTTTTAAACTAAAACGTTACAGCTCCCAGAAATTGAATCGTATTGTATAGCGCAAAATTAAACTTAATAAAGTACATAATGATTTTAATTTGAATAATTTTTAACGTTAATACGGAGGAAAAGTTTCCGCAGTACAGAAAAATCTTTGTTAAGAGGTTTGGGGCGTAGTTCAAAATTTAGTTTCAGTTCAACAAAATTGTAATACATAAAATACGAGTTAAAAGTTCGTACTTAGTGGTGAAACTTACCGTCATGTTTTTATTTCTCAGGATTCTGTTTCATTATTCAAGAATTCAAGATACCTAATAAAATTATATATTAATTTTTAAAAATAGAATTTTAAATTCTGGTTAATTAATACACAATTTGAAAAAAAATTTCTAAGTAGAAATAATGTAAAATATTTTAAAGTAAAATTCAAAAATAATTTAAGGTTGTTAAATTCAATTTTTTTTTTATTTTCATAAGTTTGATATGAAAATAATTTTATCAATACAATTTTCAACATTAGTAAATAATTCAAAAACTGGGCAGAACACAAATTTTGGTAAATCAAGGCACTTGTACAGAGGCGTTCTCGCTCGGGATTTTTTTTGTGGGAGGGGAGATATGAACATTTATTAAAAAGTGAGCCCCTCTCTTATAAAAAAACATCATACATTATATTATATTATATTACATTGATTGACGTACGCAAAAAAAAGTTTTGGGTTTTTTTTTTTAAATCAGTTATTGAAAAGTAGAATTTTTTTTAGTTAAAATATATTTTTTAAATACAAACATTGATATAGCAAAATTAACATTAAAATTGAATAAGTAAATAACCATACAAAAACCCAAGTATTTCGGGGGGGATGTTTGAAATCCCAAAACACCCCCTTTTTACCTTCCTGATAACATATTATATTTTTGAATTTTTGATTAAAATATTGCATTTACGAAATTATATCAATTTTTCTTGATCTTATACGATCTGTAACCGTGCGTGGTCACTGATCTGTAATTTTGTAATCTGTAAACGAATCAATGTATATATTGTTACAACGAATATTGTGTAAAATTATAACTAATCAAAAAATGTTTTAATTAAATTTATTAATTTGATTATTATCACTATATATCAGTTAAATATGAAAAAAATACTTTAAAACTTAAAATAATAATAATAAAGGCTAGAGATCTATCTGTCATACCCTCCTTCCCCCGTAGGAACGCCCGCATACATTTGTCTTAATTCGGTCTCCTTATCGGTACTTTCGCTGTGCTGGAACGATGGTACAACCGTCCATCGAGTCGATTTCACGAAAAAATTTAATTACAAAATAATGTACATAAACATGAATATTACAAAAATGTAAATATGTACATACTATTTGTCACCACAAATGTACTTATACCATAAATATGATAATATTGTATAGGGATTTTAATTACCATAATTGACGTGTAATAACTGAGTGCCATTATTTTTTTTCGTTTTGTTTGTTTGGGTATTGTGTTTTTTTTGTTACACCGAACGTTTGTCAAAACGGCCATAGGGATAGCGTGGTATATAACTGTGTCAGAGATCATTTGGAGGTAATAATAATTTCGTAATGGATATCACATACACGCATACACTCACAGGTCCATATAATATAGGAGTCGGATAACGATATAATCCGGTAACAAAAATGGTCGGAAAATTAATTGAATTAAATAAAACGTTTCACGGGGTGTGACGAAGCGGGGTAACGGTGTGTTACGACGGAATGCGAGGTGTGTGTGCGGAGAGAACGTGGGAGGAAAAAGGCGACGACCGTTGTTCGGGCCGTTTTTAATCCCACCCTAATCGGATTGCGCTCAAAACCGCCGAAATCCCATCCCGTCCAAGTCTGATAATCCACGAGCCATCGTCGCCGGCACAGTATATATATCGCGCACACAGTACACTTATTATATATACATACAGACTTATATAACTATAGTATCGTTCACCGTCGCACCGATAGGTACTCATCATTCCGGTTAGCTGGTATATACAACCGACCTCCGCGAGTCGAAAACCAAATGAGCAGAATTCGATTTTTTGGCGTTTATCATAGTAATATATACACTCGAAGCTTAGCAGTAACCAGTTAAAAGTCAAAAAATTAATAATATAAGTTACTTTTTTGATAACTTTCGACTTGACAAAAAAAAAATGTTTTATACTAAAATTAAATATAAGTTGTTTCTTGTAATAATATTAACCTAACTTGGTTATTTTTGTATAATTTAAAATAATTCTAAATAGTTATTTGCCTATATATTTTTCTAAAAAATAAATATAAGTATACTGAACATAATATTATGTTAACTGTTTGTAAACTATTGCCTTAAAAAGCATTTATTAAATACAACACTGCAGTGCCAATAAGAGTTCAAGTAAAGCGAATGCTTAGTACATATGACCAATTTCTTAGTTGGAATAGAAGGTTTAAAGAGGAACACAATATTGAATAAACTGAGAATAAAATTGAATAAAGACTTATATTGTACTAATTTGACGATATTGTGTATTTATGTCACATATTATAACAATATAACATAACTATAATAGTTGGTATAAAAAAATAATTAAGTTTTGTGTAAAATGTATTTATTTTCGAGTTAGTACAAAATATGGAAGGTAAGTAATAAAAATGTACTTTAAACTTAAGATATTTAATACTGTCTAACTGTATTGTTTTCGTCGTAGAAAAATTATCAATTATAAAATATGGCGTTCATCGCTTGGTGTATTTTGGCTTAAGTGTTAAAACTTCACAAGAAAATGGGTTTATACCCAGTTTCGGTGTACCTCTACTCGCAAAAAATAACAATATCCAAATATAAACAACACCGATTTTTAACACGTTCAAATTAAAGGATTCGAAGACATTTTTTTTTTTTTTTTGAAACATAATCGCTATAAAACAGGGAAGATAGCACACAGATGTAATTTTTTTTCTTCGTTTAATTTTCCGGGAACAGGTATCCATATAATTTAGTTTACAGCTTGCTCTAAGGTGTGATATATTTATTTAAATTAAACCTATTTGAGGATTTGGTATGTGGTTAGTTACAGAGTTAACCAAAAATAAAAATAAAATCATTTGAAGTTAATCACTGTATAACAGTATTGCAGACAATGAACTTAATATTTTTTTAAATTTTTACACAGAAAACATTAACATTTCTAGTATAAATAATGTATCCTCCTTTATCGACTATATATCACTCCTTAAAAAGTTGTCTATCATCTGCTTGTGAAAATATCGTAAAAATTAATTTAGTTGTGATTTCAAAAATTAGTCCAGACATATATTATTTACTATACAAGTATACACTTAAATTGTATATTTGCACACTTTTATAGATTTTCCTAAATATGTAATTTAACGCTGTAATTATTAAAATTCGTTTATATTTTGAAATAACTCAAACTTAAATTAGTTAAATATTTTTAAGATAATATTTAAATTAATAAAATAAATAAAAAAAAAAGTTAACTTGTCAGGCTTGTCGTGATACATTAACACACAGTATTTTAACGTTTGATGTATCGTCGTCACAAATAATAATTGTTATCCATATTGCATAATATTATTATACCGTCATATTATTAGCTATTCGCGTTGGAACATCATTCATCGAATGAATTATTTAATTGAACATTGTTACGATTATTTTTATCACTACGAGGTTTACGTTCTGACCAATTACGCGGCTGAATTGCGATTAAAACGGTTCGGTAAATATTATTGGTAGAGTAATTTGATTAAAATAGTATAATTAAGTCGGTGAAAAAGTTTAAATTCAAATTGTCGGGTGAATTAGTCTGGCTCTCGAGTATCAATCCACAAACATGGATATCCGGTATTTTATGATATATACATAAATATGTACGTATATTTATAGTAAACAACAACGTGCATACCAACATCATGGGACTTAGAGCAGGTACAGCGGGCCGGGCTTTGATCATTTGGCTGGTGAAGTGGACAGTGGGTCTAAATCGCTTTAACTCTGACCCTACTCCCACTCACCGTCACGAACTTTTGACCTGGACGTCCGTTCAAACTGTGTGTTGATTATTCGTATGTAAAGTTGAATTTAATACTGCTCCTCAAATCGCAGGACACCCGTCATATTGTGTGCTGTCTATGGTAGAATAGTTCTTTATTTTACATTAATATGAATACGGTAGACACTAGACAGCCTTTAATAAAATATATGTGATAATTGAACGCGGTGTGTTGGTGTGTGTATGATGTGGGAAGAGCGTAGTCGCTCATTGTGTAATTAGACAAACTTAACTTAAATAATAGGAGACTATCAGTGGCGTAGCCTCGGGTGGGAGGGGGGGCAGTGGGCCATGTCCCCCTATAGTCTTTATCGACTTGATATAAAAATGAACTGTTATTGATAATTGTTTTTTAGTATTTTGGGTTTGTCCGCCCCTCCGTTTTGGAATCCCGGTGACCACCGCATTTTCTCGGTTGTGTTATCAACAATTGCAATCATCATGCTATCTGTATAGGTTTTTCTTAACATTTTTAAAACGAACGCAGACCCAGCCATATATATATATATTATTCAATATGAATACTGTTATAATACTCAAAAGTTCTATACACGAATCAGTGCGCGCAAGGTATGGTAATTTTTTTGTTGACGATTCTTCTCCTGTCTCCCAGTCTTCGAAACGATGTCTAAAAACAGTAAACAGAAAAGAAGTGTTACCCGCGAGCATCCATCCGAAACAAAATCCACGACGAACCGCGAGTTTAGTGTGATACTTATAACGATATTATTATTATGTTTTGTACACACCGGTGTGACGACGCACGTCGCACATCGTCGAAGTCTTTGTTGACGCATACATTATGAACGCGTGCGGATCTCCGCGCGGACGAATGTTTAATTCAGCGTGCCAAACGAGAGTGACGGTGAAACGTCACACGTGTGCACACTACATTTCATATTATTATACATTTCGATTAGTTTGTTTTCGTTTTTGACCCGCGAGAATAATATTTCCACTCGGTTTTAACACACCGTGAAACCGCGTTCGCACGGTGTGCTTCGCGACATTATGATGGCTGCAAGCACCGACAACTATTACAATACGACTTATACTAGCACATAGACGCTGTAATACCGATGTACACCGAATGATCAATCATTCGTTTCAAACAGTCCTCTGTTACTGGTCGTACCTATATCGTAATAATTATAAGCGAAGGGAATTAAAGCTTATTGATCTGTTTGTCGTGATAAAATTATTTATTTTCAACGACGACATAATAAATTGTTTCATTATCGCACTAGACCTTTCGTGTCATCTGATAAGCGTTCGACAGTATCACGAACCGTTTTTACCAGTATTTTTCTAAGCACAACCGTTTACCTGACCTCACCGCACCAGTCGTTTACGGTAAATGGTTCTGTATCACCGTAGATAATAATACATTTCTGCAGTCCGATCTCAAGCGTAGACATCATATTTTATTAAAAATAATGATGTCCATCAAATTGTTGATATCTAATTATTGTTATTTTAGTTTGATATTATATTGATCAACTATCATGCATCTTACATTTAAAGGTAAAAAAAAAACTTTTGTTCTATCACTCCATTCGCTTTATCTATTTTAAAATTAGAAGAAACGTTTCTTTATTACTTTTGATTTATTAATTCAGTCATCGTACGTATTTTTATTTCACGTGACATATCGTATTACTTATTATATAATCGTATACAAACTCTAGCCCTGCTTATAAATGGAATTTCTTAACGCCGACTCGACTCAACCGATTCGGGTTAATATTTTTTCATCGACTCCCCCACCTTTGAACAATAACAATAATAATAATAATAATAAGAAGAAGAATAAGAATAGTATGATGTGTAATAACAATAATAATAAAGTATAACGATTGGCGGTTTCGACGAACGAATCTCGTTGTGCTAATGTATACCTATACATATATTGTATTCCGAATGCACGCGAAAATCCATCGGGGAAATCGTCGACGTCGTATTAGTTTAAAAAACGGAAATCCCTATTTATATATATATATATATACATTACATCAATGTTATTGTTCGCGAGCGTTTTCCCAGAGGCTCGGCGGCACGCACACCGCCGCAGTGGCCGCGTATCAGGTTATTTTATTAAGGGTTTTTAGTTTTATTATATTTTTTTTCGCCCGCAATTCTCTTCGGCGGGTCCGCTGCGTATGTGCGCGCGAATAAAAATAAGGGACGGAAAGGTTTATTGGCCGTTATTCGCTAGAGACCAAAGTCCCCCGTACCGAGTGCGCTGCTGCACGGACCGACCACGACCCGTGCCTAAGTGTATTCGACGTTTACATACTGTGCGCTTACATACGCGTGTTATGTGATGTGTGTGTGTGTGTGTGTGAAGTATGTGAGCACACGATGGTATATTATAAAAATTATATCTTTGAATTTAAGTGATGAATTAGCTCGAGGGTGAATTATATTTTTAGGGGGATTTTCGTTTTTAATTGTTTGTGTGAATAAGGTTTTTTATTTTTTAAGAGTAAAAATTTCAAAATTAAAAAAGTAAATTTAAGGATAATAAAAATTATCACAACTTAAAAATTTTCACGCATGGCACTGTCTATATTTATTTAAGGGTTCACTATGGAAATTTTAATATAACTCGATACATAACAATTTCTTTTACTAATTTTTTGAACTTTGCGTTTTTTATATTATCAACACGATTTAGCCACTCCCCGTCACCACAGTGAAGACATGAAGTTATACCTGTAAAATATTATTTATTTACTAAGCTATGTAAATAATGGTTATGTTTTCTATGTAACTTTTAAATTACATTCTTAATCTTATTTCCGTCCGTTATTAATAATAATCATAACTAAACTGATATTTGAACATCGATTTATCTAATTGTAACCAAATTTTATCAATAAACTTGAAATCGTTAAACGTTTTCCGTTTTATTAATTCTTTACCGTCAATTAATATAAAAACTATTCAGTGCTTACTACATTATATCATAGTTTCGACGAGTGATGTGAAGATAATAATAAAAATCATCCGACTGGCAAGTGATTGCTATACTATATTCGCTATATCCACATATTATTATGAGAACCATATGTCGTATTTTGATAGTCAACAAGTCAACTATTATATATTTTATTAGTTTTTCGACATAATACTTTAAGGAATTATTCTAAGACGTAATTTTATTTTTTTGATATGAAAATTAAAAATTATTTAAAAATTACAGAAATAAACTTTGAGTTAAATTATACTACGAAAAAATATATTATGTTAAGCAATTTATGGGAGGCTAAAGCCTTTTGTAGCCCTTCATACGTAGTTAAGGTTACTTTCAGGAAATAATAATAATAACAAAAAAAATCATACCAGCACAAAGCACTATTAATACACAAACTAAATGTTTGAATTGTTATTTCAAATGAAAATGTCAATTCGTACTATCATACGAATTTTACTCTTTTCAAATGTAAACGATAAAATATCTTTAGTTGTTCAACAAGCATGATTTTTGTTTAAAATGAGTGTTTTTCAAAAAATTTAGAAAAGTGCTTTAAAAATTGCTAAATATTATAAAAATATTTTACAGTGTGATTATTTGCTAATGATGTAGGAATAAATCGTTAAATGATAAATCTTCATTCCTCACTCAATGGGTAGTTACTTTTTGTGTTATTTTAATCTCATGATAAATTTACAATAGTCGTTGTCAATTTTGAGTGCATTATAATACCTGAAATATTGACAACATATCGATGAAAAAAAAAATGAAATGAGTTACTGATTTCTTTCGTATTATACAGTTTTTATTCGCGTTATCAACAAAATTACGAAAAACGTAGTGTATGCGAAACCAGTACCTGCTTAAATATATTGTTATGTTGCGATGCGATTTTATCGATATCCTCCCTATCGAAATATTATAGTCGTTATTATACATATTCGTAGATTTCAAAACGTCAGATTAGCTGGTTGTGTTATAAAATTGAAATAACCTTCAATAAAATATCATCTGTACCGCGGTAAAACATCGTTTATTTTATTGTAAACAGTAAAAATAAATACATAAATGTATATTGCGTTTATGCATGTGACTACCGGTAAAGAGTCTTAAACATTTTTTATTAAAATAAATAATAATATTATCAATACCGTCATTGCTTTTATTGTGAGTGTATAATAATAATAATAATAATAATAATAATAATACCTAAATTATTATATTTTTATCGATTATTTTCATTTTGCGTAACATATAACCTCGGACATTTGGATTTATCGTGTGTAGTGTGTACATGCATAAAAAACGTTACGCGATGCGCTTTGCGGCCATATATATTTATGTGTGTGTGTGTGTGTGTGTGTGTGTGGATATATAATACGGCCCGTCGCAGCAAAGAACATTAAATAGCTATTCCGAAACCACTTAAGGAATTGGCACACGAGTACATGTAAATGCACTAGGAGAACACCAATTTTATGGCGTACCGCGAGGGCTAATGCGCAATATTATTTATCATCTCTTCCGTACTACATAATATATATGGACGCATTAAACGGTCCATGTAGTATAATAATATGTATCTCGTCCGAAGTCCGCAAAACGGCTAGCCCGCGCCAATGACGCACGTGATGGATTAGATTAATGTATTATAGCGTATTATAATTTCGGGGAATCGTCATGTTGTACGACCTCCCGATACGATCGACGTACACACTCATATACATACTTAGGCGATTTTTGCAATATTTTAGGTACGCTACAAAACACACATGTTTTATTATCTCACCGATAAGCCCGAGGTTAGCTGGCGCCGCGATGTGCAATTACAGTTGCACTATTGACAATATTTCAATATTATACGCTACACGCGCACCGTGCACTATATTGAACGTCTGTAACCAAACCTAACGCAGCACTTGTGTCACTTGATAGCACGTAAAGGGATTTTTTCAGTGCCACGTCTGCAGCGTTAAAATTATATGGGTAATATATATATATATTTAAACTGTAATATGTGTTATATTATTATTATGTCCGTTTATTTATTGCGCGTATGAAAAAACAACCGACCTGTTTCGGGGTCGATAATTAATTAAAAATCCAAATATAATTTTCAAACATACCATGAAATAAAAATAAACTGTTTGCTCCACAATGTATGTATGTATGCGTATGTGTGTTTGAAGTTACAGACTGTTTAAATATTCAAGGATTTCGACGTTTAACAATGGTTATAATGTTAAAAATTACATTCATTTTCGGAATCCAAATAGAATTTTAAAAGTTTAAAAAAATATAATATGGCGGTAGGTATTTTCCCATTTCATTATTATAAATTCGCGATGTTTTTTGCTCGGAGAAACTATAAACTAAATTAGTTTGATGTTAATAGTTATTTTATTTTTTAAATAATAGTTTTTAAATCAGCTTGCGTACCCAGACGGTGCTGTATTGTTTTCTTCGTGTGATGTATAATTTATCGTTTCGATATAGGTTAATGGGTGAAAAAAAACAATCGTTTTATCACGACCGTTACAGTGGGGGTGGTACTGAACTTACGACGGTGGTATAATCATATACCATATACCAGTAATATTATACCTATACACACACGAAATGTAAACGTTTCAATACATTATTATTCTCTCGAGATTGATTCATGAGCGGGCCGGCAGGGAGGAACTGTGTCAGCCAATATTGTAGCAAGTGAAAAACGATCAAAATAATATAAATGGGTAGTAGCGATGATATTATACAGGTGCACGCAGATGATTTTTTACATCTGGAACGAGAAGAAGATAGTCGAAACGCGAGATTAATTAAACAACATAATACTGTTATATTATGGTCGGCTTTATCCTCCCCCCATTTACAAAACTGGTGTAAATCGCAATCACGAATCCGAAATCCCTATTTTAAATTTATTTGTACCGATATCACTAAGAAAATGTGTATATTATTATGGGCAACTCGCTGTAAATATACGCTAGCTTAAAAATTTACGATAAAACGATTTACAGAATTGCTGACTTCACAATATCATCATCTATATTATGTACCAATATGTAATTTGTATTCTTACAAAAATTTACAAATTATACATAAAAAAATAACATAATAATATTATTAACAGCGCTGTAACATATCAAGGTACTTACTCGTAAACTTGGACAGTTATACATCTAAGACAACTGCAGTATCTAGATCAGTGGTTCCCATTTGGTATGAAGCCATGGACCCCTATCCAAAACTTAAATTGGTCCGGGAACCTTTTATTTGAGAATACTTACTTTTAAATTTTGTTTAATTATGAAAATGATATAATATATTTATAATAAATTAATTGTAGACTTTTTTCGCGATAATCGAGTTTCAATAGTGATAGTTGAAAGTACTTGGAATTTCAAACCACTACAAATTTAATAATTCCATTAAAATAAAATTAAATATCATTTCAGTGTTAAACAACCACGGACTTACTACTACGGACCTACTTGAACACTAAGGCCTTATCAGGAAGGGTCCACTTAGGAATTATTGAAGAAACAAAAAACAAGGTTTATATATACAGGACACGATACGACAATATTTTTAGGAAAAATAAAAGACAGCAAGGCTAAAGAAGATGCGTGTAGAGACGAGATTAGTACTCTTGATTGTTCTTTCGTAAGTTATTATCCAACAATTATTAGAGTTTTTAATTTATTGATTCCTACACTATCGATTTTAAACAATATTTTGTTGATTAGTTATAATTATTTAAAAATATGTTATTTCTTCATCTATACTAGTTTATAATTAATAAACAACTAACTCATCGTTCGATTAGAAGTATAGAAATCCCTAAAAAATAATTTTGCTTCAAAATATAAAATTGAATATGTCATTGAAAAAATAAGAAATTAAAAAAATTACTGTAATTTATTAATATCACAAAATATTTTTCCTCTATCAAACCGTTAGTATTTATTATATAAATAGTCACCATGATCTTTACAGTCGTTATATATTTACACAACAATAAATGCAATAGATTTTGGTGTTTAATTTTAATCATAATGTCTTTATGTAAAAGTGTTAATTAATATTTGTTTTAATTAAGTTCACAAATTTAATTTAAAAATATTTAGATTATAATACAAAGTAAATCTTTATAGTAATTTATTTGAAAAAATGCATGCGAGCACATTTTTATTTTATATTATCCTTAGATATTTTATCTTAATTAAAACTGGTATTTTGGAAATTGCTAACTAACTGTAATCGATAATCATATCAATTTTTTTTTATATACATATTATATGAGACATTCGAATAAAAGAATCTAAATTGATTCTGTATTTTAAAAGTATATTAAATATTAATTCCTAAGCACACAATTTGTAGTAATATGTTTGGGCTTGATCGTAAGGTATAAAATATGTATTAATATAAAAATATGTGTGATTAAAATATATGGTTTTCTACTGATCACCTTAAGTTTCCGAAGAAAAAAAAATTAAGGGGATTTCATACCGACCGTTTTTAAGGAGTTGAGTATAGGCAATATTTAGACAATTTGTAAATACGTGTGTGTGGTGTGTAGTTTGTAGTAAATGATCATTAGTGTTAGTGACTTCCCTGTCCATCTATCGTTCCACCACCGATTACCGACGTGCAGCGTGTCGCGTCTAATATTATTTTTATTGTCTTCATCAACACGAGCACTCTAATGACTAGGGCTCGGATTTATAATATGTAAATACATATTTTTTCTGTGACTTAATAAATTAATTTGGGTGAGTGATAAATTAGTTTATCAGGGATTTCCAATAAAATTAACTATATTTTATTTTACATATTTCTCAATAATTCCATTTATTCCTACATATTTTTACAATTTGTTCATTTACGATTTTTTAATAATTATTTATTATATACGATTGTATTTTTCAATACAATTTCCCATATTTCCAAAAGTACAAAATAGTAACAAAATAATATCAATTATTGAACTTAATCTACGGTAGCTATAACTTACTCCTTCAGACATAGTCAAAATGCAATACTATCCAATAACATCAGTGGAAGCCAAAAGATCATTTAGTCGGTATAAGGCAATTTTACAACCAAATCGAAGATCTTTTGAATTTCAAAATTTCAAAATGGCTATTATCATAAATTGTAATCAAGATAATTAAAATTTTATTAGCTTTTTTTATTTATATTTTATAATTTGTAACACCTTTTTTTTTTAAATAATTTGACTATTTAAAATATAATTTGTTTCATTAGATAGTCATATGGATATATTATATAATTAAATGTTAATAAATAAATCATATTTTAGCACATATTTATGTACATATTTTGCTAACGTAAATACATATTTTGGTTTCATAAATACATATAAATCCGAGCCCTACTAATGACTATTTAAAACTGTGCCGGTATATTATCGTTATTACTTATTCCGCTTTTACGTATTGGTCATACTAATAACTATCAATAATTAATATTTATGCATTATTTATTATAATACTAAAAAACTCACAAAATTAATTGTAATAAAATCAAATGATTGTGACTCGACAGTACTTTTTCTATCATGAGATTATAATATATATATATTTATATTTTGTTATAAAGTGTACAATGTAAAATTATTTTGTTTACATATTATTATGTATTTGTATTGAAGATTTTTATAATAGAAATATTAATAATATTAATGTATTTTTTATGCAATTTTGTATAATGAAAAATGGACTAAGATAAACGAATCTAACTCTGTAGATGTATGTACTACAGATTTTCAAAATATAATTATGAAGGCCATAAAAGAATCCTTAACAACTAAAAATATAAACTCTAAAAATAAAAGATTGAAAGAACGGATGTCCAAAGGTCTGTTATGCTCAGTACGTCACAAAAAATATATCTCAATGAAGTGCAAAAAAAAACCCCAAACAATGTAAGTCTTGCGTCACACTATAAAAAATATAAAAATACATTTACAAAACTTTTGAGGGTTGCAAATTTAAAGAAGTGTCGTATAATCCAAAATTAACGTTGAAACTGATCAATGAGATCATGCGTAGCAATCCAAAAAACAATGATAAAATCAAAACTGTAATAGTGAACGACAAAATATTGAATGTAGATGATAATCCTAAAGAAGTGTCTAATGTGTTTAATAATTACTTTACAGACGTTGGTAAAAATTTAGCACAAAAATTCAATAAAACACATAATCTGGTATTAAATAAATCCAACAATAATATACTATGTTCCTTCGATAAGATTTTTCTAGAAAAAATTGATGTATCAGAATTAAGAATAATTATTCAAAACATTAAAGATGACACTGCTGCTGGTTATGATAAGAAAACAGTTAAAATTTTTAAAAGTATTTTTGAATTCATTATTACTCCACTGGTCTATATTTTCAATTTGAGTATAGAAAATGGTATTTTCCCGGATAAGTTTAAAATTGCAATTATAATGCCTCTATTCAAGATTGGCGACCGTAAAACTATAGGTAATTATAAACCTATATCAATGTTAACCAATTTCTCTAAAATATTTGAAAAAATAATTAAAACAAGGCTGATTTCTCTTACCTTGAAAAAAATAACTTATTATCTAAAAGCCAATACGGATTTCGACCAGCACTAAGCACTAAAAATGCCTTATATAACGCCACTCAATTTTTATATGAATCTCTGGATAAAGGGTTTAAAAACGATTGCTGTTTTCATTAACTTAACAAAGGCCTTCGATACTATTCAACATGATATCTTATTAAGAATTCTACCAAATTTCAGAATAAATAATCAAAGTCTCTTCTGGTTTAAGAGCTACCTTTCTAACAGAAAACAAATGGTGAAATTAAATGATGTAAAAAGCAACACAAATTATATCGAATGTGATGTCCCACAGGGTAGTGTTATAGGTCCCATTTTGTTCATATTATACATTAATGCAGTTTGTGATTTAAACATTGATGGCAAATTAGTGACCTACGCAGATGATACCTGTCTGTTATTTTCGGATAAATGCTGGGAAGGGGTATTCGTCAAAGCAACGAAAGGTCTACAATTAACGTATAAATGCATAAGTGAACTGGGCTTAACTATGAATTCAGACAAAACTACATACATGAAGTTTTCAATAAATAAGATTGCCAATGACAACTTCCCTCTAATAATTCATAATTGCCAAAATCAATTGATTTGCAATATTAAAAACTATAAGCAAATTAATGAAGTTTCAAAAATTCGCTATCTGTGTGTTATTTTTAACAATAATTCGAGGTGGAATTTCCATATCCATAATTTAGTAGGAAAACTGCGATACTCCTTGCACAAATTCATTTTACTAAAAGATATCTTACTAGTAGAAACTTCACGTACAATTTATTTTGCGTTCTATCAGTCCATCTGTCAATATAGCCTTTTGGTATGGGGAGGTGTAAAAGAAAATGTTTTAAAAATTCTTCAAACTAATCAAAATAATATATTAAGAATAATACTAAATCGAATATCTTTAGTAGGCTTAACTTAAGTGAATTACATACAATTAGGTGCTCTTCCAATAAAATACCAATACAAAAAGTATGTAATTTTATTATAACAATATCAGACATTTAAGAGATCATATAGCCTATAATTTGTCAGTAAAATATTCGAAAAAATCTTTTGGTCGATCTTTTGTTGATTATTTAGGTTCTACCTATTTTAATCAGATGCAGACTTTATATAAAAAAAATATTCATGGAGGTCTAGTTAATGAGAAAAAAGTCGTCTATAAATGGATATTCGCAGAATTAATTACTCCATAAATAAGAGTTTGCATTTCAGGGATTTCAACTGGTCTGTCTAATATGACTGATTTTGTATTCTTATTCTTATTTTATCTTATATTTATTTATATTTTATTTTATATATACTTATTGTGAATTTTTTTTCTTTGGCGAAAAAGTATACCTATCCAAATTTATTATTTTTGGTTATTTTATTCTAATGTTGCTATTTTAAATTACTGTTATTATTATTATTATTATTATTATTATCATTATTACAACTATTGTTAACTCTCTACTCCGTCACAAGCTTAGGCTTAAAGGAGTAGATATATGTCTTTATATATACGATTTATTGTACATATAGAGAAAAAAAATAAAAAAATAATGTTTATACAAATACGAAAATTTATTTTGTTATTTATTATAATTTGGTTTAAAATTATTTTAACTGTTTTTTGCTTTGTTCATTCATTTTCCGTTTCGCTTCCAGTATATTGATTGGATTTCGAATAGGCATTGATCTTGGGTGTCTTGGGTCTACAAACTCTGATAAGGTCACATATCATAAATATTTTATTTAAGTGAAACATTTAAATTCAGCTTACCCTATACTACCATCCTCACACCCACTGCGTGCAGTTTTGGCGAAATTCCCCGGTAACGCGACAAAACGTGGCTTGTTGCTCGTAACGGAAAGCCCGCCGTGGCGCAACGCGTTACGTAACGATACGCAGCGTCGTGCCGCCGTCTGACTTTCGGAGTTTCGGACGCACTGACATCACCGCTCGCGTCGCTTCAGGTGCACACGGAATAGGTAGGAACGATAAGGTCTCATAGCCGCCGGCCAGTTACACCGCGTGGAGAAGATCTACTATATCTTCTCTACATCGTGCCACAGAACATTAATAGATCGCCGCTGTCACACACACCTGTTAATGCCGCCGTCCAAATGACGATAACCGATCTATGCTAAAAAGTGATAACCGGACACGCACAAAAATAATAACACGCTGACCTACATTCGTACGTAAACAAACATTAACAATCGGTAAACGGAAATATCGATAAAACGCGAACCCCGTTCTGTTTAAAATATTTCTAACGACTCCCACCCCATAACGATCACACCGGAAACACAATCGGACAAGTATGTCGGGGAAACTGTTGAACGAGTTGACCGCTATGGAATTGCGGTACGCATGTAGACAACGTGGGCAACGGACGGGGGGCGCAAAAGACGCACTCGAAATCCGATTAGCACAACATTTCGCGGATTTGGGCGTACAGACAAACGCCGTCCGGTTTCAGCCAATGGATATCCCTAGGCCAACTGGAAATGATGATGCGGACACAAGCCAGGCGTATACCGCCGGACAAACCGAGTCATTAACGGATGAACCCGCGACAACACATCAGCCGCGAAATACACCAAACCCACCACTCACAAGCAACCATCAAAACGCCGCGGATCTGACGCAGACTGTGCGCGACAGTACACAGGGGGTACGGCAAGCGGCACAGAGCTCGCCGAATCAATCCAGCTTGGAATTGCGTCTGTCCACGCCCGAGGACTGCGTGGTCCGTTTTTGTGACGATCACCGTCGCATAGCTGAGACAATGCGGTGCCACCGCCGACCCACCCACCCACAGCGCGTTATGTCATTAGGTCAGAGCCGGAACACGCCGGACTCGTCACAAACCAATAACACACGCCAATACACACACACGAACGCGTCGAACACCTCGGAATACGGAGCTAGTCTTTCCGCGGCACGAGAACCACCGGGACGCGCGGCGCGCAGACAGATCGGTACGGTTCGAAACGTATCAACTGCGCACCACACGTCCACCCAACCCCCACCAATCACCCACGCGTCGCAAGAATCGATCTTAATACCGTATGAGGATTTACGCACAGCTCGCTGCCGGAATTTTACGGAACAACACCCGAAGACCCGGTACGGTACATACATAATTCGAAATCGACCCTATACCAAATACGCATTAATCGGTCGGGTTGGACAACAGGGTTCCCTATGACCAACTTAATTTAAACTTATACATAATACACGAAGATTCCGAATACACAAATGCCATAATTTTTTAACGGAAACTCAGTAGGAAAAAGGTAGGGACATCCAATAAAAATTGTACAACAACAGACATTATCACAGAACCTGATTCTCCGCGTAAATTTAACAACATAATAATAAACACAGTTTTTCCCTATTTTAATATTATAGGAAAAAATGTAGACCATTTCTTACACTCGCTACCTCGACGACCTTCATTGCGCGGATTGCCGGACCATCAACGCACCCACGTCAGAGGTACAGAAAGACAGTTTCGAAGCAAGTATATGATATGGTAATGTAAAGCAAGTCGCCGGAGAAAGTAAATGATGTCAGTGAAGAATTATATCAATAATATATACCAATAAAAATTATAATATTACTAGCTGTTTTTAATATTTAGAAGCATATTTCACTGAGTTTTTTGGAATGAATTAAGATTCATATAGATTTCAATTAATTTTGGAACATCACGTATTTATAAATTTAATGATTAGGCAATCCATGTTAAGTGTATTTTGTACCATATAAACAATAATCATTATACTTTGTTAATCACCTTATTTCAAGCCATAAGGTACCGATTTTTAACATAATATTTTTTTTTTTTACACTTAAAATAATTTTGATTAAATATATAATAAACAATTCTTAAAGCGATTTCCATACAATGTGTTCCGGGTGGGAAGTGACCGGCCGGCGTCTTATGAAAGTATACCTAAAATTATGAAGAAATGCTCATTAAAGATGGGGTCTAACGTTTTTATTTTTTAAGTTATGGACTAATTAACTTTTTTAAAATAAAACCAAACCTACCACACATTTTTATATGTTTCTCCAAAACTTTTCAACATTTTAACATAATTCTTTTTTTATTTTAAAGCAATTTAATTATTTTATCAACACCAGAATTATATGCAAATTATTATTATCTTAATTTTACGAAATATACGCTATTAATGGTTATACTATCTTAATTTTTTTAGATTCGAATACCGGTCATTAAAACAAAGAACTAGTAACAAAAAGTGTTTAATTTAGAGTTCGAGTTTGTTTACAGTCAGGTGGGGAACTTTGAAAATCTGATTAACTAATTAAATAAACATAACATTTATTTCTTTGTTATTTATTTTTGTATGAAACTACATTATTATTATTTTGTGTTTTTTTTCGTTAGTTAGGTTCCATTTTGTTTTTAAAAAATAAACTAATAATTATTTAATTACTTATATCACTTCTGGTGAGTTTATGCATCATGTTTAGCAAAATTGTAAATAGCCAATAATTACGATCCCAAAGATTGTTTATATTTAGCTGCGTATAATGCTGCAATTACGGAAGACATGAAAACCAAATTTATAAGGTATTCTAGGTATTATTCAGTAAAATAATACACAAATAAAAAAAGCCCTTGTTAAATATTGAATTATTTGGAGTAATACGAGATTTATTTTCAAAAATACCAACTTTTAATAAAAAATGTTCACTTTTTCAAGTTAATAATAATAATTTGTATAATTCTGGTGTAATTGAGTATGTTGGTTGATAGAATAATGAAATAGCTTTAAAATAAAAAAAGAATTATAATATTCTATAATAATTTTGGAGAAATATAAAAAAATGTGTAGTAGGTTTGGTTTTATTTTAAAAAAGTTGATTAGTCCATAACTTAAAAAATAAAAACGTTAGACCCCATCTTTAATGAGCATTTCTTCATAATTTTAGATATACTTTCATAAGACGCCGGCCGGTCACTTCCCACCCGGAACACATTGTATGGAAATCGCTTTAAGAATTGTTTATCATATATTTAATCAAAATTATAATAAATGTAAAAAATATATATAATGTTAAAAATCGGTCCCTTATGGCTTAAAATAAGGTGTTTAACAAAATATAATGATAATTGTTTATATGGTACACGATACACTTAACATCGATTTCCTAATCATTGAATTATTAAATACGTCATGTTCCAAAATTAATTGAAATTTATATGAATCCTAATTCATTCCAAAAAACTCAGTGAAATATGCTTCTAAGTATTTAAAAAGCTCGTAATATTATAATTTTTATTGGTTCGATGTAGGAATGTATAAAAGAGTTATATTTGTTGTAAAGAAGTGAGTGGTAAGGCCTGACACGTATGAGATATGCATATAATATACAGAATGATTCTTTTATCAAACAACACTCATTATTTCAAAAAGTATTAATGTTTTTGAAAATATTTTTTTACATAGTTTCAAGTTGTTAAAATCCAACGTTTTTATTAAAAATTTATATTTTTTATCCCTATAATTTTTTAAGTTTTTTATTTTTTTGAATAACAACATAGTGTATTAATTTCATATTCCAGAGCAGAATAATTTTTTGAGTATTTTTATACATAAAATTCGAATTTAGGGTCAGTGGTTTATGAGTTATACTTATTTAAAGTTTAGACAAGCAAAGTAGTGGACAAACATTTTGCGAGGTTACCACGTATCACTCCACTCCGCGCAACTAAACTTTAAATAAGTATAACTCATAAACTACTCGCCCTAAATTCAATTTTTATGTATAAAAATACTCAAAAAATTATTCTGTTTTGGAATATGAAATTAAAAATCTATGTTGTCTTTCAAAAAAGTAAAAAACTTAAAAAATTAAAAGGATAAAAATATTTAAAAATATAAATTTTTAATAAAAACGTTGTTTTTTAACAACTTTTTGAAATAATGAGTGTTGTTTGATAAAATACTCACCCTGTATAAATATTTTTTTAAATTTATGATTTCAAGGCCGTCTCTGAAGGGAGGGGATCCAAGGAGTCCGGAGTCCGGATAATGAAAAATCATTTCAAATATTTTTAGTAACAACACTAACAAGCAATTATAGTTAAATCTAAATTAATTAAAATAATAACATATATATTCCATATAAATTGCTATTTATTAATAAATAATTGACTTACTTATTATTTGATGCTAACAATTTTCAAATTGGAGTAGTTATAATAAACAATACTTTTAATTTATACCTGTATTGATCGCAAAATATTTTCATTTAATTTTCACTTCAACTGGTAATAATCATATGGATGTTCACACAAAGCAAAACAAAATTGGCCTAGTCAAGCAAAAGAAATGCTTAAAATGTTATTGAGAAATGTAAACTTCATATAAAAGAAATAAATGCAATTCTACCCAATTATCCAAAATTTGTTTACACTTTGGCTCATTGATTGTCTGATTTACATTTTTTAGAGTCCTTTTTTATTAGTTTTTTAATTAATACACGCTCTTTAATACGTTTTTCTATTAATTCTGGACATAAAGTCTGTAAAAAACATGAATATTAAATTTAGTAATGTAAGTATCATTTTTTTAATTTTTTTTTAGAACAGGTACCAACCTCAAATAGGCGCTCATTATTAAAATTGGATTCTTTTTTCTTTTTCAATTTTTTTAACTGTTCTTGATGACAAACCAATTCCTTATCAGTCATCAATTTAGCTTTTAATAACTCGTCCTTATTATAATTGTCCTTCTTTTTCAAAAATAATTTGTTTTTTAATCTAAAAATAAACATTTACAATTTACATAGACAGTAGACACATAGTTGTTACTTGTTTATAGTTATAGTGTATACTAGGTATTAATTTGTAACTTTTGGTTACACGGTTACACCTAATTATTAGCAATATTCGGCAATATTAGTAATATAAATTATAAGCTACAGTAATTACGCTAAATTTTTATTTTCAATTGACAGTATTTGTATTTGACGTTTTGCATCTCTAATATCTTCTAAATGATTTTTTCGATCGTATACATATTCGTCCCGAATTTGTTCATTTAATTTTTTCAATTCATCGTTGTTTTTATTAGCAGTGTTTAATTCTTCTTGTAATTTATAGATTTTTTCTTGAAACTAAAATATAATATACTCTTATGAGCTAATTACCTATAGTATTATTATTTATATAAATTATTAGCAAATAATTATTTTCAATGCAAAAACATTGACCAGTACTGGCAGTACTAAAATGTTATTAAGTTCATTAGATTGTAATTTATAATAACTCGTAATATGTGATCATAAGAAAATGGTCTTACCCCTTCAATAGAAGTTCTTATTTTGTCTAATTCAGCTTGTTGTATTTTTTCAAATTGATTATTATGAGATAATTGTGTATTGTAATTTTTTTTGTCTTGTTCTAATGCATATTTTTCATTACGAAGTTCTTCGTATCTTTGCTCCGCAATGTGTATAATTTCATCTTTTCTCTCATTTTCTGAAAAATTAAAAATAAAACTATAACTGGCATCATTATGTCTTAATATGTTAGACAAAGTATTAATAACAAGCCAACAAGGTAATACGTGCCTTTTATCACACATTCTTTTTTAGAAATTGCTTCATGTACTCTTTTGCTCATCATTTTGCACATTGTAGTTCTTGTATTACATTTTGAATTAGTTTCATCGATAACCACCTGTTAAAAAACACATGGTTTTATTATTATTCATTGTAACTAATGACTAATTCTCAACCAACTAATTAAATTTTAGAAATAACCACGGAATTAATTTTTAAATATTTATAGTTTATAGGATTTTGATTTATATTTATAGATACCCTAAGTTTTTCAATTGTTGAACCTTTAAGACAAATGTCCATTTTATCATAACGGTTTTCTAATGCTTGATCTTCAAGCACTTTGGTCGCCTTTTTTAATTTCTTTTCAAGTATGTTTTTATCATATTTACACTTATTCAGTGCTTCTTTATACATCGTTAGATCATCATCATATTTTTTTTTGCAGTCTTTTATAAATCTATTGAACAAAACATTCACAAAACAATTTTATTGTAATTTATGATGTATCAAAATAAAATGTATACTTGTTGATCTTGTGTTCAAAAACAATTATTTTGTTTTTGTAGTTTCTTTCTGTTAATGAAGCTGAAAAAATATAATAACATTTTGCTCAAAAATTAAAACAATCATGTACACAGATTTTTTTCTATCATATAGGACTTAAATTTAAATGTTAAAAACTGAATTAAATGTCCATGTGTACTCCGGCCCACGAGAGTCCGACCGTAAACCGCGCAGTGAATAGATACAGACGCGGGCGAGATCTGCTGGCCGAATTTTCTCCCACCATGGCGCCATTCCTAATACTTGGCAACGTGTATACAGCGGCGATCGTTGTCGACCAGTTTCCAATCGGTATGGTTCAGTTATGGGAGGGGGCCGATGTACAGCGACGAACAAGTTTTTTCGGTCGGACTCTCGTGGGCCGAAGTATAGTTATATCATATTCATATACAATATTTTTTAATTTTAGTTTAAGTTATCATGTTTTAGGACAGTAAATTTTATTAGAATATTTTGTATTTAGGTATATTTTAAATTATGTATATACAGTATCATTATTCTATTTTTCACACATAGGATATAGCTATATAAATAAATCCATAAATTTAAAAAAAATATATATACATATTAGGTTTTAAATTACAAATTCTACAAGAAACATTGGAAAAATATTCACAATAATTTTTTAATATTTCATTTGTGAAGCCATTAAAAATTTATTTTCGGCTTACTTACCTATCAAATTTAGTTATTGGGTTTAATATGAAATTTACCGCATTTAATTTCCGGTTCCTTTCCCTTGTTTTTTTTATCTTCCTTTACAACTAGATCTTTACTTAACTGGAACTGTAAAGTAAAATCAGTAATAAGTACTTAAATATATAAAAATAAAAAATTCAGTGGCGCCGCGTATATCGTACACTGCATACGCGTTTGTATATTGTTCCGCATAAATCTGTGTTGGTATGTTACTCCAACCAAATAGTAATAATAAATATTTCATTTTACACCATTAAACGTGTAATGAAAATCTCTACATTTATCTAACTATTTTTAAATAAAACAATACATCTTAGCCTTGTCGCTCAAATTCCAACAATTATAATTATTAATTAAATATTACTCTCCGGCTATCGGATAGTCGGTGCCCGGTGACCATTAGTCTACACCAGTGTTTCTCAAACTTTGGTACGCGTACTCCTTGTGGCCAACATGTATTTAAGTGTTGAATTTTTTTTAAAAAGGGTACCCAAAAAAACTTAGTGATAAAAAGGGGTACAATGTTTATGAAAGTTTCCCTGGTCTACACCGTTATCGTGTTATCGAAGTGTTAATAAATATCAATACATACGATGACACTAAAGCCATCTACTATCAACAAAACTAAACAGAGTAAATCAAGACAATAAACATTTAGTTTATCTACATCTAAAAACAGCCCTACCAAAAATCGTGTATAGAGTGTATCAAGTGACATATTTATCTATATATTTGAAGATACCCACTTACCGTTACTTACGTGAACTATATCCAAATGAAACTACTCATACTACTCAACTACCGATAATCCAGAATCTAAGAAAACTAAATCAACGGATAACAGATTTTCGCCGCTCGCTACAGAGAATGATAATAATGAAAATACACACAATTCTCATGAAAATGTAAATAAAACCACTAATGGTTCAGAAAATACTACAAAACCACCAACTCATACCACCGATATTAGTCCTAGGTATACTGGACATTGTCGAATTTCGCAACCAATTTTTTAAGCTGATTGGTCCCCAATATTTCTCCTTCAAATCGTCAACAAACGATTTAAAAATACAAACTACCAAACCAGACTCATATCGTGAATGAATCATTATTTAAAAGATAATAATACTCAATACCATACATACCAACCCCAAGAGAATAAAACCTTTAAGGATAATAATCTGGAACCAATGAGATAGATAACAACTATTGGAGGGCGGACTCTGTTCCGAAAAACGAGTTGTCGCGTTGAGCGTTACCCCCACCACCGAATAGCAAAAACCCGTAGTTTATACACGCAACGATGCAACACTATAGAAATAGGATGATTCGGTCACTTGAGTGATTCAAATTTAATTTTTTTGAAATATGACACATTTTACTGAACTATTAAATTTAATAAATTTTTATAATTAAAATTACACAGCAGTACAGCATTAATGTTGTGACCTGGTTATAATTGGAGCGTTCCGGCGTACCTTACGAATAATTTGTTAAAGAGAACGCTTTTTAACCACATTTAGCGGTAGAGTGACTGAGTTCCAAATTTAACCTCTGGTCCCTTGTGTATAACTTAATATAAGTAGTTCATACTAGAATATGTACTTTTAAAAAAGAATCACTCTGTAAAAAGTATATACATTATACATATCTATATGCAAGAAATGAATCAATTGATTTTAAGATAATATGTAGGTAGTTTATGGTGAAGTGATTGCAGTTAATTACAAAAAATCATAAAAATAAAAAATCATATTGTGATATTAGTATAGTACAGTAATTTTTTTAATTTCTACTTTTTTCTATGACATATTCAATTTCATATTTTAAAGCAAAATTATTTTTCAGGAATTTTTATACTTCCAATCGAACGATGAGCTAGTTGTTTATTAATTATAAACTAGTATAGATGAAGAAATAACATATTTTTAAATAATTATAACTAATCAACAAAATATTGTTTAAAATCGATAGTATAGGAATTAATAAATTAAAAACTCTAATAATTGTTGGATAATAACTTACGAAAGGACAATCAAGGGTACTGATCTCGTCTCTACATGCATCTTCTTTAGCAATGCTGTCTTTTATTTTTCCTAATAATATAGTCGTATCGTGTCCTGTATATATAAACCTTGTTTTTTGTTTCTTCAATATTTCCTAAAACACATATCATAGGTATTTTATTTTATGCAATAAAAGTTCTAAAATTTAAATTTTTTTTATTTTTTTTTTTTTTTGTTTTATTACAACTTGTTCTAATAATTTCTTTTTCTCTTCTCTTTCTACTACTAGCTTATCTAAATGTACATCTAGTTTGTGCTTTAATGATTCCAGTTCATTTATATCATATTCTTTCATTTTTAATTCATTTATTAATTGATCCTAAATAAAAAAAATAATTAATTATATTATTTATATGATTAACAATTAAAATTAAAATAAAATAATTACTATTTCTTTTTGCATTTCTTTTTTTTCAAATACTGTCCTTGCATATTTAGTTTTTGCTTCTGACACCTCCATATTCTTATTTTTCATTGCTTCATCAAAACCTTTAAGCATTTTTCCAACACCTTCGGATTTTATCTGTGAATATTAGATTAAAAAATACATATTTCATTTACATATTAAATAAAGTACACATTTCGTTAATTATAGATATTTGGAAATTTGAATACTAAATTATTTAACTTACTAAAGCCTTTTCCAATTCAAACCCTAATATTCGAATGTCTCTTTCTAGTTCTTTATTCTTTATTTCTTTGCAACGTTGTTCGCTTGCGTGATGATGTATTTGAGTTTTATATCCTTTAATCTCGTTCTAAAATATTGTACTCATGTAATTATTGTATTTTTTTTTAAATATTAAACTTACTTCGAGATTTTTTATGTAAGATTTTGTTTTATTATCGTTAGCTACAATTTCGTTTTTATCCTTTATAGCTTTTTTTTCTCTACGAGTTAATTTCTCGATAACTTTTTCTAGATTTCTTATAGCCTAAAAAAAAAATACTTAATATTTACTCGTCGTGGTTATAATTTATACGTGAGTTGTGTTATATTATTACTATTAAACTTTTATTGTCCTCTACAGTTTCTTCAGATATATTTTTTATCATTTCTTCATTTTTTTCGGTCATGATTTTTAGGTCATATGATAATTTTTTGTTAGCTATAAATAATTCGTGATTATATTTATTTAATTCAATTATTTCTCTTTGATAAGTTGTCATTTTAGCTGCATCCTGTTTAAAATAAATAATTAATATAGTCATTATAAAGTCATCTATATGTGCGTTTTTAAACTAAATTGCGGTTACGTTTATAATAATTTTTGCAATTGAATTTTATAAATACAAATTATAATAAATTCCTCGTTCCTACTTTTCTAGTACTTAATTTAATTTAAACCCTGAGGCACGCTCAGTGTTTACCGTCTTTTTTTTTAATACTATCCAAGGATAGTAATTTAAATGGGCTAACATTAAAGAGTGATGGGTAATCGGGTATTATAGCCGCCCCAGAAGTGAGAAATGGTAATGGTTGAATAATTATTAATTTACACTTTAATTCAAATATTGTATTACATACAATCTTAAAAGTTACAATTTATACATAACATAAAGCGTATGAATGATTTAATGCAGTTATTTTCGAGCTTTAAATTGGGAAAAATTTGTACCAGTTGAACCAACTTTGGCCACTTCGGGTCAGAACTTAGTAGGTGTGCTTTTAACAACAATGAATTTCTTGCGGTATTAACATAAATAACGATCGCTGATACATCATAGTAATATAACGTACAATAGGAGTGCTACGACGTAGAAATATACATTTAAATATAAAATGGAAGGAAGATATCCATTGCACCGGGTCAGACGCTAGTAGTAATACAAGTATACAACAATAATTAAACTAAAACCATTGATTACTAAAGGGGTAATCATAACACCGCAGATGACGCTGGTAGTCATACAAATAATAAACAATAAGGACTAAGGAGTCACACCATTTGAACTGGTAAGGCAACCAGCATTACCAACATACATTAGTACATTGTAGGCCTATAATCGGTAACGACGATAGGAGAGCATTTCTGGGGAATGCTAGCGGAATTATAGCGGTTGAGAAACCCGCGCGTGTGGGCTGAGCGTCATCCGGACGTCACATTGTGATAAGATCATCGCACATGCGGCCCTGAATCCTGAAATGCGTAATAGCGTGAGAATATAATGGCTCATATGATAAGCTAGAAGAGACATGCAAAGCAGAACGAAGGAAACCTATTACTATGAAAGGGAGCCCTGGAGAGGACTACGGCAGACGTGATATTACCATAGTTAGCGCAAGTTAGCCAGTCTATATCAGAATCATTCAATCGGCATGATTGAATCCAATGGCATATTTGGACTTAGTTTAATTTTCAATAAAAAAAAACACTGAAATATTTTTATCATTATATTTTACCGACACGATTACATCTCAATTAATCAACGCTTAGTCGATTGGCCCACTACAACATTAATACATATATGTAAGAAATATTATAGAAGTATCTACAAAACAATATTTTGTAGAGTATAACTATAAAGCTACTATCGGAATTAATATTAAAAATATTACTTACTTTGGTTAATTTAATTAATTTATTATTTTCTTTTTCCATGATAGTTCTTTCTTTTTTTAACACTCGAACTTCATCTTCGAGTTCCTTACATTTATATTTAAATTCGTCAAGTTCTATTTTATTTTTCTCTAATTCTTCCTCCAGTAGCCTAGGCTCATAATATACGTCAGGTGATCTATAATATTGTATAAAATGTAAAATTAATTTTATTCTAAAAAAAAAACATAATACCGCTCCTTGCAAACATTTTCAAGTAAATAACAAGCTGTGTATAATAAGTATATATGTAGATTAAAGTTTTGAATGTTTTTACACAATATAGTACTTACAATTATGTACATACATATTATATTGTATTTATACATGAATATAATTTTATTGAGAAAAAGGACTTACGGCTCAATCCAATCAGGAAAAGGCATAGAGAATAATTCTTCCTCCATATTTTATTATTAATCAACTTTAGGTAAGCAGTAAGTTCGATTATATAACGATTCGATTTAACAATTCGATATAACAATTCGGTATGACAATTTGATATAACAAATTATTTCGGATATTTATTTTCAAACATAAAGCATAGCCATAGATACGAGTGATACGATATTGAGTTCTTACGCAGTTATAATAATTGTAATAAAATATTTTAAATATTATATATTGTGTAAGTAAATTAAAAAAATAATGAAATAATAGTGTAATCACAATTTTTAATATAGTATAATAAATATTTTCTACTTGCAAATATTATTTAAGATTGAAATATACATATATTTACAGTCATTATTTAAAAAACCAAATGCGATATATGTCATACCTATCTAGTTGATAATTCTGGACACGTATTTAAATTAATAGATAAAATAATTGAAATAATGCTTTAATTAGGCCAAGCCAAGATATATCTAGTCACTATGTATAGTCGAAATTTGTCAAGAAACAGAAAGAATTGTCTATACTTACTATGATTTTAAAAAATCTAAATCAATTTAAAATCAAATATAAAATCAAAAATTGTTTATGCAATAAAAATCAATATATATCAAAAACCAAATATTTTTAAAGAGCTTAATAATCGCATTGTCTAGATCAACGACTATATAATTCTCATTCAGATCAAATAATATGTATCACGGTATTAACATAATTAGATCTAAGATTTCACCATGAAAATTAACAAATGAAAAAAAATATTATCTCAATCAGAAAAAAATTTACAAAACTTATTTTACTTATAAATGATTAATATGTAGCTATAATTATTATATAGTTTATTTTTTTTTGAAATGCCAATAAAAAATGCTTACGAAATATGTTAACATCGCGAAAATTTGCAAGGAATTTTTTAAAATGAAAATTCATAAAATTGTTGTGACTAAGGTTAAAAAATCCAATGCAAGTTTCTCCATAACTTTTCCTTCAATAACTGTAAAAAAAAATTCTAGCATTAATAAAGAAAAAATTTATGAGCGTATGAAATTTAATTTTTTACGAAATCACGTAAAATTATGATTATATTATTTAAATATAGATAATAATATAATATATTCTAGACTGACAAATCATCTCCGTTCAGATGTTCAGAATCATTTTTCGTATACAATGATACTTAGCATTACATTCAAATTTAACACATCCATTATAGTGACCTACTCTGTTACTCGGCTACTCACCACCTCTACTATACGGTTGTATGACACTGTACGGTCATTCGGAAAAAATGAAAACCGCGGACAGTTTGTACTATTTCCGGTGAAAAAAAAATGTTGAGAGACATGAAATGTTAGACATAATAAAATCTGTTATTACAAAACACAGATACTTAATAATGTTAACATCCATAAATAATAATAATAATAATCAGGGCTAGGATTTTTATGTAATAAAAAATTATAAAATATGCATTTTATTTACTAAAATATGCATTTAAATTGTTATAAGACAAACACAAAAATATAATTACCTACAAAAAAAATATTTATTTATTGAAATACATAAGTGACTGACTGTTTGTCTTTATATAATAATTTAGAAATAAAATGTATAATTCACATTCAATAGTTGAAATATTTTTAATTTTGTGTTTGAAAAGTAGGAAAATTTATGTTTGACAAAAAAACCAAGTTTTATACTTTAATCGGCAGGGCTAGAATTAAATACGAAATATTGATATTAAATTATAAATATTAATTACGAAATATACTACAAATAATATGCATTTTTTGCATTAATATTAATTGTATTCAATTTATGCAATAATATGCATTTTATCCAAAATATGCAAAAACATACAAATATAAACACCACACCGTACAAAACGTCCACGATCGGATTTCACAAATTTATTATCACCGTACAAAGTGTTAGCGATATGCAACTCAAACAAGAGATAGTACAAACTGTTCGTTTACCCCACTATACAGCAGAGCGATACCCACTTGCACACCCTTTTTTTAAATTTAACTCATTTCCAAATAATATGTATTGTATTTACTTTGATAATCATATTATGTATAATCTTTTTGGAGATATTATTTTTTTATGGCGGAATTTCACATAAGTTAAATATATATTAAATATATTTAATCAATGATTAAATGCATCTTATTTTAGATTGCTGGTATACCAAACATTCTTGGTGCAATTTATGGGTACCAGGGTCAGATTTAGTGGGTCGTGGGATGTAACAACCCCCCCCCCCTACAATTTTGTAGAGAATTGGTGCAAAACATGATCGACCAAATTATTGTAGCCGATGAATTAACACACGAAACAAAAATGGCAGCAGACGACGGGCAACTGGTAGATGAAATACATATGGCGGCAATCGGCCATGTGCTTGAAGGTCTGTGTAGGGGCATCATCTTCGGGTGACACCACCATCCAGGAGGGCGCAGATGGCGACAAGAACCCGAAAAAGCCGGACGGATCGACAAAAGAAAAATGCGTTTCCCGCTGCCGGTGGCGTTTGGCCGCGGCGTGGAAACGCGTCAAGCGCGCTGTTTATTGCGCGAGTGTTGCGTCCGTCCTGCATAGCGGCGGCGGCGGCGAATGTGATCGGGCCCCTAGACCGGTACTGCATATGACAGGACGACAGCGACGAAGGACGAGCGGGACACGAGAAGGCGGTAAGTCACCTGTGCACATTTCACCATTACACTTGCGGCGCAAACGGGTTCGCGGTCGTCGTAAGTATCCGTCACTCGGTCAACCCTCTGGCGGTGGTGCGGGCGCTCGGACGCTAAGGTCGCGTGGAGCCGTAAACTGTCGTTCCCGTGGCCGAGGCCGTCGGACCTCGCACGCCGCTGTGGTAGACGCGTCGCGAGCCCAAGTAAACGCGTCCGCGGCACTCGTTTGCCCGCAAGACCGATCGGAAGAATTGTGCGCAGGTGGCCAGTGACCTTTTAACACCGAATTCGCTATCTAGTATCCCTCCCGCCCTCATCAACGTTTATTGTATCGTCGTCCTGTCAGATGCTTTTTTATTTATATTATTATTGTTTATGTACAAATATATTAAATAACTGTTTTCCATACATATATTGTTTTTTATTTAAATATTGTTTTATTCCCTGATTTTCAAGACGTGCTTAGAATGGGGCTAGGTAAATCGAGACCGAAATACCGTTTTTGTGGTAAACAGAGTCCCGGATTTGAAAAGGTATAAGGGCAAATTATCGAGTCCCTGGTTATAATAAGTTTAGTTTCCAAAACAGCACATTTTCCTTCTCACTTTTACAGACTTAGTACTATCTATTATGTATATAACTGGCGTGGTTAAAAATGTTCTTTTTTGTTTTTAATATCTAACCTATGAGTGACTGTTTATTGTATAATACGGGTGTTTTCGCCGAGATAGCTCGTACGTAATACCGTCTGCTGTCCAGACTCGCGATGTGTTGAGGACTAACGGGGAAATATGCAACTACTTATATATATATGTATAAAAAACCATGTATGAGGTAATAATAAAAATTATAATAAGACCCAAAATGGGTATAAAACTAAAAGAAATTATGGACTTAACTAAAGGGCGCCCTTAAAAAAAGTACAGACAAATAATATTTCTATATATACATATATGAAAAATAAATCACATGGTATCACCAGAGGTAATATGATACTCGGTAAGCATACAAAAAAAATATATATATATAAGTTACTGGCCTGGGGAGCAGAACTCGCTGATGTTGTCCAATCACTGATGCTGTAAATGAGATGGCGACGTCTGGACGGCGGCACACAGAACACGCACAACGCGGAAATAGAAATATACAAATATATATATGGAGCCGGTGGGTCGACAAAACGGCAACACACGGCGATGAAGTTTCTAAACTTAAACACGAGGTTTGTGTGATGACGATACACAGGTCATGCACACGCGGAAATGCATCACCGGCGGCTCCACAAAGCGGCCGCACACGGCGATGAAGTGAATGAGCTTAAACCACGAGGTCTGTGTATTAGCGTCGCCAAAGGCACGTACACGCAAAAATGTACAACCGACGGCTCGAAAAAACGAGGCGGAGACTGCGATAAGCCCGACAAAGCGGCAAGCACAGCGACGAAAGTTAAACGCTTAAAAGCAGCAATAGTGTATGCTAGCGGTGCAACAGCACATACACAAGGCCAAAAATCGGTGACTCACAAAACCACGAGGTCTGTAAAAACTTGGTGAACGGTGCGAGACGGACGCCTATCTGGCTCGACCGTTGGAAAAAGACAACTTGGGTGACAGCCGTAACGAGCTTGGAGACATTAGATCTTGGGTGTCTGCGGTTCAACACCTTCAGGTGGGGATGGCTGCTTGACTGATACTCCGCGCCGATCACGCGACTTGTAAAGCCTTTGGCGATTAATTGATTCGGCGGGAAATCAATCGGGTTCGAACAACGGGAACAAAAAAAAAAAAAAAAATATGCATTAACGCAAATATTTAATACAGATGTGACGATCTGTGTTCGCAAAAACGCAACACACCAAACACTTACGTACTGTCCGAATGGTTCCAGACTTGTATAGGCCACAGAACAAGACCACCAAGGTTGAATTTGGTTTGTGCATACCAGAGCTTGAGCTAAGGAAATGTTAGAGCTGTGAATATGTATGAATAAAATCACTCTTTAATAATACGAGTACAAGCAATATAATGTGCAGGCAACATAAAATTATGTAAAAATCAAAAAATTTGGATACCATTTGGACGCATTTCCTAATCGCGCAAGTCTGCCCGGGGTGGGTCTTGCTACGACGGAGGAAAGACAGTGAATGTCAATGCTGGTCGTTTCGCTGGGCCTTTTATACCTGGTTCATTAGCGATTACACAGGACCGGTCTCGTGTTTTGTAAAAGATAACAAGAAACCGTCGAAACCCCAATAGTGCAATTGTTAATGAACGCGCAATTTAAATAAAATTTATTATAAAAATAAGATAATTAAAATAATAATAAAAATAGTAATATTAATAATAATAATAAGAAGAAGAAAAAGAATGATAATAAAAGGAAAAGAAGAATATAGAACCTTCCACGTGCATTCCCGTCACACCATACGGAAAAATCCCCCCTCGAACAAAAAATTAAAAGTTTAAATATTAAACGATTATATACTATTATGTACAATGTAATCAATAAATTTACAAATGTATTATATATATTTTCATTTTATTATTTCAATTATATTAAGTTAATATAAAAATATAATTTAATAATTTGTCATAATACTATTGCTAATACAAGATCCACTACTATAAATATTAAAAAAGTAGGCAAGTGGTTATCGCTCTGCTGTATAGTAGAGATGAATAATAGGTCACTGATCACTATAATGGATGTGTTAAATTTGAATGCAATGATGACAGGTATCGTTGTGAACGAAAAACGATTCTGAACGGAGATGATTAAATTTTGTCAGTCAATGATAATTAGTATGATATATTATACTATTACTTATATTTAAATTGTAATATATCGTTAATTTACGTAATTTCGTAAACAATAAAAAATTTCATACGGTCATAAAATTTTTACTATATCGAAGCTGAAATTTTTTTTTACAGTTACTTGAAGGAAAACTTATGGATAACCTTGTATTAGGTTTTTTAACCTTAGTATAAGTCACAAAGATTTTATGAATTTTCAACTTCAAAATTCCTTGCAAATTTTTGTGATTTTGATATATTTTGTAAATATTTAAACTTAAAATGCTTATATACAAAAATTGTGACTAACGACTTTTGATTTTTTTTTTACTACGATAAGTAAGATTTATAATAAACCTTGTATTACATTTTAAAGATTTTTTGGAAAACCAAATTTTTGTTATCGGAATTTCAAGAAAAAAAATTTAGAAAAATCAAAATTTTCAATGGCTCATAAATAGTTTAAAAAAATTTTAAATATTTTGTAAATTTAATCGTAAATAGATAAAACTAACATAATTATTTGGTGAATATTTCAAGTATTTGCAATGGTTTTTTTTTAAGTTACAGCAAAATCAAAAAATCGATTTTGTCAAAAAGTGGTTATGCCTAAAAATTCCCGTTTTTCTGTTATTTTTTCAGGGTTTTTCCTGACGCTATTGAAAACTACTAGAAATTTTTTACTTTTGACCCCCCAAAGTATTAATTAAATTCAATTTTACTTTTCAAAAAGGGGCTGAAGTCAAAATTCAAAGCATTATTACTATTCCAAAATGAGATGACAGACACAAAAAAATAAAAAAAAACACACATCATTGTAAAATCAATACATTTATCACTCCGTTCGGAATCTAAAATGAGTAAAAGTGTTTGTGTTTCAATATGGGACGTATGAGATTCTAGACTTACAAGCTTATTGACAAATAATGTTGATAATTTCAATATGAGATTGCCAGAGATATAAAAACACAAGATTTTACTCATGAAAATTTTTTTTGAAAATTCAAGTTGATTTATTTGGAAGATCTTGTTATATATTTGTTTAAACACTCTCTTATTGTTAATTTTGACGTGAAACATCTTATGGCGTGGTACGAAGTGAGGCCGACTATTGGCGTGGCGATGTACCGTTCATGGCGCATCTTCGGTACACTTAGACCTCAACTCGTAGTGAAACGATACATAATCAAATACTAAATATTTATAGGAAAATAAACGAAATTCTAGTTTAATCCGTAAATTTAAGCTTGATTTAAAAATATGAAAAACGTAAAAACACACTTCTATTATTGTATTATAAATTTAAATTTATAATAAATAAGTCAAGTTAATAATAATAAAAAAAAAAATTAACATAAACCAACAAAATAAAAATTTGAAAAAATGATTTACTACTATATTATTGTAAATTATTATGAATAAAAATGTTTATTAGTAATTAAATTAATTAATTAAACGACTTACGGGATTTTAATGGTTTGAAAATTTCATCCGTAATCCGTATATATTTGTAAATCTAAAAATACAACTTTAATTCAGAAAAACAATTGACCTTGAAGCCAAAAAGATAGCTAGTATCTACCCAGATGGCATATTAACATCTAAGATGATTTTTAAAATATAATTTACAATAAATTATCACTACATTAATTAATAGTTTAGCTTATAATAAATACATTATAGCTTATGACAGTTTATACATTTGCGATTGATACAAATATGAATTGAGTAGCTTATCAAAATAAATGGTATGCAATAAAAAACTGAATTCCGGTTAAAAATTATAGACCTATTATGATGGATACACAGTAAACATTGAGTACTTAGATCAGTGAAAAAATTCTAAAATATTTGATAATATAATTATATTCGATCCAGAGTATGAGATGGCGGAAGGAGTGAAAATAGCAAGTAACACGTTTACTAATAGTTCTATTTATATTTGTTAAAATTAAATGTAGAAAAATATTATATACTTAAGTCTATCGTGGTTGGAAATCGATTATTTTTAATTTCAAATTATTTATTACGTAGTTGTATTCCAAGTTAGTATTTAAAATCCAAAAAAATCAACATAATATTATGGCAAAAAAAAGTACAATTATTCTAATTTGTTGCAATTTTTAACGTATGAAATACTAGATTGTTAATATTTCAAGCATAGGCTGGGCATATTTTTGATTTTTTTTTTTTTTTTAGTAAAATATTTTATAGGCGCGTGCCATTAATTGAAAATTCTGACATTTATTTACCAATACGTCACTGCGCAAGAAAGAACTAAGGTAAACTCGGGCGATACACTGCAGCAGTTAAGGACCAGCGAAACGGCGAGTCGGCGATCGTATTATATATGAATATTGCATCGAAATGAAACGTCGGGGAATCCCGCATGGCCGATAAAAGCACACGCGTGTGCATGGACGATTAAAAATTCAAAACGATATTGTCCACTATTTATGTATTTGCGTCATTATAACGCGATATTTTGCATACCAGTGATATCGTAATGTGTACACATACGTTGAAGTTGTAACAACGGCGTTAGTGCTTTTTTCGCGATGTGTACCAAGTTATTTTATTTTTTTCCTGCAAAACT
The DNA here is from genome assembly GCF_003676215.2 of Rhopalosiphum maidis. Lineage (NCBI taxonomy): Eukaryota > Metazoa > Arthropoda > Insecta > Hemiptera > Aphididae > Rhopalosiphum > Rhopalosiphum maidis. The sequence goes on from NC_040877.1 coordinate 73,459,263, forward strand.
ATTCAAACTTTACTTATAACCTCTATAATAAAATGGAAGAAAATACATTTTAAAATTTAAACAAGTATTTCCCATTGTAATATTTCTTCATATTCGGCCAGTTACCATTATGTCGCCTTAAATTTTTATAACAATAAAAGAAGTGTTCATTCTTATTCATCTGTTTCAGATGTTATAATTAATAAATTAGTCCAGAAAATTATATGACAACGATTAGTAATATAAAACAATTATTTGACAATTACGGCCGCTCAACGGTTCCAATGTACCACCACGAGTGGGGAGAAATATATTTCGTATTTCGAAATGAAAGAGCTATTTGTTCAACTTACAATACTTACTTTTACATAAACATCTCGAACAAATGCATTTCGTTTTCAAACACGAAATCTAAGTACCTAATATGAATTTTTGTTTCGAATTGTTCGAAGGTCACATTTTTATTCAAAACAACGCTTATGTTATAATAATATAATACGTCCCCCGACTAACAAGTAATTTTTAATCAAATACGTATAAATCATATATTTGTATTCGATGGGATACGATGGACAGGATGGTGTAAAATATATGTGAGTGTGTATATCATTTTTATATACCTATAAGTGTATTAAAAATAGCTGATAAATATGATGAAGTAATTAACTATATAATTTAATGTTTTTTTTTATTATTTAATTTACATTAATTATCATGTTATATTTAATCTGATAAATAACAACCTTTGTACTCTTATGTACCAATTTACTCCGTTAAGGCTATCGAATGTATTCGAATGGGGTTTTCACTGTTTCCTTGTAGCTTATTGGCTGTCTGGCATAGTTTTATTTATAGTTTATACTGAACTTCTATCATCAAAAAATTCAACGATGCAATAGAATTACACCTGTGACGCCATCTGTTTGGTGTTAAGATCGACAGCCATTTTCAATAAAACCCACTCACTAGACCGTGCAAAAACTCTATGTTGTATATATTTGTTGTTATTTTTTTTTTTCAAGGATAAAAAACACTATATGAACTGAAATACATCAAAGCAGGCCATATATAGGCAAATCAATCAAATTTGTCCATACATTTAATAAAACATAACAGTTTATCGGTGCAAATTCAAATATAAGATAATGGTGAGGATAAAAGAGGAGACAAATAATTTTTGACAACATTTCACTAAAGAAAATGTATGTAGATGTTATTATGTCATAGGTGCATTAATATTATTAATATTATAATTGTGTTGTATTTATTTTAATTTTTTTATTTTTTTCAGACATTTTGAAAATATGTATTTGCAACAACACTTTAGGTTCACGATTGTCACGATTAACGGTGCAAAGTTTGGATCACAAACAATTACACGCAGTACTCGGGGATATGCAATTATTCGGACTTTATTTAGTATAGGATTTAGACATTTTTCGGTATGTTTTTATGCGGATGGCGATTGGAAGGCGGACTAATCTGTAATAATACGTGCTTCTGTCTCATCTAAAAGGCCAAAATGCCTGTTCACGCCGCTTCTACAATTAATATCAAAATACTAGCGGTGGCGGCTCACGCGTTATCCGCACGTGTCTCCGTGACAGAGCAAACGATTTTATACGTTACATAATTTTGTTGAGTTTTCACTGTATCACATTTAATAAGACGAAAATGACAACATACGTAACTCGACTAATTCGACTGTTTTAATTGGGATACCTACTCGTACGCGTGAGTACGCAAAAGCAACAGTTCGGAACACGACAACAGTGGGCGCGATGTAGTGTTTTTGTTAAAAATATACTTTTTCGCAATATATTTTAGAGAAATATGACGTTGTACGAGAATAAGTCGTTTATCGTCCGTGTCGAATTTTCAATTCTTTTCTGACTTCACGCAGGTTACTCAGTAGAAAAATCGTTCACAGCAAACCACCATAATATGCTTCGCACGCGATGTCCTCAAAATCTGTTGCGTTTGACTGCTACAGGTTGGATCAGAAAACAGTCTAGTGTTTACGATTATTTTTCACTCATTAAGTACCAATGCTTCTATGTATTATATACCCCATATTATAGTGTCTACTTGAGATAATATGGTACCAAAGTCAGTTAATGTTATTCGTATTCATAAGTAAGACAATATTAAACGACTCACGGGTTTACTAAATTTAAGTACATTTAACCGTTTATTTTTTACTGAGAAAATTTAATTTTAATTAAATACCTCAATGAATGCACTTATAAATACATTTACTAAGTTTCATAAAAAAAAAAAAAAAAAAATTAAATTAAACGGATCATAAGCAACTCGTTAATAAGTAAATGAAACTAAAAATGATTATATATATATAAATAAATTTAATTAAATTTAAAAATCTTTATTTCGATTTTGTGTGATTAATAGATTTTAAATTATGTGGATTAATTGGATGATAGTGGCTTATAATTTTGTAATTTAAAATTGTATAATTATTAATTACTATATGACTTTATGGTTGTAAATTAAATATTTAATAAAACAATGGAATATTAATCAGTAATATAAATGAAAATCTGCTTATTTAAATACCACTTTACAAAAATGTTATCGGTAATCTCTAAATATAATAAATTATAATGTTCTAAAGAAATCATAGTGTAGATGTTGTGTAGATTTTTGTTTGTATTAAATTATTATAATAATATATTTGTTATTAATATTTAACACTTAATATCGATATATTTAGATTCCGAACGGAGCGATTTTATTAATAAATAATAATTCAAAATATAATATAGTATGAGTATACTATATTTATATTCTATAGAAATATAGTTTAGCATAATAATAATCATAGAACATAATGTTGTATAATGATATTCATGTCCATTGTCCGGCGCGTTGTGTAGGCAATTTCTGTACATCAGCTCTGTACGTGCATTAGGCGATTAGGACGATAATATTAACCTACGCAGTTATTCACCAGCGAATTAAATACAAAACTAAAATATTATATTATTTTCGTTACCCTGATATGTTAACTAATCGAGTGAACACGCCTAATTACTGTTTGCAATAACAAACGACGGCAAGTAATTCGTGGTTTTCAAAATGGCATGGTCGTCTTAGTAATACCCGCAGGGGAGTATTAAAAAAAAGATAATTCTTAAATTGCATTTGATCCAATAATTTTATTGGAGCTATAAATATAAATGTTTTATTTAAAAATTACATATGTGTTCGGTATGAATCGATTCAGTATTACTCAACTTAACAATATTTAAAAATAAACGTAAACAAAATGTTGTCGATAATTTTTTGATGCGTGAGTAATGCAAAATAAAAATACGTATATATTGTTTAGATTTAAAAGTATATCAAATATTAGTACAATATTTCTGCCGTCTCTGTGTGATCACTAGTAGACCATCAAGTAGTTCACAAATGGTTATAAATAGAGTGAAAGTGGCCATGATTTAATAGTGCAAGAAAATTATATATTTTATAAAGCAAAATATTTAAATTAAAAGTTAAGTGGCGTTGTAATAACATCGATTATTTTTGGGAGTGCAATTTGAACATTACCCTTTTTAAAACTTCAGTGAAATTCGAACATTACCTCTTTTTTAAGACCATATACAATTATTGTTTTAACCTTACTCATTAATTAATCATCTATATTCTCTCTCTCTATATATATGTTCATGATAATAACGAACTATTGTTAGTAGTAGGTAATTGGTGTCTATACCGTTGAAAACTAAAATAGTATTTGTTAAAACTATAAGACTAGCAGTACTTTAATTTTTATAACTAATTAATTTCCGGAAAATATAAATTCCCCGTCTTGTAGTCACGATGGCGCGAGTCGGTAGTTAAAATTTTCAAAATACGTTCGTTGGTTGAATTACAATATATTGAACTACGGAAGCGGTGATAATCACTTAATCAGTTTAAAAAAAAAAAAAAACATAAATAAAGCGGTTGACCTTACAAACAGCACCATTTAAATATGATATGATATCCACGATGACTGTTGTATTTTATACAGAGAGGTTCACAAAATAAGTTCAGTTTTGCTGTTGTAGGTCGTATGGAATAAGTTGTTTGTAAAGATGGCAATAAGTATTTCGTGAAATAAGACAGTTTCCCCGAAGAGAACGAGTTGTTCCGGTGGTATGTAGCTTGCACATAATTGATGTAAGGATACGGTCGAAGAGGGTGGCGATAAGTTTCTATTAGGGAGAATAATTTCAAAGCTCATTTTCCAAATCACGACGTATTGAGATAGTCAGCATGCTTGAAATGCTCGAATATATTACTTCTAAAAATAGTAAACATCGTTCTGTAAAAACCTTTGTAGCATTTGCTATATTTTTAAAAAAAACTATTAATAAAATAACATAACTCATTTTGCGTATACTTACCCGTCTCATATAATACGATATGATATTACGCCGGAAAAGTTATACTTTGATGTTGTCACGATTGTCGGCGAAGCGATGGTTTAATATATCGTAACGTCACGATTCACAGAGAGTCATACTATTATATTACACATAATTATAACCATACGCGTGTAAGACGTTTTGTCGTTCAAACGCCCGCTGATATCCATTCGTGGAATACGACTAGACGACGACATCAATTTAATAACATTAATGTTTGAACGTCGTAAGGTTTAACATTGTTAGTAAATAATAATAGTAACGAATACGTTTTGTTTATTGTGTCAACTGTTTGCTGAAATTTTAATTAATTGAATTAATATACATATACATTATAATAAAGACACGGCGGATGAATCGTCGCGTATCTTGTAGTACGCTGTCTGCGGTCACATCGTGACGATTGCTTTTGACGGTAAATCGCTAATATACGGCTGCCGCGATAGAATACTTTATAGAAATCGTAACGCTACTATACTCGATACGTGCAGTGGCGTGATTTTTTTTGGCGGGACAGCCGGGGGAGGGTTACCCTCCAGTGATTTCAGATGATTTAGCAAAACAAGAACCGAAAGCTTGATCTTATTTTATAATTTGACTATATTTATGCATATTAATATGTAATATAATAAACTTTTCACCCACCACCGAAAATAAGTTGTAAATACTCCACTGCGGGTTTCGCGACAATTTATTATATAACATGTACGTCAAAGTCGGTACTGTTGACTGGGCGGTTCCACACACATGAGCAAGGAGGGTTTATAACGTATATAATATTATTATGTGTGAGATGTAAAATACAATATCATAACTCGGGTTTAGTGTGTGTAGTATACACGTAATGGGGAATCTAATATTATAAATGGAATTATTATTATTATTATTATTATTATTATTGTTGTTGTGTTGTTGTTATTGTGTTTTAGTTGTAAGGCGCCCGTCAAACGTTTGCTCTAACCCCTCGGAGCACCGGTTAATTTGTAATCATTTCAAACTCCGCGGTGGAGGGGATATTGCTCGTAATTAAATTCGACTGGATTCAAAGATTTTAATGGTAACCTGACGTAACACACGACGACGGCGATATGCCTTTGAGTTTGACGTTTTGTTTGACCGGATCGATCCACTAGCTACGTACAGCGTACGGCGTTGGCAGTGCTTTCGCCGATACACGTGCACGTCAACCGTATGGTAAATATAATAGCTTGGAGTCTTTATTATTATGATATTGTGTCCATGTATTGTTACGCAAGATTACGTGGGTGCTGAACGTTTTTCTCGTTCGTATTCTGAGAGGTGGTCGAACAGAGTTTCCGCCTCCATAGGTAGAAAACAAACACTGTGCGCGGGATGTGATCGAAGGATGATAAAATAAAACCCAGCTCAAATGCACGATTTGAAAAAAAAAAAGTCATAATAATAATAATTCCAGCTTTTGAGGGTTGAAAAAGGTTACTCGATTCAGATTTCCCAATAGTATTGAAAAATAGGTACCAGATTTCGAAAAAAAAATCTTGACTGGTCTGAAACACGCCTAAACCGAACTTTTTCGGATGCCGCGATTTGCGTATCTGTATGGTGATCGGTGGGACCTGAACAACCTAATCCACGCTTGATCAAAGTCCGCTGTATACAATGTTATGCCTAAACACTACTTCTATTAAAATCGTTTTGAACCACAGAAATATTTTGAACTCCTAGTGGTAACGAATTGACTACTTCAGGCGCAATTAGTATATATATTTTTATACAAAAAAGGGGGTCGATCCGATACTATTCCTATCAAGAAACATATTTCCAATAAATATGTTTGTATTTCAACATGCATTTAAATATTATAAAATAAATTATGACACTACACATTGATTATTATTTTTTAGGGAAATAAAACGAAAACCAGCAGAATGAAACCATGGTTCCCAGAAGATGTTCTGCTTTAATCTTCATCGTCATCTAAATTAATTTTTTACGTTCGCGCATTCATATTCGTAATATTTTTCGTGGTTTATAATGAATATTTTTTTCATTTTGAATTAATTAATTAATTTAAATGTCATTGTAAGAACATAAATATATGTTGAAGCAATTATATTAGTAATAATAATAAATATTTATCGATTTTTACTAAAGTCAGTAAACAAAAAAAAAAAAAAACTATGATGCTTATGAGGATGAGGGGAGGGTTAGTGAACTGAATCCATCTCCTTCAATGTACCACTATTAAATCACCTGCAATGATTTGACGTGAAAATAATATTCAAACGATATAACTATCATTGGAGGATCAGTGCCGGGTAGAAAAATCCAACAAGTTTTTCAATTTCTTTAGTCCAAAACCCATTAAAATGTTTTAGAACAAATATAATGTAATATCAAAATATGGTCTGGCCCTCCGAGTTATAGTCAGTAAATTAGCGGTTCTGGCCAAGTTCGGAGAGACAGTTCATGGTAAGTGTATGTGTTGGTATAGTTCGAGTGTTTTTCGTACATTATAAACTAAATAAAAACAAAATAATTTGAAATATAGGTATATTTTGTAACGTAGGTATATAATATATGCAACGTATATTTACGTCACGGGTATTTAAATTTAATTACAATCTAGTCGTGATAGCTCGAACCTCGATAACTCGAAAAGCTTGACAACTCGAATTTTTTTTTTATTCCCCTAGAAATATAAATTAATATAAATTCGAGTTAAATATCTCAAAAAACACATATCTCGAAGCGAATTTTTATCTCCCTTCAACATCGAGTTATCGCGACTCGACTAATAGTTTACATGGTCGAATAATTGAACAGTTGACATGACATAAAGAGATGAATGCATATTGATATACATGTTAAATAAAAGCACAAAACATAATTGATATAGCAGCCGGGGCATCGTTTATGATTGGAGCTGTTCGGTTATTCTATTTAATTCCGGTAACGCGCACAGTATATGTACACGACACTGCGCAGCAAAACCAATTAGAATGGAAATCGTAAAACGGCAGGGATTTTTACGATGTTATAAGTGTATCCACAAAGCCAGCCACTACTATAACTTATCAGCGTCTTTTCTATCTGTATCTCATCAACCGCATTTAACACGATCCGCCATCGCGCGACCGCACTAAATAAAACGACTGAATTTTATATTTTTCCAGAATACTATTTTAATAGTTAGTATAAAATATATTTTCAAACGATTTCGAAGAGACACACGCGAGATTTAATGTTTGTAAAAATGCTATCACATTTACACTTTATACGTGTTTTCTAGAGCGTATTTCGACTCTGTATACCCCCCCTACCCCCACCCCGTATGACGCACATACACACACAAACCTAGTTCTTTTTAATGGTTAGGAAAACACACACACCAGAGTTTTGTGCGGATGAACTTTTGAAAAACGTATATACACGTGTACACTATTATATTAATACTCCGTATTTTTTGTCTAACGCAAAAATATTATATCAAAAGAATCCGGCAACGCGGACGCAATTTTAAATCGTATAAAAAGACACGTTTAGTTCGGTCACTGGAAACGGTAACACGGTAAGAATAAGAAAAAAAAAATAGGGGAACGCGCGCTTGACAAAACTAAAACTATTTGATGTAGGAAATTGTAACGAACATTGTACGTCGAAACGTGGATTGCGTGATTTCTGAAAAAGAAAAATAAACGACGATGACGTAAAGCGTTCAATTAAAAGCGTAAAAATATCAAACTGAAGTTTTTCGCATGATATAAATTATTTTTTATCACGGCAAATATAAATTATTATCATTATTTAACAACGTAGTAATGACGAGCGGCGCAATACAACTTAACACCCTTGAAATTGGTTTCGACTGAAATCCGCGACCATATTATATCGTAATAACGATAATAAATATAATTGCAATTAATAATCGTTACAATATAAAAATAATTATTGTAACAATATACTACCACTGTCTTAAAAATTATTAACGATTTCGGATATATATACAGTATTATATTTTAAATTATTTTAATTCATAACAAATTATATATATATATATTTTTAAACGTTTTTGGTATTACAGTGGTTTTTTTTTTTTTTTTGTAAGTATATTTCCTTATTGAATGAAAATATTTATTTTTAGTTTTAATGATTCAAAATAGTGTTTCGTGAATTTTCATGTTTAAAAATCAAATTTCAAACGAAAAGTTACAAGCACCTAGAAATTAGAATTTAATGCATTAAAAATCCTTAATTAAATCATAGTATCATCTATAGAATACCATAATATGGTATACACTATATTGTATATTAAACAATTTGCATAATAGTAATAATATGTTATATAAAATATCATACGCTAAAATATATAATAAAATATCATAATATAGGTATACTAAAAATTAAATAGCGTTAAGTAAAATATAAATGTATTAGTAAGTGGTAAGATTAATGAAAATAGATAAATTTACGTTAAAGTGCTAGTATTAAAATATAAAAATAATATTAACTAAAAATTAATATGTTTTAAAATTCATAAATGGTTATGCGTTAAAAATTAAACGAAGATAAATCATTATGATAATTGTATAAACTATATCATTTTTATTTTTTTATTCATTTATGTTAAAACAAATTGTATTAAATTTTCATTATTTTCATTTATTTTTTTTTCTGTTATCAAAAAGACAAAAACCATTATACACAATACCAAAATGAAATGTTTTTTTCTTTTTTCTAAAAAATAGGTATTTTGGCCATTCCCTTTTCCCAACACCACCAAATCAAATCATACTCCGTAATTTTGTTTAACCATCAATGATGTTATTATATTCACTCGTATTATTTAATAAATATAGTTTGGAACAAATTCAATGAATATTATCGAATAATATTATTATATTTGATTGATATTTATTGATTTTATATTTCCATTTCTAGTTGTTGTTAAAATATCAACATTGATCTTACGCCTGAAACGGTCGGACGGTTTTCGAAATATTCGTCTTGACCTACCTGCCATCACAATATATTATGTAATATGATAAGCAATAACTTCAATATAATATATGTACATAATCAAAACTCAACTTGGTGCCATGTCACGATAATTATGTACACGCGACGGTACGGTCGTCAAATATATAATATATATATAAATGTATTATACGCATTAAATACTCGTAACACGTCGAATTTTAATAAGTCATCATTTGCAGACGACATGGATTAAATTACCATTATACGTTTTGCATAATCCCGGGAAAATCAGCACATTTCTGCCGCTCGCCGGACAATGCGCTAAATTATTATATTAAAATATTATATCTACGCGTTTTACAGTTTTCAATTTGAATTCATAATCGTAAAAATACACACGACGATCCGCAGTTTATTATAAAACCTCAGCAGGTTGGGTAGTAACTGTACGAAACCTGTACAAAAACATGCAATACGTCAACTCTCACTTATAGATAACTAGCTATATGTGCCCGACTTTGATACCAGAAAAATAATTAACAACAAATATAATATGGCCCTTAGTGTATTCGGTCTGAGTGTGGTTTAATTCACAATCAAATAAGTGTAACTAAATGTCTGACCTTGATGTATTTCAGCACGGTGAATACAGCACAGGGTTTTACACGGTAAAGTGAGTGGGTTTTATTGAAAATGAAATTTGAAAAGACGTACGTTTCCCCACATATCAATTTTCGTAAATTTCTTTTTCGATCTTAACACTAGACAGATGGCGCATCAGGTGTAATTCTATTGCATCGCTAAACTTACCGATGATAGAAGTTCGGCAAAAAGTACAAACTATAAACTATAAACAGGCGTGAACGCAGGAAAAAATTTCGGAGTGGGTGGTTTGAAAAAATGTACATAAATATCATACTATTAATTTGTATTTAAAAACCTAAACACCCCAGCCCCCACCCTACTGCGTTCGCGCCTAGCTATAAATAAAACTATGCCAGACAGCCAATAAGCTACAAGCTAACAGTGAAAACCCCATTCGAATATATTCAATAGCCTTAACGGAGTATAATAGTATAGTATCTATGCAAAAACAAAATCTCATTTATAAGTAGTAGGTATGGAGATAATTAACTGTTAAACGTGTATAAATCATACACATAGGTTATAATTAACAAGTTTAGATATTGCACGATAATTAATGTAAATTAATCGACCAATAATCATAACCATTGGAATTCACTTCCATTATTGAATATATTTTAATTTATTGTAAGAAATGTATATAATTTATCAAGTAGATTACCGATTTTTCAAACTCTAGACGATCGATCTTCGTTTGAGTTTTGTAGGTTAGGACCTAAAAATCTCCATAGAAATAATTTAACATAAAGATTTTTAAAAGTTATCGTCTATTTTACTATTTAAAAAAATAATAACTTAATAAAATTCACACAATTATAAATGATCTACATTTAATTGTTACCGATAAGTATTGAATGTATTCATCTTATTTTGTATTGATATGGTGTACCACTTCATTGAAAGCTAATACAAACTTAAAGATTAATATGCATAATATTAAAGACAATAACATGTCATACATATTTCAATCAATCGTTAAAAACTCGCAGGCGGCTCTTGGTATTAGTATAACCTTCGAAGTATTCAAAATTTTATAAAATACCGCCCTGTCAACCGTTACGGCTGTCAACACTAAACACTTAAATTATATTTATTATTATTTCATAATTCATAAATAAAATCATTTTAGTTATGGTGAATAATGTCAATAACACTTATTCTTATAGGTGGTATTTTTATAATGCAGAGATACGGCGCGTTCATTTTTTCGACCGTGCGGAAAACGGTGCATGCGAAGTTATGGATTCACAAAATATTTTTATAAACTGCAATACTGCAGTTTTTATTAAATATGTATTGGCTATACAAACGGATTCTTACATACGAATGAATTCTGCCAATAATAATGAAAGTAATATAATTAAAAGTAGAACTCGACAAAAAACTAATATGCAATTTATAAATAAACAAATATTATTATATAATGACAGCCAAATTGATAGATACGATTTTGTAAAAATTTAGCTTCATTTAATAATATTTAATTTTAACTGTATTAAGTACGTTTAATTTTATACCAAGGACGACGATGTTTATTGTATGTATTGATTATTATTTATTATTAATTTTATTAGATGATTAGTTTTAAAATAATTGATATAAATCTTAGTGATACATCGTTTAGATTATGCTGTTTCCGGTATTACTTATCTGATATTATTTTTATTTAATTTTTATAACATACAATTTATTTAAATAAAAATAAAAAACTAATGTGCGGAGTTAGGGTGTTAAAAACAAACCTTGTATGCGGATTTAAGGTGATATATTATAAAATGGCCACAATGCACGGGCAGTTACCGGTTATCATCGAAATAATATTAATAATTGTTTTAAAAATCATAAATACATCTGAAATTGTACAGGAATATTTTCTATGGGTTTTCTGATTTTAAAGGCTTTCTAGAAATTTTCTTGAGATCATACCGGAGATTCAATAGTCCCGTAAACCCTTGTATTAAAGTATTTTGTCCAGTCAGGGGTCTTTGAGCTTTACAAACGCTTGTTTTTCGCAGAACATGTTGGAAATAATTTTTGATGTACCAATCATATCATACTATTATAAGCATATTAAATATACGCGATGTTATATAATTTTAGTATAAATGTATAATGTAGTATGTACTTATCTTGTTCTTGTATGCTATTTCGATATGATATATTTGTCAAAACACGAATTTGACTTTATATTGATGTATATAATATCATTATTCTAATATTATTATGGATTGAGTTTCAAAATTACTTTTGTAATTATATTTACCCATACATTTTTCGCATCGTACATAAATAATCATACAACTTGTAAGAAAATAGTGATATTTTCAATGTAATTTTTTATAATAATTAATTTGAAAAGTAATAAATAATGTCGTAGCGATACGTACATAATATAAAATATATAATACAACGTCTATTATTTTAATTTGTTATTCATATCATGGTATATAAGTTTAGGAAATATTCTTGGTTCCAAAATCGATTATAATATTCATTTCGGTTTATTATTATTATTTTTGTGAAATTTAAATATTCCATGATAAAAAAATACTATAAAAGTCTGGTACACCACTAAACACAAGATATAGGCTTTTGTTTACGTGCACAAAGATAGCATTAGTGTTTTATAATGAACAAATTAACCAAAAAAATATTTTCGAAATATTTATATTTTTCAAGATAATGAGTGTTTACTGTGTTAAAAAAATCACCCTCTAATAAATATTTATATTACTATCGAAACTTTTAGATTCTGTTTGTATACAAAGTGTTTGATCATTCACCAAACTATTTAGCTAATTAGATACTCATTAAGTCTAGTTTTGTGATTTTTATATTTTTCGTTTTTACAAAGTTTCATAAACGTACAACAATTGTTTTTTTTTTTTCTAATTGTTGGTTTTACTTAATGCATATAAGTTCACATAGCTCAATTTGTTTAAACTGTTAAAATGTTTAAAATTTGTTTATCGAAATGAAAGAGCTATTTTTTCAACTTACGATACTTACTTTTACATCAACATCTCGAAAAAAATGTATTTTTCTTTCAAACACGAAATCTAAGTAAAATGAATTTTTGTTTTGAATTATTCGAAGGTCACATTTTTATCCAAACCAACGTTTATGCTATAATAATATAATACGTCCCCCGACTAACATGTAATTTTTATCAAAGACCTATAAATCATGTATTTGTATTCGATGGGATACGATGGACAGGACAGTGTAAAATATATGTGAGTGTGTATATTATATTTATATACCTATAGGTGTATTAGAAATAGCTGATAATTAATATGATGAAGTAACTAACTATATTATTTATTGATTTTTTTAGTATTTAAGGTATGCAAACCAAAATGTTCTAACTCTTTTTCATTATCTTATTAGTGTTATTTTTGTCATAGTTTGTTGATTGAATGATATCCGGGTTAATTTACACCAAACTCCAAAAACCCTAAGAACAGCTCTATCAAAATAATTATTTTATAAAAGTTGTGTATACCATAAATATTACTTATAAATGTGTATTTTAAACCCTCATTACCCTCAAAAACAAAAATTTTGATTTATTTGTCCTAATTAGTGTAGATATATTAACAAAAATTAATTTTGAATTAAATTAAGTCCTTCTAAAGACTGTCTCAGACTGTAAAAATGTGTAAAATAAAAAAAAGAAAGATTATTGCTTGTAGAACGAGTGTTTTAAATTTGTAAGCCTTGAAAATACATATAATAATGCCACATTTTAAAGTTGAGACAAAAACGTTTTTATCTATTAATAGATATCAGTAAACATGTTTTTCCCAGTCCCTTCATTTTTTTTGAATTTTGCGTATAAGTTCTGAAAATGATCGCACAAATTCACAATAATTCCACGCTACTATCGAAAAAAACATATATTTCGCGTTTCGAGGAAACTTGATGTCCACCATGTCTGCTGGTGGAGAAATGCACGCAAATAATACGCACGATTAAACTAATCGTGAAACAAATCTTAAAAATGTATGAATATCGGGTTCAACGAAATTCCCGTTCTAAATCTAAAAATAAAGTCTGCTATATTATCTTAAATTATATGTTCATGGCGGTTACTTAAACGACGAAGATGCACTCAAACATTACGCATACTATATTATGATGATTAGCTGCGCTTGTCGCGTCACGCGTAACGTTTTTCGGCATTTGAAACGGTTCAAAACGGCGGAATTTAAACACAACCCACTATTATAACACTTTAAAACTATGATATAGTTTACATAACATCGTTGACATCGGAATCTCTTTGATTTCGGCGGATACGCACGACAATATAATATATTTACTGACGCTACGGTACTTATAATATTATTATATAATACACATACACCCGGTGCGTCTCTCCCCCGTCCGAGCGGTGAGAAACCGTCGGAAAACTTTTAAAACTTTATATTTTATTCGACCGTTTTCAGCAGGAACGCGCGCACTAGGCAAGCGACTGTAGTGTGAGAGAGCGAGAAAAAACTTTTCACCTCGTAAACGTGGTCCGAATTAAAATGAGCCTCGCGCGTAATTATATATATTATTTAATATTTATACGTCGTCGCCGTGCCCAAAACATGCCGAGGGCTTTTAAGAGCCTGGGGGGGGGGGGGTGAGGAGAGAAAAAAGCAGAAGAAATTAAGAGCATCGGTGTCCGTCTGCAACACATATAATAATTATTATTATTACTACAACAGTCGCATATATTGAAATTTCTATTGCGCACCCGTCACTATTGCCGGCTCCGACTGGCTCACTAACGGGTTCGTGGGAATAAAAATATATGTATAACAATAGAAATAAAGTTTCTCGGAGCAAACGAAAAAAAAAATACAAACGGAAATTTACTCAACAAATTACACTGCGCACATAATCCGACGACGGTGGACCCTCGAAGTGCAGGCCGCGTGCCCGCAATTATAATAATGGTTTTTACGAAAAACAAAAAAAGGACTAGGTTTCCCATCGGTTAAGTGACAATGAGTATCCTCAAATAGTGTGTTCACTTCACATGATATTAAAAAGTAAATTAACACTTACTATGAATTCACGTTCAGCAGTTCCAATTTTGTATTATTTATTTAATACATTTATGAATTTAGTTAGGTTCGTAGTCATTATATTATAATGAATAATTTATCAATTATTTAACTCAGAGGTAAGAAGACTATCATTTTTTTTATTAATCGATATTTTTTTTTAACATTAATGAGTAAATAAGTAAAATATTACAATTTAAAAATGCTCACAGTCTTATGAGTGTGCGTTTGACGATTTTATTGTATAAGTGAACTGGAAAACTACATGATGGCAGGCTGAGAGGACTGTAACTGCCCAAATATTTAGGAAATTTTTAAAAATGAAATGTATTTTATGTATTTATATTACAAAGTGATTTACCCCATTATTAACATTATTATTAGCTGTTGTCATTTTTTATTTCTAAACAAAATGGATTAAAATTTTTACCGATAAGCGAGGGATTCTGGCACTTTTAGCTTTATCCTAGTGTTTATCAATGTGTGTGTCATGAAAATAACAACTTTTTTTATTTAGGCCTATAAAAAATTATTAAAAAACATTTTTAAATATAACAATTATTTGATATTTAAATTATTTAAAAAAATAAAAAAAGTATTGTATACGTATTTCAGTATTTTAATGACGGTTGGTTTGTTTTTTTTCAGTACCAAAAAGAACTTGTTATTGAAGATTACACAATTTTGTAATTCTGTGTAACTTATTTAAGCAGCAAATAGAAATGTGCAAACTACCATATTTCATATTAATATGTCATATTATAATTACTGGTTGTACATTTTTTAATTTTTCAAATAAAAGACGATTAAGACCTATATTATTATTATTATTTTCAAGTTTATTATGATATTTATATTATTTAAGCTTTATAATGCATGTAATATACCAAAATAATATTAACTAAGTAAAACGTTTAAGACATTTTTTACCCATTAAAATATTAGATTTATTTTCGATTTACGTTGATCAAGTTTTTTTACCAAAGCTCATTAGGATTTGAAGTTTTTATTTTTTGTAGGCTTTAAGCTAACCCCGGAAAGAGAACCCAATAAAACCGATTTAAGCACTGCCATGCACACTAGAAACACTTATGGATTCCTGATGGCTAGCAAAGACTCCGCCTAACCCTTGAAATTGATCTCTCCATTAAGTGCATCATAGCAAACTACTTTAAATATATTCAAGATCGGATCGATAAAGATAATTCAACAATTTTCACGTAACACTTGGATCTAATTACAAAAAAAAAAAAAATTAAGATTTAATTAATTTCCTCAAAAAAAAAAACTAATTTATATAACCCTATATATATAAAAAAAAAACAATCTATCCTAAAAATAATACTTGTAAAATATACACACAAATTCAAATTAAAATGTACATTTAAGAAATATATATATATATCATAATGTAACTAATGGCTTGTGCTGCAGTAGTTGGTAATTTAGATCAATAAAAAAAAAAAAAAAAAAACAGATAAATTCTATAATATTTACTTTATTTTTTTACAAACGTTAGCAATACACCTCGAACAGCGACGATGTACAATTTCATCTCAACGCAACGCTTTATAGTTATCTAGTATCGCGCAGACAGAGAAAATAACTAACAGTTATTCATTTGGGGTAATTATAGCTATGGGTATCAAAGATCGTTATAGTGCGAAAACCGGTGCGATTGACTAAAAAACGGAGGTATAAGACGTAAGACGTACGAGACGAAAACAAGAAAAAACAAAAAAAAAACGCAAACGATGTTTTGAGCTTTTCGCATGACAGCCGCGGGCTACGATACGATGCATATTTTTGCCCTTCAATATCGAAGAGGATTATATTATATTATTTTCGTGAACGGAGTGTTGGATAAAAACATCTGCTGCCCCGAAGCGCTGAAATCCAGCTACATCGGATACACGCTGTCGGTATATTATGATCGTCGTACGAGATACGCTAAAAATAATATTGTTTAGGTAATCGTTAATAACCTACCGTTAATATTATTATAATATTATTATTATCATCGCAGTCATTGCCGACGTCGTTATTTATCATTTTCGAACGGAATGTGTTTTAGAGGACAAGACGGCACGATCGGTACGTATAATAATAATCATAGCTCTCATATTATTATTATTATTATTATTATTATCATCATCATCACCATCATCATCATCATCGTTGTATTTTTATTGTTATATTTTGTCTCGTGCCGAAACATAGTATACGATCGTCAGTTTACTCGCACCAAAGTATTTCGAGTATACGCGCGCGTACGGAGTTCATAATAAACAATAAATTGCAAACATTGTCCGCGTACACGATATTGTTATATATACCTTGATCGGGGAGCGTGCAGAGAGCGATGAGAGGCGTCTGAAAAATGCGAGAAAAACTTTGTCGAAGAATTTTCGCTATTCACTGCGTGTGTTCTAATACACAACCCGACAAATTGAGAAAACTATTTTCGCGTCGGCTGTAGGTGTATACATATACACACGACGGAGGTATTTGGCTACTTGTTGTAACTTGTATAATAAACGCAATAACAGGTAGTGCGTGTCGAAGTGCTTTCAGTTATTGTTATCGCATAAACTAACGTCATATTTGAAAATTGTAAGTGAGCGAATATATAAGTATGAATGTATATTTTCGTTTTCTCTGATGTTTTTCGTCTACTTGCAGCTGCCTTGTCCACGACTAATATTTTCCAAAACAAATCTCTACAGGTCGATTAATCTAATCTATACGCGGCCACTCCATCATTTTCTACGACACTAATTTTAGTGTATTTAAAAACTTTCGAGAGTGGAACAAAATATTTGCAGTATGTACCTGTATAAAAATACTATATTTTAGAAAACTGAAATTTACCTTTTACAATTTTCTTTTTTTAGTAAGAACCCGTTTTTTAACAACCCATATATCTGATTTTTGTGTTTCTACAATCACTGAAATATCATAACTATATATATTTCTCAAATTTATTAGATGCATTTTAAATTATATATTAAAAACCCATGCTATATACATACCTATTCTCAGTAATTTTCCTACAATTCTCAAGCGGCAATAGTTTCGAAAAAAAATTATTTAATATAATTGAACACATTAATACCACAACCCCTGTTATTTATTTTATTCCAAATTAAAGCTGGATAGTTTTAATGAAAAACAAATATCCGTATCAGTTATAAACACTTATATAGGATATAATGTGAATTTGTGTCTGAATTGTTTCTTATTAAACATCAAAGTCACAGCATACAGTGATAAATATTGTATGTACAGAATGCGTGTACAATATTTTAAAATTGATAAATTTCAATAAGTATACATAAATTTAATTTGCAATACATACCAATAGGGAATTATCGATCGTTAAAATAAATATAAGACGACTTAACAAAAAATTGTAAGTTAAAATTGTTAATTATACTGCATAGATAATACAAATGTAATGATTGTCCGTGATGATTAATTTTGTTTAGTTTTATTCCTATTAATTAAAAATACAGTTCTTTGAATTATTAATACATATAAAATACTGACTAATAAAGGGACAAACGCAAAATGCTTAAAGTTTTTAATGATCAGATAGATAATCAGCATTTTTTCCAATGAATATAAAAACACATTATACCATCATCGTTCAGATGGTGTATGATGTAGACTAGTAATCGGGATTTACGGTTGTGGATATATTTAAGCGGGATTAGTGAAGTTACATACTATTAGATACAATTTAATTTATAATATTTTGTATACACATGTAAGTACTCATATTAAATACGAGCCGTTTAATTTATTTAAAAACCGATAAACGCAATAATAATTCAACTGGTAATTCGGTTTAAGCCAAACAATTTGTGTTACCTCGTCTACCCCACGAGCAGAACTAGGTTCGTGATTCGATATAAAATGATTTATCGGGTGAAAAGAAAAATCGGAAGAAAAAAAGACGACCGTAGTGGAAGACTTCGAGCAGCGGTAAATCTCGAAATCCCTGGCAGCCGACGATAACGTTATCCAGCCCACCTCGGACGGAGTAGCATTAACTATTATATGACATCACAATAAGTACCTATCTATATATTATTATATACCAGCAAACGCTACTCGTGTGTTCCCAACCTTTCGAGAACTCTTTCACCGCAGTAAAAAAAAAAAAAACTCAGAAAAGAGGATTACGCGATTTTGCGGCAGTGCTCGTGAACTGTGGAACGACGTTACGCAATGGTTATGAAATTTGCGAACGCTGCCTCGGGGGCATTATTTTAGCTTTTGGTTAGGAGAGAAAATTTGCTGACTTGAAATAAACCACTTGTCTTATGTATTAATAGCTATAGGAAAATAATTGTCTGTGATACAAAACGGATAACAACCATTAATTGATTAGCATTTACGGTTCATTAATCAAAAACCGTCACACAACTACGACTTCAGGTATTTTTGATGCTCTACAATAGGTAAAAAATACTATAAAATGTCATATTCGTCTAAATTTTGTTTTCTTCAAAAATAGTTTTCGTATCCGTAATTAACGTATATTGATGATACTTGATAAATTAATTTGAAACAATTTATATTTACATACGGGCGAGGAGAAAATGTAAACAATAAACATATATTTATTAGTTTTGCCATTACCTATATCGATTATATTTAACAAGGAAATACAGACAATCAATATCTAATATGATAAAAATAATAACAATAAATTTAATTAACGGATATAAATTTCAATTTAATTTGTGCATAGGTAATGATTATGTATGTGTTTTAATCAAACTAATTTAAAATATTATGCAGTTATCAATAATAATAACTTACCTATTTCGGCCAAGGCAGTATTAAAAAATGTGCTGAATTATTTTAAATTATAGATAATAATATTGATACTTTTCACTACTGACGAAAGATCTTATTGGTGATACTTGAGAAACTAATCAGAAGCTTAGGTTAGGAAAAAATATAATTTTCTCTTAAACTAATAATATGGTATGTATAATTTAACATATATTATGTGATTATACGCAATAACATCATAAATAGATAATAAAATATTAATATAATATTTGGGTGAAGATTGGTTTTTCTTGCAAATAATAGTTTTTTTCGTCTTAAATTATCGATGAAAACTCGTACAACAAGTTTTGAAAGAAATCTGCATTAATTTTAAATATAATATTGTTTTCTAACGATATTTAAAAAATTGCTTGAGGAGCTTAATTCAATTCAATTCTTTAGGATGTAGCATTTGTTTTCTAGTCTACCTTCACATAAAATAACGCCTCGGCTCTGGCTATAATAGTATTATATAAAAAAAAAAAAAAAAATTAATACAATTTAATACAATTTTTAATTGCATAATGTGGCAAACGAACTATATACAAAAACATATCATAAACAAGAATAATCGTATACGATAAGTATGAATATATTTTTTTACAAAAATTAAAGTTATTATAAAACATCATTTTTAAAATGATATGTTTTATTAATATTACCTTAGGTTTTATAATTCTTTGAACGGTTGCATATACGTTTAGTTGAATATTTCTATGTGGAATATTTTTCTGAGATCTTTAACAAACAAAAATCTTATTTTTAAAGAGTGTCATATAGTAAGAAGGACAGAAGGGCAGCGTTGAGATGTGAAGTGTCACACTCGCTTAATTCGTCTAAAGTTCAAAAAATTATTTCCAGAAGTGTTGATAATATTTGATGAAATTTGTATCGCATAATTACAATATCCGTTAAAATTACACAACGGTTGTACATTTAAACAACAGTCATCATCTACGTGCCGTGCCTAAACCCTTTCGATGACGATCGTTACGACTGCAACTCGTGACAAAGATGACTCGTACAGATCTGCGGTAAAAAACCACGATTTCCATGTCCGCGTGTGAAAGAATGATTTTCAAATTTACGGCACGAACTCACCACCTTTCGCGCCCAAACAAAAGTCGACTCTACCGCGACCATTGAATCTTAACTTGTATTTGCATAGCAAAATGTCAACCATCTTAAAACACTGAACACGTCTCGCGCGGATGTCTGATAATTCTATTAATCTTGTAAAGAAATGGGAGCAAAAAACTCAAATAGAGAAAAAAGGTAGTTATCGCGTTTCGTTCTCTTTCTTTCGCTCAGTCTCAGTCTCTATCGTTTTAGATCAATTATTAAATAAATTATACAGACATTTAAATTACGTCGTTCGAATTCTACAGGATGCGTGCAAAATTGTATAAGCTATTTGAATGGCGCAATACGCGGTCACGATATTGTTACTATTATATCCCAAAAAGTTCCCAGTTAAATATACAATAGTAGGTAGTAATAAAAATGTATTATTAATGACGTTTGACTCGGAACCTGAATACTCCGAGTGAAACTGCTATATAAGGAAAAATTAATCAACTTTTGATAAAAAATAAATAAATATATATAAGTATATGTACCTGTGTACATAAATTACAATAATATTATAATGTAATTTATATACTTTTGTCATCGGTTTCGCTTACATTTTAAATGACCGAGACGCTTTAGTTATATCGATGCTCGCCTCGAACGTACATTACCTTTTATGTTTTATGCAATAAATATTAACGATAATAATCAGTAATCTTGGGTTGAAAAAGTTTGCGTTTTCATTAAATTGTTTATTCGTATTTTTTTTTCTTCTCTAAAAGTAATAATAAAAAAATATTAATATTTAAATTGCGATAAATTTCTGGTTGAGAAAATGATTGAGTTTTAATAATGCAACGGTTATTACAGATTACAGTGAACTACGCATATTCATGCGGTGCATGAAAAACAAATTAATTTAAATAAGACCGCTTAAAATTATTTGACACTACGTGCAGTTCCAAAATATCGTAATAATATAATTATTTTATATTAGAAGTTTACTGATATCAATATGGTCATAATTATTAGTGTTCTGTTCTATCTTCTATGGTACCCCTAGCGCCATCCAATTCCCATCACATCAAATTTACTTATTGTCTATTTTACGCATTATATATTAATTCATGCAGATTGTAAATTTTCATATTTTAAGTAAAAAAAAAGATCTCTTAGTGTCGTACGTTGTGGGAAGTGAACAACGTTACGTCGGTTGCTTTTCGATGGAAAACAAATTTAAATCCTAAAATTCGATTTATAAACAAATCAGATACAATAACGAGTTCCGATTAATATCTGATGACATATTTTGTGCAGGTCATTTTCATTAATTTAACATACTAGGTATATTGAGCTGCCGATTTAATTTTTAAACCGATAAATTATTATTGCACTCTAAAATACTAGTTTAAATTATAATGTGAAACATTAGAACTAAAATCATATTTTTATAATTGCTGTACCAAAACCGGGAAACTTTCTGCTTCTAGGAGTCGAACTAAAAACGAGAAAATCTTAAATATTCCAATCAATGGACAAGGTACTAACACCGACTTCCGTCAGGTTGAGCTCTACATCGTATGGGCGGGATTCGTATTCACTATGCAAACGTAATATCAGTTTACATTCAGGTCGGAGTGTGACTTTTGTGAGATTTTCGATTTTCGAGTTTCAAGCGCACGATAACAACAACGAAAACGACGACAACGATAGTAATTAAGTGTAACCACGCGTAGTAAAATATAATATACGGCTACTGTTCTATACACACACACACATATATATATATATATTATTGTATCATATTATTATTATACACTGCAACGGAGTTGTTAAATTTTGGGACAAATGTTTCCGTTTCGGGTTTGGCACGAAACGGTGTTTATGGTTTTTGGCAGAAGGGCAAACGGAAAAAAAAATTAACGGATTCCGTATATACATATATATTATATTATGTATATTGTCTATATACATACCTAATATAAAATATGTATACGCGTGTAAATGTATTACGCTCTCCCTCGAACATTACTCGAGTTTTCATCCGATAATCTGCTGACAAGTGTTTTTATTTTATTTTTTTACATATTTTTAAACGGTTTTACATTATGCGAAATCATTTTTTTTCGCGCACATTCTCCCCCATTCCCTCCAGTTACCATCAACGTCGTCGGTTCGCTCTCTCTCACTCGATGTCTCTACCTTTCTCCTCGCGTCCTATCGCTCGCTCGCTTTATCTCTATCTAACCCTCTTGGGTTTTTTTTCTAATTCTGTTTGAGCGGTTCCGGTGGCGGTACCGCACTCCGACGACGATCGCCCCCGAGAATTAATTAAGCGCGAAAGTTAAACGGAGCATCGCCGCGAAACGTTGACAACGCGGTTTAATGAACGGTCCTCCTCAACCCCGTTAATGAATCATCAGCTAAACCCGCACTTGAACCAGACACATGACAGTCCGCCCTTCACCCTCCCCCACTACATACATACACACACGTGCGCCAAATCTACTCCCACCAGACTCCGTTGTATCTATTATACACACAGGGCACTGCCGTATGTGACTACTTTACTTAGCATATACCGTCTGTTTTGTTCGCGTTGAAAAATATGCGCGCACGAGTGTCCGCTGACACTTCAGTCGTACTATATTATAACCTATGATATTACATTAAGCACGTCGGTTTAAGGACTCCGTTTACTCGCCGTTTTGTTGTAAACAAAGAGTTACCGCGCTCTGCATTCATTCATTCATTCGTTCAGTCTTTCCCCATCTTTTTCACTATAGCTCTTGGCCGTGATTTATATCATGTTAATTATTTTAATGCGATACGCACTTGAATCGAAACTTGAAGAGACGATCGGCCAAGGACAAGAATACAAGATGTGTGTGTGTGTATGGGAGGTAGTATGATTTGAAATTTTATCAAAGGAACGGGGAACCGCTCATGACTATTAAACTTTTAACAGACTGAGTCGGAATGTTGTTTATACAGACTTAGCGAACACCGAACTTGCTTATTTTTATATATTTTTATACATATTATGTGTTTCAATAAAAATTTAAATTTTAAGTATTTTTGATTAGCATATGAGTGATTTGTCATTGCTATTTACGGTTGCAGCCAGTTAAAGTTCCTATAGTCGCCTTTTTTAAAAATAAAACGATTGAAAATTAAATTTGTTTATTAGATTTTTTAATTCGATATGTGAATTTGATAAATTTTTAAATTAGACAAAACACATTTGTTTTCTTTGACGACCGATTACCTACATTTAAAAAGATGTCCATGTTGCACCAAATAATGAAATAAACGGAGTTTTTTTTTTCCTTTTTTTAAAATATTTAAACATTTGTAAATAAGTACAAAATAAAATCATAATTTTTGTAAAAATTTGAAATTCCTGTATGAAATATGTTATTTACTTAAATCAACAAATTTATATTAAAATAGTCAATAAGTTGTGATAAATTCTAACCGTCTACCAATATATATATATATATGTGTGTGTGTGTATATATATTTAATATTATATTCATTCAATTTTTTTTTTTAAATCGCGATTTATACTTATATTTTTCCCTAAATTTTGATTTTTGATATTGTGACGATTAACTAGCATAATATATTTTAATAAATATGTTTCTGTTTTTATTTCTTGTAATTTATTATTGAAAAGTATTTTATATTCAGATGAGTTGATCTGTACACAGAAAAATCCCAAAAAAAATCATCTGGGATGAGCTAATAATAGATGACTGTTTTACAACCTCCTATTTCCGTGCAGAATTAATCGCTGTCTGAGTTAACAGTTACTATTTTTGATATCCATATGTCGAAATGATCCAAAAAAATAATCTTTTTTTGATCATGTAACTATTATATAAGAACATATTTTTATATAGGACATCATAGTTTTAAAATCAAAATCTATTGTTATAATATATTAAAAACACACGATGTGTACGTTCAATTTTAAAAAAGAAAATTTTTAAAATAAGTCATTATTGAGTACTTTATAATAATATACTAGTTCGTCTCTGGACAGATATACATAAACATTAAATAATGCACATTTCCACCAGCGTCTTATAATTTTTTTGGATTTTAATTTTCATCCTTAATACTTGTGTTAATTCAAAAATGAAAAAAAATGTAAAAGGTAAGTACTATAAATGTCCATCAAGATAAACACTCTTCTACAGTGAATTAACGCGTATTTTAACGTTTTTGTTATTGTTATCTTATCTCCGAATAATAATACCATGATCGAATTGTTGTTCTTCTATAGTCATCTATTAAAAACCATTAGAAAATTCGCATTTCGAATGATTTGAGATTGGATATTTAATTTTGAAGACAACGGTTCAATACAGGACATAACAGCATTTTCCATCTCGATTGTCTTACTTATCTCAAATTATATACAAAGTTCAAACGCCTCGGTAAAATAGCTTTCAGTTTGAGAATTTCTAAAAATGTTTTAACGTGGGATTCGATTTTTCGCAATAGAAACACAATAATAATTCAAACTATATATACTATTATTATTAGTATTATAGTACTATTTATAGTGTAGTATACTGCCATGATTACGTCGTAACTCTTAAATAACACATTTATTACTATTAGTTTAACACTAATGTTATTGGTTTCGTGACGAATTAAAATATTATTGTCCTCCTTTAGTTTTTATCATTTACTCCACGCAAATTTTCCAGATCACGCAACTATATAGATATTAAATACTTAAAGTTATATCTGTTATAAGTATAACAGTGAAGTAGCAAACCAACAATATTTGTTTAAAAATTCTAAACAAAAAATGAAGATCACGGATTTAAAATGAATTATGATAAAGTACAGTAAAACTAAAACTATTTCTTAAAATGTTAATATATTTTAAGTAAATAATAATTTATCTTAAAAAAAATAGCATGTTTATATATTATATTAATATACCTACGTTGTCCATGGCAGATTTCCAATTTCAGAGGTGTTTTGTACTGCAGTAACGATGATAATTATTTCGTCGCCGAACTTAACCTAAATTTATGTATAATGAGTTTTTCTTTGAATTCGTTGTTTTTATTTTTCGGTTGATTAAAAACAAACTCATAATAATTACCGAAGTCTTAAAGATGATAATATATTTATAATATACAGAGTAATTCAACAAGGACGTCTACTACCTTTTTTTTTTAATAATAGAATTTTTCGAAATTTAATTTTTAGAATATTAAATACACTGAAGACCATATTTTTAAATACTTTAAATTTTTCCTACCATTAAATGATGATCATGTGGTGATATAATTTTCTGTTTTCCAAATGACAATCCCACTTTTTTCTCTAAATTGTTTGGCAAGTAATTGTTGTTGAATTTTAATGTACGTATCTAAATCAAATTCCAACGAATGATTTTAAAATTATAAAACTTTAAATATAAAGTTTAATAGTCAATACTATAGGTATGTCTACAGCCCGAGCGTTAGCAATCGGTAGATTACTTATATTTACGAAATAGATTAAATAGGAAATTCGGCGCCCGGTGATTTAAAAACTTAGAGTAATAATATTAATCTAACAACATATTTATAGTAAAAATGGTCAAAGTTTATTATATTATAATATAGTATAATATTTGAAAAATAAAACCTGCCCAATAATTTAAAGGAAAAAGTAAGCTTATAACTAAATTTTTAAAGAATAAAAAAAGGGTTGAGCTTTCTTGATACATCAAATTGTGTATATCTGTATTTTAATAAAGAGAAAAGAAAAAATAAATTTAAATAGTTAATGATTTCTAAAGATCTGAATAAGGAGTAAAGATCTGGGAGATTCATCGCTACACTTATACGTGCTGGAGAGTATATCTGTTTAGCAAATTAATATATAATATAATATATTTATAGTAAAGTCACACAAATTGAGAACTCTAAACACGTAAATCGAAATTAATTCAACGCATGATTTGGTATCGAAAGGTGTTATTGAAGTGGTTAATGCGCATGCACTGGTCAAAAGACAACGCGGTCGTCTACAGAGTCAGTTGTGGCTATATCGAAGGTCTTTGGGTTTCCAAGAAACTTACTTGCTCCTTAGCGCCAGAGACACTTATTCGGCCGGTCCATTGTATCTAGCGGAATTTAAGAAAGTCACACGTCTTGCTCTTTATTGTCACAAATATGTGTTAATTTCTACGTGATCTTACAATGCGGGGATTTCACCAGCCATGAAGATTTATATCGGGAGTCACCTTTATCTGAGCTCGACAACCTGACTGTTATTTATTTATTATGTTTAAACAGTTTTATAACGTTATGTGAACATATCATTACGATAAAATATATAACATTGCCTTTTTTTGTCTGATTAATAAGCAACACAAACGTATTTATAACTATGCGTGCACGTACTTAAATTATGTCGAATACAACATTATGCTATCATAATATTATATTATTATTAAGTTTTCGTTTTCAGAAAAACAACCGCAACAAGTTTATCAATACCATATTATAAGTTATAACAGGTTTAGTTAGTACAATAATTATTACATATCACATTGGATTGAAGGAATTGAAAAAATATTATGTAAAACTGTACGTATATGTGGTTTAATTATCATTAAGGGGATTCCATGCCCTTTTTGTCTAACACACGCGTGATATAGTATTTTAGACATGTTTTTTGCCAAATATACCAATTGATCTTATCGCTTTTGATCTAATGAAGCGATAAGAATTCTGAAAACAGATTTGAATTTGTCGTCAAATCTATTTGGAATTGACTTTCTCACAGCTTCGATATTTCCCTCCAAATTCCTAAAAAAATTATGTTAAAAAAGATTAATTAAAAATTACCATATTTCAACTATTGGAGAAGTTAAAATCAAAAAGTCAAAAATCTGGGAAAGTCAATTTCAAGGAGATTCGACGACAAATTCGAATCTGTTTTTAGAACTTTTATCGCTTCATTGGATCAATTGGTATGATTGGCAAAGGATCCGTCTAAAATCCTATGTCGCGCGTGCGTTAGAAAAAAATAGAAAATCACGGTATCGAATTCCCCTTAAGTGGAAGTCTAATTTATACTTGTAAACTGTAAACCAGTGTCCGGTTATTTTTAATTAAAGAAAGCAAGTAATCAAGGTAACTTTGTCTGAATGGTGAATAACTATGTATGTATAAATTATATTTATAATATAATCTCCACTTTTTTTTATTCAATTATTTTAATTGAGTTCAAACTTCTTAATCGCACTAAGAAAACGTAATAAAAATAATTTAAAATGTAACTTGTTCAACTTTCAAAAACTTAAGCAATCGGAAAACAATTATCAGTAAAAAGCATGCAGCGCGAGCAGCGATCGAGTTTGATACGTTTTTCGATGCTATTATCGTACGATAAATTATTAACAGTCACATCAATACATCATTAATCAATTCAACGTTGATTAAAAATTAAAAGTATATTGAATCGAACGTCGTTTAGGTTTTCAGTCAGAAAATGTAAAATGAAAACCGATATCAAAGTTTTTATTTATTGACAAACACAATTTTCTCTTTGTAGGTTTGTAGCTGTTATGCACAAAATTATTTTAGATTTATTAATTATGTTGTCTATGTTTAACAGAGATAACAAAAGTATCAAATCATCCAAACGATATACTTGAACAATTAATATTATACGGCAATACTTAAATGTGTGTGTTTTTTTTTTTAAATTATTATTACTATTATTTTAAAATTTATCATACAAGGTCATGTAAAAATAAACCACTGAGAAAATTTATTTATTGAATTTTTTAAAATAGTCAATTTTTATTATCTTATTTTAGTTTGTTTGAGTAACAACATTATTTTTATTTATTTTTTAATTTTAAATTAATATATTTACAATTTATACATACAATAAACATGATATAATAAGTAAGCTATTATATAAGTTGTATTCTCACAAACATCGAAAAATTAACATGCTCTAACTTTGTCAATTTACACATAATTTCAATATATATCAATTATTTTTAACGATTTTGATTGTTTCTATAGAATGATAATAAAAAAGTGATTTAGAACAAATTACTGTACGGTGATCAAAACATGTTTAAAACGCTACTAAAATTATTGTTAGAATAAAACGTGTTAAATATAAAATTTTATTTTTTTAAATCTGAGAATAAGTGTGAATTTAATAAAAAATAATTAATATCAGAGTTCAAAATAATATTATTCTCTAAATAAATGGTATGAATTATTAGTGTACCTAATTAAAATCAAACCGCTTGTAATTGTATATTATAATATAAAGCATTTTGTTCACGAAAACTATTATAACAGTATTACTAAATTGTTTAATATTTATTTTGTTACCACCTGTGGTTTGAAGTTTTATTTTAATACTTAAAGTTTGTTAAGCTCACAAAATTACCGTAGTTGCTAAAATAATGTTATTAAATATATTAAAATAACTCGAAAAACAGCCTTTTTATTATTATTAATTAAAATAATCATCATAGACCATTACAATTTTGAACAGTATACATAAAATTATTTTAATAACTTTTATGGTTTTAGATATAATAAATACTTGGGATTCGAATTAGATAGATGTTATCAGTATTATTTTTATACTTTCAGTTAGTCGTGCATTTCTTTAATTATTATGCGTGATTCATTTAGTAGGTAATGAATAATGATTATTTTGAAAAGTATTTAATTTTTTTCTTCGAAAAAATGATTCAATGTATTTATAGACAATGGGATCACTCTGTACTTATTTTTTTATACCATGTATGTAATACATTGTTATCACAACCTTGTTAAAGTTATTGAAGGAAAAATTTACTGTCATGGTAAATATTATGATTAACACGGAAAGTTTGTGGTGTGTCTAAATACCGAGCCCTGGACGGAATAATTATATATACGCGTATATTATTTATTCAGTATCGGTATTGTCGAATAAATATGATTGGTCAAAATAAACTATTGTGATTTTTATATCTGCTACCAGAAACTACATTAATGTTAATGATATAAATTCTGATGATGACAGAAATAAATATGAAAACAATTAAAAAAAATATACGAAAATAACACGTACGTAAAACGCGAATAAATTTAATTAGGAGATATTTTTTATTTACTGAGTTTTGTTATTAAAATATTCCAATCATTGTTTTGATTCAAAGTACATAGTAAGTAAAAAAAAAAAAAAAAACTTGAAATCTTTTAACCAAAAAGTTAATTCAAAGACGTGGTTATTTAAGATGGATTGCCTTCGAAGTTTTTATTGGCTTTCAAACCGTCACGTGCACAGAATAAAACAAAATTCAAGAAAAATAAATTACTAAACGATTAAGTGTCCTGTTTAGGGTAATCGATCCACCACGATAATTTCAACAACTAGATTCAATACAATTTTCTATACACTCTTGAGTCTTTCCGTGGCGAGATTTATTTAAGGTCAAATTAAGTTATAACGTACTTACATTATGTGCTTCTGGAATTTCAAAATACTGATATGCAACGACAAATCGAGATTTAAATCGGTAAATTCTGTTTATAGGCAAACATTTTTTTACTCAGAGCAAATATTACTTCAAAGGTCTGTATAATGTATCCAGCTATTATTTGTTGGACGTTACGTGTTTTAACTACATATCACGTATTTACATGACTGTACGTATAATTTATAATATAACGCCAAATAAAATCAATGCGATTTGTTATAGTTAACCATATAATATAAGGTATAATGGTTTATTGCAGTGGAACTTTATAATAAAATACATTTGAAAATAGAATGATAATAGCGTTAATAATAGGTAATATTCTACTTGGGATTATCCAGAAGTAATCGATAATGTTGTGACTAGATAGCAACTTACAATATTATAAGATCTACAATAATTGTATTTGGATTGGATTCGATTCTACGGGCTTGCTTACTTGTATTTATATGCAGACGGCTCGCATAGTTATATATTTAGGGTTTACAAGATTATATAAAGGACGTGATTAATTAAAATTAGGGACAAGTGCACAATCCTATTCGGGGACCTTGTTCATATGACCATAAATCTATTTAATTTGAGAGTATACTGTAAAGAACTCTCCATCTTCTTTTAAAATATCCCTCAACATAGTCGATTGAATAGCAATAGCCAATACATAGTACATACAAATATATTTTTTTTAATAATTCAACAATTATTCACCTAAGACACAGTGGAAAGAATTAATAATGCATTAAATATTATTTAACAATAATTTTTAATTTAATTTTCAACTGATTTCATGATTACTATTTTATAATGACTGGTTCGCACTCGTAAAAAGACATGTTAAGTATTTACTACTATTGTATTCTAATATAGGATGCAATTATCAAAATGTAAACAATAATAATGAAATAATTAATTTTTATTAAAAATAAAAATAAAAATAATACGGGAAACTGAAAAATAGGTATAGTTTAAATGTACTATACATATTATCACACTTCACTCATTATATTATTAAGATACGTGCATAACTCAAGAGTTTATTATTATTTCTAGAATGTTTTAAAATTATATAGTAGTTGTAACTTGATTGAATTGTTATTTACCTAATTTTTTATCCTATGACCTGGCTGATATATTTTTCTCGTAACTCCGTTCAAATTTTGTTGCTATATTGCAATAATATTATATTTTATATTACTATAATACACATCATTTCATACACAGAAAAATAATTTGCTTTATAATATAAAATAGTAAATGTATAAAGTATAAAGCGTTCTGTGGCATATATATATTTTTTAAATGTTACACATAAAAAAATAATTTTAAGTTTATTGATTATTATCATCTGAACTATTAATGGTATCATAATTTAACTTACTTCTATGTATTATTTTTTTAAAATAATAATATTTGTAGACATCAAATAATAATAAAAAAAATTGAGCTTTGTGTTGCGATTCAATAGTTGAAATAGTGCACGTGAACCATTTAAACTTGTGTTAATCTGGAACTGGTTTTGTATGTAAGTCGATCAAAGTCTAAAAATTGATTATTCTAATTTAGCTAATTTATATGTTTCGTTCAAAAGAAAAAATAATAGTAATAATAGTTTAAATATATATATATATATATATCACTAGCTTAAATACATGATACATTTACAAATTTATTACAATAACGACTGGTATATACAACATAACTATGGATGAATAGGTTTACTACGGGTCTAAAATATATTGAGCTTCTATCGACAAGCATACTTTCATACTTTTTATACTAATAAAAATAAATAGTTGTTGAAAATACACGAGACCGTGTATACTCAGAACTTAGGTATAAGCAATCAGACCGGTAATATAATTTAATATAACGTATAAAAAAAATACTAGCATAGGGTAATAATATTAACCAGAACAGGTAAAATACATTTACCAATATAACTATAAGAAAAGTTATTACCTACTTCAATAACTAATCCAATTATATTAATTATATTAAAAATGTATATTATATTGAATATATAGCTTTTCAACTATAACATTTTTCATGAGATTTTCATTAAATTTTATTCTGATAAATTTAAAATATGACAATAATTTATTATAATATTACAATGTATTTATGTAGTAGAAATAAATCGTAAACGTCACAAAAATCTATAGGTATATGTATAATATAAAAAATATAGAATTTAGATCACTCAACAATTATATACAGGTGGAAAATCTGATTTTTTATTCTGTAAGTTACTAATCTTCTGAAAATAACATTCAAACATTTTGTTTGTCTCAATTTTTATCATAATTGACCGTGTACATTATGGATCCTACTCTATGTATGCGATCTATTGCGATACATAGAACGCTCAATACTTATATACAAATAAGATAAATTATAAATCCATAAATCCAACAAGCCAACCATACAATACTGAAGTCATACCTAATTCAGAAATTACTTGTTAGTATTTTTATTTAGATAAATCAACAATTTAAAAAAAAAAATAACTTGCAAAAATAAACGGCAGTTCTTGTTAAAAAAAAGTTTTTATTCCACCAGAACAATACTTTAATAATGGTATGAAAAAAAAAACTAATGAAGTATTTGAAAATATGGCCTTAAGTATAGGTACTTAAAAATTCCAATCAAATCGGAATTTGAATAACTGAAGGATAAAATGGGGTGAGCGTACTCAGTTGCTCGAGTCTGAATACTTGATACAGACAGACAGGCGAAAGACTAAGTAGGCAGACTTTATATGAATATAACTCAAACATTTTGTAGGATTTTTTATTTTATACGGGATCATACAACATTTACATTGACTTAATTAAATCGTTTTTAAATAAAATAAAATACTCAATCATCATTTAAAACTAAACGTACGTCTTCCAAAATTAATAGACGCGATGAAAATAAATATCAGATCTGATGGTACACTTTGTTCATAATAAGTGTCTCTTTATTTATACAAATATTAACTAACATGTTCAGATATAAGAAAATGAAATTAAAAATAAAAAAAAAATTAACTAGAAAAATGATTTTTTTAAACACTTAATATTGGTATTGTATGTATAGCTTTTTAAAATTACAAAATAGTAATTTATAACACCAACAGTGAAATATCGGCATTGACAAAATGTATAATATAAAGCACATTTATATGAATAAATTATGTTTATATAATAATATATATTATATGTAAATAATTTTTTTTAAATTTATAAATTTAATTGAATACAGTTAGAGCACAGTTACTCAATTTATAAATACCATTATATTACCGGTCAATTAAATATAATAATAATTAATAATATATTATTAATTATTCATAAAAAAATATTACTTCACAAGTTTAATATAATCGAACAATGAAATTGCATGTTTAATTGTGCAGCATGATTATATTAAATTCACTTGCTAATCAAATTGTCTTGCTATTTGAAGCAATTAGAATATATCGCCTTAATGGGTCTACAAACTACAGACTAATAGTTATTTTCAGCAAACATAAGTAATTTTTTTAGTAGAAAATTAAATAAATACATTTTAATATTTTTCGAATGAAATGATAATAATGGAGGTTTATTAAAATTAAACAATTTAAATTCATAAATTTAATGATTTAGTGTTTTTTTTTTTTTTACCCAAAATTGCTTAGAACTTGTAATTTATTCTATACGAGTGATGGGTATGCAGTATGTACTTTGTGAAAGTATCGTCGAGCAGATATCGTTATACGATTTTATGTTTGGCTAAAAAAAAATAATGTACGCTTATAATGACTAGAATAAATAAAATACAACTATGTTGGTAAAACAAAAAATGGTTACTGAAAAACATAATTATTTTATGCATGTAAGTACTTACTTCATTGCCATATTGCACGGTATCGTTGGTCGTCATAATATTTTATTTCACGTTTCATGTTCAGTGATATGACATGATTTGGGATGGATACCTAAAGGTCACGTCATTATTGTGAAACATAATAATTATTATATTATTATTATTATAGTGTATCGTATTTACACAACACTGTATAATATTACGATGAGCTCGCAGTTAGGTAGTCGTTTTCCGATTATTGGTTTTCTGCGTTTCGCGGACGTGACACAGTCGATCAAAAATGACTGATAAAATATCTAATCGATGAAATACTCAGTTGTCTCTGGGACGGCATATTATAATAATATTTGCAATAATAGCTTGAAATGTTACATTATACGTAAGTATTAACGGGAATTATTGTTGTTGGTTTAGGCACATATAATACATATAACAATAATACTGAAAACGTTCGTATTTTTTGAATTACAATTTACAGTTTATTAGTTTTTGCGTCGAAGCAACACAATCATAACCATTATCGTGTTATACAAATATAATATAAGTAAGTACATGGCACACGAAACAATGCTTATCATCGAGTGAAATAGTATAATAATATTATTGTGCACATCGTTAAAAACGTGGTCGGCGAATATAATTCCAATTATTTTCTTTGAGTAAATTCTACGATAGATATTTTACAATAACCACCTGTATAAAACAATTGTTGATGAGGAGGGAGGGCAGATAACAACTGTACACACTTTTCAACATAATATAATATTTTGGTTGAACTGGCGTTTACGTCAGCTATGTAATGTTTTACATAATAATATTATAATATCGCGTTTTAATGTATTCAGTTTAGTTTCCGCCAATACGATAGTTTTCACAGTATTCACCGTAACGTTTTGCACAGGTTAATATTAATAATAATAATAATAATAATTTAATATATTATTACGATGGTACAATATTATTACAAACTATTCTATATATATATATATGTATATGTATATCGTACAACATAAATCGTAAATAGTAATCAATTTACATAATAATATAATATCGTAGCATAATAATAATAATAATAATTGTTATACGTTTGTATAATAATAATATGTACATTAATATTTACGAACGGCGATAGAACAACAATACAAAATATAAATTGTATGGCATTTAAATGACGATGACGATAATATAATAATAATAATAATAATAATAATAATAATAATAATAATAATAATTATAATATATTTAACAAATACAAGTTGATACCCCCCCCCCCACATCAGCCCCATCACCGACGTCAACAGCAAATGAGTCGACATTTACGATAATAGTATTTGATAATGTAATATAGAGGCGACTAAAAAGGTAACTAACGATAAGTTTTACTAAATATTATGAAGGAATGATAATATATTATTGTTCTAATTTGCTGTATGTTTATTATTTTTGTTCCTGGACCAGTATCGTCGTTGTTTGGTGTTGAGGAAACCGTCACTGACAATGAATTGTTATTCCGGTCGAAGTGTCGGAAGCCGGACGAAACGGTACATAAGATGGCGGCAATGCCGATGCCGAAAGCCATATTATATCAAAAACCACCGGTAAAAACTAAAATATTAAAAAAAAATTTAAACAAACAATAATTTGTTATTATTACTACTCAAAGTTACGAAATAACGCCATATCAAATATCGACGATTTTTATCGTGAGGATATAATTTGAGATAATTAAACTCAATTTTAGAGTTTTTACAACAATATATATATATTTTTTTTACTAATTAAAATAAGTTAAATCTATGGCAGTAGCCTTGTTTTATGATACTTAAATTATAATACTCGTTACCAATAAGTAGAGCCCAAATTTAAATACCATAAAACTGTCAAATAATGCTCTAAAATTACCCAAAGTTATTATAATAATGCCTTTTCAATTTAATAATGGTCTTAAAAAACCAACATTTTTTTTATAGGCACGCAATTACGCAAGCGATAATAAAATCGGTAGTACACGTTCTTAACAAATAGTAACAAATAAACCGTAATGTATATGACTTAGATAATATAATAAGTCATATGTACCTATTGTACATACATATGCGTGTATTATAATAAATAATACATCCTCGTTAGAATAGTATTTTATTGGCTATTATTACTATCGTCGCAGATTGCAGCTAAATCATTATTATCACTGTTATTGTTGTACATCATCAAATTCATCTACAGTTAAACGAATGGACGAAATTATTAATAAATTAATAAATTATCGCGCGAACTGGTTAACATAAAATAATAATATTGGTATTCATCGATTGCTCAGGGTTTTTGTAGTCTACCAATATAATATTATAGTACTTATAATAATATACTAGTACATACTTTTCGCATGACAATTAATCACAAATTCACAAATCAAAATGGTACTAGTTGTAACCCGTGACACAAAAACATAAATAATACTTATATGATCATCGATTAAGACTCGTGGCCGTATTTAGCATATTTTTTTTTAGGAAGAATGAGGTTGAATCAATAACAAAAGTTATAATTGATAATGAAAATAAATAAAACTAATTATCTTAAGAAGTTTTGGGGTCAGGCATTTAAACTCTTAAACCTCCCCGAAAACAGTCATAACATTACTGAATACAGTTTGAGGTAGATACAACTCTTCTAGTTTTCTAAAAAATTTCCTAATTAATCACTAGAATGTTAACTATACACAGAGTCAAATATCTAAATGGTTTTCTTGCGTACAGAGTAATGTAAATTACATTGAACGAAATAAGTGATTTCCATCACCTACTGATACCAATATAGGAATTAATTGATAATAGGTACATATTATTATTATTATTATTATTATTATAATCTTACAGATTCGCTATACATATTAAAATAAATAACAAATAATAAAAATTTATAACAATACTTGATCAGTTCTATATTTTGTATTTACCGTCAATCAACTTGCCCCTCCCCCAAAAACATCATACGATCACGATCATTCAAGTTTGAGGTGTGTCCGATCCATATACTATATCATGTGATATTTTCAATGCGTATAGAAAATTATATAAGTACAAGACATTATTGAATTTTAATATTTTTTGGAGTTTTTAAGATCAAATTTATTTTACTATACAATCGAAAACTCTAAAAAGCACGCAACACCACGGATTTATGTTTGATAGTATTTCAATATCGCTGTGCAACCAATAAACCTATCGCTGTCATTGTGAAAAATTGGCTGATGTATAGAATATTATTTACCGTAGTTATATCTGGTACAACGAATCCGATGTCCAATCGTTGGCTGAAACAAAAAAAAAAAACAAAAAACAATGCTGATAATGATTTAATAATAATATAATAACAATGATAGATAGAAGTAATAGGATACGAAAAAGGAAAAGACAGAAACGGCTCAAAATAGTATTCGAGTGGTGCATAATTTCTGCTGAGCATCTATACTTGTCTACATTATCTTTTTACAGAACGTGAGGGAAAAATGCCAATAATAATATTTCTCGAGGCTTCAAGAAATTTGCTGTGACTACACGCACTAGAAGTGTATATGGGCACCGAATAAATTGAATAGAGTCAATTTTATTTACTTTTATTTTTTATGTATTTGTTTTTTTTTTGTATTATTATTATTATTATTATTCCAAGACGTGAGAAGCGTTGACAACACCGAGTAGATTAAACAACTGCAAATGTACGGCCGTTGGAAAGGTTGGAGAGCAACTATACGGAAGACGGAGAAGACTAAATAAAATAGAAAAAACGAGAAAAAAGAAAAGTTAACGACCGCGATGGGACAAAGTTCTGCTGGGCAATATTTGTATTCAAAGAATTTTTCAACCTTTGAATTTTTTATGAGCAAGCGGTAAAAAAAAAAGTTTGTCAACACGCGCGCCGGAGGATAAAAAATATAAAATGCATCTAAGTTCTCTAATTTTTAACGTTCGACAGCAAACCGCATTACGCGATTATTACAATATTGCAATGGTCGTCTCATTAACGGGATCGAACGCATCCACTTTATTACATTATGAAAATAAAAATTATTATTCATTATAAAAGAAAAAACGGTCAAAATATGTGGCATAATAATATAGGAAATCACCCGAACTTAAACAAACATGTCTCTATGAGTGAAAATTGTCAACATTTGTTTTTTCATATTATATTGCAATTAGTATGACGTTATTAGCTGAATGCTCAGGTTTCAAATTTAAAATAAAAAATATAAGTGAGACTACTATAAATACGAATCTCCAATCCTCGTATATTGAAAAGTATTATTTTTAAATTTTTACCGGGTTAACATTTATTACATGATTAACACGTATCGGTTCCGAAAATATCATTATCCACGTTTATTTGATAAAACTATTTTTTTTCTGTTTCAAATTATAATTATACAAACTTGGATTTATAATATATAATGTTGAATAGTAGATGGAGAGGCTTGGGGACATATGAAAATTATAAAAATAGTTTTTATAGTTGAACAGAGGTCAATAGTTTTTCGGGACCAATACATACTAAACAAATTCGGAAATGTAAATTTAGCGGGATAGAGAAACTTGGAAACGTATCTATACATTTGTATATAATATTATTGAAAGTATTGGTGCACACACGTGGTGTCGGTTGCACAGATAAGACGTTTTTATTTCAAAGATAATACTGTAATATGGTAGTTGTTTTGAAATTCGAATAAAAATATCGTCGTGACGTAATCGACTCAAAGATTTATTTACTTATAGTTGTTTCGAGCATCGTCCATTACGTAGATATGCCAAACCTCAGAGAAGAGAACTCGAATGTATAGTTTGACGGCGTTGATTTACACGCCCATACGCGATCGCTTATGTGTCGAAAGTTGAAAATCTAACTGGAATGTTAAAGGGTTTAAAAACCATGGAAGCCGTCTGTTAAGCAAAACTACACGAAAAAGGCGCTGTCTGATGCAAATGGGGTCGAGAGGTGCTCTTATATGTGATAGTTAATACCTCTCATCTCTGGTGCAGGAGTAGATTCGCGATTCTAAGCCTAAACGTATAATAAATCTCGCCGGTGCGGCTTAAGTCAAAACTTTGGTTTCGCCAACACGGCATCGTACAACAATAATAATAATATTGAACGGTGTATGCACTTATATATTATAATATTATAACATATACGTCGTCTAAAAAGTAATTCCAGGTACCTATAACACATAATATACCACTCGCGCAAAACGGTGGCGGTGGCAGACACCGGTGAACGGGCGGGAGAATTGAATTGATACAATTTACTCTCGGATATCACTTTGTGACGGACGGGGTGACGGGGCGTGCTCGACCGTGTTTCGCTAAGTCCGGCTTACTCGGGTCAAGTTTAGTTTGATAATAATTTATACGCTCGTGCGTATCGAAATATCGGTGTTTGTGTTGTGGTGTACCACTACGAGAGCCCGCCGGACATCGGTTAAAAGAGGATACCTTTCTATATTGCCCACATATATATTTATGCATATTATATATCATAGCATACATTTTATTATTATACATTATAGCCTATTATATAGATAACGATATTATACCGCGGTCGCCAGCGGTTGTTGCAACCGTAAATTTTGCTTATAAAAGGTCTAATTCCGGCGGAATAATTGAACAAAACCGCGACGTACTTAACTCGGTAGGTTCTCGTGACCCACACGAATACATTTTTATTAAAGACGTTCGAAAATGATACGTATCCACGCGTAACTTTGGGCACTTAAATATTAATAGTTGCAGTCGTCGCGAAATTATGTTAATAACGATAATAACGTATTGCGGTAAAAGTTTTCCGAGGTTTACGTCAGGGAAACAGTGAAAGCAACTCTGTGATAGTGAAATATTTTACGTAAATAATTACGCCTCGATTAATCGCAGACACTATGCCATACACGTTTATTATACAATATAATATAGCAGACACGGCGATTACAATGCAGATTATAGTCAATGATTGTATTAGTTTTAATCCCAGAAACGCAGCAAGATCGATGTTTGTGTAGTATGTGAACAAACGCGATAATATCGTATAAATCGTTACGTGAGGTGGAATAAAAGTTGGATAAAAATCACGTTTCGTCGTTTCGTTTGCAGTGCAATGTCATACTGTAGCAATACATCTACCTGCAACCGACTGTAGCAGACCGACGGACGGAAAATATCGTACAAAAGAAATAAGCTCGCGGAGAAGAAATTAAATATTCAAATATGAAATAAGTATTATTTTTGTATATATTGTATGAAGCTAAGAGTAATAATATTATATTTTACCGTCGCTTTATGATGAGTGACACTCGAGAGATGACGTAAAATAATTATAAATTTTAAATCAAAAGCCACGTTTGTGACTCAAACGCATACTAATAGATTATAATAATAATAATAATAATATACAATACGTGTACGTTCCTTATTAAAACAATATTATAATATAATATGACATCGCCGTACAAAATAATGATATCACCATAGTATATTATATGTTCAAAACGAATTTATGTCCACTCACCTTTGTAGTACATGTTTTTGTGCATGTTCAGCTTGCAAGTCTTACCCTGAAACAATATACAAGACTGTTAGAAAAACACATACGTTAAAGACCAACAATTACATTAAATACATTTATACTCGTATTACGTAGGTTGTCGGTAGCATTATTATACTAATATCGCAACGGCTTCGGCACGTTTGTAGGAGTATACCAGGAAAAGTGCTTACAATAACTTTACATTAAAATAACATTTGAATTCATAGTCATATCTTAGTGATACACTTATATAACATATTATATAGTTTATATATAATATGACGTATATGGTTAATAGTTAAAGCATTTAAATTGTACTCTTACCATTTATAATATAATGCTATATTTTTTTTTTGTGGAGGGATGATTATTTTGTTCAAAAAACACGTGTAAATAAATACTTTTTAATTTTTTTTGGGAACGAAAAATGTGATAAGTGATGACACAACCCACATGCACTGTTAAATACAATTAGGGTTTTAATTTCCATAATTAGAAGCTATTAATCGTCAGTTTGTACTATTCATAAAATCATAAAATACTTATTTTGAATAATCTCAAAAAAGCTTTAATTCAATCATATCTACTTAATAGTTATTTCTATGGATTGTCATAAAAAATGTGATTCAATTACTAATAAATAACGCAAATATTTTATTTTCACGAAATATTATATTAATTATTTGTATTTTGCTTGGAAATTACCCTGTTTAAAAAATCGTATTAAAATAATAATACATTTTTCCAAACAGATACAGAACTATTATTGATACGTGAGACTTTTAGAAGTTTGGGTCGTGCTGTATGGCACGAAAAGCACAGTACCTATTATTGCTTCGTTGGTTTAAGCTTTTAACGGTTTTTTTTACGGTCGACGTATGCCAGCTGCACTAGTGTATATGCCCGAAATCATACGCCAGTATACAATACACATTTATACACGAACTCAAAAAATATATACACATTTACGTGAGTGTGAGTTCGAGTACGCGAATTCTTTTTTATCCGACGTATATTTTACCCTCCGAACATAAGAGACACGTGAAAAGGAAAACGCAGGGCAATTTATACATTTAAAAACGTTCGATATAATATTATACATGCCTTTACGACTTAACGAGTGAGTGCGTGTGGGATTTTTTTTTTATTATTATTTAAATTGACGCGTACGCTTATTTACACACGCGCAGTGAACCTACCAATACCGAATCTATGGTCGAATCGTAAATTGTTACACGGCTGTCGATATTCTCTACATCAGGCATGTCAAACACGCGGCCCGCGGCTACCAATATTAATGGACAAAAAAAAAATAATAATAAAATATTAATGTTGTGTCACGACTCTCTTAGATTCTTAGAAAATGGTTTATTTGGTAAAAAGATTTAGAGAAAGAGATGTCAAGTATCGTCTAAAAAGAATTATTAATATGTTATTTTTTGTAATTTATACCACACCCATTTTCATAAATAATTAGTTTGATTTATATTTTATTTAAACGTTAAAATTCATTTTTTTTTCATTTTTTAATTTAGTTGTAATTGCTTATTCGTGAACATAAAGAATAAAATTGAAAAATTTGTACAAAACATTTATTTTTTCGCTAAATTTTGATGTGTGGCCCAATTAGTAAGCTATTCAATATATTTAGCCCACTTGATACTTTGAGTTTAACATGCCTGCTCTACATAGAAGGACACAATCTCCACCCCAACAGCTAGAGCAACAAAACAGAATATACTCCTCCCCCCCCCAAAAAAAAAAAAAAAATGTGTAGCTTCATTTTATTTGATATTGAAAAATGTGCTAATTTATGATTTACAATGTAAAAAGTGTATAACTGACAAGTTTGGAAAATAGAAATAATATATTATTATATATTTTTTTCTACCAACGAATTCTAATAAAAGTTATGATGTGATGGGTAGAGCTAGAATTAAATCTTTTTTTTCGTCAGTATTATTTTAATACAACTTTCGTTATTGTAGTTACAGCGCAGTAGTGGTGTGTTAAAATTGTTGGGGCAAAAATCGACTTTCAAACACTATTTTACTTAGTAAACTTACTATATACATAGATAAACTTCAAGAATAAATAGAAAATATTACTCAAGATTTTCTCCTCGTATACAATTTAAAAAAAATTAGATTTTTAATCTATACTATATATTTTATTAAATAAATTTGTTTATTAATTTTCAAATTTAAACTTTTTTTATTGGTGATTAAAGATTTTCAATTAATAAAAATAGTAATATTTTAATGATTAATACTTATTATTACTTATTAGTTATTACTTATTGAAATGTATTAGATAATTTTATTAAATTGCGTAAAAAAATAAATATAACTATAGGAATATCCTTAGATTTAAAAATGTTTTGTTGACAAAATATTTTTGTTATAAGTTAATTGAATCGAGTGATTTAAATAGTTAATAATATATTTTATATCAGTAGAATTTTAGCAATATAAGATAATGATAGTGGATGGTTCCCTAAATTAGCCTTTGTCTTAGAGCAAAAAATTCTAGTTGAGACATTGTGTCTACACGATTGTGCAGTGTTCGGCCTGTTTAATCTATTATAACATAGCGTCATTTTTTATTTTAAAAATTTGTTTAGATGTGCATTTTTGACTGAAAGACTCTGACCTGAGTGTGTCAGTGCTAGCTAGATTTCCAATGATAACCTGCTTCTAAACCCAACTGATCGAAACCATGAATGTGTAATGCTTGCCGGTCACATTTTTAATTGTGAATGAATTTGAAAATATTTTAATTTTTTGTTCCGATTTTCCTTAGGCAATATCCATTACCTTAAATTAAAATTTAAAAATATAAATATATAAAGATGTACACATCATCGATTAATCAGATTCGCTATTGAAAGAAACTTGATCTCATCAAATTTCACTGCGTAATACAGTTAGCTAAAGAAAAAAACGCGTAGATTGAAGGTAAGTAAAAAAAAAAAAAAAACGTTTATATTACACATCTATTTCAAAGAAAAATTTAGTAGCCAACTTTTAATTATAATATAACAACAGCGCTGTATTGTATATTAGTGACTCGCGCAGAATTCAGATTTTTTTTCGCTTGCGTAAGAGTTTTTATGGAGTAAATAGTATATTATTATGACGCGAACGTTACACATTTATATTATAATACGTCTATGGCGTATATAGGTAAGAAGTATATGAGAAAAAAACTGTACACGAAAACTTTTGTTTTCGACTATATAATTTTCGAATATTACTCAGTGAAAACTTTTGTTGTGCTTTAAGATTTCACGTTGTTTATAAACTAATAGAAAGTGGCCGCTCTCAACAT
Organism: Rhopalosiphum maidis; assembly: GCF_003676215.2. NCBI lineage: Eukaryota > Metazoa > Arthropoda > Insecta > Hemiptera > Aphididae > Rhopalosiphum > Rhopalosiphum maidis. Next base: position 73,503,536 of record NC_040877.1, read on the forward strand.
GAGATTTATAAGTAAAGTTGTTATTTCATATGCGCTTACAATATATATATATATGTGTGTGTGTATAAATGTATGAATGAGGGTAAATACGTAAGCGTGTAATAACCACAAATAGATTTGGTCGGATATATTATTATATATCTGCAATAAATATCAATCCAAAACTTGTGGTTATCGGATAATAATTAACAATATAGATACCGAGTGATTTATTTCACAGTAAGCGATAATCGCTATAATCATCTCAAAAAAGTATGAACGTTTTTGAAAATATTATACTGTAACATTATTTTAAGTGATTATAAAAAAAACATTTTTTTGAAAAAAAGTTATATTATTATTTATCTTGATAAATTTTAAGTTATTTTAAATTTCGAATAACAGCACATATTTTTATATCCAATGTTGTTGTATAATACACATTTTTAGATAATGTAAAACGCCAAAAATACCTTTGGGTTAAATAATATTTATTGTTAAAAGAATCACCGTTAAATCAGCATAGACATGGTCGACTATTATTATGCATGTATGGAAAATGCGCCATAGAAAAACTAGTCACAGGCTGTTCCGAATTTTAGATATCAAGTTTTTCATTCTGTTTGGCACCAATAAGTGGGTTTTGAGTGCATTCGTGACTAGAAAACTAAAAAATAAAAAAATAAATAATGATTTTTAATTTATTCTAGATGCAACCACATGAACTTCCAAATTAACACTTTTTTCTTGTACATCGTTCGTGAATTGTTTTCTGATGGAATTTATACTATTGGTATCGCTATCTTCTGATTAATCAATTTAAATAATTATTTATTTTAATTATCCGTTAATAGTATAAATAAGTAACATTGGTGCAAGTAAAAAAAAAAAAAAATTATATAAATATTTGTCGACTCACAAAAAACAAATATTTTATTTTTTTGTTTGTATTGCGGGATTTCTATACAGCAAATAAAATAAAGTTATTGTAATTAATATAAATATAGTAAAACCTCTATTAATGGACACCTTTTAATAATGGACCCTCCCCAATAATGGACATTTTTAAATTCCCCTGGCAAAAATGTATGTAAATAATAGGAGTTATAAAATCTTAATAGTGGACACTCCTAATAATGGACGTGGACACTAAAAACTGGTACCAAAATTAAAAATTACCTCTCATAAATGGACACAATACATGTCAAAATTAATGTTTAAGTAATAAAAATTTAAAATACTATATTTATCTATTATATATTTTATACGTTCATATTTTATCTTATCTTCGTGGTTTTCTTGTTCGGAAAATGACAAATGGTAGCCAATTTGCAAATTTATTCTGGAGTGCAGAAAAAATGTACGCCAAAAAAGATTACAGAGTTTTCTAATTTTACATAAACATTAAACATTTTTATACACTTTTAAATACATACTTATTATATAATAAATTAACATTTCAATTTATATGTAATATGTATGTACCTATATGTATAATAAATTTTCTACAACATCTCTCTATAGTGGACATTTAGTAATTTCTCACAAATGTCTTCTATGTAGAGATTTTCTCAATAAAAAGGGGACATTTTATAATTCCCCATGGCTGTCCACTATATAAAGGTTTCACTGTACTAATAACATTTTATTAATTTTCATATAATTTTACAACATAAAAATAGGTGTAGCTTACATTTAGCGTAGTTTAAGACAGGATAAATCCACTGCCATTATTTAATTTTCCACTAGAAACACCATGCAAATCCAGCTAGTATTGTATAAATATAATAATTGTCTGATTTTTTCCAACACATTTCTTTTTTTAAATATGTTGTTATAATTATTTGAATAACTTTTTAATTATTCTAGTTTTCATATAAACGTCGCTGCCGTTGTAAATATTATTTCCTGTCAAACGTTATATAGTTTTGTAAGAAGAAAATCGGATCTAATGGCCAAATAATAGGATCATTGATATAACTTAGTTATATAATATATCTAAAATAGTTACTCTGATATTGTTAAATTGTAACTTTAAAAATTAGCAGTCATATTTTTATAATAAATAGTAGTTTTATAAACGTCAAAACAAAATTACCCATGCAACAAGCCGACCTGCTGAAATAATTAAATAATAACAATATTTAAAATTATTAGTACTTATTAAAAAATATCCATGAAGTATTTCTATGAGCATCTATGTGCAATTATATATATTTGGTTTCTTAATAAAACTTTCATAACCAAAATGTGATTGTTACAATTACAAATACATAGTCTATATTGATAAATTATTTTATTAATAGTTTCTTCAATCAAAACAGTAGCCCAATAGTCCATATACATTTATCCGATAAATATTGTGTGTAAGGACCGTAAGGATATAAATACACAAAAAAACCTTATATATATATATAGATTATTGAATTCTTATTTAAACCATTTGTTACTTTTATATGCATTTAGCTACCGTACTGTGTTATTGTTTTTTATGAATATTGCTAAAAAAAAAATCTATTATAGTAAAGAACTGATGTAAATGTGACATAAAAATTATTTTAAAATTGTAACCTACCTCATACCTTAGCTCACCATTTAACTACCATTCGATACATCATTGGATTAAATTATGATAATTGTGACACTGGAATAGGAAGTTTACAGTGAACTTGGTAAACAAATTCGACTGTAGAACCCATCACTGTTCAAACACTATTATATCATCTCAATTCTCACCTGTTGACTCTTTGATTATTTATTATCGTGGTCGATTAACTTTACGGTCGTGTTTAATCATTGAAGCGTTTAACGCACGCATTCTATTGTTTTACAATCGATCTGTTTTTGGCAGTTAAAAGTTAAAACAACAGCGAGATTGCGTAATGCATACTAAATCAGCAGAGAGCAGCATTTATTGGTGAAATATTTTTAAAGGTTTCTGAAAAAATAGTAACGGTTCATTGTTTTTACGTTCTAAGAACACCATAAAGTTGTTTTGTTTGGATATGAAAGTTGGTCAAAATCGACGAAGATTTTAAAATAATACAAACGCAACTTATTTAAAATGTTAGGTAAATATTAACCGTAAAATTAATATTACAATAGTATTTAAAATTTGAACTAGTTATCGAATATATATATCCCAAATATTTATTTTTAAATAAATACCGTTGCGAACGTGCCTATTTTTACAAAAATGTGGACAGCTACACATAAAATGTCGAAATTCCTTAAAATTTGGTCGATGAACTTTTTTCATTTTTATTGATGCACTTATTATGCACCAAAAAAGTTGCAGTTTTATAATATTAATGGGCAGTGTTACGTCAGAAAATTTCAAAATGTATTTGCAACGAAAACATATTAGTAGTTAACATATTACAGTTAATAAGAAAACGATAACAATATTTTTTTAATTTGTCGTGTTTATAAAATATTTTACAAGCTGCTGACTGAAAATGTACACTCAATCATAATAATGTTATAAGCTTTTTTGCTTGTTATAAATATTAATAATTATGTTCTAGTACCAAATAAATCTGAAATCATGACAATTTTTTCTCAATATCCAACATTATCGGTGATAATTTAAATTTTAAATTACATACAATTTGTATTACTATACCAACGTTTATTTTTATTTTATCAACTCTTACAGTAGAAATATTTTTTTTTAAATTTATACTACGATACCGTTAAAGAAATTCACCTTCACAGATATTCCCTTTCATACTAATAGATTGAGTTTTTATAGAAATGTAAAACGTATCACATAAATAATAAAAGCTGTTATCATATATTTATATTATATAGGTTCTAATGATTGTCGAACTTAAATTATTTTATAATCAAAATAAAATAATAAAATAAATACAGAACTTTTTATTTTATATTAAATTTCATTCAAGAAAATTGGTTTAGTCATTTTTCAAATATTATACGAGTACAAGTGTAAATTAAAATAATAAAGGAAACGATAAGACAACAGATACTGACACGTTAATAAGCACGTTGTATAATAATACTTATAATATTACAGTACTACATTTTTAATATTATAGGTACAATTAGAAATAATTTATGTGCGGACTAATTTAACTCGCCCAATAAATGATAATTATCTTTGCGGGTACGTCGGTAACATTTAATGAGCTAAAGATTCAATTCAAAGTTTTAAAAAGTAAATACGTTTATTTGTATAGAACGCATTTAATTAAAAACACGCGATTAAAATAATTTGTTTTCCAGGTAGGTAACTGAAGTACGAATTTAATGAAACATTAAGTGAAAACGAGGAGTTAAGATTAAAAAACGAGATATTAAAGTGCGAGTCGAGGAACACGAATTATATTATAATACACCACGTTTTGAAAAGTAATGTTTACGTCTAATAAAGTTTTGACTTTAAAAGTACCTACCTAGTTACATACGTATATTGTGGGCTACCAGACAACACGAAACGTTAACGAAAATATATACCGAAACTGAGAAACAGAGACGGTTTTATAGAACTATAAAAGAAATAATGTTCATTGCCCTCTATTTTTAAGACTATTTACAATATTACTATGGTGTGACTGGTACATAAACATATAATTTCAGTAAATTTATATTAACACTGATACTAAGGTTTTATATAATATAATATCATTTATTGATAAATGGTAATTAATAATAATATTCAAGAGCTATGTTTTTGAATAGTAAGACTTCATATTTTATAATTATACATACATATAATATAGATATAATAATATTATGAGAAATCCATATTTTGTATAACTACTTCAAACAGAAAGTCAGTACACGTCATAGCGTAGTGGCACTCGTCATCTGGCTGTATATGGCTTACCTATATAACCTATTCAAGCAATTTCAACATGCCATTTTCAACATAACTATAAGTGGTTTTAAGCTCATCTGTCATCAAAACGAATTTTATCCGTTAGAGATATTTTCAGTAGTCGTAATAATATCAGTATACTTTTGAATGTGAAAACAAAACACATTATTTATTGGTGAACTATTATCGAAAAAGTAAAAAGAACGCAAGACGAATAAATCACGAAGGGGTCGGACGCGGTGTTCGATCGGTACTGATTTGCATAACCGTCGAGACTAGACGTTTAAAAAAAAAAATTCAAAGTTTCCAACCCCGGAGATAAATAATAAATAATATACCATATTGTTTACAGAACGTTAATTTGATTATGTGTTGAAGAGAGAAACTTTATATTAAAGTTTGTTCTAGAGGAAAGAGTAGTAGTATCAAAGAGTATATCAAGTTTTGATTTTTACTCGGTATATAATAATAATATTATGCTATGTAGGCACCTATATTATAATAGGTGCATATTAAATTTGCTTCTGAGTGTAATAACTGTACAGTATATAATATGATATAATATTATGTATAGTACCGAAATTAATTTATCTGCATAAATATAAATTCGTTCTAAAAATACGTGACGTTTAAATTAACTTTATAGAGAAGAAAGTATTTGTTCGTGTAATGCAATATAACAATATTATTCTACGTGATTAAATTTAAACTTCAGGCACCACAATAACATAATGAAAAATATGTGAAAATCAAATATCGTAACAACTTTTGCGGTTCTTTTTACAAAGGGTATATAATATAAATAGGGTGTGTTCTACATTATTCATATATTATTATATTGTATTTTAATGTTTGCGCGCAATGCAGCAATAAGCCGGCAAACAGTCGACATCATGCCGGTACACGATTTATGTTTATTTTTATCAAATGTCACGAATTTTAATAAATAAAAAACCTAGAGGGATGGAAACTTAGATACGAACCAAAACAATTATTGTGTCGTAATTTTATTTTATTTTTTTATTAACTAAACTTATCTGTACCACTTGACTAGAAGAGAACAAATATATTCAGAATGGGACTCAAATTTTACACGCTAATACTTGATTAGAAAGGAGCCTAGATCAATTATGTATCACATGCAAGATATCTCTTAAAAATTCAAATTGAACACATTATTTATTGTGCACTGTCCAAAATACTCAATACCACGCTATCTCTTCGATTAACAGTTCAAAAACTGGTAATGTATTTATATGTTTTAAACATATATGATGTGTATTCTATATGATAAAAAAAAAAAGAAAAAATTGTTATGAAAATCAATAACAGTGTGTTAATAGTATTTAATGATAGGTATATGTTAATGATCTATGTCATCGAACCTTCCCCCTTCTTTATCCAACGGTGGTAACGATATAAAATGGATTGTTTTTTTGCGGAAACATTCGGACAATAAAATTATAACGGCAGCAAAAACAGATATAATATGAAATTAGTTTCATTTGGAAAATATTTATAAATAATAATTTATTTACAGCAGCCAACTATCGATACATTCATAAAGTTATTGTCTTCTGCTCTCGTTAACGTTTTAAGTTTAGTTTGTTAGTGGTTTTGAATTTTTTATAAAGAGGATTTTAAGAACAAACTAATAAAGTATTAATTATCATATACGCAGCCCCGCAGGATTGTAAAAGTTGTATATTGTATTACTATTACTATTTTTGTATTGTTTTATACGCGACCAGTAGTTTTCAAAGAAACGACATTTTGATTCAGGGACTGCAATTCCCGTTGTATAAATTATTCGGTTTCGGTTTAGTTCGAATTTATCGTATTTTATATTTTTATATTAACTATAGTATAGTTTATTCTAATAAATATCAATAAGTAGGTACATAAGTTAACTTTTAATAATCAGAAAAAGTTTGTTTACAACATTTAAAGTACGTATGTGTTTGGTTAAATATAATATTGTTCAAGAAATGTACTATTTTGAATAATATGATATTATAAAATGTTTGCTGGTTTATGCTAACATTTTTATGAGGGCTTATTCAAACGAAAATGACGGGCGTTTTCACGGTGATTTTTCTCAACATACCTATTACGGTACTTGTTTGTTATCGCTCTACCACTGAACCGTATAACATTTATCACCCCGCCGCCCAGACGACCTTATACGTCAGCAATCTTCAATCTAAAAATTTGGACATTTTCAATCGATATTTCTCGTCATTTCAGTATCTCTTATATGTAGGTTAGTTTAGTATGTGATCCCATTCATTAAAAAAATGTTAAATACTTATTAAAATATTAAATTATATTATAATAATCTTAGTAATTGCTGTCAGCTTATCGTTATATCGCATGTGTGATTTCATGTGCGTACAATTTTAAATTAACATTAATGGGTTTTTTCTTGTTTCTATTTAAACTTTTATAGGTACTAAATGTCTATTATTACATTAAAACCCATGGCACATTGTACTCGCGAAAAAAAAATTGAAACTAAAAACTTCATTTTAATCCGATATTTTTACCGTCCGTGAAATGGTGAATCGGTGTTATCATAATATATCCTACTATACTTTCCGCTCCACACTTTACTACGAATCGTCAATAGCTCGCCGAAAATAATTGACCGACGAAAACTGGCGAAGCGTATAGCGAATATTAGCGAGTGTCTATTGCACGCCCCATCATCGCACGCGTGGAAAATGGCTTTTGAATTACCAGCCGATACGCGGTTCGCACATCGCACGTCATATACTATAATATAATACGTATGTGGTATTAATATAACGTAGTGGTACGAAAATAAATATTATTTCAGACTGGCAGGCGCATTTCAATGGAACGATAACTGGTGACGCGGCGACGCGCGCCAGCAACACGCGCGCCGCCGAAGCTTTTAGACATCCGATCACAATAACACTATGTGCAAGAGCACGGCATTATATTGTGTGTACGCGGATTTCGTACAAGCCCCTTCGCTAATGGCATTCGGTCGTATACACGATATCGTATCACATGATATATTATAATAATATTATAATATGCGCTCGTTCTATCGCTCAAAATCTCGACGTCGTTGTCGCACACTCGTATGTGCGCAGGCAAGTGTATTATTTATGTAATGTAAATTGTGAGTATGTGTTTGTGTTTGAGCGGGTGGGTGAGTGCGTGTACTCACCGACGGCAATTGTCATCATTATCATTGTTATTACTAAACGCGAGACGAATCGTTATTGTTATCTGCGCGGTCTTTGTTCGGTTGAGCGACTCGAGAACCCGAGACCGGTCGTTTGCCGATGTCAACCGTATGCAAATTATTATGCGGCACAGATGATCCGAAGTTAAGTGTTCGAGTTACGCGCTTACGTCTCACAATAATATAACGACTGTAATAATAATGCACTACTAAAGTGCATGTGCTGCGCCGCCAAGGATCTCGCGCGTAACAATTAATTATTTTCATACACAATTTTTTCGTTTTTTCAAAAAACACCATTTATTGAATATTATGTTACATTGACAAAATATACGTCGAAATATGAAATCTCGAATCGTCATTTATGTATTTTGATGAATATTTTTATAATATCTATTGAACGACGACGGTGTGATTTATTAGTACCGCGTAAGTAGATACCTCACATGGAATACTTATGAGATCTCTATTTATCTGTGGGATCTATCATAAATATATTTTTTTATTTTTAAAAATAATATTTTAAATTGTAACATTTAACGCGTAAGAAATTATGTGTATTATCTTATTTTTTCTGCGGGTAACCAAATTCAAAAATATATGACTTTTTTTTTTTTGAATAATCATAAAATTATATTTATTTATTAAATAATTAAATTGATGAATAACTTGTAACTGATCAAGAACAACTACTTTATTAAATATATATGTATTATATTCAATATAGTTTATTTATTTTAAATTATTTAGGAATACGATTACTCAACCTAACGTACACATCTTCAATCGGCTTTGTGACCGACAGATTACGTTTCATAACCATAAAACACACTGCAGATTCACTTTCGTACGAGTATATACAAGGTAAATGTATGTATATTATATTATATTATATTATATTATAATAGGCGTGTGAATATGTAAATTTTTTCAAAAGCTGGAAGTGTTCATTCTTACCTGTGGATCGGCTTCGGTTCTCTGTGCGAAATTAATATTCGTCCTAACAGTTCGCTCACGTAAATCCTGCGTCGGCCTTGAGTTGTTTCCCAGTGGAGCTTTTGGGTGTTCCACTGAACCTTGGGATAATTTCCTTAAGTGGTACATCTGAAACAACGGTGAAACGACGGTAGGGTTAGGTTCTGTTTCGTGCATGCGAGTATAATATTATACAGGCAATTGTGGTACAGCAGTTGGTAATACACCAAGTGGGGTGCCTACTCGAATGGCAAACAAACGAATAAAAAACCTATGAGTTAAGTCACACGTATTATACTGTAAGAGAAGGTCCTTTTCATTAATTTAAAAGTGACAGTTTTGACAGAACACGTCGTTCCGAAGAGCAATGAGTGTGAGAGGAAAATAGAGTCAGAGTTACAGTGTTAGCAAGAGTAAGAGAAAGACAAAAAGGGAAAAAAAAATTTAATAAAAAAAGGATAGAAAACCAAATATGAACGTTTGCTTGTTTTTGCATCACCACCGCAATTAATCGTCTACCACCGCCACCGCTGCTGTCGTGTTTCCATTACCACGTATGCACATAATGAAATATACATATATAGCGAGAATATACATTCACCTCGCGTCTGGTTATGTAAATGGGTTTGTTCAGCACTATCCACACAGTCGTCTCCCAGCAGCCAGGATGAGTGGTCGATCCTTCGTACGTCATGTAGTATTTGATGTCCGGAAGCATCTCTCTGATGGATATATCCTTTATTGTACGGAGAGAACCTGTCGACAGGGAAAAAGAAAAAAAAAATGTTGAAAATTAAAAGTAAAAATATCACGCTGTGGAGTCACAAAATATCATCGTTAATATCATAGGGGTTGTTATTGTTTTAAATTCTGATAGTTAATTTACGGAAATTATAAAGCGCAAGGTGCCAAGGTAAGTGTAATCGTCCGACAGCCATGACGAGACAACCAAAAAAACTAAATTCGATTTTGTAACCGCCCAACGTATATTATTATACACATTATATTAGGGTAAATTAATATAGTCAACTGATAATATGATATAGAAGATATAATTTAATGTTTTAATATTTTAATGTTATTTTTTATTTGTATTTAAATTTATAAACAGTGTTGTTCAATATAATATACAAAATTAATGAACATGTTGAACTATTGTCTCCTCACAAGCTCAGGGTTTTGGAGACACATTTTTTTCGTATACTAGTATTTGTGTATTACATTTAATTTGTAACTATTTTTCGAAATATGTAACAATAAACTATCGCCAATCTCTATATTTACTGGCCTTTTTTTTATCTCCCGTGTTTTTTTTCTTTATCTAACAGACATTACGCGCGATAATTAAACAATAATTCAATATCTTTCCCCATTAATTATTTATGTTTATTAATTTTTTTAAATATCGCGTGGTAAAAGAATTACAATTAAGTATATCATATGATATGATTATCCAAATGTTAGATAAGACTTCTATAAATGATTCCATGTTTCTTGGAAGCATTTTGTTATGATAAAATAAGACCTCCGCCATAATATTATATATTACTATTATTTTGGCGTGCATATAATATTATGTTATACGGTTGTAATAAAATTATTGTATGCAATGCGCACGTAGTTCGGTTTATACTGCGCCATCGTCCGACTGCGGCGAGTTATTATTATGATAATGCACTGCGCGGAGAACAAATCGTTTATTAAAAGACATAAATCGCCCGCGACATCTCTCCAATTTTCTGCTTGTCACGGAGATATGCATCAGACTTATCCCGTCGGACATGTGGAGCGATGTATATTACGCGTATACTTGTATATTTAATATATATATATAAATATATATACATATGCATTATGTTGTCGTGTCGTACGACCATCGGCGTGCACACTGCGTTCACTACACTGCTGCTGCACTGAGCGCATTATAGAACAATTTGTCGGGGAAAAAAAATTCGTGTCACGTACTTATTTACTATTTTTACTCATATGTTCCAAACACTGAACTTGGGTGCGCGAGTATACATACTAGGACCATTGTCATTAATCCTGTTACGACGAATACGACAATGACTATACTGTGCCATTTACCCCAAAACCTTATCAATATAAAATCCGTCATTTTTTAGCATGTTTATTATGTACATCGATGTTTGTCATCTGCATTATGTTCGTGTCGAAGGTAAGTACCTTTTTTGAGGGTAGAAAATAGCACTGGTCAATGGACAGCATCTGTACAAGAGGAAACTTGAGACAACCATCAACACGTATAATAATATTATTTATGTATCATCACATAGGAAGCATAATATTATGCTACACGCGAAATGTGTAAGTATTTATATATTAATAATATGACAAATCAGGGTTCATTTTTTATAAAGTGAGTAGGGGGAAAGCAATTTAAAACATTTTTTTAACATATTAAATGTTTCTAGGATAAATAACTGATCTGTAAAGGTTTTACTCACCCCTACAACAATTAAGCACATGTGATATTAGTGAAAATATGGTGTTTAAAAAAATAGTTTTGACAATATACTGCCTTAGTAGTTATCGTTAGGTATCGTGTCTCTGTATCAGACATCTTCAACACTGTGATAACGTAGTTAGCAATTACTAGTATTCTATATAAACAACCTGGGAAACTTAATTAAAAAAAAAATTGTTGTACTATATTTACTACAAACTTGCGTATAGAAACCCAATGAAAATATGAATATCCGTTCATAACCAGATCACAGGAAAACAATACAAGACAATATTTAACATAATACACCACTATAATTTTAAGAGACATATTTTACCGTTCAATTTTTGATGTGAATAACAGCAGATGTTTTTTTTTATAACCTACACTCTTCCGAAATAGTTTTTTTTTTATCGTGATTTGTTATGTTTGTAAGTACATATTTATTTTTTATATTATAAGATGCGTTAATTTTTATTAGATTCTAACCAGAGTGATGAATGCATTAGTTTAACAATGAAGTGTGTTTTGACCGAAGACAAATCGTTACCATATTATATTTGATAAATAAGTTCTACGACAAAATATTCCGGTCAAAATATCCCCGACAAAATACCTCGCGTAAATTATTTCTTAAAATGTTAACCCTTTATTATAAAAGTTAAGATAAGAAGTAATAATCAAACTTTATCTAAAGTGAATGTATGTTATTCGTTATTTTAATAATGGTATAGTATGGAATTTTATATCATTACCTACAATGCGTGCCGTGAGCTAAGTCTTAAATAAAATTATTTAATTAACATTTTTTATAATAATTTTATATATAATATAATATTTTTTAATTTTTATTTTTTTGTATTCTATACATATATTGTATTGTATTAATATCTATGTAAATGTTATAAAAAGGTTTACATTTTGAATTAATATTTACGCGGAATATTTTGTTTTTAGGATATTTTGACGTGTTACCGATAAATGTACCTAATACTTATTCATTCTACTCGTTTAAACCAATAAATCTAAATTATAAAACAATTAACTGGAAAAATGTGTACCTCAAATAAACTACACTATAATCGTCTTTTATAGACAGTAAAACAGTAAGTTAGTATCTTATTTTGTACGAACATTTTATTAGAATAAAAATTGTGATTAGCCGACAGAGTAAAAGAATAAATAATATAGACCATTCCTTTGGTTCAGCTAAATTTAACACGCGATTTCACAACGTGTATGTAGTATAAATATAAAAACCTAACACATTCAAATGCAATTTCAATGTATAATAACTGTCATATAATCTTCATGAATTTATTTCACATCGTTTTAAATTATTAATGTAACTGTTGATGTATATTTTGTTGCACCGACAACAAGAGTGAGTTACTATAATTGGAGGTATACATTACATAATATTTATTCCGTGTCTACGGTTTTTTTTTCAATATATATAAGACACATTATTATTTATTTATTTAATTTCATATATATAAATATAAATATATATATAATAAGCACTGGGTCCACTGAGAGGACTCGTGTGACATTTTATATTTATGTATATATATATGAACATCGATATTGTATATTATTTAGGTATACAAAAGTTGATAGTTATGCAAGTTGTGCCTATACTCGTATATATATATATATGGATGGTTATATTGCAGATATAATATAATATTATATTCAAAGACAGCTAATTGGATTTAATTTTCGTTTGAACGTGAAGTTCCTTCGTTGTACATATTAACGATTATTTGTCATAAGATCGATATTCTGCGACGCATAGTCGTTCCGCTTAAACACAATATACAATATCCTTATTCTATAATCTATATTGAATATTGATATATTATCATATTTTAATACCTATTTGACTAAAAATACGCACATGCGCAATATAATATTACATGGTTATAGAAGTATTTTTAAAACGTCACGAAACTGAAACATTACACTGACAGGAAGAGAAGATTCTTTTTATAGTGAAATCCCCGTATCACTCAAATTTTCTCGGAAAGCTTTTAACTTTTACAACATGATTAAGCTCTCGAAAAATATTGTTTACCGAGACTACTCACGATCTCGATACGCACATAAGACCCATGATAAATATTTCTCCTTACTAAATCTCAAAGATTGTAATCGATTTTTTCAAAATAACAAATAAATAAGTGTCATTCAAACTTTTTGAGCTTTATATTCGTTGTTTTGTTTATTTTTGATTACAGCATAAATATAAAATAATGATTAATACCTTTCGGCTTTAATCGATAACCAGTGAAATAAAATGCTTCGGTCACCAATAGCTTTCAGTTTTTACGATTTATTGAATTATTGTTAGTATATAGTTGAAGTGATGTGATATACTTCGAGTGATAACTCGTATAAGTACTCCTCGCAGACACCTATATATTTTAAATGGTATACCAAGTGGATAATCGACAATTTATCCAAAATTCAACCATCTATTTTGTAGATATGTTATCGCAACTACTTATCGATTTTAAAATATCAAATTAATTTTATTATAGTTAGTCAGTATATTGTTTTATAAATTGTATTGTGTTTTTTTTTTATTGTACTTTGTTAAATTAAAAATATTTAAAGTAAAACGTCCAATTCCGCAAAAATATTTAAATTAATTTGTATAGAGATAATAATAACAATGTTACGACCATTGTGGATAGCGGTATCGGTCAGCGATTATATACTGCAAACCGAACTTTTAATGGACTATACATATATAATCTACCGATGGGTGATAATATTATAATGGCAATAATAATAATTGTTAATGCGATTCATGACACATAACTTCCGCTCGGTTTATGTTCGACACTATAAAAATTACTTTTCCCCATCTTTTATTAAAACACGAACAAAAGTGATGATTTTATTCTTCTGTTTTAATTGATTTTGTGATTTCATTCTATTATAATATATTAAACACTCTACAAGTAAATAAATATTTTATTTTACCTATTTTGTTTTAGAATCGCTCGTAATGTTCATAATATTCGACCTTACCTTTTCAATTAGGTAATCAAAAAATAATAACCTCTGCACCGATTTATGTCTTATAATGTATACAAATGAATAAATGATCCGTCTTCCAAAAATATAGCTGAATAACAATTATGTTACTGTTATTTATTTTGTCTGTAGTTAGGCGTATAAAAATTAAATAAGGAAATTCTAAGTGTATACCTATATAGAAGATAATGCCGGTCAAAAATTCCTGGAATTTAAAGCAATAACAAAGAATTTTATTGGAAATAAATGTTCAAAAATAATGAGTTGTGTAAGTATTGAGTGAGGCAAAAGAATATAATGAATTAAAATTTGTAAAATTGTAATTCAAATGAAAATTGATATTTTACAACAATTAGAACTAATTTAAATGTAATTAATACATAAATAGTATCTACTTGTGTTCTAAATATTATTATAGAAAATACTTATGTGTGGAAAAAAAAAACTAAGAAAGATGCAACGAAATATAATATTAATTATATTGATAAATATTATTAGTTATAACTGTCTTTACTTTTTATGTTTTCCATTTAGGTGGCAGTTGCAGGTACACTTTGTAGTCTGTATACAACACAGAACAAATCGATATCGATAATATCGACATTTGTTCATCATCGGTTATTTTTCTCTTTAAAATACTGATATTAAATACTAGTTCCATTTGGTAGTTTTTTAACGTTATTTTATAGATAATATATATATATTATATATTTATCTTCCTTGTATTTATTTTTACTTAATTTAAATTACATGGCTCGTAAATTGTAATGAGCACACGTCAAATTTATATTCTAATTTTTTTTGAATTTTTTCTTTTACTAAATAATGTTCTTCTTAAAACTTTAGTATTTTAATCTTTAAACTCGTTTCAACCACTAACAAATATGTTTAAAACATAACGATTTAATGTACTGCACTCGTTATTTGTCTACTATATTATAATATTATCATGATTAAGTATATCATATTATATTTATAAACATAGCAGGTAACTTAAATACAAGGGTAAAATAATGTAAATACAAAGTATTAAAATTATAATTCACTGTAATTTTACGTGTAAATACTGTTTAAATATCGTTGAACCGTTACATTTTGATTTAGTTAGAAAGTTTTCGATTCTGATAGTAATAGTATTAAAGGTACTACTCTGAATATGACCCAACTAGTACAAAGTTTCCGCCAAGTTCAATTATAGATTGAAACGTTAAATGAATTTACCGTCATTCAACATTACTACATAGTTGATTAAATACTCTTTTTTGTGTGGAAAAAAATGTTTCACTGAAATCCAAATAGAAACATTAAAAATGCATTTGATGATAAAAGTCTATTAGTTATTTTAAAGTAAACATTAAGATGGTATAAGGCCATGAAGTAAGATTCGGTCAACGATTTTATTAAAATGATAATAATATATACATAATGTTTATGTGCACCTTCATCACTGCGGAGGGATGAGAGGACAGGAAAGTTATTTTATTCTTTAAAAAAAAATAATAATAATAAAATGTAAAGAAAAAAAAACTAAGGAAAATCAAATTTTTTGTGTATAAAATATAAACAAGTTGGTCGTTGACGAAGTCATTCTTCCAGTCCCCAACTCACCTATTGACCGCGCATTATTATTTATTCCACAAATATTATAATTTTCAATTTTAATGATGCTGTACCGTACATTGCAAAAACGATGCACCAACTTAATAGTCTAAGCTCTAACAAGCCTTTGAATAAAACATTAATTCTATTTAATTCACCCTCAATCATTAGACCGGCGTTTGCGCTGTTATTAACATAAATACATTTTCATAAGTTTTAATTAAACACATTTTATACACGTGAATACAGAGTGGTCGGCAGGATCTGCAAGTCGTATATATAGAGTATAGATTATTATTATAACACATTTGTGCATGTGGGTCAGGTTTTAACGGTATAACACGAAGAATATTTTTATGCAAAATCACATTTTATACCCACCCAATCATCTTAAACGATCCGGCGTTCGCTAATATATAGTGGGACTAGAATTTAAACCCGATTTATAAACGTGATGGTATTCGACTACGTGGCGTCAACGTCGTTTGGTACATAACGTGTTATTTTTTAATCGTCCTATAAGCACTTAACAGAGTATTATTATAATACACTGAGAGGTGTTCAAGAAATATTTTAGAGAAATTGAAAGATTTTTTCGTGTCGTAAGCATTTTGTTTCAAATATATTTTGTTATTATTACTATGTTTGATTTTGTTTTTAATAACATTGTAATTTGTGAAAGCCAACGCTGTTTTACAAAAACCTATAATATGAATATTAAATATACTATAATGTAGAGCTTTGATATGACGTATGTGTAATCGTTTGAAAGCTACTTATATTTTGTACTAAATACGACCGCGATTATAATACTATAATGTTATTATATTCGTCTGTGTGCATATCATACATTTATCGACCGATCGATTCACTGATGTAAATGAATAATTATTATTTTGAGTAAGAACAAGATACTTGCTGTATATTATTATGTATATATATATATATATAATATTTATATTATACACTATACACGTAACGAAATGTTTAAAAATCGATTTTACGCCAGCCGTTATTTATCTGACTTATTTATTATTATTACTATTATTATTTTTTACTTTTTTTTTTACAAGGATTTTAAACCGATTGAACGATAAATTCCGCCTCGTGGAGGCTCGGAACGCGCGAATCCGATTTTTATGACTCCACGTAGAGTTATGGCATCTTAAAGAGCTTTTAAAGTCTACGGCATTAACGTTTTCTCTCATTCTTCGTTTTCGTCTCTTTTTTTTTTTAGTTAATTGTAGACGCCGTCAACTGGTCGTTCTTTTAACATAAATTCCTTTTAATTCCTTTTTCTATCGGTTGTATTAGTGTCGTCGTCGTCGTATACTCGCCAAAACTGTTTTAATCAGTGGTGCGTTTACAATAAGTACTATACTATAGAAAACTCCGATAAAACCAGACTATAGTTTGGCTTTCGTGTTTTGATCGTCTGCTTGTGTTTTGTTGTGTATATATAGTATGTAATTTTACGGAGTGACTCATGGGTCGTAAAAATTGTCTGTAAAACAAGCGGTCGCCGAAGGGTCGCCGCGTGTGATCAACAACATATATATATATATACATCAAAGACGTCAAAGAAACCACTCAAAACAAATCGTCTCGTAACATAACATTACCTCTGTTCGCTCCTACCCTTTCAAGACTTCGACACGCAATGACGTTCACCCGCAATGTGCGTAATATACAATAGTGTATAACATTACCCGCATAAACGTTGTTATACCGATATATATAGAGTAATATTCACCAAGCATACTCAACCCAATTTTTTTCCTTCGATAATGAATTTATTTAAATTTTGATTTTTGTAATATTTAAGTATACTTAAAGACCATGTTTTAAAATATTAAAATTATCTTATTTTATTAAACAATCCACTATGCTACTATGGTGATAGTAACATTTTTTTTTTTATATTAATAGGAATCGTTTTTAAATTGTACGAGTATACTACGCAAGTTATATCTTATTTTTTTAAAACATCTTATTTGCTATTTTTAAAAATAAGTACATATATTTTAATAACTCAGAAACTACTCGTTTAGATTTTAATTTTGATACATTATAACTTATAAGAACCAAAAAAATCATTGACTTACAATTTATAAGGAAAAAATTGATCATTATTTGAAAAAAATAAGTTATAGTACCGTTATAGAAAAAATTTCTCAAATTGTATAACAATTAAAAAATAATAATAAATGATCGATAAGATGCGGGTATACTTAAAAAATCAGAAATTTAAATTTAAAAATTAATTACAAGAAGAAAAAACAGAAGTGTGTTTAGTAAATCATTCTGTACAATAACACAAAGGCACACAACAGCAATGTTGTGTGGTCATTAAATATGTGGGCAATAATTGTATTAACACTCGGGTAAAATACAACTAAAACGTACATATAGCTACTTATTATATGTCTATATAAATATTTAAATATTTTCAATAACATATACATAATATCGATTATTATCCCAAACTGTAATTATCGTAATTATTCAATTAACCTATATTTAACTGTAAATATAAATTGTCGAGTGATGTATATTTTATTATTACTATTATTATTATTGCGCTAAATTTGAATTTTACACAATTATTTTAATAACTATGCAATATATTTAATTACGTTTGATTATTTGTTGTATTTTCAGAATTATTTCCCTATTTGTATTTACTCTATAAATACGTGTAAACAAAACTATTTCAAATTTAAAAACCTACTCTTTAACTCTTTGTAAATAAAAATTGTTATTGCTATTGAAATCATATACCTAACATAATATACATATAAAATAAGAACAGTCATTCAACATTTAGTTTATTAATATTTCAAATTTTAATATAAAAAAAAAAAAAAGTCAACTAGTAAAATTAATTTTAGTTAAATAATAACATTAATAACGATATTTTAAAAATGTCTGCTGAACAAACGAATGTAATAGATTAAGATTAGGTATAATTAAATACAATAATGCATAATAAGCGTAAGTAGATACCTTTATAGTATATATAATAACTAAAAACTCTCGCGGATGATCTCGATTTAAAAACGATATATTTTTCCGTCAATCAATCGAGACTATATCATACTATAATATAATAATATAATAATTGTTATCGCTCGTTATAGCTGTAAACTTTTTCCTCCCTTCCTCTTCCACCCTCATCATACATTATCACATTAAGTGGTGGGCTACATACACTGCACTGCGGCGTGTTCTGTCGCATCATCAACAATATAATATAATATTTTATGTGTTTAATGTTTCGCTTCGTCTAATAAACATAAAAATTCACAGCGAACGAAAAGATAGATACAATGTTATATTATTATTATTATTATTATTATTATTATTATTATTATAAATGGGCGTTTAATGTGGTGCGGCAGTTAGAGTTTATGAATATTGGATTTCAAACTGTCGCTAAATCATTGTACAATAACCCTCGTTGTCGCGTGCCATGTGAAAATTGGAAAATCATTCGTGTTTCCCACATTTCTTGTTTTCGGGGATGACAATAAACATTTTTTATTTATTCGTGTTTTTTAAACCAAAGTAAAAAAGAAAAAGAAAACACCTGTGTGGAAGTCGGTTAAATTTACCAAATACAGGTTTAACTCTGCAAAACTATACTGGGTGCTATAATGGCGAAATTAATAATTCGGTCATAAAAAAGACTGAGAAAGAAAGACGAGATCAACATCCTCGTGCAGATAATATAAAATAAAGAATTGTCTGTTGCCACGATAACAATAGTAATGGAACTGTAAGTCGACACGTATTCCTCAATTTACAACAAACATTGTAAATCTATAATAATAATATTTGAATAATATTTAATATAATATATGAATCTTAGGTAAATTTTTATTATTTTTTTTTTCGAGTGTGGTTTGTAGATATTTAATATTTATTCAATTATTAGTTTTAATAATTAAAAAAAAATTGTATAACAATAGCAAGTTTTATTAAATTTTAAAGTTTATTTGAAAAATAAATTGATATACCACTACATAAAATAAATATTACTAGTACTGTTTAAAATATGGCTTTATAATAAAATATGCAAAATATTGCTTTTGTGGTGGACAAGTCAACTGATAAAGAACGTTATAAGCAAATCGTATTAATATACTATAATATTGAGTACATACTGGTAAAAATATTTATTTCAAAAGTCCGCGATTATTATAAGATTCAACAAATCTAGAATAATTTAATTACAGCAGTGGTATCAATATTTATCTATAATTATAAATATTATAATTATAACTATAGTTATAATATTATCACAAAACGACAATGTCGGCGAGCGAAAATGAAAAGTTGAAATGCCATTATTTATACGATTGCCGATTATGAGTAAAACGATATAATGAAATCTCGCTATTTCGGCTTGATGTACAAACCGTTAAATTTCGCTATAATAGCTTTTAAATTAACGATCGTATTGTTTATTCTTGTTGATTCGCGTGTGTCATTAGAAGGGCATTGTTATAACAATAATAACATGGTATACATAATTTGGACAAAACGGTTGGCTATATAGGGGTTTGTCGGTGATTCGGATTTTAATTATTTCTGCTCTTTCCACGGTCATTAACCCCTTGCATTCCTCGCACCCACAATAATGACTTGTGTATTGTTGTCTAATATTGTTATTGTTCGCAAATGTTGAATTTTGTCTACAAAAGTTTATTTTTTTTACGTTATTATCATTACATTTTATTACTGGTATTATTATTACGAGGTACCTTATATATTAATGTTATTATTTAAAAAAAAATTAAACCCTTCTTCGAGACATCCAAACCCTAGCTCTGAAAAAAATAAATAAAAATATACTCCGTCGTTTTTTAAATTAATATAAAAAAATCCAACCCCATTTTTTTTATTACGTTCGATATTAACGGAAAGCCTCGTGACAGCGAGTCGTAATAATAACAATATCTTATTTTGTCGGGAAGGAACGTGTGGTTAAGTAAAAATTTGACACGACAATATGGCGATCGTTACAATAATAACGTTAAAACTTTTGACAGATTTTTTGGGAATATATCACTACAATTTTCTTGAAAATAACTATACAATAACATTGGAAAAATCAAATTGTTTCTTATTATTATTTTTTTTTTTTTAAATAAAATAAATGTTCTATTACGATATTTTTGATATAAATAAATGCAATTAATAACAATTTAGTATCAATTCTAAATTATATTAAATTTAAAAAATATAATATACTATAATCTAGCTCTATTAAGTGAATATAAATAACTCTAGCGATGATTTTTTAAGAAAAATATTTCTTATATTAAATTAATACATTACGTACATCCTTTTTAGTTTCACCATTCATATTCCTATACATATTTTTAATAATATTAAGTACATCATCATAATTGTTAAAATAAATATATATTTATCTGCTCTATCATATTTGTTATATCAAAGGGCAGCTTTATATCTACTAGTTATTTCATTATTGTTATTACTATTATTATGTAAAATATAAAATCTATGTAAGTAAGCACAATAAGTATATGTGAGGTAGAGGATAAAAGCATTATTGGAGTTACGGGATTAAGGAGCCATTTATTAGTGACATTAAGCTTGGTACCTAGTTATTTCTAAAGAAAAAAATACTAGTTTCAAACATGTTAAAAACTAAAAAAAGATTTTGATTATCGCTGTTCAAGAACCCTAACCAAATATTTCCTATCTTGATTAATTGTTTTTATATATTGTATTACACATAGCAACGGTGAGTAGGTAACAGTTAAGGTTAAAAAAAAATAAAAAAAATGTTTGAAAAACAAAAGACGCCATTTTTAATTGACCAAGATTATTGTTTACTGATATATTGTATTAGATAAGTGCTTGAAGATTTTAAAACGTGCTTTATAGAGTGTGTTTTTAAATAACACTCTATAGGAAAACGTGTTTTAGACATTGTGGCTATACTATAACAACACCAGTAGCAGCATGCTATAGGTATAGTGTTTTAAAATACACTTTACGCACAGACTCAGCAAATATATTATTATATAACAGTGTAGTGGTGGCGTCGACATAAACAATGGCACGGTCACGGTCAGGTGGGTGGCCATCGGGGGAAATCTGATCAAATAAATTTCTGTTGTTCGTAAAGATGTTTTACCCAACACACACCTCTTCACCCTCTCACCCATCCATGTCAGCACAATCTTACCCTTACCTATTTAGTATATATATATAATAATATTATATTATGTGATTGTATGTGTGCGCGTGTGGTTAAGGCCATGTTTTTGGATTTGTCTTTTCGTTTCCCAAATCGACATTTTGTATAAGTGCTCCACGCACAATGGGAACCGTACACGCATGGTCGGCCAATAATATAATAAATATCTATAACACAATAAAGCGCAAGTGAGTATTGTGGTCTACAGGCAAATCGGTGTGACGTCTTTCGGTTAATTGAACAATGATCAGAGCATCTATTATTATATTGTTCTTCTTTTTATTATTATTATTCTTATTATTAGGATACACATGGTAAGCTTCGTATTTTATAGTAGTATGATAATCACACGTTCGTACTGCATTACTTACACTGTTACACGTGAAAGTCATCTCTCTCGGGAATCTACCACTGATCTTGAGTATACATATAGCCGCCAGAGAGATTTTCGTCAATTATAATTTTCTCGACATTAATTGAATACTCGTAGTCTCTATAATTGTTGTTCATTATTTGAATCCTACCAAGCTACCCACGTACACTACTCTTATAATAAACCACATTCATACCACCACAAAACAATTAATATCATTTGTATTGGCTGCTACCGTATAAAAGTCCACGGGACAACAGTTTAAAAATAAAGTTTTGAATCTAAGAATAATCGGGTATTATATATAAAATATAAATATACCTATAATCATATGTTCCGAATAGAGTAAAGTACGACTAAAGCTTAAAATCACATTTTATTTTTATGTAATAATATAATATGTATTTTATATTTTATATTACAATGAAATCCTATGGTTTGAAACATCTTAAAAATTTGTATACATTATTAAGTGGTGTTCATCACTGTAGATGAATGAGAAGCTTTTTTTAAAATACTAAATGCATTAGAAAAACAATTTATTAATTATTTTAATGCCATGAATAATTTCCATTAACATCTCGCGAAACGATGTAAAACACCCCATCTGCATTAATTACATATTATATAAAACACCTTTTAATCTGACAAAAATATATTCATGTGGTAATTTTCATGTTTTACAGTTTAAAATTATAAAAAATAAGTATGGATATCTATGAAAACCCACTTGGGTATACTAAGTGTACGCATTTTAATTCAATTTTCCAATTTTTTCATATTTATGTTTGATACTAACATTGATATATTTTTTTGACATCTCGTATTTGAACATTATTAATATTTTTTGTCTGTTTTAAATATGTTTCACAATCCATAAATTATCTTTTTTATAATAAGTGAGAATTATATATTGAATAGGAAGTTATTTATGCTTGCATGAAGAATCCATCCATTATTTATTTTAACTATTATCAATATTAATATTATATTTTGTATTTTAATGATACAATTTATTTTTCTGATCGTACGGCGTTCTGGATAGGCATTTTAGCTACAACACATTTTAATTTTATAGTGTATTCAAATATTACTATTCATAATTTTGCAATCTATATTCATATTTACTTCATTGTATATAACAATACAATCGCATACAGCCAATTCAAGATATACAATGTTAAAAATTAAACAACAACTTTTTTAAACCCAATTTCAAATGCAAAATTCTATTACACACGCATAACAAACATATTATATTGGTAACATGTTTAATTGTAGAGTATATTCCAGTAATTTTATAAACAGTATTTATCATTATTCGCCATCGTCCAAGCTTTTTTTGTTGATTCTGAGAATATCCTGTGTAGTATGTATATGAGTAGATTACGGAAGTTGGATGTATTAAATAATATTTAAACACAGCTTGATTATAAGTCATAGTAACTTTTAATCGGAATGATGGTTATTATAAATATAAAATAAATACTTTTTTATGGTACCTTTATGACTAACCATATGAAATATTATACGAGAGAAAAAAATGTATTCATTTTCAACAAAGCCACTTGAACGGGTAATAAAACGAGCAAACCGATAGGCAAAACTTGCTTAAGGGTTTACAACAATGTAATAACTATATTATAATATAATATTATTATATTTTGTATGTATATTATTATTATTATCGTACGCACTCTAATATTATATTATTATTTTATTTGTAATGAAATGGCTATTAAAACGGGTATATAATTTTACTTAAAAAATAATCAAGAATATGTAGCCATAGTGTAACACAGAGTCGAGCATTATAATAATATATCATACAAAATAACAGAATGGTCGTCTCGCATCGAAAATATGCGATTGTTTTATGTTAGAAAATAAAATAAGTCATAATTTTAATGTATTATAATATAACAATAATTATTATACTACCTATATACGTATAGCGATATTATTATTATCATTACTATTAAACCGTCCAACATATACTATGGTGACGGTGCGGTAGTCCTCACCAAGATAATTATTACTATTGCACGCGAATAAATTGACGGACGCTTACGTTTTCGACACGGTAATTACACAACAATAACAGTACACAAAGAAGTCGCACGCGTAAACATTTACCAGTACGCGCATTATAGTAATAATATTGCACACGCACAAAACAATATGATGATATTGCATTATGCACTATGATGCGTATATACAGAGTGATTCAATCATCATATTTACATTTATTTTATTTATGTAATAATTCGCTTATTTGAATTTTTTTTGTGGTATTTAAATTTATATATTATATGCCATATTTTTAAATATTTTTAAAAAAAAAAACATGTTTTTATAAATTACCTCTTTTTTGCTGTAAATTAATATATAGAAAATTTTTTTCAGTATTTTTATTTTATAAACAAAATATCAATAAATTGTTTCCATGAATTACTAAAAAAAAAATATCTGTTCAAAAGCTCAACAACCATAACACTAAAACATCAGAAAAGTTTTTCTATTCTATATTAGATGTTGTGCGTATCTCGACATTTAGTAGATACCGCAATAGATGTGTTAAATTACAATTAATTGATAAATCATCTAAATCTTAGCCTATATTTCTAATGCTGTTTTCAAAAATATCTAAATTGCTATAAGCAATTATTTTTTTTTATTAGTAATATGGTATTAAAACATAAATATCGTAATTTTTATTCATCTTTCCTCCTCCCAAATACAAATTGTATCCAGTTTTTTTTCAAAAACCCACTTTTAAATGATAAATTTGAAATATTTTTACTGTCCCGGAAGATGATGATAGAAAAAAATCACATCATTGTAAAATCAATAAATTCATTACTTCACCCGTGATTTAAAAAACAAAGGTTCTCATTTTAAAAATGAAATTTTTATCATCATAGAACCCTGGAATAAAAATTGAAGTATTAAAAAAATATGCAATTTTAGTATTATTAGAAAATGTATAAAAAAAACAAATTATAATTGTTATTAATGTATATCTATTATCTATAGTTAAACTATGAAATGGAAATTAAAATGCTTGGTAAAACACACTGTAAGCTTTGTTGTATATACCAACGCCAATGGTTGTGTTTAATGACCATCGGGGATGAGCACTAAGCAGTTGTCGAAGCGATTAGATTTTTGAACGATAATTACATGGTATGATTATTATTGCAAAACATTCACGCGATCTAATCATTTCGCTCAAGATCACAACAATCCAACCAGGTTTTGACTTAAATGGTCTTAAATCTCATTAAAATCTATATAATATTTCTACTTTTATAATTTTAATGATCGTAAAACATCGTATTGTACATGGACAAGTTTGGACAACGGAAAAAGTGACCACCAAGATTATTTTTTAGTAAAAATTTTATTCGTTTTTATCCTAGTATTTGATTAAAATTTAATTAATATTCCAGTGAAATAAATATTAAATTTATCTGAAATGAAGTTATTACATGTAGGTATATTGCATATTATATATATACGAATATTTTTTAACACTGAGTTGAAAAAAAAACAAAATTTACTTGACAAAATTATCTTTTTCAGTATAAAATAAATATAAAATACCTACGCACTATCACCACCTTTCACATACAACACACTTCAATTTATTTTCACGTTATCGCGTTGTCCTTAATTAACGGCTTTTGACATTTTTTTCTAGTACTTGTATGAACATAAGCACGACATTTTAAAGTAACCATTTTCACCACATAAAAGTAAATTATAGGTACTATAAGAATAAAATACGTAAGTGTTAAACGCTAATTGTAATTTTAATTAACATAACTTAAGTTTTAAGAAAATATAAATTATTAACAATTATTTCTATGTTTGAAATTGTAATGTTTGTAGAAACAATCTGATTTATTATCGTAAATAATTAAAATAAAATGTTATTATTTATTTATAAATAACCATATTTAAGGAAAATGTAAACATCTAAAATATTATTGTAGCTACGTATATTGATTGTTCATATCACATACAACTTTCATTAGCCGATCAGCTTATTTATAACCACGTTACATTAAATAGTTTTTTAGAACTATTGTATTACAAAATATGACGTATAATAAACTTAAACATATCTATATGGTAAAATATAGTTTAGATAAGCAAGAATTCTTGTATTATTTTACTTATTTTAAATAGAAATTTTATTCATTTTTGATCTAGGTTTAATTTATACTTTTTATATTATTTACTATGAATTTTCATATAATAATAGTTAAAATATAATAAAAATACTGAATATTTTGATATTTATCTATGTATTATATAGATGTTATATCAAAGATTTTGGTGATTAACAACAATAATACAATTCTAACTACCTATATAAAATATCATAAAATATATGCGAATAACTTGAAAGACGTACCTTATATAGATTTTTCTTTTTAAATCAAGAATTTCTTGTATACGCTTTAAAGACGACATGTATAAATGAATATTGTGTACACTTATATGTGATTACGTAATACGCACACGTACTTTCAAACACATTTTTTTATATATACATTAAATATAATATATTATGTGCTTATAAATAATTCTTCGTTTAATGTCTACAGTATTTGATTTTTTATTAAACCTACTACCTATTACTAAAAACTAAAAAGTACAGTTTATTTACTTTAGCATAACAAAATTATATATTTGGTATATATCTAAATTTATTATAGAGTGATTGACCAAAAAATCTCATCCCCCTTTTTATTTTATATTATACTATAATAATACATTTATTTGAATTTTGATTTTTTGAATTTTTAATTATACCGTTAGAGACAATATTTTAAACAATTAAAGGCGTTGATTTTATTAATTATTTTCTTATAGCAATGCAAACTTATTTGTTTAATTGCTAACCTAACTATTTTATTGTTAAAGTATAAGACAACATTATTTGTGAAAATATTTATGTATAATATACATTGTATATAAATAAAAATTTTAAATGAATGGTTCTAAATTCTTAAATTTGTGTTAAGCATCATATTTAGCCTTTTTTAAAGATTTTAAAACAACTAATTAATATAAATATACTATTATCATCGAATATTTTGATAAACAAATAAAGTTCAATAATTCAAAAAGATCACTCGTTTGAATTTCAATTTGTATGCATAATTATTTTTAAAAAAATATATCAGCTTTACAATTTACAGGAAAAATGGGGTATTTATTTTTTAAAAAATAGTGTTTTTATCGAAATAGAATCCTCTCAAACGTCATAACATTTGAAGTATTTTAAAATATAATACTTGACTATTAAGAATACTTAAAAATAAAAATAAAAAAAATCACAATTTAAATAAATCCATTATTAAAGGAAAAAATAGGGGTGATAATGTATGAAAAATAATTCTATACATCGTGGCCATGTTTTTTATACAAATAAATGGCATAACATAGTATTGAACAATATATATTTTTAAACCTATAAGGCTATAACGGGTCAGTTATTATTATTATTCTAATTCAATAAATTTGGTTAATTTCGAGTTCGAATCAACAACTCAAACGAGTTATCGTGCAGAGCGGAGCACACTTCACACAATACTATACTTGGGTCTACTATTTCATTACAGAGAATTAAACATCATTAATTTTATAAGGGCCTATGACATTTTAAAACGTCATCGCACTTATATTCGTAGCCGCCATTTCACATTCAAAATATAAATATGTCTTTATTTTTATAAATTCGGACATATTTTATGGAAATAAAACAAAAATAATAACAATAGCGTTACATAAATAGTGTTTATATTTTTTTTTTATACAGTACAATATTATTATTAATATTTGTGAGTTTATGGTCAGTTATTGAAACGTTCGTATAATATTATTACGTGCCTGAAATAATGGTTCTCTAGGTATTGCACGAGTACACTATATTATTTAAATTTAAACTTTGGATAAATATCTAAAACTACATTAATCGAGGACATCGGTATATCGGTATATTACATTATACACGGTATTATGTAGGTTGACATATTCAATTATTAATATAGAAATAAATTGCGTTCTGTCATGTTGACTATTATAATGTAAACAATAAATTGTCATTTGCTCATAAGGCATATAATATTATAATATATTTGTTCCAGACCTTTGATCCGGTATATTTTCGAACGGAGGAAGAGAGCGTTGTTTTCATCGTGCAATAAATATATTGTATTTAAATGGGGCCAAAACAGTATATTATGTGATATTGTATTTTTATTTAACAAGATTTCACGACAACGAATACCGTAATAGTTTCAATTCGAAAAAACAAATATTGATTATATTATATTGATCATATTAATAATAGTTAATAGAGTTGATACTATATAAAATTAGATCAAAACCGAAACACAAACATATTATAATATGCGTATAACTTCATATTCATATATTCATTTTAATATTATTTTATTTAATAAAACGTGATCTTGAAATAAATTGTATTTTTTACATAAAGTAATATTTTGGAGTATAACATCCTTTTAAGTGGTAAGCGTCAGTTTCGATCGTTTATTGACGATTATTTTAGGTTTTCCACACATAAAAAAAAAAAATGCACACAAACGTCGTATCCTACTAACGATTTAGAGAGGATTTCTACGCCTCACAAATATTAAAATTGCTCAAAAAACACTGTAAACTCATACAAAATTGCACCTTAAATAACTAGATACACAAACTTAAGTTTAGAACTAGAATTGCTTCCAATAAAGCAAGATAAATCTACACCGAATTGTAATTATGAAAAAATATATAATATATCACATATATACATACAGATTAATGTATCGGTGTAATCGGTTTTATGTATATTTTATACGTGATCTTTTACCGTATCAATATTTATACAATGGTACCCACTACCCACCTAGGATATCTTTCAGTTTTAATTATATTTTATCTAGTACGTTCCAAGTTCAATTATGCAAGTATGATATATAGAGAATAAAAAATAATTCGTTCTAATGACAATATTGCTCGTGTTTTTTTCTATTATGTCATTAAATTTTGGACAAAAGATATAAGTTGTTAGATAATTCATTGGATAGTGTCTTAGATAATTTTGAATTAATAAAACTTCTTAATGTTAAAATCAATTTACTCAATGTTACGAATAAATCGTTACCTAATATTTAAATATATATGTCTATATTCTTGTCTTAATGTATTCTTATATCAACTGTTAATAAAATAAGAAATGTATTATTAACTGTAATTGTTTTATAGTAAATTACTTACTGTAATTTATATTTTGTTTTATTTCATTGTGTAAATTTGAATTTATTTTACCGTAATAAAGGTTATTATAATTATTTTATGAATACATTCATTTATTTAAATTTCGTTGGAATACCATGGTCTAAAATGCTTATGAATTATTATCTTAAAATTGAAACAACTATAAGTACTCACTGTAAACAGCATGTTATATGATTTAAATAAAACATATCACTGTAACACCACGTACTTAAAACATAATTTTTCAATTTTGTAATTTAATTATTCAAGGTATAATATTTAGTACTTAACATAAACTAACACTACAATTTTTATATTTTTTTAATCATTTTTTTTAAGTTTACTGTTCAGAGAATTTAAATTAATCATATTTTTGTAGCTTTTTTTTAAATTCTAATAATTACATTAATAAAAAATTAAAAATCGATTGTAAAATTCAGTGAATCATTTTAAATGTATCAGGATAGTCCCTACATAATTTTATATCATGAGATAAAAACTGTATTGTTCAAACGATACAATTAAACACATAATAACGTAATGCACCGTGTCCACCTACTGTAGAGTGAAATCAAAACCATATTATTCAATTTATAACATTTATAATTTATTCTGAACATAAAATTAATTTTATTTTGCTTTTTCGACATAACAATTATTTATAAATCAATTTTTTTTACAAAAGACTAATAACAAAATACAATATAAATTATGCCTGTAAACTTAGTGTCTCTACTTATCTTTACAAATATTTACGATAAAATCAATACAACCAGTTACACAAATTCAAATCAAAATATTAAATACAACTATAGTTTTAACACAGGTAAGTATATACCTAATTATCATTGGAAATAAAAGTTCTCATAGTGAAACACAAGTTTCAGGTTGTCGAAAGTCTAAAACGCCAAATATTTCATTACGGCATACTGTAGTCAAAACGATTTTCTTAAATATATACCTCGACGAATTTTAACTTGTGTATTGTAAAATGTTTGGAATTCATGAAATAAATAAATATTTAAAACGAATTCGTTCATATATTTTCGTAAAAAAAAGAAGTTAAAGAAGAATGAATCAAGTTTAAAGAAACAAATTTGTTTTGTTAATATTTCTGAGAAATATTTTAAATATTGATTCATAATATTTTATAACAAAAAACTTTATTTTAATTGCACTGTTTTAAATAGGTTTTGTATTTTGCAATAATCCTATGAAATTAAAATTCATTTACTAAATAATAATGTTTTCAGACAATTGTATAAATTATACAACGCAGAAAAACACAGTAATGTTTGGAAAAACTAATTTGTTAGGTAACAAGTCATAAAATTGAATACGATACTGTACAGTGATTTCACATCTGTAGTATGATGATTCCTTCATAACTTATAACTCAATGTAAATTAAATATATTTGAGTTATATATAGTGCCTATTTATAGCATATTATTTATCGATTGTTTTATCTTCTCTGTTGAGATATTTTTTGTTATATTATAAACGGTAGTCGTCGAACAATATCACATTAAATAATTTTTTTACGCGTTACGTTTTACGCACTTTATACATAAATACTATGTTTATGTATACATAAATATACGTATATATGTGTGCCCATAGTAGTATTCAAGACAAAAACAAAGTTTTTAAATGACTTAGCACCGCACAGTTTGTTCTCATTGTTTTTCACACACATTACACGACAAAGCACGTTCACATTAATGCTGAAATCGTTAAGTGACTGTAAAGTGATTTTAGAGCTGTACTTAAAATTAAGGACGATATAATGCAGTATTTCTCTGTTTAACTCCTACAAAATCAGGTCGTATAAATGATTTTACTAAAATTATGAATAAGAAAAATTAATAAAGTAACAAAACGCGCCTAAAATGCCGATGTTTTAATTATAAATTAATGTTTATAAAATCACCCATAATATAATATAGTTATATACTATGTAGTATTTACCAACAATATTGACTTCAACAAACTCATATTTTCGGTGTTACAAAAGTACGACAATGTCACAAATATTATTGATATAAACATTAATAACAATTATCAAATGACAATAAGACGCTATGTTTTTTTAAATAGTTATAACATCTTCTGTTGCACTCGTTTTTAATTTATTATTGTTTTATGATTCTACGATATTTAACGAATTTTTTTTTAATTTTTCAAGTCAGTTACATAATTAATTTGCTGTTTGCTAATATTAACTTACCTTTGTATAACAGTTTACTGAACTCATTGGTGACCATTTGAAATTCTGAATTCGTTGTTTGTCCAATCTATAAGGTTAAAAATATAATTAAGAAGACGTACGTTTATAAAGTAACAGGACATATTTTATAACTCACTTGGACCATAAGTGATACACCCACAATACCTTGAGATTTCATTTGGGCTTCGGACATGTTTGAATAAAGATCAGTATTGTAACCATAAAGTTGAATCTAAAAATAAAAACGATTTTTACTTCTTAGTTATAACAACAATAATATAGTTAAACAAATAGTTAACGGCTTTAACTATTGTACATAAAACTTGAAACTAAACGGTTCACGCAAGAGTATAATTTGTGTAAATTTAGTAAAATGTAATAAAATACATTGAAATATTCTTAAAACTTCAATTGTATTGTTTTTAACAGACGTAAAATCAATCAAAAAGATAAAAGAAAATATGCCCACGAGAAATATTTTAATGGTCCTCTAAAGAAATATCTAGTAAATACTACCAAATTCCGTTTATTCTTATAACTTTTTTTTTTTTTTGTTAATCGTGAAATAAAAATATTATTTTCACCAAACTCACGGTAATAGGGATAATATTTTCAGTGGGAGCAACGATATGGAAAATAAATAAGCTATCGTTAATACTCCGTATAAAATGACAAATACTAAGTTAACATATATTATATAATATATAGTTATCATATTTGTAAGTATATATAATATATATGTATATTACGATATGCAGATCACGTATAGCGATCTCAGCATCTCACTCGTCCGTATTTTAAATGAAATTTGTGATTTTGTCTACTTTCGTACGGATAAACCTGAGTATAATTGAAAACGAAAACAATTAAATAAGGATTACTGAATTTTAATACTTCAATATAACAGTATTAATAAATATTATAATATATTATTAATAATATACGCGTATTATTTAGATGATACCAATAATTAGCAATTATTAATTACTATTTACTTATAATATTGTGTTATTATTTATAACACAATTTTTACAGTTAATGTTTTATTAAATTATAAATTTATAAAAAAGAAAAAGAAGTAACTGTAAACAGTATTGTATACATTAGGTAATTGTTATAATAATAATAACTCCTTTAAACTATTTATTAAAATCCTTTTAAGTATAATACGAATTTTATGAAAAATAACATTAGAATAGCTTATAGGTTATATTATAATTGAGTTCATATACATTATACTCGATTACCAGAGGCATTTTTAGAAAGTTATAGTTATTTTATTATTTATCATATTTTCTATTGTTCGGTTTCTTAAAAACGATTTACTTGTAACACCGTTATGGTTTCTTAAATTATAATGATTCAGGAAATTATTTTTTTTAAATTGCATTTTATTGGTCGCAATTCGTTTAAAATTGTTTTATAATCACTATAATATTTTATGAGGACAGCAAACAGAGTTGTGGGTACATATTATTTTCTCAGAGTAAATCGATATTGTTATATGTCACAATGTTCAAATAGTATTTTTTTTTTTTTTTTTTGTTACTAAACTGTCGTTTGTATTTCGAATCTATTTTAAATTCAAGAGGACTAAACAATGATTCAGAGGAATTTGCATAGTCATATAAATCTAGTGAATACGTATTTTTTGTAATACTAAATTGTTTATTATTTAATGCCATTCTTGGACTATTTCTATGGCCATTTGTATATTTTTATACAAAAAACATACAATTACAAATACTTCTCAAAAATGTAATCCAAATAGACAGTTAAAGTGCAAATAAAAATTTATATAGATAATAAATCAATAACAGATTAAAAAAGAGATAATTATTTCATTCTTTTAAATTTTAAAGTTAACAACTAAGTAAAAGTTGAAAAATCATGTTTCACAATGTCTGATTTTTTTGGATACTCTAAATAAATGTGAATACACTTGGCTTTAAGTTTATGGTTGCATAAGGTTTTTTTTCGGAAATTGTGTTTAACGTTGACTGAGAGAACACATGTACTCAAAGGGCACTATTATAGCACCATTAGGTTCAATGGCTGTCAAAGAATAACTGAGAATGTCCACCCGACTGGAAAAGGTTAGATACCTTTTTTCATTGCTTCCATTAAATTCGTATTTTTAAAAGTCTTACTTCCCAAAACGTTTTTAGACACTAAAATACTTGCAAAAACTACACCATTTTAGACGATAGTCGAAAAGAACTATTAACATTAATTTTAATTGTTCACGATTAATACGATTTATATATGAATAGCATTCGTGGACTCTAAATAAATTACTTATCTATCAGGTGAAAAAAAAATGTTAACAAAATACTTAAATTTATATAGAACATTAAACATCATAAACCGAACAAAAATTGTGCGAAAAATATTTTGTTTACACCCTAGATGAATCAATAGACAATCGAATACAAAGAAACATATAGAATAAATATCTATCTAAATATGTGAATAAATAATATAAAATATTGTCTCAGGCATTTCTTTCGAAAGTCAAATATGTAGCGTCTACATCATCGATACAATATAACTATATTAGTGTTGGTTACAAGTGTTACAACCGGTGGACATATACACATAATCGTCACAAAAAGCAATTAACGATTTAAATACCATTGTACACGAAATTTTCTTAAATTATCTAGCTGAACATAATATAATGTCACTAGTCACGAAAGTATTACCTACCTTATAACAATTCTAAGTGGTAAACAAAATATATTCATTCCTAAAACTATACGAGATACGTAATATACCTACTTAGTACCTACTATTTTACTTACTGTGTTTATTATAATGATGTATATTTATATTATATAGGTATACTGTAAAAAGGCCAAAATAAGACTAAATTAAATACCACGCATAGAAAATAAAAATAAATCATATGATCGTTCTATAACAGTTAGTGAACTCAAAATCTAATAACATATTTTATTCGCTGCTTATACATCTGAAATAGCCAACTTTGTTGTACTGGTATCTTATAAGCTATCATATGTCTTTCTTCCGGAATTTTACTCGGAAGTTGGCTATCAGCAACCATTCGCGTCAGCTATCATCAATCCAATCACTATAATATAATATATTTATATACAGCTGGTGGACACAGAAACACACACTCACATACACTCTTGAGGTAACGGAAGAGGAAAAGAATCAACTCTCTGCTTCAGCCTATATCATCGGTTGTGCCATCCACCCGTCTGTCATTCGCGTCTCGACTATGTCGGCCTTTTGCGGCTTTTTTCATCTCTGCTACGCCGCACTACAATCCATTCGTCTAACGCCCGAGTGCCTATTTCAGTCGTACTTACACACACACAGAAGCCAGCACGTATATTCCTTGGGGGGATTATTTTCTTAAAAAGCATTCGATTCGCCTCTGTGGGGGTTTTACACACGACAAGCAGCGGCAACGGTGCTCATCTCCATTTCGAGATTGAAATCGAAACCCAGCGGATTATGGCCTTTTGACAGCATGGTAAACGTTTGCATGCGGATTCTTTCTAGGTAGAATTTTTGAGAGACGATACTCCACCACCCCTGTGCGAGAGGAGAGATGAGCGCGTTTTGGAATGGCAATGTTTTGACGCGGGTGGTGGAGGACGAAAGCGAAAAGATAAACACACTACACTGTATATAACATTATGAATAGCAACAACGATCGTGCTAGTTAAATAGACGTTTTCTGTGATATACATATCATAATATTATATAAAGTATAAACAGGTGGTCTTACAACGAGTACCATAATTAAAATAAACATATATGGTTAAGTGGTGCAAAATTAAAAATTTATGAAAATGTATTTTATGTGCTATACCTTTACTGTAGAAAGTTTTCATACAATGGATATCACCATATGGATAAAGATAATTATAAACTATTTATATTAGTAATACTCAAAATAAGGTATACTGTACTATTATTCTATTATTCTATCTTTATTTGTCGTTGCCATTTAGGTATGTAAGTATGTTTCATGTATTTAGTAGCCAGTATAAACCTGATAATATCTGCTACTGAGTGTCGATGTATTAATAGACACATCATAACGCAAATATTTAAATAATTATACATACATTGAAACCACATAATATTATATGGGGAGTTGGGTGTACACTAACAATAATATAATATCATGTTAAATTATGTTATTTTTACTGAAATCACTAAACTACGACTAGTATATTTGTAAAATAAATAATTTTTCATTCCAAAATTATTAAAATGTTAAATATTGTAATCCAACAGCTAGTTACATGTATTTTTTTAAACATAATAAAAAACATTGTACTACTCAACGGTATAACATTTTTCTCACACTGATATGGATTAAAGTGTCTGTAAATAGTATTATAAATTATACATTATAAAAAAATATCCCTATTTTATTTTATTCCCTTACTTTTTATCTTATTTTTTTATTTTTTTCACATTTTTATTTTGGTATATTATAAAAAAAAAACTTAACATTTTTTATCTGATACACATACAAATTACTAGTAATATTTTGCTTAATTATCTATAAATATTTTGTACTATTATTTTTTTTGCTACTAGTTAAATAATTTAAATTTATAAGAAAATTTTTGGAAAAATAGTAGAATACAATAAGTTATAATATTTTATATTAATATCCTATATGTTATGGTAATATGAAAATAGGTAGATAAATAATAATGATTTATAACAAATCATTAAGTTTTTCCTTTATAAATAACAACAATAATAATAATAGTAAAAAAAAAACCAATCATAAAACATACTTATATATATATTTATTTATTTTGGTCTAAACTATATAGTTCATTGAATATTACACGATTAGGCACTTTAACCCAACACATAAAAAAAAAATCAATAATGCTCATTGAAATAGTATTAGATTTACGACTAGACACTAATTACTAACACATATATATATAAATATAAATGTTATCATAGGTTTTCAACATTATTATTTTTCTTTATATTCTGTTATGATCTGAATATCTGGTATAGGTTTGAATATTTATAAATTATGCAATGCCTGTGCTTATATAAAAACGTTGTTCATTAGCTTATATAATATATTATTTATATTTTAGAAATAACTGTCACCGATACTATCAAACGTATTTCACCACTATAGTATATGTTTATTAAAATAATAAATTATTACGAAAGTTCAGGGTTTGTCTGTATCGAAATGTCGCATAATGGATTGCGTTCGAAACAGAATGATAATATATTATAAAAACAAAACATTGCGATCAAACAGGTAGGTATAAAATACAAACATTATGATACGTATAAGTATAGCAAGCTAGCAAGTAAATGATGTGCATTTTATAATACTAGTATGAAATAATATATTAATATTACATTTAATGGCGTAGACAGGATTTTCAGTGGAAGGCACATAGTCTTATGTATAGATAGTTAAATTATAATAAATTAAAAATTATTACTTTATCTTGTAATATAAAATATTTTATATTATAATACAAACAATTAAATAAACATAATTAATTATGTTCGTATTTTAACAGATTAGTTGAAAGTCTAAGACCTAAAGTAAAGTACTTTGACAGTTTTTTGAATTAAATGTAGCTCAAATGTTGCTTGTACAGGATATTTTAATAAAAAATATAAAATGCATTAAATAGTTCTTTTTCTACTGATATTTGCTATTGGCAAACTATTTATTTTTTTTACACGGTAAAACTAAAAATTGTTTCAAACGTTTCGAAGAAGGAAATTTTCCCACAAAAGTAGATTATGTAACAGGGAACTTAATGAACAACTATAATAGTATTTTATATTAGGCCGTGAACTTGGTCAATGAATTAGTGACTATGGCTGATCAAGAATTTTAGAGAGTATTGGTTTCCCATTAATATCTTAACTCTGTGTGTGGATATAATATAACTTTATTATAAGATCTTTGTTGTAATTTATTTTTGCAGCCTTTAAAATTGTTATGTCAACATACAGAATTAGATTTGAGGGAATAATTCTTTAAGTACTACAATATTTCAAAGTGCTTTACTAAAACAAGTATTAATGATCCACCAATGAAATAATAAAATCAAAAAAAAAAATATCGAATTTTTATAATATAGTATATATTAAGTTTTATATATTATAATTTTTTTTTTACATAACGATTGCATTTTTACTTAAACATTTATTTTTTTTTCTTCATTTTTACTTACAATTGTCTAATATTTATTTGATTTGGTGACTTACATTTTTGCCTAAACTTTATACTGCATCCTTAATTGCCACTATGTCTTGTGTTGCTTTTCAAATTAAAACAAACTACTAATACTGTTTAAAAAACCTTGCTTATTATGGAAAGAGGTAGCATTTTCTTATTAGAAATTTTAGTTACATCATTGTAGATTGTGTACACAGATCTAAAAAGTACCTTTCCCAAAATATAGAATTATAATTCTTCTTAAAAACTCTACAATATAAAAAAACCACTGAAGAAATTCAGTTACTGACTTACTGTTCATCAAACATAAATTTAAAAAGTTAAATCGTGATTCGTAAGACCTAAGATACCAAAATGAAATTTTAAAATGTTATGCAAACAAAGTTATTAGTGGTTTATATTTTTATTTAAAAGTTTGTCCGTTCAATTATTTTAATTTTTGTCAATCAAACCAATAATATATTATACAATAAGATGTCGATTTTACCTAGGTATCTTTGGCTTTTTAATTTTAATAATTAATATTAACGCATTTTATGTTATATTAGTTGTATTTTTAAGTTGTGCAATCCAAGTTAATAACCATAATATTAATAATGAAAATCCACAATTTCGAAAATATTAAATAGACATTTTTTAAACGAAATATAAAACATTTACAATCAAAGAGTATAGTTAAATCTTCAAAACACTACCTAAATGTTTTGACTAGAAATCAAAATTACTGAAAAACGTTTGATTAAGAACGAAATTTTGTATATTTTGTTATATTGCAATTACATTTATATGAATATAATAATATATATTATTATATTATAAACTATTCTGGGTATTAGCTAATTAAAACGAAATATCTTTCTCGACCGAGGAGAAAAGCAAATATAATTATCTGGTAAATTATCAAGTTTACGACCCTAACCATTATCCTAACAATCTTCACTGTATTCTCAGTGTACCCTAAACTGCAGCACATCGACCTATAATTGTAATCATTATCTAATACCACTATAATCCCGCTATAAACTTAACGGGTATTTTAAACTCAATGTAAATACTATATATAAGAACGATTTCCTTAGTTAATTACGTAGCAAATATAATAGGTAGGTATTATAATAACGTGTTAATATATAGGACATACTCAACGTCTTGAAATGTATTATTTTATATGGTTAGGTATTTATTAAAAAAAATTGTATTAAATATATCAATAAATAAATAAAATAAAAATAATATATAAAGCTGCAAACAGTAGTATCGTAATAAATCGTAAACCTTATCTTAAATAATGATAACAATAAGACCAATGATTTTAACTCGTTCAAATGAAGTTTTAATAACCATAATATTATTATTATTTATATTATTTTTGTTACTGCATTAATTCGTTGGCTGGCGAAATGTGTAGGCAATATTGTTACAACTGCGTGTACGTGGAATTTAAACGGTATTCAACGTTGTCTTCTATTTTAATTCAAAAAAACTTATTTTCTTTACAACATAACGTGTGCAGCTATTTTTCAATAGCAACAACGATGATTACAAAAATTAACGGATTTAAAAAGTGGAGCAACTATAATAGGTCCTATAGATTTATGGAGCTTTTTTATAATATTATTAGAAACGCTATAAAATAAAGTAAAGTTGTAAAGTTAATTGTGTTATAAATATTATTACTTTGAATCATTTAACTAAAAACTGTTTATTAAGTAACAATTATTATTTATTTTACTAAACACTTGTAAAGTTGAAACTCATGATTGCTGAAATAAATTTCAATTTTGATAAATCGATTTTAAATAAAATTAATGCCACGTTATTGTATTTTATATAACGTTGGTATTTTCTTTAAATTTCCGATCAAGTAAGAAAAGAGTCGAAATATTTATCACTAAATGAAGTATTTTAGAATTTAAAATTATAAATTTATAATAAAACTATATTTGACTTTTATTGTATTAGAAGTATTTGTATCTATTAAAAACAAATATATCTATTATTGATACGTACCAAGTCTCATCAGATATAAGATTGTTGGCCACGTAATATAAATTATAATGGTGTGGTGAACTTTATGGCAAGGAAAATATAGGTATAATAAAATAGTATGTGTATATAATAAAAAGACAAATATTGGCGTATGTGGTAATAGTAAATGATATTTTAAATAGTAACGGTTGATAACACGGTAGTGATACTTAAAATACCACTGTTAGTACCCACTTATCATATAACAAATGATGACAATAATAATAACATAGAGCAATAATATAGAATATATAAAAATGCGTAAAGCCGACTCACATAACCTATTTGCAGTATGCCTGGGTGGAGATGATGAAGATGGTGATGAATTTGACGAAGATGCCGATGGGTTTGATCAGTAATGTGGCAGGTGGTAACACAACGGGAACAAACAGTATATATATAATATATAAAATAATACCGAATTAGGTGCTCATATGCGTATGGTGGCGCGAGCGTAAGAGTACGAACTATATTAGCGTAATGTCACTAAATTGCGTGAAGTAACGCGAGCAACATTTTGCATTCCATACCGTGTGCGTAACGTTGACTGCGGCCGCGATAGTACAAAGATAGCTCGGTGGGTCCGTTGTTACCGCGACCTTTGGACAACCGCGTTAGCTTATATAATACGTATGCACGTATTTATTTTAGAATTAGTACCTGATGTTGATCATTTAACGTTGAATTTATAATTTATTTTTTTGTGTATTTAAATTTTACCTTTAATTACATAAAAGTATATCATAAATTAAAATACAGTAATTAATGAATGATATTATCTTAGAAAAAAAACGTATTATAAAAATATGTAATTTATATTATCTCACTAATTTCCACTACGTAATTTTTTAAATTAATATACAATTATTTTTAACGGAGTTTAAAATATTTTAATTATTTCGATAACATCACACATTTTCGACCAGTCAAGATAAATCTGTCATTGGAGCATCGTTAACATTTAGTCCCTCAAAAAGGTGTGATTTTACATTCAATTTATATTTGTATTTAAATCGCATTAAAATGAGTTTTCACCGAAGTTGATTTATTGCTAATGGCATTTTTTTCTTATTATTATTTTATACGCATTCTGTTTACTTTAATGGTTCTTGGATGCACACCATCGTCATTCTTTATCGCCTCCATTTTTAATGGTAATAGAAGAAGTCAATTTAACTGGTCTATAAAAATATATATATATAAGAAGAAGGAGAAACGAAGGGTAACCCGATTAGAAGTTTACGAAGTGCTGATAAGCCAGTGCTGACAGTGATAAAGTGGTTTCGAGTGATTTATCAAGGATCCGAATTAATTAACGTATAAAGCTCTATCGATTAGCATCGTCAACGACAAAAAGACCCAAGACGGTTGTGTAATCTATACATACCTGGAAATTATTTTAAATTTATTTTAGACGTTTTTATTAACAATGCTATCTTGAACTTGTAATGCTATAAAAATAAAGGAAGACTCGATGAATATTAGGCATAATATTTTTCAGTCTAGACAATCAAAATAAATGAATGTTTGTTTAGGTGAGTCGTTAAGTATAGTAGTTTGATGAGAAAATTGTTTTATCAAGAAATTAGAAGTACAAAAAATATCAGTTTAGTTATAATTAAATAGAAATTAGATATAAATGTATATCAACTTATACACTAAGTTTGTTATACTAATGTATAACAATATTATACATACATATTGGGCTTCGATCTACTACGAGATAGTGATTTAGGTATTATGTTTATTTTAAATTTTAAAGCAACTCAAAAGATTTACTCTGAGTAGAAGTTGATTTATTAAACGTATACCTAATATTTATATTTGTTTCAATTTCAATAATACCTATAATTACTAAATGTATTAACCAATGATAAAATATTTTTGATTATACAATAGTGAATAATTTTTGCGTATATTCAATATACCATTGCAATCCAGAAACTATATGAATATAAATCACAGTTTAACTCCATATATATAGACTATATTTTCTTTTTGCTGTTTTTTTTTTTTTTTAAAAGATATTTGTAATATAAACATAAACATATTTTATTTTCCATAAATTTAATTTTTATTTTAATGATTGGTTGATAAAAATTGGTTGATATAATTTAAAAAAATAGAATTGCAAACCACAAACCATATTTATTAAAAGTTTGGTATTGAAAAAATTATACACGATCCAATTTACATTGTCAAATATTCAATAATATTAAGTGTCCAACATTTATTTTTTAAAAGAACACTAAGTGTATTACTTTTCATATTATATTACTTGCAAAATAGACGTCTCATTGAATAAAAATTGACATCATATTTTAATACATTGTATCTCGTTCAGATATAAAAATATATTTATTTTTGTATTTTCTTTGTTACTACTAGACTGGGCTGTTATATACCTTTTATAAACCCACCCCAAATAAATAACTTTCGTTATTGTGCGTGTAACCCAAAATAACTTGGACAGACGACTAACGACATTCATTTGCCAACTATGTACAAATAAAAGTACATTTATTTATGTAAAAGAAAAAAAACATAAAGGAAAAACTTGACATATTATATTTTTTAAACGCTTATGGTAGTATTATAAAAAAGAAAGCAATATCGTTATTTGTTTGCTGAATCAGATACAATGAAAATTATGCGTATACACACAGGTATTTGATATTAATAATTGCCATCGTTATGAGAAAATTGTTTTCCGTTTTGTCTGTAGTTGTCTGCTTGGTGATAATGATAACTAACAATGCCGTATTCAATGAAACAGACATACATTATTATAGTGACGATGGATTTATGCATAATGAGACGTCTGTTTGTCATTTTATATGCAATTGTTCCGTACTCTTTGTACCATAAAAATAATTCTTACACTGTATTTATGTGGTCTATTGTCAAAAAATATTGTGGCTATTCTTTTAAAGTTGTATCTAAGTGTTCATAATATTATGCATTTAATTTTATTATACAATAGTTTAGAATATCAGTTAGATATACGTTGATTAGCGGAGCTAGAAAATAAAAAAATATCATTTCTTACATATTGAAGATTGGTACATTTCCCTACTTCATATTTTTTCCCAAAGAGTTGAAACTGTACTTACAATAATATATACGTATACGAATATTTACTATGATATATTTTAAGAAAATATAAAATTTAATGATATCTATAATCTTCATAATTTATATTTATATAAGCAAACACGCATATATATATATATATACAATACATTCAAATAATAATTGATATACCATTGAAACATAAATCGTACATTATAAACAAACTAACAATAGATACCTGCAATTATTAACTATTACAAATACCTCGTACTATGCTTTTCTACATTTGTATATCATAGTTGAATGTTTATAAAAGTAAGAGTTATTCACTTATATTTAGTAAATAGTAATTATATGCAACAAGATAATGGCAGGGTTTTAATTTATTGAATATTTAATAACATAATATTGTTAAAGAAACAAAGAAAAATAATTGTGGTATGTACTTGCGTACTAAAACACATAACTATATATAGCTATACAATGATTATTAAAACATATTTTTTTACGTTGCAATTGAAATAGTATGATTAAACCTACCTGCAGCTTAAAACAAGTGATTTATTTAGTTTTACTGGGCATAACTTTTATATAAGTTTATATTTTTTTAATTTTGAGTTAAGTTCTTAAAATTATTATCATACAGTGATTGTGGTCACTATGTTTATCGACAACAATCATATAATAAAGATTTCAGAATTGGTTATCTATATCTTTAATGTTTAAATGTTCTTCTTTATTGATTATATTATATAATTATGGTGCCGTCTAAGGGAAGCTTGCTATTTATATCCAACACAAATTTACCTTTTTACTGTTTTTGATATTTATGCAACTATATTGTTTAAGATTTATTATTGAAAGACAACCGTTAAAATAATTACGACTTCATTAAAATACACGTCATGAAACCTTTTTAATCAATAACCATAATGTCTATACATATACAAGATATTAATGATAGACGGACGAATAAATTTAAAACTTCTGTAAATGCATTTATTTTATAAATAAAATATAAAAAATAATCACCCTTTAGTAAATAAATAAATAGAGTTTTTATATCAAATTTAATAATAACAATTACTTTAAGTTTAAGCGTATCATGATAAAGAACGCAGTTATCAGAAATAACTATATATTATAACTATTTTAAATAGTATTATCGTACTAAATACAGATAAATATATTTAAGCATATATTTTACCAATAAAACGTCTAAATAAATTATGATGATCTATCATCTATATTTTGTCATAAATTATGAAAAAAAAAAAAATAATATTTTCGAGTATCGATGTGTTTATTTTAAATAG
Organism: Rhopalosiphum maidis; assembly: GCF_003676215.2. Taxonomy (NCBI): domain Eukaryota; kingdom Metazoa; phylum Arthropoda; class Insecta; order Hemiptera; family Aphididae; genus Rhopalosiphum; species Rhopalosiphum maidis. Next base: position 73,548,442 of record NC_040877.1, read on the forward strand.
TAATACAAATACTCAATAAAACATAGACATCATTATACTAAAGTACGAATATGAATTAAGTATACTAACTATATTAATGATGATATTCTTAATAAAACTTAACTTCAGAATAAATTCTCATAATAATATATCAATAAGATCGCTAAAATAAACACTTAATTTTGTTTTCAAAAGATATTCTCTTTTCGTTTTTTTTTAAAGAATTTATGTTTATTTATGTAATCGTTATAATACAAACTAATGATACGGTATATAATAAGGTACAATATTACGTAATGTGTAAAAAGTAGGTATATTAATCAATATGTTCACAATATTGTAAAAAATATAATAAATATAATTTCATTATATTGAATAAAAAAAGTAACAAGTTGGTTGTATTAAAAAGTAACTTATTATTAAAAAAAATATATATTAAAATATAACTACAACACTTAAAATATTATCGTAGAATAAACAGTAGTAAAAATGTATTATTAATAGATACCTATAGTGAAGTTAATTATATTTTAAGAACGAACAATTTAATGATGTTTACAATTATATTAAATTCGATTAATTTTTTTACAATATGTATATTATATTAATATATTATTATTATACACATATATATGGGGTGAAATAGCATATTATGTTAATTTTACCCAAACTCGTCATTATTTTAAAAATTGGTTTCCAAAATATGTTTTCTCGAGTAACTTTTATATTGTTCAGATTTTACGGCTTACGGAAGCAACACTCTACATGGTGGTAATGCGTTCATATAGAAATCGAATTTATACAAGTTCCGGCATGACTATTGGAAAATTATTCAAATGTAAGGGAATATTCGACGAAGGGAGAAATGCGTTTGAATGATTATGTACGTAAACATATCTAAACGTACATTTGACGAATTTCCGTACAAAACTACATTCAGGAAGTTAAAATCCAATAGCCAATTTATCATTACACCATTTCTGTATACATAGTCGTATTATTCATGTACTTGTGATTTTGAAATATTACAAAATTATAACTCAATAACTCCCTGGTTAGAATAAAATAGTCGTTTGGAAAACAACAGATCTACCTAAATTATTAGAATTTGTTATAAACGGGACAAATTAAACAAAACAATGATAATAATTAAAATCTAGAATGTGCCTAAAATGCGTGTTTGAGGTAAAATAAACGTTGTAATCCTTTTATATTGAAACATTACAAACTAAAAACATCACCACAACATGAATTATTTATACCACGGAAATCGAGTCTCAGGAAATTATTATCAAACTGATATGGATCAATAAATTGGTATAGAAAATAGAATACGTTTTATGTATGACTTCTAAATCAATAAATTTATCAAAAATTATGAAATATTATTGTTTGATTTGGTACATATTACATTATTTAGTGATGAGTTTTTTTGTAATTGTAACTTTTAATAAGCATCCGATGTAATACAATTTAAACGGAAAATTGTAGAAACCTATTTATACTATACTATATTTTTTTATCTAGACAAGTTTTATACCTAGAGTTAATAAATTATCAACACACGGTGTCCTTTTTTAATTATATATATATATGCACGTTCGTTATTTGAATTTTCTTTTACCCTTTTTTTTGTCGAGTAAAATAACTTTTTCACACTGAACAACTTTCATAAACTTTTGAAATTATACAGACTTTTATCGAAAGATACAAATTATCGTGTTCAACATTGGAGGTAATATTATAAAGAAAAAATAGTAGAACATTTTATTAATTTATTTTTTTTTTCGTTTAACCGATTAACTTTATATCGAAGCAATGCAAACTAAATTATTTTGTTTAAATAATAATAATTAATGTATTAGTTAATTCATTCAGTAGAAGATCTTATACATAAACCTAATATAATTCCTTGGATTCACCCATTTGAAATTGTCGTGATTCGAAAATAGACATTTCTAAAATAATTAAACAAATAAATAGATATACAGACTAGTTCACATTAATAAAACACAATATTGCTAATTGTCTCAAATCAAATTATCTTGAATATTTATTTAGAAAAAAACAATAATAATAAGAATAAGAATTATAAATAAACACACTGGTGACAAATGTATTAACTGTACTCAAAACTTGGAAGGCGGCTACTTATATATATAGCACATTTGGATTCTCAAAATATTATATTAAAGGACTAGATCCTGCATTTACAACTCGCCTACTGTCGAAGTGTCGACTAAACAAAGTGATTCCTATATATCAGTCGTGGCTAACATAAAATGTTTGTAGGTCTCACGAATAAATACAATGATACTAAGAGCCAAAACGTTTATAGATATATTTTATATAATTTAATATTTTTTTTTATAAATTCTTTTGGTAAAAATTTAAACTCATAATGATAATAGATACATTTTGATTTTATAAATAAAACGTGAACCATATCTGACAATAACGAAAGTTAAATGCGGCTCACAAGCTGAAAGTTGGCCACTATTGCTATAAATCATGTCTATATCTCAATAATACAATAACTTTAAGCAAAGAATAATTTTAAATAACGATTTTAAAACAATAAGAGTAATACATTTTTTTTAAAATCCTCTAACATCAAGAAAATTGTTTAAATCGTGTAGTGAAAGTAAACAAAAAAATGTATAAGTCGCATTAAGAACATGTATTAAATAATATTGTATTTTTATTGTCAATTCAAATAAATTATACCTACGTGAAAAATATATTTTTTTTTTTTTGTATAATTAAATTATTTCATTCTGATCATAAAATATATTATCCAATCAATCGAAAATAATAATACTAAGTACATGATAATTTTATTATTATTATTATATGTACGTTATAACTTATAATATTATAGCTGTTGTAGAACCTTTATATTATATTAAACCTTATCATATAAATATTTACATCAGATCCTTAAAATGGTACAATGAAAATAGTTTCAATCAAACCAACACATTTCAAAACCTATATACTAACAACATGTTTAAATACAAAATATATAAAAATATAATTAAATTAATTACATATTTTAAATGTACATCAGTGAAAATATTGATGTGCATATTATGTTTTGAGCAGTATATATTTTTTTAAATAATAGATATTTGGCGAAATATTGATCAATTTATACGTAACATTTTTGATAATTTAATAACATTTTACCTAAAGATAATTTTCCTCCATATATCAACGCAAAACTTAAATCAACTTTATATTTTACTTGTGATGTATAGTTACAATTAAGATTATGTTTTTTTACGCAAATGTTTATTCGAATAAAATAAAGTAACACAAATACTTACTTCAGCCGGAAATGAGTAACCCTGGATTTTATGTTCGGACCCGAGATTGTTATCAGTGCCAAAATGTATGTAGAATTCTTGGAATTGATAGCGATAAGTCAGAGGACCTTCGGTGATGTTCAAAACATATTTTGACTCTTTATCCACTCTAAATACCAAAGACTGTCCAGTGTTTTCGATTGTTCCACTAACCTTTTATGTTAAACAAATATATTATAGAGCGAATAACGAATGTAATTATTCAAATAAAATATAATCCAACAGCAACTATTTGATTAAATCTATCTTTCAAGAGAGTACAGTGTATACTGTATAGTGTATATACTTCTATATATTATGATTTTTGTGAATTTAATTTCGAAATATAATTCTTGTACTTATTTGTAGTCATATTATTTGTTTATAACGTATTGCTGTGTGTATGTGTGTCACACGGATAAGAAAAAGTGCCAAAGAGAACAAAATTAATATAGTCAGCCGAGTTATCAAGACGTTATATACGCTGACATATTGCTTTCCGTTTCAAAATCCATTTTTCATAAAAAAAAAATAATAATAATACTCTTATATCGTATACAACATGTAGCATATATCTATATGATTGTATAGTATATAATATAAATAAATGTATATAATATATATAAAATGTGTACTTCTTGAAAATCCTGATTCCAAACAGATTTTATTATTTTTCCGTCAATCCTTGCATAATATACAAGTATATATATATATATATTTATTTATTTAAAAAAAGAAGTCAGCTGAATACTATATTGCCATTAAATTGAGCACGATAGCTACAAAAACATGATAGTGGTATATTATATATATGCGTTTACTCTCACTTTGTCTTTATCGATGTGTAGGTTTTTCAAAAATGGATCGAACAGTAGTTTATCTGGATCAATGTCGATTGGAGATTGTCGTTTGCCAATCGAGCATAACTTCCACAATGGGTTTAAAACGCCCCAATATTTTGGCCCTGAAATAATACATTATTTATAAGTATTCACAGTCTGTGTTCAATATAAACGTGGTATTATACATATATAGTGACACCTTGTACAACTAAGGGTAGTCCACCTCAAAATTAATTATTTAACTATAGGATATCAGATTATGGTTTACCGTCACTTATAAATTCGCGGAATATTTATTATCTTGTTTCATAATTGTAATTGCACATTAGTATAGTAATACTATACTATAATAACTATTTTTTTTAATTATTTGGTAATATTTAAAAATATTTCTGTATATTAATATATATATTTTTTTAATTTTAATAAATCTTTCATGTTTTAAATATTTTGTGTTATGTTCAAGTAATCAAATATTTTTATAAAAACAAATACTATACCTATTTAAATTCAGTTCTACGTATGTAATTACAACCAAAAACTATTATATTACGTTGTTTCATAACTGTACTCGTATCTTAAAGATCATCAATATTTTTACAACTAAAACCTACAAGCACAATAAATAGTTGCTTAAATAACATTATTCTGCAAAATATTAGTATAGTATGGAATTTACTTTTAATATTTCAGGTAATTTATCAAAATAATAATAATATGAATAAAAATAATAAAGTAAGACTGATTGTTTTATTCAAAATTATTACAAAAAAATCACATTAATTTTCATAAAATAATTTATATATACTCTTAGAATATTGTATATTATATAGGTAAGTAAAATAAAAAAACCGCTATACGCGTCTCTTAACTTCCACCAAAAAACCCATTTCCGTGATAGTGAAACAAAAGCTTAATATAGTTATTTTGAAATTACACGTCAACATTAATTCACGTTTATTTATATTGTTCTCCTTTGTGTAAAGTCTAATATGACGAAATATGATCTACTGCTCATTAAAGCACACTGGTGATACTCTCAATATAATATTAAATAAGCAATACGATATTATTTAAAGAAATGTCAACCAGTATTCCCACAATAGTTTTCTCTACTAATAATCCGATCAAATTTGTTAATAAATGAAAAAAATAAAATGAATAAATAATTTAAATGCTATCAATATTTGTCATCTACGATGTAATATTACTATTTATTATTATTTGGTAATGATAATTATATTATGTGTAATGTTTATTATGTAATATGATTATATGAATAATATATATACAAACTAGTACAACATATCTAATGGCTAATATTCTAGAAATAATGAATTGATTTTTTTTTAATTTATAACGATACGCACAAATTATTGTTAAGTATTTTTGTAGCTTAAAACTTGAAAATAAAAAACCTGCTAAATTTAAAACTTCAATAATGAAAATTAAATAGAAATTATATTAAGACTCTAAATATATTATTAGTAGACGTATGTTCATACGCGTAATCGACAAGGTCACAATAATTTTACGTTTATCTACTATTCAATTACCATCAATAATATTATCATGTAGATTTTTACACTACTTAAATTAAATTCAACTGTTGTAGATTAATAAATAGAATGACTGCCATCCATTAGAATATGATCAATCAAAAAATTATTTTAAGTTAAACGTAGTTTCACGTTTTACGTATAACATATATATATTATAGATTCACAACGATATAATTAAAATTAATGTTTTAAAAATGTTTTACAATGATGTGTCTTTTTTATGTGTATTTGAAGACACTTTTTACAAAAGAAAAATAATTAAGTCTTCAACTTAAAAGTTGGTTTAACATTATTAATTGGCTCTAGTTAGTACTTTAAATAGTCAAAATAAGTAACTAATTTTAAATACTTCTCAAAATAATCTAGATTAGCAAAAAACGGGAATTTTCCCGGAAAAAAAATTTTCTATTAAATTAGTTTTATATTGTTGTTTTAATTCAAAAATGAATAAGATTCTTATTATTAATAGACCGTTTAGGATATTAATATGTTACCGCGCTTGCAGAATTAAACGTCATACAATCGTATAAATTAATAATAAACTATGTCTTTGTTGTGCATCTCAATTCTGCAATACTGTTTATTTTGTATTGGAATTCTTACTATTATACTTTTTTTTTTTTAAAATAGTATACAATTTGAATGCAATTGTTGTTTAAATCTCCATGTTGATAATTACATTTTGATGGGTTTATGACTTATGTGTACCCATTTTACTGATCATAAATAATGTGCCACAAGCAATTGTATAACTGATCAAAACTATGGTCGTTTTGTTTTAAGTTCAATTATGTTTTTTTTCAATGGTTTTCACTTCGAAAAATAAACGCCTTCAGCACCAAATGTGTTTACGAAAATTGTTTTATAGCTAATATAAAGAGAAATGGCTATAACAACTTCGTAAATAAAATTAAATTTGTGAGTAATACATAAAATACATTAAATACAGTTGGCGCTGAACTAAAATAATTTAAATAATAAATGATTATCATCGGTTATGCACTGTTAACAAATATTGCACAAAAACTTAATTTCACATAATTTGATGTCATTAGAAAACAATATTTTAGAAAAAAAAATATACTTTTTAATATTTTTTTTTTTTACAATTTTTTTATTCTTTTCTTTTTAAATCACAATCACTTATATATTTTCAGTTTTGCATTACCGAAGCAGAATATTTTTCTAAATCTTTCGATGTGATTTTAATAGTCAAATTTCAAATGAGTAGTAAATTAGTTATTAGTACTTAATGTTCAGATAAGTTTGATTAGTGAACAAGTATTTTTTTAGGGTACTCCTGTGACACTTGCACCGCTCATCAAATAATTCATAAAAATAGTATATAATGCTAAAAAATATGAAAATATTGTTTTGTAATAACGTACAATTGCGTAAAAAAAATATTTACAAAAGTGTAAACGTTATTTGAAATATTAAGTGTAGACACTTTAATAGACCACCTTGTATAGATATCATACATTTATATATCGTGTAATGTTGTTAAAAATGGTATTAATTATTAAAAAACGCTATAAATTATTTAAGAAAATATCAGTCACAAAAACCTGCTGATAAAGGACAATGTATCGAGTTAAAAAAATGTTATTGCATGACGACGACGACAATAATAATAATAAAACGTAATACGAAGGTAATCTATGATTCGGAAAATCTCAAGTCTGATCGCCAGTAATACATCTATCACTGCTGCAGTAAAACGCTGTGCGGTCGTGAACGTGATGTTCGACTGAGCTCTTGGCACCGTGAAATTGAATTGGTCCGTTTGCATATTATTCATATACATATACTTAAATATATCACACAAATATATACACACACACACTCGTCACGTCAAACCTTATGTCAGCCTGCAGCAATGGTAACGGTGATGCGACTATCCGTATAACCTACCTGTTTCTCCTACACCAATTTCGTCGTACTCTCTTGCGCCTTACATTTCGAACCCCTCCCCCTATGTCACACGACATGCATAAATATATTATAATATTATGTTCAAATAAAGCAACCGTTCGAAGGGTAAAACGCGTATTATAATACGGCGTGCGTGTTCTGGACGTGGGCTCATGACGGCCGTCCGATTCGCAGCGTGCCACCGACGACCGACTTCCAAGCCCACCGGGACGATTGAATCACAATCACCGACACACCCCCTGCAACTTAAAATATAATATAACAGCATTCGGAATCGGTAGGAAACTGTATTAGTTTTTGTTTTCTATGGAAATTTTATTCTTCGACGTTTTTGCGGCGGGACATGGTCTACTTCTTTCGGTAACGCGTAAACGTCACCTTTGGTTACCACAGTATATACGTTAACATGTCACCTCTTTTACAATGATTACTAATGATGATAAGACTTTATGTATATATTAAAATTATTTTGTGATCACAAGCCAATACCGATTTCAAGCAATGTTCATTACTATTTTTTAATAATTAAAATTCTGATTTTTGAAATGTTTAGTATATATTATACTTAAATACTTTATTTTCAAATACTCTGATTCTGTAAACCATTTAACGAATGTCATTAGATTTTTTTTATCAAACAATTCCCCTCTACACTATTTTTTTTAACTGTAATTTATTAAACAGATGATTTTTTTGAATATATTTTGTGTTTATAAATCATATTAAATACGATTAATTTTCGAGTTATTAACCTTCTAACCAAGGATAATAGTTCAAGATAATATGCTTATAAAATATAAAGGGTATGGTAGTTTTAAAATTATAATAATATTTAAAAATTCACTGAATATAACAAATACTATATTAAATATTAAATTAAATTTATATTTTATGTTATTTTATGTTATACCATTATTAATCACTATAATTATTCACATACAATTTAATAACGCAGAAACTATACTTGTTAAGATTCGATTCATATACATCAACAATTACAAGAATAATACGACGTGTTTATTAACAATAAAAAATGTATTTGAAAAAAAAGATTGTATCGTCACAGAATACTTTCTAACCGGTATACGAAGTCTGTAAATATTTAATAAAATATGGTCCTTAAGCATACTTAAAAATTCCATAATATAACATAAATGCATTATAAGGATAAAAAGAGGGTTAACCCTATACTTGGTAAATTATCCTGTATATATTGTATAAATATACATTATACATAAATATATTAAAACATAACGTTAATGTATGTATGAGTGTATTTAACTCCTCTTTGAAGTTTTGTTAAAACCACTACCATATGGTGAGTGGAGTTGTTGAAACTTGAAAGGCATGCGAATACCTACACATATGAGTGTGTGAAAATGATTTTTGCAATCCTTGAACCAAATGCTATATACATCACTGGACATGCACGTATCTGATTCAAAAATATCTTCATATCCGACTGATATAATACGCTAAATTATAATAAAGGGTTTATAAAGAGAATGTTGGATTGGATAACGATATGACCACATGAAACGCGACGTGAATTGTTCTCATACGAATGATTCAAAACGATCTCTAAATATAGAAATGTATACGAATCGACCATTTAGAAATATTACCATCGTAGTGGTTGGTATGCAGCAGATTTGTTTGATATTCGACCAGACCGTCTATATTATTGCGTTATATTATTTTTCAGTTCAAATCGTATTCAAATATAAAACGAATATTATAGTATTGGCTTAAAACCATATCGGAACGTTAAAATGTCGAGTAACCCTACGCCAAATTCCCGACGAGAAAAGTATATAAACGACAATATAAACTTAAGTAGAAGACAATATTATAGCAGCTGCTACCAGCATGAACACTAATTTACAATGTTCATTAATTAAAAAAATATATTAATTAAGAGAGAAAATTTAAAATTAAATATATACTTTTATAGCTGTTTTGTTGTTTGATAGATAGCAAATTATTAAATCGACTTAAAATAAAACCCACATAATACTTATACAAAATAGCATACTTTTGAAATATTATTTACTTTTTTTTAGATGTCATCAATTCCTTATATATTATGTTGTTACCAATGTTGAATTCCCATATTTCAGGACAAACAAATATAAAGCAGTGAGTTCACTATACTTCACTGTGTTGTACAATGTTTTGTAAATTTAATACGTAGTGACCAAATGTTGGCAACACGTTATTAAAATATAATATAAGTAAATATATTCAACTTGCACGTCACTGAGATGTGTGAATCTTGATTAAATTTATTATTGATTAAAATATACTTTAAATTTAAACATAAATAAAAAGGTATAGTTATTATATTATATACAAAGAAATAATAAATAGATATTGTTAAAAATAATACTGAAACTTTTTTTCAAATGAAAACAATTACAAAGAATGAAGATCTTCTATAAATAGCTAAATTAATATAACTTATGTATAAATAGATATCACGACAGTATGGTTGGAAAAAAATTATTTATTGTTTGTTTGTCATACTATTTATAGCATATAATATACCGATTTTACCATTTTATAGTAAAATTATATTATTAGAATATATTCTGAAAACAACACTTTGAGTTACTAAAGTCAAAACATACATGCATGAAATCACGTCATTGTAACGAAGTATAGTTTAATGATTATTTACTATAAGTCTATAACAATGTGTATATTTCGCGTTTACAATGGCTTAATGAATAATGGTGCTTAAAATGTATTATAAAACCTAGATATGATACGTTGGTACTTAAACTATACACCAGATATCCCAAAATGTATTCAAGATCAAAAATCCCCCAGAATCAGCCGTCAGACCGTACCTGAACAATTAACCTCGCATGAATAATATAAACGTATCATAGTTTTATTACGTGATAGTTGTACGCGTCTTATTGAACTTGACATTAAGGCCTCTAGATCACTGTCACGTTAACCGTTAGCGTTGCGTAAATAATATTTTAATGGTTCAAAGAGTGACGATACTGTTTTAAGTTTCAAATAATGAAAACTAAAAAATAATCGCGATAATATGATGTGATAAATACTATGTGCTAAGTGCGTTAAAAATATACAAATACCAAATAATGTCAAACTAAAACATTTATACGGTTGGAATGTTTCGTTTTGTTTTTTTTTACTATTATTATTTTATTTTATTCTGTACATTACCCACCCGGAGAAACATTATAACAACCGTTCTCTCGTAACTTGTTATAAAAACTGCCACCGTGTAATTTCGTATAGTGAATATTGCTCAGGAAATATTTGTGTTTACGATATATACATCCCGACGCGTTTCGGCTTATATGGCTCGAAAAATAATAATATAATTTTGTTTATAATATACTTTTTTCTATATTCTTTCGCTGAGTCGAGTAAAATACGTTTGGTTCAGTTGAAAACAAAAATATTGAAAAATCTCGACCAGACCACGCCAATTACATTAATGTATATGGCGAAATTATAAAATTGCCAATTTATAATTTTTTTGCTCTAACACATTATTGCATTTAAACACAAATTCAAAATTTTTTTATTACAATAAGTTATTAGAGAAGTTATTACAAAAAAAGAAGCTATACTATGTGGTATTGGTATACCTACAATTATTAAAGCGAAACTAACTTGGTGTAACACGCTATACACTTTATTTGTAGCGATTATTATAACATCATTACAATAACTACACATAATGTGGTGAAATATTAAATACTTTGCTAAAATTTACGATTGGCATACCAAAAATCATCATTTCACGTTAACTTAAAAAAAAAAAACGTAAATTATATCACATATAACAAAAAATGTCCTATCCTGTCTTTTATTTATATTAATCATATGACAGCCATCAATATTTTTAAAAAATGTCGAGTAACTCCCAAATTTTCTGTATTTGCCTCATTAGTCACGTACATAGCCTAATTACTAGATTTTAGTAGTGTCAGTACCAATTTTCAATTTTGAATAAGACATTTTTTATTTTCTCTGTTAATAAATAAATTAAATAAATAAATATTTAATATAAATTATTATTTATCATAATATTAGATTTTAACTTGGACTTCACAAACATATTACACTATACATTAATTCACATTACATATATATATATATTATGTTGATAATACCTATACGAATGCACAGTAGATTTAAAAAAAAGCGTCGTAGGGGCGTGTGAAATACTGAAATTGTCGCTATCCGTACAAGCCGCCTGTAAATAATAAATATAGGTAATTCATGTACATCGTACCTTTACATGTAACCAGGCGCATAATTCTCGTTAAACGTGCGGTACGATTCGTCTGGTCTTCAAGACTCGTTTCACCGAAATTTCTTCACACTTTACAACACTTTATTATTATACACTTGCGAAAATCTATTTAGTTCAGAAGATCTCCGTGAGTCTGACAGAGACGAGGAAAAAATAAACGGCGGTGTTCGTTGTCGAACGACTAATGAAAAGATGACCAACAGAAAACAATTATGGTTTACTACGAGCACCTATGCTGTAAACAATAATATAAACGGTGGTTACCTGTCGCTTATGCCATATTTCTAATTTCCGCAGTTTTTCAGTTCATAAAACGCAGTAAATGAAAATAACGCATGGAAAGAACGTAAATTTATTAAAATCCAACGAGGTCATAATCTCACTTTTTCCAACCGTGGTATGCACAGTCAGTACTAACTGCTTACCAAATTATTGTTCATGGTATAGGTACTCATGGCAAGCTAGCGGCCGTGATATTTCCCGCGTATATCTTTATCTTATCAACAAATTGTCTAAGCCATTGATTCGGTATCGCACGACCGTTCGATTCTGACTATTATTCGTAAGTGCCTATGTATACTGAATGAATGATTATAAATATTGTTAACACTCATTCCGAAAAGTAATTCTAAGATTCATTATAAAACAACATTTATATAGTTTTGCCTACTTAATACTCTTATCGTTTTTTTTTTAAATTTGTATTCTATTATAATGTACTAATAATTAAAATCGTAAAGTAAGTCTATCTTCTCCAACCTGGCATTCCGGTCATTTCCTGTGGATTATGTGCCGGGTGGCATGTCAAAGTAGGATGCACAAAGTCAACTTTATTTTCATACCCATTTATTTACAGAGTTCTTGTATAGTCGCAAACGCCTCTACTACTGTTATTTTGAATTTATGTGATCAGTGAATTCCGCTTAATATGATCACATTGGTTCAGATAATTTTGATTCTATTAACCGGTTGATAACATAAAACATTTTTTTTTATTATTATTATTGATGGTTTTATATTTATACGTATAAAAACATTTAAAATAAAGTTATGAAACTATCTATTTTTTATTGTATTTGAGAATCTACTAATTTTACTTCGCATTGCTTTTTGATAGTCAGTTATTTCATTGTTTTTATGATTCTCTGATCAAGAGGCTGAATGAATGACATAGTATTTGGCAGTAAAAATTTCAAATCTCACAAATTTGTAAATTTAATTTACAGCCGTACAGTTATAGATAAGTAGTAAAATACGTCTTGGTTTTATTATTATTTATCCCATTTTTGCAAAACTTTGGTAAAAATTAGACTACTCATCCAAGAATTTGAACTAGCGTAATAATCGACAAATAATATCTTAACACCTCGAAAACAATGTAGATTTTTACTTTTACCTATAGTTAAAGGACGTTTTTTTATCCGTACCTGTCATGTTTGAAATATTTATAAAAATTATAAACGATTAGAATGTTCACAAAAATGATTCAATTATCCGGTACTTAGTGATTCTAATAAAAGATCAATTTAACATTAGTAATATAAGATTTTGTTTGGAATTTTTAATTTTCATTTCAATAAACGGTTGATTCTATAAACCAGTGATCACATTAAGCGGGACTCGGTGTATTAAAGTATAAACAGTTCGAAAAATATGTGAAAAAGCTTTAATAAATAATGGTGACGTATATGGCAATTTTAATATAACTCTGTAAAATATAAATATTACTAAGAATCTATATCATACTATACTGTACTGAGGTTTGTTAGTAACAACATTTATATTTGAGATATTTATTTAGAAATTAGAATTCATGTAGTTCCATATCAATATATCATAATATAATAGGTAGATTTAATAAATCCAATAAAAACTTTTAATAAAATATTCAGTATATTACTGTTTCACTCGATTTGTTGCACAACCAATCAAAAATTTGACAGTATTTTATCAGAGGATGTTTGGGTATGATTATTTCGTAAGTATGTGAATAACCTCATTGCGTCAAGTACTAAATGTTAAATATATTATAATATATTCTATGTTAAACGATTATTAAAGACTATTATGCTTAGAATATAGAATTTAATAACTTAAAAACAACTCGTTAGAATTTTAAATTATTATGCGATTTACATACAATTATCTGCTTAAATTGACAGCAAAAAATACAATTCTCATTTTGACGCTTTTTTTTAATTTTTACATTAAATTAAAATCTAAGGATTTGAAAATGTAGTTTTATTTTATTAACATATATATATATATATGTGTATTGGGTTATTCGACAAACATGTTTACCCCGATTTATTCCTTCAATAATATATTTATTGAAATTCTGGTATTTTGAATTAAAGATCAAATTTTGAAATTTTTGAAATTTTTGAACTATTTAAGGAGTACCTTGTAGTAATATAAACTTCTGTTTGATAACCCCATTTTTCACTTTAATTTATTTAATGGTTATTATTTTTTTAAATTACCTTATATATAATAATATTACGAATTTTTCAGTTGCTTATATATAATGTATACATACTAAGAATAATAGTCTTTTAATTTATTTTATAAACATATAAAATATACGCAATATTAAATCTAGTATTTTTTTATGTTTTGATAATTTTTACAAATTATAAATGTTGATATTAATTATCAACATTTACAAATCACCATATCTCAAATATCTTTCAAACACGTTATTATTATATATTATACTATTATTCTTAGTAGATACATAAAGTTAATGAACTTAAAAATTACTAGTTAAAAATGTGATTTGTGCGCGTTAATATTTTTAGACAAATTTCAAATAAATAATTTACAGTAGAAAAGAGATGTAAGTAGTATTTTGCTATCATATAAAAAGTTATACAATTTCAAAATTAAAAACTCAAATTATTATTTTGATATGTCAAACTTTTTAGAAAACAATTTCATTAAATAATTATAAGTTAAAAAGAAGGTTTTCGTTTAAAAACAAAAATTTGTATATCCACAAAACAGAGTATCACAAACTAGTAAAAAAATCTCAAGAATTCAAAAATATTTTCTTAAAGTATATTTAAAATTTTCAAAAATTAAATCAATAATTCCCGATTAGCTGCATAATTAGATAAAAAAAAATAGGGGTGAGTATACTTGATGAATCACAATATCACATACAAATTAATCAAAGTTTACATTAAAAATATTAAATGACTAAATTTAAATTAATTAAAATACATTTAAACATTAAAAATAGGATCGGAAGTTCGATAACTATATATTTTGTGTTTGTGTGTGAAACATATAAAGAACTAGTGGCATAAAGCCATAAAGGTGAAACGTTTTGTACCTTAAAATGTAACAGAAATACAAAGGCAGACAACTACATTTTATACAATTTTAAGAGTATTTTAAAAATTCAATAATCAGATTTTGAATATATGCATTATTAAATGATATTATTAAAATTGATGAGTATACTTGATGAATAATACTGTATATAACCAAGCAATAAGATGTTATCCGCTATTTGGTTCGCGAGTTTGATTTTAGTCAGAGAAACATTAGGTTGTTACTGCTAGAAATTACTGAGTTACACAACAAAATGGCTTCAATGATACAATAAATATACAACCACGAATAAAGATATAATTGTATAAAAAAATAAAAAGCAAACAATAACTGCGCGAAACCAATAACTATGACTGGCAGTTTAAGTGGCGTGCGCAAATGAGCGTGCACCGGGGGACAGTTGTAATTTAAAACCAAAATTACTCTAATGGGACCGAATCGCTGCGAAAATTATTACGTCCGATATCCGAACAATAGTTCATATTTCAGTCAATTAGTCGACTACATATCATAATGCAATGTATATATTAATATATTGATATAATAAATTACTATCAAATGTGATAGAGCACGCACGATAACAACATAATAACATCGCACAACTTACCACTACCTAGAACGAATATACCTCGACGAAACACACGATACGTGAATAATAATAATTATATTATTATAATATATTATAATAAT
Organism: Rhopalosiphum maidis; assembly: GCF_003676215.2. Lineage (NCBI taxonomy): Eukaryota > Metazoa > Arthropoda > Insecta > Hemiptera > Aphididae > Rhopalosiphum > Rhopalosiphum maidis. The sequence goes on from NC_040877.1 coordinate 73,564,439, forward strand.
TATTTATTTATATTATCTAGATAGGCGATTATTATTTACGTGGGTACATATACCGTGTGCTATAATAATATACTATAATTACATATATAGGCCCAAAACAATTATTACATGTGACATTGATGAATGTGCTCGTAGCTCTAAATTCCCGCTATCGAATGTTTGTCTAAACACGTGGGATTTAAGTCTTTATCTTTAATTGTATAGAAATAATAACAACAATAATATCCAGTAATGTTCCGTCGGATATATTATTACATCATAAAATAATATGTCATAATATTATGCTCAAATTATACTCTCAAGATTTACCCTAATTTATTTAAATTGTTAAATTATATTTGTAATCATTGATATCTCTCCTTCTCTAGTTAACTACAATAAAGTATCCTTAGTTAGACATTCTCCGGTTTAATAAACCTCCAAAAACAATTATAGTTAGTATAAGAACATCACTGGATATAAAGAATTATGCAGGGCAAGTCATTGGTTTTCCACATTTTCTTTTGTCAGCTGAACGGAAACGTTTTTAGATGATATAAAAACATCGTGTTATTCAGTATATTAACCTTAAAATAGTCATAATCATTTTACACAGGCGTGAGTCAAATATAACCTAATGTATGTACTTAAAAAAAAGTATGAATAAACTATGAATTTATAACCGGTGTATACTAAATACTTAAAAGAAAAAATACAAAAATAGATCAAAATAATTAGTGTTTAAACTATAAATGCATAATATATACGCGAATCACCATAAATGAATCACCATTAAATTCTCAGAGTTCTAAAGTTAATATAATAATACGATTATAACATAGCACCGTTGATTATAAATACCAAACAAATAAATAATAGTATATATTGTAACATATGTTATAACATAGAAGAACTAACCAATTTTTTTTTTTATTCGTAGGTTTATATATTTGAAAAAGCAATAGAGTTAAGCGAATGATTTTAATAGATATAAATACCATATTATAATATGACCTAAGTCCTAAACAGGTGCATCTGAATAAAACTCACATATACTTTTTATAAACATAATAACATTCTTGCACTCATAGAATGTAACCTTCTTATGGTTTTAGCAAACAACAGCATGAATTTAAGGAGTAAATAGGGTTGGGAAGATTTCATAAGTTGTTTCATAAGTCAACGAGAATCAAATCTAGTAGGTATGACAGAATGTTCAAAAATTATGTCGAAATCATAGCATGTATATAATAACAATAGTATAATATATTAATAATAGTGTATAATTATAAACTTACATAATATAATAATATATTCGATTGTAAAGATTCGATTAAGACAAACCTCAATACATGGTAAAACACGTGTACCTATAATGTGAATTACATTTTTTACACTTTTTAACGTAACTGTTCACCGATTAACCAACAAAATATTTTAGCGAAAAAAATTATAATAAAAACTACCATTTAATTGTTTATCAGTGAACAGATTATATGGGTCACGAATGTTTTAAATAATGATTGAAGATTAATAGTTGGTGAACTTTAGCATGCTAATGATATTGTTTCAGTGCCGGATTGGTGGCATTTTTGTTCACCCTACAAATGAAAATCGAATTTTCGATAAACACCTGTCGGTTTGATCAGGAAATACGAGGTCGTGGATTTATGTGGTTAATGATCTGTGAATAACGTTTTCAAACATAATAATAGTTGGTACATGCAATAATAATTCATCGGTTTGCTTTCGACGGTGCCCCGTGTTAAAAAGAGAATAATAAATTTTTTCACTTTAACCGCAGCAACAATGAATATTTACGTAGGTTATTGAATCCCTTCTTTATTCCTTTGGTCGAAATAAAAATAGGGAGAAACGCAAAGGACTGAAAAACGATTTGTATATAAATATACATAATATACATACATGGATATAAATGTAATCAATATTACAATGCCGAAAATGATATTATATGGGTTTTAAAGACCAAATTAACAAAACTATAACCGTAAAGAGAACTGTATTGTTATTGAGATGGTTTTTAAATAGGCAGCAGTAAGAAAAAGTTTAATAAAATCTATCGATTTTATATTTGAATAAATTATTAAAAAGCATTTGTGCGAATTCGTCTATTGAAATACGAATATAATATTAGTCTTCAACTATTTGGTATTTAAAAACGAATTTGAACAGGATTTTTCACCACTGCAGTAAATGTTACATTTTATATATTTTCAACCAATTTGAATATAGTTTAAAACTTAGATACCTTATTATATATACTTATCTTTAAATATACAAGTACACCAGAGTAATCATGAAATATTTATTTAAAAAGAATAAATATAAATTAATGTGTCATTCATTTAAAATGTATAATAACTTACAACTTATACACAAAAACCTTTCGTATGAATTGGATTTTGAAAAAGTAATTTTATTTTCAGAAAACCAATTAGTTCACTTTAAACTATGTATGTATTTAGTTAATAAGTTTTTTCACATTTAATTACTTTTCGTTGGTTTTTTTGTTTAATTATATATGTATACTTATACCCTATACACATATAATACCACATGATCAGTGATTAATTTTTAACTAATCTATAAGTCAAAACCTAGAAATATAGGGGTGTAATGGAAAGTTTAAAAAGTACACCCAAAGACGTTTTGTGCTTCATCTGATAGAAATTAGTTGCTTTCATTTAATACAGTAAGAAGAGGCCGAGAATTAAGACTTTATTCGACTGGAAATCGCTTGTGGGCTTTTTGAGTTGTTCAATTTGTACATCGTTTTAATTCAACAAAATCTGCGGTAGAAGTTCGGGTCTCAAACTTTGAAACTCGACATGCATGTCTAACTTAAAGACGTGCCTGCTACGTATGAAGTCACTGATAATATTATAATTCATAATTATTATAAGCCATAATACATGTATAGTTCGCCTAATTTGATGTCATGCATTTTACTTTCATTAATTTCATTCGTTTTATACATTATTTATTTATTATTTTTTAATGTCAACAGGTATACTTATTTAATAGAAAATAGATCATTCTATCAGTGATTTTATTTTATTCCGTAATATTTTTCAGTAAACTCCACACTTCCAATCATCTTATTTTATTGTGTCATTATTTTTAGTCTTTTATAACCATTTGGATTGTCATTTCACACTACAATTGTTTCAACGTATTTTGCCAAATGGATTTCATAATTTTTTTCATTTTTTTGCTCTGTTATAAAGTTATTATAGCTGATAGATGTTTTATTATTTTTTAGCATTCACTTTTTGTCAACACTAACAATTGTATAGTTCCTTATATTTTTTAATTAATTTCTGATGAACGAATTTTGCTTGACCTTAAGTAATTCCTAGTACTAAGAAATTAGTAATTAGGTAATACTTTTATATAGACTGAAATAGTCGTTATCAAATTTCACCAACTAGTATTTGAAAAAATGTTTTTCTCTATATTATTTAATTTTATATTATTTTTGCTTACTTATTATACCTTAAAACATATTTTATTAATATTTGTAAACCAATATTTATAGTTAGATGAAACTACACACTAAATAAATTATATTTATTAATTTATTTAATGTGGTTATGATAATTTTAAAACCACCTTCACTCATATTCATTTTGTATGTACAATTACATAATATATCATAATTCATATTACATATTTTCTAATAAATAGTATGTAGATAACTATACTATTACATATTTATTTATTGGGTTAGCTTTTATATAATATTTAGCTAGAGAATTCAAAATAAACATCCAAAATTAGTTTTATGATGATAGAAAATGTATACATTTTACATCATTAACGTTGATAAAATAATATATATATATAGACTTAGTGTAATATTAAAAATTGTTTTTATGTGTTTTGAACAAGATAAGTTTATAAAAATTTACAGACACACGTGACAGTTAATTTAAATCATACCTGGATTTGATTTGATTCGTTTAAAATTAATTGATACGTAATATAGACCCAATTATTACTATTATGTGTATCTCTTACAATCATTCAAACTTAATAGGGCAAAGAGCCAAAGACGTATAATAACATCCTGTAACTCTATTATAATATTATGATACTAAAAATAATAAATATATGAAAAAACCGTGGATTGTAATTTAATTATTGTATTTGATTATGAGTTTCTGAAAAAAACGAACATTTAAAACTGATACATAGCAAAATCAAATTTAAAGTTTTTCATTTAATTAATTTATTGTAGAGAATTTATTGTTTTATAAATGATTATTGATTATACTGGACGAATTGAATCTAACAAATAGTTTTACTGACGAAAAATAACACCATAGTAAAATCAATATTAGGTATTAGTATCAAAATATATTGTAGATATTTATAAAATATTCATATTACATCTAATATAGTAAGTATCAAATATCGTAATGAATTTAAACCAATAACGTATGACAACAAACAAGTGAGAATAATATATGCTGACGTACTAGAAGACATATAGGATAATACATATAATATATGATCATTGTTCATAAATACAATATAACTGCAATAAAATAAAATAAAATAATATTGTGTTAAATAATTGAAGTAGAACAAAGGATACAATAAAGTTACAGTAAAAGTAGTGATTTTTTTATCAGTAAATAGTTATTTTATCATTACATTTTTTTTTCTAAAAGATTTATTTATGTATAGTTTTAAGTCATTAGGTATTCACAATACGTCACAATCTATATCGTCGCCAGATCTCATACATAATTATAAACATTTATTAAAGATATTTTGTTATCATTTATAATTTTTATAATATTATACATTTATACTATTAAGTAGTTATTAACTAACATATATATTATCAAAAACGAATATGATCATCACAAAATAATTGATGTCGTCATTACTTAAACATATTTTTCTTTGACAAACTATAATAATGATAATATTTTATATGAATAAAAATTGCATTCAGTTGAATAAAGTCCTTTGATTATTTTATTATTTTTAAATCCAAAGCTCGTCGAACTGGCGTTATTAAAAAGGTTTTTCGATACGACAGTTATGACAGAGACTGGCAGGAGGTCGAAAAAAATACTAACTAAATAAATAACAATGTAGACATTAAAAGAATCAAAAGTGAAACACATTAAACATTCATGTTGTACTAATGCAAACGCAAATCAATGTGAAACATTCGTCATTCAAGGATTTTGAATATAATATAATTTTGCCAGTTTGAAAAATATCCTATTGTATATATCACGAACAGTTCCAACGACGGCAATGCCCAGAGTATAGATGGACGGTTGCGCTTTGCGGGTGGTAGAATCTGAATTTTATTGACCGTTATCTTAGAACCATTTAAAGGATCCACGTATATACGAATGGGTATGGTGAAAAAACATATCCTAGTAGTCTCATCGAACTTTTATGACTCATACATTGTTATTATCGTCAAAAAAAAAATAAATATAAGTCATAACTTTTGGCAGGGCATTGGAAACGTTTATAGCCAACGATAAAAATCGTTACTAACTAGACCATGTTTAGAACTGGGAAAGAAATATGTGGATTTTTGCTGTATTGACAAATCCAAAATCGTACATTTATTCGGTGACGCCTAGATAAATTATCGATAGTTGCGCGTATCACATATAAATAAAACGTGTTTTTAGTCGAAAAGTTGTTTTGTTTTTAATCGATTGTCTCAATATTAAATCAAATTAAAAAAATGTTAATTTTAACTGTAACGAAGGGTTTTTATTAATCAACGTAATATTTTATACTTCTATTATTTGAAATTGAGTTTTTAAAAACACTTTACTCTTTAGACTTTAACTATTATGATTCAGGAATAACATGCCATTAAAAACATAATTTCTAAATATAAGACTGCTAGGTACCAAAAAAATAATATTTATGAGTACGAGTGATCTTAAATGTATTTTCATAAATAAAAGGGATTCACAACTTAATAACCCATATCTGGAAAACATTTTATAGCTAGATATAAAATATATTACGGCTTAATTTAAAATTGTTATTAAAACGTTATTATGTAGGTACTTAATTTGTTCCAATAATAAAAAAAAAGAAGTTTGAAGCTATAAGAAAGTATCCTATAATAAGTTCAATAATCTTTAATAGAAAACCGATTTTATTAATATCAAAGATGATCCCAGCCATTAATTTAAAACAGTTTCAATTTAAACTTGTATTACTCCGACCACGCCAATAATACAAAGGTAATTTTTTATTATTTTTCATTTTTTTTTTTTTTTTTTTTTTTGATGATTTTTATGCATCCCGGACAGCGTCACCAGCGTAAAGTAAAATCGCAATTGTAAACATAACGGCGATGTGTGACCGGAATACATTTGCTGTTCTGATCCTTTTTGTAAAAACAAATACAATAACAACTTGGATGTTTGTTTATAATTTGCAGATCTATAAGTTGGTATGTTGACTTTGGCTTGTATTATATTTTTCTCAGTCGTGATTGAAAGTATAAGCGGATTATCAATCTATGGTACTTGAACGTGAACAAATTATATGTTACTTTTTATTCATAAATTTTCTATATTGTATAAATGTAGATGTATTATTTGCCAAGTTTTCGAATTATTTCATCCAAAATAAACAATTTTTACATATGTATACAATATACGTATATTAAAATTGTAATAATTGCTTAACGTTAACAAATTATAGTGTATTACACGCGTTCATGAACGCATAGTCACGATAAATTATTTTCTATTTTTTATTTTTATTTTAAGTTTTTCTAGTAACAATTATCTACTAACTATTTTAAACTCGAATGTATGTTTTCAACACCAAAATTTACGTAAATAAGCTAAATAACGGTGGTATTTTTCTTTACGAGCTATACAGGGATTTTATTGAATTATAAATTGGATATAAATTCTATTATACTTTATTTGAAATACAGATTAACAATCCTATCGTAGTTCAATCTTATACCGACAAACTTGCTGCAGGCACTGTCTTTGTAATCTAATGGTTCACCTCTAAAATAGGTCATAATAAATTCTCATAAAATAACTAACCCAAGACCTACTCAGAATTCTGAAATGAAAAACTAAATGAATGAAACAAGTATATTCAGTAAATTTAAACAAAACAATAGCAGTCTACTATCGTCTTATAGTATTCAATAGTGAGTACAAAAAGCCATGACCGTGATTAGAAACCTTAACAGTCCCGAAGCACGGCACGTCGGACAAGCATAAGATATGTTTAGGATTGAAAAGTAACAAGTACACAATTGTCAAGCAATTTACTGAAAGTACTTAGTTTACAGTCCGATTCTAGTAAATCAGTTCTAGCACAGTCGGGTGGTGAAACGAGTACGGCATTTTATTTATTTGTTTGTTTGTTTTTTTTTTTCATTCCACGGAAAGTTTTATTGCTGGGAATAAAAATAATGAAACTTCAAGTCACGTATCATTTTTTTTCTAATTATGTTCTCTCTGTAAATTTGCCAAACATATAAAATAATAAAATTGTAGTCGTTTTATGCTTCAAGCATAAATTCCACTATATACAAGCTCGACATAAAACTACAATCGCCTCCCCCGAACCTTAATAACTCGAAGAAGCGGGGAAAATCTAAAACTACATTTCTTTTGATATTATCTGATTGCAAACCAATCCCATCGTCAACGAGGTAATAAATTCTTAATGTTTTCACCGACCCCCGAATGAAAATTATTTAAGATTTATTTCGCACACAACGAAAAGTCAAAACTTCGTCATTAAAATGACCAAGAAGGTTTTGATACTTTTACGGTATTTTTATGACCATTCGTTAATAAAGTGAAAAAATAACGTTTATACTATTGACAATTAATAATTTTATTAATACTAAAACGTCAAATTTAATTAGCATGTATCAGCAGCACTGCAATGATATCGTGTTTTGTCGTAACAATAACGGTGTGGAATGTTATTTAATTGCGGTAGAAAAAGTTTTAGGTAATATAACTGTTGTATCCCATATTACATTTTCGTATTAATATTTGGTATTTGATGTGTATTTTGAATAATAACTCATTATGAAATTATTGAGTAATTATTTTCCTATCATTACCCTTTGTTATAATTTCAAAGTTTATTTATAATGGAAATTCACCGAGTGTATAAGAAAACTGCTTTGAAGTATTCAAGAACGTAATTGGATACGTCATTTAAGGCTAAAAACTTTAAATGCGTTTAATAAATCCACAAACCCTAGTCCAATACATAATACTTATAGCATAGTTGTTAATGACACTTCGAAATATTTATAAACGTTCTTCTTGACATGAAAATGCAAATTGTTTTATTTTTGTAATTCATATATTTTATACTTGTACATTATTTAAAATCATAGGAGCTTTTGGCAACTACCCACATTACCTATGTTTTTTTTTAATTTTTTTATATAATGTGTATCGTAGTTAAGTAGATTGTAAGTTATTTGTTCTGTAAACAATTTGATTTCTTTAATTTTCATTATTATATGCTAAATATTTTTTCCAAGTACAATATACGTATTAATAGTTGCACCTGTAATAACATAGTCATAGGTAAATCTATGTCAAATCTCTCCCATCTCTCTCATTGCTATTTTTTTTTTTTTGTTTAAGGTATACTGACTTGTAATAAAATTAAAAAGATAAAAAGGTAAGTATTATAATTAGGGTTATGAGTGTGAAATATTTCATATAAAATTTTCACTTTAAAGTATTTCAAACCTGAAGCTTTCACCCTTCAATGAAATATTGAAAAATATTTTTTTATTTTTTTTTTATAATTTTTGAGTTTTTTGGTATGTTTATTAATATAATTATAATTCAATAATTATAATGCAAATTATTCTATATTATAAATTTTCTATTTCTATTTTGTTTGAATTTAAATAGGTAATAAGTAAAACTATACAAAGGTTAATAATATAGATAAGGATAATTAATATAATAGTGCATTTGGTTTATAACTTTATAAGTTATAACTATTAAAATTTAAAAGTTATAAATATTTAATAAACCTATCTTATTTTTTATATCTTATAATCTAATTTAATTTCATACAATTTTAGAACCCTAATTGTAATATATTATAAAATATAAGATGATAAGTTATTTTAATATCTATTAATTTATTATTTTTCCTACGAAAATAATTCTTAGTCTACCAAAAAAATACAATATTATAATATATTTTAAATCTATATTTATTTTTTGACAATTGAGTAAATTACTACATTATCATTATCATGTATTATAGCTGTGTAACATTATTACGTATTTTACGTATTATTAACAGAATATTACGATGAAAGTTCATTTTCAAGTTTTAATGCTTACTAATAACTTTAAAAATAGTTTTACTGCTAGACATCACATTATCACATTATTTCAAATAGAGATAATGTACATATTATAAATCAACATTAAAATATTATTGTTATGTATCAAACATTCCCTCCTTTTTTCTTTTTTTTGTGTGTAACAATGAAAAACTATACCTATTCGTGTATGTTCACATTATCTTCACTACAGTATACAAAATTTACGGTACTTTTTGAATAAATCATTTTGTGAATATGATTTCAGGAAATAATGTATGTAATCAAACTATAACTGTCAAGCATAAAATACTGAACAAAGTTTTGATAAGATGAAAGGTGGTACCAAAATATTTTTTGGACTTGTGGTTAAAATTTAAAACATCGAATGAAATAACAAAAGTTGTGTTTCACTTGTATAGAAGTACTTTTACACCCCCAGAATAATAAAACTAATTTACACAGATAGTACCAAACATATCTGTTTCAGTGTTATAAAAGAATTACAAATATCGTATGTATAGCCAATATATATTTATATATAAACATATGAATTTATACTACACTTCTACCTTAAAAATAGTATATGATTAATAATACAATATGTATACACAATGAAAATTAAATTATCATAGAAATATATATTTTTCTAATAAATAATTAAACTCAATCATAAATATAATAGCATACAATGCATAGAATATTATTATAATAGTATAATATTATATAAAATGGGTTAATAATATTATATTGTATCGTTGAATAGATAGTTGGTATAATTTAATTTTTATACGTTATATTTATTAAATCTATTTATTGTATACATAATAAATATTTTTAGTTTGGTCACTTTAAAACTATTTTTGACATTTAATTTGTTTTGTCTTATATTAGCAAATTTAAGGTTATGAGTAAATGTAAACTCGGTAAACGTGCAAATTATCTTTTGTAAAAATATTTGATATAATATAAATTAATTTTGTTGTATAGACATGTAGTAATGTACTATAAGAAATTATTTTATTTAGTTTACTATATTTAAAAATAACTGTATTTCGTTAGAAACACACAACAATAAGTTATGATTTTTACATGTACGCAAAATTTCTTGTTTACATTCTCAATGGAATTTCTATAACTATATATTATTTAAAAATAAAATATGTACTTAATGTCCTAATACAAATTTTAATTGAATGCCTAATCAATACTATTATAATAATCATTGTTAACTTTCTAATTTGTGAATTCATACTATTATATTATGTTATATTTTTCTAAGCTATGACAGTAAAAAGTTATTAGTGTTATTAAGTAATAATTAATGACAGTTATTTTTAATTAAGTATACAAGTAATAAAAATCTATGAAATATATAAATAATTAGAAATATTTTAAATGAACATTTTTGCTTCTTAATTTAAGTTATTCAAGTTATATCAAGTAACAATACTTTAATTTGATCATTGTTTCACATAATACTGTACAAAATGAGTGTACTTTTAAACAACTATATTTTAAAATTAAAACTACTTAAAAAGTATTACGTTGCCTTTAAGTCTTCGGATCCCGCGTATAATTTGTTCAAGTTTGAATCGCGATTATTAAGTATATAGTATTCGAATTCAGTTAAACCTTAATTAAATCTCTGTGCATACCAAATTCATAAGCTAATTTTATGAGCCATCATACGGCGCACATTATTATACTATAAAATATCAAATCAATAAGACAATAACAATAACGTCCCGATGTAATATTGTATTTATATAACTTGTTTTTATCAACGCAAATTATTTATCGATCGAGCGTATTTCATCAACAGCTATCGTAGTATGACAATTATAGTAATAATAATAACAATATAATAACGATACCTGATATTCCATCGTACGTCCACCACTCGTCCCAACTGGCCTGTACGCCTGTAACAACATAATAATACACGAAATCAATAAATTACCTACTCGATATTATACAATGTTATATTATACGCAAGATATGTATAATAATATGTACAATATTTACATTGGTTTAACAATAATTATTAGATACCTTACTCGTAAATTTATGTATATAATAATAATATGTGTGTATATACGGTTAAATGTGTATAACATTATACACAGCGAGGCACCCGTGATGTCAACCCCTAATTATCGTATGTTGTATTAGTCCCCGTCGGTAAGTATACATACGTATATGCACGTGACGTATAAAATATATATCTGACCGATCAATCAACTTTTCTTGTTGTCGTGTTCACAGAATATGTAATATTATAATTAGAGTTGTGAGCTTGTTTAAAAATGCATTAGTTTCCGCATACTCTAAAGCATATAGTTTCCTTAATACAAAATGTACAGAATTAGATATACTAATGAATTCAATTTTAGAATTTTTATTTTACATTTTTAACACTTGATTTTTATGTCGTTTATTTTGATATTTTTAATGGTTATTATTTCGTCAATTAACATTTTTTTTTATTTTTGTCTTATTTTACATGTTCTCTACCTAGTACACATATTGTACTTAATTAGTTATAAACTTTAATTTAAAATACATATTATACGCTTAATTTATTTTTATATAATGATCTCTAAGTTTGCCGATCTACTTGTAGTGTATTTTTTACTAAATTCTTTCGATTTAGATACATTTATAAGGTTTTTAATGTATTTTTTGGGATTTATTGTGCATATTTTAAAGTTTTTTATGCACTAAATTCACAGCCCTAATTATAATATTACGATAATATACTTATTTATACAGACTGTAGTAGTTTTTTCCCCGTCCATTCTCTCTCACTATCTTTCTCGAACCCGACACACTTCCTCCTAATAATAATAACAATTTATGATAGTAGGTTTACCTACAAATGACAGTGATGTTATTTCTTTTTCTTGTATAGGTTTCTGTTATTTTCGCTATTTTGACAGATAATAATCGTTTGCAAAGATAATAATAATAAAACTATTATATTACCATGCAGACATTCTCTCGACGATAGTATTATAATAGTGTCGGTTGCGGCGGTGGGACAATAATTTCCGCTTACGCTCCGAAAAATCCTTTTAAGTACAGCATGAGAAAATACGCCACTCGTCTCCGATTGACTTCCACCGTTATATCATGTACGTTCGCGGCGGCGGGCAAAAGGACGAGCGGATATGATATTCGTTCGGCGGCGCCATCGAGTCGGTTTGTGTTGCCAACACCGATTAATCTGCTCCGCGCGGCCACCCCTCTCGTTTCGTATATTATACATCGTCCCCAGTTTTATTATTGTTGCCGCTTTTCTGCACATACACACACACACACACACACACACACACACACACACACACACACACACACACACACAAACAGATAGATACATACGTAGTTTTCACCGAGAGATATATTTTAGTTTTTATTTTTTTCCCACTCGCCCGCCGTTCGCTCGTCTCTATCCATTTATACTCTCTCTCGCATCCACACCGCCATCCGAACGACCCTTGTGTAGACGCTACATAACTGAGCTGCCGTTAACGTTTCCCTCACGGGCGCCCGAATGACTAGACGAAGTCCTGCCGAGTGGCGTCGTTGTCGGCCTCAGCAGTGAGTCGTCTTTTCGACAGTGTATATCTTTATAAAAGAAAATTTTTACGGTTCGGCCGTTATACCCTTATACCGCCCATCCACCGACAAACCGACAAACGGACGACATTTACTATTATCATTCGGTCGAATCGATGCGCAAACCATAATATTATCATGTGTACACGTATTGTATTTGCTTAGTGTGGTATCCATCGTACCAAAAGTCGCGAACATCACTCGAACCCCACCACATTATCCTCGCCCACCCAACCATCACCCTTCAAACTGTCGAGGACGCGACTCTACCGGCACTCGCAGTCGCCCATTTAAAAGCGTAAAACAATAATGTGTACCTATAAATACTAAACACTCGTAAACGATTGCCATTTCGTGTGACGTGATTTGCATGTCGTATAATACATTGTTTTTTCATTATACGTTTGTCGTACATCCCTACAAAAATCCATGTGCACATGATTCTTTCACGCGCATTTTATCCTGAATTTATTATGTTTTTAAAATTATTATTTTTCAAACGGTTAAAGTTATTAAGAAAAAACTTTTTTATAAAAATAAATTATAAATACACGTGCACAGTGTTAATATTATACGAATTGGAATCGATCGGATTTGTTTTCACAGTGTACTGTATGATCTGGTGATATTGAATACAACGTCATATTATTATAATATTGAAAGCACGACGATTCTCAATAGTTCCAAGAAATTGTTATTCGCTATACAAATAAAATGCATCATAGGTACGTCAATATATTATACGAACGTAGTATACATGAATCGTTTAAAAAAGATAAAGCATAACATAGAAAAAGTAATCCATTAGAAATCGCTAGGATGTGGTTGAAAAAAATTGGTAAAAAAAAAAAATCCATTAAGATGGTATTGAGTAAGACCGGAATCATTTACATGGACATATAATCAAACTAAATAAGTGAGAAACATTCCGAAACAAAACCTAACACTTGTATATAAAAATCTAATGGTATCTAAATACTACACGCATATCGTACGCGACGTATTTAAGTACAATTTAATATAAACTCGATTTGCATTGTCTCGTGAAACCCACGCAGAAAACACTGAATTCAAACGAAATTATTATGACGACTTCGCGGTGCCAGTCTCTGAGCTTTTGTGACTCACCGTTAATAACTTAACGTATGATTACGTAATACATGGCGATAAAACGTAAAAGCAACATAATAAAATAATATTATAAATTATTATTACAACTACAATGGTTATACGTATTTATCTTAAATGCGATATTCTTTCTAAAAAATGGGTACACTCGACGTCAATCCAATTGAATCGTAAGTATGCGAATAATATTTTTAAAATAAATTCGTATTACTCTACTAATAGAGTGAACAGTTTTTTCAGATCGCACTTGCCTATTAAAATAGTATTTGTTTCCCGGACGCACTTGACTGACGCGTGTGTTAATAATACATCCAAACGTAACAATTTAATACATGAAAGAAATTACTAAAAAAATACTTATAGAAAGTTACTACTGTTCCGTAGTGATTATAGATAGGTATAGGTCTGTGCAGCAATTGTGGTTTAGACACGTATTAGTTATTGCATTCGGGCAAAGTTCACACAGTCTATATAACACGATATTACGTGTGCACATTTTTCCAAGTAAAACTAAACTCGCGGCATCATATCGTTCATATCATTAAATATTTGTTTCGAATTAAAGTATTACGAAACGACAATGAACGGAAATCTACTACCTAGTACGTTTTTTTGTACACGTTAATACGCAAACCACGAACGTGTGTCTCTTGTCACGATATGACAATAATAATATTATTATTATTATACGTGAACGTGTTACCCGAATATATTTTGGGCTTAAACAATGACGACGAATGTTTTGAAAGTTCTCGATTTTTCAGCAACGCAATCAAATTGAAAAATTTAGTAAAATACAGAAAAATGTTCGTTATCATAATTTGATTAAAAATAAATAAGTCGTGTACAATTTTCAACGACCAATTTTAAAATATGAATAATCTCAAATAATTTTTAAAAAACTAACAAAGTTCTTTAATCGTGATTTATTTTATTCAGGTAATAATAATATGGATAACTATTTAACACCGATTGATGGTTTATAATATACAGAGTAATTGATCAGGTTGCAAGTATATGCTAAATCGCTCTGTATAATATGTTAGGAGATATTAAACATACAGCAATAATAAATTATGTATAATCTACAAATATCACATATTTATTAACAATAACAACTTAATATGGTTCTAAATTTAAAATATTTCACTTGAAATTATTTAATTGAAATATTCAAAATTTAAAATTTCACTCTTTTTGAAATATTTCAAAATATTTTTTCTTCTTTTAAACGTGTTTGGTTATAGACGATTAAAAATAATATATTGATTATACACAGAAAGTCAGAAAATATTGATAGTAAATATACAAAAATATGCATTATCAATTTTTGATATTTTTTTTCGTAGTGTATGGGAAAAGATATCTAATTCACTAAGCAATAAATCTAATAGTTGAAAAAAACATGCAAATACAACAATTTCCGAGCCCTAGACTGTATCACTTATTAATTGGATCCTTATTGGTTATTAGTATTATTATAATACATAATATTTTCTTTTTTTCATACAATTAACCAACTTTTAAAAATTGTTCACTTGCGAGTTGATGTAGTTATAAACTTTAAGATATAATCATTTTTTTTATTTTCCGTTAAAATTAAATACTTCAATAAAATAAATTTCATGACTTTTTAAAACCCTAATAATAACACAATAACTCTAATGAAATACATATTAAGGATAATCGTATAAATTATTTTAGTGTAGACTCAACGCGGATTAATTTTAGTATTATACATCGTTAAAAATGTATAACATAAGTCATCCTAAATTCAAAAATGACCACATTATAAGTCAACTTCGAATAAATGGATGTAGTGGTTTGTATGTGACCAAATAAACAATGTAATTTGGAAGCAGCCTGATCTTTTAATGACAAAAAAAAATTATTATTATTATTATTTTAATTAATTGAAACAAAATATCAATCAACTTAATATTAAGTAAGATGGTTATTTATACATTTGCATATTATTTTCTTAACTAATAAAAAACCACAGATTAGGATAGAAATTTATTTTGTATAACCTTTAAGACACTGATTTTAATATTACACATAGGTACTTGCATAAACATCAATTTTCTTTTAAAAGCATATTATTTTTGTTACCTTAATGCATATTCAATATATTTTGGTTTTTTTTTTTTTTGTGATCTTTAACATGAAAACATTGTATTGTTCTATATTATATTTTACCACGGACGCACACGCACAGTGTGCTGCTTTTTAGTTTTATGAGCTCGTTGATATAAAAAATGTACTTCCTGAGCAGAATTACGAAAATTGTGGTTAGATTAAAGCTAGATAGGTTTTCAACAGGGGTTTAATTGTTAGATACGCAAAATGAATCAACTCCCTTACTTCTAACCGCGTTTAAAAAGAACGCCCTCTTTTACAATTTCACCAAAATATTTTCCGTCGCACTCATAATTGCTTAAATATTAATGTTAGAATCAAAATAATTTCCTCCATTAAAATTAATTATCTAATTTTGAAATATTATGTCTTATTTAATTTGATAAAAATGTATTATAAAGCTGAGTAAGTACTTGTTAAACAATTTATTTTCTCATTTCACTCTATATTTTTTATTAGTTTTTCATCATCATCATCATTATATATATATATATATATAAAAGTTTTAATTATATTTTATTTAGAAATTATATATGTAAACATTTAGAAAACTAATACAAGTAACGTATGTCTTAAAAAAAAAGAATAATTTTTCTATTATAATGATATTGTTTTATTCTAAATCATACTTTATTATAAGGATTAAATGTTTTGTTATACCTATATAATTATTAAGCATTTAATTTATATAGAAATTGAAATAAAGCAACGGGTGGTAAAGTATAAAAATGTTAATTAAATTAAATTAATAACATAAGGTAAAACAGCATATAATATACAATTTACGTAATATAAGATTAGAAATCTAATGAATACAAAGATCCTCTCTTACATTAAGATCGGTGCAATAAGTTGATGAAATTACGATATTTAAGTTAAAAAAAATATTTACGTTTACATAATACAGTTAAAACATTATAGAAACAAGGACAACAATATCGAAACTGTAAGTTAATCGTTATAATTTCACATAATATATATATATATATATTTGACTCTATTGGTAAAAATTAAATAAAAACGAAATCATTCCACGATTAATATTTCAGTTTCTAATAACCATAAGGAGCTAACAATACTGGGGAATTCAAATTATAGCACTTACACGTGGTCATGCCATGTGCGTGTAGGTATTATAATATATTGTGTACATTGTAATATTATCATATTGATGATGAAACGTTTCGGGAGACGATTACCACGAAATCCCGCTGTTTGCCGTCGTTATTGACCGATGTGGGTCTACAGACGTGGATAAACCACCGCCACTCCGAGGTGCGCCACACACCGTTCGGAGGGTAGAAAACTTCAATCCCGCAAGGCCGTAGTGGCGTTTGTATAACGCATAATGATATAATGAGCCAAGTGTGTCGAACGCCATCTGTCGCGTGTCAAAAGTGGTTGTCGCACCCGCCGGTGCCTTCAAGATATTATACACTAGAATCACTATAGACGGACGTTGAATTATCATTATCATTATTATTATTATTGCAATCGTAACTCTGACGATAAACCACGAATGCGAGTAGGCCGAGAATAATAAACAATATAATATATGAAACTATATTATTATTATACGGTTTCCGATTGATGATGGGTTTCCTATGCGGGATTTCGTATACACGTACGAGACCGACGTGTCGTATTTTATTGTATAGCCCATGCTTGATCACAAAAACTCAACTAGGAGGGGGGAGAGCAATTGATGACATGGTCTGGTTACAATAATGTTAGTCACAGAAAAATTGATAATGAACTTGTTGATCTTGTCGCACCTTATAATAATTTAACATAAAACATTTTTTTTTTTCTAAGAGAAGGTATGAAAAAGATCTAAGTGAAGTGCACATAATACTGTGCACGATATATATACACGAAATTACAATGTATAATGTGTGTAATACTAATAATATAACTTTATATAAAGTAGAAATCATGAAAAAAATACAGTTTTTACTTTTTCCAATATCTAAAACTATTATTATACTGTTATATAAATATATTTTAAACTGCTATCAACTTTTTACTATTACTTTCTGATTAGAATTCCCTTTTTTATAATAATAATAACATTGTTTTCAATTTAAAGTACATATAGTTTTGTAGTTTAATGTTGTACATACACTGGACATTGTAATTTACTGTTTTCCTGAAAATAAACATGTACATTTTTGAAAAGCAAAAAAAGGCAAACATATATTTTATAAAGTAATAAAATATATATTGAAATACACAACTAATGTAAAAACTATATTTTAACGTTGTATTAAATATAATGATATTAAATGCTCGTTGAACCCGTCGTTTATATTGTACATATTTTCCGATATCGATAGTAATAAACCAAAAAGTCAAATGCGCGGTGACGGTTGTCAGCTGTACAATGAATGCCTTACATGATTTTAATAAAACGGAAAACTAAGAAAAAACTCAAAGAACGCGCATTTGGTTGTGACGGCTGTATATAAAAAGATAAAAAAAAATACCTACCCTCTAAACGCTCCACGCAGTTAGGTCTACTATTATAGGTGTTCATAGATAAATAATAATAATAACCCTTTTATATAATCTCATCTCGGAGCTACGAAAAAAATAGCGAGGCAACCGTGAAAGAGGGTGCGCAGATAAGAACGGGAACGAAAAAAAACCATACCGCTCTGTATACCACTTCGGTGGTAATTATTAGAACCACGATTACAGGGAGTTTAAACGGTCTCCTTCTGTTCTCTTACCCGCCGTTACCGCCGCTGCCGCCGATAAAAACGAGATTTCCGCGAAAACGACGAAAGCTTTTCATCGAGACCGTTATCAGATGACTTCCCTCATACTTCTCACGTGCGTTATACGAACCGTTTAAAACTGCAGTTGCTATGAAAAATCTATTGAGCGAACTATATATAAAAAAAAAAAATGATGTATATTACACATTTCGAACTATATCTATTTTACGCATTCGCTGATAAATTAAAACGGCAGACATGATTTTATGTGTGTACTCACAGTTTTTTATTAAGCTAAATAGATATTATTTATAAATAACATTCACAATAATTTAAAACGCTTTATCCTGTCCAATATTACTTTTTGATGGATTGGGATTAGTTTAAGACGAATAAAACATTACACAATAAATCAGTATGTTAACCTAATTTATACTCTAAAAATATGTAACTACACTAAATTAGTTATAATTGAAACAAATTTACTTTTTTCTTATTACATTAAAAATATAAATGTAGATTATTAATTTATCGTTGTCCTTTAATTATAATTTGTACATTAAAAACAAATAGTCCATTTATTTAATCAGTAAATTGTAGAGAAATTCCAAACTATAAAAACACATTTTATCATATCTTATAACTATTTTGGTTAATAAAAATACAAACGTTTATGTGTTGAAAAATATTTCAATTTATAAACACAAATCTATAAACGTAAACTTTGACTTTCAACATCAAAAGTTTGGAAGCTTATAAAACTAATACAAAGGTGATAAAAAAGATTTCTGAATTTTACTAAAAATCTATTGCTTTATTTTTTTTTCTTTATATCTATACGTATAAATTATTCTAATCCGGAGATCAAAACTTTTTAAAAAGTTTCTTGCTCATTTTTAATACATATATAACTTTGTTTTATATGGTAAGCTAAAAATAGAACTTTTTACAAAAAAAAAATAAGTATTCTAAATTATATTATTATAATTATTTCTTAAATTTAATTTATTTTATACAATATGTTATTATAAACTATTTTGGATATTAATGATAAAGGAAAATATGTTTTACTTTTAAAACGGCGTCGTGTTTAGGCAATTTATCAACATTAATATTGTGGTTACCTATTAGTATAATAATTATATGATATAAGATATGCAATGATATTATAATTATTTCAAATTTTTAATCAATAGATACAGATGGTTTAGACATTTTTAAAACACAATTATTGATTTTCATTACATATTTTATTTTATATAGTATATTACCAATGGTTTTAAACCATTTTGGTTAATTGCCTTTTCTGAGAAATTTGAGCTTTATGAAATAATAACTTATTTATTATTTATAATTACTTCCATAGTAATTGATATCATAATGAGAGTTCCTTAAACTTATGTTTTTAGTATGTAATATTTCTTATTAAAATAAAGTGTATATTGATTAAATGTCCGATATGCTCAACTCTAATAAAGGAACAATTGAGTAGTACTTACTGATAAAATATTACTAAAAATGAACAAGTAAATAATATAAATGTGTACAAGATTTTATAATTACTATATTATATCACTTACAAATGCAGATACCATAACTAAGTTTATGGTATAAATTTGAATTTGGTCATTGGTAGAGAATTCATACAAATGCGAGATAAAATTATAAACTGAATATTTTTATGAATTATTATGATAATATCTAAAACCAACTATAATAATTATAAGAACTATCGCCATTTCACGCAAGTAACGCATTCTAAATTATAAGAATATTCGTAGGTATAACATAATAACTGATCATCAATAAAATAATGTACATGGACGTTTTGTATACATAAATATAAGTAAGTAAATACTCTATAGTCAAATTCAAATATTTGTTGGAATAATAAATAAAACTACAGTTATTTAATTCAAAAATATATGAAACATTTGATATTTTTAATATACACTCATATTCCATTCCATATAAATATTATATTATCATTATGTGCGTACTTGTGGGAATTGTTGTTAAATCTATAAGTATTATTTTATGTAGTTTTAAACTCCATTTTTTAATATTTCAAAACCAAAAGTAAATAATGCCAAGGAAGTTGAATTGACTTTTGAGTGACATTCACGTGTACTTAAAAAAAATAAATATGCACAACAAATTTAAACTATCTAACTTCACAAAATAATTAACGTGCGTCATTTGCAAACCATAAAATACTATAACTTGAATGTAGAATATTATGTTTGCATAAAATACGCTGAATAGCATACCTATATAGAAGTGTTGTTATAAAACCATAAACAAAACATGATAATATTGTCTCGAAATAATAATAAACGAGTCTTTGCTTATTATTATAATTTTATTTTTCGATAATTTTGATATAACGCCAACATAAAACTATCGAAGTATGTAAATCGCTTATTGTGAAACTGGAGAGAAAAAGGTCATTCAATTTGTAATAACGGCATATACAATTTTAAAAAGGGCGATATTGGCGATAATTTTACTTTTCTGCAACCCCTCTTGCATTATAGTCTAGTCGGAAATGATAATTTATACACACATTTACATCATTTACATCCTATTAAACAATTACTACTGGTGACTCAAGTGTCAGTATGATGTCGCTTATTAGAATGCGTGAGGAATGTACAGTTTATGGCACCGACAAATACTTTTGAAAAACACTAACGGTTGGCATCGTTCCCCGAATCTCAGAAGTGAGAACTACTACTACGACTATTATTGCTCTTATATTTGTGTGTGTGTGTGTGTTTTTTTTTTTACTATATGAATCTCTCGTTCCGGTACGGTGCACCAGGGTGTTTCTACGTCAGAAAAAATATAGGAAATAATATAATAACTGGTTCGCAGCACACGCACACGGAAGAGACTTTTGCTTCAGTGATTCGCAATCAACTTGGTCCTTAGACGAAAAACAACAGCTTTCGTCCGCATCGCGGAGTCTATATAATAAACATCCCTATATACCTTATACGTATAGCCGGTGTATGTGTGTTCATGTGATAGGTATGTATGTGTCTGTGTGTAATAAACAATACCGGCTGCCTCGAGGGCGTATCGGCGTTAGGTCGAATTATTTTTATTTTTAAAAATACTATACCCTATATCAGAAGGACCGAGAAGAACAACTGCAACTGGACATGTTATCGATATTTCTATTTTATACACATATAAATATAAAACAAGTTTCATCTTACCTACCTTTAATGTAGGTATTCACCTTATTATATTCAATAAACGTGATGTGGCTGAAATTATACACTCTCTAAAATCATCGCATCTAACCAATCTGAATTCAAAATTATTATTATGATTATTAATATTAATGGGAAATTCAATAATGTAATACAATGATAAATGCAAAGAGATTCATGCTTAAGTCTAGCACTATAAATAATTGTATAAAAATATAAATAAATATAATCATATTTTATATTTTATACTTAATTTCCATACCTATTTTAATTTTTTTAATGTAAGTATTTAAAAAAAAAAAATAATAATGAAATTGTATTTTAAATAACGAAATAAATTTACTTTATATTATAAAATATTATATGAGTGTGAAAACTATAGTAATTAACAGTAAATACTTAAGTTTCAATTTCTAAGAAAAAAAATTGTGCATGTGCATTTTTGATATTTTTAGGTTGCCGTAGAAAAAACGTTAACAAACTTATTACTAAATTTAATTACATTTTTATAAAATGAGATTTTTACACTATACTCGTTCTTTGTTGTCAATATATTATTTCAGTACAGATTACGATAAATAACTAAATACCATAAATTAAACTAATATTACTTATGAAAACGATTAACATGATACAATGTACAATATACAATAAAGTATGTATTATGCATTTATTTTAAATAAAAAAATAGCATTAATGATAATAGTATAAATATGTTATATTATACTCGATGTAGAAAATTAAAATACCAGACAAATTCTCAGGAAAAATTCTAAAATTGTATATGATAATAAATGTATAAAATTTTGTTTTAATAGTTGTTTTCTTATTATATAACACGAAAACAATATTTTGATGATCATTAATAAAAATACTCTAAAATAAATTATATGAGTAAAATTTCATATGCATTAGCTTCCTTGTAATTGTATATATTTATATAACCATTGAGATACTGATTTTCGTTTAAAAGAATGAAAACCAAATTGAGTGTATGCAGCGAAACAAATGCACATCGAATTTGATAGCACTAGATACACAAAAAAAAAAGATTCTTTGTTCGTCCAGCTAAAACAGACAATCGTAATTGGCAATACTTCCGAATTTTTTAATTAAGATTTTTAGTACCATTTCTATTGTATTTTTATTGTTTCTTACATCTGATCAAAGGACCGATTAAAACTCTAACAATAATAATAAGAATATCAAACACTTGGTCACTATTGTTTGAGACTTGTCTGAATATAAATATATATATATACTTATATACGGATTTGTTGGGTTAGGAATGAGGAGCTTAAAATTGTATTTTAAACTCTGTCACGTCTCGCCCTACTGTTCTTTCATGCCGTATGCTGCAAGCCTGTAAATGTCTTTACTTCAAATAACATGTAAATTAGATTACTACACGAAGGCTTTTTTTGCTTTTTAAAAATAAAACTTCGACAACACAATTGATCGTGACATATTATGTTTGACTTTTGCGACCCGAGACCAAAAAAAATATTCCATGTATATGAGGCAAATAGAACTATACCTACTATTGCCGAAAGCGTTGACACATGAATGCAATAAGTGTCTTCATTTCTCTATATTTTCAAACTAAAAAAACAACATTATAGGTTATAAATTATAATATATATATATATATATATGTGTGTGTGTGTGTGTGTGTGTGTGTGTGTGTGTGTGTGTGTGTGTGTGTGTGTGTGTGTGTAGTGTAATAGTCGTACTATCTTCAAAAAAACAATGCAATTAACCGTTGAATAATTTAGAACAATATATCTCTGCATTTAGTCAATTTCGCCTCTACCGTTTGCCGACAATAATGAAATATTTTAGTTAGTTATTGAATCATTTTACACTAAAAATTATAACTCAATATTAGATAATTTATATTAATAAAATAAATTTATAATATTAGTGTTTCAAAATAGTTATAATTACACAATGAGGTAAAAATATAATTATTTTATCAAGAAATGTAAATATCAAAATAGGCGAATCCTAACCAAGGTATAGGTACCTATACCAAAAATAAAACATGTACAATAATTGTATAAGATAAAAAATTGATAATTATTTTACTTAACAAAAAATATAAACCATATTTTAATTTTTCGGTATTTTTATTATCCAAGTCAAAATTTTTTTTTAAATCATTTGGTTTTAAAAATAACAATTTTTTTTTTTTAATTTAATAAGTTGTAAGCTATGAAAACAAATAATAAGAAATTATTATAAAAATCTATCTCTGTAACTTTTTATTGTTTATCCATAAAAATAATTTCCATGATAGAATGCATAAGAATGAGTAATAAAATAAAATATTAAAACATTTACAATGTATACTTTATAATATAATGTGTTGTATTATAGAAACTCAATCAATTTCTGTGATAAATTTTTTTGTTTACAAAATACTTCTACGGTAGGTAATAAAACTGATGGAAAACCTCGATGTTAATAACTTTTTGCAAATCACTATTACGAGTACACCAATCCGCCAGCTTAGAATTTATTATAACAGTTAATAACATTTTCATTTTTTTATTTTTTAAATTTTGTACACTTAAAAGTAGTGAAAAATGGAAGTTAATTTTAAAAAACAAAATATTATTGTATTTAATAAAAAACTAAAAAACTAAAAAAATATTCTACAACAATTTTAAATAGCAGTATATTATACAAAAAAATATATTACTTAACAAATGTGAATACAGATTTTTACTGAGACGTTACAGCGTCTTTATAAAATCTATGCACTTTAAAAACACACAAATATAGTTACACATAAATCGCTTAATAATGACTAATTCAAGAAGTAATAACATTATTACAATAGAATTTAAGAATTTTTTTTACTAACATCAAATAATTTTATAATATATTATAATCACTTCAAACGAAAAAATATAAATAAGATAAAATAATGATTATAATATAAACACTGGAACAATGATCTAAAGCAAGTAATATGTATTAGCTATGGTAACATACACTTAGAGCCATGTTTCTCAAACTGTTTTGTCATGCCCCCCCTTACATTTTTTGTAAATAATTAATTTTTTTTTTAATTATATATTATTACAATTTCACTACCCACCAGTCAAATAGCCACGACTCCCAGAGAAACACTGCTTTAGAGTGCATAATATGTATTTTAAAATTTAACATATTAAATATATTTTAAAACATATATTATTTTTATTTATTAATTTTTTAATTTAAACATTTATCAAAAAGTTATGCACTTATACCAGTTTATATTATTAAAATTAAATAAAAATGAATATGGAACAAACCTTATAAAGTAATAATTAAATATTTTTATATGTTAAAAATAATATATTTTTATTTTAAAAACCAATAATAACTGTGTTTTGATAATCATTTATAGTTTTTGGAACATTTTTAAAGTGTTTCTGATACTTTATGGAATCATAATCATTACCAAATGTCAGGGAAGTACATTATCCTATAATTTCATTAAATTTATTTAAATTTATTAATTCAACTGGGGTATAATATATTTATATTATTAATAAACTAACAAACTTACGTAATTTATACACAATAATAATGCACAATACAAACCGAAGATAATATTTCTACTTCAAGTTACGTTAAAAAAAAGCAGCGAGACGTTTAAACGAACAGGATAAAAAAAAATCGTATAAAATACTTTCATCGAATTGATTGAAGAGTATAAGCTTTGGGCGTTCCGCTTAAAAGATATGAGGCTATTTTCCTATCAAGATATAAGGTTGATTGACAGTATTTTACTCACCTACGATGGGTGAAAGAGAGGTAAAAAATGGAGAAAACCTCCGTCTACTGTATTTTTTTTACATTTTCCCCTTTTATTTCACACTGAAACAAAAAACTCTAGTTGATTGATCGAATGTGGGTGTAACCACATAAAATCTCGAACAGTTTTTGTCACTAATTACAGATAGCAATATATTATAATATATATTATGTTCAAAGGTAAATATTATAATACAAACCGTGTGAAAAACATATAGCACACATTTGTGTTTTTATGTTAAAATAAAAATATCCATGTGTCTTAACGTTATTGCTTCAAAAACTTTGATAGACTCGGTTAATTATGGTAAAATTTCCATTCATAAAACGCTGTTTTTCACCAACCACTGGTGTATTATTAAATCTGACTGACAAGACAATCTATCAAAGTCTACTTACTGAAAACTTCCTACAATATAAACACATTTCCCCGGAAAAACAACAGATTAATTCACTTCGCTCTTAATACTTTTACTACCTCTAATATTATAGAGTCTATTTTCTTTTGCTCCCGTGACATTGTACGTTAAGATTTCTAAAAACAATTTCTTTTTTTTTAATTCAAATTTTATTTTTATTTTCACGTACCTATTAGAATATATAA
The DNA here is from genome assembly GCF_003676215.2 of Rhopalosiphum maidis. Lineage (NCBI taxonomy): Eukaryota > Metazoa > Arthropoda > Insecta > Hemiptera > Aphididae > Rhopalosiphum > Rhopalosiphum maidis. Next base: position 73,591,028 of record NC_040877.1, read on the forward strand.
TTGTATATTTAATGTTAGTTCAATTTTCAAACATACAATACATATATTATGTACTATATAATTGACTAGTTTTATAAAATATAATAATTATTACACTGTAAAACAAGCAATGAAACTTTAATTAATATGCACGTATTATGAATTATTATTATCTTATATAATTGTATTTGTTTAAGTATAATTATTTATAATAAAACTATATTATAGTATCTTATTTAATTTATTAAACAATTATATAAAATTAATTTGAAAATTTGAAAATTTAAAAAATACTAAGTTACGTAATATTAAATGTCATTAATCAGGTAATTTTAATAAAAAATGATTTAATAAAAATTAGTTTCAATTAAAAATAATACGTAAATTTAATAATTGTTTACTTTTAAAAACATCAAATTATAATTTAACAATAATTTAATATATAGTTATAGTAGCTTATCCAAATGCATTTTTTAATTGTATTTAATTTATCACTGTTAGTTTATATCATACTTTTACTTCAGTCTCATACATAGTATTCAATTTCTACAAGCAGTCATGGGGGACAAAAACTGCATGTTCACAACATGTCTGCGTGGAAAAGCTTTTCCGGGAAGATAAAGCTTCGGTTTGTTCAAGGGTAAAGTGGAAACGAAAAAAATAGAGAGAGGGAATTACTGTTTAAAAGGTTGGCATTTTAACCGGAACTGTGGGAGGAGGTTAGTTTTCTTATCTAAAACAGGAATGAATAATGATTGCCCAAGACCGGAACAAACGTACAAAACGCTATCCTCTGAGTTATATTTTCAACAACAAAATCAATTGTGTCACCAATATTTTAAAAAATAAATAAAAATACATCATGATAAATTATTGATAACGAATTTAGATGTATTTTATTTCAACATCAGGAAGGCAGTCGAAATGTCACTATTATAAAATATAAGTGACCCATTCTACATATTATGGTCATACATTATTAAAACGATGAATTTGTAGCTCGCGTTCAGTATAATTTATATTCCCTATAAACCTTCTTAAATATAAAATCGTATTAATAATATAGGTACTGGAACACAATAAAAAAAATAATAATATGATGTTAGAAGAACCAGATTTGCTTTATTTTACATACCATATTAAGTTAAATACATATTATCATATAGTCTAGTCCACAACAACAGCCATTAATCGAATGAATATTTGATTCATTGCTATTGATTATTCCATTCTATGAAATTAAATTAATGGAACTATGTAAACATATACTATATTTGTACGCATTTTATTTCTCATCTACTTCTATTTAGTTTGATCGATATTGGTATTAAATAATTATATATCCATTTACCTATCAATAATATTAGTAATACTAATACCAATTTAATTTTTGCATTGATTAAAAATCATATAACTTGTTAGTGAATAAATTTTCATAAAACTAATTAATGGTTATAGAATTTTATTCTAATTTTAAGCGCTCATAAAAATCAACGATAAAAATTAAATTAAAAATAATTCACTGAAGTTTCATATTATGTATATATATACATAATTCATACTACTATATATAGTAGTATAAATTATATGAAAAATATATATTTAAAAAGGTTATAATCTATATGAAGGAAACTCTTAAAGTACTCCCAATAAAAATCTATCGAAAATAACTAAAAAAACATTGTAGCACGTACTAGAGCTTATTGAAATCCGCAAATTTTACTAAATATGTGAAAAGTTCAATATATAATTTCAAATTTGTAATAGGGATAGTATTATTTAAGTGCTTATAAAACTAACTATTATTTAACCTCAAAATGAGTTTTAAAGAGATAGAGTACTTAATGTGTTAAATGAAGTGAGTGCGAAGAAGAAAATTGCCGGTTAAAAGTGGTTTACCGTGATTAGAGAGCATCCATCAAACCGACACTCCTGACATCGAACTTGTCTGATGGCTTTTACCATGTCTGCCACAGAAAAAGTTTTTCGATTCTCAACTTTTACGGATCAGTTAACCAGAATGAAAAACTTCGATACGTGGAAAAAAATGAAAATGCTTAACTGGCTCATAAACTTAAAACTTGCCTAATTGTAAGTATCTGACAAAACTATGTAAACAACATTAATCTAATTCAGAACATTATTCAGAATGATAGACCTAAATGTTTAGTTATGTAACAAATTTAATTCAAAATATTTTCGATTATAAATATTCACATGGTTGTTTAGATGAATTATTTTATTTTTTTTCGAAAAGAAACTTTTAATCTTACATAGAAAATGTATAAAAAAAAGTAAAAATCTTGAATTTAAATCGTTTTAAGATAATTTTAATTTTGAAAAAAAAAATGTATAAAAAAAATCTAATAATTTTCAGACATAATATTGTATTACATAAACTGTAAATACGGTATATTATAAACGTATTACAGGCATAGTTACATTTTAAATATTTATAAAATAATTATGAATATACTATGCTTAATATTGCAATGTTTTTAATAATCAAATTATTTTAAAACACATTATGACATATTATACATGTTCAATTTATAAATTATACCTAAACTAAATACTAAATAGTGGATTATATATGTTTCTTAAAGTTTCTAAGCAGTATTATTCAACAATTTCAGATATTACGTCTCTTTTCTTGTGATCGTATAAGGTTATTCTGGATAGTTTGTAAAAGCCAAAATAAGCCTTTGTTCTGAGAAAATCCTGTTAGAAGTTTGCAATGAAACAACTTTAAATAGTCATTTCATGAAAAGCGTTCAAAAATAATAGATTTTTTTTAAGCTTTTGATTCACATAAAGTGTAATCTAATTGTTTACATAGTTTTTAAATATTATGATTGTTATACTTGTTTAAGAAAATAAGTAAAATTGTTCAAATCTTAGTTTTTAACGTCATATTATAATAATTTATAATTAATATAAACGTATAACTTATACGTTTAAAACAATCATTAGAGCACAAAGTGTATCCAAAAACATTCAATAGTGAGTCATTCAGGTATTGTTTTTTAAATATTTATGAATTATTAAATAATTAAATCTTTAAATCGTTATTAAATACAATTAATTTTTATGAATTTTTAATATATAAATTAGTACTTTATTATTTTTTTAGTATTTTTATTTTTATAGATTTTTCAATATAAGCATTGGATTGAATTAGTGGATAATCATAAAATAAAACCCTAGGCTCCTATAGGTCATCTTCATAATATCCGTCTACAAATACTCTTGTCCCATTACTTATTAACATTTTATTAATTTTAATAAAAAAAAAAAAAAAAATGTATTAAGACAAATCTATTAAACGATTATCTTTAAAATATTTTTATAAATATTATTATGTTCAGTTACATGTTTTTCTAACCTCAAAAATCCGTGTGGTCATGGTAGAACTAGGTATTATAATATAGTTTATCTTTGAACTTGGAAACCTAAACATATTTTACCAGATGACAAATTTTGTCTAATAACATACATAGAGCCGGTGATGACACTGTTTTATCCTCTCGCCTAACACACATATGAGAATTCCTTTCGTGGTTGTCTTTGCTTAAAATTCACAATAATAAACCATCCTTAGTTCTACCCCGGAAAACAAACGAGAACACTTGACTAAAGATATTTGATAACCCATTATAAATTATTCAACTATGTCAACATGATCTACATTGTATACATCACTTGTATATTACATACTTCCAAAGCATGCACAGTCACCAAAATATTCAAGAAATGGACACGTTTGCACTTTAAACTTACTTAGTTGTTACGGAAAGTAATTAAAGTACTTTTTCAATATCGCAATATTCCTAAGTAATTTTTTTATTAAGAATGTATACGTTATACCATATTATTATTAATATATTCATAATCAGGTTCTTTTGTAAGGGTTTTTTTTTTTGATTTATAAATTAATACTAAATTATTTGATTTAGGTATTTAAAAAAACACAGTTTTATCAAAAATTGTTATAATTAAAATTATATTATGATATCGATAATTTATCATATTTTTTATCAAATTAGGTTATGATTAAGATAAACAATAATAGCATTTTCGTTTATTAAATAGAATATATTATATAAATAGTAATCATGGTATCATGGTACATAATATAACTGTTAAGTAAAGTTTATACACAATTCAATGAATAAATATAATTTTAAAAATTAAAACCAAGAAACTCGCTCTGCTGTCTAAAGTGTTTTTAATTTAATTCGTTTCTGAGTAATCAATTTAATAAAAAGATTTGTTAAAGTTATGTTCAAAAGTAAATTTTTGTAAAAAAATTCTGAATGAAGAAAACAAGTTGATCAGCATCTATTTGAAAGATACTTTACTTTATATTATATATAATTATTATTTAAATTGTCTTTATTTGGTTGGGTGAACTAATTGTTACCGAAGTGCTCGCATAAATAAGTCAATACTGGTAAACTTATGTATCGTAGAAAAGTGTAACTAGGCTCAAAATATGAATAGCGTAAACTTTAAAGTCAGGCTAAACATAATTTTAAAAACATAATACTTTTTATGGTAAATAATAATACTTGAATTATGAGAAGTTTTAAGTCTTTACGATTATTATTTTTTTTATTATAACAAAATAATTAAAGCGATTAAGGAAAATTGGTTAACTTTTTTTTATGTATCCAAGCTTGTTCGAATTTCAACTTCAAACATCTTAAAACCATTAACACACGTCTTCTACCCTCAAAATAGTTTCGATATTTTTCATAATATATTGAAAGATAAATGTTAAAATATAAACCATTTAAAAAGAAGAAAAATATTTCAAGATTCTATCATAAAATAAAAATATTGATGTAAATACTTTGTGAACATTTCAAAACTTCACAATTATTTTTATTTTTTCAACCGATATCTAATTTATTCTAAACTAGTATCCTCGTTAACTCTCAATTTTTTCAACGATAAAGAGGTACTGACATTTTTTTGATTTCCAATCTCGTAATTCAACCAAATTTAATCAAATTAGTTACCAAAATTAATAACCTTCCTTAATGTTGATTACTGTATGAAAACTTCCAAAAAAAACAAAATATACATACAAAATAATATTATATTACTCATATCACAAGAATTTAAATCATATTCACATTGAATAATAAAAATATAATAATATATTAAATGCATTAAATACATACATTAGTTATTTAAAAATATAAAATGTATAAGATAAATTATTTATAAAATAACTTGATATTTTCCAAAATCTAAAGTATTTATAATAATCAAATTATGATATTTACATGTATTGAACTTTTTTTTATTTACCCAGCAATGATTGTCTGTTCTTTGTTTTAAGTACTTCAATAGATGAATAATTGTAAACCAAGAAAAGAATGATATTATTTTAATAGAAGAACTGCTACCAATTACAATACTTTTATCCAAAAAAAAAAAAAAAATCAATAATATTATTATTTTTAAATACACGTTCTCTGCATATAAAAACATATTTTATATAGTATATTTTATTACTTATAACAACTAATTAGGTACCTAGATATTTATCTATTTCCAAATAAAATCAAGTTTTAAATAATTGCATTCGTCGAAATTAGAAATTAATAAACAAAAATAAAATTTATTTTAAATAAAAAAATAATCATTTACAAGAATTGGGTTTAAAAGGGTTAAGCAAAATCTCAAGGGTTCGACTGCCAAGAGTGACGGGTTGAAACACTATCACGTTTAAAATCGAAATTCCTGACACTATAAAGTTGTTGCTAAGGTATTGCTATCCTTTAGGGATCTTTTCTCACTAACCTGATAGACCGGATTCGAAAAAGGTAAGAGGTAACTTATCAAATTACAGTTTAAACTTTATAGTAAAGAAAAGTATTTTTAGAACATTACACGACAAATTTTAAATTGGAAAAAAAAAGATTTTTTGTTACAAGAATTTAATATATTATCAATGTAATTTATTTATAGATGTTAGATATAAGGTTATTAAGTTATTTTTAAAGCATATTATTGTAATAGACATTGTTTAAAAAAAATGTAACTTAATTCTAAAAAATCATTGTCCTTGTAAAAGTTTTATTTAAAACAAAATATCTAAAACTATTACTACTTATCTGAACTCTTATAATTTATTCACCAAAGATTACTGACCATATATATTATTAATAAAATGATTATAGTAACCAATAAAAACATTATTTCTCGTATGCATAGTACAAATAACTAATTCAAATTATAACTATTATTACATTAACGAAAAAATTTATTTGTACTCACCCCAATTTCCGAATGCCAGGATAAGACCAAAATGTAATACTAGTAATTTGATCGAATTTGAAATCATGACGAAATCGTATAGTCCAATTCTAAAAATAAATGTATAAATTACTTTTAAAGCTTTACGTACCGAATTTGTTTGAATATGACAATGATTTTTATGTTTATCAAAATATATACGTACAATATGAATAAATATTTATGAATATTTAGTGATTCATTAATATACTATATTTAATATGTAATAGCTTTGTAACATTATGTATGATTCGATATATATGTATGGTATATATCATAAGATTAAAATATGTACACGGACAAATTGATGTCAAATGTAATTGAGTAATAATTTTATTAAAACCTTGGAATTTATTATCATTTAAAAAAAGATTGTAGTAATTCAAGTTCGTATTTTGATAATTGTTTCATGAAAAATAATAAACCTATGCAGTTTTTGATATTTATATTTATTATATTATATAATGTATATACAATATATAAATATATTTATATATGTATTAGTATTTTAAAATACGAGTATATTATATTATTTATACCCATAGATTATATATAAGACTGCAGGTACCTATCACTTATTGCGTCTTTATACTTTAACATACCTGTTTCGTAAGTATAGATTACCTATAGATGTTCTTTATCATTTTATTGGTGATACATTATGTTGTGGACTATACATTTTCAATACAGGTTATGATTTTTATAATTATTATTTTATGACGAAATATTTCGTAACTGGAAAAATGCACAAGCAACGCGATACAGTCCCGGTCTGCGAGTTTAAAGCCAACTGGCCAACGTGCTGACAACGTGATTGGTGTGTCGCACAACCGCGCAGGACTGAAGCGTCGTAATATAAGACGCCCACATCCCTTCGCACACGCTCACTAGACGAACAAAACAATTTACAAAAAAAAAAATATATATATATATATATATATATAGCTATTCCGTGGTGATTCGTGATTTTAATTTATTCGTCTAAAAAAAAAAATAAATAAATGTATTAATCGAGATCGGTTTATAAAATATGAGTTGTTTCCAAATTAAAGTTATTATTGAATTTAATTTAATATGTCATATGCGGCACTTTTCATTACCGCGCAAACATGACCTAATACTTCACACAAAAAAAGTATGATATTTCTCAGATTTATTAGAACTGCACAGTGCATTTATTACATAGAATTATATCTTCAAGAAATAATAATATCAAAATAAAATTATTAATACCAAAAATATGTATACGAGTAATAAGACGTACTTTTTAGAACACAATACATATTATATTATATAACTACAAATAATGTTTATCAATTGTTCTTGTAGCTTTGTTCAATTTTTTTCTAATTTTTTTAAGGATTTAATATTATAAATATATTAGATAAAAATAATATTGTTTAATATAATTTTATGGAGTTATGAACATTTACAACCCATGATGATAAATACTAAGTACTAGAAATCTTAATTAATTATAAAAAGCGAAAATATTATACACAAATATTGGTAAATTGTATTTAATTTTTTTAATTTAAAAAAATATATATTTACAATCTGTTTTATTATTAAATATAATAAGTAAATTTAGTAGCTTAATTAAAAATAATAACAACATAAAATTACACGAAGAAAGAATCCCACCAATAAGAAAACCTTCTAAAAAATAAATTGTTTAACAAAAAATGAATGATTTTAATTATGTGTATATAATACCGTAAATTCTATATTTTACTTCTGAGTAAAATCACAAATTGTATTTAAAAAAATGTTTGTATGCAATTATTACTAACGGTCTCAAAAACTTAACAATAATATTGTCTACATGACTATATTATTTCACAGATATTTTTCAAACTTATTTTAAGGTTTACTTCATTTAAATATTTAAAGCTCATTTACATTCACAAACGTATTCAAGCTCTGAAACCAAAATGAGAAATTTAAGTCATTCCTAAGAAAGTAAGAAAGAATAATGCCCTTTGATGTGTAGATGGTATATCTATCGTGTCTAATTAATATTTCAATGGAAAAATTAAAAAAAAAACCAATAACTGATTTGTGAGAAATGAATAATACATATTGATAAGGTAATATATACTTAAACAAACATTCTTTTACAAAATTCTTATTTGTTCTTATTTAAAAATGTTAAGTTATTCGTTCAATAAGTATTTAAATATTAAACATTAAATTTAAAGTCAACTATTTTTCATTAAAAATTGTTTATTAATTTTCATGAGAAATGTTTTATGTATAATAAAAATTAATAATAAGAATCAACCGTCAACGTCAAGTTTAATAAATTATTACAATTTAAATTTAATTTAAAATATCACATTTAAATATTAAAAATATATATAAAGGTAATTTATCTAATTATTATAATTTAAAATTGAAAATAATTGTTGGTTATCTTAAATTTTCAAAAGTATTTCGATACACAAAATTGAGTTTCAAACGAGTAGTTGATTAATTAAAATTTATAGGTAAGTAATTAAAATTTAGACGAGTAAAATATAACAGCACAAATGTACCTCACAAAATTTTGATCCACTACTTTGGTTATGCAAACTTTAAGTACTTATTTATAAGTTATAAGTGATAACTAATTATGTACTCGTTTGAAATTATATTTTTTGTAAGTTTTGATTATCAAAGTATTCCGAAAAAAATTCTACTTCAACATTTAAAATTCAAAGTGTACGTTAAAAAAGTAAGAGTTGAAAAGTTATAATGACAAAAAATATAAATTTTTTTTAAAAAATATTGTTTTCTAATGATATCATATTATGTAAAAAATAATATTTTTTTTAATAAAGTTAAAACTTCGAAATAACACTTTAAATTGATCACTGTAGAATTCTTTATATTTCCACTGTTTTAAAGTTTAAGATTTCTATTTTTATAGAATTCCATATTCCTAGTAATTGTATAACGAATAATAAATTATTACTATAAAATCACAGATTTAATACCATCGAAATTTGTATGTAAGCATTATATGACATTTATTATATTTTATATAACTTATTGATCAAATTAATGAAAACAATTTTAAGTAAAATAAAATCAAAATGTTTAGGTAAAAATTCCGACAATATCAATTATTATAATAATTAAATATTCAGTAATTATAACCTAAAATAACGAAGTATAAAATTAAGATAAATATAGCATTTTACTAATTATACGAAGAAAATGTGATATTTTCAATAATATTATATCTTAATTCATAAATCGTTTGTAGAATATACCCATTAGGAAATCAAGCAAACATATTGATTATTTCAAATTATTGTATTATTTATTTCCATAATAAATAAAGTGTATAACCAATCTATATTGTAACTCAATAACTATAAAATAATGAGCTCAAACATCATATCATCTATAAAAAAATAGTTTTTTGATAACAATATATATGTATAAGAATCAAAACAAATCTAAAAAAACTTGGAACATTATTTGTTACGTAAAAGCAATTCTTACTTGAGAAATATGTTTAAAAAAATATGAAAAAACTAAAATTAATTACGAATACATATTTCAAGACATAGAAATAAAATTCCACGTTTCAATTATTTTAGAATAAATTTATACTATGTACGCATACCTGTGGATATTTATTTAAAATTTACTCGACTATCCGTAAAATTAATTACACAAAATATAACGGTTTTATAGATATATACCAATAATAATTTACATAATAAAGAAAATAGTTTTTATTTTTACCTATGGTTGGAAATTTAGTCTTAGTAACTTCAATATTTTAATGTTATAAATCAATTAACTTAGTAAATGTAAAAGTGACCTCAGAATAATTTCAATAAATAAATCCTGTTCTATAGTAGTTTTATTTTCAAATGTTCATTTTTGAATTTCATTAAATTCTTATTTCCTCGATGATAACTAAAACGTCATGCCCTGTACATCTAAAATCACTTTTTTCCAACTCTGAGCCGTCTCGTTTTTATCTTTTATGCTTACCCAGACAAATTTATATTATAATTTTATTCCGTCCCTTAATCTGTAGGCTGCGCCATCCGACCGAAATGAAACCGGGATTTGACTTTTATTGTTTTTTTTTCTTCTTGGATGAAATACTTCTACGGAAAAAAAACATACAAACCCTTACCACGCACTGATCTTCAGTCTGAATTTAATATCGATAATTTAATGGGTAAAATAAAACAACTATATACTAAGTTTAGTGAATGTAAAAAGATATTCAGGACTACTACTATACAATGTTATAAAAACTAATCTAATATAACTATAGATATATTTATTTATAAGTATATATTTTTTTTATTCACCAATTCCAAAACTAATTAGCCAAGTATTGTAATTAAAACACATTCAATAAGACATTTTGACTAATAGATTTAGAATGATTCTTGATAATTTAGTTTTTAAGAAATTAATATAACATTATATTGATTAAGGTTCACACATCAAGATTATTGTCAGGATAGGAAATAAAACCAATGAAAAGAATATCAATGAATAGTCAATAATAACACACAAAAATCTTATTTTCTATAATATTCCTATTAATATATTCGTGTAACCTGAGATAGATAATTTTAACTTAAAATATTGTCTCTATAATCTATATTAGTTTAAGTTTAATCACCTTAAAAAAGTATCTTAATAGTTTAGATTATGGAAACGTTATATCATTAAATTGCCTCATGTTATTGTGATATACTTTAATAATAATATTATTATTTAATTAATATTGATCATTGATGGAATACTATTTAAAATAAAGCGTTATACACAAATACACAATATGCTAATTGCTAAGTACAATGTCAATTTTAAGCAAATTTAATGAACACAAATGTCATTCTTAAAATAATTTTGTATAAATAATTATGAGTAAGCAATAAGCATACTAATGGAAATAACTTTATAACTGTAATTTATAAACATATATTTTTTTATTCTTAGGATAATATAATTGTTTTATCAATCGAATATTTTTTTATTCGCAAAACGTTCATATTCTTGAAACTTCAACTAAAAGTTATATGATACCAATTAAGTATTTATTTAAGTATTAATAACTAATTCTAAATAGTTTGATTTTATAAGAAACTAATCTACACTATTACAATATTATTGCTAGGATAACTATAAAACAATTTATTATATTATGCGTATGCCCACTGAAGTATTTTATATTCTAAGTATACTAACTATTTTAATGAAGTTTTCAAAAATAAACTTGATTATATATTTAGTTTAAGTGTTTTTCAAAAATAATTTGACACAATCGTATTTCTCTTTCAAGAATTCTTATCTCAAAAGAAGGTTCTAACCGCTTTTATTTAAAATGAAAATAAAAAATACGATATTATTTTTTACTCATTTTTTAATAAAAATAATATAACGGAAAAAATATCGTATTATTTTTAATATCATTATATTGTCATCCCAATCCACTTATTTCTCAACTCGCATCCATATCCATACCAGGTAATCCCTCAAAGAGATTAAAAAGACAGCGGTGACCTGACCTGCTCACACATGAGATAAAATTCATTAGCTGTTATGTAAAATTATTTGAAAAAAAAAATGTAATTGCAAGTACATAAGTTAGCTACAATATTAAATATCTATTGATGAAGTACCTCCACTGTAAAGTCTTTTCACTCTGCACTTCCTGTATGTATATATAAAAAAAATATATATCAATTAAGCTTATTATTCAACTTTTGTAACAGATTGCCTAATAAATAAATGATGCGATAGAAATAGTTGTTTATTGAATGTAATACTAAAATTCTTATTGAATTATTTAACCTTTACTATTATTATTTTTTAATAATTTAAGATACTATATTATTGTTTTCAGAAAGAACTGGGTGGACATTATATAGAGTAAGAAAAAAATAAAAGCAGGGCGGGAAGTGGTATTTGCTTTCCGAAAGCTTTTAGCGTAAAATAAGCTACATCGAAGGTAATACATTCAGCTCTAATGTCACGTCAAGGAACATTATACACCGTTATTATATTGTTAGTGGCATATTATTATACTGCGTGTAAAATAATATATTGTCATCGAAGCATTTTCTTTATGTGTGTAGTGTGAGGGAAATCATTTTTGATGAGTTTTGGTTCTAATCGGAACCAATGCTTTATCACTCTCTTCTCTAATAAAAAATTACCACTAGAAACTTAAATTAAACTCCAGTTGGTTTGTGGCCAAATTAACCGGCATACTCGCCAAAACGTTTAAATGCATCGAACCACGAGAGTGGTTTTTTCCACCCACCTATGCCGGATAAAAACTTTCTAGTAAACAATCGACGTTAATATGTTTCTTCGCCAGCTCGATTTGAAATGTCTAACTGCTATTTATTTTGTTTTTCTATTTTTCTTAATTCAAGTATCATCCCATCTATATCCATTAAACAATATAAGTATATTATATAAAAATAAATAAATAAAAATAAACGGAATTGCTGAATCCGTTGTGAATTAAATTACACAATGAAAAGTTGTAGGATGTCGTCAAAGGTTTTCAAAAACAAATCCTGTCAGTCATTTTCAAAAGTTTACCTCAAAAAGTTCTGATAAAAAGGAGTACACTCACAGAATAACCTTTATGATCTCGAATTCCATTTACTTTAAACTTATTAAACATAACCCATAGTTCCATAGCTGTGAAAAATACTTCACATTTTTACTCAGAGAAAAAAATATTAAAATACTGCAATCAACCATTTATGGAATGATATTAATTAATTTAAACAATAGGAATTTAACAAACGTAACAAAAATTAAATAAGAATTAAAAAATTATTAATTTTTTCTAAATTTTAACAATTACCCATAAAACAGATAATTTTACACGGTCAAACACGGAGAATGGTTTGAGCAAAATATATTAGTTTTAAACTATAAGAAAATAGGATACATTCGTATATTCACTGTAAAGCCGGATAATTAAATCACATTACATTTTTGTATAACGGCCGAAATAATTTGATAGGAACATTAAGAACTAGAATCAAATTTTTGATGCAGCCACCACGACAACGATTCATTTTATGAATAATAGTATAATAGTAAACTATATTTTGTTTTAATTTAACAACTACAATTGTCAAATAGCAATACAAACATATTGTATTAACAATGTTGATAAAAATAAAAATAAATGATTATAATTAATAATTGATAGTATCAATTAAATTATCTCATAATCCGATTGTTTATATTATTGAATATTAATTTTACCTTAACCGATTAATCTCTTCAATTATTAAGTGCACCGTTGATTTATGGTACATATTAACTGCGTAAGCGTGGTATCAAAACTATTTTATATAAAAATAAATTCCATATTATTTTATTTTTAAATGTTGTTTTAAGAAAAAAACTGTTTAGGTAAGTATTACAATTCATCTATCATCAGATAAATATAGAGATATATACAAGCGCCCTGTGAAATAATTATGTTTATTATTTGCATTCATCCAGTAATGCATTTTTTACAATTTACTGTTTCCTTGGATTTAAATATCCTAACATCCCATTAAGCTTCAATGACGAGGCAAACAAAGCAATATAAGACGACGCCTAGTTATCTAACATCCAGTTTTTTATGATTAGATTATCGGTAGAAATGACGAAACTATTCAAATAAAATATTTATTAAAATTGATACTTTTATATAAATTATAAGATATATTATAACATTTATAACATAGATACTATAATTTTTTTTAAATACCTTTTAAGGAATTAAAATTTAAAAATTATCTTAAAGTCTTGTAAATTATTATGTCTGATGTCTAGAAATAACATTTAAAAGGTACGTTAAATTTTAACTTATAACTTATTATGACCTACCTGTTTTTATAAACAATCTCTTAATACTAATATTAATATTTTGTTGTTTGCAGGTGACGCAAAGTTATATTTTGACATAAGATCTATTAATGATGCAAATATTTTATAATCCAGTCTTAATACGTTTTTCCAATGAAGTAAGCAAAATCTTCTTTCTCTAAATATAAATAAATACCAAGTAATCTCTTTTACACGTAGTAAAAATCTAATAATATATAAGTATCGAATTTATAACTGTTCTCTATATAGAAAAATTTATATTAAAGACTTGGTTGTCTACTTTAAAAATTATTTATCATTTAAATTAAACCATAGAATGGTTATAACAAATCATATGGAATGCTAGTTTTCATTAATAGAAATACGAAAAAGTTCAAAAACATTATATATATATTATTAATAAGATTTAACTTCGAATTCGTTTTATTCATCTGGTATAGTAATTACTCAAAATAAATAAATGATCTTAATTATGCTCAATTTAAATATTTGAAAAGAATTACTTATATATCTAATATATATATATCACTAAATACCATTAATGTTGTTGAAAAATTCTTAAGCCTAGAGTCACTAAGTCCAAGACATAAATTAGCAGATATTATATTAGTTTACAATATTTGTAACAACCTCGTCGACTGCCCTAAGTTATTATCTGAAAATTGTTACTGTGTACCAGCGGTTCCCTAACTTTTTTTCCATGGTGTCCACTTTTGAACCAAAATCACCAGCGGTGTCCTGCTGTGAATACCATGAAAGACAGAACGAAAAAATACTCATTAATTTATTATGATCTATAGACCACAATGCTCTTGGAAAGTGCTCGCAGTGCTTATAGTGCACCTCGGTGTAGAGTTCGGGAATCGCTACCATATACCATGTATAAGCATAAGGAACTTAAATATATTCGTAATTCCTAATAAATTATAATACCAACAGTGAAAATAATAAATTTTTTCAACAACTTATATACTGCGGAACAAGATTTCCGCAAAATTAAATTGTTTGTACTTCCTTGCAACATATTTAGATTTAAGGCTTTAGAAGATTATAATTAATACAATTTTTATATTAGTATCAATTGTGTTAAAATTATATTTTATATTTTTCAAAAATGTTACAATAGTTATTAGTTATAATCTTATAAAAAGAGCATTTACTCTTGATTCTTGAATATAAGAATGAAAAAAAAAAATAGTTAAAATATTTTGAGGTGCTTAAATATACGATTTCAAAAACAATATTTCAATCTAATAAAATATAATCAATCTGCCTAATCAAGTGTAAATTTGCAATAATTTAAAATTTAAATAAATTAATCTTACTTTGATAAAAACTAAGTACCTAACACTATTTACTGGTAAATTATTTATTAATTTAAACTGTTAAATTAATAGTTTAATATTTGTATTAAGAACGTTTTTATTAACTATACTATAAAATAGTATGAATTATTTTTTATTGTCAATAATCTCCTTATGTTTTATCTTATTTTGTTATCCTATTCTTATTGCATCAATATAATTGTGACATTACGCGCAAATGTAACTTGATTCCATTTGATTGTACTTAATTGAAACTGTGTGGACTATTGCAAGTGACGTTGAGAGTTACATGATTTACAGAGGTGGCGATAAATAGCCGACTACTTAAGGATTATTTATTTAAGTGTCCTTCTGTACAAGACAGTCGAATAAAATCCATTCTATACGAATTATCTATTTTTCTTTCAAGACCAGATTTTTAGTGTTAACTAATACAATAGACCATTGTTAACTAATTTAATTTTAACAAATCTAAAAATTTAAAAAATTGTATTAAAAAAAGTAGGACTCCGTTATATTAAGAAGTATAATAAGTTATTTTTAAAAATAATAAATTAATTAAAATTTTTTTTAACTTATTGACTTTATAGATTATAAATTAAACCTATAATTAACAATGAAAAGGTTAAATTATATGACTCACAAAGATGAATTTATTTACAAACGACTAAAATACTTATAATTTTATAAAAAAAAGTTTTAAAAGTTTACGTTGTTTTTTTCAAAATTTTAACGAAATTTTTTTTCTTGAGAAAATATGTATTTATTATGTCTCAATGTTTTATAATTTACGGTAAAAAATGTTTGTTTTGTCTAAGATTTGAGTTTTTATCACTGAACCTTTCAACCATCCACCAATTCATTAAAAAAAATGTAAGATAAACAGTAAATAATTAGATAAGAACGTTTAATTTATTTATATAATTGTATGTGTAGAATAATATGTATACGTAATGTACAAAACATTGATACATAAAAATATAAAATTAGTAAAGCACGCTATTCCGAGTTTCCAAGTTACATTATATTTTTAATTTACATTTTAGTTACTAGTTGAATTTTTATTGACAGTAATTGAAAAAAAAAAGAAGACCACAAGTTAAAGCATTTTAATGTGCGGAATCCACGAAACCAATTATTTTCGGTTAAATTAAGGAGTAGATAGGATTCACCATTCGGAAAGGTAATTAAACAAAAAGATAAAAACGCGGGGTCGCCGTTAAGGTCGGTACCACTGGCAACAAAAAGTATTTGCGGTCTGCCAAGAAACTCTGTTCTCAAAGTTCATTTAATAGGGATATATCGAAAGGGAAAAGAAAAGTACAGAGATAAGGAAATATTATCACTGTATGCGCTGTTAAACGGGTGTAAAAAAAATCCATAATGGAACACCGGTCCCTTGCAGTGAGTATAATATGTACAAATGATATATATATATATAATACATATATTATGTATATATAGCAGAAACATTTCATGTAACCGTTTTCCAATTATTATGATGTATGCCGTCCGTTTTATTTATGTTACCAGCGATTTGTCAACACCCTTGTAACCTTGTATGTAATAATTTCTCCTGGAACAGACCATTATGGATCATCGTCCCATAGCCCACCCTCGTTCCTCAATAGTTTTATACACGATGAGCATGGGTAGTAGCAGTATTACGCATATAGTAACCCACAGAGAGCCTTTAACAATAAATCAACAGTGGTTCCCACTCTTCTATTCCAACGACGGTATCATATACTTAAACTCGATACTCACCTGAGCAGAATAAAGGGTTTATCAAACCAGGCGACCATCAGTGACTATAAATAAACCCAGATATTGTCCTTTTCGTCATGATATACCTATTAATCAATAATAAAAAAAAATAATAATAATAATAAATAAGATAATATAACATAGGGTTATAAAACATTATTTAATTTTTTTTGTATTGAATAAAAATGTAATATGAAGATAGACACAAAACACTGAATTATTAATAGCTAAAATAATCGGTTCTTGAAGCATAGATCCGTTGCACTTTTATATTGATTAACAATTTCAAAGAACTAATATACAATTTAAATTAAGCAATTTTTAATTTCCTAAAACATTGAATGATTATAACAGTTAAACATTATTTTATTTAAAAATTTTCAAAATTCTTTCTGCTTGATTTAGAACAAAATATTCTTAAGAATATATTTAAAATTTTAGAATATAAACATGGTAACTATAATATGTTCACTGTCTAAGCTTAACTTTTTTTAAGTGAGTACCTATCCTAACCTGTCTGTCACCTCTACCAATGACTATCCACAGTTTAAATACGTTTTATATAACATAATATATATATAGCTTACAATATATAAAAAAAAATCAAAACCCCAACTATAGAATTTAATTTATTGAAAGATTTAAATTAAATATTTAATAACACAAATCTTAAATAATTTACAAAAAAAAAAAGGTAGGCAAGAAATACTGCTTTGTTGTACAATAGATATTGAGCCACTGTAATCTATATGTAAAATTGAAATTTAATGATATCATTATATACAAAAACAATTTTGAGCAAAAACGGTCAGCTTGTATCACTAACACTAAGTGCATTTCATGATATGTTTTTTACTAGCTATTAATGTGGTTTATTTTACTACAACTATTACGGTAGGTTGATTTAATTGTTTTCGAAAACATTGCATTCATTATATTACAAATAATACTAATATAATTTTTTTTTTTTTAAAACTTAATTATTATCATAATAATATATTAAACTAATTAAACCATGATAATTTATTATTATTATAATTGACTTTTGACTATTACCACCTTACCGTAAAACAGTGTAAATAGTATAAAAAGATAATATCTTATAATTAGTCACATACTTTGAAAGTTTTATTCAGTATAGTAAAATTCATAATATACGTAAGTCACCACGAATTGTTTTAATATATTATGAACATAATATACTGGTCATAGGTTTTAGCAGTTTGTAGTCAATAACACTCAACAACAATAGCTACATTTAATTTCACAACGAACTGTTGACTGCAGCAAAAGTAATATATCTAGACAAGAAAATTATTATCGATTATTTTTCAACTTTTTTTGTAAACAACAACAATCCTTATATTTCTAGAAAAATTATTAAAAAAGCTAAAAATAAACACCACTATCGTTTACGTGTTAAGAAAAAATAATAACAATAATAAAAATATTATAAATTATAGTAATAATATTATGTGCGATAAAAATAAAGTACGCAAGACTACCGATTACCAATGACAAAAAAAATCTGTAAGTACACAATTCGTTACCGGCGGGCGTCTATAACCTACATATTATGTTACATCAAAACGAAAAAATTCAAACGATTATTCAAAAAATAAATAAACGTCGTGTAACTTGTTCAACCGACACGATCGATCAAATCGTATTACCACACACGTGGTAAAGTGCGTACTGACGGGACATTGATATCAAATCTAAATGTTACGCACCGCTGTAATAACAATAATACTTTTTGATATTAAATATTGCGCTAACCTTCACCAGGTCACTCAATCCATTGTCGTAGATTAAAACTGCAAAAATACGTGAAGGACGAAATATGACGACACTACATATTTCTACGTGCCTTATATTATGAATAATAAGTACATAATACAACACCCGTAAAACATGCGGTGGTCGTGACCGTGAAATCAAAAAAAAAAAAAACCAAAGAGACGATCCCAGTAAAATAGATTGTGTCCAGATCATAGATTTCGTATATATATATATAGTTCAGACGTCTAGTGGCTCATGAAACGTGTGCATAATTCACAGAAATATGCACGGTTTTCGCCTAAAGAGTTCGATATAGACAAATTATGAAATAATATAGGACGTAATATTACAAAATGTTATCGATGTTGTAACTGTTGTAAGATATTTGTATTAGTATCAATATCAATATTATCATATTGTGATATGAAATAATAACCGATATAGATATTGAATACATCCATTATTAATATAGAAATATCAAAAATAAATTCATTTTTTTAAACTTATAAATATTTTAACATAAAAAATGTATATTTATGTATATATGTTTATTTTATAATATTATACCTAGATAATATGGAATAACCCAATCAAATATATAAACATGTATTATGTATAGGAATAAAAAAATGAAAATAATATTTAGCTACTATATTTACATTTACTATAGGTATATACATAAACGGAGATCCTGTGAAATATTGAGGGGGGCTCAAATATTTGATGCCAAACAGACAGTATTATATACCGTACATAATACTGTATAGTTGGAGATATTTGATTAATCATTAATTTTATTTGCTATTAAAAAATATTTTATAAATAGAAAATGTGAATTATAATATATTTTAATATATTTATTTCAACATTGATTCAATATTAAAAAAAGATGAAGGTATTTGGTGACATCGATAACGGAAAATTTGTTTCATATTAATAATATATTCTGTATCATTGAAAAAATATGTTTAAATCAATAGATACAAGTACTATTTTTAAAAAATTTACCCTATATAAATAATCCGATGTTAAAGTACCAACTATACAAATACCAATATAATGTGCACAATTTTAATATTTCCTATGTAATATATATATTATATTATACTATATATAATTACTACTGCTAATTCATACGTGTCATAAAAAATAAATGATACATAATATGCACCACCTCAAGTAGCCTAATTATTGTTTGTAATTTGCACCAAAAATAGTATCTATGTATTCGATTATTTCGTAGCTTATTATATGTATTTGTTTTATATTCATTTTTTAACTAACTTTGTTTATACGTCGCCTTTTAAAATAAATACGCTATTATAATTTATAATATGTTAAAGTAATTTATTTTTATTAGTAACATGATAATTTTTTTTCCAAAAATAATACATTATTATACTATTATGTGATAGTTAATGTGATAATTTTTGTGCAAATTGACTACAACCTTAAACTATATATCCATAATTGATAATAGACAATAATAAATATTTAATAAGAAAATATTATTTTTTTTTATTTTAAATCAGATTTTAGAATCTAAATTGCGATGGATGTATTAATTTAGTTGTATAATTATCAATGTTTTAATGTTATTTTTTCCCATCTTTTTGGAACAATAAAAGGGTTCGATTCTAAAATTTAAGGTTCATTTTTTGTAGCAAATTGAACCTTGTTAAAAATCCCAAATACTTTTTAAAATAATAGAATAAAACAAAACAAAAAAATTGGCAGTTTTTACTCAAAACCCGTTTTTGAAAAAGTTGATTCATTGAATAACTGTATAAAGACATGAAACTTTCACAAAATATTTATTATAGCATTTACTTAATAATTGAAATGAAACAATTTTCAAAATATTTTAGGTTATTATTCACGCTATTTTTTATAGGTACCTATAAATTAAAATTAAATTAAATTAAGTTTTTTTTTTTATTTGTCTATGATAAGTACATATATGTTAGATAAATACAATTTTTGTCTTTTGATAAAAAAAAGTTTGAAAATGTAATACGCAAGATCCCACAACATAATTTGTTTTTAAAGCTATTTAAAAATATTAAATAACATATGTGATTTTTTAATAAGCATTTAAAGTTCAAATGTATTAACAAATTTGTCAAAATCATGAAAATTTAAAAATTATTTTGTAATTAAAAATTAATAAAATATTCAGTTTTCATATGTAAGGCCTTAATATATAATACAAAAATTATAGGTTCTCATAAATAATTCTTTACTGAAACAAAAACATTCAAAAAAATTAACAAATACAATTTTCTATAAACATTTAATGTTTAAATTTGGATTAAATATTTTTAATATTTAATTAAATATTAAACAAAGAATAACAGTGTATTTGATTAGTGACCTTATCAAAATTATAGTACACTCCAACATCTAAACTATAAAGTAATGCAAATTACCTATTTGCCTGGTCACTTTTCACATGTTATTTGCATTTATTTAAAATAACAATTATAAAGTCTTAAAAAATAGGAGGTCACACATTAACACTAAGGATTTTTAATTTAAATTTCAGTACCAAAAGTAAAGTTCACGAAGAGTTGAATGTTAAATATTATTGAACTAACTTAATTTCTAAAACTAAAATACATAATACTAATGATAACAATATGATCGACTACATATCCACAAATCATTGAATTGTTTTTATAAATGTAGTAATTACATAATAAAAAGTTACTTCAAAAAACTGCAACTTAAATTTCAAAATATAACAAAAATATAAATTTGAAATGCCAGGAAATATACTATATCATCTTTAATCTAATAATTCTGTATAAAAAGTGTTACGGTCAAATCATTTACAAAAAATCTTTGTTAACTTATTTTAGTCGTGTTCTGGATATGAGGAACAGAGATAAACATCATCTTAAAATCAAATATATGGTCAAAAGATAAAATGCACGCTCAACTCCAAGGCATAACAATATGAGACATAATAGGGAGTAGGATTAATTAAAAATATGACTATTGCAATTTGAGAGCCAGTTGACTAGTTGAGTAGTTTAAAAATAGAATTATTCAAGTGTTTATACCATCGGTGCGATGACTGGCAACAATAAGTTTACCCAAATTATATAATCAGTATTTAATTTAAATAGCTTGCTAATAATTAGTACATTATATTACAATAATATTATGGTTATTGTAAAATACAAAGTTTAAACTCATTAAATATTTTAGCTTCCACTGGTATTAAGTAAAAAACATAATTAATTTTTTTTTTTTTTGAAAAATAAATTGTTTTTTAGTGTTTAATGTTTATTTTTTATATTGTATAATATTTATACCGGCTTACATATAAGCAATATTATACAATACTTTGTTTATAGTACCTACTAACCAAATATGTTTATTGTGAATTGTTTCTATTTTCAAGAACTTTTTTTTATTTTTATCGTCATTTTTTAGGCCAGTAAAAATGCTTCAATTTTAAAAATGGGGGTGATTTTTGATAGAAAATAACTTTCTTTATATAATAGCGATAAAAAAAAAAAGTACGTTAAGAAATTATTAGGCAAATCCAATTTCGGACAAAATTGATATTATTCTTTTGGTGCAACTTGAAACCGAATAACCATAGATACTTGAAATTTTCACAAAAAGTTTAAATTATTATTTTCTGTTTACAATGAAATTTTAAAAATTTAATACAAAACTTTTCATGAGTTGTTAATTTTTTAATTATTCAATTAAAAAATATAGATTTTTATTTGCAGTATTTTTTATACGCGTTAAAAGTTAGAATTTTGTTGTATTACTAATAAAAATAACAATAGATACTTGAAATTTTCACCGAATTTCTATAGTATAATTTTCATTGTATTATAAAATATACAACATTTTAAACTAATTTTGAACTATTTATAGACAAGACAAATTTTCATATATTTTTTTTCTACAAATGTTGATAAAAAATTATTTGCTATAGGTTTAAATTCTTGAAAATTTTTTAGAACACATAAACTATATATACCACATAAGATGTTCTTATATCTTCATAAAAATAAGTGCATTTTTTTATATGTATTTAAAGTTAAATTTTTTTCGAAATTCGTTAAAATTGCAAACTATTTTGTTAGAAATGTATAAAAACTTTTCTTAATATACCTACCTAAGTTTTGGAATTTTAATAGATAAAAGTAATTCATACCAAGACCATAAAATTTCAAAAATATATAAACAATTTTTTTATATATATATATTTTAATTTTAAATTTGGACAAAATTACGTATTTATGTAATAAAATATCGATGTTAATTATTTTTTATAATTATATAAGAACATTTATGAAAACTTAAAACGTTGACGTTTATTGATATATTATATTATTATTATTATTATGAATTTTACTTAACACAATAACATTTTTGATTTTTCTTAAGATATATATTTATACAATGAATCTATTTTTACTGTCTTATGGTATTTACAGAAATATGTTATTACATTTTGAGTTATATAAATTGATATAATATAATATACATATATATTATTACAATAATTTAATACTAATATAATAAATGCAATATTTTCGGAAAAAAATATATTAACCTACCATAATACTAAAAGTAAAATAAATGACTTTAATAGTTATATAAAAAAAACATCATGAAATATACTTAATGATATAGGCTGACAGATCGTTCTTGCTCAGAATCGTTTTTCGTACACAATGACACATACATCATTGAATTCAAATTTAACACGCCCGTCAGCCATAATAGTGACCCGCTCAACACTTAATGTACCCACGCAAATAGGCACTTTTTAACTTTGGGAGTATTATACATAAGATATTATGCAGAATGATTCTCGATACTGTATTATTGCAGGAGCCACAGAATTTTTAGAGGACCATTAGAATCACAATCAAAAAACGAAATTATTGCAAGTGACACAGGTATAGTAGTATATAATATATATCATTATCACTTATCACAATGGTCCATTAACCAAATTTTTATATTAGCATTATCTATTTACGATTAAATTTTCAAAATATTTTAACTTTTTTAAGCTATTTATAGACAATTGAAATTTTCGATTTTTCTAAGTTTTTTTTTTTTTTTGAAATGATTATAAAAAAAATTGGATATCCAAAAAATCTTTAAAATTTAATACAAGGTTTATTATAAGTTGTTCTTATCGTAGTGAAAAAAAATCAAAAACCGTTGGTCACAATTTTTGTTTATAAGCATTTACAATTCAAATTTTACGAAATATATCAAAATCGCGAAAATTTGTAAGGAATTTTAAAATTGATAATTCGTCAAATGTTTACAATTTATACCTAAGGTTGAAAACCCCAATATAAGATTATCCATAAATTTTCTTTTAAGTTACTGTAAAAAAAAATTCCAGCATCAATATAGAAAAAATGTTATGAGCGTATGAAATTTATTTTTTTACGAAATCGATAAAACAACGATGTATTACAATTTGAATATAAGTAATAAGCTAATAACATAATATATTTTATTAATTATCCTAGACTAACAAATCATCTCCGTTCAGAATCGTTTTTCGTATACAATGATACCTGTTATTGTTATTGTTATAAATTTAACACATCCATTATCACTATAATGGACCTTCTCTCAATCTCTACTATACATCAGAGCGATATCCACTTGCCTAACTTTTTATTTATTTTAATTTCACTATAGTTAAAGCATATTAAATAATCTTAATGTTTTTGATACTTATTGGCAATTAATGTGTTTATTTACTCTATAAATTTTTGTCACTTGATAACATTTTTATCGTCATATGATAATAGCCTATATAACAACTGTCCAAGATCCAAGTTCTAAAAAGTAAAACAACGAAAATTCACTTGACATTCCTAAATTATTTGTAATAATTTTTTGTGATTTTTGAATATTTACGCTAATGGTCATTGTGATAATATTATTATGATTATTAGTGTCTCACTTAAATTCATACTTGGATCCTGGTACCGGGTCCTGCATTATATTATGTTGTAAGAGTCCTAATATGATATAAAATGTCGGAATGACTTGTGCGACTACTTATTTGCAAACTCGCGCTTAACAACCTAATTGCGATCTATCACATAGATAAATAATACAAAAGATACAAAGTACTACTTAATATTTTACTTTATTAATTTCTAAAATGTCGTATGGTTATAAATCAATAACCATATGTCATATTTAATCGTACTAAAAATCCATTTAGTTGTTTAACATAACAAAATGCAGTCATAACTTAATATTTAATTATATTATATTGTATTTTTATTAATTAATAACTTAATTACATTAATTTTCTTTAAATTATTGAACTATTATAGGAATATTATTAATAATTATTAATTTGTACTGTTTTGATTCATTACGCTTGAAATTTTATGACACTTAACATTTTAATGAGAAATATCGTTTGAATACACACAAACCATCTAATTTTTAATTATATATATAATACTGCAATTTATTAACTTGCATCTTTGAATACACTGTCTGACTGTCATAAATTTATTTTTTAATAACATTGTTATTGGCTATCAACATTTTAATCATAATTAAAATAGATTTCTTTACAAAATTAGTACGATTTATTGGTAGGTGAATTAATTTCTTAAGCCTGGTGCAACCAGAAACATAAATGTCGAGTCGTTCAACCAAACGAGGTATAACTATTTAAAACTGAAAATATCTCTGATATGACTATAGTCGTGGGGTAGGTGAGCAATATTGAACTAATAGTACTATGCAAATAGATTAAACGTATATTAAGTCATAAGAAACAAATAGAGGTAATCTATATGTAGTATAGTATTTTATTACTACTAGCTGTATGCCTGTATATAACTACTAAAATCTAACTTTGGCTTGGAAAAAATAAGCAATTATAAAATAAGGTGCTGTATAGGTGTATCTCGGTTTTAGGGTATACCTCAGTTTACAAATAAATGGGCAACCCGCTTTTGCATTCCAAAATTGCTAAATATTAATAAAATACACAATAATTTTTATATATTAGGTATTTAGATGTATATACGATATACAATAAACCTACATATATAACCTATATTATACTATACGTGTGTCGTGTACACATATTATACAATATGACACCACTGACAACGTTATTAAGAGATAATCAAAATATATTGTATATTAAAAGTGACAATATAGCTTGTAGATGCGTATGACTATCGGCTAATGACGAAGAAAAGGAACTACGGTAGTTGTTTTTTTTTTTTAATCTCCAAATCCTTTAATTAATACTCCATCGAATGCCCATAAAAAATTGCACACTCTCCTTGCCACAAACAATCCAAAGTTTCCTGCAGCGGTGATATGACGTATACTGCACAGTAGAGAGGTGGCGGTTACCCTTACACAGAGTCCAGTTCAAACCCTGTGAGCTGTGAGAAAGGGGTTAGTGGTAAGTATAGACGCGCTACCGCTGTTATTAAAAGATTTAAGAACTCATTAAGAAGTTTTAATGAATCGTTATGATGCCACACCATATTCTTCACTGAGTGTCGTTAACGGATTTCTCTACTGAAACCCGGTGATTATTGTTTGGTGAGATTGCAGTGAGCCACTATCAACGTTTTTTTTTCGTAGGGGAGGGGGACAGCGCGCACCCGGAAACTTTTGCTCCACAAGTGCCATCGTGATCATGTCTAGTGTGGCCCACACGTCTCGTAACCGTGTTTGTATCAGCAATTTGTTGCTAGTTTTACCAACGCGAATCACTATATTCATATATAAGGTTAATGGTTATACACTCATTATTTCATAACATTTTAATTTTTTGTAAATATTATTTTTACATAATTTAATATAATTTTTAAAACTATTTATCATCATATTTTTTAAGCTTTTTACTTTTTTGACAATATATCATACATTTTTAACTTCATATTCCGAAGAAGAATATTTTTCGAATTACTTCAATACATAAAAATCAAATTTTGAATTATTAGGTAGTTACTTAATTATTAGTATTAAGTATTTATACCTAAACGTTTTAATGAACGGATTAGTTGAATAACATTTTTCGGGGTACTTACTATATGCAAGGCAGTAACTGGAAAAACAATTTGTGGGTAGTCCATTATTTTTTTTTTTAAAATATAGATAGTTACATATTACCTTAGATTATACCTTACATTCAACACTAAAATATTTCTACTTTTAAAAAAACACATAATCTACGTGTTTTGTGCAATCTACTGGTGGTTTTATATAGTATAGTTTTTTCTACAAAAAAAAAAAAAAAAACATAATTATACAACTCATTCATTGTACCAATCTGAATCTAAAAAATAATTATTTAAATAATTAGATTGTCTTACAATATTTAAATTAATATATAAGACATGATAGATATAGATAGTATAGTTATATTGTAACTATAGGAAACATATTGACTTTTGTACACAACCAGAAATCGAGTAAAATATATTCGAATCTAATGAATATTAATATTATATATTTTAAAAGTATATCTATAAATATATATATTTTTTATATCAAATTGAAATAAATAATGGATAACGAAAGAGAGATATTACAAAAAATGGAAATTTATATAGAGAAACTAGAAATAAAGCTTACATCAATATTCAATATAAAGATGCAATCGCTAAATCGGAAGATTATATGTTGGAGTACAAAAAAGCTACTTAATCATTAAATTTATATCTGATAGATAAATTCAACGAGTTGATTAAGATAAATAAAGAACTATTTAATAATTACGATACGATATTTACGGATCGGTTAACTTTTCAAGAAGAAAATTAATATTTTCAAATTAGAAATAAACTGTTACATAATTGATTAGAAAATCAGATGGAGATAGAGGAGTTAAATAAGGAAAATTGGCCCAATTTAACAAAATTAAAAACTGCAAAAGAAACTGTCAAGTATCAAAAAAAAAA
Organism: Rhopalosiphum maidis; assembly: GCF_003676215.2. Classification (NCBI taxonomy): domain Eukaryota; kingdom Metazoa; phylum Arthropoda; class Insecta; order Hemiptera; family Aphididae; genus Rhopalosiphum; species Rhopalosiphum maidis. The sequence continues at coordinate 73,619,019 of NC_040877.1, forward strand.
ATTCAAAAAGATCAAGAACATCATACAGCTAATTAATTCCATAATATCTACGATGAACTACTTGTTCGGTGGAATTTCTTATATTTTATAATTTATGTCAATAGTTGAACAGTCAACTATTTAATAATAATAATAGCGTAGCAAAATGTAAATATAACCCTACTGCACGTCTATACATATTGTAGTAAAAACTTGGTTATCGTATATTATGTGATTTACCATGTGACAATAATAATAGATTGCCTTTAAAAAATTATTAATTCAAAACACATTGAAAATGATTGTTATATATTAGATCGAATTGTTGTTACATTACTCTTATAAAAACGACTAACGACTAACCTAACGAGATTTGCTTACCTGAAACCTGCAAAGAGCATCACTGCTGAAAACTGTACGAAGTTTCAAGTATAAATCCTAAATGTTTATCTTAGCCATTTAAATTAAGTGTGTCAAATAATAAATATAGCCAATGTATAAGTACAATATAAATATGATGTGTATTTAAATTGTATATGATTGTTATTTCAGGTTTTTTTAAAGTGTTTTATCGTTATAATAAACCTAAAAAAATCTTATTGAACTAACAATTAGGTAAAACATTAAAGTAAAATCTAAAAATCTAAACGCAAAAAATGACCATTAATCTAAACATATTATGAATAACTGCTAAATTTCTATACCTACAATTTACATAGGTAAATAATATAAAATAAATGTTATCTAATATCTTTATTATAAGGTGACATGATATGTGTGTTGTACCTTAACGCACTGTTTTCGGCGGTAATCCACTATAAACAGCCAACAAAATGGGAGACTGGAACTTCGTCAGGCTAAAAACCATCTAATGAGCAATCAAATAAACAGACGATGTCACGGAAATAGTTTAAAAAATCAAACTGACGGATATTGAGAAAATAGTCTTGTTTTTACAAGACTAACCGACGAATAACGATGGAAAATATCACGATTACCACCTCACGAGTATACTACGCATACAAATGGATAGCACGGTCAACAAATTTATACCACGGTCGTGAAACCAGACTTTATATTGCGGTTGAGGTGACACTGCGTGACAGTAATATTTTCTGTTGATCAAATGATCAATACTACAGAATTATTGCAATAAAAAACCGTGACCACCGGCAGTATTTTGTACGTCTGCCGCGTCTTCCGATTTTCATCATTGTTTGCTTAAACCTTAAACATTCAAACTTTTTTTGTCATCGTGACTTCTTAATATTTAATACAATGTGACAATATTCCGATGAAACGAAATTAGTTTAATAAAGGCAAGCCTCATCACTTCCGATCCGAAGAAACGTGTAGCCTGTTTGTTAAAAATCATAATCCGATGATGACACGGCGTGTCGTAATAAAAAGTATATAACACATTAACTGTAGTGATGTAGCTAGGAGGTTGTTTTAGGTGTTAAAACACTTAAGCCGCATTAATGTAAAATGTTTAAGTATCTACTATATAACTCACATTTCTAGAAAATATTTCATTAATTGTATTTCATAATATTCATATTTGATATTATTATTAGTAATAGGATTGATGACTAGAATGGAGAATGAATATCCCAGTCACACACGTTATATTTAAGTATAAAATTAAAACACACTCCCCGATCGAAACCTATAATAACACATAATATTTTGCTTTTGATAATTTAGTATATGAGTATAATATGACTTGACCGCAGATTCCGGTACACCTGTATTTTTATTTTATATACGCTGTATATACAGTATACACGTTAAATATAATAAAATAGTAAATTATATTAATGATATTATTTTCAATTCTATACCACATTGTTAATTAAAAGAACACACCTTCAATTAAACGGTATATTATACGTACTTAAGCGTTGGATTATTTTTAAGCCCCTTTTCCCCCTTCTAATTCATGACTACATCAGTAACATGAGCGGAACATGAACGCGGACGGTTTTTGACAAATTCGACGAGACGACCGTGTATCTTATCATGTCGGCCGAAATAAAATATAGCCATCGTTTGTGTAAATATATAACCCCTTGCCCCGAATACACTTCGTTAACTACGAAAAGTCATCCACAAGAAAAAAAATACCCTACCGAAAGACTGACTGTGATATATTGCTAACATGTTTTGTAGTGTTCATCTCAAAGTTGCTTCAAAAATTCGGTTTATAATGTTCATATAGTCTATGTATAATAACAGTATCGTACCTATATACACTATACAGCCATTATCCTATAAAACGCATTAATGTATATTGTACACGCGTATTGCACATATTATAAAGAGTGATTTTTTAGACGTTAAATACTAATTTTTTCAATCAATTTCGTTTTTTTTTAAAACGAATTGCTTTTGTCTTAATTTAAAATAAGAAACTCAAAAATAAAAATTATGTCATATGCTCTTATATATCATACTATGATGCTTTTCTAGATTTTTTTAGACTAATCATGGAGGATTTGTGAAAATAATTATAATTTATACAAAAAATAAAACATCAATATTGTTCAAGTTCAATTTTTTAAAGTAACTTTTCATTTTCTAAATAACGTAAATATGATGAAATATAAAATAAGATTGCTTGTCATTTAAAAAAGTTAAATATTAAAAATAGAGTAAGCTATTTAAAAAAAGATATAAATTTGATTTTTTTTTATCGAAAATTGAATGTTATTTTTAAAGTAAATAGGTAGGTAGTTGTAATTAAATTATTAAATATACATATTCAAAAACAAAATTTTAAACCGTACGTTAAATAAATAAAAATATTCATTGTACATCATAGGTACGATATATATATATTACCTACTATGCTATTTACATTATACTGAGTATCCCAAAAAGAACGTTTTTTTTAAATTAGCTAAAAAAACACTTAATTGTTCAAACAAATACAAAAAAGGATATGTACAGTTTCGGTATAACATCTGAAATACTTATGAAAAATAATATCATTCGATTGTCCTCCCCTAGCTTATAGACAGCCCGAAGTGGGATCTAGAAAATTAACAATAACCTCCTCCGAGTTCTTTCTGATGAGTTTCAATGAGGACGCCTTAACCTAACTAGGGCTTTTGAGATCAACAATTGAACCAGTTTTTTCGATTTTTTTATTAGCTGACGAATCGATGACATATTGGGAGCAGCATCCAGTCCGAACAAGATACGAAGTTGTCCCACAGTCTACGCACCACTTTCGTTAGATTGGTAAAATGTCTCAATAACCAACACACGTGTTTCAATTGACATTCGATTCATAGTGACACTTGACAAAAACTGACTATATAACAACAAACTGAAATAATAGGAGATTAAAAAATGATGATAACAATGTTATAAACAATGTTGTAAAGATAAATACAAAAAAATGGCAACAAATTTAAAAAAAAAAACGCTCTTTTTGGGACACTCTGTACATACACCTGAAATAAAACTATTTTACTACTAAAATAATTTATAAGCTATAACAGGTATATTACTGAAAACTGAATGTTTCGTTTAACTATTTTTTTCCTATAATAACAATGTATGTAGGTACCCAATTTATTAAATAGGCGTATCTTATAGGTGACAATCGGGTAATACGCACAATAGTAATTGTCTGGCCGTATCGGACCAAACTTAAGGTATAATACAAAATACAATCACTACACTGACGAGGGCCATGGCCCAAGGTTTTTGATTTCAATAGTTTTATCTGTAACTAATATATCAAGTGTATACAATATATAATAATGCGTTATACACTTATACTATTATACACATAGTTATATAAATACGATGTATGTATAATGTAGCCATATAGGAATACCGATATTATCTATTATAAATTATAATAATACTAAATATATATTTAAGTATAACCTCTATAATAATATAATATAGGCAATAAAGCTAATTACTAATCGGATAAGTTGATCAGTGATACACATTATGTAAGTGAAGCGAAACAAATTTAATATTATTTTATCAACATTATTATGATTTTTTTTTCGTCAAAACTCGCGGTACTTAACTACAATTCATGTGTGTATGTCACTCTACACTACATGCGTAAGTATTAAATATCTTAAAACGTTGGTCCAAACATTGCCAACGTATACTATTATTATATTTATAAAAAAAACGTACCTACGACTGAGAGAATATTATTATGTATTTATGTCAAACTCATGTTTTCACCAAATATAATATATATACATATATCAGCTATACCTTCTATTAAGACATGTAGTAAAATATGTTATTTTAATGCAGATAGATAATAGGTAACATATTATACCTATATATCATGGTATACCTACTATTATAGCCATCTCGAAAGTAGGCCAACCGTTCCATTCATAAAATTGTTTAAACACTTGCACAGAGTTCCGCTGTATTACAGTATTTTTATAGTATTTAAACTATATTGCAGCACTTATATTTTAAAATAAAATAATATTTTACAAATATATTAACATTATATTATATTAGCCTAAAAATAAATATATTGTTTTTAATTTTAAGTTGACTGAGATTTTCAATAGTGCACTGCATTAGTTTTTATAGATGAATATAATATGAATAAAACGCTTCACTTTATTTGTAAGTTGCATTGGTTTTATATGTCGAACTACTCGAACTATATAGATACCTATTACTTAATTACAAAAAAAAAAAACATGTTAAAAGTTAAAATAGACATTTGTTTTATTTTAAAATTTTCGAACGAAAATTCGGAAAAGTAAATACCGACTGGTCATAATTTTATAAATTGTAATTATAGTTCTCGTTTCAAATATAATTTAACAAATCCAACTTAAAAAAATTAAACAGCTCGTTATTCGTTTCAATGTAAAAAACAGGGTAGATATAGACATATAGTAAAAGTAAAGATAAAAGTAGGTACCGAGTACAGACTACGTAGCAGTCTTGTAAAGTATTCGAATAAAAGTATTTGAATACTTTTTTTGTATTTGAATACTATTCTAAATACATAAAAAAATTTATTCGAATACGTATTCTGAATATCTTTTTTTAGTATTTTTATTTTATATTTAATACTAAATTTGAAAAATAAATGTTTGTGTTTATAAATTATAATCTTGGGTAGTGGTCATTAAAAACATAAAATATAGAATTAGCTATAGCCCATAGACCTTATACTAGTTGACTTGATGTGCGGACGTGTGGTGTACGATGTACTACCTACCAGCGCTGTCAGGTTTATACTTTATACGCCGGAACTATATCCATATGACCACACTCCGTCTATTTATAGTATAAGGACACGAGGCCTATGGTATTACTGTATTAGCACAAAAAACCAGATAAATAGTGATAGTAATTTGTTATTACCAGTGTAGATAATATCCATATTTTGAGCAAAATAAGTATTAATAAATAATATTTAAAAGTATTCAAATAATTTTTTGAGTATTTCAGAATGTATTCTAAATATATTTTTGAAAATTATTCGAATACGTATTCCGAATACAAAATAAAAGTATCATTTACAAGACTGCTACGTAGTCATTAAAATATTAGCAATTTATCATTAAATTTTGTAGGTATTTCTCACGACAGTGGCGTTTCTGTAATAATTTTTAGTATTTTATTATTTTTATTATTATTTAAAATTTATGATATATTATAATACTAAATATCAGTTTTAAAATGTTTAAAAATAGCTTTGGATTTGTTGATATTATATTTAGTAGGCAACATCGAATACGGAGAAACACTGGTTAGCAGTGTTTGTGCCATTTCCATTCCAAGTAAACTATTATCTGGTAACGACTGTATTAGGTATAATTTATAATATAATAATAATTAATAGGTACCTAATATACCTAATAAGAAAATAAGGAATGTATTAATATAATCTGTATGGGCGTATAGGTCCATTTAAAATATTTCAAAAACCTTAACTTCGAATATAACTGAATTTAGACTTCAGAATAAACCTAATTCTTTTCAATATGAAACATGCAGTTTTAAACCTTATAACGGTTCGTTCAACAAAGCCCATAAGTAGAAATCAGATAAAATTATTGGAGAGCTTTTACTATCTATATGTATAGGTTATACACGATAAAAAATGTTCTTCCTTCGTTCAAATTCTTGGCAATTATACAATTTAATAATATATATAACATCGTGAAATTTTTTTAAATCCTAAAAACTTATATGACTATAATATATAGCCATATAGATATAGGTATACTATACCAGTATATTATTATTTATTATTCTATGAGTTGAGGATTAAGCCTATACTCACTGACGTTTCAGTGATTGAAATATCACTGCGTCTATAACATACTCAATGTTTAAATGTAGGTAGCCATATAAGTAAACTGTAAGTCATTGACACCTATAATTGAGCTAAAATTTCTACAACTTACGAAAGGAAAACCTTAGATTTTAAACTTACATATTATAAAGTACCTACATCATTGCATAATTATGCGATAGGTTGGAACGGTTAGGTTAAGTAGTAGGTACCCACGGGAGACGGGGCGATTTAAAATATTTATTTTAAAGCCTGCGGACTATTAAATATTAATTGTTATTTTATCAATATAATATACATTATACTGCAGCCTTTCAATTGAATTATACACCGTGGGTGCAGCTACACAACACAAGTGGTGGCAATAAGAATAGGTACCTATATTTTATGAAGAGCGAGAGCGGGTATCTAAAGACTTCCCAGACTCGTTTAAAATTTACGAATAATTTATTTTATGGATTGGGGTTGTTTAGTAGTTGGGTATTTATTTGTAATAGTTGCTCCACACAAAAAAAATGTAACGGTAGCTGCCAGTCGATATAATAATATATACGTTGGTATATATAGCATTAAGATGAGCACGCTTTGTTTTCGATTTGGCACGTGTTTGATAAGTGTGTAGTCATTGACTGTCATTGCTTTTAAAATTTGCCGGTACAAGTGCCTTGTATTTATATTGTCGATACACAATATTTTATATTTAAAGGGCGTCTACTGTGTCTATTCTCTATGCTCGTGCAATGTACTTAAAACAACATAATATAGGAAACACTTACACATTTAAATAGGTCATTTATTTTGATCGGCCCTTTCATAAATCTTAACGATTTTTTTAAAAAGTATAATTTGAAAAAACTTATTAACAGGGAAATAATATTATATCACACGCGAATAATCAAAATGAATCTTCCGGATGTCAACGACCATATTATAGTTGTAGCGCACGAGTATAATAATTTAATTCTCTAGCCAGACATTTATATTTAATTCTCAGGACGCGTAGTCCTTTAATCGTATTTCTTCTGGACGCGGACAACCGTAGATACTTGCCATGCTATATAGATGTGACATCTCCCTCCCTTTATTTTTTTTCTTTTTCCTTCGTTCAAACCGGTAATACAATTTCCGAGAGATCGAACTGAGTTGATACACAGTTAAATATAAGTATTTATTAAGTATACATATTACAATATTATGCATATGGATAACGGATTATAGATTGTAAGACAATAGTTATTGTTTTTTTTATATAATAAATGTGTCAAAACGGTTTATTTCAATTCCAAAACTTTCAAAATGATGCCAATATGTAAAATAAGTACAAAATGCATTTAAACATCAAAATATCATACTATTATGATTGTATTATATTATATAAAAAAAAAAAGAAAAAAAAAGCACAAATAAATAAACAACATCAGTTAATAGTAGAAATATTAAATAATAAACGAATACTACCTAGCAAAAAAATATTACACGTATTTATAGGAATCGTAAAAATATATAAATATTATGTAAAGAATGTAGTTTTTCAGTCGAGGAATTTCTCATTGAGTCTTGTATTTTATCGAGTTGGCCATTGTTTAAATTAAACTTTAATACAGGTAATATATAGTTATTTAATATAAAAAAAAAATACGTAAAGAAATCGATTTTCCCGTTTAATTTATATTGTTTGGAAAAAACACCATTGAGCTCGTACAATACAAAATATAAAGATTAGGAACTCAAAACAAGAGATCGGGTGTAGTTTCTTCACTCCAGGGCACATACGTGTCCATCACTGACATGTCTTCTTCATTTTTATCGACCACACGTTTTACAGGTTTCATATTACTCCTGCTCACACCGTATTCACCGAGAAACGCTTCTTCGTTTGTGCCCAATTTACTTGGAATGTAATTGCCAAATTTACCTGAAACATTATGGTCTAACGTTTAGTAAAAACATTTCTCCGAGATAATAATATAAGTTATCGCTTCGATTCTGTTAATGAAATTACAATATTTTGTTAAAATAAATAAATAAAGTAAAAACATACACTAATTTAAGTGTAAAAATCGATACATTTTAATTTATTAAAATTTGACTAATTTCCGATTAGATTTTTTTTTTTAAATATTTAATAATTTACTTAAAATATTATTAACCAAACGAGAGTATGCGTGTATCTATTAATATACATAAATATATATATATATATTACATATATGTATGGAAAAATATAACTAATGGGTTTTGAAAAGTTTGTTTCACTGTCTATGAAATTAATACGCAGTGTCCTATTGATATGCTAAATACCTATAATTATTTTAGTACGATTAAAGTGTCGAAGTGCAACGGAATAAATAAGCGGACATCATTCATGACGGATGAATTAAACACGCATGAAAATGTGGTAAATAAATATATACGCATATTTATGTATAATTAGAATGGTTGAAAACTAAATACAAACGGGATATTTCAAGATGTAATTTCAATGTTGAACCTTGACCATCAGTGAAAGTATTGGCGACCTACTTTGTGCAGACTATACCGATACGTAAATATTCAAACGAAATACATATAACACGTCTAATCGGTTTATACGGAACATAATATCATGTATGAACCATTATGTTTGTTCCAGTCTGCAAGAACAAAATCTAATGGTATTCCAGACGATAAATTGTGTATATTACTTTTTGGCGACATGGTCGTAGAATCGTCGTTTTTTGTCGTTTCCTCTTCGATCAACATCGATGCTTCAGACGGATATTCGTGCGTCGTTTCGAGTACGTCGGAGAATTTTATGTGGAGGTCCTAGAAAATAAATGGTAATTGTTAATGTAACATAACAATAAAGTCCGTCACGTACTTGATATCGCATTAAAAATTAAAACAGTAATTATTTGTAGATTCAATTGCGTATGACCTCAAACTAGGTTTACTTAGTTTCCAACAGTTAATACTTAATAGAACGCTGTGCCGTTATAAGTTGTTGTTACAGCACAATGACCCACAGTTTATGACCTTCGGATAGGTACTATATTCTCAAACAACGAAGAATTTGCTACCACTAAAATTTTTAATTTTCTATCGCAAATTTTAAACTGTTTGAAGATTGGTTATTTATTTTTTTTATCGGACTACATATTTTCACTAATGATTGACCTAAAACCGGTATGGCGACCTAAAATATATAAGTAGTATGCATATACTGTAATACTTTAATACATCTTATAATATCAATAATCTCATGCGAAAGTACAAAGAAAAAATAACTATATATTCAATTTCCCATTAAAATGTCACGGTTAATACTTCGGCAAACGTAGTGAATAACAATCTAATTTTAATAAAGTTATTAAAAGAACAATAATCCGAATCATCGACCAATTACGAAATGCCTTATTTAATTGTACATTTTCAAACACTTAAGACTTAATAACAATTCACATCAATAAATCATACTCTAATAATCTTGTCTAGTCGATTTTTCTATAGTTACCTAGCTAATACTAAATTATTTATTGATTTGTTTTTTTATGAAACAAAAGGTATAAAAATAAATACCATTCATGTGGATATTTTCACAACATTAGCATTCATAGAATTTTTAAAGAAAAGTCTTTACAGTCAATATTATTAACAACTATTTTAATAAATTAATGTAAGTCCATAAAAAATGGTCTCAATCTTTTTTTTACCACATTTTTTAAAATATTATTTATTATAAGTTATAATTTATAACTTACAATTATTACTTGTTAGTTGTTGATAGAGAAAAATATTAACTACAATAATGTCCATGCAAAGACTATCCAAGAGTCAAGACATTAAGTAAAATTTAACAAATTACAACATTAAAAACATTTATATGTAACAAAGACTATACTGAACTAATGACTACAATGAAAAACTCTTTGAAACAGGAAATATTGTATGGCATCGTGTTGCCCAGTGGCTAATACTTCAGCATTCAAGTGTCATTGTGCAAAAGAATGCGTACATATTGTATTTATAAAATAAATAATAATGCCCGAGGCTCTTTCTACAAAGAACCAGCTCATTGACCTATGATGAATGTCTTCGAGCTATAATAATAAAAAAAACTTGTTTAATCTACCCTTTATCCTTACTTATTGGCTATTCAATTATTTTCAAACAGAAAAATCAAGTATAGTTAGGGTTTAATTAGAACTAATAATTCTGTTTGAAAATTATAGTCAAAACTTTATGATGCTTAAAAGATTATTCCTTATTATATTCAATGTAATTTAATGATTTTAATTTTTAATTATTTAATTTTTTTTTTTTTTACTATATTGATATTATGAATAAAAATCAAAAATTATATAAAAAAGGTTCTTGGAAATATTGACCAATATAATCTTTAAACGCTTATAATTAGAATTGTATACATGTTAAATTTAATATTAAATATAAATAGGTATAACTAAACAATGTTTATATATAAATATATATTATTTATTCCTTTGAATATGAATAAAATACTTTTAATTATTGTTTAAGTACTATTTTTGAATAAATTGTAAACTAATAACAAAAAAGTAATATTTTAAACTTCCAATTATGGAGTATAACATTTTAATGATAAATCAAAAATATTTTAATCAATAGTTTAATTATATTAACGCAACTAAAAACTAACAAAAATTAGTTGGTATTTGATAATAGTATGTTTAATTAATTCATAGTTTCATATCCAAAACCATATAGATAACAAAATGTATTAAATTAATTCACAATATTGTTTAAATAGAGACTCAATAATGATAAGAATAATGAGTAAAGTGTGAGATAACATTCAAATGTAATTACATAAATAATGAAATTAATATAGCTCCTTAAAATAAATAGTAGTGTAGATAAAATTGAGTAGATAATAAAACTTACTTTTCTTGGAGTTGATGTATTTTCTTTTCGAAGATTTGAACGGCCAATTATAATATTGTCACCAACAAAAATGACATAATTATCACTATTTACATTATCAATATCATCAGTACTTGATTCTTCACAATGTGCATCCAACATGATACAGCCATCTTTAACTCCCTAAATTAATATAAATTAATAACATAAAAATAATACAAAATTAATCAATCAAAATTATATATTACATAAGAATTGTCTCTTCTTTGTATTGGACCTTCACTATCAATATAGTTTGGTACTCCTTTTCTGTTAACAAAATTGAAAACTACACTGTTTTCATGATTATCCCAACGTTTTTTATCCCACAAGCCACTTATTCGTTTTTCACCGTTGGTATTATTAGTATTATTATTATTATTTATAAATTTGTTTTCTATTTCTTTATCAGACAATTGAGCATTTGTAGTTTCTTCAGGCTGCAAAATAGTTCTGGTTGTTGGTCTGATAACACATATCTGCTTGGTTTGTATTGATATTGGTTTATTATCAATAGCAGTTGCAGTAATGGCAGTTTTAATAGAAACTCTGTGTCTCTGTGATCCACCGTCATCAGATGACATAGATGATTCGTCTTGGCTAGAACTAACTTCATCATTAATCAATGATTTGGAACGATCAAAACCCAATGTCTCCTTCTTTTTTAATCTATAAACAGATTAACTAATTAAATATACTTGAAAGATTTTTAATAACAATTTTTATTATTTTTAAAAGTAATATTTTAACAATATATAAGTAGGTAATAAATTTAATTGTTTAATAATGAGTGCATAACTTATACCTAATCATTGACAAATTTAAACATGAGATAAAGCCAATAAAGGTGAACATAATATAAATATCCAATTATTATTCAATAAAGATTAACCTTTCTTTCTTAAAATGTAAGAAAGTAGATATTTAAAACATAAGAAATACCTAATATTTAAACATTTTAAATGTAATTGTTTTAAACTGATTATTGGTTATTTTATTAATTTATTATGAAATGCATAGGTTATAGGTATTTATTAAGAGCATTTGGTTTGAAACTATTTAAATTTTGTCTAATATTATGTTTTATGATCTTCATGAAACTATAGAGATATATGATAATATTTCATGAATAATATTGACATACCTAATACTTTTCATTTTTTATAAAAAGTATATTATTCAATTATGAATCATATCAAATTTTATTTTATTTTACAAGGTAGAAGGTTTAACTCCATACTACTTAGGTATCTGTATAAATAATTAATGTGTTATTTTACACATTTACCGGTACATAAATGTTTGTGTACTTTATCAAAGGGGCTTTTATTTTAACATTTTAGTCCAGATCTAAGAGATATAAATAGTTTACTATGTCTATAATTGTACACCAATAAATTCTTATGACTAAATATCAAGATCTAAATGAATAGATATGATCACAATATCAGATGCATTATTTGTATTAAGTATATTAAGAAATTTATGAAGTCTGGTAATAAGTGATTACTGATCAATTTAGTACATTAAAACATATATATTTTCTCATTTAAAGTGAAAACAATTTTTGTATAATTTACTCGATAATTTATAAATTGCAATAGGTTTAATTTAAATATAATAGTTATATTCTTGTATTCAAAAAAAAAATTATGATAATTTATATAACCTTCAGTACATATTTAAAATACCAATATACTAAATCATTTTAAAATAGGTAATAATTAATTTATAAGCAATTGAACTATAAATATAGGTAAATTACATTTGTATACAATCATTATTTGTCAAATAAACACATCACAAATCAAAAAGCAATTATATATATATATATATAAATGTAAATACCTAACTAAAATATGGTAAGTACCTAGCCTACATAATATATGGGAAAAAGAGATTAATGAAATAACATCTATTATCAAAATGATTACTATAACATTTTGTCTTATAAGTTATAACTGTAGATAACCTAAAAATGCTTACTTGATAAATTATAATAATAATTATCAAATAGGTAACTAATTCAATGTAACATTAAAGAAAAATAGATTGGTAAACATAAACCTAATTAAATCATAAAGTATAAAATTAGAGAGTAAATCTTATTCAACTAAGTATAATGTCACTTTGGTACCTAGTTTAAAACTATATTTTAAGTAATTAGAAATATCTAATGAGTTCATAACTGTTAACGGAAGTAATATGATATTTAATTTAGTTTAATGTGTTATCTATTTAACATTGTATATGTTTGAATGAGTGATTAAAGTGATCACCATACATATAACATCATTGAACAAATGAAACTGATGTTTATGAATGAATAAATGTTTAATTCATTTTTCATACTATCTAGAATATGTACCTCATACATTCTAATTCATAACCAATTGTCTAATAATTATCATCAAAAGATATTAGTTTAGAATAGGTAGTTATAAATACAAAAAAGTATAAACTCAAGTATAAATACTTCAGTAGTCCAGTCAATTTAAAATGTAGGAAGTTACTTTTATTTGTCTTAACCACAACTTATTAAATATGCATTACCTGTTTGGATATTTAATAGGTGGGGACATTTTCTTCAATGGTGCTTTGTTCATTCTAGCTGGACGTGATTTTTCTGGACTCATTATTGGCTTAGGTAAAATTGCAGGCTTTATCTTGATGGGTTTCAGTTCGGTCTGCGTCTTGGTTTCAAATATTTTTTTATACGTCTTAACGACATCGGGTGGCGGCAAATCGCCATTTGTTGTTTTCGGCTGTTGTTCGTCCATGTAGCCATTAGCGTTGACCGAATGGGGATCAGACAGGGTCTCCATGGAACGGGCACGCTTCATGGTATCGCTCTTGGCAGTCGCTGCCATACTGACAACGTCCGGCTGCGAATAGTGTTTGGGTTTATCGAGGATTCGCTTGTCATCAACAATGTTGTCCATGCTGGTGGACCGACGCAACGACGGCCTAGGTTTTTGTTCGCGCACAGTCATGCTCATGTACTTGGATTTGAGTTTGTTCACGATGCCCGGCCCGTACTTGAACTCCTCACTGGAATCTGAATGGTAGTCCAGGCCATTGGTGATTTCGGTGATGATCTGTGGTTTGGTTTTGAATTTTGATCGACAGCGGTTGATCTGCGGGTTTTTCTTGAAATTGGTCATGATAGCGGTGGCCTCGCACTTGAACAGCCTCATGCTGGTGGGACACACGGCGGTGCCGACTACGACTGTCGTGGGCTGCTGCTGCTGCTGCTGATGCGGCGGCGGCGGCATCGGTATCTGGGCGGCGTTCGGCTGCTGGAGAAAGTGTTGAGCGGTGGGGGGGGACCAGGTCCATTGAACTGGTTTTACCTGCAGTTGTTCGTTATTGCTGCCGCCACCGCCACACTTTGATTGATTGTTCCTCGTCCGCCTCCTGTTTATCAGCTCCAACTTCCATGGCGGTACGTTAGGGTCCACGCACGTATCCATGTCGTAGATTTTACGCGAAAAAAACTTCCGAAAACTTCGTTCATCGACGGCGATGGCGGCAGCCGACACTCGCACGCACCCGCCGATATTATCGATCCCGCCGAAGCGAACTGCTATAATTTATTGCTATAATACGTAATATTATATTACACCAACAACTACGGACTATCGATAGATCGACGGACGGAAACCCAATACGGGCCTATCTGAAGTATCTGTCTGCCTACCTTTCTGGTTTCTATCTAACTAAAGTAACTACCGTTCGACACGTCCGGACACGCACGACCATAATAACAAATAACAATAACAATCGTTATCACAAAACGTCGGATTGCCCCGGGAGTGGGAAAAATTGTATTTTTAACGAGGAGACTACTGAAACTTGCTACGACCGCTTTTAGCGACGTTAATGGGTGATAACGCCTTTATGTGCGGCGGCGCGTTTGTCGCCGTTGCTGTCGTCGTCGTCGTCTGTCCTAGTACTCCTAGTCGAGGCTGTAGTTGCTGCGGTCGCGCCGTCCGCGTTCATAATATTAATATCGTTGTCGTTATCGTCGTCACTCGTCGTTTTGCCGTACGGTTAACGTTGTCGCTATGGTAATAGACTAATAAAAATAAATCGACAGAGCCGCGAACAAATCGAAAAACGGTCGACCGAAAATTGGTAAGGAGAAAAATTAAACGGTTTTCGGCGATTAGCAGTTACGACCCGGAGTATCTAATAATAATATAAATTTACTATTATAGTATCTCGACGTCGTGATGTGAAAAGGGGAAAAAAACGGAAAACGCGAGTCAAAACTACTATAATATATCACAGTGCGTTGTGTACGCGTGCGAACACTTCCAACGGCCGCGGGCGATATTTGCGATCTGAATCGCGTTCGAACGCGTTGCGCGCGCGCGCGTATATTGGCAACACGCGCGGGTACGCCACCGCCCGCCGCCAGCCCACCCACCCACCGAGCGGTTACCCCCCTTTGGCGTCGGCGGTAGTCCGCCTACCGTGTGTACTTGCGCGCCGACTAAAATAATAATAATAATAATATGCCGCTACCGCTTGTCCGCTCGTCGTTGACGCGTAACCGCGAGTACCGTTACGCAATTACATCACACACTTGTTATAGTACTGTAGTGAGGAGTACGATAGATACGATTATAATAATATTGTATGGATGATAATATTATTATTATTAAGTTGGTTATGGGTATTATTCATGAATAGCTTAGGTAGACTACTTACAACTATTCAGGTGGGTACATCGTACCGTAACGCGGTGTATCTGTTTAATATAATATTACATTATTACGATGTTTAAAACGCTGTACTCGATGTATTGTGCATATTTTGTTAGTACCTATATAGTCATATAACCATATAGGCGTGCTCACGCGGATGCAGCGAATGGTGCTTGTTTAGCTGCACCCGACGATTTATTTTGGATTCGGTGGGCCGATGAATGTTTATTTAATAAGCTTACAATATAAACTTATGAATAATATTAATACATTATGTAGGTATATAGAAAACCATTAGATGTTTATAATCCATCCATATGTAAAAAGGTGAATTGTCCAAGGTATGGGCAATCGTCTCCCGGACCCCTCAATCGACTCGATCATGCAATATTAATAAAAAAATATTTATGTAGGTAATAGTAAAGCACCATTAAATTACTTATAAAATTATAAGAATGATAAACGAGAGTACAAAAATTATATAGTTATTAAGTTGTTGTGACCAACGGGTTTTCAGATTCAAAGAATTATATAAAAATGGAATATTATGGGCAGTTATTAAATTGTTGTAAAAATTTAAAATTTAAAGTTCAAACTCCTGGACATAAATATTTTGAAATTTAGAAGAACGAATAAAAAAGTTTAAAAACAACATGGATACAATAATTAAAATTTTCAGTACGAATAAAATGAAAATTTTAGAAGAGTTACATCTATTTGCTTCGTGTTATACTCAACGCTAAATAATAGATGAAATCGTTAATACCTAATGATTATGAAATAGGTTGCGTATTTATTTTAATGTTTATATATCTTAAACGACTTAAACCGTTGATTAAATTAATATTTACCATTTTTTACGTTGTTCCTCGAATTCGTTATAGCGTGATATGAAAAGTTGTAAAGAAAATAGATATTGTATTACTTACGCCTTTCTTTTTATGCGACTATATAATTTTCATTATTTTGCGTACAGACGTACAGTTGTAGTCAGTAATTTATATAGAGTATACGAAGTCGCACTCACCTTTATCCTTGTAGTCTGTATTCAAGTATATAGTGAAAGAAATTTCTCAAAGTTAAAAATAATCAAAAACCGTTTGAGAGCATCAACGAGTCAACAATTATTATTCACTAATGCTTAATAAATAATAAGTATTAAACCCACAGTTTTACAAATCTTTAATTAAACCTAACATGGTAGTATGATATCAATGTTATCACTTATCATAGTCCATAGATAACATTGGAAAAACGTCTTTTTGAGACTAAGCAAATTATTAATTTTGTAATTTCATATTTAAATTAAGTTGGTTTGTATTTAGATAGACTGTCCTTTTTTATATAATTTTATAAAACATTTAAGTGTGAATAAAAATCGAATTGGTATAACTATATTGTCTAAAATCTAACCTAACCTACGTCTTATACAATCGTGTAGCGTGGATTTAAAATTTCATGATTAGTTTTCTTTATATAATTTAAATTTACAATACATATTTTTAATGCCGAAGTCGATACTACTCATTTAAATATTTATGCAGGGACAAGTCGTCGATACAAAGACTAATTATATAGAGGTCAGGATTTGTAAGTAGTCAATATACCTTCCTAATAATTATTTATTTATTTTTTTTTTTTTTTACAGGAAAAAAGTTAAAACTTGATTTTAAGTTTTACGATAACATTATTATAATAAATGATAATCCTCCGATTCTTACGAATATTTTAAAAAAAATGTATCATTGGTACTTTATCATATGTACCTACTACCTATCCTGAATTTGTGTGATTTAAAGTAGTTTTGAATATACCTATTGCATGCAGGCTACTATAAAATTATAAAAACAGATTCTGATGTAATTTTGATAGGGTTGATACGACTATATTATGCAAATAAAACGAAAACGCGACTGAATAAGGTGATGTATGTAGTATGTTTATTGTGTTGAGGTCAATGCAATTACGTAACTATGTACCACTTACTAACAAATAAATACATAATATTATATTTGTTTTGCTAGTAGTAGGAGTCGGGCAATCGACGTAATAACTAATAATTCTCATGATGACTATACGACATACGAGGTGCATATTATTGGGCAGACCAAAACAGCTTAAACTACAACAACACAGTTTCCTATTTTAGAACCCTTTTTATTTTTTTTTATTTTGAGACACTCCAACTCCGGTACTGAAATTAATTAATTTAAATACTAAAGCTAAACAATTATTGTGTACTACCGTCCAATGAACAATTCAATAACTCTTGTTTAGAGTGTTAAAAAGCGAATAATAGGTATTTGGTTTTAAAATAATCATATTAAATACAATAATAGGTATTTTTCATATATTCGTTTTAAGTTAAAATAATATAATATTAGATGCGCTTTGTACAAAATAATATAATAATTTGTTGAAATAATATTAAAGTGTCTGTTTTTTTTTTTAATAATTTACGATTTTATATTATCTCCACTACGCGTGCGAAAAATAATAATATTAATATTCGTTAGAATCGTTCGACACGTTAATAAAATAAATCCAAAACGTCGACGATGCTATTTGTTCGAGTTTTCTATCTCCCCCCCCTCAATTACTCCGCAGTTCACAATCGTGTTGCCGCTACCAGACTATATTATGGTCTACACCAGCTATATAGATGTTTACCAAACAATAGCTGATTTGCCGGTATGTGCATTGTGAAAATGTAAAGCAGCGGCACGGCAGTATTGTACGATGACGCGTATCCGACGGTGACGGAGCTCGTCACATATCGCATCGCCACGCACGTCTCTCGGAACGACATAAATACATAATATTTAGTAATAATAATAATAATAATAATATGTAATACCATATTTTTTTCGGTGTTCCATTTGCATGTTTTTCACGGAATGCTCGTGTAGCGTGTAGGCATGGGTTTTCGAGCATTCTGTTACAACCGCAGAGTAGGCATCTCAAATGAATTATAACACAATACAACGTTATAATAATGTAACCTAAAAATTGCTATTTTATATTAAGATTAAGGGTACCCACGAGTACCTGAGTACCTATAAATATAACTATTTTTTTTATAATATGATCGCAAATAATTGTTTAATTTTTTAATCAGAATGATTTTTGTCCTGTTATTAGACGCTGGTTATTAATATTTTCAATCGAGTTTGAAACAACCATAATAATAATATTATTTTACATATTGTACATATTATGTACTAATAATATAAACCTGCGGACTGCGAGTACCTATTTTCATAGTATTAATAATTGTAACAATAAAAATACCTGTAATAAACATTACTCGTGTATTCTTATTTATAACTAAAATATATTTAGTAACCTACCTAATTACCAAATTAGTTCTAACTTTTTTATAAAAAGATGTTTCTTGGGAACGTTAATGTTTTTGTGCCTTAGTTATTAAACATTTATACCGAATTATCTAATCGTGTAACACTTTAACCCTTTTCCTCGCAACCGCTAAATAACGGAACGGTGATAACACTATTACTATACGATAACAAATCTTTAATAATTGTTTTCTGATCAAAAACAAATGTTATATTGCGTCTTTCTTATTGTCCTTGTCATCACTCATCCTATGTTCATATACGTACTTGTTCGTATTATTTTATTAACTCGTTCAAATTCAATCTTTTTTTTTAATTCTATTCAATGTGACAATGTATTATTATTATTTAATTATTTGTAATGCTACCTACTACCTAGTTAACATTGTTAACAATCTCAATAAATAAATAATAAACAACCAAAAATAAATTATCTTGGAGAGAAATGATGGATAATATGTGTAACATATAATTATTATGATTAAGTAGGTAAAGAGTAATTTTGGATACACATACAATTATCATCGGGCATCGACATGAATATTTAAATGTTAGTATGTGTATAGCACATATGAATTCAGTATCAAAATATAATATACACACACAATTATAATAGATGAACTCTATGAGTCAAGTTTTTTGGACTTTTAATATTACTGAATCATAATTTAATACGCTGCTGCAGGACTTAAATATCGCGTACCTGACGCCTGTATAATTTAATGCCCATTTAAAAACAAAACAAACTAAAATTCTTAAAAATTAATCACATTTTTAGTAGATAACGTATCTAATCCTAATTAGTAAGAAGTAAGAAGTTATAATTTATAAAAAAAAAGTTATAATAATTGGGAAATTAGGTATGCCAGATTTTATATCAGCAACCAGCTAGTGCAGTGGCGTAATTGTGGAGGGAGGCAAGGGAGGCACTTGCCCCTCCCCCGACAATTTTTTGAGGGATAAAGGTATATATTTTAACCGGGGGGAGGGGTGTCTGGGTTTTGACAATAATAAATATATTATAATATATTGCCCCCTAGATTTTTTCCCAGTTATGCCATTGAGTTAGTGTACACTTTATAGGTTAATTATAATAAATAATAATATGATTTAAAAGTTTATTCTATAAAATATTGTATTATATTAACAACTACAATCAATTTTAAAATATGTTTAATTTTATGATGAAAATAGTTTTTAATTTAAATTTTGTACATAACGAATTGCATGTGAATTTAAGTGCAATTAACTATGTACATAATTTAGAATGGATATTTTAGTTTGTAAATCTGTGTGTGCCAGTGGCTGGTATAAATTAAACAGAAATTGAAAATAAAATGTACAACATAATATTGTGACCTCTAACAAAGATTTTGATTGTAATGAAACTATTTTAGATCAGCCATTATAATATTATACTGTTAAAGTGTTAACTGTAGATTGTAATTTATATTTTATATTTATCTGATTCGTTATAACCGGTTTTCGATAACTGAAGTGTTCTATACTTCTGTAATCATAAGCTATGTTAATTTTAATTATTATTATTATTAGTTTAATTATTTATCATTTTATCAGTATTCAAAGTATTTATAGTATTATTCATTCATTAAATATAATTAAACCACAGATTAAACCAAGTTGAAAAATGACAACGTCACAACATTTATTTTAATTTGGTATTCTGAAACCAATAATAAAACCTTTGTAATTGTGTCAATGAAAATATGAAAACCCGAAAATTTACCTGTAGTTAAAATGTACCTAATAAATTATATTCAATGATGTAACTATGTATTATATAATAAAATGTAATACAAATGTCGAAATAACTTCATAAGCAGCAGTGGGATTTTATTTGTTAACAATAGTCTACTGCTGGTAACAACATAACTAAGAAGTTAAATAAGTAACAATCTATAAATAAAATTGGGATAATAATTTTGTTAGGATGTAAATCTTTATAGTGTGGCTTGTTGCAGACGTTGGTTAAGTATTATACAATAGGTATTTCTAGCCTATAGGTGTGTACCTATATATTATGTATAATATATTATAATAATATAAGCATTGTACTCGGTACATACAATTAATTATATTATGTAACTAGATTGATACATATCGCTGATTGTTGTTATTATGATGAGGATAATAATATTATTTTATAACTTACAAGGCGCATTGATTGTATGACGTTATTTTATTTTAATAGAGCAATGCGAATTACGATAAAATAAAATATTTCGTTTAACTTCCAAGTTAAACACTATAGCGGTAATTACTAATTTATAATTTCACAGCTACGTTAGTTCATAATTCAGGCTGTATTATCATAACTGTGCCAAAATATACGCCAGTTGGTAAATCCATTGTTTCAAAAATTATAAACGTTTATGAAAATATACTTTTTTTACATAATTTTTTTCTACAAAATATATATTTTACTTCAATATATTAAAAAATAATTTAGACAAGTAGTTTATGAGTTAAGTATTTACAGTTTAGATAAGTGGTCAGTGGAGCGGTATAGAGGTACGAGGTTCAGTATAAAATGTTATAGTACCTAACGACTTGAAATTGTGCAAAAAAAATATTTTCAAAAACGTTAGTGTTTCTTCGTTATTTGAAAAAAGAGTGTCTTACGTTAAATTGACTACGTCATTATAATATTATATAATAATAGTAGAGATAAATCATGAGAAGTTTTATATTCATACTGAAACAGTCACTTTTAATTTAAAAAGCGTAAAACCTAAGTTTATTAGTTTCAGTGTCACAACCGGGATTTTATTTTTTTCTGTGGTATTTTTATTAGATAATGAACTATGTTAAAATTTTATTTACAATTTATATAAAAGTAAAAAGGTATAATAAATAACAGTGGATTTTAAATTATTTTTGGCTTAATGGGTATCATTAACAGACCATAGCACAACAGCACAACAGCATCTTATCAACATGTTATATATATATATTTGCATTATGCATTAGAAATTGAGTGTCACGTGGCCAGTTTTGTTTGAGTCTGTTGAGAATGTAATAACTAATAATATAAGAAATGCTAGGGATTAGAGGATTTTTGAATGCTATAACATATTAACATAAAAATTTAATCTTTTTTCTTTTTTTGGAAAATGTATCAATATTCAAGATTCAACAACAATATTGATATTTCTGTATGAATACATCATAAAGTCTACATTAGTAAGTTCTGATACAACTATGCAGTTTCTCAAGTTTATTTTACAACTTTAAATATAAGTTTTAAATATTAAAATAATAAAAAAAAATTATAGTTGTTAAGAATAATTTAGTGACTATATTATAATAATCAATAAAACATTAAAAATATAATAAAGTTTATTATATAAATAACCTACAAATATAATATTTTATTTATTAGTTAATGTTCTTAAAAATAGACTTAAATATTATTACCTATATCTGTACACACTTAACACTAGGTACATATATTTATTATTATAGTTATATAACCTACAACATTTTTATCCATTGTTTAATATTTCAATTATGGTATTCTATAATGTATTATTTATATTTTATAATCATTGTTATTACTTATTACTATTTTAAATAAATCATTCAATATTTATGTATTAATATATTAATATTGATATAATGATATGTCATTGGGATTAATTCATAATCGTGATCATAATTTATAACGATTGATTTCTAATTAAATAATTTATTTATATGATACATAATATAATAGTTATAATTAAATGTTAATCTTTATATACTGTAAAAAACGATAAATGTATAAAATATATAGGTCTATTATATCTCATAATATAATATATTTTTACGCGCGGGTAATTATAATAGCTACATAGTGAAATAAAAATGTTTATATAATATAAAGTCCATACATCCAAATTAAACATGAATATTTATTCATAATTGTGGATATTATCATAAAATAGATATCTACTTAAAATTATAATTATTGTTATTTATTTTTCTTATTTTAATTAAATTGAATTAACAATATATAGGCGTCACTCAAGAATGAAAAAATATAGCTATAAACTAATTAAGTAAAAACTAAAGATACGCTAAAGATTTGAGGTATATATACTATATATCTATAAATTATTATGTATGGGACCGTAAGTCTATAAAAGAATGTGTATAGTGATCTAACATTATAACAGTAGATAGGTACCATACAGTTCTGGCGTGGTATGTCAGTGTTTAAAAATAAAAAAATAAACTATGTACTCAGTTACTACTCGAAACATAAAAAAAATAATTTACAGTAGTTGAGTTGAAATTTTCTAAGTAATGATAGTCCCATAATTAAAGTAGCGAACAGTGGACATAGATGAGTATAAAATAGTAATATAGACTATAGGCTGTATGGAAAATAAGGAACTAAAACCAGATTTGGCTATTGATAGTTCGATACACTGCTTCATTGTACAAATGTTGTTTATAAAATTTTCGGTTACTTTCGTCTAAACGTGCGTTTTCAATACTGAAGCGATTAAAAATGTATCTACAGTCAACATGCAGTATCAGAAGAACAACTTTCGTCAACATTAACGAAAAGTCCAAAAATAATTACCTACCTAGTTGAATCATATTAATCAGATCATTTTTTGTAATGAATGCAGCTATATGATTGGTTCATATAATACACTTATATTGTAGTTATATAGAAAAAAATATATTAATACAATTTAATGTGTTGTATAATATGTAATTTAAAACAATGTATATTATGTTGAATCTATTAAGTATAAAATGATATAATACACTAATATATTATTTTATAAATTTGTGAACTGCAACTACTGTATCAGAAATCAAAACAATATGAACAAGTTCCTCCGTCATAATCACTCTTCATTTATTCTTAAGCAACAATATTATTAAAATTTACTAAAGAAATATTTTAAATTAGTACCTATACGGACAATTTATTATCATATCATATTACATATTATTATATTTAAAACTATAATAGAACTATTATTTATATATTTTTAGTTTTATTATTGTAAGAATTATGTATAGGTAAAAATAAAAAAATATGTTGATACATTATAAGTAAAAATTATCAGTTAATGGCCCAGATGCCAAGATTTATCTTGAAATAAAAAAAAAATTGTTGTAAAATTTAATTTTCATTTATTATAGGTACTTAGAATACTTAGATTTCTCCATCATTAAACAAATTCTCAGTATACCATATCAGTATTCAGTATGGTATAATAGCAACAATATAGTTAATAAATTATAATTTATCATCGTATCTATTTCCAATGTCCTTATATAAAACGACGAATGGTTATTGTTTATTAGTATCAACTGTAAGATTATATTGACTGTTTTATTTGACCTATATTGTCATATTAGTCATAATAACAATCATAACAATAATGACATTTTCTGTAATATTTATAAGTTAATTTAGTTAATTATATGTAAAACTTTATAACAATATATTATTGTTGCATATATATCTATTGACTAAAAATAATTAATATACAAGTATTTATAATCAGTGGCAATACGAATTTATTATTATTTATTAGTCATAAACTAATAATAAATAATTGATAACGTTTTATTCTAATATAATGTTAATTTGTAATATTTGTACAACTCAATATTTGTTATGGAATTTTTATCAACTTGTTTACAAGCTTAAAAGTTTTTTAAACTTTAATACATTGTAATAATGAGTTAACATATTATACCGATGAATTACCTACGAATTACACTTAAACTAAAGTTTGACAATTTTGAAACCGAGAAATAAATTGTTTTATAGATTATAAATTTATAACGGTCCTAAAATATTTCACGTATTAATAAATACTATTATTTAATATAAAACTAGGATAACAAATTCTAAATGTAAAACATATTTTCTTACTCTTAACTATGTATATAATGTAGTAGGTAGTTAGTTAAAGGAGTAAACCGGATATTAATTCTTGTTAAGCTGTTTGTTAATCATGTTTTTCTAAAATGTCATAGAATTTAATTCTTCATGGTAATATAACTATCTATTAACTAATATTGAAATATAAAAAAAGAAATTCTGGATATGCTATAACAAACAAACCAAAACGTTTGCTAACTTCTATTATAGTGAAACAAAACAAAAATAATATAATATCTTAGGACGTAATTATCAAAACAATGAAGTGTATACAACGAAAAGAGATTTTAAAAATAATACAATATATTAGCATGTAATACGCATTAATTACGTTAATTTAATATATTTTAATTAGTGCAGAATAAATTAAAAGTAGGTACGTTGTAAAAAAATTTATGTAAAACTCTTGAAGTATAATAAGACAGTAAATAAACGTCAAGTCGAAAATAATATTTTATTAGCTATAGTTTACAAAAACTATGGTAGTAATCTTATGGCGCGTTTAGCATCACGAAAAATCACGTTCGCGGCTACTTAGAGCCAATGGTGTCAAATTGTTTTTGGTAGTTTGATGGTTATGGTGATAGCTGATAGGTAGGTGTTCTGTATTAATTAAACACGAATGTATTATAGACGACGTGATAGTCTGTTTTGTTTTGTATTATGTTTGCATATCTTTTTAAGTTTTTTTTTACACAGGCAGTAACGCTGGGAACCACATAATGTAGGATGAGTTATCTATACGTATGTACAAATATGTATTATACATTAAAACATTATAGCAATTGCTTTCAATATTTTTGAGTTGATGATTTTTAATCTGATTCGATGGTAAAAATAATTTAAGGATATTTTTTTGCGATTTTCGTTTACCAAATATGATAGGTACCTATTCGTGTAATTTGTCTTAATTTTTATTTATAATAACTTATAGAACGATTATACTATAGAAATTGAACCGATCACCTATTGTATAATGATACTCGAATACCAGTACGAGTATATGGTATTATGTTAGGGCCATTATATAGGTATACGCTTATATTTTATCTCATGGTTCATTGGCAATAAATCGACTTGGTTGATCGATTTTTCTTCAGCCAGTCAACGGTATTCTCTCAATACGTTAATTTGCATGCGAAGATACACGTTATTCTTTTTTTTTAGTCAATCATTGTTTTTTTTTTTTTCACAAGGCAATACTAAAATACAATAAAACGTTTATGTAATAATATATATTATAATATGTTTGGTAAAATATTGTCAGTAAATATTAAAATCTTTCGAAGGTATAAAGATATAAAATATGTATAAATGTTTTTGTTGAGTACCTATACTTGTATATCAATTTTTAACTAAATCGTCTAAATCTTCAACATTTTTGGCGAACCACGGACAGATAATATTATATTAATTTCAATTCGACGATTTAAATAATTATCATATTATGTACACAATATTGAATATTGATACATTACATTTTTTATGCAACATATATTATTGAGATCAAAAAATCCAATTTCATTTTCGATAAGTAAAAAAAAAAATTACAAAATTTCAGATTAAACGTTTTATCAAACTTAAGTAATAAATAATCTTGAAACATTTATTACATTCATTGGATAAGCGAATGTGGTATATTATATTATGAAGGCGAATTTCAAAATGGCTTGTTATGTAAATATTCTGATTATATGTCTTTATGACTATATAGTATAATATACAAGTATACTATACGTAGATACGTATTAATAAATTATCAGTCATCACTCATCACTCACGAACAGTTTCGCTTGGTATGAAACGGATTAATATGAGATAATTAATATTAACAAATATAAGATAAACGTTATTCATCTTTTTTGTATTAACTCCTATATTCTATTTGAATCAATGTAATTTAATTGATATAATAATTGCGAATTGCGATACCTTTAGACATTCTCGTATGATATTTTTTTGAGATTAAATTTGGTGAGCTATTTACAATCAAATTGTTTAGCGCCACCAATCGGACGTAGCTGAAGTTATTCTATATTTTTTTCTGATAAAACTATAGAATAATTTTGTGTCAAACCACAACCTAAGACACATTGTCTTTTATATTTATAAGATAGATATTATGTATTTAATTTATTTATTGTTTAGTTTTATTTATGGTGTTTGAAATAAGTCTACATTTAGTTATTGCTGTTAAAGTGTTAAATGAGTTACGAAAAAAATTAATTAATTAGTATTTTACAAAATGTGTAGGTAGTTGCACATATTTTGTAGTGCATTAGTGCACGAAAGTCGAAAATACTGATTATTATAAATAAAATATATACAATTACAATCCAATCTTCT
Source organism: Rhopalosiphum maidis (assembly GCF_003676215.2). Classification (NCBI taxonomy): domain Eukaryota; kingdom Metazoa; phylum Arthropoda; class Insecta; order Hemiptera; family Aphididae; genus Rhopalosiphum; species Rhopalosiphum maidis. The sequence goes on from NC_040877.1 coordinate 73,646,565, forward strand.
TAACGCATGTTAAGATTACACATTTTTATGTTCTTTGCAATTCAATTATTTATATTAATTGCTATAGTAATGTATAATTTTATTGCTTAGCATTGACTTTTTTTTTTTACCAAGTATTGTAACCTTTAATACCTATCCACCTCACAGATCACAGTATAATAGGTAATTAATAATAGGTGTTATTTGTATTTTACATGGTGTAGCTATTTCTTCTAGTTTATTATTACAAATATTTTTTACAATAAACATAAACGATTTGAAATAAATACTATTGTTATTAATATTCCACCTCATGACTCATGTAGTTTTGGACTGGCGAGACAACTAAGTTTCATTTTAAGTTTCAAATCATTAAATACATTTTAAATTTTAATGATATAGGTTTTAGACTCTTAGAACTTTTATGTATTAAAATATAAAAAAGATAACACATTGTGTATCAAGTGTTTCAACACAAATATATATTTTGTGTTGAAATAAGTAAAGTGCTGTATATAAGATTGGAGTATTGGTAAAAGCTTGAGCAGTCCTGAACTCTTCCTTTCATATTAGATCTTGTATATATTTATCAAGGTATCATTAAACAACGGGCGCGAATGCTCGGGTTTAATATTCATATGTTTAATTATTGGTTATCAATAATTACTATATGTAGAATATTATCGTACATTGATGAAACGTGTAACGTTAATATACATTATTAATCATTGTAATAGTAAAACCGTATTAAACCGATTCATACTTTCGCGGAAAATACTAGATTGAAACTAACTGAAATATTGTTAATAAATAGGTAGGTATTTATGTACAAGCGTCAAGACGTATGAGTAAACAGTATTTAGAAACTTATAATGTAAGTAAACAAGCAAAAATCAAAAGAGTACATTTATACCTATACGGTAATATTTTACAATGTGTTATTATAATTTATTGTACCTAGTTTGTATGTAAGTTTGTTTTACATGGACATCGGCCGTTATTACACGCGGCGAACCTATTTTATTCAGAGATGAAAATTATACAGGTGTTATAATATAATGATAATACTACTATTACTACTACTGTCTACTACTACTACTACTACTACTACTACTAATAATAATAATAATAAATGAACTTATACGTAGGTACAATATAATGTTGTCTGTGCATCATCACTTAAAATTTATATCGTTTCGGTTGTTGTTCTGTGAGAAATTGTCTTCTACATGTATTGGATTAAAACAGATAAAAGTGGTTTGGTTCTCGTAGTAGGCACTCGATAGGTAGTATGTACCTACCTAATGTGTTAATTATTAGGCAGTGGTACGTTGTGAGATACGAATTCAAAAAATTAATAGTAATAGTTTTTACTTTTAATGTTAGACGTAGTAAAGTAGTTAACATGCGATTATAATAATACCTTTGCCGTGTTTTATTTTTAAATCTACAATTATCGCGTGTACAGAATTATTCAACGTAGCAATTATTTAAAATACACATAAGTAATGCAGTATTATAGGTAGCCGGGTAATATATTACTACGATAATATATTACGAAGGTACAAAATTAAAATTTATAGACCACAAATTACAAGTTTTCTTAGGGCTGCCCCAGCTCCTATACACACGACGTTTGCCGTCGGGTTTCGTCCTCCTCTCATCTGAACTATATATTTACTTAAATTAAAAAAAAACACTTACATTATTTGTATTGCCAATCAATTACACGATCAAAAAATAACTGAAAACAAACAAACAATGTACTTTTAATAAAATGTTTTGAAAATATAATACAAGGTTCCTCATTAGGTGTTTCAACTACTAATTAAAAAATATCAAATATTTATAGTCACAATATATGGTATAAACGATTTAGAATTTCGACGAAATTTGTAAAATGTCGAAAATATTTAAAGTATTTCGTAGTTATAAATTTATAATATATTATATAAGCAATTTGTATAGATAGGTCTTGAAAATTTAATACCAAGTTCCTCATAAGTAGTTAATACTGAAATCGAATAATCTGATAAATGCATAACAATAATTTTTTTATAAGCATTTTAAATTAAAATTTGGAAGAAATTACATATTTAAACTATAAATAATCATATTCATTATTTCACTATAGTTAAAAAATATTATTCATTGGGACATGTGCTTTTACGTATATTATTATATTTATACACACAATGATATTTTTAAATACGATGTTGTCAGGAAAAATTTATTTATGTGTATTACTAAAGTACTAACGGTAAATTACTTTACCTAACAACAATATCAAATAACATTTTATGACATAAATTTAATGATATAGACTAATAATATATCGTCTTCGCTAAAAATAGTTTTTAATATTCAATGATATATCACCGAGTTTAAATCTAACACATCCATCAAAGACATTCACAGTAACCCAATCGATGTCTACTATACAGCAAAACGGGACTCACTACAACCCAACTTTTTTTCCACAGTCTATTATCACTTTTTGGGGCAATAAAAATGTTTCAATTTTCAACTTTGGAGGTGGTTTTTTGAATTTTCGATTTTTTTCAATTTCTGTCTATAAATGTTGTCGAAAAACCACTGGGTCAAAATTCTTTAAAATTAAATTAAGTTCCAACATAAATTTATTGTTTTTATATCTATAAAAATAGAATTTTATTATCTATAATAATAAGTGTATACATTTTTAATATAGCATACACAAAATTATTGTTAATATTGTTACGACATCTGTATAGCCTATCCTAATTTAAAACAATGTAAAATTAAAAGTTTGTGTTTTTATTATGTCAGCGTTTATTTGCCAAAACGCAAGCTCATCGGCGTTTGTCGCCGCCGCTTATCACTTACATCATGTACAGCTACTCCAACATAAAACAATGTATTTTTAATTTGACGGAAAACGCTTTGTTTAACTCCAGTCCAACACTGATAATATAATATAATTGTAAAATACTATTAGATAGAAATATATTAGATATATCGTTGTTAAATATAAGTATAACATTTAAAAAGTATTATGCTATTTATATATTCACAAAATACAGCTTAATTAATACGTTTAAAGTTTAAATTATGTACATTCCTATCCTCTGTTTGAGAAAGATTGCACTTTTAATTTTTTCCTGATTTCTTACAATTATAACATGTAAATTGTTCTATTACTTAACATTTACTTTCAGAAAATCAAATTTTTGAAGTACATAATATCATTATATATTTTGTCACCCACATTAAAACCCCATGTCGAGTAGGTAGGAGATAGGTACTTACTAATACGCAGTGATAGGTTGTATATATGATACAATATTTTATCTTTTGTAGCGATAACTGATATTTGCTTATGGACAATAATTAGTATCTTGTATCGCAACACTTTTTTAACCTAAGTAATAAGTATTAACAGTAGTATAGAAAAGGGGATTCTGGAGCCTCATCCTCATCCTCATCCTCATCCCTCATCCTCATCCTCATCATCTCATTAACTGAACCGCCGCCCGATCCGTGACGTATACGATATACCCCGCTACCCCGCTCTTCCCTCATCATCTCATTAACTGAACCGCCGCCCGATCCGTGACGTATACGATATACCCCGCTACCCCGCTCTTCCCTCATCACCTCATCATCGAGCCGCCGCCCGATCGGTGACGTATACGATATACCCCGCTACCCCGCTCTTCCATATCAATTGGCCGCCGCCATCAACACTGCCGTCGCGCGAGGAAAATAATTAAAAAATTTTATTCATCGGACCGGGATTTGTTATCAGTTATCATTTGTTATCACGTGTTATCAAACATTATATTTTTTAATATTAATTATTTTAATATATATATATATCACTGACGTATTTACAATAAGAGACATTTATCTGTGTTCAAATAAATATCAATACTTAAGAGTCTGACCGAAAGAGCCGACAGCTCTTCAGTGTTTCTCCAGCCTATAGCTCTTCGCACCACAACCGTTCTCACGCTCCGTGTTGTTATTACCTGTCATCACTTAAAGGACACTTATTAAAGGATACATACCTACTATATATTACACTAAAGATATTAAAATTTATATTAGTGAATAACATAACCGAAAATGTAAAGAATGTATTATATTTAATGTATTGATACTTACTAACATGAATATTATACATAATTTACCAACTTAAGAGTCTGACCGAAAGAGCCGACAGCTCTTCAGTGTTTCTCCAGCCTATAGCTCTTCGCACCACAACCGTTCTCACGCTCCGTGTTGTTATTACCTGTCATCACTTAAAGGACACTTATTAAAGGATACATACCTACTATATATTACACTAAAGATATTAAAATTTATATAAGTGAATAACATAACCGAAAATGTAAAGAATGTATTATATTTAATGACTGATATTAGTACCTTCTGCCAGACGTATACAGTGTAGTATCAATATTCGTTTATATAAATCCTGAAAATAGTCAACAGTCCTCCAGTACGTTTTAAACCGTCGTATACGCGTCTTCATGTTTAATTTTTAAATATTATTTTTTTTCTTTTACTATTACCTTAAACAATATGTTTAAATGCGAACAGTGTCCGTCGGTTTTCATACGTAAAGATAATTTAGTGAGACATGAAAAAATTCACGATGGTGTTCGTTTCACGTGCACTATCTGCGCGTTATCGTTCAGTGTCATGTCAAATCTTAAGAGGCATGAGAAAAATACTCATGGTATGTATACTTATTTATTTTTATTATTAATTTATATCTAATATTACATTATATCTAATGTTTTTTCCAAGGCATCGTTCAGGCTCATCGTCAGCCTGCACCGGTTGTTGCTCAACCCACTCGACAGAGTGTCATACAGTTCGCGCCTCGCGTTGCCCCACAGGGCGACATACAGATTCCCCCTCAAATTTTCATCCCCGATATCCCAGCTGGTGGCTCGAACATGGTATCCGAGGACGAGATTTGCATGGCAGCTATGGAAGAATTTGAAAAAGTTCAAGACGATAATACAGGTTAGTTTTATTTTTAATATTATAGATGGGGTATAATTTCAAAGATTCGTATAAATCATAAATTTTATTTATATGCTGATGGGTTGCACCGGTTGTCAGACCGTTTGGTAGATTTAATTTTAAACGATACATAACATTTTTATTCTATTATAAGAAAATTAGTTTCTCTTTAGATTTATTAGGGGTTTTTTAATTTTATTTTTAAGACTCTTATACAACTACGAGCGTAAACGGTAATTAACGATACTAGTATTAAAAAAATAATACCAGCTATACTCAGTCGTCTTAATACTATTGAAACGTATTATAAAGACAAGCCATAATGACTTCGGCCATCTTGGACATGCAATGTGTACTTGGCGTCAACAATAAATATATGATTAAAGAAATGTCTATAGTAGACACGGCAACATGGGCGACCCAACACTGGATTTTTAAACATTCAAAATCGATGGAGGATAACAAAAGTCGTAAAACCAACAAGTGGCTGGAGCGTAATTATCATCAACTAGCTATAGAATTTGGTGATGTCGAGTACGAAGAAGTCGGCAATATATTGAATTCATTAAAATTCAGATGTATTTACGTCAAAGGCGAACAGAAAAAACAAGTTCTTATGGAGTATATACCACACGTCGCACTCATCAACATTGAAGACTTGGGCTGCCCTCGTTTGGATCAAATATGTGATGACGAAACTTTACCTTGTTATATTTTTCATATGGAATTTAATCCTAAACAATGTACATTTTATAAAGTTTTTGCTATAAGAAAATGGTTTATAAATAATTCTTAAAAATATAACAATAATAATATTTTAACATTGTTTTTTATTTTACATAGGTAACCTAATATTTCCAATAAATGGTTATAGATAACATTAATATATATAAAAATTATTCAAGTGATATTTACAATTACAATACATAACAAAAAAAAACCGTATTTAATTATTTTGACATGCATTCCCTTAGAAGTAATCTCATTAAATCTTTATCCGATTCCTCCCACTCACGCCCAGCATCGTCTACAGTAAACTCATGATCTGGCCAATCAACAATCTGCTCGTTATCATCCCTATAAAATTATAAATATAAGTAAAATAATTTGAAAAATATAGAATAATTTAAAAACTTACTCTAAACTATAATGACCGTGAGCCAATGTATGTATTTTATCGTCTAGCACCACTCTTTTGTCATCGTAGTTGTTGTATGTCAATTTATTTGTTTTGATTGTAATTAGCTGGTGTTTGAATGAGCGAATGGATACATTTTCTGTATATTTATCAAGACTTTCATCTCCGAACAAACACTTAACATGATCCTCCAACGTCATATGGTTTTTAACCACATGCTGTCTTACACCCTTCGCCTTGATCTGCTCTCTCACCACATCCTCTTCTCCTGTATATATGTTGTACGCGTATGATTTTGCACGTAGTGCACAAAACTCTGTCATTATATGTCCTTTTGCTTCATCAGAGAAAAACCCGGGCACCTTCTTCCTAGCTGTAGTGTAGCACGGATGGATAGGAGGCAAGTCCGACGTGTCTAATCTATCCATCAAGTTGGGATTCTCAATCAAGTCTTTGTAAAAATCTTCAGTTTTAATATGGTATACCAACGAATCTGAAATAATAATTAATATACATATATATATTGAGTTTATACTTCAAATTAGTTATAATATGTTTACCAGTATCAGTATACATAAGTTTGATATTATCACCATAGTGCTTCTGCATTACGTTGTAGTGATAATCGTACATCTTCGTCTTGGAAATGTCAAGAACAGCAAATCCTATACAAAATATGTTAATAAATGTAAAATAGAAAATTTAAAGTATACTTACCAATATATATAGGCTTATCAAATTTGATTATTTTGTTTTCTAGTGCCACCGCGTTCAGGTTTTCGTTATAGTTGGTAGCATGTTTAAATGTCGTCTTATTAATAAGTTTTTGTAATCGTCTCTCACACGACACCAACTCCATCTTCATTTCCTTTCTTTTCGATTGCATAGTCTTCCCTGAAAAAGAAACTGTTGGAAATATAGTTAAATTGGATTAAGTAAAGTAACATACCAAATACCGCATTATTCATTAATTTGAAAAAGTCTTTCTCAAAGTCGTTCTGTGCCTTCTTCCTCATCTCTGTGTTTAAGTTAATGTAATCCGCCAACCATGCAGACTGGCTAAATTCTAAAACTCTATGCACCTATAAATTAAGATATAATGTTAAAAATCTGTTTAAATCTTGTAAAATAAAAATATTTACTTTTTCAACTATTAACCCATTTTCAATTGCCTGCTGTAGGTTCCGGTAATGTATAATATAATTTTTCTTCTGCTGAAACGTTGACATCAATTTTTTCACCTTTGAGCCTGATGGTATACCGTTTTGTGGCAGTAAAGGTAGGTCATTATGTTTGTCATGTAAATGTTGTGGGTATGAGACATCAATTAGTAGTAGTATAGAAATAATGGTTTCGCTTGTATTTTTGAGGTAGGTCGAGTATAAAAGATAGAATGTTCCCCATAAGTGAGAATATACGTCTTAGAAAATCAGATGATATATTTACATATCTCGAAGAAGTGATGACTTGTAGTATGGTGTTAAATTTATCTGCAGGATCAAGTCCTACATTCAAAAATTTACGCTCGGTGAAGTCGAGAATGAAATTGCTACAGTCGATGAGCTCTGCAGGCGGTGTTGGTGGAACATATGTAAAACTTTTCTGATTGTAGTGTTTTGTTTTCATGTTAACGATTGAACCGGCCATGATTAAAAGTATACGAGAAATGAAGAACACTGAATAAAAACGTTTTAAACACGGAGCGCGAGAACGGTTGTGGTGCGAAGAGCTATAAGGCTGGAGAAACACTGAAGAGCTGTCGGCTGTCGGCTGTCGGTCAGGCTCTTGAGTATTGATATTTATTTGAACACAGATAAATGTCTCTTATTGTAAATACGTCAGTGATATATATATATATTAAAATAATTAATATTAAAAAATATAATGTTTGATAACACGTGATAACAAATGATAACTGATAACATGTGATAACTGATAACAAATCCCGGTCCGATGAATAAAATTTTTTAATTATTTTCCTCGCGCGACGGCAGTGTTGATGGCGGCGGCCAATTGATATGGAAGAGCGGGGTAGCGGGGTATATCGTATACGTCACCGATCGGGCGGCGGCTCGATGATGAGGTGATGAGGGAAGAGCGGGGTAGCGGGGTATATCGTATACGTCACGGATCGGGCGGCGGTTCAGTTAATGAGATGATGAGGATGAGGATGAGGATGAGGCTCCAGAATCCCCTTTTCTATACTACTATATTAACGTAGTAACTATACTATAGTATTTAGTAACACTAAATTATGTTTTTGTAGTTTCACAGATAGTCCACTGCCAGATGGAAACAGATTTTGAATTATATCTGTATATTTATTCCCACCTTTTTTAATCTTCTTTCCGTCTGCTGTTAAGTGAGCCGATGTTTGATTTAATATAGATTTATAAGTTTTTAAATCGTTGTTGGTGTATAATTTTGGAGATTTCGAAAATATTAAATTTCCTAGTCCTTGTGTTATCGGATAAGACAAGTCTTCAATAGTCAATGTATTATCGACAAGCTTAATTTCTTTTTTTCCCAAATACATGTTACCGTTTGTTTGTGTTTTAGGCCCGTATGTTTTGTCTATATCATAAGATTTAAACCAGTCAGTGATTTCAAAATCTTGATAACCATCTGCATCCTGAGTAGGTGAGACTTGAGTAGGTGGAACTTGTAAAGGCTTATAATTTTTTAGTTCGTTCAATGGTTCGATAATCGGGCTTAATGTATCAGATACTAGTGAATGAATATCGGCTTTTCCGTGTTTTAATGCTGAATATTTTCGTTTAATGTTTTCTTTGGCTTTAACCAGTTCTCCGAGTACTTCACCGTTAGCGTCCATGTTTGCGAATGATGAATTTTCATAAAAAAACCATATTATATAATGACAAATGTATCGAATCCATAACGATATCGTCCGTTATCACGTTCACAGTCTTTGCTTATTACGATAAACTCGAATCTCCCCTTACGCAAACACGAAGTGCAAAAATCTTTAAATTCCGAATACAACATATCACCAGAGCAATGCTCATTGTAAACATGCTTTAAGTTGGTTTCATCTTGTTTAAATAATACGATAAAATTAGCGTTATCGCGCAAAAGTTGTTTAGGTACTTTTGAATAACTTTGAGCCAGGTAGCATACATCTATTAAATTGTGACGTGCCCTGGAAAAATAAGTTCTAGCGATCTTTTGGTTTTCAGAAATAATATCGTCAAAAATAAAGACAGAGTTTGGTAAAGCTTCTTCGGGTGGCAAAACTTTTTCATTTTCATAGAACGTAAACAATCCAACATCAGTGCCCGATAAAATATCTCCAAGCATTTTGTATTTAGGCTGATCCAATGTTTTAGAGTATATGTAAACATTATGAAATCTTATTCCGTTTATATTTGTTAATAAAGTAAAGATTAAATTCGTTTTTCCACAGCCGGAAGGTCCTACGACGAGTGCACGTATCGTATTAGGTAGAAGTGCTCCGTGCCTATGATTTTGAAACGAAGTAGGTGGATCTACGTTTTCAACTGTTAGTTTTATTTTTTGCTTGATGAATTTCATTATAAATATCTATGTACCTACAAGAATGCGATCAGTACATAATGTCACCCGCTCGAAGAAGCTACAAGAATAAAGGTGGTGGTCTCATCAACACACTTATAAACAAACTGCCGATCGAGCTTCACGTGCCTGGTAAGTCTAGAATAGCAAATCCGATATTATCATAATAATAATAATAATATTTCTTTGTAGGTTATCAATACTGTGGACCTGGTACAAAATTAGGAAAACGATTAGCTCGAGGTGATAAAGGTATAAACCTACTGGACTCTGCTTGTAGAGACCACGACATAGCATACGAGCGTAGTAACTCTATCACAGATCGTAACAAAGCTGACCATATATTAGAACAAAGAGCCTGGGACAGGTTCAAGTCAAAAGATTCTAGTTTAAAAGAAAAAGCTGTAGCTTGGGGCGTGACTACTGCCATAAAGGCAAAACGAAAAATCGGTGGAGGTTGTGGATACAAAGTGGCGATTAAAGCAGTCAAAAATGTTATCAAGAAAAATATAGGTGAAAAAAACTTGTTGAAATTGAGCAAAAAATGTTTAGCTGTTGCACGAAAAACATTTAAAACTAAGAAGACAAAAGTTCCACGAACAATAAATATTCCGAAAAAAGGCGGTGTGCTACCACTCATACCAATTTTCGCCGGGTTGTCAGCTCTGGGAGCTCTGACTGGTGGCGTAGCCAACGTTGTTAAAATGGCTAATGAATTCAATAGAAACACTCCATCGCATTTAGGCAAAGGACTATATCTCACTCCGTATAAAGGCAACTCATACAAAATCGGATCTGGTGTAGCACCACAAAAAAGTGGTGGGGGTGTAAAAGCGAAACAATATAGAAAATCAAAAAACTAATTGCCACGTTACCCAGTAGAGCGTTGTACGATTACGAACTTTTAAAATTCGCTCGTGATATACCTCATTTCATCGGTGTGTTTACCAGAGATAGGTTGCCAGTTCGTCCTAAGCACTTGGAATCTGGGATTATCAACTTGGATACGGCGAATAGTACAGGAACTCATTGGGTAGCGTATAAAAAAATCGGAAAAAAAGTAGAATATTACGACAGTTTTGGAAATTTACCACCACCGCTCGAGGTGCAAAAATATTTTCACGGATGCGCTATTAATTATAATTATAACAGAGAACAAAAATATGATACTACAAACTGTGGACACTTGTGTTTAAAATTTTTATCATGTACACGATAACGTTAAACGGAAACTCTAGTGAATTGTCATGCGATATTTTTCCACCTATAGAAGTAGATAATACAGCGCGGATTTGTCTTTTGAGTTTACAGACGAATAATTCAATTCCAAACATAGAACCTGGTTGTAACGCAATAGGTTTTCGTAATTTTATCGGTCAAAATGAAAACGTAATTATACCTACTGGTTCGTACGAGTTGGAGGATTTAGAATCTGTAATAAACAAATTCATGCCCGACTATGTTACCCATTTTAAATTAAAAGCAAACAGTAATACATTAAAGTGTATGATATCCTGTAGCCATGAGATTGACTTTTCAGTCGAAAACAGCGTTGCTAAATTGTTGGGCTTTAGAAACGTCGTATACACTACTGGTGTTACTCACGAATCTGAAAATACAGTCAATTTAATGAAAGTAAACTGTATAAAAGTAGAGTGCAACTTGATTGTTGGTTCATTTTGTGACGGAGCGCTGAGTCAGACCATACATGAGCTTTACCCGACTGTGCCTGCAGGATATAAGATCGTTGAGGTACCTAGACACCCAGTGTTTTACAGACTCAACACGACTTCAATAAGTAAAGTAAATATCGTACTAAAAGATCAAAATGATTTTCTAATAAATCTACGTGGAGAACCGATTACAATTCGTTTACAAATAACGCGGTGATATGGCGCTCAAATTTAATATAAATACTGATACCATCAAAAAACCCGTTAGTGTAGTACCGAAAGTGAAGAAGTCTACATCTAAACCGCCACTGAAAAAGTCTACGTCCAAATCGAAAAAAAATAAAACTAAGCTCACGAAAAATAATTTAAATTTTCTTCGTTCGTTACAATGATGGATGACTCATATTTAGATGTGACTGCTGGCTATGTCGATGATTGTAAAATAACACAAAAGCAATTTCATTCGTTTACACCGTATTCAAACACGGCTTTTTCATATAACGATGAAATTAGAATAAATATCCAGAATATGGATTCTTATACTTTACCGTGTGAGAGTTTCATTTACATTGAAGGAAAGGTACAAAAACCTCCCGATGCTGCTGGAGACGTACGTTTTTCAAATAATGGATTGGCATTTTTATTCTCTGAGATGCGATATGAAATAAACGGAATAGAGATACAAAAATTAAAATCACCCGGAGTGTCGTCTTGCTTAAAAGCGTTCTGCTCCTATACTCCAAATGAAATGAATACATTAGACAACTGTGCTTGGGACTCGACAATGGACGGTGAAGATAATAAAAATTTTATGACCGACAATGTGTTTACCGGATGCATTCCTCTAAAACATTTATTCGGATTTTGTGAAGATTATAAAAAAATTTTACTCAATTGCAATCAACAACTAATTTTAAATCGTTCGTCTACTGATTTGGATGCAATACGTGTTGTGGGTGCCGGAGCCACCGAACACGTTGAGAATAATAAAAAAATTACGATTGAACTGACTAAGGTGGCGTGGAAGATGCCTATTATCAAAGTCACTGATAAAGAAAAATTAAAACTGTTGAAAGTATTGGATTCGCGCAAAACGTTATCATGTGCGTTCAGAACCTGGGATCTGTGTGAATATCCGGTACTCCCTCGAAATACTTCACATTCATGGACGATAAAGTCTAGCAGCTTGCTTGAAAAACCTAGATTTATTTTGTTTGGATTACAAACCGATCGAAAAAAAAATTTAGAAAACGACGCTGGACGGTTTGATCACTGTCAGTTAAAAAATCTTAAGGTACACTTAAATTCTGAAGTGTTTCCATATGAAGACTTTCGAGCCGATTTTGTAAAAAATACTACCAGTTTATTGTATAAAGCTTATACAGACTTTCAAAAATCATACTACGAGCGAGATTATTGTGAGCCATTATTATCAAAACATGTTTTTCAAACCTATACTCCAATCGTCGTCGTCGATTTATCACATCAGAATGATAACGTTAAATCGTCGACCATAGACTTACGAATAGAATTTGAAACGGGTACAGCTATTCCGGACAAGACTGCAGCTTATTGTTTAATACTACATGACCAGATTATAACTTACAATCCATTTAGTGGAGATGTTAGAAAATTGTAAACCTTGTATATATTTTATATACTTTATAATTATTATTATAACTTGTTTTTAAAAATATAAATTGTAAACCTTATTGTAAAAACTTAACCTAATAAATAAAAAAAAAAAATGGATTTTAATATCACGCTTGTTTTTATTATTTTACATAAAATTATTTAAACAATATCATTCAAAAAAGTTTGCGTTTTACATTCCGTTTTTTCATGGGCATGCCGCCTGTGAAGTCGAGAATTGATGGCGAGTGGTTAAAAGACGTTGGACCGTCGTTCTCATCAACTGCGAGGCTTGTTGGTGGGGATTTTATGCGGTTATTATACCATGGGGGGTATTGCGTAAAATTGTCCGAATCATTTCCTGTAGAATGATTGTCTATGATCGCCGGTGGTAGACTCTCAGGATCATCAATAGGCTATACAAATAATAATTTGTTAATATATATTTATTTTAAAAATTAAATGTGAGTATTACCAATGACTTGGTTGGTGCCCGTGTCACCTGTGCTAAAAATTCTTCAATACCACGATCCTCGTCAGTTGCCTATAAAATTAAAATTATTAATACTTAAATTATTTCAATATATATATATATATAAGTTATAAATTACTTGTGCCTGCGAAGGGTCAAAATCATCATACATTGGAGACATACTCGAGTATCTTGGAGGTGAAATGAGTCTCACTTCGGATTCAGTGAATAACTATAAAATAATAAAATATGTATTGTATTTTTACGAGTGAATAAGTTTTAAAAACTTACCTCTGGAGACATTTTTCCGCTCAATCGTTGCGCCCAATGTTCAGCTAATTGTGAAGAAGCATACATTTTGAGTTGACTGATGAAATTGACATCATTTTTTGGAATTTTTGAAATTACACTTTCGTCACGTACATTTTTGATAAATGTGACCATTTCTTCAGGTGTTTTCGGTGGTGAATCAACTTTGGTGGATTCATCATCGATATAGTTCAAAAACATATCGAATTGTTTTAAGACAACTGGCCGTATGATGGTTGACTTTCGAACGACTGTTTCAAATATGCACCATTCTAAATATTGCAATTTCATTAAATCTGTACGATTTAGCAATACTCGACATCCGGCTTGTGTTTTTGATTCGATGACAAGCATATTTTCCCCTTTATACACCATACTAGATAGTGAAATAATTTCTGTTTCCAGAAATATATTTCGCTTGTATTTTTGAGGTAGGTCGAGTATAAAAGATAGAATGTTCCCCATAAGTGAGAATATACGTCTTAGAAAATCAGATGATATATTTACATATCTCGAAGAAGTGATGACTTGTACTATGGTGTTAAATTTATCTGCAGGATCAAGTCCTACATTCAAAAATTTACGCTCGGTGAAGTCGAGAATGAAATTGCTACAGTCGATGAGCTCTGCAGGCGGTGTTGGTGGAACATATGTAAAACTTTTCTGATTGTAGTGTTTTGTTTTCATGTTAACGATTGAACCGGCCATGATTAAAAGTATATGAGAAATGAAGAACGCTGAATAAAAACGTTTTAAACACGGAGCGCGAGAACGGTTGTGGTGCGAAGAGCTATAAGGCTGGAGAAACACTGAAGAGCTGTCGGCTGTCGGCTGTCGGTCAGGCTCTTGAGTATTGATATTTATTTGAACACAGATAAATGTCTCTTATTGTAAATACGTCAGTGATATATATATATATTAAAATAATTAATATTAAAAAATATAATGTTTGATAACACGTGATAACAAATGATAACTGATAACATGTGATAACTGATAACAAATCCCGGTCCGATGAATAAAATTTTTTAATTATTTTCCTCGCGCGACGGCAGTGTTGATGGCGGCGGCCAATTGATATGGAAGAGCGGGGTAGCGGGGTATATCGTATACGTCACCGATCGGGCGGCGGCTCGATGATGAGATGATGAGGGAAGAGCGGGGTAGCGGGGTATATCGTATACGTTACGGATCGGGCGGCGGTTCAGTTAATGAGATGATGAGGATGAGGATGAGGGATGAGGATGAGGATGAGGATGAGGCTCCAGAATCCCCTTTTCTATACTACTATTAACCATTTTAAAAAATGGTTTAAACAGGTGATACTCGATAGAACAAAAAAATACTTAGGACTGAATTTTAATTTTTAATTTGTGTATTATTATTTGCGATTTACGAATTACGATTTATTATTATAGTATCATATACGCCATACGGCATCTATCTAATTATTTATTATTATTATTATTTGCAAAGTTAATTATTTTTTTATTGATAACAATTATTTATATTAATATTATATTTATTTAAATCTATTGTGATTGTATTAGTACCTACCTATTAATTGTTAAATCACGTTGTACCAATATGCAAATAGCATATTATTACATACAGAAATTTTATAAATATGGCTTTTAAGTAGGGCTTGGGACTTATAGCACTTAAAATCTTTAAAATAAGCGATTAAAAAGCAATTAAAAACGTCATTATAAGCACTCAAATAAGTATTTAAAAAACTTAAATTTGAGCAAAAATATTAAATCAAAAAAAAACTTTTTTTTACATGATAAAGTAGGTACTTGACATAATTTGTAACTGTGCTAAAAATAATACAATTAAAGACTACAAAAAATATTGAAATAAAATGATTAGAAAAAGTTTCTAACTAAAAAATCTTTATTTTATAAAAAAATCAAACTTCACTTTCGAAACATTTTGCCTTATTGTTTATAGATTTTCCGAAAAAAATCATAAAAAGTAGAAAAACTGGAAATACGCATATTTTTAAAAAATCGTTGAAAAAAAAGCACTTTAAAATTTCATAATTGAACGTGTTTTAACATAACATACACTTCCATAGCACCCTGCTACACTTTAAGCCAATCCATAAAAATAAGCAAATACTTTAAGCCCCGAGCCCTTCTTATAAGAGTACGTCATTTTATTATAATACAATATATAATGTTTATTATATACGTGTGTTTACACTTTATTGTATAATATTATATGCCTGATGTTGTATGGTTTTTAGAAACAGTTAAGGCACGAAATAGTGATACGCACTACGCATGTATGCAATAGGTACACATAATATCTACGTTCGAATCGTTTGATTCAATAACGTGTACACTGTACATACGTACTCAGCATAGACACATTATATCAATGTACGATGAATTCGCATTTGAACTATATATAGTACCTATATTATACCCATTCTATCGAACTGCATTCTTCGGCAGTCTGGGAGCAGTGGATTCGGTGCTACCATTCTGCCACAACCATCTCGATTACACGTAAACCGTTTGACGGAAATATATAGGTACATACAACAATAGACATACATAGACACCATATAATATAACTATAGGTTTGAAGTAATATCAAGGTGGTTTGAACGTATTATACTATTATTTTATATATTATACTATACTATTATATGCAATGGCGCAATGCGATTTTCATAATATGTGATATGTTTAGATTAACTTTAAGATTAATTTATAGCATGAACTTATTCATATCGTTTTACGGTATTTACAGTAAGCCGTAAGGTAGTATTAACTCAAAAGTTAATAACAATAATATAATAAATTATAACTAAATAGGTAACTAAATATTAATAAATAATGATATAAATGTAATCGGAATAAATTAAATCAAACTACCGTAGTACTAAAAGTAAAATAAATTACTATATCAAAAAATGGGTTGTGGTAATCTCTCTTGATTTTTAAAATCAATAAACTTTCTCAGACAAATATTATGCTTATCCGAAGGAAATATGTAAGCTCTCCGAGTTGTTTAAATTAAAAGAGATTACACTAGCGAAGTTGGAAATGGCTGCGTTATATTTTTGTATAAGTTTTCATAGATCCAAATAAAGTTGGGAATATATATCATGTATTCACATATCAAAGCCGTAAAAATGGCTAAAAAAAAAAAACGAAAAATTGTAAGTTTTAGTAATATTTAATTCAGACGTATATTGATATAGATCATATCAAGACAGGCACGCCCACAGAGAAGTAGCTCACTAGGTGCAAAATACTTTTAGTATCAATGTAAAACGTGGGGGGTTTCACCCCCACACCCCTCAACGCTAACTTAATAATATCTCTATACACCAATAATAATAAATGAACAAAATATATTTAAAACAAAACTTATTTATTTTTTGGTTTTAGTAAATATGTATTTTCGTATTTAAGTTATACATTATTAATCATTGAAAAGCAATTCTAACCGCCGAGAACTCAATCCAAACTTTTAAATAATGGCTTCTAGTTGCTGGTCAAAAAACTCCTTATTTTCATATCTTTGTCGATGAATATTAATCAGACCTAAACTATTTAACCTTTCATTTCTCATTCTGTTTCTCAATCATGTATTTAAACGACGTAAAGTGCTAAAAATATAATGACAAACAATTTTGAAAAAATAATATACTTAATAAAAAAATGAGAAATTTAATATAGAAAATATTACCTAAAAGATCTTTCCACTGAACATGAAGTTGCAGGTAAAGTTATGGCAATTCGTATAGCCATACATACAGCTGGGTAAAATATTTCATAATCAAGAATATCAACCAGTTTCATGTCATTTTCGAGTGGTTTATCTTACCATAATTTATACCACGATAAGGCTTGTTCTTTAAAGTTTTCTAGAAGTGATCCATAAACTTGACTGATAACTTTAAGTGTCTTCATGAATGCTTGTCGATTCATATGCATAATTTTTTTGGGATGTAAGTCAAACAATGCAAATATATAATAATTGGATACTTAGCTACATAGTAAAAATTAAAAACTATATATATAAATATAAAAATTGGTCAGACTAATCTACTAATAAAAAATCGGAATACAAGTTGTGTTACATCTACATATTATACACTAACTACAAATTAAAGTAAATAATGATAACTATAAACTAATAGTACTAACCGGTAGTAGTATTAAGTAAAAAAAAAATACTTATAATATATTGTTTGTTATCTAGGTATATACATTTATCTTAATCATTTACTTTTCCATCTTGAATTTTTGTTTTTTTATTGATTTGGACAAAGAAATTGGTAATAGTTTGTGAATTCCGTTTGTTAGAAGACATAATTATATAATTAAAAGTGTAATAAGTAATAACTCGTAATAATAAATAAATATCACAATATTACATGATTATTCAAATGTGATAATGTGATGTCAACGTTAATAAAACTAAAAGCCAGGTGAACAATAAGTCAATAATATTTAAGACTATCATAACATGTTATTATAATATATGCAGTTTACACCAACACAATACATACCCATAATAATGTACCACAGATAAAGAAATTAATAATAATATCATTATAGTTACTAAAATGAGTGTATTTATAGACTCATGCAGCGTGGAATTGCCATTATTTCGTGACTATAGCACGAACAACAGTACAGACGTCGCGCGACGGTTCTCAAAATAGGAATTTAAAATTTACTTTATTTAGTATATTGGCATAATCAAGGTCCATGAACATAAATTATAAAATAATAGAGAAGGAATTTTTATTTTTTTTTATTTATTTGAAAAATCCAATTTTAATAAAATTCTCAGTTGGTGCATTTGCACCACTTGCCCCCCCTCCGGGCGTGCCTGTATCAAGATATCCTCCAACAATGTGAGCTTCAGCGTTATTGTCAACTTGAAAAACAACCAACGCTTGTGCATTTTAGTTCATAATTTTATAGTACTCATCCGTCTTTATTTATATTTTTAGTTCCCTATAAAATGTTTAAACTAAAGTGTGCATAAAAATGTTAGGTTGTGATAAATAAAATAAAGTAAGTAAAATAAGTAAATACTTCCATACTAAAAATAATGGAAAATTATAGATTTTATAAATACTAAAAAATGGACTCTTTAAGTTTTTAAAATATTTATGTTCATATTATTATAAAAATTAAATGTATTATAATATTATTAAAATTATTTATTGTAATTTGTAAAATTTACTTTTTTTTAAATTAAACCAAAATATATATTATAAATTTAAAATAATTTTATGTGTAGGTATATTATTATAAACATTAAAATATAATTATTATGAATAATTATAGTGTATAAATAAAGTTATTATAGACTCTGTGGAGTTTACATGTACCGTTCAGGTAAAACTGAAATAGACCCGAGAGTTTATTATTTAGACTGCACACTGCAGTGCCGGTGTTAGGATTGTCGAGGTTTCGGTCAAAATATGCTAAAATCAGTAAAAATAATCGATCTCCCACTGTGCCATCACATTCAGGAGGATTTACTGGTCATTAAAATAGGAAAAGTTTGTAATCACCTTAATTTATAAACTTATAGTGGTATCTAAAGGCTTACGCACACTTATCAACCTTCTTTATCTTACAAATTGCATGTAATGTAATTTCAATATTAGTTCAGTTTTGTAAATAATTTAAAAATAAATGTAATCGAAATTGATGGTTATAAGTTACAACGTAGATATTATTTTCTTTTTTATGGTATATAATATCAGAGGCGTCTCCAGACCTTGGCTGACCATATTTCGAGTTTAAACGACTGAAATACACAATATTAAACAACAAAAAAAGAATAATATTGAAAAATGTCAAGTAATAATTTAATATAAATTATAATATTGACCAAGTACTATGTAAGTCAGTCCACCTCGCGGGGGAATCGCCCCCTCATCTACCTCCATAAGGACGCCTCTGTATAATATTTACTATCTACATTGTATATATGTATCCAATCACTCTTTTAATGTAATTTTATGTTTTCTTAACTACGCGGCTAGACACATGTGTTGCCCTGTATTACTCCGAATAAAAACGGTTATTAGTACATAACAGGTAAACATTTGCTTGAATTATTTATTCCAGTATTTGACATCCGAAATCTGAATCATTGATTCACGTGCAAAGTTCTAGTTCTAACGACTTGCCGGATTAATTTCTTATTATCGTAACTGAATTGCACAAAACGTGATAAATTATATTAATACGGTTGTTATTTCACCTCATTTTAGTGTTATAAATATATTTCGATATTTAGTGCGCCTAAACTAGGAGGCGAACGAAAAAGCATAAATTATTATCAATTTTTCGCTCAAGAAAACAAATTTTGACGGTTAAAGTTCGACGACACGCGGCCGTAGGCGTCGTCGTCACACGCGAGCACGAACGCGTACGGCCACTACTGCTGAGTGCACCGACCTTCGGTCGTATAGTATCACGACGAAGGTCGGCTACAGCGGTGTGTGTCGTCTTGCCATCGTTGCAAATCCTCCTCCCTTCATCTTTCTTCCGATTACTCACAACGATGACGACAACTTCTATCTATATACTATTATTGCCAACCCGATCAGCTGGAATTTCGATCGTCGCGATTACATAATCGACAAAACGGAGAACAATTTTAGGAGACGTTAACGACTAATGAGATGTACACGAAAAGAAAACTTGTACCGTGATTGCATTTAAACCATTGTTATAAAAGTGTGCGCAAAAAAAAATGTAGTCGTAATGTATCACAACAATTAATATTTTCATAAAATTATTTATCTCAAATGCGTTATTTACAGCAGATGAAGAACCTGAAAGATACCTATGGAATATTGAATTAAAACATACTATGCTTAAATATTATTATAAATAATTATGCATATTATATATATACTTTTATCTGTACTTCGAGCCACACCCTGTTCGGTGTTAAAAAAATAAACAAAAAAAAATATGTTCTAAAATTATGCATAATGTTAAAGAAACAATATGTATATATAAATGACTAACTATTATGAATTAACATAATAAATAATTATGTATATATATGATTAAAATATCGATATGTATTTTACCAATAATTGTTGAGTTAGCAAAATGAAAATTTAAAAAACAAGAAATAATACACTAAATGGGAATTTAGTTAACAATCTAATTGGATAATCGGACGATTGTATTTTAACTCTTATAAAATAATTAAATATCATAAAAATGCCATATTGTATGAATTAGCAGTTGTATTATGACCAGTTAAGTTTTTAATTAAGTAAATTTACAAATTAAATTTTACGAAATCGATTTATTTTATGATTTTTCATGATTATTAAGAAAATAAATGGAATTTTTTTACTTTTTACTCCTCAAAGTACTAGCTAAATCCAATTTTCTACCAGAAACCATTCCCATGGTTAAGAGCTGTCTACGTATACCTGAAAAATTATAATGTACGCGAGTTCAATAAATAAATAGCTTAGGAACAAAAATATACAGAATAAGCTGATTAGCCTATCTTCGAATATAATATGCGGAGAATAAAATTTATGTTGGCGATCACGACGTCGCGTGTCCTGCAAGTTAAGAAACTGCGACGATTTTCTTGTTAAGTATATTTTTCACACTTTCGATTTGATCATTTTAATAGTCTTACCACTCTCATCACAATTAATCAAAATATTATATAAAAAATGTACATACTTACAGATTTTTTTTTTTTTATAGAGCTAATAAAAAAAAAATTGAAAAATTGTAAAAATAGTATTTAAAAAAAGTTTTAGGGAAAATGTTAATCTTTTTTAGAATTTTTATTTATATATATTTTATAATACGAGATTATATTTTAAAAATCTTTTATTATTTCGTTAAACACAATGCCATCTACCGGAGAGTAGTTTTACTAAAAATGTTGTTTATTTTTGAGTTAATTGAACTTCTAGTACGCTTGACTACTAGAGTGCGTACTTAGTATAATATATTGTAGGTTTAGGATCATAATAATAACCAATAAAGTAAAGTTATTCATGATTAAATTTTATACTATATTAGGTATTATTGATTACAAAATTAATCAGTAGATATTATTATAGAAATGTTTATTTTATCAATTATATAGGTAATATCATTAATTTATTTATTTGAAGAGTAAGTTTAATTTTTAAGATATCAATAATTTTTGAAATTGAAATCGAAGTTACAAATAAGTTTTAAATTTTATTTTAATAAGTATGATATTATATTTTAATTAAATTCACATGTTTTGTATGAAATGCGTGTATATTTATTGGTCAATTTAAGACTTAGGTGTTATGAATTATAAATATTACTGTTAAATTGTGAAAAAAGGTATTTTATGAAAAAACTACGTATATTATAAAATAACACATACGGCTAGTTAAAGTATAGTATTAACGTTTTACCTAGAAATTTAATGCAATTCGTTTCGTATCTTAGTTAAAGTATTTAAAATCTATAAAAAAAAATCGTATTTTAAATTTTATACGATTACTATATTTTACATCAAAAATTATGATAGGTATACCTACTACCTAGCTAATTGTATAATTAATGTGGGCATGTACTATGTGTTGATAATTTTCCAGTACAGTGTACACAGTATATTGTATAATATATATTTTTATTTAGATGATTTGAAATTTCGGTACACGAAAATCATATTTGATTGAGAGAGTGGATAGTTAACACATTGTTTTAAATTTTAAACTGATTAAAACAATGAAATAATAATACAATTAGGATTAACACAGCTTAAAAGTGATCTAATTTATTGTCATGTTACGCGTTTTAGGCGTATAAATAAAATATGATAACTTTTATTTTATCCATGATGTCATAAGTTAGAGATAAAAGAAACCAACAATTTGTGTATTTAATATTGAAATACCAGTATAAAAAAAAAATCCCAAAAAAAATCTTCGTGTTATCGCATGGGCCATCACAGTAAGTACGCGTATACTAGTGACCTCATCCGTTTTAGAAACACCCTGTAAATATGGTTAGGCATGGCGATGAGAAACAAATGTCGTCAATAGGTTCCGGATTTTTATGTAAATGCATATTCTTTTTCATTTGACTTGTAATAATTCTGATTAAATATCTTGATGTTTCGTAATACGTATATTCTGCTGTTAATTTTTTTTGTTGCATATTTTTGCATATTTGCACCGAAATGATTGATGACTTATCAATATCGAGATATATACAATTATTATATTATTATATTATTTACACTCGACAATTTATTAGTATACATTACTTTTACATTAAGAACATGTATGTTCGTTTGTTTAAGTAACACTGAAAAGTCGATTCGCAAGTATGGAGCACTTAAGACTTGGAATGAAACCTTAGAAAGAAATACATTTCTATTATACATCTTTTGATCTTTATGATGGGAAATCAATATTATTTTTACTACACATGTGTTGTATGTTTGTGACTGCAGGAACAATTTAAGCAGCATTGCTTTGGATTATTCATATCAGGCGTCGGAGTTGGCTAGTTGCGCTAAGACTTCGATTCCGCTAAAATGTTGTCCCCCGATAACCGCTATTACAGTCAACCAGATACATTCGGAGCTGCATCAACGATGACTTATGATAAGTCATCAGTGCCGAAACCTCCGGATTCATATTTTGTTCCAACGACTCTCTACTCTCAACCATTCTCTCTACTACCCCCACCAACGGATCATAAAGTATTACCGCCGCTGTCTTCGACGACAAAGTGTAAACTAAAATCTATAAAGGATTCGGAATTCGGATACAGTGACCGGAGAAAAAGTGTATTGTCGGATTCCAATAACAACGGAGATTTTAAAGTCCGTTGTCCTTAAGCCACCTGGTGAGAGGAAGCTCAAAGAAAATATATTTTCTCCTAAATAGTTTTAAGGTGCATCACATGAAATTAGTCTGTAGAATAAAAACGATGACGTTCACTAAACACGTCATATTGTTAGTATATTATTCTAACAGCTTTCAAATTTGTTTGTTTATTTTATTTATGCAAAAAATAAGACTGGCGATATCTTACTCAATGTTTTTGATTTTTCTATAAGATACCGATTTTAGATGATTACACCTATCTAAAATACCACAGATGCCAATCAGAAATCTCAAAAATAATGCGTCTTTGAATTTGGTGAACAGTGTTTTCAACATCCCTCACTCTACGGTATATACAGAATATATTCCACTATACGTGTATCTAAAAAATATCATTTCAGCCAATAGGCGATTACAACAATATTTTGTTCAGTTGTAGTCAATTTATAGTAATTATGACTTGTATACTATACATATATAGTATATACAGAGGAATTTAACAACCTTGCTTGCCCGAATTTGCTCGTACTAAATAAACAACAAATACAAAAATGTTACTTGAACTGATATAACAAAATACATTGGTCCATGTGTTTTTTGTGAACAAAAAAAAAAAAAACAGAAAAAAGGGATTGTTGTAAAACCAATTATTTTTGAAAATTTCAACAGAAAATTAAGTTTATTAATTTTCAATCTCAACTTAAACTTAAAATTTATTTGTGTTTATCAAAATCACTTAACAAAGTACTGTATTTTAAAACCACTACTGATATCAAAGCATGCTGAACAAGTTGTTTATGTTCTTTTGGATATTTTTGCACTTTTGTAGTTCCATTTGTGCTCCAGTCTGATAATAGTCGGACAATTTTGTAATGACATTATAAATTCTTTAAAATATATGTGGCCAAATCTTTCAATAGTTCGCCGGAAAGCCTAGGCACAGCCAGTCGCTAGGCAGTGTTGAACGTGCAAATCAAAATATAGAAATTATACTCACTTCTTGGATACAGAATTATAATTAAACATACTAACGGAGTGAAGGACTTTGTTTCATATTATTATAAAACTTAATAATTTACTTAGGTAGTAAAATATTATATACCTAATCGGTGTGTTAGCAAATATTGCATACAATAACTAGTTATTTTAATATTTTACATAACAGTAGCATCTAGCTAAATTATTAAATACATGACTTTTAACTGTGCATTTAATACTGTCACTAAAATAATGAGTCAGTTTGAAGAATATAATAACTTAATTAACACTTTAACGGTAACATAAACAATGATTCTTTCCATGGTGATTTTTTTGTTATCCCGAGTACTCACCTACTTGATGGCTGTTGATTTTGATTTGTTGTCTTTTTCGATACTTTTTTATTTAGTACAATCATATGAATATAAAAATATAATATAGCATATGCTAATAAAACATATGACAGCCAAAATTAAAAGAACTATACATTTAGTATTACAGCTATAAATGTTTTTTGATTATTTACAGTTATTCAATAATTCCGAATATTTACTACTTATTTAAAAAATTATGCACCACACCATTGTCTATATTGACTCATGAAAGAAGATTTTCATATTGTATGGAGTATGTGTACTAATGTAAGTTTTATAATATCTAACTAATTTTACTAATTATAATTCCATATTTAAAGTCATTTTTAAGAGCTCAATGACATAATGTTGATTTGTATTGTTTTGGTTTGGCTGTATGGGATGAAGGAACGGAGTGTACTTTGATACCGTTGTAAACTTAGCAATTTAAGTATACCATGTAATTGAAAAATTTTGAGTACGCCACTGTATTTTGTAACTACTATTTTGTTTACATTAGAATACTACTACTTTATTAGCATAACTATGTGTTTACACATATTGTGTAAATGCGCAGCGTTACCCTGTAATTGTAATGCGATTAGACCTGTTCTTCTGTATTTTAATTCATACGCATGTAAAGTTTACTCAATTGTTTATGTTTTCATAAGTTTCTAAGGAAAATATGAAAAATATTTATAAAATATCTGTGTACAAATAAAGGTCTTTATTCCTTTTTTATTCACGTTTGTGGCTTGATAATAAATTATTGAGTGTAATATTAGGTATTACCTACTAATATTTTTGAAACAGTGTTAAAAATGTCTAAGCATAAATTCGTAATCATTATTTTAATGATTATGAAATTTATATATTATTCAGAAGCGGTCGATTTTAAAGGTAAATATTTTTTATATAAATTTAAAATATATTATAATATTACCTACGTATTTACATTTGTATTTTGGATTTTAACTTCAAGTATGACATTGTGAATTGCTATTATAGATATATTCAAGCCTAATGAAAGTAATGATGACTTTAAAAAAAGAATGACTGAACGAAGTAAGTCGTTTTAATAGATATAATATCAGTTAATTACATTAATAGTGAATACGAGTGTTAGATTAAACTTAAAGTAATATTTTTCAACAAAGCTAATAAGTAGGTATTATAATAATAATTTAATAATATAGTTCGTAGGTAGTGACATATAACACTGAATATTATTTAATATTAGGTATATCGACTATTTATGCACGAACTTGAATGTTGAATAGTATTGTGTAGTTACTAGTTATTAATTAGTACCAGTGGCGTTTTAGTGGGGAGAGGAGGGGGGTTCAAACATCTCCAAAATTTATTGTTGGTATGACACACTGAGAGCCAGTGACGTGGTGAACGAAGTTTGTCTAATGCAATATTGTTTAGCTTTAAAAATTTATGTTGAGCTTAAAAATTAAAATTTTTGTGGATGAATATATAGTTAATTACCATAGAGTTTTTTATATTAAATGTTTGATGGCCTATGTTCTATAATGAAAATTCTAAATTACCATACAGTTTTAGATTATATTTTATATATTATGTTGTAGTGAGTAAACACGGTATAGTGGGCGCTAGCCGCTTGGTCATTGTTTAAATACTTTTTTTAATGTTTGAAATTCACGCCATTGCAGATGAGAGTCGAACCTCCTCCCAGTCACCCCTTCTCTTCACATCTTTGGACGGCATCGTCATCGTCGCCACCACAATCGACAACAGCTGGTGCTCTTGTATCCAGTACTGAACTTAAGAGTTTCATTGCCCCAAACTAGTTACTAAAAAAGGGGCCTCTTAAAAATACTTATATTAATAAAAACTGCTTTTAAAAATGTATAAAACACGGTTTTGATACTCATTATCACTTTATACATCCATAACAATATAATATTGTGTAACATAATATTAATTTCCAAGTTACTATCTACCTCATAATAATATTCTTATAAGCCTATTTCTATCAAATCCTTAAAAAAAAAAAAAAATAATAAATTAATAAATAATATTCTATACACGAAATATTTCTCCATATTCATCTATTTTTTGTGACATTTTTTTGGTTCTTGACCAAAAATCCCGGGAAGGTAAGGCTCATTAAGCTGTCGCCTATTTTGCCTAGGCGAAAGTTCAGCACTGCTTGTATTCACAGTTAATTTTATTAATTTGTTATGTTTACTTATTTTTGTTATCACTTGTTATTAGATTATAAACTTTTGATAGTAAAATATTACTGTATTTATATGAATGAATTATTTAAATAAATTTCTAGCTATTATCACATTTAAGTCCTATACTAAAATATGAAACGTATAAGTTGTATTAAGCAAAATATACAGTAGAGAAGAGTTGTTTATAAGAGATAATTTCTTAGAATCTCTGGCTAACATATGCGAACAATACATAAGTCAAATCGTATGCATTCGCCAACTTTCGATACTAACATTTGTAAATAATATCAGTTCTTAGAACCCTTGGCTAACAGCTTATATGATCTAAGCTGTTGACGGTTGCTGCGGTAGATTATGTTTTTACCTCTAAGTTTTAAACTAGGTCAATGTCAATTCATCTTAATATTAAAGTTTACACAATATTTTTTGTATTGAACTCAAATTGGTTATGTTATGCTTGTAAAATGGAGACAACACAATATGTGGATGTGACTACATTCTCTTTACATGTATCTGTCGTCAGTTGATCATATTTTGTGCATCTATGTATATTTTATAATATTAAAGAAATTATTTAAAATGCATTTTTATTATTTATATTTTTTTCAAATGCTATGCGTATAATAATGGTTTAAAAAAATACTTTTGGGTTATTATTTGTTTTGATTAATAGTGATGAATTAGAAAATATATTCAATTATCTAAATCTACGAAAAATTAGGTTCCTATAATAATATAATATTTGGATTATCTTTGCTACGCACACTATGCAATAATTTATGACACTAATAAATTATCAAAATTATTAAACTATATTATTTCTCACTAGCTTTAGAAAAACACCTACTTTGCAGTCTAAGTTATTAAGCAACTGTAGCAATATTTATTTAGATTATTTACACTCTTAAAAATATGGCATAATATTATGTGAATTATTGTTAAGTATATTATTATTATTTACTAACATTCGTATAAAACTTTAGAAACTGCAACGAAATATAAAATGGCCAAATTTCTGAGCCTTTTATTATGGATTTTATAATTTAAAACTAATATAATAATAAAATAAAATAATTATTTTCAATCAAAAGAAAAAAAAAGTAGTGTAATTAATACTTTTTGGTTTTTTTTTATTTTAAGCACTAAAATTTTAAATTGAAAATAATTTGTAACTTTGTGATTCAATATTTTCAACTCTATGGCAATTTTAAAATATAAAGAAGAATTATACTACAATGATACCAAATACTATTAATTGTTTATACAATTAAATATTAGGTGTAGTTTTTTTTTTTTATATCAAAATATCAATATCCCATCTGTTGAGAGGCTGAGACATTGTAACTTATTGAATTATAATGAAAAATTAATAAATATTTATAATATGCAGATTAATATATTTTACCTTAATTAAAAATGTAGCCTATTTTCTTTATTGAATTCTGATATCTCATGTTTCTAAGTCACGATAAATTATTGTTCAATTCTGACCACAGTAATGAGTTTATTAATTATCCTCGTATTTTTTACAATGATATGTGTATTTTTTATATTTGCCAAGTACACTTTATATAATATAAACTCTACAACGATTATACTACGATGTTTTTTTTTTTTTTGATAGGAAAGTTAAATTTATTTGGGGAGGGGGAAAATATAAAAATGTTTATTACTTTTCTTAAAAATAGAGAAAATCAATCATTTTTACTCAAAATTATTTTTTTATTTTGCCGTAGGTAATTCAAGAATAAATAACCGCACATAGGTCATGCCTAACCTATTTGAAATTTGTTTAAATTAATATTTTCTATAAGAAATTCGTCAAAACTTATTAAAATGTACAAATAATTTTATTTTTAAAGCTCATACTTTAGGTTAGATAAATTTTGATTACATGAATCATATGAAAAAAATTAAGAGTTATTCTATAAATATTTTTTATGAGTGTTTGAAGTTTATTATACGATGGACTCATATAAAATTATGATTTTAGTTTTTAAATGTTAATTAAAAGTTATTAACTATATATAGGTACTTTAAACATTCAGCTGTTGCTTAAATTATTATTTCCTATAATCAATAAAATGTTTAAAATGTTTAGACTGACCTTTATCTATACTTGAGATTTTAAATTTTTTAGTTTTTATTGTGTTTGTAAAAATGTTTAAGCTCGGTATCTCGAAAATGTTCATTTAACAATTTTAATATATCATACAGGAATTTTTTTATAAGTATTTAAAAAATCAAAATTTGACAAAATTTGTCAAAATCAAGAAAGTGTGCAACATTTTTTGTAGTTACAAATTTAATTTGTTCAATTTTGTAGTTAAAGCTAAAAATTTAGTTTAAGTAGTAGTTCTACTGAAACCTAAAAATCGAAAAAGAGAGAAGTACAATTTTTTTTTTAGACATTTTATCGAAGCTTATTAAATATTATTATATTTTATACTGTATGCAATAATATTTTCAAAATATTTTTATTAATTTTAAGCTATTTCCTAGTTGCCTTTTTATATCATAGTACTTATAGTAAATTAGGTAAATTACTTTAATTTCAATATAAATATATTATAGTGAAATATACTTTCTAGTTAGTAATAAGCATTTAGGCTGAAAGGCCATTTCCGCTCGAGCTGTGTTTTGTATAAAATGATTTATCATTAAATTAAAAATTGAGGTCATTACAGTGACCTACTCAATGATGAGGAACACTTGATACCTCCTACATGGTGTAACTCGTCTATTTGACAAATGCAATAATAGTGCTAATACAATAATGTGAAATAGAAGAGTTACATTCTGTATATATTCTTACTCACTTTTTTATTTCATAAATAAAAACCAAAAATTACTTAAATTTATAACAAAATAATAAATTCGCTTCTTTTAGAGAATTGTAGATGCTCGACTTTTTTTGTTTCTATTTTTATATGACAATGCAGAAAATTTATACTTGACACATACATGTATCCACTCAATAAGAAATTTAAATTCCTAATACTAGAGATTGATAATAGAAGATAAATAATGTTAATTAGTTTAATAAAGACGGTATAATATAAGGGTGTCGTGTTTTTTTAATATCTACAACAATATTACAGTAATTGAAAAATAAAATTTATTTCAAAAATATTGATTATTAGAATACCACTTGTAATATTATATTGAAATCAATTTGTTAAATTAACAATAATTCTAACTGTTTAGGTTTACCATTTGTGGGTGAATCACACGTTAAATATTTGGAAAGGCTTCAACAGATTAACCGTAATTAAATTTAAATACCATAGAATATTTATGTAAAATGTGTATGTATATATTATAATAATTTAATAATATGTATCTATGTTAAAATGTAATAAGTAAATAATGAAAATATGCTAATGAACCTTTAAGCTGATATTTGGTTGATTAATTAAATATATACAATATACATATTATTTATATATTTAATATTAATACATAAATACTGAATTAAATAACCAGCTACTATACTAATTTTTCTAGCCTACTGTTTAATATAATATGCACTTTTTTCGTAATTTATAAAGTTTATATTATGTGCACTATGTATTTACAAATAATAAATAACACTTGTGACTGTAATAAATATAATTTATTATAATAATTAAATATAATTAAATTAAATTATATACATTTAAATTTAATAAACAAAATGAAAAATAAAAAAGCTTCATATTTCTAATAACTTACTTTACATAATATACTTATTTATATTTTCAATTTTGTACTGTGGGGCACTGGGATGTACCTTTAGTATAAACTTAGATCCCACCAAAAAATTAAAATCCTGCAGGTTCTATTTCAATAAATTATCAGTAGAACACGCTGGGCAAATGCCAATATTTCACTAGGCGCAGAAAATTGTGTAAAAAATATTTATATTTTTTAAAATTATATCTCTTTTTAATCATTTGTTAGGTACACGATTTTTAATATCATTTTTTTTTCGTTTTTTTTTTGTGCTTTATAAAGCGTTAGTAATCACATCTCATGTTATTACTGATGAAGAATACCAAATATTAATGAGTAGTAAGTAATTTTATATGTACAATTTTATATTTTGTTAGAATGTTTTTTATTACTGTTTTTACTATTATCATTAGTATTCGATTTTAAATCACTATAGGATTTAAAATGTCTATGCATTTTAATATTTACGGAAATTTACTTAACATTTTTTCATGTGAATAGTGAATTGATAAAATAATAATATAATATCAAATTACTTATTACATTTATTTGAGGTACACTGTTTTTATGATTAAATTTATGAATGCAATTAAAATACCAGCTTAAACGCTATTCAAGTATTATTTACAATTTGTATATTTAAAATATATAAATTATAAATATGCAGGTACATAAATATTTAACTCCAAATGAGATAGAAATTAATTTTAAAACTAAAATTCACTAGTCTATAATCCAATATTATAGTTTCAATTTTCAAGCTAATTTAAATTTAAATTTAAAATCTATATATTATTATATTCTAATATACAGTTAGAGTATGTTGAATTTTATAATATTATTTATAATATTCTTTAAGGTATACCTAGAATAAATGAATCAATGGAGTCCGTCAATAAGAGAAATAAGCAAAGTGAACTCGGTAAAGTTTTTCTAATTTAGTGCATTTTTTAAACATTGTACAGAACGTTTACATACATACTATATATTTAATACATTAAAATATATAAATATACGTAGTTAATCAACCGTATTAACCGAATCAACCGGCGTGAACCTATAGCGACGACCGTTTTGCCACCGCGTCGGTACCTACAATCTCGTCTGTATAAAAAAAATTATGAAGGTTTGTCATTGTGCGTGAATAAAAATTACTGCACAACAAAGCAAATGCAATTATGCAACTAAATAGCATCAGGTCGTTTGAGCAAATAATTCACGGCTGACACAAACTTTAGGAAAGAGGTAGAGTAGAGGAGACATCACTTCCCAACGCAAGATAACACACATCTCTGAACGCGTAAATAGCGAAAAATCTTAAACTTAAATTATTTTATTTTAAATGAAGATATCGTGATATTTTTTTTAGATAGGGACCAAGTATTTAAGAAGTACAACTAAACATTTTTTTTTTTTTATCGAAATCTATCCAGTAGCTTTTGCGTGATGTGCAACGGCAGACGTCTATCATTTTATTTATGTAGATTAATTTTTCTTATAATGTAAGGGTGGGCTTGTATCCTTCTGGATCTTATGTAAATCCATGGTTGATTTTTTTATTTAATGATTCATATTAGAAATCGTTTATTGAAAACTATCGGAGACAATTCCAGTGTGTGAGTTGCTACCTAAAATAGGAGGCGATTCAACATTTGTTCACCTACTGGAGATAATATATTATATAGTGTGTGTGATACACTGATACCCCATACCCAACATAATTTGTTCATATTAATATTTGTGCTCAACAGCTCAATCATGCGCAGCCAATATAATTCAAACTTATTTTACTTGTGTTTTCTATTATAAACAATAAATTGGTTTAATTTTGTTGAGAAACACAGCATTTTTAAAGTGTTTACCTATGTTTAATAGGTATATAATATGGTATACATAGGTATTTATACTTTAGAACATGCTACTCTTAACCGATTTTAAAAATCTGACCAAAAAAATAACTTTTTCATTTTTCTTTCTATTTCTCCTTTTTAACCTCTTTAGGGGGTTAGATTTCGCAAAACGTTCTTGACGGACATCTCTTAACAGCTATAAACTACTAACCTACCAAATTTTTGCTTCATATAGGTCAAGCAGTTTTCAAGATTTTGTGTTTAATCTAAAATATTACTCTCATTTAAATATATAGGATATATATAGATAACACTTAAATATTAATAATACAATAAAAACAATATTTTTGAAAAAATGTTTATTTATCTACCATAATACTAAGAATAAAATAAAAATACATTTAATAATATATAAAGGTTTAACATATTTTGATACATTACATTTGGTTACGATTACACTACCTACATATTAGGACAGTTGTGAAATGTACAATGCGCAACTACAAACTTTCATCCCCTATTACAACTCCTTAATTTTAGCTTGATTTCGCCGTAAAATGTATTCGTTCAAAATCTTAAACGTTGAAAACTTAAATCGATTTTATACTAAGTTGGAAACATGTATATGTTGATATCCTGATAAAATTAGGTACAACTAGAGCTGTTTTTGATTAAACAAAATAAATTAACATAAAAATGCAATTCAATAAATTCAAGTAAATCTCTATAAATGTTATTAGTTTTTTTTTATAATCAACTCATGACATATCGTCTTAATGTTAACATTTATTAGTTTTATGTATTTTTAGATTATAAACACGGTGAGTTATTTAATTTATTTAATTTTATTTATTATTAATACAATTTTTTATACAACACGATAAAATAATAATAATAAAAAAATTATTATATTGTAATTATTAGTATAAAAAATTTTTATCATTTTAACATTCTCGAAATATTAACATGCCATCTGGATAGATATTAGCTATCTTTTTGGTTTCAAGGTCAATTGTTTTTCTGAATTAAAATTGCATTTTTAGATTTACAAATATATACGAATGAAGTTTTCGAACCATTAAAATCACGTAAGTCGTTTAATTAATTAATTTAATTACTAATAAACATTTTTATTCATAATAATTTACAATACTATAGAACAAAATAATTTTTTTAATTTTTATTTTGTTGGTTTATGTTTATTCTTTTTATTATTATTAACTTGACTTTGTTATTATAAATTTAAATTTATAATATAACGATATATTACAATTTAAATATTGGTAATAACTAATAATAAAATATATCCTACTAATTATCCTGGATTGGCAGCTCAGTTCAGAATCGTTTTTCGTATACAATGATACCTGTCATTGCATTTAAATTTAACACATCCATTATAGTAATCTACTCTCCATCTGTACTATACAGCAGACTCAGCAGAGCGATATTCACTTACCCACCTTTTTGGGATTAATTTAGCTCAGCTTTTTTTTTGTGATTTGCAAAAGAAAGTTTTAAGCTTGAGGAAATAGATGATAGTTGTAAAATTTAAGTCAAAAATACATTTTATTATGAACTATTGATTTCATAATGATTTATGAGTTAAGCCAGTTAAGCCAGTTAAGGATTAGTTTTTGAGGAACTATGTCTTTACCCTCTTGTTGCCACCTATGTAATTATAAATAAAAAAGTAAATAGAAAGAATTTTGTGAATGTATACAAATAGTTTTGACTACCCCCCACCACTATCATAAAAAAAATGTTTATATAAAAATTAATCATGTAACTAAGATTTATTTTCACTATCTATCCGGAAATACTATTCGTTCACAAATACTATTTTTCTAATTTAACCAAACGTCTCCAAAAATAACACAAAATACTAATTATTCAATTGTTTTTCTTGCATTAATATTTAGCATGGTATTTTGATGACTATTCTTAAAATTCATAATGCATTACCCCGCCTAAAAATTAAAGATCAATTTTTGTAGTCAAGACTTCAAGAAGAGAAGACTCATACATTGAAGTCTTATTATAACACGCTGAAACTAATCTGTTTTTAATTTACTATTATGAATAAATAGTCATATCCATTATATATTTGAGTTGATGTTCATTTCTTTATCTACAAACCACTACTATAACATAGTTATATTAGTCAATAAATATATTATAAGATTAAAATTTATTTTCTAGGTTATCCACATGTATACGAAACTTATGAAGAATATACGGATAGGATGAAGACACGTGGTATGTATTAATCAAGTAAAATAATTGTTCATACGTATAATATTAGGTATGTGAAAGTATGAAAATAATGAAAGTAGGTAAATACTCTGTTATCATTGAGTAAGTTATCGCAATAACCGTAAAATGGATATTCGTAAGTTCATGGTATAAAATTAATCTAAAT
Source organism: Rhopalosiphum maidis (assembly GCF_003676215.2). Classification (NCBI taxonomy): domain Eukaryota; kingdom Metazoa; phylum Arthropoda; class Insecta; order Hemiptera; family Aphididae; genus Rhopalosiphum; species Rhopalosiphum maidis. The sequence goes on from NC_040877.1 coordinate 73,681,719, forward strand.
ATTTTAAAGATAGGTATCACTGGTATGGCAGGTGTTCCACAAGGTGGAATCCTCTCCCCAATCCTATACAACATATATGCATCTGATCAACCACTCTAGTACAGAGATGGCGAACCTTTTGATAACTGCGTGTCAAATCAAAATGTTTGGTTTGATTTTATTTGTCTCGCATGTCAGAAACTTTTCAGACCTTTTTTTTGCTTAAAAAATAATTAATTAAACGTATAAACATGATTTTATTTGTTGTACGTGTTTAATTTTACGAGATTAGGAAATGAAAAGTACAGGTTACGTCGATTACGACATTACGTTAATAATATCTTACGATAATTATTACAAATTACAATAATAAGTTGAAAATAATTTTCAAATTATCAGTAATTTTTTTGGAGAGTGAAGTAAAAATTATGAATTATATTTAAATTAGCGTCTCACTCTGTGACACGTATGACATAGGTTCGCCATCCCTGCTCTAGTAGCAAACTATGTGGATATCAATGTTATAATATCATTCAGTGCAGATCCTAATATAGCTTCCACAAATCTACAAACCCATCTTTCATTAATGGAAGACTGATACAAAATGTGGCACTTCAAAATAGATCAAATTAAATCAATTCATACTACACTCACACTTAAACTAGCACCTTGTCCAGAAGTAACCCTTTATGGTACCCAAATCCTCCCTTATCATCAACTGTAAAATATATTGGACCTGCTCTTGACCTGGGCCACCATACCCAAGCCAAAAGACTGCAACTTCCGTTTGCAAATGCTAAAAACTCTAATCGTCAACAACAAACACTCAAAATTAAACACTAAATTACTTCTCTATAAATTTCTCCTAAAACTAATTTGGACTTATGGCCTACAGTTATAGAATAATGCAAAAATCTCCAATCTAAATAAAATACAAAATATTACATCAAGGAAAATTATCAATTCCCCTCCACACGCATCTAATGATAAAGACTTACATATGAAAACCATACATGAAGAGGCCAAAAGTCATTATAAACAGTTCCATCTACGCCTTAACTCTCACCAAAATCTGCTTAAAAAAAGTCTTAACCATGTCCCGAGGAACCCTCCCCGTTATCTTAAGAGAAAATGGTGTAAAGACCTGCTAAATTACAATTTATAATCTAAACTAACAAAATATCAAAACAAAAAATAAATAAAAAAAAGACGAAGTGTCAACAATGGATGGTTTCTTCGTTCGAATTTTTCATGTTTTCTTTTTTTTTCACTTAGTTCATAGTATAAACTTCATACTCTTTTTGTGCTAACTGGTGCAAATTGTGTATAATTTATAACAAATGTTTATATAATAAAAAAAGATAGGTAACATTGAACATATAAATAAAATATTATAAAATACGTAAAAGTTTCAAATCCCCACAAGTGATATTTTTGAATTACAACAAAATAATTAAAATTGTTATTTTTTGTTTAAATATCTAATTTAGTTAAATTTTAACTATAGACGCTCATAAAAAAATTAATTAGTTTCCTCCTTTTTGGTAAAAACATAAAATCATTAATATGTTTTATGATAGGTCATAAAACATATAACTGCTTTTATGTTCTGATCATGCGATTTATTTAGATAAACGAGTAATTGTAAGTAATGATTTATGATAGGATAGGAAATGTACGAAATGTAATGTTGTGTTTGTAAATTTTCAACATTGTAAATAGTTCCCGTGTGTTTGGGAACATATCACTGTTAGTTATTACCTCGCGAAATAATAGCTGCTAAGGAAAACAAACGTAGCATTATTTTTGTTACACACATTGGTTTTTTTACACCCGAATGTAAGGCATATTAATATTAAAATATGTATTTAAAAATATTTGTGAAATAATGCTTAATGCTTTTCTTCAAAAAATGTTAATACTAATATTTTATGAGAAAACTTGTGAAATTTGTAAATTATAAAAATACTAATTTTTTTTTTACGTTTATGTTTAGAAGAAGAACCTTTGATCGAGGAATTGTTCAAAGGCTTAAAAAATTGTAAGTTGTTTTTACTAACATAATTATTATATTATGTATATAGTATTTAAATTAAAAACGAATAAACATAATTATTGTATACTTGAATGTTGATAGCAGTAGCAATTTAGTACATCGAAATGAACCAGATTTTGTTTCAACTACTAATGACAAAAGATTATTATTAGATTAAATGAATAAAATCAGAATTTTTCATTTTTTTTTTTTGGTATTCAGGTTCGTCATAATAATATAGTTCACGCTCTGATAATTTACATTATTATATTGATTTGTTGTAATCAATATTATTATTTATAGATGTCTATGTAAATATTTAATCGTTATAGAGAATTTTTTTTTAACTCACAATGTTTCTAAAGGTATTTAGATTCGTGTTTATAGAATTATACAAATTTAAAAGAATTTTTAAAGAAAATTTATCCAAAACATATTAATTATAATATGTTGATGAATTGTTTTAAAGATAATCTATTGTCTTTTGTAATAAATAATTCTTGTTAACTTGACTAGTAAACTAAAAATAATATTATGTATACATTTTTTCAGATTGTCCAAATCTTGGTGAATTATATGATGAATATATTGAAAATAGGCGTAAACGTTATAGTAAATGTTTTAAAATACAATATTCATAATTTATAAAACATTAAAATTAATTTTTAATGTTGAAATCCAATAACTATAAAATTGAATAGCACAGACTAACTCAACGTTTATACGTTAATTGTTATTATTTATAGATATTATTGGAATTACTAAATCAGATTTTGAGAATTTTCAAAATTGTAAGTTGATTAATCAGATGATAACATTTAATATTCTTTTAGTAATTACATTTTTTTAAACAAAAATGTTATTTATAATATAAAGTATAATATTCTTAATCCTGAAATGTTAATATGATTTATAAATATTCAATTAAATTTTTAATATATTATAGAAAATAATCATTTGAAAATGTATAAATATTAAATAGTATTCGGTCACTGTTAACCAAATGCATGTAATGTAGGATTAATACTTAAAATTATGTATATAATTATGATGATCCATTATTAGTTTCGACAACAGATTAAAATTTATCGTAACCTACGAAGACTATAAATAGCATTTATACTAAATCCCTTACATTACTCTTTACACATTAATTTAAATTAAATAAATTATTAATTACATAAATTGTTTTCAGTATAAAATTATAATCGAGTCATTTCTTTTTTTTAGCATATCCAATGTTAATAGAAAGTATAACTGTTTTTCTCAAAAGGATTGAAAATATGTATTTCGGTAAGTAGTTAAATGATCCTTCTTATAGTCTTAAGCATTATCCATAATAACTACTAAGATCCATAAGTAATAGAGATAAATTACATTAATAATTATCATAACTCTTTACACATTATAGTAAAATTAGTTTTATATTGATGCTATAGGTACAGATAGATATAAAATATGTATTTGTCGAGGAAGATTTAAATTGTATTCTTGATTGTCTAGTTGAAAATTAATTATTATATTATTGTACTATGATTTATGAATATTGAATTATAAGGTTTGTTCTTTTTTTTCATGTTTCTGGAGTTTATTGTAAATCTACACTCTACATTTGATCCTCACACAAATTAGTAACAATTCAGGCGTGTGAAATAATATTTAATATATTGTTGTCTTTTCCTCGTGTTATAATATTTGCCATCTATTTTTGCCATCGTAATAAACCAATTATGATTTAAAGAGAGGTGAGCTAGAATCAATCACGTATTCAGGATACATTTTCAAGGGGGGGGGGTGTCAAACCCTCCGTTGTGTACGAGATTGCCTATTATAATAAATTAATTCATTTTTTCTATTACAATAGATACCGATGACTTAAATAATTACTATAAAGGATTGTGGTCATGTAAGTAAATTTATTTTAGATACTGAGTGAAGCGATAAATGTATTGTAATGATTTAAAACGACTTCTGTGTTCGCGTGTACATGTGTATTTTTTATGTCTGTACATAACGTTTTGTATATTATATTAACTGTGGTATTAAGAATACACTAGGTACGAATTAGGATATTTTTAGCCATTCAAACATAATAATGTATGTTTAACTATGTATAATAATTATAAAATGTCAGATAACATATTTTTGTTTTGATGAAAAAATGATAACGACTGTCAAAACCCATTTTTTAAAAACTTATGTTTTAAGACAACCTAACCTTTTTTTTGTATGTATCTACCACTTGTAGTAATTTAATTTCGAGTTGTTTAATGAGCTTGAGCACGCCATGCAAGTACAATATTATTGTACATTATTGTTTTTTAATTTAACACCTTTAATTAATAATTAAGAATTAACAAATTGTTCCGTGTTTTTAGTGTTTCCAATATTTGCTGAAACTTATAGCGAATATTCAGATAGAATGGAAAAAAAATGTGAGTTTTTATAATTGTATTTAAATTTAATTACAAACAATAGGTATGGGTATCTTTGCTTTATATTTATTATATTATTAAATTATATATTTTTTATTTCTATTATATTATTCTTTAAATGTTTTAATTTAATCTTTCATAATCTCTAACTAATAATTTAGTAAATTATTCAAAATTTAATATCATAATAGTTTGGTTATGGCTCAATGGGAAAAACTAATGATGACTGCACATATAATTGTAGAAAAATCATTCGTTCAAAACCATATTTTATTATTGAAAAAGATCTAAATAGTATTGTATTTTCATTGAAATATTAAATTATTGTTTAGGGCTCGTTCCAATAGAACGGGAATCTTTCATTATATACCAAGCTTGTGAGTAATTTTAATTGTAATATTACTTATTCAATGTATTATATATAGTACTAATATACTATACAATTTAATATCAAAATATAATTTAATACGTAATTTATTTATTTTTTGAATATATTGCACAGGTAGAGTCATTTAGGTATTACTTTCCTTGGTCCACATCGTTTATTGACTTTTTTGAAACGGTGTTCTATAGTTTCTGTACCTGTACCCTGATCATTTCCATTTATAAAATACCCAATATAAAACCCAAATGATCTAAATAACCTCTCGATAAATCAGTACTATTATTGTTTTTATATATTTTAATTGTTATCTCAAATATCTACTAACATTTATACATATTTTCTGAGTAAACTGCCGTCAGGCATAGAAATAAATAAATATAAGCAATCTAGAATCGATTGATAAATTCAAATCGATTTCAATTATTACTTTGTTTTCATTCCTCCATGTCAATCAAAGCAATAGCAATACAATCTTGATATTTTTCGTATGGCAATTGGGACATAAGCGGTGATTGAGGAGTTGTGAATGTTTGTGTTTGTGAGTGGGAGTTACCTCTTAAAATTATTGGAGGCTCCCTCAAAATTAAAATAATATTAATTTTTTAATTTATTGGCTCATTGTGTAAGATGATTTCAGTCCCACTCCAAAGCCAATCAAATCTTTGACTATAGGTAGAGCAATGGGGGTACAATGGGTAGGTATATAGAACATTTTTGAGAGTATCATGTAATACTTATATGGCTATATTCCTTGTTGAATATCTCTAACAAATAAAAATGTATAAATATTATTTAAAATCGGCTAATTTTCAGTGGAACGGCAAGTATAATATAAGCGATTGTGTTTCTTTTAGATTATCCGAATATTAATGTACAATATAATGATTTCAACAAAATAATGACCAGTTTAAGTAAGTTAAAAGTTTTATATTAACTGAAATTTTTAAAGTCTAAACACTCTAAACTATACATTACGTATATTTAACATTATTTAATAATATATATTATATGTTATATTCACTAGGAATATCTATTTTCAATTTTGACACTACAATATAATTTATACATAATATAAGATAATATGATATAATATTAATAATCCATTCTATTTAAATCTAGCGACGAAGAAAATTCAGGAATTTTGAACTTCGATTATAAAAATATTTATTTGTTACTCTCGCCAATAAAGCAAAAAAAGTATACTCATAGTTCAATTCGTCGAAAATGTGTATTAAAAAGAACTGAAGTTAGATCTCGGACAGCTTTACACCAACTATTACTTCCCAGTTCTGAAAATGTATCTTTGAATAACGATAATATATTTTTTACATAATTTTTTTCAATAAATACATAATAAAAAAAATGTTTACGATATTTTTGTACACTTATTGATAGTATAACATATAACTAAACACTTCTGAAGTGCAGCATGGTGGACATACGTCATCACACCTACATTAACTCCCCAAAAAAATATTTTTATGTTTTTTTTTAACATCAGTCTTATTATTTACTTAAACAATAATTTATTATTCCACTAAAATTATAATTTTTCTAAAAAAAAAAAATCTTCTGTGCATTATAGGTAAAAATAGTGATGACAGTCATGAGTTAAATAGATTTCAGAGTTTAAGTAAGAACTTATCATATATAATAACATATGTTTAAAATATATATTTATTTTAGTATACATATAAGGTATTAATGCGTGAGATTAATTAATTTCATATCGGTAATCAAGCGGCGGTATCTTCCCTCAATAAAATGTTAATATTTAAAGGGTAGGTATAGGGAAAAAATAGTAGAAGTTCATTAATATTTTTGAGTAGGACTTCAAACTGCAAAACTACATAATCTAATAAAACTATAATCTTTCTTTAGCAGTTCATATAATCTTTTCATATAGTAATAGCAGAATAAAAGATTTTTCACTCAATTGATTTCTACAGTCAATATTACTCCTATATGCTATCGTATAAAACCATTAAATCAAATTGATGAAAATAGACTACCTACTATCATTTTTCTCTTGTATTCTTCATTTATTTTATTTTACACTTATCTACACAAATTAGAAACATACGGTATAATATTATAATTGTACATATTCGTCATAGAAAAAAGAAATAAAAAAATTAAATAAGATGGTTTGGATATAATTCAATGAACTATACTATTTGATTTATATTAGGACTAAGTCAACTTTTAAGTTATTTAAATTATCTTATTTAAAAGTGAAATGTATACAAATTAATTTTATGACAATATTCTAAATTTATGATTCACTTAAATTCCCCATAAAAATAAATTTAAAAATTCAAATATGATTCAGACTCTTAACGACAACATATTTTATTTTTAATTTAAGGTTAATATTTTTAATGTTAAGAATATCTATTCATATTTTTTTTCAAGCTGAATACATTTTAATAAAAATAAAAATATAAATTATAATTGGTTGTAGCCAGTTATTTTCTGATTAAAGTGTATAAGGTTATTTTAAACCATTATTATCTGTATTGTATTTCATAGAAAATGGGGGGTATTTTTTGAAATTAATTCTAGAAAAATTAAATAGTATAGTTTTTTTAATGACTATTTCAGACTTAGAGATACACTCCAAAGAAACCTTTGAATTGTTAAAATCCAGTAAGTATATAAAATTATATATAATCATTAAATTAAATTTAATTATACTCTTAAATCGTTTAAAATTGAATGAATAAGGGTAAAAATATTTTAAGTAATAAAAGTAAAATGCCAAGAAAATGCATTCTAATAATAATAAAATAAAAGAATGTCTATGTATAGTTTCATATTTTGTTAATTAGTTAATAATTATCCGTTGTACCTACTCAAAATATTCCAATGATTAGTCATATGATTTTCATTATTATACCTTCAAAATTCAACTAATTTTATATGTTGTTATTAAAGAATTTCCAAGACCATTTGAAAGTCAAAATAATTTTGATGATAGAATGGTAATAAATGGTGCGTATTTATTTAATTTATACAAGATTTATGTTTTTTTTTTTTTTTTTATCTTTAGTTGGTCTAAATCCCTAAATCCCATATTATTGAACCAGAATCAGCAATACAGTAGGACTTATGTTAGTTTGTTTTCATAAAGAAATAAACTCATAGGTGCAAATAGTGTTTGACATTTGAAAGGGATGGGCTGAGTGCTGAAGCTCAGGTTTATACTAGATACTCTTATGATGCTTTACGTTTATGTCATAATAAAACCTCTAAAAAAAGTTCTCTTTACACTAGAAAAACATTTATCACTACATATAAACATACACAATACACATATTATATTCATACTCATAACATCAATTTTAGATAGTTTTAAAATAATTACGAAAATTGTATTCTCCTCTTAGTTTTACTGAAATTATTTAAAATATCTTCAAAATCAAGAATAATATCATTTACTATATTTAGTACGCCCAAATCACTAAACTAGTTTTGAGCCATACTTAATCTGTATTTAATTTAAAACGGTAAATAAAAAGTTTACTTTGTACACCTATTATATTTTAAAATATTTTAAGTAAATTGGATATAGTTAATAATTCAAAAGCTTATATCAATTTTTCTTGTATAATAAAAAAAACTATTTAAAATTCTGTTTATATATATATATATATTATATTGACACATTATATTTATTTATATACATGAAGGTTTTCATCAAGTGTACAATCGTTATTTTGCAAAAAGAAGTAAGTTAATTATATTTATTATATATATATTTTTTATTCGAAATTTTGTTAATCATCATAATAATTAATAAATATAAAATATAATTAATATAATAATAATTAAAAATTATCTATTTCTTGCTTCGGTTATTGTTTGTGTGGATCATTAATTTCTTATTATAAAGTTAAGGCAAATAATTAAGTAAATAGTAAGTAGTCGATTTACTACAGGTTAACTGAATAATTTCTTTTATAGCAGTAAATCCTTCATCTGCCATGTAATATGAGTTTCTCTTAAACCATGAAACAAATTTGTTTAAGAGTTCCTCTTCATCTCACTAAGTCTTTATTCGAATTGTATATTTTATTCGCTTTTTTGGTTAGAAGGATTTTCTTTTAAAATCGCTCATATTTAACAAAATACAAGTCTAGCTCACAAGCGATTAAGTATTAATATCTAGCCTAGTGTCACTTATTTTTTTTCATTAATTAGGTATAATCAGGCTTCTAAAAGATACTTTCAAATACCTTTTTTTCTAATGTGTAATTATAATAATATGTATTACGACTATTCGAGTAAAGGTATTTCCAATTTTATTAGAAAATACTAATTAATTTACTAATAATTTTAAAGTAGTAAAATATTTTTTTAGTGTATCCAAAAATGTCAGAGACATATAAGGAATATCAAGATAGAATTGAAAGTATTTGTAAGTATTTTCAACGTAATGAAAATTTTTGTATGCGCTTTTAATTACTTTAAATAGATACATGGTTAAATATTAATATTCAAGTAAATGATTTAAAAAAAAGCTCTTAAAGTAATTGATAAATACGTAGATATTTTTTTAAGTTCAGGAAAAGTAATGGACTACTAGGAATTTTAATTTTTCAGTTTTCCCAGACCAAACTGAAATAAGTGCTGAAAATTATAATAACTACAAATCTCTTGGTAAGTTGTTTCAATTAACTAATTTCATATTTTTATTTCAAATCTTATAATTTTTTCAGTTTGAAATTTGCTAATTATTACTGTATAAATCATATATACATATAATAGTTACTTAACTAATTTAAATACTAATTTTTCTAAAAAGAATTATGACTAAAATCATCCATTTTCCAAAATTGTAAATATAATTATAATTATTCATTTTTAAATGTGGTTCTAAATATAAATTTAATATTAAAATCATATTACAAATTTTAAATTCATACAAAATATACATTTTCGAAGGAAGTGAATATGTAATTTTATTTTTAAATTTAAATTTAAAAAAAAATCGAGTTAAAAAAAAAAAATAAATAAATTACCTTTGTGGAATTACCCAATAGTGAAAAAATGAAATATAAAAACAGCTAGTACTGTTGATTGGTATAAGGATACCGTATTTATATATCTACCATTAAAGGTCCGTAAGTGTTGGATCGTAAAATTATATAAATGGTTAGTACGTTTTTATTGTTAAAACTATATTATAACTTTATACTATTCTTTATAGTATAAAGAATTAAAGACTGATGTCGTGTGAGGTATACACGTCGCGTATGGTGAAACAATCTCCCACCATATATATAAGTTATTTAATACTACGTAATAGTAAGTATGCTATGTTATTTAGCGGCAATTTCGCATCATAACCGTTAAACTAATAGTTGCTTTTTTAAAATTCATTTATTTCACATATTATTCAATATTGTGTACTAATAATATGAAACATAAGTGTAAATTAAAAAAAAAAAAAAAAACGAGTAATGGCTATAAAATATTATTTTAATACAAAAACGGGGTGGGGCAGTTTTTAAACCCATTGTTACTTATCGGTGTACGGAGGAGTGCACTGGCCACGTTTCGTGTCACGGACAATAATTAGTTTATATGATAAAGTATACGTAGATCATATCTGTATTAGAGTATTTGTTGTTACACAATCATTTATCGCTGTCTCCTTTTAGGTCCAAAACCAATATCTGAAATATCCTTCGTGGAATTTAAAAAAAGTAAGTGAAAATAACTATAATATTGTGTAATCTGAAAAATGATGGTATCCGTTACGTTTTTTTTTTAGATTATCCACAATTCAATCAACTACATAAAGAAATAAAATATTTGGCCTCAGGTAAGTTTTTTAAATAAAAACATTTTATCATTATTATGAATCGGTCTTGCAAACATTCTTAGTGGCGACAGCACGTTGCGTTGACGGTGGTCGGTTTATCCTTCCCGTCTCTTCATCCTCACTATGTAGATTAGATACACAAAATTATACAATCTATAATAATAATAATATTTTTGTGAAATATAATATATAAATTATCCTATGCTCAGCATTGTTATTTTTTTAATAGACATAACACGTAAAGAAACAGTTATTTGTAAATAGGTTAGGTTAATTAGAAGATACATTTTACCTTCTCTAATGCAGCAGCTATTTTTATTTTACTCCCTCATACACGCAAATTGCTTTTATCATAAAGGGGACATACTAGTGTTTAATCAGAATATTGTTAAACCTGTTAGACGTACATTGTTTGCGAAAATAATATCTATTTATTATACATTCTTTTCTATATCTGCTATTCGATGAGTATACCTATTTATAGCTTGGCTTCTCTCTGATTTCTCTACACGTTGTTGTAAGTTCGATATTAGTTAGTCAACTTGTGACTTTTAATATAAATTGTATTTGAACTGCAATAATCACGAAATGTATTGCTCGTGATATCGCGCCAGTTTTTTTGAATGTAAAGTCACCAACAGCCATTATCATAAGCGCAAAATATGACCCAAAAGCAACCTAAAAGAACAAAAATAAACATCATGTAATTAAAAACTGCAAAAATATATTACATTTATACTGTAGCGGATTTAAATAGGCAGCTAAGAAGCTTTAGAATAAGTATTTAATATTATATTATAATTATTTATTTTTTATTAACTATCAATAAAACTGTTAATATTGTAATCAGATGTTATCTATAATTTTATTTAATCTATTTCTATTATGTAGGTATTCAAATGTATTAGTTTTTCGTCCATTTATTTATAGTTTTGACTTTTAGGTAAAAATTGAACAAAGTGAATTGTAAAATTGGTCTTTTAAGTAGTGGTTTTGTGGTTCTGGACTATTAGTAATCATCATTTAATAGTATCTCGTTCAAAGTTAGCTCAGTCCAGATGTTTAGTACATATCTAGTGTCATTTTCAAAAAAATTTGATAAAATTTAATCGTAAAACGCCAATATTTTTCATCCTCAGAAGGCAATAAAAAATAATGTATAAAATACATCAACAATTTTAGGTTTTTAGCAATAAGCTAATCCAAAGAAAAACTTTAACAGTTTAATCATTGTAATATTTAAAATTCAATTTTAAAGCTCCATTTTTTAGTTTTTCCATATCGAACTTCTCCGAAATAAAACCAGCAACATTTAATTTGTGCATTTAGAAAAATATGCAAAAATCCAAAATTATAATATGATAAAAAAAAAAATATATATCATTTAAAGTTTATTACCTAAATATTGTTTTTAATAAATGTCACATTTATTTATAAATATTATTCGTTTTCGATGGCAAAAGTGTACTGCCTATACAGCATTTATACAATTAAATTTGCATTGAATAATTATGTAAAACATGAATTGTATATAATGATGTTCAATATGATTCAGGCAAAAATTAAATTTAATACCACAAAAATAGTATGAATGTTTACTGTTTATTGAATTTTAATTTAACTCAATCGTTGTTGTTTATAAAATAGAGAAATACACTATATTTGAAGACTAAATATTATTGATATCAAATTATAACTGAAGATTTTAGTTTTAGTGAAACAGGTACAATATTGTATCAAGTAATACAATACATTTTTTCATTTTTATTCCACTAATAATATGATACAAAAGCATTTGTATTGATTTGAGCTATTGGTCTATCAAAAAAAAATAAACTATTTGTATTTTTGGGTAATCGAATGTGTGTTGTGCGAACGGAGTTAGTAGAGTTCATAGTAATCTCCGGATCTTCTGCTACTGTTTCCATACTTCTTCTGACAGACTTCCATACTTCCACAGTAATATGCTGTTTATAAGAGTTTTGTCCGATTTTGAATTTAGTTATCTATTTTGTAGTTATTGGTCACTAACCGATTCGATTACAGGGACACCCTCTTCCCCCATACTTAACTTGTATTTTTTTTTTCTATGTACAGTCGAGTAACGATAATTTGAAGTTGATAGGAGAAAAAAATTTGCTTCGAGATATGTATTATTCAAGATATCTAACTCGAATTTATATTAATTTATGTATAATTTATAATTCTAGGGGAATAATAAAAAAAAAAAAAACAAGTCAAGTTTTTCAAGTTATCAAGGTTCAAGTTATCACGACTTGATTGTATAAATAATTATTCTCTTTATCTTGTTGTATCCTGTTCAATCATTGTTGTTCATACATTCCTTCATCGCCGTCGTTTTAGTGCGCACATAGTGGTCAACCATATTAAATTATTGGCGGTTCATCTGACAAAGTCTGGTTATCGATTAATTCTTATATTAAGTGCTGTTATTTATTCATTATATTTTCTATAAACTTTTATATCGTCTCCAAATCAATTGATTGTAAACATTTTTAAACGTTAGAATATATGTTACCTACCATAGAAAATGCTCCGCCAGCTTAATAATTTATTTTAGTTTTTTTGATCACTTAACTATTTAATTTAAACATTTAAATTTATTCTTTTTATGTTTTTCGATTATATATTGTTTCACTATAATATGTACTGTACATAAATACTATTTGTTTTACGTTTTACACCCCATAAAGTGCTGTGCTGCAAAAGTGCGTCAAATAAGATAACAATTCTTTAATTCTTTAGTTATTATATTTATATATTTTATTATAATAGCAACACTTTGATTATATGTTTGCGACCGTTAGATTACGAATATTAAAGTTATTATTTTTGCAATGTATCGAATAAAATAATAATAATAAATAATGAGTGATTTGATTAAAATATTTTAGTTCTCAATACAATATTTTTATATTAATATATTTCATTTAGAGTGCATTAAACGTCTAAAAGTTATAAAATAATAATATGTTAATAATGTATTTAAAAAATGATAGGAGTGTATATTATTCTTTTAAATATAATATTTTATTTCTTAGTTGTACTATTTCTTTGCACTTGAAAAAATTACAAACATATTTATCATTAAATATTTAGATGTTTATTATTTATTTCACACATATTTTCATATTCAAATTTATTTATAAATTGTTATTTTAGAAGTACCTTTGATAAATAAGATTGACTACACGCAGTTAGTAAACAGTAAGTTGTTATTTTTGGTAATTAAAGTATTTGTAATCGATTTAAAATATTATACACAATTTATACAGACTATCTGAATAAAATCGAAATATTTTTCTATGAAAATATTATTTATTTTCGGCGGCAAGCCCAGTTTTTGTTTTGTTTTTTTTTTATTAGTGAGACATTGAAATCAATTTGTGAACTTTTTAATTAAATCTTAAAAAGTATATAATATGAAGCACATAATACATTTATACATTTTTAGATTTACCAGGTGTATTTGAAACTTACCCACATTACAAGCAAAGAATGTTTTTGATCGGTAATTTTATTAAATATAATATAATATTTTCTATTTATTCCAAAAATGATTTAAATATTTTAATTTAAAAGTTATTCATTATAATTATTTGAAGCGCTGGACACTAACTGGTTGATTTTAGTTCATGATAACTTCTTTAACATAATTAGTTATGTTCAATGTGTGAAATAATCTAATCTATGTTAAAAACCTAAAGGAATTAGTATATTTTTTACTGCAAACATATTATTAATCATAAAAACTTCAGAACTCTGAGTGTCCATATTAAATTTATTAAATGTATTTTGTATTTTGTAATATTAGATACATTTTCTATCAATTATTTCTTATAAATCTCTTATATTTCTTGCAATGCATGGTTTTTAAATATAAAAAGTTAGTACTAACTACTTAGTACCTAATTCCATGATTAATTTAATAATTTTAAGTTTATAGTTAAACTGATAAAAACTAACTTACAATTTCTATTCTAATTTAAGTTATTATTCTCACTAATACACTTTTAACTAATTAAGTTAGAAATTTGGGAGTACAAGGTTAGGTTTATATATTTAAAAAATGAATCAAATAATAAAATAAATTTACTTTTCTATTAAACTTAATTGGAAAATTGTCTACTTTTCAAGGAACCAAAGGACTAGATGAAGAAGAATTCGATGATTTAAAAAGAAGTATCTACATATTTATTTATTTATATTATTTTTTTTATATTGGGATTGTTGAACTTACAATGCAATTTTGTGTGTGTTTGATAACTATTGATATTCGAAGATTTTTTTTCATGATGACATTTATGTCAATGTAGTTTGTATTTTCATTCCATCGTGCTATGATAATGAGGTATTATAAAAGTTAATTTTTTTCTTATACTATTACATTATACAATCTATACATTATTTTAATAAGTACAATGAGTACATTTTTGTAAATTCTTAATTTTTTACACAAAGCTTTGAAACAAAGAGTCACTTGCTAAAGTGGCATTTTTATATAGAATATTGTATTATGATAAGGCACGGTACCATATTATTTTTATGGTAAAGAAATCGCAGGCATACTCCTATAGCTAACATACTTACAACTTAGAAGTAGATTGTGGGGAATTAGATTATAGACAGATGTTAGCTGTTATAGCTGTTATAGTTCTACTGTTTGCATATAGAGATCAAAATGGATAGTATGGTTTATAACATGCTGAGAAACATATCTTTAATTAGACAAAAGTTGGTTAACTAGAAAGTTTTGAACTTTTTTAATACAATTTGTTTGGTAGACCCTCACATTTTTAAACCATACACCCATATGTGATCTTGTAAATATTTAGTTAAGTTTGCATGATAATTTATGAGATTAGGTGATTAAACGGAACGCAAAATTACTCTATGAATGGACCAACAGAGTTTAATAATAAAATGGATTGTATAATTTTCAAAATATTTTTTTGAATTTATTTTATCAATATACATAGAGTTGCAAATAGGTGGCAATAAAAAATATAAATGATAATTGAATACTGAAACTATACCACGTTAGTGTTTAAATTATTGTCGTGATACACAACTCACGATTATTATAAGTTATAACATTATGAATAAATGTTATAAATATTATAAACTCTATAAAAGGATGTAAGTATAGATTTGGTTAAAGCACTGTTATATGAACAATAATTGGACAGGTTATTTAAATGTACCTGTAGCCTGTACAGGATATCAGTGACGATTATTAGATCTTTATGGGAAGATCAAATTGATTCATTATCACTGTAGTTTTGAACCTAAACTATGATTACTCTTTATTGAGGTGTACCAGCTTGTCGCTTGTATTGAAGCTAACCGGAAAATATGAACACAAATTATTTAAATGCGTTCAGTAAGATGGAATCTAATTATTAAAAAAATACAAAGAAGCGGGATCTATTTTATTTTATGAAGGAGCCTGGGCTATATGTGTTTGAGAGTTTGGTATACGTTCAATATTCTTTGCATTTGGGATATTTTGCTATTTTATCCATAAGTCAATGTATTTGGTGTGCGATTGAGTGCCTACTGTGAAAACTAAATTGTATATCTAATAAGATTTTTGGTTGTTAAATAATTTATTAGATTTATTTCAGTAATACTTTTTCAAAGATTTTTAAGATTAGAAGCAATACGATTATTGGTCTGTTTGTATAATGATGGTAATTCAGGCAGATTTTTAGGCTTGTTTGTAGGATGTATCATATTTCTAACGAGGTTGAAAATAAGATAAGTAGAGAGATGTAGTGATTATATGTGTTAATAGCATATATGTTTTTAGGAAGGTTTCTGGTAATTTTAAAGGTGATAAATTCATAAATTAGTAATTATTTAATTGATGAATTTCGTAAGTCATAAAGTTTTCAGTGTAAGTTTCGTAATAAGTGATGACTGATAAGTTAAGTGATTGTTAAATTAAAAAATCTGTTTTAAGGTCATTTAAAATGCGAGGTCCTAAGATTTGAGTATGACTAGAAAATACGCTGCCATTTAGAAGAGTGGATATTAATAATTTTAAGTGCCCTCTTATTTTTTTAAAGATTAGGTAGATATCAGATAATTTAAGATTTTGTATATGGTTTTCAAAAACGAATTGTCGGTTGTGGATGATGAAATTGACGATATGATTGTTATAAGAATTATTGCTAAGCTTCGTAATTGTTTTTAAAATTAAAGCAAATTAAAATGTTCAATTACATTTACACATTTGATTTAATAATGATTATTCTAATATTTTTATTACTTATTATAACTAAAAAATGCACGTTATGTTAACTCTCAAAGCACATTTCATGCTAAATATAAATTTTGAAATCATTAATATTTTCACGTAGTTATTACATTGAATGATACGCTATATCGATGTATTAAAAGTTACTTATAGTCGGTTCGTTGGAACGGAAATTTAGTCCCAAATAAATTAACTTCATACTAATATTTGAATATAGTTATTTAATTATATTATAATATTTGGTAAAAAAACAAATAAATGTTTTAAATATTTTTAATCACGAAATAAATCGTAGCTCAATTTAAAATTTTAGTTTACATACGACAATGTGAAACGTATGCTGATTATGAAATCAGAATGCAGAATTTGGGTAAGTTATTATAAATATCTATGCTGTGTAGGTACTTACTTTATCAAAATGTTTTGTTTTTTTCTGTTCAAATTGCATCTTACTTAATGGTTTATATTAATTGTATTTAATTTACATTTATATAAGTAGAATCTAGTTGTAATATTCGTTATTGTTTAATTAAAAAACACACAATCTACTTAATTAACTTAGTGAACTTAATTATCATTTATAATAATTCTAGAAATAAAACCAATGACTATAGAAGATGCTTTTAAGCTTAAAATAAGTGAGTAGTCGTTAAGATTATTATTTATATTTATTAAGCGATTATTTAAATCCTAACCATTGTGGTTATATTTATATAATACTTTATTTCGATGATCCAAATAAGTTGTTAAAAATAATTTTGATATACTATAAATTTATATTTGAAATCCATAGTTGCTGATTGTAAAGAACTTAAGGTACCTATATAACCACATATAGTTTTTTATAACCAGAGTTTAGGTTGTGGAGATCAAACAACATAAAATAAAATATAAACTGAAGGAAACTTATAAGATAATCTCCTATTGGATCAATTTATGTCATTTATTAAATAGTTTTCAAAAGAAAAGTTCAATATACAGCAAAAATCGTAAAAAATATACATACTTCAAAATATTCATAAAGATTAAACAGTTTTAGAGGCTGAACTACAAAATAATCAAGAACTATAAAAGGAACTTATGCGTTGATTAAATACGATTTCAGAAATCACGTAGTTATTGAGTGTCCCTTTATAATTGTAACAGCATTGGGACTAAATTTATATTTTCACTAAAAATAAATGTACTGGAAATACACTCGAATTAAATAAAAATTATGATAACACTCAATCACACTTTTCAAGCCAAGAGTTAAAATATTATATTATATATATATATATATTTTTTTAAGAGCGACAATACATTAAATTTGTTTACTTTTGTTGTATCTGTTGTTTTTGTCATGCGTGCGTGTTTGTATTATGCTTTATGTTAAACTCTATAAATCAGCGATAGAAACTTTTGAAATAATTAAAAAGTTATTTGAAGTCGAAGAAATGGGAAGATCGACAATCGTCACAATTGAAATCACTAACATCACCAAGACCCAAAATAACTTAATAAATTCGTTTCAATATGTTGACGATGTTAATAACTTTTATTTCATTTTAAAGGGATAGTTTATCATGAATTATTCTCAACTGGTAAATGGTTTATCAGAAGTTGTGACTAACAAGCCACAACAAATCCCACTCAATCAACAAGTTTTTAGATGATATATAAATTTTAGTGATATCTCATCTTCACCACTCGTCAAAAGTTGCTTCTTGTGTCTTTTATTTCTAAAAAACAATAATTTGATAAAATTGAAACAATAAAAATTAATACGAGTGATCAACTCAAACAAAATAATGTTGAAGACTTTCAATATTGCTTCAAAATTGACAAATATCTTGAGATAAGTGCCTACATTGGGTGTGAATACTTAGAAGGGGACTATTATTTACAAATGTATTTGAATTCGAATCGATTATACTAAACCATTACACATTAGCTAGTTATAAAAATAATGATAATAAACCAGAAAAATAAAGGCGATGCCTCAATTAAGATTTGACGACAGAATAACAAGAAGTAAAATTAAATGGTAGTGAAAAATATCCTCTTCTCTAGCAGAAAGACAAGAACGACAACAGTGAACAATGCGTGGATCGTACAAAAAAATTCAAACAATAATATATAACAAATATAACATTAAGAAGAAGAATTAGTTAATTTTTCAAAGTATCTAGAAACAATAATATAGAATAAAATTATAAATAATAATAATAATAATGAAGATTTCAGTTGTAATTAAAATTAATTGTAAATTTTATAACAACATTAATTATGTTGGTTTACACAGAAAACTATTTGGTATAAAAATCTAAAAAATTTAAAATATTGACATAAATATACGAGTGCCCTATTACACTGAAAATATGAAAAATCAGAATTGGTCATTATTAAAAAAAAAAATAGGGTTGAATATGCTTCGTAAATCACTCTTCTTCAAATGTGGATATTATTACATAATTAATATTACTACATTGAACTATTTAAGAGACGATTTAAAAAAAATATATTTCAAAATAATGAATTTATTAAACGTACCATATGGTAACATAATTATATATTTATTTTTTCAGCCGTTCCGAGAGAACTCGAAATACGTGATGAAACATATTTTGAATTGCTGGAAAGTAATTGATTATCTTATATTTTATCTAGAATACGGAACAGGGGCGCAATTTAAATCAAATAACCAGAGGGTGCTAGAGCACCTCTATTTTTTTACGATGTTGTCTTATCGTTACGGATATCTGTTACTATTTAAATCTAAAATAACATGAAACGATTTAAGGGTGCTAATTTCAAAATTGGGGAGAGGGGTGCTTAACATACTTGATTTTTGCGCCTATGATACGGAAAAATATTTATTTATTTTTTTGAGTATTTAATTATATTTAATATTATTATATATATTGCATAAAATAATAAACTATTTTTATTTCATGGTGTATTTAAATATAATACCCAAAATATAACATACATATCGAATAATAAATTTTCATGTTAAAAATATTTTATTCAGTATATATATATGTATATTATATAAGATGGACAAGTGAGTGCCGCTCTACTGTACACTAAGTGTTGAGTGGGTTATTAGTAATAATAAAATGTGAACGACCAGCGATTATACCGAACATTTATATTGGTTGAAACTGCTTTCCACATCAAATGTTGTTGTTGGAGCATATTTAAATGACGTGATTTGTCTCGGATTTAAAGTACAAGAACTTAATATTAACATATTTTTCTCCTGTTTTATAATCACCGTTTATAATGTTACACATTTTTAAAAAGGTTTTGAATCCCGTATTCTTTTTTAGTATTAAGTTCATTTTAGTTTAAATAGGTAGAATATTTCCAATAATTCGACAAATAAACCATTAATTATAAACGTTTTTTAAATAAATACCAGTTGAAACTAACAAGATACTGAACAATTTATATATATGCAATTATATGCATTATGTTCAAAATATGCAAAGGTATGCAAAAAAAAAAATTGTACTATTTAATTAAGAATAAGCCAAATCGTGGACATAATTGACAACCAATCTATTTGTACCTAAGGAAAAAAACATGCGTATGCATAGAAATCCTAGTCCCAGTTATAAGTTATGACTATGTTATGAATATGGTCCCCGTTAATAATATTATCCACTACTAAATATCATTTTTTTTTTGTCAAAGTTATACGCTTAAGCTTATTATTTTAAAAGTTAAAGCATATTGTTAGGTTCATACATTGGCAAGGTCTTATTTAATCGTTTTTATATAAATATGTTATTACATTTCTATTTATACGTATAAGTTGATACATTTATTACAATTTTAAAATTTACGTAAGTTTAGAACGGCGTGTATGATACACCTATCGTCTATAAAAATGAAAACACATAATGTATGACTTAATGTAGTATTAATAAACCAAAGAACTTGTTATTTATAGGTTCTCAGAAACAAATTCCAAACTATAATGATGATCCCATCGTATATCAGAAGTATTCTTCATTTAATATTGGTAACTTTTTAATAATTATTTTGTTTATACTTTAATAGCATACCTAACATAATATGTAAATTTCTGTAATTTTCTTCAATTCAATATAAAAAATCAGTTTCGTACTATGTTTAAATAAAATACAGAAATGTATACGTATACCTAAATATCTGTATTAATAGCTACCTAAGCATATTTAGTTTTTTAATATTGTTATAAAGTATACGTATTACATAACTATCAACAGAGTTGGAGTAGTGATGTTACGCAAATTAAAAATTACCGTAACAAAATTAATATTAAAAAGTAACTTTTATGACGTAACAAAATTATATATAACAGAATGGTTATCTACTTTATACCTTTTTATATTCTGAGCGGAGCGATGAATGTAACTATTTAACAATGATAAGTATTTTATGTGTATGTGTGTGTGTGTGTATGTGTGTGTATATGTGTGTGTATGTGTGTGCGCTTATATATATAAGTACACGATAAGTAGTTGATAAAATGTTAACTTTGAGGGTTGTATGTTTTTCATAGAAATCTGAATCAAGTTTGTACTTTAAAGAAGTTAAAATTAAAAACTCCTAGTATTTTTTTTTATAAATTAGAAAAAATAAATTAAGAACAACGGAAATTTTCACGCAAATCTAATTTTTGACAAAATTGATTTTGTTTTTTTAGTGTAACTATGGGTACTTGAAATTCAGATCAAATGTTAAAATTATCATTTTATACTAAGGATAACATTTTCAAAATATTTCGTTTCCTTTTGAGAGGTATTTATTAAATTTTTATTTATACGCAATATTTTCGGAAAAAATTGAAACGACTTGCCAAAATACTAAAATTAAAATAATTAACCATATATTATGAAATATACTTGATATAAGCTGACTGATCGTTTCCGCTCAGAATCGTTTTTTGTAGTAAAGCCTGAAGGTAATATTTTTAAAAATATGATTATTATTGTTCATATGTTTTTGGACATTGTAGGCTAATTTTAGTTTATTATAATACTATAGTAAATATTTATATCGATCAACATATTATATATATATAAAAAAAAAAGGTTTGCTATAAAAAATTCTTTTAATACTACCAATTACCATACAACAAATCGAAAGTCCAGGAGAATATCATGGTAACCTCTTAAAAAATGTTTAGTTTAATTAGTTTACATTAATATGTACCTATTCTGTGTATATGTTTGTAAACATAACATATATATGGAAAATATAAATACAGAAATCAGCGTACATTTAATACGTTGTATTATATATCTATATCGACTTTAAAATCATTTTTAGCGTCAAACACTACAAAACAACAAGTAGTAGCATTTAACAAAACCAGGCTCACAATTTTCAAATTTAGTAAGTTACGTTGCGAGTTCCTATATAATTAGGTCATATTATTTTACTACTACTATAATAACGAGTTGTTAATTTAAGAAAAAAATCAGTTCTGTTAAGAAAGTCCTAAATTACCAAAAAATAAAATAAATTCATAATCACCTTTTTATGTTAGTACTAACTAGTACTAGTAGTTTATACTATAAAGTATAAATTATATTTAATTGCCATTTTCTCATTCAATGTAATTTATCTTATTTGCATTGTTTTAAATACGATTATAATTTATATCAAAGACGATTTGTTGAGAAATTTTTTAACTTGTTTCATCGTTGAAATATCTACCAAGAACTATTTTTGTTGCGTTACTTACGTTGGTTAATTTTTATGTATATTACCAATTCACATAAAGTTTTCAACTCCAAATTTAACTATTAATTATCCTTTGTATTTATAATTTTTCATTAACTCCACATTTAAGAATATTTAAATTATTTTATATATTATTTTGAATGCATGTATTTATGACTAATTTTGTATGTTATTTTTCTTAGTTCATCCAAATGCATTTGAAAATTATGAAAGTTACAAAAAGAGGATAGACAAATTTCGAGAAGGTAAGTAAACTTTTAATATATATAACTGATTTTAATTAAAATAGAAGTAATATAGTTAATCAAGGTTATTAGAATTTATAAAATATATTATAAAAGAATGGTCTCTATATTTTATTCCTCAATGAGTCATTGGTTTGGGAAAAGGTATTATAGTACCATGTTTTAGTATATGCAAACCGTACGGTTCGTTTAAGTGTTAATTAGTTGAAACATTAAAGTTAAAGTTAATTTTTTTTAACTTTTAACTTGTTACAGTAACTTCTGTATAACCTAATAGCTTTACCAGTTAATTCGGGAAATTATATTAAAAATTTAAAAATATATTAACATTTTTTTTGTTGTGTTTAACTGCACTAAAGCATTCCTATTTAAACGACAAGCATTTAGTATTTATAAGCACAAAATAAAGTGTGTATATAATATTCAACTCTATATAGTACGTAAATAATAGGTAGGTAAATGATATGCTTGAGTATACCGAATATATTTGCTAGGGTGGTGTCTCCAATGAGATAGACCCTTTCCTTAATCTAAACCAGTAGTTTTCAACCTAAGGGTCACGAATAATAGGTTTAGGGGTCATCAATAGTTACAGACAAAATGATTTTTCCATATTATTTAAAAATAAAATAAAGTTATAATTTTTTATTTTGTTCTCTATCTGTACAATAACATACCGATGAGCGTAATCATAGCTCAAGTATCCCATTATCACGGAAATAAAAAGTATTCAATTGTAAATTTTAAAAATTGTATTTATGTATTTTTTTTATATTTAAATTTATTGTGTATGCTTAAAAATACGTTTTAAAATAATGTTGTATTATATATTAATTACAATTTTAAGTATAAATTAATCAAAATTGTATACCCTAAATATTTTATCAGTAATCAATTCAAATTTTTATGAATAAAACGTCGTTTATTTTGAAGGGGGTCACATTACAAAAAAATAAAAATAGGAGGCCGCGATCCAAAAAGGGATGAAAACCACTGGTCTAAACAACCTATTAATAACTTAGACTAAGTCGTAACACTTCAATCGGTTAGAGGTTTGCAGTTTTTTAGCAAATGTTTTTAGTGTGCAACTTTAATCTATCCACACGTTTGTTGCGAACTTTCAGTTTTTTATAATTGTAAATTATTTATTTTAATAAAAACAAAATATAAAAGGCTTAAATTAATATAAAATTAATTTTCAATTCACTCTTAACAGCACTCATAATCGCAGAGTATTACATGAAAATATAACTTGAACTTTAAACTCTCCAACTGTACTTAACATCCTAAACTCCAAACATATTATTATCATAATATAATATACGTAGCTATCGCATATTATCGCGTCGGTTTTCAAAATCAATATAATCAATATAATCTATATAATTGTATCGAAAAGAGACATATTTTATTACACGTAGGTATATTGATATTATTAAAAATAAATTTTGCTTTTTTGGCGTTTTCTTAATGAATTGTAAAATTTTATATTATTATTACATTTTAATAATTATTTACTATTATTTATTTTATTTGTATTACCTATATTATTTTTACTTTTTTGGCGTTAACTAAATAAATTGCAAAACATATTATTTTACTATTTGAATACATTTTACTTACGAGAATTTTTTAATTGTTTTTTGATATGTTTATATTGAAATTTTAAAAAAATATGGTAAACTGGATGTATCTTATACCTATACTGTTGATTAAAAAAAAAATACAGTCAGTGGAATCAACATAAACAAATATTCGGCAAAATTGATAGTCGGCGGAATCAATAAATAAAAAAGTTCTGCGGAGTCGATAGCCGGCTGAATTGAATAAAACCCCGAATGAGAACCTTAGACTACAATAAATAACATCGTTACTTAGAACGCCTACCTTTTTGCAATTAAATTCCTACATATACAGTCTAGATATAAGGCTTTATAACAATTTTGTTAAGTTATTTAAGACGGGTAAGATATTTACTATATTTGAATAATTTTCATTTGTTTAACTGTCGTTATTGCATAGACTTCTGGGATAATTTCCGGTTATTATTTGAGAATAATAAATTGTTACTGTAATATTTTTTGTTGGTTTTTGTTGAACACGTTAAATACTAATTAAATACTCTTCAACAAACCTGCGATTGTGCAAACATTTTACAACTACAATTATACAATAAAAAAACAAAATAGCTAGTTATAAAAAAAAAAAAAAATAATTTCTAAGCTAAAAGATTACTTTAAGTAATCCAAGTGATATTTAAAATTACTTCAAACTTATTTTGCTCGACACAACTTTATGATTTGCCATAATCATATTAGACATTTCATACTTTACATCCTGCCAATGCACTTTTGACCCTAGTGATCCTAGAATATATTACAGTTTTCATTGAACATATGTTTTGAAAAATATAAAATGTATCACTATAATTAAGAATGAACTTAACATTATTGTGTGAATAACTTTGTTTTATTGCATTTATTGAACCATTTTATAAGAAGTAATTATTTGTATCGATGAAAGGTGTAATACACTAATACTCGATAGATATAAAAATACTAAACTAAACTACAAGAACTCGAAAGTCGTAAAAAATAACAAAAGTGAATATATTCATCACGTTTGATAACTAAAATCAGTATATTTATAATTGTTTTTATAACATATACTGTATACAGTAAATGTATAAATTGTAAAAATTAGTTATGATTTCAGATTATGATTTTAGAGATTCAGAAAATATTGAATCTTTTGAACATGAAACATTCATATCATGTAAGTAGATAAGATTAATTTATCTGTCACTTATTGTTTTTCTTTTTGTGAGTTTATGTGTGCGCGCGTGTGATTTATACTAAAAGATTGCTTTGTATGATTTACGATAAAAAAAAATTGATCTAATTAGTAATTTTAAGAGACCAGAATTAAAAATCCCCAGTATCGGGTATAACACTTACTTAAAATTTTCACAAATGTTTATGTAAGCATTTTATATACATGAAAAAATATTTCAAAATATTTTGAAGCTCTTTGAGTTTTTTATAAACATTTTACAGTATAAATAAAAACTGTCAAAAAAAAATTGTTTACTTAAGTTAAAAAAATTAAAAGTTTAAAACAAGGTTTCTCATCCAAGGTACCTAGTCACAATATTTATTTTATAAGTGATTTAAGTTGAAATCCTGACAAAATTTGTCAAAATTGCGAAAATTTGAAAAAAATAATAGTTTAAAGTGTTAAAAAATTGAATATATAAACTAAAGATTTTATAACTTAATATAAAGTTTTTCGCAAGTTTTTATTATTTGAATAAGAAAAAAAAATTGGGCGTGATTTTACAAATATCATTTTATGAGCGTTTGAACTTTAAATTTAGACAAAATTATAGTAATATATTTAAACAAAAACGGATGATTTGTTTTTTTTTTTTTGTAATAATTTAAAAATATTATTTGTGGAGACTTACAACGAATATTATCATATTTTATTCACATAGTGGCATTTTCAAATGTAATGTTTTTGAATAAATATAACTCAACTTAACATAGTAGTAACTAGTAATAGTAAGATTAATTAATTTAATATATTATATTATTATAATTATTATGTATTGATGGACCGTCTTTGTTTAGAATTTTTTTCGTATACAATTTAAATTTAACGGATGCATTTTAATGATGAAGTACACTTAACTCAGTTAACTCCTAAAACTGCATAGTTAAGAGTATAATAACAATCTACTTATCCCTATTTTTACAAAAATGTTTATATCTTATGAATAATACAAAATAAAACGGTTCCAAACATTTAAAACTTTAAAAGTACATTTTAAAGAACAGTGTATAAATGATTAAACTTCTTTATAATGAAAATAAAACATGCTAATGTGTGCATGAGTGTACGTGCATGTGTGTGTGTGTGTGTGTGTGTGTGTGTGTGTGTGTGTGTGTGTGTGTGTGTGTGTGTGTGTGTGTGTGTGTGTGTGTGTGTGTGTGTGTGTGTGTGTGTGTGTGTGTGTGTGTGTGTGTGTTGATATTTTGATAACAAAATGTAAAGATGTAAAGATGATTTAGATAAAACTTAATAGAACTAAAGATATTTAAATATTATTTTACTTATCTAGTTATACAACCATTAACAAAGGAAGAATTTATGGATTTAAAATTGAGTAATACTTTTTTAAATATTTAATTTAGTTCAATTTTTTTTTATAATTCAAGCGTTTGATAGAATATCAATGTATACTAGCATCATTTGATAAGAATACATGAAACATTTTAAGCACATATTTTATGTAAAAAAATATTTCACATAAAAATATAATAACAATATACATTTTCAAAATAATGAATTATTACATAACGTAATAATAGTTAATAGTACTTAATACCAATAAATATTTTGTTATTTCTGGCATCGCATCCAATAGAAACATTTTTATTTTAGGATTTCCAAAACTAAGTGAAACACATGATGATTACCTAAAAAGATTTATGACATATGGTGAGTTAATTAAAACCATTAACAAAGAAAAAATGTACGGTTTTAAAATTGAGTAAGACAATTTTAAATGTTTAATTTTGTTCAATTTTTTTTATAATTCAAGCGTTTGATAGAATACTAATGTGTACTAGCATGATGTGATAAAAATACACAATACATTTTAAACATATATGTATCTAAAAAAAGTTCACATAAAAACATAACAACAATAATTTTTCAAAATAATGGATTATTACATAACGTAATAATACCAATACATATTGTATTATATCTGATATTACCTACTATAATAGAAACATTTTTGTTTTAGGATTTAATAAGGAAATTAGAGCAAAAAATAATAATGAATATCTATTCCGGAGATATAGTGAGTTAATTAAAATATAGTTGATATTTATATTTATATTTAACATTACCTATGTTTTACTCGTTTATTGTAATAAAAATTTACTACGTAAATTATAAATTATTAATACAATGAAATAATTTATTAACTATAAGTATTGATAACACAATTTCAGATATACAATTAATAATTTTGAACAATACACAAATTCAGCTGTTCAATATTTTTAAACATGGTAAGTAATTCTAACTAGACACGTCCTTAAATAATGCTTTTTAAAAGGATTTTATAAGATGAGTCATAAGCCTTAAATTATGATAAATTAAGATGGAATAATATTAATAATTAAACTAACTTTTTACAATAATTTTTTTATGTTTTTAATGAAATAAATTTTTTTTAACACTAACATTAAATTAACTATGTTTGTCAATAGTGTGATCCATAGTCAGCTATGGATATGTGTTTGGGGACTGGAATATGACTCACATATTTATAGGCTAAGATTATTTTAAATAGCTTAATTAAATTTTTATTGCTAAAGCACATTTAGTATAGTAATATTCTCGTATATCTTAAACTTAAAATGTATATTTTATTATTATTTTTATATTTTAATAATACTTTACCTGGTTTATTCAATTTTAGACATAATATTTTCAAATTAACTCACACATATAATATTCAATGCATAGAAAACATTAACATACATCTGTCCAACATTTTAAAAAGAAAGTTGGAATAAAATATTGTATCGTTGTTGCTGTTCAAATATGTAGATTGCTTATAATTAATATTCATGACTTTTCTAATTTAATTATGTTTAAGTTATTTTTGAGGAAATTCGGTTTTTCAAAGAATCAATTATTGTAAATTTTAATAATTTAATTTGTTCTTAAGAAATTTTTTTTTTTGTTATTCTTTTTTTTTTAGTTTATTTTCTAAATTAAATTAGATATATGTATTGTAATTGTTATGAATTCAAACTTTTTATCCTCACCACAACCATTATACTTACAAAGGAGTTTGAATCTATTTGTTCTAATTAATATTAATTTGCATATGTAAATATAATATTTTTTTCGCATGAAATATATGTATATTATTACTATCATTAATTTGTTACAATATTTTACATTATTATAAACTGTGTTTTTAGCTCAAATCCAACCTAAGGATAACCCAGATAGTTACAATGATAGATACAAAAGGATAGGTAAATAGTATTAAACATTCAAAGACAATATTACGTATTATTTTTATAATATATTTTAAATTATGTTTTTTATTTTGCAAGTAGCATTCAACAAGAGTGTACTTTTAGAAAAAATGCGTAAGTTTTAATATTTTTAGATTATTTTTTCCAATGAAAATGATTGAATTATGAGAAAACGCCAGATATAATTATAGCTTCAAATAAAACCCATTATAATATTAATATTAGGCACAATACTAATTATCTAAGTGTATAATAATATTACTTTTTATATTAATAAATAATAAATTTAGCTAATTTTAAATCATAAAAATGATAACCATAAACTAAGTAAAATTCAAAAATGTAATTAGATAGATACATAATTAACAACCACTAAAACTATGAACAATAAAATTGAATAAAGAAAAAAATGATTTTTCTTATTATAATATTTATTTATGATTTTCTTAGTAGTTTATAATTTTACAAAATATCATAGTAATCCGTTCAATATAGTAACTTTTATTTAAAAGTTGTGATTTTCCATTAATGCGACGTAGACTAAATTGTATGTTTGGTTCTCATTCGATTTGAATTTTCAACTTAGTATAACAAGTATCAACATGCGCATTGAGATTAAAGTACATAATATTAATGTATTATCTGAATATTGTACATGCACAAACTAAAGTAATTACGTTATTCATAATAAATCAAAAATTTACTATCATTAAACAATGTTACTCATAATATATTGTGATAAACAATTTTGATTTAAGATATTCCATTGCGTAAGGATTATTGTGGTTTAGAATCATGTAAGTTGTTTAATATAATTTTTTTATTAAATATTTTGAACTAAATAGAATCATTGTTAAACTTGTTAAAGACTTAAAATATTAAAATTCTTATTTTTTAAAGATCGTTAGTACATTTGTTATAATATACAGTACCTCGTTTACTTGCGAGTATACCGAGTCTTGAGGTCCTGAGGTCCTGAGATAACCTAACCTAACCTATATATATATATATAATATAATATTAAATAAAATTTACCTACTTAATTCACTAAAATATCAATGAATACATTAACTCTTACATGATAACAAACATTATGTGTTGTGTAATATATAATCAAACGTGCCTAGTTATTATAATGGTACCTCCTCAAATCAGACGGTAGATTAAAATATTTCTCTAGCTAGGGATAGGTGAAATACATAATTTTATGTATTTTAAATAAAAAATACAAAATAATTTAATTTAAGAGAAAAGTTGATGAATTTTAGAGTACTTTTATAGGCATTATATACTTTTATAGTTATTTGCGTTCAGGACACGTAATATTAAATTTATTGTAATTACAGTTTTAGAGTCGTTAGAGAAAAACGACTATGAAGATATAATGAACGGTATGTAATATGTTATTGTTATCACTTATTATAACATTATATCAGCAAATTTACTTAAAACTACACTACAAATTGCAAATTGTATGTTTTTATAAAAAAGAATAGTGATGTTTAAAAACGGTTGTTTGAATGTGACTCGTTTTACTATACCATAACTTAATTATAGGTATGTTTTTTTTTTCAATTACCCATTGGACAAAATTAAATACATTGAATATTCTTAATATCTAACTTGAAAGTAATGAATTTAATTTATTATGGTGGCGAGAGGATACAAACAACTTATTTTATAACTGGTATACACCACAATAGTGTACTAACATAGTAACATTATAATATTATTAAAGTATTATACAATTTACAGAAATACCTAATATCCAAAAACCGAATTTTTATGCTAGCTGTTATTAATAACTATACAATATTAAATATAACAGTTTAAAATATTTAAATGTAGTAAATAATATTCTATATTGATTTATTTTTATAGAATAAACTAAACTATACTCTGATCTACGACTAGCTTAACTAAAATATTAATTTTTTTTTATAACTATTATGAGACTACAATAATTTCAATTATTATATATTATATTATATGATATTGATTTTATGCTCTCTCAGTCTCTCTCTCTCTCTCTCTCTCTCTCTCCTGTCTAAAATTTACCTAGCATTTTTATAGACAATTCATCTTGAATTTACAAAATTGTACATATCCTTCAATCAAAGGACTTTCGTCAATATACATACTTAGCAATCCTAGAAAATGATGAAAATCGATATGGTATTGGGACCTACTAACATAATACCCAAATGTTTACGGAAAATTTTGCAAATATAAGTACACTTTAATGTTTATAAGTAATAGTCAGTGTCTTCACTAAGGGTGGAACCGTTTTTGGCCAGAATGAATTTTTCCCTTTTCAGCCATTTTAGAATGTCCATTTTGGCAAATATACTATTTTGATCACTAATTTAAAATATTCATCATATTTTTTTCTGTTTAACTACCAATTTATATAATAATCATATAATATTATTAATTTATGATTTATATATTAAGTTAGGTAAAAATATAAAAAATATGAAGTTACTTTATATTATCAATTTACACAAAAAAAAATAAGACTATAGGGATTTTTAATTTTTTTTATAATTGTAGCACATCCGCTTAACGAATTTAATTTGTGTAATCTTTTCTCTCTCATATTTCGTCATGTTGGTATAATTTTTATTCTGACAACTCCTTACTTTTCCATCTTATGGAATATCAGCTCTTTGTATATTTACATACGATTCTGTTTGAATTTCATTTATTGTATTCAACAAATACATAATTGAGGGAAGTTCTTGTAAGAACATTGGTTAAAATATGAATGGTAAGACTCGCATGAATTTGTTGTTCTGGTTAAATCAGAAGAATCAAAAGATAGCAAAATATGCTTTCCCCACTAGTATAAGTGTCCGTTAATAGTCACAGCATAATTACAATTTATTATCATCAGGACATACTGAAATTAAATCTTCTATATTTCCTGGGACCTGGATTCAAAAATAATGGTCCAAAAGTATAATTTATCCAATTCCTAAGTCTGAAAAATCATTTTTTTTATTCACTAATCAATCCTAAGCTTTGGACTAAAATTGGATAAGATGAATTCTATAACCAATAATTTTTTAATCTGGCCATATTTCTACGATAGCTTTATGTATTAATATCTCAAACACCGGTTACAAATTTTGGAGAAAATAATAAATTACATTTATTAACAAAGTTGCAACGTAGCGTAAATGTGTATGTTTTAATTGACTTGTCTGCCAGTAAACAAAATATAAGAGGAATACAATTGCCATTCTTCAAACAATAAATTTTAAATTAATTATAGTATATGTGTATAATATAAATTAGAAGTTAAATAGAAAAAAACATGAAGAATATTTTAAAATTGGTGACCAAAATAGTGTACTGGCCGAAAATAGACATTCCAGGATGGCCGAAAATTTGTCCCACCCTTCACTAAAAGGTTACTTAAATTCGTCATTCAAACCATACTGTAATCGGTCATTTTTTTCACTTGTTATTTTATTCGTAACAGATTATAGATTATATAATAAAAAATAAATTTTATTTTTTCATGTTTTTATTATTAGGGTAATTGCTGTTAGACACTAGGTATACCGTCGATAGATAGTGTACTTACGACAATTGATAGTGTCAAGAGGTTTTTTTAATTCCGATATTTCATAAATAAACTTTAACAAATTTTTCAATAACTAAAATAATAATTACAGGTTCTCACAAATAAGCAATGTCAATAATTATGATAATATTAATAATAGATTTTCAGAAATCAACTTTTACAAATTGTACAACGTTGTCAATGATTAAAATAATAGTACATACCTAACAAAAAAAAATCAAACATAATTATAATTTTCCACAAATAGTCAATTGCCACTCGTCAATGTTAAATTCATCAAATCATCCGTAAATATGAAAATTTATTACTGCACTACAAAAAGAAGAACGTGTCAATCTGTTGAAAGTTGAACAATTAGTCGCAGGAAATCAACCACCATAAAAAAAAAAACTTAAAAATATATGTAGCGATTATAATAATAGAAGTAAAGAAAATTATTTAAAAGGGGTTGCGCATAATTTTCAACTGAAAGTTTGATTTTTTTATTAGGTACTATTATTTTAATTATTGACATTGTTTATTTGTGAAAGCCTATAATAAATTATTATTTTAATTATTGAACAATTTGCTAACGTTTATTTGTGAAAATCGGAAATAAAAAAAACCTCATGACACCATTGTCGGTCATCAACTAAGGGGAGGGCTTAACCCCTCAAGTATTTTAACAGATTCTCCAAAAATCGAAGGTAATATGATATATTTGTGTATAGAAAGGGGGTGCGGGGTCAATTTACATTGGCCCTAAAAATTCAATCAAATGTCTACTTATGCATGACACTATCAATTTTTCGCGCAATCTACTGTCCACTATCTATTGATATGGATCCTAGACACTAGAAAGAAAACTTACTATTTAAATATACAATTTTATGTTTGAAAATGTGCATATAAGTGCATACTATATGTCTACATTATACACATTACACACACCACTCATACCAGATACGTGCAATAGTTTGATTTACCTTTATAAATTTATATATCCATTTAATACAATACGTAAAATACGTTCTGATTACGTACAAAAATGTAACACCTCTAACCACTATAGGTATAACCAACTTTTGTCTCTGAGGTGAACTTTAAAATAAGGTCGTCACATTAATTGAACCAACCATCAACATACAGCTCATGTTGCAGTTTTCATAATAATATTAATTTTTTTTCAGTATTTCCAAAGTATTATGACACATTCCAGGAATACAAC
This sequence comes from Rhopalosiphum maidis, assembly GCF_003676215.2. NCBI lineage: Eukaryota > Metazoa > Arthropoda > Insecta > Hemiptera > Aphididae > Rhopalosiphum > Rhopalosiphum maidis. The sequence continues at coordinate 73,715,499 of NC_040877.1, forward strand.
GACTTAATGAAAGACCGTGGTAAGCAATCTATTTAACGCATAAGTAGTCTTACATTTTATTACATAAGTCCGTATGGTTTGTGAGATCTGGAAATTCTGATCATTTTTCTTTGACTAATTTTTTGCTTATCGTCTACGTTATGTTGGACTACAAATATTTAATAAGAACATTTTGATACACCAATATTAATTTTAGTGCGTTGTGAATATGTAGGTACCTACTAACCTTATAATGAACCACCATTATTGTATTTATCTTAACTATGGTATAAGTACATAAATATATTATATAAACATGTCAAAGCACGTTTGTCATATATAAATATTTGTTCTGTATTACAATTTATCTCAAAGACCCACCACACCTAACTAGGTTTTTTGTGGTTACTGTACTAAATATTATTTTTAGTAAGTAGATTTTGACCCATAACGGTCATAAAAATATACCTATAAAGTTATATTATCATGTCCCAAAACAGTCTCGTTTCAATGCAAACTCCATGAATTGCTATCAGGACTCCAAGTCATCAGCAAAGTAAAATATATTGAATAAATTTACAATTTATTTTAGTGGACATAGCTTCAGGTTTTTGTCAAAAATATACTTTTCCTTTTCCACCGATTCACTTTTCTGTCAAAACGATTCATTTCCCTTTACCGTTATATAAAAAAAATTTAATAGATAGTGTGCACACTATGTGCACTATAAAATAACTATCATTTTATATAATAATAAATATTGATCTCAATTAAATTACCAATTACAGTTATAAAACAATACACACTACGATAATAGTTTTATAAGTTGTTAGATATTTACATACAATTTCGCTGCCCGATAACAGCTTTATCGCTGATAATCGTATTTTCATTCTGAAAATAAAAATAAATTCCAATTACTCGATGATCATTTTTGTTCTCATCGCTATTGATAATGTTGATCATGCTTGTGTAATTCGTATCGTTATTTTTTACTTATTTTGATTTTTTTTTTTTTTTTTTTGTATAAAATACACGCAATAACGAAATTGTTGAATTTAAAAATACATACGGAAAACGATTGTTAATTTTAAATAACTGTACTTTTTTTGTATCGGGTCTATTAATAAATCAACAAATTTAATTTGTAGGTGATGTATTACAAAAAAAAAATTATAAGGCAAAAGTGTATATTGAAAATGATGCTGTAATGCAAGATCATTGATAACAATTTTGATATCTTCGTACACTGATTTCCCAAATAGAATATTTTTTAATTCGCATTTAGTTTAGAAAACGTTTAAGTTTTAATCACTGCCTAGAACTATAATGGATAATATATAAACAAATAATATATAACTCTCCCCAGTCCCCACATTAATATACAATGTATATTTTCTTAATAATAATCGACTCAAAACTGTTACTTTATCTATTTATCTTTAACAAAATATTTGATTATTATTTTAAATATTGTTTAACGTGAGCTTTTAAATTCTTATTTTTTATATATAGGGCTACAACCAGTTTCATCAGATTATTTCAAGATGTTAAAGAGTGGTAAATTTATATTTTGAAATGAAGTGATTAAATTATTAATGATTAATTATAAGTGAATCTAGTTATTCTAATCAATAAAATATATTTTATGGATAATATGTTATGATAAAACATAAATACCTATGTCAATTTCATAGATACTGATAATGCATAGTATGAAAACTTTTAAATATAAATTCGCATATTTCTTTCAATATTGTAACAAATACAATTTTATTTTTCGATTTGAAAGGTGCAATAGATTTTAAAAATGCTATTTTTTCTGAAAACATCAATTTAATATAGTATTATAGTATTATAGTAAAAAAAATTACTATTATCTTTCCAATATTTTATTCAACTTCAATCCTATTTAAGAAAAAAATCGTTGGCAGAATATTTGTTCAAATTACTATATGTATCTCGTTAAATTCGGGAATTTAATTATGTTTTTATTTTCAGCTTATCCACACTTGCTTGACAATAATTTCGATGATTACATATCAAGAACAAAAAACGGAATCAATTTACCCAAAAGTAGTATTCATAACCATTTTTATAGTTTATTGTAAAATATTCTATTAGGGTATTATTTTTTTTTTAAATTGTATTTATCGAAAAAGGTTAATTTACAATATATACAAAATATGGATTAAAAATTTAATGATATGGAAATATAATATAAAGTGGGCTTGAATGACTTGAGAAAAGGAACCGTTCAGCAACAGTAGTAGACAGATGACAGTAGCAACCTTTCTAATTAAGATGGGCTCAGAAGGGGACCGTTTCTTTATTATTATTATAATTTATATAAAGGTGTCTCTTGGTCATTTTCTTTTAACTCTTCTCAGTGGGTTTTTGGGAATGATGATTGATAACATAGGAGAGATTAGTGGGTTTTGGTTTGAATAGAGTTTGGAATGCAAAGTATTTTGCAAGTATTTTTTTGTATCGACGGATTGCTACTTCGTTAGCTGTTAGAATTTGTAGATGATCTTAAGTAGAATATTGTTGGTTATTTACCATGGTCCATGGTGCTCCAATAATTTGTCTAGGATATATGGATTGAAAGGCTTGGATTGGTCTTATAGTCGAATATTTATTAGCACGGTTAAATAAACAGTAAATAAATTATGGTTTATTTTGCCTTAGATTATAAGTTGTATCATTATCAGAATTATATAATTTATTTCATGAATTCACGACACTATTTAATTTTCACTGAGAGTGTTAATAAAAGTTTGCTAGAGCATGACAAAAGTTGAGTTAATTTAGCAATCACTTCACTATAACTTTTTGGAAATTCATAATATCTTAATTCGAGTTAGTACTTTCCTACAAAAATATTGTTTATACTTAATACGACTGACATTTCTAAATCTTTCCTTAGAATTAAATCATTTTCACGGTTTTCCGAGGAAACAAGAAGCGTATTTTATATTTAAAATATTAATATTCAAGTATTGTTGTAAATATCTGTCTTGTTATATTATTTATTCAAAATTTTTGTCGTTGTAGATATATTGATTATGACCCAACATCAGTTTGATCAGTTTAAGTTCCGTAAGTCTTAAGCCATTTCATAAAAATAATATTTTATCAAGTTAATAATATTAATTGATCAAATATAATGTATCAAACATGAAACGATATGTTTCATAATATAATAATAATAATGTATAATTATTATAAAAGCCATTGACAAATAAATACATAGTTTATTATATTTTATATTGTTTGAATACATTAGAATCGACGTATGTTATTATAATAGTTTTAAGTTTTTTACTTATTTAAATTAAAAACAAGCAATATGTTTTATCTAATGTAAAAACGATGTTTCTTAAATCTTTAACAACCATATAGTTCTAAACGTAGATAATTATATTATATTCAACGTAAATAATTACTAGTATTTATAAATATGAATATTTTTTTATCAGGTATTCCTAAAAGATTTGAAACCATTACGGATTATAAAATAAGAATAGCAGATGCCTGTGAGTAGAATATTTTAGTCAAAGAATAATTATTATCATTATAATTTGTATTTGTATAATATATTTTCAATGTAAATATATACAATAAGTTAAATCCGTAGTTGATTACCTCCACTAAATAATTGTGCCTACTCTAAAAACTTAATATTTGTAAGTAAATATTAAAAAAAAAAAAAATTAATAATCCAATACGTTAAGGGGATGGGATGTTGAAAAACGTTAAGAACCAAATTAGTATCACCATATATATGCTATGCATTATTACTTATAATATCAATTTTTAAACCAATAATTTAATTTATTATCATTCGATTTTCTCTCTATTAACCATATTGGTAATGATTCTCATTACGAAATCACATTTCGTATTTCACTTACAATTTGTTTTTCAAACATCAATACAATTAATACACTTAAGTTAATTTACGCATAATAATACCATTAAGCTATTCAAAAATGTCTCCAGATATCTATGTATTCATCAAGAAATCAACTTACTATAGATACGAGTTTACATAAATACCATACGCCTATATACTGATCTAAACTCTTATTTATGATTGTGAAAAATAACATTTTCATCGATAAAATTCTATGTTCTTATAAAAAATTTCACGGATATTAAAAGAAATCCGGGACAATAAATTCTAACTTGACCTAATCGCCTATCGAACCATAACTATTTAATATTTTTATTTTAACATTTTTTACTTGTTGATTTCATTAGAAGTATTAATTATTAAGTATTACAATTATAAAAATAGAAAACATACTTTTATTTTTAACAAAAACTAGTTGAAACTTGTACTTCATAGCGACATACATTTTATACACAAATCAAAAGATATTTGACTTCCTGTATCAAACTATTTTTTTTTTCAAGCATTTTTCTTCCCCGAATACTTTTATCATATTTTCCATTTCACTGTTAATAAAATATTCATTCTTCCTGTTTTCAAAATTATTAATTAAACTACTTAATATATTTATCAACTCGTACACAGTAATGTATTTCCCTTTAATTTTTTGTATATAATTATTAAACACTGAGAATACTTTGTATACATTTCATGTAGGTATAACAGGGACTTATCATTTTTAAAAAATCAACTAATATTTTAGGATTTGAGTCTTACGAAAGAAAATATGACTTTGAACCATATTGAACATTAAAATAATTCGATCGATAGCAGGTGATGTTTGCCATCTTGTCTTAGTATGAGCTAAATACCCCTATACTAAACATCTATATATATATGCGTATTTGTATGTGATTATTTATTAATATCAACAAATATTTTTTTAAAAAAATTTGTTAAAAAAGAAGATAAATTCCGGGACATTATTATGTTGATAGCTAATTCCGGTAACAACACCTTGTCCCGAAAAAGTTTTTCGAGACACCGGGACATGAGTTCCTAAACCCGTAACGTCCCGGAAATCTGGGACGAATGACTACCCTAATATACTATATAGACCAATAACCATAACTATATTAACATTCTATAAACTATCTTTAATCTGAATGTACATACAATTTAGATAATATATTTTAATAATATGTAATTTATTAAATGATATGAGTTACTATCATTACGGCGTTACTTATGATTTTAGTGACGGATTCGTATACACCTGACGATATTGAACTTTTAAAACGCAGTGAGTAAATGATTAACAATAGTTTTAAGTTTTTACAATATACCTATCAAATAATTTTAATAACATAAGTATATTTAATTAAATTTTATTACGTATTTTAATTTATAATATTTGATACATCATATTTTATTGTTGTTTCATTGATTAAAATTATAATAGTATACTTAATCAATAGTAGGTACCTAATTTGTAAACTTGTACGCTCTAACATAAAGAATTAGTTCATTTTCACATAATTTTCTCGAGTATGAAAAAATATATTTTATTGGATAAAACTTTATTTATAATCTACATACATAATAACATAACAAGTAAACGTGAGACAAGATAATTATGTAGATGGCTTGATGAAAATGAGTGAAAAACCCGTTGATTAATAGCACAGTCTATGATGGATATTATGGATATTATATTATTTATAGATGTTATACTTATATAAATAGATCCAATAATAATAATTAAAAAATAATCACTATTTTCAGTTTATCCAAAAGTTTGTAGTACATTTTCAGAATTTTCAAAAATTATGGACGATTTGGGTAAGTATTGCCGGTGACAGTGGTAATATTTTATCCAAATGAATATTATATGAATATAATGTTTCTTTAATAATTGTTCAAATGTTTTTAATTTGTATTATATCGGAATCTATTTTAACCAAATCGTTTATGACATAACTGTAGGAATACCAATGATTACACAAACATTTAATTTTTATAAAGATCGTAAGTACATTTGAAAATAATCATTACTAATGAGTAGTGGCTTTATACAATTGGGTCACATATAAGATATAAAATACAAATAATATTATTATTTATATAATTATAATATTATATAAGTTCAAAGTTGTACGATATTTTCACATTAATTTTACGATGCTAAAGATGTTAACCTAAATAATTACTTCTTCATAGTCATATTGTGCTTAATTGTTCGCTGTACAATTCGTTTTAATAAAAATCCCTAAATAGGTATTATTTGATGTATTGCGCGTTGTTATAAGTTGTTTAACTATCAACAGTTGTCGAGTGGTATGGTAAACGTTTGTAAGGATGTTATTAAACTTGAGTAAATTAATTAAAAATCGGAAAATAATAATTGATATAACATTATTAATTATTATTATATAAATACCTATTATCTAGTACATTATACTAAGTGGAAATAAGTTTTATTTTTATGACAGAAAAAACAGTTGTTTTGATTTTTCTTCAATATTTTTATTTCTCACTTATAATAGTGGATCACGCTTTCCAAAAATCATCCTACCTTTGATAACGACAACAAATAAAAATAATTGTCTATATATTTACTGTTTCCAGAAAAAAATTAATATTCATTAACATTTTTGAATTATTTCAGAATTTCCCAAACGTGACGAAAAAGACTATGAACAATACTGCACCAGATTGAATTCCACAAGTAAAACGCTTTAAAATATTTTAATATAAATAACACGAATATTAACTGTTTAAAAATAATTATGATATCATTATGTATTGTGTTATATTTTTATATATTAAATTACCAGGTTAGTTTATGAAAACGTAAATTATTATATTATTGCGACGACAAAATACGTTAACTATGAGAACCGTTTTTAACAGACAACAAAAAATTAATATATTGCAATAATGGCTGGGAAATGATTTTTTTAAACTATGAGTAAACGTTACTAGTTACTACCTATACAATTTTATTCAAACTCACTTTTCAATCAAATTTAATCATCTCATGGCAATTATCCAAACACTCTCGAACAATCTAGTAAAACACCTTAACCGGAATTCACTCAGAGACCAACACTCATGCACATAATTAATAATAATTAATCTAATTCAATTAAAGTTATGTCTCGGCTACGAGACCGCTCAATTTATTTTTATTACCATCCAGTATCTACGCCATTATTATTTTAATAAACGAATTCGATTTATGCGTATTTTTTTAATAATAATTGTTATATTATTATCTCGTGTTATACATAAATTTAATGAAATTTAATTTTCAGAATCAATCGCAATGTCAGAAAAGGAGTTCAATTTATTGAATTCAAGTAATTTGTTAAATACAAAAATTTTTATCATTTCAATAAAAAAATTATTTGTAAAAATATATTTAATTTACATAACATTCCTAAACATAATATCTCAAATCTATGTGTTGAAAATTTAACGTAGTTGAACCAAAATATATTTATTTAATTTATACTTATAAAATATTATACTTTACATTATATTTAAACCTGAAGCTGATAACACAATATGAATTTATTTATCCGTGAATAGTGTTAATGCCATTATAGTTTGAACAATTTACAAGGGTAGTGTGTACAGTTTAAAATAAACACAATACACCGTGGTAATTTTCCACAAAAAAAAGTTCAGAAAGAATGAACAAAATAATTAATCCAACAGAAATATAGCAAAGTACAAAAAAAAATAAATTGCTCCAATGAAATAATAAAAAAAATATTTTACATATCTAATACAGATATTAGATCAATGTATACGTAGTATAAAATGAAATTGTTTTTTTTTTTTTGCGGATAAACTACAAAACGGTTGAACCTTGAACTTGTGCCTCAGAAACGTAGGGTAGGTTTCAATAGCAATGACATTACCGGCGCTTATTTAAAACCCTCTTGCGCAGTGGCACTTTGATATGATTTAGTTGAGTGTGTCTCAAGTCGAACCACGATATGCCCATTTTTTTTACTTATTATTTATTTATTTTTGTATAAAAAGAGAGTACAAGAATACTGGAAAAACTGTTTAATACCAAGAATATTAATTACACCCTAAGATTTACCTTTTCAATTTTAACGTATTCAATTTCCAATTGAATTAGCATTTCGAATGACGGACAACTACGAGTTTGTTCCCAATTGTTGAATTGGTTCTCAGGTTGTCTACAGGTAACATACAAATCGTTTCTTGCAAGCGTTCTGGATAAAACAATATTGTTAAATAAACTTTTCAAATTAAACATTATGATATATTCAACCAGCAACAATTTCTTTCCAATTTCATACAAGCTTAGGATTGTATAGAATCATTATAGATGTATAAAATATTTCATACTTCAAACACTTAAAATAAAAGATTAAGTCACTATAAATATATTCCTCGTCTTAAAGTAGTTGACTGCAACCGATGTGTTAAATTAAAAAAAAAAATGGTTTACCTACACCACACCGAACATTGTTTTGAAATAAAAACGTTATGTGTGGCAAGCTTATTAATTCGTATCATATTTGTTACGACTATTTTGAAATCCAAGATTTTAGCTACATATTTTATATTACATAGTGAGGAAATCAGAAAAATCCAATAAAAAAAATATGATGAAAAAAATACTAAAATGATTCCTCACTTTTCAATTAATTTTACTATCATCTTTACCTTACCATAAATATTTTTGGTATTTAATGTCGAAATGTATCTGAGATTCAGCTTGCTTTAAATAATTAAAGGTTGACCCATGCGTCAATCAAATGCACGACAAAATTATATGCTATATATATATTTTTAATTTAGTTAGCCATAACCACCACCATCATTATTTTCTCGGCATTTTTTTCATAAGATATGCATTTTTAAATTAATTTCCAAATCCACTCAAAAGCACTATAATTCTATAACAGTAGGTATATGTACAATTTTTTTATTTTTTATAAATAACACATATATCATAATTAATAAAAATTTGTATTAATTCAAACTTAATATCTTTTTTTGTAGGATTTCCAAAAGCACCTGAAAATTATTACAATTATACACAGAGGTTGCAATTATTATGTACGTTATAAAATAAATTCAATTAAACTGTTTTATTACAAAATTAACATTAATAACTAAAAATGCAGTTATAGCTATTTTATAATTTGTCTTCGCGCAAATTTCTTAGTTCCAATAATACGGATATTCAATTGACATTTTCATTGTACATTTATTATTTATAAGAAATTTAGTAAAATAAAATAAGTAGTTATATTTAACAAAGCATCTAGATTATACAGATATTAAATTATGTGAACAAATAAAATGTATTTCTAATATTTTTATATATTACGAAACTAAAAGATTTTAAAACAAATAAATAAATAGTTATGAATAAGTATTTTATAACGTTGATCAATATCATTGATTCAGAAATAACTATTTTGGGTTAAATATTGTGATGATATTTTTAAACTTGCATTGTTTGTAATTATTTAAATGATTTTGACAACCGTAATTATTTTATTATCATTTAAATAATATTCTTAAATCATAAAATAGAACATTATTTTATAAACGTTTTCAGCTATAAAGCCTTTAGATTTATATGATTTCTATGATTTAAAAAACCGTAAGTAATTTAAAATGTAACTAATAACGCTAATACGGAGGTGTACCTAAAAGAAACCGAACTTATTTTTAAAATATTTCTTTTACATAATTTTAAATTGTTATAAAACGACAGTTTTTGTGAAGATTATTTTTCTCTCTATTTTGTATCTATATCATTTTTAAAGAATTTATTCTTTTGAATGACAACATACACTTTTATTCCATACTTCAAAGCAGAATATTATTTGAAGTAATTCAAAGTAAATATTACGATATAATTTACAACTCAATAAACTTAACCAAATCTATCTGTTTTCGTTTTACATATAATTTAAATCTTAAAATAATGATGATTCAAAATAAATATCAAAAAAAAAATAGAATTAATTAAATTTTATCAAAATCTATTTATTTTAGTGTTTTCAATGCCCTATGAAACTTACGACGAACATTGTAAACGGTTGACCAGTTATTGTGAGTTATCAATAATATAAATTTAATCTTACCTGTATTTGTATTTGCATTTGTATAATGATTGATGATTTGACATTGAAGTCCATCATTTTACAAAACATATTATTTAATTTACCCTTTATATTACACATTACACAATTAATATTTTAAAACGTGAATACTAAATAGTAAAAGATGACTAAAAAATATAGGCGTGGATGTATACAATTTTTTTTATTTTATATAACATTATATAAGTTAGAGTTTCTTCAAACTTTCATATTCTACAATTTTTTCAGTCACTATTTGAATATTATGCTTGAAAAATTCAACTGTACTTTTTTTTTAAATATTTTATTCAGAAACTAGGCTAATTTTTAAATACTGGCTTATTTTGAGTTAAATTATTAATTTTTATTAACCATATTTAATGGATACCTATGTAATGTTAAATGCATAAATGTATAATGCATATTTTATGCTAAAACACTTAGTATCAACTATTAATATGTGTAATGAATGTAGATACATGGAAATCAATAAGCATTATTTATCAAATAAAAAAAAATTTCAATTAAACTGAATTTTGAAAATTTCTTTTAGCCAGAGAACCATTATCACTGGATGAATTTAAAAAAGAAAAATCAGGTATGTTACTATAGATTTTAATTTTAATTTATTTGAAACTTTAAATAATTTCGTTCCTTTTTGTGTTGAAGTTCGAGTTCTTATAGGTGAAACTTTTACGGATCATTTAACAAGAATAATAGATATATATTGTGAGTACTAGAAATTAGTAACTTTTATTTAAAAATTAAATCACAACTTAATATTTAAAAAAAAAAATGTAATTTGACCCCTGTATATTAAAATAAAATAAATATTTTTAAGATTTATTCAACCAATGGCTAGTCATATTATTATAATTTCCTACAATATTACGTTTAGTAACATACTAAAATACAAAAAATAATAAACCATGTCAATTTTTCATTTTAAATGTTCTTTAAATTGAGCACTATATATATATAAATATATATTCCATAATATAGTATGTTTGTATGTATGAACAAATTAATAGAAAAAGTGATTTTTTTATACTTTTGAAAATAAAATCATATTTAAAATTGTTGTATATGTTAACAAATAAGTAACATATTAATTAGTATTACAACATATAAGCCCTTTTTGGTTTGACGCCTATGTATAAAATATAAAATGTAATCCCCTTAAATTTAAAGCTATTAAATTTCAAAGTCACACAGTACTGGCACACCACTTTATTCTTAAAAGATATTATTATAATGCAATGCAGTTTTTTTTAAATAAATAACTACCTAAAATAAATTTTAGGAAAGTTTTAGAAATTTTTTGAATTTGAAATATTATAACTTTATTCTTTCTTTATTTGAAATATTTTAAATAAGTAAAAATAATATGTATGAAAAACGTTTCCTCTCTTATAACTATAATTTATAATTATTATTAGACCCATCAGAGGAAAATCCGTATACAGAATCAAATATTATTAAACTATCCAATAATGAAGGTAAGTTAATTGAATACAATATTTTATCACTTAAAAAAAGTTAAGCGAGTGGTTACCGCTCTATTGTATATTAGGTATTGAGTAGTTCATTGCAATAGGTGTGTTGAACTGTTTTAACAATTGATAAATTAGTCAAATAAAATATAAACGAATATTACTATTAACATTTAAAATACAAAATTATATCAATATAACCCACCCCCAGTTTCATTTCAAAGAAGTCA